>NC_132997.1:65732270-70732270 GCF_048564905.1 Vicugna pacos | reverse complement strand
TAATTTGTTGACTTTTTTTTTTTTAATCATGAAGAGGTATGAAGAGATGTATTTTTAAAAGTCTCATGCTGAAAAATTGCAACTATAGTAAAAAGAGTATTTTCCTGAGACGTTTGACAGTAAGCTGCCAGTTTGATGCACTGTCACCTTCTAATTCTTTAGTGTGATTTCCTATTAACAGGACATTCTGTATAGCCATAATATAGTCATTAAAATCAGAAAATTAACATTGATACATTATTACCATTTAAACTTCAGATTCCATTTGAATATTACCAGTTTTCCAATTATATCCTTTACTGATTTACTTCAGAGTTAGTTTTGTCTTTTTTTGTTGTATTTTTTTAATGGAGGTATTGGAGATTGAACCCAGGACCTCGTGCATGTTAAACATGTGCTCTGCCACTGAGCTATCCCCTCCCCCTATTTATATCAGTATGGGCTTTTGATGTCTTATTTTATTTAAAGGGTTTTAATACATTACTGTCATTATTTAATCTGAAGTTCAAATTGTCCCATATATGGGCAATGGGAGCCTTTTCAGGCTGGCTCTGATATCCATTTAACATCCAGTACTTATTTTTTGACATAACAAGGTATTCCAGGCTCATCTTGCAATTTCCCAGCCGTAGTCCTGGAATCAACCATTTCCCAAGGAACCCTGGTTCCTTTCAGTGGAGAATAAAATTTAGAAACCAGGTTCCAGGTGCTAAGAGTACTCGTTGCTGTTTGGGGAGAAAGAGAAGGAGGATAACTGCATCCAGGCACTCTTAGTATCAGAGCTAGAAATACACGTATATAAATAAATAGGTATTTGATATAGATATAGATAGATATTCTGTACACACACAGATACACATTAGCATCTACATTTATTTCCTATTTGTTTATATATATTGAAAACCATGAGTCACAAGGATAACCTCCAATTCCAATAAACTACAAGGTTCATTTTAGCTTTTTTCCTTTCCATGTTTGTAGTTCTTTGCCCTGATAGTAAGGACTCTGATTCTTGTTATCCTTTTTTTCTTTTTCTGCTCTACAGTTTTTATTTTTATTTTTCCTTAATCCATACCTGTCTTTGCTTTTTTTTTTTAACTTTTTTTCAATTGACTTATAGTTATTTTACAACGTGTCAAATTCCAGTGTAGAGCACAATTTTTCAATTATACATGAACATATGTATATAGTCACATTTTTTTTTTCTGTGAGCTACCATAAGATCTTGTATGTATTTCCCTGTGCTATACAGTATAATCTTGTTTATCTGTTCTACATTTTGAAACCTCAGTCTGTCCCTTCCCACCCCCTGCCCCCTTGGCAACCACAAGTTTGTATTCTATGTCTATGAGTCTGTTTCTGTTTTGTATTTATGTTTTTTTTATATTCCATCATTATCCTTAATAAATATACTTATTTAATTATTCATCCCTCTAAATGTAACCAATATATTATCCCTGCTGCCACCTCCTTCCCTTTGAGGTGCTTCCTGGGCACTGTCACCCCATGTTGGGCTGTCCCAGGAGTGGTTGCCTTTTTTATTCTGTTAGCGCTTTGACACCCCATTCAAGGCTGTTTCCTCAAAAGTATGCATGCCTTCTTCTTCTTCTTCTTCTTCTTCCTCTTCCTCTTCCTCTCCTTCTCCTTCTTCTTCCCCCTCCCCCTCCCCCTCCCCTCCTCCTCCTCCTCCTCCTCTTCTTTTTTACTGCATGCCTTCTTATCCCTGCTTAGGCTTCAACTACCATGCTGGGCAATCAGGAGCAATTCTACTCTTCTCATCCCACTCAGGAATGCAGATATTTTAAAATTTGCATTAGTCTTTATTTTAAATACTCTAAAGTTTCTAAATAGAGCTGGGGACAAGGCCTAACTTTGTATGTTGTCTGCAAAATTCAGGGAACAGAAAGTGATGGAAAAGGGTTTGGGTAACCATATACTCAAAGACAACACTGTCTTTATTTATTTATTTTAATTGAAGAATAGTCGATTTACAATGTGTTTCTGGTGTACAGTATAGTAATTCAGTAATATATATATATATATATTTTTTTCCTTTTCCTATTCTTTTCCATTATAAACTATTACAAGATACTGAATATAGTTCCCTGTGCTATATAGTAGGACCTTGTTGTTTATGTATTTTATATACAGTAGTTAATATCTGCAAATCCCAAGCTCCCATTTTATACCTCTACACTCCTTTTTCCCTCTGCTAACCATAAGTTTGTTTTCTGTGCTTTGAGTTTGTTTCTGTTTTGTAAATGAGTTCATTTGTGTCATTTTTTTAAGATTCCACGTATAAATTCCACATAAAATATTGTATGATATTTTTCTTTCTCTTTCTGGCTTACTTCACTTAGTACAATCTCTAGGTCCATCCATGTTGCAGCAAATGGCATTATTTCATTCTTTTTTATGGTTGAGTCATAATACATTACACCCACACACGCACCCACAACTTCTTTTCCAGTCATCTATCAATGAACATTTAAGTTGCTTCCATGTCTTGGCTATTGTAAATAATGCTGCTATAAACATTGGGATGCATGTTTCTTTTTGAATTATAATTTTCTCCAGATATATGCCCAAGAATGGGATTGCTGGATTATATGGTAAGTCTGTTTTTAGTTTTTTAAGGAATCTCCATACTGTTTTCTATAATGGCTGCACCAAACTACATTTCCACCAACAGTGTAGGAAGATTCCCTTTTTTCTCACACCTTCTTCAGCATTTATCATTTGTGGACTTTTTAATGATGGCTATTCTGACCGGTGCGAGGTGATACCTCACTGTAATTTTGATTTGTATTTCTCTGTTAATTAGTGATACTGAGCATTTTTCATGAGCCTATTGGCCATTTGTATGTCTTCATTGGAGAATTGTTTGTTTAGGCCTTCTGCCCATTTTTTGATTGAGTTGTTTGTTTTTTGTTAATAAGTTGTATGAGCTGTTTGTATATTCTGGAAATTAAGCCTTTTGTCAGTCACGTCATTTGCAAATATTTTCCCCCATTCTGTAAGCTGTCGTTTTGCTTATGATTTCCTTTGCTGTGCAAAAGCTTGTCATTTTAATAAGGTCACATTTATTCATTTTTGCTTTTATTTCTATTGCCTTGGTAGAACTGCCCTAGGAGAACATTGGTACAATTTATATCAGATAATGTTTTGCCTGTGTTCTCTTCTAGAAGGTTTATGGTGTCTTGAAAGACAGCTCTATCTTACCTTGCCTTTTTCCTAGGGTTTTTCTAGGGTAGCTGTCAAACAGGTGCTGTTTGAATAGGGAGTCTTAAGTATAGAGTGGGTTGTTGGACTTAAGTTTGTAACCGTTTATATGGGAAAAGTATGTAAGTACATTTTCTAGAAGGAAATACATTAAAAATGTTTATCTTTAAATGATGCAATCAAGGTAATTTGTATTTTCTTATACTTAATAAAAACTATCTGCAATCAGCATTAATAGCTTTGTTTCTTTATTATATAAGTAATTATAAAAATAAAAGAAAAATAAAATAAAGCAGCACAAAGTGGGTTCACTCTTTTACCTAATAGTCTTAAATATTTAAACATTGCTTTTATGGATTGGTCATAGTATTGTGGAAGAGTCCATTCTGATACATGAAGATGTATATCATTATCTTTTGGCTTACATTGCTGTTAGGATTCTGGAGCCACAATGCCTGGACTCTGCCCCTTACGTGTGTGTAATCTGGTACTCATTACTGCCCTCTTCAAGCTTTTTTCCTCATCAGCAAAATGGGGACAATAATAGTATCCACCTCATAGGTTTATGGTAAGAATGAAATGAGGAAAGGCATGTAATGTGTATGTCTCCATCATATAGCTGTGTTCAATAATGTAGACTAATAACAATAAAAATGCCACCATTGCTATGAAGAGGAGAAGAAAGTGTTGTATGTTTATTTATTTTATTTTTGGACACAACAACAGGGTTATAATTTCAAAGTTGTAGGCAGCCACCTAGATGGGGCTTGAGGGGTAAGTTTGCTTAAGTCTGTATCTAAATAAATAGAATAGCATCTGTGGTTTAAAAATAAAAGGTCAGCATCTAGGCTGTTACTTCCTAAACTGCCTACAGTTCTTATCCTATTTGTAAAAGAAACAAAGTGAATCCTAAAATTGACAGCAGCATTGGGCCAAACCACATTAGGTCAGCAACTGAATGAGGAGGTAGGTTCCAGGATTAGGCTGGGGGTTCTGTTTGTTGTCTGCTTAAAGCTTTCCCCTTACATCACAAATAATTTTAAAAATTTGTTTGGAAATTGTACCAGTTGTGAGCCAACAAACTGGTTTCTGAAGGGGAACCAAGTTATCAGCAACAACAGTGAATGGAAATGGAACTTAGATTTTTTCTTTATTATTAGCCCTGTTGTGATGTAGCTGATGCAAGTTAACAACAACAACAAGAAGTTCACCTCGGGCTTATAAATTTAGTAAGCAGAGACTAGTACATTCAAGTCCATTAAGTTTTATCTTTTCAGAGATTCTTTCTGTGCTGTTACGAAAAGTACAAAGAATTAAGACCACCTAATAGTCTGCTGTCCATAGATAACCATACTGAATGCTTCTGTGAGTATCCTAGGGATTTAGTCTTTGTACATAAGATAAACTTGTTAACTTGGTGGAGTGATTAAGAGCATGGTGCTTTGGTGCGTAAAGAATTGGGTTTGAATCTTAGTCCTTTTATTTAATGCCTGTGTCGCCGTAGCCAAATAACTATGCAATTTAACTTCCCCATCCAGGAAAAATGAGAATAATGGAATCTACCTAAGGGCTTCATTGAGGTAGGATCCCTATAAAGAGTTTCTGAGTACTGACTGAGCATTCAGTAGGAATCTGTGCCGTATCCTGGCTGTGCTCCTTTCTGAGGCAGGTCCCTTTACTTGTGTACTAGGCTGTTTACTCAAGGACAAGATTTCTGCAAACCTCTCTCTTTCTTCATTATTAGTTTCCCCCTTTCTTCATTTATGCCTTTTCTGGCTTAGATTTTTAAAAATAAATAGGTGAGGGGTTTAATACATACACAGCTTTTCTGTGTTTTGTTGAGGCTATCCCCTGGTTTTATTTTAAGTAGATTAAATTGGTTGTAGTTATCCATTATTTTTGGATGATAAAGTCAGAACTATAAACTAGATCTTTCATCCTTAGCACTGTTGACCAGTGCTGGATAATTTGGGCCAGATAATTCTTTGTCATGAAGGCTGTCCTGTACATTGTAGGATGCTTAGCAGCATCCCTGGCCTCTCCTCACTGGTTGCCAGTTGCACCCTTCAGTTGTGACAATTTAGTTGTGACATACTGCCACATATCTCCTTGGGAAGCAAGTGGTTCTGTTGAGAACCATTGACTATAAACAGTGGCTTGCCTGTAGTGATTATAAAGCGGTAATCGCTTACCCGTCTTTCTGATAGTCTTATGAAGTACCATCCTATTACCAGCCATTCCTGGAGATGATATACAACTGGAATTTGCATGAGTATGTGTTAAGAATGCCAGTAATAACATGGTGCCTGTTGAGGTGGTCTGTTTACTTCTCACCACCATAGAAACATAATAATATTGATGATTATAAGGTTACCATTTGTGGGTGCCTACTATGTTCTAGACACTGCCTTGGTGAAGTTTATCTCTACCTATTTTACAGGAGAAATGCTGTAAAGTCTGCCCAAGTCTGATGCAACTTTAGGTACCTCTGTTAATTTAGTGCACCCATGTGAACACTTCATGTGACTCTTGATTGACAGTAATAGATGAGGACCCAAAGTCCAGTTTGACCAGAAGCGTTCAGTAGGATCCAGGATCTGAGCAGCAAAGGGGTCATTTAGTAGAAGTGTAGGTGTATAGTTACTGAACACTGTCTGGACTTGGTCCTTGGGTCACTGGAAATGGTACCAAGATGGAGAAATTGTGCAGAGGTCAAGTTTCCTGAACCAGCATTATCTGAAGAGGTCAGATTCTCTTTCTGTCAGAACCAGGATGTGCAACTGAGTGGAATTGAGCCTTCAAGTGAAGATACACCCCTCTGTATAGAATATGAGTGCTTCTGGTTTCCTTACCTTGCAGGGCTGTCTTGAGAGAATTAGTTACAGGTTGATAACTCTTCCTAGCCTTTGAATTAATCTTTAGAGACCATGATAGGGATCTTTGAGATGTCCTTGCTGTTCTGAGATCATGGAAAACCTATGAGGAAGATGACCAAAATGTAAAATTAATTCTGAGTTTGAAGAAATTCTGATTTATGTAGTATTCTTTTTGTTTTGTTTTAAATTAAAGAGCCTGTCTAATTCAGATCTTGAGTTAGAAGTTGTTTGCTGTAAATGTTGAAAATTGTTGAGGGGAGAATTTATTCAAAGTTTAATCATTTTGCCTTTATTTGGGTTACATTTATTGCTTGTCACTCTTAATTGGTTGCTGGGAGTGTCAAGTTTTATTTTTAAATCTTAACTGAGGTCTAAAGTAATTGCTGAAAGCTAGTTTTCAAATCATACATGAGTAAAGACTCGTTAAAAGATTTAACATACTTTATTATTGACTTACGACTCATGCTATGCTTACATGGCTCTCCTAGTTCTTGTGGCCAAGATGACATCAATGGAAATAATTGTCTCAGGACACACCTGTGAAGGTTTAGCTAATTATCATGTTAATTGGACTATTATTTCTTATGAGCCATCTTAGTTTAGCACCTGTTTTATATGAATAGCTACTTCTCTGTATCCAAGTGATACCATTTCCAGGATGACTTTTGGTGGATGATCTTTCTAACCTTGAGTAATTCATATATCTCTCTCCCCTTTTAATTTACTGTGTTTTATGGTATTTTCAAAAACTCTATTTTAAAAAATGTTTAATTGAAATATGTCATGTGTTCAGCTTGACAAATTTTCACAAACAGAACCTACCTGTATGAACATAGCTGTATAACCAGCACATGATCAGCATCTCAGAAGCCCCCCTCATATTTCCTTCTGGTCACTACACCTAAGTCAAGGGTAACCACCATCCTAACATAAAGGCATAGCTTGATTTTACTTGTTCTTGGCCTGTATTTAAATAGGAGGAAAAAAATACTCTTTAGCATCTAACTTCTTTGACTCCACCTTACGTTAGTGAGATTCATCCTTATCTTTATTCTTTGTTCTAGATTATTCATTTTTAATGTTGTTTGTGTGAAGATATCACAGTTTATTTATCTTCTCACTGCTAATGAACATTTGATTTCTTCTAGTTTTGGCTATTATGAATAGTATTGCTACGAACATATAACTGTATTTATTTTGAGTATATAAAACATGAATTGTTAGGTCATATTGTCAGCTTTAGTATATACTGTCAGGTTTTGAAAATGGTTGTACCAATTTGTATTCCCACCAGCAGTGTATGGAAGTTTGGATTGCTCTATTGTTAGTGGCTAGTGAGACCCCTAAATTAGGGGGCCTGTGAAAGTGTGGATCCTTGCCACCGGCTGTGAAAGAATTTGCAGGAGAGGCAGAGGGACAAAGTGAATGGCTGTTTTATTGCTCAGAAGAGGAAGAGGAAAGAAAGCACTCAAGTGGGGAAAAGTAAAGAAAGATACTGGGTGGAGGGTATGGGGAAAGGGGATTTACTGGGGAGCCATCAGCCAAGATGGCTGGTCTAGAGACCTCTAGCCTGGGACGGGCCACATGGACTTTTACGAGAGACTTTCCCCATTATGTCCTTCTGAGTTTGCTGGAACCAGTAGCCTTTATTTACTTTTATTTATTTTTTTTTAATTGAAGTATAGTCAGTTTACAATGTTGCATCCGTTTCTGGTCCAATAGCCTTTCTTTTCCGTCCTTTTCCGGTTGTTATGGTAGTCTGGTAGTCGTCAGCTGTCATGGCACTGGTGAATATGTCATTTAGCGTGCTAATGCATGAAAATGAGCGTATAATGAGGCTAGAGGTCCACTGGAAGTCAAATCCTCTGCCATTTTGGGCTTTGTTGGTTCTAACCAGTTCCTATTCTCTTTGTGGCTGCCTCCTGAGACTTTGATAAGAGTAATTGGTTTCTATTTGAGGGAGGGGCAGGGGTATGATCCTGGGGCAACAGGCTTGGTAACAAAAAGGAAAGTTGCTTTTAATCAGAATGCCAACAATCTGGTGGACCATGTGTCCCTCAGGAAAAAATATCTAAGGCCTGAGAGACTTCAGCTTTTCTATAAACAAGAGGCAGAGGTTGGGGAGACTTAGTTCCTACAGAAGAACTTAAAGATAATGTTATGTACGTTCCTCGAGAAGGAACCAGGACCCTGCCCCAAGGCTGCACTGTTGTTTCTTGATTTTTCCTCCCTTGTTTTTGTATTCCTTTCCTTCCCTGATTAGCAGCTGTTTGGATCTGCCCTTTGGAACTCAGAGGTCAAGGAGACTGACCATGACCTATTTCCTACAAACAAGAGATGGGGAACACGAAAAGATTTGTACCAGGGAGAACCACAGGTCCTGCTCGGTATCACTGTGACTTCTCCATCACTTGGTATTTTCCATTCTTTTCATTTTAGCCATTCTGATTGATAGGTAGTAGTATCTTCAGAAAATCTCCTGTGAATTTGGGGCATCTTGAGGCTTTACTCTGTCACCCTAGTTCATGGACCCACCAGAGCCTCGCTTATTTTTCTTCCCTGAGTAGAGCCCTTCTGGATCTTTAGCCCATGCGTGATCTTTAGTGTGAACCCAGAATTGGCAAATACCTCCCAGGAAGAAAACAGGTGATGATTATCAGCTAACCTCAGAGGACTCTTTCTCCGGAATTCCAGTTTATCCAATTCTCTTTGCTTCTACAACTTTCCAACATTCTTGAAAATGTGATTTGTAATTTTTTTTGTGGCTTTTTAGTTATTGAAGCTGAATCAGGTTGCCATGACCTATTATATCCCACTCAGAGATGGAAGTTGTCAGTAGATTCTTGGGATTTTCTGTGTACACAGTTACTTTGCCTATGAATAGTCTTAGCTCTTTTTTTGCTTTCTTTCTTATCTTTTTTTTTCTTGCATTATCGACTGGTCCTAATTACTAGTACAATATTTAATAGAAGAAATGATAGTGGCATCTTGTTTGTAGGGATGGAGGATGAATATGTTATTTCATCATTAAGTATGATAATTGCTGTAGTTTTTGTAGTTTTTTTAGATGAAGAAATTTTCTATTTCTAGTTTGCTGACTATTTTTAAAGATATGAATGGTTGTTTAATTTAAACACTTCACTTGCATCTACCAAGATGATTGTTATTTTCTCCTTTTTTTCTATGTCTTAATGTATGCTTCTGAAAAATAAATCACCCATAACCATACCATGTCTACTATGGTATTACTTTCATATTTCCTTTCATCCATGAGACAACTCTACACGCTCTTGTCTCTCTTGAAACCTGCTATACATTTAATCCTACCATACATTTTCCTTTTTATTTTTTATTAGCAAAGTAGATAATATGGTTCTCAGCCCAGAGACTCCTTCGGCAGGTTAGACACATTCTTCCAGGCTCCTTCCTCTACCTATCTCTGTTCTGTATAAGGAGAAATGAGTGAAAAACTGGAAGTTTTCCTTGGAGCATTTATGTTGACCTAGTTTAATTTTTATTTTCTTGTTTTTATTATTTGGAATTGTAAGGGAGGAGAATGGGGTCAGGGAAGGGCTGAGGGGTGGTTACTGGGAGCTGGGGAAGAAAGTCACGTATGATTTCCTTAAGCATCACCTTCTGCTCCTCCCCTTCCCACGCTTCCTCTGTAGTTCCAGCTTTGCCGCAGATCAGTTGTGTGAATATCCTTGGGCAAGCCACTTAATCACTGAGCTTTTGTTTCTCATCTGGGATTGAGGAGAATGGTCAGGAACAGCTGCTGTGACCTGCCACTTATGGAGAATGGAAAGATTCAATGAGCAGTTTATAAAGCATATGACAGTTTGGGAATAGTTGTTAGGATTAGTTTTGTACAGTGGCATCTGTCTCACATTTTCTAACAGCTGGAAGGCTACCTGTGGAAGGAGGATACTTGGGAAACACCCTGGGTCCCCAAACTACAACTGTTAGAAACCTGTAGTTAACTGTGGCAAGAGGTGTAAAATGGAGTTTTTGTTCATTTGCTTAAATCTTCATAAAGTTTCTATAAATTATTCCATGTTAAGCTTTTGCTTTTGGAATGAACAACCATTGATCTGGATGTACCAAAACTGTAACAAAATTTGCAAAAGCTCTTTTCTCTAAACCGTTATTGCCGTAGGATTCCTTTAAATTACAACAACCCATGTTCATTTAAGGGTTTGTTTTTTTCATTGTAAACTCCTTTTCAGAGGGCATAGAGTTAGAGCAGCTGACATTCTGCCTGGAACAAAGGCAGTTCATCTCATCATGAGAAAGTAAGATTTAATTGACAGGATTTTAGTTTGTACTCACCTTTATGATACAGCTGGTGCATGAAGTGAGATACGTTGGTCCCTCTAACTGAAAAGCCATGGCATAGTTGGTTCCCTGAGACATGTTATTTTTCGGTAAAGTAACATGAATAGTATTTGGGAATATGATATGTGATCTTATGGTGAGGCATCCAAGGGCTTCTACCACCACTGCCTTGATATTCTCTCTTCCTGACCTCTGAGTTGTACAGGGAAGAGAGGTTTGTGATGTGATTCTAATTTCAGGCATTTTCTCTCTGGGCACCTCCTCCACATTCAGGAGTGCCATAGGTAAACTTGACTTCCACCTATGGTTTTGGGAGTGAGTGGATGGATTCCACAGAAGGGAGGTCTTAACTTGTAATTTGACTATTAGCTCCATCACTTACCTGTTGAGGTTTATAAGTCATCCATTTAGAAATTAGAAATGGATTGAGTCTAACTTTAAATATGTCTGGGACCATGGGGGTTAGTAAGGACCAAAAGGCAAAGTAAAATTGCTCAATCTTCTATTCAGTTGGCTGAGACACTTAAAGAGATATGAGAAAAAAGACTATAAAGTGTCATCTGAATAAAAAATTATTTGCATTAAAGTTTTTCTCTTGATACAGGAATTTTTATTGATCTGTTTGGAAATTTGTTTTGCAAACCTGCAATTGAGGCCTAGATAAAAGTCCATGATCTTTCAGTGGAAGTTTTGCTTGTAGTTCTATTAACATCAGGCTCTTGTTTTTCCTCTGAATGCCTCATATTTTTTCCTCACCACCATTTTTTGCTCAGGTATTCCCTTCCTCTTATTTGACATGCTTCTACTCATCTTCTCTTTTCCCTGTCTCCCCTCTTAGAGAGTGTTAGGTGCCCCTTTCATTACTGCCGTAGTACCCAGGGGATAACTTTGTCACCACACTTAAAAGATAATGACTTGTTTTCATCTCTCACAAGTCTGGATTCCTTTAGAGCACAGGTTCTGGTGCACTTAACTTTGTAACCAGTATGCATGGTGTGGCATCTGGACCTTAACAGGCCTCCTTAATTGTTTGAATATGGGGTGCTGAGGTGGACACAGGACTGGTAGTTAAGAGCTGAGTCCTAACTGTAAATTTTTACTGTATGGTCTTGGACAAGTAGCCTTAAGTTTCCTTACAAGTAAGATGAAGGGGCTAACCTATGTGGGGATCTTGTAAAAATGTGGATTCTGGCTCAGTAGGTCTCTGGTGGTTTCTGATGTTTTGCATTCTAAGAATTAATGCTCCCAGTTCAAAAACTGCAGAGAAGTAGATAACATCTAAAGGCTGCTCCAGCTTTTATCTTCTGTGATTTTAGTCATTGTTTTAAATTCTGAACAAAGTTACAAGATACGCTATCATTACTAAACATCTCCAGTTTATCAGAATGCTAAACATTGACAGTTCTGTGCCTTATTATGAAGTTGTATGATAATGTCCCTAAAATTGAAAGTAATTTTGTTACTCCCAAGATTTTGACTTTGACAGGTTAAAAATATCAAAAAGATATCTGGAAAAGCATTTGAGTTAGCACTAATTTATCATCTAAAAGTCCGAATACATTGTCGCTTGCTCGTTGGTGCATTGGAGAACATTTGCAATAAATAAAATGCTAATGAGGGAGCTGAGTTGGATAGACATGTGATCTCATGAGTATAAATACAGAGACAGGCAAGCTGTTGAGGAATTCATCATCAGAGGAGGAGTTCCCAGTCATTTCCTTCAGTTCTCCAGAAGGTGAGAATCATTCTGTTGTAGAACATATTGATAGATATGCTATAGGTAAAGGCAGACTGTGCCTAATGTATATGGATTGCTGGGGTCGGGTCTTGTTTGAAGATGTTGCTACTGTTTCTTTTGGCTTTTACTTCCTCAAGAAGTCATATTTGATTTGGGAGCATTGCCAGCTTAGAAATATATGTCTGTCTTTGATCTCATATACTGTCAAGGAGTCAGATTAATTTTTATGCTTGATTTACAGAATAAATCCATTTCTTTACTCTCACCCATACCAGGGATATTAGCCAGGCATAGCTTCAGTGTCCAAATGAGTTATATACATGCCTATGATGGACTCTGATAATTTTTATTCCTCTAAGAAAATGAAAAGCTGGACAAGGGAAATTGAACCCTGAAAAAAATACAGAATGTAGCATATACTTGAGGGTGGTTATCTTAATTATAATGAATTTTCACCTCCCACAGAATAAGACAGTCCTTCCAAAGTGAGCTGTATTTCATCTCCCCAATATAGTTATGGATTGGACAGAAGTTTTAGAGCTTGTTTCATGGTCATCATCATTATCATCATTATTACATTTTAATAATTTGTAACCCGTGGTTTCCCTATAAATCGAACTAGCCTGGGGCAAGCACTGTAGAGGGAGTTGGGTGTAAACAATGGCAATGGAACCAAAATAAGTAGCCTTTGGTTTCTCTCCCACTTAATGGAATCCATCACTAGAATTCCAAGCCTCTCCCTTCCTCTAGCAGAGCCTTACAGGAAGGAGCTTAGGCATCCTTTGTGGTGCACGTGGAGCTTTTTTTTACTGTTGCTTTTTAATGCTGTTTTTCTTGCTGGGGGTCTTAATGGAGACTGCCTCATGACTTATTTAATCTTAATGTTGCTGCTAGGTTGGAACTTATTTTTTTAAACAGTACTGCATATTGAACCCAAATTAAAGTTTTTGAAGCCGTCTGTGTACTGAAGGCATTTGCTGCAGTCCAAACAGATTGTCTGTCCTTTGGGAAATACCTGAACCAGGATTCTTATTGTTATGACCCTCTTTGGAGGCTTAGATAGACCATTTTCTGTTATTTTAAGAATTTTTTGTTTTAACCACAAAACACCATTTTTAAAGACTTTTCACTTAGATATTTTTGTCTTTGACATTGAACTTAAGTGGCTTATGGCTAAGAAAATAGAAAGGAGTCATAAATAATGCCTTTTCACTTCCAAATTGCTTTTGAATTTTCCATGGTGGCCTTATATCCCTAAAATGTTAGTATGAATATGCTCTGTTTTTAAAGAAAATACTTTTACTATAAACAGGGCAAGATTATTAGTACTGTCTGTGTAAAGTATTATTTGTTTTTTTAAAAAATCAGTATTACACATTAAGTATGACCTATAGTATAATTCCAGTGGACATTCTTAAAATGAGTGAACCTCTTTGGTTTATCAGTTGTTACCTGGAAGACTAGTTACAGATGATTTCATAGAGAAAGATAGTCTAATAAAAGCAAACTGGATTTTTCTCTCCCTTTATCTTGAGAGATTTTAACACAAAAAATAAATATTTTATCCAAAATTAATTTCATGCCTATTTATGATTTACCTTTAAATCTGAATGTCTGTCAATCTTTAAGGAGCAGTTAGATCCGCTTCTTCTGTCTTCCAGATCAGAAGCAAATGTGTTAGCCTAGGATCATTTTTTCCTCCGAGTTTCAGAAAAGTTTTTGGCTTTACCTAATTAGTTCATTGGCCTACTGTTAATAGCAGGCTCAATTTTTGTCTCTTAAGCAGTCCCCAACATAGACAAAAATAGTCTATGTTTTTTAGTCTCAAAAACATACATACCCCAGATCTGGAAAATCCCTTCAATGCAATAATATCGACTTATACTCCTACTGGATTCTGTGTGTTAATAGTCCCTTCCCATCGCTGTAACTCCAGCCTTCCTAGAGAAGAAAGGAGAGGACTATGGGGGGAAGGGGAAGTCCTTTGTTTGAGAAATTATCTAACATCTCTGTTAAGGTCATTGGACTGTTCCTAGTCTGACATTCAACTCTTCACTAGATTAAAAAAATTGCCTGGAGTCCTTCCAACGTTTTGTTTGTTTTTATGTCTTTACTTTTGCTGCCTTCATAGGACAGCCCAAGTGTCTTATTTTTACTGGGACTTCACAAGATTTTTCCTTAGTGGTGTTGTTCCTTAGGTTCTGAGCATGTGCATGTCAGACCCATGAGTTCCAGATCAGCCCTATCTTTGAATATCATAAGTTTGAGTAGTGTTTTGGTTGACCCAATAATAATACTTGTACAACTTTTCATCTCACTTACTCTAGTAAATACCTCTGAAATATATGGGAAAGCAGTTATTGGTAACTGAACACTGTTCTAGGTCAGCACACTGACCAACTCATGGCCCAACCAATTCTGTCTCAAATTCCCATCCATATGCTCTCCTAGATACAAACTGGCTCCATGAAAACAATATTGTTAGCATTTCTCTGAAAGAATGAAGGATAAGAGGGAGGAGAGAAATGATTATACCCTGTAGATAAGCTATAAAAAGTTTCCTCTAGAGTCTAGGTGAAGATGGTAGAGTAGGAAGATCCTGACCTTACCTCCTCCCATGGACACACCAAAACTATAACTACATGTAGAACAAACATCTCTGAGAATGACCTGAGGACTAGAAGACAGATTTTCACATTGTTGTATATGAACCTCATTGTAACTGCTAACCAAAAACCTGTAACAGATATACAAAAAATAAAGAGAAAGGAATTCAAACATAACACTAAAGAAAGTCATCAAATCACAAGCAAAGGGAACAAGAGAATAAGAAAGGAAAGAGTACTAATAATGAAAAGTTGCAGGATACAAAAAATCAGTATACAGAAATCTGGTGTATTTCTATACAGTAATAACAAACTTTAAGAAAGAGAAATGACGAAAATAATCCCATTTTACAAATGCATCAAAAAAAGGAAAGAGAAAATTTATGAAAACAATGAACAAAATGATAATAATTATATGCCTATCAATAAATACTTTAAATGTAAATGAGCTAAGTGCTTCATGATTTTGATAAGGACATAGGGTGCCTGAATGGATTAAAAAATAAGACCTGTTTATATGCTGCCTTATAAGAGACTCAGTTTAGATTTAAAGACATACACAGACTGAAAGGGAACCCGTGTACACTGTTGGCGGGATGTAAATCTGTGCAGCCATAATGGAAAACAGTATGGAGATTCCTCAAAAATTTAGAATTAGAACTATCATTCAACCCAGCAATTCCAATTCTAGATATTTATCCAAAGAGTATGGAAACATTCATTTGAAAAATAATAGGCAGTCCTGCTTGTTCCAGCATTATTTACAGTAGCTAAGATATGGAAGCAACCTAAGTGTTCATTGATGAATGGCAAATGGCAGGAGTTCATTATTTTTCATGACTAATATTCCTGTATGTGTGTACATCTTCTACACACACAGTGGAATATTACTCGGCCATGAAAAACATGGAATCTTGCTATTTGCAATAGCTCAAATGGATCCAGAGAGTATTATGTTAAGTGAAATAAGTCAGAGAAAGACAAATACCATATAATTTCCCTTAAGTGTGGAATCTAAAAAAAAACTAAACAAGCAAACAAACAAAACAGATACAGAGGGGAAGTTCTTGGTTGCCAGAGGGGAGAGAGGAGGGAGGTTGGGCAGAATAGATGGAGGTGATTAAGAGGTGCAGATTTCCAGTTATAAAACAGGTGCCAATGTGGATGTAGGGAATATAGTTAATAATATTTTAATAATTTTTTTATGGTGGCAGATGGTTACTAGACTTATTGTGGTGATCAATTTATAATGAATCACTGTCATACACCTGAAACTAATGTTGTGGGTCAACTGTACTTCATTATAAGAAAAAGGAACAAAATAAGTTTCCTCCACATGTTATTCTTTGTTTATTAAAAAAGAGAAAGCACAATCCAACAATTAATAGTTTTTTTTTCTTTTCAGTTTCCAAAGAAAGACTTACAGCAAAATGAATAATCCAGCTATCAAGAGGCTAGAAAATCATATCATTAAGTCTCCTGAAGACAAGCGAGAATACCGTGGGCTAGAACTGGCCAATGGTATCAAAGTACTTCTCATCAGTGATCCCACCACGGATAAATCATCAGCAGCACTTGATGTACACATAGGTACAATTTAAAATTGTGAATTAAGCTTTGTTCAGTTTCACTGACCTAATTTTGACATTAATTTATTAGAACTCTCCATATTTGTGTGAATAAAGACCTGGTGGTTACCAGTTTGATGTGCCTTACTTTGTACAGTAGCCCTGCACAGCTGTTGGTAATCTACAGTCGTCTGCGTTAAATCATCTTACATTTACCTTTACCTTGTTAGGTTCCTCGCTAAGGTGACCTAGCAGCAAGGAAGTTCATTCCCATCCTTTTCAGTAACAGTTCTGATGCCTTCACTTTCATATACTTTTTGTACACTAGGAAATACCGCATTTCCTAAATTCTTGTGTGCACATTTCTTCCACATTTAATATTGCTTTAAACAAGTTACTTCTTAATCCAGGTATACATTTAGTGAGGTGTATTTCTTCTTTCCTCTATGAAAAGCTTTTTATTTCACTCAACGGCATTTTAGAATTAGGGAAGTAAGATAATAACCATCATAAGTTGAACGAATAATTATTGCCAAGCATAGCACAGTGTTCTTTGCAGGTTATCTAATTTGTATTTGCACAACTCTCTAAGTAAGGCACATATACAAAAAGTGACTGAAGCAAGATAAAGTATTTAGCTCAAAGTTTCACAGCTAGTAGAGTTACTAACCCCCAAACCTATGCTCTTAGCACTATGCTATATTGTTTCCTGCAATGAAATATAAGAGCTAGAAAGTGTAGAACAGTGAATTCAGCTCTTTCTCTCAGTGTGATGTATGACAAAACTAATATCCATAGAAGTTAAGTGTCTGCCGACGGTCACAAACAAACTGAAGCTGGGACTAGAATCTAAACAACACCATTTTAGAGTAGCCTATGCTTAACTTGCTCTGACTGTATGGTTAGATTTGTCATACTAACAAAATTTCCAAATCATCTGTGATTCATCAGTACTTGATATCTTTCAACATTTTAAAAAAAATGTTTTTTATATAGATTTGTCTCTTCTCTTTCAGGTTCCTTGTCAGATCCTGCAAATATTGCTGGCTTAAGTCATTTTTGTGAACATATGCTATTTTTGGGAACAAAGAAATACCCTAAAGAAAATGAATACAGCCAGTTTCTCAGTGAGCATGCAGGAAGTTCAAATGCCTTTACTAGTGGAGAACATACCAATTACTATTTTGATGTTTCCCATGAGCACCTAGAAGGTGCCCTAGACAGGTAATACTGAATACCCTATAAATTATCCAACTTTGTTCACTTATCATGTTTATAATAGTAATTATTATTTTTACAAAGATGTCTTCACAGCTTTATAGCTTAACAAAAGGTATTTTAACCATTTTATTCCCTCCCCCTGGGTTTTATGAAAAAGAAAATAATAATGAGTGATATCATATATTTACTTTGTGGTAGAGGAAAAATAATATGACTTTAAACCAGCCTTCAGGCCTATGAAATACTTTATTGACTTATAAAATTCTCACCAGCCTTTCCCATTCTAACTGGTATTACATATGAAATGTGTTGAAGAATAAATTGTAATAGTGTCATGGATCTCCTTTCAAACATACCCCTGTTCCAGAATGCTAGAACTTAAATATTCTATTCTTCTTTAGGTCCTTGATCCTCAAGGATACTTAGTGGATACAGAATGTTTTGACATGCTGTTTCAACCCTGGAGACATTTTGTGAAAGTATTTTCTGGAGCAAGCTCCACTAGGCCAGTTTAATTTCTTGGTCAATTTTCTATACAGCTAATAATTTCTAATTTTTTATGATATCAGTGATTTGATTCATTATTCAAAGCATAATTTTTCCTTGATGAATTTTGATAGCTTTCTGTGTTACCAAGAAAGTGTAATTCTTCAGCCTTTTGATGGGTTTATAATGAAGCTTGATTTCACAGTTTTAGTAATTTTCAGCTTTAATTGCTGTAATTACTTATATTAATAATAGTCTTTTTTTCCCCAAACCTAATAGTTTGAATTTATTCTGTAGTGCAAAGAACATTAACAAAACAAAGGCATGGATTCAGGATACATGACTGGGTCAGAGTGGCCTGTTTCTTACTCTAGCTTATGTTTCAATCTTTAGGCAACAGCTTTGAGGTGTAATCATCTTTTGTACGTGTTCCCAGAGGGCTTTCATTAATGAGTTCCCTGGGATCATACACTGAGTTTAATTTCCTGTGTTACAAATGCCTCAGCAGATGTTCACATAATAGATCTCTGTATGATGGAGGATATCTGTTATTTGGCTCAGAGTTTAAAAAAAAACCACTTGTAGAAGAGCATCTTTTAAAAAAAATTCATTATACTATGTCATAATCATGACCTTTTATGTGGGCTTGTCCAGCCATGGTATGTAGCTATTAGGTACTTTTCCTAGCCTGAATGTATTGAGGTAGGTAAAAGAGGTTACATGTCCAGAAATACCTGTTTTCATATCTTTTTAATTATAGACTCCAGATAGATGGAGTGTCCCTGTGGATTGGTATGTGTGTAGTACTTAACACAGTATTGTATTCAATGTGTGCTTAAAGTAATATCAGATAATGATAACAGCCTCTTTGATGGCTGGACTGTGAGGTGTAGTTGCTGAGATGTTCGTAAACCCAGAAGTCTCTTAGGCCCACTGAATAGTAGTTCCATTCAGATCGTGCCTCTGCTCTTGGCTTCATCTGAATTCTGGACCTTGTTTTTTATACAATGGGGTCTAAAGTTTCTTAAGAATTACTATATGAAATCATGGTTTAAATTGCAACCTGATATTAGAATTAATTTACTAACTAAAGGGATCTTAGCTCAGCTTCAGTATACCTTAAAGTATTGCTATTAAAGAATAGCCTCAAGCATATTGTTTATGTTAGAGTTACATGCCATGTATTTGTTGAACCACTGCTTATTCAGTTTTTAAAATTCTGTTACTATTTCATAAAAGCCCATAATTATGTCTTTGTCAGACTGCTATGTTGTAGGTTTTTCACTCCATTACTTTTTCCACTAATTAAAGTTTGTTTCCTTTTCTTCATAAGAAGGAAGCATGTTCAAATAGAGCCTTTTAAAAATGAATCACTTAGTTTGTCCTAAAATGCCTGAGTCTTAGTGATACTGTACTTTAAACTGTAGATGTAAGATTTATTGCCTAAGCATTGTCACTTGCCTTTTCCTTTCCTGGAGAATTAGCCATATACAACAGGGGTTTTCAGAGACATGCCAAATTGCCAATCTTAAATAGATTGTTGCTGTCTCATTAAGTCTGCCTTGACTTTTTGGTGCTGTGATATTGTGATTTA
The DNA here is from genome assembly GCF_048564905.1 of Vicugna pacos. Taxonomy (NCBI): domain Eukaryota; kingdom Metazoa; phylum Chordata; class Mammalia; order Artiodactyla; family Camelidae; genus Vicugna; species Vicugna pacos. The sequence goes on along the minus strand of NC_132997.1, from coordinate 70,712,624 downwards.
TGATAAGAAATATATCTTTGGTCTTAGTCTGTAGTCCTGGCCCGTAGCTTCTAAAAGCTTTGGAATTTCCTAAGTAATGAGAGCCATAGAGTTGTCTTTTTTTTATTTTAAGCAGGTGACTTTGGGGAAGTCCCTTGATAACCTGAGGGTGAGGGCTGCTTGCCAGGGTTAACCAGCTCTGTGATTAGAGGGTTGGAACTTTCAGTCCAGGGGCTAGAGATTGATTTCAGTCACCAATGGCCCAGTGACTTAATCAGCCATGCTTGTGTAATGAAGCTACTCTAAAAACCCGAAAGGATGAGGTTCGGAGAACTTACAGGTTGTGAGCACATAGAGATCTGGAAGAATGGCCTGCATAGAGGGCGTTGGAAGCTCCATACCCCTTCCCACATACCTTGCCTTATGCATCTTTCATCTGGCTGTTGCTCAGTCATATCCTTTTATAATAAAACTGGTAATCTAGTAAGGAAAATGTTTCTCTGAGTCCCGTGAGCTGATCTAGCAAATTAATTGAACCTCCGAGGAGGAGGTTTTGGGAACTTCTGATCTATAGCCAGTTGGTCAGAAGCCCAAGTGACAACCTGGACTTGCAGTTGGTGTTTACAGTTGGGGGCAAGGGGTGGGGGAGGGGAAGGAGGAGTCTTATAGGACTTGAGAGCCGATGTTATCTCCAGGTGGATGGTATCAGAATTGAGTTAAATTTTAGGATGCTCAACTGGTGTTGGGGAATTGCTTGGTGGTGTGGTAAGAACACATAAAATTGTCAGAATCAGAGATGTTAATCGTTATATATTTTCACTAATTATTTAACATCCCGGGGAGGGGTAGACTGCTCTGAATTTACATGTGTCCAATGTTATATTTTTCCTGTTGCTTACAAATTATATTCCTTCTTTATTAGTAGCAGTGATAGTTTTTTCTGATTCTGTAGAATTCATATTTCCTATCAAAGTTTCAAGCATATTTTTAAAAGGCCACTCCTCAAATAACAGCTTTCAAATTGTTAATTATGTTTCATACCCTTAGGTTTGCACAGTTTTTCTTGTGCCCCTTGTTTGATGAGAGTTGCAAAGACAGAGAAGTGAATGCAGTTGATTCAGAACATGAGAAGAATGTGATGAACGATGCCTGGAGACTCTTTCAGTTGGAAAAAGCTACAGGAAATCCCAAACACCCCTTCAGCAAATTTGGGACAGGTTTGTCAGCAGTGGGTTTAATACATTAGTTTTCCTTGACCTCATTTGAACCATGGCCTCTTTGTCCAGTATTGTATTTCCTAGTTCAGGGTAGAAGATTGCAGAGCTCCTAATTCCTGCCTACCCTGTTCTTTATAAACTCACAGTCTGGAGCTGATAAGTGGTTGTTACATCTCTGTTACTCCCTGTTATTTTTTAAACCATGCCCCTAAACTTAAGTTATCTGCCAAGTCCCTGTGTATTTGTGACTATATTTGTGACTCATTACCTTAAAAGAAGTTAAAGCTTAGGTATATGAACTTCAAGGTAATAGATTATTAAGAAGAATGACCAAATGTGAAGCAAGCTTATTGGATAACAAGGTATGGAATTGAATTCAGATTTTAGAAATAGTAAGAATGAAGTGGCAATGATCCTTTAAAACACGTGACTAATATTTTGACTAGTAGTTCAAAAAGAAGAATGTTAAACAAGAGTCGGGCCCTTGACATTGGACCTGTTGAACATTTTTTATCAAGATGTACAGTATTATGTAATTTTCAGGTGTACAACATAGTGCTTCTGGCATTGGACTTTATACACAATACTCAGGATGATATTCTCAAAATTGTAGTAACAGTTACCTATGCAGTTATTTAACCCTGTAGAGGGTTACTCTGGCCATCCCATACAAATAGGGCTTGACTGTTTAAGGAGCTAAGTGCTTAGAATTGTGCATAGATATTAACCAGCATTTCAAAAGGATTTGATAATAGATCCCTTTATTCTGAAGTCTGTCTTCCGAGTAGAATGCTATACTTCAAGGCTTGTTGAATCTTCCTGCTCCCATCACCTCCACGTCTACTATCTATAGGTAGATGCATAGCGTCTGCTCCGGCTACGACTCCATGGAAGATAGAACAGTACTGAAGACACATGAGATCTCTGCTCCTGGTAGATTAGAAGTGGAGATGAATAAAATAAATTCATCAACAGAGAGTAGAATAAAATAAATGTTAGAGATACTTGATTTTATAGTGGTACATTTTTTCTTTATTAATTTTTCATTAAAAAGAACATTTAATTTAAATATTTAAACAGTACAAAAGTGTTTTTTTTAAAAGCAAAAACAAAAAATTGTCCATTTCCTCATCTACTCCTGCCATTCCCACTCACCAGATATTGTTAAAAGTTGCTATGATTTTAAAATACCACTTGAAGGATTATAAAATAGCATAAAAATAATAGATTGTTTAGTGTGCTTGAAAATTTATGCTTTATACACACTATTATATATAAAATAGATAAACAACGGCCTACTGTATAGCATAGGGAACTATATTCAGTATCTTATAATAACCTGTAATGGAAAAGAATCTCAAAAAGAATACATATACATGTATAATTGAATCAGTTTGCTGTACACCTGAAACTTACACAACATTGTAAATCAACTGTACTTCAAGAAAGAAATAAATAAATATATTCTAAACTTTTAAAAACATGTATGCTTATTATGTAAGTTAATATATCCAGCAGCAGCCAGGGAATTAGCATAGCTTTATAGAAATAGGAGTTTTTAAAAATTGCAATTAGAAGTAGTGATACTGTATTCTTTAGACTTACAATACTTGGCATGCAATATCAGCGTCATCGCTAAGGTGAATACTGTGGTTCCTAAAATGTCTATGTAGTGATTAATTGTCTAAAAAGTGGCTTTCATAGGGAATAACAGCATATGTGATATGTCAAGAAGGGAATATGGGTTTAAAAACAAATTTCAAAATCACTACATCCAATGATTGTTGTCCTTTAAGCAGTCCCTTTGGTAGGTTAGATACTTCCACCAACACTGCTGCTGTTGTGCAGAATGTGTTAGAGCTCCTCTTTGGGAGTTGCCGCCTGTTAAATAGTCTCACTGTTGATAAATCACAATCAGCATAATCAGGAAGCAGCCACAAATCTTCCTGAAATAAATCCAGTGAATAAGATGAGCAATATTACTTCTGGTCACAAACAAGGAACAAACTTAAAATGTCCTAGAGGAAGGTTTCAGGAGTGATGGGCAAAGAGAAACATCAAATGGTCCTATATGTATGGGTGCAGTTTAAGAGCGTATTTGTTTTTATAACCACTGAAAAGGCGAGGCAGTTAGTCAGCAAAGGATGAGGTCATAGAAACAGCTAAGAGGTGAATTAGCCAGAATCAGTACGAAAGTATGGAAAATCTGATATAAGTAATGCAAATGCCAAGTTACCTACTGATTCTGGAAATATAAACTAACTTTGAACTTCTTGGAGTAGAGGTTCTGTTCATTAAGATCACAGATATGTTTGAAAAGATGATGAAAGCTATATACCCTTGCCCTAGAAATTACACAGATAGAGAATTCTGCAAAAGTTATTTGAATGTTTGTCAGAAATTCATACTTAGTTTACTTGTATTATTTTATAGTAACTTCGGATGTTTTTGTGAATGTGCGCCATTTTGTCCATCAAGGATTGATTTATTATTTTAATATTAATATGTTAAATATTACTTAATATCAGGAAAGCTGGGTATTTTATTTCCCCCCCACAAAGGCTGGGTATTTCAAAATGAACAAAAACCCAGCATTATGTTATTTATTTTTAAGAAAACCTTAAGATATTTGTCCCTAACAGTGGCTTTTCATGCTTCAAAAATAGTATAGATCAGTGAATTTCAAACTTTTCTGTATACATCCTGCAGTAAGAAGCATATTTTACTTAGTAACTCAGAGTGCATGTAAGCAACTGAAACAAAAGTTTTACCAAAAAATATCTATCTTACACCTTGGGATGTAGTCTGATATCCTCTGTTATATTCTGTTTCTTAAAAAAAAAAATCTTGGTCTGCGAATACAATGAATTTATTTCATTACAAATCGAATGGGTCGCAGCCCACAGTTTAAGTAATCCAGAATGATAGGCAATCATTTCAGTAGACTTAGGAAAAGCATTTGATAAAACTCGTTCATGAACAAAATAACAAAAAGCTCTTGGACTGATAAAAACCTATGTCAAACATCATGATTAATTCTGAAGTTTCAAAAGGATTTCTGTTGAAAGGCAAAATCAGAACAAGAATACCCTCTAATCACTTTTTCCTTCAACTGTGTTATAGGTGCTAGTCATTGCAGGAAGTCAAGGGGAGAAAAATGTGATAAGTAAGAGACAGGAAGGAAGCAAAACAAAACTTTTCTTATTTCCATATGACATGATTATCTGAAGAAATCTTCAGATCAATCATTAAAAATAAGATAATTCACCAAGGTTGCCAAAAGAAGAGAAACACTAAAATTACATTCTTGTGTCAATCGTAATCAATTAGAAAAATGCTACAGGAAAAATTATTTCACTCACCGTATATAAATAGCTATAGATACTTAGAAATCTAACAAAAGAGCAAGAAATATATAATGGCTATAAAAGAACACTTCAGTAAACGGAGAAATAAACCATTTTCATGAATGGGTAAACTCATCACACAGATATAATTCACTCTGACTTTATCTAAATTCAGTGCAGTGTCATTTGAAAGTCCTAGAAGTTTATTATTTTTTGACAATCTAATAATCTGATTATAAAATTAATAAGAAAGAATAAAGGGCAAAAATAGCTAAGGTAATTCTGAAGAGCAACAAAGAAGGGACTACTTCTACCAGATGTCAAGACTTACTATAAGGTTCTAGTTGTTAACAATAGTGGAATTGGTGCAGGGATACATGAAGATAACAGTAGAACAGGCTATAGACCCTAGAAACATATCCACAAATATGTGGAAACTTGACATAAGACAGGGGTATATTACAAATGAATAAGGAAAGGAGGGGCCTTTCAGTAACTGGTGCAGGGGCAATTAGTTATCCATGTAGAGAGAAATAAAATTAGATCTCATCTCACACCATGTACAAAAATAAATTCCAGGTCAATTAGACCTAATTATAGACAGAAAATTTTACACAACTTCTGGAAGAAAAAAAAATCTCAGAATTTTTAAAATCTCAAGATAGGGAAATGGTCCTCAAGCACACATGGCACAAAGCATATCTTTTAGAGATAAAGATAAACCAGAGATTTGGAGATAAATGTGACTTCATTAAAATATAAAATTTCTGTTCAATAGAGATACAAAAACAAGACAAGCACATACCCAATGAAGGTATTTGCAGAGCATATAATGGATAATAACTTGTATAAATAAATAAGTAAAAGAGAAAACAGCTCACACAAGAAATAGGCAGTCTGTTTTGAGTCATTTACTTTGTTTGGAAGTCATTTTTATAGATACTCTGCTTAAATCTGTCTTCACACACATGTCTTCGTTGACTCCCCTGTGTGGTTCTCCTAGCCTCAGACTTCAACCAGGAATCCCACCTCCCACTAGCGTATTCCTGGGTGATTTAAAGTTTGCCTCTAAAGTTGGGCTATACTGAGTTCTTTGCTCTATGACTGACCAGCCAAGAGACTTGGGCCAGTTTCTGAACTTCTGTAAGCCTCAGTTTCCTCCCATTGTTGGTTTGGTGTGAGAATGCAAGGAGGTTGTGCATGTGAAGTGGTTAGCCAGAAGTCTGGCCATTATATGGTGCTCAATAAATGATAGTAGCCTTTATAATAACAGTATAACAGAGGATTGGCAACTGTGAAAGACAGCAAAACTTTGAAAAGGTCCTTGCCATCGAAGTCGTGAGGCAGTCAGGGCTGCTTCAAGAACCAGTAGGTTTGGTGAACTGACTGTAGGGCAGTGTTATTGGAGGAATGGTGTTCTCTTCTCTTTTTAAACTGAACCGATGGTTGCCATCCACATTCCCTTTGCCCCACATTTATCACTCACGTATGCCTTTATATTTTCCATAGTTCCTGATAAATTGCATGCCTTTTCTCTGCCCTATTGCCTTTTTTTCCATCCTTTGCCTCTTCAGGGAATAAAAGCAGAAGCAGTAGAATTTTTAAAAGCAGTTTGGAACAGAAAAGGGAAAACTTAGTTTAGGTTATTTTTTAGTGATCTGTTTCTCTAAACATAACCCCACAGACACTGTGGGAGCTAGGTTTAGTCAGCTGAGAAGGAAATAAAAAAGTCAGGATGTGGGCGAGGGAAGCAAAACAGGCACTCCTTCACAAATTGGTGGAATGAAAGGCAGGGTGGGAGGGCATGTGGAAATAGAGGGTGGAGCTGGATCTAGATATGGGTGACATTTTTCTTTCTTAATTGCTGTGTGACAATTGTGTATTGTAGCACATACCACAGGATTGCAAGAATCTGAGCAGGGTATTATAAATGTGCTCAGATTCTCTCTCTAAATTGACAGGTAATTAAAAAAAATCCCCTTCATGTAAAATGCATTTACAAATGCAAAGAGGTATAATCAATGTCTTTGCCCTCAAGGTGCTTCTAGTTTAGTAGTAGAGGAAAGGCAAACCCAGGATTTCAGTGGAGTATAATCTCAGATTTGATTTTCCAGGATCATTATCTCTTCCTTCTCTTCCTTCTCCTCCTTGCTAATTTTTACTGAGTGTTGTACTAAGCACTTTGCCTGGATTATTTAACTTAATTCTCACAGTCTCCCCAGTAGATACATGCTCTTATTATTTCCATCTTATAGATGAGTAAACCAAGATTTCAGAGGAGGTAATTAAATTACTTAGAGTCACTCAGCTTTTGAATGCTAGAGCCAGGTCTGGTACTTTTAACCATTGATCTATTCTGCCTGCTTTAGGGTTGCCTATGATTAATCTCTCCAGGATCTCAGAGGAGATGTAAATTGAATTTTCTTGAAGGGTGGGTAGGATTTTGTTAAGAAGAGGAAGAGACACTCAAGAGGAAAAGGAACAAATATTTATTGTATGAGTGTTAAATGCCACACACTGGGTAGATGTTTTATCTAATATGATTTCACTTAACCTTTACCACAATACTGAAATTTTCATCATCTCCTTTGACAGATGCCAAAATTAATACTGACAGAATAATTAGACCAAAGTTCCATAGCCTTGGGGGGCATCCAGGGATGTGGGAGATAGGGTGGTAGTGGAAGTGTCTGTGGGGGTTATAGAATTCAATATCAAGTCAGTCTGAATTCAAAACCTGTGTTCTTTGCATTTTAGTTTGATCCTCAAAACCATGACAAGAAGCAGACCAAGGAGTGAGCTCAGTGTCTTCTGGAGAACATGAGTTAGAATAGTTTGGCCATAACAAAGGATGTTTTAGCATAGGAAAATAGGAAGGGAAGGAAAATGGATTAGAACCAATAAATATTGTGGAATATGAACCAGAAATTGAGTGACTCCTGACCTTCGGATGGTGATAATGACACATAAAATTAGATCCTGATAAAAGTTAATCATTTACTTTTAACTCCCTAACCTCCATCCCTCTTTTTAAATGAAGAATTTGAGACATACAAAAGTAGATAAAAATACTTTAATGAGCCTCACGTATGCATCACTTTGCCCCAGCCAGTCCTGTTTGATCCACATTCCCAGTCACTCTCTTGTATTATTTTGAAGAGATCCCAGACATTGTATCACTTCACTCATAAATATTTTAGTATATGTCTTTAAAGATAATGACTCTTTTAAAAAACATAATAAAATTACCATTGTCATTAGTATCATCAAATATCCAGGTGGTGTTCAGATTTCTAGTTGTCTCATAAAAGTCAAAATTTTTTTAAGTTTATTTGAATTATGATCCACATAAGTTTCATGTTAGTGATTGATATGTCTTTTAAGCTTTTAGTCTATAGATTCATTTTTTTATCTCTCACCCACTCCCTGACCTTACCCTCCTGGAATTTATTTATTGAAGAATCAGGTTGTTGGTTGTGTAGAATTTTTTATAGCCTAGCTCTTGCTGATTGCATTCCCAACAGTGAGGTTTAACATATTCCTTTGTCTTCTATATTTCCCCAAATTGGCAGTTGGATATAGAGGCTTGATTAGATTCATGTTTGACTTTTTTTGTGTAAAGCTTATAGGTGGTGATGTGTTCTTCCATCAGGGGCATATAATGTCTAGTTTCATCTCTATTTATGATGTTGCAACCATCCTAAATGCATCACCTCTCTAAATCTAATTCTATTATTTTTTCTCATCTAGATTAATTTGAATACTACTCTAAAAAGAAAATCTCCCTTTCTGCTATTTGGCTACCCAGTGGTACGGTTACTGTAGGAAAAGGCAAGACAAATGTTTGATTCATTCCCTTCATTTACCAGTTTTCAAAATGTTGAGTTGGTTCCCTAGCACCCTTGAATGATGACTAATTTGTTTTTTAAGTGTCGTGATAAACTCATAGATGTAAAAGTATTTTATATTTCAGCCCATTTATTATTCTCTAGGTTTTTCCATGGACTTTGTTAGTGCCTTTTTTTTTTTCCTTCCTAGGAAGTGTGTCTATGGAAAACTAGAAATTTACTGAAAACTCTAAGTGTACAGGTGTTTTATTATGGCATTAAAGAGGTTTTCGTTTCAAACTCACATCTTGTACTTGCTTGTACTTACCCAGCTGCAGGAGAATTGCCTTTTAAAATTTTTAGGAAAATTCATATATCTCAAAAGGCTTTGTTCTCTCCTAGGATTTTTAGAAGATTGCTATAACAAGAAGAGAGAGCTATAAAAAAAAAAGTAGTTCATAGAGAGGGAGGTTATAGCTCAAGTGGTAGAACACTTGCTTAGCATGCACGAGGGTTTTGATTCAGTCTCCAGTACCTCCATTTAAAAAAAGAAAAACAAACTAATAATAAATAGACCTAATGACCCCCCCAGATTTTAAAAACAAATAACAAATTTTTTAAAGTTTAAATAATTCTGTGTAACTAACTCTAGATAAATTAACCTAATCTTCAGAATCTTGAGTTTTCAGAGAACATTTAAGACCATTTATAACCATCAAATTGACCTTTCCCTGGGAACCTTATCAGACATACAGTTGGAGCTAGCTCTGATTTCTAAAACACATTTCTAAAACTTCAAACTCAGTCCTTCCCACAGAGCATAACAAATATTTGGCTGACTTTAGAATTTCCTGGGAAAATATTCCATTTATTTGAAAATCAGTATTCACATACATCAGTACTGAGTTTGTAAGCTTTTTTAAAAAGTAGAATTTATAGTTGTTATGATGAAAAGATAAAATAAAATTTACTGAGCTTTACAATTTACAAAGCCCTCTTTATATCGGTTATTACTTTTTGTAAACTTTACAACATTCCAAGTTCTAGTAAGTAACTATTGTCTGACAGATGCTATGCTGAGCCTTAACACAGATTCATTTAATCCTCATAGCAATCCTGTGAGATTGGTTCTCTTGTTATTCCTATTCACTCTAGTAGTGACAGAGCCAGAACAGTAGGATTCAAGATTGTGTTAGCAGTATTTTAATTTGATATAAATGACCCAGCTGAATTAGTGCTAAATTAAAGACAGTGTATGTCTAGAGGCTGAACTGGTATTTGTTATTCCAGCCATATTCACGTTTTTCTCCACGTGTGGATTCTAACGTAGAGGAAAGTCATCTGGACCTTTTACTGAGCTTTCTTCCCTACCTTAGTGCCACGGTTTCTTTGCTATCCTCAGAAGTAGTAGCTGCTCCTTATTATTATGTATTTATTTTTCTGCTGCACATAAAGTATTATGTTAAACACTGTAACATTTTTAACAGATTTATTATTTGTCATAAAAGAGATATGTACAAAAGCATTTGCCAGATCATTCTCTACATAATACTTAAAGAAACAGAACATTGTAAATATAGTTTGAGCACCTGATATATACTTCCCCAATTGCATTTTCCTCCCTGCTCCCGAGAGATAACCACTGTCTTAAAGGTTGGTGATTATCACTCCCATGCTTTTTTAAAATAAAAACATTGCTTAAAAAAAGTTGCTAGCCATGCATTTACTTCTAAGCAATATGTTGTATACTTTTTAAAGTTTTATAAAAATGATATTTTATTGTGAGTAATCTCTGCCCCTTGTATTTCTTCATTCAGTGTTTTATTTGTAGTACTTATCCATGTTGGTGAGCCTGCCTCTGACAAGTTTTTTATTTTAATTTTTTTGCTGCTTTTTGAAAAATTATTGAATGCGTGTGCCGCTATTTATCCATTTTCCGTCAGTGGAACAGTGCTGCTTTGAGCATTCTCGTACATGTTTCCGTGGACACAGAGTTCTCTAGGGCTCTACGAGTGGAAATCTCAGAGTGCAGTTACTGTATGATGGGATATGCACATCTGCAGATTCAGCAGATACCACCAGGTTTCCAGTAGTGGTTGATCCAGTTTGCCCTCCTCATACAGCGTCTGAGTTCTCATTTCTCCACATACCTAAACAGTATTTGGTGTCATCAGACTTTCTATGCCATTTTATTAGATGTTAAATATTAATCTTACGCTTTTTATATGTATTTTTTTTCTAATTTGGTATAAGCCTACCAGTATCAGAACAGCAGATTGAGCCTAAGAGAAGCAGAGTGACTTGTTCAAGGTCAGGCAGCCAGAAGATGGCTGACCCTGGATCAGGTGATAGCTCTGCCAGTACCAAAGCTAGTGCCTGTTCCTCGGCACCTCCCCACCTGGGATCTTGGCACTGACAGTAACAGAGTCTCCTCGGTACTTTAAGGACAAAGTTGTGGAATTCTGTGCATTATGTCCTGCTTTTCCTTTCATTTCCTTTTTTTTTTTTTTTTTTTTGGTGGACGAAGGTAATTAGGTTTATTTATTTGTTTGTTTTAATGGAGGTACTGGTGATTGAACCCAGGACCTCATGCATGCTAAGCATACATTCTACCACTTGAGCTACACCCTCTCCCCTCCTCATCTGTTTCTTGAGAACTTCCACCAGCGAGCCTTCCTGTGTTTAGAAAACTTTTAAAAAAGATTTTTTGTAAAAGGGTTAATAAACTTAAAGACGAGCCTGGCTCTTTGGCCTGTTTGTACCTGATATTCATGTTTCTCTGTCAGTGTAGTGCGAGCTGGGTATCCTGACCCCACAGTGGAGAACCTTTTCCTCTTTCTAATTCAGGAGCTTCTAAGGATATAGGGCTGCCCATCTGGGCTGTGTTCCCAAATTGACCACAGTTTCCTTCTGTCATTACATATTAGACTGAAAAGATCTAGGCAGCAAAGAAATGAATGTGTAGATTCACAGAATGGTATCTACTTGTGGCTTAAAGCCACTTTTCAGAACAAATGCAATTGTGCCTCTGTTTCGCAGTTTGGCCAGAGATCAGCATCATTAGATTTTTGTACCTTTGGTGAGCCAGATTGCTGTTGATAAAGTGGGCTCCTTTGGCTTGTTTTTCTTTTAACCTTGTGTTGAAATGTAATAAATATACTGAAAGGTGTATGTGGCTCTGATAAATTGTTTCTACTTTTGCTATTTGAAGGATCAATTGAATGAATATACTGCTTTTATTTATGTATGACTCATTGAACTTTTAAAAACTCAGCGCATCATGGACCCAGCACCCAGTCAAGAAGCAGAACCAGCACCTCTTTGTGCCCCTTCGTAGTCACTATCTACCAACCCAAGAATAACCTCTGTTCTCACTTCTCATGACTCAGATTAGCTTAGCCTGTTTTCCTGCTTTATATAAATGAGATGATAAAGTGTACTCTTTTGTGTCTGGCTGCTCTCATTCAGCCTTAAATTTGTCAAGTTCATCCCTACTGTTGCATATAAACAGTGGATTATTCATTCTTTTTGCTGTATAGTATTCTTTTGTGGTCCTCTGGCACATTGTGCTGTATAACACTGTCAGTATTTTGCCAGTGATACATATCTAGTGTGTTTGGGGTACGTTCCTGCTTTATATCTGTATTTTAAAATGTACCTAAAGATAAAGAGTAGGAATTAGAATGGTAAGTTATTCAGGTACATTAAAATCAAAGCAGAATGAGCTAGAGCTAGGCAACCAGAAAGAATTTGATGTTCTAGATGGAGGCTATGATCTTGATCTTCGTAAACTTTGATTTGAGGGTTTTTTTTTCCCTAACCAGAATACTGCCCAGATTGTGAATAGGCACATCAGATCACACTGAGACCGAAAATCTGATTTCTGTCTAACACTATCACATTTATAGTTTGTTGAAATAAAACTTAATTTCTGCAAACATGGGTGTCCCAGTGGTCAGTCTGGTTTACATGTTGTAGGAATCTGAGTGTGGCAGTATAAGTGAGTAAGGAAGCTCTAAGGACTAGTCCCTCTGGAATTGAGGCTTTTAGAACCTTCATTTGGTAGGGAAGGAAAGTACCATAAATACTTGAATGTTCATCTTAGTATGAGAGAACTTCAAACCTAGCAAACCACCCCCCGCCCCCACCGCCAGGAGTTAGGACTCCAGATACATTTTTAGATCACCTGGATCCCTCAGGTAGAATGAGGGAATGTCCCAGGACCCCAAGTAGAATAGATCTGGAATTGAACTCCATCTTTAGTGAAACTGAGAGGACTAGTTATGACTTGGAAACTTGACTAGCAGGCTACTGCTGCATACAAATGTATGAGTACATTTGATTGCTTTCTGACTAGAAAAAGGTTAATGAGTACTTGCTGGGCTGTTTCTTGCATACTCCACTAGATCCGTTGATTCAAGCATTCTGAGGCATGAGTCTTGGCTCAGAGTACTATGTAGCTCTGCAAGACTAACCACCGAGTCTGAGAACACCACCTAGTGGATCTCTTTAGATACCCAATTTAGTGAAAAGGACTCTCCCAATGACAGTTCATCAGCCATTACAATAACCTGATAACCCAAGGAGGGGAAAAAATACATCAAGAATATGTTCTGCCATAGTTCGATCTCTGCAGATGAAAGATAGGAGCCCATCTAGTGTAAGCAATAATAGTAATAAAAGTTATACAATTATTATATGTTACATAATATCTTAGGATATTTCTGGTTCAAGATGCCATTTTTAGAGAACTATCAATCATTGAAAATGCACCTCCCAGTCTTTAAATGACATGATCTTTATTTGAAAGGTAGTACTCAGAGAGTTTGACTATTTGCTTTTAACATGCACATTTTATCCTAATTGAATTAGTTATTGAATTTCATAAGAGCTCTCATAGTGGTATGCTATATACATCACTTGAGACTTAGAAAAATAGCATTGCATTCTATTTTTTACCAGTGTAGATCAAATCCATGAGAATTCACATCACAAATTTAATGCTTCAGCCAAGAATAGTAATTTCTTTCTGCAAGCAACTTGGCAAATTCCAAAAAAGATCCCTTAGTGACTATGTTCAATTAATTATGGGGCACATAGGGAATTGGAAGTTAAAGTAAGTGTGACTGGAGGCCATGTGTATCTCATTTTGTCTTGTAAGTGCTCATAATACCTACTATCTCATAGGAATTTTAAGAAGTATAATCTTTATAAAGCACTTTAAGTTCCTGAGGGAAAACTCTCTATAGGTTAAAATGTTACTAGTTTGTACTATACCGTCCTGTTTATCCATCTTATGTTCAAAAGTATTTAACTAATCATTATATGTGTATACTTGGACTCTGTTTTTAAGTTTACCTTATAACGATATCAGGAATAATTGCAAAACTTTAAAATTCACATATTTTGGTTTTTCCAAGAAATATTTTTCCTTCCTTTCAGGTAACAAATATACTCTAGAGACTAGACCAAACCAAGAAGGCATTGATGTAAGACAAGAGCTGCTGAAATTCCATTCTACCTATTATTCATCCAACTTAATGGCTATCTGTGTTTTAGGTCGAGGTAAGAATCCTTAAATTTTTTTTTTACAGAATTGGGTAATCTAAGTTTTCCATTTTGGTTTTTTCAAAGTATTGGAAGCAATGTATATTTCCTTTCATTGACTCAGAGGCTTTTGAAAATGATCTTGTAGGAGAATATGTGGAGGGGAATTTTGTTTTTAACTTACTAAAAAAGAAGCCTAGGTGATTTTAAATGGAGACCTGAAGAAAATATAAATTAATAGTAGGTACTCTAAGCATATTTTTAAAAAGCAAGGAAAGGACATATAAAGGATAAGATTGACAGATTTGACCTTATAAAATTCAAAAAAATTAGGAAGACATTGAAAGGCAGATGATTATAAACTGGAAAAATCTATTTGGAATGTAAACCAACAAAGTTTTGATTTAAAAAATGCAAATTAACTAATAATGTATTGTTTTTCCCTATTAAAGTACCATAATTTTGGTTTGGGTTTTGTTTTAACTAACACCCATTATGGAGGAGAGGTGCTCTTTTGTATGAGTGGTAGTGTATACAACTTTATACAGTTGCTCCACACTTTCTGGAGGACAGTTTAACAAGAGGCATCACCCTTAAAAAGTACATTTTTTCTTCTAGAAGTGCAACTGAGGACACAAAGTTGTTCAAACAGATGATGTACAGGATTGTTTCTTAGAAAAAGTTAGATGCAATTTAAATGTTCATTAACAGGAGGCTGGTTTAATGGTGATGTTTTAACTGTATAATAAAGCATCTTGTAGAAAATAGCATCCCTTCTCCCACTTTTTATCCTCCCACCTGCTTTATTTTTCTTTAAAAATTTTATTACCACCTAAAATATTAAAATTTTACTTATTGTTGTCTGTTGTGCCAGAATGTAAGTTACTTGAGGACAGAAACTATTTTGTCCACTGCTTTGTACCCAGGTTTCTGGGTTAGTGCTTGGTACATCATAGGCACTTGGTAAATAAATATTGAATGAATAAACAGTTTTATGACGACCTTTTAATAACATGGGAGAATATTCTTAATGTATTAAATAGAAAACAAAAGCACCCTATAAAAACACTGTGTGCTATGTGATCCCATTAGGGGTTTTCTAAAAAATTCTAATAGAGAGATATAAGGCAAAGTAGAGAAACATACTGGAAATTTAATAATGTGGCATAGTAAGTGGTTAAGAACTCCTGCTCTTGAGTCTGAGAGCTTGGGTTTGAACTCCTAATATGCCTCCTACTTAGTGTGTGGCTGTGAGCTAACAAAGTTAACTTCAGTTCTCTGAATCTCAGTTTTTGCATTTGTAAAGTTAATGTGGTGCTTCATACCTGTTGGGAAGTTTAATGGAGATAATGCAGGAGAAGTGTTTAGCATCATGCCTGGCACACAGCAAATGCTCCACAAATGGTAGCTACTCTTAGCATCCCATAGTCATGAGATTTTGGGTGACTTTTGTATCCTTCCTTTTTTCTTTTGTTTATGGTTTTTTGTTTTCTTGGTTTTGCTTTTCTAAGTTTTCTGCTATTGACAGATGTTTTGTAGGTAGAAAATAAACAACTATATATATTTTAAGTTGGTAATAGGAACGAGGATAGAACATGGGCCCAGGGAGTTTAAAAAAAAAGGTATATGTTATAGTAGGTCTGTAGAGTGTTAAAAATATCCCTTGATATTTAGAGCCTAGTCCTGGAAGTAGTTGCCTAAGCTGTATTTTTGTCCATGTCGTATTGAAATAAAATACATACTTTCAGTAAGCACTTGTTGAGCAAGTAATAATGACAACAGATGAATTAGACATGAGCCCTGCCCTCAGTGTTCTTGGTTTAGTAGAAGTGACAGAATAAGCATCTAAAAGAAAACAGAGAGCTTCTTTGTTTCAGTTCCCTCGCTCAGTGTGACTGACCTTCTGTGCTCAGCTCAGTGGATTTGATGACTGGTCTGGGAAAGGTGTCCTTATAGCACAGTGGTGTGAGGAGGAAACAGGATCTCTTAGAGGATTAATAGATAATCTGCTCCTTCTTCTAGGAGGAGGGGAGAGGAAGAGTAACCACGTGAAAGGATCTCTGTCACAAAGGGACAAAAAAGTTTTTCTGTGTTCTCCCATGGGCCATCTCTAGTTGTGGCAGCACCAGTTACCTGGACACTTGACTAATAGGTAACTGTCAAGTAGAGACCCGGGGATTGCCAAACCCTGCTAATGTAGAAGTGAATGGGACTCAGTTCCCTGATCTCTGATAGCATGCAGCTTAGTGGTGAAGACAGACAGTGCATTATTGTACAGCTGCCTTACCTTTAAAAAACTACATTGTGAGTTTGTGCTTTAGGGTAGAAATCCTCAATAGGAAAGGCAAACCTAGTAGAACCTTGCTTTAAAAGGCTTCACGGTCATCAGCACTTCAGGTCGACAAATCATTGTTGACTGCTCACCTTGTTTCCAGTCGCAGGTCCCATCTGTCTCTTCATGTCTGTTTGTCAGATGTCTCTGACATCTCTCGCTCCAAATACACCCACTCCATTACTGAGTTCACTTGTCATATAACAAGCAACCACTGGTTGGCCTTTTATTTGGCTTTGGATATTCTGGGGTCCTTCAGACATGTACAAAAAATTGAAGTAAAAATACATGTGTTTTATAAAGAAAGTGCCCATACCCACATTCATAGGCCTAAAAGACAACTTCATACTCTATAAAGGCAATTCTCCAACAGTGATTAAGTGTTTTCTAGAGAGTTCATGGGAAAATTTGAAATGGGCCATAGAATATCAAGGGAAATTTCTTTTTTGATTCAAATGCTTCCTGGCAGTAACAAGTGATGAATGTTTATACCATTTATAAGTAACCTATTTTTGAGAAGACAGAATCAAGGTGAGTGGTTATCTTGTTTATAAAAAGATAACCTGTTTTACTTTTTCCTTTTTAGAATAACAGTAGTATGTGTACGCAGAAAAAAATTTATCCCACATGGAAAGGTATAAATTGGAAATCAGATTCTTCTTCCTCATCCCATCTTATGATCACTATGCCCTCTCCTCAAAGATAGTCACCTTAAAATCATTTTTTGTTATACTTCCAAAAGTAGAATTTTGTTAATATACTTATATCTATGTATGTCTGTTAACAAATTAAATGAGATTATACTATATGACATTGAAGCCTGCAGTTTTCACTTAATAGAGCTTTGAGATAATTTCATATCAGCACATAGAGATCTCTCCCTCATTAATGACTACATAAAATTCCATTGTACCGATGTTTTATAACATGTGCACATTGATAGATGTTTAGGTCATTTCCAGTTTTTATTGTTGTTACAAACAGTGCTGCTGTGAACATCTTACACATAGAGCTTTGTAAACTTTTGCGAGTATAACTCTCTATAAAAAATATCGATAGGTGATAAGATAGAAGAACTTAAGTGTCTTTATAATTTTATGAACAGTTACAAATCTTTGCATGGATTTGGCATAATATAATAGAAAATCATATAGTGTTAGACCTTGGGAGAGACTTGTGATCATCCTACCCAATTTTCATGTTTTATAGAACCTAGAGTGGTTTGTCCAGTAGTCTTTTGACATAGTTGGTTGATGAAGTTGGGATTAGAATCAAAGTCATCTGATCCCCTGACCCACAATTCTTCTCACTGTTTTATATTATTCCCCCACAAACTCAATTACTTACAAACTCTAATGTTTGACTTTCAAGAATGGATTTAGACTGTGTACTTAGAAAGTGAGTGTTATAATCTATCAGCTAGTGGTTTAGTATGTGCCTGTTGGGAATCAGATAAAATAGTTTCCAAATGCCATTAATTATCCTATTATTGTTTCTAATATATATAATATATATAAAACAGTTTTTTAAACTATAAAAGAGGCAGACATGTGAAATATAATCATTATCAACATTGCATAGCTTCACAAGTTGTATAGGCACTGGTAAGATTTAACTGAATGCTTCAACCTTCTCAGGTGGAGTTTTTAAAAAATTCTAGGTTTTCCCTTTAATAATCCTGAGATTTTTCAGGAGATCCTAAGATCCCCCTTCCCCCTTGCCCAGCTTTATTGAAATATAATTAATGTATAGCGTTGTGTAAATTTAAGGTGTACCACACAGTGATTTTATATATATATGTATGATCCTAAGATTTTAAAATACTACCTGTCATGTGTTATGATTAGTTTAAGTTCTGCTTCCATTGTCTGTTTTCTTGTAGAATCTTTAGACGACTTGACTAATCTGGTGGTAAAGTTATTTTCTGAAGTAGAGAACAAAAATGTCCCATTGCCAGAATTTCCTGAACATCCTTTCCAAGAAGAACATCTTAAAGTAAGTGCATTTATTTCTAGTATTTTCCTCTTTTAAATTTATGTACATAATATATGCCTAGTTTACCAGAGTACATGAAAATTTTTTGAGGTTTCGTTATTTATAATTTGTCCACATAGTCAAATCAGCTTCACATTTATTAGGGGCATGTATCACCAAAAAGATATCAATATGTTCTGATCTTTCCATGCTAAAAGTAGTTTTGGTAGCTATAAATTGGCAGACTGTAGAAGCTATTCTGTTATCCAGTGCCAGAAGACAAGCATCCAAAAGTGTTTCGTTGCATCATCCAGGGGACCAACATGGACTGCATACCAACCGTAATGAGATCCCACGTAACAAAGAGCCCAGGTCATTATTTCTTTGTGGTCAGTGTGATCTGGCAGTTGATTCTCTTTTGAATTTGGGATTCTTCCATGAAAATCAGTATTCTTCATAGTTATAAATATTTTATTCAGTAGAAATTGTATGTAGCTAACCTTTTGTGATTTGTTTGTTTTCCCCAGCAACTTTACAAAATAGTACCCATTAAGGATATTAGGAATCTTTATGTGACATTTCCCATACCTGACCTTCAGAAATACTACAAATCAAATCCTGGTCATTATCTTGGTCATCTCATTGGGCATGAAGGTCCTGGGAGTCTGTTATCAGAACTTAAATCAAAGGGTGAGTCTCTTGGGCACCAGCTTCGAAGGAAACCTCCACCATAATCTTTCACTCTGGCTCTCATTTCTCCTAAATATTTTCCTGTGAATGAACATTTTTCAGATGAGACTGTTCAGGGTTTATGGGAGAGTGAGGTGGTAGTTAGTGTGCTTTTGTTTTTTGCTTTGGGGTGTTTGTTTTTGTTTTTCTCTGTAATTTGTTTTACCCTGCAGTATTGAGCAGTGAAGTGTAGATATTTCAAAAGATGTTGTGGTGCATGTTTTAAATAAGATAGAGGTTAAAATAAGTAAAAGCTCACATTAGATAGATATACTTTACCATCTCTGTGAAATGTCAGCAGACATTATTTGTTTCCTCTTATCCATAAATAAAATCAAAGGGTGTACTAGGATCAGTCAGTAGATGATTTCCAAAACCCTTCTCAACTCAGACTCTGTTTTTGTATAGCACTTAAGCCCAGTAGTCTACTCTTGATTTAGGAAAAGGTTTGAGGAGTCCCAAGGAAGGCTCCCAACCCACAAAATCCCTTGAATCTTCTGCAGTGTCTGAAACTGTTTTTCTGAACTGATATTTTTGAGTCTTTTCTGCACAAGGTCCATTCTAATCTCTTGGGAATATATAGAATGCATTTTTTAAAAATTCCTTGTCTTAAAAGAAGACACACATGCAATCATGTTGATTTCCTTTGAATGTTACAGGCTGGGTAAATACTCTTGTTGGTGGGCAAAAGGAAGGAGCCCGAGGCTTTATGTTTTTTATCATTAATGTGGACTTGACTGAGGAAGGATTATGTAAGTATTAACATTTTTGTTTTTGAATGAAAATTGATTTCTTGTAATTTATTTTTGTTAACTTATTTATGGTGTGGATCTGTTTTTTGTTGTAAAACTATAAACACTTTAAGTCATACCATTTTATCTGTTGTATTTTCCATGTGCAACTTAGCCTTCATTCCATGGATGATTTTCCCTCCTTAAAACTGATTGTTATGTTGCATTTGTGAAATGTGTATTTGGCTTTTTATTTGCTCACTTACTGCCCCAAAGCCCCTTCTGTCACATATCCCAGAGTCTGGAGGGCCATGTGTGTGGGACCCTAAAACCAGCCTCAGGGAGGTGAGAACTCCATTTCTAAGAGGGGCCATCTTCTACTTACCTGACTTTACCTTAGGAGTGAGCTCATTGCTTTGAAGGATTCGAGGACTGAATGGTTTTTAAGTGTGCCCCTTTTTTCCAGTACATGTTGAAGATATAATTTTGCACATGTTTCAATACATTCAGAAGTTACGTGCAGAAGGACCTCAAGAATGGGTTTTCCAAGAGTGCAAGGTACTTTTGTTTCACCAAAATTTTTCTTAAGAAAGTTTTTCAAGAAACAAATATATGTGAATTAATTTTAATTTAAGGCCCAATGAAACTTCTAAAGTTTTTTTTTCCCCTCTAACCTAAACTCTTAAAATTTTGCAATGCATAGCAGCTGTAATTAAGGCTTAGTTGTGCTAATCTGATTGGCTACCTGGGGCACAATTAAGGGTTAAGGCATCATAGAGCCTTTGTTAGGAGGAAAAGGAAAGAAATCAGGTTGGTTTTCTATCCCTCAGGAGAAAGCCAGCAGTTTCTTGAGCTTCAATCTATCAGGGCTGACTCTATTCTCTGCCTGAGGCTGCATGAGATGTGTCATTTTCTGATCTGGTGATAAAAAATTTATAGCAAACACTCAGAAAAGAGTGAATTGTTTCATATATGGTTGTGTTCTTAAAAGTGATTTTATTGTTCTATGTATGGACTAGCCTGGCTCTTTTTTTTTTTTTTTTTTTTGGTGTGTAAAACAGAAGGTATTTGCCTTTTACATTTTTAAAGGCTTCTTTTAAGAGTTTTTTTTAAATTTGTACTTTATATTTAGAGCCTGTCAAAACTCAGATGTATTTTAGGATAAGAAGCATCCTCTTTACCTAGATAAAAGTTTAAAGGTATACTCTCTGCTTATGAAATTTAAGACGGTAACTTCTAATCAGGGTGCAGTTCTCTGAATGGCTCAGCAAAATCGTCATCTATGCAAGTGTTAGATCTCACAAGATTCCTCCACAGTTTTCCTAATTCTTTGACTAATAGTTTCAACAATGTATGCTATAGAATCATAGTCTATATTTGTTATTTTCATTTGTGTTCTGTATATTTCTAAATCAAGCATAGTCATTTTTTCAGAAAGTGTGATAGTTAAATATGGAGTAGAAAGTCTGTAGTGCAAACCAACACTAAGAAAGTTTTTCTAAATGATAGGTTACTTATGTCTAATTGGATTAACTTTCCATTTTAGGACTTGAATGCTGTTGCTTTTAGATTTAAAGATAAAGAGAGGCCACGGGGTTATACCTCTAAGATTGCAGGAATATTGCACGTAAGTTTATTGTTGTTTTCCTGTGTACATTGGCGTGTATGGTATTTCAGTGATCTGTTATACATTACTTTCAATGCTACACAAATGATAAAATTGAAGCTACAGTCTAATACTTTAGATTTTGTAGCAACCAGCCAAACTTTCATGTGACAATATGCTTAAAATCTTTAATTTTCATCATCCTAAAAATTGTCGTCTGTAATGTTTTCATTATTTAGGCATTTTGCTTATTGGGTTTAAATATTTTTCATTTTTACAATGTGTCAGGTGCTACTTACGTGAAAGCTATACATCATCCACTTTTCTCCATATCCATTGCTACACCTTAGTATGAGCTACCATCATTTCTTGCCTGGACTGCCATCATAGTCTCTTACCTGGATTTCCTGTTTTCCTTCTTATCCCTCACTATAGTTTATTTTTCCAGCCTCAGGGATCTTTTGAAAACCAAAATCAGGCTGTTTTCACTCCTCTGTGTCAGGTCCTTCAGTGGTTTCCCATCAGAGTTGGAATGAGATCTAGATTTTTACCTTGACCTACAAGGCCATCTGGCCCCAGCCTATCTCACTGAATACACTCCCTATCCCACTCCGCATCCCACCTCTCTCATCCCCATTCCACTCCAGCTACACCGGCTGTCTGCCTTCAAGCGTTAAGTTTATTCCTCCCTCTAGGGCCCTTACATTTGCTGTTTTCTCTGCCTGGAACACTTCTGGTCTTTGCATGGCTAGGTTCTTCTTAGCCTTACCCTGAGGTCTCTCCCTCAGGGAGGCTTTCCCTGACCTCCCAATCATGGCCCTGCCCCTTTTAAAATTTTCTTCTAGCACCTATCACTATACTCACAGTATTTGGTTGTTTATTGTCCGCCTCCCTCCCATTTAGAATATAAGCTCCTTAGAAAGCAGGAACATCATCGGTCTTACCTACCATTGTATCCACAGCAGCACCTAAAACAGTGCCTGGCACAGAATAGGTATTCATTTCATACTTGTTGAATGAATGAATGAATCTATCTCAGTAAGTTGCTATTACTAAAAAGCATCTTCTACATTACTTTTCTTCACTAACTGAAAATATAAATCATTTTTCCCCCACAACAACTTTCTAAATGTCTGATTTCATTCGAAGAAATTTGAGTACAAATTCTGCTTATTAAAATTAAAATGTATGTGCTTTATATTAAGAAACCATAGGTGTCAGCATTTAATCATCAGATTTTCTTTATTAACAAGCACTCAGTTTTTAGTCGGAGGTATTTCTCACATTTTTCTTTGAAAAAATGTGATTTTGTTGTCTATAATGTTAAGTGTATTTGGGGATTAACTACAAAATCATCCCACAGTATGAATTTGCTTAAAGTGTGGTAGGAAAGAGAAAAGATTCAGAAATTTTTCCAGTGGAGTAAAATTTAATTGAAGGGAAGAGTGGGATATAAAATAGAGGATTTAATGTGTTAGAGATCTGTTTGCTTTAATGAGTTAGAATCTGTAGTAGCCTTGCACATTTTATTTATTTATTTATTTTCCTTTTAAAAAGTATTATCCCCTAGAAGAAGTGCTCACAGCTGAATATTTACTGGAAGAATTTAGACCCGATTTAATAGAGATGGTTCTCGATAAACTAAGACCAGAAAATGTCCGGTGAGTCACTCTATAGATTTTACTGTTACATACTAAATTTTCACTAATGATTAGAATCTGAAAATTTGAAATTGTGAATAAAATGCTTTTAAACTTTTTATCAAGCATCATTACAAAAGTAGAGAGAGTATGTATAATGAACCAATACCAAACTTCAACAGTCAGAATGTGGCTGGTCTTTTTAATCTTTACCCACCCCTCTTCTCTCATCCTCCCTCCACTCTAGATTATTTTAAGTCAGTATCTTGAAATATGAAGATTCTTTAAAAAAAAAAAACAAAAAAACAATAATAGATCATCTTAACCTGGCTTCGTCCTAACTCAAATATCCAAAGTGTCAGCTCTATAAAATAGATAAACAACAAGTTTATACTGTATAGCACAGGGAACTATATTCAGTATCTTGTAATAATTATGGTGAAAAAGAATATGAAAATGAATATATGTATGTTCCTATATGACTGAAGTATTCTGCTGTACACCAGAAATTGACCCAACATTGTAACTGACTATACTTCAATAAAATATATATTTAAAAAACAAAACAAACAAACAAAACAAAGTGTCAGTTCACCTGTCTGATGTATAAGTAAGTGAGGACAACCTCTATTTTTTTTTTTTAAGTGGAAGTAAGCATTATAATCTCAGAATGCTTCTGACTGACCAGTGGTTAACCAGGAGATCAAAAGTTAGAGGAGCTCTTATAATAACAGAAGTATTCCCATTAGAGGAGGGTCAGCCCTAAAGAACTTATGAGCTATCACATGATATTTCTGCCTTAAAATTGAATTTCATCTGTATTTTCTATAGTCAAGAATATAGAAGGGATACACTTGACTGGCACATAGTTGGCATTTTTTATTTGTCTCTTCTCTTGAGCATGAATTTCCAAAATTTTCCTTGGAACTTGGTGATTGAGTAAATTTTTTTTGGAACAGTCACTTTATGAATAAAATCTGACAATCTGGTAAAACCTTTTAAAGAAAAAGTCCTCCTGACAGAACTATTCTAGCAAAGCCATTTTCCTAGTTGTCATTGTTTGAACTTTTTTAGACACATACTAGCAACTTTTAGACCTATAATAGCAACAAACTAGACATATATTAGTAGGAAGATTAAATTAAAGGAAATATTATTGATGGTTACACAAATCTATAATGTGATAAAATGACATAAAACTATACACACACGTTGTACCAACACTAGTTTCCTAGTTTTGATATTTTATTATAATTATGTAAGATGTAACCATTGATGGAAACTGGGTGAAGAGTTCACAGGACCTCCTTGTACTATTTTTGTAACTTCCTATGAATGTATAATTATTTCAAAATAAAAGATTTTAAAATTTTAAAAAAATTATTTACAATAGCAACAAAAACATTAAATATTTAGGAATGAATTAAACCAAAGATAAACAAGACCTCTACACAAAAAACTACAAAACAATGAATGCCAAGACATATTAAAGACCTTGTTCATAGATTAGGAGACTTGATATTATCAAAATGTCCATTCTCTCCAATCTGATTCACAGGCTCCGTGTAATCACAGTCAAAATCCTAGTAGGCTTTTTTTTCTTTTAGAAATTGGTATGCTGATTCCAAAATTCATATGGATCTACAAAGGACCTAGATTACCCAGAACACTCTTGTACGCAAAAGAAAAAGTTGGAGGACTTTAACTGCCAAATTTGAGAACTTACTGTAAAGATATAGTACTTAAGACATTGTAGCATTGGCATAAAGATAGACAAAGAAATCATTAGAAAAGAACAGTCTAGAAATAGGCCCATATATATATATGATCAGTTGATTTTTTTATTGTGGTAAAAAAACACATAACAAAATTTATCATTTTAACCATTTTTAAATGTACAAGTCAGTAGTGTTAAGTATATTTGTATTGTTTTGAAATAGCTCTTTAGAACTTTTTCATCTTGCAAAACTGAAACTATACCCATTAAACAACTCTTCTTACCTCACACCCCACCATCTCCTGATAACCACCATTCTTTCTCTTTCTAGGAATTTGGCTACTTAGATACCTAATAAGATGGACTCTTACAACATGTCTTTATTTCCCTTACCATAACATCCATAGAGTCATGCTATGTTGTATCATTGACAGGATTTCCTTCCTTTTTAATGCTAAATAACACTCCATAGTATGTATAACCACTTTTTCTTTATCCATTCATCATTGGTCAATTGATTTTTTTTTTTTTTTGACAAAGGCACCAACATAATTAAGTTGGGAAAGGAAAGACTTTTCAACAAATTGTGCTCTTCTTCCTGTTGCATATCCATATGGAAAAAGATTAAACTTGACCTTTACCTCACAACAGTCACAAAAATTTAAGATAGATCATAGACCCAAGTATAAAAGCTAAAACTAGGAAACTTCTTGAAGAAAATGTAGTTTGAAAATATCTTTAAAACCTTGAGATAAGCAAAGGATTTTTTGAACATAAAAAGCAGTAGCCATTAAAGAAAACACATTGATACGTTAGACTTTATCAAGGTTAAAAACTTCTGTTCATAAGACAATTTATGCATTTGCTCACATGATTAAAATACACACAGTAAATCATTTTAGGTAAGTAAAACATTTTAAATATTTGTATTTTCCTCAATATAGTTTATATATTCTGGGAAAAAAATCAACCTAAATTCTGTTGAATTTTATTATATGCCTTCTAAAAGCAAAACCTCCTCTTAAAAATGAGGGGAAGAACTTTAAACTTACTCATAAAATCAGTAAACACTTTTGTAAGGTTTCTTTCAGTGTCTAGTTATGTGTGGTTTTGTCACCTACTAGTCATGCTGTCTTGGATAGATCACTTTTTTCTTTGACCAATGTTTATTGAATAACTAATATGAAACCTCAGAGTTCATTATCCTGCAAAGGGGACACGTAAAAAGTTAACTTTATATAATGTCACTGGCTCTCATTTAATTCACTTGAAACTTGTCCATCTGCAAAATGTGACAGTACTTTTTCTTTCTATTTGATGCAAAATGATTTAGCAAAGTTGAACAGTGTTGTACAAATATGAGGTAATGCTATTTAAGATTATATCATACAATAAGGATGTACTTTTTTTGCAAGGAAAATCATGATTAAAATTATGTTTGTATAATTTTTGCTGCCCTAGATCCAGTAATTTGACCTAGCAACATTTTGTAGGACTGAATTTGCAGGAGCACACATTTTACTTTTGTTTAAATTGCCTGTTTCTAAATTCAATATCTTACACAGTTAGAGTTGAGAACCTCTTTTTCTCTGTACCCTCACCTTTAAAGAAAAAGCACTTTTTCTTTATAGGGTTGCTCTCTGGCTGGTATAATTGTAACTGTAATCAGTGATGTAGTGCAGAACAGCCTGGGATAATAGTGCCAGCTGCCAGGCCAGATTGGGGTTGCTCGAGGGTAAGACTACATTCTTTAATACCCACTGAGACAAGTTTAACATTGCAGCCAAGTAAGAAAGTTAACGGGAAAATCCTTCAGAATGAAAAGAATCTTAAAATTCATTAATCCAACCTCTGTCAAGTATGTGTCTTCTACGTTATCTCTAACAAATAGTTACCAGCTCAGCCTAAATTCCTTCAAGGATGGGGGACTCGTTAAATACCAAGGTAGCCAGGTCCATTTTTGCCAGTCCTAATTGTTAGAGAGTTCTTTTGAATACCGAGATTTGCTTTACCTTTTCTGTTACCACTCTATCATCATCATCACCCACCTCCTTCAGTCCTATCATCTGGTACCCATTTTACCATTTTAAACCTACAAGTACAGCTATAAAGTCCTTTGTCACATTCCTTGATTAAGTCATCAATCCATTCATTTGGGATGAATTATTCTTGGTGAATCCATGTAGGTCCTAGAGATAACTGTCTTCTTATCCAGATGTTTGACAGTCTGACAGTTGACTGTAGAATTTTGTCAGGGATCAATGGCTAATCCACTGGTTTATGATTTTTAGGCTACACTCCTTTTCCTTTCTGAAAATTAGAGCATTTGCCCATCTTCAGTCTTCTGCCTCTTCCCCCCATCATCCATTACTTCTGAAAGGTGATGGGCAATAATCCTACTGGGATTTGTTAGTTCCCTAAGCATTAGAGAATGTGACTTACCTGTGTTGGAATTGTGAGTTCATTTGAGTTACCTGGCTGGCTCACTCACCAGTCCTGGGCTTCAGCTCCTTTTTCCTGTTGTTTGGTCCACTTTTGCAGTTTAAAAACTTGTGCTTCTTTCAAAGACAATGTAGAGAAATGATCAGTAGTCCTGTCAACTGCTAACATAGGATCAGCATATCACATTTTGCTTTAGCTCATGTGTCCCGTTGAATTATGAGTTCCTTCCAGGTAGGAACTGTGTTTTATCTTTCCCAGAATTCAGGCTAGTAAGGGCTCAGTTAAAGTTGACTGAATTCTATGAACTGTCAGCGTAACTTTTCTTATTTCCTTCTTACTTTATGAAACACTTTTTTAAAAATGTTTTTTTAAACACATCTTCATGAACCTCAATTTCTTTATCACTTTGACCTTCCTTTCGCCATTCTTTAAGTTTGATTTTGAGTTTCATCAGTAAATTTTTTTACACCTTCTTTCTTTTGTGTGTGTCTTTTAAAAATATGATTTGATATAGTATTGTACAACTCTAGAAGGATAGAGTTCATCTAATTTGAATCCATACTTAAAATGTAGGGAAACTGAAGCCCAGAGACTTGCCTTAACCTTGATTTTTGGCAGGATCTCAAAAAAAGTGAGTCATGGTATTGACCAGAATCCAAGTTTCTGGTGGCCAGGTCTGTGCCCTTTCTACTAATTCTGTTTGAATCCATCACAGTTACCCATGAAGCCTCTCCTCATTCTTGGCTGTCTTCCTTCATTTCTCTCTCAGGGATTATTTGCGAAGGTCTCATGAGAATTTATTCCTTGGGGACCATATTGCCTTTTAATGTCTGTAATTGGAGTTATTTCTGGATGGGTCCCATCAGTAACAACAGCTATTCATTCCCTCTAAATACTTCTAAATGGCTGACTTGAGGTCAACAGTCAGCATTCATTCTAGCCCACTGTTTCCTTTTCTTACTGTTACAAGTTTCATTATGAAAATAAAAGATCATTTTGTCTCATATTTCTAAGGATCATATCAGTACCATATCAGTAGCTGGTTTTTTGTGGGTAGAATTGAAGACTAACGTTGCCCGCTTGCGTGCACACACGCGCGCGCGCACACACACACACACACACACACACTTAAGAAAATCTCATCAGGACTATTTTTTAGCATAATTAGGTTTGTAGCAGATAATCTAAGATGCTGCAGTGCCTGTGTCAGTATTTCCCAACTGTCTGCAGTTAAATATACTACAGTTCTCTGTGGTATACTTCGATTATTGTGACTTCTCTGTTCTTTTCTCCTAATTCAAGTGCTCTTGCTCTTCCATACTCTGGTTTGTAGATTTCTGTACAGGTTTGACATGTGTCTACTCTGTCTCTTCTGTTATTCCCCCTTCATAATTTATTTCAAAATACATACTCTTCCATTGTATTTCAGTTTTGAATTCCTCAGTGGTACACAAACTCTTGGTCTGCAAAGGTATCTCTTTTTGTTAGGCCAGTATTTGGAATTTGCCAGGTAAGGAACTATGTTTATCTACTTTATATATACTTCCTTAAGATCACATTTCAAACGTTACCCCTACACTTTACTTTGGTATCTGTCTAAAACCCTTAGGACTGTACCTGACATATTTCTCTTCTTCCCCTCGCCCCCCTTCTTTAACCTGAGCATTGCTAGACAGCCTCCAGGGTCTGCTTCTTTCTGTGTTACATTGTCATCCTCCAGAGCATTTGGCAGCTTTCCCTGAGTTTTTTCACTTTCTCTCTCAGAACTGAGTTTAAAAAAGTTTTCTTGTTCCAGCGGGCAAGGCCACCTCAAAATGAATGCTTTAGTCCTCACAAATGTAATCAATCCCTTGCTCATTATTCTGATGCATGGGCTGTCATTCAGGGAAACCAAAGCTGTCTGTGTGATAGACATTTCCAAAATCAAGCATCTTGTGGAAGAGAAGATGGAAATACCACCTCTTTACCCTGAAATTCCACTTCCTAACGGTTTTCAGAGGTCTCCTCGAGAGTCAGTCCATTCATTCTTTGAGAAGTCAACAGGAATGGAAGCAATTTCTATAAATGAGTCTTAGCAGACTCTGTCATGTATTGAATGAATTCCCTTAAGAAACATCACATACCCTTTATTTGGCCATGTGAGTTCTATGTACACTGTACACATATCCCTCGTAAGGGATTCTCAGACTGCCAACATGTATCACTTCTTCTAGACATGGTAACAGAACTCTTCCATCTGTTAAACTCTGTGATTCCTCTGTATGTTTCTGTGGAACATATTCCTATATAGCATGTTTTCTTGAACTGGTAGTGGTCAGTAGCAGCTAGGCCAGATCAGGAACATTGTAAACTAGAAGAATAGTCAGTCATACAAACAGACAGGGCAATCAGGTTGCTTATCATATCTACCCTAAAGTGAGTGAGAAGTCCAAGTCCAGGTAGCCAGGTAGAGTATTTTTTCTAGAATAAATAAGAAATAGATGGCAGTTCAGATAGTCTGGCACTGAAATTGGGGGCTCCAATCATGGGCAGATGTTTGGACACAGGGATTAGGATTCTGAAAATGAATCAATGTTCAGTAGAGGGGGAGTTTTGATCGCAAGTATTGAGCTTTCATCTGTGAGGACAATATTCAGAGGCTAGAACCTAACCTCTGGGAAGACAGGTGAAAAGAAGCAAGAATAGACATGAACCTAGTTACTTGAATTGGGACATGAGGAATAAGTGAAACCAGTGACTTTACATCCAGCCATCCAAACTATTGGCCTAGAACTCTATCCACAAGATTGAAAATAGGGTCAGTCCCAGCCTGGGGTTGAATCTGCTGGTCAGAGTGAAATGATTCCAACTTTGGTCATTAAAAGGTAACAGAGGCAGACTTGTCCCTGATGATCTGCCACAGGAGCGGGCATTCCACTGGTGCAGAGCTTCTTTTACTCCTCTACTTGATCTTTGGACATTATTTTACCTCTGCCTTCCCTCCCTGAGCTTTTTTTCCCTTCTGATTTCTCCTCTGGGCTGTTTGTTACTCCATCAGAGAAAGATAGAGATATTCTTCTTGGTCTTGTCTCCTTTCTCAGCAGCAGGAAGGCCACTGTACATGTGTACATACAGCTGATGGTTCTCTCAGGCAGGAAAAAAAGAAGTACAGACTTAGCAAGTAATAATAAAAGTGTGTTTTGGATTTTTTTGATCTCTGAATGAGCCAACAAGTTGTCTTAGCCATTCTTGTAACTCTGAGCCTGAGCTGTTCCTGGAAAGGAGTACTTTGTTTTGCTTTTTTTTAAAGACTGTTTTTCAACTGACTTTGTTCCTTTTTTTTCCTAGCTACTCTTAACATTTTAGTCAATAGCATTCATATAAGAATCTTTCCTGCGAGGACTTTTTAACCCCAAAAATGTTGGGCTACCAAAGGATAACAGAGACCATGATCAGAGACTTCTATATTTACATTGCCATTTCGGCCTAAGCCTCATAGGGCTTACTGGGTCTTAGAGACTCAGCTCATTCTTTAATATTCTTCACATTTTCATGAGTCAGGTTCTACAAATTTATGTATATAATATGAGTTTATAGGTTTTTTTCTGTTTGTTTTTTTCCTTCTATCTCTAGGGTTGCAATAGTTTCCAAATCTTTTGAAGGAAAAACTGATCGTACAGAAGAGTGGTATGGAACCCAGTACAAACAAGAGGCTATATCAGATGAAGTCATTAAGGTAAGGTTACCTTATCTGCAAGTAAGCCTGACGTGTGAGGGGCACACAGGAACATGAGCTCCCTAGATCAGCCAACTCCCAGCCCAGACTGTGGAGACTGACGGCTCAGCACTGTCTGTACCATCACATCCCGAGAGGGTGGACAGGGAGGTGGAGAGCTGGGGCTTAGGTTTTGCATGAAGAAATGGCATGGCAGCCAGCTTCTCATGTGTCTGTCAGCCCAGCAGGGCTATAAAGCAGACTCCCAGCCTGAAGCGGTCAAAAATCGTTGAAGTCCAAAGTAGTCAGGGACACAAAGGCACTAAGGCTGGCAGGAAGAGGTGAAAGTGGAGAGCATGTAAGACAGATGCAAGGGCTTCTGTGAGCTCACAGTCAGGCTTTGAACACAGGCAGGGGGCAGTTTCTGGGATGTATACTGTCTCCACTTTAGGAGGGGCTATGTTTTATTCCTTAATGTATCATTGCTCTTTTTGTCAACATAAGGCTTCACTTGAAAGTTCACATGGTCATCTGGGAGAAGAGTGGGCCAGGCCTTTTGAAGTGCTGAAGTGAAAGAAGCGCCCTTTAACCTAGTTTTCAAGCCATACATGCAAGAAACTTAGTGCAGCCAAAAGTTTAACCCTTATATAAATGACCTCTTGTCTAGCTGTTGTGCGAGTATATATCTGTGCAGATTATTCTGCATTTAAAGAACTAGAGCAAACATGATCTTCACACGGACCACTTAGCCTCTTAGTGTTCCACAGTCTCAGATTGTTCCTTCGCCTCAGCTGGTCATTTTAGAGATGAGTAAAGAGGAAAGATAGATAAACAAAAAACCTGGATTGGTACCAGGGACTCCAACTCAAGTTTCTTGTAAAGTCATCAGTAGATCTTGGGAGTAGCCTCTTTATATATGATGGAAAAGAATGCTGTGTGACATTTATCCCTTTAACATTGGCCTGAATTATTAAGCAAAATGACCCTTTTAAATGCTTGAATCAGATTCTAACGGCTTTTGTGTGTGTGTGTTTTATTATTCATCCAGAAATGGCAAAATGCTGACCTGAATGGGAAATTTAAGCTTCCAACGAAGAATGAATTTATTCCTACAGACTTTGAGATTTTATCATTAGAAAAAGATGCGACACCATACCCTTCTCTCATTAAGGTAACATGTTAGAATCAGTGATACTAAATTTACAGGACAGACCTATTACATGGGAGGGACTAGAGAGATGGTCTCTCGCATTTGATACTATGTTGATTTGGGGGACTCACACCCTAGAGATAATAGAAAAGTTGTAGAGAGAATATAAGAAATATTTAAAACGCTAAAGATGTTAAAGCAAACAAATAAACAGAACTACTAAACAACATAAACTCTAGAGAATTGTTTTCTTTTCAAAGAAAAAGATAGCAAGTCTGGACCAGAACCACAAAATTTGAAAGATAGTGGCCTATTTTCTAGTGCACCGAAGACCCAGTAAGAAAGTAGATTTATGCTGCATCATGAAAGTAGAGATAAAAGAGAATCTCTAAAGCTTGGAAGAGAGCATATCCAAGGAAAACTGTTGGATTTCCTTCCCTTAAAAACAATTCCATTTTGACAGTGATTGTATAAAGTTAATAGAGTTATAAGCTAGTGGGAAGGATGATTGAGAGAGGAGTTACATTTTTCTTTTCCAGAATTCTCTTTTCATGTCATTATTTCACACCTTGGGTAAATTGTGTAGAAAAATGGATCAAATTAGTACAATACATCTTCTTTTCTAAACTTTAAAACCAGCTCTTTCTAAACTCACCACCATAGACAAACGTATTTCTTTTTCTTTTCTTCAGATGACAACATTCAGATTAACTCAGTGAGACAAGAATCAATGTTAGGAATATGAAATTTAGTTTATCTCAAGCAACTAGATTATTAATGAGACGACCATTTTTCTTTAAAAATGGCATTTTAAAGAGTTACAGTTTAGGTTATTCAAAGAGAAAGCTTTTTTACTTCTCTTTTTTTTTTTTTTGGTGGGGGTAGGTAATCAAGTTTGTTTGTTTATTTTTAATAGCAATACTGAGGATTGAACTCAGGACCTCGTGCATGCTAGGCACACACTCTACCACCGAGCTACACCCTCCCCACCGAGCTACACCCTCCCCACTTTGTTGTTTGTTTTAAATAGGCTGCCTCAGAGTAAAAGGGAGAACGTTAAACCAGTTATACCTCTTGTCAGAGTTTCAAGGTAGTTTCAAGTGGACTTTTAAAAATGTAGTGTGAATGAGTGATGTGGAGATTCAAGGGAGTGGCTTATTTGTTCCTCCTTGGCTGTGTTAGTTATCCATTGCTGTGTAACAAATTACTCCAAAAGTCAGCAACTTAAAACCACAAACGTTTATTTTATCTCATACAGTTTCCAAGGGTCAGGAATCTGAAAGTGGCTCACTTTGGGTAGTTCTGGCTCAGGGTTTCTCATGGTGTTATAGTCAAGCTGTTGGCTGGGGCTTTGGTCCTCCGAAGGCTCAACTAGGCCTGGAGGGTTCTCTTCCGAGTTTAATTGTGTGGTTTTGGGCAGACCTTAGTTCACTACATGGGCCTCTTCATAGATTTGTTTGACATGGAACTGGCTTCCCCCAAAGTGTGTGATCCCAAGAGGGAAAGTGAGTGATCAAGATGGAAGCCGTGATTGTCTTTTGTAATCTAATCTCAGAAGTATTATGCCATCACTTCTGCCATGTTCTGTTGGTCAGACAGACCATCCTTGGCCCAGTGCAGGAAAGAGGACCACACAAGTGTGTGAATTCCAGCAGACAGGGATCCATGCGGCCCACCTTGGAGGCTGGCTGCCACTCACCCACCCATCAAGGACTCCTGCATCTGCCTCCCAGTGTCCAAAAAGAGAGGGACAGGACAGTTGGTGTTGGCTTCTCCTGTCTCTTTCTCCACTGTGTCCTCATCTCTTTAACCCAGAGTGGGGATAAAAGGGTGATATCTCTCTACTTCTGGAATCACCAGTCTTCTCTCTAGTTTCCCACTAGCTGACCCTCTGAGTATGCTTCAAGGCCATGGGACAGCAGCCTCTCAGAACAAAACTCAACTATTGCCTCTGTTCTCCTCCTCCTCTTTAAGATTTGATTGAACATTTTTGCCGAATGGGTCCATATTTCCCTAACCAAATTGTTTTCTCCATCACAGGATACAGCTATGAGCAAACTCTGGTTCAAACAAGATGATAAGTTTTTCTTGCCCAAGGCCTGTCTCAACTTTGAATTTTTCAGGTATGTAAAATGGATCTAGCTACAAGACTTCCTATGAGAAGTAATAATTACATTTCTAAAGTTTTCTTTGCCTCCTTAAGGATCTATGTCTGGAAATAAAAGGAATTATTTAGCCTAGACAAGGGAAGGCTGCTCCTGTTGTAAGAACCAAGGTTAATTTTCCCTTTCCGTTGATACATACACCCTTTAACTGAAATAATTTATGTTAGCTATTAGGGGGACCTTTCTAAACTTCAGGCTTTTGGAATCTAGGGAGACTATAGACTCACCAGAATTTTCACTGAAGAAAGATTAAATAATTCAAGGTGGTTTTTTTGTTGTTATGATTTTCATTTTGTATTCCTGGAACTTGCCCAGAAGAAGAGGTAGTAGTTACTAAATGATCTTGAGTCCCTTCCAGCCATTTAATTGTCTGGGGCCTTTAGATACTGCTTTCCCTATTCCTGGCTTGGTTGCTTAAAGGGATTTAATAAAAAAGAAGAAGATGTTCAGTAAAATTTATGAATAATACTACTGTTGCAATGATTTCTCAAATTAATCTTCAGTTCATCTCTGTCTACTTCTATGTATTTGTGTGATAAAGCATGTCACCCAATTCAAATTTTAGTTTGAATTTGTGCTCTATAATTTTATGTTTCTAAAATTTACTAGAATGCTTATAAAATAAACCTATCATTTAATAATGTTCAGTATGATCAGCTTTTTCATTGATTTTTGTTTGATTTGCTTGACATGAAATTAAAGCTAGATGTGTTTTACATGTTTTGGAAAAGGGAAAAAGAACCTCTAAGTAGAAAGTATGTTGAGATTGTAGGGATGTAAACATTGTGTTTTATAGCATGAGATTCATAAATTATCTAGAGCTATGCTGAGATTTCTTTTTTTCAAAAAAACATCAAACATGAGCTTTCTGATTATGGCTTATTGTTGGTAGAGAGCATTACAGAGCTGGTTTTATTTTTTCATAGTTCAGAGTGATATTTTTAACACTCTAAGCAACTTATCACACTTTCCCTTTTGGGTCCTATGCTTGGCTTCAGAAGACCCTTTGAGAGACCATTTGACATTTTTGCATTCTCTAATCTGCCTAGCATAGTTCTTAGAATTAAAAATGTCTGCTTCCCACCAATCCCCCTCTCTGTGTTCTGGTCTCCCTAGAGGTAAACACTGTTAGGTTTCTTGTACAGTCCTATAGAAATGTTCTGTTTGTATATATCCTTTTAATCTTTTCAGAAATAGGATTATATTATGCATACTTAAAGTTTTAAAACTCTGTGATCCATATTGAGCATATAACATCTGATTACAAAATAATATGTTTTAAATGAACAAGTGAACCAAGCATTCCACGTGAATTGTTCTTTTAAGAGTTAGTTTAGGACCCTCGCCAACTCACCAGCACAACTGCTATGGATGCAGCTTTTTAGGACACCTCTTGGGATTGTACTCTGAGCTTGAGCCTTGTGGCTTTGAGCTTCCTGATCTGGCTTTTCAATTCCACCTAAAGGTGCCTGTGGGGCTGAACCCTTTCAAGGACTCTTGTTTTGATGATTTTGCTTTTGCAAGTTGTGCCAGTAAGTTTCTGAGCTATTTGCCTAAAGAAGGAAGTCTGTCATCATGCATAATACTTAAAAAATTAAATGACAGAGTATATTCATTTAGATTTTCTAGGTGGAGAATGTTTGTGTAGCTGTAGAATTTTCTCTTTGATTTTAATTCTCTGGGGCTAAGTATTTTGCCCCTATTTTTACTTCACTATCAGTTTTTGTTGGAATTGTTGGCTTTGCTCTGAGTACATTGGTTATATTTACTATGCTTTAGATAGAATGAAACTTTGAATTTGCTGTCAGACAAACCAAGCCAGGCGCCTGCCTTAGGACCTTTGTGCTAGCTGTTTCCTCAGCCTGGAAATTTCTCCACCCAGATATCCCCAGCGCCTGCTCCTTGGCTTCCTTCAGGTCTGGGCCCGGATGTCACCTTATCAGAGGGGCCTTGAATAACAATTTTATAAATTAGAAATCTTCCTGTCTCACCACCACTACCCATCACTCCTATTCCTCTTACCCTGTTTAATTTTAGTCCATAACAGTATCACCCCCTGATGTATCATATTTAAATTTATTATTTGTCTTCTCCAACTAGACTGTAAACTCTGAAGTTAGGTACTCTGCCTGATTTGTTTCTTCTTTATTCCTGATACCTAGAGAATTGCCTAGCACTGTAGTAATGTATTTATTTGCTGAATGAATGAATCTTTTGCTTGCTTCTCATAAAGGTAAGCAGTGTCACATAGCCAAATCCATAGGTCATTTGACTTAAATTTGAATCCTAACTCAACTGCCACCACCCAGGTGACATGAGGAAAATGGTGTTTCTTATTTGGGAAATGAAGATTTAAATTAGGTGATCTCTGCTGCCCTGTTTAGCTCTCTCAGTATAATTGTTTCCTCTCTTTTGTTCTTTTTCGCTTAAACATTTTCCTATTTTTATATTTTTTCCTAGTTCTGGCTGCAGTTATATGGTAGAAATTATTAATTACTGACAGTGTTCTAGTCTGTTGGTTTGGTGGGGGACTCAGAGATAAGCTAACATTTTCATGGGTCTCAGTTTTTCTCTTTCAAATTCATACAATCCTAGCACACAAACTTCTCAAACTCATGCTCCTGTCCACCAAGAGTGTGGCTTGCTTAGAGGGAGAAGGAGGACATGCAGATGCTGTATTAGCTCTGTCAGCCATGCCTTCTCATATCAGCCTAAATGTAGGCATGCATTTTGTCCCATTCCCCCTCCTTACCTCCTCCTGCGTTTCTGACTTGTCAGTTCTGCTACACCATCTGGGGTAAGCAATTCCTTCTTTCTCTTTACCAACACCAGCACACGTGGTATATTTCAGGCCTCTTCTTTAGATATCTTGTTTTTCCCTCATGAGAAGAGACAGATTCAAGAATTCAAAGCGTATCTTCAGGAAATTATATTAACTGGTGTTCAGTTCCTTGATTCATCTTGAAAGGCCACGTCACATTGGGAAGTAATAAATCAGCTATTTTACTGTCAACATTTTCTTCCAGCCCATTTGCTTATGTGGACCCCTTGCACTGTAACATGGCCTATTTGTACCTTGAGCTCCTCAAAGACTCACTCAACGAGTATGCATATGCAGCAGAGCTAGCAGGCTTGAGCTATGACCTCCAAAATACCATCTATGGGATGTATGTAAGTACCCATGTCTTAGAGCCTTCCACTCATCAACATTTTTTATATTGATTTGATGGAAGCATTTTTGATTGAGGGTATGAGTTTAATTTCTTTTTTTTAATCTTTGTGGCTAATCATATTTTCTCATCATTTAATTTTTAAGTTAGCTCTTACTCTGAGTATTCAGCAATATCCATTCATATTATGCAAATTTTCCTTGATTTCTTTTTTTTTAAACATCTTTCATCAGATTGTCATATTTTTCTCCTCAAACAAAATTGGACCC
This sequence comes from Vicugna pacos, assembly GCF_048564905.1. Lineage (NCBI taxonomy): Eukaryota > Metazoa > Chordata > Mammalia > Artiodactyla > Camelidae > Vicugna > Vicugna pacos. The sequence goes on along the minus strand of NC_132997.1, from coordinate 70,675,088 downwards.
TGATTTAGGTTTAGCTCTCACCCATTCTGTATCTGAAGTCTTGGTCTTTGACAACAGAGAATGAAGTCTTCCTGCCATTGTAAAACATTAAGCTGGCCTATATTGTTTCCCTAGAAATTCAGATCATGAGGCTGCATATCCATACTCTTCGGTCATGTTTCTTCATTACCATGTCACTGCTTGAGGTATCAAAGCATTTCTTTTGTTTTTCTTTTTGTTAGTCGCTACATTTATGCTGATCCTCTCCATTGCAACATGACATACCTGTTTATCAGGTTATTGAAGGATGATTTAAAAGAGTATACATATGCAGCACGCCTCTCAGGTTTGAGCTATGGCATTGCATCAGGAATGAATGCAATACTTGTAAGTAAAATGAAAACCAAAGAAAAGGCGTCACACCGTTTAAGCATTATGTTGAGCTTGGGAAAACTATTAACTTCTGCATTTTAAAACAAGAAGATTGATGGTTTTTTCCTTGCACCTTTTTAATGGTTGAAGAACTCAAGTTAGTATTAGTTCCACTAACATATGATTTAGTAGAGTTCAGTGCATCTTGTGAACATGTATGTGTGCTACATTTATTTGCATGTTCCTCTGCTTGAAATGTTTAACATACTAATCCTGAAAGCATCTTGTTCTTTCCATATATTTGATTATATTAATATCTGTAAATGAAAGATGCCCATAGTTACTATTGTGGTGCTGAATTTTACTTATAAGCTTCCTGTATTTCTGCTAACAGTAGTAGAAAGTTCCTGTGTTCAAACACACCTGACATTTTCATTCAATTTGTTTTGAAGCATGTATCATTAACTTCCTTTAAGTATGTTTTAAGAAGCATTGTTAATTACATTAAATGCACTAAGAAATAACTAGATCCTTTGTATTGAGACCATTTCTGTTACATATCCAAATTTATACCTCATTTCCAAATTAACACCCGTCTTCTGGCACACATTCATCTTCACTTTTCTTGAAAATGTATTGTATATTTTCGTAGCAGCTGAAATGAGAGCATGTGTTGTGTACTCCTCTTTCTAATTCTTATACAAACGGTTTTAGGGTTTTAAATTTTATTTATTTTGCAGTGACTTTTTTTCTTCACACAAGTGAATTTTCTAGTAGTTTTTGTTTTGTAATGTATTACAGTGTGTATAACCTAATCATTTTCAGAGTCCAGGGAAATTTGAAGCTGAGAGATCAAAATAAAATCCAAATAGAAAAGTAATAATCTATGGTTTATATTTCGCTATTGAGTTTTAGTAGCATATTACCATTAAAATAAATAATTTGTTATATGTGACAAGATGGGTTTTCTGCTAGTTGTCAGTATAGTTCCCACAGTATGTGATGTGTTTTTCATGGCAAGTGACCTTCACTCCTTCTGAGATTCTTGCCTATCATTTTTCTTAAGGTAGAGGCTTCCATAGCTATTTTAGTTGCAATGTATCCTCTACTGCTGTGGGTGCCACCATGTGACAATGTAATAGTAGGAAATATGATAATAGGCTTCCCCTGGTTCTCAAACTGTTATGCGTTCAGAAACTATTAAAGTAAATTATCCTAAGGCAAAATCCAGACAATGTTTCCTCACTTCACATCTGTTTTGCCATTGGCTTTTGGTACATTGGCAGAACTCATCAAACAAGCAAGTAGTGAGGCATATGGATCCTTATTGGGCAACATTGAATGAGAAAAGTGGCAAAATGCCACATAATACAAAACTGGGGCCATCTGATTTCTTGAAAGATGATTTTTTAAATATTTAAATATAGACAATTTGGGGACATAGCCAATAGTTTTCTAGATAACACTCCCCTATGATTTTTGCCTTCTTAACACACTTGTAAAAACTTTAAGCCTGCCATTCCTTAGTGATTCTTTTTGAAGATTAAACTTAAATCATATTTTGTAATTAATTTTGATTTAATGAGAACGTAAATTTTCATGGTGTAGAGTGTGCTGCCATAGTTTGCCATCAGGTGAGTTTTCCTACTGTCGATTTTGCTTAAGAGAAGCAAAATTATGCTTTTGTGTATTAGTAAACAAAGATGATTACGTTATCTTACTAAGTATTAAACTATATTTAAAAGAAGTTAAATTAATTGAATTTCTTGTTTTATTTTTATTTTGATACACTTGGTTTGGGGATTTTTTAAATGTTTTAAAGTCAAGTTTAAGTTGTTTCATGATGTTTTTAGACTTTTAATACCCTGAACTCTTTCTGTAGCTCTCAGTGAAAGGTTACAATGACAAGCAGCCAATTTTGCTAAAGAAGATTATTGAGAAAATGGCTACCTTTGAGATTGATGAAAAAAGATTTGAAATCATCAAAGAGGCAGTAAGTTTTCTGAACTTATTTTTATAATGTGCTGTTTTTTTTTTTATTTATACGGTAATATTGCCATGTTATGAACATTTTTAGGGAAGTCACGAGGAAAGAAGCGTTCACAACCCTGTGGCAGTCATCTCACCCTATCTTTGCTAAATCCTATACTCTGCCCAGGAAGAAATCCCAGCAGACTCTGGTGAACATCTGGCCCCTTCTTTGTAGGCCCTCAGAGCTAGGACAGTTGCAGCACTTACTTTTCAGAGAGAAGCCTGAGGTAGACCAGTGGCTTTCAGGGACTCACTGATAGTTTCATCCAACCTTCTAAGAAGAATGCTCAATTCTGCGGTTGGGACCTCAGTCTATCATGACAGCCTTGTTACATTAAGGCAGACTATTTAGGCTTGATGTACCTTCCACTTAAACTGAACTCACTGTTGGTCCAGTAATGGAAATATGGGATGGATAGCTACTTCAAAAGCCAAACTATGACCTTCATTGTACACCAAAAGAAATGATCAGTTTTCAGGTAAACATTCAGTATTTTACACACACACACACACATACATACACATATATACATACACATACATATCCATGTTGCTTGTTCAGAGAGACTTTTGGGATGACTTTATGGTGAAGAATTAAAGAATGCCAAGAGATGGAGGTCCTGAAAACTCAGGATAACTTTCTGAGGAATAAAAGGGGTCCCATAGTGAAGATACTTAAGAGTACATGTCAGATACTGGGGATAAAGCAACAGCCTGGACAAAGTAAAAGCAGACTCTTTAGTTTAAGGATCAGAGAGGGGACAAGAGTAAGTCCCATTCTAAATTACATAATACGAAAATTTACAAAGAGGAGCAAGAAGCAGATATCTCTGCATTCCAGCAACATAGGATTTATGCAAAATGAAGTTTGATTATAGCTGCTCTTTTGAAATGATTTGGAAAGGATTGATAACATTAATGAACCCATGTCTCCCTTCACTAGTATATGCGATCTCTTAACAATTTCCGAGCTGAACAGCCTCACCAGCACGCCATGTACTACCTCCGCTTGCTGATGACTGAAGTGGCCTGGACTAAAGATGAATTAAAGGAAGCCCTGGATGGTGAGATTCTACATAGAACCCGATGGTTTCTTCTTTTTTTTTTTTTTCCAAAATCATTTTGGTTTATCCTGTTATCTAGGGTTTATGTTTTCTGATAACTTGTAATCTGTTAAAGCCAGCTGTGCATACTTTTTCTGACAAAAACAGTGTGGCCTTTGAAGTGACTTTTGTGTTCAGGCAGTTTTACCACATTTGCTATTTTCAAACTAGACCCATAACAATCAGTTACTACTATTCATAGTTCCTTGCAGATGACTAAATGTTTTGAACCAAGCACTTTACCTTGTTAATATTAAAGTTTTCAGAAAAGGAAAAAAGCTGAGCTGGAAAGTCACACAGAAAGAATGCTTAGGCATTTTTAGATCTGTTCAGTTTGGTTAAAAAATGGAAAATATGTAAAGCCTAAAGAGTCATCTTTTGTTGCTTTTTTCCTAAAATCCTTGATATAGTTTTCAGAGGTTTTGCTTGAAAGCCCTAAATTCTTTGAGGGCAGTGATTATGCTTCCCCTTTATCTTCTTTATTTAGTATTCAGTATGGTGAATGCCTATTCAATGGAATGAAATTACATTCAGGGTTGTTTTGGGGGAAAGAATGTAGACTGATATCACCCTTTATTAGTGTTTTATCTTTTCCATTTCTCAGCATTGCTTTACCAATTAATCTTTCTTCCTACATGCTCAGCAATAAGAAAAAGAATACTATTGAATTTTTAGTGATCTTTTATGACAAGTCCTTATTTATTGTGTATCACTACACCTTTGATGTCTTCAGTAACAAATCAAGAACACAGTATTGAAAACTATTATTTTATTGGTTGCTTCAGGCATTGGGTAGGCACATATATTATAAAATTGATTAACTAGATCAAATGCATTTTTAATCTGGACAGTTAATATACCTTTCTTTGCAAAATGGTTATGAGTCAAATCTGGTTAACAGCAAAAATTTTACCTTTTTAAAAAATACCAAAGAATTGATCTAAAATATATTTTTGAGCAATTAAACCTCCATGCAGCATGATCAAAAATCAGAAGTTTGGGGGTTTCTCCCCCTTTTATTAGATCCTGGGTCAGATGGTATATGAATTTTAAGCAGAAAAAGCTCTAAAGTATCTCATAGGTATGTGAAGCCTTCCTAAAATGTGTTTTATAAACAGAAAGTCAGCACTTTTTTGTTGACATTTTCTACTCTAATAAATGATCATTCTGTTTTGAGATACACATACACACACACAATAATCCAGTAGAGCCAACGTGGCTTAATCTGGAGACAGCTCAGTGTGAGAGGCTGGCTCCCACGTGATTCTCAGTCAGTCAACTATCCAAGTGCCAGCGTAGCAAGGACCTTGGAGTTCAGTGTGGTCCAACAGCATTTTCTGATTTTCTGCTATGCACCAGGCATTAGATTTCAGGTGCATAAGTGTAAACAGATTCTTTTTGTAGAGGCAGAGAGACTAGGTGTTGTGATAGAGGTCTGCAGAGAGTACTGAGAGTCTCTAGTAAAGGGGGCTCCTTGCATAGTGCAGTGAGTGGAAACAGTATGCACTTTCAAATTAGACTAAGGATCAGCTGTAGCTCTGCGACTTACTGGCTTGCTGACTTTGGACAGGAAACTTAAATTTTTTTAACTTTAGTTTTCTCATCTTTAAAACAGGTTTAATAGCACATACTTGATAGTTTATAACATTTATAAAATGCCTGATGCATAGTAAGCACTTGTTAATTTCCTTCCCATGCCTGTCTTTAAATTTCAGTTACTAATTTTAACATCCATTATAGCATTTATTAGTATGGTGTTCTAGTAGAGAAGGGACAACTCTTCTTAACTGAAGAATTAAATCAATGCCTGTAAAAGTAACTAGGGGAATAGAAAACTCACTATTGGAATTCCATGATAATAATTGATACAGGCAGTATCCACCATTGGATGCTAGAATTAGTGGGTAAAAGTTAAGAAGGGACAGGATATTTTATAGACTCAAAGTATTTCCCCCAAAATAAATATTTAAAAATTACAATGGGAAAAGTAGGCCTTGAGGGGTAGGTGGCTTTTCCTAAGTGCTAGTAGAGTACACATGAGTGACTTACTTATAACCAAAAGGTGAAAACAGTACACTGTCATTTCAGTACAGACATCTGGCAGATAGCACCTTAGCCACGTGATCTGTATTAACATCACTAGTACTACGTACGGCATGTCAGCATCGTGTGCCCCCAATGTGATACCCTGAGAAAGACACATTACCTCTGTGGTATTCTTCCTAGGAATACATAAGCTCAGTTTAATCATGAGAAAACACTAGACTAACCCAAATAGAGGACATTCTGTAAAATAACTGAGCAGTACTGTTCGAAAATCGTAAGGTCATGAAAGATCAGGAAGGAACAAGAAACTGTTATAGATTGGAGGAAGCTAAGGACACATGACCACTAAATGCAAGGCAGGTTCATGGATTAGATCTTGGAACAGTAAAGGGATATTAGTGGAAAAACTGAAATCCAAATAAAGTCTGTATTTTAGTTAATAGTATTGTACCTGTGTTAATTTCTTAGCTTTGATCGTTGTACTAGGCTGTGAAAGATGTTAACGTTAGAGAAACATAAGTGAAAAGAATACAGGAACTCTCTGCACTATTTTTACAACTCTTGTAAGTTTCAAATTATCTCAAAGTTTTTTTGTTTTCTGTTTTTTTAAAAAAAGTCCTCATAGGTAGAGCTTACTATTTCTTACATCTGTTTACAGATGTCACCCTTCCTCGCCTTAAGGCTTTCATACCTCAGCTCCTGTCACGGCTGCACATTGAAGCCCTTCTCCATGGGAACATAACAAAGCAGGTAGGTGGCTGAGGTTTTAGCAATCTTTTATGGCTCAGTCCAAGAGAAAATTTTTACCCTAGTCGGTCTAAGACCACTAACCACCACTGTGTGGTTGTGTGAGCACATTAGCATTGACTCAGCCTTCTCTGCTCTATGGAGGAAGGTAGGAGAGGGCATGGGAAAGCAGAACGGTCATGGGTAACTGTGGACCCACTTTTACGGCTATCTCCTGTGTTGTTGCGTGCCTCATGCAATCACTGGAGGAAATGGGAATAATCATCCCTACTCTGTAGGAAGCTGAACTGTGTAGTGGATAGGAGTACATGGTAAGGAATTAGATAGCCTAGATTCAGATCCTGACTCTGCCACCTACTAGTTATGTAATCCTCTGAATGCGTTCATCTCTCTTGCTCAGTTTCCTTACCTATAAAATTAGACCTATAAGGATTAAGTTAAATAGTACATACCAGAAGTTCAGAACATGGAAAGATTCCAGAATTCCTGTCGTCATCTGTCTCAAGAGCCCACACTCTGTACCACTTTGCTGTATTGCCTCCAAAACAGTATGCAAGGTCAGGTGCTAATAAGTGGCCCAGACAAGGTTCTTACCAAGGTCCGTTTTATTAAAAATAAAGCTTTACGCTTACCTCCTTTGCTTTGCTGTAACCCCAGGTGTCTGAGATGATGGTCAGTCACTTGGGACCAACTTCTCATCACCAGTACCGCTCCAGCATCAAGATCAGTGCTGATGATTGTCTGGGTCTCTGTTTCTCTTCACCCCTACCATACTGACTATGTTGCAAATTGACAAGTTCATTTTTTATCCATTTGAATAGGATCAAATGTATTTAAAATTTAAAAATCCACTTTTATTTCACAAGCGTGTTGTTTTCATATTGCATGAGCTGCTATCTAAGACAAGATACTTGTGTGGTTTTATAATGTGCTGTGACCTCTTTCTTTCCACAGGCTGCATTAGGAATTATGCAGATGGTTGAAGACACCCTTATTGAGCATGCTCATACGAAACCTCTTCTTCCAAGTCAGCTAGTTCGGTACAGAGAAGTTCAGCTCCCTGACAGTAAGTGGAAATGTTATAACTCTGATAATGAACTACTTTGACATAATATTGTGTGATTAGAGGTGGGTTGAATTCACTTGGATGATAATGTGTAGTTTTGTGATAAAGATCTACTGGGATCCTCTACTATTTTAGAAGTATGTTGAAGGTAGAGAATTCTGTCAGAAAATTATTTGTAGGAGGGCTAAAGAGGTGAAACTGGAAGTAGTTATTTTGAAGAGACTGAGTGTACTAGAATTGGCTGATAGTTGAACGTAGAGGAGTTAGAAAGCAAAAAATCATAAAGCTAAAGAAATGTTGCTGTGGAGCTTGAAATAAAATTTATTTATAAAAAATGGAAATGAGAATCATAATATTTAATTAGAAGCCCATAGGAATCTTTGGCAGAAGACTCACAGGTACAGATAGCAACATGTATTCATTATATCCATATATGTAAAGAATTAACGTAAAGAATTGTTAATAACAGAGAGGAGGGTATAGCTCAGTGGTAGTATGTGTGCCTAGCATGCATGAGGTCCTGGGTTCAATCCCCAGTGCCTCCACCAAAATAAGTAAGTAAGTAAATAAATAAACCTAATAACACCCCCCACCAAAAGTAAAAATAAAAAAGAATTGTCAGTAACATACTAGAGTTTGCAATGCTGGATTACTTCTGCAGTAACAGCGATTTCTTTTAGTATAAAACTCATGAAGCATTTTCAGTATTGTTCAAAATTGTATAGTGGAAAGTACAGGAATGAGAAACATTGATTTTTTTTTTTCAAGCCACACTTGATTGTCGGCTGTTCCCCATGCATGCATGTTCTGTGCTTTTTTCCCCAGCTGTTTTACCGAAATAGTGCTCCTGCCACGCCACCCGCCCTTCCTCATGGACCCTGTTCATCCTTCAAGGCCTGTTTTATAAGCTACCTACTCCGCTGAACTTTTCTTAAAAGTAATCACTTCTTCTGACCTCCCAGCATAGGTTTTTTGAACTTTTCCTTATTTAAGCTACGCAGCATTTCTTCTCTGCATTGGAACTGAAGTGCATCTACATCTCTCTTGTTAGGCTATTCATTTCTTAAGGCAGGGATCTGTGTCTGGATCCTTGGAGTAGCTACTAAAGCAGCTCGGACATAGCACTACCTCAGGATGTCTTTGTTGAATGCTCAAAGTCACCTTGAGCACAGTGTTGCTGTTCTGTGTGGTTCATTTCAAACTTCTGTTTTTTCCCAGTCACTGCCATGTGGCAGAGAGAAGAATCAGAAACTGCTGCCATTCAGAAACCATAGAATTTGGTTATCAAGAAAAGTGGAGACAGTCTAGAAACAAAATTTCAAAGTGAGGTCTATCTTTCACAGTGACTCTTTTTACTACACTTCCTGCTTTCTCTCTCTTCTCCTATGGCTGTCTCTTTTTGTCCCCCAAGGGCCCTCACAAACTGCCCTATGCTCAAAAATGACTCAGTTTACTTCCAAATGCTAGGTTTTAGGAAATCATTCTAATTTAGCCAATTGATCAGATGTGAATGTCTTAAATAGTTCTTCACTATTAGTTGTTCCTCTCCATGGGACAATATTTACAGTTTAAAAAGGAAAACTTCAGGCATTGTGAAGAAGGAGACATTTTGGGATATGTATGAAAAAGGCTGGAAGTGTGTGGGGAAGACAGACTAAGATCCTGTGTTCCCCATCCTGTTCTGATGAAGGAACTTAGTGCTGCCAGTATGCAATCAGGAAGCTCGACTATTGATAGGACTTGGACCTGGTCAGAAAAGTAAATAGACAAAATACAACTCCAGGTTTCTCTGCCTCCCTTCACTGTTGATGTCTATCTAAATCAGCATTCATGAAAGTGAGCAAGCATAGCATTTACTGCTGTGTCTGAGAAATCTTATTTGTGTGTCTTACATAATACTAAATACTAAGTAAGCACTGTGTGTTTGCTTAGGCACATTTACTGCTTATGAAATAGTGATCAGATTATAAAGCATGGAATACTAAAACTCAGATATGCTGAGTTTTAGTCTTAGCTCTCTCCACCATCTGACTTTGTGTCCTTGGACAAATCACCCCGCTTCTCAGGGTCTTAGTTTCCTCATCTCTAAAGTGAGATGTTAGGCTAAGTCAGCTCTAAGCATTGTACACATTTGTGTGAATTTGTGAACTGACCTTTAGTGTGGGTGTTGGTAATCAATATGGGAAATAAAATGCTAAATAGGTAATAAAGGCACAACTACTAATCTAAAAAATTGTTTTGTATGGGTCTTAAAACAGATGGTATTTCTGTTGAGATTCTTATACATATTAGCTAGTTCTAATCTAGTATGTAAACTATGTTGTACATTTCATTAACTATGGCTCTCATTTAGCATTCACACATAGTCATAAAATTTTTTTTGTAAGTTTTTTGCCCTTTAAAGTCAGTGAGTGTTTATCGAGGGCCACAAGTATAGATCAGTATGTTAGGATTCCCTTGGGTTAAGTTTCACATTCTTAATAGATTAATTGCTGTTTGGAACTGCCAAAAGACACCAACCAAATTGAACAAGTTCAAACAGCCAAACAAAGCATGAACTTTTTAAACTGTACGTTTTTGAACGTGTTCCTCTCTTCTTGAAATTTTCTAGGGGGATGGTTTGTTTATCAACAGAGGAATGAAGTTCACAATAACTGTGGCATCGAGATATACTACCAGACAGACATGCAGAGCACCTCGGAGAATATGTTTCTGGAGCTCTTCTGTCAGATCATCTCTGAGCCCTGCTTCAACACCCTGCGCACCAAGGAGCAGCTGGGTGAGGGGGAAGCAGTGGGCAGCAAGATAGCACAGACCTTGTCCTCGAGAACATTCTCTGCATGTACCCTCCCCTAGCATGGTGGTTCAGGCATGCTCTGCTCAGAAAGGCTTGCAAAAGCCTTGTTTGTGGGAAACCTCTAGAAGATAAGCAGTTAATATCTTATGGGCATTAGAGCAATTCTTAAGGAGCTGACAGTGTGTTCACATTACATACATGTCAATAAAGAGGTCGTTTTGGGTGGGGGAGAGAGGATGCTAAGGGAAGACTGTTATGGGTGGCAAGGTGCGAGGCATGCCATCCAGAGAAGATTAGATTTACTGAATTTTGGGTTCCCTGTAGGGGCAGGTATTTTCTTTTATTCATCTTTGTATCCCAAGCATGGGGCACATAGAAGGTATTCAGTAAGTGCCTGTTGAGGAAATGTTTCAGGCAGAATTGTAGGCACTTTTAAAATCTGTGGAGATCCTGGCAGGTTTGATCAGTTAAGGAAAGAAAGAAGCCCCAGTAATATACTTTGAAGAGTCAGTGAAAAAGAATTTGGGTGAGCCTCCCCAAGTAACAATCTTCTTTTTAAATAACCACCATGCTCGATGCTGGACAGTGAAAATGGATAAGTTGTGGATGGTCCTTCCCTTCAAGTTGCTCACAGTCTAATCAGGAAGGCAGACCTGTAAAGGAGTAATTATAGTATAGCGTGGTAAATGCTACTAAGAGTGTTCCAACTCTGAAGGCTTTGCTGAATGTAGTGAGGAGTGGTTCTGGGCAGATTAGCTGGAGGAGGCAAGCCGCAAGCTCAGTTTAGGAAAGATGTTGATGGGAGGTAGTGTGTGAGGTCACAAGATGACAGTGGAAGTACAACCTTCAGTTACGTGGTCTCTAAAGATCTGCAGTCTGAATGGAGCTGGTCTGGGAGTGGGTTATCTAACAAGAAACGCAGCAGCAGAGGCGAGTTCACTTAAGGAACGTGGATGTGAAAGGAAACTGAGCTAGGACAATGGTTAGGGGATGAAAATGGGTCCAGCATTTCATAGGGATGAGAATAACTTTAACATGGATAGAAGGGGATTAACTCACAGACAGTGAGGAGCTTGGGGTTGTTGAGTTTGAATGAAGAATAGGGGTTTTGTTTTTTGTTTTTTTAAGAAGAAAGTGTTATCTCCAACTTTCTAATTATTGAGAGAGCTCTTCTGCTCTATTCTTAGGAACTGAAGGTATTTTTAATTGTTCATTTCTTCAGAGGTGAATAATATAAACCTCTAAAGTGGATTTTATTTGCTCTGACAGAATAATTTTTGAAAGATTATAAATGACCCATGTCTGAAATGCCCAAGTCCTGACCATGGGTGTCTGTGTTTCAGGCTACATTGTCTTCAGTGGGCCACGCCGAGCCAATGGTATACAGGGCTTAAGATTCATCATCCAGTCAGAAAAGCCACCTCACTACCTAGAAAGCAGAGTGGAAGCTTTCTTAATTGCCATGGAAAAGTCCATAGAGGACATGACAGAAGAGGCCTTCCAAAAACACATTCAGGCATTGGCGATTCGTCGACTAGATAAACCAAAGAAACTGTCTGCAGAGTGTGCTAAATATTGGGGGGAAATCATCTCCCAGCAGTACAATTTTGACAGAGGTAAGGCAAAATCAAGGCCCCCAGCATTCATGGTGGGTAAGTGAAACATTTGAGGGCATTGATGCCATTCTACAAAATGGTATTCGTTTTGTAGGTGATGTTCCAGTGTGGTTTGGGAGGGGGGTAGGGGCATAGCACTTCTAAAACCGTTATTTAACATAACAGCACTTTTCCATTAGAAACTTTATCTTTCTTCTCTAAAAATAGAGCTGGATCTATCTGTGCCTCATAATAATGCACTAATAATAAGTCCGATTTCACTTTTTGTGTTCAATCAGTATGGAGGTTCTGAGCACAGATGTGTAGGTATCTATTTCTCATAACACTAAATGGAAAATGTGCAGACTGAACTGTCATGGGGCGAGTGCTGTCCTAGAGGCACAGGGTTCAAACATTTGCCTTTCGGGATCTCCAAAAATCTGTCAGTGCTTACAGATTTGGGAGAGCTGTGCTCCACAAAGTCTCCTGCTTGTCAGCTTCCTTTCGCCTTTCTTAGAGCTGAGATTAATGATGGAGTATGCTCGGCTACCCTAGAAGTCAGGAGAGTTGGGTCGTGTTCTCATTCTGACACCAACGAGACAGAGATCTCAGCCAAGTCACCTTTTTTGGGCCTCCGTTTTCTTACCTGTAATTTTCTGCAGTTGGGCCCACTCACTATTAATAAAAAGTGCCACTTATTGAGCACTTCCCATTTGCCCTAGCATCATGGTACTATCAGTTAAATAGTTGTTATCTCCAATTTCCCGATGAGGAAACTGAAGTGCAGAAAAGTTGAAGTGACTATCCCCAAATCCAGCAGCTTGTTAGGTAGAGAGCCAGGATAACCTCTTGCTTTTTACTTGAAATTTATTCCCTTACTACTTGCAGAAGCATATGATCACTTAAAAAGATGGATACTTAAGAGTATTGGAGTGAAGTATATTATCATTTAGTGTGGTATTCTGAGCTACTTAAAATGGAAATATTGGTAAATTCCTGTTCGATTACTTTTTCAGATAATACAGAAGTTGCATATTTAAAGACACTTACCAAGGAAGATATTATCAAATTCTATAAGGTAAGTTCAATTTGCATATTGAGATTTTAATTGGTAAGAAACTCCTGTATGCACTGTGCTGTGTGTTCCTGGTTTGAACCTATTCAGGCAGGATTTGTGAAGGCACTTTTATGGATGTAAGGATTGTTGACACATATTGGTGTTAGGAAAAATAGACAGTTTCTATTGAACCCAGTACTGTTTTCCTCTCTCACTGGACTGAGGACTATAACAGTCCTTCCTGGCTTCCCAGATCTCACCTAGGTTACCCTTTTGTTTCTTCTCTCTGTTACCCACCCCAGCCCACAAAGAACACTGCTGAGCTTCTGGTGGGAAGAAAGAGCATAGAAAACAAATAAAACTTGAGAATCAGATTATTTTCCAGTCTCTGACAACTGTTAATCATCTTCACCCATTTAGGTGCCACTGTGGCTCTTTTTTTAAATAAGTGATTACTCACCTTTGAAATGTTTTCCAAGATCTTGTAAGTTTTAAATGCCTATGCTCACTGAGAACATTTATCAAGAAAAAAAGAGAGACACCACCATTAAAGTTTTCCCAGTACAGCTTTAAGTGGTTTACACCATCTAAAATTTCCCCACCTATAACAAAATTCTAAGAGTAGCAAAAATTTTAAGTGGGCATATAATATGTAATAAGCATGCTAAGTGCAGAAATTAAAAACTTATACTGCAGTAGAGTTGTGCCTAAAGTGTTAACATGTATTCTTTGTAATGTATTGGGGCCTCTAACTTGCGTAAAATACTTCTATGTCTATTATTTTGTAGGACAAGGAGCATAATTATACTCTGTAATTACCACTGTGCCTTAGAATTATACCCTATTTAGCATCCTTAGCCACTTCTCCTGGTTCATATCTGATTTATCAGGCACCAGTTGTTTGGTCAGGAACTCAGCCCTGCCTTGTGCTAACATCACTTTGGAGGGATATCATCTGCCTTACATTGTCATTTTTCAGGAACGTAAGTGCTCATATGAGGGTCAATACTTGCAGTTCTCATTAGGATGATTTTGTCAAGTTAGTTGTACAGTAAAGGCTAATCACATCTAATCCACCGCTGTTGCCGCTCTGTGGGAGAGTGAGGGAAAGGAAATAGTCCCTGACCTGCGGGTGCTGATAGTTTCCTAGAGGAAAAGGATACCTTGCACCGTCTACCAGTTACTTAGACTTCTTCCCCCAGATCCTCTGCAGAACAAGGCTGCTGGACTCTGCATGTGGAAACAAATATTAATATAGCCAGTAACGCCTTAGCAATAAGAAAAGAAAGACAACAGCAATTTTAGCCTTAAAATCTGACAGTAAAAGGCAGCATTTTGAATGTACCTTTCTCAGCAATGGGATGTGAGTCATGTTGGCTATGGAAGTGGCTGGCTGGGCACGTTACCATTTTCTTTACCTCATGGCTCCCTTGCATTGTGTAGGGGAAGACAGTCTCATCTAAACTAGTCTTGCTCTGGCAGTGATAGTCTTTTAAAAATACATACATTTTGATAAGGGGGAGGCTAGACCTGTAAAGGGGCAGTGGGTATGTGGGAAATCTGTGAGCCTTCCACTCAGTTTTGCTGTGAACCCAAACTGCTTTAAAAAATAATCTATTTTAAAATATGTATGTATGTAATGAACACACATTTTTTAATAAAAAAATATACGAGACAAGATTCTGATCTGAAGTATAAGGCCAGATACTCTGCGTGTCTGTGAAGAGAGCTCTGCGGTAGGTCTGTGAGGGGCAGAGAGCTGCAGGAGCTGTGCTCCAGGACGCACGCCCGCCGCCCGGCTCTCCGCCAGCCAGCCTCACTCAGTGACCTCAGCTTCTTCCAAGGTTCTCTTACCTGTGGGGCAGCAGCCAGAGCATATGTGGTTTCTGAACACAGACTTGGGTCTCAGCTCCATCACCAACTAGCTAGCTCTGTGACCCTGGCCAAGTTACTTAAGCTTCCTTATTTACAAAATAGAGATTAATTGGAGAATTCGTTGACATGAAGTATGTAAAGTGGTTGGCACTGAGTAGCATTAAATAAATAGTCTTTATTGTTGTTATCTCTTTATTAGTAATACTTAATCCCAGCGATTTTAAATGTTTTAATCAGCATGCTTCAAATCAGAGTGTATTTTCCTACTTGATGTTATAAAGTAAGTTTTAGTTGTGTTGATTTACTACTTAAGACTGTTAAACTTTGTGAGGTTAGTTATCTGTTCTCAGTTGCCTGCAAAAGAGGCATGTTCAGCTCTTTTGGGTTCTTAAGACATCCATTTTAAAGCATTATTAGTTATATATGTTCGAAAAGAATGATGTTTAAACATAACTTACTGTAATGTTTCCAGAAGAAATGAAGATTTGTCTTTCCTTCTGCAAATTCTGACATTCATTTGAAGTTACAAGTGGTACCAGATTACTAAATTTGTGAAAATGACTGACTCTTTCTTGTCATAAAAAATAAGAGTATTTATTACCAAGCTTAAGCTAAATCTAGGACAGCATTTCCGTAGCTATGTTCTGTGGTACACTCGTGTTCTACAAGATAAGGGGTACCTAGCAAAAAGGGTTTCGTGACCATGTAAGTTTGGGAATGACCTCACTCTTTATTCCCAAGCTTGGAGAATCACAGAGCTTGTTAGCTTTTTAAAAGTTCTAAGAAGCTGCATAGTCAAGATTTCTTTAGCCCAGCATTCGTATAGTTTCGATTAACAAAATATTTCCTAAAATGATTTCACTATGGGTCCTCTTTTTTGCACAGAATATCTGTAAATATCTCCTAAGACTCTAGTGTTCCTTAGAATACAGTTTGGAAGGAAAAGCAGTGAGTCTGTTGGTTGGTTCATTGGTTTTTAGAAAAATGGGGATTGTTCTAAGATGGTCGGGAAATTGAACAGTCTCAAACTGAAGAGGGTGTTCGACTGTTACCAATACAGCTTAAGAGAGCAATGAAAGTTTGGGTGAAAAGGGATCTAGAATAGATCTTTGGAAGCCAACCTTTACTTTTTTACTCCAGTAAGTACAGTGCTCTCAGAGGAGGCACTGCACGTTACTGGAGGCAAACCTGGACTAAGCTCCTGAAAGAGGCTGCTCCGCCAGCTGGCGGGAGCCGTGGTCGGGTTTGTTCTGCAAGCAGGGCTTCCACTGTAGCTGTACAGGGCCAGACTTATATGATAACTGCTCTGTAAATAACCGGGAGTCAGCTTAGCTTTGCTGACAAAGTCTTTCTCTGAGGATACAAAACAATACTTCTGGCTGAGGCATCAGGGGAAGCTTCATTACAAGGTGTATTTTCCCTTTGGAAAAGGCAGATACAGGTCCAGCACTAAGGAAAAGGAAAAGGAGGAGACACTTCCCCACGGGATCCTTCTGCCAGCCTGCCACGCCTGGCATTCTTGGCAGTAACTAAGGGGAGTCCCTCCAAGCATCGTGGTGGGATGGAGAGGACAAGCAGACCTCATGTCTGAGACCATCCTTACAGTCTATCATATCCTCTGTGTTTTAGCATCCAAGTCTCTAAAATAGGAACCATTGTAATGCTTAGCTTAAAAAGAATCAAGTGAGCTAACATAAGAGAGAGGCTGATACAAGGCAAGACTTTAGGAATGTTAGTTTTCTTCTATTTTGGTAGGTGAGGAACCACAGCAGTGCCCTAGTGCAGAAGCTGAGAAGGTTCTTAGGAGAACAGGCGTTGTGGTTGTCCCTTGACTAAGCTCAGGCCACTGTCTCTGCAGACACTGACGATCACTAGGTGCAGCCCTGTGTCACACCCCCATAAGTCCTAGGCCAGGTTTTTAACCCCAGCCCAGGTACTTACTAGCCTGGGAGTTTGAGCACTTCATCTTCTTGGGCTCACTGTTTTCATCTGTAAGTTGGGGTTAAGAATAATTCTTGCCTACCCTCCTAATCTTTGTTTAAATGAAATACTATGAGGGCAAAGAAAGGGAGGCCGCTTTTCTGTTTCTGACTTTCTGAGAGGTGATACTTTATGGGTGTAAGAGATCACCTCATTTTAGGTTCCTTAGTGAGACAAAAGGGTAACCTTGCTATTCTTCCCGCCTAGGAAATGTTGGCGATAGATGCCCCGAGGAGACATAAGGTGTCTGTCCATGTTCTTGCCAGAGAAATGGATTCTTGTAAGTATTGAGTATTGACTTTTTTTTTTTTTAAGTATATTTTTAAGTACGTGATAGCTGTCCCATGCCATAGCCACATCCCTTACAGAGCACCAGGAGGTAAAGGGGCACAGAAGGTGAACTCATTGGAAACAGGGTCTCATCTATCAAAGCAAAAATAAGAGGAAAAGGGAAATGAGGCAGTGAGGGAGTGCCAACACCCGATGGCACAGTGCTGAGCTGGCTGACAGCTCTATAAGAAGACACGGCCAGTTGCTGGTAGGATATCTCCAGAGAAGCTGTGTGGAACCACTGCACATGGGGAGGACGGGTGAGCAATTTATCCGTTCAGCCCTTCCCGTCTTCTGTCTCTGACTAGCCAGGGTTTGCCCCATGACCGTGAACTCCGCTGGCGTTCTCAGTTGTTTTACTGGGCCCTTCCATGTGACCAGAGGCTCAGGGCCCAGTGAGCTCAGACTTGGGCATTAAAGCAGCTGCTGCTGAGGCTGCATAAGCGCAGTAACACCATCAGCCATCGCTGGGGACTCTGGATAGGAGGCAGGACGAGCAGTCAAAGCCTTGGGAGCATGCAGCCTGAGAGGCTTCAAGAAGTACATGGAATGGGCCTGGTGCAGTTTTTTAGTGAGCTGAGTCTGGTTTGTTTTTGTTTGTTCGTTTTTGGTGAAAGTTGCTTTTGTATGCTAGTATCAGTAAGTGCAAGACATTAAACCTTTCGTTTTTTTGTAGGTCCTGTGGTTGGAGAATTCCCATGTCAAAATGATATAAATTTGTCAGAAGCACCAGCCTTGCCACAAGTAAGAAATGTACATGTCATGTTAGGTTGCACTGTTAGAGGTTAGAGGACTCCCTACTTAGAAGGAGCTTGTTCACCAGGGCACGTAAGACCTAGAGGTTTCAGGTCACCAAATGTTCGGGCCTCTACTTTAGGGCTCCCTTAAAGACCAGGCCACCGTTCTTTTCCTTTTCAGCTGCAGAGACTCAACCTCTGCCCTTGTCTGCCTTTGTCTCTGGTTTGAACAGTTGTATTACTCTGCAGTGTCGTCTCCAGTCACATTTGTCCCCAGTCTTCTCCATGGTGCTTGTGCATTTTAATCATCTGGAAAGGCTGACATTTACTTGCAGGAAGAGGAGCTGGCAGTATAAGCAGGCCCTTGCCAGATGGGCACACCATGCCACCAAAGCCTCAGTGCTGGAACCTCGGTTTGCCCACCACTGAGCGCCCAGAGGAGAGCCAAGCATCTGCCCTTTGGCCCTAGAAGAGGGATCAGCAGACATAATATATAATATATGGTGTAGAAACTAGTGTGTGTGTGCAAAAAAAAAAAAAGGCTGATGTCCTGTTCACTCTTCTTTCTAGGCTAAATACGCTAAGAGAAAACTTTTTTTCCTTTACAGCCTGAAGTGATTCAGAACATGACCGAGTTCAAGCGTGGTTTGCCACTGTTTCCCCTTGTGAAACCACATATTAACTTCATGGCTGCAAAACTCTGAAGATTCCCCACAGGCGGAAAAGTGCAAGTGGATGCATTCCTGAGTCTTCCAAGGGCTAGGAAAACAATCTTGGCCACTTTAATAGTTTCTAGTTCACTATTAGAGAGACAAACAGGAAAAAAAAAGTCATTAAATGTCATTATGTAGAAATATTTTTTAAAAATCCAAAGTAATTAAATCATAAAATCTTATAGATGTAGAGTATTTTTAAAATACATGCCTCTTAAATATTTTAAAAGTTTTCTTTTCATTACTAAGAGAAATGTCCCTTATATAACAATAATTAAAATGATCAATGATATTCCTATAGAATCTTCCTTCCCTATTCTGTAAAATAGTCACTTCTCAGAAGAAAAATATGTTAGCTTTTTTCTAAAAGCCTCCTAGGTTGACAGAAAAGACTTCAAAACATACAGCAAGGTAAATACCTTTTTAAAAGTTGATTCTCAATTTTGCTTTCTACTTAATGGTTTCATGTAAATAATGGAGAACATTACATTTGGCAGATAATGAACAGAGCAATGTAATTTTCTTTTATTAGTGAACTTGCTGATTATATAAGGCATGGTTTTAATCTTTTTATAAAATTTGAACATGTTTTTTATTCAAACTAGTAAAATGCTGGAAAACTCTAGAACATCCTACTTATTTACAGTGCTAGAAATACAGACTTACCATACATCAATTTTGTCCCAAACTGAATTTCTCAGGATTTCTGTGATTTGTTTGTTTCTGATTGACTTACATTGATATTCTTGTTGTTCATAGTTGGTTTGCAGTGTTCCATCATTTTCACTTTTTCCCATCAACATGTTACTGTATTTATTTAACAAATACAAATAGGGTCGACTTCAGATCCCACTGAGTGTGTGACATGCTTTACCAACATCAGCTATTCTAAACACCTGTAAAATTGCAGTCAGTATACAAACCAAAATGTTTGCCCCATTATGAATTTAAAAGGCAACAAGTGTAAAGACACGTTTTTGAAGGTATAAAAAAGAAAGCTTAGGGTTCTTAAATAGTGTGATCTCCATCGAGACTAAAATCCCTTCTTGCTGCCAGTCTAATATTGCCTTAAGTATTAAGTTATTTTTTGACAATATAAATATAAACATATGAACACACAGATTGTGACTGGAGTGAACTTTTAAAGAATATTTTTTCATCAGATAATATTTTAGATGAAATTGTTACTGTAGATTTAACAGCTGTTTTGAAATATTTACTGTTAATAAAACTTCAAGAGCAATTGGAAACATACAGATAATAGAAACAGTAAGTGGCCCTGCTGTCTGCTAACTCAGGCAAAGTAAAGAGTGGCATTTTCAAAGGACATTTTACCTCCATATGAGTTGATTTGCCAGGACTTCTTTCTGTAGAGTCATGTCTTTTCACATCTTAAGTTTTCACATTTGCCATTTTTCCCAATAATCTGAATCTGGGGCAAGAATGATAATCACAACTGTGGAGGCTGCTTCTGAAAGCAGGGATCCATGTCTACCGTCAGATAAATGTGGTGCTGTAACCGTCTTTTTATCCTTACCTTCAAGAGCTTCCTAGTACGAAGCCTGTCTTTGTCCATCAGAAGGTGCGTGAGTCATCACTAACTTCTGGTTTTATGCATTTGTAGACTATGCAGCTTTTCATCAAACTGCAAATAAATATGAGAGGGATTGAAACCTAGTCCTGAGTGTTTAAATCTACCACTGGAGGATCCACCTATACCTTTTCTGTGGAAAATTATGTGCTATTGGATAACTTTTAACTCTTTTTTTAAAAGGGGGGGGGGTTTGAAATCAACAGTATCATTTTTATGAGAAAGTCACATGAAGAAATCTGAAAGGCATGTCATGTAGTCTTCCAGGAACCTGTGATTGCTGTTCAGCGTGCTCCAGCATTGTCTGGTTTCCAGATTTGATCTAGAACTACCACTGGATCACTCGGGCATACTAACGGATTCATCTAAATGGGTGCAAGCTGCAGTCCGTGAGCAATAACAGACTACCCCGGATACGGCTCTTTACTCAGTGCCCAGTACATGAGATTTGTGAAACACACTAAGGTGTTAGTTGCCTGCGACTTTTTTTTTAAAGTCTTCTTTTTCACTAGTTGATGTTGATGTGGAAGAGAGAGCATGTGACACAGCCAGTGTGTGGTGGAGTGCTAGGGTGATCCTGTTTACAATAAATCGCCTGAATTTCACTGCTGGAGTTTGCATTTGTATTATTTTTACAGTTTCAGTGTCCAGTCCTCAATCCTACCTCTCAGTATCTCGATTTGACAGTTTCTTGCTTTCATTGTTCTTAATGCAGAAAGCAGAGTTTTTTTTAAGTGAATCTGAATATGATTTAATAGTGATGTAATCAAATAAATGGGTCAGTCTCACACTCTTAAGAGTAGATCACTTTCATAAAACAGGAATCTTGGTGTGAGAGGCTGAACCTTGCTGTGAGTGTCGTCATTGACCCAAAACTCAGAAAGACTCGTCCCAGGCATTACAGGGAGGAAAATTTTTAAGGTAGAAAGAAATATTTTTTTCCTCTACAGCTAGTCTTTGCATCTTCCTGCCATATCTCCAGCAGCAGGTTCAGCAGATATCTTGTCTCATCTCTGGCTTCTGGCTCCCTGTCTGCTCATAATCTTTCTACTCGTGGTTACTAGCTGACTCAAAAAGGCCTTTCAAGAAGAAATTCTGCTGGTTCCTCAGTTTCCAGCCTAGGACACTCGTGCAGCGCACACAGCATTGTGCTCGGGGTGATGCAGCTGCCCTATCCAGAGGCCTGGAGTCATCCCAACTTTTATGGCTTGGGGTGGTTTTCCCCTCTCTCTAGATCTCATTGGTCCATGTGGATTTCCTGTAATAATAGGTACCAAGGTCATTAATGTACTTGTGGGACAAAGTAGAAAGGCAGTTGCTGTTACATTTGTCTGAACCTTTACCTTTTCACGGGTGCCATCTTACTTAATCTCCCAACCTTTGCCTATTTTAGAGGGATTGAGACCAGAACTCAGAGTCTGTGTGCCTCTCCTCCAGTCCACTGATGTTTCCACTCTGCTGGGCTCCTTTGTGGCCAGTTATCACCACTGCCTGCAGGATCTCCCTTGTTGGGGTTAATCCAGACACATGCCTCCTGGCTTGCTAACCCCTTAAATCAATTACAGGCGCTCCTTTCTGTTGTCCCTAGAGTGATGAGATTATCTGGCATCCTTCAAGAAATTCAGAAGAGGAGTATGGAGAAGAGTCAAGTTCACCTGTAATCCCACCACTCTGAGACAACTACATTTTTTACTTTTTTTTTTTTTTTGCAGTCTTCTTCCCATGCATATAGAATGGGTCATATAGCCAGTGTTACAGCTTTTTCCTTCAATAGTCTGTCTGTATTGAGAATTTTCCACATGAATGCTTTGACAAAATTGTCGTTTTTTGTTGTTGTTGGGGTTTTTTTGTGTCATACTGTAGTTGTTTGTCAAATCCTCTTTGTGGGATGTTTAGGGTGTTTTTCAAACTTTGATCCATGATAAAACTCCTTATGCAGAATATGTGTGTGTTTTCTGATTATTTCTTTAAATTACTGGCTTATGGAATATGAATATATCATTTAACTTCTCTTTGGAAAAATGTTAAATCTACAGAAAAGTTGTAAAAATAGTACAGTGAATGCCCATATACCCTTCACCCTGGATTCACCAGTTTTATGGTGTTTGCTGCACCTACTCCCTGTCTCTCAGTAGGTTGCAGATGGTATGACTCCTCACCCCTAAATGCTCCACCAAGAATCTCCTAATAACATGGTCAGTGTGTAGTCGGGAGCTGAGCCTCACCTGAAGGAAAGTCTGGCCTTCGTCCCCTTTATCTTTGTTTAGACATTATATACCAGTAAATTTGTCAGCTTAGATGATAGACACAAATTACCAAAACAGACATGAAAAGAAATAGAAAATTTGAACATTCCTTTATCTGTTTTAAGAAATTGAATGAATGCCCCCTCCACAAAGAAAATTCCAAACCCAGACGACTTTGCTGGGGAATTTTAGCAAACACTTAAGGGTGAAATTATACCAATATTACATAGGATTTTAGAAAACAGAGGAGGGAACCCTATTTGTGAAGCCAGTATTATCCTTATACCAAAATGAGACAAAGATATTTCAAGTAAAGAAGTCTCCAAGCCAATTACCCTTTTAAAAAGTCCCGAAAGTCTTCAACAAAATATTCGCAATTTGAATCCAGCAATGTTTGAAAAGGAATCTTTTATACAGTTGATTAGTATAATATTTGAAAATCAATTAGTTTTATTTACCATAGTGACGGAATTGAGGAAAAACCACGTGATCATTTCGCTGGATACAGTAAGTGTTTTACAAACAAGGAATGGAAGGGAACTTGCTCAACTTAATAAAGGGAATTCACAAAATACTTAACGGTAACATCATATTTAAGGATAAAATATTGAACACTTTGACCCTGCACCAAGATGTATGTTTTCACTACTTCTCTTCAGACTTGTATACAAGGTCCTGGTCAGTGCAATAAAGATTGGGAAGAATGAAGTGAAACTGTATTCACAGATGGCATGAGCACGTACCAATATCAACTCACCAAAACCCAAAAATCCCTAAGGACTAGAAAAATGCTACTAATAACTGAATTAACAAGGTTGCAAAAGATAAATCAGCATTAACAAATCAATTTTATATCTGTATAATATGCACAAAGTTCATATATACTTTTCAATAGCACCAAAAAATTAAGTAGGGGCCAAATTTTCAAAAATGTGAAAAACTTGTACACTGAAAACTTCAAAACATTACTGAAGGAAATTTTTTTAAAGACCCAGATAAAAAGATGCATCATATTTATGGATTGGGAGACAGTTCCATTCTCCCCCATTTAGCTGTAGATTTCTAAAGCAATGCTGGTCAAAATTCCCACAGGCTTTTTGAGTAGACATTTGCGAACCGATTTTAAGTTTTACATAGACATGCAAAGAATTTTGAATAGCTAACATAATTCTAAAAAAGAACACATTTATCCTTGATAGAAAGGCTTATATGAAACTATAATCAAGCTAGTAGATATTAGCCTAAGAATAATCATAGATCAACGGAAGAGAAGAGCCCAGAAATAGATCTCCACATTTATTTCAATTGATTTTTGACAGAAGTATCATGGTACTTTGATGGGAGAAAAACAGTCTTTTCAACTGATGTTTCAAGAACAACTGGATCTCCTTATGGAAAAAAAAAAAATTGAACCTTAACCCTTATCTCACAGTATATACAGAATTAACTCAAAAAGGACTACAGATTTAAAAACTAAAACGAGAAGTTCTACAGGGAAACAGGAGAAAATCTTTCTGAAGTTTGGTAGGCAAAACTCAGTCACTAACCATCAAAGAAAAAATGGACATATTGAAGCTTTTCAAGTTTAAAACTCCTCTTCTAAAGATCCCATTAAGAAAGTTAAATGGCAAGCTGCTGACTGGGAGGAAGTATTTACATAAATCAGACAAAGGACTTATATACAAGAATATATAAGACTATATATATATTGTCTTCATAAAGAAGACAATACTGTTGGAAAAGAGTTCAAAAGATGCTTCACTAAAGGAGATGGAAGTAATGGTCAATACATACCCGAAAAGGTACTCAACATCATGAGTCATCAGGGAAATGCAAATTAAAGCCAACAGGAGAGGCAAAACGGCTGTGAGAAGAGAGACCAGTGATTGCCTGGAGATGCAGGCCAGGAGATGGAATCAAATGACGTAAGGAAACTTAGATAAGTGGAAATGTTCTATGTCAATAAAATTGTTAACCAAAATGAGATACCATTCCATGCAGACTAGAATAGTTAGAAATACTGACAATGCCAAGTGAAAGCTTCTAGCTTCTAGCTTTTTTTTTTAAAGGTTTCTTTTCCTCCTGTAGAGTAGATGCACTTCTTTCTTGTAGCAAAAGATCATATTTTGGAGGCAGCTTTTCACAACTATAAAGTATGCCGAGTTAGAATTATGGAGTTAATAAGGGAAGTATTTTATTAAAGTTCACCTTAGAAAACAAGTGTTGATAATTCCACTTGATGAAGTTGATGGACAGCTTTGGGGGACAGTTTGAAATTCTGTGAATAGGGCTCAAAGTAGTTTGTAAGGTAAGTGTAGCTGAATTAATTCTAAAGGCCCTAGGGGAAATTATCAGCCAAAGGAACCCAGTTGTGAAGACTTTTGCAAAGGGAACGTTATGTTTTAATACTTAGAATCATCACTTTCTCATCTGTTTTTAAATTTAATTTTTTTTATTATAGAAGGCTACACCTATTATGTGATAGAAGTCACTTAGCAAGTACTAATGAAAACTTGTAGGTAAATACTATTTCAAAGCACAAGAGAAGAAAGCCAAGTATAGCATCTAAAAGTGGGGAAATGATATGCTACTGAGTGCTCTTTTGGTTATAATGTTCTGGATCTTCAGTAGCATTTAAGAAAAATTAAGACTGTTAAGACCAAGAGAATAACTTCAGAGAAATTCAGGAGACTATTATTATTATTGGTGGGCACGTTAAGTGAGCCTTATTATGCTTGGTCTCTATAGCTTTCAGGAGGTTTGTTCATCACTTGGTCCAATTGTACCAGTTTTTGCAAGTCACAGTCCAGTACACTGAATGTTCTGACTTGAGTCTCCTTTAATCTCCAGATTAAATTCCACCAGAAGGAGGAACCTGATGTTCTGGTTATCCTAATCCACCATGTCAAATTGTGCTTCCCCTCCCAGCTGCCCCATTTCCCTCATCTTGGTCTTCCTCCCATCACTGCTTTGGAGCAAGATAAAAGCACTTCAGCTATGTAATCTCTGCCTACAACCATCACTGCAGATGTAATTGCTATGATTACAGTTGGATCAATATGGGCATTTTCCTTCCCTTCCACATACTCGGTAAAGCACAGAGGCTATTGATGTATCTGCTTTCGCTAACTCCCAAAGAGTGACCAGCCTGGGCACTAGACTTCAATTTTAATGGCTAGATTCTTCAAAGGCCTTCATTTATTATAGGTGACTAGCTAACCTTTTTACCAGTATCTGAATCTGTCTCAAAGCTTGTGAGTGCTGCAATCCTTTGCACAATCTTATGGGGACATCCCTTTCATGCTTTGAGTCCCTATTAAGATCTTATTCCTCAGTGGCTGACTGATCGATCTTTTAAATTGGAAATATTTCTAAATTGGTAAATTTTTAGAGTGTTCTCATTGTAAACAGCTGTTTTATTTGTCCCTATGGAAAGACCAAATTAAAATGTGGGTACAAAGAAATATAACGACTAACTAACCTTAAGAACTCCTTTAGTTAAAAAAAAAAAAAAAAGCACACCTGTTCAGGAAGTCTGTTTGAATTTTTGCTTCCCTCACTGGGTCCTTCAAATGCTAATAAAAACACATTAAGTTAATGAATGTTAATTAGGTTCACTAGGGAATAGAAAGGGTTATTAAGGGGAAAGTCATGGGACTTGTCCCAGCAGGATGGGAATCTTTAGATTGTTATTAAGAAATGGGATAAATAAAACTGACATTGATGGGATTAAAACAAAGGCTTTGATAAAGCACTACCTAAGGTTGGATGTGCCAAAGGAACCTTCTGTGGGTCCACTCAGCATTAAAGGGCCCTAAACAAGTTCACTCTATGTACCCCAGTTTGGAAACATTTAAGGGGCTAGAAGGAAAAAATTACACTGAGAGACCTCACTAGCAATTGCTTGGAACAACAGTTAAGCCAGTTAATCAAGTTTAAGATTGATA
The DNA here is from genome assembly GCF_048564905.1 of Vicugna pacos. NCBI lineage: Eukaryota > Metazoa > Chordata > Mammalia > Artiodactyla > Camelidae > Vicugna > Vicugna pacos. The sequence continues at coordinate 70,648,876 of NC_132997.1, read as the reverse complement.
AAGGGGCCTGGATCCCTCGGCTCCACCCCTCACTGGGGACCCCAACGCCTTTTATACAGGAATGGATTAAATGGCTGTGGGATAAAAAGGAAAAGTTTCTGGGAATCCTTTTAAGATCAAGACTTGTTGATGGGGTCCTAATGAAGGCTAAGGTTAAGGATAGACGAGTTGATGGAGTTGAAACAAAATTTGTAAGAAAATTGGTCTATTGAGCAGGCTTTGTGTAAGATGGTTGCATCTCTTTTGCATGATTACATTGTGGGGATAGACATTATGTCCCACTGGGGAATGCTTCCCCTGTGCCTGGTGTTATAAAACAGGGCATATAAATCTGCCCTTCAGGCAATGTTCATTGAACATGCTAAAGAAAACCAGTAAGGTTACCTGAGCCCTTAAAGTGTGAGTTAAAAACTTGGGGCTAATATTCAGGGGCCACTAGAAACAATAATGGAGACTCTTACCCCTAGGGTCAATTGCTGTAGGGTTGACTTATGTGTTTGGAAAGAGGGCCTTTGTTCAATGCCTTTGAATACATTGAACCCTGAAGTTCTGGAATGTAGAAATCTTTTGACTTCTATTTTAATTGGAAAGTTTCTCACTGATATACAGAAACAAAACTTTAAATGTAGTTGAGCAGATCCGTCTTTTCAAAGCTCAGTTCTTTGGGGAATTAAAAGTAACTGTTTTTGTCTTGCCTCTACGAATCAGAAATGCAAATGCAGCCCACCATGACCTGAGACTGAGTCTGGTTAACTCAATCAAGTAGAACCTAAAACCAAAGGAAAAAGAAGAAAAGAGGCCTTTTAAAAAGTACAAGCTGCTGGCAAGTATCCCTCACCCAAAATCTAATTTACAAAGAGCTCTGTTTAATTGGCTTAAATGTAAGCACTTATGGGTTAAATATTTCTAGATACAGTACAAACTAACCCAGTTGTTTTTCATGTTCACAAGATCTAAGATTAATCTCTAGTAAATAAAAGAAAATTTAAAGTTGATTTAAATAGACATGTCTTTAGAATTATCAACATTAAATATAAAACTTTTATTCTACCTGGGTTTACTGGTCAAAGAAGTTCATGTTATCCGTTACAAAATTTGTCAGCAAGAAAAATAACTTGGTATGATAATATTTCCATAAGTAAATTGAATGCAAATCAGAGTTTTTAAGTAAACTATGTAAGAATAATTATGTTTTATGGTATGTCTGCTTAAAAATAGTTTCTCCAAGCCTTTTTGGTAACTTGAAACTGTAGAGTTTCATCATCTAAGCTAAATGATGAAAATTTATTATCTAGATCACTCCCAGATAAAATATGATACTGAAACATCAGTTACTGGACATAGGCTTCCTTTTATAGAGATACTTACAGATATTTAGGACTATTCATAAATATGTCTGGTGCCGTACTGAGAAATTTTCTATAAGAAAGCACGTTTTTAGAAATTATAAATAACATTTCTAAGTTTGCCAATCTACAGAATGCTAATGTAAAAGACAGTTTATAATTGCTTACTTTTTAGCTTTCACTAGGAAATAAAGCTTTTTTGTAAAATTTAGAATTCTAATTAATATATATAATTGAAATTACTAAAATTAATAAGAAAAATGTTTTGTGTGTAAGAAAAAGAAATTTAAGAAATAGAAATGCATCTTATTAAGAGAAAAGAAAATAATTTTGTCCTAAAGAGAGGTTAAGAGAGAAAAAGAGGGAAGGAATTTACAAGATAAAATCTGAAGATAAAAAAGGATGCTATACAAGATTTATGGAAAAAGAACCCTGAGAAAAGAGTTTTGTGTATGTTTAGGACTGGCTAAAATTAGAATAAGGTAAATGAATCAATATTAAAAATAAGAGGGTAGAAAATGAGAACTTGGTTCTCTCTGTTAAGAGGACAAAGCTTTCTTGGAATATTAATCTGCTTTTGATAACAGTTGTAAAGTTTCTTTACCACTTAAATAATCTTGTAACTTTCTGTAATATGCCTTTGAAATTTTTTATTGTCACTTTGGCTAAATTAATAAGTATTGTTTCTCAGTGACCTATGATCCTAACTGATCAACTGGTTTTTTTTTTAACTTTTGATATCTTTGATAAACTTCCTCAAATCAAATTCTTAATTGAGTCCTTTGGACCTCTAGCAAACTTTCGGGATGCTTCACAAGGCCCCTGAAACATCTCAAAGAGAGATATCAAACGAGTTAGGCTTAATTTGGTATGTTAAATTACATGGGCAGCATTGTCAAATGAATGATGATAAGCCTTCTTAGATTATATGGGTAAATGTTATTAATATAAATGTTCTAGAAATTATATGAAATTCCTAAAATTAGATATGTCTTGATATAGTGTTATCAGTCATAATTTTAGTTATTACCTTAAAATATTGTATGTCACAGAAATAACAAAATTTCCTTGTCAATTGCATTGTAATCAGGTCTTTAACCATGACGTTTTAAGTCTTTTGTCATTTGTAGACAGTTATTGTTCTGCTCTGATGCTTTTACAAAAATGAAGCTCTTCAAGAAGATTCATAGAAATGACCTTTTTGACAAATACGGATTTCTGATAACTTAAATCATACCACTGAACTGGGTAAGAAATTACAGAACTCTAATGGGAAACCTGATGGCTTCATCTACTGAAACAAAAGATCAAGATTAGCAAGAATTAATTACATGGGACTGAGTGAACTGATGTATATGATTTATACTTTTTATGACTTTTGGTCTTAAATATGACTGGCTTTTAGTCTTTGTTTTCCAGTTATGAGGAAACCTTTCTTTTTACGCTAATTATGACTTACAGAAATTTGATGAAGCATACCTACGTAAACAAAGATGAAACATTTATCTTTTTCTCTCTACCTGATCCATCCAGAATTTGTCTTCTTCAGGGGGCTCCCCTCTGGACTTGGTAGTTTATTGTGATTCAGGTTGCAACTGTCTATACTAACTGCTGTTCTAACTTGTTCTCTCTTTGTTGTTTTTAAACTATGTATGCTTTGTGTCTCTTGCTGCTGTACCGTATCCTTATTAATGTTGCTGGTGATATTACTTATATCCTGTTTTATGATTGTTGTTTCTTGCATTATCTCATGTATAACCAGCTCTCTGACACAATTAATGATGGCTAAGCATCTTGAGGCAACTGATCTCATCTATAGCTCTATATAACATTAATTGCAATAGATACGGGAAGAAGCAACAAGGGAGAAACATTTCCTGGATCATAACAGATGACTAAGACAGATGATCCAGAGAATTTTTAGGTTATTAACAGGACCTAGTCCGGTTATAGCACATGAATGGCCTATCAATGAAATCCTCACTTGACCTAGAATGAGCTTTCCTAGTGCTGTGGGACAAATTGGTCATGAAATGTCTCCCAAACCTTGATTGAATTTATGGCCAAAAGGGGAGAGACTCTGAACAAAAAAGAAGAGTGTTGCTCATCATCCAGTTTTACAAGGGTTAAATCCCAGCCCACTGCGGTCAACCACGGACAGTGCACCCTGAGGGGATTCAGATGATAAAACCGGATGAGGCATTGTAGATAATTTGATGCATCTCTTGGGAAGAATTTCAATGATCCCAGGTTCTTGCATCTTCTCACACATGGAAAAGTCTAAAATCATTAACTTGGGATATCTGTTCTTTGTGATTAGCAGTCATCTTTTATCAGGATTTATGCTTGGGGCAAGGGAGATAGCTCAGTGGTAGAGTGCCTGCTTAGCATGCATGAGGTCCTGGTTCAATCCCCAGGACCTCCATTAAAATTTTTTAAAGTTGTTTTTTTTTTTAAAGAGAGGATGTATGCTTGACTACATGTATTTCCCAACCAAAAAATTCATATGTGTACTGGCTCCTCCCCTACACAGAGCTAGTGTGGCTATCTCCTGAGCTATAATTCTCAGGAGTTACCAAACTTGAACTCACAACTCTCATGTTGTGCATTTTTCTTTAGGTTAGCCCTGGAAATGCAAGAATTGTGAGCTCCACACCAGAATACTGGATCAAATCTGCCTTTTCACAAGATTCTCAGAAGAGTTATAGGTACCGTAAAGTTTGAGGAACACTGGCGATTACATCCCATCAATTAAAACTCTCCCACTTAAGGTTAAAAATACAAGGAAGGCTTGAGTGTTACAAAACTATTTTTGAATATCCTGTCTTGCTTTTTTAACTTTTTTGCCCTCAAGTGCACAAAATGGTTTACAGCTCAATGAATTACCACAAAGTGAACACTTCCATGTAATGACAACCCAGAAGAAGAAATAAGTCATTATCCCTTCCCCCTACAGTTATTACCTTTCCCTGTTACCTAAACGTAACCACTGTCTTGACATCTAACAGCTTAGTTTTGCCTTCTTTGAACTTTATATAAATGAAAAATTTTAAATACACATTGTTTGTCCTATTTGTGAAAAATTGCATTTGTCAGATTACCCATTTATTATGTGTGTAACTCTAGTTTTTTGCACTTTTATTGTGATATGGAATTTCATTGTATGAATATATCACAATGTATCCATTCTACTATGGAAGGACATTTAGGTTTCCAGTTTTTGGTTGATGTTTGCTATAAACATTCTTAAGCCTGTCTTTGGGTATACACTCACATGCATTTCTGTGGGGGTATCTAGGAGTGAAATTGCTGTCATAGATACCCATGTATGTTCAACTTTAGGGGATGCCATCAAACAATTTTCCGAAGTGGTTCTACCAATTTCCACTCTTACCAGCGGAGTATGAAAGTAGTAGTTGCTTACCATCATAGGAATTGTTAGTCTCTTCAATTTTGACCACTCTAATGGGTGTGGTGGGTGAATACTTTGTAGTTTTAATTTGTATTTCTTTGTATACTAGTGAAGATGAGAGCCTTTCCATATGTTTATTGCCTATTTCAGTATTCCCTTTTGTGAAGTCTCTTGTCCATTTTGTGGGGGGGAGGTTGCCAGTCTTTTTCTTAGGGATTTATAGGAGTTGTGTATCTTCTGGATGTGAGCTCTTTTGTCAGTTTTATGCATTGCAAATATTATTTCTCACTCTCTGGCTTGCCTTTTCACTCTTTCAGTGGTATGCACTTTGTACAACTTTAATTGTTGTCTTCAGTGAGAGGGTGCAGAACCATCTGGTCAACCGTTGCCAGAAGCAGAACCTTTTTAGTAACTAAATTTAATATCAATAACACATGCATCACGATGAAGGCTGAGCCATGGTCAGTGGGAATTCATTTGTGAAGGCTTTTGAAAAGATAGCAGGCTGAGGAGGAAGCTGATTCTGGCAATGTAAGATTTAATGAGCAAAAAGATGCAGGGGAAAGTAGAGTCTGAGTGTGCACCTAAGATACTGTAGGGCTCTGTGTTCTTAGGTGAGTATTTACACTCATGGGAAGAGAGAATACTCATTTTAACAAGTTCTGGAGGGAATTAAATGAGAAAATACACGAGAAAGTTTTAGTAAATACATAAGGTATCAATATCGGGTTGAAAGTACTTGACAGCTTTTTCCAGGGAGCAGTCTGATAGTGTGTGTGTGTGTGTGTTTGCTCATTGTCTCATCGTAGGAAGAGTCACTCAGGAAGTAGATTTAGATTTCTGATATTCTTAACAACTCCTTGATGGTTTCCCCTCTGGCAGGTGGAAAAGGGCCTCTGGAAGACTACAGAATTCACCTACGCAGATTGCTCTTTTTCCTTGTAACAAGCTTACAGGAGGAACAAATGTCCAGTGTTCATACTGATTCAGAGCTGCTTCTAACTCAGTGGTTCTTAACCCCAATTGCACATTAAAATTAGCTACAGATCTTAAAAAAGAACAACACAGATCCTGGGTCCTATTCCATACCTTCTGACTGAATTAGCCTGGGGAGGGGCCCGGGTGTTGGGCCTGCTGAACAAGCACCGCTGGAGGTAACCTCAAGTGCAGCCTGGTCTGAGAACTTTGGCTGATGTTGCAAAGATAAGGTTGTCCACCAGGGGGAGACAAAGCACTTCCCCTTTAAAAAGGGAAAAAAAATAGAAGGCTCCGCTCAAAACCCATTCTCTGTCTTCACAGCTGCACCAACTCCAATTTATGTAATATGCCAAGCAGGGCAAAAATGTGGGAAGATAGGTAAAATTATCTTTTGTACTGTTGCTTGCCAACCAAAGAAATTCTTGCCACCACTGGCAAAAATTTCAGGTTCTAACTTAAGAAATAACATGTGGATAAAAATACATCTTATTCCCCCAGAACTAGCATCTAGAAATATTTTTAATTCCTCGTCTAGCTCACTTTGATAAAATAGACCATATGAACTGACATCAAAACTGAAAATAGAAAAGGACAGTAATATTGTTTGTATGTTATAGAGTGGAAAATTTTGAAATAAGGTCACTCTAAGAATTACGTAAATAGAAATCAACATCAGCGTAAGATATGCTCACAGGATTTTAGGAAATATGCAGGCATAATAATGAAACTTATAGTTTATTCCTAAGTCTGAAACACTAGATTGGCATTTCTCAACTTTCATTTCTCCCGTCACCTGCCAAGCTCAACCATAAAAACTACAAAAGCTACAATCTTCTTTTTTTTTTTTTGAAGGGGGGAGGTAATTAGATTTATTTGTTTGTTTATTTAAATGGAGGTACTGAGGACTGAACCTAGGACATTGTGCATGCTAAACATGGGCTCTACTATTGAGCTATACCCTCCCCCAAACACTACAGTCTTGATCTCTGTCCCCTTTTAGCTACAGATGGTCAATGAAATGTAGGTAAAAACCACTAAGGAGGGCTTCCCTTCTGGAATGAAATAAGACTTAGTACCGGAGATTTCTCCCTTGTTCCCCTCTCCTCCTGCCCCATCTTGTTGGAGACACAAAACTTGGAATGAGAGCAACCATCACTGTCCACGAGATGATAAGTGTGAGGACAAAAGCCAGCTGAAGTAAGGACGGCAGAGAGGACAGGCAGAAGGAGTCTAAATCCTTCCTTGAATGTTATCTGAGCCAAAATCCATAGTCTGACATATCACTTGTAGGGTGAATATTTTCTACAGAACAGGACTAGAAAAGTCAGGAAGTCCCATCACCTTACCTGACAGAGCCTGTGATTTCTTCAGGGTCGGCACCAAATTAAAGTATACAGCCCCTGCTGTGACCAAACACATAGTCAACAGAATAGAAATAATAAACCAAATAGTAATAGAAGACAGGTATTTGTATCAGCCCAGGGCTGATTTTGTCTTGAGAGTGGACAGACAACAAACAAAGGTATCCAATTGGAAAATGAGCTGGAAAAGAATAAGGTTTTTATATTTTGATTAAGGAGAGTTTGCTATTTGATGGCCAGTATATTCAGGAGAATTGCTATTCTAAGGTTCAGTGTGGGAAGATTTAATAGAAGTGGATTGTCCTGGAAATCTGGGGTTGTTTAAAGAACTTGGGGGAACTGAGTTGGCAAAAAGGAGGGGAAGATAGGATAGGCATATGATGTCTCCTTGGAAAGGTCATAAAGGTGTGGGTGGGCCCTCCCTGAAACACAACATAGCACTGTGTCCTCTGGAGCTGTGTCATACGCTCCCTCTGGGAGCTGCCCAGGGGACAGTGACCGTGTACTTCCAGAAGGCAAAGGTAATTGTCTAAGGAGTAGGAGGAAGTAAATCTCTTTAAATGTTGAATTTCATTAGGGTCTGCGTCTGATACTCTTCTCACTTTCAGCTTGTTTTACATGCTGGTAACTCTCAAGTCTTTATCTCTAAACTTAATCTCCCCAAGTTTCAGACTCCTTTCCAGCTGCCCCCTGGTTATCTACAGCTGGACTTTTGCACAGTCATTTCAAACTCACAACGTCCAAAAAGGAGCTCATTAAAGTGTCTTCTTTTCTTGTGTATTCCTGTTCTCATTCTGGATAATTTTTGGACAGCTTTTATTCAGTGCTGTGTGCCCTCGCTTTGCTAGCACTGGTGATACCAGGAGGAGCAAACCAGACGTGGCTCTGCCCCACCGCGTTCTCAGGCTAGAGGGGCAGACTGCCACGAAACAAATAAACCACAAATGCTTACACACTTCAGTCTGTGATGACAGGAGTGGACACAGGGGTATCTGAGAGTCCAGAGGGGAACTTCTGTCTATTTAGGCAGAATATCACCCACCTGTTCACCCGGGCGTCATCCTCTCTTTTCCTTCTTAACATTCACATACAACCAACTACCACATCTTGCCTACTTGACCTCCTAAATATTTCTCAAGCCCATCTCCTCTTTCCCTTCTCATCATCCTAGTTGATACTGTCTCCATCTTCTTTGTGCACCGGGCATTACTCCCTGATGCCGGGCTTTGTACATTTCCCCCTTTGTCCTCTCTGCCCCTCACCCTCCACACGGCCACCAGACAGCCTTACCCAAAGCCTAATCTGACCATGTTACTTTCCTGACTAAAGTCTTTCTAGCAGTTTCCCATTTTATATTAAAAATCAACTTACTTTTTTAAAAGATCATGTTTTATTTTGGGGGGAGAAGTTTTAGGTTTATAGAAATATTCAGCAGAAAGTACAGATTCCAAAATACCCCATTTCCCCCCATTTTCCCCCTCAATACAATTTCCTTCATTATTAACTTTTTACATTAGTGTGGTACATTTGTTACAATTAAATCAATACTGATATATTATTATTAACTAAAGTCTGTAATTTACATTAGGGTTCACTCTTTGTGTTGTACATTCTGTGTACAAAGGGTTTGACAAACACATAATGTCACGTGTCCAGCATTACGGTACAGACAGAATGGTTTCACTGCCTTAAAAATCCTCTGTGTTCCACCTATTCATCTATCCCTCCCCTAGAACCTCTGGCAAGCATTTTACAGTCTCTCTAGTTTTGCCTTTCCCAGAATGTCAGAGTTGGAATAACGCAGTATGTAGCCTTTTCAGAAGGGCTCCTTTCACTTCACAATATGCATTTAAGTTTCTTCCAAGTTCTTTTTTTTTAGCTCACGTCTTTTTATTGCTGAATAATATTCCATCGTCTGGTTGTACCAGTTTGTTAATCCATTCACCTATTGAAGACATTTTGGTGGCTTCTAAATTGGGGGAATTATAAGACTGCTATAAACATCTGGGTGCAGGTTTTTGAGTGGACATAGTTTTCGCCTCATCTGGGTAAATGCCAAGGAGCACGAATGCTGGGTTGTACAGTAAAGCTACGTTTACCTTGGTGAGAAGCTGTCGCGCTGTCTTCCAAAGTGGCTGTACTGTTTGGCGTCCCCACGAGCAGTGAGTGGAAGTCCCTGTGGCTCAGCGCCCAGGCCAGCATGCAGCTCGTCAGTGTTTGGGGCTTCAGTCCTCCCAGGAGATGTACGGTGGTATCTCCTTGTTTCAATTTGCAATTCCCTAGTGATATTTGACATTGGAGTAGCATCTTTTCATCTGCTGTTTACCATCTTTGGTAAAGAATCTGTTCAAATGTTTAGTCCACTTTTTAATGAGGTTGTTTGTTTTCTTATTATTGAGTTTTAAGTGTTCTTTGAATCTTTCGGATACAAGTCCTTTACTAGATATGTGTTCTGGGTATATTTTCTCCCAGTCTGTGGCTTTTCATTTCATTCTCTTAAAGTTGTCTTTCACAGAGAAGAAGTTTTTCATTTTAATGAAGTCCAGCTCATCCATTTTTTCTTTCATGCGTTACGCTTTTGGCGTTGTACCTAAAAACTGTTGCCACGCCCAGAGTCACCTCAATTTTCTCCTATCCTGTCATCTAGAAATTTTACAGTTCTATATTTCATAGTTAGGGCTATGATTCATTTTCAGTTAATTTTTTTTAGAAGTGTGAGGCATGTGTCTAGGCTCCTTTTTTTTTTTTAAATGTGGATGTCCAGTTGTTCCAGCACCATTTGTTGCAAAGACTATCCTTTCTCCATTGACTGCCTTTGCCCTTTTGTCAAGAATTGGCTGACTATTGTTGCATGGGGTCTATTTCTGGGCTTTCTATTCTGTTGCGTTGATCTACCTGTCTATTCTTTAATACACACCATCTTCATTACTATAGCTTTACAGTAAGTCTTGAAGTCAGTAGTGTCAGTCTTCCAACTCTGTTCTTTCGGTATTATTTTGGCTATTCTGGGTCTTTTGTCTTTTGATATAAACTTTAGAATCAGTTTATTGGTATTGGAAAGGAACTCGGTAGGATTTTGATTGCAGTTGTGTTCAATCTATAGATCAAGTTGGGAAGAACTAATAACTTAACAAAATTAGTCTTCCTGACCATGAATATGGGCTATCTCTCCATGTATTTAGATCTTCTTGACTTCTTTCATCAGAGTTTTGTAGTTTTTTTATGGAGATCTTGTACTAATTTTATGTATGTATAATACAACCACATGGTGTCTAAAGGAGATTTATTTTGGATTCAAAGACACAAAGCGATTAAAAGGATGGAAAAGATATTCCATGAAAATAGTAACCGAAAAGAGCTGGGGTACTTATATTATTACCAGACAAAACAGATTATGTCAAAAGGTTATGAGACAAAAAAGGATATTATATATTGAAAAAAATTTCAATTCATCAAGAATATGTAAGAATTATAAAAAATACCCATCTAGTAGTATAGCCCCAAGATATATGAAGTCAAAATGGACAGAACTGAAGGGAATTCTACAATAATAATAGGATATTTCAATACCCCACTTTTAATAATGGATAAAACAACCAAACAGAAGCTCAGTAAGGAAACAGAAGACTTTAACAACACTATAAATCAGACCTAAGACACACATACAGAACATTTAACCCAACAATAGCAGAATGCACATTATTCTTAAGCACAAATGGAACATTCTCCAGGATAGACTACATGTTAGTCCACAACCAAATCTTAATAAATTTTGAAAGACTGGTATCATACAAAGTACCCTTCCTGATTTCAATGGAATGAAACTAGAAATCAATAACAAAAGGGAAAAAATGGAAAACCTCACAAATATGTGGAAATCAAACAACATACACTTAAACAACCAATGGATCAAGGAAGAATTAGGGAAATGATGAAGTATCATAAGAAAAATGAAAACAAAAATACAATATATCAAAAAGTATGAGATACAGCAAAACCAATGCTAGGAGGGACATTTATAGCTATAAATGTATATATTAGTGATGAAGAAAGACTTTAAATCAATCATCTAATTGTTTACCTTAAATAACTAGAAAAAGAAAGCTAAACTCAAAAGTAATGGAAGAAAGGAAATAATAAATATCAGGAGACAAGTAAAATAAGTGATAGAAAAAAATAGAGAAAATCAACAAAAGCTAAATTTGGTTCTTTAAAACGATCAACAGAATTTGTGGGCAAGAAGTTGTGTATAATATACCTCTATTATTGTTTTAATGGCAGTGGAATCAGTAGTGATAACCTCTTTTTCATTTCTGATACTGTTTTTGTCTTCTCTTGATCAGCCTGGCTAGAGGCTTATTGATTTTACTTGTCTTTCAACGAACCAGTTTTTGGTCTCCTTGACGTTCTCTCTTGATTTCCTATATTCAATTTCATTGATTTCTGCTCTTGTTTTTGTTTTTTTCTATTTACTTTGCTCTTCTTTTCTAGTTTATTAAGGTGGAAACTTACAGATTTTAGAGTTTTCTTTTCTAACACGTGCATTCAATGCTATACATTCTCCTTTAGCATCACTTTTGCCGGATCCTACAAATTTTTGTTATATTTTCATTTAGTTAAAAAATTTCTCTTGAGACTTTTTCTTTGACCTGGGTGTTATTTAGAAATATGTTCTTTAATCTTCTACTATTTGGGGGTTTTCCAGCTACCTTTCTGTATTAATTTCTAGTTTAATTCCATTGGAACCTGAGAGTATAGTCTTTATGATTTCTGTTCTTTTAAATTTGTTAAAGCGTGTTTTGTGCCCCAGAGTGTGGTCTGTGTTGATGAATGTTTCACATGAGCTTGAGAAAATTGTATACCCTGCACTGGTTGTATGAAGTAGTCTATTGATGTCAACAGACCCAGATGATGGATGATGCTGTTCAAGTCAACTACATCCTTACTGATTTTCCGCCTGCTGGATGTGTCCATTTGTGATGGAGAGGTGTTGGAGTCACCAGCTAACACTGTGGATGGATTTATTTCTCCTTGCAGTTCTATCCATCATTGCCTCACAAATTTTGACCCTCTGTTGTTAGGTTCATCCATATTAAAGATTGATATGTCTTCCAGGGGAATTGACCCCTTTATCATTACGCCCCTCTTAATCCCTGATAGTTTTCTTTGTCCTGACTCTGCAGCTGGAAGGCCAGGGCTCTCCCGCTGCAGACTCGGCCTCGGAAGTTTCTCCACTGTTTTCGAAGGGGCAGGCAGTCCCTGTTAGCCTGACGTTGCTTTAGATGACCTGCTGTTATCTGCAGAGGAACAGCCAGGAACTAGTCAGGAAATGTCTCAAATCAGTGTCAGAATTCTGGGCCTTATCTGTGTCCACATCCACTCCCGCAGTGGCTTTTCATCTCTGCTCACAGTCCAGTCTGACGGGATGAAACCGGTCGTTTCCTCTCCCCAAGCTCCTCACGTTCTGCGAGTTGGCCAGAGTCAAAGCTCTTTTCACCCTCGATGGACGACTTGCAAGTGAATTTGTCATTGTCGAAGTCTCTGCTGGTGCTTCAACGCCTCCCGCAGCTCCGCCAGGCCCTGTGGTCCGTGCCCGGGGAGCTGGGGCTCCAAGCGCGGCCGCGGGGCCATCGGCGCGAGGCCGGCGTGCGGCGGACACCCGGGCCCTCGGCGTGCAGCCCGCGCCTCGCGCCCGTCGCGGCCGTTCAGGATACTGGCGGCCGTTGAGGATGTGGATCCGTTACCAAGCTGCCACCTATAAAGCCAGTCACAGTTTGAATTCCATCAGAGATAATTCAGTTATTGCGGAAGAAGGATTGGATCTTACTTTGGTACCTGCCTTGCAATTTATTTAATATTTGGGAGATGGTGATTCTCAAAAAATGCTTTTTTTTTTTTTTTTTTTTTTACCAAAAATGAGACTAATTCCTAGTAATAGACGGGCAACTGAATGTGATTACAGAGCCTCTGAGATCTCATGGTGGAAGGACGTCTGCTTAGGCTTTAGAGCCGGAAAGTGGGTTTGAATTCTGGTCAGACATTTGTCAGTTGTGCTGTCTTAACCCCAGTTTCTTTCTCTTTTAAAGATTGTTCAGTTATGTCTATGCAAAGGGCAGATGGATCTTGGTGAATAACAGTGGATTACCAACTTAATCAGATGGTCACTGTGATTTAGCTGCTGTTCAAGATGTCATTTCTTTGTGTGAGCAAAGTGGCACATTCTTTGGCATCTGGTATATCTAAGTTGGAAGTAATTTACCTCCTGAATTTTGTTTATATACATAAATAATATATGTCATTTTAAAGAATTCAGAACATACAAACAGAAAGAAGAAAGTAACGGTAGCCTGAAAGCTGCAGCCTAAATTCACCCCCAATATTCAGGAAGCCCAGTGGACAAGAGGCCAGAGGGTCTGTTTGGTGTGTAGACTCTCCCTTGTTCCTGTGTTTTCAGCACAGCCTTACTGCCTACAGGGGAGGTTGGGGCCCCAGAGTCCAGGGCTTTGTTGAATTAACATCTCCAGGGAGTAAAAGTCTTGGGCCAGTGGGGAGGGGGTGTGGGCTTCCAGCCACTCTGTGTTCAGACTTGCAGTGACTCCCCTGATTTTTCACCCACCGGATCCAGTACAGGTCCCTGAAGCCTCCGGTTCAGAGCTTTTGAGAGGCTGCACAGGGCAGAGCTTGCTCACACTGTGCCACTGCTGGCTTAGGAAGTTACTACTCACACACATGCATTCTTGCTTCCAAATTTTATTGCTGTTGTCTCCTTGCTACTTCTATTTATCCTTGTGGTTTCACCTTTTATTCTAATCCCTTTACTTTCATTTCAGTGTGTTATCAGAGAGTAGGTTCTTGCCTCATAACAGAATTTGTAGACGACACAGAGGTCAAGAAAGCAAAGACAGGATTTATTAAGCGATAGTACCTTCTCGAGGGGAGAGCAGGCAGACTCCAGGTGAGTAGCTGGGTTTCTTTGGCAAGCTGGTTATGTGGGGTGTAAAAAAATGAATGGATGGAATATTCATTGGGGAGGGAGGGGTTTGGGGTCGAATTCCCTGATTTTCATTCCAGCTCCACCTTCCTGAGGGGAGGAGGGATTTTTGTCCTTATTTAGTCTGGATGGGAAGTGTCATGGCGTCAGTGCATGAACGTACTTACCTATAAGGCTAATTTTATTGTAATGAGGGCATAATGAGCAAAAGGTTACATTCAGACACTGGAGATTACCTTTTCTCACCTTTCTTTGTCTGCCTCTAGGATCCTCATCACCCCAAAATGTGTGGTTTCTTGTCATTCTGGAGGTTCCTGCTTTTGTTTGCCCAAGGACCCATATTGTTTACAAGATGTATGGTTTCCTGCCATTTGGCTGGTGCCCCCGCTTTCTCTGCTCATATCAAGCTACCTACCTGCTCTAACAAGTGGAGTTATAGGAGGGAGTAGAAGTAAATTTTTTGTTCATTTTTTGGTGGTCATTGGGAAGTATCTCATAAAATTCTTAGACACATTGTATGTACTACTTAAATTTAATCTAGTGCTCTAGAACTCTCAGAGCAGAATACGTTTAGTGGGCACACGTATGTGTTTGTGTATAGAGAAGAGGCCATCAGCACTAGACTCAAATGTTTAGTTGACCCTAATTTTATACTATTACTATGTTTAATCACAAATGTAATCTTCTTTGCTCCTTTCCCCTCATATTTTACAAATAGTTTAAGTTTTTAAATCTATTTTTTCACACATTGGCCTTAAATCTATGTCAGTTTGTTCCTTTTCAGGAACAAGTAGAACCTGCCTTGCCTACAATGTAAAAAATTTTCAAAATACAGTAGGATCTCGTCCTTCTTTTTAATTAAACATGGTTTTGTCCCACTTACACATATTAAGAAAAACTAAACTTTAAAAACTAAGAAAATTGTAAAGAAAATAAAATTTATCAAAGATCTTAGAGCTTGCAAAAATAAATCTATAATCATTTCTATTTTTTCCATTTCCTTCTGGTATGAATTAAAAGTAGTCCCACGTAAGTCCATTTATGGCTGTAGTCCAAATAGAATCAACACATGTTAGTGCCAAGTTTATTCAAATATTTGTTTATTCCAGATTCTCTTGGGTACAAGTAACAGAAACTCACCTCAAACTAACTGGTTGAAACGGTAATTTGTTTAAATACCCGGCCATTCCAAGGGTGCATTCAGCTTGAGTTACAGCTGGATCAAAGTGGGTGTCAAATGGTATTGTCCAGATTTGAGTGTTATATCTATTCATCAAACATTGTTTTATGAAAATTTTATCATGCTGTTGACAATGATATTTAAACAAATATCCAAACAAGTGTTTCCATTTAAGGTGGTTCCCTCAGGAGAGTAGTTTTTCTCCTGGATTTTCCTTCTGGTAGTGTGGATTAGAGCCACAGAATGAAATCAGTCTGGTAATTTTATAATCATAGTTCATTCACTGGTCCCCACCTGATATACTTTCCCTTATGGACACTTCTGTATTGTTTTAGTCTGCTGAGCATCTGCAATCCGTTGGATATTTGGTCTTTCTCCAACCTTGTTAGCCATAGTGGGATGCAGAGGTTGCCTTACCCAGTGGGAGATGAAAATGCCAAACTCATGCTTTCCTAGACTCCCTTGCATCTAGGGCATGGTCCCAGCTGGGGCATGGTCTAGTGACTTAGCGACTCAGAAGCAGGAACCAGTGACTCAAAGAGATAAGGACTGAGAGCCTCCACTTGGCCTGAGTTCCTGTGGCAGCAGGGCCAGGAGTGGTATGCCAGATGCAGTGCTAGAGGGGTTGGTGGTACAAGACTAGAGTCTTGTGCTTGCCAGTGGTGGTAGGGATGTCCATACTTGATGAGATGTGCCATTTGGTAGCGGGCATTGATCCTGTGTTTCATAGAACCTGGCACTCCATCCATATTGGCAATTTCATGATGTACCCAACATTATAAATTCCTTTCTTGTCGAAATCACCCTGAGTTGGTTTCTGTTGCTTCCATGAACTGATGGCCCTCTCTTTCTCTGTGTCATCTCTCCTTCAGTTCTATACTTACTTACATCTTATAGTACTCCCCTTGGCCTCTGCTACTGGAATCTTCTGATAGTAGCTGGAAGAGGGGGTCTGGGAGAAGAAATCAGGAGAAGAGGAGGAAAGGCCATACTGGGTCTGGGAGGCAGAGAGGGCCCTGCTGGAGGGAATGCTGGGAGGGGAGGGGCCTGTTTGGGATCAAAACCATGATTTCCTGGGCCCCTCAGAGCATCTGGGCTGTTCCACAGGGCAAGAATAGGGAGTGAAGTCCTTGGTCTGAGCCTCAATTTCTCAAGAACAGAAACAGCAGAGAAGTAAATGAAGGATGCCGTGACTGCAACCAGCCAGTGCTCATCCCTACACCAGCTGTGAGGTTAGCAGGCAGAGTCAGGTGGGATGAGGTCACTGCTGAGGAACTAGCTGTCACCCAGATCAGTGCCAACCCAGGGAAGCATTTGGGAAGAGGGTGGTGTGTTGTGTATTCAGAGAAAGGCTCTCCCAGGACAGAGATTGCTCAGAGTCCCTGTCACCGGGGAGACCAACAGCCCAGGGGCCCCCAGAGGAGCCTAATGTCCCTACCTTCCCCTCCACAATCCCAGTCCCAGAGGGCGGTGGGGGAGGTGAATGCACAGACTGGAAAGGGGTAAAAACACCCGTTACAAATGCCAGCTCTGGGGCTGGAGGGAGGCCAGATCCCCCCACCCCTCATCTCTGCAGCCCCAAAGCAGCGCCAGTCCCACTCGCCTAGGGGCCAGGCCGAGGTCAGGCAGGCCGTGCTGGTAGTTTGTGAGTAAACAACTATGCGTTCTCACTCACTGCCTGTGTTTATCTTACAGAGCATCCCTCCTGGCCACCAGGCGGAAGAGAAGAGGAAGAGGGCCAAGGCGGGAGCAGGGCTCCAGGGAGTTCGGGTTTTGGCTCAGGTGGGCGAGCCCACCCCATTTCCGAGCAGCCAGTCCTCTGGTGCCCGGGCGGCAATGATTCTGCAAACCCTGTAAGTTCGGGGGTCGAGTTTCAATCCATCACCCTCCCCGCCCACCAGTCTCAGCCTCACCGGCAGCTGCTGGCGTGAGCGCCGCACTTCCCGGCATCATCTCCTGTCTCGGCATCATCTCCTGTCACCGCATCACCTCCTCAGGCTCCACGGAGCTCGCGGTCTCCGTCTTCCACCTCAAGTGTGGAGGCCGCTGGAATTTCCCCATCATTGTTTAATCACTGCCTCGGCTGCCCACCACGTGAGGACGCAGTGTCTCCCCTCTGTCTTTGATTTCAGGTTCATTTAGGTTCCTCTGACAAACCTCCAACAAAAATTTCCTCCTGTAGAGTTGAACTTGAACTTCCTGAAGGAGCCTCCAGTGGCCGCCTGCCGGCCGTGGCCATTGTCGCGGGGAGAGGCTGCGGTCTCACCTCAGGGCAGTCTCGGGTCAGGCACCTGTTGGCCGCCCCCTGTGGGCGGAGCCCCCTTCGGACAGACCCGGGCTCCACCCCCGCCGCCGGCACTGCAGGTAGACGGGAGGGCACAGGGCCACGCGGGGTGGGGCTGTGCCGGGCTTGGGCTCCTCGCCGTGCTCTCCACGCCGCGGGGCCCCGAGGCCCCGAGGCCCGGTTGGGCTGCACTTGGATTCCTGGTGCAGGCGGGCTGGGGAGCCCGTGGCAGAAGCTGAAGCCACGGCGGCCCTGGACCTCGCGGTCAGGCTGTCCTTGCGTCTCTGCTGGGAGGCCTGGTCGAGGCTGGTCCTTCCCCGACGACGTGGGGGATTCCTGCTCTGCTTTGTGCTGGCGGAGAGCTCGCTGTTGGCCGGGGGACAGGGGTGGTCTTCTTCCCACGCTTGCACGTTGGCTGTGCCATGACCCGCTGCACTGATCCTTCTCGGGATCTGCGTTCCTCCTCTGAGTGATCTTAGAGGAGCAGTTAGAGGTGGGAACCGCAGGCTGCTGAAAGCGTGCTGCTTGCAGTTGGCAGGGACCCTGCGCTGTAAGGGGCGTGGGGGGCAGGGAAGGAGCGGGGCTGTTGGTCAGAGCAGCTGAAGACTGAGGCTTCAGGGCGACTGCATAGCTCCCCTCGGATCTCTCATAACCCAGGAGCAGGTGCTGGAACGTTACCTCCTATGTCTGGCCTATCAGTGAGTCCCGATCTCTCTCTCCATGTGTAACCATGGAAACCATGAATTCAGTCTGCCCAGGGTCCCTGTAGTCAGAGTGGCTCCGTGTAGAGCTTTCTTTTTCATATCCATGACCCACAATAATCTACGAGTCCTTCATGATTTGCTCTTATTTCTTACTGAGATTCAGATTTCTTAAACAGATTTTCATTCCACAAACATGTAGAAGGGAATATGATTTATTCTATTCTAAGCACCCCTCAGCAGCTCCTTGAAGTTGTCTATTACAAGACAGGAATCCATCCGCCAGAGTATATAGGTTGACTTCCTGTGGTTCTTCCCTGGAAGATTTGTGAGACAGCGTGAGGGCGATTGCCCCAGAAGGTATTCAACTTGTTGTAAAAGGTGAATTTGTTGCTGAAGCCAAAGTCTGATGTTCGTGTTAGCATCCACCAGCAGCTTTTCTGCCCTTAAATCCCCATGGTCAATACCCTCCTGGTGGCTGTCTGCACAGCGCACACTGTCTGCTGGAATCTGCCTTCAGCCTGTTTGCTTTCCTGTTGCCGTGAGCCACGAGGTACTCAAACGCCTCTCCTCCACTAGTGCCCTTCCTAACGAGGCGGAGAGTTTCCTCAGCTGCCCTCACTTCAAATATTCACTGTGTTGGGATGATTCAAGCCTTCGTGATTCCCGCTTTGCGCCATGGCCTTTGGAGGCTGGAGGAGTCTGTTGAGTCTCCTCAGTGATTTCCACGGCTATCGCTTTCCCAGTCAGGATGTGCCGGCCAGCTTCACCGTGGCCGAGTCACCCTTGCCCACGGTCTCGAAGGTCTGGAGGAGACCGTGCGAATCAGAGTCTTTCCTCAGCAGAGATGGCTCAGAGGCCCTGCAGCACGTTGGGCTGACTCTGCTGAGCCTGGAGTCAAGATGTCCTAAGGTCAGCTTACATTTGAGAAGAACTGGTGAGAACCTTGGTCTCAATCACCTCAAAAAAAAAAAAAAAATCAGTTCACCTGAGGAACTGGTCTTTACAATGGGATCAAAATACAATGACAGACAAAAATAAAAATAAACTAAAGCAAATACCAACACACTATATTTAAAAAGAAAAAAAATGAGGGAAAAGAAAAATGATAAAAGCAAAATTAAAGAATAAAGACAAAAGAAATGAGAGAAAAAAATAATATAGGGGGAAAAAGAATCCCCAACCACCAAAACAGACCAAAATGCTGAGAAAACAGGCTGACTTTGGTCAAAGTCCCTCAGGTTGAAGAAAAGCAGCTTCCTGAGCCAGAAGGACTAATAACCTAGGCCTAACTAGGTGCTTATTTGGTTCTTAAAATTCCAAAACAATAGCTGCTTATGAGGTCATAGGAAGAAACCGACCTATCAACAAGGTTGGGGATAATTTGCAGTGATTTTCTCACGTTTGGATCTCAAGTGAGACTCATTACTCTTTTTTTTTTTTTTTTTTAAATTGAGACCCTCAAAGAGCTTTTTGTTTTTATGGATTGTGCCTGCCTATCAATATCTTATTTGAAAGTAAAACCTGTAGTTGCTTCAGTACCTTTCCATTTCTAGTTTGAAAAGCTGTAACTTTGACTTTTAAAGAGCTCATAAAGTCTACACTTAAAATAATCCATTTTCTTTTTTGCTATATGATTACTCTCAAAACAACGCCACAACTTAACTGGCAGCATGATACTGTGTGAAAATGTTCTGTTGCATGAGACACAAGATACATTATTAACATCTATTAAGGAAAGATAGTTTCCAGATTTTCTTAATTATAATTTCTCCCAGTTCTTAGGAGTAGATGCCTCCCTTCCACGAGCCAAAGAACTCACTATGTCAATTTCAGCATCTTTAAATGTAGAGGTTGCAGCTGTGAGTTGAGAAAGTATGTTTTCTACTCTTTTTAAGCCAACAATCCACCTTGCTCTCTGTCCCTCTGACTCAGCATGGGATGGGGGATCGGGGTGTCTGGGTGTTGGACCTGTCACCTGTAGCTCAGAGGAGGGAACCAAGATGCCCCTGCATGATTTTTTTAAAATGTTTTGCCTATAATATAGAAAAGTACATAAATCATCCGTGCGCTACTTGGTGGCTGCTCACAAATTGATGCTGGTACTTAACCAACATCGAGATCAAGGAACAGGATGTTACCAGCTCCCCCAATACCCTCCCACCCTGCCTGTCCCTTTCCAGTCACTTTCTCCGTGATGGTAACCACTATTCTGTCTTCTAATAGGATAGATTAGTTTTGCTTGTTTTTGAACTTTACATAACTGGAATCACATGGTTTAAACCCTTTGTGTCTGCTTGCTTTGCTTGCTATTTTTGTGAGCATCTATATTGTTGACTTTGTTCTAAGTGCTGTACAGTAGCCCATTGCTTGTGTATTTTGCTGTTAGTAGTCAGATGAGTATTTCTAGGTTTTTGGATGTTAAGAATAGTACTGCTCTGAACATCCTTCTCCAGTGTTTGGTGGACATTTACATGGCTTTCTGTTGGATATATACCTAGAAGTGGGAGTGATTGCTTAAATGGTATGCATATTTTTAGTTTTTGTAGGCACTGTTTGTGCTAGTTTACAGACCCACCAGCAGGGTAGGAGAGTTGTTTCCTCTCGAATACCTAGTATTGTCTGCCTTTTAACTGTACCCTTTCTGAGGGTATGTGGAGGTGTGCATTGTGGTTTTAATGTGCATTTCCCTGATGCCTAATAAAGAAGAACTCCTTTTCATAGGCTAATTGGCCATTTCCTTTCCTGTGGAGGGCCGGTTCCAAGTCTTTTGCCCATTTTTTTTACCAAGTTGCCTGTATTTTTCTTATTCGTCGCAGGTGTTCGTCCATAGTTTGAGTAAGAATTCTCTGTTGGATGTGGCCTTGTGTGCATTTCCTCTCCTCCCCACCCAGCTCTGTTAACTCTGATGCTGCCTCCTACTCTTTTACCCACTGATCTTCCCTTTCCAGCCATTGGCTTTTTATTCTTTGAACATCCCATCCCAGGCAGGCTCCCACCTCAGGGCTCTACTCTAGCTCCCATTTCTGCTGGGATGTTCTTTACCGGAGATCCACATAGATCTCTTCCCCATTTCCTTCAAGTCTTTGCTCTATTGTCACCTTCTTAGTGAAGCCTTCCCTGGTTTACTTTTCATCTTGAAACACTCCTTACACATCCTATCTGCTACCCTATCCAACACTTAAAAATGAACAAACAAAAAACATTTGTACTAATGAAATTTTCAAATATACACAGAATTGGAAAGAATAGTATACAGGCCTTTCCTCATGTATCTACCATCCAGCATCAGTGATTAGCAACATTTTTGTAATTTTATCCATAAGTACTTCAGTCTGCATCTTTAACAGATAAGTACTTTATTTTGGAAGAACACAGTCACCATAACATCATCGAATCACCAAAAATTAATAGTACAGTAGCAGTCCACATTCAAATTTCCCAGTTGTCCCAAAGATGTCTTGTTATAGTTGACGTGTTTGAATAAAGGTCCAAGCAAAGTACACACATTGCTTTAAACCATTCGAATGCTATTTGTTTTACATATTTAGACCTTATTTTCTGTCTCATTTGATTATCAGCTCTGTGAGTGGGATTTTTGTCTGTTCTTTGCTGTATCTTTAGGATCAAAAATTGCTACTGGCACATAGTAGGCTTGAAGTTTTTTATTGAATGGATGAATGAATGAAGTTGGCAACATAGATCTAATGGCCCAAGGAGTGTGTCAACATGATCACATCTGTTTACTTTCCAGCTCTAGAACTTCAGGCAACTTTCTGAGCTTCAATTTTCTAATCAGTAAAATAAAACGAAATGACACCAACTTTGCAGGGATGTTATGAGAATTAGACAAAATATGTGTACAGTGTCGGGCACCTAGCACACGCTCAGGCGAGCTGTCTTCATTTTTCAATGTAACTGCCTTTACAAGGCATAAGCAGGTGAAAAGTGTGTGCTCGGCCTTATCCAAATTGGTCTGGCCTTTGTCCCTGGTTCTTGGAAGGTAACCTTTAAACCCCCTGGAATTTCCCAAGTGATGGGAGTGTCTTTGTTATTCATGGTGGGCCCCTTAGCCCACACCCGATGATTTATGCTAATGAGGTGACTCAGAATGGGCTGCTTAGCCAGGTGATAACAGCCTGACCTCCAGGGAACAGGGTAGGGCTGGAGACTGAGTTCAATTCCATGGACAGTAAATCAATTACTCATACTAATGGAATGAAGCCCCATTAAAAATCTCGACACTGAAGTTTGGGTGAGCGACCCTAGTTGGTCACACCCCACGCACATTGCCATACATCAGTATCTGTGCCCCGAGGGCCGTATATTGAGGACAATGGAAGCTTTGCATTTGGAACCCTCCCAGACTCCACCCTCTGTATCTCTTCTGGCTGATTTTGATCTGTGTCCTTTACCTGAAATAAACTGTAACTGTGAGTATGACAGCTTTCCATGAGTTCTATGATTGATTCCTTTAAGTAAATGAATTACTCACCCTGAGGGTGGTTTTGGAAACCTGAACTTGCAGTTGGTGACAAGGGAAGTAGGACCCCAGAGTTCTAGTCCAGGCTCAGTAGATGGTTGCGTGAACTGGGAAGAGCCACTTGGCCTCACTGCTCATCTGTGAAACAAGGAGGGTAAACCA
This sequence comes from Vicugna pacos, assembly GCF_048564905.1. Classification (NCBI taxonomy): domain Eukaryota; kingdom Metazoa; phylum Chordata; class Mammalia; order Artiodactyla; family Camelidae; genus Vicugna; species Vicugna pacos. The sequence continues at coordinate 70,625,978 of NC_132997.1, read as the reverse complement.
AATGGTCTGTTGGCTCTTTGTAGCCTTGTTGTTAAATGAAGCTCTTTTTTTCTCAGGGAGCATATGTCTCTGCCTGTCCCTCAAGTGCAAACACACAGATGTGTGCAGAAGACCCCTTTCCTGGAGTAGTTGAGTTGACTTGATGAATTAATGAATCAACTTGTTCTTTCTTCCCTGTTCCCTGGAGAGAATCAGCTGTGTTTGCTTCCTGGGTTGAGGAGTGCCTGCAGATGTGGGGACAACAGGGCCTTTGTGACTTTGCAGAAATGTGCTCTGCTTTCATCAAGTTCCTCCTGAGGTCCTGCACGGGGGCCGTGACCACATCAACCCTCCCCACCCAGCCCTGTACCCATCTCATCCCCTCCCTCCTTCCCATACTCCACGTCCCGCTTAAAGACTGGAGGGAACGGGGGCATGTAGGTTTTCCCTGCGATTCCCCCACTACTCCGAGCCCCATGTGTTCTAATGAGTCCTTGAGCACTAGTTAGGGTCCTTCCAAGCCTCTTCACAATGCATGTCATCTCATCCTCACAGCCCTAAGAGGGAGAGATGATTGTTGTCCTTTTGCAGATGAGGAGCCCACTGCCAGAGTGGTTAAGTAACTTGCCTGAACACACTCAGACAAGGAAGTAGGTTTGAATCCAAGTCCGGGGGATCCCAAGATGTTAATGATTCCATTGTTTTCTGGGCCTCTCTGACAGCGGGGTCTTGGATTTGAAGTCAGGGCTGGGATGGCATAGTAGATTGCTTATGGCCCCAATTTTTCAGCCCTCCCTGTATCCACACCTTTGATAGTATCCTCCCCTACTGACTCTGGGTTTGGCCTCATGAGTTGCTCTGGCCAACAGAAAGTGGCAAAAATGGCAGGTACATCAGTTTCAACCCCTAGGGCTTCAGAGGCCTTGCATCCTTATGTTCTCTCTCTCTGGGCCCTCTACTACTACCTACCAGAGGATAGCCGAGCACATGGGAATTAGCCCAGGAGCCTAGTCTGGGCCATCCTAGAATAGCCTGCAGACCTGCCCCAAACGAAGATATGGGATAGTGAAGAGATAGTGGGAGATAGTGAAGCCATGACCAGCAGATCCCACAGCTTATAACAGCTGTATAACTGAGCCCAGTCAAGACCCAGAGAACCACCGGAATGATCTGTAGACTTGTAGGCAATGATAAATTCTCGTTTAAAGTTGAGTTTGGGGATGATTTGTTATGCTGCAATAACTAACTGAAATATGAGGAAAGCCTGGTCACAAGGTCCAGCAATTCCTTAGAGCAATTAGAAAGAACTTCTAAAGTCCTTAGTTCCTCTGATTTCTTCTCTGACCTGTAATACCCTCCTTTCCCATATTCCTTTACACCATTTCTCCCCCACCTCCGAAGTAACCCTGTTCCTGCTGGCCATTGACATGAACGTTCTAGTCTTCTGTGCACGACTTCTCAGACTGCATGTCCCTCCTGCTCCACAGGCAGCTTGCCCTCCTCTCAGAAGCCCATGGTGTTTCCTTTTTTTTTTTTTTCTTTCTTTTTTTCAAATGAAGTTACTTTTTAAAAATGGAGATTGAACCCAGGACCTCATCCCTGCTAAGCATGCACTCTACCACTGAGCTATTCCCCACTTCCTTCTTTTTAAGGCTGAAAAATACTCTACTGTATGTGTACACCATATTTTCTTTATCTATTCATCCATCGATGGATGTTAGGTAGGTTCCCTGCCTTGGCTATTGTGAAGAGAGCTGCAATGAACATGGGAGTGTAGGAATCTCTTTGAGATTCTACAGATGAACCTGTGGACATGATGCTAAGTGAGATAAGCCAGTCACAGAAGCACAAATACTGAAGGATTCCTCTTACATGAGGAACCTAAAATAGTCAAGCTCATGGAAGCAGAGACTAGAACAGGGATTACCAGGGGCCAAGGGTGAGTGGGGAGTTGTTCAATTGGTATAAAGTTTCACTTTATGCAGGATGAATTAGCCCTATAGATCTGCTGTCCAGCATACTGCCTGGAGTCAACAATATTGTGTCATGCACTTAAAATTTTAAGAGGGTAATCTCATGTATGTGTTCTTGCCAAAAAACAAAACAAAACAAAATGACATAAGGAAGCTTTTAGGGGTGATGGCTGTCTGTTACCTTGATTTTGGTGATGGTTTTGCAGATATATGCATATATTCAAACTCATCAAATTGCATACAATTCATATGGGATATGTATATAATATACCTCAATAAAGCTGGTTAAAAAAAGACGGCAGCAGCCGATGGTACAAGTGGAACCAGTCCTTTCAACACAACTGTACGCTGTGGAGTTTGATTAAATTGGCCTGTTGGTTCATAGGAAACAGGTGAAGCCAGTTTCTCCTCCATCCTTTAGCGTTGGGAGCACGAGGGTGGCTGCTGGCGAGAATGCTGGAGTTCGGAGAGCAGAAGACTGGGAGGAAGGGAAGCCCTGCTGTCATTCTCGGCCTTCCAGCCTGTGCTCTGGTTCCAAGTCCTGCCTCTGGAGGCCTGCTGGAGCTAAGTGCTGCTCTGGGGGCCCTGAGAGTAGCTGGTGGGCCAGGCTTCTGGATGCTCAGGTCCTAAATACAACTCCTGGTACTTTCAGTCTCTCTCGTCCTTTCTGGGTGAAGGAATCACCATCGCCTCAGGATGCACCCTGACGACAGGTCCAGGAACTGCTAAACTGTTTTCTTCAGAGGGCTTTGAGTGGAAGCAGAAAGGATCTCACATTTTAATAGGATCCTTCTGGTTGCTCAACTGCCAGGGAGCAAAGGCAGAAGCAGTGACACAAGTCAGGAGGTGAAAGATGGTGGGGCTTGGATTGTGGCTTGGGCCTGGTGGAAGCCAGCAGTGTGGTGGGATATGGTTGGATTCTAGATGTATCGTAAGGATAGAGCAGGTTTGCTGATGGAAATGGGTGCGGGGAATGAAAGAAAACGACTTTCCCTAAGCATAATACCCTCCAGGTCCATCCATGTTGCCACAAATGGCAAAATTTCATTTTTTATAGCTGAGTAATATTCCATTGTATATGCATACCACATCTTTATTCATCTGTAAATGGGCACTTAGGTTGCTTCTGTATCTTGGCTGTTGTAAGTAGTGCTACTATGAACTTTGGGATGCATGTGTCTTTTTGAATTGGAGTTTTTGTTTTCTTTGAATACCCAGGAGTAGAATTGAGGGAAAGACAAATACTGTATGTTTTCACTTGTATGTGGAATTAAAAAATAAACAAATACAACAAAACAGAAACAGACTCCCAGATACAGAGAACAAACTAGTGGTTGCCAGAGGGAAGAGAAGAAGGGAGAAGGGTGAAATAGGTGGAGATTAAGAGGTATGAACTAGCAGTTTTAAAGTAAGTCACAGGGATGTAACGTACAGCACAGGAAATAATGTCAATATTTTATAATAACTTTGTATGGTGTGTAATCTATAAACACATTGGATCACTATTTGTACACCTGAAACTAATTGAAAGTCTATACTTCAATTTAAAAAAGCCCCTTTAGGGGGGAGGGTGTAGCTCAGTGATAGAGCATGCGCTTAGTATACACAAGGTCCTGCGTTCAATCCCTGGTACCTCCATTAAATAAACAAGTAAATAAATAAACCTAGTTACCTCCCCCAAAACAAAAAAACAAAACAAAACTAGAAAGCCTTCAAGATTTTGAGACTGAGCAACTGGTAGGGTGGAGAGTAACAGAGGTTGGGACAAACAGGTTGCGATGAGTTGGTGAAGATGAAGAGTTCAGAATGCGGGATTGGGACCCCAGAAATCAAAGCCCTGGTACCAGTTCTGCTGCACACGAATCAGCACTTACTGATCACTTGTAGGGTTACGAGGCCCTCTCCTCAGCCTGACACACATCATCTCATTCTCCTCACTGCAGCCTATGAGGCTGACTTCATCATGCTTACTTTGCAGAGGAGAGGAAATGGGCTCAGAGAATTTAAGTGATTTGCTGCCCAGGGCCACAGAGCAGAAAATCCAGGACTCAAACCCAGAGTGGATAACTCCAAAGCCCGTGCTTCCGCTACCCTCACCCCACCCCCACCGCAGGCACAAAACTGCCTCCTGAATCCTATATCCCCTAGCTGGGCCTGATCAGGGGGCTGAGGAAGAAACTGGTACGTCCTGATTCTGAACATGTGCTTAACGTGGGCCTCCCTCCCTGACTGCGGACTTTTAAGTGTGACACTTGGCACACTGGCTTTGACAAACAACTGCAGTGAAAGCCGGACAGGAAAACGCCCATTTGACCCACGTTCTCAGCTTGAGAATATTGTGGTGTATTATGAATGGCTCCTTCTGAAGTATGGTTGAATACCTACTTAAATAACAATTCATTCTCTGCTATGAGACATTCTGAATGATAGGCGCTAATGGAATAATATTATTACTTGTGAATCACAGCATTCCCTTAAATATGATGTTACGTTCTTTTTTGTCATCTCTAGCTTTCTCCTTTGGGGGAGGGGGTGGTGGTGGTGAAACTGGAATTTCTGTGAAAAGTAGAGGTTCCCAAGACCCTTATATGCATTTTTTGGATGTCATTAATAAGTCAGTCTTATTGGGAACAGGAGGAGAAACAGGTTCTTGTTGCAGGATTTCCACTCACATATTAAGACCTGACCCTCGATTGGGAAGTAAGTGTTCAAGGCTCTGGTCTCTGGTCCAGGACAGATGTCTGTGGAAGTCTTGGTTTAACTGTTTATCGGCCAGGAACGCCGTTACAGACTGCAGCGACCCTTTAGAAACCTTTGCGATTTCTTCTTCGACTCGAGTTATTTAAAAGTGTGTTGTTTGATTTCCAAATATTTGTGGGATTCCTAAATTTCCTACTGTTTTTGATTTCTAATTTAATTCCGTGGTGGTCAGAAAACATACCTCGTGTGATTTCAGTCCTTTCCCATTTATGGAGACTTGCTTTTTTATCTTGTTATTTTTATCCTGGAGAATGTCATAAGCGTGCTTGAGAAGAATGTATAGTCTGCTGTCGCTGGGTAGAGTGTTCTATAATTGTCACTTAGATCTAATTGGATCTAAGTTAGATCTAATTGCTGTATATCCTTCCTGAGGTCCTGTCTGGTTTTATTTCTTGTTGAGTCAGCGTTTTGAGTCTCTGTTAGGTGCATTTACAACTATAATCGTTGTATCTCCTTGATGTAGTGACTTTTATTATTATGATAGGTCCCTCATTGTTCCTGATATTTCTTATCTTAAAATCCATTTTGTCTGATATTAATATAGCCACTCCAGCTCACTTCTGGATACTGTTTGCGTGGGTACATCTTTTTCCATCCCTTAACTTTCAAATTAATTATGTCTTTGAATCTAAATTGTCTTTTATGTACTTTGCTTTTTTATCCAATTTGACTTCTTTCTTTTGATTGGAATATTTAGCCTATTATTATTAGCCTGTAATTATTAATATGATTAGATTGAAAATCAGCCACCTTACTATATATTTTCTGTATGTTTCATGCCTTGTTCATTTACTGACTTCTTTTGTGTTAAATATTTTTAATGCATTAATTATAATTCTTCTGTTGATTTTAAACTGTGTTTCATTGGATTATAGTCTCAGTGATTGCTCTAGGACAGTGGTTCTCAACTGGGGGTGATTCCCTGCCCTCCTCCCGCTGCCCCCCACCCCCAAACATCTGGATGTATCTAGAGGCATTTTGATTTACCACAACTGGGAGTAGGGTTGCGCTATAGGAGGAGGCAAGGATGCTGCTAAACATCCTACAGTGCAAAGGACAGCCCCCCACAGCAATTATCTGATGGAAAATGTCAGTAGTGCCAAGGATTACAATACACATCTTCATGTATCACAGTCTTCTTTAGATTGACTACTACCTTAATCCTGGTAAAAATGTAGACACTTTCTTCCAATAAATCTCCATTTCCTCGCCCTCTTTTGTGCTATTATTGTTAAATGTATATGTTACAAGTCTAACAGTACACTGTTAGAGTTTTTGATTTATGCATTTTTACACTTCTTGAACATTTTATTGAGATTTAAGTTATGTCCCATAAAGTTCACATGTTCACAGTGTACAAATCAATGGGTTTTATTATGCAGTCATATTTTATAAGATATTGAGAGAACCAAGAAGCATTTATATTTATGCACTCTTTTAAATTTACCCATATATTTAACAGTTTAGGGGCACTTCATTTCTTCTTGTGGATTTAAGTTACCATCTGTGGAAAGACTTCCTTTAGTATTTTTTGAAAAGTAGGTCTGCTAGCAACAAATTCAGATTTGGCCTCTTTTGTCTTCAATTTTAAAGGATGGTTTTGCTGAATCTATAATTATTTGCTGACTTTTTTTGTTTTGTTTTCTTTTAAGTTCTTGATGGCATTTTACTGCCTTTTTTTGTTTTGTTTTCTTTTAAGTTCTTGATGGCATTTTACTGCCTTTTGGCCTCGTTTCTGGTGATGTCAATCAATTGTATTGTGGTTTTTCTGAACATACTGAGTCATTTTTCTCTCGCTGCTTTCAACATTTTCTCTTTGTTTTGGTGTTCAGTTATTCAACTATGCTAAGTCTAGTATGGAGCCTTTATGTTTATGTTACCTGGAGTTTGTTGAACTTTTCATGAAATTTGGAATACTTCTAGCCATTATGTCTTCAAATATCTGTTATATCTCTTTCTCTCCTCTCCTGGGACTCTCCTGACATGGAAGTTGCTTTGCTCAGTGGTGTTCCATGGGTCTTTAAGACACCATTCATTTTTCTTCATTCTTTTTTTTCTCTTTGTTCATCAGGTTGGATAATTTCTATTAATCTGTCTGTCTTCAGGCTCACCGAAGCTACCTTCTGCCATTTCAAATCTGCTGTTGAGCCTATCCAGTGAATGAAATTTTTTATTTTGGTTATTTTATTTTTTAACTCTAGAATTTGTGTTTTATCTTTGATCTAGTTGATACTTTCTTTTGAGATTCTCTATTTACCAAATTATTGTCATATTTTCCTTTAGCTCTTTAAATGATTTTCTTTAATTATTTGGGCATATTTAAAATAGTTGCTTTGAGGGAACAGTCTGCAGAGCTTTCTGAAAGACTGTCTCCAGGGTTATAATCTTCAGGTTGGCGCAAATAAAATTTTCCGTTTCTTTCTTAAAAAAACAACCTCCAGTTGCTTTGAAATTTTTATCTGCTATAATCAACATCTGGGCTCATTCAGAGTTTGTTTCAGTTGAGAGATGTTTTTTCTTTGTGTGGACCACACGTTCCTGTTTCTTTGTAAGACTCCTAATTTTTTATTGAAAGTTGAAGAATATCTAACATATGCTATAGCACCTAGAGATTCTGATTTGCTTTCCTGAGGGCTTCTTTTAGTTTGTTTCTTTGTTTTGGTTTGTTTTGGGTTTAGTAACCCACCTGGACTTAACCTGCAGTGTCTGTCTTCCTCACAGTGCAGAGCAGTTGATGTCTCTGCTCAGTTATTTTATTCTAATTTTTATTTTTAGCCTGACTTCCTAGGGAACCCCTGTGTCAACACAACTTAGTAGTTAGCCATTGATTTGGGCAGAGGCTGTGTTTAAACACTTCGAGCCCATGGCATTTTCACCCTCCACTGATGGGTCTGTGTGTGAGGTGGAGAGGGCATTCAAAATTCAGGCAGTTCTCAAGTCTACCTTGGCTAGTACATTTCCCTGAGCCCTCTCATGCTCCCTGAACACGTTTATCATTTTCCAGGCAGCCAGAGGCATATGGAGACCTTATTTAAGGCATCTATTGCCCTATCACTTCCAGAGTCTTCCTATTAAACCTCCAGCTGATCCACCACTCCCCTACCTGGGACAACAGCCCCAGGCCAGCAGAGCTGCAAATTTTCTGTGTTCCTTCTCTACTGGGCTTGATGCTTTCCTGACAACGCTATCAAACAGGGACTTTTCACTCTCCATTCCAAATCAAGTTCCAATTCCTGCTGCAATTGCAGCCAAGTTGGTTTCCAATTCCTGTCCTGGTAAAACAACTGCACCTACAAGCTGGGTAGTGGGATGGAAGCCATCCTGGTCAGGAAGACTGCAGACTCCTCTTATTCTTACAAAGTTCCAGCAAATTCTTTAGGAATAAACATCTCACAATTTGTTATTTGCATTTGGTTGCTTCTCCAGAGCCTTGAAATGTTTTGATTTTGACAGTTTTGTCCAGTTTTATTCTTGTGTTTGGTGAGAGATTTGCCTACCTCTTCATACTGTCATAGCTGGAAATCTCATTTCTGCACATCTTAGTTTTTAATACCTGTGGTCAGACCTCTCTCAAAAAGGCTCCACTTGCACCAGAAAGATTTAAAAGCACCGTGAGACAGACTTTTACATTTTATATTGGTCTTAGTTCTCCAGACCGTGCCTAACACTAAAGGGGGCTTCTTACCTGGTTTTAGTATAAAATTCATGCTCTATAATGGCAGAATTAAGTTATATATTTAGTGTTTTTCAAAGCATTCATAAGTAGAAATCAGAAAGTGACCTAGGGAATTTTAAACAATTATAAATAAATATATAAATATTCTTTGCTTCTTTCTTGGTCTGTTACCCTTCAGTTTCAATGGGAATATGGGTTCGGGAAAAAAATCTAATATATTGGCTTATTTTCTTAGCTTAGGGAGATAGGGAGTGTAGGTAGAGGAGTGAGGGCCTTGCAAAGGGCATATCTGGCCCTAGTAAGCTTTGGTGAAATGAATCCAGATTTTGTAAGACAAATAGATTTTGGTAGTTTAAATGTATATATATATTTATATATATATATATGTATTTATATATTTTAATATATATTTATATGTGTATATATATGTAAAATATATTTATATATACATATATGTATATATATGTATATATGTGTACATATATATATTTTTTAATGGTACAAACAGTCTTTATTGTTTGCAATGGGAAGTTAAAATGGAGGGAATATGACAACTTTCGCTCCTGGGGTGGCCCCACATACTCAGTCGCCACCCTAGAAAAGCATGATATTTTAAAGATAAAATATGTGTGGTATTTTTTAAAACCTCAAACAATATAAAAAAAAATATATCCTAACAAGTCTCCCAACTGTCAGTGTCCCAGTTTCCCGCCCTAGTGGCAACCACAATTAACAGTTGTTTGCATTTTCTTCAAGACGTATTCTACATAGATTCAAGGATGTGTGTGGGTGTGTGTGGGTGTGTGTGACCCCCTTCTACACGAAAGGTAACATTTTTTTCACTCAATAATATATTTTGGAGATTATTCCATATCAGCACTAATGAGTTCTCTCGTTTTATTTTTTAGGCTTGTTCATTTTGAATTTTGAAATAATTTCAGGCTTGAAAATAAAACTGTGGGGGAAGGTATAGGTCAAGTGGTAGAGCACATGCTTAGCATGCACGAGGTACTAGGTTCAATCCCCAGTACCTCCTCTAAAAATAAATAAACCTAATTATCTCCCTCCCACCAAAAAGTAATTGTATAAGTAGCACAAGAATTCCTTTATTACCTTTCTACAGCTTCCTCAAATGTTAACATTATCTACAAGCCACAGACAATTATCAAAACCAGGAAATTAGTATTGATATATACTAGTAAGTAGCATATCAATATACTGACTGACTTTATTCAGGTGTTTCCCATCATCTCACTAATGATCTTTTTCTGGCCGAGGATCAAATCCAGGATCATACCTTGCATTTGGTTTTCGTGTCTCCTTAATTTTCTCCCATCTCAGAGAGTTTCTCACTTTTGTTTGCTTTTTGGTTTTGTCTTTCACAAACTTCACACTTTTGAAGAGCACTGTCTGATGATTTATAGAATGTCTCTCAGTTGGAGTTTATATGATGTTTCCTCATGGTTAAATTCAGGTTATGCATTTTTAAAAGGATGTCACAGAAGGGAAGCTGAGTCCTCCTTGCATCACCTCAAGAGGCATGTGATGCTGATATGTTGCATTCCTAGTGCTGTTAATTTTGAACAGTTGGTTGAGGAGGTGTCTGCCATATTTCTCCACTGTAAAGTTACTATTTTCCCCTTTGCAATCAATAAGTATCTTGGGAGAGCTACTTTGAGACTACATAAATACCCATTTCTATCCTACATTTGCTTATGAGTTTTGGCATCCACACTGATGATCCCTGCTTGCAATTATTATTACTGTGTTATTTGCCAAGTGGCGATTTTTCTATTTCAATCCTTTCTTGTACTTTTATTTAGTTGGAATTCTACTCTAAGGAAGAGCTTTCCCTTTTCCTACATTTTAAAATTTATTCAACTATTTATATCACAAAGACCTAGAGATATTTATTTTCCTGTGGGCAGTAATCCCTCACCGTCATCATTTTGTTGCTCAAATTGTACCAGATTTGGCCATTGGGAGCTCCTTCAAGTTGCCTCCGGGCTCTGATTCTTTGTTCTATTTTAAGTCCCCTAATAATTTTGAATAATAATTAGAATAACAAATTTACACTTGATTTCTAAAGCAGTTTCACAATTATGTCATATGATCCTTGTCAGACAAGGCTCTTATTATTTCTGCAAAAGACAGAATTCATTGCCTGCCCAACCAAGCCTCATCAAGAACAGATCTGCCCCCACCTACCCCCACCCACAGTCCTGGACCAGAGGTGGAGCTCTTACTCATCAGCCAATCAAAGGTCAGCTAATAGTCTACGACTTATATCCTTACCTTGACAGGAATGAAATGATCAAGTGAATGTCCTCTTTTGGAGCTGATTTAAGAGACTGAAAGGGTCATAGTTGTTGTCAGGTACTCAAGCTGGAAAGGAGAATGGAGGAACACAGTGAGAAGCAGAAACCATCCAAGAGACAGACCCACTCTGCCCCCAGGAGAGGAGACAGAAAAATCCCAGGGAGCCTGACTGTGCCTCATTTTCTGTGCTTGGCATCTGTGCCAGCTCTCCCCCTCCCCACTCAGTACCAACACAGACACGCTTTGCCTGGGTTGGCTTGAGTAAACTTTGATTTCTGGTACCCAGAGGACCGCAGAGTTGAACAAACCCCATTTTACAGTGGAAAGGCAGGCTTCAAAGTGTGAAGCATCTGATCCTGAAATCTGCAGCTGGCTGGCTATGGAACTAGAAACTGAGTCCCAGGCTGCTCCCCTCTTCTCACCAAATCACAACAACTTTCAAAGGAGGTATTTTAGAGGATACTTTTAAAGTTCTGATTGTGTTCCTCTAACCTAGAATGGAATGAGGAAACATGAAAGAGATGTTGTCTCACTCAAGGAATTTTTCTCAACTAAATCTCATCACAAATGTTCTTCTCTTCCAAAAGACAACCATGGATCATACTGATTATCAAGGGTTAGACAGAAAAAAATTGATTTTAAAGACTTGGTAGGTCCAGAATAACTCTATACTGGTGATCTGGCCAGAGAAGTGTTTTGATTTCTAGAATTTCCAAAGCTTGTCTCCCTAAATAGGATCAAAATCAATGGAATTTGGGCCCTGCCAGCCAGCCCTGATGCTTGGGGAACAGGGGCAGGCTGCAAGGAGGTACATCTTCATATCCTGGGCATGGCATGAACTCCAGTTCACCCATTTCAACTTCCCCTGTTGGATCAAGGAATATCATTACAAAACAAAGCAAACAAAAAAGAGATGACAGCAGCAAGTTATGGGTCCAAGGGGGTTCTGAACCCTTAATAATCATCTCCAGCCCCATCCAAATAGGAGAAAGTTTCAGACTATGAAAACCTCCTCAATCTTGGGCTGGAGTGGGTCTAATAAATCAGACCTCCCTAAACCATGCTGGCAGGCTAGGAAGGTTTTAAATAGAGCCTATTTCCCCAACAGCATTATTATTATAGCTTCAGAGAGGTTAAGCATGTTGTCCAAGGGACCCAACTACTAAGTGGGATTGGACCTCCAGAGCCTTAAACATGCTCCTGTTTACACCGTATTTGTTGCACAGGAACCAGCCAGTGCACTACCAAAGCAGCCTCCCTTCCTTTGAGGAAGTGGGCGTAAACGGTGTGGTGATAGCAACTTTATTCTCAATCCTTTTCTTACACATACACATATTTTAGAGTTTTTTTTTTCTTTAACATTTTTATTGATTCATAATCATTTTACAGTGTTGTGTTAGAGTTTTAATAGATATGTTTGTACATATACATATGTAGCCTCCTTATTCACTTAACACCGTATCATTAACATTGTCCTATATCAAAACTTTTCATAAACACTGTTTCTAATGGGCATATAATAACATCCCCCAGAGGATGCTCCCTCTTCCCTGGTTCCCTTCATTTCTCACTGACTCAATATTTCTGTTTGTATGTATGTATGTATGTATGTATGTATGTATGTATTTATTATGGTTTTATTGTGAAATATAGAGAGAAGTCCAAATAATACCAATGTATAGTTTCACAAATAATTAAAGGTGAGCCCAGGCCAAAAATCCAGTGAAAACCTGTCCCCAGAGCTCCCCTGTGTGCTCTCTCTCTCCTCCAGACTTGCAGCTACAGCGTTTTAAAAGGTCAATGTAATACGATGTTCATGATCTAACAACTTTGTACCACATTAGAGGAGCAACCTGTCCAAAAGGGGACAGATCATTTTCTTGGGCTTTGCATATAGCTTGGAGGCATTTTCTGACTCCCCAGAATTTGTTTAAAATTGCACGTCTCTTGACATTCATTCAAACACCACAGCTTTGCCCTGACACTCTTTTGCTCAGAGTCACTGGCTTTCAAGATGTTTCTAATGACCATTTCCAAGTGTCTTGATCTGCTTGTCCAGCAATCTGATCTAGCATCCCTGTCCCTAAAAATAGCCTCCTTTTATGTTTTACTCTGGCTTTTTAGGTCTCCGCAGTGGTCTTTCATCTGGGTCCTCTCCTCCTACCCGATTACCTCTCTCTTGGAATCTGTCAGGCAATTCTCCCTTCTCCAGTAATGCAATGTTAACCCACTTCAACGTGCACTAATTAGGCCTCTTTTCCTACTCTAGGCAGGCAGGAATACTCTCAAAACTACATGGAAGGGATACAGGCATTTTTGTCATGTTTTCCTATTCCTAAATGTACCTCCTATTTTGGAGAAATGATGGTCTGAAATTATACCACTGTGGTTATTCCCTCTAGTCCTGAAAACCTTTTGATCTTTTAGTATTTTTGTTATGGGTGCAAAACTCCTTGGGGTGTAAATATCATACATGTCTCCCACCCTGCAGTGCCACTGGAGGGAGCAAACATTGAGCACAGTGTGCTGATGGAGGGGTTCATACTGCCCCAGCCACTCAGAGAGGACAAGCATTGTAAATGTCAAACAAAAAGCTGAGTGAGATCAACCATGGAAACCATGTAGCATAAATCAGAGATATCAAGGACAGAGTAAAGTAACAAGGTTTTTGAGGTGGAAAGTAAAAACAAAATCTGTGAACACTTCGGTGACACTCAACCTAGGTCACCTCTGCTGGATGTATATATCGACATTGGTCCCGCCTGGTCCCCTGGATCCACCCATGCTTTTGACTTTTTTTCAGTTAAGTGGTCTTTTACAGTTCTTTGAGGTTTCATCCTTAGTAACTGATTATTTGGAAACATTGTCCAAATTAGAGCCGTTCTTATTTGTCCCTGGCAAACTTTTGGCTTATTTTCCTTGTTCTTGCTTAGGTCCCAGCTCTTCTCCATACTGCCTCTTCTCTCACTTGGTTCAGAATTCATAGGAGAGAATTCTTAAGAGAAGATATGTAAGGGTCACTGGAGTCCTAAGAAATGTTAGGTTTGGTTGCAAATGACAGAAACCCAAGCCAAGCTGGCTTAAGCAATGAAGGGAATGTCTTAACTCTGAGAAGTCCAGGGTAGTTTCTGACTTCAGGGCCACTTGATTCAGAGGCTCAAACAAGGTCATTTGGACTGATCTCTCTCCATCTCTCAGCTCTATCTGCCTTTGAGTTGGCTCTGTTATAAGAACCAAGGTGTATGTCTAGAAGATTGAGGAATAAATATTAACAGGAAAAAAAAAAAAGCAACAGAGGCCTACTGCATAGGCTTAGGAGCAATAAGCATACCCTAGTAGAATGATTTCCAAGCTGTAGTCCAGGCCTGACTTTCAGATTTGTCTTGTCTTTTTTGTTGTTGTTGTTTGTTTTGTTTTTTGTTTTTGCTTTTAATGCAGAGACCTACTGAGTCAGGATATCTAGGGATGGGGTCTTTGCAATCCATTCATTTCTCTACCTTTCCCATTGACTCAGATTTGCAGTCAGGTTGTGAATTTCTGCGGCAACTCATAACGATGGTTCAGGACCAAGGATAGCGGTCCATGTGCCCTGCTCTTAACCACAGACCATCGTTGGCTTGCTCAGTCCATGTAAGAGAGGCCTGGTAGAAAGAGGAGCAGGGCTCCAGGAGGCAGGAAAGTCTCCAAACAGACCTCTCCTGTAGAAGCCCCTTGTCAAGGCATTGCCAGATGAAAGAATATGAAGTTGCTCTTCTTTGCCATTTGAATGCTCACATCTTGCTTTTTCTGTCCCAGAGCCTTTGTGCTGGCAAAGCCAGATGCTTCCTTTGTCCTTTGGCACCTGGATTCAAGGCCTTACAAAACTTTAATCTTTATTATTCCCTTTAATATGGGAATAAATCTATAGCCATTTCCTGTGAAAGAGGCACCACTGAGAAAAAGGAACGCAGCTGCTGGCTTAACATTCAATCTTTGTCAAAAAAGTTGTGTGAGAGGGGAAAACGTTTTTAACACTCATCAGTTTAAAAAGATCAATGATATTATAGCAGAGGCCTCTCACAGATCTCCCAGATGTCAGCAGCTCCAAGAACTCCAATCTAGAGTGAAAAACCCTGTCTTACTGTCAACAGAAATGGTCTGCCCACATGTCCCGAGGATGAATAGGAGGAGGCAGTCTGGTAGAGACCAGCCTGTGCTCTCTGGTGGAGACCATACCATTTACGGCCTTCCGAGAGTCCACTCCTCTTCCTTTTCTGAGAAGCACCCAGATTTCCTGTTGAAGAATCACCTCTTCCCCATGGGGAAGTTGAACAGAGATTAGGTGTTCTTTAGGGGCTCTTCCCAGAGCTTCCCAAATTGTAATGTGCACAGATATGGGGACTTTCTTGAAATGCAGATCGTGATTCGGCAAGTCCAAGGTGGGGCCTGAAATTCTCCATTTCTATCCAAGTTCCCAGGTGATGCTGAAGCTGCAGGCCTGTACATCCATTCTCAAGCTCCTGGCAACTAGATGGTTCCAGATTCTGGAATCAGAATCTGAGTGTTGAAAAGCTTGGACTTGGTTCCTGCCTCTGCCCCATATCACCTGCGAGATCCTGCTTGTTTCTGGTCCAGGCTCTCCAGCCACCCCTCCCACCCTGTGAGCTCCAAACATTGCTGCCTAAAAATCCCCTTTCCTTCAGTCAGCCTTGGTTTCTGAGAGATGCAAACCAGGGAGCTTAAGTGATGTGGTCTTTGAGCCTCAGCTTCCTAAGCTATAAAAGAGGGATACTAATCCCTAGTGGGAAGGTATTAACGATGCTGGAGGGACCTCAGCCCCACCCTGAGGTGCTGCTAGTCCCATGGTTCCCGCCAGGAACCCTCATGGCTCTGCCTTCCCTCCAGCCACTTCTAGGTCCATGTAGCAGTTAGGATAAAAGAACAAAGGAAGCTATTAAAACTTTCAGCTAAGAGATTGATTTTTCTAATTACCAGTTAATGTCTTCCCTTCTGGGCCTCAGAAGTCCTGTTCATTCTTATTTAAAATACAAATTGTTCAGATTTTTCTTGTGTAACTAGCTTAATGTAAAATTCTTTATACCCTAAAATATACTTTCATTAACTGACCTGTCTAGTAGAGTGCCTTTAAATGATAATGATAGAATTTTTCTTCATTACTAATTACAACTTTCCCTATTTACTGTTTTTTGCTTTCTTGAGACGTGATGGTAATTATAATAGGGACTATTTATTAATCTTATTGTTAATGATAAAAAATTAAGAACCAATATTTAATGAGTACTTAAGCGTGCCAAGTAATAAGCATTTTATATAGTCTGTATCATTTCATTCTTACAATACACCCTATGCTACAAGAACTGTTATAATTCTCATTTTACAGCTGGGGATATTGAGGCAAAAAGGAGTTTGGTATCTTGCCTATTACAAAGTGGTAGAGTTGGAACTGAAATCAGTCCAGGCTGTTTCAATCCAGATGACTAGTATAGAAGACTTCAGAAATGCTGGTACAAATGTGTAAAAAGGAGACAACCAAATGGATTGTGTAAATAGGACCTAATATTTCCAATACCATTGAACACTACACAACTATTAAATAGTCAAGACAGAGCTAAATGAATAGACATGGAAAGAAGCCCAAGATAAATTGTTTATGGAAGATAGTATGTTACAGAATAGATGTATTGTGTTAAAAAAAAAAACATGTAGAAGCGAGGGTATAGCTCAGTGGTAGAGTGCATACTTAGCATGCACAAGGTCCTCGGTTCAATCTCCAGTGCTTCTTCTAAAAATAAAATAAATAAGTAAGCCTAATTAGTTATCCCCAATAAATATTAAAAAAAAAAAGGCAGTTTCTAGGGGAAGGATGTAGCTTAGGGATAGAGTGAGTGCATGTTTAGCATGCATGAGGTCCTAGTACCTCTGTTAAAATAGAACAAATAAACCTAATTACCTCCTGACAAACAAACATACAGAGTTTCAAAAAAAAAAAACCCAAAACAAAAGCTCTTTATACCAGAGGATGTACTCCACTTAGAGAGGGAAGGAGGAGGGGACGAAGAAGAGGAGAAAGAGGAAGAAATAATAATCATCAGATCAAGGAAACAGGAAAAAAAAAGAAAGGAAACAGGAATCCATTATCAGGACTGCCTAAATGGAGCTTTTGTGTGAACTACGAAACAATTCCTCTTCTGTAAGGATGTAAGAAAAAAGGATCCCCTCCACGCAGTTGCAGCTGCCAGGATGCACAGTTTGTTGAGCCAAGAATGGGCTAGATTTCTTCCTCATTGTCCACTCAGCTGGGCACAAACAGAGGCAGCTCTACTCACATGGAGGAGAAGTGAAGTCCCAGGATTTCGATTGTGACAAATCTAGATAGCAAGTCTTCCAGTGTGGAGCAGGAAGGCAAAGGCTCCAGGAGAAAAATATCTAGAAAAAAAGGGAACTAATATATTAGAAAGAATGGAAAATATTACTGATAAGTATGTAACAGATAGCATAGGATTTGGGAAATTTTTAAAAATAAGAACATAGAGGGTCAGTCAAATAAAAAAATAGGCAATTATGAACTACAGGAAAAAATGAAGGGATAATAGAAAAAAAGGGGTGTGGTTCAACAGTAAACAATGTATGTAGTCATAATAATGTGATATAACTATATGTTGAGGGGATTAGAAGACAGGAAAATAGGTGTTGGCCTTTTGAGAGAGCTAATTGAGTGAGAAATCAATAGAAAATGGTGAAAAATAGATAAAGCAAGAAATGACTGTATACATGTATTCAGACCTATGGAGATAGATGCTGGGGGAAGTACCTGAAATTGTTGTGGATCTACCTTAGGGAATGAAATTTGGAAATTTGGTGTTTACAAACATAAACATGTATTACTTTGATAAAAATGAAAATTGAACAGATTTCCAGGTCCAAATATAAAATAACTGTGCATGGTAAGCAGTACCTGGAAATCTTAATTTTTGATAAAATGACCTGGAATTGTCAGGTCAAACGCAGTGCAGTTGCTCTCAGCAGCGCTTGAGGAAAATAATGTGTTAGTAGAAGTTGGTCCTTGGCATTAGTGTTCATGCCTTCCACTTTCTGACAGCTCAGTATTTCCTGGGACTGCAGAGAGGACTCCTGTGGGCCACTGGGTGTCTAAATGTTCCCCCCTGGAATCCCACATCTGCAGAAGCTGCCAAAGAGATCCAATGGCCAGGGTCTAGTCCTGTTTCTTTTATTATTAGTTGCTGGGCCCCAGGGAAGCTCATAGAATCCGCTTTAACTCAAAACCTGGTTGAACTACTGGATTAAAAATCATCGCAGAGATTCCTCAGAGGAGTTGTAAAATTGTTTAAATTGTATTTGGTAAAATGATAAATGTAGCTCTGGTGAGTAATGTGTGAAAGGAGAAAAACTTTTAAAAAAGATGAGTCAGTTTAGGATGTTAAGAACTCCTTTTGAGGTTAAGATGGTAAATGTTATTTTTTAACCACAAAAGAAAAAAAACTGGGGGGAGCTATAGCAGATAGTTTGGTGAGAAGCTTTGAAGAGAAATAATTATCATTAATACCTCAGAAAAAGAGGAATGTCAAGTTGGTTACACATGGTTGTGTCAGAAAGTATGTTTTTGATGAATTACTCTGAGAAGGGGCAAAAGGACCATTAATTGACATATAGTTACAATGGTGTGAACAACCAACCAAATTAGGACCAGCAGCTGCTGGTGAAAAACAGGGCAGAGCAAAGCCTTCAAAGCCTCTTAGAAATCTACCATGGCAAATTAAATTAATGGCGGTATTCACTAGAAGTAAGAGATTTGTTATATGAGTAGACTACAAGCTCGGTGAGGGCAGGAGTCACGTCTTGTCCGGCTCATTGCTGTAGCGTACAGGCTCGTCACACGACAATTGTTTGTGGAATAAATGAAATGCACTATTTGGTCTAAATGCTAATCTTTTCTGATTCAGTACTTTAACTACAGAATTTTAATTTTATGTATAGCAACAGATTTCTTTCTGTATACAGATGAGGAAATAATTAGAGTTATAATTTGAATTATCACTATCCACATAATTAAAAATTGGGGTTGCGTGGTTATTCAGCCAAAGCCTTGGCAGTTGTTAATCCTCTTCTGTAGCAGCCTGAAGGCTGAGGTAGCACATTAGTTGCAACCTTAACAACCTTTGTGAGAATTAAATCACAGTAATCAGATACTATTACTACACCCACCAGCATGGCTAAAATTAAAAAGACTGTTGGTAGGTGTCTGGATAGGGTTGCCTCTGTGGGAGGGATATATTAACTGGGGAAAGGATATTTTCTAGGGAGATGGAAATGTTCTATCTGGAGGGGATGGTGGTCACACAGCGGGTATACAATTGACCCTTGAACAACACGAGTTTGAACTGCGTGGGTCCATTTATGCACACGTTTTTCCCCAATAAATATTCGTATGTGTATAAAGGTCCACAAGCTCGGTGAGGGCAGGAGTCACGTCTTGTCCGGCTCATTGCTGTAGCATACAGGCTCGTCACACGACAATTGTTTGTGGAATAAATGAAATGCACTATTTGGTCTAAATGCTAATCTTTTCTGATTTAGTACTTTAACTACAGAATTTTAATTTTATGTATAGCAATAGATTTCTTTCTGTATACAGAAAGGTTGTTACCTTTAAAAATTGTCTATTTTACTATATAAAATTAAAACTCAGTTTTAAAAAGGCCTCACATCATTGATACGTGGGAGATGTCACAGTCTTGGGGAATGAGCAAACAGAATAGACACAGAGAGGAGAACCTTTGAGGCACTTAACCTCTGTGTTCTCATCTGCTAAATGGGGATAGTAAACAGTGTAGATCAATAGAAAACAAGTACATCTGGAATGGGTTCACAGGTGAGACATCTAAACAAAAGCCAGTTGAAATTGTCCTGTTTCTGCTCTGAAGACTCAAACACTTGCTTTTCTTTGTCACTGAAGACCAACCAACCGAAAAACTTTCACAAGAAGGCTGATTTCAAAATGCCCATTTATTAAGTTGTGGTGAGATTTACAGTTCTCGTATGGACAGACTAGCACACTTATGGCCTTGTAATCAGCGTATTCTCACCCAGCGATCAAGCTGTGGGGAAAGACAGAGATCATTTATTAATTGGCCATGGGTGCCAGAGATTTAGCCTGGTCTCTGTGGGCCTCAGACTGTTGTCTGGTGGACACAGCACCGGAGGGAGAGGAGCTGGATTGCTCCAAAGTGTATTGGCTTCAGGGTGAAGGACCTTCATGCCTCTTTTTTTTTTTTTTTAACATTTTTTTATTGAGTTATAGTCACTTTACGATGTTGTGTCAAATTCCAGTGTAGAGCACAATTTTTCAGTTATACGTGAACATATATATATATATTCATTGTCACATTTTCTTTTTGCTGTGAGCTACCACAAGATCTTGTATATATTTCCCTGTGCTATACCCTTCATGCCTCTTTACCATAGCGATGCCCTTAGCAATGGAGCCAGAAATACTTGAGGGCCACCCGCTAAGATGCCTCACACCAGTAACTAACCATTGTCACTCTGTGTCTCGGTTATTTATTGCTATATAATAAAACTCCTTCATTTTGTTGTGTTGGTGACTTTGTGTGTCAGGAATTCAGGAAGGGCTGAGCCAAGTAACTTATCTCTGATCCACATGGCATTAGCTGGGACAGGCTGGGGCAGGCTGTGGCTGGAGGATCCATTTCCAAGATGGCTCCATCACTCTCACATCTCCCTTAACCCCTCTCTCTCCATGTAGCATTTCACCCTCCAGGCGCTCTTTATGTATATGAAGATGTTGAATAGGAAATGCTCAAGTTGGGAATTTATGGGCTGGGGATATAAATTTGGGAATTATTAACATACTGTAGATGGCATATCATCTGATAGATGATCAGAAGTCTGGATGAGTTCACTTAGGGAGTGAAATGAGAAAAGTTCAGGGACTGAGCCCTGGGGCAATTCAACACTTAGAAGTTGCAGTGATAAAAAAAGATTTAACAAAGGAGACTGGAAATGAGCAGTCAATGTGATGGGAGAAGAAACAGGAATGTGGTACTTGGAAAGTCAAATGAAGAAACTGTTTCAAGAATGAAGCATGAAGGAACCCTCCTACATTGTTGGTGGGAATGTAATTTGGTGCAGACACTATGGAAAACAGTACGGAGAGTCCTTACAAAACTAAAAATAGAGTTACCATATGATCCAGCAATCCCGCTTCTGGGCATATATCCAGAGAAAACTCCAATTTGAAAAGATACATGCACCCCATTGTTCATAGCAGTGCAATTTACAGTAGCCTAGGCATGGAAACAACCTAAATATCTACTGACAGATGACTGGATAAAGAAAATGTGGTATATATAATGTGGTATATACAATGGAATACTACTCAGCCATTAAAAAGAATGAAATAATGCCATTTGCAGCAACATGGATGCACCTAGGGATTATCATACTAGGTGAAGTAAGTCGGACAAAGACAAATATTATATGATATCACTTATATATGGAATCTAAAAAAAATCATGCAAATGAATCTATATACAAAACAGAAACAGACTTACAGACATAGAAAACAAACTTACGGTTACCAAAGGGGCAAGGTAGGGAGGGATAAATTGGGAGTTTGGGATTAGCAGATAGAAACTACTGTATACAGAATAGATAAACATCAAGGTCCTACTGTATAGCACAAGGAACTATATTCAATATCTTGTAATAACCTATAATGAAAAAGAATGAAAAAAAATACATATATAACTGAATCACTCTGCTGTACACCAGAAACTAATACAACATTGTAGATAAACTATACTTCAATTTAAAAACATGTCATGCAAAAACAAAAAAAAGAATGAAGCTATAACTTTGTCAAATACTTTAGATAAGTTAAGGTGAGGACTAGGAATTGGCTATTGGATTTAGCAATGAGTTAATTGATGACCTTGGTTAGAGTTGTTTTGGTGAAGTGTGAGATGTAGAGGGTTAAAGTATGATTGGAGAAGGTTCAAAAGAGGGTCTGCCCTCCAAAAAAGAGAAAGGGCCCAAATGTCTATCAGTTGATCAACCGATAAACAATGTGTGGCTTTATCCCTACAATGGGTGATTATTCAGCCATAAAAAGGAGTGAGGTACTAAAACATGCTACAACATGGATGAACCATGAAAATATTATGACAGAAGTGAGACAAAGATGACCACAGAATATCTGATCCTGTTTAAATGAATGTTCAGTATCGGCAAATCCTGACAGAAAATAAATGAGTGGTTGCCAGGGACTCGGGGAGAGGGCTTTGGGGCTGACTGCTGATAGGTGCAGGGTATCTTTTGGGGGGTTATAGAAATGTTCTGGAATTAGATAGTGATAATGGTTGCATAACTGTGAAAATACTGCTATACTTCAGTATAAACCACTGACTTGTACACTTTTAAACAGTGAGTTTTATGTTGTACAAAATGTATCTCAATAAAAACATTTTAAAAAGAGAAAATGGGAAGAGGGAAAATGGAGACATGAACTACTCTTCTGAGGAGCTTTGTGCTGTAAAGAGAGTACAGAAATGATAGTATCTGGAAGAGGGAGTGGGTGAAAAAAATTTTTTAAACATAGAAGACTTTGTGTGTGTGTTTATGTTTATGTTTCATTAGAAAGGAAAATGTTTCTGATACAGATGGTCTTGGATAGAAACACTGACAGTTTGTCTAATGTAAGAGGAGGACAGGTGGATTATACTATATGTGGGAATAGATGGAGGTAGTTTTGAGGGACTTGGAGGCGTTCATGGATTTTATTCTACTTCTAATTTCTCAGGGAAGTAGCAGACAAGAAGCAAGTTCATCAGTTGAGAGCGAAGATGGGCAAGGAAGGAGGTGCTGGAGATTTGAGGAGAAAAGAAAGTGTGAAAGGGTCTTCTTCATGTGAGATGCTGAATATACAGGCAACATAGGAGATTCCCTATTTCCTTACATCCTAACCAATACAGTTGGCTAGCAAAAGTTTTAAATTGACTCATGTTGGAATTTAAATGGGCTAATACACATAAGGATTTTTTTTTGATAATCATGATGATCTTGATTATATTTGTATTACAGTGATTTATAACTTACATTATCCTAAAGATATTTTTTAATGGGCAAAGGATTATTTTGTTTTGTTTTTTTAATCTATTTTTATATATAGTGGTTAACATTTGTGAATCTCATACTCCCAAATTTATCCCTTCTCACCCCCTTTCTGTTTTGTAAATAAATTTGCATTCCTGCCAACAGTGTAGGAAGTTTCCATTTTCTCCACACCAACTTCTGCATTTATTATTTGTAGGCTTTTTGATAATGGCCATTCTGACTGGTGTGAGGTGATACGTCACTGTGTTTTTGATTTGCATTTCTCTAATAATTAGCAATGTTGAGCATCTTTTCATGTGCCTATTGGCCATCTGTATGTCTTCTTTGGAGAAATGTCTATTTAGGTCTTCTGCCCATTTGATTGGGTTGTTTGTTTGATATTAAGTTGTATGAGCTGTTTATATATTTTGGATATTAACCCTGATAATTTTAATTTGAATTTTTTAAAATTATGAATTAGGCTAAACATCTTTTTATATATCTCAGTGCCATTTTTTAATAAACTGATCACATCTTTTGCTATTTAAAGAATAGGTTTTGGTATTGAATTAAAGAGACTTGTATAAGTAAAGAAAATTAGTTCTATATAAGTTGTGACATTTTCCATTTTGCATTTAGCTCAGTTATTTTATGCAGTTCCTAATGAAGTTAGAATTTTCAGTCTTTTATGATTTCTTAAAAAGACTCCATGCTGTGAAATTATTAAAAATACAACTCTTCCATGTTTTCATGTAGTATTAATTTTAAAAAAATTAATAGACTTTATTTTTTATTTTGCTCTGCATTTTGCCAACACTTGGTAATTGTCAGTTTTCTTGATTTTAGCCATTTGGAAGTTGTTGGTATCTTGTTATTTTAATTTGCAGTTCCCTAATGATATATGATGTCGAGCGTCTTTTCAAATGCTTTTTTTTTTTTTTTGGCCATCTATACATCTCTGTTGATGAGGTCTATTTTTATGTTCAAATCTTTACCTTTTTTCTTATTGAGTATTAAGAGTTCTTTGTGTATTTTGGATATAAGTCTTGTCAGATATGTACCTTGAAAATATCTTCTCTCTTTTGTAGTGTTTTAATGCTTAAATTTTTCATGTTAAATCTTTTGTTCCAACTGGACTTTATTTTGGTAAAGGGAATTTCCAGATGGCTACATTACTCCAACACCACATACTGATTAATCCATCTTTGTTTTCACTGATATAAATGCTACCTTTTCCATACACAAAATCCCCCGTTGTATTTGGGTCTCTCTTTGGACTTGTAGTCTTTCCAATGTTTGTCCATTTATTACAGTTCTGCAGTTTTAAATGTCTCCCCTTTTCAATATGAGTATACGAGGCTAGTATCACTATCACTTTTCTGTTTCAGAATTTTCCTTAAGACACTGTGCCTTTCCACGTCCCTTTCTTCCTGTCAAATTCATATTCATCTCCTAGGATCTGCCTCTAGGAAGCTCCACTCCCTGCTACCTCTGTACCTCTTCTGCCAGTGCACTTTCCACTTTGCAGTGGGATTTATGTTTTTCTTTCTGTCTCTTCTACTAGGCTGTGAGCTCAGAGAGCAGAGGAATGTAATCCTGGGGAACTTCCTTAAAAAACGAAATCGGGAACAGAGTGCCTCAGTTGCCTTATTTGGGACATATTATACTTTGTGTGTGGTATAAAAAGAGTACATTTGGGTCCTTGTGAAGATTAAATGAGTTAATATTCCTTCCTAGAGTAGTGCCTGGCACATACTTAGCCTGCAATAAATGCTGGCTATTACAATAGTCATTATTATTAATTCTGAATTTCCTGTGCCTAGCATAGTATCAGATAGATACTAAGTTCTCAAGTAACGTCTATTCAACAAATGAATGATGAATGAGTAATAAATGTGCAGGATACGTTAATTTTCTGCTTTAATAAGTTCTAATATCCATTTTTATGGGCTGGGTAGCTTTGTCTCAAAATTCACTCACCTGTGTAAACTCATGGACAAAACTAGTTGTAAAATGTTCTATCAAAAATGAATTTTATGGGCAGCAAATTCAGTTCAATAAGCATTTACTGACTATCTACTTGAAGGAGATGTAAAATTACTTCTCAAAAAAAATCACATCAGTCTTTAGGAAGAAGAAACTATTGTCATATAGTTCAAATGTTATCATCTCCAAAAGAAACAAAAATTTCTATTTGATTTTCAGTACTGTATCCTCAGTGGGAAAATTTTAATTCTTAGTTATTTTAAAAATAATATTATCAACGTAGTTAGAAAAATGTATAAAAGGTAACAGTAAAGAATCTCCCTTGTACTCTCAACCTCTAACCCCTCAATTCCCCAAATCCTGTAGATAACTAGTTTTCTTAGGTATCTTTTCAGGGATTTTTAAAAGGCACAAAGAAACGTTTGTGATTCCCCCATCACCCATTTTCCACTAGTAGTAACGTAGTCACTGTTCTACATCTTGATTTTTTTACCTTTTAACAATATTCATTAAAAATATTTTCATATCAGTATGCATGCAAACAGCTTTCATTCTTTTTTATAGCTGTATAGTATTCCATATACCATAATTTATTTAACCAATTCCCTACTGACAGACATTTAGGTTGATTTCAATTTACGTTGATTTCTTATTACATATCTGCTGTAAGGAATAACTTCATAGATTTGTTGCTGTATTGAAGTGCAAATATATTTTAAGATAAATTTCTAGAATTAGAACTGCTAAGCCAAAGGGCACATGCATCTGTAATTTTGAAAGATACTAATTGTCCTCCATACTGATTTGTGTCACAACCATAGTATATAAAAATGGCCCATTTAGCATCCTGGATGATATAGTATTAAATCACTTATTGTCCTTTCTGTGAATTAAGTGCCAAGTACTATCAGTTATTAACTGAAAAGAGGTCAAGCTTATGTTTCTTTGTGGTGGCGGTGGGGTGGGGTAAGGTAGAGTCAGAGATCGACTAGGAAGAGCCACCAAGAAGGAAACTAGTTACATGCACCAACTTTGTTTCTTGGTTCCAGATTCACTCTTCTTTGCCCAATTCTGTGACATGGAATTGGACCCTGTAAACATTTTTCCTTTGGAACATTAGGCTTTTCCAACAGAGCATGGGAATGACACTACAAGGCTACTGTCAGGGAGACACTTTCCTCCCAGGTTCCAGCCTCTACTATAACCTTTCAGCAGGAGCCCAGGACCCTGTGCACAAGTCAGGTTGCCCCCTCCTCACAGTGCAGCTTCTACAGACCAGCTCCAGCCAGCTCTCTGGCAAGTTCCCACCCCTGCCGCTCAATCACACCCTCTTCAAAGAGGTCTGAACCTCAGCCTTGAGGCAGGGAAGAGGCCTTCCCTTAGTCCTCACCTGTCGTCTACCCTCCTCCAGCCTAGAGGTAGTGTCTGGTTTTCATTTTGTTTTTTTGCCCATGCTACTTTCCTTTAGTCCTCTTTTACTCCTTTGAGTACTTACTTCCTATCAGCTAACAATTCCGTATATTACATTTTCCCTGTTCAAATAACTGGTGTGATTTCTATTTCCAGACGACCCTGATACATTACATGTGATCATTTTGTAAAAATTTATCAAGATTTATAAAGATTGTTGCACTCAACATGTCTTATTTTTGGTGTACAATTATCTGAATTGATAAATACACTAATATGTAAGAGCACACTAAATGTGTATTATTAAAAGATCATGAATATATTACTTCAGTCCCTGTTATGGATTGTTTCTTGCTAATTTTAAACTAGAGACAGCCCATATTTAAGTAGGGCACATCTAGTATTCCAGGTTCGAAGTATTCTACAGTGGCCCATGAATACTGTTAATTTACGGAGTATAGCAGTAAACAAAAGTGGGAAAAAAACCCCACATCCTTCTATCTTCCATTCTTATGTTGGTAATATCATAATAAGTTTAAGTAAGATCTGTTGTGTACTTTTAAGATTCTAAACATCTCAAAGCAGGCTTATTTCCCATCTGCCCCAGGACTTAGCACAGTGCCTGGCTCATACAGGTGCTCAGCAAATATCTGATAAAATAGGATACCCAGTTGACATACAGTAAGCTTGGC
Source organism: Vicugna pacos (assembly GCF_048564905.1). Classification (NCBI taxonomy): domain Eukaryota; kingdom Metazoa; phylum Chordata; class Mammalia; order Artiodactyla; family Camelidae; genus Vicugna; species Vicugna pacos. The sequence goes on along the minus strand of NC_132997.1, from coordinate 70,599,051 downwards.
AAGCTGCTGTTATCAGTAAGATAAGTCCACGGTGGGGGGTGTGTGTGTGTCAATCAGAACAGCCTATCCTGTTTCTGGCACAAGCCTTCTACAGTCATTCAGCTGCAAACCTTTCTTTTCCTTTTGCTCAGGATCTTTGTTCCAGGAAGGCAATTAAGCAAGACGTTTCAACACTCTCCTACTTCTAATGAGTGTACAGGGGGCAGGTAGCAGAGAAGAGGCAACCTTGAGGTCCCAGGGGACCAAAGAAAGAGTATGGTCAAATGAACCTCTACATTGGCACAGATTTATGTAAGTGTCCCAGAATGCTCCCTCACTTAATCCTCACAGTAATCCAAGAGGTAGGTTTTATAATCTTCATCTTGAAGAGGAAGCTGAGAGTCTATCTGAAAGATGAAGTAACTTGCCCTACAACTAATTAAACATCTGCTAGCTTATGCATCCAGGGCTGTCTGACTCTGCTGTTTCTTCTCTGCTGGTCTGTATCTCAGATGACCCAGATACAATACAATCCCCATGGATGGAAGGGCCTTTAATTGATGTACTAATGTAGAAGATTATAATCTTCTTCAGAAATTTAAGTTCTTAGTATTTCAGAGGAAGCAACTTACTTTGTGTGCTCCCAATCCACTTGAACGTACTTTAAGATACCCCATGACATGAGACCACCCAAAAGTTTTGTCTAATAATAGTCCAAGTGGCCCTGAGGGTAGATGAAAAGAGATTGATTTTAAAAATTAAAACATACTTGGAATTTAGTCTAGCCTGCTTACAGAATAAAGACAAATTCTTCTGTAGTTTAAAAAAGAATTCGTATTTTTACTAAGACAAAATCTCACTAATATCTCAGTTACTATGATTTGAAAAAGAATTATGTAGATATAAACAAATTATGTTTTGGAAGTTGTTCAAAAGACAAAGTACACCTAGAGAACATAAAAATTCTTTATTTAACCTAAACCAGCCAGTGTCGAGATAGTCTGCTATATTAAAAACAAGACGTTTAAAAAAATTACAGCACAGTTAGCAAGGCAGTGACCAATTAAGTCACTTAGTTTAATTTATATTCTTCACAGTCATTTGATAATCATGTAATGATGAACAATAGTTTCAGCCACTTTGGAGATAAGTTAAATTCTGCAAAGAAGAGAATTCTACTAGTTGTCATTGAATTTTATAAAAGAAGTTTAAAACATTAATAAAGTTCATAGAAATAACACAGGAAAGCAACATGAAAATAAACTAGAAAACACAAAATATACTCACCCATCCCAAAAGTCTACAGCATCCCTTTGATCTGTCTCCTAATGACTCTTTTACCTCCTCATTCCCTTTTCCTAGTGTCTGAAGAGACTTTAACAATTAAGAAACTACTGCTCTGTAGGGCTATTTTGAGCTTAAAGTGCCTCTGTTCCTTTAATTTCTCAGTTAATCCTAGAAATAGCCTTCTGAGATAAGGACTACTTGTATTTCAGAGGTGAAGAGAACTGTAGCTGAGTCACTTGGCCGAAGTCCTAAGTACAGTTAAAGCAGAATTAGCATTCGAACCCAGGTCCAGCAACTTCAGTCAGCCCGTGCTTTTGTTGCTTCAAGGTGGTGCGGGCCACTTTCTGAAGAGACTGGTGCATGGTGCTTCTTGAGCTAAGGATCTTAAGATTCAAGTGTTCAGTTCCAGGGCTGAGGCCACTCTGGTCCCCAGGCACGCACATTCCCTCCCCACAGCCCTAGACACTCCCCCTCCTTGCCCCTTCAGGATTTGAGTTGTTTCTCTGGCCCTCACAAGCCCTGATGCAAATCAGCCCAAGCAGCTACCCCCCTATTTGGGGCAAAAAGTAGTAAACGGGGAACTGTGTGCTTGTGTAACTTCAGTAAAGGCTGCCAGAAGCTGTTCTATATAACAAAGTTATTCAGGAAATATCTAACATGTTTTTTCACATTGACAATTAAAGAAAAGCCAACTTATCTTATAATTACAGCTATCTAATCTAAGTTATTTTTATATACAATCATAGATTTTATATTTCCCCTTCAGAACCGTAGCAGTGTTGTCAATAAGGCTCACTGTCCATCACACATGCCCTTCCTCCCCAAAGAATTACAACTTTGAATGTTCACTAGCCATTCATAGAAACTTCATGTTAAAACTCAGTTAAGACATTCATACTACAGAAAGGTACCAGTCTTAAATTACTAAAGTTAACATACATTATTGCAATCTAACATAGCTTGATACTCCTAAAGAGAAGTGGCCATTTATCAGTAAGGGAAAAATGTTTATATTGTCATGCATTAGATACTGTGAACAAGAAAATAAATAGGATTTTTGGAGCTATCTTTAAAAAATTTAATATTAATTCATGAAAAGAACTGCAAGATCATTCAGATTGCTGAACGTTAAAAGGGCCACTACTGAAAACATCTTCAGATAACTGCTTTTGAAAAATGAATGTAAGACTAGTTTAACAGTGATTATTAAGGTGCTAGCCTCAATATGACAAGCAATTAAAATTTTAAGCATTAGTATTATTTTTTTCTTAAACTGACAAGCCCCAATGACCTTAATATTTACTCAAGACTTCTTCGTTTTCATAATTATCTCTTCACTGACTAATATAAAAACAAAAGAGCTCAAGGCCTCACCTTGGTTTACTCACTGCTGGTTTTCTTTTTGTTGAAACCTAGACTGTAAACTACATAAAAGCAGGAACCAAGTCTGTCTTGTTCGCCACTGTATCCCACAGCACCACACAGTGCCTGGGCAAGTAGGAGAGTAACACCTGAATAACTGAATCAATGAGAGAGGAGAGGAAAATAACTTTATTGATTTTTTGCAAATCATTCTCTGTGCTCAAACTACTATAAACTGGCAGCTCTAATTTCTAGAAACATGAATTTAAAAACCTTACTCCAGTAATGGAAGGACCTGATGACTGACTCTCTCTCTCTCTCACACACACATATACCCCACACACAGACAGTAATTAAGACTGCATGAGTCAAAATCACATTATGAATTATGAGATGTCAACATTATATAAATAAAATTTAATAGTGAAAAAGTGATCTGGAAGCCCTGTGAATTTTTACCCTACACATTTTGGAGGACATCACATGGGTTAAGAAAAACACAACAAAATTGCATTTGTTCAGATAATCATTTGAATGTTTACATATATTTTTGGTTTGTTATTTATTTATAACTAATTTAATTTACATTTCCTCATATTAACATAGATTTCTGTTTAGCTTGTAATCAAATTATGCCAGTGAGAAAAATCCTCATAGTACCTTCATTGAGTTGCTGATTCTAAGAAAACACTGAACATGAACATGTACAAAAGAGGCATTTGAATAAAACAACATGTGCATTTTTAAATATTTGCACGGTTTGATCTTTACATTTCTGTCTGGAGAAAATAAGAACAAAACTCAGGCTCACCACGCTAAGATAACGAACGGTTCAGATGACTGCCATAAAAGCAGCACGTACAGAACAAGGACAACCAATCACAGCCTTAGGCTCCGTGATTACTGAGAGGGTTTCCCCTGCCCTAAGTGCTTTATTATATTTCTTAAAAATACGAGAGCAGCAGCTTATCACAAGTCTCCACTACTGGGCATTAATGATGGAATCAAAACAACAGACTCATAAGGATGAGAGGACTGCAGAACAACGAGAAGTCAGTTTTATGCTTCTTCTTGCTCTGGATAATTTAGAATTTTGCGATGTGCCTGACGTAAATATTGCTGCTGTTTGAAATACACCTTGAATGCTCCTTTAATGGCAACAAAAGCAATTCCACCCTAAAATAAAAAGAAAAATTAGCTTTTTATAATGCAGATTTAGAAAAACATAACAAAAATCATTTTACTTAAATCACAAAAGACACAGGCATTGATACTAATTCTGCAAATGAAACAGTTCTCTTTTCTACTAGGGAGAAAGGGAGAGAACACACTACAGGTAACAGAGGTCAGAAATGCTTTTGAGTATCTCTGGGTAATCTTTCCACTTAGCTCTACATCCATTCTCATAGTAGAGAGAATGCCCAGGCACTATTTGCAGGCTGCCACCAGAGGGAAAAGTGGGAATAATAATGGCATCAAATAACAAGAGGGCTTACTATGTGCTAGTACTTCAAATGAATTATCTCATTTAATTCTCACAATAATCATGAGGTAGCTACCATGACTATCTCCACTCTACAGACATAAAGAAGTCAAGAAATTTTATTTAGGTTTCTCATCAAGGCAATGTCTGTGACAGGATTTGAACTAAGCCATGTGGCTCCAGAGCAGAAGCTCTTCACCATAATCTTGTTGGCAAGAGGGGTGGGTGTGATGATTCATGCATATTCCAGGAGGGAAGTCACCCACGGCACAGTTCCCGCAGGCTGAACCACTGCAGTGGATCCTCTCCTGCTTAGCGCTACTGGATGACAGCGGGGATCAAACAGAGGCTTAAGGCACAGGAGCCACAGAATGAATATTTTATATAGTCCCATTGGGTTTTTCTTTAAACAAATAAACAGTTTGTTCTCTTTTGTATAGTCACTTGAAAAAAGTAATATTAAAGCCATCTTACCAAGATTGTCCTTTGTAAATTAGAGTTAACGCTACTGAACATTAGTTTACCAACTATTGTCGCAATAGTAGGAAAGACAAGGGCTCCACACAAAATTCGGGTGGCAGAGACATGATCTGCTAAAGGATTAGCCTCAGCTGGAATTCGAGGAACAGGACAGCCAATCCCTAGAGAAAAAAATGCAAGGCGATAGCGCTAATAAGTCATGAGTCAATAACTAAAATATCTTTGCATGCTAGGATTCACACACAATTATTAATTTGGTATGCTCATTACAACCACAATTCAGGGTATGCTCATTACAACCACAATTCAGGGTCTTACCTGGAAATATACTGTTCAAAATTTGTAGTTTATTTGAATATTTGCGCCATAGTCTAAGCACATAGTCTTCCCAGCGAATCATCTTGCCTAATATCAGCATGACAGGGATGGTAGGAAGTCCAATTAAAAGGAACAAAGGATCAGCTCTCTCCATAACATCCAGACCTTCTTTATGGCCTACAACCTGTGAAACAAATGGGATTTGCTAGAATCATTTCCTTATCTAATGAAGGGCTGCATGCTTGAGCACAATTCACTTTAGAGGAAATGCTAAATTTCAAAAGAACATTGAAATTAAAAGTTTTAAGAATAAGCTGGAAAGCTATCAGTCCTAATTTATTTATAAGAAATGTCTCTCATTCAAGGTGGAAAAAAGCTCCCAAGCTGTTTTATGTTACACTGGAATAAAAGCTTTAAAACTCACATTGGTTACATTTCAATAGAGGGGAGAGGACTTCAGGTTCTTGCTTCCATTCCTCTCGCTTAATTTGGTTAGACTGGGCTATAATTCTAGGTCCCAGGTGTCTTCCAGCAGAGCATGACTTCCTGCTTTTCCTACTAGGATGTAAGCATAGCCAGCCAAGGGGCAGGACTGGCCTTCATGAGATGGCCCGAAAGCTTACTTCTCTTTGGCTCTTTCTCCTTACTCAGTGGTGTCTGGGATAGAGTGTAATTTCTCTAGCTGATTAAATGCCTGATCTACAGACCTAACTCTCTTAAAATGCAGTTCCAAGGTCTAGATTTGAGGGACTGCAATAGGGGCCCAGTTTTGGCTACAGTAGGTTCCAGTCACTTTTTCTAATCCAGGAACCCTAGGGTGCCGTACCCGTGAAGTCATGAAACTAAACAACCTTTCCCCTCTCATCTGGATCTTGGGGTTATTTCTCAATTGGTTTCGATCCCAGAGGGCAAGAAGCAAACTCATGAAAAAGTAAGTGGGATTTTTTCAAAAATGAGATGCCCTTTATTAAAATGTAGATTTTTTTAGGTGGACTTGAAGGAGAAGTGAAATAAGGAAGCTGAGCATGGTCAGTGCAAAGTGAAATTCTAGACAACAGACTTATCCAGGTAAAAATATTTTATAAAAGTATGTGGGTGCTTAAAAAATTTCAGCTAGGGATACAGCCTGGAGTTTTGTACTAATTTATCATTACCAAGGGGACTAAGCCTCTTCCAAATGGTCAAAAACCATGATATTGGTATCTGATATTCTTCTGTGTCTTCAGGTAGAAACTTAGTAACTTCACCTCTTACATGTGAAGGGTGAACACTTTGAGCTGCCCTAAAGTAAAACAGTCTGGTTCACTATATTTCATAAACACATATCCCGCACTGGGGCCAAAAGTGGATTAGCCCAGAGACTGTCTTTACCGTTAATGCTTTCCCCATGACATTTTATTTTTTTTTAGGATCATTTTACTATTTACAACATGATCACTTTAAAGTTGTAAATGTGATTAAATGTGATTTGAATACTCTCGAAGTGTTAGCAAATAAATTCAGAAATCTGAAAAATTCCTTTATTGGGTTATGTTTTCTTTTTGGAACTTAGGGTTTTAAAGGCCCCTGTTGCAGCTAAAGTGGAGAGAAACGCTTTGTGCTCAAGCTGAGGATGACCATACACATGTACTTGCATGCATTCATTCAACTAAATACTGATTATGTGGCACATACAGGCCTAGGTGTTGGGAGTTAAATGGTGAGCTAATAAGATGTCTTTTGGAGGTGAGAGATAATAAATCAGCAAGTGTGTAAATATAAATATTAAGGAACTAGTGTAATGTAACATCTGTAATGTTACACCACCTGCTACTACAGTCAGACTGAAGGGTAATAAATGACATCTGAATTAAGCAACGGGGCTGATTTAACTTTGGTCAATAAAAAACCAGCAAATGTTGTGTACAATCATGTACATTCTGGTTTTCTGTCCCAAGACTTTAAAAATAGGTTATTTTTAAGACTTCAGTTTCGAGATGAGATTCAGGAACTACAGAATGCCTTGTTTAAGAATCTGTTATATATAAAATAAAGGCCTATGGAATTGTAGGTTTAGAGAAAGGTTTGTTTGTTTTTCTGCTTAAGAGCTAAAAGCTAGATCTCCTTAGCTAGGCCTGCAGTTCACTGATGCTGGAAGGCTAAGAGTTTTAATTAAGGCTTGATTTTTTTAAAGCACTGCCTATAGAACCCTACTTTTAAATGGGAGGCTGGAACAGTGACGAAATAATAGGTTTTCTTTGACAGAATGAAGGATAATTCAGTGTAATATAATTAAGAATGGACAATGCTTATGAGGGTTGTCTTTATACTACATGTGGAAGTGAAACTAGGCTGGATATTAAGGTTCCATTGTTCCAGGATAAAATGTTCCAGCTGTCTTTGGGACCAGGTTTTACTTAATAAGTCCTAGATTTAGGGACAAGAGTCCTAATGCTTCTTCCTTACTGTGTGGAACTAGACATGTAAGCTCTCAGTCTGTAAACTAGGAATAATTGACAGTATCTATGTCATAAGATTGCTCCAAGAATTACACGCATCAGTGCTTGAAAAGCGTTCAGTCTGGTGCTGGAAAAAAAAAACTATCATGTTGTCTTTTCAACAGAAGTTTAAGTGGAAGGGTCCATTCAATTTCTTTACAACAAACAGGGATTGAACCTAAGACTGGTTCATGAAGAAATAAATGGGAGTAAATGGGAAAATAGTGATCTAATTCCTTAACCTGATTTACTTGAACAAAGTCATCAGAGAACAAAAAGGAAAACAAAATAGTCAAGTGTTAAAAAGAAAACCCTAAATACTGCTGATGGCATAGGGGGCACAATTGCTATAAAATATACTCAGAAAGGTAAAATGTCTTCCTAACACTCTTAAATCATACAACAGTACCTACTTATTGTCACAACTAATCTCTCATTTCTGCGCTAAAAAAACCTTTTCAAGTGAGACAGTACATGTAAAGGTTATTTCTAAATGGTAACACATAATATATATATAATATATATTATATATACATATGTATATTATCATAATTTCAGGTCTTCCTTTCTGTCACCATTAACATGTTCATTTTTTTTTGTCTCTTTGCTCATATCATTTCTTCCTCTCTACCAATCCAAATTATTTCCTTCAAGGGGCAGTTCAATATTTACTGTTTTCATAACTTCAAATGATCTTTCACTTTTACTGAATTAAAGTACTGTTAATGTAGTCTTCTGCATTCTCTTTGTATTTTTTACATAACCTTGTAACTGTTCTCCAGCTGTTCACTTAGGTTAGACTAGATTCCTTAAGGCTGGGGATCAGGGCTTTAAATTTGTTTTGTATTTTACACAGACCTCAGTTCAGTGCTTTTTGAATGAATCATACCAACATGCTTCAAAATGCCAAAATACAACTGGTGGCCCTTTTTAGGGGATACAAACTATATTCGTTAATTGGCTCTTGTTGAAGTGTCTCATTAATTATCAAAATTCTTTTAAGACTCAGCTAGCCTAAAATCCTTTCCTTAAAAAGAGCCATCCCACTTCTTATGGTCCATTAGGTCTTAAAGAGTAGTCACTCAGTCTCAGAGGGTCTTAGTTTCCTCATCTGCAAAAATATACTTCTGTATAATGTATTTATTTGTATGTTAAATAATGTATAAGCTGCTCTCTGTTTTCAGGTCTCTGTTAGTCCCAGTGAATGGTCCTGAACTTCCTTGATCTAATGATACACTGATACTTGTTACTGGAATTTAGCAAATTACTTACTGCAGAGCATATAATCAGTCAAACAAACATGTTACTACCTGATAGAACCAGTCATATAAAAAAAAAATCAGTATTTATGAAAGCCTTTTCTAGTTAATATCTGTGTGTATGCTATACAGGGAATACATATGTATATCATAGTCTCTACTTTTAAGAAAATTATGGTAATAGGAAAAGTAAGGCCTGAATACAACAAAAATTAAATAATTTAGGTAATCTATATAAGAAATAGCACTTGGTCAACAAAGGATTAACTGCCATTTGAGAAATAAAAATATCATAAACGTAGAGGAAAGAAGAAATCACATTGGGCAGCAGTTGCCTGGTACATTTCATGGAGGAAAAGTGGTGAACTAAGCCTGGAAGGAGGGTTTCTATCAGGAGGAGTAGAGAGAGGACTGGAAGGACAGGTATTAGGCAGGGAGGGTGGCATAAGCCAAAGGACAGAGGTAAAAAAACCTACACAGCATAAGGATAGGTTGGAGGAGACAGCCCAGTAGGCCTCAAAGTAGAATGAAGTACGATTGTGGAGGACCCTGCATAGCAAGTCAGGTTAAGGAAATGGAATTTTTTTTTAAGTCAGTGGTTCTCAATCTTTATCCACTACCTTTATGACAAATGATTTGTTATTCATTCCAGTGACTATATCCAGACTTCTGGGGTGTCATCAACATTTTATAAAGAAGTCTTGCAACATTCTGTCTCACCATGGTTATTAACAGAGCAACCAGAAAGGCTGCTCACTATCAACCTGGCAAACAGGTTATGTGCAATTTCTAGAATATGACATATAATTCCTTCGAACCCTTTTTCTTTCATGTACTATTTTTGGTAGAGAAAAGCAAGTTATATCATCTACAAACCTAAGTGTGTTAACTATTACTGAGTTAGCTATGAAACACTTAACCAACCTAGGTGTTGCTTTTGAAAAAAATTATTTAAGCAGAGTATGAGATAGTAAGCTTGAAGTAAGATGTTGAAGTAATTACTGCTTTAGGAAGATTCATTTGGAAGGATGGACTAATAGAAGAAAAAGACATTAAAGAAAACAATCAAGAGGCTCCTTTAACCATCGAGGCATGAAGGGGAACTGACAATAATTCAGGCTGTGGAAACAAAGCCAAAATGGAAATTGTTTGGACTTCGTCAGTGGACTAGATACAAGGCTATGAAGTAGAAAGTATTAAAGGTAATCATAAGAATGTAGGATATAAATCGAGTAGATGGGAACATTGTATGAATCAAAGATATAGAGAAACTGGGGAATAAATATGGGTTTCAAACTGAGGAAAAGACAAGTTTGATTTCAGCAATATTCAATGTGAAGTCACAAGAGGTCATTTAAGGAGAAGAGCCAATCTGTCCTCATAGGATTGGATTTGGGAAAAGATTAGTGTGAAAGATACAGATCTGAACACAAAACGCACAGTTATGATAGCTGAAAATCTTTTAGGAAGAAGTATAAAAAAAGAGACAAGAGTCAAGGGCTTGGGACTAATCTTGAAATTTAAGTCTCTCCAATCTTCAGCAACAGTTATTGACTATAGCATTGTTTCATAATAGCAAAAACACTAGAAGTAAACAACGATCTATTCAATAAGAGACTGGCAAATAAACTGCTGAAAATCTATACAAAGAATGCAGATTTCTCCATACTTAACACAAAAAAGATCTCCAAAGTTCTTGCTGTTTTAGAAAAAAGAGGGGTTCAGCTCTAACGTATTTCCTTTTGGGGGAAAAATGTATTATTGTGTGTGTGAGAGGATATTGTTTTTTCTTACATATGCACAAAGAAAGTTTAGAAGAATATATTTGAAACTAGTAACAGTGGCTGTCTGGGGAGAAGGGGAACCTGGGCAAATGAAGGAGAGGAGTAAGAAAACTCATCCCTAGATATTTTTTTTTATATAGTTTCTTATTTCTCAGCCATGAGAATGTTATTACTTGTTCAAAATAATTTTTAAAACTCCTAACAAAAATCTACTTAACTGATCTTCATATCAAAAGTAACATCGTCAAACAGAGTAAAATAGTGAACCTGCATCACTGTCACAGCTCCGTAAGTCACAGCTGTCCAATAGATAGAGCCAACCATTATTCCTGCTGCAGCAAATGGACAGGCTTTTGAGATCAGTCTGTCTGCAAGATCCAAGACGTAAACAACTGGACCTACAATACAAAGAAAATGAGTTAAAATTTTAACAAAAGACAGATTAAAAAAAAAACTCGTTGAATATTTTTCACAGATCTAAAATATTTTTAAGAAGTTGGATGTTTTCATGCTTCAGGAATAACTGTTGTAATGGAAATCTAGATTTGAACCGATTGAGAATTGCTCAGTCATTTGCATCAATAGCTAAGCTTTACTTCCTAAATTCTAGGAAAGAGCCTCTTCAAATTTTTATCTTTATCAGTAAATCCTCAAACACAGCTGCTTTATAAAAAGGAAAATAGTTCTTACTTTTCTCTCTTAATCACACTGGCTACTGCAGAATGTCATGGCCATTTCAGCTTGCTCTTCCCCAAAATTCCTGGTCACAATGAGATTCTCTAGTACTTGGTAAGAGTATCACTTCTTTGACTTCACTCATTACTTCCTTGTTAGTGTGTGAAGGTAAGCAAGGCCATTTTTTTGTAGTTACACTAAGTCAGTCTATCTTACTTTGATTTTTGATATGCTATACTTAGTTGAGCATTATTCTCTAACAAACTTCTTTCAGTGATCATGCCAGTTTTTATGTCATTCTAACAGCTGTATGTACCAATTAAGCCTCTATTATTATGTGCTTACTAAGTGAAATTTGGTTACTACCCCCCTCTGGTAGTTATTTGGAACAGCTACATGTGGAGGAATTCTAATAAATGCCATTAAGCTCAATATAATTTAGCTCCAAACTTTTTCAGACTAGTGGAAAGGTCTCAGGCCTGAATTAGAGCACGCCCTAAAGAACTGAATATTTAAGTTTAACTAAAGGAACATGAAAGTTTGACTTAGTAATCATCATATTTGTTGAATGCCCTCTACATACAATTACTTAAGATATTTTCTTAAAATGTTTAAGAATTATTACCTACCTCTGGGGGCTTACAATCTACAGGAGGATACTGTAAACAAAACCAATTTATTTCCATTGTACAAAAAAATTAACATATCAATATATGATAAAATCATTAAAAGAACAAGCATCCATCTATGGAGCCCTGGTCAGTACTTCCCCCCGATTGCCAGAGGCAGTAATATCACTAGTCACTGTATAAAGAGACCACACTGTGAAGAAGGAAGAACATTAGGAGAGACATCAAAGAGACCTGTGATTTAAATTTAGCATATTTACTTACTACTGGTAAAATTTAACTTACATAATAACATTTAAAATTATGACAAGGTATCTTTTGGGACCAAAGAGATAAAGTAAGCCTAGCTCAGCGCATACTGACTCCACACTGCCTAGTAACACTCAGCAATTCTTGAGTACTTCCATGATAGCAGGTGTTGTGCCACACATTATATGCACCATTATTTAATCTCATAATGTAGGGTTTAATCCTTAAAATACACAAATTGGTTGGGTTAAGTTTGTAACTCCCTCAGAAGGCACAATAAAAAGGATTTCAGTGAGTCACCAAAGATCCCTCAAATGCTGGTACTAAAAGTTAAAGACCATAGTTATATATAAAACCTCAAAACTTCAGCTTTCATATTCTCTACTGATAATTCTTTAATCAGAAAATTGAAGCCACAAGAAACTACAGACTCTTTACAGTGCATGTATCCACCTACCAACACCACACTACCTGAAGTCAGTCCCTTCACTTACATACCAGATCCCACCCCCTCACCAACTCAGAGTTACAGCACCTCTACTCTCCTACATCATTTCCCCCCTACCCTCTACTGGATTATTTCCATCAAATAAGCATGTCATTATTTCTTCTATCTTAAAAAAACAAACAAAAACTCTTTTCATGATCCTTCTTCTTTCACTGTTCCATTTCTTTGTGCTCTTTACAACAAAATCATTCAAAAGACTTATCTGTTTTCACCCTCCTTCAATCCTCTCTTGAATCCACTCCACCAAAACTACTCACCAAGTTCACTAACAACCTACACATAGCTAAATCCAGTGGGCTAATCCCAGCCCTTCTCTTATTTGGCCTATCAGCAACATTTGATGTTCCCCGCTTCTTCCCAGTATATGGTTTTTCACTGCATTTCCAGGATATCATCATCTCTTGGTTTTCTTCCCATCTCACCAGTCACTCACTTCTCAGTCTCCTCTGCTGGTTTCTCCTCTTTTTGACCTTAGAGAGGCCCACCTTGTCAACTTCTACCTCATCACACTCCCTTTTTGATTACTCTGCTCTTTTTCTTTTCCCCAAAGCACTTATCACCTAACATATTCTAATTTACTTATTAATTCTATTTTCACCTACTAGAATAGGGGTTGAGAAACTATGACCCATGGGCCAAATCCAGCTGGCTGGCTGTTTTTGTAAACAAAGTTTTATTGGAACATGGCCACATGCAAAGCCTGAAATACAGTTAACCCTTGAACAACATAGGTTTGAACTGCGTGGATCCATTTATATTTTGGATTTTTCAATAGTAAATACTACAGTATCATACAATCCACTGTTGACTGATCCCACGGGTGAAACCGCAGATACGGAGGACCGACTATAAGTTATACATAGATTTTCAATTGCATAGAGGGTTGGCACCCCTAGTTCCCCATGCAGTTCAAGGGTCAGTTGTATTTACTATTTGTTTTTTTACATGAAAAGTTTGCTGACTTCTGAATTAGAACATAAGCTCCAAAGGGGGAATAACCTTTTTATTTTGCTTATTGATGAATCCCAAAATCCTATCTCTTAAAATTTTTTTTGAATTCTCTTCTGAGGTACTGATTTAAAACCATGATATTAAAATCTCTAGGTCTTCCTTTTTCATTATTCTATATGAAACCCAAGTTATAAGACTATTTTTCTACCCAGTCAGAATCAGAATTTATTAGGAGAGAAGGTATTTTGCATACTTTCAATTTACCTTCTCCCCACCACCTTTTCAAAAGGATGCTTAGAAAGATCTACTGATGGAGTGAATCAATGTAATTCCTAAAAAAAAAAAAAAAGTAATAGGTCATTTAAATGAAAACAGTTCCTAAAAAGTAATCCATCACAACCAACTTTATTATGAATACGGACAAAATAGAGATGTTTGAATTGTCTGTTGTTTAAAGATCTCAAAAGGTTCCAACCTAATAAGCTCAACTTTCAATTTTCTTCCTCAGTCAATGGGTATGAATTCTTTTTATACAAGTGAAAACAAACAAATCCTCATACTTCCTTCTGGAAATTTTTTATTCATCCCTTGGGTCATATGCAACAGATGTGCTGGATTAAATAAAGAACTGGCTCCGTTTTATAATCCCTAATTCCAGTTTTTCTGACAAAATTCTGTCCAGGCTTTTGTCTTAAGTTTATTTTGCCTAAACCTCTCAAGGCTCTTCCAGATAGAGTAGTCCAAGATTAGTTTAATATTTAAAAGGAAGGATATATGCCTACTGGTAAATATACCATTAGAATTATAAACTGCACCCAGAGGAAGTCTTTCTCAGAAGCAAAGATTACCCAGGCAAGCTATTTGATGAGTAAGTACAATCACTGAAACCCTCTGGATGTCAGTCCCTCATACTTCTCCTATTTTTTCCTATTAGGAAGCTTATCATGTGCTACTATCCCATGATTTGGGGGTCATGAAAGGAAAATAGCAACAGTCACTAGATTCTTCTTATTGTCAGATTACAGGAAATGAGGAAGGCAAATAGTCTAGCCCTTGAAGACCTCAATTCTAATGGGGAGGAAGAAGTATGAATAAATAAGCCTCACAAGTTAAAACTATAAGGGCATAAAAAAGTTTCAGTATTTTAAAAAGACACTTGAATTTTAATGCCTCAGTGGGCTTAATCACTTATGTTTTCAATAGTACTGTATTTACACAATGAGTGGAAATGGAAGCTTTGTGTAAATACAAGTTTTGAAAATTCAGTAATATAAAGGGCACTAGGGAAACCTGCAATTGAAAAGAAACCTATCGTAATTTTTTTTTGCACAATAAAGGTTTTGTGAAGAAGATAACTACACCCTAAAGTTTTGGGTAAATTCAAATATTCACATTTCAGATTTGAATGACATCGAACAGTGAGTTGAGAACTATTAGGGAAACTCCTAATCCACATCCACTGAAAGAGAAGTAATCAGTTTTATCTGGCAAACACTACAAAAGTTGATTTGCTATGGTTGTGATTTAAACTCAAGTCTATGCATGCAAGGTATTAAAAGCACATCTTGGAAGACAAGAAATTAATGACTGAAGGGGCAGGTAATAGTGTTCAAAATCTGCTGGTACTGCTTACAATAATACCAGAATTCCCAGGCCAGGACCTTTCTTGGTGATAGAAAAATATTCTCAAAAACACCTCTGACCAATTTTTGAGAAATAATTTCTGAACGCTGACAGAGTGCTAAAGTTTCAACATAAAACATAATTGAATGCTTCACAAGATAACCTTGTATAAGTTCCCAAGAAGGTAACAGCTCCCATGAACTCCAAGGTTTCTGTTAAGTGGTCAAATTTATAAAAGAGATTTAACAAACAAAACAGACTGGTTGCAGAAGTACTCAAGTTTCCAGGTTTTATTGGTTTGCTTTTGCTTTGCACAGAACCAGCTCTGACCCAGACCCAACTCAAATGCCAACTTGCTAAGCCAAAACATCAACCACACTTTCAGATTCAGAACCATCCAGAATTGCAGATTTTGGAAGCCACCAAGGGTCTAACAATATAGTTCTAAACTTCTTTCCTTGCTCCAAGTCTTCTTTTTATTGCATACTATTTCTGGAATGTCCTGTCCCTACTTTGATTAAGTCTGTATGAAAACCCAACTTCCTAATGAAAATTGATAGTGGCTAATTGCTCTACCCCACCCTGTTCATGTCCCACGAGGCTTCCTTTACATACTGTTGCACAAAATGCACTTACCCCTTTGCTTGTGCATAATGTTAGTACTTTATGTTCTTGTTCAATGTTTGTTCAGTTGTCTCAATATCCTTTATGTTTGTCCATGTCAGCATCATCTTAGATTGAAAACTCCCAGGGGGCAGGGGCCATGTCTGTTTAACTCGTTTTGTACAGTGCCTAGGATAGAACCATGTACAGATAGGTGCTTAAAAAATGCTATTTTAATGATGATTGGCCTCACTCTCAGGGACTCTCTAAGCTACAGCTACCTCAGCACATGGCACCTGGCAGTATATCAGGGCACTTTGGCCTTAAAATATAATGGCACAGGACCTTGCTACAGCACTCTGTGGCAAGTATTTGACTTAATCTGTTGTTAGAAAAACTTAAAAAATTAATTATATGGTCCCAAGTCAACAAATGTGTATTTTATTGAAGACATGAAATAATATCACAATCACCAATTCAATTAAAAGTATGTGGGAACTATGATGGGATACTAAAGTTTTCACTTTTAACTCTTCAGCATTCACCACTATTTTAAACACGAAGACTCCAGAGGCTAGGTGTAAGAGCCTCAGACAAGCAAATGTAAGTTTCATCTTTAATTGCTCTGTTTGTAGGTTGAGATTTTTACCATTTTTTATGTAAAAGCAAACATCCTGCAAACTCAGGCTATAGGTTACTTTGCTTAATAATAAGTTATTAGATTGTAAACAGAAGAAAGGATATGTTCTCGGACAATTTTTTTCTTTAACCAAACTAGTAATAATTGGCCAAAACCCCCTCAAAACAAAACAAAACAGCACTGACGAATAAAGGATCCAGAGTCAAAGCAGATGAGTACCATGTCTCTGTATATAGTGTATCACCATGAATATTAACTAAAGATCATCACGTAGTTGTTTATTATTACAGTTTGTGCCAAAGGAAAGCTTAAACTTATCCTTGTTAGAACAAAACAGCCCATAGAATACATGAGGGCTGTAAGGTCAACCACTAAGTACTTATTAAGCACCCATTGTACATATAGCATTTTACTATGTAGTAAAATAAATGTAAATAAATGTAACACACTAGCCTCTGCCTCCAAGGAGTCTACAGTCTAGTTAGGGGCAAACTATAAATGGACATTAAACAACTGGAAAACTTCACAGCAAAATTAACAAATATATGATAGTATCATACAAACTATACAGATTAATGTTAACAAAATTTAAAGTACAAATTAGAGAGGAAGTAATGATACAAAGAGTTTTAAAATTATGTATGTATGTATTACATACTAATTACTAATCAACAGAAGTGAATCTTGACCTAGAAGTCTATGATCTGAAAAGGGGGACATGCTAAAAGACCTTCCAACAACAGGCAAAGGACTTTATTTGAAAGGTTGATATATTTTTTAAAAGCTGCTGTGCCAGTAAGGTGGGGGTTAATTGATGGGACACTGTGGCCAGATCTTTGAAGACCATGACACAATAGGCAGGAAGGAAGCTCCTGGTGACAGACCTGCTAAAATGAGGAAGATATTTTAAGAAAATTAAGATTATTTAAAGTCAGAATAAACTAAAATAGAATCTACAAGATTTTGTATCCAAAGTGAGTACAAAAAAAGAGAAAGTAGTATCAATCTAAAGTAGGTTAATATACAAGAGTTAGGAAAGGATCAAGAAATAATAAAACTTATTAGAGAAAAGACAATGTTTTATCTGCTTTTTGGAGAAAACATGCCTCAGGTATTAAATTCTTTGAATTTCAAAATAAAAAGTTGAAAAAGTTAAGGCATGATGAAAGAAACACTACCATCAGTTATCATTAATTAATACATAAAACAGATGGCAATCCTAATTATGCATACTATATATATGCCAAGGAACTGTTATTACATATTCTTTTTTCTTTTTTACACATACCTATATTTACATGATGAGAATAAATATTTACATGATGAGAAAGTAATTACTTTTATTAATAAGAAAAACTACTTTTTAGAGACTAACAAAGCGTTATCATAAAATTCAGGTAACTATACCCTAAGGAAAGTCAACCTGACAATGCTGTTTCATTTTCTTTTTCCCTTTATATGAGAAACTCATATTAGGTTCCTTAGGAGGCAAAACAACAAGGTGGATAAGGATTAGGTAAGCTCTGCTGTGTGAATTTGAACAAAATGCTATCTCTGGACCTCAATTTCCATATCTGTAATGATAATGAAAATAGTATCTACCTCTGAGTTTTTGTGAAAATTAACATGTGAAACTCTTAATACAGTACTTAGTGCTATAGTGTAACAGTGTTAGATATTAGTTCTTTCAAAAATGGCCAACTAAGTTAAGCATAACAGAACTCTGGAATAAGAGGTAAAATCCAAGACAGATGTCTGAGAAAAAATTTATGGTATAAGGCTCTGGTATAAAAATAAGACTGTTTCAGGAAAATGTGAGTTAAGAAATAGAGGATAGATCTTTTTTGCTTAACGGTCTGGAACAAGAAGGAAGAGGAAAATTCATGAAGCTAGAAAATCTGAGAGTGGAGAGGCAGAAAAAAGAAACCAGGCTACAATTAGTAGTTACTTTTTAAAAAATTTAAGATTCTGTAATTGTGTTTTGGACCTATAATTTAGCTATCTGTATTTACATACAGTGTGCACCTAGAAAGCTTCACACTGTTGAAGATACTTATTAAAGCTAGTCTGTATTTAAATCTCAGGGAAACAAGACTAGAAGTGATCAAGCAATAAACACAAGAAATCCTTATTTCGAAGGTATCCTAGTCATTTGCCTCTTAAGAGGGTATATGAAGGCCAAGGAAGACCTAATGAGATGCCTAACTGTAAACTTTGACTTCAGAGGGTATTCAAAGATTGAGTCATTATGGAGTAAGATTTTGGTTTTTAAATTCCTTTTTTTTTTTGATCACACATAGAAATTTAGATATAAAGCAAAGTAAAAACAAACATTTCTTTCACAGCTAAGTGTAAATATTACTAGAAACTCATAATTATACGAAGAAAGTACTTGAATTCTTAAGCCTCTGGTTTTCAAGTAATAATAAAAGGAAAGAACCCAGCAATATATTTTATGAGAGCAGTCAGGAAAGTAACAGATTGCACTTATGTAAGTAACAGAGGGCCATGTGGTTAAAGGAAAACAATGTAGACTGTTCTTTGTACCTGACAACTTAGAAAATATTAAAAATGTAAAATTCTCATTAAATTGAAGCCATGAAAACCTTTTTCAAATTTGGAGAAAATATATTTAACATTAACTTTGTAGTATCCTTTTTCAATCTACAGCATTCTAACTTGCTTTTCAATGGTTTAGCCACCTCACTCATAAAGAAATATAAATTAAAACTGTAAGATACCTTTTCTAACCTAACAGATTGTATTGACAAACTACAATGTTAGCTGATCTTTTGGCAAAGCTGTAAGTAAACAGGCATACTCATTTACTGCAGGTGCACATACAAATGGTAGAGTACGTATGGGGGTGAATTTAGAAACATCCAGCAAAAGTATGTGTGAAATTCACCCTTGGATCCTTTGTCAGTTCATCTAATAAGTATTCTAAGCTAATAAATGCTGGGAAAAAATGAAAGAATTACAGTGTCATTCCTCTGTACCACCTAATGAAATGATGTAGAGGCAATGAATGAAAAAAATTATCAATCTCTGCTAAAACCAGTAGATAGAAGCTGACAGGGAATTATACTGGATGCATCAGGTTGATTACATCTGTACCCACTGACCAGTTTTATCATAAAAAAGGTAACTACACAGTTTCCAGCTTTATTGAGATATTATTGATATGTAGCATATATAAGTTTAAGGCATATAATGCGATTATTCAATGAACATATATATTGAGAAATAATTACCACAATAAGGTTAGTTAAAACCTCAATTCTTTTACATAATTATCATTTTTGTGGTGGTAACACTTAAGATTTACTCTCTTAACCTTGATAACATACAGTATTTGTCTTTCTCTGTGACTTATTTCACTTAGCATAATGTCCTTAAGATCCACCCATGTTGTTGCAAAGGCAGGGTTTCCCTTAAAAAAAGAAAAGGCTGAATATTCCACTGCATATATACATCCATCTAACAATGAACACTTAGGCTGTTTCTATGCCTTGTCTATTGTGAATAATGCTGCAAAAAACATTGAGGGTGTAGATATCTCTTCGAGACAGCGATTTCATTCCTTTGGATACCTACTTAGAAGTGGGATTGCTGAATCACATAATAGTTAAGTTTTTTTGAGTAATCTTCATGCAGTTTTCCATAGTGACTGTTCTGATTTACATTTCCACACAGTGCACAAGAGTACCCTTTTCTCCACAGCCTTGCTAACACTTGCTGTCTATTGTCTTTTTGTTAATTGCCGTTCTAACAGGTGTGAGGCAACATTTCATTTTGGTTTTGATTTGCACTTCCCTGATGATTAGTGATGTTGAGCATCTTTTCATGCATCAGTTGACCCACTGTATATTTTCTTTAGAAAACTGTCTATTTAAGATCTTTGTCCATTTAAAAATCAGATTGTGTGTGGTTTTTGCTTTTGGCTATCAAGTTGTATCAGTTCCTTATATGTTTTGGATATTAATCCTCTATCAGATAGATGGTTTGCAAATATTTTCTCATATTTCATAGGTTGCCTTTTCGTTTTACTAATTGTTTCTTTTGCTGTGCAGAAGCTTTTCAGCTTGATGTAGTCCCACTCTTTATTTTTGCTTTTGTTGCTTGCGCTTTTAGTGTCATATCCAAAAAATCACTGCCAAGACCACTGTCAAGGAGACCTTCTCCTATGTTTTATTCTAGAACTTACATAGTTTCTGGTCTTACATTTAAATCTCTAACCCATTTTGAGTTAATTTTTGTGAGTGGCATAACAGGGACCAATTTCATTCCTTTGCATGTGACCACCCAGTTTTCCCAACACCACTTACTGAGGAGACAATTCTTTCTTCATTTGAGTATTCTTGGCTACTCTGTCAAGTATCAGTTGAACGTATATGCATGGGTTTAATTCCAGGCTCTCAATCCTGTTCCATTGGCCTACATGTCTTTTTACGCTAGTACCATATTGTTTTGATTATTATAGCTTTGTAGTAAAGTTTGATGCCACCTGCTTTGTTCTTCTTTCTCAGGATTGCTTTGGCTATCTGGGGTTTTTGTGGTCCCATACAATTTTAGGATTATTTTTCCTACTTCTGTAAAAAATGTCATTGGACTTTTGATAGGGATTGCATTGAATATATAGATGGCTTTGGGTAGTATGGACATTTTCACAGTATTGTTTCCTCCAGTCCAAGAGATAGCTTTCCATTTATCTGCCATCTTCAATTTCTTGCATCAATGCCTTGTAACTTTTAGTTTTATTCCTAAGTATTTTATTATTTTTGTTATTATAAATGGGATTGTTTTATTTCTTTTTCAGGTATTTTGTTGTTAGTATATAGAAATATAACTGATTTTTATGTTGATTTTATATCCTTCAACTTTACTGAATTCACTTATTACTTCTTAACAGGTTTTTGGTAGTCTTTACAATTTTCTAGATGTAAGACCAAATCATCTGCAAGGAAAGACAATTTTACTTCTTTCTTTCAGACTTGGATGACTTTTCCTTCTTTTTCTTGCCTAACTGTTCTGGCTGGAGCTTCTAGTACTGTGCTGAGTAAGAGTGGTGAGAATGGACACCCTTGTTCTTCATCTTAGCAGGAAGCTTTGAACCTTTCACTGTTACGTATGATGTTAGCTGTGGGTTTGCCATATACGTCTGTTATTACCCAGCACGAAAGGACGTTGAATTCTGTCAAATGTCTTTTCTTCATTCATTGAGATGATAAAATTTTCATATTTCATTCTGTTAATGTGGTGTATCATACGATTGACATGCAGATGTTGAACCATCCTTGCATCCCAGGAATAAATCCCACTTAATCATGTGTATGATCCTTTAATGTGCTGTTGAATTTGGTTTGTTAATATTTTGTTGATAATTTTTACATGTATATTCAACAGGGATATTGGTTTGTAGCTTTCTTGTAGTGTCCTTATCTAGCTTAGGTATTAGGGTAATGCTGGACTCATAAAATGAATTTGGGAATGTTCCCTCCTCTTTAATTTCTTGCAAGAGAAGAACTGGCATTAATTCTTCCTTAAATGTTTGGTTGACTTCACCAGTGAGACCATCTGGTCCTGGGTTTTTCTTTGTTGGGAGGTTTATGATTTTGCTTGTTATTGGTCTGTTTACATTTTTGATTTCTTCATGATTCAGTCTTACAGGTTGTATGTTTCTAGGAATTTATTCTTTACTTCTAGGTTATCCAATTTGTTGGTATACAATTGTTCACGGTATTTTCTCAAGAGTCTTTGTATTTCTGAAGTGTCAGTTGTAATGTCTCCTCTTTGAAAGACAGCTACATGTTATGTAACTCATGCTGTTGATGTAGTTAGGAAGTACACAGAACCATCTATAAAATATTCTTGCCAAAAAATCATACATAACCTCATCAACGAGCTCTCACCGGCAGTATAAAAAATTCATAGAATAGAGCAACATATTACCCAAGTATTCTTGAGTTGTAAGTAATAACAAAAATCCAGGACATGGGAAAGTCTATGATGACATTTTTTTTTTTCAATGAAGAAATTACAAGGAAAAGCTATAATACTGAGTTTTACAAGTCACACTAGGTTTTGGGCCCATACAAAGTTGAGGGCTTGACCCTCAAACCCTCATAAGGGTAAGCTAGAAAAAAAATCCACAGGACAATAAAGTTAGCGAACAAACAAAACCGCCTTGTTGTCAAGCATAGTTTCCTCTAAGAATTTGTAAACTGAATTACCTGGTATGCTGATTTCAAGCTGAAATCTGTCTGTGCTATAGGAGAAATCCCAAACCCAGAGATTAAAGCAATCCCAGATTAGTATCATCCCTTGGCATCTGCCAAAAGCAAATGCAAATCCTTTTTGGAGTTCCTTCACCTGGAGGATATCCATAACCTACAAATATAAACACAATTCCCACACTCAAGAGAAATAAAGCATCATGGCCAAGAGTCAGAAGAAAAACAATAGATTCAGGCTATCAAAGACTAGAAAATGGAATTATATATCTGATCATCAAAACTATATAATAAAATACTAGATAATTACAAATGAACAAGAAGCAAGAGACTATAAAAAATGACCAGGCACATTTAAGAAACAACTAGAACTTACACAGAAAAAAAACTCCCTGCAAACTAGACAATGCTGAAGAATTTGAGACCTGGGTAACAGTTAAGAAGAAATTATAATGCTGGAGTGCAGAGACCAAAAGATGAAAAATATAGAAGAGAAGAAACATGAAAGGTAAAATGAAAATATCCAACACAATTCTAATCAGAGTTCTAAACATTTAGGCCATAAAACAAGTCTTAGTCATTTAAAATGACAGAAATCAAAATATGTTCCTTGATCACATGGAATGAAATTAGAAATCAGTAACAGCACTTGGGAAATTAACAAATACGTGAAAATTAAACAACACACTCCTAAATAATTAATAGGTCAAAGAAGAAATCCAAGCAGTGTTTAGAGAGAAATTTATAGCTATAAATGACTATATTAAAAAAAAAAAAAGAAAGATCAAGAGAATGAGAAGACAAGTTTAAGACTGGGATAAAATATTTGCAAAAGACATATCTGACAAATTACTGTTATCCATAATACACCAAGACTATTTAAAATTTACTCAATAAGAAAACAAACTGATTTCTAAAATGATCGAAGGACTTAACAGACACCTCACCAATGAAGATACAAGATTGCTAGTAAGTATAAGAAATGATGATCAACATCTATGTTATTAGGAATTGTAAATTAAAACAATTGAGATAAAAATGGCTAAAATCCAGAACACTGACAACAAGAAGTACTGACAAAGGTACAGGGTGACAGGAACTTACTGCTGGTGGGAATGCAAAATGTACAGCCATTCTGAAAGACAGTTTGGTAGTTTTTTAATAAAACTAAACATACACTTACATATGATCCAGCAATTATGCTCCTTGTTATTTATCTAAAGAAGTTGAAAATATATGCTCACACAGAAACCTGCACACAGATATGTACTGCAGCTTCATTTGTAATTGCCAAAACCTGGAAGCAACCAAGATGACCTTCAGTAGGCAAATAGATAAATAAGCTGTGGTACATCCACAAAATGGAATATTATTCAATGTTAATATGAACTATCAAGCCATGAAAGACATGGAAACTTTAAATATAAACTACTAAGTGAAAGAAACTAATCTGAAAAGGCTATGTACTATAAGATTCTGACTATATGACATTCTGAAAAAGGCCAAACTATGGGGACAATAAAAAGACCAGTGGTAACCAGGGGTTAGGGAGGAGGGTGGGATGAACAGGTAGATTTTCAGTGCCATAAAAATATTATGTATTATACTATAATAGTGGATACCCATCATTGTGTATTTATCCACAACTACAGAATGTACAACACCAGGGCAACTAGGCAAGAGACTGAAATAAAAGCAACTGGATTGGAAAAGATGAAGTAAAACTGTCTCGATTCACAGATGACATGATCCTGTATAAAGGAAATGCTATGCAGTACACTAAAATACTTAGAACTGTTAAATGAGATCAGAATGGTTGTAGGATATGAAATCAAAATTAAAAAAAAAAAATCATCTCTATTCTATACACTCACAATAAACAACCTGAAAATAAAATTAAGAAAACAATTCCACTTAAAATAGCATCAAAAAGAATGAAATATTTAGAAATACATTTAACAAAGAAGGGACCTGTATACTAAAAACTGCAAAATATAAAACATCTTTGAAAGACATTAAAGAAAAGTAATCTAATGTGAAACAGTCTCTGCTACCTGTGAGAATCAGGGATTCTGCCCCTGAGATGGAGCTGCTCTGAATCCTCCTGTTTAGCTAAACAAGATAACTATCTGGTCTTAAATTTCATGGAAATGCTTTATTTTTAATGGAAGACAAACTTTTTTCAGCTGATATTCTCTTCACATTTTAATGTTTCAATGCTTCTTAAATTTAATGTGCATATAAACTACCTGACAATTTCATGAAAATGCAGATTTTGATTAATTATAACTGGAGGTGGGGGGAAGGGGCTACGGTTCTTCATTCTTAACAGCTCTCAATAATTCTAATGTTGTTGGTCCTCAGACCACACTTTGAGTAGTTTTTAAGTACCCATAGCTGCACATATACTACTGTCCAAACTCACTAGAAGAAAGCAAACCGTATGATGGGTAGCAAATAATGAGACGAGTATAAGTCTGATGATTCCTCTAAGTTTTTCATAACTAAGCACAATATATTCCCTACGGACAATTAAGAGCACACACTTGCCACCACTCCTCCATTCTGGCTACCACTAAGTACCAGAAAAGAAGCAGACTTTGCCAGCTAGCCAGACATACTGAAGCTAAATCCGCATGGAAACTTAGAAAAAAATCTGTTACACATAGGTCATCTTATAGAATGTTAACCATCATCTCTTCCTCTCTGCATCTTTCCTCTTTCCTGTCTTTTCTTCCTTCTTCTAGCCAGTGTTTCTTAAGTATCAACTGGGGACCAGTGGTGGTCCCTGGCATTCAATTAACTGGTTTACTACAGATAATCTGATAAAAAATGAAAGTTTTTATCACAAACACTTCACATATTTGAAAGGTAAGATTAACTATGACTTTCAAGGAAATTCTTTTAGGTTCTTAATTGTTGTTAGGTACCATGGGTCACACATGCTCTGCAAGGATAGTTAAAAGGGGAAAATTTGTTTTAGTTAACAAATTTTGATATCATGTGAATTGTTCACATTGGTTAAATATGTATTTTGTTCCTATCATAATGTGTTAAATCCCCAGTCTAGGAAAATGAATCAATGCCTCAAAAGTATTCACTGAAGAGTAAAGTGATAAAAACACACCTGACTCAGAACATCATAAATGATAAGTAGTATGATCTTATAGAGTGAAAACAGTATGATCTTACTATCTTACTATGGCTGGGACCAGTGAATAACAAGTTATTAGTTTGTACTGGGAGACCTCCTTGTTCCCACTGTACTGTAACACATTTTTAAATGGACTGAAACATTACAGAACAAGGACAAGATGCCAGTGAAGAATTCATATAATTCAACCACTCTAGTAAACCAATCAAAGCCTTATGAAACTACGAATTTTGTTACTGAAAGCAAAGATTAAGAACTACAGTCCAAGAAACTTGAACTTATTTGAACAAAAACATGTATACTATGGTCAGCATCAAAATTAATGACAAATACACTCAGAAAGAAAACAATCTATTGGTAAATCTCTTTCATTAGATGACACTACTGAATATTATATATTAGGTACAGTATACAGTGAGGAAGAACAATCACTATCACAGGTGTATGTTCTTCAGTATTCTGTTTCATGGCTACATTAAATTGCTAGTATTTAGAGTATGAATCAACTCTTGGTAGGTACATAACATGCTATAGAGAAGGGATTCTTCTTTAACCAACAATCATTTTTGAACTTTGACTTGAAAAGGTACATTAGGACCAATATGGCCAAGAGCACTAGCCATGTGTGTGACAAGGAAGAGTAGAGCACCTGTAAAGCCAACTCACACATGTGCTTAAGAGACAACAGCTGACATTTGACAATGAGTCTTCTATTCTTGAATCTGTTAGAAACTAGAAAATTGTAAATATAATTCAAACTGCAGGCCCTGAGCAGGTATCTTCAGCATGTTATATCAGGAAAAAAGAACCAAATACAACACCCTGCTTTTCTATCTCGTCAGGAGGAAAGATGCTAACAAAACTATTCAAATGAAGGATACACTTTTTTCTTTCCCTCAGGACACTAGAAAGGTTAGTCAAAAATTCCTATGATTACTTGTGGCTTACTCAAGTGGCAGCTCTCCATGACATACAGTACAGTGAATAGCTTGAACCTAACATTTGAGGCTGAAATAACAATTCTTAAGGATAAAATACAAAGACCAAATCATGATACACATGGCTTAAACAAAAAGTTTGACTTTTCCAGTATCTAGCCATTTTCTTTCCTTGCTGTAGAAAGAAATCAGTGTCTTATTATTAGATATATTTTTAAAAAATGCATTCAATTACCAATTAGACCTAAAAGTGTATTTCCTAGAACTGAAAAACAACCAAGGACAGATTTACCCACTGCCATCTTCCAAACTGAAATATTTAACTTCACTGCTGAGTGCCATACATATGTCAACTCAGTGCCTCACTCGATATTTTATGTAGCTTTCAGTGAGAATTCTTACAGTAATTTCTGTATCCATCCATCTGAATATATAAAACATGTACACTCACTGCTATTCCCAACAACCTATAGTTGAAAAGTGGAATTTCTGATTTAGCAGAACTAAAGAGTAGGAAAAGAAACAGTTAAAAGGAAATCTTAACTCTGACTTTAGTGAGACAGATATCAATGTGGAGAAAGAATGCAGCAGTAATTTCTTTCCATAATGTTTAAATTATTTTAAAATAATGCTTTGAAATTATAATTAAAATTTTTGGATTAATCTTTTACTTTATCTAAAATTAAGTGTGCATGAAGATGCATCAATGTGGTCCATAAATTCTAAATGTCTGAGAACACTACTTTCTCTACTACAGTATTTTCCTTTTATAGGAAGCTACAATTTCTTTCTATGCATTATGTTAGAGAAATACAGACAACCATGGAAACTTTGTTTGCCCTTATCATCAATCTTCTCACATTAGAAAAGCACTTCATCACCTGCATTTATGTTGCCTCATTATATAAAAAAAAGGGGGTCTGATTTCAACATGTATAACATCTAGAAAAAAAAGTATCTAATAATTATCTTCAATTTCTAATCAAATCCTACTCCCTACAAAGTCATTCTTTCCTTCTGACCTTCCCAGAACCCAAATTGCCTTCATATAACTCTTGATTACGGTCAAGGGTGATATTAAAAATGTTTAACAACTAGCACGGAATAAACACCAAAGAGAATGTCACCAGTTCACAGTCACATGGCTGTGCTAAACAGGCTAATTAAATATCAGCCTTAGTTACAGCTTCCTTTAAGCAATATGCTACACTTATTTCAATGCTAGCCACATTCTCAAAGACCTTTGGTTATTTCTTGCCTGCCAATTTATAGAAAAAGGAAAGCAGTTTTCATGAAAGACATCCACATAAACTGTATTCCAGAGATAGTTTAACACTGTCTTTTATTAAATCTTTAATTTCTCTACTTTTATTCCTTAATAGAAGAATTAAGGATAAGTATTAGAAAAAACACACTATTGTTTTCTTTTTCCCACACCAACGGTTTCCAGAGAATGAGGTTCTTTAGTCAGTTTTTTATTAGAATTTCGTTATTTGATTTTATCCAGCTAGATGTCCAAGTTCTTTATCCACTCAACCAAAATGAGAACATTTAATAAACAGACAAACGGATGGATATGGGGATATATAAAGGATAAAGTAAACTGTTAGCAAAACAAACAAATGTCTGACATTTAGAGAGAAAACAACAGAAAGGGGATAGAGAAATTCACAAAAAAGCAAAGAGATGGGTCACTTAAAAATAAATGTAGAATCATAAGGTTAAGTGTAGTAACATGACAGATATCTGTGTTGTTTCTAAGGATCTTCTTACCCAACTTTGGAAAAACTATTAAGTATTCAGCATTGCACTGAGGACATGCCACTCTCGCTGTACTGTTTCCTCTTTGTTTTTCATCCACCCAGCGCTGTAGACAAGCCTGGTGAACCCATTTTGTAGATCCTCTGCATCTGCATGGTCTCACCCATTCAGCTGTTCTATCATCTTCATCAGTGGCAAAACACACCCAGCAACTTCTGTAAATTAGAAAGAGAAAATAATGATGTCATCTTTAAGATCCTAGCCTCTTCACTGCAGCTCTTATTTAATGGGATGAGATATATGTTATATTATAGAACCTTTAATTCTGTATTAAAGACTATATATTATATGTCTGAGGAGACAAAACAACACATTTCTAGTAGGGTATTTTCTTCTTTTTGTTTTTCCTCATGAATACACAAGATTCTGCAGATTTTGAATTTTGTGTTTTTGTAACCTCTTCCCTTTCTCAAGCAATTCTTCACATTCTCTAATGAACCAGAATGCAAAGAGCCCACCCTCAAACTGCTTTTCTTTTATAAGACCTAATAATTCTTTGAGAAGTGGTAACTACAGGAATATGTGAAATTCAGTGTATCCGTCATTTCAACAACATTAACCTCTTAACTTATTGAACTTGGAGAACTAAAGTATTACACAAGTGATTTCACATATGGTCTCATTCAATTTTCGACTGAGAGAGAAAAAACCCCACCCATTTCTCTTTCTGGTAAAGTACGACTATAAGAAGAGAGAACGTTTATTAAATTAAAAAAAAAAAAAAAGCACAAGGGGGAGAAGAGATGAAGACACCAGGATAGATTTTTTTAGGATGGTGATATGATAAATTTGTTTCCATTATAGGTATCACTGGTTTTCCTTTTTTGGTGGGAATTATATTTATTATATTTGAAAGCTAGAAGTCTCAAGATTAATTTTTAAAAATTCTATATAGATGGCTAATTTTAAAACATTTTCCCATTTTGATTTTAAGGGCACTTCATGAAGTCTTATTTGTTCTTATAGAACTAGGTTGCAATCTCTCCCAATTAACACAGGTTTGACACTGATTTCCATTAGGGCAAATACAATTCAACCCTACACCATTCACTCCCCTACCCCCACCATTAAAGTTTGACTGCACAATTGGAAACAACTGCTAATCTTGTTATCTACTGTAAATTTTTCACTTAATTAGATAAGTGGCTTCTGTCAGGACAACTAGCTTAAGTATGCTCAGTGGGAAAGACCATAAAGTCAGGTACCCACAGAGAGGTGACGTTTCCAGTCTTGTAAAACATGAATTTTAATTGTGTGCCCCAATTAAAACTTTTCAGTTAGAATAGGGAAAAAACTCTGAACGGAATACATGGCAACAATATCCAAAATTGTGCTTTTACTCAGCTTTCAAATTCAGTCAGGTTTCATATGATCTAGTGTGGTAAAAATTGGAGATAAGTAGCATGTTTAAGCATGCTGACCCTCTAACCTACCTCAGGCAAGCTGTCTGGGACTTCATGCTATCTTATGGTTATCCAAAAAATGCCTCCTCCTCCACCTTATTTAAAAACAAAATTCTATTGCAGTAAAATATACATAACATAAAATTTACTACTTAAACCATTTTTAAGACTACAATTCTATAGCACTAAGTCATTCACACTGTTGTGCAACCATCACCACTATCCACGATTTGACTGGGTTTCAACCTAGTTTTTTTCATAATATTTCAACTGACAAGTATAGAGGTGTTAGTATATATTTTCCCCACAACCAAGGTAATTTTGTAAATATATCTGTATACTTCTGGGACATGAAATGTATTATTTTAATAACAAAACACAGGCAGAATATCTAGAACCTAGAAACTTTCTAGGTTCTTATACATTTTTCATATCAACAATGAAACATACATGTAGTTAAGCACAGCAAGACCAGCATACTTCATCAATATTAAGGGGAACTGAATTTTAAATTGAGCCAATTGCAGTCATCGGGAATAAAATAGAATGCAGAACAACAGCCTTAACAGGTTGAATCAAATCAAACTACCTCTGTTTGTCTGTTTTGACTTATGTAAGTGGCAGTTTCATGTATCAGTCTAATGGGAATACTTGTATAGCTATAATCCCCATAAATTCTAGATAAGTATATTTCCTCCCAACATTTAATATGAAAAATTTCATTTTCAAAAAATGTTGAAAAACTGTTCAGTGAAAACCCATATTCCAAACATCTAGATTCTACAATCCTTGTCATTCTGCTTTATATTTGCTTTACCACATATTCATTCACCAATCCCTTTTTTGATGCATTTCAAAGTTGCAGACATTAGTGTATTTCACCCCTAAATACTTCAAGTTTTATTTTTGAGAAGGTATTCAACTGACATTTAAAACAGGCACTTTCAGATTTTTTTCCAATTTCACAACTATGATAGATAAGATCAATGAATGATAATATACAGTGAACACTTATTAGGCCTTATTAGAAGTGTTAATCCCAATAACCCTGTTTTTATTGTCTGATTCATAGTGACAGTGAGTATACAGCTTACAAATTTGGATTTTGAAGCTAATGTTCAGAGATCAAATGAACTTATGCTACAGAAGAGATGTTTTTTAAAAAAACCTTATTGATGACAAAGTTTGCTGATTTTCAACATCTACTAACTTACCACATCCATTTTCTACTTACTCCAATCGTTCAACAGTTAATCTGATAATGGTCATCTGAGATCAAATAATATTGCCCACAATATGTAAACTTCTGACAACACCAAATTACTTCATCTAAAAATTATAGTTTAGATACAAATAAATATGAAATGGAAACTTCTAACTTAATAATAGTACAAAACAGGCAAGCAACTAAAAATTACAGAAATTGCCAGCAACATTTACTGAGCATTCACTGGCTCCATGTGGTTGCACAAACAAAATAAATGGAAGATTGTATCTATCTGGAAAACCCTATAACTTAACTGGGGCTATATCCAGTCAATAAAATTGATTAAAGGTTCTAGTGAAATTACTACAGTACATCCATTTTAAGAAGAAGGAAAAATCAATCTGCATAGATCAGAGAAGGCTTCAGGGAGGAGTGATAGTAGAAATTAGCAGGGGCAAGTGATTTTATTACAGGGATTCTCAAAAATAAAACATCCCAGGACCAACTGCTCAGGATCACTAGTGAACCCGCAAATTCTCTTGCTCTACACCAGACCTAGCAAATCAGAAACTCTAGAGGAGGGGAGCCTAGAAATCTGTGTTTTAACAAGCCCCCAGGGTGATCCCGATGTACAATAAAGTTTGAGAAGTGCTAGGGTATAAAAATGGCAGGTAGAAAAAAGCAGAAAGACTGGAGAAAGCAAACTGTGTGAAAGGGACAATTACTGGATCTGATCAGGTTAGAAATAACTGCTTCTGATGACTAAATATTTTAATATAAATAACAGTACAGAAAATGTTAAGTTCTAAAGAACTTATTAACTGATTTACTACCTTACTAGGTACATGAGTTTAATCTACCTAATATGGAAAGAACATTCATCTGTGAAATAAGGGCCAGGAACATGGGAAATTAACTTAAAGCATATAAAAATGGTCATATGAATGTTTTGGGGTAAAAAGCCTATAAGGTAGAGTTATTAGTCTTTAGGACTAGAAATGAGGAGAGAGAACAAAACATGTATAGCAATCTTTTCTTTCCTCATTAAAAAAAAAAAGTCTGACAGATTGATCAGGAACATCACCTGAGGTCTTAAAATTATGCCTTCCCTCTTTGTTTCCTCATACCCTACTCCCTCCTTGATGTAATCTATTTCAGTTATTCATTCCCCAATTCCTCACTTCCTTCCATTTAAGGAGAAAAGAGGTGTTCAAAAATGATGGGTTTATAGTTTCTCAAGATCTTAGAGGGGAGAGTAGAAACTTGTGGTTTAATGTACAGCATGATTTCTCCTCTTCTTTAGGAAAAAGTATCCCCCAGTTTTAAAGGAAAACTATTCTTCCCTGCAACATCAGCTATGTAGTGTAGGCAGGTAGTCCCATAGTAACAGCTCCAGGAAGAGCAATCCTTAGATTGGTTTAAGAGAGTATCCCAAGCCCTAGACTATAGTGATTGGGAGGCTGGGCACTTAAAGCTGGTTGTATCAGAGTGAACTTCAGAATTTTTGCTGGGGAAGTTGGTAAACAGACTTTCTTTTCTACTGGGCTTGAAGGCAGGAAAAGCATGAAGCTAAATAAGGGTGTGAGGCTACTGCTGCCAGAAGAGCCACCATGTGGAGCCTAAAGAACCCAGAGGAAGCTGAAAGATGGAAAGTGATGGCTTTGTTTGAGACATGGATCAAGCTGTGCTTAAAGCTAAATATACCCTTGCACTGCTCACTTACATAAACCCACAGCTTTTGGGTTTTTTTTAGTTTAACCAGTTTGGGGGCAGATTCTCCATCATGTGCAACCCAAACAATCTTGTTACAGAGCGTGAGAAACTGGGTATGAGATAGCCCCAGAACAATAATATAATGTAAACTCCTAAGAGCTTTTATATGTACACACAGTATTTTTTGTCAACAGCTTTGTTTCCTACTGACAGGAACTTGAGCGGAAAAGACTTAAATAAACCTAATTCTCACTGCAAGGACTTTGAGTCTTCCAAGTTCTTCTGTTTCTCACACAGGGCAAAAATATGCTCTTGATTCTGCTATCGGCTCATATCATTTCTCAGCTAAAAACAGCCAACAAATGTAAAACCAAGTATTTTGAAATTAAAACTTTTTACTTATAATACCATAATATTTGCATTGTAGGATCAATATAACTTTAATTCCACTTTAAGTTATTACATATTTTAATGTTATAACTTATGGGATGGCAATTTTAATACCCTTAAAAGGTGAATATAATTTGGCTATTTTCTATTTCAAAGGACAAAGCCAAAAACCTTTTAAAGTCTACACCCAAGAAGAGGTGGTAATTTCTGACCAAATTCTAAATAACAGTTTTCCTTTAATAAGTCATTTCCTCCCCTTGTTCTCTTCAATCCTCCAGTCTCTCAGAAAGCAGTGCTTAGTGTTACGTGTAAGTATCTTCTGCGAACGTGCTAGAAATACAAATTCTCAGGTCCTACCCCAGACCTACAGGATCAGAAACTCTTGAGGATGGGACTCAACACTACATTTAAAATTTTTATTTTAACTTCTTTTTAAATTATGTTTTTTATTGTGGTAAAGTATATATAAATACAAAATTTACCATCTTAACCATTTTTAAGTATAAAGTTCAGTGGTATTAAATACATTTAAATTTTTGTGCTACCATCAATCACCACCACCCATCCCTACAACTCTTTTCATCTTGTAAAGCAAAGTCTATGTGCTCATTAAACAATTCCTCAATCTCCTCTCCCCTCAGCCCCTGACAACCACCAGTAAGTACACTTTCTGTGTTTTAATTTTGACTAATCTAAGTACCTCATATAAGTGAAATCATCCCGTATTTAGTTTTTTTTTAATGTCTTCAAGGTTCATCCACGATATAGCATATTGCAGAATATCCTTCCTTTTTGAGGCTGAATAATATTCCATTGTGTTCCACATTTTGCTTATCCATTCATTAATCATAGATACTAGGACTGCTTCTAAGTTTTAGCTATTGTGAATAATGCTGCTATGAACATGGGTGTACAAATATCTCTTTGAGACTCTGCTTTCAATTCTTTTGAGTATATACCTAGAAGTGAAATTGCTGGGTCATATGCTAATTCTATTTTTGATTTTCTGAGGAATCACCAACATTGTGAAGTCCTTCAGGTAATCATGATACCTAAACTTTGAGAACCTCTGCTCTGGCTATTCTTCTTTCCTTTTTCCATATTTCTCCCCTTTGTAAGCTTCCTCAACTCACCATAATACAAAAATAAAATTTCATTTTACATTCAACTTTAAAGTAAATACTTTAAAGTCATTTGGTTTTAAATTTAAACAGTAAATAAAATGCTTGAGATTTTTTTTTTCTAAGGAAAAAAGCTGGCTAAATTTGGGGAAAAGATTTTTTAAGTTCAGGATATTCTAACTAGTTAAAAAATTTGGGCTTTGGAGCCAGATTGCCTGAGTTCAAATTCCTGCTCACCACTTATTTTAGGTTTAATGACAATCTCTTTCAGAGTGTTTTTTTGTAGGGTAGGGGTTCCTAATTTGAGGTCCATGAAAAATTCACGGGGCTGATAAACCTGGATGGGAAAAAAATCACACCTTTATTTTCACTAAACTCTAAGAAAATTTTAAATTTTTTTCCAATGATGAATGTAAGCAAACCATTGTCATATTTGCAGTACAGCAATTAGAACTTAGTACAGTGACCAGAAATTTTCATATTACAGCTGTACAGATCCCAAAATAACATTTAGCCCATCACTAATTTGAAATTATCTATTGACAATAGATAAACCAATAGATTTTGTATTTAAATGTGTTAAAGCCTATACAACTATGCCAGATTTTTAATATTTTGATAACTATTTCAACAAAATTGCTTCATTTCTGACTTATATGTTTTGTTTTTATTCTTTCAAAACATTCTAAGAAGGAACCCATAGGCTTAACTAAACTGTCAAAGGAGTTCTCAGCATAAAAAGGTTTTATGTTAAGATTCTCTATTGCAAAGGATTAAACAAGTGATCATGAAACTGCTTAAGAATTGCCTGGAACATATATAACCAAATAAACAGTAGCAATAATGGCACCTACAGAGATGAGAAGGATGGTGTCAACTTTACATCTCTGCTTAGATTTTATGAATGCATTTCTTGCCTAAATTAATGCATAAAACAATTCTGCTTGGCACCCTGCCATTCGGTGGAAAAAAGTCCTGGATCCCTAATCACCCCCCAGTTTTTCTCCATAGGTCAACACTACTGCTTAAAATATTCATTAAAGTCCTCAATTCATTTTCTTCTACTCTTCTTTTCCTTTCATTGGGTTTTCTAAATGCTGCCTGTTTGCTGATATACACACTCACTGTTTACTTCCACACTTTTCCACCAGCCAAGGTAGGGCTCATTAGTTTATAAAGAGAGATCTGGGAATTATCATGCTCAGTTCAGAGATCAAAGAACAAATCACTATTATAATATGAAGAACTAAATTAGACCAATCTAAAGAATATTACTTATCCTTTAAAATAAATGTATAGCCTTATTGGCATTGGTAATATCACTAATCCGTATGTATAACATGCCACTCTTTATAAAAGATCAGTCATTTAATTCTACATGATTTTAAAATTGTAACTTTTTTCCAGTTACATATCCTTCTTAATAGTAAAATTTATAAGCAGTTTGAGGAATACATGGTCTGTCTTAAATCTAAGTATTCAAGATCTCTTAATCAACTTGAGTACCTATTAAGTATGTTCATTATTTGATGTCACAAGAAATATACAGTCTAGTTAAGGAACAAATATATGCAAGAAGGACCACATAAAAACAACCACACAAAACATAAAGTGCCAAGAAACGATGTTAGTGACCATACAGAAATATGATGACGACCACATGAAATACAGGATGAAAATGCTGAGGTTTCATGAGAACGAACTACAGGTGAGATGAGGACTGGAGAATGAAAAGAATAAGGGTATTTGAAGTAAGAAAATCGGCAGAAACAAGCTTAGAGATAGAAATGAGCATATCGTCACAATGAGAAGACCAATGTGGTTGGAGCAGAAAGGTTTTAAAACAAAGCTAGATATTACAAACCAGTTGGGAAATGATGGATGACAAAGGTAACCTGACTTCACAGGGTTCATTTGTGACTAAATCATTGTTTATATGTCTAAGTTAATTATTTTAAAAGTATGTGGGGAAAAAAGGGGAGGAAACTTTACTCATCAATAGAATAGTTTCTCACTGGCACGTAAATTAACTAAGCAAGGTAGGTATGGTTATCTAATAAAACAGCTGGCAGTAAAGCCTATCTTTGCAGACTCAAACTGCAGGTGTTTATCTTGGATTATTAGAAACATCTGGTAAATCATAGGCTCCTGCCCCAGAGATCACTCTGATGAACACTGGAGCATAGCAGAACAGAAGAGTTCTAGAATATAGGACTGAGAGCAATGAAACAAGCTTTAAATTGTTGTTGCTGTATTATATATGGTGCCTTAACAATGTATTCGCATGACTTTAGAAAGAGAAAAAGTAATGTCCTTAATTTGGGACATACTTACAGAACCATCCTCTGGTTAATGTAAGGAACACCCCATTTAACAATAGAAAAAATGCAAACTGCTTGCTTTGTCTCAGGATTAAAAGTGTCACATCCCATGTATTCTGAACAGGAACTATACCATCAAGAAGACTAAAAATCCCTTTATATGTCTGTTCACCCAACTGGAATGGAAGTTAAAGTATCTGGATTCATCAAAGAGTTATAACCACAATCATGGCACATTCTGAAAGAGGGAAAGGGAAATATACCACAAGGAAAGTAATCATTTACTAAGCATATATTCATGCCATGCCCTTTCTCTCTGATCTTCATAAACTCTGCAAGCATAATTATTTCCATATTAAATAAATAAGGGAACAAAAGCCCAGAAGGGTTAAATGCCCTGCTCAAGCCCTCATGGTTAAGTAAAAAGGTGTGGATGCAACCTAGGCCTCAACTCCAAAGCATCAGCTTTATCACAGCACCATGCTGCCATGTGGATGGGGTATTCTGAGAAAATTTTCCATCTCTCATTTCTAAGGGAATTATAGCCAGTACAAGAGATTACATGTTTCATTTTTGCTACGGTACTTTTAAGCAGCCATAAGGAGCTTTCACCAGAAGTCTAAACCCATTGTTTAGACGCTAAACCCATTGTGTACTCCAATGTGCCATATAAAAATTACCATCTCTCATGTTATGAACCATGGCATGTAAAGAGATGGGAGGCAGCTATGTATGTCTGACATGTAAAGGACTGCTACATGGGTCTGGAGAAAGAGGGAAATATTTCTGGCTGAAATGGTCAGAAAAGCTTTATAAATGAGGCAGAAACTAAACTGGATCTTGAAGAGCAGGTAGAATTTTAAAAGACAAGATGCTGAAAAGAACACAGGACAGTGAGCAAATCAGTTTGGCCTGGGCAAAAGACATGAACTTTATGCATTCTTCCTTAAAGAGAAGCAAAACTTTAAAAAGGTAGTTGATGCCAGCCATATACTCAGTGTCTTAAGCATAATAGGGAGGACAAGTATGATTATGGAGGATCTCAAAGGCCAGGCTAAAGAATTTGAACTTAAGCTTAATAAGCAATTAAGAAAACACAGAAGGTTTTGAGCAAAGGAGGTATTTTTAAAATGGTGCTTCAGTAAGATTATTCTAGGCATTGATATGTCATAAATATTGAAAAGAAAGACACTATGATTCTACAGTGTTTCCAATGTACCCTTGTGGGGTAATCTGTTCTCAGTGAACTGCCGCTTGAATGTGTATGGCAGTAGTAGTAAAGGGTGTGTATGGAAGGCTCTGAGACACGGATAGGTACACTAAAAAACTGCAGTAGTGTGATGTACTATGATAAATG
This sequence comes from Vicugna pacos, assembly GCF_048564905.1. Taxonomy (NCBI): domain Eukaryota; kingdom Metazoa; phylum Chordata; class Mammalia; order Artiodactyla; family Camelidae; genus Vicugna; species Vicugna pacos. The sequence goes on along the minus strand of NC_132997.1, from coordinate 70,561,086 downwards.
CACAATGGTTCTATGGAAATACAGGAAGAAGTAACTCGTTCTGTTTAAAGGAGCTGTGTAATGCTTCAAGGTGATACTTGAGCTGAATTCCAAAGATGTGTCAGAGTTGGCCAGATGTCAAAAAGAGGAAGTAATCTAAAGCAAAAATAAGAAGATGAAGAGCAAGATATATTCAGAGAACAATGAAGTGGAGTGCAGAAGAGTATGGTTAAAGTAGGTTGGGGCGGGATTATATTAATAGAGCTAAATCCCTTCACTAGGGTCTTGAAAGGTTAGTTCTTATCCTATAGGTGATGTAAAGACTGGCAGGTTTTTAAAGCATGGACATGACATGACTGTGCCTTGGCCAATTCTAGTAAGTCAAAATGGAAGAGAAAAACTGAAGTCAGAAAGAAGAATATACAGTATTTGATAAGCAAGTGGATTTAGAGGAAAAGAAGCAAAAAAGAATGAAAGAAAAAAAAAAGATGTAGGTTATGGCTGATAGACTAGAATGGTCCTATTAAAGGCCAGAAATTGGGAAGTCATGGTAAGTAAAAGCCAAAGAAGTGTTGGTAGTTTAGTTTTGGATAGGTTAAGGTGCTAGTAATACTGTGTATACCCAAAGTGTGGGAAAGAGGTCAGGAATAAAGACATACATCTGGGAGCCACTCATATAAAGGTGAGACAGTAAGTGGGTATACTTTTCAGAGAATGGTAAACCCTGAGGATTGAACTGTATTTAAACGACTGAAGGGAGTAAAGGTAAGGTGATACATAAGGGAGAAAAAGCAAAAGACAGACAAATAGTGTGACAGAACTGAACACAGTTTCAAGAAGCTAGGGGGTGGTGGTCACCATTTTCATCTTCATTACATAAATGTCAAGGGATGTGAAGACCAAGAAGAAAAGTCATTAGGTTTACCAGTTAAGAAATTACTGGTAACTTTTGGTATACTTTAGGAGAGCTAAGGACAAGAAAGGTGAGTGAAAGTCAAATTACAAGAGATAATAAGAAAATAAAAAACTAAATGTCATGAACAGGGGAATGGATTAAGAAAGAAGAGTGCAATGTTAATACCATGGATTATATACATATTCTCTTTAATTGCTGTGTATCACAGATCTCAATATTTTCAAAAGCAAGTTGCAGATTGATATATTTAAATTTTAGAAACAAAAACAGAACTATGAATTATATATAGTATATATAAATGCATTAAACAAAGACTGGAAGAACATAAACCTGTTTATGATAGTGTAGTGGGGATGCGGGGAAGACATGGGACTGGGGATAGTGTTCAAAGGGGTCTTTATCTGTAATGTTTCCACTTTTTACATAGAGATGGAAGGAAATATAACTAATTCCTAATGTTTTTAAATTCCAGGTATTGTTCTGTAATCGTCAAAATGGGACAATAATGTGACTGAGGAAAAGATGCCAACTGACAAAGAGAATGAGAAGGTGCTTTACTGGTAACTATGAGATGTTTATATAAATCAGAAGATAATATAGCATAGTCCTATCAGAACACTCTACAACCTCTAAAGGGATGTACATGTGTGGTGATAACCACTTAGAGTAAGGATTCTAATTCACCTTGCCACTGCAGGAGGCAGGTGGGGAGCAGATCATTCTCCCTGCTTTTCTCCTCATCTGACTGTTCTGGGGACACTGGTTACATTCCTTGTCTACCCACCAGGCGCAAGTAAGTGATGCAAAACAACCTCAACAGATTCCTGAATGTTTGCTGCGAGAAGGGTACACAAAAGTCAAATTTCCAGAAGTATTTCTCACCAGGCTTTAACTGAGGTCCATTCTTATAGTTTTTTATATTATTTGTATTCTCTATACATTTAATTCTAATTTTTAGAAATAAAAGAGAAAACAAGAAAGTAGATGGTGACAGAATAATATACAACAGATTTCTTTAAAAAGTCTGGCAATGAAGGAAAGGAAGAGAAACTATCCAAGATTCAGAGAGCCTAATGTAAAGACTTTGAGTTTATGAATGGTTATAATTTCAGGGCAATGATGTGTGACCCCAAATCATTCATGATACTAGAAAGCCACCCCTTTTCCACTATTCTCAAACAATTTAAAAGGTTCAAATGATAAATTTACATAAAGAAGCTGCTTGTTATAAAAATGAAAGGCAATCAAAATATATACCTATATATACTCTTTCCACCTATAAACACTGGAATAATAAAATTTATCCAGATAAGTAACTGCTAAACTAAATTTAGTTATTCACAAAGGACAAGGCAATTTAATTTCAGCTATTAGTAAGTAACTATTAATTAAAAACCCCTGAAAGACTAAATATATAAACTGAACATACCATTCATGTTATAGAAACATAATCTTCATTTTATGTAACAATTTATGGAACACAAATCTCACTAAAATTTAAGCTCCATATAAGCATTTTTGGTTAAGCTCACTACCACAAATACCAAGGGCCCAGAATGGTACCGGGCAAATGCAGGCATCAATATTTAATAAATCAACTCAATGAATACAAGTGTTTAGTAAGCACTATAAAATGCCTAATTTTAGCCTAGAAGCAAAAGAACAATGTGTGTTATACACATTTCCTTACTCTTCTCAAGGATAAAACTTGAACTGAAGAAATCAACATATGGGCAAAATTCTGAGCTAAATTCTGTCCCTCAAAAATTGCCAGAGACTAAGCTTGGGGGGGAAGCCAAATTCATGGCAAGAATTCTGGGTCCTAATGGGCTGACATATTTTAGTCTGTTGGGCCTGTCAGTATTCCTCAAATGAACCTATCAAGTATCTTACTGTTCAGCTTGCAGGTAGGACCCGCCTAGATTAAGATGATAGTAAATATGGAGATGGGCATGGAGCGGGGATTGCTACTCTGGTTGGTTACACTATAATCTCAAGTACCATCTGTGTGCCTAACATCTGAATAGCATTTTACTGTTTTACGAAGTACTTACCTGTTCTCATCTGCTGTGGTCCTGTGAGGTAGGACGTTATCATTTTATAAATGAAGATGCAGAGACTCAGAATTTAAGTCCAAAGTCACAAAGCTAGTAAGTGCAAAATGAGAATTTCAAGATTTCTGCCAAGCTTTTCTTATGAACCCATACTATCTCTTCTCATGAAATAATCCCTTAGGGTTTATAGGGGTTTTCAACCACAACAAACATCTGGAAAGCCTCTGAAGATATACATGCTCAGGCCCCATTCTTCAGAAATTTGTGAACTAACTGGTCTTGGGCAGAGCCAGGCATCCATCCATACCCCAGGTGATTCTAACATGAAGCCAGGTTGCAAAATACTGACTTAGATAATAAAGATCTTTGAGGAACTGGGGGTATAGCTCAGTGGTAGAACGTATACTCAGCATGTTGAGGTCCTGGGTTCAATCCCCAGTACCTTCATTAAAAAAAATCAAAAATTAAAAAAAAAATCTTTGAATGTCATCTTAAGAATCTACCTTGAGGTATGTCAAAAAGATACAGAAGATGAGGGAAGCCAGTATAGTCACCTGCTTCAGTATATGCAACCAGAATTTTCAAGTTTCTGTTGAGACATTTTAAACGCCTCACTAGCACTCCTTGGATTTTTTACTTTTATGGAAATCTCCAAAGAGTGTCTGAAAGCCAGATCAGCTTTTGGACACAAACTTTCCTAAAAGTCACCTACCTAAAAATGGAAGCAACAGGCCCTCCGAAGGAAAAAAAAATTATAAAATACCCTCTACCAGAATAGGGTCTCATTTGATTAGAATTGGCAGTGGCAGGAGGTGGGCGTATTTCAGGAGTCCTGTGTAATTTGCCAGTATGGTAAATTATCATTTACCTGGTAAATTATCAGACCCCTAGAGAACTGGGGAAAATGACAAAAAAGTTCATGCATTTGTCACGAAACAAGTATTTACTGATAACCTGCTAAGTACCAGGCTCTGTTGTAGGATTCAAGATAAATGGTGAGTAAGTTTCTGCCTTCTAGGAGCTTGTTAAACTGCTTACATAAAAAGAGGGTGGGTAGTCAATACAACCTGACCTGAATGCTCTCCTCAAACAAGGGCTGGATTAATCACTGGGTCACCCCAAATTGAAAGAATTCAGTAACATGATTTCTTATCAACTTAGATGTCTCAAAATTTCAAGCCCTAAAAGAAATGCCTGTCTCTCTGGGAGGACATGTGTTCTGGGTGGGGCAGATCCAAACTGCACTGAACCGGGTATAATCTCATTTAAGGGAGGCCTTTCATTTAACACCTTACAGTTGGACCTTTTCTCAGTACAGAGAGCTGTCTCACCTGCTGAACAGAGTGGCAAGTGGTCTATCGAGAGTTGTAGGCAACCAAACACTATGCATTAGCCTGTAGCATGGCTATGCCAGGAAGTTAAGGCCTGGTTTAGGGGAAAATGTGGATTAAGGGTCTTCAAAAAACTCATGGTAGAACCCATGAATCTGAATTCGAACAGCAGAGGGCGGTGCAGCCGATTTCACAGAGTTTTACCCACTGGAGCCCCCCAGGAATGCACAACTGGCCCCACTACAAGATTAAGCTTTCTTAGTGAACTCAACGAATGGTGAAATACGCTAAGAGTTCAAGGTTGGACTCAAGGCTGTTTTCCATAACCCCTACTCTGGTCAAGTCCCTTGCGGATACAGTTTGGGGTGGGGATGGGATGGGGGAAGGAGTGAAGTCAATCTATGAAGCTTTCCAGAAGAATGTCTGTCCTTGGTTTTTGGAAAAAGTGTTAAAACTGGAGAAGGATCATTTCCCAGAAAGACGGTCTGGTTCTTCTTGCCACTGACATCGCTGACAAACACGTTACAACATAGTTTGAGGGGGAGGGGAGGAGGAGAGTAACAAAAAGAAACTGACTGTGGGTTAACATGAGCCCCTCGTACTTCGCAATGTCGTTCCAGCAAAACTATACGCCACTCCTTAACTTAGTTTCGCTTTAAGTCTACGCACCCGGGCCGCCCGCTCTGCCCTCCCCCAAGAACGGACTGCAAACTTTCTGCCCCGCACCCGGCCCCCAGGCCGTGGAACTCCTCCCGACACGCGGGGGTCGGCTTCGGAAGAGCCCTGAGGTCGGGCGCGGACAGGGCCGGAGGCGAGGGTCCGCGGCTCGTCCTCCCCCAAGGCCACCCGTACCTGTCCAGCATCTGCTGTAGGGCTTGGTCCGGCATCTTCCGCGGAGCCGGAGCACTCGCCTCCCCGGTGGGCCCGGTCAGGGCCGGGCCCAGGGACAATAGCACTGAGAGACGACGGAGTAGGCCTCAGTCCGGCGGTAGCCGCGAACCCGCCACCCAGCCTCCCGGGGCGGCTCCGAGAGCCAGGCGGCAGCGGTGCGCGGCCCGCGGGCGTCCGGAGGAGGCGGTGGGGAGCGAGGAGGAGGAGCCTGGGGCGGGGAGGCGGCGATCGCGGCCCGGGTTCCTGCCCGTCGGCCCAGGGTTCCGGTCCATGGACCGCGGGCGCCGAGCTGCTGCCGGCGGAGGAGCTACCTCTGTGAGGTAAGAGTCACCGCCTCCGTGCGCGCCGGGGTCACGACGCAAAGCGGCCCAGAGCAGCCTGGGAGATGTAGTCCTCGGACCGTCCCCGCTAGAGGCTGCACAGCCTGCCCCGACCACCGCCGCCGCGCCCGCCGCCGCCCGGCCGGCGCCCTCCCGTTTCCTTCCTCCAGGGGGAAAAATGTCCTGCGGGCCGCTTTCCAGGAAGCAGCAGGATGTGCCGCTCCACTGTCAGTAGCATCAAGGTCAGCCCTCCCTGCCTATTTCTTTTCTCCTCGGCTCTTGCGCTCAGGTGGGACCGAGCCAGGTGAGGGGAGGGGGCCAAAGGGCCATGTCTCGGCAGGGTCCCCAGTCCCGGCCGCGGCGTCGGGCGGGCCGTGGCGGGGGCGGGGGTGGCAGAAGCTCCAGCTGAAGCCTTCGGCGCTGGAGGCAGCCTCTGCCGCGTCTGAGCTCATTTTGGGGAGTTACACAACCCCCGCAAGGGGTCGGATGCTCTAGTGAGTGCGATTATTCCCGAGGGGTCGGGAGGGCAGGCGCTGCCTCCACCAGATGGTTCCCACCCGAGCCTCTCAGTGTGTGTTTGGCCGGGGTGGGAGGGGGAAGCGGGTTGGGGTGGAGAGATTATTCTCTCCCTCTCTAGGAACCTTCTAAAATGTGCCTGGGCTTTCAAGGGCTCGCCGATAGTCTCCAAATGGAACATGTTCGTGAATAAACAGCTCTTGCTTACTCAGCTGTGGGTTGTCAGGGGTGTTTGTTTCTCAGTCTCTGCTGCTGGTCACTGTTAACCATTTCTAGTCGCCTTGACACCTCTAAGCAGGTGGATGTGTTGGGGAGGGTGGGGGTGAGATCAAAAGGGGAAAATCATAAATCTCTCGTTGGGTTATTCTCTGACGCTCTAGGGACAGCTTTGGCGGGAGGAAAGAGCTGTTGGCTAAAGCGAATGCGTCTTTTGGACGACCTGTGGCGTTCTCTAGTGCTGTGATTGGTAGGACGTCTGGTAGTTTTCCCTTGATTATGCCTAATTTTTGCTGCAAGATGTTTGATTTTTGTGTAAATTAAAATGTGTTTTTTAAGCTCTTTTATTAACGTAGAATTTTGCAATCAGCTCTTAATTTTCAGTTTAAAGTTTGCTTCCTGAATATATTTGCACTAGAATGTACATTGCCAGGAAGAAAAACAAAAACAGCATGTGACCAGAAGTTTATTTGGCCTCCAGTTTCTGAAAGATGCTTTTATGAAAGGCTTTGGGAATTTTCATGACTAATTATAATTAATGCTTCACCTTTTTCTCATGAAATGAGAAGCAGGCCCCTGATTGGAGGGTGTTTGATATTTTAAATTCCTATGTACTGCTTGCTACTCCTATTGCATAAGCCTTCCCTTAGTGTATTTATCTGTTAAGCAATTGTCAGCCACAGGAGATGGATATATTTATAAATTCTGCTCAAAAAATAGAATTTGATCCTAGCATATTGACTAGTGCAAGCTCCATTTAGTTCTATGATTTGCACTAAAAGGAGTTCTCACCTCGTCTTAGAATTTCTATGTGAACCCCAAATTGGAAAGTATTATATGCTTCTGTAGATAGCAAAGCTGTGTGCAGATTAGTCTTACTATTTTTTAAAGGATTTATATTAGCATTTTCATGAAAATTCTGTTTCTTGGCTGTGTCAAAAACCCTTTGAAATAGAAAAAAAATTCTGCTTTTCATCTAAAGGGTTATTAGCAGAAAAAAAAAGTGATTAGCATCTGACCTAGTAATTCCACTCCTTGGTATCTACCCAAGAGAAATAAAAACATACATCTGCACAAAGACTTGTATGCCAGCATTCCTAGCAGCATTATTCCTAACAGCCAAAAAGTAGAAACAACCCAAATATCCATCAGCTGATGAAAGGATAAACCAAATGTGGTATATTCATACAGTGGACTATTATTAGGTGATAACAAGGAGTGAGGTTCTGATACCTGTGACAGTATGGATGAATCTTGAAAACATGCTAAGCTGAAGGAGCCTGTCACAACAACCACATGTTGTATGATTCCATTTACATTAAATGTTAAGAATAAATTCATAGAGACAGAAAGTGGATTAGTGGTTGTCTAGAGCTGGAGGGCTTAAGAAGAAATAGAGAAAGATTGTAATGGGTATGAGGTTTCTTTTTTGGGGTGACAAAAAATGTTCCAAAATTAGAGTGATGTTAGTTATATAACTTTGTAAATTATATCTAAATTTTAAAAAATGAGGTAAAATTAGATTCTGGAGATGGTGGCACAGTTCTGTAAAGATACTTAAAAAGCTTAATGTATACTTAATATGAGTTAATTTTATAGTACATAAATTACCATTTCAATAAAGCTATTAAAAATAATTAGCTCCATGTAAAGTGTTCATAAGGACATTTAAAGAGAAACAGGTAAACAGATAACTGATAATTCTTTATTATCAAACTTTGTTTCCTGATTAGTATGGGCAAAAATCGTGACTTATAAATTAATTCATGAAATAAATTAATTGTTTGTATTTGAAATAATTCTACACATACCTTGAATTTCAATATTGTTTGTCAGCTTTGTTTTCTTTGGCTCTTATGTTTTCAAATGAGACTAAGAATAATTAGAATTATAATTTACTTTCTGACTTTGAAGGGGAAAAGTCTCAATTACTTCGATCTTAGTTGAGTCCCTTCCATCAAATAAAAAGTTAAAATGCACTTCTGCATTTTACACAGGTTAAAGATTTATGGTAAATGATATTTAGTCAAGAGAGTAACAGCATGACCACAGCCAAAAAAAAATTTTTCTCAGTGATGTATTTTGAAATAGAAATTAATCTGTTGAAAATAAGGATTCTTCCAACCTCAGAGGACGAGAATCAGAATTGACAATGTAGAGTATCCTAAAGAGTTACGGAATTTGTTAGTAGCTTTGTAATGGATTTAGAAATTCCTGAGTATGGAACTGTTCTAAATATGTTAGGAAATTTAAAATAGTGTATTTCTTTAATATTCTCCCATGACACTTGTTTTGAACTGTCTGTCAAAGGGGGCCCTGGAGGTAGTCCATAGAGATAATATGAAATAGCCAGGTGCCCTCCAAGGAGAATTGTCAATTGCCAAATTTGGTGATAAACTGTAGGCAGAGTCCATACTGCAGGCCACAGAAAGTTCTTCATTAATTTATTCAGCAGACATTTCCAGAGGATTTATGATGTGCCTGGGTACTTGTCTCAAATTAAACAATAACTACCTTTTTCAGAACATACAAGCTGGGGAGGGTATAGCTCAGTGGTAGAGTGCATGCTTAGCAGGCATGAGGTCCTGGGTTCAATCTCCAGTATCTCCTCTAAAAACAAACCAACCAACCTAATTACTTACCCCCCAAAATAAGAGAACATACAAGCTACCTAACAAAGCTTATAGTTAAAAAAAAAAAAACAAGGCACTTCCGTGTGAAATACTACATAATGTTACATGACAGCATATGATGAAGTGCCAAATGAATAACATAGAAATACAAAGTGATGTAGAAGTTTAGATGAGACTGTTATGGGCTGGTGTGATAAAGAGAACTTTGTGAGATCAGGGGAAATTTAGGTTCTCCCTTGCAGCAATAGGAGGAATTACATAGGTAAAGAGGTGGAAAAGGGTCTTGGGTCAGGATAAGAACAAAAAAAAAGGAGAGAGGGGAGTTAACCTCTGTAGTTGGAATGGTCTCTGTTGAGTAAAAGGGAAAAATATGGTTGATTGGTTAAGTAGGGAATAAATGGCCTTGAAGCTATTAATTCTTTCAACAAGTATTTCTTGAACAATGTTTATGTGACAGGCACTAAGCTAGGCACGGGGGATACAATAAGGAGCAAAAAAAGGCACCGTTCCTACCTCTGTGGAGTTTACCGTTTATAGTGGGAAAGAGAGATAATCACATAAATATATTTTTAGGTTGCAAATGTAGTACATAGTATTGTGAGAGATAATAGCTAGGGTTTTTACCTAGACAGGGAGGTCAGAAAAGTTCCTTTTTTACATAGACAGGGAGGTCAGAAAAGTTCCTCTCAGGAAGTGTCCATTATGCTGAGCAGGAGTTAATTGGACAAAAGGAGGAGGGAAGAGCACCCCCAGCCAAAGAACAGCAGCTGCCAGTACCCTGTGAAGGAAAACCCTGGCTGATGGACGACGACAAACCCAGACAAAGAGGGGACTTGGGTCAAGATGGGACCAAAAAGGTCAATCAAGTGACAGACTATGAAGTGCTTTGTAGGCCAATGTAAGGAATTTTGCCGTTATCCGAGAATCCTGTTGGGAGGAGTTTGGGCAAAAGAAATTGATTCCATTCTGTAGAGAATGGACAGTTAACTTGTAGTGATTCCCAAACCTGCTGTGTGTCAGAAAATTTCCCCAGAAATTCTGATCTATGTGCCTTGTAGTTGTGTCCAATTAGCAATTTTTTTAAAAACAAGTTCCCTAAGTGACTATTAGACCAGTGGTATCTCTGCAGAAATACTTGCAGTGGTTGAAAGCTTCAGCTCAAGCCTATGTTTGAGTCTCAGCATTGTCACTTAGAGGCTCAGCAATTTTGGGCAGGTTACTGAGTCTTTTTAAGCTCAAGTTTCCACATCTCCAGGGGGAGAATTACAGAACCTACCTCACTGGGTTACTGGAAGGATTAAGTGAGAAAATTCATTTAAATTGTTCAGGAAAATGCTGGGCACATGGTTAACGGCTCCACTGGTGTTAGCTCTTAATTATTACTAAAAGTTTTGAGTCAGGGTAATTTAGGGGGATAAATCTTGCAGTGGTATGCAGGGTAGGTTGGGGACAAAGAGAAGTTAGCGCTGGGCTACATCTCAGTAACTTAGCCATGCTCTGTTACTATTTCAGAAGTTTGCTTTAACACAGCTGTAAGTTCTTGAATATCCTTAGATAGGCTAAGTAGTTCTCAAGTAGAAGATGTTCTTGGGCCTCTTTTATGAGAAGATGCTTGTCCTCAGAATACGTTTTACTGGCTTAGCTTTATAGGATTACTTTGAATTTACTTTTTAATTCTGGACAGAAGCTTTACTGGCCACTTACAGAGGACAGGGTAAAACCTGTCGATTTATCTTCATTTGCTACTCAGAATAGAATTCTAACAGCTTATATCCACTGTAATGGAATAGATATTTACAAAGGGTAAATAATTTTACAAAAATGTCATCATTCACTAATTTGCCTTCTCTTCCTCCTCATAAATATTGTGGAAGACCCATTACTTTTCATTATCCTTGCTTAAATTTCTCTCTGGGTTTGGTGTCCCTGGGATATGCAATGTGCATCAAGGGTGGGTAAAAAATCACAGGATAATATGCCATGTCTTCCTTCTCATATCTTGTTCCAGAAGTATCCATTTTATGAGAAAATGTGTGTGTATGTATATATATATATAAAATTATTTTCCTTTTTAAATAAACATGGATGTCATAGAGCAGTAGTTGTCAAAAGGTGTTCTAGCAGGCCCCTAGGGCTCTCTGGGAACCTTTCCAGGGGGTATATGAGGTCAAGGCTATTTTTATTATAATACTAAAATATTATGTGCCTTTTTCACTGCATTGGCATTTACACTGATAGCGCAAGCAGTGGTAGATGAAACTGCTTATGTGTTAGCACCATTAAGGGCTCTGACACCCAATATATAGTCTGTACCATCACACACATGGAGTCAAAACAAAAGTTCACTTAGGAATGTCCTTGATTATGCAGTAAAAAAAATTCGTATATTAAATCTTGACCCTTGGATATGCATGTTTTTAATATTCTGTGTGATGAAATGGGAAGCATGTACATCTCTGCTGCATCCAAAGTATGATAGTTGTCTCAGAGGAAAACACTTACATGATTAAGATGCAGGCTGAGCTGGCTGCTCATGGCACACGATTTTACCTGAAAGACTGACATGAAAGTGTTAAACTTTTGTGCTATTAAGGAAGTGAAAAGACATCTCACAGATGGGAGAAAATTTTGGGAAATCATATATCTGAAAAGGGCTTTGTACCTGTAATATATAAAGATTTGTTGCAACTCAGTAATAGAAAGGCAAATAACCCAATTAAAAAATGGACAAAGGATCTGAATAGACATTTCTCCAGAGATATGCAAATGACCGGTAAGCACCTGAAGAGATGCTCACCAACATTAGCCATCAGAGAAATGCAAATCGAAACTATGGTGAAATACCACTTCACTCTCTCTAGGATGGCAATAATGAAAAAAAGGGGAATAATAATAAACACTGGTGAGAATGTGAATAAGTTGGAGTTCTAGTACACTGCTGTTGGGAAGGTAAAATGGTGCAGCTGTTTTAGAAAACAGTCTGGCACTTCCTCAAAATGTTAAACATAAAGTCTCCATGCAACCTAGCAGTTCTACCCCCAGGTATGTACCCAAGAGAAATGAAAACATATGCCTACACAAACATTTATACATGAATATTCATAGCAACATTATTCATAACAGCCTATAGTGGAGCAACCCAAATGTTCATAAGTTGATGGATGAAATTTGATACATCCATACAGTGGAGTATTATTCAACAACGAAAAGGAATGAAGTACTGATAAATGCTGCAGCATGGATGAACCTTGAAAACATTGTACTAAGTGAAATAAGCCAGTCCAAGAGAGAACATATTCTATTTATATGAAGTGTTCAGAATAGGTAAGTCTATAGACAGAAAGTAGATTAGTGGTTGCCCAGGGTTGGGGGAAATGGAGTTTTGAGGAGTGACAACTAAGGTATGCAGGGGTTTCTTTTTGAGATGATAGAAGTATTCTAAAATTGACCGTAGTGATGAATGTGCAACTAGGAATATACTAAAAGTCACTGAAGTGTATGCTTCAAATGGGTGAATTTTTAGTGTTTGACTTATACCTCCATAAAGCTGTTATTTAAAATAACACCAGATAAAACCTTAAAATCCATTATTAGTTGGCTGATTTAATAACTTAGGATATATCAATATAACTGTATTATATAGCTGAGCCATTGAAACAAATGAGATATTTCTGTTTAGGCTATTGTGAAGAGTTGCCCAAGATGTAGTAGCCATCTACAGTTAGGATATTTTTGTTCCACAGGAATCAACTCTAGCTAATTCATTCTCCCTAGGGGACATTTGTTAATGTCTGGAGACTTTTTTGATTGTTACAGTAGGGATGCTGTTTGCATCTGGTGGGTTGAGACCAGGGATGCTGCTAAGCATAATATAATGCACAGACCAGCCCCTCACAACAAAGAATTATGTAGCCCAAGATAGCCAGTAGTGCTGAGGTTGATAAACTAAAGCAAAAGGAAACTTATTGGAAGAATATGGGTGAGCTCACAGGATTGAAAGTAAGGCGGAGTAGCAGCCACAGAGAATCTTGTTGCGGGAACATTCCATGCTATCATATGGGTTCAGCACAGGAACAGATAAACTCCAACTGTTTGTATTCTGCTCACAGTTCGATATCTAGGGAGGGAGCATCTAATCGATCTTCCTTGCCACTTGGTTAAGGGAGGGCAATACACCTTGAATGAAGGCAATTTGTCAAAAGGTAGTACATTAATTAGAGAGCACATACTGACTACAGTTATGATCCAGGTGCTATTTAGGTGCTGGGGATAAAGGAGAGCAAAAGAGACAAAAATAGTCTTGTAGTGTTTTTATTCTTATGATGCAAAATCAGGGCAAACCTTTAGGTAATAACTTAAAAAAGTTGAACAGTTGCCAAACACCAAAACCAATAAATACTACCTATATGTTAAGTGAAGAAAAGCAGGGAGTAGATAGTATCTATAGTATTATCCCATTTTTTTAACTTAGCATGTGTATGTAAGGAGATTTTTTTTTTGAGATCTACCTAAGAATTAAAAAAAATACATACTACTTTGGATGATGAGACTAAATATGGGGAGATATTTTCATTTTATTCCCTTATGATTTTATTTTAGCCATGAGCATGTATTTTAGAGTTAAAAATTTTTAGTTAAATTTAAAAAGAAAAGAAATACTTGGTACAAGTGGAGGATGATTAAAGGCTTTTAAAAAGTCACATTATTGTGTTTTGCTTATTATGGAAAAGCAGGAAGAAAGAAACAAAATCTGACTGGAAAGTGTGGCCTGTAATCATTCAACAAATATTTGCTGAACACTTAGCTGCCTTAGGTCCTTTCTGGACAAGGTGGAATATCAGTAAATAAAATATCAAGTAGCAGCCACATGTGAGGCACTCTATGAAGTGCTGTGTCTGGGAGGGGACTGAAATTTGAAAAAGATATGACAAATGCCTTCAATGGGCACTTGTTGGCATCTACTTACTGAACACCAATATGTGGCATGTGCCGGGCCCTTTGCACACATTATTTCCAATCCTGACAATGACCTTATCAAATAGATGGCTGTGTCTCCCATATCGTAGATGAGAATACTGAACATTGGAAAAATGAAGTCATAGCAAGTAAGTTGCATAGCTGACATTTGAATCCAGGTATATCTGACTTCACTGGATAACAGTGTATGAATATGTGAATAGTTAACTAAGAAGTAAAAAAGAAAGTGATTATTGCAAGAGCATTCACAGGACTACCCATGACTAATTGTTGAAGAATTTTACAGATAAGTACCCTAATTGCTCAGAGATGGGAAATGAAATTGTTGCATATGGGAGTGATCTGGGCAGGCTTCCTAGTGGAGGAGTGGTTTGAATTGGGACTTGAAGAAGTATATGAATGTATAAAGAGTAAGGCTGAGTGTCAGTCTTTACTAAATGCCTAGAGTTGAGTCTAGAAACATCTTACCTAATCACTTTAGCTCCATTTGAGAGGTGAGGAAACAGCCCTCCTCCTCTTACCCTCACCCCCTGCCAGGAATAGGCAGTTAAAAGGCATTAATTTTTGGTGATCTGATAGATGTGAAGTGAGATTTCATTTTTATAGTCAAATATTTATCTCTGTTTTATAGCTTCTGGGTGTCATCTCTTGGGTACAATGAATTAATGTTAGAAGAGAAAGTGTGCATAATAAACTAAAAAATCAGGATATACTCTTATGGGAGAATAGATATTTAGCGTAAGTAGTTTCCTTCTTCTTAGAGAGTTTTAGGCCTTTATGAAGGTATTATGGTTCAAGACCCTGCAGCTGAAATCTCAACTTGGTTAAGTCTGAGGAAGATTTATTTATTTATTCAGCATTGTTTCTTGAACTCCACCTATGTACCAGACACTGTGGATGATATTGGGGATACAAAGATGTGAATAATACATTGTTACACTGTTCTTGTCAACAGGTTGTTTACTATTTAATAGAAGAGACAAGTAGTCATATATTTACAGTATATGGAAATCTGAGCCAATATATATGCACACACTCCCTGAAACCTAGGAATCTTCCTTAAGTCATCTTTCTCTTTCATCCCCCTACCCTTAAGTCAATCACCAAGTGTGATCCATTTATCTCCTAAATATCTCTCAAATCCACGTACTTGTTTCCATTCCCCCTGCTTTCATCCCAGTCCGGTTGACTGTCATCTCTTAACTGGGACCACTTACTAGTCTCATAATTGGTCTCCCCACATTCGCTTTCATCCCCGATCGACTGATTTGACAATTGGCTTCTCCAGTCTACTCTTTTTTCCTTTGATTCCTTAATAGAGTGGCTTGTTAAGAACTGTGGAACTTACCGTGTTACCTGCTTAAAATCCTACTGTGGCCCCTTTAAATCCTGGTGAGAAGGAGCCAGTAGAAAAAATACAGTTAGCAATTTGGAGAGAAGAGGAATAATCCATAAATTACACCTTTTAGAATCTAAGCTTCATGAGGACAGGACAGGACCATACTTGTTTTGTTCACTGTTGTAACCCCAGTGCCTTGCACAGAGCCTGGCCCTTGGAGGGTGTTCAGTAAATATTTAGTGAATTAAAAAGAGAGAGATTTCTAAGGTTATAATGAACCTTGGGATGTTTCGTGGGAATTAGAAGTATGAATACAAACTCATGGTTTTATAGATACAGATATATAGGTAAACCCAAACAGATGTGTGCATACGTATGCTTTTAACTCTGTCTGCTGAGAGGGCCTAAAGCAGTTATACCCCAGAACCCATGAGTATACCTAGTGCTATTTCCAGTAAAGGGAGCCAGGGCTTTTTGGAGGAATTGCTAATTCTAGACTGGTATGAAAAGTACATGGGCCTGGAACATCTGCAGTGCCAGGAAGTAGGAATGTGCTAAAAAAAAAAAAACAAAAAAAATGATGGGACTGTGTCGAAAGGACCTAGAAGTCAACTTGAAGGGATCCTAATGGCTAAGTCAGGGATATTTTGAGTAACATGATAAGTAATAATAATGAATAATAACCCATAGAATAAAATATGAATCCATGAGTCTGTGCTTATAAAAATACATTAGTAAATCAGGAGAGAAGGAAAAACTCTACAGGAGCATTCCAGCTAATTAGA
Source organism: Vicugna pacos (assembly GCF_048564905.1). Classification (NCBI taxonomy): domain Eukaryota; kingdom Metazoa; phylum Chordata; class Mammalia; order Artiodactyla; family Camelidae; genus Vicugna; species Vicugna pacos. The sequence continues at coordinate 70,545,129 of NC_132997.1, read as the reverse complement.
AGGGTTGATGAACACCACAGGACTAATTGATGTAGGCAAGCATCGTTAATGGATGCTAAAATTAGTGGGTGAAAATATGTTGATAAACAGGATATTCATATAGTCAGGAAGTTTCTTCCCAAAGACATTTAAGTAAAAAGGGAAAAAGAGGAGCTTTACATTGGAGAAACCTGGCAGACAGTACCTTAATCACGTGATCAAAGTTATCTTCACCACAGTGGGACAAATCCCCATCATGTTCCTTCTGACATGATGCACTGTCTCGGACACAGCATGACTTCTGTGGTATTATTATTGCCAAAAGTGTGTGACCTGAATTTGATCATAAGGAAGCATCAGAGACACCAAAATTGAGGGACATTCTACCAAATAACTAGCCAATGCTCTTCGCAAGTGTCAAGGTCATGAAAGACAAAGACTGAGGAACTGTCCCATATTAAAGGAGACTAAGAAGACATGGCATCTAAATGCAATGGGTGGAACATTAGTGGGCCATTGGTAAAATAAGCTCTGTAAATTAGAAAATAGTATTGAACCAATATTAATTTTCTGTTTTTGACAATTATACTGCAGTCATTCAAGATGTTAGTGGGTGAAATGCGGGTGAAAAGGATAGAGAAATTATTTTTTGTAACATTTTTGTACTTCTGAAATTACTTCACAATGAAAAGTTTTTTTAAAAAGTAAAATAAAACCCTACTTCTAATGGCTTTTGTATTGCCCTTGCTTACAAACTTACTTTACTCCCTCCCTCAGCTTCCCAACTGAATCCTGAGCTCTAGCATACTAGCTACTGGCTTTCTTCTTTAGTTCCTTGAAAATACCATGTCTCCTCTTCAGAGCCTGAAGGCAGGAAGAAGCATGATATTCTCTTTGAATGGAACCTACTTCCTTTGAACTTTATCCTTTTATTCTTTAAGGCTCATCTGACTTACTCTGGAAATCCACTCGGTGGCCCCCTTAATCCAGGTCCCAACATTATATGGTTTGATAACATCTGGTACTTTTTCATAGAATTTTTATCACAACTACCATGAAATTACTTATCGTGGAATTTACTATTTAAAGTGTCTCTCACTCACTAGAAATAAATAGTCTTAAGGGTTGGAGGGATCGTGTCTTCTTGCTCGATGTTATTGTCTTAGTATCTTGCACAGATTCTCAATGACTATTTGAGTAATTAGTGCAAGTCATGCAATGGAGCATTACCCCCCTCCAAAAAAAAAACAAAACCAACTTGGATGAAACTGGACACAGGAGATGTTTTAAGTTTGAGGAGATGAAGGTGGGGGCCAGAATTGGTGGCAGTGACAGAAAGGGATAGATGGAGGAGTCTTATCACAGAAGGAGCCATAGGACTCGATAAAGGAAGAGAAAGGTAAAAAATGATTCAGGGTTAATCATCAGCTGCAGAAAGGTACACAGCTGAAATGGCACTTGAGTCACTTTTCCAGCAGTATTTTTTAAAAGTATGTTTCTAAACATTTGGACATAAAGTCTGCTTATTTTTAATAAAAATGCTAAATGTCCCTGATAAAATACTATATAATGTGGTAAATACTAATTGGTATGCTAATCAGTATTTCTGGTAGAATAAAAATTACTAGAGTATTTTAATACAAATACTATATACTCATGGTAAAATACTGTGTGCCTCGATAAATATTAAATGATAAAAATAACTATGAGAATCTCTGAGTGTCTCTGTCGTGGATTCTGCGGTGCTCCGGTCCTCTCTTCATGAGTAATGTACTCATTCCTCAGCTGCTGGGAATTTTAGTTCCTGGTGGTGCAAAGTTTTGTCCTTGCAGGGCGTGGCCTATCTTTAGGCTATGCTGCCAGGAACTCACAGCCAGTGACTAGCTGATTTAAGATGCAACGACCCAGCTTCCTTGCCCCACTTAAGGACAAGTCTGAGGGACCACCACCACAGCTATCACAAGTATTGACTGAGTTGCAACCACTTTGAGGGGTCAGTGTCTCCCTCTCACTATTCTGGCCTTCCTCATTTCATTGCTGATGTATATGCCTCAAAAAAATCACTCGCATGAAAAACTTGGTCTCCAAGGAACCAAGGAACCTACCTTACAACACTATCTAATCTGCCTACTCTCTAAAGCTTGCCATCATTGGAACCTCTTTGTGTGTGTGTCTGGATTTTGTTTTTGTTTTCTTCCCCTTATGTACCAAAAAAGTACCCAAATTAAATGTATAGCCTGATGAATTTTCAAAGACTCAGCTTTATTTTTATCACAGAAAGAACAAGAAAATGAGTTTGGGTAGTGTGAGAACCACCTACATTTACAACTTCCTCATGGTGAAAACTTTGAGAGGGAAGGGGGTGTTGCCAAGGAAAGTTGGAAGTTTCTCAGATTTTAAAAGAGCAAACAGTTTTGCTTTTTTGGTTGACTGCAGTGCACTCTGAAATGAGAGGAACATTCTAGGTATACTTCGTAATGCATTTAGGTGAAATGGGGAAAGTAATGACTATCAGGAACCAGAGGAGAAATTGAATCATTTCACGAGAAAGAGAGAGGAAGAGATGATCTCCCTGAAAGTTAAATGATGATCTCCCTGAAAGTTAAGTATCTACAAATCATACATGTCAAAATATTGTTAAAATTTTGAATAACCGAGATTTTTCTATTAATCATGCTCTTTATTACTGTTTTTCTGATTTTTAAAGTAAAATTTCAAGACTCCTTCCATGTTTTTAGTGTATCAATGATACCTATAGCTTTCACTGAGGGTATTTAGTTCACCTTGTGTTCAATTCTTTCTGTCTCTAACACCACCACCCTCATCCTCGTCTGGATGATACAATAAGTAGCTGGCCTCCTAGTCAACTATCTCTGTTTCCACTCTTACCCTCACCCCAGTCTGTTCTTCACACACACAACCACGGTGGCCTTTTTAAAGCATAAATTAGATCACGTCATTGCCCTGCTTAATACCCTCCAGGGGATTCCCATCACACTTAGGAAAAAAATCCAAAATCTTAATTTAGCCTAAAAGGCGTCGTGCCATATGGCTCCTGCCTACCTTTCAGACCGTCTGGTACTGCTTTCTCCTTGTTTACTTGCTCTCTCGCTTGGATGTTCCCCTGAAGCAGGGATCAGAAAACCAAGAGGGGCCAAATTTTGCCAGAGGCCTATTTTAATACTGCTGGTGAAGTAAGGAGGGTTTTTACATTTTTAAAGGATTGTAAAACAACTACTACAATAGGGACAAAAACAAATCTGCAACAAGAGACCTGTGATTTGCAAGCCTAAAATGTTTACTGTGTGGCCCTTTTACAGAAAACTTTTGCCAACTTCTGCTCTAAAGGCTTTTCCCTTCTGCTTTAAGATCTTCGCTTGAACTGTTCTGTTTGCATCCTCGACCGCCAGTCTTCACAACGATGGGTCCTTTTCATTCACTCACTTCATCATGGAGGCCTTTAATGACCAGCTCCCCAGATATACCTTACCCAGAATTACCTTACCAGATTCTTCCAATCACATCACCCTTTTTGTTCTTTATAGCACTTACACGTATCTAATATTTCCTGTTCATTTTTATTTTTTCAATTACCATACCCCCGGCTCCCCCTATGTAGAAAGATCTTTTCTTTCTTGTATACCACTTTTGAGTTTTCTTGATCTTGCATTTAGACGGAAGGGATAGTGAATGTTGGGAGCCTACTATATAGTTGGTGCTCAATAAATGTGTTGAATAAGTGAATTTGCAGATTATTTCTACCTTTGAAGTTTGGAGCTTTTGTTTTTTTTTTTTTTTGTCCTCCCCGGGAGACCCACGGCGCAAACTGCAGCGAACAGCAACTTTAGAAAGGAGAGGCCAAACAGAGAACAAACAGATGAATTTCTCTTTTCCTCCTCCTTGCTTTCCCTGGGAGAGGCCGCTGATGGAAGAGTGGGATGTTTCAAAGGGATGTCTCAAGGACTTCTTATTTAAAAAAAAAAAAAAAAAAAAGAGGAGAGAAACCATTTCTTCCTTTCATCTTTTTCTTTTGAGAGAGGGGCTCTTTTTGAGTGGTGAGGCTGATCGAGGCCTCCTTCTCTAAGAGGCTCCGAGGCTTCCAGCTGAAGAGTTTAGGTGGAGGTCTCTGCTTGGGAGAGGAGCCAGGCCTGGGAGCAGAAGCTGGGAGCAATCTGAATGGGGCTTGTTCTAGGTAGTCAGGTAGCGGGGGTGGGGGCGGAAGATAAAGGCCCAGTAAGCACAGGTCCTGGAGTTTTCTGGAGTTTAGTTATTTCAGATTGTCAGGCCACATGTTTTGACTTTTGGTTTAGAAAAAATATGGTCACTAAAGCACTGGGAGGCAGAAACCTGACTGTAAAGAAAATACAGGCATTGTCCTCCAGATTGTGCCTGGGTGTGGCAGGATGTGAGGTGTAAGAGTTAAGCTTTAGAGCTTGAGTTTTGGAGTCAAAACAGACCTGAGTTTATTCATCTCTAGCTATGTCACTTTGAGTAACTTAGCTAGCATTTGTAAACCCTGATTAATTCCTTACCTGAAAAAATGAGAATGATAGCTTCTCTCTTTTAGGATTATTATGAGGATTAACTGATAAGGCATGTAAAATGTTTATTTAGATGCCTGTATAAATAAGTGATCAGTTAGTATAAACATCCTCATCATCATCATCATCACCAGATGATGAAGAAATTCTGTGAAGCTACAGATTCTGAAACTAATAAACAATGAAATCTGTATCCTCTAGCAGTTTTAAGGATATGTTCCACTGTATTCTGCTTCCATAAATAGGAAACAGGCTATGGAAAGAGGATAAGAAATATCTGGGTAGCAAGATCATTGTTGCTAGAAGTATGGGCTTAACAACTCAATTTGACTCTCAATATTAAGTAGAAAAGAGACGAGGAAATCTGCACATGAGTGTAGACCTTCCAGATAAACCCATCTGCATGTCAGTATTAGCTCTGGATTTCATACGTTGACCTCTACTGTTTTACAGTTTATTAAAAATGCCCTTGTACATGGTAATATAATTCTGATGATTTAGGTAGGGGAGCTGTTGTTATCTCTGTTTTATTTTAGAGGAAACAAAGACTGAGAAATTGAGAATATGGGTTTTAGAGTTGTATTGCTGGGGTTTGAATCCTGGCTCCTCCACTTCCCAATGGTATAACCTTAGGTGAGTTACTTGAACTTCCCAGAGCCTCAGTATCTTCATCTGTGAAATGGAGGTAATGAAGGTACATATCTCTTAGGATTGTGTGAAATCATTCATCATGTAACAAAGTGCATGGTATGACAAATAGTATGTGCTCAGTAAATATTTGTTATTGTTATCGCCCAGGCACAGGCAGCTAATAAGTGGTAATGCTAGAATCTAAATTTAGGTAATTGGATTTCATGCCTCATGTGCTTTCCACACACCACCTCCCGTAATATTAATAATGTTGACTCCCTGCCACCGTGATGATGTATGATCCGTAACATTGGGACAGGTGGTCTAATTTGTTTTTCCAGAAGTGCTAGGAGATCCCTCTTGGAACAGTTGGCACACATATCTGTTTCTCACCTTCCTCAATAAGAGAACAGCTATGGCTTCAGGACAGAGCGACACCAAAGAGCTCTGGACTTTGGTTCTTCTGGTTGGAGCAGACTGCTGAGGATACCAGTGTGCCACATGAGAAGACCAAGATAGCCTACATTAAACTGAACCAATTGGAGACTTGTATCGTTAACTAGTTGTTAACTAGTAAGTTGGAAGACTTGAATTCTAACCCTGAATCTACCGCATATTAACTATATCTTGTAACATCTCCGAGCCTGAGTTTCTACATTTTTATTTTTTGTTTTTATACCTTTATTGAGGTATTATTGACACCCACGTATTTAAAGTAGGGATTCCAACAATCATCGTTGGTGCTGTCTCCTGTTCATATAGTCCCTTTGTGAAAATTTGGACAAGGTGCCCTTTCCTCCAGGCAGATGCAGCCCCGCCATGAAGGTCCGTTAGCTTGGTGAGCAGAGCAAGTACTAGATTTCAGTCGCCACTAGCCTCCGTGGCCAGCCTTCTGGTGCTCTGAAAAAAACAAACACGAGGGCCCTGTCTGTGCTGTCTTTCCACTGCACAGGGCTGTTAACATCAAATGAGATAATAAGATCAAGGAGTTTGGAAAAGTCTAATCCCCTCTGTGACTGAAAGGCACTGATATCACATAAACACTGTTTGGTTTCAAATACCAGGATCCCAGGGTGACCTGGGTACACTGACTATTGCCCTTCCCTTTGGTTCTGATGATCCTGGTGACTCATTAACTTGTACAACACCTATTGTGTACTTGTACAGAGATTGTGGTCAAGAAAGGTTTTCTCCATCATTTTCAGACCTGGACCAACCTTGCTGTCTAGATCCTTGAAGACTAAAATCAGTTCTTTTGATGAGTCATCCTCTCGAAAACAATCATGTTTTTAGAACCTCCTGGACTGGGACTGAGTCTTGCCCGAAGGTGGAATTTGGAATCCTTTGGATAGAGCTTATCTCTGGTTTTCAGGCAAAGGTCATTGTTTAAAAGCTTTTGTGTCAATGAGAGAAAGAAAAGTTGCTGAACTACAGTTTGCCCTCTTTTCACACCTTTGAAGCTCAAGCTGTCTGCTGAGCTGTTTAGATCAAGTAGGACCAGAGGACCTGCTTATGAGTCACTAACAAAAAGACAGTTTAGAGTCAGACAGACCTGAAATTAGGTCCTAGTTCTGACACCTACTAGTTTTGTGACCTTAGGCAGGTCAGTCACCTTTCTGAGTTTCCATTTTGTCATCTGTAATTAGGGATAATAATAGTACTTACCTCATAGATTTATTGTGTGGATTAAATGAACTAATATATAGAAAGCACTTAGCACACAGTATATGCTCCATAAATGTTGGCTCTTATTACCAAGCTCCCTGCAAGATACTCTACCAGATTTTGAAGAAGAACAAAAGTATAAGTTTCAGGGCCTTCCCTTTAGAAGCTTAGAGTTCTAGTTGGGGAGTTAACATAATTATACTAGAAAAGGTAAATAGAAATGCAAAAGCTATGAATGTGTCGTACAGATAGATGCTATTTTTAAGAACTGGACTTTGAACTAAGCCCCCCAAAAAGATGAGATTAGTATAAGTAGAGAGGATGAGAAGAAGGGTATTCCAAATGGAATCCGTAATATCAACAAGGTTCAGAACCATGGGTAGACTAATTTGCCTGGAGAAGTCAGGATAATGCTATCTGGGAGCATAAGTTGGGATTGGAAGGCGAGCGCCCTAAATACTAGGGTGAGTGTTTGCTCTTTTCCTGTAGATAATGATGAGTGACCCGATGGATGAAACTGGCATATAGAAATGTCCAGCAGACAACTGGAAAGCTCTTGGGAAAATGCTCCAAGCTGTAGCTAAAATTTGGGGGATGGAAGTTGAAACAATGGAAGCTGGTGATACTTCTAAGGCTAGCTCCTTGAGAGGTACCTGTTGATTCCAAGTTCATGGGAGCAACTTTTGAACAGCATTTTTTAAAAATTGAAGTATAGTCAGTTTACAATGTGGTGTCAATTTCTAGTGTACAACACAATGCTTCAGTCATACATAAGTATACATATATTCCTTTTTGTATTCTTTTTCACCGTAAGCTACTGCAAGATATTGAATATAGTTCCCTGTACTATACAATATAAACTTGTTTATCTTGAACAGCATTTAAAGTGAAATGGTGAAACTGTCAGGAGATTTGAAGAACAACTTAAAACATTAAGTGGCTAGGGTTTTCCTCTCCGAAGTCTTTGGGAAACACACATGGCCTTCCAGAATAACATTTTAAAATGAAAATTTTAAATATAAAATGGCAGTTGTTATAGGTGGAGAAGAAGTAACCCACGTAAAACTTAACTATATTTTCTGAAATCATTCTGCAGTTCTTGCAGTCTCCAGGAGGTTCTTGTAACTGAGTTATGACAAAGAGTAGGAAAATAAACAAGCTATGGTTGACTGAAGGGAGGTATGCTGTAACAAAAACGTTTTGTAAAGGAGAGGGCATTGTAGTGGGGGAACTCAATTGACCATTGGATAAAATCTAAAAATAGTGTGGGATGCTTTTTTAAGAGTACAAATCTAGTCTCTTTGTAAGTTTACAAATTTTTGATGCATAAAACTTTTTATATAAAAATAACTGGTCTACTGAACATTATTCAGACCCAAGATAAACACAGATACATGAAATATATATGAATATTAAGTTTTTTCTTTTTAAAAACAGAGATATAATTGACATATAGCATTATTGTTAGTTTCAGCTGTACAACGTAATGACTTGATATTTGTATATATTGCAAAATGATCACCACAATAAGTCTAGTTAACATCCATCACCACCCATAGTTGAAAGATTTGTTTTCTTGTGATGAGAACATTAAAGATTTACCTCTCTTAGCAACTTTCAAATATATAATACAGTATTGACTATAATTTCCATGCTGTATAGTACATCTCCATCCATAACTTATTTATTTTATACTGGAAGTTTGTACCCTTTGACCACTTTCATGAATATTAGGTTTTAAAATAAAATTAAGTATACTGAAGTCTAGTAACATAGAAACATACACGAAAGGTGTTCATCTTTTTCTCTCTAAAGGAATAGACAAATGTATGTATTTATATGACATTCTTTGAAATGAAATCTCCAGCTGATAAACATAGACTGTAAGTACCTATCTACTATTTCATTATCACATGAAAGTATGATGAAGAAGAATGACAAAGTATTAAACATATTAGGATGCTAAAAGGGGTTTAATCTCATTTGGCATATCAAAAGAGTAGAGACATTTTTCTTCATTAGGTTATTATCAGAACAACCACTATATTATTCTTGATTGTATGCAGTATTCATACATTGTTTTCATATTAGAAACTCATTTCTCTAGGAAGTATAAACTGCAATCTTTCTTAAAAATTTTGTTAATATGTATCAAAAGACTTAATAGTATGCCTTTCAACCAAGTTGTTTTTCCTTTAGAAATGTGGCTTTAAGGAAACAATCAGTTTGGAAAATAGTGAAAACTTAGAAACAAATTAAATGCCCTGCAACAGGAGCAAGGAGAAAAATTAATTACACCAAATTTTAGTATGGAATATCTTCACTAAATATTAAATATAGTGTCATTAAACATAGTGTTCTGAAATAAATTTAATGGCAAGAGAATTTCTCTTCGTCTAATGTTAATTTAAAGAAGTGCTCTCAGCCTCTATAAATTGAGGTAAAAGATACTTTCTCCTTTTTCTCTATGTTACAGGCCCAGTGTTTGGGTTACAGAGATGAATATAGTCCTGATCCTGGAGTTATTGCAGGAAAGACAGATATGTAAACAGATAATTGCACTAAAGCATGAAGAATTTTGTAATAGAGATGTATGCGTGGTATAGAGGTATATAAAAGAAAAAAATGGGCAATTCTGCTCACATGGTCAGGGAAAGCTGCAAAGAGGTGACATTTGAACTGGATTCTAATGGGTGAGTAGGAGTAGGTTACCAAGAGGTAGAAAGGTATTTCAGGCAGAAGGAATGTGTGCAGAGGCATCTGTGGGAGAAGAGGTGCTGTGGGATCCTCAGAGAGAAAAGTTGTTAGTTAAATAGTGGTTTGGAACGTAACAAAAAGATCTGGTCTGTGGGGGATGGTATAGCTCAGTGGTATGGTGGAGTGTGTGCTTAGCATTCACCAGGTCCTGGGTTCAATCCCCAGTACCTCCATTTAAAAATAAGTAAATAAGCCTAATTATCCACCCCCCACCAAAAAAAAAAAAACCCAAGAAATAAATTTAAAATAAAAATAAAAAAATAGTTGGACAAAAATTTTTTTTTTTAAAAAAGGAAAGAAATGTGCAAAGTAAAATATTATAAAAAAAAAGAAAAAAAGATTTGATCTGGAATCCCAGGTAGTGATGAACCTAGTTTCCCAGTTCCTTGAATGTCACACTTTCCAGGGAGAGTGTAGGATTAGGAGAACCCCAGTGGGAAGCTGTATTTAGTGGCCAAGCGATTGAGAAGAAACATCCGAAGTAAAGAACCAGGAGAGCAGTGTCTTCAAAGAAAATGGAATACTGTTCTGTTCATTTCCTTCTGCTGTGTTACAAATTGCCACAAGTTTAATGGCTTAAAAAAAAAAGTTCATTTAATAACATGATTCTGTAGGTCAGCATGACTGGGTTCTCTGTCTAGGGTGTCATACCCATTTTCAAGTTCATTCTTGTTGGCAGAATTGCAGTTACGAGACCAGGGTTCCTGTTTTCCTTCTATCCTGGAATGTTGGAGAGTCATCTTAGAATTCTGCTTACTACAAGTGTTTTATGAAGGATGAACGGCAAATAAAATAAAATAAAAATTGAAACAGTGTCCATTAGTCATTGGTGACTTTGGTAAGATCAGTAGCAAGAGCACTTTTAGCAGGATGGTAGGGGCAGAAGCCAGATGCAGCAAGTTTGGGGAGTGGAAGTGAGAAAGTGGAGCTAGGATTTAGAGATTTCTTTCAAACAGCCTGTCTGGAATGAGAAGGAGAAAGTTGAGCATAATTAACTAATGAACTGAATCTCAAGGAAACTAGATAGAATGAGCTCTAGACTACAGATGGAGGGATTCATTGTGGACCTGTAGGGAACTCAATTTCTTCTGAGACGGGGAAAGGAAGTATGGGTGGGGATACAGATAAGTTTGTAAGTGGGGGGCTTGGTGGTAGGCAGCTGAGAAATTGAGGAAATAACTGCCTAATAGCTTCAGTTTTCTCTTAGAGGTTAGTGACAGTAAGTTTTGCTTAGTTGCTACTTTGTGTCTAGGAGGTCTCTCATAAAGTTGCTGAATGAATGAATGAATGAATGAACTCAAGGCTAATGGATAGAGAGGCAAGAAATACAAAGAACCCCAGGTACTCTTCAGATTGCCTACCGAACCACAAGTGACTCATGTGGCTCCCCTTTGCTCCCTATCTCTTGTTTTGTTCTCAATTAGTCTGCCCTAGACTTGTTTAACAGGTCCTTACTCAGAGGATGTGGACATCCTGCTTGTAAATTGCCTTAGGCTTTAACAATCTTAAAACTTTCTAGGTTACTTAAGCAATATCTAATTTACCATAGTTGACCAAAATTATTCTTCCCTCCTTAGGCTGTGAGGTCTTTGAAGTCAAGGAATTTGGGCTTTTTTCATCTTTGCACTTAGTGTCTCTAATACAGGTCTGGCACAGAGGAAGCCCCCCGTTTATTTCTCTCGCTTAGATGACCCAGACTTAAGTCTTCGTATTTGGCCAGATTGTGCTATTTTTTTCTCTTTACCCTACAGAAGATAGTTAACCTTTACAAATACATGTGTATGTTTTATAAATTTAAAGAAAGTTTAACAAAAATGTAGAAAAGTGCAAAAATCATTGTGTCTAGTTTTCTGCATTTTTGAAGTCAATATACCTGTGTAACAAGTGTCTAGTTCAAGAAAGAGTGTATCACCAGCATCCCTGCAGCTCCCTTTTATGTCCTCTACCAGTCGTTCTCTGCGAAGGTAACCAATATGCTATCTCCTAGCCCCATTAATTAGTTTTATTAGAACTTTGTATAAATGGAATCATGTAGTCTGTACTCTTCTGTATCAGGCATCTTTCACTCAGCATTGGATTCATGCAGCTCATCTATGTTTTCCTATAAAGTTGGAGTCTATTCATTATCTTTGTCTTATGATATTTCATTATATGACTAGATCACAAATTTACTTTTCCAATCTATTGTAGATGGATATTTGGGTTGCCTCCAGGTTTGGGCTATTAGGAATAATGTTGGTTTGAACATGTCTTTTGGCCAACATATGTTTGCATTTTTATTGGGTATATATCTAGGTGCAGAATTGCTGGGTCATAAGGTGTGTGAATGTTTGCTTTAATATATCCTGCTAAATAATTCTGCAATGTGGTTGTATGCTTCCGTCAGCAGTGTTTGAGAATGAGTTGCCTCACACCCATGCTAATGTTTCATGTTGTCTGCTTTTTCCAATTTTAGCCACTTTGGTTTTTTTTTTTTTTTTGCATTTCTTTGATGATTAGTGAGGTAGAACACTTTTTAATATCCTTTTTGGCCATTTGAATATCTTTTGTTGAAGTCTCTTGCTCGTTTTTCTTTGGATGTCTACCTTTATTAATTTGTAAGGGTCCTTTATGTATTTGGATTACAAGTCCTTTATTGAAAAATGTATATACTGCATATATTTCTCTCATTCTGTGATTTTTCACTCTAATGCTGTCTTTTGGTAAACAGATGTTCTTAATTTAATTAATTTAGTTTACCAAAATTTTCCTTTGTTACTGTTTTTGTGACCTGTTGAAGAAATTGTTGCCTATTCTAACGTCATGAAAATATTAGCCTATGTTCTTTTGAAGGCTTTATTGTTTATGTTTTACATTTAGACCCACAATCCATCTGGAATTGATTTTTGTGTGTGGTGTGGCAAGGATGAAGGTCTCTTTTTTTGCCATATGGCTATACAGTTGACTCCAATATCCTTTACTGAAAAAAACCATCCTTTCATTACTGCAGTTTTACTGTTTTCATAAATCTGGTCATCATACACATGTGGATCTGTTTCTGGAATTTTTTTATTCCATTTGTCTGTTTGCTTATCCTTGAGCCAAATACCATACAGTCTGATTACTATAGCTTTGTAATAGGTCTTGATATCTCATAGTGTGAGTCTCTCCAGGTTTATTTTTTGCTATCAGGATTGCCTTGGCTTTCTTGGCCCTTTGCATACAAATGTTAATTTAATTCAACATACATCTACTGGATACCTATTTATTATGTGCTAGGCACAGTGATGGATGTTGGGAATATAACTGTCAGTAAGATGGGCCTGGTCTTTTCCTTATAGTTGGGAAAGCTATTCATAGAGAATGAGATGAGAAGAGGGCCTAGGACAGAACCCTGAGGAACTCAATGTTTAAAGTCAATTAGCAAAGAAGACTGAGAAAGAGACAGAGCATGTGGGTGTGTGGTGTGTACGTGCGCCTGTGTGGGCTAGTGTGTAGAACCCCAGATATAAGAAAACCAAGAAAGGACAGCATGAAGGAAGCCAAGGGAAGAAAGTATATCCAGAAAGTGTGGTCAGTTATGCCAATATTGCTGCAAGGTCAAGCAAGATAAAGACTAACAAAACATCCACTGGACTTAGCTCTGAGTGGCTATTGTGAACTTTCTGTGGAAGGATTGGGTGTGTATCTTTATTACACTGTAAACTCTTAGATGGAAACAAAGTTCTCTGTTCAATTTATGCTTAATGAATGTTATTTCATGATGATAATCCAATGGTCTACATATTGCTGAGCATCATAAGGGCCAAAATGGTTTTCTACTTTATACCACTTCCCATTATTGCAGCTAATGAAAAAGTAATTGCTCTTGTAAATGGAGAATAATTTAATACTTACTCAAACCTTGGCTGTTTTAGATAATCAAAAACTATACTTCATCCATCCATCAGTCACCGTCATCGTTCAGCCATCAAGCATATATGGAGCAACCACCAACTACCCAGGGCTCATGAGCGTTGTGCTAGAGATGTGAATAGGGAAGGAAAGGACAGAAGGAAGCCTAGAGAGATGTATTTGACCTAGTATATATCTCAATGAGTTAATTTTGAAATTGCAATCTCTATTTTTACAGCTTTCCATGACCATTCAAAAAGGGTGTACAGTTAAAGTTTTGTGACTTAAAGACAAAATTTCAGAAGATGCTTTTGTTCTGGTTAAATGAAAAAACAAGATTTCAGCAGAGAAGGTCTTTGTTCTTGTTGGGGAGCATCCACCTGTAATTTATTGTTTGCCTGGTATTTATTTACACCTTGGTATTTATGTCTGATTCATTTTCTTTTTTAATTTGAGTGCTCATTTTAGGAACAGAAGAGCAGAGACAGTTCATTTTCAAATATAATAAAATTATAATAAGTAATGGCAGTGCTAATTATTTATTGTCATTTATCAAGTCAGAGGCCAAAGTTTATTTTTCTTCATTGTGTGAATTACTAGTAGACCTGTACTTGGGGTCAGGTGGATTGATAAATGCCCAAGTAAACCATTTTCAAGCACACCTGAAAATTTTAATTTCTACTCTACCAATAAAATCTAGACATATTAATTTCAAATAATTTTTAAAATATTTCTTAAAACAAGTCTATGTAAGGATTTTATGAGGGAATTAAAAAAACCTTAATTGAAGTATTTGAAAATGTTAAAGTTTGGAAGGTTAGGGAAGTCTTCAGGAATAAGATTAACCTTGAGTTGATCCTTACAGACTCTGGAATGAACACGGTAAGTATAGCACGTTGGCAGAAGTAAAGCTTTCTTTAGGAAGGGAGAAGAAGGGAAAAAACGGGAAGTATATGCTAAGTTCACAGTGGGAATAAGAAGACCATTTAGTTCTTTTAAAAAGAGCTTTTGGCAGATTGATTCAAAATTATTTTTTTCCTCTTAAATTGTTAGTTTTGTTTTTTCCTTAGAAATAACTGGAAACAAAGACTACTGACTGCTGCAAATTGGTAGTCTCTGGTAATGCTACTTTAGTTCGATTTGGTGAAGAGGGGAAATAGAAAATTATGACAGTTTTAAATGATGCTTAACATCTTTAGTTCAGTCAGCATAGTCATCAACTGACATTTACTCTGAACCCCTTGAGTGGATGGTATTAAACAAGATCCCACAAGAAATAATATCTCCTGCCTATGTGAGCAAAATGGTAGCCGAACTATTGCTCTCAGAAGCTCTAGGTAATATTGGTTGATGTTAAGATGTGAGATTCATGAGGTTACAATAGGAAAAATGAACACTGGAAAAAAATTTTTTTTAATAGAAATTGTATCTACTTTCTGTCTTGAATAAAGAAGTCATTGTCCTATGCAATGAAACACTAAATATGTCAAATTATTTTAAAATATTTTGCCAAAGATTATCTTAAGATTAAAAGAGTTGAATTTTATTTGATTGATCATTGTATGAATAATGCAAGGTAAACTTTCATTTTGACAAATAAAATAAGGAGGTGAGTTGATTCAGAGCATATAAATATAATCTTGAAATAAGTGATTTGTGCCTTCATTGAAAACTCAAATACAAGCAATTTTGGTGTATAGATAAGATGTCAAAAATTTGTGATTGAAACCTATTTTTAACCTGCTCTCCAAGTTTAATATATTTCATATTAAGGTAATTTTCAATTTATAATATTAAACATATTTCTTTTAAATGTGGCCAGATTTTAAATATTTATCTTTCCCTAGTAGTTCCCCTCCCTTTCTTATCCCCCACCCTATCTCTTTTGCTCTGGTAGGGTTCCTATTGCTGGCTACCCAGTCATTACCGGTCTAATACCATTTAAGGTAGCTCCGCTGGGTTTATTTATTTTGAGTCCTAAAATCTAGTTTCTCTTTTAACCTGACTTACTAAATCAAGTTGACAAACCAGTTTATTTTTCATCCTTTGATTTATACTGGTTAGGAAGATATAATCCGGCACAGCCTCTTTCTCTTGGAATCTGTATTATCGAGGCTTCCTGCTTTCCTGGCTGAACGTGCTTAAATCGGGCAGAGTACCTTGTGAAGGACTTCAGCCCCCACAGTTCCCTGTGTGCGCATGCCCTCTCTTCTTACAGTTGTCAAAGTGCTTTTGCCAGAGCGGTCACATAATCAACCTGAAAGAAGAAAATAAATACTGTACACTTTTTAATTTTATCGATCCTTAAAAACTGGACACTCAAAGGTAACTGCTGCTAAGAATTTATTACTTGAGATTGGGTGATTGCATGTAAAGGAAGATCTATTGTGTATGTGGTGGGGGGAGGGGAAGGAGGTATCTATTTCTCGGACTTTGCTGTAAATAAGCAAAAAGAAAGAAAGAAAGAAACAAAAAACCCACCCAAACGAGCAAACTGTACAAGCAGTTGCTGACATTGCATATTAACTTTGTAAATGTTCTCTTAATCTATTGCTTATCTTTTGTTTCAAAGGGTCTTTTATTTGTTAAAGATGGGTCTTGACCTTGACAGTGAATTTATGCAGAAAGTGAAATTTATGTCTTTAAGGAGTGCTGAGAAGAAATGGGTGTTCCTGGTATGATAAAATTTTTAAAATTCAATAAATATACTAATATTAATTACAGCCTTCTTAAAATATTCTGAGTCCAGCTACTTTTTGGCTTTTTTGCTGTAGTACAGCATTAATTTTTCCACCAAGAACATACAGTTTAAACTGAAGGCATTAACAAAAAGCATTGGAGAAGCTGAGTGATATTAAAATTATAATCAAATGCATATTTCAGCCATCATGATATGCCTATTGTAAAGACAATTCTAGCCTACTGAAAGAGACTCAAATCCCAGATTATAATGGTTTACTGCAGCACTGCTTAAACCAAGTATGAAAATGTCTCTTTCTGTGTCCATTTCCTTTGGCAGCAATAGAACTTTGTGCTGTTGGGAATCCATGCTCTGCTTGCCTCTTTGTGTCATATTTTACAATACTGATCAAAGCCATTGTTTTAGACCAAGGAAACTAAGGAACACAAAATCAAGCTTAAGTAGGTTTTACTGGTAGTAGCTAGTAATTTGTGATGTATATTATATTGGGTTGGTTTTTTGACCGGGGAAGTTGGGGAGGGAGGAGTAGAAGGGAGAGTAAGGTGGCTGTGAAGCTTTGCCTTGAGCCCACTGTTTTGTCTATGTATGAAACTTTAAAGTGAAAGATTAACCGTTTTAAAGATAGTCTATAATAAAATAGTAGAACTATTTTTAATCCCATTTCTTAGTCTGACATATTTCCCTTAATAGTTAAGAGTGGTAGCCTATCCGTTTCCAACACATTTATTTTACAATAGTTATTATCATGAGAATGTCCAAAGGCAAAACTTCTGTGTGTATCTGAATGCCCTTTCACAAGTGCCCTGAGAAAGATGCTCCTCCAAGTATCTGAATTAATTAACTGTATTAAATATATTAATAACTTTGCAATTATACTGAATCATCATCTAAAAATAATTATATATTTGGTAATATGCTCCTTGAACATTGCAAAATATTTTTCTGGGTCTTAGCACCGTAATATTCATATATTTAAAACAATTAACATGTTCTAAGAGACAACCTCAGTGGTAACTATGTGTATAGAAATTTGGTTTTTGAGTGATTACTATTTTCATCTTTGAATGATAAAACAGGCTATATGGCAGAGGTGAATATAGCCCTTCTATGCGAAATGGAAAATACCATACGCTCCTTATATGGCTAAATGAAGCAATGATGGCAATGCACTATAATTACAATGTATGAGAATCTGGGACTTTGTACTATGCTATTTTTAACACTTTAACTAGCATATGGTAATTCAGGGTCTTCAAACCATGATCGTTTACTGCTAATACTAGTAATAAGAGAATGGATTCTAAATTTGCCAAAGTCTTGTGACCAAGGCAGCAGCAGGAGGATTCAAAAATGAAAATCTGGCAACCCCAGAATTATCTTGACTTTCCGCTTAAATCTCAGAGGGATTTTTTTTAAAGCCCCACCCCACCCCATCTCACAGCCAGTGTGCCCTGCCCTCCCTTCCTCTTTTCCGCTTTCTCTCCCTCTCCCTCTCCCTCTCTCTCACTGACCTCAAATCCAACCAGAACATTTCTTCACTCTGCAGAGAAATTCTCAGGCTCCTGTTGAGACCTGAACGACTGAGATGCCAAGAAATCTCTCGTGTGGCAGAATTGGAGATGAGAAAATTGGAGAATAAGCAGAAAAACCCTAATCCTTAAAGTAACAAGAAGGAAGCACTTCCAAATGTTTCAATAGATATTTCTCTTTAAAGGCGATGGTTTTTTAATGCCTCCTAACAAAATGGAGTAGCTAAAGCTACTGGGAGGCCAGAGAATGATTGTGCAGCTGAGTCCTCCTCCTAACAAATGCCAAGGATTTCCTCCCTCGTGGCTCGCTGCTGCTAAATGAAACAATTATCAAGGCAAGAAGGCAGTTTGCTAATAAAGGGGGGATACGACTACTGTTTCTTTAAAGTGCCTGAGCAGGAAAGGGGGAAAGAAAGGGTCGTGTGCGTTGTCTTTTTAACCTTGCTGAAGGACGCAGCAGTATTTATTGACGTATGCAAATAACTGGGGGAGGGTGGTGCTTGGGAAAAAACAGGAACCAGAATCAGTTTCTCATTGCAGGGTGAACGCTCTGAGTTCCGGTGAAGGGAAAAGAGACGTGGCGAAATTGCCGTCTTTCTGTCTTATAAGCACATCTCTCAATAATACAGAAAAGGAACCTAGACATCATAAAGGGTGAAGACGCTCTCACAGTATTTTTAGAGACCTTGCACGAGCCCCCCCACCCCCACCCCAGCCCGACCTGTTCTTCTAAATGGGAGATTATGGATTTGCATTGCAATTGGCTAGTAGCGGTGGTACTGGATTTTCGCAAGTAAAACACCCGCCCGCTTCAGCGAGGGGCATTAACGAACACATTGACAATAACGCGTCTCTCTTTTTTCCTGTTTCAGCTGCGCAAACCATGCAGGATGATTTACTGATGGACAAAAGCAAAACCCAGCCCCAGCCCCAGCAGCAGCGGCAGCAGCAGCAGCAGCAGCAGCAGCAGCAGCAGCAGCCCCAGCCCGAGCCCAGCGCAGCCGAAGCCCCGTCCACGCCCCTGTCCTCAGAGACCCCCAAGCCGGAGGACAGCAGCGCAGTGCCGGCCCTCAGCCCCGCCGCGGCCCCGCCGGCCCCCAACGGCCCCGACAAGATGCAGATGGAATCGCCGCTCCTGCCGGGCTTGAGTTTCCACCAGCCCCCTCAGCAGCCGCCGCCACCACCGCAGGAGCCCGCGGCGCCGGGCGCGTCGCTGTCGCCGTCCTTCGGCAGCACCTGGTCCACGGGCACCACGAACGCGGTAGAGGACAGCTTCTTCCAGGGGATCACCCCAGTCAACGGGACCATGCTCTTCCAGAACTTCCCGCACCACGTCAACCCAGTCTTCGGAGGCACCTTCTCCCCGCAGATCGGCCTGGCGCAGACCCAGCACCACCAGCAGCCGCCGCCGCCCGCGCCGCAGCCCGCGCAGCCAGCGCAGCCCCCGCAGGCGCAGCCCCCGCAGCAGCGCCGGTCCCCAGCCAGCCCCAGCCAGGCCCCCTACGCGCAGAGGGGCGCCGCCGCGGCGTACGGTCACCAGCCCATCATGACTAGCAAGCCGTCCTCGTCCTCCGCTGCAGCGGCCGCGGCTGCGGCCGCCGCCGCCTCGTCTGCCTCGTCCAGCTGGAACACGCACCAGAGCGTGAATGCCGCCTGGAGCGCGCCGTCCAACCCGTGGGGCGGCCTGCAGGCGGGCCGGGACCCTCGCCGGGCGGTCGGCGTGGGTGTGGGCGTGGGCGTAGGGGTGCCTTCTCCGCTCAACCCCATCTCGCCGCTCAAAAAGCCCTTCTCCAGCAATGTGATCGCACCGCCTAAGTTCCCCCGTGCGGCCCCGCTCACCTCCAAGTCCTGGATGGAGGATAACGCTTTCCGGACCGATAATGGTAACAATCTGTTGCCATTTCAGGTAATGCTCCGATGCACCTGCACACGCCTTCCTTCTGCCCCGCTCCCTTTGCCCCGTACTCCCTGCCATTTAATCATTCACTGATGTTTATTCTTTAAAAAAGGCAACGATGTCCAGCTCTCCTGCCCCTTTCCAAAGCCTTCAGTTAACTGATGCTATTCCAGTCCCTGGGTCAAGGGTGGGAGAACATTGTGACAGCTTGAGGAATTGTATTTATGCACCCTGACAAGATCGAAAAGGGCCTTTTTCTTTTAGTTTATTTTTTCCTTCACCGTGCTTGTGCCTCTTATTTTGACCTCCTTTGACTAGTAAAGCTGTGAGTGTATGGCAGGGTGCCGGCATAATCCCAGGATGAGTAGGCTGAGATTCCTGTCGTTTTAAGTAGCTACACATTTCAGGTTATGCAATCCCGGGCTCGAGGTGCCGCCTGAAAGCTGTCCACTCCCAAACCACCCTGGCCCTATTCTTAAAGAGGTTAACAGCTCTTGAGTGGTGCTATTTCAGACAGTTGCATATGCTCAATTAAACTAATGTGAACACATGTGTTTATGTCTCGCTAAGGTGCTGGCATCATTAATAGCAATCAGCATATTGCCCCTGCCGGGAAAATTATGAGTGTGAGATTCCAGTAAACACTGGAACTCTATCAGGAACCGAGATGGAAGAGTGGAAATTCTAGGGGTAGCCCTTGCTATGTTACCTAGAAGAAAGGCTTAGAAATTGTTTTTTTCCAGAGGAAAGAGACAATAGGACGCGACCTTCAGAGCCATATTGCAATGGAGTCTATTTGCTAGCTAGCACTGAAATATTTAAAGCTGCAGTGTCCTTCAGTTGGGTTATTTAAGAAGACAATGCAGATCAATTACATCATTTGAAACTGGGCAAAGTGAAACTCTTGCAACTTTAATGAAAAATGAGCCTTGTGTCTTGGTGTTAAATGCCAATGAAAAACCCAGGAAGTGCCCCAGACAATAAGGTTGAATGGAGCGTCCTTATTCTGTTCTTGCTTTCTGATCCAGCCCACGGCCACACTGGTTGGCAGTGTCCTGGACATCTTGAGTTGGAAAGGGGTGGTGAGGGTGAATGTTCACTGGAGGCCTTTGTTCTCAGCAAACATTTATCCTTCACTGACAAATTGATTTGGCCATACGCTTCCAGGCTCAGTTGAAAAAGAAAAGAAGAAAGGAAGGAGAGAGGAGGGCTTTGGATAAGACACTGTTTGGATCTTTGGATCCAAGGAAATGAAACAAATCCTTTGAACATTGCTGAAAAATGGCAGAACCGACATTTGACAGTTAGTTTAAAGCGTCAGGTGCAATTGGAACCTTCATTTTATTGCTCTGTACATTTCAGATGTGTTGTTTGGGGTGACTCCCATCCATGAAGAAGGAGATAGGGTTATTAAGAAGCACATGATTCTCTAAGCTAGGGCAAGGATTTTTAACCTTAACAATTCAAGGGGGTCCATGAAACTCATAGATTGTATGTATGAGAGTTTTTAATGAGAAGAGGATCTTACCAAATTTTTACAGGGGTCCTTCAGGAATGGAAGATTTTAATATTAAAATGTATTTCCCCCGTTATTCTAAAGTTTATTTTAATAAAATGAAAAGACCTTGCGAGCTGGGATTAGATTGATAGAGAAAAAGAGGACTCTGCTTTCTGGAATTTCACTATATGCTTATTTGTATGTGAAAGGGGAGGCTGGACAGGAAGCCTAAATTTGGTAAGAGAGCCCCTCTTTTTATTCTCATGCTTTCTACCCAAGTCCAATCTTAGAGGGTGACGTAGAATCTGATGGGGAGGTTTAGGGGGTTGGAAAGTGGCGGTGTAGACATCAATTATCTTTTTCTAGGAGTTGGATCTGAATACAACTAGCTTTTGATTCATCATCTCCAGAAATGGGGGCTGAGAAGAGATTAAATTCGTAAAATCTCCCCTAAACTGATACTGACAAGTAATGTGGGGATTGCCAGTTGTTTCTCAGCAAGCCGTATACCAGCCATGCTAATGAGAGCCAGATGGACTGGGTTGAGTTTGGTCTCCTATTTTTTGGTCCGTGGTCGTGCTATCGAGTAGGGGAAGATAGCCAAAAGATTTGTAGGAGGAGAGATTTTATTGAAAATTGAGCTTTATAAATTTGGCCTCAAGAAGAATTACATGGGCTTTTTGTCTCATTTCTTTTCCTTACTTAAAATGGAGCTTCAGAGTTTTGAAGCCTTATTAGAGCCAGAGTGGGAATAAGCTGGCTGTGTTTTTGCTTGGAATATTATCAGACATAGTTTGTGTTGATAAGTATACCAAGTTTAAAAAACAAAAACAAAACACTGTCTTGTGTGCAGAATTATACATTCCTGTCTGTTTATTTAAGTCATTTTTTAAGACAAAAAGGAGAGAATACCGTAAGTAGTTCTTTTTACAAAAATTGTTTATTTTGACAAATAGGACTTTTTTCTCTAAGTAGAAGAGTTTATTTCATAGAATAGCAACCCAGTTTTTTATTTCACAGACTCTTTGAGCCAAAAGGGACCTTCAATAGTGATTTACTCTAATGTATCTTAATCTTAAAAAAAAATGTATATATATATATATACATTCTAGCAAGTTGATTGATTTCTCTGAGTTAGGGCGGCTGCTTCCTTAGGGACTACTTGTATCTAAAAGCCATCTCATTTCTATAAATAAAGAAACTGAGGTCCTGAAAGTTAGAGTGACATAACTCAGACACTAGAGCTTTGCCTAATTTTGCTGATGTGTGTCCTTAACTTCCCTGTAGCACTAGTCCTGTCAGGTAGAATTCATTTTAAGTCAGGGTCTCTTTGGGCTCCATTCAAATGGACTTAGTTATGGAACTGTCTCGTGGGATTCTCTGACTGCCTCTTAGTGATGGACCGTCCACCAGAGAGCTCAAGAGCAGTGAGGTACCCCACCTGGGGAATTATACATTTGCTTCATTTTATATTTGTATAAGACAGGAAAGCCTACTTCTGTAAAAGGACTAGAACAGAGGTGTTTTCTATATGCAGTGAATTTGAGTTTAAATAACATTATTGTCCAGAGAAGTTTAAAAAGGACCTTTGAGGGCACCTATTCCACTTAGTCTGCTCATTTTCCATAAGAGGAAATCAAAGTCCAAATACGTGAAATGACTTGCCCACGTTCAGGTGGGTAGTTTCTGTCAGAAGCAGACTTTGGAGGTGGGTTGCGTAGGTTCAGATCTCACCTCTGCCAGATCCTGGCTTCATAATCTTGAACAAATTATGTCACTTGTGAAATGGAAACAATAGTAATTACTTGCTTCATAGAGGTTCAAATGAGGAACTGTATACAAAGTGCTTAGCACAGTGCTTGGCCCTTAGTAAAGTGCCATATTAATTAGGTTCTGATTGTTGTTATTACAATGGTGACCAGAGCTCTGTATGATCGTATTGTAGTGTGGATTACCGATTTTTCACACAGTGCAATCTGAAAACCCCCAAACTTCTATGTAACGTCATTTAGTCTCCTTTTTCTGTCTGAAGTACCTTCTGGCTCTTGTAACAATGTGGTAATCCGCCATTACCTATGAGCCAGGCCCTGTGCTAAGCACTTTCCATGTAGTTTCTCACTGGAACCCCTTCAAGGTAGAGGACTGTTATTACCCTCATTATACTGACAAATAAATTGAGGGTTGGAGCATTTACATTATTTCCTCAAGATCACGCAGTAACTGGCAGAGCTGGGATATGAACCCAGGCAATTTGCCTCCGGAGCCAGTGGAGGCGTATAATACCTCTAGGACATAAGTTAACAACACATTGTAGAGCAGGAGAATGGGCAGAATCTGTACTTGACTTCATGATATACCCTAGAAATTGTGTTTTTAAAATATTTTGTATTGATAAAAACAGAGGAAGAAAAAATACAGTGCCCATATATATATACTACCATTTAAATTCAACAGTAGTCAATATTTTTCCCTATTTATTTATTTACTTAATGTATTTTTGAGTATTGTATCTTTGGGAAAAAAATTCAAATTATGTTCTGCTTTCTATCTGCATTCCTACTTTCTTTTCTCACCCTAAGTTGAAACCGATTATATAGATTTTATATTTTCTGGCGTAAGTCTGTTTAAATGCAATTTAGTGTTAATTGTGCTGTTATCTGTGACAGAGGAAGAAATTCCTTATGTGAATTCATGGGAATAGAAATTATTTTAAAGAGTAAATATGCCGATTCATAATAAATTTTGAGGCAACATCTGTATTTTCAAGTCTATCCTCCCCCCCCTTTTTTAAACCATCTTTTTAGAAAGTAATATAAATTGTCTAGTTTATGCTTGCTTTTGAATAAGGATAGTATGACCTAGATTTAAAACTAGAGACTCTTCTGTAGTTGGTTTCTTAACTACTGCTCTAATGCAAAACCACTTAAAGTCCACCCAACCCCACAAACTGTTTCGGAACCTATTATGGCATGGTTGATATGCCAGCAAAGCCACATTATCTATATTCGATTTAAAAGAGGCATTGGTTAGGAAATATTAGAAGGTTTTCTATGCTACTGAAAACATTAATCTAATAATATAAGCTGTGTACTTTAAAATTGCATGTTGAATAGTACTTAGCTTTAAACTCTTCATGACCTTGCAGCAAGCTGATATAAAAATACTCTTTCAGAAATGTGAAGTTTTTAGATATTCTCTAAGACACAATTTTCTACTTAAATAGCTTTCTCCGTTGGTTGGCCTCTTTTGCTATCTCTCAAAGGCTGCATAAGGCATAATGCTTGTCCATTTGGAACTTGTCATTGCTCAGGTAGTTTTTGTAATGTTTTAATCTGCAGGTATTGAAAGATTATGGCTTTGTTTACCACAATATGAAAAGTTTGATTAAGCCATGTGGATTTTACTGAGGAAAGAAATGGAGGGCATAGAGTAGCGGACAGCCTATGAAGCTTGGAACAAGGAAGATACTGATTGAAGCCCCAGCTCTGTCACTGGTGATTGGAGTCAAGTCATTTATCCAGTGGTTCTTTTTCCAAGAATTCTGCAAAAAATGGAGAGAGAGAGCGCGCCTATCTTCTGGGTTTGCTTTATGAGATAAAGTATACAAAATGTTCAGAAAATTAGATACTGTTATGGCTCTTAAATGCCTGCCTAATTACTGGTAATGATAGTCAGTTAGAGTTTAATAGAGGAAATATTTGTTGATAACCAGTTGTCCAGAGTTAAACACTAGTTGATGGCATCTGGAAGTAGAGAGGGCCTAGAAAGAGGTGTCCAGTGGGGATGGAAGAGCTTATGAAAGGCTCTTTGTATATATGTTGACTGCCCGTCCTAGAAAGCCAGTCATGGTGCTCCAAGGGTTAGGGAGTATATAGACCTCTGTCACAAGGATGGTGTGTATTTGTAACTACCTGCTTCTGCTTATGGCTGACTCACTAATGCAAATGTGAGAGTTTTCCTTGCTCTGTGAAACTTTTAATTGGTGATGGGAGAAATGGTTAAACTCATTTCCCAACTGTTTCCAGTGTTGATAGTTCTGGAGTTCTGGAACTCCAAAGGCTCTAATTCGAAGTTCCTCATCATCACTTTCCTGAAGACCATTCCCTGGCTCTCTGGAAGGGCCAATGTGGTGGTCAGAGACAGAATTCAGAATAGAGCCCCACGTTTGGATCTTGAGAGTTGAGGAATATAGCCACAGCTTCAGAGGCGCTGTAGGAGGCAGCCTCACAAGGAATTTCCTATTGCTGCTCCTTATACTTTGTAGGTGGCTTGTTCTGTGGGGGGTTCTGTTATGCTTCAGTTCTATTGCATTTAGTTTTCGTGTTCTTTTCAGGTACTAGGCATGTAAACTTATTAATGTGAAACCGTTGTAATGTTTGCGTTTTGACTTAACTTGAAATAGAGAAGTACTAGTGAATTAAAATGATACAATAAATCAGCATCTTGGAATCGAGACCACTTTTCTCTCCCAGAAGCACTATTATATAATTCTTGGAAATCATGAATATACGACATGAATCCTTGTTGGCAGTCTTCAGAGGAGAGAAACAGAAATGGGTACCAAACAGCCTTTATATCATTTGAAGTGATCACAGAATTAATGTACGCAAGGGGAAGAAGATACTGTGTACTCATATTGTGTGGATAAGACTGTTGTACAGCCAAATATCTTTATTCCTCAAGCATTCAAAATTATTTCAAAGTCAAGATCAAGTACGAGAGAAAAAATAACTATCTTTAGTAATCCAATGCAACAGATTAAATGGTCAATTCTACCAAAGGAGCCAGTATCTAGAAGTTCATGAGCATCCAGCACTTAGTGGGTACTCATTAAATGAATGCATAAACATTTAAACCCAAGTTGATATAGTTTTGTCCTTTCTACAATGCAGTATAATTAGTGATTTGAACAGATTCTCTATATGCTCTTCATAGAATATGGAAACATAGGTGAATATACAGAAGGTGATAATGGACATCTTCAACTTGTGAAAATAGAAAATATTATATGGGTTGGATGTCTTTATGGACATCCCATAATTTCAAGGCTGTGACTCTATTTGTAGGTTTGGTATGCTAATAAATAAGCAAGATTCTTGCTTTGATTTAAAGGTTTTGGCAACCAGTAGTTGGGAACACTAACTTACATCCTATTAGTTAAATTTTTTACCCCTTCACTGTTAATCAACTCACTTTTGTGGAGTTAATTTACCCTATTATGGTGATCTGTTTTATTCCTGTCTTCCCAAATCAAGTTATTAATCTTGGAAGTGACCAGAATGAGGGTCAGAATAATTCTGACAATAACACTTAGAAATATTAAGGAGAGAATTCTTTGGTCTAAGAGGTTGAAAAGAGTAAGTTATAGTAGGCCTGTTCAGCCAGTCATTCGTTTGAAGATTGTGAGATTGGAAAGCAGAGATGTAAAGTGCAAAAAACTTTCTATCTTAAATATATGGTAGGGTTTGGAGAGTTAGGGATTAAAATACTTCAGAGGAAACATTTTAGTGATCTGATATTCTAACCCCCTACCCAAAGTCCAGGAGACCTAGTTCTTAGGTTTCAGATAAGCAGCAATTAAAAAGGACAAGAAGTGTATGTGCCCAGAAGCACCTCTCTTTTGCAATCTGCTGTGGAAATTTTCCTTTCCTCTTTTGGACTAGAGAAATATAAACCAGATACGCAGGGGATTAAAAATAGTGAAGACCAATGAAGTTTATGAATAAAGATTGTGGGGAAAGGCTGAGAGAGAGAGTTTTTTGAATCATGAATCTATTTTTGTGTGTTTGCGCTTGATTTTATGGGTAAACTATTCAAGTCTTTGCACATTGTTGTTTAAAGCAGTTATAATCAATAGAATCCTGGGTTCAAGATAAACAATTAAGAAGGATAGCATATGCAGTAGTTTTGTTAACCACGTATCTATGACAGAATTCCCTGATCAAAGGCATGGGATTCACATTAAGTTTCTTTTGGCATCTTCCCTCGTAGTCATAATCCACATACTCTAACTTTTGGATGTTGAATTATTTTTGATGCCTTCTTCAGATAGATACAGTTGACACCTACAGGGGACCCTGCATGTCAAGCACTGGCCTCATCTTTTTCACATAAATTATCTTATTTAATCCTTACACGTTCTTGTGAATCAGGATCATCATTCTACTTGAGACTCCGAGAGTGTTAGCTGACTAGTAAGGTGACAGAGGAGTAACGGAAACAGAGGACTTTTGACTCCATATCCAGTTCTTCCCTTCTTCTATGCCTGCTTGCCTCTTAACACTTACCATCTTTCAATATGCCTTTTTCCCCTCCGGGGGTGAGCGCTAGGAATCTGTATTTTATTAAGCTTTTAAGGGGATTCCTAGGCATGCCAAAGTTTGTGGAGTACAGGAAAGGTGTTCTGATGATCTCTGAAGTTACACCTCACTTTTCTTCAATTTAAAAATACCTGTTTGGCTACATGAGAGTTTGAAAAAAGGAAGCCATATTTGGCCTGGGGAACAGACCCAGCATATACCAGTGACTGCAGTTCCTTCCACATCTCTCTCCCAGTAATTCTGGTTTGCCAGAAAGACTCTAGTACACCTTTGATGTTGTGCTCTTTCTCCAGATTATCCCTGAATCTCCTCATCCCACATGGTCTTTATAGCACTTGTTACTCTCTGAAATGAGCTGTTTTATTTATTTCTTTTTGTTTCTCCACACTAGAGTGTAGGCACCACAAGGGCAAGGACCTCTTCACTGCGGTATTCCTGGGGGTTGTGACAGTACCTGGGGTATTTTAGGCAGATGGTAAATATTTGTTGAATGTGTTAATGATTTACAGTTACAAATGACTGATAAGGCAGTTATTGGTCATTTGCATGTAGCTAGCAAAATAGAGCAGTTTCATTTTATGAACAATTAACTGGCCACTACCAGAGGTCAGGCACCAAGGATTAAAGCTGAACCATGTCCTGTCCTCAAACAGGTCCCTGACAAACATGAATTAACATGTAAGATGATAAGGTTTATAACTATGTGTAATATGCACAACAAAGAGAATGTGTACTTGGATTGAATCAGAAGAAGAAATTAGAGTGTGTGTGTGTGTGTGTGTGTGTGTGTGTGTGTGATTGGGAAGGCTCCAGGAAAGTCTTCATAGTTTAAAATATTTTCAAGGTTTTTCTGATTGTGAAAGTAATACATATTCACTATTTAAAATTTGAGACGGAAAAATTGCTTATAATTCTGTTACCCAGGGTTGAGTACTCTTAATGTTTTGGTGCATTTTCTGCCAGTTCTCTCTTTTTTATGTGTATGTATATTGTAGTATATTGTATTGTATGTGGTCGAGATGATTCTGTGTAAACAATTTCATAGTCATATTTTTTGGTCTTTCATATCATTAAATTTATAAACATTATTTATTATAGCATGATATTCCATCACAAATTTAACAAATTATTTCTGTATTTGAAGGATTTAGCTTTTCAGTTTTTAACTCTTAAACATAATGCTATCATGAACATCTTTGGGCATAGGGGTAAGGGTTGCTGCAAAGATTTGTTTTAAGCCGAGGGAACGACAGGTACACAGGTAAGGAACACATGGTATGCTGAGGGAGCAGAAGATTCACGGTAGGAGTGAGGCAAGTGAGAGATGAGGCTGGAGATATAGATAGGGGCCTGATCACAAAGGCCATTGCAGCATTCCTGCGCCTTCAACTCTGTCCAATAGGGACATTGAAGGATTTTTAAGCTGAGAAAGATAGCCATTGTGAGGCTTTGAATTGGTGAATGAAGTGATCACATCTTTGTTTCAAAAAGATTATTCTGGGGTACGGACTGTCAGAAACCAGACAGAGTCAGGGAAACTGGTTAATGTGTAAGGACCCAAAGTGATTGAGAGGAAGGGACTGACTTGAGAAGTAAATTAGGAGACCACTGGAAGGACTGGTGATTGCTTGGCTGTGGGGCATAAAGGAGAAGGGGTTCAGAATGACTCTTCAGGTTTTTGGCTTAGGCAGCTGGGATAAATGATTTAGAGGTGAAAAGGCTTAATCGTGGCAGATTAGAATTTTTATGACTCATAAGCCCAGGTGGGTTTAGACTGGAGGAACTTCAGAAGGGAAAGCTATGTGTTGGGAATATTTGAGCAAGTGATTTGACATCTCTTATCCACCCATGCTTTTGTATGACTCTTAGTGCGTGGGAAGAAAACCTTATTAAAATAGATTATTTTGTGGTCTACTTACTTATTAGAACACTAAATCTGAGAGAAGAAATAACTGCTATTCTAAGTCAAGAGCTTTTTTCTGATTCTAGACTGTTTTGGTTTTTTTTTGTTATACCCTGAGAATTAGAGCATGAGTTAGCTGATTAGTCATCTTGTTTATGGCTTACAGCATGGCATTGCAAAGAACTATAAGGAGTTATTAATCCATCAACCATAGGGGAGGATCACAAACAGTGAGAGAACTGAGACCTGGCATCCATTATTGTTTAAGTTGAATAAACTCACTTAAGAAGTCAGTCTATGTTATCAGCCAGTCTGAAATATCATTAATAAGGTCTTAGCAATGGAGATTGATCTTATGCAATTTAGTTCTGCTATACTATACAACGCTTAGTTTTTTAACACGTGTAAACATGATGAAATATTTTGAAGCTTAGGATCCATAGAGCCACAGGGAGATGAGTTTTCTGAGAAGGGGAAGGAGAGGAAGATGGGGCCAGGGTATGAGATCCACCAGAATTGAGTGTTTATCCACTTATATTTCTAGGGAGGGAAGTGGGCTGTAATGTTCATTTAATTTCCAAAGCAGCACATAACTCAAAAATGGTTAAGAATCACAGATACAGAGTAAAAACACTGCTGCTGCATGACATCCAATAAACCTTTAAAAGATTTTTAAAACTTAGGCATCTCATAAAATTTGTTCTTCTCCCTCTTCATAGCTGAGAGAAATTTTGCCCAATTTTAATAAGAGTACTTTCTAAATAGAGGGGGCCCAACTCCTCTTTTATCTAGCTTTTTCTAGAGCATTTAAATTAACTTTACATCATACAGATCATTTTGTGGCATTCATTTCATTGGTTTACATATGTTAAATCACTTATTTACAATAACACTAGCATTAAAAAGATTAGGGTACAAACCCACCACCCCATCAGTAAACTTGCAGCTAATCTGGTAGGACAGAGATTTACGGGCTCATTAGTCATAGGTGTTGAATGTACTATGGACATTTTTTTTTAATTGGGAAGGTGGAACTCATGGCTTAACCTGGAAAGTAAATTAAGCAAAGCTTCAATTATAGTAGATGCTAATGTATTTGAATAAATAAATGGACTAGAAAGTTTTGATTCGAGAGAGATGTTGTTTCGTTTCTGGTATCCGAGATACAACTTAGAAATAACGACTTTCAATAATGACCATTGCTCAGTGGTAGAGCGCATACTTTGCATGCATGTGGTCCTGTGTTCAATCCCCAGTACCTCCATTTAAAGAAAAGAAAAGAAAAGAAAAAAAGAATGACTTTCAGAAATTGCTAATATAGAAATGACCTCCTCTCCCCAGAAGAACATTTCCACTCTCCCATTCATGTCTTTGTTGTTGTTATTCCTACTATTGTGACCTAATGAAGAGAGTAGAACTGGGGGAGAGGGTAGAAGCTGGGGGTTTGTGGGGTAGTGGGACAGTGTCCTGGATCTCAATGGTAGACCTGCAACTCACCAAGAGAGGTGAACCAGAATCTTAAGGTTTTCACGTAGAAACAGTGTTGCCTGTGTGATGCAGGGTTTTTTTGTTTGTTTGTTTTTAAGCTCTGTAACCAATTAACTACTTATAGACCAGTGTAGAAACCTAACTATTCTCTATTACTTAGTTTCTACCGGTAACGAAATGTTTTAACTTTAGCACATTTTGGAATACAGTTTATTTAAGATGTATGACATCAAGGCCTGGTAAGAACAATTGACCAAAGTTTTGCCAGTTCTGAACACTTTTGCAGAATATATTCTGCATATACCTAAATTAAAACAAAGACTCTATTTTGTTTGTTTGTTTGTTTGTTTTAATGTGACAGTTTAAGATGAAGCTTTACCAGGCACCTCATTGCCATGGTGCTCATTCAAAGGTCAAAAGTTATCTGGAGAAAAACCAAAAAAACAGCATTTTAAAATAGTTGGCTCTTCATTGTAAAATGACTATAACTCAATAAAAAAAAGTTTAAAAATACAAAAAATGAAATAAAATAGTTGGCTCTTAAGCTGCAAAAACACAATCTAAATACTTTGAACCATGTTACAGTGCTGATGAAGCTCTTCTGCAATGTTCGTCAAATAAAACTTTGTGCTGCTTTTAAGCAGAATAGAGACAGACTAATTTTGCTAATGCTTCAGGGTGTTGCAGAGTAAAACTTGGTGAATGGAAAAATGTAAACTTGACTTTCAAAGGCATTATAAATTTGGCATTTTAGAAGATTTGGCACTGGATGGGGAGATTGATTTTATCATTTTGACTTTGAATTCCTCAACATTCCAAAGACATAAGCTCACCTGAAGGTAGCAGAATTATTTGGTTAACGTTTTTAGATCTGACTGCCTACTTCCTGCTTATTTGCCGGTGTAGCTGATTCTACCTGACCTATCAACTTTGGTGTGATCTAGCATGTGAAATGTTATTCTAGAGTAGCTATTTTAAAGTTGGTGAATCATCCAGGTATAACACAAGATTTTCATTTTAAAATCCTGTGGGATATTTGATATTCTAATTCTAATTTAGGCCTAGGTTCTGTTAATTGTGATACACAGAAGGAGACTTAAAGGAAATTACAGCTTAAGGTCAAAACTGCAAGACCTAGAATGAGGAGGAAAGGAAGAGAAATCTCTTGATAGTGAATATATTCCTTTACGATGAGGGATGTAACAAAGGGCTGAAGCAGACCGAGGGAGTAGAAGTGACACATTCTGTTAGAGGGACATAAATAATAGAGAATGTATTGAATACTGACATGTCAAAGGACTTTGAAAGACAGTGAAGAAGATTTCAGCGAAGAGGACAAAGCGAGGTAAAAGGATGCTTCAGCTTTTGTTACAATAATTAAATATTCAAAAAGGCAGCCACTTTATCCTGTCCAGGAAGTTAAGCAATTGCCCATTTCATATTCCAGTTTTTTTGTATGCAAGCCATAGGCAAGTAAGCTGACATCAGGGATTTATATTAAGAAGTTTCTTCTAGGGAGTGTCAGAATCAAGTTCAAAACCCAATCTTTTAATCTCCTGTGGCACGATCATAATATTCATGATGCCTGTAAGACACTTCATGTTTGTTCTAAGCCATCAAAGAAAGATAGACTGTGTGTTCAGCATAATTTGCATTGTGTATATTATTAATGATCTTGTCTGATAACTTCTTATAATACTCAGAATTGTAAAAAGACAATCTATGTAGTAAAGATATGTTTTGTAAATTTGTTCTATAGAAACAGCTGTGGAAACTGTGCTGTGCAAAATTCTTATATACTATTTAATATATTTTCTCTTTATTATAAATTTGTAGAAATTCACATGGCAATGCTGTTAACTGGAATTTGAATTCAGTATTCACGAAGTACATTCCATGTTCTTGAACTAGTGTTGGGAACTATGATGACACAGTTTATCTGAGTCCTGTCTTTAGGAACTAATGTACGTGTGACAAAGCATTAAATGAAAGCAGATACCAGATTGTGAGATGTGTTAGTTGCCATGAATGGTCAAGTAGAGGCAAAAATAATTTGGCCTAGAACTTTTTTTTAAGTGATAACATCCCTTTAGCTCCATTTTGAAGGATAGATAGGATTTGGCTAGTTATAATGGGAATCCAAAATAAGGAAAGAAAAATGAGCCATTAGCGGGATTATTGATCAGACCATCCTGAATAGAGCAGGTCTTTATTGGGAGATAAAGATGGTTGGTTGTTCTCTAGGATTAAAAAAATAATAGTAAATTTTTATTTACTGGATTCCACTTGGTTTTAGAAAGCATTTAAGCTGTCTTTGTACATACTACACTATAAGAGAACTTAGATTAGCAGTAGGTGAGATAAAGGTGATATAAGAGTAAGGATGTAAAATGGAGCCCCGAATTAGCCTAGTACTGATGATGTTTACCGTGAAATTGACAGTCTTGAGTGTCTGGCTTAGGAATGTGGGTTCTGCACACAGAGGGGAAGCTAAGTCCCTGAAGGACTAAGATCAGAGCCGTGACACAATAAAAATACACGTTTAGAAGGACAAGGCAGGTGAATTGGAGAAGTGTGTGCCTGCCACAGTGCAGCCTGGGGGTAGGGAGGCTGCTGAGAAGGCATGATAGTTATCTTGGGTTTGGCACAAATCTAGGGAGGAGGTACAACTGTGAGAAACCTTACAAAGGAAGATAGGATAGGAGTGCCCCAAGAGACATCTTGAGTAGACCATTTAATTGCAAAGTGGTGTTAGTGATCTAAAAATCAAAATTTCTCTTTAATTTTGGAATGCTGTTTTATCAGTGGTCATTCTTAATCATTCTTAATTTTGTTAATATGGACTGATTGATTTGAGTATTCATTGATGGTGGAGAAAAACTTAAGAAACATGCTGAAAACCAAAGTAAAGCTGCCAAAGTTTCATAATTGATTGTGGCTCATCTTATTGATAAATCAAGTAAATATGTTTTTGTCATTAATGCATGATTCTCAAGTTGGGAAAGATTTTTATTCTGGATATTCTGTGGTTAGGTTGCCATAGAATTTGGAGGGTATCTGATGTCTTTGTTCATTAAGAAAATCTTTTAACTTACTGATATAGAGAACACTGGGAGAGTTGAAAGAAAATGGTTAAAATAGGGGTTGGGATGGGTGACTATTTTAGGGTAAGTAAAAATGTGTGTTGCTTGAGATTAACACGTGTACAATGATGAAAAGTTCAAAATTGAGTCTTATGTCTGTTTTCTGTTTAGTGATTTCGGGATATATTTATATAGTTAGTTTTTCGTAAGTATGGCCTATTTAAGTAGCTGTAATTCTGGAGGTTAAATATGGCCATTGTTGGGAATCAAAATGGCAAGGTGTAATTCACTCTGTACTAAGGAGACTTGATGGACTTCAGCTAACTTGCCACATTATAATCATTATAAACCTGTGTTTCCTAAACTTGTTGAGCCAGCACCACTTTGACAGTCTTGAGAGTGCCTTAGAGGTGGGGGAGCTGGAGTACAAATATAAAGTTTTGGAGGCTGAGGTCAGTCACAGGGTGGTTTTAGGTCAGAAAGCACAGTTTGGGGCAGGGGTTACTTACATTTGTAAAGTAGTCTAGTTGGGGGAATAGTCAGCGATCTTAACTTTGAAACACGGGAATTCAAGGTGAGTTACCATTAACTCTATTTGTCTTTAGCTGTGCTGCCCAGTAGAAATAGACTGCAAGGCCCATAGGATAATTTTAAATTTCCTAGTAGCATATTTAAAAAGCAAAAAGAAACAAGTGAAGTGAATTTTAATTATATATTGTTTTTAAGCTGCTGTACCCAAAATACTGTTTCAACATGTGATTGATATAAAAATTAATGATGAGATATTTTACATGGTTCTTTTTATACCACGTCTTCAAAATCCAGTATGTGTTTTATACCTTCAACGCATCTCAGTTTGTTCTAGCAACATTTCAATTACTCTCTAGCCACGTATGGGTAGAGGCTACCATATTGGACAGTGCAGATATACAGTCTTGTCTTAGAACAAATGGGTCTGAATGAGCTGATAGTTAAAACAATTTTATCTTAGTTTGCATTTTATGTCATGATTTGGCAGTTTATCTGTAGTGCAAGTCATAGTATAGTTTCGTAACTTGTGGTTTCTTTTTCATTTCTCACTTTAATGCATAAATCTATGGTTTTCCATTAGCATGCCATCATTAAAACAACATATTATATAGAGAGATACAATATTGATTTACAAGGAGAATGTAAGAGTTTTCTTGCATGCTTGATAGACTGTCTACTAGACTAAGTCTTCACTTCTGATAGATAGAATGTTTCATCAGATTTTCTAAAGCTAGTATTTTGAACAACAACAAATATTGCCCAGTAATGGCTAAATGCATATATTGTACTGACAGTTTCTATTAATTTTATCTGGTGGTGCTTTCTTTGCTGTTGACAAAAGCATTTTACATCTGTTCTCATTTGTTATCACTAGAGATATGCCTAGGTATTATCTTTGAACTTTTAGTTTTGCATTTTGAATAAAATTATTTTTATATAGGATAGATGAGTTGTCAACAGTCATAAAATAATTTAAATGAAAGTATTTTTTAAAGCACTGTGTATCCATTTGAAGTTTTGTTCATACCTACAGTGATTACAGATTGTTCAGTAGTTTAGGTATTACTCACCTAAAGTGTATGTGTGGGGAGGGGGAGTGCTTTGTGTGTGTGTGTGTGTGTGTGTGTGTGTGTGTGTGTATAACATTTTCCCTCCTTTCTTTTGGTCCCCAACAACTTTCCTATCTTCTGTTTTTTCAGAATAATTGCTTTAGGTTTCTCATTGCCTTATATATATATATTCAGTTCCTCGAATGTAATTTACTTGCCACTTGCGTCTTTCATATTTCCATAGTTATCAGCCTGTAACTCATGCCTTGCTTTTGCCTTGGTTCTTCATTACTTCATGAAAAAGGAACTGAGGTTCATTCTGAACTTCCGCACCACGGCATATGACCACGTTCACTTCCCTGCATGACGACAGAGGCGAATGCTATTCATTTGTTTATTTATTTAGCACTTACTTGGCACTCCTTTAGGCTGCACAGTGTACTAAGTGCTTTCCAAATACTATCTTTATAACATTCATGTAAGGTAGATATTATCGTTACCTGCATTTTTCATATGAGGAAACTGACTCACAGGGAGGTTAAGTAACTTGTCCAATTCTGTTGAAATTTGAGTGCTCATCATGTGTTTTGATTCATGAGTTACGTTTATCTAACTGCAGAGCAGCAGAGTGTTATCTTTCTGGCCACCACTGGTCATCTCAGTGAAAAGACCGATTGATTATCTTGTGTATACAGTTGTTCAAATAGTGAGTTCTGTCTGCTTTTTCCAGTTTATTTCTTCTTGGCTTCTCTCCCCCTTTTCCTTTCTCAAATTGTGTCTTGAAATCCTCTTTTGAGTCTTTGCTTTTAGAATATTGTATATACCCTATAGTTTCACTGAATGAGGATAATCATAACACGGGCATTCTGCTTGCTTGTCTTTTTCCTCTCTCCAGAAGGCAGAACATATTCTGGTGACAGTAGAATCCATGGAAAGAGTAACATACATGGGTTTCTACATAAATACGTATTTATGGTTATATATTTATGTATATTCATATATAAATTTTTTACATTGATATCTTACGTTTTAGGCAATAGATGTTTCTACAACATTTGGGGAATAAAATTAATTTTTGTAAATTGAATCAGTTTAAGAACTCGAAATAGCTATACCTAGAAATGAGGTCCTACTTTACCTACCTTTTGAAAGCAAATTATTACTTGAACTTTTTCACAGAAGTAAACAGTTTCCTCAAAATAGAGTTGGAAACACAAATTGAAGTCAATCAAACGTTAGGGTTTTTTCAGTCCTTTCTTAGATGTGGGAGAGAAATTTAAAATTACAGACAGAAAAAAATGCTTTAGAATTACCCATGTTTTTGTTTTTCCTTGTTCCTGTGGGATTCAGCTTAATGAATAAGAAGCGATAATGTAAGAAGGTACAATTCTCTTTCACACACACACCCCACACCAGGAATAGTAGAAAAACAATGGTTAGATGATAGCGAAAATGAGAATTCTTAGCTAGGAATGATTATCCAGTGTAGACGCAGAAGAGCTCAGTGGTTTTAAGGTTCTGGATTGCCTGGGTTTGACTCCTATCTCAGAAACTTTCTGTGTAATGAATTGTGCCTCAGTGTTCTCACTTGTCAAATGGGATAAGAATAGTAGTTACCACCACAGGCTTTTATGGGAGGAAATGAGATGAAATATGTGAAGTGCTTTAAATAGTACTGGGCACATAGCCAGGATCGATCAGTTCTGGAGATTTAATTACAGGAGATTTTGTTAGCCCTGTTGTTGGTTTAATAAGAGAAGAAAGGTTCTGGGATGTGTTGAAGTGGAATAGGGCGTGCTAAGTGAGGCTCGAAAGAACACCTTAATGAGGTTCAGAGGAGCAAGGGTATGTGAAAATGCTTTATGAGATGTAAAATACTCTATAAATAAAAGGTAGTGGGAGGAAATCAGATTATTTGTAGCCTTAATGTGCTAGAGAATGATATTTGCAGATCTAGCTTAACAGATAATGGTAATAATATTCCCCTCCACATCTCCAAAGCTGAATGCCGGGTAAATGATTTAAGGCCACAAAAAAAGTCTTTAAAATAAACTTAGCCTCTTTTGTGGTAGAATATTATTCCAAAGTTGGGCACATTCACGCACAAATTAACCTGATACCGTCCTGGAGAAAGGATTTCTTAAGCTACATCCTTAAAGTTAACAGTATTTACAAATGAGTCTTACCTATTTATAGCCTATAGTGTATATTTCCTTGGAAGTACCTCTGCTTGTGTCCTTCCAAATTTCTTGAGCAGGTGGGGCCCAGGCATCTGTGGACATCTCTGCGCCTCTGGCCTGCGTTTTCTGGAAGCATTTTTTTCTCTCTCTGTCATTTGTGCTTTCATAATTTCAAGCACGTAGCTCTGTGCTTGCGTTTAAGTCGTTCTATTATAATTATCTGTAAAATAGACAGCTGGCTTCTTGTGGACAGACTATGCCTACTTAACTTTTTAATCTTTAATGCTTGGCATATTAAAGTTTTTGATAAATACATGTGGAATCAATGAAGAAAGAATAAAACAGCCCTCAGCACACTTGGCTAAGTCTTATTAGCACTAACATTTGAAAGTAATACAGAAGGCTTTTCTAAAAAATATTCTGTGATGTAGACATTTTGGAAATTCTGACTGAACTTCCCTTAATCTAAATGATTGCATTTTACTGTATGATCTCTAAAGTACCTTAAAGTAACATTACTAGAATGATACAGGTATCATTCTGAACTAAATTTTTTTAAACTTCCAAATACCAAATATTCTAATAAATGTTGATGCTTTGCATTTTAGATGCTTTAATGTGTTCATCATAAATACGGTAACATTGAAATGAAAGATTACGTTGATTTATATATGTTCTTTTCTTCCTGGAATGCTTATACAACAGTTTGTGTGTGGTTAGCCTTCTTCCAGGACATGTGAATGTATTAAGAACTGAACTTGATATTTAGTTTCCTCATCTATAAAATAAGAATTATAATATCTACCTCATAGGACAGTTGTAAAGATTAAATAAAATAATCCAAATAAAATACTTAACACAGGGCCTGGCACATATTAATTATCTGTTATATGGTAGCTATGACTTAATAAATTCTATAAGGCTTATTATGAAAAACAATATACCCCTCCATTTCCCTCTCCCCAGAGGTAGATTGGTAGCTATTTTTATAAACCAGCATTATCTTATGTCAGAGACAGTAGGGCATAAAGGGGGAGTAAGCCTGTTGAAATTCAAAAAGAATAAAGCTTTAAAAATGGTTGACATTTAGAGATTTTGACCATATTATCCTATTATATTTGTTTGGTTGCTTAATCTATTTTTATTATTGGTTTCATCTGGAATCAGATGAGATTGTACAATAAACTTGAGATGCAGGGACTTTTTGGTTGGGTATTTTGTTCGTTTTCCCCTCTACCATTAGAAGAGAGGGGTTCAGAAACAGAAAAAATACAGTGTTTCCCTTCCTCTGGTCCCAGTCCATCAATGTGGAGTGAATGTTTTTTGGTACTCACCAGGTTCCCTTCTGAAAAATAAACACACATGCACACTGGTGACCTCTCTAGTGGCAGCCAGGGAGTGATAGTGAAAAGCTATAGTTCCATAGTTGTTAATCTGCCTGTACGCTGGGCATGACATCATCTGTTGGTTTCTGAAAAGGGGAAGAACCCTAAACAGATGCTAGCCCAAAGTGGCACAGTTGTTGCTTTATTGCTTTCATTGCCATAGGACTATTTGCATAAAAGCAGCTGTGTTTGGTGATACGCGTTTTTAAATGCAAGGATCAGAGGGTAACAGGGGGCCACAGCAGAAGCGTTCACGTCGCGGCCCCTGTCAGATTCTGGTGAATCTGCGAATTCTGCTGTGTCACCTCACCTAACCAATGAAGTTGAGTTGAAGTTTGTTGAAGTCAAACAACCTGAAACACCAGGGCAGACCTTGGTGTTTATGGACATAGGTGTCTTTTATGATGAGTAGTGCTTCTAGGGAGACACTGGAGCATATCATTCTCCAGTTCATTAAGATGAACACATTAAAGTGTCTAAAACGCAAAAGTTACAAATGGGATGAGCTGGGTCTCTGAAGAACACAGTATATTCCTGTAAGACAGGAATCTCTGGGATGGAAAAAACTCATCAGAAACAACAGGAGACATGAAAAGATGCTGTTTGTGGGTAATATGGCTAATAACTGCTTGTCGGTTTTTAGAGGACCATTAAAGACATCCTTGGAAATGTAAATGATACATATTGTGACAGTGGATGGCATTAGTTATTTGGCTGGCAGTAGGGTTGCCTTTTGAACTTTATTGCTATGTGATTTAGGTTTAATTATCTGGGTCCTTCAGTGGCTCCTGAATGGAACAGCTGGAGTCAAGACTTTGCCTTTCAGTCATAGCTCAAGAAGGTTTTAGGTCTTATGTCCTATAACTAAAGTAGATGATTTGCAGGTAGTGTCATGGTTCCTATTAAAGCCTTAGAAAAGATTTTTTTTTTAATAATAGCTTTATTGAGATATAATTCACATACCATGGAATTTATTCACCCTTTTAAAATATACAATGCAGTGGGTTTTAGGATATTTAGAAAATTCTGTGCCAGTCGTCACTATCTAATTTTAGAACATTTTCATCATCCTAAGAAGAAACCCCATACTCACTAGCAGTTGATCCTCATTTCCCTCCTGACTCTGATTAACCCTGGGTTATGGCTAGTCTGCTGTGTGTCTCTGGATAACTTGCCTGTTCTGGACATCTCATATGATTAGAGTTATACAACAAGTGATTCATTGTGACCGACTTCTTCCACTTATCATAGTGTTTTTAAGATTCATCCATGTTATAGCACATCAGTATTTCATTTTTTATTGCTGAATAATATTCCATTGCACAGATATACCATGATTTGTTAATCCATTCACCAGTTGATGGGTATTTGGGTAGTTTCCAGTTTTGGGAAATTATGAATAAAATTATTTTATAAAGTTGTTATAATCATTTATGCACATGTATTTTTATAGACATGTTTTTTATTTACCTTAGGATTGCTAGGTTGTATTGTTAAATGTATGTTTAACTTTATAATTAACAAATTGTTTTTCTAAAGTGGCAGTACCATTTTTGCATTTCCATCAGCAATTTATAAGAGTTCTGGAAGTTCCATGTTTTAGTCAACATTTGAAATTGTCAGAGGTTTTCTTTCTTTCTTTTTTTTCAGCCTTTCTAATAGGTGTGTAGTTCTTTGTTAGTTTTAAATGAAAATCTTGCAATATGAAACCATCCACCAGGAGGATGATTTAAATACAAAGCAAGCATTTACTGAATGCTTATTATGTGCCAGGCCCTCTACTGAGTGTTAGGAATATGGGGAAATAAGATACATCTCTGCCCCCGTGGAAGTTACACCGTTTATTGAAGATGACAAGCATCAGTGCTAATTACCTGGGTTGGGGAAGGAGAGTCCAACTATACCTAGAAATGGTCAGTTTTGTGGAAGGATTTTGACATTTATGATCAGTAAAAAGAAAATAATATGAGGAGCTACACGTACCTTGCATGTTCTAAGACAGGTTTTGGTTGCAAAGATCGCATTCCTCCTGTATCATCATGTCTAATTATCAATGCTTGTTAAGCTACTTGGGATAATATTCTGCTGGCTAACAACCCAGTGATTTGGGCTCCACCAGCTAGTCACATGTGCACAATAACCAGGGGAAGGGGCAACTTTAATTTTTGTAGTTCCTTGATGCTTGCTCTTTCGACTTTTGACCACTGTGCTTGCTGCTTTCCCTTGCTGTGTCCTTCCTAGGTCTGGGTTTCTGCCTTTTACTTAGCATGTTGCTAAACTGCATAATCAGTCCTTTTTAAAGTGCATATGTACTTAGGTCTGGATTGTTTACCACAGAAGTGGGAGTAATAGGCATTTGCACTTTTTGTCCAGGTGACCCTTCAGCATTTCACCGAGCTTAGATCTGGCCTCCATATGAAGGTCATTTCAGGTAAATAAGATTTCAAGAGCCATGTTTCCCTATGTTTGATAAACTGGGCCTCTTATCTGACCTGTGTGGCAAACCAGTGAGAAGAGCTGTGAAGGAAGATTGGAGATGGGAGCAGGGAGGGAGCAGGAGGAGACTAGAAGGAAATGACTGGATTGTGCCTCAAGTGGTCATGCTCAACTAATGTTTGAGCATCTCTCAGAGCAGGTCAAACTTCCTTTTGCTTTTTAAAAAACTTCTTGAGAACCTTAGCGTGGTTTGCTGTCATGCAGCAAGGTATAGTATGGTCTGACAAGGAGTTTATAGTGATTAGAATTAGTCATCCTCAAGAAGAAAAAGATGAGAAAGCAGTCATTTCTTTATGGATCCTAATCCTATTCCAGGCTAGGTTGAGGGTTCTTGAGAATTTCTTGCATGGAAGACTGGGTTTAACAATCGTGTTAAATCATATTAAAATTCATAGCAGGTGCTGATCAATTATGTTTTTCTAAGAAAAGTGAGAGAGGTTTCAACATTGTAAGACTTTAGATTAGATATAAGGAGCATTTGCTTGCTTTTGAGTGACTGAAGGAGAGAGTCTAGAATCACGTTTTCCGAAGGGCTGCACCTTCCATAGTTTCATTTCAGGTGGTTAAAATCTACTGTTGACTGAGGACTTCATACCTACTAAAGATGGGATGAAAATCTGCATTTGAAAAGTTATTTTTTCTTTTCCCCTCAGGTTAGTGACATTAGTTTTCCTTTATTCGGGAAAGGTTTTAATCTAAGGGCAAATGTTTGTCAAGCTCCTTGGTACTGTAAGTACTATAGGGTACTATCGTAAAGTTCAGTTTGATAAAGGAACCTCATAGGTGCTGACAAATCACAGCAGTAAATTGGTTTAGAACTACAAATTCCTAGACTTCTACTTGATGACACAGAAATTTTATGTTACTACTCATCTAATTATTTCCTGTCCCTATCGAATATTCATTATTAAATGTTCTGTTCTTTATAGTTCTCTTAAGCAGATTCTGTGCTTTAAATCACTATGTGTTGATCTTTTGGATGTATTGCCTCTTTGGTTTTTACTCAGGGATGTCAAGTTCCTTAGATCCTTACATTTTCCTTAGTAGTGACGTCCTTCATGGAAACCAGGGGTCAGAAAACCATTGTGCCAAAGTCGGCCAAGCATAGAAGAGAGGCAGTCAAAGGGCCAGAACAGAAATTTTGAGAAAATTAGGGGATAGGAAAGAAACCTCAAAATCAGAAGTTATCTTAGAGAATGTACACTGGAATGATTACTTGATTCTTTTAATAGTCACTATGCATTTACTTTGTAGGAGGCATGTGTGTATGTGTTAGCAGGCATGCCAAACGTATGTAGTGGTCTGAAGAGAGTTCAAGAAGATGGAAGGATTGGAGATTTTTGCTTTTCCTGTAGTATTCTCTGTATGTATGTGTTTGAGAAGAATAAGTTCATTTCAATTATGTAATTAAATATCCATTCAAAAATAGGTAAAGCATATTCATTACCCTTAAACAATTTTTATAGTATATACAGGGAGCTGAGAGAGTTTCAAATAATGTAAACTAGTTAGAAAATAAAAACAGGTGGGTAGTAATTCAGAAATGGCTAGTTTTGTGGGTTAATCCTCTATTATGTGTTGAATGCGTTTAACTTTGAAATGTTTTATCCATACATATGTTGAAGCCATGTGATAAATAGAAAGACCTTCTTTTAGGAGTTCCTCCTCTTTTTTTTTTTCTGTATCATTTCATTATCCCATTTATCCTTTGTTAGCCCTTTCAAACATCTACCCACCTTTTGATTTTTGATCCTGTCTGTGCCCCTTTGTTTTAACCAAGCCCCCATTGTTCATGGCACATGCGGGAACTAATCAGTATAGAACATTGGGAAGTTACTGGTGTGGATTTAAAAGTCACAGATTTCTGACCAGCTTTGTGACTTTGAGCAGTTACATAACCATCATTAATTGTATTATTTGGTTCCAGAGCTGGTTTTTTTTTTTCAGATGCTCTTGGCCCCTGGCAGCCTTCTACCTTGTATCTCTAGAAGAGGAAATATCTGAGGATAAGCCAGAAAGGGTAGAAAAGAAAAAAGGCAGGTAAATGAGATAGTGCTGGGAGAGGCAGGCCTGGGGTTATGCTGGAGGGTAGATCAAGCTACTTGTTGAATTTAACTAATTGTCAGTAGAACAAGGGTGACTGACCAAGAGGGCTGGCTTGCCTGTGTGGCTGGGTGGGATCAAAGAGCCCTCTCTCTGATTGTGTTAGGATTAGGTTGAAGAGGGTGTTTGTGAAAAGGATTTAAGGTGGAGGAAGTAAGAGGCAGTCAAGGAAGCAAAACAGTGAGAGTCCTTAAGAGCAGTCTGGATTTGATGGTTTGAGTCCTGGCTGTGACTCTTAGCCCTGTAACCTTGAGCCAGTTATTTCATCAGTCCAAGATTTAACTGCTTAATTTATAAAATGGGGATAAAAGTTACCTACCTCATAGAGTTGTGAGGGAATGCATTAGCATGCTTAGAACAGTGCCAGGCACGTATTAAGTCCTCAATAAGTTTATTAATATTAGGTCAAGCTAGGGGAAGAAGGGGAGCAGGGCTGATGAACTGAGTATTGGGAGTGGGCTGCCTCTGTGTGCACTGATAACATCTCTCCTTGGTTATCTCCAGAGGAAAAGATACATTATTT
This sequence comes from Vicugna pacos, assembly GCF_048564905.1. Taxonomy (NCBI): domain Eukaryota; kingdom Metazoa; phylum Chordata; class Mammalia; order Artiodactyla; family Camelidae; genus Vicugna; species Vicugna pacos. The sequence continues at coordinate 70,500,998 of NC_132997.1, read as the reverse complement.
ATAAGTGTCCTAATACTTCCTGATGTGTTTGCTTGGTAAAAACAAACTCAAAAAGATGTTTTCCTTACTTGTTATTCCCTTTGTCTGGAAATAAAACTTACGAAAAAAAAGGCTTTCAAAGACTAGTTGCCACTTGAAACCTTTGAGGTTAAGTGGTAAATTGTGCTCTTGTTTTCTCTATGCATAATGTCCGTTGAGTTTCACTGCAGATTTTTTGGTTTTTCTATCCTTTTTGTTGTTTCTTACAGACTTCCTGGTTAATCACATTTCAGCAACATTTACTACTTATTAAACAAAAGAAAGGGTGAATTGTATGCAAATATAAATTGATGAGGCATGGATAGAATTAATTTTAGTGAGAAAATAAATCTCTCAGCACTGAATTTTGTTCAGTTAAGAAGCCTGTGCAAATTCTGTTGTGCATTTCACATGTTTTCATCTGTCAAGCACTAATGAACCTGTTAGGTTAGCATCCGTGAACCTCTAGGTTTTAAAATCTATGTTGCAATACCCTGAGGCAGCATCACAGAAATCTCTTTGTGTTCTCCATAATATTCCAGTAGCCAGGTGCCATGTACATTGTCATTTAGTAGTGAAATGAACCATAAGAAGAAAATTATTATCACTCCCATTTTATAGATGTAGATAACCAAGGCTTAGAAACTTGTTCAGAGGGACATGCCAGCAAGTGGCAGAGCCAGAATTTGAAAATCAGAGGTCTAATTTCAAAGTTCGTGCTTTTAAAACAAGGACACCAACTGCTTCTCTCACCCACAATCAGCTTGAAGACTGCAAAGGTGACCCTTGGCAAAGTAGCCAGGCTTGTTTATTTCCTGCTGCTGTTTAGACCCTCACTTTATTGTCCCATTTTACTGATCAGATTCATGGGTGGAAAGCCTTAACTGGAAGAATCATCCAGTCTAGTGGCTCCCAAATCTAGCCAGTCATAAGAATCACCTGAGACTCTTATTTTTTTTTATTTAAATTATGAGTAAGTTGATTTTAGCTGGAGCCTGGGAACCTGAATTTTAACCATTTGACAACATATGATTTTAACACTCTAGCAGGTTTGGGGACCACTTCAGATACACGAATCCCCTTCCAATTTTCCTGACAGGTAGTCATCTAACATCTGATCGTCTTCTGACAGGAACTCACTACCACCTCGCCAGCAAGGTCATTTCGTTGGTAATTAGATGCAATGCTATTATGCTTCTATAGAGCTTTCATGTACTGCCCCATATGGTTTGGATCAACTTCTTTGGACAGATTTTTACACACCTTAGGTACTGGCTTGGAGGTCAGATCCAGGTTTGAATGTTCTCTGACGCTTACCTTCCTCGTGTAAAATGAGTATATGTTGTTATCTACCTTGAAGAAGAATAACAAGAATTAAATGGAGGGAAAAAAAACAAACCTGTTCTGGCTGGAAAGGTTTCTAGAATGCCTTCAAACAGCCATTTCTTACAGTTCCTTCACCTCCTCAGCCTGTTTTGGAAACAGTCCCATGTCTACCAGTTCTAGTGAGAAGTGTGGGCCTGTATGATAGAAGGTTCCTTGACATTCATTCTGGGATTGTCAGTGTCAGGAACAGGCTGTCGTTTTGTCTATCCATCAGCACACTTTTTTTTAACCTCTGGCTTTTTCTTTGGGCAAAGAATGTGATACCTCTTATGGGTACTGATTAGCCTGCATTTCTAGAAACTCAGCGTTACTCCGTAAGTAATTGGAGTTTCCACTGGTAACTTGACCCCAAAGCACAACAGTTGATCTGCAGCAAGACCCTAAAGGCAGAAGAAAAAACCGTCTTAAATGATATAGAGACCAAAATGGAGAACCAAAGAAAATATTCTGTCTCTTTCTTATCCAACCATGGAGACAGAAAACTGCTGAGTGTTCAAAAGGGAAAAAATGGAGTAGAGGTAGAAAAGAGTGGGGGTGGCAGTAAAGATAGAAATTTTTGAATACTTGCTCTTTGGCAAACACAATGTGAGTAAAATGAATACATAAGTAATTTCACCCTAATCCTTACAGGTAAGATTCTGTTGTACCAATGAGAATACAGAGGACATTGAGAATGTCCAGATTCAAGACACTTAGGACTTTACAGAGTGTGATTTTTTTAAAAATTACAATACACACACAGATAGACGTTCTTTTAGATGTGACTTAGTTTTCATCGTACTGCACACTTTCCTTTGTCAAAACACCTATACTCTTATTTTAATTGGTTGTATTTCCCTCTACGAGTTACTTGCAAACAGGGACTAGGTTACAGTGTTCATCTCTGAATCACCAGGTCCTAGCAGGAAGTTGGCTCATGATGTGTGCATTAAAGGTTTGTAAAGATGGAATTTCTCTCTGTAGCACTTGAAAACATCTATGCCCTCCACCCTTTCTTGTCATCTATCAGTTAAAAAAAAAAAGTATAGAGTTGTAATGGATATTGTAAATAATCTAGCTCAATCCTCTGATTTGTATAAAGGGAGGAGTTTCAGGTGCAGGTGGAGAAGTAGATCGTGGCGTACCCCAGATCCACCGACTGCTTGTAGTTGTTCTAGCACTTTTCCTTCTGGTTCTCAGTTCAGGGCTCATCTTAAGACCTGCATCCAAACTTACTGCATTCATTCACTCAGTAACCTTCTGGGTTCCTCCTTTATGCTAGTGCTGAGAAACTGCCACCTTCCTTTCTACCTCCCTGGATAGGCGTACAGCCATACTTTCCAGAAGCCAGAAGGAAACAGCTTCCCAAGAGTTTAAGACCAACTAGAAAATGATCACTGTAGCTGAGGTTTCTACCTGTTGTATCCCTTTTTGCTCATCTAAGCAGTCATTTTTTTATTCTGTTGTTCATAGAAGAGGATAAGTGATCATTTGCAGGCTAGATAAACTCTTCAAAACCCTGGAAAATAATCTCTCATCGCTGTGGTTTGATTTGGTATGGTTGTTGACGTTTATGTTTGTCTGGCTTTTCTTTAACAAAAGCAAACTAAATCTCTTCTGTAGTATTAAATTAGGCCATGAGCTACACTTCCTTTTAGGCTCAGACGAAAATAAAATAATTTGTAGGTGATGGTCTCCCATGGGCTTGAGTATTGAAATGTAGTAGAACAATTTTTTTCTTCACTTAGTTTGTGTTAGCTCCCTGTTTTCAAAATGTTTTTGTATCTGACGTCATAAAAACACAACCGTGGGTTCAAGTTTTTTCATGTGAATGCTTTTAAAAAGTAGTTTTAGTACTTGGGTACATTTTAATTTTTATAAATCGAATATATGGAACTTAACAGGTAATAAATATTAAAGATACTCAATAAGATTACATTGAAACTGCAGTCACTTTTTGACTTTTCAGGAAAGTGATTCTGTTTGTAGACTAAGAGTTCTTGGTTATGGTCTTCCTCTAGAAAAAAATCTGTTTATTTGAATAGAATATTCATTTGGCAGTAGAGGCAGGGGGTGGAGGGAGGGAAGGCAAAGACAGTTCACTTGACTCTTCCTTTTGAATTTACTTTTTTAGTTCATTTGAGAGAAAAATCAGTCTGGAGTAGTGGGGCATATACATTAAAGAATTATTAGGGAAAAGGATGCAGTTTAATTAATTATGGAAACTTGTATTAAACGTAATGTTGCCAAGTCATTATTCTTAATGAAAAGAATAGCTGTGTTATTAAAACTGTCTGGAACTTTGGTTCATGTCATCAATCCATGGCAAGAAGCAAATGATATGGTTATTAATTTTATGAAGTAATTTTATGTATCGTCTTGCTCTGTGTTTTTATTTTTAGGACCGGAGTAGGCCCTATGACACTTTTAACTTGCACTCGTTGGAGAACTCCTTAATGGATATGATAAGGACTGATCATGAGCCTCTGAAAGGTAAACACTACCCTCCCAGTGGCCCACCAATGAGTTTCGCTGATATAATGTGGAGGAATCATTTTGCAGGTTAGGAATATTCATATGTCCATTCCTTGCTTGGTGTTTTAAGCAAAAATCAGCTTTTTAATAATTGTGATTTTTTTTTTAATTCTTGGTTTCTTTTGTTTGTTTGTTTTTGTTTGCCTCTGTAAAGCATTGTGGAATGTACTTAAAGTTGATTTTTTTAAACCTGTGTTCAGCTACCTACCATAATCAAGGTTGATTGCTTTAATCATAATGTCTGGCAGAAGCATGTGTTGGGTAGCTGAGTTTGCAGTTTATCGCATGAGACCAGAAGCCAAGTTTCCTGGGCTTTGTGCATTTGGAATCCTAAACTGAACCTGGATAATTCATTTAAATCCAAGTATACAGCAAGGAAGTACGAGATTTAGTCAACCATTCTCTAAAGACTACTTCAGAAATCTTCATAGGAAAGGATTTCATTTCACTAAAATACAATCGCTTTCCTAGTGTAGGAAGTATCACTACACAGACTTTTAAGAGCAGGCAGTGGCCCTTTGCATTCTCCAAGACTAAGCACAAGAACAGGTTTTGGGTTAAATATAAGGCAGAAAGTCCCAAGGTCAGCAATGTTAGGACTTCCTATTTTTAGAGTCCATGGAAATTCAGGACAGAAGCTGATGCTACATTCATGATTACAGATAGTTCTTTTCATGTGTTCTAGGACTTTTTAGGGGCCCCTGATATTTTGAAATACTGTACTAGAAATTTTCAGTGGAAACAGCCACTGTGCTTGGGTTAAGAGCCTAACTATCTGAAAACTGTGAAGAGTTAGCCACAGGGATGCCCATCTTGTATGGACCCTTATATCCTCTAGAGTGGTGAGGAATTTGATCCCCTCTGGCTCACTGCAGGCTCTTACATAGAGGGTATGACTGACTGTGGACACCTCATAGTCATTTCCTCTGCCGCACCGGAAATCTGTTTCATCATTTTCTTGTCACACTCATGATTTTCTGCTGCTTTCCTCAATTTCCAGTGACAAGAAAGTAGTGAACAGGCTATGAAGAAAATAAAAGATTTGAGGAAAAGCTGTATTTTAAGGCCTCCAGAAGTAGGAAAAAGACCTCTGATTTATTCATTGTTAAATTTAGTCACCGTTACCACATCTTCCTTAAGTAAAGATTAGGTCCATGATGATTTCACTTAGACGTGAGAATGGTGTAAAAAAAATATTCATATAGTCTTGTGTCTTTAGTATCTTCTAAGGCTGAATTTATCTTCCTTCTCTATTGTGAACAGCTATTAGGCTCTCCTAATTATTCTAAAATATTCAGCCCTTGTTCCTTATGCATACCTGTTTTATCTTGGTCTCTATTCTTCTAGCAATAAAAGATTATGGAAGGATCTTAGATTATAGTCTGTAAAATAGTTTTCTAGAATTTTGTAAATATTGATTAAGCACGTGCTATTACGCCTTGTTGAGCGTAGCACTGACAAAATGTAAGGAGGATACCTCACAAAAGGGGCCACCACAAGTAGAATAAGGAATACATTATCCTTAGTGTTATCCTTATTGCATGTCCAACTACCTCTGCATACGTTTCTCCACTGCATTGGAAAATGTGAGTTTTCATCTGTAAAAGCCTTCTGCATTGTACTTATAATGTGTCCTAATAAGTTGGAAGACACTTAACGTGTACGTTTTTACAACTGCACTGTGGTTGCAGCTTTCCACTTCATACCACCTACATTGATTTCCTATGAATGAACTACTTCCCATGGTCAATTACATCGCCATGTTATTGTCCCCTGGTTAGTTAGGGTGTTTGAGCTTCCTGCTTCCCTTTTCCAGCTGGGAAGCTTTTACATAGGGCATCATATGTTCGATCCTTAATTATGTCTAAAAACATAATTATAATGCTAGCATTTTAAGGGAAAGATTTTAAGTAATTTTTGACTTTTTAAAAAATGGAGAAAATTATAAAAATAAAAAGATAATTAAAAAAATAAAAGAAATACTGTGATGGTGTATCCTTTTTAAAAATGTTCCACATAGACATTATCTATGTTTTTATCTGGTCTTCATAATTTATTGATAGACCTTTACTTTTGACTCTTAGGTTGTTTCCAGCTTTTTCTTCATTGTAAGTAATGTTGTCTTAGACGAGTTCTTGCACGTAGCTTTTTCTTAAGGTAAATTCATAGAGAGGGTCTTTGGATCAAAAGATGTAAATATCTAGGTGAATCGAGCATGAAGAGAAACGTGGTAGTCCAGGGACCTACCACGTGGCTTCTATAGGAGTCAGTCCAGAAACACTTCCCTTTATCCATCCTGCTCTTCCTCCTACCTTTAGTATCCTCTTCTCGCACTTGAACATGGGTACACTATTTTGAGGTCCTCAAAACTCAAGTTACAGAGTCATTGGGTTTTTTTTTTTAATATTCTTATTTGTTTTGGTGTTTGTCTCCGGAGTTCGGTTTTCTTTAGGAAAAAAAATGCATTCTTGCTCATTGTTAAAAAATTCAAGTAGTACATAAAAAGACAAAAAGGAAAGCGAAAAAACCACCTGAGATTGACTTCCTAGAGATAACAAAGATCACCGTTTTTATTAACATTCTTCCAGACGTTTTATTTTCTCTGTATAGGAGATGAAATTTCAACTCAGCCTTTCTGACTCTGCTGTCATTCAAACCTGGGTTTGAATTCTGGTTCTGCCTTTAGTTGGCTATTGATCTAGATAAATTGGTTTAGCCCCTTCACAGCCTTAGTGTCTTCATCATTAAAATAAAGCACCTACTTCATAGAGTGGGTGTGAAGAAGAGATAAAATCCCTGACACTAGAAACCGCTCAACAGTTTCCTATGATTTTTCCACTGGCACTGGTAGTGGTGTGCTTACTGTCTGGCCTGGGTAATAAAGTAAACCTTTATATCCCTACAGTATTTACTTCTTTCTGGCCAGACTGCAGCTAGCTGTTGAGAGCTTTTGAATGCAAGCTGTCAAAATTTTGTATTTGTCTTAGATATAGGTAGTGGTTATTAAAGGATAAATATTCCATCATTATCAGAAATCACCTGAAGGAGACAGAAAAATAATCCTTCTAAGTTATGTTGGCTTTCAAAAATTGTATATCTGAATAATATAAAGAAACTGTAATTGAATATCACATTCATGATGTACTTAAAGTGAATGTGGTGAAAATAACGTTCACAGCAATATTTCATCTTATGAATGTATTCAGTAAGAAATCCCTTTTTATTCAACTGTCCTCTTGATTCAGGGGGAAAAAGGATTAGTGTCAGAAATGACAGAATAGGAAGTTCAGGATGTAATAAGACTTCTGTTTTAGTAAAGAGCTTTAACAGTTTTCCAATCATGTTTCTACCTGTACTAGGTCAGCCTGGAAGATGTAGGAAATTTTTAAAAATCCCCTTCCTCCCCTCCATGATAAAAGTGTCAAGGAAGGTAGAGGAAGAGTCAAATTGAGTTTTCTTTGCAAAACCCTGAGAAGTGTCTTCTACAGTGTTGCTCAGATCACAGAACCTTTATTTAAATAAAAGTAAGACTAATTTTTTGGCTTCTTAGATCTCAAAGTACAGTTCTTGGTTGTAGCAGAGTAATATTTTAATAATTACCTATTGTCTCTTACTGTACCTTGTGCATGACTTTTCTGACTGTTCATTTGAGAGGATGCCTTTAGGAAATGAGAAAGAGGGTTTTAAGAAGAGTGATGAACTAATGAAAACTATCCCTTCTTTCCTTTTTTTTTCCTTGTGGAGTTCTTTTTTGGGGGGTGGGGATGGCAATTAGGTTTTCAGAAAATCTACTTATTTATTTTAACAGAGGTACTGTGGATTGAACCCAGGACCTCATGCATCCTAAACACGCACTCTACCACTGAGTATACCCTCCCCCTCTCCCCCATCCCTTATTTCTTTCCTAAGTACAGAAATCCTTGCATCAGTAGAGGTGTGAGTGAGGCCTGGGTAGGGAGAATTGTCCTCTGCCCTCTTTTCTAGTGGACTGTAGGGAAAGCCAACTCCTCTCATAACCACGAGGATCAAGGGGATTTCTGGGATCGGGAGAGCTAGGATTAGAGGCAGGGAAAAGGTTCATCCTTTCACCCTCCTTACAGCTGCCCCCTGACTTGCTACTAATGTAAAGGCTCACCTAGTCTATGGGGAACCCCTCTGAAAACCCAGGCACATTAGATTTGATTATTCTCACCCTCAAAGAGGACAAAGTGATGAGAGCGATGAAGAGGGAAATAGCAACCACAGTGCACTGGGCAGTGTAGGTGATACTGGAAGCAAGGTCCTGCCTCCCGGCTGGGGTAACACAGTGCAGCAGACGTCTTGGCAGGATGGAAGGAGTCACCTTTTCCGCGTCCCATGTGGTCTCCCTGTTAGAGCAGAAGAGTAGGCTTGGTGACCACTTAGGGTGGTACCTGATGAAACATTTTTATGTATTTGAACTTCCTCTTCCTTCACTATCCATGGAACTGAAATTTGAAAAATGAAAAGAGCAGGTGTCAGTTGAGAATTGGTATTGAAGGGTTTGCTTTTCAAATGTATACTGAATCTGAGAAAGAATGGCAGCTATCTTCTGACAATGGTGCTTTAAAAGATTTACATCAACAGAAACTTAGAAGGAATAAATGCCACCCTTTTGGTGTTATAGAGGCATGTTTTCTTTATCCATCACATTTTAAATTTAGTATCGTAGCACCTTCCATAAAATTGACCCCTTTTGTGAAATGTTGAGCTCACCTTGTTTTAGAAAAAGTGCACTTTCATTATATTTAGTTTATTCAGAAAAACATAGAGTCTCTTTACTTACTTGAAACTGTTGCTCCAGTTCTGTTTTTGTGCTGTCTCCCTTTGGCCCATATCAGTCTGTCTTGTATAAAAGTTAGCAGATTCCACAAACAGGGCACAGGTTCTAAGTTAGCACAAAGTGATTGTTCTTTTTCTACACAAAAGGCAGGACAGTGTATAGAAGTTGAGTGATTTTTTGTTTGTTTGTTTACAGATACCTCCAATTAATTTGCCCAGTGATCCTTTCAATATAGCAGTATAAACACCGGAGAGTTTTAAAAGAAAAAGATTATGGGTACTTTAATCCTGGGTACTACCCCCTGGAAATTCTGACTTAATTGTTCTAGAGTACAGCCTGAAATGAGGAAACCTACACGCAAAGGAATTGATAACACATCAAAAATTATTCACCACTGGTATGCAAAGAAACTAGGATTTGACCTCAGGTCAAAGCTCACCTCTTTCGCTTCGTGGTTCTTTGGGACATAGCTGGAATATGATACTACCATACTTCTATCAGTTTTCCTTAAAAGGGACTTGAAACACCATTGTATTGTATTCTTACATGTCATATTATTGTATCTTATAGATACTTTTTCTGAGGAACTGTCTTTTGAGCTTTATAGAGAAAACTGGTGGAAGACAGAATGCATTAGAACATGCATTGTGTCTCAGTGTTTTCTAGAACACAGCACTCACGTTCTGTTATGTAGAGGTCTCCAGAGGACTTGACTTTCTAGAGCGCGTGGGGGTGATTAGAGGAAGATACAGCAGCTGTTCCCTATCTCATAATGTATTGCAGAAGTGAAGAGGTGACTTTCATTATTAATTATGAATTAATAAGAATTCCAGTTTTTATTTTGGACATATAGAGGTATGGGTTTAGTCTGAAACTTTGAATAACAGCAGAGGCAGTTTTTTTTAACATGAATGTAAATTGAGCTTATGAGACATGATTTTTATAGTCTGAATAGCCATAGGTAACCCTGTTCTCCAGTCTCCCCCCAACCTCCCCTGGCCCTTCCTATCAGGCCTGTGCAGTGGGGAAAGTGGGACACAGTCTCAGGTTTCCACAGCATCATTTAACTCAGTGAAACGAAGTATGCCTTCCAGTTTTCGAAACCTTATATTTTACACTATACTTAAAAGATAGCTAGCTGACAAGAACAATTTAAAAATAGCAGACCGTGGACAGGTGACAAAATGTCACGCTGGCAGCACCAGACTGCATTAACAAAAATCACCAGATGTCACACTCTTGATTCTATTTTCACAGCTGATTAAACAGCAGTATTTGTTGGACAAAAGGAAGAAAACAGAATTGGCCTCATCTGAATTTGGAATCAGTTTTTCTTTTGCTGTTGTATATTTTCCCTCTCCTCCAAAATCCCATGATAACTGTATAAAACTTAAGGCATACAATATATTAAATTAAAAAAAAATTATAAAGAAACCTTTATACATCTCTACTCCCTAAACTGGAAGACTATAAATCAAAATGTTAACGAAACTTGTCTTTGGTGATCTTGTTTTCTTCATTTTTCTATATTGTCTAATTTTCTCCAATGAATATAAGTATATTGCATTTTATAATCTAAACATTAATTTTTGAAGAGGTAAAGAAAGTATCTTAAAGAACCATATGTGGTTTTATTAAAAGTAATTTGCACTTAGTTGGTAAAAAATTAGATTACATTTAAGTAATTGGTTCTGATGAGTCTGACATTGATGGAGAGTTTCTTATAAAGTCTTTGGTTGATGATTTTGATCCTGAGGTCTGTTAAAGTCAAAGAAGCCAACAGAATTAGGAAGGATACCAGGAAAAAGTTTTTCTACCTTTCAGCAAGTAGTCATGCCTTCATCTGCAAAACATTGCCTAAGGATCCTGTTTTGCTGTATCTTTAGAAAAACTGAATTGAAAGTAATCAGTGTGGGATAGAGGAGGATAATTAGAAAACTTCCAAGCTTCCTTTCAGTTTCATCTTTTCAGGTTGAAAAGTCTCAAAACCTCATGGAAAGAGTACAAAAGGGAGCCGGCATCTGGAGAACTATGGAGAGGGACACCCCTTAAAGTGAGAGAACATAAATAGTCCCAGAAACATAAAAACTGTTATTTGATATAGTGATTGTAAACTATGTAGTTCTTTACCGTAAATGATTGTAACAGAGGAAATAAAAGAAGTTGAATGAGCTCAATTTGGGCTTGCTTGGTTTTGTTGATAACTCTTAATTATTCTGAGAATATTTAGGGAATATCCCGAGCTTTTAGAAATCACACCCACATCTGAATATTCCTGGGTCAAGGATTGTAGAAACCCTCTCTTTGTGCCATTTCCTTAAATTCTGATGGGCAGTGATTTTGAACTCATTCGGTTTTTAGACAGACTTTCCAGTGACTGGTTATTTACTGTTAAGTTTGAATACTTCAGAGTACAATGAGTAAGTCACACCTAGTTCTCTATTAGATGTTAGTATTTAGTGATAATGAATCCATACAGGATCTTGATTATCTGAAAATAATGAAAGAGAGAACATTGATATAGCTAACCAAAACCAGAATGTAAATTCTCCCCACTGTTCTTCTGGTGACGATATTTCCTATAATAGGTTCTGACTAACATGGTGTGGTAAGAGATTGCATATGGTGTACATTAATTTTTAGGGATTCTGAAATGACTTAGGAGCTGGAAAAATCATACATAAAGCAGTTTTATATATATAGACATTGTTAAGTGTATCTTCTAACAGTGGGTAATTTTTGAAACTCCTAATAATTAGCTTCTAGTAAATATGAAAAGATCTGCAAAATCTATAAAAAATAAAGCAGGCAATTCTATTATTTAAGAGATGATTCTTTAGTAATACGATTTTTCCATAGAAAATAGTAAAATATATTCTAAAAAGAATTTTCTGTAATGTAAATGCTAGCAAAATAGTCTCTACACAACTAGAGATAGATGTACCTAATAAGTAAGTTTAACATAATAAAGACTAAAAATAATTTTTACTGGAAGTCCTATGATGCGCCTTGGTAAACTAGAACAGTTTCATCAGAATCCATCAGTTACTGATGATTTTTCTATTCTCTCTCAACTCCCCCTGCCCCACACACATATCCATCAATATCAAGTAACATTATGCTTATGGGAGTTTTGTCTTTTCCCTATCCCTTAATATGAAATGACTTTTCACAAATTACTGTGACCTGAGGGTCTTTAAGAAATTAGGGAGGTCTTGTCTAGGCAAAAAATTCATTTTACTAGAAATTGATGATCCCTCCTTTTTATTAGAAGCAAATGCTCTGCTTTGTTCACTCTGATATCTTCTCTTTTGGGCCAAAGGAGCTTGATAATGCTGTTTGCCTTCAGCACCCTGTAACAGGGTTTAATACCAGATGGTGACTGACCTTTTGCAATTACGTAACACTGTATTTGTTCTAATATTCAATCACTTCTTCCTTATCTCCACCTTACTCTATCACTCTTCCCAGAAATACTGTTGACATTTATTTATTTAAAGGTGGTGACATAAAATTAACATTGTCCTGAGAATTTCATGATAACCATCAACATATTTGAACATGAATATATATATATATATATATATATATATATATATATATATATATATATAAAATCTTTATACAAAAGCATTGTTCCAAAAACTATTTTGTTGAAGGAATTGGTCAAGAAAACTAAGTACATTTTTTTCCATATAAGACTCTCTCTGTTTCATTTTTCTTTTGATACATCCACCTACTTTCCCCAAATAATTAATATATCTTCTACTCTTTAACCCGGAGACTGTTAGTTGAAACATCTCATTTGAACTTGTCATCTTATAGAACAGAGGATGGCAAACATTGTCTGTAAAGGGCCAGAGAGTAAATATTTTAGACCTGTGAGCCATATGGTCTCTGTTGCACCTTATTCTTTGTTTTTTTAATTTTTGTGTTTGTTTTTACAACCTTTTAAAAAGGTAAAAATGATGCTTAGCTCGGCATACGAGAACAGGCAGCCAGCCCCCTGTTACTATAAGGACAAAGGTCTGGAGACAAGCGTTATGCCCAAGGTCATATAACTAGTTAGTAGTAGGTAGGAGCAGCATAAGAACCCTAAATTTTTAGGCCAGTCATCGTTACCCACTCTATCTGCTGTATAAATCTTACATCTTTCTTCTGGTCGCTATTCTGATCATTCTGTTGCATTTTTGAGCCACTAAGAAACCTTTATCTTTTAATTCCCTCTAAGTTTAAAATGTATGTACTTCTTTGAATTCATTGTTTTGCTGCTTGAATTTGAAGGGCAGTATAAATTGTTTAAATAAAATGCTTAATCCAGGGAGTTGGCATGTTTAAATCGGAATGCGGGAAATGCATTAAAATTTCCTACTATTATAATGGAAGCTTTTTTTTTGTTTTGTTTTGCTTTATTTGTTGTTATTGAGACTTTGGCTTTGTTTTAAGATTTTTCACTTGTATGTATTATGACTTGATTTAAAAACTGTTGTAACTGCTATGGCCTTTGATAGCATTGTTATAGATTAATCCGCTTTGGGTTTTTTGTGATGTTTATATTGTACAATGTATTTATGATTATATGATGCATTCTTTTCTTTGTGCTTAAAATAAAATTGCTTTATTTTTTAGGACGCATGGGAATAAATTTCCATCATCCAGGAACAGATAATATTATGGCACTTAACAGTAAGTCTTCATATGAAATATTCTATAAAATTAGCTTAACAGTTGAGTCTACACCATGTAATTTGCACTTTCTCAGTTGTTCATTTCATTTCAACCTTCCACTGAGTGCAGTTTAGACTATTATTCTACACCGGTGGTTTTTCAAAGTATGTTCTCAAAGTGTGGTCCCTGGATCAGCAGCATCAGCCTCATTTGGGAACTTATTAAAAATACAAAATCTCAGGCTCCCCCTACAGAGCTGCTGAATCAGAAACTCTGAGGATGTGGCCCAGAAATCTGTGTGTCACCAAATCCTGTAGGTGATTCTGATATAGGCTAAAGTTTGAGAACTGATGCTCAATACCAAGGGTTGACAAACTACAGCCCTGTGAGCTGTAACTGGCCCGCTGCCTTTTTTGTAAATAGTTTTTTTGAAACACAGCCATACCCATTCACTTTTGGATTGTCTATGGCTGCTTTTGTGCGGAGCCCCCCAAAGCCTAAACTGTTTATTGTCTGGCCCTTTGCAGAGAGCTTTGCTATCCCCTGCTGCGTACCATGGTGCTCAGGGAAGGAAGGAGGGAGGCAAAGGGAGAAAGGGAGTGGGATAGAGAATGTGAATGAGTAAATCAACGTATTTACTTGTAACTCAGAATTCTCTCATTGTGGTAGATAGCCAGCAGTGCTTCAAACTGGACATCAGGGGTCTCCCGTTAGTGGAGTTTGCGTAGGAATAGTGTCAGTAGCTCCGCTGCTTAGAGATGGTTTTGTCAGTATAATTGTTGGGTTGAGTACTGGTGCATTGAAACCTTATTAAGTAGAAAGCCATTGTATCAAATAATACTGGAAGAAATATCTGGCTGGCATCAGTTCTCCTTCCTAGCGTCTGTGGACCAAATAGCTTTGCAGAGAAGAACAGTCTCTAAACAGAAATTGTCTGTTGTCTAAAGGACCCTGCAAGCCCTTGAATTCCTCAGGATTTAAGTTTTCTCCTTTGTCAAATGAGTGATAGCCGCTTGTCTCCTCTCGCCCTCCCTAATATACAAGCTGACTCCCGTGACACATGGAAGACGTACCGGGTAAACCTAGGGTGGTTTGTAGTATCACCCATTTTTCCTCTTGCTTGAGTAAGGAAGTTGATACGCCACTGGAGTTCCTTAGGGCATATTTTAGGTTACCTCTAAAATATGTATGTTCCATGGTTTTTTTTTTTTTGTTCTGACATGTAGTCTACCTTCCAGCAAGCACTGTTGAGAACCACTGGCATTGCTTGATAATCCTCAAGCTTGATAAACCTCATTCACTCCATGGCATATTTTCTAAATAGCTAGAATCCTCTCTTTTGGAAGCTCTCCCAACTATCCACCTCTATTTTCTAATTTCTAGAAGAAAGGTCACTTTACGTTCAGATTCTGCTACCTCTAATTTTTTTTCTAAATGTAAATATTTTGGGGTGAGGATTAATAAACACACTTAACTTGTTGAGCTACAGCAATTTTGTGAAACTTACTGAGAACAGTCAGGTGATGAGATTTAGAGTTGAATGCAAAGGAAAAGAACAGTTTGATAGTGTGTCTGCCTGAAGGAATGAATATGTATTTTAGAAAAGACTGAATTTGACATGGTGTGAGTCCTCTTCTTCAAGGAGTGGATATAATTTGATTTCCTGTGTAAAAAAATGAAGTGATGATTTTCTTTTTAAAAGGTTTTGATTCTCTAAGTCTCTGCTTTTAAATAAGAGATTTCATTTATGTTCTTCCCACTGTGTGCATGTTGCTGAAATCCCCCTTTGAACCTTGAAATTTACTCATCTGCAAGAGAAGGGGATTGAATTAGGTCATCTTAATGATTGCTTTCAGAATGAAGATTCTGCAATTCTGTAATTTTTTTAAAAGTACCAGAAGGGTTATTTTGTCAATATCTGTATCAGATGTTGATGAATTATGCATATTTGCAACATTATGGCAGATACCAGAGCACATCTGTCTCCAGATAACTCTGTGGGTACTGCTTTGTTGGCTCTTCAAAGAACTAAAAACAACCAAAGGTTGACATTTGCATTATTTACTGCCAGTTCTCTTCCGAAGTTGACTTCAACTTGAAATAATCAGAATAAACAAACTATCCTCCTTGGGAGATATTTGTGAGATCTACAGGTTTTGACAAATTTGCTGTGAGAAAGCTTTTTTTGGCCTTCTGTATAGTTGGACCCAGCCCATCTGGTGACTTGTGTGTGTAACACATGCACCAACACACCTGTACATTTTTTGTCTTCCCTTTTATGCCTGCCATTTGTCAGCCCAACAGCTAATGTCCTGTGCCTGTTCTGTCCTTGTTGCTTTCCCTGAACCTTCTTATAGATGGGGTCACAAATGACTAAATCTTTATTAATACAGAGTTTGCGATTATTGAAAGGGGCTGGGTTGAAGTTGAACTGTATTTTCAGACAATTAAGAAAATGAAAAAGAATTGAGTCAATGGTTAAATTTTTTTAAAAAAAGGAAATGTGAATCGGTTGTAGTTCCTTTTTTCTTCCCCCTTTCTGCCATGCAAAATCTATGCTTCCTAACTCTTGTTAATAATGCTGCCATTCACTGTCTTCAAAACCCCTCCCGTTCTTCTTTTACTTCCTTGATCTCACCAAAACCCAAATCTCTCCTGGAGACACCGCGTGCTCAGTTCTCCTGACTTGATGAGACAGACAGAGATGTCTGGTGAGCATTCTCACTTCTGAGTACTGCTGCCCAGCTTTGAATGGGCCAGTTTCCCATTTTTGGTATTCCTAATGCATGTCTTCCACCTACACTTTCCTCTGAGAATCACCACTGCTGATGTCATCTAGAAGCTAGAAAATGAAACTTGGGAGAAGAGGGTAGCATATCAACTATAGAAAACAATAAACTTGTAGACGTTAAGGGTGTGGAAGGACTGGCAAGATTTGTGTAAAGCCAAAGAATCTACTGATTTTCCCTATTCAAGACCATGAATCTAGTTAGAACTAGCTAGAACTTTGAGGAGGAAACTAAGAGACGCATCTAAATTTTGGCTTTTCTCAAAATATTAGTCCTCAAGTGTTGTAGATTACAGAAGGAGCGATGGGAAGAAATCCCGACCCATCAGTAAGATCTGCCACTTGTCCAGGATTTCCAGGATAAAGTTAGTTCTGAGACAGTGTGCCCCTTCCATGTAAACTGTTAATGTGTTTTTTCTTAACTTTTTAATAATTCTCTCTTTTTATCTTCTTTACCCTTCCACCAGAAACACTAGAAATTTGCATAATGTGTTTTTATTTTTCCCACTGGAGGAGGAAGGAAGCTACTGAGAGTATTTCCAGCTATATATGTAGTAGTTCCATCAACCAGATTTTTTCAAACACTAACAGTAGCTGGTGGTTTTTGCTTCTTTGATTGTGGATTGTGTATGTATGTGTGTGTGTGTGTGTGTGTGTGTATGATTATACTCTAGGTATAGAGTTGAGTTTAGCAGGTGTGGACTTGTACAGGATTGATGCCTGACTTGGTGCTTCTCCCTTTATTATGATGATCCTCAGAAAAGGATATTGGTGCCTCTAGCATTAGTATAATGAACCAAATTTATGATCAAATTAATGTTCAATACCAGAATGCCTGGTCTTATAATTTACTCTAAGAGAATCACTGCCAAGTATATCCATTTTATTCCCTTTGACTGGTCAGCTCTTTTCTGCAAGTGGAGAATGGGCTTAGAAAAACAGTGGACTGTCAGAAAGTTGCTTGATGAGTACAGAATTAGAAACAGAGGGAGTAGGGTGCTTAAGGGATAGTATCACTCAGCTTCAAGGAGATGTCTTCCAAGTAGACTTGTGACACCTAAAGTTGGAGCACTGAATTAGCATAGCCATGAAAAGTGTTGTCTAGAATCTGGCGGATCTGGCTCCACCTTCCACAATCTATATGACCTTGGGGCTACATTCTTAACTCCTCTACCTCTGGTTTCTTCACCTGTAAAATGGAGATATTGATCACCAAAGTGGCTATATATAAATCTTGTAAAGCTTAGCATAGTGTCTGCCTAGTAGATAATTAATGTTCAGGTGAACTGCTCTTATGATTGCGTGTACTGTAACAGAGGTTGTTTTATTTAAATTTTATGCCATTTGTTTCTTGGTGTCTCTCAGCTTGTAACCAGAGTCTGTTCCAAGTTATAAGAGGCAAATACGAAATTTGAAGTTCCACTTTCCCTCTGACATGGAGAGATGATTGTTTGCTGTCACCCTTCCTTATCAAACTTTTAAAGACACTGATAAGTTGAGGAGTCCTAGAATAAAATTTTGGATATTTGAAGACTTAAAACTTTAATATCTTTAAAAAAACAAAACCCAAAAAGATGTTCACCTGCTTAAGAAACTCTGAGGTCCCTGGCTGTTAATACCTTACAGACAGCTGACGCACGAAGGAACTTGAAGCTTTGGATTATGCTGTCTTCCACTTTTCCCCTCTTATTAATGCCTGCAAAATATTTTGGAAGACTCTGCTTATATTTCTATCTGAATTGAGAGCTGCCAGAGCATTTGTTGAATCAGAAGAAACGTGAAAGTGTTTTGCTATGAACTGTGTGTTGGGCAGACTCCTGCGTGGCCTCTGAGCTGCCTCTTCCCCGCCCTCGCGTTCTCTGCGGAGGGTGAACTCCTCACTCCTCAGGGAGAGGCTAAGCTGAGAGGAAGTGGCAGAGAGGGAGCTGAACACATGATGCTTTTATGCCAGAATGGGAATAGAGCCAGGCTTGCTAGAATTCCAAATGGAATTTTCCGAAAATTGAAGAGTACATTGTATTTCAGCTCACCATGAGTGGATATAAGTAAATAATTTATTTTATTTTATTTTATTTTAGCAGAATAGTAAGACAGTGAAGGTGTTATTCTGAGATTCTCAGATTGAAGACATTGTGTTTGAGTATTCTGAACTTCTAGAAGACAAGATCCCTGTTTCTATCTGAACAGATTTAGAAGTAAAATTAGTATACAGTTGTGGTGTGAATATATTCTAAATGATGACTAATTAAAAAATGGAAAATGGTAATCAGAAAGAGATGTCATGATCTATAAATTCACTCAAGTTCTAAAGTGTTTTGGAGAGATGCTGTACATGAACATGGTAGGGAACCTCAGGGCATTGTTGTTTTGTTTCGACCTTTTCATTTTACAGATGGGGAAGCTGAGGTTCAAGAGACTGTGTGAATTGGCTAGGGTGACATGATGGAGCCAGGATCAGAACCTTCTGCCTTTAGGTTGAGGGTGATAACTTAATCGTTAACAGTGGTTGCATTATTTTTATGCTAGTTTAATACAAACACAAATTCAGCATCTCTGGGAAAATCATTTTTCTAATATTACTTGTCACCTTGTTTATGTTTTAAATGCTTAATAAATTCTCTTTTGCTGAAACATACAGTGATAAACCTGGTCTACATGGCCTGACATTGAATATTATAAGTAAGTAAAGTCTGAAATATTCTTGGCTGGCTTTACTGGACTTTGGGAGAAGTACCTTGTGTGTGTGAATATGTCTGAAGTGCCAGGAGTTGGAATCAGGTGCTTCCAACCTAATATTAAAGATGTAGCAAACTGAAAAGTTACCTGCTTTTCCCTGTGGACTTGCCTGTTTGCTTTCTCCACTTGTGTAAGCAGTAGAACCTGGAACTGTCTTTTACAGCACTCACCACACTTGTAATTAAGTGTTTAATGTTGGTGTTTCTCTTTAATACGTATACTTCAGAAGGCAGAGACTAGCTTTTATTCACAGCTGTTCATTGGCTCCAAGGGCAGTGCCCAGCCCATGGAGTAGGTACTCAGTCTGTGAGACTGGAAGAGGGGGCAGGTATCTGAGACAGACTGTGTGAAGCACAGTGTAACAGCCTTAGAGAATGTCTAGTCCACCTTAGTTCCTTCCTAAAGATATTTTTAACTTTTCCTTTTGGAAGATGGTAATAACATATATGGATGTTGCAGTTAACAGTTTACAGAGTGCTTTCACAGATCTCTGGGCCTTTGTAATGCTTCAAATGGTTTGCCAGGACGTGATCAGGACTTGCCTTGAGCACCAGTTTTACCCCAGAATTATTCCCTTATCCAAACAAAATATGGCTATGTGCTAGAGCAGTGTATAAAACTGAAATGCAGTTTTTAAGATAAAGCTAGAGACTTCAGAGGGTTTTCTAGATCTCAGCAAGTTGTAAGAATGCTCCGTGATCCGTTGCCCTCTGCTTTAGGGGCACTTTGATAGAAAAGTTGAGAATCAGGGTCAGCCTTTCATCTTTATTGAGTCCTTGTTTGAAACATGGCAGTGTCTTCATTTCTAAAAAAGGTTAAAGAACTTGCTGATGTCATACAGCCAGCAAATACCCATCTGTGACTCGGACACACAGGATATTCTGCCAGCCAGCAGAAATCCAGTGTGATTTCTTCTCTTTTGGGTTTTCCAGAAAAGATCACTCAGGTTTTCTCTAGCAACAGTTAGCTAAATAATGCGTTACTGATTGTGGAGAATTAGTGCACTTCCAGAAATGATCAGTTTTACTTTCAGAATGTAGTTTCCCTTGTTAGTGGCAGGAATTTTAACCACACTTCCACTCAAGCCTCTAGTATCTGCAGACTGGGAATCTGAGATTTGACTGAAGACTTGGTATGTAGATCTCCTAGAGGTAAAGTTAAGCGTGTGAGACTTCACCTTTTCTTTGTTACCTTCCACACACACATACCTTTGTCATCTGACTAGAGTTTTTGTTTTTGTTTTTGTTTTCCCCCCCAGCTTAATATAATGGAAATAATGCAGTTTGTGGGGACCAAACAGATCTGAGTTTAACTCCTGGATCCATCACTCAGTTGTTATGTGTCCTTGGGGAAATTACCTGTGTTTTTTACTCCAAATGGACACATTAATCCTTTTTATCAACAGTAAGGTTAAGTGTGCAATGCTCGATTTCCAAACCTGGCAAGAAATACCTAACAAATGCTAGTTTCTGACCCTTCCCTCTTCTACCCCTCCGCCCCCTTTTCTTCCTTTCGAGTTAGCAGTGATTCTTAATCCTGGTTCTGCAATCAAAATGGGAACCAAAATAGAAAACACCTGTGACCACACCAGCGCCTGTAATTTAATTGGCCTGGGATGAAACCTGGTTGTGGGAGTGGGCGGGACCAGGGGTGGGTGGAAAAGACCACACGGAGAAGCAGTTATGTCTTGAGAGACCCAGTGCTGCCTGCCCACTCCCTGTAGGGTTGCTCTTTGAGCATGAAGGAGTCAGGTATAAGGTATAAGGACTGTGTGGTGCATTGCCTCCTAGTCTTTCTTTCTCCTCGAGGCTTCATCTGTTTTACTGTTCCCTGAGGTTTTTCCAAGTCCAGCCTAGGAGAGGAAACTGCGTTTGAGAGGTCTGGACGGGTGAGGGGAGTGGGCAGTTCTCCCTGTTGCTGGAGTTCTTCCCAAATTCTCAGGTCAGTTCTTTTCCATAAGTTTCTTCCATGAAGGAACCCTCCTTCCCGCACAAGGGGAGCCTTGTTGCTCGGGAGGAGACGGGGAGAGCTGATGAAGGGCCCTGAGCACAACGGTACCCGTTTTGTTCCCCCTCTCTTCCCTTGATATAATCTCTTACCTGTATCTGGGGTTCAGATCTGTAGGATTAGCAAGCATTGGATGTCCTGAATAATGTAAAAGTTAAGTATTTATGTAAAGTTTGAAGAGACCTCATGAGACTTTGACAAAGTGGTTCAGAGAAGATGGTTTATTGAGAACATATGCCAGCTATTTATTTGAGTGCTTGTAGGAGGCATTTTCAGATGTGATTTGGACAGACCGGTCTGTGTAAAATGTAAAATACTCTGTCATGTGATTAGAATCCTTAGAACTTTGCTTGATTTTCTTGCTTTGGGTGGGGGCAGTTAGTGAGCCATTTGGCAATGTGCTACTGAAATAAAAGTAAGGTGGTAATTAACGACTGTCAGTGGAATGCTGTCGGGCCGCAGGTGTGAGGGCGCGTGAACATCAGCTGATGTGCGCGCCTGCGTGCTTACTCTCTCCAACCAGTGATAGCGCTGTGATGCAGGGATTCTTTACGTAGGTTCGTTTCCAGAAAAATCTTTTCAGATTACAAATTTTGAATGATCTTTCTCAGTTTTAATGAGAAATTTAAGACATGGACTTAGAAGTTCTCAAGTGATTACTTTGATAACATGTCACATATTGAGAGGTTTAATTAGTAACCCATATGGTAAGTATGGTTTAGAAGTTGATACCTGGTGTACATGGACACTGCAGGATAGGATAGCAAAGACTTGAACTTACATTTTGGGCAAAATAGGAAAAATAATAGTGGATGGAAATGGAAAGGGTGGTTAGGAGTTTCCTAGGAAGCAGAGAAGAACAGATGTTAAGACGTGTGTATCTAGAGTCCTATCCTGACCAGATGGGTGAGTATATTATAATGATACACTCAGAAGAGTGGGTTGAATTGGTGTGACTGGAACATATGGGTCTGATGTATGGAATAGTGGGAATGAGGATCTGAAAGGTGGTTAGAGGTCAGATGGTGAAGGGCCGTGGATGTTCACACAAGAAGCTTGGACAGACAAGTGTTGTCTTACTGGAAAATTTGGTTTATCTGAAGGAGAATGTTCAAGATGATATGGGGTATGGAAAACCATTTCCTATGAAGAATAGCTAAATATAACTTCACTGTAGAAAAAAAGACAAAAAGGAGATAAAGCAATGGCCCTCCAGTAAAAGTGGCATTAGGCTGGTGTTTGTGGTTATGATAATAGAAAGACAGTTGTGAGAAAGAACTTGCTAACTAGAAAGAATGGTCCCACCGTGGACTGTAAGTCTTTACTTTTCCAGTCGTGTCAATGGAACCCCAACATCCAGGGAGATTCTTTAAGGGCCACTGTGGGGTAAGGATACCTGACAGGTGGGGCTCTGAGTCCCTGTACTCCTTCAACCTGAACAATCTTGTTCAGGGAACAAATATCTCATATTTATTGAGGCTCACTTGTTGGAAGAGAAGGTTCTGGTCCTTAGAAAAAAAGTTTGGGGAAAAAACGCCTGGAAGAGGCTGAAATGACCTTCCTTATTCCTTTACCTTAACTGTTTTTTTGTTTGTTTGTTTTATTAAACTATAGTCAGTTATAATGTGTCAATTTCTGGTATACAGTATAATGTCCCAGTCATGCAAAAAATATATATATATGCACATATATTCATTTTCATATTCTTTTTCATTGAAGTCTTTTAACTATTGATTAAGGTATTCTAGCAGAGCCAGGTAGAACGTCTTTGTGTTGGTCGTAGAAGTAATTCCTGTTTTGTTTGGGAGACTGATTAAAGATCTATAAGTTTCCTGTAAGATTTTGTAAGCAATGAAACAGATTGTTGTAAAAGTTCAGTTGCTTAGCATGTAGGCTATAGTTTCATATGTTACTAATGACAATTAGATTTTCTGACCAATCCACGAAAATACCTATTACATTCTGATTGTAATTCATTAAATAACAGCTTTAAGTGTAGTGGTTAATAAAAAACAAAAACAGTGTGATGGTAGTAATGATGAAACAAAATTTGAGTGAGAAGTTCCTTTTTATTAATCTTAGATTATGATCCTAAAAGCAAACTCTTAGAGGGTGATAAGTTTGTGGAAATCCTGAATTAGGGACTTTCTGGGTACTTCCAGGGACTTTATAGATAGTTTGAAATACTGGCTCTGAATTCAGTCTTGGTGGTGAAGAGTAAAGGCTTTTCCAATGTCCACTAACTGGTATGGTACTTGACTCGGGCTGCTATAACAGACTATCCTAGACTGGATGGCTTCAGCAACAGGAATTTATTTTCTCGTAGTTCTGGAGACTGGAAGTCCAAGTCAGGGTGTCAGCAGGATTGGTTTCTCCTGAGGCCTCTCTCCTTGGCTGGCAGGTGGCTGCCAGCTGTGACCTCACACAGCCTTTTCTCTGTGCCTGGACTCTCCTGGTAGTTCTTCTTCTTAAAAGGACATGAGTCCTGTTGAATGAGGGCCCTACCTTTATGGCCTCATTTAACCTTAATTACCTCTTTAAAAATCCTATCTTCAAATACAATCACATTGAAGGTTAGGGCTTCAACCTACGAATTTTGTGGGGGACGCATTTCAATCCATAACAACTGGTGAATGGATAAATTGTGGTATGTCCATACTGTGCAGTACTACTCAGCAATAAAGAGAAATGAAATATTAACACATGTAATGACATGGATACATTTCGAAAACATTTTGCTAAGTAAAGGAAATCAAATATATTGATTCCATTTATATGAAGTAGAGAGGGCAAACAAAACTACCATACAGAAAGCAGATTGATGGTTGCCAGGGGCCATGGTTCGGAGGATGGAATCAGTAGCAAAAGGGCACAGGGGAATATTTTAGGGAGATGAACTGTTCTATGTCTTGATTATGATGGTACTAGTTACATGGCTGTATCTGATTACCAAAATTGATCATATTGTAAACTTAGAGTGAATGAGTTTTACTGAATGTAAATAATACATCAACTTAAAAGGAAAAAACTTGCTTTAGAGCCAGTATAGACTTCGATTCCATCCCAGCTCTGCTCTTTAGGTAGCTGAATAAGTTGGACATCATTCTCTTTGGGTCTCAGGTTGCCCATTTGGAAATGTGTATTATGGTAGTTGCTTCGGTAATTAGTATAGACAACATCAGGCGCATTTAGCATATAATGCCTGGAACATGGTAAATTATCAGTAGGTTATTTTATTTTATGATATTTCTTCTTTATAAACTGTGTAAGTAACATTAGTATTACACTTGACAGTTATTAGTGTTGCTTTTTAGGCTTCAAATAGAATAGAAAGATTTTTCTGAGAAAAATGGTAAGAGTTAAAGAGAGAACAGTAGGAAAAAAGGGATTCTATTTTATTTATTTTTATGGGGAGGTAATTAGATTTATTTCTTTTTAGAGAAGGGACTGGGGATTGAACCCACGACCTTGTGCATGCTAAGTATGCACTCTACCACTTGAGCTACACCCTTCCCCAAGGGAGAAGGGATTTTAAAATGTCCAAATACTTTATGTGAATGTAGCAGATGAAAATGTATCCCATTCCTTCAAGCATTCTTTTTACCTACTAAATTCATGTTGGTTTTGGAGGAATTGATCTTATTAGTTATAATTTGCAAGATTTGAGAATTATTGGGGTAAAACTATCTTACATGGCATTTTAAAGACAAAAATAGAGGAAGAGCATTTATGAGACAAACTCCATCACTCCTGCTCTTTGAGAATTTACAGTCTAATTAGGGAAAAAGGCATATTTTTGTACTAAGTTTAAGATCTTAATGCATCTTGGGTAGAATTTTTTGTGTCACTGATACTTAGATGGAAACTGGAAGGGACCATTAGATGTTCGAAGAGAATTTAATTTTGTATGCTAAAATGGTACTCAGAAAGTAATTTTACAAGGTGTTTTTCAGGAAACTGATTTTATTGCAAGGAAAGTAATTAACAGTTTGTTCCTACAGTTGACCTTGAACAGTCTTAACAGATAATTCCAAGCCAGTTAGTAAAATGTTGTATTAAGATCTTTGTATCTTGTTCATTTGTTTTCGTAAGTACAGCATCCCAGGGGCTCTGCTCAAGTTCCTGAAATGGGTATGTGTTACTTTGATCCGAAAGAGTGGAGATAGAGATCTCTTTCCTTCTCTGCCTTCATTCTCCCTTTTCTCCCCCTCCTCTCTCCCTCCCTTCTCTCTCTGCTGAGCCACTCATGAGCAGTTTTGAGCCTCTATGGTAGAATCTGTATGTGATATTACTTTGTTTACAGAAACTTCAGCAACTTTGGATGAATCCATGTAGCTGAAGATTTAGTTTAGATTTTAAAATCAGATCATAAGTTGCCCTCAGGGAATCACAAGTATGAGTGCAGCCATTCGAAACCGAGTGCAGGCCAAGTCATAAGGAGTAACAGATGATCCCTCTTCAGTGCTGCCTCCTGCACCTAACAAAGCACCGTACCGTCAGCACGGGGTTGCCGTTCACAGTGTGCTAGTTGTTGGTCCTGTACACTGATTTTTAGAATAGCTCTGGCATATCCCCCTGCAAAGTGCATGCACCCTTTTATATTTGTTCTGATAGATTGAAAATAAGTCTTGAATTTTTTTTTTCAGTTTTAGTTTATTCAGGTTTAGGATTTAAAGTCTACAAAAGCATTAGCATTTTGGACTTCCTGCATTAATCTTATAACCTTTATCCCAGTGAACCAGTCTAAAATATTTATAATATTTTGTTTTCCATTAAAGTATAATATATATGCCAAACAATGCACAGATCACAAATATGTCTTGATGTATTATCACAAATTGAACACAAATTAACCAGTACCTATATCAAGATCAAAACATTATCAATACTCCAAAACCCTCCTCAGGCTTTCTTCCAGTTAATACTCCTAGCCAAGGGTAACCACTACCTTGACTTCTAGAAAGTAAGTGTAGTTTTTTTATGGGGTCTAAAATTGTTTAATATATAATGAAATATATAATGAAAAATATAAAAACTATAATGAAATAGTAACAGAATTTTATCTGTAATGATGATGATGATAATAAAGAATTAAAGTTCTTGGAGGAAATACATAGAACTTTGAAAGTTTATCACATCTTATATCTAGTATAAATCTATACTAGCATAGGATATATTACATAGAATTAGTCACATTACTTCCTTTTTTTCTACGTGGAATCGTTTTGTGTTGCCTCATGTAAGTTTACGTATTCAATATTCTTTCTTGTTTAAAAGTCATATTTGTTCTCAGGGGAAAGCACTACTTTTATGCTTCTAAATTTCTCTCCTTGGTGTTCACTTCATTACCTCTCCCTTAGGGAAGAGTTTGACTGTAATTAGTCTATTTGCAAATGGCCCTCATGAGCAAATGTTTAATCACCAACAGAGGTGGCCTACATTCAGAAGGCCATTATGGCATGTATTACTCCCTCTCTTGATTGCACACTCAGTTAACAAGCCATATTTGTTGAGTATCAGCTTGATACAGAGCATTCCACCAGGTACATTAGGTATTAGGAGAAGTGTAAGATATTGACCTTGTCCTCTAGGAATTTAACACGATAGTAAGGTGGTTGAAAGTGTAGACTCTGGAGCCAGAGTGCTTAGGTTCATATTCCAAGTCTACCCACTTCCTGAGCTGTGTGATTTTAGGCAAGATACTTAATTCTGTGTCCCATTTTCCTTGTTTGTAAGAAGAGGCTAATAAGAATACTTAAGTCATAAAGATGTGAGGTATATTAAATGATACTAATACATATAAAGCTTTTTGAACTACTCCCCTCACGTAGTAAGTACTCAGTAAGTTTTAGCTGCTGTAATAATAATCACCATAGAGATCATAGATAAAACTATTGAAATTTGGACCAAGGTAGCACATCATTATTCCATAATGAATGAAAGCAAATTGAATCATCTCAGATCACTGCTTTAAATTGGCTGCCTCTTCCATGTGACATCTTGCCTCCATGTTATCAGAGTCTCCAGACTAACATGAACCAATTTACTGTCTTGGATTAAAAATGAGAAAAGAGAAGAATCTATAAAAATTGTGAGAGTTCAAGGAAACTTTGATTAAAACTCCCAAATGTATCTTTTGCAGCTTTTCCCTCGTCTCCAATTCAGGATGCCCCTCCCCACGCCAAGCCTTTCTGGATCTGTCCACTTTGTGTTCAGTGTTACCTGAATATTTAGCAATTGAAGACTTGAGTGAGCAGTATTCTCATTTATCCTTTGGGGTGTTAAGGTCTGATGAGTCATTTGTACCTTAGTATGGTGATCAGATTATTTTTCTTTGAGTATCTCCCAGAAATCGTATACAATGAAAGAATGGGAATGTGTTGTTTGGGAAAGAAAGGAGTAATTTTGAAATACAGAATGTTTTATTTCCTCTCTAAATAGAGGTTTTGCAGTAAGGGGGTGTTGGGCAGCATGACATCATTGGGGATGGGGGAAGGGACAAAGAAATAAATGGTAGGATGCCAAAACTTATTTAATCTCTTTTTCAAAGTGTTGTCTGTTAGTATTGATTCACCCACATTAGCATATGTAAAGCAGGCTTTTTTGGGGGCCAGGCTAGGAAACTACCATTTATTATACATTCTTTGGGAAGATGAATTCCAGGTTCCAAATAATGAAAAGTGTGAAAGTTCCTTAATTGTTTTTTTTTTTTTTTGAATGCATTCCCTTTGTAAGTGAAGTAAACAGTAATTGCTATGTAAATTCTGAAAAGCTGTTTTTCACTGAGAGTTATAGTAATGGAAGGAGTTAGAGTAAGTAGGGTTTGAACTGGAAAATCCTTTTAATGTTAGTGTCAAAGGTGCATAGGTGAGAGTGTGATGTCTGGAGAGAAGTGGGAACTAGAAGGTGAGATTGGCCAAGTGGTATTTCAAATTTCTAGCTGAAAAGTCTAAATTCTCTTCCTAGTAGAGAAGTGATTTTCTTTAATACTTCTTTATACTGCAAATGTAACCCCAAATTATCCTTGTTTTTTGATTTTAAGTGAATATTATAACATTTCAATCCTTTAGAAAATAGATTTGAGTTTTCATTTATTTTTATAGAGCCCGAGGATTCAAATTTGAAAAACTTTCCACTTTGAAGGTCACCTTAGACGGCAAGAACTCCCAGCAATATATGTATGATAGCACAGTCTAGCTCCATTGAACATTGTGACAGTGTGTTCTGTGGGCCTTGAGTTTTGAAGGGGAAGAAAATCTTGAAAGTTCTCTGTTCTTCAGCTTAGCCTGGCGTGTACCCATTGCCTTAATCCCTTTCTCCTTTTTCAGTTCCCTTTCTAGATGAAAAAGATATTGTCCCCCCCCCCCCCATCTGTGATACTGTATGGAAAGTAAAATGAGGAAACTAAGAGAAACTTCACAGAAAAATTTACGGAAACACATTCTGTAAAGCAAGAGCTAATTGTAAAATGTCTGTACAGTTTTTAGGGGACTCTGTGAAGTGTGAGTGTGTGTGTGTATGTGTGTGAATGGTTTTTTCCTTTAAAGTGATGTCTGGTGGTAATATATAGTACAAATGATGATTTAGAAGTCAAAAAATTTTCAAGAACTCTGTTTATCTATATCTGATGTAGATAATGGGCCGCCATATTAATCCTTATACGGCTTGTGAAACTTAAGCACCCATTGTGTCTTTTCCAGTGGCTGCCACATCCAGTTGGATTTCTCTTTAAGCTTGTGATTTAATTTGTACTCTTTAAAGATTTTCTTTTAATATGTCTGTAGTGAAGTTGAACGGTATCCCCAGATTAATTCTGAGAATACTTAGAAAAGGTTTGTGTGAATATTTTTTTTATTTCTAAATTCACAACTTTGATACAAATACCCATGGTTTTCTTCTGTGTTTACATGCAGCCAGGAGCTATGGGCGGAGACGAGGTAAAAATTTTTTTAATGAGATCTTTTGCTTGCCAAATTGTAAATAAGTATGAGTGTGTGTGTGTTTATACCTGTGTGTGTGTGTAAAGCAATACTTACTGTATGATATGTTGCTCTAGCTTAATTATTTTAGTGCCATAATTCTCATCATGTTCACTATAATTATTTTTCATTGTTGGTTGGTAATTTTTTTTTTTTAATCCTAGTAAGAACATAGCAAAGACTATTTCTAACTGGAAGTTTTTGTTACATGGTTTATTGGGAATGATCTTGAGAAAAGAAAGACCAAGCTTTTTTTTTTTTTTCTTTTTTGTCCTGTCTTCCACTGTGTTCTTCTCACACTACTTAGAAGAAAGAAGCTAGGTTTTAGAGGGCAGTTCTTTATCTTAGTAGGTGGACTGGTGAATTTTTTTTTGTGTTCACAGCCAGAGGTAGATTTACCTTGAAGCTAAATGAAACTTAAGTTTCAGGAGCCCTCACTTTCATGGGTCCCTGCTAAGATCTTTATTTTTGTATTCTTTTTCTGAAAGAGGGATCCTCAACTTGCATAGGAGATTGTAGTCCCCGTAAAGCTCGCATTCTCTCCTGGTCGCACCCAAGCTTTCATTTGTGCATTGCTGTAATCTTTCTAAAGCATTTCATATCTGTAATTTGTTCACATAATTTCATGAAATAGGGTGAGTCTAATGTAGTAGAAAAAGTATGAGATTTAGGGTCAGAGACCTAGGTTGTCATCATAGCTTTATCACTTACGTCTGGTATCGTCATCTGGTAAATCATGAGGTAATAAAACCAAGCTTGTCCAACTTCAAGAATATTAGTTGGTGAAATTATAGTATTAAAAAAAGGGAGAGGAAAACCTCTCCATGCAAACTAAAAGCATTCCACAAATGTCATTTGCTGTGGTGCTTATTTGCAGAAGCTGGGAGAGGTGAAGTCATTTTCTTGCCATGTAATCTCAAGTTAAAGTCAGAGCCAAGTCCAAAACCTTTGTCTTTTGGCTGCTTACTGGGTAGCGTTTACTGTTCATCAGGCTGTCTCTGACTTTGTAGTTGAGTACTGAAGAGAGGATAATAATATTAAATTCATAGTATTTTTTTATTTATTCCACAGTAAATATTCGTTGAATGGGTGAATACTGGTAAAACCTATGTATTTGCTTTACCATTGAAACCTTCCTTCATGGTGGAATCATACAGTCAGTTTTATTTTCACTTGATAGTGAACAGAAATATGGTAGAGCTGATTATTTTTTAACCATGGAAGTAAATGCCATCAAACATTTTTAACCTTACGATTTTAAATTTTCAAGTGTAGAAAATAATATTACTAGAAATTATTTTGTAAGATACATTTTTTTTTTTTTCATGTTGCTAGAAAATGGATCACTCTCAGAAAGGAACAGGGAAGGCCACCATCTGGAGAGAGCAGGGGTTATTCTCTTCTTAGACACTGATCAGTTACCAGGTCTTGTCTGGTTTCTTATTTCCCCTCTGGTGTCTCGGGCCTTGACCTTCTCTTTCCATTTCTTTTATTTTCATCTTTGTGAAACACCACTTTGTCCGTCTCACACTCTTTCTCCATTCAGGTGCCCCATCATCTGGCTTCTCCCTGTTTCACCCACCTCATCATCTCCATTGTTTTCCCACCTCACCTTCCCCTGACCAATCCCTGTGCTTTCCCACTGTCGAGCCTTTGCAAGTGCTGTCCACCTTTCCTCTCATTTACTTACCTAAAACCTGCCCTTAGTTCATGCATCCATGCCCAATTCAAGTCTTACCCGCTCCCAGGAGGCCTTGCCCAGTGGCCTCACAGGCAGTGTTTCCCTCTGCTTCTGTTCCCTCACATTCTTCCTGCCTTCTCTGTATGCCCTGATTCTTCAACTGGAGATAAGTTCTTTGAGGACAATTGTCTCTTGTGCCTATGACTGTGACCTACATAGAGCTACCACTTATTAAATGCTTATTGTTGAGAATTGTATTTGAAGTAAAATCCCACATCTATGTAGACTAGAGATTGGCATTATGGTTTTTTTAAATTATTTTATATTTAAAAATCATAGTATGTTAAATGCAAGAACATAAGACCACCTGTAGTTTCTGAACTCCTGCAGAAATAATTACTCTTCCTGCTTCTGTTACCTTCCCCATATCTATTTGTAAGGTTTGACTTAATCATTTTTTCAGAAACCATGATCATTTTTGCATCAAGAGCTAAGCTAAACACTCCCTAGAATGACTTGGTCACTTCTCTCTATAAGTTTGCGGTTTGATAGTTGTAAACGAAGAAAATAATGACAAAGGAGAGAGAGTAAGTATGGGGCAGAGAAGGGGAGAGAGAACACTGAAAGACTTGAGAGTTGATTTTCTGTAATGAGAAAAGACTAGGCAGAAAATTTTTGTTTCATGCTTTTAGTCTTTTCTTCCCAAAGCTGAAAAAGGAAAGCCATCTTCATAAAGTATAGTGACTTAGTCATATGGGATGGGCAGGTGTACCTCATATCCAGTCTCATTCCCTGAAATATACTCATCTGGGCCAGCATCACATAGTATACATTTGATAACCTGGCAGATTTCCCCATACTCAGTTATTTGTGTGATCAGGAGTTATAATGTTTGATTTCTTTCCTCCAGACAAAATTTAGATTTCCCCCCAAAAGCATAAAAAGTGAACTTGTTGATATATGTTACTTTACCTGTGATTAAAGTGTAGCTGTAACTCAAAATCTATGCATTACATACATGTTGGTAAATATTTTAGGAATAGAAGGCAAAGGGAATTATCTGTGACAGTTTTGAGATCTGTCAGCAAGAAATAGGCCAGTGGAATCTTTCACCTCTCCTGATAAACCTGGAAAAGCTTCCTGGAATAGGTAGAATTTCAGGAACTATTTGGATGATGGAAGGGGAGTGGGAAGCAAAGCACTCCAGGTATCTGATTCAACTTAAAAAAAAAACCTTCGAGGTGAGATTGGTATGACCAGATGCTTGGAGCATGTGTACGTGAGTGTATGCAGTGGGGGCCAGCTGGAGAGGAGACGCTGACAATGAGATGGGCTGTGCTGCCCTAATGAATGGTTTTTGACACAGTTATGTCAGGCTTTACAAGGAGAGTTTTCTGATACAAAGAAGGAAAACAGGAGAGAACTTGCACATCAGTTGACGGCGTAGCCGGGGAATCCAGTATTGGAGGGTAGACTGTTTGGCAAACCAAGCACTTCCAGTAGTGTGGTTGAAATGGTAATAGTTGGGAAGAAGAATTAGGTGTGAAAGGATAGGATCTGAAAATGAATATTGATTGTATATAAAGTATGTAAAAATTCAATTCAATTTCCCAGTGATACCCACTTTTATTTTCGAGGTACGTGCCAGTAGACAAATGTTGATTTCCCTTGTGGAATCAAAATGACAGCAGAGAATGTTAACATTTTCTTTCTGGAGTGTTCTGACTTCCACAAGCTTTGACATGCATCTTAGCTGCAGCCCCTGTTAGAAACTAGCCTGATAGCTTATGTCGTGCATGATCTTGCTTACACATTTAGCAGCACACTTGATTAAAATATATGTTGTGTTTTTATTCTGCATGAATTTTTATGGTTTCTGGGAGACTTTTGTCTATAAGTAGAGATGTTGGCTATGCCAGCGCTCTTGGTGTTTAACAGAATTTCTTAGTTAAAGGGCAGCAAGAAAATATAAAAGATATTTTAAAATAATGTAAATGAGCAAATGCAAAGAATGATTGGAGTTACTACTGGATTGGTGTTACTGTTGTAAAATGTACTTCTGTGTATATTTATTCCCTACAAATCTATTGACATTGATGGATGAGTTAGTCAATAACAAAGGCTCTAAGAATGTGATAAAACAAACTTGCGTACCAAGTAGGAGTTGGGTCTTTCCGCCAAAAGCCTGCTCAAAGGAGAAGAGATCTGCTGTGTCAGTGAGACTGTGATACAAACATACCATCCTGCTAATTCTAACCCCGTTATGGGAGCTTTCTTGTCTAAAGGAATGGGTGGTCCTGGAGTGACACATAGACAGCTGAAGACATTTCTGAATTTTCATGGTTATAATACCTGAAATGTTACTGCTTATAGTGGTAGGACAATTTGAGCACAAGTGGTGGTGAGGGAAATGAGACCACTAGATTTTCACTTTTGTAGGAAGTTGGCCTGGGAGGAGCCTAAACTAATAATGAAGGAGGGGTTCTGGGCTGTCCACCCTAATTTTATTTAGTAAGTGTTTGTGTGTTTACTGTGGATCAGATGCCGTGCTAGACTCTAGATCTAGATCTCCCTGCTGAGTGTTCACTCTTGTGGGAAAGAGAGACAGTAAGTCAATGAGACAAAACATTTTTATACTCGAAAGTTGTGATAAGAACTAGGCAGGAAAAATGGGAGGTTCCCTCTGAGGTAAGATAGTATTCTCTGAAGAGATGTTTTTTAAACTGAAATCCAAAGGATGGAAAGGCAGCTATCTTTAAATAAATTTTTTATTTTGGAAGTTTCCAAATATACACAAAAATAGAATCATTTAATGAACTATATACCCATCACTTAACTTCAACATTTTTGCCGATCTTGTTACATATAATCCCCCACTTTTTCCACTTAGACTATTTTAAAGGAAATTCCAGACATCATAAGACAGCTATTTTAAGAGGCTTGAAGCATAGTACTGATAAATACTGCAACACTGATAAACCTTGAGATTCACATTACGCTAAGTGAAAGAAGACAATTACAAACGATCACATATTGAATGATTCTGTTTTTCTGAAATGTCCAGAATAGGCAAATCTATTGAGACAGAAAGTAGACTAATGGTTGCCCAGGGATGAGAGAGGGTTCAAGGAAAATGGGGAATGACGGCTAATGGGTTAAAAGGATGAATTGTATAATATGTGAATTACATCTTAATAAAGATGTATTAAAAGGGGGCAGTTGGGGGTGGGAGGGTGGTGCCTGAGGCAAGAAAGGGCTTTGTGTGTTTGAGGAAGTACATGGAGCCCAGAATGGCTGAGCCTGGTGGGAGAGAAAGGAGGGTGTATTAAGATGAGGTTGAAGGAAGGAAGGAAATCTGATCTTGCTGGGCTTTAGCTCCCGGTAAGGTTTTTGAACTTGGTCCAAGTACAAGAAGAAAGCTATGAATGTTTTAAAGCAGGGTCAAGTGATCGGATTTATGTTTTTACAAGAGCACTCTGGCAGTTGTTTGGAGTGGAGTGAGAGGAGTGGGTTGTCTAGTTCAGAATGAGGGTAGTAGTCT
Organism: Vicugna pacos; assembly: GCF_048564905.1. NCBI lineage: Eukaryota > Metazoa > Chordata > Mammalia > Artiodactyla > Camelidae > Vicugna > Vicugna pacos. Next base: position 70,466,879 of record NC_132997.1, on the reverse strand, counting down.
AGGCAAGCGAGGACAGTGTTTTAAAATAGGGTGATGGCAATGGAGTTGGAAAGAAGTGGATAAATGGAAGGTATATTCTGGGGGTAGAATCAGCCCTCCTTAATGGCATTAGGTTGAAGTACTGAATGGGGAGAGCAAACAAGGAAGATTCAAAAATGATGTTCGGGTTCTGGCCTGAGCAATTGGGTGAATTATGATGCCATGTATTGAAATGGGAATGGGAGAGAATAGATTTAAAGTAGATGTCAAGAGTACATTTAGAAACTAACACAACATTGTAAATCAACTTTGCTTCAATAACTAACTAAATTAATTAAAAGGAAAAAGAAAAGAAAAAGTTCATTTTTAAACACATTCAGTTTGTGATGCCTAAGAGATACTGACATTGTATTACAAAGTAAGATGTATTTTTATCTGTTTGTATATTAGGGTTTTAGGTAAGATTTTTGTATAGTAAAAGGAATGCCGCTGGCTGCCCCTAGAAATTTGAAAACCATTCACCTAGTTCAAATCCCTCATTATGTAAATGAGACTCGGGTAAGTGAACCGTCTTGTGCAAGATCACAGAGTAAAGCCTAGGCTGGAACCTGACTATCTTGACTTCCAGGCATTTTTTTTTTTCTTATGGGAGTCATGCCCCATAATCTTTTTAAAAGAATTTTTTTTTTATTTTTAAATCTTTAAAGTGACTTACTTCTGAGCTAGTTGCAAAACTACGATGAAAAGGGTCAGGCTTGGAATGAAAGTATTGGGACAGGGCCCTGGAGCTTGGGCCCTGGATTGATAGCAGAGACATGGGAGCTCAGAGGTGAGGTCCGAGCAGTTTTGGCAGCCCAGCACGGCCAGTGGGCTTTTGTTTTCCCATCATAAGCTGCAGGAAAGGGAGGGTGCTGGGCAAGAGTTCTTTTGGATAAGGCTTCCATGCTCTAGTACTTTGCAGGATTCTTATTTGGCAGTTGTCTTACAAGGCTCCTTTAGCTTTAAGTCATCTCTCCATCAGAGAGTGTTTGTCCAATTACTGGATCAAAAACTACATTCTGGTTATTAATTGAAAATAGAGATCAGAAAACCAGACCATTGTTGGAAGAGAAAGCCAGATGGCCGAAGCGCAGCTGTCGAGAAGCATTTCTTCTGCTTCTGTTGAAATATTGAATATGAATATTTTATGTGGAAGTATCACGAGATTCTAAAACAGATTCATATGCTAGGTACGTAAGAATATAATTTTTGGTAAGTAACGTGACACACTGACAACATTTCAGTCTTGGGGAATGCTTTAAAGAAAAGAAGTATGTCAGAGAGATGCAAGTTAGTAGCAGGGCCTCTCATGGGACACAATTTGGGTACAGCCTCTTAAGTTTCAGTTCCTAGTAACACACATCCAGGAACTAAAATTTTATTTACCAGTCTTCCCAGGGACTATTTGCCGTAGAGGGATGATTTATGCCAACCAAATGAATGCACGAGTACCCACCTCTCGAGGATCACTGGACAAATCAGAATACCAGTGTTTTAACTTATCATGGGGATGGATGTAACAGAAATACAATTTCAGTGGCTGAGTATTTGTCTACTAGTTCAAGAGCCACCTCTTCACAATAGAAAGGCACTAAATTAATTAATAGAACAGTCTTTCAGGAATTTATAATCAGAACATAGAGAAAATTATGGTTTTCAGGCTCTGGAAACATCAAATGAGCCCTTTTGTCCCACAGACGAGTATTCCCACCAGTATGATAAAACCCACCTATCTCCTGTTAGTTTGCACTAGGCAAACACTACGGTTTCTTAACCTACTCTTTTGTCTTTTATTTTCTGTTATTATTATTTTTTTAATTTATTTTTTTTGAAGGGGGAGGTAATTAGGTTCATTTATGTATTTATTTTTAGAGGAGGTACTGGGGATTGAACCCAGGACCTTGGGCAAGCTAGGAAGTCCCTCTACCACTGAGCTATACCCTCCCCCAACTCTTCTATCTTTTTAATACTTCCTGCAGACTAACTCTTTGTTCCATCAGCACTTCAGGCAGTCATGTTACAGTAAGGTTGACTAGATTATAGATTTTTTATGTTCTATTTCTGAGGATGTACTTTTCTTAACATGTTTGACCTTGGATGTTTCCCAAGGCTCCCATACACTTCACACAGTGTCTCTCTTAGTGCCTGTCTTCTGTGGACAGATAATCTGCATTTCAGTGGTTCTTAAATTTGAGCTTAGGAATCACTGGGGAAATTTGTTAAAAGTGCTGATTTTCAAGTTTGACCTTCATAATTCAGATTAAGTAGATCTGGGGACTGAGCTCTGAGACCTACATCCTTAGTTCTTACCTACAGTTAGAGAGATACATCATGTATATGTGAATTCTTAGCAGTTTCATTTGCAGGGGCAAGTTTATTACTAGAGTCTATGGCACTCTATATAGTAATAATAAGACAGAGGCTTTGTTTTAAACCTTGGAAACTTTCTCAAGTACCCATAAGTGATTTTTAAAACAGTTCAAATTTTTACAATTAACTCTTGCTTTTATTTTCTTTGCCAAAATACTCTGGGGAAGCTGTGGTTATGTTGGCCGTGCAGAAAGAAAAGTTCTCTTTGTTCCAGAATGTCTTGAACATCAGCTACTTCTCCTTCACTGCTCTGGTTTGAGACTTCCTCATCTCTTATCTGGACAATCACAGATTTCTTCAGACTCTCACCCCACCCACCCTTCTCTCCCTGGGTGCAAATTACTGGTGGAGGTGATGTAGGATTTGGGGTAGTGGGAATAACGTGGTAAGAGGCATCTTAGAGACATCATTCTGACGGGATGGAAGATGGATTAGATGGATGTATCAGAGTCTCCACGGAGTGAGTGTAGTTTTTTTTTTAAAGCTAGTATTAGAATGAAATATTAAATTTGGAAAATGGGGAGATTTCCTGTTTCTTTTGTAATACAGAGTACAAAATGTAATGCTTGAACAAACAGAAGCAAGAGAGAAGTTCTCAATTTTCTAGGAACACGGTTCCATCTCTTGCCATCCTCACACCTGTATATTGTGTTCCATCATATATTTGCACTTACTGTGTTCCTTTTTTTTTTTTTTGCTGCTGCGTCACTTTTAACACTTACTGAATACCTTATATATGCTCTTAGTAGGACCTGAAGATACAGAGGTGAATGGGATTAAATCGGTCCCTGTCCTAATAACGCTTACAGTTTAATTGAGTTGGGGAACAAGATACCAAATACACACACACACGATAGCATAATGGTAATGGAAAAAATGTTTGAGAACGTGCTGTGAGTGGATAGGAAAGGGCATCTAATCTAATCTAGAAGGTCAGGAAAGTTCCACCTGAGTTTCAATGACTTTTCAGCTTAGACCTTAAGAATGAACAGGAATGAACTATGCAATGGAGGAGTGGAGAGGAGGGTGTTTGTTTTGGGTCGGGGGACATCTTGTCCTTAAGGCCTGAGGCCGGGAGGAATAATGAGGAATTTCTAAGGAGGTCTGTGTGATCAAGGGCTTAGTGAACCAGAGGGCAAGTGGAAACTATGATGTAGGAGAGGAAGGCAGAGGCCTTACAGTTTACAGTTTTTGTACTTTATCCAAAAAGGGGGAGAAGGGATTTAAGGATAGGGGTGAAGAGTGTGGTTACACATTCAGATTAATATTTGGAAATGGTGACTGTCTGTTTGGTGCAGAAAGCATTGTGGGGTACAAGATCGAAATCAGCCAACTAAACAGGCTGTGGTGTAGACTCATTGCACTGTTAGTTCAGGGGAGGGATGATGGTTACCTGGACCAAGATGTTAGGACTGGAGATGGAGAGAACCAAATGGACTGAAGAATTATTTTGTGGCTTGTGTTGGTAGGACTTAGTGACAGATGGGTTAGATGTGGAGTGTGAAAGAAAGGGATGTCAAGGATGACTCCTAGATTCCTAGATTGAATTGAGTGTGGGTGATAGTCACTTTTGACTGAGATTGCAGGGAATGCCAGAGGAGCAGCTTTGGAGGGAAAGGTCAAGAGCTGTTTTGAAAGTCCTTTCTTCTTCACCTTAGAAACTCCCACTCCCACAAGAGTCTGCACAGAATTGCCCTTCTCTGAAATCCCTGTGAAGGTCCCCTGCCCATTTCCCATAGAACAGTAAATTGTGCTCTTGTGTCATTAGGTAAAGTCTTCTCTGCGTACTTCTTTCTCTATTTTAGTTATGTACTTGCTTATCTCTCTCACGAGACTTGATTTCATTGGCAGGGACTTCCAAATAACTATCTTACTTGTTTGCTGTTCCTGGAATGTGGATAAATATTTTTTCAAGTGTTTTCCACTGAGTTATATATGTATGCTAAAGTTCCCTTTATCTTAAATCCAGGTAATGCTAGATGAAGCTATTTTACTGCAGAATTTTTCCCAGTCTGGGTATTCTAATATGAATTGTGATTTTCTGAGATGGACATAAGATGTGCAGTGTTTTCCAATATTATTAGGTTCTCTCGACACCATCCTCCACCAGCTCTTGTTTTCTGAGCATCTCATGTTACTAGTGTTGAGGGTAAGGGGTGGGGATAGGAACGTAACGTGGGAAATGCTGATGGGGGTGTGTGCCTGTCAGAGTAGGCACGTAATTCACTGAGTGTGGACTACATGAAAAGCAAACCTGACAGCTGTAGGGGAACATTACTGGGTGTCTTTGGGAAGCTCACTTTGCCTGCAGTTGCTGCAAACCTAGTTCGTTTACCCGCAATGAACAAAAGAGACATCAAGGGATGAGAATTTACTGTCTATTATTTGTCCTTGCCAGGCTCAAAAAGCTAGGTGACACGAGGTGACAAATTTTGTTCTGTTTCTTTGTAGCTAAGCTGGGAAGAGCTGAACAAAAAATTCTTTGGTCCTTTTATTTATTAACTCTCAACGTCAAAACAGTGCCTTTCTTATACCACCTGGGTTGTTCATAAAATAAATAGAGTTATATTAGTAACTATTTTTTTATAAAAGAAATAAATGGTCTGTATTTTTCTAAGGCTATTTATAATCTGTTTTAGAGAGTTGACTGTAGTGATGCAGAACCTAGGTCTCAGGGAAATATAGACAGCATAGACTAAATGGGGAAGACAGTGTCCTTTATTTTGAAGAGTGTATGAATTCATTTTAGAGGGGAATTTTTCTTTTTTTCAAAAATTAGAGCACTCAAGATAGCTCATTTTTAGAGTGGAACCTAGCAGAAAGTTTTACTAGGAACTAACTGACTCACCCAGGAAATATATATGTTTTTTTAAACTTAGATTTTATTTTGTAATGCTGGATGGCATTACTGTGTTAGATTTATTAACAGATTCTAACTGCTGGCATTTTCCTTATAGTCATGTGGAGGGGGTAGGTGCCTTTGCTCTGCAAACTTTGTTTGGCTCTAGAGTTAACAATGAAAATAACTTGAGTGATACAAAATACAGGTTAGGTGAATAAAGATGTCATAACCACATCCACATCTATACTCCTACATCTTAATGCATGTGTTTTCATTTACTTGCCCCACCCTTTATTACTGCACGTTTATTTCCAAATTGGAGTAGCTGGGAATGGCAGGGAAAATCTAAAAATTGATCATTTTTAGTCCGGCTGTCAGAGGAGTTACCAGCCTCCGTCATCAGTTTAATATTCCCTCGGCTGTCAGGGCCAATCTTTAGAACTGAACCTCCGAGGTCACCATAAAGAGCAATCAAAATCTGTGAATAGAGATTACTTTTCTGTTTATTTTAAGAAATGCCCAGGGAAAGGAACAATAACCACTGAGTACTCTTCATAGCAGTGATAGGGACTGTATGAGTAAAATGTAGTGTTTTTTTTTTTAGCAGCAAAAACAGATGCAATTTCTGTTGCTTCTTCCTTAATGCCAGTCCAGTCATTTCTGTGCTGTACCTACCTTTACACAAAAATGATTGTATTAACTTGTCCAGACCTGGTAATCTGCAGTCGCTTATTCTCTTGAAAAAGTCACAGCTCAGGATATATTTTTTGGAATGCTTCACACTATGCTTTGGCTCCTAATAAAGCATGTGTTTTCCAGGAAAATAATTTTAACCGTAGAAACTCCCACATTTGTTTCAGGTCGGTCTTCTCTCTTTCCCTTTGAAGATGCCTTCCTGGACGACAGTCACGGCGATCAGTCCTTGTCATCTGGCTTAAGTTCTCCCACTCGCTGTCAGAATGGAGAGCGAGTAGAACGCTACTCTAGAAAGGTGTTTGTTGGAGGCCTTCCTCCTGACATCGATGAAGGTACTATGCATTCACTTAACGACTTTATAAAGGCCAGATTTGTCATCTGTGTGAGCTGACCCCACCTCTCCTCTCCAGGGTGGCTTTAGGACATTCATATCTCAGTGTCCAGAGGTGAGAATGTTCGATAGATGGGGGAAGTGATAGATGATGCACCTCAGGTCTGCTGTTCATATACAGCAGTCTCCCAACAGCTTCCCATTTCCTAGTTACTAATTTGGGGATACATTTAATAATGAGAGCTAATATTTATGGAACGCTTACTGTAAGCCCATCAGTGTGCTAAATGCTTTATGTTGCATTATGTCATTTGATCTCCATGGCTGTCCTGTAAGGCGTCTCCTACCAGCTCCATTTTGTAGATGAGGAAATTGAGGATCAGGAAGAAGCAGTTTATCCAGGGTTATGTAGCTAATGGTGCAGCTGGAATCAAATTCAGTTGGATTCCAGAGCTTTTGCGCATATCCATCACACCATTAGCATCTCATACTTTAATGTAGATCCCTATTAATGAAAAACTCCCTCTTGCCTTTAAAAGATGAAGACTAATTAGAACATTTCTTAGTAATGTTTTTGAGATACTACCAATCCAAAAGTGAGTTTCACTTACGCCTAAAGCCAATCAGTATGTAGTAGGTTGTCAATAAATATTTGTTGAATGAATGGATGAAATAAAATTGTGACAAAGTTAACTCAAGGGAAAAAAACAACTCGAGTTCTCATAGGCTTTAGATCTACTATAAAAACATTGTCAAACAGAATTGTTTTGCCAGCATTATTCTAGCTATGATGTTTGTCTAATTTGTCACGATTTTCTTGTTTTCCATGATGGGAGAATAGTCTCTAAAATAGATTTATCTTAGACTTACTGCTTTAAAGTTGTACGCAGCTGGAGACTCATTTCCCTCCAAACTATTGTCGTACTGGTGTTAATTTCATCTGTAGATTGGTTTTTTTCTTTAAGACATAATGTTTGATCAAGGCTGAGAGAGTGGCAATTTAGGCCTGATTAGGAGCTTAGTTATAACCTTCTGCTTTAGACAAAGTCAGAAGGAAAAGATAAATGGGTTAAGCTATAATTTTTGAAACATTTTCCTTACAGGATGTGTATTAGGAATGTATGAGAGAAAGCGAACTTTGACTTTTAACTTTTTCTTATCCCTAAGTAGAATTACCTACTTACTGTCTCTACTCCTCACCAAAAAAGTAGTATCTATTTCTAAAACACTCTTGAATTAATAATAATAACCCAATATTAGTGACTTTAGAGATTATTTCATGCAAGTGCAAGCATATTTTAAACACTTGATTTTTTTTGCCTTTTTTTCCCTAAAAACTGAGAACATTCCTATTTTTAGAACCTCCTTCTTACTTGACAGAGAGGTCACCTTAGCTAATGTCAGATTCTTTTTCTTCCAAATTCTTCATGTCAGGTTTATTGGAAGTGAAAGGAAATGAATTATAGTTAGAAACATTCTGCATGGTTGACAGTGAATAACCCCTTAACGATGGTATTTCACTTAATAAGTTTGACTTCTGTAAAAATGCTTTAGAAAATAGCTCTCCAAACATTTTCAAATAAAAAGACATGTTTTATGATATTCTGTTTGCAGTATTTTTTTTCTTTTTTGCTAAGATTCCTTCTTTGTTCTGTAGATGAGATCACTGCCAGCTTCCGCAGGTTTGGACCTCTCGTCGTAGACTGGCCTCACAAAGCTGAAAGCAAGTCGTATTTTCCTCCTAAAGGTAATGCACCTACAGTATCTCCACTGCCTGCCTGTTGGAGAGCTAGCATGAAGGTTCAAATAAAAGGCAGCCTTTTAACTCTTAAAATAGCTGTTGACTTTTTCCCCCACCACAATTAAGAAAACATTTTTATGTTGATCATCTTTTTGTGTTTGACTGTTTCTACTTGGAGTCTGTTCTCCCAGGAGCACGCTGATTGTTTCATGGCATCTATTTTTTTTGATAGTAAGCTCCTGTGCATCTGTTGTCAATGAGCCTGGTGCTAACTTTCCACTAATTGAGAAAGAAGGCCTAGGGTTTTGAGAAATGTCAGCAATGGAGAAGAAAAGATTATTTTGAGTCAAATTTTATTTGTATCCCATAGCCCTCCCTGTGGTTTTATAGATCTTATAAATCCCAAACTTGGAAAAGCAAGTGGCTGAAGAATGACATTATATGAAATTACCTTTATCCATGTCTGTATCTTAAGTGACTTAGCCTGTTGACAGGTAGAGGGCAAACTAGCAATGGACTCTTCACATGACCTTGCTTCCTTTATTTTGGGTAGGCTCTTTTGATAATTTATGAGGGCATGAAAATATATCACTTTGCTTATAGTTTATAATTTCTGTGGAATCTGGGGGACTTTTCTGATAGTAGTAATTTTGGGTATGTTCCTGGGTTTATATTGAAGAGTGTTTTGAGCCCAAGAGAAAGTTTTCTTCTTGTGTTTTGTTCTGTACGTTTCAAGGATGTCTTTCATTTCTAAGGAATTGCATTTTTGGTATGTATTAGCGTGTAGCAATGCCACAAGACGGGGGAGTCAAAATACTTGTCCTTCCCATGCCTTGTATAGGGATCAAATTATAGCTCAACCTAGGAAACCTCAAGAGGCTTCCTTTTATGTCTGGTTTATTAAGTTTCTTTGTTACTTCTACTTCTCCCTACTCTCTCTATAGCCTATGAAAATGGTTTACTCACTAAATAAAGGCTGTTTGTTTGCTTTTAACATTTTTCTGCTAATCCTCTCCAATAATTTGTAAAATTAAAATTAAGTTTTATAGTAAGCAAAAAAGATAAAAATCTTCATGCTGATTATTTCAGTGAAGGAATATATTCACCACCTTGTGGTACATGTATGACATTGTTTAAAGAAACATGTTTAAAACATGTTTTAAAGAGTGTTGATGGTTTGTTGAATCAGAGTAGTGGTATTTCAGTGAATGAATGAGTTCACCACACTGTGCTGCATGTAACATACTCTGTGAAGTCACATGTATAGAAGGATGCTTCTGTGAATACTGGTTGCACATGTGAACGAAGGCAGTGTTACTTCAGTGAAAGAATGTACTCACCACACTGTGGTACATGTAACATACTCTGTAAAATGACATGTATGAAAGGTATTTCTAACAGTTATAGTTGAAAAAAAAATCATTCAGAGAAGGTTACAAAAATGATTCTGGGATAAAAGATGTCAGATGATCGTTGTAAAAAATAAAAATGAAGATAAGCATTTATGATCATGTCCAAAGAAAATTATCCCAAATCTGCCTCTATCAGAGGTAATCACAGTATATATTTCATTAAACATCCTTCTTATATCTCTTTATGAATATATGCATTTGTATGAAATTTTAAATTTTAGGTAGATGGGATCACACTATACATAATGTTTAATAACCTGCTTTTTCCCCCAGCAATGTCAACATCTTTCTATAAGAAGCCTACATTATCCTTAATCACCATATTTTATTTAATCAGTCCTGTTGATGGACATTTAAGCTGCTTTCAGTTGTTTTCTCTCATAGATGATGCTTCAGTGAATGTCCTTGTGCCTGCACTTTTTTGCTTTTTATAATTGCCTCTTTGGGTGAATTTCCAGAAGTGAGGTACATGTTTATACATATTGCCAAGCTGCCCTCAACAAAGATCATGCACATTTATGTTTCCATTAATGGTATTTGAGTTACAAAACTCAGTTTTATTGAGGATCAGGAGATTTCAGTCTTCGCCAATCTGATGGTTAAAATAACATCTTTCTTGGCATTGTTTTTCTTTTACTGGCCATCGGAATTTATTATTTTACTTTTTTTACATTGCAATCTCATTTCTGTCTGGGATTTATAATGGAGTAAAGCCTCAAAAGGATCCAGCTATTTTTTCTAGATAGCATTCCAGTTGTCCCAGCAGTCATTCATTAACACTGAGTATTGATTGGAAGGTCATCTCTCCTGTTTGTCTACATTTAGATTTCAAAGACTTAGTTTTTAAAAAAGGTTTAAGATTTCATTAGTAATTTTGTTTACATGTTAAAATGATAATTTGGGGAAAAATATTGGATTAAATAAAATATATTAAAATTAACTTCACCTGTTTCTCCTTACCTTTTTAAATGTAAACATTGGCAAATTTTAAATTACATATATGACTCATGTATTTATTGGACAGCAGAATAGGGGTCAGCAGACTGTCTGTTTTTGTTTGTACGGCCTGGGAGCTAAGGATGGTTTTTATATTTTTAAGGGTTGTAAAAGCACACACACAGAGAATCGGTAACAGAGACCAAATGTGGCCCTAAAATCCCTTTACAGAGAATTTATTGACTCCTGTTCTAAAATGGCCCAGAGAATTGCTCATTTAGCTTCTGAGACATTCAGAACGAAAGAGGCAGTTGATTTCAGAGAAAGTCTGTATATTTGCAGACCTAAGCAATTATTAAATTTTTTCTTCTGTTGAGTCAAATGCTTCCCTGCAGTCTTTACCCACTGATCAATTGTGTCCAATAAAGTAAAACAGAGCCAGTCATTGTGACATTTACCTCTTGGTACCTAACGGACTATCAGTTTCTCTTTAGTCTTCTCTTTTCCAAGTTAAATATTTTTACTCCTCTAGTCATGCTTTAAGCCTAATGGTTTCTGGACCCACATTATTCTTGCCTGCCTTTTCTGTGTATATGCCATGTTTACAATATCTTACTTGAATTTGTTACTGAGAGATGACGAGAGAGCACTCGGGTTGGTATGAGCAGCACGGAGTCGAGCAGCTCCGTGAACTCTGTGGTGTGGGTCCCACGCCTGTGTAACGGTGTAACAATGTACAACATTAGAGATGGGGCCCTTATTTTATAGCTGAGGTTAAGTGTTGAGATGGACTAGTGAGAGCCAGGCCGAGAAGAGAATCTGGATCTCCTGATTCTGGTCCTCAAGCTTGCATCCTCAGAGAGCAGATTGCCTTTCTGCTGATTTTGGGGTCAAGGAGGAGAAATAATTATACTGTTGGCTCCTGTTGTGTTTTGCTCTCAGCCAAAGTCTGATTGACCTATTTTGGGAGAACCTAAAGAAATGTTGGTGTTATTCCAAGACTGAAGTAACTTTGAGAATCCATGCCCATTGCTTTGAACATTGGGAACATCTAAGTAGTTCACCCCAAACTGTTCTGTGCCTTTTAATAATGCCCCCTCATGCTGTTTCTACTTTTCCTTAAATTCCTTAGATTTTAATTTAGGTCAGTGCCTTCTTGGTAATGCCCTTCCTGCCAGTGATACTTTTCTTAGGTCACCTCAGCTTGGCTATAAGGTGCAGTTTCTTTGGCTGTCCATTTTAGTCTTATGTGTAAGTAGAGAGGAAAACATGAACCATCCACTATTGAATCTTTTGGCCTTTTTCTCAGAAAGTGTATACCTAATGAAATAAACAGAATCATTCATTTATCCAGCAGGTTTACCTGTACAGATGTGGAGTAGTAGGGTTTGTAAAATTATGACCATTTTAGTGGACTATGGAGAGCTTAATATCCATGTAGAGAAACAGTGGCCAAGCACCTGAGCTGTCCCCTTAGGTGTTGTTGGGCCAGTAGCTGGAGGTGATGGAGAGTGAGTTTCTCCAGCACGAGGCCACTGAGGCCTTTGATCAACTATTTGTGGATGCAGAGCCCTCTGGATCAATTTGTCTGTGGGCCACAGCAGGTGGTTGCTTGGTGTCCTCCAGGGCACCACTGAGAACCTGGCAGGCATCAGAAAGCATGGCAGTCAAACTGCATCTCTACAGGATGTGTTCTCGCACCTCATGAACTTACAGTCCCATGGAGGAGCTAAGAAAATAGTCAAACAGTCACAGAATAACACAATTAATTACAGACTAGTAGTTCTCTAAAGGAGAAATGGAGAGTGTGGTGACTTAAAAAAAGGGACATCGATTTGGATTGGGGATATGGAGAGAGCTTCTCTGAGAAAACAGCAAACCTGAAAATTGAGTTAGCTAGAAAGTGTAGGGAAGGAAGTTCCAAGCAGAGGAGTACCATATGGGAAATAGTGAGTGTGAAAGGGGCTTCAGTACCTTTGAAGAAATGAAGGAAGTGTGGTTGGAAAGTTTTGAAGGAGAAGAAAATGATGCAAAAGAAAGCCTTGAAGAAGTATTTTTTTTTCCTTCCTTGAATTGCTTTAGTCCGCCAGAGACAGATGTAAAGGCATTTGTATGGTGTTTGTCTTTGAGGTGGAGGGAGAATGAAGTTGGGTCAAGTAGAAATAGCAGTTTGAAATACTTTCAAATAGCTGTTGATAAAGATTGAAGCAAAGTCTTGTTTTGTGTTTTCTATATTTGGTTCTTGATGATGAAAAGAAATCCAGTTCTAATCAAAATATTGAGGAAAAGTTTCCTGAGATTGCATTCTCATGCTGTTTAGTTCTGAAATAGTAGAGTTGAAATTGTGAGTCCTGGAAAGAGAGGATCTCCCAAATGTTAGTGCATGAACTGAATCCTGTTTTCATACAAAATACTTACTAACAGCATTATGTTCATAGCAGCTTGCGTGCAGGTAATTGGAAGATAGTTATTGCAAAGGGATGGTGAGAGAACAGAATAAATGCAAACAGAGGGCCTAGGTCCTGGTGCAAATGGTCATGCAGCACTGGGGTCATCAGTCCATCTAATATTTGTTGCACATCAGTCCGTGGAAGAGTCTACTGTTTGGCCTTGTGGGGGATCTAGAGAAGACATCATTCTTGTTTTTGAGAAGGCTGCAGTTTTCCAGAGAAGACATGAAAATACAGATGAGAAACAGTAAGTAATGGTAAAGAGCATGGATTCTGGAACAGACTTGCTGAGCTACCCTGCGTATTAGTTGTCTGACCTTAGGCGTGCTATTGAACCTTACTTTTCCTTAGTTTCATCACCTGTGAAAGAGGGATAATAAGAGTACCTACTTTATAAGGTTGTGATGAAGGTTAAAATGAGTACATTCACGTGGAGTGCTTAAAATAGCCCCAGCATACAGGAGGTTTTATGAGTGATGTTATTTTTATTGAAATACAGATGAACTTATAGTTAATGACAAGTGAGTAAAAACTATTCTCTGCATCCAGAGGAAGAATAGATTACTGTGGGTTGTGCAAGACCTTGGTCTCAAAAGCTGAACAGGAAAAGAAGAGGCAGAAATTGCAGGGGGCTAGAATAATGATAATTGGGACGGCTAACATTTACTCAGGGCTCATTGTGAACTGGGCAGTGGGTTACCATTTTCTACACTTAATCTAATTTAATCTTCCCAACTCCACAAGGTAGGCACCCTTATTATTCCCATCTTAAAGAGTAAGAAACAGGCTTAGAGGAGAGTAATTCATCCGTAGTCCTGTGTTAAATGATAGGACTGGGATTTTAGCCCAAAAAGGCTGACCTCAGAGCCCCAAGTTTCTTAAATATGGCACCACTCTGTTGTCGTTAGGCAATAAGGATGGCCTGGAGGTAGGCGTGTTCAAGGCAGGCTTTAATTAAGGCGGGGTTATGTGGTAGCCTCGCTGCCAGGCCGAGGACTGAGGCCCAGTAGGGCTCTCTGGAGGCCAGGTGGCTTTGGATTTTGTGTTTTCCCTGTTACTCTTTCTGCCTGTCACTGAATCTATTCTTTTAAGGGAAAGAGGCCCCAGGGGCCCTAAGCCCCAGCCCAAGCCCTTTTTTAAAATTAATGAATTAATTAATTCTTCTGTGCCTTATCCCCTGAGCTCCAGGGAGGGGTCCCACTCACCCTGTCCTCTCTCTGAAGCCCAGGCTGCTTCTTGGCTGGCAGGCACTCCTGTGCCATTTAGCTCTGGATAATCGTGGCTGGGAGAAGTAGGGAAGAGCTACCAGCCCCACTCTCCCAAGCAGTCCTTCAGCCTCTTTTATACGTCTTATTTATTCTTATTGTGTGTGTGTGTGTGTGTGTGTGTGTGTGTGTGTATAGGGGAGGTTGTTGGTTCCTTTCTTTTTGTAAGACTCCGGAGTTTTGTGTATGGTTTCTCTTCACACACCAGCTTCCCCATGGGCACTTCCACGAAGAGAGGGGATTTCTCAGAAAACGAGAGGGAAATCCCTTAGAGCAGGGAAGGGCGGTTCCTGCTAGCTGTTGTGGATCTTCCTGAGAAATAAATATTCCCTAGATCAGGAGTACAGGCTCAGCATACGCAGGAATGAAATGCCATTTGCAGCAACATGGATGGGCCTGGAGATTACCACACTAAGTGAAGTAAGTCAGAGAAAGTAGTCAGACAATTATCATATGATTTACCAAGTAAGTCAGACAAATACGATATAGTAATGCTTATATATGGAATCAAAAAAAATGATACAAATGAACTTATTTAAAAATAGAAATAGGTTTACAGACATAGAAAGCAAATTTATGGCTACCAAAATGGAAAGGGGAGGGGATAAATTAGGAGTTGTGGAATTAACAGATATAAAATAGATAACCAACAAGGACCTACTATATACAGCACAGGGAACTATGTTCAATACCTTGTAATAACCTGTAATGGAAAAGAATAGGTTTATATATGGTATATGTGTAACTGAATCACTTTGTATACACCTGAAACTAGCACAACATTGTAAATCAATTGTAGTTCAATTAAGAAAAAAAAATGCAGGCTTTGGAGTAAGCTGCCTGGGTTGGATTCTTGCTCTGTCACTTCCATTGCTATATCTTTGGGCTGATTATGAGCCTTTTTAAACCTCTTTTCTCTTTTTTTTTTAATCTACAAAATGAAAACAATAATACCACTTCTGGGTTTTTATGAGGATTAAATGAGATAGTGCACATAGAATACGTTCAGTGTCCAGATATCATTGAAGACTTTTTTTTTTTTTTAAAGCGAAAGGGGAAGTTGGACTTTTTTATTTGGTTTTGGTTTTTATTTGATTTTTTTTTAGCCAGAGTCAGAAAAACCATTTAGGAATTTTCTGTAATCAAGTTCATAAGAACAATGAAATCCTAAGATGGTAGCATTGAGGTATTATTAGAATGAGGAGAGAAAGGCCAGTGGTCTCAGTGGCAGAGCAGATTGTGATGACGATAGATTTGATGGCAGGGCTGTGCTGCAGTTCCTTCCCCGGAGTGGGAGAATCATGACGCTGCTGTTGAATGGAGGGGAGTCAGTAGAAAGAAAACCAGTTTGGTGTTATGTTGATTCGATTAAAGACATGTAGAGTTTGGCATGTTAGCGCATCCTATGGGAGAGGAAATTCCTAATGGGGAATTGGAATGGTGGTTAGAGAGTTTGGGAAAAGAGATGGGAGCTGGAGATACATGTCTCTTGAGAGTCATCTTTACAGAGAAGAGGGAGAAAATGAAAAGCAGTTAATCAATAAATTTTGTGAGGAACCAGAAAGAAAAAGAGGACATGGCAGTGGAGGTGTGGGTGAGTGAGGGACTGAGAACATGTCTGGCTACGGAGGCTCAAGGAAAGAAGCTTCAAGAACAGCCAGCACCACCAGATATCACAGGGTCACTGAGGAGTCCTTCGTGGACTAGAGATGCGTGTGGCCCTCTTGTCAAGTACACAATCACAGTCATTTCTATTGTTATCCTAATTCTAGGCCTTAATATTGTAATGAAGTAGTAAAATCAGTACAGAGCAATCTGGTTTGCAGTGAGCAAGTGTTTTCATAAGCAGTAAGAGTAATCCTGCCTCCCTAACAGAGCCAACCGTCATCATTTTTGTTTTCCTCTAGTCTATATTCATATGTATCTTTTTTTTCTTGGGGGTTAATAATAGCAGAGATACAGTTTTGTGTTCTCTTTTCTCCCATGTTTCTGCTTAATTTTTATATTTTTTAAGTGACTGCCTAACCCATTGTTCCACCACAGTTTACTTGCTTGTTGGTCATGTAGGCTATTATAAATAATGCTTCTGTTAATATATCCCTGTGTATGGTTTTTCTTTCATAGGATTTTCTTTGGGATAAATTTGCAGCACAAGCTTAACCAGAGTTAAAAGAAATGAAAATCTTAATGACTCCGGATTTGCTATCACATGGCTTCCCAAAGCAATTTTCTTTATGAAGTTTATGCTAATTTGGACATCTGCAGTGCATTTTTTTGCTTAGTTCCAAGTCAGATAAATGGTACACTGCAGTTGCGGACTTACCTTTTTGCCTGTGGGTTTGGAATAAATGGACTTCTGTAGAAACCAGGAACCACAGTGATATGAATCTTGTACTTAAAGCGTTTAAATCTTTTTCTCTTGGGTCTCATCTCTTGAATGTTGGGTGTTATTTGACGTCATGTCGTATCGTTCTCTGCCTTCCCTTCCCTGGCCACACTGACTTCTTTGCTATTCCTTGAGGTAAACTAAAGCATCTCAGGGCCTTAGTACTTCCTTTTGTCTGAAGCCAGCTTCCCCCAAATTTCTGAATGGGCTGCTTATCTCTTCCCTTTGACAGACTCCTGCTCAAATGTCACCTTAGCAGAGAATCTTTTCTGACTTTCTTGTCTAACATAGTAGCCCCTCTGCCCTCTTGCTCTCTATTTCTCCTACTCTCATTTTATTTTTTCTCAAAGTACGTATCATGACCTAAAAAAAAAATTGTATGTGTTTTTCTGTCAGTTTTCCAAGTTGGAATGTAAGTTTTATGAGCGCAGAGATTTTTATGTTTTGCTCACTGTTCTGCACTCAGCACCTTGCACACCTGCCTCAGTGGCTCGCCCTCAGATATCTGTTAAGTGGATGAATTTTATCTTTGCAGATGATGAGTTCATTACTTGTTTGCAGAGTAGAGCCCATCAAATTTTAGAGCTAGAAAGTTCCGTAATGAAAGTCTCATTCTAATACAACCTTTTTTTTTAAAAAACTGAGACTCAAAGACATGAAGTGTCTTTTCATAAGAGCACATAGATCTTATTAGATAGGCTTGAACCTGGCAGGCCAATAGTTCATATTATTTTTACCTGGTGAATTATAAAGGAAATAGTTTTTTCTGTTTGTTTTTCTAGTGTTTATCATTTGTGGGAAAGTTTATCATTTGTGGAAATGGAAGATAGGTTTAAACTATATAAACTGATAAGTTATGCTGTTATTTACAAGGCTGGGTTTTATATAAAACTTAGCAATATAAGTTCTATGACACATGGTACACTTTCACAGGTATTTAAAAGTGAAAGTGGTCCTTGGCTTCTCCCTGAATTCTTCTGTTCTGTTGGCCATATTCACGTAGCTATTTCCAAAGACCTGGGTTAGATTGAGGCTGTTGGTCTGAGCTGCCCTTTAGCTGTGGCTTAACCTTGGGGTTCTGCCTCTTGGGCGATGCCACACCATTTCTGGACATGAGTGCACTGCTTAGTAGTAGAATTTGACTACAAGGATCAGTGAGTTCTCTTGTGCTACTTCAAATCAGGGATGTGGTTATGAGTGACAAGGAAAGTCCCTAAATAGGAGCCAGGTGTCATGGAGACTGTGCCTGGGGGTGGCAGGCTGTGGGGATTCGAACAGTGGGAGCTGTTAATTCTTCACTGTCGTGTTCCACCATTATCATGACTCAGCTCTGTGCTTCTAGCAGGTAAACTGCTTTCATAATTCTACTGAATTACAGAAGGAGAGAATTCGATTGGCTTGGTTCATCTTTTAACCCCTAGATGTGACATGGTCCATCCTAACAACAGTGGCCTTAGAATCCTTGACTGTTTAATTAAAAAAACCAAAAAACCCAGCTTAGTTCCACTTCCTTGAGCATGGGGCTGGGAATGTGGCAGCTCGGAAGATAAGCTGGGCAGAGCAAGCTTTTATGATGATAGATGTGTTTAGCATAACCTCCCTCATTGCCTCGTTGAAAAACAGCCTATATCCAAAGTGGCTATCACTGAGCTACGAAAAAATGTCTGCCTGCTCTGAGCTTCCACCTCTGCTTCTGCACTAAGCAGCTACTCCTGATTCTGCCAACAGTCTCACCTCTTGTGGTGGGTCTGGGGCCAGGGAGAGGAGTTGGCATCTTCTGGGCCGTGAGCACAGCTGCACTGCCGCTGTTGGCAGAGGCCGCTGGGGCCAAGGCAAGGACAGCAGCCTGCTGCAGATGTTGGACAGGCAGTTGGCCACGTGGCTGTGAAACTGTGTTCAGAAGTCGGCGATGCTGGCAGCAAAATGAACAAGGCTGTCATCCTCAGCCCAGAAGGAAACCGGCGTCAGCTCCAGCAGTTCATGTGCACAGCCAGGTGACGGGGAACAGTAACAGAGACACATATTATGCAAGAGTGACCTATGCCTTACACTCTGATGATGCCCGCCTACCTTGAGGAAAGTGTGTACTTCTCAGTGGCTCTCTTTCCTGATGATCATGTTATTTCCTTTGCACTGGCTGGGCTGACTTGACTGCTAGTCCTTGTGAGCAAGGTCATGCAGTTGTGGAAGTTTATACAATACCAGCGTGGTTTGTGAACCTGGCATAAGCCAGGCCACGTGGGATTCAGACTGACTTTGAGCTGACCTTAGCTAAGGCTTGGGATGCTGTTGGAAGAACAGGAAAGAGGGTTGTATTTGAAATGGGCAAAATAGGTCATTATGACGCTGCAGTGGGCTGGGTTCACAGCATCTATTTCTTTTTCCTTGAGTTTGTCTAAATCTGGCTTTGGAAAGTTTTCAAGCTTCACATGTTTTTTTTTTCTCTGTAGCATAGCTTGAATGGAAATGTCAGTGTTGTTTTAGGCCCAGATTCCAAGTTTTTCCACCTTCTGATCAAGTTGGGAACCTAGTGGAGCTTTAGTCTGTGCTTAACCTTTTGCAGTTTGTAAGCTTTTGAGTAATACTTTGTCCTTTTTCTTTTTAAAGACACAGGTACTGGCTTACAGTACTCATACTCTTTGGTGGATTATGAATCCTTTATTTTAATATTTATTTGATTGACGCTTTCGTTCTCAGGATGGATTTTCTTGTGAAAACATGGAAACTGCATTTCAGAGCAGCAAGAGTGGGCTTCTTGCTCTGTTTTGTCCTGTTTTGACAGATGGAGCCGCATTCTATTGATTCTTTTAAAAGCTTAGCACAGCCTCAGTTTAAACTGTTCTATTTAACACCTATCTCTTTTGCGTTGTATTAAAGGTGAAGAGTTAGTAAGAGTTAGTCTTTGATTTCAAAGCATTGATAGTTTTGGGGACTGTAGAGAAAGAAGTGGGCAGTAAGAATGTTCAGGCCACAGGACAAAGCCTGAGCAGCCATGTGAATAACAGAGACATCTTGTATTCCGTCACAGCAGTATCTGTGCCCTGCCCAGGCAGAGACGCTGGAAAGCGGGGGATGCTTTTAGTTCAGAGAAGCCAAAACCACCCCCTATGAGAACTTTCTCTGGAAGAGAGTAAATTTCAGGCACTGAAGCGGCAGGTGCACATTTGGTAGGCTGAGGCGGAGAGAATGTTTCAGAAGAGGTGTAGCTCGGGACAGGACTTGCTGACAGGAATTGCATAGGGGTGAGGCTCTGAGCAAGTGAGACCAACAGAGGATATGTCATTTGAAAGAGTTCCCAATGGGAAGCTGACTGAGAGGACCTGGTGAAAAATTTTGAAAGCTGAGAACAAAGACTTGGGCTGTCTTTCAAAATAGAATGGATAGCCTTAGTCTTGAGAAGAGGAGATGGTGGCACAGAGGAAACCCATCGGCAGCAGCATTAAGAACTCGTCAGAAGAGTATTAAACTGCTAGGAGAAGGAGGAATTCAATTGTCAAAGTTCAGGCAATATATATACAGGGCCGGATTAAAGCGTCATCAGCAGGCAAGTGTCTACCGGGTTAAAATTTAGAATTTGCCAACTGTCTGATGCTGAATGAGGCAGGGCATCATGCAGTGGGGCAAGAACTAGATATTTGTGGCCTCTGACGTGGACATTAGCAGTTACTAGCTGTATGACCTTGAGCAAGTTATTTAATCTCTGAACCTCAGTTTACTTATCCAAGTTAATACTACTCACTGAGATATTCAAAGGATTATGTAAGACAGTGTACATATGCACCAGCACAGGCTTAATAGGTGTCAAATAATATTAGTGTCCTTCCCCCTGATGAAAATGTGATGTTCACTAAAAATAAACTGCCCAACCGGTTTGACCAGTTCCTGCCCACATCCCTAGTCTGGTCTCAGTTTTCTTGGTCAGGTGATTGTTGGAACTGACCGTGACCAGAACTGACAGGTTGGCAGACCTCACAAGGACCTCTTTATATAGGGAATGTGTGGTTACATAAACAGAGCCGACTTTAAGCCCAGATGCCCTGGGTCACGGCACTGGGCTGCAGGACTTTACTGAGAACACAGGGAGCAGACTGCCAGTTTTTGACTCTGAGGTGGTTCTACCCATCAGACTTGTTTTCTTGTCCATTTGCACCTTCCCTGCCTCCGCCTGCCAAACCACAAGCCCACAAGAAACAGTTGCTAGTGTAATAGAAAACACAAAACAGGCTAGAACCAAAACATTTGAGCCTCAGCCCTATGTGGTAAATATAGTCAAAGAAATAGGTTGGTTCTGAACCCAGAGGGAATGTTTAGGAACCCATGGACATACCTGCTGAGTCATCTCTACATCTTAACTTAGGCTAAATCCTTCCCTTGGAATGTCCTCCATTTTTTCACCTGTGTCAAACCATTAAGAGCTGGCTCCTATGCCACCACCAACAGAAAGTCTCCCCTGATTTCTCTGTCCACGTCTTCACTGAAAGATCTGTCTTCCTTCTATGAAGTCCAACTTTTGAAGATACGTTTTAGGAAATACCTCTAAGGGTCCTTAATGCATTGTTCCTGGGTTAGCATTCTCTGTGTACTTATTATTCATGGACTGGTTTATAAATTTCTTGATAACAAGGGCTTGCTCATGTCAGTATTCCCCTGCAGTGCCTAGGGTGCATAGGAAGTGTTCGGTTATTCTTGGAGATCTGATGTTCTTATCTAAGAGGAGAGTGAAGAAGGGATCCAGTTCGGAGACCTACCGTGTTTTCCAGGCAGCAGGCGGGAAACCGATGAGCTGTTTCATCTCTCCCCGCCCACCTGTACTCTAACTGATGAGCTCTGTGAACTCTACTCACTGTTTTCCAAATGATCTGACCCTTTGACCCTTCCAAGCCTTGGCCTGTGCTCTTTCCTGAACTTGGAATGCCCTTCCTTACTAGAAAAGTACTTATCCTCCAGCCGGATATGGTCTTTGCTCTATGGCTTTCCCTGATGTTTGGACTCCTCTGCTCCATGTATCTCTCACCAGTGTCCTATAGGACATAACCCAACCTCGCCCTTTCCTATTTTCTTAGTCACATATTTACAAGCTGAGTTTTTCCAGGGCAGGGTTTTTCCTTGGCATATTCATCTTTGTGGCTTCATGTAGCTAGTATCATGCTGTGTATCTCCTAAACAATTTTGGTTCTATTGAAATGGATCCAAAGACAAAGACTCCTGAGGCAAACCAGGTAAGTCCTCTGACCTGAAAGCCAAGGTCAGGGAGAATGTTTGGAACAGACTTCCCTGTGCCAAAAAAGGTCTGAACTCATGCAGCTCTGGCTGGAGAGGTGCCCTTCAGGTCTCTCTAGGAAGGTCACAGGAAATCAGGGAGCCTGGATTCTGTGCAGGGAGAGATCCAGACCTTGAATCCTTGCTCCTGGGGCTGATCTCACGCTGTAAGAAACTGGCCCTGCCTTGGTCAGTCACCGTTTCGTGAATGCAGCCATAGCTCAGGGCACAGCTCTGCAAGCTGGAATGGTTTTTCCACTGTGGTCAATGCTTGAAACATAGAAATCACTAAAAGCATTAGCTGATTTTAAGAACTAGCAGATCTTTCAAAAGATCACAAACTCTTCAGAGAATGGGAGATTACATTACCTCCTTCTCTGGAAAGGCCTTGTGGTTTTAATTTCTTTCCACAAGTTTTTATTTTGAAAAATTTCAAAACCTACAAAAAGTTATAAGAATGGTACAGTGAACACGTACATCACCTTCCTCTAGACTCGCCAGTTGTTAGCATTTTGCCACGTCTGCCTTCTCTTTGTTTCTGTCAGTATGTGTATATGTACGTTTGTATATTTTGAGGTACCATTTAAGAGCAAGTTGTAGCCCTCAAGCCTCCTTGCTCCTAATGCTTTATCATATGTCTTCTGAGAGCAAGAAGTATCCAGGCTGTTCTAGTAATGTCATTGAGAGCTGGGTTTTATTGCTTTTTTTTTTTTTTAGGATCCAGTCAAAGTCTAGCCTTAGGTTTAGTTGTCATGTCTCTTCACTCTCCTTTAATTTAGACAGTTTCCTAGACTTTTTGTCTTTTGTATCGTTTGCAGAGTTTGTGCTGGATGTTTTATAGAATACCACTTAATTTGAAATGACAGTTTGTTTCCTCATAATGAGATTCAGGTGAAACACTGTTAGCAGAGAGACTGTGTGGATGACGTGCTGTGCTGAGGACATAATGCAGGAGGCAGAGTTTGCCCTATGTTTGGTGACACTAAGTGTGATCATTTTGTTAAGGTGTTGTTTGCCAGATTCCTCCACTGTAAAAGCAGCTCTTTCTCCCTTTGCAAATACTGATTACTCTTTGATACCTTAAGATTGTATGAATCTGTTGTATCCCCTCCCAGATTTACCCAGTGGTTTTAGCATCCATTGAAGATTCTTGCTCAAGTTGATAATTAGTGTGATAGTGATGTTCATTTTATTATAATCTTATTTACTTCAGTGAGATCTGCTCTTTAACTCCCTCAAGAGCATTAATTCTAAGTATACAACATAAAAATACATTGAAAACCAATAAGCATCTTTACTGAACAGGAAAATTTGATTGACTTAAAGCTAAATCCGAACTTCTGATTATTGTGAAATTCATCATTTCAGCTCTTCTTAATATAGTTTTGTGGGCTTTGGAGCAAATATATCTACATAGTTCTTAGGGCAAAAGCACAGGCGACCACTTCCTGCCACTAAACCACTGTCAAATGATCACTGTTACAAAGGTGACAATAGACAAGTACTTATTTGCTAGTGATACGAACATTCTATCTCATCATTTTTAGCTGAGACAGTGTAGGTTAGAAGACTGAGGACTCTGGACGCTGCCCTAAGTTCCAATCCCACATTTAATCTCTAGGATTTAATCTGAGATGTCGCGTAGCCTCTCAGAGCTTCAGTTTCCTCATCTGTAAAACGGTGGTAATGACAACTGTGTTTACCTCAAAGAATGACTGCGAGGGAAAGCGGTTATTAATTAGCAAAGTGCCTCGCGCATTGTAAGCACTTAGTAACTGGCATTTGTGGTGGCGATTGTTGTTGGTACTAGGGATCAGGTATTAAAATTATAACCTAAAAATGATGTACTTAAGAGCTTAGGAAACTTTGTGTTCGAAAGGTAGCCAAGAACATTTTGGAGGTTGTTATACTTAATGTGTTCTCAGGTATTAAGAGAAGAAAATATTTTAATTAAATGTATCCTTCAAAACCTGGCCCAGATATCATGGAATTACCCCAATGAAGTCCACTGCCCCTCTCCCCCCAACCCTGTACCTTTTTACCCCGGAGGAGCACATTGGTCAGCTCAGGCTCGTCCAGAATCCCTCCCTATTCTGCCTTTCCTCCCTACTCCCCAGCCTGTTTGGCACCAGTGGGAAAGCAGGCAGTGGCCTGCCACCCACTCTGCCCATTACCCAGGGTGGTGACGGTGACTGTGCCAAGGGATCCTGCTGCTTCCCCCGGAGCCTGTATTTCCACCCACAGACTGGCTGGGGCGGAGGCCTCCCGCAGCTCAGCACGTCTGTGAATCCCTCTCAGACTTCTTAGGTACTTGGGTAACAAGGTCGCCATTTCTGAAGCTCGAGGTTTAGAATCCTGTTATTTCTCGTTGGCTCAGAGGGCAAGAGAGAACGGAGGAAGTTTATAATTTTTTGGCCAAGTTTTTAAAATGCCTTTCAAACTAATAGAAGAACCTGCCATCATATTGACAGTTTGAAGAGCTTGATTTATAGGTATAATAGACTTTTACTTAAAGAATGTGTAAAAATCAGCAAATAATACCACATCTGATAGTTCTCTCTCCTGGTGGCAATGGCTAGTGGTATATGAAAGCAAATGTTCAGTCATTTCATTATTTGTTTACAGTTATATTCAGCCTGTCATTCAGGAAACTTTAAGTTTTTCTTTAGTATCTAGACTATGTCCCTTTATTCACCAAATGCTTGCAAATGCAAAGTAGAAAGTGTATCTCATTCATTTGAACTCTAATTTTTAGAATGAGACCATACGCAAAACTCAAGTTTTACATATCACAATAACTGAAAATGCAGTGAAAGAAAAACTGACAGTGGCATGCTCAGCCTAGTTGACAGAGCACTGTGCATCTATTACCTCACAGTCTACATCTCTGTAAGATAACCAGGACAAGTACCTAGTCTCTTCCTTTTACAGAGAAAAAGAGCCAAGACTCGGAAACTTTAAGTAAACATTCAAGTTCACGATTCTACCACTTATTGGTTAACTTCAAACAAGTCTCTTAATCGCTCTGTGTAGTTTCTTTAACTGGAAAATGGAATTTAAAATAGTGCCCATCTCACAGGGACTGTGTGACGATGAAAGGAGTTAATACACGTTCGGCACTGAGAAATAGTGCCTGGTGCATAGTAAATGATCAGTAAGTGTTAGCTATTCGCTGTTAGGACCACACAGCTAGTAAGTGTCAGGACTAGGGCCCAAATCCAGACCTTCTGACTCCTAGTCCAGAACGCCTTCTGCAGTGCCATGGGGGATATGCCTTTTAGTCAGTCATTGATTTAACTTCCGTCTCGCGCTGACCTTGTTATTCTTGAAGGGATCTTTTTCTGCTTTGTTTACTTTGACTTTGAATTTCTGAAGCTCAAAAGGGAAACGTGTTTGAAGAATTCTTCCTTCCTGATTTTTTAAAAATTCTCTGATTTCTGTTGTCATCTGGGTTTGGTTGACCCTGAGGTATCAGAAAGGTATTTAGAAGATGAACGTATGATAAACTTGTTTTCATGGGTGATTTGGTGTTTCTGGTGAATTTTGTTTGGGTTGGAAGGCCTGAGGTAGGAAGTAGGCTTGAAGGAAATGGTTGGACCTGAGTCACACCCCTTGTCTGTGATGCTGAGAGATTATTGTCATTATTGAGAGTGGCAGCTTTCTGATCAGAGAGTAAAGATGATTTGTTGTGAAAGAGCCATTCCAAAGAAATTGCTGGAGTATTCTGGTCCATTCCCTGGGCAAGGGAGAGAAGTTGTTTGTAGACATTTTTCTTGGTAATAATATTTGTAGCAGGCTTTTACTTGTGACTCCCAGTTGTTTTTACTCTGTCTCTTGCAAGTACTGACATTTACGGCTGTGAGAGAGGCCTGAGTGAAAATCTGCGTGCTTTCTTGGTAGCTACCCTAGGGGGAGACAACCTTGCTCTCCTCCGATGCTCAAGTTGAACGCAGTGCAGGATTTGAAGTGGAAGGTGGTAGAAGGTGGGCGGCGACGTACAGGAAGGGCGCGGCCAGCCTGGTGACCTTGCCGAGGGGAGGAGCTGAAGGAAGCCCCAGCGCACTGAGCATGCCCCGCAGCGCATACTGTGCACAGGCGGGGTCCTCTCTGAGAACGAGACATCCAGTATGCCTCTCGGGACTTTTGTGGAAGATCCGTACCAGGATTTAACCTGGTGAGGTTAGAGAGGACGTGCTAAGACCTCCTTTTTGTGACATTTGCATTTTTTAACTCACCGATCTCAAATATTCTCTTTGCCCAGTGTAATTAATGTTCTCACGTTAAATGAAAACACCGAAGTTTTAATAGACTCCCTGGGGCGTGGTAATCATTTGATGCTATTTCCAAAAGAGACAGAGTATGAAGAAATGATGTATTATCCTTTCTAGTTTTGCAGTTAGGTTTTATTTTTCTTGCCTGGCCACGTGCTGAATCCTTTGACCCATCTAAGCCTGAGAGTAAAGCCCAGAAAACAGCTCTGGGTCCTGCCGGGTAGGCGGCCTCCCTCTTATAGCTCCACACCCACTCCTGTGAGCTTGGCACTTTCCCCCGCGTGCTTCTGCCTGTTGCATTGGCCACTCTTGGTGTGTTGGAGAGTGGTTGATTTTTTTTCCTACTATCTTTGCTTGGATGCTGTCTCTAGTAGATGAGGAGTTGGGGGAAAGGTTAAAAAAAAGAAGACTCGTTATTCATTGCCCACTGTCACTGTCATTACGTGCTGCTCAGGCCTCCAAGAGAGCTTTGCTTCTAGGCCAGTCGATTAGCATCTTTGTTTGATGTGTGAGAAGCTTCTCAATACAGGGGTTCTTATCCTTCTTCACCACTTACATCATCCTGGCACACAGTGCTCCAGAGACCTATACTGGTGATGGCGTCCTTTGAGGTCAGGAGCAGGACTGCGAGTGGAGGTGACAGCTGAGAGACTTAGCAAAACTAGAGGGATTGTGGAGAGGCTGAAGGGCTGAAGGTTCAGGCTTAGACTAGCTCATGATGGGCCTTTGCTCAGCTGCCAGTCATGCATGCCAGTGGGGCAGCAAGTGCCAGAGCTGGCCCCTTTGAAGTCTTTGCTGATTCTCTCAAGTCACAGACCTTGCTCGTCTGGGCGCCCGTGGCACTTTTCGTCCCCACTTCCCTCCCTCAGCTTTGTAGCGAGTGGTTAATTGTCTAAAAGTCTGTGTCTTCTACCACGTGAGTCTCTTGGCCGCAGAAACCTAGTCTCGTTCATCTCAATTTTCTCATAATCCATAGGTTGTGTCTTGCTTGTAACAGCTGCTCAGTAAATTTTAGTGAACTGAGCTAATAAACAAAGCTGGCTGCGTCCATGGACATCCTGCAGCCAGCGTCCACCTTTACAGAGCATGTACTCGGCCATGAGACGAGAGTATCCTTGAAGAAACAGATCATCACATCAGACATAATGTGTAAAGACACCCTAGGTTATTGTTGGGCTTTTGGGCTTTTTTATTTTTTTGGATGACTTTTGTTAAGATATAATTCACAGTTCACCCATTTAAAATGTACAGTTCAGTGGTTTCCAGTATGTTCACAGAGTTAGGCAATCAATACCACAATCAATTTTAGAAAATTTTCATCATGCCCCAAGGAAACACTATACCTGTTCCCTCCACCGTCTCCGCCCTAGGCAACCACTAATCTGTTTTTTGCCACTATAGATCTGCCTATTCTGGACATTCCATATAGATGGAGCCATACGGTAGGTGATATTTGGTGCCTGGCTTCTCTCCCTTAGCTTATGTTTTCGGGGCACATCCTTGTTGTAACAGGTGTCAAGCCTAAAGGTTGGTGGAAGTTGCAGGGCAGGGGATGTTTGGTTCCTGTCTGGCAGTTGTGAGACCAATGGTGCATCTGCCTGCTGTCATTAAAGATGGCCAAACCTATTCCATAGAAACGTTCTGAACTCGCTCCCCTGAGTAATTATGGGAATTAAGCCAGGCAAGGTCTTTGAGCCGCTAATACAGTGCCCGACACATGAGGTCCTCAGTGACTGTTGCTTCCCTGGGTCGCACTTCAAGTTCTTAGATTTTAGTAAGAATTCGCCAAAGCGAAATGAGATGAATTTTTAATGACACTTTGAGTTTCATTTACTGATTCCTCCCCCCAACCCTTTTGTTTTTGTTCTCTCCAAGGCTATGCCTTTCTGCTGTTCCAGGAGGAGAGCTCAGTACAAGCTTTGATAGATGCCTGCCTAGAGGAAGACGGGAAGCTGTACCTGTGCGTGTCAAGCCCCACCATCAAGGATAAACCGGTAAGTAACACTCAGCCAGCCGTTGCCTTCCCAGAGCACGTGTGCAATCAGAACAGCTGATCGCCTCCTCCTTGTCATGGGAATGCTGGTAACTACGATCCTCTTACCCGGGGTGACCTTGCTGTGCAGTGGAGCTGGACTGTTGTTGATGGGAAGCTAATAACAAATTACTCAGTGTTTTGTTTTGTACCTTTGGGACCACGTGTAAACAAGTGTGCCCTTGTCTTTCACTTTACAGCTCTTTTAAGCTAATTCCTATTCAGAAACTGAATTGAAGTAAATAATGCTCTTAGTGGTTTTGGCAGCTGGTTTCTGTCATTATTTCAGAGCAAGGACTGGAGTAACTTATTTATTATTTTTTAAAAGATCGTAATCATCTATGTTTATGTGCCTTTGTATGCAAGGCATTGTGCTGGGTGGTACCCACAGCTGGCTAAATAGAGCTCTCTGGGACAGGAGCATATACTCTAAAATGGGTATCTTCAAACAGGGCAAGGGAGGGAAAGGACAGAGAACATGGACCCCGAATCATAAATAAGTGTACACTCATACAGAATTGTGGTTGAGTTTGTGGTTTCAGAGAGTGTGAGGGGGTAAGTCACAGGGTAAGAGAGAAAGATTGCTTCCTTTCTCCTGGCAGAGAGGATACCCATGAAGAAGGGGCAAGACTGTATTTAGAGCAGAAGAAAAAACTTAGTTAACACGGCAGAAGTAAGGCTGGGAGGGAAGTGAGTTGGTATGTCAGGACTTGATGTGAGGAGTGGGAAATAGAGTAAACATAGTGATGTGGATAAGGGAGTAAGGCAAGTGTCTATCACGGGGCCTGCAGAAGCCCCTGGAGGGCTTACACCAGAGTGTGGGGCTGGCTTGACAGCTAGTTTTATTCTCAGAAATGTGTCTGGAGAAAGAGTTGTGGTTGGGCATAGAAGTTCCCAGTTTGAGCATGTGAATATCTTCTTGACTCTGAATGAAGTCACCCAATCCTTGCTGCATCTTGGTTTCCTTATCTATAAAATGAGAATAATGGTTCCTCTCTGGGATGTTGAGATGCTCAGATCAGAGGAAAATGAACATGAAGGCATTTGGCAAGGTTGGGTACTTGGGCAAATCGAGCTATTAGCCCTACATAGCACTAGAGGATTCAGGAGAGCAAGACTAGAGCTCATCTACAGAGTAACATCTTTTGAAAAGAATGGTGACACCTAGAACAGGGTTTGCAATTGGCTGCAAAAGAATGACGCTGGACCTTGGCTGCCTGTGAGCAGGAGAGTGTGGCTTGTGAGGAAGAGGGAGTTACTAAAGACTGGGGATACTGACTCACAGCACAATAACTGAGGCAGAAGAAGAAGCAAAGAAGCAAGGGTTTTAGCGAGTGTGAAAGTACCACTATAATTTTCAAATTCTGGAGCCATTAGCAAATTTTGGTAACGACAGCTAACAGTGTTGGATAAGGTAGCTATACAGGGAAACAGCAGAAAATAGTGGGTTGGGAAAAAGAGCAGGGAGCCTTTGTTGACTTTAGTCTTAATGTTAACAGTGTGGAGAGGCTGTGTGTTGTGAGGGAGAATG
Source organism: Vicugna pacos (assembly GCF_048564905.1). Classification (NCBI taxonomy): domain Eukaryota; kingdom Metazoa; phylum Chordata; class Mammalia; order Artiodactyla; family Camelidae; genus Vicugna; species Vicugna pacos. The sequence goes on along the minus strand of NC_132997.1, from coordinate 70,437,339 downwards.
GGAAGGTGCACTATTTCCTCTGGGTAAATAAGAAAGCTGCAGTAACTTCTGTATCTTTGGAATAATATGAAATTAGAAAGACTGAACCCAGTTGAGCTGGGTCTGAGATACAATGTCTGAGGGGTAAATGGTCAACCTCTAGAGAGCCTCGGCCACTGGCACATCAGTGGAAGGGGAGTGGGAGTGATTTGGGAAGGGTGCAGGTGGGGTTGGTCGTGCCCTGGAGGAGAGATTGGAAATGTGTTTATATCTAGAAAGTGGCAGAGGGGTAGGGGTACACACTGAGGTCATCGTACCCAGAGCAGAATTGAGGGGAGGAGACGGAGATGAGCGGATGGGGCGTGCATACCTTGGAAGGGTCAAGGCACCGGCTCCGTGGAAGGAGGAGGAGAACACGCTTCATCAGGGCACGTTCTCACGGGACTGGACATCCTGTGAGAGGAAATGAGCCGTGGTGGTTGCAGCCGGAGGTGGTGTGGAGGCAGCGCTGTTACTTTTGAGTGTTTTCACTCCAAACACATGTATTACCCTCAGCATGGAGGACTTTTGAAATTAATTAGTGTAATTATCTGTTTGGGGAATGTTTATGGGGAAACTAACTTTCATTGTTTGTGTTTCTACAAATTTCTGCCTTATTGCAGTTCTCATTTTCTGAGCTCGAGTGGAGCAGTTTTATGAGAGCTTGGTGAATTCTGAGTGGTGGCTGCTGATCGCGTATTTCTTTGACCCAGGCATACTCAGAATTTCCAGCACAAACAATTTGAATAAAACTTAGGATGAGAAACACAGAAGTCCCTAAGTACCTGTAATCCTAATGAACTGGATCTCATTTTGGGTTCTGGCTCTTTTGGCTCCGTTTTTGAAACCTTCTCTTTCTTGGCTTCAGCCCTGCATCCACCACTCCCAGCCCCCTTTGGCCACACTTCCCTACCAGGTTTCGGTACACTCTGCCTGGTTTTGGGTGTTCCCGCAGAAAGTGAGAGCTGGGATACATCTCTCGGAGTAAGTGAGGACCTGGGCTCAAAGGAGAGTCAGCCTCTAAAGCTCATGCACCAAACCTTCTGAGCTGTGGCTTTCTCGGTTTTTCTACTTCTGAGCTTGACTACCTTTCAGGATCCTAGTGCCTCATTCTGTTGTGTAGTTCTCTCCGCTCCTCCCTGAATTTCTCCTTGGGAATATATACCATGTTCCAAAGCGACCTCACAGATTTTCTATCCTTTGCCCTTCTCCCTTCCCCCAAATCAGCCCCCGACTCCCTTTGTGTGGATTAGGTCAATCACATGGTTTAAGGCTGATCTTGAAAGATGGCAAAAGAAACTGTATTTATGGCCTGATTAATTGGCCCCTCAGTCCTAACGAATGGAAGACAAATTGTCAAGAGCAGGAGTGCTGGCAAAGCTTATAGATCTATAATTTTTTCCCCTCTCCTCCCACAAGACGAGTTCCACAGCCCAGATGCCCCCAGCATCCCCGAAGAGAGCTGTGTCCTTTTCCTTGCTTCCAGTGAAGCAGGCAGACATTGTGACAGCGGTCCTCTTGTTGAGGGGACTCAACTTTTTGAATGTATAAATAGGCTGAAGCTGAAGGTTCAAGACAGCAGGCTGATAGAGCAGGAAACCTAAGAGGGTCTAGTAGACTGAGGGGCTGAAAAGGAGGTGAGGAGGGAGATAATATTGTGGTTCTCACCTCCTAGAACACTTGGGCCAGAGATGTGGGATAGCAAACACCTGGAGATGAGTATCAGAGAAGTTTCCTAATTCTTCTTCCTTATGATTTATAGCATAATCGCAATTTATAAATATCCTGAAATAAGACAGGTTGACTTTGCTATACACTTAAGAACGGTCTTACCAGACTGAGGTGTGCTTATGTAAGGTCAGTTCTTCAGGTTATTGCTCAGGTCGTCCACTTAAAACTAGAAAGACAAAAATTGAAAAAAGATGTTGGGAAAAAAGGAAGCTGAAAATAGAGACTGGTTTAATTCTTTAATTTTTAATTCTGTCTAATCTGTCTGTCATTCCAGTGTCTCCTACCCCCATTTATATATCAGAGGAATCTCTAGCATTTTTGATCACCTTTTTTTTTTAGTTACAAATACAGTCCAGATCCCTTTGCCTAGGATTTAGGACCTTCCCAGTCAAGCTTCAGATTTTTTCCAACCTTAGCTTTTTCTGCTTTTTCTCCTGAACCCCAATCAACAGAAATATTTCTGCCCCCATTTCAATTTCTAATTCCTACTCTTATTTGCAGACCCCTCACAAATGCCATCTCTTTGCTGAAGCCTTCTCAGATCACTACACCATCCATAGTGAATCATGCCTTCTATGATAACCATCTCCAGCCCATGTGCAGCCACCTTTTTAAAATTCTGTGCCTGCCTTTCTTCCTTCAGACCACATTTGACTCCCTACTGTGGGCGACGCATTAGTACTGATTACTGTGAATTAGAACTTACTTTGAATCAGACATAAAATCCTGTGTTCAGAAAGCTAATAGTATAATAAGTAGATGAAACAAGTGTTAAATACCCAGATCTATAGAGCCTGGCACATAAAAGATTCTCAAATATTTGTCTGATTAAGAAAAATAACAAATACAATGAAGATATAGATTAAGTACTTTAAACAGTTTATATGCACCTGGAGTGATGAAAGAAAGCTTCTTGGATGAAGTGATGTTTGAACAAGGCCTTCAAGGTTGGAGAGGGTTTGGAGATTGGCCAAAAGAAGTGTGGAGGTGTGGGGGAATAGACATTTTGGAGAAAGGTAACAGTAAGAACACAGAAATGAGAAATGGTGTGGTATGAATGAACACTTAGGTTGGTTGGTTAAATGAAACATGAATGTGTGAAAGGGAATAGAGGGAAATTAAACTGGGAGAAATAGGTAGGGGCTTATACAGCAGTCTTGATTGATGGTTTCAGCCCTTGGGTTTGTGATATATGTCCTCAAACTTTCATTCTCCACCTACTGCCTCCTAAGACAGTAAATATAATTTTATCCTGGCTCAGTTAGATCCGGTTTTGTGTCATGTCCCACCTTGGAAAGCTTTAGCACTTCTGATCTTGATTTATTTGTTCCTTGAATCCTTGGTCTAAATTCATGGTTTGGGCACCTTCCATCATAGGAATTTCTCCAAAGAAGGAATTCCTCCTCTAAAATGAAAGAGTACCTCCTATTCATTAGTTTCTTTTTTTTTTTTAAAGGTTTTTTTCCCCCAGAGGGAAGGTAATTAGATTTATTTACTTAATTATTTTTAATGGAGGTACTGGGGATTGAACCCAGGACCTTGTGCATGCAAAGCACGCACTCTACCACTGAGCTATACCCTCCAGCAGTACCTCCTATTCATAATAAGTCCTATTTTTTTCCTGCTGAGTCTCTGAATTTGCAAACGGGTCCAGAGTTTCTCAGCGTTTGAGTCTTTGGAAGCTGTGATTCCTTTCCAGGGAGGTCTGAAAGGTGCTGCAGTTTCAGCATACAAAATGGTATCCAGTGGACAAAACAGCCAATACCATCCCCTGAGGAATCATAGTGTTTTCCAAAGTGTGTTCTAAAGAACATGTGTCTCATCAAACACTGGTCTCTTGAGAGGAAGGTTGATAGAGGTTTGCTTATGATAATAATAGATGTCACTTACTGAGCACTTACTTAATGCGCTTTATATCCAATTTCTCCTCTAATTAAAGATTCCATAGCCAAAAACATTTGGGAAGCATTGGTGTATTAAGGTTTCTGAGGAGTCTTGCGATAGATAAATTTGTGTAATACTGTTTAATCCAGCACATCATATTACTTTGGGGATAATACTTGAGAAGATTTTGGTGGAATTCATATTCCATGAAACTCACTCAAAGAATAGGCTTCTTTCCAGGAAAAACTTAGATCACTTGAACTTTTCTGTGTACATTCCTCTCAGGAGTTTTAGTGATCAGCATGCCAGTGACAACATCCTTGTCCTGGCACCATGGAGCTGAAAATACACATTTATGTAGACATTGGACAGAATTGTCTGGCTGCAGAGCATGAGTGCCTGAGGCTATGAACCTGGAAGTTGAGGTGGCTGTACTGAGTGCCAGTTTCATTGCTAAATCATTTTCTTGAGCTTTTCTAACCGCTAGTTTTGTTATAGCTTTAAGAAGAATCGGTGGGTCATTTCTTAATGCACTGGAAATGGGCCAGATGAGTTTGGAAAGAAGAGAGAGGCTAATCGCTCACAAGTGAAAATGCATTTTGACTTTTCCAGGAGACTGTTGGGAAGCAGAGCTGGTGGCCAGTAGCCTGGATGACAGAGAGCCTTGCAGGCACACAGGTCATTGCAGTGGGAAGAGTATCTGACACTTTGGGTCAGATAAACCAGGGTTTCAGTCCTGAGTTGACGTCACTCTTCTGAGCCTTAGTTTCCTTATCTTTAAAGTAGGGATAATTTTTAGAGCATAACGGTCATGGCGAGGGTAAGCATGACAGTGTGTGTAATGCCTAGCACAGTGGTGCAGGGTAGGTGCTCCAAAGTGCTTCCTTCTTCCAAAAGGAAATCTGTTACGCTTACACTTTCCAAGTGTTGCAGGAACGTCGGCAGTGATGATGACCCTAGGCAGTTCTGATCACCGAGGAGGTCACCTGGTGACATCAGAACTGGGCGCCAAGGAGGCCCACATCCTGGGGCGCTGACTGTGAGCAGACACACTGTACTTCCGTGCCCCTGGAAGGCAGCTGTCAGTGGAGTGAGGAGAGTGATCTGGGAGCTGTAGAGGGCCAGCTGCTGGGCATCTTCTTACAGCGCCGCTGTCTGCCCTCAGGAGAACCTCCGTTAGTTCACCAGAACGCGGATGAGCACAGAGCACTCACTGAGGGCTGGCACTGTGCCGGGCAGTGGGGACCCACACAGAGAAATGGTCGCAGCCTCGGAGGCCCCGAGAGTCCGATGGAGGGAAGTAGACCTGTGAACAGTACGTGGAGTAAGGAGTCGGAGGTGCTCTGGTGGAAGTATTACAGGGAGTAGTTAAGGTGGGGGGTGGCTCAGAAGGCTGAGTGGTCAGATGTTCCTGAGGGAGTCTGGAGAGCCTTTAGAGTGAAGGTGTTTCCTTGAATCTTACACACACTGTACACGGGCATTAATCATAGCATCTAATTGATAATGGCTTTATTTTATCACGCATAGAGGAAGGATGTACATCACCGTTTTCCGGGCACAGTTTATACATGCTCTATTTTTGTACTGGATGCCCTTATGAAACAGCGCACAGAGTGCTGTTTGAATTGTTCACAGTAACTGAAGGTCCCAGTGGGGCTGTGAGCCTGTGGTTTCCATGCATCAGGCAAGCTGTGCAGCTTGGTGCATTGGCACCAGTTTCCTTTTTGTACCTGGACTACTCCTGGATGCTGATGGTGGGCCTGGAGCATCCCCAGGGTCACTTTTGGCTCCCTGTCTGGGAGGAGTCCTCTCTGTTTATTGAGGTTCTCTGGGACCTGTGATCTACAAGTATCTGAGGAACGGGAGGAACAGTGTGAGTAAAGAGCTTTTTGCTTTGAGTCTCAATGGGGTTCTGCCTGGAGGCCCCAGGCTGCCCAGGGTGCAGAAGTCTTACCAAGGCCAACGACTCTGAGCATCTGTTAGGTTCCTTTCTGTCCACTTCCCCTAGAAGATACAGGGAGGGTATCTCCTTTTCCTCACGGGGTGGAGGGCAGCATTTGAGAATAGGTAGCACCTAAACTTCTCGAAGTTGGATGAGCTATTTGTAGGGAGCTATGCGGTAAAAATTAGGTTGAGGTGAGATACCAAATATGAATGTACTTTGAAGAGTCCAAACCACAATTATTGCTGTTATGGTTGTTAGTTTTGGTGGTTAATAATAATAAAACAACCCCTTACACCATGGAAGAGATAAAGATGCCTCATAAACCACAAACTGGTTTGTTTGTGATACTGTGGGGCACTCCAGTCATTCTGTGAGGTCTGTGATGCTTAAAATAGAATTGCTGACAACCGGGGTGGGTCTGAGTTCATTACCACTAGAGCCGAGCTGAGCCGTTGCAGCTGTATGTCAGCGGACCGAGGTTTAGCTGACTCATCCTGGCTGTCAGAAGAGCCGGGACGCTGCTGCTAACTGGGGAGAGCAGTCCTGATGGTTCTGCAGTATTGTTTTTCCGATTCATGTCGATTGAAAGGATTGTTGGTTTAGGGAGAGAAAAATGGGGACTTTTTCCTGAGGAACTTGAGTAGGAGTTTGAAGAGTATTGAAAAGAGGAAAAACGAAATGGGGCAGGGTTGGGGGCTTGCTGAGCCATGTGCTTTATGGATAACTCGTACGAAAGAGAACAAATGGCAGGGAAGGGGAATTAGTCAGGCAATTTCCTGAACTGGCCACCAGATTGCACTGTTGTCTCTCAACAGTTTGGTTGCTTTTTGGAGCTGCCTTGAGACAGATTTTGAAAAGGCAGGCACTGTGCAGTGGAATGCTCATGGGATGGATGTCTGTAAAAAGAGAGGACCAGACAAGGATGAAATACAGGGTGAGATGTTCAAAATGAGCTCAAGGTAACCCTAGTTATCGGTAGATGAATGTCAACAGTCTAAATAGTTGTCTAAACTGAGAGAATTCTAAGGCTATACGGAGACTTGGTCATGTTCAGAAACTTGAAGCCCTAAGGTTTGTGTTTAAAACAGTTTTACTAAAACTGTGTTTCTCTTATCCTGTTATTAAAGATATAATAAAAATGCATTTTCTATTTAATTTTAACTTAGAGGCTTTTGCAAATTTTCAGTGAAATGTTCTTTTAGGAAATGATGTTATTTTAGAGCATCCTGTCCAAATGAGTGACCTATATTGCATTTCTTAGTATTTTCCCCTAGCACTTGACCTAATCTTATCCCCCATTAATGACTTCCAGTTTTAACTAAGATGAAGCTTTAGTTAACTCTTTTAGAGCAAGAGTAGGAAATAAGTGAGGGAGAGGCCTTGATTGGAGTGAAGTTTCTACAACATTTTATTCAGTTAGTTCAACCTTATGCTGTATTTTGATACGTTAAGAGTAAGATCTAATAGGACAGTATTATCCAAAGTGTGGCTATTGATGGGTGTTAATGCAGAAAATAGGTTCAGTGGAAATAATTTTGGAAATGCTGTGTTAAACAACATTTGAACAGGTTCCTTTCCTGTAGAACTTCTTAGAGCCTTCAATTAATATACACCAATGGGTGCCATGAAATTCCAAGAAGGAAGGGGTGGTTTATAACTTCTCCCAAACACTGCTTCTCTGGCAGAACAGCCATAGGGACCTGCACTTCACAGAACATCCTTTGGGAAACTTCGAAAAGAAAAATTAATGCTTTCAGGACTAACTGTTGCTATTATATATTAATGTTATAGTCTTTGAGATTTCTTGAAGGCTATCTGAGGAGACTATATGATATAAATTGGTATTTTTTTTTTACTACCAAGCTTACGTTTGATTTTTGCCTTTATCCTTAAAAAGATTTTGTCTTTGGAGATAAGCAGTTATACAAAGCTGATTAATAATCAGGAGATAAGAATTTAGAAGGTAAATAATTCAGCCAAAGGTAGGTTTATGATCCTTACCAGAACTTCCACAGAAATACATGGTTACAAAAGAAACTAAAGAAAAGCCGTTTTTAGCGAGCCCGGGAGGGGCGGGTGGGGCGGGGCGAGGGGTGGGGATAGCTCAAGTGCTTAGCATGCACCAGGTCCTGGGTTCGATCCCCAGTACTTTCTCTGAAAGTAAATAAATAAGTAAATTTAATTAACATTCCCCCAACCCACGCCCCCAAACCCCCCATTTTTGTATTTTCTCTTGTAAGTGTTTTTATAGAACAAAACATTCCATTGTGAGAGCTGTGTGATAACTAAACCTCTCGAGCCAGAGATCATAGACTGGGGTCCACAGAGTAGATGCGGCCCACAGATAGTTCTGTTTAGCCTGCACGAATGACTTTAACATTTGAATTAGTTCCAAACATCAAAAAATCTTGATGTTTCACATAAAAATCTGAATTTCTAGTGACCTTTGAGAAATGAAAAATTCTGACAACACGTTGGCAAACGATAACTACTCAGCTGGAGCTGCAAGTGCCTCCTTGAAAAGGAGGGGTTTACTCCGCTGTGTCCCTGCCAGCCTGCTAACCACTGTCCTGTCCAAAGGCTTGACCCATTGATGCTGCCTGTCCAGCCCTACAGACATTTGGTTTTGAGTAAACACTGGTGTGAGGACATGTCCTGGCCAAAGGGCTCGTGGGTGTCGCCTCCCAGACAGCCTCTTCCTAGAGCCGCCTTTGTAAGCAAGTGTGGCCAGGTTACTTCAGGAAGGGGTGTTGGAGCCACGTCAGGCTCGTTTAAGGTAATGGTCATCATTTCTGGTGACGTCCTTATACCCGTTCTTAGGATGCGGAGGCTCTTACCGCCCAGGGTGTAGCCTATTTGACAGCATAAGGGGAGAGTTATTTCACACACAGAAAACACATACACACAGTGACCCCTCTATGTGTAAAAGTTGTTTTGCCAGAGGAAATTTATGTTGAATTAGGGCAGAGATCGAATGTCATGCTTTCTCAAAAATAATTATCAAAGAATAAAGATAATTAAAAGGCCAGGTTTTTTTTTCAGTTATTTATTTGTTTATTTATTTTCCATTTTTTTAATTGAGTTATAGTCATTTTACAATGTTGTGTCAAATTCCAGTGTAGAGCACAATTTTTCAGTTATACATGAACATACATATATTCATTGTCACATTCTCTTTCGCTGTGAGCCATCACAAGATCCTGTATATATTTCCCTGTGCTACACAGTACAATCTTGTTTATCTGTTCTACATTTTGAAATCCTAGTCCCTTCCCACCCCCAGTCCCCCTGGCAACCACAAGTTTGTATTCTATGTCTGTGAAAAAGACCAGTTGTTTTACTTATATTCTATCCTTCTCTACAAAATATTTGACTCAGCTTTTAAGTATGGGATTAAAAAAAGTAGAGAAACGTGTATTTGCTTCCCTGATATATATATCAAGACCAGAGAGTATATTCACAGAGCAAATCAGAAAGATAGAACGTGGGTATTAGGCCCTGAGATCTGAGAATAAACCTCAGAAGACGGAGAACATGCCCTGTGTGCGAATGGGCTTGTATGTGTGAGAGAAACCAAAGTGTGAGTGGAACTTCTCAGCACAAACAGCCCCACAATACTACTTTCTGCTTAGCGTGTAGCGTGTGCCGGTATTGGCCCGCGTTGACATTTCTCTGATTCTGCAGTGGTGTGAGCCTATGAGAAGCTGTTTTGTGATGGCAGCTGGGAAATGTGGGTTTTGTGAATAGGGTTAATCATTACTGTCTCCCAAGTCCTCTTCCTGTGTTTTTACTAAGAATAGGGTAGGGGAATGGGTTGTGTATGATGTAATGAAGGGGGGGGGGTCGGAGGGAAGAAGAGGCAGTGAGGAAAGCTCTCAGCAGGAAAGTTTGACATCTTCTGCAGAGTTCCTTTGAGCAGCAGTAACCTCCAGCTATTACAGAACCCGCATTTTCTCTACTTCTGATTAAATGAAAGCAGAACACTATGGATACTACACAGGAGTTTTTTTCATTTGTGAGCCACATGCTCAAACTGAAGTATCATAAGGTGAATAGAATTACCTTACCAGGTCCTGAAGCTGCCTTAATTGCTTTATTAGAGACGAGACTAGAAGAGAGGGCTCTGTATAGAAAAAGATATGCCCTACTTTTATTTGTTTATTTTTTAAATTTATTTTTGGTGACATTAGAATCCTTTTTCTTACAGCATCAGGAAATTGTGTTTTTAATTAAAAATTAATAATGGGCCCTCATGAAATCATTTAAAAGTGGTGTTTTATGGTATTAGCAAATCTGCCTTTGTGGTAAATGTCAAGAGAATGATCATTTAGTCAAACAGACCAAATTTTACAAGGAAAGAACTGGACTTTTTTTTTTTTTTTCCAATGCAATAAAGATGGAGCAAATGCCTGAATGTTAACAGAATTGCAAACAGGTCCAAGGTTTCTGCGTCTCTGGAAGAAGTGGAGATTTTATGGCTTCTGGCTAACTGGTGGCCAGAAAGCTTCTGGCTAACTGGTGAAGGCAAATGGTTCATAAAAACCCCCAAAGTTGGGGTGGTTTGGTGGGGTGGCGGATTCTGTAAAAATTGTAAGGAATGTGTAGCTTGTTTCTAATGGGGCAATGCCGGTTTTAGAGTTGATTCAAGGTGTTTTGAAATTGGTAGATTTACTACCTTTCAAACGGGACTACCCCTGGATATAAGCCACACCACATGAGAAATTATCACATGTGTTTCCTTGCGTTAAGTGTTGATGGTTGAGCAGTGCGGAAAATGAAGAATTTTGTTGATACTAAGGAAATGAAAATTCAGCTGCTTTGTTTCCTGTCTGAATCGATGAGGGAAAAGGAGACGCATGTTCCTCAAGGACAGACCCACTTCACAGAGCACATGGTCTGCTGAGCGACTGACTGGTTTTCAGGCAGTGCTGAAACTCGCCTTTCGATATGGGAGGGATTTTTGGTGGTTTTGTTTTAAGCTGTTCTTTGATGATTCAGTTATGAATTGAAAGCAGTATGTTTCAAGGTTATGCTTCTGATGATAATGTAAACTATGGGCAGGAAGTCATTGTCCCAGTGAAGAGGTATTACCAAATAGTAAGAAACATGTCATAGACATTTCTTTTCCTACTCCTCGAAAATTTACTTCTGTTTCTAGGCTGACCTTTATTTAACCAGACTTGTTTAGGAAAATCAGATAAATCAAAGGTAGATAACTCTGTGTCCTTCAGTATTTGATACTGCAGGTAGTCACGTTCTAACTTGATGAGTGTTAAACTGTGTTAAATCTTGTTGCTGAAAGAGAAATGTTTTAATTTTAGCGGGTGATAATTTAAAAGCCAGACATTTAGATAATTTTTAGAAAATATTCCTACATGTTCCTGTTGCCTGTTTGGGTGAGTTTTTTTTAAAAACTAAGAGCTATGCTGTGACAGGTTATAAACAGTCTATCATGAGTTGAAATGGATCTGATTCAAAACCCAAGACTCTGTCTCTCAAAGACTGCCCTTTTTTAAACCACAGGTAGTTTCTGAAGGTTTCATGGTATATGTATAGAATGTCAAGTATAATACCCATAAGTAGATTCCCCAAGAATTCTACTGGAAGGCACTTAATGCAGATTACATTAACTAACAACTGGATTTTGTTTGGGTTGTGTATGTTGTAAAATGCACAGATCAGTGGGTTTGTCTTTAGTCACCTTATTCTCATGTGGGGTTGATGGAAATGAAGTAAGGACCAAGTAAACAACTTTTTTTCAGGTGCAAATTCGACCATGGAACCTAAGTGACAGTGACTTTGTAATGGATGGTTCTCAGCCTTTGGACCCCAGAAAAACTATCTTTGTTGGGGGAGTTCCACGACCCCTTCGAGCTGGTGAGTGGAAATAGTAACACCAAAACAACAAAACCAACAGCAACAAAACCAACAACAACAAAATCCCCAATGCATTTAGTCTTCGATATTTTCTCGGTTTCTGGTCGGGTATACACAGGCTCCAAAAAAGAAGGCTGTCATGTCAGTTTCGCTGAGCTGACCCAGGATTAAATGTTTTCTCCTACGATGCTCTGTTTTCTTATGGTGCAAGAGTGAATTTCATTAAACTGTTGTTTTAGAAGGATGAATTCTAATTAGTCCTTCCCTATTCAACCACATTTTTAAAAAAATAATAAAAATACATTTGGCAGTGTGCATTCTTATGCCAGTTAGCACTGTTATGTGTGACAGAAAAAGAAATCATGCTATCAGAAATCTATCCAGTGCAGCCGTGTGCCCACTCGGTGACGAACCAAACCACTGCTGGAAATTGTGTCACTGGGAATCAAACTGAACTCTTCCCAGCTGAAACAGGTTCCTATATTTTCTTTGAAAAGTGTGTTTGAGCATCTTTATTTTGACTTTTAAAAAGCTTCCCTGTTTTTTTTGTTTGTTTGTTTGTTTTTTAAAGTTCCTTTCCAGTGGTTATATAATTGTGCCTGCAGGGATTAGGCAGAGTTGACTGGGGCATTTGAAGTGATGCTGCGTTGATGACTTCAAAATGTAAATCCAAAACATAAATCTAATTAGTTGTGGGTCAGTGTTATTGCCCATGGAATATAATAAAATTACTTGTAACAGCACAATTTTTAAAGTGCTTAAAATAATTGATAAAAAGTTAGTTTTTAAAGATGAAAAACAATGTAATCATTGCCACTGTAGTTGCAAAAGTGCAGTGTTATGTCTGCAGTAGATGTAAGCAAGCAGACTTAGTTCTAACTTAAAAGAAAAAGCAGAGATCATTAAAATCAAGTTGTGAAACAGAATTATAAAATGTACTTACAGTGGTTTGGCTGTATGACTTCGGTGACTTCTTAATTCTGAATGCTCCTTAACATTTCTAACATATTTCTTCAAATGTCAACTCCAATCTACTCCTAGAAGATAACTTTAGCTCTGTATAAAGATATATTAAAAATTCCATTTTGAAGGACTTTAAAACATATAATGACTGTGGAGTTTATAATTGTATGGTATTTCAGAAAGCCAAATATCTTTGGGCCTTGTTCTCATTCCAATGGAAACTGTGCCCAAAGAAAAAGCAGAGCAGCAGAGATGCCTCCCCTTTATCTGCTGTCAGAGAATAAAGTCTCGGAAGGGCTAACTCAGACGTGAACAGCATTATGAGATGAGCGCCTATGCAGCCCTTTGTTTCTGAACAGCTTGTGCTTTAAAAAAAAAAAAAGGGTAGGGGCGCGCTCTGGAATATTACTGACTTTTTCTAACTGGTGTGTGTTTAGTAGTAGAAAGGGAGAAAACTGCCCTTTGATAGCTTTTTAACTGCATATGTATTCTACAAAAATGGACATTTATTGGTAGTATTCTAGCTGTTCTTTTTTGCAGCTAAATGCAAGCACAAATTAGTTTTAATATTTTAGCCCCTCTCCATTTTTGTTAGATGGGAATCCGAAAAAAAAATTTCTGAAAGAAAAGATCCCACAGTTATAGAAATAAGAGAACTGGCTTTAACCTCTATGTCTATTTTTAAGTCACAGACACAGTAGTTTATAAACTAAATTCCCTTTTTTATTACTTACCCTTTATTCTTTCCGTTTAAATGATTTGAAAGGATAGGTATGGGCCTCTATATCATTTTCTCTCTCTAAATCTTAGGATGATCTGTTTTTCACACTGTTCTATGGTCACACTGACACTTGCCAGGACAGGAAATCCAAGATACTAAATTATATTCTTTCTTTAACATTTTGCATTTATAAAATTCTGCAAGTTTCTAGAGTTAAACAAGAAATTATATTTATTTATCTTGGCAGAAACGGGATTTTGTGTCTCCTGCCTAGATAGTATGCCTTTTATAACTTTCAAAGTTCTTTTTTTTTAAGGTAAGCTAAAATTTTTTGTTTTAAAATTTTGTTTTTGCTATTATTGGATAGTAATCTACAGTCACTTGGTCCAATGGAAATTTTCCTCCATGCCAACACCTCCCATAAGTATAGCTAGTCTCTGGAAGGCTAAACAATCTATATTAGCATCTTAGAATTTTACTATTTATCCAAGACTTCCAGATTGGAGGCCACATACTCTGGACAAAAAGTTAACATCTGCAGCTTTTATCTGTGTGCATAGAATTGGATTTCTTTGGAACACACTGAGCTTTGTGGACTGGTGTGTGTCTTGGAATAGAAGGCTCTTTTCAATGTAACTCATTTTGATTTTGCTAGACAATCTTAAATTGAATACAGTGCAGTTCACTTGAGCAATAAACATTTATTGAGCATCCACTGTGTTACTGGCACTGAGAAAGTACACATCATGCCAAACTGAATGAACATCCCACTATCGTGTTGAATAGGTCGTCATCCACAGAGTCAGAGATTTCAGAACAGAAGAAAAAGAGAAATCTATGAATAGAATACTAACTCAGAATTAATTGGATGCTAAATTATACTCCTTAATGTAATGATTCTCAAGTTTGGTTTTTAAATACTTCAGGGAATTTTTTTATTATTTCTGGGGGGTATTGTGGTTATGGAATTCTGAAAGGTCTTTAAACTATTTCTGGCACTATATACAAGGTGATCCTAGACTAGATACCAGTGGTGGTACTCAACAGGTGAGATTTTTATGTCTCCAGATTGATTTTCACCTTATCCTGGGCCAAAAGTGGTCCTTTAATATGTTACAATGACTAAAATGTTATCACTCAACAATTGTTTCTTTGCATCTTGTAAAGCTTTTTATCTTTAATATTTTCTCATTGTAAGACAGGGACTATTATCACTAATAAATTATTCTAAACATAGTCTTTATTCCACCAAATAGAAATAAACAAACACTTCTAAAGAAACAAGACAACCTGTTTAAAGCAGTATTGCCTGAGTTTAGATTGCTCCTTCTGATCCTTTGACAAGCCTGCCTGTTAAAAATTCATGTTGGAGAAACATCAGAGGCCTAGAAAAATTACCCTGAAAATGGGAAAATATCACTGGGAAACCTAGATGGGTTTACCCACAGTTGAATTGCCTGATTGTTTGACCTTCTCTAGGTCAAATATGATACATTCCTACCATCTCTGGTCTCTCCCTTCCATCATTCCCATCCATGACGGTGACAAGCCAAGGATGGTTTGCCTGAAGTCTCCTGGTGTGTCTGAGGTCTTGTTTTCGTTCGGCTTCCCCCCCTTCCCACCCCCATGCTAGGGAAGGCTGTAGGTAGACTCACCATGCCACCAAGTGGCTAAAGAGTACATGCTCTTCAGAGAGTCCGTGCAGGGAAAGGAGTGGTCTGTCTGGTACTCCCTCGACACCGCCTGGATGTAAGCAACGTGTCTGCCTAAATCCCAATGTGGAAATAGCCCTGTTGTGTATCCCTATGGCATCAGAACGTCTCCAGGATGCATCTCTTTGCTCTGAGAGCAAATTTAAGTACAAGCTTGGGATTTACGAGGAGACCCCCAGGAAAAAGTGGAAAATGAAGGGTCTGCTCCCTGTACTCTCCCCCACTTTGTAAACATGAGTATTCTCTGACTCCAGCTTCTTGGCTTAGACATCTCACTTGAGGGCTGCCGCAGTGATCAAGCTTTGGGACCCATCCACTTCCAACTTCGACCAGGCTTGAAAAACCCTCAGGCTTCCTTTCTCATTAGTGGCATGTGAGATGGTGCTCCCGATCCTGACTGCCTCCTGACAGCTTATCTGGCCGGGTCCTGCAGAACAGATCAGTCTTGAGTCCTTGGAGCCTACCTTGTGCCCATCATCTTTGGGTCTCCTGTCCTTCCTAACCATCACTCTGATGATTCTTTCCTGTCTTTTTCTCCCTTTCTGATAATCTGTGGTGGATCCTGAAGTTTCCTTCTCCACCTTTTTTCCCTCCTTTGGCTATTGTGAAGATGGCTTTTCTATGGAAGGAAAAAAATTTTTCTGAGATAAATATTCAGTGATGTATGGCATAAATCTAGAGAACATACTTGCTGAATTTTTCTGAGAGCATTTATTTCAGATATTCTGTGCAAACACTCTGGCGGTTCACATGTATTAGGAATCACATCCTGATTTGTGATTTGGGGAACAGGAGTATTGTAGCCATATCCTTTTTTTTGTTCAGTGAAGTGGTAGCAAGCAGAAGCCACATGTCAAGTTTCTCAGCACTAGAGGCTTTTCTTTCACCACATCCCAAGTTCAGTATGAGTTTTCTCAGATAAACTCCAAATTCAGCATACTGACTTGATTAACTGCATCGCCCTTAGGGCTAGATTTTTTTTAATGTTGGTCAGGTTCATGTACTCCCTCCTCCAGCAGAGCAAACCCTCACTCACAAGCAGTGCCAAAGTTTGCCCTGTCAGTAGCAGGTTGAGTAATACTAGCATACAGCCAAAGCCAGACTGGGATGAATTGGTGCTTCTGGAGCAGGAACCAGGCCAAGTTAATGTTAAGCAAAGATTTACAAGTAGAGGGAAAAACAACCCCTGGACGAAACTGAACATTTGAGCACCAGTCTGTGCCCAGCAGAGTGCTCAGAGCTCTCTGCATGTTTAATCCTCATGATAACCCTCTGAGGTTGTAAGGGGTTGACTTTTTATCGTAGAGATAAGGAAGCAGAGTTCCAAGGGGGTGATTAGTCAAGGTTGCATGAGTGAAAATGCCAAGATTCAAACTCAGATCTCCATATTTCAAGTTTGGGGCTGTTTGCCTAGAAGGAAGATGCTTTATTGAGCTGAGATCTGAGATGATCTCTCAGTAACAGTAATAATGATCAACCTGGGACCGGTACGATTCAGACAAGTTAAACACTCTTAGCTCTCTGACTTAGTTGGTTGTTCGTACCATTTATTTGAAACTATTCTTAGCAACGTCTCATTCAGAGTGGAAGGTTCTGAGCACATTTCCTCCACCAAAGATGTGTGAACTGCTCCAGTGAACCAACTCAGCAGTTATAAACCTAGTTATCCACCTTCAAGATAAAGTTTCCTTTCTTTCAGAAGTCCGGACCTCTTCGTCATCCTGAGGTGCCTTATACCTCTTTCCTGTCTGCTTTATTATTTCCAAAAGGAGAAGTGTAGGTTCCAGATTCACAGTTTGGAATCCTCATTTCCTGCTCCACCCCATTTGGTTCTCATAGTATGTCAGACTTATATGTTACCTTAGACTAGCTTTGAAATCTAGTTCAGTGATAGAAACAGGACCCTGGGGTGGGGCAGGGGTGGGGAGTCATCATGATTTCCTTTCTCATGAGCTGATGTCCCTTTCAGATTTCTGTGAAGAATTAGGAGCAAATCCAGGGGACCATATTTGGGGTTCAGATTCAACGTTAGAGGCATAGTCACAGCAACCCAGAGGAATTCATAGAAATGCTGTGTCTACTACAGCTGGAGTATTCCCATTTCCCTCTCTAGTCTGGGACACCGTGAAGATCATCACAAGAGCCAGTGTTTGGGTTAGACTCATAGTAGTGTACTGTTACCATTGAAACAGTTGTTCATGAGATGACTCGAGGTATCTCAGGAGCACAGATCATCTTATCCAAAGTACAGAATGCCCTCGGCTATAGCTGCCTGAACTCCTAGTTTTGTACCCCCGTGGTGAACAGACAGGCCTGGTCACTACACTGTCTGATTAGGAAGAGGAAAAAAAAAAAGTGGTTTGGAGACTCCTGACTTCCTCACCGACTCTGTCTGTGTCTGCTGTCACCTCCATCTGTCTGAATTTCAGCCTCCACCTGTATGCCCAGCTCCGGTTGCCTCATCTTCCTCAGGTTAAATGTTAAGAATGAGCACCTGGGAGCTCCACTGTCCTTGTCCTCTACGGAGGATGGTTTAGAATGAGGATTCACTGTTATAGGTTTCGTAGGTAGTTTGGCTACATTTTCCAGATAAGGCACATCCTTGATCATGGACTCATATTTCATGAGCAGGGTTGAGATCACAAGATGGTGACAGAGTCTTGAAGGTTTTAGTTGACTTCTGCCAGATCCTTACTGCTTTGCTTCTGTTTTTCTCTCTTCCTCCCAAGTAGTCAAAATGGTAGTCCTTTTCTTGGCTCAGGTTCGCCCTCATCAGAGGAAGGGATTTTATATGGGACTCTCCTGTATTAACAGATAATACCCACTCTAAAGAATCCTTTAAAAACCTAGTCTCCACAAGTAGTTGGACATTTCTAGTTATCAGTAGGTGAATTTGTATCTTCCATATAAAAAATATTTTCAGATTGGAAATTTGTAGGACTTGAGGAAAGCTTGCTCGGTGTTTGTTAATCACCAGTGTAGTAGATGAATTAATTTTTCTTCTTTTTAAAAAAAATGCTATTTTTACCAACTGGTTACTTTTCTCAATAATTAGAAAGTCTGTTTAACACTTAAATAACATCCTTCTGGTGCTTGAGCCCAGCTTGAGTTTAGCCTGCAGGAAGTATGCTTTTAGTGAAGACTGGCTGACTGAGGAAACAGCAGCTTGGCCATTATCTCCTTTTTTCCAAAGGTCATCACTCTGTTAGACCTTTTGCAGTTAAAATACAGACTAAGGTAGAGAGATGGGAAATCGTCATACTCTTCCCCGCCAAAACTCTTTCTTTAGTCACCTTGGTTTCTTCTAGCTTCTCAACAAATTGCCCTTTACGTGAGTGACTTCATTGACTCAAATGTCTGCAGACTTTTGGGTGCCAAGAAAATGGCTATGTGAGCTTGTTCACAGAAATTATTTATTTATAGTTTTCATAAAAGCATGAGCAAGGGTTTCGGCTTCCTATCAATAGTCCTTAACTGCCAGCAAAATCAGCCAAGATCTAATCTTTGGCACCTAAAGATGGTTTTCCAGCAACTAGATCCACAGACTGCTTGGGGAAGACGCCTTCTGTGGCATCTGAGGATCCCCAGGGCTGCTTTGGAGACCACAATGCAGTAGAAGACCCTGTGGTTACAGTCACTCTTCTCTTCAGCTGGAACTTCAAGCTTATAGCTGGTGTGTATACCTTCTTTCTAAATTAGACAATTTCTGGAGTCCTTCCTAAAAGGGGAGACGAGTGCCATTCTGTCCCTTCCCGGCATTCTTCTCCTGCCGTTCACGAGACGTGGGGAGAGCTCACTCTCTCCTTCCATTCCAGAGGATGCCAGGTCTTTGGAAAATTAGTGTTTCATTTCCAGGCCCTGAGGTTACATATTTCACTAAGCCCGCTTGACCAGTAAAGGAAATTCATTAATGCGGTTAGTTAATTCCACCCTCAGTTTCTTGCTCTCTGTAACTGGAATAACAATTCAGGGTATGAGCATGATTCTTACTGCATGGTTTGAATGAACATGATTCCTGGATCCTGCCCCGAGACTGCAGTCAGGGTCCACGTGGGCTCTAACCAGCAAAGCTCCCTTGGCTGCTGTGACTCAGTCATTCTGATCAGAATGGGATCACTGGGCTAGCTTTCTGCTTATTCTTGGGCTTAGATCTTGCTAGCTTATTTTCTCACCTTCTGAAATTTTACCTGTTGGTTGCAGGCCATTCTTCCTATTAACAGGCACTTAGAAAGCAATTACCAGTGTGAGGCAGTCTGGTTTGTGGAGAGATTTTGAAGAAGTTAAATAGAAAGTCAGGTGACACAGCTTTCCTACTGCCTCAGCAACTTCCTATTCCAGGAACCAGTAGTCCTTGGCCTTCCTTCTGTTTGTAGAAATCCGGGGAAGTTCTTACACCGTTCGGCCCTAAAGCCCTGTGTCTGCTGCAGAGTTCTTCCTCTGCCCCGCCAGGCTGTGCCAGCTTCCCTTCTCCCCAGGGACTGGCTCCTGTGGAGCAATACCGTCTGATGGTCTTTGCACGCTGGCTGTGGTCCAGGTCATCATCTGTCTTCCCTGTCTGCTCCTTCCCAAATACCGTATGTAGGTGTTTGAGGAAAGTAGGTTCTTGGATCATTCCCCAGGGGTAGGGCTAAGTCTTTTGGACTTAAACCGTATGAGTGGCCTGAAAGAAATGGCCGTACCTGGAGGAGGTGCCATCCAGTATCAAGTAAACAATTACCTTCAGGCAGTTCGGATCCAGGTAAGTAACTGCTGTATGTCTCTCCATGGTACCTTTTTGGTGAGGACAATTTTAGAAATATCAGACCTTTGGAATGGTCCAGTTTTCAGATGCCTTCTGTGCAAATATTTTGCAGATCTACCAATACGAAGGTATATTTAGAAGAAATCTGGTGAGGAGTACAGATCCGACCCCTGAACTTATAGCAGGGTGCAGGATGGGTATGTTTTTACTGCCTTTGCAGCAGCTTAGTGTTTCCTGGCACATTGTAAGTGCTCCGTGAATGTTCATTGCTGCTGTCATCACTGTTAGTAGTAGTATTTAGAATTTAGTGTGGAGATTTCTCTATTGGGATAGAATGTGCTCTAAAAATACTTTTTTTTAGTTGTAGAGATGTAGTTTAAGGCTGCAAACATATTGCCTCTAGTTAAAAATGAGTTAATTCTTTCTATAGCTTTATCTTAATACAGTAGTGTGACTTTAGTAGTGTGACTTTAGCAATTGCTTTCAGTCCTAGAGGTCAGTAAGTAGAGCTGTTTCTTATTAACTTGTCAGGGCTCTGTGAAATGCTTTGCCCACCCAGCGTCCGCTCCTGTGGACTAAGCAGTTAGAAATTAGAGCAGGAGGATTACTGATAGATTATTTCTTTTATACTGTTGATGAAGTTCTGTTATGTAAATTCACATGTATGTGTGTCTGTGAATTTTTAATTTTTTTCATTTTGTTTTCCAATATCCTGTAAAGAGCTCCCCTACTTGAGTTGTAAGACGTGTGGATACTCTTCGTGGGTTTTCCTCTTCTTAATTCCACTGCATGGTTCTTAAAGAATCCTTCCTTCTGGGAAAAGCGGAATCTTGTTTATACAGTTTGTACAGAATCGTGTTTATTTTCTTGCAGTTGAACTGGCAATGATCATGGACCGTTTGTATGGTGGTGTCTGCTATGCTGGCATTGATACCGACCCAGAGCTGAAGTACCCCAAAGGTGCTGGCCGCGTGGCGTTCTCCAATCAGCAGAGTTACATTGCAGCCATCAGCGCTCGCTTTGTGCAGCTCCAACACAATGACATTGACAAACGGGTAAGCAGCTACTCAGGGTGTGACTGCTGTGGGAAGGCAATGAAGTCTGTTCCGTGGGCCCCTGGGGAGAAAGCACCTTGTGGTCATAAGTGAGCAGCTCTGCCTTACATGGCACTAGTCCCCGAGTCCATCTAGATGGCCTGAGAAAGAGAGCACCCTTGGTATTTAAGGCGTTAATGAACCCTCTGCCTCACCCATCCCCAGGGTGATGTTACACTTATGAAAATAACCCTGCAGAGTTTAGCATACCAAACCAGCGCTGTTCAGAAGATGACGCCAGCAGCGCATTAATGAAGGTTGAGAGCTGATAACCTCTTTGACCCATGTGGTACTCTTAAAACAAACACACTGGGACTAACAGTTAATGTTGATATTCAGGAGTACACATAGAATTTTGAAGTTCTGGTTCTTCTTAAAATGGCAAAATCATACACGATAGCAATTATTGGAGCCAAATAGCTGCTGTCCCCTCCAGCCCCCTCTCCACCTCCCTGTGGTTCTACTGTTCATACCAAGTATGCATATACAGCGCCTGCCTCTTTGCTCATCGGTGATACCTGCCTGGCCACGAGGGCCACGCCGATTCGATCTGCTACCTCTTATCTAAACAGAGGACAGTGGAGTTGTAGGGAATTGGTGTTCTCTGTTGGTTTTGGGGACAGACTCAGGTTTAAGTCCCTTAAATGTAAGCTCTGCCACCGTTTGGAAATTTAGGGGAATAGAAGGTGGTAGGAGGTAATCTGGGATCTATATTAATAGATTAAAGGAGCAAATGAGAGAACAGCATCAAGTCTTAAACGTTTTCCTGTGCAGTTGTACAGGGACATTAATGCTTCCAGCAAAGGGTGTTCTTGGGCATACACTGGACTGGAATCAATAAAGTAGTAAATATGTTCTGTTATAGAGTTTCACCTATACTTTCTGCAGTTGACTTTGACTAGTTTTGTGAGGCAGACTTAAGTTTCTTAGGAGGTGAAAGTTTCAGCTGGTGATGGATTTTTTTTAATATATTCAGCAAGATTATATTTTCATTAAGATATATTTTTGATCAAATTACAAAAGCCAGTGCTTAACATAAACAATCTCTTTGCTACGTCACTGGGATCCTTAAAAGTAAGTAGTGGTTGTTTGTTTTGTAAAGAAAATGAATAGAGTGATTGTTTTACAGAATTTTGAAATACTCTTTGAATCAGTAGAAACTCAGAGGGGTGATAAGGATTCGATTCCATTCCTAGTTTTCAAGCACCCACAGCATCCTGAGCTTCCCCTTTTGTAAAAGTAATTCCCCTGCGGACTGTAAGCTCATAAAGCTAGGCAGGGTGTCTGTCCCATTCCCTGCTTCACTCCCAGTGCTTGATGTGGAGGTGAAGTGGATGCTGGACGAACCCTCGCTGAACTGACAAACGGTGCTCATACGGAGGGTTTTCCTAACCACTGCCGCTGGTGCTGGGACACCTGCTTGTGCTTAGACCTTTGTGAGTCTGAAGCCCCAGATTCCCTTACATGTAGACTGCCATTGCCCCATTGCTGGTGATCCCAGGCAATAACCTTAACCTGAAGAGCCTTGTGTTTGTATCTGCTGGAGGGGGCTTTCTTTGTTCCCTTGTTTGAATCCACACCAGAGGTAGGTCCTGGAGATGATAAAAGAAGGTTCCACATCCCCATGCTTGGGTCTTTCCTTTGCCCGCACCCTAACAACCTCCCCGCCTGTTCCTTAGTAGAAGGAAGTACACTTGCCCCAGGGATTATGGTAATCTTTAGGCCCCTTTAAGAATCCCAGTTAATTCAGGCGCTACTTGCTTTACGACCTACCTCTCCTCTCACCCCTGCTATACTCAGGCCCTCGGCATTTCTTCCCACAAGACTTAGACCAGGTGAAAAAGAGAGAAGTGGCTTTTCTTTTGTTGGCATGGTTATGGGCCATGCTGTAAAAGTGTATTTGGCATGTCAAGCTTCTCAGGACTCAGGAAAGCCATAGACTGTTTTCTGCTTACTATGTTTAGGTTGACCACCCTCCACAGCTTACAGTGGTCCTTGATGAACATTTAGCGTAGCAGCTGGTTGTCGTGGAAGGACCATGGAGTTTGGAGCCAGAGCAGATTCCAGTACATTTAAACCTCTGTTGCACCTATCACTGGTGACCCCACGGAAGTTACCTAATGCCAGGAGCCTTGGATCCTCGTCTGTAACTCCCTTGTAGGGATGGTCTGAAGATTAAATGGGATTTGAGGATTGAACAGCCAGAGTTGTATGACAGTTGGATAGATGTTTAACTGGCACTTGCTGGTTAACGGTCCTCATCTTGCTGCGAATGCACTTGATAGTGATGTTAATATTATGTAGCTTGTATTTTATCGGGTGCTGTGCTCAAAAGGTACACTGGTTAGTGAAAAGAGCCCTGGGCCAGAGTCAGATGGTCGAGATCTGATCCTGTTCCCAGGGGGCTATGTGACTTTGAACAGGTCACTTAAATTCTGAGTTTCAGTGTGTCATGGGGGCAGTAGTAATAGCTTTGTGTATCCCACAAGATGGTTGAGAAGCCCAGAAGAGATAGCAAAGAAGAAAGCAGTTTATACAATGTGACTCACAGGACGCATGTATCATGGGACTGTTGCTGTGGTCAAGAGAATGCCACCTCCATCCACATGGTGTCAGAAAGGGACCTGTCAGCTCCTTCAGTGCCCCGGGGTAGGGGTCACCTAAATGGGAGAACCTGAGACTGCTGACAGTGGGGGACTCTCGCCCTGTCCCCCAGCTCCATCTTCATGCTCTTTAGTTGCCTTGACCAACGTGGAGACCATTCTGTTTGTAATGGGAGATGGAAACCAGCTTGCATCTTGAGTTGGGCTCCTTTTTCACGGGTGAATATTATACTCCCTTCTTGTTTTCTTCTTGCTTTGAGCATAGCCAACAGTACCTTATTTTGTTGTCACTGGCATTTTGAGTCTCTGTTAACAGCACCCCTGGTTGTAGATGCTTTTTTAGGTTCATTCCGCTTTTATGCTTACGTGTCTCTCTTCTAAAGCTGAAGTTGGAGCTTTCCAGAGAGCTCCCATTAGATAGATGCACAGGAGTATTTCCTTAGGTAATGCCCTTTTTCTTTTTCAGGGGCTCTGTTCTTGGTTGTCTGTGGATAATTTTTATCATTGGGCACACCCTTCCCTGCTGAATAAGTCTTCCAGGTTTTTAGTCTTATAGCTAAGGTTTTGAAACTTTGACAGTCAGGAGCAGATGTCTGCCTGTGCCCGCCGATCCCTTCTCCTTGCTATTGCAAATTCCAAGACGCTGCAGTCTTTTTCTGCTTCATTCTGATGTTAGCCTAGAGTTGCTTTTAGACCAAGGCCTTGACCATTTTGAATAGCTTCAACATTTTTTTTTACCTTTCTGGTCAAAGGACTCTCCTTTGCTGTCTGCATCATTATACATGCAGATTCAGTGGAACCAGCAGATTAAAAAAACAAAAAAAGGAACAACTATAGATAGCATTGGACAGGCCACTTGCTTTCTGTTTGCAGCCCTTTCCCCTTGGTCTGCCTGCTGTGGAGAGTGGGAGAGGGCCCCCTGCAGAGCAGCAATGCCTGGAATCAAGGAAGTTCTAGGACCTTTTGAGGTGTAGTCTCAAGGTTGCACTTTTCCTAGGTAAACTTGGTATACCTGGTTCTTGGTATATTTGATCTGATTGGTATATTTCCTTGACCTCTTTTGAGTCCAACGAACTTTTTTCAAAAAAGACATCTTGTTTGAAAGTTTGTATGTTTAGTATTGCTGCTCTTTAGCTAAGCTCTTAGAAGGAGTGGTTTATGGGGAAAATATAGCCTTTATAGGTTTGATTTCTTCTCACCGTCCTAGAGACTTTTGGCTTGCCTATGCATATAAAATATGTCAATATGCAATAGTTATAGAAACAGTCAATCATGTGGCTTTGGGTTTCATCTCTGCTATCATTTTACTCACCCATAATGTCATCATCTTTAAGGAGGAGGTGGGCTTTTTATTTTTGTTTTGGTAGCAGCTTTATTGAGGTATAATTCACGATCATGCAAAATCACCAATTTAAAGTATCCAGCTCAGTTTTTAGTGTATTTGCATAGTTGTGCAGCCATCACCACAGTCAGTTTTAGAACACAGGAAGAGGTCTTTTGCGGGGTTTTTAAGAATTTTTGCGGGGGTGAGGGGGAGGTAATTAGGTTTATTTCTTTATTTTTAATGGAGGTACGAGGGATTGAACCCAGGACCTCGTACGTGCTAAGCACGTGCGCTACCACTTGAGCTCTACCTTCCTCCCCAGGAAGAGGTATTTTAATGTGCAGCCTTCAAGTCTGCAATAAAAGGATCAATTGTGTCATAACCCCAGTGAGAACAGGGAGTTGAGGGGATACTGTATTTATTCTGCATAATTTTACTCAGCTCATTATAGGGAGGGGATCCTGTTTATTTAACCTGTGCTCTCTGAAGTCACAGGAACAAGGTAGCTCAGACTGCTGGGGCAAACTTCTGACTCCCATTGTAGCTGTTATTAGGCCCCCCCAGGAATAGGTGACTTGTTGGAGTGGGCTGATGACTCTACACCTCAGCAAGCTTTTTGCCATGGTATGTATAGCAGTGGGAGGACCAGCAGAGATAGAAGAGGCTTCTAATGGTAGTTCCTTACAGAGCTGCCGTGATCCTGAGTCTGCCACCTGTGCCCAGAGGCCTGAATGGGAGTCTTTGGCACCTGGGTGGCACTAGGCATTTAGAATAGTTAGGATGGCATATGGGAGAGCAAGGACTAGAAGCACCCACGAAGGCTGACGATGATACTGGAGTGAGTCACTCCCATCTCTCACCTGGACATCTAGAGTAGCTTTCCCGTTGGTCTCCCCCGTTCAATTCTAGCCACTCTCCAATTCCTTCTTTATGTAAAAAACTAGTCTTTTGAAATCATAATTTGAATCTTATCTTCCCTTCCTTTAAACCTTTTGATTATGTTCTACTGCATTTAGGTTCAAGGTCAAGTCCTTAATTAACACTGCCTACGTGACCCTTCACATGCTACAACTACCTCTGCCTGAGTTCTCATTTCCTCCCTGTTGAGCCGGTCACGGCTGGTCTTTCTGTTTCCCAGAGTCATCATGGATATTGTTTCCCCTGCCTGCCTAGAACTCACTCTTCCTTCAGGTCTCAGCTTAATTGTGATATTTTTAGGAATCCTTTCTTCAGCGGAGCTTACATCTCCCCCATGGATCATTGTCGTTGCGCCATCCACTGTTCCTTGGTGACATTCAGTACCTCTACACTGAGGTGATGATTTGTTTAATGTCCATGTATGCTGCAAGACTATACAATAGATGAGGAGAGTGGCTGCGTATCTCTCATGTTAGCCACTGTATACTCAGTAACTGACACACAGTGAACACACATTAATTAATTATATCTGAATGAGTGAGTGAATGAGTAAGTGAGTTGTTGAATGAATGCTGATTGAGAGCTTCCAGAAAGGAAGCCTTAGATACCTTTATATCCAGCTGTCCACCAGAGGGCGCTCTGAACAGCTTTTTTTTTTTAACTTAGGTAAAGCATTCACTTGAGTAATACAAAAATTTAGGTTTCACTGTTTAGCATATCAAAAAGTATTCTTTGACACTTTTATACATTAAGCTAGGCATGCCCTTGTCCACCCCCCTTTATTTGCAACAGAGCAGAATCTAGGAGAGGTTGCAGACCCTCAAGACATCTGTTAGTTAAGGGCAGAGCTGCCTCTGCTCATGGGACTCCCTTCCTGAACCTTGCTGCTCATCTGGGGTCTAATGTTTCTTCAGACCCACTTCTTCTATCAAGTTCTTTTCCCACAGACCTAGGTAGGAGCCCCTGAGTTAGATTATAGATCCCTTAGTTAGTTTTATACACATTTCCATAGTCCACATAGCTTTTCAGGTGAACGTTATATACTGCACAGAGCGGGGCACATATGGAGTTTGTTATTTGCTAGTATGACCGTAGGTCATTTTGAATATTAACAAAATGAATTTGAATTATTTTGTTTTGGGTTTTTTTCTTCCGATTGTTCTGCTTTTGCTTTTCATTTTTATGTTGTCTTCATGTAAACCCCTTTTCAAGCCAGTGTGAGTCAATGCAGCTCCACTGGATTATAACATTTAGTGAAGCGGTTTGACATTTTTGGTGTCATAAATGTTATTTGAATGTTATTATAAATTAAATGCAATTCATGCCTCAGTTTTTACTTCAAAGGAGAAATCATTAACATCTTGAAATAAATCCTTTAAGGCTTACATTTATGCATATTTTATGACTAATGTTCACCGATTATTGGCCAATTAGCTATTTGTCCCTATGATAACAGTATCAAGGCTGTATGATACCCTGCACAGGGTTCTCAGTGTTTCTTCTGCCTTGGTGCACCCTCATGGGTAACAGAGGCTTCCTGGAACACTAATGGGGTGGGTGTTCATGCATCTAAGTGGGGGTAGTGCACCCCCCCACCCACTCCTGTCCTCACCACCACTGTTGTGGAAAAGTGTCCTGGCTTGGGACTTGAAGGAGCTGAGTTTATACCCCTAGCTCTTCTCCCAGTCATGATGTGACGTTGGGCAAGTTACTTAACCTTTTAGAGGCTTGACTTTATTGATTTTATTGTCCTATAGTAGTAAGAACACTAGCCTAACTATCTTAGAGTTTATTCCACAGATAAACTATGGCAGAGGAGGTGCTCTGGACAGATGCTGGACTGTACGGATGTTGACTTGTACTCTTGCTGGACCTGGCCTATTTCAGCTGTGCTGTTGTTGCCTGGCCATGTGTCCAGGGCTAACGGTTGACTCTTTTTCTTTTTTTCCTTTTAAAGTGCCTACTCAGTTCCACTAAGAATCTTTAGTATAAGAATAATCACATAGTTGAAGCTGACACTTAGAAAAAGAAAAAAGAAAAATTAACCTACGTGCCAATCTAACATTGCTGGTTGGATGTTAATCAAGACACATATATAGAGACTCGTAGGTTCCTTTTCTAGATGTAAACACCTGGATGCATTTTCTGTTTAAAGGATTGAAGGTTTTTTTTCTCGTTAGTCTAGAAAGAGGTGTGTTTACCAGTATTTTTTTTTCTGATAAGAAAAAGACTTTGAACCTGAAATTGAGTAAAAAGTTCGGATTCAGTTTTGCTCATATTCCTTTGAACAGTGTTTCTGTGAAAAACTGGAACAGTTTAAAGTATTTAAGTACAACAAGGGCAAAAGAGGGCTCCTGTGCTCATTCTGTCTGTTTTCATGGTATTTTTAGAAGTGATGCCAAATGAACACTTAAGATGTGGAGGCTCTGCTAAATCCAGTTTTCTTTATAACTCAAGTCTAGGTCACTTACATAGGAAAGAGTTTTGTAGAAAAGTGAGATCATTAGAAAATGGTTAATCTTTTTACATGGCCATCTTTCTGCCCTTTTGTCTACTCTCTGTGGTCCTGAGAAAATTTGTAAGTGTGGAATTTAGTTGACTCTCCCTTAATCTAACGAAACATATGATTTAATTGATGTGAACAATTTCTTTATAAAAATCTCAGGGGTCCCCCTCGCAACTATTGTTTAGCACAGCTTGGGCACATTGTCGCCTCAGCGTTTATAAGTCAAATGTTTATAACCTGAAATGCATCATGCAGTAGACGTTGGGAAAAGTTTGCCAACTCAGCCCGTAGCGGTCTCTTCACTAGTAGAAAGGATACTAGACTAGAATGAGCCAGTCTGGGGTTTAGTCTTAACTGTACCTACTTACTGTGTAGCTTGAAGGAAGGACATGTGTGTATGTATGTTAAAGTGCTTTTTTTTTTCTTTTAAAACCCTGATTTTAATGAATAAATTATATTATCTGAAATGGTGATGATACCATTTGTATACTCCACTATTGTATATTTAGGTTATTTTGTGTTAAGGTGCTTTTGAAAACTGTAAAGCCCTCTGTCGATGTAAGAGTGTCGATATACAAAAATTCACATTGATTTACATGAAATCACAAATCATAAATGACTAATATTTGAGCTATTCTGGAAGACGTTTGTTTGACAATCTAATTGGCATTTCATGTGATAAAAAGAGATAAGTATTCCAGGCAAAAGAGGGGTAAAGTTGGTTATTTGAGTTTTTGAAACAAGAGGAGGAGCTCTCAGCAGGCAGGTCTGCCCTGCTCAGGAATCTGTCCCTAAAATTAGTTCCCTTAAATTATCATTTCCTAAATTGTTCTCTGTAAAACATGAATCCCTTGGAGTTTTTTATTTATTGAAGTGTAGTTGACTTACAGTGTTAGTTTCAGGTGTACAGCAAGGTGATTCAGTTATATATATATACATATACGTGTATTTTTTTCTTTTCAGATTCTTTTCCACTATATGTTATTACAAGAAATTGAGTATAGTTTCCTGTGCTATGCAATAAGTCCTTCCTTGGGATTTTACTATTTATTTTACAAAAAACACCCCCAACTTCTTCTGAGTCAAATGAGTTTGGAAATGCTTTCTTAAAACCAGTTAAGTAGACTGGTTTATTCTAGGGCTTCTTGGAATCTTTTATATATTTCTCTTCGTTGTGAACATCCAAGAAGGAGACAATACGCAGTGTTTCACAAGCTTTTTGATCATGGAACTTTTCTGAAATGTACCATGTCTTGGGAATAATGTTCTAGGGAACCCGGTTGGGAAATGAGTGTTTTCAGCTTCTTTTCTTCTTTTATGCTCATATTCAAAATTTTAATAAGCAGTTGATTGTTTTTGCCTTCCTCAGCCCTTTTTCCAAGTGTGTCCCACCCACCGTATAGTTTCTTTTCTTTTAATTATTTTTTATTATTTTGGTGAAAAAATACATGAGATCTACCCTCTTAACATTTTTCAGTGACTAGTACAGTATCATTTCCTCTAAGCACAGTGTTGTATGGCAAGTCTCCAGGACTCTTTCGTCCTGGGTACCGGAACAGCAGGTGGACTCTTTAAACAGCAGCTCCCCACTCCCCCTGCCCCAGACCCCTGGCAGTCACCATTCTGTTTCTGCTTTCTGTGAGTCTGACTACTTTAGATATCTCATATGAATGGAATCAGGCAGTATTTGCCCTTTTGTGACTGGCTTATTTCATTTAGCATAATGTCCTTAAAGTTCATCCATTTGTCACATGTGACAAAATTTCATTCCTTGTTAATGCTGAATAATATACTGTTTTATGTATAGACTACATTTTCTTTGTCCATTCAGCTGTCCCTGGGCCTTTAAGTTGGTTCCACACCTTGGTTATTGTGGGTAATGCTGCAGTGCGCATTGTAGTGCAAATATCTCTTCAAGATCCTGATTTCAGTTCTTTTGAATACCCAGAAGTGGGATTTCTGAACGTACACTTTCTATCCACAAAGGGTTGGGGCAGGGAAACAGCAGCTGCCTATTCATGATGGTGGGGAGGGCTTTGAAAGTGTGATTGATATTCCCTTTAGTATTTACAGTTCTTCATCTTTTGATTACTTGAGATTATCTTTTGTATCTTCCTAACACATCCATCTCTATGTAAAAGGGAAAATAGTTTTGAAATAAATATACTATTGCCAAATAATGTTCCCTTGACGCTGCTTTAGCTTAGTGTAGAGGACCAGAGAGTCTGACTTTCGGTTAGTTAATTTGGGGCTTTCTGATCCTTTTATCTAAGGAGCATTGTAATAGTTAAGCCATAGCACATAATATTTGCTTTGAATAGCAAACTTTAAAAAATAACCCATTTTCTATTTAATGAGATGATATCCATTGCACCTTTCTTCACAAGCACTTGAAGTACTTCACATGTTTAATCTTTTATTCTCTCTTCTTTAGAAACACATGGGGCCCGAATTTTAGCTAAAGATTAGCAGAGGCTTTGTATTTATAGCCTGCATGACGATTAATATGACCCATACTAACAGAAGTGCCGATAGTACTACGCTGTGTCCCTGGCTACAGCTGGAATATATAAGATGACTCAACAGCAGAAGAAGTGAGGGACCTGCTGACCTGTTCCCAGACTACTGCTCCTAGCCTCAGAGTGGGACTCCCACAGCCTAGCCTTTATTTTGCTGCTATTACTGGCCCTTGCCTTGATCTGGCTTGAAGGTTTCCCAGCTGTAGGTGTAGCTATGTTTGATTTGATCCTTTGAGAGGAAGCAATACCCAGAAGTGAGTTCAAAGATCGCCTGAACTAATCCTACATAGGCTTTTTGTGAAGCACTGGGAGTCTCAGAGCCTTTGACTAGAAATAGTTTTTTAAATGGAGTTTGGGTCATCTAAAGAAAGAGAGGAAGATATTCCTTTTCCCCGAACGGCATGGCACCTTTTTGTCTTGTCTCTCCTTCCTGATCCTGACGCCTGGTCTCTGATGTCCTTGCTCTCTTTTTATGTCTTCTCCTGCAGAATTGTGATAATTTTTTAAATGAAAACTCTTAAAAGTGATTAAATGTTCTTTTTTCCAGCTGATATTTGAGTATAGAGGCTGTTTATGAGAATATTAGTGGGAAAAAGACACCACTATTTTTTAGAGTAGTTATCTCAGCAGGACAGTCACATTCTTTGACCCCAGAAGTCAGGGGTATCGGTCAGTTAGCAATTTCTTGGTGAGTGCTTATTCTTACTTGGGAGAACTGGTCCAAACCTCTCACATAGCTGGGGAAACTGAGGCCTACACGGTTATGATGCACTAGTTAATGGATGAAGCCAGGGTACTCCTCATTTCTGCATCCTAGGAGGTGGTGGTGGCAGTTGTGCATTTCACAGATTGCCCATGATTTTCTTACCCTTTGTTCTCCACATGACATACTCCTCTGCTAGGAGCATTGGTATCCTCGCCTCCAGCCCCCTCCCAAGCAGAGTAGAGTGAATGTGTGGATTATGCGGGAGTCTGTCAGCTGGGCCTTCTTTGTTTCATGAAAAAGTTATCTTAAGGTCAAACCGAGCACTCACACATCTCTCCGTGCTGTGTACACCCATGGCACAGGTGTCAACATTAGCACACATAAGTGCGTTCTGAACTGTGGGAAAGGCACGAGGGTGATTTTAAAACCTTTCTTCCCCTACTTAAAAATATGAAAAATGGTAGGTCCCATCCTTTGAAAGGTAAAAAGAAAAGCAAATTCAAACCATTTCTGCTGTGTTTTTCTTAATCTACCCCAGATTTCTTCTAAAATTAATAGCTGCGAATTTGCTATGTCTTGGAAGGTTGTGTGGATAACTTTGTTACTAAGGAAAAGCTATTTTCACATCGCTGCTTTAATTTCCCAGGCATCTGTCATCTGCTTTCTAAACAGCAGGATTCCAGCTCTTAGTTGAAACACTAAAAATTTATATTTAAGCATTCTTAGCATAGCCTGCCAGCGGAGGACTTGCTTTAGCAACTGTAAAGACACTGCTTTTTTCGTGGGAATGGTAATGAGGTTACTGTGGGTTTGGGGCCTGGATTGATGTACTCTGTGACACATGCCAGGAAGCTTTGGGGCACATTGTGTTTAAAGCTTTGAGTACGCCAAATAAAATGGCTTTTCCAGGAAGCATGTTGCTCCAGATGAAAAGAAATGGCCTACCTGACTTCTGGGCAAGCCTTTCCAGACAATTATCCTTATTAAATTATACCTCTTCACTTGGCCTCTTCTCCAGTTTGTCCACTCTGACTCCATTATCTGAAATCGAGGCTGGTACTCATCTTCCCAGCCACGTGTAAACATGCCTTCCCTGCCTTGGGGTGGCTGGGTACCTGACAGATCTAATTTGTTTTTTCTTGTCACCAAAAGACAGACTACAGCAGCGACCAGCCTTTAGCTGTTTGTTATATGACCTTTAGTGCATCACTCAGACTGAGCCTGACCTTGGCTAATGCCTCCTTCCTCATTACTACAACCTTTCAGGTCCAAGGAGAGAGAATTCTGGACCTGTGAATAGTTTATGGTCTCTTTGGTATCACCTCTCTGCCACCAAGAGCTGTTTGTCATTGCTTTATTTACTTTGGGAGGTCATTTTGTTGGCTGATATCAGAATGACTGCCGACCAAAGCATTTTCCCTAACTTGTTAGAGACAAAACAATGTCAGTATTGAGATAAGTTTATTAATATATGGGTTTTTTCCTTTGTCTGTATCATTCTACATGTATTATTCCTTTTATCCATCTTCTTATAGCCACTTACCCAGCATTCCACAGGCTTCCTAACCCTTAATAGTCACCTCTCATCAATAAGTTACACATACTCTTCAGCATCCTTGGGCATGGTCATCTCCCAGTGTACCATATGAATTCAAGTGTTTCTTGTAGGAAGTTTTCATCTCCTGTGCCTGAAAATCTCTTTGAAGCAGAGGGTCAGCTTGGTGATCTGATTGGCTCCTCATAGGGCCCCAGAATTTGGACTTTAATGGTAGTTGTAGATCAGTAATGTGATCCCAGTAGGTTGATGTCTCCAAAGTGCCATAGGTTAATGATATTTCAGGTGATTTCGGTGGTTAACAGAGAAACCTGTTTTTATTTTAGTAGGTATATATCTCTGTGTTGGGAAAAACAGAATTAATCTGAATAGTCAAGTAAAACAGCAAGTAATAGTAAATACAGATGGCATGAGGATATGGCAAAAACTATAAATGGTTGGAATGCCTTTAAGAAATTCTCAGATAAATTATTTTAGGAGAGAACTGTCTTGTTCTCCATTGTGTTTCAGTTTTTAATATGGTAGCTTGTAAGGAATAGACATTCCATAAATAGTCATCAAATGAATGAATCCATTTGAGCTGGAATAATCACTCTTCTTGGGCGTCAGACCACCTGACTACCAGTGTCCTTCATGCAGCTACTTCTCTTTGTTGATATAAATTGCCAGAGGTACTGCTTGACTGTTGCCCTTTGAGAGGTTGTGGGAGCCACCTTGCACATATGTGTTTGTGGATCATTTTGAGTCTTGGTGTATGTCTTGTCTACTCTCTGGATCAGCCCTTGCACACAGGTGCTGGAAGTGGCTTTACAGTAATAGCACCACTCGCCCTGGAAGGCAGCCCTCTGGAAATTGTCAGGAAAGGCCTCTAACAGCACAAGGGACTCCAGAAGTCACATCCTTTAGTTTTTTTTTGGCTTCATTCAGAGTCTTGTTTAATACATTAGTCTTAGCAAAAGTGATTGTCTAGCCTTTCAAGCCAATTAAAAATGATTGGAAGTTGCAAAATTATAAAGGGTCCTTGAAAGGTGTTAACAGAAGTGGTAGCAGGCAGACAGATTTTGAAGGAGGTGACAGAAAAAGTAAAACCTGTCCACCTCATTGTATCCCCTGAGTTACTACAAAGGACCCCTTGCTTAAGAGGGGGAAGAATAAATAGTATATTTTAGGAAGATTTCTATCAAGAAATGTCAAAATTTGGTGGTTTAGCACCAAAAAAGGAAAAAATGCTCCACGAAAAAATAACTTATGAGGAATCCATGATTCCCTAATTAATTAATCCCATGATTAAAATAAGGCATCAGTAGATGCCTGGGCCCAGTGCCCCTGGCCTGGTAGGGTTTCATGACAGAGCTGCTGAAGTACTGTGTTGACCAGATCCCTCAAAACCCCTCAGCTGGTGAGGAACGTTGGTGCCAAGTTCAGCTGGAAGCCTGAATACACAGAAGGTGCAGGTTATTCACATTGCATTTTCAGATACCAGCATGCATGTGTTACTTGACCTTACATTTGTTTGTTCAGCGTTTTACAGTTTGCATTAGGTGTTTGTAGCCATCATTCCACCAGAGCTTAATATCCCCATGTTGTGGAAATCCTTTCAATCCAGCACTAATTCAGTCTTTTTCATGACTGCATGATATTCCATAGGGTATTCAGGACAAGGAAGATCTTCTTAATAAGGATTAGAAACCTAGAAGCTTCAGAAAGAAATAAATATATTAGACTATGTAAAAATAAAATATATTTAAATGGCAATGATTCCATGAGGAAAGTCAAAGGCAAATGATGGATTTGGGAAAAAATTGCAGATTATCATTTATTCCATACAAAGAACTGTTAAAAATTGTCAAGAAAAAGACATAACAGAATAGGAAAATGTGTGGAAGATAATTCACATAAGAATGCACAGGGATAAACAAACAAGGTCCTACTGTGTAGCATGAGGAACTATAGTCAATATCTTGTAATAACCAATAATGAAAAAGAATATATATATATATGTGTGTAACTGAATCACTATGCTGTACACCAGAAACTAACACTACATTGTAAACCAACTATACTTCAATTAAAAAAAAAATCACAGGAAGGGACAGACTGGGATTTCAAAATGTAGAATAGATAAACAAGATTATACTGTATAGCACAGGGAAATATATACAAGATCTTGTGATAGCTCACAGCGAAAAAGAATGTGACAATGAATGTATGTATGTTTGTGTATAACTGAAAAATTGTGGTCTACACTGGAATTTGATACAACATTGTAAAATGACTATAACTCAATAAAAAATGTTTAAAAAAATCACAGGCAATCCACATAAAAAGATGTTCGGTTTAGTCATAGTAAGGAAAAAGAAAATTAATGTCACTTCATTCTCATTAGACTGGCAAACATTTAAAAGAGATGATAACTACTTCTTAT
The DNA here is from genome assembly GCF_048564905.1 of Vicugna pacos. Taxonomy (NCBI): domain Eukaryota; kingdom Metazoa; phylum Chordata; class Mammalia; order Artiodactyla; family Camelidae; genus Vicugna; species Vicugna pacos. The sequence goes on along the minus strand of NC_132997.1, from coordinate 70,402,097 downwards.
CATTTGCTGATAGAAATGTAAATTGCTGCAACACTTTAAAAAAAGAGCAAACTTGCAAATTCTTAAAATTAAAAATACCTATACTCTTGGACCCAATAATCCCACTGTTGGTTGTTGTTAATGCTTGAAAACAAAATCACCAGATGTGAGGACACATGAGAAGTGTATTTAGTGGAGAATTGCCAATAGTGCCAAAAAACTGGAAACTAAGTAAATGTACACCTATGGGTGTTGTTACCTAACGGAACTTGCGTCCACTTGCCCACCAGGAAGCAGAGCCATTTTCACTGACTCTGGGTTGTGGTGAAGGACAGTATAGCACTGATTACAGCACCAAGTGAGAACAGGCAGCTCCTGCTCAAAAGACCCGAACTCCCTGGTGCTTTTCAGGGAAGGGCTTCCAAGGCAACACTTGGGATGAGGGTCATGACTTTCTTCTGGATGGTTGGTGGTGATGTAGCAGGGTGGTGGTTCAGGAATCTTAATCATCAACTGTCTGGTTCCAACCAGTCTGGGGTCTAGGTGCTTGTGGTCAACAAGCAGTCACCATCCTTGGAGTTGGGGAAGGTGCGTGGGGGTTGGGTCTTAGTTCCTATAGAGCAACTCAAAGATAAGTGTCAGAGTGTTATACATGTCCCTCACAGAGAAACTAGGGCTCTGTTTGATCTGTTGTTTCTTGACTGCTTTCCCTTTGTTTCTGCATTCCCTCACTTCCCTAATTAGTAACTGCTCAAATCTGCCCTTTGGAACTCAGGGAAGATCTAGGAGCCTACGCCTTTTTCTACAAACGAGGAACCAGGGACACGGAGGAGTTTTTGTATCCCAGAGAGCCCCCACAGAGTCCTGTTCGGTGTCAGTGACACTCCCCTTTTTTGATACTCCTCAATTCTAAGAGGAACTGGGGGCAGGGTAAGAAAGAATAAAGTTTTGCACAGAGAGGATAATAAACTATAAACTCAGCATGGGGACTTGGTTTCAAAGCAAGTCATTTTACTGGCGTACACCTACCTGGTGGTATGTTTTTTCTGATCAGCCCAGGCTGGTCCTGGGGGAGTTTGGGTATGCAGTTTTAGAATTCATGTCAACTTACTTCTTTTCCTTATTATTATTTTTTTCTTCTTTTGGAACTTTTGTTATTTAAAATGATAGGTTCTCCTGGATCTATTCTAAAATGTCTTATTTTTCCTCTCTTTTTAAAATTATTTGTTGCCAGAGCTTTGATGTATTTCTACCACTTGATCTTCTAGGCCACTAAACTGAATCTCAGTGGTGATTATCCTTCTTCAGTTTATCTGATAATTAGTCAAAAAGTCACAGTTTAGATTTTTTAAACTCCGTATAAATAAAAAAGTATAGAGAATAGTGTAATGAATCCAATCATCCAATTACAATTATCAGCGTACAGTGTTCTTATCATCCAGTTTCACTATTATCAACTCGTGACTAATCTTGTTTCATCTACACCTCTACGCACTTTCCAACCTTCACCCCAGATTATTTTGAAGCAGATCCCAGACACGATATAATTTCATCCTGAAATAATTCAGTATGTATCTCTAAAAAGAGTTCTTTAAAAAACAAAACTGGGAGTAAGAGATTTCCTTTACGAGTGATGAAAATGTTTTGAAACTAGATAGAGGTGGTGGTGGCACAACACTGTGAGTGTATTAAATGTTGTGCAAATCCCTGGATTGTTCACTTTAAAATGGTCAATTCTTTATGACTTAACCTCAATTATAAAAATTAATTTAAGGTCATTAAAAAAAAAAACCTAAGGGGAAAAAACTGCCACATAACCACAGTACTGCTCTCACACCTAAACAAAAGTAACCTTTTAAAGAAATTTATTACAAGAAAGTGCCCTTTGTGCTAGGCTCAGTCTCCTGAAGTACTCTTTTCCTATGTGTATGTATTACAAATGGCTATTGTCTTTCTCCTCCAGCAGCTTGCTTTTGCTAAGTGTGAATTCTCTTTGTTCAGACTAGTCCCCTCTGACTGCTGGATCCCCTTTGCTAGGCTTTTTGGGGCTGGAGTAGCCTGAGTATAGGTGGCTACCCCTTGTAGAAGCAAAGCAATCCTCAGCTTCTGGACTGGCTCTTCCCAGTCCCTTGCATGCCTGTCTCTCCCAGTAGTCCTCCCGCCTCGGGGCGGGGGGGATTCAGTCCACCACTTTGCTCCTTCTTGGCCTACAAATACAAGGAGATCGGGCCAGGTTATACATACTCTCTACAGCTCCGTTCCCCCAGAAGCCCACAATCTCTGCACACCACATTCTTCCCCGGAGCTGCCACTATCCTGTCTTCCTCCAGGACTCTGTTCTCAAGTTGCTTGAAGATAAGGAGAGATGCTGACCAAGGCAGGACTGTAGATAGGAAGTGCCAGAGGAGCAGCAATGTGGAGTGTGGAGTATTATTTTTTTTAACATTTTTTATAATCATTTTACAATGTTGTGTCAAATTCCAGTGGAGTATTACTAAGTTCAAAGAAGGAAGAGATAGATGCGCATGGGACTCACATAGTTGAAGGAGGCCTCTAATGGATTTTCAGCATGGTTGCCAAGACCATTCAGTGGGTAAAGAACTGAACCATTCAACAAATGGTCCTGGGGCAACTGGATATCCACATGCTAAAGGATGAAGTTGGACCCCTACCTCACACTATATACAAAATTAACTCAAAATCAATTAACCTAAATGTAGAAGCTAAAACCATAAAATTCTTGGAAGAAAACAGAGGGGTAAATCTTCATGATCTTGGATTTGGCAGTGGATTCTTAGCTAAGATATCAAAAGGAAGGGAACAAAAGATAAAAATAGATAAATTGGACTTCCTCAAAAGCAAAAACTTCTGTGCATCAAAGGACATTTTCAAGTAAATGAAACATAGCCTACAAAATAGGAGAAAATATTTGCAAATCATGTCTGATAAAAGTCTAGTATCTAGCATATATAAAGAACTCTTACAACTCAATAACAAAAAGACAATCCAATTTAAGAAGTGGGCAAAGGACTTGAATAGCTTGTTCTCCAAAGAAAATATACAAATGCCAACAAGCATGTGAAAAAGGTGCACAGTGCCATTAGTCAGTAGGGAAATGCAAATCAAAACCACAATGAGATAGCTCTTCACACCTACTAGGATGACTATAGTCACAAAAATGGAAAAGCAAGTGTTGGTGCATATGTAGAGAAATTGAAACCCTGATACACTGCTGATAGGAATGTAAAATAGTCCGGCCTCTGTGGGAGACAATTTGGCAGTTCCTCAAAAAGTTAACCATAGAATTGCCACAGGCCCCAGCAGTTCTATGCCTATGTATGTGCTGAAAAGAAAACAAATTTTGAGACAAACATATGTACACACACGTTCGTACCAGCACCATTCACGATAGCCAGTAGGTAGAATCAGCCCAAATGTCCATCAGTGAATGAAAGCATAAACAAAATGACATATTTACATACATATATGTACATGAATAGTGGGGTATTATCCAGTCATAAAAAGGAATGAAATATTGCTACATGCTACAACATGGATGAACCTCAAAACATCATAAGTGAAAGAGGCCGGACACAAAAGGTCATAATTATGTGATTGCATTTCTATAAAATATTCAGAATAGGTAAATCCATAGAGATGGAAAGCAGATTGGTTCTTGTCAGGGGCCAGGGAGGGAGAGAAGTGGGGAGTCATTGCTTAGCGGATACAGGGTTTCCTTTTGGGGTGATGAAAACATTTTAGAACTAGATAGAGGTGGTGGTTGTGCAACATTGTGAATGTATTAAATGCCACAGAATTGTTCACTTTAAGATTGTTAGTTTTATGTTAAGACAGAAAAAGAAAAGAAAAATTGTGGGTGGGCTGAGCATTTAAGGTGGGAAGAAAGTGCAGGTAAAAATAGAGACCAAGTCGAGTTTGAGATGGGGGACTAGTCGGGAGAGAGACTGGGGCAAATCATGAAGGCTCTGGCTTGTATTTGAGTCCTAGCGGATGGGGGTACCCTATTCTACTCAGGCAGCTCGGCTTAATCCTGCAGGCAGTGCAGAGCCTGAATGGCTTTTGACCAGGAGAGGAACACTGAGAAGGTAAGTGACTGAAACATCAACACAGACGTAGGAGAACGGAACCAGGGGAGGCTTGGAGCTTGGTGGTTAGTGCAGAGGCCGGTGATACTGCACACGTGCAGGTTCAAGTCGTGATGGCCTGGTCTCGAGAGGAAGCAGGAGGAATAATGACTACGCTTAGTTTGTGCTTGTGATGTGCCAGGCACTGTTCTGTGTGCTTTCTATGGTTTAATTCATTTGCTCTTCATAGGAACCCCAAAAAGTATGAACCCTTCCCCCGCCCACTGCCCAGTGTACAGATGAGGAAACAGAGGCTTAGAGTGCCTGAGAAACTTGCCGAAGGTTGCACAGCTACTAACGTGGCCTAGATTTGAACTGAGGCCAATGACCCCAGTGCCACTGCACTTTTGGTTACAATGCAGAGATGAATGTGAGGGATTTTGTTGAATTCCACTCACTCACCTGTCAGGCTGAGGAGGAGGAAATTGGAGGAGGGGGACTAGAGCCAGAGAAAAGATGTTTTCCCCCTGGGTAACCGAAGGCTGGGACAGGTCATCTCGGGTCTTCCCAGCAGAAGTGTCTGGCTGGCCGCAGCTCTGTGGACTGGAGCTCAAGGCTGGAGATGCATCTCCAGAGGTGGCCAGTGAAGGGGCCTGGAGACAGGAAGGACCAGGAGCTTGAGCATCCAGGCCTAGGAAGTCCCCGCCTCCCTGCTCACCTCATGCTGCCCCCCCCACCCCTCCAGGACCCTGCCTGGTGCCCGGCTGGAACCTCCTGGCTGTGTCCAGAGGCAGCCTGAACTGTCAGGCAGTTGGCTCATGTCAAAAACCATGGGTCCTCGTCTCCACTGCCCCAGCAGCCGCAGTGGCTGCTCTTCCCCAGAATGGCTCCAGAGGTTGGCATGGGAAGGAGCCCAGTCACAGACTTGCCGCCTTCCTGCTAACTTCTGGACTCGCGAGATGAAAACCTGAATGATGTTCCTTTGCTGAGGTTCTAGGGAGAGGACTTGAGGGGAGACTGTGGTAACTTGTGTTCTCCCTTGCTTTTGATTTTCATATAATAGAGCGTTGTTTCATTTAGAATAAGATGCCTCTGAAGGGCTGTGATGAAAAGTTCTCTTCTATTAAACCTTCCACTCTTGGGGGGAGGTTAAGGCGATAAAATCCAAAAAAATTTTTAAAGCCTCAATTGTTATAGTAGCTTCTTAACATCTCCCTGGGCCCCCTGTTCCCTCCAGTCCATTGTGTACAGTCCTGGGAGGTTAGTCTTTTGAAAGCCTTGTCCTTAAAACGTTCTAGCCCAGAGCCTCACGGTAGGATTGCCCTTCCGCCAGCCTCAGTGTGACTTCCCCTCCAGCCTAGCTCCTGCCAAACCATTCCCCAAGTATGCGCCCTGCCTCTACCTGCTTCTGGCCTTTGTCCTCACTGGTTCCTCCCCCTGAAACGCTGTTCCTTGTCCTGCATTTCCGAGTGCTGCCCAGCCTTTCAGATTCAGCCCATGTACTTTTATATGTGCTTCCTCTATGAATCCTGCGCAGCACTCTTTGAGGTAGACCCAGTCATACTCATCTTACAGGTAAACAAATGTGTGTGTCCGTGCACAGCGTCACACCCGTCTTACAGATCTACAGACAGAGCAAACAGAAACAGAGGTTATGGATTTACCTACCATCACACAACTAGGAAGTCAGGGAGCGGATCCCAAAGCCCAGCTGAGAGCTGCTGTTTGATACCAGCTGAGTTCAGAGCCAAGTCAAATGGAGACATATTAAGCTATGTTATAAACTCTCAAAAGGAAGAAGCGTGGGGAAGCTTTGCTAAATTCTTCCCCCTTGTCTTTCCTCTCTGGGTCCAGGTGGAAGTGAAGCCCTACGTGCTGGATGATCAGATGTGTGATGAGTGCCAGGGCACACGCTGCGCTGGGAAGTTTGCCCCGTTCTTCTGTGCCAACGTCACCTGTCTGCAGTACTACTGCGAATACTGCTGGGCGAGCATTCACTCCCGCGCCGGGCGGGAGTTCCACAAACCGCTGGTGAAGGAGGGAGGCGACCGCCCTCGGCACGTCCCGTTCCGCTGGAGCTGAGCCCAGGGCAGACCCAGCCACAAGTACTGGCATAGATAACAAGGAGGGAAAAGAGAGGGCACTGCCTCAGGGCTTACAGTGTTCTGGAAATCTGTGCATTCGTTCTCGATTTTTAAAGAAGAAATGGGTCTTTTTATTATTATTAATTATTATTTACAGTCATATTACTGAACTCAGTGTCCAGTATAATGCAGAATTGCAGAGTGTGTAACGGTACTGATTTGCACTTTGATTCACACCTTTGTCTGCTTGGTACCTTAATTTCTTACACCTGATTTGTCACTCGTAGACTGCCATTCTCATCAGCGGCCATCAGGTTGATGTCTGTGATTTTTTTTGTTGTTGTTGTTGTGTTGTTGTTGTTGTTGTTCTGATTGTTTTTGAACTGGAGCATGCACTTATTTTCAGAAACTTAGAGAATCGCCCCTAGGAGAAGACTTACCAAAGGTAATACTCGTGAGTAGGTGGCAGATGTAGCAAAAACTTCACAACAGTTCAGCAGTCATTAGTTGGGGTCATTTAGAGTAAGAGTAACCCTTAATGAAAATAAGCCTTTAGTTGCTCTCTATTTTGACATGTAAGGATACCTCATAAGCTGAATCTTTATTTTTTCCTTCATGTTTGATTTTTGTTTTGCCGAGGATTTTGGTTAGATCTTTTAGTGTTACGTAAATTTATGCTGCAATAGCTTTTGCTGCTATTAAAATGGTATTATTAATACCATAATACTCTATTCAGGCTAAGGTATCAATTACAAAAAACCCAACAACACACTTTTGTGATTTAGGGATAGAATCAGCTGCCGAGAGGAGATCAGAGTAGACCTGAGAAAGCTTCGACGGAAGGTCACTATTTCTGACTGCATGTTTACTTAATCAGGTTGCTGCATGCAATAAATTTTATATCCGATGTCTAGTATAAAACCTTCCCACACTGCACAAATTAAGGATCTATATAAGCTATAAAATACTGATTTTTTTAAAAAAGATTTTTTTCATTCAAAGAATTGGTAATTCTTGGATTGGAGGAAGGCATGCCTCAATAAATGGAATGCTTCTGAAATTGGGAAGAGCCCATAACAGAATGACCTATATTACAACCAATATAAAACCTAGGTGTAGGATATTCTTAAAGCAAATTTGTGGATGGTAGATGAAGTACTTTGCGGTGCTCTGTTATATATTGTGCAATTTATTTTATATAGTAAAGTGATTATGTCTAACTGTGATCAAACTTAACTGTTTAAAGCCTCTGTGTCAGACATTAACGAACTTGACAGTTCATAACTGGTATATTATTAACTAACACATGAGCTCTTAGTTACAATCTCCTAGTGCTTGCACCATTTTACATAGCTTCAGACCTTGTCCAGAAAACCAAAGAGCTCATCTTAGCTTACAAACACTAGGAATATATACAGTATATAGAGATAAGTTGTCAGATTGACAAACTAGGCACATTTTAAGAAAGTTGCGTGACGGTGATGCTAAAGAAATGTCTGTACAAAATAAGACGGCCTGGGCAGGGTTGGTTGTCTGGGTGAGAAATTAACTACTTTTCCCTGGATTTTATCCTGTAAAGCTTGAATAGAATTAAGACCTGCTAGTACTACCATGGACATTTTTTTAGCACTCACTCCTGAGCTGCAGATAGGTGATATATAAACACACACAATGGTTATGAGACTATGTAAATCTTTTTTTAAATCTTCTTCCTATGTTTTGGGATTCTGGGGACAATCTGACTGGATATGACACTGCAGAACAGATTTAAGTCGCTGTGTTTTATGTGCTGTGATGTCCTTGTATTGTCTTAAGTTAGTATCGCTTGGTTTGGTTTGGTTTGGTTCTGTTTCTCCAGTGTTCAGTTGCAATTACCAGCTCTCAAACTATAGTTTGTTTTCAAAAAGGAAAAAAACAAAGTAGTTTTTTACTGGATTAAAAATGCTTATTAGAATTCTCCCCCTTTGAGGTTACCTCTGGGCTTTTTGGTAATAATTGCTTTTTTCCAGCCCAGCTGTGGTTTTCTGTTTGTTTGTTTTTTTTTTCTATGTTTGTGGTTTTTTCATCTGTACAAGGAATTTTGTTATGCACTACTACTTTTTGTATTCTAGACAGTTTTCAGAAGTTGGCTGAAGATTTTTTTGTTTGTTTTTAAGGAAAAAGGCATGCTTTCTGACTGACATGATCTTTTGCAATACCTCAATTTTGAAATATAGGAAAGAAAATGATATTTTCTAAGTAAGTTTATTCAGAAAATATATATTAATTTAATTCTGCAAGAAAAATGATTTAACAGATGGGTAACTTTATTTTTTTCATGCTTATTTGTGTTTTTTGAAAATGAAGAAGTTAGAGCTTTATAACTATAATATTAAAGATCATATCTAACCTACAGAAATCTACCTAATTATGTGAAAGAAGCAAAACTTTTTGAAGAAGCACCCCTCTTTCATGTACTAAAATAACACTGAGATTTAAAAAAAAAAAGCTGGAAGATTGTACAGCATAAAGCTGAAGTGAAGGCAAAAAAAAACATTGTCATGAAGAACAGGTTACAAAAAACAAACTCCATTTGGTGCTGAAAGTTGTGAATAGGTGATGGAAACTACTTTCCCTTAATTTGTATATTTATAATCAAGCGTTGATTGTGCACGACTGACCAGGATTGTGAAAGAGTTCTTCTGTTTGTATTTTTTTAAAGAGAACTTTTTTAGTTTATTAAATTATAACATGTTCCCTTTTGTTTTGTAAATAAATGTGCCCCCAAGTTGTTAATGTTATATTAAAAGAGAGGGTCCTTCAAAAAAATTATTTTTTAAAACACAGAGGTGTTCTGACCTGCAACTTGATGGGAAGCCCCTGGGTATCACAGGTCCTGTTGTGGCCTTTCCTTGATGTGACACTTGAACTAGTCGATTTTTTGAAGGCTATAACCTAACCTCGACTATTTGTTGTTATGTGCAATACTGTTTGTACTGTTTGTATAAAAAATAGAAAAAAAAAAGAAAAGAAAAAAGGCATAAATCTTTATTGCAGATTTATTTTCATTGCAAACTTTAGACATTGTGATTCACTGAAATCATTTTTCTACTGTCAAATATGTACCTTTTCTTCATGCTGGTATTTTTTCAATAGTAATGTAGCCTTTGTACTGAGACAAATTTTCATTGTTATTTTTAGAAAGATTTTTTGCTAAGAAAAAAATTAAACATATTTACATATTTTTCATTTTATTTCGTATTTTCTTTAAGGAGTGCTTTCTCAATCATTAATAGAGCTGTTTCTGGGAGGGACTTTCATATCTGGTCAATGTCATAATATTATTTTGTATTTTTACTTGGAATAAATTAATTTTATGATGCTAATTCTTTAAAAGTTTATTTTTTTCATTTTCAGTTATTTTTGAAGCTAAAACCTTTGTAATATTGTTACTAAAGTGTCTAGTTTTTTGAAATGCAAAGCTTTATGTATTAACTTGCTGATGTGGTTTACAATAGTGTGACAACGATGAAAATGGTTGGTTATGTAAAGTGATTGGAAAATGTAACGGATAATTGGGTAATAAAATGACAGAATGAGCAGAACATGTGAGATTCTGACAAGCCTTTTCCTTTATTGCAGTGGCTTAGTGTAAGACTAGGGATGTCACAGTACAGCTCTCTAGGGATGTCACAGTGGATTTATACAACACCAGTGCAGCCAGATCTGTGGCTCTGACGATGAAGTCACCCCTTACGAGGTACCACCAGGCTGAGAACCTGGCCAGGTCGACAGAGTGGTTCATTGCTTTCCCCTCTAACTCTTCATTATGTCGTGTGTGTGTGTGTGTGTGTGTGTGTGTGTGTGTGTGGTGTGTGTGTGTGTGAATCTGCCACCAACTGCTGTCCATGTGAGAGGCAGTGCCTTTCACCCAGGCTGAATCTTTTCCCTGCATTTACAGTGGTGACATCTGAGAGTGAAAGGAAGTCACTGAGCGGACCCGCCCTCTGGGTAGACTTGGATGGTGTGTCCCACCCGAGTGACCTCCCTGTGTGGTGTGGGGTGGCCGGGTGAGGCACACTCGGACATCACCACTGTACACAGACAGCCTCAGACTTCGTCTTCCTCCACCACCTCCCAACCCCCTCCCCCCGCCTGCTCCCTATGCCCCTTGTTTGTCCCTTATTGTGGCGGCACATCTGGCCACTCCAAGCATGATCTGTCTGCCCTCCTGCTTCTTTTCCAACACCCAAGCTCACCTTGAAGCTGCGCTGTTAAGGCAGCGTGTCACTGTCATGGCACCTAAAATTAAACAAAAAACACAAACTGCAAAACTGGTGTTGCGTAAACAGAACATCCAATGACTGGCTCTCGACAGACGGTGTGTTTTTCCCAGTCCTTGATGGCCTCTTCCACACCTCCTACCACGGAGCCCAGGTTATCAATGACTCGGAGAAACACGTGTCCAGAGTTGGCTCTTGGGTATGCTCTATGTATTCAGTTTTGTAAATAATATATAGATTAGATCAAGTTGTGATGTAAAATTTTAACTCAAATTGGGTACTACTGGTTGGAATTTTACATTAACTACAAATAAGTGATTAGGAACAGAAGAAAAGAAATTGGGAAATTTTTGCTTAGTGGTATAAAGATTATGCTTAGATTTCTGCCTATATCTTGTGTTTTATAGCTTGTTAGTGAGGCATGGGCTAATGCAGAATGTACTGCATTTATGCAATTAGCAAATAACTGCTAGTTTTCATTTTATCTATTATATTAGCAACAAAATGGCATTTAACTGGGTAAAGCTCCTACCTAAATATTTGAGTATTGTGACATCTCTACTTGCAAGGTTTGAGTGAAAGATTAGTCACAGATTAGTGAAAAAAAAAAAGCATCTTTTTGTTAAAACTGGCTTATTTGTATGGATTGTTGCTTTTTCACCAGTTTGTATGGTATGTCAGCTAACATTTTCTGTTTGTTTTTTTTTTATAATAACCAAACTTCTCTATCTCAGCTGCAATAGTGTTCCATTTTACCACAAAGTATTTTATAATTAATGCTGTTGACTTTATACCCCAAAATGGGTCAAGAAACGGATATGTGATTCGGGGTGTTCAAATTTGTAAGACGATGAAGTTCATCACAAGTAGAAAACCTGGGTGCTAATACAGGACAACTTCTGCTCTTTTTCTTTTCTGGATACAGTTTTGTTGGGGTATAAAGTATTAGGTAATTTGTATTTTTGCTGTCAAAATAATGGACGTAACTTTTAGAGTGTTCACAGCTAAGATCTCTGTATTTGTTTTTCAACTAACAACTAATTTTAAATGTATTGTATCTTTTATTACCTGTTCTCTTGGATTGTTTTTGCTAGTAACCCTTACTCAGCTTCCGCCTGCGGGGCTTGGACTGACATTGCTTGTGTGGAACTGCAGTACTGTGACTAACCATGGAGCTCAATGCAGCTATTGCTTACAACTGCTTAAACTTTGTAGTTTGGACTTCATTTTTTTTTCTGTAATAACAACTTATTAAATCTAGTTGTATGAAGTACTGACACTTGTCATCCTTTGCCAAGAAGTATCTCGGAGTACCTGGATTGCGTCTGGGAGCGGTTGCACACTCCCATTTGCTTGATAAGCTTTTGGGGGGAGGGGAGACAGATTTCTTTACAGCAGATTAAATACAACAAAATCCACCTTTCTTTGACACCGACAACACTAAAAAAAAAACACGAGTGTATTTGAAACAGGAAGGTGTTTGTTGACACAACGTGAGTGTGTATGCAAGGTTTTAAGGTGCAGATGGGTGTTCACACCTGCACTTGCCACATGAAACCAATTTTCAAAATCAAAACCAAAAGAAGGCAATGAAAACGTAAGTACGCCCCCTTTCGTTTTATCTTCTACGCTAGGCTCTCAGGGCTCTCATCTCTGAAGATGGGTCCTTTTATAATTCCGCAGCAACTTTGGATATGCTGGAAGCTCTCTCGTAAGCCCTAACTCCAATCCTTTTAGAAAACAGATCACAGTGGCCGCACAAAAGAATTCCCGGAGAGCTTTTAAAAACTGCAGGTGCGGGCGCCCGACCCCCAGCTGGAGTTCTTGGGTGGGGGGTGGGGCCTGGCGCAGGTGTTTTCGGGCCCGGGAGCCTGCGGGCGCCCGAGGGGGCGTGGCCGGCGCAGCGCAGGAGCGGGCGGGGCAGCTCCCGCGGGGCCAAGGGGCGGCGGGGGCGGCCGGGGTCCTCTCGCGGACCTTCTTCGCTCCTCCCGCAGTGCGCCCCTTCCCGCCGCCGGACCCCATATCCGGTTCCAATCCGCTCCTCCCCCGGGGGGTCCTGACGCGTAGCGGCGGCCTGCAGGTAAGCTAACCACGGGCGGTGCGCGCGCCCACCCCGCCGCCTCCCGGGCTCCGGGCCCGGCTGCTTCAGCACCCGCCTCCCGAGAGAGGAGCGGGGCCCGGAGGCCTGAGGCTCCTGCGGGAGGCCCGGGGCTCAGCGCAGTCGTGTCGCCGGATGGCCTTGACCGTTTGGAGCTCTGTATTTGCCCCTGGTGCAGCCCCCTCCGAAAAGGGAAGAGGAATACTATGTTTCAGGTCCCTTTTACATTTGATTTTCTTAAAGTGTACCATGCACTGAGCAACAAATGGAATCTTGTTCATTTGTCCCCTAGCAAAAAGAAGGGTTCCGGGATCCTAGCTCTTGGGGTGGAGGGGGAGTAGGTAAGTGAATGGGGCCTTCGTGGCGAGTAGCTTGTTATTTCTCGGGGTAACCTGCGGGAGTCCTGGCGTTCCCGGGGCTTGAGGTTGGAAGCAGCGGTCCTGAAGCAGCCCCCTTGCCGGACGCCAGGCCCCCGCCGAGGGGATGTGCGGGACAGACCCTGAGAAGGCTGCGGTCATGTCTAAGATACTTGCTTTAAAGAAGGAAAACTCATCACCCCCAAACACTGATGAACACTTAGCTTAAAAACTGTACTTGGGTGGGTTTTCACCAAACTCTTGGCACCTGGGTCACTTGGACGCTCTTAGATTGGAAGACTTACAAATCATACATTTTAACTAGAACAGCTGTACTAAATAGTTAAATGATTGCTAATGAAATGAGGGGAGTCCAAACTGAGGGGTCCTACTGCTATTCACAGGATTGTTGGGAAGAAAAACTTTCCTCTGCCAGTCTAGGCTCAGTGATTAGAAGCCTGTGTGGCAAAAGACAGATTGAGGGGAGAAAGGACAAGCTTGCTCATATGCACATGAACTGCACAGAAGTGGCTCCCTACATAATTAGAGATAGGGGTTTATAACCTAATTTAATAGGGGAAAGGACGCGGGAGAAAAGGATTTCTATGGGAAGATCAAATGATTTCTTTTTTTAAAATCAACTTTCCAATGCAGTAGTTTTTCAGTTAAACAAAGTTAAACTGAAGCATGGTTGACTTATATTAGTTTCAGGTGTAAAACATAGTGATTCAGTATTCTAGATTTAAGAAAGACAGTGGGTTTTTAGGGGAACAAATGGGAGATAAGAAAGTTTGTGAGAACGCTTGCAACAAAAATTTTCTCTGCGTTCTTTCTGGCCAGTGAAACTTTATGCAAGAGGCCGTTGATTACAGACAGCCTTGTTCTCAGAATTTCTGCCTTTATTCAGATGAAAAGGGAAGCTTTCAAAAAGCTTTTTTTGCATCTATTGAATTTCAAATATCTTCTGTTTAAAATCATCTTCGTATCAACGCTGGGGGTCTGAAGGGTCCCCACAGGTAAAATGGCTGGAATGACACTGTCAGTGGAACAGATAACTAGAAGTTGCTGTATTCTGTCTCATCATGTAGTATGTATGAAGGGAATGAAACTCCAAGTGTGGGCATTGTTTGTGTTTAGACAAAGAACTTGGCTGTAACTGGTGTACCTTCACCTCAGTATTTAATTCTGGCCCTGTAAAGGTCAGCCCAAGTCGTGGCATCTTCTTTGCTGTTACTGGTCAAGTCTTTGGTTAAGATGGTTTGAGCGGAACTGTTAAGTATAAGGGAAACATTCCAATTTGCCGTCTTCAGCGCAGACCTGAACCAGGTGAGATTCTCTTTGGAAGAAAGATTCCTTGGGCGAGTTCTGGTCCCTAAGGTGAGGAGTTCTCTTGTGTGCCTGGCGTCTCCCTTCAAAAGGGCCCTTCTGCTCAATTTCATTACTCATTAAAACCAAAACACAGTTCTAATGCGTGCCCACCAGAAGGACCAACTTCTAAAAGACCAGAAATACAGAGCATTCGGAGGAATCTCTAGGTAAGTACTGGTAGAGGTGTGAAGTGGTGCAGCAATATTGGAAACCTGTTTACAAGGGCTGAATGTGTATAGCCTGTGATTCTGCCTTTTCACGTTTAGGCATAAGCCCGACAGGGATGGGTAGTGTGTTCCCAAAAGACACATACAGGAACCATCCCAGCAGGACTGTTCCTGCAGCCCCTATCTGGACGCTCTCCCAATGCCCTGCAATGTTAGAATGAGTATACTGTAGTAGATCCACAGATGGAATAGTGTGTAACAATGCAAGAAGGAAGATCCACTGATATATGTCATATTACAGAAGGATCTCACAAACTTAATATTGGTCGAATAAGCCAGACACAAAGAATATGTATATAATGTATGATTCTACTTCTAAAACGGGGAAGGAGTGACTGAAAGGGGGCATGGAGGTGGCTGCTGGTGATTTTCTTGATCTGGGTGCTGTATACAAGATGTGTGCAATTTGTGAAAATTCACTGAGTAATACACTGAGATCTGTGCACTTCTTTGGGTACCAGTGAGACGTTAAAACAAAAAACAGGCTCTGTGAAAGGTAAATGCTGATGCTTGGCACAAATGCGGTTCTTTCCAGGCAACCTCCATGTATGTAGTTCGCTCTCGTGTTCCTGAACCAGGTTGCTTTTTGGGCTGTCATTGCTACCAGGCACCCATCCATACTGGCCTGCTTTCCTAATCACCCAAACCTCAGTTTCCCTGCTCCCCACCTTTCCCCTCCCATCTCCAGGCTCCTTTCAGCTCTTCCTTAAGCCTAGCAACATCCAAGAGGATTTATTGTTTTGTTTCGTTTTAGTCAGTTTGGGAGGAGAGGTGGAATAGAGCAATAAGAGTTAAAAGAAAAAACCTGCATCCATTAATCTCTGCAGTTGGTGGCTGAGCATCGACACTGAGAGCCAGTTACTCTCACGGTAAATGGGCTGACTGGCGTGTGTGAAGTCTTAACATCTGTGATCTGTTGGCCCCACTTCCACATTATGGTCTGATTTTTTAACATTAAACCTTTCCTATTTTTCGATACTTTTAGATTCAAATACTGTTGTAAGAATTAAGACAGAGAGACCATGTATTCTTTACCCAATGTCCCCCTAGCAACTTGGAAGATTGTATTAAATATTATACCCAGAATACTGACATTGATACAGACAAAAGGAAAAGCAGTTCCATCACCATAAGGAACACTTGTGCCACCCGCCTTCCTCCCTCTCCCACCCCGCTAAGTGTGGTCATGACTCATCTGTTCTCCATTTCTCTTTCTCATTTCAAGAATGGTATATAAATGGAACCATACAGTATATAACCTTTTGGGGCTGGTTTTTCTTCAATCACAGTTCTCTAGAGATTCGTCTTGGTCATTGTCTGTGTTAATAATTTGTTCCTTTTGTTTGTCAAGTGCAATTCTATGGCATGGATGCACCATGGTTCGTTTAACCACTTACTGAAGGACAAGTAATCTGGATTGTTTCTAGCCTGGAGCCATTTAAAATAAAGCTGCTGTCAGCATTCGTGCACAGGTTTTTGTGTGAACCTATCTTCATTTTCTCTGGGGTCAATGCCTAGGAGTGCAATTACAGGGTCATATGATAGTTTCATGTTTAGTTTTTAAAGGAATTACCAAGCTATTTTCTAGAGTGGGTGACCTTTTTACATATCAGCCAAAATATACGCGGAACCATGTTCTCTGTATCCTCTCCAGCGTTTGGTTTTGTCACTACTTTTGAGCTTAGCCATTCTGATCGGTGTGCGGTAGTGTCTCATTGTGGTTTTAAATTGCATTTCGCTAATGGCTAACAACGTTGAACATTTTTTCATGTACATGTATCCTCTTCTGTGAAGTGTGTCTGTATTTGCGCACTTTCTACTTGGTTTGGGTTTTTTAATCAGGTGACTTTTTTAGTCATTTTATTTGATCAGATAGTACAAAGTTCCCATGCGCTCCCTTCAGTCCTCTCCCCGCAAGTTTCCCCTGTGAACATCTTGCACTAGTGTGGTACATTTGTTATAATTGATCAACCAATATTGATAAATTATTAACTAAAGTCCATAGTTTACATTAGGGTTTATTCTTTGCATTGTACATTTCCATGGGTTTTGACAAATGCATAATGTTGTATATCCACCATGACAGTATTGCACAGAAGCCTTTCACTGCCCTAAAAATCCCATGTGCTCCAGCTATTCATCCCTCCCCCTTCCTCCTGGCTACCACTGTTCTTTTTACTATCTGTGTATAGTTTTGAGCTTTTTGCAAAATGTCACATAGTTGGAGTCATACAATATGTAGCCTTTTCAGACTGGCTTCTTTCACTAAGCAATATGCGTTTAAGTTCCTCCATGTCTTCGCATGGCCTCACAGCTCATTTCTTTTTAGTGCTGAATAATATTCCATTGTGTGGATGGACCACAGTTTGTTTACCCATTTACTTTTGAAGGATATGTTGGTTGCTTCCCATTTTGGCAGTTATGAAGAAAGCTGCTATAAACATCCATGTGTAGGTTTTGGTGTGGACATAAGTTTCAGCTCATTTGGGTAAATTTCTGTGAGCATGATTGCTGGATCATATGGTAAACTTATGTTTAGCTTTCTTTTTTTCCTGTAGCACTTTAAAAAAAAATTACAGTTGATTTACAATGTTTTGTTTCTGGTGTACAGCATAGTGATTCAGTTATACATATTATATATATATCCTTTTTCATATTCTTTTTCATTATAGGTTATTACTAGCTATTGAATATAGTTTCCTGTGCTATATATAGTAGGACCTTGTGGTTTACCTATTTTATGTATAGTAGTTTGTATGTGTTAATCCCAAACGCCTAATTTATCCTTCCCCCCTTTCCCCTTTGGTAACCATAAGTTTGTTTTCTGTGTCTATGAGTATGTTTCTATTTTGTAAATAAGTTCGTGTCATTTTTTTAGATTCCTCATTAAGTGATATCATACGATATTTGTCTTTTTCTCTATCTGACTTCATTTAGTATGATAATCTCTAGGAAACATACAGTATATAACCTTTTGGGACTGGTTTTTTTCAATCACAGTTCTTTTTTGGCATTATTCCATTCTTTTTATGGCTGAGTAGTATTCCATTGTATATATACCACATCTTCTTTATCTGCTCTTCTGCCAATGGATATTTAGATTGTTTCCATGTCTTGGCTACTGCAAATAGTGCTCCTCTGAAAATTGGGGTGTATGTATCTTTTTGAATTAGAATATTCTATGGATATATGACCAGGAATGGGATTGCTGGATCACATGGTAACTCTGTTTTTAGTTTTTTTAAGGCATCTCCATACTGTTTTCCATAGTGGCTGCACCAAGTTACATTCCCACCCTTGTGTTCAGCTGCATAAGAGACTGCCAAGCTGTCTTCTAACTGCCTATACCATTTTGCATTCCCACCAGAAATGAGTTCCTATTGCTCTACATTCTTGTCAGCATTTGGTGTCGTCAGCATTTTGGATTTTAACCATTCTAAAAGGTGTATTGGCATCTCATTGTTCTAATTTGCAATTTCATAATGATATATGATTAATGATATATGATGTTGCTTTTTTGTGTGTGCGTGTTTGCCCTCTGCATTATTGAAGGTAAGAAGTCTGTTGAGTTTTTTAGCGCATTTTTTACATTGGTTGTTTTCCTTCTTGTTGAGTTTTAAGATTTCTTTGTATATGTTGGATACAAGTCCTTTATATGTTTTACAGATATTTTCTCCCCATCTATGACTGTTCTTTTCATTCTCTTAGCAGTGCCGTTCACAAAGCAGAAGCTTTAAATTTTAATGAAGTTCAACTTAGCTTTTGTCTTTCATGGACCATGCTTTTCATGTTGTATCATGTTGTATCATTGCCAAACCCAGCATCATTTAGATTTTTTTTCTGTGTTATCTTCTAGAAGTTTTATAGTTTTGCATTCAACATTTAGGTCTATAATTTACTTTGAGTTCGTTTTTGTGAAAGGTGTTGAAGTCTGTGTCTAGATTCACTTTTTTTTTTTGCATGTGGATGTCCAGTTATTCCAGCAGCATTGATTGAGAAGACCGTCTTTTCTCCATTGTATTTTGCCTTTGCTCCTTTGTCAAAGATCAGTTGACTATATTTGTGAGGGTCTATTTCTGGGCTCTAGATTCTATTCCATTGATCTGTTTGTCTGTTCTTTTGCCAGTATCATGCCATCTTGATTACTGTAGGTTTATATTGTCTTGAAGTCAGGTAGTTCACACACTTTGTTCTTTTTCAGTGTTGTGTTGGCTATTGTAGGTTTTTTCCTTTTATATACAAACTTTAGAATCAGTTTGTCAATATCCATAAAATAATTTGCTGGGATTTGGATAGGGATTGAATCTAAAGATCAGCTGGGGTGGAACTGACGTCTTAACAATATTGAGTGTTCTTATCCATGGATATGAAATCTCTCCATTTATTATTACTTTTATTTCTTTCATTAGAATTTATAGTTTTCCTCAAATAAATCTTGCACATATTGTTTAGATTTATAGCTAAACCTTTTATTTCTGGTTGCTAATATTGATATATAGGAAAGCAATGAACTCCTTATTTTTACCCCTTATAGCCTACAGCCTGCTATATGATCTCTTACAAATTCCAAGGGTGCTGTGTTTGTTTTGTCCATTCTTTGAGATTTTGACATAGACAATCCTATGTCATCTGCAAACGAAGACCATTAGATGTCTTCCTTTCCAATCTGTATCCTTTTATTTCCTTACTGTATTAGCTAGGACTCCCAGTATAATACTGAACAGGTGTGGTGAGAAGAGACATCTGTGCCTTGTTTCCAATCTTAGGGGGAAGCATCTAGATTACTGGCCTTAAGTAAGATGTTAGCTGTAGGTTTTTTGTAGTTGTTCTTTCTCAGGTTGAAGTTCCCCTCTATTCCTATTGCTGGTTTTTGTGATGAATCGGTGTTGAGTTTTGTCAGATGCCTTTCCAGATGTAGGTGATCATATGATTTACTTCTTTAGCCTGTTGATGTAATGGATTATATTCCTGGATTTTTGACTATTGAACCATTTTTGACTATTTTATACTTGAAATAAACCCCACTTGGCCATGATGTATATGATTCTGTTTGTACATTGTTGGATTTGATTTGTTAATATTTTGTTGAGGATTTTTATATCTGTGTTAATGAGAGATACTGGTCTGTAGTTTTCCTTTCCTGTAATGCCTTTGTCTGGTTTGGTATTAGAGTAATGCTGTCCTCACAGAATGAATTGGAATATGTTCCCTTCTGCTTCTGTTTTCTGAAAGACATTGTAGGGGATGGGTATCATTTCTTCCTTCAGTGTTCGGTAAAATTCATTGGTGAAACCATCTGGGTCTGGTGCTTTCTGTTTTAGAAAGTTATTCGTGATTGATTCAGTCTCTTTAATAGACATGGGCCTATTCAGAGTATCTATTTTTCCTTGTGTGAGTTTTGGGAGATTGTACTTCTTAAGAAATTGGTCTGTTTCATGTAAATATTCAAACTTGTGGGCACTGAGTTGTTCACAATCTTGTATTATCCTTTTACTATCCATGGGCTTAGTAGTGGTGGCCCCTTCATTTTTGATGTTAATAATTAATGCCTTCTCTTTTTTTCTTTTGGTTAGCCTAGCTAGATAGAAGTTAATCAATTTTATTAGTCTTTTTTCAATATTTTTGGTTTCATTTTCTGTTATTTTCTTTTTTTTTAAAGTATAGTTGGTTTACAGTGTTGTTTTATTTTCAGATGTATAGCAAAGTGAATCAGTTACATGTATCTTTTTCAGATTCTTTTCCATTGTAGATAAATACAGGATATTGAATATATTTCCTTGTGCTATACAGTAGATCCTTATTATTTATCTGTTTTATTTATAGTAATATGTATCTGTTAATCCCAGATTTCTAATTTATCACTCCTCCACCTTCCCTTTTGTTAAGCATAGGTTTGTTTTCTAAGTCTGTGTCTGTTTCTATAAATGAGTTCATTTGTATCATTTTTTAAGATTCCACATAAAAGTGATACCATATGTTGTTTTTGTCTGACTTATTTCACTTAGTATGATAATCTCTAGGTCCATCCATGTTTTACAAATGGCATTATTTCATTGTTTTTTATGGCTGAGTAATATTCCATTGTGTGTGTGTGTATCTATCTATATATATATCCCCCACATCTTTATCCATTCATCTGTCAGTGGACATTTAGGTTGCCTTCATGTGTTGGCTATTGTAAATAGTGCCGCTATGAACATTGGGGTACGTGTATCTTTTTTTTTTTTTTTGAAGTACAGTCAGTTATAATGTGTCAATTTCTGGTATACAGCACAGGGTCCTGGTCATGTATATGCATACGTATATTTGTTTTCATATTCTTTTTCATTAAAGGTTATTACAGATAACGAACATAGTTTCCTGTGCTATACAGAAGAAACTTGTTTTTTTTTCTTTTAATCTTTTCATGTACAGTAGCTCACATTTGCAGATTTCAAACTCCCAAATTTATCCCTTCCCATCTCCTTCCCCTGGTAACCATAAGATTGTTTACTATGTCTGCGAGTCTGTTTCTATTTTGTAGATGAGTTTATAGTATCCATTTTTTTTTATTAGATTCCACATATGAGTGATATCATATGGATTTTACTTTCTCTTTCTGGCTTCACTTAGAGTGTCGAACTCTAGGTCCATCCATGGTGCTGCAAATGGCATTATTTTATTCTTTTTATGACTGAGTAGTATTCCATTGTACACATATACCACAACTTTTTTATCCGGTCATGTTGATGGACATTTAGGTTGCTTCCATGTCTTGGCTATTGTGTGTAGTGCTGCTGTGAACATTGGGGTACATGTATCTTTTTGAATTAGAGTTCCATCCAGATATATACCCAGGAATGGGACTGCTGGATCATATGGTAAGTCAATTTTTAGTTTCTTAAGGAACCTCCATACTGTCCTTCATAGTAGCTGCACCAATTTACATTCCCACTAACAGTGTAGGAGAGTTCCTTGTTCTTTACACTCTCTCCAGAATTTATTATTTGTAGACTTCTTGATGATGGCCATTCTGACTGGTGTGAAGTGATACCTTCTTGTAGTTTTGATTTGCATTTCTTTAATAATTAGTGATGCTGAGCATCTTTTCATGTGCCTGTTGGCCATCTTGAGTGTCTTTGGAGAAATGTCTATTTAGGTCTTCTGCCTATTTTTTGATTTTTTTTTTCTTTTTGTTATTGAGCTGTATGAACTGTTTGTACATTTTAGAAATTAAGCCTTTGTTGCATAGTTTGCAAATATTTCCTCCATTCTGTAGATTGTCTTTTTGTTTTGTTTATGGTTTCCTTTGCTGTGCAAAAGCTTGTAAATTTGATTATGTCCCAGTTGTCTATTTTTGCTTATATTTCTTTTGCCTTGGGAGACTGGCCTAAGAAAACATTACTGTGATTTATGTCAGAGAATGTTTTGCCTATGTTCTCTTCTAGGAGTTTTATGGTTTCATGTCTCATGTTTAAGTCTTTAAGCCATTTCGAGTTTATTTTCGTATATGGTGTGTGAGAGTGTTCTAACTTCACTGATTTACATGCTGCTGTCCAGCTTTCCCAACACCACTTGCTGAAGGGATTGTCTTTTCTCCGTTGTATATTCTTGCCTCTTTTGTCGAAGATTGATTGACCATAGGTCTGTAGGTTTATCTCTGAGCTCTCTATTCTGTTTCATTGATTCATATGTCTGCTCTTGTGCCCATTTTTCTGTTTTCAGTGTCATTGATTTTTTGCTCTTATTTTTATTTCTTTTATTTTGCTTGCATTAGGTTTACATTACTTTCCTTCTCCAGTTTAGTAGAGTAGAAGCTCAGGTTTTGATTTTAGATCTTTCTTCATTTGTAATATAAAATACTGCAATATTACTATTATTTTAAATTTTATTTCTTTTGGGGGGAGGTAATTAGGTCTATTTATTTATTTTTAGAGGAGGTACCGGGAATTGAACCTAGGAGCTTGTGCATGCTATTCATGCTCTCTACCACTTGAGCTATACTCTCCCCCTTACAATATTATTACAAAATGATAAGTTGTATTTTCATTTAGTTCAAAATACTATTTTAATTACTCTTGAGATTTTTTTCTTTGACTTATGTGTTATTTAGAAATGTGTTGTTTAATCTCCAGATATTTGGGGAATTTTCCATCTGCCTTTCTTCTGTTGATTTCCAGTTTAATTCCATTGTGGTCCGAGAGCATACTTTGTAAGATTTCTTTTAAGTTTGTTGAGGTGTGTGTTAGGGCCCAGAATGTGGCCTGATTTGGTCAATGTTCCATGTCAGCTTGAGAAGTATGTATATTCTGCTATTTTGTATTGTTAAGTTCTCCTGCATCTTTACTGATTTTTTTTACCTGCTGAATCTGTCCATTACTGATAGAGATGTGTTGACACCTCCAACTGTAATGGTGGATTTGTCTACTTCTCCCTTGAGTTCAGTTTCTGCCTGTTCTGTTGTTAGGCGTGTACACCTTAAGGTTGTCATGTCTTCTTGGAGAATTGATCCTCTTTTCATTAGGTGATGCCCCCCACCTCTTGTTTTGTTTTGTTTTTCAGTTTTACTAGGTAGAATTGTTACAATTTCACTGCACATGTACAGTGTATTGCATATACATACATATACACAATATACTGCACATATTTTTAAAACTGTACATATATGTACTGTTCATTGTTTCTAAGAGCATTTATAGCTTTAGCTTTTTAAACTTACATAGTTATCAAAGGAATAAAGCCAACCACAAAAAAAGAATTAATTCAAAAAGATACATACACCTTGCTATTAACAACAACATTATTTATAATTGCCAAGATATGGAAGCATCCTAAGTGCACATCAATAGATGAATGGATAAAGAAGATGCAGCATATATAAATAATGGAATAAAACTCACCCATAGAAAGGAGGCTATTTTGCCATTTGCAGCCCTTCATTCACTTTTTTTTCCCACTTCAAAAACCAGAATTTTGTAACTGGCATAAACATTTCCATTGCATCAAAAAGAAAAAAATACCTAGAAATTAACTTAACTAAGGTGCTTACCTATACTCTGAAAACTGTAAAACACTGATGAGAGAAATTGAAGATGATACAAAAAAATGGAAAGATATCCTGTGCTCTTGCATTGAAAAAATCAACATTATCAAAATGGCTGTACTACCCAAAGCAATCTGTGGATCCAATGCAACCACTATCAACGTACACATAACATTTTTCACAGAACTAGAACAGACAGTTCCAAAATTTATATGGAACCATAAAAGACCCTAAACTGCCAAAGCAATCTTTTGTAGGTCTCCCCTCCTCCCCTTCTTCTTTTTGTTCTCTTTTCTTATGGTTTGATGACTACAGAAGTTCCTTTAACATTTGTTGTAAAGCTGGTTTGGTGGTGCTGAATTCTTTTAATCTTTATCTGTGAAGCTTTTGATTTCTCGGTCAAATCTGAATGAGAGCCTTGCTGGATAGAGAATTCTTGGTTGTAGGTTCTTCCCTTTCATCACTTTAAATATATTATGCCACTCCCTTCTGGCCTGTAGAGTTTCTGCTAAAAAATCAGCTGATAACCTTATGGGAGTTCCCTTGTATGTTGTTTGTTGCTTTTCTCTGGCTGATTTTAATATTTTCTCCTTATCCTTAATTTTTGTCAGTTTGATGACTATGTGCCTTGGTGTGTTCCTCTTTGGTTGATCCTGTGTGGAACTCTCTGTGCTTCCTGGACTTGAGTGACTATTTCCTTTCCCAAGTTGGGGAAGTTTTTGGTGATTATCTCCAAAAATTTTCTCAGGTCCTTTCTCTCTCTCCTCATTCTGGGACCCCTGTAATGCAAATATTAGTGCGCTTCATGTTGTCCCAGAGTTCTCTTAAACTATTCTCATTTCTTTTCATTCTTTTTTCTTTTCTGCAGTAGTGACTTCCACTAATCTGTCTTCTAGCTCAGTGATCCATTCTTCTGCCTCATTTAGTCTATTCTTGGTTCCTTCTAGTGCATTATTCATTTCAGTGATTTTATTCTTCAGCTCTGTTTGGGTATTCTTTATATTTTCCAGCTCTTTTCTAAAAACTTCACTCTGTGCATCTATACTCCTCTTGAGTTCTCTGAACATCTTTGCCATCATTACTTTAAACTCTTTCTCAGATAAATTCCCTCTCTCCTCATCACTTATTTCTTTTTCTGGGATTTCATCTTGTGCCTTGCCCTGGAAGATATTCCTCTGCCGCCTCATATTGCTTATCTTTCTATTTATATTTTTAGGTAGGTTAATTACATTTCTTGACCTTGGAGAGGTGGCCCTCTGTGGGGGACATCCTATGCATCCCAGCAGCACACTCCTCCCGTCACCCAAGGGCTGGGGTCCAGGCAGTCCCAGTGTAGAGTCTGGTCTGTGTTTGTGGATTCCTTCCACAGGCTTTGGGATTGTTGTGTTCTTATTTCTGGTATCTGCCCCTGATGAATGAGGCTGGACTAGAGGCTTATGCAGGGTTCCTGGCAGGAGGAGCCGGTGCCTGCCCACTGCTGGGTGAAGCTTGGTCCTGGACCTCTGGTGGGTAGGGCTGTGTCTAGAGGCCTTTGTGGCTTTGGAAGTCTGCTGATGGGTGGGGCTGTGTTCCCACCCTGTATGTTGTTTGGCCTGATGCTTCCCTGCAGGCTGTTGGGTGGAGCTAGGTCTTGGTGCTAATGATCTAGTCAAGGTGTCAGCCTCCAGGAAAGCTCATGAAGATTAACACTCCCAGAATGTCTGCCACTAGCTTTTATGTCCCCTGGGTGAGCTGCAGCCATCCCTTGCCTCCCCAGGAGACCCTCCAAAACCAGCAGGCAGGTCTGGCCCAGGTTCCTATGAAATCCTTGCCTCTGCCTTTGGACCTGGCACACTCAAGATTCTATGTATGCTTCCCAAGGGAGTGAAATCTGTTTCCCCCAGTCCTGTGGGGAATCTGGATCTAGGCCCCACTAGCCGTCAAAACTAGATGTCCTGAGGTCTCCTCCTCCCAATGCCGGAACCCGGGGCTGGGGAGCCTAATTTGGGGCTTAGATCTCTTACTCCTGTGGGAGAGGCCTCTCACTCCTGTGGGAAGGCCTCTGTGACTTAATTATTCTTCAGCTTGTGGGTCGCCCACCCGGGGGTATTGAGCTCAATTATATCATGAGCGCACCCCCCTCCTACCGTCCTACTGTGGTTCCCTCTTTATGTCTCCTGTTGAGGATGATTTTCTTTGCTAGGTTCCAGTCTTTTTTTCAGTGGTTGTCTAGCAGTGAGTTTTGGTTTGGTTGTACTCGTGAGGAGAAGTGAGCTTGTGGTCCTGCCACTCCCATGTAGTTCCCTTTTTTATCCCTGATAATCTTCCGCCTTCTGAAGTCTGCCTTGTCTATAATTAATGTAACTACTGCAACTTTCTTTTGATTTGTGTTAGCATGGTGTATCTTTCTTAATCTCTACTTAAATTTTTTTTTTAATTTTAGTTGTGGTTTTAAAAAAAAGCATGTTACAAAATTTACCATCTAAACCATTTCTAAGTGTCCAGTTCAGTAGTGTTTAGTATATTCATTGTTGTACAGTGAATTTCCAGAACTTCTACTTCCTGCACAACTAAAATGCTATACCCAGTAAGCAACAACTGCCCCACCCACTTCCTCCCCAGCCCCTGGAAACCACCATTCTACTTTCTGTTGGTATCAATTTAACTACTCTAGATACTTCATTTAAATGGAATCATATAGTATTTGTCTTTTTATGACTGGCTTATTTCACTTAGCATAATGTCCTCAAGGTTCATCTATATTGTGGCATGTGCCAAAGTTTCCTTCTTTGTTAAAGCTGAGTAATATTCCATTGTTTGTCTGTACTACATTTTGTTTATCCATTCATCCATCCATGGTTGCGTACTTGGGTTGCTTCTACCTTCTTGGCTATTTTGAACAATGCTGCTATGAAAATGGATGTGCAAATATCTCCTTAAAATCCTGTTATCAGTTCTGTCGGATACTCAGAAGTATAATTGCTAGATCAAATGGTAATTATTAATTTTTTGATGGATTATGATACTGTTTTCCATGGTGATTGCACCATCTTACACTCTCACTACAAGGGTGCCAGTAGATTCCAGTTTCTTCACATCATTGCTAACATTTGTTCTTTTCTTTTTCACTAGTAGCTACCCTAATGGGTCTGAGGTGAATCCATACCTTTACTTTTAATCTATGTGTTTACATTTAAAGTGGGTCTCTTGTAGATAACATGTAGTTGGGTCTTATTTTTTTATTTGCTCTCTCAATCTCTACCTTTTAATTGGTGTATTTAGGTCACTTACACTTAGTGATTATTGATATATTTGAATTATTATCTACCATATTTATAGCCGGTTATTATGCATTGCTCTCATTTTTGGTTTCTTTATAAATTTTCTCTTTTTCTGCCTTTTCTGGATTATCAGAGCAAATTATAAGATTCCACTTTCTCTCATTTCTTAGAGTTTCAATTATATTCTTTTACAGATTTTTTTATTGGTGGCCCTAGAGTTTGCAATTTACATTTACACTAATCTAAGGCCACTTTTAAGTGACTTCATGGGTAGTACAGACACTGTTTCAGAGTATTTCCAGTTCATCCCTCTGGTCCCTTGTAACATGGCTGTCATTCGTTTCACTTCTATATAAGCTTTAATCAAGAAATAACATTTTTGCTATTATTTTGAACAGTTATCTATAGATTAAGAGCTTTAAAAGTAGAAGGTTTTATTTTACTTACATTCCTTTTCATGTTCTTCCTTTCTTTATGTAGATCCGAGTTTCTGAGCTATGTTATTTTCTCTCTCTCCGGAGAATTTCCTTTAATATTTGATGCAGGTCAGGTCCACTGGTGACATACTCCTCAGTTTTTGTTTGTCTGAGAAAGTCTATTTTTCCTTCATTTTTGAAGGATAATTTTGCTTGATCCAGAATTGGATCACCATTTTTTTTTCCCTTCAGTTCTTTTCACTTTTTTCCTTTCACCACTTTTTTTTTCCTTCAGTTTTTTTGGGGCAGGGGAGAGATTGATTGATTGATTGATTTTAATGGAGGTACTGGGGATTGAACCCCAGACCTCCTTCATGCTAAGCTCTACCACTGAGCTATACCCTTCCGCCTTTTTGAGCATTTTAAGTATTTCGCTCTAGTCTACTTACTTGCATGGTTTGTGAAGAAAAGTCTGATGGCTTTTTTTTTTTAAATCATTGTTCCTTATAGGTAAAGCATTTTTTCCCCTCTGGCTTCTTTTAGAAATTTTTATCTTTGGGTTTCTACAGTTTAAATATGGTATGCCTGGGTGTAGATTTTGGGGTGAGGGGAGCAATTTATTCTGCTTGCTGTTCTCTGAGCTTCCTGGATCTGTGGTTTGCTTTGCAACATTAATTTTGGAAAATTCTCAGTCATTATTGCTTAAAATATTTATTTTGCTCCTTTCTCTCTGTCTCCTGATACTCCATTATACCTATGTTATAGTGTAGTCTCTGAATTCGTGAATAGTGTTGTCTTTATCATTTTTTTTCTCTTTGCATTTCAGTTTGGGAAGTTATTTTTTCCTTCCAGTTTTCTTAAGATAATATTGACAAACAGCACTATTTAAGTTTCAAGTGTACAGCATAATGAGTTGATTTACTTACATTATGAAGTGATGATCACAGTAAGTTTAGTGAACATCCATCATCACATATAAATACAGAATAAAAAGGAAAATTTTTTTTCTTTTGATGAGAACTGTTAGGATTTACTCTTTTAATGATTTTCATATAAAACTCATAGCAGTGTTAATTATATTTATCATGTTGTACATTATATCCTTAGTACTTATTTATCTTCTACCTGGAAGTTTGTATCTCTTTTTAAAAAAATTTGTGTTTCTTAGTTTATTTTCATGCTGTTTTTTTTTAATACAATTTTTAAAGGTTATATTCCTTACAGTTATTATGGGAAGTTTTTACTGACATATCTTCAAGTACACTGACTCATTCATTGTCAAGTCTACTGGTGAGCTAGCTGATCAAAGGTATTTTTCATTTCTGTTTTTTACTTTTATTTATTTATTTATTTATTGAAGTACAGTCAATTACAGTGTATCAATTTATGGTATGCAGTACAGTGTCCCAGTCATGCATATACATACATATATTGGTTTTCATTTTTTTCATTAAAGGTAATTACAGATATTGAACATAGTTCCCTTCACTATACAGAAGAAATTTTTTTTTCTTTTATCTAGTTTTATATATAGTAACTAACATTTGTAAATCTCAAACTCCCAAATTTATCTCTTCCCACCCCCTTCCCCTGGTAACCATAAGATTGTTTACTCTGTCTTGTGAGTTTGTTTCTGTTTTGTGAGTTTGTTTCTGTTTTGTGGATGAGTTTATATTGTCCTTTTTTTCCTTTTTTTTCTTTTTTTTAAGATTCCACATATGAGTGATATACGGATTTTACTTTCTCTTTCTGGCTTCACTTAGAATGACGAACTCTAGGTCTACCCATGGTGTTGCAAACAGCATTATTTTACTTTTTATGGCTGAGTAGTATTCCATTGTATAAATATACCGCATCTTCTTTATCCAGTCATGTTGATGGACATTTAGGTTGCTTCCATGTCTTGGCTATTGTGTATAGTGCTGCTGTGAACATTGGGGTACATGTTTCTTTTTGAATTAGAGTTCCTTCTGGATATATACCCAGAAGTGAGATTGCTGGATCATATGGTAGGTCCGTTTTCAGTCGTTTAAGGAATCTCCATACTGTTTTCCATAATGGCTGCACCAAACTACATTCCCACCAGCAGTGTAGGAGGGTTCCCTTTTCTCCACACCCTCTCCAGCATTTATCATTCATGGACTTTTGAATGATGGCCATTCTGACTGGTGAGAAGTGATACCTATTGTAATTTTGATTTGCATTTCTCTGATAATTAGTGATATTGAGCATTTTTTCATGTGCCTATTGGCCATTCATATGTCTTCATTGGAGAATTGTTTCTTTAGGTCTTCTGCCCATTTTTGGATTGAGTTTGGTTTTTTTTGTTATTAAGTTGTATGAGCTGTTTATATATTCTGGAAATGAAGCCTTTATCAGTTGCATCATTTGCAAATATTTTCTCCCATTCAGTAGGTAGTCATTTTGTTTTGCTTATGGTTTCCTTTCCTGTGCAAAAGCTTATAATTTTAGTTAGGTCCCATTTGTTTATTTTTGCTTCTATTTCTATTGCCTGGGTAGACTGCCCTAGGAGAACATTGCTAAGATTTATGCCGGAGAATGTTTTGCCTGTGTTTTCTTCTAGATTTATCCTGTCTTATCTTATATTTAAGTCTTTAAGCCATTTTGAGTTTGCGTATGGTATGAGGGAGAGTGTTCTAGCTTCACTGATTTACATGCTGCTGTCCAGTTTTCCCAACACCACATGCTGAACAGACCGTCTTTTCTCGATTGTATATTTTTGCCTCCTTTGTTGCATATTAGTTGACCATAGGTCTGTGGGTTTATTTCTTGGCTCTCTGTTCTGTTCCATTGATCCATATGTCTGTTTTTATGCCAGTACCACTGTTTTTATTACTGTAGCTCTGTAGTATTGTCTGAAGTCTGGGAGGGTTATTCCTCCAGCTTCATTCTTTTTTTTTTAATATTGCTTTGGCAATTCTGGGTCTTTTGTGATTCCATATAAATTTCAGGATTGGTTGTTCTAGTTCTCTGAAAAATGTCCTGGGTAATTTGATAGGGATTGTACTGAATCTGTAGATTGCCTTGGGCAGCATGGCCATTTTAACAATATTGATTGTTCCAATCCAAGAGCATGGGATATCTTTCCATTTCTTTAAGTCATCTTTAATTTCCTTAATCAGTGTTTTGTAGTTCTCCACGTATAAGTCTTTCACCTCCTTGGTCAGATTTATTTCTAAGGATTTTTTTTTGTTTTTGATGCATTTTTAAAAGGGATTGTTTCTTTACTTTCTTTTCCTGCTAATTCATTGTTAGTGTAAAGAAATGTGAATAACTTTTGTATATTAATCTTGTATCCTGCTACCTTACCAAATTCTTCCATCAGCTGTAGTAGTTTTTGTGTGGAGCTTTTAGGGTTTTCTATATACAGTGTCATGTCATTCGCATATAGTGACAATTTTACCTCTTCCATTTTGTTTTTATTTAAAGTGGGAGCATTCCTGTGTAGACTGTGTGCATCTAATAGTTTTGTTTCAAGGGCTGTTCTTAGTATGGATGGTTGCCATGTGTTTCTTCTGTGTGTATTGGCTGTTATCTGTTTGATTGGGGGTGTGGTTGGTGTTGTGGTGATCAGAGCCTGTCCTGATTTTGTTGTTGAGCAAGGCCTCCTTTTTTGTTCTGTGGTTGTCACAGCCCTCACAGGGTCCCGGTCTGCACCCCTGTTGCTGGAAGAGAGGCTTCTAGACCCGCTTCTGAGCTGCACTTTGTGGTAGGCAGGGTTGGAGCACTTCAGCTGAGAATTAGAGTCGCTGAGTGTACCTCTGCTGTCCACTGGAAAGTGTCCTCTGTGGTGTTGTCTTGTCATTTGTTATGTGGGCTTACAAAGTATTCTTTGTTGATGCTACCTTTGTCCCCGCCTTAGCTGTGGTGATGTCAGCCACCAGTTCTGGTGTTCTGGGCCCCAGGAACCACCAGTGCAGAGCCACCAATGTCAAGCACTATGACCTGCCATAGCGAGTGTGCAGTCACACATCCATGGTGTGCCACAGTGTCAGTGCAGACCCCAGCCCCACCTCCATGTACGGTACTAGGTACTACAGTACGCTGGCCTGTTGTAAATACCTGTACTCACCCCCACTGTGCGCCAGACCTCAGCTCAATACCTGTTCATCCCAGAGGTGCAGGTCCACAAAAGGTCCAGAGAGAGCAAATCTGCCCTCTCTGCCTGGGGCTGTAAGCAAATCTCAGTCCCACCTATGAAGATGCACGAAAGCTGGGTATGGATTCAGCTTCAGCCCCGCCTCCGCGCAGCAGTGATGGCTGTATCCAAGCCCCACCTCTTTTCGAGAGAGCAAACCAGCAATGGAGCAAAGTAGAGAAAGTGGCTATAGCGCAGCTGCTGTGTGCCCCTCCGCCCCACACCAGCAGTAGTGCTTTTTTGTGGGGGGGTCCCAGGCTGTTCTGTTCCACACACCCCTGCAGCCAGAGCTTACACTGCCCTCCAGTCCCCTGAGGCTGCCTCCACACAGTGGGCCCCAGCTACTTCCTCCTCGGAGCCTCAGAAGCTCTGCTTCTGTCCCTGCTGACCTCTCAGCTGCAGAGGGGCATGCCAGTTTGAGGGTGCCTTTCTTCCTTTGCCACTCCCTGCCTGCAGGACTGGTCCTGCACCGATTTTTTTTTTCCTTTTTTCTCTTACCAGATTTTGTGATAATCCTCCTGTATTTTGAAGTGAGACACTCTGCCAGAGTTCAGTAGGTGTTCTGTGCGATTCAGTGGGTTTGTAGATGTAATTCTTGGTGTATTTGTGGGAGAGGGTGAGCTGTGAGCCTCTCTAACTCTGCCATTTTGGCACCTCCCTCCCCTCTTCTGGAATTTTGACTGAAATTGTCTTGTGTCTACAGATCAGTATGGGGAAAACTGAAATCTGAACAATTTTGTTTTGAATCCATTAAATGTATCTCTATATAAGGTCTTTTTTGTTTTTTGTTTTGTTTTGTTTTGTTTTTTATACTAAACAAAGGTATTTTAGTTTTCAGTAATAAAGCTAAAATGATAACTGGTATGACTTGGCTTTTTTCCCTAATGCTCTAATGAAGATATCACTCAGAAGTAGCAATAATTGTTCTTTTTGTATATACCATTAAAAGATGCTATGAAGTGTAATTTCAGATCAGTTTTCATAAAGTACAAGAAAATTGTCACAACCATCTGTCACTGATTAATGAGAATAATGCACAGGCAAAAATTACCCTTACCATGAGTGCAATACATTGCACTTCTCTTACCTAAACACCTTCCAAAGTGTGTGTATGCATGTAACTTAACTTTGGCACAGAGGAGGCTGGAACCTATTACATGACAGATGTTTAAGAACAAAATAATTCTAACTAATATTGTTTTTAATCAGTTTTGTCAGGGATTGTTGGTTGTAAGTTGGTTGGTTTTAATTGAAGTATAGTTGATTTACAGTGTTGTGCTTCTGGTGTACAGGATGGTGATTGTTACACATATATATAATCTTTTTCATATTCTTTCTCATTATAGGTTATTATGTTATTGAATATAGTTCCCTGTGCTATACAGTAGGACCTTGTTGTTTTCTTATTCTGTATGTAGTACTTTGTATTTGCTAATGCCAAAGTCCCAGTTTATCCCTTCTTTTCCCTTTGGTAACCAGAAGTTTGTTTTTTATGTCTGAGTCTCCTGTTTTATAAGTAAGTTCAACTGTGTCATTTTTTTAGATTCCACATATAAGTGATACTTAAGTATTTCATGGGTTTTACTGCTATAATATAAAGTATGTTTAAAGTTTTCAGTTTCTAATTTTTTATTGCCAAGTATATAGAAATGCATTTGACTTTCTGTATATTGACTTTCTATTCTGAGAATCTGCCAAACTCAATTTTAGTAGATTCCTTGTAGATTCTTTGGAATTTTACACAATCATTGTTAAGTCAGAACAGTTTTGTCGCTTACTTTCTGATCTGTATACTTCCCTTTTATTGCCATATTGCAGTGGGAAGGACTTCAAGTGTACCTTTGGTCTATCTTTATGCCAGTAGTACCCTCTCTCTTGAATAGGAGTGGAGAAAGTAGACCCTGTACATATAAAGCGTCTTACATATATATATGAGACTGATTTCTTGAAATTTGCCAGGATTTGCATTGTGGCTCAGCACATGGTCAGTTTTGATAAATGTTCCACATACACCTCCAAAGAATGTATTTCACAATTGCTGTATATATCTAGATATATCTCAATTAAGTCACATTTGTTAACTGTGTTAAAATCTCTAACTGACCTTGGATCTGTCCATTTCATTATTGTAGCTGTCTATTTTTGCTTTATGGACTTTGAGATGTGTATCACTTTAGAGTTGTTATACCCTCTTGGTTAGCTGAATCACTTTATCATTATGAGATACTCCTCTTTACTACAAATATTTTTTGCCTTGAAGTCTACTTCTTCTGAAATTACTGTAATTATACCAGCTGTTGGCTTAGGCATCCTCCCTCCTCACTGGTCTTTGCGTTTCTATCATTGAGTTTGGTACAGAGTAGGAAATGATCAATAAGTGTTGTGCATATGACTGTCACTTAGTTTTCTTTTTCAAGTGTGAAATAACCATATATGTTATTTGTTTGTATATCCCTAAAAATCATTTTATTTTTGCCTATTTTTAGTCTATATAAATGGACTCAAATGGTAATGTATTTTCTTTTTTCATTGAACCTTGCTTTTGAGATTTATTCGTGTTTTATTATTCATTTTAATTTTATTTTTCACTGCAGTATAGTATTTCACTATAGAAATAACACCCCAAGAAATCTCATTTGGTCCCATATATACCTTAAAATACTATCTTCCAAATTTCTCTCTCTAGTCTTGACCTTTCCTTTGAGCTCTAGACTCCTGTATTCACCTGTCTGTGCAACATCTCTAATTTGCTATTATAAGAATCTCAAATTTAATGACCAAAAGATAATTCTTGATTTTTTTCTTCCTCTTCCCAATTTGTTCCCTTTTCAGTATTCCATGTCTCCCCATGACACCATTCACCTTGCTGTGCAAGAAGCAAAATCAAGATGGAAACACATTGAGCTTTATGTTGAGATATAAGCAGGAAGACAGACTGACTTGACTGGGGTAAATATGGTGGGATATGATGAGAGAAAATCAGAGAGATGGGCAGGGGTCAGAACCTGTAGGGCATGTATACCATGGTAGGGAGTTCAGATTCAGTACGAGTGTTTTAGGAAGCCATGGGAGGCTTGCAAGCAGGAAGACCAGCTAGAATATAGTAGTCCAGAAGAGTTAAGATGGTAGAAACTACAGCAGCGTGGAGACAGAGAATGGTGCACAGACTTGGAATATATTTTGGAGCTAGAAATGGTAGAGGCTGCTAATAGACTGGATGCAGGGGTGTGTAAAAATCAGACCTAAGTCAAAGACAACTTCTTGTCTCTTTTCCCATCTCCTTTTCCTTCTGGACAACTCCTCCTGCCCAACACACACACACACTAACTGTATTATTAGGTGCTCTCATTCCATCTCCTATGATTTTTGCCTGATCTTCATATTGTCTGTCAGTTCATCTCTGTATCCCATCATAGGTGATTTTGTAAGATCAGTCTCCTAGTTCACATTCTCTCTTCACCTGTGTCTAATCTGCATTGATAACTATCAAGTTTTCAATTCCAGTAACAAATTTTTTTCACTTATGAGTCCTTTTCAAATTTGCCTAATTTTTAAATGCTTTCCTTATATCTAATTATCTTAATCATATTTTATGGTCTTTCAGATTATTCCATTTGCAGTTCTTAAAAAAAAAAAAATTCCTATTTGCATCTGCTAACTCTTCCTCCTAGTAGTTTGTTGCCTACTAAAGATTTTGAGTATGTAGAATCTTTCCCCCAATGGAAATGCTATGGGACGCGATCTGAAACTGTTCCTCTAGGGCAGTTTTGTATTTGCTTCTGCTAGGGTCCCAGAGTTGACTTGCTATTTTTCTTGATTTCTGGTTTCTATATCTATACACTCAGCCTAAACCCAGCCTTAAGCTTACCTGTGGCATAGGCCTGGGATTCTCATTTTTCATAGATGACTTTGTGATTCTGGGCTCGTGGATTGTTCTGCTAGTCTTGAAAACATGAATTCTTTGTGGCTTTATGGAGAGGATTACGTTACAGCTCTACTGTCTCCTGTAAGCCTGAAACCAAGGCTCTTGCCCCTACACAGGTGGATCTGAGCCCCTATATTCTTCAACATATAACTTCACTGGTCGGAGAGAATTTACCAGAAACTGGTGGGAACTCTTTCTTGAAGCAGAAGGCAGTTTTTGATGTCTGACAGACACTGAGTATTCACTCTGGCACTTGATAACAGATGGTCCTGCAAGCAATTTCACTTTAGATTCCACTGATGCCAGCATGTATTCTGGGAAATTGAGGAGGTCTGTCTTTAACCAGGAAGTGTTAAGATTATATTGTGATTAAGTATTTGGAACAGATGCGTGATGTGCTTGTTACTTTTCTCTGATTTCTATTATGCTATTTAAAAAATTTTTTAATTCCCCTACTTTTGCTTCTAACTGGTCACATTCCCAGCTTCCCGAGACTTCACTTAGCTACCCAATGCTCTATGTACAGTGGATGTTCTATATAAAGTCAAGAGTTTCCTTTTGGTCTTCTACCATTTGAATACCTAATTAGTAAGAAGAGAGATCTTGAGTTTTTTAAGACTTCATATCTAATAATTTTAATCTTTTGCTTTTCCTAGTGATCTCATACAAATAACACACAATTGTATATATTTTACAGTTTAAATCATTTTTTATTCTCTTGTGGAATGCTATGTTTAATGTTACAGTATGGTTGTCAAAGCTACTGAAATGTGACACATGTCCATGTCTAAATGCTGCAGAACAGTATAATTTTATTTAAACAAAAAAGGTTATTTTACAGCTGAGGTCTGATGGTTTTTAAACCAATGCCTATGTGTATGGCCAGCCACAAACCTGGGTGGTGTTTATTACCTGTACATATATATACAAATATATCCCATACATTTATATGCACACAGGCATGTATTAATTTATGTGTGAAATTTATAAAATTATATACATACACATACATGCATATCTATATACATATACCCACCCTGTTGAGCTCACTTTTCTAACACTAATCAGCTCCGTGCCCAGTTATTATTGCTGTCCAGTATAACTACATGATTTTAGTGCCAATACCAAGCACCCTTTTGGATGCAGGACAGGTACATCTGTGCATATAGATATGTGTGACTATGTATGTTTGTGTATATAAAGGAATCATTGTCTCCCTTTTATGCTTCAGTCATGCATTACTACAATAAACAGTCTTTTCACCATAGGTTTTGGAGTTCTAAACAGTGTAAAATCTACTTCTGGAAAACTGTATATGTTCATAGTTACGAAAAATATATATTATATATATGATTGAAACCTACTGAGTACATATGTTCTCTCAATCTGGCTATGTCCTAGCCCTTAGATAAATTAAAAAAACACCCTCTTAATAGGATGTTATGATAGCCTTAAATAGAACATTACCTGTATTTAGAATAGTTGATATATTTTAAAAGTTGACAAATGATGTTAAAGATTTGAAAAACACTATGCCTCTGCATAAATATATAAAGGTTTCCACCAAGGGCCTGGTTCAATTCATTGTCTAAGATTTTCATGTTCCAAGAGTGACCAATATTGTAGTCATTGTTCTTAAAATTATGGCTCATTAAGGCTTTTATACAAAAAAAGCCCTAGTTTTAATCATTAAAAAACAAGTTCTATTTAAAAGAAAAAATGTACATGAACACTAAAGTACTCATGGATATTATCCTGTACAAAGTGACTACGTAAGATAGGAGGCTCGTTCCCAGTAAGAACACCTCATGGTAGCACATGTAAACCTGGTTTGGTTCCTCTGCTCTGCAGCTATTCAGCATGTAAAATTTAAACCATTTCACATTAACATTTAAATTTAATACAGTGCAAATGTTTGAGAATAACTTGTTCCCCCCAGTGAAACAAGAACCAGCGTTATGCTGAAAATTCTTCAGATCTATTTACACATTGAGCTAAAAGTTCACCATAAACTTTGAAATTTGCTGAATATCAGCAGAAATGTTACTGAACTAGCAGCAATTGCATTTATAATATTTGATAGTTATTTGAGAGAATGCATAAAATTTTCCAGGCTATACTCTGAATCGTATTGCTCTTGATCCCAAAGATCACTCAGGTTTTCAAGAATTGATTTCATACTTGCTTTTCCAGAAGTAGAGGTGTCAGCTTTCTCTGCTTTGCCATCCTTAAGAAAAATTGGCAGAAAGATAAAAGATTAATTTCAGAAGTTATGTTTTCCTTTAAAATATCACTTATTTCTAACATTACACTTATTCAACAGAGTTAAACACTTCAGAGTGATGGGAAAGTTGATCTCACAGGATAAGACTGTTCTATTTTCCTATAGCCTTTAATAATTTGTCATTTTATGCTTTTTATTTCAGAATTTCAAGAACTCATTGTTAACTGGTTCACATTAGTTTTTTCATTCTCTCTTCTGTATGTATACATGTGTACATGTAATGTATATATTAGATATATAGTTAAATTATCTGCTTTTTCCCAAAACCATTTGAGAGTAAGTTATAGATACTGTGCCTCTTTATCCCCCAAACAAGGACATTTTCCTACATAACCAAAGTACAAAGATCAAATTAAGCAGATTTAATATTGAGATAATAAAATGCTCTACTATCTATTCCATATTCAAATTTTGCCAGTAAGTTCCTTTATGGCAATAACTCTTGGTTCCCTGGAGCACAGCTTTTCTTGCTCAGAGTCACCCATAAGAAGCAGCAGTCCGTGTTTCTTCTTAGCCTTTTTTCTAGATTTCACAAATCTTGTTCTTCAACTTTACATTACACAGTATGATTGAAGAACCCTTCTCCATTCTGGCCATCTTCTGAGGATTTACTAAATTGTTATGGTTTAAAATACAGCACCCAGAACCAGATATAATATTCTAAATGTGGCTTAACCACATGAAGAGGAGAGTGGAACTTTCTCTCAGGTTTGGACACTATAATTCTGTTATTACAACTAATTTAATTGCATTTCTCAGCATAATTTATACTGAGTGTGCAGTTGATTTTCTGAATTTTATACAGGACTTTAAATCCAGCCCTGTCAGTTTTACATTATTAGACTGACCAATATTTCCGGTTGGTGCATCCTTTGATTATGGATTGTTATCTGATGTATTAGTTCCATCATCCACAATAACAAAAATTACTACTATTTATTAAGAATCTATACTAGGTACCCTTTCTAAGTTCTACATTATTTCATTTTTATCTTGGCAACCATGTAGTAATAAAGGCATTTGTTGTTCTGCCAAGGCTGAAGATGCTCAGAGAAGTTAATTTGCCTAAGGTCACCAGTTAATAGGAGGCAGGGCAAGAAATGCAGACCCAGGTCTTACTCCTGAGATAGCTGTCCGTTAGCAGGTAGACTAAGGAAAGAAAACCTGGGGCAAGACAGTGGGGACTTCAATCAAAAAGTCAAAACTTCAGATATCCCCTATGTCCTGGAGAGTTTTATCTGGACATCAAAAATTCCCTCAAAGGGTTATCTAGCTGATACTAAAGTGATGGTTCTTGCTGCTCCTTTTAATACTTTCAGTATTAAGCAGTCCCATGAAGTCTCGGAACACATTTAAGATGTAACAAATTGTGTAAGTTCTTTACCTTATCAAGAGTAAACAGATCAAGGAGTTGATCTGTCCCCATGCTCTGTAAACTAGAATTCTCTTGGCTAATAACAGTATTTGCTATGTTCATCTTGAATTTCTGCAAACCCATTATCTTCTCTTCCAATGTTCCTCTGGTTATCAATCGGTAGACATTAACCACACGTTTCTGAATGAGAAAAAGACGTAAGCAACTGTAGCACAAATAAATGGATAAGCTTTGAGATTCACCAAGTCAGGGGGCTTGCATACCTGTACTAAGGACTTAACTACTAGTGACTTAGGATTGGGTTTTCTTTACCTGGGCCCATGAGCTTAAAATGTTTGCAGACGACCACAGAATATTAAGAATGGACAGTGTCCCAGGTTTTCTTAGTCCAAGCACCTAATTTAATTGCATCAGGAAGTGGTGCCACAGAATTTAGTGATGTGCCTAAGGTCATAACACTTATTAACATCACAGTAGGAACTTGAACCAACACTCCTTGTCTTTGGGGGATTATTCTTCCCAGTGCACAAGTTAACACCTGTGAGTGGTGACTTTACCTGCCCAATGCGATGGGCCCGGTCCATGGCTTGTAGATCACGCATAGGATTCCAGTCGTGCTCAACAAATACGACCGTGTCAGCACCTGTTAGGTTAAGCCCCAGGCCACCAACGTGAGTTGTAAGTAAGAGAACATCTATGGATGGATCATTGTTAAACCTAAAAACACAGATGTTAAAAAATAAAATTAGTACATTTCTCTAAGGTTCCAATACCAGAAACTGAATTGTTTAATAAAAATCAAAAAGCACAAATGAGAAACAAATGAGAACACTGCTTTATAAACCCATGATATGGACATTTCAGTGGCCACTAGAGTCAGGAGTCAAACCGGGGTCCAAAGCCCCTTCATGGGTCTCTAACTGTATTGTGTCTAACAATCTTTTAGGGTTGCTTGTTAAAAATGTTCACTCTTAAAAAGTCAGCAGGTCTGGGACAGAACCTAGGAATCTGCATTAAAAAAATCAACCCCTAAGATTTCTAAAGCAGAGGGGGGCAAATCACATCTAAGAAACACTGAACTCAGCAATTCCACTTCCTGGCTAGGCCAGCTTCCAACAGAGATATAGGGATCAGGCTTAAAGATTTTAGCTAAACCATTTATTTGCTTCCTCCCACCCCAACCACCCAAAATAGGCGAGGGGTAAGTGGTTATCTCTATTTTTTGTTAATACCTTACATTTCTTTCATGCCCTTCAGAGTGCTTTCCTAATACACTCACTTTTTTCCCCTAATGATTCAATTATATTTCTGCAGCTCTGTATTTTAAAAATGTAATAATAATAAAACACACTTGCAGATACATAGGCAAAGAAAATATTTCATGAGGCAAACTTCTGTGTATGTAATAATAATATACATTGATGTAGCTTGATTTATAGGAGTTTTTGGATCCACTTACCGTGAAACAATGGAATGCCTCTGACCAGGAGGTATGCTGCCATCTAATCTCAAGTAAGTGACCGAGGGTAAGTGAGGCTTGAGGAGATCATGCTCTACTATATCAAGCATGCTTTTAAGCTGACAGAAGATCAGTACCCTGTGCTGGGCTACGACAGACTCTGTGCCACTCTCAGAAGTGCTGCCACTTCCCAAACCACAGTCCAACAGCAACTTGAAAAAAAGAACCAATTGTTATACAAGTGTTCAATAAAAGTAAGCAACCAATCTCACCAAAACAAATTATTTCTTCTTGTGGTGAGAATAGGTTAACTTACCACCTAGAAAGCAGATTAGCACTTTGGGCTGCAACCTGTCACCCTGCAGCACCTGGAACTAGTTTTGAGGTGCTCAGGCTTAGCATTTCCTGGTCACCTCTTCAGGAGATTCTGCAACAGGCATTTCTCCCCTTTCCTTGGTTTCCTTGAGGCTCCTTAGATCCTCAATGAATGTTACTGAAAATGATGACAGTTCTGAAGACACCCAAGCAAAATGGTCCATGAAGGGTTATGAAAGATTAGAATGTGAAGAAACACAAAGGAGCAGCTTAATTTGGCAGCAATCAAAATCACAGAAGAGAACCAAAAGCACCTAACTAGATCTCCTGGGTTCCTGAGCTTACTACTGGATCTGCAGGCCAAAATCTTTAATAGCAAAAAACACACTGCTGTAGGTCTTTTCTATTTCCTGCCACTTCAGTGGTTCAGTGCAGATTCAATAAATAAATGAGTGAACAAAATCCAAGAGAATCAGATTTAGATCAGTTTGGGAAACCAATTTACCCAGTAGTCATCTCTATCCGTAAGATCTCCAATCTTAGATACTGAACTCTGCTCAAAATTTAAGACCTTAATGCGTGCAGGATGCTTTCTCCTTTCTCTGATGAAACTTACTTTGAAAACTAAAAGCTCAGATGGGAAAGATAATCAAAAGCCCATCCAGGCAAACTCCAAAATCAGTGTAAAACTCTCAAAGTATTGTGCAGGAAAAAATTAATATAGCAGGCCTGGCTTGCTTTTCTTAGAAAGT
Organism: Vicugna pacos; assembly: GCF_048564905.1. Taxonomy (NCBI): domain Eukaryota; kingdom Metazoa; phylum Chordata; class Mammalia; order Artiodactyla; family Camelidae; genus Vicugna; species Vicugna pacos. Next base: position 70,360,671 of record NC_132997.1, on the reverse strand, counting down.
CCTGCTTGCAAGGTTGGCCATTAGCTGAAAGAAGTCTGGAAATTACATTTCGGGAGTTTTCTCATCATTCCCTAACTGTGCTTAAACTGTTGTGCAAAAAAATATGATTTATGCTGTGACCTGCTTTCTTTCTGGGAGCCTAGAATTTTGGTATGAACTAGGCAGAGGGAATCTACGTCATCAGACCCAATAAAAATTTTAGGCACTGAGTCTCTAATGAGCTCCCTGGTAGACACCACCAGTTATTCTCAAAATTTAAGCCAGAGTAACTACTCTTGGCTTATTATATTATATATATTACACCACAGTTTCTAAAAAAGCTTAGAGAAAGCTAAATCAGTAACTAAAGTTCAGATTTTACAATAAGATCTTAATTTTTAAGGCTAGTTAGAACTAAAAGGTATTAACATTGACATTAACTTGAAATTAGTTCTTTCAATTTAATCTTTTACAATTTTAGAATTTTTTAAAATCCCATTTTTAAGTTATACCAAGAGTGACAAGGGCAAAATGGTAGAGTAGGCAGTTCTCAGAAAAATAAACTCAAATAGATCTACACTGACACACACTATAATCAAACCACTGAAAAACAAAGACAAAAAGAGAATCTTGAAAGCAGTAAGAGAAAGGTGACCCGTCATGTAAAAGGGATCCTCGATGAAATTAACACCTATCTTCTGATCAGAAACTACGGAGGACATCACTGAGGAAGTGAAAAGACAATATGGAGAATGGGGGAGGTATTTGCAAATCATATAACTGATAAAAGCTTAACATCTAGAATATAAAGTCCTAAAACTCAACTAAAAGATAAATAATCCAATGAAACAATGGTCAAAGGATTAAACAGGCATTTCTCTAAAGAAGATACACAAATGTCCCAATAAGTACATGAAAAAACGTCATTAGTCATTAGGGACAGCAAACCAAATCAATGAGATACCACTTCACACCTACTAGGATGCCTATAATTAAAAAAAGGAGAGTGAGTGTTGGTGAGGATGTAGAGAAATCGGAACCCTGGCACCTAGCTGGTAAGACTGTAAACCGTGCAGCCTCTGTGGAAACAGTTTGGCAGTTCCTGAAAAAGTGAAACCATAGAATTGCTATATGATCCAGCAATTCTACTCCTAGGTCTGTATCTAAAAGAACTGGTAAGAGGGACTCAAACAGATACTTAGAAGCCAATGTTCACTGCAGCATTGTTCACAATAGCCAAAAGGTGGAAACAACTCAATTGTCCATCAACACATGACCAGATAAACAAAATGTAATGGTGGTAATAATAATAATAATAATAATACTAATAATAGTAGTAGTAGTAATGGAGAAATATTATTCAGCCATAAAAATGAATAAAATACTGATACATGCCACAACATGAATGAACCTTGAAAATAAATGAAACAAGCCAGTCATAAAAGACAAATGATTCCATTTGCATGAAATATTTAGAACAGGCAAATTCATACAAAGTAGATTAGAGGTTACCAGGGGTTGTGGAAAGGAGAATGGCAAGTTACTGCTTAAAAGGTACAGAGTTTCTAGTTGGGTGACAGAAAAATTTTGGAAATAAATAGTGGCGATGATTACATTACACTGTGAATGTAATTAATGCCACAGAATTGTACACTTAAAAATGGTTAAAATGGCATATTATATATATTTTACCACAATTTCTAAAAAAAAGCTGTATAAAAAATTTAACAAAGCAAACTTTAAAATAAATGATAAACACATCGGTAATCTCTTAGAGAAGCAAATTTACTAGTGTTACAGATCAGGAATGTGCAACACACATCTAACACTTAAAAGACTTACTTGTTTCAAAGCTGAGAGTTTAGGGGCATGTTGAATATCATGAAGAGAAGAATTCTGAACTGCCAGTTTTTCAGTAGTACTCTTGAACTCTGGATGCTGAGGTGTTAAGACTAATGCTGGATGGTTGCACAGTTTACGTAAGTACTGTAATGCCTTTAAGAGGGAAAAGAGTATATACAAGTCTCCACATGCCAAGAACATTTATGTTTCAGTATCGTTTTCTGTACTGCTCCGTCCATCTAGAATGCCTTTCTTCCTCTCCTCACTACTCCCACTCATTCTTCAAGAACCAGTTCAACTATCTCATCTGTGTTGTCCTTATCTGTGCTTCTTATGCAGTTTGTATTTATTTTTATGAGAGCATTTATAACATGTAAGTTATACTGCTTATGTCTGTCACCCCACTAGACAATGGGCTTCTCATGACAGGAAAACTCTTATTTATTAGCTCCTATAGCTAACCCTATCCCACCCAAAGTGCCTGATAATGCTTATAGATGCTTCTGGAACTAGATATTATTTCCTGAAGAAGGGTTTCTCAAACTTCAGTAGGTATAAAAACTTCTTGAGGACCTTACAAATCTGTAAATCTCACCCCTCTACACAGTATTTTGATTCAGCAGGTCTGGAGGTGGGAAGGGAAAGGTGGAACTAAGGTGGTTTTAAGTGGTTGTGTTTGGGAATCATAACCCTAAAGGGTCTCTTTTTCCTCTTCTGTGATTCAGCCATACCTTTTCTCTTTTGTCATTTACTTGGCTTATATTTGGGTCTCACCCTTGGCACAGATTTGTATTAGTAAGCTCCACTGGCAAGATTCAAGAGACTGCTGGGAACTACGATAGAAACTGTGGACCCAGGTATACGCCTTCAAACACCACCTTTTCCTTGTTCTAGCTTTTAAAATGCTACAGTATTTAATTTATTGGTGACAAGCGGTTTTGGAGGTTTTCTATGATGGGATATTTCGAAAGGGAAAGAAAAAGTGAGTCGATACTTTCCATCTCTTTTTTTTCTAGAGCACATTTATCATGTGTCTCAGGACTTCTGTACTTTTTTATATCCTCTGCCTGGAATCACTTCCTCCCACATATCTACGTGCCTCAGCCCTCCTTCAGATCTTTGCTCACGTCTCCTTCTCACAACCTACCCTGACTCCTATACTATATAATTCCATACTTGCCTTTATTTTCTTCTACATGATATATGTCTTACTTACTCATTTTTCACCTCTACAAGGGAAGGGGTCTCTTTTGTCTGCTGCTTTAATTAGATGTTCAAATATTCTTTGAACAAAAATATCTCTTTTAAAACGCTCCTTTTTGTGTAATATACAAACATATTGCATTCTGTACCTTTAATTTTAATATTAGTTATGAATATGAAAAAATGGTACTTTCACCTATTCAAGAATATATACACAATATTGAAAAAATTAAATAAACCCATATTTCAGTGTTCCATGTAAAAATTGCTACACTGAAAAACATTCTTCAGCAACATTTAAAAAGTAGATTGTAGTCTATACCTGGAATACATGGCCTGTAGCTTTAAGCTTTGGTTTTTCAGTTTCTTCAGAAAGTGCAGCTGAAGAAACTGTTTCATCAACATCACACTTGGCACGAGACTTAGCAAAATCCTCATAGAGCTGAACCTGTAAAATTGCCCCCACGAAAGCAGTAAGTATATTTATTTTCAATTGTTCAAAACAACTAGCAAAGGACAATAAAATCAGTAATTTATATCAGCTCTCATCAAGAAAATAAACTATGATACCTGTATTTCACTACTGATTACAAATCACTCACTGTATCCTGGTAAATTCTTTTTAAATTACATTTAGAAAGCAAGTGTTAACACATTAAGTTTGGCTGCTAAAATATTAAAAAAAACTAGTCAAATAGTTCTAGACACCATTTTTCTACTCTGTTCAAGAAGATAAATATATTACCAATAAAAGAAAGCCTGAACCTTTACAAGTAAATGAGGAAGTCCTCCTTAAATGAAGTTATATGGTCAAGACCCTAGAGGTATGTTTCAAAAGACCAAGTTTTTAAAAGGATGCCACTGCTACCAAAAAGGGGAACTCACACCGAGTTTAAAGGATTACCTTGGGTTCTGGGCCCCTGCCTTGTATATACTAAAACAACGTAAAAGGGAAGAAAATCTAGAGTGCTTTCTAGAAGAGAAGTCACAGAATAAAAACCTGTGGATGCTAAACAAAACCAAATGTCACTTCCCTCCCCAGCGCCTTTACTCCAGACTACTTCAGTGTGTTTTATGCCACTGTCATAATACCACCACAGGCTTTTTAAAAAAAAAAATCATCATCACAGGTTTTTTTTCTTTAAAAATTCTTCATCTCATTACCTTTAAAATTTTCCTTTCAAGAAATATTAATCCAATTTTTGCAAATGAGGACTGGAGGCTCAAAAAGATGAGGCAGATAATATAAATGATCAGAGCTTTTAGCATCTAGATTAGTGTCCTGTCCACTAAACTCAAGTTGTACAGATAAATACTAACTCTATAAATATAACTGTCTATACACTGCAGGGGAAAGAAGCTAAGTATTCAGGTATGTCTGTAAGTCTTTTATTCATTTGAAATCATAGTAAACCAATTCTAATACTGAAACAGACTGATGTATACTAACCCAGAACACAAAGTAAACATTCAAACAGAAAATTCTGATCATAGGTCACATCTTAAGATCTAAGAGACAGTTTCTCCTTACAGAAAAAACTACACAAGGAAAGGCATACAATAAATTCATTTGATAATGATCTCTCTATACAAAAACTTACTTTGAAAATTTACTGGCAATATAATACTTCAAAAGGGATGAGGTCCCACTTCCCAAGGTTTGAAACACAGCCCTGACATATGTTAGCTATACAACCTTGAGCAAGTTACTTTCCTGATCTTCACTTTCCCTATTTGCAAAAATGGGGATTGACAATACCTATGATGCTGCTGTGAGGATATGACATAGGCAGATTTCTGGCCCTTATAAACAATGACTTACTTCTTTATCATTTTAACCTTGCAATTTTTAAAGTTAACTAGACATATAAGAAAGCAACTATAATACTGGATCTTGTCTTAATGCTGTATTCAAAATGCACATACCCAAATGTCTGTGTAAACATATCCAAACAGATGCATTTTGTTTTTTATCTACACCTGTTTGAAGAAAAATATTCCTAAAGTCTAGGGAAGTAGAAGGTAGATTATAGTGATAAAACCAAAGGTTAATGCCCTTTATTCAATACATTTCTGACTTATTCAAAGCACTCTACTAATAAACATATACCACCAACAACCATAATCACCATCACCAGATTCCTAACCTGGAGAGGACTAAGAGTACAGTAATAGTCTTGAATAATTTTGGGTGGTAGATCCTGCAAAACATCTTCTTTCATTCTTCTCAAAAGAAATGGCAGGACTTGGCGGTGCAGTGCATCCATCGCGAGAACACCTGTTATTATTAACAGAATTTTATTCCATTTTATTGTGATTATGCTTATTAATTTCTTGATTAAAGGGCTTCAAAAAATTAGAAATAAACTACAATCACTTGCACAGAGTATATAATTCTATCGTTTTTTTCATACCTGCTTCTTGCTCTCGACTGGAGCTTCGAGCATCCCTACTTGCTAATATAGGTTTACCATATCGAGCAGCAAACTGGCGTTCAGTCCCCAAAAATCCTGGCATGAGGAAATCAAATAATGACCACAGTTCCAAAACGTTGTTCTGAATATAAGAAAGGAATATCAGTTATCTTGTGTACTAGGATTATTTCCTTACACTTAAAAATGGAACATTAATGGAAAGCCCATTGTGATAACACAGATGAGACATATTACCGAAGTATGAGCCTATATTTTAATGTGTAAAAAACAGAGAAAATACTCTGGTGGAGGAAATTTTCAAGTCTCCTCTACCAGAATAAGCCTTATCAGGAAAGTAAGAGAGCCTTTAAGCAAACAAAAAGAACCCCAAAAAACCTTTTGTTGTGAAAGCTATAATCTGTTTAAAAATACTGTGATGTTTCCATATAAAGAAAAACAAATTTTGATAAATCAAACCTAAAAAGTGATTTTTTCCCTTTTAAATCTACTTTTTCTTACTTCCATTACATTTTCAAATGTTTGTAATTACGTTATATCTTGTGGTTAAAATCCTACGTGTTCTCTTAACAGACAAAACCCTACTACTTGAGCAATCCATCCATCACCAAAAATTTAAAAGAAAAGTAACAAATACATTAAGAACCATTATCTTTTTTAAGAGTCAGAAGGAATCTCAGAGGTCACTTGGTGTTTACCCTCCCACTAACGGGAGGATAATGGAGGGTATCTTCCCATCCAAGTAGTATGATGGGAAGCTAGGTGTAAACATTTGCAACCTATTTCTTTGGAAGATAAGAGAATCTCTCAAAAGTATCTAAAGACATCTACATACTCAGCCATCTCTCCCTTCCTTTTCTAAGATAAACTTCTATACTCTCTTCCCTTCAACTGCTTCCTAACCTCAGGTATTCACACCTCTACTATATGATGATTCACTTGTGAATCATCTCTAGCTTTTCAATGTTAAATCAGTGTGGAAGAGAGCCTGACTCATGTCTCCCATACTTTGGATGCAAGACTTCTATTTACATAGCCTAAAATTACATTTTAAATATGAGTTTTAAAACCTGGTTTGCTCCAGTACTGCTACATACCAAATGAAACATTATAAAAGCAAGATAATTACTGGAAATTATCATTCCCATAGACTAAAAAACCTCTTCTTCAACTCACTGTCAAATGTCAAATCTTCTCTCCACATGGCAAATACTAAAAAAAATAAAAATAAAAAAATAATTACCTGGATTGGTGTTCCAGAAAGAATAATCCTATAATTAGCAGTCAGTTGTTTTACTGCTTTTGACAATTTTGTTTTTCCATTTTTGATGACATGGCCTTCATCAAGAATACAGTAGTTAAATTTAATATTTCTAAGGAAGAATAAACAGAAAGTGTTACCATTTTTTACTATATGTCAGGAACACTATGAAGAGTGTTTGAGGCAGGAAAATATTAAGTCTCTTTGAAGCTGGTACTGTTTTTCTAAAAAATTTTTTAGATTCTTACCTGAAGAAATCTATGTCATTCCTCACAACATCATATGAAGCCACTATCAGATTATGCCTTTTCACTTGATGTTGTAACCTGTATTTAATAATAAGATTAGAAAATGGGGAATCTGCAAAGTTTATAATACACTTTCAAAGGGGAAACCACAGCTACCATTGTATGAAGTGCTTTTAACCTGCCTACTAAGCCCAACGTTCCCTCCTGCTCACTCTACATCCTCGACCCTGCTATCTGAAGGCCATTCTTCTTAAGACTTGGCCTTCTTGTCCTCAGTCTGATTAGAAAAGAGATGGGTACCTCTCACTCAGAATGTGGAGGACATTTTTAACTTTATTTGCCAACACCTCTTCCTTGGAGGCACTATTCCTTAGCCATAGCGTGTTGTGCTGGGGGGGAGTGCAGGAGTTATCAGTCACATGCCCCCATAATCACCAAAGAGATGAAGCATTCGAATCAGGTTAAGCCACTTACAATATTTCATCCCCGACCATAAAGGCTGGTTTAGGGGCATGACCCAATCAAGACCAGTCATCTCCAGTACTGACAGTCATGATGGGAGAGAGATCTGTTTACTGTAGTTGCCAAGCTAGGAGAATATATGCCTAGGACTGCCCATGGTCATCTTATCCACCAACATTAGACTAAAATCCAATAGAGACCAACAGAACAAGTCGTACATGGGGAGGAGGAGCAAATTAGATGTACCTGAAGCAAGAATTCACCCCATGAGATGTTCAGTTTAATCAGTGAATTTCCTGTTGGCTTAAGCTAGTCTGAGCTGAGTTTCCATCGTTTGCAAATGGATGAATTCTTCTCCAGTAAATTCTCTAAGAGTGCAAGCTATTGAGCTGCCTGTGTTCAAATCCTCATTCTGCCCTGTTAGTTAGCTAAGTGACCTTGAAAACAGGCTCCATGTCTTAGACACCTCACCTGCATATTGGGAACAATACTAGTGCCCATACATCATAAGATAATGATGAGAATAATTTACATTTATGTAAAACTACTAAGAATAATGCCTGACCAGTAAGTGCTCAATGTATGCTAGCTATTGTTAACACAAGGGAAGTAAGTCTATGGACTAATCAGCAATCTATGACTATCCAAGCGTTAAAAGATGAAATGGAATCAATGAGATTCCACTCTTCAACATTTGTATTTAGGAACGTAAGAGACATACTAGTTAACAGAAAAAGGGTAAAGCTAGTAGAAGTCTAGTGCTTCTATACTATCAGGGTAGCTAGAGCAGCCATTATGGACCAAAAGCCCTTCTGGGGACACGGAAGGACGAGGGAGCTCTTAGGGAAAGAGATACAACAGAAGCAGCGAGGAGATGCTATGATCACAAGACTCCATAGAAGGCCACAGACAATGACTTTGATTCCTGATAGTTTCCTAGCTCCAAAACATAGAAAGCCCAACTGATTTTTAACAATGGCTAAAGTCCTTGAATCTGATGGGTCTCACTGATTATGTCTTTATTATATTCACTCACCTTTCTTAAATAAGTTTCTATGTCTGACAATGAAAAAAGCTAACTAAAATTCATTTTTAATAAATTTTATCCTACCAACTACTTAAAGCAAAAGATTAAACATTTTTCGGTTGTACAGTTCTTACCTTATTCTTTCAGTGGGAGGCCCAGTATAATGCAACGGATTGAGATATTCTCTGGAGCAAAATTTACCTACTTCATCCACCCAATGACCTGTTAATGTTGGCGGACAAACCACCAAGGAAGGAAGTGGCATACATTCTGCCAGTTTTGATCTTGCATATTCCTGGGCCCTTTACAACAGCAAAGTACAATAAATTAACCAGCTTGTTTACATTTCTCAGCATCTTAAAGCCTTCTTTTAAAACAGCTTTTAAAATTACCTGTGACAATGATCTCCTGCTAGAATGCAGATGGACTGTAAAGTTTTTCCTAAACCCATGTCATCACATAGAATTCCATGAAGCTTATACTTATTAAGAAATGCTAACCAGTTCACACCATCCTGAAAGGTTGGAAGAAAGAAAAATGATATGTGTGAACAGATCATAAATTTTTTCTTGTAAAGAACATGTTTGCACAGACCAAAAATCCGTATTTTTACAGGCAAAGAGACACTAAATGGGTGTAAGACACTAAGCACAAGAATTTACTAAATAAATTTTTTAAACTCTTCAAGGCACATTTGAAGAGAATAGTCACTATTAATATTTAAAAGATAAGTATGAAACTTTACCTGCTGATACTTTCTGAGTTCAGCATTGATTGGCACTGGAATTTTGTAGTTTTCTAATTTTTTCCCATCTAGCAATTGTTCCAAAAAGTGTCGCTCCTTGGCTTTCAATTGGATTAATTCTTCTGACATATTTGGAGGGTCTGGAATGCCTGCCTAAAATTATTGTTTAAAGTGTATGAAAACTATTTGCTACGATTTATTAATTTTCCCATCCTCAGGTAATGAAATCATTTCAAGTCTTACCAAATATAAACACAGAGATAATACAATATTGTATATCAACTATACCTCAATTAAAAAAATACTTGATAAAAATACATACATATAAATGCAAAAAAGCAATTCAAAAAATATGATTTTAAAGACTCATATTTTGAAGATTTTAAAGAGAAATAATTAAGAATTTGACAGGTATTAAAAGTGCTATAATGAGACTAATAAATGAACACATATAAGGTAATTTAAAGAACACAGCAACAACTTAATTTTTCCCACACCATGCATTACTTGACAAACAGGCAAATAACGTTGTATAGCTTATTTTAAGTGAAATGCTGTTATTGGAGCTTCTTAACTTTAGTGTTATGATACCCCATAATTTGGTTCTCAAAACGTGATTTGCAGACCCCTTGGGATCCCTATCTTTTCAAATGGGTCACTGACATCAAAACTATTTCATAATAAAAGAAAAATATTGTTTGCTTTTTTCACCATGATAATGTGTTGACACGTGCTCTGATGTGCAACAGTAATGGTGGGTAAAACTGCTTGTGCCAAAGAAGGAAGGCAATGGCCTCAATGGCCTCAACTGTACGAGTAATCACTGTACTCATAGCCATGCATCAGCATTTTTTTTAAAGCTAGTTTCACTTAAGAGTATCCTTGAATCAGTAAAAATAATTTGATTAAACCTCAACCTTTGAACAGCACATCTTTTTAACATTCTCTGCAACAAAATATAAAGTACACATAAAGCATTTTTGTTGCATATCACAAATGTGAAAGTATAATACGCTGAGGAAAAAGCACTTTGCAAGGCTGTTTATAATTGTGAGCTGACCTAGCCATTTTTTATAGAAAAACATTATACCTGAATGGACTGACAAACTATGGTTATTATGACTTGGGTTATTTGGCTGACATTTTCTCAGAAATAAATTTGTCACTTCAAGGAAAATAACTGACATAACCCATTGCCGATGATGATCAAGCTTTCAAGGGAAACTTATTAGTACTGCAAGTGCTTCCCAATATTAAATAATTTTCTGTTGGTGATATTAATGAGTCTGATTTTTTGCTATTGTATGATGAAATGTTTCAACCCTTAAAAGACTTGTATAACTTAGTGAACAAATATTTTCAAATGACCAATGCATGTTACAAAACATGAACCAGTAAAAGACCTATTCAAAAGTATAAGATAAACCACTTTAATGTAAGAGATTTATACATATATTGATAGGACTTCAGATTCTACACTACATAGAAATTAAACAAGCTTTCTCTTGAGTTTTGACATGTTATCAGACAAAAGAATATCCACAATTATTTGAAAAGGTTGTCAATATACTGTTTGCTTTTCCAACTACCTACATTTATGAGGCTGGACTTCCTTCCTGTACCTCAACCGAAGGAACATGTTGCAAGAGACTAAATGCCCAAGCAAACAAAGAAACCAGCTATTTTTACTGTTAGGCCAGGCATAAAAGAGCTTAAAAAATAGTTTTCATTAAAAAAATGTTACCTGTGGTAACATCTATGGGTTTATTATTTAAATGAATTAATAAATCTTTTTACATTTCTCAGTTTTAATTTCTATTATAGAAAATATGATAAACAAAAGCACAATGGGGTCCTCAATTCTTAGGAGTGCGAAGAGGTCCAGAGGCCAAAAAGTTTGAGAACTATTGCCCTATAATTAAGAAATGTAAAGTTAAAGTTAAAAAATGTAAAATCCTGAGAATTTCAATTAAATTCTACTAAAATATATGTTTCTTATAATACCAGAAAAGAGTATCAGGAGTGAAGTGTGTAAACTGAGTCTTAAAAATGACTGCATGTTATACCTTCAGAAGTTCTTGTAATTAATGACATTACCTAGTAAGATAGAAACCAGCATTTTAACACATCTAATATTGTAATGATAATCATCAAAATGAGGCCTTTCTGCACAGTGCTTTACAAGGAAGTAACAAATCTTCTAACGCTTATCCTCATGGACTTTTTAATAAATGACAACCAGATATAAGGCAATACAATAAGGTACATTTCTGAACAATGATTAGGACTCATAAATATTATTCAGGGCCCTTCCTGTGAGAATCTTCCTCAGTCCAATTCCTATGAAATCAGCAAGAGTTACTAATAGGGCATGGAATTAAAACTTCTGTCAAAATCACTGGTTGATATTCCCTGAATCCTTAACAATAATTATTTCAGAAAAGTACATGATTCTTCCTGTGTAGATATAACAGAGCAAATCAAGATAAAGTAGAACAGGAATGAACTTGCACGACATTCTTGCTTCTACTGTTATGTCTTCAGACTCACAGCATCTGATCTGCTATTAATCCAATCCAGCATGTGTGGTTTTTTTTAGATATCTATTTACTCTATTTACAGCTTTTTTTTTTTTTGAGGGGAGTGGTTATTAGGTTTTTATTTATTTTTAGAGGAGGTTCTGGGGATTGAACCCAGGACCTCATGCATGCTAAGCGTGTGCGCTACCACTTGAGCTATATATACCCTCCCCTTTGATACATTGTGTTTTTAATTGTAATGACATATTCCATTTCAAGAAGTTCAATTTGGGATGTTCTCATAGCTTCCATTTTGCTCATTATACTCATGCTTTCCTCTGCCTTCCTGAACGTGTATTTTACCGTCCTTGTGTACTAATTCTATTTTCTGGGTCATTTCAGGGTCTGTTTCTATTGGCTGAACTTTCTTCTGGTTACTGGACATATTTTCATACCTGTTAATTTTTTGATGGATGTTAAACGTCCTAAGTTTTATGTTGTATGATGTTGGACTATTAGGGGCTAAATATTTTATGGGTTTTTTCTGGGGTGTAGTTAAGTTACCTGAAACCAATTTGATCCTTTTAGGGCTTGCTTCTAAGCTTTAAGTGGGTTCATATCAGCCTTTTGTCAAGGGCTAATTTGGCCGCACTATTCAGACAGTGTACTTCTAAGGACTGTATGGTAGGTCTACATGCCCTGTATGGTAAGTCCTTTGACTCAGCTTGGTGGCAATACAGATTATTCTTAATCCTGTGTGAGCTCTGGGAATTGTTCTGCCTACTCCTTTCTATGACTTTCTCCCCAGGCTCAAACATAAATTCTCATACATATGCCCAGATGAACACTCAGCCTTTGTGTGCACCTCTGAAGCTTCCTCTCAGGCACTCTACCTTGCACTCTACCCATCTTGTCACCGCAGTCTCGCTCTCCTAACCTCTGTTTAGGTTTTGCTTCCCTGTCCTATGGTCTGGAAACTCACTCCAGGAAGTAACCTAGGGTGCTTCATTTGTTTCCCTTCTCTCATGAATCATTATCCTGTGCTACCTGTTGTTCAGTGTCTGAAAACCACTGTTTGATCCATCTTTTCTGGTTTTCTAGTTAAGGTGGGAGGATAAATCTGTTTTTCTATCATGGCTGGAAGCAAAACATGCATCATATCCTTGTAATTTTTCACATCTATCAAAGGGAACCTCACTATTCTTTTCTCAGACTCTGAAGTCCAAAATCTCTTTTCTTTGCCAATCTGCTCTCTCTTAAAACAAACAAAAAAAATAGTTTAGACCCTTTATCACCTCACAGTGGATCTGGTTTCTGTTTAGGGGTACTTCCATTCTAATCCACATTCAAAGAGCTATCAAATTGATTTTCCTAAAACATGGCTTTCAGCTATTAGATTAATTTTCCTAAAACACTGCTTTCATCACCTACTCCTTTGCTCAAAAAACACACAATGGTTTCCCATCCCTCATTGATTCCAAAGCTTGGAAAGACCAAGGAGACTAATTATAACCAATTTAGTTTACAGGTAAGATGATGCACGGCCCAAGAGTTAAAGGATATGAATAAGAGCTACAAGGCAGAGGCTAGAAATAGTTCAGGAAATGACACTTGGGTGTTTCAATACAGTAGTCTAGTGTTTTCTGGTCACGCTGGTTACTTTAACACCTTTTATTGTGGAATAAACATTCATGCAGAGAAATATATAAACAAATTATAATTTAATAAATTATAAAACAAACACCTTTGTAACCATTGCCAGATCAACAGCCGTGCCATCATCCTAGAAGATCCCATATGCTTCCCCAGTGATAATCCACTCTCCTTTCCTCAAGATGTAATCATTTTACTGACTTTCATGGCAATTTCTTTCTTGCCTTTCTTTATGCCTTTATCACCTAAGTAAGCATCCCATGTACTGTTGCCTATTTTTGAGCTTCATAAAAATGGAATTTTATGTTAAGGATTTGCTAATATTGTATGTGTCTGTACTTTGTTCATTCTTATTGCAGTATAATAATCCACAGTTAACCTATCTACTCTACAGATAATGAGTATTTGAGTGGTTTTAGACTATTATAAGTAATGCTAATAATAGATATTCTTGAAGATGTATCTTAGATATATATCAATTTCTCTAGGATATATGCCTAGGATGGATTTGCTAGGTCACCGGGATGGGAATCTTCAACTTTACTAGATAGAGCCAAATTTTTTTTTTTTTAAAAGAGGCTATGCAACCATGCTCAAATTTTGCTGGTAGAAATGTAAAATGATAGTTACTCTGGAAACAGTTTGCCAGTTTGTAACAGAGTTAAACATCATATTACCCAGTAATTCCATTCCTAGATAGCGAAATAAAAGCATATATCCACACAAAGACTTTTTATAAGTGCATGTTGATTGTAGCATTACTCTTAATTACCAAAAGCTGGTAGCAATCTAAATGTCCATCAGCTGGTAAATGGATAAACAAAATGTGGTATGTCCATACAACAGAGTAATTTTTGGCTATAAAAAGGAAGTACTGATACATACTACAATACAGATGAACTTCTTGCTGATTTCCTGAATTACAAAAATCCCATAAAAGTATATTAAGTGGCTTAGTGGTAGGGTCCTGGCTCTTTTATTTCAAGCCACTTCTTTTCTTGCATTGGCCACATACAGTATTTCTGCCCCATGAATATACTCCAGAACTCTCCAACTTTAACCTTCTAGTCTGCTTTCTCCAGAAACTAACAGACTTCCGTTTGCTTTTTACACTTTCAATTACCATCTCTCAAATGTACCTTTCATGTAAACTTCAGAACAGAATCTTTACCTAAATGTTACCAGGGATACTTAGGAACAATTCCATTTCTAGAAATAGCATCAATAACTTATCGTTCTTTTAGGAACCACAATTTTATTTAAGAACACTGTTAAAAAAAATCACCCACTGCAGCATAAAATTCTTAATGTTTACAATGTAAACATATTCAAAATCTTTTTTTAAACCTGATATGTTCTTTAAAAAGGATTATAATTATCATGATGTTACAGAAAACATTGAGTCCATAAACCAAGTTATCTTCAACTTACCTCAAGTGGCATGAGTCTAATTAGTGTTGCAAAGCACTGTGTAGCCATGAATCTTACACTGTCTGTCTGATCACTCATTCTTCCTAGAACAGGCACAACTAAAAGGACAATATATGGAACAATACCAACATCCAGTTGTTCCATTACACCTGAGTAAGTTATTAAGGAAATTTCCAATTGGTTCTGAGGTAGATGCTTTCACAAACTGAATCACCAAGACTCTAACTTTTAAAACGGTTCCTCATTTTCTCATCTGTATTATGAGGGGATAGACCAACTGTCCTTTAAGGCCTATGGTTCAATTATAACAGCATTTGCACACTGTTGCTCCTTTGTAAACATTATGTAACTTTCCCATGATAAAGAATATAGAATTATGTTTTTCATCTAAGAAAGGCTGGAGGAAGCTTTACTAATAAGATTTTTTTCATAGAGAAAGTTTCTGGAATTCTCATACCAACATTGTAAAGTTACACTGTAAGCAAGGGAGCACAATTCAGTGTCACTCAAGATTAATTCCAAATTCCCCACCAGGATCTTAACAATCACAAACTGGACACAGCAGGCCCAGTCAGTTCAGTCCTTCTGCCATCTTCATCATTTCTGAACCTGTGTTTCTACTAATTTGGTCTGCGTCTTCTTGCTCTTAGAAATATCTTTCAAGTATTTTGAGTTAAAGATTGTCAGTGGATGCCATTCCCTTGGTAAAAAGCTTGCCTATATATTTCTAGTTACTTAATTTAGTCACTCCCCCCCAAGTAATGAACAAAGTGAACATAACATGTTTATAAGGACTACCTACATAGTATCTGATTAATATTAATAAAACACTGATAATAAGCCAAATAAATAGAAAAGTTACTAGATAAATACACAGTTCATGAAGTACATAAAATTATCTTTACCTGTAAAAAGATCTTACTTTCTGTGTAAAATTTTCATAATAACATGTAAACATATTTGTAATATACTTATAATGTAACATAAACATACTTCAAAATAAATGTTAAAAAGTGGTTTTCTTTTTGGAACAAGGCAGGTTATTTATGTGCATATTTGATTAAATAAATTTTATTTCAGTCATCATTAAATAAAATGAATATAATTCTGAACAGTTTGTCAAAATAAAAAAGGATACAGGCAAGTGCTTCAATTGCACCCTCTTGTTTGATATTGTCATCAATAGCTCCTAGCCATGGAAGAACCTTCTCCAAAAAAATACTCATTGTTTCCATGGTAGCTATTTTGCTCATGACCCCCACACAACGAGCAGCCATGTGCCTCACTGCAGTGCTGGGGTACTGAAGGCACATATAAAGATGAGGCAAATGCTGTACCAACTGAAAACAAAAAGTTTAAGACAATGAGAATATTCATTAGGGAATCTACTGTTTAAAACATAACTTTAATAGCCCGTACTCAGAGGTTCTCAATATTCTAAGTGACTCTACATCCAAGAATATCTCCAGTTACCCAAAACATTATTGTCAAAGCATCCTCAATATAAATTGAATCTAAATCTAAGCTAAGTTATTATAACTCTTTTAAAAAGAAAAGAAAGGTGCATAACTTCTCCCCTGTTCAAATCCTTAGGCATCAGGGAACACTCAAATTCTTTCCAAAATCAAAGGCACTTACAGGATTCTCCTACTGAGGCTGGGGAAATGACCCCATATATCATCAGCCCCCTCCAAAGTTGGTAACACTGGCTTAGGTTTAGGTACATACTTTTTATTTATTCACTGGGTTGAGTGATCCTGATTTTGTTGTAGGCACCAAACTTTGGTAGGTATTCTCCATTTTAACTTCCTGACTTAACATAGGCAGTATGACCACAAGAGCAAGACATCCCGTTATTAAATATCTGCTACATGGAAGCCAGAGTTAATGCTGGTGAGAGCCAGGTACTTGTTCAACAGACTAGTCTTACAGCTCAGCTGAATGCATGCTATTGCTCATGGAGGGTGAGCATATATGGATGGATTATGCCCTTCTTTACTAATGATTAATCAGTGAAATTTTAAAGTAAAAGAATATGCTTTATTACTGTGTAAAAAGAGAAAGTTCACTCTCCTCTACTCTCTCCTAGATTCTCTCTCTTATATTAGATATGAACAGAACTGGAGCTAGCACCCTTCAGTGTTATAAAACTGCAGAGAGCTTCCTACTGCAGTTATATGGAAATAATACTTTCTTCTATGGGAAAAACAGATAGTTAATTCTCTAGTCTGTGTTCCTCCTCCCTCTGTTCCAACTTTTTGGTAAGAAATATTTCACTAGTCAAAAACAAACCAGTGTTCTATCTTTGCCACTGACTAGTTTGATCTCAGGTAGTAACTTCCTTCTACCATTACACTTATCTTGGGAAGAAGTTTTATTACCTGTGCTCTTGCTTTCCTGTAACTATATTATTAAAATAGTACAGAGGAACAGGGATGCAGTCTTCTTTCCTGTTTATACCTGGCTTTCGTGCCATCAGAGCCCTGTCTCCACTGCCCGTATTCTAAGCTCCCAGAGGGGGTTTTATATCCTTCATGTACCCAGTTCTGCCCCAAAGCCTGTAAGAACTGTGCTGTCAGGGAAGAAGTAATCTAGTAATAGCATATAAAAGAAAATGCAATTACTAGAGATTACATCAAAGCTGCATTTTTCAAGCCTTACGACTTTCTAAAAAGACTTATTTAAAAAAAAACTTATTTTACTAGAAAAACATTACACTTGCATTAATTAGTTACCAAGGGATGAAGCTCAGAATCCATTGACACTGCTGCTGTTTCAAAAACTTGCAGAGAATTCACCAATTCTTGGGCAGAGCCATCTCCCTTTTCCAGGAGGGACTTTCCATCTATTAAAATACATTGATTTAAGTGCATATCACCTTGCAAATAATTTTTCAAGATCTAGAGCCCACAAAAAGTTTTAGCACTTCCCCAGCTACCATGGGAGAGTCTACTTTGCTTTATAATGTAAAATGAAATGCCATGCCCTTAATTTAAATGCTAAGGTACTATACTTAAAGCAACTGAAGTTTAAATAATGATCCACTTCAAATGTCTCTTTCTAGTATGTAACAGAAAAAAGTAAAAGGAAAAAAAGTATATGAATTGACATAAAAATAAATTAAAATGAATGAGTTTACCAACCTTCAATTTAAAAACTTACCAGCTGGTCTGGAATAGAAAGGTATAGGCACTGGTATTTTATAAGGATGTATGTAATGGATATACACTGAAATCTGTTAAAAACTCAACTAAGAAAACTATGTACACACCAAAATTATTTATGTCGATTGTACTCCTCAATGGACCAACCATAGCATCCCAGAGATGTGGCAACTTCACTGCCATTTCACCACCAAAATGCTTCACTATAGTTGTCAAGGCAAATTCAGCTCCTCTCCTTTGTACCAGGTAAGGCTTCTGGGCCTAAAATCAAATGTTAGTTGAAAACAGAATTTCAGAAAAAAGTATAATGATAATGCGTTTGAAATATTATCAAGAGAATTTGAAAGTCACCTAAGAATTCATAGTGTGACAATTAACTAATTAAGCAATTACTGGACATATTTATCACAATTATAAACATTTCTCAATAATTACATTGACATGGCATAAAATTCCAAACTATATTTTTACATCCAAAGCAAAATACTTTTTTGGGGTTGGAGATAAGGAATAGAAGAATATGTGCTGTTTCTAAGGACAGTCCTAAGTGACATGTTTTTCCTTCTTCTCTCTACCCCAAAGAAACTTAGCAGGCAGAGAGTAGAGAGTTAAAATGATCCGCCCTTATTTACATTTGATTAAGAGATAGAATATGAGCATCTGTTTAATCTAACCACTGGATTAATAACCTCTTACATAGCAATTTTATAATAATTAAATAAAAAAACTGTCCCCTCAGAAAGATACCTATATATTTTAAAAATTATTTTTAGGTGAAGGGAGAACTGTGCAAACCATGCAAGTATAAATATTAAAACCACAGTAAATTTTTTATTAAAATTATTATGGAAAGAACGTAATAAGTTTTCACATTCATAGAATACTTTAAAAGGACTATAGACAACTAAGATTTTGATTAAAAAAAGAAACTTAAGATAGGCCTATATTTTATAGAACTATATAAAACATGTCTTTTATTTAGCATTGATAATTTATTGCTGAACTCAGGTAAATTTCTATATCTTGCTACCTAAAGCAGTCATTCCATGGTGAATGTGCCTGTAAGATTTTCAAAAAAACACACTTTTTAAAATTGTCTTTAAAGAAGACTGTACTATAGAACAAGTAGACCAATAAAACAGAATAGAAAGCCCAAGGAGATCCTGACACACATGAAACATGATACTTAACAGAGGTGCCATTATAAAACAGGAGGAAAAGATTCGACAGTTAGGTACCTGGTTGTTTATACGGGCAAATAAATTTAGATCCCTACCTCGCATCACAGAGTTAATAAATTCCAAGTTGACTAAAAGTCAGGTAAGTAACAATTTAGTTGATACTTGTAATCTTATCCTCTGAATATCAACAGTAATTTCTGACATTGATAGGGCTGAGAAAAGTTAGCTTTGGCTGTTATTTAACATCTCTGTAGTCACTATTACAGGAGTGAATTAGTTTATACTTATGAATGACTTATGTAGCCACTATTGAGAGAATTTCTTGCCTAGGAAGATATTCAGTGTTAAGCTGGTAAAAATAGTAAGAGGTATGAAAAACTTGAAGAAGTTTGCAATTTTTTTGGATCATGTTGCTGGAGTACCCCAGAAAGTTACTGGTCCCAGTTCTTTCACTTAAAAATATAAAATACAATTCAATAAGCTGATATGACAAATGTAGCTAACAATCTGTAAGATATTTGTTTAAAAATCAGAGTATTCAAAGAAAAGAATCATTTACCTCATCAAGTTCAACAAGGATATTTCCACTACCTCCTGCAGGAAGATCTGCTATTTGAGCTTTTACTGCTTTGGGGGTAGGACCTCGCCTACTTGTGATAGCAAAAGCAGCTTTCTGATGCCTATAGAGTGTAATTATACCCCTGTGCTTGGTGACAGTATGATGCATTCCATCTTTTTCGGAGTTAGACCCTATTAAGGAAAAAAGTTAAATAACCTTTAAAGCATGATGTAGGTGACCAAATGCTTCCTGCTCCAAAAGAGATACAACACATTTTAAAACTGTCTTTCAAGCTTCAATTTTTATAGGCCAATGATATTTTCTTAAGACAAAGAAAAGTTAGTAATTAAATAATAAGTTAAAAGTTTTGGTATTTGTATAGGACCATACTTAATACAATCAAAGGTGCAGAAATCATGTTAACAAGAAGAAATATCACATGTAAGAATGACTATGGCTTCAGTTAAAGTACATTAATTCTTTAAAAATATGGATGATTGTTTCCAGGAATAAAGAGAAAGATTAAAAAAAAATACTTTAAGTAAGTTCTCTCTACAAAAATGTCCACAGTCATGAAAAATTTAGAAACATCAACTGTTAATAAAATATTGCTGCCTCACATAGCTCTTGGAGAGAGGGTTGGGGGAAATTTAAGACTAAAGCATGTGAAGAAACATTGGTCCTTGAGACCAGCCTACAAAGAGCAGTTATTTTCCATAGAAATTTTCTGGATAAAAACAGGGAAGTTGTTTAAGCATTGTTTTCTAAAGGTAATAGAGTCCACTTATCTCATGAGACGTGTACTACGAAAACCACAGAGGGTTATAGGAAGAACTTTCATTCACCAATTGATACACAAGTTTTCTAGCTCAGTTAACAGTAAACTCTGTAATAATGGTCTTGAAAGAGAAGTTAAGGGTTAAAGCCTGTCTCATAGATTTCAGTCATCTTACATATATATCAGGTCTTTTATGAATAGCTTATTTGGATTTAGAGTTGTAATTTTGTTAGTAATATGTGCAAATTCTCTCAAAATGGGAAAAAGCTCCAACATACACTGGATTTGTGCTTAATTATACCCATAAATAAATAAGAACAAATTTAAACACTTAATTCTTCCTCTACCCCAAATGAAGGTTTAGATATATATACCTTTAGAATTTTCCTGGCCACTTTGTGTTGGTACCGGACATGTGACAGAAGGAGTTAGATATGGGTCCACACAAAGTGAGCTACAGAGGTTTTTAATAATTTTTGAATTGGGACAGGGCGTCCTTGTTGTACACTGCTGAAGTAGTTTGGCTATGCACTGAGCTGCATAGTTTTGCACTAGGGTATTCTCTTCTTTTTTAATTGTCTCCATTAATGGTTTTATAATAGGATTTAATTTCTCCGGAAGTTGCTGCAAGCTCACAACTGCACATGCAGCGAAGGTATGCACTCTCAACTGCAACACTTGCCACTCCTGGTTGGTCTCTGTAACTGTCATTTGGACCTGCTGTCGTTTACTATCTAACTGCTGTGACACTTGAGGATTTAAATCGAAAGATGATGTGACTTCATTAAAAACAGTAGTGACCTATTAAAAAAGAGAAATCAAAAATCATTAATGACATCAACCCCAAACAGCCTATAAACTCCTAAAGGGCAGAAAGGAAGCTTTTTGTTTCAATTTCACGTTTCACATTATCTAGTACTATTTTACTATTCGTTAACTAAATAAATGTCTATAAACCTTTCAAATAAACTTTAATCTGACTTAATTTAACATTAGTATTATATTCTTTAAGAAAGAGACAGTCTCTTGAGAAGCACAAAATTACCTGCAGTTTAAATATATGTAATAACTTTCAGTGAAAATCACATTCAATACCCAAATAGTACTTTGGTGAAATGAGAAACCTGCAAGCAAATATAAACTAACTGTTAAATAAAAATGGTGCAATAGTCATTAATTCTTTAATTACCAAGAACCACCTAAAGCTATAAGATTATATAGCTTTATATAGATTATGACATCAGACAACTTTACAGGGCCCATTAAAAGACTGTTCAGTACATCTTTTTTAACAACTTTATGAGATGTAATTCATGTACAGCACATCATTTCGAGTATACAATTCAATGATTTTTTATTACATTTACAGAGTGTTACAACCATGACCACAATTTTGGAACATTTTCATCATCCCCAAAATAAAACTCAATACCTATTAGCAATCTTTCCTCATTTCCTCCCAGCCCTATGTATCTATTTATTTACTTTGTACCTTTACAGATTTGCCTATTCTGGACATTTCATATGGATGGACTAAAATACTGTATAATCGTTTGTGACTAGATTCTTTCAATTAGCATAATTCTTTCAAGGTTCATTGATGTTGTAGCATGTATAATTACTTCATTCCTTTTTCTGTCAAACAATATCCCACTCAATGGATATACTATATTTATCCATTCATTACTTGATGAATGGTTGTTTCCACCTTTTAGTTATTATAAATAATGCTGCTATGAACATTTTACATACAAGTTTTTCTGTGCACACATTTTTAAAAATTACCATCTAAAGACAGTGTGATGGCTAACATAACAAAAATAGTCTTGTTTTATAGGTAACTGCAATCATAAAGAGGCTCCATAAATAGATCCAATCTGATCAATGTTGGTCAGAAAAGCCTGTAACACTGAAGAACCTAACTTTTTCTTAAAATGAAGAACCAATTTTTTAGACTTAGAAATGATCAATTCCTAAGTCTCATGGACAAGAATGATAATGCTAGCTTCTTATTACAAAAAACAGAACAGGCACACAAATAAGATCATCTTTTGTCATTATAAAATGCCAAAGACTTTATATTGAGCTGTATCTGCTTATACTCTCCACTTTGCCTTGTCTGTTTTATGTATTCAAGTTCTGCATAAGATTATCTGAAATAGGGTTTCACTACTAAAAGTTTAAAAACACTGTCCTAAATAAACTATGCTTCTGTCAATTTTCAGTGATTCTAGGCAGCTTAGGAAAAGCTTTTCAATTACCCCAAATTCATTTATTCAACAAGTATTTATTGAGTAATACTACAAGATGAGGAAAACCAATGTCTTTATACACTCAAAAAATGCAGAGGCTACTGTGGGAGATAGGTATGTAAGTAAACAAGACAGTGTAACATATAAGTGAGGTAAGTGGACGCCACTGTGGTAGCATATGGGTAGCTTAACTCTTCTTAGGTGACATAATCAGTGAAGGCTTGCCAGAGGAGGTTAACACTTACGCTGGGTTTTTAAAGAACAGGTTGTTAAGTCCGGAGTTATGGGGACATCTTGGTAAACAGAGTGAGGGAGGAAGGGAAAAGCAGGGCATCAACCAAGGAACTGAAAACAGCTTATCATGGCCTGAGCACAGGATGCAGATGAAGGATTGTCAAGAGATGATCCTGGGGTGAGCACAGAGGGCTGGGGGTAGGAAATTTCTGGCAAAAGAAAGAGGAACTCAGACACTGAAGTGAGAATGAATGAAGTACAGAAAGTGGGCGAGGGTGGTGTACTTCTGCAAAAGGAAAGCTAACTAGGGTTAGGTGGATGAAATTTGAGAAATAATTAGGAGAAAAGAGATGGGGAATTTAGATAAGGTGCTGAAAGTAAGAAAGAACTAAAATCAAGGAAAAAGAAAATGTTTTTAAGCACGGGAAGGATTGTTTCGAGTTGGTTCTACAGAACTTTTTACTAGTCTGCACAAAAAGCAGGATGAAGTGAACCAGAGACTGCCTGGAGCCTTGGAGATGAGTCAGGACCTAGTCATAAAGTACTAAGGCCTTCGGGTTGTGGTGACGGAAACAGAGAAAGGATAAACATGTGAAACTTTCTGAAGGAAATGTTAATGAGATTTGAGATTGTGGATAAAAAGGGCTATTTCCTGTTAAAAAATAAATTCTGGTTTTGGTTGTGTTAAGTTTAAAGTGACCAAGAGATACATATCCAAGCAAAAATGCCTAACTGAAGAACATAAAAGATCTAGAAAAGACAGTACAGCACATGGGTAAGAACTAAAGAGTAAAAATGTGATAGACAAAGGAAGATCTTCGGGAAATGCCTATATTTTGGCAGGTATGAGAAAAAGAGGAATGCAAAGAAAGATACAAAGGGCACTGGCTTCTAGCCAAGGCTAGAACTAATCTTTTAAAATTGCTCTTCCCTGAAATACGCTCTTCCAGAGACTCCGAAACCCCAAGTCAAAACCACTGGACTAATGAAGCTGATGACACAGAACAGTATCTTCTCTGGGGAGTAAGAGGTCTGAATACAAAAAGCTTGAAGAAGAGGCCATATAGTAGCTTTAAAAAGAAACGTTTCTGGAGACAATAAGAAGGGATCTCAGACCTTAAAGAAGATTTGAGATTTCATTTCAGGAAGGCAAATTTTGGGGAAGAGGAGGCAAAAAGGAGAAATTACAGAAAAACAACAACCAGAAAAACAACTCAGAAAAAACTGCAGCAATTTTAACTTTCTCTCACAAGTGACAATTAAAAAAAAAAAATTCAATTATTTTTTAGTAAGAGATGAAGCGTGCTATTTCACAGGGACCAACATAAGTAAAGTGGCTGTGTTTCTGATCCTATAACTCAAAAAAGGAAGAACTCATTTATATCATCTAACTTCAAGGACTTACTAAGTACAAAGCTACAGTAATCAAGACATTGGTGCTGGCATAAGGAAAGAAAAATAGATTGAATAGAGCCCAGATACAGACCTACACTTAAACATCAACTAATTTTTGACAAAGGTACCAAAGCAATCCAACGGGGAAAGGAAAATCTTTTCAATAAATGATCATGGAAAAACTGGATTATCTATATAAAAAACAAAATGCAATCTCTACTTCACACTATACATAGACATTAATTCAATATGGATAACTAAACATAAAAACTAAAAGCTTCAGAAGAAAATTTATGTGCATACCTTTGCCACTTGAAGATAAGAAAGGGTACCTTAGGTCACAGAACACAATAACCATAAAAGAAGACAACTGATAAATTAGACCTCATCAAAACTTAAAAATATCTGTTCATCCAAAGACACTATTAAGAAAACGCAAAGGCAAGCCGCATAACACTGGGAGAAAATATTCAGAAAGCATCTATCTGACAAAAAGAACTGGTATCCAGGATAGATAAAGAACTCCTACAACTCAATAGTAAAAAGACAACCTTATTAACAATAGACAAAAGATCTGAACAGAAATTTCAGAAAGGAAGATCAACAAATGGCCAATAAGACATAAAAAAAGTGTTGAACACATTAGTTATCAAGGAAATGCAGGTTACAACCACAATGACATTATCACACAACCATCAGAAGGGCAAAAATTAATAGGAGTAACCATGACCAAATGTTGGTGTTGATGTGGAACAACCAGAACTCTCATGTAGTACTGATTAGAAAGTAAAATGATGCAACCGCTTTGGGAAAAGTGCAATTTTTTATAAAACTAAATAAACACCTACCATATGACCCAGCAATTCCACTCCTATGTGTATATCCAAGAGAACGGAAAGTATATGCCTACAAAAAGACTTGTACAAGAATGTTTGTAACAGCTCTGTTCAAAACAGCCCAAAACTTGGGACAACCCTAGTGTTCATGAATAAGAGAAGGGCTTACACTAATTGTGGTATATTTATACAATGAAAGAAAACTCAGCAATAAAAAAGAATGAATTATTGATATATATAACATGGATGAATTTTTAAAACATCATGCTGGAAAAAATTCTTAAGCCAAACAGCACAGAGTGTATGATTCCATCTATATGAAATTCTAGAACAGGCAAAAGTAATCTATGGTGAAGGAAAAATTAGAACAGTGGTTATTTAAGAGCAGGCAATTGACAGGGAAGCGGTGATGGCACTGTATCTTGACTGAGGTTTGGGTTTCATAGGTATATGCAACTGTTAAAATTCATGAAATGTTCCATTTGAGATCTGTACAATTCACAGTACATAAACATTACCTCAAAAAAGAGGAAAAACATAAATACTGAATTTTAGTTAATGACACACATGTTGAAGTGTACTGATACCTGCAACTTACTTAGTAATGCATCAAAAAATTAAGATGGATTGAAGTTTGAATAAAGGGGTAGAGAGCTGCATATGTAATAAAGCAAATGTAATAAAATGCTGACTGTGGATTCTAATTAGTATGTGAGTATATGGGTATACAAATGGTCATTGTATAATTCTCTTACCTTTATTTTTAATGTTTGAATATTTCCATTATAAGCTGGGAAGTGAGGGGAGAAATACTCAGGAACTTAGAATCAACTTTTTTCTATACTCTGCCAGTCTTAAGCAAAACTGAGAAATGACAAATAATGTAATAGCTTTTTCTAATAAAGGCGTATTGGTTTGTCAGAATCTGAGACTTAAAAAAATTTACTTCCCCATCTTCTTTCAAGAAAGTCAACACAATAAAATAACCTTTCTAAAGGGCAGGGATGATAGACTACCAAGCCACAAACAGATTCAACAAATTAGTTTTTGTGGTAAATGTGACATGACAAATTTATTTCATGCTCTACAATTAATAAAGTTACTTCTTTACTCACCAGATCATTAGCTTGATCTATTGTAAAAACACTGTTGTTTACTCTATTACCAACTTCAATATGTGCATCAGCTAATGATGAAATAAGCTGTTTACACTCATTCTGCATTCGTGTGAATGGAACGGCAATTTCATCATAATATAAATGTTCTGAAAGGATATCAAGTAAACGTGGCTGCACGGCTAGGGTAACAGCTCTACACTCCTAAAATATAACAGACAACAAATATTCAGGGCAAATATGTAAACATAATTCTAGAAATGCATAAATCTTCACTTGCAAACTACCAAGTCTAAATTCCTACTGATTTTGAATCTATTTTCTGTTATCTCCCAGAACAACATAGTTAGTTGCACAGAGAAAAGGTATTACATCCAAACTACTCTAAAATTTTAATATGAATGACTATAGAACATGCATGTGAACTATGACAATTTCATTAAATTTTCCACCTAATTACTCTTACTTTACTCTGAATTTATTCCAAGTTTATATATGTATTATATAGCACATAAAATATACAACTGTAAAAAGAAATCAGTCAGAAAACACTTAGCATGCACTAAAAATGTTATTTAAAAACTCATTAGATTTCTTAACAGCTGAACCCATAGCTTCACATGCCATACTGTAGAAATGGATATATAATTTAAAAGCTACTTACCTGCCCCCAAATTTAACTAACCCTTCCCACTCTCTCTGGTTGTTGCCTGCCCCAACCAGAGGGGGAATGACCTCAGTGGTGAGCCATGAGGGGTTCTGTGGGATCTGGGTGATCAGCCTGGGCTTCACAGAGTAAGTCCAGAGAAGCTCTGTGAGGGTCCAGAAACCGAACTGTCAACACTTGCTGCTGAGTCTGAGAGGCACAAAAACACAGCATCACTGCCTCTCCAGCACACCGAGTCCTGCCTAAAAACAGACGAGCCTTGCTTCTTTCCAGAGGCAAAGCTGGGGTCTCAGTTGCAATAGAGCATGGCTCAATTACTTTTAGACATAACTTTGACAAACTGCTAAGAGGCAGTAACAAACAACTCTCACAGCAAGTGCAGACAGTTAAATTTCCAGAATTCCAGTCAATGGAATAAACAAAGCCAGCAGGAAGTTTCTTTGATTTACAGAAGCAAGTCTTACACAAAATCATACATCTTACTAAAAGTTAAAGATTACAGGGGCTGCAAGGGAATGGCTTATTTGGAAACAAAGATCTAGGTTTAAATGTGGAGATTTTATTCTTCCTGTGACTAAAAATCTGCCCTTGCTACTACTCATACAAATGGGTTTCTATTACTCAAAGCCTCTTATCTGCTGTAGTTTTAAGTAATATCTGAGAGAGATACAGATAAATAAATGACCAACAGTTTCTGGACAGCTTCCATACATACACGTGTTTTTTAGAAGGAACATTTCTAAACAGACTATAGGATCAAGAGCAAATATTAAGTATGGGCACAGCTAGCAGTCTCAGGTATAAGACAGAGGTCCAAGAAAAAAGTCTAGGGTGAAAGGCAAATGAGAGAGAAACAATGTTTCAATATAATTTGGAATACTTTCCTATAACTGTTGGATAAAATTTTATAAAGAAAATTTTCACTTTTCTGTTTATAAAATATAATGAAAATAATCTTAACAGCTAATGGAAACTGGTTTACTTAATTTGTCTTCATTACTTTTGGGGCAAAATCTTACCTTCTGTAAAGCAGCCCATTCACAGATTACCAAAGCTACACTAATTCTCTGTAAGGCAGACTTGGAGTTCAAATGGAAGAGTAGTAACTGGCCAAGGGATTCAGCTGGTTTAATTTCTTGGGTTACCACATTTACACCTGGATCACAAATACAGCAACACAGTGCTCCTAACAACCTAAGAGGGAGAAAAAAATTAGTTAATATAGAAATTACTTGAAGTAAAATTTCCTCTACTGAAACTATTAACTTTTCCCAAGGAAGACATAACTCTTATCTTATTTATCTTCAAAAAATATATATAAATCCTGATTTTAAAATTTTAAAAAAGTTAATGTTTTCTTATGCTTTAGTTTTTTCTTCCTCTGTAACTAGTGTGATGAAGGAAGGACTGACAGACACATCAGAGGAATCTTTTGGTTAAATGACTTTCAATTTATATATACTTACTTGGCTGCCATCATTCTGGCCCGCATAACTACAAAATCTCTGGTGGCAGGATCTTCCATGATGGTATCTGCACCTGCAATGTACTCCTGAAGTACTTCTTTACTCTGGCTTTGGCCTTGGCGCACCTTACCACCTGTTTTTTCCTGGAGGGAATAAGGGGGAAAACAATAATCAAAGATTAATCACTAAAGTTTAATACACAAAAACAAAAATACTCTCATTTGTTATAATCCCAATAAAATATAGTTCTTTTCACAAAATCTCAATGGATAAAAACTACTATGCATTTTGTCAAGGTCCTAATAAAATAATAATTTTATGTTACATTAATGATATCACACTTATAATACAGCAGTACACACTTCTTACATGGTTACATGGTAACTGTATTAATAATTATAAGCTGAACATACAAATACATTATGTCCCTCTACACTTACCTTGGCTCTAGCTTTTACTTCCAGCAACATATTTAAATCAATAGGTAAATGAGAAGGCTGCATCATTAAACAAAGCCAAGCACCCATCCATGGACAAGCAGCTGCTACCACATACTGAACTGAAGCCTTGCTCAACAATTCCATCCAAACCTACAGAATAGAAGGGGAACAATAAAGTAAAATTTTCCAGCAAGGCCTAATAAAACCTAACACTTATTTTTAAAGATACTGAAATGAAAAAAATAAATAGGAAACAGCACAGAGATTAATTTTAAAATTCAATGTAGAGGCTTATTTCTAAATACTGTTTTTGGGTAAGTTTGTATACTAAAAAAAGTAATATAAAAGGAAGTTTTCAAAAAAGGAATACAAAAAAATCTTCAGTTTTTTATGAAAATCATCTAAAATAAAAGGTACTCATAAAAATAAGTTATCAAAATCTCAGTAAGTGTCTGAAATCCTTTGTATGTATCATAAAGCTTGATGCAGTCCTATATTCAACACATGCTGCAATATATAACAGCCCCTGATAAATACCCTCTGCTAAATTTAGAGGTAGTAATATCCTAGTATAAATTAATAACAGTATAAGTCTTGATTCATGATCTTACTCAATAAGGTAAATTTCTTGATGTCTAACATTAAACAGGCTAGGGCCAGCATGTAGAAATAACACCACTGTTAATCTAAGGCTGTTAACAATGAACCACCTCAAGAGGTCAATAATTCAAAACTAATTTAACAGGTTTTAAAGGTATAATAGTGCCATTTCCTTCCATAAATATTATTAAATATATCAAATGGCTCTTCTTTAAAGGTTCCAACACATATAAACAATCTTGCTAAGTAAGGGGAAGAAAGTACAAATCTAAATGATGACAATCAGACTCTATGTATTAACAATAAATCCCAAAAGATACTTTGCAGGATCAATAAGTATACTGATAAATAGCAAAATGAGTGATGGAGAAAAGCAGTCTTTCCTTCATTTTACTTTCTGTATTGAGGCTATAAGAAAGCACTTAAAACACTTGCCTAGTAGGTCATATAAGTAGCATGGCTAACCCAGACTTAACTATTATACTCTGTAAGAAGCCTATTTCCCTGTCTCATCTTACAGATCTCCAGACTGTTCAAATCTTATAAATGAGTTCTAATTTCTTTAAATTCCTAATCAGCAAATAGTACAGCAATTATGAAAAATTTTAAAAATCTACCAAGATACTGGGAAAAGGAGTACAAATATATTATTCACTGTGTACCTTGTGAATGAGGTCCAGAATTTCCTGGCTGCTTTCTAAAACACAGAACTGAAAAATGTGTCGAAGCATATCAGGAAGGATAGGTATAAGCCAAGATGAAGAGTTCTAAAAACAAAAACAAAAACAAAATCAAAACTATAGCATATAATTCTTGGATGTTAGCTTACTTAAAAAGTTGTAAGTCAAATAACAGAGGTATTACCATGAAAAGACGATACGACTTTACCAAAAAGGTTCAACTGGTGATAAATTTTGAGATTTTGGAGCAACAGTACCATGTTTGTTATTCCAATAGATTGAAGAAATTAAATGGCATTCAATCACTAGGAAGCTGGAGAAAGTCTGATTATGATTAACAACACTGAATTTTGCTTCTCATAAATTGAAATCATCATCTCTATAGAAGCAAGCTCTAACCGGCAACATCTCTTTGGTTACATTAGGGAAATGTGAAAAAAGATCAGATGACTGCTGCTATGCTAGGTGATCAGAGGTAAGTACTATGTGCTCACTCTTGATGCAGCAGAACTGAACTGCAATTAATGAAAGTAATGAGTAAACTGCAAGATGATAACCAACCCAGAAAACTGAACTTTGAGTTCACTACAAAATTAAGGCAAAGGTTCTTAATCTATTTTGGGCCAGGGGTTCTTTGAAAATTTGATGAAAACTATGCACCTCTTTTCTTAGAAAAATACACTTATATACATACTTAGGTATAACATTTTGCTTTCAATTTCAGAGGGTTCAGGGATTTCCGTAAGCCCAGGTTTAGAAACTCAATCTAAGGAATTTTTCAACAATTTAAAAGCCCACTCAAGTCAAGCAATCAAATAGTGCTTAATTAAATGTCTATTGTGTGCCCAGAATTCTAAAAAAAGGGATCTCACATGTTGTCTATTGTTGTTCAAATAATTACAAGCTCACTGAATAAGAGCTAAAAATTCTATTAAGTAGTTCACAGTACTTATTATCACTTCCTTCCACAATATCTTTTTAAGCAAAAAATAGCTGTGTGGAAGAGACTGAAGAAAAATTTGAAAAATTTAAGCCAGAAGGTCTAGGAGATAATGCATAACTTAGAAAGGTAACTATAATTTTCTAGCCAGGAAAATTAATGAAAAAGATAGAACCAGAGTTATATGTTTCTCAAAATGGTTTGAAAGAAGTTTAAAACAGACTGCAAAATAATCAGCTAGGGGAGCTACTTTTCACTGAATGGGAAAGGGAAGTTGGAAAGAAGAAAAATTCTCTTTTCTCATCAGAGAGAATTTAGGGACAATCCAAAGAGAATCAGGAAAGCTATAATAGCAACAAGCAAACAATTTAATATTACTCTTCCATAATCTCTTCTCATTTTTCCCATCATATTTACCAATTTCTTAACCCACCCCAACACCATCATTGGAAATCCAAAGTTGCTTGCAGATCCTAAAGCCACACATATAGAGAAAGATTCCCCCCCTATAAACAAAAAATGTGGTATAAATTGTTGTAGACTCCTCAAGCTATAAACTTTGTTACTCTAGTAAATTCTACCTTGTAATTATTAAAACCAACCAGGGGAAGGAAGGGATGAAGAGAGAGATCACAGCAGGGTTTTGGGGTAGAGAAACAATTCTGTATGATTCAATAATGATGGAAAGATGTTATTATACATTCATCAAAATCAACAGAATGAATGTGCAACATCAAACTTGAAGCCTAAAGTAAACTATGGACTTTGGTTGATAATGACACATCAATGTTTGTTCAGTGATTATAACAAATGTACCACTCTGATAAGGGATGCTGATGGTGAGAGAAGCTATGTTTGGGAAAGGGTAGGAAGTATATGGATGGGCACCCTGTACTTTTTGTTTAATTTTGCCATGAACCTAAAATGGCTCTAAAAAGTAAAGCCAATAAATAAAAATAAAATTAAAAAAATAAAAACCTAACCAAACAAAAAAATCCCATCCCTAGGATACACAGGGCAGTATCATTGAAGGAACCAGTATTTAAAAAAATGCAGATTCTCCAGGAGCATAAGATAAAGACTGTTTAGCAGAAAACACAAGATGAGGCTAGGAAAACAGCTATAGGCCAAATGCAGTCCATCTGAACAACTGTGCAAGCATCTCCTTTTAAATATGGTTGCAAAAAGTTACATGCTTTAGCTCATTATTAGTATTTTCTTAAGAAAATCATTTGTTATAACTTGGCCCATCCAGAGTCAGTCTGCCTCTTGCAGATCAGAAAGTGGGACCACCTGTTTTCATTAATTTTGTACCTGTCTTCCAGTAGGCACTGATTTAGGCAGGTAACCTCAAAATGTCGGTTTGCATTTATCGGTTTATTACATTGGATTGGCTGGACAGTGGGGCACAGTGAGGGGTGCAGCACTTTCAGCCCTTTAGAAATTATCCACCTTGGGATTTTCCTCCCACAAATTTTTAAAAACAGTCAGTGGACTTCTAGTATGCTACTAACCAGGAGTCTACTAGTCAAAAATTTTCCTCCTAATCTTAGGCAAAGTAAAGTTCTGATGACTATTTAGTACTAGTCTATCAGAGTGTAATCTGAAACACAGAAAAATTCCTACCACAAACTGTTTACTTCACCAAGTTTAAATTAACTATAATCTGGACCACTACAACCCAAGTTATAAGTGAACTCATGTTTTAAGAGAGCTTTAAGTACTATTCCAAGTGCTGGGAACAGGAACACAACCTAGAACAAAGTATTAAAATATTTCTGCCCTCATGGTGATTCCATTATTATATGTCTACATGGTCATGGTCACCACACCAATTTTAGTAGGTCCAGCATTCCCCTGGTCTTTATATGTGATCAGGTCACCCTTCCTACAGATTTCCTAAAATTAACTTATATAAATTTCAAGATTACTACAGTTATTAGTTCTTACCTGGTCCTGTGTTGATAATAACGTGAACAGAGTTTCCAACGCTGCTCTTCGAACTGATGATATAGTGTGATGCAAAAAAGGCCAGACACGTGGAACTAAAACTGTGAGTGACTGATGAATACTAATAAAGAAGACACAAATTAATCTTACTCATTCTCAATGGCAGCTCTGTTGGTTGATACATTATCTACATATCATTTCTTTGTGGACCTGGCATCTTTTTTGATTAATGATTCTAAATAGATAATACAATTTCCATATGAACATTCATTTAACACCCTCATTCAAAACTGTTTTACAGTACCAGAATAGCCAGAGCAAATGCAGTCATAAAGAGTAGAAATGTTAACATTAGGTTCTTCTATGGCACTAATGCCATGAATTACCTTTATCAAATTAGAACTTTTCAGTATAACTGCCCTATTCTCAGTCTGTTCTTACTCAGGAAAGTGGAACATGTATCTTATCTGATAGTCAGCCAACACAAAATTAGGATTGCTAATACTTACTCCTTTCCCATGGCTAACCCCAATGGGTAACCAATAGATACACATAACTTACATCCATCCCTCTTTGGGGCCATCTCTATGACATATCAAAAGAGCAAGAGATGATATGGTTGTAGCTTTGAAATTTGTTATCCTGATTTAGCATTACTAAGTTAGGAAAACTCAAATTATCTTCCTTCTCACAGATTAGACTTTAAAGCAAGCAAAGCCACATCTAGGCTAACAATTTGGATCATAGGATTCCTGTCACATCCATGAGTCATATATAAAAGTTATTCAGAAAAAAAAAAGTTACTCAAATTAGGGAATTATTTATAAGTAGCATTTGAAATATATACCTCTGTAGAAAAAACACGAGGAAGAAAGAATGTCAGTGTAACCATCTATTCTTTTGTGGCTCCTCTCAGGAGGCCCATCATTTAATGCTATTTTCGTTACTTGCAGGTTTGTATGAACATCATTTCTTACATTTATGTACACATTTAGTACATTTATGTATAAAATTATATAACATAAACACATGCACAAACGGACATAAAACAGCCTCAAATATATAAAAGCATTACAACAGGTCTTGTTAATAGTGTAACTGTTCATGCTCCAAATACATGCTGCATTTCTTCTTACATAAGCTAGAAAGTATCTGCCAAATATCACAATATGTGAAGCAAATTTTGTAAGGCAATTTTGAAAAAAAATCAAAAACTATATTATTTCACATTGAATTAACAGAATTTTCACCACATTCTTTCATTTTCTTACATCATCTAGCTTTCCTGACAGTGTCCACTTGATTTTAAAAAAAAAAAAAAGTCCTAAGCCTTTATTTAGAGCAGGTGCCAACAAACTAAGGGCCACAATCCAAATTCATTCCACTTGGTTTTTTTAAATAAAGTTTTACTAGAGCATAGGCATATTTATTCCTTTATGTATTGTCTATGGCTGCTTTTGTGTTAACAGTGGCAGAGCTGAGTAATTTTGACAGAGATCATATGGCTCACAACGCCAAAACATCACTATCTGGGCCTTCACAGAAAGAGTCTGCCAACCCCCGATATAGACTAATTAAAAATTCTTGCATTCTGCAGCTTCAGAAGGGCTTTTACACAGATTAACTCATTTAATCCCTATACCAGTGAAAGCATTTGAAAATTAGGAAACTCCACATATGCACTACCACTTTAATTTTTCTGTTAACTTTATAGGCACTTATTTTACTATTCCAATTTGTGGGATGTTCTACTAGTCTAAACACTGAAGTACTACCAGCAGGTCAGTATTATTTGAAATATTCTCTACATGTTTTTCACATATCTATAATTTTCAATAGAAACAGACTCACTCACAGAACCAGAAATCATTCATAATCATAATCATACAACCATTCATTGAACACACTCACTGGGCTAAGAAGAGTAATTTTCTCATTTGTGATTTTTTTTTAAAGTTGCATACAAATTTTTTTTCTGTATCTCCAAGGATACTATTAATAGAAACAATAATATTCAGGACCCAGTCTAAAAGGTAGGGAATTAATCAGCTGAGTTTCATTTCAAATATCAGAATAGGAAAACAGATGACACTTTATACATTTTTGGTTTGTTTTGGCTTCACTTAGTCTCTGTCTTTGGACATTCTGTTACATTATTATGTACTCACTTCCTGATTAGCAATTATTGAAATCAAGAGCAAGAGTTGAAGTGAGCATTACAAAGAAAAAGTTCAGAGTAGCAAATTTTGGAAAAAGTAATGCTGATGTTCAATGATAATTCTGTTAACTAAATTTCACAAAATAAGGCTAAAATTCTATATCCTGCGCTAGAGGTAAAAGTAATATGCAGTAATTATATTCCTAAAGTTAACTATTACAGGATGAACAAGAAAAAGAATTCTATAGCCAAAGAAACACAAGAATATGAGCTTTTTATGTTCCTGACCCTAAAGTGCTGGTGGGTAGAGAGTAAAGAAGAAAAGGCCTCCTGAAAATAGTCTTTGGCATCCGCAACTTACAGTACTGTTCTAAAAGGTGCTTTTGTATTTTTAGGCTTAATTATCTGGAAATATATGTAAACATTTTTTTACTTTATTCCACTGAACAAAAAAAAATTACCTGCATTGCTGAACCTGAGGATAAGTTAACAAAGATGAAAGAAGAGTCATAATACTATTTGTTGAAGCTGTTAGATCATCTAGTTCCAAAAGAGCATCCCATAATGTATTTATAATGAAGGGTACCTGTAAGATCAGTTATCAAGAAAAGTTATTAATTTTGCACAAAATATTCACAAGCAATGCCAAATTGTATCTCAGGAGTCACAACTGATTTAACAACACATCCAATCCCAATGACCTCGGATAGTGCCAGTTTTGAGCAAAGTTAAGAAGACATTATATGCCTCTAACAATTCTCTACCCCTCTTTTTAATACCATTCAACTCTACTATGGCACTTCCCTTTCTAATGAGGCTCATAATGTGATGCAGAATTCAGGAACTAAGAAAGCCAATACTCTACATTATATAAAAAACTAAACTTTGGAAGTAATACAGTGTAGAGACACAAGTCAGGACCCTCTACATAAAGTAATTTTAATATATTTAAAATATTCCTAAGCATTACAGAAGGACAAAATTTGGTTTCTTAGCTTTTAAAATACTGATTGTTGCACTTCCAAATGTAAGTGTTCTGGTTTTGATAATACAAAAGGCAGTCAGATAGACCTTAAAAGAGGAACTTCAAAAATGAGACCAGATTAAAAAACCAAAGGCCAAAAACCAAAATCAAAACAAACAAAAACCTTATATGCCTAAAGTACTAGGAATAACATAAAGAAGGAATGATCGATTTCTTCTCAAGGAAATTCTCTACATATTCTGTACATGAAAGGGAAAGATAAATAGACACAATTCACTCTTCCTAAGGACAATGTATAATCGAGATCCCATGCATCAGAGGGCTATCTGTGATAAGAAAAATAGAGAATGGAGAAAAAAGTACTCAGTGTTTTCCCTAATACTCTACATCTCAAATGTAAACAAGCTCTACAGGAAGAAAATACAAAAATATTTCATTTACTTTTTGCGTCTGAAGATACACAAGGCTTTCTACCACAGGTACTAACGATGCTGCAGCAACAGCTCTGACATCATCATCGAGGTCCTGGAGTCCTTCAATTATTCTACTTAAAACTTTAGGCAATAAAGTATTAATTACATCCTGTAAAAGAGTACACCAAAATAAATTAATTTTCTATAGTAGAATTGTTGTGCTTCAACATCTTTTATTAAATTTATATATAAAAGCATAAATTTCAATATCTATTTAAAAAAGAATCACATAAACAGAAACAAAAAAATAACATCAATAGATGCGTATGGAACTAATCTCATCTGAAAAAGACTACAATGGTATCAGGTACTTCTTTACTCAATGTGACCTGAAACATTAGAACATGTTTTCAAGGCAAGACTGTGAATTCCCAGTGTGAACACACATACATACAAAGCCCTGTGCTAGAACCTTAACTTTTAGCTCTTACTCAACCACTGACAATGAAAGGGAGTATGACAGATGAGGGAAGAGAAAGTCAATCCCTTCTTGCTTCTCACTATTCCGAACTACTCTCTCTTCAATTGCCTCAACAGAGCCAGCCCCCAGAGGCTATTCCTGCGATCATACACTAGGAATCTGGCTGAAAACCGGTCTTGCCATGAAATAGCAACAGGTTTCCTAGTTTATCTTTTAATTTGTACTTAAATTCTTATTAGCATCACCTATGTCTATGATACTACCTCAAGAAAGCAAATCTTGAAGGACTGGCTTATTTGTAATACTAAGAATCTTAAGGCCATTTCATATAATTAATGAAAATAAACTTAAGAGGGGAAAAAACTCTCCCATAAATGCTTCAAAAACTGAAGTGTTTACCTGACGAACTGCCAAAGCATATTTTATTCCTAGCAGACCACCATGTCTAACTTCCCACTGTTCTTGTGTAAGTAATTTAAGTAGCACATCCACAGTCTTATGAACTCCTGTTTCATTCATGTGTTTTAACACCACACCTAATGTTTGAGCACAAGTTTCACGAACTGGTGCCACAACCTACAGATGAGAAAGGAAGAAAACTCATTATTTGCAAAAATGTATTTTTGCAGAATTTGAAATTTAATTGGGTAAAGCCTCCCTTAGGAGATACTTACTTCATCAGAAACAAAGTCTCCAAACCTGTCCAATGCAAACACACAAAGAAGTCTAATAACCAAGTCTTCCAACCACTCTTGATGCTGCTGAATCATCTGGTAAAACAATCATTTTTAAATAACAGACAAAGATTACATTTTGTATCTGGGATTGGGAAACATATTAGGTCCAAAAACTATAATTCAACTATTATAGTACAGTAACTAAAATGAAAATACTGGGACAGTTATTTTAGCTGTAGGAACAATAACCAAAATATGGAATAGTCCCAATTACTAGCTTTAATATTAAACACACTCTCTTTGATGACTATTAGATGTACTATAGCAAAATCTTTAAAATTCATAAATTCCATTAAATTACTTGCACTCCAAGAGAAATTAAGAAACCACTTAAGGTTGCTCTTAATTAATCATGTTATTATATTATCTGGCCCATTACCAGTGTCTCTATGTAACACCAATCATATTTCTCACTGACCTCTAAACTATCCTCTTATTCATTTTACTCTACATTCTAGTCCATTATCTCCTGCTCAAATACTCTTGCTTTTACATATTTTTCCACTCAGTGTTTCTGGACTGATCTTTCCCCTGAACTCATTCTTCCTCTCTCTATAAATAATATAAACTTCTTTCTAACCTTTTTACTTTCTTTCTTATATTCACCTTTCCATATTTATTACTTATCTCTCCTTTCTACTTCATGACACATGCTCTATTACTTCCCTGTCTTGGAAAAAGAGGCCAACTACTGAAACTTGGTGGTAATTGTTGATTTACTACATTAAAACTCACCTCTTCTAAAGTGCTGTCTCCTATTTTACCACCACTTTTCCCATGAGCTTTAAGGATTTCCCTAAGTCCAGTGCCTGCACCATGTCGAACCTAAAATGAACCAAGAAATAAATACAAGAGGTTAAATGCTTAAGAAACAGTGTTTAACTGTTCTTCAGTATGAAAAACTTTTTTAGATTTTTAAGAAATAAGAACAAAGTGGCACTTCATAAGAATGTGTTTTTATTAAACCATCCAAGAATTACATGTTAATTTCACAATTTTGACTATCTGGAATTTAAAAAAAATCAAGCTAGGAAAATGGCTATTCTAAATTCCTTCTGAGATACTAACTCCTTCAGCTGTCACTCCTCTACCCTCTACTTTCATTCAGTATTATTCACAGCAAAGGAGAGAAAAGAAAGCATCAAATACTGTTCTTTATAGCCCAAATACTGTATGTATCTCCAAACTAAGTTCCAAAGCCAACAGTGTTAAACATCAAAGGAAGACAGTTCAAATAAAATGTCTCATGACTAACACTTTACTGTAGCCCTGTAGCCTTCTGCAATGTTATCCGGAAGGGAAAAAACAGGCTACTGATACTGCATCCACTTATTCAAGACTCCATTTGAGTTAAGACTTGAACAGCTTTAAATGGTACACAAAGGAGCAGAAAAGGATGCTAAAAGGTACTCCAAACAGTGTTTAAAATCACCCAGAGGCCAGTTGAAGTGGGACAAAATTGTTTGAGACTACGAACTCTCAACCGCAATCACGGGAACTTCACTTACATCTCTTTTACATATTGTGAACTGTTCAAGACTTTCTTCAAAGAAATTATTTCTGAGGCTAACCTACTGCTTGGGAACTACTGGTCTTGATCAAAATTGTCCACTTCCAGAGGAAAGTTTTACTGTCTGAGAGATATGCAAATCTTTGTATTATAGCTAAAAGAATGGAAACTTCGATGAAAAATTCACTAACGAAATATGGCAAAAAGGGTACAAAAGGTGAAAATCAGTCTGAAGTTTTCTGTTTAGGAAGTGAGTGATAAGAAGTGCCCTGACCAGTGGTTCTGAGAGGGACACAGGAAAGAATGAGGGATTCTGACAAAATAGATTATGCTTTACATGGTTTCCATCATTAGCCAAGAAAACAGAACTAAGAGAAAGTCTAATGAAGAAATCTTACCTCCCAGGAGGGATTAAAAAGATCATTGCAAAGTTCTTCACAAAAGCTTTCCAAAGGCCATTCATTTGTCTGAGTAGGAAAAACAGAATTACTACTAATTTAAAAGATCTTTTTTTTGCTAATAATTTAAGCAATAAGGTGTATTTATTTGAAGATCTAGTAATAATAGTCAGGCTTTAAAATTTTTAAATAATTAGAAATTTTTACTAATGAAGTAAAGATACTTAAATTTTTAATAATACAGTTTCCTCAATTGACAGATTATTAAATACCATCTACTGACACATTAGTATGAAAAAAATAATTTCAAAGGACACTTTAGGGCATTTCAATAGTACCTCTTCAATTAAGGGAGAATTGTCTGGAATATTATCAATCAGGACTTTGGAATCATTTGCAGACTGATTAATAACAACATTTGCTATTTTTCGTCTCTTTTCTTCTGGTTCCCCATCAGTGCTATCATTGCTTTGGAAAAAAAAAAAAAAGTCACCATTTTAAAAAGTGAATAAAGAATAACGTGACCCACAATGAATGTAAGAGAATCCATCATCTGAATAAATGTTTTGCCATATTCTGCTTATATGGCTTACTTAAAATATCATGTATCAAATAACTAAGATTAACTGCTTAAAAATGTTTAAGCAAAATACACCCTACTACTCTTATTGATAAATGTAAAATAGGTCAATGACTTCTTGCTTTCAAACTGGATCTCAAATTTAACAAGTCTTTTTTTCCCCGTCTCTCCTACATCCAGCTTCTCTCCTTTTTATATTTAAACTCTCCTCATCCAACAACCTAAATCTGGTCCAGCATAACTTTTTTAAGCTTTTGTACCCTGGAGAAAACCAATATACTGAGTAATATACTACAATCTTACTAGTTCTTGAAAAATATAGAGATAAGACAATTGGCTAATGAAAAACATGTATAGAAAATTTGAGAAAAATTTTATGACTAAAAGAACAAAAACAAAGGTTAGCTTAATTACAAAATATTACAAAGGACAAGACAAGTACAAAACAGCTTTACTGAATATTAACAGAAAGAATTAGTATTGTTAAGGCATATATAGCATTATTTTCTACAATTACCCACCCCTCCCCACCTTCCATCTTGGTGTAATTTTGGCCAACCATTTTTTCTATAAAGTGATAAAAAAAAATCTGAGTCTGTCTATTATTATTCTCCTAATTCTATCTAATTCAATCTAGCCACACTGGTTGGTCATTTTACTGTCCTTGAACTTGTTAGGCATGTTTCTACTTCCACGCTTTTGTCATTGATATTCCCTCTATTCAGAATATCTTTTCAAGGGTTAGCATCCGCAATTCCGTCATATCTTTCCTGAAAAGTTACCTCTGCAAATTCATGACCATGCTATCTAAAATTTCAAACTCTCTCCCCACTAAACATTTCACATGTTCCTTCCTTGCTTTACCTCTTTCTTCCTTCTTAACCCTTACCATTAATATGTTCTCTCTCTCTACATACACACGCGCACACACTATACTTGCTTATTTAATCTTGTTCTTCATCTGTCTTTCCCTCTAGAATGAAAGCCTGACAAAGACAAGAATTCTTATCTGTTTTATTCACTACTGAATCATTAGAGCTTAGAATAGTATCTGGCATGTAGAAGGTATTTAATAAAGATTTGTGGAATGAATGAATCATGTGTTCTGAAAAATAAGATCTCATATTTCTAACATTCAAATATTTGGGTAAAAGTCTTACATGATTATAAGCTAGCAGGAACATTTATTAGGCTACTACACGATCCTAATGAGCTGTAGTTAACAAGATCAGTAAAGATTTTATATTTAAAAAAACAACTCCACGTAAAAATTTATACCAAGCAGATGCTTACTATTTATCCCTCATGTGCCTGGCTTTTAAATAAATATGGTAAACACTTAACTTTTTAGCTTTATATGAATGGAAAGAACAACAAAAAGTTCTGTCATCTGCAATAAAACTTTATTTTCATAGGCTCTGTGTTTATTAATGCATCATTTACTCAAACATTCTTGGACACCATTAAAGATTCTGATTTAAGATTTGAGTCCAAGAATCTACATTTTAACAAGGCTCCCAAAGTGTTTATGAAGGGGGTTGTTTTGAACTACCCTTTGAAAAATGTTGCTCCGAGCCTTACAGATATCATTTCTATGAACTCACTAAGAAAGTGAGGGGGGGGGATGATATAGCTCAGTAGAGCCTGCGCTTTAGTATGCACAAAGTCCTGGGTTCAATCCCCAGTACCTCCATATAAATACATACATACATACATACATACATACATACATACATACAACTTAATTACCCCCCCAAATAAATCATAAAAGTAAAATAAATAAATTTTTAAAAAAACTTAAAAAAAGTGAGGACAGGGATTTTACCCAGAGGTCTTTACTACAACAGAATTAGGAAAACAAACTGGATTATTACTATTTGGCTTAGCCCCAGCGGAAGGAATGAGTGATTTAATACTGCTGACAGTTTCCCCTTTACAAAAGCAGTATCCTTAACTTGTGGCCCTCAGGCTCTTTCTCTTGACTTCATTCCTTACTACTCTGACTTCTGTCCACTCATCCCAGCCATACTGCTTTTCTTTCTGTTTCTTAATTATTCCACGACTAATGCATGTACACTTGTTCCCTCTGCCTGGAATGCACTCGCCTTGGAAGATCTTCAAGCCTCATTCAGAGTTCATAATTAGTTAGGGAAAAAAATTTTAGGAGTCAAGCAGACACAGATTTAAACTAACCAGAATTACTGTTTCAAATAAACAGAAAAAGATTACCACCTCTTCTCATTAGTTTCCACTGCATCCCTGGATCTCTGCTTTGCAAATAACTTGGCCATTCTTTTAGCTTTGTTCTTTTGTCTATTGCTCATTCCTGTTCGAAACTCTGAGTCAATCAATTCAGCGGCCTGGAGAGTCTAAAAGAATAAAAGAATGCTGAGTTTGAACTTTTGAAGCTAAAATAAATACCCACAGCCTCAGAAGAGGATTAAAGTCCATAAATTTCACTATATACAAATTGATTACATCCTTCTTTGACAGCTTCATGTTATTCTGTCATATGGCTATATAATTTCATTTTCTTCTTCCTTCTTCCCTATACTTCCAATTCCCAGAAAATGTTTGTGTGTTTCTTAACTTTATGTCACTCATGTGGCACAAACGTATGATCCTAACCCCTACTCAGGACTCTTGAAGAGGTGAGATTTCAAAATAACCATAAATACCATCCAAAAGTTATAATAATAAAGAATGTCAATAAAAAAAACTGAGCTGAAAAAAATTAAAATAATTATGGCCATAAGTGATTGGTTCAGAATCCTATAGTTAAGTAAGCCTACACGCTCCTTTCCCCTTAATCAATCACTACATACTGTCTTTGCTCCTCTTTTCCATTCATGGGAGACATTATAAAGGCTGTGAAAAAAGATGCTTTGGCCCAAGCCTAAAAATCCTTTCGGCCCTGAACTGATTAAGATTCAACTGAGATGTATACTTCTATAACCAAGTAGGTCACTGGTGTGACTGCCCCGCTGCAGAGTTGGTCCAGAGGCCACCAGCACACACACAAGGCAGCGCAGCAGTGATGACCCCATGGCCACAACCAGCCTCAAGCAACTCTTGCCAAAGATCTGTGACATCTAAGGCCAAGCAAATCTGGATACTGCAAACCTCCAATTGACTGCTGCCCATCCTATATCCAACCATTCTGTCTATAGCCCATTTTCTCTAATACACCTGCCCATTCATTTCCTTACACCACGTCCAATTACCACACTGTGATCACATTACTACATTTTTGTTCTCCTTTACTTTATTCCATTTTCTTCTTTATTTTTAATTTTTATCTTATGTTTCCCTTTGTACCTCATTTCTTTCTGTTCCTTCCTGGTTGCCAGCATATTTTCTGCCTCTTTATCCTCTTCTTTTTCCCTCCAGAATCTGCCTTTTTTTCTTGTCTGCAAAAGTTCTTCATCCTCACACACCCCTAATCCTAAAAAATGTATTTAAAAATTCTGACGGTTTAAAGGACAACTAGTATAAAGGTAAACAGAACCATTCTCCACTTAAGCAAAGGCTAAGGGAATGAGACGATATGGGTTTCATGTAAAGCAGGAATTCTTAATGGAACTCACGGATCCCTAAAAGGATATTGCAGGGGCAAGAGAAAAGAGTACTAAACCCCTTAAAATGTAGTATTTCACAATTACGTGAATTTTTCTGGGGAGAGAGCCACAGCTTTTACTGGAGCTTAAAGAGTCTAAGGTATAAAAAAAGAAGCACAGAGGCATCCACTGGTAATTGGGAAAATAGAGAAAAAGGAGAAATATAGAGAAATTATGGTACAGCCATATAACAAAACAGTACAATGCTGTCAATAAAGAATTTGATCAATCTGTATATACTGATGTATTAAGCTATATGATTTGGAAAAAAGTAGACATGGCTTACAAGGACTTGTGCATACATAGAAAATTTTAGGAAGGATGTACAAATAACTTTAAAAGGGTTGCCTTGGGACATAGGGACATGGGTGCCCATTAATTACTGAAAAGAAACTTCTTTTGCTTCATACTGTATGCCTTTTTGCATTGTTTGAAAGGTTTCTTTTTATCATATTTGTTATTTTCTCACATAAAAGAATAAATCATAGCTCTAAAGATTTCTAGTATCATCACATCTGACTATGACAGCCCCTGCTATCTCCCCATTCTCTGAAACATTTACTTTTTTTCCCCTTCATTAAAAAACAAAGGAAAGAGCAATTGATGCAGCTAGGATTTCTCAATACCAGTGGTCCTACAAGGTCCACCACAGCTTTTATCTAATAGTCTGGTGTCAATGAGATAGGTTGAACCTCTGTCTCTTTAGAATCTGTCGCTAGAAATCCAACTTTACGAAGACACTAAATTATGGTAGAGCTAAACAACAAAGAGCAGAAATAAGGAATTCATTTTTTTTAAATTGCAATTTATAACAAAATAAAGCAAACCCTTTGTATTATTACTTGCAATCAAATAACCAAAGGTTTTACCTACAGGTTGTTTGTTTACAAGGGCTGCTGAAGTTGGGGTATAATCCAAATCTTCATCATTGAAGAGTTCTTCAGTGCTCATTCCAATGGCTTCT
Source organism: Vicugna pacos (assembly GCF_048564905.1). Taxonomy (NCBI): domain Eukaryota; kingdom Metazoa; phylum Chordata; class Mammalia; order Artiodactyla; family Camelidae; genus Vicugna; species Vicugna pacos. Next base: position 70,315,769 of record NC_132997.1, on the reverse strand, counting down.
CCCATATTAAGGCCAAGTTTCTTCTGTAATAGTTTTCGCTGGCGTGCTATCCTCTCTTTAGGATCCACTTCACCTTTAAACAAAAAAGAAATAAATTTCCTCCAAATCACTTAAGAAGTTTTTTAATATGTGAAGATCAGACTTGATTAAAATTTTTAAAAAATGTTTTAAACTATCAGACTACCTCTTCTGACAATAAAACAAACCACGGTTACAAACTGTGATCATGTTATAAACTTTATTACCAGGGGGAGAGTATAGCTCAGTGGTAGAGTACATGCTTAGCATGCAGGAGGTCCTGGGTTCAATCCCCAGTACCTCCGACAGATAAATAAATAAATAAAAACCTAATTATCCCCCAAAATAAATAAAATAAACTTTATTGTCTAATAGAGTAAATATTTTACTGGAGTTAGAAAACAGTGTTCTCGCTAACAAAACACTCTACAAGTTTTCACTGATCCATTTTGAGTTTTTAATCCATTTAATCCAACTAAAAATGAATTAAAGACCTAAACGTAACACCAGATACTATAAAACTCCTAAAGGAAAACATAGGCAGAACACTTGTGGACGTACATTACAGCAATATATTTTTTGAACCAGCTCCTGGAGTACTGGAATTAAAAGCAAAAATAAACAAGTGGGATCTAATCAAACTTAAAAGCTTTTGCACAGCTAAAGATACCATCAACAAAACGAAAAGACAACTTACAGAATGGGAGAAAATATTTGTAAATGATGTGACTGACAAGGGACTAATTTCAAAATATACAAACAGCTCACACACCTTAATATTAAAGAAACAAGCAACCCAATCCAAAAAATTGGCAGAAGACCTAAACAAGCAATTCTCCAATGAAGACATACAAACGCCCAGTAGGCACATGAAAAAATGCTCAGCATCATTAACTGTCAGAGAAATGCAGATCAAAACTACAATGAGATATCACTTCACACCAGTCAGAATGGCCATCACTGAAGAGTCTACAAATGGTAGATGCTGGAGAGGGTGTGGAGAAAGGGGAACCCTCCCTACACTGCTGGTGGGAATGTAGACTGGTGCAGCCACTACAGAGGACAGTATGGATGTTTCAGTTAGACTTACCATGTGATCCAGCAATCCCACTCCTGGGCATATATCCAGAGAAAAATAAAATTGAAAAAGACACATGCACCCCAATTGTCACAGTAGCACTATTTATGATAGCTAAGACATGGAAACAACCCAAATGTCCATCAACAGATGTCTGGATAAAGAAGATGTGGTACATATATATACAATGGAACACCACTCAGCCATAAAAAAGAATAAAATAATGCCATTTGTAGCAATGTGGATGGACCTAACAGACTGTCATTCAAAGTGAAGTGGGCCAGAAAGAGAAAGAAAAATGCCATATGATATCATTTATATGAAGAATCTAAAAAATAATAATGACACAAATGAACTAATTATTATTTTGACTTCTTGAGTATGTGTAAGCACATTTGACTGTCCTTTATGATTGGATTACCACATTCTGTTATTTCTTATTTTGTAGTTGGCTTTATTCCTTTGATAACTATGTAAGTTTAAAAAGCTAAAGATCTAATCTGTTCTTAGAAACAATAATTAGTACATATATGAAAACTAAAAAAGTATGCCATGTACTATTTATATGTATTTACATGCAATATAATGTGTATGTGCAGTCGAATTGTAATAATTCTATGTAATAAAACTGGGAAAAAAAGTTTTCACTGAGATCCCCCCATTGCCCTACTGTCAATTATCAAGTATATATAAAATAAGATCCATTCCTACGAAAATAAACTGATCTTATTTTATAGCTATACCTTGTACATTCTCTGAAAGATCTAACCAGGTTTAAAAAAAAAAATCTAGATTTTATTTGACAGGAAAAGATCTCAACAAATACATGCTTATCCCAAGTGTAGCCTTTATGTATTCTGAGATAATACAGCCCTAATGGCCCAATAACAAAGAAAAAGGCATAAAAGCAGACAGATTTTGAATGTCCCAAGTAAAACCCTCAATATTTCAGTGGAAAATATATCAAAAGGTACTATTTTAAAAATAAAAATTTGGGTATAAAATAGCTAAGCTGCAAGAGATGGTTCTATACTATGGGGAAAAAACAGTTAACATTTTAAAAACAATAATGACTCGGTGATAAGAGTGCATGCTTAGCATGCCCGAGGTCCTGGGTTCAATCCCCAGTACCTCCACTAACAATAAGAACAACAACACGCTTCTAATAATGGCTGAGTAAGTTCTCACTGATGACTAACCCTCCACAGGTAACAGACTCTAGCTCAAATATAGAAAGCAACTACCTGCAGGCACTGAAAGAAAACAAAAATAGGCATTTACTTGGGGGAGGTATCAATATCTGGAAGAAGGGCATGGCACTAAGTGAGTTTCCCATTTTTGAAGCTTTTTAGCCTAAAGGTAGATCCAGTCTATGGTATGTAGAGCAGTCAGGCCCTACATTTCGAAGTTGGATAAAAATCCAATCTATCTGACTTGAAGAACTAGAAGGAAGAAAGTCAGGTATCACTACAGCCACTGGAAGATAGAGAAAACCCAGATTCAATGTAATTCCTGTCAAATCACTGGCTGGCTTTTTGCAGACATTGACAAACTGACCCTAAAGTTCATACAGAAATGAAAGAGACCCAGCATATCTAAAATATCCCTGAAAAAGAACAACAAAGTTAGAGACTCATGCTTCTTGATTTTAAAAATCACCAGAAAGCAATGGTGATCAAGACAATGAGGTAATGGCAAAAGACAGACATCAATGGGATAAAACTGTATGTCTACAGCCAACTGGTTTTCAACAAGGATGTAAAGACAATTCAGTGGGGAAAGAAGAGTCTTTTCAACAAATAGTATTGAGATAACAAGATAGCCACATATAAAGAAAAGAATGACGCTGGACACTTTACCTCACAGCACATACAAAAACGAACTCAAAACAGATTAAATACCTATAATAAGAGTTAAAGCTATGAAACTCTTAAGAGAAAACACAAGGGTAAATGGCCTTAGATTTTGCAATAGCTTCTTATATATGACATCAAAAGAAAAAGATAAATTAGATTTCATCAAAATTAAAACCTTATGCTTCAAAGGATACCATCAAGAAAGTGAAAAGAAAATGCACAGAATGAGAAGAAATATTTGTAAATCACAAAGCAGGTAAGAGGTTTGTACCTAGACTACATAAAGAACTCTTACAACTCAATAACAAAAGAACAAATATCCCACTTAAAAATGGGCAAAGGGTCTGAATAGACAGTTCACCAAGGAAGATACACAAATGGTTGATAAACACATGAAAAGATGTTCAACATGAATGATCAACAGAAAAATACAAATCAAAATTATAATCAGATATCACTTCACACTCACTAGTACGGATATAATCAAAGTCAATTAATAACAAGGGTTGGCAAGGATATGGAGAAATCAGAACCCTTGTATTCTGCTAGAGGAATGTGAAATGGTGAAGACCATTTGGAGAACAGTCTGGCAGTTTCTCGAATGGTAAAACATAGTTACCGTATGATCCAGCAATTCCACTCTATGTATCCACATAGGAGAAATGAAAACATACACTCACACAAAAATTTGTACACAAATGTTTACTGTAGAATTATTTGTAATAGCCAAAAGGAAAGAACTCAAATGTCCTCAACTGATCAATGAATAAACAAAATGAATAAACAAAATGATATCCATACAGTGGAATGTTATTCGGTCATACAATGAAATAACTTCACACCTATCAATTAGGCTACTACCAAAAAACCAGGAAGTAAGAGGTGTTGACAAGGATGAGGAGAAACTGGAAACCTCATACATTAATGGTGAGAATGTAAAATGATACAGCCATTATAGAAAATGGTATGGTAGTTTTAAAAAAATTAAAAGTAGAATTACCATATGATCCTATATTTCCACTTCTGGGCATATATCCAAAAGAACTGGAAGCAGGAATTGAACAGATATTTGTACACTCATGCTCACAGCAGCATTATTCACAATAACCAAAAGGCAGAAGCAACCCAAGTGTCCACTGACAGATGAATGGAAAAACAGATGTGATATAAACATATACTGGAGTATTACTCAGCCTTAAAAAGGAAATTTTAACACATACAACAACATGGATAAACATGAAAGGAGATTACATTAAGTGGAATGAATCAGTCACAAAAGGACAAATACTGTATGATTTCACTTATATGAAGTAACTAGTCATCAAATTCATAAAGACGAAAGGTAAAATAGTGATAGCCAAGGATGGGGGAGATAGGAATGGGAATTGTTTAATGAGTATAAAGTTTCAGTTTTGCAAGATGAAGAGTTCTGGAGACTGGTTGCATAACAATGTGAATGTACTGAATACTACTGAACTGTACACTTAAAAATGGTTAAGATAGTAAATTTTATGTTACCTATATTCTATCAAAATTAAAAAACTGATACATCCTATAACAGTAATAAACATTAATTAGGAAAAAAATGAAAAAAGTACTGATATATACTACAATATGGATAAACCTTGGAAAAGTTAAGTGAAAAGAAGCTAATCACAAAAGACCACATACTGTAGGATTCCATTTTTATGCAATGACCATAATAGGCAAATCTATAGAGATGGGAAGTAAACTAGTGGTTGCCTAGGGCTGGGAAGAGAAAGGAAAGTAGGGGACTAGGAGGATGATAGTTAAAGAATACGGGATTTCTTCCTGAGGTAATAATGTTCTAAAATTGACTACATACAATATACTCAAAACCACAGAAATGTACACTTTAAAAATGAGTGAACTGTATGGTATGTGAACTATATCTCTCTAAAGCTATGTTGAAAAAAAAATTGAAGGTTACTCTACTCAGAGGGAAAAGCCAGACATCCAAAATGAAGACTACTGGATCAGAAGTCCAGTACACTTACAAAGAGCCCAAAATTGGTCCTCTCATTCCAGGACAAGTCCTATTGGGGAAAATAACCAACACAACTGCAAAGGAAACTCAGGCCAGCACCTAAGCTAATCATGTATGTGTCATTCATAAATATGTAGAGACCAACACAGAGGAGCAGACATTTAAAGAAAACCTAACTAGAGGGTTTTAATGAGCACTCTTCAGTATGCTATGACTTACCAGCATTAAAAACTGAGTTTCCAAAAAACTGTAATTCCAAATCCTGCTTACATATCAGAGTCATCTGTGGAGATTTTTCTTTTAATATGTAACTTCCCAGAGCTCTCCACAGATCTATTAAATCAGAATCTCTAGGATACGACCCAAACACACTTTTGGTTTAAAGTGACAAAAGTAACACTAACTTTTATCCCTGGATAAGGGCCAGTGATCTCTTATGATGTCCATGGGTACACTAGTAAGATCAGTAAACTTACTGTTTTTCAGAGATACTATTTTTTTTCAAAATGGCAAGGTTTTGAAGACTTCTATTTCCCTTATTAGAAAAACTATGCTCTTCCGAAACTTAAGCAAATTCTCCTCCCTTATAAGGCTCTCCATAAATAATTAAACTAGATCTCTCAACAGAAAGTATATTAGGCAAGAGGAAACAGGTATTTGACTTTTTAAGATGTACGACTTGAATATCATTTCATTAACTTAGCTACATAGATATGCTTTGACTAATGATTAATTAGCAACAAAACAAAACACTGTTCTGTTTTGGTTTTAGTCAAAAAAGCAACTTATTTACTTACAGAAATCCATTAAAAACATCAAGGTTTTTTCCACTCAAGGCATCAATCTTGAATGGCCAAAACATTTATTTTATATCCAGATGGATTCTGTAAGTTTAAAGATAATGGGACAATTACCTATCCAAAATTTATTTTTCATTTTTAGTTTTTGTTTTGGTCAAGAGCATAAGCAGATCTAATTATTTAAATATTGAAAACACATGATAAAAAGAAAACTATCATAGCCTCTTAAATTTCCAGAATTGTGAAAACGTTACTACAATCTGTACCAATCCTGGCTTTTAAAATCCACTCAACTGAAGCTCTTGGGTAACACTTTACAATTTCTATACTGAGACTCTGAAATTTGAATAGGTATGCTGAAATATTAATTTGTATCTATTAATGATGCATATATAAAGTACATATTCAATTAAAGGAAGAAAAATATTCATATGATAGCTTTAGACAAATTGCTTCTGGTTACATTTCCCACCCATATGTCCTCTACCTCCAACAGCAAACTCTAGTGAATTTACATTTCACAACATCCGTTAGATTTTGCATGACTGATAACACAGCACACCAACTGACAAATTGGTTTGAACACACACATTTCAGACTTTTTTCTACAGGACTACTACATACCTGACTTTTCATCTTGTACTTCAAATTCCGCACCAGCAGATCCCAAAAGTGATGCCCCATGTTGTAACAATCTACATATATCAAATCTGTCAAAATTCAATCGATCTGTAGTAGATGAATCTTCCATAGCACTTTCTGAAGGAGTTTCTAGATGAGGTTTAAAAACATTTTATTTGATTAAATAGCCAAAAAGTATAGAATGAAAGAAAATAGCCTTACTTCAGGTGGGTGGGTAATATTTTAAGAAAAGTAAAAGATGGAGGTAGTAGAAAAGCTACTGTGGACTTACTTATGATCAGTTCTTACTTATGAAAAAACTGGTAGGTGGCTCCCCTTCTACAAACTATCAGAACATTAGTGGGTGTATGTGTAACTTTTTGACTATGGAAGCACGATGCTATACACAGAAATGCATCCCCATGTTGAAATATATATGTTAAATATCATGCTGTCTCCACTGTTAAACACTTAAAAAGTATCAAGGTAGTTTACTGTAACGGTAAATTGGAAGATAAAAGAATATATTCATTAATAAAACTAGTGAGAACCATCCCTCCCTATAACTGAGGAACATCCAGGACACAAAGCAACTACTTACTCAATAAGACTCATTTCTCATAATATAAGCAAATTATAATCTCCTGGCAAATTGCTAGAATTATATATCCATCTGGTACTGAAAAATATCTACATAATGTTCTGTATTCCTCCAAAAAAGGTTATGCCATTGTAAATTTTAAAATATATTGTAACTATTCACCGACTTAATGGTTTGTTTAGTTGGCATTTGCATATAATTCATCTGTAAACTAAAGCATAATTGTGAAACTTAAAAGGAACTGCTATGAATATCTTAAAGTCTTCTAATATTAGTAACCTTAATTACTATTAAATTTAATGGTAGTGTAACTAATTTAAAGTTATTTTTAAAAAGAATCTGAGTCTGAGTATCTCTATATATCAAAAAAACCAGGGGTAATAAGCTGGAAAAGAAAAGAGTCTTTTCTAAAACAAGTTATAACTTCTTCTAGTTATATATTTCTTTTGGTGAGAGAAGACAACACAATCACTCAAAAGAAGTGCCAGCAAATTAAAGCAAAACTTTTAGACATATGATTTAAAGTGATATTATGAAAGTGACTTGAAAATGAAATGCAGTTGCACCATATTAAATTCTCACTTAATTAACATGTATACCTTTATAAATTTAGAAAAGCGTACATTCATTTTTGAATGCCATAAAGAACAGGCAGTCAGAAAACAAATAATTTCCACATCTCAAAGACACATAAAAAACTAAAGACTTACCCCTCCAAATATCCACACATACTTGTGCTTAAATTTAGTAAATAATTACACTATTATTCACCCAGTAATAAGAAAAAATAGACTATTTCAAATGTTTATATTGTATTATTTTTTAAGACATAAATCCTTGAGGGACGTCATCATCTCTGTAAATCAAGTACACTGTAGAATTAATAATTTAAAATATTTATGTAAACATTGTTTGTCTAGTATTTTTTTAAATAGTGAAAATCACCTTATTCAATGTCATTTCCTAACAAAGCATGAAAATAAAGCCTTTAAATTAAAAGTGAAATTATTAAAAATTAAAATGCAAAGAATAGTTAATTCTATAATTAGATTTTTACTGCAAACTACTTTTTCCACTTAAAAGCACCTTGTCTGGTTCTTGGCACTGGATTCCACTCAGGTACATTTTTCACTATAGCTTCAACAGCTTGTCCTGCTGCAATCCGAGTATCCCAATTTGTACTCCTTAAATATATCAACACCTTAAAAGTTACAAAATAAAATAGTTATAAACCCAAAAATATTGTTTGTTCAAGGTGGCCAGAACAGAGAAACACCAATTCACTTGTTATTAACTTTTAATGTAGCAGCCCTCAGATTTATATAAAACATTTTGGAATTACTAAAATCATTTATAAGATTTATCATTCACAGGAAATTACTACACTTTAAAAAAAGGAACTAGGAAATTTTAATAAAAGAATTCTTAAGTACATTTTAAAAATAACATAGCTTTTAACATACAAAGGGTATATTATTCATTAAGTTCCATTACAAAATGCAAAGAGTTATAAAGACTAGCAGAAAAGATAAATGAATTCAGCAAGATAGCAAGATGTAAGATCAATAAACAAAAATCAACCGTATTTCTATACACTTTCAACAATCTGAAAATGAAATTAAGAAAACTATCCCATCTATAATAGTATCAAAAAGTATAAAATACTAAGAATAAATTGAGCAAAAGAAGGACAAGACTTGTATACTGAAGACTACAAAAAATTCAAAATATTGTTGCAAGAAATTAAATAAGACCTAAATAAATAGAAAGACACCTCACGTCCATGGATTGGAAGACTTAATACTGTTAAAATAGTAATACTCCCTAAATTGATCTACAGACTCAATACAATTTCTATCAAAACCCAGCTGGTTTTTTTTTTTTTTTGCAGAAATGGACAAGGTGATTGTAAAATGTATGTGGAAATGTAAGGGACCCAGAATTAAGAAAATAATCTTGAAAATGAATAATAAAATTGGCAAACTCAAACTTCTTGATCTGAAAACTTACTACAAAGCAACAATAATCAAGACAGTGTGGTACTGGGAAAAGGACAGATAAAGGATCAATGGAAAAGAATTTAGAGTCCAGAAATAGTACTATGTATCTAGGATCAACTGATTTTTGACAAGAGTGCCACGACAATTCGATGGAGAAAGAAGGGTTTTTTTTTTTTCAACAAATGGTGCTGGAGCAACAAAATAATGATTTAAAATCCCTACCTCACACCATACACAAAAATTAACTCAAAATAGACCATAAGCCTAAAAATAAGAGCTAAAACTATAAAAGTATTAGAAGAAAACACATGGATAAATCTTTGTAACCTTGGGTTAGGCAGGGTTTCTTAGATATGATCCTAAGAGCACAAATGATGTGTTTTTTTAAAAAAAAAAAAGGTAAATTTGACTTAATCAAAATTAATAACTTTTGTGCTCCAAAGGATATCATTAAGTAAAAAGACAACCCGTAGATTACAAGAACATATCTGCTAATCCCGTACCTGATAAAGGGCTTGTAACTAAAATATACAGAACTCTTACAATTCATTAATAAAAGTACAAATATTCCACTTCAAAATGGGCAAAGTATCTGATTAGACAGATCTCCAAAGGAGATATAGAAATGGTTGATAAACACATAAAAAGATGTTCAACATCATTAGCCATCAGGAAAATGCAAATCAAAACTACAATATCACTTTACATTCACTGATGTGGATATAATCAAAGTCAGTTAATCCTAAGTGTTGACAAGAATGTGAAGAAATCAGATCTCTCATACAGCGCTACTGGGAATGTAGTATGGTGGAGCCAATCTGGAAAGCAATGTGGCAGTTCCTCATAAAGTAAACATATTTACCGTATGACCCAGCAATTCTGCTCTCTTCTATACACCCATGTATGAAAACATACATCCACAAAAAACTTGTACACAAATTTTCATAGCAGCATTATAGGCCAAAAAGTGGAAACAACCCAAATGCCCATCAACTGAACAGATAAATAAGATACAGAATATCCATAGCCATACAATAGAATAATGTGGCAATAAAAAAGAATGAAGTAATGAAACATGCTACAATACAAAAGAAACCTGAAAATACATTTTAAGTGAAAAAACCAAACACGAAAGGTAATACATTTACATAAAATGTTCAAAATAAAGCAAAGAGATTAGTGGTTACGTAGGACTAGACATGGGAGGAGTGATGGAGAGTGACTACTAATAGGACTTCCTGAGAAGATACGTTTTAAAATTAGATTGTGATGATGGTTGCACACATTTTTAAATATACTAAAAATCACTGAATTGCACACTTTACCTGGGTGAATAGTATGGTATGTAAATTACATTTCAAAAAAGCTGTTTAAAAAAATAAAACCAAATGGCAACAGGAAAACACTGAGGGCAGAGGGAATAGGTGGTGAGAAGGTGCTAAAAACAAACTCTGCCTCTTTTGGAATTATCTAATGGCAGCCATATGCTGGGGTCTGAGCTATGAAGACCAGAACCTCACTTGGAATCCTGGAAACCTTTTCTCAGTTCAGCACAGGTTAATCTTGTTCATTCTTAGTTTCGGCTCATTGAGCCCTCCACCTCTTCCCTTGGGATGAGAAGAAATGGGTATGCTCTCTATCCCCACATCTTACACATGAGTTCAGTATTATCTAATATGCATCCTTCTCCATTCTGAGAACATGGAGCCTATAGATGTCAAATCAGTTTCTTCATCTATACCTTGATTAGGAAGTTCTGATAGTATCTAAGTGGGAAGCATGTTGGAAAGAGTCACTGTTACGTCAGCCCTTATGGTAGGAACAAAAGAGTGGAGATCTGTATATGCTGACTAAGGGCTTAGAACTCCTACTCACAGGAATCAGGAAGGGGCAAATCAGAGTGAAAGGACGGGATAAGACCGGTGGGAAGAGGTATCTTGGGTCTTCCAACTGGGTCTGGGCTATCATATTGTTCCCCACCCTATCCTCTAGCCACCTCCTCCCACCCCCAACACACATACAGAACACTCCTGTTTTTACTTTGCATGCCAGAGAATTAAATACATGGAATTTGCTGCTTATTATCATAGTCACACTTGTACAAGCCCACAGAGTTCAGAGAAAAAAAAAAAGTCATTGCTTAAGGAAAGAACATGGGCTAGGATTATGAAGACACTGATCCATCAAAGCAGAAAGCCTCCACTTTCAAACAGCTGATAACTAAGAAAGTAATGACAACCAGTTTCTCATCTATTTCCACCACTGTCCATAAGTACTTATCCATTTGAAGACTACCAACTGTGATATAATTATTATTTGCTAAGAACAAGTCAGACCACTAACAAACAAGATTAACAACTTAGTTCATGACCAAATTGAATCAGATTTAAGTATGTGCCACAGGCCAAAGGTTCTATGTTGTCAAATCCATTAAACTATTAAACTTGATGCAAAAAACAAAGTATTTTAAAGCTTATGACAAACAAAAATTTAAAATGGCAAAAAAATTTAAATATTTGAAGAAATACTGAGATACTTAATGGAATCTGAAGACTACAAATTGCCAATAATAACACAATTTCTTTCTCTATTCTTATGTTCTTATCCATGGACAAATTTCTACAATTATATTATACTAAAAGAAAAAAAAAAGAATTCTTACTTTAGATAAGAGATTATTTAGTTCATGGGGATGAAGCTTCACCACTTCTCCAAGTTGCTGTGCAGCAGCTTTTCTTGTAACTGGAGTAGTGCCAGTATCCAGTAGGATAAAAAGACGGTCAAGCCTAAAATAACAAAAATAAAAGTTATTCTGAAATGTGTTTCCTCATATGTATAAGTATGAGTCAGTAAATTTATGTATTCAGCATCTATGAACAGAGATTTATGCTAGGGTCGCAGGAGGGCATCTAATCTCTACTTTCAAGGAAACTGTCATGGGGGTGCAGTGACTGGGTAAGGCAAGTACACATATAATTAGAATATAAGATACAATATATGTATCATACATGTATATACATGTATAAGATACATGTCAGAAAAGAAGAACGAAGTATTTCAAGGAATAGGAATGAAGGCAGCAAATGCTACATCTCCAAATGTGAAATACTAAGGAGGCTTCCTGAAAGAAATAGTGTGTGAGCTGGACCTTAATGGCAGAAAAAGATTTCAATACTCCACTAGTGGAGATGCGGTGGTAAAAGAGAAGAGAGGAGAAATATCTGGAAGAGGAAATAAGAAAGCACAGCAATAAGGAAAGGGAGACTATATTTAGGGAAGTGAGTAACACAGCCTGGTTGTAATTGAGGGTACACTTCAGAAACGTGGAAGATACAACCGCAAAAATAGTTAAAGCCCTACTGTGGAGACCTCTGAATTATAGTTCAGCCCTGAAAGTCTTGGGATAAGAAAGTGATGGGACTGGAGCTATGCTTTAGGGAGATTAGTCTGGAAGCAGTGTGAAGCCTGAAGTAAAATGGAGGTAAGCTTTTAGAGAATTTTAGGCTAAAAGCACAGACCTGAACTATACAATCATGGCAATAAGACTAGAAAGAAGTTGGGAGAAATGCTACAGAAGTAAAACACCATGGTATAGTAATTCAATTAAAATGTCAAGGAAATGAAAGGGTTCTGAGACTCTGAATCTTAGAAAATGTCTTTAAAATAAGTGGGAAGAACTGGAGGAAATGTTACTGGGAAAAGATAGTAAGTTTATCAGTGGCAGGAACAGGAGAGCTGGGAGAGATCAAAAAGGATAGTTGGAAAAGAGATCTGATGTTCACGAGAAAGTTGAGACTAAAGGCATATGAGACATTTGTAAAGATAGGGCAGTAAGATCTCTGAGGAAAGAGTTCATAAAGGCAAGGAGCATAATGGAACAAATACCAGAGCCATAACACATGGTTCAAATCCCAGTCACTTAGCCAACAAATAGTTTGGAATAAAATCACAATGCCTTATACCTGGAATAAGTGGGGAGATATGGAAAATTGTGTCACTTTGTTTCTGGGATATAGGAAAATCCTAAGATTTTTAGAAGGCACAGTAACAAGCAATTGCCACTAGCTGTCCACCTATCATACAGGGCTAGTCCTTCCACCACACTACTAATCAGGCTCAATGAGGCAAATGAATGCCACAGGTAATGAAAGGAAGGTGGCTTCACATGTGGAATAAATTGGGACTTTTTAAACAAGATGAAGGGTGAAAAGAGGCAAGGCTATATTAACTGTGCCCAATCCTATACCAGGGGAGATTTAGAGAGTACACCTTCCAATCTCATCCAGTGAGGAAAAGAAGGCAAGCAAGGTTCCAAAGTTAAGCATGAGCATTAAGCATTAATAAACTGCAAAGAGGCTCATATTTTACTTCTGGGATGATTTTTCTTTTCCCAAAGGGCTTAAAAGTTAAAAGGCAAAGCTTCTAAAAGCTTTTTATAATATAAAGCTATAAGGCACAAATGAAATAGGCAGGGTTTTTTCTTTTTTCTTTTTCTTTTGGTGGTATCTAGTCACTAATAAAGCAGAAAAATCATTGTAACTGGTAAAAAAAATAGCTAAAATAGAACTTTTTCAGTCATGAAGACTAAGGATACAATGAAAACTTTTCAACTGCTTCAGAAAAAAACACTAAGAGCAAGATTCAAATTTTATAGTTAAGGGTATGTAAGAAGGACATTCAAGAAAAATATCTGAGGCAACTAAAGCCAGCAACACAAAGAAAAAAAAGAGTAATATAAGTTTTTGCTTCCAATATACTTTAAAGGCACACAGTGTTTATAAAGAAATTAATTTCTATAAGACATGCAAAAAGATTAATTTTTTTATACATACAGTGTGTGCAATACATCCCACCTTATGACACAGTATTTCTCCTTTTTCATTCAAGGCCATCTAAATACTTGTCTTTACCTATTCACCCTTCAGGCTTTGCTATAGGATTTGGTGAACAACAGTGACTAAGATAAAGTGGGACAAAAGGGAGAAAAAATCTTTTTCTGACAGTTGGTGTTCTTAAAAGTTCTAAGACTACGTCAGACCCCAAACCCATTCCCCACAAAATGATTTCCCTCATCCATCCCATACATAACTCTCAGAATGCCCTTTGACTTATTTTCACATTTTTAAAACTGTGATGTTAAAGTTCCTAAAAACTCTCTATGCATATTGCCATGACTCTGATTTTGAATGCTTGTGCTCAATGAAATTAGCAAAAAGAAATTTTAAATATCTATAAAAGTATCAAAACAAATACTCATTTTAAATCTATATTCTATGGCAGGCAAAAACTATCAAAAATTAAATGTTTTATTATAGAAAATATGTCAGGTCAAATTTACGCAACAGTAGATATATTTGTATACGAGGCATGTATTCTCTATAACAATATCAGGCTCTCTTATGTGTGTACAGATCACATAAATCCAGGACTTTCCTATAGGAAAACAGTGATAAAATGGGAAACATACTACCTGGAAATTAGAAGAGCTTTAAAAAGCACTACTTGTGTCACTTATTGGAAGACTTAGAGAAGCTCACTTAACTTCACTTAACCTCTTATTTTATAGGGTAAAATTGTATAATTTAGCCATATTTTACAGCTTCACACCATTGCAGCTTTTTAAAATAGTTTTCTCTCCCCCTTATATACCATAATGTTTGTTATATCTTTGATTTATTTGATGCAAAGTTCCTTACACTGCACCTCTGGAAAATTTCAACTACTTCGTAATTCCTTTTTAATAATGGAGTTTCTGTTTTTGTGACTAAAAGCAAAGCTGGCTGCAAAATGAACGCTCTAAGGAAGTGACAATACTAACCTGCTTATAAATTCATGTGTAAACAACTAAAATAAAACTGACAGTTTTCCAAGTTTTTCCCAATCATTTCCACTTTCCTCAAGCCCCAACTGCCATCCCCTATTCCTTTAAAGAAATGGACTGGAAAAAAAAAAAAAAGCAAAAAAGAAATGGACTGAGGAGATCTCTATGTTATGGAACATAAACTATGTCATTCCCTCCTTATTAACTCTGAAAGTCTTTACACTTATCCTCTCTTTCAATTTCAGATGAAAAGATAGCCTCACTCTTCTTCAAGATTTAGATAATGTCCCACTATTTTCTAGATACCATCCCCTTCTACCCTCATTCAATTAACCTTTCTCCAATATCTTAAACCACTGCCTGATTAACCTGTTTACTTCCATCTTCAAATATGCAGAGATCTGTCTTTAACAAGAGGATAAACTGCTTGACCTCCATCTTCTAGAACACTCCTTTTACTGCCAAGCATCTTGAGTGTTTAAAATCACTTTTTTAATTTCCTCACCATACACAATTTAATCTCTGCAAATCATGTTTACTGCCTTCTCTACTACCAAAACAGCACACCTGAGAGTCACTAATGAACTCCTAAACACCAAATCCAATTTTTTTTTGTAAATCCAATTTTCTTGACGCCTCTGTGACATCTGATTTCAGCAAGATCCTTACTTTTAAAATGCTTTCCTTCCTAAATTCACAACATATTACCACATTCTCTGAACACCTAATTCTTTCCTTGGTTTCCCTACTCTTACTATTCTTAATGAGAACACTCTCCCAGATTCAATCCTTGGCTGCTCATTGCTCACCAATTTCTCCCACAGGACACTGTAATTTGTTCAAAATATAACACAGTGCAAATAATCCACAAATCTAGCCCAACCAGGAGCTCTAGTGCCACACCTTTAACTGCCTGATGAGCGTAACTCCATAGTAATGTGATCTCATTGCTAAATTTACTTCCTAAAGCTTCCTTTACTTCTTTGACCAAATTACTATCTTACTCTAAAACTTTCAATGGCTCATCCTTACCTACCAGACAGTAATTAAAAACAAACAAAAATCTCCCAACATGGGCCATTTTGGTTTCTACAATTTTGTCTACACTTTTCCTCTACTTTGCTTGGTCCAATTCTTCAGCTAGCTCCCACTTACCATGATTCAATTCAAGACCTTTCCTTCCTGAAACCATCTCAGACTATGACACAATTACTTTCCCTTCTGAAATGCACAGGAATTCTTATCTTGAATAATCATTCTGGCATTTATTTTGCATTTCTGTGGCATCTCTTACATTAATTTGTCACATGAAGTTTTAGGCTCCCCATTAGGCTTCACCTTCTTCTTTTTGTCCCCCAAATACTTGGCACAGTTTCTTTGCACAGTATTCAAATATTTGTTGAGTAACTGATATTTACTGTAATTAAAATTATAAAGAAAAGTTCAAGTTTCCTGGGGACAAGTTTAAGCACCATTTTTAAGCAAAAATGTACTATAATTTTTTTTTACTTCGAGAAACATCCTTAATCTGTCATAGCTATATTACATAAAAACAAGTTATAAAAATAACACAAGTGACGGTAAGGCAAGATTTCAGTAAGTGAAAAGATCAGCACAGCAGTACCTTAGCAATATGAACATCAAGGCAGTGATGTGTACTCCAAACAGCAAGCTGAAAAAGACCATGCAGTAGGCATTGCATTCCTTCAGTAATTTCCACCCTTCCTAAACTTTCCTTTAGCCCTCTGCTATCCAGCTTCATTAGGACCACACTCCTACTCAAGGACCTCTGACTCCTCTCTAACTTAACACTGACCCTATCTCACAGACACACAGTTCCTCCTACCTCTCCTTTCTTCAAAGCCTTTTATCCAATGCCACCTGCCTGAGGGGAGCAGATCAGCTCACTCTCTCATCCAATTCCAGGCCTATATATTTTCACATCTCCCACCTTTCTGGTAGCCAAACTTGCCTCCCTGAATAGAGGAATGGGGATACAAGAATGCTTCTTTGGTCCTCTCGACTCAAAGCTCCTTTTGGAGTTCATTCCTCTTTCCAGGACAGGAGACTAGATGCCACAAAAAAGAAGAACAAAGGGATGAGCATACCGGGATCTCACAGGAGGGCAGTCTGCCCTACTACCCTAGGAGAGCCAGCTATGAGGCAAACAGAGTAAGCATCAGGGCCAGGTCAGAATGAAAAAGGCTGGTATAATGAACTGGTGGGAGAGGGAGAAAGGGCAAGAGACAGGGTCAGTGTTATGTTAGAGGGCAGACAGGGCCCTCGATGAGGGAGAGGTCTGAAGGAAGCTAGGTGCTTAGAAGAGAAAGGAAGTTAAAAGAAGGGCTGATTGAGGGAACACAGTACCTACCACGATACTTCTTTTGGCTAAACCTTCTCTTGCAGAATGGCTAATAGAATAAAAATATCATTCTTCATTCTCTGAAGGGATACAGATGGAGGAAAAAGAGGTAACAGATGTCAAGCTGAATGGAAGGTACCAAAGACTCCAGAAGAATAAATTTTAAAAAACATAAAGCAAGTATATTTGACAATATCCACCGGTTATGAATCTACTCATGATGACAATCTGGCCTATTTTCAATTTGGATTTTAACTCAGAAATAACTACATGACATGATTCGTTTTTATTTTACCAATCTGTGATTTCAGAAAACTGCTCTAAAGACTGCCTAAAAGAAGGAAATAGTACATGGGAGTCTGTAAAGGTTATGCTGGCAGCTGAGATCTAACTCCTCTTCAGTTGTCTGTATTATGACAATTCAGAGTAAAAATAAAAAAAGAAAACCATATGCATTTTAAACTATAAAACATGTCTTAGATTACTATTTCATCACTAATTAATATATACTGCACTTCCACTCCTAAGCCATTTAAGAATTTAAAAAAAAAGGAAACACATAACTTCCTCAATCTACATCCAATCTCAACATTCTCAGAATTCAGTCACTGAAAAATTGTGGAAGGTCAACTCATAATACTTCACAAGGATGGCTTTGTAATCTTAACTAAATGGGAATGATCAGTCAAGTCTGTTCATTTTGTCATACTTTTTTTTTACATTTACTATTTGAAGTTTTATTTTTCTGTTACTTAGGGAATAAGAAAATAAATATCTGATATGAACACTATGCTTCATCCTACATATTATCATTAAGCAAGAAAGTGATGGTCAAAAGAAACAATTTCCAAGAAATTGTCCAACTGATTGTTTTAAAATGTATGTTTTCTACTTCCTATTGTGGGTCATCTGAAACTATGTTACATTTTTTAAACAAAAAAGTGTATTAATTTAAGATACCACATACAACACTAAGAACAGATATGAAGATGTGAAACCACACTAAAGTCAGGTGCAAAGGCAGGTGCATGCTAGATCATTTACATTCCCACTTCCACTCTACAGAACATAAACTCCATGAGAATAGGGACTCCATTTTTGTTCTCTGCTGTATCTCCAGCACATAGAACATAAAGATTCTGTATATACTTGTTAAATGAATGCTGAAAAAGGACAACCAACTTGGGTTATTTCCTTTAGGGCTTTTTTTTCTAACCTCCACCACCTCTTGCATGACTTTATTTTAAAAATAAAATCTAGGTTCTTCAGGAGAAATATCTGTAGTTTTAAAACTTTATTTGAAATTGTACATTTTAAAATGGTTAAAAAGATTAATTTTACATGCACAGTACTTTGAGAAATAAAGAAACAAGAAGGAATTAATCACAGGGATTAAAAAGGGTATGCTTATATAATGCCTCCTCTCCCTTCCCTGGCTTTTTGTCCCTAAATTTTTTTAAAGTATGAAATATTTGACATAATTTACAACAGTGCCTTTTGTCAATCTTACAATGGATTGAAATTAGCAATAGTAAAGGATAGTGGAGAAACAGGCCTAGCAAACATTAGAAACCTAATGTTGTCCTACAGGTAAGATCATTTTAGTATTGTCCTGTCAAGAGGAAGGACCTACTGGAACTTTCGTCACATCAAGAAATTTCCTTTCATTGGCAATGTAGGCCTGTTAAAACAAAGTTTCTCTGAAGTATCAGCAGTGCAGAGAGAGAATTAACAAAACTGAGCAAAGTTCTGCTCACATGTAGCAATTTGTTTCTTCCGTAAGAGTGTGTTTCATTTTTTCCCTGAATCTTTTCTAAACACTGCA
This sequence comes from Vicugna pacos, assembly GCF_048564905.1. NCBI lineage: Eukaryota > Metazoa > Chordata > Mammalia > Artiodactyla > Camelidae > Vicugna > Vicugna pacos. The sequence continues at coordinate 70,296,779 of NC_132997.1, read as the reverse complement.
TCATTTTAAAATGCTAAGATATATGTCACAGACTCAAGGTATGGCTTTTAAAATGGTCAAGTCATAACTACTGTCCAGACATTTCAGACATGAACTTTATAGCAGAGATCACTGAGGAAAAATTACCTGAATTATATTTATACTTTTTCTTTATGCAATCAAGGAAAAACTATGTTCATAATAGCCAATCAATGTATAACAACAGGCAATCAATTGTGGCATAAACAGGCAAAGGTATCAAAAACAGTCTTTAAAAAACACCTGTATTAAGCCGTGGAACCCAACTCTGTCAGACTCACCCACCACTTCTGTAATGAACATAAGCTTTAACAAACCCTCTAAGATTGCCTTTGCCTTTACTGTTGGTGGCTCAACTCTAGCTAGGGGACAAATGACACTCAGAGTCACAAAACAAAACAGTATTCAAACATTTAATAATTATGATTTAAAATGTTTGCAAAAAACAATGAAAGCGTAATATATAATTTGTTTTTTTTTTTGTTTGCTGAGGTTGATTTTATGGAAGCAAGTCAAGTAGCTAGTGAGTGAGTTTAGCTGACTTTCCAGTATTCATATCTTAAGAGCAACATTGTTCTCTACTCCTACATTTGTATGCTGTCTCTTTTACTAAGGGTTTATAGGAGTCATACACTTTTTGGTAATATCTCCCTGCATTTTATGGAGAGCTTCAAATGCTGTATTTGCAATTTTGGAGAGTCACAAAGTTGGGGGGTGCTTTGTTTGTTTTCAGGAAGATTTAACTCACCCATAGATAAAGAGTTCACCATGCATTTCATACTTTGCTACATTCTAATAATTCAAGGTACTACATTAAAACTAGGCCTTTATAAAACTTTTAAGTGGAGTCTAAAAACTGATTACACAAAATGTAGGGTTACATTATAACAAATTTGCATTATAAAAGACCACACTATCACAATTATACTAGACTATAAACTTACAAAAATAGTTCTGATAATATTTACTATCTTTTTTAAATTATAATTTTGACCAATATTCAAAGCTATAATGAACATTTTTCTCCCTGGGGGAAACTGTAAAACTCAGAACCAAACATTGAAAAACACTGGAAACATTCCGCTATACATACATGGAAAAATCATGACCAGAATTAAAAGAAACAAAATCACTCATCTATTTTCTGAAAATGTACTGAGCACCTACTAGGAGCTAGGCACTCTCTGGGGACAGAAAGAGCAAAGACATTTCCTTCTCTCACAGAGATGTTAACTCCAGCAAGGGAGAGAACAATTAAACAATCACCTACAGGGTATGATGAATATAACTGACAGGAGTATCCACTGGTACAAATAGCTCAAATGAAGTAAAACCAGAGAAGGCTTCCCAAACAAAATGATGTATATATGGGCTTAGACTCAAAAACTAAGGTTGGAATAAACCAGACTTGGAGGGTCAGGGGAGTGGACGCAGGAAAGATGTTCCAGAGATAATGACTAGGAGGTGAGAAAACAGATTGGAATGAAGGGGAGAGGGATAAAAGAAGAGAGAGAAAGAGAAAGAGAGAAGAGATGCAGAGAACTTGATATAAGATGAAGCTAAAAAGGTAAAGCAGGAACCAGATCACAAATGATTTGGTAAGATGTGTTTGTTAAGGAAGTTGGACTTTATCCTAATTAGAAAACAACTAAAGGGTTTTAAGCAGAAAAAAAGACCACATTAAAATGGGCACATTAGCAAATAATAGTACATAGCTGAAGTGAAGAATAAATTATAAAGGCTTCCATGCCTTCAGGGGAGGCAGGGAGAGCAGAGTGGCTGCTGCTGCTGCTGCGGTGTCTTGGATTAAAGATGATGGTGGTATGCAGTAGGGCTGTAGTAACTGCTATGGAAAGAAAAAAGACTGGCCAGAGAAAGATCAGAAAGAAAGAACTGACAGGACTGAATTTGGGGACTGGCTACCTGGGGGGAAAGGAAGGGAGGGAGAAGTCAAATATTATTCTTAAGTTTCTGAATCTGACAATTGAGGGAATTATGTACCAACTTACTGTTTTCTTTCCATTTGGAAATATTTACAAGGTTCTAAAATTAGTTTCTTTGCAGTTATGCACACTGATATAAACAATGAAAACCATTTTAGATTTGATTCTAGCAAAAATGATTTTTATCTCTTGAACCATCTTCCACTTGTTCTGCAACAAAATAATATTAAAATGAGTCTGTATTCCACATCAACAGGAGAAAAATGAAATTTAGCTAATAAAGATATGTGCTCAGTGCATGGAGAAGGCCAGTTTGAAATTAAAGTCTGCTATTCAAAGTGAATCCTCAGATGAAGAAGCAAGGGCTGACACTATCCCCAAATCAGAAAGTGTCTCAAAAGTGCTTTCCTTGAATCTATTATATAACCAAAATAAGCACAAGACTAGCTTTCATAAAACCACGGCAGGCTTTCTTTCTTAAATTCAAAAGAATTTTGGCAAGCTGAAAAAAAAAAAAAGATCTACAGGAAAAAAAAGAGCACCACCCTTTGAAATCCAGTATCAATAACAAAAAGCAGTTGCTTTCAAAACCCACTCATTCACTCAGAAATTTAGGTGCCCTAAACTTTTATGAATAGATTACCACTGGCCAAGCACATTAGGCACATTTTAAATACTTTCATTTGTCCCTATAAAACTGTACCCAATACTGTGAAAATATACAGTCTGCTCAAGAAAGGAATTTCAAGGGCTACTCATTCCTCTAAACATTGTACCACCTTATAAACAGAATACCATATTGTTTGTGTATCAATATATTTATAATGTATATTTTATATATTCATAGAAGAGGTAACAAATCAGAAGATACACACGTTTTTGTATTTGCATAAACTGAAAATACCACTTGTCTTCTCTGAAGGCATTTTTATACACTACAAAATAAGAATTTCCTCACATTGAATGGATTCAACTTATCAACGAAATAAAAAACAGATGCCCTATATAGTACAGGGACCTTGCAACCCCCTTCATCCAACTCCTAAGGGTTTCTCCTACACAATCTTTCATCAGTTATCTAGAGAGTCTGTGAGGGATGGGTTATCTTTTCGCCTGCAAAACAGTAGTGTGTTCAATTAACTATGGAAAACGAGTAAAAACTATGTTTTTTGAACTATCAACATTTTTCCCTTCAGTCTGTGTGGAGAAGGACCCATTTCTCATGAAAACTAACAATAAACTTGGTGGCTCCTTCTGACTGCTATCATAGGAATTACATGTACGTACGTGCACTAACATCAACCCTCTGACAAAACGTATTCCCACCATCCTCTCATATTGGAGGAAAGGAGGACTTTCCTCCTACAGCTATACAAATAAATATCTTGCTGGTTCTCCTATATTTCCCTATTGATAGGCATCACTTTAAAATAACTTAAGATTTGTGACACATCTTTCAAACGTTAGTTAAGGAAGATGATGCTAATACAATAATTTGCTAAAGATCACTACGCTGATGACTGAATGTGTACTGCCAAACAAAAGGAAGAATTATACTGTAATATAAGAAGCCAGTCCTCAAGAAAGAACGTATCCCTAAAGCCGTAAACAAAAAAAAAAATTTGACATAGCTAGAAGGTCACTTGGATAATAGTAACTCTAATCTCCCCGACTTCGATAGTTACTACCAAGTTTTCCCGTGAAATGGAGGTTAGGGGTCGGCGTTAGAATACTAGGAAAGAGAAGAGACTCTCCCAGAACTGAAAGAGGGAAGAGAAACCAGAGAAGAGAAACAGGGTGAGGAAAGAGAAAAACTAGCTCTAACGTGCCAAAGAGTCTGTTCAACCAGAAAAAGACATTTTTGAATCGATTTACGAGCAGTAACCCGAGCCCAAAGCCCCGCAGACCGAGAGGCGAACTCCGGAGTCTGGGGAGGAAGGCGCCCGAGCCCCGTGACAATGGGAACTGCTCCTTTCCAGGAGTCGGGGCACCGAGAGGAGACCGTGCCTCGCGCGGGCCGCCTTCCCGTCCGCCCGTGAGAAGCCAGACCCACCTGGACACCGCCATGGCCGGGCGCCGGCGGTTCGGAGCTCCCCGCGAGCGACGCGCCGCGCCGCTGAGGCGCTAGTTTCCAGAAAGCCGAGCGGCGCAGGCCCAGGCCACGGAGCAGAGGGGAGCGGCCGGTGCGGCGCAGGGCGTCCCGGCGCGGGCCCTGGGGCATCTGCCCCGCCGCCTACCCGAACTCGTCCCCGCGGCGACCAGGAAGCAGGGGTCTGAGACGGCGGCGGAGGCGGCACTCCTCCAACCCGCACGACTTCAAACCGGGTGCCCCCAGCCCCGCTCTTTGCTGACGCAGGCGTCGGCACGCCGGACTAAGCGTCAGTGCGCCGGAAGTGACATCAGCTCACCGCGAGGCGCTCCACTCCGCAGCTGAAGCAGAGGAGTTCCGGCCAGTTCAGCCTGGTCCCGGGCGCTGGAGTTAAAAAGCTACTTGTGCACACCTGGAGGGCATCGTTGCTTTTCAGAACAGGCGGGAAAGGGAAAAAAAAAAAAGTCTCCTTGTTTTTTAGAGAAGGAAAAAAGGCGATTTAGCCAAGGTTCTCGAAGTTCAAAACCTTTGTTTCTAATTCTCATCGCCCTAACCGTCAACCTCTCCAGACCGCTTCTAGAGAAAGGACCACAGGAGGCCCTAGTCCTATGGTGGCGATGCCAGTGGGAGGGGGTGACATCAGGAAAGATCTGCAACGGCAGTGAAAAGCACGGCTCAAGTATTTTCCGTATTTCTGCCATATGTTCTGCGTTGATTTTGGCGGGAGGGTCTTCTGCCAACCATTTTGCGAAGTTTAATTTCTTACTTGTTTATATTGTTGGTATTATCATTTTCTCAACGAGATTTGAAAACTCTCAGCCAGTTGTCTATGTACTATTTGCTTAAGTGGCTATTCAATCACTTGACTTGTTAAGCTTTTAAACATTTTTCTGTCACCTAGTGCAGGCCCTTATCATCTTAAGCTTGGTTTTTAAGACAGTAGACAAGGTAATACTCCAGCTTTTTCAGTTGAGCCCATCTTAAAGGCCTCCAACAGGTTAATCTTAAAGAAACACTGCTTTTATCGTGTCACTCCTCTGCTTATAAAACTTGTCCATTGGCTTCTCATTACCTGAAAAGTCTATGCCTCAGCCCCTGAGTCTTTTTCGTCTATAAAATGAGGCTAATGAGAAGTACTATAGAAGGTTATGGAAATTAAATGAGGTTATGTATTTAGAAAAGCTTACAAAAGAGTTTATAAACCATAAGGGAAAGAAACTAACTTAAAAACCTGCTAATTGCTAGGCATTTGGCATGTATTATCTCATATAATTTGTAAGCAAACCCTGTAAATTTTAATCTTCACTTTATAAGTGAGAAAACTAAGCTCAGAAAGTTTAAGTAATTTACCCAAGATCCAAGCTGCTAATATTTACTGTTCATTCATTCAACAAATATTAATTTGGCCCCTGCTCTATGCCAGACACTCTGTTAGGCAGTTTATACTATTAGACAAAATCTGACTAAGCTCATGTTCAAACCTCTTCATGTTTCACAGCCTCCTCCCACCTGCTTTCTCAATGCATCTCCTATCACGGGAACCAACAAGCAGGTACTATTTACTGATTGTATACTACATTCATTTATTCAGCCCAAATTAAGTACTTACCACATGCTAAACTCTGTGCTAGAGATAAGGGCTTCAAAAGAAACCAAAAAGACAAGGTGCCCACTCAAGTTGAACTTACAGTTATTCTAATGGAAGGAAAGAGAGTGAACAGGTAAACAAGAAAATAGCATGTTTATATTCTATGTAAAACAGAATGATGGGATAAAGAGGGTGATTAGAGATTCTAGACTAGGTAATTAGGAGAAAACTAAGGAGGAGCTTCAGCTGAGGCCTGAATGATACGAGGGAGCCAGCTATGTGAAGACCTGGGGAGCCTTCCAGGTAGAGGATACACCTAATGTGAAAACCTAAGAGAAGCTGGCTATCTTGGGAGATGAGATGAGACAGGTAGAAAGGGGCCACTGTAAGGGATTTGGATTTTAGTCTAGATGCAATGGAAAGTCATAGGAGGGTTTTAAGCATGTGAGTAAAATGATCTGAGATACATTTTTTAAGAAATCTTGCTCTTTAATAGCCAAAAGGGAATCATATATATAATTCTAAATGACACATAGAAAGGAGGAAAGGGTTGATGTTATAGCTTGGTAAGGCCTTGTACAATAATCAAATATACTGAAGTCAGACTGACTTGTTTTTAAATCTTTCCTCACTACACTTAGCTGCTATGTGTCTAGAGGAGTTGTAGAACTTTTAACTGAACCTAAGCTTCAGTTCCTTCTTCTGGGAAATGGGAAATGGCACCTTATAGGGTTGTGATAAGATTAAATGAGGTAATGAGTATAAAGTATTTAACCAAATGACAGCAACAATAAGCACTCAAAAACATTAACTATGTTGAATACTCTTTTTGTTAACTATGCAACCTTAAGCAAATGACTTAACTTCTATGTCTCACTGTCCTCAGCTTTGAAATGGTAATAATAATAGTACTGATACACAACCCTTATCTGAGACTCTGGCTACATGGTTTTCTGAATTTAGAATTTGTTAGATTTTGAAAAGGAATCCAGTGTACACACCTTGTATTATGTCACACCTCAACAGCTTCTATGGCAGCACCCCATAATCAAATCCATTTATAGTTCTGCAGCAAAGTGTATGAATAGTCATACTAAGAGGACTAAATAAGAGCTGTAAATAGCTGCGTGGCAGCTTAGGTCAGGTTTTGCCACCAAATGAAGTTTTTTTTAAAGTATCATTTACAGGCCTTTTTCAATTCCAGAACTGTAAATAACAGATCATGAACCTGTACGTTTAAAGTTGTTGTAAGGATTAAATTTGATGTATGATACACTTAAAAAAATACAAAGTGCTACTTACATGTGGAATTTAAAAAATACAACAAACTAGTGAAAAAAATCAAAAAAGTAAAAAAAAAAAAAATCAAAAAAGAAGCAGACTCACAGATACAGAGAACAAACTAGTAGTTCCCAGTGGGTAGAGGGAAGGAAGGAGGGGCAATATAGAGGTAGGGGGATTTAGAGGTACAAACTATTATGTATAAAATAAGCTACAAGGATATATTGTACAACACAGAGAATATGGCAAATATTTTATAATAACTATAAATGGAGTATGACTTTTACAAATTGTGAATCACTATATTGTGTACCTGTAACATATATTATACATAAACTATACTTCAATTATAAATATACATATAATAAATTTAAAATAAATTTAAAATGAAAATATTAACTGACCAGAAAAAAATACTAAGTGCTAAATAAATATTAGCTATTTTTTTAGTCACCAAAAAGGTATCTTCAAAAATCAATGACGAAAGAACTGTTAAAGAATGTTGGACAATTGGCTCTCCATGTGGAGGGAAAAATCAAATCGCTAATTCATATCATATCCCCAAATAAATCTCAGATGGATTAAAGATTTAAAATTGAAAAATACAACTCTGAATCTATTAGGAGACTATATTGAAGAATATTTGACCTTAGGATAGAAAAGGATTTCTTAATGCACAAGAAAAATTTACCATTGAGGAGATAAAAATAGATAAACTTGAACTCAGTAAACTGTACAACTTGTATGCTGCAAAAGGAAAGCATCCAAGGGAAGGCAGAGGAAGAATGGCTTTCCTTGAGCCTTTTTAAGAGCAGGGAGGAACTTCCCCAGAAGCTGACAACAAACTTCACAAAGTATGCAGAATTGGGTCACACCCATAACTACACAAACCTTTCAGTGTGGATGAAATTATCCTTAAATCATCAAGAAGATGAGAATGAAGTCAGCTTCCCCTGAGATACAAGTTCTACTGGGAGAGCTGGAAAGGTGGCTCCTTCACCTGCAGGCAGCATACATCTAGGAAGAAGGAGGAAAATGAAGAGGAATAAAGTTTGTCTCAAGAAAGCAAAAATATTCCCACTAATTCTTAGCAGACTTATATTTCATTGCCAGAACTGTGTCACATGGCTACTATAACTGCAGGGAATTTTAGGAAGATTTTGGAAAGATACTTCCATTAACTTCATACTTCTCACATGATCAAAGAGATTTTGATATGAATATAAAAATATGGGTTGTCCAGTTATAGTATTTAGACTGTTACATCAGTTGTTAGCTCTATAATGACGTTACCTCATGCTAAACACAAAAATAAATTTTAGATGAACAAGTTAAATTTTTAAAATAAAAACGGTATAAAATGCATATATATCACATTCTGCATATATATATAAAATCTCAAGTGAAATTTGATATGGATGAGAACTTTTGCGTTTCTGCAGTCAAGGGAGAGAAGAGCAATTGTGAAAGGATGTGGAAAAGGACACCCAGCATAGCATCCCAGACATAACCAAGTCTAGGGTTGAGATAAATACATGGAGGAAAGCTTGTCCATGAAGGGTGAGGATCTTGAATCATTTTTTTTTTAATCTACTTAGGCCTAAACACTTCTTGAAAAGTTTTTGGTATCCTCAGGGGTACAAACACACCAGTTTAAAGACCACCACTCTAGTTTCATAGATTATGCATCTATCAAAATTCATCAAATTGTACATCTGAAATATGTGTAGTTTACCAAAATTATATCACAATAAAGGTGTTTAAAATAATTTTTAAAAAGAAAGAAAAAAGATAAAGACCACCACTCTAGGTTCCACTCTTGTACACAAGAAGATCTCTACCAGGGTGTTCACTGAAGCACTTTTAATGATCTGGAAAACCTAGAAATGACCTAAGTGTCCATCAGTAGAGTGATGGATAAATTAAGTGTAATATAGTCATATAATCAGAAACCAACAGCTGTAGTTAAAGTAAATTACTAGATCTGCATATGCCAATATGGACAAAGCTCAAAGGTCAATATGAAGCAGAACAATATTTACAATGTCATATGATTTCTTTAAATTCTAAAAGCTATATTCACAAAGCAATACTATTTGTATTTTTAAATTATGAATTATTTCCAACATACAGAAAAATGTAGAGAATAAACTCCACATATGTGCTCCCCACCCAGTTTTAACAAATGTTAGTATTTTACCATATTTGCTTCAAATAAATTTGCATGAAATTAAAGGTGTAACTTTTACTTCTTTCTTAACCCCATTCTCCTCCCTACCTTCCCAGAAATAACTGTTATTGTGAAGTTTCTGTGTATACTTCCTGCCCATGTTTTTTAATCATTTCACTACATACATATGTAGCCATAAACAACAAAAAGTATAAAATCATTACAAGTGGATTGTAAGAATACACTGCAAACTTAGGATAAAATGCTGATGACTCCTTGGTGGGAGTGGGGTGGGGAGGAAAATGGGGTTTATAAGGGGTAATCGACATGGAAGAGTTACTTGGCATTTTTTTCCTAAAAAAGTGTAAAAACCATCTCTTCAATAAGTGGTGCTGGGAAAACTGGACAACTACATGTAAAAGAGTGAAATGAAAATATTCTGTAACACCATATACAAAAATAAACTCAAAATGGATTAAAGACCCAGATATAAGACCAGATACTATAAAACTTCTAGAGGAAACATAGGCAGAACACTCTTTGACATAAATCGCAGCGATACTTTTTTGGATCTGTTTCCTAAAGCAAAGGAAATACAAGCAAAAATAAACAAATGAGACCTAATTAAACTTAAAAGCTTTTGCATGGCCAAGGAAACCACTGACAAAACGAAAAGACAACCTACTGAATGGGAGAAAATATTTGCAGATGATGCGACCAAGAAGGGATTAATATCCAACATATATAACAGTTCATACAATTCAACATCAAAAAACCCCCAAATAATCTGATTTAAAAATGGACAGAAGAATTAAATAAACGTTCTTCCAAAGCTAACAGGCATGTGAAAAGATGTTCAGCATCACTAATCATCAGAGAAATGCACATCAAAACCACAATGAGATATCACCTCGCACCTGTCAGAATGGCTATCATCAAAAGGAACACAGAACAAATTTGTTGGCCAGGATGTGAAGAAAAGGGAACCCTTATATACTGTTGGTGGGAATGTAAATTGGTGCAGCCACTGTGGAAAACGAAAACCACATCAAGGTTTCTCAAAAAACTAAAAATAGAACTACCATATGACCCAGTAACTCTATTCTTGGGTGTATATCTGAAAAAAACAAAAACACTAATTCAACAAGATACATGCACCCCAATATCCATAGCAGCATTATTTACAGTTGCCAAGAAATGGAAGCAACATAAGTGTTCATCAACAGGTGAATAGATAAAGAAGATCTGGTATATATGTGTATTATATATATTATTTTTATTTATAATTATATATATATTTTTTACACACACACCAGAATACTACTCAGCCATAAAAAAGAACAAAAAATTTTGCCATTTGCAGCAACATGGATGCTCTTGGAGGTCATTATGCTAAGTGAAATAAGTCAGAGAAAGACAAATACTGTATGATATTATTTATATACAGCATCTAAAAATATATCAAACTAGTAAATATAACAAAAAAAGCAGACTCACTGATACAGAGAACAAGCTAATGGTTACCAGCAGGTAGATGGAAGGGGGGAGAGACAAAACAGGGGTAGGGGATTAAGAAGTACAAACAATTAGGTATAAAGTAAGCTACAGGGATATATTGTACAACATAGCCAATATTTTATAATAACTAAAAATGGAGTATAACCTTTATTTTTTTTAGTATAAACTTTAAATTTGTGAATCACTACATTGTACACCTGTAACTTATATTTTACATCAACTATTCTTCAACTCAGTCATAATGCAGGTAACTTTTAATTTTGAAATCAGCTGACTTTGTTATGTTTTTTTATGTTGAATGTACCATTAAAATTTTTAAAAGGAAATTGAAATAAAATTGTGGAACACAAATATGGCAAGATATTAATATATGCTAATTTTAATGGTAGGAATGGTAGTTAACTTTAATGGTAATTTAAAAATAATTTTTGTTATTTTCTATTTTTTCCTCCATTTATTACGAAATTTTTCAAAAATACAGGAACTCTAGAGAAAATTATTCAGTGGACACTCATATACCTACACCTAGATTCTACAATGAATATTTTACTATATTTGTTTTATCACGTAATTCTACTACTCATTTCCCTTTATTCATGCCATCTATATTAATTTTTATATGTTTCAAAATAAGTTGCAAATATCAATACACTTCACCCCTAAACACTTCAGCATGGAGTTAATAATTAACTTGGGTTTAATAATTGTTTACAGGTTTAGGGGGGAGAGAGTTTGGTAAAATTTTCATACAGTGAAATACACACATCTTAAGTGTAATCCAAGTCTCTACCAAGATATATTGCCATAACCCCTAGAAAGTTTTTTTTTTTAATATCCTCTCCTGGTTAATACAAGCCCCACTCATGCCCCAGAGGCAGCCCTGTTCTGATTTTTTTTTCCACCATTGGTTAATTTTGTTTGTTCTAGAACTTTATATAGATGCAGAACTTTATACAGATACAATATGGGCTCTTTTGTATATGACTTCATTTGCACACCATTATGGTTTTGAGATAAACCCACTTTGTTGTGTGTTGCAGAAGTTATTCCTTTTTATTGCTGAGTAGAAAGCAGACTGTATCACAACTTGTTTATCCACTTACTTGTTGATGGCTAACTCGATTGTTTCCACTTTGGGACTGTTATGACTAAAATGCTACAGACATTCTTGTACCTGTCATTTTGCTTTCATTTCCTTTATGTAAATACCTAGAAGTCGAATGGCTAGATCAGAGTATCTATAAGAAAATGTTCATTTTTTAAAAGTGATTGTACAATTTTATACTCCTATGGGCAATGTATGAGAGTTCAAGCAATCAGCTTTTTGCCTTGAGCACTGAATTAGGTACAAAAGAAATTGGAAAAGGTATCTTTGTCTAAAAACATTACAATATAATTTGGGAGATTAGGCTAATACACATGAAATGAAGAAAGGTTGAATGTTAAACTCTGCCAAATTGATTTTACATGCAGGAAGAATTATGTAAGAAATTGAGAGGCAGGATGACACCTTCCTTTACTCATCCACCATAGAAGTTTTTTGGGCCAAGTGCTACAGAAACCTTTTCTAGGGGAAGATGGGAAAGAAGGGCTGCTTAGACGCTGTTTCTTACGGTAAGATTTTTCCTTTGTAGGATTCACATAGGGCAGGACCAAGCAGGCAGTCACTGAAATCATCAAGAAATTTTACCCCATTCTAAACTATTAGATGTGAATCCAGACAGGTCTGTTGGATTACTGAGGCAAACAAGATTATTTTAAAAAATCAATATTAAGATATATATTTCATCTTTTCTTATGTATCTCATATCATGATACTTTAAAAAGTATCTTCCTTTGGACTACATCAAAATTTAAAACTTTTGTGCATCAAGGGACACTATCAACAGGACACTATTTCACAGAGTGAAAATACAACCCACAGGATGGGAGGAAATATTTGCAAATAATATAACTGATAAGAAGTTAATATCTAAAATACATAAAGAACTCCTACAACTCAACAACCTGATTTAAAAGCACATAAAGGACTGGAATAGACATTTCTACAAAGAAGATATACACAAATGGCCAATAAGCACATGAAATGATGCTCAACATCACTAATCTTTAGAGAAACGCAAATCAAAACCACAATGAGATACCATTTCACACCCGGTAGGGCGGCTATTATAAAACACATACACACACACACACACACACACACACGCAAAGGAACAAACAAACAGAACAGTAAATAACAAGCATTGGCAAGGATTTGGAGAAACTGGAACCCTTGTGCACTGTTGGTTGGGATGTAAAATGGCGCAGTCACTACAGGAAACAGTACGAAAGTATGAAGTTCCTTAAAAAGTTAAAAATGGGTGTGCAGTGGGGGTATAGCTCAGTGGTACTGCATGTGCTTAGCATGCCCAGGGTCCTGGGCTCAATCCCCAGTACCTCCACTAAAAACAAAACAAAACAAAAAGTTAAAAATAAGATTACCATATGATTCAGTAATTCCATTTCTGGGTATATATCCCAAAGAACTAAAAGCAGAAAATCAAACAGATATTTGTACACACATATTCCCAGCAGTATTATTCACAAAAGCCAAAAGGTGGAAGCAACGCAATTGCCCATCAACCAATGAATGCATAAAAAAAAATGTGGAATATACATACAATGGAATATTATTCAGCCTTAAAAAGGAAAGGAAATTTGACACAGTCTACAAAATAGATGAATCTTGAAGACGCTATGTTAAATGACAGTAGCTAGTCACAAAGGGACAAATACTGTATGATTCTACTTATATGAGATAAGTAAGACAGAAAGAAAAAGAAAAATATCATATAATATCACACATGTGGAATCTAAAAAAAATTATACAAATCAACTTATTTACAAAAAAGAAATAGACTCACAGACATAAAAAACAAATTTATGGTTACCGGGGGGGAAGGGGGTGGGAAGGGATAAATTGGGAGTTTGAGATTTGCAGATACTAATTAATACCTATAAAAGAGATAAATAAGTTTATACTGTACAGCACAGGGAACCATATTCAATATCTTGTAGTAACTTATGGTGAAAAAGAATATGAAAACAAATATATGTGTGTTCATGTATAGCCGAACCATTTTTCTGTACACTAGAAATTGACACACTGTAAACTGACTGTACTTCAATAAATATATACATATTAAAAAAAGAAGTTTCCCCTTTCTAACATGACACAGCACATCTGTGTGCCCTTAATTTTGTTCTTGGGGCAATGTTTATGACAGAAAGCATGGTCTCTAGAATAACTTTTCAATAATAAATTTTTTCATTGTAATTAGTGAAGAATGTCACAAGATGTCACTCTTTAGCTGAAAAAGTACTCCAGTTGGGTTCTGTAGTTGATAATATTAAGTAATGCCAGAGCATCAGATAGAAACCTGTAAATACTCTGTGCTTTGCTCATACAAATACGGTTTTCTGGGATAGAATGTTTCCATCTGTGAAATGTGTTAATCAGCTACTTTGTTTATGAAACGTATGTTAATATTTCTTAACTTCATTAGTACTAGTTGTTTTTCAGTATAAACTGAATTGGTGTAATTAAGATATAATTAACTTTGAAAGTGATAGTAGTGAAATACAAAGCTGAAATGTAAAAGATCATTGATCACTGACAGTCAGGTGCCTTGTGGTTTTACCACTAAAGGATGTGTGACATTGAGTAAGTCCTTTAATCTCTTTGATTTCACCAAAGTGGTGGCAATGCCCTTTCATAGGTCAATATACGCTACTGTCTATTCACTATGTGCTAAAACATATTTAAATACATTTTAATTCTAAAATATTTTGGTTTTAAAGTAGTAATCAAATTGTAACTGTTAGAATACAATACCAATAGGAGCTCAGTAATAGAAAATATTGTCCACAGGAAGACATTAGGAAATGTAAAGAGATTTCTTGACATCCCAGAGAAGTATTTCAGGAAACTACTTGTATAAAACAATTATAGTCAGAGGTATAAACTCTTGAAATAAAAAAGTCACATTTATTACTGAGAACATTTTCTAAAAGATAATGGTATATCCTGAAGTGTAAAAAATAGCTTTGCTTAGATATAAAATTTTCAAAATTCAAGAACACATTAATTTGAATTGGTAACAGTGCCCTGCACTATAATCACAATAAATTTTTAAAAACTTCTAATTTTTGTAAGAAGTTTACAATGGATTTATAATACCTAAAAATAATCAAAAGACCAAATGCTCACCCCTGGGCAGTATAATGTATCAATAAACTAGGATTTTTTCATTATTAGTAACAGTTATTATGATTAAGTTACTAGGATGAGAAAATCTATCAGAAATGATGGGTGAAAATACAGAACTCAGAATGAAATAAATATAAATAGTGCCTGGTTTAGAATATTGGCATTTGTTTTGTTTCATTTCATTTTGTTTAACTCTTAAAACTTACATCTCTCTGTTTAACTTTTATTTTCAGATGATTAAATATATAAAAAGGAAAGAAAAGAATGATTTGTTAAAATTCCCGTGATTATTTTTTACACAGGAAGCAAAAAAGGAGATTTCTATTTCGTGTTACATTGCCAAGTCTATCATACATCTGTGTGTGTGTGTGTGTGTGGGTGGGTGGGTGGTATGCTGGTGGGAAATCTCCCAGTGAGAGAGAAGTCTGGGAGGGGCATAGTGGGGGAGGCCCCTTCGGTCCCATTGATAACACATTCATTCACTGGGAGCCGACTAAAACAGACTAATCCTTCCTGCAGTCATTTCCTCTACCTTAATAAGGCTCCGCCACCTCTCCTAGAACTCGGTAAGTTCAAAGTGCAGTAAAGGTGCATTTTTCCAAAGAAAAATCTGAAATGATTGTGTAGATAATTTACTGGAGGGTAGAGAAGGGAGGGGTGGAGGATGGGGTGGAGGTGCTAATTATCAGGCATCTCTTTGCTATCGTATTTGCACGTGGGAGAAAATCTCAATACCCAAATAGTTTCAAAAAGATTATTTAGACAGTAATTGGCTTTTTCCCAGGAAAACTTTTCAGAGGGTCCCCTCGCAGGCTGCTGCTGCCCACTGGAAACTAGTACCCAGAAAGTCAAGGGAGGGGGATTGACAGGTGCATGCGCCTGGACCAAGGGCTGAGTCAGTAGCCGTCTTTGCCTCTGTCCCCAGGTTCAAGGGATGCTGCTCTCCTGGCCCTGCCACCACTGAAGCATCCAGGGGTCCCTGGGGAGCCGACCTGAGAGCAGATACCGAGAGCCATGAGTCCTCTAAGGCTGCGAGCGTCGATCTCGCTGCTGCCGCCGCTGCTACTGCTGGGTGGCTGCCTCCTCGCGGCCGCCCGTAGGAACAAGGGGGCGGCTAGCAGCGCGGCAGAGTCGGCCCCGGGCCCCGCGGGCGGCTCCTCGGGCCACTTCATCAGCCCCGAGCGGCACGCGTGCAGCTGGCAGCTCCTGCCGGCCGCCCCAGGGCCCGCACTGGGCAGCGAGCTGGCGTTGCGCTGCCAAGGCCCGGACGGGGCGCGCCACCAGTGCGCCTACCGCGGGGAGCCCAGGCGCTGCGCCGCCTACGCCGCCCGCCGCGCGCACTTCTGGAAGCAGGTGCTGGGGGTGCTGCGCAGGAAGCGGTGGCCCTGCCACGACCCCGCGCCGCTCAGGGCCCGCCTGTGCGCAGGCAGGAAAGGCCACGGCGCCGAGCTGCGCCTGCTGCCCCACGCGTCCCCACCCGCGGGCCCCACAGCGGCGGCGGGCTTCCCCCGGGATCCCAAGCTCCGGGCCCGGAGCCGGGGTCGGCCCCGGGAGCCCGCACCCGGCCCGGCCGCAGGGGCCTCGCCTCCCCCGAGCTCACCGCCCAAAGAGAAGCCCTCTGAGAAGACCAAAGGCAGCAAGAGGAAGGCGGCCTCGGGCCCGGACGCGGAGCGACCCCTGGGGACCAGATCCGATCCCGACGGGCTTGACGAGAACGCGAAGCTCACGGAGACCTACTGTGCTGAGAAGTGGCACTCCCTCTGCAATTTCTTTGTCAATTTCTGGAATGGCTGAGGCTGCGGGCCTGGGGCCGGGGGGCGGGTGTAGGGATTGGGAGACGAAGGAGGGGGTATGTGCGCAGCCGGGGAGGGGAAGCTAAGGGTATCCTAGGCCAAGAGATACCGAGTAGCCGGTGGTGATGATTCCAGGGTCTAGAATCGGGCTGGGATGGGGGTGGGGCTTGGGATGAGCGTGTCAAAGGCATGGAGAGTCTTTGAGACACCGGAGAAGTTAAAAAAAAAATTTGAGTCTGGACCTTGATTAAGAGCAGAAGAAATAGTGGAAACAGAAGTAGGCGTACCTTAAATGTGCAAAAACTATAGACTGGGTGGAGAGATGCATACAGAGAGAGGCTGAAAAAACAAGGGGCAAAAGTGGCTAAAGTGATGTGAGTCTCCTGTGAAAAGCAGGATACAGTATACACTGTTTAACACACTTATATTAAAATGTAATCACCAGCAATGGATAACCTGAGCCAGGTTGAATGTTCAGTGTCTTCTCACCTTATCAGCTCACAAGATTACCAACCTTTTTCCTCTTTCGAAAATTACTATTAACTTGGGTGCTGTTTGGTATTATAGATATCTAGAGGGAGAGAAGCCATTCGGAGGTCAAAACTGGGTCCAGTGAAAAGACTTTCAGGATGACTGCTTTTGAATTCTTTTAGACGTACTGCTTTTAAATGGAGTAATGCCCCATGTTCTGAAACTTTCCCATTAACCTTCTAAATTCAGAAGTGAATTATAGAAGTTGAGTACTCCAGTAGGTTTTAAAAAACAATTCTGTTCATACTTGATCATATTTTAAAAAACAGCGAAAATGTAGGTATATACCTCAGTCATCTGGACCGTTATGGAAGTCATATCTCTGTTTCATGTAATTAACTGTTAACATATTTCATTTTAAATAAGATGTAATGATAGACATTGCACGTGTTAGGTGCTCAATAAAAACTGTATGGCTTGATTTAAAGAACTGGCAGGACAATGGAAATTCTGGCTGCATTTAATCTAGTTCTGAGTATACCTGGAGTAAGTTCTTAAACACATCTTGAATGTGCGGGGAAAGACAAGAAGTAAGAAGTCTGCATGAGGGAAAAGTCACAAACTGGCAAACCCTGGGCCCTACCACTGCTATGTCTGGCCTCTGTGTGTTTGTCTTTCATTTCCCTTCTCTCTCTCCCTCACTCCCCACTGGGATTGTTGCCAGCATTTAAAAATTAGATAATTTCTTATAAAAAGCCAGATTTCTGAATTCTCTTGTAAAATTAGATCTAACAACATTAGGCACACCTTTCCACGCGGCAACAATTGGCTCACCCTGAACATTGGCTGCCCTCTTAGGTACGTTTTCTTGAATTTTCCACCACCCCTGCACATCTTATCAACCGACTTTATTCATTTATATTACAGACCTAAACCCATGAGACACTTAAGCCACCACCAGATGTAAGTTTTTTTAACCTTTTTTTTTTAACTGACCTTCGGTTCTCATTTCCTTTAAAATAGTGGTAGTTGCAACCATTTTACAGATACCAAACATCTCCTAAACTTTCTCCTCTTTGACCAGCCTCTAAGAAAGTAGACACTATCTTTTACCTATTCTCTACATTCTTCACACAATTGGCAAAACATTCAGATTGCCCATGATTTAGACTAGGTTTATGAGGTCACATTCTGAGTACCATTGACCATTAGATAAAATTCATCTTGGCCAAGGAAAGGAAGCTCAGAGTAGCTGGAGACCACTCCCTAAAGTTAGGGATCGATGTACACTTCCTCTAAAAAGGCTGGCAAAATTTGGATGTCACCAGAAAAAGGTATTAAAAATGAAACAACACTGTCTAGAGCCATGGCTAGAATCATAATTTTACCTCTTCATACAAGACTGCCAGTTCCTTCCTGTGTGCCCTTGGGTAGTCTGATGAACTAGAGGGAAAAGCCACACTCTACAGGCCCAATTATAGAGTGTAGGTTGCTACTGTCTCTGATCCTCTACACTTTAAGAACTATACCAAGACTCTGTCTCTGAACAGAATAGGGACTGGTAGGGGCCAGCTGCTTGCAGTGGAAGAGAAATGGACAGATCCTACCATCGGCTTCTAGAGTGACTTTGGCTAAGTCCCAGTGTCTCTGATCTGCACATTCAGGGAGTTGGGCTAAGTTAAATCTGAGGTCCCTGAGACACACTAGTGGCACTCTAGAATCCTGAACGTAGTTTTGCAGAGATGATAACATGTGAACCTCAAATACTGTGTGTAGAGTACTGCACATTATAACCCAAGAAAGATCATGGAGTTAGAAAAGATCTAGAGAATGATAACCAGAATGGCCAAGGAAATAGAGAAGGCCTCCATATCTGGAGCATCTAGAAAATTTAGGTTAGGTTAGAAGAACAGACCTGCAGCTGGGAGAAGACAGCATCAAAATCTTTAAAATAACGAGGAGGGTGGACCTGGGGAACATAGATGTTTTCCCCTGCAGGTGCCATTAGAAATGAAGTGAAAGTTACCAGGGCACAGCCAGGTTTACTATCAGACCTGGGATCTGCAGGGACATCAGAAATGGCAAGATATCTGCAGCTCTGTCTATGGGAGGCAGATAATTTATTTAAAGCATTGGAGCATCTTGTTCTGGTTATATTTCCCAATTTATTTAGTTTAGAGCTAAAGACCATAGAAAATGAACTCTATAGTCAATTTGCTTTTCTGCACTCATCTCAACTAGGCAAAATCTTTTCAGCCCCCAAGTCTGTATATTTTTTTTTTGGTTTGCCCAACACACCACCAACATATTAATCCTCCTAAAACAACATTTTCATGCAATGACTCAGTTTACAATTTTAGAGACTGGATCAGCAGAGTGTCACATGAAGTTCTAATGGAGCCTGAGGCAAAAGCAAAATCAGTAATACTGATCCTGTCTTTATTGTGACTTGCTTCTAACCTCAACAGACTGCAAAAAAGGCAGTGAACTGTCACTTTCATAATTACATCACATAATATCATGACTTCCATCCTGCTCACAGGCTCCACTGACTCTCCTCCCCTTTGCTGAATTTGAAGTCAACCACCATCCGGAGAAGCACATCTGGCGAGGAACTGAAGGCAGACTCTACCTGACAGCCAGCAGGGAGCTGAGGCCCTCAGTCTGACATCCCTGCAGATCTGAACCCAGTTAACAACTGTGAATTTGGAAGCAGAGCCTCCCCCAGCTGAGCTTCAGATGAGACTCCAGCCCTGGCTGATACTTTGTTTGCAGCCTTGTGAGAGATCCTGAAGCAGAGGATCCAGCCAAGCTGTGCCTGACTCATGGGGCGTGAGATGATGAATGTGTGTTGTTTAAGCTGCTCAGTTTGTGGCAATTTGTTATGCAGTTATCATTGACTATTATAAATATACATGAATAACTTTGACATTATTTTATGGTGCACATATGCAAGTATTTATTTAACTTTTTATTTTTATTTTCAAATTGTAGACTCTTTTACCTTTTGTGTGAGTGTGTGTGTGTGTGTGTGTGTGTGTGGAGCGGGGTGGCAGGAGGTAATCTGGTTTATTTATTTGTTTAATGAAAGTATTGGAGATTGAACCTAGGACCTCATGTATGCTAGGCACACACTCTACCACTGAGCTATACCCTCCCACCACCAAGATAAATTCTTATACATAAAATTTAAGTTAAAAGATACATAAAAGATACACTTAGGACTTTGAAAGGTATTGATAAATTGCCCTCCATAAAATTGTTTTAGCTTCGATAAAGACATTTTCATCTTAATTAAAATTTTCTAAAATATAGATGCCTGAAAAGTAAAATGTGAACATCTGTTCACCTTCTCACTCTCTTCCTCCTTCTCCTTTTCATAGAAGTAACTGATTTGATAGGAACCATCAGGGTTTTTTCCTCTGTGGATGTGAGTCAGGCCACATCTCAATGGTTTATAGTTGAGGTTCTTAACCTAGGGTGAATATAAGGTTTCAGATCTTGTTCTATACAAGATATGTATATGTTCTATACATATATTTACAAATACATTGATTTTTTTCTTTCTTACCTAAATGGAATCCTGCTATACTAATTATTCTACAGTTTGCTTTTCATATAATAATATATTTTGGAATTCTTTCTAAATTAGCACATATGAATATACATGTCCCTTATGCCTTTTCTTTGGTACATAGTACATACATGGTACAAAGCATGAACAGAAAATAGGTATTGTTTTATTTAACCACTTCCCCCTTGATAGAAACTAAATCTCTTTAGCTATATAGGAAATGAATACAAAATTGAAATCATCTGAGTACTTCCACAAAGTTTTATTCTATGCTTCTACTGTTTAAAATAGTAATTGTATTAGTTTGCTAGCACTGCTGTGACAAAGTACCACAAACTGGGTGGCTTAAAGAACAGAAATTTATTGTTTTATAATTCTGCAGTCTAGAAGTCCAAGATTAAAGTACTGGTAGGGTTGGTTCTCTCTGAAGGCTGTGAGACACAATCTGTCCATCTCTCTCTCTTCCAGCTGCTCGTGATTTGCTGGCAATATTAAGCATTCCTTGGCTTTTGGATCCCTGTTCTCTTCTTCACATGGCATTCTTCCTGTGTGCATGTGTCTGTCTCCAAATTTCCCCTTTTTATAAGGATAGTAGTCCCTATAAAAGTACACCAAATAAGAGGCCCACCCATTCCAGTATGATCTCATCTTAACTGATTACATCTGCTATGACTCTATTTCCAAATAAGGTCACATTCTGAGGTACGGGGGGGTTAGGGCTTTAATCAAATTCAGGAGGGACACCATTCAACCCCTAGTAATAATAATGAACCTCCCTGCCACACACACACAAATCAGTCCTTTTTTATTATACACAAACATATTCCCTTTTCCTATGAATATTGTTTCCATTTACTTTTTTTCTTTCAATTTCATCTGACTGTAAAGAAATGTCTGCTCCAAGAGACTGTTCCAATTTGACTGTAAACGTGCTTGGCAGTCATGGGAAGTGGCTAGTCACAATATGCTTGGCACACTGTCAGTCTGCCCTGCATTTTCAATCCAGAAAGCAAATCTGTACAGGAACATTATCAGGCTTGTAAAATGCCATACGTCTACCATGTCTCCTTGCCTGGGCATACTGTCACCTGAAAAATGTGTCTTAATTTTTTGCATTCTGCTGACTGAAAGAAATTTCTAGGGGTAAACTTCAATAGGACAGGGCTCAAGGCCAAAACAAGATTCCTTGAAAAGGTCAAGCTAAGAAGCAGCCGAAATTCAGGCCAACCTGAGAGGAAGTAAACAAAGGAGGCTTTAAAGGAGAGCTGTTTCCCTGCCCTTTCTAGTTTCTAGAGGCTGCCCACATTCCTTGGCTCATGGCCCTCTTCCATCTTCAAAGTCAGCAATCATCTCACTCCTGACCTCTGCTTCAGTCACCACGTCTCTTTCTCTGACTCTCACTACTCCTGCTTCCCTCATTTTCTTAAAAGGACCCTTGTGAGTATGCTGGTCCCACCCAAATAACCCAGGTAATCCCCTCATCTCAAGGTCAGTTGATCAGCAATCTTAATTCCATCTGTAATCTTAATTCCCCATAGCCCTCTAAAATAATTTATTCACAAATTCTGGGAATGAGACATAGAAGAGACATGGACAACTTTGAAGGGGCATTATTCTGCCTACCATAGCGGCTATGTTAATATCCAGCAAAGTAAACTCCAAAACAAAGAAAAAGGATAAACAGAGATACTACATAATAATAAAAGAATTGCTTCACCAAAAGGACATAACAATCCTAAATGTAAATGCACCTAACAATTGAACTACAAAATACATAAAGCAAAAACTGATACAAACAAAAGGAGAAATAGACAAATTCACAATTGTATCTGCAGACTTCAGTGTATTTCTCTCTGTAACTAATAGAACAGAAAATCATGAAGGATATAGAAGGCCTGAAAAATATTATCAACAAAGTTTACCTAATGACATGTGTGGAACACTGCATCTATTAACAGCAGATACCAATCTTTTCAAATATACATGGAATATTCACTAAGATAGATCATACTATGGGCAATAAAACAAATTGTAATGCATTTTAAATAAGTTAAATAAGAACAAAGAATGTTTTCTAACCATAAATGAATTGAGCTAGGAATCAACACTAAGAAGAGATTTGGAAATTTTCCAAATTTTTGGAAATTAAACAACACACTTCTAGATAACCCATGGGTCAAATTAGAAGGGAATCCAAGGGAAATTAGAAGATATTTTGAACTGAATGAAAGCAAATATGGAACATACTGAAATTTATGGGTTGCAACTAAAGCAGCACTTGGAAATTTATAGCATTAAATGAAATGTATTAGAGAAGATAAGTGGCTTCTTGGTGGCAGGGCTAGAACAGAACCCAGGTCTCCACAGGCTTTTTATGATATAACATTGCCAGTAGTTTCAGGATTAAAAACATACCTCTGGTTTTTGATTACTCTTTGTGGTGAACTATTAGTTACTTACCCAAAATCTAATCTCCCTTTCTTCCTGGGTGCATGCCGCCCAGCCTGAGACATTTTCTAGCCTTCCTTGCAGATAAGTGTGATCAATAACTAAAACTTTGCCAGTGATGTGTGCAACTTCAACATGCTTTAAAATAATTGCTTCCTTTGGACTTCTCCCTTTCCTACCTGGGAGATGGAACATAGATATTTTGGGAACTCAACTTTAGCCATGCAGAGGAATAGAATACCCCAGAAGGTGGTAGAGCAACAAAATGGAATGAATCTGGGTCTCTGATTAACCTCATGGAAAACTGCCTCACCACTCTACATGGGCCAGACTTTTACATGAGAGAATAATATAACCTATGGTCAATCTTTATTACTTATGGATTCCATATTTACAAATTCTCCTATTCACTGAAATTTATTTAGAACTCCAAAATCAATACCCATGGCACTTTTGCAGTCATTTGTAGACACATGTATGTACAGAATCATCCAACATGCATTTTCCCAGCTGAGGCTGAATTAGGCAAAGCTCTGCCTTCTAGTTTCTTATACTGTAAACAAGTCTCCTTTTCTTGGTATGTGTAGTGCCATGTTCTGTTGCATTTCTCTGTTCTTTGTTGGTAATTTCACAGATTAAAATGGCCCTTAAGCATAGTGCTAAACTGCTGTCTAGTGTTCCTAGGTGCAAGGAAGCTGTAATTAATGTGCCTTAAAGAGAAACTCCATGTTTCATAAGCTTAATTTGGGCAAGCATGGTAGAGCTGTTGGCTATGAGTTCAATATTAATGAATCAGCAATATATATTAAATAAGGTGCCTTTAAAGAGAAACATACTTAAAACAAGGTTATGCGTGGACCAGTTGATGAGAATGTTGCAGCCAGACGCTTGTGAAAACCCAATCCTGTATTCCCCCAGGAGTTCAGTATTCGCTAATTCTGTGTTCACATCAACTTTATAGAACATAACTACTGCAAACAGTGAGAACTGACTGTATTTCTTACTTAGGCCTTTATAGTCTGGGATTAACCTTTGCCTTAACTGATACAAGATTCTAGTGCAGTTACTATTAGTTAGAAATGAATACTGTACTTATTGATTCTAAGGAGTATGTTATATCATCAGTATTTCTACAGGAAACATATGAGACACAGAAGAGGTAATGGAAAAATTTAATTAAGAAACTATTTACAAAAGTATAGAGGAAGGGGACTGTACTGGGTTGAATAGTGTCCCCAAAGATTCATATCCTTCCCAGAACCTCAAAATGTGGCCTTATGTTGAAGTAGGGTCTTTGCAGAGGTAATTAGTTAAGATGAAGAATGAACCCTAAATTAATCATGATTGGTGTCCTTAAAAGAAGAGGAGAAGACAGGGGTGGGTATAGCTTAGTGGTAGAGCACATGTTTAGCATGCACGAGGTCCTGGGTTCAATTCCCAGCAACTCCATTAAAAAAAGAAGATGACGACGAAGAGGAAGAGACACACACACACAGGGCACAAGGCCATTTGCAGATGGAGGCAGAGTCTGGAATCATGCATCTCCAAGGTAAAAAATGCAAAAGACTGCCAGCAAGCACCAGAAACTGGAAGAGGCTAGGAAGGATTTGTCCCTAGAGTCTTCAGAGTGAGACTTCCTGGCCTTCCTAGCACCTTGATTTTAGACTTCTAGCCTCCAGAACTGGGAGAGAATACATTTCCGTTGTTTCAAGCCACCGGATTGTGGTACTTCGTTATGTCAGCACATGACATACATGATACAGGGATTAATATAGGACAGTGGCACACCCTGGGACTAGCAATAGGGGGAGTATTACCAGCCCTAGTCTCAAAGGAGCAAAGCAAGAGGGTGTTTCCAGAACACAGAGGAGACCTGGAGCTGTAGGAAGAGGGTTGCCCATGAGGAACTATAGACTTCAGTACATAAATGTAATTATTGCCAAACCTTGCCCCTACAGGAAGGGTCCCAAGAGATTAAACATCTTAATCTCTCTCTCTCCAACTACACTTGGACCATTTCCTTTAGAACACCAATGCAGGAATCTAAAGGGATTCAGTCTTAAAGGGCACCGACACAAAATGGTGATCAACAACTCGCTATCTCAGCTCAGAGCAGCATAAAGAGAAACAAGCAAGAAATGTATAGTTGTAGGCGGGAGAACTGTCTGATGAAGAGAACACAATACAGCTGCCCTAGGGCCTTCTTACAACTTCAAAGAGCAGCTCTCCTTACTTCCTGCTTGATGTTTACAGCTGCAGAGCTTTGATGAACTTACCCCAAGTTTGTCCCTCCATTGACCTCTGGCTCACAGCATTCAAACTCTTTCCCATTTCAATTTTTAGAAACAGGCATAAAAGCAGACCAAAGCCCGCCTCTCCCTTTCGTAAAGCAAGAAGGCTGCTTTGGCCATATTAAAATTATTAGGGAGTCATTACATACAGACAACAGCAGTTAGACAAGATAATGGGAATATTAATAACAGCAACCCAAGGTAAGATACCTAGGAATAAACTCAGTAAAAAACATACAAGAGCTATGTGAAGGACATAGAAATACTACTGAGGGCAGAACAGAAAGACCTGAGTAAATGAAAACATATGGACATTATTATCATTATTAAAGAAGCCTAAACATTTAAAATGTCAGTCTATAAGTAACCTATACATTTCAACATGATTACAACAAACTATCAAAAGGACTTGGTGGTGTGAGAACTGGGCAAACTGATCCTAAGTTTCCAAAGGAAAACCAAATTTGGGGACTGGAGAGAGGCAGGGTCGTATGTTTTCGTGAGAGAGAAAGAAGGATGCTTTCATTAAGGGTACAACTTGAAATGGCTAAATACAGAATTTCCCAAAGGACCGTTGGCAGCACAGCGCAAAACAATGCAAATGACGTGAGGGGACTGTTTCTAGGTAACCATGGGGACTTCCCATAAAAGGCTAGAAGCTTCCAACCAGCCGTTCAGTTGACAGTTGCTGCCTTTGAGCTGGGTGGCCATGTGATCGTGGTGGGGCTGAGGACCCCAGACCTTTGATCCACATGTTCTTTTGTTCCCACGCACAATGATCACAATGAGAATGATTCTTCTCCAAATCGAGACAGGGAGAGGGCCCTGATGCACTGATTTTAAGATGTGGGGAGAGAGGCGAAGGGAAGCTGGCCAGTGTGGGATCCCCAGGAGGGCGAGATGCCACAGTTGATGTTTAATCATGTGGAAGTATTTCTTGGTAGTGTCACGGGAGGAAATATTTGCCAGCTTTTAGAAGCAGCTTTTTACCTTTTTCTCTTCTTATCCCTTCTGATTACTGCTCAAGGATTGGCAGTGCCCTCAATTAGATTAAAAAAAAAAAAGCAAAGCAAAAAAACACACAATACAACAGAACACACATAACACTCTCTCTCTCTCTCTCTCTCTCTCTCTCTCTGTCTCTCACACACACACACACACAGAGGAGGATTGGAGTATTTTGAAAACTTACTGCCAGCAATGTGCCTAGAGGAAGGAAGATTTTTAAGACCGTCAGATCTTTCCTTAGCTCACACCAGTGGTCTCAACACGTGGGTAACGCAGCCAGCTTCTTCCATGGGTTTGGATATTCCTGCAAAGGCCTCTTGGAATCCACAACACAAACCCTCAGGAAAATCTGGAAGGTTGAAATCACTTTGAGTAACTGTGAAAACTTTCAGTGAGTCACCCAGCAGGAAGGAGGACCTCAGTGCAAGATGACAGCATGTGTACCTACAAGAAAGTAGGCTGCCTTAAGGCGGCTGGGGGCAGATTGAAGACTGGAGAGCTGAAGTTATTTGCAGGAGGAATAATTAGTCTCATAAGGACCAGCTGGTAGGATGTAAGAGGGGAGGA
Organism: Vicugna pacos; assembly: GCF_048564905.1. NCBI lineage: Eukaryota > Metazoa > Chordata > Mammalia > Artiodactyla > Camelidae > Vicugna > Vicugna pacos. The sequence goes on along the minus strand of NC_132997.1, from coordinate 70,269,768 downwards.
GCTGGAAGTGGCCAGCAGGGGCAATTGGCTGCAGCCTTGAGTTCCTAGCAGCCTCGAGTTCCTAGCAGCCTCAAAATTTGGCTACTGCTTAGTGGTCAATTTGTTCAAAATAGCAGAGGAGGCCTTTTCTTTTACTAGCCATGCAGTTTCATTTGCCATTTAAAAAAAATAATAACAGCAACTATTGTTTAATGGCTAAATGATTTTCTTAAATTTTGATTCTTTAAAAATTTGAAAATAATTTAGAAAACCATTTAACAGACAGAAAACAAACTATGGCTACCAAATGGGAAAGGGGGTTGGGGACAGGGTTACATCAGGTGTTTGGAATTAACATATACACACTACTGTATATAAAATAGATGAACAACAAGGACCTGCTGTATAGCACAGGGAACTATATTCAATATCTTTTAATAACCTATAATGGAAATGAATCTGAAAAAGAATATATATGTATTTTGGATCACTTTGCCATACACCTGAAACTAATTCAATATTGTAAATCAACTACACTTAAATTAAGTAATTAAAATAAAAAGAAAACAATATAGGCATAACTGGTGTTCTACTTTGGTAATAAATGCAGCTTTTTAAAATTCAATATCAATAACATAAAAGTTGCTTTGTTTTTCATTTTACTGTTTATCTCAAAGTTCACCATTTGATCCTAGTTGAAATTCATAGGCTCCTGGTCCTTGTTAAATATTGAAAGTGAGAACTCAGATCTAAGAGTGAGAAGGGCTAATGAGCGTGTGGACTTGTGTTGGTGGCCTGTCCCGGTCTGAACCCCGCACGAGTTGGGGAATGATTGCTGCCTATTAACCTCCCAGGTGGAACAGCTGGTGGGGATTAAAGGCACCCTGCACTGCGTGGTGTTGCTCAAACTGACTTCCCACCTAACCCCTAGGAAGTCGTGCCAGGTCCCCAGGGAAGGGAGGGCTGCACTAAATCTGGGAGCCCATCCCAAAGAAGGTCTGTCCCACTAGAGTCTCTCTGGAAGTGCAAGAGAGAGAGGGTAAGCCATCAGGGGAGGCCACGGGGTAAGGGATTGCTTCTCAGCGCTTTGGCAATAGGGGTGGGAATACTACAACTATTTAGACAGAGACATCACACCAAATAGCCATTCTCTGTTTAGGTCCTCCTCCAGTGTTTGCAGGGCCTTCAAAGTCATGCAAACATATTATTTTTCATTTTGATTTCCTTATGTTTTATTGGAATGTCACTTTTGTTCATAGGTCATATGTGGCTTCATTCAATTTAAAGAACCAATTTTCACTAAACTTAAAAAAGTATTTTTAATCCTTTTAAAAGTGAAACAGGCAATTTTGAACCTATGTATTATTCTTACAAGCTTTTAATAACCTTTTTAACAGTAAGTGATACTTACACCAAGTAAGTGTGGCTAGAACACATTTAAAATTAATTTCATTTTCTATCACCAAACAACCACAATTTATCTTTCTTTTGAAGATCTATTGTTCCACGTAACTCGTCTCACACATCTTCTGTCTTGTCTAGGTTAAGCTTAATTGCTTTAGAGCATTTAATAGGCTCTCACATTGTATGTCTAAAAGGACAATTTTGATATGCATTTCATCAAGATGTGACATTTCTGGGCAGATCCAGAAAGTATCACTTATAATGTTTGAATTGTTCCAAAGAGTGGCACTGCTATTATCACAGTTGAGGCCATGTCTCCTGACATAAATTCACACTATGCACTGCACTGCCCAATATGGCAGCCATTAGACACTCAAGGCATTCTGCTCTTTCTTTTGTTCTTTCAATTTTTTTTTTTTTTTTTTTTTGCTAGAAACATCCTCATGCTGGCTGGCAGAACGATGTGATGGCCATTTCCCAAGACCCTCAGCCCCTAGAAAAGTTCCAGAGGTCTTCTCTTTTTCATCTAGCTTACCAACTTCATGGATGTAATTTTCTTGATCTCCTAATAGTCCAGAGTAGCATTCGAGGTTTTGATTTTGGATTTAAAAGGAATAATTCTTTTAAAATTCTCATTGCTTTGACTAGTCATTACTTCCCCATTTAGTAAAGAATTTGGAGGTACAGAGATTTTCCACACTTATTCGAGCTGTAGTTATGATGAGTAATTTTCTAGCTAGATTTCATTGTTTTGATAAGTAGTTTAATAGTCATAAAAGAATTTCTAGTGCCGCTTTTGTGCATTTTATATGGTCAAGTCCTTCAGTTTACAGATCACTCCGAAAAAGTTCTATTTTCTTTTTCCTCTCAGCTTTTTTTGTGTTCTAAGTTCCATTTGGATATTTTCTATCACAATATCGACTAGTGCTCATTCTCAGTGATCTAAGGGATTAAAAAAATAAAATGTAATGATTTTCAGTGGCTACAAAAATTCAATATATCTTTACTAAAAACGTAAATTTTTAAAAATGAAAAATCCAACATTTAAATTATTTCTATACGTTTTAAAAAGTTTACTTTGTCCTAAGCTATTAAAAATTATCTATTAAATTAAAAGAAAACACAAATGAGAGCTAATGCATTTCAAAATTTAAAATCAAAATTATTAAAATAAAGCTGAAATGGTCATTTAATTTTGAATTTTACTAAATCTTAATTAAATAAATATTTGTATAAAAATTATTTCTAATTTTGGCATTCAATGTCCATCTCTAGCTGCCAATGTAAAGCACTACTATCAAGTTTCATGAATGTTTTGTCCAACCCACATGTGTACAAATCAAAGAGTAGTATGAATTGTTAACTATTGAAAAAAATTTTAGTTGGTATGTGTATTGTAAATACTGCACTTATTCCTTTGTTGTTCTGGAATCATGAACCAGAACACAGAAGAGATACAAGAAAATTATCTCTCAGCACAATTGGGAAATACATAATAATATAATTGTCACATCTAAGAATTTACTTCATTCCTGCTCTCTAAAGGAAGGACTTGACAGGTTAAATTCAGCCCCTTTTATGCCTAAGGGTTTCTGCTGACAAACTTCCTTACACTCTGAAGTAATTCAAACTCCAACATCAGAAGCATTCACACAAGGCCTCCTTTTGTTCCGAGGATATAGGGCAAAAAATATGGAGACTTATTTCCCTGAAGACTACGTGGTGTGGTCACAAAAGTGACGTTTAGGGTTACAGGTCATGCTATGCCAGTACCCAGCCCTCCCAGATGATAGAGGTACTCACATGGTCATTAATAATTTTTCATAAATGTATTTGTGATGTGCAGGCCCTCTTCCTGGTGAGGTTCATTTATGTCCTCTTATCTACCTCTTGAGATGGCATTTTATGAGTGAGGAGACAGGTTCAGACACATCCAGTGACTTCTCCAAGGACACAGAGCAGAGCTGAAACTTGAACTGAGGTCTTTCCATTACTGCACAACTGTCCCATCCTCAGGCAGCAGACCTTGAACATCCTCCAACAGCACCTCAGTCCTTCGTCCTCTGTGATTCCTTGTTTCCACTGAATCAGAGTGACTTTCTGCCAATCCTACATCCACAGGTTTATAGATGCATCAGAACTTCCCCCTTAACTAAGAGAGAACCACTCTTGATGGTTCTGTTAGACTTACAGGCCTAACCTCTTCCGTCTTGGTCTGCAGGCTCCACCACAGTAATCTGGCTACATAAAGGTGTATCTGATGAACATCCCCTTATTGGTAAAATGATGGTGTTGGCCCACATGGGCAGACCCAAAGTCAGTTCATCAGGAGGCTTATACCTGTCTACCAAAAAATGAGAAAAACAAAGCAATGATAGCAAATTTTGATAGAGCTGAGTTTATCAGATCAAGCATCATTCTTTATTCTGAGATTACGTCCCTCCTAATTTTTTATAGGGAGTGGGAGGGAGACACCCTTTTATAAAATAATTTGGCTAGTATTATAGATGGTAATTTAAAAAATTCAATGTCTTCACTTGGCAATGTAACGAAGTGGCAACCTTATGTTTTTCCCTAAAACGTGTTAGGAGGTTTTAATGGTCTTGGAATTCCAGAATCAACAAACCACTGCTTTAGGGGATGATTTAACATCCTTTGACTCCCAAGTGTCCTCAGTGGGATCATAGAATACTAAGTCCCAGCTCTATGTCTTACCATATCACACTTACTAGACAAATTACTTATCCTGTTTCAATACCCTCATCTTTGACCTGGAGGTAATGTTCATAGTGCTAACTCTATAAGATTGTTCTGAGGATCAAATGAGGTATACAGAAAGCATTTAACTTAGTGTCTGGCACATAGTGGCATTTATCATAGACAATCCAGAAGCAAAAGGCAAAAAGGACTGTAGGAAAAGAATTCTGAGGTCCACATACAGGACAAGAAGAGTGACAGGACTTGGGGAATTTAACAATGCTTTTGAAGGTCACCTAAAAAGAGGAAACAGAATGGTTTTATTTGGGTTTGATCAGAGCTGTTGTAAAGCAGCAAGGAAATCATTGAGAAGTAAGAGAAAATGGAAAGACTAAGAGACTTTACAGGACACTTGGCTCTGGAGAAGGCTGGGGAAAGGAAGCTTTGTTGCATCAGGACTGGATCCGACCACAGGGCAGGGAAGAATGTTAGTCTGCACATGAAACCCACAATTTGTGCCAGAAGCTTAACAACAAAGGATTTCTGTCAAAATCTTGATTTCAAAATGTGCTAACTAGCCTTGGGGATAAGACAGATCTAGAATAACCACAGTCTACAAATTTAAACTCCAGAAATGTGCAGAGAGGCTGAAAATAATAATTGTAGAGCGTAATTACTGTAAACAGAAAACAGAACTGGATGCAAAGCATGAAACCTTATTGGATTTTGGATTTTTAAAAAAATTTATCCTGGGCTTGTACCCAGAAGGAAATCTACTTCAGGATGACACCTGCACCCCAATGTTCATAGCAGCACTATTTACAATAGCCAAAACATGGAAACAACCTAAATGTCCATCAACAGGTGACTGGATAAAGAAGATGTGGTATATTTATACAATGGAATACTACTCAGCCATAAAAACCGACAACATAATGCCATTTGCAGCAACATGGATGATCCTAGAGAATGTCATTCTAAGTGAAGTAAGCCAGAAAGAGAAAGAAAAATACCATATGAGATCGCTCATATGTGGAATCTAAAAAACAAAAACAAACAAAAACAAAGCATAAATACAGGACAGAAATAGACTCATGGACAGAGAATACAGACTTGTGGTTACGGGGGGGTAGAGGGTGGGAAGGGATAGACTGGGATTTCAAAATTGTAGAATAGATAAACAAGATTACACTGTATAGCACAGGGAAATATACACGAAATGTTATGATAAATCACAGAGAAAAAAATGTGACAATGAGTGTGTATATGTCCATGAATGACTGAAAAATTGTGCTGAACATGCTGAACACTGGAATTTGACACAACACTGTAAAATGATTATGAATCAATAAAAAAATGTAAAAATAAAAATTTAGTTAAAAGGCATTTTTTGAACAACTCAGAAAATTTAAATATGGCCTATTTTTAAGTGATATTATTTAATTAGGATTCATTATCTTTGGTGTGATAACAGTATTGTGGTTATGAAGAAAAACATCCTTAATCCTAGTTACTGCATGTGAATTATTTCAGAGCAAAATGTTGTGAGATCTGCAATTTATTTTTTTTTTAAAAAAGATTTGTTCATGTGTTTTTTCTTTTTCGTTTTTTTATCGAAGTATAGTCAATTACAATGTGTCAATTTCTGGTGTATAGCACAATGTCCCAGTCATGCATATAAATACATATATTCATTTTCATATTTTTTATTAAAGGTTATCATAAGATATTGAACATAGTTCCCTGTGCTATACAAAAGAAATGTTTTTGAAAATCTATTTTTATATAGTGGCTAATATTTCTAACTCTCAAACTCCCAAATTTATCCCTTCCCACCCCTTTTCCCTCATAACCATAAGATTAATATGTCTGCAAACCTGTTTCTGTTTTGTGAGTTCATAGTGTCTTTTTTTTTTTTTTAGATTCTACATATGGGTGATATCATAGTATTTTTCTTTCTCTTTCTGGCTTACTTCACTTAGAATGACGATCTCTGGGTCCATCCAAGTTTCTACAAGTGGCATTATTTTATTCTTTTTTATGGCACAGTAGTACTCCATTGTATAAATATGCTGCAGCTTCTTTATCCAATCACCTGTCGATGATTTTTAGGTTGCTTCCATGTCTTGGCTATTGTAAATAGTACTGCTATGAGCAATTGATTTTTAAGTCAGGTAAAGGAAGTCTGTCTATACAGACAAACAATGAAGCTCTTATGGCAAAATGCTAACAAGTGGTGACTGCAGATGGAGGACAGATGAATATTCATTTGTCTTCTTATACTACATTTTCAACTTTTCTGTAGATTCAAATGTTTTCTAGATAAAAAGTCCAAAGAAAAGCTAACCGGAAACTGATTACGTCTCTACTTGGGAATATAATAAACATTCAGAGAAAGGAAAAAAAGGAAGAGAGTCAGGGCTACTGTCTTGCTGTTTCCATGTGCCAAGTGTGGAGGAGGCTTGCCTGGGCGCTGGCTTCAAGCCTCTTGTGGGCGCTGTGCAAGGGAGCTTTGCGGGCCCCACGATTACCTTAAAAGTTTTCTTAATTGTTTAAATTGAGGTGAGACGATGTGGTCCTAAGGAATGTAACCATGGTGATTAAGTGGTGAGATTTTAAAAAGCAAAAGAGAGAGACAACACCAAAGTGTCATGCGTACACGCAGAGAGAAATGAAATTGGCGAGCTGAAGCGTCGCGCGCTGTGCGCTGGAGCGGGCGGTGCTCGGCGCCCGGGCTATGCTGACTGAGTCCGGTGATGCTCGGCGCCCCGGCGATGCACCAGCACGGGAGCGCACAGGGTTAACGGCAGGCCGAGGGGCCGCGCGTCCCTCCACCCGCCCACATTCCGCGGCTGAATGGAGGCGATGGCCTGATGCCGGTGGGGTGATGTCGCGGCTCCGCGACCAACCTTCCCACTGGTCAGGCCCGCGCCCCTCCCGGGCCGACCCTGCGCTCTGCAGTGACGTTACCTTCGCCACTATTCACGCGGCCCGACAGGGTTACAGAGCGGGACATTAAGAAGTCTGCGGACGTCGCAGAATCTAGAAATGCTGGGCCAGGAACGTGGAGACAATTACTGTGGTTCTGAAGGCCCCCATTGACAAGCCCAGTAACCTGACCTCTTCCGTGATGTGACAGGAGGCCTGTGTTTGCAGATCTGTTTCTCTGTCTGAATTTTGGAAATAAAGCGTGGTACAAACTTCAGAAATGTGTGTGTGCTTGCGTGCGCACGCCCTTTCATTAAATCCATATGAACTAGACAAAAAGGAGACGCTTTTACTGATTTGACTTTGTCTAATTTTATAAAGCTTATCTCATAAAATATAAACTGTTTTAAATAGAAGAACCAGTTAAGTCTACAGAAACCTAAATGAAAATAAGTTTTTATAAATAATGTTCCTGCACCAAAACTAACAATTTATTCTTCTTGTAAAAACTATATTTTGATCTTTTATTTGATAGTTCAGCTGGCAATATTTTATAAAATATATAAAACAAAATAATGTAAGTGCTTCATTTCTATTACCTTATCTGATGACCATGAAAATTTGATAAAGTGTGATTAAGTGGGCAATGCAAAATGACATTATCACCCGGAAGAGTAAATTGGCATGCACAGGATGAGTAAAATGAAATGTCCAAATAGAAAATTAATTCACTCCTTCAAGTAGTACTTACAGAACCCACAATGCCCCAAGCTTCCAGGTTTCAAGGGTGTGTGAGACACCAGCCCTGCCCTGCTCTCCATAATCTCCCAGTATTCTGCGGAAGAGCACTGAGTGAGGTGGCCAGTATTATTAAAGGGTAAGTACCAGATGCTGCTTGAGTCCATGGGAGGGACACCTGACTGGGTAAGGGTCGTGGGTGTGAGTGGAGATGACGGGGGGGGGGGGGGGGGAGATGACGGGGAGAGGGGGAATCAGGGAAGGCTTCCTGAAGGAAGAAATACTGAGCTGAAACCTGAGGAAAGATGTTAGGCCAAGGATTCCCTAATTTTGTGGACATTTGAATCACCTGGGGGAGCTTTTAAAAAATCCCTGTGGCCCAGGTCATACCCCAGTTAAACCAGCATTTCTGGGGGTGAGAGCCTTGACACAGTGTCGTTTTGTTTTGTTTTAATTATTACTATTTTTAAACCCAGGTAATCCCAATACACAGCAAATCTGGGGAATTACTAACGCAAATGGAGGGAAGTTAATGTTTTTTAGTTTTCTGAAGGAAAACGTCTGCCTAACAGACAGGTAGTAGTTGCTGGTCATCGCTCTTGCTTCCAACTCCTTTGCACGGCCTTGCCTCTAGTACACATTCTGGAAATGTTTACCAGAGTTGAAGCAAAAGCGAATCAAAATCTGGATGTGTAAGAAAAGCAGGCCGTCCCACAAAATGCTGGTTAGCACTCACTGTTGACTTAATTAGGGTCTGAAACTTACAATGGCAGGTCCTTCCCTAAAGAGAAGGTAAAATGCAACATTTTGACAACTAGGGGAAAATGCTGTAATTGTCGTTTCATAGGCAACAGTTAAGGGACTATCTTTCTACCTTCAAATGGCTTCCCTGTCTCTATTAAAAAAAGCACAAGGCCCGCCAAGATTGTGAGTAATCACGAAAGGTCAAGAACAGCCTACAAAGGAGACCAACTCGAGAGACTGTATTCCTTCACGTTGGAGGCACGCTGTGTGAGCTGGCAGCCAGGGATGGCTCCACCCCCGGGCCACCTTCTCTGCCTGCTGTTCTCAGGAAGCGGAAGGATTTGTCCATCACTTTGAGCTAAACATTTGTACTCCGTGTTGGCGTTAAAGGGCCTCTTGTAATTTATGTCTTGTTTTAAATGGCAGTTCCAAGCTTACAGTCACTTTAAAAAAGGGAGAAGGAAAAGCAAAAGTCTTTTAACACAGGCTGAGGCAGGCTGCACTGTCAGTAGTTCCCGAGACCACAGAATATCAATTCCTTTTGGGGGGAGGAGGGGGTACTATTCTCTGACATTCTAGGTGACCCACTGAAGCCCTGAAGAAACAGCACGATGTCACACCTCTTGTGGAGAGCCCCAGGCAGCCAACCCCCCACGGGCTCTATTTTATTAACCCCTATGAACCTTTTCATTTCTCTGTAGGAAAGTGGAAAGGCAAACGCAAACGCAAGGCATTTATTCTGTTTCATTGGTCCTTCCCTGAAGCCCTGGGTGCATCTGCAACCCCATGGGATTAACAGGGGCCATCTGTAACCTAGATTCAAGTCACAAAGGCGCTCCTCAATCCAGGGGACTGTGACGGGACTGGGCCAAGAATGGGTCTGGAGAGTGAGCACTTTTTTCCTTAGTCCCATAACCAACGCAGTAAGAAGGCTGAGCTTCTGAAACCAACCAATCGCCACAAATCCCTGAAAAGGGAAGCTGCCATGAAGTCTCAGGCAAAGCCCATGCACAAGGAAGGAGACGGTGTTCAGTAGGAAAACAAGTGCGGATTTTGCAGCAGGCTCCCCAGGAGCAGCTGGGAGCTGCTGCTGAGCCGTGAAAGTCCATCAGACTTCCAAGTATCTTTTATTCTCGGGCAAGGTGAGGTGACGCCTCCTTACATTTATATGCGGCTGATAACTCTGCCAAGTGTTCTCACAGGCAGGATCTCAGCTGAGCCCCACGGCCACTCCGTGAGGTCAGCAGGGCATGTGCGATCTCCACCCCCCCATTTAACCTTGTGAGACACTGAGGCTCAGAGCGAGTGTCTTGTAGGGAAGAGCTGCCCCCTGAACCCACGTCTGACTCTTAAGTGCTCTTTCTACTCATTGGTATTTCTTCAAATCTGGGCTGAGCATTATTAGCTCTTTTAAAACCTCTCAGAGAGTTCATGAAAAATACAGATTTCTGGATTCAACCTTGATCTTCCGAAAGTGACCTTCTAAGGCAGCACTAGGGAGGTCATTTTATTTATGTATTTATATTAAAAAATTTTTTTTTTCCTTTTGCCTGTGTGCCTCGGGCGGCCCTAGGACGCTCACAGCTCCCACCCACCCCACACCACCCCTCCGAATCGCCGGGCCGCCAGGCGCTGCTCTACCCCTGTGCTGTGGCCACCGGGAGCAGCGGAGCTGCAGGCGGGCAAAGCTCGGGGGGGACGCGGGGGCGAACCCAGCCCCACCAGGGCCTGCATACCGGCAGGTGCCAACCCCGCCGCACCCACCCACACTCACCACGCAACTCCGCGAAACTCTGGGGAGGCCATTTTAAACGTGCAGGTTGTCCAGGTGATTCTGGTTAAGAATCACGTTTGGTAACGTGGCACCTAAACAAGACTCAGGCGTGTTTCATTTTGATTCGTGGTTCTTGTGAGTTCTTGGGCCTAGGGTTTCCTTGGCCTTGCATCAAGCAGCCCTGTGTGCCGCTGGACAGATCAGGTGCCTGTCCACTGCCTTCTTCCTGGAACGCCCTCCCAGTGGTTCTTCTGGGATGCCTGGAGCGTCCACTCTTTAAGTGGTTCTTTGGGTTTGGGTGGTGTGGTGGTGACTTGAACAGGTGTCACCTGGAGGAGCTGGTGAAACATTCTGCTGTCAACTTAGGACACAAGGTGTCCTGAGAAGGCTGATGAGGGTTCTGGCATGAGGAGAGAAGGATGTGGACCTTGCTTGGGAGACCTTTGTTCTGGTCCTGCTTATACCAGTTGGGTGGCCTTGAATGAGTTGTTCAACCTCTCTTGGCCTCATTACCCTCTTCTGAAATCCAGGGAGGGTATATCAGACCCAGATCCTTATTTCTAACAAAATCTTCTGCATAACACCAATGTGTAAAACAGGGGAAGGCTGAATGAGTTTAGGAGACTTGCAGGAGCCTGATATGACAGATTCCAGGTGTCCACCAGGACTTAGGAAGTCAGAGAATGCAGAGCACACGTGAGGCTTCATTCTGTTTTACCTCCTTGAATCACCTTTCTTCCCCGACAACCATGGTTCACAGAGATGGAGATGCAAATAAAACAGACTCCCACATTTTAAAACAGATTAACCTCTCAGAGTTTTTTCAAGTCTATGAGAATCTCAGTCTTGAGCTAAACTGCTTTCTGTCTGGATGAGAAAAGACACTTAAAGAAAAATAATGATTACAGCTGTAGCACACTGGAGTATGATTAGAAAATTCCCCTGTAGATTGAGGCAACATGATTCTAACATGGAATTATCTTGGAGAAAAATTGTAGAGAGAAATGAAAGCAAGGTGTCTTGTGTACTACTATTTGTATTTAACAAATTAAGAGAAAAAGAAATCCATATATACTTACATATTTGATTGTGCACAGATTCTCCGGGGAAACGCACAGGAGAGTGATAATGCTGTTACTGCTATGAAGGGAACTGAGTGGCAAGGGAGAGTGTGGGAGGGAGGCTTGCTTTTCACGCTATACCTTTTGGTACCTTTTGATTTTCACTACGTGCATTTTACTTTTTTAAACTACACTTTGGTCTCCCCCATCATTCCCTTTGACCAGCAATTCCACTTCTGGGAATTGACCCAACCCACATACTCACGCATTTAAAACATGACATGATCATATAGTTGTTCACTGAAGATTTTTTTTTGTAATGGCACATGTTTGAAACCTTGTCAGTACCCATCAGTAGGAGAAGGGTAAAACAGATTGTGGCACATCCACAAAATGAAATACCACGCATTGTGAAGAAGCCGAGGATGCTCTCGATGTGCTTATAATCCGGAGAGATCCATAAGATACATTGTTGAGTGAAAAACAGAAGATGCAGTATTGTGTGTATGATATGAATTTTAAAGGTAGGGTCAAAAATATATATCCATATATACATTCATATTTGCATTAAAATCTCTGGTAGGGTACTCGAGAGACAAATAATAGCATTTATCCAATGTGGGAGAATTGGATGACTGGGGATAGAAGAGACTTTCTTTATTGAATATCTTTTTTTGCATTTTAGTGTTTTTGAATCATGTAAATATAATACTGACTCAAAAATTAAATAATTAATATTTTAAAACATATATAGATATAAATTACACTTTGGCCTCCCATCCCTCTTTCTTTATACCAGGCATGGCCAATATGGTTTTGTTTCAGGGCCAGAAAAAAACAAATCACTGTTTTAAAGAAGCCAGCCCATGGACCTCCCTTCATCCTTTCAAACAGTGACTTACAGAAAATCCAAAGCAGCATCTCGTCCCTCTAGCTCCCTAGCCTTCGGAACGGCTCCATGCTGGCTGTTTATTCCCCCTTTCTTCTATGTACCCCCCTTAATCAATTCTCATCACTCTTCCTTGGGCCGCCCCTCTGAACATGACTGTAGCCTCCAGAGCTCTGATTTATAGCACAACTTCGTGCTTGGAATTATAGACAAGCAGAAGCATGGCTCTGAACATGAGCATCCCAACAGCTCCCTAGGCCTGGCCAACTCCCGTCTCTATGGCAAGCTCGTAACTGGCCCATATCTCACTTTCCTCAAATGATTGACATCCCTGGGCCCTTCAAGGGGTGAGTAATTGCCTTTTACACTGAATCAGTCTTCTCACACTCAAGGCCAGCTGAGCCTGCCTCCAACGCTTTCTAAACCCTCTGCTACCCTGGTCACCCATCACGTGCTTATCCTCACCTGCTTCCTCCAGTTACCTCCCACCTGGCCTCAAACTGGTTCTCAGAGCCTTCAGCACCCTCCATGGAAGCCAGTGATGGGGTCTAAATAGGCTGTCACTCAGGTCTTGAATCAATGAACTCCCAAGGATATCACTGCATTCATTTAAAACATACGTCCATGTCCTTGGGCGGGTTGCTGGAAGACAGTCATGAACAAGACTGACGTGGTCCCTGTCTACGTGCAGCCAGCAGCCCAGCTGGAAAGGCAATTGAACAAGGGATCAAATATTGCGGCTCTCAACTCTGGCTGCACATTAGAATTTCTTGGGATTAAAAAAAAAAAAAAGCCAATACTCTAAGTCCCCTCTTGACCCATTGAATCAGAATCTCTGGAAGTAAGGCCCATGCAGCAGTTTTTAGAATCCTCAGGTGATTCTACTGGCAACCAGCGCTGAGAACCCCTCTCTAACACAAGGGAGTTACATAACCTCCTACTTTATAAGACAATCTAAATGATTCCTAGATGACAGTCCTTAATTGAATCCTAAAATTTGAATTTATTTTCTATAGATATAAGGTTAGGAATGAGGGCACTGTTTTGAAAACCCATTTTTATATCACCAATAACACAAACAACAACTTAATCCTGAAAATAAATGACAAAAAGCCCAAATACATGCTTTAAAAAATAGCCAGTGGCAGTCATACAATAGTATAACATGCCACAGAGTGATCAGGGCTTACGCATGAGACAGGGTGGAGTACCTCGATGGTAAGAGTCCTGGGGAATCAAGAAAGTTATTTTCCAACCTTAACTTACAGGGTTTTCTCATAACATCTCTTGGCTCCACTCCATTCCTTAGAGGGTTCCAGTGGGATTTCGACTACAGAGGTAAACTTCTATCACTCAGTTATCCCTAACCTCTATGATTGGGGGCCTGAGTATGTGCTGCTGTGATGATGGAACCCTTCAGTCAGCAGGCCTCAGAGGACAGAGCTTACTCCTTCCACACCCTCTCTGGCGGGCAGCTCTGAAGACTTCAGAAGGCAGCTGAAGAACTGTGAATGAGGATTTTCCTTTAAACTTTACTTGGGGCAATGGGGGCTAATGCTTTTAATTTATTATTTCTGTTAGGACCAAAAGAAAAAATAACAACACATGGGAAATAGTGTCAGAACAATGAAATACACACAGCTTACAAATATTTAACCCCTACTTTCCTGGTCTATAAAATGGGCATCATTATAGACAAAGTAACATGTTTGCTATGACAACTAATGCTTATTTAGGTAAAAGGTCTGATATATACCACCACACAATGGATGATATTTATTATTATTTCTTTTACTCTCTGAAAAGGAGGGCTAGGAAATGCTGTTTTATGATTTACAGATTTACAAATTAATCTCCAGATGGGTCCCACCAATATGCACTCCCACCAACAGTACATGAGAGTACCCATTTTTAGCACCTCTATCACAGAGCATCATTCTTTTTTTTTAATTCTAATTTTTTGGGGGTTGAGGGGAGGTAATTAGGTTTATTTCATTTATTTTTAATGGAGGTACTGGGATTGAACCCAGGATGTCGTGTATGCTAACCTATATCCTCTACCACTGAGCTATCCCCTCCCCACCATTCTTTAAAAAAAAAAAAGCCAATTTGATAGATAAAATTGAAATTAAGTTTTAGCTTTTGTTCATTTTATTAATTCTAATGTTGAAATTTTTCCACTATATTTCTGATCTATGTTGTTTTTCTTTTTTTTTAATTTCTCTATTTTTATGTATCAGAATTTAAAACCACACCTCAATCTTTTGATGTATAAATCTTTCTTTTGCTTTTATGCTTCCTCATCTTCAGTTCATAAAAATATTCACCTTTGTCATCTTCTAGCTCTATTAAACTTTTTTTTGACTTAGATCCATATGGAATTTTTTTCAAAATATGATTTCAAAATGAAGGATTTACCTTAATTTTAATTTTTCCTTCAACAGTTAATCACTTCCATTAGGACCTCTTTTATAATTCATTCTTTCCCTATTGATTTGAAATACTATTTTTATTGTTTCAATAATTTTCATTCTTCTTACAATAATCACACATATTTTAATTATTATATATAGTCTTATGTTTTAGCATCAGTTGGTGCAAATTCAGGGGAAGAGTCTAAACACTGCCTCTTGTTTGTGTGTCACACACTTGTTCATGCACATTGTCCCCTGAAGTAAAACACGTTACTTTGGGTAATGCAACCTAAGTTGAAACACTTTATATGATAGAACACTATGCAGTCATTTAAAAGATTTTCCAAAAAGAGCTATTTAGTAACATGGGGAAATGCTTTGTATATAATATGAAAAGATTATAATTCAGGTTAACCAATATGATCTGGCTTTGTTAAAACAAAACCAACAAATTACCTGTCAATATGCGGAGAAAACAGATTGTAAATAAATACACTAAAATGTTAACAGTAAGCTATTTGTAAGTAATGGGATGATGGATGAGTTTTACTTAGATGTATTTTTCAGTCTTTCCCAAATTTTCTACAATGATTGTGCTTTACTGTTACAATCAGAACAATCAGTAATTACTACTACTTAAATGAATGTTTTAAGGCCCGTCTCCAGTGCTTGTCAGGGCGGTTGGAGGAGTCAATCCCACCCCAGAGAAAAGACTGGCTCTTTCTCTCCAGAGGCAGTCATGGGCGGGTATCCAGCCCTGAAAGGGTGTGCATTTACTAGTTCAGTTCAGTCCCTTTGATTGAGGGATGCTGCCATCAGAGCATGTTAAAAGCCAAATAATATCATCTGGAATCTCACGGTGACCCTTTGTGTTGCCAGCTGGGAGAGGGCTGTGGGTGTCACCTCCTACTCACCCTCTCCAAACCCCACCCAGGAGGGCTGGGAAGACACAAAGATGGTGTGCTACACCAGGGCGGTATGCAAATACCAGCATGTCTCCGACCTGCTAATCCTATCAGGAATGCTTAGGGTGTTAATTTGACCATCTTTCACAGCTCATAAATCTACTTAGGGGCAAAGCTGAGCTGCCAGACGCCATCAAGCAAAACTCCTTCTGAGGTTGGCAGTTTGAGTAAAGCAGCCGGGATCATGCCTCAATAAAGTCCAAAAAAGAGCTTTGTATGTGGGGGACTGGAAAGCAGCTTCTCACATTTGGATACAATGGAACCAAACAGTGGATGTCTGATTATCTGGACTGGTGGTCTCCCCTATGCCCTGCCTGCCCATTGAGCCATGGATCCTTATTCATTCACAATTCTTTGCACGCAGATGGATCTATCCTGTTCCCAAACAACTGCCTGCACAGACTCCTGTCAGATTAGCTTGTTTAATCCCTGTCTATAAATACAAATGGACTATATTCCCTTCCACTGGAATCTGCATCTTTTTATATTAAAATCTACTAAACTTCAGCCAGGTTATTTCTGCCTAGATTCATCCTTCCTTTATTCAGTGGTCAGAACAGAAACATTCTTCTCTTTCTGGTACAGAACACTCCCCTGGAAGAGTTCCCATTATTCTCTCTTGACAAAAATGTGGGGTGGAAACTATCAAAAGAAATCAGTTTCAACCTCTAAATTACAGCTTCATCCAGAATCCATCTGTTCTTCCAGCCAGTCAGTTTAAAATTCAGCTGATTAGAAAGTCTAAGTAAAAACATCCTTTCCAGCATCTATTTCAAGAGGGGAGGCACTGAGGCAGGCACAGTTAGATTTTTAACTTCCTTCTCGGTCCAAGTCTATCCAAGGGCATGGAGGCAGTTTTCTGCCATTAGGGTCAGAAAGCTCCTCTGACTGATTCTGCATGCCGACAGGGGTGGGAAGGAGTGCTGGCTCCGGGAAAGGCACATGGCAGTGACCACCCATCATGAGACAGAACCTATCAGGAAAGTCGGAGAGACCTACCCATCCTGCATCTCCAAAAGGTACAGGCAACCAGTGACATTCCCACAGAGCCTTGATGAAAGACTACTGTCTCCCCGGGGCTGATTTACTGCTCGCCAAGAGCACAGCACACTCAGGAGGGTTGAGGAACACAGGTGAAAGGGAATGGGAAAAAGACTTACCAGCCTTGGTTTTTGGCAAGTTTCTTTAGCTCTGGAGCTCCAGTTCCCTTCATGTGGGATTATCTGGTTTATGAATTTATATATGACTATTGTGACTACTGATGTAACTGACAGTGAATTGATAACTAATTGTGGTTAAGACGCTATTACTGATGGTGAGTTTTAAAAGTGATGATTATTGGTATTACTGTTATTGCTGGTAGCGGATTTGATACATAACTATGTTCTTGTTGCTGTTGCTGTTGCTGCTGGTAATGGCACTACTAGCCATTTCTCCATACATGGTGAGGAGACTAAAAGAACAAAGATCATATAAGTCTATTCATTCACTCAACAATTGCTTATGGAGCACTATCTATATGCCAGGCACTGTTCTAGGCACTGGGGCTACATCAGTGGAATCTATCCTTGTGAAATTTACCTTTTAGTGCAGGGAGACTGAGAATAAATACGTTAAGCAAATTATAGGAATTGAGAATTTTAGTTTAATAGGGAAAAATAGAAGATTGGGAGTGAGTTGTGGGAGTTGGGGTAGGATTCAATGGAATATAAAGTAAGGTGGTTCTGGAGAACCTCCCTGAGAAGGTGACATCTGAATAACCAGGAAGGAAGGTGAGGAGTAAGTCATGGGGAATGCTGGGAAAAGCATTCTGGCTGCAGGAGCAGCCCCTGCAAAGGCCCTGAAGGTCGGGGCATGGCCGTGTTACAAGGCTGGAGTGGCCAGGGGGAGAGGGGCAAGTGTTATCACAGGAGAGCTGAGGCAGGTCACCTAGGGTCAAGCCGGGCATTTTACGAATTTCAGCTTTTTACTCTAAGTGAAACGTGGAGTCCTGCAGGGTTTGGAGCAAAAGATGTGACATAGGTGACTTATGCTTCAACACGATCACTGGCTCCTGAGTTGAAAGTAGACTAAGGGATCTGGGGGTGGGATTGGGGAGCGGGTGGTAGTGGACCAGGGTGGCCAAGTGGGTTGATGTAGGCTGTGAGGGAAACAGGATGCTGACTTCCAAGGTTTTTGTCTTGAACATCTGAAAACATAGAGAGGCCTTCCACTACGAAGAGGAAGACTGAAGGCAGAGCAGATCTGGGGGACTTCTCAGTTCAGCTTTGGTCACACTTTTGCAGACTTACAGATTAAAAGAACTTTTTGATATTATCTAACTCAAATCTTGTCATTTAACAAATTATATTTTTAAGTGAGTGCACAGAGCACAAGAGATTAAATATAATAAATACAGAATGGAAAGTTAGCTTTCATTCCACCCCTATGTCTCGTACCACCCAGATCTCATCGTTACCACTTCCTTGAATCCACCTCGCCAAGATAACCTGTGCGCAAATGAGCCTGTATGTTGGTGTTTCCTCTCTATTTTTTTACAATGTATAGTTGTTACTACTATACACACAGTTCTGAATCTTTTTTTTTTTCTAGTCAATAATCCATCTTGATCAGTACCTGTAGGACTCGCTCATTCTCTTCCTGACTCCAGACTAACTGGTGTATAATTTAACCCATCCCCAACTGGAGAGATGCGCTATTTATAACTCTGTTTTCCCAAATAGTGCTGTAATGTATTTCCTTATCACAAGTCCTTTTACTCTAAGGGTATACCCATTTAAAATTTGGACAAGTATTGCTCAGTTTTCCTTCTAGAGGGTGTTTCTCAATGATGTGAGAGGTATCTCTTCCACAAGGGCTAAGTAGCTGTTGCACCAGTGGGACTGTCCTGGGTGTTAAGTATCAGCACTTCCGTACCCACTGTTAACTAGCTGCTGCCCCAAATCTGCTGAGTGCTCTTCTCTGATACCTCAGAGTTTGAGTTCCCCCACAACCTCCCACAATCCAGCCTCTAAAGTATTAACACCAGGCACAATACGGAGGCTTCAGAATCTGATCTCACTGACCAGTTCTTGGGTGTTAAATATTTTGAGTATCACTCTTTCACCTTTACTAACAGGAGAGATGGAAAATGGTATCACAGTATATAGTTAAGTGGCATTTTTCTTCTTTAAGTGCCATTTTAATTTATTTTCTGTATATTGCTCATTTTCTTTGGGTTGTTGGTATTTCTTGATTTTTGAGGAGCTTTTAATATTAAAAAAATTCCTTGTTCATGGGTTGCAAATATTTGTTAGTTTGCCATTTATCTTTTAATTTTATTTGCAGACACAAAATTTTTGTGAAGTTGGATTTATCAATCTCTCTGTTCATAGCTTTTGGGTTTTGTTTATAATTAGAGAGGCCTTTGCTATAGCATTAATTGGTAACATCACTATGCTTTTCTTCTTGTAATTTTGTAGGTTTTTTTTTAACATTTTTTATTGATTTATAATCATTTTACAATGTTGTGTCAAATTCCAGTGTTCAGCACAATTTTTCAGTCATTCATGGACATATACACACTCATTGTCACATTTTTTTTCTCTGTGATTTATCATAACATTTTGTGTATATTTCCCTGTGCTATACAGTGTAATCTTGTTTATCTATTCTACAATTTTGAAATCCCAGTCTATGTAATTTTGTAGTTTTATTTTCTATCATTACATGACTCAACTGAAATATTTTTGATGTGTGAAACAAGGGTTCAACTTTATTTTGTCCAGATGTCTCTTCAGTTGTTGCAAGACCATTATCTCTCCCCCAGTTTCCTAGTATCCTACCTTTACCATACACTGTGGATTTGAGACCATTTCTGGACTATTTCATTCCAGTGATTAGCTTATTGCCAGTATTACTGTTTTAGTAATAGCTTAAAACATATTTTTAATATGTGATATGGCTAGCAGCCCTTCAGTATCCTTCTTTCCCAGATACTTTTTATAAGAATCCTTGTACATCTGTTTTTCCACAGTAGCTTTAGAATAAGTTTAGTTTCCCACCCCTTCCCTCAAAGGGCAAATTCATATACTTAATTAGGGAGAACTGAAATCACTATAAGAGTGAACTTTTCTGTCCAAGAATAGCATATGACATTTGATTTGTGCCACTTATTTTGTATCTATGTAACATTAAATATTTATTGTTTACTCAGATTATATTGTTGTTATAAATAGGATCATTTCTTTCATTACATCTTACAACTACTTTTTATGCGTAAATAGGAAGTCTATTTTTAAAATTAATTTTGTACCTATTCAACTTACTGAACTTTTTTGAGTTTTTCAGTTGAGTTTGAGTTTTTCAGATAATATAAATTGTAAGCAAAAATAAGTTTACATTCTCCTTTAACATTGTAACTTTTTTTTTTTTCCTTCTTGACTAACAGCATTAGCTAGTACTTCTGGAAAAATGTTGAACAGTGATAATGGACAATCTTATCTGACTCTTGATTTAAATGCTTCTAGTGTTTCTACATGAGTCTAGCTTCTGGCTATATTAAAACTGATTTATATAATACATATTAGGAGGTATAATACTTCTATTTTTATTTGCCAAATGCTTTTTCATCATCTAGGGGGATTATTATCTAATTTTTGCCCTGTGAGCTATTGATAGGGTGAATTACAGTATTTTCTAATGGTGAACCATCCTTGCTTTTTTGGTATGAACTCTTAACTGGTCATTATGTATTATTTTTACCACTCTATTGAGGTGTAGTTTACATACCTTATAATTCACTCATTTTATGTATATAGTTAACTTTCATAAATCTGTAACATACATGTTCAAAATCCACTTTAGTTTGTTTCTGTCACCTGAAGTTCCCTCACATGCAGATTTACAGTTAATCCCTATTTCCCATGGGTAGTATTCTGCTGGATTTTGTTTGCAATTATTTTAAAGGTGTGTGCATTAATATCCTTTTTTTGTACTACCTTGTTGAAATTTGGTATTAATTCTATGCTCTACCTTTCTTTCTTCTTTTGCATTTGGTTTTAGATTTCTTTCTTCCTGGGGCTAGTTTTGGTCATTTATGTTTTACTAGAATATCACCCTAGGTCTCATATACATTTCTTATTTGCATGGAGTTGAGCAAAAATGTCTTCAAAATTTTTAAAAATATTCTCTGTATTTGTGGTTAACCCCTCCAATAAAAATTATATACTGTGGATTTATGATTTCCTTGAATCCACTTCATTCCCTTGAAGAATTAGTTTTTGCATTTATTTCTTCTATTCAATTGTTTTCTTGAGTATTCATTAGTTCCTGCTTTTATTTTTACTAAGCCCTTCCCTTGATTTACTTTCAGTTCTATTAGTGACCTCTTATTTAATTTTTATTTTGTTGTTTCTTATTCTAAGTATTTAAGGTATCAAAATATTTTAAACACTGCTTTCAGTGTCACATATTTTGATAGTGTTCTTTTTATCCTATTTAGTTAACTATTCTGCAATTTCAGCTTTACTTTCCTAGTTGAACCAAGGAAACGTCTGAAGCACCCAGATATTTATGGTTTTTTGTTTGCTACCTTTGTTGCTAATTTCCAGTTTTGATGAATTGTTATCAGAGGATGTTGTCTGTGTTATTTCTAGTTTTTGGAATTTATTAAAGTTTTCTTTATGATCAAGTGCATGGACAATTTTTGTGACTGTCCCACAAGCACTTGGGGAATAAGGTGATATACATGTATGAGTCCTTCTTTCTGCATAATCTGTAATGCTACCTCTGGTGTATATAAAAATCCCATTTACACTCTATTCATCAGTTGGTCAGGTGAACCTATCCCTGAACCAATAATAGTACACTTAGTTCCTGGAGTATTGATGCTATTCTTGACGTCTGGTCCTCCTGCCTTTTTTTTTCCGTTCAGCAATGTCGAGCCTATTCTTAGCCCTTACAGATATTTCCTAGTCACTCTAGATTCTTTCACCTCTTTTAGGAGAAAAAAGTACGTGAGTCACCTATTATTCCCGTTTCTGCTGAAGTGTTGTTATTCATTTTTATACCTTTTTTCCACCTTTACAGTTCTATTTCTATTCATTTAGTGATTATTCCTAAAATTTTAGTGTGCATAGTTAACAAGCTCTGAAGTTTATCAACATGTTAGTTTCTATCTTCTATATTGTCAAGCAGTACTTTAAATTCCACCTTGCTTTTAAAATCTCAAATCTATTACTTCTACAGTATTTTTATAGACAATGGTTAATTACAGTTTTATTTAACTTGATAACATAGTCCTGCTAAAAAATTCAAAAAGAATAAAAGAACGTACAGTAAAAAGTCTCTTTAACACCTCTGTCCCCCTGGCACCCAGATGTCCTCCCGAGTTTGTGTATCCTGGAGTTATTTTACGTATAAAGGAGCAAATGTGTATTGTACTTTTTGCTATTTTATACAAACAGTAGCAAATTATACGTATCGGTCAACTCCCTGCTTTTTTTCACTTATTGTATCTTGAAGATAATTCCTTATCAGTTAATACTTACTTACTCTCTTTTTATACATGAGTATGATTTCAGTCTGTTCACCAATTTCTTTGTTCACCATGCTTCTTTGCAGTCCACACCTTCCTTCTGGATTTAACTGCTTCTTTCCTGAAGAACAATCCTATATGGGTTCTTCCAGCAAAATCTGAAAGTGTTTTTCATCCTCTCTTGAATGCTAATTTCTCTCTATAGAATTCAAGGCTAACAACAAGTTTTTTTTTTCAAGCACTTGACAAGTGATTTTACTGTCTTCTGACCTATACTGCTGGCACTGAAAAGCCTGCTACCAGTGTAATTATTCCTTTGCAGGCAATGTCTTTTTTTAGTTGCTTTTAACTTTTTCTCTTGTCTTTTGCAATTGTACTGTATGTGTAGAAGCAGACTTGTTATTACTCTCTCTCCTAGATATCTGTTATGCTTCTTCAATGTGAGGATTCATGTCTCCTTTATAATTCTGGAAAAATCTTCAAAGCTCTTATGTCCCCTATTCTCTGTGTTGGATCTTCTTCCTTCTATTCTCTGTCTCTTAGCCCTTTCCTGTTTTCCATTCCTTCCTGTTATAATCTGGGTATTTTTCTAATTAATGTTCTAGTTCATCAAGTCTCTCTTCAAATATGCCAAATCTGTGGTTTAATCTGTCCACTGACCTTTAAATTTCATTAATTATACATTTTTTAGTTCCAAAACATTTAGCTTTTCAGATCTACTTTGCCTTTTTCACACTGTCATCTTTTCTAATGGTTTTTATGTTTTCCTCTCCCACAATCATTTTAAACATTCTTATTCCATAGTTATTCTACATTAAATTTGTAGTGGGGGGGCAGTCCTCCAAGGCTGTGTCTGCTGACTTGTGCTTACAATGGATTGCTCTGGACTTTTGATCACGAGTCCATTTGAGAGGTGCTTGTTTCTTCTGTCCTGTGGAAATGATGCAGCTTGGGTTGTGGGTATGTCTTCCTCCCCCAACCAGGCTGTTGTAATGTCTGTGTGCTTTCTCAGTCATTCCCAAACAGATCCTCAGGCACCTAGGGACTTATATACTTCACATTTTGAGCTTCTTAAGATTTCATCTGAACAAAGGGATCAGCGGCTAATAAATTTTGCTGCTTTAAAATTCTATGTTCTGTATCTCCATGACAAGCAAGAAAACCCAACCCCTGGTCCTGGGGATTCAGAGAAATAATATAGTTACAATAAGCAGTTTCTGGCAAGTATAGCACTTAGTGGCACATACAGAAAATCATTTAGCTCAATAACCCTATGAAATAAGTACTGTAAGGCTTATAAAGGTTATGTAATTTGTTCAAGGTTGTAAAGTTGCTGAGGGGTAGGGTAAAATTCAAATCCAGATCCAAGTGACCCTAGAGCCCAATCACTTAATCACTATTCACTCCACAAAAATTTACTGAGCAAATTATTATGTGTCAGTATGTGCGAAGTGACGGGTCTAGTGGTAAACAAACACATGGTTTTCTTCTACCTTTCCAAATTATCTGTGAGGCACTAATTTAAAAAAAATTTCTCTTTATTTCCAATTTGTTGCAGACCAATATTTTAAAGAAATTAAAAACTTTGCATTGATGTCAAACTGCTATAACAGTTCCCTCTCAATTTTTGTTTTCCTCTCTCCATGGGCTGGTAACAGTTTGTAGACCAACCCCACCTGCAGGCCACTTTTGTGCAGCACTGGTCTAGAGCGTATTACTGGCAGACCATCTGGGGGCAGATTTGTGTGATGGTGATGACAAGTGTGAGTGGATTAACAAAGTGGAGAAGACACCTCTGATAATGGTGGCCTGTATGTGGAGAGCAAGAACCTTCTAAGAGGGCAAAATTTAAGTATTTTAGGTCACAGTCTTCCTCAGCTGGTAAGCATGAAAAGGAGGAGGTGGGTGGAGATTCAGGAGATGGTGAAAAGGCCACATTACAGTCTAACTTCATAAAAAGCTGACAGTTCTCCCTGTGAAGGATGTATACTACTACTTGCTTCCTCTGTTACTCTAGTTCTCTAATAGGATAGGGCAGTAGGTAAAGGGCCAATCAGGAATACTAATCACAAAAACTTAGGCACATTTATTTGCAAGTGTTCTTTCCTCATCACCCTGCAAACAACTGGATCACATCATACAATGGCATGCATGCTTAGGAACTAGCAAGTGAACACTCTAATGTTATCCCAACTGAAACAGTAAGATAAAGCTGCTGAAAAATATTTCAAAGTCAAATGACTTATGGGTTATTTGCACCAATATTCTCCTCTTATGGAAAGCAGGGAACTGATCATAGACACTTAGCATATTGAAATCTAAAGGGGGGAGGGTATAGCTCAGTGGTAGACCCAGGTTCAATCCCCAGTACCTCCACCAAAATTAATAAATAAATAGATGGACCCAATTACCTCCCCCCAAGACAAAAAAAAAAAAAAAAGAAATCTAAAATACATACCTTACTGTATTTTCTTTTAAGAGTATTAATACCACTAAATTTAAGATTTGTAAACTTCTAAAGAGATTTCCTATATGACACAAAAGACAAAAAGTATATTCTTCTTTGTAAGTTAAAAAGATAGATTTCCCAGGAATGCGCTTTAAGGTTTGCCAAAACTTGTGTTGGATGGACAAAATACCTAAAAGCATCTTATAGCTACTTTTACCTTAAAGCATCCGAGCAGGTATGGTCAATGACATTCAGTATTTCGAATTTTAAACTGCAGTCTCTATCACTATTAGACTCAGAACTACATTGTTTTCCTACAATTGTGGTTTATTGTAATCTTAATCCATTTTCTCAAGGACCATTCAACACATTTATATTATTCCAGTAATTACCATGCTACCCAGAAAAACAAGTGAACAGTTTATTAAGAAGTAAATGAGGGTATGGAATGTGATACAGTACAAGTAAGACACTCAAGATGGATATAATAGTACTACTCACACAAAAAGTTAAATCTCTTCAAAAAAAGTTACAAGACAAAAGAAAAAGCAATTCCATCATTATAAAGTAAGATATTTCATGCAAAAACTTCAAAGAAATCCCCAGCCCCCCAACCCCCCAAGCTCCTAACAAACAAAAAGCTATCCGAAATATTGTCATGCTAACGTATTACCCACAATATAATCATTCATAGAAAAACAACACACTAATTAAGCAATGGATTAGATGAAACAACACAGGCTGCAATATTGTAAACTCATAGACCATGACGACTTTACATGACAAGCAATTCCAGATTCACTCATAGGGTGAGAAATATGGGCTAAATGTTGAGAGATAAGGTATGCAAATATAAACTCCATTAATTCATTTCATTATCTTCTAATTAAAAAATCTGGAAGCTTCCAGAACCTGAAAAATTATATAAAATTTGGCATTCTCCATTTATGTTCCAATAAATGACTTTAGGATCACATTTGCAATTATTAGAGAGCTATATAAAAAGCACTTCATGGTCAGGAATTGACCTCTTAAATAATGATCACAATTTATATCATAGAAACAACTGCAGATATGCATTTGCTGTGATTAACTCTTACTCAAGACAAGAAACATGATTTTCTAGCACTTTATGTACAAGTTACTGCAAAGGCCCAGTTAATTTAGAGACCAAATAAAATGTAAAACAAACCTGAACTGGTACAGAGAGTGAAAGGGAACATCCTCATTAACAAAGACTTAAGAGGGTAATAACAATCTTGGACAGCCTTCTGAGGGAACCAGAGTCAATAAATAGACTGCCAAGCTGCAATTCATGTCTCTGTACCAAGATGCTTTAGCATGCTTCATAGAAAAGATAGCTTTACGCTAAAAAATAGGAATGGCATTTTATGGGATAGCATTCCCCTCCAACAGCTGCCAAACAAGCCCGGTCACCAGGTGGTGCATAAACAAAGTGTATTTCCAATTGGGAGTAACATTATGATGAGGCAACCCAGGAGCAGAAGCACCCATCTCACTGCACCTGCCCATTCAGGAGGTCAGGAGAGAACTGGGACACCTGCATCACACGGTTGTGGGCTAAGCTTATCTATGGTGTATAGACTGGCTGCCAGTATAACAGTAAGACCAGAGGAAAAGAACAGGGAGAAAATACTTAGGAGAAAAAACTACCTACTCCCATTTGCTACTTTTATTTCCCCTTTAGATTTCAGGTAATTAGAACATACTGGAAAAATTTCAAGATTACCCTTTCCATCTCTGAAATTCAACTTCCTATTTAAATTTCATGAAAAGAACATTTTAATTGTTCAGTGGCAGAAGTTAGCCTCTCTAAAATATAGAAGTACTTGCTCTAATTTTCACAAAAGGACATGAGAAAATTTTCCAATGTGAAAACTTGAGTTTGAGGCCAATAAAGAAGTGTCTTTAATAATCCGGACCATCATAGTTAATTAGAGCTCTTTGGAATGTGCGTTATACGTACAAAGTTATCACAAATTATAAATTCCCAGAGTATTCAGGAACCAAGTTCTTAAATGGGAAAGATGTCTTATGAGAGATAAATGCTTTCATCAGCAAATAAAATCTGATAAATCAATCTTTCCCAACTGACAAAGTCTCTGCTAACAACTCAACATAGCCTCTGGAATCAAATGTAAAAGATCACTCAATCATGATGATGCAACAAGATGAAGTACAGATGAGCAGTCCATATGAAAAACATCTGTAAACCGCTGCAGTTCTAAAACAGTAGATTTATATTACAAAGCAATGTAAATAAATATTGGGCTAGTACAAAAGCTCTTATTTACAGTTTTACAAATGAAACTGTATTCAGTGTAAATGCTGTGTTTTAAAGAACACAGTACTATATTAGTAAAATGAGTTCTGTTGAGGGGAATTACAGTTTCTGTTAGAATCAATGCATAATGTATAAAAGATTCAAGTTAACTCTGTTTATAATTTAGTACAGACAAACCCAGTTTAACCTGGAATGGTATCTGTTAAAGTGCTGAAAAACAGGAAATATTTAGAAAACACTGTACATTATTAAAGCTTTATCAAGTCAGAATGTTAAAACTCTTTCACATTTTTTTGTCCTTTTGCCACAAGCTTGTGGACCAGATGATTTTTCTCAGGAGTAAAACTTACAAGGCCACCAGCTGCTTAGATGATTTTAGGTTCGGTGGTGTTAGTTTCCTAAAACAACTATTTATCCATCAACCATACCTTCAGGTCT
Source organism: Vicugna pacos (assembly GCF_048564905.1). Taxonomy (NCBI): domain Eukaryota; kingdom Metazoa; phylum Chordata; class Mammalia; order Artiodactyla; family Camelidae; genus Vicugna; species Vicugna pacos. Next base: position 70,242,466 of record NC_132997.1, on the reverse strand, counting down.
TACAATCTGGTAAGTAATTAAATATTCAGGATAAGCCTGGAAGAGAAAGATTAATTCAAATACTGGTAAACAAATTTTTTTGAAAGGAGATCTCTTACAAGGATTCCTAATCTTCTAAATTAGTGCTGTGGCTCAGTATTGTCAAAGGGCATTTTCTGCAAACAACCTTACCTTGACTCCAATCCTTTAGATTCTGAACAGCAGGTCAAGGATGAGTACTAAGCACGTGTTTGTCTGCTTTTAGTAAATGAGCTGAGTCTGATACATATCCCCAGTTCAGAAACTGCTCTAGAGATGCTTCTGACTGGATCTGTCACTAACAGCAGGAGGGAATTACATATTTCTTTGCTACAGAGAGGTTAGCTATTAAGTTATATAGGATTCTGATTAATTATACTTTACAGAAGCTAAAAAAAAAAAGATCCAGTATAACTGACAAAATCTGAATAAAGTCTGTAGGTTAGATATAATATTATATTAACAGTATTTTCCTGATTTTGACAATTTTAAGAGAATGCCCTTATTTTTAAGAAATACACATTGACGTATTTAAAGGTAGAGAAACATGCCTATAACTTACTTCCAAGCAGTTCAGAATAAAAAATATGTGTACACATACACATATGCACGGGGCGGGGGGGGAGAATGATAAAGGAGACCAAGAGAGAGAATGCTTAAATGTTAACATTTGCAAGACATCGGTAAAGTGTATAAGGGAATTCTCTTCACAATTTTTGCAACTTTTCTGTAAGTCTGAAATAATTTCCAAATAAAAGCTAAAAACAAATCCAGTTTTTAAGGTCATATGCATTGCCAGTTTAAAAGACTAGTAAGAGGTATGGCTCTAAAGCATTTTTGAAGATGAACAAGTAAAACTGAATTACCTGTTCTCCTCTGTAGATAACATATTCCGCTAATGCTAGGCCATTTACACTGGGTCTACCAGTGACTGAGTGATGTCCTGGAGGAGAATGTGCCATTTTCATTGCACTGAACTGCAGGAAAGACTTTCCTAAGGTTACCCGGCAAAAGAGCAGCTGCCTGTAACATGTAAAAAGGAAGACAAAGCAGTACATGACAATCTTCTTCATGTACATACAATGTATAAGATTTTTAAATGCATTTCTACATAAATGCTTATAATTGTTTTTATCATTTCACCCTTAAAAAACTTTGTAAGAATGTCTTCTACTATTCTCACTAATGAAAGAATTTGTCACTTTAATTAATCCCTATTTTAACTATAAAATAATATCTTACAGAGATGTAATAATCTCACAGAGATGCAGGCTCTGCCATCCTGTTTGTATCCCAGCAAAAGCACAAATCACAGCCCAAGTGGGAGGGAGGAGGAAGTTTAAGGGGCTTCCATGAAGTGCCTTACAAAGATGGACATTTATCCAAGTAAGTCCTGTTAATTCCACTGTCAAAATATGTCTGAAATCCATTCTCTTAATTCTACTGTCATCATTAAGTCCACATCACCAAAATTTTCACCTGGACTAGAACAATGGCTTTTAAACTTGTCTTTCTGTTTCTATTCTAACTCCTGTTAAACTATTTTCCATCCAAGCAACCAGCGATTTAGGGAAAAACAACAAAACTCAAAAACCATAAATGAGATCACGTTACTTTTCTGTTTAAAACCTTTTAGAGGCTGCTCACTGTGCCTAGAAGAAAATCCAAATTCCTTACAATGGCTCCAAATCCCTGAATTGTACTTTGTGTTCATTATGCCCAGGCATATTAGTTTTTTCCTTCTCAAAGGCCAAACTTTCTTACCCCATGGCCACCATACGTACTATTTCCTCTACCATCCGGAATGGTATGTATTCTACCACTCTTCAACCGATTAACATTCATTTTTCAGGTTTCAGCTAAAAGGTTACTTCTTCAAATAGGTCTTCCCTCACCAGAGGTTTAAGTATTACTCCCCCATTCCCCACAGGCTTATGATTGGTCAATGAATTTTTTACAAAAATTACCTGATTGTTTCTATAGGTAACAGGAGATCTGGTGGACTGATGATTCTGTCTCCAAAGACAGGCTATATAATTTTTATTCTAAATATGTCTTCCAGAAACTTTCTTTGCATGGCTAATAGACTCTCCATTATAGTCACAATCAGTCCCATGATAACCCAGCATAGAGAAATCTTAAGTTAATAAAACTTATTTCCAGATAACCAAGCATTATGTTCCAATGACAGTGCGAAGTGGTACTAGAACACTACTTACTACTAATAATCAGAACAATTTAACCTCCAAAGAATATATGACAAGTGAAAACAGCAGTGTTCAATTTACAGAATCTTAAAAACTTACAAGCCCCCTAACCAGCCCAACTTATGATCTAAAATAGAAGTGGGCAGGAGGTCACACCTAGCAAGGCTGACTTTATAGACACCTATGTGAGTCTAAATTAAGGGGGAAAACAATAAGCACAAAATATAAACAGTCTGTTTCCCTTCAGGACTACAGTCCTTCACCTTGGCAACCTTTCAAATTCAGCTGGGAAGCTTTTAAAAATCCCAGTGCCCACACTACACCCCAGACCGATTAAATGAGTATCTCTGAGGGTGGGACACAGGCATGAATAGTTTTTAAAGCTTCCCAGGTAATTCCAATGTGCTGCCCAAACTGAGAACTACTGCCCTAGGGCTTCTAGGTAAGTGATTAGAAGCTTCAGCAGGACCTGGGAACTCAGTAGAAATTCAAGTTCTAGGGCCCCAGCCCAGACCTACCAAAGTCAACAACTCATGGGGCATGGCCTAGGAATTTGTTTTAACAAGCTCTACAGGTGGTTGTGAGCTTGCTAATGTTAGACAGCTACTGTTCTAGGTCTTTATAAGTAGTGCTCTAACTACAAAATAAATCTCAGTAATTGATCTTGCTTATTTTTCCAATGGCAAAAGGTAATTTATTTGCCTAGGAGCATTTTATCAATTAGGGCCAAGTTATCTGAATGATTTTAACAACTGAGTTAGACCAGGGTAACTAAAAGTAGGGGCAAAAAGTATAAAGTAGTTCTTTGATAATATGGTGCCTTCTGAAGGGACTGATGTATTTTATTGTAACTTTTCAAGTAATGATATGACAAACTGAGGATTAAGATCATACCACGGTGGGAGAGAGACTCCCTCGTGCATTGCCATGAAATGATTAGGTGTAGCAAGTAATACCATCTTAGTATCTGAATATTAGACTTTCAGAGGCCAGAGTCCTATAATATTCAAGAGCCACAATAAAATCTCTTTCATGCTCACTGATATTTTCTACTTCATATTCTTTAAAGCACCATGTGCTCTAATGATTAAATGAGTTGAATAGATCGAGTGCTTCTAACTGTTCTTGGCCCATACAGATCATTAAATAAATATTAGATATTATTATAACTGGTGAGAGGGCCAAAAGCAACATGAAACATGCCTAGCTTGGATTCGTAAAGTTGTCCGAGATAATGCCTTGCCTTGAAAATGTCAAGTATAAAGCCAGTTCTTATCTGATTCTTATAAAAGTAAATGAGAATAAGTGATTTCTTACCTGTGGCAAATGTAACAAGACCTGTCTTTGTGAACTGGACACCCAGTGCCTCCTCCAATTCCATATACATACTGATTGCTTTTGGAAGAGTTTTCAGCAAAATAGATCCCAGCTCCAAACATGCCACCTATGTAGGCATGCCTTTCATCAAAGCCTTTGTGGATAATTGCATTCACAAAGGGAGACCCTAAAATACATATAAAATTTTATCTTAGGAGAAAAACAACAAAAACTAAAGTCTCTTAAAGTGAAATTATTCAACATACATACACCACCACCACAATAAAGCAGAATCAAAACAGAAGGATATAACAAGTTAACTGTCAGCCGGCTCACTACTTGAGAATAAATTAGTTATTTTAGAAGAGTTCCTAGAATCAATGAATTTTCTAATAGGGTGGTGGTGCAGATGCCAAAATAAGAACACATACAGATTCAACTAGAAAAATGAACAGAACACCTAAAATATCAATGCTAGCTTTATCAAATTCCAGGTTCCAAATTCATACAAATCCAGAACCAAGACTCTCATAATTCACCTTGTATGGCAAAGCTGAATGCAATTAGGCCACGCAGTGACATCCACACCTGTGTGCTTTCTCTAGATGTCAAAAGTGGCCAAGTGATCTTTCCATGTTCATTCTTTTCTTTATACCTCTTCTCTCCTATCCGTCCACTTCTCTGCCTTTTATCACTTGCTAATACCAGATTCCGTCTGTAAATGTAGTGTGTCCTTTCATTTTTTACATATTAACTTCTTTCTCCTCCTTCCTCACATGTGTGCCAAGATGGAGCTTAGCCAAAGAGGAAGAGGTACTGAGCACAGGAACCAGGCCAGGGAATGGGGTGAGAGTGGGGGCTGGGAAAAGCAAATATAACACAGCTAACTGATTCATCAAGATCAGTCAGTGTCCCTGTTCATAAAGGGACAAGAAAATACACTGAATTCCACTTTACAGAAATACTGAAGAACAGAATAACTTATTTGAATTAATTTGGAAAAACCAAGTCCATTTCTATTTTAAACTAGAAAAAAGTCATTCATTACGACCATCAAGTCGATACATAAATATGCTCTGTGCCAAGAGAATACCATGATGATTTTAGGGTTTTGGAAGAAGTACCATTTAGATATTACATACCAGTTCAGTCTGCTATAGCCATTCTTCCAGGGGACTGTGAAATTTAAATGCTGTGTTTTATAGAACTTTACCAGTCTCTAAAAGTTTTCTGCAATCTAAGCCAAATGAAGAAACAGGCTGAAGCTATAACAGATAATGTTTTTGAAGACTTGATAAACACTATTAATATCTACACTCATTTTTGCTATAAACTTAAAAGATCAATCAACCCTGCCAAACTGCAACATAAACAGGAAATTTCAAGAATGACAAGTAATGGTGCTCTCAGTTCAACAGAAGTTCTCAGAAAACTCCATAGATTCAATGACAGTGGCTTTTAACTGAAGTTAAATGTAGCCTTGACATTTAGAATCAAAGTCAGAACAGGATGTATATATTCTTCTGAGGTGAATTTCAGATCTTATTTTTAATTTTAATTCAATCAACCAGTTAAAAATAAAACACCATTTTTCAGAATGATCATAATAAAATCTAGTCTATAAGGGAAAATATTAATAGTCAATAGTCTCATTTCTATACTCTTCCCATTAAGATAATTCTACTTATAAACTGTCCATTGTAAAATATGCGATTTCGAAAGTGGTTGGGGGGGAGGGTACAGTTCAGTGGCAGAGTGCATGCCTAGCATGTGTAAGGTCCTGGGTTCAATTCCCAGTACCTCCATTAAAAATAAATAAGTAAATCTAAATTACTTCCCCCCTGTTGAAAAAAGAGGTTGAAAATATAAATGTAAATGTAAAAATTTACAGAAATAATGTTTATTTTTTTAAAATGACATGAGGAACATACAAATACATTATTATCTCATACCTGACCAAAAACTCGAATGTGGAGGAGGATGGTGGTAGGGGAGGGAGAGAGGAATCTTACCGTGAAATAGCATTCTTTCGTTTGCGTGGTTGTGGTTTTCTTCAGAAACTTCTTTTCTCCTGTGAGTATATCTTTCCCACAGTTTCTTGTTACAAACTTTCTGAATCTAAGAAATCAGAAAAATAAAATCTTTAGGTCATAATAATTACTTAGCTACTTGTTAATCTTCACCAAGAATGGGCTACACATATGGCCAGAAGAGAGGCAAAACTTTTCTCTGAAATATAAATTATATGTTATTTTTAGTCAACTAAAAAACTGTGTCCTAACCATAAAGATGAAAATATAATTACATTTTGGAAATAAAAAGCTACAAAGGGGAAAAAAGCTACATATGGCCATATATAAAGGTCAAGAGCACTGTTTTGTTTTTAATTGAAGTACAGCTGATTTACATGTTGTGTTAGTTTCTGGTGTAGAGTACAGTGATTCAGTTATACGTATATATTCTTTTTCATTTTAGGTTATTACATGTTACTGAATATAGTTCCCTGTGCTCTAAGAGTACTGACAGAATAGGATGTTATTGCTTATCTAAGAGTACTGTTAATTGATTAAAACATTTCTCACTGTTTTAGAATTATTACTAAAACATCTCCAAATCAGACATGCTGAGTTCTGTAGAGAAGTATTAGACAGACAATGGTATCTTTCCCACCCTTCTGCTTTATCTGGCTCAAAGTACCATCGTTATCTGTTTTTAATTAAAAATATCTGAAATAACCACCCCCTCACCCCCACCATTCCCACCTACTACTAACTTCCTCGACCCTTTCCTATCCTTCCATTCCTAAGATTTTTGTCTGGAGGAGAGTTAAAGATGGATTTGGTTTCATTAGGAGTATTTCCAGGATCAAAACTCACAATCCTACTGTTGTTTCTTAGCTGTATGTAAAGTGCTTCAGCCCCCTCCTGGTCCTACAACACATCTGGGAGCTGGTGGTTTCAGTCTTGGTTCAAATTAACTCAGAATACTACCACAGACACAACCAAGGAACATAACTAGCATAAAGAGCTCTCATGAGTGTTAAAAAAAAAAAGTTTTATCATTGAAAAAATTTTCATTAAATACTGCATTAAAACATTTTATAAAGGAAGAAAACAGCGTTATCTTTCCCAAATTCAATACTGTGGATATCAAATACATTTCCTCTCTCCTGCCCTCACCCTTAACAAACCTCTACACATTGTTTGTTACTGCCTACAAAGTTGCTTGACTGAAATTTGCCTGTAGTAGGCATAATTATTTATCTTATTAAAAATTATTACATATATGTCCATGAATAGAAATCTCAAGATGTCCTCTTATATCATACTATGATATGACCTAATAAAATACAACTCCCAGAAGAATGACCCTATACCTGAATAATGTGTGCTTGTTTTACCTCTTATTTCTGGGGGGAGGGTACATAGCTCAAGCGGTAAAGCACATGCTTAGCATGCATTGAGGTCCTGGGTTCAATCCCTAGTACCTCCTCTATACACAAATAAATATAAATATATAAACCTAATTACCTCCCCCTTCTCCACCAAACAAAACAAAACAAAACAAAGTAAATCTTATTTCTAATAGTATGAACATAGCAATCTTGACAAACAGATTTAGAATTCAATAACTCTAAAATATGACATCTATTATTATAATCATAACAGTGTATTATTGTGAAAGAGTAATACAACATGGCTGAAAGATTTGACATTGTTAACTTTTGAGTTTAAAATTTAGGTATTAGAAAGGTATTTGCCACATTATAATTCTAACTGTAAGTCTTATATTTACAATTATTAAGAGTTTATCAATGTAGTTAATACAAAATCATTATACATCTCAAGTAGAATATGCAGTTTTGTTTGCTATATAGCTCAGAAAAACAAGCAAAGCTGGAAAAATTCCTGAGAAGAGTAACTGATACCAATAAGAGACAGGACTTCCTTTAAAACATTTTTAAAGACTGCTTTTGGAAAAGATAGAAGGTATAGAGGGAGCAATAAAATTACAAAAAATGGTATATATGGGGAATCACAGACACCTGGAGTAACCACAATTAGGAAAAATTAAAAAAACAAGCAAACCATAAATAGTTACAGTGTAACTATAAAGACCGAAGTCCTCCCATGAGCCACAAAAAAATTCAACTTGGTTACAATAGCAGTTTATATATTAATAATAGTGTATATATATTTAAAGCCCTAAACCTACAGGATTTTTCTTTACCCCAAGATAAAGCATAATCCTTAAACTTAAATATGCTCAACAGAAGATGAATTAGTGGTTATGAAAACAGTACAGGGATCTGAGGATCTTAACCTTCCAAAGACATATTCTTTCCCAAAATATCCCCTGGGGCCACATGAAAGACTTATTGGGATGGGCAGATCATTATATTCTTATGAAAGAATATAATCATGGCTTTAGGCTTTGAAAACTATGTTCTCAGCAAACTTTATTTTCATCAGCTTATTACCTTGAGAATATTGTATCTGTTGAAGATTCCACCTGCATGACCTCCGTCTCTGTGCTCTCGGACTGTACTTTGCATCTGATGAGAAAATATTTCAAATATATGTACATTAGCTTTTATATCTTTTCTGATTATTGTTCTTGATGCATATGATTCTACTTTTGAGAATACAAAATGGGTTTCTAATATTTCTGCTGTTTAAGGAATGAGTTTTGTAAGTTCACAAGTACTATTTTCTAAAGATAGCTATTAGCTAGTACAATCTGAAAATGTATATAGGTGAAAATTATATAATGCAAACTAAAGGAAGAAAAAGAAACAAACAGATGCATGGGTGAGCCAAACATACTAAAAAAACCCTAATGACTTATTTGTTCCCATTTGTTTTGTTCTAATAAAGCACAATTTGTATTTCACTGAGTTGGAGTTTCTTGAGCTTTAGAACTAAATCTCACTCCCCTTTGTATCTCTGTGCTCAACTCACAAACATAGGGTATAGCGTTCTTCAGAGTGTAAGGCACTATTCAAAGATTTTAGTGAATCCAAGAGTTTCGTGAAAAGAAAGCTAGAAAAAAATTTCCTAGATAAGTAGCACCACATATTCTGGGTTTTATCTAAGATACTGGGCTTTGCTATTGCCTTCCTGAAGAGGAGAATATTAGCCATCTTTTCTCCAACAGAATTTTGTGTTAGTATTAATTGTAGTGCTGAACCAAATTATTAGAATTAAAGTTTACAAAGATAGTGTACCTAAAATGCTGATTTCAGAAGTTTTCCAGGTGGTAAAGAGTTAGGAACAATTAAAAACTGCTACATGTTCTAGTAGATCTGGAAACTTTCTAGAAATTTGGTTATTGAACCAACATTTATTTAAGGTATATGAACATACCTCTTCCTCCACAGACTGAAATTCTTTATCATCAGGAGACAGATCTATGAGAATAGTTCCACTTCCAGAGGTGTTCAAAGTTAAGTATGGGTTAAGACCTATCAAATGAAATTTGAAGGTAAATAAATTTTTTTTTGCCAAAAAAAACCAATTGACATTAGCCCAAAATAAACACCTGATTTATTGGATGCTTACTACCATTTAAAAAAACTTTTTATTTTGGAATAATTCAGATTTACAGGAAGGCTGAGAGCACAGAGGGTTCCTGTGTACCCTTCACTCAACTTCCTAATGTTACTATCAGGAACATTAATGTTCCTTTAATGTTCCCATTTTATACACCCATAGTACACCTGTCAAAATTAATTATAGACTTTATTTGGATTTCACCAGTTTTCCCCATTAATGTCCTTTTTCTTTTCCAGGATGCAAACAAGAATACCACACTGTATTCAGATTACTAATTTTTGACCTAAGTCCTAAGGTTTTTGTGAGAATAGTTCACAAAATCTTCCTGGTCTTTATCTTTTATTTGTCAATGTTTTCTTCTTCAAATTATTTCCTTTACTAACTAGGCAGCCCTTTCAAGCATTTAGTTTCTTTACTTTTTGTAAAAATGAGGAAGAATCATGACAGAAACCTGCATGGTCTCAGGTAATTTTAAATCATCCTAGAATGAGAAGGCATAAAGTTTACTAACTATGGAATGCTTATTATAACCCATTAATAGAGTTTTTAATTTAGCAATAAATTTGTCATGTCTTCTGAATGTCAACAGTCATGGAAATCATACTTATTTTTGTATCTTTACTCTCATAAAAGCTTTTAAAATGGAATCTTATACAGAATTTTCTAATTTCTTTGTTCTGTCTGTAACACAACTCTCCTTTAATCTCTGTAAAATCTCCAAAGTGCCACCGTTTTCCCAGGTAGGGCTCAAGTCCTTTACTACTGGGTAAATGCATGGTGTTTTGCCTATGGAGATTAAAAGCACTGCTCTGGTCTGAATAATACGACTACCACCAATATGCCAAACTCTCATAAAACCTTTTAGGTTTGGCTGAATTACAAAATCTATAGGAAGTATGGAGACCATACAGAAGAGAATATTTTACAGAATAAAGACTGTGACAAATGTCTGACTAAGGCATCTTTGGGCAGCCCCAAGAAGACATCAGTGCTGAAAGATCAGGACAAGTAACCTACTGACTTGATACACAGAATGACAGCTAAGGCTGTTAAGTCAGCTAGATGAGAGACTGTCAGAAGCTTGCCACTGGTTCCAGTTTACATACTGAGTACAATATAGGTATAGAATACTGGCTTCAAACGGAGATGAGGAATGTGGTAACTTTATGGAGGAAAGTGACCCTGATGTGTTAGGTCAGACACAGTCATTCCGTGTTGTAACATTTCTCTTCCATGTAAGAATGAAAGTTACTACCCAATCGTAGCTGGATGTTACCAGCATGACCAGAGGACCAGAGGTGGTATGGAGATATGTACCTCTGACACTTGGAGGCAGTGTATCAGTCTCCCTCACTGTTTCCTGAGCCTTTCAACACAGACTTAACTGCTATCCTACCAGATCTGCAGTGTTTCCTAGTAGTCATGATGGCAGTCCACAACAGAGGAATTTAGTTCCACTTTATACTAACATTCCAGGGAGCCATAAGGTGTCCCTCCTCTTCACCTTATAAAATTTTGTCTTCTATACTGAAATTTTGTCTTCTATACTAGAAATATCCAAGACTATCTCCCATGTTAAACATTTTTCCCTGGTTCCTACCAGGCAAAGAAAGAGCATTTACTTTTAATCAGTTCTATTCCAGAGTTCTAGTTTAAAGCATTCCTTAGCTTCAATCACCTAATTTACAAAGCTCTCTCTTTTTTTTCTTCAAGGGATGGACCTTATCCCGGCTAGCATACACTCTTCCCTAAAACTTCCCTCATTTTTGCTAATGGAGGTTTATTTTTAACCCCAGTTGTATGGCCAGGTCTTCAAATTATAGGATGCTTCTGACCCCAGGATACATCATTCCCTCAGTTTAACAATGAACTTAAAGTAGTTTTGAAACCTAAAACAATTCATCTTTTATAACAAGGACCTGATATACAGGAAGTGTTAACATCTGCTGAACAAACGCAATTTGTATTTTCCTTAAGTATCAACATTCAGGACAAATGAAAATACTATTCAACTTTATTTCACTGTTTCCTCAGTTACAACATTATTGTTTCCCAATATTTTAACTGCAAGTGTTTAGAATGTAACTATGTACAACCAAAGAGATTCACAATATTATTATATGGAAGGCCTGACCACCTAGTCATTACCCATTGTATTACCACATGAGATACCCAAATTCCAGACCTCTCAGAACAACACAATTTTAGAACTGTAACTTCAGAATGGAAATAACAGAAAAAACTTCAGATTTAAAGCAACACTCAGATTTCTGAATGGCCCAGAAACTTCACTTAGGTCCACAGAGTTTAACAGTAGCAGATTTAAGATCTGATCTCAGGTTTCCCAAATCCCAGTTAATACTCTTGGTGGGGAGGGTATAGCTCAGTGATAGACTATGTGCTTAGAATGCACAATGTCCTGGGTTCAATCCCCAGTACCTCCATTTAAAAATAAACAAATAAACCTAACTACCTTCCCCACAAGACAAAAACAAATAAATAAATGGCTCCCCAGTTAGTGTGCTTCTTATTAAGTGGACTCTCTTACAGATTTTAAAATTATCATTTAGTAAGTTGAGGGCTGCCTTTATACAAACTGTTAAAATGATGACAGGAATGATTTAAAATGAAATACCTTGTTGTCCAGAAATAAGTCTCTCAACTCCTTTAATTAGTTTGTGTCTATGTCCATAAGCATTGATTCCAATCTCCTTCAGTTCCTTGTGCCCCATCTCAACTAATACATCCAAAGTGATCTTACAAAAGAGGATGAAACTGTTTAGAAGACTTGTTTGGAAGACATTCACATATTGGTGTTCTCACAATGTATTAGATCTATACATTTATTGCAAATTATTTTGAACAGATTAGAAACAAAAGCACATCAGTTGTTAAACTGAAACTGAAAAGTTGCAGCTAATTAAACAAAGCTGAGTCACGAACTACCAAAAATATCGTTATTTTCATTTAGCATAAGGACCCAAGAAAAACTAAACTGCAAGACAAAAATGCATCCTCAAATTAACCACATTTAGGCACACTATTTTATCTCTTCCACCATCACTCTGCATTCAACCTATTTGTACGTCTTAATGTAATGCTCCTACAGACTCTGGACTATGCTGACTGATACTTCAGCATCATTGTTCAAACTAACCCTTTTACGTCCCACTGTGTGAAACTGAAGACACTTTTAAAAAATCTGTTTTATTTACAAGTCTTCCATGAAGCTTTCCCTGAATAGTCCACCTTGTAGTAACCCTTCCTTTCTTTGAATTTTTACTGTCTATGCCAAAAACTTAACTCTTCACATGTTCCTATCGTATCTCCATAACTAGACCCAAAGTTTCTTAGGGGTAAAAGTCTAGAGTAATTATATTTTCTGAACTCAAAATATCAGTAACTATATTCTGACAGAACGCTTTAAATTCGGACTGGTCTAGAAAAGCTCAAATATATAGTTGGTGTATACCTCTCCATAATGGCTGGAGAAGTGTCAGGCTTAGAATGGGTCGTGATTGACACAATAGAACTGAACAAGCTGAGTTCAAGGTTAACTTACTTTTAAGAACTGGATAGGCTAAACTTATTCAAGAAAGCTATTTTACTGTTACTATATGAGAATCAATTTTTATGTGCTAATAAACTGAATGGATACTCCAAGATTAAACCAAATCAGAAGAGAGATTGATTTCCAATCTCAAAAAAAATCCTTCTCACCTGACAACAGGTTGAATGGTTCAGAGTATTTCAAGCATGTCCCACTTATTCCCTTGAGGTTCTAAAAAATATCAAACCAAGCAAAACAATTCATGTATTTACCTGTTCTCTCTCAAATATATCCATTAAGTGTTCAAGCCCAAGATTCCTTACAAATTGAGTTATGCTAAAATCTACTCCTGGAACTGGAAAATAAAAAAATCAGAACATATAAAATTTCATGTCAGAATAATGTACATCAACATTATAATAGCAAAGTTTTATGATATTGCTATGTGCATGAAGATTGTAAAGATGAAGCAAAATATTAATAGCCATTGGGTTACAATATTAAGTATAACATTAAAAATTGTAAAGAGAAAGCTATAAAATTTCCACATCATTAGAAGAAAGGGTTAAACAATGGGGCACTCTCATGTTACAAAGAAATCTTTTTTTTAATTTTATTTTTAACTGTATCTTTAAAATAAGTTCCCATTCAGCTTAAACTAATACAGTTCTGTCAATTATATCTAATTGAAAAAAAAAGTTTCCCTACCTTTGAGGATATAAACTACTTTACAAAAAAACTATGAAAACAAGGTCCACATGTTGCATAGAGTGAGATGGATTTTGACAGGTAAAAGGTAAAGAAAACAGTTCTATAGACTGTAGGTATGTGTGTCTTTTTCTTTTTTAAAGTGATATTCAAAATTAGGTATTTTGATGTAGGGTTGAAAGTATTTCATAATTCCGTAATAATACACTGGAAGAGGTAAACAAAGGCATAATTACTCAAGTAAAAGCACTTCTATACCTTCCAAAAAGCATATTTATATCTAAAAAGTAGGTTAGCAGCAGAACACTCATGAAGTCTCAACTTGGAGAAAGTTTCATTAGGAATTCTAATAATAATGTAAAGAAAACAATAAAAGGTATGTTAACTAATCTGATACTAACAGTTGTAGTTAAGGTCAAAAAAAAAAAAAAAAGACCTTAGCAATCCAAACGACAAGTGGCTACGTTAAGTTATTTTGGCTGAATGTCTCACCTTCCTTTTTCTCCAAACTGGATGCACCCTCTGATCCACTTGAACTAACAACTGAGGACAGTTCAGAAAAACTGGCAGATAAGTTGTCAAGACTGCTGGCTGCAGAAAGGCTTGATGGGCTGGATGGACCTGAAGACAGAGCATCTGTGGTGGGTCCTGGGCTTCTCACACCATTGAGCACTTGAGGTTTATAACACGAAGGCAGAGCAGAAGGGGGCATGGCTGCTGTCAGGAGAGCGCTGACATCATCTGCCTACGGCACAAGTCAGAGAGAGAGAAAACCTGCAGTAAGCAAGTTTTAAAATTCTGCTAAACTCCATAGAACACATTTAAAAATATGACAAAAACCCAGCAGATATGAACTAGAATTAGACACTCACAGTTGGTATATAACATTTTAAAATAATATTAGCATAATTTATTGGGCACTATTTATGTATCTGATACCATGCCAAGGACTTTAAGTACATCACCTCATTTAATTCTCATATCAACCCAGATCTTTTTTATCCCCATTTATAGATTAGGTAGTTGAAGCTTAGAGGTTACGCAATTTGCAAGACTGTACAATTATAAGTGGTAGAGCTGGAATTCTAAGGCAAGTCTGTTTGATTCTAAAGCCCACGCATGTTCTCTAGAGCACTGTTTCAATGCCACTTAATTATAGCTAGTGGACTAACATATGGGCAGATTAAATTAGAAAATTTCACTTCTAAGTTAGTTTGGAACTGGAAGGACATTTCCCTGAAGAAATGTTACAAATATGGTGGGGTTGTCAGCCTGCTAAGAAAATTCTATTCAACTCTCAATGCAGCTGAACTGAATCAGGTTCTCAATGTAACCTGCAACACTGGAATCTCTCTCGGTAGAAAGCAGTCTGCAGGACAGACTCCTTTTCCTTCCCACCTTGAGAAGAACCTCTTCTCCCTTTCCCTCCACTGCTCTGGGTCACCGTCCTTAGTGGCAGAGGCAAGAGAGGCACCTGTGTCACAGGTGGAGAGAAGGAGGCCACAATGGAGACAACTACAGGAGTTTCCTTGAGAGAGGAAGGAAAAAAGGACTTCCCAGGGAAAACTGGAGGAACAAACTTGTTCCGAGAATAGTTTTGGTGGGGTAAGCAATAACATTTTGGGGATGAGGCAGTGTTGGGAGGGAAGAAAATCTCTATAGCAGAAGACTTTGTAGCTGCACCCTGAGGGTAATGTTCCCAGCTCAGTAAGTTCATAAGGCCCATGGACCTGTACCATCTTCTGTTCTGTGTGCTGTAACAGCATTCATTGAAGGCCTTGCCTGTTTTGTTTCCCAAATAATGTAAGTAGCTATACCTTATACTTCTTTTTCCCATTTTTAAAGCACTCAGCATACAATAACTGATTGATAATTCTATTTACTTTTTATATTACCTAAGTGGTCCTAAATTTAAATTGGGCTAAAAATCAGATTTTGCCACATTCACCATGAAGACATTTTATATATACCAAGTAAATTTTACAAAGTAAAGAAAGCAGTGAGATTTTTCAAAGAGCCCATCACTTACTGAAACTAAATCTAAAGGTGTTTGTCCTTCCTGATTTTTAAGAGTAGGATCAGCTCCATGGGCCAACAATAAAGCACAAAGCTGTGTCCGTCCCTTTTGGGCTGCTTCGTGCAAAGGAGTGAAAGCCCATTTGTCCGTAGCATTGACACATGCATTATACTTTATTAGCAAAGCTGCTACATCTACGTGCTGTGAAAGAAAAAACTCCTGTTACAGTCTGAAATATTACTTCATCACACTTTAGTTCTTAAAAAGAAAATAGCTATATACCTCTTTTTCCATAGTTTTAAATTTACTCTAGAAATGAAAAACTTTCTTCCCACCATCACAATTTGTGGGTGGTTGATTAAAAATTACAGTTGATGTTTTAATAATTTGAGAAACTAGAAAATAGTTAAGAATTCTACACAGGAGGGAACTAAAACTAAAATGCTAAACAGTTTCTCATTTATTTAAGTGTTATAACTGCTAAACATCAATTTATAAACCAGCAATCGTCCTCAATTACTCAACTGAAGATGGTCAGTACTGATGTTACTATTCAAGGATATTGTAAGTCAAGAACAATGCATCTGATCTTTACCAATTCGTATGAATCCCAGTGGGTTTTCTGGGATTCAAACAAATAAATCATCATCTCACAAAAAATAAAAGATATGTACAAGGAAAGACAAAATGTGCTGCATGTTGCACAACAAGCTACAACAGATTTAGATTTGAAAATCTGAAGTAACCTCTTTGGTTCTCAAATTTACTTCTCTGTAAAATGAGAAAGTCAAACTAAATTCTCTTTGAATTTCAATAGTGATTCTCACTTTGAAAATTTCAGAGATTTTTAAAGGTAACATGGAAGAACTTACCCCATAAGATGCTGCATTGTGTAAAGGAATAAGTCCTCCTTTGTCTTGAGCATTCACATCAGCTCCATGTTGCAGCAGATACTCTGCAACTTCTAAATTATTATAACCAGCTGGTTAAGAAAAGAAGTAAAATTACTTTCACTTTTTCATATAAAAAATAGCTACACATATGTATATATCTATATATAAAGAACAGACATGATTTTAAAAATAAGAGATTTTATATAAATCTGAAATTCTCCAAAGGAGTCTATTAAAGATTTATCTTATGGGAAAAAATTGCCCACTGGCCTCAGGTTGGAAGCTTTCAGTAATGATACCCACTTGTTTTAGAGACTCTGAAGTTATACTGATTGATTTACTTAAATCTTTCCTCTTAAAACTTTCCCACCAAAGTCCCTGCCTTCATGGTTGTTGTATACACAGTTTCTTGAACTCAGATACATGGTCTCAAAGCTGCAAGCAAAAGGCATCCAATCTATATAAAAGCCAAGTTAGGAACACAAGTGGCTGGCAGAGCAGAAAACACACCAGTGTGGGTCTCAGGGCCTCATATCCCCAGAAGGCCACGAAGACATGCTTTTTGCTAGAGAGAATGTAGAGGTACACAACTCTACAAGTCTGGCAGCAGAACCAATTGCTGCTAAAGCCATGAAGTAAAACTTAGCATTTTATAAATGTACCATAACTCCCCAGCTGTCACCCTGAGAACTCAGCTATCTTAGTACATGCTCATGGTAAAGTAAGTATATTTTGTTTGACAACCATAGTTTGAAAGTAAATCTGGAACTTAACTTTGCCAATGTAAAACCAGGTTATCACCTGAAACTTTAAAATAGTTCAAAATACTTTTTTCACATTCATTTTCACTGTAGTTTTTTAGCCTTTTGCTGAATGATCTAAAGCAAAAAAACTTTAGTAAGGTCAAGTAAAGAAAAACAAAACTACGAAACTAACATAAACTAAGTACTACACCAAATTCAAAAGTCCTTCCAGGTCTCGAGGTGTAATACCACATAAATGAGGAGAAATATTTTGTGTATACAACATATTTGCCACTTACAAGTACAACACAGACAAACAATAATGTTAAATGTTCTAGATAAGCTATCATTAAAATACAAAAAGCTTATATAAATAAATATGCACAGCACAATTCAAATCAGAGGTCAGGCTACATCTTGTCTTACAGGGACTAGAAACTCCTGATTGCCAGGAGAAGGAGGAGAGCTTTCTCTCACCTTGTTAGCATTTGTGGCTTACCACTTCAAAATGTGTCTAAAAGACACACAGATGGAGTAATTCTTTTCCACTGACAGTGGGGTCCTAACTTACATGGGGTCATAATTTAAAGGTAAAAACCACATACACTAAAATTATCTCTTAAAAACTAGGAACATAGCTGCTCACACTGTAAGACCAAAAGGAACTGAGAGAAGAGTGTGGACTTTCATCTCCCACATTACACAAAGTGGCAGAAACACCTGCATTCCTTTTTTCTCTTTTTAAACCACATGTATTCAGATAAACTTGTATGAATCAAATGTGCCTATGATGCAGCTCCACTGAAGTATTAGCTGTAGCTCAGTGTTTTAATGGCCCATTCCTTAGCATCTTTAATGCAGCTGAAAAAGATATACTGTGCCACTTTCATGAATGGAATCTTAGAACAAATGCCACGTACTGAATTGTAGTCCCCAAGTTTCCTATGTTGAGCCCTAACCACTAGTATCTTAGAAAGTGACTGTATTTGGAGATAAGGCCTTTAAAGAGGTAATTAAGTTAAAATGAAGTTGTTAGGGTTAGCCCTAAGTGAATCTGACTGTTCTCCGTATAAGCGAAGATTAGAACATAGACACACCAGGGATATACACAGAGAAAGGGACACGTGAGGACACAGAGAAGGTGGTCATCTGCAAGCCAAGGAGCGAGGCCTCAGAAGAAACCAGTCCTGCCAACATCTCCAGAAGTGTGAGGAAATACATTTCTGTTGTTTAAGCCCCTTAGCCTGTGGTAAATCAAGGCAGGCCTAACAAACTAACACAATGAATAACTTGAGCAAGAGGTTTATGTAACTCCTGAAAGACTCTAAAGATTGTTTTCTGCTTGTGCTTAACAGCTATCATCAGAAGAATGGAAAGCTTTAGCTTCCCACGAGGAAGGATGGCTCAACAGGCATATTTTTGAAATTTCTGTAGTCAAAACACACACGTCATAGATGATTCACACAGTATGACCTGGAATAAAGGTTCCAAAGCACATGGTGACTGACAGAGCCCATTTCAATGGTTCTTACTGAATATAACATGCTGGTACTAAAGCGGATGTGAAGTACAGTTGCCCTATACAAATACCCTAGAGTATGATGGAAGTATTAGAAGATACTTGATTTTAATCTTTCAAGATTACTTATAGGAAATATTTTACTCAGGTAAAATGAATCTTACATGTCACCAGCCTAAATCTGAGACACTTCATCCACTTACCTGCTAAATGTAAAGGTGTTGAATGCCGGCCTTGGGTATCACGACAATTTACATTATCTGGAGAAGATAACTTCTTTACTCTGGCCAAACAACCCTTCTTGGCAGCATCCAACAAAGCTGCATCTCCCCTAAGTAGATCTTGGATATCTGTATCCCCATCTTTAACAAGATCCAAAGGAGTATTTCCATCTCTGTTTTTCTTTGTAGGGTCTGCACCATGCTGGCCATGTGAAAAACAGAAAGCGAGGAAATGGCTTAAGTTTGCCCTTGGTCAATGAGAAAATAGTACATTTAATGATACTAAGAGACTATACCTTAAAGATTAACATGATTGTTATTAATGCTTAATTAATATACAAAAACTTAAAAAATAGAGGCAGTTAAATATTGGGCTTCTATAATGCAATAATATAGTTAAAAATTTAAACTTTCAAAATAAGGTAGTATCTCATTAAAAATTACCTTTCACATATGCTATTTTTAGTTTTCATGAAACTTCAATGTTTGTATAAAGTATAAATGTAACTATACTCTTGTTTTTACTGTAAAGTATCTATATCAGTACCAGTATAGAAAAACCAGTAATGTCAATTTCATCAGTGCTAAATAAAACTGGCTTATAGTGTTCATGACATCTATTCTGAAATCCAGGTTCAGAATTAGACAACTTTGCTTCCTACCTCCTTACTAGTTTAACTTTATATTAGTTGTTAGAAATATCATAAACATATTTTGTATAATACACTCTGTCCACAGTAAGTACTTAAATATACCTGGAGCAGAAGTTTACAAATTTCATATTTTCCTTTTGCTGCTGCTTCATGTAAAGGTGTAAATTTCCATAAGTCAGCTACATTAACTACTGCTCCATGCTTAACAAGAAGTTCTGCAACTTCATAGTGTCCATAAGAACATGCATTGTGCAAAGGTACAAGGCCTCTGAAATGGAAAGTTAAATGAGCAACACAACACAAAGATACACTTTAATTTAAATTATTACATATAGCAGCTAAATTTCTTGAACTGCATGTGGGATTTTACTGATTGTATTTTACAGAACCTAAAATCTGAAAGCAGAAATGAAATTACTTTGTGAGGGGGAGGAAGGGAGGAAATTTCAAAAATATTTAAAATTGCAGAGAATGTAACAAACATCTATATATTCAATATCCAGAACTGAGAAATATATATTTTTAAAGAAAAATAATTTTAAGATAAACTGGAATAATTCAAGTGTCCTCAATGCAAACTAAAAAATTTACATTAAAAATCAGTATCACACTAATGCTGTAATCTCCTTGGTCATTACAGAATAATAAAAAGGCATTATGCAGCTTTTTACATAAACGCTAACCATAAAGTCTTGACTGAAATTAAGAAGCTATATTTAAGCCAATGTTAGCAAACAGACTTCTCTGAAAATAAAAGAGCTACCAACTATCTTAAAAATATTTTCAGATTTTCCTACAAAGGTCAGATGAAGGAACAGAGAGGCCCCGGTGAGTGCTGGTACTTGCCCTTTATCTTTAGCGTGCACGTCAGCTCCGTGTTGCAGTAGGTATTCCACCACAGACACCCGGTTATAGCCCGCCGCAAAGTGGAGCGGTGTAGACTGACGTCCTTCAATGTCTCTGCAGTTGACACTCTGAACAGTACATAATTTCTGTAGGATGGAACACAGTGTACACATGATGTTACATATTCTAACTTCTTGCTTTCATTTATCTAATAGAAATTTCCAATGTCTCATCATTATCAGTATTCTCAGAAACTCTTTGCTATTTATTCTTCTTACTTCATCTTGTCATTTACTGGGAATCTCTCTGGTCCTCTTATCTATAATCATCTTCTTTTGCTAAAGCTCGTAGGTCCATTTTGTTATTACCATTACTACAATTTACATAAAGGTAACATTTAAGTACCAATTATCAGCAGTTGTAATTTCCATTTTGTGGTAAATATATGTATAGGTATCCTGGATCATAGGAGCACTGGCATCACCTGGGAACTTGTTAAAAACTCTGATTCTCAGACTTTTACCCACTGAATCAGAATCTGCATTCTGACAGGATCTCTACATAACCTGTAAACACATTAAAGTACTGTTCTAGAACAGTGGTTCTCAAATTTTCATGTGCACTGGGTCCTACCTCCAGATTTCCTAATTTGTTATGTTTGGGATGGGGCCTGAGGAATTACACTTAGAGAATTATATTGTACTACGTGGAATGAATAAACTAATAGAATGCTATTGGTTGTATATAATCCTTGGGAGGATTAAGAAAAGTAATTTTTTGTCTTTTTTGGTTCAGGTGAGGAAGTCTAGCTGAGAAAGGCTTGTAAGAGTAACACTCAAAATACTCAAAGAGTATGTGAACATTTGGGGAAGGAAAGCAACACAGATAATAAATCATGGTGCTCAAAAAAAGATCAAAAGAATATTTTAGGTAAGAATATTACTAAAAACACTTTCCCTTTTTTTTTTTTACTCCCCTACCCTACAAGCAGGCATAACTTAAGCCTAATAAACCAAAGGAGCCAGCTATCAGTAGGTTTACCTCAAGGGGGTTAATAACAGGTCTGATAGAACTCTTTAGTGCATTCCCAACCAGAGCCTGTTGGATATATACATTCAGGGTCCCACCATTGAGAGATGGTGTTCTGTGGCTCTGAAATCGGGCTCCAGGAAGGAGGAATTAACCCGTATGTCAAGTCCTGCTAGGTTTGGTCGTTATCAATGGCCATTCTAACTCCCTAGCTCTCAGTTTAATTTTGTCCACTGAGACAACTTTACTAACAGTAGGTGTCCAAGAAAGTATCTAGCCTGAGAGCTCACCACTAAACAAACATTACTGAGCACATAAATGAAGTACTCACTGGGCAATGTGCAGATGTTACTGTCCTAGCAATTCATACCAAGCCATTGGTGTAGAGATATACAAGGAATAGAAAAGTTGATGGAGATAAATTTCCATTAAGTGATTTTAAAAGCAGAGTTGAGGAAAGGCAGCCTAATGTCTATCACAGGGAGAGGGGAAGGTCTTCCTCAATCCAATGGCATTATTTTATTCTCTAAGTCCAATTGCTGCCCCCAATCTTTTCTCTTGATCTATTTCTTCCTTCTAGCCTTCTTCTATCTTTATGAAAACAAAGTCTGGTCTTTAATATTAGTGTACTGAATATAGTTTTATGTTCCTTAATATATGTAAGTGGATGACCATTACAATTTTTTACCAGTAATCCCCCTTCCCTGCCAACAGCTAGTTGACTCTAACTCCATCTGCCCATCTAACGTAATTTATCATTCTTCAAAAAAACAAAAACAAAATCTCAGCTCACTATCCTTAACTCAAGTGATTCGTTTTTCCACAAATAATGACTTGTGGAAGATGACTTGTCAATAAGAGAAACAAAATCCACCCTTTCAAAATCATGTTAACCTCCTAATTAAGGGCATGAGAATGAACTACAAAATAAGTCAAACAATAAACTGCATAATAGCATTTTTCTTTGAAAAGTTAAATTATTAAAAAAAATAAAATCTTAAGTTATTTGGAAATGACTGCACTATCTACACAGATAAAGCAGTAGGAAAGGATCACAAAGACTTTTAAATCAACTTGGAGAAATCTCTTTATTTAAAACGACAGTGAATAAATTTCCTCAGAGCTGAAGGTTAGATGAGACCAATATTTGTATTTTGTTCTCAGAAAATCTAAAATTGATTTTGTGGGGTTAGTCTATTCAGGATTAAGAACCCCATAGAGAAATATAGTGAAACTGTTTCAAATAGTGACCTCTGCCACGAATCAAATCAGTAAATTAAGCTTTTTATAAAACTTATTTCCTATCAGTGCCACCTCAAATAGGACCAGCACTGCTTTGAAAAAGTTTGTGTGTGGTGAGGAGAGAGGACGCAACAGGGCTCTTTTCTCCCTTACTAGCTCTGGAAATGAAAATAACATCATTGCATTACTGAAGAATTATCTAATTCATGAAACATGCTGAGTTAATTTTAATTTATATTAGTTGAACTGAAAAGTAGTCTTGCTCTTCCAAAATGTTAGTCTTCCGAGTTAGTTATTCAGATACACAGTTTCTATAGGTAATAGAAGTATCTGGTATAGGCAATAAGACATTACATATGATTCTATAGTAAAAGCAAAGTTTGAGGAAAGATTGACCATTATAGGAGATGGGTCCTAGAAGGGCTAGTTGGCTCTTCTGAGAAAGAAAAAAAGTATTTCAGTGTCGAGATAAACTGAACATTATTAGGAGACAATGGCTCTGAAAAGTGGTGACACTCTATTATTACTATAAACACTGGATCCTCACAAAGGTAGAGCGGGCAAAGAAATGAAGAAACCAGAAGAAATGTGTAGACAGAGTGATACACTGTTCAGTTTTCTTCCCTTCCTGTTTCAGGTGTCATATGTAAACAATAATGGACAATTATTTGATATGTGTTATTCTTTTAAAGGGACAAATGAATAGGTTCTTTAAACAAAATGCATTTCTATAAACATGAAGTTTATTTAAATTTGTGACATGATGTATTTATTGAGATGTGAAATCAAAGTTTCTTTCATTAATGATCCTTATTTGCAGAGCAGAACTAGATTAGCATTATTTACCTTTTAAAACAATGCACATATAAATAACTTGATTTTTCATATTAACAGTACGGATTCATTAAATAGTTAAAATAAAAACCCAAAGTTAACAAAACCATAAGATCGTATCTTACTTTTACAGTTTCTACATCTCCAGCTTTTGCAGCTTCCAGCAATTGTCTGTCGGCTTCTGAATTACCTAATGGGATACCCTCTAAAAAGAAAGGGAAGAAAAGAGTGATTAATTCCTGTTTGGAAAGGGGCTGGGGGGCTTTGGAAGGGGGCTAGGGGGGCGAAGCTTTAAGGGAGGCATCGTATCTGAAAGTAAAGCTCTTTTTACAGTTTGGTGGTAATTATGTAGGAAATCTCCAAGGTAGTAGGGGAAAAGCAGTAAAAACTTTTTGAAACATTTTACAACACACACACACACACACACACACACACACACACACACACACACACGCATATGTGAAATGTACGTAAATGTGAATTATAAAATGAGATTTAAGTAATATAAAGGAACATAAATAAAGTAGATAATGAAAGATGGCCTGACCTATAATCAGGTTTAACAGTATTTGTGCATTGAGTACAATGAGCTGTAAGAAGAAATAACAGCTTACAAGGACCTACTGTACAGCACAGCAACTATATCTAATTTCTTGTAATGAGCTGTAATGGAAAAGAATCTAAATATATGTATGTATACATATAACTGAATCACTTAGTTGTACACCTGAAAATAACAGTCATCGACCACACTTCAATAAAAAGTAAGAATTTTAGAAAAAGAAACAGCCAACAAATCTAAAAAAACTTTCTTTTTACTACCAACTCTTACATGATATGTAAAAAATAAATAAATAAAGGTTAATTTAAAAAAATAATAATTTCATGGAAGCATTCAATACCTTGAAGAAGTTGCTGCACATTTTCATTTCCCATCTGTAAGGCAGTAAAGCCCTGAAGGGATATGATGTTAGGATCACACCCATAACTCAGGAGTAGGCGGCAGGTTTGCAGATGACCACAATGTGCAGCTCTGTGCAGAGAAGTCTGACCGAGATTATCCAGAGCATTAACCTTAACAATGCAGAAAAGCTAAAATTAGCTTGCAGTGCAAAATTTTAAACTGTCCATTTGTGTATTCAGCACTTGTTACCAATTTAAAATTTCAACTATTCTTTTATGAAGCCTATTATCCAGTGCCAATGCAAGTATTTTTGCTCAAATCAAAGTATAAATTCACCAATTCATGAAGGCAGACATCAGAAGACCCAATTTTGGATTAAAAGTGTTAAGATGTTGAAAAACAGTTGTGTTTATTAGCATTACAGCATTCACAGATTTACTGCATTTAGAGCTAGACATTGCCTAAGAAAGTCTAATGCATGTATTTTTATGGATCTCTGAGGTGTAGAAATGTTGAGACTAACTCCAAGATAATAGTAACAAAGCCAGAGACTAAATTATCATTAAAATACTTATTTCTATTGGCTTATTCTTCTACCTTATTTATCATGTAAAATATAATCTGTATGGATCAAGACACTATGGTATATTCACACAACAGAATATTTCTTAGCAATAAAAAGGAACAAATTATTGATACGTGGCTTAATCTCCAAAACATTATTCTGAGTGGAAAAAGTCTTACACCAAAGAGTATATATTGCATGATTCCATGGACATGAAGGCCCAGAACAGCTGCATCTAATCTATGTTAGAAAAAATCAAAATGGTTGTTGCCTTTAGGTGTGGAGACTGCCTTGGATGGGACACTGCCTTTGCTATAAGATAATGTTCTCTACTGTCATGATTTTAGTTGCACAGGTATATGCATTAGGCAAAGTTCAGTAAATGTACATTTAAGATTTGTACATTTCATTGCACATAAATTTCACATCCAAATAAAACCTGAAAACAAATATTAATGTCTAGCTGAATCCTACTAAGAGAATTTAGGGAGAAGTGTACAGTAATTAGCAAATTTTTTAAAAAAAGTTTGCCAAAAAAAGAGATATTGATGGATAGAGGGAGAAATTGGTGGATATAAAAGAAAACAATATGGTAAAATGCTAGTGACAGAATTTAGATGGTGAGTATATAACTACTCTCTTTAAAATTCTTCCAACTTGGTTGTATTTTTTGAAATTTTCCATTAAAAAAAAGTCACCTGTAAGACTCCTCCTATCTCATCCCCATTCCCCCAACCAACCAGGAAAATAATTCTTCAAATCATAACTGAGAAATCAAATTCCTCAGTAATCAATCACATGACCACTAGTGTGTTTTGAGACATTGTCTAATTCATATTCTTAGAATCAGAGAACATCTGAACAGAAGTATATAATAAGACTTTCTCAATGAATCTAAAAGTAGCCTATAAAACTAGTCTCCATGCTTATTGAATCTGAAAAATCAATTTAAAATGGTCAGGGCAATTAATTTATTTATTCACATAAAAAACTCACTGAAATGTGAACTACATTTACTTGAAAACTTTATCTGGGTACCACTCTGTGTCAAGATCAGGTGACCAACTTGTCCTGGTTTGTCTGGGACTTTTCCAGTTTAAGCACTGAAAAGTCCTGTGTTCCCAGAAATCCCTCAGTCCTGGGACAAACCTGGATGGTTGGTCACCTTAGTTGAGACTGTTACACAAATCAAATTTAATTTGCATCCAGACAGTCTTCACATAATGCACCACACGTAAGAAAAGAGCAATCAACGAAAAGTTACAGAACAGACAGACAAATGAGGTATGCCAAGCAGTCAAGCAGAAATAAACTTTATTTTTTCAATACTTTACAATAAGAAAGATTGAGATTATACATTATCAAGAATTCCCCCAAATCAAAGAGAAATTAGGACACTGAGAGGCAACAGAAGAAGAAACTGTAGAATCAAAGTAGTTCCTTGGGTGGAAACCCAAGGAAGGACAGATCAGAAAACAAGTCTACAAAGTTCATTTGGAGAAGAGCCTCAGGGGGCCCCAAGGGTAAAGGGATCTCTGTTTCTTTCTTCTCCCTTCATCAGAGCAGCTCAATTCTGTTCTACAACAACTACCTACCAAAGATTTTGTTTGAAGAAAACAAGGATTTGTGGCTAAAAACTGTGAAAACTGTTGAATTAGGTGACTGTTATCTCTTCCAATCTGGGATGCTATCTATGTGTATCGTTTACTGAGTAACTTTTTATAAGTTCCTAGGTAAGACATTGTGATTTTTAGCCTTGATGAAAACATAATTATTCCATGAATAAAATGCTTTGTGTACAAATGCTAACTACAGAACAGTAACTTCACAATATGAGAAGCTACATTTTAAGTCAAGTCATTTAAACAGTTTAACTATTTCCTTCTGTTCCATGTTCTTTGGCTTAGTCATGAAATAACAGAGGGTAAGAGAGACTGTGCCTGGGGTAATAGCAGGAATTATCGTGGTAACCATGGAACAGAAGATACCAGAAGAGAATCCTGGAAAAGATGATAGGTCAGAATATGGATGTCTCTGGCTAGGGATATTCTCAAGAGTGTACTGTTAGAAAAAGACCTGAAGGATATTTACCCAGTGTGGTGTGGTTAAAAGGAAGGGAGAAGGAAGGATATGTAGGAATAACACATCTTTGAGTAAATCCATAGACTTTTTAGCAAAAAGATAGAGAAAAAAGTATCTGCAGGACTATTTCGAGGAAAAAAATAATACTTAGGAGAGAGTAAATAGTTTAGGAAGTCAGGCATTTCATCTGCTAAAAAGAAAGTAACTCACTGGATTACCAAAGATTACCAAAAGTGAAGTATACCTTTGCTTCATGTTTCACCACTACTTCAACAACATCGTTATGAGCTTTCTCAGAGGCCACGTGTAGAGGAGTCAAGAATCTTAAAGAGAAAAAGCCAGACAATGAAGTATTTTCCAACAGATAAAAATGTCAATAATTTTTAATTATTAAAAGCATACTTACTCTTTAGTCTTCTCATTGATGTTTGCTCCTTTTCTTAGCAACAGTTCACATATTTGCTTTCTTTTGGGATATGGAGACGCGGCAGCACAATGCTAAATAATTTAAATTGCAGCATTAATCAAGGACTATACAGAACTGGTTTTTATTTAAGAACATTTGTGCTTCCAATCAAGAACAATCAAGGAGTTACTTCACACCTTTGTTTCATTTCTGACCTAACTTTGCTCTTCATAGAATGTGCAATGATCCCTAAATTCTGACAGGGCTGGAAAATCCTATCTACCAAGGGATATGTTACTAAATATTCTGATCAAGCTTTATACTTATTCTACATCTCTGAAAAAGCTACTACTGCTATGATGAAAAACTTAAATTGTGACCAATAGTCCTTTCAAAACTGTTCCCATATAGCACGATGCTTATGTTATTTTTTAAAGGTTAATAAAACACTCCAATGGCTGGGATTTCATTACATGAGGAAACAACAAAGTATTCATCAGCGCTGGATTCTGCCTGGTAAAACACCGACAGAATAGCTGACAAATTGGGTAGTATTTATTTCTCTCTCAGTGAGTTGTCTTAGCAGAATAAGAAGCCTGGATTACCTGTTTGATAAAATCAGTGGCAGAAAATGATACACGCTCAGTTGGAGGCTGCAGGATCTATGTTTATGATGTATCAAAGAGGAAAGGAGACACGAGGTAGGGATTTGCCTATGAACCTAATTAGCATCTCATGGTCATGTTCCAGATCTTTGTACCCCCAACATCCAGGATTATACTCATAAACAACAGGTGTTCAATAAATGTCAGAATGAGTGAATAACCAAATCAATGTATGAATGTTAAAACTGAAAACTGACAATTCATGGAATAGAAGTTCTGGATAATTATCAAGCTAAATTGCACCATACATCTAAACTCAGTACATATCAAATTTGTTCTCTGATTTTAATCTGTTGTTCATCATAAAGCTTATCTGATCCTTATATCTCTGTTTCAGATTCATTCTTTGATGTTGTTGCTGCCACCAGAATCATTTATTTGACTTCAATAAAACCATTTCTAACCGGTGAACATAGCTCCTTTGGTGTGTTTTCAGTAATCATCCCAGGACATCTATCAGGATGGCACAGAGAATGGAAATAGTTCATACCCAAGAATTCTTGAGCTCATCCATCTCAAGTTAAACCCTTACTCATCTGCCCCATCCTGTTACAGGCAGGACCTGTGATTGCTGGAAACTTGGAAGACACTGTCTCTGCAGCACAACTATCTACCAACAGTTAACTCCTTGTCTGTGTTAAAGTTAGTAACAAAAGATGAGTGGTTTAACAGTAGAGAACTTAGGAGAAAATAATGTAGAATTAACTTTTCAGACCAGAAAACTTTCCCCATCAGTTTTTTCCAAGTTTCTCTGTACCACCTTGATACTGTTATGATTTTAATTTTGCACCGGCACTTACCAGTCTGCAACTTTGCTTTTTTTTTTAACATGGATTTTTTTTTTACAAGTAGCAAAAAAGATCTAAAATGCCTTATAGATAGGTTTCTACATAAGCTTCAGAGTTTATATCATGGCATAAGGAAGAAAATTTACCATAAAGATATCAGATAAGTAAGGCTACTAGGAGTTAAATCTGCCCCAACACATTAACTTACTTAGTGTCATCTTCCCTCACCCGAAGCACATTCTGAAACTCATACAGCTTTGTTCCTTTTAAATTTCTACTGTTAAGGTGGCCAATGATGACATCATTCCCTTTCTTAGCTTCCACCCCTTACCTATGCTCACTTCCGTTCTGTCCAGACTGCTTCTCCACAGGCCGCTGCACCCTTGCCTACTTTGTTAGAGCTCCACAGAGCCGGTATGACCTCTCAGGGACGTGATGTTACCTTACCATTCACACAGATACCTTATTCACACAGTACAGAGGGGCTATATGCAAACTTCAGATCTGATTTTGAAAAAAAATTACAATACTGAAAGGAAAATTAACTGGTTTTTATCTTGATGGCAGGATTATCTTATTTTTCAGTGGGTTCCAAATTTTCAATCATAAACATCTATACTCTTCATAGTAAGAAAAAAGTAAATGATACGTACAATTTGTGACAATAAAAGTTACATATATGGCAGTATGTGAGCAAAATTTTTCTCTGGAAGGCTGCCCAAATGAACAACAGTACTGCCTTTTGAGGGGATAAGGTGGTTTATTTTTCTGTATTCAAAATTTTTTCTTTCTATATCTGTAGGCATTAATTCTTAAAAAGCACATATTTTAAGAACAATGCTATTATTAAAAGTAGGATATTATGTTAGGTATCCTGTATCATCAAAAGAAGTAGGACATTATGATCAGTTTAGCATGGTTTTGGATATTTTATTTTAACAACTTAAACCTGAATTATTACCAATGCTGTTTCATGTGTCTGAGGATGCTTAAAATTCACCATTTCCAGAGAGAGATGTTTTTTGATTCGTGTAACATCAGCTTCCCGTGCAGCTTGAAGCAATGAGTGGCCTTTAAATTCATCTAGATAAAGAAAAAGCATTTAAATCTGCATGAGAATTATCAAATTTATGGGACTTACCTTGTGAAAGATTATTTTCAAAATTATCTACCAAAGTAGTCAGGCTCTAAAGATATGCTCCAAATATAACCCCTGAAAGGGGAGACAGTGGTACTCCAGTTCCCCTCGGTTATGATCCAATTCATCCCTACGTGTATACAACATGCCAACTCATGTATACTCATGGCCAACTCAAGGTCTATTTTGGTCTGGTATCTGGATTACTGCAGTATATTTCCAGACCAGAGACTTCTGAGAATTTTCCAAAGCAAAAAACTTCTCTAAGTAAAGAAATAAAAAGTGATTATAGTCCCTATATTAACATTATGGCAGTAGCAGATGGTTTTGTAAATAAATCAGAGACCTGGGGACTAGACTAGTTGGATATTTCCAAGAGCCACCTACTGATGAACAAATGAAAGAGAGTATTTTCTCAAGATTCCTCTCTTTTATTCACTGGACTTGTGAAACCACCCATTACCCTTTACTATTTCAGAGTAATAAGCTTAACACAAGTGTTCTATTTGTGTACAATGATACTGTATTCGAATTAGGTGGCTATTTCTCACTACATCATCTATTTCAGTTACAGACAGAAAAGCACAGAAGTGCCCAGATACCAAAGAATATTAGATGACAAGATCTAGAGACTATGTTTGTAAAACAGCAATCTTACAAATAACACTTGAACTTCATGGCAGATAAAAAGTCACATCAAAGACAGGAACAAAACCCAAGTTCTTTCTTTTCAAAAGCATACCATCTATAAGACTAACACATATAAAAAGCATTTAACCTGACCTGAGAAAAGCAAATACAAATATATTTTCTTTTCATAGCATCTTAAGAGCAAAATGAGTTGAAACTTTCAAATGATTTAATATGCTAGTCTGAACAACAATAGATATCCATGGGTAAGGAAAATATTCTATTATTTTACTATTTCTAAAAAAAAAACCAAGAAAAGATTTTAGTTTACTGATATGAGTCTAGCTGAGCATTCATCATTTTATACTTACATGCTAGTCTTTCTTTTAGCTGTGGTGTGGGAGCCAAGTCTATAGCACTTTTATTGTGACAGTTCAGCAGTGTTGGATCTGCACCGTAACTCAGGAGAAGAGAACACACTTCAATCCTGTTCTTGGAAGCTGCCTCATGAAGAGGAGTGAACTGCCACAAGTCCATTGCATTGACGCAGGCACCATGCTGAGGGGTTGGGGTAGGTAAAGTATATATTTAGAGTTCAATTTTTAAGAGACTTTAGAATTACTAGTACTGTGTAATTTAACATCACGCAAACTTAAAAAGATAATGTTCCCAAAGGTCACTTTCAAACCAATTATTTCAGAAAGAGAATACATCTTCCCCATAGAAAAATGGTTGCCTAGGCCTACCCATTATTATTTACTACCCAAGTGCCTCTTTTAACTCTTATTGTTAAAACAGTTAAAACGAAGCTTTAGATATAACCTTCGTCTTTTCCAAGAACTATTTTTTTTCTTTGATATAATTTACATATGGTAAAATGTACAGTTCTTAAGTGTACAGTTTGATGAGTTTTGACAAATGTATATATCCATGAGATCATCACTCAATTCAAGATACAGGATGTTTTCATTACCCGAGAATGGCCCCTGATACTCCTTTTACAGTCAATTCCCGCCCTCTTTCTTACCGTTGGTACTACATACTAGAATTACTCATTCTTGAATTTTACTAAAATGGAGTAACACAATATGTACTTGTGTCTAGATTCTTTCACACAATGCTTCTGAGAATCATTCATGCTGTTGTATCAAGTTTTTATTGCTGAGTTGCATTCCATTGTGCAGCATCCCATAATCCATCATCCTGTTGATGGGCATTTGAACTGTTTCTAGTTTTTGACTATTATACATAGGTTGTCATGAGCATCCATGTACAAGTCTCTTTATGAATACACACTATCATTTCTCTTGGATGTATCCCTAGGGGCGGAATTGCTGGGTCATATGGAAGTTGTATGTTTACTTTTATTAGAAACTGCTGAACAGTTTTCTAAAGTGCTTGTATTATTTTTGCATTGCCATCAGCAATGTCTGAGTTCCAGTGGTCCACATCCTTGCTAACACTGTCAGTCTTTTCAATTTTAGACATTTCCATGTACTAGAGTTCGATGGACCACAGAAGTCATTCTAGTTCAGCCTCTCATCAAACACAAAATCCCTGCCATAGCATTCTGGCAGAAGGCAAACCAGCTACTTACTCTTTAGTACTTTCAATGATGGGAAACTAATTCTCAACTAATTTGGCTTTTTATAATTACTAGATAACTCCTGATTCTCTTGAACCTGACTACTCTAGTAACTACACCCTCACCTCAGTTAACTTCATCTATATACACAACCTCTAACCAGCCTCCCATTCTTATTTAGCTAATACTAAGTCTTAGGAAAACATCATTCAGTTGTCTGTAGTCCCAGTGCAATCTGTGATGTCTCACTCTCAACCACAATAACATTCCAAATATTCTGTTGAGTTCAAGATTCAGTTTTACAATAAGCAAAAGCACTACTGTTAAAATGTATAATATTATGGCCACATTATAAATTTTATAAGGCTTATGGACTATTTAGAATATCTAATCATTATAATTAAGTTGTTTCTGTGGGAAAATGTATTCTGTGGTAGCACATGCCCCAAAGGAAGCAAAGAGGCATTGGAAACAAATGTCCTCTTTCCCTTCCCACGACAGCTGATGACAGAATGAGTCAAAGTTTTAGAGGCAGAATGGGTGTAGAGTGAAAGAAGTCTAAAGAATGTGGTCAAATACATATGTAGAGTCTGGGGGACAAAAAGAAATGAGTGTAAGTAACATTTTTGGATCCACTCTCAAAGAGAATACATAGCTTCTATTCTCATCTAACAGGGGTAAACAAGGAGTTGCTTGCCAGTCCTGGGAACTTGCTTGTTAAACAGTAGTCACCCAGCATACTGGAAGAAGCGAAGCTTACCAAGTGAGCCTGCTCTAACCCAAAGTACAACTGGGAAGGTCTTGCAAATGTAACTAGTGGTTTTAATATTATATGGTTCACTACAAATTGCTTTCTGTTATTTTCAAGAGTTTTGAAACTTCAACCTTTAGCCAAAAATTTTAGATTCACTTAATCCAATATTTGGAAAATGGCAGTTATTTTATGTATAAAATCTTAGGTATCTCAAAAATCTCAAAAAAGTCAGATAGATGCTAACACTTTATAATGATTATAAATACTCCTATATGCACCAACACTAAAAACACAAAACACATACACTATGTATTTCAAGTAATTTTATATAACTATAAGAAAAGTACACAAGAACTAACCTTGACCAGAAGTTCAGTTACTTCATAATGACCATAGGAACAGGCATTGTGTAGGGGCACCAGATCACTACAATATGACAGGAAGGGAAAAGCCTGTGTTATTAGGTTTCCTAGGCTTAGTTTATTTGATTTTAATTAAATTTATGCTTAAATTTAAATAAAGTTAAATGGTTTATGAGACCTTCTAATAAAAATGTATGAAATTTAACAGTATCTAGTCGAACCCTACTAGTTCTAACAATTTCAACTCCCAAGTCTCTTTCAACTTCATCTTTTTTTCCCTCAACCCACTGCTACCGCCATTGCCTCAGTCTGGGCCTGTATTATTTCTTCCTAGTCTATTGAAACAGTCCGCACTTCAATTTATCCTCCAAGTTATAGCCAGATTTTTCTAAAAAGTGAATCTGATGTGGTTACTCCTTGTTTTAATATCCTTCTTGGTTCTCCCATGCTTTCAAAAGATGGTTCCAATCGTTAAGCTTGGCATACGATGATCTGACCCTCTCTGGCCTTACCCTTCAATAATGGAATGCTAAACTACCTGAGGTTCCCTGAACGCCATACTACTCCCCAGGTGAAACAGGAAAGATTTTCCCTCCCTTCTGACTTACTTCTGCACATTTTTCCAAACTCAGAGCGCCAAAACTGGCTCTTGTTTGAAACATTTTTTTTTGAGATTCTATAAGATAAATTGCTATATTCCTTCATATAAATCCCAATTCCTTCATGATGGCAATGGAGGAAGAACTTTCTATACAGGAAGGTACAGAGGAATCTTGAAATCCTGACCCAAGGTGTTCCTCCTTGGGAATCACTCACTAATTACCAAAGACATCACAATGGCCTCTGCTGAGTGATGGTCATCCATGGCTTAGTCTTTGGTTCTATCAGCTCCCTCTTTAAAGGCTTATGGTTTTCCTCATTGTTTTGATTATACGATTTCTTACTTCCTGAGCACTAATTTCATTCCCAACTATCTACTAGCTACCTCCACCTGAATTCCCATCATCAGCTCATAAAATCAAGACTTCTAAAAGTGAACTCAATGTTCTCCCCACAAAACAGTTTTTCCCTCTTAGATTTCTGAATGTGTATCACTGGGTTTCACTTATTCATCTTCAGAATCTGAAATGTAGTCATCTCTTTATTCTTTTCTATCTCATCATATCTAAATATTCAACAAATCTTATCCATTCTTACACTGTAGTATCTCTCACATCTGCATCTTCTTTTCATTTCCTCTGCCACTACTATTATAAAACTTAAAATGCTTGAACCCATAAATGCTCACTCTCCTCACTGCTTTTTCCTCTAGTCTTCTTCAAGCTACCAGACACATTGCTGCCAGAATGCATTTTGTAAAACTTTTCTTTTTGAAGAATGATTCTCTTTGCTTAAGATCCTTCAATGGCTAATGCGGCTCACAGAATCAAGTTTGCATTCCTTAGGCTGGAATGCCAAGTCCTTTAAAAGTTGGTTCTTACCTGTTTTCCTAACTCTAACCTTTATTTCTCCCCTATGTGAATCACTGCTTTAGCCAAGCTGGTCTAGTCACTGTGTCTTTGATATGCTGTAATGTCTGCTGTAGCACCTTCTCTCACACCAGTTCTCCTGCACAGAGTGATGTTTCCTAAACTGTCTGCTTTCCTGAACTGAGTCCAGGGCAAATATCACCTTCCCCAAGGATCTCCCAACCACTACCCTGAGTATCTGCTCCTAAGAAACCCTGCAGTACTATGCCTTTCTATTTACCACCTCACACTTAGTAGAGAACTTACATTGTTAGGCATCTTTTCATGCCTTCTAAAGTGTAGTGTAAGCCCTATGGATGGTGACCTTAAGGTTTTATAATTTCCTGTGCTCTCAGAGGAACCTGCATATTCTAAAAGCTCGATAAAAATGTTTACAATATTTAGTAAAAAATATGATTTTTACAAGATTACAGAGATTATCATAAGCACAGTAACACTTAAGAAATCCTCATTTTGATTATAAATCAATAAAAAATGTTAAAAAAAAAAGAAATTCTCATTTTTGTTCAAATGCTTATTTACCCTTTATCTTTAGCATGGACATCAGCTCCATGTTGCAACAACAGTTGTACAATCTTCACTCTGTTGTATCCTGCTGCCAAATGCAATGGAGTTGACTGAAATATTAATGAGACAAATTAATGAAATACAAATAATAGCTTCAAAATTGCACGAAAAGGTAAAAATTCAGAGAAAATTTTTTATCTTCATTGTCTAAATAATAGTAATAATTGGGTTTTACAAAATCTAACATATATACCAGAGGGATAGTATAAAAGTTTGTTTAGAAGCTCACTATTGCAAATAGGAAGCAAACTAAATGCTTATTATTAACAAAGTTTTACTAAGGTTAAGAATTAATCCAAATTATCGCTTAAAACATCTGATAAGAATGTTGACATCTTCTTTTAAGTAAAAAGACAAACACAATTTCATGTTACGAGGAGACACACACAAACTTAGTTGCAAAAGGAAGTACCTTTCTGCCATCACTTGCATGGCAGTTGACATTTAATGGTGTAAGCAGAGCCATCATTTTCTCCTCGTTGCCACTCCTAGCACACAAAAAAATGTATTAGCAATTTGTATTCTTTGTCAGATCCTATCTGGAGACATTATGTGACCATTAAAAAAAAATTCATTCTCTTTTAGAGTTTGCTTATTGCTAAAAAGTTAAAATTAAAGGTGAAGTATTTACGGTACATATTTATAACAACAGTACATATTTACACACCTGGCACTTTCCAAGAGTTCATCTTTCTTATATTCACCTGTGAATTAGGGGGAAAAAATAGCAGAAATTAAGAAAATTTAATTACAAAAGTAATGTCAGTTTTATACATAAAGTTGCTCACTGAACTATATTTATAATAGAAAAAATTTGGAAATAAATTTCCAATAAATGGAAAATGGTTAATCAACAGAATATTGTGCAGTTTAAAAATATTTTCATGTAAAACAAGAAATGTCTGTTATGAAAGTGAAAAGGAACGATTCAATATCATATAATGAAATATGACTACAACTATATGAAAATAATATGCACAGAAAAGGAAAGCCAAGAAAGAAGTACACCAAAATTTTAACAAAGTTTGTCTTCAGTGGTAGGTTATAGGTCACCTTTTTTCTTTTTCCTCCTCAAATTTCCTAAAACTAGTGTTATTTGTTTAATAGAGAAAATGCACCTACTTCATTCAAAATTAAAACAAATAAAATCAAATACACCAATATTACAGAAATTATAAAGGATATTCTACAAAATCACAAATTGAACATAATCATTAACATTTTTATGAATCGAGAAGATTTTTTAACACTAAAATTGTTTTATTATAATGCTACTTTAAATATATACAAATAAATACAGGACTAAATATAAACTCTTTACGCCTATAGTTTTTACTTACAATAGAAGCAAAAACTTAAAAATGAATACAATTTAAATTAACATAATAAACAGTAT
Source organism: Vicugna pacos (assembly GCF_048564905.1). Lineage (NCBI taxonomy): Eukaryota > Metazoa > Chordata > Mammalia > Artiodactyla > Camelidae > Vicugna > Vicugna pacos. Next base: position 70,205,743 of record NC_132997.1, on the reverse strand, counting down.
TTATTGATCTGCTTAAACAAAATCTTAACTGGTGTCCACAAAACAAATTGTGTACTGATTACTGTGCAAAGCTTCTTTTAAGCCCCAAGACTTTTTTAAAAGATAAAAGTAGGGAAGACCATGGAATAGCGAAGGAGGAAAAGAACACTGAATTGTCAGTTACAATAATAGATCACTTTGCTAAAAACCATGCAGGGAACTAATTTACATTTTCTCAGTAATATCAGAAGAAATATCACAAAGTCCAAGCACAAAAGCTCACAGCAGAGCTCTTCAGGCTTGTGACTCAGGCTCTTGACTATTAGACATGATTCTAATGGTGATCACGCAATAGGTAAGAATCCAGAAAATAATACAGCAGAGAGCTGCTTATGAAGAAACCCTCTGATAAGGGAGAAAACATGTGAAGCAGATACTAGCACTCAAAAAAGCTTGACATCTAAAATCAACCTAAACCTAGAGACCACAGTCTTCTAATCTTAATAGGTTCCAAGGGCATGAATTAGTTCCACCAGAGCACAGTAACTAGCATTCCTCATGGTACTGAAACTGATCTGCCCAGACTCTTCTGTTTAGAAAAGCGACAGAATGGTTATAACACACAATTATCTACCACCTCTGCCCCTAATAAGGCAGGAATCACAAATTTAAATACTAATTAAAAAAAAAGTCACCTTTCTTAGACAAGAATCAAATGTTAACTGTCCAGACACAGAAAAGAATAGCAACTGAACTGACACTATTTAAAAAATCTAGCTGAGGTCATGAACTGCAGGAAACTGACTATCTACTTAGCAGGCTCATCCTTTATATTCTTCCCGGAATACTCAACAGTGTGCAGACTTACCAGTCAGCACTGCTTTGGCAGATGGGTCTGCTAAATCCAATGCTGTCCTTCCATCTGTATTTCGGATAGTCGGCTCAGCTCCATGCTGTAAGAGCACTGCAAAAGAGCAACACTACCTTTCAAAATAGTAATTGTGACAATTTGATTTTAGTAAATCACTTTCACAAAAATTCTGGTCCAGAAGTCTCAAAGTTATTTAAAAAACTTTTCATATCCTGACAGTATGGTAAATGTTATATTTTAAAGATACAAATATATAAAATATTCCATTATTTACTGTATTTGACCCATTAAATAAATATCCCCTAAGCACAATGTCAGATTTTCCTTTGCTAGACAAGTAACTAAGGACAGATAGAGTGTACAAGGAACTAAAAGACAAGTTTGCCTGAAAGCTTGTTTTCTGTTTTCACATTCCAAATGAACACTGCCTATGCTAGAAAGATTATTCTGTTATAACAGAAATGAAATTTCTAAAGGTATGAATAGCCCAGTAATAGAGATCTGGGATTTAAAAAATAAAAAGTAAAAAACACCACAGGTAAATTCTTAAAAGAAAAAAAAAAAGAGAGAAACAGAAAAAAATAATTTTCTCTTCAGGGTTTACAAACCCCAAATCAAAACTGCTACATTAGGGTGGGGGGTGGGAAAAGACAGACTGGGATTTCAAAATTTGTAGATACTGACAGATATATACAGAGTAGATAAACAAAATTATACTATATAGCACAGGGAAATATATACAAGATCTTACGGAAGCTCACAGCAAAAAAAAAATTTGACAATGAATATATGTATGTTCATGTACAACTGAAAAACTGTGCTCTACACTAGAATTAGACACAACATTGTAAAATGACTATAGCTCAATAGAAAAATGTTAAAAAAAACTGCTACATTATATCTCAAAGCACATAAAAAGAGAAGACTTATGCTCTACTCTGTACATACTATTATTTATTATATAAAGCTATTCCAGCACATTATAAATAAGGAGCTGGGGAAAGACAAGCAAATAAATACATGCAAAAAGGGAAGCCCAGCCCCTGTTCTTTGATAGGGTTAAGGTTCATTCTACTCTACTATCTGTAACAATGATACCCAAGAGAAATAAAACATGAGTCATAAACGTGAGCTACATATGTAATTTAAAATTTTCTAGCAGCCACATTATAAAGAGGTTAAATTAATTTTAACAAATTTTATTTAAACCAAAATACTCAAAATATTTTTATTTCAATATTTACATTTATATTGTAATCAATATAAAATTGAGGTATTCTGCACTCCTTTTTTTTTTTTTTTGTACTGTCTTTGAAATCTATGTATTTTTCCCTTACAGTATATCTCAACTAGCCACATTACACATCCTCAACTACCATACTGGACAGTGCAGATCTTTAACTGTATTTGGAAAACTCTACATTACAGCTAATTATTTATATGTCTGAAATTGAGGTACCAGAAAAGGATTCTGAGCAGAGGCAGTAGCAATTTAAGATAACACACAAGAAAGAAGAATTGGGCAGAGGTTACTAGGTAATCCTTTTCTTATTTTTATAAATTGCCTAATTTAAACTAAACTGGTCACTTTGGCATAAAGTGATTTGGGGTTTTGGGGGAAAGAAAGAACAATTTAAATCTAGCATAGAGCCCTTGGACTTTCCCTAGTGCACAGAATTGGCTTTCTATCTGTCTTAAAGATTTCAACTGCCCCCGTTTTACATCAGAAAATAGAGATAAGGTAGCAGAGCCCAAAATCCCTGACTGTTAGACTCAGAAAAGTCAATCCCCGTTACTGAAAATTCTCAAATAAGCAGCCTTCTCACATATAATTTTCTGTCAGTGATCAGCCTGTCAGGCAAATCCTATTTCATCTGTTAATTTAAAGTATTCTAAATAACTGATAATTTTTCCTTCAAATGCTTCTTTCTTTATTCTGTCATTTCTATTCTATAACCATCCTAGTTGCATGCCTGCTTCATTTCTCATCTGCCTTATTCTACAGCTTCCTAGCCAGCCTCCCTAATGCCATCCGTTCTTTTCAGCCCTCTACCACATCACTCTTTCTAAAATATACTACTCTCAGCACACAGTACCCTCCTTAAAATCTTTAATGATTCCACACTATCTACATAACAATATCATGCTACTTAACCTGGAGTCTGAAACTCCTTATAAGGAAGTCCCTACCTATCTTTTCAACCTGTCTCCCCAAGACTTCCTGGGAAGACTCAGGAAGGAGTGACTCAACTCCAGCCTGGTCACTGCACTCACTGTCCTCTAACACTCTCTGTTCACTTCCACCACGCCTCCCTCTGGTTCTTTGTGTGTATTATTTCCAAGAGAATTCACATTTCTAGAGAAGAAGAATTTTGTACTATTCTGGTCTCTAAAAAATTTAAGCCCAGTATCACCTACAAAATAACATTCAGTAAACAGTGGTTGGATTAAATCATGAAGTGTTCTCAAAGATTTAAATTTAGCCTGGCAGAATTTGATCACATTAACAAATAAATTCAATCTAGATTCAGAATAGTTACAAACTACTTTAAAAAAATTCTGGAATGTAAACAGTCTTACCGATGCAAACATCAATCTTTCCTTTAATTGCAGCTTCATGGAGAGGAGTGTAATTCCAATTATCACGAGCATTTGGGTCTGCACCATGTCGCAAAAGGAGATTGACTACTTCAGCATGACCAAAAGAGCATGCGTTATGAAGAGGAATAAGGCCCCCATCATCACGTGCCTGGACATTTGCACCATTCTGAAGCAAATATTCAACCACATCTTTCCGCCCAAAGCCTAGAAGAAAACAAATTATTCACATTTAAGTTCTCCAAAGAAAATAAATTAAAATAGAATCAGTAAAGTAGAAGCCATGCTAAAATACTTTAAGATGGAAAATAGTAATAGATCCAACAATCCAGGAATTCACTGATAAGGTGAAATACATTGCTAACTAATCTTTATGAGAAAGCCAAAGGGTCTCTCCAATACCTTAGGTCATACTACTAACTTCAGAGAAAGGTTAAAAGTGACTGAAGCCCAAAGTTCAGAAGTTTCCCACTCTACAACAGCATTTCTAATCGCAAATGCAGCGTTCTGCGTACTTAGTATGCATACATTATCAGGTATTTAAAATACATGTATCGAACCAACTTGGTAGAATCCCTTTCCCACATCTATCTCCTAAAATGTTTCTACTAAACTGGCGGACTCTGGGATAGCAACAACAGTTTGTATCTGTCGATGGAGTGAAGACAGAGGTGATACTAGGCAAAAGTGTGAAATCAGCTGTTTTTACAGGAGCCCCTACTTTGCCACTTGTACAACACAAGCAACTTCTTTCTAGTAGGAGGCCTCCTTTAGAAACCCATGTCCCACAGTTCTGCTGTAATGGCCCCCATAAAAAACAAAACAAAAAAAGGCTGATAACTCATTTACACTGGTTTATGGATTTAGTACCAATGAGTTTCAATCTCTTACCATTCCCATATAATAGCACCTAAAATCTTTTTAGAGTTAATTGTGAAAAGAAAAGGACATGATAAAGCAGATGGGGAAGTATTTGTGTATGTTGGGAGAGAGAGAAAAGACCTTCTCATTCACCCAAAAATTTATCAGAATATTCTTAAAACTACCAATCTTGAATGTAGTCCTTCTAAGAAGACCAGAGTGAAGCTGAAAAAGCAATGATACACAATCTTTCCAAGGTCTGTGTCTGGGGCTGGCCTAGCTGCAGCTAAGGTAAGCGTCAGCAGATGATTGAAGAGATTAACTGGATTCTTTATTAGTTTGTTTTGTTTCAATATTGCTAAGCTCTATGTCACAGAAGTGGGTATCTTTGATTCTCTCTATTTTTAGAGAGCTTACAATTTAAGATGTGGAGAAACAGTAAGAACCAGTAATTTCAATATACACTAACTCATTATAGAGGTATATATAAAGTGCTACTACAGCTCAAAGAAGGGAACACCTACATTGGGGGAAAGCAGAGAATAGGAAGGACTACCCCAGAGGAGACTCTAGTGATGATATTGGAGCTGAAAACTTACAGAAAAATTAATGGATCAGTAGGAGAATGAGGAGAGGAGAGAAGAGGTAAAGGATGGGAAAAAGCTAAGCAAGGAAAGAGCACTGCAGTCCAAGCGGAAGAAAGAAAATGTACAGAGCAAGTCATTCATAATAGCCAGGGCACACAGAATACCCAAAGCCAGATGATGAAGAACCTGAGATGTCCCCCCTAAGGTGGTGTCTAGACTGTGTCTTGTAGACTAATTTTGTTTGTTTGTTTGTTTTAGACTAGTGTTTTTCAAGCTACTTTCAGGCAACAGATTTTCATGAAGTATTTTTTGGTCTTTTAAAAAAATTGATATAACTTATATATATGGTTGTATTAATTCTAGGTGTACAACGTAATGATTTAATATTTGTATATACTGCACAATGAACACAATAAATCTAGTTAACATTAAGATCTACTCTCTTAGCAACTTTCAAATATATAATGCAGTATTATTATTAACTATAGTCACCATGTTGTACACTACATCCCAAGGACTTATTTATTTTATAGGAAGGAATTTTATCTAAAGGAAATTTATATCTTTTGACCACCTTTACCCATTTCACCCGTCCCCGCACCTCTGGCAAACACCAATTTGTTCCCTGTATCTATGGGTTTGAGTTTTCTGTTTTAAGATTCCACATGTATGGAGAAGGATATAGCTCAAGCGGTAGAACGCACGCTTAGCATGCACGGGGTCCTGGGTTCAATCCCCAGTACCTCCTCCAATAAATAAACCTAATCTCCACGGCCCCCCGGCCAAGGATTCCACATGTAAGTGAAATCATAGTTGGTCTATTTCTGTCTGACTTAAATCACATAGCATAATGCCCTTAAAGTCCACCTATGCTGTTGCAAATGGCAAGATTTCATTCTTTTTTACGGCCAAATTATATTCCACTGTGTATATATGCCACATTTTCTTTATCCATTCATCCCTGGATAGTCACTTAGGTTCTTTCCTTGTCTTGGCTATTGTAAATAATGCTGCAATGAACATAGGGGTGTGTAAATCTTTTTGAGTTAACATTTCCTAATAAAATCTTGCATAAAATACCAATATGTGTCTTGTTTGTTGCAAAATATCCAATGCCTGGTACACAGCTGGCTCTCACAGAGTTGCAAATTAACTGAATTCAATTTAAAATAATACTATTCAGGTTGAATCCTACTTCTCCTTCACAAAGGTCCAAAGGAAATTATCCCTATATTCCAGAGGCATCTCTTAGAAACAGTCTGAAAAATACTGCTACATCAATGGTCACTACAGGACAAACAAATACCTATCTATATCTACACCTACATATGTATATCTACCTATCTCTATATCTGTATCTCCTATTCTGTACCTTCCTTTAAAAAAAATCTAGAAATAAACTATTATCAGCATCTATTTTATGGATTTCAAGTATCAAAACTTAACTAGTTCTTTTCTCATGAGTAGTTAGTAGTTGTTTCTAATCTTTTGCTACTGCATACAATGTTGACAGGAGTAACTAAAGAGAGAAGAGAAAACTGACAGCATCTGGTGACTTCTTTAATTTGGGTAAAGGAGAGAAGGAATGGAGATGATTATCAGATACCTGAGAAACAAGGTAAAACAAGAGGTTTTGTGAGATAAAGTAATTTGCTTTTGGAAATGGTGAGCTTGAAAAACAAATGCCCAGAAAGTAGAAGGTTCTGTGCATCTTGAATTAAGGAAATTAGTCTGAGCTAGAGACTGACATTTTGGAGTCATGACCATAAAGATGGTGTTTGAAGCCATGCACAAAAATAAATGAAGTCGGAGTAGGGAGTACTAATTTTCTACCTGTTTTGTTGAAAGAAGTGTACTTTTATCTAAGATCTATGTGTTCTCACCTTGCACTGTGGTCCTTTCTTACCTTTCAAGGTCGTCATTCTCTCCTCACCCACATCAATCTCTCCCTTTCCACCAGATCATTCCTAACATCCATTTTATTATTATTTTATTCACATTTCCATTTCTCTGCTCCCCTGCATTTTCAAACCATTAAGGACTGTCACCAATTCTTTATCTTCCATTTACATTTCTCCCAAATATAGTCTGGGTTCTTCTTTACAACTGCTTTCATCAAGGCCAGTAACAATCTCCATGTCTCCAAGCCCAAAGAACACGTATGTCCTCATCTGACTAGACCTCTCAGCGATATTTAATGACTACTCCCTCCTCCTTGAAACATCCTCCCCAGAGTTTCCATGACATCAGACATTCCTGGTTTTCCATGTCTATTCATTTAACAAACGATCAGGGAATATCAACTATGTAATGAACATTTTTCTGGGACATACCAGTGAACAAAACAGATGAAATCTCTGCCTTTGAGGAGTTTCTATTCTATGGAGGTGAGCGAGATGAAAAATAAATGCATAAAACAAGTATGTTAGAAAGTAACTAGAAAAAGAGCAGAATAAGGAGTGATCAGGGTGTATGTAGGGGGAGGGGGTCATAAAGTTGAGATCGTGACATTTGATTAAAGATTTCAAAGAAAGAGAGCTAACCTTACTGAGCAACAGTAAGAAGGGCAGAGTGACTGGAGCTGACTGAGGAAAGGGTAGCATAGAGGGAAATGAGATTAAAAGTAATGACAGCCAGCCAGGTAGAGAGACTTGAAGACCACTGTAAGAACCTTGGCTTTTTTACTGTGAGGAAAATGGAGAGTCACTGCAGGGTTTTAAGCCGGTAAATTAAATGATATGACTTACATTTGAAAAATACCCTCTGGTTGTTGTGCTGAGACTAGATTTAAGGGGGTTTAGATTAGAAGTAAATCAGACTATGGTGGTTTGGACCATAATGTAATGGCACTTGTCAGAATAATAAGTGGCAGATTCTGGGTACTCTGAAGGTAGAGCTAGCACAGTTTGCTCATAGATTGGATGCAGAGTGAGGGTAAGGGTGAGGAGGTAACAGAGGCTGGGGGCAAGAGAGGAGTCATGGGTGACTCCAAGGTTTCTGGGCTGAGAAACAGAGGGGTGAAGTTTGCATCAACTCAGATTAGGAAGGCTACAGACAAAACAGGTTTGTGGCAGAAGATGAAGAATTCAAATTTTGGACATGTTCTATCTCTCTGGGGGCTTCTTGGTTACTCCACCCAATTTTTAAATGCTGGGATTCCTCAAGACTTCGTTCTCTACCCATTTTCCCCTCTTGAATGATGTCATCTACTCCTATGGCTTTAAGTACCACCTAGATATACACAACTCTCAAATTTAAATCTCTAGGCTAGACTTTTCACCTGAATTCCAGACTGTTTACTGGACATATCTCTACCTGGATCTTTCAAAGGCATCTCAGATTCAACATGTTCCCTAACTTCTCTTCATTTCCACCGACACTGCCCCAACCCAACCACCACTGCCTCCAGCCTGAACTATTGCAAAAGTCTCCAACTGGGCCTCTCATTTCTACCTCTGTCCCCAGTGGTCTTTAAAAACAATCATCATAGCATATCCCTGTTCAAAATAATTCATTGGCTTCCCACTGATGCTCTTAGAATAAAATCCAATCACTCTACTGTGGCCTACAAGGCCTGCTGCATGAACTGGCAGTTACCTACTTCCCTAAGTTACAGAACTTCATTACATACCACTCTCCCCTTTCTGAACTATGATCCAGCTTGCTTTCAGTTCATCGAATATGCCAACCTTACTTCAGTGGTACATGCTGCTCATTAGCTTGGACTGTTCCTCCCTTGCTCTCTGCATCCCTCACTTCTACTTACTGTCTAATTTTAATGTCTCCACCTTAGGGAGGCCATCCCTGATCATCCTATCTAAAGCAGTCCATTCTGCACAACCATACATCCAATTCAGTTGGTTTTCCCCTCTCCTCCACTAGAATGCAAGATCTGGAGGAGAAGGAGGATGACAACGACGACTCAGAAACTTTTGTTCATTGTTCACAACAATATCTTCTGGCACTTATTAAAATTTGTAATTACTGTTCTGTACTTATCTCCTAGGCTCTTCAAATCCATAAAGGGCAGGAGACATGTCTATCTTAGCTCATCATTACTTCCCCAGGGTCCTTCACACTGCAGGGCACATAGCAATGTATTGTTATTTGCTGAATTAATATATCACAGCATGAGAAAAGGAGACTAACAATTAAAACTTAGAAACAATGGCACTGTAGAAGCCAAATAGAAAATTTCACAGAGGAAAAGACAAAATTTGCTGCCACTATGCTCTGACCTGAATCTTCCTTATCACAGCCTTGGCACTGTTGAACACACTGTCCTCCTCATGTAAGCCACTCACAGCTGCCCCAATCAATGGTTCTGCTATCCCAGCCATTTAGCATCCATTCAGAAGAAACACTTTTAGAAGAAACTTCTTAAGTTAGAGAGTAAGAAAAAAGGAATCAAAATAAGAAAAATTAGTAAAGGTATCTCTTCCTTCGGAAAGTTACTTAATGTAACCAAGCACTTAGAGAAGGATCACTATTTCTTCAGCGGTAATCAACACATCTGAAGAAATCAAAGTGGTGACTCACAGAGTAACTTCCAAAAAAAGGAGTGTGAGGTGGGCACTATCTCTAGTTGTTACAAGAGATGGAGTCAATTAATAAGATAACTGTTTCAAAGGATTGGTGACCTGAAGAAAGGCCAAGTCTGAAGAAAGGTCAAGTGTAGCCTTTTGTAAAAATATCATTGGGAACAGAAGAAGGTTGCTTCATTTTGCACAGCAAAGGAAACCATAAGCAAAACAAAAGGACAACATTAGGAATGAGAGAAAATATTTGCAAATGATGTGACTGACAAAGGCTTAATTTCCAGAATATATAAACAGCTCATACAACTTAATAATAATAATAAAAAAAGCCAATCCAAGAATGGGAAGATCTAAACAAGCAATTCTTCAATGCAGACATACCAATGGCCAATACATGAAAAAAATGCTCAGTACTGCTAATTATCAGAGAAATGCAAATCAAAACTACAATGAAGTATCATCTCACACCAGTCAGAATGGCCATCATTCAAAAGGCCACAAATGACAAATGCTGGAGAGGCTGTGGAGAAAAGAGAACCCTCCTACACTGCTGGTGGGAATGCAGTTTGGTACAGCCACTGTGGAAAACAGTATGGAGATTCCTCAAAAGACTAGGAATAGACTTAACCTATGACCCAGGAATCCTGCTTCAAAATGACACCTGCACCCCAATGTTCATAGCAGCACTATTTACAATAGCCAAGACATGGAAACAGCCTAAATGTCCATCAACAGATGACTGGATAAAGATGATGTGATATATTTATACAATGGAATACTATTCAGCCATAAAAACTGACAACATAATGCCATTTGCAGCAACATGGATGTTCCTGGAGAATGTCACTCTAAGTGAAGTAAGCCAGAAAGAGAAAGAAAAATACCATGAGATCGCTCATATGTGGAATCTTAAAAAAAAAAACAAAAACATAAATACAAAACAGAAACAGACTCATAGACATAGAATACAAACTTGTGGTTGCCAAGAGGGCAGGGGGTGGGAAGGGACAGACTGGGATTTCAAAATGTAGAACAGATAAACAAGATTATACTGTATAACACAGGGAAATATATACAAGATCTTAATGGTAGCTCAGAGAAAAAAATGTGGCAATGAATTATATATACGTTCATGTATAACTGAAAAGTTGTGCTGAACACTGAAATTGGACACAACATTGTAAAATGATTATAAATCAACAAAAAATGTTTAAAAAAGTTGCAGTGTATTTATACAATGGAATGCTACTCAGCCATAAAAAATAATGCCATTTGCAGCAACATGGATGGACCTGGAGCTTGTCATTCTAAGTGAAGTAAGCCAGAAAAGGAAAGAAAAATAGCATATGATATCACTCATATGTGGAATCTAGAAAAAGAAAGAAGACACTAATGAACTTATCTTCAAAACAGAAACAAACTCATAGACATAAAAAAAAAATTACAGTTACCAGTGGGGAAAGGGGGTGGGAAGGGATACATTGGGAGTTCGAGATTTGCAAATATTAACTACTACTATATAAAATAAATAAACAAGTTTCTTCTGTATAGCACAGGGAACTATGTTCATTATCTTGTAGTAACCTATAATGAAAAAGAATAGGAAAAGGAATATATCTATGTGTATCTATGACTGAAACATTACACTGTACATCAGAAATCAACACACTGTAACTGACTATACTTCCATTCAAAAAAAAAAAAAAGAGAGTTGCCTCAAACCAGAGTTAAAGAGAGACAGAACCAATACCGATGTGTACGACTAAATACTGAAACTGAAATTTTAGCTAAGGAGGAGATATGGGTAAATAGGTTAAGGTGATTTTATCTACATAGTTACCAACAGTCCAAAACGCAGATAACTTCTACTTCAATAACTGTAGCAACATGACTCCCTAGCCTTTAAGATGTCTGAAACCGGTCTAGAGACTGACAGAAATCAGCATGTTTTCAAGCCACATTGTAAGGACTATAACATGTGTGCAGAAGTCATCCTGAAAGAGTAGACAGTTTGAAATTTTGAATGTTTGAAGCCATTTCTCGACATGAAAGGACATTATTTCAGTACATAGCTTTTTCAAATTTTAAAATATACTTTGGAAGTTTGGTAAAACCTTTAAATTTAAGTGGCTTCCCAAACTTTGAGGGCTAATTCCTGATGAAATCCACATTCTTACGGTCTCGAGTTTCAAAGCACTTTTGTTAAGTACTCATTTCTCGAAGAATAAATAGCTTTGCAAGGTACATTCTGATTATGCTCTCACTGGCCAGGTACAACATGAATAGGCATATCTTTAGAGTCAATGCCAATCTCCATATACTGAGGATCTCTTTACAAAGGAATCAGAAGGCTACAGTTAGCAGTCATGGCTGCTCAGGATACCTTGTGGTTGATTTTCTAATTATGGAACAGCAGTCATCTTCAAATATGTAAATTCTGATGAAATCATACATTGAGTTTGAATCTACTATAAAGTCCTGACAACAAAACAAGACAGGTTTATCTGGAAAGTAAATTTGCAGATCAATAAACTGTGCTACTTAAAGGCAGGTATTGGGTTCTGTTCATTTCTGTTCACTGGCCAAGGCCATTATCTGGCATGTAGGAGGAAATGATAAACATCTGTGTAGTGCACGTCTAATACTTTGTTGGAACAGTAAGCAAATGACCGACAGACAAAATGGAATTAATGATTTCTGGCCACTAAGAAAAGCAGTCTATTCTATTTCTCTTGTCAAGTTTCTTTATCTTTGAAATGCCATTCGTTTCAGCAGCCCCAGGAACTGTCCTGCCAAACATGACTATTGTTAACAGTATCATGTTTTGCTGCTATACAGGGAAACATGCTTTCATCTGAAAGGCTTCCAAAAAGCTGTGAAGCACTGGAAGTCACTACAGAGAAATCGACTTACACTCTTAGGAACTACTACCTCCCCTTTTTTATAGTCCAAAGGTGGAATGGGCCATTGATGATGCAGCTGGTCCAATATGAAAAGAGTGATGTCTTACCAATCTAAAGGCAGGCTGGTGTCACACAGGGCATTGTCAGAAGGAAACGTTCAAAAACAGAAAATGTCAATAAATGCCATGAAACAGAGAAGGCTCCTGTCGTCTAGTGGACGAGAATGTATAATCAAGAAGCCTTTAGCTTGACTTACACCATCAGGACTCTTGTCAGATTTACGTAAGGGATGTCATTTTAAACTTCTCTTTTACTATTAACTTTAGTTTACTAAGAACCAGAAAAAATACTTCCTGTATATATTTCTTGAGCATGAGGAATACATAGGAAGTTTTGCCTAGCTCAATTTGGGACAGTCTAGTCAGACCAGGAGAAACTTGGAAAACGATTTCATGGCCTCTGGGGAGATGAAATTCTGACAATCTAAATGTGGAAGTACTGAAACAAGTACTCCAAACTAGTTGTTACTGAAATCGAGTGCCTACTTCTAAATCCAGCAAGACCTGAGGAAAAAGGTATAGCTCAAGTCTTGATAACATACTGGGAGATCTGATAAATAAACTAAAAAAAAAAATCTGAAATCATAAATAGACTGTTTTTATTTGATAGTGGGGTTTTCTACTCTTGCAGAATTCTCCCCCACAGCAAAAACCAATCCTGGACCCAACAGTCCATAATTTTAGTCCTACGTAAGAAATGTGGTTACATTTTGTGCATCTCTCAAACTTATGATGTTGGCCTACAGCCAAAAGAAGGAAATGCTTTGGAAACAGTATTGAAGGTCTTCAAATAGCACCATTTTGGTAAAAGTTATCAATGGCAATCACAAAAACTAAATCTTTGGTAGCTGAGTTGTCAAACCCTTAAAGGAATCATTCCACTTTCTTACATAACTCAGATTCTGACCTATTGGTCCAACTGCCTACCCTATACAGAAGTCCTTTCACACTATCTCTGAGAGGTGCCAATCCAGCCACTGTTTGGAGACTTCCAGTCAAGCCCTCAGTTGAGTAGATTGTTAAAGGCAGTCTGACTCCTTGTAATCTTTCACCTACTGGCCCTAGTTTTGACTGCCACAGCCACCCAGTCATACTTATTTTTCTACTTGACTATCTTCAACATACATGAAGACAACAACATTGATTGACCTTGGTTTTCTTTCATCTCTAGAATAAATAACTCTAGTTTTGATATCATTTGTTTGTATAATAAATTCCAGATGCTCTAATTCTACTTCCTTCTTTCAAAAAAAAAAAGCCCTCTTATATGCAATTCACACAGTTGAATATAATAATCGAAGTTAAGCCTGACAGGCCAATGTACATGGCTGAGTAGCACGCCACAAATATAGGACAGTAACATAATACAAATACAAAACAAGCATTACCTTTTTAGCTAGAACAATGCAAGCCTTTTCAACTTGTCATTCTCCAACTACATACACACATCCACCATCTCTATACCTGAATTTCTTGAACCTAGTAAATTATTTTACATACTTTTCTACTGAATGATATCTCTCTGCATACTCCAAAGAGTATTTAAGATTCTCAAGCCAGGGAATTCTATTCTCCCCACCTCTGTCCCCTGAGTTCTAAGATTCTAGAGAATGCTATTTCTGTCTTTCTTTGACTATACTGGATGATAAGATGACTCTCCCAAAGTTTCTGACCCTCTTCATCTTTCAGAAATAAATTCAGAGAAACAATCTCTTCTACTGAAATCTGCTGTTTTCTAGCGGATTACAAGGTCAAGAATTTCAGGTGCTACTGCTTTTAGCAAAATTAGGGCTGTAGCCTCCCTACCACCAACTTGCCTCTACAAGTTTTGTGATGTGTCACAAAAAAATCATTCAGATCCTGTGTGTGGTGAGGAGGGTAAGTAAGGAGTTGGTGGCAGGGGGATTGAAGAGGAAAAAATTTTTCTCGTAAGAATTGACTTCTTAGAAGCATACTTATCTAAGAAGTGTAATCTAGTTCAAAACAAAAAGCACCTAATATGAAAAAAGCTCCTGTTTATGTTGATTACGAGGGCTGGCAAGAGATTATTCTTTTAATTGAATTAAATATTTTAGATAAAAAGACAGACCAAGTTTTTTCTAAACTGTTATACCCTGGTTAATTTTCCTTGGTCTGCACAGACCTCACATTCCTCCTGTTCCTTCGAAGTCAAAACAAAAAGGCAAAACCATGTCTATCCCCCACCAATAAAACCTCCAAACTAACTGGTTAAAGGGGAAAAAAAAGATTTTTCTCCCGTAGCTTACAAGGTACAAACACAAGAAACTGCTTGGACAGGCAGTCACACAATCCCACCACCTCCACTGAGCTTCCAATGACATGCCTATTTGCACATCAACATGACTGATAACTTACCACCAACAGAGTTTATAAAATGTATTCACACATTAAGAGAAAATGCAGTTGGATGTATTTGTTTAAAAATTAAAAACAGATTCTCTCATAAGTCTAATTAATAATTTAGGTTGAATTTACAAAGCAAATTTAAAAAAAAGTTTCTTATATATCTGGGCTTAAATATAGGGCTTTAAAGCTCCGGTTTAATGTAGACTATTAGTAATTTTTATTTTATTACTTCTTTTTATAGTTTAAATTCTTAATCTTATAACCTGTACCTGATAGTTTGGGTAAACTGTGAGGGGTGGTTCCTAAAGTAAGTTTTCCATTTCCGTCTGAACAAATCAAGTGAAATCTACGTAAAAAGTACTTTGAAATGTTGGGACAGAACTCAGGATGGGATGGTTGGGATGAACAATAAGAAGCTAATCTATAACCTTAAATCTGTAAATATTACTATTTTCAGATATGAACTCATTAATACAACAAATTCTTGAAAGGTAGCAACTAAGATCTCCCTTGGTTATTTTTACCCCACAGATCAAGTGAACAGAATCTAAGTAACACTATCCCTTGGATTATGTATCATTTAGTTATGACAGTTTGCCAAATCAGTTGTTTAAATATTGACTACATGGACATACGGAACAATCCAAATTAGCTCAGGAAGGGCAGCACTGATGAAAAAAATTTTCAGCAGGAAGACTAACAGGGAGAGCTGACTTTAGTATTTTTCTCCCTTCCCCTTCCGCTGCCCACAAGCTGTTTCTAGTTCTTCCACCAAAGGTCTCAAACCTTCTTGCTTAAAAGGCTCCCCAGTCAAATTTGTAATCGATCAAGAAAGGGGCGTATCTCCCAGTAGTGGTCACATTTCAAAACAGGTACAGGTTAAAAAACAAACAAACAAACAAACAAAAAAAAACTCCCGTTGGTACAAAGTGTAAAACCAATGTCTGTGAACAAGGATATTTTTCTTATGCTCCTTCTCTGCTCATCATTCCTACTCCAAAAACCCAGAATGCTTTAAAACACTGCTTTTTCTTTTCTTTTTTCTTTTTCCATAGATAATATATACTTCTTAAGCTTAAGTGTAGTCGCTTTACCCTGTTGTATTAGTTTCCGGTGTACAGCATGGTGGTTCAGATATACACATATATTCCTTTTCCTATTATTTTTCATCATAGGGTTATTACAAGATATTAAATATAGTTCCCTGTGCTATAGGGTAGGATCTTGTTTATTTTATATATAGTTAAAAAACTGCCTTTGCGAAAAATTATTTTAAACAATCAGTAACACACGAGATGAGAAAATAAGGATTATCGGAAATACAAGAATCTACTCCCACTTTCAATCGCGCATGGCTCACTTGAGGATAGCGACCGTCAGTCACTACCTTTCATCGAAGTAAAATGTACAAATGCTTTATAGAAATAACCTGTGTCTCATCTCTAGTTTTTAAATTCTTCAATTAAATCTAATATGCTTATATCATAAAGTGAATCTAGTAAATATTAAAAGAAAGTAATTCAAACGATCCGAATCTCAGAATGCGGCGAGGTTAGTCCCAATTTAATAGATCCAAGCTTGAGTACCTGCACCATTTTTCCTCTCATTTTACTACTTTCCACCCCACTAGTGTGTGCCTGGCAGAGACTACCTGCCCGCATCCAGTCTAAGTCAGATGTCAGTTCTCTCCAACTAGGCTAGTTACTGTTTTGGACTTTCCAGAAACTTTCTAATGACTGACTACCCTGATAAACCTGTTAACGTTAACGTGTCAGTGGTCAGCTAAACTCCTCCTCCTACATTATATCCTTGCATTTTACAAAAGACTTTAACCCAAAGGATTGATACGAGTTACGGAGAAAAGCGCAAGAACGATAGATTGCGGAGATAATGGCCTTTAAAATCACAAGGTCTACCACGTCCCCTACTCTTTCTTGTGTGTAGAGGCCTTTTAAGGTAGTAAGACCGGAAGTAGGTACAGGTATTGTTGATACAAAACAAAGAAGAAGGAAAAAAAAACTTCCAGTGAGTGTGGCACGCTCGCCCGCTAATCCCCTACCCCCAATCTCCCCAGTCCCCACTCGACGACCTCGAGATGGTTGGGACCGGAGTCCTAGCGGGGAAGGCCGGGGGCTGGGGGCTACCGTGCCTGGTTTCGGGCCTGCGAGCCCGGGTGCACAGGTAGGGTCTGGGACGAGGCGAGGAGGCGCTGGCCCCGGTTACCTGCGGCGAAGTGGAGCGGGGTGGACTTCCTGCCCGCCGTGTCGCGGCTGTTCACCTTCTCGGGTGTCACCAGCCTCTTGACTCGCTCCACGTCCCCGTTGCGGCACGCCTCGAACAGCTCGCGGGCCGCCGGCTCCACGGCCTCGGCCGCCGCGCCCGCGCAGGCCGCGCCCCCGCCCGCGCAGCGGCGGCCCGACATGATCCTGGCCGCCGCCGCCGCCGCCAGCAGCAGCGCCAGCAACGGCAGCAGGAGCCCCGGCCCCGCGAGCAGGAGGGCGAGGCCCCCCGGAGGAGACGCGCTCAGGGCCCGGGCCGCACGACTCCCCGCTGTCAGCAGGCTCGGCGCAGTCCCATGGCCGCGCCGCCGCGCGCCCCTCGCTCGGCCCCGCGACCCCCAGCTGCCCCGCGGCGGCGGAGGCACCGCAAACCCGCCGTTCGAGATCTGAAGCGACGCGGCGGCGGAAGCTGGCAAGGCCCCTCCTGCCAGCTCCGCTGATCCCTGGGAGCGCCCGTGACGTCCTGCCGCGCATGCGCAGTGGTCATAGACTGGCGGAGCCGGTTTCGGCGAGCGCAGCGCGGAGGGGTTTGTGGGAAATGTGAGGCGAGCACCTCTGGCCGCGGGAGGAGAAGGGGCTTTATTCCACCGCCATCTTTGTGGTGGGTTTGCCTGAGGTCGAAAGAGTTTGCTCATTGTCATTTTTAAAGAGTGGATTTCCTGATCTGAATTTCTTTATTGCTGTTAAACTGAAAAGAACCCTTGAAAAATTTCCCCCTATCTTGTATATTATTTTGGACTTCTTATGTGGAATTTACCCATTTTTTCAACTTCCACAATCCCTTTCTCTTCGGGAATTCCCCCCCCCCCACCCGTGTCTTCCCTTACCCCAGAACTGCTGCTTTGTTGTTTCTTGTGAGCTACGTTTTGGAAATGAATGAGTTGCTTGATGGGAAGGTTGGATGAGCTGCCCCAAGACCATTTAAAGATAACTAGGAAAGTGATGAAAGTTTGTTCCAATTCTAAGTAATTGAGAGACATGGCTCAGATTAATTACTCATTCCGTGGGTGTTAACTCAGGACTAACTGAAGGGCCCATCATAAATCAGTATTATGCTGACTTACCTGAAGTGTGGACATACTGGGTATACACATTGCTGACAAAGTTTAATGAGTTGAGGATTTTTACTTACCGTTAAAGCAAGAAAAGCACATAATTAATTATCGCTTAAGGTAGTAATGCAGCTGTTATTGATCATTCCCTACTGTATACCCTGGTCTTAAGAAACTGTTCAAAAGAAAGGTATGCTTACATAAAATTATACGTGTTGACCTTTGGCGTGTAGACAAGCTTCCCATCCCCCACTCCGCACCTCCTCCTCTCCAGCACCCCAGTCTTAACCTGTTTTTCAGCAAATTCAGTTTTTGTTCGGAATGTCTACTCACTGTTGTGCTAAAAGATAGAGGTTGTACACTTTGGAGAGCATTTTAATAAACATGCAAATTATGTAACTATATGTGTACATAATAATACATTAAGTATAGATTTGAATTATGTTGTATATTAATAAATGGATATCCATGAATGCACCCAAGAACTAGAACAAGACCAATACTATTGCATCTATCATTTTTCTTTCATATTTTATCCACTTGACAAATATATTTTCCAATTTTATTCCTTGTTTACTCATTTGTATTTATTAATCCTTTCCCATGTGTGTATTCCTCAACAACATATTGTTCAGTTTTGTTTTTGAGCTTTATAAAAATATGTCTGAACTCTTTTTTCACTTGGGATGTTTGTAAGACTCATGCATTCATTTTCATTGTTTTATAAAGTTGTCTTGTGTGAGTATACCACAAATTTACAATTCAACTGGCCTTTGGTTTGTTTCCAGTTTTTTGTTATAAACAATAGTGCTATGAACATTCTTATGCATTCTTCTGGTGCACATGTGCAAGTATTTAAAATGAGAGGCATTCAAACTTTTTGACCACTACTTATAAGAATATATGCACCTGGCATAAGAAATGCATTTGGTGTCTTCAACAGTAAATACACACACACACACACACACGTATGTATGTGTATTATATATATAAAACAAAGGTTTCACAAAATAATGAAACAATATTCACTTCTCCAGTATTTAGAACTATGACTCTCAGTTAATGGATTACAGAACTCACAAATGAGTGGTGACAGGTTTAAAAATCACTGCAGGAGTGGACTACCCAGTGGAGTCACTCAATCATAGGGAATGAACGTTCACTTTACAAGGTAAAGCCAAATCATTTTTCAGAGAGATTGTTTATAATGTACATGCACATCAGCAGAGTGCAGGAGTTTTTAAAATCTCTGCCCTCATCAACCCTTGGTATTGTCTAATTATTTTTTTCTAATACAGTGGGTATGAATAGTATCTCAAAGAGGCCTTAGTCTACATTTTAAAAAATACTAAATTTCTAAATTTCTCATTAAAGAAATACAAATCAAAACCACTATGAGATATTACTTCATACTCATAAGGATGACTACTATTAAAAAAATGAGAAAATAAGAAGTGTTGGTAAGTTTGTGGCAAAGTTGGAACCCTTGTGCGTTTCTGGTGGGACTGAAAAATGGTACAACTGCTGAGAAAAACTATGGCATTTACTGAAAAAATTTAAAATAGAACTGCCGTATGATCTAGTAATTCCACTTTTGGGCATATGTACAAAAGAATTGAAAGCAGGGTCTTGAGATATTTGTACACTCATGTTCATAGCAGCATTACTCACAATAGCCCAGAGGTGGAAGCAACCCAAATGTTCATGAACAGATGAAGGGATAAACAAAATGTGGTGAATACGTACAATAAAACATTATTCAGCCTGAAAAAGGGAAACCTGTCCTATACAACAACATGGATGAACTTTGAGGACATGGTGCTAAGTGAAATAAGCTAGTCACAGAAAGACAAATACTATACGTTTCCACTTCTATAAGGTGTATTAGTTTGTTAGGGCTGCCATAATACAATACTGCAGAGTGGGTAGCTTAAACCACAGAAATTTATTTTCAGCAGTTTTTGAGGCTAGAAGTCCAAGGTCAAGGTGGTGGCAGATTTGATTTGTTCTGAGGCCTCTCTCCTTGACTTGCAGAAAGCCGTTTTCTCACTGTATCCTCACATTGCCTTTCCTCTGTTCATGTGAATCCCTGGTGTCTATGTGTCCAAATTTCCTCTTTTTATAAAAAGACATGAGTCAGATTGGGTTAGGGCCCATCCATATGACCTCTTTTAACCTTAATTTCCTTATCTCCAGATACAATCACATTTAGAGGTACTCTAAGGCTGCAGCATATGAATTTTGGGCGCCCCCCCCACAATTCAGCCCATAAAATGAGGTATCCAGTGTAGACAGAAGTGGAGAGGAGAGTAACGTGGTGTTTACCAGGGGCTGGGGAAAAGAAGAAATGAGTTGTTGAATGAGTATTAGAGGTACAGTTTTGCAAGATAAAAAAGTTCTGGAGATCTGTTGCATAATATGAATATATTTAACACTACTGAACTCTGCCAAACTGTATAATAATAATTTGTTGTGGAGGTTTTCTAGATGGTCTTATTATCTGTGAATGTGAGTGCGTGAAAAAAGTTTCTCCTTTTCCCATCTTAGGCCTTAGGTCTTACTGAGTTGGCTAAGACCTCTAATGTAATGTGGAATAAAAGTATTGATATTGGATATGCTTGTCTTATTCTGGTTTTTTAAAGGACATTTAACCTTTTACTATTAAGAATGATGTTTTTAAAAATGCTATTTTTGTTAGTGTTTTGGTAGTTAGACTTTTTCCAGGTAAAAGAGTTTCCTTCTCTTTGCACTTTGCTAAGAATTGTTATCATGAATAGATGTTGAATTTTTATGAAATGCTTCCTTATTTGTTGAGTTTTTTAAAAAAAATCATAATTAGATGTTGAACTTTGTCAAATGCTTTTTTCTTACATCTATTGAGATGCATTTTTCTTCTTTAAGCTATTCATGTAATCAATTATGTTTATGGATTTTCTAATGTCAAACCAATCAATAATTTAAAACTTTCCCACAAAGTAAACATGGAATCCAGAGAGTTGTTTTGGCAAATTCTATCAAACTTTCATAGAATAGATAATTCCAATATTATTCAAACTTTTTCCAAAGAATACAAAAAGAGGAAACACTCCCTAACTCATTTAATGAAGCTATTTTAACCTTGATACCAAAGCAAGTAAGGACAAGAAAGGAAAATTACAGGTCGTTTTCAATCATGAACATAGATGTAAAACTCCTAACTAGAAGATAAGCTAACAGAATCTAAAAAGGTGATGAAGAACCAGCTGGTGCTTAAATATACTCAATATACTCAAATATAAAAATACTCAAAACAAATACACACACACAAAATAACTCCAGGGTTGTTTTATACGTATAACTAAAGCAACTGTGGGATTGAATCCGACAGTAATTTTCTTAATTGTAAGCAAGATATTTTCCCTTGCCAGTCTTTATTCTTCCCTTCATTAAAAGGGAAGTGAACAGCTTAGACTTGGATATGAGTTAAAACAGAAATAAGAAGGTGTAGAAAAAGACTATACCAGGCTGAATATTGTTGTTCCCCTTTGCCCCCAAATTCGTATCCACCTAGAATCTCAGAATGTGACCATGTGAGGATGGAGGCACAGATCGGAATGATGGATATACAAGCCAAGGAATGCCAGAGATTGCAGGCAACCACCAGAAGCTAGAAAGGCAAGAAGGATCTTTCCCTAGAGTCTTCAGAGATAGCACAGCCCTGCTAACACCTTGATTTCAGGCTTCTAGCCTCCAGAATTGTGAGAGAATAAATTTTTTTTGTTACAAGACACCCAGTTTGTGGTACTTTGTTAGAGCAGTCCTAGGAAATTAATAACAGATTATGGTACTAGAAAGTGGGGTGCTGCTGTAACAAATACCTAAAAATATGGAAGTGATGTTGGAATTGGGTAGTGGGTAGAGGCTGAAAGAATTTTTAAGTGCCTTATAGAAAAAGGCCTAGATTGCCTTTAAGAGATAGTTGGTGGAAATAGAAGTTAAGTGCAATTGTGGTGAGGATCCAGAAAGATGTAAACTGTAGAGAAAGTTTCTATTGTCTTAGACCATACACATACCATCACTAACAGAATGGTGCAAGAAATATGAATGATAAAGTGCTCCTGGTGAGGTCCCAGACAGAAACAAGGAACATGTTATTGGACACTAGAGGAAAGGTAATCATCATTACAAAGCAGCAGAAGATTTGGCTGAATTACATTCTACTTTTGAGTGAAAATAGAATTTATAAGAGATGAACTTGGATAGATTTTCAAGCAACATGTAGAAGGTGCAGACTGGTTTTTCCTTTTCACTTACAGTAAAATAAGAGAAGAATGAGAGAAATTGAGAAATACACTGGTAAGGTAAAAGGAACCTGCAAATGATGAATTGGAAAATTCTTGGCATACTCAGCACACTCTGGAAACAGCACCAAGGGTGTGGCTGGACAACTGTTTGCTATGGAGATCAGGTGTGTGTGATTTATGGCTCCAATCAGCCGTCTTAGTAGCTGCCAGCAATAGAGATGAGGTTATCCAGGAATCTTTGTGCCTGATGATGTGGAGCCTCTTGACATCCACAGAAGATTGACGAGGTTTTGTAGAATTTTAACCCAGCAGAACTCTGCTGACTGGATGTAAGGGGACAGAGATGGGATGAAATGGAGAAAGAATGACTCAGGGCTGAGCCATGAATGCAGAGGCCAGAGAGGGGGGAGCTGTCAACCTCGGAGGGTTGAGAGGGCAGAGCATCAAACCACAAAAGATTACTCTTAAGCCTTGAAACCTGATAGAATTTGCCTTTTTGGGAGGTGAACTGCTTTAGAGAGGTAATCTCTTTACTCCCCCTTCCCCCTTTTTTTTTCCAGTTTAAGAATGGGAATGTCTATCCCATGCCTGTCTCATCATTGTATTTTGGAAGCAGACAGTTTGTTTACTAGTTTCACAGGCCTGTGGATAGAGAAGAACTTTGCTCCACGATGGACCATATCCAGAGTTCCACCCATATCTGATTTAAATGATTTATATGACAGAATTGGGAATTTTTTTTCTGAGGTGACAATACTTTGGATCTAGATTTAATGCTGGAATGGGTTAAGACTTTGGGGGATTTGGGGATGGATAAATACATTTTGCACACGGGATGGAGGAGCCAGATGGCAGACTGTACTGAATTGATTAGTGTCCCCTCTAAAATTGTGTCCAATTTGAACCTCAGAATGTGACCTTACTGGAAATAGGGCCTTTGCCCATGTAATTAAGTTGAGGTCATACTGGATTAGGATGGGCCCTAAATACGATCACTGGAGTCCTTACAAGAAAAGATGAGGCCACACAGACACAGACAGAAAAAGATCATGTGAGGATTGCTGGCCACCACCTGTAGCTAGAAGAGGCAAGGAAGTCTCCTCCATAGAGTGTTTCCAAGAAAGCATGGCCCTGCCAACACATGGATTTCAGACTTCCGGCTTCCAGAATTTCAAGGGGTTAAATTTCTGTTATTAGAGGCCTTTCAGTTTGTGGTACTCAGTTACAGCAGCCCGAGGAACTGAATACACAGAGCCAGTTGTGAGATAATTGTCAAACGTACATACGTGTAGGGCTGAAAGCTCACAAGAGCGTGGCAGAGTGGGCAAGTGGGTTAAATGCACAAGTTGTGAGGGAATGAAAAAGGGTTACTAACTGACCTCTGCTCAAGGGTCGTGTTGCAGGAGCTTGGGAAGGAGACAGCAACTGCAGAATGATTCAGTGGGAAAGCTTTGGCTTGGCATTTCACTTGCTACCCAATGGGAACTGATTATATGCCTGTTTACTTTTCATTTTTTATTCCTTTGAATTCCTCTAGATAAACAGGGATGGTATTTTGGCATTTCAATTTCCATGGCACTTTCAGCTATTTTATGTTCATGACAGAAATTTTGGCATGTTGTGTTATTGCTAAAGTAACACATTTAGACAGAAATACATTCCCATCTTATTCTGTTAAAAAATGTTTGTAAGTTTTCCTTTTCACAAGATGTTTGTTTTTGAAAGTTTGGAAAAATAGAAGTTAGCAAAAGGAAAAATATGTTAACAAAGGTTAACACACACACATTAATGTTCATGTCACAGCTTGTGTTCTTTGGGAAGCTGACTCTGAAGTGGAGACTAGTGTGTAGGATGTTTACTAAGGAACCGTCTTGGGATCAGTACTTGTGGAAGGGAGGAGAAGGAAGCACAACAGGACAGAGGGAGGAATTGAACTGAGATGCAGTCCCAATCAACCATCCTGATGACAAACTCTGGATCTCAGATGGCCCTTCAAAATTGTCCCAAATTTGGGCAAGGGGAACAGACACTTATACCTCCTACTTGATCAGCCATTGGATGAGCTACTGTTGGAGGGGGGTATGATCTCGGGTCAGTTTTTTTCTTTTCTTCAGGCAAAGCAGTCCCCAACGAGGGCTGAGAGCTAAAGGCTGTCTTCCTGAAGCACTTCTAGTGGTTGGGGGAACAAGTCCTCCAGTTCTGGACTGGCATCTGGGCAGCACATTGCAGCATCTACCACATATTACAAAAATTGAGTTAATCATATTTTGCAATTTACGGCTACTGTGAACTGAATGTTTGTGTCCCCCCAAAATTCACAGATTGAAGCCCTAATCCCCAATGTGATGATTTTTGGGTGTGGGGCCTTTGGAAGGTAATTAGGTCATGAGGCTGGAGTCATCATAATGGGATTAGTGCCCTTAGAAGAGACATAAGAGAGATGATCTCTGTCTCTACCACTTGAAGATACAGCAGCAAGGTGGCACCTGCAAACCAAGAAGAGGGCTCTCACCAGACAGGGAATCTGCTGGTCCTTGATCTTAGACTCCCAGGCCTCTAGAACTGTGAGGGATGAAATTTACTGTTAAAGCCACCTTGTCTATAGAAGTTGTTATAATAGTCCAAGCTAAGCAGTGGAACTTTATCACCATCCGTTTTGACAACATTCCCTTATTTCACTTTTTTCCCTTTTAACTGATCCTTAGACCGATACTTCTGTCTCTGATATGTTTGGTGTACATCTTTGATTATGTATATATCTTTAAAAATGTTTAATACTGTTTTGTGTGTTTATGTATTAAATTTATACCTTTGCCCTTCTTTTATGAAATTGCCTTTCCTATATGTGGACTTTATTTTTCTACACAAATCTTAGAAAAAAGTTTGATTTCTCCCCAAATTCTGGACTTCTAATTAGAATTGCTTTTATTGATTAATTGGGAGGAAGACTGACATATTTACAGTGTGAATTAAGATTACGTTATACTTGTTAGATCATTATTTAACATTAGGTGCAGCTGGGGGTACTGGGAAACTTTCTGGCTCAATGATATGGTGTTGCCATTCTGGAGAGCAATCTGTCAATGTTTAATAAAGTTAAATATGTATATATGCTATGATGTAGCAATTCCTCTCAGGAGTTTTTACCCCAGAGAAACTCTTGCACAGATGCACAAGGATGTTCACTGCAGTTGCTTATGGTAGCCAAGAATTGCAGACAACTTACATGTCCATCATAAAGGAATGGATAAGAAAAATATATAAGCATATGATTGAATATGATGCAGAAGGAATGAACTGGGTTTTCATAGAGCAACATGGATAGACATCGAAAGATTGTACAAAAACTGAAAAAGAATGCAATGATAGTGTAGTTTCACGTGTGTAAATTAAGAAATACACAAAATAGGATGTGAGGGTAATCTGGCTGTGATATCTGTCACCCCACTGATCGTCAGGGTTGATTTGGCTGATCTGGCTGGCTAGGCGGTGTCCTCTTCCTCCCCTACCACTCCAAGTGTGTCCCTCCCAAAGCTGCGCCCTCCGGCTGGGTCAAAGAGAATGACCTCCCCTGATAGAGGAGAACCATTCTTCTTGGTCAAGGGTAAAGAGTAGCTGCACTCCCCTGCTAGAACCTTCAACCAGTTCTCAGGAAATACACAAAATAATACCACATATTTTCAAGGACAGATACATGTATGAAAGGTAGATTGGAAGAACATACATTAAATAATACATATGTTGGGATGTAGAAAGAAAATGAAACTGGAAACTAGGGTTAGAGATGAAGGAAAAAGACAATAAATACATTAAGCAATTTTTAATGGGGATTAACTTGGATGCATAATGATAGCTTGCCATGAAATTAATATTATCAATTCAATTCTATACACCTGAGGTAAAAAACTGCTAACAGTTCACTAAGGTGTAACACTTTTTGAAAGGATTCTATTTTTATTTTGTAAATATTCTAGGTAGATTATCTATACCAGTATGAAATAAATGAGCTAAAATTAACATCTTGCTTCTATCTTTTTAAAAAAATTTTCACTTTACTTTATTAGGTTAATGCAGCATACATTTACATAAAAGGAGCATTTCTATTTCTATGAAAACCTTACCAAGTATTTTTTTGTTTAATCTTGAATAAAATTTGTTCTCAATGTGCTTCATTAATTGCACGTTTATTTTTTATTTTGTATATTTATTTTTCTCATTTATTTCTTGACAATTAGTCCAATGACAAGTTATCTTAATTAAATTCATATTTTGTCAAAGGGCACACTAATTACTATACAGTTGGTATTTAGAGACAATTTTATACTTGATTAAAAAAAAGAGAGAGGGAAACTCTAATTCAGCAGTCTAACTTCCTGAAGCATAATCAATAGTCGCACTGGAGGGGAAGCCAACTCTTATACTTTGCGGCTGGGACTGCTATTTTTAGCATGGCAGAATACCTTACGGCAGAAGAATGCACCCTTTAAGAATAACTAGAGAAATTGGATAAAACAACCACCACAACAAAGAGAATCTCTCTATGGGTATTGGGAAGCTGCTAAGGCAACTTAGAACTTGAGAAGTCAAGATTCAGGAGAGGGGAAAACCACGTAGAGCTGAACTAACATTCTGCAGACGTGTTTTTCCAAGGGGAATTTCACAATTCTGGCCTCAAGGGATGTGGGTGAACATGCAATAAAAGTCTCCATCAAAGGACTGGTGCTGGAAGGCAGAGAAATCATTAGAGCATTTGGTAACCCTGTGGGTCTAAAGGAACACAAATTAGATGCTGGAGGGGCAGAAAACTGAACTCAACCGGTCAGGTTTTTTTTTTTTTTTTTTAAATATTTTTCTGAATTCTGAAGTTGTAAGGTATAGGAGGCTAAGAAGCTAGGCAGAAAGTTTTTGAAGAGCAGAGTGGAGTTTCTGGCTGTCTCAGACTACTGAGCAGTCAAGAATTAGAGTTCAAGTCCTGGAGGAGGGGCCCTGGGGAACTTACCCAGGCTTTTAGTTGGAACTCTGCAGGCTATGCTCTAAGGTGGAAGTGATGAAAAGGTAGAAAGGGCTGTAGTAAGACTTCAGCAGAACCTTGAGTCAGCTCAGTCTGTGACTGGATTAAGGTGGTCAGCCCTAACTCTACCTGCCCAGCAGAGGAAATGGTGAACCTTCTCTGGAGATTCCCTCATCATCCAGAATTTCTACTTTTCAACACAATATCTGACTATTAACCAAAGAGTATTAGGCATGCCAAGATATGGGATACAATGAACAAAAATATAAGGAAAAAGTCAGACAGGTGGTTCAGAATTATAGATACCAATCAAAAAATTTAACATAATTACAATAAATATATTCAAGAAAATAGAGAAAAAGAAGAAAAAACTAGATTAAGAAAAAGAGAATTTCACAGAGACAAATAGGACATAGCAAATACATCTAATGTATAAGTAATTGGAGTCCCAGTGACTAGGAGAAAAAGGGAAAATAAATGCTCCAAGATGGAAAAAGGAAAGAGGGAAAAAGTGAAGCACAGTGAAAAAGCTAAATATATGGGTAAATATAAATGGACTTTGAGTGTATAAAACAACAGTAATGTTCTTTGCAATTTAAATACATGAAATTAGGGGGATGTTAAAGCTCAGTGGTAGAGTGCCTGCTTAGCATGCACAAGGTCCTGGGTTCAATCCCCAGTACCTCCATTAAAAATAAATAAATGATAAACCAAATTAGCTCCTTCCCCAACCACCCCCACCCACAAAAAAAAGAAAAGAAAATATGTGGAATTAAATCTGTGATAACAGTAACACAACAGACAGGAAATGGTAAGTGGAATTAAAGTCTTCTAAAGTTTTAGTATTGTCAGGGAAGCAGTAAAAGTAATAATTAACTTTAAGCTATGTTGTGAGTTAAATTGTGTTCCTCCTAAAAGGTATGTTGAAATACTAACCCTCAATACTCAGAATGTGATCTTGTTTGGAAATAGGGTCATTGGAGATGTAATTACTGAAGCAGAGATAAGGTCAGACTGGAGTAGGGTGGGACCATAATCCAATAGATGTGTTTATAAGAAAACAGCTATGTGAAGTCACAGAGACACAGGAAGAATATCATGTGAAGATGTAGGCAGAGATTGCAATGACACATCTACAAACCAAGGAATGCCAAGGACTGTTGGCTATCACCAGAAGCTAAAAGAGAGGCATGGAGTAGTTCTCCCTCAGAGCCCTCAGAAAGAACTAACCCTTCTGATCCCTTGATTTTTTTGGACTTTTAGCCTCCAGAACTATGACAGAACACATTTCTGTTGTTTTAAGCCATCTAGGTTGTAGTACTTTGTTATGGCAGCCCTAGGAAATTAGCACATACTGTAATACATTATAATATTTAGGCTAACCACTAAAAGAATAGCCTAAAAAGTATAAATAACTATTAGATGGAGAATATAGAATAATATAGCATTATTTAATTAATCCAAAGGAAGATAAGAAATGAAAGATAAAAACTATCTGGATGAGATGTAAAACAAGTAATAAAAGAGTAGACATGTTGTCATTATATTATGTATTTATCATTACATTACATTACATTAAGTGTACATTTAATTATATTAAAGTAAATGAACTAAATATTCCAGTGATTGACCTGATTGACAGTAGTGAATGACAAAGATTGTCAAACTGAATGGAAAACAAAATCCTACTATATGCTGCTTACAAGAAACATACCTTGACATAAGAACACAGAAAATTTGAAACTAAAAGAATTAAAAAGAATTAATGAAAAGAAAACTGATGTAACTATATCAATATCAGATAAGAACACTTTATGGCAAAAAACATTACTAGGAATAAAGAGAAATATTTAATAATTTTAAAGAAGAGAATCCTTCAGGAAGATATAACAATTTTAGACCTATATACTCTCAATAAGATAGCTTCAAAGTATATGAAGCAAAAATTTGGCAGAACTGAAAGGCAAAGTAGAGAAATCCACAGTCATAGTGAAATACTTTAACGTGAAGCTCTCAATATCTGTTAGAACAAGCAGACAAAACATCAGTAAGTATAAAGATTTGAACATGATTAACAAAACAACTTAACTGACATGTAGAATGTTATACATGACAACATAATACACATTCATTTTAAATGCATGTGGAACACTTATCAAAATTGATCATATGCTGGATCATATAGCATGCCTCATAAAAACATCAAAGGTTTGAAATTATACAGAATGTGTTTTCTGACCACAGTGAATTCAGTTAGAAATCAAAAACTGTTAACTAGAAAATCCTCAACTTTAAGGAATTAAGCAACATAATTCTAAAAAAGTCATGGCTCAAATAAGAAATCACAATGGAATCTAGAAAGTATTTTGAATTGACAGATAATGAAGATATAACACATTCATACCTGTCGCTGTGACTCAGGCTGTGCTTACAGAAAAATATATAGCTTTAAACATACAATCAGAAAAGAAGGAAGACTGAAAATGAAGAATCTAAATATTTATCTTGAAAAATTAGAAAACAACAGCAAAATAAAGCTACAGCAGTAAAGACAAGTAGATAAAGATAAGAGTTGAAATTAATTAAATATATAACAAATGCACGATAGAGAAAAGCAACAGAACAAAAAAGTTGGATCTTTGAAAAGACTAATAAATTTGCAGACCTCTAGCAAGGTAAGCCAAGAACAAAAAGAGAGAAAATACAAATTTCCAATATCAGGAATAAAAAGAAGACATTCCTACAGATCTTATAGATGTTAAAAATATAATAGATGATCTATACAACACATGTTGTATAGTCTCATATCTGCTAAACAAGTTGATTCTTTAATTAAAAACTTTCCTATAAAGAAGCTTTAAGGCCCACATGGCCTTATGAATGAATTCTTCCAAATATTTAAGGAAGAAATAACATCAATTTTACACAACTCCTCCAGAGACTAGAAAAAGATGGAACACTTCTAACTTATTTTAAGAGGCTAGCATAACTTTTGGTACTGGAGTTTGAAAAGGACATTTAAGAAATGAAAATTATAGGCCAATCTCTTTCAAGAACAGATATATGAATATCCTAAACCAAGTATTAGCAAAATGAACCCATTCATATATAGACAGGATGATATATCATGACCAAATTTGCTTGAAATGAAAATTAATCAGTATAACTTACTATGTTAACAGAAAAAAGAAAATTTATATGATCATGTCAGTAGAAACAGAAAAAGCATTTGATTATGCAACAATCATTCATGATTAGAATACCTTAGTGAACAGAACAGAAGAAATTTCTTTTATCTGATAAAGAATATCTACAAAAAACCTAGAGGAAACATACTACCTAAGAGTAAGTTAATTAAAAACACCCCCTTGGAATGGGCAATGAGACAAGTTCATCTTCCATCACCACTTCTACTCAACATTGTGCTGGAGGTCCTGGCCAGTTCAAAAGAGGCAGAAAAGGAAGAAGGAAACACATTAATCTCAGGTGACATGGTTATATATACAGAAAATCCAAAAGTCATGGACTATTAAACCAATTACTGAATTTAAGCAAGGTTGCAGGATACATGATAAAAATGTAAAAATCAATTTATTATATACCAAATCAAATTTAAAAAGACCAAATTTATAATTATATCAAAACATCAAAATCTAGCAATAAATATAATGAAAGATGGGCAAGCCCATCACATTAAAAAACTGCAAATCATAATTGAGAGAAATTAAAAATGATCAGATTAATAGAAGTCTATGCTGTGTTCATGAATTGGAACTTTATGGTATAGAAGTCTATACCATGTTCCCAATTTGTGAAAATGTATCAATCAGGGATCAATAAGAAAAGCAGAATCACTAAGATAAATAAGTAAACACACACAATATACATACATGTGCATGTATGAGTAATATATGTGTATATACATGAGATTTGTTAAAGGAATTTGACCTTATGCAATATGGGAGCTGGTTAAATAGTCTCTGTAAAGCTGTTATCTTTGTACCTCATGCTGGAGCTTGAAATCTGTATGGTAGGCAGTTGAGAAGAGAGGATAGATATAAAGCGGGTAGAGCAAGGGCAAGCTCAAACACACGAGGACACATGTGTGAGCTCAACTCTCACTGCTTCTAACCTTGATGTTGTGGGGGTCCTGCGGGAGATACTGGAGCCCACTGTCAAGGAGTCAGAGAAGCTGAAAGAGGATTCAGAGAAGTTAGAGCAATTATAGGTCCCATTGCTGCTCCCACACCAAGGTGAATCAAGAGTTAAGTGGCAACGTATATGAGTTCTAAAAATGCTTGCTCTGGAATTCTGAACATAAAAATTGTGACTGCTGCTTCACTTCTGCCCTCCAAATCTCATGCAGAAAAAGCTCTCCTGTGGCTCCCTCTAACCAAACAACAATCAGGGAAGGGAATTCTGGGAGATGTAGTTTTGCTTACCTAAATCGACACATTATAAAGCCGCCACAGATACCAATTTTCTCCAAACTGACTTATTGATTTAATCCAATTCCAATAACAATCCTGACAGTTGTTTTTATCCCCTCTTAGAAACTGACAAGTTGATTCTAAAATTTATCTGGAAATGCAAAAGAAAGCAGTCAGTAGAAGTCTGAACAAGGCTGGGGGACTTAGACTACAGGTATCAAGGACTGCTATATCGTTAAAATAATGAAGATAATGGAGCCCAAGAATAGACAAATAGACCAATGAAATAAAATAGAAAGTCCAGAAAAAAAGCCATATATATGTGTGTGTGTGTGTGTGTATATATATACAGTTACCTCATTTGTGACAAAGACGAAACTGTGGTACAGTAGTGAAATGATGGTCTTTTTAATAAATGGTGTTGGGACAATGTAACATCCATATAAAAAATGAGTTTTTGCCCCGCCTCACATCATATACAAAAAGCAATTGCAGATGAATTATATCTAAATATAAATGGTTAAGTAATAAATCTTCAAGAAGAAAACATAGAGTAGTGCATACGTAAATTTGGAATAGGCAAAGAGTTTTAAAAATAGGACCCAAAGAATGTGCTAACTGTAAAGAAAAAGAAAATGATAAACTGGAATTTGTTCATCAAAATACCATTAAGAGAGTAAAAACTTAAGCCCCAGAGTGGGAGGAAATGATTGCAATAATTTATATCTGACCAGTGATTTGACAAGCCTCAGATATATAAAAAACTCCTACAAATTAATTTTAAAAATGATACAAAAGACTATAGAAAAATGAACAAAAGACTTGAATGTTCTTAACCAATAAGTATATAAATAATTTCACTTGGAAATGCAATTTAAAACCAAAATGAAATATTACTGCTTACCCATCAGAATGGCTACAGTATAAAAGGACTGACAGTACCAAATTCTGGGGAGGAACTAGAATAGTGGAACACTTATATCTTGCTGGTGGGAGAATGGATTGCTACAACCACTTCAGAAAAAACTGGTGATCTCTATCAAAGCTGAATATATGCAAATCCCATGACCCAGCCATCTCGCTCCTAGGTATACACCCACTCCAAGAAATTCATACACATTTTGATTTAAAACTTCATAGAAACAGTATTCATAATAGTTCCAAACTGAAAATCATACATATCCTTTAATTATAGAATGAATAAAAAGTTGTGATATACAGCAGTGACAACAACATGGATGGGAAATATAAACACAATGAGAAGCAAAAGAATGGAGAAGATTCATTAAGCTTCAAAACCAGGCAAAAGTTATCTATAGTATTAGAAGGCAGGGTATGGTCACCATTGTGGGGAGGCCACCATTGTGGGGAGGTCACCATTGTAGGGAGGTCACCATTATGGGGAAGTAACCAGGAGGCAGAATGAATGAACTTCTGGGTGGCTGTAGCATTCTAATTTTTGATCTAGGTGCTGATTTCTTGGGTGTAACCAAACAAATAGCAAATAAAATTTAAAAAGATAAAATCTATAATTACATAAAAACATTTATGTTCATTTCACCTTATGAAAATTTATTGAGCTATGCGTTTACAATTTGTGCACTTTTCCTTAGTTACATTATACTTCAATAAGAAGTTTACAAGTGCTCAGTCAAATAATGAATCATCAAATACTAATAAATAACAAAGCAGGTAAGGAGAAGAAACAATCTCATCCATAGGTCAGAGTACAAATTGTAGCTATGATAAATTCTACTCAATAGATTATATTTTAACTTAAAAATACCTTTATCACCTGAGGGGGAAATGCAGAACAAATGTCAACTGTAAATAGCAATAGCCAATCTCTTCTTCCAAATACCGAACCCTAAATTTTTATAATCAACAAGCATTTTTAAAATCTGAGAATATGAACAGTAATTACAAAAAGATAATTTGATCTATGTCTTTCAGTGTTTCTTCTGGGTGAAACTCCTTACTTCTTTAAGAAATTTTTCAAAAGTTGTTTAAGGCACAAACGTGTAATGAGTAGAAAATAAGTCCTAGAGATCTGAGCATTAGTACTGTGCAGTGCATAGAGACAACAATGTTGTATTATAATTATCACACTTGCTAAGAGACGAGAATTTAGTTGATCCAACCCCGAAAATAAATGATAGTTATGTAACACGAAAGAGGTGCTAATTATCGCTACAATGGCAATCATGTTACAATATATATGTAACAAAATAACATGTTGTACACCTTAAATTTACACAATATTATAGGTTTAAAGAAAAAAAACTTCTACCTGAAACAAATAAAATTTCTGTTTATTAAAAACACATTACATTTTTAACATTTATTGGCTTTTTCTAAAGTGGGGGCTCAAAAGTGGATTCACAGTTGGAAGCTTTGCATTAGTACATCTACTAAATGGCTGCATATCTACCTATCTTTGTAAAAGGTAGGCTTTAAAATTTGCAAATTGCCACAAGCTGGCACAGCTCTTAGAGTTCTTGGTAAAGACCGCCATCTAGTGGAAATGATTTTACTCATTTTTAAAGACTAACAAATAGAATGAATATGAATCTTCAGCCCAACTGTAAACTGTAATGTTGGTTTAAGGCTTAAAAAGAAATATTAAAAAAAAATTCAGACGCTTCCTAATCTTACATCCAGGTCTGAAAGTAAAGCGGGGGAGGGGAGGCAAGCTGTAGGGTAGGGAAAGAAATTGGTGCTTTGGACATGGTCCAGGGAACGGAGTGCCATTAGAATAGAGGGAGCTCTGGACTCAAATATGCGTTACTTTGAGCTGCACTGAATGCTCCTTCAAGGAAGCAGGAAGAAGACAACTTTGTAGGGTAGCAGGAAGTTTCACAATGAAAGCTGAACTAGCACCTAGATGTGATGTAGGAAGTTTAGTTAGTAGCCATCGACCCAGTTAGAGTTCCAGGATGAGTATTCCTTTAAGTTGATGGTTTAAATAAGTAAAGCATTGTGCAATACCAAATACACCCCAAAGGCTCCAATGCTGAGAAGGAATGGTGTAAAGCAGAGTCTGAATTAGGGGTGAGAAGACTTGAGTTAGGTCTGCTTCTGGTGTGTATAATCTGTGTGACTCTGTTCATTTTACTTTTCCAAATTACAGTTTTCTTGTTTATAAAAACAGGGTAGTATAGTAATAATACCTGCTCCCATGACTCATCCCTAGGAAGAGAAAGAGTCTCTCCTCTCAATTTGTACCTGAAACCCTGGATGCTAGTTGTGAATCAGTGGTACCCAGAGGCACAGAGTAAAACACCGTCATCATAGCTGACTTTTGATGTCCACAGACCACTTAATGGATTTTTAAAGCATATGCAAATCAACAAATTTAGGCTTAAAATCCCTTACTATTAAAAATAAAATATATTAAAATTATTAATAATAATTTCTGAGGGGTTTGATTACGGGTGACTCGAACTATAGGCCAGGTTTTATGCAAATATTCTTTTCTTACTCTTTAATTTTCTTCTAACTTAGAACATGCTAATTCAAAATTATAAATCATCAGAAGTGGGAGCAAATGTTTGCTAACTTTGTCAGACAGTTTTGGATTTTTGGGTTGAACACAGATCCAAAAATGTAGGAGAGAGTTTTCTTTGAACAGCACATTTGGTTCTCTTCTCGGTCAGATGCTAATGTTTCGAATGTTTCAAACATTTGGATGTCAAATAACACACTCTTTGGTTGTGAGTGGCTCTAAGGAATATTTCTTAATATTCTGTTGCAGCATCTGAGTACTTTTAAAACATGCCCACTGATATACCATAGATTTCTTTCTTTGAAGAGTAAAGAGAATTGGCAGAGTGAAAATCTTGATTGAATCACTTTCACTGCAATTCAGGTTTCTTAAGAAATCTCAGTACTTTAACTTCAACATTATAAACATCATGATAGTTTTACCTTAAAATGAAAAGTTCTGGATAGTCAAGATACTAGGTATATTTCTGAGATATGTGACTTAAGGAAGCCATCTGAAATTTTAAAAATGGTCTTACTAGCATTATCAGAATCTAGTCCAAAATTTTATTCTCAGTCTTCATTTAAAATACTTGTGAGATCAGCTGGCATACTTTAGCAAGAAAAAAATTTTCTTTTTAAAAGATTTAATTTAATTTTTAGCATTTTTATTGGAGTATAATCGGCATGCATTATATTTGTTTCAGGTGTACAACATAATGATTCGATATTTGTATATACTGTGAAATGATCACCAAAAGAGTTGTACTCTTTAAAAAATTTCTTCTCATTGCAAACAAGGTATTTATTAGCTGCCCTAGATCACTGTCACAGTCGTCACTATTTTCTTCAACACTGAGTGAGGACTGGGAGGTATATGAAGATTACCCCTGTTTTGGGGGTCCGCGTTTAGGCACCGCCCCTTTTTTGCATAGTAACACATCTCTTGCTCTAATATATAGCTGGTACTCCGTCACTACTAAATCCATCATACATTTTCCATTTCACATCAAAAACTCACAAAATAATTGTTATCCAGAGTCTCTCCCCTGGTAGAAAGAGTTTTCAGTGATAAACACATAAAGCCGTCATGTGCATCTGTATTTCCTGTATAATGTCTTAAAGTTAAGAGGTGATGCATAATTTCAGCGGTTTGGAGCAACTGTAAAGTGAAGTATCTTCTAACCTGGATACATGATAGTAATTGCCTTCCAGATATTCAGAATTCAGTAGGGTTACTTGATATATAATTTTTGCTAAATTCTTTCTAAGAGAAAAATAACAATTTTATTGACATGGCTTTTAGTACAATTTTTTTTTACTAACGTTTACAAACTTTTTACTAAACTTTTAGTTTTTAGTATGAGGAATGAAATTTTGAATTATGTTTCTTTAATTTTGCCCTCTTTTTTGCCTTTAGCAACCAAATTCCCTCAATTTAAAGCTGGGAAGCATTATTTTGTGCATATTTGGCTTACTAGAGAGATCATAGTACTTTAAGTGAAAATGACCCTAATGTTTCCATGGCATGAACCATTTCACAATTTTCCATAACAGACAATGCTCTGGAGACTTAAACAACCATCTTGATAGGAAAATGTGCAAAGGTTATAAACATGAATTGCCTAACTTACAGTTTAGAAACTCCAACAAGCAAATGAAGAGATGCTTAACTGCAACAATAATCAGAGAAATGTACATTAAAACAGTGAGATACCAGATTCCATTTGTTTGAAAGCTGTATCATGCTAAGTTTGGAGTTACAGGAACCCACAGTTACTGCTGGTATCAGTAGACAGGTGTAATCCAGCAGTATTTGATAAAATTAGAAGTCTATTCACCTTAATATATAGCGATTCTGCTCCTGGGTATGTATGCCAAGGAAATTTCACATAGGTGAATACAGGAACTCATACAAGAATTTTCATTTCAGCATTATTTGTAGTGATAGGTGGTTGGATGCTCTCTTGAGTGTCCATTCCTGGGAAAATGGCGAGGCTGCACACCATAGAACAAGGCAAGAATTAGCAATAGCTAAGTAGATTTACACATGGCAATATAGCTGAACTTACTAGCACAGTGTAGAGTGAAGAAAAAAGAAATGGAAAGATACAACAAAATACTGTTTAAATAAATTAAATTCATCTTTACACAAAACAATATATTCTGTAAGTACACTTAACAAACAAAAAGACATCCATTCAACTCATTGGTGGGGTTGCCTATCAGGGGATGAAGGAAAAAGACATGAGGAATGGGGATTAAAGGAAATAAAGAAGTAAAATTAGGGCAAGGCCTTGCACAGACCAATGATGATAATATGCCGTGAAGAACGTGATTAACTCAACCATGTGCACCTGGGGCATCTACCCCACCCTCCCACCTCCGGAAAAAAAAAAAAAGAAGACCTATGATTAAAAAAGTCTGCACTCTTTCATCATGTATTTGCTTTGCATGTATATCTAATCTCTTTAGATAAAGTTGTTCCAAGCAAGTTTGGACATACCTGATTTAGAAAATCTCGCTTTTGAATTTGCCTTCCAAAAGGAGCTGTGAAAGACTAATATTGAGCATATTTTATGCTTTCCCAAAACCACAACAATAAGAAATAAAGAACTCCTCCAAGCAGAAACCAAACAAGAAATAGAATAAGAAATAGGATGAGATGTGGGAGGGTATATAGCTCCGTGGTAGAGTACATGCTTAGCATGCTCAAGGTCCTGGGTTCAATCCCCAGTACCTCCATGAAAAAAAATCAAAGAAAGATAGAAATAAACTAATTCCCCCTCACATAGGATAAGATATATAATACTATTTATAGAAATTAAAATTGCCTGCACACGAAACATTTTGGAAGAATGCTTATAAACAAGAAACTCATTCAGCTCATTGCTACAGAGGAATGGATACTTCCATATATCCTACTGGCTCACAATAGTAAGAATGTTTAAAGATGCGGAGAAGTTCGAAGGAAATTCAGTAGATTCTAGGCACTGAGCTAGATATTTCATGTATACTCTCTCATTTAATTCTTAAGACAGCCCTGTGAAGTAGGTTATTATCTCTATTTTACAAATAAGAAAACTGAGACCTAGAAAAGCAAACCACATTTTAGATGTCACAAAGCTCTTGAGTGGTAGAATTGGGACTCAAATCTTGATTAATTCTGGGGAAGAGGTTAATAAAAACCATGAGTATGCTTGAATCTATTTGGCTTAGTCCTCACACCAGACAACCATGGCTAAAGCAATAGAGATTTTGGTGGAAGTTATTTATTGTTTCTGTAGCTCGATACAGCATATTATATCTTCCTG
Source organism: Vicugna pacos (assembly GCF_048564905.1). Lineage (NCBI taxonomy): Eukaryota > Metazoa > Chordata > Mammalia > Artiodactyla > Camelidae > Vicugna > Vicugna pacos. The sequence continues at coordinate 70,167,128 of NC_132997.1, read as the reverse complement.
AGACCCCAAGGAAAAATTAAGCCCAGAATATGAGAGTAACTTAACCTGCAATTAGAAGCATTTAGTTTTTCAATTCTCTCAGCTGTGTGGTATTTTTCCATGGTCTTTTAAGACGTATTTGTTACCCTTTAACTGTGTTAAAAATAGAAAATCCAGCAGTCTGATTTGTACATATCATGCTGCAATCAAGCTGAGATGTTACTCTCCAGCTAGTTACTCATTAAGTGGAGCATATGATAATCAGACATTTGACATTGGAATTGATTAAAGTTGAAGTTGGGGCTCTGGATTGCCTGTTAAACTCTTGTCATTGAATCCAGCAGAAAAGAGTTTATAGTAGTTCATGTTTATTATCATATCATAATATGATATTGGCCTAATGCTAGTATGTAACCTTCCATACTTCTGAGAAAAAATTTCGTATTTCTCTTTAAAAGCCCTTTATAGTGAATACTAAATACATCTGTATTGAGCTTTAAAAGGAATAAGTAATCCTTCGTATCCAGTTTTTTTATACTGACCTTAAAATCTCAATTATTGTCCTACCCACAGTTCTGTTTAGTTTTTAAAATTTATATTGTTCCAGAAAAGGACAGGAAAAATGAGGCCAGGGAACAGAAAAGGGAAAATGGGAAAGGCAATAATTACTGATGACAAAAAAAGGTTTTCTTGGTTTTTTTTTTTTCAATTGAGAAGGGAAAGAAAATAGTCCAAAAGTAGAAGTAAAAATCTGAATGACTTGCCAGTGGTAAGGGGACAGTAGGGAGTATGAATTTGGCTTGCTTTGTTAAAAAAATATTTTAAAAAAATGAGGTGTGTTGGTGAATGGGTGAGTGCAAACTGAGAAACAATTAGAAGTTTGACTTTTTGCTTTGGAAGATCTATTTCCAAGGCTAAAAGCATGCCCTGGAAAAGCTTACTCAATATGTTCTCTGCCAAAGACATCAGCTAATGACCGCAATGACTGCAACAAAGGAAAGAGGCAGTGTCCCCGCTTGGAGAAGGATATGGTCTTCCTTTTTTTTTTTTTTCCACATTGAAGTATAGTTGATTTACAATATTGTGTTCATTTCAGGCGTACAGCAGAGTGATTCAGCTATACATATATATATTCTTTTCCATTATAGGTTATTACAAGATGTTGAATTTGGTTCCCTGTGCTACACAGTAAATCTTTGTTGTAGTCTTCCTTTTACATCATGGACTGGCACTCTTTTAAAATTAGGGTGCCAAAGTTTCTACTCCCTTCCCTTTAGCAGGTTGGAGGCGTCTGGCCATGATTTCCAAACAGGGAGGAGCAGGATAGCTCACTAACGCTGGAAGAAGAAGCATTCTGGCTGCCAATTTTTGTCACTGAGGCAGGGAGCAGACCGTCAGAGGCAGCAGGGAGGTGGGCATGTGATGGCAGTCAGTTTTGATAGGGCATAAATGCTATTGGTTGCCAATCCATATTCTGATTTAAAACATACATCTTTTTTTAAGTTGAAGTAGAGTTTATTGACAGTGTTGTTTTAGTTTCTGGTGTGAAAAGTGATTCCGATATATATATATATATATACACATATATCTTTTTCAGATTCTTTTCCATTATGGTTTATTACAGGATGCTGAATATAGTTCCCTATGCTATACAGTAGGACCTTATTGTTTATCTATTTTATATATAGTAGTTTGTATCTGCTAATCCCAACCTCCTAATTTATCCCTCCCCCACTCCCTTTTCCCTCAAACGTACGTATTTTTGATTTGGCAATGGAGGTAGTAGTGTTTTGGGTGAAGGGGGAGGAGTGGGAAGATTAATATCTGACCAAATAAGTTCTTGTGTGGCTCTTCCCTTGCCTGTTAGGAAAGACTTTGCAAGGAGCAATTGGTTAAAATTGGTAGATTTTTGCAGAACTTCCCAAAGGACTTGGGTATTTATTGATGCTGATTATAGTGTCTGACTTTATAACTTAATCCAGGATTTATCTTTGACCCAATAGCTTGTTAATAACTCTTGAAACATGAAGTATTTATATTAAAAAATTCATTAGCACAATGGTCATGTAAACTGGCAAGTCAAGGGTCTGTACCCTTACCATTCAACAAGTATCCATTGCATTCCTACTGTTCTAGCTGCAATGTGGGAGATTTAAAAAAAAGTACAATGTATTCTAAGGGCTTACTTGTGAGTAGGAAATTTTGAGTCTAATAAGAGAGATAAGGTACAACTTAACATAGAACAGTTTATGATACAAATATATATATATTTAAGGGAAAACTTGAATCTAAAAACTGCAAAAATTCATTAAAAAAAAGATCCTACTGTGGTCTGGAAAGGTTGCTTGGAGAAGGTTAGATTTTGATTTGGGCTCAAGGGATGGAGTGGAATTTAGATAGGAGAAGAGAAGATGTGTTCTAAATGGTCAGGGCTTGATTCAAACTTTAGAAGAAAATTTATGATGTATGTATGCCATATGTAGTTCAAAATAAAACAATTCTAAAACCATAAGTTCAAGACATGCACGCATGGTGAAATGAAAGTTTATTCCAGTTTTCTGGTTGCAGAATTCTAGATAAATTCATTATAGTTGAGCCTCTCCTCTCTGTCTCTACTCTGCTTTGTCAGTATTTTAAATACCTATTTACTTTGTCTATAAGCTCATCCAGCAATTTGGAAGGGGGAATGAGGAGATCATGGCTTAGACGTCATAAAGAATAAGAGGACATTAAAGAGAGTTTGTTCTGATTAATTTGTTTTTATTTGAGCGGGAAGGAAAGAAGGGGAGATACATTCAATGGATTGGTATGGTTGGATTTTAGCAGCTTTGAATGCTAATTAGATGAACATTATCTGATAGATTATGAGACACCATTAAAGGTTTTACAGTGTGATGGTATGAAAGCACCACCACAGATTTATGAAAGCAATGGCTTAGTTTATAATCTTTATGTATTAGTGGAAGGTTCAGATAAAGACAGATTGGAGGAAGTTGAGACTAGGTGATGAGTGGGGAAGATATTGGAAAATATATATGTATATTTTCTTCTTTATCCTTTCCGTAATTCACTCCCCTTCCAGGATTACTTCATCTTTAAGTTAGTTGAGTTTTTCCCCCTTTCCTTTCTCCCTCTTTCCTTCTCTTTTATTATCCAGAATGATCTACATAAAAGGAAAACACATTTGTTCTCTCAAACAGATTCATAATAAAATAACTGAATCAGTTGGGACTTCATTTGGCTGTTAATAAAGGAAAATCTGACTAACAATAACCTAACCATAAGAACATTTATCGTTTACTTAATAAGAACACTGGAAAAGGGCAGTTCCAGGCTCATTCACTGGGTTAATGTTGTCATCAGGATTGAGGCCTCCCTGTCTTTCCACTCTGCTATTCTCATTGAGTTGACTTTTAGTCTTCATGCATGTCACCTCATTGTTGCAAGATAGCTGCCACAGCTCTGAGCATTATATCTTCATACCCATATTCCAAGAAGGAAGGAAGAGACAGGTACAAAACAGTAGCTACTTCTAAGACTTTGTCTTTTTATTTAAGAAGAGATGTCTTTTAGTTAATTTTCCCTTCCCTTGAAAAAATCAGATCACATGTTTACTGTATAACAATCTATGCCAAAGTGGAATAGGATTACCATGACTGGTTTAGGTGAATCGTGATTCACTGTTGCGGAAAGGAATAGATCAATGGTAATAGAGGATAACTCAAGTCTGGGCAGAGGTCTATGGGAAGCTTATTAATTCTACAGATACAATTATTAAGCTCCTACTATATGTTAGGCACGTTTTTAGATGCTGGGGATATAGTGGTAAATAAAATACAAGTGTGTGCATGTGTGTGTGCATAAGTGTTGGAGGGACAATAAAGAAATAAACCAATACATACTAATGATAAGGTCAAGTTGTAATGCATGCAGTGAAGTCAGAATGATGGGAAGCATGCCTTTTTAGGTATAGTATTTGGGGAAGGGGTCTCTGATAGAGTGATGATTGAGTAGAGACTTAAATAAATGAGGGAGAAATATATCTGAAGGAAGAGTGTTCCAGGCACAGAAAACATCAGATAGAAAGGCCCTGATGAGGAACATTCTTGGCATGTTTGAATAACAGCAAGGAGGCCAGCAATTCTGAACAAGCAGGAGAGTGGTGGACATGGATGTTGGCAGGGTAGCTGGAAGGCACATCATGCAAGTTCTTGTAGACTACAGTAAGGAGTTTGTATTCTATTTGATTTAAAGATGTTGGAAGGTTTTGAGTAAAGGAGTGATAAGATGAGGTCTACATTTTAAAAAGATAACTATAGAGCTGTTCTTTGAAAAGTAGATTGTAGGGGGCAAAGATGGAAACAGAGAGACCAAATGGGAGACTGTGACAGTGGCACGGACAATAGATAACACTGACTTAGATAAAGATGGTAACAGTGGATCTGGTGAGAAATATTTAGATTTGGAATATATTATGGAAGTGGAGCAAACAGAATTTGCTAATGGATCAGATGTGGGGTATGGGAGGAAGACAGGAGTCAAGGATGACTCCAATTTTTTGACTTAAGTGGTTGGGAGATGAAGTTTTATCAGCTCAAACTGTTCATTTAGTCATCTCTAGTTTCAAGAGAGAATTGGAAAGTGATTAATTAGCTTTCCTAGCTTCTATACTAGAGGAAACCAAAGTAGAAAAAGTAGGTATGAATGCCAAGTGAGCCAACCTGTGGTGCCCGCAACCTAATTATTATGAAAAATGGCACATGCAATATCTTTGATAATTGAGTTTGTATCGGCCCATGCCAGTCACTCGCTTTGAATATATTCTCTGTTTTCAGGGTCTCTCTTTACTTGGACAGTGCCTATTCAGGTCTCCCTGGTCTTCACTTGGTGATTTAGGCCCTCTGTCAGCTACTGGGCTGCTGAAAGTGTATTACCCAATCAATTGATTTCTGGATACTTTCAAGGCTGTTCTTCTGAAAAAGCCAATGTGGAAAATTAGGCATTCTTGTCTTATGTAACCACTGATTTTTTTGCCTGAAATTTTGTTAACACAGATGGCACTGGCACTGTCCTTGAAGCCATTTTAGAGAAACTGGTTTATTTATTTCCACTCCACTGGTAGGAGATGGAGTTAAATCTGCAGTATTTTCAGTAGCAACATGTGATTTGAATAGTGGTTCATTTTAGAATTTCCTATTCCTAATGTGTTTTCCACATTGAAAAAATGTTGGTTTAAGAAAGTAGAAGCAGGTCTACTCTCACTTTCCTAGGGAGGGAACTGTTCAAGCAGGTTCTTAATTCATTCCCTAAACTGATCCTAAGCATATGAGTTGGATCACTTGGTTAAGTGAGGAAAGCAGTGTTTCAGTGAGAGGGATTAGTGTGTGTGAAGGCCCAGGAGCAGGATGGAGTATTGGTTCATTTAAGAACCCAAAAGTAGTTCAGTGAGACTGTTTGTCAAGTATGATTATAGGTATAATATTCAGTGGGGAACAAGGGAGCAAGTGCTGAAATCTACCAGTGTAGGGAGCAGGTGAGAGAGGAGTTACAGATGTGAGGCTTGAGCCCCCTCTTCAGGTATTCACTAATCTCCTTGTTGAAAAAAACCCAACAGCATGTGCTTAGTGGTGGCAGAGTGCTGGGTATAAAAATGATGAGCCAATCAAATATCCCCTGGTACCTGTTCTCATGCAGTATATGATCTAGCTCTAGTGGGAAAACACACTAGAAATAATCACATAAATAGGTATATAATATAAAATGAGGTAAATTACGTGAAAGCAAAGTACAAGATGGTATGCTAGAGGGACCTAATTTAGATTGAGGGTGGTGATGGTTAGGGAAAGCCTCTTTGAGGGAGTGATATTTAAGCTGAGATCAGAAGAATAAGTAAAGTTAGACTGGCAAAGAGCCATGGAAATTGGTTCAGTAGAGAGAAAAACACAGGTGAACTCCCTGAAGTGGGAAGAGTTTGATAGGTGTGAGGACTTGAAAGAAGAGCAGTGAGGCTGGAGGAGAATGAGAAATTAGAAAGGATATGAGATGAAGTCAAAAAAGTAAAAGGAACCAGATCATGTAGAGTCATAGTGAGGATTCTGGATTTTTATACGAATTTTAATAGAAAGGCACTGAAGAGTTTTGATCAGGTCTATATTTTAAGAATTTTTTTTTCTGGCCATTGTGTGATGAATAGATTGGGAGAGGCAAGAGTAGATGTGAGATCAGTCAAAAGGCTATGAAAGCAGTCTAGAAGGGAAGTGAAGGTGGTTTGGATGGGCCAAATCCTCAGCAGAAGAGGATAGGCTAGAGATATATTGTGGAGGTGGAATCAACAAAACTTCATGGTGAACTAGATTTGGGAAGTAAGGAAGAAGGAAATAACAATGTCAACGTCCAGGTTTCTGGTCGGAGCAATTGATTTAATGGAGGTGCCATTTACTGATATGTGGGGCAACAGGCTTGGATGGGGGAGGTGGGAGGGTGTATAAAGAATAAGAGTTCTCTTGGGCATGTTAAAGGTGAGAAGCTTATGAGACATTCAAGTGGTGATATGAATTTGAGGTCAGGAGAGAAACCCGGTTTGGAGATAAAAACCTGGGAGTTGGTAGCACGGAGCTGATGTCAGAGTAAACATGTATGGATGAAATCATCCAAGATAGAGTGAGAAGACCCCCCTCAGTAGAGACCTGGAGTAGTTCCACACTCTTTAGAGACTGAGGAAAGAAGGGAAGCCTGGAAACAGAGACCTAGATAGAGCAAGCAGGAAGGTAAGGAAGAAACGAAGGAGGTGATGTTTCATGGAATTGGAAGAGAAGGGTGTTTCAGTGCGGAGGTTGTGGTCATTTGAGAGGTTTAATAAGATGAGGATTGAAAATGTCCATAGGTTTTGGCAATCTGAGTAAGAAACATTTTGTTAGAGTGGGTCGGCGAAGGGGAAGTTGGGAAGAAGTGGAAAAGTGATGCAAGATACGAAAGTGGATCCCATTTGTAGACAATGCTCTCAAATGACATTATTGTCTTTAAAAGTAGGAAATCAAGGGGTTATCAGGGAACTTATTGGGATTTCTGGGCAGTGTGGAGTAACTCATTGAGACTGATGGTCACTGAGTTAAAGGGAAATCAGTCTGCACAGTTGTCCAATATTCCCTAGCAATTCAGTTGCTTGGGTGCAGGTCCAGAAGTGAGAGTCCTGCCTGGGACTTTGCCAGGTGAGATGTTTGCCTGTGAAGCTGAGTGCATAGGGTGAGAGTAGGTGGGGACGTGAGGGTTTGGGATAATGTTGGGGTGGGGAGGGATGAGAATTCTAAGCCAAAGGAACAGGCATAGGGTCGAGGAGGTGTTGTGAGAGATGAGGCTTGAAAGTTGGTTTTTTTAGTTAAGTATAGTCAGTTTACAATGTTGTGTCAATCTCTGGTGTACAGCATAATGTTTCAGTCATACATATACACACATATATTCCTTTTCATATTCTTTTTCATTATAGGTTACTACAAGATATTGAATATAGTTCCCAGTGCTATACAGTAGAAATTTATCTATCTATTTTATATATAGGAGGCTTGAAAGTTTTGAATGGAGGTATAAATAGTGTCATGTTCTCTTTTGGGGTTGTTCCATTCATATCTTTTTCTTGCTGGCCATTGTCCTTTACATATTAATAATCTGAAAATTTTGCTTCTCTTGTAATTATATACATTTTTAATATTTTTTTGATTTTTGTTTGTCATCAGTAGAAATTACATTTTTTTAAATGTTAAATTGATTCATCTTTTTCAGACTTTCCCTTCCCAAGCTCCCTGTGGAACTTACAAATTCCTTTTCCTCAGAGATTGGTAAATTTTAATTTGTATATGTTTTTTAAGGTTTTAATTTTTTTACACACAGTTTTTATATTGTCTGTATATAGAGATGGTCTAAATGAACTTTCTGTATAAAAAGCTAAGCAATGGCATTATTTTTGACCAATTCTTTTCCTACATTCTTTGTCATTGATTGAATTTTTACATGTAGAAATGTATGTATATGTGTGTGTGTGTTTCTGAGTTATCTGTCCTGAAACATTTTGGTTTATATACATTCTGAGATTTTTCTGAGCGTCTCTACTTATGTCTAAATCTGTATCTACATTTGTATCTGCACGCAGACACATGGAGATTTAAACAATACATTCCTACTGCAGGGTTGTGTATCAGTCAGGGTCCTGCCAGGGAACCACACTCAACAGGGTTATTCAAGGGAGTTCCACAGAGGGAGCAGTAATAGTGGTGTGGGGCCAGGGTTAGAGGAATCAGCAGGTACTGTGCATCTAGGGACCAGATATCTCAGGAAACTTTTTCCACTCTAGGCCTCTTGAAAGAGACTGACAAGGGAGCAGTTATTGGAACCTGGTGGGAGTTGCAGCTGTGAGAGAAGGGCCATTTAAACAGGTACTGTGGCCTTAAGTATCGGAACAAGCATGGCTAACTACAATTCTGAATACGGGAAGTAAAAATTCCACTCACTCTCCTGTTTCCTATCTCTTTTTGGTGCCTCCCATTGGCCAAATGCAACAAAAAGTCATTTTTGCAAATTTACTATTAAAAATTTTTTAAATTATTTTAATTTGGGGGGAGGAGGCAGTTAGGTTTACTTTTATTTATTTATTTTTTGATGGCAGTACTGGGGATTGAGCCCAGGACCTCATGTATGGTAAGCACGCACTCTACCACTAAGCTATACTCTCCCCTTGCAAATATTTACTATTACTATGCTTTGATACGATCTTTGACCATTTAACAGGTGGAAATATCTTTATCTCCTTGTTTTAATATGCATTTCTCAGATTAATAGTAATATTATGTTTATTCTTTGTCTACTCATCATTTATATTTCTTAAAAATGCACTGTTTGAAATAGACTCACAGGCATAGAAAACAAACTTATGGTTACCAAAGGGGAAAGGGTGGGAGGAGGGATAAATTAGAAGTTTGGGATTAACAGATACATGCTACTATATATAAAATAGATAAGCAACAAGGACCTACTATATAGCACAAGGAACTTTATTCAATATCATGTAATAACCTATAATGGAAAAGAATCACGTTGCTGTACATCTGAAACTAACACAACATTGCAACTCAACTATACTTCGATAAAAAAGTGGTGTTTATGGTTTTGCATGTTTTTCTAATGCGGCACATTATTTTGTTAGAGTTCCTTTTATATTTGAGTAACTAACCCCTTTTCTGTCATATATGTTGCATTTTTCTGCCCACAATTTGCCTTTTCTTTTTTGTGGTATTTTCTGTTAGAAAGACGTTTAGAGGTTTTTTTTTTTTTTTTGCCAGTTTTATTATTTTGACTTCATTTGATTTGGGATGCTACTGTCACCATATCTGAGTCTCTTTCTGGATTTTAGATTCTGTTCCACTGATCTGTCTATGATTGTCCAAATTTCAACCTAATGTTTACATTATTGTGGCTTCTTAGAACATTTTGTTAGCTTGTTGAACAAGTTTCCCTGCATAGATATTCCTTCTATATCGTTCTGGGTTTTCTTCTATGTTTATCCTTGCAGATGAAATTTTGAATCATGTCAGATTGAAGAGAAATACTGTTGGCATTTTTATTTTCATTGTGTTGCTTTGGATTAATTTCTGTAGAACTGACATCTTACCACTGAGCCTTCCTATTCTGGAAACATGAAACATCTTTCCAGTTTTCCAATTCTCATTTATGCTGCTCAGTAAAGACTCACAGTTTTCTCTATAGTAAATCTGCATGTTTATTTAAAATGTATTCTGAAATACTCTGTATTTTTTGTTATTATTACAATATAAGAAAACCATTATTTTAATATGTTTTGTAACACACCACCAACTTACTGGAATTTCATTTGACTTATTTTTGTACATTCTGATGGGAAACCAGTTCATCTACAAATGCTGACATTTCTATCACCTCCTTTTCAATATTTATATCACTAATTCATTTTACTTACTTAATTCTACCAGCTAAAATATCAGATTAAAAGACAAAAATAAAGGTTGTAATAGTGGGCATTCCTGGCTTAATGGGAAATCATCTAGTATTTTATCACTAATGCCATTTTGGATATCAGCTTGACAGATTTAAAAAAATAATTTTATAAAATACTAAGTTCTCTTAGAATTAAAAACATCAGACCTTTAAAATATTAATTGAAAATTTAAATTTCAACTAATTAATATAATATAGCATATTCATAATTTTCCAGTATTATGTAATCTTTGCACTCATTGCATAAAGCTTACATGAATAAAATATTCTAAAATATACTACTAGATTAAAAATTTCAATATTTTCTTTAGGATTTTAAAAACAGCTTTTTAACAGTACAATTGATATATGCTAAACTGCACCTATTTAAAATTTAAAATCTGATAGGTTTTGACATATGTACACAACTGTGAAGCCATCATCACAATCAAGCCCAAATGTTTCCTCATTCCCACTCGTAATCCTTCCCTCTCTCCCCCTCCCCGCTCCTCTCCATGCTCCTCCTCACACCCTATCCCCCGGCAATTACTGTTCTGCTTTCTGTCACCATTGATTAGTTTCCATATTCTACAATTTTATATGAATGAAGTCATACAGTATGAATATTGGGGGGAGGAGAGGTTGATTTCTTTCACACAGCAACATTATTTTGAGTTGCACATATTGGTAGTTTATTTCTTTTAATTGCCGAATAGTAGCCTATTGTATGGATATACCACCTTTTGTTTATCCATCCATCTCTTAGTGAACAGTTGGGTTGTTTCCAGCCTCTTGTCATTACAAATAAAGTTGCTCTGAACATTCATGTACAAGTCTTTGTGTGGACATACGCTTTCATTTCTCTTGGGTCAATACCTAGGAGTAGGGTGGGATAGGTGGCTCTTATGGTGGGTGTATGTTTTACCTTTTGTTCAGTTTTAGCATTTTGTTTTGAAATATTTTAAACGCTCAGTGAAGTTGAAAAGACTTTTACAGTGACCACCTTTATATACACATAAAATTGTATCATTAACATTTTATGCTCTTGTTTTGTAGCTATCTATCAATACAACCATCCTTCTGTCCACCTATCAATGTACCTTTTTTTGATGCACTACAAACTAAATAGCAGACATCAGTACAATTCACCCTAAATATTTAAGTCAGCATATGATTAGCTAGTATTCAATACTTGTTTACAGCTTTTTCTTAGCTAAGTTTACATACAATGAAATGTACACAAAATTGAATCTTTGCTGAGTTTTTGACAAATGGATGCATGTGTGTAACTCAAGCCCATATAAAGATACAGAACACTTCCAGCACCCCAGAAAGTTGCTCACTTTGTGCTCAGTCAATCCCCACCTCTGCTTCACCAAAAACTAGAACTTTTATACAACGCTAGTGAGAATCTAAAATAGTACAACCACTTTGGGGAAATTTCTGATAATACGTTATGAAAGGAAACATAAGGTTACTTTATGATCAGATATTTAATTCCTAGGCATTTACCCAAGAGAAATGAAAACGTGGTTCACAGACAGACTTGCACAAGAACATTTATAGCTCTTTACTCATAATAGCCCCAAGCTGGATAAACAAACTATGGTTTATTCATACAGTTGAATACTGCTCAGCTATAGAAAGGAAAGAACTACTGATATATATAATAATACAGGTAAATTTCAAAGGCATTGTGATGAATGAAAGAAACTTGACACAAATGATACATACTGTGTGATTCCATTTAGATGAAGTTCCAGAACAGACAAAACAATCTAGAGTGGAAAAACTGAGAAGAAATTTTTTTTTTAAGGAACAGCCAGACAATTTTCCAAAATGGTGGTACTACTTAACATTTCCTTCGGTGTTGTATGAGAGTTCCAGTTCCTTCATATCCTTGACAACACTTGGTATGGCCAGACTTTTAAATTTCAGCTATTGTAATAGGTGTATAGTGGTATCTCATGGTAGTTTTAATTTGCATTTCCAAAATGACCAGTGATATTGAATGTCGTTTTATGTGTTTATTTGCCATCCATTTATTTTTTGAAGTGTCTGTTTAGGTATTTTTGCCTGTTAAAAAAAATTGGGTTCTTTGCTTTTTTACTGTCGAATTTTGAGAATTCTTTATATATTCTGGACATAAATCTTTCATCAGGTATATGCTTTATAAATATTCTCTCCCTGTCTGTGGCTTGTCTTTTTCATTTCTTAACAGTGTCTTTTGCAGAATTAAAGTTTTTAACTTTGATGAAACCCAACTTATCAATCTTTTTCTTTTATGGATTGTGCTTTAAAATCATATTTGAGAAATCTTTGCCCAATCCAAGGTCACGGAGATATTATCCTACATTTTCTTCTAAAAGTTTTATACTTTCAGGTTTTATGTTTAGGTCTATGATCTGTTTTGAGTTCATCTTTGTATATGGTGCAAGGTATAAATGAGTTGTTGTTGACATTTTTTGCATACGGTATTCAAGTCTTCCAGCACCTTTTGTTGAAAAGACTACTCTTTGAAGAATTTTTTTAACCTCTTTATACCTCTGTCAAACACAGGTTGCCCATGTATTTTTTCCTCTGGATTCTCTGTTCTGTTTCATAGATCAATTTATCTATCTTTAAGCCATACCATACTGTGTTGATTATTGTAGCAGTTTAATAAATCTTAATTTAATAAGTCAGCGAGTGTTAGTCCTCAAACTTTGTTCTTTTTCAGAGTTGTTTTGGCTATTCTAAATCCTTTACATTTCCTTGTGAATTTCAGAATTATCTTGTAAATTTCTAAGGAAAAAAAATGCTGACATTTGATTGGGATTGCATTGAATCCTTAGACCACTATGGGAAAAATCTTCATCTCAACAACATTGAACTTTCCAACTCAGGGATGTGGTATGTATTTAGTCCTTCTTTAATATTTTTCTCACACTTTGAAATTTCAGTTTTAATCGTTCATTGCTAGTATATATGAAAATACAGTGGATTTGTATGTATTAATCTTCTTTCCTGCAATGTTGCTAAATGACTTTATTATTTCTAGTAGCTTTTTCTTTTTTGCAGATTCCATCATATTTTTACATTAGACAAACATGCCATCTGTGAATAATACAGTTTTACTTCTTCCTTTCCAATCTGGATGCTTTTTATTTCTTTTTCTTGCCTATTGCACTGGCTAGAGTCTCCAGAACAATAGTGACTAGAAGTGGTGAGAGTGGACATTCTTGTCTTGTTCCTTTGTTCCATCTTAGGTGGCAAACAGTTAGACTTTCACCACTGAGTTTGATCTTAGTTGTAGATTTCTCATAGTTTTTTTATTGTGTTGATAAAGTTTCCTTCTATTCCTAGTTTGCTGAGATTTAGATGTCAGATGCTTTTTTCTGTGTGTGTTAAAATGATCATATGGCATTTACATTTTTAGTTTGTTAACATATGAATTACATTAATTGAATTATAAATTAAGACTCTAAAAATATACTTCTGGATTTCAACTTCCAGTATTTTATTTAGGATTTTGAATCTCTATATATTAGATAATTATATTTTTTGCATTTTTTTCAAGTTTAAATATCAAGATAATATCATCTGGTAAAATGAATTGGGAAACATTCCCTTTTTCCTATATTCTTTAGCATATAAATTATGTATTCTTCTTTGAGATTTGTAAGAACCCATCTGTGAAACCACATGGGACTATAATCTGGTATGTTTGAGGGGGATTTTTTTTGACACATTGAAAAACTTCCCCCTTTGGTTATTATCCTACTAGGCTCATCACCTTTTTATCAGACATTTTGTTATATACATATATTATATATGCACACACATATGATATATATATATGTAAAGTATGTATCCAGAAAATAGAGATTAAAGAAATTTATTTGTGTTTGTATCTCCTTTCTCTTTCCTTAGGTTGTACCTTGGTGTTCTTTCTTCTACCTTGATTATATTTGCCAGATGTAAATTTTCTTCATCTTTAAAAATGAACCATTTCTGAAAATAACTGATACTTTGAATTGATTATGCTGTGAGTGGCTGCATTCTGTCTTTCCTCATACTTTCCTTAAATTTATTTTTTGGTGCTTTTTACAGCTCCTTGACTGAGCTATGTTTATTTTGATTTTTGTTTGTTTAATATAAATACCTGAGGCTTCATATTTTCCAGAGTACTTTTCTCCACAAGTTTAGATATGTAGTGTTCTAATTATTTCCTAAAACGTCTGTAACTGCAATTTAATATACTTTTGTGGCCAAAATTATTTAAGATAGTATTTAATAATTCCAAATGGTTTACTTTTTTGTTTTTCCTTTTATTAACTGCATTGTGATTAGGAAATATAGCCTGTACAATTTTTTAGCTTTTGGAATGTATGGAGATTTTTCTTGTTGAGTAGGATGTAATGCAATTTAAAATTTATGGGTACAAAGTATGGTTTATATTAACGCAAGCTTTCAATTATACTTCTATACATTAACCATGTTTGCTTCTGTTAATTAGATCTATTAAGAAGAAAGTGTATGTTAAAGACTCCTATTATGGTTGCAATTTTGGACTTTTCTCTGCTGTGTTTCTAGCAGCTTTGGTTTTATCTATTTTGATGCTAATTATTTGGTGCATAATTATTCATGACTGTGTTCTTGGTTGAGTTCTCCCTTCCATACATATAACATTACCTCTTTTCCTTTTTTAAAAAATTATTTTCTATTGAATTCAGTCTTGTCCAAATTTTTGTGTGTGTGTGTATGTGTGTGTCTCAGCTAAGCTTCAAATATGTTTCAGACATTTTTAGATGAGCTTGACCAACCAGTGAGATCAAGCATCTCTTCTGCCACAGTGCCTTCTGATATGTGGATGGCATCCTTCCCTGACTTCCAACAGTAATATGAAGTGTTTTCTTTTGTACTTGCTTGATTATTCCAATGGGAATTGGTGAGTGGCACTTTGATTTCCATCTTGAACTGGAAGTCCCTGCCTCCAGGCTTGACTTCTTTTGTGTACTCCATCCTCCACCTGGATCCTCAGGCTTCTTTCTAAAATGCAAATCTGATCCTGGCTCTCCCCAAAGCCTTTAATCATTTATGCCCTTCTTTGTGTACAGTATGCTACTCCTGGCCACCAAACCTCACTGGCCAGCCACGCTGAAAAAATAGCCCTCTCTTAATGCTTCCCTTTGGCACAGGCTTTTCTCTCCTTCTGGAGTGACTTTTCACCTTTTCTCTACCTTAGAAAGTAAAGTCCTCCTAACTCATCATTCATTTTTGATCCAGCTTAAATGTACTTCTGGGTGAAGCCTCCTTACGACCCTCAGGCATAGTAAGTTTCTTCTTTTCTGTGTTCTTATAGTATACAGTTTACGCCGCTGCAGTAGTGGTTAAGATCAAAGTCTCAGGAATTAGACACTTTTAAAATGAGCTATGTGACCTTCGGAAGTTAAAGTTGCCAAAACCTCATTTTATAGGATTGTCATGAGAATTAAATGAGATAACACATGTAAAGAGTTATACAGTGTCTGGTGTGTAGCTTCACTATTATTCTGATTTTTAATCTGTCTGCTTATATTTCTATGTCCTTCACTGTCTTGTGGGTCCTTCCAAAGTAGAGGCTCCTTTGCATCCTCCAATGCCTAGCACAGTTCCTTAACCATTAGTTAAATGAATGATGACTTCCCTACATACTACATTTCTGTCTGGGGAGACAATCTTTCCTAACGTAAAACTCCCACTTTCCCCTAGTTACATCTCAGTGAATGTTAACGGTTTGAATAAGCAAGAGTCGACACTGGTTTAAAAAAAATTATAGCATACTTAAAAGATCTGTGGTTCTTCCAGAATTCAGTGGTTTGAATTTAGATTTGCTGTCCTCTAAACAGCTGGAACTATTTATTTTCCCTTCAAACATGTAATTTATGGTAAAATGTACAATTAAATACTTGGAAAAATGCAGCATTGCTTATTTAATTATTGGCATGAATAGATCCCACACTTCATAATAATATAGCAACAGGATAGGAGACAGATTTTTGATGAAAGGCAGTATTTTGATAAAAACTATAAATAAATATGCAGTTCTTTCTACACAAAGATGATCTACTGAGTATGTGGTTTGACTGATTTTTAAAAACAGCAGTGATGGGTTTAGGATAAGCTGCCTGTACTCTTTTATTCATATTAAAAAATAGTGAAGAAAATTATAATAGAAACAATAGCTGTATGTACTATATGCCTACTATATGTCAGAGATCAAGGCAGTATTTTGCATTTGTTAATTTTTGCTATCAAAACAGGCTGGCAAGGCATGTGTTATTTCTGTTTAACAGATGAAGAAACTGAGGCTTAGGAGGTGTCTTAGTTTCTTGTGGCTGCTGTAACAAATTACCACAAAGTTGGTTGCTTAAAACAACAGGGATTGAATTTCTCTTAGTTCTGGAGGCTAGAAGCCTGCAACCAAGATGTTCAAGATTTGCAGATACTAACTAATATATATAAAATAGATAAACAACAAGTTCGTACTGTATAGCACAGAGAACTATCTTCAATATCTTGTAGTAATGTACTGTGAAAAATAAAATGAAAATGAATATATGTATGTTCCCGTATGACTGAAGTATTGTGCTGTACACCAGAAATCGACACAACATTGTAAACTGACTATACTTCAATAAAAATATATTAAAAAAATGTCAGCAGGGCTGGTTCTTTTTGGACACTCCAGGGGAGCCTCTGTTCCATGCCTCTTCCAGCTTCTAACTGCTGTTGTACTCTGTGGCTCATGGCCGCATCACTCCAGTCTTCACCTCCATCTTCACATTGCTCGCTTGTCTGTGTGTGTGACATCTACTCTCCCTCTGCCTCTCTAAGGACACTTGTGATGGCATCTGGGGCCACTTGCATCATCAGGATAATCTTCTCATGTCAAGATCCTTAATTAACCACACCTGTGAAGACTTTCCCATATAAGGGAACATTCACAGGTTCCAGGTATTAGGATGAGAACTTATCTTAGGAGTCGTTATCAGCCCACCACAGCAGGGTTAAGTGACTTGACCAAAATCCATAACTAGTAAGTGGCAGTTATGAGATTTGAACTCTGGTCTACTTCACTTCAGAGTTCATGCTCTTTGCACTATTTCAAACAGTACACATCTGCAAGATAGCTGTTTTGCCAGAGAATGGTGGTGATGGGGCAGAAACAGAAGAGTTTAGAACCAGGGATTCACCCCTGCAGGAGGGAAGACAGTGTAGTAATTTAACTTCTCTCAGCATCAGTTTCTTCATTTAAAATAATGACTCTCCATTCTTAAAAAACTAAAAATAGTGTTACCATATGATCCAGAAATCCCACTCCTGGGCATATATCTGATGAGAACTCTAATTTAAAAAGACACATGCACCTCAATGTTCACAGTATCACTATTTACCATAGCCAACACATGGAGGCAACCTAAGTGTCCATTGACAGATGAATGGATAAAGAAGATCTGGTATATGTATACAATGGAATACTACTCAGCCATAAAAAAGAATAAAATAGTGCCATTTTCAGCAACATGGATGGACCTGGAGATTGTTATTCCAAGTGACATAAGCCAGGAAGAGAAAGAAAAATATCATATGGTATGGCTTATATGTGGAAACTAAAAAAATGATACAAATGATCTTATTTACAAACAGAAAGAGACTCACAGACATAGAAAACAAATTTATAGTTACTAAGTGGGGGGAAGGGGGTGGGGAGGGGTAAATTAGGAGTTTGGGATTAACAGATACAAACTACTATATATAAAGTAGATAAACAAGAAGGTCCTACTGTATAGCACAGGGAACTATGTTCAATATCTTGTAATAACCTATAATGAAAAAGAATGTAAAAGAATATATATATTATATATATATATATATATATATATATATATATATATATATATATATATAAACTGAATCACTATGCTGTACACCAGAAATTAACACAACATTGTGAATCAACTATACTTCAATAAAAAATAAAATCAATAAAATAGTGACTTTCCAGAACAAGGTGGGTGACTGTGGGTGCTTAGTGCAGGTGACTGCACACAGAGCAGGGCCAGGTCCTCTGAGGACATCCACCGGGTCTTACACCGGGGGTCTCCATAAGAGAGCCAAGTAGTGGGCAGGCTGGGAGGGATCCTGGGTTTTTGACTGCCAGGCGGGGTTCAACATCCAGTAGGGCTGGGAGTCACAGAGATGCACCTGCGGTTGCGGTGGCTGAAATGATCCTACACTACAGGCTATTTTCCTCCCTGCTCCCAGTTTTTGTCTTCAATGGAGAATGGTTGTCCCTAAGGCCAGAAGATCTTTATAGGCCTGAAGAAAAATTCTGTCAGGGACGAAGACATTATGATTGTTTCCTAATGTCTGGTTTGGATTATGAATTAAGCCAGTGCCTATAAAACAGAATTTTTTTCTGCTTCAATTCAAGAAGGCTACACAGATCCTAAAGGGTGTCTCATGGCCTGATTGACATCTTTCTCTGTCTAGCAGAGCTAATGTTATAAACGCCTCAAATTTAGATTCCTTTTAATGTTTTAAAGTAACCAGGGTCACAACTGCCAGGAAAAGTAGTTATAAAAAATCCACATTGTGAAGAAAATGAAAATATGTCAAATTATATGAAGTACCACATAGACGGAAATATTCAAAGGCAAATAATGTGAAAAGACAGGCTGTCAGCTTTAGATACTGTCAGCTTTAAATAATGGAACATTTAAAAAAGGCTAGAAAAGGGCACGTGCACTGTATGTAAAATAATAGTGCCACAAAAATATCCACCTCCTCTTCCCTGACAGGAAAGGAAAGGTCACAGTTAAGTGGAAGGTGTCACTGTGTAGCAGTGACTTTCCAGGGATGGGGGCAAGCAGGGAGGAAATTTCTCTTATTGTTACCAAAAACTAATCATTTTGGATCAATCATTCCTGTTCAGGATGATTTTAATGCTCAAACTGTTTCAGAAAATTTGATTTTAAACTTTTCCCCTCTGAAGGCTATATCAAAGAGTATATATAAAAACAAAAACTTGGGGACAATATATAAGCTTTGAATAGTTAAACATTTACATAGTAGTTAAAACCTTTGGATAATTCATAGACATATTTTCCCCCAACATTTTATTTAAAAAGCTTTAAAACATACAGAAAAGTTGAAAGAATTATATAATGAATATCCATACACTCACCATTTTGATCAGGGCTTGGCAAACTACAGCTCATGGGCCAAGTCCAGTTGCTTGCCTGTTTTTGTAAATAAAGTTTTATCAGAACACAGCTATGGCCCTTTAGTTCACATGTTGTTTCTGGCTGCTTTTGCATTACAACAGCCTAGGTGAGTAGTTGGAATGGAGATTGCAAATTCTAAATATTTACCTGACTTGACAGAAAAAGTTTACCAACCTCTTATTTAAACAATACAATTGTTAACATGTTGCTGTATTTGCTATCACATTATCTCTCTCTCTGTCTCTCTGTCTATCTGTCTGTCTGTCCATACGTACGTCCATCCATTCCTCATAAACTAATTGTTAACAGGAAAAAATACAAAATAGTCATTTGATGGTCAGATTCATTTCTCAAATAGTTGAGAATTATTACTAAAATTTCCAAAAGAAATAGGTAGTTCAAAAAGGAAAAAAAATCACTTAACTCTACAATTTGGCATTATAATTAGTCTTGTTCTCAGCCATCCTGTAGATAAAATTAGTTACAACGTTAGATACAAAAGTCAGATTAACCAAAAAAAGTCAGATTAACTGAATTTTTAAATTTTACTTCTTTTTTACTTGAATCATACAGATTTATTTAGGTTTTGATGTCTCCAAATATATTACTAGGTAGTTTTTATCAAGGCAATATTTATATTTTGAGAGAAAAACTTCCTCAAAATAGTTGAGTGAAAACTATTTTTCACTCTTTAATAGTAGAACTATATATTGGTTAATTGTTAATGAAATCGTGTGTAGTTAGGATAGTTACCATTTGGACATTAAAGTCTACAAGCATTATTTATTGAGTCTTTTCTATGCCTTGGACATGACATTTGATTTGGATCTTTATAGACTGATGACATTTGGAAATGTGGAGAAGGAAATGAAGGCAGTCTTTGAAAAGCAAGTTGGGAGACTGTATGAAAGCAGCAAACCGAATGGCTTTCTGGTGGGATATGCAAAGCTTGTGAAATTCAAACACACTTGCGAAACCCTTGTAGGGTTTTCATTATCAGTGATTCCTAATGGCTTGCAGTAAAGAGACAGCTTTTAGTAAAACAAACAATAATCTTATGAAATTGTGGTTTACTGGAGGGTAGTTGCTAATCATTGTCTTCCTGCTAGCACATTAGCCAGTTAGTTCCTTGGCAGTGACACAATTTAAACAATCATTTCCCATGTAGTACACTGGCTTGAATGAGTTAATGCACCTCCCCAGTAAAGACATTTCTATGAGTGTATCGTAAGGAAATAATTTTAAAAATGTGGTCAAATATTTAAATATGATGATAATCATCATAGTATTCTTTGTACAAAACACTGGAAAATATATCCATGCTCAGTACAGGGTATGAGGGAATTGAAGCCAGATGTGCAAATTTACGGTCTGATGCCAGAATGGCTCAGACGGATACTGGTCTGGAAATAGACCAGAAGGACTAGTAATTGAAGATTTAATATTTTTGTTCATTTGAGGACAGAGGTGTGGCCTTGGACTTTTGCAAGAGAGAACACTAGATCTGAGAGCTCTCCTTGAAGACAGAACATTTCAAGAGCTGCACCTTTAGTGAAATGAGACTAGAAATAGTTTGTCTACTCACCTAAGAAAGTGATCCGAAACATTTCTTTGCCTTTGAGAAATCAGAGACCCAGGCTTATGACTTCTGTAGGTGGAATTCAGATTTATATTTACCCAAGGAGTCCTCGATTCTCCAATCCAAGAGAGAACATTAAAAAGGTAATGAAAGGGAAAATAGCTCAGTAGTAGAGTGTGTGGTTAGTGTGCATGAGGTTCTGGGTTCAATCCCCAGTACTTCTGTACAAATAAATAAATAAATACCTAATTACCCACCTCCAAAAAAAAAGTTAACAACTCAGTAAACTTTGTAGAAGCAAATACCGAATTTCTGTGTAGCAACTCTTCTGTAACAGGAGACATGGGGTTTCCATAGGCATTGCCCATCCCCCCAAAACTCCCTGCTGAAAACGTGCTCACCGTAAAAAACACAAACCCACAAGGGAAAAATACTCCATGAGGGAGAGGCAACAGTCCAAATAGGAGAATTGGTATAATGTCTGAGATCAGCAAGCTAAAAGACGCTGTAAAAAGTCTGCTTAAAATTCTAAAATAGGTAATAAAAACCACAATGAGAGCATAGGACAATATGAAAAAAAATTTTAGATCTGAAAATGGTTCATTGGAGTAGTTTAAATATTTAAAAACTTTATGATCTTTTGGTTACAACGTAGATGACTTCATGATGACCAAGATCATACTCTGACTTGGCTTTCCAGGAATTGGGGTGGATTTATGTTGCACCAGCCATATACATATACATATATATATATACCTATATATATATATATTTTTTTTCCCTTTCTTGGCTTGATGTAACCAGTGCCATGAGCAGGTGGGGAGGACTGGTCTCATTACTCCTGCCATAGAGATGAGAGTGAAATTTGCTTTTATAAAAATAGGGTGGTTGCTCCTTTGTCCTTGATCTCTTCAACACTATTTTAAAACCAGTCGAACTAAATTGCCACAAAAGTGGCACGATGACTTCAAATTACTTATTTAGTACAGCAGTAACTTCAATCATAATAGTTTACAGACTGATCAGTAACTCTGAGGAGACAGAAAATTGGAGTTACGAAGTCCAGAGATGTGAACCAAGGGCTAGGGGCCAAATCTAGCTTGCAAGTGTGTTTTATTTGGCCACAGAGTATTAATGAAACACTTTTAAAATTAGCTGTCTGTAATTAAAAACTGAGAAATTTCACATAAATGCACGGATTTCTGGCTTCATTTGAAAAGCTGGATCATCTGGCCGTGCTGGGAATGGGTACTTCTTGTTGGCAGCAATGAACCGGAACTGTCCCTCTCTCCAGGCCTCCCTGGACCCTTCTATTCCCTGCTGAGACTCTAGTGTGGTGGACCAGTATCAGTGCTGTTTATTAACCCTCTTGAAGTGTATGGGTTGCACAGTTTGGATCACCTGCCTTTCTTTGTCCCATCTACAGGGATGCTGGGAGTCAGGACAAGTTACATGATTGGAAGCTGGGATCGGGCTGCTGCTGGGCTCAGGGCAGTAGCATGGGTGTTGCTGTATGACAGTAGGACCCTCACTCAGTCCTCAAAGTTTAAATGCTTCATTCACTCATTCATTCATTCATTCATTCATTCATTCATTCATGACACAGTTATTAAATAGTTATGCTGTGCTAGATGCAAGGACCAAAACAGACAGGGCCCACTTCAAGACACTCAGAATTTAGTAGGCAAGATAACACCATGGTGGACGGAGAGCGAGGAGGCTAGTGGTTATCACTATACTCTGGGTACGGTTGCCACATTTGGCAAACAAAAACAGAGGATGTTTGTTAAATATGAGTTTCAGATAATGATGTACTATTCGGGACAATTTATACTAAAAATTATTAATCGTTTATCTGAAAATCAGATTTATCTGGGGATTCTTATTTTATCTGGCAACTCCATTTCTAGGGCACCTGGGCCTTTGTCTAGTCAGTGACGTGGCTAGTAAACTAAACTGTTCACATTTCCCCTGGAAAGAGAAAGCAAGAGGTAGTCGCCTTTTCCTCTTAGCGATTTCTGGTCAAGTCAAGCTCCTAATGTTTGGCCTGCCTGATGAAATCCAAACATAGATGTTGTTCATCTTAAAATCTAACCACTACCCAGAAAATGCTAGTCAATAGATGGAGATCTGTTAATCATTCTGAATTATAACATTTTCGGGGGCACAGCATGCAAACTAGCAGCAGAGCATATGGGGCCATAACACTTGTTTTTCCAACAAAGCACAAGTCTACTAATATTGGGCAAAATTGTTTGTTTTGAACCAAAGGTAATGATATGTCTTCTATTCTGGAAGAGACATATAATTAAAGCGTGTGTATTCATAGGGTTCTAAGGACTAGCAATTTTCGAGGAATGTATTGGTGAGATGATGGGTATGAAATAAAATTTAGAATCTAATATTTATCTGTTTTTGAGAGACATTCCCCAACTTCACAAAATATCACGGCTACCCCCAGATGATAACGATCATAAAATACCCATTTCTTATTGAATACGTACTATGCTATAGGACCGTGGCAAGCATTCTACCTTATTTTATCTATTCTTATAACCCTGTGAAGTAGGTTACATTACTCCTGCCCTGGAGCTGAGGAAATTGGGGCCAGTCCTCAGAGCAGGGAGTTCTTTCCGAGGTTGCACCATAGCAAGTGGTGAGCTGGGTCTTGAACCCAGCTTGGGGTGTCTAACTTTGCATTCTGGGTCTTATCTAGTCGACTGTGTCAGGATTCAGTCGCATTAGTGGGAGGGCTCACCAGCAAAGTCGCAGGTGAAGTTCTTGGAGGGACTACAGAGAGTTGGTGTTTTTGATGCTATTAATATCTGTGGATTCCTTTGTGAGGAACTACTTACCTTTTCAGAAGCAACTGGGTAAGAGCACATTGACTCCAATGAATTTAAGGTCTTCCAAAGGTGTAGTTTTTAGACTCTAAAAGACTTGTATGTTGATAAGGCTGTCTAACCTTTAATTCTTTTGCTTTTTCAATTTAAATAACTGAAAAATTTCATTTTAAGAACACAAAACACTGCTCATTAAGACATTACATTCTTTTGGCTATGTCATTTCTCAGTGGAATGTGCCCTCATCTTAAAGGTTCTTTTCTTGGGTAGCACCCTGGGGAATCTGTATCCTTGTGGGAGAGGAAGTGTCCTGCAAGTGAATCTGCTTTCCTTTTCCCCAGTGACATCAGTTCCCTGCTCTTGGACCACCCTGATGCTTCATTAGGCTACACTCAGAGAAACCTCTGAACGATAAGTGTACAGAAGAGTAACCCACTTGGAAAACTTCAGGCAGAGTTAATCCTCCAAGAATTATCTCAATGTGAAACAAGGTAGAAACAAACAAGCAAAAAAGAGTGAGGATTTTTCTAGAACACTTAATGTTCATTAAAATTTTTTTCACATAGTCACACACACACACACAACTTGTTCATATATTCAATCAACAGTACCAGCCACTGTTCTAGCTGCTGGCATTTACCAGTGGACAAAACAAAACTGCTGCTCTTATGAAGATTATATTGTAATTGGGGCAGACAGAAAAAAACAAAATGAATAAGAAAATTATATAGACTGTTCAATGGTGATAAGTAGCAATGGAGAGCAATAAAGCACAGAATGAAGAGATGGACATCACTATTTAAGGTAGGGTGCTCAGGGAAAGCCCGAAGAAAATGAGGGAGCTAACCACATGGATATCTGAGGGAAGAGTATTCCAGGTAGAGGGAACAGCAAGGGCAAAATCTGAGTACAAGAATCTATGATGGTTTAAAAAAAACTCTAAGCATTCAGAAGCATTTATAATGAAAAGCAAGGAACCCTTGTTTTACACCTTCCTCTGCAGCCCCACTGCCCAAAGTCAACCATCTTATTTCTTTTTAATTGTTCCTGCTTTAAATTCTGTTGGTTACTTCCAGGTCTATAATTTATATGCTCATGTAACTCTGCCTCAATTTATCAACTTAATTTTTTAAAGTGTAGATTTATTTATTTTCCCCTTAATAGAGGCTCAGGGGATCGAACTTGGGACCTTGTGCATGCCAAGCACGTGCTCTACGGCTGAGCTCTACCCTACAACCCCTGATTTATCAACTTTAAATATTACATATTAACTTTCTGCATTAGATGAGGATTTAGCTTGTACTGTCCCACATTTCCTCCTTGCTTCTCACAATATTTGATAAATGTATATGATTTTTTAGTTATGGTAACATTAGTTACCACTATGACTTTGCACACTTAAACCTCTATTTATGGTTCCATTGATTTTGGGAAAGAACAGCTGGAATTGGCAAGTGCAGACAGATCCATGGGATTGGGCAAAGGTCACAAGTCTGGATATGGGCCCGAAGTCCAGATCCTTTGAAGAGGCACACCGAGTTCAAAGCTGGTCAGAGTCTAGATCAACCTCCATGGACAAAGATGATGAAATGTGAGTGACATGGGTCAAGGTGCAAACAGAGATTAAGAGTAGGAAGGACAAGTGGGTCTGGGGCTGGTGTGGGGGACATATTCATGGAGAGATTAGAGTTTAAGGGCAAGAAATTTGAACATCTGGAGAGACTGAGGCACTGGGCAATCTGCCATGAGCAGAGAAGTGGCTTCTTCATAGCAAAATTCTAGCTCTTTACTGAAGCACTGTGTCACTCATTTGCTTATTTAATCTGAGATCCCATATCTACTTCCTCTGCTCTGCTCTAAATCCCAGCACGGCTGCCCCTGTAGATTGCATATCCCCAACTTCCTTGCCAACTGGTTTCTGTCTACATCACAGATGGAGAGCCCAGGAGGGAGCCTGGAGGAAAAAAGGAAAAAAGAAAAGAAATGGAGAAGCCAAAGTATTTCATCAGGGGGTATTTTGAATTTACAATTTCTGCCCTATTGCTCTGGCTTCTGGGTTTTGATAATATGGTATAGCAACTTCCTGCTGTTGTGAATTTCTGGGTTATCACATCGTCTTTTGTTTAGCCTCTCAATATTTCCAACACCTTTATAACAGGTTCCCTGTATTAACTTATCTCCATTGAAACATCTGGCAGGAGCTCCATTTTTCTGAGAGAACTCTGATTAATATATGCCCTAAACACTAAGGAGACTTTCCTAATACTGAATTAAATCCATTGATTCTTGATTAGTAAATGAAGATAGAACTGGATATTAGGAAGATTCCATATTATGATCCCTATTTTTTTTTTTACCTTTAATTTGACTTCCTTTCCTTTCAGTGGTATTTTTTCACACATGATTTTGTCTAGTATCTCTGAGACACTCCAGCAATGGCATCTCAGACGAGATGCTGGACACTTAAATCATTTTCAGTAGCTGCCATGACAGATGGTGTATGTCAAATGATGATACATGCACAAAATGTTCTAGAACAAAGTGATAATTTAGATGTAAATAAACCATTTGAGCATATGGTATCCACCTAGGTGTTTCTGGAGGTAAAACTGTGGAATTGTGGGCTAAAATGTAAACCTTAAAATTACTAAAGGTTACCAAATAGCTGGTGGATTAGTGACATAACACATCTATTAGGAAGTTCAGAGGTTACCATGGAAATTATGGGCTAGTAAGTTATTTTCACTGTAATTCTTGGCAATATGGTAGAATCACAGAGTAAGGTCAATAAGTATAAAATAAATCAAACCCATTGTGAAAATGTACTTAGTTATAGAGCTTTGCATGTAATAGATGCTAAACAAACAAGCATACTAATGTGCTATTGGAGAAATGTGCTTTTTAAGGGGAGAAATCTGTGAATGAGCATATGCAAACCAGTGAGCAAAATTTATTTAGATATTCAAAACGCCATTGACATAAAAAGTAATGAGATGTTTTTGCCCCTATTCAAATTGGAAACAATTTTTTAAAATTGTACTATTTAATACTGGAAATAAAAATGGGTACCCTGAGAGGGTAAATCAGTACAACATTTCTGGAAGGTAATTAGGCGATGTATATCCTAAGTCTCAAATAGGTTTGATCCAGCATTTTCACTGCTAGGAATTTGTTCTATGGAAACAATCATATGCTTTGGTTTATCATTACTGTCTAATCTGTGACCAAAAGGGAAAAAACCTACATTTCCATCAAAGGTGACTTGGTTAACCAAGACACAGTTATGCAGCGCTAAAGCAGGCAGTCGTGAAAGTGACGTGTAAGCATAATGGATACATGGGGAAATGTCTAGGATTTTTTGATAATTAAAAAAGCAAGTTATAAAGTAGTTTGTTCACATTAAATAGCTTTACATGGCAAAGTAAGTCATCAAAATGTTAGTAGAGTCAGATTAGGTGACTTTTTTTTCTATGTGCTTGTCTCTATTTTTCAAATTTTCTACACTGTTTATTTTATCAATAGGTGAAACCAAATAAATAGCGTAATACTTGCCTTCAATTCCATTTTAAAAACTCAGCAACTGAGTTTTTGGAAACTGATAGCTATAGAATAGAGGACATGTTTTGCCTTGGAGGGGGAGAGTAGGGTGGGAAGTAATTAGATTTATTTATTTACTTATAGTTAAAAAATACTTTATTACTAAAAATGCTAACTATCATCTGAGCCTTCAGTGAATCTGTGTTTTTGTCAGTAGATGTTCTTGCTCTGATGTTGAGGGTGGTGCTTACTAAAGGTTGGGGTGGCGGGGTGGCTCTGGCAATTTTTTTGCGTGCTTTTTAACTTGAAGTATAGTCAGTTTACAGTGTTGTGTCAATTTCTGGTGTGCAGCATGTTTCAGTCATATGTATACATCTGTTTGTTTTCATATTCTTTTTCATTATAGGTTTATTTATTTTTTAATGGCAGTACTGGGGATTGAACCCAGGACCTTGGGCAGGCTAAGCACACACTCCACCACTGAGCTGTATACACTCCCCTCTGCTTGCCAGGCTTCTTTTTTTTTTTTTTGAGCATTGTTGTGGGCACAGCTCAGTGCCAGGCAGAAATTGGAACATGCACTGAGATGTCACAATTCAAAGCATCAGCAGCCAGTTAGATAGAAATGGTCTTGACCTCTTCGCTCCTCCTTGGGAAGCTGGAGACCAGAAGAGGCATTGGGAGGGTCAGCCTCTCAGGTGTGGGTCAAGTGGGCCTGAGTCTGCTGGAGGAAGCGATTCTTACCTGGAGCTTCACGTGCTCCGAATCTAACGTTTGCACCAAAACTAGAGGAGATCTGAGGCAGATATAGGAGCCAGAGCTGGTGACCTCGAGGTTAAAGAATGGGGGTGAACAGGCAGGTTGAACTTAGGAGACCCAAGTTCAACTTCTGCATCTGCCACTGGTAGTTTGAATGATGTTGGGCCATAAAATTAAGCTTCCTGAACTTTTTCCCCATAACATGGGGATGCTACTACCTACCTTGCTCCCTCGAGATGGTTTGTCAAATGAGAAAATATCTGTGAAAGCGCTTTGCAAACTAAGACATCTGAGCACAAGACAGGCGTTATGAACCAGGGTTCCTTCCTGCAGGGCAGGCGTGGGCCGTGGCCTTCCAGGGCCTGCAGGGGCAAGCAGGGAAGGGCTGCCTTGGCCAGGAGGGAATGTGGGCAGATTCTGGCAAAGGCTATTGGCAACAAAACTGGGTTTTCTACCATTTCGGCCCACCCCTGTCAAGAATGACCTAGTGGGGCTGGGAGAAATCCAGGGGAGGAGAACTAAGTGATGAAGGGAAGGGAGCAACTTCTGGGAGAGGATGTGTTAAGGAGATAAAGATCCTCTCACAGAGAAAGAGAAATCCTGAGAGACCAGAAGTATTATGTAACCCAGGAATGGTGGAATAGAACCAAGTAATGAACAGGTAAATTTCAAGAAGGAATTAGATATTCATGGCTGATAAAACTGACATGAACTATGGAGCAACTCTGGGGATGTTTAGGGTAAATCACCACCAAGAAGCCTCCCCTTAAAATAACCTGTAAAAAAAATCTCTCATGAGACTAGGGTTGGCTAGCTTCTATACCTGACATCTACTTTCAATTCTCTTCAATAAAGAGCTGAGTGGAGAAGTGATGAAAAACGTTCCTTTATCTTGCTAAGTGAACTTAGCAACGCTCAGTTCACCTGGAACATCTAGTGCAGTGTCTAATTCCTGCTGCGTCCTTGGCGAGGACCGGAATAGGTTATCTCATTGCTGCTGTACCCCTGTGCCGGGCACATCCCCCAGCATACACTGGGGTTTAATCAGTGCTGTAAACTGAATGTCATTTTCCCAAGAGTGGCCAGTGGGTTTCTTCTTGTCCAGAGGAAATGCCCTTTTCAGACACTGGCCTGAGCCAAGGGAAGTGTTGTAGAATTTCACACAGAGATGCCGGGGCTGGAATCTGGGCTCTTGTAAGGTTTGCCTTGAACCATCCACACTACCCACCTGGGCCAGCCTGCCTCTTTCTTCTCTGTGTCTGACTCAAATGGTCCTGTAGGTTTCTGCTCTGTAGAACTGCCTTGTTTGTGGTTATGGAGTCTCTGTTTTCTGCTTGTGACCACAGGTAAATCTCTTAAGTTGATGGCCTGTCACCTTAGATTCCTTTCTTAGTCATCTGATTTCTCAGGCCTGGCCATTTGCAAATTTTCTCCCTGGGCAGCCCTCGTGGTTCCAGCCCCATGCCCAGGTTTTGAGGTGCTTCCTCCTCTCTGGCCTTGAGGGGGTTGGTCCGAGGGGTACCAAGGTATTTAGGAGAGGAGAATGAACAGAACCCAAGTCAGTCCCTTCTCTTTGCCCACAGGAGTTGCCCTGAGGACAGGGCATGCTTATTGGATGAGCTAGTGGGGAGCTTTGAGGAGAACTGGCCCTTGTTCTGGGTCAAGTGCTGCCTTTCCCATAGCATAGCCACAGCCAAGAGCACAGCCTTCACCTCCCTTACAGTCCCCAGCTCCATGTGTCTAGGTCCCAGCAAGAGCTAGAAATGTTGGGGGCCTTTGGGCTAGGAGCAGACATTCTTAGAGCTCTCATCAACAGAGCCAAGAGGTTGGCAATTACTCATGCCTATAGGGAGCCTCACCTGTGAAAGCTGTGATGGGCTCCTAGCCCATATGCCCCCGCAAAAGCCTACCCCTGGCAAAGAATGTAGGAAAGAGGCACAGCCTGGGTTGTGGTGGGGGGGCTCTCTGTGATCCAACTGCCTCTTCAAGGGAACTGGGCCTGGCTCATGGCCCATGACTTAACTTGGAGCAAGGCTGCCCTTTTCTCAGTTCCATAAAGCCTGGCAGAACCTCCCTGAGATGAGCTGGCATGGACCCAGGAGCTTTTGGTGGGAAAGGAGGTTAGCTACCATCTATACTTACTCATTGGTTCTCACACCAGTGCTGCCTGCACTAGAGCCCTGAGCAGCCCTGTCTTAGTCAGTTTGGGCTGCAGCACCACTGACTGGGTGGCTTAAACAACTAACATTTATTTCTCACAGTTCTGGAGGCTGGAAGAGCAAAAATCAAGGTGCTGGCAGATCTAATGTCTGGTGAGGGCTCTCTTCCTGCTTTGCAAACGGCCACCTTCTTGTTGTGCCCCCAGGTGGCGGAGAGCACAGGGGAGGAGCAGACTTTCCTAGCTCCTCTTATAAGGGCACTGATCTCGTCCATGAGGACTCCGTCTCTATGATCTAACTACCTCCTCAAGGCCCTGCCTCCTAATACCATCATATTAGGGGCCAGGATTTCAACATAGGAATTTTGGGGGACACAAATATTCACTCCCTAACAAGCCCTCAGCTGGGGCTTGGGACCCAGGTCTCTCACCAGGATTCTTGCAGCATTAGGAAAACTTCGTGGCCCTGGGCCTCAAGAAGCTGCATCTCTGAGGGACTTAAAAGGAAGGAAGTCACCTTGAAAATAAGGCTGGTGGCCCCAGCAGTGCTCTCGGCCTCTGCATGACGGCCACACGTTTCATTGCCTGACGACGAAGGGTTTTCCCAACCTCCAGAACTGGAAGGTGAACAATGATAGCAATAAGGTGAACATTTATCAAGCACTTACTATATGGGCTGGAGCATGGTATCCTGTCTTTAATACTTTGACTAAGGTAGGCACCATCATCCTCCGTTTTACAGGTGAGAAAACTGAGGCACAGCAGTGGTTAAACAACCTCCAGAGGTGATGCTGCCAGTGAGAGGCCGAGCTGGAATCTGAACAGAGGCAGCCCACGTCTTCACTACATGTCCTAGCTGTCCTAGCCGGAGCGCCCTCGGACCCTGCTCTCCCAAACTTCATACTCTTTCCTCTTTGTTGGAAGGAATTGCCCTGGGCCATTTTGTACATAATCACCTTCCCAGGAACTCAGAAAGGCATGCATTTGAGCAAACCTAAGCTGGGTTCCCAGCGTATGTATTTTTCCTCCAGATGCTCCAGAGGGTCCTGTGATTCTGAAGTGTCAGGACCACTCCCAGCTATTGATGCTAGGCTAAGGGTTTGGGGGCTATTGGCTGCTCCCCTCGGGGCATCCCACACCTCCCCACTTTACTATTGGACTGGCTCAGAGATAGGGGGTACACTTCGCCCCAGCCATGCCTGAACCATCTGGAAGTCAAAGGCAACCTGGATGTGAACATTTTTAAGACTCTTGCTTTTTATGACCGGATTTCTGATCAGAAAGTTCCTATATTCTTTCTGGTAATAATATAAGAGCATTTCTCCTACTAAATACTTTGCCAGCACAGAATGTTATTATTAAAAAAAAAGGTTGTTGAAAAATATTTCATTATTGTTTCGATTTGTATTTCATTATTAGTGAGGTAAAATACATCTCATGTTCATTAATCAGTAAAATATCTACTTTTTGTACATTGACTATGCCCTTCAATATTTACATCATTAGCATTTTTCTTACTGAATTATAGAAGTTCCTTATATATTAAGAATATTATTATTGTTGCAAATATTTTTCCAGTTTGTAATTTAATTTTGTTAATGTTATTTTGAAGAATATATATTAAAAACTCAATGTGAATAAATCTAGCC
Organism: Vicugna pacos; assembly: GCF_048564905.1. Classification (NCBI taxonomy): domain Eukaryota; kingdom Metazoa; phylum Chordata; class Mammalia; order Artiodactyla; family Camelidae; genus Vicugna; species Vicugna pacos. The sequence goes on along the minus strand of NC_132997.1, from coordinate 70,135,374 downwards.
ATATTTTCTTTAATGTTTTCTCCCATTGTTTTTGATTTAAAAGTCACTCCCCATCCAGCAGTGTGATAAAATTTGCCCATATTTCCTTCTTTGATTTCTACATTTATCTTTGCAATCTATATGGAACTTATCTGTGCACGAGGTGAGGCTCTAAGCTGATTTTTAACTCCAAGTAGTTAATTTTTTGACTGTCATTTATTTAATAATTCATTTCTCTCTCACTTGTTTGTGATGCTATCTTTATTACATAATAGCTTTTTCTAGATATCAGTGTTTATCTCTAGGTTTTTGACTCTATTTAATTGATCTGTGATAATTCCTGTCCTAGGGCCCCACTGATATGTCAGCTTTCAAATATGTTTTCATGGCTAGTAGGGCAAGACCCTCTCTAAATACATGCATCTTAAAAATTTTTGAAGCTAATTCTGCCTGTTTATTGTTTTACATCAACTTGAAATGTTTTTGGCCCCCAACTTTTTTTCAGTTGGATTTTGATCGCAAATGGGGGAAGAATTGACATCTTTACAATAACCAGGGATAGCATACAGCCTTTTAAAATCAAACACTCTATGTCCCTCTCAATAATGCTATACACTCAGACATCTGTGAATGAGGAAATGTTGCAACAGTTTGTCATCCAGATGAGCTACGTGGAGGGTGGAAACAAGTTTCGTTAACTAGTATGAACTTCTTGATGAGTGAGGTCTTGGATATCTTGGGTTGTAACTCCCTTTCTTCTCTGAGCTTACTTTTCCAAAATTACCTGATCAATCCTTACCTAGCCCTTTCTCTGTTTGCTTATGATTCCAAAGCTCATGGACTTTGCTGCTCATTTCACCATCTTATCTTGGCCTCAGACCTTTAGTTCTCTGAATGTTCCCATCTTTCCTAATCCCAATGCAGAATACTCTCTTAACTTTGTTTTCAGTTCTCAGCTCTGGCTGTGCATTCATGAATGAACTTGGGTCACGTTCTTTTAGACTTAACCAGACTCCTGGGCCAATCCCATTTATATGCTTCCCCATGGACGCCCATCACTGTGCCCTGAATATATGGGTAATACAAGAACAGCGTCACTCAAAAAGGACAAAAATGGAGTTTTGTCCCTACCTTTTGGAGTAGACTTCTCTATCAACACCTGCCCACCCTAGCCTCTCCCAGTAGGAGGTGCTCATGCTCTCTATTTGTAGCCTTAGTTTATCACCTAACACCTCTGAAAGTAATACTCCTGTGATAAACCTGTGATGTGTATAGATTAAGCCCTAGGCACCTGAATGGACACCGAGTCAGAAAATTCTCCCTATGTCATGCTCTTGCTCATTAACTTCCCAGCTGCCTATTGACATTAGAGTCCAAAAGGGATGACAGAATGTCGTCTGTTTTTAGTAACATGTATCAAGCTCCAAATGTACAATGGGTGTCTCATGACACAAGCCATACACACTTACTCATTCAATCAAGCAATAATAGTGGCTACTCTTTGTGATGAAGGTGATGAAGAGATGGTCCCTGCATATGAATAATTTATTGTTGATATAGAAGATAATAAATTTTGTAAGTAACCATAAGATAAGGCAGAAAGAGAAAAATCCTGTAAGAGAAATAGGAGTCCTACAGTTCAGATGATTTCCTATTGGGGTGGGTGATCTAGGGCACTTTCGTGGGGGAGGCAACAGGTGAGTTGAGCCTTAAGTGATGAGTATTCCAGGAGCAAGGACTCAGGAAGCAGAAAGCTTGCAAGAAGAACAAGGCAAAGTTGGTTCTGACTGGAGTGAAGGAAGATGGGAAATAAGCTGGGAAGACAGCAGGTTGACCACATAGGGGAAAGATCTAAACAAAAAATCAGGATTCAGCTTAACTCTTGCCATGTATACCTGATATTGCATGGATGTATCTGCTCTGGCCAGAAGTTCTCTGGAAGCCAGCACAAAGGAGCAAATCCTATCTTTCTGCAGCAGATACCTGAAAGAGACCAGGTCTCCACTCTGGGTCAGGAGCAACCATGCACAGCAAGGATGAGATATGTCATCTTAGCCACTGGAAAGGAAGTAAGTAGAGAGTAGATTAAAAACTCCAGTCAAAGTTACCAAATAAGAGATTAAGAGTGTGTTTGTGGGGACCCAGGGGAGATAAGCCACAGGGACCTTTAATTTTTCTATTAGTTTGGGCTGGCCCAGTTTGATGCAGGTTGCATGGCTGTGGAGTGGAGTGAGGATGGAGACCAGGACCATTGGTCAACCATCAGCATCATCTTAATTAAATATGATATTGAAAAGCAGTGGCTAATGGCAGTCAATTGCAGTGGCTTTGCCCAGATGGCTTCTGCTAACGCAAGGAATGTTAAACTACTCCAGTCTGCACGACAGTTTTAATTATGTTTATACTTTTAGGTTTCAACTTGATTCTAAGTTCTCTAGGGCTGGACATAAATAATGCAAAAACTCATTAAAATGCATAATGAAAGTGGAGACTAGCCTAGACTTGCTTAGTAAGCTAGACAATGTACCTAAATGTTAATTAAAATGATTTATCAGATTGGGTAAGAGATGCTAGAAAGGTAAGAAATCACCAGAAAGATAAGAAAGACTTTCCAATTTCTGTGCTCACAACAGTTACTCAGATTTTTAAAACACAAATCTCTAAAACAATAAATTGTCCTCTATGATGTTAAACAAAATGTTTAATGCTGAGGAACACGGGCTCTTCACTTAATCATCCATTTCCTAGTGTCTTCCCTGGAAACTACAGAAGGGAGGTAATCCTTCATTACGTAATTATTTGGTTCTGTTTTTGCTTTGACTAGATGAGAAGTCTTAGAATATTAAAACTTGATCATTTGATTTCATGTATTCATTCATTCATTAAGTGAACATTTATTGAGTGCTGACACTGTATCAGGTTCTAGTTTTACAGTGGGGGTTCAGATGGCCAAAAGGAGCTTACATTCTAGTGGAGAGCACAGACTAAGAGCAAGTAAGAAGATAAAATAATTACGAATTTTATTAAGTTATGAAAAAGCCCAACAATGGGCTGAAATAGAGAATGAGGGAAATGTACATGGAGGAGGAGGTCAGAAAGGGGACACCGAGGTGTAGCCAGGAGAAAGGACCTGTTCAGGGTCACCCTATAGTCAGTGGCAAGGCTGGAGTCTCCATCTCCTAACTTCTGGGGTCTTTTGACTACGCCGTGTGCTGTCTGCTTTGACACAGAACCTGCCTTCTGTTCTTTAGCAATCTGTTTGGATATCGGATGATTTCTTGGCTAGTTTCCAAAAGCAGGCGGGAGACTGAGTAGAGAGGAGAGGAGAGGAGAGGAGAGGTTCCCGGACTAGAGATGTCCTACGTGCTGGTGCATTTCTGAAAAGCCCAAAGAGGGGACACAGCAAACTTTTAGAGGTCATTGCCCTGTCCTGGAGAAGACCTATAGTGTGATGTAACTCAAAGCAATGGAACACGAGTGTGGGTGTGCAGACAGTGGAGTGAGGGCTTGCTGCCTTTTCTCCCATCTCTATGGGAACTGCTTTGGGACCTTCTTCCACTGGCTTCCTTCTGCTGGTCCTTGTCAGCCTTTGGATTAAGCATCCGGTAAAATCATAATGAATGAAGCCTCAACTCAAGAAAAGTACCATTAAGAATAGAAGGTTAGACTGATATAAAAAGAAATTTCATGTTCATAAGTAGTATTTTATAAGAAGAATGGAAATTGTGTTGTCGGCACCACAGGCTGGTGTGGTATTTCTCTAACACTGGGGGTTTCCACTAATAAATATAATGGCTTTTCAGATGATAATTGACAAAATGCAGTGGCTCAGTCCAGCCCTTCTGGGGTTTCCAGCCTAGGACTATGGGTGACAGAAGTGTACGGATGAGGCAATGAAGCAAGAATAAATTGACTGGCTCCAGTTACCACCCTGGGAAGTCAGTGGGTCTGTCCTGACTGACCAGCAGAAAGAGGTCACAATGCCCTCTGTCTCAGATTAAATCTCCAGAGCTCTGTGAAAACACATATTCTTATTTTCAGAGCACGAGCACTATATATAGTATTGTAATAGGAGCGCTCTTCCCACCTGGCTCTGGGGAGAACACTCGTTTGCCTGAGGCCTTTGACTTCTCAGCTCTCTGCCATCTTGACAGACACTTCCAGCTGGACCCGCCTACACAACAGTCAGTACACCATCAGACCACTGAGAATCACCCTTAAACCACAACGTGGCACATTTTGGGGGATAATCTATTATTTTAAACGAATTTTTAATTACTTGAACAATTGCAGGCATGGCTGAAGTTCAAGTGAGATTTCAAAATAATTAGCCACATCTTAAACATGATGTGGTATAAACACAAGTCAAAAAACAAACCAAACAAAACAAAACAAAAAAACTAGTATAATCAGTGACAATCATTTTCTTGAGAAAGGTAATGGAAATATCTGAGATGCTACTTTGCTATTTCTTGTCAAAAGGCAGGTTTTTTCGGCCTTTACTTGGCTGTCCATTTTATGGATGTAGAAGTTGAGGTCCAAAGACAGCCCAGCTAATATCCAGGGTTAGCAACAGAGACTCACTGGGTATCTGGGATTCTATGGTGTCATCTGAACAGAATAAACAAAGATGACTGAGGCCCCTAAGATGGAAAAATATATTTGATAGGTTGGACTGTTATTCCCAGTTCTTCTTTCCCAATTCCAAATTGGCTCCTGTTTTAGAACTATATCTCCATATACGCTCCACCATGTGATTTTTTTGACACTGGGGCAGACAGAGTATATCCCTCATTCTGCTAATATTGGTTTTGGCCATATGACTTGCTTTGGCCAAAGGAATGTTAGCAGACGTGATGTGAGCAGAGTCTATAAATGTGCTTGTGTGTTCTGGCTAGCCTTCTTGTTCTCCTGTGATCCACCATGAGAAGAACATGTCCCACAGAGCTCCAGGGCCCAGAATGAGGAAAGGTGTGTAGCAAACCTTGGCTCAATCTGCAGCCTGCAGCCCAGTCCAGCCAAATCACTGTCTGAAGCAGAGCTGCCATAGTGGAGTGGGAAAAACAGTTGATGTTGGAGATTGTGTGTATGTGTATGCATGCTTGTCGTGCAATAGTATCACAGTAATAGCTGATTAATACAGCAAACATCTGTGGAGCAGGCTACCAATATCAACTAGGGCAACTGCAGTCTGGAACTCACTTTTTCATCACATAGGTCCTAAACTGCTCCTTGTGGCAAGCATTGTGCTGGGACTTCGAGCATCAAATAGGAATAATATGTGGTACAGCTGGAGGGGCAATGACAGTCCGATAACAGATACCTAAAAGATAGTGCACCAAGGCGATATGATAGTAGGGCCATATGGAGTGTGCTGTGGCCACACAGTATGCCTGCAGGGGCTCAGAGGAAGTGATACAGAGGCTGACATGAGTCAGGTCTTCAAGGATAAGTAGGACTTTGCCAGCAAAGGAGGGAAAGGCATTCCAGGCAGAGGGAACAGTGTCAAGGCAGAACCACTGGAATGTTCACCAAATAGAGAGTAGCCCAGTGAGGCTGGAGAATGAGGGGAGTGGCAGGAAATGAGGTCAGAAACTTGGACTGGGGCTAGGGAGCAAGGGCCCCAAACCAAGGAGTGTGGACTTTAGTAGCGTTAGTTGGTGGGTTTTTGAAGGGAACTAAGATTTTTTAAGCTGGGATGATGCAATCAAACCCCATGGTTTAGAAAAATGGGGTTCTTAAGGTGTGGTCTCAGGACCAGCCATGTCAGCATCATCTGGACGTTATTAGAAAAGCAAACTGCTAATCTCAAAGCCATTAAATTGTTAGAAATTCACATGTCTAACCAGACCTACTAAACCAGAAATTCTGAGGTGGGCCCAGCAATCTGTATTTGAAAAAGCACTCCAAGTGGTTCTGATACATTCTAAAGCTTGCTAGTCATTGCTTTGGACAATTGCCTTTTAGCCACCAGAGGCTGGCATGAGGGACTCACGCTGGAAAGAGTTTCTGAAGAGCCAGTTACTCATTGTCACAAACATGATGTCATTTCAGAAGTAAAAGTTTCCAGTCTTCGGTGTTAGTTAAACCTTTAAATTTCATTCAAAGTTCTTTTTGGCAGCTCTAGGCTGTGCCAGGTTTGTGAGCTTTAGTCGAGGATAGGGCATGGTTGGCATCCTAGCAGAAGCAGATTTTTTACTCAAGTATTTGAGGGCAATAAAGGGACAGAGAACAGAGTCAGACTGGTACCCAACATCCCTAAAGATGGCATGACAGCCTTACAGTGCTGGTACATGTAGGCGCATGTCTTTGATCCAAGCCGCATTCACGAGGGACAGACATGTCCCAAGGCCCTGCTGGGAGTGTGCTCTGTTGCTATGACAGTCCCTGAAAAGGATGTCAACCCAGCAGATATAATCCAAGAAGTCAGAGTAAGAAGGGAATCAAACTTGAAGATGGAAAAGCTCTTAAAACCCTCCACTGTTCTCCATCCTCACAAGGTATGGGTGGTGTGTGTGTAAGTGTGTGTGCACTTGCGTGTGCAATTCTGCTTTTGTCCTATGGCTTATGGTGACTTTAGTTCCTGAAGGTAAACAGACATCAGAAACACCTGGTTCATTATCTTTTTCAAACATTCATTAAGGATTTCAGGTAGTGCCCCCAAATTTTCAACCATTACGAGTCACATGGTAGGTGCTCAGTAAATATTCATGAAATCAACTAATTAACAGGAAGTTTGCTCAGAGGTGGAAATGTGATAATAGACTGGATGGCAGTTGGGGGCCCTGCCTTTACTCCTATGTCCCTGCTGCCTCCCTTTGCCCTTCACTCAGTTTTCTTTGCTCGGCTAAGTCAACACCTGCTTCTCCTTAGAGGCTACCTGCAAATGTCAGCTACTCTAAAGGAACCTTCCCCAAATTCCCTCTGCAGAATGAAAAATGCCATCTTCTGGGCTTGCCCAGCACATGGACAGGCCACAGTCTGCTGTAATTGAGTGACTTGTTTGCCTGTTTGTGGCCCCTATTCTAGGCTCTCATGCCTCATTCATCTCCATCCCCGCGGTGCCTAGTGCAGTGACTTCCAGGGAGGGTTAGTAGATGAGTTTGAGTGAATAAATACTCCTGTCCATTTATCGAATACAAATTGTGCACAGCATTCCCCTCCAGCAGACTTGGGACTCTGTTTCTGATAGATTTCCCAATTCAACTGCCACCTTTTTATTTTGTAGGTCAATTGGAGATCACAATTGGGCAACGCCCCCCAGCACCCTGGGGGCATGCCTGGCACTGACCCCTGGTCCTGCCACCCCATTGGAGGAGCTGGGACAGAATCAGGGCCCTCAGGGGCCTTGGCATTATCACCAGTTATTAAGTACAGAGAGTCTCTATTGAGCCCTAATTGAGAGCTTTGAGTTGAGGAACTGACATGGCCACTTAAAATGAGATTTTTGCAGCACAGAGAAAGGCCTGCTGATGGGGCCTCCAACATCCTCATCCAGAACTTGTACCACTTTTCTCTCAGGAAGAATCAACCCCCGTGAAGAAAGCAGGCTATTACTGGCCTGACCTGCGGCCTTCTAGAGAGAGCCTGGGGTTCTTCCATTTTTAGAGACTTTTGGGATATTAAAAAATGGTGACATGCCAAGTATTTCCATGCTAAGAGATGAAAGCTTTTCACCTGTAGAACGACAATGTGATTGTCCTATGATCAAGGATTTATTTTTAAAAACAGTTACTTCATTGTATAGTAGTTAAGCTCAGGGACCCTGAAGCTCAGACAGCCTGAGTTCAAATCCTCGCACTTACCAGCTGTGTGATCTTATGGGCTGTGTGATCTTGGGTGTGTGTTTTGGTCTTTCTATACCTCAGTTTTTAGTCTATAAAATGGGCAAAGCAGTATTTCTTTCTAGCGGTTTTGTGAGGATTAAATGCAAGTCTTATAAGAGTAACTAGACTCCTAGAACAGTATGCGCCACACGTTATGTATGTGCCAGTCATTTTTATCATTATTCTTCTAATGTATTTCAAGCAGTGTCATCTAGTAAGAGACTACTAATTTCTTTTTTTTAAATTGAAGTATAGTTGATTCAGTGTTGTGTTAGTTTCAGGCGTACAGCAAGGTGATTCAGTTTTATATATATATATATATATATATATATATATATATATATATATATATATACACACACACACACATATACTCATACATACGTGTGTGTGTGTATATGTGTGTGTGTGTGTGTATACTCTTTTTCAGATTCTTTTCCACTATAGCTTATTACAAGATACTGAATACAGTTCCCTGTGCTCTACAGTAGGTCCTTGTTGGTTATCTGTTTTATATATTGTAGTGTATATCTGTTAAACCCATACTCCTAATTTAGCCTGACCCCTTGCCTTTCCCTTTGGCAATCATAAGTTTTTCTGAGTCTGTTTCTGTTTTAAAAATAAATTCACTTGTATTGTTTTTTAGATTCCACATATAAGAAATATCATATGATATTTGTCTTTGTCTGATTTACTTCACTCATTATGATAATCTCTAGGTCCATCCATGTTGCTGCAAATAGCATTATTCTTTTTTATGGCTGAGTAATAGTCTATTTGTGTGTGTATGTGTGTATACATGTTCTTTACCCATTCATCTACTGATGGACACTTCCATATCTTGGCTATTGTAAATAGTGCTGCTATTAACATTGGGGTGCATGTATCTTTTCCAAATACAGTTTTCATCTTTTCTGGATATATGTTCAAGAGTGGGATTGCTGGATCATATGGTAACTCTTATTTTTAGTTCTTTGAAGACCTCCATACTGTTTTCCATAACAGCTCTGTGAGGTCATAAGAGGATGCTAATTTAAAGTTGTATCTTTTTTTTTTTCAGTTTAATTTGGGGGGGGTTTGAAGGTAATTAGATTTTTACTTATTTAATTATTTCTTTAACAGAGGTACTGGGGATTGAACCCAGGGCCTCATGCATGCTAAGCATGCATTCTACCACTTGACCTATACCCTCCCCTCCCCTCCTAAATTTTATCTTGAATATCATTTTTTTTTCACTCTTGTCAGGGGATCTCGGTGACTGTATATGTAATTTCTTTAGTGGAGTATTTCAAAATTCTAAATTTGAGACCCTTTATGAACTGAGGCCTGGGCCACTTGGTCTCTTGATGCCCCTCGTGATACAGGATGCCTGCCCCTGCTTCTGAAAGTGGTAGGTACTCCACTTAAAGCCTTCCCTCCCCACCCCCAAGTGGCACACATGCAGCCTCAGGACTAGGGCTGTCGCTGGGCTTCCACAGTGACAATTTAGTGACTGAGGGTCGGGTGGTGGGGCAATCTTCAACAGAAGATTCAGACACACAGATCTTTGGATTCAGTCCATCAGTCGTTTGCCTGACCACAAGGGTGTGGCCCTTGCAACAGCAGATGCTGTCCTCTCCCTGGCTCAGGTGAAAGTGATGGTTTCTGCAGCTCGCCTGGGACAAGCTCTACATTGCTAATAGGCTCTCTGGCACGATGGAAGTGCCCCTGTGCCAGTACTTGCAGTACCCATTGAGGGCTGTGCTAATCTCTTTCCCTAAATATAGCTGCGACTGTCACCATCCAACTTGTGGGTGATGTGCAGTCACGACCTGTATCCCTTACAGGATATGAATGTCACCTAACACCTTCCTGCTGCTGCCCTGGCATGAGGCTGGTATGTAGGAAGACTGGCATCCAAGAGGCATGGAAACTGAGCGAGTGGGAGCCCAGGCACAGGCAGGGCATCCTGCACTCTGAGGTCACACTGAGCTTCGTGGTGGCCCGTCGTACCTACCCCACCATGATCAGCGCTCAGCTGTTGGCACCAAGGCCCGATGTTTAGATGCTTGTTCTGCATCCTGCCGAATCCTGGCCGTGTTCCAGCGCCACCAGTTATTTCTTGCCTAGCAGCAGTGAGGTGACAGTCACCACGCAGGGGTGTGGGGGCGGCTGCTTGGTGCTTCTGGGCCTGAGTTGCTGGGGAGCATTGCTACAAAATCCTGGCCACTCTCCCCCTCCCCCAGCAGGGGAAGTGGCACCTTGGGAGCTTGAAGGCATGAAGTGCAAATGAGAGGAAGGAGTTTATTTTCAGCTAAACAGTCCAAACCATTGTGATGGCCGTGAGCAGACTTTTCACCAAAGCCTTCTGGGATGCTGGTGCGTTGTCAGTGTCTAGGGAGCATGTCATTACTGTACACCAATGAGGCGTGGGCGCCCGCTGGGGTTTGGGCGTAGGATGCCCACTGATTTATTTCCAGGGCAATTATTTCCCTGGTTTCTCTTCCTGCAGGAAAATTACCCATGTCAGTAGCACGTTTAAGCACCCCACATTTCTAACGTGCTTTGTCTGGAGTGGACAGGGCTGGGTGCCACCTGGGGAGGAGCAAAGGGTGGACAGAGGGGCAAATGTGTTCAGCTCCCTGGGCCTACAGGCAGGGTGCTTGTCCTTGAAGCTTTCAAATTCCTACCTGGGATGGACAACATTTAAAATATTTATTCTGAATATTGAGAAAGATTTCAGTAAAAATAAAAAAAAATTTGTTTTCCTCTAGCACTTTCACTCTGTACCCTATGAGGAGAAATTCTTGAAACAGATGGTTTCCAAACAAAACAGAAACAGACTCGCAACTATAGAGAACAAACTAGTGGTTACTGGAGGAAAGAGGGAAGCGGGGAGGTGGGGGGGGAGGGGCAAGATAGGGCTCTGGGATTAAGAGGCACAAAACTACGTATGCAACAGTAAGCAACCAGGATATGTTGCATAGCACAGGGACGTGTAGCCATTATTTTGTAAAAACTTTAAATGGGGTATGATCTATAAAAATACTGAATCATTGAGTCATATACCTAAAACTAATATAGCACTGCAAATCGACTATATTTTAAAAAATGGTTTCCAAACTATTTTTTTTAATTAAAGGAACTTTTTTTATGTGAAGTCTTTTTCATGTGAAGTCTTATGCTAGACCCAGTACATAAAACTGGAACAGCAACAGCCTTCCCTGTTGATAACCAGAGTAGGTACCAACTCTTTTCCCCCAAGAACCTTGGGAGCAGCCCCACAGATTTCCAGCGTCCTCAGTGCTGCTCAGCCTTCTCCTGATTTGATTTCACAGTCATCTGCCTCATGCCTGAGGCTCCCAATCTGACCCCTCAGATTTTCAAGGAGGGGGCCTTTGGAAGACTTTGAGGGTGACGGGGTGTTGTCAGAGAACCTTTGATGCAGCTGCCCCAGGGCCTGTGTGTTCTGTCCTGCGTGATTCAGGCACTGAGTTAACGGGTGCACGGAGATCTGAGCTTCCTTTTCTCCTAAGACTTGTGCTGACCAGTGCTTGCAATTTGTGGAATCATTTGTCATTCAACAAAGATGAACTGCACTCCTCTGTGTGGCCAACGTCCCTGATCCATCTCGTGAATTTTATATTCTCAAGTGGGAGGGTGAAATTAGGGCACAAGCAAACAAAAATGACTTCTGCTAGTGATAAGTGCTGTGAAGAAAACAAAGCAGGCTCATGGGATAGAGAGAGAATGACTGGTCAGATAGAGGTGGGGAGGGCACTGGGGACATCTGACTTTAGGCTAGAGGCTCCAGAAACACATCAATAAGTGACCTGAACCACAAGAAGTTGCCGAGCCAGGAGAAAACCTGGGCAAGAGTATGTCCAGCAGTGGGGAGAGCAGGTGCATCGTCTGTGAGAAGGGTGCACACTTGGCACACTTTCTGAAGAGCAGAAAGCGGGCCAGTGTAATGGAGACCTTGGTGACCAGAGGAACGAGGTTTGGAGCCTGATCAGATAGGCCAAGGCTGGGTGTGTGGGTCCCATTAAGAGTAATGGGACTTCAGGGGAGGGTTTTAGGGTTTTCTCTCACTCCAGTCTTTCCCTTCTTCCAGTGTTTGAATTGTAATGCCAATCCAGAAGATGAACAAGTTTACCTTTATCTGTTAATAATGCTACCTTATCAACAAGCCAAACCTAAAAGTACGCCAAACTGAAAAAAGAATGGGGTCTCAAAGGAACCAGAAAAACTAGTATTCATTTAACTTTTTGTTAATAAGGTCTATATTAATAGCTGTGTGACCTTAGACAAATCACTTAACCTCCCTGTGCCTAACTTTTCTTGTCTGTATAGAAGATATATTATTATCCCCTTTTAATGTTTTAAGAAAGAATACTTGTAAAATGCTTAGAACACATGGTTAACATATTTGGTGTTATCATATATGCAGATCACGATTAGCTGACATTTGTTTATTTCACAACTATTTCTCAAGTACCTACCATGTATTGAGTACTATATTGGGTGCTGAAGCAAGGCTACCACCTTTGGCCAGTGCTAGTGGAAGGGGTGAGGGAAGATGGGCTCCAACCCCAGTTCCATGCCCTGGAAACCCCCTAAACTCTGCAGATAATGTTCAAATATGAAGAAAATTCCCTAGAGGAACCTGGTGAGGTGAGTGCTGCAACCACTGGGCTGATAACATACTAACATACTACCCCTTGATTAATCCCCAATCCTGAGCTTTAACCTCTTCTCAGCTCCAGTCCTGGCTTTCGTTTGAACTGGTATGCAAAAGGAATCTTCTTTTTCCCATTTAGGACCATCCATCAGGCACGTCCCAGGAGGTTGGAGTCAGGCATGAACGTTCAGGGAGCCAAGTTAACTTTCCAAATGAGGGCAAGGGTTACTTGCAAGTTCCTATCAGTCTAGATCCAGAAGTTACTGTTATTTTTTAAGAACTGCACCAGTTCCTTGATGCATCATGTTAGAGCAGGAGGGGTCGGAGAGCTCACCCAGGGAACAGCATCTTAGAGATCTTTCTAAACTACCACCATTCACGTGGTACTTCCTTTTTAAAAGGCCTCCATACTCCCCGGAGCTTTCTAGACGATCAAGACACCAAAGTGCCAGGCCTTTGTAAAATGGCTCCCATACACCACAGTGGCCTCACCCCTTCCCCATGTTTCAACCACACCACGCTGCTTCAAGTTCTCCCAGCACGCCCTGGGCTCTCTCTCCCTGTACCGCCTACCCAGATTTTTCCAGGGACATTTCTTAACTTTTAGGACTCACTCAGGCATCACCTCCTCCAGGAAGCCTTCCCTTCTCCCTCAACACTAGGTAGGGTGCCCTCTGCTGTGCTCCCTTTGGCTTCAGCACTCCCACAATGGGGGCACCAGAAGCTGTTTCTTTGTGAGCCTCTTTCAGTAGACAGGGAGCCTCTCAGAGGGTAGGGCTCACCTTTTCATCTGTGTAGCTCCCTGAGCTTAATAAATGGCTTTTAAATGAACAATGAGTGAAATAACTTTTTCCTACAGTCCTATTGAAAATTTAAGTGCATTCATATTTACCACTTCCTGCATGTCAATTTTGGGGATCAGGGGAAAAAAACAGTCATTATATCTTTAGAAGTCCTTAGAACACTGTGAAATATCTTGTGGGATTTTTTTGCTGGGACATACCTTTTGTATTTCAGATGGTCACTGATTTTTTTCTTTCTCTGATGCACACCGGGAAGAGTACATTACAATTATAATTGTTTATATCTACCAGGGTGTATTTCCCTGGTTTTTGGATTGGGGCTTGAACTAAAAGTGGCCTCAGAAATCCCTTTAACTGGGTAAATGTAACAGTTATAATTAATTTCAGCTACATATAACAGAAAGCACCGTAAGCAGTTATTTATTCCTTAAAACTGCCTTAAACAGAGATATTTATTCCTCTCATATAAAAGATGCCTGGAAGTGTGCTGGCATCTTCCACTTCCTAGCAGTGAGAACATTATTTACACCTACTTTATTATTTCTGCTGTTTGTTTGCTCTATCAGCTCCTCTTTAGGTTTGCTGATTTCTAGCAGAATTGATAAACTTCCAGGAATTTGTATAATTTTTCAGGCATGAGCTGCAGGCATCCCTGTACCACCATTGATTGTAAGTATTTGCTTTAAGCATTCTGAGATGAACCTGACACAGCAGTGTCACATCCTCCTCTCAGAATCCTGTAAAAGGCAGTGCTTCTTGTGGAGAAGACTGTTGCAGGATTCCTAATGCAGCCCAGCTGCCTTCAGGCTGCGCTCCCATAAATATGCTTCTTATAAATTTAAGTAGTACAGACAAAAATTAAAAACGAATCATGTAAAAGAAAATCATGCTTTTTGGCTTAAACCTACTTGGAGTTCAGACCATTAATGAACAATAATTTGCATGCAATGAGTATGGTCCCTTAAATACAAGAGTTGATGAATTATTCTACATACACATTTTAAATTCTACATATTACGGAGTTATGACTGGGAAGCAGCCTTCAACATTTTTAAGCAGCTGAAATATACAAAGCAGTTACAAGTGGAAATACTATTGCAAAGAGCCCTGTGGTTTTAGCCTGGAACCAAACCACAAAATCCTCAGGTTACTTAGAAAAACAATACAAAACAACAGTTTCCAAATTAAAAGTTCTGTGTTTTGAGGAGGGAGGAAGAGAACAGCAGATTTGTCTTTGGTTTAAAATACTCAACAGTTCGAAGGCATCGCACTTACTGTCAGACAAGAGCAGATCCCAAGGCAGTCTGCATTCCAAAGAGGGAAAATCCAGGCTGGAGGCAAACTGCTGCTGCTTCTTCACTCAACTCCTCCACAAGGCTCAGCTGAAGACGTTCCCATTAGAAGCCGTTGAAGCCGTTTCTACTATTTCAAAGGGAAAACATCTGGTAGTACCAACGACGTTTTCATCTTCTTAACTGGAATGAATGGTAACTAATGAAATGTTTTCCCCCTTTTTAAGCATGAGTCTCTGTATCCCAACCCAAAGAAGACACCTTTGGGGTCTGTGGGCATCATCTGCAGCCCTCCAGCCCAGAGCCCACCAGCCCAGGCCCTGGAAGCACGAAGTATGGAGGATGTGGAGAGGACCGGAGTTCAGCTGCCAGAGAGCTGATTGTAGTAACCTTTCCACCATCGCGACAACCACAGATGTGCTCTTTCCCCTGGTGCCCTCATCTCCCTGGAGGCGTTTTATTAACACACTGTGCCTCTGAACACATGGGACACAACCCACTGGAAAACTGCAGGCAGGGAACAAGCAGCAGGTACCCACTCTCCCTTGTTTCTCAGGAACCCAGCCTCGTCCAGCATCTAATTGCAAGTGTGCCCAGTCACCTTTGGCTGCGGGGAGACTTCCCTCATAGACCATAGCCTCATGGCCGGACACCAGAAGTCTCCTGTAACAATTCCGCTGCCCCCATCTTCCCGGCCTCAGCTGCAGTCCTGGTCCAGGAGGCCAACACAGCCTCCAAGCTGAAGCTGCTACTGCACCGGTGTGAGCTCCCTCAGGAAGACTCATCTAGTGCTGGCGCTCCCTCCTTGGGGGACAGGAGCAATTTCCGGAGGATCAGTCCCCTCAGGATCATATTTTTTTCTTAGCCCTTTCTAGAGATGTTCCCCTTTGTCTGCCTTTGATTTTCTTTTTGAGTGTCAGGGATCTTGGTCTTCTTTGCCATGGCAGGAATGTTCTTTTGATTTGGGGGAGCGCATTCACAGAGTCCCTTACAACGCTCCTGGCTTCCAACCTCTGGCGCTTAGATGGCACCAAGCCCACACCACATCGCAGGGAGCAGGCTGACTGATGGCTGTTCAGAGGGTAAAGGAGGACCAGGACTCTTCTGAGGTTTAGGCTGTGCTGCAGGGTGCATTGTCCTGTGGACAGGAAGCTCTGTCATCCTTCACACATCTTTTTCGTTTGGTCCCCTTCGCTGAGGTTCTTGGTGAAGCCGATGTACTTGGTGTACTTGAAGCCAGGTGTTTCCAGTTTTTACTGCCAACAGATTTGAATTTGAGAGGCATGTATCCTTCCCCTGATTTCCCTATGGAGTTCTACTCCTTGTCTTTTGCATTCTCCATCTTCTGAGAAAGAGCTGGGATTGATAAAAAGAAAGTTCTTCTGACTTCTGGCTCAAGATTGCTCTTTTAAAAGGCTTTGCCCACTCCCTGCCACCCAAAGTCATTCTCGATTCCATCATTCTTAAAATGATGTGTATTTAATACATACTTATTAGAAATGCAAAAAATCAAATGTTTTACTCCAGGTAAATCATTTTTTTTAAATCCTTCGAGTGCTAAGTTGATGACAAAAAGGACAGCTGGACAGATGCAAAAGCCCTCCAAGGGAGCTGAATTTTAGAGGCACTGGCTTAAAGGACCATGCCTCATCCCCCTGGAGTACCTTATAGAGTGGGAAGAACACTGCTGACTCACATTTTTACTGATTGATTGACTCTTGCTGGGGTAAGGGTATGAAGTCGAGTTTGAATCCAGAACTTCTGTAGACTTTGTAAAACTGGACATGTGTCCCACTCTCTCTCCTGCTGTGTGGACCAGAATCTACCAATGGGAATCCATCTAGCAAAGAACATGGTTTATGAAGCCATCCAGACCTGGATTCAAATCCTGGCTTCACCATCTCCTAGCAACATGATCATGGAAAAGTCATTTAATATTTTTAAAAATTTCCTTATTTATACATGGGGATTGTGAGCATTAAAGAGGGTAAGAATGTCACATAAGTCCTGTTAAATCCACTCCATTTATTGCTATTAGCTTTATTTTGTGCTAAAAATGCACATTACCTTTCTCCTTCCCAGGAAGCTCCACCTGGGACAGGTTTTCAAGCCAGGGATGAATACGTGGGCATGGGAGTTAGATATATAACAAGTTCAGTTCAGCTGTTAACAGTTGGAAAAACAACATTGGCTTGAGCGCGGTAGAAGATAATCTCTCTTTTGCTTTAAAGACAGGACAGAGGCTCTGCTCTGCTAAATCTCCAGGGTACTGTGGCCTCCATTTCCAAGGTCACCTCATGGGATGAGATGGTGGCAGTAATTCCAGACATCTGGTTTGCATTCCAGCCACAAGGAAGAAGGAAGGAAGTTGAGGTGGGAAACGCTTTCTGAAAGAAGGTTCCTAGAAGGTGCTGCAAGAGTTTATGTTTACATTTCATTGACCACGAAGTAGTTTCATGGCCTCTTCTAGCTGCAAGGGAAAATGTCGTGTTCATGCTGGGTAGCCACGTGTCCAGCTAAAGTTGCCACCTCTGTGGAAGAGGAGGAGAATGGACACTTGGGACCAATTATTCTCTGGACAGAGAGCCACTCTCACGGGCAGCTAGAGGTAGGGAGAGTCTTGGGAGTCTGATGGAGCTTAATGGTACAGGGAAAAATAATCATTAAAAGTAGTTGGTGTTGAGGGTATAACTCAGGGGTAGAGTGTATGCTTTGGCATTCATGAAGTCCTGGGTTCAATCCCCAGTCCCTCCCTTTAATAAAAAAAAAAAAAAGAAAAGAAACTGAATTACCCCATCCCTAAAAAATAAAAAGTAGTACAAAAGTAGTTGGTGTTGGTAAGCTGGATTTGCCTTTGATCTTACAGGAAAAAAAAATCATCTGGAATTGCTCTAACGAGGTAGCCACTGGCCATAGGTGTCTATTGAGAAGTTGAAATGTCTTGAGATGTGCTGATTACAGCACATCTGGATTGCAAAGACTTGGCAGAATGTAAAAATTTCAATTTTTTTCCACAGTGCCTGCCTACATGTTAAAATGATATTTTGTATGAGATTAAATAAAACACAGTATTTAAATTAAGTTTTTACTTTTTAGATTTAAAGCTATATGAGCCTTGCATTATTTTTCTGTCAGACGCAATGATCTGGAATTTTCCCAATCTAAGAAAGCCTGTCTCTTCAGAAAGGAGATTCTTTATAGTACTGAGAGGGCTTATTTCCTGAGTGATTAAATGAATGATGAATTCTCTAACATGGATTCAGAGAACAGATTTAGATACTACACCTGGGAAGTGTTGTCCAGGGGAGGTGGTTCTGTGTTTCTTGCCCTTGACAGGCCTGTCCCTGCAGAGGATAGATCTTAATGTCACCAGCCCCTAACAGCATCCAAGTCACCTCCATCACATGCTACGGTTCTAGGTCAGTGAACCACTCTAGGATTCCATTTTCTGATAACCCTTAGTGTTTCTATGACTGTTTCTACACAGTGAGAAACTGACTAGTGAGCCCGGTGATGTGCTTGGGAAGAGTGACATTTCTGAACTTCAGGCTGAAAGATGGGAAGGCTGTTGATGAAGAAATGCATTTGCCACCAAAGACTCTGCATTTTCATTTCTCTTCCTCTCGAAGATCCCAGTTAGCTAGGGCAGTGGCTCTCAAAGTATGGTTGGCAGACCAGCAGCCTTGGCATCACCTGGGGAGCTTGCTGGAGATGGAAATTCTCAGACCTCACTCCAGGCCTGATGAATCAGAAACTCAGGGTGCAGCCCAGCACTGAGTGTTTTAACAAGTCCTCCAAGGGATTCTGATGTTACCTGAAGTTTGAGAACCACTAATTTAAAGCAATAGTTTCCTTGACAAATATGTCTTCACCACCCCCCAACCAAGATGTACCTAATAGTTTTTTTCCCCCCAAGGCTTATCCTGTTTAATATATTGTGAAAGGGAAGTATGCAAGAATTGTTACCCTTAGGTTTGTAAATAAATATATCACATTTCCTGCTGGTTTCTAAATGAGTAAAATTTGGTAGGAAAAGAAAGGTTTGAAAAAATCTGAAAAATATGAGTCTGGAGGCTATTCTTTGGCGATAGTTCAACCTCTTGGTAATCTCACTGCTGAGCCTGGCTCCTTGGTTCTCTGGAAGTCCTGCCCGGAAGTGGTCACAGCGGGAGCAGCTGATCTGTCCACGTGCCACTGATGAGCGCTGATGCTCGCCTTCTGTCCGCTCGCGGTCTCTGCTCTCCATCGCTCACCTCCTTTATCTTCCCAGACAGCTGTCCTCACTTCCCCACTTCTAATCATTGTGAACAGTTTCACCCTGTAAAGCCTTTCCCTATTCCTAGTCCCTCAATTAGTTTGTTTGTGCTCGACTCTATAGGCATCCAAACCCTGTTCCTCCGAGGCAGATTCTATGGTTCCACTCTTGAAATCTGATGGGCACTGATACTTTCAGCCGGCAGCACCGCGGAGAACATGCAGCCCCTTCCATCACTGAACTCTTGGGAACCTGCAAAGATGCTAGACATGCGGGCAACTGGCCAACTTCTTTGCTGAGCAGCACCCTCTCAACCTCACCCCAAGGGACTGATCACCCCAGGAACTGAGTATTCTTGGTGTTTCTTCAATTGCTGATGGAAAGTCACGCCTCTGACAGGTCCTCCTGTCAGCCGGCCTTCTTGCCCAGTAGGGCAGGAATGAGGTGGGGCGGGGGTGGGATATTACTGGATCTGAAAACTAATGCTTTGCCCTTCCCAGCTTTTGCACAGGGGAGCATCAGACAATGTGTATGGACTTTTAGAGTTCACAAAACACCTCCAAATTCCATCATTTATGCAGCATCTCCGCCTGTCTGTGAGGGGAGCAAGGAGTTATCACCATCACATTTTACAGTTGAGATAACAGATTTGGAAGGTTGCCAGAGTGGCTCAAACAAGAAAAGCAAAGTTGGGTTTATAGCCAGATTTTGTTCCAACTTGACCTTTTGTTTACCAACTCCTCCTTGCTAAGGGGGATAAAATTCCACACTGGAAAACCCAAGGGACATCTTAATGGCTTTGCCCAGTGCCAGATTTGACACCATGAATGCATTTATGGAAATCACATTTGTGTTCAGTTTACAAGTGGTAGTCATGTCCCTTACTTTATCTAGTCTCTGTAACAATCTTACGTAGAAGCTTTCATTATTCTTGTTTTACAGAAAAAACTCAAACTCGAGAAGGACAGGTTACAGCTACTCAGTGTTACCTAGTTCTTCTCGCAGTACAACCTCTATCTACTGTGCTCACTTAACTCCTCTTTACTCTAAGGTCTAAACTGCAATGGAAGGAGATGAATGCAGTAAAGCAGGGTTTCCCAAATCATTTCTGTTTAGAAATGAAGATGCTTGGAGTTCTTCCACCCCATGAACTCTCTGCAGCTCTAGGACTGGGAGCAAATACCCCAGGTGATGCTTCTGATTGGCTGAAGCTGGGAAACACTCCATCAGGGGAAGGATGCATACAGAGTACTGCCATTTGTTTCCTTTAAACGCCTCAATTTTCTGTTGTTTCTCTTTGATGGATGTTTTGGGTGGGCCTTTGGGCAGGAGGTCATTGAGAGAACTTGACCACTAGATCTTTTACTTTTCTCTTTATGCACAATTTTCTAACCATATGAGGTTTGGCTTCCCTGGATAGCAGCAGGGACTGTAATTACATTTCATCCAGTGAAACACTGACCTGGTTCAGATAATTTTAGATTCAAGTTTCATCCTCTAAGGGACAGCTTTTTTTTCCCCAACTTGCAAATTCTGTGTAGTTCTAAGAGTCGCAATTCTTTTGAAAATAAGTTGTTAAATTGGTTCTTAAATATTCCCCTTCAAGGATTCCCATTGTCAAAAGACTCTAGAACCTTCAAACAGCATCAGCATTGTCTGGGAGCTTGTCAGAAATGCAGAAGCTCAGATTCTGCCCCAAGTGTACTGAATCAGAATTCGCATTCAACAAGAAGCCCTGTGATTCATGTGGACCTTAACATTTGAGGAGCGCTGGTTTGACAACTTCCCTTTTAGGAGTAGTTACAACTTTTTGGGTACCAACTGTCTCTCAAGGGAGGTACTTTAAATTTTTAAAAATCTAGTCCTGACAACAACTCTGTTGGGAAAGGATTATTATCCTCAATCTACAAAGGAGGAAATTGGTTCTAAGAGATTTACACTTGCCCAATTAGTAGTTAGTTAATGACTGAGATGGAATTAAGACCAGGTCTGTGTGCTCCTTCTTGGAACAATTGCCTTAATATTTTTTTTCCCTGCCCTTCCTTAGGCCTCTCCAGTCAAGCTTTTTTTTTTTCTTTTTTTTCCCTTCATAGTCTCTCTAGGTCTTTTCCAAGTCATCACAGTAAAGAAACAAATAAAAGATTAGAAAACAAAAAACAAAAAACAAATCAAACTTTGTGAATAAAAAAATTCCATCAAAAATTAAAAATCTGGAACAGATAGATTTTTTTGTATATGTATTCGCAATATATTTGACAAAAATGTTAATTACCCTAATATATAAAAAACTTTTATAAATCAATGAAAGTACTTTGGTAGAAAAGATAAAAGAAAAAATAATGGACAAAGGACCAATAAACATGGAAAAGTTCAACTTTACTATAGTCAGAAATATAAAAATGGAATTATCTTTTCATCCCTCAAATTAGCAAAGAGTCAGAAGAAAAGATAAAATTCAATGTAGGTGAGAATGGGAGACAATACATCCTCAAAAATTAAGAATGCTTTAGAAGAATATTTAATGAAAACTTGGAACTAAGATAGTTATATAGGTCAATTATACTTTGGTAATTAAGGAAAAAATACAGGTTAGAAGTAAAATGATTGAAAAAGATACACTGTGAATAAACTAATCATAAGAAAGCTTGAGTGGCTTTATCAATACCAGTATCAGACAAAGAAGACTTCAGAACAAGGACATGGTGTCTGCAAAGGCACAGCAAACTGCATACTGAATGGTACAGATACGGTCATCTGATTTTGTTTCTCAACTTCTTTCGTGATCGTCTCACCTTCCTAACTTCTTGGGGAGTTTCAAGGGTGCCTCAAGGCATTCACAGAGATGTCTCATTGAATCACAGTATTACCTGATTCATATGCCCTGCCTGTGGTGTCCATGACACTCACACTGGGGCTGTGACTCATGCCCTTGATTTGACCCGCCCCTGGCCTGCCGTGCACTCTCCTAAGACTGCTGCCCCTGCCGCCTGCTTCCTGCAGCCTTGCTCTGGAAGCTCTGCCAGTACCCTATCTGGCCACCAGCAGAACCCTGCCATCATTGCTCTCTAGCTCGGGGCGGGCTCTCACCATTTCACTCGAAGATGGGTGGACTGGGAAATGACTGCGCCTTGGAATTAGGTTCCATTAGAGGGGCGTCATAGCCAGGCAGCTTAACACCACAGCCCTTCCAGTGTTACACTTCCTCCAGCGTCAGGTGCTAAGTACAGGTGTGTTCAAGTAACAGCTGTCACACTGTGCCTGAAACCACTTCTCCCCTCTCTCCTCAGGTCCTGTTGACAAGTACAACAAATGAAAGTACACTCTTTCTTCTCTTATGGTGGATTTTCTCCCGGGGACCCCACAATTACCCTCCCCTACTGTGATTTGGCCCCAGTGGGTCCTTACACTCATCATCCCACTCACAACAATGTCTGCTGCCCATGCCTACAATGCCCTTGAGTTCCATTCATTGATTCTGTTGGACCTCATTTCCTGGGAGTCCTGCTTAATTTAGTTGATGCAAGCAGATACTGTGGGGAAAACAGCTCACAGATTCAAGTTTCATTTACATTTCCCCAGAACCTCCTGCTGTAGAAAGTTGAATTAACTGAGCATATACACATGGGCTGTGGCATGGGACCGTCTAGAAGGGAATTCTGAGTGGCCCAGGAGATGTGTCCCTATTTAAAATTTCCTGAGACAATTCACAAAACATGAAATGTGAAAAATTGGTTCATATGCTTCTTATTGACCATATTACAGCAAGGCACCCAAAAGGGACAATCAGAAGGCAAAATGAAGCTATTAGCTTGAGTCTCTCAGAAAACGTGGTTGTGAAAACCAGTAGTGAGCAATCCTGTTCTTGGAACTTATCCCAAACAAGGTTTTGGCCATTCTGCCCTCGTGATCCCTTAGATGAGGAGGAAGAGGCCACTCAAGGCTAATATTGACCTCTTGAGCATCTGATCTAGCCAGCCTTGGAATGGGGACATAGGGACACTGGCTGGTACTAAAGTCAGATGTCGGTCCTAAGGAGAACCACTCAAGGACTACGGCTTCCTTTTCATAAACACCAGCCCCGTCGCTAGTTGAATTTTGTCTGCCATGATCTTTCACATAATCTAGATCTCAAGCGTGTGGTCAAAAATTGCTCCCTTTAAAATAATCCTGCTGTTTAATTTGGAATTTGGCATAGTGGATCTGGTCCATTTCATCACTGTGTTTAGTGGGTCATCATAATGTGTACTTGGCATAGAGAATGAGTGAGAACTCTGTAAAGTGGGATTATGGTTAACACCTGCTCACAGGGTTGTTGTTAAGGAGTAAATGAGTTAATACGCACATGCTTCCTGCTCAAGACCTTCAGAGGCATGTTACTGTTCATGCAAAAAAGTTCAGACTTCTTTTTTTATTAGTTTTTTTTTAATGGAGGTACTGGGGATTGAACCCAGGACCTTGTGCCTGCTAAGCACACACTCTACCACTTAGCTATACGCCCCGTCCCCATAAGGTTCAAACTTCTTATTGCAGCTTTTAAGGATCCTTGGTGATCTGATTTCACCCCACTTTCCTCTCTTACTTTAACTGAACTAAAACAAACACATACATTTTTCTACCTTTGTGCCTTTACTTCCTCTAGTCCCTCTGCCTAAAATACCTTCCTTTCCCATCTCTGCTCGGTCCTAGCCCTCCTCCATAAACTGCTTCACACGCTTTAGGAAGGCTTTTGCCATTGCCTGGGTGGAAGGGAGCTGCTTTTCCTCCATCTTCTCGGATCACTTTATTTGCATCTCTCTTAACAGCACTCCTACTTTCTAATTTTTGTTTTATTAATTTACATACATATCTCAGCTCTGTGAGGTGCTAAAGAGCGGGATCTGAGTGTACTGCATTTGGAACACACAGTCACACCTAGCCCTTAGTCTGCCCAGATCAGCGACTAAATAACTATTTTACGAATGAATGGATTAAAGAGAATTTGTACGTGGTGTGGGGGTGCCTGAAGTTTGGGTGTTCATGGGTATCAGCTTATGAGTCTGTCTCCACTGTTTAGGCTCGGATTTTTGTACACTGCTGATTGACTAAGGAGTCGGGGGATTACTCTCCTGAGCAAAGAAGTTGAATTTCAATACCTCCCAGGTCCCATCCAACTTTAGGAAACTATGAGTCTATTGTCTGAAGAGATTCCAAAATGACAGTCCTGAGTCATCTTTGTAGGTACTCAGGGATAGAAGCTTATGCGAATGTGAGTGGAACTGAATCCCTGCAATGATAGATTGGTTTGTATCATTCCAGAATTAGTAATCTAGTGTAGAGAATCTTTGGATCTGTCCTTATCCAACTTGCCAGTGTGTATTAGAGTTTCTGGACAATAGTATAACAGAATCTTTGTATTGGAAGGGAACTTGCTTGTGTTGAATCCAGCCTCCCATGCAAGGACTGCTGCCTTCAGCATCTCTGACACATCTTCTAGGCTTTGCCCGAGCATGTCCAGTGAGCAAACTCTTACTAGTTTTCCAGTCCATTGTTGGATAGTCTAGTTGTTAGAAAGGTTTCTCTTATATTGCACCAAAATTTGTGACCATGGGTCCTATTTCAACCTTGGGGTGACAGATGAGTCTTCTCTCTCTTTCACATGTGAACTTTCCAGATTAAAAAAAAATGTGTCTTGTGCTTCGCCTGAATCTTCCCAGGTCACACTACTCCAGCATCTTGAACAGCATGTGGAACAATCGTTTTGTCCCCTTTTAGATTTCCTTGTTGGCAATGACCCTCCTAAAACATAGTGAGTGGAATATACTACACTTAATTATATTAACTTTCACACTTAATCATAACCACTGTTTGAGTTTAAAACTGAGTTTACTGCCCAGACACCTTACTATCGGTGCTTTGCGTGTATCATCTCATTTAATTCCCATAATGTCCCATGCAGGCAGTTCTTACAACTTTATTTTATAGATAAGGAGTCTGTGGCCATTAATAGACTCAAGGTTACAAAGCAGTAAAGAGCAGAGCTGAGTGTGATGGCTTCCAACACTCACGACCCTCCACCACTATGTTTATTTTTACTACCCCAAAGTTAGTTATCATAAACCGAAATCAAATTCCATTTTTTTCTTTTTGTTCTGCAGTGTACATAGTCCCTGTGTTTAAGTTGAATGTGATCTAGAAGGTCTGTTTGCTGAAAGATAACTGGCTCTAGCCTGGCTGGAGTGTCCAGTAGTATGGTCTGAGCAAACGCTGGTGGACTCTCTGTCTGTCCCCAACCCTGGCTGAGTCCTTGGTGGCACGCGGTAGGCATTCTGGTATTCATTCGTGAACTATTTTGCAAATCCTTATTGGAGCAAGGACCTGTTAGGAAATGGCCGTGGGGGAACCATGGCAGGGGTTTTGGGGGAAGTGACATTGAAGCAGACCCAGGTTGCCCTGATCATTTATTATAAAAATGATGACACAAGCCAACCAGCAATAATATGAAACAGAGGGCAGGGATGCTGTTGGAGATATTTTTCAGTGCCTCAAATTTCAGAGGCGGGAGAAATTGTTTTCAAGAGTGTGGGGAACCTGGGCAAAGTTTTGTGGATCATTTTGCAACTTAGCAAGTATCTTACTCTCTTGGCTTTAGTTCCACATGCTAAAGATGATATTAAAATTGGTTCTTGAGCTAACTGACTGATATACCATAAAATTCACCCTTTTAAAGTGTACAAAAATAAATAAAAATAAAAAATAATAAGGTAGAAAAATGTAAAATAATGGGGTAAACATTCACAGAATTGTTAGCTAAAAGAAAGATTATAGAAAAATATATAGAGCCTGACAAAAAAAAATGGTTCTTATCTCATAGGGTTGTTATAAGGATGAAACAAAACAATTCAAGGGAGTGCTTAGCACAGGGCCTGCCATTTAATGAGTCACCAATAAATTTAATGCTTATTATTTAAGAAGCATTATTAGCTTAGGATCAAACACAAGGGTTTTGAAGTCATCTGGGCCTGGGTTCAAAGCCAATATGATGAGACTGTGGGCACTTAATTTCTCTGAGCTTCAGCGTCCTGATCTGTAAAATGGGGCGAATGACAGCCCTCCTTCCTTGGGAAGTGGATTACGTGAGCTAATGCTGGTAACATAGTGCCTGGAAAAGAGTACATTCTCAGAATTGTTAGCTGTGATTACTTATCTTTTGAGCGGGGCTTTGGAAGATAGGTCAGATTTGGGTGGGAGCAAGAACATTCTGGATAGAGGGTACACTGCGATTGGGAAGGTCGCTTTAGCTGGGACGTGGAAGATGCATGAAGGAAAGACGAGAGATCAGTGACCAGAGCCGGGGAGTCTTGGCAGCCAGAATGAGGAGTCTGGGGTCTACTCTTTAGTCAATGAGGCCGTGCAGTCACGTTAACATTCACTGTGTGAAGCATCTTGCTCGACTTCCATTGCTCTCTTGTTCCTCCCAGTTCTGTGTCCTGTCTCTGCAGCCAGTCTCTCATTTCTTTATCGTGGCTTATCATTTGCCCTCTTCATGGCTGCACTTACCTCCTAACCTAATGGACTCCTTGCTTCTACTCTTGCAACTCTTCCCCTCTGTTCTCCATTCAGCCGCTGTTAGAATGGTTTTTAAAGAAGCACACTTGATCACCTACCTTATCTGCTTAAAACCCCTCAATGATTTCCCAGGACATTGAGGGCAAAATCGAAAGACTTTATCATAATTCAAAACCCTTTATGTGATCCACCCTCTCACTCACCCTTTCTATCAGTCAGCATTCTGGCAGGAAAATAGCATAAATTAAAATGGGTAACTTGATGAGTGTTTAATAAAGAGGCCGTTTACAAGGATGTGGACAGGATTGGAAGAAACTAACAAGAGACAGAGCAGTCCTCTAAGCTTTGGGAACTGCTACCCCCTCTAGATCTGAAGAACAGGCTGGGGTGGCCCTCGCAGGGTCAATGGGATAGCTCCATGGAGAGAATGGCCTGGTGGAAATTATGGCCCCAGCTAGAGGGTTGACGCCAACCACAGCCATCTCAGGATGGAAGTTGAGGGAATAAAAGCTTTAAATTCATTCTCCTCTTATCCTCTGCTCTCTTGCCAGTGTCTCTCATTGAACAGGCCCAACTAGAAGCCCAAGGGCATGAAAGACCATTGGTGCCACCCCTGCAGGTGAGCTTCTCCAGGCACCAAGCAGGTGCAAGAGTGTGGCAACTGCACCTGGAGGGACAACTGGGAGTCTCTGTGTAGTTTTTCTGGGGAAACTGTATGTCAGATATGCTGTTCCTGTCTCCTCATGCCCACCCCTCACCTAGCCACTGCCTGCTCTTCCCTCTCCTCTCAGCCAGAGTAGCACTAACTCAGGGAAGAAGGATTTTTTTTCAATTGAACTATAGTCAGTATACAATGTTGTATCAATCTCTGGTGTACAGCATAATGTTTCAGTCATACACATACATACATATATGCTTTTTCATATTCTTTTTCACTATAGGTTACTATAAGATATTGAAAATATACAGAAGAAACTTGTTTATCTATTTTATATATAGTTGTTAGTATCTGCTAATCTCGAACTCCCAATTTATCACTTCCTACCCACTTCCCCCTAGAAACCATAAGTTTGTTTTCTATGTCTGTGGGTCTGTTTCTGTTTTGTAAATAAGTTCATCTGTGTCTATTTTTTTTTCCAGATTTCACATATGAATGATATCATATGGTATTTTTCTTTCTTTTTCTGGTTTACTTCACTTAGAATGACCATCTCCAGGTCCATCCATGTTGTTACAAATGGTATTGTTTTATTCTTTTTTATGGCTGAGTCGTACTCCATTGTATAAATATACCACAACTTCTTTATCCAGTCCTCTGTTGATGGACATTTAAGTTAGACTTTTATTCAAGTTTAGGGCATGTCTCTGTGTCACAAGCTCTCAGAGCACCCTTTAGCTATCTTTTGATATGCATATTAAAATTTCATAATAATTAATTGTACAATTATTTGCTTAATAATAGTCTATCTGTTATGTTGAGAAACACAGTTGGTCTTTTTTTTTTCCTCACAGTATCTCTGGCCCTTAGTACA
Source organism: Vicugna pacos (assembly GCF_048564905.1). Taxonomy (NCBI): domain Eukaryota; kingdom Metazoa; phylum Chordata; class Mammalia; order Artiodactyla; family Camelidae; genus Vicugna; species Vicugna pacos. The sequence goes on along the minus strand of NC_132997.1, from coordinate 70,107,482 downwards.
GTGGGCTCCACAGTAGAAGCCCAATAAAAATTTGTTGAATAATTAAATACTTGATACCCACATTGTTCAGTCTTCACATTTCTCCTGGCATGTCACCCAATTTTGATTAGAATAAGTCTTGCTAATGTAAGGTGTGAGCCTGTCATCTTAGTGGCTTAATAAGACCATGGAATATTTCAATAAATATCTTTGGAGTGGCTACAATGTTCTGGGCATTGATAAGTGCAAGGGATACAGAGATGGGTAACATTTGGTGCCTGTCCTCAGGAGTTCATAGTCTATCAGGGGAAACAGTAATGTAAACAAATAAAAAAAGCTATTCTAGCTGTCTAAGAAAGTTTTTTTCTCTGGAGCAAAGAGCAGAGAACAAGGCTTTCTGTTTCTGTCCCTAAGGTTGGGGGAAATTTAACATTGGTCATTTGAGCTTGACCTTGAAGAATGAATAAGGTTTGGCCAAGTGAAGGCCTTCCAGGCAAAGAGAACAGCAAGAACAAACAAGGAATGTGGCACATCAAGGCAGAGACTTATATGATCCGTGTCCTTTCCACAACTGGAACCATAGTCAGCAGAGCTCTCCAGGAGGTTTTAAATTAAACCGTGACCTTAGACAAGCAACATAGTGAGAGACAAAAGCAAGAGGGCATTGGAAGGCAGGGGAGGAAGGAGACGTTTGGAAGCCCACGAAGAACAGAGCAAGTCGGACAAGAGCCAAAAGTAGCAAAGGAGAGTCAAAGATGCCAAGTGGTCCCACAGACAGTAAAACAATCCCCAATGAGTTATTGCTTTTAAAAAAACTCAAGCCTACATCTGTCCTTGTCCTCATGTCTGACTTGTGATCTGAAAACAAAGCTGCCATGTCCCAGGACATTTGTAGAGGCTCCTAAGCCTGGGGCATTGGGTGGTTTGGTTGGCACTGGTCTGTGGTACTTTTGAAACGCCATTTCCCCCTGACTTCCAACTTAATAGTACACTCACTTCATTTAGGATTTTTGTCAGTAACTTCTCTCTAGGCTTATATTCTTGCCACCTGCTGATTCACCAGATTCACATTGTTTCAATGTCATCTTCTCATTTTCTCCATTGGTGCAGAATTCCAAAGCCAGCAACCATTTTTCTTAATCAATGTATCCAATTTACCAAATGGGCCAGTGTTTGTGCCAGGCATTGTCCCAAGTGCTGGAGATACAGAGATGAATAAAATATTCATAAAAGATATATAACGGTCAGGAGGCAGACAGGTCATCAGGCCTCTAGGAAAGGGGTGGCAATTTCCAGGGACAGGCAGGCACGCGCAGTCTTTCATGCTCCTTAGCACATGGCACAAATTGTGCCTAGAAGAGTACAAATCTCCCCATTTGGGCAAAGAGCTTAGCATGGTAAAGAAGCAAAGGTAACTCTTGGACCCCAGGTCCCATCTGCTCAGGTGGTTCCTGTGGTCAAGACAGACCCGATCCGGGCCAGTTGACCACTGTATTCCTCAAAGTACAGCTGTAAAGCATCTCTAGCAAACACCAGGTACTTCTGAAACAAACTCAGATAAATCAAGACAAGTGTCCTTCAGCTCTCGGGGGTTGGTATGGAAACACTGAGATAAGTCAAGGCTAGGTAATCGGTGACCTTTACTCTACTTTGCTTGCCATCTTGGATCCAGCGGCTCAGTCTGGTTTTGTGGTGTCCTGTTGATAAAACACCACTAGCCTGTATGATTAAAAAACAGTTTCTGTGCCTGGGGTCTGGGCTGCATTGCATGGATGACAGAGTGAGATAGGCTGAGATCACTGCTGTGAATGCCAGCAATTTGTTTGGTTTTGGCAGATTTAGATTACAGGTGGCCATTGTAGGATTTTGTGATCAGAGCTACATTTTGGGCATCTTGCTCATTTTGAGAAAGATGCATTTGAGAGATGCAATATAGGGTGGGAAAGGCTGGTGAGAAGGCTGTTACAACAATCCAAGTGAGAGATGCTGGGTGGCAAGGGAGTGGAGAAGAGAAGGTGGCACTTATGACGTACCCAGTAGGAAAAAGCAGGCAGGACTTGGTGACTGATTAAATATGAGAGAGGAAGAGAAGTGTCCAGCAGAGTGCTCAAGTTCAGATCCTCGTTAACAACTGTGAATGAACCAGCTAGTGACTCGGATAAGGTGTTTGCATATGAGGTCAGACCTTGGCATTGAAGTCTGACTCCATTACTTAATAGTTGCAAACCCTAGCCTCCTGCAGTCTTAATGAGCCTCAGTTTCCTCATCTATAAGATAGAATATAATAATAAGCTTGGTTTCAGAGGATTTTAATGAGGATTAAATGAAACCATGGATGTAAAGACATTTGAAAAGTTACTCACATATAAAATGTTATTGCTAAAATATTGCCCCTGTGATCTTTACCAATCAAATCTTGCATTTCTGTTTGTAGTTTGCAAAATTAGAACTTCTTCCAAAATCAACCATAGAGAAGACTAATTCTGTAAATAGCATCAAAACTTTGTATTTGGGGGTGGAGCAGGGTGGAAGCGATCATCTTTTGTCCTTTAAGCATTAGTCCTCTGTTTTTCATTTTAATAGCACTTAATTAAAAAGATGCATTATATTGTAATAGTATTATAGACGGTGGTTATATCACAAATCAACCTGACAGTGTTGAATCGTAGTTTGTTCTTAATAATGTTAATTTTTCTTTTTTCTGTCATTTCTTCTGAAAGAAAAAAAAAAACAAAACCTCTGTCTTAATCATTAGTTGTCTGACCTCAAAAACTCTAAAAATGATACCTCAATTTTGTACATAGGAAAGCAAGATCTAATGGTTTTTGCTCAATATCATCACTTTCAACTACAGGAAATATTTTTTTGTTTGTTTTTGTTTTTGATAGGAGAAGTGGGGGAATTTTGAGTATTTTGTCTTCCTATTGGTGATTTCAAATAATTATCAATTTTACTAAGTAACTTAGAAGTTTCACAGATGTTCATTAAAAAATATTACTTTACTAATAGAGCGTAAACAAGGATTGGAGAAAATTGGCTTTGAAATGTGTTTTTAAAGTTGTGGCTGGCATTCTAGAGGATTAACTACACTTCAGACAAAATAGTGAAGCCCTGGTGAAGTGAGTTGACTCAGTAGGATGTGAGAAATGACTCACCCTCCCCAACTTCCCCCAGCTGGAACTTTTCACCAAGTCCGAGGAGGCACGTAGCAGCTGAACAGAAATAGTTCTCTGAGAAACACAAAGCCCTGTCTTAGACCAGATCTGCCTTTTCTCTCCATGGTTCAGGGAGATAATACAGTATTCTAGTTTAGCAGAAGGGTCTAAAGAGTTTTGAACATCTATTGGAACAAGTAGTTAGGAATAGTTGCGTCCAGAGTTGGGGACGGGGTGATGCGATGTGCTTGTGTGTCTGTGTCAGGGAATGGATGGGGAGAGGAGAAATTTAATTTTGTCACGTAAGAAAGGAAGTGTTGTGGTACCTTATAAATGAGGGAAATGTTTTCAGTTTGAATTCCTTCTGCCAAAGTTGCTTTAAAATTTCTCTAATAGCCACAATTGGCAGCTGAGACCAAAAACCAGAATTACAGAGCAGAATAATACCTGCCTTTAGACACATTAGCCTGGTGAGTAAGGAGTGATTAGAGAGCAGCTGCATTTCATAGGCTTTTGAGTTTGCAACAAAGAATCAGAACGCAAAGTTATAATAATGCAGGATGCTAAGATTTAGCAAAACATGGAACTGAAATTAAAGGTGGGTATCAGCCCAGACAGAGCAATGAGAACAAGCACAGAGCATCAGACCCACCAGCCATAGACAAGCCCAGTCAGCCATGCCCGGGGAGGGTCTTCTCCAGAGAGGAGGAACTGGGGTCCGAGGACGGAATTTAAGAGTATACATTCACTGGATTCAGTGATTGCCCCAATACTCCTTGTCTTTCCCCTAAGCCCTGAGTTAAAATGAAAGCTCTCCAAGTCACAAAAATTAGCGCCCAGAGCAAGTGGAACCAGGGGTCCCCTTGCAGAATTCCTTGCGGAGGTCCCTATTTGTACATGTTGCCGTGTCATCAAAGCCCTTTTGTTTCAATCCACAGATGCATGAATTGAAAACAATTTCTTACATACATCCTTCCTTTCCACCTCACTCTCCCCACAAATGGGCAGCCAGTTGCCTATTTATTGAATAATCAATTCTTCTTCTCTTGTTAGGCTTACCCACCTGTATCATATATTAAACTCTCATATGTAAGCAGGTCTATTTATGGACTCTTTAATCTCACTGATCTGATTCCTCATACACTAATACCATTTTTAAAACACTCTAAATTTATACTAAATTTTAAGCTGATGGGGCTAGTATATCCTCATTATTCTTTTTCAAAATATTCCTTCTTTCTAATTTGATTTTTCTTACATTGATGTTTCCCATGAACTTTAGTACATTTGGGGTCTTTCCTATTCATCTCCTGCACAACCCATTCCCTCTCCCATCTTCCAAAATTACTCACATTAAAGCCTTTTAAAAAGCCTTTAACAGTGGTTTAGAGTTTTCTTTGGAGGTCCTTTCTAACTAACACTTTTTTTCCCCAACCCTAATCCTTCAAAGAATATGGAGAAACTGCAGAAACTTGAAGAAACCTATCAATGTGAGAGAATGATTTCACCCCTATCATCAGATTATAATTGAAGTCTTTGCTAATTTCATTTTGTAGCACTCAGATCTCTAATTTTGATCAAGATAGTCCAGGGGATTAAAAAAATTAACATTAAAGAGTCACTGTTCTTTGACCCTTCTCAATGCCCCCAGCTAGAATCCTCACCTCTAGCCCAGCTGCTTTCCTTGCAGTTACCCTGCATGTCTTGGTCTTCTTTAGCCATCCCGACCGTAGAGGCCTCTCCTTTCTCTAAAGTCTCTAAAAGTAAAGTAGCAAAGGTGCATTATGTTCGCACGACCCATTTGCCACTCAGCCAGCCTGGTATGGTGACGAGTCCTTCTTCCCAGTAGATCATTAGAGAGGTCAAGTGTATCATCCCTTTTTGTCCCCCCAACTCCCCTACTTCTTCCCCTCTCTCTTCTGTACCTCACCCGAGATGCCTTGAATGTCACAGTTTGCGTCTTGCACTTTCTGTAAACATTACCATTGGTAGCCACGATCGTGCATTCACAACTACACCCAGATAGTTCTCTTACAGGGATGTTTTAAAAGTTGAGCATGAGATTAAAAACTAAAAAAATCCAGGCAAGTGAAAATTATACTTGAAAATCCTTTCACTGCAAACAGAGTGGCCCAGAATGTAGTCTACTCAGCAACATCTAATTTCCTCTCTTACCCTCTGGGAATATTTCCTTTGAATAGAACAGAGGGCTGCTGGTAGCCTTTCCATTGTGAGCTCATTTACTCTCATTGGTCGAACCACACAGCGGGATCCTTATCCAAATGCTCTAAGGAGGAAGCTCTGCCATATTTAAATTCTTCCCATTTTCCAAGTGTCACTTCCTCCTTGAACCTTCCATAGGTATTCCTCAGGGAGTCCTCCCCTTTCTGAATTTCCTTGGCTTTCTACAGAGCATCTTTTTGGTCTTGGAGGGTATCGGTGTGGTGCTTGTCTTTTTCAGAGCAACTCACACACTTGAAGTGTGGACTCTAGAGGGTTTTGAAACCTGGTCCTGCCATCTACTAGCTATGTGATCTTGGACAAGTTATTAAACTTACCTCCTCAGTTTCCTTATCCTGAAATGGTGATAATCATGATTCCAACCTCATAGGATTCTTATAAATAGTACATGAGTTAATATTTGTCAACTGCTTAAAACAGTGCCTGACCCAAAGGAAGTTTTCATATGTCTTTTTGCTTTTCAAAATTACACTGCTTCACCTAATACTGATGTTCCCATCCAATGTGGCTAAAGAAGGCAGAAGGAGTTCATGTAAGAGGGGGCTTACTTTTCATGGAGACAGTGTGAACTGACTCCTCTCTTTTCTCAAGAAGAGAAATCCCAGCTCTTTTCATCAAAATGAGCAGTTCTCAACCTCACTGTCTCTACAGGGCAGGGCTTGAAGATCAGTTATGAGATTCATCCTGTTACTACTAAGTGTGGTTTCAAAGTCCTGACATTTTAATATTAATAACTGTAAAGTTGAATAGTCAAGCATTTTCTTGATTGGGCAGTGGGAAAAAAAGGCAAGGTTGGAGAAAATGAGGGACCTGGGACCTCCCCCCTCACCCGCCCACCAAGCCCCAAGGGTGTTTCTCCCACCAGGGCATATCTGTAATGTGTTGGGCGGATGCTGGAAGAGACCCACTTGTATAAGCCACACAATTATCAGCCCCTTGCTGAGCAGCACCTTAAAATGCTCCCTGGGTATTTCATGAGTTTAAATTTGGTTTTCTGTAATAAAAATTGTAGCATCCTCAAGGTTAAGGGGCTGTAGTTTACGAGTCCTTGGAACCCCTGGCATGGCTGGAAACACCGCACAGATCAAGAAGCCCTCCTTGAGAAATTTATCGCTAAGATGGGTGGGACAAAGCAGTGTTTGGATGCTGTTAAACCACAGTTGGAGACAACCTACAAATAATAATAAAACTCCCCAGAATTCCTAATCCACCAGGTCTTCATTGATGCAACTCCTGACTAAGAACACTGAATCCATTCTAGTCCCTCTCGTCCCATAATAAAGGGCAATAAAAGCCAGGAAGGAGACAGAAATGAGGGGCCAGATTCTGCTAGGTGAAATACGTCAGCTGAAGAAAGACAAATACTATGTGATCTCACTTATATGTGGAATCTAAAAAAGCTGAACTCGTAGAAACAGAGTAGAATGGTGGTGGGAGTGGGGAGGCTGGGATGGGGAGAGGAATGGGATGTGTTGGTCAAGGAGTACAGACTTTCAGGGATCCAATGCACCACAGGGTTAATAGTACTGTATTATGCCCTTGGAATTGCTGAGAGAATTTAAGTGTTCTCACCACAAAAAGAACATGGCAAACATGATGGAGGCTTTAGCTAGCACTACAGTGATAATCATTTTGCAGTATATAAGTGTATCAAATCAATACCTTGTAAACGTTAAACTTACATAATGTTATTATGTCAATTATGTCTCAATAAATCTGGGGGGGGGAAGTGGGAGGCTTGGATCATCCAGTTTAGAAGTTTATTGAGCACTGACTCTTTGGAGAGAGCCCTGCTTCCCTGATTTCTATTTTAAGAAGTTTGGAGAGGCGGTGTTTATGGTATTAGTCAGCACCAGGGGGCAGAAGAGAAAGTAGCTTGTATGGAAAGAAGTCCATACACAAAAGGACCGTGTGAATAAACGGTGAAAGCTTGTGAAAGCATGTAAAAGCCTCCAGCGCTGTTCCAGGCACCTGGCAGGTAGGCTGTACATGTTAGTTGAATCTGAAAGTCTTAAGTCATTAAAAGATGATTGCTCAATTACAGAAGTTCACGTTCATTGTAGAAAAATTTTAAAAAATACAGAGAAGCAAAATGGCAAAGAAAACTTTAATTACTCATAATTTCACTGTCCAAAACTAAGCACTGTTAACATTGTAGTAGAGCATATTTCATTTTTGTTGTATGCACATCTTACTCCTAAAATGGAATCACAATACATTTTTCTTATTTTATGATTCTCCATCACTTAAATCAGTCATATCCACTTTTTAGCTCAACAAAGGATCATGGGTAGGGGAAAAAACCTCAACCCAGTGTCTGAGTTTTGGCTCTGCTCTAGCCAGTCCCTGGCAAGCAGTTCAGCTTCTCTGAGCTTTAGATTTCTCATCTGTGAAATAAAAACTCTGAAGCCAGGGTAGGAAGTGTAATAGAGTGAAAACTAAAAATGAAGGAAAGAGCACGGACTTGAGGACCACCATGGGTTGAACACCTGCTGGACACTACACTGTTTTCTCATCTGCACAATCTCATTTAATCCTCCATACAACTTCACTCTCTCCACTTTACAGGTGAGAGAATTGAGGCTAGAACGTGCCTAAATTGGAAGGTGTCAAACCCAAAGACTGCCCTTTTAGCTAGTTTCCGCTGGGCTGAGGGGCTAGTAGATCTGCTATCAGTTGGATGTTCCCTCTCAAAAATGTAGCCCAAGATTTAAGTGCATTCTCCAGTGATATTCAGCATCAGTTTTTTTTTAAATAAAATAACTCCACTTTAACAATTCCACATTTTGTCTGTGATTTAAAAGACACAGGGGGAAAAAAAGAGACACAAATGAACTTATTTACAAAACAGAAACAGACCTACAGACATAGAAAACAAACTTACGGTTACCAGGGGGGAAAAGAGGTGGAAAGAGATATAGTGAGAGTGTGAAATTTGCAGATACTAAATGCTTTTATATAAAATAGATGCACATAAGCTTTTTCTGAATAGCACAGGGAACTATATTCAATATCTTACCATAACCTATAATGAAAAAGAAAATGAAAATGAATATATGTGTATGTATGCATGACCGAAGCATTATGTTGTACACCAGAAACTGACACAGCATTGTAAACCGACTATACTTCAATAAAAACCCAAATAAAAACAATGAAATAAAAATTTTAAAAAGGGATTTTTGTGCATTTTACACTGCACATCTTGCACATTTTAATGGACTACTGGATAACTAAGAGGGCAGAACAAGGACATGGGTTTTATAAAAATAATTTATACTTGACTTAGAAATTTAATTTTATGGTTGTAACTGATGGTCTAAAAACTCCCAAAACTAAACAAAATTACGAAACCTCAGCGAAAGTAACTAGCTCGGGAAAGTCATGAAACTTGCAGTGTGATAATTTTAACATTTTGGTTTTCACATCACTGCCAAAGGACGTCAGAACTGAGTTGAGACCACTGGCTCTGTGGCTGACCGTCCACGTGAGCAAAAAAGGCTATTTCATTTCTGGCTTTAGTTTTCTCTTCCAGGGAGAAAAACTGAAGAAGAGACTGGAATACAAAGTGCCTTTTAGTTAAATGCCGCCTCACTGTTTTAAGGGGCTAGCAGGCTTGATTAGCAACATTTGGTAGAGAAGCAGCCTGCTTTGCAGTGCATTTGCGGCTTCACCCAACCCCAAATAAGCAGCCAACTTCTGATTGTTCAGGCCAAGGAGAGGGAGGAGATAAGCCCGATGACCCAAGCAATGAACAAAATAATCATTTCAAATATATATATACAATTGGAACGAGCCACAACGTTCTGTGCTCCGATTTAACTGTGCGCAGAAGCCTCAGGCACGAAACGCATCTCCTTCCCTGCTTTCCTTCTGTGCTGGCGCCCGGCCTGGGGGAGGTTTGCCGCTTTCTCTCCTCGCCTGCACCCGCTACGTGCGCTGCGGTGCTGCCTTCACGGCCCCTCGCCCGGGGTTCGCGTTACGTGGCTCAGGCCAGCTGCCCCCGGGGGACCCCGAGCGACCCCGCGCTCCGAGAGTCCGGCACCACGGCGGTCACGTCCCCCCGCGAGGGCTCGCGCCCCAGCTGAGCGCTGGTTGGTCGCGCCGTCGGGCCCGCCGCCCGGCGATTGGTCCTAGCCGGCGGCTCACGTGGTCCGGAGCAGATTAAACCGCCTCTCGGGCGCCGCACCCGCAATCGGCCTGCGCTACCGCCGAGCGGGGACCGCAGGGGCCCGGGTGCGGACGTGCGCAGGCAGCGGAGTGCCGCCGCCCTCTGCCTCATGAGCTGCACCAGGTAGGTTCACTGCGGGCTCTCCGCCCTGTAGCAGAGGCAGCGCGCAGCTGCCGGGAGGTTGGGCTGCGTTTTCCTTCTGTCATCACTGCAAACGAGGACCACAGGGGAGGGCACGTTGACTGCTGACTTGAATCTGGCACCCGGGAGGCCTCGGAGGTGTGATTTGCCCAGCGCTTCTTAGGCAGAGCTGATTTTGGTAAACAGCATCTTTTAAATCGGAAACTGTCTTAACGTGAGTCAGCTTTAGCTCTGATTCTCTCCCGGATTCCGACCGTGTCTCTTGGTCCTGCACAAGTGTCCCAAGGCAGCTTACCTCGTGGGAGCAGCACTCTCAGATTGCTGGTTAGGTAGTTAAATTTTAGGGAGAGACTATAGGCAGATGTTCGCATCCATTGGTTCTCTCTCGCTCGTCGTATGATGGTTTGTCATGGCAAAGTCATTCTCAAAATTTGAGCAAATCATTGTTTTAAACTCTCTGCCAGGACTTAAAATTCCAGGGAAATTGCCATAGCCTAAAACTGTCTTTCTATAAGTGCAAAATGTGAAAAAAACAAACAAAACCCCCAAACAAACCAAAAAAACCTCACACAAATCTACTTAAATAGCTTCTCTCGATATAGCAGACTTCTCTAAAAATCCTGCCTGTTAACTATTATTAGACCCACAAACACAGCTTTCTCTTTCATTTGTTTGTTCTAAGTTTGTTAAGTCTCCCAGAAAAAAAACCAAACCAACCCAGGGCTAATAAAGTAAATTTTCTGAATGTTTTTTTATTATCTGTCTTATGATAATGACCATTTGCTTATGTGTTTAGAGCTGCTGAGGAGACAGTTACTAAAGCCAGATTGAGAAATGCCACATACAGTATACGCACACCTCTTATCTGAAGGCTAGGATAGGAGGAAAGTGCCCATAAGCTTGGCGATAGATACTCAGGGCCAACGGCCAGAAAAAAATATTCTTCTTGATGGACACCTCTTGATTTAATATTTTGAGCATAGTTATGTTTAAAATTTTAAATAGCTTTATTATCTTTCTGGTTATAAATATCCATTGCCAAAACATTAGAAGATACCAAAAATGTACAAAGGCAAAAATAGATCGCTTGTTACCCAGAGATAACTGTTAACTTTTTGTTGTGTTTCCTATTAAGTCTTGCAATATTTGAATGTGTGTGTGTGTGTGTGTGTGTGTATGTGTGTGTATAGCATGTATTAAAACAGCCCAATTTTCAGGTCGTCAGCTTTTTCCACTTAAACGTGGACTTAACATGAACGTCTTTCTGTGTGAAATACAGATTGTGTAAAGTTTTTCTTTAAGTGCACGAACTGCCGACTTGCACTTCAGCCGGTATTTTGTGTAAAATGAGGATGAGCATGATAATGAAATTGCAAAGATAACCCTCTGACTTCAGTCTTTCTTGCCTTTCACTCTCAAAAACGTTCCATGAGAATTTTTATTGCTATTTTTTTCTTTTCAAGTGGATGACTGTTCCAGAGAAGTGTAATCAATTCAAACCAAAATTAGTAAGGCAACCAAGAGAGCAGGTCTGGAACTGTGCTCAGCAGATTACCTGGGAAGCTTTAAGGACATACATACTTCCTTGTCCCCATCCTCAGAGGGGGCTCTAAGTCCCAGACTTTTCTTTAATTCTGCTTTAAAGAAAAAGGAAGAAAACCAACTCTTTACGCCATTGTGACCAGACAAGTTTGAGAACCACTGGTCCAGAACAGAGCTAATGATTTTAGAGCTGTGACAGAGATTATCCCATCCAAACGTTTTATTTCTCAGGTGGAGAAACTGAGACCCCCAGCTGTTTTAAGCAGTTAACCCATGGTCTATAGCCAGTCAAGGGTAGAGCCAAACATAAAACACAGATCTCATCACCTAATTCTGTATTTATTCTTTTACTCCATGTGACAGCACTGCCTTGATATCTACTGTGCTGCCTATAATTTAGCCAATACAAAAATGGTACATTTTTGGGGACCAGAGGAAGTGCATCCCAGGTCCAGATGATAACCTCTCTTCCCTTTGTATTTCAGAATGATCCAAGTTTTAGATCCACGGCCTTTGACAAGTTCCGTCATGCCCGTGGATGTGGCCATGAGGCTGTGCTTGGCTCATTCGCCACCTCTGAAGAGTTTCCTGGGCCCTTATGATGACTTCCAACGAAGAAATTTCATGAACAAATTAAAGCCTCTGAAGCCGTGTCTCAACATCAAACAGGAGGCCAAATCACAGACCGACTGGAAGCCTTCACGCAACCAGGGCAAGAAGCGGGTGGTGTTCGCGGACTCCAAGGGCCTGTCCCTCACCGCCATCCACGTCTTCTCCGACCTCCCAGAAGAGCCAGGCTGGGATCTCCAGTTTGACCTCCTGGACCTGAACGATATCTCCTCGGGCTTAAAGCTCCACGAGGAGAAAAATTTGATTTTAGATTTCCCTCAGCCTTCAGCCGATTACCTAAATTTTCGGAACCGCTTCCAGAAGAACTTTGTCTGCCTGGAGAACTGCTCTTTGCAGGAGCGAACGGTGACTGGGACTGTGAAAGTGAAAAACGTGAGCTTTGAGAAGAAGGTTCAGATCCGGATCACGTTCGACTCCTGGCAGAGCTACACGGACGTGGACGGCGTCTACATGAACAACGTGTACGGTGGCTCAGAGAGTGACACCTTCTCGTTTGCCATCGACTTGCCCTCCGCCATCCCAACCAAGGAGAAAATCGAGTTCTGCATCGCGTACCATGCCAACGGGCAGGTCTTCTGGGACAACAACGAGGGTCAGAATTACAGGATTGTCCATGCGCAGTGGAAACCCGATGGGGTGCAGACCCAGGATTGTGCATTCCACCAGGAGCCCCTCAAGACCGAGTTGGAGTCCACTGTCTTTGGCAGCCCGAGGCTGGCCAGCGGGCTCTTCCCGGGATGGCAGAGCTGGGGGAGGATGGAGAACTTGGCCTCTTATCGATGAATTAAGCAACCTGGTGACAGGTCTTGACCTTCTTCCCCATGTAATTCTAGGTCTGTGTTGCTCAATAGTAGGAAGTCATTGCTACTTTCCTTCGGTAGGTTTAGGTTTGAGCTTTTGAGACCTGGCTAGGAAGAAGATTGCCACTTGAGAATTTAGTGTGGGCGTCTATATGGATGCTGCCCAATTTTGCCATCGAGGATCAAACAACAGCCTGGAAACCCAATTTTTATGAGAGTAATACTTTGTCAGTGCCCTTGTCTCCTTCCCTCTCAATTCACTGGCTTCCACGTTGGGCAAGGAAAGGTTGAGGAGGGACAGTGGATGGTGGTGGAAAGCTGTGTTAATGGTCCGAGGAATGTCTGAAACGGCTTCACAGAGGGCTCTGCAGCTCCAGTCAGAGCACGAGTGACAGGTCTGATACTTAACTGTCGATGAGAAAATGTAAGGTTACTTTGTCTTTTTAAGTTGGTTTTGCATTTTTCTCCAGGGGAAATAATTTGTGGAGGGGAGAAAAAAAGATCCATCCTTTGTATTCTCATGGAGAACAACCCAAACAAACCTTAGGGGTGTTGAGTGGTATTGGGGAATGGTGAATTATAACTCTGGAGAATCAAGATTTTACGGGAAGCCTTTCTGTTCAAACGTGACTTATCAAAAATCCGGATTTGGGGAAAGCTTAAGCAAACCTGGCTTTGCGGTGGTAATGGGATAAGTGACCTTGTTTGTGATCAGGGAGTCATGCTTGGGTTCTCAGTATAAATGCTGCCTGACCAAAAAAACCACCCCATCGTCAATGGCCAACAACTTGTAGGGACTCTGGGTCATGTCAAAGGTCACTCTTTGCAAGTGCCTCAATTAAATCAGAATATTGTAGTTGCTTAACCCAAGAATCTGAAGGATCATCTAATAACTCATGAACGTTTGGCCTCAGAAGAAGGTCCACTTTGTATACTGGCATTCCTCCTGCTATACTGTTGTACCTTTAAGAGTGTTGTCGGTGTACACAACTCACATCCTTCATATTGAAGGTGACTCATTTTTCTGCCACACTTTTTCGATGTGATGTTGGAAGTGAGGACTGACACTGATTCTCAATTCAAGAATCTGGTACCTTGCACATAAAAGCAGCCATTTTTTTTTCCTCTTGCCTATATTCTTGTTATTTTAAGTCTATCAATTTTTTTGAAGGCCACTTTTTTTTTTTAAATGAATGTGAATTGTTTTGGGTGTATTGTAATATACTTGTTTGGGAGAGTGCATAAATCCATTCTGTGAGATCTTAAGATCTCAGTGTTTGCTTCTATCATTGTGCACGTCCATTGAGAGGCGTTCAGAGAATGCAGTTAACTTTAACATGTGTGACCTGCCGTGCTGGAAAAGTACTATTGGAATAACTCTGCTTAGGACAGTATTTGAGGTCTGGCTAGCACCCACAATTTTTCTACTCTAAATATTTCACTCTCCTATAAGCTATCCTCTGTGAACTTCTCACTATAAGAATAAAAGTGTTTGATATAAGATCTGAGTATGTTTTCTTTCTTAAAGCCACACTAAAGTCAGAAACCAACTGTGATTCTCCGGTGTCTATAAGGACAACTGAGCCAGGTTAATTTGGACCAGGAATTGGATCCACATGAAAGTATTCACATGGTTCCAGTCTCATTAGTGAGACTTTCTACCTGCTTACCACTGGGGCTGGGGTCCAGCGGCAGTGACTTGAGCTGCTGGGACTGTCCGCTTGACTGTCCCCATCTGTGCCAACTGCTCATCACACACACTCTCTGCCTGAACAGGTTTATCTTGGGGGCCACTTCTCAGCTTTGAAATGGGGGAGGGGATGGTGCGGGAGAGGCTGGAGTGGCTTCTACCTCCTGAGCTCCAGCACCTTCCTGAAGGGGCAAAGATTGGAGCTGCGTGGAGGGGATAGAGAGTGGGCTCTGGGTGTCCATCCCTGACTGAGGGGAAGGCTCAGCTCCTCGGGGTGGGAGGTTGTAGATCTGGGAACCAAAGTCATATTTCAGTTCTTGCCAAAATTGCCAGAAAGGGCTTCTTCACAGTGCTAACTCGAGGGGAAGTAAATGACCAACCTATTAGAAAGGCCCAGTTATGAAGAACAGATTTTATCATATAATGTCCTCTTCATCAGGAGTTGTAAACTATAGGCCTACGGGCTATATCTGGCTGCAGATTTTTTTTTTTGACAGTTTTTGTTGTTTCTCTTTTTTTTAAAGAGAAATTATTGCCAAGATTAGACCATCAGCAGCCTACGTTTAAAAAGATTTAGCTCTCCTTTTTTTTCTCCCCAAATCACAACGGCTTTCCTCATAGTGACACCTACCCAGAGTTGAGTAGCAGCTGTCTCCTTTGGACGGGGCGTACCAGCCTGTGTCTCCTTGCCCCCGCACTCCCCACCCCGGCCCCTTCTTTCTCTTCTGCTGTCTGCCTGACCCCTGAAGGCTGTGGAGTTTATTATCCTTACTTTGTTCCCTTTGGCTGTCCGAGCTGATGGCTGGGTGAAGAACACCCTCCGACAGGGACCTCAGAGACCGTGGGACACAAAGGACTAACTTTATAAAAGAAACTCAGGTCCCGAGAGGGGCAGTGACTTGTTCAAGGTCCCAGGGCAGGTTGAGTCAGGCTGGAACAGTGACTTCTAGGCTGGATGGTGACTTTTTGCCTCGTGTTCCCCCGCGGCTTCCCGCTTCCTACTCCAAGTCTCCTCTGGAGACCTTCCTTTCCCAGCTGCCCCTTTTCTTAAAGAGGGAGTGATTTCCAGGCAGGCATGACTCTGGTCAGCTCTTGCTGGTCACCTGCGCCAGCTCCACCCAATGCTGGCTTGTCCCCCAGGCTGCCTGTGAACCACTCAAGGAGGAGGGCCTCGCCGAAGGGCAAGCTGTTCTGGAGTGTGTCCTATTGAATGGAATCATCCACATTTTACATCCTGATACCTCCCCTAATAGCAGAAACAACACTGCTTTTAAAATTTAACAAGGAGAATGGTTTGAATTTGGGGTGCATGGTACACTATTCCAAAGGAAGAGATTTCATTTAGTTATTTAAAGAAGGGCTCTGTTCTTTTCTAGATTTAGAGATTTTCTTTTAGTTTATTGCCAAACTGAAGGGCTGGAAATCCCTCGTGCAGTTGCTGGACTGTGCGTCTTCATCAGTGAGAGTCCCAAAGAGCTGCCCAAGTCTGGGTGGTCCTCCAAGCCCCAAGGAGAGAGTCTCCTCCTTAGCCTTCATCACCAGGTTCTGCATTTTGTTTGTTTGTTTTTGGTTATTGGGGTTTTTTTTTGCAGCTACTGGGAGTTGTGGCCTGAACAAACCCTGCTGATTGTGGATAAGGATCCCAGACTCAGAGCAGTACCTTGGGTGTCGTTTTGCTGACTTCCCGCCTCTGAACCCTGCCCTCTTTCTGCCAATGAGTGGGTGCCCACATTGGCTGCATATCAGAATCACCTACAGAGTTTTAAAAAAGACTGATGCCTGCCTCCCTCCGCCCTCCCAGATACTTTTTAAATTGGTCTGGGTTGTGGCCTGGGTGTTGGAGAGTTTTGAGAGCATCCCAGATATTTCCAATATACATTAAGGTTGAAGACCCCGGCTTTAAGCTGTGGAAAGTGATGTGTCTTCAACCTCTCCATTTCAGAAAATAGTCATATATGGTTCAGAGGGTTTGTCCACTCACTTCTTTTTACAGATGATGAAATGGGGGTCCAGAGTGGTTCAAACTTGCTCATGATTATAGAAATAGTGTAGCCTGGCCCCCTGAACCCCTCTCCCAACACCCCTACCCTGCCCATATCCTCTCCTGCTTAACAACCTGAACACAGACTTCTTAAAAATTCATAACCACAACCGACCCTCACATGGATTTGCAATCTGAATTCACATTCCTGTGTTCTGAAAAACCTCAAGCAGATAGTTCATTAAAAAATGGCTTCTGGTTGCGGTACCCACAGGGGCTCAGTAGAAGTAAATGCAACTGCTCTGTGGAAGCGTGTTCCTTCCACATAAGCCTCAAAGAATTTTCACCAAACTGATTTCACATCCAGTGAAATAAAAAGACAAATCTTTCACAAGATGCAAGAAGATAAAAGTGAGGAGGCTAAAAAAATTTTGGGAAATTAAAAAGTGTCTTAAGCATAGGTAATGCGTAAATTAAAAAAATTTAATATAAGGGCATTATGAACAACTTTATGCTAATTAATCTGAAAACAGATAAAATAGATGCAGTTTTAGAAAAGTGTATTGTTTCCAAATGGTCTCAAGAAGAAACAGAAAACTTGGCAAGTCCTATAAACATGTAAGATTAGTAGTAAAATCGACAGTTTAAGATCCACTCACAAAATACCAGGCTCAGATATATATATATTTTTAACAGGTAGGTTGTATCAAACATTCAAAGATCAAATATTTCTAATCTTATATAAAATATTCCAGAATATATAAAAAAGTGGGAACATTCCCCAACTCATTTACAAGTTAGTATAACCTCAACACTGAAACCTTACAAAGACAATATAGGAAAGGACAGTTATATGCCAGTTTCACTCATAAATAGATGCAAACATTTATAAACAGCAAATTATTAAAAATGAATCCAAAATGTATAAAAGGGTCTAGGTCACAGAAAGACTGATTCTGTTTAATATGATAATAACCCTCCCTGAACATTCAAAATGGCACCCATGGAGTGGAAAGCCTCTTGCTGGAATCACCACCTACAACCACAGGTACATACGGTCTCCCAGCCCTTGTTTATCAACATTAAGAGTGTGTCAGACCCTGGTAGAGAGAGGCATCTCCCATCTTGGAATCAGTTCCAATTGCATTATATCATCATCCAGTTTTAGCATGTTTGGAGACAATGATCAGGCCACACCTATAGCCAAAATTTGCCATAACAGCAACAAAAGATATAAATGCTCCATATCACAGAAGGATACAGTTATAAGGATAGCCAGTGGGGGCTCCTGGCTGTTGGCTGTTTGCTGTTCCAACTTCTCATAGCCCCTTTGCCCGACTCATGCTCTGTTAATGGATCTCAGTATCAATAGCTCCTGACAGGTATGGGTCACCAGAGGAGCTGGTGAGTCACATGCTTATACCTACTCCTACAGCAGATATTTTATCCCAGCCACTTATAGTGCTGACTAGATTCACAGTAACTAAAAATGGCTGTAACCAGAGTCTGTGTGTGATGGCACACACAGACTTAAATATCCAGTACGTACACTGTTGGATGATGCAACTTTCAAAATTAATCTTTGGCTATACCATGCACTACTTGTTCATATGTCCGCTTTTGGATCTATGATACACTCCCTTTCTTGCGGAGGCTGACACTGCTCTGGCCATTTAGGGCACGTGCAGTTAACCCTAGCATTTAGCCAGAATCTTCATTTTGTTGCCACCAAAGTTCTGACAGGTAATTTAAAAAAATGGAACCCAGTCCCCAAAGGAACCATGTTGGTAGCAAACAACAAAAATTCAATGTGCACGTTTGAACTATTTTCGTGACAACTGTCATTATAGTAAAATTGCTTTTCATTACTTGAAATGCCATTTGAGCTGTCATTATGCTTATGAGGCTGCTGGAGGTGGATGCAGTCACTGGCTGCCTGTGGTTTAAGATATGACAGGAAGGTAAATTCTCTTATTTCTCTAATGCTCTTTTTGTTTCTCCAGTTGCCACAGTCTGACCTCTCATCACAAACATCACATCATTTTCACAGGTTTCATTTTTACATATGTGTAATTGATAATTGTATAATGTATAATTCATATTCATACATATAATACATTTTACATATGTATATATGTAGTTATTATTATTATTAAATTTTAGCGAAGGGGGCTCAGACAGAGATAAGCCAGGTATTGGGGAAGGTGGAGAGGGCAGAGAGGAAGAGGATTCCATTACGTTAGCTTGGGATGTGGGAAAATTATACCATTGACTGAAGTGGAGAGTTTGTGAAGTTTGGGAGAAGATTGTATTTTGTATGTACTGAGTGAGAGGTGACAGTGCGTCCACAGACAATTATTTTATGGATACTTGGTAAAGCAGACGAACATACAAATTTGTGAAGAAGGGAAGCAAGTTCTCTAGGGAATATTCTTCCTTCTAACTCCCATCCACTTGTCCCAGGTCTACCTTCTGGTGCTCTGTGGGTTCTGTTCATCGTGGGTTTTGTCCAGCAAAAGTCCCACCGTGGAAGAACGAAATTACTCAAGACTTTATCAGGTCAAGAGAATGAGAGGGGCCCGCAGACTGACTCCCCGAGCTCCTCCAAAGCTCTTGTATTTATTGACAATAGTCAAACAAAGAATCAAAGTGAAATACGTCATAGGAATGAGTAAGGGGCATGCTATATATGCAGGGATGCAGGTCAGCAGTTTCAGTAAGTGAAAAACAGAGACATTATAATCTTAATTTATACTTAGAGAGAAGGTTACAATATTGATGGTACAAACAGTTATTTTAAGCCTCAAACAATCATAGGCAAGGTTACAGTTTTCCGAATAATTGATAGTGAAAACCCAGACCACCACAGTCTCCCTACAATGATTAGAAATCATCTAGGCATGAGAAGCAGCCCAGCTGTTCCCAGCTAAGGGCTAAGTCGCAGTCTTCTGTGAGCAAGAGCAGCCTACACCGTCCACCTACGCCTGATGAGCGAAGCATGTCCTGCCGGTTAGGGCAGGGGATGAGTTATGGTTTTCCATAAGCACAAGCAGCCCTGAATCTACGACCGCGAACTAAGCAACGCAAGCGAAGCACGTCTCTGCTTTGTAGGGCAAGGGGACAGTTTGTAACAGATTCCTGCTAGCAAAGCAGCTTCAAGGCAATTAAGCGAAGTTCCGTAGATAAGGTGGTGACTGGTATTGAGAGTTTAGTCTTCGGTGCTTTTGGACATTTTGCATTGAAGTAGCAGTGTAATGACAAATATAGAAAGCACTGGTTTTGATTATGCATTTCTTACGTGTTTACATAAAGGTGAGAATATGATTTGGTAAAAGCAATTATTACAGTATCAAAGTCAGTTAACCCAAGTTTGTGCTCCCACAGTGCTCCATGTCCAAGTGCATGAAATCACCCTCAGCCCCTCTGCTCTCAGCCCGTCTGCTCTCAACCCCTGCACCTTAGAGGGCCCTTCTGTGATCTTCTTCTAGCTGCACCCCTTCCCACAGAGTGAGAAGTCCATAAGGCCAAGGGGATGTGCCCACCTGGAGCCTCTGCACATCCTCCCTTCTAGATGTTGCCCCTGGTACCCCGGGTTCTGAAATTGCTTCTCCAACTGAGCCCACCTCCAGGGCCCGTGCCGGCATCGGCTCTGTGTGTCTTCCCGAGGGTGGGCTACACCACCAGTGGCTGCACCCTTGGTCGTGACAGGTTGCTGTACACTTGGTCCTGAGAGGTGGCTGTTCGGAGGATGAAGTGGAGGATTTCATGTGGACAAGGCTTGAACACATGGCCCAGAGTGTCCACTGCATAAAAGGTGAGATTCCCCATTGGTTCAGGATGAAGTCAGAGTGGGAAGAGAAAGGGACTGGTCAGGCTAGGGCCTCCAATCACATTCTTGCCCTGGGCCCTGTGAATCTTGGAAGCTTCTACTCTTTGACATCTCGGCCCTTCAGTTCCTTGAGGATTTTCAGCATCCTTCGTTTGAGTTTATCACTGCTCTTTTCCTGCATGCCAGCTGTGGAGAAGAGCTCTCAGCTGGTGTACCCTGGTGTTAGAGCAGGCAGACAGCTAGATATGAACAGAGAAAGGGGGACACAGACCAAATGACAGGAATTGGGCAAAAAGGAGGGGCACAGGCCAAATGCAGGAAACATACATATGCACCAGGTGTCCCTGGCCAGAGAAAGAAAAGTAGGAATCTTTGGGCTGATAAGGGGCCACAGCTTTGGCTTGGGGACCAACAAGGAAAGGTCAGAAAAGGCAGGAATTTCCAGTATCCGAATGTAACCTTTTGCTCATTATGCCCTCATTTCAAAAAATTAGCCTTGCAGATCAGAAGTACCCATCATGCACCAACGCCATGATACTTCTAATCCAGAAAAATAAAGACAAAAATCCCTCCTCGCTTTGGGAAGGTGGAGTTGGGATGATAATCAGGAAATATGACCCCAGCCCTTCCCTCCTCAATGAATATTCCGCTCATTCATTTTACACCCTATGTAACTACCTTGCCAAAGAAACTCAGAGCAGCTGCTCACCTGAGCCTGCCCGCTCTCCCCTTGAGATGTACTATCCATCTGTTAATAAATCCTCATTTTACTCTTTTTAACCTCTAAGTCTTGTCTCTGAATTCTTTCTGGGACGGGGCAAGAACCTGGAACGCCAGTTGGATCCACCGGCAACACTGGGACAGGGCAAACCCAGCCATGTCTTTGCCACCCGTCTTTGCCTCCATGGCCTTCCTCACCCTTGCTGCCCTCCTACTCATCTCTTAGAAGGTGGGGTGGGCAGGATGCTGCCAGCTACAAGGGGGGTCACAGAAAGGAGGTCATGGGGCAGTGGATCAAGACCAACCTCCATATTTTACAGACAGGGACTCTGTCCTCAGGTGATATTGCACAGAAAGTGGAGAGCTTTGGTCTCGAAATCTTTCGCAGACGAGCATTGTGTCTTGGAGAAGCTGGGACTCCTCAAAGACTCCTGACTACACACAAACCAAGGAAATGGTGGCACTGCTGACAGCACTGTTAGAGCCACTGTGATGGGGACAGAGCCCCTGGACAACTTTAGTTTCTGGAAGTTAACGACAACCTTTGATCTCGAGGGAATTAGCATCTTATAACTCTGTATTTACGCATTGTATTAAATGTCTAAGACAACATTTCTATGGTCTATGATGTAATTTGATACAACTACAATCTGCCTAAATTGGACTTGGGAGACATTTTACCATCAGGAGGATAAAGTAACCAATCCCATTGTTCCTCTTGCCTTCCTTTGGCTGAGGGCTCCCTCATCCTTTGTGTCAGTACTTAGGGGTCACCTCCTCAGAGTGGTCTTCTCTGACTACCGTATCTCCCGCAGGTATTCCTGGATATTCTCCCACATTCGTTATTTCATCAGCCACTGCTGAATGCGTGTGAAGTGCCCGGATCCCTCGATCCACGTCCTCATGGAACTTCCGTTAACACACATTTAGTAACGTACCAGGCATTGTGCTAAGAGTGTTACTTAAATTTTGTCTAATCCTATGAGGTACGTACTGTTATCATCACCACTTTACCTGTAAGGAAGTTGAGGCACAGAGTGGTTAAGTAGTGGGCCTAAGGACACATAATTAGTAAGGGGCAGAACTGGAATTTGAACCTAAGAAGTCTGATTCCAGCACAGAGACATTTCCCCTCCCAGCACTGTGTTCGTTTCCTTCATCACGTGTCTCACAATTATAATGTTATCTGCAATAGGATGTTGAGTGAGACCTTTTCTGTTGTCTTGGAATGGCTGTCACGATCCACAGGCGACACAAAAGGTCCTAAACTCTCTCTGTTTCTAAAGAGAGCTCCCAACCCATTTTCAGCAACTGAAACGGCAGACTTGGCCCCAGACTGTCCCCTCGGCCTGGGTCCCAGGTCTAGGAGGAGAAGGCTGAGCCGGAGGGGGTGGGGATCCTCAGAGTCAGCCTGGAGGAGGAGCAGAGCTCCTGGTGAGAATGTTTCCCGCTGGGGCAGGGAAAGGGGCTCCTCCTCCCTCCTCCAAGCCAAGGTCTGGGGTGCACTTCGGGAATCACAAGTGTCCTATTTCCTGGCTGGACATCTGCTTGGGCAGCAGAACTGCTTTCTGCACTGCGTCTGTTTGTGTGCCAGGGGAGGAAAACCTTGAAGAGAGAAGGTGCAGCTGAAAGAAAGGATGGCAGTGGGGCAGGGTCTCTCCCAAGCCGGGGAGACCTGGCAGGCTGCTTGAATTT
The DNA here is from genome assembly GCF_048564905.1 of Vicugna pacos. Lineage (NCBI taxonomy): Eukaryota > Metazoa > Chordata > Mammalia > Artiodactyla > Camelidae > Vicugna > Vicugna pacos. Next base: position 70,084,908 of record NC_132997.1, on the reverse strand, counting down.
CCCATGGGTCAGAAAGGCACAAGGAAGTTACTGGCCCCCAGCCATGATGGCCACTCTCCGGGTGAGGGCACCTCCAGCAGCAAGCGTCTGTGAGGTGGGCTGCAGGTGGCAAGGGCCAGGAGTGGAGAGAAAGAGCTCAGGGTCTCCTGCACCTCCACGCCAAGCCCCCCGCCCCCAGCAGCAAGTTCTGGCCACTCTAGGTGGAGGGCAGAGGGCTTTAGATCAGATATGAGATGGGAGTTTCAATTGGCTCAGACTAAATTTCAATAACTGAAAGTGACAGGAAGTAATGGGAACTGTCTGAGATGTTTTAAGGGGGGCACAGAGGGAGGGAGATCATTTGACCTCGCAGAGTTGAGAAAAGCATTTGGAAAAAATTAAAACTATGTCCTGGTTATTCTCTGTTGATTTGGAACTTTTTGGTGAACTGGTGTATGTATTTAATTGTATGTTCCTTTGTGGATCGTCTGCCCTAACCTGACTGTAAGCTCTGTGAGGACAGGACCTGTCTGTCTTAATTACTGCTCTATTCACAATACCTGGTCCAGAGTCTGGCAAAGTAAATGTGCATTGAAGTGAAGAGTAAAGGATGTCATGGCTGGTCTGGAGAAGTTTAACTGGTTATGAATCCTGGCATTCCTGATGACTGACTAGACGCCCCCAAATAGATGCTCTGGAATCTCAGATGCTCAAGGACTCTTAGAAGACCTCAGGGTGGGGGTTGAGAGCATGTGCATTGTGGTCACAAAGATCTGAGTTCAGAACTCAGCACCTACACTCTTCACTTAGGATCTCAGTCAAGTAACATAGCATCAGAGCTTCCCTTCCCTTAGCCACTAAATGCCTCTGTCATAGAGACAACTGTGGATTCTTAAGGAATTTTAATGAGATCATGCACATCAAGCACTTAGCAGTGCCTGCAACAGAGCAAATGTTTAATAGATCATGGCTCTGTTTATCAGGGGTGTGCAAAAAAGTGTGTTAAGGTATACATGGCCTGACCTGTAGGTGATTCTTTTGAGTAGCATGACCTGAACTTGTAGTATTAAGGCTCAGACCTTGGACAGTGTGAGTGTGGGGGACACTTGATTCTGTGCATGGGACTTACGGGACCCTTCAACGTGTGTGGTGCAGGAACCAGGGGAAGATCATTGGTGGGACCGGGCTTTGCAAACCACGAAGTGAGGAAGAGTGTGAGGATTTCTATGTATGCAGGCATGTATGCATGTATGAATGGAACTGTAGCTGATATGCAGTGTTAGTTTCAGGTGTACAGCAAAACGTTTCAGTTATACGTATACATACATATATATCTATTTTCTTTTCAGATTCTTTTCCATTACAGCTTATTACAAGAAATTGAATTTGTGCTATCCAGTAGGTCCTCGGCATGAGGATTTATACACTTACAGCCTGAACACTGCAAGAGTTAATAATGGGCCACAGGCAGGCTCAGGGTCTTATTGTTTATTTATAGAAATGCCTTGGAGAGTTAGAGAAGGGGAGGGAAAGCAAAGAATGTGTTCCTGTGCAGGAGTGAGTGAGTGTGTGTGTGTGTGAGAGAGAGAGAGAGAGGGGGAGGGAGGGAGGAGGGCAAGCTTTCGGGCTTCCATTAACATGCACACCCTGCCTTCGCCCTTGTCCCCTTCTGCAAGCCCTTATCTCCCAGCTGTCTTAATGCCACCTCCTCTGGCCAGTCCTCTCTGGACACCTCATCTGACCTTGGGCTGTCACTCAATCCTTCCGAGTACTGCCTCAGCCAGCCAGGGAGAGCCTGGTGCTGGCAGAGGCCGCACTGAAAACAATTCACTCTGAAAGCTGGGCTTGTTGGCTTCCAAGGGTGAAGCCGGCTAAAGAGAAGGGATGAGGGAGTCCCCCCACCCCCTCCACTCCCTCCCGCACAAGCCCTCTCTTGGAAACTACCCTGCCCCTCCCCGGGATGACCTCCGTCCTTAATGAAATGGGAGAAACAGAACGTCACAACTTGTTTCCTCTCCAGTTGAAAAGATGAACACCCTGGAGTGCATTTTAAATGCTGCCTGGCCAGCGTGGGGTGGCTGGGGGAAGGGTGGAGGCTGACTTGCCCTTTCTTTGCCAGACATCTGGGAACCTAGCCCATGCGCACTTTGCCAGTGAAACTTGAAGGGCAGCGAGTCATTGTGGGAGAGAGACTGCAGTTCCTCCAGATAGAAGCCCACCCCTTCTTAGGGTCTTCATTTACAAGGTCAGTTGTGTTCACTGACCACTAACATTGTTAGTGTTTAGAGAGATGGAAATTGATCAGGAGCCACCAAACAAGTTTTAGGTTAAGACTTTGGCTCTGCTTCAGGGCCTATGCCCTTGACAGCCGGTAAAGAAAAGGAAGGCTTAAAACATTGGGAACTGTAAGGAGTCGAATGAGAGTTGACTGAATCCCTGATGGAGTTGAGAGTCTGTGATACAACTCGCGCGAGAGAAATGGGGCAAGAGAAGATGGCTGTGCTCCAGGCGTCGGGTGGGTCCCTGGTTCGTGCCTCATCAAATGAGGGTCCTTGGCTTCGTGCAGGAAAGAATTCAAGAGTGAGCCATAGTAGAGTGAAGGTAGATTTATTCGAAAAATACATACTCGGTAGACAGAGTGCCGACCATCTTAAAGGCAAGAGAGCGACGGAGGCCTAGGAGATACACATTCCACAGGCAGAATGCAGGCCGTCTGGACAGGCGAGAGGTGCCCCCAGAGCACAGGGTCATTTAGGAAAGTGAGATCCGCCACGGGGTGTGGTGGTTCTAGTTTTCATGGGCTTAGTAACATCATATGCTAACTTCATATGCTAACAAGTGGGAGGATTATTCCAATTACTTGGGGAAGGGGCTAGGATTTCCAGGAACTGGGCCACAGCCCACTTTTTGACCTTTTATGGCCCACCTTGGAACTGTCCTGACCCCTGTGGGAGTGTCATTTAGCATGCTAGTGTATTACAAAGAGCCTATAATGAAGCTCAAAACCTACCAGGAGTTGAATCTTCCCATCTTGGTGCTAACTGCTGTGTCATTCTTTCAGTGGCTGTGCCCTGCCCCCTCCCCTCCTATCTCAGTTGGGAATGGCTTCTTGAGTAGAGAGAGCTGTAATTAACATGAATTGCAGACCTCTTCTGTGCTTTACGAACACAGTTGGCCAGGCCTTTCCAACAGAGATTCACATCAGTGAGGCGGAGGCCCCAGCACCAGCATTTTTTAAGCTCTCCAAATGATTCTCAGGGGCGGCCAGGGTTGGGAACCACTGGTCTACAGGGCTGCAAAGGTTGTTAAGGTGCCCTACGGGTGGGTGACTAAAGAGTAAGAGAGAAAGACCAGAGCGTCAAGGGAACCCTGGTTTGCTCTCCTAGGAAGGCAGGGCCCAGCAGAGAGGCACTTCCAATTGTCCCAGTCTCCGTTTTCCTTGGGGAGGGAGAGGCCTCCCAGGCATGCTGGATACAGCCACCAGGAGCAGCTGCAAAGTGCAAGAGTGGAGAACCGAGACGGTGGAGGCCAGAACTGATTTATAACCTGCAGTCAGCCAGGAGCACAGAGGATCTGGACTCCGAAGTGCTGGGCTGAACCTTTGAAATGCCTCATCTGGCCTCTGAAGAGCTCACCTATGACGTCAGCTGCTTCTCATCTGGTGTCATAATAATGATGTACTATTAATTTTATCTTTCACTCAAAGTCACCTCACAAACTTCTTGTGATGAGTTGGATTTGAGTAAGCTCAGTTTAGAAAACCTGCATACGGTTTGTATTTGAGGATTTCCTCATGGTGGAGGAGACAGGGTGTCCAAGGGAACTGAAGTTTAGAGAGGGGGGAGCATTCTCCCAAAGCCACACAGCGTGTCACAAGTCCACTGCTGTCTTCACTGAGCCACAGTGTTTCTCGGCGATATCATTCCAAAGGGGTTTCCAGGCTGGGGAGTTGTATTTATCATGCATGTAACTGCTCATTGGGGTTTTTTGTACTTTACTCTAGAACCCAGAAAGGTCAATTTGTTCATCTATTTCTTTAGTAGAGAGTGGGCCTTATTGATATACAACAGTCACAGGTCAGCTTTCCTTTGGCCTCTCAGATAGGACTCAGCTGGTCGATCTGGTTTTCCTGTGCCCTGGTCCTGAGTAAAGGATAAAGAAAACCAAAACGCAATAAAAATGAATGGTGAGTAAGAAGTTGCTAATAACTGTAGTTTTGAGAGCGTCCTCATGGCTTTTTTCTTTTCCAATTCAAGTCTCTTTCCTTTTTCTGGGACTTCATACAACATAGCGGGGGTGGGGAAGGGGTTTGCTGTGGGGTAGGGGCAGAACCCAGCCCCCCCACGACTCCCACCCGCACTGTCTCTCTTCTCCTCTCTCCCCTCTCTTCTTTCCTTGGTCCATCTTCCTGCGCCGGTGGAACTGGTCTGTCTTGGGGTGGGAGGGAAAGAGACTGTGGGTTCGGCTGAATATTTTCATCTGTGATCTGGGTGATGGAATCAAAAGGGCTCAACATGAGGATTTTTCCCAGATGAGACGAGTGACCCTTTAGAAGAGGGGATTCAAAGCCCCAATGATCATCCGTCACGTGCCCCCAGTTTTCCGGAGCCTTGATGTGCTGTGTAGGCTCTGGAGATAGACAGGGAACAAGGGATGCAGGGCTTGTAATCTGCCCGGGGGTCAGCCACGGCCAGTCCTGAGAGGGTGGAGACTAGGGGACAAGCCTGGATGAAGGAAGAGGAGTGGGGGGTTGTGGGGAAGGAAAAGTACCCTGGGGGCAGACCCCAGGCACACACCCGAGGCCAGCGGGAAGCAACGCAGAGTTGGCGAGGCAAACCAGCCGAGGGCAGAAGTCAGATAGATTAGTATCTAAGTGCAAGCCTGTCTTTACAAGCTGTGCGAAATAATGGGTAAGCATTTTCCCTTTTGAGCCCCATTTTCCTCATCTATGAAATGAAGCCGATATATGTACTTGCCTTCTTAGGCCGTTGTGAAAGTGAAAGGTGTATCGCTTATCTCAGCTCCTGACCCTCAGCAATCAATATTCAGCCAATGTCCAGCAGAGAAAAGTCGACCTTTCTGTCTTCCTTAATGCATTAGGCTAGAAAACAGAAGATTGAGCCGTGGCAGAAGTGAATCATGTCTCTTTAGATGTCTTAGCAGGGAAACTGACAATCAGCATTGAAGAAATTCCTCCCCTCATTTCTTAAAATTGATGTCTTCTTGCGAACAAAGAAGCAAGCAAAACTCAGATGTCTCAAAGGGCAGCTGTAAACACGATCATTCCTTTGTCCAGAGAAATCTTTCCTTTTGAAATCAATTATTTCAACCCACATGACTGCGCTGGGCTATTGGATATCTCTGCTTCAAATTATATTTGCTTTGGGCAATTCGGAATTATAGGAGAATCAAATGTCTCTTAGCAGATTCTTTGCTGTATTTGGAGAGTAAGAGAAACCTCTGCCAGTAGACCTCACAGCTACATTTATGATTTGTTTTCACTGTCACTGGTCCCAAAAGTTGGGCTTCTTGATGGTTTTCAAGTGAGTTTATTTTCACAAAATCAGTATGTGTGTGATGAGATCCGATAAGGCCTTTCTACAAAAAAGAACAACATTCTGCAGTCTGACTTGCTCTTAAAAAATCCGTGGCCCTAAATCAAAGTTGGAGACATATTTATGTTTGGGGTTTAAAGGACTAACTGAGACTTGGTAAACAAGCAAATGAACATGGAACTGGACCGTAAGGAGAAGAATTGGAGCTTTGATAAATGGCAACCTGATTTGGAAAAGAGATGCCTTTATTTAAACACCATCGAAGCCAAGTAGTCTGGGATGAAGGTTTTGCAATAGGTTCCCGAGTGGACCACACGAAGGGCTCTGAACTGCAGTGGAGTTCAAAACTGCGCCAGCTTCTGAAAGAAGGTTTTCATACTGAAAAGAGAATTTAATTGCAAGAACTTGTCGAATCTCTTATATAATTCTGCAGAACTTGCCCCTGTAGGTCAACCTTACTGGTGTTAGAACTAACTTCGCAGCACCTTAAATATAGAACGGTTCAACTTTGTTTTATTCCTTTTTGATCTGGAATTTGGGGGAAGCCAGAGTGTTGCTGGACCGTGTTCCCCATGTTCAATTTAAACACATGATTTATCTTCTATGCTTTGGAGGTAACAGTGCAACCTTGTACGAGTAGCAGCCATTAGAATTATAAGCAGTTATTTGTCTTTGCTCATTGTGGCTCCAAAGAAGGAATGAGTTGAAATGGATAAACCCGAAGTATGCAGGCTTGGCAGCCTTCTTGCTTGTCATGTATTAATGGAGGGGAGGGCGGTTTCCTGCTTTGGGTTGCAGCCCATTCTCCACCTTCTGTGCAGGGGGAGGAGATGAATGGTGGTGATTGAGAGCCGCAGAGGATTCTCTGCTGTGCATCTGTTACTGAGGGCTGTGTGTCAGGCACTGGGCTAGATCCTAGAGATTCACCAGTAAAAAGAAACAGGTACAGTCCAAGAGAGAGCCCAGAAGTAAATCCACACATATAAGGTCAACTAATATTTTTTGTTGAGATAAAACTGACATATACCATTAGATTAGTCTCCAGTGTGCAACATAATAATTTGATATTTGTGTATACTGTGAAGTTTAGTTACCATCCATATGGTCAACTAATCTTTGACAAGTGCGCCAAGGGTGCACAATGCAAAAAGGATAGTCTCTTCAATAAACGGTGTTGGGAAAATTGGATATTTACATGCAAAAGAATGAAATTGGACCCTGTCTTATACCATACTTAAAAATTAACTCGAAATGGATTAAAGACTTAAATTAAAGACCTGAAACCATAAAACTCCTAGACGAGAGCAGAGGAAAAAAATCTCCTTGACACTGGTCTTGGAAATGATTTAGATATGACACCAAAGAGATAGGCAACTAAAGCAAAAATATACAAATGGGACTACATCAAGGTAAAAAGCTTCTGAATAGCAAAAGAAACAACAAAATGAAAAGGCAACCTCTAGAATGGGAGAAAATATTTGCAAAGCATATATCTGATTAAGAGTTTAATATCCAAAATATATACAGAGTTCATACACCTCAATAGCAAACAAAAACAAAAACAAAAACCAAACAAAAAACCACAAACCACAAATAACCCAATTGAAAAATGGGCAAAGGACCTGAATAGACAATTTCCCAAAGAAGACATACAAATGGCCTAATAGGTACATGATAGGTGTTCAACATCATTAATCATCAGGGAAATGCAATCAAAATCACAATGTGATATCACTTCACACCTGTCAGGATGGCTACTGTCATAAAGACAAGAGGCAAGTGTTGGTGAGGGTGTGAGGAAGAAGAAACTTTTGTGCACTGTTAGAATGTAAACTGGTGCAGGCACTATGGAAAACAATACGGAGACTCCTCAAAACATTAAAAATAGAACTACTCTACAACCCACTAATCCCACTACTGGGTATCTTATCTCACACAAAAGTATGGTAACTATGTGAGGTGATGGGTGTGCTAAGTAGCTTCGTGTGGTAGTCATCTCACAGTGTATACATATATCAAATCATCATGTGGTACACCCTGAAAAAGAAAAAGGACTAGATACAGAAGCTCACAGTCCAGCTGGAGAATCCCACATTAATCAGACACTCTCTCACATTAACTCTTTTATTTTTAATTGAAATATAATCAGTTTACAATGTGTCATTTTCTGGCACAGACATAGTAAACTCTTATTTATAAGCTGGTGTGTTATGAAGGAAAAGCAGTTGGTATTAGGAGAGTTTTAATAGGAAGCCTGACCTATTTTGGGGGTTTTGAGGGGCTGAGATCTGAAGGCTGATACTCAACAGGTAAAACCAGGTTATCAGGTAAAAGGGGGTAAGGTGTTAATGGGATGTTCTACGCAGAGGGAATAGCATGGAAACAGTTCCTGGCTGCATGGAAACTCCATCTGGGTTACGGGAACAGCCTTCTTACCCATGGAAGTCACCCAGTATGTAACTCCTACTGAACTCCTACCTGTCACTCAAAGACCATTACAAAAGTTGCCTCATTTTAAAATGTATTTTTCTTTACTTAATTCTTACTGAAGTATAGTTGATTTACAATGTTGTGTTAACTTTAGTTATACATATATATTCTTTTTCATTATAGGTTATTACAAGCTATTGAATATCATTCCCTGTGCTATACCATAGGACCTTGCTGTTTATCTGTTTTATATATAGTAGTGTGTATCTGCTATGATGCTAACCTCAAACCCTGAAGTCAGCAAAAATTAGTCCCAGACCGGAACTTCTCTTATCCACCTGATAGGACACCGTGAAGACCCTTTGCTTTGAATCTGAGAGGCAGTATATGGCTATGGAGCCAGGCTTTCTGAGTTTAAACCTGACTCAACTATTAACTTTCTGTGTGACCTTGGACAAGCTGCTTAGCATCCCTGTATTTCAGTTTTGCCATCTGTAAAATGGACATAGTGATAGTACCTTTCTCGGAGGTTTGAAGGGAGGGTTGGGAGAGCTCACACATGCAAGGGGCCTGGTTTAGTGCCTGGCACATAGTGAAATACCACCAACTGTAACCTATTCTAATTAGTTCTGAGCATGTCTGAATCCTTCTGAGTTTTGCCTAAGTGCTCAGAGCAGGCTAGAGTCCAATCAGGAAGTCTACTCATATCTCTTAACACCTGGTCCAGTGTTCATCCTGGAATTTCAAACTGTGACCATCACAGTGCCTCTTGAACTTTACTCATATTTGAATGACCAAGGAATCTTATTAAAATGAAGGTTTGATTCAGTTAGTCTGCGGTGGGACCTAAGCGTTTGTATTTCTAATAAGCTCCCAGGTGATACCCCTAGAGCTGATCTGTGGGGCACACTGTGAATAGTGAGGGTCTATGTCAACCTCAGTGAATTCTCTGAGGCTACCTGAGTCTTTAGGAGAGAGACAGGAGCCTATGGAAGGAGGAGGGATTCGCTCTAAAACACATGCCCCTGGGTACCATATGGCACAGTCTGCTGCCTTCTCTTCGTCTGGCCCAGGGCCCCACCTGGGGTAGTTGGTCATGTGAGGGAAATGTCATCAGGCCACCAATTAGTGGTCCAGTTGGTAAGGAGTGTTATCCGTCAGGGGAAGGGGCAGAGAGAGGGAGAGACAGAATTTCGGCTAGCAAGCTGGAAGCTTATAGGAGCTGATATTGAACTGAACTCTTGAGCCTGAAATCTGTAGAGCAGGCCAGCAGGCTGGAAACTCTGGTAGGATTTCTTGCATCAGAATCCCTCCTTCTCCCCGGAAAACTATAGTTTTGGCTTTTAAGGCCATCAGTTGATTGGATGAATCTCTCCTGCATTAATGAGGATAGTCTGCTTTACTTAAAGTCAACTGATTGTAAATGTTCATCACACCTGGAAAGTAGCATCACTGCAAAACCTAGACTAGCATTTGACAGACAGCTGGGCATCAGCAGAGCTGCCACCAGGTTCCAACGAGGGCGGCCTGTTGCATGTCTTCAGACCTTCCCCACCATCTTACAGTGTGAAACCCGCTTCTTTTCTGGGGTAAAACCTCTGTGGTTTGAGGGGCGGCGTCACAGTTGAGAGTTGCCTGTGACTATGGTTTGTGCTCTGTTATACCTGACTGGGACTTGGTCGACCAACTTTTTGGCACTGGAGCCCGAGTTTCTTAGTGAAAAACAGGAAAGTCACTCCAATTCAAATAGCACTTGTCTTGCATTGCCAAGCTCCGGGTTGAGAATTCAGATCCTGTTTACGTGGAGCCATACCACCAGGTTGTAAGCAGTGGGCAGTTCCTTCCAGGGGGTCCTGGAGAGCTGCTGAGACCCCTGCTGTGGCCGTGACCAATTGTGGCCACAGAGCAGAGATGAACAAATGCCCTGCAGTCCTCAGGCACATTCCCGGTGAGTAAACACCATGATGGGGGAAGGCTGTAGCAGGCTTAGAACACAGGAAACTTATTGTTCCACAGTTCTGGAGGCTGGAAGTCTGCAAAGTGTTGGCAAGGTCGCGCTCCCTCTGAAACCTGTAGGAGAAGGATCTTTCCCTGCCTCTTCAGAGCTTCCTGGAGCCTCGATGTTCCTTGACTTGTGCCAAAGCCCCCTGGCCTGTGGCACTTCGTTATGGCAGCCCTAGGAAGTTAATACAGAGGCTTTTAATTTTTTAGTTTTTAAATATCAACTAGTCATCACTTCATTCCTCTGCGTCGCTCTGTCTGCTCTCCTGGGTGGCAATGAAGATCCCGTAAGCCAGGGCGTAGCCTCTGGGAGCACCCTTGTGACTGGGGTGGGGCAGGGCGTTTAGAGAGTAAATCCTCATTCCTTTCAGGAATGTGACAGTGCCCCATGAAGTCACAGAGAAGCTAAAACCTTAATGTAGAAAAGGCAGGTTGCTTGTCCCCTTTCCTGCCCCTTATGAATCTGACCAGGCATTTTCAGTGGCCAACCATATAGTAACAAATGCTGATTCTCTAAATTTGGAGTTTGTGATTGTAGGTAGGGGAGGCGCTCTTCATATCCACGTCCAGGTAAATTCATAGCACGGAGGTGAGCAGCAGGGCTCTGGGGCCAAACTGCTGGAATTTGGATCCTGCAGGCTGCGTGGTTTGGGGTAGGTCGCCTGGTTGAGGGGGCCTCCACCTGTTGGTGTGCATGGGAATCACCCTCAGGGCTTGTTGCAATTCCTTGCTGGCCCCGCCCCGAGGGCTTCTGACTCAGTAGATCTGGGATGGGGCCTGAGAATGTTCTCTTCTTACAAGTTCCCAGGTGATGTTAACGCTGCTGGGCCAGCGACCACACTCTGAGAACTACGAGCCTAGTTTCTCTAAGCCTCTGTTTTCCCATCACTAAAATGGGGTCCATGATGTTCCTAAATTATAGAGTTTTTGTGAGGATTGAGGTGATGGATGATAAGCACTTAGCACACGCAAGGCACAGAGCTTGGTAAATTTCAGTGCTCACTTGCTGTAATTAACACAAATTGAAGCCCTCTTCTGTGCTTGGCTTACTAAGTCACCCCAAGATGAAGAGAAAACGTACACGAGAAGGAAGAATATGAGGATGTTTCAGAGTCAGGGAACATGCAAAGGTAATTCCAGACGGGTTACCTCCTCTTGGGGCTTTCAGAGGGGTTCATTATCCTCCTGAAACTAAGGCATACCTGTTGCTATGCCGAGGATGCTTCTCCTAAACTTTGGGCCCTCGATGAGGCCTTTGGTAGAGTTGGGAATAGAAAAGAGGTTGGGTCTCACCTCCAGGCTCATCGAGCAGAGACCCTGGACTGTCGTGCTTGGGAGCTGGGGAGCACGGCGCCGCCCAGGCCTGCAGCTGGCAGCCTCTGCTTCTCCACACAAGGCCTTGCCCATCCGTTCAGAAAGCATGCCATGTTCTGCGCCCTTTCCCACACTCCCAGACGAAGACAGTGATTGTCTTGGTGTTCAAGCGTCAAGTGTTGTAGCCTTTCAGAAGCCTCTGCGTATGTTTGCCCTGTGTCTCCTCCAGTCTGGGCTGAGCACAGAGAAATGGACTGTTCATGGGTTGGCCTTCCTAACTCAGTATGACATCCTGGCACTGAGTCTTCTCATTAGCTTGGTTCTGGGGATTCCAGCTTCAGAAGCAAGACAGTTTATGCTGATAAATAAGGCTTTGTCTCTGGGATTCTGGCCCTGTCAGAAGGCTGGGAGCTCTGGTTGGGAGGTGCTGGCTAAGGTGCTTGGAGTGTATCCAAATTCACATTTTCCAGGATGGTGGAGAATAGTTAATGATTACAGAGTTCTGAAAATGTATATGCTGGTTTCTTTCCAACACCACTTAAAAACACTAAATTACCAAGAGGAGGTAATTTCTGGTTTTGTTTGGCTTTTGTGGTAGTTGAACTTTGAGGGTAGAACTGGAGTTCTCTTTTTCCGTGTGTATTGGTGAAAGCTCCCTCTATCAACACAGTGAGCTCTTCTTGAGCACTTACAAGTGCAAAGTAAAAATGGGAGGGGCAGGAAGAAAAGGTAAGACTCTTCCAGTTTCTTTGGAGAGCGATGTACCCGACTGAAGAGGCTGTGACATAAAGGTACTGAGAAAGGCAGCTGACATTGGAGGGAGAATGTGTCAAGACATCTTGTTTTCTGTTTCTGTGATTTAAAGTTTTTCTTTGCCCCAAACATGAATCTTTCCCCTTAACTACTACCTGCCATAGGTCTGCTTGAATATCTTGGAAAATATTTCAAGAAAGCTCCCAGTGGTATCTTTTTGAAGCAAATTGTCTCTGAGTTACCCACCCTCCCTACCCACCTACTCCCCTAAATTCTCGTTTGGCTGCACAAACAGATTCACCATGTAAGTTAACGGGGAAACATTCGTTTTCTTGCCTGCTTATTTGTGGATTTTTCCTCTCTGGTACTTCCACCCGAATGGGTTTTAGCTGAATAGTTTTTCATTGTCTCTCCCACTAGAATGTGCAACTCTTGTGGGTCAGGATTTTTTCAGATAGTCGGGCTTGGCAGCCAAATTGAAAAAGGCCAAAATGAAATCATGGGGGCCATTGTATGGCATATTATTCACTAAGTCCTAATAGACTAGAACTTGGGTTTGCACTCTGAAGCTAAACGTTTTGTTTAATGCAAATAAAAAGCAGGCCTGTTTTTTAGCTGTACCCTGTGGGAAGTCATCTCATAACTTTTCTTCTCTGCTGTTTTATGAGATAATGCTGGCTAGAAATATCTTTCTAAATACCAGGCTTACCAAATCTAAACACAGTGTTTGCCATACGACCCAGCAATCGTGTTCTTAGGTATTTACCAAAATGAGTTGAAAACTTGTTGAAGACACACATGCAAACATTTACAGCAGCCCTATTTATTACTGCCTCAAATTGGAAGCAACCAAGATGCCCTTCAATAGATGAATGGATAAACAGTCAAACAGATCTCCCCACGCCTCAGGTAGAGGAGAAATCCAGCATCAGTCACTAGTGGGGCTCCCCCAGATCCTGTCCATTGGATTGTACAAGATTCCTAGTTCTGGGAAAATGTGGGAGGCACTGGGCTGTAACCCATGGTGGTTCCATTGCTGCACTGTTTGCTTCCCAATGCTGCTGTCTGGTCCCATGATCTTCATTTGCCCATGCTGACTTCTTGGAATGGACTGCCAACTGTTCTGGTCTTACTCCACCTTGCAAATCTTCAGCCTTCCACTGACCACAGGGGCCCTATCCACAGCTTAAGGCCAAGGTGCTTAGTGTTCAGCCTCCAGAGCGATCTGGCTGTCACCTCCCATCCAAGGTCAGGCCTCTTTGGGACCCTACGTGGGAACAGGGTATACAACCCTGCCTTTCAGATACTGCCCACTCCTCTTTCTACCATTCTCTTTCTCCAGGAACTTTCCTTGCCTTTCCCTCAAGAGTCTGCCACCATCTTGTTTCAGCCTGGTCTGTATCTCAGTAGAGCTGGGCTTTAGAAAACAAAAGCCCCAAGCTCTCCCGTGGAGAACCTCAGATCTCCCGGAGTAAAGGGAGACTGGAGACGGCAATAGGGGAAAAATGCTTTTCTTTCTTTCCTGGAGAACCTCTGTGAGACATTTCCCAGGGCAGCTATCCTGCCACACCATTAGTGGTACCACTAAGGAATTTAGCTCTTTTTATTTTGAAAACAAAACCACTTTTCATGAACTAAATATCAGTTCCTTTCAGACCGCAGGCCCTGGGTACAGTGACATGCCTCACCATACCACGCCTCCATTGACAGCGGGGTCTCATCCACCGGGGGGTAATTCCAAAGTCAGTACAGAAGATTAAAAGCTTACATGGCTAAAATTCTCCAAGACTCTGCATTAGGAAAGTAGCCCTTTGCAGAATTTCACTCAGACTGCCTCAGAGGTCTTATTTTCTGGTATTTGGGTACATCACATTATAAGCATTATGGAGCTCATAATGCAGGAAAACACCTACCTTTAAACACAGCAACCACTCAGTGTCATCTGAGGCTCCCTCTAAGAGGGAGGGGACCTGGTCTCCGGAGGGACAGCCGACCTGCCACCTCTATTCATAACTAGGGGCATGTGTTCCAGGAGTACAATGACTGATGGAGCCAATGGCACCATTGAAGGGTTCTCTCTCTTCTTCTTTCATCCTCCTTTTCTCTGTCTCCATCTCCACTCTCCCAAGTGCGTTTAGCTGGCTTGGGATGTGAAGGGACCCCACTGTGCTACAAATTGTCGCCTGCTCTGTGCCGGGCCCTGGGTGAGTCAGACAAGCCTCGCTCTGTCGGTCTCCCTCCCTCTCTGTGACCTTCCTGTTGGCTGCTATCTTGGATTGTCCTTTGGTGGCTCTTGCTGGGGTTTTTTGAATCCAGAACTTGACTGTCTACTTTTCACTCAGTCTACAATGGGCTTGGTGATCACTTCTGACTTTGGGTAGCCTGACTTTGGCCCAGGCCCTGTTTGGGGCCATGACAATAGCCGGAAAGACTGCGCTCTGCAGTGATGTAACAGATCTGTCTGTCCCAGTCTCCTGGCCCATTCTCACCAGCCTTTTTAATCTTTTTTTAATTTAAATTTTAATTTTTTCTGAGGTACTATTTGATTTATTAAAGGAAAATCAGCCGCTATTTTCATATTAAATGATTTTATTTTATCCCATTCTCAAGGCCTTGGATGGCCACGAACTGTCAGATAACTTTCATTGCTGGGTTTGTATAGGCAGTGCGGGATAAACTGTGAACTATTTGTACAAATCCTAGCAATTTTCTGTCTATAACTAGATATTTAGAAATTGTTTTGCAAGTGGGCTGATTGACCATAAAGCCAGAAAGGCCTGACTTAGTTATTAACATATGATGTGGTCTGGGTTTAAGCTAAACTCACTTTTTACAAAGGTATTAGGACTTAAGTCCCTTGCCTCTTGCTTCCTTCTCCTTTCTCTCTCACTTGGGAATCCACAACCACGGTCACATCTGGTTACATCCACCTGTCTGCCTGGAGCGGGTTCCTATTCCTGTGAGTGGAGGAGAGCCCAGGAGCCTGCTCACACACAGGTCGTTCCCCTCCGCAGGTGGGTCCTCGTGCTGCCTGGAAATCGTATTTCCCTCCTCCGTTCTCTCTCCCGTCCGCCTACAGCTAGTGCAGACTTTATGTTCCTCCACCGACAACCTTCCTCCTTCCTCCTTGTTCAGCCTAGAACTTGGCTTCTGACTTCACTGCAGGAAATGAAGTGATCTCTGCATCTCTGTCTGTGCACCCTGCCTTCTCTCTCGCTGCTGTGAATAAAGAGCTCACGCACCCGGCAGAGGCCAGAAGCCATCCCCTCACACGTGCCGGAAGGGACTGCTCTGGTGACTTTCCCCGCCTCACCCTGTCATCATTAATCATTTACTGTAGGCTAGCTACCCCCACCACTGCTCCTTGTCTTTCCTTTATGGGACAGACTCCTTGAAAGGGCTGCCTGGACTTGCTGTCTGCCCTCCCTCTCCACCCATTCCCCTTAAGCTCACTTCGATCACCCTCCCCACTCCACAAAATAGTTTTCCCTTTTTAGAGATAGAACCACCTTCCATATATTTCCTACGAGATCCTGCCTCAAGATGAGCCCTTCTCAGCTGAGCACAATTTCTGAGGTCCTTTCTCAGTGATCTTCCCAGAGTTGTAAGCAGTACACTGACTGGTGAGATGCTCCTCACTTCTAAGGTGATGACAGTGGGAAAAAAAAGACTGCATCAAGACAGAGAAATATTGGCTCTGCCTCTAACTGTGTGACCCAGCACAAATTCTTTAGCTTCTCTGAACATCTCTTAAGACCCCACTATAAAATGGAATTGTATTGCCTTCCTTGGAGGTTACTGTGAGGAACAGAGTTATACAAAAGCTGGTGGTACACATGGATGGAGCAACTGTTAGCTCCTCCAAAACCTTAGGATGACTTCATTCAGTTGGGCTAAGGGCTCTGTGGGACCGCTCCTCCTACCTGGTACTCTTGAAGCAATTTCTTCTCTTCCTTTGTTAGAGCTGAACCTGCTCTGCTCTAGACTGAGGTCAAGCACACACCTGGTCTCAGTCCCCACTCTGCCACCCACTTGATGCGAGACTTGGGTGAGCCTTTGGTCTCTCTCAGCTGCAGTTTTCTCATTTACGCGATGAGAGAAACAATACCTACCCGTCATCATCATTGGGAGAGTAAGAAGTGAAGTATGTAAAGTGAGGCTTGGGTCAAATCTTTTCACCTGCTATCCAGGGCACACCTCTCTCAGGTCATAAGTTCTTTGTGGGCAGAGACATGGCTGAGTCACTCCTGGCCCAGCAGCCAGTGATGAGAAAACAAACAATTCTTCTCTCTCTGGTTCTCAGGAGACTTGGCTTGAAGTTTAGCAATTTAAAAGATAAACAATTTAAAAGAGAAACAATCTCAGAATAGGCTCCTACAGCATTAAATACAGCAACTTTCAAATGGGTCACGATGGAAAAATCAAAAATCTCAACTACGTTATATAAAGGAAGGCTCATAGGACTTGGTTCGCATAAGGAAAATCCTCTGGCAAGTTGTACCAGGGATTTCAAACTGAAGACAAATACATTCACAGTGAAACTATTACATATGATTTGCCAAAGGAATTTTTTAAACAAAAACCCCAGAGTTTTAAAGAAAACCACCATGATCACAGCATCCCTGTAAATGTCATGCTGGGACTCAGTTTCCCTTTTTCCAAAGTCTGAGGGCTGGGTTAGTCCATGGGGCCTCATAAGCTTTGGTAACATATTTGAATTTTCCTCTAACCATAGGGAGAAACCAGCAGTGTTTTAAGCAGGGGTAGACCATGATCTGATTTATGTTTTTCAAAGCGCAGACTTCTCCTTGCTTTTCCCCTGCTGCCCTCCGCCCCTTCCCCGTGCTGCCTTTTGTGCTTTAGCTCACATCACCTTTTCCTTCCGCAGGGTCCCTTCCCCCTCCAGCCTGTGGCAATTGCTCTTTTCCCCGAGCCCACAGCACTTGCTGGGAGGCTACTCACACTCCGCCCCGCGACCCGCATGCTATTATTACCTTCCACATATGTTAGTCAATTAATTAATTCAGCAAGCATGTTTTGAACAGCTGTTGCGTGTTAGGCACTGTGCTAAGTGCCAGGGGCGGGGAGGTGATTAAGACAGGTCTCTGCTCCCCAGTAGCCCAGAGTCTGGGGGACGTGGGGACAGCTACATAAACAAATCACTGGAGGCTTAGGTGGTAAGCCCAGTGATATGCATGGCAGGGTTTTACGCGATCCAAGATACGGGGCTTCTAACCGGTGGGGTGGGGGACTCGGGTGGGCTGGGGAGGGCTAGGGTGAGACTTCCTGCATGAGAAGAGGTTGGACTGGCACTGAGGGTGAAGGGATAGGGTGCAGGGGCTGGGGTAAGCCAAGGACGGGGAAGAAACAGAATGGTGAGAAACTGCAGCATCTAGTTAATGGAAGGCTGAGAAGAGTTGGGGATGAGGCCAGAAAAACACGACATGAAGCCAACAACACAATGCCCAGGACGCCTGTCTTCTGCTGGGGAGCTCCTGCAGCTGAACTGGCAAATGCCTATGTGGGCTTCACTTACTTCTTCACTGAAATGCCCGGCTACGGGGTAGCACAGGGAGCCAAACTGACAATGCCTTTGCCCTCAGAGACTGTAGAAGACCAGCTGGTGACCAAGCCAGTAATACAGGGGGATAAGTGCTACATACTGTAGGAAAGAGCCCTGGCCCAACCTCAGGGCCCAGGGAAGGCTTCCTGGAGGTGGTGTCCTCTGGTCAGTACCTCTGGAAGTTGGGCTTTACAGGGTCGAAGGCGTAGGGAGTGAGGAAGGAGCGTGCAGAGGGAGGCCATGGTGGCCCACTTTCCCCTGAGCCCCTCAGGCTTCCAGGCCCAGGAAACCAAGCTGCGGGCCCAGGCTGGAGCAAGGGGTTGGAAAGGAGGCTGGAAATGGCCTGCGGAGAATTGCTGGCTGTTCTGTGGTCTTCCTGGCTGTCTCCTGGCACACAGGCCTGTTTTGCAAATGCAGCAAGCAAGTTAGGTCAAATATGTGGGATTTGGCCCTGGCTCAGCCAACCCAACTCACCGAGCAAATAGCAAAATATTTTTTTTCTCTTTTCTTCCTAAACGAGATCTTTTCTGGGTGCATAATTTATAGAACTCCAGCGAACTGCAGTTTGGCTTGCTTCCCAAGACAGGAAGACATCTCCTCAGATTTTCCACGCACCCTCCCCATACTGCTGGCCGCAGACCAAGACTTCCCAGCCAGGCGGGGGCAGGGCTGCTGCTGTTCCGGAGAAACAGATGTCCCACCGCCCAGAGGCAGCGTGGGCCGTGATTTTAAAGGTAGCTACAGCAGTGGTGCAGGGGGGTCTTCCATTCAGGAGTAGGAGGGTGGAAATCGGTGTGTGGTGGGGCAGGGCAGGAAACCGTGCGGACAGCGGGGTTGCTGGGTATATGCTGGGACCAGCAGACCCAGGAATAGTGCATCAGTGTTTACAAACCACCTTCTCATCCAGTTTGAGTCTCCCAATAACTACATGAGGGCAGACACATATAATTCCTATTCCCGTGTTGCTGATGAATTGCTCAGAGAGTGAACAGGGAACTTGTAATTAACCTGACCAAGTTAGAATCCCACCTCTGTCACTGAGTGACCTTGGGAAAGTGGCAATACCTCTTGCAGCCTCATCTGTCTGGTAGAGACAATGGTAGCCCTTCCCCTGAGGGGTTGTGCTGAGGGTTGAATGAGATACTGCAGGTGAGGAGCCCACACCATGCCTGGCCCCAGCAGATGCTCTCTTGTTTTGATTCCTATGGCTGGAGAGGTTACCTGACTCCTGTGAGCACTTCTGGGACTGTGGTCCAGGTGTTCTGATCCCCAGCACGGCCCTTTATGTTGCCTGTCACCCGTGTGCCCGCCAGGCCAGCCCATCCCAGAGCAGACGCTGCAGGCTTTCCCTGAGCGGTCCCCGCTCAGAGCTCTTGGCTGAGAGCTTGGTCCTTAAGCCCAGTAGATCAGTTCTGAAGTCCAAATGCCTGCCGTGCTCTGTGGGAGCAAATAGCTCTAGAAACTGCGTAGCTCGTGAAACTTAAGCTTCAGAACATGAGCCCTAGCTCACAATCAGCCTGTTTCCTCTTATAGTCAAGGGAGAGCATCCAAACCCCTGACTTCATTTATCATTGTCATTGCTGCTCGGAAAGGTCAGCAAGCATTCCTCTCAGTCGCTTGCAGCCCCTTGGCTCTGAGCCATGATTCCGACTTACAGGCGTTGAGCCTTGCACGCAGTAGGCATTTGTGAACGTTTGCAGGTCAGGTCGTGCCCCTTACTAGGGGCTGGAGGTCTGTGTCATCACAGCGTAGGTGAAAACAGCATTTTCTCGTCCAGGCCAGCTCGGTGGCTCCTGAAATATAGTCCCGGGCGGTTCCCCCAAGGAAAATTTTACAATGTTTTGTAACTGTAATCTCTGCCTGGCACCCTCTTCCCCCAAGGCTGGCTCCTTGTTCAATTCTCAGACTAAACGTGGCTTTCAAAAGGGCCTTGTCTGACTATCCCAACAAGGCTACTTCCTCTGCCCCACCCAAGGCCCTGTCAATCTCTGCATCTCTCTTAATTTCTTTCATGGTATTCCTCACTGCCCAGACTGATTTGTTTATTGTCTCTGTGACTAGAATGTTACGCTCCATTGAGAGCAGGACCAAGCCTGTCTTGTTCATTGTGGTGTCTCCAGCGCTTGGCTCTCCAGGAGCTCGATAGTTACTTCTATAACGGGTAAATGAAACAAGCTGCAGATTGTGGGGTCCAATGTCTTCATCTTGCAGAAAAGAAAAGTGAGGCCAAGCAGGGTTAAGATGCCCGATGTCAGTTCGCTTGCTTCAGACATCCCTGCCGTGAGCTTTCCCCCAGTATTTTCTTCCTTATTTCTCAAAGATCTCTGGAACCAACCTATGATAATGGTCTGCCTTTCTATCTAGGAAGGAGGACCATTTCCTGTTTCTGAAAAAATATCTGATGTGCACGCCAATAAACTAAAGGACAGTTTGCTCACTTGGGCTGAAAAATGGAAAACACACAGAAGCACATATAAACACCCTGAAAAGAAATTCAAATGGGCTAACATGGCAGGGGGTAAGGAATGATTATATAACATGACGTCATCCTGCTGGATGTCAGCTAGCCAGGGACACACCATAAATGCCTCATATTTATGGATGTCAGAGGAGACATTTCCCCCTAGAGGGGATTGTGAAGGAAGAATAGGAGGCTCATGAATGGTCCACGTGGAGGGCTGGCAGCTTCCTCACTGAGTAATTCTAGGATTAATTCTGAAGAGGCAGGTAAAAAGTCCAGCTCAACACTGCTCAGTCAGGGGTAGTTCTGTTATCATCCCTGAAAATGGATCATTCTAGCTGAGAACTCACTTGCTTCTGCATTTCACTGACTCCCGCTGGTTTTCTCATATTTATCCCAGGGGATATGAGATGACTCATACTAAGCAGCAAAACGAGCCAGTGTGCTAGCTCAGGTAAAAGGTTATGCACAGCGGTAAGGAACTAATAATAATGATTATTATAACAGCCACTACTTCATTTATGTTATGCTTTCTGTGTCCCAGGCAATGTGCTAAGAGCTTAGTTGTATTATCTCATTCAATCATATAAGGTTGGAGCCATTTTTGTCCTGCTTAACACATAGGAAACAACCACTCAATCCTAGGAGGAAGAACTATTTTTATTCCTATTTTGGAAATGAAAAAAAAAAAAAGACATTTGGAGAGGTCGAGTGGCTTGCCCAAGTTTCCTCAGGTGGTAAGGGACACAGCAAGAATTCCAACTGTGGCATATGGTCTGAGAGCAAAAGTGATATAAAGTGCAAAAAGTGATATGGTTGGGGAGATGCAAGATGGGGGAGGAGATTAAGAGGTACAAACGATGTATAAAATAAGGAAGCTACAAAGATATATTGTACAACACAGGGAACATAGCCAATATTTTACAATAACTATAAATGGACTATAATCTTTACAAATTGTGAATCACTATGTTGTCCACCTGAAACATATATTATACATCAACTATACCTCAGTTAAAAAAAATTATCTAGTGATATAGGAGGCTGGAGGTGATGGCTAAGGTAAATTAGAGGTGGTAGGGTTTTGGTAACTGGTAGTTGCTCATGGTGTCTCTGGCCTCTTGCTTTTAGTGATTGACTATAACACATATCTACCAAGAATTCCCAGGGTGCATTGTTATAAATTAAGGGAATTGGGTTTTAAAAGAAAACACTGGAAGTGGAGTAAATGACTCTCATAGTCATGACAATCCAATGAAGTAAAGTTTCAAGCACTGAGCATCCTGTGCCCTCAGCACATCGCCTTGCCCCTAAAACACTCAGATTGCATTTTATTTGTCTTTAAGTGAAAAATTATATGTTAAAGCACCTGGCTCAGACCTTGCCCAGTGCCTGGTACAAAGTAGGCACTTGATTGATGGATATTCTCTTCTTATCTTTATTTCCCTACTGCCTCTCACAGTACTTGGCACATAGTAGGTGCTTAAAACACATTTTGTTTTGACTAGCAAGCACATATTACTTAAAAAAAACTAATATTTATTGAGGCTCCATACTAAGCATTTCCAGGCACTATCACTTCTGGCCCTTACACTCATTCAATGAGGTCAGAGAGGTTAACCCCTCCATTTAAAAATAAGGTTCCTTTAAGAGATGAGAAAACAGACTTCCAGAGTTTAAATACTTTCTGAAGGACACTGAGCTATTAAGCAGGTAAGTGGCAGAGCCAGGGGTTTGAATGAATGGGGACTCAGACTCTCCTCTCCTGGTTCCCATAGTGACCAAGGAGGATGAATATCTGTCACTCTCTAAGTGTGAGCCATAGCTCAAAGCTTGACATTCTTAGAAATCTTATCTCTTTCAAAAAATCCATACCATCCTCCCTTTCTAATATACCCATTGTTAATTCAACCTCAGTTAATGTTTTAAACTATTGATCACTTTCATTACTTAATTCGCCTTCTTCCCCAACCTTCATATTATCTGATGCTTCAGAAAGAGGCATCATGTTTGCTTTGTGACTTCATTCTCCTGGCAGGTAAGAATGTGTCTCCAAGGGTACAACATGCTCCAGGTTGAGCAGAATTCTGGAGGAATCTGGTGAGTTTCCTGGGAGAAGTGATTTGTGAATTAGAATTTAATGCGCTGGCAGAGGGAGTCTGGTACCTGGATTTTAAAGCTCTTCTTCCACCCATCCCCCACCTCACCCCTAAATCCTTCTTCAATTTATCCCTAAATCCTTCTTCACTTTATCCTCCAGTAGAGTGGAGGCTCAATATAAGAGTTCAGAATATATAGTAGGTCCAAAGTGGGAAATAAACGAATGAATGACTGGGTGGATGGGTGAGGTCTGGTTAGTGATGGGCATCAGCATTCTCTTAGAAAGGCCAATGACTTGAGAGAGGCGAAGGGGGACATTTGTGTTATAAGGGGGCTCCCTGGAGAAGGAGGCTACAGTCACAAAAGACACCACAGCCTTATCACCTTCATGAATCCTTTCTAGCCCTTCTTAGTCTATTTTGATGCTGCTGTGACTCTAAATGCCAGTCAGTTTGGGAGCATCTTCTGCCACTACCACTAGGCACTCATAATCAGTTGGGATGTTAACTTGGAGTGCTTCATAGATCTTCTAGTGCATTCTTCCCATTTTACAGAGAAGGAAAGTAAGGCACAGAGAGGGAAAATTAATAACCAAGATTACATGGTTTGGTAGAACTTTTCATTGCCTATCCAACAGCCATTTCCTGCTTTGTTCCTTCCTAGCAGAACCCCAGTTTTGTTTGATATTGGGTAGCCATGATTCCAGGGATGACCTTACCTACCCTTCTCTGTCCCCAGAGAACGAATCTTGATTAGTTTGAGCCAATCATAAGAATTCTACTCTCTTTGTCAGTGACTGGTTTGAGGATGAGTGTGTGGTGCAGCTCTAACCAACATGAGGGAAGCCTGTTGAGGGGGATTTTGGGAAAGTTTTCCTCCATCTTAAAGAGCAATGATAGTAAAGGCTATGGTCTTAGTCTCTATGGCTTTGGAGTTTGTTGGATGAGGACAGGATGCTTGGACTAATTGCAGCCAAGAAGGCTCATATTATGGGAGAAAATATTTGCAAATGATGAGACTGACAAGAGCTTAATTTCCAAAATATATAAATAGCTCATACAACTTAATAACAAAAAAATAAACAGCCCAATCCAAAAATGGGAAGACCTAAACAATCAATTCTCCAATGAAGATATACAAATACCCAATAAACACATGAAAAAAAATGCTCAATATCACTAATTATCAGAGAAATGCAAATCAAAACTGCAATGAGATATCACCTCATACCAGTCAGAATAGCCATCATTCACAAGTCCACAAACGATAAATGCTGGGGAGGCTGTGGAGAAAAGGGAACCCTCCTACCATGTTGATGGGAATATAGTTTGGTGCAGCCATTGTGGGAAACAGCATGGAGATTCCTCAAAAAACTAAAAACAGACTTACTATGTGATCCAGCAATCCCACTGCTGGGCATATAACCAAAGGGAACTCTAATTCAAAAAGATACATGCATCCCAGTGTTCAGAGCAGCACTCTATGGAAGTTTGAGATTTGCAGATACTAACAACTATATATAAAATAGATAAACAACAAAGTCCTATTGTATAGCACAGGGAAATATATTCAATATCTTGTAGTAACTTATAAAGGAAAAGAATATGAAAAGGAATATATGTATGTATATGTATGACTGAAACATTATGCTGTACACCAGAAATTGACACAACATTGTAAACTGACTATACTTCAATAAAAAAACAAGAAGGGTCATATTGAGGATGAACACTGATGTAATGTGGGTGGCAACGTGGAATGATGGTTTGTCGAATGAAAAAGTTTTTCGAAATTTTTTCTTCTTCCTGGAGGACTGAATGAAACATCCAGAAGAACTGGTGAAAGACAAAAGCATGTATATCCTTGTCATTTTTAAGCTAATTTTTCCAGTACTTTATTTCTCTCTCTCAAACTGGCAACTTGAAGGCAGAGATTGTGTTACCCATCACATCAGCCTTTCCTTTATAAGGAGAGTTTCCCAAAGTCCCACATGACACGGCCCCTTACATCTTATTGGTTAGATCACAGTTATGTTGCTGGGAACCTGGGAAATTGAGTCTTTTTGCTGAGCGGCAATTGCACAGCTAAAATCTGGGATTCGGTTACTAAGGAAGAAGAGGGAAAGGATATTGGGAAGTCACCAGCAATCTCTTCCACATGACCCTAGAGAGAAAACTAAGGGGCACTGTGGCTGGCAGTCACTGAATTCTGTGCTATAGTAAACAGCATGACTTCTAGGATGTCAGAACTAGATGTGGTCATAAAGTTTCTGGTCCAACTCACTCATTTTACAGGTAGGACGTTTGAGGACCGGAGTAGGAAAGGGATTTACCCAGGGTCACATGACAAAAGAAGCTGTCATTCCAGTTCTCTCTTGTACCCAGTGTCTTCACTGGCTCTTACTAATGTTCAAATTGCAGCATTCAGCCCTCGTGATTCGTCCCTGCCACTGTGATGCACCCACACGCCCTCGCCTCATCGCCACCATCTCACCCTCTTAATCAAATCTCCACCGCTGTCTTTTTCATTCCCTCCCACCCAAAGACAGCTCCTGGTTTTCACCATAGGGAGGGATTGGTGTTCACTGGTAGAGGCTTCCAGGGATGGTCTCCCATGGGAATTCTGAGGGCTCCATGGAAAAGATCACTGGGATTGATCAACGAGGTCTGCTGCGATTGTTGCTCAAGAAATGGAGACTTTGAGGGCAAGGATTTGTTATCTAATCCCTGATTTCCTTTCCTTCTGGAATGAGGAAAAAGCCTTCTTCGTGGGCTTATTGGTCAGGTGCCCGGCACTCACACGTGACAGTCCCGTTCCTGCAAGCTGGGTGAAACTCCAACCACGCCGTAGCCATTGGGGAGGAGAGCGGGTGGTGGCGTGACTTCTCACGTATCAGAAACTCAAGGCCATTCATCACCTGGTGCCCAGACTGCAACAGTCCACTGGGCAGGTCCATCTGACCGTGTCTTGCATCAGAAAGATAACGTTTATCACTGCTCTACAAACTGAGCTTACAAAAATAGACAGGATTAGGTTGTGACCAGTGCCCCGGAGTAACCAAGGCAGTGAGGTTCTACTGACAGCTCTGGCACAGGCCAGATGCTAAATATATCTTGCCCACAGTGACAAGGACAGTGTCAGGGTGCACACCGGCCACATGATCCTTCCCAGTCACAAGGGGAGAAGCCCCAAGCACTCCGCTCTCAGAGTCTATTCCTGAACCAGGCTCAGGCCCAGACTGAGAATCCTGGCTCCTGGCCAGCGGTCCTACTTGTGGTCCCCAGATAAGGTGTCCCGTGTCACACCCTGACAAGCATGTGTGCAGCCATGGAGGAAGTGGCAGGACTCCTGGGCATGGCCGGAGAGAATCCTTTGGATCAGGGAGGGCACACCTTCTACCTGCCTCATAGGCTGGGGTGGGGGAGCCCGGGGCTGGAGGGACTAGAGTGGGAAGGGAGCTGGGAGTCCTCCCCCACCTGCGATTCCACAGAAGGTGCCAATCTGAGTCACCCCTAAGCAGATCCATCGTTGCTGACTTGTGTCTGGTCAGATGTGCCCATTCTTTCCCTAACATTTCATTTCTTTGAAAGGAATACATCTGTTACCAGCTCAGTTAAAATTTTAATTACACAAATATTACATTAATATACCTTGTTGTAAAAAACTTTAACACACAGAAGTTAGTTGAGAAAAAATGAGAATGTCCCTTTTCCCTTCTTTCTCTTCAGTTCTGCCTTTGTCCCCAGGAGTAACTGTGGTCAACACTTTGATATGTATCTCCCATATTTTTTCTATGCCCACACCACACAACACTCCAGAACACCTGCAACACACACACAGTATAGTACACAAGATTACAAGTAGTCACTCTAAGATTGCCTGGGTTCAAATTGCCATACATCCCTCCGCAGATTACTCTGCTTCTCTGCCTTGGTTTCTTCCTTTGTAAAATAAGGGTAACATTGGGCTCTATAGGGTTGTTGGGGGGATTAAATGTAGGTACTTTAAAAATGGTGATTAACACAGAATAAGGGCTTAAGTCTTATTATTTATGCAAATAAGGAGGTCATATTAGTTATCCATCACTGCACCAAAATTACACCAAAACTTAGTGTCTGATAACAGCAAATATTTGTTATCTCCCAGTTCCTGTGGGTCAGTTATTTAGGAGTAGTTTAGCCGGGTGGTTCTAAGTCAGGTCCTCACATGGTTGGATGTCGGCAGGGGCTGCGATCATCTGAAGGCTAGACTGGATGTGTAGAACCTTCTTTCAAGATGGCTCACTCTTGGCTGTTGGCAGGAGGCTTCAGTTTCTTGTCACATGAATGTCTCCATAGGCTGCTTGGGTGTCCTTGTGACTGGCAACTAACTTCCCCCAGAGTGAGCACTCTGAGAGAGCATGAGTGAGGTCGAAGCCACAGCACTTTTTATGATTTTGTCTCTGAAGTCACATACTAGATTCTACTTAGTTCTATTCATTAGAAGTGGATCTTTGAACCCAGCCCACACTCATGGGGAGAGGGGTTGAAGGGAGTTGTATCACAGCATTTATGGACATGTTTACAATCACCACAGACGTTCTCTTAGACATACGTGGTGTCATGCTCTATGTGTTGTCTCACAATTTGACTTTTTTCATCTAACAAAACACCTTGGAGATTTTTCCATGTCAGCACGTATAGAATTGCATCATTCTCTCTAATTGCCATACGGTATTTCATTGTAAAGATATACTACAGTTTCTTTAACTATCCCCCATTTGGTGGGAATTTAGGCTGGTATTTCTTTCTTTGCAGAGAGCGAGTACCTAAGTAAAGAAAGGGGGCACTTAGAGATCTACGGTCTAGGGAGAAGCTTAGTAGGTGCCTAATTCCAAGGAATTAGCTGTAATAGCAGAGAAGACACTTCTAGTGTCTCCAAGTAATCAGACAGGTTATAAGCCCAGGACACATGTAGACAATTGAACATTAACACACAACATGGTCACCACTGATGCCGCAGCAGTGGCTGCTGCTTCTGGCCCTGGTTCCACATTCCCCGCTGAGCGAAGCATGCCTGGGGTCCCAAGGTATGTCCTCAGCCAGATGGGCAGCTGGGACGGCCAGGTGTTTACAGCCTTTGACAGTGAACTCCAGTGGGGTCTCCCCATGTTGGTTTGAATCTCACTCACTGTGACAGACAGTTTTAGTCAGCTACCTGCCATCCCTCCCTACTCCCTGCATGCCAGGACTTTGTTTAGCGCTTCTGATTACCCTGGTTTTGTTCGGGATGACAATGGCCTAGTCTCAGAGGCTGAGTTATGATTAGTCATTCACTGTAATTCCGTTCACCAGCTACTTGTATTTCCAGCCCCCCTTGCACAGCTAGGGCTGATTCCTGCAACCACTTTGGCCAATGGAATCGAAGCAAAGATTAGCTGAGGGACTGCTTGGGAAGTCTTTGCATTTTGAATAAAATAATCAGATCTGGTTGACTCTACTGTCTCTTTTTGCCTTAAGCATAGATATAATATCTAGAGCTGTGGCTGCCATCTTGGGACATGGCAATAAACAAAACTGAAGAGCTATCGTGCTGAAGATTTGGGGTGAACAGAAGGAAACACACAGGGACTTCGATGATACTGTTGAGCTGCTAAAGCAGCCGTGGACTCTCTACCCGCAGACTTTTTGTGATGGAGAAAAATTGTTCTACTTTTTAGAAAGATACTGCTTGCTGGATTTTCTGTTACTTGTAGCTGAGAACATTCCTGATGCATTCCTGTTTCTCTCTAAGCTCTGTAAGTGTAGAGACTCTGGCTAATATGCTTCACATTGAATTATCAGTGCCAAGAACCGTGCCTGGATCACAGAAGGCACTTGATGGATGAGTACACTGAATTAGTAAGCATCTTCTTAGATACTGGGAGTTTCTCTATAAGAATTTTAAACTTTAGGAGACACCATTCTCCTGATCCCCAGACAATTCCTACATTTCTGGCCCAGCAGAGATGAGGGTTCCCTGGACATGCAGTTTTATTCACGTTACCTACGCCACTGCAGACATGTTTCTGCTATATAATGTCTTTTAATTCACTTAGTCACAGCTTCATCACTGGGAAAAATAAGCCATCAAATCATACTACAAAAGCTGAGAAATTAAGTTTCTTTGCATCCTTTTCTAACCAAACACTCTGGGATAGAGTAGAAGTAGACCAGTCATATATCAAATTCTGCTCATCAGCAAATAGCGTCCTAGCAGGGGAGAGACCAGGGAAAACCTCCCACTTGGTGGAGCTGAATCCAGGAATGCTGGCTGGTACATTATGCAGGCGGAAGAGTGATCTCTCCTGGAAAGTGAAGTGGTTCTTTAGTGAAGTGGAGAGAAAATATTTTGAGAGTCTGATTAACTACTGACGTCAGAAGAGATTGAATTTTTAAAAAAAGCATCCTGAGTTTGTTGAATGTAATTGGACTATTGTGGACAATTTTAGGACCAACTTAAATATAACTGGGACTGGTAGCATTTTCATTTTTAGGTGTGTTACAGCAGAAAGGATATCTGGGGTTTGCAAACCTAGATGGAATCCAGTTTCCAGCCCCTACTCACTAGGTGACTCTGGGCCAGTGACTTTCTCTGAGACTTTGTTTCCTCCTTCATAACCTCCAAACTCACAGGGTTGCTATGAAGATTTAAATAAAACCACAGAGGCGAAATCCCTGGCATACATTAGCGCCCCAACCTCTACTACCACTACCGCGACGGCTACTATCACCACCACCGCTATTCTTTATCACGGAAAAGACAAAGCGGGCTTCCCACCACTGTGAGTTCTCTTCTGTTCCAGATGGAGTGATTTTAAATGAGGAAGACAAACCTATCTTTTGTGAATGATAAATATTGCCGGCCATATCAGCAAACAAAGGGTGTTGCTGTCATCAAGCTGTCACGTTGCAGCCACCCCCAGCAGTGCCCCACAGGGAGACTCAGGATGGGAAAGAACAGGATCCTGGCCCTAAGTAGCTAAGGTGCATATCAAAGGAATGATTTCAGTGGGCCCAGAAGTTTACATCTTCCCCTACATAGAAAAGGGCTAAATTCCTTAACTTGGGCTATCTGGTTTTTCCTAATTAACAGTGACCTTTTGACGTTCCCACTACCTGGTCCTTGCAAAATCTTCTAAGAGCAGTCCCTTAGACTGATCTGAGAGGCTGCCTTCCGGGCTTGGTGCCCTCAGAAAGTCTGCCGAGTGAAACGTAACTCTCAGCTATTAGGATGCGAAGTTTTTTTTCCAGTTGACACTTTCAATGAACTCGAGGGCAAGAAGCATAGGATCAAATTCCTTTTCCCTCTTGAAAACAAACCACCTTCCTTGGGCTTTTGGAAGGAGCATCTTGCAAGTGAATTGTCCTCATTGCTTTCTACTGAAGGAGACAGGACAGACGCTATCTGCTTGCCCCAGCCCGGCTCTGGACTAGAGCTCTGGATTGATGGCCTTGCAGGAGGCACACCATCCACCTCAGCTGCCTTCTCTCTGCGGGGCTGGGAGTTTCCATTTTGGTCCCCCAGGGAGAATTGATGATTTCCGCCCTCACTCCCTGTCTCTTCTGAGTCCCTGAATGCAAGACATGGCTCCCCTCACCCACTGTAGATGCTTTGGGGGGTCATTTAAAGTCTGCTCACGTGGCGGGTGTGAGGACAGCCACGTGGCCAACGTGGAATCCCATCCTTTGGGCCCCGCTCCCCCAGCCACGGGGGGCTTTCTCCACGGGTGAGTACAATAATGGTGAAAGCAGTTCTTCTGGTGTGTAAGGAATGCTGTGTCTTTCTTTCTAAAGAAATGCTTTTTCCTTTTGAGAATTGTAATGTGCCTTCACTATGGAAAATACAAATAAGTAAAACAAGGACCATAAACCCACCCTTAGTCAGAGTTACCAGAATTCACAGTGTGCGTGCTTTCAGCCTTTTTCCTATGCATATTTGTATACTTCAATTTTCAAACTGAAATGTAATCACACTTTGTACTGCAGTCTTTGATGTGTCTTCATTCATCAGCGAGAGATCACCAACAGCTCCCCACATCTTTCCTGCGTACTTTCTTTACATACATACTTTCCCACATCCATGTCTTCAGCAGTGTTTTTCACATCTCATGGAATTCTGTTCTGGGCGTACCGCCATTTACTAGTTTAACTAGTCCCCTGCCGTTGGGCATCTGGGTCCCTTACAATTTTCCACTATTACTCACATGCTATGGTGACTAACAGCCCTTGCACTCATACAGGATTCTCTCCCCAGGGTCTATGCCTAGCAGATGATTTGCTGGGAGGAGTGAGTGTATATTAAAGGGTTAAAAACTTGCAGTATATGTGGCAGCCCCTCATGCTTTCAAAGCGCTGTTTCAGCAGATCCTCACTCCAGCCCTATGTGATAGGATTATTCATATTTTGGAAGCGGAGAGAACTTCCAATCGAATGCAAAGGGGTTACAGAAAGTACCCCCAGGTAACCAAGTGAACTGCCACAGAGAGACATTGCAATAATACAACAATGAAATGCTGAGCGACAGTTAATAAAACAGAAGGACTCGGGTAGCTGCTCGGAAGCTCTTCTTTTTGGCAGTAATTAGATCTTGGGCACAATTTTCTGGTAAGGATTTGGCAATAAAACCTTGTCATTGGCCTACATGAGAGAGCTTATCTTTCTGTTTTCTGTCCTCAGAGCAGCTCTTGGACAGTCAGCAGTCCAGCTCGTCCCAAATTCCAGAGTGGGTAAGTGACTTGGTCAGGGACTCCTGGAGAGATAGTGACCAAGTCAGAACCAGAAGCCAGGTCTCCCAGGTCTGGGACCAGTCTCTGTGACACACGGTGTGCCTCTTCAAGACAACTGGGAGCTCACCATTGACCAAGCTGCTCATATGTTGACAGTTGCCTAGACTAGATTAGTGACCCGGGGATCTTGTTAGAATGTGAGTTTTGATCCAGTAGGTCTGAGGTAGGGCCTGAGGTTCTAAATTGCTAGCAAGTTCCCAGGTGATGCCTATGGGTCCTGACCATTCTTTGAGAGGCAAGCACCTAGAGGATGGCTCAGCTGAAGACAAAGCAAATGACCTGGCTAAAGACGGGGCTGGTTGGCCAGTAATACAGCATTTTACACACTGACTGCAAAGGGTGTTCTTGTTGTTATGAGTCTTAAAGGTCTTGTCCTTCGTCCACCAGAAACACCCTCATGTGAGATCAACCAGCAGGTCAAGGGAAGGCCTGGGGCCATGGTGGCCAAGGGATGCTCAGACACACTCACCCACAGCACAGCCAGACCTTCAGGGTGCAGCCTATCAGCCAGAATAAAAGCCACTTTGTTTAACATTCCAAAGGCGTTCTCGGTGTCTCCCAAGTCCTCATTAACGACCTGGAGAACTACCAAGGGTGCCATGACAGCCTCCTTCCACTGCGATTTGCCAACCCTTGTGACACAGGGATGATGAAAAAGCCACCCTTGATGAGGAGAGAAGAGAAGACAGAGCCCGGGTGCAGAAACGGAGGGGTTGGGCTAGTGAGATTTCTCAGTCACAGGCGTGGCTTGCCCTCTTACGAGCAGAGGCAAAAGATGTCAGCATTGTCAACAGTTGTGGGCATAAAGTTTTGGGTTGCAATCATGATAGTTTTCATGGCCTGGAGAGGAGGCGAGGGAGGGCCGCTTGGTGCAGGGAGGAGTGAGGGGCGGGCGCCAGGCTGGCCCAAGCCCTGGGGCCGGGGAAGGAGGTTGTGAGTGACGGTTGTTTCTTTAGACTTGGGACCAGGAAGTGCTGGCATTAAAGCTGGAACAGAATCCCAGGAAAGGCTCTTAGAGGTTACATAACTGTGATGTTTTTAATGTCATGTCCCCTGAAGCTCTAAAGGTTCTATGTGTAGAAGTTTGGGGGACCGCTGTTTGCTGTGAGGCATAAGGGGATGTGGGGCTAGTCCTTCACCCCTACTTTTGTACCACACTTTGTATCCATTTTATACTTTGGGGTTCTGACTATGATTTATTTCTGCAAAGGGTTTTGTACTAAGAAATGGTTGCTGTCCAACCTCTTCATTTGCCAGCTCAGAAAAGGAAGGTAACTCTGAGCCTTAGAGCCAGTTCATGACCTGACCCCGTGGTGTTCACCTCCCCTAGGTGTGGTGGTACTTACGGTGCTGTGGGTCAAACAGGACCCAAAACAGCAGGCTGGATTCTTTCCCCTCACAGAGGCCCATTTATTTTGCTCCATTTCCCCAGTACTAACCTCACCAAAACCCAAACTAGTGGCCAGATTTACAATATTCCATTTACACATGGTCTGGAAGTAAGACTGGCCTGAGGTTTGGTGGGCACGGTTGCCTGTGTGGTGTGATACGTTGGGCCTCAGTCAGCATCCAGTAACTTCCCATCTAACCAGAATTCCCACAGTGGGTTAGGCCAGCAGTTTTTAAGTAAACCCAGGCACCAGTGCACCTGTGGACACTGAATGATTGACTTAATTCCTTCATACAAATGAGTAGCAACTTTACCAGCAGAACATCTAGCTGTATTATAAGCACACAGGATAAGGTACAGAGAACAAACTAGTGGGGACCACTGGTGGAGGGAGGAGCAATATAGGGGTGAAGGAGTGGGATGGACCAACTATGGGGTGTAAGGCTCAAGGATGACTGCAATATGGAGAATATAGCCAGTATTTTGTAATAGCTGTAAACAGAAGTAACCTTTAAAAGTTGCATAAAAATTAAAAAAATTTTTTTTAAATTAAGAGTAAATTTTAAGAGTCCTTATTACAAGGAAAAAATTTTTTCTTCTTTCATTTTGTGTCTATATGGGATGAAGAATGTTCACTAAACTTATTGTGATAATCTTTTCATGACGTAAGTCAAATCATTATGCTGTGCACCCTCCCTAAACTTATACAGTGCTGTATGTCAATAACAGCTCAATAAAACTGGACTGAAAAAAATAAGCACACAGCATAACAAGGTAATCATACACACTGTGTCAGTTGGTAAGCCTAGTCATACATATTCTGGTTCTCTTCCCGGGCACATGGTGAGATTTTACTTCTCCATTTCTTTCCATTAGGCAGGGCCACATACCATGTTTTGGCCAAAGAAATGTTAATGGAAGCTTTTAAAAGTCAGTGTATGATTCTCTTCACCCTCTTCCCGGTGGTGCAGACTTTGCGAGAGGCCAACGTTGGGGTGGAGGCTCTGTTCACCAGAGTCTGGGGGCTGCTGTGATGAGAAGTGCTTTAGACTTGGGACCAGGCACCTCTGCCAACCTGCAGCCAAGGTGGTGTGAACAACAGATGCATCTTTGTTTAAGCCATTAATACACTGGAGTTTGGTTACCATAGCAAAACCTAGCCCATCCCAACTGATACAGACACATCAAAAAATAAACCAGTAATCTGTTAAGTGGAACATTGCTGATTTCCTCATAACTTTGCTGTTAATTCAATAGTTTATCTCCAACTTTGGAGGTATAGTACCAAATAGCCATGTGATTGGAGAATCCATATTTGGGAGATGTAGAACTGTACAGGGAAATTATTCTAAATGGGCAGTGATGGCAGATGAACAGATGAAAGCTTATGAATCACCTGGTGTTTATTAAAATGGATCACAAAGACCAGCTTATGAATCACCTGGTGTTTATTAAAAAGATCACAAAGCATAACAATGACAAAATCATGGTACTTGATATTTAATGATATCAAATACCCATACAATGATATTTAATGCATGTGAAATTAGTAACAGTGGGGTCTGAACCATTAATTTTCATTTCTCATCCCTTATTCAAGAGGACTTCTTCAGGGTCACTCTTCTTAACATGCTAAGGGATTTTTCTTCTGGTCCTCTGTTTCAGGCTCCACGCCTTTCTGATTTAATGACAAGAAGTGGTTGACCTCCACCTCCCTTAGTCCTGCCCTAGTACCAGAGAACTGAAATAATTTGGCTTTTGGAGATTGGAATTATTTTGTGCACTCCATGTTTAATTTTCCTCTCCAGCTCTCTTGCTGGTACATACCCCTAAGCCCTGCTCACGCTAGTGTCTCACAAGCTTTTATGTGGCTTTCAGATAACTTGGTGCCAATTTTGGTTTCAATTTCACATGACTGTATGGCTCCAAATAATGACTCATCCTATAAGTCTTCATTCCTAATTCCTGAAAGAGAGTCGGATTGGCCCGACCTGAGTCAGGGGTGTACTCTTGATGTTGGGGAAGGATCACGTGGTACATGGGGTTGCCTTCTCCTAGCTGGGAGGAAGATGGAATCCCAAAGAGGAGGAAGAAAAACATCAAGGACTCTTTAGCGCAGAGAAACTTGTATACTTAGCAGGAAATGCTTGTGGTTACCAAAAAAAATTCAAATTACATATTATAGAGTTCCATGTGAGGGATTGGAAGAGGCTATTGTTTAGTTTCGTATTTGTTTTGTTGACTGCTAGCATTCACCAGTGGGACGCAGCAGTGAGTGCCAAAAGTAGAAGAAAAAAAATCACTGAAAAACTTAAGTTTATCCACCAATTTATATTTTGTACAAATTAGGGAAATCTTTTTTTTTTAATTTTAGAGGCCTAACATTTTGGGTTGGCTTGTAGAATATCACAGAAGCAATAAATTAGATAGTAAAAGCCCCAAGGGGTCATGGGAGTGGGCAAAAAGTAGAGGTTCTGATCCTCTTCTGTCTATTAGAATCACTTACAACAATGTGATCCCCTCACACACCCACCAGGATGACCACATCATAAAACTGATGATACCAAGTGCAGGTGAAGATGTGGGACAACTCATACAATTAGGTGGCGGGTATATGTTGGTAAACCGCTTTAGACAATTGTCTCACAATAACTGAGCTGAACATAGGCATATCCAATGACCAAGCAACTCCATTCCTAAGTATATACTCAAAAGAAATGCACATATGTTCACCAAAAGAAATGTGCTAGAATGTACACTATTTATAATAGGCCCAAACTGGGAACAACCCAAATGTCCATCAACAGTAGAATGGATCACAAATTGAAGTTCATTCACACAACAAAATACTCTGCTGCATGCAAATGAACAAACCACAACTGTAGCAACAACATGGATGTTGTTGCTCTTACAAGCATACTTCTGAGCAAAAGAAATCAGACATAAAAAAGAACATTCTGTACATTTCATTTACATGAATACAAAAGCAGGCAAAAGTCATCCACGTGCTGGAAATCAGGACAGCATTTATCTTTGGTGAGAGTTTTAGGTGCTAGAGATCTGCTTCTTGGCTTGGGTTTATGGGTGTTTGAAATCCATTAACACGTAAATGTATAATTTATTCACTTTCCTCCATATATATTCTACTTTGATAAAAACTTTTCAAACATTAGTGTTGCCTGGACCCTACTCCAGACAAGTTAAATCTGATTTTCTGGGGGTGAAGCCTGAGTACAGTCCTTAACAAAGCCCTCCAGGCGATCGTCATGTACAGTGGTGAGAACTAGTGATTAATGGGAGGAGCCCTGGCTGGGAGCTGGGAAAGCTGGATTTAGAGTCTCATTTTGGGCAAATCATTCTTATGCCCCGGGCCTTGGTTACCAAGGAGCTTAGCAGGTGACTGCATAGTCCCTTCTAGCCCTTTGAGCCTAAGGTACTAGCATAGGTGTTAATCCAACAGATTAGTTGACATAATAGGTTCTGAAGTGGATATGGTGAAAAATCAGATATTCTGGGAGGCGAGTGCCAGGATTGTGCTCCAGCTGTTTACTGGCTTAGCACAATAGTGTGTCCAAGGGTGGTGACGTCAGAGTGAGGGGTGTGCTCAGGGCATGGGGACCTGCCTTAGTCTCTTCCACAGTTTCTCCTGGAGGGGGACTAAGAGGACACTGAGTTCACTTTTTTCAGTTTGACGTCATCATCCCTTTGGAACAGGCTATGGAGTGACAATCCAGGGAATTAAGTTTCAAAAAATATCAGTGCTTGATGGAATCCTTACAGACCGTCTGCTTGGTAGTTTGCAACCATTTAAAAATAAGATCTATCCCACTGGTTTTTTTTTCAAATAAACTTACACAGAATCCAAATTCATACCCAAATAACAAAAGTGAATGGATTCCTAAGGAGCTAAGACATTCATTTTTCAGTGAACAACATTTTATTTCTCAAGAAGGTCTCAGTACATAGAACAACTTATATGGTCCAACTTCCTAGTTGTATAATTGGGCAACTGAGGTCCAACGAGGGGAAATGACTTGTCCCTAAGTCACCCATTCACTAGTGACAGAGCCA
Source organism: Vicugna pacos (assembly GCF_048564905.1). Classification (NCBI taxonomy): domain Eukaryota; kingdom Metazoa; phylum Chordata; class Mammalia; order Artiodactyla; family Camelidae; genus Vicugna; species Vicugna pacos. The sequence goes on along the minus strand of NC_132997.1, from coordinate 70,048,485 downwards.
CAGCAAAGCCTAGCCCCCTGACGTGGATTTTTTTTCTCATTCAGCGAGCATCTGCTGACCATCTACATGTTCCAAGCACCGTGCCAAGCCCATGAGAGCTGATGATGAACGAGCCACAGGGAGCATGAGCTTACCGGTCTTTCATCGGAGCCTTGTCACTTGGGGTCTAAGCTGGTGTCTGTCACCTTCATCTCTGACTATTCCATGGGCAGGGTCTGACTCTCCATGTCCACCCTTGGGATGACATCTATGGTCCCTGGCGCAGTGGGACTCCGAAGAGGCTCTCCTCTCTGAGCATGCTTTGTGGTGGTTCAAGATAAGCTCGGCTGCAGGAGGTGTTAATGGTGGGAGCGGTGCCACTATAGTTTGCCCGTCACTGACGGATGGTACACAGTCTGGGAACCAACGTCAAGAGATGGCAGAGCCTTGGAACAGTAGGCATCAACTAACCCTCATGGAAGTACTCATATGGACATATGCGAGTGGCCTGAGAGGAAGACTTGTGACCCATTACTGTAGTTGGACCAGTGATCTCAGCCAAGGACAGGGACTCTCTCTTTTGTTCTAGGATTGGCTATGGGTTAGGAATCTTGGCTTTTAATGCAGGTTCCTAAGAAAGAAGGGACTTAGGGTCTGTTTTGCCAGACTACATCTCCTACCCTTGCAGTTTTTAAACTGTGTGCTACCAAGTCCTAGGAGACCCCTCAGGGCCACCACTGGGGGGGTGTGGGGTGTACAATGGAAGGCCTCAGTATTCAAGGTTCAGTGGATCTTACTGCTCCTAGATCCAAACTGCTCATCTTTCTCTAGATTAAATATTGAGCTTTTGCATAAGAATTTACTCTAATAAAGTTTTGTATGACTGACAGTGTTTGACAATCATGGCCCTACCCAATACCTTTCCTGATGACCAGTGAGAATCAGTGATTATTCTTATTATATCTTCACAGAATGCAATCTCACAGCCTTTCTAGATAATCTGTGTTATGAGAGTCTGCCTTACATAAAAATTAGATTTCTTGTGTGGTAGTTTAAGTCTGTTCTAAATATCTCTGTAAACCTTGCAGGGGAGATGGGGACCAGCTGATGCCAAGGTGGTCCCTGGGCTTAGACCATGTGTGTCTTGTGTGGCCCCAGCCCGCCTTCAAGCTCCTTCCTGCTGTCCTGACACAGCCCTTTGTCTTGGGGTCCCACCTGATGTGCCCTTTGTGGGGTGACCACTCTCAGGCTCCTCCCTCTTCTACTACATTGCATCTCACTGGCCACCTGCCTTCTTGCTGCTAGATGTGGCTGGGAGATGTCTTTGCCTGTTTCTGGAAGACTGTGATCACAGCACTAGGTTGAAGTACCATAGGGTCACATCACAATCTCCTTTCTTCCAGTTAGTTGTTCTAGCTTCTCTGCTCTTAGTAGGAGAAAGTCTGATAGCCTCCTTTGAAGTGTATCTCTTTCAAAATTAGCTCTGAATCACAAGTGGCTGTCAATACTGTTTCCAAATCTGGGTGGAGAGAGGGCTGGAATGCCTGATCGTGCCGTTAGAGCCCCTGCTTTGGTGGTGGATTCCATCCTCACGGGGCCGTGCTGCAGAGGGCTGCTCTGGACCCAAGGTCACGGTTCCCAGTTCTCTCATGTGCTCAGTGGATGCTCCAAAGAATAATACTAGTCAAGACGGCTGGGGCCTGAGGGACACTGTGTCCTGTGTCCTCATCCGGGCCACACCAACTGCCTTAACTTTGTGTTAAACTCAGGACCCCAGCCCAGGCCCCTTTTACCTTGTGTCAAGTTCCTCCTGGGGCCACTGGGCCCCTGTCCTGCTGGCTGGGCCGGAGTCAGGGCTACTTACTCGTACCCTCCTGCTCTGGGAAGCAGGGTGTGGCTGTGGTCCTTTCCCTTCCGGTAGGGCTTCTTTGGGAACTCCCTCTCATACCCTCCTGGCCCCAGTGCCCCAGGGCTCCACAGGCAGAGGGGCGAGGGATGGGGAGCAGCCTTGGCTAGACCATGGGAAAAACTCCCTGTTCCTCACTTCCCCAGCCAAGGGGTCACTTGAGTGCTTTTTCCCAGAAACCCAAAGTCTGCTCCAAGGTGACTTGCCGTCTCCACGTCTGGACACAGAAGAGGCTGGCATTGTACAACCCTCCCTCCCCAGCTGCCTCCTTACAAGTCCACGTTCACTCCAGCCGGGACTGTGCCAGCGGTGACTCATGGGTCACACCCTGTGGCGTTCATGTCCCAGGCGGACAATTTGTTGTCTCTTAAACATGCTCAGAATAGTCCCATTTACTGGCCTGTGCACTACCCTCCTTCATCCTTTCTCTTCCAGAAATGCTCTTTTCAATCTCCTCCCATACGTGCTGCTCATCCCCCAGAGGCCCTCTCAGAACCCCCCTTCTCCCCCTTAATCGCAGGTCGCAGAACCACCACTTCTCCTCTTCTTTGAGGTCCCCACCCCCCTTCACGTGTCCGTCTCTCTCACTGCACTGGGCTCTCTGGGCTGAACCCTGGTTCTCTCTTTTCGGCCTGTGTGGCCCCTGGAAATGTACTTAACAATTGTGACTCTGCCCTGGAAAATGAGGGTGGTGATGGTTCTTGCCTCATGAGGTTATTGTGAAGCTTAAGTGGGAACAGTCATGCTTGGCACGTAGGAAGTTAGCGACTCATTCCATAGACATTTACTGTGTGCCTACTATAAGCCAAGCCCTGAGGATGCCATGGTGAATGGACCAAGTGCCTGCCTTCCTGGAGCTCACATTTTAGTGGAGAAGAAACACAAGAAAAAAATGAGTGAGGACAATAGCTGTCGTGTATCAAGCAGTCTCTCTGTGCCAGTCATTGCTCTAAGTATTTTCATTAATTATCCCCGTTGGTCCTTGCAAGAACCCTCTGCGCTACATACAATTATTATCTGCTGACAGACAGGAAACTGAAGGTCAGGGAGTTACTAATCAGTCCGAAGTCACACGGCTGAAAACTGGTGAAACCAGAACCGGCAGCAAGACTTCAAATCCGCCCTAAGTACTAGGAAGAAAAGAAAGCCAGGAAAATGAAATAAAACGAGGAATGGGATGGAGAGGGTGTGTGCGGAGGGGACAGGGGGTGCCAGGGAAGGACTTAGAAAGTGCCCCTGAGCTGGGGAAGGCCAGAAGAGGCAGAGGGAGGGGCAAATCCGGAGACTCAGAGGCAGAACTGAGCTGGACTTGTGCGTCCCTGCCAGGCTGGTCTGGTCAGACCTAGTGACCGAGGGGAGGAGGGTGCGGGGTGAGGCTGAGGAGCTGTTCCTATGGACTGTTGTAGCTGCTATTAGAAAATTTCCAGCCGTAATAATGACAGGTCACGCATCCCCCTTAGCCTGTGCGGCAGGGACTGTGGGTCTTGTTCATGCTCACAGGCCGAGCTCTAATGCCTTGTTAAGGAGCAGGCACTTCATATCGTTGTTGTTGAATTAGACTTCCTGTCTAACAGGGAAGAACATAGGCCCTGGTGGAAAACAAGAGCTGGTTTGCATCATAACTCGGCTGCTTCTGCACCCGTGAGGCCGCTCACTCTCTCTGAATATGTTTCTTCGTTTGCCAAATGCAGAGAGGTCACGTTTCCTTTACAGCATCTTTTTCGGAATGAAGAGATATTCCATGTGAAACAGCACGTGCCTAGTATATATTCAATAATTATACTTCTTAAACTTTCCCACCTCCTAATACCCTGATCTTTTGCCCTAGAATCATTTACCAATCATTCCCCGAGAACTTTTTCTTTTAATTCCTTGAATGCCTTGGGAAGCTGGACTATCCTAGGCAATGGCCTCTTCCTATTGTCTGGGCTTCACGGAAGCTGGCGGCTTAACCCTGGACACGTCCCAGCCAATCCTCGCTCCACGTGTCCTCCGTGGGGATCACCTTGACAACAAGCTAAGATTTCAGGACTGTGCATTGCCTTGAAGCTCACCCAGACAGCGGCTCACTCTCAGCTCACTGATGCCGGCCAGCTGGGGGTGGCGGGGGCGTCCGTGGGATCCACCACTCAGAGGAGAGCTGGGCTGTGGCTGGGACCCTGCCCATGGGTACAGCATGACTGCCTTCCCCCTGCCAACTGGCCGTTTAGGAGGCCTCGTGGTCTCTCTGGTAGACAAATAATTCTTGTAGCTCGTGGTCGGTCCCTGGATGATCACATTATCCGGGACACCATCAACTCCCCAAGGAACTGAGACCTTTTCCTTGTCTCACCTGTGACCCAAGGCCTAAGATTGGACTCCTTGTTCCCCTTTCTCCCTTAAACTTGTTTGTGGTGACTCATCTGAAGCACATGATCCTTCCAGAGCTAAATTTGACTCCCCTGTGCGGAATTTCAGGGCATATGTGTTATGTAGGAAGGCAATTTACAACTAAGCTCCAAGGCCTCCGAGTCCAGCCGGGCCCGGCCGTGTGCATTCAACTGGCTGCCCGTCTGGCCAGCACGTTTTTTCACCCCAGGTCCTGGTGCCGCCCGGTCCCGTTCTGGCTGGCTCTCCAGCCCAGCGCGTCTGCAGCCACTGGGTGCTACTAGTTCTTTCTCCTGGATTCTATGCGTACTCGGAAACCTGTAATATTTCCTCCACCTGGGCCCCTGAGCCTCGGGAAAATTTTATCAGTATCCAGCATCTCAATCAACTTCAAACAGCTTTTTTTTTGGAGGCAGGTACCCACTTACTCCCAGGCCTTCCTTTTTCTTTTACTTCCCCTTCACTCAAAGAGGAATTTAATTTTACAGAACAACTCCATGTATATTAGGGTTATTATTAGTCTCAACAAAAGCAGAGAAAGTCCAGAAGCTGATTCTTTATCAGGCCACGTGGAAGTCACCATGTAAACATTTGTGGAATTGAATCCGTTTTTTGAGAACTACACCAGGTTTTATCCTTTTCAGAAAGCCAATCCAATCCCCAGTGGGTACTGGCCAGCTAAGATGCTTTCAGCCATACCACTGACAAATATTTCTGTAGCAATGATAGGAGGTCCTCTTTCACGGTTCTTTCAAATGGAGCAGGTGCTGATGGGCTGGGGGCAGAAAGACCTAACAGCAACGATCGCGGGAAGGCGGGAGCTGGGCTGCAACCTTCTCTATCATCCACCAGCTTAACTGGAACAGTGGGCCTCCTGCCGTTCCAGCTGTGGGCATAGGCCTTTGGCCACTGTCCTACTGACCAACACAGCCCGATATAGAATCCTATGCCTTGGTAGGTTCTGGAGGCGGAGGCTGTGACCAATTTTGCATCCCCAGTGCCTGGGCCTGGTATAACATTCATTCAATAATGGAATAAATCAAGATATGGACTGTATATAAGCACTATAGGAACTCTAGAGGAGACATTATTTTAGATTTTCTCGGGGCCTTGAAGGAAGAGACATGAGGTGGCTGTGTAGTAAGTTGCTAGGTAGGAACAATCTGAAAAACAGCTTAGAGTGGGATGCTGCCAGCCTCAAGAAGGTGGACACAGCCGGTCACCTTTGTTCACGAAGAGCCCCTCAAGTGGCGTCTCCCAGTGAAGCGGGTCAGCAGACCCTACTGGCCTGGGGGAAAGGTGAAATGAGGACTCGTTCTCTTCTGTGGCTTAACAGCAGCTGCTTCCGCCCTTGGTTTGCAGGGCTCTGAAGGAGCTTGGTCAATTCGCGTCCGAGGCCCAGGAGTCTCCTGGGTTGGAAAGGACCAGAGCACAACTTCCCTGCAGAGTTTGGAAGAGAAGGGGGGTGGCCTGGGTGGCCAGGACCTTTGACTGACTGGCAGAAAATCACTCCGAAACCCACAGGGAGCGACTTACTGTGAGGGAAAGGGATGTCTGGCTTTGTGACTTGGGCTGGACGCAGAGGGCTGTGGAAAAGCTGCTAGAATCAAGCTCTGGGGACCTGGTTCAGGTGTGATTATAGGAGCTGTAACCTGCCACCTGGGTCAGGACCGACAAATGTTCTAAGATGGTCCAGGGGCGACCCTTCAACTGCATCAGGGGATGAGAAGCAATGGCAGGAGTGAACAGATTATATTTTCTAGTAATGTTTCATTTGTATTAAAAAGCCCCTGGGATTCTTAACGCAAATTTTAGGAGAACCTAAAGAGGGAAATACAGTTCTAATAGAAACAAAGAAGACCTGCAGGGGATTAGTTGAAAAAAAAAAAAAAAGAGAGAGAGAGACTAAGCTTGCAGTCTGAGCTCATTAATGAAGCGGGTCACACCTGTTCCAGGCTGAGAAGCGAAGGAAGCTTGTCAGGTGAGGGGCACCCAGTGAGCTGAGGTTTGGAGATGGAAACAAGTCCGCTGTGTGGTTTGTGGGGTGGTGAGAAGTCTTGTCCCCACGTTGGGAAGTGGGGAGTTGGCCAGTGGTCAAACATGAGCCTGTGTGCGTAAATGAAGTCAGATTCTGGCTGGGTTACCATAGGGACAGGCCAGGGGTGTGTGTGTAATTCCCAGGAGGCCATGGCTTTTGGAGCACAGAAGTCCATGAAGTCATTCTGAGGGTGGCCTCAGGGCTGGAGGGGATGGGCAGAAGCCGGGGTGCAGGAGGCCAGCAAAGGCTTTGTTCCAGGGGACGCTATGTGATGCCATGAGGGCAGGGATTGTGTCTTCTTCACCATGGATCCCCAGCAGAGAGTCTGGCACATGGTAGGTATTCAATAAAGGTTTGTTAAAATGAACACAAGAGTTGCTGTCACATGGCAGGAAGCAATTGCTAGGTGTCACACCGAGTTCCTTATCAAAGTCAAAAGACCCAGATTCCAAGTTCTAGCACTTCCTGTCAGTAGAATGTGGTCCAACTCACTTTGCCTTGTTGGAATTTCAGTCCCTCAGGTGTGACGACCCTTCTGACACTCATTCACCGAGCGTTGGCTGAGTACTCATCACGTACCACGTGTTGTACTCAAGTCTCAAAGAGCAACAACATGGAGCCCCCATCTCTGAAGAGCTCAGGACTTGATCGGAGAGACAGATGTGCAAGCAAGTCACTTATTCCTACGTGTGGAGTGTGCTTTTGTGGCGGATAAACACTGTGATTCTAGAACAACCATTAGGGATTCCAGAAGGATCCCTAACATTCACTGAGCACTTACTCTGCATGTGCCGTACATTGTTCAAAGCACTTGCAGGTATGGGCTCATTTAATCCTCAGAACAACCCTGTGAGGTAGCTATTTATGTGAGCCCCATTTTCTAGAAAGGGAACTGAGGCTCAGAGAGTAAGTAATTTGCCCATGTTTCCACAGAACCAATAGCAGATGTGTGTCTGTTATACAACAGATTAGATAGATGATAGATAGATAGACAGATAATCTGAGAAGTCCCAAGATCTGCAGTCAGCAAGCTGGAGACCCAGGAGAGCCGGGAGCCAATGTTCCAGCCTGCAAGTCACCAGGCTGGAGACCCAAGAAGAGGTGATGTTTCAGTCTGAGTCCAAAGGCAGGAAAAGACCCGTGTCTCAGCTCAGATAGCCACACAGGAGGAGCTCCCTCTTACTCAGCCTTTTCGTTCTATTCAGGGTGATCTCCATCCAGTTGATCAGATGAGCTCCTCCTCACTGGGGAGGGCAACCTGCTTGACTCAGTCTACCAACTCAAATGTTCACCTCGCTCAGAAATACCCTCCCAGACACACCCAGAGTCATGTTTGGCCAAGTGTCTGGGCACCCTGTGGCCCCGGGCAAATGACACAGTGAATAACCATCACAGGTATGGGGTGTGAAAGGGCATCTGTACTTGAAGTACACGCTGAGGGCTGTCCATCCCTTCTCCTCTGCTTCCCTAACAGAGCCCCAGTTTTGTTCAGAAATGGCTTTGGCTCCACACAGCCACCTGCTTTGCGGACACTGACCCACCTCCAGCTGGAGGGGGACTGATCAGGGGGAAAGGCTGTTCCCTTTATGTGGTTGATTCAGGAGTGGACACGTGACCTTATTGTTTATCCGTTTTGAGTTGATATTTCCGTCTCTTGCCGCTGTGCCCTACCTGATGCAATCATAAAATCAGACTGGGGGCTTGGCTTAAACAAAGTGAACGAGGGCTTCTTGATTCCAGAACATCTTGAGGCAACAGCACTTATACGTGGATGTGCGTTGCAACTGTCCAAGAGGAGGGTGTAATGTGCAGCATTTCCCAAACGTGTGTGACCAGGCAGAGCATTGCAAAGAACCCTGTGATACTGATGCTCACAGAAATGCTGCTGCAGGCAGCGGGGAGACAGCATTGCGAGCTCAATAAACTCCACCCTTTCCTTCTCCTGCCAAACCAAGAATTATGTCTGATGACCATAAAATTTAAGGAAACTCAAGTAGCTCCCCCAGAAAAAGGGAACAAGCCCTGACTTGCTCGACTAACTGATCTCATCTCTTAGTTCTCAAATTCTCTGGGGCTTGTATAATTTGGTACATTCATCTCTGAGCGTTGAACAAAGTTTCCCTTCTTTTTTTAGTCACTTGCTAACATCTGTGAATGAAGTTAAAGCTGGTGAGAGAGAGATATATATATTTATGCACATGTACTCATTCTTTTTCTGGAGTGAATTATTTAAAACTGAATGAATCCCTGCTCAGCGGGTTTCTGACTAACATTCAAGTTTCACTAAGGCTCTGATCACATTTTTCATTTCTCTGGTTTTCTTTTTTTGGTCCAAGAGCCCCAGGGAAATGGCTTGAAGCCACAAAGGACAGTGTTAGAATGTTTTCTCTGCAGTTAGTGACAGGCTGGACAAATGGCACACAGGCGAAGACTGCTCCATCTCAGATGAGAAAAATTCCTTCTGTGGCTCTTCTTGATCTGTGTTAAATGCATCATGGTCTTTCCAAGCGAAACCACTTTGGCCCCAAAAAAGGCAAAAGGAGAAAAGGAACAGAAAAATCTGTGGCAGATCCCTGCAGGATGCAACCAGATCCCGTGGGGATGTGAACTGGGCAACCGTGGGCAGGACCACTGTCCTCAGTTGTTTCCTACCCACCCTGCACACCGTGGGATGCTGGCTGTGACCCCCAGGAATGGCATGACATTGATGTGAACTAAGGAATGGAGCATGTAGCACCTGCGATGATGAGGTGACAGGTTCCTGCCGTTTTCTGGCCCCAGGAGCTGTGATGAAGTCACTGCTGAGAACAACTGGGCTCCAGGGTGTGAGCGTGTCTGTGGCAGGTGGTGAGCTGGGGGCCATGGGGAAAAGCACTTTCTGTCACATCTCTTCTTTGTTAGAGGAAAGGCCCTGTCCCTACCTTGAAGCTGGGGTCTCACATTGCGCCTGGGTCACCCAACTCAGAAGCCCCTATTTCTCTGCTAAGGTCAGATCGATATGGGAGCTGCCTGAAAAAGCCCAGTGAGGGCCAGGAAGGCCAGACGACTGAGTGGACTTTTCTGGTTGAATAAGGATTGCGTGTTCCTTCAGATGAGGTAATTTTCGGTTATAGGACAAGGAGGAAGCCCGATTACCAATCCACACAGGGAAATTAAAAATTAACATGCTGTTTGCTGAACTGTAATCTTTGAATTAATCAGTACCCAGCAGCTGTGCCAGTTACCCGATTTGAGGGTGACCACAGATTCTGCTCGGAGACCGGCCCAGGTAAACAGTTAAGGCTGAGACCAGTTGAGCTAGACTACGATGAATACATCTGGGGGCCGGACCCTCCCAAGTGCTCAGAGGTTTCTTGAGGGGAACTGGCATTTGTGGTGCTGGTGTGGTAGGCTTGACAGAACCAGAGCCCCAGTCTTTCTGGATGACGTTTATCCCAGCTGTCCATTCCAAGGGAGGCTGAGGTTACAGGCCACGCCTTTCCCCGCCCCTTTCTCTTGTCCCAATCCAACGTGGCAGCCAGTCAGATGGAGGGAGCTGGTCAGAGCTGCGGGGAGAGAGGTGCAATTCTCCCGAGCTGGGGGTGACTCACTCCTACTCCCCTCTTTATTTTAGGTGTGAAAATAGCTGTGAAGTTGTGGGTGATGGTGGAGAATTTAGTTATAGCCTAGTGTTTATTTAAAATAAATCTCTGAACACAGTTCCTAGATGATGGTGAGCACTCATTTTTGGTGAATGAAGAAGAGGATGAATTCATGGACTGGGACCACAGAGGGCTGGGAATCAGGAACAGGAGTTGTAACTTACATTCAACCATTTATACGCAGCTGCCTACACCTATGTCTACCCATCACTCTCTCTGCTCTGTTGCTCTGGCTTACTTGTCCTGTCCCCCGCTGTGTGTGTGTGTGTATGGAATGGTAGTTCTCAACCAGGGGTGATTTTGCCCCCCGGCCCCAGATATTTGGCATGTCAGAAGATATTTTTGGTTATCGCAACCGAGGGGATGCTACTGGCATCCTCTGGGTAGAGGCCAGATATGCTGCTAATCATCCTAGAACAAAGAATTCTTTCGCCCCAAATACCAACGGTACAAAGTTGAAAAAGCCTAGTTTAAAAGGATGTTTGTCACCAAACTGTTAATAACGGTTATTTGTTGGGGAGGAGGATGGGATATAATTTTGGAGAGCTTTCCCCTTACCAAGTGTAATCATTTATGTGATGTGGGACTTTTTAACAACGTGAATGTGTCATATTTGTATTAGTAAGACAGGAATATTTACTGATACTTAGAGTATCTCAGGAATCATCTAGACCATGGGATAGAGAGAGGAGTGTGTAGCAGGTGCTGCATTTAAGAGGCCCAGAGCTCAACAGGGAAGCAAACAGTACCCACTTAGCAAGGTGCAAGTGCTCAGTGCTTGGTGAAACTCAGCACCCCATCACCTTAGCAGCCTCCAGATGTGTCTGCCTGGCCCTGAGCTTGGTCCGTGTTCCCAGGCTAAAGTTTTTATGCCTAGAAGTTTTGGTGGGATTAGGGAGATCCAAGAGCAGCCTGTTCAGACTCACAGGCTGGGCCAGGTGGAACGCCTTCGACCAGCAGAGTCCAGCCAGTGAGGTCTTAAAGGTGGTTATGAGGGGGAACCTCATGTTTGGTAGATGCTGGACACTGCCAGCATGAATAGCCTTGGGGAAGAGTGCGTGTATCATTATACACACGTCTGGGTTCGCACACGTAGATGTGGATTAAGTGTGTGTGTGCACAGCCATTAAAGAGAGTTAGAAATTTTCATACATTGAGATATAGGGAAGTCATTCTGGTGTATGCAGGAGTTAACTTGAATTTTATGCTCCCTAAAATAGCCTGTTAGCGGCCTATCAAACATATACTGTACACCTGCTTTAATTATTAAAGAAAAGTGCTCACTGACCAGAAGTAAAGAATGTCCATGTTAAAAATAAAGACTAAACACCCCTCTCCCTGGGATGCAGTGCTGGCCTTCCTCGGCTAAGGCTTCCTTCCCAGGTGCCAAGGCCATGCACTATGTGCTAGTCTTTTTTTTCTGAAAACTTAAAGAAATGTCTCCCTGACTTGTTCAGTGTTCTTTGTTCTGACCCGATATAAAACTGCTGAAAACCCTGCTTCTGTGGAGCAGCTTCTCAGCGTCATCTGGGAAGCTGGCTTCCAGCTGGTCCTCAGTTGGGTGCAATTAAAGCTCTTTTTAATTCTTATTGTTTACTGGTTATTTTCGTCAACAGAGGCAGCCCTGCCCTTGGAGGGTTGTGCTGGCTGCACCTGGCCGCAGACCTCTGCGCACACATGCTCTAATGGAAGCCAGCGGTTCCAGTGAGAAGCTGTCATTCTTGCCCAAAATGTCCCTGCTTCCTCCATCCCCCCCAAGGCTGGCTGGCAGCAACTTGGGGAGCTTGAGAAGGAGGTGTTCCCTGTGTCATTGGGCAGGTTTTGGGGGTTGAGGTGGCCGGAGCCAGGCTAGTGGGAGCAGCACACAGAGGTGTTTTTGGCGTCTTCCTGATATTTCTGGGCCCTGTCAGTGGGTGGGTCTGTCCTCTAAGGACTTGGGGCACAGAGGAAGGGAACTGTGGCTGCTTTTCCTGCCAGAAAGGCAGAAAAGGGCAGGAGGAGAGGGAGGAGAGGAAAAGGGATGTTCCTTCAGAGAGGCTTCCAAAAAGCCTGGAGGGACATCGCCGAGCCCCTTGCTGACCACCTCAGGGCGTCAGTGTGAGGGTTAATGCCGGGGAAGGGTGGGGGCGGGGAGTGGCTGTGCGTGCTCACGAGGGAAAACCCTGGTCTCCTGGGCAAAAAATCCTGGCCTCTGTGCTCAGTCCTGGCGCCCCTGCTAGAGTGCCTTCACCAGTGCTTCTCCAACCTGCCCAGCTTTGGTTCTGGCCACATCGCCTCCCTCCGGCCCCTGTTCTGGGGGCCGGTGCGGGTTGAGGGGCCGGGGCGGGTCTCCTAGTCATTCCCCTTGTCTCCAGTTGCCCCCCCCAAAACCGGCCACACCACTGCCCAAGAGCCTGCATCAGCTGCCGATGGCTAGTAGGCCTCAACCAAATTCAGCCTTTTCGCTCTGTTCGCCTCTTTTCCGCCCCTTCCCAGGCCAGGTTTCCTGCTTTTCTTCCCCTCAAGCCCTCGGCTGGTCTCCCTGGTGAGCCCTGAGTAATAGACTTCATCTCTGCCGCCGTCCCTCGCTTTGCTGTGGTTCTCGCCCCCTCCTGCGTCAGTCTAGGGCCAACTCTTCTCTCAAGAACTGTTCAAGTTCTGGAAGCCCCTGGAAGCCTCCCTGGTCACTTTGGCCCACGCTGACCACCCATTTGCTGAATCTGACTGCATATGCGATTCAGAGCACCCACAATTTTGCTTCCCATTGCTTTTGTCCCCAGCCATATGCAGGCTCCTTTAAGGCATAAACCATGTTTTTTGCTTTCCCCTCCACCCCAACCCAAGACCGGGATCATTGACTAAAACAGGGAAACTATCACAAAAGAGACTAGGGGAGGCAGAGTGCTTAGAACAGCCCAGAATCTTCCTCCCAGGCCTTCTTTAGCTGAAGGTCATCTTCCGGGGCTTTGTCCACATGCGTGGACACGCTAGGTTTCGCCAGCACTGTGGCAGACCCTTGGATGCTCAATTGCGTGGAGCCATTTGTTTTCTCCCTCCCCGTGGGCACTGCCCAGGTGGCTATTACAGAGCCACAAAACATCAGAGTGAAAGATAGATTTGAGAGTCATTTCTCCTGCTCATTCCTTGATGAAAGTTTGTTACTGAGCCAGGTTCTTTTTGCCCCACCACCCAAGAAGCCAAAACCCTGAGATACGGAGGTTTGCAGCAAAGAGAGGAGTTGTTCACAAAGCAACCAAGTGAGAAGCCAGGAGAGTAAATCTTCACCTTCCCCCCAGGCCAGGGGCTGGGGTATTTATAGGATAAGGAGTAAAGCAGCAGGGCGGTTTGAGGCGTGGGGGGCGTGGGGCGCGTGGGGAGGGCGGGGAGAGGTGACTGGTATCGTTCTGCGCAGGCGTAACTAGGCTTCAGGATTCTGCATGTTCGAAAGGTCACGAGCAGGCACTCACGCATGCCCAGTTGGAGGGTCCGTGGTCCTATCCAGTCTTACCCAGCTCAGCTCCAACTAGACACAGCTGACCTCAGGTGCCTGGAAAATAATTCGGGCAAACATCTTACTGTTTAGGCTACATGCCGCTTGGGGGCCGTGCAAGTCTAAGAACAACCTTGACTGGTAAAAGCAGGTGAGATGGATTTGACCAGTCATTACACGGGGTTTCAAACTGAATCACTGCAGCCAATTTCAGTGACCAGAAGCTCCCTGGCTCTTCAAACCATCCACTGAATCTCCAGTATTTCCACGTGTGGGGGCATTTACCCTTTGTCAGAGGGCAACGTGCAGTGGGGAAATGTGCTGGCCGTCCTGTCACTGGCTTTTGGAATTTTCCCCTGTACTTCCTCTCTGTGATGTGGTGGACTCTCTTTTCACAGAATAAGAGGTCAAGGAGGGTGGATTTGAATGAGCTTATCAGTAAGGTTCCTCACAATCTAGGTTTCTGTTCCAATTATGATACAGATCTTTATTACCTTTGTAATGAGTCAGGAATCTCTGGTTCCAAGTGACAAAAGCCCTCCAGGTGTCTTCAGGGGCCCACGTTCTTCCAGTAAGTCCATCTGTCAACCAAGTATCAATATGCCTGGTGGACACTGTTGTCACCCCCTACGGCCATTCCACTGGTCTTCTCCACTGACGGAGCCCCAGTGTGACCAGCCCCAGGGGCTGAATCTAAAACTGGGGAAGCTGTCTGTGGGGGGGGTTCTTAAGACCACTCCCCAGTTCCAGTGATTTGCTAGGAGGACTCATAAGACTTAGCTTATAGTTGTACTCACGACTAAGGTTCATTACAGTGAAAGGATACAGAGCCACATCACAATGGAATGAAGTCCAGAGGAACCCAGCTTCAGGAGTTTCTCCCCGTGCAGTCACACAGGACATGCTTAATTCCTCCAGCGAGTTGTGACAATCCATGTGAAACGCTGTCTAGCAGTGAAGCTCATTACAGACTCAGTGCCCAGGGTTTGTAGTGGGGGCTGGTCACAGAGTCACTCTTCGCCTAGCACATACCAAGGTTCCAGACTCCCAGAAGGAAAGCAAGTGTGCAGCATAAACCATATGATTTGCACACACAGTTTCCACCCAGTGCGCCACTCATAAGTTCTGGGAACGGTGGGAAACCCCCAAGTCCAAGTTCTCAGATGCCTGCAAAGGGTCAACCTCATAAGCAAGACTTCCTAGAGACAGCAGTCTCAGGCCTGCTACATTCACACTTTTCTGCAGCCTATCCATTTTTCTTGTTCTGGTACTTGTTTTGCCACCCTCCCTTGCAACGTGAGTAGTTACATGACACTCAATTCTGGCCAGTCAGTTGCAAGGGAGGAGTGTCATGGTAATATCTAAACTGTGGTAGCCATCTTTTGACGAATGTGAGGACAAAACCCCAATACATCAGAGGTAGCACATGGACAGGTGAAAAGAAACCAGGTCCTTGGTCAGTGCACCATTCTGGAACAAAATATCACCACGCTTCTTTTGTTATGTGAGATAATAAGATGTCTTTATTACTTAAGTAATTGTTATTTGGATTAAGTTGAATGCAGGTTAAATGCATTCCTGTGTAATATGTTTTCTTCTCTGCTACAGCATGAATTTTGTCCTCTCCAAATTCCTATGTTGAAGCTGTAATCTCCAGTGCATCAGAAAGCGACTGCATTTGGAGACAGGGCCTTTAAAGAGGTGACTATGTTAAAAAGAAGCCGTCAGGGGTGGGCCCTAATGCAATATGACTGGTGTCCTTGTAAGAAGAGAAGATTTGTACATAGACAGGTACAGAGGAAAATCACGTGAGGACACGGTGAGAAGGAGGCCATTACTAAACCAAGGAGAGAAGGCCTCAGAAAAAAACAAACCTTTCAACACCTTGATCTCGGACTTCTAGCATCCAGAACTGTGAGAAAAAATGTTTCTGTTTTAAGATACCCAGTCTATGGTGTCTTGTTATAGGAGTCATAACAAACTAACACCCTCTGTATGTGGACATAGGATGAGGAAACACAGCGAATTATCACTGACAAAAGCTGAGTCTTAGAGAAAATGGTCAGATCTGGTGGTCACATACAACTCCGAGGCAGGAAAAGGGTGCAAAGGGCTGAGGCAAGAGGACGAATCATCCAAACACCTTTAGAGGAGAGGGGGCTGCACCCACTCAATCTCTCATCTTCCAGAGGCTACAGCTTCTGTATAACTGCGCTCATTGTAATGAGAGAGTCATGAGGCCTAACAAGGTAGATGGAGACAGGACATCCGGTGACCGTAAGCTGATGGACAAAGTAGAGGAGGTGGCAGGGCATGGGGATGTTCCCGGAGAAGGGGTAGAGAGGAGAAAGACCACACCCCTGGACCGTAGATAAGCCAGTTGCTCTTTACATCCCCAGGTCTTGGACAGACCACAGCAGGTCATGGGCTTTCTCCTGAGATAAGGACCCTCAGGTGGGAATCATATGGAAGTACTTACCACCGTGTGGCCTCTGCTTGTCACAAGGGAAGATGGTCAGTTTCTGTGGGAGGCCTGGGATATGTCCTTCTGGTCATCATTCTGATTTGGGGCCTTTGGAGGACACTGTGTGCTCCAAGATTACTGGCTAATGTATGAGTGAGTCAGATTACACAAACTCAACTACAAACCCAACTCAGATTAATTTAAGCAAAAAGAGGAATTTATTGGTCTATGAAACTGGAAGGTCCAGCCCTGCAAGTGGCTTCAGCTGGATCAAGGAGCTCATGGGTTGGTTTTCTTTCTCTACCTCCCTGTTCACCTTGTCTCTGTGCAGCTTCTCCTCTGACTGGCTCTCCCTACATGACTATCAGGAAAGCTGCTGGTACTCCTGCCAAATGTGAATCCAGTCATGAGGAAACAATCAGACAAACCTAAATTCACAAACATTCTACAGAACAACTGGCCTATATTAAAAAAAATATCCAATGTCATGAAAGACAGAGAAAGGCTAAGAACTCTTCAAATCAAATGAGGCTAACGTCTCATTTTCACTTAAGAAAACTAAATGCAATGCATCAACCTGGATCCTAGACTAGATTTTGGACGGAAAAAAAGGTTATAAAGAAATATCCTGCGTTGTGTCAATGTTAAATTTTCTGAATTTGATCTTTGTGTTGTGGTTATGTAAAAGAATATCCTTGTTCTTAAGAGAGAAAGGCGAGGTAGGGATAAAGGAGCAAGATGTCTGCAACTTACTCTCAAATACAGTAATAATAACAACAGCAAGGTACTATAATATCATAGAAAAGAAGAGAATATGCAAAGAAAGGTAATGACAAAGCAAAATAAGAACCAGCATATCCATCACAATCCTCTGTCAGTCTTCTCTCTTCTCCCAGCTTTCAGGCCCCTAGATCCTCTCTTGCTGGTCTCCCAATATTCACACGGCTCCATCTTTCCAGAGCATCCCTCCCTCCAAGATGGCACCAGACAGAGGAAGAGTCCCCTCACCAAACAGCGCCACACTTGGGCTTTGGGGGATTCCTCTCTCCTCTCATCACATCCATCTGAATCTCATTCCTCTTGGTCCTACTTTCTTAGTTCGATGATGAAGGAATCTGTTCACGTAAAACTGTCACCAAGGATTATCTGTGTGCTCTTCCTCTCAGCTTCCAGAGTCACATTTTTGACCGGGCCTCACTTACTCCAGGCCAGAGAAGCCAATGGCAGGAGTTTCAAGCACAGAAGCAGTCTAAGGAGGTAAGTAATTTTGGGCAGGTGGACCTCTGGCTTCCTTCACACCCCACTGTGTTGGTGGCCTTTTCCTTCATCTCAGGCCAGAGTTTCTGATAGGGGGCTGAGTGCCGTGCCTCCAAGTTAGAGGAAGCCAGGGGAGCCAAAAGGAACCAGGCCACCATCACTTCATTTCCCAAACAGGCAATTTTGACAATTGATTTGTTCCCAAGCAGTAAAGCAGAGTGAGCAAAGAGGCCGCTGGAACTCAATCAGTGCAGTCTTGGCATGGATACCTCGGCATTCAGCCTTCTTAAGAACAAGGCAGCATTTAGGGAACCCATCGGCTGAGGGTGAAACTAGAAAGAAGAAATTAAGAGAATTCATTCACTCTTCATGTACTGATCCGCTCATTTATTCATTTATGAAAGGCTGAGTAGTATCGTGGTAAAGGTAGGTCCACATGAAAATTCTTAAAGGTTGTGCTGTGTTCTGCACAACTCCAGGGGGTGCTGTTCACAAAGATCGTATATGGCAGCCCTAGGCTAGAGGCACTTGTGCTAGGACTGCATCACCTGGTTTCAGATCTGCCTTCATCACCTCCAGCTGTGTGACCCTGGGTAGATTTTTTCATATCTCTGTGACTTAGTGACCTCATACGTAAAGATGCTGTCTGCCTCGGAGGGATGTTGTGAGGAGTAAGTGAGCGAATACATCTCCAATACCCTGAGCAGTTTAGACAGCATTGTAATGATCAGTTCCTAAAGGATTGGTAGAATTTTCAGGATGTTGTCTGGGCCTGGGGCTTTTCTCTGTGTACGTTTTCCTGGACATTTTAAAGGCAAATCCCAGACAGCATATTATTTCACCCATAAATACTGTATGTGCCTATAACAGAAAAGGACTAAAGCAAAAAACGAACATAATGACAACACACCCATATACAATGCCATTATCACATAAACATAGTTAATTTCTAACATCCAGTTCATAGTAGAATTTCTCTGTCTCCATTACATTTTTTCTTTTGGTATCCAAAACGTGACTATAGGGAGTTTCCCACTCATCCCCATGCACAGGGCTTTCGGTGCTGCTTCTGTCTGAGGAGCATCCTTCTGTAAACCTTGCTTTGCCTCCTGCAGGCTGGCAGCGACAGTGCAGTAGCCAGCACACAAAATTACCATTTGCGCTTGGCCACAGGCGGTGGCAATTTGATAGCATCTGGGTATTTCGAATCCATGAAGTGGGAACCGAGGCTCTGCACCAGGCACGCCATGTGTTTCCTCTTTTCCTCTTCCGGAAAGGGACGAAGGCATGAAGGAGATGCTTTGAGATGTTCTCATGGGAAGGTTGTCACTGCAAGAAACTGTACTTTTCATAGTTGGTTTTCAATTCAGAATCCAAATACAGTTCACAGATAGTATTTATGTGACATTTTACCCGACCTGTGGTATCTGGCTTCAAATGCCTCAAACCCCCGCCCCACAGACTGTGGACGGCCCTGGGTCCTGTGCCTTTTTCCGGACACTCATCTTGGTCAGCTCCCTTTTTTAAATTGAATTTAAAATGCTGTGTTAGTATCTGGTGTACAGCATAGTAATTCAGTTATACATTTATGTATATTCTTCTTTTTACTTATGGGTTTTATAAGATATTGAATATAGTTCCCTCCTGCTCACCTCTTCTTCCAATTTTCTCCTCTGAAGACTCAAGATCCACTTTTCGAGGCTACTTCCTTTTTTCCTCCAAGTGCCCAGGCAGACATGGATCATGGCCCAATTCCCTTCATTTTCTCAAAACACTACTTG
The DNA here is from genome assembly GCF_048564905.1 of Vicugna pacos. Lineage (NCBI taxonomy): Eukaryota > Metazoa > Chordata > Mammalia > Artiodactyla > Camelidae > Vicugna > Vicugna pacos. The sequence goes on along the minus strand of NC_132997.1, from coordinate 70,029,583 downwards.
CCCGTAGCTCTCCGGGGACTCGAGAGAAATTATAAGCAGTCGTAGTATGGGTGGAGAATTCATTAAACAGTAGCAACCCACAGCACAAAACCAGATTGTGGTTCTTACCTGTCCCTCTGCTATCCGCATCACCCGAGGCTTCTCACTGGTCCTTGCTTCTCTCTGGAATCCTGGCCGCTCCCCATCTTGCTGCGCTACCCACCGCCCCACCTCCGTTTCTCCAATGTCTCTCCACTCCAGTGCCTCCTTGTCCCTTCCTTTGGGATTGCCCACAGGGACCTGAGCTTCTTCCCCCATTATTAGGCCAGGCACCTGGTTCCCTTAGTCTTCAGCCTCTGGATAAGCCCCAGGGCCTCTTACTACAATGAAAAGGCCCATCAGAGTGTTTTGTTAAACAAAGAGTTTTCAGCTCCCCAGCTCCCTTCCTCTCCTATAGCCTCGGGTGCTGTGCTGATTGAGGCTGGCACCATTGTTCATTTGGACTATGGCAGTAGCCTTTGGCCTGGACTCTCTGACATCATTCTCGGTTCTCTCCGACTCAAACAGTATACTGATTGTAGAGTGAGCTTTCCAAGACATTAATGTGCTCACATGGCTTAAAATACATCAGTGGTGTCCCACTGTACTTCAGACGACATTTTACATCCTCAGTGTGCTCACAGTCTCTGCCTGAGGCCAGCCCTGTCCACTCCCCTCCCCCTTGCTCTTCCTCCTGCTTTCCCCACCCACTGGTCCCCGCTCAGTTCCTCAAATACCCGCAGTTTTCTCTAGTGGCCAGACCTTGGCCAGGCTTTTTCCTCCACCAGCTCTGCTCTCCTCTCTCCTTTCCTCTGTTACCGCCCCCTCCTCTTTTGAGTATCTGCTCAGAGAGAACGCCCCTGACCTCGGTGGGCACCTGCACCTCCCTCTCCCTTTGTAGTACTCAGATACTTGTCTCGTTTGCCTAACGTCTGTTGTCACTGCTGGAGTGTGACTTGTGTAAAGGCAGGGACCATGGCTGTCTTGTTCATGACTCCTAATGTCTGTTGTCACTGCTGGAGTGTGACTTGTGTAAAGGCAGGGACCATGGCTGTCTTGTTCATGACTCCATCTCCAACACTTGACATGGTGTCTGACACAAACACTCAACAAATAATTGCAAATTCAACTGAACATCTAAGAGGATACTACTGGTGCCGTGGACGCTGAGGATGATGGAAAAACCCCAGTGACTCCAAAGTGGAATCATCACTCTTAAGGAAATCAACAATGCTGCAGGTGCCAAGATTCTGTCATTTCAAAAGGGAAAAAAGGAAAAAAAAAAGTGCATCCAAAGCTGTCCAGCTGGTGCTTACAGAAACATTGCTCTGCAATTTTTCTTTCTTCACCCAGGAGAGAATTTTTTTAAGCCACATTTCCAGAATTATACAGTTGCATGCGAAATGCCTCAGCTCCCGCTGATGAAGTGATTTCTGCAGAGAACTGGCTGCCTTCCAAGAGGAAGGAAGGGCCCCTGAGATGTCTCTAAAAAAGATGAAAGAATTTCCAAAATAGCAGCTTAATGTTGTACCACATATGGGACTTTCAAATTCACAGCTGGTTGGAAAACCATTTCCGGCTTCAAGCCATTGACTTGCTGTCTCCATGGCTTAGAGCACCCAAAGATTTATGTATCTTCTGGTTACCCAGGGGGTTTCTCTGCCTTTTTTCTCCCCCATTTCTTCCTTCCTGTTGAAGATTTCCAGTTGTGTGATACTAGTATTTGAGTAAGTGTCCACATACAAGAGAAACTCCATGGAGCTGGTACCTCATTTGTGCTTTGTCCCTTTGATCTTGCATATAGCTGTATCGTAATATGTATTCTTGAATAAATGAGTCCTCAATCAAAAGGTTAAATGCCAATCAACAAAGCATACAGAAGAGAATCACCTATCAATAATAAGAGGACACTGTTACCACTCTAAACCTTCAACTTAAATATGCTCACTCATGCTTGTGTTATGCACACTCCAGTTACTACTGCTGTGTACTGGACTACCCCAAAACTTACTGGCCCAACTGCCATTTTTATTATACTCACAGATTCTTTGGGTCAGGAATTTAGACAGGGCACAAAGGAGATGGCTTGTCACTACTCTGTGACATCTGGGACCTCAGCTGGGAAGACTCAAAGGCTGGGAGAGACTCAACAGGTGGGAGCTGTCAATTGAAAAAAAATGCACAATCTAAAAGCTGAGAATTATGTTTTATTCAGTGGACGTACTGAGGCCTTGTTGATAGCCTCTCAAATAGCCCTGAGGGACTGTTCTGAAGAGGGAAGGGAGGACCCAGGAAATACAGGAGTTTTTTGGGGGAAAAAAAAAACCCAGGTTGTTGGAACATCGAAAGATTACTGTTAATTAAAGAAAAACAGACATTTCAAGTTAATGAATTTAGTGCTCTACTATGTATGGGAAGACGCAAGAGTCTGGGCTCACTGAAATCACTTTGATTTGCACCTTAACTCTCTAGGATCAGTGTCCTGCTTTTCTTCATCCTGAATCCCCTCAGGGTGCACAGCTGGGGCTGGCTGCAGTGGCTGATGGCTTGATGGCCACAGCATCCCTTGTTTACTGATATGACAAGTGACATTCTCTGACCACAGGGCTGTAATCATCTGCAGGTTCTTCCACTCACATGTCTGGTACATAGGCTGATATGACTTCGAGCCCAGGACTGCTAACCTACATGTGGCCTCTCCTTGGGCCTTGGCTTCCTCACAGCATGGCAGCCTCAGGCTAGCTGGGCTTCTTACATGGCTGTGAATTTCCAGTGAGCAAGGTAGAAGCCGCCTCACTTTTTATGACTCAGCCCCGGAAGTCACACAGCCTTACTTCCCTGCCACATCCTATTGGTCAAAGCCATCACAAGGCCATTGAGATTCAAGATGAAGAGAAATTGATTCTGCCTCCTAATAGTATCTTAGCAAGTCTGCATTGTAGAAAAGATTGTGGGTCAGGAGATATTTTTACAGCTATCCTTGGAAACTTCAGTCTGGCCTTACTCCCTCAAGCCTCACCCACTGAGAGGTGGGTAACCAACTTCCAGTCCTCAGGTTTAGGAGGAAGGACCTGGGGCCAAGGTCATCTCATGCTCATACTGAATCTTAACTTGGGACTTATTAGGATGTTTTTTCCCCAGAAGAGGTCTCTGTTTTTATCTTCTTAATCATGACTGATTTTTGGCTTAGGAAATGATTACTTTTTAGATGCAAATAGATCAGAAAGATGAGACCAACATTTCCCATCTGTGTTATTTATTAAGGCATTGATAAGTGTTTCTTATGAGAAGAGGACTTAAAGTTTGGAAAAAGTATTATAAATGATTTTACTCATATATTAATGTACATTACATGAAGACTGAAAAATCCTACAATAAAGAAACACTTTAAATTTTAATTTGTGCACCTATCAGCTGTTCAACAAAATGCTAATTTGGGGAGACCAGAGTCTTGTTCCCAGCTCCACACTGACCATCTCATGACCCTGGGACGTTGCTTCCCTTCTTTGGGCCTCAACTGATTCTGTTTATAAAATGAGAAAGGCAGATTAAGATGACACGGAAGGTCTAGTCATCCCCAGGGGCAGCTATTGGTTCCCCAGGTCACCCCCAAGACAGTCTACAGCAGTGTTCTTTCATGCACACCAAGTCTCAGGATGGTCCTCTTTCCAGATTGCTGATCCAAAGAAATGGCAATTTAGAAAACCTAGCACAGATGCCAAAGGTCCATCTACTCTTAACCTCCTGGGACAGCCTTGCCCCACTGGCCTCATGGGGTTGCTGGGAGGACTGAGAGCTCGTGTGTAGCAAAGATGCTGCTTGTGCTGGACAGATGTTGTGTCCCACTGTGTCATCATAACAGCTTAGAGGCGAGATCAAAGTCTGACCTGACCCATGTTTAAACTGACTGAGTTGAGGAGTGGGTGGACTGTTGATGATATATACCACTGATTACTTAAAGTTGAACTTTTAAACCACCTGTTAGAAAGTTTCAGACAGACAGGTTAGAATTCACAGGATGGAGGCAGAGCCAAGAGGCGAGTGTTGAAATCAGTTGAGCAAATAGAACTTTCCACAAAGACTTGGTGACATTGGGCAGAGTGGTCTTTGATGAAGGGATGCATCAAAAGCTTGTGGTTGTGCCTGCTCTCTCTGTAGCCTCTGAGGGACCCTTACCCTGTGTCCCCACTAGATGCCATCTGGGATTTGTGTTGGGGAGTGATGTGTACCAGTCAGCCCGGGCTGCAGGAGTCCACAAACTGTGACATTTAGCCAACATTTAGTAAGTGCTTAAAAATGCCAGGCTCTGAGGTAATCATCTGACAATCTTCTTCCTTCTAGTTCTCCCAGCAACCCTCTGAGTCGGGTCCTGTTATTCCCATTTTAGAGCTGGACTCTCTAGGCACGAGTCCCATAGAACTTGTGCATAGAGAGTTCAGGAAATTCACATCCTTTCTGGAGCACCCTGAGTGAAACTGAAAATGTGATGTGCAAAGGTGGTTACTGCCCTGAGACGATCCCCAGAGCTGTGAGAGCCTTATTTGCCTAACAGCATCCATCCCCTTGGCGATCTTGTGTACAGAGCCCCCAGCGGTGTGACTGTGTTCTGTCCTGGGGGGGGGGTCTCTGAGTTCTGAGGTTTCTGTGTAGGTTCTGGTCCTGTGGGAGCCATCCGTCCTCCCTTACAGCCAGGCTGCCATACTGGCCACAGTAAGGAGGCAAGAAAGCAGCAGGCCTTCAATAAATCAACCCCTAGTTATACAGAAATGACTTCACCGTGGTCCCCAGGCGTTTGAACAGGGGAGCTCAGAAGGAACAAAATGTCTCTGACGGGACATAGACCTTCCAGATGTTTGAGATCTGGTCTCAAATCTACCATACACCCCATACCTGCCATCCTGAGTAGGATTCTAGGTGGAAGACCTGGGGAGGGGCTCCCCACTTACCAACACTTGCAAGGCTTATAAGCAGTGGGTGTGTGTTGGAGGGTGGGAGAGAACAGCTCCTTTTCCCTGACCCTCTGTGCTCTTGGCTGGGACAGAAGGACCACCCCTCCGGCACAGAGAGCAGCTGGTTGGCTTCCCTGACTGGTGAGTCCATGGAAATGGGGATCAGTGAGAGCAAAACTGTAGGCAACTCTGGAGGAGCTGCTTCTGTGGTAAAGAATGCTGAGTCGGGGTGGATGGTCCATTCTTATTCATCTCACCCCCACTGAACAACGCATATGTTTCCAGCTTTCAAAGGATGGAGCAGTGCAGTGGCTGGACTTCTAAGCTCTGGCCCTGGGATTCAAGTTCCTGGGAGACGAAGCTTAGTGCCTTCCTGGGGTCAGGCTTTGCTCACAGGTGGTGACATCCTGAGGTGTCACACAGAAGCATCTCTACCCAGCTCACCAATGCCTCATGTCCCCAGCATCCGCCATGGCATAGCCTGTCCTGGTGGGGAGAGGGGATGGTGGCCACATCCATACTAGCAAAGAGTCTAGGAAGAAAATGCCAAGCAGCGTTTCCAGGCTGGTTACCAGCCGGGCTACCTTTCTGCCTACACTCCTGCTCACTGGTGAGCCCCAGGGCAAATGCTGCTGTGTCCTGGGACCACCTATCCTGACCCTCTGGGTGAATCTCCCAGCTCACCTGATGCTTGGTAGAGAATATAAACACCACTCCATGATTCCTGGAAGCTGCTCCTGCTTGTCTGCATTGATGGTCTTACTGACCAGAACCATTCTGGGGTCCATGAGTCATATCACATTTAGTTCAGTCAAGAGAGTGGCCTGGTTGTAAAACTTCACATTTAAGGAGCCAAGAGCGACCCAAGGGATTGTCAAGACTGTGATGTTAACCCAGCTGGTACTGCTTTGCAGCAGGAGCAGCCCGCCACTTGTGACAGGTGCATCTCCAGGCCATTTGGGTGACAGATGCTCCCAGTCACTCCCCATGGTCACCAGTATCCCAGCCCAAGGTGCAGTGGGCCACGAGTGGGACCACTACTGCACATCTGGGCTGTGCCAGTCTCTGGAGCCCTCGGCTGGAATCCTAGGAAGGACCAGGGGGCAGTCAAGCGGCAAGAGCATGGCATCAGGAGTGCCCCAGACCTGGTATGACTCCCAGCACTGCTGCTTACTAGCTGGTGACCTAGCTCTGGGCCTCAGGGTACAACAAGGGCCCTGGCTTGCAGCAACCCCAGCACTCCTCCTCTCGAGAAAGCTCTAGGATTCTGCCCTCAGGAATCGGAACTGGACTATTTTGCCCGAATGTACTGAGTGTTTTCCAAAGTAAATAAACCCTGGTTACTAATTACCTGACCTACATTCCCTGTGATTGCAATGACAAGAGGGAGAGCTAAGATTTCCAAGGAGGGATTGGAAAGCAGGGACTAGACAGCACTCAGAGGTGAGGCCTAAGGCTCACATTGATTGGCCAGAATACTGAAATTCTGGTTGATGCAATTCTCCAGAAGAAGCTGTTTTAGAAGAGCCCCTTAGTCTTTAAACACAAACAAGCACTGTCCTATTTTTTCATAGTTACAAAACTAATATGAGTTTACTATATATATCATATTGTATAATTCTATTATCTATTATACATTATGTTACTTATGTTTTATTAATACAATTATATTGTTTTATATTTATATATAATAGAATTATATTAATGTAATATAACTTATATTCTTGTGTTATATATGTATTATTATATTAATACAATTATATTTTTATAATTATATATAAATTATATATAACAATATAATCGTATTAATGTTATATATTCTTGTAATTATATACAACTATATAATATATATAATGTATAGAATTATAATCAAGCATTATAGATATTATGATTTAGAGAGTGAAACCCTCCTGGAGTTCTGCCTCCTCTCTGCTGCCTCCAGTCCCCAGGAAAACACATACAGTTAACAGTTCAGTTTATATTCTTGTGGGGATATTCTATGTAAAAACAAAAATACATCTATTATTTTATGGAAATGGGATCACACTAAACACGCTGCTCTGAGGCGTGTTTCTCATACTGAACCACCTATTTTGCACGTCTGTCCAGGTTAGCACATGTCGATCTGTTTCATTCCTTTTAACAAGAAGAGGTCTTCTCAATGCATTGGGGAATCTAGAAAAGGGAGGTCACCAAGAAATATATAAAGCTTGTTTTTTTTTTTCATTTCCAGTATTATTTCTGCCATATTTAGGAAGTGGAGAATATCTGAAATTAGTTTTTGGATGCTGCAGATACAGTTAGTTAAAAAACACATCACAGGAAAGATGGTTGGCTTGTTGTAGGAAACCAGTGAAGGAATGGAAGACTCACTGTGCCGTTTGGACCATTCCTTATTATTTTGTCCATTTTGTCTTCTACTTGACAGTGGAAATCTTTCTATGGCAGGGAGAATAGTGGCCCCCAAAGACGTCCAGGTCTTAACCCCAGGAACCTGTGATTATGTCACCTCACACAGCAAGTGGGATGCGATTAAATAAACCACAGTTGTGATTAAATCAGGGATCTTGAGCTGGGTGGTTGATCCTGGATTATCTGGGTGGGCCTAATGTAATCACAGAGCTCTTGCAAGTGGCAGAGGGAGGCCAGAAAGTTCACTGCCAACTTTGAAGATGAAGAAGAAAGGGGCCACAAACCAAGGAATACGGGCGCCCTCTTGGAGCTTGAAAATGCAAGGAAACAGATTCTCCCCTAGAGCCTCCAGAAGGAATGCAGCCCTCGGACACCTCGGTTCTAGCCTCGAATCTAGTGAGATCCATTTCACATGTCTGAGCTCCAGAACTGTAAGATGATAAATCTGTGTTGTTTGAAGCCTCTAAGTTGGTGGTAATCCATCACAGCAGCAATAGGAAACTAGTACACCTCCAACCACTCGTCCGTCTTGTGTGCTGAGATGACATACGATCCTCCCTTGGATCCAAAGGCAAATGCTGTGTCTGAAATCATGATGCATCTGTGATTCTTGCTGACCAGGAACTAACCAGAGTCCGCTGGTGGTTATCACTTTAGGTTATCAAAATCAAAAGGAAAAATGACAGAGGAGAGCCCACTGGCCTCTGGGAGGATGTGCATGGAACCCCTGGTTTAAAAGGTCACCAGATAGGTAGATAGACTTGATATTCTCACTCCATTTAACGGCTGCATCACAGAGGCTCTGTGAGATCACCCGCCCAAAGTCACAGAGTGGGCTAGGGCCTGAGCAGGGAATGAGATGGTCTCTTCCCCGACCTCTGTGATGGTTCCTCTACTCCTTAAAAGGAATGCCAGTTTTGGGTACCACTGAGGTGGCAGGAGGAGGAGTGCGCCCAGATTTGCCCAGCCAGCCAGGCCTGAGACTCACCCACCTAGGCCGGCAGTCAGACGGGTTCCCGGCTCAATAATCATGATTCTGTGGCACATCCCTGCTTATTTAATGCAACTACTTCTCATTCCTAATCGGGTGTGTTTTTCCTGATTAATGTTTGCTAGAAGTTTGTTGATTTTATCAGCTTTTTCAAGCTCAAATATGCTTTTGGATTTATGTCTCAATTATTGTGTTTTTATGTTTTCTAATTGAATTATTTCTTGATGCTTTTATCTTTTTCTCTTTATTTTTCTTTGTTCCCAGCTTGCTGTCCCCACCCCATCCCAAAATTTTAATTTATTTGTGAAATTCATTAATTTTATCTTTTGGTAATAAAAATATTTAGAGCTATAAATTTCCTCACAAATACTCTTAGCCTATATCCCAGGTGATCAAATACACCACTCTACCATTAAGCTATACCTTCCCCACCTCTGCCCACTGGTTTTGTTTCATTTGATGAGCAGGCTGCTCAGTAACTGGAGGTGGACAGGCAGAGGCTCTGTGTGGCTGGAAGTGGAAAGGCCGGCCTAGACTGATGGGAACCTGATGGTGGGTGGGGGTTAAGAAGGCGTTTCCCTGAGGCTGACACACCGAAGTCTTAATAGTCAGGGTGAGAGCGGGTCTGTGTGAGGCAGGGCAAGAGGCTATAACGTAAAAATGAAACTACTTACCCGTGCAGGTTTCTGGTTCACTCCACTGATTCAATGAGTGTTTCACCTGCCCAGTCAAGTCAACAAGTCAGGTAAGATTTTCTCTGAGTTCACTGACCTGGCTCTGTGCTAGGTGGGGACACAGGAAATGTCTCTATTCTCAAGTTGCTGATCTGCACACAACGAACCCCACGCAAATTTGAAATAGTAAGAGTCACCTGAGCAATAAAGGTAGGTGGGATGGGTGTTAAATGAGGGACATGTGCCTTCCAGCTAGTTTTTTTGTTTGGGGGGTGGTGGTGATTCAGGGCAAGGTTTGGTTGGGGTGAGAAAATTCTAGTCTGGGGAGGTTTGGACGGAAGGAGACCTGAGCTGGACTGGGCTAGGGCTGAGGGAGGACTTGGTTAGTTGGAGAGGAGCAGGAAGAGCACCTCAGAAGCATGAGGCTGAGCAGCGATGGACTGAGCAGGGTATGTTCAGGAGACAGTAGAGGAGCCATCCTTCCGGAAGTTGGCATTAGGGAGTATGCAAAATAAAAGTGGATCACACACTAGGCTTTGGAGTTGGGAGGGGGTTAGATATACCTTAGACATTGGACAGCAAGACACATGGTAAAAACAGACTTTTATAAAGATCAGCTGTGGGAACCTTAGGATAAATGGGGAAAGAGTAAAGCTATAGTCAGGGAGGACAGTTAGCGATGAAGGATTGTGGGTCTAAACCAAGGAGGAGCCTGCAGGAATGGAGCAGAAAGAAGGGTCAGATCTGAGAAACAGCATGAAGATGAAGCTTGTGGACGCAAGGCAGAAGAGAAGGAAAAGTCAAAATGAGACCAATATTTGCAAGCCAAGCGAATCAGGAGAATGAGATTGCCAGTGACAGAAACAGACAAGTAAGGAAGGCGTACTGAAGATCTTACAAGAGCCAGCCTATATGCAGTGGGAAACACAGCACAGGATTATGTTCCTTGAGGAACCTTACTGAAATAATTCTGTATTTTTTCTATCATAATTTGTGTGTGTGTGTGTGTGCACGCGCATGCGCATGTGTGTGCGTGCATGCGTGAAAAAGTCAAGATGCGTTGCCAAAAAAACCTAGCAGCTTAACTCAATAGTGACTAACGCTCCCCAAGTATGTATATCAGAGTCACAGTATCTAAATGGCATGGAAACACTGAGTTGTATAATTGTCATGAAAATTCTGGAGAAATTTTCTTGCTATGATGCACATTTTAATGCTTCATAAGGTAAGTATTCAGAATCACATTTACTTCTTATGTTTGTGGGGAATAAGCAGATGATGTATGGTGCCAAAGATCAGCCTCCAGCTGAAATGTAACAGGCACTCAATAAACAAGGGTTAAATTAACAAATAAACACTGGTAAAAATGATCTACAGAGAACAGTGTATTTAAAAGTTTTATGCATTGGATGGGGTAAAAAATAACCAAGAAGCAGGCTTATATAGGCTGAGCTGAAATGGAAGAGGCCATTTTCTGTGATAAACTTTTATAAATTTTGGGCAACATATAGCTACAGAATCTTAAACTATAAACGTCCCAGATTAAAAGGAAGGGAGGCAGGGAAATCATTAGTCACAGGAAATGAGGAAGAAAGGAAAAGCCAGAGTAGTAAGCAGGATTCGGTGACTCATGAAGGTCATGAACCCTCTGATGGATTTTAATGCCCAGAGAATTCAATACACATGTCTGAAGTCTATTCAAAGTGAGGAACCAAAACTGATCCCACTTCCTAAAGCCTAGAATTTAAGAGCATTACCATGTCTATGAAAAGGGGATAGAAAAACTTTACCCATGAACCCCAGCCTGTGCCACTATAGGTGAGGGGGTCCAAATTTATACAAGTGGGAAAGGAACCCTAATCCAAGGAAAAGGTAACATAAAAATTGGTGTGGGAAACCTGTGGGGCCTTGGTTGAGAACAACATGAAACTACTCTGCTAGGGCACAAAATGAAATAAGAAAGCAAAAATACAAAATTATAAGTCACATAAAGAAACAAATCACTATAAGAGCCAGTGGATGAACAAATACAAGAATTAGCACTTCAGGAACTGAGGAGAGTGAACAAACTAAATGTATCAAACAAGTATGCTGAACAATATTTTAAGAAAACTGTATGAAAGAAAGAACAGTATGAAAAAAGAGACTTGAAAAGGAACCAAAAGAGTTTCTAGAAATGAAAAATATAGCCCCTGAAATAAACATTGGTTAAAAACAGATTAGGCACAGAGAGAGATTTAATGGTTGAATGAGATGGTACAACACATGTTTAACAGAAGAGATGAGAAAGAACAGGGAGGAGCAATAATAAAAGAAAATGGCTGAAGAATTTTCTAAACTTAAAAGGTAGAAATTCATAGCTTGAAGAACCATAATGAATCTTAAGAGGGATTAAAAAATACACAATATACACATTGTCTTTGATGTTTTGCAGTTTCATGAGAGAAAAAAAAATCTTAAAAGTAGCCACAGTAAAAGAGATCATCTACCAAGGAATGACAGTTATACTGACAGCTAACTTTGTATCAAGAATGAAACCCAAAGACAGTGGATTATACACTAAAAGTCCTAAGAGAACAATAACGATCTTAATAGAAATGCATGAAGAATCTATCTTTCACAAGTAAAGGTGAAGTTAAGTCATTTACAGACAAATGGAAAAAATTTACTACCAACAAACCCTCATAAAACAGTTTCTAATAAATATAATTTAGGAGGAAGAAAATTGATCCCAGGGGTGGGTATGAAGAACAAGAGAAGAGAGAATGGTGAGCAAAGAAACTATAAAAATGCAGTTAAATCTACACAAACATTAACTATATAAAATAATAATTTATGGACTATATTAAAATCTAAAAATTCATATTATTAAAGAGAAAAATCAAGCTACAATGCGAAGATTTCTGTAATCCATGAGCTATAATAGTAGTAATTACAAACACATATGCTTATAGGTCAGACATAAGTAACTATTATTTATACACATATATAGGTTAACTACATTTCTAAGTATATATATATTTTATGTATAAGCATATATGTATATATCTAATTCATATACACAATTATTACATGTATTTATATATAAGATATATACACATAAGTATATGCACACACATATACTTATATACACTTCTACATAGACTTATTTCACAACTCTGTCAGCTATGTATTATTATTTTTACTTTACAGATGGGTAAACTGAGGTCAAGAGATATTAAGTAATTTGTCCCAAGTCACACAGTCAGTGGCAGACCTGAGATTCAAACTGAAGCAACGCAGCTCCTAACTGTTAGCAAAGGATGAGTATCCAGAATAAAGAAAGTACTCCTAAAAACCAATGGGGAAAAGAATAAAAAAAAAAAAATCAAGCAAAGAGTACTGAGCCGGTGATTCACAGAAAAGATCTGAATGGCCTGTAAATGTACCAAATGGTGCAAGGTCATCATCAGTTTTGGAAATATAAATTAAAACACACTGGTCAGATTAGCAAGCAAAGGTCAGCTGGAACCTGGTGTAGGGAGAACGCGGAGAATTACAACTCCTGTAACGTGGAAATTCATGCCGGACAAGTGGATGATACCTGGTAGAGCTGAGGATGTGCAGCCTGTGATCCAGCCGTTTCACACCTGGGCTGGAACCTCGAAAGGCAGCACATGCACACTCAGTCCAGCAAAGGTGCTCACCACACCTCTGGGCCGCAATGGAGAAAACACGGAAACGTTAGTCTGTAGGATGGATCGATAAACTATGGTATATTCATTTCATAGGGTTCCATTCTGCCATTAAAATGGGTGAATTATAGCTTTCTGTATGTATAATCAGGAATAAGGCTAGAGAAGACAATATTGAGTATAAAAAGTTGTTTAAAGACATGGAGAGTAAAATATCTGGGATATGAAACTGTAACAGAATGATGCAGTTGACCCTTGAGCAACATGGGTTTGAACTGCACAGGTCCAACTACGCATGGATTTTTTTCAGTAGTAAGTACTACAGTACTACGTAGATTGTGGTTGGTTGAATCTGATGACGGGGAATTGTGGCTACAGAGGAAACTCAGATATGGAGGGCCAACTATGAGTTATGTGCGGATTTTGGGGTTTTGACTGCATGATGGTCGTGACCCTAACCTCGAATTGTGCAAGGGTCAACTGAATAGCACTTAGAGAAAGACACATGTATAATACAAACGTAGGACAGCGAAAGAAGGATTTGCACCAACTGCAGTTTGATGGGGAAAAGAGAGAAAACATTGGGATTGCAGAAGAGCACAAAAAGGGGCTCCGACTCCATCTATAATTTTTTATTTAAAAAAAAATCTGGCAAAATGTTTGCTAGATCTGAGTGTAGGACATGATATTTTATTCATCTCTGAAATTTTTCTCTACATTTGAAATGTTTCATTAAAAACAAACTGCTCATTTGTGAATTTTCAAATGACATCTTGTCACACAGCTGCAAAACAGTATTAAAAAACCCTTGCCTAAGGAGACATTTATAAGGATAAATTCTAAAGCATTGTTTCTAGAATGAGAGATATTCTCCGAACATGATTTTAATGCCCCCAAAGCACTTTGCGTTCTTTAATCTGTGGTCACACCTGGTGTCTGAAAGTCAAAACCCTCTAGAAGGCTTCAAGCAGTGGTTGGAAGATGTCACCCCACTGGCACCATGATTCCTCCGGCGACATGTCATACTGCTCACCATGCGCCAGGCACTGCGTACATGCTTCACACACATTAATTCATTTAACCCTCCCTGGAACCTTATCACTAAGACGGACGGGTTTATTATTTCCACTTTACAAGTTATTTTCACTTGGCAATTGAGTGAGTCATGGGCAGATTACATAACCTGCCCGAGGAAATGCAACTACTTAGCAGGAAACCCAAACCCAGGTAGTCTGGCTCCAAAGCACAGTTCCTAACAGTTGCTCACTGGACTGAAGGCTGTGTGTCCTCCGGGTGAACTGATCTTGTACCCAGCCCTGTGAAAACCCACCCTAGTCCCCCATCCAGCTCCCAATCTTCCATCCATCACCCATGACACTCTCTCCTACAGTCTCCTAATATCCTCTCTTCTTTCTTTAAGCATAGAAAATGTGGGCAAGGGAAAAAAGGGCCAAGCCAATGGTTTTGGGGGGGAAATATTTAAGATTTGAAGTTACCTACCTTTGGCCAACGACATGTCATACTTAGTTCATTTCTGGGTGGTCTCCATGGCGTTATGATGTTCATTTGATGGAATGTCTGTGTGATCATCCAGACACTGGATATATACTGCTTCATACTGAAAAATAATGCTAGAGACTGGTTATATTTGGTAACAGCATGCATCTTTTAAAGTTGTATACATTAGCAATCTTCCTAAGCACTAGTTTAAGAGACAGTGTAACACAAAGAATAGTTTGCATCTGTAAGATTTTAAACTTATGGTTTTAATTCACTGCTTAATGTTCAAAAAATGAACCAAAGCCTGGAGGATTATATAACTTTAATACTTGAAAAATTTTATCCAGAAATTAACTTAATACAATACATATTTGTACAAAAAAGAGGGACTGTTAAAAACTTCTCATCAAACAGACAAAAATATGATTAAGCTAAGATTAAAAAAAGGACAGGACATTTTGTAAATACTGATAAATACTGTGCAATGCTTTAATTTACTGTGGCAGATACAAAAATCAAGAATTCATTAACAGATTATATTAAAAAAAAAAGCAACTGCATGAATTTTCTAGCTGTTTAAATTAACGAAATATAACAGTAGTGGTTTTTTTTTAAAAAAATGAGGTATTAATTACACTGTAAACCAAAACCAGAGCATAAATAAATAAAGGCAATGTGCAATTTAGTGATAAATGGTTATAAATTTCATCAAGAGACAACAGAAATTTTCCAGTTATTTATGGACTTTGTCATTTAAAAATTTAGCTTGCTTGTGTATTTCTTATTTAAAAATGACATAGCTATCGATATACAAGCACATCATTAAACATGCAGACCAAACCCACACAATTTTTCCATCTCTACCAAATAAAAACTTTGTTTACATTTTTAGTTAAAACACTTAAATCTGGTTTCTTATACATGATTCTTTTGTGCTTATCAGTTAGTAGTAGCCTACATTAAACATCTTACTTTCTAGTTCTAGCAGTATAAGAGAGAAGCAGTTTTATTTGCATATGGATTAAAAACAGAGCAAACAAAACAAAACCATCATGCCTTTAACTCTCATAGGCATTCCAAAAATTTTAAGAAAAACCCTCTAAATAGTCTCTCCAAGTGGAAAAGCAGAGTCACTTCTGTCTCTAAGAGAACAGTAAACTAACTCCTTTTCCTCAGAGATTCACACGTTGGCTTCAGAACTGCAGGACAAGCTGACTAGCCCCTCCACCCTAAAAGAAGCCTGCTGCTGGCTGGACACAGGAAGCAGAGCAATAACCGCATAACTCAGAAAAAAAATTGGGGGCAAGTAGTATTTGCATGTGAACCATATGCTGGTACAAAATGCTGGCTTCATTATTATTGCAAATATATCTTCAGAGTTTTCTGAAGGAAAGCTATCAACATATAATAGAGAAGTCTTGACTTGGAAATATTTGTAACATGCTAATAAAACTGCTTCATTTGCTGGAAATTAAAAAGAAAATCATTTACTGTCTGACTTAAAAATGCAGTTTCTTTTTACATGCTACTTTATTAGAAACTCCAAAAAGGGTACTTCTGAATTTGCTATATTCAGAATCCAGTGAAAAACAAACATTTTGGCCAAAATGTTGAAATTTATTTTTACACCAAGCTACATCATTTTGACACAAATGTTATTATTGTATTCACTTTTGTCAGATACCTTAGCCTACCTTTTCTAAAAACTGGTGATCAAAAAATATTAGAAATAAATCCTGTACATCAATCAAAGTAGATATAAAAACAGCTCTTTTCTTTTGTGCTTGTAATTGACTTAAATTTATCAGTGATTTGTCAGATATGATTTCCTTTCTAATATTCTGACCCTGAAGAAGAAATGACTATACAAGTATTACAGAGTACTCAAAGTAACTAGTTTACTGCCCACGTGCATGCAGACTAACAATACTTAAAAGAATATAACCTTGAATCCAATTAGTCTGAAAATAGTTACACTCTTGTACAATCATCTTTATTGATTTGTAAAAGCTGTATACACATCTAAAACCCTGAATTTACTTTGTAAAAATAAATCTTTAGCAATAAATGGCACTATCAAAATCCCATTATTCTCAGGCTATTATGTAGTTATTTACATGCTTTTCAGTAACAGTTGAAAAGAATCTTATAGGATCAAAGCCAGTATATCAAAAAACCCTGTAAATTGCAGCTGCAATTATACTGTTGTTTGACCGCTATATGAAAATATGGCTACATGCCTTACATTAATGATAATGTAGCTATCTGTGTTGCTACTGTGTGCTAGCAGCACACAACCTGCCACTGGGCTTCTCTCTGTCATCAATGCATTCTTGACTGCACGATGCTTTCCCAGTGGAACACCTGTGACAAACTACTTATGGAGAATGATAAAGTGCTATAAAAAAGAAGGACTGGACCCACACCTGTCTCTGCCACCTGGTCTTTTCCTCACTCAAACAATGTCTGTGTCTTTAGGAAACCATGCCTCCACTGAACATACTTCATACTTGATTAAAAGGAAAATTAGTACTTTAAAGTTGCTGAGCTTTGCCAAGGTGTTTTGAGACAGAAACATGAAAAGGTTAAAGGCACAATAAGAGGGAGGTGAATGCTACATATAAAATATATTTCAAGTCTTTTAGGTTACTCAAGTCCAAAACCTTCTGAATTTGAAATTCCAATGATCAATTTCTGTTTCAGGTCTTTTTTGCTCTTGTAGGGGGGAAGGCAAAGTTGATTGAAGCAGGTGTGGGCCACAGGCAACCTATGGAAGAAAATTTTTTTAAAGATACTAAGTCTTAAAACACACACAGAACGACTGCTAAGCAACTTTCAGAGTTACCTGGACACACACATTCAAATCTATTTGACTATGCTAAGAACTGACTCATCCGATCCTTTACTGAATAAAAACTCCTGGAGTAACAGGTACACTGTAGACACAGGGCTGGATTTACAGACAAGTCAGTCAGTGTCCCCGCTCTCAGGAAACTTTCATTACAGAGGCATTATTTTTGGAGTCAGATAAATCTGAATTTGAATACCATCTCCCCCACTTTTCTGTTTCCTCCATCACTGTGATAAGGTAAACTATTCAAATGAGTTGTTTGAAAGATTAAAAGAGGTGTCTACATAAAACACCCAGCAGGGTAGTAGATAATGTAACTCTTATTATTTACTTTAGTCTTGACTGTCAAAAAATAATAAAAGGAACATTTCTGGGATGCTTGATACCCACACTTCCAATGTTGCTGCCCTCAAAGTACAGGCAACATTCATCTTCCAACCCTCTACCCGATGACACTGTTATCTTTAGTCAAGATTTCTACAGGTTTCTGAGACCCTTTCCCTCAGTCTTTATGCACTCCACAGCAACAGAATAGCTGTTGGTGGTGGCAGTGGGAACAGTGGGAAGGGAAAGGATAGATTCCAATTCTAAAATGAAAGGAAGAACTGACAGGACTCAGGGAACATATGGGGCAGGAGAAAAAATGATTACAATTAAAGTAGTGTCAACTCAAATTAGCTTTAGAAATTACAAGATGATTAGTAAAAGAAGTAGGTCAGTATTAACCCATTAATACTATAGAAAATAATTTAAAGCCATCATCATCATCATCATCATCATCACCACTTTCATATGCAAAGAGCACTAGATAAAGAAAAAAAGACTAGCACTAGAGGTACTTCCACAGTACAAAAGGACTTTCTGGTACTAGTTATGATAACCAAAAGACTCTCCGGTATTTTAAATAAAAAATACCTTTAAGTATTTTTAAATACAATATACTATGAAAAGCAAGCAAGAGTCTAGAAACAACCATAAAATGGTTGACTTAGCAAAGTAAAAAGCTGATTGAAAGGATTATTATCTGTTAGTATTGGTATGTCTCAAAATTAATATAGAACTTAAAGCTATAGTCTCTCTTCTCTCAGGGCCATGTTTACGCCCAATATTTTTCTAGGAAAATGATTTCAGATTAAGAGAACCTTCTAATTTCAAACATATTATTAGCAAAACCTGTAGATTAAAAAAAAATTACAGTCTGGAAATTTACCAGTTAGTAGAAGTTTCATTCTTTGAGATTTTAAAGTTCAAATCAGCCATTCCTCCTACAGGTACTCTGTCACTTCCTGTAGTAAAATGTAGCAACTTCTTTTGAAGATCAAGAGGAAATCCAAGCACAACATCCCAAAAGTATCTAGAGAACACCAAAGAAATTTATGTAAAATATTGTGACAAAAACCTTGCAGATGAGAATACAGTAATATAAAGTAAGCTCTAGGGAAACAACTGCCCTTAAACATACACAGAACTCTTAATGTGAAATTAAGGAGTGACAGGCTTCTAGATATGAATTAGATTTCTTACTAATATTATTATAAAAATAGTCCAACAATGAAGAGTACAAATGCCATTTTTCTCCTCTATAATTTTTCTTATTTTTTTCAACCCGGTGCTGTTAAAGTGCTATTTGTAAGCGCAGCATCCCTGTGATTCTAGAACCAGTCATTTTTTAAAAAAGTAAAATCTCTGTGCTTTTGTAGAATCTTATTCATACCACTTTCTCCCAGGGGGATTGCCAAGTGATTTCATATTGAACATTCTTGCATTACTTTCAAGAGATAAAGGGTATTCAAATAAACCAGTTGCATTCTCTTCCCTTCCCTCTTCCGCTGCCTCACTCTCAGAAGTAGAGAGAGCTCACCGTATAGTCAGGTCAGTTTTCGCATAGCCATCATACTGAGTGCTTCTCTGCAGAGCATGCATGTCCAGTTCAGGACTTCCACAGACCAGGATTTCGACCTCTTCTGGACGAAGCAGCTGCCAATAATGATTCATCAAAAATGAGAATAAAAAGTGATGATTTTTTAAAAAGGGAAATGAGAACTATTTTCACTGAATCAAATTATAAACATCATGACTTTCTAAGGTAAATCAAACCATTTTTCCCAAAGGAAAAAATCTGGTTATATTTTTCCCACTGAGGTGAGGTATTTTTGCTTCTGAAAGTTTATAAATCTTGTCAAACTGTTGGGTTCCCCCTCTTGCAAATAGCAGTCAGCAGCTTTGGCAGAAAAACAAGCAGATGAATAAGCATGAATCCAAATCATAACTCTTCCCCAAAACCCAGCTTGAAACTCTCTCAGCTATTCCAGCATCTACTGGCAAGCCTGGCTCCAACACTCCATAATGCCTCCTGGGTAGAGTCTGGGTACTAGGTCACAATCTGTCTTGTGTTGTTCTCTTGTTTTTTTCACCTACATAGGTTGTCTCCCACCTAAAGAGATTAAGACTTAAAACTAGAGACCTGCTCTGCTATTTATTTATTACCCACTCCCCACCCCCATCACTACAGTGCATCACAGACGAAACTCAATTAGAACTCAACAAATGCTCCACTTTCTAAGGTACTTTCAACAGATATGTGACAAAGGTCACTCTAAAATAAGCTCTCTCCTATGAAAAATAATTCACATGGAAGACCTCACTCCAAACCCTCCTGATAAAACCAAAGGGAGGAACCAACGGCATGATGGAGTGTGCCTGTGCCCAGGGCAGCTGGGGAGAACAGAAACGAGGCTTTTATCTCATGGTCTTTCCGACACAGTGTTCCCGACAGCAGCTGCCCCACATTCAGGTGGCTCAGAGAAAGTCAAACCAACCGGAGTCCATTATGACTCCGGAAACAAACTACTTCCGGTGGGTAAAAGGCAATTAAGAGTCACTGGGGGACCCCTGAAGCGGCAGGAAGCAGTTATAAATATGTTCCTTAATCGGTGAAAAGTTGTGGCTTTTGCTTTGGAGCTTATGTTAACTCTGTTTTCTGGGCTTTGCCCCTTAGTATTAAAGACCCGGATGCCTTCCTCCACTCTACCTGGGGAAAACAGCTAAAGCCCTAAAAGACACAGCGTAAGACACAGCATAAGGGCGGGGGCAGGGGAATGTCTTTTTTTCCTTTAGGCTGAAATGAGAGAACTATTTTTATTTCTAGCTCTATCTTTAAAAAGTATAAGATTTATTTTCAAAGCTTATCTACGAAACTATGTAAGGAATTATTTGTTTATATTATACTATTACAAAACCTAACTGAAAGCATACTTTAACATTTTAAACTCACCATTAGGGCATTTGAAGCACACACACTATGAAATCCATAATAAAATGCAGCAAACTGCTTATAGATGGATTTGTTGAGAAGGAAGTCAATATAAAGCTGTACA
Organism: Vicugna pacos; assembly: GCF_048564905.1. NCBI lineage: Eukaryota > Metazoa > Chordata > Mammalia > Artiodactyla > Camelidae > Vicugna > Vicugna pacos. The sequence continues at coordinate 70,009,137 of NC_132997.1, read as the reverse complement.
TATTCTGCAAAGCAATTTTACATCTGTTAAATGTAAAAGTAAATGCCAACAACTCTAATGCACTTTAATTAAGAAATGGTGTCTTAGCTTACCTTTCCTGTTTTGGTTGGTGACTGGAATTTTATCACCACCTGGCTTTAAATTATAGGACTTAATTATTCCAAATTCTTCTTGAAAAACCTGATGGGACATCCCAACACAGCATATTTACTGGTATGACTGACATATTAACAGGCTTTGAAGAACAGGTTTGTAAAATGAAAAAAGAACATGGCTATCCCCTCTTCTAAATATACAAACTACAGAAAGGACAGGCTCTTGTGGTATCTGTATTAAGGATGAGGGGTCGTGAAAGCATTTTGGGGTAAAAAAGTAGAGTCTTAACCCTCTCTGTTGAATGATGTTAAATACAGATGTTTTCCAAACTTGCGTGGCCATCTAGGTAGCACTCAGGTCTTTGGAGCTCTGTGGATTACTAAAATTTTCACTTCCCTATTATTATTAGGGGAGTAGAAATGGGAGTTTGGGTCTGACCTGTTAGTTTCTGCTCATAACTTCCTGTGCTGAAGCTACAAGAGAGATTTGTTTTTCAAAGCTGAAAAGTTCTAAGGCAGTAACTGGGTCAAGGGCAGAGGCCAGGTGCCTGGCAGAGTCCCCTCACCCTTGGTGACTTTCAGCGCCTTCCCTGACTGCTCACCTACACGTGTCTGCTTCACGGTGTCTGCTTTATCAGGTTAAGAGTCTTCATGAAAGGGGATGGTATGTGTTGATCAATCCCTGCTTGTCTTTTCTAACGATGGGTGTATGGTTAACAAATGGTATTTTTCATATATGAAATACATGGTTAACAGAAAGCTATTTGCCCTTGATGGTACCTGAAATGTTGAAAAGAAATCTTCCTCAACATTGCCTTCATATGATAGGAGTTCGCTTAATCCATGGGCCAACTCCTGTAAAGAGAAAGCTGTTACCTGTGTTTTTAAATCAAATAGAACTACCCAAAACAGTTAAGCAGATCAATTGTAGTTCATTTACATGTGAGATAAATGGTTTCAGATTCTGAAACAAAGATAATATTAGAGGTGTATTTTCCAGGGCTGAAAATGCTTGTTAATGATTTCTACCATGTACAAGACGTGGAAAAATTCACTGGAAAAGGTCACGTAAGAGGAAAACATCTAGTCAAAACCATGGAGCATAACTCTAGGTCTATTCTTACGCAGCCGGCTAAGAGCTCAGTCTCCATCATGAGTCACTGCTCCCTGCAGCATCACTAGTGATGAATTTATAGTATTTCTCACTTTCAATCTATATTTTTTAAAAATCTGCTAATGTTTTAGGATTCATCCTTTAAACATAAAAATACACAGTTTATACATGTTAAGTGGTTTTTACATTTCACTTACAGCACCCTCCTCTCCCAAGAAAAAGTTGAGAACACTGGGAGAAAGTTTTCCTACATTATAACTCATGTTTTCCATGAACAGAGATTTAAAAACAGAAAAAACAAACCAATATTAAAAAAATTTAGGTTTTATGAAAAAAATGTTTTATTTTAAATATTAGAAGAAATAAAGAATAGCATGATTAGAAGGAGCTTACATACTTTTAATAATAAATTTTCTACTCCATTAAAACCAGAAATTTTAAAATAGATTTAGGCTGGCATAGATTTGATATGATTTTCATCATTTGTTTTAATTATTAATAAAATTATAGATGCTGAAAATTATAACTTATTATAACTGGGAGATATGCAGTTTTTTTTTTCCTCTAAAGAATTTCAGGGACTAGTAGGTGAATCCAATGGAAAGGATTTACCACCTTCTTTCAAATATTAAACTTTTAATGACAAAATACAAATTCAATTAGGTAATGAAATTATATACTCAGATCTCTTTACTCAGGACTGTAAGCTTTTTATTTGCAACCTCTGTATTTTCAAAACCCAATTTTTGTTGATTTTTCAAATCTATAACTGTATATAGATAACTCTTAATTGTAATATGCTATCTCTAAAATATTAATTACCCATCTATTTCAACATTTTAATGATTTTGTAAACCTAAAATTTAAAAAAACAGTGTGTGAAGATACAGACTTGGTTTTCACACTGAATACTCCAGTCTTACTTAATACCGAATATTTGAGAGTGACTTAAACAGAAAGAAAAGAGCTATTACAGTTGCTGGTTCAAGTTAAACCTCTCCTCCACTGTCAACTAAAACCCTCAAGTGTGATTTTCATAAGACTGCGTGGGGAAGATCTGTGGGTGGTGCTGGACAATTCTGATGCTTTGAGTCATGGACTCCAGAGAGAACCAATGGGAGTTTTCATCAACATGGTCATGGAAAAGCACTGGTCTATTAACACTATACTGAAGGCTCCATAGTTGAATATTTTGCTTACTTTCTGTATTTTTTGTCCTTATTCACAGATACTGTGTTTAGATTAAGAAATGTATCACCATATGCTTCTTTTTGCTTTCCTGTTTATTTTTCTTGAAACACATAGTGTACAAATACAAATGGTAAAGTACTGAATAAAAAAAGCATTTAAAACTTTTTAATAGCTGTTTTACCATATGTGAAATGGAAATTAGGTGCTAACAGATGTCATTAATGAATTGATAATCCATTAGAAGCTTTTTAGAAGAATTACCCACATTCCACTATCCTAACACAGCAGCAGTTTTCTTGCTTCCTTTTAAGCTTTATTCATGCATGTATTGAAACTCAAGCTTTTTCTACAGTTGATCTAATATATGCACAGTCTGGGTTCATTATTAAAGAGCCAGTATAAGAATATAAAATTAATTCAGTGTCATCTTCAGTTCTATAATATAAAACAACATATTGGCATAGTCGTTCATAAAATATCCATTATTATTAATTAAAAAACCTAGATCTAAATGAGTCAAATTCAAATAGCTTTACCCATAAAATTACATCATTTATTGGTTAAAAAAAAAAATAAAATTAGGGAATTTATTGGTAAGAAATTTGGTAAAAACTGCATCTATGGGACAAAAAATCACAGAAATCTAAAATGAGAAGGTAGCTTGAACATTAGTATATATTACATACTAATTAGTATATATTAGTATATATAGAACAGTAACTCCCATTTTTATACCAACAAGGAGATTAAGTGACTCACCCAGAGTCATAGGTAGTGTGTTGCAAAAATACAAAACCATAGAGGGCAGATCTTTCAGTTTCTTAAGCAGAGCCTGTTCTATTATACCTTTTGCAATTTTTTCCAACTTTTGAGATCTTATGAAAATATGAATTGAGGCTTGTAATCTGAAAGAACCCAAACCAAATTCCAAAAATGTGTGATATCACATGAAGAATGGTTTGCTAAATTGGTCATGTTTGGAGAGGTTTCTCAACTTTGGTAGGAAGGTGCCACCCCTACACCAAACTCACCTGTCCATTAAAACACAGAGATATTTAGATAGGACCTTAATGAGCAAAGGAAATGTTCACCTCCAGGTACTTGGTAAGAATATTATGGGGAATTCTCTGCTGACCAACAGTTATCAAAACTCAGCTGTAAAAAGTACTATTATTAGAGAGGATTGTCAGGATGATGTGTATACTACCGATTCGTCTACTGAATTTTAATACTGAATTAAATTTGATGATCAGAATTCTAATTTCTGGACTGAGAAATATTATCAGACAGGCCTGTGAAATTCACTAATTTTATTCAGAGATGCTGTTGCACACATTGTTAATGATATTGCATAGTGACATGTTAACAAATCCACAGAAGCAACCAAGTACTAACTCCCTTATTATCTCATGGAATCCCTCCAATATATATATTTTACTATCCCATTGTTCATATGAGGAAACTACAGCTCAGAAAGGTTAAACAATTGATCCAATTTCACAGAGCTAACAAGTAGCAGAGCCTGGATTCAAATCTCTGCCTCTGACTCAAAGCCTATACTACTATGCTGTAGGAGCTCAGAAGTGCTGCAAAGTGGGTTATGTGTCTCTATAAGGAAGGAAATAGCTAGATGAGAAAGGAGATGGGTTACAAAGGTAGGGGGAAACCATATGTAAACATAAGAATTGTGTTAGGAGGACAGAGACTGCAGTAGAAAAGAGATGATTTAGCATTAAGGGATAAGATGCTAAACAACGTCATACTTACAGGCATAATTTGGCATAAATCATCCGTGGTAACATTGCAGATGCCCACTGGAGTATTTTGATCACTAGGAACGATGGGAGGGCTCAATAATTTCTTGTAGCAGCAGGGCGGGAAACGAATATCCAAGGTAATGCTGTTATAAACAGCTAGTCCCATAAGCTATGCATACTAAATGTTAAGCATTAACATAAAATCCATGACAACAAATGAGTTGTGAATTATGCATCAGTCTATTTCTTGCATACTTCTACCAGATCTAACACTGACTTTCTAATTAATCCCACATACTTCCTCTTTCCTTTATTTTCCCTTTATTTTACACAGTGTAATTCCTTGATTACGAAACAGCATGTAAAAAGGACAGGTTCAAGTGATAGTACTGAATGATTTCCCTAGGAAAGTTTATCTAAGATCACAAGAGATAGAAATTTCATACATTTCTATAAATTATTTAACACATAAGAAAGCATTTTCTAAATCTAAACAAAGATGTTTATGATTTTATAGGCAACAGCAGCAATTTACTCAGTAGAACTCACTGCAGAACACACCACTGATTTTGGTGATCATTTTAGCTATTTAAAAACTAAATACAAGCTATGCAGAGAGAGCTGTATTAAATAAACATATGGACACACACAGATGTGTGTACACATATGCACATACTATTGATAAGCTAATAGCACAATTAATGTCCCACAGTAATACTTGAAAGACTTTCATTACTTGGAGTTTACTCAAAGTGTTAAAGTTAAAAAGCTATAGAAGCATTTCTAAACTTGGTCCAATTGCATTTTGTTTATCAGTTCTATGGCAGAATGTAACTTATCCACTTGCTAAAAGAGAGATTTTAGATCAAATTTCATAATATTTCAACTATCAAAGATTATAATATTAAGTTCTTAAGGAAGTCATTAATTTTACAGGCTCAAAAGGAAATCTAAACATTTGGGCTGGATAAATTCTTGAAAACAATTAAAAAAATTAGAAGACAGACAACATTTTAATTTGCTATGGCAGAATGAAGGCTAATAGTAATTTAAGAAATAGATATGCTATTTTATAGGTAGCCACATCAACAGAGACAGTGTGTTCTAGGGGAAAGACACTAAAATAAGGTCAAATGTACGTCCATAATTGCGGTAACAGCAAGAACAGTAGTAACTACAACACTACTGTGGTCACCAGCTATGATCATGTAGTAGGGTGGCAAGTTTTCATTAAAGCTTAAAAAAAAATTACAATCCTGAAGGGAGGTTTTTGACAGGTGAGGAAGTAGGTTCACAGGATTTGCTTTTGGGCGCTCTCATAGGAAGAAGCAGCATGTTTCGTTTCACACTAAATCAAGCTGCTCTGGTTGAAGCAGAAATGGGGGTGGGGATTCTGCTGGAGCCACTGAGGTGTCATGTGATGCAAACAGACCAGAGTTTGCAAACCGTGCACAATATTATATCGCCCCTACCCTTAGCTACAATGTCCCTTTGGTGTAGGCCATTCTAATTAAAAAAAAAAGGTTAGATTATGGCTGTTAATGTAATCTTCAAAACAGTTAACAATTATTTATATAGGTTTTACTATATTTCCTGTAAACCTCAAGCCTTAATACTTAAAAATAATTGCATTAGAAACACAATACTATCACACCTACTAAAACAATAAAACTTTGGTTCTGAAATTTAGAAACTGGAAATATGCATGGAACTAACTATATTTTCTTACTCATCATGCCTGTTACTTCTCAGTTTCTAATTCTCACCTTTGACAGATTTCTCAACCACTTAAATGATCACAATCTACTATTATCTCACATTTTTTCTATACATCATCATGCTTTTTAGAGTATCAACCTTACTTTCTACAATTTATTTTTTGTGAGATAAATACATATGAGACAGTAGTGGCTATAATTTAATTTTAGATTCAACTGTTTAACTTGTAATATGCAACATGAAAATTATACTTAATATGCTCTTTGAGGGTAATGATGAATAGAAACTAATGTCTATTGCAAAAAAAAACCTATAAGCAAATTTATGATATTACATATAATCCCACTCTAAAAATGTGGTGTAAGATCTAATAGTTTATTATAAATATTAGAAAGCCAAAATACACCCAAATCCAAGCCATGATAAGAATGTAAAATATGACAAACAGATTTATCAGAGAATTTAACCAGTTCACACTGTAGTGAGAAGCATCGACGACTCAAGCCTTCAATGAGGCTGAAACATTCAACAAATGATTACTGTAGATAACAGAATGAAAACAGAAGACTAAGAATTGTTAAGCATTCCATACTGTGGACTTAGCACTTTGGACCTTAGATATGACAACATATACAAAATTTTAAATTTATTTTACCATCTCAATGTGTGATTTTCTCCCTACTAACTTTCCTGCCACTCCGCCTCTCAATTTTCATATTTATTCCTCAGGATTGATTCCAACAAATGCAACAAAGACAGACATTCAAAGCCCTCTGTCAGGTGGCTCTTCTTTGACAGCTCCTTCCATAAATCTCAGAGTATCCCCTGCTCCCACCAAGTGGCCCTACACATTGCTCTGTAATAGGGCCAGCACCACGTGGACTTTTCCCCAGCCATTCTCCCACTCTCTGCCCTGCTCTCTCTAGTCCTGTGTTAATCAAATATATTGGTTGCACTTAAAAATCTCTACTTACTCTTGAAGGAATACATTGAATCTTTTCCTTCATAGAACTCCTCAGTATTTAATGCCAAATGGTCAGTTGACTCGGGGAACAGATTACCCCTTACATGGGTAGTCATCTGTCCATCTAGACGGTAAGCTTCTTAAAGGTAGATTTTTTTCCCTTCTTTTAATCTATGTATCTCCAGTGCATGCTCATTTATTTATTCCTCCCTTCTTTCTTCCACAAATACATTTTTTTAGAATTTAAAAAGGTGATGAAGAAGGCACCCTGTCCCATCTCCCACCCAGTGCAGGGATGGCCTCTCCAATATACCTGACAGGGATCAGAGGATGGCACAGGCATTTATGTAATCTTGAAAAACAGTGTAAAGTAATGCCATATGCTTCAAATGCTCCCATTCTATTCAATTTTTAATTTTTATGACTGCCTCAGGATTTGAGGCCATATTAAGAGTTTTAATTTAATTTAATTTCTACAGTTTCAATTAAGAAAACTAAGTGAAATAAACACAAAGTGAAAGAACAGAAAAATAATTATGAGAATAATTATGAATAGGAAAGATACTTTGACTTTTTAAAAAATGTCTTAAATTTCTGATAATCTACATTATATATGAAATAGGAAATAATTTTTATTTTGAGATAAGGTTTTCAGAGAAAAATATTTAAAATTCAGTTATTCCTCTCAGTTAACTAAATATGCTGATACTGTATAACTGTGATATTACAAACAATAAACATTACTGAAAGTCTACTAGTAAATTTGACAAGAATATTTAATCTGAATAAAATGCTTAATGAGAATAGTTTTCCAAAATTCAGATAGAATTTTTAAAAATCCTCAGTCCACTAGCACCTCCTAGTGGAAAGTTTAAAGGATACAATTCCAACCAATCGGAATTCAGAATAGTTATCACATTTAAAGCTGCTAAACCAATGGCAGTATGAATCCTTATGATATGTAAACATGCCTGGAAAATAGAAACAATTTTATTAATATGATTGATTTAAAAAATCAGAGTGGTAAACACATACATGACATCTCATCTATTAGAGGCAAAACAGTTCAGCAATAGTTAACAAACCATCTTTCACTTTAAGATGTATCAAATATATGTCCAGAGAGTGTGTAAGAGTATTTTATTGTTCATTGCTATCCCGAACCAAGGGTGAAAATGCAGAACAAAAAGACAGTTAATTTAATCAGTTGATTTTCTTCTATAAAAACTGTAGTTTTATACTTTACAGGTTATGGTCAAAATTAATTTTGAGCATTTCTGCAGATTTCAACTTATCCGTGTCATCCCTATTTCCCATTGCCAGAAAGATGATATATATACATATATATATATATTTAAGATAAATAAAGAACAAGAAAAACACTTAAAACTCTTCCTTGAAGAAAAACATTTAACAGTTACTAAAGATTACTTAGGTGTTGTCTCTAAATAAAAGAAAACCAAATAAATTTCAAAGGGTTATTTAATGATTCTTATTTATTAAAATGGCTCATTATTTAAGAGGCTTCAAATATTAGCGAAGAGCAAACTATAGTTTTGTTTTTTATTTTGAATGTTCTTTTTATTTCAATGACAAGTTATTATGTATTTGGCTTATTCAGAAAAGATGTGGATGCTTCCTTGCAAATACGTACTTTCAGTCTTTATACATTTTGTGTAGGATTCCCAGTAAGATAATGAATATTTTGATTGTCAATTTGGTCAATTTTTAAAATGCAAATAAATCTTTAAATTATTCAACATTTATGGTTGACCGAAAAATCTGGAAAATCACAGGGTAGATTAAAAATGAGTGACTACTTGAATCTAACAATTATGAAGAAACACTGTTTATAAAACTTTACTCACCATAATCTGGATGAAAAATTTGGCGAATGAGAAGAAGAAACCATTCTTTAGTCAAGCCACCCATATCCAAACCAGCTTCCCCTACAAATGTAACTTTCAACTTCTTTTTCAAGTCTGCTCTTTTCCGGGTTAACTATTTGAAGAAATTATATAACAGAGGACAACAAAGGGCAATAAAAAGGAAATTAACTTTTTTAATCTGGGGAAATGTAGTATGTACGCATTCTTTATCTTATCTAAAATGGCACAAAACTCCATCCATCCATCCACCCATCCATTCAACATATCTGCTGAACACTGTGTGAACTAAGTATTCTGATGTTTGTTGTATAGATCAAGAAACAGAATTAGAGAGGTCAAGTACCTTGCCCAAGGTTACTGCCTCTCAGTATCATTGCCTCCAAGATTTTAATTTAGCAAATTACAGTATAAAGTAATTCATTTCCTTTTCTTTCACTTGCCTTAACACTAAACTTCAAAAAAATCACATAACTAAATCAGGTATTATCTTATAATAGCCACATGAAGATATGGGTAAAGAACTACACAGCATGAAGCTCTATAACACATGTACATACAATCAAACTATGTTCATCCTAAGTAGACCTAATACACCGTGTACATAGGATGAAATTTTTAATTTTACAGATGAATAGTCTGGGACTAGGAGAAGTTAAAATGACTTGTTACACAACAAACCCAGAACAAAGATGGTCTAGAATCTAGGTTACATATTCAGAAACATGAATTACTCACTTAAGTGTCCTACATAAAATCTTTTTCTGAAGATTTAACAGCAAACCATTAATAAACATATAAAAAATGAACATAAGGTTTAATTGTGAACACAGAACTGTTTTTAACTATGGTATCAAAAGAAATATATAAGAAAGCACACTTACTGGTATGCAGAAGTAAAAGTCAGACTACTAAGGTTTTAGTAATAAACCATATTGTCAAATTTATTTAAAGCTTTAATCAATTAATATCATTTTGGAATAAATGATCTATACCTCATCAAGAGAATCGCTAACCAGATGTGTCCGCCTTACTTTCATATTTAGAAATAGCATATTCATATCAGGTCTCTGTCTTCGAGATACTTTATCCACCAGACTTTGCTGATTAAAAAAGAAAGCAAACATTTTCATTTTTACTTAAACTATAATTTCATTTAAAACATTTAAACACGTTAGTAAAAATCACATATTCTTCTCTATGCATCTCTTAAACAATTTCATGAACTCAATTACACAAACTTTGATTTATGAAAATGCCTTATGCTTATTTCATTTTGGAACAATGGTAACCAAAGGGGGTCCAAAATGGAGGACCAAAAATAATTCACCACCTATAGTAAAGAATGTTGTATTATAGCTTCTATATGTTTCATCTCTTAAGTAGCAAGGTTTTCTGATTAATAAATACAAGCATAAAGTGGGAATGTTTGAAACAAGGTATATATTTTTGATGATAAAATTTGCTTGAGCTTTTTTTAGATATTGAATTTACTCTAAAAGTACAATTAGTCTACTTTTAGGAAGTAATTTGTCAACATTTATCAGAAACCATTAATTATGTTCAGAGCCTTAGTCCCAGTAATTTCACTTCTGAGAATTCTAAATACAGAAAATACAGTGAGATGTTCATCACAACATCATTTATAAAGGCAAACCTCTAGAAATATCCTAAATATGTATCTACCTAATGGAAGATAATACACTTATTAAAAATAACGGTCATAAAAACTATGTAAATAACACAGAAAATGTTTAAGGCAGGCACAACTGGAAAAAGGGGGAACAAAATAGCACATACAATACTGCTTCTACTTCATTGCCTTTTAAAGATGTATAATATAGATAATACAGATAAAAATATCAAAAGAAAATTTACTAAAATGTTAAGAATAGTTATGTTTGGGTAATGGAAATATGGATGATTTTCAAAATATAAGGAAAATATCAATATCATTTATCATATAAAGTCTATCTGCTTGCATAGTGAATTGAATCTAAAGCTTTTTCAAACTATATGATCTTCTTTGGTACAAAGAAAATGAATTATTGTGCAAGTTAAAGATGAACATTTCAGACATTTTAAATATCTGCAGCAATAAGCTTTATAGATCAAATTTTAATACCTCAAATATATATAATAAGGTGACTTTCATTATTTTGTAGATTACTATAATAAAACACTAATTCAAAGCCCTTCTTTATCTCTCCAATATCCAACTTTAAAGGTTTTTAATAGTTTTTTCTTCTATGGGTCCTCCCTTTAGTGCTCAAGCAGATCTGTATTTCCAGGATAGTATCCTCTGTCATGGACCTGTTTTCCAACCCTTTCCTATCTGCTGTTCCCAGTCTAGCTCCTGGGAAGCTGTCACACTGGAAATACCCAACACACAAATTTAAACTAGGATGCTCATGGAAGACAAGGCTTAGGGCTATTCCTTCCATCAGGAATTCATACTGAATAGAAAGTGCTTCTAATGAAAGAAATAACTCAACGATGGTAGAATTTTAGACATAGTCTGATGAGGAAGTTATTTTTAGGTTAAGGAATCTCTTGCAACTTCAGATTATGCTACATAAATTCTTGCTTACATTAACTACCTATAGGGCTGTCCTTGGGTCAAAATAGTCACCAGCCATTAATTCCAAGTGGTATGGCAGTTCATCAGTTAAAATGTTGGGAAACATCCATAACTGGTAATCCCACTTGACTCTTTCAGTCTGTACTCATCTGTTTCTGTGCTCTGTGGAAGACTCAGCCTGTGACACAATCTACAGCTGCCACTCTCCTTTTAATTGGAAGAAAAGTTTCACAAAAGAAGACACTTAACATCTTACGTGTCAGTGACACAGCAGAAAACTGCTCAGGGGAACTTAGATAAGCTTCTAGCTCTTTAGAGTTTTTCTTATTAATATGAAAAATCATAGCCCAAGGTAGATAAAAGTATGAAAAATGCACATGAAACTGCATCAATGCAACTAACAGAAAATGTCAAAATGACTACCTATATAGACTAATCTTTAAGCCAGTATCTACCCAAGATTAATAATTCTGGTGCTAAATATACCTGTTTAAACTTACTTTTCAGGGGGGTAGTGTGGCTATGTTACTCCCTTGATACACACAGGCAGTAAAATTTCTTCTAATATTCCCATAATCAGTGTAAGCTGACTCTGGGATGTCAGGAGGCACTTAAATCTTTTGTCTCGCTCTCTGATAGATAAAAATACTCACCTTCTGGTGACCTACTGAATAATAAACACTTTTTTGATCTTTGATTTGATTTAGTAAGTTATAACCATTTTTTTCCCTTCCACAGATTAGGTTTTAAAGTATCAGCTAATTACATTCAGTAAGGTAAACACTGTTTCTTGCACATTTCTTTCAGTTATATACCATTTATGCATGGGCACACTAAATTGTTTTGAAAATCATATTATTTACTGGGTGCAGCCCAAAAGGTATGAGAAACACTGACCAACTCTGTCATCAATAACCGTATCACTTCAAAAATCTTGATTTTAAACATCCCGTTTTCTAACTACCACCTTCTCATTTTAGAGCTAAACAACTCTTACTTTTTATGGTATTTTGAAGTCTCTTGGGTCTCTTTATTTGAAGGAGACTACAACCAACCTTCCCTCTAAGTTTAAAAGTTGTAAGTAATCATGTCACAAAAGCAGATCTTCAAAATACATGAGCATTTAAATGTACAGTTTAGAGCTCTAGCTTTTTTTTTTTTTTTTTTAAAGCTGGGTCAATCTGGTCTGTATTTAGAGCAAGGCCATAACTGTGCTGTGCTGAAAACACAAGTGGTAGCGAGTAGAAACGACAGGCCCAGAGACCAACTTCATCCTGCTCCATAAGGTGCCTCACACCAGCCTGCCTGCTCCCCCGGTTTCAATGAGCCTCCGTGCACGTGGTCTCCTAAGAATCAGTAAAACATCTCTCATCTTCTTGGGATATATTTCTCAGTTTTCCAAGATTATATCTTTTGCTACATCTTCTAATTTTTCGTTTGTCTCTATTTGTTTGTTGTAAAACCTAGAAAACGTGTCAGTGGTCTGAGTGGTTTGCTGTTAAGGACAGGCCTTCCCTTGTCCTCAATGTAGTTCTCACCCTTGCTCTGCGAGTTACCCCGGAGGATGGGATCTACAGAATAATGTCCAACAAGCTCCCAGGACTTCGGATCTGTGAGAGGCATTTGATCTTCCTGCTATGCATTTACGATATAATGAGAAGCTGATGAGGGGTATCTTTTTCCCATATCATGAATAGGTAGGTTTAAGCACTTTTTGAGGGAGTATAATATAAATTTTACTTTTAACATTTCCTGGTTATGCTAGAACAATTCACAAGACAGTTGACTTATTTGTTCAATTATTTACTATATTGATTATAGTCAGCATAAATGTTTTCATAGCTGGCTTACCCTTGCGATGCTTATCATCTGTTGTTCTGAGTCTCTTTGAATAATGATTTTTTTTGCAGCTATAGAAATAACGAATGGGTACTGACAGAAGGAAAACCTGCTCAACAAGTGAAAACAGAAAAAGCAAAATGGTGTATTTTTAGCAAAATTATACTAAGGGAATCTAAGGTACCCCTTCTAACAATATTAAACATTACTTTTGTATTGTGTTTTACCACTTACAAAATGATTTTATGTGCACCATTTAATCCCCACAGCCCTGTGAAGTATGTTCCATTAGTAGATGTGCAGTGCCTTTATTCTCTAGAGGAAGCTACATCTAATGTTCTGAAATAAGCGCTAATCTACTTACATTGTTTATAGACAGTAATTTCAGTTTACACAGTCACTTGTACATCATTACCTGTGAAAAATATGGACAACACCAGAACCAGAAGGCAGAAGTCCTGATGAAGGATTAGGACAGAAAATTCATGTGCAGAAATTAACATAAGAATCCACTATTATATGGGTATTTCTGATGTGTGAGCTTCAGAAATCAGGAATTCTAGCAATAACTACAGTAGGAAAAGTGAAGTAATAAATTTAAGAGAATAAAATGAAAGTTAAGAAAAAGTGTGTTGCTTTAGCATTGTATTTAATGCTATAGAAATATGAAATGATATGTATCTGTAAAAACCAAACCAAGGATATGAAAATAACTTTTTTCTGGGGTCAGCGATCACATTCATTGCTTTGTAAAAGAGCCACAAACTTCACTGAGAGAAATGCATTTAGACAGAACTAGTATGGTGGCAATGACACTCAGGAGTTAGACTCCCAGCAGAAGTGGCTGCAGTGACTCAATCGGTTATAGCTGGAACACATCCAAGTAGTCAAGCAGCACATCTGTGACCACTGGGTGCAAGGCAGGCATTATGGGGAAAAAGGAGACAGCCCTAGTGCAAACTGAAAATAAAATGGCTTTCCCTTTGGAACGAAACCATTAAAAGGCAGTAATAAACTGCTCACGAGTACTACTGTGCAATAATTTTGAATCACTAAGTGCTCACTAAAAATTTGGAAGTGAAAAGAAATGTAATGAACTTCTTTTAGCAGGATGGATGTTGCTCTTATTATGTGCTTTAAAACAGTGTGTCTCAACCTTTCCCTAGTCATGGCACACAGGCAAATGATACCGTGTGTCTGACACACTGAGAAAACAGATGAGGCCGCCCATGGCCAGACATGTGACTTGCCCTGGGCCTCCAGGTCCCTCTCTAGGTCCAGACTGGCTTCCCAAGGGCTGAAGGGATCATAGGCTCAAACCTCTGGAACTCATTTTTGGGACACTAACAATATGGCACAGTGGTTAGAGGATTAAAATATGTCACTGAAATATGCACAATAACTCTTGGAATTGTTTTGTGGTTTTTGTCTACATTAAAATTATATTAAAGTGGGACAAAAGGTGTGTTTGTAGAACAAATTTGGTCAAGAAAATACCCATTAGACTGACCAAGTTCCCCAGAAATGGAATTCTTATTCAGTTCTGAGTGTTCAGATGTGGACTGAGATATGTCCAGAAGGCCAGTCTCTGTTTTAGGCCAATTCTGGGAGAAAGGATCCCTGGAGGCTTGAACCAATTTATGAACTAACCTGGGGTTTTAGGTTACTTATATCCACACCATATTTCTTGGTCAGTCTCTTTTAGATAATGCATTTGGCAGGATATCTCATGGTCTGGGAACAAATTATGTCTGTGACAGTCTTGCTGGTTTAATCCAAACTTTAAGTGTGGCTATCAGGTGCAGGATAACAAAGAATTTGGTCAAGTTTTTTGAAAATCTATTATATTGTCATAATAAATCATTTCTGGTGAAGCCCTTTCGCTATAATACCCATTCTTTTAATACTATATATAAAGGACAACCACTTTATCTACAGAAAAAGGGAGAAAAGGAGTGAGTGTATGCATGTACGTGCACACGTGAGTGACTGCTGTGTTAGATCAGGCACCAGCAAACTATGGCCTGTGGGACAAATGTTGCCTATGCTTGTGAATAAGCTTTTGGGACACAGACACAACCCTTCATTTACATAGTTTCTAAGGCTGTCTTGTGCTATAATGGTAGACCAGAAACTGTACAGCCCAAAGAGCCAAAAACACTTATAATCTAGTATTTGGCAGAAGAAGTTTGGTGACTGCTGTGCTGGATGACAGCACACAGAATAAGAAGATACAAGAAACTGCATACTAAGACAGAACTTTTCTTTCTTAAAAAGATGTTATTAATCAAATCCAAACCATATTAACATATATATATAAATTCAAAATATCACAGAAAAAGCTTTAAGAAATATAGTATTTCAAGGCTAGATATCTACACTACAAGTTTATATGTAAAGATATGTGTATATTTAAATTTATTTACACAAACTTAAAAGCCAGTCATTACTTTGTATAGTATTTTATTTTGTGAGTAATCAAATGAGCTTTTGACCATACCTGTGAGAGTTTCCAAAGCTCTGCCAGGTGTGGTATTCTTCCATGAGATCAATGTGATCCAGGGTGGAATTATAGAAATCAGTGTAAGGAATAAGGGGAGGGTGAACCAGACTGTTTGCAGAATCTGCAAAGATAAATTCTAACATAATGATCTTTTCCATGTGCATGATTCATTCTAATAAGAACATTTTAAAGTCTACCAGATAGCTTTTATCTAGAAATTCCTATTTCTAGCGATTGTAGCTCTGAATTAAAAAGGCAGTTTTAAAACTGGTCAAAAGGCAGCCAACAATTTCTTGCTTTTTAAAAAAAACTTTTGGTAGGGATTACATTAGTATAGCAAAGGGAGTGTGCAGATGGCAAGCTACCCATACTAGTCCCCCATCAGTGTTCTCTCTGAGGAGTCATCAGGAATTAATGGAAGTTTCAGTATTCCTAGAAATCACTACTTAGCAGGTCATAAGCAGGTGACAGTCATAACACAGAATACTGCCCAATAAAATGCATAAAGCGTTTTCATTCTTATACATGACTTGTGAAATCCATTAGCAAAACAGAAAACAAATTACTACAACTCTTCTCTTCAAAGGAATGGTTAAAGATGTAAGAATGCAACTACAGAATTTTGAGATCCTTATGGAAATACTCCTATATTTAACAAAGAAAAGTAAAGATGATGGAATAATAAAACCTACTAAGTAAAGCCAACACTTTAGATGCTGAGGGGATCCACCAGGAACACTTTGATATAGGTGGAAATTCTTCAGGCTTTGCAGGAAACAGGCGCAAAGAGATAAACTGGAGCAATCTCTCTACCAATTGTTTGAACCTCTTCTGGGATAATCTGGTAAAGATTTTTGAAATAACTCCAATCAAAATTCACATTTGCTATTTTGGCAATATATTTGTTAGATATCAAAGTTCATCCTTGATGCATACAATTTTAGAATAGTGCCCCAAATTCTATTAAGTTGCCAAAAATTTGAAAAGATGCAAAATCTTACCTCGAATATTATTTCTTAATATGAAATTAAACACTAAAATGACCATAAAGTTAGCATTAAACATTTCACTTTTAAGGCTTTCAATATTCAGTCAATTCTCATTAGTCATAGACTCTGTATTTGCAAATTCACCCTCTTGCTACAATTTAATTCTAATCCCCACATCAATAGCTGTGGTGCTTTCCTGGTCAATTCACGGCTGTGGCAAGAGTGGCAGAAAATGTGAGTCGTCAACAGTGCTGATGCTGAGGCTGAACAAGGCGATGCTCTGCCTTCCTGCTTCAGCTCGCATACTGCAAACAAGCATCCTTTATGCAGTCTATTCAGTGTCATGTTTTTCACACTTTTATGCTTTATGTTTGTGATTCTGCTGTTTTAAAATGGCCCCTAAATACAGTGATAAAGTTCTGTCTAGTGTTCCTAAGTACAAGAAAGCTGTGATGTGCCTTATGGAGATGGTACCTATGCCATATAAAATTCACTCAGGCATGAGTTCAATGTTAATCAACAACAATTTAATATCAAATAAGGTGTCTTTAAATAGAAATATAGATAAAGCAAGGTTATGTACTGATTGGTTGATGAAAATGTCATGACCAAAGGCTCGCAGGAACCTAACACTGCATTTCTTGTGGAAGCAATGGTTCAGGATTCACCAATTCAGTGTTCACAGTAGCTTTACAGAACACAACTATTGTGAATAATGGGAATTAGCTGAATATAAAGTATTTCTGAAAATATTTTGCTTCTTAAACTTTTATCAATCATAGGGAAAATGTTGTTAATGTAAGTATAGTTCTGTGAAAAAGTGTTATACTGTTTAAAGTTGATATTAATGGCTAACATATTTTATAATGACACTTTTAGGGAAGATAAGGCATTATGTAAATAATGGTGAAATAAAAAGACACAAATTAAAACAGTAATGTCTAAGCAAATCCAATCACCACCTTTGAGATATATGAAAAACCAATGATAGGAATATGCTGCATAAAATGCAAAAGCAATGGACAGAAATCTCAACACCAGCTGGCACAAGTAGAATGGTTACTTATATTAAAAACAGATTTTTAATGTATCCTCTATGTAGTACTAAAAAGTATGCTTATAATTGTGAATTATAAGTATCATTTCTAAAGACCTGAAAACATTTGAATTGTGAGTATCATTTCTAAAGACCTGAAAACATTTAATATATTTTATTATAAAACTACTAATAAACTTAAAACTGTAAGATTATAAAAATTCTTAATATCATAGAATAATTTACTTTTTAAACCAGTGAACTAGGAAATGATGGTCAGCTTCCACTAAGGTAGCTATCTGTCGGAGCAAGTGAGCATAGATGACATACGTAGATGTGTTATTAAATTGAGGATTCTGAAAAAGATATTAAAGATAATTGTGTTAAAATTCTGTCAACATGTAAAAGGAAAGATACTAGGCTTAATGAGCTAAGTGGCAAATGCAGAAAACTAAACTTGAGATTATAAAACAGTAGGTGCAGTCCTTTAAAACACTAATCTATTTGTTTAACTCTCTAACAGAGGCTTGGATTCCCACTGTGGTACAGTGGAAAGAGCACGGGCTTTGGAATTGATACAGATCTGGATCTCAGTGCTAATTCTGTCACTTACTAGCTATACACTCTTCGGGATGTTCCTTAAACTTTGATTCTCAATTTCCTCATCTGTAAAATGGGAATAATAATATCTTAGAGGTTGTTTTGAGTATTAAAAAAAAATGTAGGTCAAGCACTTAGCTTAGTGCCTGGTACAAATGGTGGCAATCACTCCTACCCAATTAAACAAAAACCTGGTTCTTCCTTGATTACAAATAGGTTAGGGTGGAGAGAATGCTAGAAAAAATGAAATAAAAGCTGGCTATGAAAAACCTGCCATTGTGAAATGAGTTATTTGCATATCTCACAAAGAAAAAGGGGAGAACCACATAATAGCTTCTAAGAACTTTTAAACGTTAAAGGAGAGCTTGTAAAGTAAGCAAAACCTCGAGTTATAGTCCCCAAATCTAAAACTCCATCACCATGTACATTTCAGAACTCCATGGGAAAAATGAATATTATTGAAAGATAAAATGAAATTGTGAAAAATAGAAGAGCAGCGTGTATTTTTCAAAACTGACTGACTGGCAGTTAAGTTCAAAATTAGGGAGTGACCCCAGCTGAAAACCTCACCAAACGATAGCTCAAAGAACAAGATGTCATGAGCAGAGCTACTGCTGACTAACGTACTCACTTAAAAATCCAAGCTTCGTGTTGTCACTTTCTAGCTTTTACCATCTCTACATATATTTCTTCTTTTTTCCAGTTTTGTTTTTCCCTTCTTACCTCTTTACTTCTCCTTGTATCTCTTAACTATCTCTTACCTATTTTTCCCCTTTTTCCACATTTTCTTTTTTCCTCTCACCTCCTTCTATCCCTAGCTTGCGTATTTCTTTTTATTGACCATAATATTGAGCTAAGTGCCATATCTTAATGTAATTTTTTTATCTTTAAAAATGAGATAATAATCTGCATGAACACCTTTTGTAAATTGTAAAGAATAATACAGTCATAGTATGCTAGCTATGGGAATAACACATTTCCTTTTCAAAACACTGAAATTGCTTTTCATTTGTCTGGACCTTATTTTTTCATGTCAATGACTATCATTTAAGAGGAAAAAGTTCATCATCTTTGCTTTAGCAAATAAAAACAACCACTTTGATTTTTTCCATTAGGACTCTATCTTAAACATTTATTGAAAATACACAGAAAAGTTAGAAACCACTAACTGGGAAATAAAAGAAAATTTTGGAGCCCCTTAAAAAACTAGTTATAAGAAAGGAAACTTATTGATGGAGGAAGTTCTTTGACTCTGTTCCTGAATCTCACAGGAAGAACGCAAGAACTAAATTAAAATATTAATCCGAGAGATAATTTAGCCTCCCACTGTTTATCTGTTCTAGTTTTAATTCTCTGGTTATAAGTAATTATAATTTAAAAAGTATCAAAAATGTTGTTAAAAATAATACCTAGTATTTGACATAAGTTCACTTACAATTGCATAGACTGAGATATGAATTATACAACTTAGTTCAACCAAGTTCTTGCTTTCTTACCTGTAAAAGTATAAAATATGCTCTAAGATCATCTTTTGTTCGTGGTCTGAAAAAGAAATAAGTGTAACTGATTACAGATGAATGTTTAATCTTAGAATACCTAATAAAAAATGATCAATAAATGTTTCTGTGAGAACTTATATGATAAAAGCCAAAAACCAGGCTTAGGTTAATATGTATTATTATTAAGACAGTAACATATCCACATTATGTTGGGAATATAGGTTCCTCTGTACTTACTCTAGACTGGTTCTGAAGAAACCTAAAAACTAAGTTAACTAGGAGGGAGAGAAAGCAAAGGCAAATGTGGTAAAAAGGTAATAAATGGTGAATCTAGGTGAAGGGTGAATGAGTTTTCATTGTCTCCTTTAACTGATCTGTAGCTTGAAATCCTATAAAATTAAATATTGGAGAAAAATGGTTCACCACCAACTATTTCCTTGAATTTCCCTTAAGAAAATAAAATGACCAAGTGATTATTTACTTTTCTGTTATAGTTACAAAATCTGAAAACATAAGTCATTGCCCAAAATGTACTAGATGACCTTTACAGAATGTAAAGCCATATCATCTGAAATATAAATATAAGTAACATGTATTAAAATTCGAAATTCATATGCATATATATGTATATATAATTTTCAAATTAGTAGTAATATTTCTCTGTGGAAGAATTATCTCAACTGAGTAATGATTTAAATTATTTAGATTTAAATCAAATCTAAACTATTTCTTTCTATAATATTCTACATAATTGTCAGATTATTTTCTCAACAGGACTACTGTTTTGCTTTAGAAGCTATGTTTGAAAAGATTTTTTAAAAGCTCAAGGCAATTCCTAAATATGAAAATTCCTGATGGTAGAAGAGTCCAATTTTTTTCCATCTTATAGCTATACCATGGAAATTTCCATTTTCCTGTCCTATGCACCAGTATTTTAGTACAGTATACAGTTCTGGGTACAGAAGTTGTGGTTAAGATCTCAGGCCCTTTCTTGCCAGACTGCCTGGGTTCTAATTCTGACTCAGGCACTTACTGTGTTAACTTGGGCAATTTACTTCTCTGTGAATTAGTTTCCTCAACTTTGAAATGAAAATAATCATATTCCCTATTTCACAGGATTGCAGTGAAGATTCAATGAGAACTACATGTAAAATTTAGAAAGGTGCCTAGCCCATAGTAAATAGTCAATCAACTTTAGATCTTGTTGTTACCACCATAAACCCAAAATAAACCAAGATTTTTAGGGTCAAGACCACATGTTCCTTTGACAAGTAAGTCCCATCAGATTACCATTTCACTCTGTCTTGGGCACACAGTTGAGGAGCAGGGGTTAGGCAGCTGTGCGAGTGTGCTTAGGGGGGGACTGAGGTCCCTGCAGTGCCATCAGACCACTGGACTTCTTTCCTCCTAAGCATTCTCTTTACATTCCAACTTTTTTTCATTTTCAGTGAGGCATTTGTATTCAACCAGAAACGTAAAATTCAAAGAAAATGCAAATGTATTACTAGAATGATAAACTAGGAAAATACTGTTAAAGTTAAAAATCACATGAAAAATATAGTATGACTTCAATTGTTTTTAAAAAGCTGACTAGAAAAAACTGTAAAATGTTGACTTTTACTTTTTTAATACTATTCTGCCTTTTCTAATTTTTTTATAGTAACTATGAATTTCTTTGAGAATTGGAACAACGTTATTAAAATATATAGAGTACACTTAACATATTTAAGAATTCTAGTTTGGTATTATTTTTAACTTGGGTTTAATACAAACATTTAAATTATAATTTAATGGTATTCCTTTGGCTTTAGTAGAAGCTATTATTTAAAATATAATGTTATTAAGTAATATAAATTAAAATAATATGTAATTTTAAAAGTATATTTTTGTGTTCTGCATATTCACAATTCAAAACATTATTAATTATATTGTCCATCATTCCTAACAATTCAATATTCAGTGCCAAGAAAAAGACATTTCAGTAGCTAAGCTTACTTTTCCTTATATTGAGAAATAAGAAAATTTTGCTCTGGCTACCAGAAAACCCAAGGCTAAATGTAGTGCCCAAATTATTTCATTCTAGGTTACTGATGTAACTACCCATCCTAGTTTTGTCAAACACATGTCTATCTGTACCCAACAAATTTTATATACAATTTTAAAGGATTCACAGATCCCTGAAGCTCACCTGCGAACCCTCCTGAGAAGTCATAAATTTTGAGGTAAAAAGCTTTGTTACATATGGTTTATAATTTCTTCTGATCTGTTTTTATTATAGAAACTAAAATCTTTTCTGAGAGTAAAATACATACATATATATTAGAGATGCATGAGGTGTATAAATTAACCACCTGAACTAATTAATTAGCCAAATATTAGTTCAAATTACCCTTTCCATTCTCGTAACAGGCTGTTAATGATTCCCTTTAATACTGTCTTCTGAATGTCTTGAGGCTGTAGGCAAAAGAGAATCAAGACATAGTTAGGATTAGCCACTTAGGTGACTTTTATATGTTTATTATATTTACAGATTTGTTTCAACAGTTAAAATCAGAGTTGATGACTGAGGACTGCCATTTACAGTGGTCTCAATTTCATATCTGAGAGCCTGAGTGAGCACCAATGACACAGATCTCAAGAACGCTCCCTGGGATGTGCACTGCACAACCTGCACAAACATATGGTGCCCCTTTAATGACCAACATCAGTTTTATATGGCAGTGAAAAACAGAAAAGCAATCTCCCTTTCTCTGGATTCACAGGATAAAACCATGAACACAAGTCCAAGAGTAGCATGTTTAACAATATAAAATGATTGCATAAATTTTGGACATATTTCACCCTACCAATACCAAGTTATAATTAGCAGTTAAACCCACAATTCATTATTAAGCACAACCAAATTATATTCAAGAAAAAATAAGGTAACAAGATAAAAATGTTACAGGATTTGAAAAAAGCACTACATAATATTCCTTTATAGTTTAATAATTCAAATACTAAAAATATCTTATTTACTACCAAATGTGTCACAAAAGAATGAGTAAAAATAAGACACATCTAGATGGTGCTTTAGTATGAGAAATATGACTAAAACATTCATTAATTTAGAAGCTTCAAGTAAATAGTCATTACACTTTCTCTGTGTCATGTTGTTATATGAAAGATGCATATGTCAGGAAAACAAGTATCTGTCATGGATTTATTTTAAAGAATGACAATCACTTTTAAGACATTCTGCACTGTCTGTTCACACTCATTCAGCCTAGTATTTTACTTTATACACATACTAAATATGTCATTCCTTTCCTCTCCTCTGCTTGGAGTGACCCTTCACACCCAGAAGGCCACCACCACCCCTGAACAGTGGACAGCTGCAGAAGAAAAATCAGACAAATGTGCTGACTGGACACAATGAGTTTATGACACAAATCTCAAAAGGATGCTCAGCATGTTTTCTGGCTCCCACTACTGCTGGGAAGATGTCTGTGGACAGTTAACTACTGTTCCTTTGTGGATGATCTGTCTTTTCTCTGTGGTTATTTGTAAGATCTTCTCTTTATTTAGATGTTACACAGTTTCACCTCAATGTGTCTAGGTTTACATTTCTTTTAACTTGCCTGGTATATATTGTGTTTCCTATGTTATTTGTGGATTCACATCTTGTGTCAGTTCTGCAAAACCCTCAGCCATTAAACATACCTTCATTCTTTCTATCCTCTGTATCTGAGACTCCAAATGAAATGTATCCTGTTATCTTTACTTTCTTCACACTTCTTTCTTTTTCCCTGTGTCTATGCTGAGACATTTTTTTCTCCTCTAATTCACTTCACAGCTGTCTCTAATCTGCTATTTAATGAATGCATCTACTGATTTTTCTACTTCTAAAAATTCTATCTGGTGTCAAATCTAATTATTTTAGATAGTCTGTTGATAGTCTCAGTATCTGAATTCTCAGGGGATCAAAATCTGTGTTATTTTTTCTGACTCTCATTTAGTTAATTTTTCATCTAAATGCTTATCCTTCATATTTAGTTTATTATATTCTGTGGGAATCCTAGGACCCTAAAAGTGAGGATTTTAATTTTTCTTCTAGAAGCTGGTGGGCAGGGGGGCAAAATGGTGAGGACAGTGGGGAAAAGACACTCTTTGGACTTGGGACTACTTTGGCACCCACCCTTTCAGAGTCTCTGGTTTATCCTGGATCGCTTATTCAACTACCTCAACTTGCTGCTGAGACAAAGCTTAAACTCCAAGTTTCAGTGTGATGCCAGTACAGTGATTTCTTACTGCTCTCTCCAGTCTCAACTATTTTTCAAAACTTTCTTTTTGAATAAATCCAGGTTTAGCAGTGTTGTCAGTAAAGTACAAAGAACTCTTTTTTTTTTCGATCTTTCAATTGAAGATATATAAAGCACAGTGTATAAAAGTTACTTGGCTTAGGTTTTTTTTCCTCCAGTATGGTTATGGTATTCATTTGAAATGTAGTTTTTTTCTTGTTTCTATTCCATTTTTAAGAGTTTTTCCTCATGTTGTAGATTTAATTTTTTTGGTGTCTATAGAATATTAACATCATCCCAAGTTAAAAGAGGTCAGAGAAACGTCCCTCAGAGTGGAACTTGGGGTCACAGTGTATGCATATGCTTAGTGCTAGTAATAATACCAGGCAGTTTTCCTAAGTGGTTGAACTAGTTATACTTTATCAGGGTAGAAAAGTTCCAATTGCTCTACAATATTGCCAATTCTGGGCAAGGTTTTAAACTTTTTTTTAAAATTAATTTTGAAATGTGCAATGTTAACAATGATAACAAATGTTAGTTACGTACCCTTCCATGTACTTAAAAATGAAGTGCTGAGATTAGGAATAAGACAAGTATGTTTGCTATTACTTCTCTTATTTGAAATTATACAAAAAGTGTTAGCCAGTGTAATAAGGCAAATACGTACATCCATCCATATACACATACAAGACACAAAGGATTGGAAAGAGACAAAACTCTTGCTTTTCACAAACGACATGAGTACAGAGAAAATCCAAATAAATAAACTGATATATTAGAATTAATGAGTGAATTTAGCAAGGTAATTAGATAACAATAAATATATGAAAGTATTTTCATATACTAATAACAATTAGAAAGTGAAATTATAATAGCATTAAAAAAAAATCAAGTTCCTAGAAATAAATAAAACAAGAAATGTGTTAGACCTTTACCCAGAAAACTATAAAACATGACTAAGAGAAACTAAAAATTTAAGTAATGAATCTTAAAGGGATATACCACGCTCATAGACGGAAATGGTGTCAAATCTTCATAAAGTGATCTGTAGCAGTGAGGTTCTCAAAATCTGGTCCCTGGGTCAGGAAGATCAACATATCCTGGAACCTGTTAGACTTTCATCCTAAACCTGCTGAATCTGAAACTCTGTATATTAAGAAGACTTTCTGCAATTCTGATACATGCTAAAATTTGAGAACCACTGGTCTATAGATTCAGTGTTAATTCCAACACAATTGAGTAACCTATCTCCTTTTGCTGAGTCAGTAAAATATGATTTTTATTTTAGCAAGTCTTTCTAAACAAGGACTGGACATGAAAGTATTTTCTGCTGAATTCTTATTTAGTTAGAAATCTAACTTTCTGAGAACTCCAACTAAATTTACCATAAAATTATGTCAGAGTTTCTAATGTAATTATGTTACAAGATGACTTTTACAATATTTATGTGGCTATTTTTAAAATACAGCAGAATCAAAGAATTACACTATTTGCATGTGTTCATAAACAATACTTACAGTATTAAGTAAGGCATCATATACAGCATTCACAAATTTAGCATTAATCCCAGAGTCTTCAATAGTATTAAATGAGGCGGAGGCATCTTTCTGCAAATTCAATTAAGAAATTATGTGTACATACCATTTTATGAAGTAGTCTAAGTAACATCTGAACCATAATGATTCCTACATAACTTCTAATAATTTTAGTATAATGATTAAAACAACAACTGTTAGGGCAAAACTGCTAAAAATAAAAATAAATATATAAGGATTATTTTAATAACTTTTTTAAAACTGAAAGAATGGAGTCAAACATTAACATCAGTACAAATAAAAACAATCCAAGATATCACTTAAGTAATATTTACTTGTGATACATGTAATTTCAGAATTAATACATATTTATGTTGCTTAAATAGTTGCTTAAGCCCACACTTGTTATAAAAAGAAGTAAACTTATGTATCTCTTTTTGGAAAATTTAAAATGACACCTGCACCCCAATGTTCATAGAAGCACTATTTACAATAGCCAAGACATGGAGACAGCCTAAAAGTCCATCAACAGATGACTGGATAAAGAAGCTGTGGTATATTTACACAATGGAATACTATTCAGCCACAAAAACGACAACATAACGCCACTTGCAGCAACATGGATATTCCTGGAGAATGTCATTCTAAGTGAAGTAAGCCAGAAAGAGAAAGCAAAATACCATATGAGATTGCTCACATGAGGAATCCAAAAACAACAACAACAAAAAAGAACATAAATACAAAACAGAAACAGACTCATAGACAGAATACAAACTTGTGGTTGCCAAGGGGAAGGAGGGTGGGAAGGGACAGACTGGGATTTCCAAACTTGTAGATACTGACAGGCATATGCAGAATAGATAAACAAGATTATACTGCACAGCACAGGGAAATATATACAAGATCTTGTGGTAGTTCACAGAGAAAAAAAATGTGACAATGAATATATGTATATTCATGTGTAACTGAAAAATTTGTGCTCTACACTGGAATTTGACACAACATTGCAAAATGACTATAACTCAATAAAAAATGTTAAAAAAAAAACAACTAAAAGTGAAAAATGTGTTTTATGTATTATTACCTTAAATGCACCATTTAGTTCTGGGAAAGAATCAAATGTTGTGAGATAAAAATCATGTACTGTTTTCCAATCTCCTGATGACTTAACTTTTTCTACATCTTCCCTAAAATAAAAACATTTATTAGACATAATTAATAAAAATATTATTCATATAAAATAGCATTAATTCTTTACAAAGAAATGTCACCAAACTTGCAACTTGACATAACAAAGCTGAATACAGAAATATGTTCCAGTTAATGTAAATAGTTTATAAATTTATAATTCCTAATTGGAGTAAGATATTAATCCAGTTTCAACTTACCCATTTTTTGCTTTTTAAAAAGCCGATTTTCAACATCCTCCTTATAACTATCACTCTTTTCTTCACTTTACAGTCAAATTTCTTGACAGATTTTATTTACTTTATCTCTACTTTCTCATTCTCACTTAGTCCTTCAAGTTACCCATCTGGGTTTTTTTAGTAGTGACATAGTTTTTATGGTTTTTGTGACAAACAGTAGAGGAAAAAAATTGTTTTTAAAAAGAAAGCATTCTATTATTTTATTACCACCTTTGTCTCCTTTTGCTTGCTTTGACTCATTTTCTCTTATTTAGTGTTTCTTTTGCTGCAACATTATCTACCCCTTTACCTGTTACTTATATGTTTGTTTTCATCTTCAACTTGAGATACCTGAGTCTTTTGTGCCTTGGCTAATACCTTATAACAAGCCGTAAGTTCAATTAATTTCTCACCAAAACACATTAAATTATGTAAAGTGCTGACATGCGGGTGACTGTATGTCTACACATAACAGTGAGCCAAACTTACAGAAAGTCTTTCATAGTTTTGGGCTGAACTGGAAGGACAGGTTCTGGAAGAACTGGGGCCTTTGTTTCGGATGATCCTGCATCTACAGAGATGCGCTGTTTCTGTCTAACATCAAGGCAAATTGGTGGTAGGTCTCTCACTGTGAAGCATAAAAAAGCATTCAGTGTAATTGATCATAAAATTTCCCCAAACTACAAAATGCCAGACTAACTCAACATGAACAAAACACAAACAGATTTTTTTGAATTGCATTCACCTTGGGATCATGTAACAGAGAAACCTACCTTAGAGAAGGGCACTTACCGAAGGGTCTATTGCCAGTTCCCTCCAACTTCACCCACAACAGATGAATTAGGCTGTATTTGACATTAAAAGTTATCTATAGATGTCATAAAGAATTTTTCTTTCCCCTCCTCCCTTCCCCTAAGTTGCCTTTCAGGACATGTTTCTGTGACACTGGATGTTTTTAGTTGTTTGGCAGCTTTCTGACTAGAGCTGACCCATCAACAATGCAGGAGTTTGGGCACTGACCCCCAGTGCGGTCGCAAATCCACACGTAACGTTATAGTTGGCCCTCTGTATCCACAGATTCAACCAACCATGGATCCTGCAGTGCTATAGTACATATTTACTGAAGTTCATTGAAAAAAATCAGCATATAAGTGTATCTGTACAGTTCAAAGCCATGTTGCTCAAGAGTCAACTATATGTGCAAATCATTTTTTTTAATCTTTTTTTTTTAATGAAAGTACTGGTGATCGAACCCAAGACTTGTGTATGGGGCTATACCTCCAACCCCCTGCATATGCAATTCTTTATTGGCATTTAGCATTTTCTTACCAATTTACATGAACATATTATGTATTTTTTCCCAAATATCCACCAGCTCATTTCTTGTCTTTTTGTTGCATTTCAGTACCTTATAACTGTTAAATAAAACAAGTACAGAAAAACCTCATACAACAAATGTATGGCTTAATAAATTACTATAAGGCTTAATGAACTATCTTCAAAATCACTAACCAGTTAAGGAATAGAGTGTTACCAGCTCTTCCTTACTCTGCCTATTCCAATTTTAGCTAATTTCTCTCAATCTCTTTTTAAATTTTAAATATTTCCTCCTTTCCATCTTCTAGTTCTCTAATGGTATTACCTGTTATGTTTACTTGTATTCCTTCTAGTTTATTTCTAAAATTAAGAAAAAAATCAAATTTCTTTCTTTATTGTCACCTTTTTCAGTTTTTGCGATTCTTTTTGTGTGTGTATGCAGGGGGAAGTGATTAGGTTTATTCATTTATTTTATTTTTGGAGGAGGTACTGGGGATTGAATGCAGTACCTCATGCATGCTAAGCACACATTCTACCATTGAGCTATCCTCTCCCTCCTAGTTTCTGCAATTCTGATTTATGTTTTTCTCAAGTGCTATATTATTTTCTTAATGAATTTTAGCTCATTTTGAAAGAGTATTTTTTTGTGTGTGTGTGGGCATGTGTTTCTGACGTGCTCTAACCGTTCAAGTGGCTGTTACTCTGTTTTTTATTCTTTTTTTATTACAATAAATTTTGTAATTAAATATTGTAATCTACAGTTTTATAGTTAAAAACTATAGAATTTGACCTTGCTTCTCTTCTGTAGCCAATTTTATTTGAAATTAATTTCCCCAAACTTTTAGAAGGGGTAGCTCCCTTTTTTGTTGTTTTTATGTAGAATGCAAATATATTGCAGCTTGCTTTCTGAGATTTCCAGGCTCTGTTTCCCTCCTCCATGTTTAAGTACTCTCTTTCCTTAATTTCTATTGTCCCAGTGCTGCACAGATTTGATTCTAATCTCAGAAGGGGCCCCTGTCCTGGAAGGGAGCCATGGATTTGAGAATTCATGGGGTCACCTGCTCCTTTCAGATCTCAGCATGGGCCCTCTGCATCCATCTATTCTTGGCAAAACCCCTCATTACATAATATCACTCTCTGGCTCCAGCAATTTTCTTTGTTCTAAGTCTACTTTATCTGATGTTAATATACCTGTTACTGTTTCCATCATTTTATTTTCAACCTGCCCATACTGCCATATTTGAATTGAGTTTCTTGTAGACAACATATAGTTGGGGCATGTTTTTAATCTACTCTGCCAATCTCTGTCTTTTAATTGATATATTTAGACCATTTACATTTAATATAATTATTGATATGTCATTTAATTTTTTTGTTTTCTATTTGTTTTCTCTTATTTTTCCTACCTCAATGGGTTACTTGGACATTTTTCAGAATTTCATTTTGATTTATCTGCAGTGTTACTGAAAGGTTGCTCTGGATATTACATTGTATACACATAACTTATTTTGGTCCACTGGTGTCATCATTTTACCAGCTGAAGTATAGAAATTGTACTGCTTTGACATTTCTTTACCTTTCTCTGTTTATAATTATCTTAAATATTTCCTTACATACATTTAGAACCATACCAGTCAGTGTTATAATGTTTGCTTCCACTGTCAACCACAATTTAGAAAACACAAAAGGAAAAGGAAAGTCTATTGCATTTACCTATTTTTGCTTATCATGTTCCTTCTTTTTATTGATGTTTGAAGATTCCTTCTTTTATTGTTTTCTTTCTGTTTAGAGAACCTCTGAATTCATACTTTTAGACCATCTACTGGCAACAAATCTTTTCATTTTCATTTTCCTGAGAATGTCTTGATATTCTCTCCATTCCTGAAAAATATTTTTGCCAAGTACAAGATTCTGGGTTGGCAGTTCTTTCAGCCATTTCCTTCTGGCCTCCATGGTTACTGAGAAGAAATCTGCTGTCATTTGGAATGTTTTCCCCTATAGGTAAAGGTGTCCTGTTTCTCTGGCTGCTTTTCAACATTTTGTTGCTGTTGTTTTTAGTGTTCAGAGGTCTAATTATGACTTGATGAGGATTCTTTGAGTTTATCATGTATGGGATTTGCTCAGCATCCTACACCTGTAAGTTTATGTCTCTTGCCAAATGTGGGAAGATTTTAGTCACTTCTTGAGTATTTTTTCAGCCTACCCTCATTTTCCTCTCCTTCTAAGACTCCAGTGACAAGAATATAATATCTTTGGTTATAGTCCCACAGGTCTGAAACAATTGACTTTTTCTTTCCAGTCTATTTTTCTCTTTATTATTCAGATTGGGAAATTCCCATTGGTCTATATTTCAGCTCATTAATTCCTATCCCCTCCATTCTGCTGTTGAGCCCATCCACTAAGCATTTTACTTTGGTACTGTATTTTCTCAAGTATCAGTACTTCCAAACAATAGAATAGATTAATATTTTATAGATTCTAAATTCTCCAATAATGAAATGTACATATATAGAACTTAATTCCACTCTAATGTAATCAGGGTATATATTTCAACTAAGCAAACACAACAGTATCAATCATCATAGCAGTAACATAGATATAAGGTCCTCCTTCCTTATTCACTCTCCCAATCAAGCATCTAAACTTGGATCTGTCACTGACTTCAACAGACTGAGACAAATTTTATTAGTGTTAGGGTATCTTTTAAAACAAACTTTCATATTAGAAGATAGTACAGAGATGCCAATTTCTTATACTCAACAGCAATGGTTTTCAAATTTTATTGTATATCAGAATCACTGGAAGATCTTGTTGAAATAACACACAGATTACTAAGGCCGTCTCAAAGTTTGTGATTCAGTGGGTCTGGAGTGGGGCCCAAGAATCTGCATTTATAACATGCTAGTCTGGGGATCACACTGAGAAACACTGTTCAGTGGTTTAAGGAGAGAACAATGATACTGAAAGTATAAAACAGATGATTAAATTTCTAATTCAGTTCTATAATTAATTTTTTAAATATTTTATTTATTTATTTACTGGGGGGAGGTAATTAGATTTACTATTTTTTTAATGGCGGTACTGGGGATTGAACCTAAGACCTTGTGCAAGCTAACCATGCACTCTACCACTGAGCTATACATACCCTCTCCCTTATAATTTTTATTAAATATGGAAATGTCCAATTTCTAGCAATTTGTACTTTAAGCACAAATCGGACAGAAGTTCAACTTTTTAGCAAGTAAAATTAGGTATCTCTGCAAATGATTTCTTATGGGCTTTGAAATCTTTGTTAATGGGAAAGAATGTTACAGAAAAGAACCTCTCTCCAACATCAGTCTTGTTACTATTATCTTTTGAGGCTCCTCAATAGTTTCTCTTCCTCTTCACCAGGCTTATCCTTCCCTATCCCTTCCCACACACCTTTCCCAACCTGGGTATAAACACCCACTATTAGATACAAACAGACTCATTCACATATAAATTAACTTCTTCACTCACAGAGCATATATACACATTTTTATACCCACTCATTTTTATTAATACCATGCTGAGATGGAAGAGGGAAATTTTTATTAGTAAGAGAACTGGATTTTGGCAAAAACTGAGAGTGGGGAGATACTTACATAAGAGCAATTGTAATGCCAAAGCTGAGAGGATTATAGGGTGAGGTTAGAACCAGAGGCCCAGATGGAATTTATTTTTAGTTCAGAAGGTAACTTGGACTGAAGAGTAATGAAGAATGTTAACGTACTATGTTAATGGAACTTGAGTCAGAAAGAAAGGCAGAATCCTTTGCTCACATTAGTGAATGAAAGCCAAACTACAGGATGTGACATTCAACTATTAAGAAAGGCAGAATAACAGCTCACAGCTGCTCACATGTCCCTGAATATCAAGGCATTGTTTCCAGAGACAGGCTTTCAGCCTGTTCTCACAGATGGTTATTAAAATCTAATTCAAAAGAGAAAATCAATAACTGTGGCGATGAGGAATTAATTAAATCTCAAACTGATATTATAAATAGAACGAATCTTTGTTTTATCATATGCAGCTTTTTCTGAAATACAGAATATCTTAATACACTGAAAAAAGTCAAAATAAATTTATCAGTGAAACTGTCATTTAGGTTTCATTCAGCCAATACTTGGGAACACTCTGTGCTAAATTGATAAGCAGTAATCATTTTCCCTTTCTTTTAATATAGTGTTGCCAATTTTAGTTGGTTGCTTAGTAACATTAAGTAAAACACTTGATACCAGTATAAGAAGAAAAAGGGTTATAGTAGGGGTTGGTAGTATATTTTTAAAAATGTGAAGATCATAATACAGCAATACATAAGGGTGTGAGATTATTAGCCAAATTTTACCAGCTCACTGTTCTCAAGAAGCTATCACAGGCTGATTCTGGTTGGAGACCAATAATATGTAGCTTTCCATAACTGTAGCCACCAAGATGAAGACTGACATTGCAAACTGGCCACATGATTAGGAAACTGAAGACTGTTTCTGGTCAGACAGCACAGGTAGCAACAGCGGCATCAAAGGTAAACAAAGTCTTGACGTAGGTTAGGTGTTCAGGAGGAGGAACCTGGGTCTCCGTCCCTTATCCTGCTATTACTGGGAGAAAACACTGATATAAAGGTTTCCCGCTGGTGACACACTGTTGCAAAATGCTATACCCTAAGCTTCATCCCAAATAATCTGTAACTAAATAATAAGTAATGGGAAAAGCACCAGCCTTGCAAGTAAGGGCTAAGGTCCTGTTGCTGGCTAGGTTACTAACTTTCATGAAACTCCTTAGGCCTCAGCTGTGGCATAAAATGAAAAAGATGGCCTAAGTCTGTCATTCCCAAGAAGAACTTCAAGGGCCACCTCAGGGGAATGGTGCTGTGTTGATGTGTACTCAAAGCAGCTCAGCTTTTCTCTGCTTCATATAATGATGCTCTAAGAAAAATTTTGTTTTTCAAAAACTGTTTTGCTATGAAAAGAAAAAATAACAAATATAGGTTTGAAAACCACTGGTTCAATAACTTCTAATTTCCATCTCTACAACATTAAAGAACAAAATGCACAGGACTTATAAACCAGCCAAAAAAAGTAGAAAAAAATTATCTACTAGAGTGAACTACATAATGACCTATAACAGAAAAATTTAAGAAGCCTGGAAATTTGAAGAAGCCTGGAAACTTAACACTCATATGTCATCTAAAGACCTGCTTTTAGTTACAACTTCTTGCCTTACAACAGGGTAAAAGAAAAAGGTCTGAAATAAAGAGTCAAAAGACCTGGCTTCCCTTTCTAGATCTACATTTTACATTCACATGATGTGGTGGTTTTAAAATGTGTCCATAAATGCTTCGCTATTCCTCCCATCAAAAGATGGAGTCCAATTCTTCTCCCTTTGAATATGGGCCAGCCTTAGTGGCTCCAAGCTGATGAAAAATGTGGCAGAAGTGATGCTGTATGACTAGATTACAAAAGGCAATAAAATTTCTGCTTGGCTGTCTCTTTTGGGATGCTCGCCCTTGGAATCCAGTCACCATGCTGCAAGGAAGCCAAGCTGCCAATGAAAAGGCCAGGAGTAGGTATTCTAGCTAGAATCAACATCACCAGCATGTGAGTGAACAAGCCTTCAGGTGATTCCAACGTGGAAGACAGACACCAAAACAAATAAGCAAAAACAACTTGGAAGAATCAGAAATCATGCAGGAAGGGAAAAAAAATGTAAACCTATCACTAATTCACTCAGAGGGATAAAAGTACAATCACGAAATAAGAAGGAACTGTAAAAAAAAGAAATATTCAGAGAAGGGAAAAAAATTTTTGTCAATTAAAAGCATATAAGCAGAAATAAAATACTTAATAGAAGGGTTTTCAGGAAATTCTAAAAAATATAGAGTAGAAGGATAAAGAAATGGAAAATAGGAGTGCAAAAGTAAGAACATGAAGCATTCAGAAAGTCTGGGTTTTGAATAATAGGGGACCCAGAAAGAAAAGCTAGAAAAAGCATATGGGAGAAAATCACCAATAAAAAATATTCTAGAAAATTTCTTGGAATTCAAGGACATGAGCTGCTTGATGGAAAGGGCCTACTAGATACACAGCACAAAGAATGAAAGCAGACCCACACCAAGGCTCAGCACTGTGCAATTCCAAAATCCCCAAGACAAAGTGACAGCTCTACAAGCTTCCAGAGACAGAGATAGAAGCAGAGAGATGGAGATGCAGACGTATTATACACAGGACCAGGAATCACAACAGCCAAAGATGAGAGCTGCAGTCTGCACAGATGAGAACAGACTGGTCTATGAGTGAGCAATTTTGGTGCCTGTCATGACCGTCTTTGTACTCTTTCTAACTGAAGACAGAATGACACTGTTATCTGTACTTTGATTTGTCTTGCCAGCGGGGTGATAAAATTCCTGCTCTCCACTGGTCTCAATCAGCTGCGGACACTCGGTTCACCTCACTGCTCTAACCTGTGGCGCTCCTGACAGCTGGAGAGGCCTTCTGTCTCCCAGACATCTAATACACAGCGCAAATCGCAGCTCTGTCAGGTGTCCTTACATTTGTCCTTTGTTCCCTGGGACTCACTTATGACCTTGCCCACTGACTACCTCAGAAGGGACATTTTTGGGGAAGTCCGAGCCAGATCTGATTCACAGACTCTGTTCTGGTTATCATCTCCTGGAAATATTCATTTAACAGTAGCAATATTGTCCCTTACACATCCAGGTCTGTGCTTGCTATCCAGTTTTTCAAAACTAAGCAGTTTGTTGTTTATGGAAAGGTACAAAGGTAACTAAACTTTTATAAAATTGAGGGAATAGTAGCTACCTCTGGACAGAAAGGCAGGGCAATGTGATTGGGGTGGGCTCACTGCAGCTTTTAAGGGGACTGTAATGTTCTTTTTCTTAAATTTGAGTGTTAAGTTCATGAGTTTTCATTTTATTATTATTGAAACCATATACAAATGTTGATTATATTCTTCTATATGTGTGACATGTTTCAAATTTTAAAAAACCCGTGGGGTCATTTACTCATGAGGCAAGAGTGATGGGCAGTCCTGCGCCATCACAATCCCCTGCCCTACAACTTACTGCTTATATGTATTACCCTCACATTTAGTGCATTTCATAAGGCACAAAACAATGCTTTTAAATGCTTTTTTCCATTTTCCTTACAACCTTATGAGGTAGCTTCTTTATTATCCTCTTGTACAGATAGGAAAACAAGCATGAGAGGGCAAGTAATTTTTCCAAGATTATTCAGCTGCTAAGTTACAGAGCAAATCCACCCTGGGAAGTTACAAACTCCCTGTTTTTCCACTACTGAACAAAGCCAAACCCTCTACCAGGTATAAAAACAAGCAGCAAAACTGAATCCTAAACTTACATAGAAGTAGGAGCTAGCAAACTATGAAATGTCAAACAAAACAAAGATTAATAAAATCAGTACGTTGGAAAACTAACCCTTTAAATCATAAAACTCAGGTGAAGATATTTTACAACTCACAAAGCCCCGTTTCCTCATTCTACGAATGAGTAGATGAAGGTTCATGAGGGCTAAGGCCCCAGTGAGAGAGACTGGGAGTAGGAAACTCAAAGACTCTGTTCTTACTTAATACCACCACTGACAAGCTGTGAGTACTGGCAGGTGACAGACAAGCCACACTTCGGAGGCTCCCTCCAGCAGTGCAGACCTTCGTACTGCTTTTGGCCACCTCAGCAGTGGGAAGCCACTGAACAGGGAGAGACCGCAGGAGATTAGTCATAACAGGTGGTGTTTACATCACTGTCTATAGGATGACTTTCCTGAACATTTGGCAAAAAATAAAACTGCAAGTGGGAGAGAGAAAGGAAGAAAGAGGGGAAAAATATCCACTCTGACTCACAGGACTTTAGCCATCAGAGCCAAATAAAGTGATACATTCACTGGAGTGTGGAGATGTACTTTTGACTAAATTCAGTGATGTGTGTGTTTGTAAAACTCCAATAAAAGCATGCACAAAATGTTCTTACGGGTCTAGTTATAAACATCCCCAAAAGTCCTTTTTATAGATGGTTATCTTTAATGGAATACATGCCTTACACTGGAAGTATCTTAGAGAATTTATTGCAGCGTTGAGATAGGTTACAGGGCAAACTGGTCAGAAACCCAGAAAAAGCACCTCCCATATATTTCCTCATTCAGTCAACTATTTACTGAGTAAAGACTCTGTGTAGCATGGACCCTGGATCCTGGAGATAACACAGAGATTATAAGTGCATTTACTCTTGGACTCAACAATACTACTTCTAAGACTATCCTACAGATAAACCTGCATGGGAACAAAATGACATCTGGACAGAGCCATTCACTGTGGCTTTGGTTACAATAGCAAAAGACAAAATAAACAATTTATTTTAATAGAATCTTAGTACACCCAATACAGTGGAATGTATTTATAAAGAAAGAGTAAGGAAGTTCTTTAAGTACTGATATAGAAAGATATCCAGGGTACCTTAAGTGAAAAAAACAAGGTGGGGGACGATGTGTAGGTAGTTACTTTTTAAGTAAAGTGGAAAATTAGAATGTATATTAATATTTGCTTTTATTTGCATAAAGATGCAAAGGATACAAAAGACAGCAGGGAAGAGTGTGAAAGTCAGACATCTGAAACACACCTATTTAGTTTTGATTTTTGAAACACATGAATGTGTTAATCATTCAAAAAATTAACTTAATATAAAAAAGTAGACTAGCCCTTTCCCTCTCAAAAAAAAAAAAAAACTTAAGGAGCTTGTAGACTAGTAAAGACACATAAGTCAACAAATCAATGCAGTTATGTACTCCAAGTTCTTGATAGATATATCTCTCCCACAGGTGTGGTTAGGAAAAGCTAGGTCCAAGGTTACTCACTCGACCTAGAAAAGGATCTTGGAGATTCATCCAAAATCAATTCATTCTCCCAGAAAACCGGGAGATGGGGTCATTTGAGGCCTTGGAGATACTTCTTCCAAGGTAGGAATCTTACAGCAGTTACTGCAAGTCCTTTTCTCTCCCCAGATGGCAAGTCCTGGGCTGGGTTTCTTCTAACAGTTTGTTTCCCTGTCTGCCTCTAAAGCTGCTCTTGGAGAAACTGTGAAAACTCTGTGGTACTTCACTTGTGAATAGATCACAGCAGCCTACCACACACAGATCCAATCCCATCTAAGCCGAAGCCTGCTCTGTTCTTCCCTGGCTGTTTCAGTGGCAAAGAGCATGGGACGCATGTCTCCAGAGTGTGTAAAAATGACAGTTCATTATGTCACATCAGGGCTCTTCTAGAGTAAACTCATAAAAGGGACTGAGCTGGGAAAGGAGCAGTGCCCCTGAACTAAATGACAGAGTTCATGTCTCCTCTTTATAAACCACCAAGAGCACAAAGATATTTCAAAAGGGATGGGGAGGACTTATTTCCTTTCTTTTAAAGATTGTCTGTGCTAGTCAAAGATGTTTTAAATCATCTGAAAGGGGCATCCTCACTTTAGAAAGGAAGATAGAAAAGAGTAACTGTTAACCTCCCTCCACCGTTACTTACCATTTATATTGTTTCTCTGAAGATGTATCATCCCTAGCAGCTGTTATAGTAGGTAAAACTCCTACACTTCTCTGATCTTTAAAAGGACAGCCAACTCGACAGGCACACCTAGTCATGTGATCTACAGGGAGGAAGGGCATCCCTCAGCTGTTAGGTAAACCCACGCTGGGCTTTTGCAGCTTCTCTAATGCCACTTGAAGATCAGACAAGGAGACAAGCTGTTAGCGAATACCCGGCATAGGTCATAGCGGGAGGGAAATTGTAATAAACTGCCAAGAATGATGCATCTTTGAGGAAACAATCTTACTGGCAAGAGAGGTTTCCTAAAAGATCAAGGAATTATAAACATGCTTACAGTTGGAAGACTTGGTCTAACTTCCCATTCGGTAACAGACTTCTTTCTGCGGCAGCCCTGCCATATGAACGCCATGTCATACCCGACTTCAAGTGGATTCCAGACAGAAGCACTATGAGAAGTCAGCACTAGGAGTTCCCATGTGGTAAAGGAAGTCTGCTAAGAGGCCTGGTTCTCCACAGTGATGTACACAAATATCCCAAGCCCAGGGTGGGGCTGAGTCCAGATTCCACAAGAATGGAACAGATGAGAGGGGAGCAGACAAGTGGTAGGTGCTCAAGTAGGTAGACCATGTCCAAATCAATACATCCACCCGAGGAGGAGCCAGGCAGGTTGTGGGCAACGAGCTGGCAAGCAGGGTGTAAAGGTCAAGATACCAGCACACAAAGAATGGAATACACGAATCAGCGGGAATCAAAGGCTAAGGCATTTGAACAAACAGTTCAGACAAAGAAGGTTATGGCTATCCACCCTTTCTTTTCTATCATTCTCCAGAGCAGACATTCCAGTGTCCCTAAGGTTCCTAACCTGTTCTGGGCTGAACTGTGTCTGCCAAAAAGATATGTTGAAGTCCTAACCCCCCAGAACCTGTGATGTGACCTTATTTGGAAATAAGGTCTTTGCAGATGTAATCAGGTTAAGATGGGGTCATACTGCATTAGAGTGGACCCTAGTCCAATGACTGGTGTCCTTATAAAAAAAGGGAAATTTGAGCACAGAAAGACATACTGGGGAGAAGGCCATGTGAAGACAGAGGCAGTGACTGAAGTGAGGCATCTACAAGCCACAGGACACCAGCAGTTACTGGCAACCAGCAGAGGCTGGGAGACAGGCAGGGGATAGATGTTCCTTCAGAAACTTCAAAAGGAACCACCTCTGCCAACACCTGCATTTTAGACTTCCAGCCTCCAGAACCAAGAGAGAATACATTTCTCCTCTCACTTGTGCCAAGTCTGTGGTACTTGTCACAGCAGCCCTAGGAAACCAACACCCCCTGCATGGAGACCATTGAATTTATGGTGAGAAGTGAGTTTCCTACTTCCATTTCCTCCTCCTACTTCCTCTCTGCCCAGCTGTCCAGAGTCTGAGTAGGAAGTGCCCGTCTCTTCTCGCTGAAGCCCACATCTCAGCCCCTGCGCTGGCATTCCTCCTAACCTTGCACCACTTCTCTATTCTATCTTTCATTTTTATTTTATATTCCTACTGCAACTTTCATCTCTCCTTCTGGGTTAGATCCTTTTACTGACCGTACAGCTCGGCAAGAGTCCATTCTTCTCTTCTGTCAGTTTAAGTGACTCTACTGGCTAATCTACACTTGCCCCTAGATCCTCACCACTAATCTATTCCTTAACTTTTTACCACATGAAGTCTCCTCATACCATCCCACTGAAACTGTGCCCAAAGTCACCAATAAACACATTCGCCAACAAATCCTCAGCTTTGTCTCAGTGCTGCTCATCTAGTCCTCCCTCAGCAATGGCACTATGGACTGAATCCTCTTTAAATTTTCTTTTCCCTTGAATTTGCAAGTCATTGCACAGCCTGGTTCCTTGACCTCCTTCTGGGCTCATTTCCTTTTCTTTCACCAACTCTCCCTCTTTTAAACTACCTCTGGCTTTCTTTCCAGTCTCAGCTGTTCAACAGCTGTGGAAGTTCATGCAGGGCAAGTCACTTACAACTCTCTGTGGCTTAAGTTTCCTTATCCTTGAAAAGGAAAATCATTCTTACCTCAGACTGCTGTAAGGACTGCATGAGTCAGTAACCAAACAGTGCTTAGAACTGTGCCTGACATGTGGTGGGCACCATATGAAGCTGTTGCCCTGGCAGCTGCTGTCAATGCTCTGGGGCACCCACCCTCACGACTATTTCCCCTCAACCCCTAGAGTTCTCTCTTGTTTTCATCTAGGCGATAAATACTCGTAAGGCCCTCTGATGGACAGGGCAACTGCCCTGGGCTCCGCGGGGGATGAAACATACAGTCTAGGAGATT
Source organism: Vicugna pacos (assembly GCF_048564905.1). NCBI lineage: Eukaryota > Metazoa > Chordata > Mammalia > Artiodactyla > Camelidae > Vicugna > Vicugna pacos. The sequence goes on along the minus strand of NC_132997.1, from coordinate 69,968,917 downwards.
AAAGTACATAAATGATGCTATGCAAGACTGAAAGGCTAAAAGAGGTAACCAACAACCCAAAGCCGTAAGACAGGAAAAATTACATGTGGTTAGGAAGAATCAGCAATGGTTTAGTAAAAAGGCAGCTCTGAAGAACAGATAGGATCTGATGGGTAGAGAAGAGGAGAGAGGACATTCCAGGCAGTGGGAACAAACTGCAAAAACTGAGGTAAGAACATGCGAGGCATCCAGAAGAGTTAAAACATAAGTTACATGTAGGAGAAAAGTGGGAGATAAAGTTGAAAAGCTGTCATATTATGAATATCCTTGAGTGTCAAGGTAAAAATTTTTTATTTAATTTTGGAAGCATTAAGGAGTATAGAGATGATGTAATTAGAGTTGTATGATTAATGTGATACGATTAATCAGGCAAGAGAAACAAGTCAATCAGGAGTTTCCTCTATCTGTGAGAACAAGAGTTTGGTTGTCAGAGAATGTAAGGCTGAATTTTGATTCTGTTACTTAGCAGTGTGACCTTGGCCAAGTCATTTACCCTCTCTGATCTCTAGTTTCCTTACTTAAAAAATGGGTGTGAGGGGGTGGGTATAGCTCAGTGGTAGAGTGCTCCTGGGTTCAGTCCCCAGAACCTCCATTAAAAAAAATGGGTTTGATAAGCAGAATTTTAAGATGGCCCTGTGATTCTCAGCCTCCTGGTGTTCCATCTTGATTACACTGATTGTATTATATGACAAAAGGGATTGCGCAGATCTAATTAAGGCTACTAACTGGTTGACCTTAAAACAGGGAAATTATCCAGGTAGGCAGGACCTAATAACATGAGGCCTTTGTAAGCAGAGAGTTTTGCCCCACTGGTCGTAGAAGACAAAGTCAGAGGCACTGGAAGCACGAAGGGGATGTGACACAAGGGCTCCTACTATCAGCCCTGAAACAGCTGCCGTACAGCGGGAGGTTCCTGTGAGCAGCCCCGCGGCAAACTGTGAGTGGTCCCCGGGAGCTGGGAGCAGCCCCGGCTGACAGCCAGCGAGGAGAAAGGACCTCAGTCTTACAACTGCAAACAAGGTGTTCTGCCAGCAACCTGAGGAGCCTGGAGAAGGGTTCTTCCCCAGAGTACAGTCCAGCCTCCACCTTGGGAGACCCCAAGAAGAAAATCCAGCCACACCCACCACGACCTCTGACTTAAAGAGCTGTGAGCTAATAAATGGTATTGTTTTTAAGCTACTGGGTTTGTGAGAATTTGTTATGCAGCAATGCTAGTATCTACTCTATTGTACACGATTGCTATGATGCTCAGATAAAATACGAAAGTTCTCTCTAAATTATAAATATTACACATATAAAAGTTACAGTTACCACCAAGTTAATGTGATTAAAATAGAAATCACCTCTCTCAATTCCTATCCCCCATCAAACAGATTCATTTTATTCCTTTATTTCTATAATGGTATTACAGTAAGTTTGTTTTGTTGTGGGTTGGGGGACTGTGACTTACTTCCTTAGGGTAAGACTGAGATAATGAAATACGTTTGTATGTGTAAATAAAAGAAGAAAGAAATTATCAAAGGCAAAGGTTGATAAATGAGATAATGTAAATACTAACCTGCAAGAGTGTAGAATAGGTCACTCTTTTTGACCTTGGAGTGTCAACAGAGAATATGTGCAAGAATAATTTATGCCACACGCAGTTCATGGACACAGGCAATTTACTGGGAACTGTGTCCTTCATTTCTAGGTTTGTTTTGTTTGGGTGTGAGAGGCATTTAAAACTTTGCAAATTTGTTTTGTTTTGTTACAGGGCAAGGGACACTTAAAATTATGCAAGTAATGTACACTTCCTGTGATTAAAACAATTTAGAGTTGTATAAAGAAAAAGTCATATTAATAATATCCACCCAATCCTACTTTCCTGAGGAAACAATTAACAGATTGGTGGGCATCCTTCCATACCTCTTCATACACGGAAAGAAGTATAAAAGGTTTCCCAACACCAAAAAGAACTGGAGTCATACTCTACCTATTATTAACTTGCATTTTTCATTTTATGGTGTATTGTGAGCATTTCTCCTAGACGATTTATATACATGTCACATTTCTCTTAATAGAGGCATGGTATTTACAATACGGATTACCATAATTTAGTCAACCAATTCATTTAGACTCCTTCAAACACCACTATTATAAACAATGTACATTCTCTCCATATGTCTTTGAACATATGCTATTTCCTTAGAATAAATTCCTAGAAATGGAATACTGGGTCAGTGAGTATATGAACATTTAAAAATTTGAATATGTGTCAATAATTTGCTCTCCAGAAAAGCTGTATCAACTTCCAAGCCCTCCACTCATAAAAGTGCCAATTTTCACACTCCTTAGACAATGTCACAGATACGCATCCCTCCGTTCTCTGCAACTGAGTAGGGAAATGTTAGCTCCTTCTCTGAATTTGTATTTCCTTTAATACTAGTAAGATTGAGCATCCTTTCACAGGTGTATTAATTGTTCATACTTCCTTTTTTGATTGGTCTGTTCATATCCTTTGCCCTTTTTTTCTACTGGAATGTTCATTTTCCTGATTCGTTAATGATCTCTATAAGTCAAGGATTTTGTTTTTCACCCACTATGACAACTTACTTTATGACTTTAAAAAAAATCCTATAGAAGTTTTAAATTATCTTATGTCTTCAAACTTAGCAATTTTTGGTTTTATGGCTGTTGGCATTATCATTACAAGAATTTAAGTATGAAAAAATTTCCTGCGTTTTCTTCTAGTACTTTTGTAGTTTAAAAAAATCTAAATCTAAAGTTACTATTTTCAATAGGTTGGCTAGGCGGCCTAATCAGTTTTTTGAATAATACCATGTATATGGTATTATACACATATGTTTTACTCATCCATCTCCATCTGTTTGGCTATCTTGGTGGCGGTCTGATCATCAGTATAGCTTTGTAATACATGGTACTACAGGGAATAGTCTCCCTCATCACTTTTTCTTACATCATCCCATTTATTCTTATACATCAAACAGAACAACATTTTCTTAAGTTTCCCCCAGAACACTGTTGAAAACTTCATTAAATGTTAGAGAGTAAACTAGGTTTATCTGACATCTCTATGATAGTTAAGTTTTTCCCCCTCAAACCATCTTTTTAGCCTTTGATAAAGTTGTATAGTTTTCTTCATACAAGTAGTACTCATTTTCTCTTAGGCTTATTTCTAAACATTTCACATATTTTCCATAAAGTCAACTGATTACTGCTCAAATAAAGGAAATCTATTGAATTTTTGCATGTTTATATTGTGCCAGGCTTGCTAGCCAAACTTTCTTATTCATTAGCTTTGTATTTTATTCTCTTACTCTGGGTAACAATTACCTAAAAGTAATGATTCTGCTCCTTTCTGTAAATATTTATAGAACTTACTTCTTTTTCTTATTGTATTAACTAACGAGACCTACCAGAACAATGATGAATTATTAAAATCTACTCTTTTAACTGTTTGATAATATACTTTCAGCCAAGATATATATATGTATACTTTTAATAACTGTAATTACATTTTTAAATTTATAAATGTTTACCATTCTTGATGTTAGGGAAAACAAGATGTGTAGGTGAACTTCTGTTTTCAGCGGCTTCTTTCTTCTGATTAACAGTTGAAACAAAACTGCTGAAAGTAGAAATTTGGCCTTTTGATCCTCTGTCCAAACCCTAAAAACAGAAAAGTTAACACTGCAGCGTAATCCCTGATAGCTGTATTTAACTTATTGTATTGCAAAAATCATAAGCACTTATAAAAGAGATTTTAATTTGATGATAGATACATGACTGATAAAATGCGTATCTAATACTGACTTACCTTTTTTAAGACCAAACTGTTTTAAATATGAAATGAAAATAGTTGTATCATCTAACTGTTCACAAATTGATACAGTTTGGAAATGGGGATAAGAACAGCCCCTTCCCCACAGGGTTACTGTGAGGCTTAACTGAGATAATGCCTGTAAAACAATCAGCACAGCTCTTTGTCCACACTACACGCTCCATTCATGTTAACTGCTACTTTAACTTGGTATTAGGTAACACTATTTTTGTGACCTCCACAAATAATTTTTTCAATAGTTAACATGCATGTGATACTTCACAGGTTGATTCATTGAAGGTTTTCTTGTCTTTTGATGCAACTTTAAAAAGGTAAAAAGGTAAACCCTTTAGAGTTCATTTCTCTCTAAGCACGTGATTAGACTCTGGGTGTAGTGGGATTTTAAAAAGAAGTGCTAGGCACATAAGCGCAAATAACAGAGCAATCTTCCTATAGCATAGAATCTATCCATTAATGTACTTTCCACAAAATAACAACTATAAAATTCATAATGTATAATTAATCTGCACTTTGTAATTATAAATAAAATCACATTACCAGTGCAATACTTAGCTGTAAAACTACTTTGGGGCTTATTCTCAGCTCTTCCCTACTAACACTGTGTTCCAGCCTCCAGATGCTTGATAGAAATACAGTAGTTAACTTCTTCCCTAACATTCACTGCTTTACTCTAAAGGTACATAATTTCTTTGCTTTCACAGTAGTTTCTTTTTCATGTCCTCCTTCTTCATTCAGCGGAATGATTTCTATTTACCTTTTTAGAATCAGCTCAGATGATACGTAGCAAAAACATTTACACTCACCCAGTCTTCACTCTCCCACATTCCCCACTCTCTTACAGATAAGTGGAGCCACTTGATTTATTCTGATCGGCCACAAGTAGATGTGATGTCTGTCATTTGTGGACCAGAAAGTACTAATGCGTTTCAGGCTGGTGGGAAAATCTCCAGCTCCTCTCTCTTTTCCTCCACTGTGACAACTGTCAAGGCTACAAACTGAAATGTTAGTGCGTCCACCAGCTTGGGTCCCTGAGTGACTATGTGGAGCAGAGTCACAGCTGACTGACATCAGATTACACTGTAGCAATAAATAAACCTTTACAATTTTCAAACACTGAAACTTGGGGCTACTTTGTAAATGCAGAATAACCCATTCCATCATAACTCCCCAGCAAAGCTTTTTCTGGTGGTCACCTTTTTGACAAAAATCACTCTTATTCATGCTTGTGATTTACTTAAATTATCCCACATAAATTATCATTGTTCTCACACTAGACCTTCATGCTGGACTAGAAATTTCTTATTCATCACAGAGCTTGACATCCAGTGAATCTTGAGCATAGATCCTATACTTTTGGGTAAATTGATTATGTTTTTCTTTTTAAGAGAAAATAACCCAGAAAAATTTTTTTTCAGATACTGTACATATAGAATTTAAAAGCTTCTGGACTTAAGAGAGTTTGAGAAGCTAGTTATTTAACTCCTTTATTTCACAGATAGAAAAAGTGGAATTGAGACCTACAGTCATTCAGCTAACAAGTGACAAAGAGGTGACAGGCACTGAATGAGAACTTGAGGAAGACTTCCATAAGGAAAGTCCATGTGTGCAATTGTGTGTGTGACATCTTTGGCCACTCATAGAATCTGTTGTTGTTTTTGTTTCCTTTATTTGTTTTTGCTTGCTTCTTGGCTAGATTTAGGTTCAGTGAAGTCTGAGTCAGTATTTCTTTGTTAGGATTAGCCTACATGATCCAGTCTATGCAAGTTAAACATACGGCCTAACTGAGATAAAGCAGTCATCTAGTGGATGCAGGGTATGAATCTGAAGTGTTGGAATCACAGATAATACCCTCTAGGGTCTTGTACAGAGCCCATGGCACAATGCTTACTCTACAAATGATTATTTCTGTGGTAACAACACACTAAAATATGTATTAAGTACTTGATATATGCCTACTACTTTATTAGGTGCTTTAACACAACATTCCTATGACTTATGTATTTATACCCCATTTTAAAAATGAGGTTACTAAAGTACCATGCCCAAGTTCACAGAACTGGTAGGTGAGAATTCAAACGCTAGTATGAACGACTTTCATGTCTGCAATCTCAACCCACTACAGCTCAGAGTCTCTGCTACAGTAACTGTCACTTATTAAGGGTTTATCATGTGATAGGAAATGCGTTACACAGATCAGCCTGTTTTCACAACAGCCCTTGTGGCTGATATTATCTTCTGTACTTGTATAAATATACGTTGAATGACATTTCCTAGCTTTAGGAGCAATTCACCTAACCAGAGAAAATTAATGTAAGCAGAAAAACTAAGTGTACTTTCGAGAAACTTTTGATGTCCCAGCAATCTGGGAAAGACTCAATCTTTTATTTTCCTGCCCCTTTCCCTTGCCCTTCTCAATTAAAGGAGACCCTGAAGAACATTTTTAGTTCACTTGTGGAATCTTCAAATAACAACAAAACAAAACAAAACAACAACAAACAAGCCACTGATTCAATCAACAACGCCATTTAACCCACCAGTTCTAAATCCCAGTGTTGCTCAGTAACAGAACTTTGTTAACATGGCTGTAAATATCTACAATAACTTGATGTATCAAGGGCTTTTTCCATTGGTAACTGTCATTGAGGGTATTTAAGACTGAGCAACAGTAGGACTTAGCGAGCAGTGTAGCTGGAATATAGAATCAGAGAGGGAGAATGGCCCCATGAGATGAGACTGGACAAGTAGGCAACGATGGTGTCATGAAACCTTCAGGTGAGGGGGTATAGACTCCATCCTGGAAGGGCACAGGGACAAGTCAAGGAGGACTGTAATAAGGAAGTGACATGGTCCTATCTGTATCTTAGAAAAATCACTCTGTCAGCAGTGTGGGGACAAATGGGAGGGGAGTAATACTAGAAGCTACACCAGGCCTTTGGGGAGAAATGAAGTCTGAACTGAGTCATTAAAGGAAATGAAGACAATCGGCAGCCTGGGCCAAAGGAAGACAGAAGGGTAACAGCTCTTTCAGGTCCAAACATGAAGCATAATGAGAACTAGAGCCCCCTCCCATAAGTGGTAAAATAAATGAAATGAAAAGGTCAAATGGTTTATTTCAAATTTCAGGAGAAGAGACACACTTTGACACCTCATCACGAAGAAGAGGACATATGATTAAAGAATACATAAAAACTTGAAGAAAATTGTCAGCTGGGTTATATAAACATATGATTTGTGAGTGACTAGAAAAGGAACCAGTGGTCACTAGGCAAAAGCATGGTTCTCATGCCAAGATAACGTAATTTTTCCAACTGACAGGGTTACCGTTATGCTGCTGTTATGTGGCAACTGTTACACAAAACTAACGTTAAGGATAGAACCACAGGAAACATTGGCATATGTGGTATGAGCTGACAAAGAAGATTTAGAATGAATGACCAAAAAAGCTGAGAAACCCGTGAAGGTAATTTATTAAAAATTAAGGAAGCAAAAGTTTCAAGGAAAAAAGTAGTCAACAATCTTGAATGATGAAGAGTGATTAGGTCTAAAACGTGCTACTAGAATGAGCAGCTATGAAATCTTGGGGACAAAGGAGATGACAGATTCAGGGAGTATTGGTGGCAGAAACTATGAAATGAGTTGGTAAATGAATAGGAAGTCAGGAAACGAAAACAATGAGCACCAACTGCTCTGACTGCTCTGTCCAGAAGCTTACAGAAGGGGAGAAAGGCCAGTGACTGGAAGGGTACAAAGATTTGAGGGAAGATACAGTGAGCAGTGATCATGGTAGCCAAATTCAACGTTCACTTCTGTGGTCCCCAGAGCATTACTGCCTCTCTCTGTGTAGGAATAGCCATGGATTGGAGCAGAGATAGGCACTCAACCAAAAGGCAGCCATCTGTAGGCTGGGTGGCCATACATTAGCTGGCCTGGCATAAAGGGCACTGATGCTTCCTAGAATGTCAATCAGAGGAGAGCTTTCCAGATTTTAGATGGAGGAATATGGAAATGAGTGACCAGCCAAGAGTGAGAGAGCAGCAGAGGCACAGACAGCAGCCAGTCTCTGTTCCTGTTTGCCTTCTGGTTCCATCTATGTATATCATTTCAATAAATCCCCCTTTTCCAAAAGGAGGCACGGATGGCCTGATTTTCTGCTCCTGGTAGTTAAAAAAGCTTAAACAACATGGAAAAAAAAATCCTAGTCTAGTACAGACATCTTGCTTGTAAGATTAACTATACCCTTGATACTTTACACTTGAGACGATGTGAAATTAATCATGGACAATTTCACAGGTTGACAGTGCACTACAGATCAATAAAAGCAAACCTTCAAAAGAGCAGTTGCCCCGCATAAGAGAAATCTTATCCGTAACCTAACAATTTCATGAAAACGCAGGCAGCATGTTGTGTGAGGGTAAACTGATTAACTAAAAACCAGAGAATCAAGAAGCTGAGTATCAAAAGGACCTCAAACGTCAGCCTAAATTAAAGGTTAGGGAACACTGCAAGTCTTCTAAGGATTGGATCTACCACAGCTATTACATCTGGTTCCCTGAGGAGCTTCAGAAATGTTATCTATGAGACCTACCAAATGAGAACACTGGAGACGACACCCTGGAACACGGCCAGCCTACAGACAGTGGGCTGCACGTGTGAAAGAATGGACAGTAGCAGGAAACCCAACCAGCTGTTGCAGAAGAACAGGACAAGCAGGGAACACGGGAAAAACACTAAGACACACTGAGGAAAAAACTCAAAATACTTACACCTGGCATAATAAACAATAGACTTGACCCTCTCTCTAGGCGGAGGCTGACCATGAATGAGTTTAACAAACAGGCGAAAAATTTTATGTCGTAGCTACAAAGCGAATCAAAGATCGCATTTCACAAGTACCTAACATGGATTTCAGTGGTCTGACTATGTAATCACGCAGATTATATGTAAGATTATAATATAACTTCAAAAATTAATAGACAGAGAATACCTGTTTTGCTCTGTTAACATATAATTCAATAGTGTCAACCTTATTAATACATGAGTTCTTACTTTAAAGCTTTACTGAAGAACAGACTACATCTGAACTAAATTTCTGATTTACCTTATTTTTCTATCAGAAGCCAATAAGAAGGATATTCATGGCTTTTGGTGATACTTTTTGTATTGAATATCAAGTTTTATTACATTCAAAATTCTGATAAAATTTACTGTGCTCATCCTCTATCTCCCAAAAGCTGCCTTAGAAGAGAAAACATTTTTGTTCACATTCCAAACCAATCTTTGATAAAAGAATAATTGCTGGCTCTGTTCCATCATGAAACGCTTTTTAAAGCCATAACATCTCACTATATTAGAATCTCTGAAGTAAAACATTTTAAATTAAATTTCTATGTTTACAAAATTCATTATTCATAACATATTTTAAACTAATAGCTTTGCAAACAAGCTGGAAATGCTAACATTTTAAACCATATCAAGGGAAAATTAATGTTGGATTCTAGCTATCTATTTAGACAGGTCAGACTGGCAGAAGTTTTGTTTATTGTAGAGACAACACACTACAAATGCATAGGTAGACAGATTCTACATGGAGCTCTTTGGTTTGGTCAGCATGCAAAGTTATCACAAGGGATCCAGTCACCAGGATATGTTAAATTGTGTTCAGAATCTTCTATTTGAGAAGAGATGGACATAACGTATTTCAGAAAATGCTCCTTACAATAAATGACTGAGTAGTCAAAAATAACACTTGGCTAGTTGGAAAATTCACTTACACAGAATGCTTGTGGTCAGTAATGCCCAATGAAAAGCATTAATGGTAATAGAACAAAGAAAATTCCAGACACATAAGCGTAGTAGTTCTCAAACTTTCTGATTTCAGGATCTCTTTACACTCTTAAAAATTATTGTATATATATACTAATTCCTTTCAAAATAACAATAAATCCATTTATGGACATTAGCTATATTTTCCCAAACAAACAAAAATCAGTGAGAAGAGTGCCATGGTTTACATTCTGCAAATCTATTTTTAACATCCGGTTTTACAGAAGACAGCTGGATTCTTATACCTGTTTCTGCATTCAATTTGTTGAAACATCATGTATCACATAGCCTCTAGAAAACTACACTGTACAACTCAGGAGAGAATGATCGAGAACAAGACAAGTAACATCCTAGTGTCATTACAAAAGTAGTTTTGATCTCACAGACCTCTAACAGGGTGTTGAGGACTACACTTTGAGGACTGCTGCAATAGGAATAAACAGTAATTAGAACTAGGAATGAATCTAAGAAATCTTGGGAGAATAAGGAGATAACGTGCAAAGCTGCACTAACAGCCATTTACACCTGCGGCTATCGAGCACTTGAAATGTACCACTAAGTGTAAAATGCACCATTTTCAAAGACTTAGCATAAAAAAGAGGTAAAATATCTCTCTATGTGGCTATATTGATTAAATGTTGAAATGTTAAGTTCTACTGGATTAATTAAAATATATTAGTAAAATTTATTTCACTTCTTTATGTTTATTCTTTTTAATGTGGCTATAAGAAAATTTTAAATTACATAAGTGATTCATATTCTTTCTACTGGACAGAGCTGATCAAGATAGAAGAAAACATACTTTTCTAAACAAGACCCAATCCAACATACAATCTTAGGAAGCAGGACAGAATTATTATTCTGATTCATCATTCTGGAAGGGAAAGATCTGCTGGCAAGGTAACAAATTTAAATATGGTATAAAACATAGACAAAGAATGAAAGATATCTGAAGGAATAAAAACTGAGTTTCTTGCTTTGGTAATTTTGGATATTTATACAGGAACAATGGCAAACTGCATACTTTTGGCCTCAGTGAAATGTATTTTTCAGCCCAAAGATGGATACTTCAGTAATACATCAGGTGCTCCTAATAAAAAGCATGTATCCTTCAGACTTGATGAGTCCCAGGACTGACTACCTATGATGCATAGAAAAACTGCTTTACAAACGAGTGGGTGGTTTCCTGAGATTTGAGTAAAGGTTGTTGTGTCAAAAGATTGGTGAACAAATGTACATTTACATATTTTAAGTTAAAATAAAAAGCATTTAAGATACTTTGCTTTCCCCAACTTTTAAAATAAATTGACCTAACTATCAGTTAGGGCCACACCAGATGAGATGCCTCAACTGTATTTAGAGTCTATAAAGGAGACTATTTCAGGCCCTGCTACTGGGTAAAGATACTTTGTTTTTCTTTTTTGTATGTTTTTTCACAGTTCCCTATTTGGATGCTGGGTTATAAAATCAGTGCTCTACATCCTTCAAGATGTGAAAAGTTGGCTACTTTCAAAGTGTGAACCTCCCTCTCAAACTAAATAGCACCCGCCCAAGTGGAACTGCTTTCTTTACGTGAGATAAAGCCCATCTTTCAAAGGAGACTAGGAAGAGTGTGGATCCTGAAAGAAAATTTTAACACTGGAAAAGTCACAAATGTAATCAATCTCATAGAAAGCTGAAAACGAACCCTACTTAATATAAAGGAAATGTTAGTACTGAAACTCAGAAACTTCAGTGTTCACTTAGCAGGAAGGCAAGGTGGCTTGGGAGATTTTATTCACTTATTTTACAACACGGGAAAAAAAGAAATTACAGCAACAGATACCCTTATACAATAATATACTATTTTTAAAGTGTGTGATTTGATGTAGTCACAATTCTCAACTTATTGTTCTTTACTAAAATATGTGGATCAAAACCAAGCTGATTTGAAATATAGCTTTCTTTGATGACTAGGTTCAAACTTCAGAGTGACTTTTCAATTAAGCTGAATTAGTAAAATCCCAGTAATTTCTACTTTTAAAAGGCACATTCATTTATTATAATTATCTACCCCCCCCAAATGTGTTTTGACTACTTACTAAATTGTCACCAAGTTACAAATATCAGCTTAGGAACAACTAGTTATTCACATAAAGCTTGGCAGTCATTTTTGCAGTGCAAGAAGGGATCCTTACAATATGAGAAAAAGTGGAAAAAACCAATCTTTCCAGAGCTTTCTCAACTCCACCCACTTCCTCATTCATCTTCTGTTGATCATCTTTTACTCTTGCTTCCTCGATTCTAACTAAATACAAGCAAGTTAATTTCCAAACACTATGTCAAAATAAGATGCTATATTGGAACACTAGCAGTACCCCTTTCTGAAGCGCTTTCTTTTCCTCTTCAAAAAGAAATGCATATGAACCCAGGCATATCCCAGGCCTGAAGAGTTCAGAGAGCACATGACATCCCTTAATTCATAGGGCGTGTGTGTGTGTGTGTGTGTGTGTGTGTGTACACGTGGTGAGGGAAGAGGAGCAAGATGGGTTGATAAAGGTGTATCTATAGAGATTGAGGCTTGATATAGCAGGTTGTAAAGGAAAGTACCAAAGCCACCAGACAGGAGTGGAAAGAGCTGGCTGGCTTGAGTGCTTACTTTGTCAAGGCTCTTTCTTAAATACTTCACGTGTGTTAATTAATTTAGTCTTCTGATCTACCCTATGAGGTAGGTTCTATTACTATTTCCCCCATTTTATAGAAACAGAGCCACAAATAGCAAGGCAGTATCACACTGGATACTCTGGGAGGGTCTCTGGTTCACAACCTACAATGACCATTTTTCTTCAATTGTTAAATACAGTAAAATTATTTGTGTCCTAACATTCTGAATTAATTATGAATGGGAAAATAAGCACGCAACTACAATATGGCTTTGCAGTTAAAAAAAAAAGTTGACAGACAACTTTACAACTCACTCAAAGTCAGACACCCCGGTTATGTATTTATATAGCTACAGCCCTCGCGTTTTGTGTCTTAAGACTCTGATTATTTTTCTTTTGTGAGACTGTTTTATCTTATATAGAATTTCATGATAATTCATACCATAATTAAAACTGGTATCATCAGATATCCTAGAACACATCTTTCTCTCCCATAATAGTTCTATCTCTGGTAACAAAGTTTTGAACAAACTATCACTGGACCACATCCTCTTTTCTAAAAGAAGAAATCTTGCCATAGGTGCAGGTTCTTTGAACCACCTGACTCCTGGCCACAGATACAGGGTATAGGGGATAAGGGAAAGAACACAGGTTTTTGAGACAGAAAAGTCTCAATCTGAAACCAAGCTCTGTCCCTGAACAGCCATTTCAGCCTTTGGCAAGGTACACCACACGTACCCTCACACTCAGACTCCTGTCTATGAATCGGGGACAGTATCTTCCTCACAGTCACAACCATTAGGTGATTGTGGTTACACTAACTGACTAGATGAGAGATACACAGAAGATGCTTAGCACAGAGTAGGTACTCAAAGAGTAGCAGTCACTTGTATTATTTATATATATTACACATATGCATATGTGATGTATTTTTGTAATATCTATGGTTTATTAAATTGCTTAGAGCCCTTCACCACCATAGCCTTCAGTCTTTCCCATTTCATCTCTTTTTTAGAACATCATGGACAAAGGGTACAAGATTTTCCAAAAATAAGGTTGTTCCAAACACCGAGACAGGCAGGCTTTATCTAAGGTCACACACACATGTTTATTTGGAATGCTGTTGGCTGGACAGCCTTTTTATGTAAATGTTCTTCTCTGAGAGAACTTGTCTGGAAACATTAGAATCCTTTTTCTTCAACTTCCTTCTCTCTCATCCCTGTTCTCTAGGTAGGCTCCACTTCATGTGAGTTCTTCCATCCCTTACACCCTTCATGTGGCCACCACCCTAGTGGCTGCACCATCATCTCAGACATGAACTACAAAGCCCCTTCCGTGACCCCTTTCTCCTCCCTCTTCCAGTCTACCTCTAACCACGACCACTGATTTCATTATGCCACCACTGATTTCATTATGCCGTTCCTCTATTTAAGAACTCCAAAGGTTTCCCTGCTAAGCACAGAAAAAATGTCCCAACTTCCCTGCTTAGTGATCTGGTCCAGCCCCCATGCAATCTTACTCACCTCCCACAAACTGCCAGCAGGCTTCCACTGGGCTTGCAGTGTTACTCCCTAATTCTTCCCTTTAAGTCTTGTTCATGTTGTTTTCCCCACTGGATTATTTTTCCCACTTGCTTCTGCCCATCCAAATCCCATCACCCTTCAATGCCCAGCCAGCTTAAATAATTGCCTTTACTTTCACGCTTTTCTTCCCAGTTCTGCACACACTGATTTCCCTTCTCTGATCTCCCGTAGTGCAAATTGTTTCTACGGCACATGGTGGCTCTTACACATTGTTTTGCTTTGTTGAGTTTTTATGTGTTAGCCCTGCCTACCCTGAGGCAGGAATCTTTTTTTTTTTTTTGAAACTTGTCTTTGTGTTTTCTGCAGCATCTAGTCCCAAGGTAAACATAATAGATGTTCAGTAACAGGCAGTTACATTTTGGCCCAGCGGTTCCAGTGAGTCCACTTCTACATCCTTTAGGCACACAACATATACAAACATCTCATTCTTGTAACTGACTTCCTATCAAATTCTCTCCACACGTCAAACCCTTTATCCTCACAGTCCACCTACCTGACAAGTCTCTTGGCCTTCACTGTGGGCAAAACTGACTTCCTCTGTTCCCCTTCACCTCCCTGCCCTGAGCAGTTTCTTTCTGGAACCCACTTGCTTCCTTGCTACCCTGTCCCACGGAGAACCACCCTTTCTCTTCTCACCCGATTTAAATGTTGAAGAAGACAAACTCACCTTCACTTATCACTATTATTTCTGCTCCCCCTTTGACCGTTTCTCCTTCCCCATTCACCAATTTTTTCTAACTTCTAACTTCTCTATTACATCAGCAACTACTGTATAATATTCTCCTCCAGTCCACTCTGTCAATGTCAGTAAATGTTCACATTAGCCCTTACCCGCCTCAGCTCTGGTTTAACTGGCCTTCATTTGGGCCTCGGCAATGATGGCTTTAAAAGTTCCCCAGGTTATTCCATGGTGCATCAGAGGCTGAGAACTGATGTGCTCAGATGAGATCTGGGAATCAGGGCTTTAACATGCTACCAAGGTAACTCGGGGCTCAGTCAGGTTTGAGACCGTTGTGTTAGGCACTTCTCAGCTAGCATGGACTTCCTGCACACTTAGATGGTCTCAGGATCAATCACTTTAGGGCACCCTGCACCCTCAATCCCACCTCTGCACCTTTCTTTAAACTTCCAGGATACAGTCCCAACTCTTTAGGCTTAATAAAGGTCATCATAACCTGCCTTCTACTTATTTCAGGGAGTTGTCACTCTAAATTATTTCCAACTTTCATAAAAATGTGATACAATGATTTTTGGGAAAAGCTAGTACTGTAGGGCTTCATTAATTGAGTCATAAACTCAATCTACATAGACAGAGGTGTTAACCTGGTGCAAAAAGGAAGGATCACTAAAATGGCTCAAAGAAAGAAGTTACTGATGGCAGTCAGGTTCCTCAGCAAACCTCCAGAAGCTCTGTTTAATCCACATGGAGGCTGGAAAACCACCAACAGGCCACAAGCTATCTCCCTGCCCCCCACACCAGGGCCTTCCACACCTACTGGGGAACTCAGAGGTCATCCCAGTCCCTGGCTTCCTCGCCCTCTGGAGGACCAAGCACAGATTTTCTTGACTAAGGCTTTTCACTGCTATACCTCAGCATCCCAGCTCTAGAAATCTCTCTTTGACAGATACATACACATACACACACACACCATCATCATCATCATCAGTAAATTCCTCATTTTCCCCTTGCTCTTCTGACTCCTGCTACAAAATCTTAGAAAAAATCCTTTTGTCTCCTGTCATGACTCAAAATATCGGTCCTAATTACAAACCTCTGTCAGTTCAAAGAAGACCCTTAAACTGTGAATGTCAGTAAAAAACAAAAACAAAAACAAAACAACAACAAAAAAACTGTCATTAAAAAAAAAAAGCTACCCACCCTGCTTGTAAGGTGCCAGATATTGCCTTCAGAATCTCAAGTTTTTCTATTCATCCTTATCCTCTTCTAATTTAACCTGTGTCTTTGCAAGGTTTTATTCAAGATTTTTTGAAACTTCCTGAACTCTATTCCTCTATTTGACTAGCAGTACAAGTCCATAATCCTTTGATCACACTTCCAAAATCCTAGAAGCTCTTAAAACTGTAAAGTTTTCATACTTCATTTGGTGACAAAACATGTACCTGACCTGAACTCTTACAATCCAACCTGAGCTGAACTGATATGAAGCTACTGATAAGACTTTACCTCATTCAGCTTGAACACACACACATTCCATTGCAGACACATTTCTAAAAACCCGGAAAACTCTGAATTTCAAAGCCCCAAAGGTTTCAGGTGACAGTCTGTAGACCTGTGCCCACACTGCATCAATTTCTCCAAGTTTTTATTTCAAGTCTTCAATTTTTCAGTTACACGAAGATAAAGAAGTTTTTTGGGGGGCGCATGCTTACTTGAGGACTTGATCCATTCACATAACTGTTCCTGTAAGTGTATACGCATTCATTGTTTTAAACAACTAACTTAGAAATGAACTGCTGAGAAACACTGCCTATTTGCCAGTTAAGAACTTCCCAGATAAGCTCTGAAAGCCTAGGATACCACCAGCAGAAACTGGGTCTACAAGCAGTTGGCTGACAAATTCCTTCAAAGCATTTCCCAAAGTAATTCCTACCTGCAACTCCAATTTACCAATCAACTGTAGTCATTTTCTAAAGTGTCATTTTATCACTGTCCACGCTCTGCCGTGTGAATTCTAACAATTTCCAGTTATCACGGTCATCAGACGTTAAAAAAAAAAAACCTACCGAATCAAAACACCATTCCTATAACGCTTTAGTGAGCTATTTTAGTAAGTTCTTAGTCATTTAAGAGGGAGGTTTTAAGAAATGAACTGCAAGCAGGAAGAAAGAAAATATATCATGTTCTCTAAACTTTTACTATTTTGTCACGCACGGCTGCATGACGGGTCCTGGTCTTTAAATGTACTAAAGTTTCAAGAAGTACTTAAATATGATGTAAAATAAAAATCTCAAAAATCAGAGGTTAATTTTGTGTGTGTGCTCCAAAGTAAACAGTCATAACCACCAGTAAAAATAGGGAAGGGGGGCTGGCCCATTACATCATCTGGCAATATGTAGTTTGAAGCCTGAGAATGCTCTCCAAATAATCCTTAAAAAAAATCCAGCTGGGAAATCATCTCCGTGAAGCTCAGATCACTTGAGTTTCAATAAAAGGTTAAAAAAGCTTCCCCACCTTACGTCACACATCTGTATCATACGAAATATAAAACCATCACCCAGGCATCTACCTCCCACTACCCTGACAGCAACGAAAAGGTCACAATTAGGTGGCAACTCGCCGCGGAGCCCGTTCAATCTGAAGGGGGAAGGGAAAGAAAAGCGAAGAAAGGGGGGAAATTTTCGCTCCCCCGAGCCAGACAGGCAGCTCAGTGGAAAACCCACACCCGCCTGCCTGACATCTTATCCTCAACCGACAGATGATGCCCACTCCAAGATGCTGGTGATTTCCTTAGAGAAAGTGAGGGACCCTCAACCAGAAAATAACCAAAAAGAGCTAGCGGACCCAGCCACCCCGACATTTCCCGAGGGTGGAAGGTGCAGCTCGCGAAGTAACCGCGGCTGCCCACGAGGCTCAACTCTTTGATTTCAGCCCGAGGAAGGGCCCGGGCGCTCTCCCCGGGCGGGTCCCGGCGTCCCGGGAGGAGACGCGCGTCCCCGGGCGCCCCTCGGCCCCCTCCCGACCCGCCGTCGGGGCGCCCCGTGGCCCCCGCCCGGCACTTACCGCAGTCGCACCGGCGCCCGCCGACACGATGGGCGGCAGCTTCTCGCGCTCTGGCTCCTTCCCTTTCTTCTCCTCGGGCGCGGCGGCCGCCGCGGCCGCCGCCACCGCCGGCGGCGCGGCAGGCGAGGGTACCCGTTCCGCCTCACTCATGTCGGGCCGGGCGGCGGGAACGCGAGGCGGCGGCAGCGGCGGCGGCGGCGGCCGGGCTGAAGCTGAAGCTCGCGCTGCTGCCGCCGCGGCCGCGAGAGGGCTCTGGGCCGCCGCGTCCAACAGCCGCCGCCGCCGCTCCGCCCCCGCCCGCGCCGGGCGCGCGCCCGGATGCCCCGCCCCCGCCCCCGCCCCCGCGCGCGCCCGGCCGGCTCCTCGCCTCGGCCGCCCCCGCCCAGCTCCCGGCTCGGCTCGCGGGTGGCGGGTCCGGGACGCCCTCGCCCACACCGGGGACCCGGAGAGTAGGCACTGCCGCCGCCGGGCCGCCATGTTGTTTGCGGACCGTCGCCCGAGATGGCCAGGAGGTCCGGGCTAGGGGGTCGGGACTCGTGGGTGTCAGGCGAGGCCTGCAAAGGGTCGCGCGGGGATAGAGCGTGCCGGAGTGGCGCCTGCGGGGTGCGCCGAGCGCGGCAGCCTCCTCTGTCCCGGCGGCCGTGACGTGGGGCGTCTAGACCCGCGGGGTCTGGGCTGGTGGCCTTTCCCTCCCCGGCGCCCGCAAAGCCGTCGCCTAGGGGCCTCTGCTTGTCTCTGCCACCCCTGCCCGCCCGCCCGCCTGCTCCAGGAGAGAGGGCTCGAGCCTGCGCATCCTCAGGAGGCAACCTTCCCTTTTTTGGTTGACGGACCCTTTTTGGATGCCGCGAGCCCCCATCTACCAAGGAAAACCCTGGGAGTGGGGAGGGGGGAGAGACCTCGTGGGCTCCACCTTCCCCACCGCAAGGCCGTACGGCCAGGCCACACTTTCCATTCCTGCTCCTCTCGTCCCCACTTGGACTGCCAAATCCGCCTCTCCCTTCCCGTCCCCACGCGCCTACATCTCTCTCCTTGCATCCTTTTGCTGCCTCCTATCCCTTCCTTGTTCGTTTCTTTTTATAAGTTACAGATGGACAGACCCAAACTCTGCTGCATAATCCTTAATGTCAGAGCATTAATATGGGTACGAACTTTAAAACTGAGGAGGAAAGCTTTTAATCATATTAAACCACCCCCCACCCCCACGACCAAGCCACATAGACAATTTCCTTTCCTTTCCGCCCCCTCCTTTTCCTTTTCTCAGTCTACTGGAGCTGCGGAGACACCTGCTGATCTAACAGAAGGGAGAGAGTAAGAATGCAGTGCGCTGCGTCGGCAGCTAAGAATAGGGAATTTCTCGACATTCAGATCGTCTGATTTTTCGGTTGTGGCTTTGTTATTTTACTTGAAGTTGAGTGAATTTTCAGAACAGGGATATCCAGATCCAAATAAAAGAATCAAAAATATCTCTGAAACACGCTTGGGACGATGTTTGGGTTATCTGTTGTTTTACATAATTCAGTTATTAGCATAACTCAGTACTAGTTAGTTACAGTGCATGGTGAAATGGGGTTGCGTGGTTTTTCAAACCCAGAATTTGTAACAGGCAGATCTGAAGCAAATCACGTAATGAATATGAATATTAGTATTAAAATTACCTTGCAGATGATAAATTCTGATTTTCATTTGTAGAAAGGCTTTCTAGTTTTAATATAGTTGCTATCGTCACCTATTTAAATGTTTATTAGCAAAAGGTATGGCGTAAGTGCCATATAGTCAGCAAAATTCAGTGCTAATTAGCCTTGCCGGGAAATGATGTGTCCATCCGTTACTTTGAAGTCTTCTCATCTCTATTTTTCTTGAATTCTTTTTCAGGATTTTCTTTCCTTCTGAAATACTCATAGGAAGGAACATGCAATTATCTCCTACTTTTAGCAGGTCAGTGTGCTGATCTTTCGATACAGCAACAACTCGAATGTTGTTTTATAGACAGAAACCTTTATTTTAACTACAGTTCAAGATAATCTGTGCTGCCAAGCTAGGCTGATAGAACAAATACTAGGGGAAAACAGTACAATTGGCCCTCCCCATCCATGGGCTCTGCATCCACAGATTGAAACTATTTTAAAAAATTTCCAGGAAGTTCCATAAGGCAAGACTTGAATTTGCCATGTGCCAACAACTATTTATATAGCATTTGCATTGTATTAGGTATTATAAGTACTTTAGAGATTATTTAAAGTATATGGGACCATGTGTGTAGGTTATATGCAAATATTATACCATTTTACAAGGGACTTGAGCATCCTCAAATTTTGGTATCCATGGGAGCCCTGGAAACAATCCTCCTTGGATAGGAGGGACAACTGTGTCCCTATTGTTTTCAAATATATTTAGTAATTTGCGATTAAAATGCTTGGCTGAGAAGCCGCTTGAATTACATGCCTTATGCTTTCTCTTTTCATGTGCGAGACTAAATAAAAGTGGGTCTGTACATGTAGTCACATTCAATAGAACAAAATGCTGAAATATTGGCAAAACAAGGCAAGTCAGAACTTAATTTCTGCTACTCTACCAGAATAGATAACCCATTTCTAAACAAATCCACTGATGAATTCACCTGGGAATTGCATACAAAAAAATAATTTATCGATGTTTTCTTTTTCTTCCTGTTAAATACGTTGCTCTTAATGCACCACCCCTTCCCTGCTTGATGCACATGCACTCCAGGATGGGGGTTTGGCGGGTGGGAAAGAGGTCACTGGGTAGTTGCAGAGTGACAGCTCCAGGGAAACTCTTGGTCTTGAGAAACAGTCCTAACTGCCACCAACATGCTTCTGAGTGCCCAGGGAGGAGTGAGAGGGTTGTAGAGAAGGACATACAGAGAACGCTGATCATTCTGTACATAGGTGTGGAGAAGATGCTTTTCATCTCTGCCAAGTGTCAGCGAGAAGTGGAAGAGTGATGGCTTACAAGTAAAAACTCTTTAGCCCGAGAACAACTGGGAGTGAGGCAGGAGAAATACTTCACCTTCCTAAGTCCAGATGGCAAACGGGAGCTCATTTTATACCTATGGGGGATAGGAGTTTGGCAGTGGGGTAGGGAAGTTAGAGAACTGGTTATTTCTGTGGAAGAAAATGAAAGACCAAATTACAAGGTAACGGAAGGTCTAAATTATAGATAACATTCTACTGTAATTATATACAGTGATACTAATCTAGTGAACAATAGCAAAGTAAGTTCTGACAGGTTGGGTGAAAATGGTTTGTAACTAATACCTTAATTATAGAAGGTATGGCTATGAAATTTTGAACTTTTTTTTTTAAAGAAAACATCTTTTTCAGATTTCAACTGAATGTTTTTCTAAAATAGTAAACTTGGGGAAATAAACTTCTTTTAGCCATGTTGACATCATTAAAAATGGTCTTAGAACTCTCCTTTAGATTTAATGGCTGTGACTTTTAAAAATTACTATTTAAAAAAATAGCTTTTCTTTATTGCATAAACAATACATTGTCATTACAGAAAAAGTTAGAAAATTCGGAATAGCAAAATGAAGAAAATAAACTCTGGATCCTACCCAACTTCAGATAATCACTAAGACCTTGGTCTGTATCTTTACATAATCTCCCATCTATGTATATTTATCTATTGATCTATCTGTCTGTACATACACACACACACACACACACACACACACACACACACACACACACACACACACAGTGTTTCTTGCTTTGTTTTTGTAAAAATGAAACATCCTGAAATACTGTTTTGAATCTGTGCAACTCATTCTTGAGAATACCCCCAGTGGTGAGGGAACTCTATCTTTAAAGGATGAATTTAATTGCTCAATGTTATATAGAGCCAAGACTGAGAAATAGGCTGGATGCTCATCAACCTTTGTATTTTGAATCAGACCTCTCTTGAATCTGTTCTTTCTCTCTGGATACCTGTGGCCATTGACCTAGTCAATCCCTTAACATCACTAACCCAACTGGTTACTGCTTGCCAATTGGTCTTACCTTCAGTTTTTTACCTGCTCTAATTGCTATCAGAATGACCATTTCAAAATACGTAAGTTTTTGTCTGTCCTTTGTTTAACAATACTTCAATAATCTTTCAAAGCAAAACTCTGAAACCCCTAGTGTAACATTCACTTGAATTCTTTATAAAGAAGACTTGTTCTTAACGTCCCAACTAGAATCAATTGTTTGTTTCTTTCTGTTCCCCAAGCATGCTGTACATAGTGATATTTATACACCTGTTACATCATATCTTAGTTATTTGTTCCTTCCATAGGTCATGGCACAGAGGGGAAGGGCCATGTCTCCTCAATCCTTGGATCCCCATGTGCAGCACACTATCTGGAGTGTGCTGTTGAGAAGGCACTCAATAAACTCAGAATCAATGATAATAGGATGTTTTCTTAATGTGGCTTGTGAGGGGCTCTGAAGACCATTCTTAAAGAGGAATGATGAAAATGCTTCAAATGATGGGCTGCATTCATTTAGAGGATTTGGTCTGGTTTTGCATCTTAGAAGTCCTGATCTTCTAGAGCAGTGCTGTCCAATAAGCTTCCTGCAGTGGTGAAAATGTTCTATGTCTGTGCTATCCTAGGCGTAGCTACTACACAGATGGCTACTGAATTCTTGAAATGTGACTACTGTTACTGAAGAACTTAATTTTTCATTTTAGTTAACTTTTATTTAAGTAGCCAGATGTGACTGGTGGCTACCATATTGGACGGCACAGCTCCGGAGTCACATCTGAACTTTAAAAGAATACCCCCAAATGAGTGGCATCCTTATCAATGAACTTTAATGTATCTTAACTTCATTCTTTAGAATATATGTAAGCAAACATTTCTGCAATTATAAATGCAGGTTTAAATGAGCTCTGAAAGACTAAGCTTAAAAGACTAAATAGCGTTTTTCTTTTGGGGGTGGGGTTCTTTTCTTATACTGTTTTCACAGAAGTTCTCGTTTATAGATGAGACAAACTACATTTGGCTACATCTTGTCTTAGCCCATTGCTATGTTGAAATGACCTCAGTCCAGCACTCTGTAGAAGAAAATGTTAATGGCAATAAAATTGAGATATCTGTATATGTTTTCAGGTGGGTTTTAGGTGTCCTCTTTAGACGTTTCCAAAGGAGTATCACTATCTGGGTACATATATTTATACCTCTTCTAAATCTTAATCCCAATTTTAATTTATTTTCCACTCACAGGAGACAAACAACAACAACAACAACAACAACAAAACAGCAAATGGCACAATAAAAGCATCCCATGTACAGTGAACCTATTTCAAATTTTCACGAGTCTATGTTAAAAGAAACTGTTTTCTAAGGTTGCTGAAGACATCAGAACGAGTCCGAATGGCAGACACTGTTACTCATTTTTTCCTTTTGTCTTGCTAGCAGAACCCTGATTTAACTTGTGATGGCAATAGGCCCAGTTAAGAGTGGTTTCTTTTCTGAACTTCCTTGCAACTAGAGGCGGCCATGCCACGTAATTCTGACCAATGTGGTGTAAGCTGAATGTTTTAGGGAAAGTTTTTGCTACTTCTGTCCTGTCTGAAGCAAGGATATGATGAGTGGATATGGTGCTACAATCTTATAATAGTCGGCTGCAAGCATGAGGATGAATATCAGGACAGTGCAGGAAAGACAGAAGGAATCTAGAACATTCCTGAAATTGGGGAAATGATACACCAGCTTGGACTATGTCTGAATTTCTTGTTTTGTGAGACAAATAAATTCCTCTCTTGTTTAAATCCATATTAATTGATTTTTCTGCCATTTGCAGCTAAACATTTCTGTAACACACAACATGCACGTGCACACACACAAATCCACATGTTTTTTCTTAGTTGATCCTAAACTAATAAATTGGTTGACTTTCTACTAGTTTAACCCACTATTTCAGTTATAAAGACACAACCCTAATCAAGTAAAATGCCTCATCTTAATTCTAATGTTTTCAGAAATTGCAGTAACCCTTGTAAAAGCATAAACTTTATTCTTTAGAATTAGAAAAGATACCTCTATATTCCAACACCAGGTATTGGAAAGAGTTAAGTTAGGAGTTGTGAATATTGGCTTTCAGTTCTGGTACTTCCAATTTTTAACCAATTGTGTGGCCTTGGCAAGATCAGTCTGCCTTTGAGTTAGTTTCCTGATCCTTACATGGGTGTTGTAAAGCAAAATGAGAAAACATACAAAAGTGCCTTTTGAATTACGATGCATTTTAATAAATTTAACTTAATGAGCTCTTACAGGGCACCGCAGACTCTGCGATGTATTTTCCAAGGATTGGTTCATGTATTCTTTTTTTAAAAAAAAAATTTTATTGTTAAAAAAACATTAAAACTTCATCAAATAAGAGAAGATTGTAAGATGAACCCCATATTCCTATCACACTGATTCAACAGGTCTAACATTTTACAACACTTGATTTATCTATTTTTTGATTTATGAAACATTTTAAAGCAAATCCCAAAATCATGGCCTTTTTTTCACTAAATTCTTTGGCATCGATCTCTAAAATATTAGGATATTTTCTTACATAATAATATACCATAATCATAACTAATAAAATTGATAATAATTACTTAAAATCATCTAATACCTGGTTCATATTGTTTCCCTGATTGTCTCGAAAATATCTTTTTATTCGTGTATTATTCTTAGGAAACTAATTTTAATATTGCTGTAGAATAGGAACTCACCCCCATTTTATGGATGGGAAAATTAAGGAATCATCTTGTACAGATTCATCTCTTCACTCCCCACAAAGCAGAGTAGGTGTTCAAAAAGTATAGAAGACATAGGTGTGCATTTTATTCCTTCTGAGATCCTGTAATTGTTTACCATTTAGGATGTGCTAAAGTCATCAATTTGGCCACAATAAAAGATGACTGCTGAAGGCCTACTCAACACCTCCCTGTGGCCCAGCATCCTGATGGAACGTTTTCTACCACAGAGACTGAAAGAAGTACCCTTTATTAAGGTGGCCATCCAAGTTAAGCATCTTTGGCTAACAATTTCTGCTGCCTCTAGACATTTCTGAGGACAGATACTGAGGGTCCCCAGCCTTTTGCCACCTCCTGGCCCACAGGCTCAACAAACACAAGTGAATGGATGACTGTTAAGTGTTTCACAAAGACCGTGCTTTTGGGGGCTCTGCAAATGTCACTGTGTTATGGTCATGTTTTGATCAGGGAGCCACAGAGGATATTCTGGAAGTATTTGAGTAAATCTTATGTTATTTAAATGCATCCGGCGTTAGAGTTTATTTCTGAAGGGCAGGCAAGTATGAAATTGGGATTCCCAGTAACACTTTTTAGGGGGAGGCATTAGTACTCAAGGGGTGCACTCACGTGGTAAATTTCCTCCAAAAACAAAGGACATGCATTAAACCTGCCTGGGGCAACTCTACTTCCTATCATATTTTTCTTCATAGGAAGCTGACATGCTGAGTCACTTCATTAGCAACAGGATAAAGGTACCCTGTGATATGGGGACTGCCAACATGAGGACACCTTCCAGAATGTCAAGGAGTTCCTGGTTTCAGGTCTGCGCTGATGCGTTCTGGTGATCACAGACCATTGTTTCTTATCTCTGACCCTTCTTTTCACCATGCAGGAGCTTTGCTTAGTGACAGAATGCTAAATGGCACTGAAACATCTACTTGAAAAAAATGCTGTCAACACAGAAGTATTAATACATTGGTAAACAAACTCATGGCGAAAGTCATGACCACCTTGATACTCATATGCTTTTATAATTATACTGATTACAAACCTCTTCTGGAAACCCATTTCTAAGGACAAATTTGGATTCTTAGTGATGGCCCTACCGTAGAGTTAGATTCTTTTGTCCATCCCTGCAGATGGGACTCCACAAGCCCAGAAAAGCCAGGATGAGTGTCAGTGCCCTCAGCTATCTCCCACTGTAGATATTGTGCCACTGAACGTTTTCATTTTAGAAGGCCTTCCTGACCACCTTTATCTGGTTGATAAAATCGATAGTTCAATCACCAAGTAGCTAACATTAAGGATCACTTAACTATATAGCAGGCAACATCTTGGACTGGGTGCTTTGAATACAAGAATTATGAAACTATCCTCAAAAGTTTACAGTGTAGTGCAATGGTCCTCAAGGTATGGAGTGTAGCAGACTCTCTTGGTAGCTTATTAAAATGCAGACTTTCAGACTTCACCCAGAGATTAGGACTGTCAAACTGAAAATCCTCAGGTGGGAACGGGGGGAGGGTCGGCCTTCATGTTGTAGCCAGTGCAATGGTAAGGCCTGCAACGTGAGTGTACCACCCATGGGACTGTAGTGTCTTAGAAGTAGAGTGGGTGTTGTTGTGTCTTCCACACTCCCCATCCCCATCCAACGTGCTTCAGGAGACCCTGTTTCCACAACTAGTTGGACATGTGGGCACATTGCTCAGTGTTCACCAGCACAATCCCATGTCTCCATCACAGTTTTTGGCTCAGGAATGAGCACATGACCCAGTAAGAGGTGAAGAAGTGTTTTCTGGAAACTTTTAGGGGAGGGTGCATGCTTACATAGACAACTTGCAGGAACAACTTCCTCTCTCTTCTAAAATGTGGCAGAGGAAGCAGTTTCCCTGAGAGTTAGGGATACTGCTCTTCAGAATGAAACTGACACCTTGGAAGGCAGAGGAAGGACAAAAAGGAACCAAATGTTTAATGACACTGAAGAGTCACTCAATTCCTTTGACTAATTAACGTCCTGTTTCTTTTGAAATAAAGTGTGTGTGTGTGTGTGTGTGTGTGTGTGTGTGTTTGTGCGCGCGTGCGCGCATGGGCATGTGTGGTAGTTTTTGCTATGTTGTTACTTGTAGTGAAATAAATTTCACCTGTTACCTTGAGGCGGCCCCAAGAATCCTCATTTTAAACAAGCTGCTCCAGGTGATTTTAAAGTAGGTGGAGATGAACCTAGTCTAAAATGTTTGGATAGATATTTTCTGAGAGTAGAGGTGTTTGTCTCATAAGCTTAGTTTTGAAAGCTCCTGAGGAAAATATGTAGGTTAATAAAAAAAAAGTTTAAATCATATTTAATGAGTTGTACTTGGAAGGTTTAATTCATTTGTCTATAATGCATCTGTCAAGGATAAATGCCCTTGAAACTTAAATTCATGCATTTTCTGCTCTGCTATCGTAAGAAATGATTTCATTGCAGCTACAGTGACAACAGTTGCTATGCCTCTTATGTGGTGAAGTGGAGAAAATGAGTTTTAAGTAATCATTTCTTAGTGAAAATTGAACGGTCACCTCAGACAGTCAACAGATCAGAAAATTTAAACGAAACTAGCAGCTCTTTTACTCTTCAACTCCAAAAAAGTAAAAAATGCTGCAAAAAATTGATATGCACCATCACTGTCATTTTGCTCTTTCAGCTGTCAGCTCACTGTATCTATAGTCTGTTGATAAAATAGTGAAATACTAAAATTTAATGAATGGTAGATAAAAATGGCCAGAAGAAAACTGTATTGTTTATTAACTCCTACCTTAGAGGATTAGGCATAAAAAGATTTCAGTAAATAACAACTCATTAATATTAATATTCCTTTTACTTGAAGGTGCTTATTGTACCTGTGATTAACCTCTTACTTTCCTAAAAAGATTTTTTTAAGAAAAGGACATGAAAGAAAAGGGACCAAAACAATCTTATAAACATTTATATAAAATTTGAACATGCACTTTTAAAAGACCTCCACTCGATTAAATAAAATAATCTTGTGTGATTCTAAAACCTTTATCTGTTTAAACAACAAGGTCCTACTGTATAGTACAGGGAACTGTATTCAATAGTTTGTAACAACCTATAATGAAAAAGAATATGAAAAAGAATATATATATGAATAATGGAATTACTATACTGTGCACCAGAAACTAACACAACATTGTAAATCAACTATACTTCAATTTAAAAAAACACATAAAAAATAAATAAAAATTAAAAAATTAAAACCTTGTCTGTGGCATAGGTCTGAAATCTTTCTGTGTGGCAACTGAGTTCTCTAAATGACTCACTGCTGGGGGCAGAAATTCCATTGGTCAGTATGGGAGGGAGAATTTCTGAAATCGTCCTCAAAGATGTCCCGCCCTAATACCCAGCCCTTATGACTGTGCTGATGCCTCACTCCCGTGACTGTGGTATGCAACACAGCTGCCCTCAAGATAGCGCGATGCTCCAGGTGGACCTCATCTAATTGTTTGGGCCCTGAAGAGCAGAGTGCTTTCTCTGGCTGGCAGCAGAAGTCAGAAAGATTGAAAATGTGGGAGGGACTCCTCATGCCATTGCTGGCTTTGACAAAAAGGAGACCATGAAAAGGAAGGTTAAGTGTCCTTAAGTCGCTGAGAGAGAGGCCCCAGCAACTGGCAGCCAGGAAACAGTGACCTCAGCCCTACAACTGCAAAGAACTCAATTCTGCCAACAGCTTGAATGAGTTTAAAAGTGG
Organism: Vicugna pacos; assembly: GCF_048564905.1. Lineage (NCBI taxonomy): Eukaryota > Metazoa > Chordata > Mammalia > Artiodactyla > Camelidae > Vicugna > Vicugna pacos. The sequence goes on along the minus strand of NC_132997.1, from coordinate 69,940,748 downwards.
AATTTTCCCAGAGTCTCCACCCAGAAGCCAGCCGGCTCACACCTTGACCTTGTGAGACCCGAAGCTGAGAACCCAGCCAAGTCCGTGTGGACTTCTGACCTACAGAACTGTGAGTTCATAAATGGGTGTTGTTTTAAGACCCTGAATTTCTAGTAATTTTTTACATTGCAATAGAAATTTGATATAGTTGGGGTAAATGTGACCAGAATATTCAAGGTAAAAGGGACCTCAGAATGCATCTAATGCCTTAGTTTCTGAGGCAAAGGAGGTATCAAGACACAGGAAACAGCGTGAAACCACAAGGTATCTGAAACTTTTAAAAGTCTACACTAAGTCCAACATTTATCATTAAATACTGCTGCACAGATTTATTCTGTCCTGATAACCATCAAGTGTCTCGGTTTTCGGCTCCACTGAAACCTAAGTACCACTGCGGCAGGGACGTTGTCTCTTGTTCACCATTATCCCCAATACCAAGAACAGAACCTGATACCCAACAGGCACTTTAAAAAATTAACTGAAAAAAAAAATGATTTGGGTTAGAATTATACCAAGTCATATTAGGACATTAGTTATCTACCTGTTGCCAATTATTTGTTTTGGACTCATTGGAGAGACAATAAACTTATTTGTATGTCTAAATGCAGTTAGATTGGCCAAATCCTTCAAAACATAGGCTTCATGGTCAGGGGAAAGTAATAAAAAGGACATTAGTTATTAACCTGTTTCCAAGAAAACATGTTTTTTGTCCATATCTCACCCCTAAAAATGCAGAGGAGGGAATTAGTTAAATTAAATAAGTCTGTAACTGTTAGCTAAACTGTAGTACTGGCTCTAAATGTTTATGCTAAGAAGTTTTTTAACCAAACAAAAATCTTTTCAAACTTAAAACTGGTAAGTGCTACTGCTAAATCAACTATGTGGAGAGAAAGTGGAAACAAACTTAAAAAAGCAGGCTTCAGATTCACAGTTATTGGAACACGAATTCCATTCCATTCTGCTTAATTAAACAAAATTCACTGAACACCAACTGTACATAAGATACTAATAGACACTCCTTGGATTATGAAAATGAACGAACGCCATGATCCGGTAGGAATTCCGGTGTAGGAGGGGACCCAAGGCATGTACCCAAGTAACAACAGCAGGCGGTAGAACGTAAGGGGACTATCCAGGAGGCACGGAGTGATGGGAGCGAAGTGGATGCAGCGCTTACTTGAAACTGAAAGGCGCGGAGTGCTTCACGGAGGAAGCGTCATCGGGTACCATGGCAATGATCACTGAGTGGAGTTTCTTCCACAGTTTATTTACCTTTTCCAGAAGAGATGTCTCATTACAAACTTGAACACAGAAGGAAAACAAGCTCTAGGGCTGCAATGCCTCAGAAATAACTTGGGAACTTCTTATTTTTATTCATTTTAATGGAGGTACTGGGGAATTGAACCCAGGACCTCTTGTATGCTAAGCGTGTGCTTTACCACTGAGCTATACCCACCCCCCTTTTACGTGGGGACTTTTTAGACTGAAAGTTGTGCCTGGTTTCTACTCTCTCAGCACTCACCCAATACCTGCTTATTCCCTTGTCCTTCAGTTTTCTCTTAAATGTACTGATGCCTGACTTTACCCAGGGGTTAAAGTGGAGCATCAAGCACTTTAAAATGTGAAAAGATACAACACTAATATTTAGGTAGCTGCTTCATATCTGAGCGGAGTAAAGAGCATTTCCTGTCACACTTGTAGCTGGTGGTTTCTTCTTCCCAGATCAGGGAGTTAATCTCTGGACTCGGTACTCTGGCACTTAGACTGTGTTCCAAGCGTTCTTTTTACATTTGTGGAATAGTTCCTCAAACTTAAATATAGAGTTAACTAAAAGGCATGGCAAAAAAAAAAAAAATACAAAGAACATCTGAGAAATAATACACATTTTTTTAAAAAGCTACTTACTCATCTGGAACTGCATCAGTGGTGTTTAGTAATCTTGATTACATTGCCCTCTAGTGGTGTCATGAGGGCATAAATGCAATCAACCTTTCCTTTTGGGTCGTCATCTTTAACATTTATTGAGCATCTATTGTATACTTGGCACTGAGGTAGGCTCTGAGAATACTGAGATGTTAAGACATAGTTCCTAGTCTTGTTGATTTCTTGGTCTAGCAGTAGAGGCATTGGACCACAGCGTAGTGTGAAAAGGAACTACAGCAGATGTACACAGATCTATGAGTTTGCAGAAGAGACAGTCGTTAATTCTCTTTAAGTATGTCTGGAAGGGCTTTTCAAAACATTACACTTAAGTGGCACCTTGAAAAATGCACAGGAATTCTCCAGATGTGTGTGTGTGTGTGTGTGTGTGTGTGTGTGTGTGTGTATGATTGAAGGAACAGCCTGAGCAAAGGAAGCTAGTCCATTTCCAACTATTAAAATGCACAGTGTGTCCAGGTAACAGATGCCTCTCATGTGAGAGTTGAGCATGCTTCAGCCTGTTGTTATAATCCTGCTCCCCTACGTATGCCCTCAAAACACTTCACAAATTTACTGCACGTTCTATATTATAGAGATTTAAGAGGGAAGGGTATAGCGCAAGTGGTAGAGCACCTGCTTAGCATGCCTGAGGTCCTGAGTTCAATCCCTGGTACCTCTGTTAAAAATAAATAAATAGGCCTAATTACCTCCCCCAACAAAAAAAATTTTTTTTAAAAGGGAAGAGTGGGACAAACTAATCAAACGGGCATTACATTACAATCAAGATTTTGCTCTACCATAATTATATCTATCATGATTATAATAATGATGTGTAACATTAGATATAATATATAATATGATACAATTTTTATAACTTACAATGATTGTGTTCTTAATAATGATACAGATGACTGTTACAACACACAATAGCATTGCCATCCTCCCTTTGAATGTATATATAATACTGATTATTTTTTACCATCTCTTTAAAAATTCCTGTTCCTTAATTTGTGGGGGGAAAAAACAGAGCTTGAAAAATACCTGCTTAGCTATCAAGACTTCAGTGTTTTGTGGATTTGCTGCCTTACTGTGTGGGTATATTGTTTCCTATTGCTGGGCTGAAAATGCAGCACCTTCCTGGCTTCTGGACATCCAGTCAACACTTGTGCAGAGTCCTGGGCCCTCCTCAGCTCTGGCACCATTCAGGTGCATGCCTTAGGCAATTTCTCCTGGTGCCCACTTTTTCATCAGGTCTGCAGAGTAGGGAAGGGAAGAAGGTGTGAGTGTCTATTACCTATGACTCAAGATGCTTCCCTCTGCAAAAGCAGCATCCCATAGGGGAGAAAATATGAGTTCTGAAGGCAGACAAACGGGAGCCAAATCCTGGCTCTGCCACTTAATAGCTGGGTGATATTAGCAAGTGTCTTGGCCTTGCTGAGCTCCAGTTTCCCCATCTGTAAAATGAAGATGTTAATATCTACCTGCAGGATTGTCAGAGGGATTGACAAGAATATATGAAAAGTGTTTGGCACAGAGAAAGTGATGAGTCAAGATTCATTCCCCACCCAACTCCCTTCATTCATTGTAAGAAGCATAAGCTGTTCCAAAGTTCTACTTAAATATGAGCACAGTAGAACCACTTTTATGTGTATTCCATTCTGCCCAAACTACCTAACATCTAGAAAGGGCCCTACCATTTGAAACTCAATCTCATATGCCTCGTCTCATTGAATCCTTACCCAACCCTGTGAGGGAGGGCATCTTAATGTCTCTCACCTACCATTCACTGAGGGTCTGTCTACTCTGTGCCAAATAAAATGCCGGGATCAAAGCCCTCCATCCCTGCCCTCCAGACCTGGTCAGTCAGGTGGGAGGAGGCAGGTGAGAAACCAGCTAACAGTTCAGTGTTAGTAAGCGCTGTGACATAGGTGGAAGGAGCTAAAGGAGCACAGAAGAAGGGCACTTAATGTAAGCTGGTCCTTGGTGCAGTGGGCAGGTAAAGGGAATTGGGAAGAATACAGAAGAATTTCTCTTGTGAAAGTGAGAGGAAATCAGGGGTTAGGGGTTGGGGAAGGTGAGGGGGAGGGTGGAGGAGGGAGATGTGGGAGGGGACTTTTCCAGACAGAGGAAACACAAATTATTGAGTCTCGAAGACAAAGTCCACATCTGTGATCAAATAAATCTTCTAGATGGTCATATTTGGGTCATTTATTTGTCCATGGTGGACATAGTGCTGTGAAATGAATGGGCTTTGTAGCCCAGGTCACTGAAGTTTCTTAGAAAAACCATTACCTTTCGCTGAACTTAGCCATGTTCCAGTTAAAGATGAATCGAAATTATTAAGTCACCAGCGTCTCTAACCTTCATCCAAGCAGCGATAATTTTTCAGGGAGCCATGATGCCAATCCCATTTTATATACACAGATACACCTGGCATGTATTTTTCCTGAAAGAAACTTAGACATTTTCTAGACAACAAAAACAAAAACAAAAAACTTAAAAAGTGGGAAAAGTTGCTTGGCTAACAATATGACTTATTTATTCAGTCTTTATTCATTCCATCCATGCAACCCAGCTCTTCAGCAGAGGTGAACGTCTTAGATTCACTCCTCCTTTTGCTTAGTGGAATAGGGAGCTCTCAGAAAGTCAGGATGCCAGTAGTGAGGTAATTGAGCACACACCGCAGCAGGATGAACAGGCTTCCGAGCCATGATGGTGACGGAGTTGTGCTATGAGATACACAGCAGATTTTTTTTCCCTCCCTAACTTGGACAGGGATGAATTCACTTCTTCTCCAGCCTTGATTCCTGGCACTAACGACCAAACATTTGCATTTTTAGAGTCCTTTTTTTGGGTGATCGTTTGGTGTGTAGAACTTTTCCCCTAAGGATAATTTTAGCACTAAAAATGCATCAAATTGTTTCAAATCCTGGCAAGTTTCAAACTATGATTGGGTGACTTAGGAAGGATCTATTCTCAAGAAATAACAATGGTGTCAGTATAATCCAAGAGACTTGGATAAGACTTTACACACACACACACACACGTACACACATTCCTTCACTTCCCAGAAACTGAAATTGATTTAACACATTGAGATTAAGTTCCTTGGGTGTTTCTTTTCAATGCCAAAGAATAAATTTATTTTGGCATTAAAGACAAACATTTCTAACCTACGGAAAAGAGGGCAGAGAGTTTGGGCTTAACAAGTATTTTAGGGGAATTTCTGTTGCAAAAGCAACCCCCATTCCCAGTACACCATTCCCCCCTCCCTCCTGGGACTTTCCTTCGTGGAACAACCAAAATCAATAAGGCAATTAAAGCAGAGCTTCAGAGTATATACCGATCACCCTGTGTGGTTTCAGAATATGCATTTGCAAGGGCAAAATGAAACACCCCCAAAGAACACATTTGCACGTATAATTACTCCTATTTGCTTGCATTCCTCATTCCTTTTAATTTCTCCTCCCACCTCCCAAGTTTCGAGGAAGAAATAAGAGTTGCATTTTTCTATGTACAGTATCCTCCCAGGTGGGTAGCCCTTGTCCTTGGTAGCAGGTAAATAGCAGACTTGAAGTGACTGCTCTGTTTCTGTGTATTTCATGGAACCCAAAACAATGTCAGCGCTCAGCTTAATAGTTCTGTGCACTTACATGAGGGAAGTTAATCTACCGCCTTGTACCAGTTTAACTTGGTGGAGGATTCATTTCTAAAAGACAGGAGAAAGGAGATTATCTTTGAAAATTTGAGAATTCATCTCTCTTTGGCCTCAATTCCTGACATGTATGTTATAATAAAATAAAAACTACCCATAATCCCATGGCATAGAGATAATTATTGCTGACACACATGCACCATATCTATGTCCTTTATTTTTGTATAACATAACATAACATAACATAATGTGTGTGTGTAAATTACATGCCACGTTACCCACATCAGGAGGGCCGGGCCACGATGAGGCGGTCACCAGGCCAGGGCTGAGAGTTTGCCAAAGTGCTGCCCATCTGGGCATTTGCCTGAGGTGGAATGCCAGTAATGTTCTACACCCAGGGGTCCTCCAGCTTTGTAATATGAAAAATAAAATAAAATAAAATAAAATAAAAGCACCTGGAAGCACACTAGAACTAGAAAGAGAAGTTTCTTCCTCCTCCAATGTCCTTCCAATATCCTGTGCTGACAAAGCTTAAACACTGTGCTTGCAACAAAGGAAAGATGCTTAAAGGATCCATGTGCATTATCACAGAACAGGTAATGAAGAGTGTATTTGGAACTAAGAAGCAGAAAATTGATAGCTGACCCACCACCAAGGGAAGCATTTCCCAAGGTCTTCCTAGAGGGCCCACCTGTGGCAAGGGATCTGGCCATTTATTTTATCAAGATTTCAGGCCACATGATTTGAATTCCTTAGACTTTTCTTCCCTCTGCCTCAAGTGTTTTTTTTCTTTCCATCTTAGAGAAAGACATACTTCTCTTTGCAGTGACTGCTGAGTGGACAGTGGACAGGATCTTGTCCTCTGGCCATAGTTGATTACATTCTGACTCATGGCCAGACCATTCATTGGCCAGGACTGGCCAGTGTGGGTCTCCCCTTGAACAATTAAAAAGCATAAAGGTGGCAAATCATGTCTATACAGACTTGAACCACAAACTGCTGTGGGGTCAGGTTGGGCCTGACAGTCTGGGCCATGAGCTGGGGAAGCCGAGAGTGGAAGGAGGAGACAAGGCAGGTGAGCAGAGGGCAGAAAAGGGAAGTCTGTGACCCCACCCTCAGCGAGAGGGAAGGACTGTCTTCCAGATCACCTTCCAGATCCTATGAGGCTGTACCTCCAAAGTTCAGTTCTGGAAACTCCCTCGAATCCCATCAGTAACCCCTAATTTTTACCTGTGCTGGTTTTAATGGGTGTCTGTTCCATGCTAACATTTAGCCTCTTTCCAGGCCCACATTTCTCATCCTTGGCACTATAGACATTTGCAGAAAGATAATTCTTTGTTGTTAGTGGGCAGGCTGTCCTGGGCATCGTAGGGTGCTTAGCAGGTTCTCTGGACCCTGCTCACCAGATGCCATGACAAAAACATCTCCAGTCAGTGTCCAATGTCCCCTGAGGGGCAAAATCACCCCCAGCTGAGGATTCCTGTTCTAGGCCAGTCTCTGCTTGGGCTCTCAATGCTGGTCCCCTTATCACCCCTAAGACAAGCCACATCAGTGCCTTTCCCTTGACCTGTGAACTTGCTCCAGTCCCCTAACCTTCCTCAGCCCAATTTTTCTCGGCAGGTACTTTTCTCTTTCTTGCCTTTCAGTTTGAACCAGACCTGCTGCCCTTGGCTCGTAATCCTCAGCTTCAACTAGTCTAATTTCTTCTGAAGGAATCTCTGAGATGTAAACCATTCCTTAGAAAGTCACTAATGACCTCATTCTTTTTTTATTTTAACAAAAAAAATACTATTTTATTTTGCATGTTGTTAATCTTTATGAAAATTATATCATGCTGTACATATTGTATATATAATGAACGACCTCATTCTATATTAAATCCAATATCCTCATGGGGCCTTACCTCTCTCCAGCAACCTGCGATCTACCATTCCTGCCTGTTCACCTTTGCTCCTAGATTAGCCTGAACAGGGGATGGTGAAGAAACAAATACTTTGGCACCTACATTCAGTCACTTTGTAGCCTTCTTGGTATAGCAAAGGTACCCACAAAACGATAGGAAAATCACTGAAGAAAAAGATAATACAGTTCTCAGGTGAAGAGCATTGAAGATCAAATAAAGGGGGAAAAATGAGAGAATAACTTTATCAACAGTATTATGCAATTATGACATGCTCCTCCCCATTTCTGCTGTTATGGGGAATACAGAAAAAACATATTTGCTTTCAAGATGTTTACATTCTAATTAAAAATCCAATACATAGTCATAGAAAACAATGATTGAATAAAATAGTAATAATAGGTTCATTTTGCAGCATACAGATGACAGATATTACACAAGGTTGACAGAGGACCTGCAGCAGATGATTTCATATGTATATACTGTTTTTACCATTCTTGGAGGACAGCCACACAGCATTTATTGAGTTTATATCAGGCCAGGCTCTGTGTAGAGAATTTGGCATTATTTGCTTTGTTCTACATAAGATGAATATGGAAAAGGACTCTTCCTGAGGTCTTGATCTTTCAGATAAGGCTTCCAAATCTGAGAACAATGGATGATAATTAGCCCCACATTTTTTACAAAATTGAAGTATAATTGATTTACTGTATTGTGTTGGTTTCGAGTGTACAGCACAGTGAGTCAGTATTTTTGCAGATTGTCAGAGCCAGCCGACAATCGATCAGGTCCAGAAACCTGTGCCGTAGGACTGAGAAAAGAAAGACAAGACTAGAAGATGGGGTTGAGAGGGTCTCACTCTAGCCCGCAAGACGCTAAGCCAAGAGTGGACCTCGAGTTTATTTCAGGCAGTTGATTTATACAAATTCAAGTGACTACCTTGTGCATTCTTGCACGTAGGCACAGGTATTGTTTTATGGTTTAAACACAGTGTGTACTAAACTCACTAACTTGTGCATAGTTCTATAGATCAATGTTGTTTATAATACTCGTAAACTAGGGTATATGTTCTCACATACCAAGATCACTAACTAAGGTTGTTGTTTCTATAAACTAAGATCACTAACTTGTATGTTGATTGTATCTCTCTGTTCAAAGATCATCAGTAGCTTAATGGCTCAGGATGTTCCTAGGGCTTTTAGATCACCTGGTGCATTCTTTCCTGAAAAGGGGTGGCAGGACAGAGATTGTCTTTGTTAGATCAATCTCAGAGCCTGACGCCAGCACTTTGGGATTTATTGTCCCGTTCTGTGCTCGGCAGTCCTCAGGTCATGAGTGGCTCCCCGCAGCAGATTATACTCCATTATAGGTTATTATAAGATAATGGGTATATTTTCCTGTGCTGTACAATAAATCCTTATTGCTTATCTATTTTATACTTAGGACTTTGTATCAGTTAATTCCATGCCCTCATTTGTCCCTCCTCACCCCGTCCCCTTTGATAACCATAAGTCTCTTTTCTCTATCAGTGAGTTTATTTCTGTTTTGCATATACATTCATTAGTATTATTTTTTCTTATTCCACGTATAAGTGGTATCACATAGCATTTGTCTTTCTCTGACTTCTTTCACTGAGCATAATATTCTCTGGATGCATCCACATTGCTGCAAATGGCACTATTTCATTTTCTTTTTTAAATCAGCCCCACATTATTAACTGGAGTTGTTAGACACATCCCTGCAGGACTAGCTGAGAGGTTGCCAAACTGGTCTTTCGTCCCTTGCTTCCCTGACCCACCCACAGCCTTTGTGAAGAGAAGACAAGAAGAGAATGGATTGAAAATATCGTTGAGGCAGAGCATCTCTTGCCTCAGCTGGCTGCTGCCTGAGCTGCTTTCTGCTTGGAGGTTCTGGAGGCAGGGGCTAGGCTACAGCTGCCCACAAGGGCGGGGGGAGAAGAGTTCGGAGGCGACAGCCTGCCTGCCTGGCATGGGTAAGGCAAAGAGCCAAAAGGATTTTCTGGACCAATTAGATATTGGGGAAGAAAAATGGGCAACTTCCATATTAATGGGACCCCACTGAAATGAAAAGGCCTTGCCAAGGAGAGACACCCACATAAGAAGGCAAGGGGGTGTGTGCTGCTGGGCACAGGATCAGGAGCCAGCTGGGGAATGCATCACCCACCAGAGGGGCCTGGGCAGTACAGAGGTCCTTGAGGAACCTCCAAAGAACCCACACATCCACTCCCCACGTAAGAGCCAGGCTTTAGTCTTCTGTTCTTGGATGTCCAAGAGAGCTCTAGCTAAAAAAAGACTTGAACACTCTCCTGCTATTTCTTGCTCCTCTTGCCTTGACTCTAGAAGGCCCATGTGAATGAAAAATATTGCCTGCCATATCAGTAAACAAAGGATGCTGTGGCCATCAAGCCATCAGCCACTGCAGCCATCTGATGGTAAGCGGGAGGGAGCTCAGGAAGGAAACATGCAGGCTGCCTGCTCTGAGTCCTTAGCCTCTGCAGCCACCCCAACGGTGCCCCCTGATGGGACTCAGGATGAGGAAGACAGTGTACTGGCCCCAGAGAACTAAGGTGCAAGTCAAAGGAATGATTTCAGTGAGTCCAGATGCTTGCATCTTCCCATACATAGAAAAGTGCTAAATTCCTTAACTTGAGATATCTAGTTTTCTTTAATTCACAGGAATCTTTTGATGTTCCCATTACCTGGTCTTTGTTGCAAAAACCCCTGTCTATTCTGGCTCCTCCTCTCCCTCTTCAGAGCAGTCTCTTTGAGCAATCTGAAAAGCTGCCTCCCAGGCTCAAAGTCCTCAGAAAGTTCACCAAACAAAACATAATTCTCAGCTTTTACGTTGTGCTTTTTTTATTTTTTCAGTCGACACCCAGAAGCAGGCAAAAGAGGAGGGGAAGAGCAAGAAGGAATGAAAAGGTAGCCCACAGCTCAGGCTGAGTTGGTAGGAAGGGGAAAGAGTCAGGGAGCAGGGGAGAAGATTTTGGTTTGGATTTGGATTGGACAGGATGTTTAATATTTGGAAGTGAGACTTGTTCTTATGACCCAAAGTTTCCAGAAACCTGTTGTTCAAGGGCTAGAAAGGGAGAGTTGCTATAAAATGGCAGAAGGCAGGAACTGGAAGAAAATAAAACCATCTCCTGTTTATCCCTCATCTAGTTCAGATCATTAACAAACTGGCTGAAAGTACAAAAGCCCTGAGAAGGAGGATGATCTTCTAATAAAGCTGCAGCTCAGAGAAGTTAAGCTATTTGCCCGAGGTCACATGGCTGAGAAGTGGTCTCAAAGCTGGAAGGTTGGGACCTGTGACACCATGCCCCGTGCTTTCTCACAGTATCCCAGATGCCTGCTTGAAACAAGAGTGAGGTATTGTTAAAGGCAGGTAGCTAGATATGAGCAGAGAAAGGGGTACACAGGCCAAATGGCAGGAATACAGCAAAAAGGAGGGGCACAGGCCAAAAGCAGGAAACCACTCATCTTGTAAACAACAGGGGTCCCTGGGCAGAGAAAGAAAAGCAGGAACCTCCATGCTGGTAAGGGGTCACACATTTTAGAGTGATGAGTGGCCTGGAGGCTGACAAAGAAAGGTAGAAAAAGGCAGGAATCTTTGGGGTCTGAATGTAACCTTCTGCTCATTAATCTCTCATTTCAATAAAATTAGCCTTGTAGGCTAGAAGTACCCATTATGCACTGATGCCATGACACTTCCGATTCAGGCTAAATAAGGACAAAAATCCCTCCTCCTCTCAGGAAAGTGGAGTTGGGATGAAAATCAGGGAATATGACCCCAAACCCTTCCCTCCCCAATGAATATTCCACCCATTCATTTTTACACTCTGTGTAAGCAACTGACCAAAAAAACCACTCAGGGCAGCTGCTCACTTGAGCCTGCCGGCTCTCCCCTTGAGACTGTACTATCTATCCCTTAATAAACCCTCCCTTTACTTTCTTAACCTCCACGTTCCATCTCTGAATTCTTTGTACGACGAGACAAGAACCTAGTCACCAGCAACATCATGAGGTTGGCATTTTAAAAAGAGGTAGAATTTTGCAAAGAGCACAGGTGAGGGCACTGCAGGCAGGTATGAGTGTGAAGACTTGGGACACTGGACCAAGCTGGGCCTGAATGCAGAGAGAAGAGTGGGCTGGAAAGGGAGGTCAGGTCGGTGGAGCTAGGTTATTGAGATCTGGGAAGGGGCGCCTAGATCTGACAGTTGCTGGAGGATTCTGAGCCAGCAAGTGAGATGAAGAAAAGCACAAGGAAGCACTCTCCTGGGGCTGAGGGAAGACAACACAGAAATCAGACCATGCAGTCACCAGGATGTGAAATGATGAGGAACAGAACAATTAGAACCATAATGGTGGCAAGAGAAATTGGCAGGACATGATGACCAATTTGATACAGGGAATAAAGGAGCGGCTTTAATAACAGGTTACTAAAGAAAAGAAGCTGTTTGGGGGCTGGCCCGCATCTATTGAGGTAAATAGCTTGCAGGGCAGCCTGTCAGTCACGGCTGCTATTAAGAGCCCAGGACTGCCTGGGAAGGAAGACTGGTCTAATCTAGTTTAGCCTTTCTTCTGCTCTTTTCCTTGAATGGCGATGCAGCCTGAATGCTAATGCGTGTGGTTCAGGGGATTCGCAGCGACACCGCCCAGGAAAGCCAGCTGGCTGCCAAGACCCAGCACAGGGTGACACTCTCTGGAGTGAATTGAACACAGCGGAGCATCTGGCTTTAACCCTGTGGGCGGACGAGCTTTTCCCTCCCCCTTCCCCTGTCCCTGGGGCTTGGCACGCAGCCAGCTCCTCTGGGTCAGGCGGGCACTAAGCAAGGATAACAGAAAGAAGTCTTTTGTCAACCGGATTCCACCTCCAGCAGGGACTGGAAACTCTGTAGCTCCATCTTAGCGAGGGGGAAAAAATAACAGAATAGCAGACAGATTAGAATGATTGACAACACAGACCCAAAGCCAAGGAGGGGAAGGGATGAGAACAGAGAGGAGCGGAGGGATTTGAAAGACAAGAGGTGGTAGCGAGAAAGAAGCACTCGGCAGGGAAGGACTCCCCCGGGCCCTGGGAGAGGGTGGCGGCGTGGGTGGCCCTGGGAGTTGACAGCAGGGGCCGGGCGGGGGCGGAGCTCTGAGAGGGTAGGCTCCGTGGGGATTCCAGCAGATGGTTTGAGCAGGAAGTCACTGTTCTGAAGGTTCTCCAGGCCCAGCGTCAGTGTGCGGGGAGATTGATCAAGCGGACAGTAAGGCTCAGTTTCTGCAAGGCCGGGAACAGCTGACGCCTACACCAGAAGAGGAGAAACTGCAAAGCCACAGGAAGGAAAATACAAGTGAATGCCGAGGTACTGATTTATGATGAGAAAGACAGTTGTGGACAGAGCAGAGTATTCATCTTAGCAGATCTGTAGTTTCCCTCCCTGCAGGCGAGGGACGAGGGGAGTCAAATTCTGGCCTGAAGGTTATAGCTGAGCCCACAACCAGAAAAGGGTGGTTTGCCCCATCATTCACAGCAAGTTTGCAGCCAAGGAGGAAAGACTGTCCCTCCCGGGGACAGGGCTTAGAGGACCCCAGCAACCTCAGGCGCTTTACGTTTCCCCTTTGTATCATCTAGGCCACTGTTGCTCAAAATCTGGTCTGAAAATACCTGCGTCAAAACTCACTGGGAAACCTGTGAAAAAAATTCAGATTCCCAGGTGTCATCTCAGATTTTCCAGCATCAAAAATCTCAAGGGAGAGACCCTGGAATCTGCATTTTAAATTAGTTCTTCACAAGATTTATGAAGCCTACATGATGTTTTAGGCTGACCCTTCACTTTCTTTTCAGTCTTTCCAAAGGGAAGGACATTTGGTTGATTAGATTTGCCCAACCGAACTTACCGTATGACGTCTAGGAAGCCAATAAATAGCTCATCCTTCCTCCCTCTGGGTTCTGATCCATTGAAGTATCGATATAAGAAGTCACGTGGGGATCTCAGTGTTGGTTTTATTTAGCACTCTCTGGTCAGGCGTGGTTGACATGTGGATTAGGGCCTCGCTGCTCTCTGTTAGAACTTAATTTGGGGACTTTTGCAGGCCTGAGATAGGAGAATGGCAGGGAGGCCCTGACAAGGAAAGCTTTCTGCATGGAGAATGGGCGTGGGGTCAGGTACAATCAGGCAGGTCCAGGGGATTCAAGAGATAAGAGGCTGAGGCATGCTGGAAAATGGTAACTCTGCCTGGTAGATAGTCCCCCAGAGAACGGGTACTGACAGAAGAGTTTCCCTCTGGAATCACATTGAAATTCTGCTTCCCTGGGCTCTAAATTAGATTCCATCTGACTTTACAAAATGGACACATGGCTTGAGATAGTCTTGCAAAGAAACTGTTGATTACTAAGAAGCTTCTTTGCAAAACAGGCTGGTATACAGACAGCTCATAGCAAATGACTTTTAACCATATGAAAAGATCGGTCTAACTCACAGTGATAAATGCAAATTAAAATTACCATTTTTTTCCAAGATGCTACTTCTCACCTATCAGATTGGCAAAAATCCAAGTTTGACTCAGTACTCTATTGGTGAGACTGTGGGGAAACCAGCACTCATATATTGCAGTGGGGAATGCAAAATGGTACCGCTCTGATGAAGAGGATTTGGTACAATTCAGCAAAATCAGATAAGCCTGAAATAGCTTGTCAAAGCAGATAGTAAGGAAGCTAATAGGACTACTGGGGACATATCAAAAGGCTGCAAGAGTCAACTTTAATGGGCTCCCACTGGCCAAAGATGGGACAAATTGAGCATTAACAAGAATAAGTGCAATGGGTTGAAACACATCAAATATGTTTAAATGCATGAGTTTATAATGATAAAAAAGTTTTTGGTTACCTTTGGAGGATGATAGAGAACAATCATTATTTTGAAAACTGGTAAATAGCGGGAAAGCACTAAGCATTTATTCTCTTTTTCCTATATAATTTCTACCCCTCAGGAAAAGACAGTTGAAGTTAAGAAGTATTAACTTTACAGAAATATTTAATTTACTAAACAGAAAAGGCATGAGAGAATTAAAATATAACCATGAAGAAAAGATTGCCTTTATACATGTATTACAGCTGATAAATAAAGAACAATAGAATTAGTCAATACCATATTTCTAATGAATTAATGCAATCATTTAAGCAATGATTATCCAGGGCTGCTAGCATCTCAAAGTATGCCTCTTGATAAAATAATATATGTCTCATGAAGTAGTTTCACCAAAAAACATTGAACTTGAATTTGATAAAATCTCAACATATAACTACCAATTCATGAGAAATATAGGGAACGGAGGGATATGTTCAATGATACCTGACCCCTAAGCAAAATCCAGGTGATAGGAAGTGCTACAGGATAAACTTATATGATTTTTTAACATATAAACTGTGGAGAGACAGAGACAGAGAGAGAAGAAAAAACACTGAGCAGGGAACCTGTAAATTAAAGGAGACTTAAAAGACATATAACCAATCATAATATAGGAGCATTATTTGGATGCTGATTCAAATAAACACAATGAACAAGAAGTTTGAAATAATCAGGAAAGATTGAAGCTGGATTGTATATTCATGATATTAAGAAGTTATTGTTATGTTTTTAGGCGGGATAATGGAAATGTGGTTTGTTTTTTGATACACACAGCTGAAATATTTATAGGTGAAATGATATGACATTTGGGATTCATTTCAGAATAATCCAGGGTCAGGGAGGGTGCCATGAGAAGTGGGTGGGAATATAGATGAGGTGAGATTGGCTGTAAATTGACCATTGTTGAGCTGAGTGAAGGGTAGGTCAAAGTTCATTATGCTATCCTCTCTACCTTTGTATATGATTGAATTTTCTATAATAAAAATAAAATAGACTTTTATGAATTAAAGATAATACTAATAAAGCAAATACTAACCACAAGAAAATAGTAGAGCTGACACACTCCTCCTTGTATGAGCCTTTTGGCAGCCATCCAGTGAGATAAAAACAATGATAGTCTAATTAGAGCTGACACAGAGTTAGGAAAAATCTTCTGATTTGAAATATGTTTAAGGATGCACCCTCATTTAACTGCAGAAAGTCCCTTAAGACATTAGCCACTGTTCAAAGATCAAAGCCTCTGTTTCCTATATTTTGCCTGTTTTTAAAATCAGTTGACTGAAGAAAAACAGGCAAAATACATGAAAGAATGGTTTTCAGACACTGGATGACAAGCAGGGCAGAACAGTAATCCCTGAGAAAAGGGAAACAAATGAAGTGAGCCCTCCAATTGCCCCAGCTTACTGTTCAGAGGAAGTTTCCAGCCAGAGCCTAGGGAAGCAAACCCCAAACAGAGCGTGGCAGGCACTTCTGTGTTCAGGAGATGGCGCTGAGAACTCAGAGCAGCCAAAGTGGCTAGAATCCACAGGGCAAAGTACTGGAGAGTAGGAACATCACGAGGCAGAGCTCTGGAAATCGGCAGATGGGTTCCTGTGTACACAAAGTCAGTCCTAAACAAACTGATTAAAATAAGTAATGAAAAGGAAAATCTTTAAAAAGGGACAAAGTAAAAACACAAATTACATTACATACAAACGGGTACGAATGACATCAAACTTCTCGTTGGAAACAGTACAAGTAAAAAAGAGGTCGCAGAGCTACACCTTTAAAATACCAAAAGAAAAAAAAATCCATTTCTTAGGATTCTATACCCAGAAAACATATCTTTCAAAAACGAAAGGAACATAAAGATTTTTTCAGACATATAAAAGCGGGCGAAAATTCACTGCCAGCAGACCAGAACAACAAGAAACCTCAAAAGAAGTCTTTAAGATAGAAGGAAAATGAAACCAGATAGAAATTCAGATCTAGGCAAAGAAATGAGAGCAACTGAAATGATAAATATGCGGGCTAATACAAAAGACTTTTTTTCCCCTAAAACTTCTTTTTAAAGGACCAGGATATTATTTTGCTGAGAGCGAGTTGTTCCTTTTTTTTTCTGAAATCACTAAGTAAAATAGCATGATTTTATCTCACCCTTTAAACACCTTTGTTTTTGTATTAGTTTTATCCTGTACCACTACGTTAGTGAAGTGTTCATGCACAGTACTTATCAATCAAATAATACAGTTCTATACAACTAGTACTGTATATAGGAGTTGTATGCTCATTTTTTTTCCAGACAAGAATAAATAATTAAAATCTTGGAGATGACTGCTGTGGTTTATAAAAATCAACTGGAGTGTTTTGAATAGTGATATAATATTACTATTTGACTTGACTTTTAGAAAAAATGACTAGAGTTAACAATCTGGACAATTACTTGAAAAAATAGGGACCATGGAATGAGATTAAACTGCTGAAATGTGAGGTCTCAAAATTTGAGGTCATTCAAAGGACCTTAAGCTAGCTTTACGATATGTGATTTTGATGACTGAATTTTTAAAAAAGATGCATGTCTCATCCTGGGTAATTGTTTTGACCTATTTGCAAAAAACAAAACAAAACAAACACACACACACACACACACACACACACAAACCACCCAAGAAGACAAATCTTTGAACTATTAAGCATTTTTAGTGCCTTAAAAAATAAGCCAGCACAAGCCTTATATTTTACGGATTTGGAAACTGAGGCCTACAGAGATGAAGTTACTTGCCTAAAACCACACGACTAGTTAATTGATTTCATTTGGCAATCATCCACCTTATGTACTGGAGTGTGAGGATACCAATATTCATGAATTTCAAGCAGCAAGATCACTCTCAGTTGTGCCATCCTTAGGCCTCCTTGTCTGCTGTGCAGAATTCTGGTCACTAGGTGGCAACCTAGACAGCAGCACCGCCTGATCCTGTGATTTCTCCAGCTTTGATTACCCACGTAAAGCAAGTTAATGGTGGTCACTCTTTGTTGTCATAGAATAAAGAAACTTCCTTAAAAAGTAACCTGGCTGTGACTGAGAGTTAAAGAAACAGAACATTCAGGAATTGACAACAAAGAAGAAAGAAAAGTGTAAACACATTTAGGAAGGATTGCTGATTTGTCTACTACATTAGCATCCTTCCCCTGTAAATTAAACAGCTCAGCATTCCAGCGTACTCACCAGAAGTCCAATAGAAGCTTCCAGTTTCTCCATTTGACACAGTTATAGTTGTTTACCTTAGACTAACCTGCTTACCATAGGAGAGGTCGCTCAGGTCAATTCTGCCTCATAAACCTGAATCTCTCACTTCCTCACCACCTTCACTGCTGCTTCCCTGGTCCAAGTCTTGCCATGGCTCTCTTGGACCCTTACAATATCCCCCTAATTTGATTTCCTGCTTTCATTCTCAACCCATCTCAAATCCATTTCCCACACTGTTCCCACTTTTGAAACTTAATCTAGTCATGACGTTTCCATGCTTAAAATGCTTAATGGGAGTTTGTGGATTATTCATCACTCTTTTAAAAAACATAGAAAGTGATTAAGATAAGTTAATAGCACCATTAACTTATCAACTGATGTTATTCAGAATGAAGTCTGACTCTGAGTCACAACCATGGGGCTACTCCCTCTGCCTCGTCAGAGAGAGAGAGAAAGAGGGCAACTCATTACACAAGAGCTGTTTCCCGGGGTCGCCGGACTCATGGACACTCCCCCTGCCCCTCACTGCAGAGCTAGTTAGTGATCATATGAGACGGCGGGACACGCATGTTTGGGATGTGAGTTTGCTTGTGGCAAGGGACTGAATCTGGAAGAACTATTTCTGAAAGGGAAAGAAATACAGAGGGTTTCAAAGAATTTTGGAATGAACTCCACTCCGCATGGAAAGATAATCCGGCAAAAAGGTCAAAAGACGTTTCCTAAAGACTGCAAATTTATACCAGGTAGAAGGCACACAATCCAGAAAATTGACTAGGAGGTAGCCTTCTGGATTGTGAGTGAAGAGAAGAATTTCGATGGTAGCTAGGCAAATAATAAAAGGAAACAAAGAGAGGTCACACTGTTTATGGACAAGTGCTGGGACTCAATACAACATTCTTTTCTTAGGGCTGTAAGCTTAAAATAACACAAAACAAAACAAAAATGTCTCTCTAGCATGAAAGATGATAATATTACACTCTAGAGGGTAAAAAGAGAGCTAACACTTGATAAAGACCTACTTCAAGGATCTAGTTAATTTTAGAAATCATATGTATTGTACTCTTAAAAATGTGGAAAATGTGGACTGTATGAAGCAAAGGATCAAAGATAAGCAGATAAAATATTGAAATGGAAAAGGAGCTGATCGAATGATGGGCAGAAAAGGACTTGGAAAAAAATGTCTTAAGGAAGTAAAAATGTAAGCATAGAATAAAAAATAATCAGAATCAACAGTGAAGAATTAACACTACGGAAAGTCAGATCTATGCTGTAGATTCTGGGGAATCAACCTCAAAACTCTCCAAGGATACACAGGAAAAGGATTAAGAAAGAATATGATTTAAAAAAAAAAGAGAGAGAAAGAGAGAGAGAGAGAATGTTGGATGAGGAGGATAAAGAGAGACCTGAAAATACAGACAAGAAAAAGGCTGGAACCAGTGGAACTGAAGCAACAATTCAAACATACATGAACTTAGGAAAGGTTCGAGTTTGAAAAAGAGAGTGACTCACAGTGGTATAAGGGATGTGTTCATGTAAAGGGACCAAGACCTGTACAAATCCCGGTGAATATTTTTAAACTGAAATTTGTACTGAAATCATTGCAAATTCATCTGCAGCTGTAGTAAATAAGACAGAGAGATCCCATGTGCCCTTTACCCAGTTTCATCTAATGGTAGCCATTCACAAATTATAGTACTATGTCATAACCAGCGTATCAGCATTGAAACCATCCGCCAATCTGACTCCGATTCCTCCAGTCTTACTTGTACCCGTTTGCACTGTGGATGTGTTTGATGTGTATGTGTGCATATTTTGTACAATTTTACCACACATGTAGGTTTGTGTATCTACCACCACAGTCAAGATCCTGAACATTTTCGTCACCATACGATCCCTCGTGTCAGCACAGTATAACCACACCAACCTCCCTCCCATCATGATACTCGCCCTTCTATCCCTAACGCCCGGCAACCATCAATCCATTCTCCATTTCTAAAATGTTTCATCAAGAATATTGTATAAGTGGAATCATATACAGTATGTGACCATTTGGGAGTGGCTTTACTCACTCAGCATAATTCCTTGGAGATGTGTCCAAGTTTTTGCATGTATCAATAGTACATTCCTTTTGGTTACTGAGTAATATTCTACAGTATGTATGTACTATAGTTTGTTTAAATGTTCACATGTTGAAGATTGGGGGTATTTTAAAAATTTAAGCATAAAGAAAGAATTCAGTACTTTACTAGGCAAAACAATAATAATAAAAATATTTATCAACACAAAAGGAAAACATTGGAATTATCTTAGATTCTTCCAAATATCTCCATTAATTGGTGTTTTTGTCGTGATATATCAAACTGCTAGTCATAACTTTTATATAGGCTTAAAGATTTGTGTTTTTTAAAATTTGGATATAATTGATGTAAAACATTAGTTTCAGGTATATAGCATAATGATTTAATATTCCTATACATTACAAAATGATCTAGTTACCATGCATCACCATACATAGTTACAATTTTTTTCTTGTGATGAAAATTTTTAAGATCTACTCTCCTAGCAACTTTCAAATATATACATAATATATATAATAATTATAATTACTGTTATAGTTAATATTTAATATTATATGTATTTATTAACTAGAACAGTAATTATAATAGTATTATTAACCATAGTTTCCATTCTGTACTCTACCTCACCATGACTTATTTATTTTATAGCTGAAAGTTTATACTTTTTAAACCCCCTCACCCATTTCGTTCAATATTTGTGTTATGAATCACAGTAATAGTCACTAGTAGAATTTAAAAAATAAAACACAGGACATCTGTTTTCAGGTCACAAGAGAACTAAGGGGGTGGGGGAGGCAAAATTAAACCATAGATTAAAAATATAGGAAAAAAAGGAAATAGTAAGGAACGGTTTTAAAAAGGACAGTGAAAGTGAGACCATGCATGCCAATTATGACAATAGGTGTAATAGAGTTAAATTCTCTTGTTAAATGAGAAAGACTATCAAATTTATTAAAATCTCTGTGCAGAGCATTTATTAGAAGCTGTTCTAAAACAAAAATTTTAAAGAGAGCCTAAAGAAACATGAGGATTTTTAAAAAACAATTTCTGTTTTCCTTGTGATTGGGTCTACACTGACCTGTCCCCATTCTAATGAAAGAGCACAACCAGCTGATGCGCCAGCCATCTCCCCACAGGCTTGCTGAGAAATGTCCTTGCAGTAGACCAGGCACTCCTGCCTCCCCATCTCCTTCCCCCAACAAAGAGAACTTAAAGGTGGAGGGGCGGGTTTAGAAGGCTTACTTTTAGGAGTGCCCAGTGTTTGTAAAGGCAGGGAGTGCTTGACAAGGTTCTCCCACAGGCAAAGAAGAAAACCTCAAGGTTGGATTATTTATAAATTTCGAGGGTTTTTTTTTCTTCTGGATGAAAAGGAGACTAATATCTTGCTCTCCAAGTGAAAGTCCAGGAAGCTATAGTGATTGCTGAGCTGCCCCAGATGAAGAAAGAGCCAAAGTGAGAGGGGACAAAAGACTTCTCCAGGGAGGACTCCCCTGGAGTTCCTGAGAATTCACAGTACTTACCCATTTAGCCCCTTCAGAGTCCCCCAGAGATGGAGCTGAAGACTGAAGATGAGGCTGGGAGGTGCAGCTTGCTAGAGACTACATAGCTTGGGTCAAAGGAGAATATACATCAGAAGAATGTCACACATTGCTGGGTACCGTCTAGGGGTCGGGGGGAAGATGCATTTGAATCTACAAGGGCTCACCTGTGCCGAGGGGAGGTTCTTGGGATTCAAACTCTTACTAGTGGGTACCCACGCACACCTACCAAGTCTATAGATAATGAGCTGGTTCAGCCAGGATGAAGAGCAACACAGGGTAAGCTGCCTTGTCACCGGTGACTGGGGGTTGCTCACAAAAGAGACTAACATTTACAGCCAGCAAATCAGAGGTCCTCTAACTTCCCCTGCAGTCACATAAGAGAAAGTCCTTTTCCCTTTACCAGCTGAGGGGTAGTGGCAGAAATGAGGAAGAGGGCAAGAGAGCGTAATGCGTGTTTTGCTGACCTCCCCTCCTTCCTGCACTTTCAGGGACTTTTTCCTGCCAAGCTACTGCAAGTGCAACTCTAGTCTGTGCTTGGAGGAGGAGGAGAGATCAATGTTTTGCCTGGGGAACTTCAATAACCCAATAGAGACTGAAAGTTATGCAATCAGGCTGAAGTATTGCAGTCTATTCAGTGCAGCTGATTAGAATTATTTGTATAATAAAGCTGTTCCATGTTTTTATCCCCAATGAGTCAATATGCCTCAGTCAAAATGGTTTTAAAAAGAAAAGAGCCATTATAATATTAAAGTATAATTCAAGAGAAAATTTGATGAATATCACATGATACTTCACTTACATGTGGAATCTTAAAAAATGAAACAAATGAGCTTATTTACAAAACAGAAACAGACTCACAGACATAAAAAACAAACTTACGGTTACCAAAGAGGAAGTAGGTGGAGGGATAACTTAGGAGTTTGGGATTAACAGATACACCCTACTGTATATAAAGTAGATAAACAACAAGGACCTACTGTATAACACAGGGAACTATAGCCAATATCTTATAATAACCTGTCATGAAAAAGAATATATATATATATGACAGAATCACTATGCTATACACCAGAAACTAATAACACTGTAAATCAACTATACTTCAATTTGAAAAAACAAAGAAAACATATAATGAATGGTTTAAGAAAAACCAAATATTTTTATTTTGATCAAGTATAGTTTCCTCAATGAAGATAGAGTCATGGGTCCTTATGAACCAAATGACATTTAATAAAGATTTACAATAAAAACTTGAAGGAATACAGGGAGAAATTTAGAAAGTCACAGTGTATGTAAAGCCTTTAAAATACGATAAGACAACTAAAAATTGGCGAGGTGAATTTACTTGCCCAAAGTCAGGCAGTAAGAGAATAGCAGAGTCAAGTCTAGAACCACTGGTCTGGGTTCTTTGCATCTCAACAAGCTGACCTCCTTCCCTGACATACACACACGTGTACACATATGTACACACACCTACAAATTAAAACATGTCCCCCGGGAGCTGTTTGTTCTTCTGGCAGCTCCCGGGGGAGCGAAAAATGTTCACGTCTGAACAAAGTTTTCTTTTTGTAGCTTTCTTTACCTATAGAGAATCAGCGATTGGAGATCCTATAAAAATCATAAGTTTCAGTGAAAGAAAGAAAGAAGGAAGGGAGAAAGAGAAGGAGGGAGGAAGAAGGGAAAAGAAAGCAAAGGAGGAAAAAATGGAATCTCATTTAACATATAAGACATTGGAAAATATCAGAAATGGTGAATGAAAACTTCTAAATGGCATGAAGTGAAATGAAATATGCATCATACAATCCCATTGTCATTTTATTGATAATGCATAATCCTAGAATAAATCTTAGTTTATTGGCATTTCTTTTTAATTCCTGGGAAAGAATAAGAAAGAAATTATGACACTTGTGGTTTAACCGAAAGTAAGAATTCCCAGACCCAAGGTTCTTTATCCTACCATTTACCTTTATAACCTATGAGTCCAGATTTGTCATCATTTCACCAGGATAGGGGCAGAGTGAGGACTGGGTTCGCTTGAGTGTGACGGTCTCAGTACTACAATGTATAACATTATGTCGATGCCTGGTTCTTGTAAGTATTCATGATTTAGGCTTATTAGTGAGGTTAATAATCTCATAGGCCAGCAGAGCACCCTTGCCACTCATAGGCCTGAAAATCCCTTGTCTGTAGACCTGTTTAAATTCAACACTTTAACAGAACACTTCTTCATAAGTGGTCTACTTTTCCTGTTACAGTACTACCATATAGATTGCTGTATGCCAAGTAGTTGAACTCCAACTTTTTACCACTCAGCTACATGGCTGAGTGATGAAGCATTGAGTGCCTTATGGAATAATATTAACCGTGAAGTAAAAATAGATGATACTCAGTCTATTTTAAGCACAAGTAGATTACCAAGTCAAATATTTAGAACGACTAAAGAGAAAAACATCCAAACATGTAAACTAAACCTGTCTCTATCTCTCCATCTATCTGTCTGTCTGTCTATCTATCTATCTATCTATCCATCCATCCATCCATCTCTGTCTACATATTGTTACCAATGACCTGAATAGATTTATAGTGTATCTAGAAATGTACAGGAACAAAGCATTGAATGCCAGTAAAGTTCTCAACACCTATGATTCAAGATGCATGAACTGCATGCTGCCTTATTGGTAGTCGTTAGATGAGAAGATTTGTCCAGAGATATGATACGGTGGTTCTGATTCCCATCAAAAGGACTAACATTGGCAGCTTCTTCCTAAAAATACTCTGTACTTTAGTCGTGTAAATCTACCTCTTATCGTACAGGGAGCAAATGGGGGGCGGGGGTAGGGTGACTCAGGCATACAGGAATAGGAGAGAACAGTGACTTCTTAGAAATGAAAAGTTGAAATAAAACCTTTTGAGTCAACAGGGAAGATGCCACAATTGTGTGCATGCACACACACGCAAATCTATATTTAGAGATATGATTCACAGCCAGGAAGAATAGAGATTTTATATTCATATCTTATAAAATTTCCCCTTTCGCAGTTCCTCATGGATCAATATAAGAGAAAAGGTGTCCTTTTGTTCTCTGTGATATTGTAAATTATGTGCACATTATTCCACACAGTCTCTAATAAGTAGCAGAATCCCAGGATTTTGTCTAATGTATATTTGAGAAGTAACAGTGGATTTGCCAACTCATCACATCTTGACTGCAATGGTGATGTTTTACGCGCCATTCCTGTCTGTGTTGGAAGTTACTGATCTTATTGTTCATAAGATAACTTGGGATGATAATTACCCCAAAGGAGATCATTTCACAAGAACCTTTGTGGCCTGTTTTAAATTCTGAGTACTTGGAATCCCTAGGGAGTAAATTCAAACCGAGGAAGGCTAAAGAGGCCATAGCCAGGACACTGAAATTGGTCAGGTAACCACCAGAAAGTGGAGCAGATTCAGAGCCAGTGAAGGAGTTCAGAGTCCACTGAAGTTCTAAGGGGAAATATGGACAAGCCTTCCCAGATTCTTTGCTCCCAGGCCATGGATCAATCACCAATGACCTGTGTGTATTTCCATGGAATGTCTGAATCAGCATATATCTTAAGGTAGCCCTATGGGTTCCCCACATTGTCTTAGTCCCCAGCATGCATCATCCTGGAACTTATGGGATTGTTTTGCAAAGGAAAAATAATATAAATTAAAAGCAACAAACAAAGATAGGACTATAGGAATGGAGATCTAAATAATGGAACCTTGAGGGATCAGAACAGAACTAGTTATTTCTCTTACTCAGGAACATACTGGCAAAAGACATTTGTAGTCAAGTTTCTACGTTTACAGGAGACACTAAATTGTCTGAGGGAGTAAAATGTTAATCAGTAAAGACAGTATTAGGGAACTCACCAGAAAATTAGCTGCGGAGTGTCAGTGAGGGCTAATGGAAAGCAGTATGTGAGAAAACGTAATGGTTCAAATTTTGTTTATGGGGATGGACTCAGAACTATCACATATGCTCAAGGAAGCCCTAAAGTCACTCTGTCTCAGGGAATAGCTTTGCTGCAAAGGCTGGCTGGACATCTCAGTGAAGCCGCTGGAGGCAAACTAAAAGAATATAGTCTTACCTGGGTTCAAACTCTGGTTCAGCCATATCTAGAGAAAAGGAATCAGATAGGATCATAGCATCACTCAGAAAACCCCAGCAGAAGTGAAGCAATTCCAGAGAAAGGCAATTGGAATGATCAGGCTGACAGGGAAATATCTACAGCTGGACAGTTTGAAAACCAAGTATACTTGAATAGGGAAATATAAGGACTAAGAGGGAAGGTCATCTTTGTCTGTGAAACCATAATGGGAACATTAATGGACAGTGATTTGTTTCCTAATTCCTAGAATGCCTTATCTGGTAAAGTGCTAACCAGTAAGGAAGATGATTGCAAAGATGATGATGATGGTGAAGATGATGGCAGCAAATAATTTTGTGCTTGATAAAGAGTTTACGCTCCAGGAATGCTTGTTAGATGAAATGGATCACCTTTTGTGTTGTTACTGTCTAATATTTGAGAAGCTAATCTTCCAGGACCTCCCTCAGGGACAAAGAAAGTTTTCTCTGGTCCTGTTTGGATTTCTTATGTTACTGAGCTGTTTCCCAGCCCCAGCCTAAACAGTGCGGTAGGCAGCCCTGCGCGGCAGCCCAAGACATCCCAGTCTTTTCATCTATTTGATGGGGTAGGATGTGGTTTGCCTGATTATCACAGTTTGGTGTCTCCAAGAAGCAGACCCTGAGATGGAGACTGGCATGCAGATTTTTTAGGGAATGCCTTTGAAATCAACCCCCATGGAAAGGAAGGAAAGGAAGCAAGACTGGGCAGAGGGAAAAGCCAAGCTGTGATGCAGTCTTAACGGATGACTCAGCCAACCACGTGGGGGGTTATGAAGGTGGAATGAAACTCAGAGCAGTCACGGGCTGTGCTAGAGTTAGACATGGGACCCCCTGGGAAGGGGAGGTGATCTTGCTCATGCAATTCCTTTAGCTGAGCTGATCCTACAGCTGAGGGTGGAGTGCCAGAACAGTCCCAGCAGCTGGGAGTAATTGGTTCTTCATTCTTGAAGGGGGGTCTTGGCAACACATCCCAGCATCCCCACAGCCGCCTCCATCTTGACCTCCAGTTCCCATTTCTGACTGACATGGTTGGACAACAGGATGCTGCTCAGGCTCTGTTCGGTGAGAGACCACGGCTCAGCTGCCAAGTACAAGACCAGCCCTTGGGGAAACCAAGGAGCTGACAGGTTTGTCCTCAGTTGTCCTGGCTTCCCTTCCTGGACTCGTTGCTCCCTTTGCCAATGCCTCGTCCTCTCCCTGCTCCCCCCATCCTTGCCGGTGCTCTTCTGCTCACCTCCCTACATCTCTCCCACACCCACTTCTCCATTGGAAGAGATTTGGTAAAATCATTCACCCAAACCTGTCAATGACAGGGACTGGCTTTGCGTTTCAATGTAAAATAGAATCTTTGGGCCCAAAGAGTGAAGCCCTCTGGAACTTGGCTGTCTTGGATGAGCAGAGACATTGTTTGGGGAGAAGGGAACACCTTCCTGAGTTGTAGGAATGAAGTGGTATTGGGAGCTGTCAATTCCGGAAGGTTAAGCATGGCCTCAAGATAGGTGTGGATGGGGCCAGCAAGAGAGAAGAAGAAAAATAGGCTTTTCCTGGAGGCTCCTGCTGCTGGACATGATTGACAACTACTGATAAAAGCAAGAGCTGGCTCCCTCCGCGTGGGAACTGCTGCTGCCTAGCAACTTGGGCTAAGGAATCAAATCCGAGGTTTTTCCACCCTGAACCAAGAATTCATCCCTTGTCAATTCTGATGAGTTTGTTGGAGTGAGTCCAAGTGGAGACTAGAGAAACTAGACCTCTGTTAAAGTGATGACAGCCAAGGTAGTTTGCACAGGACTAGGGTTAGTTTATCAGACTTCCACCCCCTCAGTGGTCCCCACCTGTTCTGGCTGCCAGTGTTCCATTTTTTAGTAGCAAGAACCTTTGATAGCCTAAAAGAAGACTTTAAAAGGGAAGAATTTTAGAAGATTTTATTGATATATCATAACCTTCTGTTGTTTAAGGCAGAGCAACTTTCTCAAAGATTTTATATGCTCTGATAGACTGCAAAACGGTATCTTTTCAGCTCCATCTGATCCCATTTATTGTTTGGGGGAACTTAGTCTCTTACACCATCAACAACAAGTTTGACATTGTACTTCGAAAAATCGCAAGTTACCTACATTTTAAACATCGATGGGTTACTTCCTGGAAGAAGCATGTGGGAAATTAGTGAGTTATTAAAGGGGTATATTTGAAAACAAATTTCCAGCTGAATTCATTTTTGATTCTGCTTCACATGCCACCTCTTTATTTTCAATATAATTCTTTAATGTCAATGGTAATATTTTCTTATGTTAGACTAGACTGTAAATACTAGGAAAGCAGAGATTTTCGCTTGTTTTGTTCATAGATATATTCCTGTACTGAAAACATAGTTAGAGAATCAACAAATGCTTGTAGAATGAAATTAATATTTCCTAACACCACCTAGGGGCTCAAAATTCTCAAGCTGCTTTTTGGCTTTTCGGAAAATCTTACCCTAGCTCCCACCAAAATATAACTGTCTTTGCCCCACTCTCTTTTTGCTGCTGATGACCTAACTAGTAATCCTTTTGGCTTAGTATGTTAGGAAGAGTTGACTAAGAGTCATGATTCCCGGGATTAATCATGAATCGGCCAATAATTAGTTGGGGAACTTTGGGCAAGCCACTTACATTTTCTGGGTCTCTATTAGTTCATCTGTAGAAGATGATTTAGTAATTCTTTTATCTTGCAGGACATTGGATTGGATCTAATAACATAACAAGTAGTTTAATGGTTAAAAGCAAGAATTCTGGATCTAGACTCAAATCCCAACTTCTTACTTGCTAATTGTATGACCTTAGGCAAGATATTTAATCTTTTTATGCTCTAGTTTCTTCCTATGTTAAATGGAGATATTTATAGTACTCCTCTCTTAGAATTATTGTATAGATCAAAATAGTCAATACTTGCAGAACACTTAAAATAGTGCCTACCACATAGAAAGTACTCATAATAAATGTTCGGTATTGCTATTTTTAGATGTAAAATAGTTTGGAAAATGTGAATTGCTGTTCAACTGTAAGGTAATTAGATTTCCATATAAGCGGTCACCATGGCTCATGCTGAAATGAATGACGAATGCTGAAATTTTAGGCCCTGTGATAAGTTAGGAGGTGAATGATTTGGCACCTCTCAACTTGCACCTCATAGCTGGCCATGTATTCTACCCATTCCCAGGGCTGGTCTGAGCTGTCCATGTATTGGACACAGTGGGTAAATTTACTCACAGCCTTTCCAAGTTCTGTCATCATCTAATCGTGTGTTGTTCGATACGTCAATTAACTTGCTCGATTCTGAGTTTCCTTATTTGCAAAATGGGAATGATAACAGCTTATTGCCGTTTTCAGAGGGTTAATGAGAGGCCCAATTAAGAAATTCACTATTCAAATACAAGGTAGTATTGTTCTTTTGTTTACTCTCCTTGACGTTTTGATAGACCTTTAGCTATCCTGACTTACAAAAATAGTAGGCTGTTTGATGCTGTGCAACAATAAGTGTAGCCTCTTACAGACACAAGTTTGTTTTATTTTTCTATTCAGACTCCTCCACTATGCAAAGTTGGAAAACAGCCCCTACAGGCCATACAATCTGCTAAGGCCTCCGTTCTGGTCGACTGTGTGGGCCAGGGTGGCCTTGCTGGCTGATCAGTCAGCCTTAATGGCTCATCTCAGAGCAGCTCAGTGTTTGCCAATGGCTAAGTTGGTCTAATTGGCTTAGTTTTGCAGGTTTGAGATCTTAAACTCCTTAGCGAAATAAAGCATTTACATTCTTGTTAATGTTTCATAAATATGAATATTGCAGAGCTGGAAAGTTGGGTGTAGATTATTATGCAGGAGATTCAGAGAATGTTTTCATTTTTGGTATTTGGTTCAGGTCTTGACTAGCTTCTGCTAGGGGAGTGTGATAGAATAGCTGGTATTGGATTATCCCTCTTGTGGTAAGCAATCACAAAACTGGAAAAATATGTGAAGCAACTATTGTCAGACACTGGAAAATAAGCAGTGCAAAGGATGGTCCCTGGGAGAAACTCATGAGATAAGCCCCATGTTGTTGCAGCTTTCTGCTTGGGGATTTTTTTCCCAACCATGGTATGGAGACTAGGATCTGAGTGGAGAACAGTAGTCCTGATGAGCTGAGGAAACACAGATCAGAGTTTGGGGTTTCTGAAGTGACTGGAATCTGTAAAACAGGGCAGTGGAGAGGAGGAGCTGCACAGAGTAGGCGGGAGTTCTCCCTAAATCCTTGGCTGAGGACTGTGCTGCATATGTGCGATGAAATGGAAAATGGTAAATAAGAGGGTGCATTTAAATGACAATGTTATTTTCTCTTTTCATAACTTTCTTAAAAGTGAATGAACTGTTTAAAGTAAAATTAATAATGTTGTAAGGGGATTTTACATTTGTAGAAGCAAAAGGTATGACAAGAGTAGCACAAAGGACAAGGGTAAATAAGTAAATGGAATTATATTATAGTAAGTTTATTACATTTGTAAAGGACAAAGTGGGAAGTGAAAAGTGGGAAGTGAAAAGTATCAGGTGTAAAGTAGGAAGGATGAAGTAGGAAGTGCAAAGGTCAGAATGAAGTGTGAAGTTTGAAGAACAATATGACTCAAAATAGACTTTGTTAAGGATGCATATCGTAAGCCTGAGAGCAACCACTAAACATTTAAGACAAAAGGGATGTAATTAAAAAGCCAATGAAGAAAATAAAATGGAATACTTAAAAATATTTAATTAACCCAAAAGAAGGCAGGAAACAAGCAACACAGACAAAAAAAACAGAAGAGGCAAATGGAAAACAAATAACAAGCAGATAGATTTAAATCCAATCTTATGGATTATTTCAATAAATGTAAATGGAGTAATCTCCAATTAAAAGGCAGAAATTTTATAGCTGGGTAAAAAAAGCAAGGCCCAGTATATGACATCTACAAGAAACACACTCTGAAAATAAAAATACAAGTAGAACAGAAGGAAATATACCATGTGACAGTAAGCATGACAAAACTGGTATTAGTATATTAATACCAAATAAATTAGACCTCAAGACAAAAAGTATTAGGTGTGATAAAGAGAGTAATTCATGAAAAATACACAATAATCCTAAATGTGTATTTGCCTAATAAAAGAATTTCAAAATCATGAGACAAAAACTGAAAAACCAAAAAGAAAAATCCACAATCACAGTTGGTGATTATATCATCCCTCCTTTAGTAATTAATAGAGTAAGTGGATAAAAAGTTAGTAAGGGTATAGGGAGAGGATATAGCTCAGTGGTGGAACATGTGCCTAGCATGCATGAGGTCCTGGGTTCAATCCCCAGTACCTCTATTAAAATAAATACATAAATAAACCTACTTACCTCCCTCCCACCAAAAAAATAAAATACAAAAAAAGTCAGTAAGGGTATAAAAATCTTTGTTATACTATCAATCAAATGTACCTATGAAGCAATAGGTACATACCATTATCCCAAACCATAGAGTATTCATTCTTCTCAAGTGCATGTGGAACATTTACTAAAACAGCCATCTGCTGAGCCATAAAATAAATCTCAGTAACTGTAAAAGGACTGCAATCATGTAAAGTATATTCTCTGACAACAGTGAAATTAAATTAGAAATCAGTTACAATTTGCTATTTAGAAAATTCCACAAATATTTGGATATTGAAATAATGCATCTATCAATAATCCATAGCTCAGTGAAAAATTCCAAGGGAAATTAGAAAACATTTTGAACTTGATAAGGAAAACAATTTATCAGAACTTTGACACTCAGCCAGTGTAGTACTTGAAAAGAAATTCAGAGATTTAAATACCCATTTTAGAAAAGAAAAAAGTTAAAATCAAAGATCTCAGTTTCCAAATTAAGAAGCTGATAAAAGAAGAGCAAATTAAGTAGGAAGAAGGAAATAATGAAGGTAAAAATAGAAGTTGATGCAATAGAATACAAACAAAAGAGAAAATTGTCAGAGCTAAAAGTTGATTTTTTGAAAAGCTCACATCTGGACCAAGGCACAAATTAATCTATCAGTTCTTACACTCATATATCGCATTTGACCTCAGCAAAATAAGAGAATAATTATGATCTCCACTCAGGCTGATAAGTAATAAATAGAAAAAAACATTCAATAAAATATATGTAACCAGATGAGTCTGGAGAAGTTAATTTATTTGCATACAGCCTCCAGAAATCATTTTTGGAAATTATTTAACTAATTTTTATTTTTTAACAAAGATACATGCTAAAGGTTTTAAAAGTCAAAGGGTAGTAAACAATTTATAAAGGAAGAGTTCCGGGTATCATGTTCCACTCCTCCACATCGCTAGTCCCACTTCTTGGAGGCAAGCACTGCACTTATTTTTTTCTAGTGTTTATCTGCATAACTTAAAATTAAGTATCTAACTCTATTTTTAATAGATCAATTTTACGTTTTCTCTGTGTATTTTCTACTATGGTGCAGAATGATTTAGCACACACAATTCACTCTGCCCATACTTCTTCACCTCCTTGCAGTAGAAATATATCACATTAAAAAAAAATCAGTATTCACTTTTTTTAGTGTTGTGACTAAATAGGTATCATATACTCTGAACCGTAATCATAATATATTGTGGATATATTTCCTTTCTTTTACAACTTTTGGGTAGCTCTGGCATTAATAATTTTCTGATTCTTATCTGCTTAGTTTTCTCTGAATCTATTGCTCATTCTTCCCACTTGCTCCAACAGCCTCTCAATGCAATGTCCCACATCATGAAACACAGGAGATCATCTCTTGTTGGTTTTGTTTTTAAAAAAGGAATCTTTCTCCTGGAGCATGTTTATTTGCCACTCTTGCTCTTGAGAATGTTGCACTCAATGCTGCCATTCTGGGGGTTTCCTTTACCATCAATCAGAGAATTCCTCTCACCACTCTTGTTGTGTTGGACCCTAAAAAATTTCATCTCATATAATCCTCTGCCTTCCTTCACTTTGTTGTTTTGCTGGTGTAGTAATTATAGCAGCTTCCTAAGAATGAATCATAAGTAAATTTTGTTTAGGTTGCATATATCTTACAATTTTATTTCATCTTGCTTTATTGCTTAGCAGGATATAGAATTTTAGGTTGGAAATTATTTTCATTTAGACCTTTGAAAGTATTTCTCTATTGTATTCTAGTCTCCAGTGTTGATGTTGAAAAACCCGAAACCATTCTAATTCTATATTCTTTGAATGCTTTCTTTAGCTTCATATTTGGGCAATGTCTATTTTTAAAAACCAGCTTTATTGAATTATGACTGATGTACAGTGAGCTGCAAAAATAAAAAGTGTAGAATTTGATAAGTATCATGTACACTCCTAATACTATCCACAATCAAGAATCTACCCATCAGTTTGGAACATTCACAGTTTCCTTGTGCCCTTGAATAATTTCTCGTTCCCGTCTCTCTTTGCAACCCCTCTCCTATGACCCATCCCCAGGAAACCGCTTCTCTGCTTCCTATAGAATATTTTGCATTTTCTAGAATTTTATATAGATGGATTAAAACAGTATGTATTATTTTTGCTTGGTTTCTTTTACTCAGTGTAATTATTGAGATTACTCATATTCTTACGTGTATCAATATTTCATTCCTTCTTATTACTGGGAAGTAATCCATTGTGAACAACTAATTCTAAAATTTATATGGAAATGCAAATGAGCTAGAATAGTCAATTTTTTTAAACAAAGAGCAAAGTTGGAGGACTTACACTACTTGATTTCAAGTAGTTTGTCCTTATTTACTTTGTACTTTTTTACAAAGCTACAGTAATCAAGAGAGCATGGTATTGGCATGAAGATAAACATTTTAATCAGTGGAATAAAATCAAGACTCCATAAATAGACCCACACATAAATTGATTTTCAACAAAGGTGAAGAAAGAATAGTCTTTTCAACAGATGGTGCTGAAACAGAATATTCATACGAACAAAATGAACCTCCACTATTACCTCATACCACACACAAAAATTATTTTAAATGGAGTATAAATCTAAACATAAAAGCTAAAAGTATAAAACTTCTGACAGAAAATGTAGGAGACTAGCTTCCTTGGTGTGGAAAAAGATTTCTTAGGACAAGAAAAGAACAAACTGTAAAATATATTTTGAAAAAATACATTGAATTTTATCCAAATTTTTAAAATTTGCCCTTTGGAAGATTCCATTAAGAAAATGAAAAGATGAGCCACAGGCTGGGAGAAAAATTCATAATACATTTATCTGACAAAGGACTATGTCCCGAATATATAAAAAACTCTTAGAGGTCAATAACAAGTAAATAGCCCAATAAAAATAAAAATTGAAAGATTTGGATACTTCACAAAAGAAGATATGCAAATAAGCCAACAAGCACATGAAAACCTGCTCAACATCTTCCACCCTGAGGGAAATGCAAATTATAACCACAGTTAAGATTCTCTCACAGATACACTAGAATAACTATAATTAAGAAGACCGACAATAGCAAATGTTGGTGAGGGTCTAGAGCAACTGGAATTCTTATACTGATGGGAGTATAAAATGACACAACCTTTTTGGGAAACACTTTGACAGTTTTTTGAAAGTTATTCATGCACTCACCAGCAATTTTTCTCCTAGGTATTTACCCAAGATAACTGAATGCATATGTCCACACAGTCTTGTATACATTTGTTTTAGCAGCGTTATTCAAAATAGCCAAAACCTGGAAATAATCCAAATGTTTATCAAAAGGTGAATGGATAAACAAATTATGATATATTCATATCATAGAATTCTTTTTAGCAGTAAAAAAAAGAACAGGTATTGATACACACAAAAACATGGATGAATCTCAAAAACTTAAGCTGAGCTAATAAAGGAGCCAGGCACAAGAGTCTATCCTGTATATTCCATTTATATAAAAAACAGGCATAATTAGCTCTATTCATAGTAAACAGATCACAGTTACCTGGGGCAAGGGAAGGGGTAGATGACTGCAAAGAGACATGAGTGAACTTTCTGGGATTATGAAAATGTTCTGTATTTGTCTTGACTGGGATGGAGGCTACACAGATATACACATTTATCAAATTGCATTGATCTGTACCATAATATGGGTGCAGTTTATGTAAACTGCACCTCAATAAAGTTGATTTGAAAACTGGCATGTCACTGTATTGTGGATTGCTGCCACATGGCATTTCTACTCTTGGACACACCCTCCAGTATTCATGTCACTCAGAAATCCAGGCAAAGGTAAAGCGCCAGCAACATGACAAAGAAAAAGAGAAAAAAAAGAAAAATGGAAGTTTATGGTTTCTAAGTGCTGATTAGCTTAAAACTACAAGGATGTTTTAGAAGTTTTGAAAGCTAGGGAATAACTACTGCATTGTGATGGGAAGATTTATTCAGGTGAATGGGAGAAAACTTCACTCTGGAAATAGAAAAACCAGCTTTCTCTTCTGGCATGTGCCATCACACAAAAAATAATAAACATATGGATTCTCTAAGAATTAGAAGACAGCTAAATGCACTCAACACTAAAACTCTGCTGAAGAGAGTTGATTCTTTGATGACTCACCAGGCCTGTCATCCCCTGGGCCAACATTTATAAACATTGTGATGGCAAAGAGCTGAGAGATTAATACCAAGGATTAACATTTCCTGTTTATAGAATGTGAAAGACATGAGAATTTCATGTAGTGTTTTAAAAGAGGCTTTTTAAAAGTATAAAGGAGTGAGCCTAATGGAGGAGAGTCAGGAATGACAGAGGAGGGTTTTCATCACCATTGGTACCATGTCACCCAAAGCTAGTACTTTTCCCCTCTAATACCTGCAGAGGAGGCCTGCAGCTATTTTTCTTAGCTGACAAACAAGCTGAAATAAACAATTTATATTTTCTTGGATAGTCCCAGTGATTTAAAGAGGCCTTGGATCTTATTTGTTACCACGTAAAGAAATTGGGGCAACTTATAAATGAAAAGCGTCTTAGGAGACAAATCAACCACTTAAAACGTATGGGCCCTAATTATGTGGACCCTGATTACAAAAAGAAAAATGTAGAAGCAAACAAAAATTTATGGGATGGACAGACATCCAAGATGGTGGAGAAGAAGGATGTGGAGCTCACCCTCTCCCACGAATACATCAAAAATACATCTACATATGGAACAGTTCTTGCAGAAAACCTATTGAACTTTGGCAGAAGATCTTGTACAATTGGAACTACAAGGAAAATCTTCACAAAACCAGATAAACAACAAGGTTCTACTGTACAGGGAACTATATTCAATATCTTGTAACAGCCTGTAATGAAAAAGACTATGAAAAGGAATATGTGTATATGTATAACTGAAACACTGTGCTGTACACCAGAAATTAACACAACATGGTAAACCAACTATCCTTCAACAAAAAAAATTAACTAAAAAAAACCAAAAACAAAAATAAAAAATTATGGGATGGTTAGGGACATGTGGATTCTAGTTGGATATTGAATGGTATTAAGAAAACATTATTAAAAAATTTTAAGCGTGATGATATAATTTTGGTCTTGTTTTAAAAATAGTTTTTATATACACGCTGATATATTTATGGATGAAAGGATAAAATTTCTGGCATTTGTCACCTTATGATATAGGTGAAGAGAGATATACAACTTTGACTTAATATCAGATTCTTGAAAGAAAATAGCTCATGGAATTATTATTGTGAGTGAATCTGAAGGTTTACTTTAATGTGATCCTCTGGGTAGCAGCTTTGGAGCATCCTATCCAAGTGTTTGAAGCCCGCTCCTACACAGGACCGCAGGAGCAGGGTCAGGAGACCCAATAGCTTTTTGCTTTTAGTTTGGGAATTACCCCATGCCTGCCCCCTTTCCCTCTGTCCATGACTTTCACAGCTTCCCTCTCACTTGGCTTTCTCCTGGTTCCCTCCCTTTCCCTGGTGCTGACTCCTAACGGGGCATCTGGTTAAGCCTGGGTACCTCCTTGGTGGGCCGTTTCCTGTGTGGACTCTTCTATGTCTACACAGACCATGGCCACGGCCAACAGGCACCATGTCCCCCAAGCTTCATGGGTGAGATGCTTCGGAAGAGCTCCCGAAGTCTCTGTCTGTCTGAGGATGTGGAAAGGAGTCTGATCTAATTATAGTTTTCACAACCATTCATCAGAATTGGAAGAGAAAAGTGTGAAATTGTGGGTACATCACAATTCCACCAAAGAACTGGATGAGCAACATTACTGATCCTACAGGGGGAAAAAAATCCTGGAATATGCTAATTAAATTCACTTTCTAGTTACACTTTAAATTTCATCAGAATGCTCTAAATTGTCATTCTTTAAACCACAGTTTAAGTAATGTGACACTTTCCAAACTGTGGGTCATGTTCCTTTAACAGTCTGTGAAATCAAATTAATGGGCAGCAAAAAGCATTTTGGATAGTTAAGACTAGTTTAGAAGGAAGTGGAATAGAATGAAAATATTAAAGCGAATCAAACATAGTAAGAGAGAGTATATTTTTTGTAGCACTTGCAGTTTTGTGTGTGTGTGTGTGTCACAATGTAAACATCAATTTCTTACTCATTGCCCCAAGGCTTGAAAACTGCTCTGTAATGAATCTGTACATACAATACATAAATAACAAAGAAACTCAAGGGGAGAAAACAAGATAACTCAATGAAAATTCCTTTCCAACCAAAATTCCAGTCACCGCTCACCTGAATCAGAGAACTAAAGCTTAATCACGCCAACCAGTCAGAAATCAGAAATAACATAGCAGAAGAAACGGGCAGCTAGGCACCGCTTGATCGTTGCTCTTTTCGGGTGGCTTTGCTTGCTGTTTTTTTCTGTGATTTTTAAAGGCCCTGCACATTTTTGTTAGTTGGGAACTGCCATTTCTGGACTTGAATTTGTCTGTGTCCAGATGCAGCTGGTCTGGTGTCAGCTGACAGCAGGAGGAGTAACTGTGTAACTTTGCTTGGTCGGCCACGGCCCGAGTGAAAACTTCCCCCCAGCCCACCCCCATCTCCCCTACTTCCCCTGTCATTTAGGTCACGATAAAAACAAGGTGAGGTGACATTAGTCACCAAACCACAGACTCAGTCTGCAACAACCAATGTTCCTACAAGGTTGGCCATATGCCAACACCATATTTGGCCAAAGAATGTGTGCCCTTTGAATTCCCAGCAGGCATACACCTACAAATTCCCAGCTGGTGAAAGGTTCGTCTATTCTTACAGCCCTAGAATGGAGAAAACAATATCCCTCTTGCCAAATTTTCTTTTTGTGTAAAACGTTAAATAAAAACTTCACAGTGCCTACAAATCTGGGAATTTTAAACTCAAATCCTCTGAAAGCCTGTGGCACGAACAGCCTCTCACTGCTGATGGAGTGTCATCGTGGAATAGATTTGCATGTTTCCATCCCATAAGGAGTAAGTCCCATTAAAACAAGGATGGCAACTAATAAAGGGGTGACTCCCCAGACAGAAAGGCACACTGGGAAGGTGTAATTCAGTCAGAGAATCTGTCTCAAGGACAACATTATCCTTTGGAGAATGGAAATGTTCAAATTCTGACTGAGGGTTTCAGGAGGAAATAAGTCCTCAAGTCTTAAAAGAGGTGTAGGATGGGGAACGCAGATGTACAGAAATGACAGGGAGTGTCAAATGTCTGTATCAGATGGTTTCACAATGTGATCTACTTGGTGGTGTGTGCCTGGGCCCCAAAGAATCCAGGCCTGCCATATTGAAAGCAGACTGGTAAGGACCTTGGCATGGCTCTCTGAGCGGTCACCAGTGATACATCAGGAGGCACAGCTGGGGCCCCAGGCAGAAGGGAGCAAGTGTGGTCAGCGTGAGCACCGTGGGCTTCTGGGACCACAGGATGCACAGCTCTAACCCAGCTCTGACACAGAATAGGGCCTTGCCAAGCTGTCATTTCCCAGAGAACAGAGTCTGCTTGGTCCGTGTTCTTGTCTTGTTGCAAATTTCGAATGAGGTTAACAAGAATGGCATCTGGAACATTTCCTGGCAAGAAGTCATTTCTCCCTCCCCACTCCCAGACCTCGTTCTCCATCTTCTCTCTCCCTCTGCTCCCGTTCCATAGTTAGAAGAAGCCTGGCCATGGAGTGAGACTGGCTTGTGTTCAAATCCTGCCTCCCTATTGTCTTGCTGTGTATCTCAGAGCAAATCATCGAATGTCTTTAAGCCTCTGTTTCCTCAGCAATAAGATGGAGAGAGAACTCTTACCTTATAGCATTGTGTGAAGATTGAGATAATTTAAAATACTTTGCAAACATTCAGCACTCAAAGTCAGGGTTTCTCAACCTCAGCTCTTCGGACATTTTGGCCAAATAATTCTTGGTGGTGGGGGCTGTCCTGTGCATTTTAGGATGTTCAGCAGTATCCCTGATCGTCCCTACGAACTAGATGCCAGTAGAACCCCACCTCTCTGGCTGACTGTGACTTCCATCTTGCCTCTCTCTCTCTCAAGCAAAACTGCCATGTTATGATTAGCCCGGGTAGCAAGGAATTAATGTCTCCAGCAAATAGCCAGCAAGAAACTGAGGCCAACCTGCAGCCAAGTGAGTGAACGTGAAAGAGCCTTTCCCCCCAGTTTATCCTGGAGCTGACTGCAGCCCTAGGCAATACTCTGATTGCAGCCTTGTGAGGCAGGCTGAGTCAGAGGCCCCTAGATAAGCCCTGCCCAGATTCCTCCCCAACAGAAGCTCTGAGATACTAGGTGCTGTTCTTTGAAGCTGCCAAGTTTTTTGACAGTTTATCAGGCAGCATTAGGTACTAAGACAAGGCCCAACAATGTATTAAATGATATATTGGGTGCTCCATCGGGAAACAGATGAGTGAGATGGATTGTCTGCTCACAAGGGGCTTGTAATCCAGAGCTGGCCCACGGGGCAGATCCTAAGGTTTCTAGGATTTTCGTTTCTTTTCTTCGCTTCTCTTTTAGCTTTTCCTTTCCTTTCTTTTCGTGTCCACATTTGCATCCATTGCATTAGGTCTGTCCACAGGTATCACATGGTTGTCCTGCAGCGTTTAGTTTTCTCTCTATGCCTTATTTAAATATCTTAGAATTATTCCTTTACTTCTTTGTAGGACTGGGGTTTACCTTTTAGAAATTTGCAGAAACTAACTACTGTATATAAAATAGATAAACAGTAAGTTTTTACTGTATAGCACAGGAAACAATATTCAATATCTTGTAGAAACCTATAATGAAAAAGAATATGAAAAGGAATATATGTATGACTGAAACATTATGTTGTACACCAGAAATTGACACAACATTGTAAACTGACCATACTGCAATTTAAAAAATTAAAAAATAGAAAATAAGAATTGTATCAAAACCATAATGAGATAGCACCTCACACCTGTTAGAATGGCAGTTATCAAAAAGACAAGAAGTGACAAGTGTTGGCAAGGATGTGGAGAAAAGGGAACCCTTGTGCACTGTTGGTAAGGACTTGGTACAACCACCATGGAAAGCAGTATGGAGTTTCCTCAAAAAATTGGGATGAACAGAAAGAGACTGACTCAGAAAACAAACTTATGGTTACCAGTGAGGAAGGGGTGTAGGGAGGGAATAAACTGGGAGTTTGGCATTTGCAGATACTAACTACCATATATAAAATAGATAAAAACAACAAGGTCCTACTGTATAGCACAGGGAACTACATTCAATACCTTGTAATAGCCTATAATGAAAAATATGAAAAGGAATATATATATATGTGTGTGTGTGTGTGTGTATGTATATATATAAAACTGAATCACTATGCTGTACACCAGAAATTAACACAACATTATAAATAGACTATACTTCAATTAAAAAAAACAGAAAAAAAATTCTCCTCAGGCCAAGTTCTTTGGCATGGTAAATATGATGGAGCTCAGCTTTTTCCAATCTCCTCTCAGTCCTATCCAGGACAGTTCACTCTGCAGTTTCTTATTCCTGGGGGTCTCTCTCTTCGACCAAGCCTCATGGATAGGGCACCCAGCAGGGTGTCTGGAGCCCGGCTACCTTCCAAGGATCATCTCAATCTCAGGAAGCCCTCATAGCCTTGTCACACCCAAGAGTGGATGGCGGGCGGCTCCATGTCTGTCCTCTTTGTCCAGCTGTCTGTCTCCTTTTATTCCCTACTAAAGCAGACACACAGGACAGATAAGCAGTTCCACTGAATAAGCAGCTGTCCGAGCAGTGAATAAAATGTGAGGACCCCCTTTCCTGCCTGCACTTCTCATCTCGGCGTGTTTCCTCTTACTTAATTCTTTTGAGGGATAGTCCCCCTTACGAGAAAAGAAAGGGAAACCCTCGCACTCCCCACCAGGCTGACATCTCAAGACTGAAAATTCTCCTTGAACTTTGTTCCCCAAAGTGGGCTGCATATGCATGTGTAGACTGGAGGGTATTGTGCACTGACAGCCGGGTAGCCAAGCCAATCCAGCTGTTTCTTACCTGCCTGCCCTGAAGAGCTGCAGGCGCCCTTTAGAATGTGGGTTATCACTGCAATCTCCAGCCAGTTCTGGGACAGCTTCCTACTACAAGGCAGTTTACTTCAAGTCTATTTTAATGTCTTGCATAGTATGAAAACATTGCAATTTGTTTAACTAGTCCTCTGCTGAAAAACCTTTGGGTAAGGTCCAGATTCTTTGCTATTACTTCAATGAACATACTCTTACTATTTTAGGGAACATGTGACTGTTTGTGTGTGTTTGTGTCTAGATGTTTCATCTGAATGTCTCAATTTAAAACTGTTGAGTCGGAGTAGATTAGAATAATTTTAGAAGAAGTTTTTCTGTACATTATCATAAGGTAAACTTTTACTATTTACATTATCGTAATGTAAATACTTTTTAATTTGGGTGTGGAGTTCTATGAGTTTTTATATAGGTTCCAGTAGTCACAACTATGATCAGAATACAGAACAGTCCATCACCCCAAAACACTTTCTCTTTATTTTGCCTTCTTCCTCCCACCCACAACCCCTGATAACATCTCATCTTTTCCAGAATAATTTTTAATGGTAATAATCTTCTATTTGTTCAGCTTGATTGATTGACAAAGTAATGATTACTGTCATAAATAGGTTTAAGACATTAGTTGCTAGGCCTGTTAACTAAAATCATGTCTCCATGTAATTAACCCTAATGAGAAGATAAACTATTTAAACATTTTTTTCAAAAGCATTTAAGTAAAATAGTTTCCCAAAATACCTCAGGCCTTAAGAAAGGTAAGGCTTATCAGCAAAGAATAATCTATCATCATATATAATCCCATGTGTTTTTAAAAACAATTATGAACTAAATCACATAACAGCCTAATGTATAAGTACCATTTAAATAAAAATAATAAAATAGGTACCTTTATGTATGTTTCCCAACTTAAAATCCAGAATATTATGATACATTTGATGCCTTGTGTTTTCATCCCTGAGGGAATCTTTCTTTCCTAGGACTGAGGGTGACCCTTCAAACCAAAATTCTTTGAATATTGTTTAATATTTATCTGGGAGGGAGATAGAATTATTTCTCTTTATATTAAAAGCTGAATTACTCTGTGGTAAGCAGGATAATGGCTCCCCAAAGAAGTTCACAACCTAACCCCGGGGACTTGCGACAAAGGGGATTTTGCTGGTGATTAAATTAAGGACCAGGGATGGGGAGATTATACTGGACTATCTGGGGAGAAGGCTTCAGTGTAATCACAAAAGGTCCTTGTAAGAAGTCAGGAGGGTCAATGCCAGGAAAGGAGCCGTGATGATGAAAACAGAGGTTGGAGTGATACAAGGAAGGGGCTATGAGCAAGAAATGCAGGGCCCTCTGGAAGCTGAAAAAGGCATGGAAGATAAGTTTTTAAATCACTAAGTTCATGGTAATTTGTTACAGCAGCAAATAGGAAAGTAATACACTATTTATGTTTTTAAAAAGGTTTATTGAATGCTCTAAATATAATATAATATTTAAATGTTTTTATTTAATGTAATTTCAGACTTTCACAAAAGTCAAAAGAATAGTCTAAGAAACATTTGTATTTCCTTTATCCAGATTCACCAATTGTTAGTATTTCGCTCTATTTGCTTCATTATTTGTTCTCACTCTCTCTTTGTACTTTTTTTTAACCCTTTGAAAGTACCTTGAACATATTATGATCCTCTACCCATAAATTCTTTAGTGTGTATTTCCCAAAAGCAGGGACTTCCCTCACATAACCACACTCCAATGATCAAAATCATAAACCATAACTTTGATACAATACTTTAATCTAAAATTCATATTTAAATTGCTCCAGTGGTGCCAGTAATGCTATTCATAGTCATTGGTTACCCTGGTCCAGGATTTAACCCAGGAGCATGCATTGCATTTCGTTGTCATGTCTGTTTAGTCTCTTGTAAGCTGGAACAGTTTCTTCATCTTCCCTTATCTTTCATGTCTTGCTACAGGCTAGGTATTTTATAGGATAGTTAAAATTTTTACCTTTTCTGAAGTGTCCCCATGTTTTGATTCAGGCTATGCATTTTCGGTTATGCATTAACACCAGAGATGTGATATTGTGTCTTCCTCTGTGCATCCCATCAGGAGGCACACAAAGCCAGCTTGTTCCGTTACTGGTGATGCTAATCCTCTGTGCAGTTACTAGGTCTCCCTGTGTCATTAATAAGTTATTTGTGGAGAACTACTTTGAGATTACCTTCTCAACCTCATAAACTGTAGTGTTGACTCCAGCCTTCCCTCTTTTCACTTTTTAATTCCCTTTTTCAAACATTGAGAAACCTGGCTTCCATGATCTAACATAATATTTAAACTTCTTTGAAATGGTCTTTCGGGTCACTACTTTCCATTACTTACAATTCAAAGTCAGTCATTGTACCTATGAATAGAGATAATTTATATGCATATAATTAACCAGATCTTGTTCAAATTCTGTTTAAAAGTTCTTTTTTGGACTTTCATATTGCCAAAACATTTCCCACTTTTTTATAATGTTATTTTCAGTTTTATTTTGTGATTATTTTGGTGGGGGAAGAGACAACTCACTGGAATGAGTGTAAAGAGTTTACAATTTGGATAATAAAATAAACTGTTCTTAAGAATTTCAGCTGACCTATAGGCATTGTCATGGAGGGTCTCGGGGTTGGTGGCATGGCTATGATTATTCAAGCTCCAGAGAACATCACGAAGACAGTCAGCATAGATGGGCCTCCTGGGTGGCAAATCCTCTTTTCTCCACACAAGGACACTTGTGAATTTAGTGAGAAACCTGAGTTACTGATATAGACTTCTGCTCGGTTCTAGGCATTAGTGATTTTAGTGACTGCCGCCTCACGAAGGTAACTGGCCCACCATCCTTCTAGCACAAGTTTAGACTGAGTCAGGCTTGGGCAGAACTGGGTTTTCCAAAGTATCATCTAAACTGATTGGTAGTTTTCCATATCCTAGAGATGATCAATTTAAAATCGGATTTTTGGTAAGCTAGCTTGACTTGCTCAAGGACAGAAGGGTCAAGGTCATGACACAATCGGACTGATGAAAAGTCTCTCGACCACAGGAAGAATTGTGAGGCTTAGAGCATACTGTGGAGGAGGGGAGAGCCAAGGTGCAGTATCAATGCACCGTGAACCCAGAGGACCTCAGAAAAGATTCATAAAGGTATCAGACATGCTTTCCCAGGAAAGAGCGTAGTGGTTATGCACATGGCTTGGCACCAGACAGACTTTGGTTTGAGTCTTGATTTATGGAATGACTCTGTTTACTGAATGACTCTAAGTTACTCAAACTTTTAAAGGTTTAGTGTCCTTCTCTATTAAATAAGGATAATAAAGGAGCTTGTATTACATGTTTGTTGTGAAGATGTATTCATGTGTGCCAAGCTCAGTAAATGTCAGCTGGTAGTAAGTTTACAGTCTCTCCAATGAAGAGTTTAATTTGTCAGTTCTTAGTTTTGTGAGTACCAAGGGGAAGGGTCAAAAGTGATTACTTTTTAATTG
This sequence comes from Vicugna pacos, assembly GCF_048564905.1. NCBI lineage: Eukaryota > Metazoa > Chordata > Mammalia > Artiodactyla > Camelidae > Vicugna > Vicugna pacos. The sequence goes on along the minus strand of NC_132997.1, from coordinate 69,896,310 downwards.
GCCAGCTGGTCTTTAAAACAACAGGATCATGTCTTGAAGTGGGTGGGGAGAAGGTGTGAACTCCCTAGCGGTGACGACAGTACAGCAGGAGAACACTTGTCACGCTGTATACTACCATGTACTTACTGCGATGCTGTATACTGTGTGGATGTATCCTAGAACACAGTAACTGTCTGCATATAAACCACAGGTCTCGTTTTGCAGTAGTTAGAAGAACTACCATGTCTCCAATATGTAATGACCTGGGGAAATGTTCAGGGGATAATGTTAAGAGAGAAAAAAAATAGCAGGGTCCTGCTGGCTGACTCCCTTAATCACTATCAGTAATTAGGAGGCACACAAATTCAGGTCAGAACCCTGCCTCCCTCCCAATATACTGCAGCCTGTGGCCATGGGCCTGTAGACCTGCTGTCTGACCCGGACTCTAGATCTGGGCACTGCTCTTGCTTTTGGCCATAGTAGTCAGGTTTACTCCCAGCTTAGTCCCTGAGCTTGGTCTCTGCCGTATGTTCTCAAAACTGACTTCCTCAGTGTCTACAAGTTGTGTCCTCTGTTGGTCCCTGAAGCCTCATTCTCCGTCCCCTGAGTCTAGGATGTCAGACACGTTCAGAAGATATCAGGGATTTGTACTTCCTGTGGGAGAAATCCAGGGAAGATGAAGTTTGGTGGAAGGAAACTTCTGAATCAACAGGATCACCTCGGGCCTCCCAGGATGGGTCCAGATCCGCAGACCCAGGAATGGCCGCATTCCAGGACTTTCTTGGTATCCAGGGCCAGTGAACTTATCTCAGTATGCCTCCCTCAGCTTCCTGCTACCTGGGTTTTAACTTCCTAGCCAAATCCGTCGGTTATATAAAGCAGATTCAGCTCTAGCCCACATCTGAGTAACAGACATTGTCATCTACACTTGGCAAAAATGCAAGTGTGAAATGTGAGTCAGCTGGTTTGTTCCACTTCCTAGTGGAGAGAGACAGTTTCTAATCCCGTGTGAATCGAGTCATTCAGGAAGAAACTCTATCCCAGAGAATTATTCAGACAGCAGCCGCGGCCGCTCCTCATTAGCCGCGGGCTGACTCTGGGGGCCGGGGCCTGACGTGGCAGGATTGCCACCCCGCAGCTGCTCTTGGCCGTCGCACCAGGCTGGCCGCTTACTCGGTCTCTGAGTGCCCGTATTTCTCCCTCGATCAAATGATCATAATTATAATTACTAACTATTTAAGTGTAGCACGACCAGTTTGTGATGTTATAGCCACGCCACTCCAACACACACGCTATCTTCTGAGGAGGGGACGTTCCAGCCCTGGAAGGCATTTTCTTTACTGGACCCTGACATGCTGCCAGTGACCCAGGCTGGAGGCAGACTCGGAAGCAGAGTTGAATTGCTCCCACGATGGCAATGGAGGTGGGGGGCAGGGAAACTAGAGTTCCTGGGGGAAATCCAGGAAGAAGGAGACACAAGACAGCCAGGTCCAGAACTGCTTCAGCCAAGGGTGATAAAGAATCCAGGTTGGAGATCAGACACCTCAGAGGGGAATTCGGCGTATTTCACTGAGATGGGTAACAGCGGAAACCAAACTCCTTCTTCTAGATTCTACACAGAATCTTGGTCAACGCCTACGTTGTTCATTGGTGCTTTTGGTTCAGAACAGACTATCTATTTATTTATTGGAAAGAAGAGATATGCTGTGTCCTACATCAAGGTCATGGGGTCTGAAACATTCGAGTTACTTGTGTAATTACAGTATTTGTTTAATGCCTGTTCCCCCAACCTAATTTACTAGCTGCATGAGGATAGGAATTGCGCCTTCTGTTAGCATATCCCCAGTAACTAGCACAGTGTCGACACATAGTAGGTGTTCAGAAATGTGTTGGATGAATACACAAATGAATGATTCCACTTGATGACTCCATCCAACTTCTGATCTCCAAACGAACTGAAGTCTAAAAGACAGTATTTCTTTGTCCCCTTGCCCAGTGTCCGAAAGGCACAGTAGAAGGCTGATGATTTGGAAGATGGTGATTCTAGCAGCAGTAGCATCCTTTAGGGCAATCCTTTTAGAAAGATACTCTTTGGCCCTAGTGAAGTGGTACTGTTGGAAATAATACACCATATGCAGGAAATAATATAGGCCATCAAGTTACCCACTTCATTTGCAGTGGAGGAGGCCAGTCTGATTTCCATAAATATTAAAGTTATAACAGAGCTATGGGATTTTGCATGATTTAGAAGGAAAAAAATTAAGCGCTGTGTGATGAAGAATTGCAGACATTCTTTCCCTGTTTACCCTCTGGGGACTTCCACTGTAAAAAGGAATTGAACTCTCAGTTGCACTCAATCGTGACACTTAGGAAGAAATATAAAGTATATGTAGTTGCAGTAGCCTTCAATTTTTCCCTTAGGCTGAAAGGAAACTTATAAATTGAGAAGGAAACCATACAGGGGCTGCAATGTGTCACTAAGAGAGAGTGGTATTTTGAATCAGAAGATGTGGGTTGAAGGCCCGGCTTAACCACTTATCAGCTATGTAAGCTTGGAGAAGTCAGTTGAAGGAGTGCTTGGGGCTTCAGCGGACTCGTCTGTAAAGTAGGAATATTAGTAAGATGTGTGTACATAAACGTGACATTTTAATGTATGAGCTGCTTGGGCTTAGCCATCTTCATGTAGCCTAAAACAAATAACAAACCCTTTATACTTTTGACCTTTTTTTTTTTTTTGGAAGTTTTAACGCAGCATGTATATGAGAAATTCTTATCTCATTCCTGTGTCCCACTCCAAGCCTGGCCCAGCATGAAAAGTTAGGTGTCAAAGATGAATTAATAGCCCGTGATAGCTACTACATATACAACTTGATAATGAAGTGGGAAAAAAAATCACTGTTGCTGGGGGAAAAAAAAAAGAATTACTATTTATTACCAAAAAATAACAGCAACAACCTCTGCATATCCAAGTAGTGACATGATTTGTGTCAGGGTAGATAGTTTGTTTAGAAGTATACTGAAGCTCTCTTTGGGAGTGGGCTTGGTCTGAAAGGTGGGAGAAAAAGAAAGAGAAGTAGAGCTACCCCGAGAGAGAGGCTGAATTTCTCTGCAAAATAAATTAAGTAAATTGTGAGGATTCTCGGGGCAAACTAGGAGAAGGAAAGCAAATGTCTCAGATCAGTGAAAGAAAGGAGACGTAAGGCGAGAAGGGGAGAGACCCAAGGCTGTGGTTCCTTGGTTCTGAGGAGGAATTCCCTCTGACAGAGACAGGCGGTCCAGTCTGGGGGATTCCAGTTCTTCTGATGTTAAGGACTGATTTTGATCTTACATTCTCAAGTTCAGAGAACGATAAAAAAAAAGTATAATTTTAACCCTCTAAAACCAGTAACTCCTGAACTGTGGGAAGATGAAAAAAATGAAGAGCAAGAAACAGGTTACTAGTTAACAATGTTCCTTCCTATTTGCTACCGTGCGTCTAGGTATGACTTTTGTTTTGTTGATCCTTATTTGGGACTCAGCGTACTTCATAACTCTGAGGACTAAGGTCTCTCTTTCGTTCTGAAAAATTCTCACACTTGATCTTTTTTTCAAATTCCCTCTAGCCTCTCCATTCTTTCCACTTTGTCCTTCTGGAACTCCTATTTGGCAATGTTGGATTTTAACTGAGATCTCGGTTTCTGGAAAGCAGGGATGGTTAAGAAATCCTCCCAGTTCTTTTGTGTTCTGGAAACAGCTAACCTCAAAGGACCACTCTGCCTTTGTATCCTCTGATATGAGACCCATTTCCTTCCTTCCTTATGGATTCCCAAAAGACTCTCTGTGTCTCTCTTGTCTACCTTCGTCTATAAAACCCCATGTCCCCTTCCTTTTCACTGAGGCATTCCTCGCCAATGAACATTTATCTGCTGCAATAGTCTATTTAAAATCATTTCCATGATGTTCTGGCTCACTTTGGTTTTGATACATTAAAGGCATGTAGGATTAACCTTCTTCCCCGTTTCTCCATATTTCTACCTCTATTTCATATTTCACTTCTCTGTCTGTGCCGCATTGCAAGTAATTTGCTAACATCTATCCACTAGTTCACTGAGTCTCTATTCAGTGCCTTATCTTATATTTAAACAGGTTGTCATTTCTGATAGTTCTGTTTATTTTCTCCCTCTCCCCCTATTCCTCTCATATCCTATCATGTTCTTTCATTATGATGTCTTTAATTATTTTAAATATCCTTCTACTTCAGTCTTACAGATGGCTCTAGTTTTCAGACCTTGAACTTGCTGCTTCTCCTGTTCGTTGCATCTGCTAGTTCTCCCTCATGGTGAATAGCTTCCTTGCATAGTTTGTAATGTTCTTATTGTGAAGTTATCTTAGTGTTTTTTACCCAAGATGGTGATTCCTGTGTGCTCTGAATTGTAGAAGTATTCCTACAGAACTATTTTGAGTTTGTTCTGCTTCAGTTCTGGGAGTTTCACCAATTTTGGTGTTAATCACTTCGGTTTCTTGTAATACAAGGGAAGCTAAATTTTGGACCTAGTATCCTTATGTGCTTTGGGCTTTGATTTCTCATGAGTTATGTAAGATTTTTTCCAACCAGAGCCCTGGTTACCTTCAGGATCTATTGGCACTTTCCCAGGCTAATGGATGGGGGTTTTTCTAGCTCCGTTTTCATGGAGGGGATAGCTTGTCAAAATTCTCAGCTATTTTTTTCCTAGAGGCCTGGTTCCAGTTCCCTCTTCGTGTGATCTTCCCACACACATAGCCTTTCTAAATGATCTCTCGATAAAAACAAACAAAAAGACAGAACTCAGATCTGTTACCGTAAGTCTTAATTTGCCAGTAGTCTCCTGGGCATCTCTATACGATTTCCACACTTCTCCTGTTACCATAATATGGGAATGTATCATGCAGATAAGCTTTAATTTCCAATCTTTATTTCCAGTGTTACCTCTGTATAAAACACAATGGCATATACAAAAATGCTACTAGAATTACTAGTATTTCTGTGTGTTAGCTGCAGACAACTAGAAACTGAAATGAGAAAACTGCCATTTTCAGTGGCATCCAAGTATAAAAATAAGTCTGACAAAAGATGTGCAAAAGCTATACAATAAAAACCGAAAAAATTGTTGAGGGAAATTAAGACGATCTCAATAAATTGAGAGCTATATCATGGTCATGGGTTAGAAGACTCAATATTAATAAGATTTCAGTTCTCTCCAAATCAATCCATAGATTCAATGCAATTGAAATAAAAATATCAGCAGTTATTTGAGGGGTACAAATTGACAAGTTGCTGACGGATGGGGGCTGCCAGCGGATGGTGGGAGAGTGGAAAGGGATGACAAGAGAACATGAGGAAACATTTGGAGGGTGATGGATATATTTGTTATCTTGATTGTGTGAGCATACATATTTTAAATTTTATTAAATTATACATTTTAAACATGTGTAGTTTGTTATATGTCAATTATACCTCACTAAAGCTGTTAAAATGTCATAGATTTTGGAGAAATGCTAGACCTTTGTGGGTATCACAGATGAGTCATTGGGATAGATTCTTCTTATTGAATTGATGAACCCTTATTTACAGGATTCAACTTAGGCTGGAGTAATAGGGCATAAACCCTTGGCATGGAATGATGTAGAAGATCTCAATTATCTTTATCTGCCCAAGGATCCTTCTTCCCTTTTTCTGTTAACAGCATCCCCTCCTCCATGGGGAAATCTTTCTCCTTGTAGTTACCCCTCCATGTGTTAATGGTAATACTACCAATCACATTGCCTTAGCTACAGAGGTCATGTGAACCAAATCTAGCCAGGGGTGGTACCCTATCACCTTCCATGATCACTGGTCAAAGAGGTTGGTATGAGACTCAGGTGATAGAAACCCTTTCCTAGGAGATTTAAATATAGATAGGGATATAGATAGAGATATAGTGATATACTGAAGACAGATGAAAGAAGGCTTGTGCCTCTGCAATCAATAGCTTGATTGCATAATTCAAGATTTGACTATGAGTAGCTGTATGAAGAAGGATGCTTGAGGACATTATAGAAGAACTGATACATTCATTTATCTTGTATATATTTTATTGCATCCTTATTATGTGTCAGTCACTGTCTAGGTGTTGGGAATACAATGGTGAACAAGCAGAGAGAAGTATACTTGATGATGAACAAGGAGGGAAAGCCCAGGTGACACTGTCTGGGATCTTAGATCCAGGCTTACCTTAAATCACATCTATTCTGCCTTTCCCAGTTATGTAAGGTATGTTAACTTTTCCTTTTTGCCAAAAATAGTTTAAATTTTGTTTCTGTCCCTTGCATGTGAAAGAATCTGACCAATATAGAGGGTGAGAAGTACCTTGGCAAGAGTGTGAAAAAAGAGCACATATAACTTCAAATGGTGTCTTTAATATATATACTTTTTTTTGGTAATACAAAACACAGAAAGTAGAGCTAAAAAAAATCTTGGCTTGTGGGGATGGATATACATAATAGTGAGAGAGTAATGAAACCATTATTTTCAAATTTTGTTCTCATAGATGATATTAATAATAATTATTTTTAAGCACCTAGGCATGCCAAATACTTTTCAAACATTATATCTCTTTCAGTCATCAAAACTACACTTCAAGGAAGGTAGTAATAGTCGGTTAGGATCTTGAGAGTATCAAATAGTACCACTCTTCTTTATCTAAGTTCTAAATAACCTGAGAAATAAGACAGAAAAGAAGAAAGAGGCAAATATCATTTTTCTTACTGAAAACAAGTCAGATGATTTAGGTTAGCAGAAGAGTCACGAGCTGAACCCATCCAGTCACCTGAATGCTGGACCAATGCAGACCTTGCAACATGGGGGCTGTCTCAGGAAGACTTAGAACACAGAAGAGGCGTTCACTCCCAGGAAGGAAAATGAAGAATCTGTGCCAAGAACACTCAGTTTGTTCTTACCAAATTTACTCATCAGATGAATCACTTTCCCTCCCTTGAGATGGAGTGATTAAAAGGGTAGAGAAAGGCCAGGAACACATCCCTATTTGAGTTCCTCCAACTAGGAGGGAAACTTCAAGAGTGGGGTGGGGAAGTGTTTCCCAAACATAGCTCAGTTTTACAAATGAGGAAAATAAGGCTGAGAAATGCTGAATAAACTGGCCAAGATCACACATTTAATAAGTTGTAGAACCAAGAATCAAGGTCCATTTAACCACCAAATCCATCTCTTTCCGTTACACTCTGCCTCTGTTGCACTTTAAAATGTTTGTGGGCAATTCCACTACCAGGAATTTAACAATATACTCCTATAGGTGTACAAAGTTTTATCTAGAAGGATGTTTTTAGTGGAAAAAATTAGAAGCAACCCAAAAGTTCTTGAACAGGGAAGTAATTAAATACATTAGGGCACATCCACAAAGTAGAATGATTTGCAGCAATTTTTAAAAACAAGGATGATCATCTCTGTATTAAAAAGGAAAAAAAATCTATGATATATTTAAAGTAAAAAAAGCATTTAATAGAACAGTGTGTGTAGTATGTTCCTCTTTGGGTAAACTTAAAAAGTTTATATATATATATACACACACACTCACACACACACACACACAGAATATTTCTGTAGAAATATAAAAGCAACCTAATACTGGTTAACACAAAGTGGTGGGAGAAGTGGTGGCTAGGATGCACTGACTTCCCACTTTAAACACTTCTATAGTGTTTTTTTCTTTTTTTGAGATATATTTTACATACCATAAAATCCATGCATTTACAGTGTATAATTAAATTGGCTTCAGTATATTCACAGTGTTGTGAAACCACTACCACTTATTTAATGTTAATTCCAGAATATTTTTCATCTCCCTAAAAAGAAACCTCATACCCATTAGCACTCACTCCCCATTTCCCCAGATTCCCAATCTTGGCAAGCAATCATCTACTTTTTGTCTCTAAAGATTTTCATACTCTAGACATTGTATATAAATGGAAGCATAGAATATGTGGCCTTTCGGGTCTGGCTTCTCTCAGTATAATGTTTCCAAGGTTCATGTATGTTGTATTATCAGAATTTCATTTCTTTTTATAGCTGAATAGTATTCCATTGTATGTCTATGTACCACATTTTATTTATGCAGCCATCAGTTGGTGGATGTTTGGGTTGTTTCCATTCTTTGTCTGTTATAAATAATACTGCTGTGAACATTTTTGCACAAATTTTTGTGTGGACATATATTTTCAATTCTCTCGGGTATGTATCTAGAAATGGAATTGCTGGGTCATATGATAATTACCAGCTGAATCACGTGGGAGAGAAGTGGGCAAGGACTTTGAGATGCTGTTAAAAAAAAAATCCATGAGCATGTATAAACTTTAAAAACAATACATAAAGTAAAGTGAATAAAAACAAAATAAATGTTTGGCCAAGTTCTAGAATCTTATAAACACTGTTTCTCTTCCTATGCAACTTGTGGGTAGGGAGCAAACTCTGTTCCCTGGAAAGGCAGCTGTACATCCATGTGTCGCAAATCTAGGGTTTCCAAGTAAAAATATAGGATGCCCAGTTATAACTGAATTTCAGGTAAAAGTAATAATATTTTAGCAAAGTGTATCTCAAATATTGAATGGATTATAATTATACAAAATTTTATTTATTTATCTGTAATTCAGGTATAACAGAATTTGGGGCAGGGTCGGGCTTGAAGGGGTAGGTATTTTGTTTTCTGTCTTTTGCTAAAGCTTGTAAACCTACCCAACAAACAATACAAGGTCTGGGACTTTCAGAAACAGGAAAGCCTTTCCCACTGATGTTCCGGGCCTCTGCGAAGGTTCTCAGAGCATGTCTCTGTTACCAGCTGAAGCCACAGTGGAGGTAAGAGAGTCACTGACGGCAAATTGGCCTGAGGGCAGGTGAGTTTCCAGCCGTGGAGAAGGGGTGGAACAATGTGAGCCAGAGAGAGAGAGAGAATTATCCGGGAAGCTTTCACTTCTATTTTTAAAATTTTTCTGCTATTCAACTATCTTATAACAAGTATGTATTACTTTAAATTTTTTAAAAAATTTAAGTTATATTAAAAAAATTAAAGTCGTATTAAAGTATAATATATATGCAGAGAAGTGCACAAATCACTAGTATAAAGCTCGATAAATTTTCACGAATAGAATTTTTGAGTTTATGTGAATTAAAACTATGTTAATGTTTTAACCAGATTCATGATAGAGCACCTAGACTTTGAAAGTCTTTTTTAACTCCCACCTTTCCAAGAGTCCTTACCTCCCCTTAGAGATGTAGTTGTTTCTGCAGTTCCCAGGATTTTATTCTTCTAAATCACTGAAATACTTTTTTATGGACCATTAAATATCAGTTGTCAATCACAATCTATCTGGATATGGATGTGCCCTGTCTCCTCAGTTTTACTGTGAGCTCCTTGTTGTGGGAACCATTTGTGTTAATCTTTACAGTCCCACTCCCTAGCATTGTGCTCAATAGTTCAACGAGTTTTAAATGATGATGGTGCTGACTGGCATTGATGGATAATATATAAAATAGCCCCTTAGGTAGCCCTTGGATCGTCCAAGCCTGATTCTAGTTGAATCAAACAGAGAGAATTTTTCCTTAGTTTCTTTTAGCCATAGAATTATTTTCTATTCTAATGGGACACAAGGCAGATCCATGGATGAGACCTACCCATAGAATACTTCCTGCATTGTTTCCGATGCCAATCTCCCATATTCCCCCAACTTCACATGGGAAAATCGTTTCTGATGAAGTAACAGGCAATTTCCAAACACTTGAGGTTTATTTAAAAAGCCCCGAATCCAGAGAACTAAAAGCTGTCAACAAGTTTGCACCCTTGGATAATGGTGGTTACAAATCGTTTGATTTTCAAAAATGTATTGTTGCCTTTAAAACTTAACCAGAAAATCAATACAATGCAATTTGAAGTGATTGCAGTAGGCTTTCTCACCACAGCATCCCAGTTCCTTTGGAAGATAAACACCCCTATTAAAAATGCATTAAGGAATTTTTGTCTTGAGTTTTCCGAGAGATTCTTCAGTTTTGTTTTCATAGAAATTTACCCGAAGTTCTATTCTTTTATTTTCAGATTCTACATTCACATTGGTAGAAAAACTATTAGGAATTGAGTTATCTCTATACCCCTTAGTTATTTTGCATTTTTAATTGAGACCAGGGGTTTATCCCCACCCTGATTATATAAAATATCTTCTCAGGGATGAGTCATTTTCAGCACAGCAGTGCAGAGACAATTTGACTCCATTATTTGACTCCTGGAAAAGAGCAATTTTCTTTCACAGAGCTCTTTGCCTGGACATGCTTCTCTAATCAGCTTTATTTTCTAAATCCAGGGGGCCTTTACTTCCACTAATAAGAAAGAATATTTCTATAGAGTTCTACCGCTGGTTAAATCCTTTAACTCCAGTTGAAAACAGAATGGCTTTTCTATAGAAAAACAGACAAGTTTTATTTCTTTAAATCTTTTCAGGAGCAACAACACCTTCTACATATTCTTACAACCTCAGAAGTCAGGCTGCCTGGATCCAAGTACATCTCTGGAATTTACCAGCTCTATGTCCTTGTTGTGAGTTACTTAATTTCTTTTGTTTCCTCCTCTATAAAAAGGGACTTATAAAAGAACCAACTTCATAGAGGTGTGATGACGATTAAGAGAAATAATGAAAGTAAAGTACTTAGCACATTGCATGGCACTTAACTCGTAAAATCTCAACAGATGGAAGCTGTTTCTTTCATTGTATTTGGCTTCTTGTTCATATCCATGGAGTTTTAAAAAGTTCAGAGAAATTCCACAGTTACAGAGAGCCATCATCAAATCTGTTAAACCTCTGCCCTCAAAAATACTCATATTTCTGCTAAGTCCTTACTGTTTCACCAAATAATTTGCAGTTGTTTCTTCTCACTGGTATCCCATGAATAAGACGGTTCCTTTTTCCATTGCTTGTAACCAAATAGGCAAAACGCCTCCAGCAGAAACCTGGGAAGAGGGGGTAGAAGGGAACAATACCAAAATAAACTAAACAACCTTTGTCCCTTTTCTAAGTATTTCTGGCAATTCAAGACTAGTGTTAATACCAGTTGAACTGAGTGTATTCAGAGAGATACAGGGAAATGCTAATTTTCACAATGAGTTGAAATTTTCATCTCAGTAGGGAATATACACACATTAAGCACAATGAAATTAGGGTGAACTGTTGGTGTTCTCTCAAGATTAGCCTTCATTTTAAAAGAGGCTGAGGAGGTATTGTAAAAGGCTTTTTATCTGCATAGATCCCAGGGAAGATATACCCTGGGGGTGGATAGAAATACTCTGATTCAGGGAGCAGAGAGCAAGTCTTTGTATGACCACAGAAGTTAAATGCACCAACTAATATCAGTAACAATAACTAACGTGCACCTCTGGAAGATTACCCCAAATATATACGTGACAAGACTTACGTAATATGAGCCAGCAGGTGTGTGAAGTCTGTCAAGTCCTAGGGTAAACACCCTAGATGAAGAAACTAATGGTATACAACAGCTCTTTATTTAGTCATATTTCTCAGGCAATGAGCAATGTTGTCCATTTTGACTTTAATGGGATTAACCCATCCTTCATTCCACAAAAAACTGATAGTCAGGGGATGGCCAAGATTGAATCTGGTGAATTTTCTCTTTGGATCCTTTTCCAATGGCTACTTTGCTCTTCACTTGCTATCATACACAATTTTGAGAATTCAATGAATTTGTTGGCTGTGACCTATAGAAATTTATTGTGAGAAGGCAAATCAAAATATATAATAAGTGGTATCCACAAGTGTGCAGTGGACAACATATACAGCTGTATCTGATGGCCCTGGGTGATTTATCTGTTAATGAGTTTGAGATAACTAAGTGAGCATATATAACTCAGCCCTTTCCTCCTACTTATCTACATAGGAATCTTCCTCTCTGCAGAGAGATCCTTTATGTTGTAAATTATACAGGGAGCCTTCCCTTCTCTGAAGGCCCGCAGACTTTTAGCTCTATTTGTGATTAAGTGGGTAAGTTTAATTCTGGGCTACAGTATTAGAGGACCTTTGTTGCCACAGTGTCAAACATTATTCTCCAAACAGCTTACTCTTTTTGGCCTCTATCTGTCTTGAGTCTTTTTCTCAACTGATTCTGAACTTAGGCAGAGAAAAAAAGAGTAATATTTACTGACACTTTAAAGCTCCAACCTTCATCATTTATTGAGCATCTACTATATGCCAGGTTCTCTTGATACAGGAAAAAGTCTGGGGTGCAAGAGGATGGCCTTGTCCCAGGTCTCAGTTGAGTCCCTGAAACATGCCCTGCCAAATGAGGTCCTTGACTTTGTACAGGAAAGAATTCAAGAGTGATCTATAGTTGAGAAAAAGTAGGTTTACTTAGAGCAATGTACAGGGGGTAGGGGCAGTGGTTACGGGTGGGGTGAAGTAAAGGTAGATACACACTCCTTAGATAGAGCGTGGGCCACCTTGGAAAGCAAGAGTGACTGCGAGGCAGAGGCGAGGTGCTGCTACTTTTTATATGCTAATAAGTGAGAGAATTATTCCAACTACCCTGGGGAAGGGGCAGGGATTCCCAGGAACTGAGCCACCGCCTTCTCCTTGACTTTTCATGGTTAGTCTCAAAACTGTCATGGCACCTGGAGGTGTGTCACGGTTGGGTATGTCATTCACCATACTAATACATTTCAATGTGTATAATGAAGCTCAAGGTCCACTGGAGGTCAAATCTCCCACCATCTTGGGCCTCAAATTTTACTGGGATTCGAATCTTCTGCCATCTTGGTGCTAATTCCTGTGTCATTCCTTTAATGGCTGTGCCCTGCCCCCTTCCCTCCTGCCTCACTCAGATCACATCGTCTCACTTGATGCTCTCTATGCCTGTGAGTTTTGCATTGTTATCCCCATTTTACAGAAGAATTAAGGTCAGAGACGTTTAAGGAGTGTCAGGAAGGGGTAGTGGAGCTAGGATTTAAGCTCCCAGCCTTCTGATTCCAAAGCTCATTCTCTTTCTACTCTGCTGTGGTTTCCAAACAAATTTTAGGGACAGCCCCTTTTTTTCCCCCCTAAAAATGAAATGTTTCAAGCCAAATATGTGAAGCAGATAAAAGATGAGACATTCTGATTGTCATGTGGGTCTGTGGGTGGGGGAGCTCAGAGCTCCACTCACTTCATTCCCCAGCCTCCATTCTCTGTGGTAACCTCTAAGTGTGCCCAATGTGGCTTTTTCAGAGCAATTTGCAAGCCACTGCCTCTCTGGATTGCTCAGGGATCTTTGTGAAAAGGTTGCTCAAGCCGAGGAACTGCCAAGAAGTGGGCTACGGGTCTCATCATTCCTGGGGACAGCCACGGGGAGCTGCCCGCCCAGCAGGAGTCATTCTCAGGAACCAAATCCCTGCCTTGTGCTCCTCGCCTTGGGCTGCCCTGGTCCTGGCCTGCTGGGCTGGGAGACTGATCTGTCAGGACAGCTCAGCTCTGTTTGAACTGCCCCTCAGACCAGGCTGCGCCAGTCCTTCCCCAACACCCGGAGTGCTGAAGAGTCGAACAGGAAAGGGCAGAGGAGGAAAGACACAGCTTCAGGAAGCCTCCTGCTCAGCTGCACATGGATGGGGCACATTTCTGATGGGAAGGGGAACAAAGGAAGGAAAAATAAAGAGTCACATGTCCAATTCTTTCCTTTTGTGCAACCGAAAGGTCTAATTTACTAATCCTGCAAACCCTACTGACTGGGGAAAGATTTGGCCGTAAGGAAAGGTTTCCTACTGTTGCCTTGGCTGGAGAGGATATTTGTAAGTTTGGACTAATTGTCAGAGATTAGTCATGGGGATGTTGCAGGGGATGAAGTCAGCATCGTGTCCCTACATGGGGCAGAGCTGGCTTCAGTCACAAGCCGTTTCTGTGAATGTTTTTTCCCTTCACTTCCTTTCAGAGGAGAATAATTTCTGAGCCCTTCTAGTAGCCAAGTCTTTGTTCAGTAACTAAGAAACATCACTTTCTAGAAGCCTCTAATAATTATTCTTATGACTCTTCTTAGATAGGTTTTGCTTTTCTTGCCTTAATTAAGCAGAGATCACTTCCATTCCAGAAGTTGTTTGTGGTTTTTAATTTCCATTTTGATGGATTCTACATGTGCAAGCTCAGGACGTTATTTTTTGTTTATGGACTGAGACACTCACTGATAAATGATTTGCTTATGTGTCCTTGTGTATGCTTGGCCTGAAAATTGGCAGAAGGCTCAACTGCCCCCTTCAGGAAAATGGAGAAAAATTCAAGGATTTTCTAGAGAATGAATCCCCAGAGGCAATCGGTCCAGTTATTATTAATGCCTAACAAATTGCCCCCAAATTGAGCAGTTTAAAACAGCCATTTGATTTGGCTCATGATTTTGTGGGTCAGATTTAGAAACAGTTTGGTGATTCTCACTGTGGTTTCCCATGTGGTGGTTGTTAGATGTTGGCAGGGGCTGAAATTGTCCAAAGCTCAACTGAACTGCATGTCCAGCGGGGCGCACACACATGACTGGCAGCTGAGTCTGGCTGTTGAATGGGAACTCAGCTGTGGCTTCTCCAGAATGGTGGTCCCAGGTAGTCAGACTTCTTACGTGGTGACAGGAACTGGCTTCTCCAGAGTGCACATCCTAAGAGAACTGGGGGAAGTGGCAGGGCTTTTTCTGACTTAGCCTTTGCAGTTATGCCACATCACTTCCACTGCATTCTACTGGTTACAACTGAGTCACTGGGACAGCCCAGATTCAAGGGGAAGGGACATAGACCCCATGTCTTAATGAGAAGAATGTCCAGGAATTTTCATTCTCTATACACATTCTCCAGAACGGCAGAGCCCAAAGAGAATTAGATAGCCACTCCCCTTCTTTGATTGTTGAGCTAAATACCTACTGAATTTTCTCTGTCTTGTGCTAAGGGAAGAAATTTTATCCAGTTTTCCTTTTTTATCTTTAAATTCGCAGTTCCCAGAAAAAAAATCTCTGCTGTTTATTGAATGATTCTTTCACTTGATAGATGTGTCTTATGTGCTTGGCTCTATACTGGAAGCTAGGACTGCAGATGGGTGCCCCTCCCTCCAGGAACTCATGATGCGGCAAAGTGAGAAAGAGATTTTAGTGACTCTGCAGCCACGTGCATGCAGCTTGCAATAGTAATGACTCTACCAGCAGTCAGAACAATGGTGTGGGAATTAGAAGGAAGCCATGATTTCTGAAACTGGGGGAAGAAGGAAAGGGAGGCAGAGTCTAAAGAGCCTCACCGGGGCCAGTCATTACCGTAATTTCAGGGCTGGACCTTACAGGCACCTGGCTAAGAATCAGGTATTTGGGGTGGAGGAAGGAAAACATAGATAGAGATTCGTTCTGGAATTTTAGCTCTCTGACTGGAGCTCTACCTGGGAGGGAGTAGACACTATTTGACAAGGCCCAAAGTCTAATGAAATAATAAACTGTTTCAAATATACAAAAATCTGGTTTCTCCATGTCTCGTTCCTCTCTGCATTGTTAGTAAACTGCAAACAGCTCAATGTGACCAGTGAAATGTTCAAAGTCAATGCTGTCCAAGCTCCTGAGGGAGCATGCCTCTTTTAATTTATTCATTCCTGCAGTATTTCCTAAGCACCTACTATGTGCCAGAAACATGCTAAGAATAGGGATGAATTGGTAAACACGATACCCTGTATCAATCTAATTTTTGGAACATGTTTCTGTTTTGGTCAAATGTGCTGAATTTGTATAAGGGGAGTTGATTAACATTCAGGTGGAAACCAAACGGGAGTATTTACCTCTGAAAGGGAATTTGATTTGGTTTAAATAACATCAGAACACGCCACACCCAGGCGTGGTGAGAGTTATGCCACCAGAACCACATGGTGAGTCCTGGGAAGCTTGGTGTTAGTGCTGGACCACCAAGCCTTCCCAGTCCTGTGGAGCTCACTGTGAATCCCTGTTCGGGCAACATATTGTTAGCTTAGCATGTTGACTTTGTGTAAGAGAGCAAAGATCAGAGGGCTCAGTGGTTCACCAGCACTAATCTTTCTCTCAGGGGTCTTGGAGGAAACTCAGTCGACACAAGGAGAACACTGATGAAGACAGCATCCTTCTTAAAACAAAAGTTAACTGGGGCTCTCCATGATGGCCAGAACTCCATGTCATGTTTCCTAAATGTGAAACATCTCAGGAAACAAAGAAATTCTTAGTGTTACACTCCCCTCTGTTCTCCTGATCAAAATAACACGATCCCCTCCTCCTTTTGGAAGCAGTGTATCTTAATGGATTTTCAAATGGATATTTTACATTGTTTGCTGCAACTCACCTCATTCCCAAAATGTGGCTCCAGCTCCTTTTTTCAAAAGTCTTTATCTGTAAAGGGAGCAGAAAAGCCTCCCTCTGTAGTTGGTTCTAAAACAATCTTTGGAAAAGTGGAGTCAGTAGGGAAAACTGGAGTTTACTTGTGTATGAGGAGAAAACGTAAAACTGATGTTTTAAGAACCGCGATGCGGCAGCTGCTGTGTGCTGCTGCTGGTCAGCGCCTTCGCTTCCTCCTACACGTGGCTTTTATGAGTTTCATCATGTAAAAGCCTTACTTCAAAATGTCTGAGTCTGTGGCCTTTGGTCAAATTGTCACTTGTTGGACCTCAGGCCCCTGACCGTGTGACCACAGAGGCTGTAGGATTAGAGATCCTGGTAGGAAAATTATAGGGAAGATGGTAAGAAACTTGGGGATATTGGCACATGCTGGTTCTGTCTTACAGCCTTCCAGACAGGGACGGTCTGAAAGGCAGGCGTGGGTGAGAAGTGGCATGCCGGGCTGTAGAAAGGCAAGAAAGGAGATTTTTGCTAATACAGATGCTTTCTGCCTCTAACCTACAATCTAAGTGGACTTTAAAAAAATCTACAACTGCTGGGACTTTAAGTTAGAAATTCTCATTTTGTTCAAAATTAATTCCAAAAAAAAAATAGGGAAGAAAGAAAGTTAGCAGGAGGTAAGGCTGTTAGGGTTGAGCTAAAAGTACATCTTATTCCCCACATGTCCCCTTAATATCTTTCCTCAAACAGTCTTCACAAGACAAGAGGCACAGCCTACCCTAGCCGCTCCGGGAAGCCTGGGATTCCAGGTGGCGCCCGCCCCCTCCTCTGCTCCACCCCCGCCCCCACGCCGTGGCTACTGTATCCACTGCCTCAAGGCGGGGGCTATGAACCTTTGGGCTGGAGGGCACGCAGAGCATGGAAAAGCTGGGTGAAGAGACAGGGATCCTGGGACTCAGACTCTTTCGGACAAGCTCTTCGGCCATTATCAGTTTCTGGAATTGACAGAAGAAAATTCCAAACTTGACTCGCGAATATCTCGAACATTCGAGCCCTAACATTGTCCTGTGGCCACCAAATTAGCAGCTGCAGGAAGTGAGCTGCTAAAGCCGGCAGCCCCCAGGAGGGCCTCTTCCTCAGTGCTCACCTCGGAGACGGCCATGGAGGCCGCGGAGGCCAGGAGGCCAGGGAGGTCCTCCACGAGAGCAGGACCAAGGAGGTCTGGATTGGCTGGGCCATGGGAATGGCATTTGAGACTCCTCCTGCAGGGAATAATATGTGCTATGGATGAGTGATGACGGTCAGTTTTCTGAATTTATCTTGCTGCTTCTTGATGAGACTTTAAATTATTTTCACTCACGAGGGGCTATGTGTATTTTGTGGAAGTATGAGTGTGTTTTGAACAATGTGTGGAACACGGGGTGTGTATGGATGTGGGAAAGCCAGAGAGGTGGGCTGTGGAAGACAGAAGTTGGGGAACAGTGAGCCTGATGATCTTTCTCCTTTTCTCCTTGCCAGCAGCACTATTGCTTTGTTTGAAGGCGACCCAGACAAGGGAACTCTATTCCTCATTTTAGGGATAAATACTGTTGTCCTGTGTTCAGTATGGTAATCCCATTCCTTCCACTGTTGGTTG
Source organism: Vicugna pacos (assembly GCF_048564905.1). Lineage (NCBI taxonomy): Eukaryota > Metazoa > Chordata > Mammalia > Artiodactyla > Camelidae > Vicugna > Vicugna pacos. The sequence continues at coordinate 69,878,350 of NC_132997.1, read as the reverse complement.
GTTTCACCAATGTGTCTGAATTTAATTCTGGCTGATGAGGAGTGGTGGGGTTTGGAGGAAGGGAAAGGGAGAGAAAGAGAGAAGGGGAGGGAGAGAGAGAAACAGCTTCTTTTGCAGCTGGAAGTCGTTATTTCCTGATGCAACTCCTGGAACGGCCCCAGTTTCCTTGGATCTGTGTGGGGGCTCACTCATGGACAGTCTGGTCACAGAAAGAACCTGGGTCCTTGTTGGTGTCATTGAATCAGTTTAATTGAGCTCCATTCTTCTTGTGATGGAAAATAATAACTTCTTACTCATTAAACTAGCTGAAATGGAGTTTGTAATTATTTGCATTCTAATTCCCATGGAGCATAAAGAAGGAAAACGACAGGTATTGATGGAAATTATATTCAACATCTGTATCTCAGGGCTGGTGAGGAAAGGTCTGACAGAAGGGCCCCGTGGGTAAATTACTGTTTGCTTGCTTGGTAAAAATTAGAAGAATGGTGTGGTCTTCCAGAGATTATGACACAAATTACAGTGCAGGGTTATTTGTCTTTTGAGTCACTGGATGCTATTTGCTGAAATAAACAATATGCGGTCTGATTAGGTTTTTGGAAGGGTCACTTTTGAGGAGAGCTGTGCCATGCTTTTCTCTCAAAAGCTCTGTTCTGAACAAGAATAGGAGGCAGGTCATTTTCTGTTTTTCTTCTTTCATAAGGCGGAGGCAGCCTGTGTCCTCGCTTGAGCCGAACAGTAGTAATAATCCCAATAAAACCTCTAGCATCATGAGAGCAATTTCTCCTTTCTGCAAAGTTCCAGGCAGCTTGCCTGAATTAGATCTTTCGCCATCAGGATCAATAGATCATCGGAAGAACAAACAGCTACTCCTACTAGCCCGGTTCCCAGTACTGAGTTCCAGCCTACTTGACTTAGATGAAAATAAGATTGAAAATACAAAGCTGGGGATACTTCTCAGCAATGAGAACGAAGGACAACCACTCACAGCAGCTCGGGCGCATCTCACCAATGAGAAAGGAGCCAGGCACAAAAGAGAGTGCGCTGTATGATTCCTTCAAGTACAAAACCAAGAAAAAGTAATCTCTGATGTCAGAAGTCAGGAGAGTAGCTACCTTGAAGGGGGGGGGTATGTGGCTGGCAGGGGGGCAGGAAGGGACCCCGGGCTGCGGAAAATGTTCTGATTCCTGACCTTGGTGTTGGTAACACCAGTGTGTGTTTTTTCTGAAAAGTCATGATTTTTCAGTGTTTGGATTTGTGTATGTGTGTGTTGTAATTCAATAAAAATTTTGCTAAAAATTTACAAAATGGACCCTTAGAGGATATCTACTGAAATTCACATGTTTAAGAAAGACATGAGGTGGAGAAAAAAATGAGACGTTAGAGCAACTGCTTCATTTCTCTTTTGTTTTCATTTTAATCACCCTAAAGCTGTTTGAACACTTATTTTGGTCAGGACTGTGGTTACAAGTGACAGACCAGAATTACAAATGGCTCCATCTCAAAGGGGAATTGGTTGAATCACAAAATCTGGGGAAATATTTTCAATCCTCGGAAAGAGCAGGGAGGCAGAGGGGTCTCAGGAATAACTAACGCCACGTTCTCAAAGAACACGAGGGCCTGCTCCGTCTTTCTCTGCTGCTCCGTCTACGTGTTGTCGGCTGTCATCTCTTTCCTTACAGACGGGATCTCTCCATGTGGCCAGAAACATGTCCAAACTTTGTGCTGTGTACTTTCCAGCTTTAATCACCAGAGGGAGACTCTCAGTGTGAAATTAAAAAAATTCCAAGAAAGAAGTCCATAAGCCCACTTTGGGACAAATTAACTGTGGTTAAGGCTCATGAGTCATGTGAGAAAAAAACCATCCATATTTGTATTTATCAACTCCCATGAGGAACATGGATGGGATGGGTGGCAGTTTCTAGAAAAACAAGCATAGTGAGTGTCAGGCAGACAATCCTATAAATCTTCACTATAGCCACTAGTCTCTTGTTTCCGTAGTAAAATAGAATTTCTATAAAGAAAAACTAACAATATAGAATTAGTTATTAAATATTTAAATGCCATTATACATTTGCAAACATTTTCCATTCTTTCCAGCAACTCTGTTGGGGAGGCTGGCACAGGTTAGATGTGGTTGTGATTTTCTTGTTGGTGTTTCTTCCCGGAGGACCCTTAATCTTCAGGATCCGTAAGCATTTGAGCCTCTCCTGTGTGTCAAAAGTGGGGACAGAGCGGGCAGGATGCCTGAAGAAGGGCTGCATACAAGGTCCTGGCAATTCCTTTAGCCAGCTTTACCGAAGCATCCTCTGTGCACTGAGCGCTCTGCGGGTGATGAATATTCAAGACCCAGTTTCTTCCTCCAGTTTCCTCTTCGTCTAACTAGAAGCTGTTTGAATTCTGCCATCAGCTCAACCTATTTGCACAAACCCTAACATTTAAGGACAGTTTCTTTTCTCAGAACTAGCTAGGAAATGTTTCCAAACGTCTCTAGTACACCCTTGGCAGGTTAAAAATAGCACACGTAGGCATGTGATTACGAAGACTGGGCGTCAGACAGACGCGGCTTTAAATCCTGGCTCCCCACTTGCTGTGTCACAGGCAGCGTGTTCACTCTGTAAACCTATTTCCTCATCTTCAAAAGGGGGCTAATACTAGAGCAACATGGTAGGTTGTTCTGAGGATTAAGTGTGAGGGACTAAGTCTGTTAAGAGGATTCACACATACACTCCCGGCACTGGTCCAGGTACAATCAGTATTAGCTGTCATTCGGTCTTAGTGTTGATATAACTCTCCATCTCTCTGAAGGCTCTGGTATCCTGCCTTCTTGTTGTATAAGTGCTTGTGCCTGTTGGATCCTGCGCTCCTTAGGGCAGGGCTGAGACTTGCCTATCTTTCTAACGCTCTCAGCAGTAGCCTGATGCCTCAATAAACATTTGTGCAATAAATATTTGTTGAATTGAATGTGTGTGTGTGTGTGTGTGTGTGTGTGTGATATTTAGTGATCTTTGGTTCATTTGTTCACTCAAGAAGCCAGCAGCTCTCAGAAGGACTTGGCATGCAAATGAGGTCAGAGTTACTCAGGCTCTTTGAGCTCCGGCCACACAGGTGTCCGCACCTTGGAAGATAGGAACGTGACTCCTTTTCACGGGCTTACCTGATTGATGCAGGTGATGGTGATGGTGGGCGTGGAAGCCATGGAGGCATGGCAATCAAGAGAATTTGGTCTCATTAGAGAACTCGAGTGTGCATTAGAATCACCTAGAAGGTTTGGTAAAACACAGACTCCTGGGCCACAGGTCAGTCAGTCTGGGTTGGGCCTGAGAATTTGCATTTCTAACAACTTTCCAGATGATGCTGGTGTTGCTGGCCTGGGGGCCACACTTCGAGAACCCCAGGGCCATGAGAGCAGGGCTTCTCAATCCTGGTTCCACAGTGGTATTCCCTGGGAGCCCCAGCGTTAGAAAGATAGACAATTCAAGCAGAATCCCCGGGAAGTGGGTTCCAGGCTGTATTTCAGCCCTCCGGATGATTCCAGTATTCGTCCAGAGTTCACAACCACAGCATGAAATCAACCAAGGCAAATGAAAAACTTAAGGGGCAGAGATAGGGGTTTGGAGAGAATCTTAGCTCTATGGGTGTAGAAACCGAAATTCCTATGTCAATTAATCAATTATGTTCGGTACTGACTCCAAATAGTAAAAGAAGTGCCCGCAGCACCATAGGGGCTCAGGTGTTGAAAGCAAGAAACCATCCAATTAGGCAGTTTTCGAAATGTGCTGGGCACGTGCAGCTCTGGAGGAAACTACCGGTGAAGATGCTTTGGCGTAATTGGGAAGCTCCTGGGTTGGCTACAGCTACCACTGACCGTCAGAGGAGACAGGGCTCTGGCCGGGCTCAGTGCGCTCATCCCCGACTCTGCTAAAGCAGGGGAGTCGAGCAGAGAGACCCCGAGTACTGTCCTGACGTCCTGTGAAATTCCCTGCACCAGCTTCGTTCTCTGGGCGCTGTCTGAAAACGTAGCAATTTTGTTGGTAAGTTTTTTTTCTCTTTTTCTGTTGTGATGAAAATTTCTAGTTGATTAATAATAGCCTACATTTAGGGGAGTACTTACATCTGTCAAGGTACTTTTCATGCATTATTTTAATTAACTCTTCTAAAAGCCTGTGAATTGGGTACTCTCATTATTTCAGTTTTACAGGAAATCAAAGCACAAACTGGTTAGTGCCAAAGCTCACATATTTAGCAAGTAGCAAATTAAGATTTAAATGCAGATTCTGGCTGTAGAGGTTTTTACCATACCAGCAGTGCTCATAGTGGTGTGATGTGGTCTGGGGTCCCCTGGGGTCTTAGAGACTCAGGGGGCGTCGATGAGATCAAAACTATTTTAAGACTAAGATCTTCGTTCATTTCACTCTCATTCTCACAGAGGAATTTTCCAGAGAATATATGATGGGTGATGAGATCACCCCTCTGTACGGGTACTTGTGTTTTCATTTTTTTCTCAGTTTCAATTTCCAATATGGTAAATATCGATGGGTATAACCCACATAAACAGAAGCTCCTTCAAGTCCTCAGTGCTTTTAAGAGTTGTTGTGAGGTCCTGAGGGCAAGAAGTTAGAGAGCTGGCACTCCCTCTATGGCGGGTATCACACTCATGTAGGGCCAGACTGGAGGGACCCTGGGTACCACCCAGCCCAGCTCCATTGTGTTACGGATGAGGAAACAATTTCAGATGTCACGTGGCTTGCCAAGAGGTCACACAAGGGCCACACCAGAACTAGCACTGGGCCAGCTCCTCTATTTTTGATTCTGTTAAAAGATAAACTGAGGCATATTAAAAATTGAGTTTATATGAGGAAACGTCGATTCAAATCAGGCAGCAACCAACCTAGTAGATAGAAAGGAGCTCCAAGGAGCTGCACAAAGTGAAAGAATTTTATATGCAGAAGGGAGCAGGATCAGGGGAATTACAGCAGGCAAAAAAAGCAGGTTAGTATCACAAGATTACGTTCTTTTGGGAGGTGGCAGGGTCTGCCAGACAGGTTACCTAATTAGTGCTGATCAGGTGTTCCTGACTGACTGGTTTCAGATTTCCATTTCGGGGAGAGCCAAGACTAGTTAAGTCTGGTGATGTGGGGCTTAGCACAGGCGACCCCATTTTGGGACCTGTGGTCTTGTTTTTTTTAACAATTCCCACTGATAGGTTTGAGACAGGGAGTCGATGCCAACCCTTTCCCACAGGTGTTCCCAGATTCCCAGAGGATGCTGGGCACCCGCTTCTCTCTGAGACACATTCTCGTGTAGAAGCCGACCACCCCCCCCCCCCCCGCCCAGTGGTTTTGGAATCTTGCCCTAATGCTGTTCGCTGTGCTCACACAAAGCTCTCCTTCAAAGTAACCGTTCTTTCCTCAGAACATTTCAAATGGAATAAATATACAGCAATCAGCGTGGAGTGGCAATCAGCAATCAGCTCCCTATGCATTCAAGCTGGTGACCTAGAGGCCCCCGGTGCCCTGTGATGGCAGCCAGGTGACAGGGACACTGTGTGGGAGGCCTGGCCTCACCATTAGGTGCTGTAAACAGCCTATTAGAGATCTTTCTCTTGGTCGGTACGGATCCCACTGAGAGATTGCTGGATTGAGGTTTCTCATTCTTTCTAGAGTGAAGGAGCTGGCGAAGTTAAAGCAGGAAGGAGAGCCTCAGTCTTGGGAGGTGGAGGTGCTCATCCGAGCTGGGGTCAGTCAGAAGGATTTGGGGCCGCTCCTCTGAGTTGTAAGCATCTCATTCTTGCACGCCCCATCACTCAAGGTGGTGGTTGCATCCTCTCGGTCTTTATTCTCAAGGTCCATCTACTTCCTCCTGACGCCCCTCAAAGGCAACAGGAGCATTGCACACACCCCATGGAGGCCAGTGTGGGGAACTGTGGTCTCGACAACCACTCCTGCCTCCCATCTCCCAGGGGCTATTGCCCAGGTCAGATGCCTTACCTGATCTTTCTCTTCCCGAGTGTATCTCACACACACACACACTCACTCACTCACTCACTCATAGACACGTACTTTCATATATGTATAGACATCAAAAAACAAAGCACTCAGAATCATGCATTCTCATCTTTGAAGCCTTAAATCTTCTCAACTCTTAACCAGTTATCTCAGGATCATTCTATTTCTCTCTTTCGTTCCATTGGTGTTGCCCAAATTTAACTCTAATCACATGTGACAAAGACTCACAGGGCTGTTAGTGAATTAACTCTACCAAGGGAAAGAAATGTCGCTCACTGGCTTTGAAGTGAAACTGAGTGCAGGTGAGAGAATCCTGCAGGTCTGATCCGGGTGCCAGGTTCCCAGGCAGAGTGAATAAGCATCTCAGTGCAGAGGATTGAGGGATCTCTCTCAGCCATTGGACTTTACGGGTAGAAGTTTCCAGGAAAACAAGGGCAATTGCTCCGTCTACTCCCAGCACCTGGTGGTGGTCCAGGGCTGTTGCCTGGGGACTTTGTCTGCCATGCAAGCAGGAGGCTTGGAAGAGATCTGAGAGAGGAGGGAAAAGGAAAACTGAGCCGCTCTTACAAGTTACTGACGTCTGGGGGATATTCCTGCTCCACAGACGTTTAAGAAGGTGTGTACTCCACACGAGGGTAGGTTTGATGCTGGCCTAGTATTGATTTCAATTTTTACTCAAGTAAAATTCCTTAAATAACATGAAAACAATCCAGAATTTTTGCCAAAGAAACATTCATTTCCATTTAGGTGTGTATTGTGTAATTCCTTACTACTCGAAACAGCTTATGCATCTTATAAAAGCTAAAAAATAATGTAAAGTCATGGCTGCCTTTTTAAAAAAAATTGAGATATAATTGACATAGAATATGATACTAGTTTCAGGTGTACAACATAATGATTCCAAATCTGTATGCATCGTGAAATGATCACTGCAATAAATCTGACTAACACCCACCACCACACATAGCTATGAATCTTTTTCTTGTGATGAGACCTTTTTAAGATCTACTCTCAGCAGTTTTCAAATATATTATTAGCTATAGTCACCAAGCTCTACATTACTTCCTCAGGACTTTTTACAACTGGAAGTTTGTACTTTTTGATCACTTTCATCCATTTCAGCCCATCCCCATCCCCACCCCCTGCCTCTGTCAGTCACCAATCTGTTCTCTGTATCTACAGAGTTCCAGGGTTTTTTTGTTTTACTTTCCAAGTATAAGTGAGATCATATGGTATTTGTCTTTTCTGTCTGGCATATTACACTAGCATAATGTCCTCAAGGTCAATGCATATTGTTGGAAATGGCAAGCTTTCCTTCTTTTTACGGCTGAATAATATTTCCTTGTGTATATGTACCTCATTTTAAAATTGAAGTATAATTAATTCTCAATATTAGTTTCAGGTGTACTACATAGTGATTTAATATTTTTATAGATTATACATCCTTTAAAATTATTATAAAATAATAGCTGTATTTTCCTGTGCTGTATAATATATCCTTGTTGCGTATTTATTTTATACATAGTAGTTGATGTCTCTTAATCCCACACCCCTCTTTCCCTCCCCACTTCCCTCTCCCCACTGGTAACCACTAGTTTGTTCTCTGTATCTGTGAGTCTGTTTCTGTTTTGTAAATATATGTTTGTTTTATTTTTTAGATTCCACATACAAGTGATAACAGAGTATTTGTCTTTATTTGTCTGACTTATTTCACTAAGCATAATACTCTCTAGGTCTATCCACAGTGTTGTATATATATATAATACACATCTTCTTTATACATTCATGTGTTGATGGGCACTTAGGTTGCTTCTATATCTTGGCTATTGTAAATAATGTTGCTATGAATGTTAAAATGCATGTGTCTTTTTGAATTAGTGTTTTCATTTTCTTCAGATAAATACCCAGCAGTGGGATTGCTGGATCATATGGTAGTTCAGTTTTTAGTGTTTTGAGGAAGCTCCGTACTATTTTACACAGTGGCTGCACCAGTTTTCAATCTCACCAGCAGTGTACTAGGGACCCTTTTTTTTCATAGCCTTGCCAACATTTGATATTATAGATCTTTTGATGATAGCCATTTGATCTGTGTGAGGTGATACTTCATTGTGGTTTTGATTTACATTTCTCTCATGGGTGATGTTGAGAATTCTTCATGTGCCTGTAGGCCATCTGTAGTATAGTCTGAAGTCAGGGAGGGTGAAACCTCCAGCTTTGTTCTGAAGATTGTTTTGGCAATTTGGGATCTTTTGTGGCTCCATATAAATTTTAGGATTATTTTTTCTAACTCTGTGAAAAATGGGTATTTTTATAGGGATTGCATTACATTTGTAGATTGCTTTGGGCAGTATGGATATTTTTACAATATTAGTATTTTCAGTGCAAGAACATGGGATATATTCCCACTTCTCAAATTCCTTCCGTCAACGTTTTATAGATTTCAGAGTACAGATCTTTCACCCCCTTGGTTAAGTTTATCCCAAGGTATTTTATTCTTTTTGATGCAATTATAAATGAGATTATTTCCTTAATTTCTTTTTCTGATTGCTCATTGTTCACGTATAGAAAAGCAATAGATTTCTGTATATTAGTCTTGTACCCTCCAAATTTACTGAACTCATGTATCAATTCTAATGGCTTTTTTAGGCAATGACTTTAAGATTTTCTAAATATAGCATCATGTCATCTGTAAATAGCGACAGTTTTACTTCTTCCCTTCCAATTTGGATGCCTTTTATTTCTTTTTCTTATCTAATTTCTGTGGACAATACTATGTTAAAAAAGAAGTGGCAAGAGTGGGCATCCTTGTCTTGTTCCTGATCTTACAGGAAAAGCTTTCAGCTTTTCATTGTTGAGTGTGATTTTAGCTGTGGGTTTGCCATAAAAAGCCTTTATTATGTTGAGATATGTTCCCTCTATACCCACTTTGATGAGACTTTCTATCATGAATGAAATGTTGAATTTTGTCAAATGCTTCTTATGGATCTGTTGAGATGATCATGTAACTTTTATCTTTCCTTTTGTTAAAGTGTATCACATTGATTTGCAAACATTGAACAATCCTTGTGTTCCTGGAATAAATCCCACTTGATCATGGTGTATGATCTTTTTAATATATTGTTGAATTTGATTTGCTAATATTTTGTTAAGAATTTTTGTATCTATATTCCTTAGATATATTGACTTATAATTTTCTTTTTTTTTTTTGGTAATGTCTTTGGTTTTGGTATCAGGGTAAAGGTGGCCTTGTAGAATGAATTTGAGTGTTCCAACCTCTTCAATTTTTTTGGAATAGTTTGAGGATAGGTATTAACTCTTCTTCATATGTTGGGTAGAATTGCTCTGTGAAGCTGTCCAGTCTTGGACTTTTGTTTTCTGGGAGTTTTTTTGTTTTGTTTTAACTACAGATTCAATTTCACTACAAGTGATCAGTTTGTTTAGATTGTTCCTGATTCAGTTCTGGAAGGTTGTATGTGCCTAGACATTTGTTCTTTTCTTCTAGGTTGTTTAATTTGTTGGCATATTTGTTTTCTCTTATGATTTTTTTGTGTCTCTGTGGTATTGCTTGTTATTTCTCCTCTTTCATTACTTGTTTTGTTTATTTGGGTTTTCTCTCTTTTCTTCTTGATAAGCCTCACTAAAGGTTTATCAATTTTGTTTATCTTTTAAAAAAATCAACTCTTGGTTTCATCGATCTTTTCTATTTTTTAGTCTCTATTTTATTTCCTTCCTGACCTTTATTATCTTTCCCTTCTGCTAACCTGGGCTTTGTTTTTCTCTTTCTGATAGATTTAGATGGTAGGTTAGATTGTTTGAGAATTTTCTTATTTCTTGAGGTAGGCCTGTATCACTATAAAACTTCCCTCTTAGAACTGCTTTTGCTGCATCCCACAGATTTTGGAAAGTTGTGTTTCCACTTTCATTTGTCTCGAGGTATTTTCTGATTTCCTCTTTGATTTCTTCCCTGACCCATTATTTTTTAAATAGTATGTTGTTTAGTCTCCATGTATTTATTCTTTTCTCATTTGTCTTTCTGTAGTTGATGTCTAGTTTCATACTGTTGTAGCTGGAAAAAAGCTTGATATAATCCCTGTTCTCTTGAATTTGTTGAGACTTGTTTTGTAGCCGAGCATGTAATCAATCCTGGAGAACATTTCGTGTGCATTTGAAAAGAATATGTACTCTGCTGTTTTGGGGTAGAATGTTCTGCAGATATAAAGTCCCATTACTCTATTGTGTCATTTAAGACCACTGTTGCCTTATTGTTTTTCTGCCTGAATGATCTGTCTACTGAGGTAAGTGGGGTGTTAAAGTCCCCTACTATTACTGTACTGTTGTCGATTTCTCCCTTTATGTCTGTTAATATTTGCTTTGTATATTTAGGTGCTCCTTTATTGTGTGCATATATGTTAACAAGTGCAATATCCTTTACTTGTATTGATTACTTTATATTTATGTAATGCTGCCCTTCTTTGTATTTTGTTCTGGACTTGGTTTTAAAGTTTATTTTGTCTGATATAAGTATTGTTACCCCCACTTTCCTGTCATTTCCATGAAATCTCTTTTTCATGGAATTGCATGAAATATCTTCCATCCCCTCACTTTCAGCCTTGTGTCTTAGTTCTGAAGTGAGTCTCTTGCAATCAGCACATAGACACATTTTATTTTTTAATCCAGGCAGTCACCCTATGTCTTTTGGTTGGAGCATTTTGTCCATTGACATTTAAAGTAAAGTATTAGTAGTTACGTATTTATTGCCATTTTATTACTTGTTTTCCAGTTGTTTTGTATTTCTCTGATCCTTTCTTTTAGATTCTTCACTTGTGATTTAATGATTTTCTTTAGTGGTATGCTTGTGTTTTTGTCTGTCTAGTTTTTATGTATTTATTGTAGAGTCTGATATGTGGTTACCATGGGGTTCATATATGTTGACTATATCTATTTGTTTTAAACAGGTAGTCTTTTAAGTTTAAACATAGTCAAAAGGATCTATATTTTTTACTCCTTTCCCATATATTTTCTGTTTTTAATTTCATATTTTACATCTTCATGTTTATCCCTTTACTGATTATTGTAGTTATACTTGATTTTACGTTTTTGGGGCCCTTTATTCTTTGTATTAGCTCATATAGTCCTCCCTTTCCCACATCCTAGCCAACACTTGTTATTTCTTGTCTTTTTGGTAATAGCCCTTCTAACAAGTGTGAGGCGATATCTCATTGTGCTTGTGGTTTGCATTTCCCTGATGTAGCCCTTACTGTGTATTTGCCCTTACTCGTGGGATTTCTTTCTTTCCTGTAGATACTTACTTCTTGTTATAGTCTTTTATTTTCCACTAGCAAAGACCCTTTAACATTTCTTTTAGGGCCAGTTAAGCATTGATGAACCTTTGATTTTGCTTGTCTGAGAAGTTCTTTATTTCTCCTTCAATTCTAAATGGTAATCTTGCTGGGTAGAGTATCCTAAATTGCAGATCTTTTCCTTTCAGCACTTTAAATATATCATGCCACTCCCCTCTGACCCACAAAGTTTCTGCAGAAAAATCAGCTGATAGCCTTACGGGGGTTCTTTGGAATATGACTTTTTGTTTTTCTCTTAAAGCCTTTAGAATTCTGTCTTTAATTTTTGCCATTTTAGTTATGATGTATCTTGTTGTGAGTCTGTTGGGTTCATCTTGTTTGGGACCCTCTGTGCTTCCTGTACCTGAATATCTGTTTCTGTCTTCAGGTCAGGAAGTCTTCAGTCATAATTCTATGAAATACATTTTCATTGCCTTTCACTTCCTCTTCCCCTTCTAGGACCCCCATAAAGTGAATGTCAGTATGCCTGATGTTAGCCCAGAGATCTCTTAAATGGTTCTCTTTTTCTGTTTTGCTTTTTGCTATTCTGTTTGGATGATTTCCATTATTCTATCATCCAGATCACTTATATGTTCTTCTGTATCACTTAGTATGCTATTCACTCCTGCTGGTGTGTTTTTTTATTTCAGCTATTAAATTCATTTCTGATTGGATCTTTTTTATATTTTCCAGTTCCTTGTTAAAATTCTCACTGTGTTCATCTATTACTCTCCCTAATTTAGTTAGCATTCTTATTACTAATGCTTTGAATTCTTTATTTGGTAAATTGTTTATTTCTGATTCATTAGGGTTTTTTTTTTTAGCGGTTTTCTTTTACTTTTTCAAATTCCTTTGTTGTCTCATTTTGCTTATCTTTCTCTGTCTCTATAAAATTAGGTGAAACAGTTACCTATTGCAGTCTTGAAGCGGCATCTTTTTGTGGGAGACTCCCTATGCAATCTGTATGTGCCCAGATGCTTTGGTGGGAGAGCTGGATGCTTTCAACTTTGTTCTTGTTTCACAAGATTGTTTTGGCCATTTGAGATCTTACGTGGTTCCACACAAATTCTAGAATTGTTCTATTTCTGTTAAAAAAATGCTATTGGAATTTTGATAGGAATTGAATTGAATCTTTAGATTGCTTTGGGTTAATGACTATCTTTTACTGAGCACTTTTATGTACTCCTGCAAACAACACTGTCTTTTCATTTTCCCTGATTGACAGATAAGAGAGCAGTAGAGAGGCAAATAACTTGCCCAAGTGGCAAGTGGCAGAGAAACATATGTACCCAGGTCTCTGTGACCATAAAACCTGTGCTTTTAAGCATGAATATTGTATTTGTTTTGCATACGATCTCTTACCTTATCAAAACACCTTGCTTAAAATTTTAACTCCAATCAACATCACAGTAAGAATTTTTTTGTGAAGGGGCGTGCAATATAGAGGTAGGGGATTTTAAATGAGGGTTATTATGGGATTATACGAAACCATGGTGTGAAACTTTTGAAAATTGTAAAGCACTATAGAATTTAAAGAATTTTTTGTTCAATAAAAAGAAGATTAAAAAACATTTATAAGCACTTCCCCCCATTTCCATCCCAATAACTTTTTCACAATCTACAATCCATCTCCCTCCAGCTTCTTTCCTGTGACTTCAAATTTTGTTCTCTGATAAAGTTCAAATGTCCCCTGTAAATTTCTCAGTCTGCCAGGAGAGACTGGATTTGATCTGCCATCATACTTTGATCTGATTTTATGGGGGAACCATTGGAGAGAAGCCACAGTGCTGGCTGGGCCTCATGGGGTGAGGAAATGACTTTCTGAGAAAGATCCCAAGGGACCTACGGGACAGTGTTAGCTGCAGCACTCGGAGAAAACTATACATTGTATTCTTTCTGAATTCACTTTTTATCCCTTTATGTTTATGTATTTCCAGATCCTTTAAAGAAATTCAAACAATACAGAACAGAATGAAGCTAAAAGTGAAAATTTCTCTTTACTTCTTCCCCACTTCAAATCATACACCTTGTTTTATTATTCTCTAAATGTCCCCCTTAAAATAAAATTTCATCACATCCTTTTGTACTTCCAAGGTGTAATCTTATGAACTTACCTTTTAAAAGAATATTTAACTTTCACCTACATTGGATGAGATCACATTAAGCTACTGTCACAGGAAAAGACAACAGATTTCTCTTTTATAAAGATCACAAGTATAAAATAATCAGACACTGAGTTGGAAATTTTTTGGACTGAAAGCATTTTGTTTCCATTAGTTTCTAGTTGTTAAATTAGCCAATACCATTTTCCCCCACCTCTAAATAGGGATCAAGTGTGTCTGCATTCTTCCATTAAGAATTCATTGAGAATCTTTCTGGTTGGCCGTGGCCAGAGTACATACACCCTGACCTTCCCTGGAGCCAGTTGATGTAGGAAACAGAAAAACCAAAAGCATAGAAGTTATAGATTATATAACTGTGACATGCAAGAAAGGAGGATTCCCAAACCCAGAATCATTAGGTTTAAGTGATACAGACAAACATGTTCCCTCCTTCCCATCCCCATTTGCCCAGAGGTGGGAACCCCAGCTCTGTGCCTCACCCTGACTTGAGGAGCACTGCTATGGAGAAAAGGGGAGACAGCCCACATGTCCTTGAGATCACGTGCTCCTTTGCACTACTGGGTTGGTTCAGCAGTAAAGCAAATGCAAGTTAAAAAGAAACAGGAACCACAAAATACATTTCAGTGCGTTTTCCTGTAGATCTTTCCCTAAGCTATAATCTATTATCCTTTTGTGGTTTTGTTCCGTCTCCTAACCAGCTTAAAGAATTTGGTGGTTAAATAGTTGTAACCTTTCCATTACGGATCACATGATGTGATAGCACATTCTTTCTTGTTTGTTATTCGTTGTGTTCTTTTTCAGCTCCTATTTATTGAATGGACGAACTTTATTTCAGTGTCAAGGTTCCTCTTAAAACCACCAGTTCTTTGTCACTTGCAGCTTTATCACTTGAGACCATAGTGCCTGCACTCATTTGTGGGGACCCTTGTGGGTTTTCAGCTCATTTGCCATGAGAACTAATGATGTGTAGAAGAGACTAACCTTGATTCAGGGCCTACCATGTGGGCACAGAAAATTTCAGATTCCTCCCTACCCAGCCAATTTCACAGATAAGGACACACAACAGGAGGAGATGTGGAAGACATCTTCTGTTAGTTTTGTTAAAATGACATTTAAAACTAGATTCATCATTTATTAAAAATATGCATTGAGTATTTCCTGTGTGTCAGGCACTGTGGGGGTACAGCAACGAGAAAAGATGGACCAAGTCCCTGACCACATGTAATTTACATTCTAGCGAAGGGGACAGATAGTAAACATAAGAGTAAATATTATTACCTATATTGTTGGAGTTTTTTAAATTTCAGAGTTTTTTTTTTTTTGAAGTATAGTCAGTTTTCAATGTTGTGTCAATTTCTGGTGTACAACATAATGTTTCAGTCATACATACACATACATATATTTCTTTTCATATTCTTTTTCATTTTCATCATAGATCACTACAAGATATTGAATATAGTTCCCTGTGCTATACAGTATAAATTGTTTATCTATTTTATATACAGTAGTTAGTATCTGCAAATCTCAAACTCCCAATTTATCCCTTCCCATCCCCTTTTACCCCTGGTAACCATAAGTTTGTTTTCTATGCCTGTGAGTCTGTTTCTGTTTTGTAAATACATTCATTTGTGTCAATTTTTTTTAAGATTCCACATACAAGTGATATGATATAGTATTTTTCTTTCTCTTTCTGCCTTACTTCACTTAGAATGATAATCTCCAGGTCCATCTGTATTGCTGCAAATAGCATGATTTCATTCTTTTTATGGCTGAGTAGTATTCCATTGTATAAATATACCACTGCTTCTTTATCCATCATCTATCTATGGATATTTAGGTTGTTTCCATGTCTTGGCTATTGTATATAGTGCTACTATGAACACTGGGGTGCATGTATCTTTTCAAATTAGAGTTGCCTCTGGATATATGCCCAGGAGTGGGATTGCTGGGCCATATGGCAACTCTATTTTTAGTTTTTTGGGTTTTTTTTTTTTGAGAAATATCCATACTGTGTTGGAGTTTTAAAGTTAGAAATATACCATGCTTATGTCACAAGTTCAGATAATACAGAGTTGAATATAAAGCAAGAAAAGAGGTTACCTTCCCAAGCTCCATTCAGCTGCTTCCTCATAGGTTACTACCAGCACAGTTCAGTGTGTATCCTTCCAGACTTTTTACTGTCCTTTTACAACCATGAACTCATACATTTGTTGTAGAGGAGGGATCATAACATGCATACTGTGTTTCAGCTTACTTTTTCCCTTTTAAATTAAGCTATGCAACTCTCCTCATCAGAACATATAGATCTACTGCGTTCTTTACAATGATGTAGTATGGGTTTATTAATCCATTTCTCTATCTGTGGACATTTATACTGTTTCTGTTTCTAACCATTACCAAACAATACTGTAGCGAACATTCTTTTGTATTATATCATTCCAATGATAATATTTCTGTAAGCTAGAATCCTTCAGCTGGGATGTCTGGAGCAAAGGGCGTGCATAATGTTAGACTGATTTTTCTGATACTGAACCATTCACTGAGTCTAGGAAAGACTATGTGGTGAGTGGATATCTTAAATTTCTACTTTGTAAATGCTTAGTTTGAAATGTCTTTGAAACAGCTAAGAGGGGCTTCCAAGAGGGCTGTTTGGTTAGCTGTTTGGTTCAGGAGTGATGGGGTTTGGAGAGATTAATCTGCACGTCTTCTGACTGCATGCGGTCACTGAAGCTGTGCACCTGGGTGCGCTGTCCCAGGAAAGGGAGCACAGGTGAGGACAGGAGAGAACCCAGGACCAAGTCTGAAAGGCAATTCACAATTAAACACCCAGCAGAAGAGGGAGGCATTGGCATGACCTTGAGAGTAAACCCCTCCTTAAGTTTTGTACCCTAGACATTTCACTAGTCCCTTCCCTGCTGGTCAGAGAGGAAGAAGGTGCATCAGGAGAGAGGTGTATCATGAAAGCCAAAAGGAGAGAATTTTTTCAAGAAAGAAGCAACGGTACCATTGTTGCATTCTCCTAAGGGGACAGATAAGGTGGCCCTGGGGACAACACGCTGGGATTTACTGTACCTAGGCGCTGTGTCCTGTAGGAGATGGAGAGATGGAAACCTCCCCCCTACCCAGCGCCCTTGCCTTTCTTCATCATCAGTCCTGATGGCCTACATCTCTCCTCCTAGAGCAGCCTCCAGCCAGCCTGGCACCTTCATGTTTTCTGTTTCTTTTCCTGAGAGGGGCTCTTCATTTAATTTGTCAAAAACACACCCCCACTGCTGCTGTTGAATTTGCTTGCTACTTCTTAGCAGCTGAGAAGTCTGTAGCATGTGCAGGGCTCTCCTTTTCCGAATAACGAATGCCAGGAGGATTCTTCTTCATGCATGACCCAGAACAGTGCCAGGCCCATAGAAGGTGCACAGCTGTTGCTTATTAGAAGCCATGCTGTTTAAAGGCATAGGTTCTGGAATCTGGCAGACCTGGGTTCAAAACAGTCACTAGCTATGTGTGACTTTAGGCAAATTACTTAACCTCTCTGAGCCACCGTTTCCTCATCTGCAAAATGAGGACCATAACCAAACCTCATAAGGTTATGAGGATTAAGTGAGATAATACATTATGAGGATTAATGAGATGAATGAGGCCCAGGATCCCAGGTTATCTGGACCCACTGGAACCCATCTGATTCTAGGATGTAGACTGAATTGTCAAAAACCCCGGGGAGCCAGGGCCTCCCCCAAATGCCCCACCTAAGCAGAGGCAAAGGAAGGGGTGCAGCCGTCTGTCTGCTTGGACACTCACTGGGGGAGATCCAGGATATGTGGCTTTCACCAAGCAGCACCCCTTTCTCTAGTTTCCCATGACCCGCCACTGCCCCTCCCTCCAACATCTTGTGGCTAGAGAGCCCCAATTAGATGGCATGTGCCTCTTCCCTAATTCCTGTTCATTCAATCGGTTATTGAATTTTCCAAAAATTTTCTCAAAAGACCAAAAAGGGGGAAAAAGTCTTTGTGTTTTGGAGCTTTGTATGCAGGGTCTTTTAAAAGGCAAGCCCAGGGCAGGGGTCCCTCTAGCGGCAGTGGTGGTTCTGCAACCATTTCTTCAGTAAGCACAGGATCTGTGAGTTCACAACATAGAAGAGTCGCTTCCCATATTAACTCACTGAGATTTCTCTTCCCTTGAGCACTGCCATGGGCCAGGCACATGAAGAGCTGAATCACATAGACTGGCCTGTGTGCCCAGGGAGCCTGTCTGGGAAGACAGATGCTACACGGGTAATCGCAGTTGAGATGGGTGTCACAAGAAGGGAGGTACAGAGTAAAGTAGCCAAGGCAGGACCAGAGAGGGGAAGTGATTTGTCCGAGGTCACACAGCTGGTGAGCAGCTGAACTGGGAGTGAAGCCCTCCTTGGTTGGACTCCTGGATCCCTGCTCACTTTCCCGTCACCACCCCACCTAACCTGGGCTCTGGGGCTACCTCAGGTGGAAACCCCCAGTGGCAGCTTCGAGATGCTCTTCAATGAACACATTTCTAACCAGAGAGAGCCACTGTCCTTGGGCTGTTTCCATCTCACTTCTTGGTCAGCCTGAAAGGGAAAATTTCCCAGAATGCTCCCCCGATCCCTCCAGCAGCTGCTCACCCAACTGCTTCCCCGTGGGGAGCTTGAGAAACAGACAGTTTGATGCTGGAGGTTGTACTAACCAGCCCAGAACAGCTGGTACCAAGTCTGCAAGCAGACAGTAGAGCCTCCCGCATCGTAGGGATCCACCCCTCCGGATGCTGGTTTTGCTTACCCCTTCCCAGGCCCTGGCTGGATCACTGCGTCCTGGCTCAGAGGGCCAGAGAGTCGGCAGCCAAACTGGATTCTGGAAATTCAGACAGGATTTCACTTTCCCCGCCTCAGCCCACCCTTTCTTCTCTGGGGGCAGCTGCTTTAAAAGAGTCTGACCTGGGCTGGTACCAGGGCCTCAGCCCCTCAGTCTGGGTTGGATGCTGGTGGGGTGCAGGTGGGTCTCTTCATCTGCCGGCACCATCGGGAGCTGTGCTGCGGCCAACAGGCCATGTGCCATCTTGCCTCTGGACAAGGTGACCACGGAGAGAGCCACGGCCTAGGGAAGGCAGAGGGAGGAGTCCACTCAGTCTCGGTGATTATGAGCTGCCTGGGCTTCTGGTCACCAGCTAGGCTTTCCTTCACGTTTTCAAAGAAATACTGCAGGAGTCAAGGAGGGAGGTTTACACAGAGGCTTTCTGTGGAGCGAGCTGGGCTATGAGCACCTTTCTTCAAGGCAGAGAAGGGGTGGGTGCTGGCCCCGTCTAGGGGGAGTGGGGCTGCATCCCAGGAGGGCTTGATAGGAGGTACCTGGCTGTGGTGTGGGGACACTTGCCTGGAGTCCACACACCCAGAGGAATCTAAAGGCCAGAGGCTACAGGATGTATTTGGAATCCAGGATTCCACAGGATGGGGCTGTGCAAAGGGTTATGAGGAAGGAGCAGGCAAGGACTCCCTCTGGGCAGGAGGAAGGCAGCGGCTCCTGAGGATGGCACCCCGGCATCCTGTGCGGGTGCTGGCTGGGCCTCTGCGGGGGAGGGGGGCCTGTGCGGCGGACTCTGTGGGAGCCCCGTTATAAGGCTTCTCGGGGTCTTCTCTCCCATCCAAACAGAACCCGCCTCCCTTCCCTTGCTCCTGCCACCCTCCCGCTCAGCTTTCTAAGGAAATGCTGGCAGTTTGGGTGTGGCTGCTCCCCTCTGTTTCTTGGCTTCATCCCACCCTCTTGGTCTGGACTCCCCAGCCCCAACTAGAGCTTCACCTGTGACCTAAGAATTTAGGTTTCATTAAATTTAGGCACATCGTTGCCCAGCTCCAGGTGATGTGTGCAAAGAAACCCATTTCTCGCCATTGTCTTTCATGTTCATCTTGAGTTTCATCACCACTGGCCTGGGATACCTCTGCTTTTTCTTAGCTATACTGCTCTAGGCTTTTAACTTGTCCCCGTGGCTACTCAAGCCCCTACCCCTTTACCATCTGCTCTCCACAAACTCCCAGAATAATCATTTAAATGGGTAAACAAGATGATGTCAATCCCTGTTTAAAACCCTTCCATCATGCTCAGGATAAAACAGAAGCTTTTAAGCAGAGCCTAAAGTGTCTTAGTGATCCAGCCCCCGCCGCCTTCTCCAGAATCCTCTCCCGTCGCCCCCATCCCGGTCACTCCCCTGGCTTCCCGCCGCCGGGTCCTCAGTGTTCTTACTCACTCTCAGGAATACTCTCTCCATGGCGCTGCCAGGCCAGCTCCTCTCTTTGTCTCTGCTTAATGTCATTTTCTCAGAAGGATCTGGCCCTCCCACGCCTTCCCATAGAACTTATTTTCTTCAGAACACTTACCATTCGTTTTATTACGTACTTACTGTCTTTGTTTAATGCGTGTTTCCTCCCCACCCTGGGGAGCTCAGCTGACATGAGAGTGGAATCTGTCCGGTTCACCACCTGTCTGCCCAGAGCCCAGCACGGCACCTGGTATACAGTGGGCGTGCAAACCAGCGCTGACCACAGGAACGACACAGACACCGTGTCATCTCAGGCACATACTGGCTGCCGGGCGTTCATTCTCTACTGCGATCCATCCTGGAGTGGCAGGAGGGCCCGAAAGTAATCTTCTCTAGAGCTCTCAGAGGCAGAGCCAGGCTCTCAGAGAACAGAATCGGCCCTGGAGAAAGAAAGGTCCACGCTGGAGACCCAAATACATCTCTGGTGATGGCGAGTGACTAGGTCACTTTCACATCATTAAAACCGGGCTGAGGATGCCTACCTCATAGGTCTGTTCTGCTGATTAAGTGGATGAGAGTAAGGGAAGACATTTGTAAAGTACCTACTATGTGCATCCTTTCCTAATCAGTGCATTCAGTGGGAGTAAGTTTTAAGAATGACCATGTGACTGGAATGGCTCTCAGTAAGCAAGATTTGAGTTACTGCGTGGCATTTTAGCTCACAGCAAGTCAGAGGGAACACTGGTGTGGCTCCACCAGGTTGCAGTCTGTAGATGATCAGGTGAAGATGGAAAATGGTTGTGCTGTTCTTTCTTGTTTCCGCTGGCATTGCTCTGAGCACTTCCTGTGGCCTCTCATTCCTCCACAAATCTATGGGGCAGGGGTATAGTTCCTGCTTTACAGAGGAAACTGAGACTCAGCCAAGTTAAGCAAATTGCCCCACGTTAAGCCACAAATGACTGTATACTTGAACCCAGGTCTATCACGTGACTGTTGTGAACTGAACAGTGAAGCCCTAACCCCAGGATCTTACGGTGTGACTGTCTTTGAGACAGGGCCTTAGAAGAGGTAATCAAGCTTAATGAGGCCATAAGGGTGGGGCTCTAATCCAGTATGACTGATGTCCTTACAGGAAGAGGAAGGATGCCAGGAGACTGTTGGGGACATGGCTGGACTCTTGTTAGCACTGCCTCTGCTTTCTGAAATCTGGATTCTTCCACTACATCGGTTTTATGGGTGCCAGTAGCAAATGTGTTGTGAGGGGGAGGACACACAATGACTGTCAACATCCTTCTCAAAGCTTGGAATCGAATGTGAGGACAAACACCAATTACTGTGGTTGTGATAAAAGTGTTACAGAAGGAGAAAGTCCAGCTCAGCTGGCTGTAGGAACAGGGCGTTGGTTGGGGGAGGGGCTGAGGGTGAGCATTTGCTATTTCTCCTCTCGGAGTGTGATGCTCCATTTGATGGCAACCCCAGCACCCTAAAGCCCACAGCAGGGGACTGGGTGTCAAGCGGGGTTCTACGTGGCTTTCAGCAAAGTACCCCTCTGCGCCATAACCATCAGAGGTGGGCCCCTGGCTTCTCAGGCCTCACTGGGGTGCAGACTTCTCCACACCTTACTAAACTGGTGAAAAGGGCAGGGCTGAGTCTGTGCTGACAAAACACAACTGGGTGAACTGAGCCTTTCCTCAAGTGGAGGTGAGACGGGGACTGACGAGCAGGCCGCAAAACTGTTTTCTCTTTTCCTTGGGGCGACCTCCAGCCTTCCAAGGCCCTCACTGGTTCTGGCCCACGACACGGGATACAAGTAACTTGGGCTCTGTTTTGAGCGCTTCCCACGCGTGGCCCTCTCGGGTCTGCCTTCCCTGCAACAGCCTTGAGCAGGGGAAAGCCAGAAGGCGGAGGGAGGGGGGTGCTGCTTGGAGGATGCTGCTCCGTATCTCGCATCTCGGCGACTGCCTGGGGTCTCCAGCCACCTCCTTGGTATCACTCATCTAAGACAAAGCTTTAGGCAGACATCTGAGTCTCACTTTACCCAGATAGAATTTCCTGAGGCAAGGCATTAATAAAACCAAGCTGCTATCTAACCTGCTAAAGAAAGCAGTCTGTCTTTCAAATCACTTGGGCCTTTGATAATTATTTTGAAAAGATGATTTGGATCTGATTAACTTAACAAAATGAGAAATTGTGCTGAAGTGTCCGTACACCTCAAGTGTTATTCAAGGGTCAGTGTGACATCTTAAAACTAAACAGCTCAGAAAGTCTTTAGGAAATGCTTAGCACCTCAAATATTCAGCATTCATAAAATTGCTACAATAGTACTTAGTGGAGGCTGTACAATGGAGGCTGTGATCTGCAACCACTGATACAAAGGATGACAGACAATAAATTATGCAATCGACTTTTTAATAACAAAGATACTATTTTTAACATGGTCAAATATACTTGGCTAAGTCCAGATTTTAAAAAACAAAAGTATCTAGCCCAACAGCACAACCACACAGCTTTGTACAGAACATTCCCTAGATCAACAGAAAATACATTTGAGCACAAAAATAAAAAATATTTAAAGAGGATCTCTAAGCAGCATTTTATTTCTGCAAAACAGACATATAGTACTGATTAAATATCTACAAGTGCTTTTCCTTTACAAAAATACATATATTCTTAATAGACTAAGTCATTAACAATGACCTGGTAATCTTTCACTTCAATTTGAATGATTTATAAGCTAAATCTTACAACCACAAAAAGGTTTTTATTTGTATTAAGATGTTACCACTTTTAACAACCACGACGACAACAACAAAAAGCTTAAAATATTTTATATTTCAAAGGAAAATCTGCAACATAACTGTACAATATAGCCTATGATGGTTTTATTTAAAGTGAGGGCTACTCCGCTGAAGACGGTGCTCGTTGTGCTGCCAGATGAAGGAACGCAGCAGGACACTGGTGCCCCCCCCACAAGCTCTCGGCGCTGACCACAGCTTCATAAGGACACTTGGGACCCCCTCCCCATTCAAAAAAATACAGCAAAAGAAACTGACCCCACACAATGTTCGGCTGAGCCCATTCAATTTCTAATGTGTAGAACTCCTGCTGCATGGACTGATGGGAAGTCCATGCATAAATATCCTGTTTACTATCTCTACATCGCCCAGAAATATTTAATCTTCAATTCATACTGGGTCAGTTTCGTATGCCATGAAGCTCTGAAAGATGGAAGAACACTGGACCCAGTATTTTTAATGGTTCACTTGACTCTAGATTTAGATTTCTAGGTTCAAGATTTTTAAAATACTTAAAAATCATTTCTGAACAGTGTCTCAAGTTCTGAATCCTAGAAAAAGGGGCATAACAAGTATAGGTACATTTTAATGAACACTTAAATAATTTATTTTTGTTTAATTTTATAACTTTCTGAAAAGGAAGTGCTCAAGCATTTTAATTCTATTCAAAAATATAATAAGGACAGCAAATAAACACACTGCTCATGAAAACCACCTCACACTAGGAAGAGAATCACTTTCAAATTGTTGGGAAAATGACATTGCTTTAAGGAAAAACTAGGAAAACCCTGTAATGTATATTTAAGTACATTTTAATGAACTTTCAGCCTGAAGTTTTTTTCAGCAAAATACTACTGACCTGTATCAAGTAAATTCAGAATTGATTGGTTACTTTGTGCTTTCAAAGGGTTTGAGTCTCTAGTACATTTAATATTTTTCAATTTTTCATAAACCAGATCTGACAGACATGTTATGTTCCTTATTGTAAGGATATATATATCTTAAAATAATAGCATTTCATGCTTTTGTGTTTCTAACCCAGAAACTTAGATATGGCAAACACTCATTTTTGCAATTCCTACAACCAATATCTCACTGGTATAAAGCACAGCCTGCTGGGAAATTCCTCATGATAAACCAGAGTATGTCATGGAGCGCATCCATTTTTTTCCTATCCAAGGAGGTTTACCTAGTGGCCTCTCAGAAAAGACGTATATTTATCGTGTGAGCTTCACTGGAGGTGGCCCACAGCACGAGCTCCCCCAAAAGAACCGTGTGAGGAGAGCGCTTAACTTGACGTTTATGCTTTTCATCTGGGACCCGTCTTGCCAAATTCGGCTGTATGGCTAGATTCTAACAACAATAAACTAATTGCTGAGAAACAAGACAAAGAGTTACTTGGAAAAAAAAACCAAAACCAAAACCACAGGCCTTTAGGAAAATTTTGCCTTTGAATACAGAACGAGCTGTTTACTTTTACGCAAGCCCAACAGCATGTACTATTTTCTACACAAGTAAGCATGTCAGCACTCTCACTAAAGCCTGTCTTGTGTAAAGTTTCTCATGTCACTAAGAACTTGGGAACTAAATCTCAATTTCACTTTCAGAGTAGGGATTTCTCCCACTTTTCATCCAGAGGGAGACTATCTGTTGTGTTAATCTCTTTCTCACCTTTGAGGATTTCCTAAGATCTGTCAGATGGTGCTGGAAAAACAAGGAACGTAACTGAAAGGAAGTGTGCTCTGATTGCTGCAAGAAAAATCTGCATTTGATTGATCTTACCACGAAAATTCAGTTTAAAGCCTTTCTTTGGTGATATTTTAGCAATTACTCAAGGTTATTGCCTAATTATATAAAAGTAAATTGCAATCTAAAAATTTCCAACCTCCAAACATTTAAAACTGTCTAACATGGTTATTAACAGTAAAATGTCTTTGGTGATATCTATTTTCCTATGAAAATCTTTCAAAAAGAGATTACTCTAACTTACAACAGCCTATTTAGATACAAAGCCATTGATAAGAGACAGGGACAGAACTCAAAATTTATGCAGTAAATCTAAAACAGAAATGCACTTTAGCAATGAGGCACTTTCTCTTAAATAGTTCAATAAAGCTAAACAGTTCACAATATTATATAACACTTTTTTCCCCCTTAAAGAATCATTTTAATTTAGCTTACACTTAAGTGAATAATATAGTTGAGCAAACTTATTACATTTATAAAATGTGGCATATTAGTATGGGACAAGTTTTCAATGAATAAAGAAATAATATAGTCTTCTAAAAGTAGTTAAAAGACATTTACCCAAGGTACCTGGACCCCAGACTGAATAACCTAATAGTACCTCATCAATGAATCTTTTAGTTTATTTTTTCATACTTCTTGAAAGTATTTCATTAATCTAGAGAAAGGGCCATATTTGGATTTTTCTATTAACTAATGTGATTACTTCAGTTAAAGTGATGTCTATAAACTACAGACCTTCTGTAGATTTGAGGTTCCTTGATCCTTGTACATCTTTTATATCCAAAGCAGAGAAAACAGATTACTTACAAAATCTTTTATGGAAACAAATTTCTTATCAGTTTGTTGCTTAAGAAATGAGATTAAAGAAAAACTTAATTTAGTTTTATTCTCCAAGATGATTATTCCTATAGGTTATTTGTATAAAGAGTTTATTTTATTAGCACCCTAAGTTTGTGAAACTAACCACCTGTATATTTTTGCCTGTGTATTTTTTCTATACCTGGTTTCTTGCAAATTCCACAACCTGACTTAGGGGATAATTAACTAGGGATTAGAGAATTACTAGACATGAAAGTAGTCCCATACTTAGAAAATTATAGTTGAATATACCAAAAGAAGTTGGGAGAAGTCTGTGGTTCTACTATTACCACATTACTCAGGACCATCATAAAATGTGTACCTTTCCCCACATGGCAACTGATGCCCCTTGTTATGCAAGGCTTTCACATGTTTTGGCACATATTCCATTGCATTTCAGTAAAAATGTTAATACGTTAACATTAAATTAAGGAGTTTTATATAAAACTATTCTCAATTCCATAATTGCTTCCTATATATTTCCTTGGAAAATAGTGACATTACATAGGATGAGGCAACAGATCAAATTTAAAGAGATTGTATATAAAACTCACGTAAGGCTGTAAGTTTTGGCTGGGGACCCCAAAACATCTAGGTCTCGTTTGCGTTTTTTTTTTTTAAATGCGCTCTCCATTCATTTTTAGTTAATTAACTTTCATATGTAATCACCAACCTAGATGTGACAAATTTATAAGAAATTTAAAAATTGCTTAAGGAAGTCAGGGAACTGGATTTCACAGCACAGCAGAATAATTTCGGTAGCTAGTGAGCAAATTCAGCTTTTGGTTTAGTGTAATGGTTTGTTTCAACCATTTTGAAAGAGTTAATGAAAATCTGCCTTTCAAATTCCATTTGTGAGCCCTTCCAAGCGCAAACACAATCTAACAAAATGAAATTTTAAAAGTACTGTCATAACCTTTTTCACAAAAGTCAGACCCAAAACAGAAAACTTTAGACTTTTTGACTTGAAACCAAGATATATGGAAAAGATAATTATGAAGTTTCAGCCTTTTATATTGTGAAATGCATCAAGATTTAGCTGTATTTTGTATGTTTCTTAGAGTTGTACAATGTTTTATTAAGAAGCATTTTGAGATCAGAAAGCATTAATTTGTGATACATTTTACTAGAAAATGTAGCACATTTACTATGTATACAGTATAAAAGCTATGTGTATAACACACAGATTGTGCTCATGTCAGATTTCTAAAACATTTTTTTCCCAACTTCCAAGAATATCAGAATCCATTAACTTTGTTTTAAAGCAATTAATAAAACTTAATTTATGAAAACAACTGCAAATTTTAAAAGGTTTAAAGTGAAGTTCTTCATATAATTTAGGGTAACAAGACTTTTTGACTTGCAGACTTACCTCAAAATGAATGGAAGACTTAACAAAACTGCTAGATCAAGGACATTATCATAGTTCTGACCTTAAAGAACTTACGTATAAAACAGTAAACCCATTTCCCCGATTACTACAGGATCTGAAATGAAATATCCTCAAACCATTCATTGTGGTTAGTATAATTGGTCTACTACACTGCATTTGTTCTAGTTTATGCATGTGGTTTGGAAATGTGACAGGTAACTAACAGGTTTCATCTATAATTGCTTTGAGATTTTTGAAATCCATAAAATAGCTAGTTATCTGCTCTAAAAATCCTAATATTTAAAATCATCATAACCTTCTGCATGCCACAGTGACACACACCTAAGGCCAACTGAAAAGAGAAGCCATGTACTTGTTAGATAAGAGCCACAGTACAATGGTGCACACAGAGGGGCTACACACATGACGGTGACATTTCATGAAGCGGCACCTGCTCGTTGTAAGGCATCATGAAAAACTGACCTCACTTACACATTAATTTTGTTAGAAGTAAATGTGATCAGCTGCCAACATTTCGAATGGTTGTGAATCTCACTTCAGTTCTCCAAGAAGTCATGCACATTTTCAATCTGGTGGGTGAACAGGTCCCTCCTTGTGCAATTGGTCGACTACAGAGACAGATGACTTAAAATGCTTACAATTATACTGTATACTGTGCTCTAATGTTAAAGAATAATTGGAATTCTTCCCAAAGGACTTGTGTACACTGAAGGGTGAACTATTTTGCACACAAAAAGCTTACTGAGAACAGGACAGTGGCTCCAAAACCACTTTTCTAAATATATTTCCCATACAAAATAATTTCAAGATATAATAATTATTAGTTTCTTGTACAGTACTCTACTTAAAAAATTAATCAAATAGTAAGTATGTGAAAACTGCAACACCACGAAGATTGAGCCATTTTACTAGTGTAATAATCAAACATTAGAACAATCCTGGAACAGGCAAGCAAAATATTCAGAAGGCCGAATCACGGCTGCGCACCTAGCTGATTTCGACCTTGACTTGTATTGTACACTGGGAGACAGCACAAATGCCGTATGCAGATGGGTCAGTAGCAGAATGGCACTTGGTTTGCTCCTAATAGAAACAACATAAATGCAACTGATAATTTAGAGACAGACAACGGCCTTATTCGCATGCTGAGAATCTGGTTGTGTCCCTCTAGTCCACATAGTTCACTGTCAATCTGTCGATGAGTAAAACATAGTGCAGGATTCATTCGATGGGATCTGCGCCCCTTGGTCTAACCGAAATCAATTCTTGGTCGATACTGCAATACCATGGGGTATGACTATAAAATAAAAACAGACGATGAATAAGGCTCTGTTTATGTAAAACCAGTATAAATTATACATGAAAGATTTTTAGAATGTGGGGTTATGATCTACAATATTCCCTGGTACTAGTGATAATGGTAATTACAATTTTTAATTGCTATTATTTTCTAGAATCAGACAAATTTTCCATAATATACAACAAAGGTCAAGTTCAAAAGGCTCACAGATGTGTCATGCTGGTGGCACATGGGTACGGTACTGATGTTAACATGGAGAGTGAGGCAGGGCCTGTGGAGGACAGAGAGCTGCCCACCTGCTTAGAGGTGTTCACTCATTCACCCAGACTCCATCAGCGCTCTGGTTGGTGACAGCCCCCCCGGAGTCGCAGGTTAACAAAGAGACCACCTGCCATGAATCTCTGAAACTGGGGTAGTGTTCACAAATCACACATTGTAAGTAAGTTTGTCACTTTAAGCAGTTAAAATGTATTTTAATGGTCCTTTATAAAAAATGTTGAAAATAAGTAACTAATAGTTACGTGAAACGTTTAGGTGACTGCCTCCTTTTAATAGTCAGCTGATACTATTAAACATTCAGATTTGACTATTACATAGCTGAGTTCACAGTGCCCTTCAGGCTGCTCTGCGCAGGGAAGGAATCACACATGAACATGCAGCACTGGAGAGGAAACAGCTTCCTGTGGATGAGAGTCGCACTGCTACCTCTCCGTCTGGTTTTCCCGGTTTGGCCACATCATGTAGAACTTCAAAATCACAGTTAGAAAGGGTCTGCAGAACCAACGGTTTTCCTTTTCTTAAAGCTGTAGATTCCCCTTTTTAAAATGAAACTTCCAGAAGCTACTTTAAGGAAATCAAGAAAGGGGTGAGATGGCCCCTGGCTGTTCTCCCCTCATCCCCATGTGGGTGAATGCAAACGCCCAGTGCAGAGAATGGTCTTCTGTCCTACAGACAAAAGGGGTGGACTGAGATTCCATAACCCTGAAAATGCCCCTTTCCATAGGCATCCCAGCTGTGTTCCGTGCCGGGAAGTCTCTCTGACCATTCAGCACAGGATGGGACTGGAGGGTAGGAATGAAAATTCCTAGATTTCGCTATGCCCAGCTGAAGCAGCGAGGTGGCACCACCACAGGTCGCTGAGGGCTGGGGTAAAAGTTACAGGCAGTCTTTCAGGGCTTCCATGGTCTAAATCTATTTTGGTTACATTCTGCTTACTTGTTTTTATTTTAAATTTTACTCACTTCCCTGAGCATCTGTGAGCGGGGCCCGGAAATCTGCGTTCTACGAAGCTCCCTGGGCTTTGTGAGGTTCAGCCAGGCTTGGAGCCTGTTACCTAGACAGCCTGCCACCCTAACATGACTACTGCCCATCCTGCTGGCCCGACCCGCTGCTCGCCTCTCATGACAATCTTTCTAGCTTTGCTTTCCATTCCTGACTCTTGAATCTGTACACTTTCTGCAAATAATTACGCCACTCATTCAAGAATCCATTCATCATGTATAGAAGAATCCATCACCGGTTCTACTAGGATGAAGGCAGAGAGGGAAGTAAAATGGCTTGGTTGTCAGTGATTGGAATTTCAGTTTTTGGCTGAAAATGGTTTTGTCTTCCCCACCGAGTAAGCATTTTTGTGTGTGTGTTCTATGACAACATGAAGTTTAAGCATTTTATTGGTGTTACAATACCGGAAATTGTTAAGGTATATTCTAAGTTCTGTTTGTGTTTCTGTCTGCTATCTGAAGTAAAATGGCACTGCACTCACTATAGGGAAGCGTGCACTGGGTTAACTGACCGCACTGAATGGACCTACATTTCTGAGAGCTGCCAGTCCTCAGTTTCATCATTTACTAAAATAAAGAATACAGACTTCCAAAGTATGTATTTCAAATGTGATTAATCTTAGAAATGATAAACTTGACTACATACTGTTTTCCTTAAAAAAAATCATACAAGTAGCGTGGTTTTACTGTAGATTTGGAAAATACAGAAAAGCACCAAGGAAAAAAGGAAAATCATGTAAACCCCACCATCCAAAGATAACCACCATAGACATTTTAGTGTATATCTGTATATCCATCTACTCTTTTTGTCTATGTGTTATTTTTCTTTTCAAAAACCGAATCATGCTACACATATTGTTTGGCAAGTAATTCTGTCCATGTAAGAATTCTGTCCATTTAAAAGTTCCATAAGCTTCCCACCTCCCCTGCACCTCCAGCGTTAGTTCCCAGGAGTGGGACTGCTGATTCAGACAGCACCAACATTTTAAAGGGCTTTTTATAAATGCTGTCACACTGGACTTAACGAAGTTGTTCTATTTTCACATTTCTCGAAGAAATATGGGTGCTCATTCTTCAACAGCCTCATCAATCGTGAGTACTATTCCTTTTCTCTCTCTCAACTTGGAAATTGAATAAGCATAAAATAGTATTTTATTTCTTTCATTTCTCGACTTCTAAAGAAGTTAACCATCTCTGTACACTTATTAGCCAGTGTGTTTCTTTCTTTTGTGACTTGTCTAATCATGTCTTGTTCATTTTCCTATGAAAATGTGAACTTTTGTCCTACAGATTTATATAGATTCTTCATGTATTAAGGACATCAAGTCTTTCTGTCATATGTTACAAATATTCCTTATTTATGGTATTTTTGCCATGTTCTTTTCAATATTAATAGTTTGTCTTTTTCCTTGTACATGTACAGTGAGAAAGTCCATCCCCATTCTGAGATTATTCAGCTATGTCTTCCTCCTGATATTTGATGGTATCATTTTTATATGTAGCATTTTAATGACAAACTCATGTAATGGGAGATATGGACTGAACCCTTCCTCCTCCGTCACCACCACCAACAGTCTCAGTACCATTAACTGAAAACAAACCCTACTAGGTCACACCCCACCCCCAACATCTCCGCTCCAAGTTCACCGATTCCCCTGCCACTACTGCCTCCGCGCCAGGCCCCTCGGCCGCCTTGCAGCCCTCAAACAGCCAGACGTGACCTCCCCTCTAGAGCTCTGCGCTGTGTTGCCTCGGGCTGGAGTGCCCTTCCCCAGGGAGACACATGCCTATGACTCTCACTTCTTGTTGATCAGAAATCACCACCTGAAAGAGAAGTCTTCCCTTGGCTATCTTATCTAAAATACCCTATCTACTTTTTCTTCCACCACTATATACCTTACTCATTTATTTTTCATTGGTTACCGTCATTAGAGTACAAACTCCATGGGAGGAACACTTTTTTTTTTTTTTTCATTTTTACTTGTGTTCTCAGGGCCTAAAAGAGTGCCCAGGGCATACTGAAGGGCTCAACAGATATGTGGTAATGACTCTTTTTACCCTCCACTCATTGGAAATACTCTATAGATTCATACGTACTACTGAGCTCTTTTTTTTATTCGTGTGTCTGTGTTTAAGTTAATGTACTATTTTAATTACTTCGGTTTAAAATACACTTCACTATGTCGCGGTGCATGTGCCCCTGACCAGTCATTTAAAATGTGACTGACCAGAAGCACCAATCTGTAGTTCTTGATGGACTTCAGAATGATTGACTTTGTCAGGTTAAACAAGAAGCTGGTAAAAGTGTGTTTGAAACTATTTTAAACTTCATAATTTAATTATAGGAGGACTGACATCTCTGGGATATTTGATATCCTATTTAAATTTCTTGTGTGTGAAGTGGTATCTTGGTTATATATGAGAAGGGCTTTGATCTTAGTATTTAAGGGTCAATGTCATGATACTTACAATTTACTTTCAAGTGTTCCATAAAGAAACAACAGATAGATTTATAAGGAAACTAACAAGATGAGGATAGGGGAAGAGGAAGAAAGGGAAAGGGGGCAAAAAATGAAGCAAAATGTTAACTGGTAAAGCTAAGTAAAAGAAAAAGAAGGTTCTTCTGTATTATTTCAACTTTTTTGTTGTTTTGAAACATTTCGAAAGGAGAAGCTGGTAGAAAAAATAGGACTTACTGAATTTTATCAAATGCCTTTTTGGCATCTACTGATATTTATTTGACTTAATGTGTGTGTAAAAAATATGTTTCTAATATACATATATAAAATTCCTTTCCCCCAATATTAAGCCATTCTTGCATTTCTGATAGAAATACTATTTCATCTTGGTTTATTATTCTTTTAGCATATTATTTTAGTGTATTTTATTATCACTTTTGTGTTTATATTCAAAATGAGATATAATACTCATTTTCTAGTTGGGGGACCTCTGTCAGTTTTTTGCTATCACGATTGTTACTTTTGCAAAATAATTTGGAAAATTCCATCTTTTTCAATGATTTAAAACAATTTAGAATGGCAATGATTCATTCCTTGAAAATCTGAGACTATGGACCGTTAAAAGTAGTTTTATATCTAGGTATCCTTTAAGGAAGCAATTCTTTAATAATTTTTTTTATGTCTTTCATGACTTAGTAATTTACGTTTTCCTCTTTTTTGGGGTAAATTTTGGTCCACTGGTATTTTCCCAGAAAACTGTCTATTTCAGGAAATTTTCACAAATTTAAAAAACTTAATAGTATAAAGCTACACACATAATATTTTCTTTTAGTAAAATAGTGGTAAGTTTTTCCTTGAAATTTTCTAGCTGATTTTTGGCTATAGGTGCATCCTATTAATTAATCACAAGTTCAACTTTCTGACAGAACTATAATCCATAATGAAGTGTTGAAGAAAGAAAAGGAAATGTGTGTGAATTTTTGAAAATTTGATCTTATTCCAGTTGTTCTCTAATACTTTAGGTTAGAGTTTAAGAACAGCTTTATTTCTCAGGAAGTAAGCAGGCATCAGTGCCACGTAAAAGCAAAAAGCCACGTATGTATGTGTTATAACTAAAGGCAGGGGCATCACTACAATTCATGCCCCAATCAGCTGTGAAGCTAAAAGCAGCTGAACCACCTAGACACATCTCACCAGCTCAGTTAAATTATTTACTCACCCTCTGCCCTCAACTGCAAAACGTAAGGAGAGGGATCTTTTTCCCTAAATCATTTTCTCTTGGCCTTTATGGTGGCTAATTTTGCTTATTCCATTACTAAAAACCCAGGACTTAACCAGTGTGTATTAAGAAGCAACACATTTTGAATAGAAGGAAGTCTTTACTCTGGAAAATGAATCTAATTTTGAAGTTCAACTGGAATAAGCAATTGCTAAATTTTGTATAAAAATTTTATGTAACTTCATAATTAACTGATTATTTGATTTATTAAGTAAACAAAGCATAATGTTTCTTAAAGCCTATGAATAAATACTTTTTTCCAAGCATGACAGATTCAGTGAAAACAGGAAGAGTGAACAAAAATGGGAGGGGGTCAGGGATATATCTGCATGGAGGAGGAGGACAGTACTTTTGGGGAGCACAATTTACATCAGCATCTGGGTCTTCTGTAATGTTTTGGAAGGATGACCTAAGTCTAATATACTGATGAACAGCATTAACAAAGGTCTGGTTGTCAAAGGCTAGGAAGGAAAATGCAATTAGCCACAGCAATGAGGTGATGTCTGTGTTTGGGGGAAAAATGGATACCTAACTGGCTATAGGAAACACTGAAATGATCCCATCAGTAAAAGGCTGGATTTGTGTGTGTGTTGGGTGGGGTGTGGGGGGTGGTATCTATTATATAATGATCTTAACTCAGTGGAATATGACCAAGAAAGTCTTTTTGGGGGGTTAATATTTGTTTTATGTGATGAAAGTGGATACATACCTCTTACTAATGAAATAACATGATAATCTCAACACATTTGTAACGTATAACATGCTAATTTTACCAACCTGCCATTTGCAATACTGTTTGTTTCTATTTAAAGAAAAAATAGAATTAAATAGAAGTACACTGGAGTACAAAAAAAAAAAACCAGAACCACACATTTTAATGACAGTGTAGGCATTTCCATTATCACAGCACTGACAATGAGACTGAGGGAAATGTTAGTTTGCCAATTTAACATTTTTTTATTTGAAATGGTTCTTTTAATACTTAACATACATTCATTTGTCCCAACCCTAAAACTGCAACATCAAAGGTAAATCTGCTGGTTAAGTTTGTTATGTAATTATAGTTCTCCTTTCTTAGCGCCTTCATCCTTAGGAAATAAGGATAAAGACTAATTTCTGAGAGAAAAGAACAGAGATTTTAAAGAAATGCTCTGATTAACCTATGGATTAAGGCTGACCACAGATCATCTTTGTACTCAACACTAATCCTTACTATACTAACACTTAGTCTTTTCTTATTAGACAAACTTTCCTCAGAGGCATGTTCAAGTTTTCTTGGAGCATTACTAAATTTAGGTCATGGTCATTTATCTATTCGAAGCGCTAACTCAAGAGCCCAGGGCAGGCCCAGTAAGCAAGCCCACAGCCACATTTAGCTGCTGCTGTTATCCGGCTTCACCTAGTCTGGCGTTTTATCTTTCACTTGGGGATGGATGATTAATTAAACACATACACACACACGCACACGCAACTGTTAAGAATGGAGTAGAGATCAATACGGAGCAGAGATTTCTCAAGGGCCGAAATTGGTAATTATTAAAAATCCCTGATTCATAAATAATGGCCTTAATTATCATTTAAAATTTCATTTTTAGTTCAGTAAAATTAGATAGTTCAAGAGAACTAAAATAATGGGAAACTTTGGGGACATAAGTTGAAAAGATGAAGTTTCATAGCTCAAATGAGTATTAGTTTCACAAAATTCCATGTCTCAGGAACCTGAGTTTGGGATGAAGGCATCACCTTGGCGACAGGCATCACCTTGGCAACAGGCATCATGAGGGTCATATGTACAGTCGTGAGTGCCTCTTACCTGATACAAAGGGCCATCCTGAGGGCAGACTTGCGAAGATGAGCAGTTCAGACACCGAAACTGCGGAGGAGATGAACTCATCAGATAAGAGGCATCCACAACTGGGTACATATTTAAAACTGATTATTTAAAATATCTGAACGTCAAACATGAGTCAGCATGATTAACTTTAAGTAAACACTGTCCAAAATATGATAGTTGTTTTTGGAAAAAGATTTTAATAACTCAGTGGCTGGTAAATTTAGCTTGAAATAATTTTAGTATCTAAATATGAGTCTTGTTAATATTTTGCAAATATTACCACATTGGTGACCTTTCCATCTCCTCTTCAAATGCTAATTCCTTAGAGAACCCTTGCCTCCTCAATCCAGGAGGGGCACCCTCTTCCTTCTGTCCCTTCCTGTAACTAATCTCACCTAGATCTCCTCTTCAACACCCTGAAAGTAACACTGCGGAAGGGGCTCAGAGCTCTGAGAGGGGCAGGGAACTTGCCTCAGCCTGTAAGGATCCATTTTCTGTTTTAGATTAGGTTCTTTACATTGTTCAGATTAGACTCTCAGTCTCCATAACTATTTTGATAGTGTTAGGGTATGAGCTCCTTGAGACTATATCTTACTCATATTTGCCACAGTCTTAGGTCTTAATAGCTAAGTCACAGACCTGGCACACAGCAGCCGGTCAAAAAATATTTTGGGAGTAAATCCATGAATGAAGATACTTTTAACTAGTGAGTAGATTCATTTGTAAATCCACTAACTTTTTTTTTTTTTAACAGTTTAACCATTCGTATTAAAAAAATCATTTCCAAATTGTGATTTTTCAATATTATGCTAAGCACTTACTAAAGACAAACATTTTAACTGTAATGGAATTATGAAATATAGATAAATCTAACATCCCAGAGCAGCTTTTTAAAGTATACTTCGAAAGAATATTTAAGGCGGGGGAGAATATAGCTCAGTGATAGAGTGCATGCTTAGCATGCATGAGGTCCTGGGTTCAATCCCCAGTCCCTCCTCATAAACAAACAAACAAACAAATAAATTAACTGAACCTAGCTACCTACCCCCGCCACCAGAAAAAAAAAAAGAAGAATATTTAAGCAGTGATTTAAACAAATATATTGGCAGCCTTTTAAATAAAATTTCAGAAATTCTCCATTTCCTAAAAGACCTTTCCCTAGAAGGCAGTCCTTGAATTTCTGCACAGGGCTCAGCCACATGCTTTAAGACACGCCCAGCACTGTTATCCCTGACAACCTCCCCCCTTTTCTCTCTGAAGAGTCCCCACACTCTGGCCTATCAGACTTTGCCTAACTATGCAAGTCACAAATAGCATTTAACAAGATTTGGGGTGGAAAGAGGCAAATTTCACTAAATGATTAGTTTTTTCTTATTAATCCCTTTTGTATTAGTCAAGACAGAGGTTTGCTTTCCCTCAAATTGCTTGGTAACATGCAAACGAAGCACGGCAAGACAAACATGGTGCAGTAACTCTAGGTCGGGACTGGCAGCGGTTGCTGGAAGGGAAAAGGCCAACAAGGGTTATGTGGGAAAGGAGGGAGTTCTGAGAGTAGGTCCTCAAGCTACCCGAGGTGAGGGGAGGTGAGGGGAGTGGGAAGAGCACAAGCTCCCGAGAGGGTGAGGCTGAAGAGGCAGATGCCCACGGCGTGCTCCCGGGCTGGGGCCAGGGGCAGGAGGAGAGAGTTACAGCAGTGGTGAGAGCCAACACACGTAAGCTATCAGAAAATTACATTCATTATGTCGGGCACCCTGCTAAGTACTGTATTTCATTAGTTTTGACTAAAAACTTTTGATAGGTGTTATCCCAATTTGAAGGATCAAAAAACTGAGGCAAAACTGGGCAGGACACAACTGGGAAGAAATCACTGCGACATCCATAGCAAAATAGGAATATCCAGGACACACAGAGAGCACCCAGAAGTCAGTAAGAAAAAGACAGACTCCACGGCAGGAAAAAGAGGGCAACGGACATGGGAGGAGATGTCACACAAGAAATGCAAAGCTGAAAAGACGTTGTGTTGGTGAGGAGATCAGAAAACGGGCACCCATACGTTGCTGGTATGATTATAAACTGCCAAAACTTTTTTAGGGAACAATTCATCAGTCTATCAAAATTTAAAACATGCGCACTCTGCTGTAAAACCACATCTGGAATTTAG
Source organism: Vicugna pacos (assembly GCF_048564905.1). Taxonomy (NCBI): domain Eukaryota; kingdom Metazoa; phylum Chordata; class Mammalia; order Artiodactyla; family Camelidae; genus Vicugna; species Vicugna pacos. Next base: position 69,841,517 of record NC_132997.1, on the reverse strand, counting down.
CCAGTTGACATGCTTACACATGTGCAAAAGCATGTATGTACTGGAACAAGGTATTGCTTGCAGTGTCAAGTATTTGGAAAAAAGAAAAACCTTAATCACATCATGCTATAGCCACACAAATGGAATACTATGAACTTTTACAAAGAACAACTTTCAAGTTTACTAATTTTTCACAAGACATATTAACAAATGAGAGAAAGAAGTTGCAAAACAATATATATGATTTCATCTTGTTTCAAAAACTGTGATGAACACCGCACGGATATTATAAACAGAATCCACATATCAGATTGGTGACTAAGTCCCTCCCAAACTGAAATCTAATTCTTGAATTCTACACTCTCAACTTACAGATGTGGAAACCACAGGGTCACAGGGTAAGCCAGTGGTCATAAATCATGTCTCCTAAAATCTTCTTACTAAAAGATGGTCCAAAGATCAGATGCACTGGCATCCCCTGGGAGCTTGTTAGAAATGCTGAACTTTTGTCCTACCCTAGGACTACTGAGTCAGAGTCTGTATTTTACCAAGATCCCCAGGTGATTTATAATTTGCATTTAAGTTTGAGAAGCAACGGTTTGAAAAAAAGGTACGTTTTCTCCTACTAGTAAGCAAAAGATGAACACCAATCTTGAGGCATAAATATTGTTATGAACTGAAAAATTTCTAGGAGTTAGCTAAGTTTGACCAGATACTTGATTCCTAAAGATAAACATCTTCTGAAAATCAATGCTTCACAATGAGGACAAGGATCCAGAAAGAGCAGAGACGACAGAAAAGAGGCTGAGCCTAAGTGGAACTGCCCCAGGACAAAGGGGAGGAGCCTTACAGACAGAAACATCCTGCTCGAGAAACCAAGGCAAAGTCAACTTCCTAAGACTCTTCCTAGGAGTCTAGAAATAGGTCAAGGTAAAGAGGTGATCTGAATACAGGGTAGCCTAGCCTGAGGCCAAAGACCCAGAAGGGCAGAGGCGGCATCCAACGTGAAGAGGGGCGAAAACCACAGGCTTCACTCAGACACGGAAGAGTGCAGAGCTTAAGAGGACACCCCACAGCACCAAAGACAATAAAAGACTGCAAATGCCAGCCAAATCCACCTAGAAATTTAATCCAATGCCATTCACAATCCCATTCTCAAGCTCACCTGAAAGAAAATATGTGGGGATAAATAGCCAACACAGTTTTTAAAATAATAATAATAATGAGCTTTGCCCTAACAGATAACTGATACATATCATAAAGCAACCTAAAAGGCCGGACTCCTTTCCTTATAAGTTAATTCGGGCTTTATTTAAACATATCCTGAAGAAAATGGAAAATTAAGGGGTTTTAGATAGGGGTGTTAGTGATCACATTTTTACAAAAGCTATAATGTGCAATGCTGGTGTAGAGTAAGTCCTGCTCAGAAGAACAAAAAGAACGTCCAGGTATGTCGATGTACACATCTGTGTGTGTACACATATGTCTAGATACACATGCATAGATAATGGTGTAAACACTGAGGCAAATTATGGGTTACTATATAAATTGTATTTCTGGCAAAAACGTTCCTAGGGTAAGTTAGAGTCTTAGCCTCATGGCAGGTATGTGTGTGTAAATGAACAAATCCCAGGTGGATTAAAATGTTTAATATAAAAAACTACTAGAAGTAAAAGAACCATAAGGTGGTCATTAGTTTAGGAAATACACTGACCCCTGCCCAAGGCAGAGCCAGTTAGCAGTGCCAGTAGGTAGAGTAATGTGAGCTTTTCAGACATCCTGGCATCTGGCTGGCAATGGAGGGTAGAGATGGGAAGGGATGTGACTGCAGCAAATATGCCGTGAGGGGCTTAAGAAAGAACTGTTTTATTGCTAATCTGTCCATTCACTCCAACTGTCAGAATTCATCAGGTACTATTATAATAACATAATTGAAACATGAGCAAAAGCTTAAAATTTGTTTAACAAAAAACACATGGGAAACAGATGGAAATAAACGAAATGACCTTTAGGATATATTCCACATAGCCATTACCTTATAAAAGACTAGACTTTCATTCACTCTTCGATCAGATACTTATCACGTATCTGTACCAGGCACTGCTTGAGGTGCTGGAGACTGAGCAGTGAACAAATCCTCTTCCCTGCCCTCAGACTACGTATAATTGAGGACAAACAATCAACACGCATCAGAGGCACGGTGTGTCAGACGGTATGAAATACGATGGAGAACAGCAAGGCATGAAAAGGGACTGAGTGCCAGGCTGGGCGGGGGAGTTGTACTATTAAGCAAAGTCAGAGGTCTCACCGAGGAGGTGATGTAGAAGCAAAATTCTGAGTGAAAGGGGTAAAGGGAACAAGTTAGATGAATACTTGGGGAGGAGAAGGCAAGCCTGGCATTTTAGAAGAAACACAGAGGCCGGTGAAGCCAGAGGGAGGGAGCAAAGGGTCAGATCAGGGAGGTGTCTGGGGAAAACCGTGCGGAGCCTGCCATCTATAGGTCCCCGGAAGGACTTAGGCTTTTGTCTAAATGACACTAGGTGTTACTGGAGATTTAGAGCACAGAGGTGGCACGTCCTAACTGGTGCTGAGAGGGTCACCCTGGCTGCTGTGCTGGGTGAAGACAGGAGCAAGAGTGGATGGACACATGGAGACCAGGGAGGAGAATCTGTAGAAATCTGGGCAACAGTGATGGTGGAGGGACCAGAACGGCAGAATGGAGGTGTAAGATATAACTGGATTCTGATTATTGTATTTTGATGGAAGGGGTCAGAGAATTTGCTAAGGATGGATGAAACTAACCAGGATTGACTTGAGGGATTTTGGTCTGAGAAATGGGAAAAATGAAACTACTAATCTTGGAACTGCTGAGACTGTGAAGGCTGAGGGAAAAACAGGTTTAGAGGAGAACAAACAAAAATCAGGTTTGTCATGCTGGAAAAAAGGAAATGGGCTAATACAGTATTTTACTGTTGTACTCAGTACAAAATGTGGTAACTTTTTCATTTATTACCTGTATAAAAATCATAAGGTACTAAACCATTTTTTGAACCAACTTTTATTAAAATATGCCTTTAACAACCAGGGAATTTAAACTACTCAGAAATGTGTAATCAGAAGCATAATTGTAGTAAGGACTGATTTAACTCTTTATTAATAACAATTTCTATTAATTAGCTCTTCTGTGCTTTGACATTAAAATAACCGGCAGTGTGGGCGACCTTTGGGAAGTGATCTTGGGAAGGACAAATGAGTGCCAGCACAGATCCTGCACTGGACAACTAGTTACATCTCTTCAGCCTTAAGGCAAACCTATTCATAATGACGATTTCAAGCACTAACACAAACTGAAATGTCCAATGAACCATCAAAGAAAGCTAAAATTATATCAATATTATATCAGTATTATGTGTAATAATCACAATAATCAGGCCCCAGCAGTGCTGGGCAAGAGAGAATTGGCTTGCTCTGTAATCTGCATGTGGTACCAGAAACATTTTAGTTAGAAGGATTAAATGAGTGATGTATGTACACCATTTAGAAATATATAAAATGTCATAGTAAGGCAAGTAGTGATTTACCAAATAAAAAGACAATTAGATTTTTAAAAAAATGAGCCCTAAGAGGTTTCATGAGCTCTTCAAGGGCACACAACTAGTTGGTGGCTGGGACTATAACATAATTTGCTTCTCTTGGTCACAAGCATTCAGCCTCACAAGGAAGGCTTCGTCAAGTGGGATGCAAATAGAAAAAAAAAATTCTGACTTAACAAGTTAGGTGCTCCATTTATTATTATATCGTATCAAGATAGTTCTTCTGGAAAACAAAAAACAGTTCCATAGATATTGACATTCAATATAAGTATGTTTTTGAACCACTGTAATTATGTGAGGCTACATGTCTTAATTTTGTGTTTTTCATAGTTACTACTATATTCCTTATGGCTACGTATCATCCTTATAATCCTTAGTCCTTCAAATTTCCCTGATATCAATGTTACATACAACTCAGATAAGGCATGCTTGAAACTTCTAATTAACCCTCATCAAAGATATAGTTCAAAATACAGAAGTTTCCTTTTGGATTTTTTTTTTAATTGTCTTAGGTTTCTCCTTTTAATCACTTCTTCCATATTGCACAATAACCTAATTCTGGCATCAGAAACCACTGCAAACTCACTTACCCTTTGGTCCGATTTTATACTTTGAATGTAAAAGAGGTAGCTGAAAAAAAGATTATCTAGATTCTACCCTATCTGTTCCCTCTACCACAACCAAAAAATAATATCTTCACCATTAAACGTATTAGTCAGGGCAGAACTTGAAAGTTCCCGCATTTTATTGGGGTTTAAAAAAATGTAAGTGCCATCTCCTCCGTCTCTAGGTTAGTAGAGTTCTGAACACATTCAGAGGGGGTTTTAAACTCACCTTAAATATAACAAAACCACATTCAACACAGCCCTTGGTCTTGTACTTGGGACCAATTATCATGGAGTAGCTGAGAGAAACAATAAAAGGAACTAGTTTCTTCTCTTTCCCTAGTTAGTTTTTTTTTTAAATAAGAATCTAAGTAATACTGCTAAATTTGAGTAACGTAATGGTAAGTAACTAAATACACACATAGGTAAAGATAAAAGCAATTTACGTTTTCGCCTCTTAGTCTCCATCTTGTCATGTAGATGAATTCCATAGTGTGATCCTTCCCCATAATTTCACCATTGCACAGCACATCCAACTTTAAAAAGAACAGTTACAGATCCATTAACAGAAGTTAATTTTGAATTCATTAGTGTTTTACACATTGTTTTCCAAATTTCAAAAAAGATTCAAATAGCTACAACAAAATAGAAGTAGTATCCATTATTTAAAAAGAACACTGACTCTTTCTGCCAAGAGCACTAGTTCACCTCGCAGGTATTAACAATTCAGACATAACATGAAGCAGCGTCTGTCCTGTCCTACACAGTCCTATCTCAAGATCACACACAGTTTTGAAATGCAGTTGAGCTTTCTTAGTCTACGTCTCTGTGCAGTCTTTGAGATTTTAGACATTTCTGTGACAGCCTCTTACTGAATGAGAAGAAATGGTGGACACCTCACAGTTCCTCACGGCACCTTTGCCTTTTGGATCCTTTCACCTTCCCAAAATGTGAAGGAGCTGCTGTCCTCTTTTTCATTAGTTTGTATTTGAAGAGGGTAAAGGATGGATGTGGGTATGGTTTCTGGGGCCTTCGAGGCATCCAAGCTCAGGACAGTGCTTCAGGCCTGCATCTGCCAGGGCTCTGCAGCTCTCTGCTTTGTCTGGTTGGTAACTTGCGTAATACCTCAGGGACCTCTTTCCAACTTGTAGGGAACTTCAAAAAAGGGTCATACTCATGCCAGAGCTCATTTCTGCTCCAGAGTTACTAGGAGCTGTGGCTATGATTTACGAATTCAACAGGGCATCATTAAACAAACATTTATCATAGGTCCCTATAAATAAAACATTTCGGTTCTCTAGATATTAAAAGCAAACTGATAGGATTTAATTTAAAGTGTGAAAAGGGGGAAGAAGAATGGATTTTAAATAATTCTTGTCTGGCTAGACAGAGACTAGAGTTTTGAACTGTTAGTCTAAAATCAGTACAGTTCCAATTGTACTAGACAAATTATTAGCTAAATTATATTGATGTTTTGATTTATGGTGATTTAAGTGGACCTCAAAATGTTCTTCAGACACCATTTTATTTTTAAAAGCACAAAGTAGATAATTCTATTTTCTTTATCTTGCCTGTAAAACAAATGCATAAGTGAAGAAGTAAAAGGACTTACTTAGTACGCAATTCCTAATCAGGTACACTGCTTCTTTGATTGTCATTTAAAACCAAACTATCCTGCTCCAACCACCAATGCTGCTACAGAAGCTTCAGCTGTTAGGTGTCTCACTAAATCATCCCCTTACAGGTTGGGCAGCAAAATAAAGGGGAAACAGTAAATATTACTAAAAATCATAGGGAAAGCCCTTTGCAGTGGGAGAGATAAGGAGCTGTCAGTGGGTTCAGTCTCTTCCCTTCCATCCTTTTCTACAGAGAAATGCAGTAAGTGCCAGCAGTCAGACAGTGTGTATGAGAGTAACAGTTCTCTCAGCTCTAACAACTTCCTGAAAGCTAGAAAATAACTCAATGAGTCACACTTACAAGTAAAGCAATAAAACTGCAAGGGGTATTTTGCAGGAAGAGAATAAGTGCAAAACCAAATTATAAAAACAATTTAATATTCTATTTTCACTGTTGCTATATCTATAAGTTATTATCTTTTACTTTTACCAAGTACATAGGGCTTTGATTAACGTTCACAATTTTTTTTTTAATGTAGAAGTTGCTATCTCTGGAAATTTTTTATTATTTGTAGGGCTGGACACATAAGAATTTTTATTTCACAGATTAATTATTCATCTGCAAGATATTTTAAAATAAGTTCAGGATGAGGGGCTTCCTCAAAATAGAGACTTAATACTTGTCAATGTCTATGTTCAAATTCTATTTTATTTCTGCTATGATAACTGTTCATATGAATATTATTGTACATAAGCCTAAAAACTATGTTACTCTGATGTCTTTGCTTATATGAGAAACTTAGCCTTGGCTTTAGTTTTTTAAGATGCTACTAGCGGAACCCAAAGGGGTGGAAGAGGAAATTAATACAAGTTGTTAAGAGTGCCATTTGGGTAGATGAGAAGTGGTAGCCACGTTTCCACATTATGATATAAATTACAGCCATATTCCTAGGATCATAAACATTCTCTAAACACTGAACACATTACAAGTTGTGCTGTGATCAATATCAGGGCAACTGCTCTCTCCTGTAAAGAAACTAGTAAACTACGCTGATGCAGATACAATGTGCTGGTTTTACCTAGTGCTAAATAATATCACTTTTGCATATCATGGAACTAAAGGAACATTAATTACAAAATTCCTTTTGATAAAAGGACAGTATTTTACATTCTGAAAAAGAAGTCTATGAAGAATTGGTTAAAATGGATCTAAAAGGTCGCAAATTTAAAAAGACACACCATCAAGAATGTTGGCATAAAAGGAATCCATTTAGCTACAATATTTATTTCAAGAATACTTAATGTAAAGTTATTTAAATATCTCCTATAATTATAAAATGCTATGTTTATTAGTATCATGTTTTAATCAGGATATTAAATTTAAAAAATGCAGATTGCCTAAACAGAATATTACATTCTAAAAATTAAAATTTTAACATGAAAATGATCAGTTTCCACAAAAATCAATTAATATATATATATTCAGTTTTTATTTTTTTGTTAGAATTTTATTTCAGATTATAATTGCCAAAATGATCAAGATTAGATTATTAGCTTACCTCGTAAGAACTTGGAAGTTTTAGTTTTAAACTTAGAAATTTTTTAATAGTTCCCACAGTTACACGTGTAGAACATCGAATGAATTTCTTCATTAAACCCTAAAGGAAATAAAGATTACTAAATGAAAATTCTCCATCTTGCTTTGAATAAAACTACAGGTGTCATTTCCACTATCATTTTGAATATTCTAAAAATGTATTCTGAAAATGTTTCAATTTACAGCTTTTAGTATTCGTAAATAAAAGTGTTCCTAATTCTTGGATATTTACATGATGTTCATGTACTAAGAAAATCCTTGCAAATAGACAATCTGCATTTCTCTAGACATTTTGGTAGAGAACACATCATGAGCTCAGATGAAAAAGCATATAAAATATTTTATTATATGTCACTTCTGAAAGTATTAGGCACAGTAAACAAAAAATCTCGTAACTTTTAACTATTTTTAAAAAGAGCCATGATTTCAAATGGGGCTCTAAGGAGCCCTAGGGTTCAACAGAGAGAGGCCAGTTAGGCCATAAGGTCCCCACCAGCTAAAAGTCATGCAGCACGGACCCTTGGTTGGGGGAAATGCCCAGTCAGTGTCTGGTGGCTGTTGGCAGTACTTTACTGGAAAACCAATGTTCTATGTCCCTTGATTTTTCTCACTAAAACGTAAGAACCGAACCAGAATGGACACCCAAACTGAAAACAAGTCAAAATGAGGCTGTGGATACGATAAACATAAACTAATCTGTGAAACAAAATTATATCCCCAAACCTTAAAAATTACCAATATTAAAACAAAAACAAAACCCAGCAATTTAATCTTTTAAAAATATGAAGTATTACTTCTACTTACATGTTTAGGAAATTAGGTCATCAATTTGGAGAAGTTCTTAAGTTGACTAAGTCAAAAGAAGAACTATCCAGTCAAAATGTATTCCTAGCAAAACATATTTCCCAGCAAAGACCAAGAGAAACTGATCTACAAATGACACTTGGTCACTATTCAGATGGTAAAGGATCCATTAAAAGAAAACAGAAGTTAATAGTTACACTAAAGCAAAACATAGCATGGGAAGACTGACACCCTAGACAGCACGAAGACAAAGGGAGGACACACAGACGTTCTCTCTGCTGACTGCTCCTATCACCTCAAGCACACCGAGGTTCTTATCTATTTTCTTGCTCCAAACAGCTTATAAAGAACTGTTAGCACGTTTCATAGGTCACAGTTAAGTCAGAGAATAATGTGAGGGTACCAGAAGACCCTTCGAGTATATCCCATCTAATGTTGAAATCTAATGTTGAAAGAACCTGGAGAAAATGACCTGGAGTCATTACTCATAATCTTTTTGAAATTGTAAGTATAGAGATGTCAGAAGAATTCAGATTTTAAAAACTATGCAAAAGCTTGTTTCTGGAATTTATAATCCAACAAAATTTGATACCAATCTCTAACAAAATTCCAGGCTGGATTATTTAATATTTGATTTTTAAGCATTTTGGAAATAAAACTATAACAATTATGCATTCTCTCTCTGTAAGAATATGCTACAATTATACCAAATTAACCTTGTTGTTTCCTAGCTGGGTACACCTGGGAATTGCTGTACAGCTCTCTGAAAGGCAGCTGACATATTTTAAGAGGGGTAATGACAATTAAGAGTGCTCAGTAGATGATAATGAGGCTGGTGGAGACAATCTTAAAAAGATGACCCTAGAGCAGTGATCCTTCCCTAACCACTTCATTTCATACCACACACAGGAAATGGAAACATCCCTACTACACATGGTGGGAGGTGCTGGGGCAGTGGATGTGCAGCCCAGGCCCTGCCCCGCTGTCCTGAGGGGATTAACATTTCAGCACACCTGTGTATTTGAAGAAATAATATACGGCAAAGATTTGTTTTGTGTTTCAAGATTGTTAACTTTCCCTTTCATGGCCAATCCCCTTGACTTCTGACCTGTCCCTTCTAACTCAGGCCAGAAGAGGAATAGTTCAAAAAAGGCTCCTTTCTGCTTCTACCTAGAGGCTTTTTCACTCTGTATCCCTTTGTTTTTAGAAGAGTTAAAGACCAGATCCAAAATCAGATGATGGTCCATATCACAAGTTAGATGGGCTTCCGGTCCTAGGGTACAATGAAATAAATTCTAATTCTTATAATGACTACTGACTGTTTTTATTTTGTTATTGAAAAGAAACACCCTGCTTTCCTCCCTTCCCCTTCTTCAGAGTGGTAGGTCAGTATCTCCACCAGCTAAAGCAATTGTCAGACTTGACTCTGACTTTTTAAAAAACTGAAATATAATTCAAATGCCATGGAAGACACCCTTTTAAAGCATACAGTGCAGTAGTTTTCAGTATATTCATGAGGTTGTGCAACCATTACCACTATCTAAGTCCAGGACATTTTCATCACACCCAAAGAAGCTCCATACCCAACAGCAGCATACTCATTCCTCCCTCTGCCCAGCCCCTGACAACTGCTAATGTAACCTTCTGTGTCTGTGGGACTGCCAATTCTGGACATCTCATACAAATGGAACCATGCAATACACGGCCTTTTGTGTTTCATTCATGCTGTATGTGCTGTAGCATGTATTAGTATTTGATTCTAGTTTATAGCTGAACAATATTCTATGGGGCAGATTTACCACATTTTGTTTATCCACTCATCAGCTGATGGACATCTGGGCTGTTCTGACTGTTCTGCGATTATGAATAATGTTATGAACATTCATGTATAAGATTTTATATGACTACGTTTTCGATTCTCTTGGGTATACGTTCAGGAGTGGCACTGTTGGGTCGTATGGTAACTCTTTAACTTTCTGAGGAACAACCAAACTGTTTTCCACAGCAGCCGCATCACTTTACCTTCCCACCAGTGATGCATAGAGGTTCCACTTCTCCACATTCTACCCAGTATTTATCGTTTTCCTTTTTAAAAAATTACAGCATCGTAGTGGATGTGAAGTGATACCTCATGGTGATTTTGATTTGCGCAGCTGTAATGACTAATAACGTTTAGTATCTTTTAATGTGCTTACTGGCTATTTGTATACTTTCTTTGGAGAAATGTCTATTCAAAACCCACTTAAGAAATGGATTATCTTTTTGTTAACTTTTAACACTCCTTTATATCATATATGTGGCTTGCAAATATCTTCTCCCGTTCTGCAGGCTGTCTTTTCGCTTTGCTGATAGTGCTCTTTGATGTACAAAAGTTTTTAATTTTGATGAAGTCCAGTTTATCAATTTTTTCTTTTGGTGCTTGTACTGATGGTGTCATTTCTAAGAGTCCACTGCCAAATCCAAGGTCATGAAAATTTATCCCTATGTTCCCATCTAAGAGTTTTATAGTTTAGCTGTTATATTTAAGTATTGATCCATTTTTGAATTAACTTTTATATACAGCATGAGGTATGAACCCAACTTCATTTCTTACATGTGGGATATTCAGTTGTTCCAGCATCATTTGTTGAAAAGATGTTCTATCTCCTTGAATTAACTTGGCCTTGTGTCAAAAATAAACTCATCGGAGATATACAGATTTATTTCTGACTCTGAATTCTATTTCACTCATCTATATGTCTATACTTATGCCAGTATCACAGTCTTGATTACTAGAGCTTTGAAGCAGGCTTTGGAATTTGGGCTTTGAAGTCCTTGAATTCTTTTTGTTCTTTGGAGTGTTTTGACTATTCTAGCTTCCTTGAATTTCTGTAAGACTTTTAGGACTGCCGTAAAAGGTAGGTAGAATTTTCACTGAATCTGAGGAGCAATCTGGGCAGGACTGTGATCTTAACAACATTAAGTAAGTTTTCTAATCCATAAACATAGAATACCCTCGCGTTTATTGAGGACTTCTTAATTTCTTTCAATGTTTTGTAGTTTTCAGTACACAAATCTTACACTTTTTTGGTTAAGTATATTCCCATTTCATTATTTTTGATGCTACTGTAAGGCAAATACTTTCTTAATTTCATTTTTGGATTGTACATTCCATGTTTATTTTTAACTGTTGTATCCTGCAAACTTGCTAAGCTTGTTTACTAGCTAAAGTAGTTTTTCTGTGGATTCTTGAAGGTTTTCTATACATAAGACCATACCATCTGCAAACAGAGATAGTTTTACTTCTTTTCCAGTCTGGATGATTTTATCTTTTTCTTGTCTAACTCCTCTAGCTAGAACCTCCAGCACAATGCTGAACAGAAATGGTGAGAGCAGGTATCCTTGTCTTATTCCTTATCGCAAGAGAAAAGCTTTCATGGTTTTAACATTAACTATGATGACAGCAGTGGATTTTTTTGTAGATGCCGTTTTTCAGGTCAAGGTAGTTCCCATCTAATCCTAATTTAAGTGTTTTTACCAAGAAAGAGTAATGGATTTTGTCAAATGCTTTCCCTTCATCTACTGAGATGAGTATGTAGTTTTTACCCCTTTACCCTATTAATCTGGCGTATTACCACTGGACCAACCAACTTGGTCATGGTGTACAGTCCTTTTCATATAGTGTTGGATTCAGTTTGTTAGTATTTTGTTGAGGATTTTTGCATCTGTGTTCACAAACTGGTCATAATTTTCCTTTTTTTCTGAACTTTTTTGCAATTTTTATTGTGTTAAAAAATATGTAACACAAAACTTACCATCTTAACCGTTTTTAAGTGTATAGTTCAGCAGTGTTACGTATACTGACACTGTTGTGAAATAGATCATCAGCACTTTTTCACTGTGACAAACTACAGTAACAACTCCTTTTTACCCTCTCCTCCCAGCCCTGGTACTCACCATCCTACGTTCTGTTTCTATGTATTTTGCTAGATACCTCAAGCGGAATCACACAGTATCTGTCTTTTTGTGACTGGCTTATCTCACTTAGCATAACATCCTCATGTTCATCCATGTTGCAGGATATGATAGGATTTCCTTCCTTTTAAAGGCTGAATAATATTCCATTGTATACACCACATTTTGTTTATCCATTTATCTGCTGATGGACATCTGGAATGCTTCCACCTCCTGGCTATTGTGAATAATGTGGCTATGAACGTGGATGTCCAGATTCTGCTTTCAATTCTTTTGGATATATACCCAGAAATGAGGCTGCTGGATCATAAGGCAATTCTGTTTTTAATTTTTGAAGGAACCCCACATTGTTTCCCATAGACAGTGCACCATTTTACAATTTCACCAGTAGTGCACAAAGATTCCCATGTCTGTCCTCACTAAAACCTGTTTTTATGTTTTGTTTTGTTTTTGATAGTAGCCATCCTAAAGGATGCGAGGTGATACATTATTGTGGTTTTCCTTTTCATTTCTCTGATTAGTGGCGGTTTTTTTTCCTTTTTCTTTTAATTGAGTTATAGTCAGTTTACAGTGTACAGCACAATTTTTCAGTTATACATGAACATACATATATTCATTGTCACATTCTTTTTCACTGTGAGCTACCACCAGATCTTGTATATACTGTATATATTTCCCTGTGCCATACAGTATAGTCTTGTTTATCTATTCTACATATGCCTGCCAGTATCTACAAATTTCGAACTCCCAGTCTGTCCCTTCCCACCCTCCTCCCCACTGGCAACCATAAGTTTGTATTCTATGTCTATGAGTCTGTTTGTTTTGTGTGTGTGTATTTATTTACTTATATATATATTTTTAGATTCCACATATGAACGATCTCACATGGTATTTTTCTTTCTCTTTCTGGCTTACTTCACTTAGAATGATGGTCTCTAGGTCCATCCATGTTGCTGCAAATGGCATTATTTTATTCTTTTTTATGGCTGAGTAGTATTCTATTATATAACTATACCACAACTTCTTTATCCAGTCATCTGTTGATAGACATTTAGGTTGTTTCCATGTCTTGGCTATTGCATATAAGCACTGTTCTGAACACTGGGGTACATGTGTCTTTTCAAATTAGAGTTCCCTCTGGATATATGCCCAGGAGTGGGATTGCTCGATTATATAGTAAGTCTACTTCTGGTTTCTTGAGAAATCTGTTTTCCATAATGGCTGCACCAAACTACATTCCCATCAACAGTGTAGGAGGGTTCCCTTTTCTCCACACCCTCTCCAGCATTTATCGTTTGTGGACTTTTGAATGATGGTAATTTTGACTGGTGTGATATCTCATTGTAGTTTTGATTTGCATTTCTCTGATAACTAGCAATATTGAGCATTTTTTCATGTGCCTATTGGCCATTTGTATATCTTCATTGGAGAATTGCTTGTTTAGGTCTTCTGCTCATTTTTGAATTGGGTTGTTTGGTTTTTTGTTATTAGGTTGTATGAGCTGTTTATATATTCTGGAAATTAAACCTTTGTCAGTCATATCATTTGCAAATGCTTTCTCCCATTCTGTAGGTTGTCATTTCATTTTGCTTATGGTTTCCTTTGCTGTGCAAAAGCTTATAAGCTTACTTAGGTCCCATTTGTTAATTTTTGCTTTTATTTCCATTGCCTGGCTAGACTGCCCTAAGACAACACTGCCAAGATTTATGTCAGAGAATGTTTTGCCTGTGTTTTCTTCTAGGAGGTTTATTGTGCCTTGTCTTATGTTTAAGCCTTTAAACCATTTTGCGTTTCTGATGATTAGTGGTGCTAAGTATCCTTTCATATGCCTGTTGGCCAGATGTATATCATCTGCAGAGAAATGTCTATTTAACCCCTTTACCCAATTCTTAATTGGATTATTTTTGTGGTTGAGTTTTAGAGTTCTTTAGACATTCTGGATATTAGCCCCTAAAATTATGACTTGTAAGTATTTTCTCCCATTTCATAGGCTGGCTTTTTACTCTGTTGATTGTGCCTTTTGATGCACAGAAGTTCTTTTAGTGCGATGTCTTTGGTTTTGGTATCAGATTAATACTGACCTCATAGAATGAGCTGGGAACTATTCCTTCCTCTTCTATCTTTAAAAGAGTTCATGAAAAACAGATGTCAATTCAAATTAAAACATTTGGGCTTTTCTTTCTGGGAAACTTTTTTTTCTTTTTAAATTACTAATTTCGTCTCTTTGCCTGTTATAATAGGTCTTCAGATTTCTGTATTTCTTGAGTCAGTTTTGGTAGTTTGTTTCTTTCTAGGAATTTTCCATTTCATCTAGGTTATCTAATTTGTTGGCATTCTATTGTTCATAGCATTCTCTTATAATCCTATCTTATTTCTGTAAGGTTGCTAGTAATATTTGTTCTTTCATTCCTGATTTTAGTAAGTTGAGTCCTCTTTTCTTCTTAATTTGTCCAGCAAAATATTTGCCAATTTTCTTTATCTTCTCAAAGAACAACCTTTTGGTTTTGTTAACTTTATTGCTTTTCTATTCTCTATTTCATTTTTTTCCTAATCAAATCTTTATTAATTGCTTTCTTCTGCTTCCTTATAGTTTGTTCTTTTTTCTAGTGTCTTAAGGTATAAGACTAGGTTATTAATTTGAGATCGCTCTTCTGTTTTAATGTAGGTGTTCATTGGTATAAATCTCCCTCTAAACACTGCTTTTACCACATCCTGTAAGTTTTGGTGTGTTGTGCTTTCATCTTCATTCATCTTACAGTATTTTCTAATTTTCCTTGTGATTTCTTCTTTGACACACTGCTTATTTAAGAGTATGTTGCTTAATATCCACACATTTGGGAATTTTGGCAAGTTTCATCTTGTTACTGATTTCTAATTCCATCGAGGTTGAAGGATATAGCTTGTATGATTTCAATCCTTTTAAATTTACAGAAATTTCTTTTGTAGCCTAACATAAGATTTACCCTGACAAATGTTTCATATGTATTTGAGAAGAATCTGTACACTGCTGTTGGTCTGTTAGGTACAGTTTGTTTTGGTGCTGTTCCAATTGTCTATTGCCTTATTGACCTTTTTTTCCTATTTGTTCTATCCATTATTGAAAGTGTGTGTATGTAGAGAGGTACAGCTCAGTGGTAGAGTGCATGCTTAGCATGCATAAGGTACAGGGTTCAATCCCCCAGTACCTCCATTAAATAAATAACTAAATAACCTAATTATTTCTTGTCACCCCCCCCCCAAAATCTTTCAAAACTGTCATATTGAAATCCATTATTGAAAGTGGTATTGTCTCTCCCTTCAATTCTGTCAGTTTTTGCTTTATATATGTTATGGATTCATATATTTTGCTGTTAGGTGCATTTATATTAATAACTGCTATATTGCTCTGATGATAACATTTTTATCATTATAGAAACATCCTTCTTTGTCTCCGATAATAGTTTCTGTCTGAAAGTCCATTGCCTGACTTTCCTATAGCCACTTCTGCTCTTTTGGTTAATGTTTGCATGGTATTTCTTTTCCCAGTGTCCTACTTTTAACCTATTTGTGTCTTTGAATCTAAGGCACGTCTCTTGTAGACAAGACAAGTTGTATCATGTATTTTTATCCAGTCTGCCAATTTTTGCCTTTAACTGGAGAATTTAATCCATTTCCATTTAAGGTAATTACTGATAGGGTAGGATTTATATTTTCTATTTAAAATTTTTTTCTATTATGTCTTAGGCCTTTTGTTCCTCTATTTCTCAAGTATCATTTTATTTTGTGTTAAAATAATATACTAGAAAATAGCTCTTTAATTTTTTTTACTATATATTTTCAAGTTACTTTTTTTGTGATTTCCCTGAGGATTATAATTAACATCTAAATTTATAATAGTCTACTTGGAAGAATACTATCTTACTTTCAGTAGCATATAAAAATTTTCTTCTATGTAGCTGTTTATCCCTCTCATCCCCTTCATGCTATTTTTGTCACAAATTCCATCTTTATACTTATGTGCCCATTAACACAAATTTAGAGTTACTGCTTTGCAGTCATCTTTCAAATCAGATAGGAGACAAAAAAGTTTACAAATAAAATATACCTTCATTTTGCCTTTTATATTTACCTGTATCGTTACCTTTACCAGAGCTCTTTATTAACGTGCATTTGAGTTATTCTCTAGTGTCCTTTCATTGAAGCCTGAAGGATGACCTTCATTATTTGCAGAGAAGGTCTGGTAGTGACACAGTCTCTTGGTTTATGTTTATTTGGGAGTTCCTTAATCTCTTCTTCCTTTTTTGAAGGATATAGATTTTTGATGCACACAGAATTCTTGGTTGACAGTTTTTTTCTTTCATCACTTTGCATATGTCATCCTACCGCCTGGCATCCATAACTTCTGATGAGAAGTCAGCTGCTAATCTTATTGAACATCCACTGAACATCACTTGTAAGTGATAAGTCACTTCTTTATTGTTGCTTTCAAGATTCTCTGTCTTTCGATAGTTTGATCATGATGAGTCTAGCTATGAATTTCTTTAAGTTTATCACACCTGGAGTTTGTTGAGCATCTGGGATGTTTAATGTTTTTCATCAAATTTGGTAAGTTTTTGGCCATTATTTCTTCAAATATACCTTCTGCCCCTTTCTCTCGTCTTCACCTTTGGGGACTTTGATTATGTGTATGTTGGTAAGCTGGATGCTGTCCTACAGATCTCTGAGAATCTGCTCATTTATCTTCATTTCTTTTCTTCCTGTTCCTCGAACTGAGTAATCTCAATCTACCTTCAAGTTTTTAAGTTCTTCTGTGACTCAAATCTGCTGTTGACCCTCTCCAGTTCATTTTTCATTTCAGTTATTATATTTTTTAACTCCAGGATATTTTAAAAAATTATTTCTTTTTATTAGTATTTTCTATTTGGTGAGATTGTTCTTGTACTTTCACTTAGATATTTAACCATGATTTTAGTTCTTTGCATATATCAAAAATGGATGATTTAAAAATCTTTATTTAGTCAAGTCCAATGTCTTGGAGTCTTCAGGGACATCTTCTGTTGTCTGCTTCTCTTCCTGTATATGGGCTATACTTTCTTGTTTCTATTTGTCTCACAATTTTGTTGAAAACTGGACATTTTAAATAATGTGGCAACAGTGGAAATCAAATTTCTGCCTGCTCTTCAGGGTTTGTTGCTGTGGCTTTTTCTAATTTCTCATTGTTTAATGACTTTCCTAAATTAATTCTGTAAAGTCTGTATTCCTTATGGTATGTGGCCACTGAAGTTTCTACCTAGTGGTCAGCTAACAACTGAACAGCAATTTCCTTATACACTTGGAACCAGTAAGTCTCCCAGTCTTTGCTGAGGGACCTGTATGAGTTTTGGGGCATGAGTCCATCATTTACCCAGACTGTTGACAACTCAGCCTTAGTCTTCACTTCCCACTTGTGCAGAGCCTCAAGTTCGGCCAAAGGTGAGTGTTTACAGCCCACTAGTGTCTTTCCTGAGCATATACAAAGTCCTATGCATGTGCCTGGCCTTCTAAATTCCCAGGAATATTTTTGAGTTTTCCAAAGCCCCTATAGACTTTGATATCTATAGACATCTCATTCTTCAGCTTTTCCTTTTAAGGTTTTTGGTTAAGTCTATTGTTTGCCCCTAATGTTATTTATAGCCATGAAGTTAAAACATTTGTCTGTAATTAGTTTTGATGAGTGTTCCTCCCCCTTCTTCTCCCTAGCCCACAGAGAAGCTTTTATCCACTGGGCAGGCTCTAAGTCAGGTCTAACAGAAACAGCCTTGTAAGTGGGATATTCCAGGAACCACCAAATTATGATTATTTGGCAATTAAGCTTTGAGAAAGATCCATTTTTGTTCTGTCCCTTTGGTGCCTGAGAGGTGGAAAAGTAGGATGTAATTTTTTCAAGGCTATTCCAGAGCTAAGAATAGGGGGTGGGACTAAGACAAGTTAAAATGCCACAAAGCTCACTATTCTCCCCAAGAATCAGCCATTTTTCTCTTAATGCTCCATGGGCTTCTGCAAAGGATTTTAGCCTTTGGTTAATTATCAGATTTCTGACAAAGCTGATTCTGAGTTTTTGCCAGTTTTTTCATTGCTTTTATGAAGGAGCAAATTTTTGGAGGTCGTTACTCTATTTTCATTGCCTTCTTGCTCTTGACTTTGACTTTTGAATTGCAGTAGGTATACTGTATAAACTATACATGCAACTGGTCTACCACCACATTTGAGACTCTCATCCTACTACAGAGGAATGAGATGGCTGAAGTTACAAAGGAACACAGACATAATTTCTTTCTCTTTAGGTGCTGTATAATCCAGTTTAAAGGACAAGACACACAACAACAACAACAACAACAAGATAGTATCAGTGGCTGGTACCTTTAGGAACACAGTAAGTGCTGATATAATTAACAGCAGACAACCCTCATTGAGTGGTAAATGCCAAGTTTGACAGAATTTCAGAGAAGGGATTAACTAGGGTGGAAAAAACATCACAAAGAGCAGAGGTCTCTTGGGTCTTGACAGAAGTCTAGGACAGTGATGAGAAGAGGGAGGGCTTGACAAAAGGGAAGGACTGTTCAAAGTTTTAAAGGGTTTTAAATATTCTCAATACAAGCCTTTATTCTGGATGCAATCCTTTGTCAGATGTAGGTGCCAACATATATGTTGGTATTCACATTTAAAGCAATTATCATTTGTCTTGAGAGGAGAGAGGAGGGTTCACTGACAGAAATAATGGGACATAAACTTATCAAAATAGGGGTTGGTTATCTTCAAAGGCCTTCAATGTTAACACAAGGAGTTAAGACTTGATTCCACAGGCCAGCAAGTGGCAAACTATGACCATGGCCCTCAAGCCACATCTGCCTGGCTATCTATTTTCCTAAGTAAAGTTTTACTGGAATGCAAGCGCACCAGTTTATTCACGACCATCTCTGGCTGCTGCAGTGCGACAACAAGCTGAGCAGTTGCAAGAAAGCCTGTATGGCCCACAGAGCCTAAAATATTTCCTATTTGACCCTGATACTGGCCACGACTCTGGGCTTCATGCTCTGCCTTGCACACACTTAGGCTGCAGCCTCAGCCATGGAAAATAAAAGAAATTAAGGATACAGGAAACACTAGAGGCTACTTTAAAAACTCTAGATGTATGTGAGCAACACTAGACTGAGAGAAATTTTGCAGGACTTATGACTGGTTGAAGGGAAAGGATAAAAGGTCAAAAATGACTCTATGATTCTGAACTTGTATGACTGGTTGAAAGATGGTAGTGATAACTGAAACTGCATGTCTGGAGTAAAGTTAGGTTAAAGTACAGTACAATGAATTTGTCTCTAAACATCTTAAGTTTCAGCTATTAGTGAAATCCCCAACTGGGGTTCTATAAGTATTTAGAGATAAAATACCTCAACCTGGGAGAGATGGCAGGGTTAGAAAGGGGGATTTAAAAGTTCTTTGCAAAGGGAAGAGGGTATAGCTCAGTGGTAGAGCACATGCTTAGCATGCACAAAGTCCTGGGTTCAAGCCCCAGTACCTCCATGAAAATAAATAAAATTACCCCTCAAAAAAAAAAAAACTAGAAAAAAATTGGTAAAAAAAATGTAAAAATAAGTAAGTAAATAAAAGTTCTCTGCATAGTTGAAGCCACAAAAAATGGAGGTGCCTTCCTAGTATAAATACAGAGAAACAACTGGATGGAGGACAAGGTATGTAGGCCACACTCACATGTATCAAGAAGAAGACAGGAAGAAGTGGAGCCAGTGGAGACAGTATAGGAATGGCCAGAGAGGAAAGCTGGGAATTAGGGTAGCAGAATATGAGTCATGTAAGCAATAAAAGCTGTTCTAAGAATGAAGGCACAAGGATGAAAAAAAAGTCTATAAAGCAAACAGTGAATGAATAAAAGGTCAACTGGGATGAAGGTGTCAAAGATGCCAAACAGAGTATCAAGGCAGAGGGCAGTTAATTTTTAAGATGGATTTCTAAAAGTCTATGCTTTACAACTTTCATACTAGAAATCCTGCAGAGAAGTAGACTTCACATTTACTTATGAAAAGATATTCCACCCTCCTATTGGCTTAATTTTCACTACAAGATAATAACTCCCGTATTAGAGAGCTAAAGGATAATCGTAATCTCTATTGAGAAGAACCTCCCCAAAAGGGGATTACAGAAATGATTGGGAATAGAGAGATGTAAAGTTATTTAAGAACTCTAGGGGAAAAAAGCTTACAAAAAGGAAAGGCTGCTGCACCAGGGCATAAAAAAACAATAGAGATGCCTGGAGGATAAAACAGGGACAGTGGCTGCTTCTCTAAAGATTGCTGCACTCTATCACAAGTCCTGCCCAACCAACCTCTCTTAACTAAAAAATCTTATTGTATTATAACTCTGTATGCATGAGACCTAACCAAAGTTCCTTGAGTGAAAAAACTTACGAACATCTTTACTGACTAATATCTACACAGTGAATAAATATTCATTGAATCACTATGCTCATATACATTCCTTTTTGCAAGATGCTGGGACAACCTAATCAGAGTAGAAAATTTATTTGTTTTTAACTCTAATAGGAAGATGACATTAAATGTATTAGTGAAAAATTCAACCCACTGGCCTACAGATCACACACAGGAAGGAGAGGAAAATAAGAGACACTGAATATAGGTATTTGAATACAAACATGTAACACAAAGAGAAACAACATTCTCCATGGCTGATATTTGCTAGGATAAAATGACAAAAACCTATTTACCAATTTAGAAGCTAAAGTAGTAAACATTTATAATGAAAACAAAACACCATTTAAAGACCAAAGAAAATCAACAGAAGTGAGTATAGAGCTCCTTTACAAAAAGGTTCAATTAGCAGGTAGAGGGAAACAGGACTGGAAACCAGGATTAGAGACAGACACAGCAGGAAACATCTGGGAGCCTACAAGGACTCTAAAAGTTCCCAGGTACTTTATGACATCCAGTTTTACTTAAAAACCAATTAATTATATTATTCATAAAATGTATTGGCCATGACACGGATAGCTTTTTGAGTTGCAAATAAAAACAGAGAAACAAAAGATAAAATGAGAAGAGGATGAATAAAAGAGTTGATGACACTGACCAACATGAAATGATTGAGTCTGAGCTGGTGACCACACTTAAAAAAGGAAAAACATTGTATATGAACTCCCAACAAAGGTATAAAAGGAGGCAGAAAGAGAAACACAGCCATGATTCTCCACATTGGCCACTAGGTGGTGGCATTGACCCAGGACAGTTCAGTTGTGAGGGTTGGAAATCAGGAGCCTGAAGTGAGCAACTACCCGGCCATCTGCAGGTAAGAGACTGCCCGAGAATGACAATCTCTTTGTTTATGTTAATAAAAACTTTGAAAGCAAACATTCTGAAACATTAGAAAAATTCATTAAGAAATTATCAAAGGTTTACTATAAAGTGATTATGAAAATACAAAGGTCCCTTGTCCACTCACCTTTACTACATTGTCCCCTGATTGTCCATTATTTCGTAAACAATCTAGACATATAGCAATTTGTGGGTCACTTCTGTGATAGTCTTTATCATCTTGATTTTCATCACCTTCTTCATCTACTTTAGGTTTGTCAACTTTTGAAGTATCATCTGCATAATTTAAATAAGACTAAGTTAGATATAACTCAAAGTTGATTTTATATTTATAATTGAGCAACAATATACTAATCATCAAAATAAAAATAAACTTAAAAAACATTTGTTAGCAATTTTGATGAAAAATAACTGAACATGTTAATACCTTTAAAACGTTCCAACCAACTTAACACTGGAAATACTTTTTAAAGACCATCAATGACTTATTAATACAGCTTATGATTTCTAGGCTCACTGGGAGATCCAAATGAAAGAGTCAGGATGAGCTATGTACTTGGTCACAAAAATGATTGCTATTAGTGATTAGACCACTTAGGATATAAAAATACTTCCAAATTCTCTATATATTCAAATTTAAAACCAGGTCCTCTTCTTTTCAAACTATAAAATAGTCTCTAAGGTCTCAAAATTTCAAATTATTAGATATTCATAAAATTAGCTCATGAAATAATGAGTAGAATGGATTAACTTTTTAAACATGTATGTAGCTATGTAACATATTAAAACTCCATCAAATAAATCTGAATAGCATATTTCATATTATAAACAAATGTATTAAACCTATGAAATACCAGCAGCCTACAAATAATGCAACTGTATCTGTTGACTCATTTACTGAGTGCATATAACTCTGTTAGACATGCATTGTGCTAAGCCTGAGGGAACAATACTGAAACTAGAGTGTTACCATCCTCACCCTCATCGTGTCAGGGTATAGAAGGAGATACAGGCAAGTAGAGAAAACAGACAGATGGAAAAGTCCAAAGATAAGGACTCTGATGAGAGAGGTAAGACAGACCATGTGGGCACTATAACAGAGGTAACAAACCCAAACTCTGGGGTGAAGCAGAGATTCAGGGAAGATTTCCAGATAAAACATCTCAAAGCTGAAACTTGAAAGAATCAGCCAGCCAAGCATTAAAGTATAGAAGCCCAGGAAAAAAAATGGCCATTTAGTTCCTCTTTAATGACTGCAGTAAAAGCCCAACAGTGTATCATACAGAGCAGGTGGGCTCTTTCTTCTGCCTTTTTATATGGAATCCACATAGACAGGAATTGCCTTTATGAACCAAACTTA
Source organism: Vicugna pacos (assembly GCF_048564905.1). Classification (NCBI taxonomy): domain Eukaryota; kingdom Metazoa; phylum Chordata; class Mammalia; order Artiodactyla; family Camelidae; genus Vicugna; species Vicugna pacos. The sequence continues at coordinate 69,818,650 of NC_132997.1, read as the reverse complement.
AGCTCCAAGAAAAGGCCCAAATTCTCCACCCAAACTGAAGACCAAATATGATAAAAAATACTTTAAAAAGGGAGAAATATGGGGTAAGGGAGTAGAACACAAAGTAGACTGTAGTCCCTCACTAGTGAATCAGAAGACACACAGAGTTGCGGACTAACCTGACCACATGGCTTCTGATGACAAGCCCTGGCCCCTGTCCTCTTGAGAAGGTAGTCAGAAACTGGAAGATTCATTCAGTTTTACCTTTATTTTTACTTAGCACTACTGTCTAAATTGCAATTTACACTTGGTTAAAACAAGCCTTTAGTTAAAGTCATTTCTTTTGCCAGGCTTGGCTTCTTTGCCAATTTCGATGTTACAAATCAAAAATAATCCCTTGCTATCTTATTGCAGTCATGCAAAACTATTCTCAAACCTCTCCTGCTATAGGAGGTCAGCCCTGTACAGGTAAGTTGAACTAATAAAACTCTGATCCCCACTTTATATATGAAAAGAGAAAGCCATTTAAATGATAAATAATTGACGATCCTATGATCTTATGGGAAAACCGGGCTGGAAGACTGAGCTCACAAGTGAGCCTATAAAATACAAAACTATATGTACATCCTTGAAGGATTTGCAATCGTATTTAGGCCATCTTGAAATAAATCTCATGTTAAGTAACAATGGGAAAGGATCCTACTTCCTTTTAAAATCAGATATGATGTATTTTTTTTCTTTTGTGTGAATTATATACATACTAAAAACCTTTCCTCTGCCCAGTAATGTTTGCCACTTTGCTTAAATCAGTATTAAAATTTACTGATTGCCAAGTCTCCTGGGACTCGAAAAGGAAGTCTGGACACTTAGCACAGGCTCTGGGGAAAATTTCCCTAAGTGTCTGAGCTCCACCTCTGAAAAGCTCATTCTAGATGATCAGAGCACAGCAAGCTCCTCTGATCTGGCCCTCAGCTACACCCCAATTTCGTCTCCTATTAAACATATAAAATAAAAAATAAAAAAACCCAGCAAAGCCCTCACTGTTTTTAGCTGCAGGCTACAGCTGTCTCTTACTTTTGTCTCCTTTAGCTTTCCAGCAAACACTGCTATAATCAGTGGTCACTTTTCTGTTTCATCTCCTTTTTTCTCTTCCTAAAGTCCAATTTTCTCTATTTCCAATTACCTCAGCTGGAGTGACTCTAGGTTTACATGCATTTAACATAAAATCGCATGATTTTACATAAGATTCTTAATCAGAGAAAGGTTCATAATGTAAACAAAAAAGTACATGAATATTGTACAGGAGAAATTTGAGCTTCAAGAAAAATTACTTCACCACAGCTACAAAAAGCTGAACAACTTGAGACAGTCTATCAGATATGAACGTAAAAAAAAAAAAAAGTCACCTTGTCCATTTTCTTGAGGCTTGTTTTTCTTCCAAAATTCAGATTCACGCTCAAGTTCTTCTAATTTAAAAGAAAAAAGTATAAAGATAATAGAAGCAGTCATGAACTCTTTAGTAGAAATGGTGGTTTCATAAAACACAAAAATCTGCAAGAACCCAAAGAGCAACTTACGTTCTCGTAGTCCAGGGACCAGCTTAAATATAATTTCCTCTAATGTGTTATCCAACCTTTGAGAGAGGAAAAACAGAGAATATACTAACAATGAAGACATTAAAATCCAGTATGTAAACAGTTTGAGATCTGTATCTCATATGTTTTACAAAATATGGAACAGACACAGTTTTAGCACGTGTACCACACTCAATCCCTCTGCAGGTGGAGCACATCTACTTCTAGCCTGTCCCACTGGTAGACAGATGACAAAAATGGTCCCACCCCCAGCTCTCTCTACAATCTACTCCTTCTGCACAGGACTTTGAAAGTCCTCCCTTGATTAAGGGATGGAGTCTATTTCTCCACCCTGAGAATATCAGCCAGCCTTGAGACATGCTCAGGCCAGCAGAATGGGGCACAAGTGACATTGTGCTTAGCTCTGAGCCCAAGCCTTAGGAGGCATATCATGTGCTTCGGTGTACTCTCTTTCTTAGGATCCTGCCACCTTGAGAACAAGTCTGGAGGATGAGACACCAGGCTGCCCTGCTGAGGCCACCTTAGACTAGTTCATAGACAGCCCCACCCAACAGGACAGACGCCAGCCAAGATAACAGAGCAGCCAACCAGAGCAGCAGCTGACTGCAGTCACCTGAGTGAGCTCAGCAAAGACCAGACGAACCACCCAGATCTGTGAGCCACACAGAATTGTGAGGAATAAGTGCTTTTATTATTGTTTTAGCATGAAATTTAGGGGTGGTTTGTTATGCAGCAATAGCTGATACAGTCACTTTCAAAATGTCTACCACCACTCTGCCTCTTTCCTATGAAGGAAATAATCTCCATTCCTCTCTTCTGGTAAATTTAGACCATTTAGTCATTCAATCTTCCTAGATAAAAAATGTAAATATTTATCTTGACATTGTCCTTGTTTTCCACTTCCTTCTGTCTCTGAGTATAACGCCTTTTCATGGCTTTCATTTCTTCATCTCACTCTCTTGCTCCCACAACGTCCTCCTCTCTCTTCCTCTCCCTCATCCTGCTCAGCTGCACAACTCTTCTGACCAAAAACACACATACTTTTCTCACATCTGAAAAAACTCCCAACTTTGGCATAACCTAGTCTTTTCATGCTGTTAATGGTTTCTCAATCTTTTCTTCCAACTGGAAGAGCTTTGAAAGCATAATCAATGTGACTTCTGATACACTTTAGATTCTTCTACTCAACTGAACTCCCCAAATCATCCATACCTTCCATACTGAATAGATTTTAAAAAATTTTTAGAATAAAAATAATATAAAATTTTTTAATTTTAAAAATCATTTCTCTCCCACAATGCTCTGCAGCTGTTAGTCAGTGTTGCCTGATGCTGCCTCCTTGAGAATTTCCTTTGATGCTTTCCTTTTTCTTTTTTTCTCTTTGTCCCTGAATATTTTTCTTTTTCCGACTACCTCGACATCTCAGTGTTCTCCTTTGCTCTGCTCCTTGTACTCTTTCACCTTTTCTACGGGCTGCCTTCCTTGAGGATCTCATCCACTTCTGTGACTTCAAAATCAACATACAGGCAGATCACACAAGTGCACATGCGCGTGCACACACACACACACACACTGGGCACACGCAGACACACGTCTCTTTGCCAAGCTCGAGTTCCACATTTCCAGCAGGTGCTGACTACCTCAAGCACCTCCTTCTGTTCATCTATGTCAAGACTGTCTCATTTATTCTCCTTCAACAAAATATTGAATGCTTGTCTTACTTTTGAAAAATTAATTTTAGAAATGATACCATAACTCTCCCAAATAGGCTCAAAATGCAAGGGATATCTTAACCTACTTCTGTCTCTCTTGCTTACACATTCACTCACCAAGCCCTAGACAGCTCCTCCTCAGTGTTCCCCCCACCCAGTCTTCGCACACCTCCCATCCTTCCATTTCCTCAATTACCACCCCACTGCGAGGACAGCGTGGAAACATCTGACCCTGACGTGCTCAGAACCAATCTTCCTTAAGCACTAACGTGATCATCATTTGCCTGCTCCAGAACTAATCTCTTCCCACCACCTGGCTTCAAGTGTTTACCTAACTCGGGTCCGACCTACAAGTGGCACCTGGTGCTGTTCTCTTGTCACTCTTCTCGAGGCAGCGGGCTTCGTCAGTTACCCCCAAGAACGCCTTGCCCTTTCCAATCTGTCTTACTCCTCGCGCTCTTCATCCTGGCTCAAATACTCTTGCCTACTACTCTCCAGCCAAACCAATGCTACCTTATGCTTCAGGACATAAATACTCGTTCACGGAGTATTCCCAGACTATTTACCAGTAGCAGTACTTAAAAGAAGCACTATTCCTCTTCTTCTTAATTTAGTATTTGTTTTATCAATGTAATACATGTATGCAATTTACAAATCAAACTTCCCCATAACCTTGTATTAAAATACAACATTCCCATGCTACACCCTCCTTGTTTCTGATTCCTACAACCCCAGGGGCAACCACTTTCAAATCCAACCACGTCCTCCCCTTCTAGTATTTACTTTCACATTTGTATATGAAAGACAGACAGATAAAAACACAAAGTCATACTTTTTCTGCTGCCTAGATTCTTCTGACTCCCTTTAACAGAAGACAGAGGTCTAGTTCTCTGAAGTTATCCTGCCACGCCCCTTTCCTCTCAACATACTTTTTCACAACTCCCATCTTCCTGGTAGTCTTACTGCCAGTTTTTGTTGAATAACCGCTGTTGACATGGTTATGATTATATAAATATCCACAGTATACTCTGATAATAGGTATCTCCTCATTCAACTTTTTCCCTTCTCTGAAGTTAGTCACTGCTTTCTTTTCTTCACTTTTCATGTACCTATTCCCCAATTCTCTAAAAGAATTTCTTCTTACCACATACAAACTGTTCAGGAATCAACCAGTCCCATTTCTGTCCCTGTCAAGACATCATCCCTCGCCAATCCGACTGCTCCCTGCCCTCCTCATCCAGCTCAGGATTTACTTCACGGTCAGTTATTAAAGCCACACCCCTGCAGTACCTTCAATTCCCTTGTCCCTCCCTCATTTGCTCAAAATTCTTTGGCACAGCCACAACACTGGTTAAACCCAACTCTCCATTAACATGTGCGTGTACCCATCGGCTGGAAAAACAACCACACCCCTTCGAATTTGTAACTACTACCCAGATGTGCCTTTAAGGTTGCCAGGAATCATACTACAGTTTCCCAGTCCATTTATTCTCTCACTTTCCTGGACAACACACTTCTCTCCTCAAACTCCTACACCCCCTTTCTCCATCCTTACTCTTGGCCAATAAACATTTCCTCCTCAGTGAGACACAAACTTCCGCCCGACTCAGCCACCATAAACCACCTGCGGCACCTGCACCCACGCGTACTCCGCCCTCCCACCTGCTGCTGCAGATGATCTGTCAGTGCTTCCAGATGGAGCCCATCTCTTCTCTTCTACTCTTAGGTTCCAGTCCCTCTTACCTACTCAAGAACATGGCTTCAGCAGTGCCCTCTCTTCCACGACTATTATTAACTCTTTGCTCTCTCCTGGATCATTCCCTTCAAACATACCTTTCTCTGTCCCATGTCAAACAAAATAGAAACCCTCTTGACTGTACTCCCGCTAACAGCTACTTCCCCCTTTCTTTGCCTCTATTTGTGGCAAAACTGGAAAGAGTGGTCTCTACTCACTGTTTCTGATTTTTCTTCCTCCCTTTCTCTCTTGCAGCAATCCAGCTAATTTCTACCTCACAGCTCTACTGACAAGTGCCCTTGTCAAGGCTGATGACCTTCAGGGTGCTAAATCCAACCGTCAGTTCTCAGCTCACAACATTAGGCACAGTGGATCACTCTTTCCTCTCTGCTTGGCATCTAAGCTTCACGCTCTGAGATCTTCCTTCTCCTGCACTGACTGTGCCTCTTCAGTTCCCCTTGCTGGTTCCTCCTCCTCTCCCTGATCTCTCAATGCCGGAAGGCTCCAGCATCAATCCTGGGTCCTCCACTCTTCTCTCTGCACTCACGGCCTCAGTGATCTCATCCTGTCTCACAGTTTTAAACATCGTCTACACACAGAGGACCACCAGATACTTAACTCCAGCCAGACCTCTCCCCTTGAACCACAGATCTGTATATTCACCTGCCAACTTCTCTCTGCTCTGAAATGATCAACAGACTCAACATGTCCAAATCCAAACTCCCAATCCACCCGTCCCTAAAACCTGCTCCATGCTCAGTCTTCCCTGGCTCAGCTAGTGACAGCCCCACTCTTCCAGCTGCTCAGGTCAGAAATCCTAGAGCCACACTCTAATCTTTATCTCACATCCAATGTCCAATCCATCAGCAAATCTTACTGGATCGTTTTCAAACTATGTCCAAGATATGACCATCTCCTGCCCCTGTACTACCATCCCTTAACCTGAACCACTGTGATCACCTTCTAACTGTCCTCCCTGCTTCTACCCTTGCCTTACTATGTGCAGGGTATTCTCAACACAGCCATAAAGATGATCCCTTTAAACCTAAGACAGGCCATGTCCATCCTCTAACCAACTCTTGCGATGGCTCCCCATTTCACTGAGAGTAAGACACAAAATTTGACGGTGGCCTGCAAGGTCCCTGGACTCCAACCATCTCTGAGCTCCTGGCCCACCACCAACACCCCGGCCTCCCTGCAGCTCCCGGGACAAGTTGCAGGTACACTTCTGACTCCAGCCCTTTGCAACAGCTGCTCCCTTAACCTGGAACAGGCACGCTTTCCCCTTGACAGCAATTCTGTGCTCAAGTCTCACCTGCTCAACGAGGCCTGTCTTCACCAACTCATTTCAAGCGGCCACTTGTCCCTCCCTTCACATCCCCTCACCTGCAGCACCTTTTCCCTTCTCCCTTTGCACTTTTCTCTAAAGTACTGCATAAGTTTCGCATGAAATGGTCTGTCTGTCTCTCCCTACAAAAATATTAACTCTACAAGGGCAAAAATCTTTGTTTATTTTGCCCATGAATAGACCTCAAGCACCCAGAATGGTGCCTGGACAGAGCAGGTGTTTAGTAAGTATCTGCTGAATGAATGATTCCTCATAGAGTTCTCCAGACTCTCTGCACCATCTGTATCAATGACGTCCAGTAGAAGTACGAGGTGAGTCAATACATAATTTTAAATTTTCTAGTAGGCATATTAACCAAAGTATTTTACATGTTTCATGTAAAATTAATTTTAACATTTTATGTATTAAAATGTCTAATACTACATTTATTTAGTAACTTCTACTTAATAATAGGTTCTATTTAACGGGGAAGTATTCATACAGCTTCAGGTTTTAATTTTACTGAATTTAAAGTAAAAATTCCATTCCTCAGGTGTACTAGCAACATCACAAGTGCTCAACAGCCACCTGTGGCCAAGGGCTACCGTCTGAACAGTCCCGATGCTGGACCTGCTGCACGGATGTCTTACCCCTTCCCTTCCCTCCTATGTTAGGTTCTTGGTTTATCACAGCATATCCTTCAGTGGCCTCCTGAGAAAGGGTACAGAGGAGATAAATCTACTGATAGCTGGGAGCACACACAGTGGTACCTACTGAAGAAGGCTTACTTCCCCTTGTTTCTTGCTAACAAAATCTGATTATGTTCTGGCAGCAATGTGTCCAGCCTTAGGGATAAATTGTGATTTGCTAAGACACCTTAAAATCCCACACCACCCCTTACCTAGGGGTTGGCATGTGACCGAGTTTGGGCCAATTAGAAAAAGCTTGCTGGGGGGACCTTTGGTAAAGACTCTTCCCCGCCACCTCCGAGAATACTCCGGTCTTCTGGGTCTGATCAGCCATCACTGCCACCCATCTGCTCCCCAGAGCCCATTCTGCTGCCATCAACTCTTATCCTTTCAACAAGTGTTTACTGAGAACCTACTATGTTCTAGGAGTTGTCCTAGGTACCAAAATACTGAAGTTCTTGCTACTACCTCTGTGAGTTTATGTCTTTAAATAAATGTCATTGGTAGTAACTTTAGTGAGATAGGAGGGGAAACAAAGCTCTATAAAGGATATCAGTAAATAAACTGACAAAGTGGAATACTGAGGGTAAAGTGTATCAATGTAATAGTACTGTGGTAATGCAAAAGACTATCTCTTTACTTAGGAAATACACAGTAAAGTATTTAGGTTAAGGCCATGATAAAAGTAGGGAGAGAGAGAACAAGCATGCACACATGAGACAAAGCAAATGAGATAAAAAGTTAATGCAGACTAAGCTGGGTAAAGAGAATACAAGCGTTTCCTGGACTACTTTTATTTTTGCAACTTTTTGTTAAGTTTTAAATTATTTCCAAATAAAAAGTTGAAAAAATTTATGATATAATATTTTAGCCAAGGGATTAGATTTGATCAAATAGTGACTGGATTCCTTGAGGTATCAGACAGTCAAAATCAAAAGTTAAGATAATTTGTCTTACAACATAGCGCTTTATTTTTTTGATGACTAACGAAAGTTTTATTAAATGATAGTCAGTTTTTCAATGTTATATTAGTTTCTGGTGTATTTAGTAATTCAGTTATATATATATATATGTATATATATATGTATATATATATATTTTCCTTTTCATGTTCTTTTTCATTATAGGCTATTACAAGGTATTGAATATAGTTCCCTGTGCTATATACAGTGGGACCTTGGTGTTTATCTATTTTATACATAGTAGTTAGCATCTGCAAATCCTGAATTCCCAGTTTATCCCTGACACCAAAAACCAAAGCAACAAAGTCAAAAATAAATAAGTGGGACTACATCATACTAAAAATCTGCACAGTTAAGGAAGCCATCAACAAAATAAAAAGGCCATCTGTTGAATGGGAGAAAATATTTGAAAATAGCTGATAAGGGGCTAATATCCAAAATATATAAAGAACTCATACAATTCAATAGCAAAAAACCAAACAATCCGATTTTTAAAATGGGCAGATGATCGGAATAAACATTCTTCCAAAGACATACAGATGGCCAACAGGCACATGAAAAGACACTCTACATCATTAATCATGAGGGAAATGCAAATCAAAACCATAATGACATAGCACCTCACATCTATTAGAATGACATTACCAAAAAGACGAGAAACAAGTATTGGCAAGGATGTGAAGAAAAGGGAACCTTGTGTGTTGTTGGTGGAAATTAAACTGTGCAGTCACTATGGAAAACAATACGGAAGCTTCTCGAAAAATTACAAATAGAACTACCACATGATCTAGCAATTCTACTTCTGAGTATTTATCTGAAGAAAACTAAAACACTAACTTGTAAAGATATATGCACCCATGATCACTGCAGCATTACTCACAATAGCCAAGCACTTTAAACGGAGTAGGGAATAATTATCACCTGTTTGTTACAGTTTTTGATAAAAGCATCAGGAAAAGAATTCATTTGAAAGGAGAAGCTAACTCTGTTCTCTGAATTATTTACCAGGGCTTCTTGATCTCAGCACTTCTGACACTCTGGGCTGGCTCGTTGGGGTCGGGGGCTGTCCTGTGAACTGCAGGATGTTCAGCAGCATCAGCATCCCCAGGCTCTACCCTAGATGCCAGGGGCACCCACCCAGCCCTGATAATCAAAGATGCCCCCAGACACTGCTAAATGTACACTGAGGAGCAAAATCACCCCTAGTCGAGAAGCACTGACATAAATCCAACCAGCAGAAGCCTTGCTCAGGACTCCAGACTACAGTAGACCAACAGTTCTCCAACTGTCAGCAGACGTCAGAGCCGCTGGGCAGGCCTGTACTTAGTAAGATGGGCTCCCCTCTCAGAGCTGCTGATTCAGTGGGTCTAAAGTGGGGCCTGGGAACTGTCATTTCTAACAAGATACTAATGGCATGGGGACCACACTTTGAAAACCAATGGGCCAGACATTTACTTGTAGACAAATTATTCCAACTACAGGCACAAAAACAGGGGGGAAAAAAAGGTCTGAGATGTAAGATTTGGAAATCCAGATCTATAAATACTGACAAACGTCACACAGAGATGAATGTTATACGTGGGCTCTCTAGAGAATATCTAGTTCTGTTTTTCGGTGGGTACCTCCCTGCGATCACGCAGTTGACCTGTGATCGAGCTACAGGAGGAACAGTGAGAAGAAAACGGGCTTAGTGGTGTGGACATCTGGCTTGTAGCCAGGAAGTGACACTTGATTTGCTGAGATCTTAGGCAAGGTCACGTCACTTCTATAAATTTCAATTTCTAATCTCAAAAGAGAGTTTGAATTAGGACCTTATACACCACTTTCAGCTTTAAAAGTATGTGATTATACTTCTTTATACTATTTATTTGGTATAATGATTATACCATTAAGTAAATGGTAAAGGGTAGTCATTTTGAAAATTCTTTAAGTTTTACATAAATGTTTGTACATTCTTTTTTGAATATATGATAAATTTTTTTTAAAAAGTACCAAGATTAGTCTTCCTCACTAGTAGGTCTGCCCTCTTTCCACTATAGCTCAACTAATATAGAGTATTGTGTAGAATCTTAAAACACTACTGTATAGCACAGGGGACTATAATTCAATTCTTGTAATGAGCTATAATGGAAAAGAATCTGAAAAAAATATATACATGTATGTATATTTATAACTGAATTGCTTTGCTGTACACCTGAAACTAACATTGTAAATCAACTATATTTCAACAAAAAATAAGAATTAAAAAAATACTGAAAAATACCTACAAAGTAAAGTAACTCTGAGAGCCTGAGATAAGTTATAATTTTTAATTTGGAAATATTTCTTAAATATTTAATATGTCCTACCTTACTTTTTATTTCCTTTTAATAAAATAGACTGAAATAAAATGCTCTAAAATGAAAATCATAAAATTCATAAAACTTATATTAACTGAGTCAAGGTGCCAACAAACATTATGATACATAATAAAAAGGATTGAGTTTATATAATTTATCTAAGTTAGTTGAACTACAGATATATTTACTTACCTCAACATTTCTAATGGGTTTGTCTCATGAACCTGGTTGCCACACCTTGGACAATCATTGCTATCTTCAAAGTGCTGGACAATACAAGTCTTACAGACTGAGGAGAAAGAGGATGTTAGGTTAAAAATTGTCTTCTACACAAAGAATACTACTCTTTAATCAAACTTTCCAAGACCTTAAAATTTAACACTATAAAAAAAACCCAACTGAAGTAAAGCCGACTGCCACAAAATAAAAAGTGTATCTACTGTTTTTCAATGCATTCACAAATCAAATAATTTATTCATACTACTATAAAAAGCTGATGCACTTACATAAAACACTAGGTTTTTCTCATTTAAAGAAGCAGGACAAGGAAAGGAAACAACTGTTAAGTCTGCATTTACTTCTTTTCCTAAAAATGCACTTGAATGCAACATAAATAGTTCTTAATCATACGTGAGAGTTTTCAACATGTTTGGATTACTTTTTACTGGCAGCGTGCTCCTGGGACAAACCAGGAGTGACAATGGAACTTGTGGCCTTTGCAGAGTGAGGAGCCTGTGCCCACAGGTACCACAGTCCCATGGGGCACAAAGGATGCGCTTGGGCATCAAGCTGGTATGAAAGCTCGAGACATGAACCAAGAGAACGACTAAGAAACTGACAGGGTAATTCAGATTTAAAATAAGGATTCCATACAAAGACAATGGAAATATGATTTGTGGCTTTTCTACTACAAGCCTATATAGCTTGCATCTCCTCCAAATTAATACTCCAAATAACACTAATCTTTCTGTTTATAAATCTCTCCCACTTTTTCCCTAAGCTTCTTACCCACCAACTGTCCCCAAAACCTTAGACATATTTACAGCACCTGAACTATAAAAATTTTCAAATTCAATTCCCTATCCCAATACCCCTCCTCCATTTTATAACCCTGTAAAATCTGAAGTTTCCACCTGGTACAGACCAGCTCCCCCACCTTTTATAACTCCATGACAAACTACTTTCCCTCCGCCTCATGCCCCACACTATCAAAAAGAAGTAAAAGTTTATCTAAACGACTCATCAAGAGTGAACACTAGGATTCCTGGTACTGAGATTAGGCCTGCAAATTCAAGCACATCACATATCCAAGTCAGACAGCAATGGTCAGCAAAGAATTCTACCAGGCATCTAATTTAAAAATCATCAGTACACACAGAGAACAGAATCTTGGTACTTCCTTTCACTTATCTATTCATTGGCTCAACAGCCAAGCCTTGTACCAGGAGCTGGAGACATAGAAGCAAGCAAAATCAAGCCCAAATCCTCACAGAGCTTATATTCTATACTTGGGAAGGTGAACAAAGAATTTTAGTTAGAAACAAGTGATGTTTTCAAAAGAAAAGAAGGTAGAGTGCTGGTGACTGCCACCTATTTTTATGAGTGATCAGGTTAAGACTTTCTAGAAAGGTAACATCTGAGTAGATTTTTTTTGCTGAATGAGTACAACTGAATCCCATATTCTCTACCTCTTTGTACCATTACATACAGTTGTGTAATGGTAAAAACTAATACTTTCTAAGTATTAGAAAACTTAAAATAAAAAAGCTTAGATATGAGTACTTCTGTCCTCTACATTTCTTGGCCCCCAAAATATTCTAAATGTCTTTTTAGAAAGTTAATGTTTGGGAAGGGAGGTCTGCCTTTTCTCTACATACTGAAGTAGAGGAAAGAGAAGCTGAATCTTTAAAAGATTGCTGGTATTTGCTCTTTTCCCAGGGACACTAGGTAAGTCTCTGAAATTTGGGAAAGAAGGCAAACAGGACAGATAAGAGGCAAGAATGAAGGGGTGTTACAAAGCCTGATCCTGTCTTGAGGCTCTGATCCTGCCGTGAAGCTCTGATCACTGTGGTTCAAAAGGTTTATCACGCTCAAGGGGGTTCAGGAATTCCTGGCTGTCCACCAGCCCTGGTCAAACAGAGAGGCACGTGACATGCCTGGGGCAAGTCCTCATCTGGGTCAGGAGGCAAAAGGCCAAGGGCGAGAGACTATCCTCCCAGGGGCGAAGATACCAATCTCAGTTACTGAAGAAAGAAATACAAGGTTCATTCATCCAGAGAGGCACTGGTTTCAAGAATAAGGCTGCGTAAGGCCAAGGCAGCCCCAGTGCTCGAGGATGCCTGATGGGGAATAGTAATCTATATTCTAGATCTGGACTGTCCAGTATGGCAGCTACTAGCCACATGTGGCTGCTGAGCACCTGAAATGTTGCTCGTTCAAGCTGAGATGTGATGTAAGTGTAAAACACACACCAGATGTCAAAGACTTAGCACAAAAAAAAAAATCTCATTAATGATTTTTATACTGATTACATGCTGAAGTGATAATATTTTAGACATACTGGATTAAATGAAATATATTAACATTCACTTCATTTTTTTTTTTAAATGTGGGTACTAGGAAATTTAAACTTACACAGGTGGGTCACATGTTATTTCTACTGAACAGTGCTGAACAGAAGGAGACAGAAAGCCCCATCAGGAGATGACTGATCTTTCACACCAACACTGGAGATACAGTATCTTACTCTACTTTTGTGGATGAAGGAGAAGAGGTTCTTACAGGCCAGGCAACCTTCCTCCCCTGATGAATGGCAGCACAGAGACTTAAATCCAGGTTTCCTGATATGAAATCACAGATTTTATCAAATTTAAAAAATGTTTTAACTTTACAAAGGAAAAGAATGTAATATAGAAATACCATCCCCCAAAACACCTTCAGCATCTCTGCTAAATCTGACCACCACGTAAACATGACAGACAAACTATCCCACAGGGCATAGGAATTAACATTCCTACATCAAGTGTTACATTAAAAGAATTAAATTTTTTTTCTAAAGGCTAAGGTTCAAAACTATCTTCAATTAAAAAGGTTACAAACTTGTGGTTGCCAAGGGGCGGAGGGTGGGAAGGGATAGACGGGATTTCAAAATTGTAGAATAGAAAAACAAGATTATACTGTATAGCACAGGGAAATATACACAAGATCTTATGGTAGCTCACAGAGAAAAAAATGTGACAATGAATATATATATGTTCATGTATAACTGAAAAATTGTGCTCTACACTGGAATTTGACACAACATTGTAAAATGATTATAAACCAATAAAAATGTTAAAAAAAGGTTTTCAAATAGTTTAAGAGAAAAATTTAAGATGATAAAATATATTGTAACTCTAGTTTTCTTTTCTGTGCAGATGATTGGGTGGTGGATGTCACCATCATAATCACTAATGATTAAAAGGTATGTAACAGGCACTGCCCCAAATGCTTCCACATATATTTCAACACAATTTAATGACTTAATATTCATTACAACTCTATTAACTCGGTAATATTATTAGGCCTCTTACAGATGAAGAAACTGAGTAGAGACCTTTAGAAATTTGTCAAAAATCATGGAGCCAGTAAGCGATGAAAGCCAGGATTTGAATCAAGTGCCCATTTTCTTAACCAGTGCGTGCCTAAATGACATATTTTCTTCTAGTTTTGTATCTATAGGTCTAAAATAATATGGGGGGGGAGGTAATAGCCCAGTGGTAGAGCATGTGCTTAGTATACATGAGGTTTTAGGTTCAATCCCCAGTACCTCCATTAAAAAAAAAGTAAATAAACTCATTAAAAAATAAATAAATAAAATATACAGAAAAAGAATGCCTTACCCCCTAACTTGGGAGCCTTAAGTCCACTTGCAGAATCAGACCTCCGTTTAAACTGAATATTTTATACAAAATAGCCCTTTTAAGTGGCTTATATATTCCTTAAAAAAAAAAACAAACCTCGAGAAAATATATCTCATGTTTTAAAAGCTGTTAAATAAATTACAACCTTATACAAATGAGAACCTGAGGAAATCCAGGCAAGTTCAGTGAAACTGAAAGAAGTAAAATGAGGATTTGCTTTCTCTTAAACGCTGAAGAAACTCATCACTACAAAACTGACCTTTGATTCTCAGTTTATAATTTGGTTTATACTAGCTGTAAAACACATTTTTAAACTATCTTAATGATCTAATGAAAAGCTGTCTAATTGCTCAACTACTGTACTGGTTGACTCAACTGGTCCGAGAATGTTAAAAAGGTCCTAGTCTGCAGTTAAGACTGTGTGTTGAAACCAAGTAGTGTTCATTCTCACCAGCCACTCTACAGAGAGATGCTGCAGCCCCAAGAAACACCTGGGTCAGAAAGAGAGTCAGCTTCACCAAAGATAATCCCCAGTTGGAAAAACACTTAAACAGCAACAAGTGCTAACATTTACTGAGCACTAACCAAATGTCAGGCTCTGGGCTCAGGGCTTTGCATGGATTAAGAATGCACTGTCATCATCACCCTTTGGCAAGGGAGGACGCAGTGCTGGAGCGCCTGGGCAAGTGGAGCAGACCAGCATCCATCCTCAGGCTGGATGTGAGCTCAAGGCCTAAAATTCAAACCACCATGAAACGCATCTTAAAGTCAAAACCATCTGGTCTCAGGCAGATTTTGTACTTTCAACTGATTTTTATATGTAGCACATAACAACCATCATTAAACTTCTGTCTAACGCTTACTAAGTGAAATCTTTCTTTTTACCGCGTCTTCGATTTGAACTAACTTGTTATGCAAATTAACAGAGAAAGAGTCATTGTGTAATCTACAGCAATGGTTCTCAAATTTACATGGCTACTACAATCACCAATGAGACTTAACAAGAACAGATTCATGGGCCCCATCCCAGACCAATTAAATCAGAATCTCTGGGAGATTAGCACCAGGACTCTTTGCAAAGCTCTCTCACTGAAGCAGCCAAAAGATAACTGGGAAATCCTGGCCACAAAATCCTTACTGGCTAGTACTTCAGTCAGGCTGCCCATTCCAGGATTTGGCACTCTGCCAAATCATAACCAGAAGTCACTTTATTACTCATCATTGGGAAATCACTGCCACAGGACAAAACATACTCAAAAGAATATGGAATTAATGCGCTCTCCTCTATGATGCCAATTTACATGAGAAGCCCAGGTAGTACAGCACAGCTGTTACAGATAAAAGATTATCTTGTGGCAGACAGCTGGATCTGAACCCTAGTTCTGCCATCAGGCATATTACTCACTTTGTGTGTCTCTGTACAAGGGAGATAACAAGGGTACCCATCTCACAGGGTTCTTGTGAGGATTAACTGAGATAATATATGTAAAATGTATAAGCAAGTGTCAGATAATTTATATTTAATAAATATGAGTTATCATTATAAATCAGGCTGCTGGAGGAGCATAAAGTCATAACAAGAAGAATTATAGTAAATACTGAACGTCATCAGACCGTGATCTTAAACAAGAAGATCTTGTTAACAGAACTTGAAATGTCTATTGTGGATTAATCCTCTGCAGCCATGTCCACCTTAGAGATAGTCTTGCAACTCCAGCATGATTATTTACGACATACTGCTTCACCCCAATGGGAACTGCCTACCTTTACATGTATAATTCTTTTTCTGGGGTCAACGGTCCAAGACTGACCAATGCTCCTCCATCATACACTTCTTCCTTAACTTTGTATGTTTAATACAACTCCAGCACAGTCCCAACTATCTAGAAGCTACTTTGCTGTGTCTCTTCCTGATCACTTTGCATATACCCGCTCTGAAGCACTACTACATGTTGACTTCATAGTTTAACCATTAAAGTCTATCCTACTTTATTTCCAAAGTTGTGGGTGGGGCGGGGTGGGAGGACTCTTCACAACAGGTGCAGGCCCACTGTTGTTGCTGTCGTGAATGTATGTCCACCCACTTCTCTTATACATCAGAGAACTAGCTTCCTAGCTTTGAGGACATAAAGTGACCTCACAAATGTCTCTTCTTGAGCACCAATTTTCCTATCACTGATAATAAAACAATAACAGTCTTCTCTTGTCCTTGGTGGTGTTACTGATCTGTTTATTAAAATGTTCTGTTTATTAAAAGTGATCAAATGCTAAAGAAGATGTGGTGTATCTATGGAATATCACTCAACCATAAAAAAGAATGAAATAATGCCATTTGCAGCAACATAGATGGACCTAGAGATTATCATACTAAGTGAAGTCAGTCAGACAAAGATAAACACATGATATCATTTATATGTGGAATCTAAAAAATAATACAAACGAACTTACTAATAAAACAGAAAGAGACTCACAGGCATAGAAGACAAACTTATGATTACCAAAGGGGAAAGTGAGGGGGAGGGATAAATTAGGAGTTTGGGATTAGCAGATACAAATCACTATATACAAAAATAGATATACAACAAAGTCCTACTGTATAGCACAGGGAACTATATTCAATATCTTGTGATAACCTGCAATGGAGAAGAGTCTGAAAAACTATATATGTATATATACTGTGTGTTTATATACATATATGTATACAAAACTGAATCACATTACTGTACCCTAGAAACTAATATTCTAAATCAACTATACTTCAGTTTAAAAAAAATGATCAATTGCTGACTTCCTTTGTTAAAATTATCTGAATGTGTTATTTTTCTCTGTCAACCAGGAAGTGTATTTTCTCTTCTTTCCTTAAGCACACTCTCTTTATGTGCCCTTTGTGATAACACTCATTTGAAAGTTTGCCTTTGAAAAATTTGTTACCTGCTAACAGTTCATAAGTAAACTGTGGTCATCTGCAAAGAGAAGAGGTATCAGTTTGCTGTTTTGATACATATTTACATGTGAAACTGACATTTTTTCTTTTAACGTTTTCCAGAAGAGCTGTAATTCGCTTCCCTGAGACAGTATTTCCTGGTTTTATATGTAAGGAACTAATGAACATCTCTATTTCTCTTATGTTCTACATGGCACATTTCTTTCAGAAGCCTGCATGAGTTGCAATTTCATGGAAAACACTAAGGACAGCATTACTTCCTACTGAGGAGCATGCTTGACTCTTGTTTTGCAGGACAGAGGAACAGGCAGCACAGCCTGCAGAGCTTCTCAGACAGGCTCAGGACACGGTCTTGGGGTTGAAGCTTGGTAGGCGGACTTGAGACCAAGTAGGCCAGGGGACTACAAGGTCCAGGAAGGCTGGAAAGGTCACCTCACTTCCACAGACAGGCGTATGGAGTCAAGTGGGACTCCAAGGTTGGGGGAGTCTGGTAGCTCAGTGAGTGCAGTGACGTCCTTCCTCCCTCTTAGCAACATAAATTCCATGATCACTCAGAATAATCGCTCCTCACACATACTCTTGACACTGTTTTTCTCTGCTCACCTCTTCTTTCTTTCTTCTTTCGTCACACTTGTTCAGTTACACTATTAACCCTGGCCGAATCCAACTCTACATTCCTACAGGATTACAGCTGAACACTGTGGGAAAAAAACATGCACCATGCTGATTGGTGTCTCACCTTAAATTCATGACCATGACCCTCAAAAGTGGGTCTTTCACCTGCCAGGCAGCCACACTCAAGGCCCCAGGTCCTTATGTTCTTCACCAATACTTCACACTTTCTCCTCTCTCCTCAAACTCCCACTTCTCCTCCCCATCCCCACTTTCCACAGATGACCTCACTTCCTGTTTTACTGAAAACAAAAGGGAAAAAGAAAAAAAAAGGAAACAATTCACACCACCACACCTACCCCCTCACTAGAATCTATACTTTGTGCTCCTGCCTGTTTCCAGAACTTTCAGTGACAGTCTCTTCTCTGTTCACTGGATCCCCTCCCAACGACCTCAGAACAACACCGTTCCACTGCCTCTCCCTCTCACCTGTGTCAGTCTTCACGATCTACTGAAGATCACCATCAACATTCCAGCATGTTATTTCCTTATCTTTAAAAAAAAAAGCTTTTGTTGACCCGACCTCCCTGGTCAGCTATCGCTCCACTGCAGAGCTATGGACCTATACTCTCTCTAGTTCCACTCTTCCCATTCTTTTTCGCTCTTTCTTAACCTTCATTAATGTGAAATACTTACATAATTATTGTACAATTATCAAAACGAGGAAATTTAAAATTTTTTTTTTTTTTTAGAAATTTAAAATTTCCATCCTCTCACACCCACTCAGTCTTTTACCCTCTACCACTCCACTGAAAGTGCTCAACAAGGTAATCCATGACCTCAGCGCCGCTGAGCTGGTGGTCCCCTTCTCCGTCCCATCTTACTCAACACAGCTGGCTCAGCTGACCCCTCCTCCTCCATGACTCTCTGTGTCTGCTTTGCTTCCTGGGATCCCACACTTTGTTCTCCTCCCACCTGGCAGGCTCCTCCCTCAGCGCCCAGGCCTCAGGCCTCGGTCCTCTTCTCCATCTGCACTCAGTCCCTCGGTGCTCTCACTGATTAGATATGATCAATGCTGATAATCTCCAGACTCTTGTGTCCAGCTCCCTACTGGACATCTCCATGTGCACGTCTCATAACTTACATTCAACTTCCAAAGAACTACCTCCAGGTCATCCACCCTCAGCCTTTCCTAAACAATTTGATGACATCTCTATCCTTCAAGTTTCTCTGGCCAAACGTCTTGATGATATCCTTGACTCCTTTTTCTTTTATGACCCACACACAGTTCATTACCAAATCTGGCTCTACCTTCAAAATATAAGCAGAATCTGACCTCGTTTACCACCCACCACCTTGGTGCAAGTCATCACCACCTCCTGCCTGGCTTACTGTAATAGCCTCCTCTCACAGGTCTATTTTCTCTAGTCTGAGTGATGCTGTTAAACACACAGCAGGTCATGTCATTGCTCTACTCAATACCCTGCCTGAAATCGGTTTTCATTTCTCTCAGATTATAAGAGCCAAAATCCTGAAAAGGGCCCGACAAGGACTGGGTGCTGTGTCTGTGGCCCCGCCCACCCCCATCACCTCCCTGGATGCTGGCACTCACTGCTGTGCAGCCACTCTGGCCCCTGCCCACCTCTGCACGTGCCAGGCACCTTCTGCCTCCAGCCTTTGCTCACCATTCCCTTCACCCGAAACACTCTTCCCTCAGCATCTGACTGGCTGACTCCTTTACCTCCGTTAAGTCTGTTCAAATGCCACCTTCCTGATGAGGCCTACCCTGAACACAGGCTTACTTATGTTGTAACACCTTCTCACTGATGGCCCAATTCCCCTTATGCAGCCTGGCCGTCTCCTTTTATCATCTGCTAATACACACCATGGCTCACTGCCTACCATGTTGCCTGATGCATCCCAGGTGCCCAGAACAGTACCGGAGAAGGTGCACGGTAAATATTTGTGGAATAAATGATGACACAAGGGTTAGGAACAGCAAAGGGAGCCGTGATTTTAGGACCTACGGCTGTACTACTGCAGTCAAGTTAGAAATCAGCCTACATTTTCAACTAAAGCAAGGGAAAAGATTCTGAGTTTACAAGTAACTTTCTTGACAATTAAAATGAGTTAATTCAATATAAACTAAATCATTTTCTAAAACAAAATGACCATTTTCTGTTAATGGAGTAAAGAAATGTCAGTGGTTGAATATTCTGACATAATATAACTTTGTTCACTGGTTTTTGAATTTTTGATGTAATATGGTAGTCTGGTAAAAATATGTATGTTATAAAACACCAGTAGTTATGAAACATCTTCAAAATATCCAAATGGAAATGATCGTCTCTCTTCTACATTGGTTGGTCTGCACTTGTTCATAATGTGTACATTCAACCCTTGTGCTGCAGTCTTATACACACCTGTACACTGACCACGATTTCTAATTCTGAATACTTTTGTTTTTTAGTATGTATTTTTTTTTCAATTCATCATTGGGTATGAGTTGTAACTCATTCTGAACTAGATATAATTTATTCTCAGAAGCCAATATAGAAGACAATTTCATTTATTTGTTATTCCCTAGTTTTGACTTTTAATGGCCACTATGAATTTTTGCTCAACTGTTGAAACATTCTTTACTATCTAATGTATAGTTTCAAAAGCTAAAAGCTACATCTGATACCATTCTTCTTAGCATTATCACTAATAGATGACACCTACATTGTTTAAGGCCGGTCATTATTCTTTCCCGCTTAAAAAGAATCATCATGACGAACACTGCAATCACTTTCATGAATGAATGACTAGTTTCTGCCAAATAATATTTGAAACATGTAACATCAGTCATACCAATGACCTTATTTTCACTACAACCCTACAACATTATATTTGCATCCACTTTAAATGTATAAACTTTATATATAATTTCTGTTTAGGCCTTTATTATTCTAAAAGCAAGTCTTGATTCCAAAAATAAAATTTTATAAAGAATACATTATTAGAAAATTCAATTTATATCCTGATTGTAAGGGCTATTCTTTCAGAATTAATGAACTCAGATCCTGATTGAGTATATAATGACAGGCATACAGTCATGAAAACACAGAAGAGGCTTATCATATATGTGTATTTTAAAATTCACATATTACTTAGAGAAATTTTTAAAAATGCAGACTAGCAGAAAGAAAAAAATACAATTAGAAAACGTCATGATGTATTATGAAGACGTACCTGAGTCAGACATTCAGGATTCAGAATCCAGCTCTAGCACTTACCAGCTGTGTTACTTAACCTGCCTGAGCCTTGTCTCTGTGAACAGCACTGGAAGAAGCATCTGAAATACTCTTCCCTCAAACCTTTTCATAGCTTATTCCTTCCTGTTATGGCCTCTGCTCAATGGTAACTTCCAAGCAAGACCTTACTCTGTCTTATTTTTCTTCATAGCATGTGTTACACACAAATCTAAAATTATACTATTCACTTGCTTTTTGTCTGTCTCTCCTATTGGCACATAAATTCTAGGCGGGCGGACTATGTCTGTCTTGTTTATTGCTGTCTCCCCGCTGGCCAGGGTAATGACTGGCACAGTGCAGGTGCTGACAAACATTTGATTTAGTAACGCCACCTGACTAGAAGGGCGCTTGGGAAGATTAGAGAAGGCAACACATGTAAAGCCCACGAACCCCAAATATGACAAACATTCAACAAATAACAGCCATTATTTTAATGTGACTAGTGCTTATTCCAATTACTGTCTGACTAAAGGTACAAACTGCCTACTTCAAGGGACACTGGTATTATAAATGTCTGGTCCAAAGGGTGCTCCTCAAACTTCGGTGCAGCACAGAATCACCTGAAGAGGTGCCGTTTAGACACAGACGTCTGGCCCTCTCCCCAGACTCCCGAGACTGAGGCTCGGCAGGTGGACGACAAGGCCCGCAGGTGCGTGTTGCTGCGGGCTCTCAGGTGCTGCTGGGAGACCGCGCGCTGAGCGCACACATGTGGCACACGGCTGTTAAACACTGAGCATCCACGTATCAAGAGTTCCTTGAATTTTAATTAAATACTTGTGTATGTATAATACTAGTTCAGAAGACAGCAAGTGATTTTAGTACTTAAATTTTATCATCGTATGATTAAATTATTTCTTCATTTCTACACATTACTACATAAAAGCAGCAAATCCCTTAATTGTCACATCAACTATATTTAATTATCAATTAACCCTTCTTTGCATAAGTTAAGAACTAAGTACAATGTTCTTCCATAGAATTCATTCTTAGTTAAAAGATTACTGCCATAATCTCTGAAAGGGCAGAAAGAAGAAAGCTTTCCTTTCCTGTACTACAGAATTCAATGTCTATATCCTTCCCTTTTTTCTAAGGAAAGAATCATCAGATTCTTAAAGGGGCCTCTAACCACAAAAGAGTTAAGAACCAATGCACTGTGTTCTGCACATTTTAGCTGCTGGAACAAAGGTCCTTTGTTCTTAGTTTAAGTGAAAAGTCTTTCATTTTAAGTCAACAACCTATACAACCACCAGCAAATACATTCTAAGCAACCTCAAAAAATTTCTCAGGACCCTGGTGCCAGAGAGAGAGCATCCCTTAATTTAGAACCGCCAATCTCCACCCTCCCCCATCCTGCGTCTCTCCCTCTCCCTCCCCAAGATCCACAAAGCTCCCACCTATATTCTAGAAGACAGTTTTGCAAAATTCTTAATTCCTAACCAACATTGTCTACATGCTTTTCAAGCTACCGATTACTGCATTTCAATTGCTGAAAGGAAAAACACACTAAAATAATCAACTGATTGGCCATTTATTTATTCATCTAAGCTTTTATTGAGCACTCAAGTACCAGGTACTAAGGATGCACTTAATGCAAATCTGCCTGTCGGAGCAGGTGGGTGGCATATCTTGGAGGAGACGAGTTTTAAAGGATGGGTAACTGCTGGCCAGGCATACAGGAGTTCATTCCAAGCAGAGCAAGCAGCTGAACCAAGTGTGTACTTGTTACTTATGTGAGAGGGAGGGGCGAGAGGGAGAGGGAGGAGGGGGGAGAGGGGGAGGGGAGGGGGACAGAGAGAGAGGGAGGGGGAGAGAGAGAGAGAGGGAGAGGGGGAGAGAGGGAGAGGGGGAGAGGGGGAGAGAGGGAGAGAGGGGGAGAGGGGGAGAGAGGGAGAGAGGGAGAGAGGGAGAGAGAGGGAGAGAGGGAGAGAGGGAGAGAGAGGGGGAGAGAGGTGGTGGCGGAGGAGACAGGCAGAAACCAGTCACAGCTAAGAAGCTTTCACTTATCCTGAGGGCAGTAGGGTACCTTTAGGCAACTCTGGGTTGGCTGGAGAGTGAGTAAGCCCCTGTAAATGATGACCACTGACACAGGGTAGGAGCGAGCTGCTGAGATCAGAGAATGAATGAGGGCCTGAGCAAGAACGGCCATGGGGATGGGAGTGAAGGGACAGATTCAAGATACCACAAAGACCAGAGAGAACTCCGTCCCGGTCTGTTAGTGAGGGGAGAGAGGGTCGCAGGCAGGCAGCGAAGCGCTGGCATCCCTGTCACTCACTCTTATACATGTTGAGCCCCAGGTGGCTTCAGGACATCTAAGTGGATGCCCAGTGGGATTCTGAGGCTCAGAAGGCCTATGCCAGAAGTAAAGATTTAGGAGACATCCGCATAGGCAGCTGAAGTCTCAGAGTAGACGAGTTCACACAGAAAAGAAAAAGCAAGCTCCAAACACACCTGCAGAAACTTCTTGGCTTATGAGTTTTGCCGGACAGAATTTAAGGTCCAAACTTGTCTTCTTTACCACTCTATTCCAATGGCTAGCAAAGTGCCTGACATTTAATTATTTACTTTAAAGAATTCAATAATTATTTGTGTGAACAAGTTTATTTCCTTAGGTTTGTTAGGTTGGCAGAATTACCTCACAGACTGTAACCATGGTTAATGTGGACTTAGTTCATCTAGCATTAAGTGATCATTTAAAGGGAAAACTCATTTGTGCTAAGAACACCAAGGGCTGCTGCAGTCCGAAGTCCTGCTTGTCATTCTGGCCCTTGTTTCTACATCCACAGGGAAGCCAGGCAGCGTTAGCGCCAGAATTTCTCAATGGAAGAATAGGCGAGCACAAACCTATCTGACTTGAGAAAGAGCCAGCTGAAGTGCATTTGCAGAGCACTCGGAAAGAAAAGTGAAGTCACTTGGTTCATCGCATGGAAGCAGGGAGAGCCACTCATGGTCCCTACCTGCCACCCCGACACAGCTCTGCTGCAGCCGCGCCCCAGAGCTATCATCCCTGCCTGAGGAGGCCTCGGGCTCACAGCTTTGGAGAGTTCAGAAAACACATTTCTAGTTCCTTCTCTGGCATTCCATTCTGCTGCAATATCCTGACACACATCTGCTACCATATCACTTCACTGCACTTATCAGCATCCAAACTTATTTTATACACTCCTTAACTTGATTCCTCCTTCTTCACTTGACCAGAGAGTCTAGAAGGAACTGGACGAGAAGCCTGACTCTGCTCACCAATAATAAAGCTTTACTTATTTCAAACTTGAATGGTATTTTATTACGAGTTTTCATAATAAGAACTATCGTTTACTCATTCTTTACTTATAGTATCATAAAATTGCAGCCTGTGTATAAAGTTATTTTAATAAGATATTCTTTTTACATGCCAAAGTCAAGATGGAAATTATGGGGTACCTCAATGTCACCCGAAACTTCTCACTTTCCTCCTGTCCCATTCGGCCACTTCACTTCTCTACTGAACACGGATCCCAAATCACACACCTGCCCCATCTGATACCTAAGAAACTAGTAACATCCATGACCCAACCAATGACTGAGGAACACTGCTCGCAGTACTATTTTATCAATACAAATAAGGGAATATTTTGCAAGTAGGGTAGTTTTTGCCTATGAGCCCCAATATAAATACAAACAAATAAAAAATACACAGAAATCCAAGGACCAGAAAGTACACAGAAATTAGCACTGCAGACTCCTCAGACACTAGTTGAGCACCTGCCTCCGTCATTTACTCTACTGTTTTGTGGATGAGAAAGGCTGCACCCATGTGATCCGTGACCACACTTCTGCCATGCTCACTCTCTCTCAGCAGAGGGGCTTGATGACTACCAATGGGTTTTCCAGGCCAGAATGTCTTCAGCAGTTAAACTGCCACTTACTCCTCTAGACCTTAAATAGCTATTGCGAACACAAACATAACCATGGCTTATAAACGGATTGTTTCTACTTCTAGAATCTTTTGTTTTCCCCTTAAAAAAGGGACAATTAAATTGGGGTTTCATTATGTCCCAAAGAAAATTTTCTTTCAGAAGAACCGAAAGAAAACCTGTATTACATAGGTAGAAACTGGAGAATTTGTGCTTTCTCCTCATCTTCCAGAGTTGGCAGTTTTTGTTGGAAAATCCAAATATGAAAACCATGCACTAATGCCACAAGAAGCTAAACAAAACAGACTGTGGACCATGCCCAGGTAGCATGCGTGGTGTAATGGGAAACAGGAAAAGTAGAAGATAAAGTCCCCACTCTATAGCAGCCACACACATGCTATTGGTTCTTCCTCCAAAGCACACCCATGATCCAGTCACCCTTCCCTGCCTCCATCTCACACCTCATTGCCCAGGTGGAAAGCTGTACAACCTTTCAGCTCACCTGCAGTCACAGCCTTCTAACTGATGTGCTGCTCTTCCTTGAACCTGCCAAGGGCATGCCCCTCTCAAGGCCATGTACTTGCCTCTCCCTCTGCCTAGAATGCTCTTCCCATGTAACCATAGAGCTCAATACCCTCAGGTTTTTGTTTAAGCATCACTGTATCAAAGAGGCTGACCCTGATACTCTGTATAAAACAACCCCAACCCTCCTGTCTACAATCCTTCTCTGTTCCTCTTCATAGCATTTATCACCGTCTAACGGGGCGTATATTTATTACTGGTCTCCCCCTACTAGGAAGTAACTTCTTGAGAGCAGGGATTTTTGACTACCTGGTTCATGGCTGTATCCTCTGTGCCTGGCACACAGTAGGTATTCAATAAACATCTGTTTAATGATATTTAATTGATAATTGTTCAAGTTGAATAATCAGACAGGACAACAGTAAATCAATATTTCAAGACAGTTCATAGTTAACTGCTGAGTAGCATGGGCCAGTAATACTCCCCACAGTATACAGCAACATCACTTGAGAGGTCTTCCAAATACACACGCCCAGACCTCACCACAACACCCACCAAACCTCCCCAGGTAGAGTTCCGTGAAAGTGTATGTTTAAACAGCTTCCTAGGTGATTCTTTTTTTTTTTTTAAACTGTGGTAAAATATATATAACATAAAATCTGCTATTTTAACAATTAACAGGTGATTCTATTTTGCAACCCTGTTTACAACTATTGGTATAATATTATGTTAGTTAAGCAGAGGGAGAAGAGCTGAAAGAGGGATTTTAAAAAGCCCCAGGTCATCTCAGAGCGCGGACTGTGGCGCTGAATACAGGTGCACTGTTCACTGGCTGTGAGACTGGGCAAGCCACTTAGCTCTTAGGCTTCCACTCCCGCAAATGAAGGCAACCTCTTTACTCTCTCTCTCCACAGCCACTCCAAACTGCTTCAAGGTTGCTGTGAAGCTAAAATGAAATCAAGTATATAAAGTATCTACTTTGGTGCACATAACTGGCATTAAACTGGAACTTACTGGAATTACTTCCATTGATACAGGAAAATAAATTCCTATTGGCAAAAGCACAAAAGTATGTGAAATTCTGGCCTAAGTGGCTGTAAAAATGTCCCTTCCTCTACTGATAGGGTAGGCATGAAAGAAACCTGTCAGGTGTTCCACAGACAGGATCATACTAGAACAGTGACTCTCGACCTTGAGCGTGCTTTAGAATCACCTGGAGGGCTTGTTTATCACGAGTGGCTGGGCTCACTTTCAGAGTGTCTGATTCAATGATTCTGGGGGTGAGGCCTGATCATTTGCGTTTCTAACAAGTTCCCAGGTGATGCTCAAGCAGTTGGCTATTAGTCAAAGGGTACACAGCTTCAGGTACACAAGACAAATAAGTTCAAGACAAGTAAGATTTACCATACAGGGTAGTACCTACAGTTAACAACACTGTGTTGTATATGTAAAACTTGCTAAGACCGAGATTCTATGTTGAGTGTTATCACAATAATAATAATAAATAAGAGGGAGGGACAAAACTTTTGAAGGTGATGGTTAGGTTTATGGCATTGATGTGGTGATGGTTTCACGGATGTATACTTATCTCCAAACTTACCAAACTGCATACATTAAATATGTACAACTTTTATATGTTGACCATACCTCAATAAAGTGGTAAGAAAAACCACAATGACTTAAAGCATGCATAGCCTAAAAATTTAACTGAGCATATTAGTTCCTTCAGTAAAATTTTTAAAAATCAAAAACTTAAAATAGTTCACTTAAAAAAACCTATAACCAATAACTGCAAATGATTCTTAGAACATTTTAAAAATCAGATAGAAGTCAACTATTATGTTTTAAGTAAAAAAAGAAAAAATTCATGTCACTGGTATCCCAGTGACAAGTAAATTCAATTCTGAAAAGAAATTCAAAGTTAACTCTTAGACTACTCATTGCTTTAAAAGTTAAAATTGAAATAATTACAAAGTGTGGCAGCTTTCTAAGAAAAAGTCTTACCCAACAACTTCTGATAGGTAGATGACAAAAAAGAATACTTACAGGTATGGAGGCATTCCGTCACTGTAGTTGGCTTGATCAGATACCCTTTGCAGATGTAGCAGGTGATGTAAGGATTGAAATCTTTCACCAAGTGCTTCCTTTGGGTAGCCATTCGTGGTTAGCTAGGACTGGTTCTAGTAGTTCAGACAAAGAAGGCTATTAAGTGGATGAAAGTCTGATTGCAGAAGCTGGTGTGGAGTTCCCAACTGGATGTCCTGGGGCATGAGAACTAACATCCAGATTTGGCAGGAGATCGCCGGTCATCACTCCTTTCGGTGGTTCTGCTTTCCCATATCTTCTTCCACAAGAATTTTTAAAAGATGAGGAAAAGGTGTCAAATTCCTCATACAGTAATATCATCATTATATTAGCAGCAAGTGTTACATGGTCCAAATTGGGTGAACAGGTGAATAGAACATTTCCCTCACTGTAACATTAATTTATAAACCTGCTATGATTAATTCAGAATAATGACAAAAGCATCCAATCCTGGAGCTTCAACTACCACCTCTATACAAATGACACCCAAAGCTATTAACTCCAGTTTTGATAGCTTTACCTCTTCAGTAATGCATTTTAACTATCTACTTGACTGCTCTATTAGGGGTTCTTGCCAACACAAGCTAAAAGATTCAAAATTGAAGTCATTATCCTATGAAAACTCTCCCTATTTCCATTTTGTACTCCACCTCTAGTCGGTAACTAAATCAAACTCATGTCCTTTTCCATTCCATCCACAGCTATCCTACTCGGTATTACTTCACCCCCTGCAGCCCCACTTATATTCTACCATGTTTATTTTTTTCTATCATGTTTGGGTCCTCTTCTCAAAGAATGTCAGTGTTTCCGCTTTACTCTGTAACAGAAAAACTTTTAAATTTCTCGGGCTGACCTTAACATACCCTTCAACACTCAGGCAAACTGAAATGATCATTCTTTCCCATAATCCAGTCTGCAGGTTCTATGCCCTTCCTCTCCTGTCTAGAGCCCTAGCCTTCAAAACCCTCTTCCGAGGCTCCCCTCAGTGTAATCTCTCCCTGGATTTTTACCCTTTACTTCTTGAATCCTGTTACATTTTCCTTCCATCTTGATTTATAGTTATATTCGTTCTTTACCTCCTCTATTACAAAGTCTTTAATAGAAACCAGTCACACTTAGTAAATGTATAACCTGAGCAATGTTACTTACCTTTCTCTAAGTCTCAGGTTTTTTCAAACTAAAATGAAAATAATGTCAGCCCCCTACAGTGGTGACGATTCAATGAGACGTATACATAAAGCCAAGCACATTGTAAAAGCTCAATGTCATTAACTATTTCCCCAGAAAAGTTTAGCATGACTTGTCCATATAGTTCTTTCAAAAAAAAAGTTTTAAAGGGTTTTTTTCCTTTTACAACAAACATGTCCTCTTAGAAAATACAACATGAAAAAAGGTGTTGATTTCCTAAAGTATTTCTATAAACAAAAACTTTTCTCCTATCTCCGCTGTTACCTCATAAGTAGGTATAAAGCAACCAGAGAGGTAAAAGCAACATTCCATCTTCTATAGACAATTCGCCACTGACAGTGTGCACGGAATAGGTTCTACCATTAATCATCCCATCCGCTCAGGAAATCGCGTCGAGGATGTAACAGAAAGCGGGCATAGTTATCAGACAGGGGGTCTGGTTTCTGGTTGTCAGCTCTGCGTGACCTTCAGCAAGGCACTTAATATCCGTGCCTGGGTCCTCGCTTCCTCCTCTCTATATTGGGATTAACGGCCCTGCCTTTCCCACAGGTTTGCCACGAAGCTCCAAAGTCAGAGAAAGTCCTCTGAAAGAGGAGCTGCACGGTCCCAACCTGGGGTGGCATTAAGATCGTAAGCCACTGAGCCCTGTCACCAAGACGGTTGAGGGAAGCAAGTAGTTGCAGTGACGGCGCGGGGGCGGGAGGGAACTTTTCCGCGTCCTCCGGCAGGACCCAGCAGCACGGCCCGGGGCGGTCCGAGCACAAGCCGCCCCGCCCGCCTGGCAGGTGCGCGGGCCCGGGCCCGGCGGACGCGCCGCTCGGGCCGGGCCGGGGCTGCGCGGAGGAGGACGCGCAGCCTCTCCCCGGGCCCGGCGCCCGCCGCCCTCTCCGCCCCCGAGCGCCCTGCGCGACTCCGAAGCCCCAGACCTCGGCCCCCCCACCCCCGCCCCCGCCCCCGAGGGGCTCTCCCGGCTCCAGGCGGGGCCGGCCGCGGCAGGTGCCCGGAGGTGCCGCTCCGGCTCCCGGCGCAAACTTGGGCGGGGAGCGCGGGGGCGGCCAGGGTCCCGGCCCCTCGGCCGCTCTGCAGCAGGCCCGGTACCTACCCCGCGGCCGCCGCCGCCGCCGCTCCTCGCCCGCCAGGGCGCCGGCCTCAGAAGGAAGGAAAGTGAAAGAGAAACAGCGCCCGCCGCGGCCTGGCCGGTCCCCGCGCCCCGTCCGCCCTCCCCCTGCAGGCGGGAGCGCGCCGGCTCCGCGGGGCCACTCGGCTCGGGCCCGATAGGGCGCGGCGGGCCTCGGGGCCCAGGGCCGGTGCCGCCTCCAAGGGCAACTCCACCCCCTTCCAACCGCCGGCGCCGCCGGCCGGCCCCGCCCCCGCCACGCCCCCCGCCACCACGCCCGCAGGCCACGCCCGCCGGCCCGCGCGCCCCGCAGGTGCCGCGGCTGCCCCGCCGGCCCTGGCTCCTGGGCGACTCAGAGCTTTAGCCAAATTTGATCTCGGTTCTTCTACTCCTCACCACCAACCCCTCCCGGTTGTTTTCATCATAACAATGTCAGGTATATTCTCCCTGGCGGGTTTACAAGCAATGGTCAGCGTTGAGAATGAGTCACCCTGCGAAATTGCCTACTCAGCTGCGTCTTCCCCAAATCAGTCCCATCTGGGCCGCGGTGGGGACGAAGATGTCCCTTGATCTGCACCTTTTTTAAGAATCACTAAGGAACTTGTTACTGTGGGGTGGGTCTGGAGATCGGGGTTACTGACAACTGTAAGCAAGCGGAGTGTGGTGGGGGTGTTAGTGAAAAGGTAAAGAATCCTTACTGTTTGCAAGGTTCAAAGCAAACAGACAAAAAAATCCCAGCTATCTTTCTTTTGGACTTTGAGGTCTACAAGAGACCGTTCACTGCAAAAAAAATTTACCCAAAAGCATGCATTAAAAGATTCCTCAAAGTCACTCAATCCTATTCTACTGCATTCCACAAACTTACACATTTCTACTACAACCACTATTTTGCTAAACATAAATTACACCTGATTTTTTGCTGCTTAGAAGACTGCAATCCAGTAATCCTAGGATAGCAGGCCAGTCAGTGTGGTCTCCACCAGCAAAACAAAAGTTCAAAAGAACACCCCAAAGCGTATCTGCCAAGGGCAACTTTCAACCTGGCCTGTTAGAGGGAAAGGTGCTGCAGTTACATCATCTCCGCTTCTGGAGAAGTGAGAGCCCTGACGGCTAGGAGTTGACAGTAATGGAGAGGGGGTGGGGGAAAACTAATGCAGAGTATTTGCCTCCAATTGACACGAGTCACCTTACTACCACAGTGGAAATGGTGCTGGTGGCGAACCAACGAACCCAGTGACCACTGATCTAGCAGCACACGAGTGTTCAAAGATCCATTTCAACTTTAAAATGCACCAAGATGTAGACAAGACAGCTTTAAAAATATCCAATTTATAATTAAACTTACGTAGAGTGGTCATAACATTTTTAAATGACCATTTTTAACATCACAGCAGGGGCGATACATTTTCTGAAACAGTTTTCAATGACGACATTTTCATAGTCCTTATAAGAGCCATTTTGCAAAAGTATACACCCCAATTTCCAAGCTGGGATCATCTTCAGTAAGTCCCAGTAGTCACAAGGAGCACAGAAAACAAGTTGGGGTAAAATGACTTTCTAGCTGAAAGATTACTCTCCAGGTCTTTCATCCTGGAAACTAAACCCATCAGAATGTGAAAAGTCACCCTATTTCTACTGTTTTTAAAATATGTAGTGGAAGATGTTACTGTATATACTACAACATATGACTTCGTATTTTCCTAATTTGTATCTGAAGCTATTTTAAATATATTTTTAAAGAATAACACCTAATGAAGTCCAGGGGACTTAAATGTGATTGGTGATTAACAGTAAGTGGGCTTAATCGGCATTCCCTGAACTGAGGAAATGAGCTGGAGGATGGGTACTGGGAGGATTTATATTAGCAATGGAGGGAAGGGTGACAGGCATGCTATCGAGCAGAACCTGAAGACACACGTGGAGACGGACTGCCACCATGACGTGCAAGTGGCGGCTTGCAAGTGGGGAGAGAATGACAGCCTTTGCAAGAAAAATCTGTGTTTTGTGTCCCTAGAAGCAGCATGGTTTGTAGTAAAATGTTCAGGAATTTCTCCTTTCCCCTCTTTAATAAACACCCCCCCACTTTCCCACTCCAAGAAAAAAAATGCACACACAAAAGAAAAACAAAACAAATTTAAAAATCTGTCTGGTTAAAAAAAATAATAACAAAAGAAATGGCGGGATGGAATGTTGCATAGGTGGAGATTCCCTGACTCACGTGAAGGCTCTAAGCATTAAGCACAGGGCTTTTCAGCTGCTGTGCTGCATCTCCTCCCTTGGCACTGCTTTCCAGTAACTCACCCTTTTAGTCCTTTGGTTCTGACACTGGGGCTGGAACAAACCATAGAAGCTTCAATGTGAGGGGGTGGCTCTGACAACAAATCTCAAACACCAGTGGGACCTGTAGTAGACAAAGTCCTGGAAGTACCTGGATATCCAGGACCAGGAAAGAGAAAAGGCAGACGAAAGAATCACAGCTGAAAGTCCCCTATCACAAATCTACTGGAGCCTTCTCGTTTTACAGGTGTAGAAACCAAGATCCTGAGAAGTGGCAGATTCATTATCATAGAGCTGATTTTGGTAAAGCCAAGGCCAAAACAAAAGTGCCAGTTCCATGTTATTCACATGTCTCAAGAGAACTTCTCAAATCCAAGAATTTAAGGGCAGTTAGGTAGGAAAGAGATTAACTTAAAAAAAAAATAAAGGGACATAAGGAGGGAAGAATAAATGAAGGGAGGGAGGGAAATAACTAGAGCACTTAGGAGGGAACTGGTCACTGCTGATTTCCTATCAAAGAGACATAATCCCAAAGTGATAACTTGTGTCCTTTGATCACTGATTCAGACTCTTCCAGGGAACCACAAATGGCTCAAGATAGCCCCTGGAACTACTTGGAGCTATCTGCATACCTAACAAACCTTTTCATTACTTTATACTTTATGTCTAGATTTTTATTTCAGTTAAGGCTAGGTAATGGATGGATAATTCTATACTGTGAAGTTCACATTCCTTCCTAACAAATGTATCATCAGTGAATAGATGTTTAATAGCATTTAATAACATTTTCAAAATAGAGTTACATCTTTACATTTCCCTGAAATATTAAATAAGATGACTTTACCATTATTGTAAATTATTTTATATACCTAAGTATGCTATTTAGTCTTTTAACATACATTATCTCTAACATAAAACTACCCTCTGCAATCTAAAAGTCTTCCTATGGAGACTTTAGAAAACATTAAAATTTAAAGTGTGGGCCTAAATGTCTTTATTTTATGGCCATGGATATTACAGCTCAAAATCTATGATTGTCTAAAATCAATGATGGAGGAATGGGAGGGAACAGAGAACCGAAGGACTTCCATTCATCCTTGACCATATATCTTTTTCTCTTAACACACCCCTCCCTTGTAATCAATAATTCTCAAGGACTCTCTCTGCTAACTGTCTTTTGAGTCCTTCCACTTAGCCCACCCTGGTTCAGATAACCACCATCTCCACCCGCCATTATTTCGATGAACTTTTAAGCGGTCTCCCTACAGCTCTCCTCTGCCAAACCATTCTCCACAGCACAGCCACAGGACTCTTTCTAACTAAAAATTTGATCATGCTGCTCCCTGGCTTAAAAGACCCTTGTTCTTAAGATAAAGCCCAAATACTTAACAAGCTCATCCCAGATTCCTGTCACTTCTACAGTCTCTCCATTGAACTCCACGCTGCAGCCTCTAGCTAGAGTGATGGGTGTTCTTTCAACTGAGCATCCTTGTCCAATCGCCTCCCCCTCCCTTGCTAAATCCGCACAACTTACTTATCCTTTAGGTGTCAGGCGATCTCCAAGGCCACCTTCTCAGGCAACTAGATAGCTGAGGAGCTTCCCTGACATACACACACCATATATAAAAACAACTCATCCATATTCCCAAGTCCCACACCACACTGTCTTGAATTACCTGGCTTACCCCATCCTGTGTAAGCCCCGTGGATCCACCGCTGGACTATGCATTCCTACCAGAGTGGATGCCAAACAGTAATCATTCAAATAAAAACTGAAAGACCGAATAACTGCACACACTGTAAGACATATTCTGTGTATTTTCTCTTGGGTTTCTTCCTGGAGGGATCCTTACAAGGATATGTTAAGGCATAATCCCTGCCCTCCAGGACTACTAATTAAAGTCACACCAGGGAGTAGAGACTTATCCATGAGAAACAATTACGGAGCAATACACCACATTTATTAATAAAGTATTAAATGGAGGAGACTCAAATGACAAAAACTCCAGTTGAAAGAAGGAGTACTATGGGTAGTCAATAAATCAGCCCTACATGCTCAAGACTCTGCCAGTTACAAAGACGGCAAGGCAAAATATCAAAAGCTATGGATGTGGGATGTGAAAAATAAACGAGAAAGCCAGAAAAAAAGAGAAATTCAGTCAAAACATGAAAAGTACAAGTGAGCAGCATTTGGACTAGACAGATTAGTCTGCCAAAGATGGTGCAACTGGCTAAGTAAATAAAGTGCTTTAGATACATTATGCTAAACAGACAAACCAACCAAATTTTCTTTTCTCCGTTGAGAGGCAGAAAAAAGTAGCTGTATTTTCTTTACTGTGATGTCAACAGTTGGCTGGAGCAAGTTCCAGTTACACTGGAAGAGCAGAGAAAGTAACCAAAATAGGTACAACCTTTAAGGAAAAACTGGATTCGCTCCCATCATCAGGGCTACCATATTAAAACATCAGTACAGAACCACAACTGTTATTTTGAGAGGTCAGGTTAAAGCCCTGAGGATCATAAGTGGACAAATGACTTAAATGCCGAAACTGAGAATATGCCATCACATCTGAATTTAGGTGATTCTAAGTTAGGAGTGATTGTGGAAAAGTTAGAAAAAAAAAGTGTTCTACCAAAAAAAGATATGAAATTCAATTGGGGCAAATGCAGTATAGAAATTTAGTGACATCAAAATTCAAATACCAGAGAAAAGTAGACACGTGAATTCAGAAAGTCCTAATTTTGTAGGCAGCTGTGGTTTTAGAAGAAAGGACACTGTATCCAGAGTCAAGAGAATCTGGTTTTTAGTCAGAGCAAGTCACTGAACTTCCCTTGGCTTCATTTTCTTCCAATGAAAAATGAGACTAATACTATCTTACTCACTGGTCTACAGGGAAGATTTTCTCTATATACTTGTGCATTGTTATAATGAGCATATATAAGTTCAAATGAGATAAGTGAGAAATGTTTTTTAAATTGTAAACCATAAAGGACTTCAAGAACATGAGCTGTAAGCAGAAATTTTGTGGACCACCAGCAGCTGAATAGTACCTAAATAATTCTGTCCCACCAGCAGAAGTTCTGTTATTAAGATACACCCAAAGAATGTTTGTAGAATGAATGAGACACTCCTGGCAGGAGAGAACCGAGACACAGCATAAAGTAAGGCACACAATGGTCATAAAGTACTCCTTCCTCTGAACTCCATATTCATCACACTCAATTTTTAAAAACTATGATGAGGAAACCTAACTATTTCACTGAGCAATTCAAAGTTGTACAAAGAAAACTGGTTCCACAAAAATGTTTAATAATTTGGCTTAGTTCAACATTGTAGAATTAGTATGTTAAATCTTTATTCATTCACCTCAAATAAAGGGTTAGCAAAAATGTTTTCCATTAAAATGCAAATTCCCTAGGTGGGGTCACAAGTAAGCCCTTATGGGCCATCTCTTGAGATATCAGTTCTCAGCTCACTAGGATTACTAGGATTCTTAGTCCACAGGCAGGGAGAACAGCCAGTGAAGGACCTGAGGCTCTGGTTAGGAGTTAACACTTCAGCACGGTATTAACTGTAACGCTTTGCTGGCTGAGGGGCTGGGGAGCCAGTGGGAGGAAGGAAGGGAGGAAGGAAACTGTATCTGAAAGAGGAGGCTGCCAAACCACCAGAGGATCTTCCCTCTGGTATTTCACAATTCCCTCTTGGACCAAAAACAAAAACAAAAAAACCTTTTGAAAACAAAAGGCAAACTTGTATCTTCAGACTGTCTTCAACTATTAAAACAGACTTTATGACTGAGATACTGATTCTTATTTGTCCAGGTTTGCAGAAAGGCTAAGAGAAAGCTGGCCTGAATTAAAGGCAGGGTAGGGGGCGACTATCACATAAGATAGACATTCTTAATTCTTGACCTTCATGGTGATAAACCCTACAGTAGTCTCAGAAGCTGTGAGAACTTGTTCTTGATAGTTCAAGGGGAGAGAAACAGTATTTGCCTTCAATGGTTTCTTCATTTCTGTCTGTTGAAAGAGGTTTTCCCAGATGACTGGAAAAACTCCTGCTGGTTATCAAACCTTCCTTGGATACCTTCCTGATAAGAAACTGAAAAAAGCACCAGCATCAAAGCATCTTAGATTAAATGATAAGTGAGAATGCAAGATGGCTGCACAGAACATAGTTAACAGAGCATAAATCCCACGAGGGCAAGGATTTTATCATTAGAGCTGTACCCCTTGAATCAAGTCTAAAACATAATAGGCTCTCATTAAACATTTGTTGAAGGAAGGAAGGAAGGAAGGAAGGAAGGAAGGAAGGAAGGAAGGAAGGAAGGAATGTACTAACTAATAAACGAATTCTGACTTTGCAGCTGACTGCCCATGTTCACATGTGGGCATAATCTCTTACTGGCTCTGTTCTAGGGCAAAGAACTGTTTTCTGTCTCAATTTTCTCACTGCCTAAATGGATGTAATAAAAGTACCTATCTGAAAGGTGTTTTTATGAGGATTATATGAAATAATACAAGTAATGCACTTAGTACATAGTAAGCAAACAAATGCTTGCTGAATTAATTTTAAGAACTTCTTAAGTTCTGTTGTTGGACAAAACAACAATGAAACATAGGACATAATTTAAGGCCTGGTGACAAGTACTTGGAACAAATGCCTCCATACAATTTATTTGCTTTTAGGAAGTAACAGTTAGTTACCTAACTTTCCTGCCAGGTACCCTTCCTCCTCCTACAAGAATTTTAAAAAAAAGATTACTCTCTAGATGGTAAATGTGCAAAATATGACAATCATAGCTTAAATTACTCATCAAGATGAAATCAAGAAACAGGATGTACACAGCAGTGTAAGGAGTTTTATGAACCTTTAGAACTCCAATTGAGTGACCTATGTATATACAGTCTAGGGAGGTAGGACTGAAATGTGACATATTTAGTAAATTAAAACAATCAATTATCAAACAACCACATCTGGAATAACTTTGTGTAAAGAGAAAAATAATGATTAGCAAGGAGCACAAAAAGGGAGGTGCAAAGGCCAAGACGTGGGCAGTGAGGAGGCAACACAGGCCAGGGAGACACTGAGTCCAGCAAACTATGAAATCCATGTGATCCTACCCAGGAGTGGTCCACAGGCCCTGAATTATCAACCTTCATCTCTGGTTCTGATTCCAATGCCCACAAACTTACTTCCTAAGTATTAATTTGTGTTCCCTTGTACCAAAATATTGGAACCAAATACCAGATTCACAAACTTAGTATTTTTAAGATCGTCTCTTTTTAAATTTTAATTGACTAATATCATGACACTGTATTATATTCTTCAAAGGAAAATACTAAAAGGTACCGTCATAGAGCTGAGGACATTAAGGAAAGGTAATCGGCTTACCCTGGGACAAGACAACTGGTGAATCAGTCAGGGACAAGGCTAGGGTTTTCCTGTTTCTGTAAAGCATATTTCCTTCAATTAAAAAGTTAGGATAAAAACTTACGGTTACCAGGGGGAAAGAAGGGGTGGTGGAGGGACAGATTGGGAGTTTGGGATTTGCAGATGGTAACTACTATATATAAAATAGATAAGCAACAAGGTCCTATTGTATAGCACAGGGAACTATCATTAATACCTTGTAACAGCCTACAATGAGAAAGAACATGAAAAGGAATATATATATATATATATGTATATATATAGCTGAATTACTACATTGTACACCAGAAACTAACACAACATTGTAAACTGACTATACTTCGATTTTTAAAAAAGGTATGGATAAGCTAGTCACAAAGGACAAATATTGTATTATTCCACTTACATAAGGTACCTAGAGCAGTCAAATTCATGGAGACAGAAAATAGAATGGTGGTTGACGGGGACTGGGGCTGGGGAAGAGAGGGCAGTGGGAGCAGCGGATTATTGTTTAATGAGTATAGAGTTTCAGTTTGGGAAGATGAAGAATTTCTGGAGATGGATGATGACAATCTTACAATATGAATGTACTTAATGCCACTGAACTGTGAACCGCTGAACACTTAAAAATGGTTAAATGGTAAAATTTGCGTTACATTTATTTTATCACAGTAAGTAAAGTTTGGGGGAAAAATCTTCCTTTAAAAAAAAAAAAGGAAAAGGAAATCGTGAGGAAACAGCAAGACCCTTGGCTCACTTCATCAGCCTTGATCTGCCCATCTCTAAAACTGCTTAGACCTGGGATACATCATCTCCAATGGGCCTTGAAGATCTTCAATTATATGGTTGTACAATTTGGAAGCATTATCCAGAGCAAATTGTATCTGTAATGAGTTAGGTGGCAACATTTGAGGTTTTGTGGGCCATAGGATTTCTGCTGCAACCATTCGACTATGCCTATATATGGCAAAAGCTGCGAAGAATAATATGTAAATAAATGGATGTTGTTGTGTTCCAATAAAACTTTATTTAAGAAGGAGGCAGCGAGCCAGATTTGGCCGTTGGGCGGTAGTCTGCTGGCTCCTGACCTAGAGAATCTCTCTGTAAACATGCGTAAATGATAACAATTAAAAACTTCCCTATATCCCAGAGTTGAGAATCTCTATAACTGCAATAAGCTTTTGATGACAGTCTCAAACCTGAACACTTTTAGTGCAATGTCTTAATCTAAGATTTCCATTTTCCAGGCAATGAGTAGAATACAGAGGTGGTGGTACTGTCATCATCATAATCAAACAGCTAGGTGAGTTAGAAG
The DNA here is from genome assembly GCF_048564905.1 of Vicugna pacos. NCBI lineage: Eukaryota > Metazoa > Chordata > Mammalia > Artiodactyla > Camelidae > Vicugna > Vicugna pacos. The sequence goes on along the minus strand of NC_132997.1, from coordinate 69,779,751 downwards.
ATATCTTTTATTCTTCTTTGTAAATGTTTGAATAATCTGATGTTTCCCCCAAGTCACAATGGAGAAATTTTACCAACAAAGAGAAAAGGAATATTAAATAAAAACATTCTCTCCTGTTTGTCAAAGAGCAGGCTTAGTCTCTGACCTTTGATGTCAAAACACCAAATCGTCCCAGTGGCATTTAAAGCATTTCTCCTTTCTAGGTGGAATTCTAGAGTCCTGATCTAAGAGAAAACACAGGTCTTCAAGGGGAAAGCTACCTGCTTACATACTTACAGACAGTGCTGCAAGCTGGCCTGGCACGCTGGGGTGCGTGTACCTGTCAACTCCAGCCTCACTGAGGCCAGCTTTGGCAGCCTGGATTCTGATCTGAGAGGAAGCCCTAAATGACAGGGTGGTGAGAGTTCACCATCCCATCTCCTTCCTCCTTTGAAGGACAACAGCTGCAACAAGACAGGGCACATTTGAAATAAGGATACTGTGGCTATGGAACTAGATCTGGCCCCACAGAGTAAGGAGAAGGTGGGATGCTTCTATTTCCATGACGACAAACGAAGGAATTTACACAAGTACTGGTGACATACCCTCCCTCTGAGCTTTCTGGATGACTGTTACCTGTAAATCAAGAAGAATCTGTGAACAGGGGAAAAGAGTTTCCAAGTGCTTTCCACACAAGTCATCAAGACTGAGAACCATTTTTTTTTCTGTGAGTTCCATAACATTTTGTGTATATGTCTAAGTAGAAAAAAGACTGGAAGGAAAGCCAACGAAATACAATGGTCATCTCTGAGTGACAGGATTGTGAGTGATTTTTATGTTCTGTTTCAATTATATGAACTTCCTAAATTGTCTTCAATAAACCTGTGTAACTTGTGTAATAAGAAAAAAAAAAAAGACTGAGAACCATTCACTACCTATATTGTTGAAATATAAAAGAGGAGGCTTTGATATTAGATCATGTGAATATTGGCATTTTAATGCACTAAATTAAAAAAAAAAGCAGAAAAGTCCAAGGAAGAGCGGTAATTACATATATCCACTTTTGCTTTTAAAAGGAAAATTTTGTCAAAAACTGTTCTTTAAACTATGGTTACCAAAAAGGAAAGGGCAGGAAGGGATAAATTAGGGGTTGGGGATTAACAGACACATTACTACATATAAAATAGATGAACAACAAGGACCTACCATATAGCACAGGGATTTATATTCAGTTTCTTATAATGAGCTGTAATGGAAAAGAATCTGAAAAAATATATATATGTAAGTATATGTATAACTGAATCACTTTGCTGTACACCTGAAACTAACATTGTAAATCAACTACACTTCAATAAAATTTTATTTTAAAAAAGAATTGTTCTTGACTTAAACAACTTACAATGGTGTTTCACTTCCTAAATTTTAGGATGATACTTATCACAAATACTGACAAGGAAGTTAATTGGAACTTGATGGTTATAAATCAGTAGATTTCCATCTCCTTTACAGTATTTCCTGAATAATTTGTTCCTTAAGCTTCTTTACCAATGAAGTCTGAAGTTTTAAGTGGAGTACTTATTTCTACTAGAAAAGGAAAGAATTTCTGTAATTAGAAAGTGAACTTATTAGCATAGGCATGAGTGCTTGTATAAAGTCTCTACATCATACAAGTTAAGGTAATTCACTTCAGAAGTATCCAATGATAAACTAGTCACTGATAAAACTGAATAAATAGAATTTAGCTTCTAAGAGTTGACATTTATTATACCCATATTCAGCAACAATGTGCACATTTCCCACTTTTGTACTTTATTCATTAACTTCATTATTTTAATATGCCACATTAAGTGTTAAATATCATAGAGATTTATTCCAAATGCCTGTTGTAGGCTGAATTGTGTCCCCCAAAAGATAATACATATATATATATATATGTATTTGAGATATATATATATGTATGTATGTGTGTATATATATATATATATATGTATATACATCTCTATCTCAAGCCTGGAATCTGTGAATGTGACCTTATTTGGATACAAAGTCTTTGATGGTATAATCAAGTTACAAGAAGGTCATACTAGCTAGCTGGACCCTTAATTTAATAGGACTAGGGTATAAGAACAGGGGACAGATAAATAGGAAGAACGCTATGTGAAGACGCAGAGGCTCAGAGAGAAGACGCCACCTACCGACAGGGGCGGTGATGGGAGCTGCAGAACTGCCCATTGTAGGGGAGGGGAAATTCTCTCCAGGGATGTTTCCACCAGAAGGCACCACCACTCAACTACCACTGGGTTAAGGAAGTTAAGAGGCTGGTCAAATTTGGGATCATGAGAGAGAATTTGCCCAGAGAATACAGAAGGACTTAAAAACAAACAAATAAACAAAAACCTAGCACTGAGATCCCAGCTGAACTGGATACCACATTTCTAGTCATACTGATTTGCACAGCCACGCTGGGGAAGGAGCAGGACAAACAATGAATGGTCTGATCAAAAGGCAGAAGGACTGCAGACACTGTGTGGTGCAGGAATGGAGCTGAGAGGAGGTTAAGGGTGATTATACTGGGGCCTGAGGAAGATGAGGAAGGAATGGAGTTCACTGAAGCGAATAGAAAGGGCAGAGTAGTGAATCCCTATTTATATCAATGTAATTTTTCTAAGTGTACAAGCAAGAATATGGTTATTTTATTTACTTTTAATGGAGGTATTGAGGATTGAACTCAGGACTTCATGTTTGCTAAGCATGCACTCTACCACTGAGGTATACCCACCCCCTAGAATATGGTTATTTTAAAATCAATTTATACTGCACTCAATTCTAGATATTCTTTTCATTCAGTTCAAAAGAATCTGATATAGACTGATACTTACAATATCTGGCATAGAACTAATCTGTGCTACATATATCCAAATAGTTACAGAAATTACTTGATACACGTACATATAAACATACATATATACTTACATGTACTCACACATATGCATGGTATATTTTAAAGGCTGCACAGACTAAGAACTAGAGAGATGTTTTTCTTCAAACATTAGAGTCACGCTAAGTTTTAACTGATTATCTCTTATATGTTTTATAGGACACAAATACCATCAAGCCTAATTAACAGCTGATGGTGTCAGCCAGCGCACGGCATTACATTTGGGCTGCTTTGCCAGAACTGCTAGCCTCTGCAAACCTTCACCCTTGAAACCACTTAAATTGCATGTAAGAACACTTTATACCACATATGGTGACATCCATAATTTACAGAATCAAAATATAGACCAAGTAGCACTTAGGAAGTAAAACTGACTGTGATAAACAGAAGTGTGAGCGTTTTGTAGTGTTTTCCCTTGAGGACACTGTTTCTTCATGGAGTGTTACACTCATGCCCTTAAATGTTTCATACAGTTTCTACCATGAAGAGAGAACTGAAGTGCAGCTTATTCCTATCTTTTCAAAGACAGGAGACATCAGGTTCAGTAAAAATTCAAACCTCCTGCTACACAGATGAATTAAACTTACTTTCAGCTAAAAAGCTTAGAGTTAGAAGAAAGAAGAGCTTCAAAGAAAAGTATGAGACCCAATTCCTACTTTCCTCTGGAGAGCTGCCTTCCATTTTCTTATCCACTCAGAGTGTAAATACAATGAACAGAACTAGCACACATGAGTTACTCAAGTCAGACACTGCAACTCTTGTAGGGATATTCATAGTTATTTTCCACTTCAATTTATTTAGATTCAATTCTCCATCTCATCCCTGTCAGCACAATATAAAATATTAGCCATGAAACAAAACAAACACCAAACAAACAAACTTCCAGTTACTCCTGGCCCAATAACTCACCTCCTCTAACTGACCAGCATTAAGAGTTCTCTGTGGCTATTAGGGGACACTGCCAATTACTCTGACGAAATCATTTCTGAATGACGGTCAAGCATGATCATTCCTAAAAATGTGTGAACTGGAGATGTGACGGAAACAGAGTGGCCTCACTCAACATGTCATCCTCTGCACGTGCCTTCTCACGCAGAGAGGCTAGAATTTGGGGGACACCTTTAAATCCTATCTCAGACTCCATCCAGGCAAAAGTCAGCTCTACCAGTCCTCCTCAAGCTTCATTAAACCTGCCCATCAGGTCAGAGTCAGCCTTCTGAAGCCACTGCTTCTCTCCCATGGCCAACCGTGGATAATGTGATGAGCTCTACCAAGTACCCAGCACAGTGCTAAGTACTTTATCTGATTATGATTTCTCATTCCTTACAGCAACCCCGTGAGATGAAAAAAAAAATCACTGTCCTTGTTCACCAAGTGAAACCACGGCACAGAGAGTTTGCATGACAACCAGGATCACACAGCTCATGATGGATGGAGGCAGGCATGGAACCCAGCAGGGTGGCTCCAGGACCACCGGTGCTGCCCCGCCACCTTCCAGATGACTTTCCTCTGTGGTGACCAGCGTAGCGCCTTGGGGGCCTGGCACCAGACAAGCTCCCTCACCCTTTCTCCACTCTCTCCCACACAGCACCTCTGCTCTGCAGCTCGGGCAGGCTACTCATCGTCCGGCAAACACAAAGTGAAAACCTTTGCTTATTTATACTGCTCCCCACCAAATGGAATGCCCTCTTTCCTCCTCCTCCCACCATCCAGGAAGGCCAACTGCAGTTCTCCCTCTTCTCAAGCTGTTCCTTCTTTCAGCCTTTCCACCTCATCTGAGTCTCTCTTTCCTGAGAACTGCTGGAGACCCGCGCACCTGATACTTAACTAATGTAGCATGAATACTGATGTTCCGTGTTTATGCAGGGCAGCTGGCAAACACCCTGAAGGCAGGGACAGGCAGGACCCAGTGCAGGTCTGTGAACCTAGCAGATGCTCAATACATGCTGGATGAACTTACAACAATTTCACAGCAATACAGAAAGTAGAATTAATGCAGCACGCTGTCACGAAGGGACACCTGAGAAATTATCTCAAGACTTGCCGGGTAAAAGTAATGGCGCACATAACTTCAAGAGTATTTCTCAACCTCACAACTGATCCCAGCTAATTATGCCAACTAAGCAGGCATGATTCTGTATCTGGATATTGCCAGTCTATGCATATGTGTGTATGTAAACAGCCAGGGGCTGACATTCGAGCAGTGTGCAACCACAGCCTTGGAAATAGAATGAGGCATCCTGGTTTGTTGGAATCAAAATGATGTTTTGCAAAGGCTGATAAGATGGGAAATGAAACTAAAATGCACACAGTTGCCATTCTTTTTTTTTTTTTTTGCTTGGATCATTTATTTAACAAACACTTCTAGTACAGACGCATTAAACACTGGGGCACTGTGAGGGATGCTGCCATTGCCCTACAGAGGTTTTGCGGAAGCAGCTCTTCTGTCTGACAGTTTTTCCATGTCAGACCGTGCTGTTTATTCTTTTACATTTGAATGAGGTGGAACTTGCTCTCTGACCATCACCAGAATTCAAACACAGTTTTGAGAGGTTACAAAGATACAGAAAGATCTGGGTCAGAATCTGAAACAATCCTGATTTTCAGTTTTTTGGTTTTTGGTTGTTTTTGTTTTTAAGAAAAGCTCAGAGAGAGAGAAGGGGAGGGACGAAACAGCAGAAAGCAGGTGTGGTCTAATTGGTAGCAGGTGTCTAGCACTAGGCACTGAAACAGCCCTTCTGCTTTCCACAGGGCCTGGGCACCCAGCCATGGCCAAGCCCCTGAATACCCTAGTGGTGGCCGCACAGACCGCAGGTTCTGCTGGCCCCGTGCTTCTATGGCAACCATGGAACCTCCGTGGGACAATCACTTCTTACCAGGCTAAGCCAATTACACAGTTTGATATTAGAAATCCTCAGGTGGCATCTTCTAACAAAGACAACTTAAAAGGTACCCACTTGTTGATGCATCTCACTGGGAGACTGCCAGGTTAGCTCTTAGATGTAATGCTTTCAGAGTGCGGCTATATTAAACACCCTTCTGTAATACACGCGTCACTCAGAATAAAACCCCTGCTAACTCCACGCAGTCCATGAGCACGTAAGTATGCGCCATGGCCAGGAGGGGATCTCACGAGCAAGAGCACTCTCTGGCAGAGACAGGGGCTCTAGCAGCAGGCAGATTCCTTGCAATGAAGGGAAGAGGGCGAAGCAACCTCAGCAGGGAAGTGGGGGCCAGCGTTCCAGAAAGAAGGGGGAGCTAAGGGAGAGCCCTGGGATGTACAAAGTTGTAAATCATTCATAAGTCAGAAAGAGCCCAGGCTTTACTAAATCTAATGCTATCATCACTTATCTCCTTAAATGTGAGAAACAGCAAAAGGTACAAATGGTAGAAATTGAAACAGACACACACACACACTCATTTTCAAAATCTTCCAGATTCTGTTAAATGAGTTGGCTGGCGTGTGCACACTGGCTCCACATTCACTCACTTCCCAAGGCTGATCAGTAACTGCTAAATGAGGACGTCTATAATTTGCTATCAGCAGGTATCTTATTTCAGGCTGCTATAACAAAATACCATTAACTGGGTGGCTTACAAACAACAGAAACTTATTTCTCAGTGTTCTGGAGGCTGGAAGTCTGAGATTAGGGTGGCACCATGGCTGGGTTCTGGTGAGAGTCCTCTTCTCATTTGCAGATGGTTTACTGTTCTATCCTCACAAGAGAAAGCAAGCTCTCTTGTGCTTCTTATAAAAGCACAAATCCACTCATCAGGGATCCATGTTCATCTGATCTTAATTCTCACCAGAGGCCTGCTTTTAATAGCATCATATTGGGGGATAGGATTTCAACAGGTGAATGTGGACACAAACATTCAGTCTATAACATGAGGCATATCCTCTGGATTGTGACACATCCTCTATGACTGTCATAGGGAGATTCCCACAGTTGTCAAGTTCTCTTCCTCTATAAGGAAGATGCCATCAATTCTTAGCAGAATGACGTAAGGGGAAATATAAAAGTCAGATGACAGATGAGTTAATGAAATGATGTCAGAAAAAAAAAGATTACTGAGAAAAATGTAAATAGATTAAACAAGATTACTAAGCAATACAAAATACTGCATACATTTGGAACTTTTCTGAATGTAATGCTCTCAAACCACAGATGGCCAGAGTGCCAACAATAATCTATCTAGAAACAGCTTTTAATGGCAAAAAGGAAATTATTTGATTAAAAGCCACTGAAATCTACCAGTTCCACAGAGCAGAAAAAGAAAAAAAAATGAACATCTATTTTTTTATAAGGAGAGGTCAAACTACCAATGTCCCCTTTGTATCAATAAAGTTCCACCCAACTAGTGGAGAACCCCAGTAGAGATATCCTCCACTGAGGCTGTCACTATCTCCCCTGATCCCAGGAATCAGGAGCTGAAGCCAGCTCCTGGGTAGGTCAGAATTTCTAGGGAAATGCAAAAGTAAGAAGAGTGAGAGGAATACAAGGTTCCTCATGACCACAATTTCTGGGAATCAAGCAGCAGCGGCATGGCTCTTCTCTCCTCCATGCCTACCATACACTCATACACTCTTCAAAAGATCAGTCCCTTCCTCGTTAATAAGGTGACTTTTTCATGGTCATACAGGGAGAGCAAGACAGTTTTACGTCTTCCAGGTCAGCCTACAGACTCCCACACCTCTGCGCCTTCACCTGCCATCCACAGATTATCAGCATCAACATCACCAGGGAGCTTGCTAGGAATGCAGAATCTGGGGCCCCAGGTAATTCATACGCAACTAAAATTTCAGAAGCACTGTTGAGTGTACTAAATCCTTTTCTTACTCCTGGGACTACGTATTTCTCCCCACATGCTAGGGATCAGTGCAGTTAGGCCAAGTCTAGGACAATATGAGCATGAAAATGAATGACAGTAAGGAATAATAACACACTGAATTTAAAGAAAAGAAGTCATGAGTCCATGTTTTTAATAAACAAACAAATGAACGGGGTAAATGGAAGCTCTTCTTTACAACAGAAGGCAAATTTATAACTATACAAGGAATGAAAGAGTTAGAAAATCACCATTTTTGCAACCACCGTCATTATAAAGGATTCAGGCAAGAGTCTCCAGGGATCCTAAAACCATTAGGTTAAAGTCTGTTGGGGGACTAGGATATTCACATAGTTTTTCAGATCTCTCCATATATAATTTATGAATTACAAAAAGAAAAAGATACCTTTACAGTGGAGAAATCTACTGGACACTACCTAAACTAACTGATCAAATTTAACATCCCTAGGAAGGGGACCACCTGACATCATGCACCTGCTGAGGTGATGCACTTAGGAGGCTACAACAGTACTCATGTAATACATCTGCCCCCAAATGCATAACCTGACCCTAATCATAAAGAAACACAAATAAGCCCACATTGAGGGACATTTTACAAAACAAATGGCCTGTACTTTTCAAAAATGTTAATGTTAGACATTAAAATGTTAATGAAAGACAAAGAAAAACTGAGACAGATTAAAGAGACATGATAACTAAATGGAATGTGTGATCCTGGACTGTTTCCTGGACTGAAACTTCCTTCCTGTTGTTACATGGATATTATTGTTATAAAGGACATCATTGAGAGAAATCTGCACAATAGCTAATGCTATTGTATCAATGTTACACTTTCTGAATATGGTAACTATATCTCCTTCTTAGGTGATACAAACTAAAGTATTGAGAGGTAAAGGGTCATATCTGCAACGTATTCTTAAACAGTTCAGTGAGAACTGTAATAATATGTATATACAGAGAGATAAAGCAAATGTGGCAAAATGTTAATAAGTGGCACACCTAAGTGAAAGGTATATATGGGTGTTCATTGAACTATTCTGGCAACTTTTCTCTAGACTTTGAACTTGCAAAATAAAAAGTTGGAAATAGAAAAAAAAAAGAGTGAAAAATCAAAAAGTAATACAATTAAACAGTCCCCATCCCACAACCTTCTAGTAGGATAATTAGAATACCACTACCTACTGCGCCCTCCCCTAGAGTGGTCTTGAAATTGAGTGCAAGTAAGTTATAGGCTGAAAAAGAAAAAGAAAAAAAGAAAAAAAACCCCTCCTCTTTAAAAGAGCTTTAGGAAAAAGAATTTTCTAGGTGAAAAGCCTCTTCTGTGAAAGTGCGCCTCCTAATTCCTTGTACAATGTGCAAGAGGCGTTCTTGGCACAGGAAATAGAGCAGTGAAGCAGACCTCATGGCGCTTATATTCTCTTAGAAGGAAACAGATGATAAACAAATAAACAATGCCAGGTGGTAGTCAAATGCTATAAAGAAAAATAAAGCTGAGAGGGACAGTGAGGGAGTGCTATTTAAAACAGGAGGCTGGAGAAGGACTCTAATCAGATGACACAGAGCACAGACATGAACGAGGTGAGGGATTAAACGGTGCAGGTAACGGGGAAGAGTAGACCAGGCAGAGCGCATGGCACATGCAAAGGCACAGAGGCAGGACGGTGCTCAAGCTGGCACAGAGAGAGGAAGAGGGGGCAGGCAGGAGGTGAGGTCATGCAGCCCCTCACAGGCTGTTATCAAGACTTTCTCGTAGCCAACTACACAGTCCCGTGACGAAGGGACTGCCGCAAGGAAGCAGCCAAGTGTGCTAGCTCAGTCTGAGGCTCTGAGCAGGCTTCCCCTTTCTTGCTAGTTGCATCTCATACCAGGAAACACACTCTGCCTAATTCCTTTCTCCTTCCACTCTCATTTACTCTCATTCAAAGGTCTCAGAAAGGTTCTCTTTAGGTTGGGAGGCATTAAAAAAAGAAAGAAAGAAAGAAAGAAAGAAAGAAAAAAAGCCCCATCACAGCTGATAAGCTTAAGATTTACGACATCCAGCGCCACCTCTCACAGAAGTCATCATCCCTTCCCGGATGTTCAGTTTTGAAGGGGACTAGGGCACAATAAAGCATTAGTTTCATTAGCATAAAAAGTCTTTGAAAAGGCTCAGAAAGTGCTTCAGAAAACATTGGTACCTACCTCTCCATTCTTTAATCAAACCTGCTTTTCTTCAGGTTCTGCTGTTAAGCAACTTAGAGGCAGGGGGCATCATGCTCACTCTTTATTCCTAGTGAAGAGCCAGCAGCTCACCCACAAATATTTGTGGGAGTATTTTACAGGAAACAAATTAAAAAGCCAGTATCTCATTAAGCTGATGGGGGTTGTCAAAATGTTAACATGCTGTGCCTTTCATCTCTATTAACTGTAAATATATCAAAACTGGTTCAGATGCAGTCTGATGCAGGGCATGGTGCTTGGCACATAGTAGGAGCTTACTAGGTAGCTGATGGATGGAGGGATGGTTAGACTGATGACAGACCACATACCAGACAGGAGCAGTGTGGGCTGGCCTGGGAAAGCCGTCATTTACAGTATTAATAACACTGTTTCTAGAGGCAAAAATATACCTTGAGTTTGGTTCAAAACAATTAGTTTATAAATGAACTTCAGAGTACAACCTTGTCACCTGTAAAATTGACATCTGGGACTGCAGGTCTGTTGTCACTCACAGACAGTTTACGAGGGATTTCAGACTGCCAAGACTGATTTGGGGAGGAGTGGCGGGTATCTGCTCCCTGTTAGCTGAGCTGAGCCAAGGGCATAGAGATTTAACATTTCTCGTAATTCGGAAACTCAGAAAAAAGGAAATTAATTCAATAGTATCCTTTCAAGATATTTGGGAGCAACTGTGCTCAAGGAAGGATGATGTGGAGAATCAAAGAAATGAAGATTTTCCCCCAACTTAGTGACTCTAATGAAAGACAGAAATACATTCAATGGTTTAAACACAATTATATTTACAGATGTGATCTCATTGGACTAGAAGGACTAGGGTCCTAAACCTGTATCACATATTCAATAAAATTTGACTCACCCAGAAAAGATTTTAAGACTTGTTTATGTAGATAAAATTACAAATTTACTAGATATTTTAGATAGATAGATATGTTCAACTTAAATATAGCCACATAGTTTGAATTTTAAGAAAATCTTCATTTTTGGCATTTTGTGAGAAAGGAGCTAAAACCTGAATACTGAGGAAACCCTCAACATTGTGCCCAAAGGCAATTTATTACATTTCTTGAACTTGGTGACCTACACAGCATCAAATCAACAGGAAAGTAGTCGTTTTCAGAAAAAGAAACTGAGAAAGTTTGAGGGAGAAGGCGTTTGAGGAAGCGAGAGAAAAAGAACAGACTAATAATGAATTGGGAGTTGGGGAGCTTCTGCTATGTACAGCCAACTGGTTTTATTCTCTGGGCCACCACTCTTGGCATTTTCTGGATTCTCATGTTTGTCATTTAAGTTTTCCGAGAATGAAAGGTTTGCCTGGACAGACATGGCTCTACCACTTCATATCAACTTATTCTCCATTTTGGTAATTTTCAAACAGAGATTTAAAAACAAAACAAAACAAAAATGCTGCAGAGAATAAAAGGGTTTGATACAGAGGACTAATAAGAGAATATAAAGGATTATGCTGTGTCTTTATGAGAACTGTTCTTGTAACTTGGTAAGGCCCTGGATGAAGCACAGCCAGCATTTTGCAGCGTTTGAAATCACCTGTCTATTATCAAGGTCTAAGAGCGTCCTTGTTTTGTAACGGAGTAAAAGTGAACTGGTGGCTGGTAGACGAACATCCTCCCCCACCCCACCCTCCACCAAGGCTGCAAAATCACCATTTGTTTGCTTGTCTGCTTTTTTTTTTATCAAGTTTAGCCTCTCTTCCTCTATACGAGAATATTTACTGCCTACCTTGAGTTGCTTCTAGTCATTTCCACCAACACATTTCTTTACTGTTTATCTCACTTTAAAAATATCCCCTTGTATGAATACTAATCATGTCAACCTTTTAACAACAACAAAAAAAAAACAAAACATAAAACAAAACTCTTTCAACACAAATACATCTAAAAGTTCTGAGTCAGAATTTGACTATAAGCATCATATAATGGAGCATAAATGGTTAATCCCTCCACCTATCCACCCCTCGTTCCAAATTTAAGAAGCACACTGAAAATGTTTATTATTTAAGATCAATAAGTTAACAACTCTTCTAAACAAAAACCAGTTAAGTAACAAGAAGGAACTTTCTAAAGGCTTCTTTCTAAGGGGTCAATATAGTGAAAACACAAAACAACAAAACAAAAAGAAACAAAACCCTCTGGCTCTAAATTACATTACAGTCACAGTAGCCCCCACTTAGAGCCTTAATAATTTATAATAATGACGGCTACAGTGCGCCAGACACTGTGCTAAGGGCTTCCCAAATTTTATCCTATTTAATCCTCATGGCAATCCTGCGAATAGTTTGTATTGTTAGCCCCACTTTTCAGATGAATAAATCAAATCACAGAGAATTAAATTAACTTCCTCAAGATCACAATGGGGGCAGGACTCAAATCTAGGTTATTTAACTTCAAAGCCCATAGCTTAAATCACTATGTTACATCAAAGGAGAAGACAGAAGAATTGTAAAAACAGATGCATTAATAGCAACAACAACAACAACACTTCTATGATACTTTTTATATGCAGGCATTAGCCTAAACAACGAACATATAAACACCTATTTATTTCTCACAATAACCCTATCAGGTAAGTATGATTATTATTCCCAATTTACAGAAGAAGAAATTGAGGCAAAGAGAGGTTAAGGACTTGCCCAAGGTCACAGTGCTAGTAAGGTTCAAGGCTGGGACGCAAACCCGGACAGCCTGGCTCCCAAGTCCAGAACTTCCCTTGATGCCACGCGGCTTCTTGTAACAATTTGAAAAGCACAGTGCAAGTAAACAGTCCTAACTCTTCAGAACCTCTGAAGTTGGAAATCACCACATTAAAGCACAGACCCATAGCTAAATGTTCATTACTATAATCAAAAATCATCAAGAACAGATTAAAAGGTTTTGATTCAGCCTTGTTAAGAAGGCAAAAAAGTAACACACTAAAGCAAAATTTCATTCAAGATGAGTTTCTAAAAACACGTTTTTCTGGAAAACAAACTCAATACAGAACAAATGAGGTGTTACAGTAGCTTTTCAAACATCTTTCTGTAGAAATTGTTTTTGTTCTTGCAGCTTTGGGGTTTCTCAGAATTCCCTTGGGGCTGTGAGAGGGGAGGAGATGGGACCCCGGTTCCCCACTCCACCTTCAAACGAGTAACTCTGTTTATATTTTTTACATACTGGGTTTCCCCATAAACTTTCACTTTGATGGGACCTAAGCTCCCATGAGAACTCGGGCAGAGTGGGCAGCCCTTCTCAACTTCAGAAAGCTTCCCCCTTCACTTCCCCGGCATCCCAGAAGGCATACTTCACAGCATTTCTCCTGCTTCTCCAATCTCATGCCCTAATCCTTCTCCCACATAACCTTACCTTCCCATTCTCCTCTGTCGACAATCATCATGACTGCTGCTGATGTTGACCCAACTCCTTCTATGTGGCAGGCTCTCGTTAAATGTTTTTACATCAACTCCTTCACTGACTGCACTCCGTACCCCTGCGAATTAGAGTCTACTATACGGTTCTGTTTCACAGAGGAGCCCACTGACCAATGGCCACAGAGTGATGGAAGCAGGATGGAAGACTGGATGGTCCTCTCGAAAGGCACCTGGCTCTTAACCAGCACGCCATCCTGCCTCTCAGGCCACATTAATTCATGTTCAAAATCTCCACTGAGATACTGTTCCAGACTCAGTCTCTCAGAGACAAAACACAAAGCCCCCTTCCTTCTGGAGCAGCCCTTTACGACAGCACCTCGGCACTGACACACGCATCGCAAGCTTTCAGTACCACAGCATCCACATGCACCGCTGGGAACACTCATGAAATCTTCTCTTGTGTCCTTTTTGTACATGTATGTGGGTTTGGCCCTCCTATTAGACTGTTTTTCAAAAAGAGGGACTGCATCCCCTGTGCTTTCTACAGCCTCACTCCCCTCACCAGATTCCCTAGATTTGGTTTGGACACAGCAGAGGAAGATGATCAACAGTCAGTGTGGAGACCTGGCTGGCAGTCAGGACAGCTGAGTTCTCATCCCATTTGGGGCAACGCGCTGTAGAAGACGCTGTCATTGTCCCCCAGCCCTCCTCCTCGTCCTCAAGCCTCAGTTCCACATGCTGCAGGCAGCCTTCTGTGAACCGTGTGCTGCCACTGAGGCTCTGGGAGCAGGCTGGGCCACTCAAAGAGGGAGCTGGCAGTGCAGGGCGGCCAGTGGCCCCAGAATACAGTCCGCAGTCAAGGATGGAGGGGGTAAGCTGCTGGGCAAACATCACGGCTTCCTTGCCCTTTGGGGAGGATGACTCCCCACTGTGTGGGCTGTTCCTCCCAGTTCCCTCAAGGGACTGAGCTCCAAGTACCCAGAGCAGTAATTCTCTTGAAAATGCACCTTTATTTAAGGCTTCTTTCTCTGCCCCGTCCCACTGGTCCACTTCACTGCTGACATGTCAGGGAGAACCTCTCAGATAAACCACTTACTCTCACATCCTAGTCTTGGGATCTGTTTCTGAAGAAACCAGACATTTCCTCTCTTTCTGACTCTGTTTCTCCATCTGTTAAACAAGAGGGCTGGACGGAGGATCTCTATTGCCTTTAGCATCCTTTGCTTTCTATGAAAGAAAGCACATTTCAACATCAAATTAAAACTGATGATGAAGGCTTCTTCTTAACTGGAACACCATATCGTATCTTGGGGTCAAAGCTTGGGAATGTGGAGGCAGCCAGGCGGCACAGACCAGACGCTTGTCAGCGGGATCTCTCTGGCTGCACTTGTGGAGGTGCTGCTGGCCGCTGTGGGGGTGGCCTCTGCTGCAGAGATCCTCTTGCCCAAGGTCACGCACTTTCCCAGGGTCACCCACGCGCACTGATGGAGGGATGCTGGGGTGGAAGGGCCAGGTCATCTCAGCCCAAGAGCCACTCCAGCCCCAGAGCTCCTGTGGGGCCACCAAGGTGGCCGCTGGGCCTGCACCACAGCTCAAGTTCTTCTTCTGCCCTTCCTCCCTTCTCACCCTCTGAAGGGCAGGTAAACACGCTGAACACTCAACTCCACCTCACAGTCTGCTTCCCAGGGGACCTACCCTGTGACGGTTGCATTTTAAGTTTTATTTATGATGTCATGAAAGTCACAGACTCTGGAACTTGGCCTGTGAAAGCAGGGATGTTCCTTTGAACGCCATAAGACCAGGAAGTGGTAGAGACAGAAGGGGAAAAAGTGAGTTTTTAATAAGACAAGCATGAGGCAGATACAGACCAGTTATGTATGAGATGCAGTTTCGGTTTCTGAACAAAAACAAGAAATACAGAAAAGGTCAGCACAGTCGCTGAAACTGAAAGCTGAGAACTCAGATGAGGCGGTCACAGAGGGCAAGCAAAGAGAGTCTCTCCCAGAGAAGGAAAACGAGAATGGCCCCACCACGGAGAAGCAGCAGCTTCGACAGGCCAAACACACTCAGTCAAAACCCCTGGGGCAGAAATGACCATCTGAAGGGGGGCCCTCCACTTCAGACCCATTCAGCCTATGAGAGGTGCTCCCCCACAGCGTGAGCAAGGCAAACACCATCCTGGGGACTCTCACTGACTAAGCTCAGGGTCAGTCTGGCTCCCGAGGCTGGGGAGAGCCCCACGGTGCTGCCACTCAGCAGGGCCTTTCCTGAAACTCTTCCAACAACACTGAAGGACAGAGATGGCTCTCCAACCTGCAGGCAGAGCTGCCGCCTGGAGAGGAAGCCAGTGATACTGCTCCATTTGTGGCTATGCCCAACCAGTGGCATCTGGTCACCTCCTATGCTGGGAGGTGACCTCCTGGAGAGGAAAGAGTGCCAGGGATGGGTTAGGAGAGTGATTTAAATTAAGGTGGTCAGGAAAGGTACCACTGAGAAGGCAAAGTCTGGGCAAAGACCAAAAAGAGACGAGGACCGGGTCTTATGGTTATCTGAAGGAAGGTGGCTACGTGGAGAGAGATCAATATGTCATGAGCGGAATGATGCGGATATCCAAACAACAGCGAGGAGGCCAGCGTGGCTGAGAACTGGGAAGGGCTGAGGTCAGGGAGAGGAGGCGCTGGGTCACCGAGGGCCTTCTGGGCCACTGAAGGGCTCTGGCTTCTACCTGGGGAAGATGGAAAAAGCCCCAGGAACATCACTGGGCAGGTTAACATAACCTGGCTCTTTCATTTCCCTTCTCTGGATTGATTTCCCTCCACAGCATTTCTCACCATCTCACAAATTATACATGTTACGTATTTACTGACTGTCTCAACCTATTAGAACATAAGCCCCATAAGGGGGGATAACTTTTGGCTGTTCTGTTCACTGCTGTAGATTCCCCCAGAGTCTGGCCCTTCATAGAGGATCAGCATTTATTGAATGAATGGATCATCTTGAGAAGAACTTGAAGAACTCTTTGCTAAATGGCAATATGAGTCCAGACAAAGTGAGTAACGTTTCTTCCTCCTCTGAAGCTGTTTAAATCAGTGCTGTGAGGCCAAAACAACAAATCATTATTTGTTCACTCTTTTAGGCACCTAGATACCTAAGATTAGAAATCTGTTTCTAATTTCTAAAAACTGGATGCTTCACTTCAGGGAAACACACAGAAGCATCGGCAGCTTGGGAGGTTTTACGTGCATGGAATTCACTCACTAAACACACTGAATGGCAGGGTCTATGAGATGCTCAATAATGAGGTTTAAATGAGTAGGATTCAGAACTACTGTCTTCCTGGCTGCAACAGGCTGGCCATTCTCAGGGCCAGAGGGAAGAAGTGGAAAGGAGGAGCATTTACAAACTATACCAGTTCCCTCTCCGTCAGGATGGAGAATCCCCTTGAAAATCACTGACCTGGGTGATTCTCAGGGGTGCCTTTTGAGTGCAAAAAAACTTTGAAATTCACTAGTATAAGGAAATGCATCCTTTCCATATGTAAAAGTTTCTAATATACCAATAGTTTATGATCAAGAAAGTCTTTTATTTTTAAAATTAGTTTAGGTGTCTTTTCACAATACTTATGTTTTCTGATCAATCCAGACAACACTTAAATTTGATTTGGCAAAATATGATTTATAGTCAACAATTTAGGAGTATTAATAACCCTATAAGGCAAGTTATCTTCTAGTAATGTAGGCAGTAATAGAAATGATAAGAAGATAAGGAAATACTGGGCTTCCTTGCATAATTTCACTTCACATATTCCTTTAATATTTGGCGCTTTTTTTTTTTTGAGGGAGGAGGTATTTAGTATTAGGAAGCACTTTTCTCAAAAGTGCGTGGTGGCCTTTACTCCTTCCAAATCATGATCACAAATTTCTAATGGGCTTTTCAGCCGATCTTACTACATGGCCCTCGTTTGTTAAATCCCTCAAACCACCTTCCCTATCCTCGTTCTCATCTGCTTCCTATTCCACTGAGAGAATGGAGGCATCAGAAGGGGCTACCCACACACTCACCCCACATTCACCCACCCTCCACTCCGCCTTTCCTATAGGCACCACAGTGAACTCACCACTCTCCTCCCGAAGGAGGCGCCAACTCATGCCCTCCCACACACCATCCTTCCTGCCTGCCTGAGGATACACCCAGCTCCTCTCTCATCTGTTGCCGTCAACTCTTGCTCTCAGGGAAGAGCACCTGTCACACGAACACGTCCTTAATGGCACTTCAAAAAAATGAAAACAAAGTTCTCTTGACCCCACTTTTCCTGAAAGTGGCTGCTCCTTTTCTTTGCTCCCTTTCCCTTCACAGCAAATCTTCTTAATCTTACTTAACCCGTCAGCAGCAGGTTTCACAAGCAATCACTCCCTCTTCCTTGACGTGCTTGCTTCACCTGCCCCCTCCAGGCCACCACCCTCTCTTTGTTTGCCCTCATCTCCCTGGGGCATCACTCTCGGTGTGCTTTGCTAGTCTCTCCTTCTCCCTGACCTCCCGACGCTGAGTGCCAACGGTGGGCCCACGTCCGTCCTCTTCTCTGCCTCTGCTCATCCTGTCGGTGGTCTCGTTCAGCCCCACAGCTTTAGATTCCATCCCAATGCTTTCAGACCTCTCTTTCCTCACCTCCAGACTCATGTCCAGCTGCTTACTCTGTGTATTAGTTTTCTACAGTTGTTGTAACAAGTCACCACAAATCTAGTGACTTAAGACAGCTCTAATTTATTATCTCATAGTTCTGCAGCTCAGGCATGGATTTCCCTGGAGTAAAATTAGATATTGGCAGGGCTGTGTCCCTTTCTCAAGACTCTTGAGGAAGATGGGTTTCTCTGCCACTTCCAGCTTCTGGAGGCCACCTACATCCCTCGGCCTGTTGCCCCTTCCTCTGTCTTCAAAGCCAACAATACCACATCTCTCTGACCATTCTTCCCAAGTCACATCTCCCTCTGAATGGTTCCCCACTTTTATGTCTCACCCAGATAATCCAGGATAATCTCTCCACCTCAAGGTCCTTAACTTAATCATATTTGCAAAGTCCCTCTTGCTACCTAAGGGGACATAGTCACAAGATCTGGAGATTAGGACATGGACATCTTTGGGGATCATTATTCTGCCTACCACACTTTCCATCTGCAAAGGGAAAATCTAGCAGTCCTCATCCTCGCTATGTCAAACTAAATTCCAGTTCTGCCCCCACCACAGATCGCCACCCACCGCTTTCTACGTCTCAGTTGATGGCAACAGCATCTTTCCAGTTGTTCAGGCCCCAAACTACAGAATCGCCGTTGACTCTCCTCTCTCACATATCTCATATCTAAGTCACAAAGAAGTAGACGTTATAATCAGAACATATCCAGAAACTGACCACTTATCATCTCACTACCACTGGTAGAAGCCACCACCCTCTCGTACTGGGATTTCTGCTGTCGCTTCCTAACTCGTCTCCAGCTTCTCCCCTATAGTCTATTCTCAGAGCAGCCAGCATGATCCTTTAAAAAATTAAGTCATATCATGTTGCTTTTCTCATCAAAATGCTGCAAGAACTCCCTAGGCCACTGGGAATAAGAGCCAAGGCCCCCTGTGGTCTCCATCCTCCACCCCAGTTGCCTTTCTGACCTCTTCCTACTCATCCCTTGCCCGTCTCCACTCCAGCCACGCCGGCCACTTGCTGTCCTTCTGACGCCCCAGGCGGACCTCACTCTAGTACCTGGCTCTCCTTGTCTTCTTCACTGAAATGCTCTTGCCCTGATAGCCCTGGCTATCGTCTTCATCCCCTGTGCTAGTTTTCTACTACTGCCATGAGAAGACAACACCTACTTATAACCTCCTAGTTCTGTAGGTCAGAAGTCTGAGTACAGCATGGTTCTGCTGGTCCACTGCTCAGTCTCACAAGGCCAAGATCAAGGTGTCAGCAAGGCTGCATTTGTCTTGGGGGGCTCTGGGGATAAGTCTGCTTCCAGGCTCATTCAGATTTTCGGCTAGATTCAAGTCCTTGCAGCTGTAGGACTGAGGTCGCGTTTCCTTGCTGGTCTTTGCTCCTCAAGGCTGATCTCCTTCCTTCTCATACTTTCTACATGGCCCCTCTCCAGCAACGGCAGGTTAAGTCTCTCCTACATTTGAATTGCTCCAAATTCAGTCACATCTCTCTGACTCAAACCACTTACTCTACTTTTAAGGTCCTACTGATCTGATGGGGCCACCTGGATAATCCAGGATGATCTCTATATTTTAATTAAAGCTGGAAAGACCCTTTGCCACAGACCTTAACCTATTTACAGGGTCTAGGGATTAGAGTGTGGACATTCTGGGAGAGTGTCTGCACACCACACCTCCTCTCCTGACCACGGCATTCACATGGCAGCCCAGCTCTCCACTCCCTGTCACCTTTCATCTCCTTTTCTTGCTCAACTTTTTCATTTTTCCACAGATCCGACCACTTTATAACAAACCATAAGACAAATATTTATTATGCTTATTGATTACTGTCTGTCTTCCCCTGCCAGAAAAAAACTCCCCTGGGTCAAGGATCTTTGTTCTGTTCACTGATAATCCAAAGACTAGCTGGAAGGTACTCAGCGAGTATTTCCTGAATGAATAAACAAACTTATCCTGTCCTAAAACATTCTCTAACCCCATTTCCACAGACTTTTTAGTTTCAGCAGTTTGAAAACACTTACTAGAACAAAGATCTTGATTGGTGATGAAGAATATGGGTAAATACCAAAGGACTGCTCTCTTACTATTACCCCATAGCTGAAGTCAATAGTAGCTTACTAGCTTAATTCTTATTAATAAAGACAGTTATGCTTGCTGGGGAAAAAAAAGCACAGAAATAAGAATGCTTTATTTTTATGCTATTATCCAGGCACACAAACAAAACAAACTTGAGTTGTTGAGTTCATCTGGTCTCAAAATGAACAGCAAAATAAATTACTAAAATTGTCATAAGTGCTTTTAAACAATCTCTGCAAATGCCTGTGGGGTGGAAAAATGAACCACGCTGGTCTGAGGAAGAAGCATGAGAAGGAACTGAGACTTGCTGAAGTTTAAGACTACTGATTGCCATCAGTCAGTTCAGGGCTGGAGAGAGTATGACAAAGGTATAAAGAAAAAAAAAATTGAAGCCAAAGTCATTGTAGACATCAAATCCAAACCTCATAGAGGAGGAAACTAAGGCTCCGAGAGAGCAAGTGACTTGTGTAATCTCAGTTAGTTAAGGATGTGATACTTTGAATATATATTCTTACAGAATAAAGAAAATGAAAATTAAATTTCCGTTACCTCTCTAGGCATTTAAGATGTTCATTCAATGAGCTCATTCTCTGCTTCAAAGAGTGGGATCCAGCAGGGATGCTCACAGACAGGGAGACTGCCTCTCAGCACTGTGCTTGGCTCAACGAGGTCCAGACGTCTCATTTCAGTGCAGTGCTCCAGACAGGGCTAGTCCCATAGGGGCATGGTGTGGCCGTGGACCTTGTAATCTCAGAGTGATTCAAGGATGACCCTTAGGACATCACTGCACTGAGGACAGGCTGATGGTGGCACACATCAAAGGGCTTAGGGATAAAACGTAATGATTTCTGACTAGATTACTCGTACGTTAACAGAGAAAAATAACTGATACCTAAGGATCTGGACAAAACCTAAGTATTTATAGATATAGACTTTTCACCAGCAGAAAGGCAAAAATGAAGGAAAGCATATTTTAAGGGAAGAATAAGACATGTTTTGAATGGGGTCTCACACAAACACAAAACACAGCAGGAACTGATGCGAAATCGTTTCTATATTTACCAAATCACCACCTTCTGCTTTCTGAATACCCACAACAGGAATGCAAAAGAGCACAACAATTCAGTTCCATATTTGAAACAAGAGACAAGAGCTATTTGTTTGGTACTTCTTAAGGCAATTTTTCATTCACTTTTGAGCACTTAGCAATAAGAAAAAAATCAAGAAATTGGTTTATTAAGGCAATATACACAGAGTGACTTACTCAATGGGACAGCATCAATGTTATGCAGAAGGAGAAAATAAGTCTATTTTTGGACTCACCAATCAACTTTCCTCACCATGGTTACAGGCTGTTTCATAACTTTCCAGAATCACAGATGATTCAAAATGACCTTGGTAATAATTCAGACCAAACCTCCTATTTTATACATGGGGAAACTAAAGCTTAGAGAGGTGAGGAAGACTGTCTGACACCACAGCCCTTTAATGACACATCACGACAGAACTGAAGTCCCTTCACTCCTGAGAAAAAATGTGAAATAGTCATCTCTGAAAAAAATGCATCCCTTAATTTCTCTCTGGGCTTTATTCATTTGTAAACGCTATGAGATTGTTTCGGCAGTTAAAATCTCCATATATTTCTACGTGATTGGGAAAACTTTTTCAAAACTGTGTTTTTATCTTCGTAACTTCAACACGATTTGAATACAGATGTGTTTAATACTGGCTCACATGTTCCTTAAGGTTTTAACCTGTTTCCTACTAGTCCAGGAGGCCCATCTGGAAGAGAACAGAGAAACCATGTGCGCTGTGCAGGCCTCAGTGACGTCTGTCACCCCAGATATTTAGTATTTATTCATGCTCTTTGAGCTCTTTAACTTTCCTCCATTTTCCTGTGGACAAGTATGTATGTATGTATATACACATGCACGTATACACGTATATCTGGAAAGATTTTGTTAACTTGGATATTTGGCTGGGGAGATCAGACTAAAATTAAAGCAATACAATTTTTCATGTCATGTACTACCAAGTGGAACTCACTTTTTAAATGACGTCCAATCCAACAAGTACATCACTTTACAGAGAAATCTTGTGTTGATTCATCCAGCACTTAATACACATGCCAGGCACTGTGATATGAGCTGGACATCAAAAGATCGCCTCCCTGCCCTTGTCCCCGGTCTTGTAGAGACAAGTCTGACAGATCCTTGCCATGGCGTGGCAAGTGCAGTAACAACCACTGGCCAATGGAACAGCAGGGACAGAGTGGAGGCAGATGACCAAATGTGGGGCTAAAGGAGAACGTCTGGAAAGAGGAGGAAATGACCAATGGGGTTTCTTAAGAGAAGAGATGTTTTTCCCAGGCAGAGACAAGGTAAGTGTTTTAGATGGAGGACCCAGCATGTGAGAAAGTAGAGACAAGAAGTGGACTGGCCTAGCCAGGCAACAGGTAGGATGCAAGGCCCACCTTCTCCACACCTGTACCCCTGCAGCCAGGGCTGGTTTCACCCTACGTCCATCCTCACCTACCTCCAGAGACCGTCACTGCTGCCCAGCAGTCACAGTTCGTGTCCCTAGGTGCCACCTACTCTCCCTCTCTCCTAAACTGCTCTTTCACATCATTACCTTCTTTCAAGTCTCCAATATTTCCTCCTCAATCCTCAGTCTCACCTAAGGAATGAATAAAGGTTGTCTAAGGAAGTGACAGGTGATGAGGGTGGAAAAACGTAAGACCAGGTCAGAAGGCTCTACATGACACTCTGGAGATTTGGCCTTTATCCTGAGACAGGGGAGAGTCCTAGATTTTCCTCCACCATAGAGGACTCTAGACTCTGGCAGAAGGGCTGTAAGAGAGACTGGAAGGAGCGAGGTCCAGTAAGGAAATTAACATGAATGAGAAATAATGAGAATCTGACTGAAGTCAGTGGCCATGAAATAGACAAACTAATGTTAAGGAAATAAAATCAAAGCCCTTTTTTATGATTGAATGGTAGGGAGGTGGAACAGAGGATTCTAATTTCTTAGCAGCACAATTATATTTAATTTTAATCCACTGGTTTTAATGCTTATTGTTTCCAAGAAATTGTACTTAACATACTTTTAATATATATATAATTGTATCATCTGCTTCTAGGACCATCCTTACAATAATAACAAAGCAATTAACATTTGAACTGAGCTAAGGCCTATGATTTTTGAGCAAATCAAACCATCAGTTGCCACTAGCATTGCGAGAGCCTGAGAATAACAACTGTCACTTTACCAGGATGGTAAGTCCTCAATTTTTTAAGACAAGTTAAAACCTAAAAGTAAATGCATAGTAGATACTGTAAATTTTTCTAAATACTTGGCAAAGGAAAAGTACTAGAATTCTGGCTATGCTGAAACTTTGCAAGCACATATATTTATAGGTAAACATATACATAGAAAGTAAATTTATAGCCTTCTCTGGAGAAAACATAGAGCATCGAAGTTCATAACATAGTGTCCCCATGCTCTCTTACTGAAAGGATGTAGAAAACAGAACGTTCCCCTGAAAAAGGACATACCAACTTTGTATTTGTTCATCACTTTAAATATCCTTCCTATATTAGGTGACATCTGAGTTTTAAAGAAAACGCTGTTTTTTCTTCTTAGGTATGCCTCTCTGATAGCCACCTGCACCTCACCTCCAGGACACAAGCAGTCCAAGAGGAACCCCTTCTCCATGGACCGTATCCATAAAGCAGGTATATCTGTATCATAAAGGTTACTTAAGGTGCTTCCCAGATTGCTACAAAATCCACACATGAAGATCTTTACCTATGAGTCACAGCAAAAGCATGCAGAGCTTATAACAGTGGTTCTAAATCCTATCTGCACAGTATTAGTACTTGGGAAGTTAAAAAAAATACACACACACACACACACACACATAGAATGTCTGGGCCCCTCCCTAGACCAACTATATCAGAATCCCAACGACAGGTCCTAGAAGCCCCCAGGTGACTCTACAGAGCAACCAGAGTTGAGAACCACGAGCCAGAACCCTGCTTCTCTAAGCGTGATCTGAGGACCAGCAGCAGCCCCTGGGAGCTTATTAGAAATGCAGAAGCTCAGGCTCCATCTGAGATCAGCTGAATTAGAATCTGCAATGTAATGCCATCCCAAGTGATTTGCATGTACACTGAGGTCTGAGAAGCACTGACCTAGAAGAGACTTGCACTAGGGGGGCAAGCTCTGAATCAGACTTACTGATGGACGGATCAATCCCTCACCTTAGAGATCACAATTTGGCCCTGCTATATAAACGTATTAACTGTAAAGTAACCCCTCAGAAACCAGCCAGGACAGTTTCTCATACACTGAGCACAGTGCTAGAGGCCAGCCCTCGCACTGTGTGGCGCAGGGCACTGGCTTGACGTTAAACAGTTACAAGCAGATCACTGGCGCCGGATTCACCAGAGCTGCTGAATCCAGGGAGGCAGGGAATGGGACTGGGGAAAAGCGCCAAGGAAACTAACTGTATCTGTAACTGTTGATATTTAAAAAAAATTTAAAGCTAGTTTTGTTTTTCTTTTAAGAGAAGTTTTTCCCTGAGGTCTAAAATGTTTCTCTTATCCACACAACAAACATTTCTCCTTTAAGGTACACAAAATCTCCATAGTCAAAGTCTAATTCAACAACACCTCTAACCTTGTGAAATTATACAATTCTCATATTCCTAAATCTCTTGCTTGTTAATCTCCTTTCTAAGAATCCCCTCACAGAAAACTAAGCAGCAGTGAACACTGCTGGTGATTCTAGGTGCGGAATGGAAATGCTGCTGTTGGTGAATGCCTGGTAGACCACAGCTGGGCGTGTCGGGCACAAAACCCAGGGGAGATAAAAGAACCTTGGGGGTAACCTGAGGGTGCAGCTGATTCAGCCTCAGGGGGCAACACTGGAGGTAAAGAAATAACAAAATGTCATTAAGTTCAAATTTACTTGCACTTGAGCTCTAAAATTACTTCACTGGAAATTCAAGACAAGGCCACCCATTTAAGAAGTTTCTGCAAAACAGAAGGAAACAAATATTGGCTCTCTGTACAGCCAATATGAATGGCCATCCAAATGACCTCTCCCATATCTCTCCTTTCTCTCCTCCTACTCTTCTGACCCCAGACAGATCACATTAGTTCAGAACTGAGAGACAGAGAAGATTGGACTTGAAGCAGAAGCAGTGAGAGAGGACAGGAAGAAGACAAGAAACACGAGCAGCAGAAGCAAAGGCATTTAAACCACATGGGAACGCAGGTCAGCTGCAGAGCGGGAGCTGCTCTGGAAGCCCCCTGCACCCCTCATCAGCTGTTAGCCCCTTGCTTGCCAAATTATAGGGAATGGGGACAGGAGAGGGTCCCTCTTTTAGCCCTAGCCATACATCAGAAGCAGCTGGGTTCTTTTACAAATTACTGACTCCCTGGGGCCCAACCCAAAGTCAAATAAGTTAGAATCTTGAGATGGAGCCGTTTGAGTTTGTTTTTTAAGTGTGCACAAATGATTCTGAGACAGTGATAAATCCCAGTTGTGAGGGAGGATTCTAACTCCGAAACATTTCTTAACTTTTAATGTATATTTTTACAGTTCTGGATCTATGTAAATCATTCTCTAATCCACTTATTAGCACTGCATTACTTTTTTTTCTGCTAATTTTATTTTTATCGATATAACCTATGCAAATTACTTAAAAACTCAAACAGTACCAGGCTTAAAATGAAAACACAGCAGTAATCTGTTTCACGTCTCCACTCACCTCCAAACCCACTTCCCAAAGGCAAACTGCTTTAAAAATAGTTAACTATCTCTTTAGATATTTAGTTTTATATTCCTAAACAGTATGCATATTCTGATATTTCTTGATTCATTTTTGACTTTAATTCAGTAATTAATATAATTACTGATGTCCTCTTATGCACTAGCTTACCACTCTTCCAGTCTTCTAAGATACAGTTATGTCAACAATTTTTCCCAGCCTCTTTTTCAGTCATGTGTGGTCAGGGTTAATAGTCTGTGTGTTTTAGTGCATTGCACCCATCGCTATTAAAATACTTCCACATTGGCTAGTAAATCGCTGCTACCTGAGCTTCTCTAAACTCCTTCTAGGGATCCTCTCCTGTCTCCATCCCCCAAAACCCAAACAAAGGGCTAGGGTTTGATACAGGAGGGAGCTTCCATAGCACCTCCGACGCAACAGCAGACCTATGTTCTGATGGGTCAGTGTCAGGGCTACCAGTTGTTAAATACGTTGAATAACTGTTCTGAGGTGTGGCCATGTGATTAAATTTTGCCACTGGAATATGGGTGAAGGTGACGTGTGCCACTTGCAAGCTTGAACCTTAAACCTCTGCCCCTCATTGCTCTCTCCCTTTATCATGAGCTGGAATGCAGACATGCTGCCACCAGTTTCAACCACACATGCTGACCAGAAAAATGCCTTGGAGGATGGCAGAGCAACAAGATGGAAGGAGCCTGGGTTCCTGAACAGCTGCATGGGGCAGCAACATCAACCCACTTGAAATGCTCATCCTTCAACTGTCACACATAGTAAAAACACATTTCTTTGTTAAGTCACAGTCCTGTGGAGTCGCTGTTATAGCAGCTTAATCTTACACTCAGCGTATCAGTGATTTATATTATTATGACCTATGTAAATACTGTTATCTGCTGAGTGAATTGCACTCTGTGTGTCTCTTCTTGTACAGCTATTTAATTTTTCTGGAGTTTATAATTGGCCCTTTTTTCCCCACTGACTAGGTTTTTTGAGTCAATAATTCATCCAAAATGCTCCACAGGAACTGGAAAGCCTGCTGAGGAATATTCTAATCTTGTCAGATGTATCAGATCATCTATCAGTTTTGCTTTCATTTGGGAATTCCCTCCTGGAGCAGACCCTCCTCCTCTTCTGATCTGGACTGGTTTCTCTCTAGGTCTGTGGCACTACTGTCATCCTATAATTTTCTTTTGCTTTTCTCCTTTGTTAGACTGTTTCTAGAATCCCATATATTATTCTTTCTTGGTTTATGCCCACATTTTGCTAAAATATACCATCCAGTAGCTTCCTGTAAAAACATGCATAGAGAATAAATTTTTGAGAACTTTCACACCCACAAAATGTCTTTTTATTGTATCTCCCAGTTGATAGTTTGTATCTGAAATTCTAGATTGTCTTCAGAATTCTGGAAGAATTCATCCATTGTTCTTTAGATGACATTCCAATTTCCAATCTTTTTGTATGTGATCTGTTTTTAATCCTGCCAAGATTTAGCTTATTCCCATTTCCTTAGTATTTTGAAATTTTATAGTGATATGTCTTACACATTGATTGTGTGGCTTTTTTTTTTTCTCATGCATTTGCCTGGCTAGTTTGTGAACTCTTTTAATTTACAAGCATACGTCTTCCAGTTCTGGGGAAATAGCTTGCATTATGTCGTTACTAATTTCCTTTCCTTTCCCCTGTAGTCTCTTTCTGGAACTCTTATCAGTGTGACATGATGTTTGTTCAAGTGATGCTCCAACTCTATTTTCCCCCTCCTTTTTCTACTTTTTTGCTTTTATTTCTACTTTATGTTCTGATCCTTCCAATGATTTTTTTTATCATCTTTCTTTTAATTTCTAACACTCATTCCTTATTCTCTGATTATTACTTTTTTACAGCCCTGTTCTTATTTCATTAATTATAGCTGGATTGGTTTTGATTACTCTCATTTTTCTTCTTCTTTTTGCATTTCTGTCTCCCCCATGATTTTGTTCTCATTTGTTCTGGTTCCTGCCCTGTTATTTTTGAATGCTTTCTTCAAATGTCTTATATTCACTGGCTATCTGTTTATATTTAAGAGTAAGGCACTAAAAAGCTGGATGCAAGTTCCACGTTCATAAAAGAGAAGGAGTGGGGTTATTGACTAGTGGCTTCACTGTAAGAAGAATGGGCGGTAAGTTTTCTCATTGAGGGACTGCAAATATCAGTATCTGCAGGTCTTTTCTTTAGGGCTGTTCATTTTGTCCAGAGAAGAGTCCTTCAATATCCTGCCTGGGTTGGTAATCACCCAGCTATCCTAGGATTGAGGGTGGCTTAAAAAAAGCATCAGGTCTCTCTGTTTGGTTACGCATAATTTCATTAAATTCCTCTGTTTTCAGTCGAACATTTCACTTTTACCCTCTTTTTTGCCTAGTACCCCTAAATCCACAACTGTTAGTTTACTTCAATTTCTCCAGAGAAAAAATATCGAGTCTCTGATAAGGACTTCATCTTGCTCTAAGGGATGAGGGAAGTGAACTGAGGGTCTAGATCCTTTTACAGACATTCAATCCCTTATTTTCAGTCCCATGCCCCACTCCAAAGCCTCCAATTTCAGAGCCTTTCTCGAGTTCTGGGGGATGAACTGGCTGCTTCTCCCCAGTATCTATTCCCAACCTCCTTGAAGGGCACTGAGGGATCAATGTTCTCTACTACTCCAAATCAGTTACCACAGATCTGTCTGCTTTTCACCCTTCAAAAATTTGTTGGTGTCTCCTACCTTACGTTTACCATCACTACAGTGGTGCTTCAGGAGGGACTGACAGGAAACACACGTTCAGTCCACCAAATTCTCAAATGAGGTTCCAATAACTCAATCTTACAACCATAGAAACTGCCCCCTAAAGATAAGCCTTGACCAATTTTTGAAATACTCACAGTTTTTCTGTTTTTATAGACACACTTGATTAGCTAAGATACTTTCCTGATTATTTTAGTATTTATCATCATTGTCTGTTTTAATCATAAATTTATTATTATTATTTAAGAGACTCCTTTTCTGGATACCACAAAAGACTTCTGATTTATTGACTCATTAATTCTTAAAAGATGGTAGAATTTAGAACACTAGAAGATCATGATTAAGGAAAACACAATTTTTTTTTCTTTCATGCAATAAAGCTGTTTTCACTGACTCTTTCTTGCCACTTCAAATTTAGCCTATGGTAGCCTGAGCTGAAAGGTATTTGCCTCGATAATGGTTAAGTATTTCCAAGATGACCTTTGATTACTGTGCAAAGTCATCATCGATATGAGAGTCTTAGCTGTTTCATTTCTAAAAACAGGCAAAAGAGGGATGATCAGAACATTTAAAAAAAATTAGGCATGAGAAGTTTTCTAACATCCAAAGGATCACAACTCTTTCAGTCCTATTCAAAGGTCACAAATCTGGAAACTCAGCCAGAAGATTTTGATCTTTAAGGCTGAAAACCCAGGACTTGTCCAAAACACTATATTCATAGTTACAGAAATAAGAAATAACTACAGAGTAAAACACTAATATTACTCCTTTGCTCTAATTCCACTCAAAGGAGCAAATATTTTGGATCTGTCAATATTCATAATTGCCTCCTGCTACTACTCGTAACTTCCCTGAAAAGAAAACCAAGCATCTAACAAAGAAAAAGGATTCCTACGGGGGTGGGGAGGAATGAAATTGTCCTATTTCTTGAGCTGGAAGGTAGCTACATGGATGTTAACTTTCTAAATAATTCATTGGACTGTACATTTACATTTCAAAAGTTATATACGTGTTATATTTTACAGTTAAAAAAAAGACCTTTTAACAGTTAAAAGAGAAATAGATAAAAAGGCAAAATTTTCATTTGTCATGAAACACAGTGCTTTAATCTCACTTGGCCAGACACGGAGACGGAGAAAGGGAGAAACTCATCATGATTTACCTGAAGTGCCTACCAGAGTGAGTCCCACCAAATTTCAGTAGTCATCTTAGTTATTTTATTTGAAACACTTTAATTTAAAAAAGTTCTTAAACCTCAAAATGTACCTTGTATCCCATATGGTAATACTGATACCTTACATTCGCATGACACTATTTATTTGCAAACAGCTTTCACATCAAATACCTGGGAACAGAACCGGCATTATTTTCTCCCGTGCTGCAGATGAGGAAACTGAGGCATGTAACAATGAATTAGTAAGGTCACTGGTAGTGACAGAATCAGGACAAATTCCAAGTGTCGTATGTCCAATGAAGGGGTCCTTCTACTTTTCCAAAAGTTCTGAATTGAAAAATAGGGTATCAAAGCCGGTGGTCTCTGCTGCGACATCTGTGAGTTTCCCGAGATCCCCAGCGAGGAAGGAGTGCCACTAGGCATGGCTATGAAATAGATTAACTATGGACCTATGTGTAAACCATTTTGAGTCATTTCACTCACTTCTAATCAACATAATAATGCACCTGCTGCCTCAGAAGTTAAACTCCAGTGCAAACAGGGAAGTTATGAGTGGTCTATAACCTTACGTGCCAGAGGACCGAACGCCTCTCTCCTACGCCCAGGGTTTCCAAAGGAGGCTATTCCCGATCCACTGCTGTCTTCTTGCCCTACACCATTATCTCCCCATAGAGGTGGAGCAAGTTACGGGGTTGGTGCCTGACAGCCATGGGTCTGTTTCTCAGTTTGCAAATGGATGGAGTTTTTCTATGAAAGGTAGTAAGCATGAAAGGTTTGGACTCTTTCTCTTTGCCTGAACAGTGAAAGGCAGAAACCTGGGTATTTCTGCTCTGCAACCTCAAACTTTCCATCCAGTAGGCTGTTTCAAAGTCTAGCCTCATGTGTGGAGGGTGCACAAGACCATTCTGGGCTTCACAGCACGCTGTCTCCCAGTCTGGTCTTCAATAACAAAGTTAATATTTTGTCCATCTGCTGATTCTTATTTATTTTTTTCATTACTGGGGAAGAACTGATGCTTTCCATGGGTCCTCCTCAAAGACACCATCACCTGCCCTTCAGGTAGAAGTCAGAGCACGTGCACCCGACCCCATAGCTCTCCTCAGTGGGGTTCCGTGCCTGCCAACACTGGTGCTCTAAGAGCAGAGGGCAAGCTGAACAGCGAGGAAGCATTCCAAGACTTTGTTCACTGGATCCTTTAATTGGTTCTTCTGCCTTAGGGGGCAATATTGAACTGAGATTGAGGGATTCTGGTTCTTTCCAGAGCCAGCTCTGCCACATATGTCTGTGATCTGGGGCAGGTCTCAAATCTTCTTCGAAAGCCTTTAAAAGACTTTAGCTTCTCCATCTTCCCTCTCTTTAAGGTCCTCTCCAACTCTACAGACTAAGGGCTCAGAAAGGCTTTAATAAATGTTTTCCAGAATTTTTTAAACAGATCCTGACATTGGTCTATAATCATCTGACATCCTGTCCCCATAATTCCTGAAGGTCAGTGAGCTTCCACCTCATGCTTGAGTCACTTCACCCTCCTCTAGTTCAGCCACGCTCTGAATTTACATCGTTGCTCATTTCTGATCCCTCCATCATGGTAAGACAGATACTCTAAAAGTCCCCAAGGCCCTTAAGCACTGGCCCCAGGACACCCCTCCACATCTGCATTTCTCCCTTTCCTTCGTTCGGCTGAACCAGCCACCACACATTCTAATCTCATTCTCACTTATACTCCCGGCCCATCAACACTCTAGTTTCACTTGCCTTCCTACTCAAACCAAGACCCATGTGGAGCTGGCAGTTTCAATGATACTCACACCATCTCCACTTCCAATTTTCTGAGGACTGCTGGAGAAAGTCATAAATACAGGGAAGGTTTGCCCTCTTACCAGGCTAAGGCCCCTGGGCAGTCTGTCAGGCCCTCATCACCTTTGGCTCCCACAGCTACTCCAAACCTTTCCCCCTCCTCCACCTCCCAACTTTACCTCTCACTCTCAACATACTCAGCAAATAAACTGGCCTCCTCTGCTTTTCTTTCTTTCTTAAAAAGGGGGAACTAACCTATTTCAAATACAGTCACACTCCCTCCCAGCTTCCAACTTTACTCTCTAAATCTCAGTTTCTTTTTGGTTCATTTAATCTTTTCCCCTCCATGTCACACTTGTTTTTCCATGAATAACTAACGACCTTTGTCATGATCAAATGATTTATTACTTAAAACAGGACTTTGTTTTAGAATCAAAACAGTCATTACTTGTCCAAATATCCGTAATATTTGTCCAAACATTGTCCCACTTATTGGGGTAACACGTGTGACCAGAGACCATCCTGGGCAATCGGATGTATGGTCACCCTATCGAGCTCCTATCCCTTCTTCCTGACGAGGGCCTGGTGCATCCACCGCCCCCCACCCCCTCTCCTGATCGTCAGTCTCTCCTGCTCCAATGACCACCACTCTACCCACAATACTCTTGGGCTTTTCTCATGGCTTCGTTTAAAGAGTGTTTCACTGCACTCTCATCACCTCAAGTTATTGTCCTCTCCGATTTTCATGGTCCAGCCCTAGTCTGCACTCACTCTCTGCACTTCCTTCCCACTCAGGTGCCTCGCAGGTACCTGGCTGACTTCCGTCTCCACTGCCCAGTGACCCTGATCCTCAAAGGCTATTAGCAATGGTCTCACGAACAAATCTCATGACCTTCTCCCAGTGTTCAATCTCAGCCCCTCTACCCTACTTGTCCTCTCCAAATTCTCCTTCCTCGCCTCTCTCCCTATCTTTTCTTTGTTCTCTTTCTGCTTCTTTCTTCTTTGCATCCTGTCACCCCCGGTCTGTCTCCCTCCAAGCCAATGAATATGGTTTTTCCAAGCTCCTCCCTGGCCTTTTCTTCTCTTCACTCACACTCCGAACCCTTCTCGGTGCTTCACTACCCACCTTCCCTAAGAATGCCTGCAAATGCATCTCTGTTTTTAACGGCTCCCATCCATTTGGATGGTCCACAGGCACAAAGAAATTAATATACCCAAATCAAACTTATAATCACGCCGATTAATTAGACAAATATTTACTGACTGCATACTACTTATGGTGCTTTACCAGTGGCCCTTCCTAACTATTTCAATTTCTGCTATCACCATCCAACATCACTCAGCTCCAGTCTTGGACTTTCCCCCTCAATTCTCTCATCCAATTAGCCAACAAGTCCTGTTGCATTTACTGTTTCTACAGTGTCTCACCCAACCCCACTGCCCCCAGTCATAATTTAGGTTCTCACTGCCTCTTGTCTGGAAACCATTTTAATAGCTTTCTAACTGGGATTATCCATGGCTTCCACAGTACAGATTAATCCTTGTAAAGCACAGCTTTAATCACATCATTCCCCGACTCAAACTACCTTTGATAGTTTTCTACTGCCTACTAACCGGGCTCCTTAGCCCAGTGTTCAAGATGCTCATAATATGGTCCTAACTCTGCCATGCAGTCTGCCATCCCACTTTCCTGCTTCAAGACTCCTCACCCCCCAGCTTAACCATATTCCTCTGCATCCCTGGATATGCTCAGATATCCCTTCCTTCAAGTCTGAGTGCAGGCTGACCCCCTCATCTCTGCCAGCTGATAGTGTTTTCCTCTTCTGAAATCACAAAGCATGTACTTTCTGCCTCTGTAACAGTCCCTCCACGTGCTAAGGCCTTTGGTTATCTGTCTTACGCTCCCTACATGCCCCCTAAGCCTCTCAAAGGAAGGCTGGGTATGTCTGAGTAATCCATATCCTCCTCCTACTGCCTTATGTACAGGAAGCTGAATGAGAGGTTGAAACAGTCAGGTTAACTTTGTATCCATCATTCAAAGCATATAAAATAATGAAAATGTACTTAACATCATCAAAGCTAATCATGCCAAATGCTTAGGAAGGCCCAGAAATTAACGATTTCTGCAGTTGCTCTTGGTAGATCAAGAATGTACACATGAATCATTTCGTTTAAACTAAAACTGTAGAACTGTGTATTCTTTATCAGTTCCTTAAACTACACAGTTAGACAAGATCTTAGGGCATCATTTAATTCCCCTCCTCCCATGGTAATCACGAATTCTCCAGTTGGGAAAAAAGAAGCTTTGAGAAATTAAGCTGCTCCCCTGGTCACATAAAGCAGAAGTCATAACATAAAAGTTGCCACTTATGAAGGGCCTTGTGTACATGCGGTACTGTGTATACATTATCCCAGTCTCACAGCAGTCCTTCAAGGTAGGTGGTATCACCCCCATTCAGAGACAAGAGGATGCTCAAAAAAATTAAAGTAACTTGCTACAGGGAGTCCTGTTTGTTAGGGGCAGACCTGAGCTTCAGCCCCAATTCTGTCTAGCTGTAATATCTAGGCTTGTCTAACTGGATACTGTGCCAAAGGCAAGACCTACCAGACGTCCTGCAACAGCCTGCAACTGTTTCTTCAGGCAATAGTTGTGCCAACTAAGCAAGCATGCACACCTGTAAGGTGTAAGCCATTGTAGCTGAAGTTTCTGAAGTATGAAAATTAAACAACAGCTTCATTACTATAAAAGTTCTAAGGCTAATTACTGCCAACATTCTTTCTTCTCAAAAGACTTCTTCAGCCTGGAAGAGATATGTTTTCCTGCTTTTTCAATTCTCAGATATATTTTCAACTTAAAATAAATTTGTCCAACAACACCCAACATGTATTTGTCAAACCCCAAGATGCCCAAGGCACATGGAAGGGCACAAAGCTGAATAAGACATAATTTTACTGTCTGAGAGCTCACCGGCAAGAGGCAGACCATGGATTACTCAAGACAGGAACCACTCGTCCCCCAGCTATGGGAGCCCTGGCTAATTTGAGGATTTCCAACAAGAAGTCAGGACGCTTGGTTCTAATCCCAGCCCTGCATACTGGGCAAGTCATTTCACTGTGCCTTAAGTTTCCTCAATAAAGGGAGGGATAAGAAGGAATAAACTATGCCAAGCAATTTGAAGATCGCTTTTAGCTTTAAAACTGTATTATATCTGAGCTTAGTCTTGAGATCATGCTTCTGAAAGTGATCACGGCTACTATTATGGGAAGGGAACTGTTGAAAACTCACTCTTCTTTAATAGAGAGTTGAGAAGTACTGAGTTCTGAAAATATTCCTACAGGTTTACAGCCGACTAATATGCCTCTGAAGTTTGTTATTTATATATAATAAAAAAGTTCATTAAAGTTTATCCTCGAAGGAGGCGGTATGAAGCACTACATTCAAATCCTTCTTCCATTATATCACTGATATATTACAGTTTTAACTTAATTTTTACATTGTATTTAATGATTCTATCTACTCCTTCCATCTATTCTTCTGCGGAGTTAGTTATCAACATTAACAACAACAAAGCAGAAATGTAAATCTTGTATTCATTTAGCTAAATGAACATTTCATATTACATGCTACCTACTATGGACCTTCTAAAACTGCAGCTAAATTTGAGGCTGGTGTGCAGGAAGTGGGGACGGAGGAATATAGAAATATCAGTATTTCAAATATGAGTGGAAACAGTACCATGGGAATCTGATTTTGCCGATTCCCTTTCAATATCCTACATTTTTTCAACTAGCACAGATAATATTTTTATCATCCATTGACTTATACAGTAACACACCTTCCATTGACAAGGCTCCACCTGCCTTATCTTTCTTTCTGCTCAGCATCTTAGGATATGATGCTCAAACCCATCTTGTGCTATAAGTTAACAGCACAGAGGAGGAAGTAAATCAATCAAAAGAAAACTGGAAGAAAAAAAAATAGAACTGTACCATCTTACTGCTTTGTCCACACCTGGCAGTGAATTTCAACTGACAAAGTTTCACGAAGAAATCAGGAAAAAGGAATGCATTCATTCACTAGTCAACAAATCCTGAGTGCCTAATATGCCAGGCACTGATCTAGGTGCTAGAGTTAATGGCAAAGGAACAAATCAGGCAAAGATTCCTGCCACAGTGGTGCTTACCTTCTAGTGCAGAGATACAAGATTTAAAGGAAACCCAAAGAAAATCACTCCGGATAACAATTTAGTGCTATGAAGAAAATAAAATAGGACTGGGGGTGGTGGTCCCTGGGGTGAGGGGTTAAAGGCCTTTCTGAGGAGATGCCATCTGAGATGGGTCCTAAACGATGAGAAAACTTTACTCTTAATCCTACAAGCGTGGGGTGTGGTGGGAATGAGCCAAGTTGGTCTTTAAGGGTGGTCGCAGTGGTAAAAAGTTCTGAATTAATGTCAAGTTAGATTCCTTTTAGGATTCGGCTCGGGAAAAAAAAAAAGAAAAAAACATAAAACAACAAACCCCAAAACCTAAACCTTTAAGTAGGACTCCTCTACTTAGGAGCCACTTATTTTTAAGATCCACTAACTTTCAAAGTTTTTGCTAATTACTTTAGCGGTACTGAAGTAGAGGCAATTACTAGAAGGATTCCTTCAGAGCCCAATACCGCACTCGACGCCATCCAGATTCTGAATGAGAGAGGACCCAACCCTGCAGCGAATCAGCGCTCCTCCACCGACTCATTAACGCAGCCAGGTGGAATTTTGTAACCCTTCCAAGAACCTCAACAAGCCTCGGAAAATCTGGAAACTCGACCCCTCAGAGTTCCCCAAAATTGCAGAAGGAGGGGGAAAAATAAGCTGCCACCCTTTTGCATTACCTCTCCCCGAGCCCTCCAGGCGTCATCGCCGCAGAAGGGCCGCCGTCCCTGGGTCAGAGGCACCCGGCGAGTACGCGCGGGGTGTACCCCGCATGAATCATCCGCGCCCGGTCCGCGGGGCGATGATTCATTCATTCTCCGCCCCGGAGCTCACGGCCACACGTTCCGGGCGGACTGGGGCGGCCGCACACGCAGCTTCCTTAATATTAAACAAATGTTTCAAAGTACAAATGCCCGAAGCCAGAAATGTGTCGACCCAGGCAAGGCGGCCGAGAGGAAACAGCACGTTTCGGCCGCTGCCCGAGAGTCCCCAGGGCCAGGAGGGGAGCTGCGAGCACGTCCGTCCATCCCGCTGCCGCCACCCCCCCCCTTGCCTCCTGGCCACGGACGGCGCGCGGGCGGCACCCGCAGGGGGCGCGGAGGGTGCACAGGTGGGTCCCCGCCCGGCCCGGCCTCCCGCCCCTCCCCGCCCCTCGCGGAAGGCCGACGCGCCGCCCGCTCGCCCCTTTCCTCTCCGTGACATCTTATATAATAACCCGAGCGAATCAAAACGGAAGCGACGCGCGCTGCCGGGGCCCGGCTCCCGGCCGCCACTGGATGCTCGCGTCCCAAGCCCCCGGCCCCCCAACTAGGCGCCGGGACGCGCGGCTTCGGGCGGGGGAAGGGCCCGAGCGCCGCCTCGGCTCGTCCCTCCTCGGCGAAGGCGCTGCCGCCGCCGCCGCCGGTCCCCGCCAGGAAGCCGCGAGCGTCACAAACTGCGTCAGCTTCTTCGAACACGTTTCCTGGGCTCCCTCCAGCCAGGGGGCCGGCTGCTCCCGCGGCGGGGCCGCGGCCCGGGCAGGCGGGAGCCCCTCCAGGGAGGAGAAAGTTCCTCCGGGCCCTCCCCTCGTCCGCGCCGCGCCCGGCCCCGCCGCGCCTCCAGCCCCTCTCCGCGCGACGCCCGCCAGGATGGCAGGTTGGGCAACTTGTGACCCCCGAGCGCCAGGCGGCCCCCTCCTGCCCGCCGGTACGCCCGGCGCCGGGGGCCTCCCCGCCCCCTTCCCCGGCCCGGCGGAATACGGCCACGCTAGAAACTTCCCCGGGCCGCGCGGGGCGGGGGAGCCGCCCGGGTCCCCGCGCATCGCCCTTACCTTGCTCTCGGGAGGCCACGAGCCGGGCGGGGCGCGTGGTGCGCGAGCGCGCGCGCGTGGGGCGGTAGGTGAGGGCGCCCGCGCCGGCGGGGGCGGGGCGGGGGTGCGGGCGGCGCGGGGCGGGGGGGCCGCCCCGGCGGGCGGGCGGGCGGGCAGGCGGCTCGAGGCGAGCGGAGCCGGCGGCGGCGGGCGCGGGGCGAGCGCGCCGAGGGGGCGGAGGAGTTGCCGTGGGTTTGTTTACGCATTGCTGCCCGGCTCGGGGCACAGCCCGCACTCCCTGATTGGACACAAACTGGGGCACAGCCTCTCGCCGCCGCCCGCCAGGCCTCCTCGAGCCGCCGCCGCGCAGCTCCCGGAGCGCCCTGCCCGGCATGGCCCGCGGCGGCGTCCGGGCCTGGAGGGGACGAGCCGCGGCGGCTGCCGGGGGCGGGCGCCAAGCCACTCGTTGGGCCCGGGCTCGCCAGCGCCCACCTGTAGGGGCCCGACCTTGGCAAGGAGAAATTCGAAACTTCAGAGGCTGGAGTCATCGTACCATCTGGGCGTAGAAGGGACATTTTTTCTGCCCCTGACCCACCACCCGATCCCACCCCACCCCAACAGACGGAGGATGTTTGCCCTTGATGGAGAGAAAAGCAGCTCAAATGTCAATATGCCCCTTCGGCGATGGTCAAGCTGAGGCCTCCTATATGAGCTACCCCTGGGAGCTCGCAGTTCCTTCGCCTGTTTCCAGCTTCTCTGCTTGTAAATCCGTCCTCCGCGCAGCATTCAAAGTTGCCATCCCAGAAGTGACCTTGCCACAGGACGCTCAAGATCCTCTGATGACTCCTGTAGCCTCAAGCCCCAGCTCCTTAGTCTGAGTCCTCTGCAGCTGGGCCTCCACCTTTCAGTCTCTTCTCCACTGCCGCCTCACCCCTCAAGCCCTTTTCTACAGACAACACCTCAGATGCCCCTGTCCTTTCATAATTGATTTTGATCCTGCTTTGTTCTCTGCCGGAAACCCCATCGCTCCCTCCAGCGTAGACTCAGCTTGTACACCATCTCCTACCATCTCGGTGCAGCCTCCTCGACCGCTGTGCAGAATCCTCCCCCTGTGGCTTGAGGGTCAGCCATATGCCTACTCTGTGCCCCCACTAGGCTGTGGAACAGGAACCTAGTTTTAACAGGGTTCTGGGGATGGGAGAGATGAACGCTTGAAGAATAAAACTGAGTGTCTGCAGCTCTGCTGGGACTGCAAAACTTCAAGAGCATCTCTATCAAGAGGGTCTCCTGACAGACCATCCACAAACCTTATCTTGCAAAAAGCAAACACTTTCAAAACCCTGAGATTGCCCTCCCAGTGTGTCTCTGTGTTTCCACCTCACCACACCTAGCTGTGTGCCGTCTGTACTCATTATGGGCACTTAATGCTGCTTGGAGGAATAAAAACAGATGTTCCTTATGCTGAGGCTCAAGATGATTAAAATGAGTATAGTAAATCATGAAGAAATAGACATGAATGGCCACAAACCCAGTCATTTTACAGATAATTCCCTGGCTAAGAGCCCCTCCACTCTGACAGCCACTGTGGATCCATCGCTCTCCAATCAAGCAATGGAGAAGTGGACCCGGACCCTCCCTGACTTTTGGAATGTCTGGGTTTCTTACTCACTAGATGCACTGCTTTCAGTCCCCCTGCGAAAGCTGTGTTTGAACTCTGAGGGTGAATCCAAGAACAAACGTTTTCTTTTCCAGGTTCCTCGATGGTGATCATTTAATGCAGTGCATTAGTTACAAAGCTGTTGAAAGAACTATAATTACAACCAGGGAAAGGTGAGGCAACTCTGAGATTAGTAACTGCTGGGTGCATCTTCTCTCCTAGGTCTGGACGGATAAAGGGAAGAGGCTACCAGAACCAGGAAGGGCTTGTCCAGTGGGCGCTGGAGCCATGAGGGATGTTCAGCTACTGCTGGAGATGCCTCCCAAAGCAGAAAGCGGGGAAGGAATCCCCTGGCCTTTTCCTTCCTCACCCTCTGGGACCACCCAGTAGTAGGACACAAGAGAGACCAGTGGACAAGATACAGGAGGCAGGGTTCAGAACCCCTCCAGTACAGATCAGGACAAGGAAAGGAGAAGGAATCTGAGGTTGCACTAGACTTGGATGCTTGATTACCTCCAGGACTTGATTACCTCTGGGACTCTCCCTCTGGGGCTTGGCTTCTCTGTGGGCAGCACAAACTTTCTCTTTTTCTTTCCGAGTCCCAGAACTCTCTTCTCTCTCTTTGCCCTTTTGCTTCCATTTCTCCTGTGTCCACTTCTTTACCATGACTCCCTTATGTTCCCTTTTTCCTCTTCTCTATCTCTGGCTCACTTTTCTCTTTGTGTTCCCACATACCTCCTCCTGCCCTTGACCTCTGCTTATCCTGCTCCTTCCTGGGTAGGATGGCAGCCTTCTTCAGCATGAAGGAGATAAGCAATTTCTTATAGAGGTGATGGAATTTGGAACTATCATCTTGTTGCCTCTCTAGACACTATGCGAAATATTTTACATTTGTTATCTCACCTCACATATACTAGCTGGGCACTACTGAATATAACTGGTGTCTTCATGATTGCTGGTTTCAGGGAAGGCTTTGCTGGTGCAGGTCACCAGCGACACTGCTGCTAGTCCTCTTAACCTTCCTCATCTCTTAAGTGTCTCTCTCCACCCTTTCTTCTCCGTGTGCTACATCTTTTCCTTTCATTAGCACAGATATTTTTCCTAGATCCCAAACCCCAACAGTCTAATACATCTCCACTCTAAATCTCCAAAGATTGAGAATGGCTCTTTGAACGAGGTAGCATTTCAATAGCTGGGTAGAATTTCAATAGATGGAGATTGAGGAAGGACAGTCTTAGTAGAGTGAAAATCCAACTTGACTGAAACATAAGAGATGACTAGGAAAGACCAGATTTCAGAAATTTGTCTTTAAATCTCAGTTCTCTAAGACAGGGCACTCAGAAACACAGATTAATTCTAAGCATATTTAGAATAGGTGTAATTCATGTAATTAGAATCATAACATTTTAAAACTAGAAAGAAATCTGGACATTGTCTGGCTTTACATGTCCACTTTTAAGGGAGCTGAGGCCCAAAAGACTTCTCTACCTGGAGTATCATGGTAGTTAAACATGGGCATTAGAGTTTGGCTACCTGTATTCAAATCCCTGCTTTGACAAATGTTAGGTTATATGAGCTTGAGCTTATCTGTGTTTAAGTTTCCTGATCTATAAAATAGGAAGTAGAACCTATCTTGGTGGGTTGTTGTTAAGAATTAAATGTTTTTACAGGTAAAACACATAGCACACTGCCTATCAGATAGTCTGTGTTCAATAAATATAGGTAAGTAATGTTATGTTTTCCCAAAGCCATTCTGCTGGCAGACACCAGAGCCACAAGTGGCCCCCCAAATCTCTTAAGCCATAGTTGAGTGTCCTCTCCATTACTAGAAGTTATATCTCAGGGTGCTTGTTGAATGCCATCTATGGGAATATGGTGCTCCTCTTGTCTGCCGTTTAAAGAAGTTCTCAGTTATCTTTCTAGCTCCCGTTCCTCCACACTTCCTGCTGCCTGTTCTGTACCAACCTCAGTATTCCCACCGTGCAATCAGTGCTGCATGTGTGAGGTTCCCCGAGGGAAGAGGGACATCAAAATTAGCAGTGGACCTGTATTTCATAGTCTACAATATAGTTTACAAGTTCTGATACAGTCAAATTTTACTGATTTAAATTTTAAAGGACCAAAAAAAATCATTGAATTAAAGGGATATGGATGACCTGTCATTCTGCAGCCTACAAAGTGTCAAACCTACCAGTTTAAAATTTTGGTAGTTCCTTAGGGGAACTCACTGGCATCAAGAAAAAGCCTTCCTTGAATTGAGTGTCCAATCCTTCAACAAAAATGTGATAGTAAGAATCTTCTTTGACCCCCCCCCCCCAACTTTTCCTTTCCAGGTCCCTGGTCCCGCTTTTCAAAACTCCCCCAGCTCCAGGATCTTCATGCAGCCTGCTCTCTGGACTCTAAGCACCTTGAGGAAATGAACCACAATCTCCTCACCTTCTCATCTCTAGAACATAGCTCAGGATCTGGGCACAACAGGTGCCCACGTGTTGTTGAACTGACTGTTGCAATAAATGCCACACATACCAAAAGATCCCTTCTGCCTCCTCTTCCAAAGCTTTGCCTCCTCAGTTGATTGTCCTTAGCTAGTTGTCAGCTTGCTACACTAATTCACCAGAAAGCATGACAACAGCTGAATGTGAAATAAATGTGCATTTCCCTATACAAACCACACCCACAGGGTTTTTTTTAATGGTGGAAATCCAGGCAGTATTTTAAGGGTCAGAAAGGTATTTTGGGGGCAGCTGGACTTTCCTAACCCCCTCACATCACACCACACAAACTGAAGCTTATCTTTCCTATAAATAGAGACTACTTGACTTTGATTGTTTCACATTTTAGTTTAGAATTCTTAGGTTAATTTATAGACAGCCTCTATTCTTCATATGGCTGTATTAATTATCCTGCTGACGTCATTTCTTACACGGCATAGTTTTCTTTAATCTTAAAAATGTTGGTGGGGGTGTGTAGCTCAGTGGCAGAGCACATGCTTAGCATGCATGAGCTCCTGGGT
Organism: Vicugna pacos; assembly: GCF_048564905.1. Lineage (NCBI taxonomy): Eukaryota > Metazoa > Chordata > Mammalia > Artiodactyla > Camelidae > Vicugna > Vicugna pacos. Next base: position 69,737,450 of record NC_132997.1, on the reverse strand, counting down.
TCAACACCCAGTACCTCCATTAAAAAAAAAAGATTAAAAAAAAAAGTCAATCATTGTCCCGTTTTTCTCTTTTACTTCAAAGCCAGACTAATGACCCAATACCTTGAGCACTCACTGACTCTTTAATCCCCAATATCTTTCTTCTACTTCCTCTATTTCATTGACAGGTTTTCTCTAGGAAGCTGGAAGGAATTGAAGGATTAATTCTAGATCAACTCCTCATTTTATAGGAGAGGCTACTGAGGCACAAATGTCAGTGGCAGAATCTAGAATTCCCAAAGCCATCATCTGCCATGCCTTGTCCATCTGAAAGGGTCCATTGCCAGCTGCCCTCCTTACTTCCCTATTTCTACCTGTCACCACCATCCTTTGGGCCCTTTAGGATTAAAATGAATGGTCTTTGATTCTTCCTTCCCTTCATGCCTCCTCTTTCACATCAGGCTGTCTCTCTGACCCGTCTTTCTAGTCTGAACTGGCACATGGTTCAGGGCATTTTCTCTTTACAACTGTGTTACTACAACAGGTTGCTAAAGGTTTCATTGTCTCTCTCCAACCTCTTCCTCTCATACAGAGTGAACCTAGCAGAACCGTCTTAATATAACTTAATTTTTTTTTTAGTTACAATAAAATGGTGACATTTTGCCATATAAAATAAAATTCAGTGTGCATTTAGACTATCAATAAAATACAAGTTTACTATTGCCAAGCCTTTCCAGTTCTGAGACATAGCCCAGTAAACTAGCTGTGAGACCTTGGGCAAGTTATTTAACTTCCATGAACTGCCATGTCCACAGTCTATTAATTGGTGATGTTATTAGTATATGTGCCTAATGCATAGGGTAATTTGAAAATTAGATAAAATGAAAATGTAAGGTTTATTTATTAATAACAGTACCTATAATAGCTAATATTTGTTGAGGTTACTATGGACCAGGCATTATTCTAAGCTCTTTAAATGAATTATATCATATTGACCCTTTAATATAGATTCCATTATTATTTCTAGATGAGAAAACTAAAGCCCAAAGAAGTTCCCAAGATCAACAAGCCAAGAAGTGGCTGAACCAGGATTCTAAACCAGGCAGGCAAACCTGGGGAAACCTGTATGCCACAGACTGGAACATGGAAGGCATTTAGTAAATGGGATTTGTTTGATTGCTGTTATTTATTATCAGTATTATCACTTTAAAGAGAGGAGGAACCCTTTTCTCTGCTTTCCTTCCAGATTTCTTTCAAAAGTTGAGCCTTAGCATCACTTTAGGAAGAGATGGATAATTTATGATAATCCAGTTTGCTGGGTGCCACTTGTTTCTGCTTCCCAACAGAGGCTGGAGGGGTGATTCGGGATTCTTGCACTGCTGGAGCCCTGTACTCACCCTGATCCTCCCTGTCCCCACTCTGGCCTCCATAATATTCTTGATAAAATGGGAATCACACAGACAAGCTCTGACCCAAGAATAGTTCATAGTGACAGGTCAAAGTTCCTTTAGGGCTTTCCCATGGTTGGGAGCAGAATTTTCTCTGTGTTGAGCTCTGTTTGTTTTTCTGCTTCAGACATTGTTGCCTCAGAAGACAATTTAGGAAAGAGAATCTCCCCAGTGGCTTCCCAGCAAATAATTCTTTTGGTCTCTATTATGGTATTTCATTCCCTTCCCTTAGGGCACCTTTTGCACCATGATCATCAAATGGTCTGATTTAAGTCTGCTTCCCTTTGATGCTAAAAACAAAACAAAACCCCTCATTACTGGTTTTGATGTTCCTTTCCAGGTGCTCCAAGAATTCTCCTTTGGCCCACTCTCTTTCTGCACTTACTTGACACACCATGCCTCCCCTGTTCCCTTGCCTTCCTCAAGTGTCTCTTGCCCTCAAGCATCTGGTTGTTTATATTTGAACATCTGATCTTTTTGATTCATAGCATTTGACCTTGGCCTTCCAATAATGAGATTTTCATAGATCCTAGAATAAGACAATGTTAAAGCCAGAAGGACTTTTGTGGATAACAGAGGCCATCTGATTCTTTTTAGAATGAAGAATCAAGACTCAGGGAAGCCAAGTGTCAGATGCAAAGCTAAACTGTCTCGGATGGGGAGAAGGTAGAATCAGACCCAAGCCTTCTGCTTCATTTATTTCTTGTGAGTTACATTATGATACCTGGTACTAATAATATGAGGAATTTACAAATGTCTTCTTCCAAAATGTTTAAGTTTTCGTATCAGTGGTCTTCCTAATATATTTCTGAGAGACTCAGGGGAATAGGAATTCCATGATTGAAAAAAAAATGCAGCCATAAGAAGACACTAGTTACAGAGCTCAGACCATGTCCTTTAATGATCATCTTTCTTTTCTAGTGGCACTTTGTACAGTGCACACATAAATTCTCAACAATGATGATGATGATGGTGGTGGTGGTGGTGGTGATTCATGATGACCAGGTCTCATATTTCTTTGCTTTCAGTCCTTCTCTACCATTTTGTTCTCTATAGTCCCAACTATTTCTGGGTTTCAAGCTTTCAGGAAGCCTAGCTCCTTTAGTTTAGAGTTCTTTATGAGGGTGATGAGTGGGTATTCAGTAGTTGCCTTCCACAGAGATGCTGCTGTTGCTGATGATGACGACTTCAAGTGGTTAGAGATCTACCCCCAAGCACATATATATATTTTGAAACTTTTCTAAACTTGAGGAAGTGTGTTCTTAAAATAATGCCAGCTATTGCATAATAGAAGCATTCTCTGGTCCAATAGTTTGGAAAATACTAGATGAAATAGAATTAAACTGTTTAGGGTTGATTTGTTTTGTTTTTACTGGAATTCACAGGGTCTTTAAAACGCTATGTAAATCTTGTTATTGTTTGCTTTTTGAGGGGGAGGTAATTAGGTTTCTTCATTGATTTCCACTTGGAGGAGGTACTGGGGATTGAACTCAGGACCTCTTGGGTGCTGAACATGCACTCTACCACTTGAGCTATACCCTTCCCCCAAAACACTATGTAAATCTTAAATTCCTAAAGGAGAGTGGTAAAATAGGTGGAATTCCCCAAATATATTTGATTAATCAAATCATTTATTTCTTGAACATCTTTCTCATGGGAGTGGTATAACACAGAACAAACTTTGGGAAATGTTAAATATCCTTTGGGTTTCAATTAGAGTGGACAGTACGGCATTTGTTCTAAAACTATCTGTTTCAAATGTTCAGATACTTTTCCGTAGGTCCTTAGATATAATGACTTAGCCTGTGCCTCTTCTCATACCATTTCAGGACCTAGATGCTGTTATTTCTCATCCTGAATTTCTCCAGACAGAGAAATCATAGGTTATTTAACTCTGACCTCCTATGTGAGCCACTCAATTCCCATGATCATTTCAACTGTCCTCTTCTAATCGACAGTTTTCAAGGTGCACCGTCAAAAAGTTAATGACAACTAGCATTTCTGAATATGTATGATGGGCCAGTTATTATGCCAACAGCTTTATATGTAACATCCTACTTAACTGTCACCACAATTCTATTTCCATTTTACACCTAAGGGAACTGAAGTGAGCTTAAGCAATTTAAGTAACTTTGCTGGAGAAGATCTCAGTTAAGAAAGGCAAGCTGGGGCTGGTAGGGTATAGCTCAGTGGCAGAGTGTATGCTTAGAGTGTATGCTTAGCATGCACGAGGTCCTGGGTTCAATCCCCATTACCTCCTAAAAAAACCCAAAAGCTGAGGAGGAGGGAAAGCTGGGATCTGAACCTGATTGTGTTCAACTCTTAAGGATTACTGCACACTGCCCTTCCCATGTCAGTTCTGTTTTTTAATGTATGTGTTGCCTCCTCAGTCAGAATCCTTTAAGAGCAGAGGCCATGAGGTCCAGACTTCAGTACAATCTTCTGTGCTTGACAGCTCCTGGCATGCTGTAACCGTTACTCCATTGAATATAAAGCTTGTGCAACTCGTCTAAGCCATTCAGCTAGTAAATGATGGGCCTGAGATCTGCACCCGTCTCCCACACCATGCACATCACTGCTCATGGATTTCTCACCAGGACCCCATGCTGGGTGCCCCAAGTGAGCTCTCTCCTTTGAGGTCACCCTCACCAGGCTTTTGAGCCTCCCAAACAAACAGTTTTGTTCCCCACAGCCTCCAACACATTCATTCTGCCTTCTCCCAAACAGACACTGGTCCTAGTCCCAGTTAACTAAATCTACCCGTAAGGCTGAATACCCTGCTAAGCAAGAAAGCACTTTTGTTGTTGTCGTGTGCTCATTTTGTTGGTGGTATTTGGAGGATGTTCTCAACTCCAGCACTTCACCTTTGGAATCCCTTACCAGACTTTGTAATCTTTTATTGTAAAATACTAACGCGACGATGGCCCCAAGGGGGAGCTGCGCTGGCGTCTTGGTGCGTCTCCCCACCCAACGCGGCCCAGCTGCACCGCTGGCCACACATTCAAAGCAAGGCGCCCTGCAGGCGTGGTTGGAAGCGCCACCCCTGAAGCGCCCGTGGAAATCCCCGCGGGCCGCTGGGCGATGGATGGCTGGACACTGCCTGGCAAAGGCTTTGAAGACCGTGTCTCTCTCTGTGGCCTTGGCCTCCATGGCAGTCAAGCCTAGCAGCTGCCCGGACATCTCTGGGCTGGAGCCTGTGTTCATCACGTGGGTTTCCCCCAGACTTCACCATGTCAGTGTCAGATGGCGCTGCCGACACCCCCTACAAGAAGGCCAGGACATCTCCGTACCCTGGCTCTACAGTAGAAAGAACTGCAGTCCCCGACGAGAAAGTGAGCTGGCTGGTTGAGCGGCCAGAGTACAAGCCTGTCGAGTACACTTCTGGCTCTGTCTTGGCCAGACCCTTTTGGGCAGATCCCCCAGTCGGGGAAAGGAACTTCTCTCCTAAATTTAACGAAAAGGATGGGCATGTTGAGAGAAGGAGCCGGACCGGTTTGTATGAGGTTGAAAACGGTAGACCCAGAAATCCTGCAGGTCGGATAGGGCTGGTTGGCAGAGGGCTCCTGGAGCGTTGGGGTCCCAGTCAGGCTGCAGATCCCATCTTAACCAGGTGGAAAAACGATGGCAAGGGAAATAGAGTTATCCACCCGGTTTCTGGGAGAAACATCCTGCAATTTGTGGCCATCAAAAGGAAAGACTGTGGAGAATGGGCCATCCCTAGGGGGATAGTGGATCCCGGAGAGAAGATTAGTAGCTCCTCTTCAGTGAGGAAATTTGGTGAGGAAGCCATGAACTCCCTACAGAAATCCGAAACAGAAGCACAGGAGTTGGAGAAACAGCTGCACAAACTATTCAGCTAGGAACACTTTGTGGTCTATAAAGGCTATGTGGATGACCCCCGAAACACGGATAACGCATGGATGGAGACAGAGGCTGTGAATTACCATGAGGAGACAGGGGAGGTAATGGCTCATCTTCCTTTGGAAGCTGGTGATGATGCCAAGAAAGTAAGATGGGTGGACATTAATGATAAACTCAAACTTTATGCCAGCCACTCCTAATTTATTCAGCTTGTGGCTGAGAAACGAGGTGCCCACTGGAGGGAAGACGTGTCTCCTGACTGCCATGAATAGAGGTGTGGAGTCTCACGTAAGCCAAAGGCCTTCAAATGAATACAAGTAGATAAGACGCAAACAGCCCAGAAGTCCCAATGAACAGGACAGGGAGGGTTACTTCTTTTGGTGATTATTTCCAAAACTGTTCACAGGATGGAGGCTTTATATTAGGAAATAATATTGGACTAATTTGGGGGAATGGAAACAGATTTCTTGGCTTTCCAACTGGAAGAAGAGGAATATAGTCACCCATTGTATATGCTGTAACCATAGCTTTAACCCAATTATACAACAAATGCTCTTTGAAGAATTATAGGTAAAACAAAGATAACTTCTTACCAACCATGGCCTCTACTTTCCATCCAGCTTGCATTTGTCAATTCTTTCTTTCTCCTGATGTATTTGACTGTGGCTTCATCTAATGTATAATCTGATTTTCTGGATAACATTTGTTTTTCAAATTTAGCTTTATGGCATCTTGTGTTTGCTGCTTTCAAGTACAGAAGCTTTCTGATTATTCTTGTTTTTAGAACCTTCAGTTTTAAGGGAAAAGTTCCATCTCTATTTCAGTCCATAAGGATCAAATACTTATGAACCAGAAAAAAAAATGCAGTGACAAAATGAGCTTAATAGCCAGCCCTCCCTCTGGTTGTCAGAACTATTCCGTCTGAACAGAATGGACTAAACTCAGGACACCAGTTTCCTCTCAAATCAGAAGATGAGAGCCTCATCTCAGAAGACCCAAAAAATGCCAGTTTCTATCATGAAGAAGTCTCTATCAGGCGATGTATGTAATCACAGCCTAATAAAAATATAATTCACAGCTAATTTTTTCTCCATTTAAAAAACCCCAACATATAAAGTGTTTATAATCAATTTGCAAACAGAGATAGGCACTGATAATCTCATAAGAAAACATTTAATAATAATAGCTAACACTTATATCCCACACACTCTTTTAAGTGCCTTATGTATGGTGACTTATTTATTCCTCAGGATCACCCTATATGGAGGGTACTCTTACCTTACAGGTTGGTTCCCCAGGGAGCAAGCTCTGAGCTGGTGATGAACACTGCAAGATGTTTCTCCCAGAGTGGTCTTGAGATCGGCTCTGGGAAGTGAGGAGAAGGAAACAGGATCGGGTAGGGTGAGACACTGAGGTGGAAGCGCGATGAAGCCCACAGTCAGCCCCATTTGGAGCTCTCGGGCTCGGAAGGCTCTTCTAGCTCTTCTGGTTCGGGGGAGGATTCAGGCCTTTATCTTCCTTGTGAATTAGTCATTGCAGGTGGGCTGCCCCGGAAGGAGGTGTGACCTTGGGAGAGAGGTCATTAGCCAAGGCGATGCCCAAGGAGGGCTAACAGGTGAATGCCGTCTTCTACTAACACTCCCAGCAGCTGAGGGGGGAATCTGGGGAAGGAAAGGGGCAAGCATCACAGGGTCTACCCCACATGATTCCTTGTTTTACAGATGATATAACCGAGGCACAGGGAAGTTATGGGACCTGAACCAAGTTCTACAACCAGAGTGGTGGAGGCAGGATTAGAGCACAGGTTCTTGGGCTCAACAGTCCAGCCCCTTGACCACAACACCATAGTCCCTCCAGTAGTTACCCGCCTCTCGTCTCCAGGTTCCCTGTGCCCTGTTCCTTTAAAAGGAAGAGGAAGGAAGTCACCATTATATCTCTTCCCACAGGCACCTTCGGTCAGAGTTCCCTTTCTTAAACCTGAAGGGCACGAGCAGGATTTCATTTGTTTTTCTTGTGGAAGCTGTTGTATTTACAGGTGATGACAATTGTAAAAAGGCTCACCCATGGATGCCCACCATTGTTCATGCTCAGGAAAAAATTTAATTCATTGCTTTTTTTTGTGAATTCTATAACCACTTGTTTTAAGGATGGAGCCATGTGTTCTATATATTCTTCTCAGCTCAGTGAGTTTTCCAGGTGAGATGTCTCCGTCTTTAATAATTGAGGCACCTGGTTGGTCTAACATATTTTGAGTGTTCCTAAACCTACTTCATTATTTCTTTCTTCAAAATGTTAAGCTCCTGGAAATAAATACATTTACACATACTGCCCCCATAATCCTGAAACCTGAGAAACCTGAAATACTGCAAAAACCTGAACTAATGAAGCTCTAATGTCTCAAATTCAATCTATGGAGAACAGAATTCTTGATTTTTTTCCCCCAAGAAAACTGTTTCCATCACTCTTCCAAGGTAACTGGCACCCAAATCTATCCAAGCTGCACAAGAGAACAAGGAATTAGCCTAGATTCCTTGCTTTGCCTCTCCTCCCACGTTCAGTTCATCAGCAGAACTTAGCCTGACCTCCAACACAATGCATCTGGCATCATTCGCTGCTTTCTATCTTCAGTAGCTGCCCTAATCAAGCCACCACCCTCCTTCTCTGGACTATGGCAGTTGCCTCCTAGCAGGCCTCCCTCCTTCCATTCTTGTTCTCCTGCAGGTCCTTTTCCCCTAAAAATGAAACGATGTTTTTAAGAATGTCAGTCTTGTCCCAACCCGGCTTTATGGACTATGCTCTAGTCTGACCTGGCCACATTCCACACTGGCTAGTCTAGCTTTTCTCTTCCTGGCATTCTTCATATTTGCTTCTGCCCCAGGGCCTTTGCTTTGCTTTTCCTTGCCTAGAATGGCCCTTCCATACTGTCACGAAGTCAGCTCCTGGGTCAGGCAGATCTCATTCACATGACAGTTCCAAAAAGAGAGTTTTCCTGGCCACATCATCTAAAGTAGCTCACCCAATCTGTTTTTACTCATTCACACTGTTTTATTTGCCACATAGTATTGAGCACCAGCTGAAATTATCCTGTATATTTCTGTCTACTTAAAAGAGCGTCCAGTGATTTTTCTGTCTTGCTGACTGCTATAACCCTAATGTCTAGAATAGTGTCTGGTATGTCAATGAATTATTTGCTCTGTTAATAGTTTTTTATATACTGTGCCCCCTCTCTTAAAAAATTGTAAATGTGATCACAGTACCCTTGGCCTAACTTTCTTATTTAAAAAGATTTTTACCTTGAAATAGTTTTAGACCTAGAAAAAAGTTGCAAAATATATATTCCTGTATAATCCTTCCCCCGGCTTCTACAAATGTTGAAATTTATTTACATGGTACAGTTATTGAAACCTAAAAATTAACACTGATTTGATACTTTTTACTATTAGCTAATCTACAGAGCTTATTCAAAATTTGCAAATTATTCCACTAATATCCTTTTTCTGTACTAGAATCCAAGGATTCCACATTTTATTTAATTGCCATGTCTCCTTTATTTCCTCCAATCTTGGAAAGTTCCTCAAATTTTTTTTTTGGTCTTTTATGACCTTGATACTTTTCTAGGTACTGGCCAGTATTTTTTACCAGAATGTTCCACAATTTGGATTACTCTGACATTTTCTCATGAGTAGATTGACGTTGTACATTTTTGGTATGAATATTGTAGATGTGATGTTGTTTGGGTAAGCTTTTATATTGAAAAAGTTAAGGTAAAATTTTCAATGTAATCATGACTAGATAGTAAACAGTATATGCTATGTTTTAAAATGTGACTGTGGAATTCCAACCACCTTGTGCTACTTGTGACCAGTATTTTTATATCTTTATGTATTTTTTTGTGTGTACACACATACACACACCCACCCCACTGACTATATGTATTCTAACCCTCCCACCCCTTCTCTGTAAGAGACGGTGACCAGGAAGTTCTGAATGTCATTCACTATCCTCTATCATTTTTCTTCAAGTTCATGAGATGACACTTGAATGCTACGTTATCCCACTGTATCAGTTAACTATTTCCACCAGAAAAAAAAAAATTCTGCAAACAATTCCAAAACACAGTGGCTGAAAACAGAAATATCTAGCTTGTAACTCTGAAGGGTAACAACTCAGGCTGGGTTTGACCGGGTGGTTTTTCTGGTCACGACTGGGCTCATGTCTGGGAACTGGCTAATCTAGGACAGCCTCGGGATGATTCAAGAGAATCTACCCTGCACCATGTCTCTGATCTATCAAGCTAATCTAAGCGTGTTCTCATGGCAATGACAGCAGAGCAAAGGTCAAACGGAAACATGCAAGGGTTCTTGAGTCCCAGGGTCAGCACTGGCACCACATCACTTCCCTGCATTCTATTAGAAACAGCAAGTCATAAGGTCAACCCAGAATTGATGGGTGGGGAAATAACTCTACCTCTTCAGAGGAGGAAAGTAGAAAGTCACATGCAAAGGGCTTGGATACAGGGAGGTGGGAAGAACTGAGGCCATTTGAGCACTCAATGATCCAACATCTATTGTGCCTTTGTTTTCCAAACTGTTTTATTGCGATGTAATTGGCATACCATACAGCTCACCCACTTAAAATGTACAATTCAATGGTTTTTTTTAACTATATTCACAAGGTTGTGCAACCATCATTGCAATCACTTTTAGAACATCTTTATCACTCCATTCGGAAGCCGTGGGGTAGCAGAACTCTATTACGATTTCTTTTTACTGGAGCCAAAGAATGTATCTTAATCATATTCACATCCCCAGTGTCTAGTACAGTGTTTTTGATCCGCAGTAGGTGCTCAGTAAATGTCTGCCCGAAAGAACTGAAGAGATAACAGGTTTTGCCTGCTCAGCACTGCAGTTTACCTATTAACACATCGCAGGCTTCTAGATTAAGTCCAAAAGTATTTTGTTTTGGTGCAAGTTTCTGCCACTCTCTATACCTGGCAATGGCTGAGCAATTGTCCCCTTTGATGAATCATTTCCAGGTACTCTCAGCATGCTGCTGAACATTCTCTTTTCTTGTTATCGAGGTCTTTATTGAATGGGATGACAAACTGTTGAAAGAAAACTATGGGTAATTACAAAATAATAGGGTAGTCAGGTTTGCTTCATCATTTGCTTTAAGTTTGGTCCACATGGTCCCTGTGCACGTCCCTTGTCCTTTCTGTGTGGTGACAGCAGTAACAGGTACATTTACTCTGTGCCAGGCATTGTGCATGCAATATTGTCCATGCTTCTTACCAAGGCCATGAAGCCAAGACAAATCTATCTGTGTCACTTCAAACTAGCAGCTTTTCGAGAGCACAGGCTTTTCTCTCCTTTTTCAGCATCCACTATGGCCACATACGTATTTCATAAAATCCCAAGTGAAATATAAAAGCTAAAAAAATTTTCTCCTTTATTATTAAAAAATGTAGAGAGAAGCAAGGAGCCAAATAAAAAGAAAAGCCATTTTCTTCAGCTCTGATGAGTTTCCTAATGCTGAAGTTTACATATGGCAGTATACTTTCTAGGTGAGAAAAATTCCGCCTTTTGGGAGTTCTTGAAAGGTTTTGATGGTATATACTTTAAAAATGGAAGCTTGTCAAGACTTTCCTCATGGTTATGCATTATGGGAATGCTAAAATCACATTTCAGTATGGTATGTTTTGTTCTTGGACTTGTCACTAACTAGCTGTAGGAACTTGGGCAAGTGGCTTCACCTATCCAGATTTTCTTGTGGCTTATCATTCTATAAGGGTTCAATTGACAGATGTTTGCAATACTTCTATATTTACGCTACTGGAAAGGGTACACAGACTTACCCATTTATAATTACTATATATTTACAAAAAGCAAACTTTCCAAAACAGGGATGGGGATTTATATATGGAAGAAATCTGAATCCTGTTGACTAAAATTTCTTGTTTAAGAAAATTGGTATGTTAGCTATCTGTTTCTACTTAGCAATGTTACCTCAACTATACAGCTTAAAATGACACACATGTATTATGTCACAGTTTCTGTGGATCAGGAATCTGAGCACAACGTAGCTGCCTTAGGGTATCAAAAGGGATTGACTGGGGCTCCTGTCTTATCTGAGGCTTGACTGAGGAAGGAGTCGCTTCCAAACCCATGTAGTTGTTGGCATTTAATTCGTTTCCAGTTTTGCACTGAAGGCCTCAGTCTCTTGCTGGCTCTTAATTGGAGGCTGCCCTCAGTTGCCGCCGCCCGGCCGTCTTCACAGGTCAGCTCACAATAAACAACTTGCTTCTCCAAAGTCAACAAGAGAGAGTTTCCTTGCAAAAATGGGTTTCAGTATTAGGTAACAGAGTCAAGTCCAGGTATCCATGTACATCCTGTCACATTTGCTATATTCCATTGGTTAGAAGCAAACCACGGGTCTCACTGCTCAAGGGGAGAGGAGCACACAAGACATGCGCACCCAGCAGTTGGGATCATGGGGACCACCCTAGAGTGTACTGGCCACAGTTGGAAAAGCCCAAAACGTATGTGAGCAATAGAGCAGGATTAAATTCCAGGAGCCACTCTATCCCCGAGACATGCACACATGTAAATCTTGCAACCAGGGAAGCATCCTGCTGCTCTGTTGTTCTCCACCTAGCAGACCGTTGTCTCTGCTTTCTCTCGCCAGCCCAGCCCACAGTCCAATCCACCAATAAGATACCAAACACGACCTGCTCTCCACTTCCACTGTTTTCCTGCCATTCCCACTTACCGCTGTCTTTTCCCCAGACATCAACCACGTCTCTCAGATGGCCTTCTGGGGCCCACTTTCGCCCTCCTTTATGGTCCACTCCTCATATGGCAGCCGGGTGCTTTTCTTAAAGCGTAAATCAGCGTTTTCTCCTGCTTAAAGTCTTCCATTAGCTTTCTACTGAATGGAAGTAAAGTCCAAACTTCTTTATCTGGCCCATAGAATCCACATAAACTGATCTCTGCCTGTCTTTCTAACCTCATCTGTCCTATTACATTTCTCTTTATACACAGTCTGCATTGTTTAATTTGTAATAATGACATCTATTTTTTATTTCATAATCCAAAAATACTTTAAGGTAAATAAAATTAGTATTAGTAAATAAGCTAACAAAGAATATAATATCACTTGACCAGAGTAAAGTAAGTTTTAATAAAGCTAAGCATTTGAGGCTAAGTTTTTTTTGAATGAATAAAAGATTATTTAGCAGTTATGGCTTTATGGGTGATCCACTGCATCATGTATAAGATAATTTGATCCAAAATGAGATATCCTAAAACATGATAATTTGAAACCAAAATGGAAATTTGGAATTACAGAGCAAATTAAAGAGAAAAATTAAAACAAAGAAACAAAAAAACACCAAAAATAAAATGAGTTATCCTAAACTGGATTAACTTCTAAGATAATATAAAATCCCAGTTTACACTACTAATATATACTGAAGCAGGTTTATCTATAAAGTGGTGAGTTTTAATATTTTGGGAGGAGGCAAGCAAAATTTATTATGTAGGCAGCTTATTAACTGAGCTTAATCAAAATTTAAAGTTATAAAATCATGTCCATAATAAAATCTAAAAGTAAAAGTTAATATTCTTACATTTTTAGTAGTTACAACCATGAAGATTCACATTCTAATTAACTGTGTCCAAATTATTCACTTATCATAGGCCAGTCAAGCACCTGGGTGTGTTCATCCAGGTAAGATACAGTGGAAGAACACAGCCCCAAGAGAGAGACTGCCTGGAACTGAATCTGAATTTTACAGCTCGGTAGCTGAACGACACATTCAGTATATTCAAACATTCTGAACCTCAGTTTCCTCATAAGCAAACAGGGATAAAAGTACCTACCTCTCAGAGTAATTTCAAGGAGTAAATAAACTTATTTATTGGCACACTGTAGGTACTCAGTACGTGTTCTTTTCTTTTTCCCCCACCACTGCTTGGCTAACCAACCCAAAAGTACTGTAAAATGATCCACATTCTATTTCTATTCCCATTATGTTAGACCTAGGATCAACTTGGGCAGAAGAAAAGAATCAGAAAAAGTATCATAAAGGCAGAATCATCAAGACTTGTCTGACAGAGGAAGAATGAGGCAGAAGCCACACATGCGTCGTTGATTTCAGCTGGAAGGGGTCACTTACATGGGTTGCAAGGAATTAGTGTTTGTTTGTCATCAGGTACGTAAGTAAATCATGGGAAATGATAGGACACTTTTTGTTAAGTGATATTATTTACTCATTGAATAAGCTATGCTGCTGTTCCCCTCACTCCCTGCATTTTGAATATAATGAATATTCATTTGAAACGGAAAAATCTGTGTGGTTGTTCAGGGTATTTTAGAAAAATTCATTGTCAAGTATTGAACGTAATGCAAATTCATTACTTATATTTCTCACCAGAAGTAGTTGTTTTATGAGATGAGTATTCTTTCACTATTATTTCATTTCCAGAGCAACAGGGGCTTTGGTTTTTCTCAGATTAGTTTTGGGAGAAATGACATTGCAGTTACTTGCAATCTAATGAAGAAAATTCTTTTATGGCTTCTCACTTTGGGATGCTGTTAGATTGCGTTGGCATGGTGCAGGGAGAATCTTATATTTATAAGTTCTGCAAACTCTTGGTGGTTTTAATGTTGTCATAGGTTCTAAAATATCACTGTGTAATTTTTAATATGGAAAGGTGCCGTTTCATTAAGTTAGCTTGACTTGGTTAATAATCTATCAAAACAAACTCAGTGAAAATTCTTTCACTTTCTTTTTTAATCCTGAAAGCAGCAGTTTACTTCTTGGTTAACCACGGTGTGAGATCATAGAAAACATGTATTGGTTTCTGCCCCCCAGTTCCTGGCACAGAGTTCCTAAAACCCTTGTAATTTCCTTAGTGATTAGAGCACGAGGGGCATCTTTTGTTCTAATGAGGTGACCCTGGGTGAGCTTCTGGCTGGGGACTGGTCACCAGAAAGACTAAGCTATGATTAGAAGATTGGAATGCTCAGCTCCACCCCTCATCCCCCAGAGAGGAGAGAGGGGCTGGGAGTAGAATTCATAATGGATTATGTGTATGTGAGGAAGCCTCCATAAAATCCTGACAGTATGGGGTTTGGGAAGCTTCCAGGTGGGTAACCACATCCACATTGGGAGCATGATGCCCCCAGCCTCTGTGAGGATAAAAGCTTTTGTGCTCAGGAACCTCCCAGACCTCGCCCTATATATCTCTTCATCTGGCTATTCATCTGCAGCCTTCATCATGTCCTTTAATATACATAAGAAAGTGTTTCCCAAGTTCTGTGAGCCACTCTAGCAAATTAATCACACCCAAAGAGAGAGTCATTGCAACCTCCGATCTCCAGACAGGTGGTCAGAGGCACAGGTGATGGTCAGAGGCACAGGTGATAGTCAGGGCTTTTAATTGACCTCTGAAGCATGTGTGTGAGGACAGGGTAGGATGGGGAACAGTCTTGTGGGACTGAGCCCTTCACCTGCGGGATCTGAGCTACCTGCGGTGTTAGAACTGAGTTCAACTGTAGGACACCCAGCTGGTGTTGGAGAGAATTGCCTGGTGTAGGGGAAAAACCTCCACATATTTAGTGACCACAAGTGCAGTGTTTTGTGCCAACAGTCAAGGAGAATCACAGGGAAGAAACACACAGTAGGGAAGAACTGGGTTTTCCCCTTCAAAGGCAGTAGACTACACTGTGTACATGTGGACGCTCAGATTCTCTCTTCCATTTGGGTTTTCTAATGAGTAGGGTGACCAATTGTCCAAGTTTGCTCAGGACTGTCCTTGTTTTAGCCCTGAAAGTGCCATGTCCTCAGAAGCCTCCGAGCCCCAGGCAAACCAGGATGGTTGTCACTCTATCAGGTTTGCTAGGCAAAAATGTTTCTTCCCAGGCATTAGGGTTCCAGTGATAAGCAATACACACACTGCCCCTGTCCTCATGGAGCTTAGAAACAGACAACTAGTCCACTCACATCACATGGAAACAGTCAGGCCGTGTCCATCATGACTCTATTTGCATGAGGGTCTCTATTCCTGGCATAAATGGGGAAGGCACTTTGAAGCTGATAGATTCTCGGGTCCCTGGGTCATAGAGCTCAATAGAGAGAGGGAGAGTTTCTGGGATTGGCATGCCTCCAGGAAGGCAGAGCATTTACTGTGAGGAGGAAAAATGTATTTATGAGCACTCAATACACGTGGTGATGACTCTTAAGACGTCTCTTCCACCTCCATCCCCACTCCGCAGAGCTTTTACCAAGTCCTGCTCCTGGGGCTAAGCAAAAGAGACAGGCCATCATGAGTGCTGAAAGCTAACTGGAACTGACCACTTTCTCAGACCTCAGAGACTGGATAAAAATATTGTCGCAGCCTCTAGAGCTTTTCCAGTGCTTCCAGTAATGGCAGTAGAGCCCAGCACCCAAGGCGCTGTCAGGCGCAGCCACAGTGTTGGAGTGCAGTGGGGTCTGGGCATGCGTTATTCCAGGCAGTGCAGCTCGACAGCAGCCGGAGAGCCCACCAGGAGGGTGTCCGCTGGGAAGTGCAGGGTGTCAGACACGACCTCTTGAGGTGGATGGACACAAATGTCCTTGCACTTATCCCGCGAGCCTCTCAGATGCCGAGCCTGGTGTAGTTCAGGGAAACAAGGTCTACACGGAGAGCTGACAGAGACCCTGAAGGCACAGTCACCTTCAGTAACACAGCAATGGCAACAGGAGTTCCCGCCTCCCCGCTCTGCGCTCCCAAAGTGCTTCGTTAGTGCCAGACACAGCTGCTCACGTCAGCCTTTTTCTCCTCCACTGGAATGGACTCTTGGAAGGTCAGAGACCACTGTGTGCCTTTTACATCACCCTTCATATTTGTATCCCCATAGCACTTATTCCAGTGTGTGTTCAACACCCAGTTACTGAACTGAATGATGGACGTGAGCTGACATTTGTAATAAGAAGGGAAGCTAACAAAAGTAGATCAAATGATAATAGCCAAGGACTTACCATCATTAGAAGGATCTACACAAATTGCCACAATTCTTCTTGAATCTGGATCAGATCTAGAAATAAAGAGGTTGGGAGAATACAAATTATTTCTGTGAAAAGTTAGTCTTTAAGTCCACAGGAAAGAGATATATTGGCTTTTGTCCTGAGTGGTGATCAGGAATAGCTCCAGCAAGTAGCTGGGGGTGAGCTGTTACATAACAGTGACAGCATGATTGAGCTCAGACTCTAGAGAGGAAAAGGAAGGAAAAAAATCCATCAAAATACTTATTTTTAAAAAGAAAATAAGACTAAATTGCTAGATGGAAATAAATACCTGTAGTTCATTTTAAAAATAATACAAAGAATTTTAAAGTACCTTCTTAAGAAATGAATGTCACCAATTTTACAAATTAGATGTTGGAGGGAAAATCCTATGTTGTTCACTAGAGCAGCAAGCAAAATCACTAGAGGTAAAGGGTTTCATGGGAGAAGGGAAACATTCCACAAATGACAGAAACAGGAAAGCGTATAACTTCTGTCGGATCAAATTCATATCAAAAATTAGTCAGAAATTTGAGGAGCACACAGAACAGGGAGTGCCGTTTTAATATGAGCCATCTCTGAGCGACTAGGACTCTAGGAAGTCAGTCACTCCAGCTGCAAGATCAAGGAGTACTGAATCAAGCACAAACTATTTGGGGAAACGATTCTGGAAGGAGAGATCATGCCTGAAAAATGAATCCTCAAGGGGTCCCGTATGTCTATGGAGAATGGTGTCTCTATGGAAGTGGGTGATATTGACAGTTATCAGCCTTTCAGTCAGTTCCACACCACAGGCTACCCTGATGTTAAGATTTCATGAAACTGAGGCAACATTTAGTCACAGGCAGATGTCTTTGAGGCAGAAAACATATAAAGGTTAATAAGTATGGAAGGAAATTCTACTCAACATCTTTATGAATGACCTGGAAAGGCAAACCTCCAAATTTTCAAATAACACTAAGCTTCTCTTGAGAAGTGGACTGAAGATATTCTTCAGTCATGCCATTGTGACTGGCACCAGAAATGCCACCATGAACACCACCCAGAAACTTCAGTGTGTGGGCAACAGTCAGATCAGACATGTGGATAAAAAAAATCTGGTTCATACTTTAAAGATGTTGGGTCTCTACCTTAAAGATGTTATGCCCTGTTAGTAAATTACGATCAAAGAAGACCTACAAATTGAGTTATCCTAGACCAGTGGTTCTCAAACCTTTCGGTCCCGGGACCAAAAAATTAAAATTTATTGAGGACTCCAATGAGCTACTTATAAGTTTATTTTAAAATTACAATAAACTCATTACATGTTAATATAAATTAAAAAATTAACTGTATTTCCCAAAATTAAAAATTACTGAGAAGAATGGAATTGCTTTTATATCTTTGGAAATCTCTTTAATGAATGATTTAGGAGAAAAGAGTAGGTGATTATATTTACTTTTGTATTCAAGCTGTTGTGATGCTGTTTTTTTTTGTGTGTGTGTATTCACCTTAACTTTATTTTTTTTTCCTCTGTGATTTATCATAACATTTTGTGTATATTTCCCTGTGCTATACAGTGTAATCTTGTTTATCTATTCTACAATTTTGAAATCCCAGTCTATCCCTTCCCACCCTCTACCCCGCCCCCCACCCCGGTAACCACAAGTCTGTATTCTCTGTCCATGAGTCTATTTCTGTCCTGTATTTATGCTTTGTTTTTCTTTGTTTGTTTGTTTTTGTTTTTTAGATTCCACATATGAGTGATCTCATATGGTATTTTTCTTTCTCTTTCTGGCTTACTTCACTTAGAATGACATTCTCTAGGAGCATCCATGTTGCTGCAAATGGTATTATGTTGTCGGTTTTTATGGCTGAGTAGTATTCCATTGTATAAATATACCACCTCTTCTTTATCCAGTCACCTCTTGATGGACATTTAGGTTGTTTCCATGTTTTGGCTATTGTAAATAGTGCTGCTATGAACATTGGGGTGCAGGTGTCATCCTGAAGTAGATTTCCTTCTGGGTACAAGCCCAGGAGTGGGATTCCTGGGTCATATGGTAAGTCTATTCCTAGTCTTTTGAGGAATCGCCACACTGTTTTCCACAGTGGCTGCACCAAACTGCATTCCCACCAGCAGTGTAGGAGGGTTCCCCTTTCTCCACAGCCTCTCCAGCATTTGTCATTTTTGGATTTTTGAATGACGGCCATTCTGACTGGTGTGAGGTGATACCTCATTGTAGTTTTGATTTGCATTTCTCTGATAATTAGTGATATTGAACATTTTTTCATGTGCTTTTTGATCATTTGTATGTCTTCCTTGGAGAATTGCTTGTTTAGGTCTTCTGCCCATTTTTGGATTGGTTGTTTATTTTTTTCTTATTGAGTCGTATGAGCTGCTTATATATTTTGGAAGATCAAGCCTTTGTCGGTTTCACTTGCAAAAATTTTCTCCCATTCCGTAGGTTTTCTTCTTGTTTTATTTCTGGTTTCCTTTGCTGTGCAGAAGCTTGTAAGTTTCATTAGGTACCATTTGTTTATTCTTGCTTTTATTTCTTCTAGGAGAAAATTTTTGAAATCTATGTCAGATAATGTTTTGCCTATGTTTTCCTCTAGGAGGTTTACTGTATCTTGTCTTATGTTTAAGTCTTTAATCCATTTTGAGTTGATTTTTGTATATGGTGTAAGGGTGTGTTCTAGCTTCATTGTTTTACATGCTGCTGTCCAGTTTTCCCAACACCATTTACTGAAGAGACTGTCTTTATTCCATTGTATATTCTTGCCTCCTTTGTCGAAGATGAGTTGACCAAAAGTTTGTGGGTTCATTTCTGGGCTCTCTATTCTGTTCCATTGGTCTATATGTCTGTTTTGGTACCAATACCATGCTGTCTTGATGACTGTAGCTCTACAGTATTGTCTGAAGTCTGGGAGAGTTATTCCTCCAGCCTCTTTCTTTCTCTTCAGTAATGCTTTGGCAATTCTAGGTCTTTGATGGTTCCATATAAATTTTATTATGATTTGTTCTAGTTCTGTGAAATATGTCCTGGGTAATTGGATAGGGATTGCATTAAATCTGTAGATTGCCTTGGGCAGTGTGACCATTTTAACAATATTGATTCTTCCAATCCAGGAGCATGGAATATCTTTCCATTTTTTAAAGTCTTCTTTAATTTCCTTCATCAATGGTTTATAGTTTTCTGTGTATAATTCTTTCGCCTCCTTGGTTAGATTTATTCCCATATATTTTATTACTTTGGGTGCTATTTTAAAGGGGATTGTTTCTTTACTTTCTTTTTCTGTTGATTTATCGTTAGTGTAAAGAAAGGCAACTGATTTTTGAACGTTAATTTTGTAACCTGCTACCTTGCTGAATTCTTCGATCAGCTCTAGTAGCTTTTTTGTGGACCTTTTAGGGTTTTCTATATATAGTAACATGTCGTTAGCATATAATGACACTTTTACCTCTTCTTTTCCAATTTGGATCCCTTTTATTTCTTTCTCTTGCCTGATTGCTGTGGCTAGGACTTCCAGGACTATATTGAATAGGAGTGGTGATAGTGGACATCCTTGTCTTGTCCCAGATTTTAGTGGGAAGCTTTTGAGTTTTTCACCGTTGAGAACTATGCTGGCTATAGGTTTGTCATATATAGCTTTTATTATGTTGAGATATGTTCCCTCTATACCCACTTTGGCGAGAGTTTTTATCATAAATGGGTGTTGAATTTTATCAAATGCTTTTTCTGCATCGATTGAGATGATCATGTGGTTTTTGTCCTTTCTCTTGTTGATGTGATGTATTACATTGATTGATTTGCGTATGTTGAACCAGCCTTGTGTCCCTGGGATGAACCCCACTTGGTCATGATGTATAATCTTTTTTATGTGTTGTTGGATTCTATTTGCTAAAATTTTGGTGAGGATTTTGGCGTCTATGTTCATCAGTGATATTGGCCTATAATTCTCTTTTTTTGTAGTGTCTTTGCCTGGTTTTGGTATCAGGGTGATGGTGGCTTCATAGAATGAGTTTGGGAGTATTCCCTCCTTTTCAATCGTCTGGAAGAGTTTGAGAAGGACTGGTATGAGTTCTTTGTATGTTTGGTAGAATTCCCCGGTGAAGCCGTCCGGTCCTGGACTTTTATTTGTAGGGAGGTTTTTAATTGCTATTTCTATTTACTTTCTAGTGATCGGATTGTTCAAGTGTTCAGTTTCTTCTTGATTCAGTTTTGGTGGACAGTATGTTTCCAGAAACTTGTCCATCTCCTCTAGGTTATCCAGTTTGGTTCCATATAGTTTTTCATAATATTCTCGTATGATATTCTGTATTTCTGTTTTGTTTGTTGTAATTTCTCCATTTTCCTTTCTTATTTTGCTAATTTGTGCTCTCTCTTTTTTCTTCTTTGTGAGTTTGGCCTGAGGTTTGTCAATTTTATTTACTTTTTCAAAAAACCAACTTTTGGTTTGGTTGATTTTTTCTATGGTCTTGTTAACTTCTATTGTATTTAATTCCTCTCTGATCTTTATTATTTCCTTCCTTCTGCTGCTTTTTGGGGCTTTTTGTTCTTCTTTTTCTAATTGATTTAGGTGGTGGGTTAACTTGTTTATTTGAGATTGTTCTTCTTTTTTGAGAAAGGCCTGTATCGCTATAAACTTCCCTCTTAGCACTGCCTTTGCTGTGTCCCATAGGTTTTGAGTGGTTGTGCTTTCATTATCATTTGTCTCAAGGTATTTTTTAATTTCAGCTTTGATTTCCTCATTGATCCATTGTTTTTTCAATAACATATTGTTTAATCTCCATGCTTTTCTTTTTTTCTCCTTTGTTTCTCTGTTGTTGATTTCCAGTTTCATGGCATTGTGGTCAGTAAAGATGCTTGAGATAATTTCTATCTTCTTAAAATTGTTGAGGTTTCTTTTGTGTCCAAGTACATGATCGATCCTGGAAAATGTTCCATGTGCACTTGAAAAGAATGTATATTCTATTTTTGGGGGGTGTAAAGCTCTGAAAATATTCACCAAATCTAGTTTTTCTATTGTAGTATTTAATTTCTCTGTTGCCTTGTTTATTTTCTGTCTGGAAAATCTGTCTAGTGATGTTAATGCAGTGTTAAAATCTCCAACTATGATTGTATTCCCATCAATATCCCCCTTTATCTCTGTTAGTAATTCTTGTATGTACTTAGGTGCTCCTATATTGGGTGCATATATATTAATGAGTGTAATATCTTCATCTTGTATCACTCCTTTAATCATTATAAAATGTCCTTCTTTATCTTTCTTTATGGCCTTTGTTTTAAAGTCTATTTTGTCTGAAATCAGTACTACAACACCTGCTTTTTTGGCTTTTCCACTTGCATGGAATATCCTTTTCCATCCTTTCACTCTCAATCTATATGTGTCCTTCTCCCTAAAGTGGGTCTCTTGTATGCAGCATATTGAAGGTTCTTGCTTTATTATCCACTCTGCCACTCTATGTCTTTTGACTGGAGCATTTAGTCCATTAACATTTACAGTAATTAATGATAGATGTGTGTTTATTGCCATTTTGAACTTATCTTTGCAGTTGAATTGGTATATCCTCTTTGTTCCTTTCTTCTTCCTTTTGTGGTTTGGTAATTTTCCTTTGTATTATCATGGATTTTATTTAATTTTTGTGACTCCCTTGTAAATTTTTGACTTGTGGTTACCCTTTTTTTGTAAATCTGTTAACCCATTACTATAACTGTTTTTATTAAACTGATAGTAACATGATCTCAAACCCATCCTACTGTTAAAAAAATTTAAAAAAGAAAGAAAAAAATATTCTGTATTTCCCTGCCTCCCTCTCCCACTCTCAGTGATTTGTATATCTTCTTTTATAATTTCATGTTTTCTTTATTTGTAATTCATGAGTTATCACCTTTCCAGTTGTGAGTTTCTCATTTCTGTAGCATCCTGCTGCTTTTCTATTTAGAATAGCCCTTTCAATAATTCTTTTAGCGTGGGTTTAGTGTTGCTAAACTCCTGCAGCTTTTTTTTTCTGTGAAACTCTTTATTTCTCCTTCTATCCTAAAGGATAGCCTTGCTGGATAAAGTATCCTAGGCTGCATCTTTTTTTCATTCAGGGCTTTGAATATATCTTGCCACTCCCTTCTGGCCTGTAGTGTTTGTGTAGAGAAATCAGCTGAGAGCCTTATGGGGGTTCCCTTGTAGTTCACTCTTTGCTTTTCTCTTGCTGCCTTTAGAATCATTTCTTTATCCTTGACTCTGGCCATCTTGATTATGATATGTCTTGGTGTGGGTCTATATGGGTTCTTCCTGTTTGGGACCCTCTGAGCTTCCTGTACTTGTATATCTGATTCCTTCTTTAAGTTTGGGAAGTTTTCAGTCATGATTTCTTCAAAAACCTTTTCAATTCCCTTTGATCCTTCTTCCCCTTCTGGGACCCCTATTATGCGAAGATTGGGACGCTTTATATTATCCCATAGGTCCCTTATGCTATTATCATTATTTTTTATTTGCTTATCTTGTAGTTCTTCTGAATGGGTGCTTTCTATTGACCTGTCTTCTAGATCACTAATTCGTTCCCTGCATTAACTAGTCGGCTTTGCACAGCTGTTAGATCATTCCTCATCTCTGTCAATGAGTTTTCCCATTTTGCTTGGCTCTTCTTTATAGCTTCAATTTCATTTTTGACATATTTTATTTCTCTAAGCATTATCTCTTTTAATTCCTTCAGCAATTTGATCACTCCTTTTTTGAAATCTTGATCTAGTAGGCTATCGATGTCTATTTCATTGAGCTTTCTTTCAGGGGATTCCTCTTGTTCTTTTAATTGGGAAAGGTTTCTCTGCTTCTTCATCTTGCTCATACCTCTCTGGCACTGTGGTTTATGGAGTATCAGTTGTCTATTTTGGATCTTAAGGATTTTATCTATCTAATGCCTATTTAGGAATACAACTTAGGAAAAAAAAGAAAAAAGAAAAAAATAAGAGAGAGAGAGAAAGATTTTTAAAAGAAGGGAGAAAGAGGGTTTGAAAACAATGTATAATGAATAACTGAAGAGCGGGTTGAAGCAGAGTATTAATCGGGTGGAGACGTCCTTTTAAAACCTTTAAAAAAAAAGGGGGGGTGGGGAGATGAATATATGTGTTTGAAGCCTGTGTCTAATCAATAACAGGACATCAAAACCCAAGAGAAATAGAAATGAATTAAGAAGTAAAAATTAAGAGAGTAATTGAAAATAGAACAGGTAAAAACAGATTAAAAAAAAAACAAAAACAAAAAACAAAAAAACAAAAAAACTAAACAAAAAAAAAAAAACCAAAAAAAAAAAAGGGGTTTGTCGGTGTTCTTCTGGAGTGTGTGTGCTTTTAATGTGATGTCCTGTCTTCGTCATGTTTTGGAAGCTCAGCTTGTTTTCATAGGCCTTCCATTGGCGCCCTCTTCTGTGCTGCTCCCAGCACCTGTCGGCAAGCAGATCGCGCCTCCTCCTAACACGGGGTCAGATGCAGCTCTCCTCTGCTGCGGGCGGGCAGGTCACTGCCCCTCCGGATGCCGCAGTCGGATATTGCAGACTGGCCAGGCAGGAGGGCGGGTCGTGCCCCCTCCCAGCACCTCGGTCAGGGGCTGTGTTCCTGCCCGACAGGCGGGGGGGGGGGGGGCCGCTCTCCCCCTGCCTGCGCCGCCGCCGGTAGCTCCGCTGCTCTGTGCGGCTGCGCGCTCCGCCCTGGTCGCGCTCCGCGGGTGGGCTCGGGGAAGACCGAGGGGCAGCCTCGTCCCTGCTCCGAGCCAAGACCCAGCTGCCTGTTTGTCCCCGTGGACCAAGTTCTCTGGGGTAGCAGAATGGAAGGATCCTATCTGCCCCGGGCTGTAGGCCCGTCTCAGTCTGGCCTTCGAGGCTGCCAAGCCCCTCGGCGCGGACGCAGGTCTCGCCTCTGCCCCCGCCTGGGTGCTAAGCGCCGGAGAATATGGCGGCTCTGCCTGGGCCCCGCCCCTCTTCCCCTGAAAAGTTTCCGCGGGTTTTCAGAGATGGGGGTATGCACCCTTCCCCCGAGAGCACATCAACCTTGCGGTTTTATGGAGGGCCCAGGTTGTTCTGTCCTGTACACCCGCAGCCTCGGCGCCCAGCCCCTTGCAGTCCCCCGGGGCTGCCTCCGTGCAGCCGCCCTCGTCCTCCGCCCGGTTTGTGCAGCCTGGCCCTGCCCGCCGCTGCCGGCCCGCGTCTCAGGCTGGGTGTCGGGGGGACGCTCTGTGCCCGTTTAACTTAGTTCTGTCAGACAAGGGCTGCTCTGTACAGATCCGAGCCTCGGAGGCTCCCCCTCCGTCCCGCTGGCCTCTCAGTTGGAGAGGGGAGACCCAGCGAGCGAGCGCCAGTCCTCCTCTGCCTCTCCCTCCCCGCGGGACCCGTCCCGCACTGCTTTGCCTTTTGTTCTTTCTTTTTTCCTTTTCTCCTACCAGATTTTTGGCGTCTTTATCTTTTGAAGAGGGCGATGATCTGTCGGAGTTCCGCGGGTGCTCTGGTTGGCTGAGTGGGTCTGTAGATGTGGGTCTTGGTGTATTTGTGGGAGAGGGTGACTTACAAGCGTCCTTCTACTCCGCCATCTTGCCCGAAAGTCCCATTGTGATGCTGTTTTGATTGAAGTAGGTGAAGAAAATCTGGTCTCTTACAGATAAATATTTAGAATTGGAGTATATTTTCATAGCCTTTTTTAGGTAACTGGATATTCTTTGATATTACACTAAAACTCGCCAAATGGTAGTTTGTTAGAGGTTAGTTGCATTGTGGAATCTGAAACCACATTATCTTTTCATGTTCTGTTATATTAAAAAATCCAGTAGTTTACCTTGTACTTTTTTTTTTCATTTAAACCCATGCATAACTTGTGTAACATAGTGAATTATTTGTTTGGAAATTATTAATTGACTAAGTTCTGTAGATCTCCCAAATGTTGATTTTTCACTCTACAATATAAAGAAACCACGTTTGTTAGTATCACCACAGCTCTCAGCAGAAAAGTCTTGAGGCATCAAGAAGCTGTCCGGTTCTCAGTGAGGGATACAAGTTTTCCAAAATGCTAATTTTGGCAAGAAAATGCAAATTTTATCATTGGCAACACATACTGTCAGTTTTATTTCTTTGAAGTGACAGGTTCACTTCACTCATTTTGGAGAAAATATCTGCCAAATACTAAAGCCATATCTGCCAAATACTATAGCCATATCTGCCAGGCATCCTTCCAGGAAAACTGGTGTTCCAAGAAAAAAGCAACACGTGTAGCTCACAGTTTGATCGCATGAGTGCTTTTCCTTAAAACAACGTTCATATTTACAATGGAGCAGAAGTTATGTACGTGGTTCTCATTTTGTCCCCAAGTTAGTAAAAAGGCATATTCTCAAGGGTTAACACTTAATAAAATTAATAATTTTTACTGCATTATCAAGAGCATTCTTAAGTGAAATTGGCTTCTTAGTTTTTAACTGTGTGTGCACGGTGATGAGAACGACCACCAGAGCTAAGGTGACAGCAGTTTTACCTGCCATTGCTTTTGTACCATCACTACTAACCCAACACAGTAACAAATGCAAGTAATTCCTCAGTATTATTATGCAAGTATTTTGTGTTGCTGACCCTCTGAGAGGGTCTCAGAGACACCAGGACTTGGGCACCCCACTTTGAGAGCCACATTCTCAGGCCGATCCCTGAATACATTGTCTCATCGTTGATGACCAAGAAAGTATTCTCTCTCATCAGCCTAATATTGGAAATTAAATACAAAGTATTTCATTAAAAAAATTAAATATGTTTCTCTAAAAATGATACTCTGTAGCTGAAGCACCTTTCTTTGCATATAAGGAAGATTATATGGAGATTAGTAACTATTATTATCATTATCCAAGGTTGGAGGAACCACATATAAGTGAAGACCAAAATAATTAGGATCTTACTTTGGAAAGAGAGATAGTTTGTCTATAGTTTAAAAAGTCACGATTTAATTTGATTGGTATTTATCAAGCACCTGTAGAGTTTTATGTGTCTTGTAAAGAGGTATAATCCAGGTTCCTGCTCTTACAAGAACTCGTATGCAGTTGGCAAGGCAAGATATATAACTGTAATAAGGGAACTGAGAATTCAAGAACTAAGCAGAGATACAAGACAATAATAACAGAATCGCCACGAGGCAAAGTGTTATTCAAAGCTAAATGAACAGTTCAAATGATCAAGGCTCTGCCGTCTTGGGTGCGTCTCACCTGTCCTACCCGAGAACTGTATCTCACTGCCCTACTGTTGAGAGTGTTGAAAGTCTGCGCTCAGCCCTGCTCCCCAGTCCTGCCACCAGTGAGATCTCAGTCCAGCAGGGTAGAGGGAGCTTTCTCCTGACAAGTGTGGCAGGTGAGTCAAGGAGCTCTTAACTAGTGTCTGTTCCTGCCGTTTTCCTTGGTGTTCCTGGCCCCTAGGGTGTTTGCAGGAGTGTACTTCAGCAGCTGCTTGAAATGATACCCTTTTCCTTTGCTTTTGTGAAAGCCTGAACATTTAAATTGAGAGGATCATGCCAAGCGGTGCGGGTGGTGCTACAGATTGACTGTTGTATCTCCCTGAAATTCACAAGTGAAAACCTAATCCCCAGTGCTCCCGTATTTGGAGGTGGGGCTTTCGGGAGGTGATTAGGTCATGAGGGTGGAGTCTTCGTGAATGGGAGTAGTGCCCTTAGAAAAGAGATGCCCAGAGAGCTCCCATGGCAGAGCTCCAGTCAAACACTTGACACAGAGAAAAGATGGTCATCTATGAACCAGAAGGCAGTCTCCCACCAGACACTGAAATCTGCTGGTGCCTTGATCTTGGACTTCTTAGCCTCCAGAACCACCAAAAATAAATGTTTCTTTAAGCCTCCCAGCCTAAAGTATCTGTTACAGCATCACAAATGGATTAGACAGGTGGGAAGGGAGAAGCCAAAGCAGGTGAGAGGCAGTGATTCCTGAAGATGGGGATGGGGCTGAAGGTGGTGAGAAAGAGCCAGGAAGATGGCAGGACCCAGGGGGCTGGTTGTGGAGCACCTTAGGATGTTTCCTTGGGCTTTTAATTGACTAAAATTTACCTGACTACCACTGCATGCCAGATATTGTGTAGTGAGAACCCTAAGAACAAAGGCATTGCTCCTGCCCCAAGGACCTTCCCAAACTGTTTCTAAATTTTGTCATTTAACTTTCTCACTACACATTTCTTTCTTTTTAAAAAATTATGATAAGCTAGAAAGCTCCATGTTAGTACTCAACATACTCCACAGTGCTTATACCATGTTCTCCACCAAGATGGCAATCACCACATTATGTTCTAAAGTATCTTAGGTTCATAGAGTTGATGAGCATTTAGCGTTAGAGGAAAAGAACCTAAGATGTCTCCAAGGTGACCCTGAAGTTCAGCCAGGATGGTTCAGAGGAGATGGAGACTAATGGTCCTAGTGTTGAACACAAAGGAGAAAATAAACAAAACGTGTTTGCACACAGGTACTTTCCTAAATGGAATGCTTTGCAAAGGTCCAAGTCATGGCAGATCTTCAGGCTGTGGAACAGCAAGCATGTCAAAACCTGATTGAAAGTTCCCAGCAAAGTTTTAGCTGAACACTTGGTTTATTTGTCAATGTGGTGGTCACACGCCTTAGGCCAGGCTGCCCTGGGTTTGCTGTGGACTGTAAACAGCATCCTCCTAACACGAAGAGAAGAAAGGGCATGAGGAAAGAAGTGGGGTGATGGAGAGGAGGAGGAACACTGCAGAGTCAGAGAGAGAGGTGGTTTCCAGGGTGTGTGCAGAGGTAAAGCTGAATACAGTCTTTCACTCCGTCCTGCCACCTCTGTGCAGTGCCTGTGTAAGCGCATCGCCCCGCCTGTGGAGCTGGTAGCTTCTCCCTCGGTCAGTAGACTCAGTTCACTAACTCTGTTGGTGGCTTGTTCGGCCCATTCGTGGTGACACAAATTAGAGAACTAAGAACCTTGTCCAAGAAGGTAGGATCTTTATCTTTCTGGGCATGTTTGGGAATGGCTGAGCCTCCTGGGAGTCTACATGAATGTCTCTTTTATGATGGAAAGGACTTTTTCCCGAGAGAGTTGAGGTGTACAAACTTGGTTCAAGGAAAGGGACTGAGGTAAAATTTATATTCATTCTGAGTATAATTAGAGGTATGCCAGGGTGATTTTAGGGAAACTTATGTGGGGTCATGAAAACTAGTTTAATAAAAGGTTGATTTCAACTTCTTAGCGAATGTGACAAGGAATGGGGCGGGACTCTGGAGCAGTAATCGTGGGGAGCCTTCACCACTCCTGGGCCTAAGGGGACAAGGAGGACACCTATTTCTGGGACAAAAGGTGACATGCCTGACAGGAGCTGGGGAGCTATGGCTTTTGGCAGATCCCACTGTCCTCAATTTCCCTGTTGGTATACACCTGCCTTGGGGATTGGCCAGGTCCAACTGATGCCAGAGGGCAAATGAGCCTGGGGAACGCAGATCCGTAAGGATTAGTTCACAGGGACACAGAGCAGCACAGAGAAGAGAGCAGATTTGGAGAAATGAATGAAAGACAGTGGCATAGAGCACATTTCTAGGCTGATCAATACGACCTTACATCTTCCTCCAACAGCGAGACTCCACCTCCCACATACAAGAACAGAGAAAAGACGGGGGGGGGGGTGTGCTTCAGGCATGGTGCCTGGTGTGGTCTTTATTTATTTATTTGCAAAAAAATACTGTAGGGGAGGAAAAATAATTTTCCTTCTACTCTTCTGGGTTCTTAGCTGAGACCTCTGTCATATAAGACAGATTAACAAGAGAAAGACAAACAGAAGTGTATTAACATGAATATCTCGTTTATACACAGGAGATACTCAAAGAAAATTGAGTAACTCCCTGAGGTGGCTTAGAATTCAGGCTTAAATATCATCTTAATAGGGAAACGGGAGAGGAGTGTAGGCCTCTTAGAGGGGAGTAAATGAGTTTTGGGAAAGATGACTGGGTCCTTAGAGGAATAGATGGGCAGTGGGTGTGACAGTCTGCAACAAACTTTGGGTATGGTGGCAACTTCTAGACTCCTCTCTTGTGATAAGAGTCCATTTTCCCTGGTTGATGAAACTCCTGGGGAGAGGATTTAGGACACCTGAGTTCTTTTGGAGGATCTGTTCATAAGAGAAGTTCAGAGAAAGCTTCTCCCTGCATTTGCTGTTTTTCAAGTGCCTACAACTCAAAATTAATCAATATACCAAAGCAGCCTATTTCAGAGTGGTGTGTCCTGAACTCCTATAGTCATATTTTGGGGTTGCAGATTCTCATCGCCTTCAACAGTTTTTTTTTTAAATCTCAGAAAAAATGTTTACTGTTTATTATTTTTAAAAAATACATACCGGGGGAGGGTAATAGCTCAGTGGTAGAGGGCATGCTTAGCATACACCAGGTCCTAGGTTCACTCCCCAGTACCTACACACACAAAAAAAAAGTTTATTGCAGGAAATCTATAAAACAACCATTTGCATTTTGGTGTACATCCTTCTAGTGGTTTTTTTTTCTACATATGCAAAGCATATACATCTGTGTGCTATGTATCTGCAGGTTGATTAAAAAAGAACGAATTACAACATTCATTATACCATGTGACTTCTACTTGTAGGCACACATCAAAAAGTTTATGTTTGTACTACTTTAATTTGTAGCCTTAAGTAAATGAAGTACCAAATCTCAACTGTCACTTTACCTGTGGATGGTGATCTGCTCAGATGAATTGACTGTAGAGCTGATGGGGGCAGCATGGTACGAGGGGCACATAGTGAACATTTGTAAGAGTAGAGAAATAACTCTGAGTTTCTTCACAAATAGGTTTTGATTACATGTTCACTTATATCTTAGTTAGTGCATAATTCATTTTTGTAAGTATCCATTTCTTTTCAAACAATTTTTTATTGAAAAAATTAAGACCTATACAGTTTATATCCTGCTCTTCCCACTTGCCATTATATCATGATGGTTCTCCTGTGTCTTGAGTGTATGAAATGTACTGTTTCCCTATCCACAGTCCCTGGAAGGGACAGCCCTGATTACCACATGACCCTGCTCACCTCTCAACCCTTTTAGTTGTAGCTGACTGGACCAGAGGCAGGCATCTGACACATGGGGGAAAAACCATACATCCAACTACAGCAATTAATTAATATTATTCAAGAATTTAGTCTGAGGGATACAGGCTGTGATGAATGTCTTGTTCATAAATCTGTGCGTAAGATTACTTCCTTATGGTACCTTCCTAGAAGGTCAGTTACCTAGTCAAAAGGATTGGCAACATCAACCATCTTGGTAGATATTGCTAAGTCACTCTCCAGGGAAGTTGTGTGCACACCCCCAGGCATTGTATCATGTCTGCTGCCAACCCCTTTCAATTTGCATTAGGATATAAATGATCATTAATTTCAGGGGTCTTCCATTAACAGGGTTCCAATAAAAAGGTGGCAGTGAAAGCCCATAAAAGGGACTTTGTTAGGCTGTGTGTTTCCCTACATTGATCTGTGTATATTTTTAAAAAACTTTAATGGAGCCCAAGTTGCTTGAAAGGTCAGGTTAGTCGCCTTGAGTCTGTGGCACTAGAAAGAAAGAAATGGAGTGTGAAGGTGCCCCAGTGAGGAAGAGGCAGAGGGGTTTTGATGGATACATTGGGAGAGTAGGGAGCAGCCATCGGCTTTCCAGGAGGTGACTCTGTCTCTCTGTCAGAGTTGGAAGCCCTCAGGGGCAGTCTGTTTCTCTTGCAACATTTAGCACAGTGGGGACACATAGAAAAGTTTTTTTTTCATTTTGCCACTGAGGATAAGAAATAATGAGATATTCAAGGGGGAAGAGTATGGTCTGAGGCTGGAGCATCCTCGCTCATGACCACCATGGAACAGAGGCAAAGGTGTTCCAAATGCTGGAAGGGGGTCTGCCCACAGTGGCCCATGGACTATGAGCCTAGAATGGCTTTTGCATTTTTAAAAAGTTGAAAATGTAAAAAAAGAAGAATTTATATGATATGTGAAAGTTTTTTGACAGTCACATTCCAGCATCCCAAAATAAAGTAATCGGGCAGTGGCGTGGCTGTGACAGAGACCGGATGGCCCACAAAGCCTAAAACATTTGCTCTCTGCCCTTTACAGAGAAAGTTTGCCCATCCCTGTGAAAGCAGAATCATTTCCATTTCTTGAGCACTTACTGTGTACAAGTGCTATCAAAATAATTTCACATGCATTCCTCATTTAAGTTTCAAACCACTTCCTATTGTTAAAGATAAACAGGCATATTTAAAATGTTTAAGTTAATTTGAACAAAAATGGATTCAAATCATGCAGCATCCCCTCCAGCAGCCAGAAAGGAGCTCTGAGGAGCTGTGCAAAGTGAAAAACTTCTACAGGCAGAAGGCAGAGAGAATGAGGAAGTTCTCCGAGGCAAAAAAGTGGGTTGGTTATTGCAAGATTACTCTCTTCAGGGGCTGGCAGGGGTGTATCAGAAAGATTAACTACCTGATCAGGCAATTCCTGATGAAGACTGGTTTAAGATTCCATTGCTGAAAGAGCCAAAACTGTAATTAAGTTAAATCTTAGCATAAGAGACTCCATTTTGAGCTTGTCCTGTTTTTAATGCTTGTCCTGTTTTCAACACTATGAAATAGTAGATATAGCATGTTTCCATATTTTACATCCAGGAAAACAGGTTTTAAGAAGTTAAATTTTCCATACCCAGTAAAATGCTGGAGCGGGCTTTCAAAGCCAGGTGTCTGTCCAGAGAACCTGAAAGTTTGACTGTGGCTCTGAAGAGTGGTCTATGGACCTCTCTCTACAATGTTCTTTAGGCCTTCCTGCCTTCTCTGCCACTGTATTTGCTGCTGGTGTGAACAGGAAAGAACACGGAAAATGCCTGGTATAATCCCTGTCCCGAAGCAGGCACTCAATAAATCTTAGCTCACATTATTATGAAATTATAATGTAATGACTACGAATAGTGTGTCCAAATGACTAATTCTGTCCCATACCCAATAAACTGTGCTTAGTTAACTTATCCTTAGGTCCAAGCTCATTGCCTACTTCACACACACACACATGTACACACTCAAACACACAAACATATATATATATATATATATATATATATATATATATATATATATATATATATATATATATACACCTATGTCTTCAAGGGTTTTGTGATAAAGCTTTTCCCACCATTTTCCCCTCCCAAACTGCACAGTGGTACTGTTTTTCCCTCTCCTTTCAGGGTATCTATTCCTTTTGATTTCTATTGTGGCTCTAATTTCTTCCAGCTGTTGCTGCAACCCCTCTCTGCCCTCCTCCCTCCACCGCTTCCCTGATCCATCTCATTTCTAATTGCTCTGTGAAACTCAGAAGGCTTTCTGTCTCAGGAAAAAAGGCCAGCTTTCGGCATCAGGAGGCTTGACATACTCATGCTGCAGAGAGTGGGGCAATATAATGACACCACTACATTTTTGACATTTAGATGCCTCTTATGAGCCATCTCGCTTTGTGAACTCTGTTTTCTATAATCAAAGATTCTTAAAGGTGGAAGAGAGCTTATAAATCATTTAAGTCAACCACATGACTGTTGTTAGCATCGCTTCTAGTACATCCTTGACAGACGAGTACCCAGGCTCTCTTGGATACTTTCAGTGACTTCCAAGGTAATCTCTTTGCCTGTGAGAAACTGGATTGTTAGGAAGTTCTTCCTGATGCTGAACTGAGTCTGCTACCCTGTTACATCTACCCAGTGGTGTCAGGAGTCAAATAAAAGAAGTCTGTTCCTTATTCCACGAGGTGGTCAGTCACACCTTGGCAGACAGTCATTATGTCTTCCTAAACTCTCTGTGTCACCCTTCAGCATGAATGTTGGTCTCTAGTCCCCACTGCAGTCCAGATGGCTGTCCTTGGAAGGCGTGCACTGCGTCATGATCTTTTAAATCACCTGGAGCAGCACTGGACAGAAGACATCTGACATGGTCTACCCAGCACCAAATATAGTGGACTTGGGCTATCAGTGTGGCCTTACAGGCTGGATGAAAAATGAGGCAAAATCTAGAGGGATATTCAGAATCTACTTGTATATATTACTATTAATTAATTGCAAGGGTGTGTGATCCAAGGGAAAGCACAAATACATGGGAAAAAAAAGGAATATACCATTAAGAACAAGGGCTTTAAATCCAGGAGCATGGTATATCTTTCCATTTTTTAAAGTCTTCTTTAATTTCCTTCATCAACGGTTTATAGTTTTCTGTGTATAATTCTTTCACCTCCTTGGTTAGATTTATTCCCAGATATTTTATTACTTTGGGTGATATTTTAAAGGGGATTGTTTCTTTGCTTTCTTTTTCTGTTGATTTATCGTTAGTGTAAAGAAATGCAACTGATTTTTGAACGTTAATTTTGTAACCTGCTACCTTGCTGAATTCTTCAATCAGCTCTAGTAGCTTTTGTGTGGACCTTTTAGGGTTTTCTATATATAGTAACATGTCATCAGCATATAATGACACTTTTACCTCTTCTTTTCCAATTTGGATCCCTTTTATTTCTTTCTCTTGCCTAACTGCTGTGGCTAGGACTTCCAGGACTATGTTGAATAGGAGGGGTGATAGTGGGCATCCTTGTCTTGTCCCAGATTTTAGAATCAATATTGTTAAAATGGTCACACTGCCCAAGGCAATCTACAGATTTAATGCAATTCCTATCCAATTACCCAGGACATATTTCACAGAACTAGAACAAGTCATAATAAAATTTATATGGAACCATAAAAGACCTAGAATTGCCAAAGCATTACTGAAGAGAAAGAAAGAGGCTGGAGGAATAACTCTCCCAGACTTCAGACAATACTATAGAGCTACAGTCATCAAGACAGCATGGTATTGGTACCAAAACAGACATATAGACCAATGGCACAGAATAGAGAGCCAAGAAATGAACCCACAAACTTTTGGTCAACTCATCTTCGACAAAGGAGGCAAGAATATACAATGGAATAAAGACAGCCTCTTCAGCAAATGGTGTTGGGAAAACTGGACAGCAGCATGTCAAACAATGAAGCTAGAACACTCCCTTACACCATATACAAAAATCAACTCAAAATGGATTAAAGACTTAAACATAAGACAAGATACAATAAACCTCCTAGAGGAAAACATAGGCAAAACATTATCTGACATACATTTCAAAAATTTTCTCCTAGAAGAAATAAAAGCAAGAATAAACAAATGGGACCTAATGAAACTTACAAGCTTCTGCAGAGCAAAGGAAACCAGAAGTAAAACAAGAAGAAAACCTACGGAATGGGAGAAAATTTTTGCAAGTGAAACCGACAAAGGCTTGATCTCCAGAATATATAAGCAGCTCATACGACTCAATAAGAAAAAAATAAACAACCCAATCCAAAAATGGGCAGAAGACCTAAACAAGCAATTCTCCAAGGAAGACATACAAATGATCAAAAAGCACATGAAAAAATGCTCAATATCACTAATTATCAGAGAAATGCAAATCAAAACTACAATGAGGTATCACCTCACACCAGTCAGAATGGCCGTCATTCAAAAATCCACAAATGACAAATGCTGGAGAGGCTGTGGAGAAAGGGGAACCCTCCTACACTGCTGGTGGGAATGCAGTTTGGTGCAGCCACTGTGGAAAACAGTGTGGCGATTCCTCAAAAGACTAGGAATAGACTTACCATATGACCCAGGAATCCCACTCCTGGGCTTGTATCCAGAAGGAAATCTACTTCAGGATGACACCTGCACCCCAATGTTCATAGCAGCACTATTTACAATAGCCAAAACATGGAAACAGCCTAAATGTCCATCAACAGGTGACTGGATAAAGAAGATGTGGTATATTTATACAATGGAATACTACTCAGCCATAAAAACTGACAACATAATGCCATTTGCAGCAACATGGATGCTCCTAGAGAATGTCATTCTAAGTGAAGTAAGCCAGAAAGAGAAAGAAAAATACCATATGAGATCGCTTATATGTGGAATCTAAAAAGCAAAAACAAAAACAAACAAAGAAAAACAAAGCATAAATACAGGACAGAAATAGACTCATGGACAGAGAATACAGACTTGTGGTTACCAGTGGGGTAGAGGGTGGGAAGGGATAGACTGGGATTTCAAAATTGTAGAATAGATAAACAAGATTACACTGTATAGCACAGGGAAATATACACAAAATGTTATGATAAATCACAGAGAAAAAAATGTGACAATGAGTGTGTATATGTCCATGAATGACTGAAAAATTGTGCTGAACACTGGAATTTGACACAACATTGTAAAATGATTATAAATCAATAAAAAATGTTAAAAAAAAAAAAGAACAAGGGCTTTAGAGTTACAAGAAAACACACTTCTCTTAAGAATCCAAAAAAGCAAAATTGAGCCAAATGGTCAATTTGGGTAGGAACAGCAGACATCTATGAGAAGAAAGAAAATGAGGTAATATGTAGCAATTGGGTCTGGGGAAATGGGTTACTTTTCCTCTCTTCTCCCCCTTTTTCTATCTCATAAACACTTTGAAGTTATGGAATCATTTCCATAAAAACGAATTGAGTTCTAAGCACTCCATCAAGCTTTCCAAAGAAGAAAATATAGACAGCCCCTCAAATGAAATCTCTGATCATTTTGTAATTCTATGCAGAGAAGGCCATCCCCCCCAGTATATGAGAAGGTAATCCCCAAAACTGTATAATAAAATAGTCAACTTAAGGGTTAAACTCATTCCAAAATTGGAAAGATTCAGAATTGTGTAACATAATTTAAGAAAATCAAACCAAGGATATTAAGATTTTTATATCAAGGAATTCACATATATTTTAGTATTTTGTATACCTGAAGTAATTAGAAAAAGTTTCTGAGGGGCAACCTTATTACTCCAACTTAAAATGCGTAATTTCACTTGACGATTTTAAGTGAAAATCTTACTGATTGTATATACAGTATTGGAACATTTAAGAGAATTTGGGTCATCATATTTACAAGTACAATTTATTGTTTTTTAAATATACGTATTTTAAAATATAACAGACTACCTTACATTTATAAACATCGTTTAAATATTTAAAGTCTTAAAGTTTCTAGTTAGGGCCAAGAATTATTCAAAGCCCCTTTTAAAATGATGGTTAAATTTATTAGAATTGAATGATAGATTTTGTAAGTTTAACTTAAAAGCTTAAGAATCAGATTTTTTAAATAGCTATCTTAAAGCATTGGATATCCAAATTTAAAATCAATAATAGTCTTTTCAAAAGTCACTTCAAGGACAACAAAATACCTCACATTGAACAATGATCTCCCTGACGTTGTGATTGTCTACTAGGCTGGGTTAGGAATTTCAGCCCAGGCTGAAAAGTTCTTACTCATATTGAACTTACAATCAATCAGTTGGTCCCTAATTTCCCTCATCCTGGACTTTTCACAAGAATGATTGCCAGTTTAGTGTCATCTGCTCCTGAATCTGTGTGACTGACACGTAGAGCATGCACACAGGACTTCACCTTTATCACTGTTAACTGTTGTCTTGCTGGCTTGGGACCCTTCACCCTTTCTCATGAAGATTCAGTGTTGGTTGGTGAGCTCCTTTCATCTCTTTTACCAACCTTGTCTTCTGTATTATCTCTTCTTCTTTCCTTGACGTTCTGACTGTGGTTAAGATGCTCAGCCCTCTCCATATTTATCCAAATTGAATCCTCCTTGAGGTCCTAATCACTTCCTTAACCTCAGCTCTTAGTGTTCTCCCCTCTTCTTATTTCCTGTAGGTCTACCTACATTTGCCCCTTAATTGCATGATACATGCATTGCCTTAACTCTCCCTTCCAAGCTTTTAGCTCCTGAAGGGCAAGGGCTTTGACTGCTCTGTTCTTCAACAGCTAGCTCAGAACTAGCGGGCGATCAATGGGCATCTGTTGAATGGAATATTTTTCTTAGAAACATCATTGCACACAGTTTTTATTATCACCTGTGTGCAGAAACTTCCTCCACCCAACAGATATGACTGACTTCTCAAATTCTTGCTAGGCCATCTCCCTCATTATAGTAGTAAGAGAACTTAATATTTGTTAAACACTTGATATATGTGCCAGATACTGTTATAAGTGCTTTACTTGCACTAACTCAGTTATTCTTGACAACATCTCTATGAGAGGTACTGTTATTATTTTCATCTAGTCAAGCTATGGATGAGTAACATGGCCAAGATCACATAGGTGGTTAGTGGTAAAATACACTGAGATCTGAATGTCAGTCAACTGGCTCCAGGATCTGCACCTTATAGGATGCCCAGAGAGATGCTTAAATACAGATTATGCAAATGGAACCTTACCATCAGAAAAGACTTCAAGTGTCCTCTAGTCCCAGTGATCTTTAATCTGGAGCATTTGTATTTCTAGGGCAATGGGAAGATTTTTCAAGGGGTACTTAAGTATGAATATTTGAAGGGGGTCTATTTTCAGATCCCTAACTTCTATATTATTATTATTATTATTATTATTATTATTATTATTATTAAACTTGATCTTTTTATTAAATTGGCTCTCCCTGAGAAGTGACTCATTTTCCTACTTTACAAATGACATGGTCTTTGTCCACTTAAAGTCTTCCTTTGGTGTCTTGCTCCAAGGTGTAAGGCCTCCTGGGCACCAAGCCAATGGGAAGCCTTCATCAATACAGGCTCCATGAAGCCCAGGATAGCCAATCTTTGGGGGAGTATTTCTGTGTAAGTATTTCTGGTTAATTACCTAAAAAGATAAAAATTTAAGAGGCTTATCCAAGCTCCCAAACAAGTTAATGATAGAGCTGAAAGAGAAGCTACGTCTCTATTCACTGAAGTCAACTTCAAACTAGGCATTTACAAGGAAAGGATAAGTTTTGATGGAAAGGAGTGGAGAGGAAATTTCAGTTGAAAGAGTTGGAGTTTAGTGGCTGAAATGAGCAAGCCCTATGTTAGATACCTATAGCTTTGCTAGTCTAGGTCTGATCTTAAGAAGAATGAGGTAGAGGGTATAGCTCAGTGGCAGAGCACATGCTTAGCATGCATGAGGTCTTGGGTTCAATCCCCAGTACCTCCTCTAAAAATAAGTAAATAAACCTAATTACCTCCTTACTCCCTACTCCCCAAAAAGAAAATGAGAATATGGGATGCTTGAGAAAGGATCTGGAACCTCTTCAAGGACAGGAAGAGACATAAAGCTGCAGTAAGTTCCTAAACAGAAGAGTCCCAAATGTTTAAGCAGGAGAACTGGGTGGAATAGAAATCTTAAAGAAAGATGTTCAACAGGCTGCTGCAATAATTTAGGGGTGATGTAAAACACATTTTTGACTTGATAGAGGCTACAGACCAGAAAAGAAAGAGCAGGTCTCAATGAGGTGGCAGAGAGAAAAATCAATAGGACTTCGGAGTAAGTACTGGAGGAAGCACAAACATGGCACCCGAGTTCTGAGGTTGGTGTTTGAAAAGCATGGTGGGGCTGTGCTGACTTTGACAAGGAACTGGTGGAGAGGCAGGAATATTCATTGATTGATTGATTCATTGATTCATTCATTCACTTTTAAATCCATTCAACAAGTATTTATTGGGTAAACACTATGTGCAAGTCACTGTACTAGGTGGTGAATAAAACAGATTTTGTTTTCCATTCTGATGGACTTTGGTCTAGGAATAGAGAAAGATTGTAAGGAACTCAAAAAGACAAGCTGTAGCTAAGCACTATCAAGAAGAAAAGTTGTGAGGGGTGACAGAGAATAACAAGGGGAGGGGTTTTTACTTAGAGTAAGTGGTGAGGTGACATCTTCCATTTAGATGATACATAAGATGAAACTGAAGGATGACCAAACTGCTGATTTCTGTCCTAAGATGGAAAAAGAAGGGGGTAACATTTGTTGAGCACTGAAGACTACCAGCAGGTTTATACCATATTACTAATTCCCATTTTACAGAAGAGGAAAACTGAGGTTCGTGATGCTGAAGAACCTTACTAAAGACACACAGGATTCAACCCCATGAGCGCAAAGCATGTGCTCATGTCAATCAATACCTCAAAAGAATCCCTAAGGAGAGTGAATCATCAAAGAGAATAATCCGCAAAGAACTTGGAGTTGACACTGAAAGGACAGTAGCAAACATTGTAACGAAAGAGGGCACACGGTTATTTTCAGATGAGTTGAGGTGTCTGAATCGAACAAATCCTCAATGCTGAAGGAGATTGGGGTTGTAAAGGGGAGCTCTGTTGGAAACCTCTGAGGAAGGATGGGGAACACATCAGAGGTGAATACATGTACCCCTTTTTAAAATAGAAGTGGGGGCAGCAGCGCATGGAAATAATATATCTATAGAATTGACATTGATCTCCCAGCAAAATTCTGGTCAAGCACGCTGGCAGAGAGGTTAACAATGCAAGCGCTAGCATCTGATAGACTTTAAAGAAGCAAACTCAGTCCCTCCACTTTCTAACTGTGAGCACGTCACATACCCTCTTCATCTGCAAACAGGAGATGATGACCCCTTCATAGGGCTGTGCGATGATGTATGTGACACACATACGTAAAGCACTCAATTCGGTACCCAGTAGACAAGAAGCATTCAATCAACTGGAATAATTATAGTTACAATTTCTCAAATATGTTATTAATCAGATGACCGGTGAGAACTTGGAAAAGGAAACAGTGATAGACAATCCGACGTTCATTCTACACCTATTTACGGGATCTTTCCCAGGGAGAAAAGAGAAGCTGCAAAAAGGAATTGTGATTGATATTCTCTCTGAAAAAAAAAGATCTGGCTTATTCATTAACTCGCTCAAGTTTCCATTACTGGCTACATGGTATACAGTGTTTTCTGCTTGATCTAGCAGGGAGGTTGTAACTCTGCATTTTTGTGTGTGGTATTGCAATCTCTCTGTTGCCATGGAGAGATAAAGTGAAAAGAAGGCAAACCCTGGTTTCAATACAAACAGTGTCAAAGAACAAATATAGAAAAAAAAGTAATGAAAACAAATGGAAAAGGCAAAATGGCTTTCTGCTTGAATGTGTATATGACAGCATGAAATCTCTTTGGTCATGAGGTAAAATAGGAAAGAGAATCAATATCCCATATTTTAAATATTGGTTTGAATTCATATTTTTAAATGCATTAAACTAGCCATGAAGATATCATAAGCATATTAATTGTAAATTACTTTATTTTCCTAGATGGTTAGAGCTAATTTTACAGCCATGTTTTACTCTGGGAACCTGAAACCTGGGTTGTTTGAATTGCAAAAATGATATAAGGATGTGAGGTTCCTTTTCATCTAGACGTGCGAAGAACAATTTAAGAAATTTTAGTTACGGTGTTTAATTTCACATTTTCTCGCTCTAAACACACACCCTCCTATAGAAAGGCAGTCCAAGAGATGGCATTAGAGACAGTAAAGCCATTAATGTTTGTTAAGCACCTACCATGTTTTATACATTTTCAATATCTTATTTCACTTAATGCATATAATGCACCCAAGAGACTCAGAAACTAAGGTTTAGAGAAGCTGTGTGATTTGCCCAAGATCTTACTGCTAGTAAGGTGTAGGACAAGGATCTGTAACTCGAATCTTCTGACTCTAAGCTTGGGCTCTGACCACTCCATGATGTTACCCTCTGTCAGATGAAGTGGTTTAGAAGCCAGAATGTCGGCTGGAAAAGAGGACTGGTTCTCATTCCGAATGTTAGAAGCCATGGGATAGTGGGGAAAAGAAATTACTCCTCCAGGGTCATTTCCTCATGTGGAAAAGAAAAACAAAGGGCTAGGATACTTGGGGTCACCCTGCCATCCCATCCACAGTCCTGTGACCTATGGTCAGAGGTGGATTTAGTGTGAAGGTGAAGCTAATAAATCTGGAGCTTCAGAGCCCCTCACCTGCTCGGCTCCTATGAGTGCTGGCTGTGGCAGGGCGCCACAGAATGTTCCAGGCAGAGAGGAAAAGCCAGCGTGCCATCAGGAAGCATTTCTTCCCAAGCATCTCTGTTAAACTGCCTGATGAGGTCTGAGAAAAGGCCCCGAATTTTTCCGATCCCAAAACACTGAAGTCTAAATAAACAGTAGCTTTTCTAACTAATTTGTGTTCAGTGTTTTTATCTTTTTTCCTAAAGAAGGCTCTTGTGTTGTATAACATGTGATGTGTCTCTGTGTGGTCCTGTATAGGGAAAGGGGCAGGAAAAAAAGGGAAACTAAGGCAGAGGCTTAAAAGTCTCCCTAAGCTGCCAGGGGTCAATGAGGCTGCTGACCTGCTTTGTACACTTCCAGTCCTGCCTGGAGATGGGAGGCACCATCTCACCCTCCCTCAGACATGTGGCTATCTTGGATAGCTACTGTCACAACTTAGAAGTCCCCTGAGATGTCACCTATGCCCATCAAGCACGAGTGCAGATCCTCCTTGAATAGAATCTTCAGAAACTGACACATTGTAACTGACTGTACTTCAATAAAACAAAACAAAACAAAACCACCTTGTAAAAAAGGCTGGAAATCCCCGCTCCCTGTCCGCTCTGCACATGGAAACCTGGAGACAGCCGCAGAGAGCCCCGTAGGCAGGAGGAAAGAGCATCTTTGAGAACCAGAGTTTCAGCAGCCTTGCCAGCCTCTAAGAACCAACTGATAACTGAGATCCTCTTCCACATTCTCAGCCCCCTGCCCACGACCCACAGTCGCCAACCCACCTTCTTTTGCTGTCTTTACCATTTCCACCTCCTTTGGTTCTCATGTCACAGCGGAGAAAAATCACCAGCAAGGATGGGCAACATATCCTCGGACTGTGTCTACTTAAGTACCAAAGCAATAACCTGGATAATTCAGAGCAGAAAACTTCCTTTCGCATCAACCTTGTGGATAACTCATTTCAGACACTCTTCTCTTTGCAATGTCCTGATGATTGCTCCCAACTTCCCCTTCACTGTAAGAGGCAAGAAATAACCTCAGAGTT
Source organism: Vicugna pacos (assembly GCF_048564905.1). Taxonomy (NCBI): domain Eukaryota; kingdom Metazoa; phylum Chordata; class Mammalia; order Artiodactyla; family Camelidae; genus Vicugna; species Vicugna pacos. The sequence goes on along the minus strand of NC_132997.1, from coordinate 69,695,142 downwards.
CCTTTCCCAAGCAGTTCAGTTATAAGAGGTAGTTGCAGACGTACCTCTGGCTGAGGTCCAATGAGTCTTTTCAAAGCGCGCCGCCTTGTTTCTTGAAGACCTGTCTTGATCTTAAGCAGCCTAGAGCTGGCAGAATTTAGATACCGGGCCTGTGTCTGTCCCTTTTGTCCTTCCTACCGTGCTGACTACCCCCCTGCCTCTGCCCCAGCATCCACGTCCAATGGTCTTGAACCTCTAGGGGTTTGGCTTCTTCTATATCCAAGGCCTCGAGGCTCAGGAAGGGCTGGGAGGAGGTCCCTGAGTCATGCTCTACTTTATCTCCTAGAGACCAGTGCTGCCCAATCAAATTTCCTGCTGTGTTGGAAGTGTTCCATGGCTGTGCTGTCCCCTGTCATAGCCACTAGTCGTATCTGGCAACTGAGTACTTGAAATGTGGCTGATGTGAATTTTTAATTTTATGTAAGTTGCATTAATTTACATGGAAATAGGCTCATGTGGTTAGTGGCTACCATGCTGGCTGGCACAAACCCTAGATCCTCAGGCCTCACGTGCCCTAAGCCCACGAGCAGCTTGTTCCTGGTGTCCAGAACTAACGTCATCAGGTGAGGGTCTTAACACACCCTGAATAAGAAGGAGCTGGTGGTATGAGGCTTTCCGTAAACCTCTGAAATTGGTGGTTATGCCCTCATTGTTATGTAATTGATATTAAAGTGAGGACACATTTATTGAGTGTCCACCAGGCACCAAGCATCATAAATACATTATGTGTGTACATGACAGAAATATCCCACCACCTTCTGCCTCCCCAGGCCCTTGACAACATCTGTTAGGCTGATAGGAGCAGAGCCTGGGGACGCTAGGTTAAAGGAATAAGAGAAGCAGAGAAATGGGTACATCTCATGACCCAGGCAAAAGCGGAGTCTATGGGGACCGAGGAAGGGGAAGGATGTCTGAGAGGCAGGAGGCATTAGCCAGGGAAGCAGCAGGGTTAAGGAGAAGAAGAGATCAGAGACTAGGGCAGCTGCCACCCAATGTGGGACCTGACTCACCTGGGTCAAAGGTTTTAAGGACGCTTTGCTCAGCATCACATGCTGCATATAAGCTACCATGATGGACACTTTCTAAACTACGTCCTGGGTGCTGTTCTTTAAGTTTAATCCTGAGACTTTGGGCCTTGGCTGAGGGAGAAACTGAACCCCCAGAGGTTCAAGACCATTGGGAGTGGATGGACAGGATGGTAGAAAGGACAAAGGGGACAGACATGGGCCCTGCATCTCAATTCTGCCAGCCGTGTCTAGTGGACCTACAATCAAGATAGATTTCCAAGAAACAAGGCAGCAGGCCTCGAAAAGATCCCTTCTGCTTCAGTTGTTCTACTTCTTGTAGTTTCTAGTCCTGGGAGGTAAATTCTATTATTACCTTCATTTCACAGATGGAGAGACCAAGGCATAGAAATGACCTGGAAACCTGCCCAAGGACACACAACCAAGAAGTGACGCAGTCACAGTTTGAACTTAGGCAGTTCGGCCCTCAAGTCCATGACTCCCCATACACGTACTGCCATTTGTGAGTCTTGCTTATCTTTAAAGACACCTCCACGCAGACATGCATTGCTTTTCAAGATATTGTGGAACTGATTTTTATTTCTTTTGAGTGTGGCACTCTGGCTAGGCAGAGTAGCACTCTGGTTAGGAAGAAGAAGGGTTTTCTGAGTTTTATCTAAGACCCACACATGATGCCCAATAGCTCTGAGAGGTACCTATGATTATCCCTATTTTATAGATTCTGAGAGAGTGAATAACTTAGCCAAAATCACACCACAAGGATTTGAAGAAAGGTCTGTTGACTTTTCATGTTCTTTCAATTACACAGATGTGTTTTACCTCCACACCTACACCTACGACCTCTCTTAGCTTTTGAAAGAATTCACTGAACTTCTTTTACCTAAATGCCAAATGAGTGAGAAGATGTTGAGAAGGTTTGGCAGGAAGGAAAGAGGCCACAAATTCTGTCATTCTGTCTCCTGGAGCTGGCCGTCTCTTACCGGGCTACTCCACATTAATTATGACGGATAAGTCCCAAAGGAAGCCACGACAAGATGAAGACGGTTTGCAGAAAATGAGATTTATGAGCAGAGGCCAAAGGAATTGGATTCATAGATTTTAAGCAGGTTTCACAACTCTTCCTCCCTGAATACTGACTTGGAAAGCTTTAAAAATGCAGATGCTCGGGGGAGGCTATAGCTCAGTGCATGCTTAGCATGAACAAGGTCCTGGGTTCAATCCCTAGTACCTCCATCAAAATAAAGATAGGTAAATAAATAAACCCAATTCTCTCTCCCCTCCTAAACAAATAAGTAAACAAGTAAATGGATCATCTCAGTCCCTTAAAAAAATGAAAGAAGAAGAGTAAAAATGCAGATGCTGCCTGGGGTCCAAGCCAAGGGTCCTAATCAGTAGGTCTGGGAAGTGGCCCTTGAGCCTGGCCTCGGGACAAAGACAAGAGAGGGGACAAGTGTGTCCACAGCAGCCCCACAGCACACAGCAAAGCATGTGGCTTACTGGGCACTGGAAGCTGATAACCTAGGTTCAAATTCTGATTCTGGCTATTAGTATGGTGTGACTTGAACCATTGTCAATTGATTTTCCCAAACTTTAATTTTATCATCTGGAAAATGGGGATATTTGGCTACTTTACTACAATCTGTTATATAGAATTGGTTTTGAGGATTATTTAAAATAATAATTGCCAAATTAACCTGGCATCCAGCAGGTGCTCACTGGCTTTCAATATATCTGCCTTAAAGAGAAACTAAGAAGAATTGAAATGAAAATGTCTGTCAAACATAGGAATGTACACTAGGAGAAATAACGAATTTTACCTTGGAGATTTTTAAATCATTTCTGATTTTCCTGGCACCCAGTACTGCCCTATACTTTAAACTTTCCTTATAATTAAAGCAATTGGCCAGGACATTATTTTCCGATGAAGAAAAAAAATCAATTATAAGACACACCTTTAATTTTTAAAGAAATTTTCATCAATAGTACCCTTTTATCAATGAGTAATTATATTTCTTAATTTGCATAAATTTCTATCAAACATGATTCCTTTCAGATGCTACAAAGCATTGGGCATTTCCTGAAAAGTCTGTTATCTGTTAAGTGGCTGCCATGGAAGTTCTTTTAAAGGCTGAGTAAAAAAACCAGACCTGCATTAAAGCGCTTTAGAAGTATCAACAGAAGAGCTAATTAATTCTCTTCAAAGACATTAAAATAGTTTAGAGTTATTACTGTAGCACTGAAGGAACCAAATGACTGTTGTTCTAGCAAATAATTACTCCCCATACAAGCAAAGAGTAAAGTTATAGAGTGCTAATCCTTCAAACTTTATAGCAGAAATACCAAAACCTGCAAGTGGGCACATGCATTCTTGGGTTTCATCCCCTGAAGAAAAAAGATCGTTAATATGGAGTAACTGTTTGTTCTGCTCTTTCAGAATGTGGTCAGCCAATGTCCAGGAGTGACCACTGGGAAATTTGCCTGTTTTATCCTGAATTTTTACAAGCAGAAGGGACCCTTTTCCCAAGGAGAAGCTGAACTTAACAGAGCCTGAGTGCGCTCACCCGATTCCCTGGAACCCAGCTTAGGGTGGGCATAGTTGCCAGTTAGCTCCAGCCAGTAGAATCCCGCTTGATGACAATATCTGCCTGCTTTTCTATATACTCAGAGGGCAAAGCTGGTTTTCCCTTTTAATCAGCCTGCTCAGCTGCCTCAGTTTCTGTGGCATAATTGAGAGAAGGCTCATCAGTTGAGACTGAAGTTGACCCTCCGGGTGTGTCTCCATCAGAGGCATTCACACTAAATGCAGGTGATGGGCCCCAGGGTAACAGTGGGTGCTTTCTTTCACATCATATTTACATCACATGATCCCTCTTTATGTCTCCAGTTGAGGGAGATCTTTTTTGATAGGCTTTTGATGGTTGTTCAGCAGTCTGTTGCGGTTTTGTTGTGTTCGTCAGAGGTGAGCTCGTACGTAGTCCTACTATTCCGCCATCTTGACTAGAAATCCACTCTATCTACATCACATGATCGGTACTGCTAACCACGTCTCCTGCCTGCACCAAGTCAAGGTCTAGTTCATTGACAGATCAGTAATTTGGAAAGAGCTTGATTTTGACGCCAGAGAGACATGAGTGGATCTGCCAATTCCCAGCTGTGTGACCTTGGGAGGGTTAATTAACCTCTCTAAGCCCACAGGGTTTTTTGTTTGTTTGGATTGGTTAGGGTTTTTTTTTTTTTTAATTTCTACAATGAGAGTGATAAATTAACTTAAAGGAAGGATTAAACGAGATGATGCATACAGCTCCCAGAACAAAACAGGTTGACAAACATAATGTCAAGAAATTCTTTTTGTTCCTGGCCCAGCGATAGTCAGTTGTTTGGTAAATGATGCATTAAATTACAAAAAGTTAGAGAGTGCAATATAGGAAAACCTGTATCTCTAGAAAATGACTGAACTATACCAAAGGCATAAAAATTAATTCCTTAGAAAGGCAGGTTATAAAAGTGCCTGTTCTTCTAATGCTTGTTATTAAAAACACATATATAACATAACACAATCATATTAATGGGAAAAGTCTTGGCGAATATGCCACCAGAGATTATCAATGGTCCCTGTATGTGGTGAGAGTTCATCTTTTTGCATAAGTAGATCTAATTTTTTTTCAATGAATATGCATTACTTATGAAATTAAAATCCATTTCTAAAACTATTTTGTAGTACTTAAATGGCATTGCTCATTTAAATATACCTTTATCCCTGTTCCTTCTTTCACGTTAGAACATTGTGGTTCCTGGTACCCTAGAGGCCATCCTGCCTGCACCGCAGCATAGAGATGGCAGGTGCCCAGGCCTGGCTCCTAAGGTCTTGGGTCTGAGAGATGAGAGAGGCAACCCAGTGAAGGGCCAAGGGGGAGTGCCTCGTTATTATCCTGCTAATGGGGAAACTGCACTGCTGAAGTGAGCACTGACAGTGTGTTCAGGAAGCAAAACAAAGGAATTTTTCCTGAAGAGCATAAGGCAGGAAAAGGAGAGGCCAACAAGGAATGGTCTTGCAAGCAGGAAATCTGCATGGAGGCAATGTTTACAAAGTGTGCAGGGGCCAGCCAGGCAGGTCTGTTACTCCCAGGTTTCTCCCTGTATCTCTGCTTACTTGCTCTGTCCCAATAGGACTGCCCCATCCCCAAGCACATGCACATTTCCATGCCATTCAAATCCTATTCATAGAAGACAGGCAAACCCACCTGGCCAGGTTGGATCGGGTCGGGGGTTCTTCCTGGGAAAATCTAGTGGCACCATGGAAAAGAGGGGGAATCCTAAACTTGGTGGAGAAGAAAAGCAAAGGTCTGAGTCTGATAAGAGGTGCCTTGGCGCTCTGTTCAGTGGGCGAGCCGAGGCTGAGACAGAAACTGCAGGTGGCAGGTCAGAAGTGGGCAAGACTGAGAGCCTGGCTGGAAAGAAACGGAGTGGGTGAGTGGGTGGGTCAGTGCAGCACACGTGCTTGAAGCCCTGCGAACGTGGATTCATCCGTCCCTCACCACTTCTCGGTTGTGACTTGGGAAGAGTCACAGCAGAAGCTTAGTCTCCCTAAGCCTCATTTCCTCATCAGAAAAATGAGTGTGATGAAGGACCTCACTGGCTGGGATCAGATAAGACAGGCAAATCAGCAAGGCCTGGTTGAATAGGCTCATTCTGTGTGGGTCTCAGAGGGCCGTGGAGCTTCAAGGGCGGGATGGGAGCAACGGTACTTCAAGGGGGGATGGGTGCAGGCAATAAGAGGGCGCCCTTTCTGTAGAGGATTTATATGCAATAATACAACGGAATAAAAAGCACTGTTGCTGACACCCAATTAGCGAAGACTAAAATGTGCTGGCCATTCTAAACCATATCAGTGATAAAATATTCCCGGCCAGGGAGCTCTGCACCTCCACACCCTGTCCTACAGGACGCTTGGGTGTGGAGGATTACCAGAGGGAACTGCACCTTTCCCACCATGAGCCTCTGCAGAGCCCCTGGGTCGATTATCATCCTTCCCCGCTCAGAGTAATTCATGAGCAGACTCTAGTTTCATGTCTTGGTACTCTGAACAGTGACGCTTGGTCTAGACTGGGTAGGGGGGTGTGTTAACCAGTTAGGGAAGGGGAAGAAGGAAGAGGTACCTGAAACAAAATAATCTCCTTTTTGACAGGAGCATCTCTGCCAAAGTCCTCCCTGCTGTGCCCAGCATTTCTGTCTGTGGCTTCTTCCTTGAAGTTTGGAGAGATCTGGAGTTCCCCAGCTTCCCAGGAACATCTTTCTCACAGTATCTTGAGGGGAGCAAGGCTCACCTGGAGGAAGGGAGGGGATGCTGCAGGCAGAACGGATGAACTGGACCGGGAGGGCAGGAGGCTGAGGCCCTGAAAACATTTCAGTCAGGGGTCACAAACTCAGTCATGTGTATTAAATAAATGAAGTGAATGAAGCCGGCTGGTGTCAGAGGAAATACACTGTATGACCTTCCCTACTTGTCTAAAAGTTCAAGCTTTCTCAGTGCACCACAGATAAATATTTCTTCTACTTTTGTTAGAAAACAAAACACTTGGCTCTGTGTTGAGGAGAAAAAGGGGGGGAGGCCGGGGACAGCGGTAGATAGAAGCTGACTTGTCCCTTGTGAATGGAGTGGCCACTGCACTCTGGTCCCTGCAGGAATGAGGGGCAATTGAAGCCAGAGCTTCTGATTTGATAGGAGAGCCCGGAAGTCTGGACTGTTCCACAAACTCTTGTAATATCTGAATGTTGGTTCCTTTACAAACAACAACAACGGCGCTGGAAGACCAGAGGAAAGTACACCAGATGTGGCCCTAAGGCCACTCGTTTTTTGATGTCCGCATCAAACAAGGCTTGTTCTTTGTTCCCCGAGGGAGGTAAGATAACAATTTCCTGTGGAGGCCAGGCCTTCCTAGAGTGGGTGCTGACGTCTCTCCCTCCTTGGGGCTGGTCCTATCTTGCAGCCCTGCTAGCTCCCTCGCTGGTGAGATAATGACCCCGTGCAGTCCTGGGGCGCTCAGTCCCTGGGGAGTATTCCAAGCTTGCAGATGGTGGTGGTTTTCTTGCATCCTTTCTGGGTTGAAAACCCTGCCTGTCCTAAAGGCCAGGGCCAAAGACAGCTCCAGAATATCTATTTAGAAAGGATTTAAGGTTACCCAACTGGTTGGAAGAAGGGGGGACTTGAAACTGCCTTTGCAGAGCACTTGATATCAAGATTGAGAAAAGGCTGTGAATTGTCCTTGTCAAATTTTGAAGAGAGGGCTGCCTGAGGCCATGATAACGTCTCCATCTCCCCAGTGGAAACATTCTTAGGATGGGATTGGATACAGCTGGTCACACAAAGACAGCCATCCACGAGGAGGTTTTACTGTGGTATCTTTCCCAGGAATAGTTGTACTCCAGCGATTCTTTTAAGCCACAGGGATTAATCTTTATTCGTGAAATGCTGATCATGGCACCCTCTGTTTAAAATCCTTTTAGGATTAAGTACAAAGTCCCAGGATCACTTACAAAGCCATTTGATCTGGCCTCTGCTTGTCTCACTGCCCTTACCTCCCACAGCTGCTCCCCATACCGAATATTTTTTGGTTCCCTGAGGATGTTACACTGTGTCTCTGGCATGTCTTTAGTTGACTGACTTCTACCTACCCTTCAGGCCACTTGAGATGTCACTTCCTCCAGAAAGCCCTCCCTGCTGCCCTGCCCTCCCACTCCCCCAAGACTGGGCTAAATATCCTTCCTAGATACTCTCCCCAATCCTACAATTTAGTTATATTATTATACCCTGCTATTGCAGGTCATGTGCTGCAGGAAGAGGATGCAGGATTGTAGTCAAGAATGGAAGAGACTAGGGAGTGACATCAGTGAAAAGACCAGGACAGTGTATCAGTGTCCTGTGGCTGCCACAACAAATTACCACCAACATGGTGGCTTCAAACAACAGAAATGTCTTCTCTCCAAATTCTAGAGGCCAGAGGTTCAAAATCAAGGTGTCAGCAGGGCTGCACGCCCTCAGAAGTCTCCAGGGGAGAATTTGTTCCTTTTCTCTTCCAGTGGCTGAGGGCTCGGGTCCTCCTTGGCTTGTGGCTGCATAACTCCGGTCACTGTCTCCATGTTCACACTCCCTACTCTGTGTCTCTTCTCTGTGCCTCTTATCAGGATGCACGTGATGGCATTTAGGGCCCATCTGGTAATTAATTACGATCTCCTCATCTTAAGATCCTGAACTTATTCATATCGGCAAAGACTCTCTTCCAAATATGGTAATGTTCACAGATTTGAGGAATTAGGGGGTGGATATATATGTACATGTGGTGGCCACCATCCAGCCCAGAAGAGGGAAGAAACATCCCCATTGCCATCAGTGAGGCAGGTTTTGTGCTAGACTCTTCTGTTGTCAGCCCTGGCCCCAGCAGAGGGCCACCACTGAACCGCTTTGTGATGCTGGTGGTGCCTTCTCGCTGGCACATTCTCAGTGGCCTTGGTAGGTATGTGTCCTCCGGTCTTCTGGCCTCACTAATACACCCATCCCAGCAAGCCCACTTCCCTGGGCCTTTTCATTCTTCCCCTATGTCTGCATTTCCACCATTCAGCTTGGGCCATTGCTTTCTCCAGGCTTCTGGAAGCCACCCTAGCAGCCAGTTTTTGGTTTTTTTTTAATTGAAGCATATTTGATTTACAATGTTGCGTTAGTTTTTGGTGTACAGCATAGTGATTCAGTTATACATATGTATATATATTCTTTTTCATATTCTCTTTCATTGTAGGTTATTACAAGATATTGAATATAGTTCTCTGTGCTATACAGTAAATCCTTACTGTTTATCTATTTTATGTACAGTAGTTTGTATCTGTTAATCCCAAACTCCTAATTTATCCTTCCCCTACCCGCTTCCTACTTAGGTAACTGTAAGTTTGTTTTCTATGTCTGTGAGTCTCTTTCTGTTTTGTAAATAAGTTCATTTGTCTCAGTTTTTTAGATTCCACATGTCAGTGATATCATATGGTATTTGTCTTTCTCTGCCTGACTTACTTCACTTAGTATGATCATCTTTAGGTCCATCCATGTTGTTGCAAATGGCATTATTTCATTCTTTTTTATGGCTGAGTAGTATTCTATTGATGCATATACCACATCTTTTCCATTCATCTGTTGATGGACAGTTAGGTTGTTTCCATGTCTTGGCTATTATAAGTAATGCCAAACTCACAGCAAGTTTATAATGTTTCCTGTATCTCAAGAGTGACCAAAGTAAAAACAAAACAAAACAAAACAAAACAAAACAAAACAAAACAAAACTCTCCTTTATCCAGATGTATGTTCCAGTTCTCTTGATCAAACCACCTGATCTCATCTTGCAGTTCCTTTGGGGTTGTGGCCACTTTCTTCCCTAACAAGCCCAGCATATCCCTCACTGGGTTATACTGTGACTTGACCCTAATGATGGGCCTAACGTCCAGGAGAGGAAGAGGGAGCCACCTGCTACCTTTTAAGGGCAAGCCCTCTGCACAGTCTTCCTGTGCAGGAATGTGCTGGTTCTTACTGGAGAGGCATGAGCCACTCTGGCAGGCTCAGATGGTTCCGAGGAGTCTGGGAAGCATCCACCTCAATGTTCCAACCCTGTGTGTCACGGCCCCAGGTTTTGCCAACTAGGCCCTGTCCTTGGGTGAACATTCAATGGTCTCTGATGCTCAGTAACACCATTAAGTCCTATACTTCACCTTCAGCTTTTCTGCTCCCCATAGTAGGAAGGCTTCTTAACAGAGATTCCTTTCACACTTAGTTTCAATGGTTACCTGTTCTCAGCTTTTCATTATCTTCCTGTAGGGTGTCAAGGAACTTACTGAGAATCATCTAATTCCATTGTCTTTATGCTTACAAACCCCAGTGTTCATCTCCAGTTCCCAAGTCAGTGCATCCCCCACTGTCTATATGCCATCCCAGCTCACTATTGGTGACACTTTTGACAATTGGACCCCCATCTCCTGCCAAGGGTTATCTGCATGCCACCTACACCAAGGATGGGAGGTGTTCATAACCAGCTGGGTGCTGAGTGATCCTGTCCCCAGACCTTTGTCTTGGCATTTGCTTTCTCAGGTCATTCTTTTTTTTTTTAATTGCAGTGTTGTTGATTTACAATACTGTGTTAGTTCCTGGTGTACAGCATAGTAATTCAATTAGACATTCACATATATGTTCGTTTTCATTCTACATATTGAATATAGTTCCCTCTCAGGTCATTCTTGATACCAGCTATTGAATTTTCCAAGAAGCTGATGCTGAAATGGAGTTAGAAGTGCAGAAGACTTATTGGGGAGTAATACTTGTGAAAGGAAGAGGGGACAAATCAGGATTGTGGAGAGAGCCATAGAACAGGATGAAAACATGACAAAGTCTCTGCCAAGCCAACAAGAGCTCTGGAGCAAAGACTGCCTACTCACAGAGCCTGAGACTGAGTGTATTCCTGCCTTGCTCGGTCGTAGCCTGGGGAGTCAGGCTGCCAGATCAAATAGAGGATACTCATTTAAATTTGCCTTGCAGATAAATTCTTTTTTAATGTAAGTATGTCCCAGGCAATATTTGGGACACACTTAAACTAAAAAATATTTATTGTTTATCCACAATGGAAATTTAACTGGGCATCCTATGTTTTCTTTTGCTAAGGCTGGCAACTCTAGCTGGGGGGGGGGGGTCACCCCAAGAAGTGCATGCTCTCAGCTACCATGCCTTTGCTCAGCCATTGCCTGAGAGCTGCCCTGAGAATAGTGTGACCTTGGCTTTGCAAGCTGAGGTAGACCTGAAGGTGCTAAGTGCTAAGAGGTTGCTAGCTAACCACACTCTTGATAGCTGGGCAGCAAGTCTTTTCTTGAAGGAGAACTAACAGAAGATCTTTCCATCTGCTACATTTATTTTCCATTTAACTGCTGTCTTCCTTGCTAGATGAAAGCCCACTGAGGCTGAGAACACCGTCCCTCTTGCTTATTGTTTCGTCCTCAGAGCCCAACCTTGTGCTTGTCACGCCAGCTGCTCAGCGATTACTTATCAAGTTGAATTGTACTTAAAGCTTCAGGGACCCGAGAGCATTTAGGGAGGACAGAAAGAAGTCCTCTGTTCTGTCCTCAGAATCACATTCTGAGTTCGGCTGATCTCCAATGGCTTTCCATCCTGTGTGTGCAGTAAGTAGAGGTAACCAGTAGAAGGTTAGCTTTAAGCAGTGGAGTCTGAGTTCACAGCCACTGAATTCTACATCAGAGCTAATTATTTATGGGATTAATTAAATACTTTCTAAGTAAGTAAAAAAGGTTCTAATTGAGGGATTTCAAGAGAGGCCTGGTACAGGAAGGTTGGTATTTGATGCTAACGTGTCGTGTCCATTTATCTCCATGTATATGGCGTCCGGAGAGCCCAAACTCAACAGACCCTGAACAGAACTCAGTATCCTTCCTTCCAGTAGTAACTCTTCTACAATATCTCTTCTGTCATCTAAACCAGAAATCCTTGCTCCACCCAACTCTGGCACGCAGCTTCCGATCATGGAGTAAGTTCTGCAGATTCCATCTCATTTTCTCTCAGAAAACCATCTCTTCCTCTCCATCCATGCTGCCACTTCTGTAGTTTAGATTTTCATCATCTCTTGCTAGGATAAGAGTATGCCAGTTGGCCTCTTCGCCTTTGGAATTACCCTCTCTCCAATCCATCTTCCACACTATTGCCAGGCACTTAGCTTTAAGAATTTAAAATAAATCGCATCACATCGCATCCATCAAATCATGTTATTCTCTTTCCTTAAATCTCTCAGTGGCTCCCTCCTAACTGGGATTGTGTCCAAACTTCATCTACTGCTCTGATGGCCAGAAAGATTTCTTACTCTGCTTTTAACCATGCAATCCGATGTCGTCACACTCTTACTTTACATACTTTATTGACTCCTGTTGCTCGAGGATAAAGTCCAGCTCTCCCCGCATGGATTACAAGGCCTTCTATGGGCTGGCCCTGCCTTCATTTGTGCCACATCCTCCTTCACCCTCTCTGCTGTGGTTTACAGTCTCACGAACAGATCGTGCACTCTCATATCTGCCAGCCTTTGTGCAAAATGGTTCTGCCTGAAAGTCCTCGCCCTCTGCCCTTCCTGTTGCCTGGATCAGCACTTCTCAAAGGTTCACATGGCATCACGTTTAAATTGAGATGCTGATTCATTAGGTCTCCAATGGGGCCGCAGATTCTCTACTTCTAGATACTGATGCTGCTGGTCCATGGACCACACTTAGAACAGCAGAGGCCTAGACCACATTTGGCTTTCCAACGTCAGCAAAAGGGTCATTATCTCTCTGAAGCATTTCCTGAACCTTCCGGGAAAAACTGACTACTTTGTTTCTTCCCATACCTCTAATTCCTCATGACCTTTATTAAAAAAAAAACTCAGGTGACATCTGATTGTGTTTTCACTCAGCATCTGTCTTCCTCTTCAAGACTGTAAGCTCCTTTATGGCAGGGACCATGTCTTATTCATCCTTGGGCTGCCAACCCTCAGTACAGTGTCTGGCATGGAGTCGGCCTTCAGTTAAAGTTTATTGAATGACTGAGCGTAGAGTCATCCTCAGAAACATGCAAAGTCTATTTACCTTTAGGATTCTCTTTCTCCTCAACTGTCTGATGGAAGATTTGAAGATACTAAAATAGAACTCCGTTGGCTGTAAATACCCAACTCCGATTTGCTTTCTCAAACTGGTTCCAGTAACTGAGAGGGAGGGAGACTGAGAAGTTAGCAGAATTGAAGAAAGAGATGAACAGCCAGGCTTCTGGAGGGTGTCTTTCATTCCTGCTGGGTCTCTGCTTCTTTTGTACTGGCCCTTGAATTCCCTACTGCAGACAGGCCTTTTCCACGCTGCTGGACTCTGGGCCCTAGAAGACTCAACTCAGCATCCCTGCAAGGAAAAGTCTTGTGCCCACCTCTGTAGCCATGGCAAGGTGATGGAACTGAGGGGTGAGAAGGTGTGTGCCTGTGCCTGTGCCTGTGTGCACATGTGGGTGCGCACGTGTATGTCTGTGGCAGGGGTGGAGGTAGGGACTGAGCAACAAGATCTTTTGACAGAAGAAATGAGATGAAAATCTTGCTATGTTAAAAGGAATAGCTTTTGTAGTCAATTGAATTACCTCCAGTTCAGAGAAACTGTCGTTAACACAGAGCGGGGGCAGAGGGGAGACAGATAGGTAGAAAGGAGGACGGATGCAGGGAGGCTACATTCATCGTCTCTCTTCTGCCTCCCCCAGTAGCAAGTACTGGGGCAGTGTTTGGAGGATCTGAACCAAATTTCCACACATGTCAGTATCCTCTCAGGGGGGCCATTCTCCACACCACACGCAGCATTCACGGGTGGCACTCTGGAAGTCTTACAGAAGCAATACAGGGCTTTGGAATCACCTGCCAGCTTTGGTTATCTTCTCTACAAAATATGACTCATAATAATACCCACCTCACAGAGGTGTTGTGAGGCTTAGAACTAGGTGTGCAAAGCACTAACATTGATTGGGCTAAAAGCAAGTGTGCAAAGTAGGGACCACTGTTCCTGTTTAGAGGTTCTGAGAGATTAAGTTAACTCACCCTAGGTCGCACAGCTTGTGGGTTACAGAGTGGGGTTTTAAAGTCAGTCTATGTGATTTCTAGGCTTGCCCACTTTTCACTAGAGCCATAAAGAGAAATCTCCTCATACTGCAGTTCGAGGTGGAGAAAAGAAATACCTCCCTGCCTGTCATGACCTGTTATCATGCAGGAGCACAGTTTGATCACGGCTCCCCTGAGAGTCTCTGAGAAGAAGAAGAGAGGGTTTCGCCAAAGACCACACACAGCAATTCTGTCATCACCATGAAGTCTCTGCCTCTAAAAGAAACTACGAATGAGGGAGAACTCCGGGGAGGACACTTTGTAACAGGAGAAAGAGTTTACAGTGAAAAGAAAGTCATCTAGTGGTAGTCCACACTTACATAGTATTTGCTTTGCAGTTGCTCTGTGGACAGTTTTAAAACTCTGAACCAACGCCCTTCCCACGTTACTAACTTGTACCAATCGCCTGGCTGGCTGAGAAAATAATAATAACTAATATGAGCCAAAGCCAAAGCATAGCTAGCACAGTTCACTGGTGGCCAAAAAGAAATAACATGTTACGCACTTAAACCAGTGAGGAGAGCTTGGGGGACTAGCCACTGGTGTGTATTAGTCCCTTCAGGGCTTTCTTCACATACGTATACTCTGCAGAGAAGTCATATGCCATTTTTACCTACCTCAGTTATATTTTTGTCTTTCAAGGACCTTTGGAGCAGAAGAGCAGCATGGCGAGTCCATTTTAGCCATTACTCTATCATACTCTTATTCTAGTAACCAACTTTGAGATTAAAAACAAAACCAAACAAAACCCACTCAGAAACAAGATAAAAGGGGAAAATGAAACCAACCCAGAAATAGTCCCTTTCTTTCTACAACCCTGTTCTATGATTATTTTTACATATTGGAAAATCATTGTGTCTTTATCACTATCTTCATCTCAGTAGCCAGCAAGAAAAAAAAAACAGTGACAATCAACATGTATACATTGCCTCTAAATTTCTTTAGCCACTCTGAAATTGTTTCTGGAAAAATCTAAGTTGCATGGTTTGTCAGTGTGACTGCTGACTGAAAATTCAGACTCTCAAGTGTCTGAAGAGATAATAAGAACAAGTTCCATATCACAGACACACATGCGTACCAGGCAGGAGCCAGAACCTTTTGCCTGTGTCAGCTCATCCAGTGCTCACAGCAACCTTATCAGGTAGGGCTTTCGCTCATGCCCATTGTACAGATGAAGAAACTGAAGCCTACACCATCTTGCCTAAGGTCATCCAACTAGTAAATGAGGAGCTGTGATTTCAACCCACAACAGTGACAAAACAATAGTTAACACTGATTAAGCATTTATCATCTGCCAGGAACTCGTCTAAATGCTTTACATATTAATTTACATAAGTATTAACTCGTTAAAGATGTTGCCTTATTAAAATTGCCTTTGCTGGGGCAGCTTTCTGCTTGGAGAAGTCGAGGTGGCCATGCTGGGTGCTTGGGGTCAGGCCAAAGGATTTCCAAGGTCATTTCCAAGTGGAAAATCAATATATCTAGGAGGAGCAGGGGCCTTAGGGCCCAGGCAGCCCAGTCAATCCTGGGGTAGTATGGGCACCTCTTTGGCTGCTACCAGATGTCACTGAGCCTTGTCGGTGTTAAAGGCCAGTGCATACCAGTGCTGGTTATATTTACACAGTGGGCTAAAATTAGCTGGCATGCTCTCCTGGCAACCGGGAAGATATAAGGCTCTCATTTATCTAGCAATGCTAATTTCGGCAAAACCAAAAATGGTCCTTCTGCTGTTCTCAGCAGACAGGCATTCAACAACAATAACATCCTTTTCCTTCCTCTTCCTTTTCTCTACATTTTAGGAAATTTCAAATATAAATCCAGGCTGACTTTGGTTCAGGACAAATACTTACAAACATGGAGACGTAATGGGAATCCTGTAAGCAGAAGAGTTGAGGGACTCCTCTGGGTTAGAAGCAGCACAAAAATAAAATAAAATAGAAATACGTTACTTGCTTCCTAAGGATATGTTTTCCATCAACACTGGGAGATCAAGGAACTTAGAAAGGCATCAGTTGGGGCACTGGCAGTGTGAGTGCAACTGGAACATTTGGGGGAGGACGGAATGCAGGCCCTGAACTCCATGGTGAATGCCCCCCAGAGTAGAAGCCAACCTAGATCCATCCTGGGCAGGGACTGTGACGGTCACCTCACCATCTCTTTGAGGTGCTGCCATCTGTCTTGAAAAAGAGTCAAGTTTTAGAGGTTCAACATGAAAGAGTGATGTGATCAGTGACGTCTGTCAGGGAGTAACACCAGTAGATGTGGCAGGTACTTGTGGTACATCACAGACCCACTCATTGGGAATAAGAAGAGCCAAGATTGAGGAGTTAAACAGACTTGGGTATAAGCTAATGGTGTCTGCCCCTGGGTAGCCTGTGAAGGTAGAAGAGGGTCAACTTGAAGTTACTGCTCAACCCTAGACTTGTCTTTAAAGAATGCTATGGTCTGGATGTTTGTGTCCCTTCAAATTCATATACTGAAATCCTACTGCCCGATGTGATGGTATTAGGTGGGCCCTTGGGAGGTGCTTAAGCCCTGAGGGATCAGTGCCCTCATACAAGAGGTCCCAGAGAGCCCACTGGAGCCGTCCACAATGTGAGGACACAGTGAGAAGGCACCGGCTACAGACCAGGAAGAGGGCCTTCATCAGAAGGTGACCATGCTGGCATCTAGATCTTGGACTTCCCCACCTCCAGAACTGTAAGCAACTAATGTCTGCTGTTTATAAACCACCCAGTCTGTGGTATTTGTTACAGTAGTCCAAACGGACTGAGACATGGCTTATCAGGGAAGCCAGCGATGGTGAAATTTGTATTGAGCACTTGGTATCTCTGGATGGCCAAATGAATAAACCGTGAAGATACAGAAGGAACATTCAGAAAACGACTGAAGTTTCAAAAAAGTGTAATAATGATTATATTAGAGGTGTTAGAGGGAAATGAAAGAAAATTATCTTTCATCAGTGGACTTTAAAATATCTATCCAAAAAATAAAACTTTGCCCATTTTTCTACCGTTGGTCCTGTTTCAATTTGTACTTGCTATTAGCACGTTAAGCTGTTGTCGAAACATGATACCTCCCGACTTGGTCGTTTATATTTGGCTTTATGTTGGTGTCTCTTGACATGTAAATGTGTATTATGTGTGTACATGCTTGTTTTTATAAAGAGTTAAATTTATCAACCTACACTTTATGGCTGAGTTTGTGTCATTTTGAATAGTTTCTATTGTTCTGTCTTCAAATACACTAATTTTTTCTTCTGCAATGTCTAATCTGTCATTAATCCTACCCAAAGTATTTTTCATCTCACACATTGTAGTTTTCATCTCCAGAAACTGAAGTCATCTAAAAAATGTATTTTCTATGTCTCTTAACTTTTTGAACATTTGGAAAGTAGCTGAAAGTACATAGCTGTTTTACTGTCCTTGTCTGCTAGTCCTAACATCTGTGTGAGCTATAGGTTGGTTTTAATTGATTGTTTTTCTCTCCTCATTAAGAGTTGTATTTCCCTGCTTCTTTTCATGCTTGGCAATTTTTCACCAGATGCCGGACACTGCGAATTTTACTTTGTTGGGTGCTGAATATTTTTGTATTCCTCTAAACATCCTTGATTTTTTTCCTGGGACCCAGTTATTTAGAAATATTTTGATCCTTTTGAGTCTTGCTTTTAAAATTTGGCAGGACTGGAGCAGTGATCAGTGGAGGGCTAATTTTTCCCCACTCCAGAAATAAGCCCTTTCTGTGTACTTTACCCAATGCTCCATGAATAATGAGGTTTTCCAGTCTGTTTTGTGGGAACAGGTACTATTCCTAGCTGTATGTGATTGTTGGGCAGTATTACCTCTAATCCTCTTGGGTGCTTCTTTCCCTAGCTTCATGCGGTTTTTCACACTCATGCACTGATCATTTCTCAGCTGAATACTCAGAGAGGAGTCTCTTAAGATGGTCAGAGTGCTCTCTGCATGTGTCTCCTCCTCCCCAGTATTCTGTCCTGCAAACTCTAGTTGCCTTGGTCTCTCAGACTCTCAGCCCCATCCCTCAACTCAAGGAGTCCACTGAACGCTACCTGTGTCTTCCTCACCACTGCACTGCAGCCTGGGAAATCACTCACCTCAGTAAGCCATGACAGCCCTAGTGCTCACCCCGTTTGTTTCCCAGCTCTCACGGATTCTTTACTGTCTGGTGTTTAGTGTCTTGACAACTGTTATTTTATATATTTTGTCCAGTTTTTGTTTAATGTGGGAGAGTAAGTCTGGCCCTGTTGCTCCATCTTGGCTAAAATCAGAAGTGCCAATCTAATCCTAAAATATCTCCAAGACACAGTTATCATGGAGTCTGCACGGCTATGAATTGTCTCATGTAAAGGTTTGAAGGAACCCTTGGCAGCCTTCTTCGAGGGAGGCAACTAATGATGGTTCCAAACCCGTCTCCCAGAGGACTTTGTTTCCCCATATGCGCCATCACTCATCGCGCTCACACTGAGCTGGGCTTGGATGAAAGCAGTGCCCCAGCTGAGCTGCTGCTTTGTTTAGAAATGGCAACTTACTGCACATTTACAGAGACACTCTCTACTATTCACCTTGGGAATTTAAAGGGAATGAGAGGATCCAAAACTATCAGACTACTTCGATCAACAAAGCTCCCGAGTCATCTCTAATGTATTGAGCTAGAAGGGCTGCAAATTCATAGGCTTCTGAGCCAAAATGAGATTCACATTCAATACAAATAAGAATTAGTCTGTGATTCTGCAGTTTTGTTTCTTGACCTGGTGCCTCCTGCAAAAATAGAAATGTCAGTGCCTGGCGGTGGTGGAGCATGCCAACTGATACTGTGACCCGAAAGACCAAGAAGGCACTGGCTGCACAGCCAGCTGGCGGGCTGCCATTGCCAAGGGGAAAATCATTCCTCTGTGATAAGACAGCGACAAATGCTTTCCCTGTGGCTGCGATTAAAGCGGGCTCTGCATTATGACAACAGTGCTTCGAGCTTTGCATAGCAGTCATTTTTGCTAAATATTCATATGCTTATTTATACTCTCCCAGGCCTTGTCTGAAATCAGGGAGTTTAAAATTTCAGGCACAAACTATTTCCCTTTTTGGGGAGAAAAATTAGTGGACACAGGAATAGAAGAGTATGTTTAGGAGTTGGGAAAGGGGTGGGGAAAGGGAATCATAAATGATTCTGTAATCAGTCTACAGAAGAACTGTGTATTTCTTCTACATGTTTGGCAGAAGGGAGTTGCTAATTGTGGAGGGCATGTATAAGTGTAAGATCCAATTCCAGGGGGCTTTATTTTTCCTAACCCAGCAACTCATAAATGTGTGTCGAATGAATGAATAAATGAATGAATGATCTGTAAAAATGGTGCAACGTCCTCTAGGGCAGAGACGAAAGGTTGTCTTTGTAACCATAGTATCTAAGCAGGGTTCCTGGTACATAGAAGGAACTCAAATACATGTTTCTGGGTTAGTTAATGGGTGATAAAATGAGGGGAGGAAGGGAGGGAGGGAGGAGGGAGGGAGGAAGGGCTTAAGAGCAGACAGCTGGCCTGACCACCCTACTTCCCACGACAAGTGCGCCTAGCTGCCAAGAAGCAGCTTTGTCTTCTGCAGGTGTTTGTTACACCTGCTTTGGGGCCGTGAACTTTCAGGCCCTATGGTGAGCCTCTCTACAATTTGTTAGCCCTTTATAACTTACAAGCATCTCAAAGATTTCCAGGTGGCCCTGGGCACTGGGAAAATCCAGTGTTTACCTTGGGAGAGATCTCCACCCTCTGAGCTGGCCTGCTGATTCTGTCACTCCCAGCCCTTATGTCCTTCTCTAGCTGGGGATGGTGTGTATGTGTATGAGAGGGAGAGGGGGAGAGGGAGGGAGGGAGGAAGAGAGAGAGACAGAGAAGAGAGGGAGAGAGGTGTGCGATGCTGGAAGAGAGATTCCTTATGCATCCTCTGGAAGCCCACCTGTCAGCATCTTTGGCCGCCACACCTCCTCCCACATTCACATGGAGCTCTTTTCCTCTGATGGCAACGTAAGAGCTTATGGGCTTAAGGCTTCAAGGGTTGAAATGAATATTGAAAGTTTACATATGGCACCCTGGCAGGATTACAGAAGGGGAATATAGGCATTTTATCTCCCTTTAAATGGCCCCAAATAAAATAAATGGAAAAGAAATCTTTTTAGGTCCTTCCTGTGTGTAGTAAACTAGGGACTAGTCTGAAATCGAGAGTGCTGGTCCCTCTCTCATCTCTGCTTCCAGCCCACCGTGTGGGTGTGAGCGAGTCTCCCCTCTCTGGGTCCTAGCTGGTCACCTGGGCAGTGGGAAGGCTGGGCTGCAGGGCCTCCAGCATCCTTCCTGGCCGTGGCTCTTCCGTAATTTTAAGGAAGGTCCTGACCAAGCCCACCTGCCTGATGAGGCCGATACCCGGGAACTCACTGCGCCAAGAGGAGGCTGAGATGGAGGACACTGGGCGACCATGGTTCGCAAGCTGTGGCGGTTTGTTTTTGTCAAGCTTGGCACTTTGGGGAGAGAAAACAGAAGCTTGGTGGGTGTCAGAGGCACGAGAACTAAGGGATGGACTACTCTGCACTGCAGCCACAGTCCTCTGAGACCATAAGGGTGCATCCTGCCTGATGAGCCCCAGTCCCTCTCACTGTGGACATGAATACCTTCACCCTGCACAGCAGCCTTAGTCAGCCCCACAGCCACAGTGGGAATTACCCTGGTGTAGATACAGAATCAGATGTGAGTCTTGGATAATAATTTAAAATGATGATGTATCCATTTGAATCCATATCCACAAGCTCAGGAGTACCAGAAATATCACATTCTGTATTTTCTTTAAAAGAATATTAAATCTAACTCAAAGTTCTCATCTTGCCCAACTTACTTGTTACTGAGCCTCCACCCTGACTGCCTTTGGGAACAATGTTCCTGGGTCTTCTAGTGAGACAGCAGTAGCAGGACCTCTCTGCTAACTGACTGGTTACTGCTAGGACCATCAGATGGTCCCTCACATCTGGCGTCTCTGTTGTCCACCATGGTAATCTACGACAAGACTTGGAGTCAGTGTTCTGGGGTCCAGTCTGCCTAGGGCACCAGGCAGTTATTCCCTCTAATACCTGTCACCATCCTGGGACTCAGCTAGACAGCAGGGAAAGGGTCACCACTGCTCGTGGGTCCTGAAGACCTCAATCCTGTTCTCTGTCTGGAAGTAAGCTCTTTTTCCTCTTGCCTTCAAGTCATTCCTCACTCTCTCTTCCCCTCCCAGGAACATCTATTTAATGAGTTGAGATACTTAAAACTAGGAGAGACTTTAAACTATTTCTGCTTTAGATACAACAAACTAGTGCATATAACAAAAAAAGAAACAGATTCACAGAAAATAGAGTACACATTAGTGGTTACCAGTGGGGAGAGGGAAAGAGGGAGGGGGACATTTTAGGAGGAGGGAATTAAGAAACTATTATGAATAAAATAAGCTACAAGGATATATTATACAACACAGGAATAGAGTTAATATTCTATAGTAACTATAAATGAAAAAACAAACAAATTTCTACTGTATAGCACAGGGAGCTATAGTCAATATCTTGTAGTAACCTATAATGAAAAAGAATGTGAAAACGAATATATGTATATGTATGACTGAAACATTATGCTGTACACCAGCGATTGACACGACATTGTAAACTGACAATACTTCAATTAAAAAACTGTGAATCACTATGTTGTATACCTGTAACATATAATATTGTACATCAAGTATACTTCAATAAAATATATATATTTATTTTTAAAAACCCTATTTCTGCCTTAGACCTTCAGAAAAAAAAAAAAAGAAAGAAAGCCTGGGTGTTAGGAAAGAGCATGTGTTTTAGTTCGGGCGTGGGCTCAGTTACTACGACAAGAGCCCCAAATGTATGATGACTCGAACGGCAGCCTGGAGCTGAGCAGCAGGGTGGCTGAAGCTTGTCTCCTCCACGTGGTCTTATACGGATGGAGGCTCCTTTCACTGGTCCCCAGGGTGTTGTTCTTGTCCACGTGCCCAAGACTGGGTCACCTCCATGTCTGTGACCCAGCCTGCAGAAAGGGGACAGTGTAGAAGCCCTGTAATTTATCTTTAAGGAGCTCATCTAGAAGTTCTCATGTCACTTTTATTCCTAAACCATTGACTGAACTAACTCATAAGACCACATCTGGCTGCAAAAGAAATACAGGACTGGAGGGAATTCTCATCATCTGAAGAAGGATAGAGTATATAGCAGAGAAAATTTGGGCTATCTGCTGGAAATGTAAAGGAAAAGAAACCATAAATTGACATTTTAACAAGTTATTATTATCCACATATCCATATGTGGATAATAAAAATTCCCTTCTCACTATGAAGGACCAGTTGAACGCCTGTCACTCTACTGGATTTACCTATGTTATCTCTAGTCCTTTATAATAATTCTGCATGGAAACAAGAGCTCTTGTGCTATCCAGGACTCTATCATGGCTTTTTGCTCTGTAGATTTAGAGAAGTAAAATTACTTCTTTGTATGAGTTAGGATGAGGGGTGGCCACAAGAGAAATGAGGATGAGATTTGGAAGACATGAAGTGGCCGCCATCTTCCCGCCAGGCTCGGTGGCAGCTCCCGCCCATTGTCCACTGGTCTGTTGGCTTCCCATGTTGGCTTGGGGCAGTGCCCAGGCTCCCAGCCCCTCCGTCTCCCACTGGACTTTCCCCTTCAGTCTTCTCTATGGCCTGGGCCTTGGTGTGTGCGTGCAGCTCCATGGTGAAGGTCACTCATGCCATCAAGGTTGAATTAGTCCTATGCTTTCTGGTTTGTCCTCATGGGTTCTATTCAAATTCATGGATTCGAGTTTGTCCTTGCCCTCTCCCATTTCCTGTGCAGCTCTGTCTCACACTTTGCTTCCTGAAGAAACCGGCCCGAGATCTCTTCCTCTTCCAGTGCTCCTCCATTGGCTTCTGTGGTTGTACTTCTCCTTGGTCTTTCCTCCCACTTCTCTGTCTGTCCTTATTTGTTTCTTTTCAGACATCCACTCTTCTTGCTGTTTTTTCTAAATAGGCGTGTCTCAGTTTGCTTCCCAGGTGAATTTATCCATTCCTATTTTCAAATGCCATCTATGTGTTCGTGACCCCCCTGGTTTATGTATCTAGCCCAGACTACTCTTTGGGGCTCTAGTCTCTTAGGTCCAGTTTCCTCCTTGACATCTGCACTTGGATGACTTATAAGCATCTCAAACTTGATGTTTCCAAAATTATACTATGTTCTTCCTTTGAAAGTCTATTTCTCTTTCAGGGTTTTCCAATCCAGTAGATTGCATCATCCCCATGGTTCAAGTTGGACACCTGGTTCCGTCCATGACTCTCCCTATCCTTCACCCGTGCCCTGCAAATGAAAGTTCAGGAGTGCCTTCTCTATGTCTAGTCAGAGCATGCAGCTGGTACAAAGGCTCCTGAATTTCTCTAGGCTTCCTGCTCCCTGGTTCCTCCATAGGAACAGTAGGGCAAGATCAGCCTGGAGGCAGGCAGGTGCTGAACCCCTGGGCATGGTACAATCATGGGCAGAGCCTGGGTCAGCTCTCAAAGAGCCCTGTGAGGGCAGCTGAGCTTCTAGCACAGGTCCAGAGAAATGCATCAGGTCTGTGGATCCTTAGTGTGTTATTATCGTTGTGATGATAAAACCATATTCTTTACATCATTTTCATTAACTGAATATATCCCTATCCCCTCTATCTAATTATACATACTTTGTATTAATATAAATAATATACATTTCTGCTGGGGGAAGGGAGGGAGGAGCTTTGTTCTGTCCACAGTCCTTAAGCACTGGGAATCAAGAATAAGAAAATATTACAGAATTACTGCACCAAAGCAAGGTGCAGTGCAAACCTTTTCAATAAACAACACAGTCAATCAAATATTTACTGAACACCTGCTTCATAGCAGGCACTGTGCTAAGTGTTATAAAGGAGCTCACTGATGAATAAGACATGGCTTTGTGTTTTCACAAAATAGTTAAGAAAACAAAGAACAATACGTGAACAGTTAAGTAATAAGAAGGAATTAAGTGCTGAGACTTTGTTTATACAAAGCAGTACAGAGAAATTATATATTAGGCTGGTTTCTAAACAATGCTTGGTAAGTAACTATAAGTGGAAGGACTGAGCAATATGAAAAGATCCTTCCACTGAAGGATCTTTTCCCATCCAGTTAAGTCTGTATCTCAGTGAACATCAGCACCTCGGCTCTTTATTCCCATGGTAACTGGAAAGTCTAGGGAAGTAATCACATCAGTACTTATCAAGGTAATTAGACTAATCGTAGCACTGAGGTTTCAGGCACAGGCAATGCACTTGGCTGGTATAACCTCATTTCAACCTCACAACAATCCTGTGAGGTAGTGACTACCCTGAGGCTCAGAGAGGGTGAACTGTCTCACATTAGGTACGTGGCAAGAGGCAGAACTTGAACCCAGGTCTGTTTGGCTATGACTTATGCTTCAAACTCAGGATGGGAATGGGCCTTGTCTCTTAGCGCCTCCTTCTGACAGGAAAGAATGAAAAAAGACTTAAATCGAGTCATACGGAGGCTAGGGATGGAGGAAGCCACATAAATTCTCTTGGGTACATTTCACTAACAAACTTAAGGGAAGAAGGAAGAGTCTATGGGTTGCTACAACAGATTCCCAGCAAGACAACTTTTCATCCAAAAATGCTTCCGAATATGAGGCCACTGCGTGCTACATAAAGTGGGTACAGAAAGGACCCCGTAGGGTTGTTATTCCTGACCCTTGGGAAAGCATGTGTAAGAGTAGTCTGAATTTCAAAGAGGAACTCGTGAATTGAATAAATAACTCAGAAAATGGAACTTTAGTTTCTAAAAAATGAACAAAACTCTTCCATGGGTATCCATTACCCTCTAGCAGAATGTGCCAGGGACCTCTGGGGCAGTGGCGTGCTGCAGCTGACTCACACAAGCTCGCGAGAGCTGGCTGGTAAACCAATGGGAACTTGTCACAGAGTTTGTCATCTGTTGGTGGTTGGGAATATTTTACCCCATAGAAATCCATAAAGGCTCTACGTCCCCCAGAGAGCTGGTTGTTAAGTATTTATCAGCACACCATGGCCTAGAAGCACCAAGGGTTTTAATTAGCACCCCTTCATCTACCCCAGGGCCCTTGATGGCCCTAATGTAATGAAAACTGAGAGTAGAGTGGGTGTAGGGAAAGAGGAGGGGGAATGTAAAAATAGAACAACTGCTGAACATGCTGCAGGTAGTGACTCCCACATCTGGCTGCATCTGAGAATTACCAGGGGAACTTTTAAGAGATAATGATCTTTAGATCCAATGAAGTATCTATAACACATCTGACACGTGGAGAAGATAAAAATCCCCCTCCTCTGCATGACAAAGTTACTTTAATAGTAATTACATAATAATCAATAACTGATTATGTTATATAACATGGATGAGTTACGTAATATATAATGTGGATATAATAAAATATATAATATATATAAAATAACATTATTTTCATAACTCATTTTTATTTTACAAATAGTTAAAAAGAAGAAACAACTTTCAATTTAAAAATTTTACTCAATAGAATCATTCAGGAATGGAATAAATTTTGACCATTCCAAATATAATGTTGTATTTCATAATTTGCCTATTTTGCCATTTTAAATTTGAAATGAAATAAAAACTACAGGTGATTACAAAGAACAGCAAACCTGAACTAACTCAGGTTCTGTATTTTTGTCTTCAGTAAGACTATTACCATGTGTTATTCTTATTTATTTTGAATAAATGCAGGCAAATGTCCTATAGGTGTTGGAGACACACTGAACCCATAACAACACTTGAACACCAACTGCAAAAAACTTTCTCTGGAAATGAGCATGTGTAGGTGAGACTGTGTGTTGGGGGCAGACTGTACAGCTGGGAGTTCTGCAAATTAACGTGCAGGGAGAAGACAACATTTACTAAAGGATTTAACAAAAAAATGTGCAATTTGAAGCTCGAGTATATATTACTTAAACTCAACAACAAGTGCTTAGAATTTTGACCAAAAAACGGTTTTGAAGAAATATGTCTCACTGACGCTGTTTAGAACTGTCAGCACGTGGTGGTAATCAAAAGTAGGCTGACTTTCAGTTGGTTCGATGATGGCTCTTCACACTCTATCTAAAGAAAACGCTCCCGCTTATTGTGTGCACTGCTGCGGCCCCCTGCCATTTGCACATCACTGCCTAGATCCCACCTCAAACCCAAATCTCTCGGAATCGCCTGAGGGGGCGGCCCAGAGTTTCTGTTTGTGAAAAGCTCTCCCACATGATTCTAATGATCAGCCAGGTTTGGGAACCACTGGTATGGGAACAACAGAGATGGAAATACTTAGGACTCAAGGTCAAGGGAGGAGGCTGGGATAGCTGAGTAGCTGATCACGTCTCCAAATCCTAGAAACCCTTCCCCAGTCGCACTGGGGGCAGAGGGACTACCACTGAGAACAATCAGGTTAAAAGGACCTCCAAGGGCAACTCTAGAAAGTTCATCCACTGTGTCATGAAAGATACTTGGTAGACAGACATTTACATGTTAAAACAAGAAAACATACCCTTTTATTTAATGATAAATTAGGAGGAGAGTCATTTTTTTAACTATGTTGTTTTACAACAAAATTTTTTCAAGTGTTCTCTCTCCTCATTGTTCTCTTTGCTCCCTCCCTTGACCATCTGAAAGAAGCCAATTAACAAAAAGTCAGAATGATTAAAAAAAAGCCTTGTAGACGTAACTCTTCTGCTCATATACCTTCACTGGGCTCCTACTTCTCTCAGAATAAGAGTCAGAATCTGACTATAGTTACAAAGCCTTATATAGTGTGCCCCTCTCCATTCCACCATCATTACCTCATCTCAAGATCTGTTGTGTGTGACCTCCTCACTTGTTCCATTTCAGCCACATTAGCCTCTTGCTGCCCTTCGAACTCACGAGGCATTCCTACCTCAGGGCCTTTGCACTGGCTGTTCCCTTTGCCTGGAACACTCTTCCCTTGGGAATCTATATGGCTCCTTCTTCCACCTCCTTCCAGTCTGTGTTCAAACCTCTCACCTGATATAAAAGAGCTTTATTTTTCTCAATTGCACCTAACATCATGTGACATATCATATATTCTTCCTTGTTTATTTTCTGTCTCTACTACATTCTGAGGGCAGGATTTTCTATCTATGTTCAGTGCTATATATCGAGGGCCTAGACTCTGCCTTGTACAGAGTTGGCACTTAATAAATATTTGTTGAATGAATGAATGAATGAATAAAAAATGCACATGATCAAAAATCAAATAATAATAATAAACTAATAAAAAAATTTCCTTTGGCCCATCCTTTCTTATTTGGTCACACTTCGAGAGGTAACCACTTAGAACTTTTTAAGCTATGATTTCTATTTACCCTTCGGTCTCTAAATTACATGCTTCTACTTTCATTATCTATTGGATCCCTGCTAGGATAGAGCTGGATTTGATTTATTTGACTTTACTTTCTTCATCATGTATTTATCTCCTACAATGTAGTTACTATTACTATTTTTAGTTCTTTCTTCATCTATGTATCTACTACAGTATATATATTACTGTATATATATTTTACTGTAGGTATATATGTATATATCTCAGTTATATTCTACCATGTTTCTATTGCACTCTTTGACGCAGTGTCTTTTGTCTCCTCAGTTCCTCAGATGAGGATATTAGCTCCTTATTCTTTCCTTCCACCCTCCTTCTCCTTGTCCTTGTCCCAATTTTCATTGTCTTTCCTGAGGAATTAGTTTTTATCACATGACATGACTTGAATTTCATGTCTCATAACTGAAATCTTCAAAAGGATCTCTAGGAGGGTACATCCGGTTTTAACAGACACTTCTCTTCCCCTGGCCTCCATTTTAAATCTGGACAGAAACAGCGTGGAGCAAGGCTGGGGTTTTCCCAGAAGAAGAGGGAAGGGGGGTGACCCCTCAGGAAGCTGGCCAGAGTAGCCTTGTGGTGGACGCACCAAGTTAGAGCTGGCCTCAGCAATCCACACTCTGCCACCTGATCCTCAAGTGAGGGGGATGCCTAGGCCAGCCAAGTTTTCAAGACTGATAAACCAATGTTTGTCTTTCCAACAGGAAACAGAACTGTTAGGCCAAAAGGGATGCACGTATCGGCAAGATTAACACACTCTCTCCCAGTAGACACATATATATAAGCAACCAAATTATAATCAAAGATGGCTTAGTGGTCAGATTCAAAACAAGCAGATAGTTTCTAATTTGAAAAGATACATGCACCCCAATGTTCACAGCAGCACTATTCACTATTTATAATAGCCAAGACATGGAAGTGACCTAAATGTCCATTGATAGATGATTGGATAAAGAAGATGTGGTATATATACAATGGAACACTACTCATCCATAAAAAAGAATGAAATAATGCCATTTGCAGCAACTTGGATGGATCTGGAGATGATCATACTAAGTGAAGTAGGTCAGACAGAGAAAGACAAATATCATACAATATCACTTATATGTGGAATCTAAAAAAATGATATAAATGAACTTATTCACTTATTCAGAAACAGACTCAGACACAGAAAACAAATGGTTACTAAAGGGGAAAGGGGGAGGGATGAATTAGGAGTCTGGGCTTAGCAGACACAAACTACTTTATATAAAATAGATAAACAACAAGGTCCTACTGTACAGCATAGGGAACTCTATTCAATATCCTGTAATAAACCATAATGGAAAAGAATATATATATATATATTCGAATCACTATGCTGTACACCAGAAACTAACAAAACATTGTAAATCAACTACATTTAAAAAAATAAAAAGCAAAACAAGGAGTTAGATGAAATAGATGTTAAATCTC
The DNA here is from genome assembly GCF_048564905.1 of Vicugna pacos. Lineage (NCBI taxonomy): Eukaryota > Metazoa > Chordata > Mammalia > Artiodactyla > Camelidae > Vicugna > Vicugna pacos. The sequence continues at coordinate 69,666,464 of NC_132997.1, read as the reverse complement.
AGTGGATGTAAATAGCTGACCAGTCCTCTCTCAAGGGAGAAAAGGTTCTGCCAATGAGATCCCAGTTCCTCAAGATCTGTTGTGTGTGACCTTCTTTACTGGTGTTGGTGGCTTTCTTTTTATGTCCTCATCTCTGATTAATTCCCTTTTGACCATCACATATACAAAATTTCTCCATATTTCTCATGAAAATCAAGACAAATTGTTCTGCAAGCCTTTCACTGTAAAGTAAGTTAGCACATCTCTGTATTATGATAACTCTCTGAGAGCCATCTTATCTCCCTCACTTCCAAATTCATAGCCAGCCACATCACTGTTGCCTCCAGGTGAGAAGAGAATGTCTATTTTCTATGGATTGAAGGGATACAGAAATTCAGTATCTCGTAAGTATAGCAAACTGAGGATTGTATATCTGTAGTGAGTACACTTCTGAAATGGATTGAGGCATTTCTATGAAAGCAAGAAGACTGGTTGGATGTCAGACCAGGTTCACCCTGGGACTGAACATGTTTATAGCTGATGTGACTTAATGATTTACCACCAGATGGCCTATCAGATCTTAAAGGGAACTGGATAAGGAATATTAATCAACCGTGTACAGGGCTTGGGGTCTCTTTTTCCTTGTTTACCATTGTACAGAACTGTGTAATACTGTAGCTTATGACACAGCAAGATGGAAGGGAGGGAGGGAGGAATGAGATAAGTAAATAAAGTGAAAAAAATTTTTATATATTCATTCACATATTGAACATTTAATTAATATGTACTGAGCACCCACAATTTGCCAGGACCTGTACTAAACCCTGCAGATGCAGTAAATGATGAACAAAGCAGATTACAGTATCTGATCTCATGGAGTTAACAATCCTGAGGACAAGACAAAATTAAATAGTAATTACACAAATAATTAAGTAATCATAAATATGAAACATGCTATGAAAGAGAAGACTAGGATCCTATGAAAACAAAAAGGACTGATCTAATCTGGCATAGTTGGGGTGGATGGAGATGACATTCCTAAGGCTGGAGTGTATAAGTTGAGACCCAAAGGATGTGCATGACCTAACTTGTTAAGAGCTTGGAAAAGTGTTTCACGTAGAGGGAACAGCATGTGCAAAGGCTCAGAGGCAGACAGTAGCATAGCATACTGGGAGAATGGCAAGGCCAGTATTGGTAAAAGGTATCCACCAAAAGACTTGGATGGATAAGATGAGCACTGGAAAGCAAATCATAACATCCCCAGCTGGTAACAGTTATACAATTTACTGGATGGAGGAGTTACTGTTTAGTTCATGTGTGTAGAATTTAGTTACCTTTCAAAAAGGAAGAAGTCAATATTCTAGTTCATGTGATGTTAAGATTTTTAGGTAAATTAGTAATTCTGATAGCTAGGACTTCATCTATTCCATGTCATATAATTTTAATAACTTTGAAATAAATTCTTCTCCTGCAGACCAGAGTGCCTAAAATTTTCTTGGTGGATGAATGTCAGTTAAAGAATTAGGTCATCTTTGTTAAGAAGTGCTTTCTTCCTCTATTCTATCTAAGGCCTTTGGAGTTCTTCCCAGTCACCAGGGCCATCTTAACAGTTTGAGTTTGCCTTAGAAGGATGTCTGTCATTTGTGAAAGTCTTTTGCTAAAAGATTTAAAGAGCAAAGGAAGCAAAGTCGAGATTTCCAAACCATTGGTGATCTCATTGGATTTTATCTCCTTTTTTCTTGTTTTCAGTTAAAAAGTATCATCCCAAATTCACTTTGTTTTCCAACCCACCCATTTTCTCTTTGCTCCAGTTCTTCCTGTGTCAGATCTCCCTACCCTGACCCAGGCACTACTTTCAGTTTCAATTTTCATTGTTCTTATTCTTCCATAAGAAGAGGTAAGGGTCTGCTTTATGCTACTGTGTCTAGTTGTATCCATATGTGCATTCCTGAGGTATGAAGGTGTGTAATTATGTGCAAATACAAAACTGTTTCCATAGGCAGGTGTCCATCCATGTGCCAACAAATGGATGTGTGTGAAAATGTTCCGTGATCACAACACTCTAGGGCTGCCCTGTCCAATATAGTTAGCCACCAGCCACATTTGCCTATTTAAATTAACTAAAATTAAACAAAATTAAAAATTCGGTACCCCTGCTGAACTGGCTACGTTTTAAGTGCTCAACAGCCACAGGAGGATAATGGCTGCCATACTGAATGGAGTAGACAGAGAACACTCCCACCAGAACCAGAAAGCCTATTGGATAGTTCAGCTGCAGGGGAAGTTTCTTTTGCCCTTAGGATTCAGTTCAGATTCCTTAATATGGTTTACAAGGTCTGGACCTGGCCTCCCCCACCTGGGTCACTGTCTCTCCCCAGGCCTCCCCTCAAGCCCTTTTCTCCAGGCGTGCTGAGCTGCTTTTAGTTCCTGGAGTATTCTTCACTCTCCTTGCCGGGTTTCCAGCATACCTTTCCTCCCTGCTAGGGTACTCTTTCCAGTATCATCTGTCTCCTTCCATTTTCAGCTTCAATGTCACTTCCCCAGGCAGCTCTCCCTTACTGGGAGGCTCTGCAGGGTGCACCCTATTCTCCCTCTGTATCGAAAGTAATACTTCAAGGTACAGCACAGGGAACCACAGTCAATACCTTGTAAGGGCCTATAATGAAAAAGAATATGAAAAGGAATATACATATATATATGTATAACTGAATCACTATGCTATACACCAGAAATTATATGACATTGTAAATTGACCATACTTCAAAAAAAAAAAAAGCCAAAAGATAAAATAAAATAAAATAAAATAAAAATAACCTAGGGGAAAATTTTTTAAAAAGAAAGTAATACTTAAAAAAAATTCTTGCTTTTTAAATTACACTTAATTCCCCCGCTACAGAGTGTAGGCTGGGTGAGGCCAGGGATGTGCCACTGTGTCTATCCTGCTTAATTTCTGCCACTCCGGACACGCACCTGGCACCTAGTGAATATGTGCTAGGTTAAGTAAATGCGCGGCTCTTGCACAGCTTTGGGGATGAGAGGATGTGGCACTGCATCTACAACTACAGTATACACGGGGGCAACTCTGTGTTTATGTGACACGGATACTAGGACGCAACCAGTGTGCCTAAGAAGCAGACGTGGGCAGGCAGAGTCAGAGGGGAAGGTGAGAAGGTGAAGAATCAGTGTCAGAAGAAGAGACTTCCCTCGGAAGCAGGGCAGTCCCGTCCCGGCAGTCACTCCTGGTATGTCTGCGCGCTATCCGGTGAGCAGGTGGGAGTTAGGAGGCTGAGTCTATGTCGTGGATCTGCACGCAGAGCACGTCCGTCCCCGTAACCCCCCAAAGGCACCTCCTTTGCAGTCCCGCCCAGGGGAGGTTAGAGTTGGGTACCGTGGTCCTCACAAAAGTTTTCGTTTTCACACTGCACGCTCTACATACATTTAAGGTGGTCCCCAAACCTAGGTTTTAGAAATTCATTACAATCTCTTGTCCTCTTCTATCTTTATCATCCCTAAATTCTTTGGAGTTTCTTTCTTCTGCCCTGTCTCTGTCGCCCTGGTCCGTGGGTCCCGACTCTTCTCTCTCCATGTGTGGTTCTACAAGGGCTCCAGGTGAGTCACCCCCCCCACCCCAAGTCCCGCAAATCTCCCTACGGATTGAGGGTTGTGTTCTCGAATAACTGCTTTTCTCACGACAGTTGCATTTTGTTTTCCTTTCCTTTCCTTTTTTTTTTAACGTAGAAAGTGAGGGAGAAATAAGAAGCTGGGTGGCCAAAGGTGGAGAGAGAATGCTGTGATCTCCTAAATATTCATAATTTTTATCCCATCCCGTGTAAATTGAAGTGTATAAATCAAACTCTGTAGAATTCATCTATGGAAAGGCTTTCATTCCAATGTTCTTTAACAAATGGAGCTATAAGTTTGTTTTCTATGTCTGTAAGTTATAATGAAAAAGAATATGAAAAGGGATATATGTATATATATGTATGACTGAAACATTATGCTGTACACCAGAAATAGACGCTGCATTGTAAACTGACTATACTTCAATAAAAAAAAATGGAGCTAAAGGATTCTCTTCAGATGTTAAGGGGCTAGCTGAATAAGTATACACAATTGTTTTTTTCTTACTCTTCCTGGGCCCTGACAGTATAAAGAATGAGAGCTGGTAAAATTGGTTCCCTTGCAGGGTGCAGGTCAGTCCTTGTAAAATGGATGACATACCATTTCATATCAACGAATTAAGGGCAAATGGGGCCTCATACAATGCCTGGCACACAGTAGGGCTCAATGAAGTTCAATGAGAGGTAGAACCCAGAACAGTGGTTCTCATCCTAGTGCACAATGGAAGCATGTGGGGCGCTTAAAACTATCATTCTCTGCTTCCCACCTGTAGAAGTTCGGATGTCACTGGTATCAGGTATGGCCCGGGCACTGGCATTTTAAAAAGCCCACGGGGTGTTTCTGTCACACAGCCAAGGTTTATAAACATATGATGGTCTAGGGGGAAAGAATGAGTCCTTCTCTCCTATTTTCCTGCAGATCTTCACAAGGATGCCCGTATCATCTCTGGCTCAGCCATGGGGTTGGAATGTCTGGGGCTAATCAGTCTGAGACATAAATTTCATTGTGGAATTTGGAGATTTCACTGTGGAAACTGTTAGATGTTTACAAAGTGGTGTGTGTGTGTGTGTGTTTTGCATGCGTGTGCACATTCGACGAATTTCTTCTAAGCCCTTTTAAGTTCCATGTCCTCAGCAGGTCCCCCAGACTTAGAAATTTGAAAGCTTTCCCTCAAGTTACATTATAGTTTCACAACCACATCCAAAGTCAAAGTAGCAGCAAATTATTAAATAAATCAGCAAGGTGAGGATGGCCACCAGTCTGGAAGGGCTGGCCCGGTAGTCCTCGACGATACCTTTATTTTCATCTGTCTGCTGGGTTCAAGATTAGTTTATTAATTCCGCAGCAGGTTAAGGGAATAGAGGCAGCTGGTTATCATTTATTCATTTATATTTTCATTCAACAGCCATCTGCTGAATGTCTTCTATGTGCCAAATCCTAGTTAGGGTTAGGGATAAAATGGTGAATAAAATTACACAGCCGCCATCTTCAGTCCAGTGGGGGATAGAGACAAGTGGATCGGCCCTTGCATTAAATGAATGTGCAGTGACACAGAAGTACAGGGTGCTGGGAGAGACACGGTTAGGACATCCAGCCCAGACATGATTGACATCCAGCCCAGACATGATTGGCAGGCAGGGGTGGCGAAAGCCTCCTGGAAAAATTATTTTGGGGACAGTGGGAGCTGTGGTATAAACCACTTGGCTTCTCCTTTAAGAAGGAACTTGCTCTTCAGATACTGAGAGTGCAGTTATCCAACAGCATCCAGCTGTCAGGATTTGCCCTCACTTTCAAGAGAGGCCATGCTCTTCCAGGCCAGGGGAACAGCACTGTCCTTGCTCTGTGTCGTTGTGAGTAGAGTGGCGTGAATAGTCGTAGGGAAAGGGGAAGAATGAGGTCAGAGAAGGATCATGGGCCAAATCATGGAGGGCCTTGGAGGCCATCACAAGAACACTGGCTTTGACTCAAAGTGATACGGGGTGGGAGGAGGGCATTGAGTGGGCAGGGATGTGAGCTGATTTACATTGGACGCTATCCTTAGCCCCTGACTTGGCTACAAGTTGTGATTAAATGGTTAGATGGTCTCAGTTAACTTCAGGACCAGTTCTGCAGTTTAATCATATTGTCTTTTTTGGCCCCCAAGGCGAGAATAGTGTGGGCAGAAGCAGTGCGATTCCTTAATTGGTGCAGGTTGGCACCTTTAAGGGACACAAATCCATTCTCTTCCCAGCCCTCTTCCACTTTCAGTGGAAATGCGAAAAAAAAGAGGAAAAACCTAAAGAGGAAGTCAGTTAAAATGACAGAAAAGAAGGAAGGAAAGAAGAGTGAAGGGAGGGAGGCTTAGGAGAGCATGTGATAGGCACTGACTTTTATTAAATTCTTCCTCCGTGCCAGGCTCAATCCCAAGTGCTTTGCCTAGAAGATTCCATTCATTTTTTTGTATATACATTTATATTTTTTTATTGAAGTTTACAATGTTGTGTCAATTTCTGGTGCACAGCATAATGCTTCAGTCATACATGAACATACATATATTCATTTTCATATTCTTTTTCACCATAAGTTACTAAAGATATTGAATATAGTTCCCTGTGCTATACAGTCTGAGCCTGTTATTTATCTATTTTATATATATAAATATATATACATATTATATATAAATATATATACATATTAGTTAGTACCTGCCAAAGCATGGATACAACCTAAATGTCCATTGACAGATGACTGGATAAAGAAGTTGTGGTATATTTATACAATGGAATACTACTCAGCCATAAAAAGAATAAAATAATGCCATTTGCAGCAACATGGATGGACCTGGAGTTATAATTCTAAGTGAAGTAAGCCAGAAAGAGAAAGAAAAATACCATATGATATCACTTATATGTGGAATCTAAGAAAAAAGACAAGCTTATTTACAAAACAGAAACAGACTCACAGACATATTGATGCTATTTCTACTGTGTGGAGCCATATAGAAGAAATGTAATTCTTTTTTTAAAATAACAACACAATCTATATTTTATTTTATGTTTTAAATCAACTGTACTTCAATTAAAAAGCAAACAAACAAACAACCAATCTATTTAAAATACGGACAGAAGAACTGAACAGACATTTTTCCAAAAGAGGAAATGCAGATGGTCAACAGGAACATGAAAAGTTGCTCAACATCACTAATACTAGGACAATGCAAATCAAAATTACAATGAGATATTATCTGACACCTGTCAGAATGGCCATCGTCAAAAAGAACACAAATATCAAATGTTGGCAAGGATGCAGAGAAAAGGGAACCCTTGCACACTGTTGGTGGGAATGTAAATTGGTGCAGCCACTATGGAAAACAATATGGAAGTTTCTCAAAAACCTAAAAATAGAACCATCATATGGCCCAGCAATTCCCCTTTCAGGCATATATCCAAGAAAAACAAAAATGTTAATTCAAAAAGATTCATACACCCTGCTATTAACAGCAACATTATTTATAATTGCCAGATGGAAGCATCTTAAGTGCACATGAATAGATTAATGTATAAAGAAGAGGTAGCATATATGCAATGGAACATAACCCACTCACAAAAAAGAATATTTTGCCATTTGTGGCCCTTCATTTGCTTTTTTTTCACTTAAAAACCCAGAATTTTCTACGCTTCTGTTGCATCAAAAATAACAAAATACCTGGAAATAAACCTAACCAAGGAGGTTACCTATACTCTGAAAACTGTAAAACATTGATGAATGAATATGGTACAAAGAAATGGAAAGATATCTTGTGCTCTTGGATTGGAAGAATCAACATTATCAAATGGCCATATTACCCAAAACAAAAGATTCCATTCATTTTTATAGAACCCCTTGAGGGAGGTGATATTCTCTCCATTTCACAGATGAAGACACTGAGACTCAAAGAAGTAACTTGCCCAAGAGTATACGTGCTAGTAAACAGTGGAGTTGAGATTCAACCCACCTTCTTAACTCCTTCTGAGAAAATGTGTATATGTGTATGTTTGCGTGTGAGTTCCCAGTGAACTCACCTTTGCCAGTGATGGAGTTTTTCCCATCCAGTCACCTGAAGCTTGGAGAAATGAACTGACTCACCTGTAGCCATGGAGACAGCATGACAACACAAACGACCAGATTATCAGTCTACATAAATACAGTTAAAGTCAAACTGGCCAGGCAAACGCTTTGAAATAAGAGTGCAGGCATGAGGTGCTGACAGCCGTTAGAGGAGAAAGAGTTATGGAAACCCGCCTGTGGGGAGCAGGTTCAGGGGAGAACTTTGGGATGTGCTGATCAGGGAGCATCAACATCACCCTGATGGCCTCCAGAGGACTCACGATACTCATTTTCTCAGGATCTCGGAGTGGTTTCCGAAGGGCAGAGCAAATGGGGAAGCTGCTACAGGACTAGGAGAGCTGAGGGAAAGTCTTCAGCTTTTGGAGAGATGTAGCAGCAAGTGGGACTGGGAAGAAAGATTCAGACTCAAGGAGCCATACCAAAATGTAGCTGCGCTAGAAAAGGATGGATTCTAAAACTTCCTAGTCCTGACCCAGGCTTCCCTGAGAGGTGTCCCAATATTCCTAACGTTGTAAAGTCACTTGTCCAAATCAATGACCTGGCTGTGATACTGCTAGAAGTCAACTTGTAGGAAGGAAGCGAGATGGAAAATAAAGAAGCAAGGTTGGAGCCCCAGGATGGCGACCTCACGGAGGGTCACTGTGGTCCTCTTCTGCACCTTTTTGATTGTTTGTCACAAGATATGGAGCTCTTTTCCCTGTGAAAGCACCCATGGCAGCTAATGGTAGAAGAAGAAAACATTCTCCAGGGAAGCAATTTGATGAAGATAAAAATCAGTACATTTTAATCTTTGATGAGCTAGTGAGTCAGTGTCTTCTGCAATTTTACAAGACTGTGAGTTCTTAGAGGGCAAGACCTATGTTTATCCATCTTTGAATCTCCCATGGGGCCTCAGGTGGCATCTTGCTCACAAATATGAACTGAATGAGTGACACCCAGATGCCTTTCCAAGGCTGTGTTGGAGAACCTACAGTCACTTATCCTCTAGATATGGTTTGGTTTAGTTCTTCCCAAGTGCTTTCTCTGAATTTGTCATATTGAAATGCCTGTCATCTATTTGCCTCCTATCCAATAACTGCCAAGAGATTTTCCTTTGTTCTGGTTTCACCTTCCAGGGCCAAGTCTAGTCATCAGAAAAATGTCCCTGAGGAATGTAAAAGGCTTTAACTTCTCTGTTTGATTCAGAATGTTGGAGAAGATGGCAGAGCTGGGCGCAAACACAACCCCATTCCAAATAAGTCTACAAATGGGTCAGTTTCTACTTTTTGCATGTTGGTTGTTTCCTACGCAGAACTAACACTGTTGGCCCTTCCCTGATAAGACATATTTCAGGTAGTTTTTGCACAGTGTGATAGATTAATCTGGCCAGATAGGAAACGTAACAGACAGACAGGAAACTAGACCATGGACAGAACCATTGCCATTACCTGCCAGTCTTTCTAGGGGCTGTCAAAATGGCATTCACATTCTAAATTCCCTTAATTGTTCACTGTAAGTATCACTATAGATTAAAGCTCATTTACACTTTTCAAAATTATTATTGGGAAGCCTCAAATTTCTATAACACCTACCATAAGCCAGGTATTGTGCATGCCCTTTACATGTAACCCCTCACCCTTGTGTTATTCCATCTTATAGCAGAGGACAGAGAGTTTCACAGAAATTAAGCAGGCATCTGAGGCCAAACCGCTCTTAAGCAGTAGTTAGGATTTGAATGCAACTCTGTCAAAGCCCAGATGTTTGTTCTTTCTACTAAACCACAGTTCCCTGGTCACATTCCTACTGGGCTGGAAGGACTTTGCCATGTGAATTATTCATCCCCAAATTGCCTTTATTATGGAATCCTATCAAAGACTTTTACAAAAATCTCAATAAATCATGAAGACTGTACTCTGCTTTTTGGAATCTAAATTTTTCTCCTCAAAGACTTCCATGGAGCCAAAGAGATGGTCAATGGAATCCTTTGATCATCCCAACTCAGACTCCATTCCATTCAGGAGCAAAGCCTCCAAGAACGGTTGAGCAGAAGGTTGCCTTTTCACAGGACTCAGAGGCCATGCAACTATTTTCTTGCAGAGATGGAACAGGTTGTTCCAACATCTCTTCAAAATCACTCCTGAAAATATGAGTCCAATAGGATAAACTAGACAAGGCTGTCCGTTGTGTGGGACATTTATCATCTACTTCAAACTTTTTTCCTTTTTCACAATTATTTTTAAATTTGTAAAAATAAAGTAACATTTATCACAAAATGTCAAAACAACATGAAGATACATAAATGTGAAAGTGAACAGTCTTATTTATAGGGCCTTTTACTCACCCAGCCTTGGGAAGTCACTGTTTATTATACTACAGTGTATGCTGCAAGATTATTTTGCCATGGTTCAACAGCCCCCCCATACACATACACACACACACATAGGTACATGTATGTGCACACACGTAGTTATTAAGTAGCTTTTCTTTTTTATGAAAATGAGACCATGCTCTATATTTCACCTGTAATTTTCTATTGAATATGTCACACAGAGATTTTTATGTCCATCAGTCATAATTCTGTTAGCTTATTCCTCAGAACTGGAAGTAACACTGTTTTCCCTTCTCTTACCTTGTAAGTTTGCCACAAGGATTAATCAGACATTGAAAGGTACTCAAGGATTTTTTTTTAAGAAAATGGTACCTAAGGTTTTGAGGTGGTCACTGATGCATTACTTTACAGGGAGGCATTATACAGAGTAGGCGGTGAGTTCCAAAGAGAGTAAGGACAAGGAAGTCGTTTCTGGTTTTCCCACTTTGAATGGGACACTTCGTGATCTGCATGTTATAGAAACATGAAAGTGAGGTCAGGCTTGGCAGGGAAATTGCTGGCTACAAGCTTTTAGGACAATTAAGAAACAGCAGGATCATTCTGGCACCAGCTTCAACCAGTTGGCAGAAAAATGCCTCTTCTGCTCCTACAGTGACTGGCAATTCTAAGCAAATAGCTAAAATTGCCTTTCATGTCTGTTGGCAACTTTTTTCTTGAAGTTTTTAAGTCTTGTTGAATTCTCTTCGATAATGGGGGTACCTTCTCTATTAAGGCAAATCTGACATCTGTAAGGTTCACTTCAACTCTAACAGGACAAAAATTCACTTGTTTCTAGAGTTAGGAATCCTTGAAACCTTGCTCAAGTCTAGAAAGGAATTTTGTCCCTAAAATTTTTCTTCTTTAAGTCTCCATTACCATGTACAAAGACTATGTTTTATGTGATTGTGACATACTAATCAGCATTTTGAAATACTAAAAATACCCCACAAACCCCTGTTATTATCTTTGGTGAAGTCCAAGGACATGGAACCCTAGGTAGGACATATTAACTTAATATGTCCCTACTCACTTAAACCATAAGCTGTCAATAAATATTATATTTCTCCCAACTTCAGTTGACAGTTCTGAAACTACATTGCTCCTCCCACCCCTGACATGTAGCCAGGGCAGCTCCAAGCTTGTTGGCTTGCTTCAGAAAGCCCAGAGTTGAGAGGCTGTATAGTGTAAGGGTGAGTGTGGCCCTGGAGCTCCAACAGCTGGTCCAAGCCCTACCCTGTTAGCTTAGAGTCTCCATGAAGTGGAGAAGATGGTGGCACCTATCTCCTAAGGTGGTGTGAAAATGAATGAATCTATATAATAAAGCATCTAGAATACTGCCTGGACCATAAAGTGTTTTTTATATTTTATACTGGCCTTTTATTTTTAAGGCCACTCTCTTTAACTTTTGTTATTGGAATGAGGTCAGTAGCTTTTTGTCCTACTGAGTGAGGAAATCCTCATCTCATTCCCTGTGTCATAATAGGAGCAAAGACAAAGGAGAGGATGTAAGTCTGTATATCACTCTCACTCCCTGATATCAGGTCAGGTAAGAGCAGGGGTTTGGAGCCAGGCTGCCTGGCTTGACTACTCACTAGGCTGTATTCTGAGCAAGTTTCTTTAACCTTTCCAAGCCTCAGTTTCCTCATCTGTAAAAAGGGGATCCCTGCCCTAGTCATAGGGCTGTTGGGAAGACCCAAGTAGTGTGAATAAAGCACTTACACTGAGTAAGTGCTTGATGTAGTTAGCTCTACTAAGTTGATTCAAGCGAAACAGATTGAAGGACATCAAGTGAGCACCTATTATGTGTCCACACTAGGGACTTCATTTAACAATAACCCTGCAGGGAACGCTCATTATCTTCATTTAACTGATAAGGATATTGAGGCTTTGAAAGGATAAATGACCTGTAGTGGTTCTCATTGTTAGAAGGTGATGGAGTTGATCTCACCGAAAGAATAAAGTATCTAGGAGTAAAGCTACCTAAGGAGGTAAAAGACCTGTATTCCATAAGACACTGATGAAAGAAATTGAAGACAACACAAACGGAAAGATATACCATGTTCTTGCGTTGGAGGAATTAATATTGTTAAAATGGCCATACTACCCAAGGCAATCTATGGATTCAATGCAATCCCTATCAAAATACCAATGGCATTTTTCACAGAACTAGAACAAATAATTAAAAATTTGTATGGGAACACAAAAGACCTCAAATACCCAAAACAATCCTGAGAAAGGAACAGAGCTGGAGGAATCATGCCTCTTGACTTCAAACTATACTACAAAATCACAGTAGTAAAAACAGTATGGTACTGGCACAAAAAAGACATATAGATCAATGGAATAGAATAGAGAGCCCAGAAATGAACCCACACACTTATGATCAATTAATCTATGACAAAGGAGGCAAGAATATACAATGGAGAAAAGACAGTCTCTTCAATAAGTGGTGCTGGGAAAATTGGACAGCTACATGTAAAAGAAGGAAATTAGAAAATTTTCTAACACCATATACAAAAATAAACTCAAAATGAGTTAAGGACCTAAATATAAGACTGGATACTCTAAAACTCCTAGAGGAAAACATAGGTAGAACACTCTTTGACATAAATAGCAGCAATATATTTTGGATCCATCCCCTAAAGCAAGGGAAACAGAAGCAAAAATAAACAAACAGAACCTAATTAAACTTAAAGGCTTTTGCACAGCAAAGGAAACCATTGACAAAATGAAAAGACAATCTTCTGAATGGGAGAAGATGTTTTCAAATGATATGACTGATAAGGGTTTAATACACAACATATACAAACAACTCATACAATTCAACATCAAAACAAACAAACAAACAATGTGACTGAAATTGAACAGAAGAACTAAATAGACATTTTTCCAAAGAGGAAATGCAGATGGCCAACAAGCACATGAAAAGATGCTCAACATCACTAATCATCAGGGAAATGCAAATCAAAACCACAATGAGTTATCACCTCACACCTATTAGAATGGCTATCATCAAAAAGAACACAAATAACAAATGTTGGCGAGGATGTGGGGAAAACACTGTTGGTGGGGATGTAAACTGGTGCAGCCACTATGGAAAACAGTATGGAGGTGTCTCAAAAAATTAAAAATAGAACTACCAAATGACCCAGCAATTACATTCCTGGGTATATATCTGAAAAAAACAAAACCACTAATTTGAAAAGATACATGCATCCCAATGTTCTTAACAGCATTATTTACAACTGCCAAGATATGAAAGCAATCTAAGTGTCCATCAACAGATGAATGGATAAAGAAGATACGGTGTATATATACAGTGGAATACTACTCAGCCATAAAAAAGAATGAAATTTTGCCATTTGCAGCAACATGGATGGACTTGGAGGGCATTGAGCTAAGTAGAATAAGTTGGAGAAAAACAAATATTGTATTGTATCACTTATATGTGGAATCTAAAGAATACAACAAACTAGTGAATATGACAGAATAGAAGCAGACTCACAGATGTAGAGAACAAACTAGTGGTTACCAGTAGGGAAAGGGAGCAGTGAGGAGCAATATAAGGGTAGGGGAAAAAGGATTATTATGAAATTATATGAAATTATGTGTGTGAAACTTTTGAAAATTGTAAAGCACTATGGAATTTAAAGAATCTTTCATTCAACTGAAAAAAAAAAAAAGCAGGCAATGGAGCTGACAAGTGAGCCTAGGTCTTCCAAATCACAGACTAGTGTTTTTAACTCTATATATCTGGATATCTCCACATGCATGATTATCTGGTTGACGTAAGGACTCTCAAAGTCAATTAATAACCAGGGTGGAGGAATTGTTAGTTCCTGACTTCTTACTGCCAGAAATCTTTTCAATTATTTTTAAATTACCAACACATGTGTAAACATACAATCTACTTTTAACAGTTAAAGAATATAACAATTTTTCCATAATCATATTTCTGGGTTCTTTCCCCTCAAAGTGTCACAGACTTTCAAGAATGTCTAAATAAAAATTTTCAACTAGGAGAATTTTTCCTTTTCCACTGATTCTAAAACAATTAGTTGACTCCTCTCCTTCCTGGAAGCCTTTTAAAGTCATTACAAATAGCATTTATCTTTATAGTTCTCAAGTGACCTTTAGTGCAAACATCTCTTTCTTCTTCCTGGGATGGGTTCTGACATCATTCTCCAGGAACACAAAGGCCTCCACTAGATTGATTTATCCTGCTGAGGCTTTGGAAAGGGTCTCTTCTTCTCTGACTATGTCTTAATTCAAATTTCAGGGGGGAAATATTTAGCAATGCTTCTCTTCTCCTGGTTTTCCCTGAGGTTATTTTTTTTTTAAAGTCACTTATTCTGACATCTGCTTGGAAAACTTTATTGTCCCCGATCAAAAGTATGGCTTTGTATCTTTTAGCCAATTATTTCTTATCTTTGGCTACTTCGGCTCTTTTTTCATTCAAATCAGCCAGCATCTGTTCCCAGGATCTGGTGCCAAGGTGCCACCCAGCTTAGTGAAACGAATCTTTGATCTTTTTCTTTTGCCTCTTCTTGGTACCATGCATTAGTTATCATCCCAAAGTCTCCCACAATCTCATGGTTCCTTTTGCAAAATTACTTGGGATTTAAAGAAGAAAACTTTAAAAGGAGAGCTAAGAAGCTTATTCATATTAAATGCTGAGTTACGGTGTCCAAAAGCTGTGTGATTTTCTCTGAGTTTGCTCTCTTCTGCCTAGATGTCCTGTGGCTTAATGGGGAAAGACTTGCCAATTTAGCACTGAACACAGAGATTTTCAGTATCAGCTCCTCCCGCATCATGGGTCCTGGTAAGTTTCCCAGGTAGCTCTTTCATGTCCTGAGTGTAATGGCAGAGGCCACCTCTGTAGGTCAAAATTAATGTTAGGAGAGTGGCACAGGCCACACTATTCTTATCAAGAATAGTCTCAGATACTCACAGTTACTTTTCCTTAGCTTCTTGGGGTAAACAGCCCCCCTCCTTTAAACAGAGCCAACAATGGCTTTGCAGTTTCACACTGACATGGAATTTTGGTCCAACTTTTGAAGAAAATCTTCTATTTCTGCTTGATGAATTCCAAATCCCAGTCACAGGCATTTTTGTTGTTGTTGTGTTGGTTTGTTTTTATTGAAGTATAGTCAGTTCACAGTGTTGTGTGAACTTCTGGTGTACAGCATAATGTTTCAGTCATATATATATATATACACTCTCACACACACACACATACATACATACATATATTCCTTTTCATATGCTTTTTCATTGTAATGGTTATTACAAGATATTGTATATAGTTCCCTGACCATTCATTGGCATTTTTAAAGTGAGAATTATGTAACTCACATAAGATGTAATAAAACAGTTTTGAAAAGTGCTGAAAAGAACTTTTCAGTCACTCAATCATTCAGTCAAGAAACATTTACTCGGCACCTACTCTGTGTCAGATACTACATTACACCCCAGCAATACAGCAGCAGGGGGAAACACAGGCCCTGTCTACCTGAGGCTTAGGGCCCGGCTGATAACTTCCACTAACACAATAGTAATTCATCTGTGAGTTGTGGCTTTTCTTAGTCAGGTTTAAAGCTTGTGATTTGCCCTGAAGCCACATAGAAAGGGTGATTCCCGGAGAAATACCACGTGAAAAGATTCTGCAATTCCCAGGGAGGCTTTATCGCCTCAGCATTTCTTTTAAGGATTTGATCTTTTTCACCCAGAGCCATGCACATGAAAAAATTAATCCCTCCTACGGTGGGGAGAGCAGGGGTCAGTGTGAAATAAGGGTTAGCAAAGTCCTGCCCATGGGCCAAGTCCAGTCCCCTGCCTGTGTCTGTATGGCTTGAAAGCCAGGGGTAGTTTTTATATTTTTAAACGCAGGGGAAAAAAAAATCAAAGGAAGAATAATGTTTTGGGGCACCTGAAAACTATATGAAATTCAGATTTCAGTGTCCATAATAATTTTATTCGCACCACCAGTCATGCCCATTCATGTTTTGTCTCTGGCTGCTTTTGGGCTGCAATGACAGAGTTGGAAAGTTGCAACAGAGACTAGAGTCTGCAAAACCTAAAGTATTTCTTATCTGGCCCTTTAAAGAAAATATTTTCTGACTTCTGGTCTAGAAGAAGACTTTCTGGTGCCATCACTTCACCCTGCGTGGCTGCCATCATCTGTTGAGATGCTGAGAGACACACTAACCTCAAACTGCCCCTTCCCTCTATATGGTGTGAAAAACAGGGAAAGGTGTAAGAAGACACAGAGAATGGCAGGTTCGCATTTTCTTAAACCACAAACTTGGGTGTGCAAGAAATATAATGTTATTTTCTGTAATGAAACTTAACGTGCACAATGTCAGAACACGCAATCGTAATCATTTCTACAAAACCTCTGTGCTTTCCCATGTCTCAGGCTTTTCGTCTCAAAGTTCAGTTGATTCTGGATTTTCTCTATTGTCCTTCTTCTCCCCAAGCAAGGGGAACCTACATGGCCTTCTGACAAAGGCTGCCTCTCTTGAGATGTGTCCTGTCTCTTGTCCCCGGCATCCCAGGGGTGTCCGTGAGCCCACCTGGTCTGGCTGCTTTCTGCTCCATGGACCCTTTGTTACTTCTGCCAAATAGTTCCAGGGTCGATCAGTACTCTGCTACTCCTGACTCCTTCTGAAAATTTACACGGTGCCTCCAAATTTTCTCTGGGGCAGGTGGAGATCAGCAGACCACCCTGGGATGCTGGGATGGGAACCAGGCCAGTCTGATGGCATCCTTGCCCTGGCTAATGCCGTCCTTCCTCTTCACACAGCCAGCTTCCCGGATGGAAACACCCCAGTCCTGCTACTGCTCCATCGGCTCCATCAGAAGAGCTGGATGTGCTCTCTTTCAGGGCTATGATCTGAGGCAGGCAGGGAGGGGCAGGCTTCTGCTGGACAGGCCTTTCAGAAAGGAGCCTATTTGTCTTTCCCAGCTCTGTGCATGTTCCAGCCAGCTCAAGTCAGTCCGACTGGCTCTGTTTGATTCAGCAACTTCAGGCTCCGGTTAGGCCAGATGGAAAATCAGTCGTGGAAAAACGAAAATGTGAAACACCAAGGCAGAGAAGGTCATTCACCCCCTCATAAATCTAAACACACTACGTCCATTGAAGGACTTGCCAGGAAAATGCTATTTTCAGTTTTCTCTGTAGGTTCAATTTATCTTTACTGCTAAGTAGTCAAGTTGAATTAGATCCAGAGCCAGATACAATTCAACCATTTTTCCTTGAAGGGAGTTACCCCTACCTCCCTGTCAGAGACCCGGCTACCCCGTCCCAAGGACCGGCATTTCCCAAGTTAGGACTCATAGAAGATCTTCCTTTTAGATGTCCAAATTGGGTACCATTTATGTTTCCCTTTCTCAGAGAATGAGTCATTGGCTCTTCTCTGCTACATCTCAGTAAGGATGAGAAACAGTTACTCAGGGTTGTACTTGACTTCACTGGATTTTGCTGGTTGAAGGCGGTCATTTTTCTGCATCTTCTGATCACCTGGGCTGGAAGCACAGCCTCATCTATCATCCTGACCATTCAAGTCTGGGGTTTTGAAAGATACATCATAGAAAGGAGTACAAGGGAAGACATACCTGTCCAGGCAACTTGGGCGGTCAAACTAACCCTAGTGTCACTGGGGTGGTTGGAATGAGTGTGGGAATGCCCACACTGCCATAAGGTTACCACAATTATGTGTAAGGTAAAATACACACTGTCCTAAGACATTCTCCAAGCTGTTATCAACAAGAATCCCAGTTCCCATCCTATGAAGACGGGGGCAGGGCAGAAGAGAGCAGTCCAGATGTAGTTCCCATCTGAATGGCGAAGTGGAAATTGATTTCCAATTTTCCACATGAAAGCTGCTTATTTCCCCACATTGGTGGCATCAATCAGGACAGATGTCCTGAGGCAGATCCCTTCAGGATAGAGTGAGAGGAACCTCTTTTTCAGACTCCCCATACCAGTCTTGATATCGAATCACAACTTCTTTGACAGGCTTCCTTTCAAGAGATGGGGCTTAGTTCCCCTCCCCTTGAGGATGACTCAGTAACTGGACTTAGTAACTCACTTCTAAAGAATAGAATTTGGCAGGTGTGACCTTGTGTCACGTACAGAGACTTGAACATAAAAGGTACTGTGGTTTCCTCCTTGCTCCCTCTTGGGTCACTGACTCTGGAAGAAGCCAGCTGTCATGTCATGAGAACACTTAAGCAGTCCTATGGAGAGGTCCACATGAGAAGTAACTGAGGTCACCTGCCAACCACCAGTGAGGAACTCTGGCCTCTTGCCAACAGCCACGTGAGTGAGCTAGGCTGGAAGCAGATTTTTTCAGCTCCAGTTTAGTCTTCAGACAAAACAACCCTGGCCAGCGTCTTGATGGCAACCCCATGAGGCACCCTGAGCCAGAGTCACTAAGATAAGCTGTTCACAGATTCCTGACCCATAGAAACTATGAGATAATAAATGTTTGTTGTTTTCAGCTACTAACTTTTAGAGTCATTTGTTATGCAGATAATTAATAGAAGTTCTCCTTTGAGAATATTTCATTGTGACGAAAAGTTTATTATCTATGTTATTTATGATCTTTATGTTTACTGGTTATAAAAAAACTAGTCAGTTTTCAAAAGGAATAGAGCTGATAAAATATATTACTATGCTAGCTTATACCTGAGCTGCCCGAATTTGACCAGACATGTTCCTAGATAATTGAGTGGATACATTCAAATGTTTCTCCAGGACCACTTGAGTGGACAAAGAGGAAGTGAGGTCTAGGTTTATCAATTCTACTTTATTGTAATAGAATTAAGAGGATATTGTGATGGTTTTACAATATGCCTACAAATTCTTTGACACTCTTCCCACTGAGAACAGTGTGTCTCTGTCCCCTTCCATGGAATCAGGGCCAACTATAGTGATGTGTTTATAACCAGTAGACGGCTCAGTTGACAGCCTCTGCTGAAGCCCCAGCCAACAGCCAGTATCAACTACCAGACACAAGAGCGAAGACACCTCTCAGTGATTTCTGCTCCCAACCAGCAAGTCACTCCCAACTGTCAGGTCATCCCCAGTTTAAGTCCTCCAACTTGAGGTCCCAGATATCATGGAGCGGAGATCCATGTGCATCCTAAAACGGTTGTTTTACGCCACTGAGGTTTAGGGTGGTCTGTCACATAGTAGTAGTAATCAGAACAGACATGTAAAACAGGTTTTCTCTTTAGCAGACTTAACTTCAGGGCAAAAAGGAAGGTTCAGTAGGAGGGTGGCAACATGAAAGACCAAATGGAGAGACACTGAATAGTTTTTGCCCTTGTAGTCTTTGTTGTAAATTGTGGGTCTCTGGAGAGAATATTTAAAAACTTGTTAGGCAGATACATAGAGATAGAAATAGAGAACATAAATTTCACCTTAGAGGCCACTTGAAAAATATTTCAGTTGTGAAAAATTTCAGGCACAGAGAAATATATCTAAGTATTCACCATTACCACCCAGAACTCATCCAAGGTTAACTTTAACTTTTTTGATGTATTTGCTTCAAATCTGTTTTTAAATAAGAAATCAGCAGTTAGCGACATTTCTAGCTTCCTACTCCCACCCAATTCCAATTTATCCCCTCTCAGAGGTAACCACTATCCTGAAGTTAGTGTTTTTCCCTTGCCTCTGCCTTTTAATTATTTTAAGAACAAATGGTTCTGAGAGTTATCTTATAACTGCATTTTTGAGAGCTAGTTTTAATGATATTGTCATTAAGATATAAGTTGATTTGGTTAAGACAAGACAGACAAATGACTGCTTTCTCACTAATGGACTGAAAATCCTAGGACACTCGCTCTCCATCTAGTGGTAGAAGTGGGATAACCGTGGGTGCACATATGTCTGATGTAGAGGGATGAACACATATGAAGTGACTTCTATGCACAGGACTCTTCTCTAGTCTCTGTGAAGAATCTAAACATGAACACAAAATGCAGACTCTGGCCCTCAGGGATCACAGTCCATTGACTATTTGCCACATGTTCAGCAATCACATGAGGAATATGGCAGCTTAGAGGCTGAGTAACTTGCTCAAGGTCATAACACTAGCAAGTGGCTGAATGGCACTCCAAACTCTTTAATTACATTTCTGACTGCAAAGCCCATTGTCTAAATTGCAAAGCTTGACGGTACTTTAAAATGCTATTTTTATATTAAAATAAAGACAGATTTCTTATGAAGGAGAATGCAAATTTTGATGAATTGTAAGGCTTAAAGAGAAGAGTCTTCAAATAAATTTAACCTGTTTCTTGGGTAGCCCTGCAACCTCAAATTTAGGAATTTCTGCCTTAAGGGGTCCCTGGTAAAAAAAAAAAAAAAACTTTGAGAAGATCTGCCTGGGGATAGCCCTCTAGCTTAGAGCAGGAAATGGTTCAGAAAGGGGGAACAGGCACTTGAAAGACTCCTAGAGCCATGATGTTGAAAAAAATGCGCACTGACCAATCAGACCAAACACTGAACACAGCAACCAGCGTAGCCATGACTATGCTTGTGTATCCTAAATAAGGGAGGGGATCCAAAGAAGGGCAAGGGTTTAATAAACAATCCACTGGAAGTTCCTTTAACATGTCCCAGACCTGTTCTTCCTTTTCTAGTCTCCTGCTCCCACTAGTGTTCCAAATTAGAAACCCTGATGTTACCCTTCACTTAATTTCTCAGTTGGACTAGAAACCCATCTTGATTTCTACTGCTTATCTCATTGGTGCCTTGTTCCCACTCTGAGGGACTGAGAGAGAATATGGTGTGCTTGGGGCAAAAAGTTAAGATGAGCCACTGGCAAGGGAATTTTCTCAATGGGAGAACAGGACAGAATTAGCATGGCCATGGTTTAGGCAAAGGTGGTCATCACATAGTGGATGAGGGGAGAGCACAAGGGGGTAAAGTCAGAGAGATAGTCAGAAGTCAGGGTAAGGACACCTCTGATTTTATTCCAAGTGCAGTTGGGGGCCAGCTGGAGAATTTTAGGTAGTAGTTAGGAGTGTTTGACAAGATATGATTTGTGTTTTCAAAAGGTTACTCTGACTGCGACAGTGAACTCAAGGATGGCAAGACTGGAAACACGGGTATAAGGAGTTTTTATGATTGTAGAGGAACGAGATGGTGCTAGTTTGGACAGGAGTGGTAGTGAACACAGAGGCAAGAGAATAGATTCAGGATATATCTGTAGGGAGAGTCTACAGGGAATCATCTGATATTACCTTGTCCAAATCCTTCACATTACAGAAGAGGTAACTGGGGGTCAGAAGTATTGTCGAGTCACTATCTACAAAGAGCAGGACCACCAGTCTGACATGGGCTTTTGATTTCCAGCCTAGAACACTTCCCTCTGCTTTACAGATCCTTTTCACGTAAGCGTGCCTTTGTCTCTCTCAACAGATTATGCGCTTACTGAAAGCAGAGAATTTGCCTTATACGCAAATGATTGATTAATTCAACTTCTATTTGGCAAAGGGTATTGGCAAGCCCTGTGGTAGATGAAATGTTGCAAGACATAGTTCAATACTCCCAGGGTCACTCAATCCTAGGCGCAGAGAAGGATCTCCTTGACACATCGTAAATTAAAATGAAGTTGAAACATATAGAAAGGTTTCAATCTACTTACATAAAGCAATATCCCGTTGAGATTTAGACTCCAAGAGAAGTTCAGAATCTGGCTTGAGTTAAGAGAAGGGGAAATACCGGAGGAAACCCACATTAGCTCTTTATGGAAGATAACTGCTCCTTCATGAACTGTCCCAACTGACCCTAAACTGGAAAGTGTTTGCATAACCACTTTCCTCAACTCTACACCCTGGAGGAGCTTTACACAGCCTTAGCAGAGGGTCCACACACCCTTCTCGAGACTTGGCAATGGAGGCCCTGGTGGCAAGGGTGAATGAATGACAGATAACCCTGGAGAAACTCTCTTTTTTCACTTCTGCCTTCAGAATAGTAAAAGAGCATTGCCTGAGCCATCATCTCAGGAGGTGCTTTTATCCAGAAGGATATGCAGGGCCAGGTGGAAGCCCAGGGCAAAGCAAATCAAAAAGCTGATTTCTCATCATTAGTTCTGGTTTAGGCCTCAGACTCCGATAAAGGAAAGGGGGAGAGACTTCGAGCATCTGTGTTGTTTGATCAAATTCACTAAGATACGAGAGTAAAGAGGGATTAAGTTATAACCAGGAATAAAGAATGTTCATTTAACCTAACCATATCCTATGTTATCTCATTCAGGAGCCCAAGCTTGACAGGTAACAACTGGAGGGATGTGTGGATTCAGTCCAGCTAAGGGAACCCTTCCCATCTGGTGTAGTTGGCAGAATCCAATGCGACCATCTGGAAAACCTCTAATGAAAGGATGCCACTTGGTTTCAGAGAGAATGCCAAACACCTGTGCTTATTATTAATCATGAAGTCATTGAAAACTAGCTTTGAATAGCTCAGGTACTAATGACGAGTGAATTTAAGATCACTCCCTATATCTTAGAGCATTTCATCCTTTCTCTCGGTATGTTGGGGAAGGCCATTCTTAGGACAGATCTGTTTTCTGTGCTTTTAGCTCTGCGTCCTTCTCTCTACTTCTCTGGTGTCTTATGCCTTCTTGCTACGAACCGGGTTTCTGAAGCCCCCTGACCGGATTTGCCCACCAGTGTCCCCAAATTATTCCTTTATTCTCCATTGATTCCATTAATCCTCCCACTTCCTCCGAACACTGATTTCATGCACCTGTTTGGTGGAAAAACAATGTGATTGAACTTATTCATGCTATGGGGTGGATGACTTCAAGTCTGAACTTGTCCATCCTTCAAATGGATAGATCTTAATGGCAGGATGTTGGGGGAAAAATGGTCACGCCCTCACACTGCTAACATGATCACACGCTCTTTTCTTTTCATTGCCCTTATCACAATTTGTAATTATATAATTGCACAATTAACAGATTCATTTCTTCCTTTTGACTGGATGACAAGGTTTGAGGGGGAAAGGCCCATATCTATATGTATTTCTCAGGCTTAAGCACCATGACTGACACAGAGGTGGAGACTAATAAACACTGTGAATGAATGAATGAATAAATGAATGAATGAATGAATTGAAATTTCAAGTACAGGGGAGACAATCCTTTTTCATATTTGCTCCCAAGGTCAATACTTTTTTTTAAAGGGTGACACAGCTCAAGAAAATGGAAAGATTCTTGTAGGGAGCTGGAAAATAACTAATGTTTTGTTTAAGAATATAGCACTGTGTACAAATTTCTTCAAATTAAAGAGAGAAGAGTCAAACTCACTGAGGTTGACAGGTTTCAAGAAAGCAAGTCCCAGTTAGTTAATGCCTTTTGCTTACAGGACACCATCCTCAGATCAGAAAATGAATGAATACTATCCTTTCCTCCCTCCATCCCCTTTGCTCTGATGAGACAAAGGATTTGGACAAAGAACAGCCAGCCTGAGCCCTGTGTTTTCAGCTCTCCTGCTGACATCCGTGCCCTGACTCGTCACATTCCCACCCCCGCCCCACGCAGACCCTCTCTTTCTGACCATTTCATGTTCCTTCTTCTCTGGCTTTCTTAGTGATGAGACATAGGAATAGGAAGTCAGATGTAAATTTTGTCAGTTTTGCACAAGGTTCAGCCTGAGCTGCAGAAGTGTCCTTGTTCTGCCTAGGTTTCTATGAAAATGAGATAAAATAAGTAAAAGTGCCTAGTACCTCGTAGGTACTCAAAATATGCATGTTTTTTTCCTCCTTCCTTCTTGGTTCATAAAACACTTGTGAACCACAGCTGTCCAGCCAGGATCTCTCTTTATCTTCTGGCCTCAAAGGGAGGCTAAAACGTTTGTAATTCATTAAACTGGAAGACAGTGAGCTGGGGTTACGAAAGTGTATGTGTGACAGGGAGCTAAGAAACTCTAAGTGGCAATAGCCTGTAATTCCCTAGAAGGAGAACTTCTTAAAGAGGTTGATTTATCTTTAAAGCATCACCCAAGTGCCTTTTTTTTTTTATTCCTACTGTTGCTATGGAAATTGCCCCTGTACGAAAGCATGCAAATGCAGACTATATTGCCAGATGCATGAATAAGGGAGTGCATGCAAGTGGCAGGCATGTCAACCCTTGTCCATCTCCAGCGTTGGACCTGAAAAAAGAGAAGGAAAAGGTGGTTGAGGAAGATGGAGGGAGTGCTGTGGGGGTAGGCACCACCAGAGATCTTTGTGCCTGATAGACCCCCAGACCTTTTAGAATCTCCAGGTCTCCACTCCATTTCTCAGGGTGATCATTATATCTGTCATCTCAGCATTTCCATTAAGAATATCTCCTTTCATTGTCAATACCATCCTGGTTTAGTTGATAAACCCGAGAATCACTCGATCAGCATGGAACCTAATTTCCCTCATAAAATAGGAGAAGCATCACTGAAGGGATCCCATGAGATCTATGATTATATTTTATGGGCAGGAGTTAAGTCATTTACAAAGCTGTTCTCTGGGTCCGAGCCACCTCTTCCTTTCTCCGCCCTTCCACCACTTCTATCATAGCTCCAGTCAAGTTGCTGTGCCTCTTCCCCTGGCTCCACCAAAAACAGAAACAAGTTGTCTATTACTACTTCACCAGGAAAGAATAAAGTTGTGCAGAGCTGTGAATACTGGGAGTCAGTTAGACTCACTCACCAGTGAAGCAACTAGATCTTACGTGCTAGCTTTCTAGATTACATATTTCAAATTTGTGCCACAAACTGCTACTTATTGTGAACACTTTGACAGTGCATTGTTCATGGTTTCTAGCTGTGAGCAACTTAAAGAAAAAAAGGTACCAGGGACATTATGGAATCCTTGGGGGAGGCTGGAGAACCAGGCTGAGGAAATGAGCAGGCACATAGTGGGGCCAGACAGCCAGACTTCAGCCAAGATCAATGCCACAGAAGTCATCCAACGTGGACGCTGCTGTCGGGCTGCTAGGCATTGGACCCCACTGGAGGCACCAAGGCCATGGTTGCCCCTCAAGACTGATGTTGCTGCTATCTTTGCTGCCACTGCCAGAATGGAGATTCCATGATCCCTTCTTCTTTGCCTAATTAACTTCTAAGTCTCAGATGTGTGCACCTGATGGCCACTTCTAGCCCGGGTGCTTACGCTCTAGCTGCAAGGGAGGCTGGAAGAGTGACTATCAGCTGTCCTTGGCTTTGACAGGAGGGGGTGAGTTCTACCTCTTGCCAATTTCATGAACATAGGAAGGAAATCCAAATGTCCTGTGGCCAAAAAAATGTCTGCCACATGGGGAGATGGTAAGTATTAAATTCAAGACCGTCAATATAAGATCCCTAAAAGTCTATTGAAATCAAGGTCAAATACTTTAAATGAAGCCTTAAAGAAGGGGTCCCTCAGGTTTTTTAAAAAGAGGAGACAATTTTCAATTGCCCAGGGGTTTGAATCTAATGCTAACAGAAGTAAGGGGAAGGAGGAAGAAAGGAGGCTGATTAAAATTCTTAGGGATGGGGGAGTTCATAGTCCTGGATGGAGGAGGGGGCACAGTTGTCAAATTTGGTGCCGTCACCTGCTAGAAATCCCAAGCAAGCACAGAGAAGGGTGTGTTGCTGTAGTAGATGAACAGGGAGGTATTGAGCCAGGAGACATGGAATTGCATCCACATAAGGAAGGTAAGGATGTGACTGGCAGCAGGGGAGAGAAATGCCCTGGTGAAATTTGGGCTACAGGGAGTGATGTCCTCAAGAAATCTTGAACACCTGGGTGTCACATATAGTGGGATGTGACTCAGAGATATCCTTGAGGAAAGAGGGGATAAATGGATCATTTGAAGCAAAACAAAACAAAACAAGAAAACCAACCAACCAAACAAACAAGAAGGGTCATCTAATTGTGGGACAGGCCAGCTGTCAGGATGGGAAAATTTGCCAATGTGTCATTTTGGCTGCACGTGATAGAAACCCATTGCTAATTAACTTGGGCAAAAGAGAATTTATTGGAAGGATAAGAGGCTGCCTCATATGACTGCCAACATGAGGGGGAAGGGGCAGCTGGGCCTCAAGGATCAAATGTCCCCAGGACTCTCTGTCTGTGTCTCTCATCTCTGCCTCCCTCTGAAGAGAGAAGGTATCACTGCCTTGGCCTGTAGACCATCATCTTCAGGTTGGTGAGGACAAGACTGCTCACAGGCCTAAGGTCCTGCCCTGTGGCTTCTGCCTCCAGAGGTGAGATGAACCTCTTCTTTCAGTTCCGGTCCTGGAGACAGGCTCGAATTAGCCGGCCCACCCAATGTAGGTGCCTCAGTTCAAATTTATGCAATTTTAAAGGACACTTGCTAGTTGTGAGCAAAATGCTAACATTTTAATCTATCCCTGGGTAAGTGATTGTGGACAGGAAGGTGGGGTTCTGATGCATTCATCTGGGGCTTATTTTTTCCCCTGGATCTGTCAGCTATGCAAGGAACCAGGCCACGTAACACAAACTTGACTGCTTGGGTCCCATCCCCCTGAATCAGGGCTGTTCTCAGAGAAGGGAGATGCACTGTGAGTGCCAGCTGGTGCCTGTTACATCCAAGTATTTGGATGGGAATTTGAGCTCAGAGCTTTTTCCTGGGAGCAAACAGGTAATACCCTGCCATGCTGTTCCCGATAAGAAGGGTGCTGACTTGAAAGACAAACGTGGCTGTGCACATCACCTCCAGACACATCACAGGGCCCTTGTGGGTGCTCCATGATGGTGTGGTTGAAGGGGGTTTGCCACAAACAATCCGGTGAATTATAAGCAACTGCCCATTGTGTGTACCTGACAGTGTGGGAGAAGCTGAGGATTAAGGGGGACCTGGGGCAGGGATAACATGCACCAACTGCCTTAAGAGCACAGGACTCATGATTGTGGTGGTGTTGAGAGTGGCCAGGTTCTTATTCCACACTCAACTTATGATCCCAAGTTCCCACACCTCCCTTTATGACCCGACGGCTGTCTGATTGGTTTCACAAGGGGCTGGTTGTGCCCTGGCCCACCTACTGATCACTCCTAATGTATCTAAGGCCACAGAGTTCACCCTTGAAAAGCAAAGAAGCTGTGATGATCCAGTCTGCATTTATGCTCCAAACAACCGCCCTGAGAGATTCTTGATGGAACTGACTTAATCACACTGTTGTTTTGATAGCTTACACACAGAGCCACAATTTGTAGTTTGGGGAAAAGTCAGTGTGGATTTCCCTGATCTGATGCTATGTGATGTCAGCTCTGCCTCCCAGCCTGGCCGGGCTTTGTGGAAACCAAATCCTAAAGAGAAGAGTTATGCTATTATGTCTGTAGTCCTTGGTGCTGGCCGAGTTTTCACCAATGACTTTCTAAACAGAACTGGGCAACTGGAGAAGGATGGGTAGAAGTTCCTGGAAAATTCTAGTCCCATTTATCCTTCACTGCTCCTAGGAGCTGAGATTGGAACCCACCTCCTGAAT
Organism: Vicugna pacos; assembly: GCF_048564905.1. Lineage (NCBI taxonomy): Eukaryota > Metazoa > Chordata > Mammalia > Artiodactyla > Camelidae > Vicugna > Vicugna pacos. The sequence continues at coordinate 69,638,953 of NC_132997.1, read as the reverse complement.
TTCATGTGCTTCCTTCCAAACATTTCATATGAAGTGATGTTTCAGGGAACCAACTACATGTTCCATCCAACTCTCTCTAGGATGAGTCATGGTCTAACGGTCTTCTTCTGTGGAAAAATAAAGCTACATAAGTGGATTCAATCGTCATTTGTTCCTTGAAAACACCTCAGGTTTCTCCTTTTACTCAACTTTCTGACCACTGGACACATTCTTGTTTTAAAAAATTAAAGCTCTGTCTTTTTAGGGATATATGTCAATGTATCAATGGCTTTGTCACATTCTTGGCTGATGCCAATGTCATCAGAATTTAAAAAGCTGAAGCAAGGAATTGCATTTGGAAATGAATGCCACGTGAGCAGGAAGGCAGAGAGCCAGCAAACAGTTTGATGAAGAGAATGAAAGCAGAGCTCTAGTGGAGAGCGTTTAAATCCCCTTTACAGTTCTGCTCATCTTCCCCCTTCCCCAGCCTCCGTGGACAACTGGAACAAAGGTGGTGTCACACTCCCCAGGCACGCTGCCTGCCACCGCTTTCAGTATAAGCACCAAGCTTTCACTCTTCCTGTCTCCACCCCGACAAAGCATGCATCTTAGAATCATTTTCTCGCCACCAACTTCCCCTGTGTGGGCGAGAGAACATCAGATTACACATGCAAGTCTAAACACCGTGCTTTCCCCTTGGCTTCCTGGCACCCAACGTCCTGTTCAGGCTTAGAGATTCCCTACTTGGAAACCAAAGGCATTGGCCACCTCAGCGGCTGTATTTTTTAATTTATTTTTAAGCAGATATGATCAACAAATTCAGCATATTCGTCCATGAATCTGAGTGCATCCCACATATTTGTCTTTGTTTGGGATTTCTCTCTCTGGTGAGCAAAAATGGTGAAAGTTAGGGGGCTATGCGTATTGGACATTTTTACATCAGAAGCAGCACAGAAATGTTCTCTCGGAGCCCCACATTTCAGAACAGTTAGCAGCAGCATGTAGAAAAGTACCCAAGAAGCGATTTCATTTCCATGGCAGCCAGGACCCAGACGCCAAAGCTTTATAGATTAAAATCAATGCCTGAATTGCATTCAGAAAGCCTGAATTGCCTGTCAGACTTCAGGACCACAGCGCAATGTGATAAATGAGGTGAAGAGCCTCATCCAGGCGAGGGAGTGAGAGCCGCATTAGCGAGCATTTCTGTGTCTTTTTCAGAGCAAATATCAAGTGAAATGAATTACTGGGAAACAGCAAATGAATGTCAAGAATTTGAGATGCGGGGGTTATAATTTACTAATTACTGGGAAAAGATGAACACAAAGTCAATGTGTGAAAGAATGTGGTGGGGGGAAGGGTGGAGCAGGGGAGACAAAGAAAGTGAGCAGGGCTGAATGAAGGCTCTTATTTTCTGTCCTGGTACCAAGAGATGGATTTTAGAGGCATGGATACCCAGTTCAACTCCCAGCTTGGTCATTGCTAGTCTGTGTCATAAATCATAATGAGTGTTAAATGAGATATGTTTATAAACACCAAGACTAGTGCTTGACACACAGTAGGCAGTCAATAAAAGTTTCATCTCCCTCTCACCAGCCTCTGTCCTATTTCTTTTTTATTTCATACAGGAACCGCAGCACCAAGACATAACTGATTTTGTTCAACAATTCAGTGTTAGAGAGTGAGACTCACTGCCTCCCATGGAAGATCATCAATGTTTAAAGACAGTAAAGCAAGGATGGAAGGATGGAGCATTGAGAAATTCATAGAGAAGCCTTCACAAAGACTGAGTTCACTATAAACTTGCATGAATAATAAAACTTGATGCTGGCCTTTGCTCATTGGTGCAGATCTGTCCAACAGCAAAATGAGCACATTCTCTGGTGTCCTTGCCTCTTTTCTGTGATGCAATGCATTCTCTGAGCTCAGGGGGAGCTGGGCATGGCAGTCCATTATCCCAGTGCTCCTTATAGGGCTGCAGCTTCCAGCAGCCAAGATAGGGACTCTCTGGGGTCTCTCAACCATGAGGAATAGGAAGGATGCTGTCTGGAGAGGAACCATGGAGTAATTGAGCAGGACTTGGAACAGGAGCCAAGAGATGAAGACGCTTGTCCTGGCTCATCTGCCACCAAGTTGTGGAAAATGATGAGGTCAGACCAGAGCATCATTTCCCAAACTATCTTTGCTAGTTCTTTATGAGACTATGATGGAAACAGCTTATTTTCCCCCTACTATCCACTGTTCCCCTCTTGGTAGCAGTAACCTTGATTTTTAGCTATAAACATGGTTATTCAGAATAGAGACCACATTTCCCAGCCTTCTTTGCATCTTTGCCATGTGATAAAGTTCTGACCAATGAGATGAAAGCACAGGTCAAGTGTGCAACTTCTTGGACATATCATTGGAAAGGAGAGTGTGCATGACCCTCTTGTGCTCTTCCTTCTTCCTGCTGGTTTGCATGTGTTTGTGATGGCTGGAGATGGAGTAACCATTTTGGACCTTGATGTGGAAGCCACATGCTGAGGTGGGTAGAACAACACAATGGAAGGAATATGGGATTCTGACTGTTAGGAGCCCTGTCAACCCTCCATAGACTACGTAGATTTCTTTTATGTGGAAGGGAGAAAGTCACAGTTAGTTTGGATTTTTTTGGTCGCTAGAAACTGATCTGATCTAACCAATAGAGATGTTAACAGATGTTCTACTGAAAAAGGGTTCCTTGGGCAAATAAATTCTGGAAACTCTGTATAATATAGACCCTCCTTAAAGATTTGCAATGTCCCCTAGCATAGGAGGTCCTCTATAAAGAACCACAACATCTTTTATGAACTTCTCCCATGAGGCTACTGTTCCATAGGTCCTTGCAGCAGAGTGTGGTCCATGGGCCAGCAAGATCAGCATCACCCAGAGGCTTGCTAGAAATGTGGAATCTCAGGCAACCTTGGACCTACTGAGTCAGAATCCGCATTTTTAACAAGATTCCCAGGTGATTTGTCTGCACATTAAAGTTTGAGAGGCACTGCTACTGATGACAGGATGGAAAAGGCTGTCCTGGGATCCTGGATTCTGCATCAGAAGTAGCCACATCCTGCCAGGGGTTATATCTGGAGTTGCAGGAGCAAATGAGCATGTGTAGGTGATCCCAACAGCCACAAACGGGCCCTGAGCTCTGCTGGCCTGAGGCTGCTGCTATCAGTCCTCTGAACCAGTTCAGCTCTAAGCTTTGAGTCATCTTCAGGGCCAAGACTTCTTGGTCGACACTAACTGAGTCAAGGGTCTGTAGCAGATACCCTGTTCCTCCGCTCTCTGCTGCCCCTGCTTCTATAGGGATTGCCAGGCTGGAGCTGGTCTCTGCCAGATCAGCCCCTGCTGTGGCCACACACCTCCGTGGTCTACCTCTGCTCTTCTCTGTACTTAACAGAGGAGAGGAGAGAAGGGGCTTCTGGGAGCCCCCACACTACTGTCCAGGACATCCAGGAACAGCTCGGGGGCAGAGCATCTGTCAGTCCTCTCCGGTCACACACAAGCTCACATGTGGGCACCTAGTCTGGTCAATCAAAACATCAGCTGAATTAGGTTGTACTGTTTGTGAAACAGTAACCAATTGGATCAATCCCATATACTTTCTGTTCTACAGTTTATCTGGTCGTAGTATGTTAGAGTCTGGATAAGGCAGAGGGAAACCCCTTGTTTCCTGGAGCCAGACTTTCTGGGCTTGGATCCAGTTTACAATGTGCTGGCTGCACAGCTTAGGTCAGGTTACTTAATCTTAACCTCTCCAAGCCTCAGTTTCCTCATCTGTAAAATGGGAACAAAATGGTATTTAACTCCTAGATTTATTGTGAGAATTACATAAGGAATGAATGTGAAACACTTAGACTTACTAGCTAAATAAATGACTGTCAGTTTCATTAAAGTAAGACAGACCATTTGAGCAAGCACACATTTCATAAATGTCCACTGAGTCTCAAGGTGGGAGGTCCATGCTGGGGACTTAGGGGGAAGCAGTGATATAACAGATGAAGTCCCTGCTCTGTGATTCAGTAGAGGAGAAAGACATTTGCACAAATATCTTCATTCAAAGACAAATATTGAAAATGCTATAATATGTTTTATGAAGGCAGAAAAGCACATAATAATAATAATAATAACCTACACCAGGAATTCTATATGAATTTTAACATACATGATTATTTTGATATTCAAAACAAGCCTATGATGGCAGTATGAGTCATTGCCCATTTTACAAATCAGTGGGTAGAGCTTCAAAGACACTAAGGAAAGCTCTCACAGCTGATTAGTGAAAGACTGGGATTCGAACTCAGGACTGCCTGATACCAGAGTTCTTGCTTTTCCAGTCACACTAGACTGACAGCAAAGATTAACAGTTCATGGAGAAGGTGACATTTCAACTGGGCTTTGAAAGATGAGTCAAATCTTCGGGCAGAGTTGGGAATTGGAGGAAAGGTGGGTGTGGTGAGCTGAAGGGCTGGCATTACGCAGGGGTGGATGAGATTGGCAGGAGAGGAAACCAACGCTGATAAGAGTATTGAGAGACATAAAGATGGGAGAGTTGACAGGGGTGACGTGGTGGAGGACATTAAGTCAGAGATGGGGGAGCTTAGACTGCATTCTGTAGACCCGTATTAACCACTCACATGTCTTCAGGGGTGTCAGAGAAGAAGAGGAAGGAGTGTTTGTGGGGACAGGGCTCCAGAGAGCAGACGGTGGTGGGTAAGTGGGAATGCTGAGCATACAGGGAGTGACTACACAGGCTCCATTTAAAGGCATTCAAAACCTAAAAATCCAAACCAACAAAATCACCCACTGTCCTTGCAAAGCCAAGTCTGCAGTGAGCCTAGCCCTCCAATGACCAGTTTGCAAATTCTCTTAGGCTGTGGTCCGCTAGTGAAAAACACGTGCCTAGCTGGAGGCGAGAAGACCCACTGGAGGTTGTGTGTGGAGGATAGTGAGCAGCAAAGCAAGGACACTGGCAGTGGGCTGGAATCTGAAATCGAGTTAAGAAATTTACAGATCCTCCAGTAGATCCCTAAGCAGCTGGATTTAAAATCAGGCCATATCCCTTCTTCAGTCATCACTTGCAGTGGGGGAAAGAGACACTCACTAAGCATTCTCCATAGGTCTGCTTTTGAAGCATCTAAAATTCAAATGGATGGAATTACTTTCGGTAATTCTTGTGATTCAACTGCAGGCAGCCTCACAGCCTGCGAGGGTGGAGGGAAGGGGAGAGGAGAGAGGATGGTTAAATAAAAACAGTTCTATTCTTGGCATGCTTTAATGACAACTCCGTCTTCGAAATATTTTTCATGCGGTGCCTTTTCCGTTCGGTGTCATTGAAAGGGTTTTTAATTTCAAAGAGAGGCTGTGGCACGGGGATGTTAATCAATGAAATTCTGGCATGCTTTTCTATGAACGCGGCTCATTATTTATATTTACCAGCGACAGAGATGAGTTTTTAAACCCAGGCACTGTTATCATTCATGCCTGGTTAATAAAGGAAAAAAACAAATGCCATAGGAAATTCATCCTGATGGGGGAGGGAAGGAGGGAGAAAGAAGGACCTATTTTAGGTCTCTGGGATATTTCATTGTCCCCAAGGCCTGAGTCACAGGACAGAAATTTGAGGCAGAGAAGGCAGAATAGAACAGTCGCCTGGACTGAAAAATCAGTTTTGGCTGGAATGCTGGATCATGGTATTTATGTATTCCTTGCTTGCGGGTTTCCGCAATACTTTCTGTTATATATGCACAGGATGCAGCGGGCAACGCCAGCGTTTTTGTTCCTCTGCATTCCTGTCGTTGGGCACTGCCAGGATTTAGGGTGGGGTCAGCCCGGGGCCATTTTAGCCCCAATAAAGGTCTGTTTTATTAAAGGCCCGCTTGTCCCTTGCCTGTTTACTGCTGCCCAATACAACCCTTTCTTTATCTCTTTTTGGCACTGCCCCAAAGAAAGCAGAGAGACTTGCTGCTGCCTCTCGGATTCTAATTTTTATCTCCTGTCTGGTTTTAGGGGGTTTAGGGCTGGAAATGGGGAAGAGCTAGAGCTCAGGATCAGATTTAGGGTTAAATTTCATGTATTCCAGACTCCAGTTTAAAGGAACAGTAACAATGATGGTGATGATGAAGACGATGATGCTTCGGATCCGCCCTGTTGGGCCGTTTCTCCCATGTCCATCCTGGGGATAAAGAACTCTGCTGTGTCACTCACACACGCGCCTCCCTGCTCCTGATGACAAGACCGACCGGTGGAAGATCTGACAGATGCAAGAAGTGAAGACGGTGACCGTGGAGGGGAGTTTCCCTGGGAAAACTAGTGGGTAACTTGGGAATGCGAGCTCTGATTTTATCTGAATTACTACCATGTTCCCGCTCGCTTATCTGGTCTTGATAGGCACTAAGCTAATAGGCTGGGTCAACTGTAAGCAGGTTCAGTCTCCTGAGCATGTGATGGGACAGGCTCCACGCTTCAAAGGGCCCTGCACTTCGTTTGAGGCTCTGCTATCATTGTCTTGAAATTTCTTAATACTTTTTAAGCAAGGGGACCCACAGTTTCTTGTGGCACTGGGCCGAGCAAATTAGGTAGCCAGTCCTGATGGTAAGACCGGATCTTTGAGCATTCCTGAGTAAGATAACTGATTGTGGAGAAGAGTCCCTTTTTTAGGCTCCCCAGTGCTATTCCAATTTTCAAGGGATTAAAGGAAGCATATGAGGCAGTGACAAGTATGAATGCTTGTGAAATTCTGAGATCTGTTCACAGTGGAGGAGCTGGGCTCATCGATTCGTGGAAAGGCCAAGTGCAATGTGGCCTTGAAATGACCACCCCGGCAGAGCTCTGACGTTCAGAAGAGAGGGTGATTGGCAGCGGCAGTTGCAGCTGGGAGGTCAAGGAGGGGGAGAATAAAGGAGCGTTTGAATATGCCCTTGAAGAGGTAATTGGAGACTTGGAGAACCTGTCAAAGAGAAGGGTAAAAGCTGGCTGGAACTGAGTGGAGAATTCCAAAAGCAGAATTGGAAACAGCAAGACAGAGAACATGTTTGGGAGACTTTAGAGTGGATGAGAGGTGGTGAGGGCTGGAGATCTGCAGACGGGTGGATTGCACCTGTCCCTGTCTGAAGGTCATGGGGAAGGCAGTGGGGGCAGAGGGGAGGAGTTATGGGGTTGGGAAGGGAGGGATATGGTCTGGAAAACTGGCATCACAAAGGGGAGAGTAGAAGAGGGGATGGATACTGTAGAAGACCCAGCGTATATCTGATGGAATCCGCATCCTCCCCACTGTCACCACCACAACTAGTAAGATCTGATCAGCAAAGGAGTGATGTAGAAAGAGGAGGGTGGTGAGCGATGCTTCTAAAATCTGGTGGGAACATCCACATCAGAATCACTGTCGGGTGCTTCTTACTAATGTATTTTCCTGATCCTACCCTGGATTGCCGCTATCAGCATACTTCAGGGCCCTGGGGTGGGAAGGCAGGAATCAGCGTCTTATACTAATGTTCCCAGGTAATCCTGATGGTACCAAACATTTAAAAACCAAGAAGATGGAGGAGTGCATCTGCGTGGGGGCAGTTACAGCAGACTCTGTAGGCTGGATCAGAAAGGGAGGGTTGTGGGCACAAGTGGTCCAGGCCCTCAAGTGTGGATGATGGCCCGAGATGCGTGCAAAGCATATCTGGCACCAAGGAAGGTTCCTGCCAGCAAAGTTCCTGCCCCTCTCCCTGCAACCCAAGTCCCCCTGGGAGCAACTGTCACCTGCAATCACCAGGGAGGATAAAGAATTTCCAGTGGGGACTGTGTTCCTGAAAGCTGTGCTCTGGTCTATCTAGTTTTTGTTTACAGGTAGTTGATCAGTAGAAGGGGTCAAATAACTCCAGCCACGTGACCGGGGTTTTAGTATAAAAAGAAGACCCAGCGAGCTGGGTTCACAGAGCAAACCCAGCACTGACCCAGCTCCCAGTACAGGCAGCATCATCCGATCCCTTCTTCCTTCTCCAGCCCTATGCCTTGTTCAGACTTTCCTCACTTAAACATCCCAGAAACTTCCAGGCCTTGGCTTAGGCAAAATTTCTTATTCTGGGTCCAGCCTTTCAGTTCTGGATACACTGGATCTCTCCTTAGGCCACAGATTCTGCCAACATGAATAAGCTGAAAGGATTTATTCTCAGTTCTTAAATTCAGCCTCTTACTCGGTTTCCCCAGCTGCCAGCTTCCTCCTCTCTCTACAATTCCCTTACAAATTCTTCTTGATAAATCCCTGATTGCTTTCTCACTAATCTACTGATGAGCCCTTCCAGAGAGACTAGTTTTGTCTCTCAGCGGTCTGATCCTTAAAGAAGTTCTTAACATACCAACTGTCTCACCATCCCTGAGTGTTTTCCACTGCACTTTCTCAAACATTAATACGCAGACAGACCACCTGGGAAGGCACCTGCTGGTATAGTGGGTCTGGGATGGGACCTGAGATTCTGCTTCTCTAACAGGCTCCCAGGTGCTGCTGCTGCTGTTGGTCCATGGACCACACTCTGAGCAGCCAGCTTTTACGGGATGAGCAGCTCATAATTCTCTTACGTGTCCTGCTCCACTGGCTCCAGTATTTTAATAGTCTCATCATTCTACTTTAAATAGGAACAGAAAAAATCATCTATCTCCAGTTAATTCAGATTTAATTATCTTGCTTCCAGTTACACTGTTCTCTCCAAACTGTCTTCGAACAGGAGATCTGAGCTGGGACACTGGCAGCCCCCAAAACAGGTTTCCACCATCTTCCTTGCGCTATCCTGTCAGGGCTCCGTTGAAAACATCTTGCGCACAAAGCTTATTGCATTATAAAGAGAGAACTGTGAGCTGTAGAAAGCTGATAACCGGCAAGCTTCCAGGCTTCTCCAATGCTTGATAGAGAAGCAGCAGAAGTTCCCAAAGGGTGGCTTCAGAGAGGCCCAGTTCCTGGTGCCCCTGGCCATTTGCCGAGCTGATCTCACACACTTCTGTCTCCACAGCTCTCTCCCCCAGGACCCCAACTCCCCTCCTTTGGATCAGCAATTGTTAGGTAAATAGAAGACTTATGCTGTCCACCAGAAATTGACACAACATTGTAAACCAACTATACTTCAATAAAAAATAATGCAAATAAAATATTTTAAAAAGAGAGAAAAAATACTTTTTCCACTTGTATTTAGGATTTGAAAATATTTATCGCTTTATGGCATTTACATTTTCAAGGCAGATTTCCTTGTTTTTACACTTGGTGAGTGAATCATCTCTCTAAAAATAAAGTTTTGGAATTGTAACAAATGTTTTGCAATAGTAATATTCAAGGATGGCAAAAATGGTTATTATTAAACATCCATCCTAGGTACTTTTCATCAGTAAAATCTTCTACAGTTGACCCTGGAACAATTCAGGTTTGAATTGCACGGGTCCACTTACATGCAGATTTTTTCAATAAATACAGCACTACATGATCCATGGTTGGTTGAATCCTTGGATAGGGAAACAGAGGCCAACAATGAGCCTTGAGAATTCATGGATTTTGGTATCAGCAGGGGTCCTAGAATCAATCCCCTGCAGATACCAAGGACAACTGTACTTACACTCACGTTCCCCCTCAAATCACTGCTCAATTTCCCTACTTTTCGTAACGAAACTTTCAGGATGATCTACACTCATTCAGAGGTATCTTCAACCTCATTGTCTACTTAAGTGGCTGCAATGGGCATCTTTTTCACAACTTGCTAAACTTGCACTTGCAAGAACATTCGTTATCTCTCAGTCACTGGGTCTAATGACGACTCAGTCTCAGTTTGCTCTCCCTCTCTGAGCACATGATGCTATCAACCTCACTCTTTCTTTCTTGGCTTCCTGATTATTGGGGTGTACTGAGTTACCCACCTATCTGAGCTTGGCTAAATATTTGCTGTCTCCTTTCCTTCCACCCACCCCAACTGCACATACAAGGCAGGGACCTATGTCCAGGACTGTTCTTATCCCCTCTCTCCTTTGGAGAGCTCATCTATTCATATGGCTTTAACTAGTATTTGACTAGACAACCATTCACCAAACCAGTAACCTCGAGTGCTGATCCCTCTTTGCAGCTCTAGCCCCCATGTTTAGGCACCTGGTGGACTCTTCCACTGTTACCTCCAAACTCTTCCTTCCTTCCATTTCTCTGTATCTGTTTGAACCAAATGTGACTTTGCAATCATGAACTCAAAAGGTCAAGAACTATTACATTTCTTACTTTTAAAAAAATCAATACGAATCTGACTCTGGAATTCCATCCCTCCAAGTCAGCAAGAAATTCTCTCATTTGTTACAGGGTCTCAGCCCTGCCCCTCAAAGATTATGCCAAGATCCCTCTAGGTTCTGAAGCAGTACTCAAGCATTAAGAAAGCTTAAGGTACCTACCAAGATGTTCCTTATCCCAACTGGCAAGGACCCTTAATACCTAACTATTCTATTATTTCTGTTGCACTTGAGACACAGGAATTTCTTCTGTTATTATTAAAAAGATATTTTTAGTTCTTCCTCTTAATCTTCCCTTTCTGAATAATTCTATCCTAAAAGCATTTCATGAGGCAGAGCAAGTTTGGCAAGTTTGGTATCCCATGCTGGGGGTAGGGAGGTGAGTAGGGGAAGCCATCATGTCCCAGAGAAAGATGTCAGAGGCCAAAGAAAATGACAAGGGCACCTGCATAGGAGGGAGCACAATGGAGTGGCTAGCATGGAAAGTTCAAGGGGCTTAAGGAGGGTGTTCAAGTGAGAGGGAAACCAAGGGTGTCAGAGGCTGAACAGTGTTAGGAAGGAGAAAACTAGAATGACCCTGCGGTGGTGGACTAGAATCAGAGGCATTGGTGTAAGCTCATGATTTCACATATGCACCTATAAAGATTTCACAGCTCTGTCCACTGAGAGAGCCTGGGAGCAGCAATATCCCAATAGCTGTGAGTAACTACAGTACCCAGATCTTGGCTTCTAAATACCATTCTCCACTAAAACAAACCAGGGCTACCAGCAAACTAGCAATAGAAGAGAACTTCCTCAACCTTATAAAAGGAATCTACAAAAAAACTGTGGATGACATGACATTTAATAGGGAAAAACTAAATACTTTGCCCATAAAATCAGGAACAAGGCAAGGATATCTGCTGTCACCACTTCTGTTCTACATCTATATCATTTATATACATATAATTTTGAATATGTAGGCTACATATACATTTTTTCTGTATATTTTGATGTTTTTACATCTTAAAAAAACAGTTCTGGTCAGAGAGAGACCCCTGTCCTGGGGCTGGCCAACTCTTAGAGACAACAAAGAGCTCAGTTGGAAGAATCCTTTGATGCGCAAACTGATTCAGAGTCAAAGCTCCTCTATCTGTCCTGTGCACCCAGGGGGCAATATTCTTCTGCCTTAATTGGTCCAGGACCAGGTACTGGGCAACTAGAGACCACTCTATAGCCCAAAGCCAGCAGAAATTATTCAAACTAACAAGTCCTAAACTGTCACCCTGCCCTGCCTTGCCTTTCCTGCAGAAACCCCCAGAAAGACTCTAGCCTCAGCTCTCTCTTTACTCCTGCTTTGTACCTCTTGACCAACTGAGTCTTCCCCATGTGGCCCGGAATGGCGTGCTGTGCCTCCTGTTTCTAGGACCTGTAAGTATAATAAACTTCTGCTTTTGTGACCTTCTCCCATGTCTCCTCTTGTGCCTGCATCAAACTGACCATCACATAAAAGAGCCAGAACACATTATGCTGGAGCTTCCAGCCAATGGTATCAAGCAAGAAAAAGAAATAAAATGGCATCTAGATAGAGAAATAAAGTAACAAGTATTCACAGGTGAAGTGATTGTCTATGTAGAAATTTCTATAAAAGGCTACTAGAAGTAATAAGGGAGTTTTGCAAGTTTGCATGAACAACTGGAAGCTGAAATTCCAAAAATAAACTAATTTTCAATAGTATCAAAAAGATGGAATACTTAAGGATAAATCTGACAAAAGATATGCAAGCTGAAGGTCTACAAAGGCGCAACAAATGATGTTAGAACAATTGGGTATTTGTATGCAAAAATTTTTTTAATTAGAAGAAAAAAGACAACAACAAAAAATTCTTCAATCAATAGCTTGTATCATATGCAAAAATTAACTAAATACATGGATCGTAGACCTAAATATAAAACCTAAAACTATAGAACTTATAGGGAAAAACTGAGGAGAAAATCTTTGTGATGTCAGCTAAGATTTTTTTGGTTACAAAACCAAAGCACAATCCACAAAAGAATACACTGATAAATTCGACTTTATTAAAATTTAGAATTATTCTTTGAATGACATTGTTAAGTAAATAAAAAGAGAAACCACAGACTGGGAAACATGTTTGCAAATCACATATCTGATAAATGACTTCTATCCAGAATTTATGAAGAATTTTCAGATCTTAACCCAAAAGTCCATCAACATGTGAATGGTAAATAAATTGTGGAATACCCATATAATGGAATGCTACTCAGCAGAAAAAGGAAGGGACTATGTACATAATGACATAGATGGATGTCAATATAAGTATACTGAATGAAAAAAGCCAGTCAAAAAAGAGTTCGTACTCAAAATGGATTAAAGACCTAAATGTAAGACTGGATACTATAAAACTCCTAGAGGAAAACATAGGCAGAACCCTCTTTGACATAAATCACAGAAATATTTTTTCAAACCAGCTCCTAGAGTAATGGAAATAAAAGCAAAAATAAACAAATGGGACCTAATTAAACTTAAAAGCTTTTGCACAGGTAAGGACACCATCAACAAAATAAGAAAACCTATAGAATGGAAGAAAATATTTGCAAATTATGTGACCAACAAGGGACTAATTTCCAAAATAAACAAACAGCTCATACAGCTTAATATATATTTTAAAAAAACCCAGCAACCCAGTAAAAAAATGGGCTGAAGACCTAAATAGATATTTCTCCAAAGAAGACATCCAGATGGCCAAAAGGCACATGAAAAGATGCTCAACATCACTAATTATTAGAGAAATGCAAATCAAAACTACAATGAGCTGTCACCTCACACTAGTAAGAATGGCCATCATTAAAAGTCTACAAATAATAAATGCTGGAGAGGCTGTGGGGAAGAATGAATCCTCCTACACTGTTGGTAGAAATGTAAATTAATGCAGCCACTATGGAGGACAGTACGGGGTTTCTTAAAAAACTAAAAATAGACTTACCATATGATCTAGCAATCCCACTTCTGGGCATATATCCAGAGAAAACTATAATTTGAAAAGACACATGCACCCCAATGTTCATAGCAACAATATTTCCAATAGTCAAGACATGGAAACAACCTAAATGTCCATCAACAGATGAATGGATAAAGAAGTTGTGGTGTATATATATATACACACACACACACACACACACACACACACACACACACACACAATGGAATACTACTCAGTCATAAAGAAGAATAAAATAATAACATTTGTGGCAACATGGGTGGACCTGGAGATTGACATTCTAAGTAAAGTAAGCCAGAAAGGGAAAGAAAAATACCATATAATAGCACTTACATGTGGAATCTAATAAAAGGACACAAATGAATGTATTTATAAAACAGAAACAGATTCATATACATAGAGAACAAATTTATGTTACCAGGGAGGGAAGGATGTGGGAAGGGATAAACTGGGAATTCGAGTTTTGCAGATACTAACTACTACACATAAAACAGATAAACAAGTTTATACTGTAGAGCATAGGAAATATATTCAATGTCTTGTAGTAACCTACAATGAAAAATATGAAAACAAATATACGTATATATATATATATATATATATGACTGAAACATTATGCTGTACACCAGAAACTGACACAACATTGTAAACTAACTATACTTCAATAAAAAAGAAGGCAAATAAAAAGACTAAAGAGTTTGTACTTCTAATTATGTTTCTAATTATGCACACTTTTCTAAAACGGAAATGAATTAATAGGAATTGAAAGCAGATCATTGGTTGCCTCAGAGTAGGGGTGGAGAGGGGAGCGAGGTAAAAGCAATTAAAGAGAAGCAGAAGGACAATTTGGAGGATAATAGTTATGTTCATTCTCTATATTACAGTGATGGTTCAAGGATGTAGACATACGTCAAAACATCAAAGTATTCACTTTAAACTTATGCACTTAATTATACCTCAATAAAGCTGTTAAAATAATTTAAAAATATTTTTGAGTGAAATATTTTAAAAATTCAGACAAACGAAGGTTAATATAACAAACATCTATGTACCCACCACTGTTTTGACAGTAACATTTTGTTCTAGTTCCTTCAAATTGAAAAAGAACAACAACTATTACAGACAGAGTGGAAGCTTCTATGACCCCTTTCTAATCCAGTTTCCCTCCCATTCCCTACCCCTAAGTGTAATCACTATCCTGACTTTAATGACTGTGGAACCCACACTTGCTTCACCATTTTGCTTTGTGTGTATGCACATAAATAATACATGATATACTTTTGCACAGTTTGCATGTTGGAAATCTTTATATAAATGGTAATTTCCTCCAGAAACATGCTCTTCATATTCAACATTGTGTTTTTGGAAATCCATCCATGTTGATCTAGTTCATTCATTTAGCGGTCCACTTTGTGAATGTATACCATGTATTTAAACATCCTCTTCTTGGATTTTAAGATACTCCCAGTTTTCCACTGTACAATGTTGCCCTTCATCATTCTTCTACCCATCTCCTCCTGGTGCATACATGTGGGAGATTTCCTAGGGTGTACACCCAGGGGATTTGGGACAGTCTCTAGTTTTACTAGATAAAGCCAAACTGCTCTCCCAAGTCAGTTATACTTACACAGCAATTAGCATTCCTACTGTTCCTCACCCTTAGCCAAACTTGGTTCTTTGCACTTTTAAATGGGAAGCATGGGACCCTTCAGCTCTTCCAGATGGACCTAGCTTCTGTGGTTTCTCCAGGTTCATCTTGCACTGTCCTCTCTGAAGCTAGACATCTTCCTGGAGGTGGTGGTCACTGAGCTGAACTGGGTGCATACTCCGCCTGGGATGTTTTCCCTAGTCTTTTGGAACCTACTTCTGCTGAACCCACTTCTGCTGCCCTCTCTCTCCCTGATCTTGAAGGAGCTCCTTTCTCTGCTATTATTATTGCTCACCCTTCTAGGCTATCCAATATCATCCTCTTGTGAGTTTTGGTCATAGAGAAAACAAGAGGAGCTGAGAGCTCTTCAGGCAAAAATTCTTCAAGCAGAGAAGTATGGAAAGCCTGCCTGCTTTTGTGAAATTCATGGGGATTGGAAGTGGGGACGACAGTAAGGAACATCTCAGAGGGCAAAACACAAATCTTTATCGCAAAAACTATCCTACTCAGGTGAATGGCACCATTCACCTTATCATCTGGACTTCAAATCCCATGTCACGCACTGATAACCATTTAATCTGTCAGTTCTTCATTCCACATGCCTTTAATAGTCTGTGCACTGACCTCTATGCCAGACCTTTATCTCATGGTTAGTTCCTGGCTCCCATTTCCTTCCCTTCCCACTTCACTGCCTCCGTCCAATCTTCTCTTCAAATGAGCACCAGGGTAATTTTCTTAGAAGACTACTTTGACCATTTCAGTGTCCTGCTTACAGGGTTTTCAAGGCTCCTTATTGCCTGTAAAACGAGATTCAGATTACTTAACCTGGCAGTCAAGGCCCCTTCCAATCCAGTCCTACCTCGACTAAACTCCCTTTTCTTCCTATATAATAAACCCTCTGTTTCTGCCAAGCTGGTCTCCTTCCTCCTCTGAATAGCTCTGTCACTTTCAGCTGCTTCTCCTCCTTGACTGATATGTCCCTTCTTTGTGGCTTGATCCCAGCTCTTTCCATTCCATCTGGCCTTTCCAACTCAAGGTCACCTCTGGAACTCAAGCTGTTCATTACATCCACACCAGAATCTGGGCAGGTAAAACCAGTGTGCTTGCACTATTTACAATAGCCAAGACATGGAAGCAACCTAAATGTCCATCAACAGATGACTGGGTAAAGAAAATGTGGTACACACACACACACACACTCACACACACACACACAATGGAATACTACTCAGCCATAAAAAAGAATGAAATAATGTCATTTGCAGCAACATGGATGGACTTAGAGATGATCATACTAAGTGAAGTAAGCCAGACAGACAAAGATAAATATCACGATATCACTTATATGTTGAATCTAAAATATGATACAAATGAACCTATTTACAAAACAGAAATAGACTCATAGACATAGAAAATGGACTATGGTTACTAAAGAGGAAAGGGGTAGGGGAGGGATAAATTAGAACTTTGAGATTAGCAAATACAAACTACTATATATGAAATAGATAAACAACAAGGTCCTACTGTATAGCACAGGGAGTTATATTCAATATCCTGCAATAAACCATAATGTAAAAAATGTAAAAAAGAATATATATATATACACACACACATATACAATTGAGCCACTTTGCTGTACATCAGAAACTTTAACACAACATTGTAAATCAACTATATTTCAATAAAAAAACCCAGCTTGCTTTATGTAAGTTTTATTTTGCTATTTAACTTTTCACATATGTATTTATATTTCTCTCTCCATTAAGGCTATTGCTTCCTGACATATGTTGCATAGACACTGGGCCCTCCAGCTGCTCCTAGCAAAAGCTGATTGTGTTCAAACAATTTTGGAAAAGGCTGCCCCTCTCTAGAAAATTCACATTGAACATGAGCATATTAAAAGATCTAAAAAGTCCTACACCAATGAAAATCGTTCAATATCTGATTAATTTATTTGCTTTCTTTCTGAATCTAATTATCAAGGACATCTTTTTTTTTGTCTTGTAACAATGTCAATATTCTTTAGAATTTAGTGCTCTTCAGAGGAGACTTTGGGAAGTATGGAATTAGATTATAAACTCCTTATCCATCATTGTAAACCTACGATGGTACCTAGCCTACTGACCTAGCATTTAGTAGGTGGTCGGGGGTATTTGGAGATTTGGCGAATAATCATTAATATTTTACTAAACTCTTCTAAGAGTTTCTAAACTCTTCCAAGAGTTTCTTTCTGCGCAGTCTTAATGCTGTAAAACAAACAAATAACCTTGCTTCCATCTCTTATTAAATTTATTGGCAGTAGACTCTGAAACTAATAGGATTTCTGAGGCCTCTATATGCTTCCGTGTCTGCCTGAGAAAGATAGTCTGCGCTAGCACACAGCGGGAACATAAAAAGTTCACAAAATTTTCCACTTCTAGAACAGTGGGCCCAGGCTTTGCTTGTCATTTAAATGTCTGCCTCACCATTTTATTTCACTTAGCGGAATGATTCAGGGAGACGCTCAGGAGCCATCTGGGCTCCTGCAAAGAAAACTGACCCAGAACTTTCACGTAGATGAGTCCTACTTCTGGGTCTAAGTTTTTCACATTTGTGGGTTTGGATGCACTTTCACTAGCATGTTGGATGGAAAAGCTAATGAATCTAAGATAGCATAGGACAAATAACAATTACTTCAACAGCCAAAGTTGTGGGAGAGTTACTAGTTATTTTGAAGCCAAAGTTTGATCTTGGGATTCAAAAAGAAGAGGAGGTTTAAAGAGGATTGCCAATAAGTTAGTAATTTTTTTTTTTTAGTTAGTAGGTCCTCTAAAATAATGTTTTTAATAGGTAATATAAACATGAATATTATATCCTATACATATTATTACACTAAACAATATATATTACATTTTACTTGTATGTGTGCATATATATATATATAACACAAAATCAACATATACAAAAGAATGTATAGCAAAAAGTTAATTCCCTCCCATCTCTGTTTTCCATCTGGTCTGCCCTCCCTAAGAGGCATCCCTTCTTAAAAGATATTTCCCAAACCTTCTTGAGCTATTCTATAAGATATAAGTATATAATCATGCAATTCTAAATGTTATTATACAATGTGCACTTCTTACCCTTGCTTCTTTCACTTAATGCATATTGAAAACATGTCCATTTCAGTATATAGAGAGCTGCTTCTTTCTAATGGCTTCAGTATACTTCATTGTTTGAGAGGACCACCATTTATTTTATTTCTGTATTGGTGGGCATTTAGTTTCTTTCAAAATCCTTTGTTATTATAAGTGATGCTCTAATGAATATATATGTGTGTATATCTATATCCATATATATGTATCTATATCTATATATAAAATACACGTATCCTTTCCCAGATGTGTGAATAAAACCATCGAATTAATTAATTCTTATATTTAGAAATCTAGGGGTCAAGAAGTACACAAACTTTTTAATTTTAGTAGACCCCGTTAATTCAGTTTCCCTATCAGCCACGCCAGTTTACAATTACACCACCAATGTATGACACAGCCATTTCCCAGCACCTTTGTCTACATAGCTGATTATCCAAATTTCTTGTTAACTTTTTCCAGCATTATAGGATGGGAAACATTGTTATAATTTGGATTTCTTACATGATAAGTGGTTGATCAAAGCATTTTTATATGTGAAAAACCTGTAACAGTTCCTTTTGAACTTCCAGGTGTGAACTGTGCAGTCTTTGTCCATGTTCTGTTAGGGCATTGTCTTACTACTGATTCCCAGGAACTCCTCATATTGTGTCTGTGATATAAAGTAAAATAGTTGACTTTCTTCGCCAGTGCTAGCTCCTGAAAGACATTAGACCATGATCTTCTCCCAAGGGTCATTTTCTTCAACCCCGGCTTTTTAAAGATGTTAGAGATTACTTCCAAGAAGATTGATTTCCTTCCTTCTACTTCAGCTTTATAAAAATTTTCCCACCAAAACAAGACCACATTTACATATCAGTACATTCTGTAACATCTTTCCAAAATTAGCCAGTAGATTCAATAGACTTTTTTTTTTTTTGAAACAGCATACTTTCACACCTTGTTTATGTTCTTGCAGAAGTGGGCTGTGTATCAGCTGTGGTAGTTGGATTTATTCAAAGAACAACCCTCCCTTTTCCTCTAAATCAGAGGTTATAAATTGACCACCCAAGGGCCAAATGCAGCCATGATGTGTTTAGCAAAAATCTGAATTAGTTGCCCACATTGAAGACAGTGAGTAATTTTACAGGAATATCTAGATTTCTGGCTTCTCTTGAAAAATCACAAGATCTGGCCACAATGCATTTCCACATGACAACTGGCTGGAGCTTGTGGGTATCCTCCCCTTTCACTGACCATGTGCTTCCATGTTCTTAACCCAAGCCTGCTTCACCAAACTATTTTATGTTACCTGCCCCGTTTCCGGAGGTGTTTGCCTTTGAAGCCTCTGACCACCGTTTGTTTCCAGAGTTTTCCTCTCTCTCCCCTTCAGTCAGAAGGAAAAATCAAGTCCTCCCAAGCATTTTGTCGCATTCAGAGACAAGACTCAGGCCTTTTCCACTTCTGTACCCCAGCTCCCTTCCTTTTCTTCTTTGAAAAGCTGTTTCCCTGCATCTCATGAAGTATTTGCTTGCACTTTGCATCACATCCTCACGTTTCTCCTTCCAGCATTTCCCTCAGCTCTGTGGTCTGTTCCCTAGGATGCCTTCCAAAAGGATCCGGAATGATAAAAGACTGTTCTACTACGGCGTGAATTTTGAGACAGTTCAACAGGTTTTGACAAAGTTTTGAGAAAGATGAATAAAAGGGTATTTCTGAGATTTCCTTTGAGAACTAATAGATGCTTTAACGTGAAAATGTTTTCTAGGCTGGAGTCTACGGACCC
This sequence comes from Vicugna pacos, assembly GCF_048564905.1. Classification (NCBI taxonomy): domain Eukaryota; kingdom Metazoa; phylum Chordata; class Mammalia; order Artiodactyla; family Camelidae; genus Vicugna; species Vicugna pacos. The sequence goes on along the minus strand of NC_132997.1, from coordinate 69,619,175 downwards.
AGGATTGGTTTGCTCTTGTCTATCTCTACCGTTTCTCATAGTTCAAGTTTTTGACCAACTGAACTATTGCCTCAGCTTCATAACTGGTGTCTGCTGCTGGTCTCTATTTTTCAATTTTATTCTCCAGACATAATCTTCTGAAGTGTGAATCTTATTTCATTAACCCCTACTCCTCTCAAAAACTTTCAGTGATTGATTGTCTGTTGCCTAAATGGGTCATTGTCCACAAGGCTTCTGAGGTCCTTTATAACTGGGTCTCAGGACTTCATGTCCATTTAATTTTACATTTACTTGTAGCCTAGGAACATCAGACTCTTTGCTAATCCCTGAGCACATCCAGAACACTGTGTTCCTTTCTGATCCAAATGGTACACTGAAATGTTGTATTCCTGCTCTTTTATGTTCTGTGCTCTGCACTCACCCTTCAAGATTCAAGGCATCATCACTTCCTCTCTGAGGCCTTCCATTTTCTTCTACTTGGTCTCGTTTCTCTCTCTCTTGTGTATTTCTATAATACTTATCGCAATTACATAAGAGTCTTTCTCCCCCATGGGACAGTGAGCTCTTTGAAGGTATGAAACTCACCTTGTCTGTCTTCATGTTTCCAAGATCAAACCATAGTGTTTGATATATAGTGGGTGCTCATTAAATATTTGGTGAACGAAAGAAGGAACCATTAATATCTTAACTTGTATTAATCAGCCAGTGGGTCATCTGGAATCTTCTAGAAAATATGCTGTCCTCCCTTTCAGCCAGTGGTGACTTCCTATCTGTAAACTTGAGCCAGTCACTACTTTCAGTGGTTTTCCAGTGACTTCAGGAGAAGGACAAAGTTCTTCAATATCGTGTACGTCATTCTTCATGATCTGATCCCTTGCCTACCATTCCAGCTTTAGCTGTTGTCAACCTCCACCTCGTCCCCAACCTCACAGACACACTTCAGGGTCCTGAAAGAACCCTGCTCTCTAGATCTGGGCCTTCGCTCCTCACTCTGCCTGGAAGCTCCTTCCCAACCCCCTCCTCTTCTCCACGGCAGGGCACGCAGAACAGCCTGGAGAAGGCTTCCCTGACTTCGCCTGCCTGGGACTGGGTTGGGGCCCCCGGTGTGCTCCCATAGCTCTTGTCAAACTGTGATCGCTGTGTCTTCTGCTGTCCTAGCCCCACCCCCACTCGAAGCTCCTCAAGGACAAGAACTCTTTTTCATCCTTTTCCCAATAGTAGGAGCATAGTCTCTGGTTCAAACTAGATGCTAAATAAATGTCTGGTGAATAAAAAATCATGATAAAGAGAAACTAATCTGATGTATATAGTTCACATAACTATGTGAATGTTTAACTCTCTCATTTGCATTTAAAGATGCTTTTTAAATTCATACCTATAATAGCAGAGCCAGGAAAAAAGAAACCAGGCTAGGTATTTCAAACAGGGGAGAATTAATATAGGAAATCGTTTCACAGATGTTGCAAGGCTGGAAGAACAAAATGGAAGTTGAGGCAACCTAGTTATTAATAATTATGGGAAGAAACTGTTGATCCCAGGGCTGAGGTCAACGAGCTACCTTCCTGGGGACACTGGGCAAAGAGGGGGAAACATGGGTTACAGAAGCCAGAGGCTCATGAGGAAGAAGGGAAAGAATATCAACCATGTTAAAGAAACACATGATTGTAAGACGCATCCCAATGTCAAAGATGTCAAAATGCGAAGAAAAGCAGAGATATGGTATAGACCTCTAACTGACAGACTGTCGAGAACGTGAAAGAAATCCAGGCTGGCTGGAGAAATGTATTAGATTTAACTGTATTAAATTTCGAATATGTAACCACTTTTGACCTACATAAATAACAATTTCACATGGTTTCACATAACCACATGACATTACATTGGGAGGCAAGAGGCTAACACGTGGTACCTTGTCCCCGCCCTGGGCTTCTGTCTCTTCCAGGCCCATTGTCCTGAACTGCCCCTGCTCTTCCTAACTTCCATCCAGCCTCCTCAAGTTCTTGGCAATAAGCCTGTGCATGCTCAGGAACTGCAGGACTTAGAGGTAGCGCGCAGACAGCCATTTACAAGTATTTGCAATTTTAAAGTCAGATATTCCTAAGAAGGGGTTATCATAGGTTATGAAAAACTAACCACAGGTAGCTCTTTACTGAATGTTTCCCATGTTCTTGTGCTAAGTGTTATCACTATCACACTCATTCGATTCCCTAATGAACTCAACTGTGCAATCAGAGCTAAGTGTTACATGGCACTTAATAAGTGACCTAAAATGGACTCATTTAATTATCTTAATAAGCCTAGGAGATAGGTATTCATTCGCATCATTTGAAATAACTGATATTTAACTGTTTTGACCTACAAATTAGCAATTTAATATAGTTTAACTCAATGCAATAATTTTTGAATTTTTTAATAAGGAAATTAAGGCATATAGCAGTTAAATAACTTGCCCAATGTCATACAGCTGGTAAGTGGAGGAGCCAGGATTCAAACCCAGGCAGACTGTGCTCTAAACTATTGCACCTACTGCCTCTCCATACGTACTATTTTATCCTCGTCCATGGACAAGGAAACAGAGGCTCAGAACTGTTAAATTACCTTGCCCGAGGTCACAGACCTGGGAAGCAGCAGAGTTGCCTTCTAGGACGGTCCAACTCTGGAGTCTACACTCTGCCCATGTATTATTCTACAATCATGCCTTCCATGCAAGGGATGCTCAGGATGGAAAGTGAATGAATTTGCCTAGCTTATTATCCGGATTTGTCCATCACTCCAGTTGAGTAGATGTTTGCAAAGCTTCCTTATCAGATAGAACTGAAAATACCAGCTCATACAAAGATACTAGAAATCATGCAGATAGTGATATTCAAAATTACCACTGGAGCTGTCTAGATCTTTCTTCCAAAGGCCATCAGTTTGATACATTCCGCAGCTCCCTTTGAAAACCGCCTTGGAAACCACACGCTCACGTGTTGAACATTCCCGGCATGCAATGACTCTCCTTTCTCCCACCTTCTTCTTAGAACTACTGGATTTATTAAGCACATCCCATGTGCTTAATAGTATTCCTTGAGCTAACTGATGAAGATACAGAAGCAAATAATATAGACACAACCTGCCTTTGCAGCGTTTTCAGCCTATCAGGGAGGACAGACACTAAAAGGGTAGTAACAATAAGGTGTTTTGATAGAATACATATCAGGAGATTCAGGATCACAGAGCTGGGGAATTTAATTTAGTCTGGGGGAGCGGTTCCCAAAGTGTGGTCTGCAGAACAGCACTAACAAGAAGTATGTGGGAACTTGTTTAAATTACTCCATCCCAGACCTACTAAATCAGAATTGGGTGGAGGAGGACAGAGATGAGAAAAAGGAATCAATATTTTTAAGATCTCCAGGTGATTCTTAGGCATACTAATTTTGAGAAGCCCTGCTAAGGAGGTCTGCATGGCTACTCTGGGACTGGAAGTGAGACAGGCTGGGACCTGTGACCTGGGACTCTGCTACAGTGCTTGCACCTGGACAAATGTCTCCTCAAGCAACAAATACAAAGAAACTAAAAGGGACTAAAATTATCTCTATATATGCACTGTTGGAGCAAAATATGAACAACAAGATACAAAAAGACCAAACATCCAACTGGCAATTCTCAGGTGTAGGAGCAAAAGCAGGGTACTGTGCATGATCCCTGAATACAGCACCACCAAGGGGGTGGGCAGACCCCCTAAGCCACCCCTCTGGCCGACTCGTGGAACCACCCCTACCCTCATCCCATTTAAGGGGCCAGCTCTTCCTCATTCAGGGAGCAAGCAAGGGAACTAGTTACTTGTTTTCGCTCCCTCGTGCTGTAGCACAAGTCCCAGTGAAGCCTTGCCTGAATTTCTCGTCTGGTCTATTGATTGAGGAGTCCAAGAAACCTAGTCAGTAACAGAAGGACAAGTATGAGGAAGTCAGATGCAAGAGGGATGAAAAAAGATCATTCCAGACAGCAGGATACTATGTGTCAAGATCTAGTAGTCTGAGAAAGCCAGATTTATGGCAGGAACCAGTAGTATATGGGAAACAGGGGTCAGAGACGAAGAATCGTAGGAAGAACAAAGAGACATCAGATGGGGGGAAAAGTGGACTCCGTGAGCTCTGATAGATAATGTAAGGTGGAAGTAACAAGATTCACTTTGAGTGACTCATCTTGCAGTAACCTGGCTGGAAAAGCAACTTCATTCCTAATTTAGAGAGGACCAACATCAGTGAAGCTATTCTAAAGAAAATGAGGCCCCCAGTTAAGCCCTGGTGAACATTGGTTGCTGTCCGTGTAGCGAGAAGAACTCCAACCAAACTCACTCCCCTTCCCTTTCCCCCAGCAGGAGACGGGTTGAACCTAAATAATTTAATTCAGCCTACAGTTCTCCCAGGCCCTTTCAAGGGAGCATCTGTTAATGGGTAACCTAGCTCCTTCCTCCATGCTGCTTGGCCTCTGGCGGAAAGCCTTTCTGCGCGATAATGGGTCTGGGTTGCCTTGTCAGGGAGCAAACAGAACTCTCTCTGTGAGGATTCAGACCACATCATCTCAGTGTTCGTGCCCAATTTAACAGATCCATGATTAAAAGGGCTGGTGTGCCTGCAGCTCATACTGAGAAATGAAATGGAATTTTGACCAGAGGGATCCATGTCTACCCATGATGATGAAATCAAAAAGCAAGCAAACAAACAAAAAGATTTCAGTGGCCATGGACATTTCTGACAATCCAGTGGTGCTACATCAGACTGAACAAGAGACCTGGGATCTTGCAGGGGAAGGAAGAGTGAATCCAGGCAGTGATACCTTCTATTAAAGGTAAGGGTGGATCTTTTGTAAAGGAGATGAATCTTTAGATAAGATATGAGGATGACGGTGTACAGGGAGGGGCTAAAACCTGACGGCAAGTGAGCAGAGTTAGCAGTGGGACCTCATCCCAGAGACGGGCCTAAATCTTCAGGTACCTCCCTGTCAAACTCAGGAAATTTACAGTTGGTGAGCCCTTTTACCTTACTGAATGCAGGGGTCCATGTCAGAAGGGAATTTGAATGAAGGAGAGGGTCCCCACCTGTGATTCCCTGCTGGAAGTGACTCCTAGTTCAGCATGTTCACGTGTTTGTCTGCAAAACCTGGAGTAGAGACTAGTAAGGCACACTGCCCACCTGTATCCTCACTGGAGTAAGAGGAGACAGTGTGTATCGTTTTTATCTCTTCATCCGTTGGATTCTGAGTGTGAGTCCTAAAGAAGCCAGGCATTTGGAAAAGAGATGCCTGGCAGAGCTGGTAGACGGAGCACTCGGGGCAGAAAAACTCAAGAAAAGGTGTAAAACCAAATGTTTTTCTTATGCCATAGTTTGCACAGGCTGCCTTCTGAAAGACAATGGGGCAGGCTGGACCTCCTGGTAACAACTGATTGCCTTGTTTCTAGGAAGAGGACACGTGCATCCCAGACCAAAGCGGATATATGTCTGAAAGTACAGAACACACAATCCCAAAGACATTAGACTTGAGGAACAACTTCATATCTCTTCCTCAGTGGTCACTGACTAGCTAGTTAGTCAGCATCTCTAACAGCTCTCAAAATGCCCAGAGCAGGAGGGCATCCGAGACTGTCGAGGTAATAATAAGAAGACATTAGCTGCTCTGGGACACCTGCCCACAGGCCTAGTGGTTTGGGGCAGTCTTGTTTTTAATCAGTGACTTTCCCTGGGGCAGTCCCCTTGATAAGAGTCCAGAATCTGTTCTTTTTTTTTTTTTTTACTGCTTTTTCTCCACCCCTCACTGAGCTGCCAGATAAGATCTAGGACACTCCATTAACTTTGAATTTCAGATACACAATGAATAACCTTTTAGTATAAGAGTATCCCAAATATTGCAAAAAAAATCTGATTTAACTGGACAGCCTGTATTTTTATTTGCTAAATTCTACCCCCCAGGGACTCCCTGAGAATGCAGGTACTTGATTCTGTTCCCATGAACTATTAGTTTGGGTCCTTTCTTCTACTTGGAGATTGCTCAATGAGCACTGATTTTATTACATGTGAAAACTTTCTGTGTGATCTTTAAGATGGGGGAGAAAGAAGTGAATATTTCTCAATTCTATAGGCACAGTTTTTCTTCTTACCTAACACGGTGGTCCAGTAAGGAAACTGGGAAGAGAAATGAAAGTTTATAAGTCCTCTATGAACCCCTCCAAGTCTTAATGCTACAGTGCTGGGATGTAAACTGGAGGTAGACAAGGAGGACACAGATGATACCAAGGCGATGTGAACTGAAACTGTCAAAAGTGATTGTTTTACAACCACTTCTGCCGCCACAAATTCCTTTGTTGGTTAGTTGTGAGTGGGTTTAAAAAATATTTTTTTTTACAGCAATGGTACTGTACTTTCATTTTGAGAAGGCAACTTGCTCTAAGCCAAAGTGAGAATTAGATAAATTACTCCCCTCACATCAGATTTTTAACGACTGAAACTCTGCCTGGAGATTTCTGAAACTTTGATGAGTGGAAACTGTAAAAAAAAAAAAAAGTCACTTAAGTGCTGCAAGCAATTTTCTACCTTGTAGGAAGTGAAGGTTTCAATAATCCTTTCACCATAGAATCTTCCTTTATTAGACCCACCAGAAAGATACCTTTATTTACATAAAAATAAAGCAAGTATCGACCCATTTCTTGTTGGAAAGTGTAAAGCTACCATTAACCTGAATGTCATTTAGCGTGGAAGCTCATTGTTGTTTGGAAATATAATTTTTTTTTTCCCAAATCAGAGCTGCTTCTGTGTATACTTTCTCTGGTTTGGGGGATTGCTTGCAGAAGCTGAGGATCTGGGTGGAAAACAGAAGAAAAACTCGAGATCCAAATCTCATGCTAGAGGAATTTGACTGAGTTTCGCACAGCTCAGCCCATCAATACTGGGCCATAACTCTCACAAGCACACTGTTATTTAAGACTGAATTACACAGAATGTATTGAGGTTGGACTCATGTAATGATATAATTGTCATGTTGAGGCATACAGGGCAAGGCCACCCCCTAGTGGTAGGGTCTGGGATTGCTCCTCAAGGAAAGATGTTCCCACAGTCAATCACTCCAAGAAAAACCAATTAAATCAGGATTAGGTTAAAGTCCAGATAAGGGTATCTTAAACACATAAGGGTTTGCTTCTCTTTCTAAAAGAAAGTCTAGAAGTAGGCAGTCAGAGCTGTGAGGGTAGCTCCTCAGCCTTAATGAACGGCTTCCATTCTCAGGATCACAGGATGGCTGCTAGAGCTCCAGCCATCGTATCCATAACACATCCTGGAAAGAAGAAAAATGGAAGAGGGAAAAATAGCGTGTGCAACTGTATGTGTTTTAGGGTGAGGCCACCCAGCTGATTCTCCTTTAAATAATCTTTCTAAAGTCCCTCAAACACTTTCAAAGCTGTGGGGATGAGAAATAGCCTTTTACCTGGACACTTTGCCACCCTTCATCAATGGTAGTGCTCTTACTAAGGAGGCAGGAGAATGGATTTTGGGGTCGGGAGTAGTTGCTGCCTCTCTGGCAAGCAGGCCTGAACCTGGAGGGACAGAGAAGTGCTTTCTCTCTCAAAGTCATCTGACAGTTGGGCCTGAATTCTCTGGGAGCAGGTGTGAGCTGGGCTCTGCCCTGGGGAGCCAGGCACCAGGAGTGCTGATAAGGGCTCTGGTGAGGCGTGCTTCAGGGGGCTGCCTCTGCCAACACCTGAGATGACTCTTGAGACTAAGCTTTCTTTCCTTTATCCCTAAGCCTTTCTGAAGTTTTGTTACTCTCCTGTTGTGCTGTGGGAAATTAAGGTGTGTGTGAAGGGGCGGGGATGGGGGTGGGGTATTCATGCCTGGAAGTGAGTGGAAGTAGGAGGGCCATGTCTCCCTTCCCAAAGCCAGAAGGGTGGCTTGACAAAGACTGGCTGCCCAGAGCTGCCAGAGGCCACCGGAGCCCAGATGGTCTCTGGCTAAGGCAGTAGTTTGTGGCTTGGCTGCTTCAGACCTCTTGAGAAGAAAAACATGCGCAGGTCGGACAGATTCCTAATCACAATTTAGAATGACTACCTTGGTTTGTCCTGGGCTGAGGAGTTTCCTGGGCCACAAGACTTTCAGTGCTAACTAATACAAGTAAGAAAGCATCTTGTAGGGAACCTTAGAATTTGCTTGGGGGCACTTGGGAGCCCAGGATTAAATGTCTGAGAAGTGGCAGCAGGGGGCTTAGAGTCCCTGGGTTCTTTTTGGGGGGTTGTTTTGGATATACTTTATTTCTTAGAGCAGTTTTAGGTTCACAGTCAAACTGAGAGGAAGGTACAGAGATTTTCCCATATACCTTCTGCCCCAACACCTGCAGTGCTTCCCTGTCATCAACATCCCCTGCAGACAGAACGTTTCTTAGAACTGATGAACCTACATTGACACATCATCATCACCCAAAGTCCATAGCTTATACTGAGGTTTGCTCTTGGTGTCGTACATTCTGCGAATCTAGACAAATGTATAATGGCATAAAGCCACCGTTATGGTTTTATACAGAATCGTTTCAATGCCCCCAAACCCTCTATGCTCTGCCTGTTCACCCCTCCCTCCTCCAACCCCTGGCAACCACTGATCTTTTTTCGTTGTCTCCATAGTTTACTTTTTCCAGAATGTCATGTGGTTGGAACCACATCGTATGTAGCCTTTTCAGACTGGCTTCTTTCACTTATTAGCAGGCATGTAAGTTTCCTCCTTGCCTTTTCATGGCCCAATAGCTCATATCCTTTTAGCACTGAATACTATTCTGCTGTTTGGATGTACCATAGGGTCTTGTTTTTACTGGTATAAACTGCAGGAAATCAGTTCTGATGATGCCTGAAGTTTATGATTGCAAAAACTCTACCCCTCAAAATAAAACTGTGTCTGCCTTAGCATACAGAAGAGAAATAATTAAACAGGTCAACAAACATGGTCATAAATGAATGAAAAAGTAAATGGCAAAGTCCAAATCCCACAGCATCACATACAGACCTTCCCGAATCCGGCAGTGCTGGCTCTCCCACCTCGTCTCCCACCTTCCATGCCTCTGTCACCCTGCCAGGTTCCCGTTCCAGCTCTGTCATCCTGGATGCATCGCACTGTTTCTAATGTCTCTGCCTGGAATTCCTGGCCCCCTTCAAGTACCTGGTGAATCCCAACTTTTCCTTTAAGTTCTGGTTTAAGAGTCATCTGTGTGGCACTTTCCCTGGCCCTCCACAGGCAGAGTCGAGCCCTCCTTTCCTCCCTCCAGCCACCTGTGCACCCTGGCCTGTCCTTGCCACACTGAACTCCAATGGCAGTTGGACCCAGGTCTGCTTCTCCCACTGACCAATGAGCTCCTGAGGCTTGGGAGCCCTTCTCACAGAGCAAAACTCCAAGCACATGATACACATAATAGATGCTTAATTAACATTGGTTAAAAGATTCAATCAATGCGTGTGCTTATATTTACTCAATTTTTCTATTCAGGATATCAGAACATTGACTGCAATTTTCAGTTGGAGCTGTTCTGTTCAGATTTATTTGTTAAAATACCTAAAGGGTTTAGTTCACTTGGGACTTTATAAATACACACAAAAACAGAATTCATTGGAAATATTACCATGAGAATGACTAAAATTTATAAACACAATAAAAGGATTCATTAGACATACTGTTTAATTGGGAATAACTAAATCTACAAAATGGGATAAACTTCCCTAATAGATAATTTAAGCAGACATAAGACAAGCAACAAATATTTATAATGTATTCAGGTATTAACTTGTGGAATTAGAAAAGTTTTGAAAGAGTATAGCTAATGCATTAGATTAGACAGGGTAACTTAGGGTTTGGTAAGAAAACAAACACAGAAACTAAAACAAATCCCAAATCTCAGAGCTTAGACACAGCGAAGGTTTATCTTCCACGCATGCAAGTCTCCTCCATGTAACCCTGTGCCGTCTCACACACATTGCCTCCACCATCCCTGGAAGATCCCTGGGCAACCTTACTCTGCTCACCTCCCATTGGTCAGCACCCTGTCACATGACCCCACTGCCCACTGGGAGCTGCAGAGGAGCCCACGGCTTATTAGGGGAAAGTCCCAGTCTGCAGGGAAGGAGATACAGAGGTGGAGATTAGTGTGCAGAGCATCTCTGAGGGACTGCTCTTAGAGTTCACACCCGTGGAAGGGAGTGGATGGAAGCTGGATTGGGCAGAGTGACAGGTCAAGTATCAGTGTAGTCACCTCAGGAGCCTTGGGCTGACTTTGTGAGGGGTTCTATAGACACAGTAACTGCAGGGCTGTCCTGAGTTGGGGCAAAAGGGCTGGACCTTTGTACCCCTGCATCAGTCTGTCTGGATCAGGCTGTCCTGGGAAGGGGCGTGACCCTGAGTGAGGCAGCACAGCCAAGGCAATTCCAAGGAGGACTGACACGAGGGCTGTGTGCTGGCAGCTGGGGAGTAAGCCCAGCTCACATCCCTGCTGGGGGTCTGGGAGGCTCATCACAGCACTCGCACAGTGAGGGTGACAGATTCTTCCAAGCAGATATCTCTGCACAGATGACATCTGAATCCTCTTTCATCATCCTGGCTTTAAACCAATCACTCACTGGCTTGACCCGTGAACCATACCAGTTGTCTCTGCTAACAATTCCACCAAGCTTGAGCATAAAGCACATTCTTCATCCTCCATGGCTCTAGCTGTTCCTGCTGGCTACTGCACAGGTTCGGGCACTGCTGAACCCCCAAAATAGCCTGCAAAATTCCTGCGGTCCACTTGACCAAAAGACAGCTTCTCCTCATCTGCATTGGTCTTTGCCAAGCTCACTATGAATCAAGGACATCTCTTTTCGAGCTGCCTCTGGCTATAGGAAGCCAGGACTCTTCCACAGTAAACAGCCCCTTTTAGGCTGGATTTCCTGTTTAGTATGAACAAGCATCTACTCCTCCAGTAGTGGGAACCAAACTTGGTTTTTCTCTTTAACCATTTCATGCCCACTATTCACTGGTAACACTGGAAACAGCACAGACCTGTAGAGGAACACCTGTGCAAATTCAGCATTTGTTTATTGTGCCCCCTGTGGGAGAGGATGTGGCATTGAACCCTCCTGTTCCAGAGGGTTCCAGGACTCCACTTTTACTTGATCTAACCACATTCTTTCTGTGGAGACAATACCAATAGCTGGCATTTATTACAAAGCATATTACGTATAACTTACTTAATTTTCATATCTATCCTATGCAGAGGTACTATTATTTTTCCTGATTTACATATAAGAACCAAGGTACAGACCATTGAAGACACTTGCTCAAGGTCACGTGAGGTATCAACGGTGCAAGCAGGATTGGAACCCCAGGCTTCTCTGACTGTGATATTCAGGCTCTTAATCACTACGTCACACAGCTTATCAATGGCCGGGGTGGGGAGGAGCATAAATCAGCAAGGCATATTTGCACGGAACCTCTCAGAAGGATCATTTAAGGTACTGAAGTCCAAAGCTGGCATGGAAAGCCCACTAAGGAATGAAGCGCTAGCTAGGAACTCCCTTCACCAGCCAGAAAGAGGAATTAAAAGTGAGTAAATTTAGGAGGGGGATTTCTCCATAAAAAATTGGAGCTAGTATTAACATATAAATGTATGGACTTTGGTATTTTTAACAAGGAACAACTTATGAGTAGCTTTATGAATACGTATGGTGGTACCATGAAACAATAAGGTAGTGAAATATATTTAGATTTGGAGGAGAGATAGTAACCACGATCTGTGGGTATGGTGGGGCGGGCGGGCAGGAAGAGAGACCTGTCTCCCGTGACATGGAGCCTACGCATGTCTGTCCCTGCAGATGTGCAGAGCCGTGTGGCTACACCTCCACCATCCTCACCCACCTCGATTTGCACAGGAAGCCTAATTGTCTCCAAGTTACAAGGTGGCATTCTCTATGTTAAATTGCCTGGTGAGATTTGGAGGACACCTTATAAACCTGATCTCCACGCTGGACAAACTGCTCCTTCATCTTCAGGGGTGATGACGTGATGGAGTCTGTCCACACCGCATCCCCTGGGAAATAGGGCTGGAAGAACACGTGGTGCTAGGTCTCTTTGACAGGAATGCTAACCTATCATGTCGGCTCCAATGTCAAGATACAAATAGCCGTAATGAGGCCATCGACCAAGCTTAGCAAGTCCTGCCCAGTGATGAAATGTGCCTGCACTAGGCAGGGTCTGGAGGTGATTTGGGCCTGACAGCTCAGCCTCCAAACCGCATTTTCCATGTGTCAGGAAAATGAACACCATGTCCACTGCACATGGTTTTAGCAATTAGACCTTTATTAATACCGCAGAGCAGCTGGAACTAGAAATAGTCTCAAGGGCTCAGATTCTTTCAACATAGAAATTTCCAGAGCAGTGGCAGCTGCTGAGGCCAGGTTTATTCATCGTGGGCCAGAATTCTCATACTCTTGACCCCATGTTTTGGGCCTGGACTTTGCGACTCTGAGAAATATGGCTGCAAAGCCCTGCTCTGGGGAATCAGATTCTCCTTATTAAAGTAAGTCCGCTGCCCCTTTGTTCCCTCCATTGTCAGTGGCTTGGGTGTTAGCAAACTCCCCTTCCTGTGATTGGGGGTTCATTTCTCCCAGGGAGTACTGTATGCATATCTCTCTTACTGCAGCACTCTCCCATATCCTACCAAGCTTTCTCCCTGGTGCGGAGAACAGGTCTAATTCAACAGTCTCCCCAGGGAGACCCCTCCTGTACCTTGTGCTCCACTTCCCCCAGGCAGGCCCTATGGAACCATTCTGGGTGTTTGCAAGTTCTTCCTTGCATTCACCTGAGATCTACTCCCTTAATCTGGCCTCCTCAGTTCTATCCCTTTTTGTATTCACTGCGTGGAATAAATGATACCTCCTGAGTGTCCAGACCATTCATTCTCCCATGTTGCTCTGGAGAAAGAGGGGAGGGAGTTGTGAAATGAACTCCACCCCCTATCAAAGGACAAAGACAACTTATCCTTCAAGAATGAGGGCTAATGTCACCTCCTCCAGAGAGTATCTCCATTTTATTTATTTATTTACCCCTCTTCTATGAATTCCTGTCATGATAAATATAGTCTTCCCTTGATATTCTCTGGGGATTGGTTCCAGGAACCACCCCAACCCCAAGTAAAATCTGCAGATGCTGAAGTCCCTTATTTAATAAATGGCATAGTATTTGCATATAACCTCTAAGTCCGCCTGTATACTTTACTTTAAATCATCTCTAGATTACTTATAACACCTAATACAATGTAAGTGCTGTGTAAATAGTTGTAAATACATTTACTTATTTTATTTATTTATTTATTTTTTAATGGAGGTACTGGGGACTGAACCCAGGACCTCATGCATGCTAGGCATGTGCTCGCTCTACCACTGAGCCATACCCACTCCCTCAGTTGTAAATACAATGTAAATGCTATGTCAAGAGTTGCCGGAGTGGGGAAAAACCTGAGTTTTGCTTTTTGGAACTTTCTGGGTTTTTTTCCTAAATACTTTCAATCTGTGATTGGCTGAATCTGTGAATGCAGAACCTGCTGGGTTACCCAACCCAAATACTTCAAAAAAGTGCAGGAGAGATGCCTGGAATGGATCCTTTTCTGACAGAACTCGGAAGGAACCAACCCCGCTCACACCTTGGTTTCGGCCTTCCAGCCACCAGAACTGGGAGACCACAAATTTCTGCCATGCAGGCCACTCAGTTTGTGCTACTTCATTATGGCAGTTCTAGGAAACTAGTGTGGGCACACTATGAGATCTTTTGTTTTCCACATTTTTTCCCCTAAAGAATTTGTTTTTCATTGAAGATTATAATGTACTAATTTCTGATGTAAAGCATAAGGATTCAGTCACACACACACACACACACATATTCCTTTTCAAGTCTTTTTCATTAAAGGCTATTATAAGATATTGAATATAGTTCCCTTCTCCAAAAAATTTTTAAACAGAAAGAAATAAAAAAGAATAAACCAGAAAAAATGGCTTACAGTTTCCCTGCACAGAAAACTCCTACTGTTCATATGTATATAGTATATATTATCTTGTTATACATAACATATAATTTTCTGTTTTATATATAATATATGCAATTCCAATATACTATATATAGTATATATACACATGCATACACACATAAATGACATACATATGCACATGTATGTATGTAATGTATATTCTGAATTACCCAATTCAGATACTTCAAAAAAGTGCAAAAAAAAATTTTTCACTCCCTAGTCTCTCTTCCCATGACTGTTAACCACTGTGAACTTTTAACAATCCCAAAATTGTTTACACTAGCACTATATATCGATCTTTTTTTTTAAATTTATGCAGAAAGGATCACATTTCACGTATCCTTCTTCCCTTTGCTGCTTTCTCTAAATGCTATGTTGGAAACTGACTAAGATCATCACACACTGAGTGTCCTCATTTCTTCATGGCTGCACTGTATTCCACCGTGTGGATGTGCATTGATTCCTGTACCCACATCTCCCAGAGGCCTGGATTTTTCTGCTCAGCTTGCTAGGGTGGATCAGGAATGTGTCAGAGCACCTTAGGGGCTGGCAGGACAACAGAATGGGAGAGAGAATGGAAGTGCATTGCCTAGAGTGACACAAAGAACTAACAGAAGTGGTTCTAGCTGTTAGGGATGTTAAGACATTTTCTATAACTATGTGACTTTTTTGTTCCCCCCGCCAAAATGTAAGGATGTCAACTCTGAAAGGAAAGCATCTCATAGCTGCACATTTACAAAAAAAAAAAAAAAAAAGAACAAAAAATCTGGAAATAGAATTTTCTAACCTGTTTACAGCTCTTCCAAATGAAGAGTTTCAGCAAGTTAAACACATATGGTAAATATGTAAAAATGCAACAAATTCCAAATGGTTTGTAAGAATAATTGATTGACTGGGGGCGGGACAAGGGGGAATAGAAATGTAATAGAATTGAAATAAAACTTTTGTGTAATTGATAAGTGAGGGTGAGAAGATGAGTATCATGACTTAGCAAAGCTCCAACGATTGTTCCCATTTGCATCCATGTCCTTGTGAGAGATCCAGATTTTTTGTTCTTGCTATGAGCTGTTACAGCCCCTAAACCAAGCAGCAAAATAAGCCAAACATGTAGCCGGATCTTTCTATTGTTTGATTTCAGAGTATGTTAAATTAAGTGTCAATCAGGATATTTAAAACCAATGAAGCATACTTATCCATATTTAATTCTTTAATGTAAAATTATTACAGCTATTAATTTAGTGAAACCAAAATTTTTTATATTAAGAAAATAAATTCAATTTTTAAATTATTTCTTTCATATATGCAGTCTTTTATGTTTCTATTTTATGTTGTATTTTGTATACACCAGTACATTAATTTATGCATAAATTTATTAATATATAAATATTATATATGTGTACATTAATATATTAACTTACTGATTAATTAATATATAAATATTATATATATATATACACGTACTAGAGATGTGGACTCAAAATTGGCTTTATTTATACAGATGTGAAATAAAAAATGTTTGGAAAACTATAAATTAAACTGCTAGCTAATGTCTTAATATCAACAATAGAAACATAACTAAATAACTTCAATATGCCAAGGGAAAATAAGTGGCCCTTTAGAATTCTATTCTCAGCTAAACTAAAATTCAAGAGTAGAAGCAAACTAAAGACATCATCAGGCAAGCAAAGACTGAAATAATTGGTTAGTTCACAGGCCCCCCACTGAAAGAATTCTAAAAGCTCTACTCTGGGAGAAGGCATGGGAAGGCAGAAGCAAAGGTGAGTGGAGAGACTGATAAATAAACACATGGGGAAGTCTAAATGGACACTGACCACAAAGCAATATAATGATGATTTGGCTTGGGGTAAAGGAACTAAAATGCTAGACAAAACGAGTCTGTAGTACAAGAAAGAATGGTCAGAAATGGACAAAGGTGATGTTCAGGAGGCAGGGAAAGATACTGATTCACTTTATGTTTCATTATGTCAAAATTCAAATGTAAAGATGGCAGCAAAAACAGGTGTTTCCTGGAAAGCATCCAAGAGCAACAAGGAGAATGAAAAGTAAGATTTGATCTCCAATTTTAGCAAAACAAGGAGACAGCTAAAAGTTGAATCACCAAATAAGTGGAAATATTCTTCCAAAGTAGCGGACCTGGAGCAAGGGGGTGTAAGACTGGAAGCATAAAGAGCATCAGTGGCTGCAAATCTCAGGAAAAGTTAGCAAAACCTTCCCAGAGGCAGGATGTAAACCATCCAAGAGCAGTGGGGATGTGGTACAGGCAATGGTGGCTGAATTCCCTGGATCTGATTTAGTTACCAGAGGAAGGAGAAGTGGAAACAGAGGAGGAATCATGATATAGATAGGCCAGGAACTGTCCATCAGAAAGATCAAAACATTCTGAAGTTGTTGACTTTTAAGAAGGTAGTCTCAAAATATATGAAACACATATGACCATAGTTGCAAAAAACCAAGAAATCCACAACCATAAAGAGCTATTTTAAATAATGCTCAAATACCTCAAGCAAAGAAATTAGTAAACTATTAAAGATTTAAACAACACACTTAATAACTTAAACATGACATTTCCTGTATCTAACAATCAGAGACTATACATTGAACTTATTTTTGAATGACCACATACTTGGCCACAAACCAAGTATTTAAAAGTAACAAATGAATCAATATCCTATGAACCACATTTCCTTTCAAAATGCTATAAAATTGGAGACGAATTACAAAAGTGTAACTACAAAAAAGGAATCACATGTCTGGAAATTTTAAAACATTTCTGAACTATTAATGGGTGAAAATAGAAATCATAATGGAAAATTTTAAATATCTAGAGCTAAATGACAAGGGAAAAACTGCATATCAAAATTGTGAGATGTAGCTAAAGCAGTATTTCAGAGAGGAAATTACAGATACAAAATACAGGAATTATGTACACCTGAAAAGAAGAAAGTTTGAGTATTAATGAACACGTTTAATTAAAGAAGTCAGAAAAAAAAACTATGAACTCAAGAAAAGACAAAGGAAAGAAGATAAAGATAAGGGCAAAAATTAATGAAATAGAAAACAAACAATGGAGATGGCCAACAAGTAAAAGATCAGTAGAAAAATAAAGATGATACAAATGAACCACCATACTGGGAAGGAATAAGATATGACCATAGATATAATATAAATTTACCAAGTCACAGACTACTATGTATGACTTTATTGTAATAATATTGATATTTTAGATGAAATGGAAAACACTTCCAGAAAATACCACTCAAGAAGAAATAGAAAAAGCTGAATAGACATATGGCCTTTTAAGTATTTAATTGGTAACTTAAAATCTATCCACAAAAAAGATTTGGTACCTCAGGGAATTTTACAGGTAAGTTTTTCCCAACTTTCAAGGAAAATTTAATTCCTATGTTATGCAATCTGTTTCAGAAAAAAGAAAAAGGGGGAACACTTTCTGACTCAATATAATATTCTATTATAGTAATATAACTTTGAAAACAGAAACTAGAAGAAACATTACAAAAAAGGAAAATGTAAGAGAATTTCATTTATGAAAGCATATATACAATTTTGGAATTAAACGTTAGCAAACAGAATCTAGCAGTGTTAAGATAATACATCATAACCACACTGGGTTACTCAAGAAATGAAAGCTTAACAATAGAAAAGCTATTCATGTAATTTGCCAGACACATGAAAAACAAGAAAAAACATGATCACCTCAAAAGAAGCAGAAAATTCATTTGATAAAATTCAATGCCCATCTATAGCCAAATCTCTTAGCACACCAGGAATAAAAAGAATAACTCCATAAGTTTTATCTACTGTTAATCTACAGTAGAAGTTATACTCAGTGTTATCTCTATAATAATTCCACTTAGGATCAGGAACAAGACAAGGGCAACTATTCTCAAAAGCTCTTATTCAATATTACTTTGTAAGTCCTGTCCATTGAAGTAATGATGATAAGAAGAAATAAAATGAATATTCAAAATGAAAAAATAAGAGCATCACTATTTATGGATTCTATGATTCCCTTTTCAAAAATCCAAGAGAAGAGAAGTAATAGGCAACTATAAAAAGAAATAAGGAAACTAACAAGTTGTCTAATTTAAACTGATTTTTAAAAATGGTTCCTGAACACCTGTAACAAACTGTTAGAAATATAACTTTCAAAATGATACTATTTAAAGTTGTAGCAAGCACTATAAAAACCTGGCAAAAATGTATAAAATCTTTACAGGGAGAAGTATAAATCTATATTAAATAATATAAATGTATCATTTCTCAAGAAGGCCTATGTAGAAAGATACGTCACATTTCTGACTGGGAAGATATTATACAAATATTGATATTATATAAATATTATACAAATGGCAACATTTTGATATTATACAAATGCCAACATTTTCCCATATTAATCTATTTAGATGCACTTCCTTTATCAATCCCTATAGTGTTTTTTATAGGAATCAACTAGCTAATCCTAGAAAGTTGGAAAGGTCAGAACTAATGAAAGTCAAAATAAATTTGAGCTATAGTCAACAATACTGTATCTTATACTTGAAATTTGCTAAAAGTAAATCTTAAATGTTTCAACACACACACATATAAATGGTAACTATGTGAGGTGATGGATGTGTTAACTAGCATCTCTGTGGTAATCATTTCACAATATACACTTTTTAATTTTATTTATTTATTTTTATTGAAGTACAGTCGATTTATAATGTATTCATTTCTGGTGTACAGCATAATGATTCAGTTATACATACATATTACTTTTCATATTCTTTTTCATTTCACTATATATACTGATATCAAATCATCATGTTGTACACCTTAAACTTAAAAATGTTATTTGTCAATTATATCTCAGTAAAGCTGAAAAACAACCAAATTTGAGGGGACTCACTGTACCAACTACTAAGTACAGCTATCAGTTATAATAATGTGAAAATTGCATTACAGTGCAAGGATAGACAAATGGACCAACAGTTGGGATAGTCAAGGAATGATCCATTTATACATGGGAATTTGTATTTAACAGAAATGGCATTTCAAACACTGAGAAAGGCTGGACTATCCTTATGAGGTTCTGAAACATTTCACTTTCTATTTGGAAAAAGATAAAATTAGATTCCTACTTCACCATATAAGCAAAGCAAAAGTAAATTCCAGATGGACAAAAATTTAAATGTGAAGAGCAAAAATTTAGAATTTTTAGAAAACAATATGGAGAATATCTTGGATGTAGACTCATGAACAGATTTATTAAAGAACAAATACCCACAAATCATAAAAAGATTTATGATTTTGACTACACTAAATTTTATAAGTTATTTATAACAGAGGATAACATAAACAAAACAAAAAGGCTAGATAGAGTTTAGGAGAAGATACTTGCAATTCAAGTAACAATTTCAGAATAAATACAGGACAGCTACAAGTGTATAAGAAAAGGATAAACCAGTGTTTTAACAGGAGCGAAGGATTAGAACTGGCCTCTTTCCCTTTCCCGTGCTCTCTCTCTCTCACACACACACAACTAGCTAGTAAACATATAAAAATGCTTAAGTTTATACGTACTTAGGGAAATGTAAATTAAGACAATAAAATGCCTCTTTATATCTATAGATTGGAAAAAATTTAAGTCTCACAAGCAATGGTGAGGATGCAGGAAAATGGGAATTTTTAGTCTGGTAGAAATGTGAATTGGTATAACTACTTGGGAGAACAATCTGTCAGTACTGAGGAAAGTTACTACTTAGCAATTCCACTTGTAGGTGTCTGAAGAAATTATGTGCATGTGCACAAAGATACATGCACCAGCATGTTCACTGCAACAACAACCACAAAAAAGCAACTAACCGTCCCTCTATAGGGAAATGGACACATTATGGTGCACTAGGCTGCAGTTAGAATAGATGAACTAGGTCTGCACTGTATCTTTACCACCTGAATCAGTCTCTAAAATATACTGTTGAGTAAGAAAGCAAATTGAAAAGAATATATACAACTTGATGCCATTTAAGTAAAATGATAGCAAATGTTGTCTCGAACGTACAGTATTTAGTGAAAGTACAGAGTCATGCGTGCAAATAACACATACCAACTTGAGGCAGAGATACCTCTACAGAGGGAAGAAGGGATAAGAGAGAAGGAGGGGGAAGGGTGGTTAAGCCATTTACATATTTTTTATCTTTTATTACAAGTGATCTAAACTAAATGGAGCAGGGTGGGGGTACAGCTCGGTGGTAGAGCCTGTGCTTACAATGTGCGAGGTCCTGGGTTCAATTCGCAGTAACTCCATTAAAAACAAAAATAAAGTAAATGGAAAAATGTTAACAGCTATTTAATCTGGCCAGTAGGCATATGGTGGTCTGTTTTATTTTCTGTCCTTTCTGTATGCTTGAAATATTTCTTAATTTAAAAAAATTAAAATGTGAAAACATTTTAAAAAAGCTGAGAATCAGAATTCAAGTCTTTTCTCTCTGAATCTTCTTCAGTACAATCCAATACAACGCACATCCCCTGGGCTAGGTAGAGGAAAACCAGCCGTCATAGAGATGCAGTCCCAAATCCAAGGACTACCTGTCCTAACAGGGAGAGCAGTAACAATTATTCCTTATCCTTTTGGGTTATTGTTTGGTACCTGTCATGGAGGAAAACAACTGCAGTTTTTCATTTGAGCTAAATATAAATGCAACAAGGAAAGACCCATGTGAAGGGCTTTCCCAGGGCCACACGTTTGGCTGTCACATCTACAGATGACAGTCACAAGCTCCCTTTGACTGCCAAGATGTCATTAGATGGTGGCATAACCAGGGCTGCTGGGATGCTAGGCCATTTCACAGACTGCAGGTAGCAGAGTTCTTCTGCAGAGGCCATGTTCTCCCAGGATGACCCTGGAAAGTTGGTTCATTGGGAGTCAAGAGATGAAAACAAAAAAGCTCACTACAGAGACAGTAAAAGGATCAGTGGTGACCAGGGATTTTTTTTTTTTGGAGGGGGCAGGGAAAATAAATAGAGCACAGAGAGGATTTTTAGGGCAATGAAACTACTCTTTATGATACTAGAATGGTGGATACACGTCATTATACATTTGTCCAAACCCAAACCCACAGAATGTACACCATCAAGATTGAACCCTAATGTAAACTATGGACTTTGGGTGATTGTAATATATCAATGTAGGTTCATTGATTGTAACAAATGTAACACTCTGGAGGGGGATGTTGATAATGGGAGAGGGGTCTTGCATGTATGGGGATGGGGAGATATGGGAAATCTCTGTACCTTCCTCTCAGTTTTGCTGTGAACCTAAAACTGCTCTAAAAAAATAAAGTCTTTTTTTTAAAAAAAGGCTCACAGCCTGGTGGGGAAGAAAAGTATAAGGATCAAGACATATGGTCCATAAAAGACATAGAAACAATATGCTAAAAGAATTAGGGGCAGGGGAAGAAATGAGATTGTAAACGATTTCTTGGAACCAACAGAACTTCAGATCAGCCTTATTTCTGATCAATGACTATGTGAAGATTGCTCTTCAGATCCCTAGCTGAAGGGTCATATGGTCTCATCCTAAGTTGCTATTGACAGAGGACGCTTTCTGGAAGTGACACTGGAATCTGCCGGTTAGGGTTAAGTCACTGTTTCCCTCCTTCCCTTCCCCACTGCTCCCACCCCCAGGCCATGGCATGCCTAGGAAGGTTACTTCAGCATAGACCATACAGCCACAGGGGTGGCTGCAGACTCAGAATCTGGGGGGCTAGATGGGTATGAAGGATGCAAGAGAGAGGGGGAGAGAGAACAAGTTCCAGCAGCAGCAGGTAAGAAGTAAGAATTACTGGTGTTTCATAATAAAGGCCTGAATCAAAAAGCAGGTTTCCCAGTTGAGACCAGCTACTTGGGGCAATGGCAAATGGATCACAAAAAAGAAGATCTGGAGACTTCCTCACTTCCAGGTAAACATAAAGTACAAATCAAAATCAGAAATTGTGTGTCCCCCAGGGTTTACTCTCTGCTCTATGTAGACTAAACAATGTCCTGCAAAGACATCCAGGCCTAATCCCCAGGGTCTGCAACAGAGACTTTACTATGAGATTAAATTAGGCCATTATTATTAATAATAATAATATTATTATTATTATTTGAAATGTAGTTGATTTACAGTGCTAGTTTCAGGTATATAGCAAAGCGATTCAGTTATACATATATATATATATACATACAGGTACTTTCTTCAACTTCTTTTCTGTTATGGCCCTTTACAAGGTATTGAATATAGTTTCCTGTGCTATACAGTAGGTCCTTGTTGTTTATCTATTTTATATGTAGTAATATGTAACTGTTAATCCCAAACTCCTAATCTACCCCCTTTTCCCCTTGGTAACCACAGTTTGTTTTCTATGTGAGTTTTTGTTTGTTTGCTTGTTTTTTGTTGTTGTTGTTGTTGTTTTTAGATTCCACATATAAGCAACATCATATATTTGTCTTTCTCTGTCTCATTCACTTCACTTTTAGGCGCTTGATGGGGAGATTATTTTGGGATTATCCAGCTGGGCCCTAAATGCAATCACAAGTGTCCTTATAAGAGGGAAGCAGAGGGGGATGTGACACAGAATAAGAAGGAACATGACCACTGCAGCAAGATGCTCTGTGGCTGGCTTTGAAATGGAGGAAGGGTCCTTAAATCAAGGAATGCAAAGAATTCAGCTCTAGAAAAAAAGACAAGTAACAGATTCTCCCTTAGAGCTTCCATAGGAAGCTTCTCAGCCCTGCCAACAACCCAATGTTGGCCCAGTGAAACTGGTTTCCAGCTTCTGACCCACCAAGTTCATTGTAAATTGTTGCAGCAGAAAGGACACTAATGCAGATTTCTTTGGTTGTCTTGATAAAAGAAGACATCTAGGCATTTTGATATGGAGAGGCTGATGGCCATTGGTTGACAAGAGTCAAGATTCTGGCCCTAGAGAAGGCAGGGGGCAGGGGAGTGATAATCTGGGACAAAGATTTCCATGCAGGTGGTTAACCGGGAGTGATCTGGGGAACACCACTGTGCAGGGGTGAGGAAAGCAGGCCTGGGCAGAGGGTGAAATTGTACTTTGCGACAGTAGCACAGAGGCCCCAGCCAGTCCCTCAGGGAGCTCTGGAGTTAGGGTGGTCCAGCAAATGTGGCCCAAATTGAGCAAAGAGACCAATCCTTGGTACCTCTAACAATGACCAGTCATCAGATGCATGCTATTCCCAGGGAAGGGGTTGTCACCTTGAGCAATTATTAAAAGGTCATCCCTTGGGGAAGGACTCAGCTCCACGCCATCTGCAGACAACACTCCTGGCTCCTAGGAGAGTATGTGCTTTGGTCCTGAGGTGGGAGTCAGAGCAGCACACAGTATCTCTTGCACCACGGAAGCAGCCTCCAACACAATTTTACCTGACTAAGACCCTGGTACAGAGATGGATGGGAAAGTTTCCTATTGACTCTGGTCTCAAACCATCTTTCAGAGACCCAGTCCAAGCTCTGAGTCTGTGCGATTCTTTGGGAAGCTTGCTGAAAGCGGCTCAGGGACACTTTGAGCGAAGAGCCTGACATAACTCTAAGTAGTCTGGTCTTGGACTGAGGTTTCAAAATAAACCTCCCCATGAATATTTGGAAAGCCTTCTGAGAAAGCCCCTGAATAAATACCATAACCCCTTGTACCATTGGTCAGAATTGTTTTGGCTTGGTTTTCTGGGACTCACAGTGTGCCCTGGCTGATAAATGAAGCCATGTGGAAAGCTCAGGGAACCCAGGGCCAAACCCTGTCCCCGCCATCACACCACACCAGGCACCAGCCAATGCTGGCTCCAGACTCCAATGCCCAGGCTCTAGGGCAAAGCCAACTTGAAGCTGATTTCCAGGGAGCCTGCCCTCTGGAGAGACCCGCTGTCAGAACAACCTTAAACAAGCCACAGGCCTTTGATTCCAGCTTTTGTTGCTCTGAATCCTGCTAACAGGCCTTACTGCACTCTTCTGCTTAAGTACTGCCCGGAGCATAATTTAGTGGTACTTTACTGGCTGGGAACCATCAGGGGCTCAGAGGCATCGCTCTGAACTGACTGTGGTGTCTGAAGGTCTGGGGTCTTCTCTGTCTTCTGACACTTCTTAACAATGTGGCCTTGGGAGAGGCACTGCTCTCTGGACCTGCTTTCTTCCCCTGTAGAATGGGTGGCACAAAATTATCACTAAGTTCCTGTCCTGTCTTCATGCTCGGGGACTCTATCTCCTCCTCTGGGTGTGAAGGTTGCAGAGAATGACATGCATTTGTACAGATGCTGACACATCCTAAAATCTGCAAATTTGGGAGCAAATTCCTGCCATCAGATGTCTTTCAAATGATGAACATATGAATAAATCATGCTTACTTACATTGGCTGCTTCTGCTCAAAACCGGCAGCTTGGTATTCACTTACATCACCAAAATGGACCCCTTTCATCAGCCTGTAAATTTTCCAAGGCCTTGTGCATGAGCGGCCACTACATTTTTTTTTTCAATCCACAAGATAATTTTAGGAGTTTAGTGGAGTGGCAGAACAGAAAGCCAGCTAACTTATTTGTCAGAATGTTTGCATTGCAATCTGTGCCAATGACTCACCTTGTGACATTGGCAAGCCATTTAATCCCACTGAGCTGCTGAGAGGGATGCCAGTCAAGGTCAACCCTGCCTCCCTCACATGGTAACTGCAAAGATCAAATGAAATGGAGCTCGTGAGAGGACTCTGGGACCTGTAAAGCTTATCAACATGTAAGCAATTATTATTATTCCATTAACACCTTCAAAGCCACACAAGGGGAATCTATTCCATCAGTTGCCTTTGCTTGGGATAAGCCTTTCCTTCTCAAAGGAGAGGTTTTCAGGTAGTGTTGTCAGAATATAAACCGAGTGAGTACAAAGATTTATTTTGCCAGCTTCTGAGGTTCCCAAGAGAATGATTCCCAGCAGTACAAGTTGCTAAAATAGTTTGTGAGGTCACCTGCTCTTAGCAACCAAGATTGGTAGAGAAGGAACGAGCCTGAATCCACCCAGAGGATTAATGCTCACGCCAGGCTGTACAACTGTCAGGGCAATTGCTTATGCAGCCTGCAGCGCCCTGAGCTGCCGCTCCTGCATTAGAAGAGGCAGTCCTGTTAGTGCCTTCAGAGCTCACATTAGTCACGTGGCTCTCCTGGCTACGAGGACGACTGCCAATGTGACTCCAATCACAATACAAAAATCATCACCCTTAAGATTTCAGTGTGCAAACCTGATTCCTTCCAGTTTGCAGCAAGATCACAGAGCAACACCTCACCCACTCTCTTCCCCCAATTTGGACTCTGAGAAAAGCCCTACAAATGAAAAGACAACTCCGCCAAAAGGTATCTTTGCTGTAAAGGCAGTGTGTTTCTGTTGCTAGATCTGAAAATATCCCGAATTCATCTGCCCTTCAACAAGATTATTAAGAAAACATCCCAGCAAACCAACTGAGAGCCGACTTCCTGGTCTTGCTCCAAGCCTACAAGAGCCTAGATAAAGCAGCAGTGAAGGAAACGCAGACATGCCACGATGAGAAGGACTTACAGAAGCTCTGCTTATATTTACTCACTTACTGAGTCTCTATTTTCCTCTCTCCACTCTTGGGAAACACTAATGCTAGGTGCTGGCATCTGGGTGAGAACAGGCAGGGCAGGTCTGGAGTGGGCCAGGCTGAGGGCTGGGCAAAGTCAGCACAGATTGACAGGCAGCCTTGTGCACAGCCAGAGAAAACTGTGGGGGATGGGATCTGTTGTTATAGCAACCAGAGTCTTCCTAGGTGCTAACAGGTAGGGGCAACAGGTCTTTGGGAACACACAGCAGACAGTAAGATCCAGAGGAGTGCCGTAGGATACAGCACAGGCTGACAGGCAGACCCACACACAGTGCAACTGAGCGTGACAGCCAAGCAGAGAGGAGGGGCTGGCGCTCTTCTGCTTGGAGTTGAAGCCCTGTCTTTCTTCCTCCAGGCAGACATCAGCTGGCAGGTGCACTCTGCTTTTTCCTCAGTGAGGCAGAACTTTGCGGGTGCTTGTGATTACAGAGCCAGCACGGGTTAGGTCTTCTGGGAAGTTCTTAATGACCCTAACGTCAGTTACCTGTGGGTTTTTATTTCTCATCAGCCAATTAACTAGAGTTTCATATGATGTAAGGTAAAACGTGGATCCACTTGAGTTGCCTTCTTCTGTCCTGCCCTGAATTTCACAAACAAGCAAACACACCCGTGCACAGACACAGAGTAACTAATACACACAATAACCCAGACACACACTCTAACACAGACATAGTCTCATAAGCCCGCCCTCATGGGCCCTCTCGCATAGACACTCACATTTCTGAGGTTAGAGAAGGCTTATACTTCAGAGACTAGAGCTTAGCTGTGTTTTTAAACATTCCGCTGGCAAAGGGATGTGCGTTTCAGAGCAGAGTGGTTGCCAAGCTCACAGGAATTTGGGTTTCAAGTCATGAAGCTCCAGCTCTTTTTAAAATAGCTGAGATGCTTTAGTTATGGTTGTTTGTTTTTTAACTTCCCTGCGATTTGTTTCGGTGTGTGGTTTTAAAATAGCCCTGCCAGGGACCCTGTGGTTGATACTCGCTCACTTACGAGTTTCTCCAGGATATGAGTGAAGTGGGTAGCACTCCAGACAGGAATAAGTCTGTCCAGGGTGGCCATCCTGAAGGTGAACCCTTCCTGCTCAGTGCCCTGGACCAAGAATCTTGACCTCAGTTGTAAGTAAGACTCTCCCTGCCCAGCCACCTCATTAGAAATATCCCCTAGGGTTCTTTATCCCATGACTTTATAAAGACAGCAAAAATGGAAAACTGAGAATCATTGACTCTAAATATGAAATGAGAGTTATGTGCAGTTCATTACACAGCCGCAAAGCCATCAGTAAGAGACAGCCTAGTTCTGGAATCCATTTCCCCATCCTTTTTATCAAAGATTTGTCTACGGACAAATTTATCTAGCCAATCCTGATCAGGTCTTTTCTTTCTTTCACTGTCCCAGTTCTCATCTGCATCCTTCACCATTTACGTTCTGAGCCTGTTTATGTTGATGGAGCACAGAGATGGCTGTGTGTTCACCTAAACCCTTCTTTTCTCTCCTGAGCAGAGTGGAAAGCTCACGTCCCAGCCTCCAGAGCCGTGAGAACCACTCACTGAGCGCCGGCCAATGGAATGCGGTGGAGGTGGTGGACAGGACTTCGCTGATCGCAGGGAGTGTGGTCCCCCTCCCGCTCCCCCACACAACCACTACCTCATTGTGACACAGGTGAGACACAAACCTTTCTTGTGTCACTCCAGTGAGATCTGAGGACTGCATTCAGACTCTTTCATAGACCAAGATTAGAAATACTAACTCTGAAGAATTCTTGGTTGCTCTCTCTACAATGGCTTGAAGTTTACACCACGTGAATTTCTAGTGGACTGTATATACACACCCCAGGTTACTCCCATCAGTGCCAATGCCTATTGTCTGGTGGCCCCAGAATGGCTTCTCAGTATGCAATGCTTTGTTCTTTTCTGTGCCACCCTGAGTTGCTGTGCATGAGAAGGGTTTTAAATAGTTCAGAGCATTTTGGTGTACACAATGTGAAAAGTGTTCCCTGTGTTTGAAATTCATTCCCTTTCTGTTCCTTCTGGGTAGCAGTATCAGCCAAAGCTCAGACTTACCTGTTCCCATCTTGGCCACACAAGACTGTAGGCAAGCTTGGAAGACAGAGGCCCTTCTGAGTCTCCCTTGTTTGAGGATATCTTTTATCCCTAAGACATCGTCTCTGTTCATCTTCAGCATCTGAGAAGCAACAGGACAAAGTTATAAACAGTGAGGCAGTCACTGGATGTCAATAAACTGAGATCTCTCCTGTGCCCAGTAGGTTATGAAACAGTTCATTTATTTTTGAGAACTGAAGAGATAGGACAATATAGATTATGAGAAAGAGCACAAAATTAGATTATTGACCTGGATCTTAATCCAGACTCTTCCACTAATTTGCTTGGTGACATTGAACAAGTTACAACTTCTCTTGGCCTCTGCTATTTTGTTTCCTTATCTATCATAGCTGGTAATATCACCTTCTCAGGCTAACCTGATGGGTGCTTGAATTGTTACAGAACCAAACAGATCATATGTATAGACACATGAGGAAGTTACATTGGGAAAAATGTGAGGAATTATTTAAAGAAGACTCATGTACAGTCAGGTCGTTACATGTTATAGACTGACCAGACCTCTGACAGAAAGAGATGCTCTTTGAAAATGGACATTATTTTCTCAGGGTTCATTTGATGCTTTTTCCCACTTTAGTACCTGTATAAAAGTGGGTGCAGTGGTTTATGAGTGGGATACATACCACCACTTTTCTGGTTAGCTTGTCAGAATAGAGATCTTACTCCATTCCAGTGTCACTCAAGAGTGTCAGAGGTATGTGTGCCTAAGTTGAAAACTATTAAAACCATGGCTAGACAATTCCATGTCTGGGAGTCTCTCCTATGAGCAGATGGATGTGAGAAACGATATTAGAGGCTATTCAGTGTTTGGAATAGAAGAGAGTAGAAGCATCTAGATTTTTACCATAATGGAGGATTGGTTAAAACAACTGTGGACCATCCATGCATTGGCAAAATAGATGGCTATGAATGCTGGAACTCTGATACACTGACAGGGAACATTCCCCAGGAAATTTCATTAATCTAAAAAAGCAAATTGCAGAACAGTGTGTAAAATTTGATGCCATTTGTGTCAAAAATCTTTTTTTAAGTATTTGCTTGTGTATACATAAAATATCTCTGAAAGAATACCAGAATGCTGGTAGAAGTATTAATCTCTGAAGAGGGAAATGGATTGGCTAGGACAGATGGTAGAGGTATCATTTTTGTTTTTTAAACTTAAAACCATGTGAATATATTAACTGTTCAAAATAAAGCAAGACAAACCCCAAAACAAGATTAGATTCAGTTCATTTGTTTGTTTGATAGTTATAGTAAAACATAACTAAAATTTATCATTTTAACCATTTTTAAGGGTATGGTTTACTGGCATTAAATATATTCTTGGTGTTCTGGAACCGTCATCATCATCCATGCCCAGAACTTGTGTTCCTTCCGCAGGAGAGAAAAGCATCAGGGGAAGGCTCCTCAGCTCTTCACTTTCCCTCCCCAAGGGTAGGTGAATGACTAAGCTAATTGATGAGTTGGGAGAAGACTGAAATCCAGCCTTTTCTGGGTATTCTCTTTCAGAGTACACTGCCTCAGGACACACATTTTCTGCTCTTCTAATCAGTAAACCCACTTAGGCAGACCCTGCCCCTGCACAAGAAAGCCTATGGTTCTGGGAGAGTGAGGGACTAAGGAAGAAGGGGTAGGAAGCTTGTTTGGGTGAGACTCAGAAAGGTATGCCTTAACTTGTCCAAGACTGATTCTTATCCATCAGCCTTCTAGAAAAGGAGCTGGCTACAAAGATCCAAGGAAGAAAGTTACAGTTCAGGGTTGAAGGTGGCCAATCCCGGTTAATCTCTTGGTTTGGATCCAGCTCTTTGAGCAGGCCAGAGAAAGGTGGTACTTCCCCAGTCATGAGTACTGGGATAAGCCTTGCTGCTAGGTTGCCAGAGTATACATCTGCAGAGGCAAGGCTTGGACACCCCCACTCCAATTATACAAGGGGAGGGGCCAGTGATCCCCCACCCCAAACCCTGATTCGGTAGGAAAGGGCTGGAGCCAAGGTTCTACCATGCCACAACCTTGTGTTGTACTCTGACCACTAATTACTCCAGGGGAGGGCCTGGTGTTTCTTTAATAACATAGCTTTAAAACTTCACAGCCCAAGAGTCGGGGTCCATTTCCTGGAATCTGATGTCTTGCTCCACTGATCACCGTGGGACTCACACATGTTTTACTGTTTCTGTCTCAATGTTTTCCCCAAGGAACACTGCCCTAGCAGAGCTGGTGTGTCTGCTGCCTGGTCATTTGCCATGTTTGTATGCAATGTCCATACCAGTGATAGTGATAATAAGGCTGATAATTTCATATGTGTAGACCCCTGTGCCTAAATCTCTATCCATTCCAAATTTGGAAGGGGGATAAGGGATTACTTTATCATGACCTATTTAAATTCCAACAATTTTTATTAAATTGCTCAACTGTGACTTTGGCCACACTTGGTCCTGTAGAGTTTCTCCCAGTTATTTCGGAGAATCCCTTATGGGGTGTTTAATGTCTCATGTCTGATAACAGTATTTCCTTGCAAAGCCACCAAGCCAGCACCACTGCTGCCCATGGTCTTGGGGGACCACTGCTCTGTGGTGCATGGCGGTTTGTTTAATGCCTCTACCATACCGGCCTGTGGGAGGGGCTCTGCACAGTCTTTCCTCACTGGCACCCAAACATGTCCCAGTGGGTTCTTCTTTCGGGCTTAGTTTTTTGTTTTTGTTTTTTAATATACTGAAGTATACTTAGTTACAATGTGTCAATTTCTGGTGTACAGCATAATGCTTCAGTCATACATATACATATATTCCTTTTCATATTCTTTTTCATTATAGGTTACTACAAGATATTGAATAACTTTCCCTGTGCTATATAGAAGAAATTTGTTTTGAACTTAGATTGAACTTGACTCAAAGTTCAGGGAAGCACAGGAAGAGAACTTAGAGCTATATAAGATACAATTTCTCTGAATCTACAGGCTGACATACTGATTCAACAGTTGCTTAAATGTTGACCTGCTTACAAAGAAGTCACCCATACCCATCCCTGGAAGGACCCAGAGCACAGCCAGGTCCATCACCTGAGGCCCAACAAAAGAAAGGCATTTCTCCTCTACTCCAGTCTGAGGTCAACCTTCTCAATCTTTATATCCTGTTCTAGGATCTACTTCTTCCCAGTGTGATGGACAACAGTGATGTTCACTCCTTTAAAGAGAAAACACCGCCCTCCTCTTAAGGGGTACTTCCTGGCAACCACATCATAACACAACAGTGTTCCATGGTACTTTCTGGGCTAATCAGTCTTCATTAGGGCAGGATATCAGAAGTTCAGTCCAGGTTGAATCCTGCCAAATCCAAACCAGTCCCCTTGGTAAGGTGAAGTCATTTTCAATTCATCATCCCCACCATTTTGCCTTCTGGCCTCCTATGAACATCGACTGAACAAGAACACACTCCTCCAAGCAGAATACATTCATCGGCCAGCGGGTGTAAGAAAACATTTTTCTAAGGGAAACACATCTGCAGAGATGCAAGTCTTTCTGCACCATCAGTTGGAACCTGTTCCCTTATCTTACAGAGGAGCTTAGCCTCTGGATTTAATAACATATTCATTTGAAAAAGCCACATTTACTTTACATTTTTGTAGTATAAAGACTCATTCAGATGGTTTCCCCCAAAACGGAAGTCTGTACATTTTGAGTAACATAAAACTACTTGTGGCTTTCAAATTTTAGTTTTTCCAGGTTATAGCCAAAGTTTCAAATCAAAGTCTCAGCCTGGGCACCACATACATGCTAATTTCAGTTGGAATCCAAACTCCTTAGCACAACCTTTAAGGCATAACACACTTGGGCCTGTCTTACGAACACGAACAAATGTATCTCCCCATCGTCTCAAACCCGCCTGTCTCTGCTCAAATCGGGAGAAGCCTTCCGAGAAGAAGCTACACTTGCAGCTTCCCTCCCGCCACACCCAGGTCTTGTCTCCTGATCTTCCAAATCCCCCGACCCCCGCCCATTTGATGAAGTTTTTTACCTCTTCTGATGACACTCACTTCTCCCTTTGGATTTCTCCACGGCTCCTCTCCTTCATCCGGCCACGCACCCACCCAACAGGAGTGCATCAGGGGCCTGCCTTGTGCGAGATGCCATGTGGGTTCTATGGGACTTCTGGAAATGGGTAACAGCTGGGGCTTCCCTCAAAGAGTTTCACAATTTGGTATAAAAATATACAAACGGAAAAGTTCTATTACTTTTCTACTGGAGAACTATTTACATTTCTTTTCTCATCTCAAAACTTCAATACTCTTTCTCTTGTCCCTCCTCTCCAATAGTCAGAATAGTCATGCTGGACAACAACATTATTTACTCATTCTGCAGTTGATGTAGATTTGGTGCTGTTATTTTTTTTCTTCCAGTTCTTAGTCATTTAAAATAAAGCTGCTATTAAACAACTACATATAAAATAGATAAATAACAAGGTCCTACTATATAGCACACGGAACTATATTCAATACCTTTTAATAACCTATAATGAAAAAATATGAAAAATAATATATATGTATATATGTATGTGTATAAATGAATCACTATGCTGTACATCAGAAATTAACACAACCTGTAAATTGTAAACCTATACTTCAATATAAAAAAAAACCTTGAAAAAAAGCTGCTATAAACATAAAAATAATTTAAAAAAAACAGAACAGTCATTCCCTGATTCTAAACTCGCTGCATGCTGTGTACAGATGATAGATGGAATCAGATGAGGACTACCTCATGCTCCCAACACCAAATCCACCTGCCTGCCTGCACTGGTGACCCCATTCTCTACCATCCCTCTTTCCTTGCTCTTAAGGGAAATGCTTCCATTTGGACCCCAGATTCCTCTACAATCATCGCCATTCTTTCCTGCATCATCAATTTTCCTCTCTATTGGCTCACTCACATCCACACATCAATATGCATTTTTGTGTGTGGATATCACACATTAAAAAAATGCAAACACACTCCCTTGTGCCCACACCCTCCTCCAGCTACTGCTGCCTTTTTCTGCTCCCTGTCACAGCCGTCCTCTTCAAGTGGGATGTCTACATGCGCTGTCACTGCTTCCTCACCAGCCACACTCTCCCAAACTCTTCTCAAACCCAGCTGTGCTTTACCCACCACTCTAAGGAAATGGCTCTTGTCAGAGTCACTGATAGCCAAGGCCCTTGGCCAGCTCTGTCTTCGTCTTTCTCGGCCTCGCAGCAGGGTTTGGCCTGACTGACTCCCCTCTTCCATGGAGTCCTTTCCCCCAGGCCCCTGGGCTACCCGCCTTCCTGGCTCCCTCCACGTCAACTGGCTGCTGCTGCTGAGGCTCTGCCATTTACAGCAACACAGATGGACCTGGAGATCGTCACACTAAGTGAAGCAAGTCAAAAACAAATACTATATGATATCACATGTGGAATCTAAAAAAATGATACAAATGAACTTATTTACAAAACAGAAAGAGACTCACAGACATAAAAAACAAACCTATGGTTACCAGGAGTAAGGAGGGTGGGGAGGGATAAACTGGGAGTTCGGGATTTGCAGATACAAACTACTGTGTATAAAATAGATAAACAAGGTCCTACTGTATAGCACCAGGAACTACATCCAATACCTTGTAATGGCCTATAATGAAAAAGAATATGAAAATATATATATAACTGAATCACTATGCTGTACACCAGAAACTAACACAACACTGTAAACCAACCATACTTCAAGAAAAATTAATTAACTAATTAAAATAAAATCAGCCAGAATGCCTGCCTGGTGCAAATAAAAAACATAAACAAACAAATAAATAAACAAATTTCCAAATGTTGATGAGCTCAGAACCCTTTCAGGAACCCACTTCTCTTCCTTCTCTATCAGCTCCTTCCCTGGGTAATTTTATAGATCTTGGGCTTCAAACACCAACCATGCACGGGTTACACTCAAACTTATGTCTCCAATCCAGAACTCTTGAGTTCCAGATTTATTTATCCACCTGCCTAGATTTCACTTGGATGTATAATAGTCATTTCTTACTTAATCTAGCTGCACTTCCTTAAAAAAAAAAAAACTAAAAAAACCCCGCAGAAGTGTTGATAACCCCCCACACACTACATCCCCCCAAACAACAACAGTCTTCTCTCCCTGCCAAGCCTCCCCTACCCTATAAATGATGCCACTAGCCAGGGGCAGGTCCAGGTTCTGTGAGCCTAAAGCTGAAACAATTTGCAGAGCCCTCTTCAACACAAAGAATACGAAATCAAAATACAAATTTAATATGAAAACAAATACTCATTTAGGCTGAGAAATCACGATGAATTGCAGATTTTAAAAGACTGACAAATACCATGATCATCACAAAATCAAGCATGATAATGTAGAATTTTATTAATTATCTGCCTGACACACCTCTGTAATACTTTTCCTCCTAC
Organism: Vicugna pacos; assembly: GCF_048564905.1. NCBI lineage: Eukaryota > Metazoa > Chordata > Mammalia > Artiodactyla > Camelidae > Vicugna > Vicugna pacos. Next base: position 69,584,883 of record NC_132997.1, on the reverse strand, counting down.
ATTTTGGCTGTGTGCTTTGACTGCCTCTTTGTAGAACAACACTTTTGTGCTACTCTCTATAGCGAGAGAGATTAGATCATTTCTCTTGCTAGGTTAATCAAAATTTGTTTTTTTAAATTATGGATAGTTCGGAAACATTTTAGCATCACAAATCTTTATGGGTAAAAGTTAAAGAAAATTCACTTACAACTTGATAGGCATATACTTTGGACTAACCAGAACTGTGGCAATAAGAATTCCCTTGTGAAAATGGACTTCATTTTGAGGGATTTTATTTTCACAGCCTGGTACATGTACAGAGGTTTGGAGCAACGATCCATGAGTGGGGTCCATATCATTGCTTATCCAGGTAGATTTTCAGACTGGAGTTCTTGGTCACTTAGTGCCATGAACCAAAGAGCTGCTCAGTACTTCTGGGTTCAAACTGTCTGAAGCTGAAATATGTCATGGACATAGTTAAGCAACCCCACTTCTAGAATTTACCCTACAGGGAGATTCTTTTCCTTTCTTTACACTCTATAGCCAATCCTTCAGTCATTCCTATAGGCGTTTTCTACAAATTATCCCCCCAATTCCACCCCTCCTTCAGCTCCACTGTTCCTCCCCTGTCCTGAGCTACTGTCCCTGTCCTCAGGGACAACTGCATTAGTCTGTGGCACTGCTGCTTGCTGGCTTTAGTAGTACTTCCCTGTCATCCACCACCCCGTCTCCTAACATCCAGAATGATCTTCCTAAAGCACAACTCAGCTCCTGTCACTGTCCTGGTTAAAACTTCAAATGGCTTTGGATTGCACTGAAAATAATACTCAGTTCCTCAGGGCCCCACACATTCCAGGCCCGCCCACTTCTCTGGCCCCTCCCATCAGTCCTCCCCGGCCCACGGTGCTCTGGCCACACTGGCCTTCTTCCTGCTACTCAAACACGCCAAGCTAATTCTCAGCAGGGCCTCTGTACTTGCTGTTCCTCCAGGTTAGAATCAATTTCCCAGCTCTGCAAGCTGCCTGGCCCATTCTTGGCCTCAAGTCCAATGGCACCCATCACAGGGTCTCTCCCATCCCCTTATCTCACATAGCAGCCTCCCTCCAGGATATTACCATTTGCAGCTTCTTTATAGCACTTTTTAGTACCAGAAAACATCACAGTTCATATATTTTTATAAATTTTTCCTTCTTTACTAGAACATAGTCCTCAAACTGAGATGCACATTTTATTTCTTATGTTTAGTAAGTATCTTTCTAAGGGTATGAGGGTATAAAGAGAGAGTTTTAAAGGAGTCTTTTTCCAGAGCCTCATTTCCACAACTGTTGACCTGCAGAGGTGACGTGCTGTCCTCCTTTCCCTACTCCCCATCACAACTGTGCTGCTCTGCTGTACGTGCCACTCATCCATCCTAAATCTCACAATGGGTATAGAAGTCTAGGGCTTGAAAAAAAGGGGCAAATGAAACTAATAGTTTTGAGAAAGTAAATTACTTTAATGATAGGATTTCAAAAATCATTTTCTAAGTATTATGATGTCTAATGCTTTGCTTTCAGCGAAATTAAACGAGGGCCAAGTCATTTTTTCAAAGATCACTAAAAAGTATTTTAACATGGATCACTATGTGATTTTCTAAATATAACTTAGGAGAAAAAATATACAAGAATCATATGCATATGAATATGTAACCTATTATATATTAATTATATAATTACATAAATTATATGTTATTAATTATGATATAATTCTTAGACAATTATAAGAAATACAAGAACTTAGAATCTAAGAATACATATAAATAAATATAAGAATATAACTTAGAATATAATTGAGTTGAATTGAGAAAACAAAATTTTTTCCATTCCCATCTAGTTATGTGAACCGGGTTGATTAATGCTTATGCTATAAAAAAACAAAAATAAGAAATAGAATTGATACTGAATCCTGTACCATTCTAGCACTAAGTAATATTCACCCATGAATATGTGAACTAACTGAAAACACCAGTCCCATCTATCTTAAGAGGAAACTATTTGGTACAATTTTATTTCTTATGTTGAATAAGTATTATAATCTATAACATAGTTATGTTGTTTTGATCAATCATGTATTAATATCTATTGTGATGTTAACTGAATCCAGATGAAAATTTTAACAGTAATCTTGATAATGACAAGAATAAAAAGAATTAATTTTGATTTACAAAAGAGTATTTGTTCAAGATAAATATCAATAAAAGACTGTCCAATATAAAAATATGTTACATTCAAATGAAATTCTATGGAAGAAATGGAATGGAAATACAAATCAAGAAACAAAAGAAATACATTAAAATTTGTGCCTACTAGAGATGAACTTGTTCATACATTTAAAAACTGGATAATGGCCATATAAATAAAAAGAGTTGGTTGGACATACAAAATGCTAGACACCTAGCTTCCAAGATCATTTCTAGACAGTGAAGGGTTACTAGGGATTTTATCGACTTTTCCATCTCAACAGAGACAAAAAACCTTTATTAGTTATACTTCTAGGGTGCAATTATACATTCAACTCACATGTGTTTAGAAACGCTTCTGCCAGCAGGCAGGGGCTGCCTGACTGCCTTTTAACACCACAGTCCTGGCCACACAGTGCTGAAATTCATTAGATTACAAAACAACAAGAAATCTCGGGTTTCTGATGGATTGTAGGCACGAGGGCTCCTTTAAATCAGGAGGGCTCCCTTCTAGGAAAACTAGAAAGGAAGCCCAGGTCTCATGGCCCACTCTCCTCCTAAAGAAGACAAAGATAACCATTCTCTTCTTTGCGTATGACATTGTTTTATGGAATCACAGTACAGATGGCTTTAATAGACAGTGATTCATCCATCTAATTACCCGAGAATGTAAGACATAGATCAGCTTCCCATAGCAAAAGAACTGAAATTGGTTTACGCCCCCAAACCACTCCATCACCTAGAGGCACAATCTGCAGCTTGTTCCCCTTGGAGGAGTCACTTTGACTAAGCCAGGTTAGCAAAGAGCCACACACAAGACTGACATCACTTCCCTGACTTTAAAGCTGTCCTCAGTGAACTGTACTTTCGTGTCATGTTATCAAGCCACTCTGTGCAGGATGTCCTAAGAAACAGTCCCAGGAAAGTCATTATTAACTCATCGCTGTATTTATTGTAGGAATATTGAGAGTGTGATTCACTGTTTCACACAGTATTTCTATCAGGAGCCCAAGGGGGAAATTCCTTTCAGTTCTGATAATCGGGAATAGTAAAATTTCTGCTGAGCATTTGCACAGTTTTCTTCTTCTGGGTCCTCTAGTTCACATTGCTGAGCAGGTTCACCCTGTGCTGGCAGCTCTGGAGTTTGACTTGAGTTTGTGGGGTGGAGACAGCAAGGACACTGGATTCATGGCAAGCATTTTGTGGGTATGTGTGCTCACCTTGCTACTGGTCTCATTTTTTTTCCTCTATGCTAATTTTTCTCTCTCTGAACTTCTCTGCTGAATTAACCATGACCCTCAGATGAGAGTGACTAGAAACTCAACTCAATTAAGAAAAAAAGGGAGTATACTAGGTCTACTAAGAAAACCCATGACTTGGTCTAGCTTCAGCCATGGCTAGACCCAAGAATTAAAACATTCCCATCAGCATGCAGTCTGTTTCCCTCCATCTCTTGGCTGTGTTCTTTTCTATGTGGCCTCCATTCTCAGGCTTCTGCCGCCCCACATGGTGGTTTCTGGCAGCACCAGACTCATATCATCCTACAGACAGCAGTGTCAGTGGAAGAAGAGATTCTCTTTCCCATAATTCCAACAAAGTTCCCGGAATTGAGTTTCCATGGGGGAATTGAACAAGCTACTGAGACCAACCAGACAGATGGGATGCTCAGATTGGCCAGGTGTAGGGATTTGGGATGGGACGGTACCAGTTCCACCTGAGAGGTACTTCTTCCAAAGAAAACAAGGAAGAATAAGAATGAAATGGATATGAGGCAGGCAAAACCAAAACCCCACAGTATCCATTTAATTTATATCAAATTTTATTTTTTAAATGGAAGCCTGTGCACTCTTATTCATAAGCTCCCTCATATTTTTTAGAAAACAGTGGAATATTAATAAATATATGGGAAATAAAATCATAATTTGTCAGTTACTTAGTGAACATGAAATCAGAACAGGGGGAACTGCATATATGATTCAAATATTTTCTGACTCCAGGCTCGGAGAATGAATCATCTGTCTGCACAACCAGGAACAGACAGGTCACACCTGTGGGTCAGCACTGGAGACACATTGCAAGTTCTTTCTTCCTGGTCTCTCCTTCACTAGAACTATGACTGTCCAACAATCCTGAACCTTCTGGGTTATGGCAATACCATTCACTTCATGCAGTTTTAGACAAGTTAATGGAGCCAGAATTGTCTGGCCTTCCAGCTTCCAGCCCAGAAGCTGATCTGTCTTTTGCCTGTCTTTGTATACATCACATCTCCTCCGTTATGGGCTGACTTTTTATTGTGACTCATAGCGCTTGGGGTGAGAGAAGGGCAGATGCTGAACCTACTTAACATTTATAAGGGAGGCAAAAGATTCCTCTTTTCATTTGCAAATGATGCGACTGGCAAGGACATAATTTCCAGAATATATATGTACCACTCATATAACTTAATAACAAAAAAACCCAAAACACTCAATCCAAAAAAGGAGAGAAGATCTAAACAAGCATTTCTCCAATGAAGACCTACAAAAGGCCAATAGGGACATGAAAAATGATCAATATTGCTAATTATCAGAGAAATGCAAATCAAAACTTCAATGAGATATCACACCAGTCAAAATTATCATCATTCAAAAGTCCACAAACGATAAATGCTGGAGAGGGTGTGGAGAAAAGGAACCCCCCCCCCCACACACACTACTGGTGAGAATACAATTTGGTGTAGCCACTATGGAAGATAGTATGGAGATTCCTTAAAAAACTAAAAATGGACTTATTATACGATCCAGGAATCCCACTCCTAGGCATATATCCACATAAAACTATAACTGAAAGATACTTGCACTTCAATGTTCATAGCAGCACCATTTACAATAGCTAAGACATGGAAACAACCTAAATGTCCATCAACAGATGAGTGGATAAGAAGTTGTGGTATATATACAATGGAATACTACTCGGTCATAAAAAAGAGTAAAATAATGCCATTTGCAGCAACATGGATGGACCTGGAGATCCTCATTCTAAGTGAAGTAAGCCAGGAAGAGAAAGAAAAATACCATATGATATCACTTATATGTGGAATCCAAAAAAATACAACACAAGTGAATTTATTTACAAAACAGAAACAGGCTCACAGACACAGAAAATAAACTTTTGGTTACCGGGGGAAATGGGATGGGAAGGGATAAATCGGGAGTTCAAGTTTTGCAGATACTAATTAATTACTGTATATAAAACAGACAAACAACAAGTTTATACTGTGAAGCACAGGGAACTATATTCAATACCTTGTAATAGCCTATAAAGAAAAAGAATATGAAAAGGAATATATGTATATGTATGACTGGAACAGTATGTTTTACACCAGAAATTGATACTATAGTCAGAAACTGACTATACTTCAAAAAAAAAAACTGTAAAAACAGAAACAAAAGATTTCTCTTTTCCTTCACAAAATGTCTGTGAGGGGTGGTGGGAGGGTAGCATTTACCATCAGAGGCCCACAGCCTCAGGTGGGGAGTCATAGAGATGAATCACTTACACTGGGTTGTGTACTGTACTCTGAGTACACAGGAAAGTGTAACTCAAGCACCTTCTCTAGAAATCATGGAGAAGGCAGTACAATTTCTCAGGTGATCAACACATCCTTGGACTCCTATGGAAGGATCCTGGGTGAATTGACTCCTGCCTCCTATTCTTCCACCCGGGAAGGGGAAGGGGTGGAAATTAGGGAGAACAGGCATCCATCATTGTCAGTTAATGCCAGGGAGCTTCTCAATTATCTGAAAAAAATGTGGAGGGGACAAGCTCAGCTCGATAAGGCCAGCACTGTTATTTCACTAGAAACAGGGCCAAAGTTCTGTTCGGAGGAAGAACAGGAATGCCTCACCTAGGCGACACTGGAGTGTGCATTAGCAGAGGAAAGCTAGTCTGCTGGCTGGCAAATAGTATGAGTTCAGATTTTACATCATTGAGGAGGAAACTAATGGAAACCTGAAATGGAAACTTCCTCCCTCCCTCCTCTCACTGCTTTCTCTTTCCCTTGCGTGCCCCACCCCTCATTCATGGGACCAGAACTCCTGCTCCTCCAACCTCCACCTTCCGCCCTGGAAGATCAAAGAGAACAGGCTGGAGGAGAAGAAGCTGGGGAAGCGGGCGGGGCTGGGGGGGGTGTGTGTGCGCAGGAGAGGCTCTGGGTGCCTGCAGGCGGTGAAGACTTGCTCCTTTCTGTGGAGCAAGGAAATTAGGAGAGGAGGCAAAATCAGAAGGATGACGCACAAATAACTCTCCTCTTTGCCTCTGCTCTGCCCCTGCGCTTGTGTGGCTCCAGATCTCTGAGGCAATTAACTGAACCTGACAGAAAAGGACTGCATACTTCCTTTGATGTCCAATATGTGTTTGTTTTAGGAAAACGGGGCAGCTAATGAGCAGCAACAGCTCCCTCTCTGTGCCTCTGTGAGTCAACGGCAAGCCAGGTTTGTCTGTCTTGACAACTCTGGTCCCAACACTTTCTACTCCCAAACAGTTCTCTAGAATCACACATTGTGGGAGAGAAGAGGAGAGACCTTCCAGGTGAATTACCATCTTGTCTCCCTAGGTGGTCCCTACGCTGAATTGAAGTTTCCTAAAGGCAAAGTTTGTTCCTTGTTTGTCCTACTCCCTCTCCCCTCACCCCCACCATCAAAGCAACCAGATTGACAGAGGTTGGGGGTGGAGGGGGTTGAGGGGGGATGGGGGAGGATATGGCCCAGGGATAGAGCGTGTGCTTAGCATGCATGAAGTCCTGAGTTCAATCTCCAGTATCTCCATTTAAATCAATCAATCAATCAATCAAATCCACCCCCCCAAAAAAGAAGGAAGACTTCTAAGAGTTAAGATCTCTACTAAAAACAGAAAAAGCAACCAGATTTGATGTCTTGCCCATAGTGAAATTTAAATAAATAAATAGTGATTATTAATCTTTTTGCCAAAATCAGGAAAATGATAAACATTTATCGAACGTGGGCTCCAAGCTTAGCACTGTGCTGACAGTGGTAAAGGAGATAGGGCCAAGTACTGCAGGTGAGAAACACTGTCTTTAAGGAGTTGAATGTAACACAAATGACACAGCAGAAGAAAGCTAACCATTCAAATCGTTATGAGAAAAACTAAGGTTAAGTATTTCCCCAAGGGCACATAGCTGGTAAGTGATGGAACCAGAACTAAAATGTCTTCTCTAACACATCAAAGCATTTGGCTACCAAAGGCAGCAGGGAAGGAACTCCTTGCCATTCATCAAACTCCAGTCTCCAGGAAAAAGATTTCTGAAAAATTAGTGTCAAAGCCGGGACTAGGATCTGGGCTCTAACTTTTGGCTCAAATTATTTTGAGGTCTGGAAATTATTTCCAAAAAGAAAGAAAGAAAGAGCCAAAGATGTCTGAGTAACAGGCCAAGGTTCACTTTTTCTTCCTGAAGGCGCACTCTTTCTCAGATCTCCATGTGGTTAACAGGTTCTGACACTGTCATTATTTCCAGCCCACCCTTTCTAATGATATCTCTAAGTCAACAGGTCAACCAACTGTCTCCAGAATCATGAATGAGGGATATGGGAGCTTCCCATCTTGTTCCCGTCTTTCAGGGAGGTGACAGTTTTCAATCAGCTATCCCTTTCTTGTTATCCAGGGCTTTATCTTTTTTTTTTTTTCCTTACTGGTGATCCTAAGTGACCCACCATTTAAGCTTCTCAGGCACTCCCCAGCAGCAAAGGCCACTCAAGCCAGAAGTGCAAGTAACCAAAACTCAAGATAATTTTATTAGGGAAAAGGCCCCCCGAGATATTTGCACTTCATTATACACTTTTTCATCAGTCTGTCAACCCTGCCCACATCTCCCCTCTGTAAAAGGGAAGTACAGGCATATCTCTGTTTTATTGTGCTTCACTTTATTGTGGGTTTTTTTTTTTTAAACAAAACACAGGTTTGTAGCAACCCTGCATTGTCAGACGAATGGCTAGCATTTTTAATCAATGAAGTATTTTAAAATCAAGATATGCACGTTGGTTTTTTAGATATAATGCTATTCCATACTTAATAGGCCCCAGTATAGTGTAAACATATTTTTTATATGTGCTGGGAAACGAAAAAATTCATGTGACTCGCTTTATTGCAATATGTGCTTTATTGGGCGGTTTGGAACTGAATCCACGATACTTCTGAGGTACGCCTGTAGATATGCAGAGAGAAGCCAGAAAAAAGACCAGGTGCCTGGAGAGCTGGTGAGAAGGGCTGCCCTAGTTCCTAGTGGTCTTCAGCCCCATGGGGCCTGCTACCCTGCCTGCCTTTGGGTTCCCCGAGATCCTCATGTGTCCTTCCAACAAACCCATCTTGTAGTATTAAGATAATTTTAATCATCCTGGACAAAGACGCCCTTGCTCCTTCCTTATCCATTTGTCACTGGACTCCTTTGATAGATTCTGTCAGTGTTACTTGAAATCTTTGCCTCTCTAGCTGTATGAGTTTATTTCTCAGCCTGAAGTTCAAGTTAGTTGACTGTTGCTTTTACTTAATCAGGACAACATACGTTTGGCTTAACTCACCATGGAATGTAACAGTAAGCCAGAGAGTAAATTGGGGATATTTGAGATAGGAAAAGATTACCCTGGGTTATGAATCTGAATTCTATCTCTAGTCACAAATTGTGAAGGGGATTTCCAGATAGCTAAAAAAAAAAATTACTTGTTTCTTTTATTTATAACATCAGCACATTCTGTCATCTTAACTCTTAAAAAGCTGAGCTGGGAAAACCATGCAGACAAATTCAAGCCTAATTTTACAGATCAGGAAACTGAGTCTTAGAGAGGTTAAATGTCCCATTAGGCTGCTTGGCTCAGAGCAAGTTATTTTAGGCCAGGATCTTCACCCCTGGCCTCACATCAGTGGGAAATGCATATTTCCACATCTCTTCTGTTGGTAGGAGTTTCCCTAATTGCCTTGGGCAGGGCCCCCATTTCTGATGCATGTTGTTAGGGGCAGACAGGGGTCTCTTCAAGGCAACAACCCATCCTGGGTATAATGGGATATTGTGAAGTATTAAGTTTTGTTTTGTTTTTTCTTGCTCCTGACTTGACTGCTTTATGGAGTAGAGATAACACTAGTGAGATGCTAATAAGTTCCCTGGTTATAGGACAGCCCCCTCTCACCTGCCACCATCTACCACCTACCACTCACCACCATCACCTAGGGCCCAGGGGGAGAAGAGATATAGGAGGGGACTGGAATCTGGATGGAGGCTGTCTTTGAGAAAATCCATCATTTTCAAAGAGAGGCTGCCCTTGTCTCAGGGAGAAGGTCACCAACCAGTCCCTCCCTCTAGCTAGGGAAGTGAGGCCCAAGAGAACTGTCTGTCAGCTCTGGTGGGTAGACCACCATTTTGATCCATAGATGAAAGTCTGCTCAGCCTCTTCAGCTACAGATCCACCCTAGAGGTGTGAGCCCCAGGGAAAGAGCCGGGGCAGGCAGGAACGCAGAGAGACAAAGGCATCACCCTCAAGTTCTCATTTCCCTAAGGCACAGAAAATAGAGCCCTCTTGTGCCCAAAGTCTCCAAAGGATAGATGAGATCAGGTACCGAAGGGAGAGCAGGGCTGCCGGGGAACACCCCAGTGAAGGACACAGAGGTGCTTCCCCAGAGAATTGGGGGAGCTGCTCAGAACTGCATAACTGCCCATCAAGGGTCATTGTGTCTACCACTTGACCCACAGACAAGGAACCTCCATCCAGGGGAGAGCCTTGCCTGAGCAGCCTCATTGGAAGAGGCTGTCTTGTGGAGTCGTCCATCTCCCTGCACCACATGGCAGAGCCACCCCCACAAGTACTCAGAGAAATACCTTGATGTCATCCCCGACTTTTTTTCTCCCCCTCCACCACTTTCCCAGCACAAAATTTTGGTTGGTTCTACTTTCAAAATGTATCCAGTCTCTGATCACGTGTTATCACTTCTACTATCATTAAGCCACAGTCAAGTCTCACCTGTCTTATTGCAACAGCCTTCTAACTGGTCTGCTTCCACCCTCACCCTCCTTGCAATCCATTTTTGCCAGAGTGGCCAGAAGATCCCTGTAAAACTTATATCAAAAATTGTCACTCCCACTGCAGAATTTGACCTTCTTTGTGAGTTGCTCCATGAGAGCAAGGGCTGAGTTTTGTTTACTGCTCTATGCCCAGAACATTACCCGGTACATTGTTAATATTCAACATGTGAATATAAGATACTGTCAGGTGTTACTGGATATTATTATTGCTAGGTAAGAAGTGAGGCATCATTCTGCTCCTCATCTGTAGAGGAGAAGATTCCAAGTGGCCCAGGATGAGAAGAACTTGGGTCTTCTACCTCTTAATTCCGTGATCCCTCTGATACATTGTGGGGACTTAGCTGCTGTGCTCAAGGCAGGAGCTCCAACTTAAGTGGGAAAATTCAGACCCAGGTTTTCCCAGATCTCATGAGTCCCAGCTTTCATGGTTAGAGGCCAGAAGCTGTACATTTCTGTGGTTAGGCTACGGCTGCGTCTCTTGCACAGGAAGTCAGTTCACCACGGCAGTACTCAGAAAACAAACTGATGCAATGTTATTTCTTTCCAGGTTTGTCTCGGAACAGTTCAACTCTCTTGCCAGTGATGAGGACGCAAAGGAAAGGATGAACTGTTTTCAGCTATTTTCAGGCGCTCTCGTCAGACTCTTAGGCTACCAGTCCAGGAGCCTGAAATGCTGAAACTCAGAGTTTAGGATGAACTCCAACATGAACTGAGGGCACTGAACGTAGTTTCGTGCAGAGTTTTGGGTCTTCTCATTATGTGTCCTCATGACTGTTAGTTAAATATCATTACCTGAAAAATCACAACTATGCACGTGGAAAAAAAAGTTTGAGAAGTTTGGTTCTGATCCTCCATGTTGTGAGTTTTTTGGTTTTTGTGTGTGGTTTTTTTTTTTTTTTTTGTAAAAACAGGTATGTACTGTTTTGACTTCATATTAAAAATTACTGTTCACTTAACTGGAAGTCAGCTAAATAATTATCTTGGTTAACTACACAGCAAGTCACCCTCAGACTTTGTGGTTTAAAACAAGGATTTGTTCTGATTCTGCGGGCAGCCTGGCCCTCACCTCTGCTGGCATCCTTTGGGCTCACTCATGCAGGGCTACTCAGTTAGACACTCAGCTGTGCTTAGTTTTTTCTTTAAAGGGCCAGAAGTGAATTTTTTTAGGTTTCTACGGTCTAATGGTCTCTCTCACAAATACTCGTGTCTGCCATTATAACACAACAGCAACCACGGACAATTTGTAAACAAGTCAAGTGTAGCTATGTTCTAATATAGCTTTATTTGTGGACTCTGAAGTGTGCATTTCATCATTTTCATGAGTCACAAAATATTCTTTTGATATTTTCCAACATTCGGCTGGTTAAAGTCATTCTCAGCACAGAGGCTATCCAAACTGCTGGGCTGGACTTGGCCCATGGGCTGCAGTTTGTCAACCCCTATTTAAAAGGTCCAGGATGGTCTCACGTATATGCCTGGCAGTTGCTGACTTTTTTTTTTTTTTTCTTTTTCTTCTTTAATTGAAGTATAGTCAATTTACCATGTTGTGCCAATTTCTGGTGTACAGCATAGTGATTCAGGCATATATATATATACACACATATATTTGTTTTCTTACTCTTTTTCATTATAGATTGCTACAAGATAGTGAATTTAGTTCCCTGTGCTATACAGAAGAAACCTGTTGTATATCTATTTTATATATAGTAGTTAGTGTCTGCAAATCTCAAACTCCTGATTTATTCCTTCCCACCCCTAGCTGTTGACCGGGGCACACTGGTTTCCCTCCACAAGGCTTCTTGTCCTCGTGGAGGTGGGACCAGCTTCTGCTCATGGCGGTCCCTGGGCAGCAGCCCAAGTTGGGGAAGACAAAAACTGCAGGGACTCTTGAGACCTGGGCTCCAGACCTCAAACAGCATCAACGCTGTTCTGTTCTCTTAGTCAGAGTCCGCCAAGGTCCTGCTCACACTCAACGTTTGAGAGAAAAGACTCCACCTCTTGTTGTGAGGGGCTGTAAAATATTGTGGTCATATCTTTCAGTCTACCACGATGCATAAGTGTTATGGGTTGAATGGTATCTCCCCAAAATTCACATGTTAAAGTCAACTCCCAGGACTGCAGAATACAACCTCACTTGGAAATAGGGTTGTAGCAGATGTACTTAGTTAAGATGAAGTCTTACTGGAGTAGGGTAAATCATACTGGAGTACAGTGGGTGACCTTATTTGGAGATAGGGCTGTAGCAGATATAATTAGTTAAGACAAGGTAACATTGTAGTAGGGGATGGGCCCTAATCCAACATGAAATATCCTTCATCAAAAGGAGCAATCTGGAGACAGACATGCACACACAGGGAGAACGCCATGTGAACGTGAAGGCAGAAATCAGGGTGATTTATCTGCAAGCCCAGGAATCCCAGAGCTTGTCAGTATGTCAGTTTCCTAGGGCCACTACAACCAGCTACCACAAACTGGGTGTCTTGAGCAACAGCAGTGTACTGGTTCAGAGTTCCGGGAGCTAGAAGTCTGAGATCAGGCGCTGGCAAGGTTGGCCTTTCCCGAGGGCTGTGAGGCAGAATCTGTTCCGGGCCTCTCTCTTTGGTTTATGGATGTCTGTCTTCTCCCTGTGCCTATACATCCTCTTTCCTCTGTATGTGTCTCTGTCCAAATTTTCCATTCTTATAAAGACACCAGTCATACTGGATTAGGACCCACCCTAAAGACCTCCTTTTAACTCGATTAATTTTATAAACACCCTACCTCTAAATAAGGTCACATTCTGAAATCCTGAGGGTTAAGATGTCCACATACAAATCTGAGGGGCACATAATTCAACCCATAACAGCCAGTCACCCACCAGAGGCTAGGTGAGAGGCTTGGAATAGACTCTCCCGCAAAACCTGCTGAAGGAACCAGTCCTGCCAATAACTCGATCTCAGAATTCTAGCTTCTAGACTTTTCCTAGAGAAAAATAACTTTCTACTGTTTAAGCCACGCTGTTTGTGATGGCAGGCCAAGAAAACTAATACAGTAACCATGAGTAACAGGCAAGTTTTCACAAGCTGAAACTGCAACTGGAAATCAATGAGCGGTTACAACACATTGAAGATCTGAAGTTCAGCATTCAGATGCTTCTATTCAAATCTGATGACAGATAAAAATATTCTGAAAGTCACTTTGAGTGATTTCATACATGTTAGTTACAAATTCCAAGTGTTGGGAGTCTTCACATGTCACATTTTTTCAAAATTGAAATTCCAGCCATAATATTCTTGATTTTAATTTATATTCCTACCTAAATATGAAAACATAAATTGAAGCAAACCAACAGTCAAAAATCAAAATATCTAGGGAGACAAAGGGGCATTTGATAACATCTAGTCTAACTTTGTTTAATAGCTGAGACAAAAAAAGTTTTAAAAAAAAGTGTGATTTATCTAAATCCAGGAAGTTAGTCAAAGCGCTAGGTCATTTCCTGGGACCCACTGTGTAAAAACTGTGATTTCTTAAAATTCTTGAGGGCTCTTTTTGCCAGCCAGCTAGCTCCTCTCCTTCTTTGAAATCCAACCCAGAAATACCATACTATATCATTTCAATTTAGGGTTTATAAAGATTATTTTTTGCATAGACATTCTCATCTTTATCACAAATGATAGGATTTATTATCTCAGTTTTATAGTTGAAAAAATGGGGAAAAAAAAAAAAGAAAACCGGTAGCTCAAGATCACTCAAGATAACCAATTTAAGTCGACAGAACTTGAACTCAGATCTTCACAATCCAAACTTGATCCACTTTCTTCTACCCTTCAGCTGCCTCCCTAGCCATGAAAACAAATTACTTTAACCCACCAGCCTTGGTTTCTTTATCTCTAAGACAGGGAATATTAATCATATCTGTATTAAAAAGATTACTGTGAGATTAAATGAGCTAATTAATGTTTATCCCAGGACATGGCATACAGTGAGTGCTCAATAAATGCTAATAAACAGGTTGGGTTAGGGAAAAGTCCTATTATAGCTTAGAATTTGTCTTCGGTGGTAAATTTCATGCTCTACATAGCCCTTCCACAAAAGACCTTTCTAATCAATTTCATGAGCCATGAATTCAAGGGATAGGCTTCCCTGCCTTTCTGATTTGGACTTCTCTTTGAAAAAACAAAAAAATCACAAAAGGGAAATACAGAAAAACGAAGCTGGACCCTCGACATATTGCACTATAGCCTGTCTCTTCTAATCCTCAGTGCAACTGTCTTCTGCAGCTGAAGTTAGTGCTGTCCATTTTGAAGTTTTTCTGCTGGTTCTGGAAGGATTCAGTAAAAATGAAATCCCTAAAATGCCATAGAGGAATGCTTGATTAAGCAAAGCTCTTTAATAAAAAAGTGTTTTCCCCATAGGTTGGTTGAACGTTTTCCAGTCAGCCTTTTTCTTACGGAGGACCTTGGAAAACTATTTCTCAGGTGGGTTAAAGCTCAGGCAAACAAAATTATCCTTTATCCTTCACCCTAAGGAACAAGCAATTGCAGTGTTCTAGAATGTTCCTGGCATTAGCCATGGCAAGACATGAGAGGAATTCTTGACATTTCAGTACTGTGATGTGGCAATTTCTTTGAACATTCTTCTAAAAGGAGAGTGAATTTAAAAAAAAAATCCTTCAATAGTTTCATTGTTGTACCTGAGCATTCCTTAGCCAGTGGATTTACTCTAATCATCTAAATGATTCTAAGGAAGATGGCTTGCCCCCAGTAAGGGCACAGCAAAGTGGTCATAACAGAGACATGAATGTAAATTGCTTTGGGATAGAAAATCGACTGAACTGTAACAAGCAGCAGCTGCCAAAAGAGAGCCTCTGATGCCTTTTATAAACGGGTCTGGCTACGCCTCTCTGGCTCCTCTTGGTCTCAGGAGCCTGGATGCGAGGTGGCCCAGTGTTTGTGACAGTCCTGAGTTTCCTGAGCACCGTGCAGGGTCAAAGCATTGCCTGGCTACTATGATCTCAACCCTGACTGCAACCATTACCGTATTTGGTCATCCTGAATGCTCAGTCCGTCAACAGAAAATACATCATAGCAGCAGGGGCGAAAACCACAGCCAGACCAAAAGGCAGGAGTAAGGAAGGGAGGAAGACAGACTGAGGAAGGGCAGATAGCCTATGACTGAGCTCACAGAGAGACAGCAGAGAGAAGATCCAGCTACCGGCAGACACGCAGGGAATGAAAAACAGGCACAGAGTGAGACCAGAGAGGGGAGAGGGAGAAAAGAGAGCACAAGGAATGGAGAGGGAGAGATAGAAAGAGACCCCAAATTAATATCTGTCTATCTCTATACACACACAAATACAAATACGTGTATGTGTGTGTTCAACTCATTCACACACCAAAAACCCTTGCTGGTCAGTGACCTAGTAGGGTCTCCATTCTGTATTTCCACAGGTGTACAGGGAAGTGATTCAGTTATACCCATACATGCATTTTTTTTCAGACTTTTTTCCATTACAGCTCATTGCAGGAAACTGAATATAGTTCCCTGTGCCATACAGTAGGTCCTTGTTGTTTATCAACTTTATATATAGTAATATGTATCTGGTTTTTTTTTTTTGGTTTGGGTATAGAATATAAGGCACTAGTGAGCTCAACTACATTCATTGTCCTTCAAGGGTTTCTGACTTATTCACTGTCTAATTTACACTTAGCAGAATTAATATTCTAGATTTGCACTTACTAGTTTTCGGTTTTCCCATCAATTCAAATTGTGCCGTCTCTAAAGACGTCACTTGGAATCTAGGTGTCTGGTTCACAGACAACCTTTCCCCTCCTTAGCTTCTCAACCTCTTTCCTCCACTAACCCAACCCTGCTGGGGAAGATGAGATTCATTTAAGAACTGAACACTTCAGTTCTTTACTTTTTCAAAGAATTTCATCTCATCTGTGAGAAGCTCTAAGCTGCCTCCTCACTCTCTTGCCTAAAATGTGGTAGATGTGAGTTGAAATGAAGTCACTGGGTTTCTTTCTATCTTTATTTCCATTTCTGGCAGGAAGGGGTTCCATTTTCTGGCATAAACTCCTTTCCTGGATTCATGCCCACAGTCCTGGAAGAGTTTAGCTATCAATCCTTTAAAGTTTGAATGATTTGTCATTTTCTGATGCTGGAATGAGTTTGTTAGGGGAAATTTATGAACACATTGCCCTAACTGGCAAGGGCCTTGGGTGCTTGAGGATTTCCTGAAGAGACACTCCAAGAACCTTCTGTGGCTTTTGTTTTTCCTTAGGATGTGGTGTGATTTTTCACGGTCTATTTGTTGTAATGCTTCCCTGACGTAAAATACTCATACAGCGTAAATAAGCTCTCCCTGAAATACTTTGAATCTTTCCAATCTGGAAGTCTGAGCTTAAGCTCCTTGCTTTAAATACACCACATATAAATTACCCACTGGAAGAGACAGCAGGATCCTGTTGGGTCCAAACAGTACTTTTTGCTCTGTGTACTTGTTCTCAGCATGCCTGAGGACACAGATTTGGTCTTCAGATATTTTGATGCTATGTTCTTGACTGCATAAAAATTAATTATAGGTAGAAATTCTTGTTGGGTGGTGTTTCTCATCCTTCTTAGTCTCATTTAGTGCTGTTTGCTTTGAATTTGTTCTGTCTGGTAGTAATATTGCCCCTTCTGCATATTTTGGTAGCATTTACATGGTATCTCTTTGTCCATCCTTTATTTTCATCCTCTCAAAGTCATCCTGGTACAGTCATGTCCCTACAAACAGCTGATAGTTTGGTTCGTATTGCTTTACCCCCTATAAGAGCATCTGTCTTTTAAAAGAGGCATCTAACTCCGTATTTATTGACTTGGACATATTCTTGCCACTTTATTTCATGTTTACACTTATTCATTTACTGATGTGCTTAACAAATATTTTCTGTTTTCTTGTTGCTTCTCAGATATGGAATCTTTGTAAACTGCATTTGAGTTTTGGTTGTAACCATAGAGATGTTGATGAATAATAAAAGTGCAGCTTTCGATAGCGTGCCTTGACGAAAGAATGCTTGTCTTGAAGTTAATGATGTCCGAACTTGGTAAATCTTGAGAATGACTGCCATGGGGGTCAGGCTTAGCTGTGATGGGATTTAACTACAGTAAAAGTGCTCTGGACTTGGAGTCAGTCTCAGGTTTGAATCTGGCCACCACCCTCACCTTCCACACATACACACACACACACACTTGTTATGGAACTGTGGATATTTCATTAACCTTGGTACCCACTAATTTCCTTATCTGTAAAAATCCTGGAATGATTGAGGGGATTAACTGCAGCAACATGGGAAAGCATTTTCCACAATTCTAGGCTTACAGCAGTCTTAACAATGCCTATATAAAAATAAAACTCCATCTCTCTCGGTTTGTGGTGCGTTTCCTTTTTGGAGCTGGGGTCCGGCTGGTATGCAGGAAAAGGAGAAGGCATGTGAACTATGTTATCTGCTTGTCATCACAAGAGGAGCCAAGTGGCAGGCCATAGATTGAGGCACATCCGGAGCACTGGGGTGGGCCTGGGAATTCCACAGTGAAGACTCCGAGATAAGGAAGTACCAAGGGTGGGGGCTGTGGAATGGCTTGGACTTCTGCTGACCAGGGCCAGGTTCTAATGGGAAGAGAGATGAAGAGGGTATGCAGCTCCCAGAGCCACCAAATAAGGAAAGATGTCATCTCTCTCCACTTCTCCCAAATGTCGATGTCAGCACCAGAGCAACTCACCCCACACCACCTCAGTATCCCCAAACATGGTTTTCAAAGGACCGAGGACCAGCTCTGAGCTAAGCGATACAGTAGGAAACATTTATTTTTCATTATGATTTCTCCCTTCTCAGTTCCTTTTCTTTCTTTCTCAAAATATAATTTGCCAGGAGGACTGCTGCCCTTTGAAGGCAGGAGTTGCTCTAAACATCACAAAGCCCCTGTGATCCCAGCCCCCTCCCCTGCCCCTCCCAGCACGCTCTGTCCAGGTTGGTGGTTCTAATCTGTTACTAACTCAAACTGACTCCCCAGGGAGCCACTGGGTTGAACCTACAGAGGTCATTTCCTTGCCAAACATTCCTTTTCAGTGAGAGGACATTTTCATCCCCTGGTAAACAATCCCCAGCCCACACAAAGCAGAGAGGGGTGCCTGTCCCTCTTCACGCTCTCCACGCAGTCCTGAGCCCCTTCCAACCCCAGAGGCGTCAGTCTGCTCTATAAATTCCTTTGTGAAACCTGAGCGCCTGGGCTCTGAAGGAGAGCAAAGATCTTGGAGGGGTGACAGTTTCCCTCCTCTCGAAAAGATCTGCTTGTGTTGGCAACAGAAGAGTATGTTCTTCCAAACAGGCTCTTCCCTTTCTTATGTGAATTCAGTTCAGAAAGTACTGCCAGGCTCCTTCCAAGAGGGAGAGGTAAAATCACCTCCCTTGCAGGTCTACACAGGAAAGATGACATACCTGGGGGGATTTTCCAAGTTAAAAGGGTCTGAACCTCCTTCTCAAACAGTCGCTATTAGGAGGGACATGGCTCTGCTTATGGGAAGTAGGAGAGGTGGAGGCTGGGGTCTGCTTGAGTTTCACATGATTTTTTTAAGAGAGAGAAAAAGAAAGGAAAAAGGGCAAAAAGAAAAAAGAAAGAAAAAGGGGTGAAGAGAGGAAAGAAAGGAGTCAGCAAAAGTAAGAGACAGAACAAAGAAGAGAAGGAGAAAGAAAAAGGAGAGAAAGACACCTCTAGCTGGCCGGCTGTCTGCTGAGCCACTGTATCAACATTCGACTCCATCACCCGCAGCTCTCCTCCTCCATTAACTTTCCAGGCATTTTTTTGAATTCATATTTTATCATTTCTTAATATATGTTTCCTGAATCCCAGCCTTTAGAAACGAAATAGTAAGCCATTCAATTCATAGAATCGTACAAATCTCATCTTTTAAAAACAATCTATTGTTTTGGTGGCATTAAAAGCGATTGAAAAAAAAAAAAAAGGTCAGCTGTTGCCTTCCTGTAAGACTTTCAATTTCACCAGCTGCCTGGGGTCTACTGGATCTTGTGATCCAGGAGGTTTAACAAACGTTCCCATTTTCCCCTGAATCCACGAGGTGACGGAACCCATGTGCGCTGACGGGAGCGTACATCCCTTAATACTCTTATCAGAAACGTCTCCTTGCCATCTCCGGTTGGACTGTGGCACGTGGCGAGAAAGCAGGTCACGAGTGAGCCATTTTGGCTGAGTGACGCTTCTTTCCCCCACCTTCCGCCCAGCTGGCAGTAGGAAAGGCAGATGCAGCTAAGGGAGCACTGGCCACAGGAGCCTCCCGGGTGGAGCTCAGAACCCCGCTGACCGGCTGGGCGCCACTGGGCAGACACGCCCACTCTGTGGCTTCCATCCATCCCTCTGACACCAGGCTGGGGCCACGTTTTTTGTCTTTTTTTCATGAAACGCATCTTTACTAAGTGCCTACTATGTGCCAGCGGGTTGTTCTAGGGGCTTGGGGTACACCAGTGAGAGAATAAACAAAACATCCCTTGCTTCATGGAACTTAGGTCCTACAGTTCCTATTTTACTAAGAGGTCTCATTTTATTTTATTTTTAATTTTTGAAAGCTACAGAAACACTGAAGTAGTACAATGAGCACCTGTATACGCTTCACCTTGACTCAAATGTTAATGTTTTACAGCTGTGCTTTTTCTTTCCACCTTTCTTTCTCTCCGCGCCTCCCCTCCTCCCTGACCCTCACTGTTTTTGCTGAACTATTTGAAAGGAGGTATCATGACACCTCACCCTAAATAATTCAGAATGTATCTCCTAAGAATAAGGACATTCTCCTACATTGCCTCAAAACCATTATTACACATAAGAAAACTGTCATAAGACAAATATGGTGTCTAAAATACAGCCCCAATTTAGATTTAATTGGCCCCAAAATGTATCTTATGGCTTTTGTTCTTTAAATTCTATCATCCAGCCAAAGTTCACACATTTTGTTTGTTACATCTCTTTAGTTTCTTTTCATCTAGAACAATCCCCCATTTCTTTTTTGTTTGCTTTTTCAAGTCGTTGACTTTTTGAAGAGCCCAAGCTAGTTGTCTTGTTGACTATCCAACATTTTAGATTTGTCTACATGTTGCCTCATGATTGGATTCAGGTTAAGCATTTTTGGCAAGAATATTACCTAAATGACATGACTTCTTACTACAACACTTCAGGAAATGCATACTGTCAGGCTTTCCCACAGGAATAAACTAAACAAACATTTTTGAATGGATGAGTTACATATATGATGTATGTATTTTCCCCCACAGTCTTAGTAAGGCAGAGCTTTTAACAATCAAAATTCTGAGACCATAATAAGGATAACTTATTTGTTTACTACAACTTCATATTGTACATATACATACATATTCGTGTAAATCTAAACCCTGGGATGGTATTCCCAATTCTGGGTGAAAATTAGAATCAGCTGGAAAGTTTTAAAAAATAGATACCTGGTCCCTAGCACTTCTGTTTTTTAAAAAATCGAAGTATAGTTGATTTACAATGTGTTAGTTTCAGGTGTACAGCCAAGAGATTCAGATATAGATACAGATATACACATACACACACACATATATATATAGATAGATAGATATAGATATACCCACACACACTTTTTCAGGTTCTTTTCCATTATAGGTTATTGCAAGATATTGACTATAGTTGAATACAGTTCCCTGCCTATCAAGAGAAGTTCACTTTTCTTGGTAAGTTTGGTCTCTTGTGAAGGTGATGCCTACTGGATTTCTTCATTGTAAAGGTGCTTTCGGCTCTTTAGTATTTAATATGTAATCTCTGTGTGATCTTTTAGTGCTATGAGAATATCCTGACACCCAACGACATTTTAGAAAATGGTTTTAGCATTCACTGACGACTTTGCTTGAATCACTTATTTCACTGGGGGTTGTAACACAGTGAACTTCCTAATTTTATCCTTCTTGCTACATCAATTAGCTGGCATTCTTCTGTAAAGAACTTTCCCCTTTCCTTTCTATATTTATTTACTTGTTTATATATTTATATTATTTATTTATTTAGTATAACTATGGGCTCAATAGATTATTTGTTTCATTCATAAGTTACCATCATTATTCTTTTTTGGGGGGAGAGATAATTAAGTTTATTTACTTATTTTTAATGGAGGTACTGGGAATTGAACCCAGGACCATGCACATGCTAAACACACACTCTACCACTGAGCTATACCCTCCTCCACCATCATCATTCTTTTTGACACTCGACATATCCCAAATTCGGAGAGAAGAAGCCCTTTACAGCTGTTCCTTTGGGCAAGCTCCCCCTTAGTCCACGAGTACCTCCTTGCTTTCTGGCACGCGGTGTATGAGGTCATCTTGTACCTTCCCTGCTCCAGACCTGGAATCAGCTATGTCTCCAAGGAATGGGAGCCTATATATATTTTTAAATGACCAAGCTATAAAGCACTGTATAGGAGGAGACAAAACATGAAATGATACGTGTGTGGGCATTTACTTTGGAAGGAATAGAGCACTAGCTAGCAGGTAGTGTCTCTTTGTGAAGAAAAATAACTGAGATACTTTTAATCTGGGGACGGAGCAGTAGCCTGGAAGTAGGGAGACCTGGATTTGGATCCTGACTCTATGCGCGATTTGGGATGAACTACTTCACCTCTTCCAGTATCACTTGCTCCACTGTGTTTAATTAGGAGACTGGGTTAGACAGAACTGAAACTCTCTACGTTCTAAAAATTGATGTTCTAAAGAGTTTAACAATACCTAGATATAAGAAGGGTTTTGAGCTGATGGAAGGGATTGTTCCTGTAAGATTTCAAGGGCAGAAACTTCACCTTTTAGCTTTTTCTCCTCTTGATCTAACAAAACTCATTGTAAAAAGTGTTCAGTCAGTGTTTTGGGGGTGATGATCTTTCCTGAAGCTAGAATGAAACAAACAGGCTGAACTGCCAAGATTTAGGTAAACCACAAAAAAACACAAATAAACAAACAAAAAAATCCAACTATGTTGCACTGAGATTTTAAACATCGAGATGTTTACAAAGGTAAGTTTTAATCTTTAAAGTAAGAGGGTCCCCAACTACCTGAGCCTGGACCTTTCTGATGGGCAGGGAAAGGACTCAATAGCTGCTCAGTGTTTTGCCTGGCCCTCAACTTCTCTTCTTCCCAAAGAACCCATACTTAAGATGTCTTGCAGCATTTTTCTCTTGTATTTGGAAACTCCAAACTACACCAAGAAAATGTTTTTCCAACACTCCTCACTTGAAGTCAGAAATTGCATTTTAAAAATAATTCTCCTCTGCTTTAATAAATTGGCTAAAAAGGTTAAATGGATTCTCTTTATACATTTGTAGTCACAGAAAGCACTTATCTCTCACCCCAAGTGGATGTCCTATAGAACTGGATGTGAAGTAATTCTAAAGTTGCCTCAAAATCTTTTCAGAGCGTTACCATGACAATCAGCCTTCTTTTTCAAAAATCACTTCAATGCAAACTCTCCATCATCCCACTGTCCATTCAGTACAAGTTCATCTCATGAAGTCAGTTTGGCTTTTGAGAAAGTTTGGGGGCAGGAAGGGGAATCAGTTCACATTAGCTGATTCTCCCACACATCCATTCTTCTCAGAGTTATAATAAGCAGTCCACTTATCTGATCACTGTCTCAGAATGTTGATCATGAAAGGCTCTGCCTTACTACAACTACAGGAATTAGTGCAGAAGCCTAAAAGAGAACATATTGTTTGGGGAAATAAGAATTTTAATGAAAAGTCACTGACAGCTCTTCCCATTTATTGATACTTTTTCTACATGGACTCAGTAAAACAAGAACCCAGGCAGAGATTCTCAGAGGGGAAGAAGGAGGGAAAGAGCCTTATCAAAATTTCTAAGGCCTAGGGAAGTCTGGAAAAGCATATTCAAAATTACCATTTCTTTCACTGGTATGGGCCCCCAGTTGATCTTGACATTTCTATTCTCGTTAACAGAAGGTGTGAGATTTTTATATTTATCAAGTGGGGCATGTCTTAAAAATGGTTGGAATACACTGGGCTCATGAAGGCTTCATGAGCCATTTTCTGTTTTAGAGGCTCTGGAGAATTAACTCTGCTGTCCGCATGTGATGCTGCAGTTAATTAATGTTTATTTCTATCTTTTGATTTGGTGGTTTTGAGACTTTAATAAAACTTTAGGGGCCCAGGATCATTTTGTTCAAAACTCTTCTTTGATAACTGGAGTTGTTGAAAGGACTCAGTTAGCCCCAGGCAGAGCTGGGATTAAAAGTCAGGTTCTCTAATTCCCCATCCCACACCCTTCATCCTTCACAACTTCATGCGTGACTGACACCTTCCTTGACCTTCCTTTGGCCGTGCCAAAGAAGCATGTTATACTGCCTGAGTTTTCCTTACATAACAGTAAAACAGAGAACCCCACAAAGGTAGGAGAGTTTGTCTCTTGTGAGCATTGGTATATCTCAGCCTTAAAAAAAATGGCTGACACATAATAGGGCCAAATAAATATCAAATGAGTACATCTTGTGTGTGTGTGTGTGTGTGTGTTTCCCATACTCTTAGGAAAGGCAGAGTCTTTCACAGTCAGAATTCTGAGACTAGGGTAAGGATGGCTTGACCTCCTCCCACATCTTCAAGAATATATGTATATATAGTTACGTACATATTCTTTTAAATCTATACTCTGAAGTGGTATTCTCAGTGCTGGGTGGAAATTAGAATCAACTAGAGAGGTGTTTGTTTGTTTGTTTGTTTGTTTTCTATGCCAATGCCTGGACATTAAAAGCAAAGATTCAGATTTCACTTGACTGGACTGAAGCCGGGGCATCAGCATCTTTTAAAAGTTTCACAGACAATTCTAAGATGCACCCAGTCCTGAGTACCACTGCCCTAGGGAAGTTTAGCTCACTTCTGAGGTACCCTAACTGGGAGATTACCATTGCTGTAGTTAGTTAACATTTGAAAGATACTAATGAGCTGCTCACATTCCAGATACCCAAGCACTTTAACTATCTAATTAGTACAGGAGGATTATTTGTTAATTAGCATTAGAAATGCTACAAACTGTTTGTCATTGAAAGGAGGATTTGGGATATGTGGTTTGGCCAGAAAAGAATGTAAGACTCCTGCCAGGCGGCACCTAAATATTTAGCCCCACTATGCGTCCTGCACTTTGCTATGCCCTTTGGAGTCCTAGGCCTATAATGAGTAGCAGGATTCAGTCAGATCTTGTGTTGGATCATACATGGATTCTATTAGACTAGAAAGTTAGCTGAAATCTACTGCTAGAAAAGAATGGTTTCATTTGCATCAGGCGAACCTTTTATGCCAGGCACCGTCCCAAGAGCTAAATGGACAGAGGCTGCTTCATTGAGTCCTACAGGACAGGCATGTGGCTGTGTGTACCTGCTGGGGGACATGACCTTGTATGTGGGGCAGAATATGGGTGGAGACAATTATTTACTATAGCAAGGCACCTGCTGTAAGGTGTGGTGGAAAGACTTCTAGCCTTCACCTACCTCTACCAAGGGAGGCCACCAATATCTGCAAAATGGCAGCTTGTACTGGGTTGATTATATCAATGTTCATGCCTTTTCTGTTTTTTTTTTTTATTTATTTGTTTTTAAGTTTTTTTGTGCATGCACTTTCTGTCCAGAGCCCTGGGAACAGGACTCGGGTCTTGACTTTGTTCTTTGAGAGGAGATGATGGCAGATGCCACCACCCAGCTCAAAATGTCCCCAGGACCTGTGGCTTTTCAAATACAGGTGATTCCATCCCTTGTTGGCAGGGGAGGGGAAACAAACTTGAACCTTGTTTGCTTCAGTTTTATGACCTCCCTTTGGTATTTTCAACTGTGTAACTGAGCCTTGGCTTGGCTGTAGGGATCCTTGGATTCCTGGTTAGGCAAAGTCAGCTATTTCTCTGAGCCAAGAGCAGTGAGCAGCAGCTGGGACAAGCACGGCGATTAGGAGGGATGGTAAAATGAGCAATTACAAGTACAGCAACAGAGCAGGGTGGCTTCCAAGTTGGAATCTGGCTACAGTTCGTGGAGTCCTTCCTTTTAGTAGCAAGGTGGGGGTTCTAAGGACAAGGAGTGTTCATAACAATAACCTTTTATGTGCTTATAAAATACCTTGGATTGTAGCAAATAAAAGTGACTCTTTTCAAAAACAACCTACATGGCCATAAATAGAAGAATGGTTAAATAAGCAATGGTACGTCCACACACAAAAATCCTTGTAGTTGTTTAAGATAATGAGACCGACTTTGTGCCGGTAGAAGATGGTTGATAAGACACATTATCAAGTGGAAAAAAATCAAATACTCCAACACTCAGTAACACTGCAACTAAGCCACATTCTCTTTGTGTTGTTTTTAATTCTTAACAATGTATTTATATATCACTTACATAGTCAAGAGAACATAGTAAAAATAAAAAGTCAGAGGAAGAGTACAATGACCTAAAACTTGGAGAGATAACACTGTCCTTGGAGCTGAGCTATGGCACACAAGCCCTGGGGGTGTCTGGGCACGTCTCTCAAACCCTGGGTGACAGCAGTTAAGTGCCTTAGGCCCTGCTTCTTTGCCTCTCACTTCCTCTCCCTGTAAACAGGGTGATAATTCTGTTCTCATCAAAGTGCATAAATCCTGAGAGGAAGGGGAAAAGGCTCATGAGGGAACTCTGGCAAAGCTCAGGGACCATTCCCCTGCTCATTCTGGCCATAGATAGTTGACCCTGGGTTGCTAAATGATTCTAGAACCAACGTGCAGCTTGGTTGCCTTAATTCATCTTAGTAAGGCAAGGTTATGCCTAGTTTGAGGCTATGACCAAGCCAAATATACACATTTCAGAACATACCCTCTCAGTGAAATTTTATGGGAAAGAAACTCCTTAAAAACAAGTGACAGAGAATTCTTCTCTAGTTGAGAAGTTGGGTTCTCAATTTTGATGAATAAGAATGATTTGAAAACACAATCTTGTCTTGGGTGTTGTTAGGGAGCTAAACATTTCTAGAATCTCTCTCTGAAAAGCAAATCCTCTCATGTTTATAATGACAAACGGGATCGACATAGGAAAGGGGGAGTGGACAGGCTGGCAGTGATTTTCCTTGTCTGGGGACCCCCGAGAATCTGGCCGGCTTGCTCCTTTCTCTACTTTCAGCCCATTCCACCCACCCTTCCTCAAGGGTCATCCTCTGTAAAGCCTTCTTTAAGACTTCTTAGCACCTCCTGCACAGCACCAGCCAGGTTTGAGGGGATGATCACATGACTACAGGGAGGAGTGGGTGTGTTGAGCCAATCCACCCACTTCCACTTGCATTCTTTGAGGGGATTTGAACATAGAAGAGCCGTTTAATCAGTTTTGGTTCAACCCTCAGTGGGTCTAGGTAGGAACTGCCTTGGGACACCTGCTCTGGCCTCCGTGATTCTGTTTCTGTTGAATGGAATCAAAATTCTCCAACTTAGCCTCCACTAACTAGCTATGTGTCTGCAGCCAGTGAATTAAGGTTTCTGTGCTGCAGCATCCTCTCTGCAAGATGAAATCATTGGTCTTGGCTGAACTCAGAGGGCACCAGCAGCTCTGGGCTTCTATATCCAACATGCTTAAACAACTCATGACCCTTGCTCAAAGATATCTCCTAAGGCTCCCGTCAGTTTGGGTCAGGCCTGGAACAAAAAGGTGTAAGAAATGGTAGGAAAAGCTTCAATGGCCACTTCTTACTTAAAGAGACCAATGAAAACAGCAATAGCCGTCTTCACCTCAAAAAAACCCCCAGGACCTTAACTTTAAGGAAAAGCCCTCCTGGGTTAGAACACAGGAGACTGGAACAGACGCCGGAGCTGGTGAGAGGGCCCCTCTTTGCCAGCACTTAGGTTTTGTGGGAGGTGGGGTGGTCTACGTCTCATTCTGAAAGTTCCAGAAAAAGCAACCACAGGCTGATCAGTTCGAGGGGGAAGAAGAGAAAGGCAGCCTTGTTTGTTGAGTGGGTACGTCTGACGGAGTGATGGACACAGAAAGGGCAACATAATTAACAGACTCCCCCACTCAGACTCCCTTCCTCACTCTCCCCTCCTTTCTCGTACTGAAAAAAAAAAAAAGGTTTTCAACAGCTTTGGAGATAGTGCTCCCTGTTTCTCCTTGAACTCTAGAGACCTAAATATTGGTACATAATTAAACATCCCAGAGATGAGAAACCAGAGACAGTGGTTTTTTTACCCTTCCCCAAAGACAAGCTCTTTGCTCCTCTGGCAACCCATCTCAAACCTTGATGTGTCAGAATTATCTGAGTGCTCTGAAAAAAAAAAACAAAAAAACTCCTAGGACCCACGGTACCCGGACTCAGAACGCCCTGGAGTGGGGCCCAGGGATGTGAGCTTTCGACTCCCACAGGGGAGTCTCTCACCACAGTACCTGAGAACACTGGCTCCGTGCCTTAATCGGGGTCGGACCCTGTTACCAATAACTGGTCTCACAGAATCCATCTTGGGACATTTTGGAACCTTTTTGAGTAAAATTTGCTGCAGTAAGTATGCTGTTTGAGAAGACAGGAAGCATGTCACGGGCTAATTATGGCCTGTGACACCATAAAATAAAAGTGCATTCCTGAATGCTTTCAATTTCTTATAATGATGGTAAGGTGGCATGTCATGGGGCCTTTTTAGTCCCAGACATCACTCCAGAGAATTCCAAACAGATATAGACAAGGGCCATTAGGACCCGGATCCTCTCCTCTCGGCCTGTTTACCCATGGGAATAGGATGTCCTGAAGCCACACTTCCCCCAAGTGACGTGTTGATAAGTCTGGTTATCAGAAAGATATTACTGGGGGTGTGATATGCAGGGCATTTACGTTTTCTTGATAGGGTGAGTCATATGAAAGCTGACAAAGAAGGAAAAGGAGCAGCGGTGTGGTGCAATATCAACAGACAGCTGTCCCCTGGCTTCTTGATAAATAGGATGACTTGCATTGCTGAGCGGTGCGGTCACGGCCAAAGGAATGGCCCCTCTCACATTTCTTCCTGATTCACATATTCAGTGGGGTTACTTGTCATCCCCTCCCTCTCCTGCTTCCCAGACACTGAGTCTGGAATGAAAATTCACCTGCCTCTGAGTTGGCCACAGGGGAGGGGGGTAAGGGTGTTACTTGGGTTCCCAGGTTGGAAGATTATCTCACCCGGCCCGAGCTATATAAGCTGACTGGAGTGGAGGGGCTCCCCAGCACCGACTCAAGGGTTCATCCCCCAGGAGAAAAACATACAAACTTCAGGTCGACATGATGGTCCTGAAAGTAGAAGAGCTGGTATGTAAAACCCGTTATTTTTATGCAGTGAAAAATGGTTCAGCCTTGATTTTAATTTGAAAATTGCAATGCCCTTTCCTTTCAGGCATAATGCACCAGTACTCTGAAAATGCCCTATGTGGAAAATGGTTGGTTTATGTGATGAAATAAGTGATCTTGGAAAAATGGAGCTGGCAGGAATGAATTCTCTATATATTTCCTATTGATATCTTCTCCTTTGGTTTTAAGACAAGTGTGGGATGACATGCAGTTATCAAAATGCCTTAGGGGAGAAGTTTTCTGGCAAGAATATATGCCTGGGAATTACAACACAAGGCAAGGGATAATCAAAAGTACCTAAAATGAAAAGACTTTTAAATAATTGGCAGGGCCGGGGAAGGGAAGGGGTTGTGATTTTCCTAGGAGAAATGTAATAAAGTGGGTTAAAAGTAGATTCAAATAGATAAACCTAACCTAAACCTTGATTTAACCAAGAGACTGCGACGAGCATCTGAAGGGATCCTGGAACACTGCTGCAATGCATCGCAGTCTGAGATCCAAGCGTGTGCCGCCTAGAGGCCACTGTCACCAGGGAGAGAGGACCAGGGGCCTCCTGCAGCATCCTCTGTGCAGAGTGACCCCAGGACCAGCCCTGCTACTTTTCACCCTGCGGTCTTCTTCCCTTGCAGGTAACAGGGAAGAAGAATGGCAGTGGGGAGACTGGGGAGTTCCTTCCTGAGGATTTCAGAGATGGACAGTATGAAGCGGCTGTTACTTTAGAGAAACAAGAGGACCTGAAAACACTTCCAGCCCACTTTGTGAGCCTGGGGGAGCAACAGTGGAAAATTGAGAAAGAGCGAGAGGCAGAGGTAAGAACTTTGCATGAAATTCACTAGTAGGACGTTGGGAATGGAGTAAGGGATGGAGGTGCCAGGCAAGAAGGAGAAGAGAGAGAAACAAAATTGGTTATTCCAAAGATGTTTGTTTGCCAAATTCTAACTCATAAGGAGGCAACTTCCATTGGACAGGTTATAAATGATTCTTTGGCAAGACTATGAGCTCTGGATTCTGAAACAATCATTGAATATTTTATGACCATGTTCTAACTGAAAGACTTGGAAAGAGAAACATGTCCAGTGAATTTCTGACGTCTCATACTGTCTACTTAATCCCAGGCAAGGGAGCCTTCTTTTCCCAATAATGTGGTTTGCGGTCCATGGATCATTGTTTGACTGTGGCTGCTTTCTGTGTTGACAAAATACGCTGCTGGGTGAATTTTCATTACTTACTAACCACAGATAAAATATGCATCAGTTAACTATAGTCCCAGGACAGTCTGTTTCATGAGCCCTGCTTCGTGGGCCACCTGAAAGACACTGGCATTGATATTTTAGACCTTAAAACTTATTATTAGAGTCTTTTGGGTAAAAAAAAAATTTTCACGAGCATGTTAAAAAATTCTACAGAAATTTGGGGTTTGTTTATGGAAATAATTACAAAATTATCACATAGAGACTAGATCCTATCTCCAATTAAAAGTTGATGCCACAAGCAAGAGAAGCTAAGATGAGGCAATTAGCTGAACAATTAGATCCCTTAATACTTGAATAAGAAATCACTAAATTGAAGCTGAAGATTTATTTTAAATTTCTTATTTTTTTGCTCAAACTATTCACATACTTGTCAATTTTGTTTAGACACAACCAGAATGCTTGTCAGTAGAACTCACCTGGTATTTTGAAACTGGATTTCTTTTTTAGCTCAAGAAGAAAAAACTAGAACAAAGATCAAAGCTTGAAAATTTAGAAGACCTGGAAATCATCATTCAACTGAAGAAGAGGAAAAAATACAGGAAAGCGAAAGTTCCTGTCGTGAAGGAACCAGAACCGGAAATCATCGTAAGGGCTGCTTGGTTTTGTAGTCTTAAACATCAGTGTGATGCTAATGGGGGAATAAGTATCGGGGAGGGGTTGGGGTGTTGACTGACTGTTGGAGAGCTCATGGTAACTCTCACACTATTTTTTGTTTTTTTTTTTGGCTTTAGACAGAACCTGTGGATGTACCTAGGTTTCTGAAGGCTGCCCTGGAGAATAAACTGCCAGTAGTAGAAAAATTCTTGTCAGACAAGAACAATCCAGATGTCTGTGATGAGGTAAGGCTTATGCAAAGCATTGCAAAGGCCAGATCATTAACTGCGTGTTTCTTACGCTTTCCTGCAGCCGTGCTAATATTGTGCCAAAAATGAATCCACCTGAAACAGTCTTCCCAGCTGTTGCCACACATGCCAGGCACATAACAGGAGAGTGCAGTGGTCCAAAAAAAGAAAATGCTGGATTAGTGCTATGGATGGCATTCTTTTTTGCACTCTCATCTACTGCTGGCTGATTTTTTCAGCGTGTCTTTAATTTTTAGACCTTTGGGAGAGACTTTTAATAAGGCAGGACCAATGAGTCGCCATTGGAGAAATATATTATCTTGATTGGACTCAAATCCATCAGCTCTACACAGAGCATCTGCAGACTGGAGTCCAAGTGCCAGCTCCATCACTACCTGCCTATTTGATTTTTAGCAGCCAATTTTTAGCAGGTTTCTGGACCTCAGTTTCCTTACTGGAAAACAGAGGACACAGGAGTGAAATAACGCCTAACGTTATTCCAGCACAAATAGCCTATTAATCCATTTATAGGAAGCCAGTTTACCAGCAACCACTAATCCTTTTTGTAGGCTCTCCCTCATGAATTGAAATGGGGAACCATTTCTGACGATGAACTAAAAATGTCTCCCATTTCCTTAAAAATGAAACTGAATACTTTTTGACCTAGCAACAGTCTCAGATGGAAAACTGCCTGTACAGCATGGCAAATACTATACAAACCAGGAGGGCGCACAAGAAAGGGAAATGTCAGCATTTAGGTAGTTTTGAATCTTTTTATGTTCACTTGCCTTGAGGTAGACCTCTCAGCTCTTAGAGATGTATATTGCAGGCAACGCAGATCTCAGTTTCAGAATAATTGTTCTAGTCTCCAATTTTGGTAAATTTGACATTTCTAATTCTTAAAGAAGCACTCAAGTTTCTATCAGTTAGGTCAGCAGCATCCCTAGTTTCATATCGTAGAAAGGATTTATGCTCATTTTTATATATGCATTGCTCTCTGTCTCTCTTAAATCTCTGTTCTCACAGTATAAACGGACAGCTCTTCATAGAGCATGCTTAGAAGGACATTTGGCAATCGTGGAGAAGCTACTGGAAGCTGGAGCCCAGATTGAATTCCGTGACATGGTAAATATATTTCTGTTTGGAAATGAGCCAAAATAAGTAGACTATATGAAGCTTGAGAAAACTTACGATGAAAAACTGGGCCTAGTGGAATGAAAATGGATCTGAGAGCATTAGGCAGTTCATTTCTCCATAGGAAGGGAGATAGGACTAGGTCATGTGGAAAGTATTTTCCATACATAATGAAAAAGAGGGGAGTATTTCCAGGGAAAAAAAGGAAGTGAAAGCTGTTGGACAGAATTCAATCTCCTCATTGAAGTGTTGGGTCATTATCAAGTCAGTAGCATCAATGAGAAGTAAGACAGTCACCACTTGCCTTTCAGCATCCCTGTCCTTCCATCATCCATGGCAGTCTGCTCCTGGCCCCTTGGCTGCTAGCAGCATCTCAGAATTCTCTAGCTGCATACCCTATGATAGATACTGATTGCCATCAGTGAGATTTGGGGCTAGACTGCCTACAAAATAAATCGCATCTATGGAAAGTAGTTGCTATTCAGATCTCAATAATTCAACCACTGTGATTTCTACAAAGACCAGAACACAGCATACTTTATGAACACAAGCTTGAGCTGGGGAAATGCTTTCCTTATTTAAATACAGCTCAATTTGACTTGATAGCAAAGTAGAAAAGGGATTGGAAGAGTCCAAAGGACTTGGTCAAAATTTAACCCAAAAGAAATAAACACAGAAAAACAAGAAACAAAATATAAAGTTTGCATAGAAATACAGAAAAATTCATGAGTACGGGATTTGGAGGGCCAGGGATATACCAAACAGAGCTCCTATGAGTAAGCAGTGACTACAAGGGATGAGAGTCAGGGTGGGTACGGAGGGAGTGATAGCACAGGAGACAGCAGAGGACCAACAAAAGATGAGGGAAAAACAAAAGGGACGTGGGGAAGAGGTGTCAGATCCAGATTTCTATCTTTTGGAAGGGACTACTTTCATTCCGCCAGAATTCGAAAATACATGTCTAGAATTTTTTAGTATATTTGGTGAAAGTGGTTAAAAGTTCCAGGCAGACGTGGGGTTGACTGTCTCTTCTGCCACTTACTAGCTGTGTTTCCTTGGGAAAGAAATCTGAATATCTTGGAGCCTTGTATTTCTCATCTGCAAAATGAGCACAGTAAGACCCACATCACAGTGTTCCTGGATCAACACATCTGGAGTATGTGACACTCTGTCGGCCCAAGGGAATTCTCAAGAAACTGTAGTTCTTATTCTCTTTGAAAAAGATTTATTAGGGTTATTAAGAGCCTCCTAATGATGCAAACATGCGCCCAGATATGCACATAGGAGCACATATACCCACATTCACACACTTAGAGTTTGCCCAAAACATATGGCAAGAGCCTTCAACTATGAAAGTTAAAATTGGCAACCTAGACGACAGTCCAGTGTCACCATGGATGCTCTAGCAAGCCTGTGTTCTTGAGCTTTAGAAACAAAGTACTAATTCCTCTGACCAGTTTCTTCTTTATATTAAGTCATGTCCTGTTACCTTCCTGGTTTAGCTTGAATCCACAGCCATCCACTGGGCAAGCCGTGGGGGAAACCTGGATGTCTTAAAACTGTTGCTGAACAAAGGAGCAAAAATCAATGCCCGGGATAAGGTATTCCTCCTGGTCCCTCTCCCCTTCCCCACTCCCCATCCCTCCTGCACTTCCCCACTTTCTTGGGGGGTCTGGGACAGCCTCTGTCCTCAAGCCCAGGGGCTGAGCAGGCTCTTCAATTCCACAGCTGCTCAGCACAGCACTGCACGTGGCAGTGAGGACCGGCCACTATGAGTGCGCGGAGCATCTCATCGCGTGTGAGGCGGACCTCAACGCCAAAGACCGGGTGAGTAGCCTAGCCAAGTTCAGCCTCCTAAAGCTTCACTCGTCATTTTTTTGGAATCACTGCCCGAGTCAGACATCCCTGTGGACCCACTTGCCGGCCTCAGGCCCACCTTAAGCCTGTTGACTCTGCTTCTCTAGGAAGGAGATACCCCCCTGCACGACGCCGTGAGACTGAATCGGTACAAGCTGATCCGACTCCTGATCATGTATGGTGCCGACCTCAATGTCAAGAACTGTGTAAGTACTCAAGCCAGGGGCCCTACTTGCGGGTTTCCTAGAGAACGAAAGTAGATCTCACCTACTTGAAGAGTCTTACAACAGTAGGTAGTATTTTAGGGGTCTTTCGAGGGTTTAAATGCCCCTGTTCATTCCCATAAGGACACTGCTAACCTTGGCAAGGGCTCGGGGGAAGCCACAATGACTGCTGTCACTCAGTGCCTAATACAGCATCTAGTAATTCTTTTGAAATTTGGCCTTGGAAATAAAAGTTGGCCAAACTGTCCACCTTCACAGACATGAGCACAGCCCACCTTGGCCATCTCTGGCTAAGCAAGGCCTGGGGTAGTCAGGAATAAAGACACCCACCATTCCTGAAATTGTTGAAAATCCCACAGTGGTCAACGCAGCCAAGGGCCAAGGAACTCAAATTTATCAATATCTAATTCAAGTATTTCTGAACAGTCCTCTCTTCACAACAGTATTGCATGCTACCACTTTCTTCCAAGGAGAGCCATGCTTTTGCCTATATTACTGAGATAATTTCTATTCATTCTCCACTTTGGTTTATCTGCATATCCCTCAAAATAATTTCCTATATTTAGGCCCCAAAGATGCTTGTATAAGTTCCATTTACAAGTATGTATTAATGTAGCTTCATCTGTAAGCCAGAGAATATAACCAAATCGTCCTCATGGTCCCAATTCCCAGACAAGCATCATCTAATATAAACTTTAAAATTGTCACTGGGAGGAATGAGTGTAAAGTACTGAAGAAGAAATTTGAAAGAAGCTTTTGGAGAATCACTTTACAAAGAAGGAAGTCTTTCTTACACTGTCATCTTATACTGTGAATAATTTCTTCCTCTTACTGTGTTCCTATGAGACTGAGAGGAATACTTTACCACCCAAAAAAATCCCACCAAAAACCTATCCTGGTGACAAGAACAGAAAATAAATGCAATAAACAGAGACTTCTTCAGGTGGGAAAGTGTTAACAGTAGGGTCTTCTCATCCTTGATAATTTGGATTGGTTTTATCAAATAATTTAAACAAATCAGCAGAAAGAGTAGATTCAATGAAATCCTCAAAGCTACAGAGATAAACAGCATACAGATTTGGGGATTCTGTGTATGCAGCCAGGTAAGGGTTCCAGGAATTCATGGAATAGCCCAAAATATAGAAATAGGGCTCATGGCTCTGAATTATCAGTTAGATGCCAGTATAAGGGTTGTGGAACTACTAATGCCATTGACTCAATGGATGGATGTTCCAAAAAAGGCCTCTAAGCTACTGGATAGCATCTTGAAGGGAACTGGAAACAACACACAATACATTACTCTGTTGTTGTCCAAAACTCTGTCTTCATATCTGTTGATGAGTGCTCCTCAAGGAAGATGCTACAAGGTGAGAAGTTCAAAATAAAAGTTGCAGGGCCACTAACTCAAATACACACAGGGGCCAGGGAGATCACACGAATGCCTTAAATAGTGGCTGTGGGCTGCCTGCACAGAACTTACAGGCACTGGGCCTTCTTCAGCCGGTCCCCTGTTGCTCTGTGGAATCATGGGTATTGTGCTGCCAAGTGGTCCAATTTTTTCAGAGATCATAAATCCAGTTGGGAAATCTCTTAAAATCTAAAGATTGCAAACGAATTCCAACTTTAAAAAACAGTCTAAATTCTGTTTGGGCCAAAACAGGTCTCTAGACTGATCTGCATCTCAAAGCTGCCAGTCTGCAATCTCTGGGATAGAGAGAGACTTCTGAATGAATAGAGATGGAAAATTTTAGGACCTCTCATTTTAAAGACAAGAATTGAGAGGTGACATAGTTTTAATTTTTGTAAATATCTTGAGGCATTTGCATAAGGTAAGAAAAAAAAAGGTTGGTCTCAAAAATTATTTATTCATACAGCATTCTTGGATATCACCTCCAAGAAAATAAATTTCCTGGGAGAGCTCAATGTAACTTCTGAGCAGTTGTGAAAAATCTATCCCCTGGAGCAGTACCTGCGTATTTAACCTAAGATGTTGAAGCAGCTCTACCACCAGTTTTTATCCATTAGGAATCAATTTCCACATTGACAGGAACTGGTTCTCGATCAAGAAGAATACTGCTACCTCCTCATGCTCATTTTGCAGGATACTGGACATGCACAGAGGCATTTTTTTTGAATTTCAAAGTGACTTGGCTTAACCCGTGCCATTAGTGTCTAGGGACTAAGATTTTTACCAGTACCTGGGATAGTCTCACAGGAAAAAAAAAACATTGCTAATCTGAAATACCAAAAGCATTCCCTTGAGAAACAGTGAAGGGCTGGTTTGAATATAAGCTGCAAATCACTCATCATGGGATTCCTGAAACACTCCAATAACATACATCTGTCCATTACCTCATTAAACACACACACAAGCGCGCGCGCACACAGAAGAGGTGAATTTATAGACATCTCCCTTCGGTAAGTCACATTTCTTCCTCTATTTTGATTAGGCTGGAAAGACCCCGATGGACCTGGTGCTACACTGGCAGAATGGAACCAAAGCAATATTTGACAGCCTCAAAGAGAACTCCTACAAAGCCTCTCGCATAGCGACCTTCTGAGAAAAACGACAGACTCCCCCATCGGGGTGCTCTTCCCCGGCATTTTGAAAGCACCACCCCAAAGAGCCACTCGTCATGAAATCCTGTTTCTGTTTGTCCACCTGTGGTAAAGCTGCACCCGGTGATGGTTTGAGAAAGCACAGGGATATAGAGCTTGCCGTCTCCCTTAGTGAAACTCACTCTATTTGTATTTATTCTCGTCTATTTATTTATTTATTTATTTACTTCAAGACCACTGGTATTCAGACCCTTCCTGATCGTCCATTTACGAACAAGCTTAGTGTGTATGTAATACATCAGAGCCTTCCTATGGATAGTTCTTAAGTTGTGTTAACCAGTAACGCTGCCAGCGCCTACTTAGGGGTCACCCCTAAGATGTTTCCAGGGGTTTTTGAAAGACAAAGGGGATTACTGCAGCCTTCTTTTCCCCTCACTTTTTAGTGTGGGATTTTGAGGCCATGGAAGGCCTGCAGTGACAGGAAAGGAAGCAGATGAAAGTGATTCTGCGAGGACAGTAAAGCCGGCCATCTGACGCCTGGGCCTGTATTTCTCAGCAAGTCGCGTGCTGTACGTACCAAGGTGAAGAGAAAGTGTTGAGTGTAAGTGGAGAGCAGTGCAAGGAGCGGGCCACTGGGCCAGGCAGAACTGAGTTTGCTCAAAAGAGATGAAAATTAACTGCGAATTGTAAATGTGTAAATGTATATTATGTTGTATGTACATTTTATATTCATAATAAAAGCAAATTCTAAACCTCTTTACTTCTTTCATTATAGTGGGACAGAACCAAGTGAAAAGGACATTTAGATGGGGTTTTTCTGTGTCTTTCAAGTTTTTCAGATTAGGAATGTCCTATGGAACAGCACCTCTCAGTATTTCACGCGTAAACAGATCACCTGGGGAGCTTGTTAAAATGCAGATTCTGATTCCTCCAGTGAGGGTGGGGCCTGAGAGTCTGCATTTCTAACAGCCTCCAGGTGATGCAGAGGTGGTATACTCCAGCCACACTGAACAGCAAGGCTGCAAAAAACCATAAAGACACAGGAGAGTTCAAGCTCTTTTGGCTCCCAGATGGGGAGAAAGAGACCCCTGGTGGCCAGAATAATTACTGCAAGTTGAGGTGTTCCTTCAACCATTCCCATCAGGGCTTCACTCACCTGAGGTTTAATAATTATTGTAAACACTGGCTGGTAGTGTTGAAGGCCACTCATGAGCAAACCTGGCCAATGATTGATAAAACTCCAACGGGAGCTTTTCTGTTGCCATATGCTGGGATAGGTACTAAGACCTGTGATGAGAAAAACTGTTCCTGCCCTAACTTCCTGGAAGAGAAGAATATTAAAGAAATAATCACAGAAATAAATATATATGGTAACAACATGTGGTAAGTACAAGGAAGTAAAAAGTACAGAGTGCAGTCTAAGCTGGGGAGCTCCATCATTTGACGGGGAGGGGGTGTGGATTTCTATAAAGCCTTCTTTGAGGTAGGGACCTTTCAGAGGAGTCTGAAGGATACACTGAAGTTATCCAAGCACAGTGTTCCAGGCAGCAGACAGAACGCAGAAAAGGGCAAGGTTAAGGGAAAAGTTGAGCACTTGAGGCAATGTATGAAGGCCAATGTGAAACAGTAGCCCTGGTACCCCTCCCCGCAAACTCACTCTAGATAGGATAACACTCATAACCTCTTAGCTCTGCCCCTAACACGTTAAGACGGCAGAGAGGCACAATTCATAAGCAGATGGTCTTCCAGTTAGCTGGTCACGGAGTTGCAAGGATGGCTTGAAATATTTTCCATCCAGGATCCTAACAATCTGTAGAGTCTACCTCCTAGGGGCATCAGGAGCTTCATTCTCTGTTATCTCCACCCAGCCCCATCCCCACAGCCCTCTCTCTAGGGTCCTAGCTCTCATCAGATCCTTACGGCTCAGGGTCCTTCCACTTC
The DNA here is from genome assembly GCF_048564905.1 of Vicugna pacos. NCBI lineage: Eukaryota > Metazoa > Chordata > Mammalia > Artiodactyla > Camelidae > Vicugna > Vicugna pacos. Next base: position 69,546,438 of record NC_132997.1, on the reverse strand, counting down.
TTCCAGGTAAAGCACCTACAACACAGGCAACGCCTCCCTTGCTAGTACTGATGTCTCCCCTAGCGTAACATGGGTGTGTTGTTACGTGGCCAAGTTTTCTCTTTATGTCTTTGGCAAGTCCCCTTCCCCACAAGAGCTGGAAGGTAAGGAAGAGAAGAAAGGAAGGGGTTAAAACACTTTTGTGTTGCTGCATATAAAGACTTGCACTAGGACAGAGGTAGAGGGCATGAGAACCAACGTGGAATAAGTTCCATTATAACAAAGCCAGCTCAGTTACCTCTGCCAATGGAAAAGCTAAGGCGTCAGGCAAACCCTTCAAGTTTCCATCACACAGGTGGGCGATCAACTTTTGTAAGTTCCTTTTCTTTCCACCTGACCCAGCTCTGTGCCCACAATCTGTCTCTTGTGTTCTTTTCTCATTGAAGGGAACGTCCTATTGGCCAACAGAGACTCTTAGGAGTTGTTCTTGACTTGCCCTTTGCCTCACCCCTTTCAGACAACCACCAAGACTCCTTACCAGCATACTACTACATAGCACTGTAATCTGTCCATTTCCTCCCACCCTCGGGGCCACTCTCCGAGTTCAGAGCACCACGACAACTCCAGGATTTCTCAAATGCCCCCAGCTTACTTCCCTCCCGTCTGTTCATCAAGTTGCGGGTAGAGTGATTTTTCTAAAATGCAAATCTAGTCAAGTCAAGTCATTCTCCTCTTCAAAGTGTTTCAATGGCTTCCCACTTCCCTCAGGATGAAATCAAAAACATCTTAACGGTCTCTAAAATTCTCGAAATCGGACTCTTTATTCTCATCTATATCTCACTGTCTTCTAGCTAAATGTGAAATTCCAACTCTACTGACTTCTCAGCTCCTCAGAAAATCCAGACGCTTGCTTTTGTTCTTACATACTGTGTCAGCTTCCTTGGAAGGCTCCTCCTCCCACCCCACCCCACCCCACCGTATAACTTCCCCTCAGTCCTCCCCTTCAGGTTAGCTGTACTTCCCCTTGGAAGCCATCCCTGACCCTGACTTAGCCTCTATTAGCCTCAAGAGTGTTCCTGTTGTATTTTTTCCTCTGTGTCCTAACGTCTATCATACTGCCTTTACCCACCATATGAAAAAATCTCCTCTCCCTTTGAACAAGTAACATACTTATTAAGTATTAAGCCAATTATGGAAAGGAATAATGAAGAAAGCAAACATCAACAATCATCCTAATTTCATGGCACTTCGATGATTTCTGTGCACATTACATACAAGCACTGTACATTTAATTTTATGACTTTGTATTCCAGTGAACAACTTATTCCAGACATCTTTATAAATGGTCGTCTTATGTTTCAATGTACAATGGATCATTTAACCAATTCAATCATTACTGGGCATTCAGGTTGCTTCCATTTCCCCATTTTGAATATTGTTGCAATGACTATCCTTATCCATGCATCCTTTACACCTACCCAGTTATTTCAAGAAATACATTTATAGAAATATCTATGAGGTTGGTATCAAATTATCCCTTCCACAATATGTTACTGCCTTTCCCCACAATCTTTATAAATCTTTTTTTTTTTCAACCCAATCAGCAAAAGAGATGTATTTTTGACGATTTCTCCCTGATTACTAAAAAAGTTCAGCATCTTCAGGTTTACTGAGCATTTTTCTGGGTCAACCTTCTTTGCTCAATTTTCTATTAAGTCAGGTTCCCTGGAAGCGGCACTTGAAATGAGGATTCTTGCGCAAGTGATTTCTTGAGAGAGCTCTATAAGGGACTTAGGGAAACAGGACAGAGCAGGAGAAGAAAAGAGACAGAAACGTGGTTTTGGGAGAAGTCTCACCTAAACCTAATCCCATGGGGCGCTCAGGAGCATAAACTGCACCACAGAGGCCAGAAGGTGGGCAATAATACCCTGCATCAGGCATTTGCCATGGGCTAAACTCCAGGGATCCAGGTAAAACTTCCCAGGCATCTCTGGGTAAGCTGCCATCAATCAGCCCAGGACAATCCTCTGGGGGAGGGTGATGATAAACCATTAGTACCCAATAGCTGCAGCAGCTGGGGGAGGGGTTCACCGGACTGGTAAAAGGATCTGAGTGGACACCAGCAGTATTTGTCATGCTGTGTATTTGTTTTTTAAAAACAATGTCTTTTAAAAAGCTAAGGATCTCTGGAATCTCTCTGGAATATGCATCGCAAATGTACCTTCCTAGCTGTTTGCACTTTTCCAACATTACCCTTTTATAGACAAATTGATCAATGCTTTATGTTTTCTGGCTTTGATGACCAAACCAAGCTTTTTTTTTTTTTTTAAGTTTTTAAAAAGATCTTTAATCCACTTCAATTTACTAACTATGAGAGTGTATGGGGTAAAAGATAGGGATTAGACCTTTTTTTCCCTCTAAATGATCGACTAGCCAATATTTAATAGGTACATTCTACATGACAGTCCTGCTCTGAGACTTCTACAGATTTTAATCTATCTAATCCTTGCAATAATGCTATAGGGAGACTAGATGAAGGAGGCAAGGCACAGCGAGGTTACGTAATTTGTCCAAGATCACAGGTACAAAGTACTGGCAAGCTGGGACTTGAACGGAGGCAGTGTATCGTCAGTCTGCACGTCACTGGTGTGCTGTACTGCCTCTCCCGCTGCGTGACCAGCTGTTCCAGCACCACTTACTGAATAACCCATCACTTCTTCCTGAAACTAGAGTGGTTTTGGACTCCCAATTCTTTCACTGATCGGATCTCTGCACCAGTTATACACTGTTTTAGTTACTAGAGTTCTGTTGGACTCTGTAATATTCAGCACTACAAGTCCCTTCCACTGTTTTTCTACAAAATTTCCCAGTTATTCTCGTATTTTTTTCTTTCAAAATACCAGACTAAAAATGAAACGTATACACAGCAAACAAAATATAGAGATACTTTGTTCTGGATGTTAAATTCACAGATTAATTTGGGGGAGAATTTGATGTACAATGTCTCTTTATCCAAGGAAACAGAATGTCTCCCATCATGTACTCCAGTCTTCCTTAATTACCCATATAATTTTCATTTAGTGTTTTCTTCATAGAGGTCCCAAACATTTCTTGGTAATGTATGTCTTTATGAACAGGGCTATCTTTTAAAAAAGGTATTCTATAACAAGTTGCTGTTAATGACAACCACTGGCTTTTGCGTATTTATTTTATACCTGACCACCTTGCTGAACTTTTATTAAAGGTACTGTCATCTTGTTGCAACTAAACCCACAGTGGCTCATGTTCTAGCAAAAGCACACCTTAAAAGGAAACCCGCTCGTGCTCCTCACTGGTGACCAGCCATCATGGCCTCCTATCCTGGACCACAGGATAAGCATCTCATCAGGCACAACTGCAAATACATAACAAATGTGACGAACTAAGAAGCACCTGTGTGTCTTTTCCCAGTTGCTTTTCTTGAGTTTTTCAAGACTCACATGTGCCCTAAGTTCACCTCCTTTCTAATAAAACATGAAAGTTCTCAATATTCTATCTGGTACAAATGGAGGCACTGTATAGTCAGTTGTCTGAAAAAGTAGATTAAAGTGGGACATGAAAAAAAGTTGAACATTATCCCCTTAAACATTTTTTAAGTTTAAAATATATAAATGTACACTCACGTGCCAATCTTTTAAAGAAAGGTCAAAGCCTATTCTTGGAAGTGTGGCTCCACTGATGGGAGATCTATAGTTCTTTCCTGAGTTCCAGTCTCTTTAAAGAAGAAAGAAAAGTGAGATCTTATTTAGTTTTGATTTGCATAATTAGTGATGTTGAGCATCTTTTCATGTGCCTGTTGGCCATCTATACATCTTCTTCGGAAAAATGTCTATTTAGATTCTCTGCCCATTTTTTAATCAGGTTATTTGGTTTTTTATTGTTGAGTTGTATGAGTTCTTTATATATTTTGGACATAAACCTCTTATCAAATTTAAAAATATCTTTGCCTATTCAGTAGGTTGTCTTTTCGTTTCTTTGATGGTTTCTCTTGCTGTGTGGCTTTTTAGTTTTTGTTTCCCTTGCCTGAAGAGACATACACAGGAAGATACTGCTCAGATCTATGTCATTCCTGTTAGACTGTTAAAATAGCTATTATCAAAAAGGCAAGAAATAACAAATGTTATAGACAGGATGTGGAGAAAGGGAACCTTCACATACCACTGGTAGGAATGTAAATTGGTACAGTCACTAGGGAAAACACTACTGAGAGTCTTCAAAATATTAAGAACTACCTTATGACCCAGCTATTTCACTTCTGGGAATTTATCCGAAGACAACAAAAACTAAAATTTGTAAAGATATATGCACTCATGTTCATCGCAGCATTATTTACTCTCTCTCTTTCTCTCTCTATATATGAAACAGAATACTACTCAACTATAAAATAAGATGAAACCTTGCCATTTGTGACATCACAGAGGGACCTCAAAGGTATTATGCTAAGTGACATAAGTCAGATGGAGAAAGGCAAATGCTGTATGACTCTACTCTTAAGTGGAATAATAATAATAAAAAAAACTAACTAAATGAAACAAAAAAAAGACTGATAAAGAGAACAGAGTAGTTGTTACCAGAGGGGAAGATGGATGAGGGGAGAGCAAAATGAGCAAGGAGGGCGTCAACCATATGGCGATGGGTGGAAACTAAACTTTTGGTTGCAAGCTGCAGTGTACACAGAAGTTGAAATATAATGTTGTACACATAAAACTTAATGTTATAAACAATGTTACATCAATTAAAAAAAAAAAAAGAGAACTCAAAGACTCTAGCATATCACAGCGCAGAATTTCTACTGGATCTCTTCCAAATCTTAGTTGTCCTGCTCACACCTACTTTGACAGTTGTTTTTAATGACTCTTCTTTCTCAAACTTTTTAAAAGCATCCATTTTCCTGGGAATTCTTTTTTTTTTTGCCTCTCTTAGTTCATCAGTTTTCATAATTTTAAATTAACTTATATAACTTTACAATGCTAAACACAATGGTGTAAACAGGCTTGTGAATAAACACACACCTAACTTTTGGTGAATCCAAGTGGGGTGAAGGCAGAAGGAAGCTGGCACTCAAGGAAGTGGCAGACTCTTGGTGCGAGGATTCAGCAGCAGTGGCCATCAGTTTTATGGAGGGAATGGAGTAGGCTAATCCACCAAACTGCTGAAGTGGAAGTCAAAAATGCTTTACTTTTAGAATCATGATGCTAAATATACAGAATATATAAATATAAGTGAACATATACATGTACATGTGAAATATTCTTCCACTTGTACTTTGTCAAGGGCTTTTATTGTTTTTTTTTGTTTTTAATCAGGAGTGGATTTTAAATTTTAGCAAGTGTCTTACTGGCATCTATTAAAACAATTTTGATTTTTCTCATTTGACCTATTAATATGATAAAGTATAGTGCATTAAAAAGAATGGAAATATTCTTACAATCCTAGAATAAATCTCACTTGGTTACAGTGTACACTGTTTCAATGATTTCTCTTTAGTAATATTTTCTTTAAGCATCTAAATTTGTAAGTGAGTCTGGTGTAAAGCTTTCTCTTTTAAATACCTTTTGACTCTCAGAGCAGTGTTCTTTTTCTCACTTAAATAATTTTACTTTATATCAATATAGCATAAATGCAGGTATCTGCAAAATAAAAAGCTACCTCTATTTAATATGATCCTGCTATTAAAAAAAATTATTTCCAAAGTTGGTTGAGTCCAGTGCTTTGATATCTGTAATACAGCTATTAGAAAAATCAACATTAGGTTTCTAAGGGCTTCCAACTGAGAGACATCCCACTGCAAGGACATCACAGAGGTAAGCAGCAGCAAAGGAAGCGGCCAAGTACGATTCTGTGTGCACTTTCCCTTTCCTGCCACAAATTTTATTGCAATTCCTTTTAGAAAGGACTTTGACTTGATGAATATAGTGAAAGAGAGGCTTAAAATAAGAAGAGATCAACTAAAAGTCAACCCCTTAAAATATGTTTCAATAGTGTTCAAAATAACCACTTTTTGAGTAGTAAAATTAAGAAACAGTAAGCCATGTATAGCAAGTAAAGCTAAAGCACATGAATTTTTAAATGAACAGGAAACATTTTTAAAGAGTCTCTCGAAATACATAAAACATCTTACTCAATCATACCTGCTCTTTACCCGTAACACAAAGGATAAATAAACTAGTCTTCGCTTTTTTTCTAAAATATACCTAAATTCATTAAGGGGGCAGTCTTTTTTGTTTCTTAAATGCTTCACTAGGTTTTGCTATTTTCACGACTTGAATATAAGACTGTTCTTATAGACTACTGATACGTAGCTCCAAGTGAAAACAGTGAATCATATGAAGGTTTCGTTTCTGTTGCAGCTGATGAACCAACCAATGGAAGAAGAGAGTGTTGGCAGAGGCTGGAGGCTCCCTTCAGCCCTCACACTTGGCTTTCTTGCAGGCCGGAAGAGCATCATCATCTGCTTCTGATGACCGAGGCTTCTTCACCGTGGAAATAATTCCAAAAGCAGTTTTTCTAGTTTCTATAAAACAGGGAAACCATAGTGCCAGAAGTTAAAACATGACTGAAAAGGAGGTGGTTTAACAAGCATCTCACTGTGAATTACAGTGTTTCTAAATGATAAAGCCATAAACTGCTATCAGTGCTGATGCTATTCCCCCACCTCCCACCGCCAGTGTATACAAATATTAGTATGTTACTAACACCTAATTCACTCCAAAGGAATTACCTCAAGGGTAAAACTATAGGGCGAGTTATCTCTAATGGTCTGCGGCACCTCATATAACCAGAACCCAAGTTACAAAGCTTGGTGCAGCAGATGCGTTAAGTGTGGGAGAAAGACGGATGAACTCAGACAGCAAGTACAACAGTCAACTGTACTGCGCCCATCGTGGTGTGTGTGCTCACTTCATTTCACGGAACATATCTGTGACCCCCACTAGATATCAGTGTACCTCTGAAGAATCAGTCATATTGTACGGCCACCATCCAGCAACACCTGGGTGTTTAACAGGTGTTGAAGAAATACTTTGGTGAATGAAAAATATCAAATTCACATGTTTATTGATCTCTTACATATTGGTGACAATGGACAAAAAAGAATGGGCATTATTAAATGTTTAAGTCAGGTTGGCAGCAGAGTTCATCTTATATTTAGCTAACTTCTGCTAAAAATGTACTAAGAGGCCAGGCACTATGTCATCTATAGAAGGTATTAAGATGCCTAACATAGTGCTCCTTCCAACCACACACTGAGATAGCACATCAGGGGCAAATATAATAGGAATGGAGGTACCACAAGAAGTATCTCTGCTTGGATGAATGAGGAAGGCATCATAAAAGAGGTGACGGTAAGAACAGGGAAAAAGGAAAAGGACAGGAAAGTATTCTTTTGCAAAGGCATGGAGAGAGAGGTAAGAAGAACCTCGTATGTTTAGGGGACAATATGGCTGGTGTCAAGGACGGTTGTGAAAAAATTAGGGGGAATGAGGATGGGGGTTAGCTTGTGAAGGACCACAGTGCCATGAAAAGAGACTAAAATGTAGCCCTTAGGAAATAGGGAAGGACTAGGGAGAAGGAGAGAGACAGAGATTCTTTAGCTACAAAGGAAGTAGAATCAAAAGCACTTAACGAACATAAATTTAGTTAAGAATTATTTCTTACTTCAAGTAATAAAAGTAAAAGTTAATTCTAAAGAGTTAAACATTACCTTCTCATTTATCAGAATTAATTTACCAACCCTATTAAATCTTTACCAGTTATTTAAAAGCATTTTCATTTATAAAAGGAACAAAACGGCTCTCAAGGTCATTAAAATGCCAACATAATCAGAGAACCTCAAAGTAAACAGAAACTGCCAATGATTTCCATTTCACCAAATGAAAACTGTAGCATTTAGGGATGCCTATTTATATCACTATGATTATGAGCAGAAGTCTAAAAACCAGCAGAATGAATAAAAAATACAAATTTTAAATTGCAAAAATCAACACTATGTAACAAAACAAAATGCATTAGTTTCAAAATTGTTTTAGTTCCATCTGAGAAATGCCTTTTTTAAATCACTGAACATTTACTTAATCTAAGCCTACAGACTAAAAATAGGACTTTTCAGTCTATTACTGCCAAACAAATTTTCAGATAAAGTAACTCTTTTAGACCCTGAACCTCTTTCCTCTGTCCCTTCCCCATGACCTCCTTAAAATTGCTATTCATTGGTTTCCAGAACCCCACAGGACCCATCAAACTGTGATTCCCTGTAGCAAGCCCTCCAATGTGGAACTTCAGCCACCAGGTCCCAAGTCTTCTGTTTTCCAGGTATCTCTTCTTGTACTGCTTTCAACAGTTTCTCTCAAAATAAGGTTTCCAGACCCTCCAAGAACCTATCAACTGTCCTCTGGTAGTGCTCCAGGGCACTGCTGTCCTTCTTAAATGTGGCACTCAGGAGGATACAGATGCCAGCCGGGACTTGGTGCAGAGGGCAACAATGAGACTCTGAATCCTCAGGATCTTGGATTTATTCTCATGTAATCTTAGGTTGAATTAGCCATCCTAGGAAACTACCACATTACTATTTCTTACTGATCCCAATGTGAACTGGAACCAGGGTACTTATAATTTATCCTCTGGATGTGTTGTTACTTCTGCAGGAACAGCAGGTATAAACTAGGACTGTTCTGGGCACATCAGGGTGAATGGGAATGCTACCTAAAGTCCATGAGGCTACTTTTAGTTTAGCTTCTACAAAAGCCTAGCTGCATATATATCTTTTGTTGAATAGCTGAGTTGTTGAGAATTTCGTATTTTTCCCTATTGCATTTTTAAAATGAGTTTCCCGTTCTTGTCTTAGTCTGTTTTAGAACACTAATTGTTATCCAAAATCTTGATGATTCCTTACGTTCATTTAAAATAGACAAAAATAATGGCAGAAATACTAGTGTGAACCAACTGTTCCCTAATTTCAAGAAAATCTTGATAAAATTCTAATTAATTTGGCCATTCCCAGAGCTTATGGGATGGGTCTAGGCTATGTAATACAACAATCTCAAACTAAAAATGTTGAAAACAGAAGCAGTATCACCCAATTCATGGTTAATACAGTAACCAGTTCTCCCAAGATGAAATCCGATCATTAAAATGCAGACACAACACACAAGCCCCTCAGTAACCTAACTATTCATATGCTAAAAACCTAGTCTATAGGCAGCAACCAGTTCTGAAGTTTAAAATTCATCTAGATGATATCAAATGAACTGCTTCCTGATCACTACCAGGAGTGCTAAAAATTACAAAGAGAATGAAGATAAAACAGCAGATCAAAAGTATAAATGTTTTACTTTTAATAAAACCTCATTTTCATTCTCCAAAGCCTTGGTATATCAAACACTTCTAGTTTAATTTTTATTATCTGATGTATAAGAAATTCAGTGCCTTCAAGTAGTGGAATTAAGGTGAGGAGGAGACAAATGTAAATAAAATGTGAGTAAAAAGTGTATAGTCTGTGCATATTTGAACATGCAAACAAAAAATAAGAAAAGAATCATACATTGTAATAAATGTAAAAAGTTATAATTTGAGTTTGTCGGTTGGGTTTTTAAAAAGGTATTTGGGGTTTCTGTATTCCTCATAAAAGGCTTAACATATTTTTCACCTTTCAGTTCTCTAAAACATTGCTTTTCAAGCAGGGGAAGTATGTCCGTCAGTAGAGGATGGAGGAGAAAGGGAGATCAGAAGCCTATCCAAATGCAGGCGGGGACACACATGCAGAGCTTGAAAGAACACACAAACTATATTCATTCTACAAACTACAAAAAATAAAGCCTGAAATAAAGGGTGAGAAAGCATTGATGGGGATGGAGATGGTTAAACAGGTTCAGAAAAGATGACCCTAAAGGAACTCTATAGGACAAGAAAGCAAAAGGAAATATGGCTCAACTGTTTGATAGAAACGACTGGCTCTGAACACGACCACTGCGCGTTTTTCTTGGAAGAGCTTGCTCACCTCCATGGAGAAGCACTGCCCGGCAGCTGGTGGACACTGCAGCCTTGGCATCACTTTCAGACAGCCCGAACAGCAGCCCTCTGGTGGGGTCGTCAAAGACTTCAACCCAGAGTCAGCCAAGGACACAAGACTAACAGAAACATAACTGAAAATGCCAGCTTGCCTGGTCACACTGAAGGAGACAATTTAATTCTACAGTTCTTAGCCCTAATGGAACGCGCATTTGAGAAGAGACTCATTTAACTCTAAGCTCTTATAGAGGCCTTCTTTCCCCCTTCTCTATTTCTCCCTTAACCCAGAAAACAAAAGGATGAAGCTCTCTACAACCTGGTATGATTTGTTTTTGAAGCTATTAGTTGGTAAGCTTACAGTAAAAGGTTAAAAACAAGTCTTGTTAAAGTATAATATATAATCAAATTCCTAATTTCCTAAAAGAAAATTTCAATGACTTCTTACTCAGGAAAGGATACAAGTTTGCCACGTCGTACGGGCCTCTTATTTCTAAAGGCTAAAATCAAGTGAACAAAAAATAGACGAGAGAAGTTATTCATAACATTTCAATGACTTCATTTGCAGTAAATAGGATGCTTAAGTATCTAAAAATAAGGAAGTCAACTGCATAAATTTAAGTCCTTTTAACTTTGATGAGTTTCCGAAGCTTTCGAAAATATAAAAGATCCCTGAAAAGCATTTTACAACAATATAAAGGAAAAACTATTTATATAAAAAAACCTTGAAGCCCCAAAGGAATGGGGGTAAATTTTACTCTTCAGCAATTAGAACAAGCAAATTCAGTTAAAAATGAAAACATACAATAAATGTTCATTACATTACTATTTTAATTTCTCCCTTAGAAACTTAAAGTTTTATAACTTGAAAAGAGAAAACGAAGTACTTCATGCCAGACTTACCCTTTCTGCAGCACTAGATATAATTACATTCTACAAAACAGAAAGTGATCAATGTTAATCTTAGATAAGTGTGAAAAAAATTTGAAGTCTTATAAATAACTAGTGATTACATTTTAAGATTTAAGGCTTTATAAATACCAACTTCTCCTAAAGATAAGAAAAATAATTAAAGTGAAAGGATGAAATTCAGACCTCATGTCAAACTAAAGGCAGCCTACAATAAAATATAAAACAAGCTTTCCCAACAGATCTTAGAAAAGATAAATTAGTTTTAAAAACTAGTTGAAAAAGTCATATAACCTTAATTCAACTCAATGATGACAAACAACTGTTATCTAGACTATTCTTTCACAGTGCGGAAATGGCAAATTCCTTAATGAAAGATAAAGGCTTTCAACATCTCTTTCCCCACCCTCATGTTATTCTTCCCTGGGATATTTTTCTTTCCTTTAAAACTTGCAGCGCTCATCAAAATGGGAGAATTTGTTCCTGTATCTGGAGAATCTTCTGCTTTCAGGAAAAGGGACCAATTTGATAATCCCAGTATATTAATAAAATTAAACTGCTAGATTTGAAAAACAACCTAAAAGTATGGAACCATACCTTTCCTTTGCAGACCTGTATCAAGTTGAGGGCATTGGCAATTGTGTACCTTCTCACTGTGGAGTCTTTGATAGCGGGGCTGTAGACAAGTTCAAAGCCCAAGCCTCGGTCAATTGCCTTCACAGGAAATAAAGAAAACAAACTGTCAAGGCTAAACAAATACTGTCTTTATTTTCATTGAACCCCCCCCACCCCACCCCAACTTCTGCATATCCAGGTACAGCCTTGAATAAAGGCAGATTTTTGCCTAAGTGGCACCGGCCACAGGAGAAGAAAACAGATCCACAGCTCTACCTGATCAATAGAGCTTATCTTAGCCGAGGGGATGTTGACTCTATATAAACAGGAATCAAGAAGAGGCTAAGGAGAGCAGAGTCCCAGTGGGGTGGAATAAGGGCTATTACTCCTTGGACTATTAAAAGGAAACCGGAGATGTGCTCCCAACATGCGGATAAACTGTTTGCAAACATATTAACCAAGTAATTTGACCCAAGAACGAAGGGACAAAGAAATGAAGAGCTGAAAAAGGTCCAAAGAAAAGGGATGGAAGGCTTCCTTCCTGGGGTAAGTTATTTATTACACATTCAGTGAATGAAGAAACACTAACAACCATGGTTAAGTGCTATGGGCCAGGCACTGTGCTGACAGTCTTACATATATATGTATATACTTCATGTACATTACCCCTACCTTTATAAGGCCTTGTGGCAGAGACAGCTAACTGACCCAGTATCTCTTCGCCCCTCTTCCTTTACTAATGGAGCCCCTGATTGTAAGCTGGGCTCATGGATGCCCAGCCAAAAAGATGAAATCTTTTTGGGCCCTTGACAGTATCGCCCAGCTTTCCTTACAAGCTTGATCTTTTACATGAAAAAAGAAGCTTCTTTCTTATGTAAGGATGTTTAATAGGCAGGTAACCACAGGTAAGAAAACAGCCTGGAAGGTGTGGACATGGGATTCAAACACACCACTACACTATTCAGTTCCCTGATGAGTGATTCAAATCTTCATCCATTCACAACAGATATGTTTTAGGTCAACTGTGTGTGGGAATGGTGAACAAAAAAGCTGACAAGGTACCTCTCTTCTAAGAGCTTCAGGTTAGTGGGGAGACCATCAAACAATTACACAGATGCAAAACTTTCACTGTGATAAGTGCCATCAAGGAGAAGTTTGAGAGTGGGTGAGGGAGGACTCAAGTAGTTACACAGCAGACAGAGGAGCATGTGCAGAGGGTAGGTGAAAAGGCTCTAGGGCTGGCAGAGCGTGGCAGCACGCAGTGAAGGTCAAAGGCTGGCGAAGGGAGAACAGGAAAGCCCTGTGGTGGGAGCAGAGGCTGAAGAGGATGGGGAGGCCCAGCTGTGCAGGTCTTTAGAACTGAGACAGGATTAAGCTTAACAGTAACACAAAGCACCTGAGGATTTTAGCATGGGGGTGATAATCAGACTCACAATGGCAATGTCACTTGGCTGCAGTGGTCTTTTGAAGGAACAAAGGAAGCTAAGCAGACAAAGATCAGGTAGTATGTCCAAGTCTCTGCCTGGCAAATGAGTTTCTATTACCCAGAGGAGTTGGGACTGGTCTAGCTGTGACTGCGGGAGGTCTACTCCCGAGTGTTTACAAGAAATGGAAAACCTGTCTTCCACAACGGGCAGCCCACCTTGATTTAATTCATGTGTACCCGGCAGACTCCTTCCACTTGCCCTTTCTGAATACATCCCCCAATATCCTCTTCCATTCCCCAGTCTTCCCTTTCCTTAACTTTTCTGCCTGCCTTGAGGCTCCCTGATTTTATTCTGGATTTCCCTATAGATCTGATGAGTTTAATTAGAATTTATATGCTATTTTTCCACACTGGAACCTCCCCGTCTCCCCTTTTCTGATAACTTTTCCCCGCCTCCAATTCTTTGGGTTGTGTTGATTACATCTGGGAATGATGTCTGTTACCATACTCTGTGTGCCATGAACATTCATCTCCTTCTCTTGCTGAGCTTGTACACTTGAAAGCTGGTATCATGATACTTCTTTGTAACACAGAACTGTCTTTTATATCAAAAGTGTTCAATATATTTATATCCTGAGTGAATAAATAGTAGCTTATGGAAAAGAGGTCATGTGATAATGCTGTTCACTATGGATTATCCATCACAAAAGAAACCAGGAGTGACTTGGCAAACTGAAATTCAGATAAACCGAAACACCTCCTTTAACCATATTCTCAACTAACCCTCTGGCTATTTCTCTTACCAAAACTATGAATTAGCCAAAGAGGCTTACTTACATGTATTTCTTTTTCTCATTCTTCTAGTTGCTGAACTAAAACACAAGTCAGTAGGATGGAGAAGAAAGGAAACAAAAGATGTGGATGACACAGAACTAGGTGACCAGGTCCCAGAGCATTCTTGAAAACTTACTGCACCTGCCCCGACCCCCATCAGAGAGGAGATCAAAATAAAAGCTCTCTTTTTAGGGGGTAGCGAGGGTTAAATGGACATAATTATCAACTTAATTCTTTTTTAAGAATAATGTTCTGATTCTGATCTTAGCACATTAATCAGATTCACTTTCAAATTGCTAAGAAAACTCTGAGACAGAGAAACTGAAGATAACATGTTACTGAAGGTTGTGAACAGTTCTTTCATAACATCTTATTTAAAATTTTTAGATAGATAAAACACAGACTCGTTATCTGAGTTCCTGCTTCTAAGACCATTTTAATGTAAATTGCTTGAAGCTCATCAACTGATTGTTCATAACAGCCTTTTCATAAAGAATGCCAGTGCCTGCTGATTGGCTTTTGTTTGCATCTCTGACCAAAGGTTCTGGAATAGGCAGATGATTTCTTTACTAATGAGAAATAACAGGCATAACGATGCTACAAACCAAGAGCAGGTGTGTGATATTTGAAAAGAGATATTGGTGGTAAAAATTCCAAGAACTAAGCAAAGCAAAGAAAGAAGAGAAAGAAGAGACAAAGAAAATAGGGAGTTGATTACTGGGACAACATACTGATTCCCTGTTAACGTCATAAAAATTCTTTATTGAACTCAAAAGGATGACACTCTTGGTGTATCTCTCTTTGACATAGGTAACTTCATGATTCACAAATCAAGCAACATAAGAAAGCAATAAAAATTCTTAATTGTATCTCTGCTCCCATAGCCTCACCCCTACCTCCCATAATCACTTTTAATTTCTTTTGTCTTCTTCCAGAGTTTTTTCATACAAAGATAAGCAAATATGAATATATTATTATTTTTCCTCTTTCTTACCCAAAAGGTAATTAACCTACTACATTCTTGTTCTGACCTGAAGGGTCTTCTGTGTCAGCTCCTAACCTCTGCATTGCTTTATAGCTGCACAGTACTCTACCACAGAGGTAAAGGCATGCTTTTAATCACGCCTCTATTGACAGATTTGGGGTTGTTTCAATGTATCTGCAGAATAAACATTAAGTAGGACTACTGGGTATCATGGGTTGAATTATGTCCTTCCATAGAAGGTTATGTTGAAGTCCTAATCCTCAGTACCTTAGGATGTGACCTTATTTGGAAAGGGGTTCATTTTAGATGTAATCAGTTAAGATGAGGACTGGAGTGGGGTGGGCCCCTAATCCAATATGACTGGTGTCCTTATGAGAAGAAAGCCAGGTGAAGACACAGAGACAGGGAGAACACACTGTAAAGATAGAGGCAGAGGTCAGAGCTATACAGATGCAAGCAAGGGACCATTCAAGATTGCCAGCAAACCACCATAAGGTAGAAAGAGGCAAAAGGATTCTCCTTCAGGTTTCAGAGGAAATATAATCCTGCTGATGTCTTGATTTCACACTTCTGGCCTCCAGGACTGTGAGCCAATACATTTCTGTTAGTTTAAGCCACCCAGTTTGTGGTACTTTGTTATGGTAGCTCCAGGAAACTAACACACTAGGTCAGAGGGTAAAGCAGTTATAATTTGATAATTGTTGCCAAATTACCCATTCCCCCTTAGGGGTTATTCTAATTTACAGTTACAAGCAAAGTCTGAGAATGCCTGCTTTCCCACAGCCTTACAACAATCTATCATCAAACTTCTGGTTTGTGCAAATCAGATTGATGATTTAACACGAATTTCTCTAAGCATGACGACTTTAAGCATCTTTTCATATGTTAAAGGGCCATTCATATTTCATTTCCTGTGAAATGTCTTTTTCATATTCTTCATCCATTTTTTGGATTGATTTTTTTTTAACCTTCTCAACTTCCAGGAGTTCTTTATATACTAAAGAGATTAGCCATTTGTCTGCGATATAAGTGAAACTAAGTGAAACTATTTCCACCAGTCTGTCTTTAGTCTTTTAACTTTGTTTCTGGTGGGGTTTTTTTGTCCCACAGACATTTTTGATACTGACAAGTTTGCTGGCACTGCTCCAAGCACTGGATCTTTAAACTACTTAACACATTTATGTTCACAATATGTGTGATGAAAAATAAGTTTCTAGAGCACTCACATCCAACTCAAGGATATATGGCAAGATTCCTGGAACAACCTCACCATTTCAGACACTATTTACTGGATTTCTCTCAGTGGGGACTAACCGGACCATGAAGATAAAAATGGATTAGGGTTAAAGGAACTGCTGTGAGGGAAACATCAGAAAGAGAGCATGAAACATACAATCACTGAGAACGGCTCCATAAACTTACTTGGAGTCACTGCTGAATGGCAATAACATTGTAAAGAATCAAAGGGAAGGTAAATATATATGCTGCTTAAAAAAATTCTTCTCAAAACCTGAATTCCTAAAGATCATGTTTTAAAATATGAAATTATTCTGTGCTTAACAAAGAGCTCTGCTGTAATTTTTAAATAGCATTTCCCAGTGGGAAATGATAGCAGATTTAGAATCAAAGCTTGAGTACAAATTCCAAGTCAACCTTTGAGAGAGACATGTATCTTGTGTGAGCCACAAGCTACCTGAGTCTCAACTCCATCTCCTACGTAATGGAGAAAATTCACATCTACCCCACCATAAAGCTGCTGGGCTGGAGCAGGGGCGAAAGTGCTTAAACCATAAAATACTAAATAATTAGAAGTCATTTGTTTATCCCAAAGAGGAGGTGAATTCAGTTTTTTTGCAACCTGGCTATCACATGATAAAATGATTCCCATACAAGTTACTTAGACTCCAGAAGAGGTCTGTAGGACACTTCAGAGGGAATTATATAATTGAAATTATGGTGCCCTAAGCATGCGGTGAAGAGAACCAGACGGGGCAGAGCTGGAAGTTACACATGTGGAGTGCTTTGGTCCGTTTTTACTCCTAGACCCTCTTTCATAATCCCGAACTTCTTCTTTTTTTTAAATTTTATTGAGGGATAGCTGACAAATATAATTGTATATATTTAAAGTCTACAACGTGATGATTTGATGAACATACACTGCACATTGTAGAACGGTTACCAAGATCAAGATGATGAACACATCCATCACCTGACAGAATTAACTTTATTTTCCATGGTGAGACTGCTTAGGATCTTCTCTCAACTGCTTTCAAGTCACGATACTGGATTATTAACTACAGTCACACATGCGGTACATTGGAGCCTCAGAACTTGTCCTTTTAAGTGAAAATCTGTACCCTTTGACCTAAAATTGCAAACTTCTGAGCTGATAATTCTCACATGGCTTATGGCCTTGAGGTAAAAGACTCAAATTAATGATAAATGCATTAAATACCTTAATGCTCCTATTTTCACCACCCCATCTAAATTAAGATCTGTGCCCAATAAAGTGATCCTATCAACTCTGCATGACTCAAGATGAGTTCATTGTCAAAGCCAAAAAAGCATACAAGGACCAAGACTTAAGACCGAACTGTTCCACACATTCACTGCATGTTCCATATGTTCATGGTGAATATATTTCCATACTTTCATCACACAGCTCCATACTCAGAACAGATATTATTAAGTACAAATAATATAAAGGGGTGGTCATAGCTCAGTGGTAGAGCACATGCTTGGCATGCATGAGGCCCTGGGTTCAATCCCCAGTTCCTCCATTTAAAAATAATAATAATAATATGCACATATCTATACAACTATTATTTACTCTGAAAAACAAGTGAGATGCCTTTGATTGTATGTATCTAGCTTTTAATTTAATTTTTAATTCATTTTTTAATTACAGTTTCTCTTAATGAAGAAGAGATGAGTAAATTAACAGGGACTCTTCTGCTTCCTGATCAATTCACACCGCAGCCTACATCTACATCAGACGAAGACTAAAAATAATGCTGCACAGCCCTTCCCTCCACTCCATCATCTAGTTTCTATTAAACAACATACGGAAAATGTTCACACCAGATTTTAAAAAAGCAGACACTGTGCTAAATACTGTGTATCCCTCGCATTTGTCAAATTTTTACTTTTTAGAATTCTTAAATTAAAAAATGTGGGAATTAAGCCAAAAATATCAAAAAATAGCACTTTCCTGAACTTACAGAGGGGATGGGAAGGTAGGGTGCCCTTGTGCTGCCACCCCAGTGCCCCTCCTCCCCCAGTGGGGCTGTTTCCTGCCCGACGCTGACAACCAGCTAAAGACTCAACTCGCAAGATTTGGTCGTGTTCCCCAAGCTGTACCCTGATATATGAAATTAGACAGACACTTGTTCAATTGACAAATTTTAGGGAGACCCATTACAGGCAAGATACTGGGGTAATTTAAAAAGGACCATGACACACCCAGTGCTCTCTAGAAGCTCACCCTCTGGGTTAAACAGCAAGGCATGTTCATAAGAAACCAACTGAAAGGCGTCACCAAAACAGCCACCGGGAAGCTTCCCCTTGTCGTGAGGCACGGGTAATTATGTGCTGTGTATTGTCTGTTCCCTAGACTTCGCTTAGCTTCACCTGCCACTATCTCCTCCCAACCAAGGACACGGTATCGTATGTGGGTTTACTCATGGAAAGCCATTTAGAAAATGGCCTTCCTAGTTCATTAAGGTGAAGAGAAAGGTTAAAAAATTTGTAAGTTTAATAGCAACTTGCAGAGCAGCTGCAATGCCTAACTTTAGGGGGGTGCCGTTCACCTGGAAACTGGACTGGTAGTTGGAAGCTGGTGAAAAGCCTTGGCAAACTCCTAGAGACAGAAACTGCTGCCTCTGGGAAGGAACACATTGTTCCAACAAGACTGCCACCGCCTTGGGTACCGGATTAGTTTGAAACTTGTATCATGGCAGCTGGGGCTCATCTGATGGGGAATCACCCAGGACATCCCAATCCTGTGTCTCCCTGCCCACCTTCATCTTACCACATGTGACAAGCGAGCTGTCAAACAACAGAGATCTTCAATTCTATAATGTGATGACTCAGAGTTGTTTGTTTTTTGGTGTTTACTTTTTATATGTACTGGCAAGGACGTGGGGAAACTGTGATTTGAGCTTAACCAATACTGTTACATGTTCAGTAGTACTCTTAATATTTATCAGAAAAGAGCTATTTTATAGTTTTCCTTTTAGGTATATGACTTAAAAATTTTGAGTACTTTTCAAATACAGGTTTTGTAGCATATATTTAGGGGTAAAACATAAGCCATCTTAAATTTTCCTGCACTGGATTCAATTTTTCCACATGACGTAGATCAATTTTCTCCTCTCACTGTCTCTCCCTATTCTCAGCATCAAGCTAATTCCTTAGCAGCAGAGACAGGGAAACAAAAAGTAAAGAAACTGTGATTTTACAGAGACAAAAGAATGGGGGGAGTTACCTATCTTTAAAAAGAACATAAATTTTAAATTTTCCAATTCTGAAAGGATTGGGTACATTATCTAGACTGTCTGTTAAACCCTCTTTCTCCTTCAGTTGCAGTTGCTGAGAATGGGAGACAGCTTTGGGAGCCTTTATTCTAAAATAGCATCCCAACACCTCCCAGGATCTGTCTGCCAATGCAAATAGTTGACAGCTATGCCAACCTTACAGCTACTGATGTGAAATAACATCACTTTTATGAAGGAATAAGACTTACAAAAAGGTGTGACAGATGGAAGATAAAGAGTAGGGGAAAACAAGAGAAATCATATAAAAAGGTAATGAGAAAAATTCTACAGCAGAGGAAGGAACACAAAATTTGCTGCATGCATGGTCACCCTCTTAGGTTACTGTAAAAGTAACCCTGGGCTTTTGTGTGAAGCAGCACACTTCAATGCAGATCTTTTTTTTTTTTTAATCTTAATTTTGCATAGACGACGCCTATAGTGCTTTCCAGGCCCCATTCCTCCCGACTTTGCTACAGCCTCCTCCCCATTTCTAGTTTGCTGGTGACTTGGGAACCATCCCCCTATTTTTTCCTACTCCTTCTTTCTTGACTGCTCTGTTTCCTTAATGTTCAACGTTCAGACAATAAGAGTCCATCATTATTAGCTATCCTTTTAAGGAAGAGCCTTCATAAATTTGGGTTTCTAAAGCCTTTCAAACACATCTAGGTAATTTACTGGGTATTTTTTTCTTCCAAGCTTTCTTTCAACCTTTAGTCAGTGTACACAAATAAAATCCTCTCTTCTAAATTGCCTCCTATTTACTACTAGCTTTTGTTTTTCCTAAGAACAGCATCTCCTTCTGCCCCTTTTCCAGTTTGTTAATGCACCGTTCTAGAGATAGAATGGAAAATGTGACACTTACCACATTAATAGGGGGTCTTTTGAAGTAAAATGGTAGTTTCTCTGTTATGGTTATGCAGACTAAATCTACATCTAAATGTGTACAAGCAACCTGTCAAAAAGAAAGGAACAGGTAAAGTCAAAAGGAAAACTGGCACAAGTGAAGAATGGGGTGGGGGCAAACCAGCTATAAAGAAATGTAAACAGATACAGCTCACTCCACAGGCATTCTAAGGGTCTGTGTTCAAATACATCTGTCCCTTTACAAAGTCAATGGTGAGCCATTCCTTCACGTTTGGTCCGAATGGTTTAACTATAATCCAGCTGAAGCAGTGGGTATGTCTACAGACCATGTCAACAGACAGGGTCTAGAAACCTTCTAATTCATGGTCAGCTACATAACGATAGGTTGTTGTTAAGAGAGGTTCAGTTTCTGGAAGGTTACGTTAGATTGTTCAGAAAAAGGAAACTAACTCTTCTGAAATTCAAGAAAAAAAAAATAAGCCAAAAGGAATGTATGCAGAGTCCATTTACTCTGGAAATTATTTCTGTGCCAAGAACTGTCCCAGGCCTGTGGCTCATATCAGTCTGAATGGTGAAGAAACACTCACCTGGCACTGCCAATGGCATTTTGTTCAAATGCTAATAGAAACAAAGTGTCCCCATAAATGGTCAAAACAAAGCTGTTATAAATCAAAGGACACTGAATGCATTTTTTTCAACTTTTCATTTCCCTTTCCTTTGTCCTCATTTTTGCTATTACTTGTTGATGATACTCTGCATTTACTTTCAAAAGAAATTTGAAACTGCTTACAAAAAAATACCTGCAAGATAAAAGGAACAGATAAGGAAATCAGGGTAAAGGAAGATCATGGAAGGAAAATAAAGCCTGGGAAAGGTGACTTGCACAGAAGTGCAGGCCAAAAGATGGTACTAAAGATGCGTATCTGGCTCTCAATTTGCCATTATTTGATTTACAGCGATAAAAAGAACTGGCTGTTTCATACTATAATAGAAATGAGACTTGCTGCCCGTGCTGGTGTCTATAGGCTTGATGAACAAATTCAAGCTGCCAGGGTGGCTATGCTGGCAAACCAATGTCAGTGGCAAGACCAAGGGAAAGGGCAGAGCAAGGAAGATGGGTCAAGAGAGGATGACAATGCCCCGGAGGAGCGGATCCTCGTTTAGCAATGACAGGAATGTCGCATCTTGTCCCTTTTCCTCAGAATCCCCACATCAATCATTCCCACCCCCACCCCAGGGCTCTAAGAAGCAGGTAGTGATCAGAGGCTGCCTAGCTTTAAGACACTCAGAGAACTGAGTAAGCCTGGGAATTAACGCTGTTTTGGCAGAAACACTTGGCTCCTAAATGATCTGCCCCATCTCAACAGCTACAGCTGCCCAACTCATAAAAGAGTCATCGAAAATTTGATAAGAATAGGCCAAGGAAAGCTCTGAGTAGCAGATAAAACAGAAAACAGGTTCAGCTCCTGTTTGCTTTCCTAAAACTATCAGAATGGCAAAAAGCAAAAAGTTCAGGAATAAGCAGCTGACACAAGAATGAACAGGGCTTCACTGGGTCTTTACATCAGTCCAGAGTCTTGAAAAGCATTTCAGCAATAGGTATCAAAAATACACATGTACACATCAGCAAATCTCATCACTAGAAAGGTATCCCATAGAGACTAGAAATATCTTCTACAGCTATATACCCTGCATATGTTTGGGGTTATTAGTGTAACGACAGCCACTGCAACACCAATCACAGAAGAACAGACACAATTAAACATCCCTCAATTTTACTTAAAAAAAGGATGGCCCCTTTATATGATGGAATATGCTGACTCCTTAATCAGAATGAGGTTCTTCTCTGATGGATATTATAGAACCATCTCCAAGATACACTGTTAGGTGACAAAAGCATGGTGGTAGGGAGCAAGGAAGGAGAGAGGGAGAAGGGAAGGAAGGAAGGATAGACCAGGTAAATAATACTTCTGAAAAGACACACAAGAACTGCTGGCAGTGGTTGCCTCTGGAGAAAAGAAGAGGGCGTTTTAGGTGGGAGGAAGGCGTACTTTTCAGTGCATACCTCTTTGCACTGTTTGACTTTATTATTACAAACATAAATGATTCTTAATTTTAAAAAGCTGATTCATTTCTCAAACACCTATGAAGCATTCTTCCCCAGAGTAAAGTTAAATTAGGTTTTTTACTTATGTATTGCTCCTTTCTTCCCTTTTCTATATAACAGTGGTTAATTAAAAAATACCCCCTGTGTGGGTTTAAGTACATGCATTGTAAGAAACTTTCAGTGACAAAGGACAGCTCCACTTGGCTCCCTCTGCTACCAGTAACTTAGAATGGCCCAAATCAAATTATTTTATTATTTAGCTTTCTATTAATTCAAATGTTCAATTAATAAATTCAGATAACTACAAAACAAGTTAACGTTCACGTTACGATGAAATGCTTTCTAAATCATTAAAAAAGATTAAATTATGTCCAAAGAATATTTGTGGCTAAGCATATTGTTACAGTGGTTTTTACAGGTTGTGTATGAATTCATATCAACTGTTCTTAAACTTTTCCTTTTTTTGGCCAAGGACTCCCATGAGGATCTAAGGAACGCAGAGTCCTAAAAGCGCACATATACCCACATACATTTATCTTTGACTTTATGGAACAAGGGGAACAGGAGTGTAGGAGTTCAGTCTCCCCCAATTTCCTTTCATGGATGTCACGTTGATACATCTTGGTATTCTATGACAAACAGCATACAAGGCAGAGCTGGGACTGCCCAGGGCAAAGAGAGGTGCCCAGCAACGGTGCCTCTCGACCTAAAGCGCATTAAGAAAAAAACCAAAAACCCTCCCCTAAAGAATTTACTTAAAATGGAGATTATCAGGCCCCACTCCCAGTAATAATATGAAATTCAGTAAGCAGGGTCTAATAACCTGCACTTTAACAAATTTCCCGGGCCATTCTGGTGCTTGGAGCCAGACCACACCTTGAGAAGCACTGCCTTGAAAGCTATGCCCACACGTTGGTGGCTCCACTACAACAGTGCTCTGCAAAGGGGAAGCCGTGGACTTTGGAAGCAGAAGGAAAATGGAACTTCCGTTTTCATTTCACTGACTTACATTTTGTTTTGTTTTCTGTGTGTATATAATTTCATAAAGCACAATGGTATAATGGAACGTGCAAATAATTTAAAAGAAAATAAACACACATGCATTGGGGATGCAGGCTCAGTATTTTTTTATATCGATAGTGTACATACTCAAAGTAATTTGACGACCACTGGACTGAATAACCTTGAATTCTCCTCACCCTCTCCAGTCGCTTTAAATCCTAAATGGGAACAACGAAACTGGAAGCTCCTGAAACATTTCTGCAACTCTTCCTGCCCACAGTCCTCTGCCACCCTCGTCCTCCCAAGAAGCCCTGGCCTGGACTCTGCTTACAATCTTTCATCTTTGCCTTATCCCCTGGGGTAACCATGGAGAGGAAGCGTTTACCACGAGATACCTTTCAGGTACTCCGATTAAAAACAGTATGTTACTTCCCATGGAAACAATGCTACTTAAGGTGGTTAGGTTTTATACTAAGTACTAACGTGTGTAAGAACACGTTTATGACTCATTTTAGAGACCTAACTTCATTTCAGAATACCATATCATAGGGACACTTCCTGTTTACAGACCAAACAAACAAAATCACTTACAGAATATGACCTGTTAAACAACAGACTGTTGGCATTTGACCCAATTCCAAACCATAACATGCTTTCAAAAGCTTTATGATTAAAAGAAAGATGTCTTTTTAAATTGATTTTCTATAGAAAACAGAGAGAGTGCCAACTTCAACTGAGTCCTAAAGAATGGGTAAAATCTGGACAGATAAGATGCTCTGATTTTAGAAACTATTTTCATGTAGCTTTTTGTGTGTATCTGTACAGTCAATTCCAAACAAATACTGTCAATTATTTATGGCTTTCTTCCATCTTTCAGAATATTTCTAACTGTTCCACATGCCATCAAGTATGTGTCCATGCTTTTGAATTAAAACTTTGGGATAATCTGAGAAAAACAGGTAATAAGATAAATGAGTAAGATAAATTTGCTAAGTCAAACTATAATGTATTCTAAAATGCAGAAGTCCTAGCTCTATGACATATTACCTGAGACTTAGAGCAAATCATCGAGTCTAAGTCTCAATTTTCTCTTCTTCAAAATGGGGATCGTAATAAGCATCTGTCCTGATTATTCCCAGGAATGCTGTGTCAGAAGTAATAAATACGTAGAAGCCTTTTGGAAGGTTATATAAACGTATGCTTTCTGGCCATAATCTTACTTTGTAAGTGTTTTATTTGTTTCTCTAATCACCAGTAAATGACTATGGAAATGTAAGTTGTAAGCGCTTCAAAATCAATCCAGAAAACAAGTGTATGATAGAAAATTTGATACATTACCGACTTTCAGTCTATGTTACAACTGAGATCTATTTAACAACAAAACTAAGTTGCTGTTAAACAAATTTGGACACGTCCATGATCTTCCTTAGGTTTTCAGCACTTAATCAGAATCCCTTGTGGAATCTGAAAAAACAGAAACCCAAACTCAATCCCAAACCTGCCAGATCAGAATCTCCAGTGGTGGAGATCTGAATGGGACTGATTTTAAAAGGTTCCACAGGGGTCTCTGGTGACTAAGAACCACTTAATCCCACTCATTTTTTTTTTTTCTGAAACAAAATTCTTGAGAGTTACTATAGCTGAGCACTTTATAAAGGGAGTCACCAAAAAAGGAGAATTCACAGATAATTTGTGCTGTTTCCCTGCATTAATATATATGATTAAGAATTGTTAGTATGCCTTGAAAATGAAATTTAACACACACCAGTCTTTTTAGTCAATAGCTCCATCTACTGGATAAACTTAGGGAAAATCTTCCTATAATTTTAGAACAGATTTTGCTTAAAAATGAATTACGCTGAAAATTAAAACATCAAAGACTGGTTCTTTTTTTCACCCTACAAAATCCCTTTGGTGGATATATTTTTGGTAGATGACTACTTTTTTGAACCTCGATAAAGACAACATTCTCAACTTTCTAAAACTGGCTCCACCTCATTTTATACAGCAAAATATATTCCTGAAAAACTATATTGATTTTTTTCTTGTCTGTCATCATTTAAAATGCCCAGTGTGTTCTGACTCAAACTGACAAAATTAGCACAGATGTTAAACAACTTTCCCTCCTGAAAAGTTACAGAAAAGGCCATTTGAAAAGTCAAAAGAAATTAAATTCATAAAGGTTCTCAGAATACAAAAAGAAATGGCATCCACAGATGTATGATTCTGAAGGATTTCTAGAAGACAGCACCATGCTGGCATATGGACCGCTTCAGCACACAAAGGAGAAAGCTAAAACCCAGAAGGGATCTTTTACGCCACAGGAGAACCTTTTTTCCCACTGAGGTGCTAATCGTAGAGCTAGAAAGAGATGGACCAACGTTTACCTAAGAGAAGTTTCAAATGAATGAATGAAGCAGAGATAAAGAAACAGAAGAAAACTTCCTCTCTTAATCTCAACCCATCATGTATCTAGCAGCATGAATAAAACAAAACAAAATAAAAACACATGCCACCCAAATATACGCTTATGAAATTCCAGAACTCCAAGTATAAATGAAAAGTCCTAAAATTTTCCATATGAGGTGAAACAGGTCAACAACAAAGGCATAACATCAGACTTCTTACATAAAACAGTGGTATTATTTTTTTTTCTTTTTTACTATCTGTTACTTACATGAAAAAGTTTTTCTGTCTTTGGAAAAACTGCAACAATATCATACAGCCGGACCCTTGAAGAAGTTGCTCTCTAGGAATATAAAAAGAATGTTACCATATAACAACAACCAAAAATGCACATGGAATGCTGACTCCTGGCCTGGCGGCACTTATATTTCAATGGTGTAACACTTCTAATACGCTACTGACACGTCTGCTTTGCTTTGTAGGCTGACAGAAAAGACCTTTTAAACACACACGAACTTAGATTCCAACATCCATCCCACCAATTATCTCCCTTCCTTCCCTTCCACGTTGTTCTGCTTCCACTGTGCATTTTGCTTGAGATACAAAAATCAAAGTAGATAGCGCTTGCTCTTATAAGCTACTGGAGGGGCTTGCCAGAAATTTACTGAGCACCTGCTATGGGTAGGGCACTGGGGACACAAAAATCATTTAAGGCCTATGTCTGCTCTCAATGGAACTTACCATTTTTTATTTTCTTGTGAGACAAGAAATATATATGACTGAGTGTGATGTGATTAGGTTCACAATGAGAATACTGTTAAGAACAAATTAAACTGCTAGATGTGCAAGAAAATACCCAGGAGTCCTAAGACAGGAGAGGAATATCTCAGAGAGAAAAAGTTATTGTTTAAAAAAGAAAATCTCCAACTTACACTTTATGTGTGTACATGTAAAAAGGCTGGAAAAACAGATATTCAAATATACAATCTCTGAATGATGAGATGATATGGGGTATTTCTTCTTTGCTGATTGGCACCTTTTACATTTTTTTTAATCTCTTGTTTTGTAAAAAGAAAAGACGTGAGGAGAGGGGAGGGTATATAGCTTAATGGTAGAGTGCATGCTTAGCATGCATAAGGTCCTGGGTTCGATCCCCAGTACCTCTATTTATTAAAAAAAATTAAAAACAAAACCAAAAAAAGTCAAAAAATTAAAAAAAACCTAATTATCCTCTCCCCCCCAAAAAATAAGAAAAAAATTGTTTTAAATTAGAGGAGGAAAGAAAAGGGTTGAAGAGAAGCAGCAGGTACTGTGCTTAAACAGGAAGGAAAACCGGCCAGGCAAGCGTGTGCTGAGACAGGGTAGGCTCAGGTCTCAGAAAAAGTTATGGATCCAGGACTCTCTGCCTCTGCTTACATGTTACCACTTGTGAAAGGGACAAAAAGGGGCCACCAGGATGTTTATGATAACCAGAGACAATGAAAGTCTTTGTGACCATCAAAAGTCAGCTTCATGTATGCCTTCCAGGGCTTCGAGAACCAGAATGCTGCCCGTGATTGTATAATATCCCCAGATTTGGCTTTCCACAATTTCGTTAGCAAGGCTAACTGTTGGAAAGGAGGCTAGTCCCTCCTTGATTCCTCCTGCTCCATGAGAGAGAAGGCCATTCCAGCTAACGATAGAGCAGCTCACCTTCTCAGGGATCTGTCTCACTTTCTCTCTCCCTCACTGGATACCTCCCATCAGCACCAGACATTCTCAGGTCTGCCACCTAACAAAAAAAAGTTGACAGCAGGTTCTCAGCTGCCAGCCTCCTGATGCCTTCTGTCCTCTTAGGGATTTAAATTTCTCAAGCAAAGTCAGCAGCACACACAGTCTGCATTTTCTCATTTCCTATCACTTCCACGGAAATGGTTTTTGCAAAGGCAACCAATGACTTCCTCGTCCATAGGGGACTTGCCTGTCCAAGACATTTTTCAGCCCTTCTTCTCCTACTTGACTACGTGGGCACGCTGATGCTGCTGACCTTCTCACTTTCCTGGTTGTCCTCCTACTCCTCAGAGTCCCTCTTCATCCTCTACTTCACTATTCAATGCCGAAGTGCCTCAGGACTCTGTCCTAGACCTTGTCTTCCAGCACTGCACTTTGATCAGGGAGTCTTATCCATTCTCGTGATTTCAATCACTCTCTACAGGGTGACTACTTCCAAATCAGTATTTTTAATTGGAGTCCCTCTTCTGAAGACACTACCCTTTTTTTTTTTCCAACCGCCCATTTGACAATCTCCAATGGAACTCTCACAACAACCCATCTGTCCAAAACATGATGCTCTCAAACTTCTCTTTCTATGCCCATCTCAGGAAATGGTACCATCTACCTACCTGGTTGCTCAGGCAAAGGCAGGGAGTCATCACCCTGTATCTAATCAACATTAAATACTGTCACCCTTCCCACCCAACCTCAATGCCTCTCTAATCCCCTCCTTTATCTGCTCTGATCAGTTTTCTATAATGCAAATCTCATAATTGTACTCCCTTGGTTAAAACCTTCAAGGGCTTCT
Organism: Vicugna pacos; assembly: GCF_048564905.1. Classification (NCBI taxonomy): domain Eukaryota; kingdom Metazoa; phylum Chordata; class Mammalia; order Artiodactyla; family Camelidae; genus Vicugna; species Vicugna pacos. The sequence goes on along the minus strand of NC_132997.1, from coordinate 69,518,175 downwards.
AACTGATCACCAAGACCTACCTCCCTAACCTCATCTCATGTCAGACAGCCCACCAGGCTCAACTCAACTGGTACTTCATTTCCCAGAAGGCACCGTGTTCTTCTTGGATTCAGGACCTTGCATAATCCACCCTGTTTGTGGGAACATTCTCTCTCCTATGTGGCACCCATAACACTTACTGATTCTTCTGGCCCCAGTTTGAATATCAACTTTCTCAAGTTGGCCCCCTGTTATACACTCCCAGGACAGAATTTACTACCTCCTACTTTTATAACATTCCTCCCATTTTTAAAAGGATTGTGTCTGTATTATTTAGAAGAGTAATATCTCCAGCATCCACCTATGTCTGGTTCATTTAAGTTCAATGAATAACAGCTGCCAAAAGATTCTTTAATTGTGGCATCCTTATACATGTGCCATGAGTAAAGAGATTCCTTTATACTAGGTGAATTTTGAACTAAGGAGAGCAGTCAATTGTCATGCACTGGAAGTAGGGGGAAATGTCAGAATGGGGTGAGGTGAAAAACAACATTGTTCAACATTAATCAGTGAAACTTACAAGGTGAAAAAGAAGGAAAATAACTAACTTACCAAAACATTGCAGTGTGATGGATCTGAAACGATGATCGTCAGTCTCGTTAAAATTTTAATTGGTTTTGATTTTCCCTGTGATCAAAAGACGCACACAATAATAAATGATTGATTTTACTCCTTACCAGTGGAAAGTACTCACTAAAAGGTACTAATAAGAGATAGTGAAGATCAGAAAAGGCTAGTCCACATTCTCAAGAAATGTAGACTACAGGCATACCTTGTTTCAGTATGTTTCGCTTTGCTGTGCTTCACTGACATTGAGTTTTTCACAAATTGAAGGTTGGTGGCAACCCTGTCCTGAGCAAGTCTATTGGCACCATTTTTCCAACAGCATTTGCTCACTTTGTATCTCTGTGTCACATTTTGGTAATTCTCCCAATATTTCACATTTTTTATTACTATATTTGTTATGGTAATCTGTAAGCATTGATCTTTGATGTTACTACTGTAATTGTTTTGGGGCTCCACAAACTCCACCCATGTAAGACACAGAATTTAATCTATTGTTGAAATGACAACAAATGATTTAGAAAATTACATAAAATTAATGGATAAAGCAGTGGCAGAGTCTGATAGGACTTACTCCAACTTTGAAAGAAGATCTACTGTGGATAAAATGCTATCACACAGCACTGCATGCTACAGAGAAGTCGTCAGTGAGAGGAAGAGTCAATTCATGCAGCAAACTCCCTATCATCTTATTTTAAGAAACTGCCACAGCCAACTTGACCTTCAGCAACCACTATCCTGATCATCAGGTAGCCTTTAGCACTGAGGCAAGACCCTCCACCAGTAAAAAAGATTATAACTTGCTCAAGGCTCAAACGATGGTCAGGATTTTTAAGCCATAAAATATTCTTAAATTAAGGTATATACATTGTTTTTTCAGACCCTAAAGCTACTTGACTTAATGGACTATAGTACAATGTAAGCATAACTTTAATATGCACCGGGAAACGAAAACATTTGAGTGTCTTGCTTTATTGTGGTGGTCTGGAACCAAACCCGCAATGTTTGAGGTATGCCTGTACAGCTAGAGAAAAAGAGATGTAAGTATACTAAACTACATAATGAAATAATTTAAAGGTTGTAAGACTTCAGGAAAAGATCTTCCAAGAAGCACCGAATTGACAGAAGTACCGACTTCACAGACAGCTAAGTCTTCATGGAAGGGTAAGACTGGTAGACAGAGGAAGGGACAGTGCAGGTAAGAGCACACATCTGACTGGGTGTGTCTGAACTGAAAGAACTAGTATTATGCTATTTAAACAAAACACCTACCTGCACAATTGGCAAAGTTGTAAAGAGTTCTGAAACAGCTACTGGTTTTTCAATTTCCTACAACAAACAATAAACAGTCACCCTAGACGGTACACATTAATGGGATGAAGCAGAGTGGAAAATGTACAAGGGGTTTTGAGCCAAGGTAATTAAAAAAAAAACCTGGCTTTCAGAAACAGTAAATAAGTTGTGTGTGTGTGTGTGTGTGTGTTTAATGAAGAAAGCTGACAAGAGGAGAAGCAGCTGAGAACATCAATGGAGAGGAGGGATGAACAATAGTTTTTGGAATTAACCAATCTAAAACGAGATACAAACATTTACTAGCATCTTTAAGAGGGAAATCAATTAGTATTGAGCCCATACAGTAAAATAAAAAGGACTAAACGTTGTAATTATAGTTTAGTCAGTAACAATGCATTTTTTTAAGTTACTGAAAGTCACTCAACATCAAATCCACATTAGGAATCCTTACACCATGCCCTAGCACTTCACAAAAAACTTTATCACTTATACAAGTATGCATCAGCTCAACTGCTAACATGTAAAACACTGCAGAAAGAGTGACTGCACTTAAGAAATACATATGTAGCATCCATATGACCAATATACACACAAATAATTACAAATGCTGGTTATTATTAACTTCAGAAATTATATTTTACCTGTTTCTTTTCCTTAAATTCAACAACATGATTGATGGCAACAACTGAATAGCCCACTGAAAAGACAAATTGAACATTCTTGTTAAATATAACTACCTCTCATTCCTGTACACAGAGGCTCATCCCAATTGATGTCAAACGAGGTCACTAGCAGGATGGGTATGGGCTCTCGGGTCAGGTCAAACAGCCTGTTTTCAAATCTAAGCATTACCACTTACAAGTTACTTAACCTTAAGATTCTTCATCTGTCAAATGGTGATAATAACAGAACTTCCCTCATATGTCCATCATGAGAAGTAAATGAGATAACACATGTAGATGTTTTAGAACAGTGCCTGGCACATAGTTAGGGCTTCACTTGACCTCAGTGATGTATTATTAGCGTGATACCAAAGACCCTTAACTTTGTGCATCTCCTTTCAACCCTCATTCTCTTTCGTGTCCCTTTGTTCATTTTCATTTGTCCCTTTTCATCTCACTGAATTTATACTTTTTGACTGTCACTTTTATTCTTACTCATTTCTTTTACTTTTTACCCTTTCTACTTCTTCAGAGGCTCTTTTGCTAAGGAGAATGGAGTAACGACTCCTTCACACCTATATCCACGTTCCCCTTTGAGCTGCTCAACATCAAGAGATTGGGAATTCTTGGAAGCCAGGGCCTTGCTTTAGCAACTTCAACACAGCACTGTTCTGGATATCTGGACTACCAAAAATATGTCTAAATCATGACTCCAGTATCTAAATTATTTAAACACCAACGGGAACAACAAGATATTAATATTAAAAAATAATGCATATTAATGCCAAAATAGTGGTCCGTCCTCTCATTAGTTTCTCCAATTTCCTTTCTTTCTTCTTCCCTCAAATATTTACTGAGCATCCATTACTTGACAGGCCCTGCAGAAACCTCTTTATTTTTAAACCCCTCTAGCCCCACTTAGACACTTTACTTTCTAGGAAAGATGACAGCAGTGGTCATTAACTTCAATAATTAAAACGAGGTTTTACTTCTCAGGGCTTTTGCTTCCCTTAGATTTAAATATGAGTAACATTCTAGCTCCCCTCCCCTCGCCTAGTAATTCCTCCGCCCCCACCTACCCTTCCTCTAAAGAACATTATTCCAACACTCACAACCACATATCCCTTCCCCGCTTCTCGGAGCCCTCACAGCACTCCCCGTTTTTGTACCATTTTCCCGCATTTGATAGCGTCAGAAGACTGTCTTGAGAAGTAGGAAGGGGTTGAGAGACTGTACACTTGGAAGCCCCCGCGGCTGCCAGCCATGAGCTGTGGGGCCCTATGCAATCCCTCTCCCTGCCAGGGCCTCAGTTTCCTCGACTCGCAAGAAAAGAGGTGCTGCACTGGGGAACAGCTTCCCGTGCTTTCGAGTTTCCCGCCCCTGGAATCAGAGCAACCCCGCAGCCGGCGTCAGCTTCCAGAGACAGCCGGAGACTCAGGGAGCCCTGAATGAGGCCAGCCCGGGTCCCTCTCGAGCGTGGCCCGATAGCCTAGGGGGCAGGGAGGATGAGTGGGCCCCGAGGCCCGCGAAACCGGGGCGACTCACAGTGAGCGGCGTTCTCCACGAGACCGCGCAGCGCCTTCAGGTCGGAACCCGCTCGCAGATCCAAATCCGCGAACGCCGCCATGCTGCAGTCACATGACCCCGCGCGCGCTTCTGCGCAGCCGCGGGGCCCGCCCCCTGGGGCATGCTGGGAAGTGCAGTCCGCCCCTCCCGCCAGCGGACTAAGTGGGTTTCCCGGGTTCCTGGCTCGCTTTCAAGAACCAGCAGAAGTTAGTGTGTGGAGATCAACAGTCTCACTTCAGTCCTTCGTCTCCTTAGGAATGAGAATGCTTTACCATGAAATAATGTAGACAGTGATTCTTTCGAAATGTAAGTATACAAAATCTATTGCGCGCCTACCATGAACCAAACGCTTTTGCTAAGTGCTGGAAACCCTTCTTAAAAAGTCATTAGGAACTTGTGTTTCTTTCCCTCCCCTAAAGTCCATTTGCTGTCTAAAATGTGCTTAACGGGAAGATGGGGAAACCGACCTGACAAACTTGAAAGACGACTGTCCGAGAGAAAAGGTCGCTTTGCCCAATCAGAACTAGCGGTGTCGCAACACGCTGTCTCTATTACAGTCCCCAAACACGAGATGGCAGGGCTCTCTCTAGGATGCGTGGTTATCTCCAACACTGGTTTAGGCAAAAACAAGTTAGATGAGGGAGGTGCAAAACTGAAATGTCTTACAATTTTCCATCTGAGGAATGTTCAAAGTGGTATATATCCCACATATTTGATGTTTCCACACTTTTGAACTTAGTATAAATGAACTCTTGAAGATTGATAAGTCAATTATCCTAGAACATAAAACTGTGGAATTGTAGTTTACATCAGTGCTTCTCCAGCTGTCTGTGATGAGGGGTCAGTCACCTCCCCTGCAGCCCCATTCTTCCAGGACCAGTAGGTGATCCATTGTGCATTACCAATAGGCAGCTCTGGCCTCAAAAGATTAATCTGATAACATCTGAACTGCGCTATACTTGGCTGAATAAGAAGAGTCCACTAATTGGGGGCTTGGGTATCCAGACAATGCTGAAGGGCTGTGAAAGTTTCTAAACATTTTCGGTTTCTGTACTAACTTATCACACACAGCACACAGATCACTCTGGTCTACGGGCCACATCTTGATTTGTACTCCTTTCTTAGTCTCAGAAGGGAATTTTAAGAGCCATCTGTTCCATGTAGTAGCATGCAATTCTCCTGGTTAAATTTCACAAAGAAGAAAAATCTTTTGCTTTCCCAATGCTTGATATTTCCTAAGTAAGAACAGAAAAAAAATTTTCTTCTGAAAATAGAACAAAGTCGTATAAAGCAAACCCTTTGCTTTTCATTGGAAAGTCTAGTGTTAATTGTACAGGCTTCTTCACCTATGATCACAAAATCTAGATTGGTCTGAAATATGTCCAATGTGTGATGAAGGTGAATCAGATGACTCATTATTTGATGCCAGCATTAGACTACAAAGGGCCTCTTTCTTTGAAAGCCATGGTGCTGATGCTGTAATTCTATCCTTTAGACTTCTTTTCTGTACCCTTTAGACATCTTCACCGTGCACCTAGGTGATGAAGAAGAAAAAGGACGAGAAGGAAAATGAATAGATAACAGTCATAAGCATTTATTGAGGGCAAGCCTGTTGGCTAAGTAATTACCTGCATATTTTATTTTCAAAGCAACTGTAAGTTCAGTACTGCTTTTTAGCAACATCTGCATTTTACATCTGAGTCATCTAAGGCTCAGGTAATCTGGTGGAACTCCATCTGGATCCAGGGGGTTTGGTTCAGTTCTCACTTCGTGTACTGTCTCCTGGGCAAAGCAAGCAGAGAGGAGAATTGGAGGATGGGAAGGGAGGAGGGGGAGAAGAGAAAAGAAAAGAAGAAGAGAATGGAGGGCTGGAGGGAGAGGAAAGAGGAAGTAGGAAGGGAGGGGGAGGAAGGGAAGGAGGTGGAAGAGGGGAGGAGGAGTGGGAAGAGGGCAGAGGGAAGAGGGACTAGGGGAGAGGAGCAGGTAAGAGGGGTGAGAAGTTGGTCTGGAGAGATAGGTGAGGCAGCAAGGATCTGGAGTTAGAAGAAGATCCTGGAAATTTCTGACTGGAAGATAATAGTACTGTATAAATATTCTACGTACTTCCTATCTGCTGTCCAATTTAATCCTCACAAATTAGAGCAGGCAGAGAGCTAGATGAGAGCAGAGAAGGGGTTGGGGACAAATGGCAGGAAACCATACATCTTGTAAACAACAGGAGTCCTTGGGCAGACAGAAAAGCAGGAACCTCTGGCTGATAAGAAACTATACATTTTAGAGTGACAAGTGTCCTGGAGGCAGACAAAGAAAGGTGGGAAAAGGCAGAAATCTCTGGCATCTGAATGTAATCACTTGTTCATTATGCCCTCATTACAATAAAATTAGCCTTGCAGATTGGAAGTACCCATCATGTACGGACATCATGACACTCCCAATCCAGACTAAATAAAGACAAAACTCCCTCCTCCCCTCAGAAACCTGGAGCTGGGATGAAAATCAGGGAATATGACACCAAACCCCTCCCTCCCCAGTGAATGTTCTGCTCATTCATTTTTATACCCTATATAACCAGTTTGCCAAAGAAACTCAGCACAGCTGCTCACTGAGTCTGCGCCCTCTCCCCTTGAGAGTGTACTATCAGTTAATCAATCCCCACTTTCCTTTCTTGACCTCCATCTCGTTTCTGAATTCTTTCTGTGATGAGACAAGAACCTACTCTCCGATAACACAACCAGTCAATGAGAGAGAGATTGTTATTCCTGTTACATCAAGTAGGAGTCCAGGGCTCAAAGAAGATGACTCCTCAGTCATTTCCTCTTCCTTGGAGAGCTAAGGAAGAGAAGGTGGGCTTTAGCATCCAAAGCAACCTTCAAGCCCTTCTCAGTCTCCCTGGGGACCTCTCTTTCTTGGGTGGTTCCTGAATATCAGTGCATGCTCAGGTGGTCTTTGGCCTTATCCTCTTCTTACTTGGTTCACCATTCCTGAGTGAGCCAAGAAATGCTATTCTGGACTTCTGTCCTCTGTCTGCTTAAGGCTGAAGTGGGGCAAGGCAAGAAAGCAGTGTCAATAATATGATTTACATAGATGTGTCAGGAACATCTGGCAGGATCTGCTCTTCCAGATTGAGGGGGGAGTTGGGGAGATTTGGAGAGGATATAGGACAGTTTCCCAGAGGAGGTGATGCTTGAGTTATATTTTGATGCAAGAAATAGAGGAGCGACAAGATGCAGGAGTCTGGGGTATATCCAGAACTCAGTCAAAAGTTGAAGATTTAATAAATGAACCAGTGACTTCTTGTTCACCTTCATACCTATGTCAACACAGTTGTAGCACTGTTGGGTGTATTCAGTTACCTAAACACATGGCCAAAAAATTTACTGAACTGTGCAGGTGGTGGGCCAGCAACCCAAATGAAACCCCCTCTCTTGTTCCCCATGATGGAGCACTTACTGGAGCTGCTGTGCAGATCAGAAAAAAGATATCCTTCCTCTAGGCAGACTCACATTGGCCTCTATTCACCACATGACTGGTAAGTTGGTACAGTGACCCACTTGCCCAGAGGCCCTGGAAAAGTATACTAGAGGATTTGATCGCTGAACCTAGAACTCAAATGGAACTCCACAGGACATCACCAATCCAGGGAGCCTTTCTCAATAACTCCTCCCTTGTCTTCTGGCCTTCCCTCAGAAACTCTCCTTACTGACCTGATATAAGAATTTGTCCGCCTTCTAGGCTGTAACACTGCTTGCAATGTTAGGGGTTTTTTTTTAATGAAATTAAGATGAAAGTGAAATATTTTTTATATCTATGTTTCTATTGAAAGTTTGAAAATGAAAGGCAGGTGAAGAAATCTTATATATTATAAAACTTAGCATTGTGAACTAAGGAGTATTCCTACCATCTTTAAGATGCAAAGTATGCCTATGACCAAAGAATACAACTGAAGACATCATTATGAAAGAAATCAAAAGGAGAGCTATGATTGGTATCTGGAAAAGACATGTGATGGGAAACTTAGTGAATGGAAAGAAAAGGGCCGAAATTGCAATAGGGTTGGTTGTTTAATGCAAGTAAAATAAATGACTGTATTAGTGTTAGGGTCCTCCAGGGAAACAAAACCAAGAGAATATGAATATATAAGTATATACATACATACGTACATAGAGACAGAGACAGAGACAGACAGAATGAGAGAGATAGAGGCCAAGAAAGAGACAAAGAAAGGGGGAGATTTTTAAAAAGAAGTTGGCTGGTGTGATTTTGGAGGCTGACAACCCCAAGATCTGCTGTTGTCAAGCTAGAGACCCAGGACAGTTGATGGTATAGTTCCTCCAAAGGCAGGCAGGCTCAAGATTCAGGGAGAGCTGATATTTCAGTTTGAATCCAATGATAGCAACATGCCCACTGGAAGGCACTGGAATCCTCCCTTATTAGAAGAAATGTTGGTTCTTGTGTTCTATTCAGGCCTTCAACTGATTAGATGAAGCCCACCTACATTGTAGAGGTTAATCTGCTTTACTCATTCTATTGATTCACATGCTCATCTCATTCTGGAAAACCTCATGCACAAGGCCAGAAAAATGTCTGACCAAATGTCTAGGCACCCCATTGCCCAGTCAAGTTGATAAAACCATTGCTGTGATGCTGCCTTGAAATTGTTGCTTATTAAGTGAAAAAAAAATTGCTCAGGCAGCTAAAACTTTTTGACTGAATACTAATTTGCTAAGAATAGTTACTGAAGGCAAAGAACAGGTCCTCAACAGAAACTAGCATTGCATTCCCCTCTCCTCCAGTGTACTGATGAAACTTCTGCTTGAGCTGAAATTTTAGCTCTGTGAATTCTTTGGTCCCTCCAGGCAGAGCCAATGTTCCTTTCCTCTGGGATCCCATGTCTTGGGTTCATATCTATGAGGCTTTTCACATTGCACTGTAACTAGTCTGTCACTTTCGCCAGATAGTGAACATCCGTAGGGTGGAGAATTTGCCTTATTTATTCATCCCTGGCACTTAGCACAGTGCCTATTAATACTTAGCTGGTACATGTTTATTAAATGACTGAAAGAATAGATCAGGGATAGTTTTGCATGGAAATGGGGACATGAACCTGATGGCAATTTTCATTTCAGATATTATTTTGAACACTATAGAAGGATTCCTCAAATTCTACAGGGGATTAGAAAATGTAGAATAAAATGGATCCTATCTATTCTTCAACGAAAGACTTTCTTACTTTCTATTCTGATTATGTTTAAATACCACATGTCCCTCTAGCTTCTGCCCAAGTCCCTGCTACTCTTTTGAATAAAACTACTCCAAAAGTTGTCTATTATCCCAGTTACCATTTGCTCTCTTCTCATGATCTCCTGAACCCAGTCTAGTCCACTTTTGTTCCAACCACTCCATTGAAATAGTTCTTTCCCTACTTGGCATTTGACTTAGTTCACCAATCTCTTCTCCTTGAAACATCTTCTCTGACTTTGAGCATCCAAGCTCTCTTAGTTCTCCTCCTAACTCAATGTCTCCTGCTCAGTTTTTTTGGGGTCTCTCTTCTTCTGCCTGACTCCAGAATGTTGGCACATCCTAGGGTGAATTCCTCATCCCTTTTCTCTATCTACTCTTCTGCTTGAGAGATCTTCTCTTGAACTTGTATCTAACTATCTGACATCTCCTCCTAACATGTCCTTTGAAAAAAGAACTCCTAAAATAATACCTTGTGTGTATTAGACACTCAATGAATGTTGACTCAGTCAATGAGTGAATGCTCGTGTGATCTGTTTTTCTTTCAGTTGAAGAACTTAATTTTTTTTTTCATTAGTCCTTCAGGTTTGGACCATGGTCGCTGACCTTGTCCAATTTGTTCCTTGAAAAAAGCCTTCTGTGGAAATTCTCTTATTGTGGAATTTGTATTGAGGAATAGATTCACCACTAGAGGGTGTGCAAGTACCACTTACATTGCAAGATGAACAAAAAATTGAGTAATTAAAAAAAGAATAAGTGATCTTGGAACTATCCTTTCTCTGATTCTTTGTTCATCTTTTTAATTGTTGTTGAGGACAATTTTTAAAGAGTGCATTTATTTTGTAAAGAGAATGAAAATTTTCTAAAGGGAAATTTTCAAAGGAAAAAAAGTACATTTTTGTAGTTAGCATTAAGGGAAAATGCAAGTGAAAGTATCTTAATTAAAGGACACATCTGAATTAAAACACGATTCATGATTTACTTTTAAGCTGAGGAATTATTTTAAATCATGAACGACTCTTGGTTATAGGCATTTTTCTACTCAATTTGTTTGATGAGTGTTTATTGAGCACCTAGTATGGGGCAAGAATAAGAAAATATCCTTGGCTTTGGGGAGTTCACAGTCTAATGGAAAAGACACTCATATAAACATAAAGCATAATGTAATAGAAAGTGTTATCATAAAGATCTGAAAAAAGTGCTTTAAGAGCTTGGAAAGGATGAGACTGGCCATGGTGAGGGGAATTGTCACAGAGAAGGGGACATTCTTGTGTCCCAGACTAACTGCTTTTGTCCCAACTGGGCCTCCCAATGTCTGTGTTGACAGATTTTAGTCCTCATCACTAGGATGTGTGTTCTGTCTCTGTGCTAATGCTCTAGAGCCCGACTGGTCCACAGGGTAGTACTTGGATATTTATATACACTAATTTTAGCCCTAGACCTGTCTAAGCATTGTTTTCCTAGTCTTTTCGCATCCAGTTCTGGGGTCGACACCCAGACAATGAGTTGAGTTGAGCTGAGTGAGCCAATGGGGTGTACAGGTAAACAGCTGAAAAACTTGGAGAAGTGCAAGAGTATATACACACAGCTGACTCACTATGCTGTACTCCAGAAACAGACATGTTGTAAATCAACTATACTTCAATAATAATAATTTTAAAAAGTAGCCTTTTGGGAAGTCAGCCACATTAGACATTAGAAATCACTGGAGCCCCAGTCAGTATAATGTTAGTATATTTAACTGACCAATGTGTTGCAAGCTTTATTTTACTTGTTTCTTAAAGCAAATCTGGACTGTCAGAGTATGCTGGTTTATGGGAAAATAAACTCGCGTAAGCTTATGTCCTACGGATGGGTATGTGTGGGTCTGCAGAGATATGATTAAGCATATGCATTTAGATGAGTTAGATGAGTACCTACAGGGAAGAAGAGCTTATAAATAGATGCTTATAATTCCTATTATAGGATGTGGCTGCTGTTCTGTACTCCCCCAGAGCAATTCTGAGAGCAGGAGATTGCCAGTTGGAAACATCAGAAAGCTGTAGTTTCAGATGCCCTCGCTGACAATTTTATGAGAATGCTGTTATAGGAAATGAGAGTCTAGACAAGGTTTTGTCCTTTTTAAAGTGGAAGAGTTATTTTTTTTAATGGAAGAAATAAAAAGGATAAAAACTAAAGACATGATTTGATTTAGAGGCCAACACTTCTCTTATTATTTCCAATATAACTGCCAGAGGAGGCTGGCAGGGGGAAGGTGAAGGCATCTTGATATGAATTTTAAAACCCCAGGAAACCAAGGACAGAACAACAAATTTAGGTGAATGTTTAGGTCTTTTTATGAATATTTTGTGAAGCTGTATCTTTAGCTTTTGTGTGTGTGTGTGAGAATACTATGGAAAAGTATCCATGAGATTTTAGCATTTTTATTAGGATATGATTATTTGTTAGTCAACGTTAGAGGGAAACTGAAAGAATTTCAAATTGCTCTGTCTGAATTTTGGAATGATACAATGATAGATGAAATTTAAACTCAATGTTTAAACCAGGTAATGCTGCAGAAGCAGAGATTTTCAATAACTGTGTTTATGCATTGTGACAGCTTCTAAGTTAAAAACCTAGCAACTCTAAGGAGGTACACTCAGCCATCACCAGAGATAGTATAACCGAGATAACTTCTCTACAAAAAGGGGAGTTTGGACCTGATGCTATATTGAAAATGGAAAAAGTAAATCCGAAGGTAGTATTTTACTAATTATTTGGTGCATTTATATGTCTACAATTAAAAGAACAAAAGCAAAATACATCAGAAGCTGCTATGAAACACAAGTGGGCTAAATAAGGTCTGGCCAGAGTGTAGGTGGGAAATAATACTGACAGTAGATTCAAATAAAAAAGGTTGCTTTTCAAATTCTTTGTATAATTAATTAGCATGGAATATTATAGTATAAAATTAAATTTAATTATAATGTAATATATAATTATACTTAATTAGAATGTATAATTAAAAGAGCCAAGACAGAACGTAAGCTGACCCTGATCAGAGTCCTCTATGGGAGGGGAAAAAAGTGAGAAAAATCAAAATGAATTAAAATAAATTAAAAAGTTAAAGTGAGGAAAATCAAAAGTATCTGGTGAAATTCAACCACCTTCAGGAATTTTTTGGAGGCCTTGACACAATTCTAAACCTCAAAACAAAAAACCTGAGATGTTTCAGTGTAGTCATGTATAATCTTGGACAAGTCATTCAACTTGTCCCAGCCTGTTTCCCTCTCTGTATTGAAGGGGGAACAAATGGGTTCTGAGATGCCTTCCAGCTGCATACTAGTTTTCTTTGGTCTGAACTTATGTTTAATACTAACAGAAGTAAGGCTGAAGAAAGCTCCTCACCCATCCTCTTAACTATTAAATAGGATTGCTTTGTGGTCTACATGTTCTCTTCCACTCTTCCTCTGAGGAGATGTATTGATCGATTTACCCCAGACAGAGGAGAGTCCCTGACAAGTTCATAGTAGTGAAAGAGCTGTGAACATTGGCCCATGATTGAGGGATGTTTTTTCCACTTAAAAAATACTGTTCTTTGAATGTGCAGAGGGAAAAATATGGACCTAGTAATCAGATAAACCTGGGTTTGAAACCTATTACTTACCAGCTGATTGCAATAGCAACCGTGTTTCTTTATCTGGAAAGAGGGCTAATACCCATCTTGAAGGATGAAGGAGAGCGTTAGCACACATCTCAATACATTTTGTGGTTTCCATTCTTTTTCTTCTTATTTATGATCCTCCAGGGCCTAACTAGAAAAGAAAATAGATTTGATTATTTTTAGAGTCTTTAAACCAAAGAAATCACTGCTAACTTCCGATAAAAATCTTTAAAACAAAATGAGTGAAATGGAAAGTCTCATAAATAGTAAAAATCAGCCACTCTGACAGCGTTTGAATGCCAAGGGGATTTTAGGCAGTAGGCATTAAATCAACATACACCTCCAGGATTCTTCTGCAGAACATTGTAACCGGTCATTTCTTCTCTTCTGTGCCAGATTTCCAGAATGCCATAGGAAAATTAACCCTCACTTCAATATATTAGGCTCTGAAGTCTGAATATAAAAGCAGCAAAGGTCTATTTTCAAAGCCGAAAGGCCTGTTTTTAGACGCCTGGAGGGTTTGCCGGAATGGGTTTAAGCCCTCTGGAGGTCCCTTTCCCAGAACCCCCAGCTCCTCCTCAGTGCCAGGACCCGAAGGCGTCCCTCTCCACACACCCCCTTTTTTTCCTTCTTCTGAGCTCCCACCCCTCACCCCCTTCAGCTGCTTCTCCTTTTCCATCTTGGCTTTCTCCCATCACTGGTCAAAATAGGAAACGTAAGTATCTGTTTGTTGCTTAGTGTAGCGCTAGAAAGATTTTTTTTTTTAAGATTTTAAAAATTCCTCTCCTGGTTCTTCATTTTGCAATGAGTCCGAACGTCGGCTGGGTCCCTAGTCCTCCCTACCGAACTGTCGTGTACTAGTGTAAGAGGGTTCGGGTCTGTCCGAAAAGGTCTGAAAAACCTCCTGCCGCAAGGAAGGATCCCGGAGCGAAGAGCCTCGGGATCCCGGGAGGCGCGTGGAGCGCCGCCCCCCGCCCAGTGGGGAGGCGCGGGAGAAGCGGCGGCCCCTGCCCAGCCAGGAAAGCCTGTCCGGGAGCCTGGGGGGCGCGGGCGGCAGCCGGCGGCGGCAGCGGCAGCGGCAGCGGGGACGCGGCACGGCTGCCGCAGGGGAGCGGCGGGAGCGGCGGCGGCGGCGGGCGCGAGGGGCGGGGCGCACTCCGCAACTTCTGCCGCTGCCTCCTGGGCGCTCTCGGCGGAGCCGCGCGGCGGCTGTGGGTTGCGGGTTGCGGGCTGCGGGACGGCCAGCCGAGCCCGGCCCGCCAGCCTGCGAGCCCGCGCGTCTCGGGCGTCCGTCGGGTGCTGGAGGAGCCTCCCGCAGGGAGTCCCCGGGCGGCCGCGCTCCCGCGTCGCCCGCTGCGGCTGGGGGACCCGGACTTGTGGGGCCGCAAGGCCGAGTCGGGGCGCCCCCCAGCGGCCGGCACGGGCCCCATGGCTGGGCTGAGAGGAGCGGAACCTGCGAGGTGAAGCCCCCGGGCCGGCAGCAGCCGGAGCGCGTGGCGCGGGCGCCGACTCCATGGGCAGCGGCGCACAGCGGCACGATGATGGACGTTAACAGCAGCGGCCGCCCAGACCTCTACGGGCACCTCCGCACCTTTCTCCTGCCAGAGCTGGGGCGCAGGCTGCCGGACCTCAGCCCCGACGGCGCCGGCCCGGTCGCGGGTTCCTGGGCGCCGCACCTGCTGCACGGGGTCCCAGAGGTGACGGCCAACCCCGTGCCCACCTGGGACGCACCCCCAGACAATGTCTCCGGCTGCGGGGAGCAGATCAACTACGGCAGAGCCGAGAAAGTTGTGATCGGCTCCATCCTGACGCTGATCACGCTGCTGACGATCGCCGGCAACTGCTTGGTGGTGATCTCGGTGTGCTTCGTCAAGAAGCTCCGCCAGCCCTCCAACTACCTGATCGTGTCCCTGGCGCTGGCCGACCTCTCGGTGGCCGTGGCGGTCATGCCCTTCGTCAGCGTCACCGACCTTATCGGGGGCAAGTGGATCTTTGGCCACTTCTTCTGCAACGTCTTTATCGCCATGGACGTCATGTGCTGTACAGCCTCGATCATGACCCTGTGCGTGATCAGCATCGACAGGTAAGGGCCTGGCCGCCCCGTCCCGGGGTCCGGCTGGGGATGCGCTGGCAGCTTAGCCCCGCGCGCTCGCTTTTCTTTCCTGGGAGGATAAACCAGACTTCACGGCGGGATGAAGGGCTGCACTTAAAACATAACCCCCCACGCATCAACCCTACACCAACCAAACAACTTCAGTTACAGCCTAGTCCATATACACCTTTAAAAGAAGAGCTCGAAATGTTCTGGTTTACTGTAGTGAGAATTTTAAGACCAAAGTTAAGAGTATTTTAAAAGCATTAGCAGTTCCACCAGGGGGTCCCTTGGCTTGGTTTTCAGAAGGAAGGGATTTGATCTCCTTTGAGCTTGACAGACCCTTGCTGTGAGCCTGAAAGAATCAATTCTTAACTTTAAGAAATCAGCAGGAGAAAAGCCACCTTGCTTCCCTGATTGTAGGAGCTACTTCCCAGGCCAAAGTAAAGACCTAGGGTGGCCCATGAATTGAGGGTCTACACGTCTTAACGTTGCCCCTCTCTGATTGCTGATTCTGAATCACGTTCTTTTGGAAGCCCGGTTTTAGCGTTCTGCCAGGCTGTCTGTATCCGACAGGCTTACTGGAGTCCACCTTACTCCCTGTCTGAATGGTTGGCTCTAGCATTTCATCATATCCCTTAGGAATCTTCTCTTGAGAACTCCCCCACTGGAGTAATTGAAACAGAGGCTGACCATCTGTCAGAGATGCTGGGGAAAAAAAGTCCTGTCTTGGGTGTCAGATTAGAATAGCAGCCCCAACAAGGTTTCTTCAGACTCTAGGATTACAGGATACTGCATTGGGGCTAGTGTTGGGTCCTAGAAATATTGTGCAGTTGACAACTCAAAGTGGTCCTGATGTTCTTTGGCCACAAAACAACTCTGCTTCTCTTGAAACTGAAATATTAAACTTTAATATTCATAATCAGAATTCTGCTGGTGTTTTAAAGCCAGCACAGGACTGGTATCCTGTTGAGCTTAATGATACAGAAAAATGGTAGCTTATTTTCTTAGTGGACCTATGGCATCTTTAAATGTGTAGAACTTCCAGCATAGGAGAAATAATTGATGCCTCCAAACTTAAAATGACAAGTGTTTCAAAGGATGGTCTAGCACAAAAATGAGATCTTTTTCCCCTCCTATTCCTCCCTGTAAACACTGCTATTTGTGTGTGTGTATCTGTGTGTGTTTTGTTATTTAACATGTTCTGCTGTTTCACTGCTTGGCCAGGGTCTAAAGTTACTGAAGAAAGGGGATATTTGCGGGGTGGGGAAGAATACATTGTAGTTGTATTTACTTAAAAGATCTAGATTATTTTTAAAAATTGATCCTGCCATTTTACATATTATGCTAGGAGCTTCTGACAGCAAACGAGGGATTATTTTTAAGAGTAGAGCACACACTACATATATGATACTATTAGCTCTAAACTTGACAGCTGAAGTTCTGAATTACTGTTATTAATAATGACAAAACCATATGCATTTACAGTCTGGCTGTGGCAACAGGAACTAGGAGAATGCACTCGATACATGTAGTAATTAATCAAGTAAAATGTACATGAATTAAAGCGTACAGGTCCTACTGTTCATCCAACCAAAACGGTGCTTTGTGCATGAATGGAGGGAGCCCTTTTAAATGGAACTTAGTGTGATAAAACAAGTAACAGTTTATGCTGGAAGTAATGCATTTATAATCCTTTTTTCTGTTTCATAATTGATAAATGATAAGTAAACAGCAGTGTGCTAATTTGTCTCCTAAGACAACTAGGTTTGGCTGGGACCATTCTGAGATTCCTGTACACAAGCTAAAGGCTTTTACTCATTATACACTTCTGGCTTAGCAGCAGCAGGAACATCTCCAGTACAGAGAAGAGGTTAATTCTTCTTGCCAGGAGCTTCTAATTTCTTCATCAGTCGCATGTGATTATCACAAATCGTGTTCATATAGGGATGTCGAGACTTATCTCTTAGTTTTTGATGGGAATTGCCCCGTTGGTAAATTCTGCTTAACAATTATTTTAGAAGTTGAACATGTCATTTATTTAGATAAAGAATTTATAACATTGGAAGCCACAAATTGCTCTTCTTCCAAGAACACACTGAACTAAAAACGAGCAAAAGGAAAATGCATTTACTATTGATTGGTTGATAAGGTGGATTATTTCTGAAAAGACTATTTTTTCTTTAGTTCCATTGTATAATATGACCAACGATATAAAAATGTGCTCAGAAAGTATGAAATGGTTTTAATCTTCATTGATTCCTCTATCCATTCCTTCCTGAGTACCTAATATAGGCTATGCTGTGCTTTGTACAGCATAAGCAAAGATGAGTAATAATATTCCTGCCTTTGAGCTCATGCTATATTGCAAGAATTTGGATATCTGTTGGGCATTCAACCTGTACAAAATTGAACCTTTGATTTTTCTTAACCACTCTGCATGATGCTGAGATGCTTTTCCAGCCATTTTCCACTGCAATTTCATGCCAGTCTTCACAGGTTTCAACACTCCCATCCTCACCCTTTATAGATAATGACTCATGATCACTGGAAAGGTGGCAGCCATTGGATGGAAACTCCTTTGTCTTTCCACTAGCCAAGAAACAATTTTTCCTGCATTTGTGCCCTTTCTGTTTCCTGCAGGAAGACATTGTGTCCCAGCAAAGACCAAACCACTTGCCTGCACATCCCATCCCCTTTCCCCTGCTGGAGGACTTTTGTGTTTTCCTTGATTACTCATCTAGTCTTTGTCTTTGGTGTTCGCTCTCAACAGCGTGGAGCTTGATCTTCCATTTTTAAGCCCTCCTTCCTGGGCCTCGCTTTTCCCTCCAGTTACTGCCCCACTTCACAGTTAATCTTCTGGAAGAACTGTGACCACAACCTGTCTTTATTTCCTTACTCCTCAGAGAGATGAGTTTGGCACTCACCAAGTCTACTGTCAATATTTTAACTGGCCTTCCTGCTTTCACTTCTCTCCACCCCTCATCCATTGCCTGTGAAGAAGCTGGAATGGTTTAGTTTTTTAAAAGTTGTTTTAAGTGAGTAACATTCACCTATAGTGAGATGCACAGATATAAATGTACATTTTGATGAGTTTTGACAAATGTCTATACCCATGTAACCAACATTTCAAATAAGATAGAGAATATTTTTTTCATCCCAGAAAGTTCCCATATGCCCCTTTTAGAATAATCTGTTAAAAACAGAAATCAAATTACCTTTTATATACAGTTTAAAAGGATGCAAAACAGTTCTATGTATTGTATAGATCAACTTAGACAAGGAGTAGAAGTATAAAATTGTATAGAGGAATGGTGAGCCCCAAATTCATGAGAGTAGGTGTCTCTGGTGGGGTGGGTAGATGTGTAAGGGAGTAACATGTATATCAATGATACTGGTCATGCTTTCTTTTTTTTGTATATATATGTTTTTATTGAAGTATAGTCAGTTTACAATGTGTCAATTTCTGGTATACAGCATAAAGTTTCAGTCATACATGAACATATAGTCATTTTCATATTCTCTTTCACCATAAATTACTATAAGATATTGAATATAGTTCCCTGTGATGTATGGTATGAACTTGTTCATCTATTTTATATATATATTAGTTAGTATCTGCAAATCTCAAACTCCCAATTTATCTCTTCCCACTGCCCTACCCCCTGGTAGCCATAAATTTGTTTTCTATGTCTGTGAGTCTGTTTCTGTTTTGTAAATAAGTTCTTTTGTCTTTTTTTTTATTAGATTCCACATATAAATGATATTATATGGTATTTTTCTTTCTCTTTCTGGCTTACTTCACTTAGAATGACAGTCTCCAGGTCCATCCATGTTTCTGCAAATGGCATTATTTTATTGTCTTTTATGGCTGAGCTGTATTCCATTGTATAAATATACCACAATTTCTTTATTTTGATGGACATTTAGGTTGCTTCCATTTCTTGGCTATTGTAAATAGTGCTGCTGTGAACATTGGGGTGCATGCATCTTTTTGAATTAAGGTTCCCTCTGGGTATATGCCCAGGAGTGGGATTACTGGATCATATGGTAAGTCTATTTTTGGTCTTTTGAGGAATCTCCATATTGTTTTCCATAATGGCTGCACCAAACTACATTCCTATCAACAGTGTAGGATGGTTCCCTTTTCTCCACACCCTCTCCAGCATTTATCGTTTGTGGACTTCTGAATGATGGCCATTCTGACTGGTGTGATGTGATACCTTATTGTAGTTTTGATTTGTGTTTCTCTGATAATTAGTGATATTAAGCATTTTTTTCATCTGCCTATTGACCATTTGTATGTCTTCATTGAGAGAATTGCTTGTTTAGGTCTTCTGCCCGTTTTTGAATTGGGTTGTTTGTTTTTTTCTTACTAAGTTGTATGAACTATTTATATATTCTGGAAATTGAGCCCTTGTCAGTCACATCATTTGCAAATATTTTCTGTCATTCCATAGGTTGTCTTTTTGTTTTGCTTATGGTTTCATCTGCTGTGCAAAAGCTTTTAAGTTTAATTAGGTCCCATTTGTTTATTTTTGCTTTTATTTCTATTGCCTGGGTAGACTGCCCTAGAAGCACATTGCTAAAATTTATGTTAGATAATGTTTTGTCTATGTTTTCTTCTAAGAGGTTTATAGTGTCCTGTTTTATGTTTAAGTCTTTAAGCCATTTGAGTTTATTTTTGTGTATGGTACGAGGGAGTGTTCTAACTTCGCTGATTTACATGCAGCTGTCCAGTTTTCCCAACACCATTTGCTGAACAGACTGTCTTTATTCCATTGTATGTTCTTTCCTCGTTTGTCAAAGATTAATTGACCAAAAGTTTGTGAGTTTATTTTTGGGCTTAATCTTGGTGGTTGATACAGTCTTGTTATTCTTTGTATAATTTTCTGTATGTCTGAAGTACATTTCTTAAACTTCTTTCTGGAAATAGATATAGAAAAGTGAACAATGCTATATGTAGAGTTTGATGCATTTCCACAAAGTAAACACATAGATGTAATCTGCAACTCAAGCAAGAAATTGAACATTATCTGCCTCCCAGTGATCCCCTCTTGCTCTTTCCCAGTTTCTAGTACTCCCAGAGATAACCAGTGACCTGACTGTTAGCATCATGAATTAGTTCTTGGTCAGAACCTCATAAAATAGAATGGTATATTATGTATTCTTAAATCTGGCTTCTTTTGCTCAATATGATGTCTGTGTGATTCATCCATAGTTTTTAGCCTGTCAGTACTTTATTCTTTTTTTTTTTCTGAGGAGTATTCCATTTAATTTGTTTATCAATTCACCTCTAGATGGACATTTGAATTGCTTCCAGTTTCTGTATATTACTAAGAGATTCTATAAATATTTATTTGTGTACAAGTCATTTTGTGGACATATTTTCATTTGTCTTAGGTAAATACAATACTGGATAATAAGGTATCTTATTTTAATTCTTTATACCCCTTCACATCTTTTGTCTTGTTGTTGTCATGCATTTTAATCTGCATATTTTAAAAACCTATTAAACAGTATTATTGTTATTTTAGACAATCAGTATTCTTATTTATCCACATGTTAACCTTTTCCATTGGTCTTTACTTTTACCTACATTACCATGCCTTCATTTGGAATCATTTTCTTATCAAGTTCAAGAATTTGATTCAATTAGACTTTCATTAGCATTTTTTAAAGTAAGGATTTGCTGGTGACAAATCCTCTCAGCTTGTACTTATCTGAAAATGCCTAGATTTTACTATCATTTGAATGATATTTTTCCTAAATATGGACTGTATTTGAGGTTTTTCCAGCACTTTAAAACGTTATTCCATTGTCTTCAGGCTTCCATCATTTTTGTTGAAAAATCAGTCATTAACCAACATTATTATTACTTCTTTGAAGATAATATGTCTTTTTTCCTCTGCCTGCTTTCAGGATTTTCTTTTTGTCTTTAGTTTTTATCCATTTTTCTATGCTGTTCCTTGGTCTGGCATTATTGATTATTGTCTGCTGTTAATTTGCTGTCAACCCTGCTGAAGTTCATAGTAATGCTCATATTTGTGTATTAATATCTCTAATCAGTTTGCTATTATCTCTTTAAATACTTTTACTGTCTCATCCTTTCTTCTTCTACATCTTCCAAGTTACGTAATTTAGATCTTTTTACTTTATCACCTATGTGTCTTACACTCTTTTCTTTCTTTTTCATTCTGCATTTTACTCTGTGCTTCAGTTTTGAAGAATTTCCACTTACCTTCCAATTTATTAATCATCTTTTCTGTCTAATATGTTTTACAGCCTATCTATTGAGTCCTTAATTTTACAGTCCATTTAATTCTTTTGCATTTAATTCTGTTTTTTTGCATTTGATACTGTATATTGATTCTAATTCTTGGTGAAAATTTTTGCCTTTTCACTGACTTTTCCAACTTGTTATATCTGAGTATATTTCTGAGTATATTCATCGTAGTTAGACTATGATTTCTAAGTATACCAATTGTAGTTAGACTCTTTTTCTACTAACTCTAATATCTGAGTAATTGTGTGTGATCTGTTTTTCTTACCCCCTCTGGATTTTGGGTTTGTGTCTTGATGTGCTTAATAAACTTTGATTGTATATGCAACATTTTATATGAAAAATTGCAGACATTGTAAATGATGCTGTTTTCTTCCAGAGAAAATAGCTGCTAGGCAGGCATATTGAGGGACTGATTATTGTAATCCAGTTAAGGACTTAGCTGACTTTAGGCTTTGTTTTAGTTTTGATGAATCTCTGTCTGCTGCTGGCCAATGCCTCTTTCTAGGGTGTAGCCTTCTTGGAATTTCAGTTGAGAGCATAGGGTTTTCTCAGTGACTTCTCTCGCTAGCTAATTCAGATCTCAATTTTTTTCCTCCCCTCAGCAGTGGGAGACTCTCAAAACTCCCACAGAAAAAATTTTGGGAGCTTCCTACCCAGCCAAGTGTTGAGCTTAGGTTTCGGCTCCTTCCTTCTTATTGGGATCTTGGTATCTCCCGTTTCTAATGTTTGTCTCTCTATCCTCAAGAGACTACCAATTTTTCTTTTGATATTTGTGCCTCTTAATAGCAAGCCCCTTCCCACTCACTAGTTTAAGCATATGTCCCAAGGGGAAGCGTGGCAGCAGAATTTTGGCTCGCCTGTTTGTGAGTCTCTCTGCCCCAGGATTTTGTCCCCTCAACTCCTGGTTGTCTCAGAAAGTCTGTGGTGCCTTCAAGCAGGTGTGTGTGTGTGTGTGTGTATGTATTTGTGCTTTACCCAGCTTTTCTAGTTGTTTTCAGCAAAAGCATTATTAGTCTGAAGCATTCAATAACCCCATCATAGGTACAAGTGAATGCGTCTCTGAAAGATTTTAAATATATACATTATAAAAATATAACCATGTGAATTTCCTGCTTAAAACCCTTCATTGGCTTTTCATTTCACTAGGAATACAATTCAGTCTTTAGCACATCTGCAAGGTCCCTGATTTGTTCCTGCCTTACTCTCCAACAGCAATTTGTACTGTATTTCATCTTGCTTTCCAGAGCATAGTCATATTGACCTTTTTCATTTTCTCCATCATGCCAGATTCTTTCCTACCTCAGGCACATTCCAAGCAAAGCCACCAATTAATCTATTTGCAAAACTATGATTTCATGTCGGTAGTTCTGTTCCCTAATACAGGGTTTTTGATCCCAAGTTGGAAAACTTAAAAGTGTTTAACCCTCTAAAATGGCAACAATTAAAATATCTGAAAAATACCAAATATTGGCAAGGATGTAGAGCAGAGGAAACTTTCATTCATTACTAGTGGGACTGTGAATTGGTGAACCACTTTGAAAATAGTTTGGCATTATCGTGTAATGTTGACAATACAGACACCCTATATGACTCTGTTATTTTAGCACTTCGTATACTACCAGAGAGACTCTTGTCACCAGAAGTCTTGTACAAGAGTGTTTATAATATCCACACATTTAGAATTCCCAAACTTGAAGTAATACATAAGTGTATCAATAGTAGAATGAAGAAATCAATTGTGGTATATTCATATAAGAGACTACTACTCAGTAGTGATTATCAAACTTGAACGTGCATCAGAAGTATCTAGAGGGCTTATTAAAACACAGATTACTGGGCCCCATTCCAAGAGTTTCTGATTCAGTAAGTCTGGGATGGAGCCCAATAACTTGCATTTCAAACAAATTCCCAGATGATTCTGATGCTCTTGGTTCTGAGACTTTACTTAGAAAACTGTTGCTGAAATGAAAATTGCTGTTGTAAAATGAATCTCGCAAAGTAATTTAAACAACTTTTTACGATTAAATTTTTGAAACGTATTTAAGAGCCAAGAGTATAGTATGTAGTATAAAGAGCCTAATCTCTCTACTGCCCACTTCAACAGTGATCGATTTTTGGCCAATTTATTCAACATATTCTTCACAACTCTTTCTTCTTCACAGTATTTTAATTCAAATTTCAGACATCATGTCATTTCACCTGTAAATACTTTGGGGCCCCAAACAGAATGCTGAACAAAAGCAGCAGAGTAGAAAAGAAGACATGTAATGCGATTTCATTCATATAAAAGTTGAAAGAAACAACATTGTTTAGAGACATACATACATAGAAATACTACAGAGAAGAAGGAAATACGTATCATGAGAACAAGGATAGTGGTTACTTCTAGGTGGGAAGGAAGGGGTTGTGATCAGGGAGGCATGCCTCCCAGGTGGTGTCACATTTTGTTTCTTGACTGTATCAATAGTTACGTCAGGGTCCCCTTTAAAAATTACTATTAAAATATCCATGTATATTTTAGGCACTTTTCTACACATGTATTTTGTTTTATATTAAAGGGATAAAAATATTTATTTGATGACATCTTGTGAGGTGTATACGGATTTACATCCGATGTATGATTAATACGAGCAGATGCAGTTATTGTTTGAATGCTGTCAGCATCCGTGAGTTTTTAGCTGCACATGTGAGGGCAGGGGTCATCTTTGGTTGATCCACTGTCACAGGAACTCACCTGGTTTGTTTACAAGAGCTGTAATCTTTAGTTCTGACAAGTGTCTGGCCGAAGCCTTGCTTCCTCGCCAGGTACTATGACTCATTCTTGTCGATCTGAGTTCTGCTCTTGACTTTCATTCTGCTGTGATCAGCAGTGCAGGGTGCTGGATCCCCTTTCTCTTTGAAGGCAGTCATCCTTGCTCATATCTAAAATTGATTTTTAGCTGGTATATATACTCTGAGAGTGGGAAGGATCCTCTTCTTTTTTGTCTTTTTCTCCATCTTGTCCCTGGACTGTAAATCTGGTGGCTCTAGCTCTGGCTCTGGCTCTGTCCGGTCAAAACAGGCAACCAGGGCCACTCTGGAGAAGGAGGAGGAGTGTGCTGGGAGGGTCCTGGAGGATTGTGGGCTCCACTAGATTGCCAGACCCTGACTTCTTAACTAAGGGATGAATAGATCCCACCCTGTTGTCTGTCACAGCTGCTAAACCTCTGTGCCCGTTTCTGATCCTACTCACTCATCCTCCCCTCTGATGTCCACATCCACTTTCTAAAACATTTTTGTGAGTTGTCCCTGAGTCCTTCTCCTTTAGGAAGAAGGGCCTCTTGTGCTACATAAATTCCTAGCGACTTTACACGTAATAGCTCATTTAACCTCTATAACACCTTTGTAAGGGTATTTATTGAGGCCTCTGCTGTCACTGAGGTCTGCTGGCCAAAGGTATATGAGACAGATTATGAACATTTTTAATCCCATTCTGTAGATGAGGAAGCTGAGGAAACACATGCATTGTGTGTGGCGGGAACACCATCTGATTCAGAAGCCCGTGTATGTTCCTCTGCATCATTGTAGCTGTTGCCTGCTACCCGAGGAAGACATTGTTAGGATAGCTTTCAAGGCCTTTTATCATTTGACCCCAGCCTCCTTTATAGCCTCAGTCTAACTAACTGTGTTATAGGCATCCTCCCTTTTGTAATATGTCAGAACAGAACTAATGTTCTCACCCCCAAAACTTGTTCCTCTTCCAAGGTTCCCATCCCAATCAACAGCATCAGTCTGCACCCATTTGCTTGCTAGACATTTAGGTATCATCTCTGAAACTTCCCACCCAGCCCCCCACTGTTGCCAGCCAATCACGCAGTCCTGCTGATTGGCCCCTCACTTTTCTTCTCCCCGCTCCCAAGCGCCAGCCAGCAACCCAACACAAGCCTCTATCGTCTTACATTCGGACCATTTGAAGTAGCCCCCCAGGGCTCTCCCCGTGTCTACCCTTTTCCCACAGTAAAGCAGAGTGTGTAATGCTAGATGTACATTAGAATCACCTGGGCTATTAAAAAAAATACCAGTGCGTGGAGCACATCTCTAGAGATCCTGATTTAATTGGCCTGGGTGGGCCTGGGCATCAGTGTGTTTGAAATATCCCCCAGGTGATTCTAATGTGTAGCCCGCCAGAGGGAGAAAACCCGTAAGTGAGAGAAATAGTATAAAAATGCAAATAAACAAACTTATGTTTACCAAAGAGGAAAGGGGGGAGGGATAAATTGGGAGTTTGGGATTAGCAGATAGAAAGTACTATATACAGAATAGATAAACAACAAGCTCCTACTGCATAGTACAGGGAACTATATTCAATAACTTGTAATAACCTATAATGAAAAAGAATCTGAAAACAAATATATATATATATATATATATATTACTGAATCACTATGCTGTAACACAAGATTGTAAATCAACTATACTTCAATAATTTTTTTAATTTAAAAGAGAAGAATAAAAATTGCAAATGTGATTTTATCCATAGTTCCTAAACTTATCAGCACATTAGAATCACTTAGGAATCTTCAAAAAATTTCAAAGCCCATACCAGACCATTCCACAAACCCGACTGATGCATGATATCTGGGGGTGAGACTTGTGCCTTGTATTTTGGAAGCTTCCTAGGTTAGTCCTCTGTGCAGGCAGGTTTGGGCACTACTGGATTATGCTGTTCTTCTCTTCAAACCCTTTAATGAGTCAAGGAATTCCCCTGCTCTTGGGATAAGATCCTAAGTCTTTAATATGGTTTAAAAAATTGTATAATCTGACAAGTGCCTATCTCACTAGATCAGGAGTTGGCAAGTGTTTTCTGTAAAGGGCTGGATAGTAAATATTTTGGGCTTGTGTGCCATATGGTCGCTGTTGCAACTACTCAGCCGCTGCCTTTGTAGCGCGAAAGCAGCTGTAGACAATATGTAAGTGTGTGGGCATGGCTGTGTTCCAATAAAACTTTATGGATACTGTAATTTGAATCTCATATGATTCTCACAGGTCATTAAATAGTATTTGTAATTTTTTCAACCGTTTTAAAATATGAAAACAATTCTTAGCTGGTGGGAGTGGGGGCTGTACAAAAACAGGTGGGGACCAGATTTAACATTGCCTGAGATTCTGACTTCTGCCCAAGATCTGGTTCAATTCAATTCAATTCTCTATCTTATATATCATCTCTCTTCCCCGCCTCCTGCCCCCCATATTCTGGCACTTCTGAGCTTTGGTTTTTGTTTTTGTTTTTGTTTTTTAAGAAATAAAAATGTTTTATTCTAGAAGGGAAAAAGAGGAAATTTTTTTAAATAAAAACTTCCAAGGTTCAAGTACATTAAAACATATTTTCCTAATGTGGCACCTTTGAGCTTATTTCAGTTCCTTGGCATTTTGATATTCAGGGACTTCACAAGTCTTTTTATTTCCCTCTACCCCCTACCCCTGACACACTATTCTGCCTCTTGGGCTGGTTAATTCTTATCACTTGTCAGGTCCTTGCCTAGATGTTGTCTCATGGAAGCATTCTGAGAATCCCAAGATGATCTTAGACAGTCTTATAACTCCATGTACTTTTTTCTTCCTTGCATTCACCTCAACTTGTAATTAATGGTTTGTGAAATTAACTGTAATGAATTCATGATTTGTGGGATCATCCGTACATTACACATGGCGGGACCAGGGTCTCTCTTGTTGGAGACTGCATCCCCAGCCCCCAGCATAGTACTTGGCACACAGTAGGTGTTCAGTTAATCTTTGTGGCTTGACTGAGGAAAGAAGGGAGGGAGGGAGGAAGGGAAGGAAGGTAGGTGCCTCTGATTCCCAAATGTCTGGCCTTGACTTCTTACTCTCAAGCTTCTTATGAAATATTCCTTTTGGTGACAGCACAGAAATTTCCTTGGGAAACCAAATTAGGGTTAGGAAATTGATGAAACAGCAGCAGCATGACGGCAATGGGGTGGTCCCAGGGGATTGTCCCATCAAGGCACAGTAGGCTGGTGGGTCACTTTCTGCTTTCCATGCATATGCAGAACACTGACATAAACAAAGCCCTAATGATGAGAAAGATTTAGCAGCTTACAGCCAGGAATCGGCTCTTGATTATCATCATTGCTGTGCCATGAAGCTGGGTGAAAAGGCAGGCAAAATTAAATGAAAATCCCAGAACCTTTTTCTTTCAATGAATAAAACATGTTTCAGCCAAGCTCAGTCATCACAGAAGGAAACCCATAGCTGTCAGGCTCGAAGGTGAGACCCATGTAGGGGAGTGCAATAACTGACAGTCGCAACATCATTTATCGAGTGTGTACTATGTGTGTGCCAGGCCCAGTGCCAAGGGCTGTGTATGTGATTCATCTCGCTGAATCCCCACGACCCCTCTGTGGGTACTTTCATCCCCGCCAGCCTTGTGGGATGAGGAAAGGGAGGCTGAGAGTGGTTAAATTATTTGCCCAAGAGCACACAGGAGGAAAACAGTGGAATCCCATTTGGCTGGGGGAAGATCTGATTCCAACTCTTTTGAGGCTCAGAGGGGTGTTGGCTTTGTGAATGTCATGTATAAACCATGTCAAGTCATAGGTGCTCTCTCCTGCCTTCTAGAGAGGGCAGTGATGATGTTGATATCATACTATTATATTGGTATAAGTCCATAGTCTCTTATCTAATATCTTTGGGGCCAGATGTGTTTCGGTACATTTTTCTCTACTGTTACTCTAGGGTACCCTCCACTCCAGTCCATCTATTAGCTTTTGGGTTACTGTTAAGGTGAGGTCACTGTAGAATATCAAGGTCCACCTCTTCAGAGGGGCCAGGTGTGTGTGTTTGTGTGTGTGTGTGTGTGTGTGTAAAGAGAGAGATGGATGAAGAGAGTAAGGGGAGGGGAGAGGGAGAGGGAGGATGCATGGGTGAGGAGCAAGCTAGAGGAGATGGCAGAGGTGAGGTTTACTTAATAAGCAAAGCCTTGTTATTTGCCTGCTGGAAGTTTGAGAACTGTGGGGATACAGAGGTGGATAACGAACGACACAGCCTCATCGTCAAGAGTTTAGCTAGTTGAGCATCAATTACGGTGATTTTATTCACATATCAGAAAATCTGGATCTTTAAAAAGTTAGGTTGTATTTATTGCTTTGCAGTCAATCCCTGTGTGATATGACCTTTCTCGAAGGAGTTTATGAGTCATTTAGCTTCTGGTTGCAAACAACTGGGTTGTTTGAGCACTTCTGTCAATAAAACCCCCGATACTCTGTGGTCTGTTTTTGAACAGCCTTCCCTGCCCGAAGAATTCTTGCTAAGGGCTGCTGCAAAATGACAAATGCCGGGTCAGACCTAAGGGCTCCCTCTCCTGAGGTTGTGTGTTCAGGTCCAGGATGCCAGCCCCTGGGGCTGAGCAGCTGTGGGCATCTGGGAGAACATCTCGAGTGCATCCATTTGGGGAGCTTTATTTTTGTCCATTTAGCCAGTTTGTATTCTCACTTTCACCCTGGCCTCTGATTCAAACTCTGTATCTCTGGGCATTCTGATAATATTTCCCACTCTTTCAAACAGAAGCAGCTGGATTCCTTCCAAATAGTTCTTTCATCCAGAACATCAGGCAGAACCATCCACCTGAAGGGGGCTCTCAATATTTAGAGTTAAACACGGGGAGACGTAAGTGGCGTGCTTCCATCCGTCTTTAATCAGTCTGGCCCAGCTGCCTGAACCATTCAGAATTGTATTTTGGGAAATGTATGCTCTATATGTTCGATTTGAAAAAGTCTGTGGTACTCTCAAGAGAACTCTTTGCAGATTCATCTGTTTTGGTAAATAGATTGCCTCACGGATTCATATTTGATGGTTTTCTGAATACTGCCGGCTACTACCACTCTGGTTTTCTTTCTGGGTCACAAAGGTGACAGTCCTTTATTAGCCATTTCTGAACATGTAAAAATTGCCTTTTCTAATGCTGAGAGTCCTAGGGGATTCATCTCTTCCCTTCTTCAATGTTCATTGATTATTTAGTCTTCATTGGTGACTCTTTTAGATCCTAAACAAAGCAGGAAAGGCCTTAGCTCTCTTGAATCTTATATTCTAGTAAGAATAAATAGGCAAGGAACAGATAAATTTTTAAAAAGCCACACAAGCACACTGATTCATTAGGAATATGTGCCATGTGGAGCGTGGAAATAGAGCGATGTGTTAGAGTGGGTGGTCACGGAAGGCCTTTCTGAGGAGGCTGCATGTACATCAAGATGTAAATAACATGATGGAGCTGGCTGTGTGAAGATCAGGAGGCAGAGGCAGCAGCTGGTACAAAGGCCCCACACCAGTGTGACTGGAGTAGAGAAATCAAAGGAAAGCCTGGAAGGAGATGAGAGTGGAGCAATGGTCACGTGTCATATTGAGGTTTGGGATAGATAAAGAGTTTGGATTTTATTCTAAATGCAGTGGAGCCATTGGAGAGTTTGAAGTCTAGGGTAATATGCTCTGATTTATAATTTTAATAGTTCCTTGTGATTACTTTGTGGAGAATGAAATGGAGAGGAGTGAGACTGGAAGCTGGGAGACCATTGGGAAGGATTCTGCAGTGGTTAAGATAAAAAATGACTGACAGTAGTGAAGATGGAGAGAAGTGGAGGGTTTCAAGATATGTCTTAAAGTCACATTGGCAGGACTAACCTACATTCCAACCCTCTCTCTGCTACATTGTACCCTAAGGGTGACTATTTATGTCCATGTCTTAAGTTCCATTAGAATGGCCAAGAACATGGGCTTCATTTTCACTTCTACTTCCTAGCATTTAGAGTTCCTGGCATACAGTAGGTGCTTGATCATATTAGTTGAATGAATGGATCAATGGATGAATGACTGTCCAGTTCGAGCAGAAACACCTGTGGCTTGAGACCATGTCTGATTCATCTTCTGCAGGCTCACGGACACTAGTGGGAGTACAGAAATATTCCTGAATGCATAAATGAGTCTGCCAAACTTGGGAGTAGAGTAGGGGAGCTTGGGTTAGGAAAAGTCAGGGATTGGGGCTGTTTAGACCAGAATTCATTCCCATAGGACTGGGGAAGGGCACAGAAGTCTCTGTTGAGACAGAAGGCAGAGGACAGGATACAGATTCTGTTTCTGTGACTCCTAACAGTGACCATTCTTAATCACTATACCTTGTTTCTAAACCTCATTCCTCATAATAGAAATATACACGAGTTTAGCCCATGGTCTGACTCCTCTAAAACACCCATTCTCTGAGAGTGTTGTTATTATTACTATTATTAATATTAGTAATAGCTGTGCCAGGGATTTGAGTTCTACCAGACAGTCAGGGTAGCTCTCTGGAACTGGAGAATTGTTTGAATGTGGAAGGCTTGTGGATGTCCTTTCTGACTCTTCTTTCTTCTTTCATTCTAAAAGGAAAAAGTAATCAGGTTTGCCTTTAAGAAAAGTCTATATGGGGTCTTTTTTTTTAATTGAAGTAGAATCGATTTACAATGTTGCGTTAGTTTCATGTGTACAGCAAAGTGATTCAATTATACATATATATGTCTATTCTTTTCCAGATTTTTTCCATTACAGGTTATTACAAGATGCTGAATAGTCCCTGAGCTAGACAGTAGGTCCTTGTTGTTTATTTTATTATACGAGATCATGATGAGGCTTCAGGGAATGCCAGCCTGCCCCCAAACCAGGGAATCCCTGTCCCTTGATGCCAGAAATAGGGGCCCAAAATCAATTCCAGGATTTAATTCAGATGCTACTTGAAGCATGTCAGGGACTTGAATTCATTCATGCTGAGGTGTGCTCAGTGGGTCAGTCAGGAAGGATAAATAATTGGTATCTTACATAAGGTTTTAGATAATGAGAGGGGGAGGGTTTGTGATACGTCATTGCTCCTCAGATAACACCCTAGCCTTCTCCTCGGTCCCATTCTCTGTGTACTTCCTGTGTCACTTTCGTTTTCCTGACTATACCCCATCCTCCTTTGTTTCCATGTCCCAGTACGTTCTGTTTCCCCTGCCTGGAATGCCCCCCTCTTTTCTGCCTATTTCCCAAGCATTCTTTACAATGCAGCTAAGATGTCGTGGTCTCCAGGAGGCTCTCCCTGGCACCTTGGTCTGGGTTAGGGGCCCCTTGCAGCCCCTCCCTTACAACTCTGAGCTTCCTTCTCTATTATCATCGTGCAAAAATGTAATTGTTTATATTTCTGTATCCCCCACACACCAAATTGAGGTTCATGGGGACAGAGACATCTTATTCATCTCTCTGTGCTCCCAGCTTTTATTGGCAGGCAGAAGGTCTGAATAAATATTTGCTGGATAAGTGAATGAATGAATGCACAAATGAATGAAGCCAGCAACAACTGACTTTATTTATGTCTCGAGTATGAAACAGGTAGGGAAAATGAAAGAAGGACATGGAAGCCACACTGTTTATGGTATGTTCTGCTTTGGTGGGCCTCGGTTCCTTAGTCACCCGAGTGGGGACCTCATCAGAGCTGCCAGGAGCCTTTTTGCTGTCTTTGAAGGCACAGTTCTGCTTCTCATGACTTATAAAGATGCTGTGGGTTTCACTTCCAGGATGTTCTGTTATTAAGGTCTCCCTTAAGGATGGTCAGCATAATGAGGATTTTACCTGCAGAGCATATTATGTGACTGCCCCGAGCAGCCTTATTGGGTTAGCTTCCAAGTCCCAGGGGCAAGAATAAACACTGGAAATGGTATGTTGGGATCCACTACAGCCACAACTGTTTCAAATATGCTTGCACAGAATGGGAAATCAGGTGATGAAATCTAACCTTGCCTCAGAACCTCTCATTGCTACATCTTTGGTGAGTCAGGGACCTTTTTCCATTTCCACGGTGGTCCCTGTGTTGACTCTTCTTCCTGGGTATAGCTCCTACCCTGGTAAATTCCTAGGAGACTGTGACATTCCCCTCAGGTATCACTTGTGTGTGACCTTGTGCTAGATTACAAACATGGCCCTCAATTCATCCCATTTCTATATGCCTTTAATGTGTGACTTTACAGCCTTTCCTGCGTCGACTCTTGGCTTGACCTTATAATTTGCTTTGGCTAAGAGGACTTTAGCAAACACGATGCAAGCAGAGACTTGGAATTGCCTTCTATTGCTGCTTTGGGGAACTCTGTGACTGCTACCATGTCAAGAAGCCCACCCTGCATGATGAAAGCCCCATGGCTTAGACCTCTTATTTCCCAGGCTGCCAGTTACCAGTCAGGGGAATGAGATTATCACACATGACTCAGGCACCAGTGGATCTATACCAGGCCACAGACATAGGAAAACCCAGTTGAGATGGACTGAACTTGCCTGGCCCAGAACAGTCCTACTGACCCCCAAATAGTGAGCTGAGTAAATGGCTGGTGTTTGAACTACAAGGTTTTAGAGGAGTTCATTACACAGCCAAAGCTAATCAATAGCAAGCCTTTAGTGGTTTGACCCTCCTCTCCCCCTGAATTTATGTTCCCGTATCAATTTGTTTGTGATAGCACCATGTCTGTCATGTTCTCTGGATGGTAATTTATGAGTCTGCCCCCCCAGTGGACCTTGGAAACTCCAAGAGCAGAAGCAGTGTTGGAGGACTCATAGGATTTGCTCACCTAGCGTCTATCCCAGTGCCAGGGACCAAGAACGCACTCCAGAAATGTGCACAATCCAGATGAGTGTGGGCAGCTCGACTGTGACGTCTTTCAGTCTTGGCTTCTGTATCACCAACAGCCTCTTATTTCTTCCCAACTCCCCAGCTAGGTAACCAAAACCTGTTGTTTGCTATCCTTTTGAAATTTTGTATTTTCACATTCTTTTTTACAGTTGTGGTCTTTTCCCCATCCTTATCATATCCTTGTGTATCTATAGATAATAGTAAAGTTCCCCCCTAGTTTTTTTAAAAATAGGATTATATAGTCATAAAAGACACTGGCCAAAATAAGGTCTTTTGATGGAATCCAAATTTCCTTTTTCTAAATTATATTTTTCAAATGGCATTACATGATGATTGATTTTTGTTTTATTTGGATTTTATTTTATTTTTTAACATTTTTTATTGATTTATAATCATTTTACAATGTTGTGTCAAATTCCAGTGTTCAGCACAATTTTTCAGTCATTCATGGACATATACACACTCATTGTCACATTTTTTTCTCTGTGATTTATCATAACATTTTGTGTATATTTCCCTGTGCTATACAGTGTAATCTTGTTTATCTATTCTACAATTTTGAAATCCCAGTCTATCCCTTCCCACCCTCTACCCCCCTGGTAACCACAAGTCTGTATTCTCTGTCCATGAGTCTATTTCTGTCCTGTATTTATGCTTTGTTTTTGTTTGTTTGTTTGTTTTTGTTTTTGTTTTTTAGATTCCACATATGAGCGATCTCATATAGTATTTTTCTTTCTCTTTCTGGCTTACTTCACTTAGAATGACATTCTCTAGCAGCATCCATGTTGCTGCAAATGGCATTATGTTGTTGGTTTTTATGGCTGAGTAGTATTCCATTGTATAAATATACCACCTCTTCTTTATCCAGTCACCTGTTGATGGACATTTAGGTTGTTTCCATGTTTTGGCTATTGTAAATAGTGCTGCTGTGAACATTGGGATACAGGTGTCATCTTGAAGTAGATTTCCTTCTGGATACAAGCCCAGGAGTGGGATTCCTGGGTCATATGGTAAGTCTATTCCTAGTCTTTTGAGGAATCTCCACACTGTTTTCCACAGTGGCTGCACCAAACTGCATTCCCACCAGCAGTGTAGGAGGGTTCCCCTTTCTCCACAGCCTCTCCAGCATTTGTCATTTGTGAATTTTTGAATGACGGCCATTCTGACTGGTGTGAGGTGATACCTCATTGTAGTTTTGATTTGCATTTCTCTGATAATTAATGATATTGAGCATTTTTTCATGTGCTATTTGATCATTTGTATGTCTTCCTTGGAGAATTGCTTGTTTAGGTCTTCTGCCCATTTTTGGATTGGGTTGTTTATTTTTTTCTTATTGAGTCGTATGAGCTGCTTATATATTCTGGAGATCAAGCCTTTGTCAGTTTCACTTGCAAAAATTTTCTCCCATTCCGTAGGTTGTCTTCTTGTTTTACTTCTGGTTTTCTTTGCTGTGCAGAAGCTTGTAAGTTTCATTAGGTCCCATTTGTTTATTCTTGCTTTTATTTCTTCTAGGAGAAAATTTTTGAAATGTATGTCGGATAATGTTTTGCCTATGTTTTCCTCTAGGAGGTTTATTGTATCTTGTCTTATGTTTAAGTCTTTAATCCATTTTGAGCTGATTTTTGTATATGGTGTAAGGGAGTGTTCCAGCTTCATTGTTTTACATGCTGCTGTCCAGTTTTCCCAACACCATTTGCTGAAGAGACTGTCTTTATTCCATTGTATATTCTTGCCTCCTTTGTCGAAGATGAGTTGACCAAAAGTTTGTGGGTTCATTTCTGGGCTCTCTATTCTGTTCCATTGGTCCATATGTCTGTTCTGGTACCAATACCATACTGTCTTGATGACTGTAGCTCTATAGTATTGTCTGAAGTCTGGGAGAGTTATTCCTCCAGCCTCTTTCTTTCTCTTCAGTAATGCTTTGGCAATTCTAGGTCTTTGATGGTTCCATATAAATTTTATTATGATTTGTTCTAGTTCTGTGAAATATGTCCTGGGTAATTGGATAGGGATTGCATTAAATCTGTAGATTGCCTTGGGCAGTGTGACCATTTTAACAATATTGATTCTTCCAATCCAGGAGCATGGAATATCTTTCCATTTTTTAAAGTCTTCTTTAATTTCCTTCATCAACGGTTTATAGTTTTCTGTGTATAATTCTTTCACCTCCTTGGTTAGATTTATTCCCAGATATTTTATTACTTTGGGTGCTATTTTAAAGGGGATTGTTTCTTTACTTTCTTTTTCTGTTGATTTATCGTTAGTGTAAAGAAATGCAACTGATTTTTGAACGTTAATTTTGTAACCTGCTACCTTGCTGAATTCTTGAATCAGCTCTGTGTGGACCTTTTAGGGTTTTCTATATATAGTAACATGTCATCAGCATATAATGACACTTTTACCTCTTCTTTTCCAATTTGGATCCCTTTTATTTCTTTCTCTTGCCTAACTGCTGTGGCTAGGACTTCCAGGACTATGTTGAATAGGAGGGATGATAGTGGGCATCCTTGTCTTGTCCCAGATTTTAGTGGGAAGCTTTTGAGTTTTTCACCGTTGAGTACTATGCTGGCTGTAGGTTTGTCATATATAGCTTTTATTATGTTGAGATATGTTCCCTCTATACCCACTTTGGCGAGAGTTTTTATCATAAATGGGTGTTGAATTTTATCAAATGCTTTTTCTGCATCGATTGAGATGATCATGTGGTTTTTGTCCTTTCTCTTGTTGATGTGATGTATTACATTGATTGATTTGCGTATGTTGAACCAGCCTTGTGTCCCTGGGATGAACCCCACTTGGTCATGATGTATAATCTTTTTTATGTGTTGTTGGATTCTATTTGCTAAGATTTTGGTGAGGATTTTGGCGTCTATGTTCATCAGTGATATTGGCCTATAATTCTCTTTTTTTGTAGTGTCTTTGCCTGGTTTTGGTATCAGGGTGATGGTGGCTTCATAGAATGAGTTTGGGAGTATTCCCTCCTTTTCAATCGTCTGGAAGAGTTTGAGAAGGACTGATATGAGTTCTTCTTTGTATGTTTGGTAGAATTCCCCGGTGAAGCCATCCAGTCCTGGACTTTTATTTGTAGGGAGGTTTTTAATTGCTATTTCTATTTCCTTTCTAGTGATCGGATTGTTCAAGTGTTCAGTTTCTTTTTGATTTAGTTTTGGTGGACAGTATGTTTCCGGAAACTTGTCCATCTCCTCTAGGTTATCCAGTTTGGTTCCATATAGTTTTTCATAATATTCTCGTATGATATTCTGTATTTCTATTTTGTTTGTTGTAATTTCTCCATTTTCCTTTCTTATTTTGCTAATTTGTGCTCTCTCTTTTTTCTTCTTTGTGAGTTTGGCCTGAGGTTTGTCGATTTTATTTACTTTTTCAAAAAACCAGCTTTTGGTTTGGTTGATTTTTTGTATGGTCTTGTTCATCTCTATTGTATTTAATTCCTCTCTGATCTTTATTATTTCCTTCCTTCTGCTGCTTTTTTGGGCTTTTTGTTCTTCTTTTTCTAATTGATTCAGGTGGTGGGTTAACTTGTTTATTTGAGATTGTTCTTCTTTTTTGAGGAAGGCCTGTATCGCTATAAACTTCCCTCTTAGCACTGCCTTTGCTGTGTCCCATAGGTTTTGAGTGGTTGTGCTTTCATTATCATTTGTCTCAAGGTATTTTTTAATTTCAGCTTTGATTTCCTCATTGATCCATTGTTTTTTCAATAACATATTGTTTAATCTCCATGCTTTTCTTTTTTTCTCCTTTGTTTCTCTGTTGTTGATTTCCAGTTTCTTGGCATTGTGGTCAGTAAAGATGCTTGAGATAATTTCTATCTTCTTAAAATTGTTGAGGTTTCTTTTGTGCCCAAGTACATGATCGATCCTGGGAAATGTTCCATGTGCACTTGAAAAGAATGTATATCCTATTTTTGGGGGGTGTAATGCTCTGAAAATATCCACCAAATCTAGTTTTTCTATTGTAGTATTTAATTTCTCTGTTGCCTTGTTTATTTTCTGTCTGGAAGATCTGTCTAGTGATGTTAATGCAGTGTTAAAATCTCTGACTATGATTGTATTCCCATCAATATCCCCTTTTATCTCTGTTAGTAATTCTTGTATGTACTTAGGTGCTCCTATATTGGGTGCATATATATTAATGAGTGTAATATCTTCATCTTGTATCACTCCTTTAATCATTATAAAATGTCCTTCTTTATCTTTCTTTATGGCCTTTGTTTTAAAGTCTATTTTGTCTGAAATCAGTACTGCAACATCTGCTTTTTTGGCTTTTCCACTTGCATGGAATATCCTTTTCCATCCTTTCACTCTCAATCTATATGTGTCCTTCTCCCTAAAGTGGGTCTCTTGTATGCAGCATATTGAAGGTTCTTGCTTTATTATCCACTCTGCCACTCTATGTCTTTTGACTGGAGCATTTAGTCCATTAACATTTACAGTAATTAATGATAGATGTGTGTTTATTGCCATTTTGAACTTCTCTTTGCAGTTGAATTGGTATATCCTCTTTGTTCCTTTCTTCTTCCTTTTGTGGTTTGGTAATTTTCCTTTGTATTATCATGGATTTTATTTAATTTTTGTGACTCCCTTGTAAATTTTTGACTTGTGGTTACCCTTTTTTGTAAATCTGTTAACCCATTACTATAACTGTTTTTATTAAACTGATAGTAACATGATCTCAAACCCATCCTACTGTTAAAAAAATTTAAAAAAGAAAGAAAAAAATATTCTGTATTTCCCTGCCTCCCTCTCCCACTCTCAGTGATTTGTATATCTTCTTTTATAATTTCATGTTTTCTTTATTTGTAATTCATGAGTTATCACCTTTCCAGTTGTGAGTTTCTCATTTCTGTAGCATCCTGCTGCTTTTCTATTTAGAATAGCCCTTTCAATAATTCTTTTAGCGTGGGTTTAGTGTTGCTAAACTCCTGCAGCTTTTTTTTTTCTGTGAAACTCTTTATTTCTCCTTCTATCCTAAAGGATAGCCTTGCTGGATAAAGTATCCTAGGCTGTATCTTTTTTTCATTCAGGGCTTTGAATATATCTTGCCACTCCCTTCTGGCCTGTAGTGTTTGTGTAGAGAAATCAGCTGAGAGCCTTATGGGGGTTCCCTTGTAATTAACTCTTTGCTTTTCTTTTGATGCCTTTAGAATCATTTCTTTATCCTTGACTCTGGCCATCTTGATTATGATATGTCTTGGTGTGGGTCTATTTGGATTCTTCCTGTTTGGAACCCTCTGAGCTTCCTGTACTTGGATATCTGATTCCTTCTTTAAGTTTGGGAAGTTTTCAGTCATGATTTCTTCAAAAACCTTTTCAATCCCCTTTGATCCTTCTTCCCCTTCTGGGACTCCTATTATGGGAAGATTGGGACGCTTTATATTATCCCAGAGGTCCCTTATGCTAATTTCATTATTTTTTATTTGCTTATCTTGTAGTTCTTCTGAATGGGTGCTTTCTATTGACCTGTCTTCTAGATCACTAATTCGTTCCTCTGCATTATCTAGTCGGCTTTGCACAGCTATTAGATCATTCCTCATCTCTGTCAATGAGTTTACCCATTTTGCTTGGCTCTTCTTTATAGCTTCAATTTCATTTTTGACATATTTTATATCTCTAAACACTATCTCTTTTAATTCCTTCAGCAATTTGATCACTCCTTTTTTGAAATCTTGATCTAGTAGGCTATCGATGTCTATTTCATTGATCTTTCTTTCAGGGGATTCCTCTTGTTCTTTTAATGGAAAGGTTTCTCTGCTTCTTCATCTTGCTCATACCTCTCTGGCACTGTGGTTTATGGAGTATCAGTTGTCTATTTTGGATCTTAAGGATTTTATCTATCTAATGCCTATTTAGGAATAGAACTTAGGAAAAAAAAGAAAAAAATAAGAGAGAGAGAGATTTTTAAAAGAAGGGAGAAAGAGGGTTTGAAAACAGTGTATAATGAATAATAGAAGAGCGAGTTGAAGCAGAGTATTAATCGGGTTGAGACGTTCTTTTAAAACCTTTTTTTAAAAAAAGGGGGTGGGGAGATGAATAGATGTATTTGAAACCTGTGTCTAATCAATAACAGGACATCAAAACCCAAGAGAAATAGAAATGAATTAAGAAGTAAAAATTAAGAGAGTAATAGAAAATAGAACAGGTAACAACAGATTTAAAAAAAAAAGGGGGGGGTTGTCAGTGTTCTCCTGGAGTGTGTGTGCTTTTAATGTGATGTCCTTCTGTCTTCGTCCTGTTTTGGAAGCTCAGCTTGTTTTCAGAGGCCCTCCGTTGGCGCCCTCTTCTGTGCTGCTCCCAGCACCTGTCGGCAAGCCGATCGCGCCGCCTCCTAACACGGGGTCAGGTGCAGCTCTCCTCTGCTGTGGGCGGGCGGGTCACTGCCCCTCCGGATGCCGCAGTCAGATGTTGCAGACTGGCCAGGCAGGAGGGCGGGTCGTGCCCCCTCCCAGCACCTCGGTCAGGGGCTGTGTTCCTGCCCGACAGGCGGGCTGCCGCTCTCCCTCTACCTGCGCCGCCGGTAGCTCCGCTGCTCTGTGAGGCTGCGCGCTCTGCCCTGGTCGGAGTTCCGCCCTGGTCGGCGCTCCACAGGTGGGCTCGGGGAAGACCAAGGGACAGCCTCATCCCTGCTACGAGCCAAAACCCAGCTCCTTGTTTGTCTTTGTGGAGCAAGTTCTCTGAGGGACCAGGATGGAAGGATCCTATCTGCCCCGGGCTGTAGGCCCTTCTCAGTCTGGCCCTTGAGGCTGCTAAGCCCTTCTGTGCGGACGCAGGTTTCGCCTCTGCCCCCGCCTGGGTGCTCAGCGCTGGAGGATATGGCGGCTGTGCCTGGGCCCCGCCTCTCTTCCCCTGAAAAGTTTCCGCGGGTTTTCAGAGATGGGGGTATGCACCCTTCCCCCGAGAGCACATCAACCTTGCTGTTTTATGGAGGGCCCAGGTTGTTCTGTCCTGTACACCCACAGCCTCGGCGCCCAGCCCCTTGCAGTCCCCCGGGGCTGCCTCCGTGCAGCCGCCGCCGTCCTCCGCCCGGCTTGTGCAGCCTGGCCCTGCCCGTCGCTGCCGGCCTGCGTCTCAGGCTGGGTGTCTGGGGGACGCTCTGTGCCCATTTAACTTAGTTCTGTCAGACAAGGGCTGCTCTGTACAGATCCGAGCCTCGGAGGCTCCCCCTCCGTCCCGCTGGCCTCTCAGTTGGAGAGGGGAGACCCAGCGAGCGAGCGCCAGTCCTCCTCTGCCGCTCCCTCCCCGCGGGACCCGTCCCGCGCTGCTTTGCCTTTTGTTCTTTCTTTTTTCCTTTTCTCCTACCAGATTTTTGGCGTCTTTATCTTTTGAAGAGGGCGATGTTCTGTCGGAGTTCCGCAGGTGCTCTGGTTGGCTGAGTGGGTCTGTAGATGTGGGTCTTGGTGTGTTTGTGGGAGAGGGTGACTTACGAGCATCCTTCTACTCTGCCATCTTCTCCGTCTCCCTGGATTTTATTTTTGATGTGTAAGATTTATATTTTCAAAATGAAGAATTTTTCCACTGAACGCTATTAATTTCATCTTGTCTAAGGTGATAACTCCTCAAACAAATTCATTTAATGTGTAGCTTTAGTAAAAATCCATGATTGATTCTTAGCATTTTGGGATCCCTAGAAAGTGAAGGAGTATTGCATAGTGAGAAGGAAGGAAAAGGAGGGTAACTCAAGTAATGGCCATTAACAACTCCCCAAGAAATTTTTATTCAATAAATGCCAAGTGAAGGGTTAAATACTGTCCTGTGTCAGTCAGACCCTGTGCTCCACAATGACCATCTCACTGAATCTTCCTAACAGCCCCGTGTGGTACGTTCTATTATCCTTATTTTACAAATGAAGAGAAGTTTAGAGAGTTGAATCAGGTCACCCAGAGTCAAAACCTGGAATCAGACTTGGGCATATTCTTATTTCAGAGCTGGTGTCTTAACTCTTATGCACAGAGAAGGAAAATATGGTGTATTCCTTTTAGATCATGTATCCTCTTTTAAAGATGAAAATCAAGTAAAATATCTAGACCTTGGAGGTTCACATGATATCAGTACCCTGAAATACTTTGTACAGAGACAGGGCAGGGGCTGACCTTGGTGCATATGTTGGTCCATACCCATTCCTAATTGCCCAGAAGTTCCAGGTTTGGCATGTCAGAGGTCAAGTGAGGTCAGTCAAGCTGTCCCCCCAAATTACCAAACAGAATCAGTAGACATTAAAACTGGAAGGGAAACCTGTGCTAATTCCCATCTCCAGGTCTACTCTCTGCCCTTCTCTACTCTGTTCTCTGCTCTGGGAAACTGATGCGCTCTCTGGCTTCTGTTTGGGTTCAGATAATGGTAAGTCCAGAGGAGGAGATCAAAGGGAGATCCAACCCTTCCTGCAAGTCGATCACCTTGCACTGACCATGTCCCTTGACTGGAAGTTGGCTGCTCCTCTTAAGACAGTCCTTGCTGTACAACTCCTTCCTTCTGGGCCCTGCCTACTTTCCTTCTCCCTGTGGGCCTGGGATGGTGATGATTCTCCTGTGGCTGCATGGTCCTTTGTAGTGTCCCTACCTCCTGCCCGTACCCCCGTAAGCAGCCTCCTTGAATTACCCTAATTTGAGTGTGCGGTCCATTTCATGCAGAGACCCTGATTGCTATGGAATCCTACAGATTATGTAGTCCAGGCTGCACATTCTATAAAGAGAAGACTGAAGCACAAGGAAAGTAAGCACCAGCTGAAGTGACTGACTACTCAGTGGCAGAACCAGACCTTGGAAGGCATTCTGGGCTGACTTCTTGTCCAGTGACGCCAGTGACAAAAAGACAGTGAAAGACACAACATTCATTGAGGAAGTTGTTTATTTATGCCCTTTTCTTTGTAGAGCAGCGTCACTGGGTCACATCTTCCTGTAATGACTGGCCCAGATCACTGCTCCACTGCACTCGGGCAACTTCTCAGCTATGACTCTTGCATTACCTTGGGCACTCTAGAATAAAGAGATTTTGTGAATGGGCTTCTGTGTTCATCTGGTTACAAATTTAAAAGCAGTGTAGGCAGATGATTTGTGTGTGAATGTAATTCATGTCTTTCGGGGTAAATGGTTTTTGTTCTTTAGGAAAGGCAGAGTTTTCATCAATTTAATAAACACCCACCAACCAATATGGCAGTGAATCAGGTTCTTACCATCAATGGAAGAATATCATTACACTGTTTGTTTATAACAATTGTTGAATGGTATTCAAGTTGTAATTACTGAAACTTGGCTTTGGCCAATGCATGAGTGCAGGATAAACAGTCGGGAAATATTTGTTGAATTATTGAATGAATGAATATTCATATTGTCAAGTGCGGAATGGTTTAAAGTTAGCAGTAGTACCTAATCTGTCTTTGACTTCCAAGGAGTTCCCTGTTGGCTATTGAAATCTTGTAAAATTAATTAGAATTTTACTGAGGCCCCTTTATTTGTCTGTTCATTTTCTGTGTCTGGTATGATGTAGAAAGAGCACTGCCTTTGGAGGGTGAAGGCCTTGCTTTTAGTTCCATTCTGTGACTTCCTCATTAGCTGTAAGACATTATTTCACTCTCTTCTAGCCTCCGTTTCCACGTTGTAAAAGTTGGGTTGGTATGGTATTTCGGTGGTAAAAATAAAAACATGTATGCAAGAGTGCTTTTTTGTGAGTTGTGGAGATTTGCTTTCACTGTCGTGTTAGGGTGTTACAACCATCCTTTGAAACAACATACTTGGCAGGATGGTGGGGCCTGTTGACATTTTGATCCTTGACTTGTACTAGTTCATATGCTTAGGATCTCCTCCCAGGATCTGTAAGTAATTCCCCCTCTCTTAGAATGACAGATTTTCCTTCTTGATAAATGTAAATGTAGTTATGATTAATAAAATGCAAATTTACTTAGGAATATTTAAGCTATCATAGCTTTTTGTCAGTCTGAATTTTTTCAGTCAACTGATACTAAAAGTACAATTACTACTAAATGTGGGTTTGAAAAATGTTTTGACATTTAAAAGGGGTCCTCATTTTTGAAGGAGGATGGGAATCCTTGGGGTGTACCTTTTAGTTTGTGAGAGACTACTTGAACTCTACCTCTCCCTAGAACTTGTGGGACACTAGCTGGTGCCAGTCTAAATGAGATTGTTGGCCCAGGGACTGGGATGGGATTTCAGATTTTTGTGTCAGGTTTATGTATTGAGAAATAAGGCTGAACTAAT
This sequence comes from Vicugna pacos, assembly GCF_048564905.1. Taxonomy (NCBI): domain Eukaryota; kingdom Metazoa; phylum Chordata; class Mammalia; order Artiodactyla; family Camelidae; genus Vicugna; species Vicugna pacos. The sequence goes on along the minus strand of NC_132997.1, from coordinate 69,474,893 downwards.
GCCAGTGTCCAGGACAAAAGTGAGCTTGGGAACCAACAGTTGGGAGCAGGTAGATGCCAGAGGTAGAAACTAGATTAAAGGTTAAGCCTTCATGGGGCAATTTGGAGTTGTGACTATAAATTATCCACAAATCAGTAGCTATTTGGGAGAAGTTATGGCAGTATGGATTATGTTGTTCAAACATAGGTTTCCAAACCCAGCAGATCCCTAATGACTTGGGTCCCCAGCCCTACACATGTCTTCTTGCCACAGTGGATAGAGAAGCAGGATTAGTGAAAAGGGAGTAGGAGAGATTTTCTGGGAGGGAGTAGAATGAACACACATAGTATAGTGGTTTTTATTTCATCTTTTTGTTGTTGTTTAACAGCTTTGATGAGGGATAATTTACATACCATAAAATTTACACAGTGTAAGTACACAGAGCAGTGACTTTGAGTGAATTTCTTATAGAGTTGTGTCTCTTTCACCACGATCCAGTCCTGGAACATTTCCAACCTCCCCACCCCCATTCCCTGTGCCCTTACTTCCCATTGACCACTCCCAGGCAACCACTCATCTGCTTTCAGTGTCTACAGATTTGCCTTTCTTTGAAATTTCATATAAACAGGATCATACAAATGTGGTCTTTTGTGTCTTCTTTCACTTGGCATGATATTTTTGAGGTTCATCCATACTGTAGTATGTATCAGTCGCTCATTTCTTTATATACACACATTTTTTTTGCAGAATAGTATTCTGTTATATGGATATACCATATTTTGTTTATCCATTCAACAGTTGAAGAACATCTGGAATGTTTCCACTTTTTTTGCTATTATGAGTAGCTCTGTTATAAATCCTTCTGTGGACATTTTTACATTTTTTTCTTGGGTAGATAACTACAAGTGGAATTACTAGTAAGAATATGTTTAACTTTCTAAGAAACTGTCAAACTATTTTCCAAAGTGGTTGGACATTCCCAAAAGTAGTGTATGGGAGTCCAGGGTCTTAATGTTCACATCAGTCATTTTGCTTATAGCCACCCTAGCAGATGTGTATTAGAATTTCATTGTCATTAAGTTCCTACCCACTAACCATTTTGAGCATTTTATTAGCCAGTCATGTATTTTCTTTGGTGAAATGTCTATTCAGAACTTCCCCCACTTTTTAAATTGAGTTCCTTGTGGTTTTATTATTTTGTAGGAGTCCTTAATATATTCTGGATATAAGTCTTTTATCAGATGTATGATTTGTAGATATTTTCTTTCATCCATATCTTAGTAATATGTGAATTATTTTATTCATTTATTGTTGGCAAATATTGATTAGCACTTACTCTGGAATGGATTCTGTTCAACACATCAGGAACAGAGAGCAAACAAACCAGACCAAATACTCACTGTCAAAGAACCTTCGATCTAATGGAGGGAGCCAAACAACATAAATATTAAGAAAGTATAATAGTAAGAAATGTGTGCTATGCAGCAAGTTAAAATATGGTGAGATGAGGCAGAGGAATACTGCTTTAGAGTGAGTGGCCTGGGGCATTCTCTCTGGTAGGAAGACATTTGACTAGAGACCTGAATAAAGTTAGGGGACAATTTGCAGCAACATGGACCGACCTGGATATGGTCATTCTAAGTGAAACCAGAAAGAGAAAGAAAAATACCACATGATATCACTTATATGTGGAACCAAAAAAAAAAGACACAAATGAACTTATTTACAAAACAGAAACAGACTCATAGACATAGAAAACAAACTTATAGTTACCAGGAGGGAAGGGGGTGGGAAGGGATGAATTCGGAGTTTGAGATTTACAGATACTAATTATTATATATAAAATAGATAAACAACAAGTTTATATTATATAGCACAGGGAGCTATATTCAATATCTTGTAGTAACCTATAATGAAAAAGAATATGAAAATACGTACATGTATGACTGAAACATGCTGTACATCAGAAATTGACACAACATTGTAAACTGATTATACTTAAATTTTAGAAAAAGGCAGTAGGCAAGCTGTGTGACTATTTGTGCAAAGGGTCCCAGCTATACTCTTTAAAGATCATGACTTCCAGTGTTTTCACTGTCTAAATTTCTGTGGTCTAGGGCAAAGCCCGAGGTCGTGAACACCAGGAATGATATTCAAGATATTTAACTATGACTGCTGACCAGTCACAGTGGATGTGGGTCTTGGGGCTGGCTGATGGGGATGTGGGGGCCACTCAGGGAGCTTGGGGCAATAGCAGTTTGCCAGCTAGAATGGAAGGATCATAATATTTTAACAATTGGTGGTCATACCAGTGTATACCTGGTATGAGGTCAGACTTAACAGCAGATATTATCAGGTAGTTTGAGGGAAAGAGTAGTTGAGTCAGGGGAGGTCCCCAAATATGAGCATGGAAGCACCAAGAAGAAACCAGCCCAGGGTCTCCCCAGTGGACATTCGGCTTTGAGGGGTTCTGATCTGAGCACAAGACAGCTAACTATGTTGTGTTAGTTTCTGGCGCACAGCATAGTGATTCAGTTATACGTAAATATTCTTTTCATTATAGGCTGTGACAGGATATTGACTATAGTTCTCTGTGCTATCCAGTAGGACCTTGTTGTTTACCTACTTTATATATAGTGAGTTACTATACGGTCCAGCAATCCTGGCATATATCCAGAGGAAACGCAACTCCCAGTTTTTGAGCGCTCTTTAAAGCACATGACTTCATTTAATCCATTCATTATTGTCCCAGGTAGACTTCCATCCCTTTAAATATGTGAGCTAACTGAGGCTCAGAATGATTGCAGTTTACTCAAGATCATACAGTTCATAAGGGGAGGAATTCCTCCTTTTCAGAGGATGATCTTTCTTTAAGTGATAGTCCTGGAAACCTTTAGTTTATGTTGTAAATACATTCCCGAGAATGAAAACGAGAACTCCAGGTTCCCACAAAGTATGGCCCAAGAGAACAACATTAAAACTCATACTTCATATTCTTAGAATATTTTTTTCCATTTAGATTATGGTTATTTTGGGTATAATTCTAACAAGGTTGCTTATCTGCTTTCCCAGTTGTCAGATTAGAGGTGGAACATCAGAAAAGGGAGAGGAGCTGATTGCGGCAGGAGCATTAAAATGGCACGAAGTTGGAGGCCCAGCTTCACAGTGGAGGAAGAAATAGTTTCCTTGTCTGTGAGATGAGTGGGTTGAACCGGTTAATCTCTGAGTTCCTTTCCAGCTCTAAAATTCAATGTGTTTAAGACAAAAAGTATAAAAAGCTTCAGAACACACATACAGGAACAAAAAAAACCCTGAAGAAATCTGGACCCAGTATGGAGGAAATAATCCTAGAGGACCTAGTAGCTCCTGGGGGCGTAACTGTGTCATAGGCCGCGTGATGCTTGGTTCTTCTGATGGTGTTGAGTGATCAGGAAAACATCAGAGTTTGTTCTGCAGATGTGGTTTCAGGATGCATAAAAGCCCACAAATTACTTTTAAAAGATTGCATTCAAAAGTGCCTATCAAAATGTTTACAGCATACACATGCTCTATAGGACAATTTGCTTAGTGAGACGTCTTCTTTGATAACGTTCATCATGGTTTTATGGGGTTTTTGTTCCTCGGTAGATTAATTCAGATAGTTATGATAGTATCTTGATTCTTTTGGTTTATACTAATTCACAGCATTTTTCCATCCTAGATTCCTGTTAGCACTTTGACAAAGTTTCTAGTTCTTCCTGGAGCATACCCTTAGTGTACAGCGTATCTTCCAGTGCTTCTCACTGGCTTTATGGTTTGCAGACTGCCAGTCTGTTAGACTGACGGCTCCTTGAGGGCAAGGACCAGGTCTTCTTCATTCTGTTTTCCTTTGAGTTTTGTTAAATGTGTGTTAGATCTATGAATCAGTGAATGAATGAACTACAAAAGAATCAAGTCCCTCAGTGGCCCCCATCCTAAACCCTATAGATTTGTCTTCAACAAGGCAGTGCTTCTTGCTTTCTTTGCTTTCATTCCCATCACCCCTCTCCTGTTTTGTTTTGTTTTTTTTTTGGTGGGGGGTTAGTAATTAGGTTTATTTTTAGAGGAGGTACTGGGGATTGAACCCAAGACCTTGTGCATGCTAAGCATGCACTCTGCCACTTGAGTTATACCCATGCCCCTGTCCCTCCCCTGTTTTTTTGTTTTGTTTTGTTTTGTTTTTTAACTGCACTCCAAGACAGCCACTAAAGAACAAATCCCTGCATGCTGATTGTAGGAAATTCAGATAATCCATAAATGAATACACTTGAGAAGGGGAAAAAAATCATCAGGCATCCCACCATCCAAAAATACCTATCATTGACTTCTAGGAGATATCGTTCTAGTCTTTTTTCTTAGACATCTCTTTATAACCTAGATGTCAGCTGCCATTCAGCCTCTTCTCAGCTTCCTCCGAAAATTCCACTTGCCTAGAAATACTTATAAGTCATTTGTAAATTCTGTTTGGCAATGGAGTTTTGGTTGTTCTTTTAATCTTCCTCTCCATTTCGTGGGCTCCCACCTTGCTACATCCTGCCTTCTTTCTCCTTGTTCATTCCTAGCCTTCTAATATCCCATGGAAGGTATTATTTTATTGTTTAGTATTCAGAGAACTTTTGAGCTTTTGTGTTCATACCGTCAATCTCCTTAGAAGATAGTGGTAGTGGAGGTGGTAGCGGAAGATGGTCATTTTTTCCTCTTGCATATAAATGTCTTTCAAATGTGGATTCATGCTCAATTTTCTTCCCCTCATTTAAATAATTGTGGTTAAATGCACATAACGTAAAATTTATGATCTTAACCATTATTAAGTCACAGCTCTCCTCCCCTTACAAAAGGGAAACTCTGTACCCATTAAACAACTCCCCATGCCTCTCTCCCCTCAGCTCCTGGCAACTGCCGTTCTCTTTTCTGTCTCCGTGAATTTGACTCCTCTAGGTACCACCTGTTAGTGGAAATTACACAGCATTTGTCTTTTTGTGACTGTCTTATCTTGCTCAGCATTATGTCTTCAAGGTTCACCCATGTTATAGCAGGTGTCATATCTTTCCTCTTTAAGGCTGAGTAGTATTTCATTGTGTGAATAGATCACATCTTGTTTATCCATTCATCTATTAATGGACACTTGGGTTGCTTCTACCTTTTGGCTACTGTGAATAATGGTACTATAAACATGGGTGGGCACATATCTCTGAAAGACCCTGCTTTCTGTTCTTTTGGGTGTGTATCCAGAAGTGGAATTGCTGGGTTGTATGCTAATTCTATTTTTAATTTTTTCAAGAACCCTCATACTGTTTTCCACAGCTGCTGCACTGTTTTAAATTCTCACTGTAGATAGAATTTTATGTCTTGCTGTTTTTATTTAAAATTATTTTGGGTGCAATTACCCCACAATTGAGTCATTTTTCAAAATTATGTCTTTTGGTGACTGCATAACTTATTTAGTTATTTTCCTGTATATTGATATTCAGGTTGTTTCTGGGTTTTGACTATCATTAAGGGTATCATGAAAATACTTGTTTGCTGCTCTGATTATTTTTTACAGGATAATTTCCTGTAAATAGGCATTGCAAGAGTTGGTATATTTTTCATATTTATGGTATATATTGCCACATTCCTTCTGAAATAGATTATACCAGTTTAGTTTTTACCACCAAGAGTGTGTGAGAGTATCTGTTTCATTGCATTTTTGCCAACACTGGGTAGTATCATTAAAAAAATTTCTTTTCTTTAAACCTTGACAATTTAAGAAACAAACACGGGATCCCGTTTTGTTTTGTATTTTTGATTAGAGATGTCCAACTCTTATCATGTATTAACTGTCCACCTATTTATTTTTTTGTGAATTGTCTTTGCCTGTATATTCATCTTTATTTTGCTAGGAATAATTTATTTCTGATTAAAAATACTATGTTTATTGTAGAAAATTTGTGATATACAAAAAAAGTATAAAGAAACTAAAATTTTTGCTTTTATAACTCAAATACCATTAAAATGGTGAGTATTCAAATACTCTTTCTTTTCTTTGTATCTCAATATCTATACTAATTAAAAATTAACTCATAGGAACTCTTTATATTTGAAGAATAATCTCTTTTTGTCATAAATGTTTCATATATACTTTTCTGGTTTATCATTTGCTTTTTAAATTTTGTATGGTGTTTTTAATGTAGTCAAATCTATCTTCATTTATTTATATCATTCATATATCTTAGGTTGGATTTTTCCTCAAGATGTCTTTATTTATCCCTTGATAATTTAAATACTTGTTTGTGATTTATCTTAGATATTTCATGGATTTTTTTTTTTTTGCATTCAGTTCTTTTGTTACTTTCTTTGTTGTAGTAAGGTTTAATACTTCTGGGCTATTATTCTGTCTGATTAGTTATCAGTTCTTATACCAATATCTTGCTGTTTTAATTTTTTATTACCTGATAGGATCATCCATTTCCTTTGCAAAATTTTTTGACTAATATCATCTTAGTGTTCTTCTAGATGAGCTTTAGAATTACTTGACTCATTTTGAGAAAACAAAAATCCTAGTATATTTCTAAGATACAATTTCTAAATAATTTTTACTTTCCAATGACTTCAAAATCTTGTCTAATCATTTTAGGGATATTAATTACAATTTTTAAAATTATACTTATTTTCAAGTCTCTGTGTTTGTTCTAATAATTCTTCCTCTGGTGTTAGGTGTCTTGAGTTTGGTGCTTCACTCTGGTGATTGTGGTTGTCCCCAAATATTTTGTGGTTCTTGGTTGTGGGCTTACCTTCCCTGTCTGTTAATGGTGTCTCCCACTGCCGTGGCCCAGAACAGTGAGGGTGGGAGCATGCACTTACAGGTGCAGTGTTCTGCTAGTTAGTGTCTGGGGCATAGGCTTGAGTGGAGGTTCGTTCCTACTGTGATAACTGTCCGCACACTGTCCCTACACCCATCCCACTTTCTAGCTTAGAGCACCCCTAGAAGCTCCCACACATTTTTCAGCAGTCATTTTCTCTGAGCATTTTGGTCTGTGATTCCTCTTTTAATCGGATCCAGTCTACCTTCTGTCTTTAAGGGATTCCATATGAATTTTGATTCATTGAAGGTGAACCTTCTTGCTTTCCAATACTGTTACGGGTTTTGAAAAAAACTCTTTTTATACATCAAGAAATTGGTGTGTAAAGATTGAGGCTGTGGTATACAATGGTCTTTAATTCTGAGCTGATCTTATTTTTTATTTTTTAAGAATAAAAAAGTTGGTTTTTAATATAATTAAATTTCTTTTCACTAGCTATGTATTAGCATATATATATGCAAATACCTAATATATATTAAATATGTTGATATACTACTAATTATATAAATTTCTTAACATTATACTTGCATTTGTGGGATTAATCCCGTCCATGGTCATTATGAATTCTTCTTTTATTTTTTTTTCCAAATGTTTGTCAGTATTTTGTTTTGATTTTCGCATATCACATATCTACCCAATCACACTAATAATTACTTGTTTAATGGCTAGACTATAAGAACTGGGAAGACAGAGACCATCTTTTTTCTTGTGTTTTAGCATAGTACCTGGTAGATTACAGGCCCTATGTAATATATATTAAAATGAAAGACATGAGACTGAGCTACAGTTAATTTCAGCAATTTATTCTTATTTGGAGCTAGTTTTTTCAGATACTAGAATTGTATTAGATTCATAAAATGAATTGGATGGATTTACATCTTTTTGTCCATAGAACATCCAGTTCTGCAGCCTTTTTTTTCCTTTAATCTTTCAGTTTCCTTCATTATTAGTAGTCTATTTACATTGTCTACTTCTTTTGAGGTCGATCTGGGAAATTTATTATTTTCCTATAGATATTTGAAGTCAGCTGAATTATATAACCTACTTCACCTGAAATTAACATGGCCAATCTGCTTTTTAAAAAGTTTGCCCAGTGGATCTGTTTATCCTTTAACTCTCTGTGATTTTAATAGATGTGTTTATTTTTAAGCTATGCTTTGTTGAATATTTTTAAGATAAGCTGAACGTCCTTGTTAATAGTTAGATTATTCATGTAAGTGATTTTGTGAGTTGTATGTCTTTGATTTTTCATAAGGGATGGGGGTTTTTGTGGAAAGCAGAGAATGGCTGCTACTGGAATGTTGGCCAGTTGCCATTTTTTGTGTCGTTTTCTTGTACAGTTCTGAGCTGAACTTCCTGATTTTGGTTTCCTTCCCTTCAGTCTACTTTGCTTATATCCATCCTGCTGATTTTCCCCAAACACAGCTTTGATCATTCATTTCCCCTTTGAAAATCTCCCTATTGTCTTCAGAATAAACTTAAGACACTTTAGGTGTTGTTTAGAGCTCAGTATCCATAGGTATATCTTTTCTTGTTTCTCATTAAGCCCTTGCACAAATTATTATTCCAGCTGAATCAGTCTTTGTATTCCCCCTACTCCCCCCCTGCAACCCTGCCTTGTAGGTTTTTATGTTTGAACTTTGTTCAAGATTTTATTCACATTTGGGTATTGTTTTCCATTTATCCACCCGCTGCTGATTATCCTTAGCTCACATCTGACCGATTCCACTGAGTCCTCCCTTATTAACAGCAGGAAGTGGGCTTTTCCCTCCCGTGCGAGGGAGGGCAGAGAAAGGGACAGGAAGGTGCCCATGGGTAGATGTAACTGTCTGCATCCTGGTTCTTGGGGTGGATGGTACATTCATGTTATTCACTGTATTATTTTTAAAGATAAATAAAATTAATGAAAAACAGGGTCATACATGGAGCAATGTTGATAATGTGTTATGAACCAACAATTATGTTTATTTCCATCTAGTACGGCTGAAGCCAAAAAGGAAAAAAAAAAAAGAGCTTCTTCTATTTACAGACTTTATCAGTTATCTTCCCAATTAGACTTTGAAGTCTTGGAACCAGAGACTTAGTGTTGTCTTTTTTTTTTTTTTTTTAAATCCCCCACAGTACCCTGAATGAAGATAAGCTTGGATTGGAAGTCAAGAAACTTAAAAATTGGAATCACGCTATTATGGCTATATTCCCAGCACTGAGAATTTGTGTGATGAACTTGTTCAACACTTAAAAATATTTTTTTCTTTCAGTGGATTTTGAGTTAAAAAATGGTTTCACATTTTGTTTCATTTCATCCTTTCAACAGTCATCTAACCTTTATGGGTCACAGATGCCTTTGAAAATGAGGAATTTGAGTTACATCATTTTATGGTTTCTTCCCTCTTCAAAGTTCTTTAATTTCATGATGTATTTCTTGTAGACTATACTGAAAATAGACTTGGAGATTTCCCAGGTAAATGCCAGAGAACTATAGGGAACAGCTGCGACCAGATATTTCAAACTTGAAAAATTAAAACTCTTGGTCAAATACTAGAATAATTTTCATGTTTGTGAGAAAATGTTAGAGAACAAGAAACAGGAGGATTATTAAGCTTCAACTTACTGGAAATTATAATTGTATTTTGACTTAAAGAAAAAAGCTGAAAGGGAATATGAACAGAGTTCACTTTAAACGTTTTCTTTTGGGCTCGCTATACATAAGAAAAATACTACATGTCCATCTTTATTCTCAGTATAGTTTTGTGGGCTATGACATATTTTCATTAATGCTAGTGTTATCTCTGGTGGTTCTCTCTCCTCCATTTCCCCCTTCAGTGCACATGAACAAAACCTACACACACACACTGGACCACTCATCTTTCTCGATCATTTCATGACTCTTCTACCTTGGAATCTTTCCATTTAGTCCTCCTGTTGAATTCTGTTCAGTATTCAATGTGCAGCTTAAACACTAGTTATTTATATAGTGTTCCTTTAATGTCCCAGTAGAAACTGATCATCCCCGAGTCTATCTCCTAGAGGTATTATGTACAATCACATACCCACTCACACACACACACACACACACACACACACACAATTGATAGCACTTCCCACATACTACCTTATTCTAAATGTACACGTATGTCTCTGTCTTCTCTAGATTTAAACCTTGTGGACAGGTACTTGGTAATATTTTTGTGTGTGTCCCACCTAAGACCCAAAATACTTACTGGGCTATGGTAATTGCTTACTGAAGACAATAGCTTGGAACAAAGTTTTCTGAACCTCTCTTTTAAGTGAAATACGTAGGATTCAAATACGCAGAAGAGATTAAGGGAATATTTTATTAGTATAAGTTGTTAGTTCAAATTTGTGACATTTTATTATTATAAAGTCATCCAAAGGATCAATGAAGCTGATTTAATAGTCTTCCAGTGAAACCTTCAATGAAATTGGTGTTTGTGGAAGGCATTTCTAGTCACATCAATTTAAGCATCTAATTTATTTTTCTCTCTCTTTCATTCTGTATCTCTCATTCTCTTTCTCTGTCTCATATATACACATACTGTGTTGCTCTTTGCATGGTATCAAGAAAATCTGGGCTCACACGGATGAGCAGCTGCAAATGGTAGTGCTTTTTTAACAGCTTGCTTTTCAATTTAACTGTTACAGTAGCTCAGAAGAATAGGAAATGCTCGTTTCAAATTAACATCACAGGAAGCAACAAGTGCAGGCACTTTTAATTGTTAAGTGTTCAGTTTAAAGAGTCAATTAATGGGTTCCTTGGCCATCTTAATTTGTCACCATTTGGCAGAAAATACTGTATGAATGTATCTTGTCATTGAATTGAGTGGAGCACACTTAGGTTGTGTTGTATTTGCTTGTATGATTTTATGTGAGTAGCCATGTGCAGATCTGGATTTCAACAAAAATAAACAAAAGACCTCCAGTCTTCTTAATCAGTGGCACATTCCCAAGAAGTTCAAATAGATTCACAAGGAAACTTTATCATGAATGCTCCAGGGAAAAGCAGAGTTAACCAGGAAGCATAAATTGTCATTTGGGGTCTCTTTTCTGTTAAAATTTGATAGAGAACACAAGTGAGTGTGGGTGATGTTTTATCTCTCAGTTCCAAAAAAAGATTGATGTATTTTAACAATGAAATTGAAATCAAATGTTTGCAGAGCCCTGGAAGCCATGTATGCCTACTCACACGACTGGGATAAAAGATGTTGGCATTGGAAAGGTTCATCATATCTACCCCTTTGATTTTTCCAGGTGGGCGCTACAAAGATGTGTGTGAAAGTCTCCAGCACAATATTTAGTGTCTGCACTCAATGTTTACTTTCTTGAATTAATGAATAAATAAATGAGAAATGAGAAAGAATGGGGGAGGGTATAGCTTAGCTGCCTAGCATGCATGAGGTCCTGGGTTCAATCCCTAGGACCTCCATTAAAATAAATAAATAAACATGGTTATCTCTGTAAATAAATAAGTGAAATTTAGGGAGGAGAATATAGCTCAGCAGTAGAGTGTATGCCTAGTATACATGGGGTCCCGGGTTCAATCTTCAGTACCTCCATGAAAAAAATAAATAAATAAACCTAATTACCCCTCCCCCCAAAAAAGTACAGAAAAAAAAAGAAAAAATTTTTAAAAAGAATTATGACTGTTAATATTTATTGAATGTTTACCATATGCCAGACACCTGCGGAGTGCTTGTAATAAATTCAGGATTATTATTATTCCCATTTTACAGGTAAGAAACTATTCTTATACTCATTTTACAGATAAGAAAACTGAGGCATAAGGGGACCAAATAACATGTTCAGTGTTGCCCAGCTTATAGACAGCCTAGCATGGATTTGAATTCTGGCTCTGTGATTTCCCCAAATCCAAACGTTTAACCATTGCACCATACCAATGAGATGCATTTAGCAAGCACAGTGCTTTCCCTAGTGGCTAATTTTTGGGTAATTGTAGCTGATTTTATGCAGCCATGCAAGGCTGATCTTTCTGTTTTATTTATCATTTTCATGGAACTACAGTGATTCTTAATTGTCAGTTAACCTTCAGCAGTATGTTTGCCAAGAGCATTAAAGGATACAGATCATGCCTGGGCACTTAGATTTATAAAATGGATTTGATGTTCCCAATGAGCCTTTCCACACTCTTTTCAGTTCAGGCGGATGCACTGATGTATGCGGGGTATCCTTCCTGACACAGTTTTTATCGTGGGCAGAGCAGACAAAAATTACACCGAAAACCAAAGGCCTTGGTTATTTCTTCTACTTTACATTTCAGTGATTGTCGATTTTGTAGCTTGGCAGGACTAGTTTTGAAGACCATATGGGAAAAAAAAATCATAAAAGAAGAGTCTTAGTAAAGGCCTTGAGAATTGCTGAATCTTTATGCTACTTTCAAGAGCTTTTTGTTGTGTGATAATACAAAGTATAGCTTAGGAAGAAGGGAATAATATTTACTTTGAGTAATCATTATTTACTTCTGGTTTCAGTAGTTACTTAGCTGATGGATGTGCTGAGAAGTTTCATGAGAAAGGCCTCATGGTCTCTGTGGGAGAAGAATGTCAGTGCATAGTCATGAGATGACATGATATTGTTTAACAGTGTGACTTACCAGGTGCTATGGAATTTCAGTAATGGGAGTGAGCAGCTGGAGGTGGGGCACAGATGGGAGGAACTTAACAGTGGAGGTGACACTTGAGCAAAGCCTTGAAGGAAGTATAGTTTTCCAGGTTAGGAAGTGGGGATTAGAAATATATGGACACTTCCTGACTTTCCCATTTTGGCCTCCTCCTGTGTTTCTCTGCCTTGTTCATCTACTTCTTTTTCTCTCTCTTTGCTTTCTGCCGAAGAGGAAAAGCAACTGAAAATGACTAACTGAAATAAAAATACTCTTATTTTTTCTCTTTTTTCTACATTCTATCTTTTATATTTTATTTATTTGTTATTATATTATTTATTTTTTAAAATTTTGGTGAGGGGGGTAATTAGGCTTATTTACTTTTGGAGAAAGTACTGGGGATTGACCCCAGGACCTCATGCATACTAAGCACGCACTCTACTGCTTGAGCTATACCCTCCCCCCTATTTTTCCTATTATTTTTGAGAAGAGGTCTTAAAAAAGAAGTAAATTTGATTTGTTTGGTTTAGATAGAGCCTTTATTCATATCTCATACTAACACCTCGATATCACAATTAGCTAATATTTAGTAAAAGAATGTGCGGAACTGTTGAGTTCCTGCAGAAGTAAAGAACAGGGGCAGCTGTTTCTTTCAGGCTTTATATCTGGACCCAGTTGGATTCTTGGTCTCCACATGATTGGCTTTGTCTGCTTTTAACAAGATTAGTCCAGTCTTTTGTAGATACATACAGGTAGGTCTTTCCTGTAAGAATCTGAGATCTTCCCTATTATGCTGTGTCTATGGTCGTGGATTTTTCAAAAAAGCTCTGTTTAAAATGTTCTGCTTTGTTGACCCTTTAGGAATACCATGGCCTGATCTGTTTGGGGTTTGGAGTGTGAACTTTGTATACTAGGCGACTAGCTTTGGTTATCAAATCAAGTGTCAGAAGTCTGTCGAATGTACTTGATAAGGCAGGTACAGGATGACAGCTTGCTATAGTTTCCAAAAAATTGCTATAACCTTCGGCTTCCTTTGACTCTGCAGTCAACTGCTCAGTAATGGTAGTCTTTCCTGTGCCAGGCCTCTCTCCACTAGATGGAGCTGATATTTGCTGCTGCAGCTCCAGCCTAGGGTGATTTTAGTAGTAACAGAAGGTGAGTCATTCATTCAGTAAATATTTACTGAATACCTATGATCCAGACTCCGTAGGGGTTGTGAGTGATGGGTTCCCGAGATAACTAGAGTGGGCTCTGTCCTTGGGAGGGTCCTCTCACTGTTGTAAACAAGTAGCAAGGCAGCAAGTGGAGGAGGCCACAGAGAGAGGCGGTCTAGTGATGTGGTTAAGCATGCTGTTTCTGGAGCCGGGATACGTGGGTTCGCATCCCAGCTCATCCGCATACTAGTTTGCTGGCTAAATTACTTACCCTCTCTGTGCCTCAGTTTCCTCATCTGTAAAGTGTGATTAATAATAGTGCCTCTGCCCTTTCTATGTTTATTTTCTATGTCCTTGAGTCTGTTTTTGCATTTTAAATTAGGGGTTGGGGGTTAATAGACACCCATTACTATATATAAAATAGATAAACAACAAGGACCTACTGGATAGCAGAGGAAACTACAGTCAGTTTCTTATAATAACCTATAATGGAAACAAATCTGAAAAGAAAAAAAAATATATGTATGTATATGTATAACTGAATCACTTTGCTGTACACCTGCAACTAACATTGTAAATCAACTACACTTCAATAAAAAATTTAAGAAAAATTAGTGCCTCCTTAACAGGGCTGCTCTGGGGATTGGGTGAGCCAGTGTGTAAAACACACAGCACTACAGCTGATGGAAACATCCACACTTCCTCCCCTGCCCCCAGCTGCGGGAGGCACCGGAGCTCCTGGAAGACAGGGAGCTTTGCATTATTTTCTGTTGGTTCCTATGCATGCTGCTGCAGGGCACATAGTAGGCACTCCTCCTGAGCAAATCTGTTGAATAATAAGGCAGGGTTTGAGAATGGGCTTTGGGAGTCTAGCTGAGGGAGTCAGGTATGGAACTGTGGGTCTAACAGGGGATCTTGAGCTTTCTAGTTTTTACAGTTTCTAGATTTCTGTCCTGCTCCTCCTGAAGAGGGATCTTTATCCTGAAAGAAGGCCATTTTGATGAGATCTTCCTGAAAAAATAATGCAACAAGATAGATGCGAGTTTTCCCCATGTATTCTGCTGGAGGGGAAGGAGGGCTCCCAGTGTGACCTTTCATCCCTGGGGGGCATCTCACAGGAGGGGGCCGGCCTCCTGGGGCCATTGTCGCCTCTCCCCTTGTCTGCCTCTCCCCTGCTGTTTCTCTCTCCAGTGAACCAACATCGTGAAGGCAAATGTCAAGATGAGGAATCAGAAGAGCTTAATTTGTCACATTGAGTACCGCTGTGTGTGGAACGGCAATTTGCATTTTAATGTTTTGCTTATTCCAGAAAAGTGGCATTTTACAGATTTCCTGTATTATTCATGAAGTTCAAGACTTTGGCATTTAAAAAATATAAGTTCAGGTAATGACGGAGAGTAAAGGAAGTGAGGCCCTGTCAGGTTTTCTCACTCTCCTTGTCTTACTGCTTTTCCACCTTTTTAAGCATTGTCTAGCTCGTTCCTAGGCCCCGTACCCTGATGTCAGGAACAAACATGAAAACAAACATAGAAATGTTATCCCGGGCACTGCATCCGGCCTCCACCATTAGCTTCAGAGTTCCCAAGAGAATGTATGTGGTGAGAAAAAAATGACTGACTGACGTAGAGAAATAGAGCATGTATCTGACAGCGGGCAAGTATCACCAGCAACTTCCTGCTGTCGTAGGGGATGAACCATCCTTAGCCGAAGCCCACCCGTGGCCACATGGCTGCATTTACTGAGTGTTAAGAACCCCCAGGGTGGTGATCCTGTCTGTTGGAAGCATGAACAAACGCTGAGCAAAGATCAGGTAACCCATCTGCTCTTCTAAATTAATGTGTTTTTAATGAAAACACAGTGGAGTTCAGGTCCAGGAGAAACCCAGGCAGGCTGTGCTGGGGAAGTTCCTCCCCAGAAAGGCCTGGAATGAGCATTGTTTTAGCTGGGAGCCAGGTGGTGCGACAGCTCCTTGCATAAGAGCCACATCCCTGTGGTCACATCCAAGTGGGAAGACGCACCTCATGGGCAGGTCCGTCCCCTGGTTGGGGGTCTGGCAGGCATCCCAGGGCCTGTTTGCTCGCTCTTCTCAGAAGTGGTACTGAGGCTCTAGGACTCGTGGATCTCTGCGTGCTGGGCTCAGTCCTTATCATCAGGCATGACGGTGCCATGTGAGGAGCAGTGAGAAATGCTGGGGGAAGAACCAGCACAGTTTTAGGACTGAGTAAGGAATAAGAGTCAACTGTAGTGTTATTTAAAATGCATCACAAAAATGGAGGCTGGAGGTGGATTGCAGGAAGTTAATGCTGGTTCTCGGTGGAAGTGGCAGTTAACCAAGGCAAAGTGAGAGAAGTGATGGGGCAGAAATGCAGGGTGTCATTCAGTTATTTAGATAACATTTATTTAGTGGCTATGTAGCAGGTACCGAGTCCTGTACTATATGGAGGGATGTGTTTGTGTGTCAGAGAGGAAGAGAGAGAGAAGGGAAGGAACAGATGGGGGACATGACATAGGTAAAAAGGAATTTGCATCTAGGATTTAAGAATCCCCTAGACTCTACTTGGCTTTCACCCAAAAGATAGCATTCAAAGTCTATGTCTCTGCCACTGCTTCAATTCAATTACCTTAGATGTTTAGGCCTGTCTGAGTGATCAAACACCTTTGATATTTCTAGTGCCTCTAAGTGATGTCTGTGGGACAAATAAGTCTTTTGCTACAGTTGTCTGTGTTTCATTTGTTCATTCATCCCACCAGCATTTATTTAATGCCTGTCAGCCCTTGTACTAGGGTTTGGATTTAGTGCTGATCAAAGAAAAACACGGTCCCTGCCCTAATGCATCTTACTTACTGAGGATCCAAACAAGTAAGTGTGGAATCATAGTCCAGGGTAGCTGATGCTCTGAGGAGATGCTCTGGGAACTCAGAGCAGGGCACACATTGACACGGGACCATTTTTCTGGAGAAGGCGGGATCCAAGCTGATATCTAAAGAATGAGTGGGACTTAGCCCAAAGAATATTATGGAGTGTTCCAGGAAAAGGAGCAGCCTGTGCAGTGGCTGGAAGCTGAGTCTTTCCCCAAGTGGTCAAGTGCACCAATGGCTGGTGAATGAACTGGGCTGTGGTATAGGACTCTGTGGGTTTATGCTAACAATGCTGAGTCACACAATTAGCTATTATAGATTCTGGCTTATTTGTTTATTTTTGGAGGAGATACTGGCAATTGAACCTAGGATTTCAGGCATGCTAAGCATACACTCTACCACTTGAGCTATACCCTCCCCCCCATTACAGGTTCTGAATCAAGGTGAGCACCATCAACTTTATCCTGACTGACCATCTTGGGGAGGGGCTGGCTCCACAGAGGACCGAGTTGAAGAGGTGGTCAGATTAGCACACATCAATCCCTGTTCCTTAACCAAACCTCTTGACTTCCTTACACTTTACTGATGTTGGCTCAGTTGTGCTCACTATTCCACTTAGAATGCTGGATGAGTATGAATAGTATTCGTTCTTAAAGCTGCTGTTTATTAAAGACAACCTATGTGCCAGGAACTGTAGCAAGGATTTTACAGATGTTCTTACTTAAATCCTGAGCTTGCCCTGTAAGGGAGGAGCTGCTGTTCCTGTTGAGTAGATGAGGACCAGAGATTGCAAGAGATGAAGTGACCTGCTCTCGGTCTCTCATCTAGTAAGGATTCGAGCAGGGATTCAAACCCAAGCTGTTTATCCCAGGGACTGGACACAAGATCCCAGTGTTCAGAGAAAGAACAACATGGAGGTATTTAGTATGTTTTTCAGGAGCTATTAATGGATCTTTTCAGAGTTCTTTGCAGTATCTTAAAATAACATAAGCATTATAGGGTGTAGATGGTTATATCTCCTGAGGTGATTGGCAACATGATTAGATAGTTTTGTATGTGGTGTATTTTATGACAGATAATGTATAAAATGCTATACTATTCCTCATCATCTCTTTAATAGGACTTGTTCTAGCAAGAATGTAATTAATCCCCAGCTTTCTTTGTGTAATTTTATGGTGCCTGTCAAGAACTAAATTTTCTAGAAATCTTACTTGAAGTCACAGAGTACAGTAACCTTTCTCCTGTGTGTAGATCTTGTTGGAAAAATTCATGGCCAAGAGCCATTGCTTAATGGAAAATGAGAGGAGAAAATAAGAGACAACTCAGGCAGAGGTGAACCTGTGGGGGCTCCAAAGTATAGCAGGAACATTGTGGTTATTGAAGCAGATGACAAGGAGAGGCAAACAAACCATTCAAATAATGGGGTAAAGAAAATATTGAGTAAATGTCAACATCAGATTAAAATCCAGGCTATTTCTGGTAATATTATGGATGGACTAGATATTTTGTAAAGCCCGTCTAATGCAAACCATAAAAATGCTGCATACAACTTTAAAAATATATGTCCTTTAAATTGCATGGCTGAGCTGGCATGAAAATGAGAGAGATCCTCAGAGGCTGAGCTAGAGAGAAAGCAAGCAGTCAGAGGTGGACCAGCATGGAAGCAGCTGGCCTGCCCTGGGGTAGCTACTGCTTTCTGGTGACCGAGAACCTTGGCTATAAAGATTGCAGTCAGGAGTCAAGAAGTAAACCCGGGGGTTTTACAAAATGGGGAGCAAGACTGAAGCTGCCACCTGAATTCAGGACCCTTGAAAGAGTGGCCAGTGGGGGTAGGGACTTGCAAGGGAGTTAGCAGTGACATATGCCTTTCTTAACCCTGGCACTAGGCAATGCACAGTCTCTCTTGAGAACCTACAACCAGAAGCAGGCACTCATGGGGTTGAGCTTCAAGTTCATACTCCTGAGGTTTAGGGAAAACAAACAGAAAACCCCAAACTAGGATTTGAAGTAAAGGGATCCTGGCCTGACGATGCTGCCCGGCCTGGTAGAAACGGATGCAGATGGTCGGTCTCTGGAGAAACACACCTTCATTACAGGCCTCAGAGAATCCCCACTGTTAAAGTCCCAATAAGCTCATGCTCCCAGTCACCACATCATAAAACTCAGGAAACGAGGCACTCCTAACAGAAACTACACACAGCCAACTGGGTCTGCAGACTTTAGATATAATTATCAGATACTGGACCTAAGATGCCCACATTTACTGGGTTTAAAGAAGTAAAAGATGGAATCTGACGTATGAGCAAGGAACAAAAATGACCAGGCAGATTTGTGGGAAGAGAAAAGAAAGGCTCCAGGCTGGGTGTTAGAACCTCGTACGAGTCTCAGACGATCTCTTGGGAGCCTTGAGCACATGGAAAGGGGCAAAGGTTTCCCTTGTTTTGGAGGATCCTGGTTGAGTCTGGTTGGCCATTTCAGGGCACTGTCATAGCTCTGTCAGAGTACCATTCCTCTGGAAGGATCTGGGCGTCTTGTTCCTGATATCTAGGAAAGGTAATGGGGCATGATTCTAGGGAGTTAATTACTTAAGGAAGTCAGTGATTCCAAAGACTTCAGGGAGGTTTAGCGTCATTATTGCCGTCACCATCATCATCACCATCATTATCACCAACATCATCTCCACTAACAATTATAAGCACATACTGTGCTTCATGAATTGTGTGGAACACAGTGTTACTATTACTACTTAACTGAACATTAACTAAGCATAGTAAATAATATGGGTTATTTAACCTTATTAAATAAGATTTTACTTTACTTAACCATATTAAATAAATGCTGTTATCAACCCTGTGTTACAAATGAGATAATGAAGTCTTAGGTAGAATAGCTCACTCAGGCTTACGAATTAGAAGTCGGGGGTGAAGCCATTCACCCTGACTTGTGGAACTCCTGACTTTGCTGCCTCTGGAAGCTGCTTCATGTCCTCTTGGAGAAGCAAAGCAGCCAGTGTGATATCCTGAGGCGTCTGGAGCATTGAGTGCCCGGTCTCTTGCCCAGGACTGTGGAATTGGAGCCTGTCGAGGATGTGGGATGAAGCACTCTTTCCCATGTTTGTGATATCCTGTTAAGGACAGGACTCAGCTTCCCATGGGGGAACCAGCGCAGAGCTAGAGGTCAGTGCTTGGTCCCGTAGGGCAGTCTTGATCCAACTTAGGCAGGGAATTTAGAAAGCCAAGGTTGGAGTGAAAGGAGAGCATACCCAGAGTAAGGAGCTGGGCACGGGGAGTCATTCTTGAGTAAGGTACAGAATGTGATATGACTACTGCCTGCATGTACTGTGGCCACAAGCAGGCTTGTGCCAGGAACGTTATAGTGGTCAAAGAACAGCAGACAGAGAGGGATTTTCCCAAAGAAATGCTAATTATGATGCAGAAAATTTGACACATGAATATTGCTTTCATTTGATGGGGAGGACTTGAATTCTGATTCTCTGCTTATAAGAAAATAAAAGAAGAATCCTTGTTATATAACAAGACAATGTTTGAAATAAGGACATTTGAAATCAGATTTTTTGTTGATAGAATCACACACACTTTCTAGTGAAAGTAAAATGTTTACTTTCTCAGATTCTTATCTTCAGTTAGAAGGTGAATAATTGCATTGTATGGACCATATATTACCCTTCTGTACCTTCTGGATTTTCTGTGGAACATGAACTCAGTCTTCTCACTGTTTCCACAGGAGAATGTCTTAAACTCTTTTCCTCTTTGAAAGATAAATTTGAAACTAAAACTCCAAAAAGTTGTGGCTTATTTGTTAGGAGTTTGGCTTAAATTGCTTGTTCTCAATATTCATCTTTAAAATGAAGGAGGTGTATTTATATGTACTGATAGAGACGTGTCCCATAAATATGGTGAAGAGAAAAAAGCAAGTTGTAGAATACGTAGAGTATGATCTCATTTATATGAAAAGATTACATATCAACATGCCTGAATACTATGTGCATGGAGGATTTCTAGAGGAATACACTGCTACCGTGATTACTTCTGTTCGGGACTCCTGACCTCCATGGGAAAACAAACCCCACTTTGGAAAGGTTATTATATTCAGTCAAAAGCATTCCTAACTGGTACACCATCACTTAATCTATAAAATTTTCATTGTTCTTATTTGCCGTGAGATAGGGAATTTTGGCCAGATCTCAGCTAAACTAAGATCTTAAATAATTGGATTTTTTTCTTTGTATCTATGTGCATGGGTGGTTATTGTTCAGAATAATGACATTCAGATTGTACAACTTCTGGAATCCTTGAGCAAAATTCTGTTATAGTCAGTAGACTATACTTATTTAAGTGGAAATCTGCCTAATAAATTTTAGAAAGATTTTTCACAATAAGGCACAAACATTAACTTTAGAATTCAGTTAAGAAAACCATCTTAGTCCCTAAGTATTCTGGTTAATCAACATTTTTATACCTGATAATTTTATTTTTGCTTAAATGTTGATTGTAAAATTAAAAAAAGATGTTATGATCTTTTAACCTATGAGAAGTGTGAGGTGTGATATTTATGAAATTTCTTAATCAATTGAATCAAATTTAGGTCATAAAAGAAAGAAAAAATAATTAAGCTTCACATCTTTTCTAAGGTTAATCAAATTTATCTAGTTAATGGAAGGATATAATGATTGCCAATTTCTGCTTTTTCAAATAAATATCCCGAACTAGAGCTAGCCAGCATACATATGTATGAGTGTTTTTTGAATTGAAGCATTTGAAAATAAAACGTTAATCTAAAGAGACGGTAGAACTAGACGATTTTCACCCAACAGATCTGAGGTATTAAAGTTAGCCAGACCTTCTAAAGTTTTAAATAGTTATGAAATCAAGTCCTCGAATATTAAAGGTATGAAAGAGCATCAGGGACACGTTAGATGAAATACAGAACAAGTAGAAACCATTGTCCCAAACTTCCAAGTCTAATATGGCAGCCGGGAACCACATGTGGTTAGTGAGAATTGTGATGTGCGCTACGTGTAAAATATATGTTGGATTTCAAAGGCTTTTTACAGGGAAAAGACTGGAAAATCTCTTAATAAATTTTTTGTATTTGTTATAGGTGGAAATTATAATATTTAGAAAATGTGTGTTGAGTAATTTAGAAAATATGGGTGAGCAATTCAACTCACTATTTCTTTTTACTTCTTTTCTTGAATAGAAACTTTAAATCTGTGGCTCACATTATATATTTCTCTCCGACAGTTCTGGTCTCCAACAAGTAATTGAAACAGACTCTCAGAGATAGAGGAGAAAGTGAATAGAAAGCATTGTTTTCTTGTCAATGAGGAAAAAGTGAAATTAAAAACTGTCACAAACAAAGAAAACAGACTTAAGGTTATGGTAGGGAGAAGGATAAATTGGGAGTTTGGGATTAGCAGGTACTAGCTACTATACATAAAATAGATAAACAAGGTCCTGTCTAGCACAGGAAACTATATCTAATACCTTTTAATAATCTATAATGAAAAAGAAAAGGAATATATATATACATGAATCACTATGCTGTACACCAGAAATTAACTCAGCATTGTAAACCGACTATACTTCAATAAAAAACAAACAAAAAGCTGTCAGAAAATCTTGAAAAAAATCTGCTTCCTAGAATTTGGTCTCCATGGAGTCTCTTCTCCACAGAGCAGCCAAGTAAACACCATGATACGTAAGTCAGGCCCTGTCTTCCCTGCTCAGCCCCGCAAGGGCTTCTCAGCTGACCTAGCAAAAAACTGGAAGTCTCGTAACGGCCTGCCAGGCCCCATGAGGTTTGGTTCCTGACTGAATTCATCCCTTACATCTCTCCTTGCTCTCCCCGTGCTGGCCCCTCTGGCCCTTTGGCTGCCTCTCGGATATGGTCGTGTGCTGCTCCCAGGGCCTTAGCACGTGACTCGCTTTCTCTGGATCTGCATGTGTCTAGCTCTCACCTCTCTCAGGTCTCTGCTCACAGCAGCCTGCCCTCACCTCACCGTCTCATCTCTCCCATTGCACCCTCCTTGCTCTCCATCCCTTTTGAGTTCCCCTATCTGGCACCTACCACAGCTTGAAAACACGGTATCTGATTGTTTCCTTGCCTGTGTCATCACCACGTTTCCATTGCCTAGAAGAGCCATGAGGAGTAGTAGGATCTCAATAAATATTTGTCAAACAAATGAATGAATGGCCAAATTTTAAGGGAAGCTACCAGAAAAGGAGGGGGCTGTTTGGAAGGAAATGCACCCAAATGTTAATGAGATCTATTTCTGGGGTGAGAAGAGTGTGAATAATTGCAATTTTCATCTGCTGTGCACCCCTCAACCACATCCCCTCTTCTTCCTTGTTAAAAGAACCTTACTTTGTTCAGGCACTCCCTCTTCTACACGTGGCCATGTTTCACTAAACCATTGACGGTTGTCTCGTATTTCTCTGATTTTGGAATAAATATGTGATGTGTTTCCCAGCTGGAGAGCTGGGAGCAGAGGGCCACTGGGAAGGCCATCTGTGAAGGGTTTTATTGCTTAAAAAGAGATGCTCATGAAGAAACAGTTTGTCAGAATTCTGCGGTTTGTGTGCGATGCTTGGAATGGCAGTGACCGTGTCATGTCCGTGGAGCTGCAGAGTCTGAACACTGAGGACGGCAGAGTGAACAGATGGAAGGAAACCCAGTCCCTGATGATGATGTTGGGCTGGCATACGTATCTCGGGGCTGGCCAACTTTGTGACTTCTTGTTTGGGGAGATAATAAGTCATCCTCATTGTTTAGGCCATTTTGAGATGTTTTTTCTGAAGAAAAAAATTTTTTTGCCCTCAGCCAAATGTATCAAACTGTACTATAACAAAATTCAAGTCAAGCAGCCTCCAAATTATAAACCTGTCAGACAAAAGTGCAGAAGTCATAATAAGAGATACTGTTGTCGAACTTCCCTGAAGAATAGGCTTGGGACTCAATTAGCACAAGTTGAGCACTCAGTACTTGAGGGAAGAACAACTCCAAAAAAGAAGAAATACCTTGAATTACCAATATCATTATATAAACCTGAATTATAACACAGAAATGTGCAAAAATGATTCCCCTGTTCCTGTAATCTATGCTGATGCAGGCACATTCGTAGTCCTGAGTTCAATTCCGTAGTCATGTTGCAAGATCACTGACAGATTCTACTGAAAACAAGGAGAATGCTTGGAGCAACTGTTATTTTTATCTGGGAAACGATCCCTTCCCCTGTTCTTACTCCATGTGTTTTGGGTGGAGTGGCTGGCCCAGTATTGGGTGTTGGGTGTTTTTCCTGGCCTGTATGATTTGTTCAGAGATGGACGTATGTACCAATCAGAGACAACAAAACACAAGAAGACTTTTTCCAAGTCTGCTGGGAGAGAGCACACACTTTTGAATCAGATTGACCCTTGCAAAATACAACTCTGGAACTGCTGGGCACCATATTACCATACATGGAGCTTGAGAATTAAGCCACATTGATGGGTATGGAGATGAGCGTTAGAGAGAACCCAGATTCTGGTAACATCATTGGAGCCCCTGGATCAAGACATGCCTGAAGCACAACCTCAACTTGTTTTATCTGTGAGCCATTATGTTTGCCTTTTTGCTTACTCTTGTTTACAAGTTCAGAGTTCTGTCATTTCCAATGCCAAACAGGAGATGTGAAAAGATCATAAATGTGTGCAGTCATTTGAATAGTTGTCATGCAGAAGACACTAAGAATTAGTCTTAGCTGCTCTAAAAGAATAATACTCATGGAGGGGAATCCATTAAAAGGTGCATTTGTCCTAGAGTTAATGTAGAACTTTTAAACACTTGCAGCTATCTGACAGTGTAGCTCTTTGCTTTAAGCAACTGTGACTTCTCTGTCAGAGTATGAGTTTAATAAAAAGCAAAGACCTAAACAAACATTTCTCTAGTGAAGACATTACAAATGGCCAGTAGGCACATGAAAAAATGCTCAGTATAACTAATGATCAGAGTAATGCAAATCAAAACTATGGTGAGATATCATCTCACACCTGTCAGAATGGCCATCATTTAAAAGTCCACAAATGATAAATGCTGGAGAGGCTGTGGAGAAAAGGGAACCCTCCTACACTATTGGTAGGAATGTAGCTTGGTGCAGCCACTATGGAGAACAGTATGGAGGTTTGTTAAAAAACTAAAAATAGAGTTGCCATATGATCCAGCAATCCCATTCCTGGACATATATCCAGAAGGAATTCTAATTCAAAAAGATACATGCACCCCGGTGTTCATAGCAGCACTATTTACAATAGGCATGACATGAAAGCAACCTAAATGTCCATTGACAGATGACTGGATAAAGAAGATGTGGTATGTTTATACAATGGAATACTACTCAGCCATAAAAAACAATAAAATGATGCCATTTGCAGCAACATGGATAGACCTTGATATCATCATACTAAGTGAAGTAAGCCAGAAAGAGAAAGAAAAATAATATATTGTGTCACTTTATGTGGAATCTTAAAAAAAAAGGACACAAATGAACTTATTTATAAAACAGTAAGAGACTCACAGACACAGAAAACAAACTTATGATTACTAAAAGGGAAAGAAAGGGAAGGATAAATGGGGATTAGCAGATACAAACTACTATATATAAAATAGATAAATAACGAGGTCCTACTGTATAGCACAGGGAACTATATCCAATACCTTGTAATGGCCTATAATGAAAAAGAATATGAAAAATTATATATATATATATGAATCACTATGCTGTACACCAGAAATGAGCACCACATTGTATACTTGAAAGAAAATAGCTAGGGATGCTCTAAGTGAGAACGTCAGGGCTTCTAAGCTCTTTCCAATTAGACTTTCAATGATTCTCCAACATAAATGGAAAACAGGGATTATACTAGACCATGTATATGGGTGTGCTTTGTAAATGATTAAGTAGAAAAGTGTGTATTGGTTAAGAGGAGGCTCCGGAGACAGAAAAACCCATGTTTGAAACCCAGTTTTGAGCTTTATTAGCTATGTAACTTTGGGAGAATAAGTTAACCTCTCTGAGCCTCAATTTCCTCATTTATAAAATGGGGATAATACCTACCAATATCGGGTTTTTACCGGGACTGAATCTAATGCTGTGAATAAGCATTGATCACAGAGTCTGGCATGCTGAATGCTCAGTAAATATCAGCTAGTATTATTCAAATGCTATGAAAACATGAGGCAGAATTATTTTTTTCCATTCTTTTCCTTTTAGGATAATCATTCTGAGGATAAAAGGAAAACATATGCCTTTTTTCATTCATATTACACAATGCACGGTGGGTTTCTGGGCAGACAAATGTATAAAAAGAACATAATTTTTTTCTCCCTACAAGTAGAAAGGAAGTTTTATCAGCTATGATTTTTAATTCTGGGAGGTTTTTGCTTTAGTGTAAAGATATGTCATGTAAAAAGGGACCAAGGGGAAAAAGACAGAGTAGAAACAGCCTCTGGACTACAGTTGTGGTTCTTTAGTGGTTAATTTGCTAAAGGTGGAAAGAAAAAGAGGGGGAAAATCTCCATCTCTTATTGATAAATTCTCTGGAAGAGGAGGAAGACATCTAAGCTGTTAGACTCTGTAATGGTGCAGATAGACGACTAGTACTGAATATTATTTCAAATATTATGTCAAAATACTGGATAATGCCATTTTAAGGGAAAATATTAAAGAATATGAACATAAAGGAGTAAAATGGAAGATGAGAATGTATAATCAACCCAATACTTGATATCTATTTGCTGTTTTAAACAAGTAAATAAGAATCAAATGATGCTCCTATGATGTGGGTTTTTGGGGTTTTTTTTTTTTTTTGGTGAGGGGAGAATTTGTTTTAATATCATCTGAATTTAGGAGGTTACTGAATTATTTTAGGATAATTTTGTCATCAGTTTTCAATTGAGATGCCTTTCTAAATACAGTTTTCAAAGATACAATGATTTACAGTTCTTACCAAAAGGTTTTTCTTAGTTCTTTGTTTTATGTTTTAATTTACTTTGGAAGTTATTGATCTTTTTACATGGTAGTTTCTTTCTCTTTTTATTTCTTTCCTCTCTTCATTTCTTTCTCATCTCACAGTCCACAAAGGAGATTTTCAATTTTATTCATTTTGTTCAAGGTACCAACGCTTGGCATTTTGTCAACTGGTTCTGCTGTTCTGGTTTTATTTTTGCTTTGGTTTTTAGAATCTAATTTTTAAAATTCCTTTTCTAGGTTGGACTGTATTATATTATTGGTCTCCTAATTCTAAAACTTCTTTTGTTCATTGTTCTCATAATTGTTTTAAAGTCTGTATTTGGTTATATTTAGCTGTAAGGTTTAGGGCTTGTTATGTTTAAAACTTGAAACCAAAAAATGTGTTTTGGTAACTATATGCTGATTTATATTCTACTCTATTTCAGTGGAAATATGTGAACATTTGTGATAGGCCTAGATGTGATAAAAAATTTAGTTCAGAAAGAAAACACATTGAAATTATGCATAATCTTGCATTCATAATATGCTTTTCAAGATTACATATATTTGCTAGTTGATTTCTTTGGGGGAAGATTAATAGAAATGGGCAAATTAATTAACAATTATCAACAATAATGAGCAGAAAAGAGAGCATAGAGTAAAATTAATTTGTAATTTTCCATACAATTCATTTGAGGGGAAATGGTGTTTTCAAAGTATTAAATACAGAGACAGATGTCTTACCCAAAGCTATAGGTGCCGTATTTTTATATGCTTTTTAAAAACTTGAATATTGTTGGAGTTAGACTGCTGTGCAGGTTATGATTAAAGTAGGAGTAAAATGATGTGCGCTTTCAAATAGTGCGGCAACTTGAAGTATGTTAAAGAAACTTTCCTTGTCTTTTCTGCCAAGATGGCTCAGGGACACTTTTTGTGGCCCTGGGTTCCAGGTAATGGGAGTGTTCTTGGCTACTGGGAAGAAACATCAATGCTTTGCCCTTTGTCAGTGGGGCCTTGAGTGACTGAACAGCAGCCTTGGCCGACAGCATCTTTCCTTTTCTTCAAAGGCCAACTGAAGGACAGGTGGCCACCAAGTTTTAGGGTTCATATTATCAAGAAGATGTTGGAATTATTTCATCCTTTATATGCCTGGGTGTTTGTATCTGAAGTATGAATGTCCTTGATTTGTGGATATGTTGAGAAAGAATGTTGTTTGTACCATCTGAATTTATTTATTACTGGATAAAAAATGATGGCTAAGCCCCACAACAGAATGCTATGCAGCTCTAAAAGAGCACGAGGGAGCTCTCAATGCACCAGTGTGAAAGTATCTCGAAGATATTTTTTTGGTTTTTCTATTTTCTTTTTTCTTTTTTTATTAAAAATTTTTTATTGAAGTACAGTTGATTTATAATGTTGTGTTAGTTTCAGGAGTACAGCATAGTGATTCAGTTTTACATGTATTGAGGATATATTGTTAAGTGAATAATGCAAAACAGTATATTCAGTATGCTGTATTATGTATGAGAAAGTGGAAGATAAGAACATATTTTCCTACTTGCTTGCATTTGTACAAAGAAAAGCTGGAAGAGTGCACAGGATTCTAATAAAAGTGATACATATATTAGGCGGGGAGGTTAGGAGGCTGGAAATAGGGTTTGGAGTAAGGCTTCTCAATATACAACTTACTATATTTAAAATTTTGAAGTATGTGAAAATACTACATATTCGGTGTTAACAAATTAACATTAAAAAATAAAAATGATCACCTTGGATGCTTGAAGAGAATGGATTAGGAAGGAGAATAGATGTGAAAGACCAATTTAGAGATAGTTGTGGTAATCCAGAGAGAGAGAATGATTCTAGAGTGGTAGCAATGGAGACAGAGGTGGGCAGGTGTTAGGGATTTTGAGGAGGTAAAATAGGCAGGGCTGTGTAAATAGTTGGGAGGGGAATGATGAAAGAGAAGGATGACCCCTGGTTTCTGGACCACATCCTTTAATGGATTCATGAAGTTGGGGAAATAGAAGGAGGCTCAGTTTGTAGAGATGATGTTATGTTTGGACGTGTTGAGATGGTGCCAGACCCAAAGAAGGTGTTTAGTAAAAGTCTGTTGAACAGAGGAGTGAGCAAGTAAGATGCTTTAGAGATATCCAAGTTGAGATGCAAAAGAGGCAGTTGGATTTGTGGGTCTGGAGCTCCAAGAGGAAGCCTGGGCTGGGGATTCAAATTTTGGGATCATCAGCCAACCGAGGTCTTTGAAGCACTGGTAGTTGACAACCAGGGAATATAGAATTAGAAGGAAAGTGGGATTGGGACCCAACTTTGAGGAATTCCAAAACATAGAGGCCTGCTAGTGGAGGACAAGGCAGCAAAGAAGATCTGGCAAGAGATGGTAGAGGGGCAGGAAAACGGAGAGTGTGGCAATATTGAACCAAGGAAAGAGTTTCAGGAAGGAGCCAGTGAGGGCTGCAGAGCTATCAGGTGTGATGAGGATGGAGCAATGTCCACTGGGTCTAGAGAGGTCATCAGTGATCCCAGCAAGATTCTTCTCCGAGGCCTCTTGGTGGATTACAGTGGATTGAGAACTGCTTACTTCAGATAATGGCCCACCATCTTCCCTATCACCCTGGCTTGAAAACTGATGAGCTTCTGTAACTCCTCCTTTACCCTTTCCCTCATCCCTGCTAAACCGTTTCCAAGTTTTATTGACACTGTTTCAAAATTATCCTTTGCTTCTGTCTGCTTTTCACCATTCATACTGCCACTTCACCAATTCAGGTCCAGCCAGCAGTCATACCACTGGATGCCACAAACATCGACCTTGTGCTGCTATGCTCTGTTGTATGTGGAGTAACCATCCTGTAGCCTTACTTCCTTTCTCAGATGCTTTGCATTACAGCCCTCTTATCCTCTTATTGGATCAACTCAGCTTACAGCCTCATTTGCCTGTTCCTTTCTTTAAAATGGAGTTCTAAGGGAAGGAAGTCATAGTCAGCTGTATATTTTGAGTGTTAGGAGGAGGGTGGGGTGAAAGCCTTAACTGCATACATGTTCTCATGTAATCGTCACAGTGACTTACAAGATAGACACTCTTCCTCTTCCTTATATGTGAGGCAGAGTAAGCTCAGGAAGGCTGAGTACCTTTTTTCAGAATACTTTAGCTCATAAAAAAGATAGAGCCAGGATTCAAACCAGATCCTCCTGATGCAAAGTTTAAATTGTTTTCATTTTCTTTGATCTTGAATATCAGCTAGCCCACTATGTGGAAATGGCACTTCTCCATGCAGCCTAAGATGAGAAAGTGAGTGAAGGCAATGGCACAGACGTTCAGAGTGGAGGGCATTTTGAGAAAGACTGGGCAGTCTGCAGTCACATTTCAGGGAGAAGAGAAATAGAGAGTTACCAGAAATGAAAATGAAAAAAATAGAATTGGCTAAAAAGGAGGTAACCTCGTAAACTGCTTTCTAGCGATGGATGTGGAAAACAGATTATTGGGAGAATCAGAAGGAAGTGGGTGGGTAGGAAAAAAAGCAGCTGAGATAGACAGGATGTTCCATAAAACTGCGGTGAAAGGGAATGAGGACTATGGAAGATTGACTGGAATATAATATATACACACAGTAGACACACACATGCCACCCACACATACATTTATGTTGGTAGGTGAAGCAGGATAAACCTGTAACCTTGAAAAGAGAGAGGTGGGGGAGAGGGGATGGAGAAAGAAATAATTTAGAAGCCAGGCCTTATAGGAGGGGAGAGAGCCAAGGCCCACAGTCAGTGTTCTTTAAGTACATTTGAATTCTGTTGAATAAAACTTGGTAGGAAATTCCTGCTTGAGATTATGGGGATCTTCAACCTAAAAGAACATACTGATCTCAAGTTTCAAGGAAAAGCTGAGGTCTGGACACCTAGCCTGGGAGGTAGAGGTGAAAGGGTTTCGAGGTTGTGATCACAATGTAAATCTGTATTGCAGCTTGCCCCCACCCCACCCTGAACTCTCCAGTCCCCTCCCCTGCACTTATTTCCCTCTGTTGCACTTACAGTTATCTGACCTACTGTATGTTTTTACTTATTTATTTATAAGTTGTCTCCCCGCCCCACCCCAGGTTGTCAGTTTCCTAGAATCTTGTCTGTTTTATCCACTACTGTATTCCCAGTACCTAGTGCGTTGCAGATACTTACAATACAGTCTTTGAAAGAATAAATGGATCAGTCAAGATGGAGTCAAAGTGAAAGTAGGCATGGAATGAATTTTGGAGTTGCTTCAAACACTAGTGTTTATGGCTCACTTTTAGGGGCTGCAGATGAAAAGGTAAAGCAGTAGGGCTGGACAGACTCATTCCCAGTAACGAGGTGAAGTACTTGCCAGCAAATTCCATTTCTAAGATCATGTGCTAGTTAGGAGAATATGGCCTTATTATTCTGTCTCAATGATCTATTGCTGCGTATAAACCACCCTGTAACTTTATTTTTATTTATTAGTGTTGCTAATTTCCTGGGTCAGAAACTTGGGCAGAGTTCATGCAGGTGATTTGTTAACGCTAAGTGGCATTGTGTGGGATTATTCACCTGGCTGCACACAGCTGGTGTCTAGGCTGCATTAAAAGGCTCAAGAAGTCTTCACTTAACACGTCTGACTCGTGTCCATGACCCAGTGCTCCTCGACGTGGCACTCTCCTTCTTAACACGTTTATCTTGAGCTTCCTCATAGCATGGTAGACTTCTAAGAGGGAGTTTTCCAAGCAGTGAGGGTGGTAGCTGCAGACCTCTTAAGGTTCAGCGTCGGAAGTTACACAGCATCACTTGCCCCACTCTCTGTTGGTAAAGATGAGTTACAAGGCTAGCTTAGAATGAGGGGAGGGGAAGAGCTTACCTCTCAAAGAGAGAGGGCAAAGTATACACAGCCATCTTTAGTCCAGCACAGCACATTAGGAGACTATGCTGGCAGGGTGCTTAGAACTGGCTGCCTCCCCGAATTTACTTCACAACCCAAGAAGTCAGTGAGAACTTAGAGTGTACAGATAATTTTCAGAAATTTCTGAGGAATTGAATATGGTTAAATTAGCAGTTAATTCTGAGCTTGCCAAGTTCATGGAGAGATTTATAAAGGACCAGCTGGCAGGTGAATGAAATTACTGGCTGAAATCATTATTTTTAAAAAGGGCCTTGCAGTGTTTTAGAGAAATAATCGATTTTTTTTGTGAAAATTACATGTGCTTGTTATAAAAAATTTTAAGCAATTTTAAAAATACAAATACAAAATACAAATGAAAGCAACAAATCATCTAAACTCTCTGTATACAGAGAAAAAAAAAACAGTGCTAACATTTGTTGAGCATCATTTTAGATGTCTCTCTATGCTATGTCCACTTAGGAAGGTGGCTGGCTGTCTGGTTGGCTGATTCAGCAGACAGGTAGGTGGAAAGTTGGTAAATAAAAACTTATAAGAATGAGATCGCATTATACATGTCATTTTTTTTAACAAAATATTAAAGCTAAGTTTACTTGAATTTAAAAGAAGAAAAATAAAATGAAAAAGAAGGAAGTAAGAACTTTAAAAACTGTTAACTTTAGAGCTATTAGTTCCTAAAAGATTGTATGACGATTATGGGGAAAATATGAAAACCATCAAGAAGTTGGATTTATATAAACTATGTGGATATAGATGTAGTTATGCAATATCAATTGTCCCCTACTGTGACAGTTGATGCGATTAGTATTCTAACACTGTGTCATATGCCATTTCCCTCAGCTCCTGATTCTTGTGACTTATATTATTTTTACTTAATAAAATTTATGTTCTGTTTTTTCTGATTCCCACAGGTGTTAGTTCTACATTTAAACAGGTTCAGTGGGAACCACGTTTAAAATCATGGTTTTAAATTCCTCAATTTGATTCATCTTTTGGTTGGTGAATTTTGGTTTTCTCCCCGAGAAGGTTTTATGGGTACTGTATCCCTCCACATTCTTTCATGTTTGAGAATGTCTGCTTGTCGACTTCATGATCTTAAATAGCAGGTATAATTTTATTGCGCCCTTACATCTTTCCAGACATTTTTGTAGTATGTTCTGTTATGGAATGATGCTGTTGAGAATCAGTTTGATTTTTTTTTTCCCCTTACTTCTTGATTTCTTTTTTTTTTAATTGAAGTGTAGTTGATTTATAATGTTGCACTGATTTTTGGTGTACAGCATAGTGATTCAGTTTTATGTGTATATATATATAATACATATGTGTATATATATGTGTGTGTGATTTTTTCTTTTCATATTCTTTTTCATTACAGATTATTACAAGGTATTGAATATAGTTCCCTTTGCTATACAGTAAGACCTTATTGTTTATCTATTTTATATATTGTAGGTAGTTATCTCCAAATTCCAAACTCCCAATTTATCCCTCCTTCCATTTTCCCCCTGGTAACCATAAGTTTTTCTACGTCTGTGAGTCTGTTTCTGTTTTGTAAATAAGATCATATGTGTCATTTTTTTAGATTCCACATATAAATGCTATCACATGGTATTTTTCTTTCTCTTTCTGGCCTACTTCACTTAGTATGACAATCTCCACATCTATCCATGTTGCTGCAAATGGCATTATTTCATTCTTTTTTTATTGCTGAGTAGTATTCCATTGTATGTATATGTATATACCACAACTTCTTTATCCATTTATCTATCAGTGGACATTTAGGTTGCTTCCATGTCTTGGCTATTGTATATAGTACTTCTATGAACATTGGGGTGTGTGTATCATTTTGAATTAGAGTTCTGTCCAGATATATGCCCAGGAGTGGGATTGCTACATCATAGGATAAGTGTATTTTTAGTTTTTTAGGGAATCTCCATACTGTTTTCCACAATGGCTACACCAAACTACATTCCCACCAACAGTGTAGGAGGTTTCTTATTTCTCCACACCCTCTCCAACTTTTATTATTTGTAGACTTTTTAATGATGGCCATTCTGACATGTGTGAGGTAATACCTCATTGTAGTTTTGATTTGCATTTCTCTGATAATTAGTGATATTGAGCATTTTTTCATGTGCCTAAGGGCCATTTGTAGGTCTTCATTGGAGAAATGTTTCCTTTGTCCATTTTTTGATTGGGTTGTTTTTGTGTGTATGTCACTGTTATTAAGTTGTATGGGCTGTTTGTATATTCTGGAAATTAAGCCCCTGTCAGTTGCATCATCTGCAGGTATTTTTTCCCATTCTATAGGTTGTCTTTTTGTTTTGTTAATAGTTTTCTTTATTGTGCAAAAGTTTATAAGTTTAATTAGGTTCCATTTGGTAATTTTTGCTTTTATTTCTATTGCCTGGGTAGAATGCCCTAGGAAAACCTTGCTAAGATTTATGTCAGAAAATGTTTTGTCTATGTTTTTCTTCTAAGAGGTTTATAGTGTCTTGTCTTATATTTAAGTCTTTAAGCCATTTTGAGTTTAGTTTTGTGTGTGGTGTGAGGGAGTGTTGTAACTTCATTGATTTATATGTGGCTGTCCAGTTTTCCCAATAGTACTTACTGAAGAGACTGTATTTTCTCCATTGTATATTCTTGCCCCCTTTGTCAAAGATTAATTACCTGTAAGTGTGTAGGTTTATTTCTGGGCTCTCTATTCTGTTCCATTGACCCACATGTCCTATTTTGTGCCAATACCATTCTGTTTTGATTATTGTAGGTCTGTAGTACTGTCTGAAGTCTGGGAGGGTTATTCCTTTAGCTTTGTTCTTTTTCTTCAGGAATGCCTTGGCAATTCTGGGTGTTTTGTGATTCCATATAAATTTTAGGATTACTTGTTCTAGTTCTGTGAAAAATATTCTGGGCAATTTGATAAGGATCACATTAAATCTGTAGATTGCTTTGGGTAGTATGGCCATTTTAACAATATTAATTCTTCCAATCCAAGAGCATGGAATGTCTTTCCATTTCTTTAAATCATCTTTAATTTCCTTTATCGTTACGTTATAGTTTTCCATATATAGTCTTTTATTTCCTTGGCCAGGTTTATTCCTAAGTATTTTTTTGATGAAATTTTAAAATTGATTCCTTTTTTCATTTCAGATGCCTGCATACATCTTTCCATGTCTTGAAGTTCAAAGACTTTGCCTGGATAGGTCTTCTTGATAATAATTCTGTCACTTTTTCCAACTGTGTTATGTGTCCCTTGATCATAATGTTCAGCTCTTTTATTGATTTAAGGAATATATTCTGTATTATATCTCTGTATGCATTTTACATGTTGCACCTCTATTTACATTTTGTTGTTTACATTTGTTGTATTCTTTCTTTCCTTTGGCAGCACTTTGTGTTATTTTTGTATGTCTGCAATCTTATTCAGTCGCTTGAGTAAGTTTTTCCCTCTTTTTTTTATTATTACGTTAAGCCTTTACTTTGTGCCATTGATTTGCTTTTCATGTGTGTCTGTTCTATTCCCAGCTGCTTCTAATGTATCTATTAGATCTGCACTGGTGGTGTTTTGGCCTCAATTTATTTCCTTAACTCTACTGTCCCTTTTTTAAATCTTGTTCTACTGTTTTAACATCTCATCTTTGAGCCTCTGCTTCATTAATGACATATACTTGTTAAGGTCCTTCACCTTGAAAATTATCTGTAAGAAAGCTGCTTCTTGTCTGAGAGTTGTGTTTTCTTCTTGAACTTGGGTCTTCAACAGTCCAGTGCATGTTCTGTTGCTTTCTTCTTTCACTGTGGTTGTTTTTGTAGCAGGTTTGTGTAGTTGTGGTAACATTTTTTTCCCCATCTTGCCCATTCATGGGTTATTTAAAGCTTACTGTTTGTTCTGACATGATGTGGTTGAATTCTCCTTGATATTCAGCCCTATTTGATATCAGTTAATTTTATCCTTTAGGCTACTATTTACTGTGTCCACTTCTCCGTAACCTGAAAGTGGAGGGCTGGGGGAAGGGAAGGGAGTAGACGTCACTACAGCTGAGTGTAGCCTTTAATGGAGGACTGTTCTTTATTCTGAATTCTTATTCAGTGTCCTATACCAGAACACTTTCCACTAAGCTAAGGCCTACCCCTTCTGGACCCTGGTGTTCAGTTCAGCACAGTGTCCTGAAAGATAAATTCTGGTGGGTCTTCATACCTTGGCTGAAATAATATGTTGGGGCTTCTGTTCTTGATGGTTTTTCATTACTTTTCTTTAGATTGGCTTCTTACCACCTCAGTTTGCTTCTCTCCAAATAGGACGGTGTGAGTCCGAATATTAAGGATTTTATCACTTACCCTCTTTCTTCAGTACTGCTTCTTGGGTGAGGTGTGATTAGAAGCCACTAAGTACAACCATACAACAGAAAATATACACATTTTCCCTTCCTGGAATCTTTGAACTTTTTAGCCAAGGTTTTATGCCATTCCTTTGTTTTCTTGTTGTTGGTAAATTTGGGGAGTCACCTTTTGCCTTTCCATTTCTCTCTTTCCCTGAAGAATAAAATTCTTTGGTGGGAAAATTCAGAATCTGTTATAAGTTCAGATATAATTGGAGTGATTAACACCAAGTATAATGGAGGGGTCACTATTGATCTCCTCCATTGTTCATTTTCCTTACTTTCTGTAATTATCTTAAAAAAATCCTTTGAAAGTGTTTAATAGACATAAGAGTTTTACATAGTAGGTGGATAAATAACTAAGTTGATAGTAAGAGAACACTTATGTTTTTGCATTGAATGACAGAAGAATCCAGCAGAAAACCATTGCCTTATGATAAAGTGCAGACAAGATTAGTCTTACTGGAAGGCTTGTCTCAACTTTAGTAGGTAGCAAATAGGTCTTTGCTGAGCTCCTTTGGTGGGAAATTTTCTGTATCCTTGGCTTTTGTTATCACCAAGTATCTGTGGTAGCAAGGTTCTAAGATGGCCCCCTTTCTGGGTGTACATGCCCTGTATAATTCCTTCCCCTTGAATGTCAATCGGCCTGATCTAATCAGGTGAGCCCTTTTCAAAGAGGGGCTAAAGATCAGAGAGGTGGAGAGCTGCACCAGATGCTCTAATACTGTGCTTGAAGATGCCACCTCTGTGAGTTGTGTAGTACTCTGAGCCTCATGACATCTCAGCCCCAGCCACAACCTTGCTTTCAGCCTGGTGAGACCCTGAGTAGAGAACCCAGTTGTGCTGTGTCCAGACTTTTGACCTACAGAACTGTGAGAACACCTGCAGAATTGGTATTATTTTAAGTCACTAAATTGTGGTCATTAATTATGTAGCAACAATATATGAATATTTTAAAAGTACTTTCTTGCCAAAACACAGCCTCCATACCCTGCTTACCGAATTGAGATTTGAGGGCAGAGTTTTGGATGAAGTAGAAAAGACAGCCTTATTTCTTTGCCAGGCAAAGGAGGTCATGGTGGGCTAATGCCTCCTGAGACTGTGATCCTGCTAGGGAGAAAAAGCAGGGAGTTTTTTTAGTAAAAGTTTAAGAGTTCAAGGGACAGAGCTAGTTTCCGTAGAGATCATATACAGGTTAACAAGTTGCTGCAAAGTTGTTCTTGTCTTTGCGGATATAGTGGTCCCCTACCTTCTGCTGGTCATATAGTTCACCTCCACCTTTCGGACTCTTAATATTCTTCTGCCCAGAATAAAGGATGCATAGGAAGTGGTGTGTGGAAGAGAGTGCTAGAGAGAAAGTATAGTTTAAGATCAGGCTGATAAATGCTCTTAGCCTTTTAAGCAGGGTGAAGCCTGGGACCTCCTGCTGCAGGCTGAGACCTACAGCTCTAACAGCAGGATATGAGGAAACCACAAGGGGCCAAAAATAACTGCAGTCATAAGCAGTTGGGGTGAGTTATAAACAATAAGATGCACAAAACACCCAACTGCTGTTTCTGAGGTGTTGGGGTCAAGAGGCGGGGACTTGGGGCAAGAGCAGGGTACTGAGCATGATCCCTGCATGCAGCACCACAAGGGGGTTGGGCAGACCACCCAAGCCTCCCTCCTCTCCAGCCCACCCTAGTCAGCAAGAGCATGAGAAAAGCCCTTTAAACCTTTATGCACTTAAACAATTACAAACATGATTACAGGTATCAGATGGTCACCGATGACAATAGGGTCCTGCTCAGTTAAATGAACATAGCTATGTACACATCCAGATTGAAAAAGAGAACATTTCCAGAACATCCTCTCTCCCCTTAAGGTAACAACTATTCTGCCTTATACTACAATGTGTTAGTTTTGCCTGTTTTGGGACATCATGTTCTCTTTTGATTTTGCCTTCTTTAGCTCAGTGTTATGTTTGTGAGAATCATCCATGTTGATGCATTAAGCAGTAGTTGGTTCATTCTTGTTGTTTTATAGAATTCATTGTGTAAATATACCACAATTTATGTACCCATTCTACTATTGTAGAATTGTGCTTACTTTGTTCTTGGAATGGATTGGTTTTACTTGGGGTTATTACCATTAGTACTGCTTTGAACATTCCTTTATATGCATTTTGATGAATTTTCATTATATACTTAGAAGAATTGCTTGGTTATAGAAAATACATACGTTTATATGCACATACACACACATATTAGCTTTAGTTGGTGTTTAGTAGCTTTAGTAGATGTTAAGAAATGGCTTCCCAAAGTTACTACATCAATTTACACTCCCACCAGCAGTGCATGACAGTTACAGTTGCTCCAAATCTTCATAAAACTCTTGGCGTTATAATTTTTTATTATTATTGTCATCATCATTATAATTTTTAATTTTAACCATTCTGATGTATGTTGGTGTATCTCAGTGTGCTTTTAATTTTCATTTTCCTTATGAATCATGATGTTTAACACCTTTTTGTGTGTTTATTGAAGGCCAGTAATTTTCAAACATTGGGTTATGATCCATTATAGGGTCATGAAATCAGTTTAGTGCATTAAGACCAGCATTTAAAAAATCTGAAGTGGAATAGCATTCAGTAGAAGAGAGTGAATTGCAAGTTATAATGGTAAGTATGGTATTGTAACACTTTTGTTTCAATTTCATATACATAAATATATGCATTTATATCTACATCTATATGCCGTCTTAGATGTACACATGTATGTCTGCATCAATTTCTTATTTATATATATAAATATATATGTTTGTACTGAGTGACTGTGGAAAATATATTTTTTTATTGTGAAAAATATTTATTCTTATTTCTTATTGTCAGAAAGGTTTACAAAACCCTTTTGTGCATTATGCATTTAAAAAAATCAACAACTTGTTTAAGACATGCTTACTCCATTTACATTTAGCACAGTCCTGGGAGATAGAGCTAATAGCTGAGATCATGGACATATGAGTCATGGCGATTTTGTTAGGCCAACCTGGAAGCCCACCATTAAGATGAAATATATAAAATAAAAGTCAAGTCCTTCATACAGTAAGTGTAAAGTCTTTGTAGTTGAATGAGGGAGAGTTACTCTAAGAGTTCATGGGCCAAAGACCCAGAATCATCCATCCTAAATACAGAGCCCTGAGTCTCTAGACCTTGAAAGAGAATCTGTGGATGGTGGCCTGGAAGTCTGTATGTTTCAGAAGCTTCTTGGTGATTCTGATAATCTGACAGTTTGGGGAACCACTATTGTAGGTTGGAGATTGCAGTGGATTTCACCTACTGGAAGGGAACAGGTCTTGTGGAAGAGATATTCTAAGTGTGCCAACCTTTTTCAAGCTTGACATTCCAAAAAACACTGTTTCAGAGTAATTCTACCTGGTTTCCTTTACCGTCTAAATTATTATTCTATAGCAGCATAATTCAGGAGAAGCCATTTAATTAACCATTAGCTATAATTTCTGTACAGTTAGAATGGAAGATAGGCAGCAGAGTTAATTTGCTTTCTAATACCTCCCCATGTGGATTGTAACTCCCTAATCCTCTTTTGCTCTAAACCCCTACTTTAATGGAACCCCTAATGTGAGTTGCATTCATTTCTCAATTATATAATACTTTGGTGCCTTTGTCTCTGAGATTTACTGTACTTTCACATTTGTATGCATTTTAAAGTTAAATTCTGAAGGCTTTATAAGCACCTCACTTTCTGATTAACAGTGCGCAGAAAATGTTAGTGTGATAAATGTTAACCATGCATATTGGGGAATATTTAGAATCAATCTAGGTTGCTTTTTTCTCCCCCTCTTCCTCAAAGGTAAGATTTATACTATACAAGATTGGAGAGAATGAATTTATAATTTGGACAAACACTGCCATGAATAGCAATATTACTTTATATAGTAATTATGGGATTTTAAATGCCAGTGAGTTCTGTTTTCTTTGTGTGAACTTATGAATGTAATAAAACACCTTTGAAAAGCCAATCAAATAAAACAACCTAAGATTTAATTGTCAGCTTTTTAAAGATTTTATGAACCAGATCATCTCTGTTGGCAGAATCACTTATGTGACTTAGGAATCACAAAATCTGCTTAAATCTTTTATTTTGTTCTTAGAATTAAAATGCCCCCCCCTTTTAACATACATTTTAATAGTTCTCTTTTATGCTAATTTTTTTAAAAACTAGATTTTTCTAGTTTTTTTAAAACCAGATTTTTCGAATCTCTGCAACTCAGATAAAATTGCTGTTAATATTTTGGTAGATATTCTTCTAGACATCTCAGTATACACACCCACATACATACTCATACAAATACCTAACTTTACATAAACAGATTAAAATAATATATGCTGTTACTTGTCCTTTAGGACTAGTCATTGTTTTCTATCCGCTTTTTGGTTGTTTGGATATCAGTAAACAGATATGTACATCGTAACTTTCAATGATTACATGATTTACACACACTATAATCTATTGATATTTAGATTGCATCTTTTTTCATCTCTATTATGTGTTTAGTTAACATCCTTGCACATTAATCATTTTGTACTTGTACAACTATATTCTTAAGACAGATTCCTGGAAGTCTGATTACTGAGCCAAAAGGCAAATGCTGATGTGTATTAATTACCAAACTGCCCTCTGAAACTGTTAACTCAGTTGAAACTCCCGCTAGTAAAATGATAGAGCACTTGTTTTTTCACACTTCCCCAATATTGAATTTTGTCTTTCTTAAAAGTTGACAAATGGCCCAAAATTCTGTCATTATTTTTAAAATTACAACTATTTAATTATTAATGAAGTTGTATATATTTCCAATTGCTTATTGGGTATTTTTATTTTTTCGTTGTTTAATTGCTTCTACTTTTATTGAGATAGTTGTCTTTTTCTCACTAACCTGTA
Source organism: Vicugna pacos (assembly GCF_048564905.1). Taxonomy (NCBI): domain Eukaryota; kingdom Metazoa; phylum Chordata; class Mammalia; order Artiodactyla; family Camelidae; genus Vicugna; species Vicugna pacos. The sequence goes on along the minus strand of NC_132997.1, from coordinate 69,434,166 downwards.
AGAGATCTGTGAATAGTGGGCTATTGCTTTTGGACTTAAAGTTTGACATTTGACTTTTAACTCTGTACATAGTGACTTTTAAATTAAACTAATATCATTTCTTTTGTGTGTATCAAATTTTTGTCAAACACTTGTCAAAATATCATTTTATAGTTTCAAGCTTTTGTATCATGGTTAATAATGACCTTTGGCAGAACTGCAGAAATACCTGTATTTCCTCATAGTAGTCTTAGTTTAATTTTTTTACATGATAATCTTTGATCATCTGGGATTTATTTTTGAATAAGGATAAAGATAGGCCAGGCTTATTTTTACCCCAGTTGCTAGCTAGTTGTCAGACTTTATGAATATCTAATCTTTTACCCTGATTTAAAGTGACCTACTTTCTGATATTAAATTCCTTTATATCTTTGAATGTACTTCTAGGATCTTTTTTTTTCCCTATTGATCTGTCCATTTCTGAATAATTATTACTGAGTTTTTATTTCGGTGGCTTTGTACTATTTTTCAATAGAATAAGTATCCCTTCTTTTTTCACATTTTGTCTATTTTGCATATTTACTTGATGAACTTAAAAATCTATCAGAAGAAACACTAGGGTTTCCAACTAAAGTTATATAATGTTTTTTAGATTAATTGAGGGAAAATTGCCACTTTTATAATACTGGGTTTCCTTATATAAAAAAAATTTTTTTTCTCATGGATTCAAACATTCTCTTAGGTCTCTCAGTAGCATTTTATGTTTTCTTCATATAAGCCCTGGCCATTTAAAGAGATTTTTCTAGATATTTTATTTTTTGATTGTTGTTGTGGATGGAATTATTTCCTTCCATGGAATTTTATGATTGTTAATTGTTTTTTTGAAAAGCTGTTGACTTTTGTTTATTTATTTTATTTCCAGACACTTTAATGAGCACTCATATTTTTTTTCCTAATCATCTTTTCAGTTGACTTTACCCTTCAAAAGTCTTGCCAGGAAACTGAAGAAGAAAATATAACTTCTTTACTGTGGGATATGACTTGAGGCCATTAGAGAATGGAGCCTAAAATAGGCAAGTTCATGGAATATAATTTGTATATCCAGGAAGGACTGAGTATGGGCCAATTCTCATCACTGAAATGTAATATAAGTCAGACTAAATATATTAGAATGAATAAGCATGCTGTTCTTATGAGATTATTTAATATTCTGAGATGTCCTTTGGTACTCAGTCTCTCAGGATTAATCTTTGTGGGGTCAATATTATTTATATGAGCAGGAGAAAGGCTAGGTATAATTAAGCCTGAAGATGTAAGTCCTTGTTTAAGTATTGAAAATGTGAAGGTTGGAAGGGAAAACTGAATTGACTTCCTCAAGAATAGGTGTTTACTAGGTTGTGAGTTCCAGCCCTGCTATTTTTGGTATAGCCTTACAAATACAACATAATTTCTTTTCTCGTTGTGAGTAATCCTACTTCCTTCTCCTTCTAGCAAACACCTATTGCTCTAACAACCCACCATCCCAACCTCCCAGTAAGCAGGTGTAAGATGGTCTGATAATGCCATCTGGTGGCCACCTAGGAAACTATATGAACTAACCTCTTGTTGGACCTCAAAACCTGGGTTGGTCTAGTATCCTGGAAGCCAGATCCAGGCTTGGGAACAAGCAGCTTATGACTGTGGCTACCAGCAAAGGGAGAAGGTAATCAAAGTCCAAGTCCTGGCAAAGGCTGCTTGGGGGATTTGGGAAGGAGCCAAAAGCCTCCATCCATAGGAGATGATAGAGAGCAAGGACTAGTTCCAAAAAGAGATGCTTGCAAAGGCATCCCAGCAGGAAAGAGTTGCAGAGAGCTCCGGAACCAACCAAAGAGAGGGAGACTTTTAGTGGAACAGTTGCCTTCAGCCCCAGGGCAGGGATCAGTTAGATTGTGAGCTTCCAGTCTGTTCTGACTTGTGTCTTCAGGGGTTTCCTTATCTACCTTTTTTTTTTGTCCCCTTAAAATGATTTTCCCCATAGCTTAAAACTCACATAATTTCAGACAGTTACACAAAAGGCAAAGTCTGCTCCACACTTCCCTCCTCCGCTCTCTTTCCCCTCTTTCTCCCATGCTCCCTCCTCCCTACTTCCTTTCTCTTTTCCCTTCCTTTTCAACTCTTACTCTTGAGTTCTCAGGAAAACCTCCCTCTTTCTCCACTTTCATTCTCTTTGAGAGCCAAAACATAACCGTAATTGCAGCTGACAAACCTAGAGATAGTGCTTGTGGGTCAACTTTATCAAGGACAAGGGAAGGTGGAAGTGAAACGGAGAACTGGTACCACTGACACCTGCATCCTTGGAAGGGATCAGGAGTCCCTTCACCATCTTCAAGGGGCTCAGTCCTCCTGTTCACCCCTGCAGGATTTCCCTGTATGCCTGCATTCAAGATTTGTGTCTCTTTTATTCATTGCCACATCCTCCACATTTAAAACAGCATCTGGCATATAAAAAGGGCTCTATTGATATTTGCTGAAGAAATGAATTAATATTCTTCATGAATAAGCAAATCTGGCTTATTCTTTTTTTTTCTTTTTTTTTAACTATATTTCAGTTCTGCCTTGTTGTGAGTGTTGCATTGATTCTAATTTTCACTGTGAAAGCCTGATTTGCCACTTTTGTGGGATAATTTAAGCATAACATGTGAGGGTATTTCTAGCACAAAGATAATTATTTTTAAAATTCCAACCTATGAAGTAACAGACTTTCAGAAAAGAACATGTTGGTAAGTGCGGGTTTCTCTGTACCTTTCCTTTTCGTGTTGCAGGAGTGTATCTTTTATATACATCAATGAAGTAAAAAGCCCAACGAAATGGCTAGCTTTTACCTGTCTGGACTTCCCAAGTGCTCTGTGAATCCTCCCCCAAATAGAAGCAGAGACCATTAAATACAGAGGAGAAAACAGATTTGGAAAGCTGAAAACTGCTAAGCGTTTGGCAGAACGTCTTGCTGAATATGTTTTCTGTGTTTCCTGAGTCTCTTTTGCATTATAAATCCTTGATAACAGAGACAGAGAAATATTTATTCCCTATATAGAACTAAATAAGCACAGAGAAAACGTTGGGTTTGCCTCATATTTTTCAGAACTGTGCCCTTCCATGTGGTCTTCCTTAGAACTGGAGAGATGAGACAGGCTGTTTTTATTTTCTAGATTGTTCCTGTGACATTTCTTTTGCATGAGACATTTCTGGGGTGGACAAAAAAAAAAAAAAAGGTCATTTTCCATTCCAAAACCCTAGGATTTCCTAACTATCTTGTAAATCTCTGTGATCTTAAAGAAGAGCTTTCACTACAGGGCAAAGGGGAAGTTAGCATGAATTAAAAGCTGGTCTGCATTAAGACAACGAAGGAGATCAGCGGGTATATACTATCCGAGTGTGGCAGACCCTGGCTAATTCACAAAGATGTGTCACATCCCATATCAGGTGTGATATTTTGTTCTTGGCTGATTTCAGTGGCAGTGGTCATGGGGGGAGGGTGGATATTGAATCTTTACTGTATTGACTACATGGAATGTGAGAAGCTACAAGGTATGAAAAACGAACGGACAAGCATTACAGGCAGGGGGCTCTTGGAGGGAATGCTGGCAGTGCTGTTGCTGAAACTTGGCTTCCACATCCCCCTTACTGAACTGAGAATGGAGGACAGAGTTTCAGATGAAGTAGAAAAGGCAGCTTTATTTCTTTGCCATGCAGCAGAGGTCACAGTGGGCTAATGCCTCCGAGACTGTGAGCCTGCCGGGGATAGAAGGCAGGGGGGTTTACAGTAAAAGTTCAAGCATTCAGGGGGCAGCCCTGGTTTCCACAGAGGTCACCTGCAGGGTAACAGACGGTTGCAAAGTCGTCCTTGTTGTTGCAGCTACAGCAGTCCCCTTTCTTCTGCTGGAGATGATGTTCATCTCCGGCTCGGGAACTCTTCCGGTATTCTTGGGCCTCGAACAAAGGTGCTTTGGGAAGGGGTCTGTGGAAAAGTTGCTCTAGAGAAAAACTTGTGCAGTTTAAAGTCGGGTTGATAAATGCCTGTAGCATTTTAGGTAGGCTGAGGCCTGAGACCTCTTGCTGCAGTGTTTGAGCAGGCTGGGACAACAATACAAAGAAACCACAAGGGACTAAATGGAACTGCAGACATGCACAGTTAGGGTGAGTTATGAACAAGATGAGCAAAGCACCCAACTGCTGTCTCTGAGGTGTCGGGAGCAAAATGAGGAGGATGGGCGGATCCTCCAAGTTTTCCCCTCCTCTCCAGCCTAACCCTGGTCAACAAAAGCATGAGCAAAGCCATTTAAACTATTATACAAAATTACAAATAGCATATGGTCACTGATGACGATAGGGTCCTGCTAGGTTACAGTGCCTTTGGCTGACTGTGTGACCTGGAAAAAAAAAATGTGACCTCTCAGAGCCTTAGAGTATGTACCTTTCTGCAAAATGGAAATAATGATCCCATTCCTTAGAAGGACTGTTGTGAGGGAGCTACTAGGTGTAAAGCCTGGCACCCGGCTTGTGGTCCTTCCCCATTGATGCGTTGTGATCTGGGTAATCATGTGTTCTCCATCCACTTCTCCAGGTACCTGGGGATCACGAGGCCGCTAACGTACCCTGTGAGACAGAACGGGAAATGCATGGCCAAGATGATCCTCTCCGTTTGGCTCCTCTCCGCCTCTATCACTTTACCGCCACTCTTCGGCTGGGCTCAGAACATCAACGATGGCAAGGTGTGCTTGATCAGCCAGGATTTTGGCTACACAATTTACTCCACCGCTGTGGCATTTTACATCCCCATGTCTGTCATGCTTTTCATGTACTACCAGATTTACAAGGCAGCCAGAAAGAGTGCTGCCAAGCACAAGTTCCCCGGCTTCCCTCCTCGTCTGGAGGAGCCGGACAGCGTCATCGCCCTGAACGGCATGGTAAAGCTCCAGAAGGAGGTGGAGGAATGTGCAAACCTTTCGAGACTCCTCAAGCACGAACGGAAAAACATCTCCATCTTTAAGCGGGAACAGAAGGCAGCCACCACCTTGGGGATCATCGTCGGAGCCTTCACTGTGTGCTGGCTGCCATTTTTCCTCCTCTCGACAGCCAGACCCTTCATCTGTGGCACAGCCTGCAGCTGCATCCCGCTGTGGGTGGAGAGGACATTTCTGTGGCTGGGCTATGCAAACTCTCTCATTAACCCCTTTATCTATGCCTTCTTCAACCGGGACCTGAGGACCACCTACCGCAGCCTGCTCCAGTGCCAGTACCGGAATATCAACCGGAAGCTCTCGGCTGCAGGCATGCACGAGGCCCTGAAGCTTGCTGAGAGGCCCGAGAGGCCTGAGCTTGTGCTGTAAGGTCATTTATCACTATTTCCTCTTATTCCCCCAACCCTTCTATGGAACTTCCTTTTGAAGCAGGTCTCAGAAAGCTTCCTGAGTCAGCAGCTAGCTTATTTCCTACTAAACACATCAGATTCAGAATCCCGTAGGCTCCAGACTTCCACCCAATCGAATTCTGAAAGCCAAAGATGGGTATTCAGTTGGACTGGAAGAAGACCGATTTGCTGATGAATTGCAGCTAATGGCATCGATGACAAGGAGGGTGATGTTTTTCATCCTTTCTCCATAAATACCATCCAAATTAGGTCCTTATATCTCCAATTCTTGTAACATTATCATTTTAATTGCTGTTACTCTTACATCCAGTAAAATCCTTTTGATGACCTCATCCTTTACTGATAAACTCTTTGAGGAAGGAGGCAAATTCACATGGGCCAAGGAAGCTGTCTGAGACAATGGGGAGTGGTCAGTCTGGGGAGATGCCAGGATGGCGCAACGTCCTGAAAGCTACTGAGCTTTCAGAAAGTGCTCCCCATCATCTTTAGGAGTTGGGAATTGGTACGGAGTTGTTGACTTTGTCTAGGAAGTCAAAGTCATTAGTGACTTTTCGAGAAGCAATTACAAAAGGGTGCTGGGTCTGGAAAAGGATAGCCAAGGGCCAACAGTGATAGGGAGATGGGAGTTTCACATGAAACAGAATGAAAGTGGCATTATGTAAAGAAGGAAGGAGCTAATATAGCAGAGTCAGCAGGTCACATGAAGATCTTGTTTTAAACTGGAGAGGGAGGAGACGTCTTCATGTTTGAAAGCTGAGAGGAAAGAGACTGGATGGAGGAAATGGAAGGTGCTGTTGAGAGGGTGCAGATCAGTGTGGACGTGAGAGAAGAGGTGGTGTTCCTCTTCACAGACCCTGGTTCTCCGGGACAGGCCAGAGAACCACAGACCCCTGTAGCTGAGAGGGACCGCCCCAGTCATCTTGTCCAGTCCTTTCATTTGACAGAAGAGGTAACTGGGACCTGGAGAGTGAGCTGTCTGTCCACAGCGAGCTGGCGGTAACGCTGGTCTAGATCCTGTGTCCTATGAGCCGTACCTCTGTATACTCTCCATACACTGGACTGCCTTTATGTGTCATCAGGCTGGATACGGCTACCTCTGTGCTCTCAGCTGTCTCAGGGAACAGCCCTGCCAAGGAAGGTCCCAAAGTGTCCAGACGCACTTACACTGCAGTAGACCCCAGAGGCTCCAGACTAGGGTGCACTCCAGATAACTCTGAAAACCTCAAGGATCTCAGCCTGTTCTCTGACTTGTCACCAGGATGAAGGAGGCAGAAACAGCTTCCTCATATGGATGAGGGAAGCCAGAGGTCATCAGTTCTTGTCCTAAGAACTAGTTGTAAGACTACAGGTATGAGAATTCTTGAGCTGTGAAAAGCTTCATGGGTGTTTATTTTCACTTCTATCATACACACTCTTTTGTACATATGATATTGTTCACAGCAAAAAGTTAAAAAGGTTTTTTTTTTAAAGAATACAATCTTAGGTTTCAGAATATGTACTGTGAGCAACCTATATCCCCAGGGATCTTTCCAGGCCTATAAGATTCTTATTCAATTGACCACTAGTGTTTGTCTACCAGGACCACATTCTAAATTCCTTCAGAGATGGGGTTAGGTCTTAGTCAAAATCCTGTTTGCAGAATCTAGTACAGTGCTCAACACAAAATAGACAATACGTAAAAGCAATGATTTCTAACAGTTACTGAACACCTACATCATTCTACCTGTGAAATAGGGGTTCTGGCATCCCCGATTTTCAAAAGAATAGCTGAGGCTCAGAGACATAAAGTAACTCACCTAAGATCACATTGCCCCTAAGTGGTGGATATGGTGTGAATCACCCAGTGCATGTGCTCTTAACTGTTACTCAGCACTGCTTGTCAAGTGACTTCAGCCTGTGGCAGTGAAGAGCTATCAAATGTTTTTGAGCTGGAGATTTTAGCCATCGGCTCTCTAGGAAGACAGTTAGAAAAGCCTGTTAGTAGAAGTAAGTTAAGTTTATTAGACTCACTGCAGCTTAGGAGGACACCTCCTTGACAGACAGAGTCTCGGTAGTTTCTCAGATGGAGAAAATAAGGAAAGGACGTTGGTAGAGTTTTAGGGCTTGGGCTGTGTCACGTGAAGGTAGCGAAGAGGTGAGAACTGGGCAGAGTTTATGACATGATAGCTTTGGATTGGTGGCTACAGCTAAGTGAGGGCCTTGAAGCCAGTATTAATGAGCAAACTATGAGTTTGCTTACTCGGTGAGTAAGCTAGTTGAGTTGGTGTGCAGTATTATTTTTTGGAAGCAACTATTTCCTGGCACAATACTGATTATTTTGCCAGGCCCCAGAGTTGGCTGGTTAGCACAGGAACAGGAAAGCATGTTGGCTTCAGTTCCCAGGGGTAACATGCTGAGAGAGATGTTTGAAGAAAGGCTCTCTGACAGCAGTGAGAAGGGCAGGTAAAATAGGAAGACGTGGCAGGGGGTCCAGTTAAGCAGCCAGTGTAGAGACTAGGAAAGAACCATTGAGGTCCTGAACTTGAAAATATGACTGTGTTTGCCTCCTATAGCCTCCAAGAACTTGCAAATAATTTTATTTTTTTTAGCTAATAATTCACACATAATTCAGATCGTTCACAAAATGCTAATTTTTCAAATGTCACACCAACAAGTACTCCAGCTTAAAATAATACTCACCCACATTTATTGACGATTCACTCTCAGGTACCAGGCTGAGCACTCTTGTGTGAATTCTATCGCTTAATCCTTAAAACTTTCTCAGAGGTTGGCTTCCTTCATCTCCATTCTGTTGGGGAGGCCAAATAATTTTTTCAAAGTCATACATATAGAGCTGGATTTGAACCCAGGAAATCTGTGTTCAGATATATCTTTTAGCTTCTACACTGCTGAGCCTTTTATAAAAGTAAATTAGCTAACATGACATCTGGGGATATTTGCCTGTGTGTCTCTAGCTAGTGTGGAATCTTGGGTATTATTTTCCTGTTAACCTAACACAGCAGACTTTCACTGTGAAAGGCCAGAGAGTAAATATTTCAGGCTTTGCTAGCCACAGGCCTCCATTGAAACCACTTGTTTCTACCTTTGTAGTGAGAAAGTAGCCCTAGACACAAGTAACCAAAGGAGTATGGTGGTGTACCAATAAAACTTTATTTACAAAACCAGGTAGCCAGCTGGATTTGGCCCACAAGTCATAGTTTACTGTCCCCTGTTCTCAGAAAATGACTTATTCTATCGCTCTCTGAATTTATAATTATCAATTTTATGTATAATTATTGAATGTTAAAATCATTTGGGATGATTGGCCTAAATATTCATTAACTTTAGGAAATTCCTGATTAGAGAATTGGAATAGCTGCTTTTTAAAAAATTCTATACCAGGCAGCTTTCTTTTGCATTCTGTGTGGGAGGACTCCTTTTAAAATTTTTGTTTATAATTGTGTCATTCATTGAGGAGGACACAGAAAACTCATGCTGTCTCTCCTGTCTTAGTGCACACATTCCTAGTGTACAGACCATGCATAAACACACACACTCATTCATTCTCTTTGTGTTGAGAACAAAGGAAAGGTGGAGACAGGAAAAGCTGTAGGATTCAAAGGAGAGGAAAATAACTCAGCACTTACCCTAACCCTGACCAGGGAAGACTTCCTGAAGGATATGGGCTTGCATATGTCTATGAAGGTCAAAGCATTTATAACTAAAGGAGATTAGAGATGGCATTCCACATGAAGGAGACATTTTATATGGGGGCACCAGTGTGGGACTTTATGCAGAGGATGGTCTGCTTGGAGCTAAGCACGGTTATGGGGAAGATTTGGAGATCATAATGGAAAGGTCAAATGAGATTATGTTATGAAGAATCTTCCATTTCAGTCCCAGGAATTTGGGATTTTAGTATAGACAAGTTGAGAAACCCTAGTTTGGACAGAAGTAAGCCATTGCCTGAATCTCTGCAAGTAGGAGAATGGAATCACCAAAGTGACAAAGACTGATTTGGTGGCATCATGTGGAATGAATCAGAAGGTAGAGGCTGGAAGTAAGGCTTCTCTTCGTTGGCTTGTTTTCTCCAGAAACATTTGAGGGCCTGTTGTGTACCAGGCATGGTGCCAGGCATGGCAGGGGATGAAAAGACAAGTGACAATTCTTGCCTCTGGAAATTCATAGTCAAGTGATCTGGGGTGGCGGTACACGTGGTGGTGGCTAGGAAAAGACTAGTAACCAGAACACCCCACGTGGTCCACACTCTGCAGAGTGGCACTCAGGTAAACACCAGTTGGCTCACCCAAAGCAATCATAATTCTCGTGGAGTCTCTGGAAGAAGGATGTGGCATCGAATCCATCGCCCACAGCAAACCTTCTTAGAACCCTTTGTCCCCCTTTGCTGTCTCTCTAGCAATCACACTTCTTGGGCCAGTCCAGAGACTCCAGCCCTTTTCTCTTCCTCTGGCTTCTTGGGTTCTAATCTCTTTAACTTTCGCCCCTAATTCCACCTTCTCGGCTCTATTTTTTTCTCCTACGCAGTATTCTTCCTTTCCTGTATAAACAGTCTACTAGATTGTGTATTGCTACTTTCGAAACTTAGTCATTTTTCCCCCCATCTTCTTGATCAGCGTAAGAGGCTCAGGAGTCCAGCAGGCACTCAAGAGTCCTCCTAGGGTAGGGAGTGAACAGAGGGAAAATGCTATGAGTGCTTCACTGGTCATTTTAATTCACTACTCTAAACTACAGTCTTTGTCACCTTTTCACAAGTATTCAAATAGTGGTAATAGAAGACCAAATATGATAATGTGATAGAAGCAAGGGCTTTTTTTTTTTTTTAATTTGATGATTTTATTTATGGATTTGCTTTGAATCACCATAAATGGCTTGTAAATGTCACGTTTGGATGTCTTTTGTTCTTTGACACCATTACTGTGAATAATACTGAAAAGTGGTTTCTAAAATACTTCCATAGAAAAGAATTTCATGAAATCGTTTTGAAGTAGCTCTGCCTTTCCCTCTCCCTTCTCCTCTTCAATGAGCCTCTCGTAATCCCTGTCGATGGCAGTGGTGAATTGTAGCAGAGCAACCTTGAGTTCCTGCCTTGAATTCCATCAATACGCTGTGCCATGGTTTTATACTGACACTTTGGAGTTCAGGGTGATTTTCCCTTTTCATTACTGAAATCTTTCATTAAAAAAAATAAGATGAAATGGGTCTCAGTGGAAATTAGGAAGAAGCAACAGGGTCCCTGAAACCCTGGGTATCTTGTGGTGGGATGTTGTCTTAAAGACAGAGACAAACAAAAAGTTAGCTATTCCATAGCTTTTCTTCCCCCAGAGTAGTATATTCCTCATCATTGACTAGCTGGAATTCAGCACTCCATTTTTATCAAATCATCAATTAGTACTAATTATAGCTTGTTCACTTCATGCTTTATAGTTGCCTACGCTTTAACTTTGCAGTGTCTCTTTCAAGTAAGAAAGGCAGGCTATTGACCTCCCTTCCTTTTTTTAATATTTTTGTTTGTTTTCTTAGTAGACAGTAAGTACACATAGCACAAAAGCAGTACAGACATGTCTACAAGAAAAATAAGCCTTGGGGGGAACGTCTTAGGAAGGAAATACCCATGGTGGAAATCATGAAGGAGGTGATATTTGGGATGGGTCTTGAACGAAGAGTAGGAGTTGAGATTTGCAGATACTAACTACTATATATAAAATAGAAGAACAGCAAGCTTATACTGTACAGCACAGGGAGCTAAACTCAATTATCTTTTAGTAACCTATAATGAAAAAGTATGACAACGAATATATGTGTGTATATGTATGACTGAACTATTATGTTGTACACCAGAAATTGACACAATGTTGTAAACTGACTATACTTCAATTTAAAAAGAAAGGGATGGCAGGGGTAGCTGTGGGTTTAGGGCTACTCAAGGCAGGGGGAACAGTATGGACAGAGGGACATAGACATGGAGAGAGGTGAATAAAGAACCTGGGGCATGTCTTCAGCAGGACCTGGAAGCTGGGTAGATTAGGGTCAGATGGACGGGCCACATGAGCAATGTGAGTAGGGGGAGAGATGAAGGCTTTTGACCTGGAGTGAGACCAGGACTGCAGCATAAATTGAGGTTCACAATAGGAGAAGGGAGATGGGTAGGAGACCAGTGTGAAAGTGAGGTCTCCTGTCTGGAGGGCCCGCACTGGGAGGGTATCATTGAGACTGGTAAAGAGACCAAGGATGTCTGGATGTTTGGAAGTTGACTAGGCAGGTGGTGAGGAAATGGAGACTTCAGAGATAGTGCTTTGATCCTGGAGGGGGTCAGTAAAGTTTTTGAACCATTGTGAGTGGCAGAGGAAGTGCAGTCTCTCCTCCTCGGGGAGAAGAGGCAGAGGCCCCAGGCTGGGGACAAGTATGGAGCACCACCGGGGACACAGCCTCTTTCCAGTGCTCCCAGCTGCCGCCAGCCTGGAGTTGTGGGTCTGAGCAGGAGCACGGCGCTTCTCCTCAGGCACCGTTGTGTGAGGTGAGGAACCAAGCGAGAGATGGTGTCTGATGGAGAAACCAGTCCTGTCACCAGGAAAACCCATGTGTCACGTCTTGGCAGCCAAGAGGGAGGGGCACTTTGAATGGGGTGGGCAGGCAGAGGCAGGGGGCGCAGTGCCAGGACCCTCATAGACCTAGCTCTCCAGCACATGGATGTCATTTGGTGAGTCCTGTGAAGCTACAGCGAGGGGAGTGTGTATCTAGAGGGACTGTGGCTCTGCACCAAGAAGAAAGAGGCTCTTCCTCAGCCTTTGGCCAAGAGTTTTCCGACTCATGTCACTTCTGTGAATCTGGGAGGAAGGCAGTGAGGGGGCGTGGCTTCCTGTAATGCACCCTCCTCGGTGTGAAGGAGAGAACACTTCTCATTGTAGTCATCATTATTCTTCTCATGTACGGCGAGTGCAGTAGTATATTGCAAGGATTATTGGGGGTAGAGCCGTTTGGGGCTACAGCTGTATTATAAAAGTGAATTTCTAAATGGGTTCTCTGGGGCTGATTTGCAAATATATTAAGGCCCTGGCAACTGTCAAAGTTATGAAACTGATGAAAAGAGCCGTAGCACCTTTTCTTTCCCCTTAGAAACCACAAATAATTCAAATTACTGAATGCTGTGAAAATTAAATCCACCCACCGCAAAATGAAAAGTCACATCTACAATTCTGCTAAATCATTTTCTTGCCTCCTCTCTCTTTCTCTCTCTCTCTAGACAGAACTCTGACTACTGTAGAAAAAAAGTCATGATTCATGATCAAAAGTGAAATAATAGAGATGAAATAAACAAGGGCAAGACAGAGGTGGAAACAGAACAAAGTCATTTGCCGAGACGGCGGAATGGAATGCTGCTTCCGGCCTTTTTTGGGATGGCTAACATGTGACCAGCAAAGTTTTTCAGCTGTACAGAGTCTATTACAAGGGAGACGGTGACCTCTCCTTTTCTTCTGTGGATCAGTGCTGCTGTGTGCACATGAAAATAGTTCTCCGTTTCCGATGGTCCAATGAGCTCAGCAGTAAGCACACGCACAGAACTGAGTTCCAGAAAGGAAACAGTTTCTGGTGCTTTGCTTCTGTCCAAGTCCAAGTTCTGTGCAAGTGGAAGAAAGTTCCCATGCGACTTTCCATGCTTCTGAGTCTGGGCCTTGGGGTGAATATTCAGGAATCATTCATGAGACAGATGTATTTTGTCATAGGACAGAAGGGTGTTTTCCCAAGCAAACTGCGGTAAGCCTAGTGCTGAACACATTGCATGTCCACGTTAGAAAACAGAACCCCATCATCAGCAAATACAAGTGATCTCCCAGAGCCGTGTCTGTTTAAAGCTTCTGTCAGTTTGGCTTTTCCGCAGGGTCCCTGTGACTCCCCCACCAATGTACTTTCCTTGTTAACTCGCTTCTTGTTACGGTGTATCTCAGGAACAGATCTCAGGATGGAGAGAATCATAAAACCTGAATAAAGCTTTTTCCTGCACTCACTCTTCTTTTGGGGGACTGGAGGGGTCCCCGAGAGGTGAGGGAGTTTTCCCAGAATGGAGAGTGAGGGCTACCTCACCACATTATGTATTAACATGATTGTTGGCACTGAACTTTTGATTGTCATTGACACCTGGGTGCATGGGCTGGTCCCTAACTGTGAGTTTTGTTGGGGGGAGGTGTGGGAATAATGGGGTTTCCATGAAGGGCTGTGATGCCTCTGAGGATGGAATAGCCACCTGTTAATTCTTGCTGAGCAGTGTTGTATTGAACGGAATTGTGTGAATTGGAGGTCACCTGGGCCAATGTTGGGAACATTCCAGAGGATTCTGTTCCTCCCAGAGGATTTGTTCTTGTGTTCTCTGTGTCTTAAATCAAATGTGTGCCTGGCCAGTTCTGTTCTCCCCTATCCCTCTCAGAAGTGGTAGGCATTAAAGGCAGGTAAGGAACTGGAAAAGGTCCTTTTGTAGATAGTGTTTTTTTTAATGGTTCTATGTAAGATGTATGAGCTAAGGAGACAGAAAGACATAGATCAGAGGAGAGAACCTCTAAAGGGGGGAAAAAATGAATGCAAACCTTCATTTGATAAAAGAGAACTGAAAGAATATTATTTTCCTACAATATATGCAGCTGTTCTCTCATAGGATCATGTGGAATTTCAACATGGATGATGGATTTCTTCCAACTTTCACTGACATTGCTTCTTACCATACACAGAGAAAGATCTGCCTTTCTGAAAAAAAGGGGGGGAGGGTGGATGCCGTCCTTCCAGACAAAGCTTGTACAAATTCCTGAACCACAGATTTGCTCACATGACTGTATATACTTACATTCATAATTTAAATGATGCATTCTGGTCAGATACATGTTGTTAAATTTGAAAATGTTTTATTACATTACATCGAATAAAGTTTATTTGTAGCTGTAATAAAGAAACTTCAGTAATGATTTCTAAATGAAAGTCTGATATTATAAATGTCACTCTATGTAGAAGAGCAGAAGGGCAAACTTTATAGATTTGCTACAGTCCTAACAGGTAGTTAGGACAGTTCTGTAATTAATTGCATTTCACTGTGAGGATTCATTCATTTTGTACCTTTTTTTTTTTTAAGAATGAGCATTCATTCCTTGACTTGATTAATGAACGTTTATTGGGCTCCTGCTACATTCAGCGCTGTGGATGGACATCGAGGGAACCAGGATGGGTAAAGCAAGTCCTTACTTTTGAGGAGTTTGCCATCAGATAGAAGGCAGACATTTCCCAGATTGTCACCACATAGTAGAGTAGTTGGTAGGGAGCGCCATGTTTCTTTCCTGTAGTATAATATGATGGGTTGTTATAGTTAATTGGATTGATTTAGACTTTCACATGTGTTTGATTTTTTTATTAGGATTTTAGTTATTCGAATTGGCTCTTTATCCCACCTGATGTGAACGCCTGACATTGAACTCTCTGCTTCATTCTGGCTACAGGGGCTGGACACAGGACACTGTGCTTTCTGCGTACGACAGCCAAAGGAAAGGAAAAGATAGAAATTGAGAGAGAATGAGAAAAATATCAAACCGTTTATACTATTTCACCTACAATATAGTTTGAGCCAAAGTTGTGGCTTGTGTGCTAACTAGGAATTGGGAAAAATCACGGAAGCAAACATTTTACATATGTTTTATGACAATTGGGCAAGAATGACTGTTATGACTAACCTCCTTGCTCTAGGGTATCAGCTGTCATCTTCTGGTAAGGCTGAGTATTGGGAAATGGTGCTGGAGAAATAACGTACTTGGAAGAGATACCTCAGTGACTGTTGCCTTCATGTTGAGTTTTATTTTGTAAATATTAAACAAGACACTTACAGAGTTCCTAGGTTTCTGGAAACGGTTTCGTACCTTCTTAAAGCATCTACCATGGTGTCCTCCTATGCTTGAGATGCGTGTATATGTTTCTGATGATCATATTTTCATGCAGTTTTTTCAGATTCATTGATAACAGGCATGATGAGCTTAACAATCCGAGTAGAAAATTCAGGCAACTTTTCAAATATTTTATGCTAACATAATAACTTTTGAATTGCATGTGGAGGTGATGGGAATTTTCCTTTCAGCATTTTGATTGTGACCTGAGTACTCAATTTAATGGACAGAAATATTTGCAAATCCTGCATTTTTTAAACAGTCCATACTCCTCCCCATGTGAGTACCTTCACGCATGCTTCCCCTCTCTGTCTGGAATCTTCTTCCTGTTCTCAATTATTTCTTCAACGTATGTCTTCATCATTGTTCAGTAATTCTTCAAGGGCATGGACTGTGTCTGTTTTTTTCATCAGTATGTCCACCGCCGAGCACCATGCTTGGAACATATATGGTAGGAAAATAATAAATATTTCTTTTTTTATTGAAGTTTAATTGATTTACAATATTGTGATTCAGTTATTTTTTTTCATATTTTTCCCATTTTTGGTTATTACAAGATAATAATAACTGAGTAGTATTCCCTGTGTTATACAGTAAGTCCTTGTTGCTTATTATTTTATACATAGTGTTTACCCGTTAATCCTGTACTCCTGATTTATCCCGCTCTCCCATCCTTTTCCCCTCTGGTAACCATAAATCTGTTTTCTGTGTCTGTGAGTCTGTTTCTATTTTGTAAGTAGATTCATTTGTATTATTTTTTAGGTTCCACATACAAGTGATACCATATGATATTTGTTTCTCTCTGTCTGACTTCACTTAGTGATATTCTCTGGGTCTATCCATGTTGCTGCAAATGGCAATATTTCATTATTTTTTATGTCTGAGTAATATTCATGGCTGTGTATGTGTGCGGGTGTGTGTGTAGTCACAACATCTTTATCCAGTCATCTGTTGATGGACACTTAGGTTGCTTCCATGTCTTGGTTATTGTAAATGGTGCTGCTGTGAACGTTGGGATGCTTGTATCTTTTCAAATTAGAGTTTCTGTCTTTTCCAGATATATGCCCAGGAGTGAGATTGCTGGATCATACGGTAAGTCTATTTTCAGTTTTTTGAGTTCTCCATAGTGGTTGTACCAATTTACATTCCCACCAACAATGTCAGAGGGTTTCCTTTTTTACACACCCTCTCTAGCATTTATTATTTATAGGCTTTTTGATGATGGCCATTCTGACCTGTGTGTGGTGATTCCTTACTATGGTTTTGATTTGAATTTCTCTAATTATTAGCAATATTGACCATCTTTTCATGTGCCTGTTGGCCATCTGTATGTCTTTGGAGAAGTGTCTATTTAGGTCTTCTGCCCATTTTTTTTATTGGGTTGTTTTGGGTTTTGTTTTTTTTTTTGATATTGAGTTGTATGAATTGTTAGCATATTTTGAAAATTAACCCCTTGTTGGTTGCATCATTTGGAAATATTTTCTCTCATTCTGTAGGTTGTATTTTCTTTTTGTTGATGGTCTCCTTTGTTGTGCAAAAGCTTTTAGGTTTGATTAGGTCCTATTTATTTACTTTTGTCTTTTATTTCTTTTGCCCTGGAAGACTGATCTAAGAAAATATTGCTATGATTTATGTTCGAGAGTATTTTTGCCTATGCTCTCTTCTAGGAGTGTATGGTATCATGTCTTTTATTTAGGTCTTTAAACCATTTTGGGTTTATTTTTGTGTAAGGTGTGAGGGAGTGTTCTAGCTTTACTGACTTACATGCAGCTGCCCAGCTTCCCTAACACCAGTTGCTGAAGAGATCCTCTTCTCCATTGTGTATTTTGCCTTCTTTGTTGAAGATTAATTGACTGTAGGTGTGTGGGTTTATTTCTGGGCTTTAATTCTGTTCTGTTAATGTGTATGTCTGGGTGTGTGTGTGTGTGTGTGTGTGTGTGTGCCAGTACTACACTGCTTTGATAACTGTGCCTTGCAATATTCTCTGAAGTCTGGGAGGATTATGCCTCCAGTTTTGTTTCTTTTCTTCATGATTTCTTGAGCAATTCTGGATCTTTTCTGGTTCTATATAAATTTTCGGATTATTTGTTCTAGCTCTGTGTAAAATGTCATGAGTATTTTGACAGGGATAGCATTAAATCTGTAGATTGCTTTGGGTAGTATGGCCATTTTAACAAGATTAATTCTTCTAATCCAAAAGCACGGGGTGTCCTCCATTTCTTTGAATCATCTTCAGTTTCCTTTATCAGTGTTTCCTTTTTCAATGAAAGAACTTATACCTATCATTCTCAAACTATTCCAAAATATTAAAAGAGGAAGGAACACTCCCAGAGTTATTCTATGAAGCCATCATAACCCTGATACCAAAACCAGAGTAAGACATTACCAAAAAAGAAAATTACAGGTATCTGTAATTTGATGAATATAACTGCAAAAATCCTCAACAAAATTTTAGCAAACCAAATCCAAAAATACAGAAAAAGAATCATAATCCATGATCAAGTTGGATTTATTCCAGGGTCACAAGGATGGTTCAACATCTGCAAATCAATTCACCACAGTAACAAAAGAAAGGACAAAAACCATGTGATCATCTCAATGAATGCAGAAAAAGAATTTGATAAAATTCAACATCCTTTCATGACAAAACTCTCATCAAAATGGATGCAGAAGGAACATATCTCAACATAATGAAAACTATTTATGACAGACCCACAGCCAACATAATACTCAGCAGTAAAAAGCTGAAAGCCTTTCTGCTAAATTCTGGAACAAGGCAAGGATGCCCACTCTCAGCACTTCTATTCAACACAGAAATCAGACAAGAAAAAGAAATAAAAGGGATCCAAATTGGAAGGAAAGCGGTAAAAATGTCATTATACAGGATGATACTCTATATAGAAATCCCTAAGGAATCCACACAAAAACTATTAGAATTAATAAATGAATTCAGCAAGGTGGCTAGATACAAGATTAATATACAAAAATCTGTTGCATTTCTTTACACCAACAATAAAATATCAGAAAGAGTAAAAAAACAATCCTGTTTAAAATCACATAAAAAAAATGCTTGGGCATAAACCTAACCAAGGAGGTGAAAAAAGACCTACCTATAAGCTGAGAACTATAAAACATTGATAAATATTTCTTAATAGAAAGGGAGAAAAAAGGGAGAGAGGGAAGGAGAAGGAAGAAAGCCACAGTTGATTTGGCACTCTTCTTAGTCTTCAGGTGAGGAAATCCAGGAGATGGTGTGATCTAGTGACACGTGCGGTGAGTGGGTGGGAAGGAGCTGGAATTAGGCTCTCCTGTGTGCGGCTGAGGGCAGGCCCTCCACTTCATGGTGCTACTTCTTATGCATGAGTTTCTCAGACCTTTTCTTAATTTTCTGCACTAGTGAAACAGAGCATGTATGTGTTTTGGCCCATATGTTAAAACTTGTTCATCTCCAGCTAGCCAGATGGTCCCTAACAGCATTCAAAGAAGCCATTTGGAAACTTTCAGCAGGTCAGCGCATTTTGAAAGCACTGGAAGTCATGCATATTTGTGATGTCATTCCTTACTTACTCTAAGCAGTGTAAAACAAAAAGGAAGGCCTTGTAGTTATTACGTGGGAAACATGCAGACTTTGAGAACCAACTCTGGGGATCTAGTGCCTAGAGACAGAAGTTTATTTAATTGGATCTCTTTTTCAAATTGCTTTGTCTATGCATTCTCTGGAGAAGAAAAGTAATTTCTTAACTTAAAATAGTTTGCTTTTTAAGCTCCTGCTGGCTAAATAAATTTAAAAAAAAGACTCAGATTGTGCTTATGCAGTACAAGCAACAGAGATATGATGTGATCATCAGTAAAAATGTAAAAGCAAATTTTACGATGGCTAATCCAAAACAGAAAGTGAAAGAGGTTGATAACTATCTGAAGTAGACTTGCAGATAACAGTTATGTGGGTGTTTGGCATTTTTTAAAAAGCTGAGTTAAGGAATTAAGACATCTTCTAAGTATGGCTCCCTGGGCAGACACACATGAAATCTTAGATTCTGTTCAAACTATAAACTCTGTGCTCACACATTATGGAACCAAAAGGAGGTGATAGACAAGAATATTCAAGAGACTATAAAGGAATGAAAGACTAATGCATGCTTTTTCCTCTAAGAAATTCATTCATTCCTCCATTTACTCATTCAATCAAATGAATATTTATTAGATGTCAGAGACTATCTAAAAACTAGAACCCAGTGATGAGTAAGACGGAAATGATCTCCATTCTTATAAAGCCAAATATCTAGCAAGGAAGGTTCTGAATGTTACACAAATGATTATAATAAAATGTGATGCCTGTTATGATAAGGCACCAAGAAGGAATTTCAGAAAGAAACGTCTACTTCAGTATATCGATATAAATATTTAAATCCCTGTGGAGGAGAGAAGTGGTAATTCAAAATAGTGGATGGCAAGAACTATCTAGAATTTATCTTTGATATGGATTATGCACTATTTTTGGTGCCACATTACCTTTCTTAATTACATTTTGATTGGACTATTATTAAAATGCTCTTTATTTTTTAAACCCACACAGTCTCACAGTGGGAGAGACGGTGCAGAGCTATGATGAGAGGCAGCAGAAAGTCAGCTGTAAATAGGAAAGTTTGTCATGGATAATTCACAAAGGGAATAATCCATCTGTAGGAAAATGAGCTATAACTGTATACACAGAGAACTGTGGACCTAAAGAGTCTCGTGGGTGATCTAGTAGCACTCTCTACTGTTAAGCAGGTGAGACCATGCGAATTAGGGCTGTGTTTTGTCTGAATTTGCTCACAAGATATGGTACAGAGCATCTTTGGTTTTTTGATCTGTGACACAGCTATGCATTTGAAAAATGTAATAAAAATGAATTACAAGGAAAGCTAAGTGAAAGAAACAAAGAATATAAGTTCTTTTTTTTTCTTATTAGGGTCAATGGACTTAAAATTGTATTTCAGTAAATGTGGTTGGGACAAACACAACATGGAGAAAAAGAATCACAAAAACTGACATTGTTCACTGGAGGTCCTTACGTCTTCCCTGCCATTCCACAGAATGCTTCTCACTGGCTACTGACTGGTTTTGTGGGCCCAGAAATATGCATCTGAACTCTGGGAGGGACTCACTCTTCTCCAAATATCTCCTCTTTTACCGAATCCTCTAAAGCAGTTGTTCAAGGTTGAATCCCAGATATTTGTTCAGGGAGCTAAGGCTGTGACTCCTGCTTCCTAACCCTGTTCTTGGAGTCCTACCTGTTCAGTACCTGGACCCTCAGTGCTTCACCTGGTTATGCATTGCTATCGCAGCCTGCCTGTGACGGTTAATTTTATATGGCAGTTTGATTGGATCACAGGGTGTCCATAGATGTGGCTAAACATTATTTCTGGATGTGTCTGTGAGGGTGTTTCTGGATGAGATTTGAAGCCATAGGTTGAGTAAAGCAGATGGCCCTTCCCAGTGTGGGTGGACTTCATCCAGTCCACAGTGAGTCCAGATAGAACACAAAGGTGCAGGGAGGGAGAGTTCACTCTGTGCCTGACTGTTTGAACTGGGACATCCGTCTTCTCCTGCCCTGGGACCGGAACCATCAGCCCTCTGGTTTCTCAGGCCTTTGGATGTGCATCACTGCATCACTGAAATACATCACTGGCATTTTTGGGTCCCCAGCTTGCAGAAGGAAGATCGTGGGACTTCTTAGCCTCCATAATCACATGAGCAATTCCTTATAATAAATCTCTTTATATATGTGTGTGTATACACACACACACACACACGTAATTCTGTATGTACAGATATATAGATATCTATGTATGTACACATATACCTCTTAATAGCATATTGGCTTACATGTATGTAAAGATACATATATATGATGTTGCATATTAAAAATCTCTATATAATATATATAAAAAAAATTGGTTTTGTATCTCTGGAGAACCCTAATACACCGCCCTAACTGCTCTTGCCCTGTAATGTGTGCCTTTCTATAGTCTTCTCATTAAAATGTATCTGTTTTGGGTCCCTTTCTCTCATCTTTTGCTGTCCCTTGACTGTCAGACAGCTAATCAAGTACACTAATCCATTATTGATAGGCAGTGTCCCCTTCTTACAGGGCACATGGTTACACTGAAGTGAACAACTCCTTGGATCAATGTCTGAAGCCGAGAGGGCGCTGATAGAAATTTCAGACAGTGTGAAAAGTTGGTGTTGGCGACAGCCACTCACATCTTACCTTGTTGAGATACTTACCAGCCCCGAGAGGCCCCTGCAGCAGAAAGCATGCAGTTAACCAGACCCATCGACGTGACAGGCCAGGTCTCCCTCCTGCCACATGGGAGCTGAGAACTGAGGGGCTTCCCTAACTTTTTAAAGCAAAGATGAATGAGGGTAATTAGGTAACAGCTGAGGTTTGTCAGGAAGGCTTGGCCAGTTGCCCCCGATCCTAGTCTTTGTGAGATGTGCTTCTGTGAGACAGCTTCCGCTGCTGTTCCAGCTGCAGAGAGTTCTAGCGAGGGATGTTGACTGTCATCTGTGTTACTCCATCAGTTACTTCCTCATCAGTGTCTCTGTATGAAATGTTAGGATATATTTTAGGTGTGGAGATAAAATTAACACCTGAAACTGTTTCTGGTGCATAGTCAAAGATTACCCTTTATACTACTTATTTGCTTGGCTCTTAGAAATTTAATTGTAATAAGCTCTTAAACGTTGTCTTTTAACTTATCTGCAAAAAGTAAAAGATTTAGTAGATAAAATCAATTAAGGGAAAATTTGGCCTAATTCCCAATCATCCATTTGGATCATGCACAGCACAGATTTTCTGGATAAAAACCATCCCTTCAGTATGATAACATGAATTGTAGTGGGGCATGCCGTTTTGCAACAATGCTGCCTAACACAGGCTGGGGTAAAATGTTCTCATTTCCATTGCACCACGGCAAATATAAAAAAGGATGCTAGTTTATTTATCTACCATTGGTGAGAACAACTGAGAAAAAGACATGTTTTTCTTAAAAAGAAATCATAACCAGAGTTTTAGAATGATCTTGTTAGACAAGTTCAGGCTTCTGAAAGAAGAGAGCAGAGCTTTTAAATTTGATATTTCAAAAAAAGTAGGAAAAGGTGAAGTGTAACAAACCCCTATTAATTTATTATGTTGTTATTTTATCGTATTTATTTCAAGTCCTTATTAATAAAAATTTATTATATGATTAAGGACCCCTTTGTACCCTCTATTAGAGCTGTGTAACCTTGGGCAAGTTCCCTAATCTCTGTGTTTCTCTGCATCAGTTACTTCATCTGTAAAATGGGGTCAATACTAACCAATACCTCTTGGGGTTGTGGAGAGGATTAAATGAGTAACAACTGCAAAGAACTGAGAACACAGCCTGATGCACTGGTATCCCACTGATGTCTTCTGTCACTGCTTTTGATACCCAACCATTGTGTCTTTTAAAAACTTACGTGTGTAAATTTTACACATGTAGTTGTACTCTGTGTGCCATCCTTCTGCAGCCTGCTTTTGCCTCAGGGCTGGGTTTTCACGATCTCTTCATATTGAGAGGTATAGATCGAGTTTGTTCATTTTAATTCCACTATAATGTTCAGTTAGCTGAATATACTGTGACTCGTTCACCCATTTTCCTCTCATGGACATGCAGTTTATGTCTAGTTTTTTGTAACTGCAAAAAATACTGTTGTGAGCATTTATGGACGTGTCATCCTACGTATAGTAATGAGAGTCTCTCCTGCATGGGGCCTCCCTTCCTTTTTCATTTGGGTCACTCCTCCAGATGTCACCATGCTTCTCAACCAAGGCTGCCCTGAGGGCTGAAGAGGTCAGTATCTTGCAAAACTATAACCCATATGCCCATTTAATGCAGACCTGTTGGGAAACTCCATCCCAGAGGACTGGTCTTCAAATTGAGATGTGTGCACTGCACCAGTACCCCCTACACACACTCAAATACATTCACTCACACGCATGCACACGTGTATATCTGCATGCACGCACACGGAGACTTTCCCAATATGGATGTTGAGAAAGCAGTCAATTACCAAGATTCTAAACTTGACCTACCTGGGGGCCACATGCAAGTTGCCACCTCCTCATTTACCATCTCCTTCCCTCATTTTACCAAAGAAAGATCTCTTATGCACCTAGGATCTTAAGAAGTACTGTACTCCAAAAGGGACAATTCAAAATATCAGGGTCCACAGTGTCTCCTTTAACGGAGGGCCTACAAGCATAAAAATATATTACATTAAGATAAACTTCAGTGATGGTGTCGAATGAAAATACAGGTTCAAAAAAAGGTCAGATTTCCAAGTGTTAAAAAGAGCTGTTTGTATATTTTTAAAAATAGATAATACTGGTTATCTGATACCACTTCGGAATAGATTTAGAAGAACGACACCATGGTTTTATTTTGGAACTGTCAATATTTATACTGCTTGCAAAACTGAGTATCTTTTGCAGCTATTTACATTGATGACTTTAAAATTTACACGCCTGTTTAAAATCAAATTTGCAAGTGGCAGCAGAGTTTTCCGGAATTATTTTGTCGAGTCCATGTGCAAAAAATACAGATGCCTGACAGCTCTGTGATGCACCCAAAGTGGGATTGCTGTGGAGGAGGGTGTGCATATCCTTAACGAGATTTTGCCAGACTGTAAGAGGTTGTCCCATTTTACACTCCCACAAGCAGGGTATGACAGTTCTCATATTTTCACATTTTATCAAACACTCAGTGTTGTCAGCTTTACAGTTTTGCTTGTCTGAGGGTGTAAAATGCTCTCACTTTGTGGTTTTACATTTGCACTTCCCTGATTACTGGTGAGGCGGAACAACTTCTCATGTGTTTTTTTAGCCACTTGTGTTTCCTCTTACATGGATTGCCTTCTCATATCTTTGCCCATTTCCAACTGTTACTGTCTTTACAGAATGTTGACTTTGGCAGCTTACGTTGGGGAAAACACCTTTAAACTTCTTTTGCACTCCTAATTCTCGACCTAGTCCTTAATTAGCCAAAACTGTTTCCTTTAACAAAGCATTCACGTTTTGGATCTATTACTGGAGGGTTTCCTCTGCAGAAATTAAGTGCTGATTTTCCTTCCCATATAAAGCATGAAACCGGATAAACCCTTCTGACTACATGATGAGAATTCCGTATTTTTACGTGGCTACATATACAGGTAACTTGATACAAACAAACAAACAAAGAAGTAAAATAAAAGCAGTTTGTCACCTTACCAAAAACCTAGGGCAATATTGATTGGTTGAATAAGAGTCGTTTGTGGTTCTCTGATCTGGCAGATGTCTGGGTGCTGGCTGTTTTGTGGGTCGTGTTTTGGATTTTTTGGACACTTACCCATTCTTATATAGGCTATGTGCTGTCAAGACAGCTTCTTAAGACCTCCAGTTCCCGCCCCAGTGGCCATTCCACAACCTCTTACTACTGGTATTCCTCTGATGCTGTCCGGCAATCCTCTTGGATGAGACTTTCAAGCCAGCTCAAGCCTGCTGCTTCTATGACATCTATTTTGCCTGAGCTCAATCTCATACATCTTGGCCAAATGCTAGGAGTGTGGGCTTCTTACCAACACTATTGTTCTTTCAGCTCACCTTGCTGTAGAGAGTTGTTCCAGCCACCCTCCCCACTTCAGAATTCCCCCGGCGATGGCTACCCAAAGTATGGTCCAGTGACCAGTAGCACCGGCACCGGGCGGAACTTTGTTAGAGAGCTGGGAAGGCCCCATCCCCTACCAACTGAATCAGAATATGCTTTTTACAGTGATGCCCAGGGAATTCATGTGCACAGTAAAGTCTGAGAAGGCCTGACCAAGGCCAGAAGCAGGCGCTGGTCTCTGTGTTCAGGTTGACCCCTCACCTCCAGGGGGTTCAGGTAAGCTGTCTCAAGTTCCCTATCTGTATCCACCCTGAGCTTGAACACCTCAGCGTCATCCTGCTGGGGAGCCTTCTTGCAGGAACCCCAATTTTTATGAGACTTTCTCTTGGAGCCTCTGTCACTTGGTCTGGAAGGGGGCATGCTTTCTTTTCTTACCCCATGAGTAGAGGGGAGAAAATCCACAAGTTCTTCCCTAAGGCCTAGAAGTCATACCTCCCTGACCCTCTTAACAAACTCCAGTCTTTTGCCTATTTCAGCTAGAAAAAGGGGAGAGACGAGGATCAAAGAACTCAGAGTCACTTAGCAAGGCTTAAAGGAAACTGACTGGCAGATCCATGGTTGCTCTCTTCAGAATACGGAGGCAGTGATCACCTCTTGTCCTCAGTTTGGACTTTATTCTGAAATTCTGTGATACTTGGAAAGTTATATTGTCCCTCTTACAGTAAGAATTGTCCTTATATTTTATAACATTATGGAATATGATCTAATTTTGTGAATTCTTTTCATATCATAAAAATGTCAAAGTTGTTAAGAACAAATGAAAGAAGTGTAATTTGTAGACTGTGTTATTTAGATCAACACTTCTAGTGACAAATAAAATACTGCAGTCCTCCCTTATCATGGGGAATACATTTCAAGACCTCCAGCAGATGCCTGAAACCATGGATAGTACTGAACCCTATATATACTATGTTTTTTCCTATACATACCTGTGATACAGTTTAACTTATAAATTAGGCACAGTAAGAGATTAACAACAGTAACTAATAATAAAGTAGAGCAATGATAACAATGTACTGTAATAAAAGCTATTGAATGTGGTCTCTTTCAAAGTATCTTATTGTACTGTACTCACCCCTCTTCTTGTGACAACGTGAGATGACAAGCCTACGGGACGAGGTGAAGAGAGGTGAATGATGTCAGCACTGTGACGGAGTGCTAGGCTGCTGTCGCCTCTGTGGATACATCATAAGGGTCATCTACTTCGGATGAGCTGGGATCATCAAGCCACGATGATGTCCATGGTTGGATGTCAGGAGCAGACAGTGTCGATCGTTGAGTATCTTGGGTGGGATGGGGTGGGATGGCATGAGATTTCATCATGCTACTCAGCATGGCGCACTATTAAAATTGTTTATTTCTGGAATTTTCCACTAACTATTTTTTGACCTGCAGTTGACCACAGGTAATGGAAACTACAGAAAGCAAAACCACAGATAAGGAGTTGTAGCTGGATAAAATTGAAACAGAAAAACATCTTGAGACCATCTGACAAGTTAGGGGAGCAGCAGAGAGGTAAGGAGAGCTCAAAGCTGTTTTTGCTCCAAGGGCAAACCTGGAGTTCACTTCTGATGAACCTGAGTTACAGAAATGAAAGAATTTCCGACAAGGGGACTCTAATAGGAGACTCTCTCCACAGTAAGATCAGCTCTCAAAAGGCCGAATTACCCTGGGTAAAGGTCTGTAACTAAATCCACTTTACCCAAATCTCACTTCCCATTTCTACCCATAAATGTCTTAAGATAAAGTTCCCTTGAGTTAATGAGAGGGGGTGGGGAAGAAAAGAGCAAGAAAGAAAAACACATTTCTTTAGGGAGTTGAGTCCATTGCCTTTTCTAGTGCAGATTTGCAGCCCTGGTTTACATTATCTAGGTGGTCTAGGGAACCCCAGGCTTCTTAATTTAATTTGAGGTGGTTCAGAGTAAGCTGTTAATGCTTCCAAGGGCTAAGAAGAACCAGATGCAAATTCTCTCTGCTGGAAGACATAGTAAGTCTAGTCTTCAAAGAATTCTCATTAATATTTTTCAAGGATGATGCTTTTGTATGCAGTAAACAAACAAACAAATAAGCAAACATATAAGGAAATAAGCGAGAACCAATAGGAAAAACAGTAGAAATAGAACCTCCAAAATTACAATTAGAATTTTAGGTTGAATTGTAAAGAAGAAATAAAAATAAAGTAAAATATATTAACTTCCAAACTTTTGTTAGGCATATCAAGCCAAATATTTTACATTCAAGATACATTATAAATGTCATATCTTAAGAAATTTTTCCCCCGTGATTGGATTGACAGAAGCTGCTTTTGGGTTGCATACATACAGATAGAAGACAAGTCCTTTTACTGGTAAGTCTCCCATTGCAAGCATAGTTATTCCTTTATTGCTCCAAGAGCCTTCTTTTCTTTTTCTTTCGAAAACTTTTCCATGAGGTATGTTTTATATTTGATCAAGTATATGCATCTTATGGAAAACTTCTGAAGTTTTACATATGTGTATGTCCATGTAACTACCACTCCCTTCAAGTATTCAACAGTTGAAGCATCGCCAGATCACTTATACATCCACAATTCAATAACACCCAAAGGTTGACCTCTTTTTCCTTCAATTACTTTGTCTATTTTTGAAATTTTATAAATGAAATCATATAATATGTACTTTTTTGTATCTGGTTTCTTTGGCATAATGTTTTATGAAATTCATCCATGTTGCTGTGTGTAGTACTAGATTTTTTTCTTTCTAGAAATTGTGTATATTCCATTGAATGGATGTACCACAATTTATCTACCCATTTTATCATTGATGGACACTTAGGGACTATCAAGCATAATGCTGCTGTGACCATTCTTGTGCATGTCTTTCTGTAAACGTAAGCAATCAGCTCTTACGAGCGTTTCCAGGAGTGGAACTGCTGGGTGTAAACTGTACATACGTGTATTTAGCATTAGTAAATACTGCCAAATAGTTTTACTAATTTATATTCCCAGCAGCAATGCATGAGTGTCCTCCAGAAACCTTTTGTCTTCAAAAGGAAGTTCATTTAATGTCATTGCTCATATGATGTTAATGAATTTCTCCTAAATTTTTCAATGGTAAATTCTAAAAGAAGGGAAACTCTCACGCTAACTTTTGCCTTACTGAGGTTGTCAGCTGCCCGTGCAGAGAGGAATAGAGCAGGAGATAGAGTTCTATTAATATCATTTAAATTCATGAACACTGTCATGCCTGAGGCCCACTTCATCCTGACCTTTCCCAATTATATGAACTAGTAAATTTCAGTTTTGTTTAAGTTAGTTTGAACGGGGTTTCTGACACCAGCAACCAAGAAGATCCTTCCTCATAGAGAATCTGGCTGAAACAAACATTGCAAAGGCTCTCAGTCTATCTCCAGTGTCTCAAAGTTCAGATTTTTAAAAGTGAACATTGCGCCTCTCCAACTGTATTGTGTAACATACTAGTTATGGACATAAAATGTATGCATCAAACATTGCATGTGTGGACAATTGGAATTCTTGAGAGTATTTGCCCAGGGTTCCTGCTACAGGTAGGTCGGATTTTCTAGACCTGTATGATTTTAGGTGGGGGCCAAATGATGTAAAGATAAATCTATTTTTTCACCTTCCAACAATGTTTATTAATCCATTAACAAATGAAAGTAGACAACACTCAGAGTGGGGCTATTTTTCAGATAGGTCTCATTTTAAATACATTTTAATTCTGAAAAACTAAAGAATTATCCTGGAGAAGTTCATGTCCAAGGGCAGTAGGTGGACACTTTTGGAAAATACAACATGAGCACTAATTTTTAGGAGACACTATCAATACTCAGGTGAAAGAAAGTTTAATGAGTAACAGCTGCTACAACTGTGGAGTCAGAGATCTTTGCATATAGAAGATTCTTATAATGGGAGAGAAGATACAAGTTACTAGAGAAGGAGTTGCAAGAGCTCTTCCATTATAAACAGTACATGGTGTGCTGAAGCTCTGGTTTGCCTCAAAATCCTTTCTAATCACTTTTTTTTTGGCGATTTTTTTTTGACAGTTTTCAATAATTAGAATTATTGAAAAATAGGATTCATTTTTGTTGAAATCAACTTGACAGTCACCTTTGAAGTAATTTTTTTCTCAAAAAAATGTTAACTGAATTTTTGTAAAGCAGTTTTCCATGACCAATTAGAGTCTGCCTGCTGTCTTTTGGTCACTTTCAGAAGAATCAGTAATCAATCAGAAGAAAGCAAGAACCTGGCCCTTCACCCACTTCTACTTGAAAAGAACATACCTAGTTTTCAAGGCAAGGTACTGTTAGCGTATCTGGCAAAATTGAAACTGCTAAAATTGTTAAGCAGATTTCAAGATGATTTAGGAAGTTCTGGCTTGCTTCCCACCACTAACGTGCAGAGATATGGCTAAGAGTGGGCTTATGCCTAAAAGGGTTCAAGAAATAGCCTTGTTGCCAGAGATTAGGTTCTTAGCTCATTGCAGAATGAATTCAGAGAGGAGACATGGAGGTCAAGAAAGTAAAGTAAGGATTTATTAAGCTATAGATCATACGCTCTCAAGGGGACAACAGGCAGACTCAGGTGAGCAGCTGTGCTGAGTTTCTTTGGCATGCTTGTTACATGGGGTGTAAGAATGAATGGCTGGAATATTCATTGGAGAGGGAGGGGTTTGGGGTCTTGTTCCCTGATTTCCATCCCAGCTCCAGCTTCCCAAGGAGAGGAGGGATTTTTGTTTCCTTATTTAGTCTGGATCGGGAGTGTCAAGGTGTCAGTGCATGGTGGGTACTTTGTAGCTACAAGGCTAATTTTATTATATGAGGGCATAGTGAGCAAAAGGTTACATTCAGATGCTGAAGATTCCTGGCTTTTTGCACCTTTCTTTGCCTCCAGAACGCTTGTCACCCAGAATGTGTGATATCTTCAGTCTGGAGGTTGCTGCTCTTCTCTGTCTGCCCAAGGACCCCCTCAAAAATGGGCTGACTTGGACAGGAGGTATGGTTCAGTGGTAGAGCACCTGCCTGGCATACACAAGGTCCTGGGTTCAATCCACTTAGAAAAAGTGCTAATTTCATGTTCCAACCTCAAAATACGAAAGGTACATCCTTTTATTTTAATGGTAGCAGAGTACCTCATTTACTTGACTAAGCATGTAATGATGGATATTTTGTTTTGTGTTGTTTAATTTTTTTATCATTTTAAATATTTTAATTGATAATTTTAAGTGATAGATGTTATCGTTATTAAAAAGACATGTTTCTGCATGTACAGTTTCCCTATCATATAACTATCTGTTTGTGGAGAAATTCTACATATGAGATCTCTGGATTGAATGGGGTGCACAACTTTAATTGTGATGTGGATTGATAAAAATGCCTCCCAGAAAGGTGTATCCAATTATTCTCCTAATAACAGTTGCTGAAAATGTCAGTTTTTGTCTCCTTGGCCAGTGGAGTTCAGAGCATGTCACCCCAAAGTATGCCGCTTTGGCATATTGATTATTTTGCATTAAGGAAACTTGAGAAACAGCAGATATAAGAAGGGCATTCAGACCCTCCTTTTTCTTCCCCAAAGCAGGAGATAAAACTCCCACGTGAAATGTGCCCTCCCTGTGTCAGAAGGAAGGAAGACAGTCTTATCACCAGAGACACGCAACTGAGGTCAAAAGAAATCTGTACAAACAGACCTTGTTCAAATACTTCTTATCTTCCTTTAGCCTCTCTAGATTGTCTAGTTACTTTTCCACAATTGCTTCTTTTTTTTTCCCACCTGATATAAAAGCATGTAGGTTCTGCCATTTCTTTGGGTCTTTATTCCTTTGGAGAGCTCCTGTGTCTTGTAAGACTTAATATAAATGTGAATACTTTTTTCCCGTTAATCTATCTTATGTCAGTTAAATTCTCAGGCCCAGCCAAAAAATCCTAAAAGAGTGGATGTAAAAATTTGCCTCCATTATGCCAACATGTGGATTTTGTCACTCATCGGATGCTGGTCTTGTGGTTTAAAAAGATTTCTTTTTTGTTGTTTTTGTTTGTGTTTCAGAAAATAATGAAACTGAACATTTGTTCATACTTTTGGGTCCATTTTAATTTCTTCTTTCATGAATTAATTATTCATAGTCTTTGACCATTTTTCTTTTTTTAGTTGATTTATAAGATCTCTTTATATGGTAGTAGTAATTCTTTCTCCATCATGTGTGTTATAATTGTTTTTCCCAGGCCTTTCACACTTCTATAATTGTGTTATTTTGTTTCTGTTTTTGCTGCCAGGAAATATTTAATTGCTAGGTAAATTCATTTTCTTCTGTGGTTTCTGGCTTTGGTGTCAAGTGAGGAAAGACTTGTTCTACTCTATTGTTATTGAAAGTGTTTACTTACATATTTTTTTCACTTAGTGCATTTATTAAAAATTTTAATCTAACTGGAATTTAACTTATGACATTTAATTTTTCCCATAAGGAGCCTAGCCAGTTGTCCCCAAATTATTTGGCAAATAGCAAATCTTTCCATTGTGATTCAAAATGTCACATTTATCATACACTTGTTGGAGGAGGTCATGGAGAGGAAGTGAATACTAGTTGACCCGCACTCTGGACCCGGACAATCAGAGGTGTCTCACCCCCTCCCCTGTCATTGAGATGCACATATCACCCACCCTGCCCACGTAGAAGTCCTTCAGGGACCCAACCTTGATGTGTTGGTGAGACTATCTGGATGGTATATGTGACTGAACCCAGTTAAGGCTTCTATATAAACTTTTAGAATTCTGGTGGGCAGGTGTGGAGAGCTACTCATCTTGCAGCCGCCTAAGACAAGCATCCTAAATAAGTTCCCTTGCTTATTAAATCTGTACCTACCAACTGGGAGTGACGTGCTTCCTGCTGCCCTCCACATATTGGGGGTGAGGCAGTTTCAGATATCACCCAGGAAGTTATTTCTGTGATTTTCTTCTCTGCCCCTTGGTATCCTGCCTTTTCCTGCCAATACCATCCATGTTGTTGCTGTTGTCATTAATACTGTTACTGCTAAATACAAAATGTTACTGTCTTAACAGGAAAAACGTGTGTCCCCTCCCTACCACTCCTTTAATAATCTTTGTTATGATCTTTGCAGATGAATTTTTAAATAATTTTTGTTATGTTTTTAAATAGTCTTGTTGGAGTTTGATACATGTTTCATGCAATTTGTAGTCTATTTTAAAAAGAATTGACATCTTTACAACAGCTAATCTTTCTGTCCAGAAACAAGGTATGTCTTTAAACTTATTGAAGTATAATTGATAAAATATTATCTTAGCTTCAGATGTACAGCATAATGTTTTAATATTTGTAACACTGCAAAATAATCACCAAAGTCTAGTTTACATTTATACGTTATGTGTTAGAAAATGTCTTTTCTTGTGATGAGAACTTTTAAGATCTACTCTCTTAGCAACATTCAGATATACAGTACAGTATTAACTATAGTCACTGTGTTGTGCATTACATCCTACGAATCATTTATTTTATAACTGGAAATTTGTACCTTTTGACCTCTTTTACCTATTCACCTACTCCCCCACCCCTGCTGGCAACCACCAATCTGTTCTCTATATCTGTGAGTCTGGTTTTTTGTTTTGTGTTTTTTTAGATTCCACATGTAAGTGAGATCATATGGTATTTGTATTTCTCCATCTGACTTATTTCACTAAGCATAATGCTCTTGAGGCCTATCCATGGTGTCACAAATGGCAGGATTTCCTCCTTTTTAATGGCTGAATAATATTTCATTGAGTATATTTGTATTATATATAAAATAGGTTGCTTCCTATATTATATATAATATATATATATATACACATATATATAATATATAAAATATAGGTGGCTTCCTAAGCTTATATATATATAAACTTAGGTTGCTTCCATATTTTGGTATTATAAACAATGCTGCAGTGAATGTAATGTTGCATATATCTTTTTGAGCTGGTGTTTTTGTTTTCTTTGGATAAACCCAGAAATGGAATTGCTAGATCATATGGCAGTTATATTTTTAAGTTTTTAGGAACCTCCATTGTATTTTCCATTGTGACTGCATCAATTTACATTCCCACCAACAGTGCACAAGGGTTCTCTTTTCTCCACATCTTCACATCTTGTCTTTTTGATAATAGGCATTCTAACAGGTGTGAGTGATATCTCATTGTGATTTTGATTTGCATTTTCCTGATAATTAGTGATACTGAGCATCTTTTCATATATCTGTTGGCCATCTATATATCCTCTTTACAAAAATGTCTGTTCCGTTCTTCTGCCCATTTTTAAATTGGATTTTTTAGTTTTGCTATTGAGTTGTATGAGTTCTTTATATATTTTGGATATTAAACCTTTATCAGATGTATGACTTGTAAATGTTTTCTCCTATGCAGCAAGTTGCCTTTTTATTTTGTTGATGACTTCCTTTGTTGTGCAAAAGCTTTTTAATTTGATGTAGTCAGAATTGTTTATTTTTGCTTTTGTTGCCCTTGCTTTTGATGTCAGATTAGAAAGTCATCGCCAAGACCTATGTATGTCAAGGAGCTTGCTGCCTGTGTTTTATTCTAAAAGTTTTATGGTTTCAGGTCTTAGTTCAAGTCTTTAATCAATTTTGAGTTAATTTTTGTGTATTGGTAGAGTTTTATAATTTGTATTACTGCACATTTCATTTTAGTTATTTTTCTATTTGATTTTCTTTGTTGTTGGTTGCTATTTAAATGTGGTTGTTTTCTCACTAGTTATCATTGGTATATGAAAAGTCTGGTTTCACTTTTGTATGTTTACTTTAAAACTAGCTACCTTACTGATTCTTTAATAGTTCCAAAAGTTTTACAGTTTGTTTTCCTGTGGTTTATAGATATAAAATTATATCAGCTGGGAATTATGATAATTTTGTAACCTCCTGTCAAGTATGTATTGCTCTTACTTCATTTTGTTGATTTATTACATTCTCTTGAATGTTCAGAACAATATTAAGTAATTGTGATGATCTAAGATACCCTTATCTTATTTCTGACTTTAATGGAAACCTTTCCATTATTTATCCACTAAGCATAATACTAGCCTTAAGTATTCAATATGTATTAACTTAGAATATTCAGGGAGTATCCATTCCATCCAACGTCACAATTTTTTTTTAAACTAGGAATAGATTTAGAATTAAACAAATGTTTTTGGCAGCTAAGAGAGTATATTATGTTAACGTGTTTATTAATATCAAATTATCCTTGCAGTCTAGAATGAATTATACTTACTCATGATCTACTGTCCTTTCAGTGTCTTATCCACTTCTGTTTCCTAATATTTGGTTTCATTTTTTGATTGATATTCCTAAGTGAGATTAGTCAGTAGCTTTCTTTTAGTTTAGTAAGAATTGGCAATTGTGTTATGTTGTTTATTTCATGTATTTGGAATATTTTCTTTTCCTTTAAACTGTCCCAGGGCTCAGTAGCAAAATTTATTCCATATAGATTTTAAAAATTTGCTCACAAAATGATCCTACCAGGTCTTTTTGATAGGTGGCTTTCCAAAGCTTTTTCATTTTCTTCTGGCTTTGGTTTCAGGTTAAGAAAGACTTGTTTCTAACTCTATTAAGTGTATTTACTTATACTTTTATATTGCTCTGTTAAAATTTTCTGTTAGTTAATTTGGTGCTTGTTTTTCTTTAAATGCATATTGTTATTATAGTTTGGGTTAAATACTCATTAAACATTTTATGCTAATATTTTGATAAAGAATGTATTTTTTTTCAAACAGCACAGCAAGTTGGACAACAACAACAACAACAAAATACTTGCCTGACTTGGCCACACCTGAGGTAAATTTTAACCAATGGACCTATTCCAGTTTCAAGCTGGATATTATTGTATAAGCATTGCCCTAGGAACATGGATTATCTTTCCATTTCTGTAAGTCATCTTTAATTTCCTTAGTCAATGTTTTGTAGTTCTCCACATGTCTTTCACTTCCTTGCGTATATTTATTCCTAAGTATTTTATTTTGGGGGATGCAATTTTAAGAGGGATTGTAAATGGCCATATTGCCCAAGGCAGTCTACAGATTTAGTGTGATCCCTGTCAGATTACCCAGGACATTTTTAGCAGAACTAGAGCAAATAATCCTAAAATTTATATGAGATCACAAAAGACCCAGAATTGCCAAAGCATTCCTGAAGAAAAAAGAATGAAGCTGGAGGAATAACCATCCCAGACTTTAGACAATACTATAGAGCTACAGTAATCAAAACAGCATGGTATTGATACGAAAACTGACATATGGAACAATGGAACAAAATAGAGAGCCCAGAAATAAACCGACAAACTTTTGGTCAATTAATCTTTGACAAAGGAGGCAAGAACATACAATGGAGTAAAGACAGTCTCTTTAGCAAATGGTATTGGAATAACTGGACAGCTGCATGTAAATCAATGAAGTTATAACACTTCCTAACACCTCACACACATAAAAATAAGCTCAAAATGGCTTAAAGGCTTAAGCCATAAACCTCTTAGAAGAAAACATAGGCAAAACATTATCTGACATAAATCTTAACAATGTGCTTCTAGGGCAGTCTACCCAAGCAATAGAAATAAAAGCAAAAATAAACAAATGGGAGCTAACTGAACATGTAAGCTTTTGCACAGCAAAGGAAACCATAACCAAAATAAAAAGACAACCTATGGAATGGGAGAAAATATTTGTGAAAGATGATACTGACAAGGGCTTAATTTCCAGAATATACAAACAGCTCATACAATGTAATAATAATAATAATTTTTAAAAACCCAATCCAAAAATGGGCAGAAGACCTAAATAAACAATTCTCCAGTGAAGACGTACAAATAGCCAATTAGCACATGAAGAAATGTTCAGTATTGCTAATTATCAAAGAAATGTAAATCAAAACTACAATGAGGTATCACCTCACACTAGTCAGAATGGCCATCATTCAAAAGTCCAAAAATGATAAATGCTGGAGAGGGTGTGGAGAAAAGGGAACTCTCCTACACTGTTGGTAGGAATGTAATTTGGTGCAGCCATTATGGAAAACAGTATGGAGATTCCTCAAAAGACTAAAAATAGACTTATCATATGAGCCAGCCATCTCACTCCTGGGCATATATCCAGAGGGAACCTTAATTCAAAAAGATGCATGCACCCCAATGTTCATAGCAGAACTATGTACAGTAACCAAGACATGGAAGCAACCTAAATGTCCATCAACAGGTGACTGTATAAAGAAATTGTGATATATTTATACAATGGAATATTACTCAGCCATAAAAAAGAATAAAATGATGCCATTTGCAGCAACATGGGTGGACCTGGAGATTGTCTTTCTAAGTGAAGTAAGCCATAAAGAAAAAGAAAAATACCATATTATATCACTTATATGTGCAATCTAAAAAAAAAGTAACTTATTTACAAGATAGAAACACACTCACAGACATAGAAAACAAACTTATGATTACTGGGGGGGGTGGGGAGGGATAAATTGGGAATTCGAGATTTGCAGATACTAACTAATATAAAATAGATTAACAACAAGTTCATACTATATAGCACAGGGAACTATATTCAATATCTTTTAGTAACTTATGGTGAAAAAGAATATGCAAATGAATATATGTATGTTCCTGTATGACTGAAGCATTATGCTATACACCAGAAACTGACACAACATTGTGAATTGACTATATACATAAGAATACATATAAGAATTGCCTTAGGTAGGCAGGGCTCAAAAAAACTTTTCCTCTTTTTGGGAATTTTTTCTTTTTAAAGAAACTTTTTCTCTCTTTTCCTTTTTGGAATGTATGAACATCTGTATACCAAATCTTCTCATTTTCTTCCCTAAACCAAGAAGATAAACCAACCCTCTCTGATAGGATTTGTCTTTTTGCAACAGCAAAAGCTCATGGGCAATTTCATAAAGACAGGACTGATTTACATGGGCAGAACCTAGTGACCTGGTGATTCATGGAGACTAAGGGGCGTCCTGGTGTGGAGGAAAAGAGACAAGAATAAAAGAAGGGGGACAAGGAATGGCTTCCACTGAAACTGAGATCTGAGTTAACCACCATCAAAACCAGAAGAGCAGCAGAAGGCTGCACTAATGATATGGTCACACTTTTCCTGCTGTCCTATTGCAACTGAGGGCATAGCTTCCTAGAAATCTCATACTGCATCTGCATTTCTGGAAGACTTTTCTCACCTATGATGTTATTCACCAACCTAACTCTAACAATAGGCTGCATGGTGGGCGCTTTCTTGTGGTTGATATTACTTACAGTGAGAAAAACACGATTTCTAAAGCTGAAATGGAATGTTCGTGATGTGAAAAGATTTTGTTTTGACATTTAAGTGACTGAAATACATAATTACTATTAAAATGCTTTTATAAATATATTTGGTCTAGGCATTTGGTTTAAGGAAATAATCAGAAATAAAGTAAAGATTTATGTACAAATCAGTTTATCTCAACATAATTTCTGTGGCATTTATAAAGCCAGCGTCCAGAAGTGGTGATATGAACAAAGAAACAGATTAATAACAATAACAATGGAACATAATTCCAAAATAGTTCAAGTTCTGTGTTAGTTAGGGTCCTTTGATTACAAGTGAAAAAAAGAACTGTGGCTAACTTAGGCAGCAAAGGAATTTGTTCTAAGGATGTGGGTAGATTATGGATATGAAGGAAAACTTGAATATCTAGTTATTGTAAAAGATAGTTCCAAGGCTACGGAGGAAGGGGAGATGGTTCTTCTCTCAGGGACAAATGAATGGTTATTACAGGGCACTGTCATCAGAATGAACCAGCCCCAAATGTTTTCCTTTTTTTGGTCAATTTACTCAATCTTCAAAAATTGGGAAGGAGATTCCAAGTAGCCATACTTGTTCTCTGTCCACTGTTGGGTCAACAAGACACTGATACCTTGAGTAACAGTTGTATCAAGACCTCAGAGAACAGGAGGTGACAGCAGAGACTGGCCATCTCTGGGACACAATCAACTTACATTCTCAGTTACCTTTGCAGCTCGCTGGGGGCTACTGTACTGGATTCTGGGCAGTGGAATGGGCCAGGAGTGATGTAGGCCACCTCTAGGTCTGGCCCATGAAAACTCCTGCAGAGTCCTTGGTGCGCTCTCTGCTTCCTCATCTCCAGGCAGCAAATAGAAAGACCAGAGCAAGACTCAGGGACCCTGGGGGATGTCAGATCTACCCCATGGAAGGAGCTGAGTTCCCACGTCACCACATGAAGGCCTCCCTCTGAACACCCCCCGGACAGTGACATGAGAGAGTCATGAAGTTTAATGATGTGAAACCACTGAGGTTTGGGGGTTGTTTGTTTAAGAAATTAGGATGCCCTAATCCTAAAGGATGAATGCTAGGCAGGCAAAAAACCTCACCTGATTCCACTTCGGTTTCTGTACTTGCATTTTGTCAAACACAGTGAAGAAGTCACACAGATCACTGCAATAATTTCTTTTTTAATCTCCAGTCTAATTCTCTCACATAGCTACTCCCACATCTTGTCCTCCAAAATTCTCAGAAAATCCCTCTTCACATCCTAGCCCACACACCTCTTGTTCCTCAGCTTCAACATCACCTCTTTCCTTCTGAACCTGCATTACAGAAGCTCAAAGACGCATTAGGCAAAACAGAGCTCCCTGTGACGGTGAGGGAGAGAGAGAAATCAAAGAGCTGTCAGGTGAAGGGGAAAGACTGGGAAAACTCATACATTAGAAATATTGTAGCATTTATGACAGTGAAAATTTGGAAACTGCCTAAATGTCAAACGATAGGAAAATGGCTAACTACATTATTGCATACTTGTTATTGGTTATGGGAACAAGATAGATTTAGTCCCTATGCTCATGGGGCTGATAGTCTAACAGCCATTAACAGTAAACACACTTTGGAAATACTGTTAATAATACGAAAAGAAAATTAATGGCACAATTTCAAGTGAGAAATTCCAGGTAAGAAGCTGTATATATAGTAGTAAAATCCTGATTGAAACAAATGTATGTATGTAAGCCCTTGTGTATGTATATGTGTGTGTGTAGGCCAGACTGTGAAAGTGGTTATCTCTGGGTGTAGTGATTTTTATTTCCTTTTTATATTTGTCTGTACTTTCAAAATGTTAATGATAAGTATATTTTTAATAATAAATGGGACTTACAGCCTATTCTTTTTCCTTTCCTTGTACTTTTCTGCATTTTCCAAATGTCAGTAGAATGTGTAATTGGAAAAAAACATCAGTCAATGCACAGTATTGGTATCACTGTCTACAGAAGTGGCTTCCTCATTTAGTTGACTTTTGCCTCCAGTAGCTCTGTAGACCTGAATATATATGTGAAGGGTGTGTGGGAATTTATAACTGGATTTTTACAACAAAGTGGATTATTCCCAAAGCACAGTTTGTATATGCTTCCTTAGACTGTGTCACCGTGGACTCTGATAAACTTGAGCTTACCTGCCCTTCAAAATATAGGCACTAGAATTTCTTCAGGTGGCTTTTAAGAAACCTAGTTCATGTCCTTAAAATTTGGAGATGAAATGTTAATAACACTGGGCCATTCTGTTCAAATTCACTTAGTAAATTTGCTGTGCTTTCTTCTTGGCAATATGGAAATCTATAGAGATATTAAAATGCAATTTATCTTGTGCTTAAAAGAAAATGACTTTTGCTCAATACAGTGCAAAGCCATTGAATGCTGATCTTATGACATGTGCCCCTCCTTGAACTATCAGATGCCATTGAGAGGGGTGAGTGAATTATCCTAGGTGATTTTAATTTAGATTACTAAAACATTTCCATAGACATAGAAGTCGGAGTTGATTAAACTTTAAACTTATCTGATTATAGCACTTATTATATTATGGTGGAAGTTACAGGAAAGTACTTCAATTGATTGGATAATTATGAATAAATAGGGAAGGATATGACTTAGAAAATTTGTTTCAATTATTTAAGTGATTGCTATATGAAGGATATGATTGCTATATGAGGTTGTCTCAACATTGTATCAAATTGCCAGGCAGAAGCTTTGAAGATTAGGCTTTATGGTACCTGTGATGCTTAATTATTGTTTAATTGTTTAGTTTAAGAGATGAAAAGACAAAGATAAAAATAGGCAAATTCAACTAATAGAAACATTGACTTATTGAATATTATGCATCTCTAGCTTATCTCCTCAGCTGTTTTTTAGAGAAGTCCCCCAGCAAAGGTATCATTAGGTGTCCTAAACAATCTTCCTCCCTGAGAGCCTTTATTTTGTTTGCTGCTGTTCTGTAGTTAACATTCCTGATTAATGAGCGTGATCAGTGGACAGTTAAACATTTAAAGTGCTGACCTCCATGGAGGTTGTTTGATAGTGATCACTATTTTCAACTTAAACTCAATCTGGGAGTTATGCTTCTTGCCCAAAATCTAAGAAACGAAAGCTTCCTTTATGCTGTAAAATGAATCAGAACAGGGATATGAACTAAACATTGGTAGAAGAGCTAAGCAGAGAGCATCTTTAGGTGTGTGTGTGTCGGTAGGGGCGGGGGTGGTGGACCCATTTAAATATTTCCTGCATGCCATGTGCTTAAGTTAACTGTATTGTAAAACTGCACATGGATCTTGTTACAAATTGGGATTAGTCTTTCTTCTAAAACTGTTGGCATCTCCATAAAGGCACGTCTTAAAGAACTCCTCCACCTACTGCAACAGACAGACAGATAGCTGTTCTGGATGCTCACCCACTGACGATAGAGAGAGGGGAAGACAGTTCTGAAGCTCTTTCTTTAACTCATGATCCCTGCTTCCCGAGCCATCTCAGCAGCTACCCTTCAGTGAAACAGTGCTCAGCTCCCAGGGATAGCCTGATACAGAGCAATTTGCAGGCTTACATTTCTAATATCTCTTACTGTTATCTCTTCAGGCTTCATCCTTTTTTCAGTACCAGGGAGGAGTTAAGTTTAAAATCAATTGATAATGTCAAGCATGACTGTGAGCTGCTTTCACGCAGATTATAGGATATACAATTCTTAAGTTATACAGGTCTATGGCAGTATAAGATTGGCAATTTATATTTTTACAGTAGAGGTCTGCATCCTTCCTTCCTTCCTTCTTTCCTTCCATACCTTACATTATTCCATATAGGATTTAAGAAAATTTATGTTCATTCATTCCAAGCCTTCCTAAACTGCATGGCTATAAAGAGGAGAGGTAGGCCAGCTCTGTCTCTTTTGGTGATTTATTTCCTCCAATACCTAAGGGAGGCAGAAAATGACTCATGTTCCTTCAGCACCCCTGCTCCTCTCTGATGAGGTTCTAAGGGTCAAAGGGAAGACAGGAAGAGAGATGTTCTGAGTTGAGACCCTTACTGTGAGATCTTGGGCAAATCACTTCTATTTCTTATCTACATAGTGGTAATTATAATGTTTCTGACTCAGAATGTTATTGAAGCATCAAAGATAATAATGACTATACACTTGTGAAGTGCCATGCTTTTATCAAGAATTGGTACTATATACCACTGATACATTTATGGGATAGAACTATAAGAAAGTGTTGCATATTGCTCCTTCAAGGAAAAGTATGCTGTATTTTCTTACTTGGACATAGGTATAAATACTTGATCAATTACCAAAACAGACAAAGACACTACAAAAAAAGAAAATTACAGGCCAATATCTTTGATGAATATAGATGCAAAAATTCTCAACCAAATTTTAGCAAACTGAATCCAACAACACATAAAAAAGTTCATGTCCTGTAGCAAAGCTGGATTCATCCCAGGTTCACAAAGATAGTTCAACATATGCAAATCAATCAATGTGATACACTACATCAATAAAAGACAAAAACCACACAATCATTTCAATAGATGCAGAAAAAACATTTGCTAAAATTCAACATCCATTCATTATAAAAACTCTTAAAGTTGGTGTAGAGGGAAAATATCTCAACATAGTAAAAGCTATTTATGTCAAACCTGCAGCCAACATAATACTCAAAATTGAAAAGCTGAAAACCTTCCTGCTAAAATCTGGAACAAGACAAGAATGCCTGCTTTCACCACTTCCATCCATCATAGTATTGGAAGTCCTAATCAGAGCAATCCTAACCAGACAAGAAAAAGAAATAATAGTTATCCAAATTGGAAAGGAATAGGTAAAATTGCCATTATATGGAGATGACATGATACTATATATATAGAAAACTCTAAAGACTCTACACAAGAACTACTAGAACTGATAAATTCAGCAAGATAGCGGGATACAAGATTAACATACAGAAATCTGTTGCATTTCTTGACATTAACAATGAAATGTTAGGGAAAGGAAAAAAATCCCTTTTAAAATTGCATCCAAAAAATAAATAATATACTTAGGAATAAACCTGACCAAGAAGGTGAAAGACTTACATGCTGAGGACTGTGAAATATTGATAAGGGAAATTAAAGATGATTCAAAGAAATAGAAAGATATCCCATGCTCTTGGATTGGGAGAATTAATATTGTTAAAATGGCCATACGACCCAAAGCAATCTACAGATTTAATGTGATCCTTATCAAATTACTCAGGACATTCTTCACAGAACTGGAATAAATAATCCTAAATTTGTATATGGGACCATAGAAGACCCAGAATTGCCAAAGCAATCCTGAGGAAAAAGAACAAAGCTGGAGGAATAACCCTTCCAGACTTCAGACAATACTACAAAGCTACATTAATCAAAACAATATAGTATTGGCACAAAACAACATATTGATCAATGGAACAGAATAGAGAGCCCAGGAATAAGCCCACACAGTATGGTTAATTAATCTTCAACAAAGGAGGCAAGAATATACAATGGTGAGAAGACAAGTCTCTTCAGCAAGTGGTATTAGGAGAGCTGGACAGCTGCATATAAATCAAAGAAGTTAGAATACTCCCTCACATGCTATACAAAAATAAACTCAAGTGGCTTAAAGACCTAAAGACATGATGCAAAACTCCTAGAAGACAAGATAAGCAAACATTCTCTGATATAAATTGTAGCAGTGTTTTCTTAGATCAGTCTCTCAAGGCAATAGAAATAAAAGCAAAACTAAACAAATGGGAGCTAATCAAACTTACAAGCTTTTGCACGACAAAGGAGACCATAAACAAAATGAAAAGGCAACCTACAGACTAGAAGAAAATATTTGCAAACAATGTGTCCAACAAGGGCTTAATTTCCAAAATATGCAAACAGCTTATACAACTCAATAACAACAATAACAAACAAACAATCCAATCAAAAAAATGGACAGAAGACCTAAATAGACATTTCTCCAATGAAGACATACAGATGGCCAATAGGCACATGAAAAGATGCTCAACATTGCTACTCATTATAGAAATGCAAATCAAAACCACAGTGAGGTATCACCTCACCCGAGTCAGAATGGCCATCATTAAAAGGTCTACAAATAATAAATGCTGGAGAGGGTGTGAAGAAAAGGGAACCCTCCTAAACTGTTGATAGAAATGTAAATTGGCCCAGCCACTATGGAAAACAGTATGAAGGTTCCTTTAAAAACCAAAAGTAGAATTGTAATATGATCCAGCAGTCCCTCTCCTGGGCATATATCTAATTTGAAAAGATACATGAACCCCAGTCTTCATAGCAGCAATATTTACAATAGTCAAGACATGGAAGCAGCCTGAATGTCCATCAAAAGATGAATGGATAAAGAAGTTGTGGTATATGTATATATATATATACACACACACAATGGAATACTACTTGGCTATGAAAAAAGAATGAAATATTGCCATTTGCAGCAATGTAGATAGACTTGGAGATTATCATACTGAGTGAAGTAAGAGAAAGACAAATACCATATAATATCACTTATATGTGGAATCTAAAATTTAATACAAGTGAACTTATTTACAAAACAGAAACAGACCCACAGACAAACAAAACAGACTTATGGTTACCAAAGGGGAAAGGGGAAGGGATAAATTAAGAGTTTGGGATTAGCATATACAAACTGCTATTTATAAAATAGATAAACAAGGTTCTGTATAGCACAGAGAACAATATTCAATATGTTGTAGTAAACCATAATGTTTAGTTTTGTACACCAAAACTAACACAACATTGTAAATCAATTATATTTCAATTAAAAAAATAAAAGCATTTGATCATTGGTAGAGTCCACCCAGATTTAGGTATGGCAAATCAACCAATACTTCCTTGTTTCTTAAACTGGCACTTTAAAGGAAAATTTTTGGTTCTCCTACTAATTTCTCAGTGTTTAAAATGAGTTATTTTATTTGAGCCTGCAAATATTATTATCATTAAGATTTTATTATCTTCATTTTTTTTCCTATGGAGAAACTGAGGTACTGGTTCAAGATCCTATGAGTGATGAAGGCAGTATTTAAACTGACTTGGGACTCTATGCTCTAAACCATCAAACTTCCTCTGCACATAACTGTGAATTG
Source organism: Vicugna pacos (assembly GCF_048564905.1). Lineage (NCBI taxonomy): Eukaryota > Metazoa > Chordata > Mammalia > Artiodactyla > Camelidae > Vicugna > Vicugna pacos. The sequence continues at coordinate 69,389,671 of NC_132997.1, read as the reverse complement.
TAATCAAAATGTGCCAAATAGTTATGCCAAACTCATGGAGTTTCTGGTTAAATATGTCCTTTTTAGAGCATTTTCACTTCTCTTAAAACTCAATAAAGTAGCAAAAAGAATGAAAAACGGGAAAAAACCCTCACATTCAGTGAAACAATAAAATGGCGCCATCTCCAGTCTGCCCCAAACTGCACCAGATTGTGTCCCATACCTAAAGACTCATCCTACAATTCTTCAGATTCATAGGACATCTATACTGTGGCAGAACACAGTTCGCTAAGTGGGGAATGCCCTATGATGACCCCAGTTAATAGTTCTCACTGGCAGCAATGGCATCTCTAAAAGAAAAGCCTCACTGAATTTCTTATTGTCTAAATCCATCCAAACAGCAGCAGAATAAAGCAGGGAAGCTCTGGTTTTCACCTACTCATAACATATAATAGACTTGATTGACAGAGGAACTAAACCTCAGAGACAAAGGAGAGACATCCTCCCAGGATAAAGCATTACATCTTCCACCTCTGGACTTGCCCTCTGGCAGATTTCAGCAACCACATCCCACCTCTCTACCTTGACGTTGCTCTCTGCGTGGCTTCTCAGCTCCTGGTCTGAACAAGTTGGGACTTTTGAATTCCTAGCTCTGCAGGAATGGCAAGAGGAGGCACTGGGGAAATTTTGATCAGAACTGTCAGGGTTGTGATGTGAATCCTTGTTCAGCTTTTACCTTTTCCATATAGGTACTGGAAATATGAGTCAGGAGGATAAATGTGGGCAATCAGAGCTTAATTGGTGATCTAACTAGGGGTGCAAATTGGTTATGAAATTCTGCAGGACCCAAGTTCTAAATCCCAATATTAGAATTTCTTATACACTTAACTCTGCCTCCCACATAATTCTGAGTATGAGTCATCCCCTTTCTCCCTCTCCCAAGCATCTCTTTCAGTTTCATGTCTTTTGGTTCTAACTAATTTTGCCCGTTTATCCCTGGGTTTATTATTCACGAACAATCTTCATTACCATTTCAGTATTTCTCGGGGGAGGAGAAAATAGTCCAGCAAGATGCTGAACAACACTGAACAGAAGTGTTACCTCCATGAACTTTCACTCCTCTGGAAGGCTGGAAAAAGACAGAGAGGGGTCTGTCTGTGGCTGAAAGTGATGGGTCCACAGCATGGGGCTGTATATAGTCCAGTCTCTTTTGTAGTCTGTATGTTCCTTCTGCCGGGACTGGTGGAAATGAGCACTCTTTTGAAGTGAATGAATGTGTCCAGTTAGCTGTTTCCTCTTATTCTAATTAAAACTGTTAGCTTAACATGTACACCAGGGCTTCTAGCCCACCATATAAATTATGACAGACTTGGTGAAACTGTGTCCGCAACCATGAACTTGAATTGACTTTGTAGACTGTTCTTGATCACTCTCCCCTGTCCATGTTATTCCTTAGCTAATAGTTGGCTCCATTTAAAAAAGAATCACTATTTTTGTTTTAAAGGAAGTGGGAAAAATACATCACAGAAAAATTTCCCCAAAACATAGGAAGAGTTCAGACAAATGAGTGTATATATTTTTATACACTGTATAAAGAAATGACACTGTATTTTCTAAAAGGGAGTTCAAAGGGCTCTGTGAAGAGACTGTAATACATCAAGCAGGAAATGAATAGCATGTCAGTAGAACTTAGGGGAGAACAGCAAGAGAATAAAATCATTACAGAGATGAAGCACACTTCAGAAGCGACAAGAATAAAGGAAACAATGCTGAAATCATAGCCAGAGATAAAAGTGCTGAATAGGCCTGTGAAATCACAGAAACAAAATGGAAAAGACAAAGACATTAAAAAGAGTATAAAAAAGTGATCAAACTGGAAGACAGAGAAAGCATAATCAACACTAGTATAACTGATTTTCTGAAGATGAGAACAGAATAAATGGAACAGGAAAAGTATTACAACATATTATTTATGCATTCAAAGAATATTTACTGCACACTTATGTAACTCTAGACATAGAGGAAAAGTATTGAATAAAAATATAATAGAAGACAACTTTCTTGAACTAAATATAAACATGAAGTTGCAGATTGAAAAGGCACAGTATATCCTAGGAAGAAAAAAAAAAGCTGGATATGGGATAACTGAAGTTAAAACATATCTAGGGGAAATTACTGAATTTTAGGAATAAGGGAAAATTCAGTGGTCAGAAAATGAAGCTCTATACAAGGGAAAAATATGTTTGGTCCCAGACTTTAGTGGCCCCACTCAGTGCCTGAAGACAATGGAACAGTATCTACCAGTATCAAGCGACTTGGTTATGCGAGTGGAGAGTTATAAAACAGACATTCTCATTTATGTGGTTTCTGTGATCCAATCTTGAAAAATGTATGTGATGACAAAATAGGCCATTTTTTAGAAATGAAATCTCATAAATAAATTTTTATTTGAGATTTAGTAATTTTTCAGTTACTCTTTGTGATCTTCTGGAAAATTTTGAGAATACTAAATTTATAGTGAAAAAAACTGTATCTTAAGAGATATGTATTAACATGATCCCAGAATGTGAATATTACATCTAATCAAAATTTTCTTTGAAAATCTCTTCAGCAAATAAGCGGCAGTGAAGGTCACTATTGTGGGGTAAGTTCAATAAGGCCAATTTAATCTCCAGCTTTGGAGGAAATCACTGCTTCTTCATTAGAGTACTAGGTAAAATAGTAAGTCTGTGTTCAGAGGCATATTATGCAAACAATACCTCTTTTTTAATACCAAAGCTCACATTCAGTTCAGTGACATGCTAGCATGACCTTGTAAGAGAGTACATTGTCCTTGAAAGTGAATGAGGAACAACAGGTGGAAATCTCTCTCTCTCTCTCTCTGTGTCTCTCTCTTATGCTCCTTGAGTGAATGAAGGGAAAGGTAATTGAAATGTCTGCAGTATGTAAATTTTTACTTTTCCTCTCTCTCTCTTTTTATATAAATGTATGGTTTTATATATGTGTAAGTTAAAGAAATGCTTACTGTTGACTTAAAGAAAGACATACACGTTGTGAATTTGTTTTATTCAGGGTCTTGCTGAGGACTGGAGCCAGGTAGCCACTCAGTTAGTTCTGAGGAAACTGCTCCAAAGAGGCAGGGGAGGAGCCAGTTTATATATGATTTGAGGTTAGGAAATTCGTGCAGAAAAGCATAGTAATCTTAGTAAAAGATTACTGCTAATCACAAAGAGCAGATATCGCAAATTAATGATTTTAGTGCTTTTCTATGCTTGGAAAGATGCAAGGATCTGGGGTCATGGAAATTCTTCCTGAAGTATGCATCTAACTAAGAGCCTGCTTATCTAAAGAACAGAGTGCCTCATCCTGTTTTCAGCCTGGATTCCTTTCAGGGTGCACCGTCCCTGGTCAGTCGCTTAACCCTCATAGAACTAGTGGTGAGCAATGTTCTTTGTCTTAGTGATCTTACGTTTTTCTGCATCCACAGTAGATAATGTGACTCCATGGAATATTTTAATTAAAAACAGCAGGTAGTATAGGTCCATTTTACACAAGATTTCTTTCTTTTTTCTTCCTTCTTCCTCTCTTTCTTTCTTCCTTTCCTTCTTTCTCTCTCTCTCTTTTATCTAATCGTATCTCTCTGTGTACATCCTTCTATTCATCCAGCCATGCATACGTTTATGTGTGTGACATATATTTATGTAAATATATATGTGTGTGTATGTATTTAGAGAGATGTGTGTGTATGGACTGATATAGACATAGACATAGACAAAGACAGATTTACCTGATTTACCTGAATCGATGTCCACCATGTGGTAATGATGCTAATTTCTGGTAGATAGGATTTGAGTACTTTTTCATGGTCTTTTTTTCCCTAACATTTGTATTCCTAGAATTGTTTTCTGAGAATGTATAATTTTATAAAACTCATAGTCTTTATAAAACTAATAGTTCTGTTCTGCTTTCTATACATAAAGACTTATACAACATGGACTCCTAACATGTTATGACATTGTGTCTGCAGGCAGACCTGCACAAACACTGCGTTTTGTCCTTAGGTCACTAGGAAGCTGGCAGAAGCTGATCAGCCAGAGGAGTGGGTCTTGGGCCCTCTGTGCTGCATCTCCTCGCCTGTTTCTCCTGTGGAGCTGGCTCTCAATTCCTAAGGATTTACTGATCATGTTGCCAGAAAGCCGGCCTCTGTACCTCAGTAGCAAAACTGAGAATTAGAGGCAGAGTTTGGGGAGAATTAGAAAAGAACAGCTTTATTGCTGTGCCAGGCAAAGGGGAGTCACAGAAGGCTAGTGCCTCAGAGACTGAATGCATCTTGGGGTTGGTGTCCTGAGGTTTTATAGAAAAACCAGATGCAACAGAAAGCTAACATCAATCAGGGCTTCTCCCAGGTGCTGTATTCTTCTTAATCTTGATGAACCCACCTAGCATCATGGAGAAACTCCGGACGGTCTGTTCATTCTTCTGAGGCTATCAGCCCATGACCACCTTCCTGGAATACTGCTTCTGGGTTAAAGGATAGCTCTTCTGGGTAAAGAATATATAGGGAGTAGAGAGTGTAATGGAAAATTGGGGGGGGGGGTGTTTAGCACAAAAGCAGTTGAGCAAGTGAAGCAGAGATGCAGGCTTGCCAGATAAAAGAGAAAAACAAGTCCATACCCTGGCCTCAGTTTATTTCGTTTGGACTTTCCTGTTTTCTCCCTCATGTGGTCCTTCATTGTACTCCCAAGGAAAGTTTGTTATTTTGCCCAGGAAGGGCTGCATAGTGTACACTGCCATCAGAGCCTGTCTCTTCCCACCAAACACTCTCTATCCTGGTTCTCAGGAATGATGGAAAGCATCTTTAGTAGAAACCATAGGGCATGGGGTCAAGGAAGAAGACTGTGTGAGCTGGTCCAGTGACCAGTGGCAGATGGAGTGGCCGGCAGGAATACCCCACAGGTGCTTTACCTCACACGTGCCCTCTCTGCGCAGGTATATTTGCAGAGGTGTTGCTGTATTTCATTGACTTCTGCCCCCTCTGTGTATGCAGGAGTTCAGTCTGCTGTTGACAGAGTCCTCCCATTATTTTTGAGTATTCCCAGAGGGTTTTCTCATGTGAACTTATGTAAGCCCTCCTACATCTTCTGTTCTGGACTCTCATCAGTATTTGCTGCCCAAGAAGCCCCTAAGGGAGGGACTTCTCAGACTGCAGTCACCAGTGCCTTTGTCCAAATATGAATAACAAATAGATCCCCTGGAATGCTGCCAAACATCCCCATCCCAGTTGCAGGGATTGTTGGGGGCGGGGGGGGGGTGCAGGGAAAACCAGATTTGAGACCACCAGTATCCTGTTGTCTTATTTCTCTCATCTTTCTTCTTAGGCACTTATGCAAAGACCAGCTTCCTCAATCTCCTGTAAAAATAAGCAAGCAACCAAACAAATCATTCTCCTGGAAATCAATCGGGGGAGGCCACCCCCCAGCTCATTACATATGGTCAGACTTGCATGAATCCTAGTTCAGGCTCTATTCCTGAATTTTTTCAATGCAGGGTTAAGTTGAATCAGCCGTGGATCAGATCCAAACCTTTTGAAAATCACTAACAAGATTTTGGGTTTGAATAACCTTGAACAATTGTTTATTTACCTCAATATGACTATTTTAAAATGTTAGACCCACTGATGTACAATTGGCCTAAACAAACAAACAAAAAACATGTTCAGTGAAGGCAGCAGCCTGTTTTAGTTGTTTTTCCTTTTGTCATTCTAAACACTTTAAATGTGTGAGTATAAATTCATGGAAAATTCTGTTTTTGTCTGTCTAGTAATGTCTTGGTTTCACCTTCATTACTGAAAAACAACTTCTTAGGGTGTAACATTCTAGGTTGGCAGTTACGTCTTTCAGCACTTTGAAGATATTATTCTGTAGTGATTTGACTTCTCTCATTGCTATTGGAAAATAATCTGTTAATTTAATTCTGAGTCATTTATAGGCAGTTTTGCTTTTTGCCCTTGCTAATTTGGAGATCTCACTGTCTTTGGAGTTGCCCTTTGCCCATGTTATGCTGACATATATCTATCTTGCTCTTTGCTAGCCATCTTGAATCTAAGGATTGGTGTATTTCATCTCTCCTGAAAAATTCTTAAACATTGTGTCTTAAACATATTGTTTCTCCCTCCTTATCCCTGCTCTCTTCCAGAATTCCAAATAGACATGTGTTGGAACTCATGCTATCTTTCTTGCCTCTTTAATTTTCCGTATTTTTCTCTTTTTATCTCTCTGTGTTGTTTTATGTGAGACTTACCAGGGGAAGCATCAGCATCTCAGCCAGCCTGGTGGCTGGGAATGTGCAGTTCCTTGCAGGCTGTCGGGCTGAGGGCTCAGTTTCTTGCTGGCTTTGGCTGGAGGCTGCCTTCAGCTCCTTCTTGCCTGGCCCTCTCAATACGGTGGCTCGCAAGATGGCGGCTTTCTCCTTCCAAGAAAGCAACAGAGAGTGACTTCTGGTAAGATGGGATACACTTTATGTAACGTAGTACACACAGTTACCTACATTCTGTTACCTTTGGTATGTTCTGTTGATGAAAAGCAAGTCCCAGGACCTATCCACAGAAGGCATGGGAATCATGCACTTACCCTAGATTCTGTCTGTCACAGTGTACACACTGAAGTGTGTACATCTGGAATTTAATGCAAAATGAATCCATGTAACCACCAAAAATGAAAAATGGAAAGTTGTCTATATCCCATAAGTTCTCTTTATGCCTCCTCCGAGTCATTTTACCCCTTCTTCCTACTGATAACTGCTGATGAAATTTATGATAAAACAGCCTCTTTTTTTTAAGAAAACGTATCTATTTGTATCCCACCTAGGAATGCATCCCTAAACAGTATGGATTAGTACAGGCTATTTTAAATGGAACCATCTTGTGTAAAGTCTTCTAGGTTTGCTCTATTTAATTCAAACATCAGGTTTGTGAAATACACCTAGGTTCAGTGTGTAGCTGTATTTTGTTCATGTTTATTGCGTTATAATTGTCCATTGTATAAGCATCACACTTCATCAAGTTGACTATTGATGGACATTGGCTTATTTCCAGTTTGAGGTTATTGTAAACAATGGTGCAAGAAACATTCCTGTACAGTGTGTGTGCTTACACTCGTTTATGTGGGGTATATACCTAGAAGTGGAGTCCCTGGGTCACAGGGAATGCGTATTTTCAATTTTAGTAGTTATGCCAAACTGTTTTCCAAAGTGGTTCTTCAAGTTTATACCCACCACCAGTAATGGGTGAGAATTCCTGTTGCTTCCCCATCCTGACCAATAGCTTGTACTGTCAAGTTTTTTTTTTTTAATTGTTTTTAGTTTTAGCCCTTCTAATAGGTATAAAGAGTAGTACTTCGTGTGCCTTCAACTTGCATTTCTCTGTTTATTGATGGGGTTACACATGTTTTTATATGATTATCATTTTGGGTCGACTTTTCATATAATTATCTATTCAAATTTCTTGTTCATTTTTCTATTGAGTTACCTGACTTTTTCTCACTCATTTGTAGGAGTAAATTTTTTTTAAATGTTCATTAGACATGAGCACTTTATCAGTGTAAATAATAGTAACATCTTTTCCCAGTCTGTAAGTTATCTTATTATCTTAAAGGTGTCTTGATTTTAATGTATTCAAGTTTGTCAAAATTTTCCTTGATAATTACCATTTCATGTGCCTGGTTTATGAAGTCTTTCCTTCTCCTTAAATCATGAAAATAATCTCCTACATTGTCTTCTAGGAGCTTTATTTTTGGCCTTTGCATTTTTGCATTTAGATCTACAATTTACTTTGAAATCATTTTTCTGTATAATGGGAAGTAAGGGGTCATGTTTCTTTTATTATATATGAGTTTACAATTGTTCTGGAACCATTTATTATAAATCATATCCTTTCCTTTCTACTCTGCTGTGTTATCTTTGTCATAAATCAAATTTCCATAAATGTGTCTGTCTATTTCTGGGCTCTCTATACTTACATTTTCCAGTATTTCTATCTTTGCATTAATACTGCAGTCTAATTTTTTAAAAATAGACTTAATTTTTTAGAGCAGTGTTAGGTTCTTAGCAAAACTGAGTGGAAGGAACAGAGATTTCCTATATTCCCTTTGCCCCCCAACATGCATAGCCCCCCCTGTTTTCAACAGCTCCTACTAGAATGGTATGTTTGTTACAATTGATGAGCCTACACTGATACATGATTAATAATTAAAAGTCCATAGTTTACATTAGGGTTCATTCTTTGTGTCATATAGTTGTTTTTGTTTTGACAAACTTATAATATTATGTATCCACCATTATAGTATCATAGAGAATAGTTTCACTGCCCTAAAAATTACCTGTGCTCCATCTAGTCATCCCTCGTTCCCTTCCCACCTCAAACCCTGGGAAACCACTGGTTCTTTCACTGTCTCTATAGTTTTGCCTTTTCCAGAATATCATGTAGTTGGAATCATACAATTTGTCATCTCTTCAATTCAGACTGGCTTCTTTCACTTAGCAACATGCTTTTGAGTTTCCTCCATATCTTTTCATGAAGTGGTAGCTCATTCCTGGCTAGCACTGGATAATAATATTCCATTATTTGGATGTACCACAGCTTATTTATCCATTCACCTACTGAAGAGCATTAATGGTTGTTTCCAAGATCTGGCAATTATGAGAAAAGCTGTTATAACCATCCATGTGTAGGTTTTTGTGTGAACATAAGTTTTCAACTCCTTTGGGTAAATATCACGAAGAAATTGCTGAATCATAAGGTTAGGGTGGATTTAGTTTTGTAAGACACTGCACCATTTTGCATTCTCAAGAGCAATAAATGAGAATGTCTAATGCTCTACATCCTTGCTGGTATTTCATATTGCCAGTGTTTGGGATTTTGGCCATTTTAGTAGGTGTGTAGTAGTATCTCGTTGTTTTAATTTGCATTTCCCTAATGACATGTGATATGAAGCATCTTTTGTATTGCTTATTTGCCATCTGTATCTCTTCTTTGACACAGTATTTGTTAAGGTTTGACCCAGTTTTTAATAGAGTCATTCATTTTCTTATTGTGTACAATCTAATTTAATGTGACTTTCTAACTTCATAAATAAAGTCTCCTACCTTGTTCTTATGTAACTCCCCTGCCCTGACCCCCCACCTTTTAAAAATAAATTCTAGGTTTGTTTTGCTAATATATTGTTTAGGATTTCTTGTATGTATGTTCAGGACTGAGGTTTGGCCTGTAAGTTTCTTTCTTGCAACATCTTTGTCAAGTTTTGATAATAAAGCTATTAATGGAATCATAAAGTAAATTAGGTAGTGTTCATTCTTTGTGTATATATTCTTTGGTAATATTTTCTTGTGAAGTCAACTTTCTGTGATCTCATGATTTTTTTTTTTTTGCAGAGGGGGCAGATTACAAGGTTTTAAATTACAGAATCAGACTTTGAATTTGTTCATAGACTGTGCATTTTTACTATATCTTCTGTATCTATTTTTGTAAATTTAATTTTTTTTAGGGATTTATCTAATTCATCTCTTCTTTTTTTCTTGACTAATATGTCCAAGAGTTCATAAGTTTGTTAGTTTTTTTAAGCACATAACTTTTGGCTTGGTTGCTATTCTTCTATGTATTATTTCTAGTTCATTAATTTCTTTATCGTCCATCTTCTAATTATCTTTGCTAGGTTTTTATACTTTCTCAGGATGGATGTCAGGATGTTTATCATTGATTTTCAATCCTTCTTCTTTTCTAATACACACTTTAAAATGATAAATTTGTGTCTAGTTGTTCCCCACAAGTTTTGACGTGTCATTTAAAAAACAATTTACATACCTTCTAATTTCCATTTGAATTTTTTTCTTTGACTCAGAGTTTACTTAAAAATGGTATTTCTGAAACTGCAAACCCTTCAGGGTTCTCTGTTATCTTTTTGCTATTGATTTCTGTGTGGAAGTAATTGTGGAAATCATCTTAGATGATAATGTATGCCTCCAGTAAAGATCTGAGTTTGCTTCTGCTAGGTGTCTGGGGACCTAGCAATTCAGGATAAGCTTCAAAGATTGATGTGATTCAAAGCTGAGCTACCATCTCCGTGAATGCCTATTGATTTCTAGGAAACTCCTGCTCCTTCGGTGTAGCCCCTCAGGGCTCTAAACAAAGCTTCAGGCTTCTACCCGTCTTCCCCTTTGGCGTGCCCTGGGTTTCCTTTTAGCTCTGTTAGATCATTTTGCTTCTACCGCTCAGTTTCCTCCTGGAATAGGCAAACACCCACAGCAGAACAGCAGCCTCTGACACCCTTAGACCGCCGACTATCCCAGGACCTTGGCATCACTTTCTTCACGATCCTGTGAGCTCTTCACTGCCCCTGAACGATATGTTTTATATTTCACCCTATTACTCTAATTGTCCCTAGTGGAAAGGTTTGTCTGTATTCCTTAGCCTTTAATTATTAAAAGTGGAAGTTTCATTTAGTTCTATTTCGTTTCATCCCGGTCAATTTTGATAATAATTTGTTCTTGTCCTATACTTAAGAAGCTTCTTTTATTTCTTTAAATATATAAAACATTCTTATTTTGTATTCTGTATCTGATAATTCCAATACTTGAAGTTTTGTGGATTTGATTCTACAGTTTTGTTTTCGGATTTTTTTCAGGTGTTGCTTTTTTACTCTAGTGTCTTCTTACACCTCACCAGTTTAGGGATTTTTCATTGTGTGCTCAGTCTCCTAGGAACTTTGTCTTGAATTCTCTGAGTCTTGCACTTAGATATTTTAACACAGAAAGGATTTTCTTTTTTGCTGCCATGTTCCTGGGAGCATAAAAAACCTGAACCACTTGAAACTAAAATTTTAGTTTTGGTTTTCCTGGGCCACTCAGACCATTTGAGTTTTGGCCTCAAATTTGCCTGATTCTGAGCATATATTTAAGAATTCTAAGGGGCCTTTTCCCTAGCAACTTCCACAGCCAAGGCCAAGAGAATCCAGCATTCCTGTCCATCTCCTTCGAGGGTGGGAATCCGTGGTGGGGGAGGGGCTCCAGGTTTCAGTAGCGTCTCTGATTGACCTTTCACCTTGTTCTCATAGGTTGGTTTCCAGTCTTTGGCCTGTTAAATCCCGGCTCCAGAACTCCCAGGATTAATGGTAGATTGGTGCCTACTTTTGACCCTCAAGTATTTCTTCTTTCCCCACAAGGCCGGCTATAAATTTAAAAGAGTTTTAAAAGATTTTAATCCAGAGTTTTAAGTTTTAGGGCTGTTCCAGGAGCAGTTTCTGTAACAATCTAATTAGTCATATCACTGATCAGAAGTCTCTCCCTGGGCATTCTATACTCTATGATTCTAAAATGACTTTATTAATGCTTATTACATTATGGTTATGCTTGTTACACACCACTCCTTCCCTGTCTGCATTTGCCTGGGGTCTATAGGAGTCCGATACATTTTGACCAGAGGGAGGGGGTGTCCAGCCATCAATCTGGATGTTTAGTATATCGTACAGGTCAAACATTTGGTAATTAAGTAGATCCTTCATTACTAAAATGTGTGGTGTTGTTCAGACACACCAATCGTTTGCATGTCCTGATTTGCTGCTATTATTTTAGATACATGAATAATTCATTTATTTTGATTCTGGTTTATCTGGCCATCTCACTGCTGCTCTATCTTTTGTGTAAAAATACCAAGAAAGGAGGGATTATTTTAGAACTAGATGTTACTATACAAGTATGGCTAACCTGTAGCGGCAGGTAATTCTGATTATAATCCATTCCTTTCTCAGCATAGTCTCTTGAGGCTGGAATTACGTAGCAGAGGTCATTAGCATCACCATTATACTGGTGTATCATTTTGGAGCATTAAGAAAAACTGAGCCCCAAGAGTAATTTGGGATTCTTAAGGAGTTTACTTACTGAGTGATTTCTGTTATAATTCATTAATCCCATTTTATCCACAAGAAATCTCATGTGAGTAATCAAATGACTTACTGATATATTGAGAAGTACCACAAGCTAGGAGAAAACAGAAGCCAGCACATTAGTTCTTATGGGTAATCCAAGCTTCTTCCTAGGATTTTGTTCAGGTAGATTGTGAATTGTAAGAAGTGCCAAGTTGACAGTAGCGAGGCCCAGCGTGTTTATTGCTCTGCTTGCTCTACACGTGAAAATGAAGTTGGAACATATTCAGTAACATCCATCTGAGGTCAACAAAGTACAGTGAGCACTAGAACAAATTTGTTACTGTTCTGAGCTCTCACTGGTTCTCACAAATAGTATCCTCCTCATATGAAAACGAGGGACAATGGTCATTCACCTTAAGAAGGAGGTGAGGGTTTGGGGATTGACATTTAGGATGAAGATAGATTTGGTCCAGACTATGCACACTCGGCCAGTGGAGCTAGCCACACACCTCGTCTGCTGACAATCATAAGAGGAGTAATAATTAAACAGGCTGATGTTACTGTAGCATTTTATAATTTGCAAAGAGGTTTTCATTTACCTTCTCTTAACCTGTTCCTCTCAAGAGCCCCTTGAAGTTTAGGAGGCAAGGATTATGAATCTGTCCTTTTACAAAGGAGGTTTAGAGAGATTTCATGACACAGCTGAGAAGGAACTCCAAATATCCTGGTTCTCAGGGGAGTGTCCTGTCCCTACAGCAGTCTAGTGATTTGGCAGGACTCTTGCTGCTGTGGGAGGAGAATCCACACAAAATGGAGCCGCCTGGGCCTCCTGCCCTTGACGTGGTCTGTGACTCAATTCCCCGACATACTCATTTTATGAACTTCCTGGGATTACCATGTTATAGCCTCTATGTGCTTAATCCTTGAGCCTTATTTTGGAATAAAACTAACACATCAAAAACTCGTACCAGACAGTATTTGGTGAGTGCAGTGAGTGGAGAGTTTATAAAAGTGAGAGGGAGTCATGCTTTGGGAGATTTCCTTTTATCTTTTGTGTATTTATTTCTGCTATTTGTTTTTTTACATTTTTTATTGAGTTACAGTCATTTTACAATGTTGTGTCAAATTCCAGTGTAGAGCACAATTTTTCAGTTATACATGAACATACATATATTCATTGTCTCTTTTTTTTTCACTATGAGCTATATTTCTGCTATTATTAATCAAGTTAATCTTGTCTCCTTGCTTCCCAATGGTATGACGTTCTCTGGAGTATTCCTCCCATTTCGTGTCTCCCTTTTTTCATCCTGCTGTGGGTTGACAGTGGATGGAGGTGGCTGACACACTGGAATGCAGTGATGTGACAAATAGCATTTCCCCAAGAAACCCAAACAAAGTGACGTGTTTGACAGCTTTTCCTTCACTTGCATTAAGACCTGAGGTCTCCTGTAATCTATTTTCCTAAGCCCTTTCCAGGTTTTGCCTTGCTGGTCCATGTCCAAGAGGAGGTTAGCTTCCTGAAACATTAATTTAGGAATTGTCCATTAGTGGGATTCAGAGAGGCAACAGAAGACAGCACCCAGAGATTCATTAGACAGTTGATCTGGCTTGTCTGGACCATAAGTTTCTTATTCTCATTAAATTTTATTGACATTTTTTCTTTCCTCCCATTTTTTTAAAAAAGTAATGGACGGTTCTCTTTTTCAGCTCCTATATCCAACCTGTCACAAGCCCTGGATGCCCCACCTTTTCTACGCTCTATCTCCCTTCCTCTCTCTGGAGCCCACTGTCATTGTCCTTGTTCAAGCCTGGGCAGTTCTCAAATCATCCATCCATCAACTTTCTAACTGGTCTCTCTGCCTTCATTTTGGCCCCGCCCCCCCCCTTCCTAGTGCTCTCCAAAAGAGATTGTTACAAAATTCAGTTCTCATCATGGTGCACCCTATTTAGACTCTTTCACTCTCTCCTTGTAATTGTCACTAGTTTAACACAGAAGACTTTCCAGATGTTGGCGCTTATTTCCTCTAGAGCTTCATTTCTCACCCAGGTACCCTTTGTCCAGACAAACTAAATCGTTCACACTCACCTTAAGGCACCCTGGTATTTGCTGCCTTTGACCTTCATATATACACAGTTCCACGTACCTTACGTTCTTACCCACTTTGTGCACCTGGCTATCTACCCTATACCCTCACAACTCAGAGGAAGCCTGATTTTTTCTGCTTAGCGTCCCCTCCCCCAGCCGACTTAGATGCCACCCCTTCCTTCTGCCCTCCATCCTCACTTGTCCCATAGCACATGTCACATGGAGCCCTCATCACCTGTGAGCTTGTCTGTCTTTCCCACTAACCTGTAGATTCTTGAAGGAAAGAACTGGGTCTTACTTGACTTGGTATCGCTAGTAACTCTCTAGGTTCTTTCACATACTGGGCATTTAAGACATGCAAGAATGGGTATATCTAGTAGAGAGTGTGCTAAGCTTGCACAGGGTCCTGGGTTCAGTCCCCAGTACCCCCATTAAAAATAAATAAATAACAACAATGACAAAAAAAATGCAAGAATGAGCAAAAAAAAAAAAAAGAAAAAACCCAGAGATATCCTAGAGAAGTGACTTTAATTGCCCCATGTCATGGGTAACTCTGCTGCCCACATGGGTACTGGACTGATTCTAGAACTTTCAGCCGGCCAAGGATGCAGTGAGGGTGTGGGCCTGACAGCTGGTTCAGTTTCTGTCTGGTTGTGCCAAGTGGCTGCCCATGTGATATGACTCAGGGGTAAGCAGTTTCCCTCTCCCTCCCAGCAGCTCTAAACGCCTAGCACTGTGCGGTGAATGTAGTGTTTCCCCCGGAGAGTCATCGCCCTATTAAGGTTTGATCTTTAAATGTCAAATACAACAAAAGTATGAGTAACCATAAAGATACTCAAATTGATTCTTTGGAAAACTGAACTAGAGAGATGCTCCTTTAAAAAAGTGATTTCCCTAAGGCCACACAGCTAACAGTGACATCTGGGCTGGAACCAGATGTCTTGGCCTTCTGTTCGGGTGGTTCCTGTGATACGATTCTGCTGTTATGCTCAGTTCTAGGTGTGTAAGTATGATCTATCCTGCTTACTGCAGTGAGTACCTGGTCCCTGCCCTCAGTAATTCTGAGTCGGTGGGTCTGTGTGGATTTGCAAATCTCCAATTCTGTGTCACCCCCTGGGGAATTTTCATGCCGGTCAGAGGTGTAAGCTTCCGAGTGAAGACTTGACCCCTAGGACCAGACCCCTCCCAGGGAGTTTGTATATCTGCTGAGGGACCCAGGTCTGCCAGTTAGGCTTAAAGGGGATGGAAATATTTGAGAGGAGCAAGGGTATAATCTGCTGCCTTGTGCTTTTTATGTAAAATGTTATTTCTTTATTTAAAAACAAAAACAACAGAACTGGGCTCTTGAACCTGACCATCTACTTGGAAACAATAACTGACGTAAGCAGACATAAGTGGAACAGCGATGTGCTCAGAGCTCACCGAGTTCCACTCAGGGCCAGTCCCAGGCGGTGGAAGTTGATCACTTTCCTCTGTGGTTGGGGCTCTTTTTTTCCTTGCCTTTGGGTTTCCTGGTATTTTATCCACAAGTGCATCACAGCAGGGAGTGGTGTCTCATCGCTTACCACAGGATGTCTAGCCTTACTACAGAATTTCCCAATATTGCTGAAAAATGGTTCCTCTTTTCTTCTAACTAGAAGCTTTTTTTAAGGAAGCAGGACTGCTTTCTTCTAAACACGTGAAACTTTCAAATTAAGTAGAAAACTGTTTTAAAATATTGCTTATAGACTCAGTATCAACGTTGAGCACAGTCAGTCTCCAGTAAGTACCATGTATCGAGTGTTGTTTTCCTTACGGGGTGATCATTTGTCCCTTCAGGCTGAAAGGTCCTTAATGAAAGTCTGATCCACCCTTTATGTGTTACAAGTGAGGAAATGCAGGCTAAGCAGGAGATGACTGAATAAGAGGGTATTGGATGCATATGAGTAAAGGGTGCCCTGAAAAGGAAGAGAGGGGTCAAGTTTCACAAGGCGTTTGTGAGTCTGACTAGTCTCACAGGCTGGCCTCTGTCAGGTCTGTAGGCCCGTAAGACAGTGACATATCACTGGACAGGTTGGTTCTAAGGGTTTTAAATCCAGTTGGTCTCTTGATGGCTCTCTGACCACTTTAATTTGACCTCAGATTTGTTTCATAAACGTGTAATGGGGCAAAGGGGAGGGTCTGTGATGTAGAAGGGCAGCAATTCTGGCATGCTCATCACTTCTTTTGAGGGGGGAGTTTGGTGTCTCAGCTAATAGTCATTTTTCCTTAACAGAGAAAGGAGCCTCGTTTCAATTCACCCCGGGTCTCAGTATTAGAGATATGTGTAGATTAGACACCAGTGGAGACTTAGATGAGGGTCCCTTATTAAGTATCCAGAAGGATCATTATGGTATCCTACTCTTAACTGTAACATTTTCTTTCTCTCTTTTTCAAAAGAACAGGACTTTCAATAACATTCTCAAAACCATGCCTCCAAAGGTGAGTGAAAAAGACAGCTTTCAGTGTAAACCCAATCTACAATAGGCCTTAATATCTTTTTCCTTTTTTCTTTGCTATCCTTCTTATTTAAAGTGAGGGGGAGGGTATAGCTCAGTGGAGGTGGGTATAGCTCAGTGGTAGAGCAGATGCTTAGCATGCACGAGGTCCTGGGTTCCGTCCCTAGTACCTCCATTAAATCAATCAACCAACCTGGTTTAACCCCCCCCCCCGCCAAAAAAAATGAATTGTCTTAGAGTCAAAGACTCTTCCTGGAGCCGACTTACCTATTAAGCATCACGTCATTCCCGAGCCATCCCTCTCTCTTCCCCAGTCGCACTCCCACAGCTCTCGGTGGTTTCCTCTCATCTCCCCTTCAGGTCTCTGCTTGCACCTTCCCTTCAGAAGCAAGCCCTTCCCAGGCTGTTCTTCATAAAACAACTGCCCCTGCCCTCCCTTTCTCAGCACTCCCTAGCCTCCTTTCCTGCTTGTCTTTTCTTACTGCTAACTGCTCTATTTGTTTGATTACTGTCTAGCGGACTCCACTAGAGGTTAAGCTCCCTAAGGGTAGGGATTTAAAAAATTTTTTTTTCTTTTTTGTTGTTTTTTTTGGGGAGAGAGGGGTAATTAGGTTTATTTATTGTAATGGAGGCACTGGGGATTGAACCCAGGGCCTTGTGCATGCTAGGCATGTGCTCTACCATTGAGCTACACCATCCCCATCCCCCCATCCTAAAGATAGGGATTTTTATGTGTTCTGTTTACTGCTGTGTCCTTAGCACTGAAAAGACTCTGGTGCATAGTAGTTGTGCAACAAATATTTGTTGAATGAATGATATGTATGAGTAAATGAAATAATTAAAGTACTGTAAGGGCACCAAAAGATAAAAACATAAACCTTAGCTCAGCATCTTCCCTCTTCTCTCCTAAATCCCACCTTTTAAGACAGAAGAAAAGAAAGTAAGGCACTTACCAGTGTGGGACCAAAGCCTGGGTTAGACAGATAGGTTAAGAACAAAAAGGCAGGGGACAACACTACACTATCTCTTGTAACTGGGAAACAGAGGGATGGTTCTGGGGATGCAAAAGAGCTTAAGAACTGTGGCTCTCTGTCCCCTTTAGCTTTTTTCTCAGCTTCTACAGTATGTCTTGGCCTCATTCTTCTAGTGCTCTCACGTGACAGAGGACACGGCTGCTGGGATCTCTGGAACAGAATCATTATAGCTTTCAGTCAAGGGGGAAAGAAGTATTTCTTTTGCTGTGTGCATATAAAATCTTGGAAAATAACTCCAACTGGTCCAACTTGGCCAACTCTTCCCACTAGGATCTAAGCCCCAAGAAAGCAGGAGCTTTTTCACTTTTGCTCACTGCTGAATTCCAAGATGCTAGAATAGTGCGTGGCACAAAATAGATGCTCAATAAATAATTATTGAAGTGATGAACAAATCACAGTGACCAGGAACAGAACACTGATTGGCACCTGCACTATAATCAGGGGTCACTACCCCCAGCCCCAAACCAAAATATTACATCGAGGAAAGAAGGGGTAATGGGTAGCTAAAATATTAGGTACCCATCTTACAATATAAAGTCTTTATTATTTTTTTTTTAAATCAGAAGTAGTGATTTTCCATTTTAAACTTAGAGTCCCTTCCTGGGAGAGCACAGTCTTCAGTTGAAGGGATTAAGCATTAAGGTTCAAGTGAGCTGTGGGCCCTTTCCATTTACAAGCATGATGGGACAAAACTCTTTTGATGTTCTGACTACCTGGTCTTTGTTGCAGGTCTTTGTGGCTTCTCCTTTGCCTGGGTGATACAGTCTCTTAGCACGAACTGAGAAGCTGCCTCCCAGGCTCAAGTCCTCAGAATGTCCGCCAAATAAAAAACTCTCAGCTTTTGGGTTGTGCATTTTATTCCAGTTGACAGCCCACAGGAACTGCAATTCTTTCATCATTTCTATTTAGCAGTACCTGGAAGTATAAAGTCCTTCCCCACAGACCATACCCATGAGAAAATGCCAGAGCTGTCCATTACTGGCAGCCTCTCCCTGCTGACCAGCGAAGATTGCAGCCAAGATTGATCTCAAAGTCCCCAGTCTGTCAAGAGTAGAGTTGAGGTAACCACCCAGATAAACAGGGTTTTAATTTTTGTGTGTCTGTTTAAGATTAAGAATCTTCCTGTCTTGGTAGGATTTACTAGACTCTGAAAACTGAATCTGTTAGGTGAGGCCTAGACAGGAGATGGCCTATTTGAAAAACTTAGTTTAATGAGTAAATGGGTACCTCAAATTAAGCAAAAAAACTAGAGTTTACAAAAAGTTACACATTTGTTACAGAAATGTCAACATTGGGAAACAAGGCAGGCGGATGTTGCAGGCAATAAAAGAATTTACCGAAGACACAGGAGAGTTTAATAGATACGCTGCTATTGGCAGCAACAGGCCACACAGACAGGTGCCTGTGTGAGCCCCAGGGGTTGATTGTTGGGGCCTTTTACGGGGAAGGGGTTGATGAACACAATGAGTTGGGGGCTGTGTGTGTGAACAATTCTGGGATTAGTTGTAGGTGAGGCATGAAGTTCAGGGTCCCTGAAGGGGCGGTGGGTTTATGACTCTAATAAGAGGCTGAAACAAACCAGCCTGGGCTACTGTGAGGTAAAGCATTCCGTCGGGCTGTTAGTTTGCTAGGGCAAACGAGCCCTGCAAAGAATGTACTTTTTCTTTTGAGGGACCGCAGGCAGACATCTGAGAGCCCAGGAATGGGGGTCACTGGACTTTGAAAGGCCCCACACTTAGTAACCAAATTTGACTGCCCAAAGAAATTCTGCTGTTTCCCATATTTCCCTCAATAAGTATTTCTGGGACTCCCTGGGAAATGCTGACGACACAGAAATCGATCCTGGTTCTTGTTGCCGCCTCAGCCAGATATCTAGCTGCTGCTCTGTCCTCTGTCGGTTCATTTCCTGATAACTTGTCCCCAGCCCCATCCCTAACTTGCTCCCAGCTTTCTTCACCCTGCAGCTGGCTGCTTCTTGGCGATTTTCCCCAGGTGGGCACAGTCATTTCCCTTAATCCCCCCATGATTGGCTGTTAGATGGTCCAAGGCTTTGTGAAGGCTTGAGGGTTTTGGAAGGGAAACCCCCCAGCAAAGAGAATGCAAAAGAGGATTCCAGATGTGGCAGGGCTCAGAGCCCCTCCAGGAGGTCAACTGCAAGGTGTGCATTTTCTCCCCGCTCCCCTTTCAGAGGAACTTCCATCCTGCTCCTTAACCACCCACAGAGCAGTGCCCTTGAGGATGTTCTTACCTGGAGTCTAGCCTCCGCACCCTCGTCCACAGCCCTGAAGACCTCCTAACACCCCCTGTTTCCCACCTTCCCTTCCCAAATGACTGGGAATATTCATTCCCTGAAGGGGAAAGTCCACAGGAATAAAGTTTTCTCTGAAGGCTCTAGAATCAGTCAGAACTATGAAGTTTAATCAGATTCATTTTCCTAATTCAGGGTGTTCAGTGGCTCATGACACCAACTGTGGAATAAAAAGCGCAGGCCCAGGACAGACGGCACTGGTCCCAGCCTGTTCCTTTCTGCCTCCTCGCTTGCAGGGTCAGGTGAAGAGAACGTCAGGGCTCCACTCAGATCTCTGTCAGATGCTGGCTCCTCCGTCCCATCTCTGTAGCTCCTGGACACAAATGCGGACAGACACCTTTTACTCCGCCACACACACTCACGTAGACGAGTAGGAGACTATAAACCCACGCTTAGGGAAGAAACATCTCTCTATTGACTGTATGAACTGTAGAAAGATAGATCCGTTCAAAGATCTGCCCAGTTTACATTTCTAAACAGATCCCTTGTCTTCGAATGGAACAGACTGCATCATCTGGGTTTGTGTTTATGTCTTCCCCAGAGCTGTAGGTGGGTATTACACAACCCAGGGACCCACTCAGGTGGCTTTTCGTAGAACTGAAGAACAGTCATCAAAACCGCAAGCTGCTACCTTTGAAGAGGGAGTCTGCCTGCAATCTTTCCAGCTTGAAAATAAATCATACTAAAGAAGAATTAGGAGGAAAGACTAACCCTACCAGATATTAAAATGCATAATAAAGTTAGAATAATTAAATCAGCTCATAATCAAGGTAGAAATAGAAAATCAATGAAACAGATTACAGAGTCTAGAAATAGACCTGCATATGTTTTCAGATTTGACGTGCTGGGTAGTATTTGAAATCAGTAAAGCAAAATTAGATTATGTAATTATGTTTGGACAACTGGAAATTTGGAAACAATATATAGCTAGGGCCTTACGTATTGTCTTACACCAAAATAAATTCCAAATGATTAAAATATTTATATTTAAAGAACTAAGTAGTAAAAGTGCTAGCAGAAAATACCAATAATTTAAAAAATTAACTTCGGAGTGGGAAAGCTCTGGGAGTCTGACATAAAACTTAGAAGTTATAAAGCACGAGGTTGGTAAATTGGGTTATGCTTTGAAAAATATAAAAATCTTGGCATTTTAATAATACTTGTAAACAAGGTAAAAAAAATTCGAAGGACAAAGTGGGAAAAATGTGAATGCATATGATAAAGTTAAAATCATTTCTTATCTATTCTTACAAATCAAAAAGAGGAAGTGAACAAAGGAAAATTAGTTAAGGATATAAATACATAGTTTATGGAGGAAGTATGTTTCTGTGAGTGTACAAATAAGGCATTAAAAATGCTCACTTCAGATTTATAATGAGTGGGGATATTCCTAATTTTATTCATAATTGAAGAAATGGAGAATAAAACAATAAAATGCCATTTTCACCTAGTGGAAGTACTGAGTATTGGCTAAGTTGCGGAAGAACACTTGACTTTCAATGATTGTCTTTGAAAGCAATCTGACTCCATCTATGGCACTTTACAACGTGCATACTTTTTAAGCCTGGGATTCCACTTCTAAATGTGTTTGCACAAGGACACAAAGATACATGTACAAACTACTTAACTGCAGCATGGCTCGTAAGAACAAACAATGGAGAGTCAGCCAATGGTCTCTTCCGAGAGGACTCATTAAATTACTGTCTGCCCAAACAATTTTCAGCTCTTCAAAAGAACGAATTAGATCTGAGTGTACCCATACAGAAAAGTGTCCAAATATATTAAGTTAAGAAAGCAAGTGATGAAACAGTGTTCTTGGTGTGATTCCCATTTGAATATTTTAAAAAGTATTATATATAGAGTCAGTTGCATAAGTATAAATCATTTCTTGAAGGATGTAAGCTGTGAAATGTGGTTACCTGTGGCAAGAGCACGTGGGGGAAGTCAGGTGATTTTTACCTTTCACTGAATACTGTTCTGCATAACTGAAGACTTTACTCTGACTGTGTAATATTTTCACAATATGTAACAAATTTAATCTTTGGAACCAATCTCAGCTAGGGCAGCAAATTATCTATAGGAGTTCTAGCTGTTTGTGTTTATCTGCAGATTGAGAAAGCCAGATGGAGTAAGAAGCACACGTGATCACTCCTGAACGAATGACTTCTTATTACACGTCCTCCTGAGGAATGCAGTGTCACCAAGAACCTCTGGGCAGCACCGAGGTGAAATGGGACAGTCTCTAAGGACACATTTCCCATTTTTCCTCTTCTCTCCCACTTCCCCTCAACACAGTTTTCCCTTGCTGTGGTGCAGTGCACAAGGTGGTCCCTGACACAGCTCTCCCTCTCTGGGTTCCCTGGGGAGCCAGCTCTGCCCTGGGTTTGTGCTCGCTTGTCATGGTACCTGGGTCTCAGCTTCCTCTTGGGGGCAAAAAAAAAAAAAAGATGGTATAAGAGAGTAGCCATTGTAACTGAGAAGCCTCCTCAGCTCCCGCGACTAAACTCTGACATTAAGGTTCTGGAACCATACAAGGCATCCCACATCTAATTACTATAAATGTGCTTATGCATTAGAAAGCATCAGAGTCGTTTAATGACAACAGCTTGAGACTTGCTCGGGGAGTGTTAGGAAAAACGAAAAATCTTTGACGACACCTGCACTTATTATCACTGGGGAAAGAAAGGACTTAGGAAGGAACTCTGGAATTTGACAGCTCTCGAATGTTTTTTGTCTCTCCTCTTGCTGCTTTCTTCTCTGGGAAGCCAGACATAATCCTTTCAGCTGACTTTTCATAACTGCCTGAGGCTGCTGAATATTCTTTCAGCTTGCTTGCTTTTTCTTCTACACCTGAAGCAGCGTGTAAGTCCAATCAATGGTGTGGAAATGATAGGATCCTCGTGACAGGACGGGAGGCTAAGACCTGGAAAGTTTCATTAATGATGAGACACTGACCTCCGGGAAGATCTGGAACGGAGTTCAGTTCGACTTTGCTGGCAAGGAGGGTACCCTGAGTTCCACTGGGCGGACGGGGCAGCTGCCTCCCACGGGCACATTTTGTCAGTTCTGGGATGTGTCCTAGACAATTCACTCTATGTAGCTGCAGTAAGCTATCCAAGGCGCACCGCACCCACTGGGTGGGAAAATGCTAGAGTGTGCAAGCCAGCTGCTGTGTGTGTTAGTGGGTGTATATGTGGGCTCTGGACAGGAAAAACTGGGACCAATTATACAATTTTCCTTTGGGCGGTCCAAGCAGGCTCCCTGGTTTGGATGGCTTGTCTGGGAAGGGATAGATTCTAAGCCCCTCTCAGTGTGATGCAGTAACATACCTGCACTGTCACACTGCATAGTGTATGTGTGTGTGTGTGGGTGAGCCAGAGAGAGAAACAGATGGTAAACGACAGCAATAGAGCTACAGATACTTTAAGAAGAAGAGGCTTGAACATCTAGTGAACTAGTTCAGACAAATGAATTTTTGCATTTACATTTGTCAGGTAAAAGCTTATATTTTGTGCAAAATCTACATTAATTACGGTATAAGCTAACCTCTGATAAAACTACTGTCTATATTTATTTCTGAAATTAAAGGATATTCTCCAAACCATCTCATTGGTTAGGATTTAACTGGTGACAGCAGACTGTCAAAGCCAAGGAATTGAGAGCTTTTGCCTCTCACTTCAGCCCAGCTCCACTCCCCCCTGGAATGTTCTCTGGGGAGGTACACCCACACAGAACACACAGAAAGTGTGTTGACAAAGCTATGTTTGAAAATGGATTTGGGCTTGAAGTCTCAGCCCATGAACTCTGGTAAAGCTAATGGGACTATATCAGCCTAATTTTTAATTTTCCGCCGGCTAGTTATACCCGGTCCATCATATCTGCCAGCTGCAGGGGCGTGGAACTACAGAGAGAGAGACTGTAAGAAAAACTGCAATTGTTTACAATCCAATGCCTAAAATAGCCTAGATGGCACATGGGCTGGGGCTCTGCTATGCATAGAGAAGAGAGGGCAGAGCCATGCAGAAAACAAGCCTTGGGCCAACTTTGCACGTCATCTGCACGTCTGGGAGCAGGAAAGGAGAGCTACTGCCAAGGGCATCCCACTTCCCAGTGTGCATCCGACCGCACGGTGACCCTGGTCAGTAGTGAAAGTGGCCTTGTCAGTATCCTCGAGTCTGGTGCTTAGACCAGTCTGAGTAGTCACCCTGTTTCCAGTGGGGATTGCAATGGGCAGGGAAGAAGTGAAGAAGTAGGTGTGCAGATTCGACGGGGAGGGGGCAGTAGAAGTAGGAGCCTTAGAACTTGAGGCTTCTGGGGAACCCTCGAAATCATCTTGTCCGACCCACACATTTTGGAGATGAGGAAATTCATTTAAAGGAAGTGAATTCTATCAGCAGGTCCAGGATTAGAGCCAATGTCTTTGGTCTGGAAACTCATCCAGTTGCCCTAAACCACTTGCGTACATGAAAGTTGCTGAGGTAACTGCAAATCTCAGGATACGGAACAGCCCTGCTGGGAAATCCTACGCAGCATGAATCTCTCTCTGCTCTGGAGCACATTTTAGAAACTCATCAGAAAAACAAATGTCCTGCCAACAGACAGACTGCCTCACTGTCTAATAGTCATAACGTTGCTTTTATGATGTGAATTGATATATTTATAAGGATTATTTTTTCTGAACATGTCATAAGAGTTCTGGACATTGAAAAGAAGAATTGTTATTAAAGCAGAACTACTGATGGATATTTTTCTTTTAAGTTTGGGCTTGGAGGTTACGCCCACGGAAATAGGTAAGACATCAACTACTGCAGAAAATGTGGCGATTTTAAAAGCTCACAAATGCTATTTCACAAACCACTGTCCTCCTTTAGCAAACCCACGGAAATAGATAAGGTAGAATCTTCCCAGCATAATGACTGTTCTTCAGAATAATTTCATAAAAATAGACCTAAGTGCAGCCCAATTATTTCTACTTTTGTCTGAAAAACAAGGTCTGAAACCTGCTTTCAGGAACTAGTCCCTGGTGGGGTGGAATTGGCGTTGCCATGTTTCTCTTTATATATCTGATTATGAAACCTATTTGTGAAAATATGGGCATGCCTCAGCGATATTGTAGGTTTGGATTCAGACCACTGCAATAAAGCAAATATTGCAGTAGAATAAGTCACATGTATTTATTGGTTTCCCAGTACATATAAAAGTTATGTTTACACTATACTGTAGTCTATTAACTATGAAATAGTATTGTGTCTAGAATATGTATATACCTTAATTTAAAAATACTTTATTGCTAAAAAATGCTAACAGTTCTCTAAGCCATCAGCGAGTCCTAACCTTTTTGCTGGTGGAGAGTTTGAAATATTTTTAGAATCACTACAATGTGAGCAGAGGCTGTTGGGAAAATGGCTCTAATAGACTTGCTCAATGTGGGGTTGCTGCAAACCGTCAATTGTGAAAAACCCAGTACCTGTGAAATGCAATAAAGGGAAACTCAATAAAATGAGGTATGCCTCTAAACAGTAAAGGTTTTGGAGGAAAATCTATGAGTTGGGAGAAGTTGGTGAATAAGGAAAACTTACTACATGGAAGCAGTTGATCTAAAATTGGACCATGATACAAACACAACAAAATGATCATGAGTGGAGACTCTAGAATCTCAGTATCCTGTTGGAACCAATGATCTCTTGAGAGATCAAGATCTAGCCTATTCCTCATTTGACAGAGTATTTGGGATGCATCTTCATCTTGTTGGTATAAATAGGCCATGAAGATGGCTTCCTATGTGATATCTATCGCTGTATACTAGTCTAAAAATTAGATCTTACACCCCTACTTGCTCCAATTCTGAGGATCGAGATTTTACCATCTGTTTAAATCAACAGTAGGAAACATGAAGTGGTAGTGTTACCGAGTCCAAACTCATTCTGCTTACCACACAACAGGCCAGAGGGATAAACTGGGAGACGAGGTGTTGGGGCAAGGAATAATGACTTTATTTGGAAAGCCAGTGGACCAAGAAGATGGCAGACTAATGTCCAGAGAACCATCTTCTCCAAGTCAGAATTCAGGCTTCTTTTATACTATGAAAAAGGGGGGGTGTGTGTCAGAATCCTTTGTTCTTGCAGCTGTCCACGTGGGTTAGGTCATGGTGTCCCTGTAAACCTCCAACAAAACAGATGTTATTGTCTATTCTGCAACTTGTTATCTCTATATGAATGGAGAAGCATTAATACCCTTAAAGATCAGAACCTTGAGAATAGGCTCTCCTGTATGTTCCAGGCTATAGGCAATATATTCTTTTACTAAATGTGCATAACCATCAAGACTAAGCCTAGGAAACTGAGCACAGGGTTAAAGCCAAAGCAACAGATGTAATATGGAGTCAGATTTGTTCTTTTCTATTATAGAACCAGACTCAGAACTCTGTTGTCCCGACTCATTCATTCACCAACGTTCAGTCAGTATATTCAGTGCCTCCTATCTGCTAGGCACACTTCCAGGCACCTGCAACATACTTGTGAGCAAGATAAATAAGGCTCCAGCTCTCCTTATATTCTAGTTTATATTTGGGGCTCTGAAAGTTCCAGAATCATGCTGGATTTCTAAAGAGGCATGGAGTTGGCTGGTCTGATACTCTGCAGTAGAGATGGTCCAATGATTTGATTGCTTTGCTATTGTAGGTGACAGTGAAACTTCCTCTTTGTTCCTCTAGTCTAAGTAAATGTCAGGAATACTGAAAAGGTTGAAACTGACATGTTTCTATCAACAAATTCATATTGCTTGGATGTAGCAGGATAAAGTCAGCTCAGAAATCACCCACCCTTAAGGTATGCTGCTCTGTTTGTATCATTTATGACCTATGTTGGTGCTTTTGGTATTCATTGGATCCTTAAAGTGTCACAGCTGTAAGTACAAATGGGGGCCTCAAATCTTGTTTATTTCTGCCTGGAAAGTCACATAATGTGTCCAAAGTTCTCTGCTAGACAAACATTATGATGATTGTTACAAGGAGCCTTTTTTCAGTATCAAAAACAATGGCCTTCTCCCAAAACAAAATAAAACAACCCCCCCCCAACTGGGTTTGCTAAAATCTCCCCTCCCCATGAACCTCCAGGCAAGTAGCTGACCATTTCATTCTTTATCTCTGAGGCTTATTTTGTCTGAAATCAGTATTGCTACTCCTGATTTCTTGGCATTTCCATTTGCATGGAATATCCTTTTCCATCCTCTCACTCTCAATCTATGTGTGTCCTTCTCCCTAAAATGGGTCTCTGGTATGCAGCATATTGTAGGTTCTTGTTTTATTATCCAGTCTGCCACTCTATGTCTTTTGTTTGAAGCATTTAGTCCGTGGACATTTCTGGTAATTATTGATAGATGTGTGTTTATTGCCATTTTGAACTTAGTTTTGCAGTTGATTTGGTATTTCCTTTTTGTTCCTTTCTTTCTTTTTTTTGTGGTTTGGTAATTTTCCTTTGTATTATCTTGGTTTCTTTTTAGTTTTTGTGACTCTATTGTAAGCTTTTGGCTTGTGGTTACCCTATTTTGTATATATATTAACCCATTACTGTATTTGTTTGTTTTAAACTTACAGTAATATAAGCTCAAACCCATCCTACTGAGAACAAAAAAAGAAAAGAAAAGAAAAAAACTGTATTTTCTTGCTCCCCTCTCCCACCCTTAATGGTTTAGATGTCTTCTTTTGCAATTCATATTTATTCTGTTGTAATTCATTGTAATTATCACCTTTCCAATTACAGTTTTCTCCTTTCTGTAACATCCTGCTTCTTTTCTATTTAGAGTAGACCTTTCAACATTTCTTTTAGCATAGGTTTAGTGTTGCTAAATTCTTTTATTTTTTGCTTGTCTGTGAAGTTCTTTATCTCTCCTATTCTAAAGGATAGCCTTGCTGGGTAAAGTATCCTAGGCTGCATCTTTTTCTCATTCAGGGCTTTGAATATATCTTGCCACTCTCTTCTGGCCTGCAATGTTTGTGTAGAGAAACCTGCTGAAAGCCTTATGGGGGTTCCCTTGTAAATAGCTCTTTATTTTTCTCTTGTTGCCTTTAGAATCATTTCTTTATCCTTAACCCTGGCCATCCTGATTATAATATGTCTTGGTGTGGGTCTGTTTGGGTTCTTCTTATTTGGGACCCTCTGTGCTTCCTGTACTTGGATATCTGATTCCTTCTTTAGGTTTGGGAAGTTTTCAGTCATGATTTCTTCAAATATTTTTTCAATTCCCTTTGCTCTTTCTTCTCCTTCTGGGACCCCTATTATGCATAGGTTGGTATGCTTTATATTATCCCATAGGTTCCTTATATTGTTTTCATTTTTTTTTATTTATTTTTCTGTCAACTGTTCTGATTGGGTGACTTCTGTTGTGCTGTCTTCTAAGTCACTTATTCATTCCTCTGCATTATCTAGCCTACTTTTTACAGCTTTTAGTTCAGCTCTTAACTCAGCAAATGAACTTTGCAGTTTTAATTGGCTCCTCTTTATAGTTTCAATTTCCTTTTGGACATATGCTCTGTCTCTATTCACAATCTCTTTTAGTTCCTTCAGTACTTTGATCACTCCTTTTTTGAAATCATGATCTAGTAGACTATCAAGGTTTATTTCATTGATCATTCTTTCAGGGGATATCTTTTATTCTTTTAATTGGGAGTGGTTCCTCTGCTTCTTCGTTTTACTTATATCTCTGTGGCACTATGGATTATGGAGTATCAGTTATCTATTGTGAAGGGGTTTGTTTATCTAAAGCAGATGTGTAAATAAAACTAAAAAAAATTTTAAAGAAGAAAAAAGATTTGAAAATAGTATAATCAATAACAGAAGAACAAAATGAAGAGAAATAAAAATCAACGAGACAAATTTTTAAAAACTTAAAAGAAGAAAGATTTGAAAACAGAATATAGTTAATAATAGAACAAAACAAAGAGAAATAAAAATCAAATTGAGACAAAATTTTTAAAAATTAATACATATACTTTAAAATTTTAAAAGGGATTAAAAATTGAAAAATTGAAAAAATACTTACAACCAAGAATACTCTGTCCAGCAAGGCTCTCATTCAGACTTGATGGAGAAATCAGAATCTTCACAGATAAACAAAAGCTAAAAGATGTCAGCACCACCAAATCAGCTTTACAACAAATGTTAAAAGGCCTTTTCTAGTCATCAAACCATAAGAAAAGAGAACAAAAAGAAGAAAGAGAAAAAAAAAGAGAGAGAGAGAGAGACCTACAAAAGATTTCCTCAGCTGTTTGGGATCTTTTGTGGTTCCTTATAAATTTTGGAATTGTTTGTTCTAGTTCTGTGAGGAATGTCATGAGTGTTTTGATGGGGGTTGCGCTGGATCTGTGAATTGCTTTGGGTAGTGTGGCCATTTTGATAGTGTTGATTTTTCCAATCCAAGAGCACAAGAAATCTTTCCATTTCTTTGTGTCATTCTGGTTTTCACAGTATAGGTAACCTCCTTGAATAAGTTTATACCTAGGTATTTTGTTGTTTTTGATGTAATGGAAATGTCTCTGCCAGTTATAAAATTCTGGTTTTTGAAGTGGAAGAAAAAAGTGAACGAAGGGCCACAAATGGCAAAATATCCTTTTTTTATGGGTGAGTTGTATGTATATATATATATAAAACATCTTCATTATCTATTCAACTACTGATGTGCACTTAAGATGCTTCCATATCTTGGCAATTATAAATAATGTTGCTGTTAATAGCATGGTGTATGTATCTTTTTGAATTCTTATTTTGTGGTTGGCTTTATTCCTTTGATAACTATGTAAGTTTAAAAAGCTTAAGTTCTAAACGTTCTTAGAAACAATGAATAGTACATATATGTAAGTTTAAAAATATATGTGCAGTAAAAAAAAAAATCAAGCCTTGAAAGACATACAAGAAACTTAAAAGACATAGTACTAAATGAAAGAAGCCAGTCTGAAAGGGCTACAAACTGTACGATTCCAACCAAATGACATTCTGGAAAAGGCACAGCTACAGAAACCATAAAAAGATCATGATTTCCAGGGGTCTGGGGAGAGGGAAGGAGGGAGGAAAGAATAGATGGAGCACAAGGGATTTTTAGGGCAATGAAATTATTCTGTATGATACTATAGTGGTGGCTATACATGTCATTATGCATTTGTCAAAATCCACAGAATGTACAACATCAAGAGTGAACCCTAATGTAAACTATGGACTGACGTTGATAATAATGTGCCCATGTTGGTTCATCGATTGTACCAAATACGCCACACTGATGAGGGATGTTGAGGGCAGGGGAGTATATATGTGTGGGTGGGGAGGGCTGTGTACAAACTCTCTGTATTTTCTGCTAAATTCTGTTGTGAACCTGAGCTGCTCTAAAAGAATAAAGTCTATTTTTTTAATTAAAAAAGAAAAAGAAAAAAAAAGTGGATGTGTTCTCATGGAGACTGTGCACTCTTAATAATTTTGTGGAGAGGGCCTTCTTAAGTATGAGTTGTTGCAGGATCTTCCTTCCAGGCCTTTTGCCAGTTATCCCTTCGGTTGGGGGTGTGGCCGGAGCCTGCCCTGGCTATTGAGGGGGGCCTCCTGTTTGTTCTGTGGTTGTTGCCGCTCCTGCCCTTGCCCTGCTGCGCGAATTCCGCCCGCTGGTTCGAGGCCCTCCCGTCACGCCCTGGGTCTGCTGCTCCCAGTGCTGTTAGGCGGGCGGCGCATGTCTCCTCCCAACCTCGTGTTCCAGGCCAAGTGCAGCTGCACGGTAGGTGGGCAGGTCACTCCCCTGTTCTGTGTCGCTCCCCGGGCCGCGAAGGGTCCGTACTCGGTAAGCGGGCTCGGAGAAAATGGCGGCACCAGCGCTCGCCCCTGCTGTGTGCTGGAACTCCGCTCCTTGCTCGTTTGTCTTTGAGGCGCGAGTTCACAGAGGCACCGGGGGCAGAATGGTCCCCTCTGCCTGGGGCTGTAAACAAATCTCAGTTCCGCCCATGAGGTTGCCGAGGCCTTGGGTACGGATTCAGGTTTTGACCTCACCTCAGCTCCGGAGAATACGGCGCTGTGGCCGAGCCCCACCTTTGTTCTCTGGAGAACGCGCCAGTAATGGCGCCGAGGGTCTGTGGAGACAGAGGCTACGGCACCCCTCCCCCCAGCGCACACCAGCAGGGGTGCTTTGGGTTTTTTTTTTTCATATTTTATGGGGAACCCAGGTTGTTCTGCTCTGTATCCCCTCCCAGCCATAGCGCACAGCACCCTACAGTCAGTCCCCTGAGGTGGCCTCTGTGCAGTCGGCCAAGTCCTCCGCCGGGCTCCGGCTCCGGCAGCCGGTCCCATCCCACCCCCGCCTGTTCACATCTAGGGCTGGGGGTCGCAGGGACCCTTTGTGCCCATTTATCTTAGTTCTGCCAGTCAAGGGCTATTCTGTACAGATCTGAGCTTCTGAGGCTCCCCCTCTGTCCCAGCTGGCCTCGCCGTTGGAGAGGCGGAGACCCAGTGAACGAGCGCTGGTCCTCCTTTGCTGCTCCCTCAGCGTGGGACCAATCCTGTACTGTTTTCCTTTTTCTTCCTTCTTTTCTCCTTTTCTCCTATCAGATTTGTGGCATGTTTTGTCTTTTGAAGAAGGAGGTGTTCTGTCAAAGTTCAGCAGGTGTTCTGAGTGGCTGGGTGGGTCCGTGGATGTCACTCTTGGTGTATTCGTGGGAGAGCGTGAGCTACGAGAGTCCTTCTGCTCCGCCATCTTGGCCCCTTCCCATAGTTTTCTGTTTCCAGCACTAAATGGGCCATTGTTTTAAAAGCTTGGGAGTCTAGAATCCTTAATTCAATTAGCCTCATCATTTTGGGGGAGGAAAGTTGGAACTAACCCACAAGCTAAGGAGCTGGAAATTTTCCTTGTTGTACACATTGGCACCTAAGGTCATTTGTTAGCTAGAATTTCCTCAGGATTTTAAAATGTGGCAAATTTAATTTTGGAGACCGAGGTCTGTATCTTTGGTTTAGGTAGGAGGCTCACTTAAAATTCATAAGACATTTGCACCTAGTGAGGGAAGCAGTATGTGACGGTATTTAAAAGCTACTGCTCTTTCTAAATTATGCTTTTAAATGTTCCAGGAGCAAGGCCCCAGTAAGGAATTGTTTTTGCTAAGCGGAGCTAAGCCAGAGAGGTCAAGTGCTGTCGCAGGCAACTCCTGGGCACTGGGAGGAGAGCTATTTGAATGAACCAGCAACTCAGTTCCTTTATAAGTTTTTGGGTTGAGACATGATAATGGCTAGAATGACCTTTTGGGAGAAACTCTTGGGGATTTCAGAAGTCTCAATTTTTGTTTCTGATGCAGGAAAAAGAAAGAATATGGAATCACCACAGGTAACACAACCCACTTGCACAGATAGCAGTTTTCTTTACCCATGGCATGAATGTCTAGTGAGAACTACCCTCAAATTAACTGTGTCAATAGGGGGACGCACCCTGTGTCATAACACGCAGACTGCAAATAGTCAGGAGGGGAGCTCTGGCCTCAGGCAGGGATTCTTTTTTCTTTTTTCGAGAAAATAAAAATTTTCCTAAGCCCAAGGTTTAATTAAGTGGTGATGGAAACAAAAATTAGTGGCAAGAGGTACTATTCTTTACCTGTCTTTGTTTAAATATTGTTTCAAGATACAGTCAGCTCTCCTCACCTGTAGGTTTCGCGGATGCAGAGGGGCACTGACCCTTAGGTACTCTGCCATCTCACACCAGGGACTTGAGCATCCGCGGATTTGGGTGTTCACTATTCAGAGGGGTCCTGGAACCAATCCCCCATAGGCACCGAGGGACGACTGTATCTACTCGTTGTGTGACCTTAGGTAAGTGACTTGACTCTCACTGTCTTAGTTTCCTGATAGGTAAAACAAAATTAATACTAGCATCTATTGCATGGGGGTCTTGGGAGTATGAAATGAATTGATACTTGCAAAATGCTTAGAATAGTGCCTGCTCACTCACAGTATTTGCTTTTATTGCTATTATAGTATATATTTATGTTTAGTAAATACTGCATTTAGACCAAATACATGATTATTCCAGTAGCTCCTCTGAATGGAAAAATCATCAAGCAGTGCAGAAGTGCACTTTGTCTCATTTTCCTCAGTTATCCACGTGGAATCGGGACCTAGTTGCTCTGGTCCACACATGCACAACAGGCTCGGTTTTTGAGAGGAAAGGAGCAATCTGTGGAGAGCTGATCTTTTATTTTTAAACCCATTAGGCAAAGACAAACATCTCTCACACACAAAGAAAAACTCTTACCCAGTCATTTCTTTATCAGCATTACCTTTTC
This sequence comes from Vicugna pacos, assembly GCF_048564905.1. Lineage (NCBI taxonomy): Eukaryota > Metazoa > Chordata > Mammalia > Artiodactyla > Camelidae > Vicugna > Vicugna pacos. Next base: position 69,356,575 of record NC_132997.1, on the reverse strand, counting down.
CCATAGGTGTTTGGAGTGGCGTTAGCAAACAACTCTTGACTGTTACCTATGTACCTTGCTTGGGATTTTAGACGAGGATCTTAACTTTAGAAAGTCAGTAGCACCGTAGGGATACATGGAAAGTGTACTTCTCCTGTGTCTATAATAATTCTCTACTTATTGTTCCTGGAGAGACACCCAGGTTGCACTGTTCCTGTCATATCTATCTCAAAAGAATGGTGGCAACACTAAAATGGTAAACAGCTGAGAAAATAGCCAAGTTGGAGTCTGATTAAGCAGATTGCTGAGCCATTTTTTTTTTTAATTTAATGGAAGCAGAAGGAAGGCGGCTCTCTTCCACTTGGTTTCAAGTCTTCAGATGAAGTGATCAAACATCCTTGTTTTCACCTTGCCGTCCCAGCTGCTTTGAGGTTTGGGCTCCTACCGAGAGCTGCATGACATAGGGAGAGGGAGTCCTGCTTTTCTTGGGAGAGTGATGAAAGGAGAAGATAATGCTGAGTCAGCCGGCCAGCAGGCGTCCCCTGCACGGGGAACACTCAGTGCTGCGCCCTCCCTCCAGCACCTGCTATCCTGGCTGTCCCTGAATTAAGTCCATATACACTGCGGCAGATTTGATCAAGGGCTTCTAGGTTCACCCCACCTCTCTTGTCTCCGGCAGTTGTTGACATTGGCTGTCCTCAATGGCTAACTCAGAAATGTCAGAAACTGCATGAAGAACACTGCTACTCTAAGAAGGGACCAGAAGTAGGGACCTTCCCCTGCCTTGGGCTCCATAACGATGCAGGAGAAAAGTTGACAAAGAGGCGTTTGACGGAAGGATGGAAACAGTGTTACCGAATAGTGATGCCTTAAAATAATAGAGTTAAATGTTCCTGCCTTCAATACAGAGTGAAAATGGTCAGGGTTAAATGGGATAGAAGGAAATGGAGGGAACCAGCCAGGAGTGAAGAGTAATTATCTACACTTGCTCAGAGTAACTGCATTTATGCAGTCTAGAAAGCTTCCCACCAAGCCACAGGGGGTGCATCCACTCAGCACTTTCTCAGTGGAACCCAGAAAATGATTTGAGTGACCGTTTTCTCAGATTTGCGAAGGATAATGCAGAACATTCTAGATGCACAAGGGATAAGTTAATTTATGATGTACAGCAGATGCCTTAGGGCAGCAGAGCTTAATTCTCTCAAATTAAGAAAGCATCCCCATTATTCTTGGCATGGCATGATTCAAAGATGGGGATGATAATACAGACAGCCCACGGTTGAGGATGCCTGTTTGATCAAGGCATAGGATATGTTCTCCTTAACCCCCTGAACCAGGGCGGGTTTGGGAGTATCTGTAATTATGATTGCCATTCATTCATTCACTCAGTGAATAACTGTGAACATCTTGCCTTTTTCTGTGCCAAGAGCAGGGGATATACTGGTAAACAGATAAATGATAAAGCAAACAAATAAATGATAATCCATGCTATTTTGAGGAAAAACTCCAAGGGACCAAGAGAGACCAAAAGAATGGATTTGGGAGCATGGATGGTGGCCATGTCGGGAGGTAGGCATACTTCAAAGAGGGATGTTCCTAAACATACCCAGCTTGGCTGATTCACCTGTCTGGCAGGTGGTAGGAGCCTTTTAGGCAATGTTTATGCATTTATGCAGAGAATAAAATGTTATCTCTCTGCCTCATGGTTATTTTATAAACACAAGCAATTTATTCTTAGGATCCCTGCCATCTCTGCCTTGCCAGCACCTTCTAGAAGAGGGCCCGGGACGTAGCAGGCATGCTATGATGTTCAATTACAACCTTAATGAGTAAATGAGAGGGACTTTTAGAACAATGGGCTGTTGACTCTGTGGTGTCATAAAATAAATCAGCTCTACATTTGCTCTGCTTATTGTTGAATTTTGGGCAATAATGAAGCACTTTCATTTTTCTTCTTGATCTTTTTTTCTGAAATCAAAGCAATCACTGACCATGTAAACTGAAAAAAAAAAAAGGTGCATTTCTCTTTCAGGTAAAAGGAAAAAAAAAAAAACCCTCAAGATTCTGGTGTAGTGGGTATAGTGTCTGTGTTGATTTTTTCTGTGTTGCTTCATTTCCTTTCATGTACCTCTGTAGTGATGTGGCACTGGGTATCTGACCTTTCAAATACCAATTTATTCCTCTGTTTATAAAGAATCTTACACTATTTTAGAGCTTTTTCTTTTATCTTTAAACAACTCTAAAGCTTACTTGTGACATCATTTTCTCATTTACTCCTAAAAGGGCTATGCTAAGTGTATGAAACAATCATTTTGACATTTCTTGAATTTATTTTAGAGCAAGAAAAATTACATATTTATTAATGATAGATGATCATTAGAATGGTAGAATGATATATAAATAATTAAATTCTAAAAGATCAACAATTTAAGACATCAGTAGGATGATGTGATGATTAAATTTCAGATGTCAACTTGGCCAGAATATGGTGCCCACTTGTTCGGTGATGCGATTAACATTTACAGTTCCAGTTGATTTTAGGTGATCTGAAACTACACTGCATAGCAGGTATGCTTGTAATGGGGTGTCAGTGAGTGATGTAGGTGGCTTGGGGCAGACTTATTCCCATGGTTGTGGAAACCACTCAAATGATGCCTGCCACAGATACTGGGTTGGAAAGACCATCTTTCTGTACAAGAAACCAACACTTCATGTCAGTAATTTCAACTCTTTAAACAGCTTTGATCATGAATGTTCAGGGATTAAAAATTAGATGTACATAGAAATTTATTTCTACCCAAATATTCTATTGTAGTTCAGTGAATAGTATTTTTTGTCTTATACAGAGCACGTATTCATTTAAAACATATTAACTTAATAAAATTTTTGCCTGTTAAAAACGTTAACCAAGGCTACGTTCTTCCCGCTTTCATACAACAGAGTAAAATGGTGGGGATGCATGATTATTGCTTGGGTTTGGGCTCTGAAGATTATCAACTCAAATAAATGCCCGATTCCTCCTCCAGTTTACTCTGTAATGAGGAGACATCCCTCTCCTGTAGCTTCAGTTATAAAAAATATATTGTGTCATCAAATGAAAGCTTGAGTGATGAACAGACTATAACACAATACACAAACACAGATGGAAAAGTGCCTTAGACACCACACTTTTCGAGGTAAAATATGATAGATTTTGACTAGAAGGCTGTAGCCATTGCTTCTTTCACCCTCTGTCCACATGCTTTACTCACATATAATTTAAAAGTGTTTTTGACTAAATTAAGCTTTTGTTTTACTCTTCAAATTAATAAACACATATGTACAGATGTGAGAAATGCAAGAAGCTTTGACCCTCTGGAGGAATCTCACGTTGCAGACTGCATATTATCTCCTTTCGGGAGCCATCACAACTTGATTATCCTTCAGGGGTTTCTTTAAAGGGGAGTATGTCCTCCTGCCTCCAAACTGAATACTTCTCAGTAGGTTCCCTGCGTCATGTGAATCTGGCAGGCACACTGAGCCATGAGCCTGACCTCGTGGGAGCAGCCGTGCTTCATGCAGTCTCCACGCCAATACTTTTCTGTAAGATCAGGGTCAAGGAGCACCGTCATTGGCAACATCCCTCTCGTGACATCATTTTTATCATCCCCAGCACATGAAGTGAAATGATGTGAAGGGGGAAACTAGTAAGGATCTAGTAAATATAGTTCTAGAGTCACAGATTCAAATATTTTGCAGCTAAGGTTGACTTTGGAGGTTTCTCTGGGTATTGGGGTAAGTTTTCTTGGTATTGGGGTATCAGTACTTGAGGTGACTCATTTTGTTCTATTGCCCCAGCTGATATCTGCACTAGAACAAGCCAAATATCTGGAGATTCCAAAGGTTAACACCCAGCTGGGTGTATATATTATTGGTCATATGTATCATTGTGGGATATACCATTGGTCGCACTGCCCATCACATCACTCACCAGTGGGAATGACATGTCTCTTATATAGCTAGAACCAAGATGTGGAAGCAGAGTTTCTCTCTCCCATCCTCTCTTCAATTTCAAGAGCTCCCACTCCTGGATCTTGCATCTTGCAGCAGCATTTGTTCCTTCCTTGTCCTATGTTCAGTCAACCTGTATATCAGGCTTAGCTCTATACTCTCTCCCTTTCTTCTTAGGGTATCTTTTCCACTCCACTGTGCCCAAGACCAACTTTACTCCAAATTTATAATAACATATATCTTACCTACTTCTCACGCCCTTACTCTTTCTTGTTTGTATACAAGATCTAAATAGACCACTGCAATCTTGATCATTGAAAGGCTGGCTTGGGGAAGGATAGTGTAATTCAGATCATGGAGTTCGAGTACAATTTTACAAAAGATAAAGAGGGTTAAAAGTCTTTAGGACACAAGACTCCTACTGCTTAAGCCTGTACCTAGTCACTGCTCTCTAACTTGATGGCTGACATCAGCATGAAGAATGTTGACATTTTATTATTCTAGGGTATAGAAGATTGAGTTGTCTCTCCTAAATCCTTGGGGTAAAATGATTTGTAGATAAGAATGGATAGTAGAACTGAAATGAACCTCAAGACAACTAAATGGCCTGCTTTCAGTTTCTAGACCAAAATGGCAAAACAAAGTTTAGACTTACATGAACAGTTTAATTAATTGCAGGTGACTGCCTGAAAGCCTATGTTGATATGAATTCTGTGATCAAATCCAGGTTCTGGATTTGCCATAATCAATCAATGATGTCTGATGGGGTTAAGGGATAGGAAAGTACTGACACTCCTGTCACAGGGCTTCTCTTCTTGGGTAAAATCAGCAGGGATAGAGAATTACTTCTTCAGTTCAAAGTGACTTCAAACAATGAGAAAGGGTTCCTGGTGAGCAAGGGCAGGGGAAAATCCATCTTGCTAAGAAGGAAAGAGGATGTTGACAATAGCTGTTATTTTTGAGTATGGTAACTTTTCTGAAAATGTGCTAAAATATAATAGCACTCTTGAAATGATTATGCAGACTGTAATAGAAACTTTAAAGGTGGATAGAGTGCCAGTGCTTGTTTTCCCATCTCAGAAGGACACAGCCCTGAGAAAGTGTAAAGTAGTTGAAAATTGGCTTCTTCACAACTGAGTGAAGATGATCATTCCACGGTCAAAAAACATTCTTAAATTGGACTTCCAGTGCTCTAAATTTAAACATATAAGTTTTTAAAAAATGCTGTTTTGCTGAACTCTATGAAACAACGCATTTTCCATTTAACAGAAAATCTATTTTCTCATAAAAGCAGAACTTGCTGTTCTTGGTTCAGATAACTTTAGAGAAACTTTTTGTTGTTGTTTTGTTTTGAAATGTGGGTACCCTATACTTAGCTTAGAAATAAACAGAAGTCACAATAAATTTCTTTCAGAGATGTTAGCCTGGAAACATGATTATGTTGTGGCTAAGGTCCAACAAAATGTCTGCAGGGCTAACGAAGTCTTTGTAAATGCAGGTAAATGGACTTGCCACCCCCTTCATACAATGTGAGTAGTGACAGCAGTAAGAATCCCAACCACTTTTTGCATACGAAGCCATCATTTGTAATTAATGCCTGCTTGCTTGCTTCCTTCCTTCTTTCCTTTCTTGCTCTCCCCTCCCAGCCCCGCCTCTTGTTTCCACAAGTACTGAATTCCTACTATATTTCAGAAACTATAAAAGGCTTGGGATGCAATGATATTGGGTTTCCAGATAGACAAAGATTCTGGCTTCACAGAGTTTATACTCCAGTGGGGAAAACTGGGTATTTATTAAGTATTAACAATAATTTGTCATGTCAGTGTGGACTTAAATGTCTATCTGAATCCTTTTTGGTGGACAAAGGGGAAATTTGGGGACTAGAAAAGAGTGATTTCAGTGTGCCACTGTTTATTGCTTACTAATACAAGGAAGAGAGAGGACAGATGTATTTTTACTATGAAATGGCTTGGATATTGTTTTGCAAGGAATTGGGTCCAATTCATATTAATAAAAGAAATTAAACTTTTAAAATATAGAGACTAGATACTTTGATCTTTAGAAAGAAATTTACCTTTATCTGGGTAAGTTCTGTCCTACCACCTGGGTTTGATTCTGCTGGGATGTGGGAACTGCCAAAGAGTGACTCCAGACTCTCACTTTCTTTCTAATCCCTACTTATAGGCCTCTCTTGATTTCAGGAGGGTGGTGGAGGGTGATGAAGGTTATTGTGCTACTGAATGTTGATTGTAAATTCAGTATTTTTATGAAGCAAATTAGTCTTCCATGAATCTATGGCTTAGAGAATTTTAATCAAAACAGCATACTTTTGTGGTTTTCAAAGCTGTATCTTAACTTAAAAAGCACAAAGCAGGACTATTGCAAAACTGGAGATGAGCAAAGTCCTTAGTTTCTTTTAAAAGAAAGAGGCGGTTGTCTATGATGAAACAATGAATACTTTTGCTTTAGTCCAATTTAAGAATATCCAAATATCTCAAGACAAAAACCTGTGTGCTTCTATCTTTTACTCCTGTGGACTTGTGTGAGCTGGGATTTTTAAATAATGCCACAGTGAAAATAAATATAAGAATAATCTTGGTACTGTACCAGAAGCCAGAAATATATGTAATAATTAGAGAATATGTGATAAATAATAAAAAATTTACTTATTGTAGTAAAATATTTTATATCCAAATTTATAACAAAAATGTAAGATTCAAGATATTTAGATCCTAATAAATTAATATGATTTAAGTCTCTAATATGTTGTTACTTTATAAGGTAAAATATGCTGAACATGTTTAGCATCATTTAACACATCTGAATGACTTTTTTTTTCCCTCTTTTCTTTGCCAACTACATTCGTTCAGTCATGATTATGTCTCATGAGCACCCATCTGAATGTGTTCAAAGAACGACCTTTCTTTCGAATGCCATGGTCAAATGAGTGGCGGGGATGCTGCCTTAGAATGAAGGCTGTTTGATCATCTCACTGACTCCTACTTTCATAAGTATGCAGCAGTGAGATTAGAAAAAGCTTAGAGAAAGTAAACAATTAAACATTTAACCATGCAGTGATTTGAGAAGCAACATAAAGGAATGAAACCAGCCCTTGATGGGGTCCATTGGTGGAGAAATCTAATCAAGTGGGACACACCTGTGGTTGGCTTGCTAGTTCTCTCTTATGGCTGATGTGTCACAGGGCAGATGGAGGGCATTCCCTCCAGAAAGCTGCAGAGAAAGACTGTGCAGCAAAGCAGGCCAGGGGTGCAGGAGGCGGTGCCCTGGAACAGCCTGATATTGGAGTTTGAATTCTTTCTTCTTATGCTCTTAACCTAACTCTCACCACCTCCAGTTGGTGTTGGGAAGGATGACTTCTAAATTTTTCATTCTACATCAATACAATCAAATGCATCTTTTAAAAATATTTTAATATTAAATTAAAATTTGAACTTAAATGATGAACTTAACCTGCCTTTTCCTTCCTGTTCTTCCTTGATTTCACTCCCTGGATATGATAATCCAAAATGATAATCTTGTATATATCTTTATATGCTTAAGTATCTCTCTCACATATTTGGGCTTTTTTGGTCATTGTTTTAGAAAATGAGATATTATGTCCATTTCAGTGCATTTTGATTTTATCAGTCAGTGGTTCCTATGGAAATTTCTTCAGCATAACTGGGTTTTCAAGGTATAAGGACATATATCAGGAGTAACATTTTTTTTCTTCTTTAATGCTTATATTCATTATTTTACTACTTTTTACTTACTAGATTTTCTAGATGCATCATGGAAATAATAAAGAATGTTGGTATTATATATCATTTCTTCTGTAATACTGATTTTAATTAAAATACTGTGACAGTAGGATATCATATCAGCATCAGTTGATATGATATAAATATTTTAGTGTGTCATCAAATTCTGTTTGTGAAGAATTTGCTTTTAGTTTTGCTATCTATGTTCATAAGGAGAATTGATCTATTATTTACCCAAAAGATATTTATTGAGCACCTGCTTTATGTCATGTGTCAGTCTGCGTACTGAGGTAGTAGTATTTAAGCATAAACATCCCTGTCCCTATTGAGTTTACATCTAGGGGAAAGTTTCCTTTCTCTTCTTCCTCCTCCTCCTTCTCTTCCTCCTCCTCCTTCTCGTCTTCTTTTTTGGCTAATATCTTTATCAGGTTTGATGTTTGAATAACTTTATTTTCTAAAAATTAACTGATTAAATTTTCACATTCTTCCTAGGAGTAGAATAAATTTTAAAAAATGTCTGTTTTTTTAAAAGATAGATAAAGCGTGAACCCATCCAGCGTTGATGCCTTTTTGAAAGGTGACCTTTTAATCTCCTTTCTAATTTTATGGTGATTGGAATACTTGAGTTTTCCATTTCTTCTTAGGTCAGTTTAAAGAATTTTTGTTTGCAGAAAAGACATTTTCAAATGTGTTTGGAATACATCTTAAATAGTTTCGTGATGTATTATCTTATACTTCTTTTAATTGCCCCTTTCTCAGTAGTTTTATTTCTTTTCTCAACTCTAATATTGCTCCATTTTTGTTCTTGTTTTTTCTCATTCAAGAGCTTGATGGAAATTTTACCTATTTTTTTCCCTTCAAAGAACCAGTTTATACATATCTCTATCTTTTTTGTTTGTTTGTTTTTAATCCTTTCCATTCTTTGTTTTCTATTCCATTAGTTTAAGTTTTTAATCTTTATTCTCTTCATTGCTTCTTGATTTATTTTATGGTTATTTCTTTCCAACTTCTTAGAGCTAAGAAATATTTAATACTTAAGAAATACTTAGGCCTTTTGCTTTATTTTTCCTTGTTCATTCTTATTTAATAATAAAGGCATTTAAGGCTATAAAATTTCTATGAAGTAGAGCTTTTCTTTTATCCCATAGATTCTGAATAAATGGTTCTGTCATTGCCTTCTAGATAATTCTGATTTCCCTTTTATTGTGCTTTTTTGATCTAACTCTTACTGGAAATAGGTTTCTACATTCTCAGTGGTAATTCCTGTCACTTATTTCAAGTTTCACTGGTGTATGATCAAAAAGTTATAGTTTCTAAAAAATCTTCATTTTTAGAATCTGTTAAGTTTTTGAATCAAGTACATGATTAATTTTTCAAAATGTTTCATGGATATGTGAGAAAATTTATATTCTCTATTTGAATATAAATGTTCAAGCAGAGAATCAAGAGTATGCTGATAAATGTTTAACAGCCAAATCTCTGGATATTATTTGTAGCATTTGCTGTTTTCCCATGGTATATACACTCCCACCATGACCTATTTCTAGTTACCAGTGTGACATCATTGAATATGAGGTTGGAAAGAGATACTCACAATTGCCTTCCAAAAGCTGGTACAAGCTAGTTTCTCTACCCCACTGCATATCTCTATTACATCAAGTTTATTGACTGTATTATTAAATTCTTCCATAACTTTAACTCACTTTTGACAAGCAGGTTCTGAGAGAATTATATTGAAGTCTCCTATTTTCAGGTTTTCCTTATATACCTAATAGTTTTTGATCCACATATTTAGCTGCCATTTTTTAGTACGTATAGTTTATAATGATTTAGCTAAATTCCTAAATTATGCTTTTTGTCACTACATAATGATTCTTTCAATCCTATGTAATCTTTTAACCTTAAATTCCACTTTATCTAAAATTAATGTTGCCATTTTGGTTTTCTTTTTGTTTGCGTTTGTCTGGTATCTCTTTGCTGTTGCTTTCATTTTTCATCTTCTTTATCACTTCAACTTCAGTGTATGTTTGCAAATAGCAAAATGCATATAATCTAATCCAACAATCTTTACATTTTAATAGGAAACTTTCATCTATTCCCATTCAGTGTAATGACATTGTCTTCAGTATTTGCATTTCATTACTTATTTTCCTATTTCCTTTTTCTTAACCTAGCTGATTTAAATTGATTTTCATCCTGCTTCTTTCCTTTTGTTAATTTGGAAGTTCTAGTGTATTTTTTCCCTTTTAGTAATGATTGTCTTTCACCAGATGAATAAACCTGACTGTTTCCCTAACTTGGGATGCACTCACTGTTTGATTCTTTATTTCTCCAATCCTCCCTGCCCTGCAGGGTGAGGCCATTGAAATACTTTTACTTCTTTCCTCTTTCTTTCCTCTCTTGCTACCGTTAAAATTTTGATTTCATGAGTTCATTTTCCCCCACTCCAAATGCCTAGATTTTGCTACCACAATTCCGTTTCTATTAGAGTTTTCCTTACAGCATGTCCCTGCTATTTCGAGTCCTTTTTTAGCCCTTAGTTAAGCAATGTGATTGTTTATCCTCATCTTTTTATATCTATATTTTCAGCTCTGTCTATATCTGCATCCACAGTTAAGTACAAATGCTCATGTTTATTTGTTCATTGCTCTTTTTCCTTTCTCTTTTTTTTCACCTTGAGGTCGATTTTTAGTTTCACTTGCTATTTGGTTAATGTTCCTGAGTATTTTCTTTAGATGAACTATATAGCTGATTCGCTCTCTGAGGTCTTGCACATCCTAAAAGGGCAATCATAGCTTGATAGGATATAGAATTAAGTTGTGGTCTTTGTTCTTAGCTGTGGATCTGACTCTACTGTTTAACTTCCAGTGTTGTCGATGCTGATTTTTTTTCTGTGGAGGTAGTTGTTGTTTTGCTTGGTGACTTGTAAGATTTTTCTCTTCATTCTTAACAAATCAGAAATTTTATTAAGGCATGTCTGAAGTTGGTTTTTTCTTTTTTGTTTTTTTAAGGTCTGGGCTTGAAATCAGAGAGCCCTTTCAATCTACAGACTCCAGTCTTTCATTATCTCAGAAAAAAATGTTCTCCTTTTATTTGTCTAAATACTACCTCGTCTCATCTATCTCCCTTTATCCTAAAATATCTGTTATTCCTATATCAGGTCTCCTGGATATAGGCTCTAAGTCTCTGATGTTTTTCTTCATGACTCCCATTTCTATACTTATTTTCCTGAGGTCTTTGAAATATATCTTGCAAGCCATTTTCTAGGCTACTGATTTGGGTTTCGATGATGATCCCCCACAAAAAAAAGTAAATCGCGACTTTTGTTTGATAAAATTTCTCCTTTAAATCTACCCAGACTTACAGAAGCACGGATAGGTTTTGAAGTCACAGAAACCAGGTGTTGGAATCATCGCTCAACCCTTACTACCTCGTGACCTTGGACGAGGCACTTACTCTCTTAAAGCTCAGTTTCCTCCTCTGTGGGGAAGGGACTGATACCATCCACTTAACTGAACTATAATGATGATTACAAGATAGGAAATAAACAGATATTTTTATTTGCAAGAAACTAGGTGGTGTCTAAAGAATGTTCTATGAATATTTAGTGTACCATTTGATTAAACATCAATATTAACTAATGGAAAATGGAAAAGTTGGAGGGGGAAATCATAGGCTTTTTTCAACATTAATTGTGTGTTCTTACGTATTTTTGGTGGCTTTTGCGTAAAAAGCTTTTGAACCATAATGTCTCACATTTCTGTAGTGCTTGACAATTTGTCTATAGCCCTGTGATTGAAGACGGGTATTACTATTACTGTAATGCTTGGTATGGGACACAAAGGGCTTTGTTTGTTATTACTGCACATCTGAATTGCACTGCTATCTTGTGCAAATCAATGCCCATAACTTAAATTGTCTGACCCATAAGCTTGTTTCACACCTCCCTGTGGTGCACAGAGTTCACAGAGCTAATTAGTGGGAGAGCTAGAGGAAAACCAAGCTTTTGCTACCATGTTTCCTCTGAAGAATTATGATTAGATAAAATTTATATTCCTTTAACATTTATTCCCCTCGGTATTTTATACTCCTTTCACGTATTAATTGAGCCATATAAGTACTTGGTTTGATATATAAATAGTTTTAACTTTTGTGTACTTTTGTATACATGCAGCTAGTAATTGGGCTTTGATATATATGTAAATATACACACACATATCAGACATTGTATAATATGTCATATATAATTTATATTTTATGAATTGTGTAAAACATATATATTCTATAAATTACATACTATGTTATATATAATACAATATATTATATATGCATTATATAATATCTCTCTATTTTTTGGATTTGGTTCCCTTGAGCCCAGAATTAGTAGCTGGGCTACTTGGTGAGCATTTTCTATCACCTAATAGCAGCAAAACCCAGAAGGGTGAGGTAATAGCTGTATTTGGATAGCAATGATTGCAAACACTCAAGATAGCAAAAACCTGACAGTAGAGGAGAGCTCTCCCCACTCCTCATCTCGTGCAAGCAGACCAGGAAATGAACATCTCCAAGAGCCCTGGCCTTGTGAACAAATCCATAAATTAGCTGTAACCGTTATTCTTCAAGTGTGCATCCCGCTCTCCCAGGCAGTGTGCACCTGGAGTATCCCCTCCAGGGGCTGGTTCACAGAATAAACAAGCCAGCCCAGTCTCAGCCAGTTGTCTGCACCCATCTGTGCTCTCCTCTGAGTGACTGAGGACTCTTGGAGAAATAGAAGCGCGGTGTTAGGATTCTTATTCCAGTCACACAGCCAGTGACTTGGGACGTGTTTTATGCTGAGCTTCATACTCCAGCCATAGTCCACACTGCCTCTCATGGGGCAGTGGTAAGAACCAGGGTGTGAGAGTCAGACAGTCCTGGATTCAAATCTTCTACTTCCAAGCTGCTTGGAAAAGCTAATTAGCATACTTGAACTTCAGTTTGCTTGTCTGGAAATTGGAGATGATAATATTTGTATTATGAAGTTATTGTGATGAATAAATGAGATGGCAGAGGCCACACGCCCTTGGTACTCCATCTGAAATAGAGTTAGGGCCTCATGAATAGCATTTTATTGATAGCAGTGTTTTTGTTAATTTTGCTGTTCTTTATAGTGCCTACAGAGGAAAATTCCTCTGAAACTGCCATGAAAGTTCCACATTCTTGAAGACAAGGACATGTGACTTACAACTTTCTGCACATGACTTTTTATGCTGATAGTAAGTACGAGCCACGTGGATTCTGCAGGAAGCACTTCAGTCGAAATTCTCCCTCCAATTGAATTCGGCATGCCATTCGTCGGGTCCAACGTGAATTCCCTCAGCTAGTTTAAGCACTGACCTTTGAATATTTTCACTGAGGGAAATGGAGACAAATAACACGATTTGAATCAGATAAACCCCTGGGAGATCGAGAAAGGTAATGTTGATACAGTCATGAGTACCCTGAGCAATTCTATTTCAGCTCCGATCCTCATCCAGTGTTAATATCCAGGATCTTCTGAAACAGGCATTACACGCTGAGGAAGCATCTTCCTGCAACTCAAGTGGGGCATGGTGGTAGACACCATTGATCTGCATGTCTGCCCAAGTCCTGTTTTCTGAGAACTGTGCACCCTACTCGGATGCAAGAACCAAATACCTCAGGGAGACTGTGCGGATCAAGAACAATACAGGATGAGCAAAGGAGGAGACTGCCTGGCTCAGAGCTGGTCCCCTGGCTGTGCTGCTTAAAAGCTGTTTCCATGGTGCTTGGTGAGGAGAACTGGAGACTGGCATCAAAACCCAGAGGGCCTTTCTATTCCACTGTGTACCAGCTTGGATCATGGCAGGTATACTTGTCTTTACTAACATCGTCGTCTTCACCAACTTAAAACCAAACCTTGCTGGGCCAAAGGAAATCTACTTAATAATTCCACCAAGGGGCTGCTGCCCAAAGTAGGACAACCTGGGAAGTAGTCGCCCTGCCCTCTCATAGAAAACAGTTCAGGGAGGCTTCCTTCCATCTCTGTGTGAGAAATTATTCTTACAAAGCAGAACCCCATCCTGGCTGGGTGTCAGAATGCTTAGGAGATTAGACTCCCCTCAAAATTTCTGAAGCATGTTTGGAGTGTCACTTAATGGCATTTAATTGGGCCTCAGAGTAGCTCCAAATTTCTGGGGTAGTCCTGGGGCCCATTCTGGCTTCTGACCCCATGAATTTCCTTCAAATGAGTCCCTTGTGGTTTCAGCCTGGCAGCTTCGTGAAATAACAGAGCCCACCTAGAGAGGATGAAAGGGCCAGCTGCTGAGAGGGGCTTTCCTCTCTCCCGTTTTCACAGCCACTGTTTCTAATACTGTGTTTCTCAAGCCTAGCAGACCCAACACCTAATTATGCAAACATTTCGTAATGTCCTCATTACTGTCCTAAAGTAAAATACCTATTCACACCATCAGAACATTACTATAACATCTTAGTGATAATATAAAGGAGAAATAAAAAGAAAGTAATTTCCACTAAAGTGATATATGCATTTCAGTAAGTAAATTTTCAAGCATAACCACAGTAGAAGGCCTAATGAAGCCATTAGATACTTGCACTTGTGTATGAAACCTCTGTAAAGGCAGACTACAAGTGCAAGCTCATGTTGTCTGGGGCCCAAAAACTGCCATCAGTGTTGGTATGAGGTAAGTCATGATACTGTCCGGAATGGTGAACAACTTGTGGAAGTTTCAAGTAATGGAAACTCTTTGATTTACATGGTGGTTGAGTTTCTGCTAAATCAATAGCTTGCAAAAGATACTTTATGTTTATGTGTAGCACCGACCTGTGCTCTAGGCTCTAGTAAGTATGCACTGATTTTGTTCCGCATGGCTCTCTGGAGTGACATGTAAAGGGCATGTGGCATGGAGGATGGTTGTGAGGCTGGACTCTCCCAGGTGTTGTGGGGCATCTAGCATCCCTGCCTCTCCCCATCATTGTGCCAACCAAAAGTGTTGGTTGGACAAATTCTGCTATTCGTGGATTCCAGAAGTTGGAATTTAAATCTGCCCTATTGAACCCATCACCCTACACTGCTGTTCCTAATGAAGGAAGCAGTATGCTTGGACCTCTGCAAATAGTGATGGAGATTTGTATTCTGATTTTGAGTAGCCTTTTAAGGCTGCTGGCGTGTATTCAGGTTGGAGCCCAATCCCTGGGGCATTTTTCTTAATTCTAGCCCATCATAGAAGTGCATTACCACCCCTGCGCAGAGCCTGACGTCTGCTCCCTGCCCTCCCTGGCTTGGCGCTGGTTTACATGACCACACACAGGCTGAGGTGGCTAAGACTTGTCATCCAGGCCAGGCCTTAAGGACTGGACCCTTCTGATATTTGCTCTGTCCATTCCTGAAGTCTTCTGACTAATAATGTTAAGTTCTTTTTCTCCAGTCATGAATCTTTCTTTAGAAAGAGCCTATTAGCCACCAATAAATTGAGCCTGATGGCATTAGCAGACAAATGGAATTAAAAGTAGGTCAGGTCCAGTATGTTCCAGCAGTGAACATTCCTGGCAGTGGAGGAAAGACAGGCACTTTAATTTAAAGGGAATGGGGTGCCTGTTAGCAGTGTTTCCGGTGGCTTTGCTCTTCCGGCAATCCCCTTCTGGAAATAGCTTTCACGGGCTGGGCTTCCCTCTGGCTAAGTGCGATCCTTAGTCCAGCTGGAGTGGGCCTAACACACATCTTTAAAAAACAACAACAAAAAAAAAACTTTCGTTTTTAGAACAGTTTTAGAGATACAGATAAACTGCAAAGATAGTATAGAGAACCCCCGTAGACCTCTGCGGTTCCCCTATTATTAACTATCTTGCATTGGAAGAGTTCCTTAGCTACAGTAAATGAACCAGTATGATGTATTATTAACTAGATCCACACTTTATTCGAATTTCTTTAGTTTTCACCTAATGTCCTTTTTTTTCTAGAACTGACCACATTACATTTAGTTTTCACGTCTCCTGAGGCACCTCTTGGCTGTGATCATTTTTCAGAACTTTCTTGTTTTCAATAACCTTGCAAGCTTTGAGGAGTACTGGTCAGGTATTTTGTCGAGTGTCCCTCAACTGTGATTGCTCTGAGGTTTTTCTTGGGAGTCGGCTGGGGTAAGGGTACATACAGTTAACCTGACGCATGACTGTTGGTGGTGACCTTGATCATCTGGCTGAGCTAGTGTTCATCAGATCTCTTCACTTAAAGTTTCCAGACCCCCACCTCTTTCCACACTGTGCTCTTTGGAGGAAAGTCACTGTGTGGGGCTCACACGTAGGAGTGGGAAGTTATGTTTGAGTATCTTACACAAATTACTTAGAATTCTTCTGCATGGCAGACTGGTCTCCTCTCTCCCATTTACCCTTCTGTCTTTACATCATTGAGCTGAGTGATTAGCACAGGACTGGAAGAATGGTAGGCTCTTAATATGTTTTATTGGTTCTTGTTTTCTGACTATCTGGTGTAAATCTCAGTAGGGAGGTAGCTGTAACTGAGCAGGACCCTGTGGGGCCTTCCAGGGTCAGACCCCTCCCCCATATCCTCTGCTGTAGCTCCTCCCTGAAGTACCCAGATAATAGTATCTCATGCGTATTTCCTGAGCTTTTCAGATGCTAAAGCCTCCACCAAAGGGAAGAAATTGACTGCCTGATGATTGAGAACACTTGGCCCCCAGACTTTCCGGCACCCAGGGGCTGATAATGTTGACCACCCTGTTCCCGCAACATCAACCACTCAGAGAACTGTGCACGAGCTGATCACGTACCCTGTGACCCCCTCCCTTACTTGGCCTTTGAATGTGCTTTGCTGAAGCCCTTCAAGGAGTTCGAGGTTTTCTTGGGCATGAGCCACCTTGTCCTCTTTGCTCGGCCCTGCAGTAAACCTTTCTCTGCTCCAAACTCCATTTCAGTTTGGCCTCAAGGTGCGTCAGGCACAAGAACTTACATTCGACAACAATAGCAATACGAAGACAGCCTCAATATTGAGAGTATTAAAATAGGAAATAATCTTTTTAAAACTTTTATTGATTTGTAGTTGATTTACAATATTAATTTCAGGTGTACTGCAAAGTGATTCAGGTATGCATGTACATACATATATATTTTTTCTTTTCAGATTCTTTTCCATTATATTTTATTACAAGAAACTGAGTATAGGTCCCTGTGCTATACAGTAGGTCCTTGCTGTTTATCCATTTTATATATAGCAACATGTGTCTGTTAATCCTCAACCTTTAATTTATCCCTCCCCACCCTTTCCCCCTTGGTAACCATAGTTTGTTTCTTTTAGAAGTACTATAGTAGGTATTTTAGCTCTTTAAATCCTCACAACAATCCTATCAGGATGACACTAGTATCATCACCAAAGAGTGTTTTTTAACTTGTCTGAGGTTAAAAAGTGGCTGATAAGTGGAAGAGACAAGATTCAAATCCATGTCTGATTCCCCACGCTCCAAAGCTACAGAGGCTGGAGGGCTCTTTGCTCTCTGTTCCCATTACCTTGGCCTTGCTCGTTGAGTTTATCCCCTAGGAGAGGAGGGTCCAATATATAAATAGTCCCTAGCTGGAAATCCTCTAGTGGAGGCTCCTTATTTACACCAAATTCTTCTTTTAATTCTGTGAGGTCTCCAAAGCACACTGGAGCAGAAATTCTTAAGAAATCACAAGAGGCCTCCCTTCTGAAGCTTTCTTTGGGACACGAATCAAATTCCCCAAGTTATGGAAGCCAGACCTTGACACTGTGCCCTGGAAGTGGACGGACAGTCCTCAGCTGTTATGAACAGGAGGAGCTGTCCAGGCTCCCGGTCCTAATATTTTTCACACTTTAAAATAGAACACATGGCTCTTCAGGGTTACAGGGAAGGGGTAATAAAAACACTTAGCTCTTGGAACTTCCAGGATAATTTGCTGGTTTTTACTAAGAATAGGCCAGAGTACTTAACATTGAACTGAGATAGGAAATCAGTATATCGTCAACATACTAATTAGGTGTGAGTTGAGGACGTAGGTATCAGCCCCAAACATCTGTTTGCCTTTACAGTGCATGAAATCTAACCATGATAGAGTAATTCCTTTGGGTCCTGCACATCCTGCTGCAAGGTGGACTAAAACGGATGGATTCATGCTTTTATAGTCTGACCCATGTCTAGATTCCAGAGTGAAATCAGCCATTATAAATGAGGAAAGGAGAAACTAAAGATGGAGAGGAAGCTGCATTTTTGGCAGCAAACAGCTGCTATTCTTTAGTAGCAAGGAGTCATGGAATCTTGAACAGTGTCTCTTGGTAGAGTTTGTTTATATACTGTGTAATAATTTCCCCAAATAGAATCCACTCTAAGTCCAGAGTTTGAGTGATTTTAGCAATTTATTTTCTACTCCCATTTAAAAACACCGCAAACAACATCTCCCAAAGCATGATCTTCCATTTTGATTTACAGCCACAAGGAATCTAAGAATAAACACTTTTAGTCATGGAGTCCCTTTAAATCAAGATATTCAAAGATTTCAAACCACGCGTTGAGGCTTTTAGATGCCCCAATGAGACAGGCCGATCTGTTTGTCATCAAATAAGCATGCTAAGCTTCCACATGTGCGGGCAGCTAGAATCTGCTCAGATGAAAAAAATTATGCAAAACTACTTGTTTCACTCATCCTTTAGAGATGATTTATTGGGAAGGCAATGTTCAGTAGGCCACAGATAGTGGTAACTTGTCACCAAGAGCTCTGTTAGAACACTCTTGGCAGCTAACGTTGCTGAATGGTGAGGGAAGGAGGTATTTTTCCTCTTTTCCTCACCATTTCACATTGAGGGTCATGACTGTTTTCTCATCTGCATGCTTTCAGGATGAACTTAGGCCATCACAAAAGGGGTTTCACTTAGCTTTTCTGTTTGCTTTAATGGCAGGCTACTCTGAGTACTTTAGCTGCATTAAATCACTTCAGCCTCATAACATCCCTCTGAGGCAGACACTATTATTTCCCCCTTTTTACACATGGAGAAACTGAAGCACAGAGAGGTTAAGCAATGGGCCCAATTTTGCACAGCTAATAAATGAGGGAGCTGGAATTTGAATCCAGGCAATCTAACTTTGGTCTATGCTCTTAACCAAGAAACCATGCTGCCTTAGTGAACTTATTGGTATGAAATCATAAATAATTAGGGCTTCTTTATATCATCTGCCTTAAAGACCTCCACTCTATTTTGTGCGCTGGCAAAACAAAACTGGTGAAAACTCCAGCTACTCTATTTATTCAAGTTCTGTGTCAAAACCACTTCTTTCAGAAGTCTGCAGGTTGTCCTGTCAGGAAAAAGGAGGTGGGGCAGCATATGAACATCAAGACATATTTTAGAGGACTCCCCTATCCTAAAATTAGTCAGACAATAAGCCTAAAGAACAAGAACGCGAGTCACAATGTCATTTATGAGACCAAAAAAAGAAGAACATTTGAATGCTTCCCTGCCCTTTAGTTGAGAAATCAATGCAGTTACATTTGACCCTTGAACAATGCAGGCTTGAACTGTGGGAGCCCACTTATTGGTGGATGTCCCCCAGTGGTAAGTACTGTGATCCTACATGACCGTTGGTTGCTGAATACGAGGATACAGTGCCTCAGATACGGAGGAACCCCATGTAGGGGGACTGGCTGTAAATTACACGTGATTTTTTGGTGACCCGGAGCGTGGGTGCCCCAACCCCTGTGTTGTTTGGGTCAACTGTATTTTTAATTTAACTGGAAACCTTGTATATAATATTTACCACTTGCCAGGCACTGTTGTAAATAAATATTAAGTTATTCGAACCGCAACAAAATCCTGCGAAGTGGATATTACTTCCAGCTGGCAGGCTTGGTGCCTGAGGCCCAGGGAGATGAGGGAACTTGCCCAACGTGATGAAGTCAGGAGCGTAACCCGGGCAAGCCGGCTCCAGAGTACAGGCTGTCACCACTTTGCACCTGATTGCTCGGAGGCCACTGTAATTGTGTGTTTTGAAGAATTTTGTTTTCTGTTTTTCATTTTTCTGTGTTCTTTTTCCTTGCCTTCCTGAGGGTGACTTAAATTGTTTTGATTTGTCTATAGCATTTTTCAGTGTTTCTTTTTGGATAGTTTTTGTAGTCACTGCTCTAGGTCTCACATGTAGGTTACATACACGCACCTCATCACGGTCTACAAGTGTCAACATTTACCAGCTGGCATCTCACCTCCCTTTTCTCTCTCCCACTATACTTGCCTTAAATATGTCCTCTATATACATTGAGAACCACAGCAGACGTTGTTCTAATTTTTTCCCCAACCATCAAACAATGTAGAAAACTTAAGACAAGGAGGAGACATTACTGCATTCACCCCTTCTTTTGCTTTTTCTGGGTTCTTTCTTCCATTCCTGATTTTCCAAAATGTCCTCTTTCACCATTTTTCCTTCTGTTTAGAGAACTTCCTTTAGTCTTCTTTTTATAGCTGGTCTGCTGGCAACAAATACCAGTTACCCTTCATCTTAAGATATCTCAATTTCCCCTTCATTCGTGAAGGAGATATTTGCTAACAGTAGGATTCTGGTTTGAGGATTCTTATAATTCAGTGTTTGAGAAATGTTGTGCCACTTTCTTCTGGCCTTCAGGGATTGCAATAAGAAGTCTGACTCATTCAATTTTTTTTTCGCGATAGGTACGCATCATTTCTCCCAGATTGCTATCAAGTTTCTTTTCTTTGTCTTCAGTTTTCAGAAGTTTAGCCATGATATGTCTTGATAAAATAGATTACTTTGGGTTTATCCTGTTTGAGTTTCTTTCAGTTTCTTGTATCTGTAGGTTTATCTCTTGCCAAATTTGGGAAATTTTCAGCCATGATTTCTTAGAACACTTTTTCAACCCACCCTCTTTCTCCTTTTTTCCTGGACTTCAGTGACATGAATGTTAATCTTCTGTCATAGTCCCCCATGTCCCTGAGGCTTTATTTATTTACTTATTAGACTGTTTTCTCTCTTTTGTACAGATTGGATGATTTCTATTTCATTTTCAACTTATTGATTCTTCCTCTGTCCTCTCCATTCTGCTGTTGAACCCATCCACTGAGGTTTTTTTTTAAAAATTTCATTTATGTTTTGAGTTAGTTCAAAAATTTCCCTTTAGTTATTTATATCTTCTGCTGCTTTTCTGACACTTTCTATATTTTCATTTGGTTCAAGCACATTCATATGCTCACTGAAGCATTTTCATGATGGCTGCTTTAAAATCCATGTCAGATAATTCCAACATTTATGTCATACTGGTTGATTTTCCTTTTTTTCATTTGATTTGAGATCTTCTCTGTTCTCCGTATGAATGATTTTCAGTTGAAATTTAGACTTGTGGTGTTATAAGATTGAATTTTATTTAAATAGCTTATTTTAGAAGACTTTGCTTTAAAAAAAATTTTTTTTTAATATGGAGACCTAGGGATCCAAGCAGGTGAAAACAAAAGCTATAGGTCCTCTTAAAGCCTAACACCATTATTTGCACAGTGTCACTCTGCCACATTCTGTTGGCAAAGCAACTGCAGTGTCTGCCCAGATTTAAGGGGAGGGAAAATCAAACTCCATCTCCAGATGAGAGGAGTGGCAAAGTTGTGCTGCAAAAGTGCATCCAGGAGGGAGGGATGGTTGTGACCATCTTTGAAAACAATTTACCACATTAATAGTTATTTTGCCTTATTAAATTATGGATTACGATTGTTTCATCAGTTTTTTTTCTGTATTTTCCTAGTTTCTGTATTCAAACAGCACTTCCTTTAATACAGTGGACCCTTGAACAACACGGATTTGAAATGCATGGGTACACTTATACGCAGACTTTTTTTTCAGTAAATGCTTACTATAGTACTACATGATCTGTGATTGTTTGAATGCCTTAATTCAGAACTGTGGATATGGAGGGTTTCCTGTATAATTACATATGAAGTTTTGACTGCCTGGGGAGTTGGTGCCCCTAACCCCTGTGTTGTTCAAGGGTCAACTGTAGTAGAAAAATATACGTCAAAAAACACCAGAAGAGTCATAGAAGTGTCAAATTATACGTCAGGTTTCTGCAAAGGGAATTCAACAACTGTGATCTTTGCTCTTTAAAACTGTAGAATGTTTAAAGGTGATGCCTGGGATGATTTCCAACACTTGGAAGTGATGATCTGCATGTGTGTCCTTTACCCTAATCATCCAGTGTAAAGCATGGGAAGATACTTTTGGTGCACCTGTCACCCCTGCCTTTACACACGTTCAGGCAAAGGAGAATCCTCACAGCCTTCTCTCCTGCAGAGCTGTGGGGAGTTGGAAAATGCCAGATTTCGCTGAGAATGTCCCCTTTCCTCCATACGTCTTATTGGCACAGGTGGGAAACACACCTGTGTCTCTGTTGCCAAGTAACTACCACATCCATGAAAATAATAGCAATTCTGTTTTCCTGGATCTGCATTAGGGAGGACGAGGAAACGGGAGATTCCGTTGCCTCTCTCTAGGGGTGTTAGGGCTCTGTATGTATGGAGATCAGAAGCTCCTTGGGGATGGAGGCTGATAACACATAACAGTGGGTCTTAGAACACAAGTGTTGAATTAGATTTTAAATTCTATGATGAAAACTCACTAATTTAATCAGTGGAGGGAAGGCTTAGGAAACACAATATTTCTTATCTTGAGTAATTACAGCACCTTATGCTTAATGTACACTTTCAGAGTGTTTTCATCTCACTTTTACCCTTCACATGACCTTCAGTGTCTTATCTATAGAATGCAAATAATGATATCTACAAGCCAGAATGTTGAAAGTTAGATAATCTACCATTTTAGGTAGATAGTAAGTGTTCTGTTAAGAGTTAAATACGATGATAAATGTGAAAGAAGCATTTAAATTTTATGATGATATTCGAATGTTAACTGTTACTACCCTTATTCTTATTTCTTTTAGGTACAGAATGTGCCATTTTCTTTATTTTTCCCCTTTTAAAATGAAGAAACTGAGATTCACAGAGGTTAACAATTTGCCAATTAGTTAAACGGTGGATTCTGGCTTCAAGCTACATCTTGTGGCTCCTGTGTTAGTGACCTTCACTTACTATTATCATTCCAAATTATTTCACAGCTTTGAAACATTCCCCAGACTCTCTGATAATGATAAGCTCCATCAGGCTTTGCATTTCTCTGTGACGTATGTGGGGGGATAAGGTGTGTATTTCTTATCACAAAGACCATCACTCATATTGAAGCCAACAGACTGCAGCCTGTGGGTGAAATCCCCACCGCCTGTTTCTGTGCTGGACACAGCACTGGTTTAGGTGTCGTCTGTGTCTGTTTTCACACTACAGAGGCAGGGTCGGGTAGCTGCAACAGAGACAGTGGGCCTGCATAGCCTAAAATATTTACCACCTGTCCTTTTACAGGAAAGGTTTGCCGACCTCTAATTTTTATTGTCATCCCAAATGCTGTAGAACCCGTGCCCACAAAGAATGGTATTCCAGAGTTCACAGGTAACTTCAGCAGGCGCCCTTTTCAGCCTTCACCCCAGTTAAATCAAGGTGGGAAAGTGGAACCCTTTTTAATTTTCACATGTTTCCTCCCCAGGAGAAGATTGGGTTCCCTGAACACTGGGAGCATTTATTCCTAGAGGAATCCTTCTGACCCAGTTTCATGTACATTGAAACAGGAAGGAAAGGACCTTCGAAACGTGGTTTCAGCATCCTCACTCAAGGGATGAGAAAACTGAGACCCACAGAAGGAAAGCAACACCCCTCAAGTGAGGCGGTGGTCGGCAGTTAGATGAGGACCCAGGTAGCCTGACTTCCAGTGGTTCTGTGACACTGAAAACTGACAGGACTGAGTCACAGTCCCCGACTTGTGAGTTACGGGTGTGAATTTTCAGCCAGGCGTTTTGTGCTGGGTGGGAGGAGGCCACGGATTAAATGAATCACAAGACATCACTCAGAAGGTTCACATTAGGATCTGGAGTGCTTGAGCCTAAATATATAAACCAAGCACCTCCTTGTTTTGCCAAGAAAAATGACAAAGAACAGCCTGCACTGTTTGCTTTGGTCTCTTTCGCCCCTGATTTCCCTCATCTCCTAATTCCCTCATGGCTAAATATAGCACTGATGGTACTGTCTAGCCTGATGTCATGGAGGGTTCAGAAGACCAGACTGAGCCTGCGACAGCTGTTCGGATAGCACAAGGGAGTTTACGGAGGGAGGGAGGGGGTTCATGAAGGAGAGGCTACACTCCTGCTCTGGTGTCTGAGTTTCTTTGTGTGTTTCTGGGTGAAGATCGCAGAATTAAAATTTCTTATTCATGAATTATGTGGAGTTTGTATGGTTCTATTAATAAGAAAAACCAAAAGTCTTATGTTTGGGGCCCTTAGGCCTACCCGCCAGATTGATGGTGTTTTATGGCCCAGTTAACCTACATAAGGCGCTTTGCCCCTAAAGGCAATTCAACTCAGCAGGGCTTTTCAACAGGAAACTGGCTGGAACCACAAAAGGCCCAAAAGGGATGCAGGTAGCAGAGTGGGAAGGGTCATGGCAAGGATATAACAAGAGGGTGATACCATTGGATAGGCCATTTAAATAAAAATGAGTTTTTAGGAGGACTTAACCTTTGTGTGACATTGATGGTGACTCCCAGGACTGGGTATGGAATCTGGCTTCTCATGCCCAGCAACATCCCTTGTCTTGTTCTAGTAACAATGCACCCTTCCTTCCTTTGAAGTGCTCACCCCTCTTCACTCTGTGCAGCTTGAATGGAGTTTTACATCACAGGGCTCTTTCCCTTCGACCAGATGCTGTTTGATCCAAGCTTAGGCCAGTTGGGTTAACTCTGCCAAAGGTTTCCATCCTGAACACAGAAGGCAGATGGGGCAGATACCCAGGTAGGAATGCTCGCCCTGCTATGGGGATGCCCAGATCTGCCCTGGGTCCAGTCTTTCTAAGGTCTGGTTGTTCTCTCTTCAGTTTTATGAGCTCATGTTACTAAGTCCAAACTTGTTCAGCTCACCACATGACAGACCAATAAATTGGAGATGAGATTTTGGGGCAAGGAAATAACAACTTTATTCAGGAAGCCAGCAGACCAAGAACATGGCAGACTAATGTCCTGGAGAACCATCTTCCCCAAGTCAGAATTCAGGTTCCTTTCATACTAAAAAGGGAGGCAGTGTGGTTGGTTGTGGCAAACTTCTTGGTGTCAGAATCCTTTGATCTTGCAGCTGTCCACAGAGGTCAGGTCATGATGTCCCTGTAAACCTCCAACAAGACAAATGTTATTCCCTGTTCTGCAACTTTCTATATGAATAGAAAAGTGTTATACCCTTAAAGGTCAGAACCTTGAGAACGGGCTGTCCTGTATACATCAGGCTACAGACAGCATTCTTTAGCAAAAGGTACAGAACCAGCATGACTAGGCACAAGAGAACCGAGCACAGGTTTAGAGCTAAAGGAACAGATCTAACGCGGAGTCAGATTTGTCCTTCCCTATTACACTCGCTCTGTAGAGTTCCAATATATTATTATTATTTGCTTAAGTTAGCAGTTTTGCTGCTTATGGGATGTTTGAATGACCCCAAGGGGCACAAAATAACTGGGCCTAATATGTTATCTTCTATATTTAACAAAAACACCATCTATTATTACACATGTAGGTTAAATACTTGTTATTAGTTCTGTTGCACACATGAGGAAATTGAATTAGAGAGAGCTTAGGTAAGTTGCCAAGGTTTATGCTGGTAGCAAGGGAAAGAGTTAAGGTTAGAGCTCAGGACTGTCACCCCCTGGACCCATGACATCACAGAGCCATGAGTGCAGGGTGCAGCTGGTGGAAGGAACAGGAAGGCAGGGTCTTAGGAAACATCTGAGAGAGGTGCAGGGAAACCGGTTGCTCTCTGAGGAACAGGAGCCAAGCATCAATCCCACTTGTCCCCAACCTTTTTACATTTTCTGGAAGCAGTCAGATTTTACCTGGTTGGTTTTATCTCTTAGTATAACAGATTAAGTCACCTGTCTCAGAGTCAAAAATCATTTTACAGGTGAGGGAACTGGGCTCCAGAGATGTCCACTGGATTTTGACACACAGCAAGCTCACAAAGCTCTTGGTTACATAGCAAGTTAGTGCCAGATCCGGATCAGGACCAGGCGTTCCCGACTCCTATCTGGTAACCTTCCCAGTTCTCCACATACTCTTACTTCCTTGATGACTCTGGAAGTAATGGCATGTGACGCTTTCCTGAAACAGTACAGTGGAGTCGCACCAGATACACATTTAACTGTAGTGAATTTAAGTGGTTAAACACTTGGCAATGAAAGGAGACAGGAATAGAGAAAGAGCAAATTTTAATATCGCAAGTGAGTCCATCTGCCAGTCTGGCTTATGAGCCAAAGGAAAAATGAGATGGAAGAGGTGAGTATGATGATCACTTAGTGGGTTTCAAGTCTCATATATCTCTCACAGTGTGAGCATCTAACCGTTTATAAAATACATGTCCGTGTGTGTGTATGTATTTTTTTTTAAGTTCAACATGGACTCTGAAATACAGTCCACCTATTTACACTGATCTTTCTCCCTCCCAAACTCTAGCTGTCTGTTCAATATTGGAGGACAAAACTGACTCTGGTGGACTTCCTGACAGCTGGTGTTGTAATTTATAGACAAAGACATTTTCAAGGATAATTTGAATTGCAGTTCTAATTATTTGCTTAGCGTACTGACTTTAGAATTTCAGCCCCATGTAAGTTGCAGCTTTGTGCCTTACCATAGTGGGATGCAGTAGAATATAATGAAATTGTAGGACATGGCTCTTGTGTTAGAAGGATTCACATTCATATACGTTCTCTGCATAATTCAGAGCAATCCTTCATTTCCTCAGATTATAGGGAAAAACTGGTGTAAATGGTTTAGACTTTTACATCCAAATCAAACTCCATTTCTTCATTTCAGTGCTAAAATTCTTATATTTCTTCACATATTCTCTGAAGTACAGTTGTGTTCTGTTCAAAACATATTTGCATTTAAAAACTTTTCCCAAAAAGAATAAAAAAGAAAGCCCCTTTAAGCAGAGGGCTTCTAAGATTGGTAAAACTGCTAGGGTAGGAGGTGTAAGACTCTTCCTGGCATGTTGAAGACTATTCTTGGAGAAGGAAGATAAAGCATGAGATGTCTTTTGAGTAATAATGTCTGATTAAAGGTACAGTCTCAAAGTTGGGAGACTGGTAAAAAGAACTTGAAAAACAGACACTTGGCCTCAGAAGGGATAGTTGCATCAGAGAAGCTCAACCAGGGAGCAAGCCAAGACAGGATGGGAAACGGAGGCCGGCAGTGCAGCCTGAGTCAGATTCTGAGGCCAGGACTATGGAGAACACCTGGGGGTGGGTGGGGAGAAAGCCAGAGCCAGGTGCAGTGGGTCAGTTTCAGAGAGAGTTTTCCTAGAGGAGTCAAAATGATCCCAAGATGAGATTTAAAACTAGTGTTGTCCATCACTGAAACAGATGGTGTTTGCAAGGCAGGATAACCAGACTGCAGATTCTCTTAATGTTTTGTACATGCGTTAAAGTTTGAGAAGCACTGAAGCAAGTTTTGGGAACTACTAGCCTAAAAGCCCTCTTTCTTTTTCTCTCTTCACTCACATAAAGGAATTCTAATTAGGGTAATACAAGTATTTTATTAGGTATGGCTAGTTGTTTCAAAGCATCTTGTATGTATTTTCACATTTGATTATTTTTTAAGAAGCTGTATCATAGCTTCTTAATAAAGTAACATTATGTATTAGTTAATGCCTTCCTAGGAGATGAATACGTGCATTGAAATGCTATTACAAGCAAACCTGAAAAAAACATTCAGGTAAAATGAGTTTCCAGTGTTCGCACTGTGTTAATCTCTTTACAAATGTATTTTCAGTGTCACTCGATTCTTTTAGAAGCAGCAACTTGAACCTTCAAAACACATAGCTCTATCTGTGTAACAACCCTTGTAGGGCTCTTTTCTTATCAGATGGAGGTATCAGGAGATTGTCCATCTCTCCTTAGAGCATTAAGTGAGCGGATGTTCTCCAATACCAATTCAAAGGAGCAGCAAAAAAAAAAAAGCAAATACATTTCTGCATGAGCTTGCCTGACTCAGACTTTGCTAAGTTTTTGTTTGTTTGTTTTGTTTCTTGTTGGTTTGTTGGCATCCAGTCCCATGTCAAGGGCCTCTTAGAAGTGAGGATCTCTTTTTTCCCACGGTTAGAAGACAAAATTCACAGGAATGTGGGGCACGTGTTTTCTTGCTATCCGCGTTCTAATCAGAACGTGATTAACTGGTTCAATCAAGAAACTGCAGGTTTTCCTCTCTCTCCTCCTTTAATCCTCTTCGCTCCTTCACTTATTACTGAACTGCTAGTAGTAAATGAATTGATTTGACCACCCTCGGCATATTATAATCCCTACTTTTTTTTTCCTGCTGCAGATTTAAGACTACTTCTTACTAGAGACCAGGCCCTATTCTAATCGTTTGGAGGAAACAGGTTTAAAATATCACCTATCACAGTGGTTCCTAAACACATGCGCATTCAAGCTGTTCAGTAACCCAGAGCAGAGCCACAGCCCTTGCACCCACATGCTCTAGAAAGTTTCTAACCAGAAGGAAAAAAAATCGCTTAGCCATGAATTTAAGCTCAAGAAAACCACAAAATAATTGGAAGTTGGACACAGGAGATTACAGTAAAGGTTAGATTCCTTTCCAATTAATTAAAAAATTTTTGTTGTAACTAAAAAAACGTAAATGTTGGTCACTGTGGCAGACAGAACAATGGCCTGAAGATGCCCACATCCTAACTCCCAGAATCGGTGAATATTTTCACAGCAAAGGGGCTTCACTAATGTGATTTAATTAAGGATCTTCAGATGGGAAGAGAAGCGTGAGTTACCCAGGTGGGCCCAATATCATCACAGGGGTCCTTATAAGGGTGGGGGTGGGGGGGAGACCGAAAGTCAGTAGGAGACGTGAAGTTGGGAGTGAGAGGTTGGAGGATTGAAAGAGCTGTGAACCAAGCGTTGCAAGCAGGCCTTTAGAAGCGGAGAAGTCAAGGAAACAAGTTTTCCCTGAGAGCTTCCAGAAGAAGTCAGCCCTGCCCGCACCTTGACTTTAGCTGTGAGACTGATTTTGGACTTCGGACCTCCAGAACTGTAAGAGAACAAGTTTGTATTGTTTTAAGTCACTATGTTCAGTAATTTTTGAAAGCATCAACAGCAGTTATTAAGTATTAGTTAGTTATTCTATAATTTTATAAAATTGCATATTTTAATTTTAAAAATGGCTATATTGTGAATGTTACTAGTTTTTCTTCCCTAAAGATGTTGATTTTTTTTAAAAAGCCTTTATTTTTTGGACACCATTATCAATCTGGTGAAAGTTTAGAAATAGCCTGTAAGAGTTGAGCAAATTATGGTTTGGTCTGAGTTGTCTCCCCCCTTACCTGGCACAGAACATTGAATTGATGTGGCAAATTCTTAGTTTGTGGTTAACTGTTTGCTTCTGGGAGTCAGAAGGTTGTATATTCAAATCCTAATTCTGCAACTTCTTATTTTATTTCTTTATTTTGGTGGGGGGAGGTAGTTAGGTTTATTTTTTATTTTTTTAAGGAGGCACTGGGGATTGACCTAGAACCTCGTGCATACTAAACACACACTTTACCATTGAACTATGCCCTCCCCCTGCAGCTTCTTAATTTGAACCTTTAGGTAGGAACTTTACTCTTCTAAGCTTTGAATTCCTTATGTGTAAGACAGGGGTCACAGGGGCGTTATGAGGAGTATATGAAATAATGCATGCAAGATGCTTAGCAGAATTTCCACTAATAGTAACTAATATTGGTTGGTTAAAACTGTAGTAGACTTGGACACGGTACACTGATGTTTGTGAATTGTGATTGCATCTGGGCCACACCTGATAAACTGTCAGAATGACCCTAAAGAATCCAGGCAATAAGAAATCTCTGGTCATCAATCAACCAGCTGGAAAGAATATTCTGTAGGGTGGAAAGAAGTGGTATCTTAAGAGCGCATATTCTCATTTGAAAACAGTATTCTTTAAGAGTGAAATATGTATCCAGCTCTTTTCTGTATGTGGCAGAAAAACACTACCTGATGTGTCTGGTGTTGGAGAATTTCATTCTTAAGATGTATTAATCTCCTAGCAAAAGAAGCTTTCTGCCTTAGTCATTTGATTCTCTAATGAGAACTGAGAAGTTGTCAATGCGAAAAAAAGTTGCAATGTTGGGTGTAATTATGCTATTTGGTAATTGAGGATGACTGCTTAATTTCAAAAACATTTTTCGTATTTTCTGATTTGCAAAATATTCACTATACCATAATACACTCACTGATCTCCTGATTTCTGAAATGAATGCCTAACTGCTCACATACAACCTAGAAGATTTACAGAGAAGGAAGTCCATTTTAAAACGCTGCACTAAAGTCTCCCAACTAGGTGTGAAGTAGGTGTAGGAGTTGTGACTAGGATGTTTGAGCACACAGAGACCCACTGTGTTCCTCTTCTGTGTTGTCCCAATTCTAATGGAATTATCGAACAGCTTTGAACCAGGATTAACAGGCCTGGTTCTTTTCCTAGTTTCACCATCAACCAAACGTGACCATTGGCATCAGTATCTTCATCAGGTCCCCAGGCATCAATTTCTTCATTTGTAAAACCTGGGGCTGAATTTCAGTTTCTATATCACCTTTACAAATTTTGCAACATGAATATATCTGCATTCTAATTTCTTTGATAACCTTTTAAGTTGACTCATTTAAAAATTCTTTTCTTTGACATTTTTTATTAAGTTTTAATCATTTTACAATGTATCAAATTCCAGCGAAGAGCATAATTTTTCAGTTATACATGAACATATGTATTCATTGTCACATTTTTTTCTCTGAGCTACCATAAGATCTTGTATATATTTCCCTGTGCTATACAGTATTATCTTGTTTATCTGTTCTACATTTTGAAGTCCCAATCTGTCCCTTCCCACCTCCATTTAAAAAATTCTTAAAGGAAATGTTTTCTCATGGCTGCAAATTAAAAAAAGATATTGTATCATAAATAGTAGGTAAGCATAAAATGAATAAATGAGAATAAAACTTCGTTACCAATTCAAGATAGAGGTTAGTCTGAAGATTCTGAGATGAGTGATCTAGCTGGACCAGTTAAAGTAGCTCCTTCTCCTCATAAGGAATGTGGGGACATATGTTAGGACACCAGACTCATAGGTAGCCTGGCGGTTCAATTACAAGTTTGAGAGATGAGTCCAATGTAGGCTGGGGACAGTGGCCTCTTGGGAAGAAGTCTGATTGGAAGGACTGCTGAGTCATGACTTGGAGGGCTGAAGATGGATGGTATTGGTCATAGATGTGCTCTCCAGAGGAGAGGAGTTTGTGTGAATTAGGTGAAAGGTTCAAGCCTTCCAAGGAACTGGCTGGGGTATAGGGCTTATTCGGTCCTTGAGATGAGCCAGAGGGAGTAATTTGGATTGGAAACCAGTAGAGAGGGTGCCACAAGCGCATTAGACATGGCAGGAAGTTGTCACCACATAGGACTGGGCCCACCTGCTGCTAGTGGTATGAGATGATGAGGGCATGAGGTGGCTTCTCCTGGCCCAGGGTGTGGTGTGGCTAAGCTAGTAGCTGGTACTCATGAGAGGCAGCCCAGACTCCAGTGGGATGTGAGAATTCCTCAGTCACTAATATAATGGAAAATGCATGTACTTCTGGAAGGTAACATTTGCATAGAGAATAACTCACATTTACTTGAGGACTGTGCTAACCTCTTCACATGCTTTATGTCCTATAATTATAATAATAACTCTAATAGACAAGCACTATCGTCAGCCCCTTTCTTAGCTGTGAGGAAGATAAATCAGAGAGGTTAAATACTCTGCCCAAAGTCACACAGGTAAGTAATGACAATGTTCAAATCTGGGCTGTTTCATGGGGGTGGCCTGTGTTCTTAAATTACACAGGTGTATTCCTCCTACATGTCCTGAGACTCTCAGAATTCACCCTATTAGTTATGCAAGACAGGAACTGGGACAGAGGGAGGCTTTGGCCTTGGTTGCCTCCCACCGTGAAATCCCCCCTCCTGGCCCCAGCAGCAGCACATGCACTGGTGTGCGTCTCGGTAGCGTCTAGGAACGTTTTTCACACTCCATCTCTGCATCTTTGTGGTACCCGTTTGGCATAAATCAGGTTCCTTCCCCCGCTGTACCTGGGCTGCCTTGACTGTAAGCAGAGAATCCATTGCATCTGACCTTGAGGAGTCTGCAGTGTTACCGCAGCACAATAAGCAAGCTGCACAATGTTACCCTTTACTTTGAAAAATTGGTGACAAACTCGGGTGAGAGAGAACCAAGCAATTGGATCAGACGTTGGTGTTTGGCTCTCATTGAGCAGCACCGGGAGGGAAGAACAGAGCAAGTGGGGATAGTTCTGGGAAGAGGCCAACACACATGCATGAGCCACTGAATCTCGGACCGATGCTAGGTTTCAGCAGTGACACTGGACTGATTTATTTTTTCCCCGCTGACCAGTTGGACAGTTTAATAGAACCAGGCGTGTGTTAACAGAACTGCTTCTCATCTTCGCCATATTTCTGCCCCAGCAAGAAAGCATAATGATGTATGTGATAGTGCAGAGCAGACAGGTGAGCACTTGGATAATTATAATCAAGAGCCTAACATGTCTGCTAAAGAGCAGGATTGTATAAATCAGTGATTCTCAATTCTGGCTACACATCAGCATCACTTTGGGAACTTTTAAAAAGTATGAATGCTTTGGCTCCACCCCTAGATGTTCTAATTTAATTGGAGCTCAGACGTAAGTGGTTTTTTACAGCTCCCAGGGTGACTTTAAAAGTACATCCCAGTTTGAGAACCCTTGTGTGAATCATTCCAAGTAAGGCTTTCTTTGATTTCACTGGGAGGAAAGAGTTTCTCCCTCGCAGGATTGCCTAGAAACAAAAATGAGAGTGGAGAGTCCTGCTTGCAGGCTGGGCGGCGGCGTTTTCATTCTGGTTGTTTCCAGATCATGTCTGTGCTGCCCCAGCTCACTTGGCCCTTCTACCACGTGGGTGCCACCCACCACCTTTGCAGAGAGCCGGGTTAGACCCTATGAGAGAGAAAAGAGATGGAAGTGAGAGAATCCCATAATGCCTGGCACACAGTAGTTGCTTATTACGTGTTTGAATGAGTGAATGTGAGAGGAGAGGCGATGTTCTATTCACTTTGGACTTTTACATACTTAACAGTTAATATTGTACATCAACCTGACTAGGCACAGGGTGCCCAGATTTTTGGTCAAACATTATTCTGGGTGTTTCTGTCAGGGTGTTCTTGGATTAGTTGAACATTTAAATCAAGGGACTGAGTCAAGCAGATTGCCCTCCCTACATGGGTGGCCCTCATTCTGTGGAAGGCCTAAATGGAACAAAAAGGCTGACCGTCACTCGCCTGAACCTGAGGGACTTATTGCCAGAGTGCCTGTGAACTGGGACAGAGGGCAGAGGCCTTTCCACGCCTTCAGGCTCCAACTGAAACACTGGCGATGCCTGGGTCTCCAGCCTGCTGGTGTTCAGTCTGAACTTAACCACCAGCTCTCCCGTTCTCCAGCTTGCCCACTGCAGATCTTGGGACTGTCGGCCTTAATGACTGAGCCAATTCCTTATAATAAATCCCATACATATGTATGTATCTGTACACACATACTACTGGTTCTTTGGCTGGAGAACCCTAATACATTTAATTCTTCTTTCTTGTCTATGAAAAATCAAAAGGCTACTCTTTCTGTATCTGTATGTTCTGTAATAACTAGTGACTATTTTTTTTCTCAACCATTTCTACAATGAACCTCAGGATGTAAAAGTATTCAATCTAACAAATTTACTGAGGACCTACTATGTGTCAAACAGTGAGGTAAATATTTTGGATAAATAGAAGACAAACAACCTCCTCCCTCCCTAACATCGCCTCCTCCTAGAGGGAGACCAGTAGTCATTAACATGTGGACGGTTACAGGTATTAAAATGGATGTGTATACAGGTTACAGCTGGGCTGAAAGGAGAGAGCAGTTATTCCACTTTGAGAGATCTTGTTACTAACGCAGGTTTGTGTGCCTGATGCACAGTGAGGCCAAAAAATACCAAAATATTGGAGTTTGGGGCAGAGAAGGGTTTATTACAGGGCTGAGCAAGGAGGACAGGGTGGCTCATGCCTGAGAAAACCCTGAACCCCCTGAAGAGCATATTTAAAGGCCAGTTTTGGCGATGGTGGGGAGCGTGGGGGGTGGGGATTGCAGGGTACGTGGTCAGCTCATTCACAGTTCTGATTGATTTGATGTAGAGGGAACAGAGCAGTCAACACTATCAACCCCTAGGCTCCCAAAGGTCTGGGGGCCATGTGCTCAACGATCATCAGATAGTTAATTTCTTCCATTTGGTGGCGATTTTTAGCATCTGAAAAACTCAGGAACTATATGTGAGATACTATCGTGGGTCCTTTAAGGAGGAGCCACAGCAGAGAATATGGGGCAGGGGGTCTGTCCTGGGGAGGCCCCACAGTCTGAGGGAGCCTTCACTGCAGGAGGACACAGCAACAGGAACTCGATTTTTCTCATACTCCTTTGCGTGACTTAAGGGAGCAGCCACCTCAAGCCGCCACATCACTGAGCAGAGTATTTGGGACATTAGTACTACAAAGGCTCTTTTTTTTTTTTTCTTTCCCCAAGAAGGACAGACATAAGAGGACTCCCACTGCTGTTTTCTGAATGCGTGCCAGAAACCACACTCATTCCCCAGCTTGAAGAGGGCTGATAAGATGACTAACATAGGGCAGTTGGTGGCCTTCAGTCTGAAGGGCACTTGATAGTAGAGGAGAGAAAAGAGGAGCCTCTCATATGAGAACTAGGAGTCGGAGAATCTGACGGCCACGACTGTTCAGTTGAGTTGGGAAATTCAAGTGGCTCCAGGACTAAGCTCAGTAGCCTCTACCCTGCATTTTCTTCTATCAGTCACCAGATGATAAGTGGCACTTTATTGGCTGATAAATGTTTACATAGGTGGGAACTGTGTAATCGCTTACATTTGATCAGATTCAAAGAATATGCAAAAAAGAAAAAAAAACCTAGCAGAATCAAAAACACTTATCAAGGATGCAGGATACATGGTTATTATTTGCAAAATCTATTGTATTCTTATGTACTAGCAACAAATAATTCCAAGTGAAATTTTTAAAATTCCTTTGAGAGTGATATCAAAAATATAAATTACCTAAGAATAAATCTCAACAAAAGGCACTCAATAGCTTGACATTTAAAACTGCAAAACATTGTGAGAAATTAAGGAGGTCCTAAATAAATAGACAAATATATGCTATGTTCATGGATTGACAGACTCATATTGTAAAGTTAAGTTCTCACCAAATTGACCTATAGATTTAATACAAACCCAGTTAAAATTCCATCAAGATTTTTATAGAAGTTGACAGGCTGATTCTAAAACTTATTTGGAGATGCAAAGATTCTAGAGTATCAAAAGTAATTTTGAAATAGAATAGCAAAGTTAGAGAAGTTATTCTGATTTTAGGACTTACTTTGAAGTCACAACAATTGAAATAGTTTGATGTTGGTGAAGAGGTAGACAAAGAGATCAGTGGAATGGAAGAGGAAGCCTAGAAGAAGATCTAGCATTTGACCAACCGATTTTTGACAAATTTCTAAGGTAATTTAAAAGAGAAAAAAGTCTTTTCAACAAATGTCACCACTCAACTGAATATCTATGTGGGGAAAAAAATGAAAATTGATCCTTATCTCATACCATAAACAAAAATTTAGAAATTGGATCATAGACCTCAATGTAAAATCTAAAATTTATACAGAGAAAAAAGAATATTTTTGTGGCTTTGAAGTAGGCAAGTTTTCTTAAATAGGAAACACAAAGTATAAACATAAAATTTTTAATTTGTGAATTAAATTTAATGGGAATGAAAAATCTTTCCTCTTTAAAAGTCACCAGTATGAAAATAATTTATTTTTGAAAGGCCACCAATGGAGAGAGAACTCAAGCACAAATATTCAAAAAACATAAAAGAATTATTGTAGAGTTATTATTATTAAAAGACAGCCTAATAAGAAAACTGAGTAATAGACATCACCAAGGAAGATACACAAATGGTAAATAAGCATATAAAAATACTCGACATCATTAGTTATCAGGAAAGCACAATTTAAACCATAATGTAATATATACCCATCAGTGACTACAATTACAGTAACTGGCCACACCGTGTATTGGCAAGGACATGGAGCAACTAGAATTCTCATACACCTCTGCTGGGGATGTAAAAGAATACACTCACTTTGGGAAAATACTGTGGCTACTTCTTACAATGTTACATACATACCTACCATAAAACCCATGTATACATATATACACATGTTCTTCCCCAGACTTGTACACAAACTATTTATAGTAACTTAATTACAATAGACAAAATCCAGAAACAATCCAATAGTCCATCAACAGATAGTTCATAATTTGTTTTCTCATTTATCCATGTAGAATGGAATACTGTTCAACAATGGGAAGGAATGGATTAGTGATAAATACAGCAGTTTGCCTGAATCTCTAAATAATTATGGTGAATAAAAGAAATCAGGGAGAAAAAAGAGTATTCTGTATGATTCCACTTATTTAAAGCAGAACAACTGACAAAAACCAATCATGCTGTTAGAAAATGGTATAGTGTGTGCATTTGAGGAGTGGTTGGGACTGGGGGTGGAATGAGAGAAGCTCCCGTGGTCCCCACATTGTTTATTTCTGGGTGTAGGTGCTGGTTACAAAGTTGTGTTCATACAAAGAAAACGTATCAAGCTAAATATTAATGATGTGTGCACACTTCTGTGTGTGTGTATTGTAATTCAATCTAAATTTTAAAATATAAGACAAAAACATGGCTATAGACATCGCATTTCTTACTTCCTTGAACAATTAATAGAACTAATTGGCATTTGTCATGCTCTCAGGACCTTATCAGAGAGTCACACTCTATTCTTGAACTCTAGAGCTAGTGGCCCCTTATCTTCATCAATGACTAATTCCCTTCCTGCATCATGACCAGTGATAGCCACAAGAACACCAAGCACCTCTTGGCTGACATTTATGGATGAGCCACCGTTCTATTCAAAGAACATTTGCTGGACATTCTAAGTTTATTCATTCACAGACACACACACACAACCACCATCTCTGCCATTGCTTTGTCATTGTTATCAGCATCATTTTCACCACAACAATAGCTGCCCCGCAGCAGCACCCGCCCTGCACCTGCACGTTCTGTTGCAGCCAAGGTATTTACTACTGAAAAAAAAAAAATCCGTGTATCAGTGGACCTGCACGGTTCAACCTTGTGTTATTTGAGATCAAGTATTACTGGCAAAATGACTGGAAAGCTGGCCAGGCTGCCTTGGATAAGTGAGTTGACATTTTAGTGTGTTACCAGTGGTATTCCTTTGTCAAAATGTAATTGTGCTCAAAACAGTTTACACTTCCTCAGGTGACATTTGTGTACTCATTACTAAACATTTCACAGGAATAATCTCTTTAATTTTAGCTACACGTGGACTCATTTGCTGGGAATATGGCAGAGAGGGTGAGAGTTGTGAAGAGGAGCAGCAGCGAGATGTGAGGACAAGTTTTGAGATAAACAGGGAGATGGTTTGGGGAGGGGTAAAGGATTGGTGGGCTTTGGATTGTTTCTGGGCTCTAACTCTGGTCCTGTAAAGATTAGATTTGTAAAACAAGGATAGTTGCTTTATCCTCAAAGAATGAGGTGGCCACCTCAATGATATGAAAGGACTGACATGCCCATTTACCAGTGTGTCCCTCATTTAGCTTAGGGGTAAGCTCCCTCCCCTCTGCCCACAATTGCTATCAGACTTTAAATGTCAGCTGCAGTCAGTTTAGTCAGACTGGTGACCTCCTGTCTTGGTAATTCATTTATAAACACTATTGAGAATCCCCTTTGGCTTTAAGAAATTCTGTAACTAAGGCCCTCAGTTCAGCCTTTGATCTGAAGAGGCTCATCCACAGCCCTAGGTGGTCCCGTTTCTGGAGGTCACCATTTAGTGGTGTCTTCAGAGTGGAAAGGCAATTGGAAAGATTGCTAGAAAGAGAGTTCAGAGGAGGATAGAAGGGAGAAGTAGTTAAAGTTTTACGTACCTTGTATATCATTAACTTTTCATTAGCCTTCTGTAACAAATCTTTCAATGAGGCTGCTTTGGAATTTTGAAGGCTGTTGGGGCTTCTGCATACGAATGAAAATAGGTAAATAGTTTAACATCAGAGCTCTCTAAAAATTTTAACTATTTAGTAGTTTCTCCAAAGGATCCAAGGAGCTAGCCCTACAACTATTTTCCCCTGCTAATCTAATTTTAGAAAAGAGAAAAACACTTAACACTGTTTCCAGTAGACCCCACAGGCACAGGTCCAGAAGACTGCTGGCTTCAACTGTGTGTGAAAAATGCTTTAGAGCACCGGAAGAACCCCATCTTGGCCATTTCAGGGCCCCATTTCCTTTAGTTCCCGTTAAGTACTTGCATGCATGTATAAACCCAGCTGGTATGCCCACAGGTGGCTCTTTGCATGGGAATTATTTGGCCTCCGAGGCACAATTTCTCAGTATTAATTTTGTAGCCTAATTCAGATAGGAGATATGATCTAAACAGCTTTTTAAGGACAGTGTGGTGGATCACACATGTGCTGCTTCTGAGTCTAGCTTCCCAAGGAATCACCCTTGGGTCAGTTTGACTCTTCAGCGTGGCTCGGTGTCTCCCTGGGAAAGCCTAAAATTGCCATCAGTGATTGGAGCACTAGGTTATCAGCCTCTGTCCTCTCCCACCCCCTTGAGAGTGTTAACTTACTGGTTGTGGTGCGCCTCCCTTGTTCTTCAGAGCTGAATGTTTCAGTCTCATGTCACTAGCAAAAGTTTTGTTCAGATTATATATCAACTCATTTTCTTTTTTGATTTAAGCCAAATTTAACAAAACCCAGCCACGTGTTTCCCTGAACCTCTTGCCCTGACCCTCTAGGTCCTGCCTAGGAAATGCTAGGGTGTCCCCTAAGACTCCCAGGTCTTAAGTAAAACAGCTTGAATACAATTTTCAGGATCATCAGTGAGATCTGGAGATCAGAAGAACTCACTAGAACACCTGAGGTGGACCGAGAAGCCAGGGGGGCTCAGTGGGGCCGTGCTGGTGCCAAATGCCAGTTCTGGGTAGATTCCCAGTGCCCTCTGGTGGGTATCTTTCATACCCTGCTGGCTATGCCACACATGTCGACAGATTAATAGGTCGATCTAAGAAAGAAATGGAATAATTTATTTGAGCCAAGTTGAGGATTGTAACCGAGGAACTGCATCTCAGAAAACTCTAAGAACTGTTTCACCCGTTAGAAGTCAAGGCACAGTTATGTTTTTTGAGGAGAGGGCAGTACATTAAATGACATATTATTGACAGTTTAAATAATCCAGATCAAAGTGTCATCGTGGCCCCTTACATGGTTAAAAAGGAATGTTACCTTTTAAGGAGTTGTCTTGCTGATACTAGGAAAATATTCCTCTTTATGGTTGAGCAGGGATTTCTGCTGATGGGGGAGGTTTTGTTGATGTATAATGCGGATACACAATGCACAGTAGAGGGGTGAGAAGAGGCCAAAAGGGCAGAGAAAAGTAATTTTCATGTGTAAATTTTTCTCATCTTGCCATAAAATACGAATTTTATTTTACAATGTACAGAATGAGAAAAAACAGAATTTTAGCAAAAAGGACTTTATTGCAAAACTACTTCATCTTAACAGGCATTTCACTTAAACTCCTAAAGGAAATTTGTGTAACAAAGGCTCTAAATGATTTTAGGGGTCAACTCCCTGGTGGTATGCACTGAGGGTGGTACTCCTAAACTAGTTTGGGAAAAAGGCTCCAAATAGATAACCTTCTATTATCTTTTTCTTAAGCCCTTCTGCTTACTGAGGTCGTGCACTACCTCCATTATAAAAGTTTCACTGGCGGGTGGTACAGCCAGGGTCTTCACCATCATGATATCTACCTCTATGAGAAGTAATGTCACCTGTTGATAGAGGTGTAACTGTCTCATTTTGAGAAAGGAAAACTGCTCGCTGTGTGATTTGGACCCCTATTTCTTAAAAAGAAAAAAAGAAAAAGTGCTGGTGTTCCAAGTGCCTTTATTTTTTTTTTCCTGCTTTTGATTAAATTGGTCTTGATGAATTGAAGTGAAAGGCTCTGTACTCTAATTCTATGAAATTTCTTTTTTTTTCCTACGTCCCTGTCAAATCACTCTGAGAATATTTACAGCTTTGAAGTTTGGGTGCAAGTTTCAGGGGTAAGAAATGAACTGCAGAAACTTACCCCAAACCCTGTGGGCTCCATCTTTGAACTCTGTGCAACTAGACTGGATGTGCTTCACTGGAAGTAGAGACTCAGCAGTGAAGAGTGCTACCTGGGCTCTTTAAAGACCGAGATCTGAGCCTGGTTCTCTTAAGATTTCATCGTGCAGTAAATTCTCATTTTATGACACACTGGCTTCAGTTTATTTTAAATTATTTTGAGAAATAGTGGGAAGGGGAGTTTATTCTTAGATGGAAAGTGGGAGTTGACTTTTAGATGGAAAATATTTTGAAGTTTGTAATAGTAAAATAGGGAGTTGAAGAACTGTTGCTTTGGTCATCCCTAATTATCTATTGCACATAAAATTTTTAACCCAACAAGGATATGTCCTTCTATGTGATGAAGATACTTCGGGATAGAATGTCAGTGTTAGTCTTTGGAATTGGTGACTGAGGCAACAGACATTTCCTGTTGGAGGCAGTTGACCACATTCGTCCACCCAGAGCACCCAGAAAGAGTTGACAGGAAACCAGAAAAGAAGTGAAACTGCTATACGTTGCCTGTGGCTGATGAGGGCCTTACTGTCAGCAGGAACAAATCGGTGTTGCAAACATCTGTCAGTGAATCCAATCATATTTCCCATCAGGCTAGGATGCATGGAGAGTCTCTGAGGAGACCGGCTCTGCAGTCTCTCTGTAGACTTACGTGATTCAAATGGGCTGGAGGTGGTTTAAGGCTGACTTAATTATTGAGAGCCAGGCTGGTCTGATGAATAGGCTGCTTTTTATTTTGTGGGAATTGGGGCTTGTGGCCAGGAACTTTCTTGGATGTTCTACACCAAGACCAAGATCACTGAGGCTAGGGGAGGGAGGTCCTGTTACTGGCAGCCCCAGTCGAGAATGCATCATTCCCATGACAGGAGAACATTATCCAAGGAAAGTGGTGGCGTTAGATTCGAATGGCAGATACCCACCCTAGGGGAAGTGCGATGACAAATAGGAGCCAGGAGAAGGAAGAGAGAATGAGATTTCAGTTAGAGCATGACCTGGAAGGGGGCCAGTGTGCAAGTGAGACAGCAATTCATCCCACTGGGTACAGTGCTTGTATTGTTGGGGGAGGGGGTGTAATTCTGAGGAAATGATCACTTTTTAAGCCATACGATTTTGTGGTATTGACATTTCCTACCATATTTGCATGTTGTTTTTACAGTCAGAAAAACATACTCATTTCAGAAATATTTAGTGTCTACCTATGTGTCTAACATTGGGAATATCATGGTGAGTAAGACAGACAGACCCCCAAGGAACTAACTGAAGAAGATTTAAAGGGGATTTCTACAGTACAAACCCAGAGAGCTTCATGCTCTTCTGTGAACTGGCTCAGGCACATGCAGGTTGGGCTTAGGGATAAAACTGCACAGCGTAGCTAGTTCAGCATGCATGTGTCTAAAAGCAGTTAGACAGTAAATGCTAGCTTCCTTTCCTTTCTGTTATGTCTTCAAAATTCCTCAGGCATTAGTTGTTCCTGAATTACCAGGAAAATTATCTTTTGGGGGATCAGTGATACTGCTTGTGTTTCTTAAGACAAAATTGAATTCATTAAATACACTTCAATGATTTATGAGGAAATGGAAGGTATATTCTTCCTGAAGAGCTCAAGGACTTGGAGGACAGCAGAGGTAGAGAGGAGAGAGGCTCAGGTTGTCCTAGGTCCAGGCAAGAGAAAGCACTTGAGGCTGGAAGCTACACGTGGCATTTGTGCTGGGCATTACTGATTTGGCAGCTTTTCTAAAGATCCTACCAAATTTCCCTACTCTAATAGTGGCCTTTGCTTCAAAAATCATTCTTGAGGGCAATGTCCGAAAGTGCTTGCCTGAAAAAAATCAAAAGATAAATTCTGCAGGGTCATGGCTCACTGCCATTTCAGGGTAAGCTGAGTGGTGAGGTTGGCGGTCACTCCCTACACGGAAGCTCTAGGATTAAACTAAACCAGGAGAGGGTGTTGACCAACATAGGCAGGTGTAGAGCTGCGGTGGGAAAACAGAAGGCATGCGGCAAATCCAAGGAGAACGAGAGGATGGAGATGAGAGTCAGGAGCATCCCGAGGTCGGTCCAGTAGAACAGCCGAGGCTGCTAGTTCTCAGTGCGCACGGGTACCGCAGGGAACCCCTGAGGCATGCTTTGGGAAGAGCATTTTCTAGTGGTTCAAGCTGCACTATCCACCTCAGTGCCTGGGAAAGAAGAAGATACTGGGGCTGGAGGAGATAATTTTACTTTTACAGATTAATTCAACAAGACAATTGAAAAGAAATTATAAAAATTCGCTGTCTGCACCATAGAAAATAGACTGGACTAGAACAAGACTAGAAATATCTAAAAGAAATTCTTCTCCTTCATACCTACCCCTTATAAGGAAGACAGTACAACCACTTTTTCTCTGACTTCCAGACTTGAGGACCACAAGTGCTTCTCTTTAAGAAAGTCCTACTTATTTCGTCATAAAGTTTCTATCAGCTGCCAGATTTTAAGATTCTTGTTTGGAGAACGTTGAAAGCAGTGTGTTTGCTTTGTGAACCGTGAGCTCCCAAGCCCAGTTCAAGGACATTCCTAAACATTCTTATATTTTATTGCTAAAACAATGATGCTGTAATGTAAACATGCTTTGGCACCCAGTATATCATGCCATTATGACAAATGTACTGAAAAGAAAACATGACCTTTCATAACCTCCTTCTCGCACAGATAGTCTCTCGATAGCCCTGGCTCTGGCTCTGTGAGAAGTATATATGCTTGTGAGGATTAAATTGTAAAGTATTTCACCTGGATTCTGGCACATGGTAACCAACAAGTATTAGCTCTTGGTTGTAATCAGCAGCATCATTATCCTCCCCATTTTGGATGCAAGTCTAGCATGTGAACATCATAGTGGTGAGAGGAGTGTTTCCTAAACCTACCCTTTCTACATGGTGGAAAGTATATGGGGGGAAGTGCTTCCACCCTGGGGGACTGCTCAGTGACAGTAACCCTTGGACTGGCAAACTGGAGAAATCTGACAGCACTGCCTTTGACTAGACTTGGGATTGTTGTGAAAGACAGAAGAGCTTCCATTCCAGGGGCCAAACCAGGGTGATGCGTGGACTTTGAATAGTGATGGGGTTGTAGTTAGTTCTTCGACAGTTTCATCTCAAACCATTTCTTCCTCCTCTTTACCTCCTCAGCTGCACTGCCCTCCTCTGAGCTCCTTTCGACCACAGGTTATTTCCTCCCCCGGAGGCATCCTCTGTGCTATGCCCTCAGTCCGGGCTGTCCTACCCCTGGCTCTTCACTTGGCTGGCTGGCCCGTTCATCTATCAGGTGTCATTTATCTTCCCTCCTCAGCCAGGTTTTCCCTGAAAAATCTCACCTAAGCTGGTCTCCACCTTTATCCTCTGTCACAGAATTCTCTCTACCACTTTCATAGCATTTATTCTTTATTTATTTTCTTACTGAAGTATAGTTGACTTACAGTGTTGTTTTTGGTGTACAGCACAGTGATTCAATTATACACATATATGTATATATATTTCATTATAGGTTATTACAAGATAATGTAGTACCCTGTGCTATACTGTAGGACTTTCTTGTTTATTTTATATATGGTCATCAACATCTGCAAATCCCAAACTCTTAATTTGTCCCTCCCCACTCTTTCCCCTTTGGTAACCATTAGTTTGTTCTCTATGTCTGTGAATCTCTTTATGTTTTGTAAATAAATTCATTTGTGTCACTTTTTTAGATGCCACATTTCAATGATAGCATATGATAATTTGTCTTTCTCTGTCTGACTTACTTCATTTAGTATTGGTAATCTCTAGGTCCATCCATGTTACTGCAAATGGCATTATTTCATTCTTCATGACTGAGCAGTATTCCATTACATATATACACACACCACAACTTCTTTATCCAGTCATCTGTCTATGGACATTTAGGTTGTTTCCATTTAGGTTGTTTTTGGCTATTGTAAATAATAGCACTATGAACATTAGGGTGCATGTATCTTTTCAAATTAGTTTTCTCTGGATATATGCTCAAGAGTGGGAGTGGTGGATCATATGGTAAGTCTGTTTTTAGTTTTTTAAGGAATCTTCATACTGTTTTCCTTAATGGCTGCACCAAACTACATTCCCACCAACAGTGTAGGAG
Source organism: Vicugna pacos (assembly GCF_048564905.1). Classification (NCBI taxonomy): domain Eukaryota; kingdom Metazoa; phylum Chordata; class Mammalia; order Artiodactyla; family Camelidae; genus Vicugna; species Vicugna pacos. Next base: position 69,312,195 of record NC_132997.1, on the reverse strand, counting down.
ATTCCCCTTTTCTCCACACCCTCTCCAGCATTTATCATTTGTGGACTTTTTAATGATGGCTATTCTGACTGGTGTGAGGTGATACCTCATTGTAGTTTTGATTTTCATTTCTCTGATAATTAGTGATATTGAGCATCTTTTTCACGTGCCTATTGACCAACTGTATGTTCTTTGGAAAAATGCCTGTTTAGGTCTTCTGTCCATTTATTGTTTTTTTTGTTGTTGGTATTGAGTTGTGTGAGCTGTTAGTATATTTTGGAAACGAAGCCCTTGTCAGTGGCATCATTTGCAAATATTTAGCACTTACTCTTAATTAGCAATTAAATATCTGTATTGCTTATTAAAATCTGTATTTACTATAGTATTTAATACAATGCTAATATTAAATATATGGATTACATAGTGTATATTTTCAGCTGGAGTTTGAGAAAATGGTGGAGGTAAGGTCACTCTGACAGTCTCCCCCATCCCCTTTTTGCCCCACTCCCCTGAAGTAGGTCATAAAACCCTGTGTGAGGATTGCCTTTTCTATCACTCCCTGTAACATCCTTATCTCCAAAGACAAAGGGACTCCCAGAGGCATCCAAAGAGGCTTTACTAAATTCCCCCTTGTCTGCTACACTTACCTCCTACTCTTTGCCTGATCATGTTTCTCCCTGTCTACTCGTCATGAACCCTAGCATAAAAATACCCATTTACCCATTTCTTTAGATCTTCAGCTCCTTACAAAGGTTCTCATTCATATAACTTACAATAAGTAAATTTGTGTGCTTTTCTCCTGTTAATCTGTCTTTGTCAGTTGAATTCTCAGACCCAGCCAGGGACCCGAGAAAAGGCTGAAGAAAACTTTTCCACTGCTACAATACCATAAACTGAGTGAGTGATAAACAACAGAAATTTCTTAATTCTGGAGACTTGGAGTCTGGGATCAGGGTGCCAGCATGGTCAAATTCTGGTGAGAACCCTTTTTGTGTTCAAAAGAAGTTGCCAACTTTTCATCATATCCTCACATGGCAGTGAGCAGAGAGGGACAGTCTCTCAGGACTCCTGTAAGGGTACTAATCCCATTTGTGAGGGCCCCACCCTCACGACTTCATCTAATTACCCTGCAAAGGTCCCAACTCCTCATACCATCACCATGGAGGGTAGGGTTTCTGACATGAATTCTGGGGGGACACAAACAATCTATAACACTTTCTCTGTTTAGACCATGGGAGTTTACAGCATCCTCTCCTGGGGAAGGCAGCCCTTGGTACCATAAGGAGCTAACTTCAGGTGTAACCCCTTCTGCTGGGGAAGCAGAATCCTTTGTCTCAATTAGCTAACTGTCCAGACAACCTAAAATGTGCTCCCCAGGTCACTTTTGGATAATTCTGTTTATTGAATCAATGAACCATATTACAGTGACTGGAATATTGTAGCTGCTCGAATGTTTTTCTGATACATGAAACAATTACTGAGGGAGCCTGGAGACTGCGTGGAAATTAGAGTTTTAGATTACTCAGATTCCAACAGCATTGTATTCTGGAATACCCACTAGTAAGTAAAGGTTCTAATGTATCTCTTCAGGAAGAGCTGTTTGTGGTACATGGCCTGAACCTTATGAAATTTCATGGTTTCTGGGGGAACTCCTGGTGAGTCTCTTTTCCCCCAGGTATCAGGAGGCATCCTGGAAGCCACATCATGGTATAGCAGAATCCAGAGAAGTAGGACCTTGAAATATTTGGCCAAAAAGTATCCACACTTCCAAGAACACATAACAATGAAAAGGATGTGTGGAAGACCTCATTTAGTTTCTGAATGTTGCCTGTGTGGTCCTTAGAATTCACATGGCTTCCAGATCCGTTCCGGGCTGGCAGGATTGGTAGATAAGGCATGCTTTGCCTAAGGGCACCTCAGAAATTGTTTTTACATTATAGCTTCTCTCACCAATAACTAAGATACCTCCAGGCTCACTGTAACTTGGAGATGAATAGAATCCTTTTCACCTTTGGCTCAGACTCTTAATGACAAAATACCAGAGCTTTTCAGAGGCAATGATAGGATACTGCCAAGTTAGCACTTTGGGGGAATAGGAGATGAGGAGCCAGAGAACTCAAAAGACATGGGAGATAAGTGTCCATGGTGAAGGAGGGGAGTAGAGAGGAGGGACCAGGGGAGTGTGTTTAGTCAAGGGGAGTGAGTTACAAGGAGGAGACCACAATTTGAGCCAACATGAACAAAAAGGAGAGAGAAAGACAGGTGTTTCATGGACAGCAATGGCTGAAAATGGAAATTAGTAATTCAGTCGGGACTCTGTCTCTTCTGCACATTCTTTTCTCACTCTTCTCTCTGTTCACCAGCTTTCTCTACTTCCTAGTCTGCACGGAGGAGTAGGGCTATCCTGTGGTGACTTCGTTTTTAGTTCTTAACACTTCAAGCCACGGCTGAGACTGCCTGGCTCTCTTTGGCTTGCTCTTCCAGATTCCTTTAGGAGGATGTGTGACTGGTCCAGCTGAGGCCAGAGGTCCAAAACCAGTCCAGTTTCAAAGGATTGGAGATCGGGCCCCTAGAAGTCCATCTCGGTGGGTTGGGCAGTTGTGGGTAGGGGAGAAGATTGGGTCTCATTAAGTCCTGGGTATCTACCTCTAGAGGGGTCATTTTAAGTAGTAGATAGACTCCTGCAAGGGAGGGAGTAAGAAAGAAGGGGAACTAGAGAGAACTTGGTAGATGAACTGGTATGCTCCCCAATGCTCTAGCTGTCTTTATCTGTGTTTTTGTCTTTGAGACTTTCCTAAAGACTTGTAGGAGGAAACAACTGGAAATGGCCAACAAGTGTGAAAAAATCTGGATTAGAGACCAGACAGAAGTTTCTTTTAATCTTTTTTTTTAAACCACTTAATTGAATTATGATTGACATACAAAAAGCTGTACAGGCTTAATTTATACAACTTGGTGAGTTTAGAGGGAAGTCTACGCCCACGAAGCCATCCCCGCCGCCTGCGCTGTAAACCTATCCATCACCTCCGAAAGTTTCCTCCCACCTGGTTATTTTGTGATTAGGAGACCAACCCTCGTAGCAACTTTTTGGAATACAATACAGTATTCTTAACTATCTGATAGCGTTTTCCAACCAATTCATTCACTGGTTTGGACAAGGACTTGGTTTTAGACTTCCCTGTGTACCCTTTCTCATCATTTTCCATCTTTTATGACCGAAGAAACACATTTAAAGGCGGTTTGGGTGGGTTAGAAGGGTCTTCCCGGAGACAGTAACTGTTCCTTAAGGCGCTTAAATGTGATCTTTCTCCTGACCTCATAAATGACAGGCTCAGCCAACTGTGTTAGGCAAATCCTGGCGTTTCCTGGGACTTTCTTTAATCTTGTGGTCCTAGGTCTTCTATACAGGAAACTTTATTTTATCCTTTATTCTATGACATTTGCTTTGAGTATTATCTCCAGAAGTTAAACTATGTCAAATTTTTTTGAAAAATGAGTGTATTGTCCTCACTGAAGCATTGTCATGGAATAAAGAGAGAGTTTCAAAGACTACAGCCGGTATTAAGACATCGCCTTCTTTTTTTCCTGAATCTAGGCTGAATCTTAATCAAAATGTTCTTCTTTTTCATAACCTCCACCCATGTTTCTGAAGTGCCTTTCAAACAATTTATTTTAGAATCTTTGTGTTTTATCTAGGTCCCTCTGGACATCACATGTTAAATTTAGAGAAGCACTCTTCATACCCTCCCCAGGACAGTTTCAATTCCTCTCCTCATAAGACAAATTTCCCCAACACAGTTTTCTCCACTCCCTTGTTCAGTGCTGCTTTTCACTGGGGTTTTCCACAAGACCTAAGGAAAACGTGGAAGTAAGCGGATGTTCTGACCTGTTGGCTATTTCAGTGGGCAGAGGTTCCCTAGGAATGAAGACCTAGGTGTGATGTCCATTTAATTTCTTCCCCTCAAACCATCTGGAGTAGGCTCTCATACTTTGTTTTATGAGTAAAAAGGGATTTATTATTAGAACAGAAAAAGATAAAGATATAGGACGTATGTAAACTGTGACTACAGTAATACTTTAACTTATCTGGTGCTCGTCCTGGCCTTCCTTGAAGGCTCTTTCCAGCCCTTGTGGTTTGGCACTTGTTCTTGGGATGCCATCAGAGTAGGATCAGAAGTAGTCCTTACTGGGCCAAGTGAAGATACCTGTTCCCCAACCATGGTTCTTAACTGAGGAATGCGTGCAGCACTGCTTCACAGTTTCTTTGAAGTTCAAAGCTTTGAAGCCCATTATTGGCCACAAAGCTCAGACCATGTTTGTTATAACCGGAAAGCAAATGGCAGTTACAGCATATCTTGGTATCACAATCAGGGACAATGTAACAGACGCATGTGGGTGTCAAGAGCAAACCTCTTTAATTGGCCAGAACATTTCTGCAAGGGAGGAAACCTTATGGGAAGCACCAGGAGGCAAGATGAGAGATCAGGTAGGCCTAAGGAAGGGTCTCAAGATGCATGGAACATCCCTCTTTTCAGATTGCTTTCTGTCGTTGACATTGTGCTAGTTTTTCTGGTTTGATCTAGGACCAAGGAAGCTATAACATGGTCATGCTAAGATGAGCATACAAAATGCAGAATGTCTCCTTCCAAAAATATCACTTCATGCTTCCTTAGACACCTTCCATATTCCTCTTTTTACACCTCCGAAGTTAAGGCCTGTGCTTTCACCCATCCCTATCAAATGCTGCTCCCAAGGAAGGAGCTTGTAAACTTGCTTATACTGAAGACGAAAGTCCTGCCTTTCCATACCCTGACCCCGACCCCAGGGCGTTTGTCACTTAATAGAAAATTTTAAGCCAGAAATCCATAGAACATTAGAGTCCCAATTTTCAAGTTTTCTTTGGCTGCCTTTTTCTGTCTTCTACTTGCCAATATGGAAACATCTGCTGTCTAAAGTTTTAGCTCTTTTTCTTAGCTATTAACCTACTTCTTTGGCCCCACCTTTTTAATCCCATTAGATTACAACTGAATAGTTTAATTAAAACTGACTACAATGTTAGAGTTTGATGGGTCAAAAAGTCTGCTTTTATATAGAAGCAATTCTTCTACACAGCTGCCCCCCCTAAAGGTAATGACCTCCTCTTTACATGCCTAACCCCCTCTCAGTACCATAGCCACCTGCTTTGTCTTGGGGGAGAAACTCAGCATCCCCTTTGGGTTGTGTGGTCAATGCCATCTTCCAGCTCCAAACCCGGCTCCCAGTGGCCTGGTGCACTCTGCATTCTGAGTAGGAAAATGTCAACAAGGCAGGGCTGTTTATAGATAAATATTGGATAGTTCTCTCTTTGAAAAGCAATTAGATGGTTCTATGTTATAAAGGCAATACCAAAGAGGGGACAGGCATCCATGATGGAAGGAGGCTGACTGACCTGCTAGGGAAAGAGAAGAGAAGTGGCAAGACACTAGTGGGAATGTAAAGGAATGATGGAATTCCCTGGTAGTTTAGTAAGTAAAATAGAAACCAGTAGTTCTCATGTCTTGCTGTACCACTGACTCATCTGGTACTTCCTGAAATACTTACGCCTGGACCGCATGCTCAGGAGTTCTGGTTTAAGTAGTCCGGGTAGAGGCCTGAGCATCAGTGTTATGAAATGTACCACCAGAGTTGAGAAACATTGATCTAGGACCAAAAAAAAAAGTCTTCAGTGTTTTCAGGACACGGGCAGAAATGGCTCCTCAAACTGAGGGAAATAATAAGACTCTGTCTTGGTGCAACACAAATGTGGACTCTATCTAAATGGAGGGAGTCCTGGAATCTGATTTTGTGTAAGCCTCTCTGGTACTGATTCAGGTGGTTCATGGACCATCCGTGGAGAAATAGTCCATAATGCAAAGAGAAGAGTGTCTCCTTTCTATGCACCCACTGTTTATGATGAACAAACACAGGGATCCTATGAGGAAAGCAGTATTATCCCATTTTACAGTTAAGGAGTCTCCGGTAAAGGAGATGAAGTAACTTGTCCAAGAACACAGAGCTAGTAAACAGCAAAGTCTGACATCCCGCACAAGTAGCCGAAGTGTTAAGGACAAGGAGAGCTCTAACCACGAATTCCTCTTCCTATGCTTTTCCGTGCTTCCTGTTGGCACACTGTTGGGGCCCAATAGGTCATTAGCTCTTGGCTCAAAGAGGATGGATACGAGGACCTGGCTGAGAAGCAGAGAGAATCATAGCTGCTGGTGCAGCCTGACCCAGACAGGGAGAGGTTATGGGGAGGTGCTGTGTCAGAGAGCTGTCCCAGTGCTGCAGATTCTCAGGAGCTGTGAGCTCTCAGCCAGCCTTGCTTATAAGAAAAAGCCAATAGTTTTAGAGAAAATTAGAAAGCCTCACTGCTTTAATTCTTACTGTTTTTTTTTTTTTTTGAACTCCTGTCTGTCAGATGCCAATCCTTGTTGTCCCTATAGGGAAATACACTCTCTTCCAGTAAAGAGGATTTGAAAGCTCCAGGGACACCCATTTGTAACTACAAATGTGACGGGCAGAAGGGCGACATTGTCAGGGTAGTGAACAGAGCAGGGAGTGAACTCCTGGTAGTGATCTTGGCTGCAACTGGTTTCTGAGGGGGAGAGAAGCCCATTTCCTTTGAGTCATTTCTTCTCCATCAGAAAGGACCATCTCTCCTGAGTTCTACACATTTTAGCCTAAAACAAGTACAGCTCAGAGGTTCTCTGTATTCCACTGCCTGCTTGATACTTCCATGTGGTTGCCTCGGTCAGTTCAATGTGTTCACCTTCTGGCACATTCTTGATGTCAGAGACTCACTCCTCTGTCCCCCAGTTTGCTCCAAGCAGAAACACAGCATCTCCCCTCTCACCCCAGAGCTAATCTAGCACCGAGTCTGGGGCTGTTTCCTCATAAGAACTTCTTGGATTTGTCTACTTCTCTCTCTCATCATTGTCACCTGCTCGTTAAAAATGTCATTCTTCTCCTCCTGGACCACAACAGGGGCCCTCCCTTTCACTGCTTTTCCTGCATCCATGCCTGCCCCTCTCGTCAGTCTTCCATTGTGTCAGATGAGTGATCTTTTCAAAATGTTAAGTTTTATTTTAAACCTGTAGATTAAAAAAAAAAGTTGTGTTTTAGAATAAGGATCGAAACCTCTGGCTTGGCAGGTCAGGCTTGACCCCTGCCCACTTCCCCACCTGCCCGCTCCCCACCCCACCTTACTTTTTCAATTCCATTCCCACTGATCTCCTTTGGTCTCTTGAGTGGCTCCTATTTGTTACTCTTTTGCGGACTTTGGGGACTTCCTCCCCTTTACCACGTTCATGCTTCCTCATCCTTCAGATTTCTACTCAAATATTATTTCCAGGGTGTCCTTTCCTGCCCCTCCAAAATGAATTTGAATCCTCCAGCAGCGCACCAGAGCTGGTGTGCCACATACACCTTCCAGCTGCTTATACAAGCACGCAGTCCCAGGGCAGGGCTCAGCCTGTTCTGCCGTCGCCGGATCTCATCCTCACCCGCGTGACGAGCACACAGCAGGTACTTTATTTGTAAGTGAAGAAATAAAGGGATAATAAATGATGGGCATGACAACACCCACCCCCATTCTTACATGGACATTTCTCCATTTCATTGTCCGGGCTACAGATGACTCCAGCATTTCACTCCTTAAAAACTGCAGTTGCTCAACTCACGTTTTAATGTAAGAACCTGGCTAGAATCAAAAAGAAAGTATATGATTAAAGGCTTTTTACTAAAAACCCTCTACTATTTGATCCCCCTTGAGCCCGTTAAGGACTTTGTAAAGTGGGGAGGGCTGCTATTATTGTCTTTGTCTACAGAAGAGGGATGGGGGGCCCAGTGCGGTGGGCTGATTGGTACAAGGTCGGACTGAGGTGAGGCATGAAAAGGAAAAGAGCCCTTGTTAGGATTTCTTTTGAACACAAATGATGATCATGTTAATAATAGTAGTAGCTAACCTACTGAGTATTGGAAATATTTTAGATGCTTTGCTCAGGGCTTTCTAAACTGTCTTAGAGGTACACTAAAACCTGAAGAGGTAGTACAGTGACTGTCTTTTCTTTACAGCTGGGGAAGCTGACCCAAAGAAAAGGTAAATGACCCACTGTAAATGAGGCACGGAGAGAAGTAGGCACCTGGTGCCAGCTCTCTGCTCCTGACAATGTACTCTGCTGCCTTAACTACGTTCATAGGATCTCCTGGCTTCCTAGATAACCATCTTTATCATGTGAAAAGAAATTAATACAAAATTATGTTGTTTTGCTATTGATCTGTCTTCCTTTTGTGGTTCCCTGTTTTCCTTTGTACCACATCCCGTTTTCCTGGGACCCTCCATTCTTCGTGGAAGGCAGGAAATTTGGCTATTGCTGAAGTAGCAGCAGCAACAAAAAGCAGACTCAGACTTTGCTGAAGAGCACCTCTGAAGTCTACGCCCACATCTTTTTCTTGTTAAGAATGTGATGGTCTTTTGTGCGCACGCACCCCCCCCCCCCACACACACACAAAATTTGCTCAGTTTGTCTCCTTTCCAATCTTGAATGATACTATATGTTCTGGGTTGAAGCCGTCTTAGTTGTGCAGGTAAGCTGATTGGTGGAGTGGAAAATGTTCTGAATTTCAGTTCCAAAGACTTTGCTTTTAGGTCCTGCTGTGTCATTGAGCTATGTGACCTATTGCAAGTCACTTACCCTCTCTGAACCCAAGTCTCTTCATCTACAAAGTGAGATAATAGCTTTGCCTTGTGAATAGTTATCTTGGTTTGCAGTGCATCTTTCTATCATAAAGGAATTACTGTGTGGTACTTCTTTTAGGAAAAGGGAAGAACATGAAATAGAACATTTTCATGAATAATTTCAAGGAGAATGCTAAAGAAACAGTCTTTCATTAGCCAGGTGGTACCACTGAATACCTTGAGTAAGTTTCCAAACGGCCAATGTGTAATAGGGTTCAGGGTAGGGAGGGGTTGGGGAATGGGGAAAGGAGGGAGGGAAAAAAATGAATAATTGCTTTTCTCTAGGCTTTGAGATGAGCACACTGCCCTGGGAAGAGTGAGGGACTCACGTAAAGATGGCTATTCTAATCAACTACACTTGAATAAAATTTTATTTTAAAAAAGGACTAGACCTATGCATAACAAAGACAATGCAGAAATAATAAAATGGCCATATTTCAGTGCTGGAACAATAAGTTATAATTTGTTACTTTTTTTTTTTTTAAAGGATTATTATTCTTCCTCCCTTCTCAACAATCTTTAGGGCTAGGAAGTTTTCCCCCCTTAAGTTTCAGTTTCCATGTGTTGATGGTGCCTGCCAGGAACACTGTGCGGCCATGTCAGGGCTCCCTGGGAAGCAGGCCACGATGAACCCGCAGGCTTAGGAAGGCGAGGTGGCCTCACTGCACACGCATCTGCCGTCTCTTGCCTACATCTAAGTTACGATGGGAAGGATACCCAGAGTAAGGGGGGTGGTTAGAAATCTCAGCTTGGGGACTGTGACTGCCCTCCTGTGTTTTCTCAGTACAAGGCACCAGGGCTTGACAGATGACTCTTTAATGGTTAGAGGCAAAAGTTATCAGTTATCAGTTAATTCACAAAACACACCAACTTATCTTAGGTGTAGCCATTTGTAAAACAGGCCCTAATCTTCATGACTGTTTCTACACCTGCCTTGCAGGGACTTACTGACTTTGGAACTCAGAATTACCAAGGACCTTTGGAGATACCTTCTGAACTGTCAGATGTTGAATGACTTTTGGCTCCTTGGTCACCTTGGTGACATTCCTGTCTGAGAACAGGCTGGGCCAGGTGAAGGTCTTGAGGACAAATATACCTGCTAGTAAATTCTCCTGTGCATCAGCACAGGCTTATTTTCAACTTATACTAGTACACAGGTCAGTGGGACAGTTTCACTGGTAGCTGCCATTTTTCTGGACCTTTCCATTCATACTCTAGTACTGTGACCCTCACTCGCTCTGGATCTAAGATGAAGGTTTGGTAGTTTGGACCTTGTTGCCTCTGAGACCAGATGGATGTTAATTTAACAATTGCTTAGCCTTTACCAGTGCCCTGGGCCCTTGCATTAACATCAGCTCATCAGAATTGTTTCATGCACTCCTGCAAGGTGCCTATTACCATTTTCCTCTTTCCGCTGAGAAAACTGAGGCTTAGAGGGTTAGCCAGATGCCTAAGTCATACAGCTAGTGACTGGCTGATTGGGGCTCGCGCCCAAGTGTTTTCGGGTTTAATTCCCGTGCTCTTTCCTTAAGCCACCACTGCCCAGTGGATGACAATGTCGACCTTGTGGTCAGGATGTCCTGTGCGACTTCACTTTGTGGAGCAGGAGATGGAGGTCTCTCCACTTTGACCTGAGTTCCTTTCTCAGGGCTCATTCACTGACCTGACTATGAGGTGCCCTTGAGGTTATCTCCCAGAGCCTGCAATTTCCCGGCCGCTGAACATGCCATTCTTGAGAGAAATCACTTTCTGTGCATCTGTTGCATTCCTACTTCAGCACTGTACTGGAGATTGAACAGTGACCAAAGGCAAAGCCCCATGCTCTTGGGAAACTTTCTAGGATAGGAGACAGAAAAGAAATAACATGTCAGATAGTGGTAAATCCTCTAGGATAAGCAAAGCAAGATAGGAGGATTATGAATGATGGAGATACTATTTTTGATGGAGAGAACAGAGGAGACCTCTCAAAAGAGATGGCATTTCAGATTAAACTTGAATTACATGAGCAGTGAGTCTTAGGGAAATCTGGAAGGAAAGTGTCAGAAATAGGCAGAGCAAAGGCCCTGAGGTAGAAACATAGGTAGATGGGCTCACGAAATAGCAAGAAGGCTGACTGACTAGGGTGGGTGAGGGAAGAGTGAAAGGAAAACAGATAGGATTGGTATTGGGAGAAGTGGGCACAACTTAGACTATGTTAGGGGCTTTGGATTTTAAGCATGATGGGAATTCACTGGAGTGTTTTGAGCTGGGATGGGATACACTGTTTTTAAAAGGCCCAGTCAGTTGTATAGATAACAGACTGCAGGGTGGGGGAGCCACAGAGCCAACAAAGCGATTAGGGGGCTGCCACCGAAGACTGGATTAGGCATGTTGGCGGACTGGGGTGGTCAGAAGTGGCTGAACTTAAAAATGTATTTTGAAGGTAGATCAGATAGGATTTTCATGTGAATTAGATGTTGGGGGTTATCAAGGTTATCACTCACTTTGATCCAAGGCCGACACTCAATTGCATATTTGGAATGGGTGGCTCTCACCCCGGGAACAGTCAAGGGGCAAACAGAATGGTGTGCACTTATTCTCAGCCTCATACCTTCTTCCTCCTGGGCTGTTCGATCCTTCCATTGTGGAAGGGCGTCCTCTCCAGTTAGGTGCCGCTTTGACACTGGGTCTTCTGTTAGGCATTGCTGTCTCCTGCATGTGGGAAGCTGATATTATTAAAGTAACCCCCGCCCCCCGCCGCCGTCTACTGCCCTCATGGAGCTCTTAATCTGACGAGAGATGCTGTATTACAAGACAGAGCGAAAGAAATGCTGTAACGGAGGTAAACAGAGCTCTGAGGGAACTGGGATGTGAGTAATTGATTATTCTAACTTTGGTCAGAAGACTAAAAAGGTTTGGTAGGGGAAGTGGCAAGATCTGAGCTTTAAAAGGAGATCCTCCAACTTTATGTGCATGGGGTCTGTTCATGGTCAGTTGCCTAATTTCTTGCCCTTGTCCTTTCTCCTTCTGTGACTGCTGGCTTTTTACTTATTGTTCCGTGGATGAGTAATCTTCCTTCATTCTGGAGGCGGGGGGTAGAAGCAGTGTGCATTTATCTTGGTGACTAAGGCTGCATGCCCAGTTAGAAGGGAGACCCAAGGCTTTTTTGTCCAGTGACCATAGTCATCAGGTCTCAGTGAGCCTGCCTTGACCAGTGACCCATCAAAGCCAGGGTAGGGAGTGAGCTTGTTAGGACTTAATAACATGAAACTTATGAAATCCCCTAACCCAGGGAGCCTGGGCCTTGGGGCCTAGAGAAGTTCTATTAACCTTGCTCTGTTGGTTTCCTTAGAGCTTTCTTTCCTTTTTGTTTTAAAATTTTTTGGGGGGGTGGGGAGGTAAGTAGGTTTATTTATTTTAAATGGAGATACTGGGGATTGAACCCAGGACCTTGTACACACTAGGCATGCACTCTACCACTATACCCTCCCCCTCTAGAGCTTTCTGACCTGCTAGGGAAGAGCATCTCCAGTCATTATTCATCTTAGACTGAGGTAAGCTCTGTGAGTGTTAGCTTCTGTCCTGCAGGGCTCTTTACCTGGTTTATTGGTTTCTCAGTCTTGAGGAAGTATTCCTTGGTAATAGAGACAGAATCATTGTCGCAACATAAGGCCTAAGGTTCCAGATGCTGTCAAGGCCCTGGTAGAGTCTCATGTAGATTATTGTAGATCTGTTGACAACATCCATACCTCTTGCAGAGTATGAATCTGTTGCTATATTGACAAGTGTCATTAGCTGACATTGGTATGAGAGATATATTTTTAGAAAAAAGCAGTGTGTATGGACTTGGAGTACTTGCCAACTAATTTTGTTGTGAGTTTTGTATACAACAAATTGTGTTTGTCTACCATATTTGATTCTAAGCTCCTGGAGAAGAGCATGTCTTACTTTCTTCTTCCAGGTTTAGAATAGTCATGAGCAGATCATGCTTCCAATAGAGTGTTAGTCAAGTTGCTTGACTCTTCTGTACCTCAGTTCCTTCAGATAGGAAATGGAAAACCTACATGGTTACAACATTAGTGAAATAGTAAACAAAATGATAAAACTGCTAAAGCACTTAGTACTGTGTCTGAATTCACAGTGAACACTTAATACACAGGACTATTATTATAGTGCAGTAAGTGCTCAGTAACCTTGTCTTGAGAGAAGGGAGGCTGTTGGAGACGAGAGGTCTGTTGGAGGAAGTGAAGTTCTATGGCTGGCACAGGGGAACAGGCAAGAGCTAGTGACCCCATCCCAGGACCATTCCTTTCCTAACAGGTAAGGGCTGGGGCTGTGCTTGGTGAAAGATGTCAGGATTTGTTTTGGGTGTGCTGTAAACCAGGTCACTAGCCTCTGAAAGGCATTTGCCAAAGGTTGAGGAACTCCTCCTAGTAGCATGAGAAACATCAAAGGCTGGAACTGGACTGACATTTGGGCTCCTTGTCTGAGAGGCTCTGTGCCATCAGCTCCAGCCATGGAATGGAGTAGAATAGATTGATACCTCATTCTAATGCATCTCTAGCTCACTGACTTCTACCTATTTTTAACGTGACTTTTGGTTGCTGAGTAATGTCTTATCTAATGACATTGTATGAAGTGTCAAGAGCAACCATAATGGGCAGAACACATGTCCTCTGCTGTGAAGATTGGGCCTTCTTTAGGGTAGATCTCTAGGGACCAGAAGGTGGGATTGGGGGATTCTGGATCAAAATAAACCAACTACTGGGGTTGCCTCTTGAGGGTACCCAGGTACCACACATATTTCAAGTATGTGTGAGCATCTGCCTTTCATGACAGGACCAAAACCCTAGAGTTCCCAGACAGCTTCTCACATCAGCTTTACTCTCGGCACAATTTAATTGGAGAAAAAGATGACTCCCAGTTGTAGAGTTCCTTCTTGACACCTTATCTTGTCTAATCCTTACCAGAAGCCTAAAAGTAAGTATTGTTATCTCCTTTATCCACATGAAAGTATAGAGATTACAGTAACTTTCTCAAGGTCATGGGATAGGAAGGATTTAAACTTAATCTTTTAAGCTTCAGCTATACTGCTCACCTCCCAGTAGGCCTCTGATTTATTAAAAAGTGAGCTTGCAATGTTTCATGCAAATAATCTTGGTTTCTTTAGACTGTTGAGTCTATTCCAGTTCTGTGATTATCCTCTGGCCACTAATTTAATCATTTTGTTAAAAAAGAAAAAGAAGTGTTAACTCCAGAATAGCAATTTTCTGACACCCTTCTGGTTAACTGAGGATTTTTTTCTTTGGTACGATGCAATGCTGAAGTTCTTTAGTGGCATAGGTATGTATAGAAATACTTAAAAAAAAATTCCATGCCATTCATCCTTTCTGAGCTGTGATAAAAATCTTCATATATGTGAACATACATTCTCCTTCAAAGTTCACACTGTGGGAGGTCATATTTATTTCAGCTTAGGTCCTCATTGGTCCCTCACTTTGGGTATTATTTTTAGACCTAGATAACAAGCTATGAAAGAAAATCTGTCCCATTTAAAAAATTAATTTCTTCTATTGAGATTTCAAATACATATGTAAAATTAGCTAAATTAAAGATCTGTTGCCCAGCTCATTTATATCCAAGATCATATGCTTTGGAGATGATGTGGGAAACTGAGATCTGCTGATGAAGATTTCTCCATTTCCTACATATGGCATGCCTAATTAAAAATTAGAAATAGTTCTATCCATTAAAACCTACCCACCTTCCATTTTGCATGACATTGTCAAGAGGGTTTCACCTTCAGACATGTCTAAATATAGTTTAATTAGACCCAATGTGGAAATCTACAATCTGCACTATGGCTTATGAGCAGTGCTCCAAATCCTTTTGCATTTTTATAAACATCATTAATAATAGGTCAATTTCACATTTGCTAAAAGTCACACATATGGCTTTTCTCACAATTTCATTTCTTGAATTATTGAGAGAAAGAAGACTTGTCTTTATCTCATCTTTATAAAAAAGAAAACTATCTAGAATATTTTCCAGAAAGGAACACTATAGTGTTGAAAAATGTGGGCTTTAGAGTCAGGTTGTCACTGAGTCCAAACTTGTTCAGCTTGCTGCACGACAGGCAAATAAACTGAGACAAGGGCAAATTAATTCACAAAGCCAGCAGACTGAGAAGATGGCAGGCTAATGTCCTGGAGAACCATCTTCCCCAAGTCAGAATTCAGGTTCCTTTTATACTGAAAAAAGGGGAAAGGGTGTGGTTGATTGTTGCAAACTTCTTGGTGTTGGAATCCTTTGTTCTTATGGCTGTCCTCAGAGGTCAGGTCATGATGTCCCTGTACACCTCCAACAAAACAAATGTTATTCTCTGTTCTGCAACTTTTTATCTCTATATGAATGGAAAAGTATTATACCTTTAAAGGTCAGAGACTTGAGAATGAGTTATCCTGTATATTTCAGGCTATAGGCAACACTTTTTTTTTTTCTTCATGAAAAGTGCAGAGCCAGCATGACTAAGCACAGGAAACAGTGCAGGGTAGAGCTAAAGGAACAGCTCTGCTATGGAGTCAGACTTGTTCTTTCCTATTACAAGATTACTTTCGGTTCTGACTCTGCCACTATAGGTTACTAGTCTTTATGGAGCAGACCTGATCTTGCTTACTCAGTTTTCTCATCACTTTTCTTACTTCTGTTTTGCTGTTGAGAACTCTATCAGTTTCTTCCTTTGCTGGGAAATCTTTTTCTCTTCTGGTGCCTTGTAAAATTTTCAGTATCTTTGATATTCTGCTGTTTCTTTATGATGAGTGTAGACATAGATATTTTGTTTAATTTTTTAGGATTTGTGGTACTTACTCAATCTGAGATTTGATGTATTTTATTAATTCAGGAAGTTTCATAGCTGTTACCTCTTTGAATATTGCTCTCCTTCATGCCCATTTTCTAATATTCCTAATAGACATATGTTGGATAGTTTCCTTCTGGTTTGCCATATCTTTCAACATTCCTTACAACTCCATCACTTTATCACTTGGTGATATGTCTTAGGCTATTTCCTCAGCTCTTATTGATTCTTCCATTGACTATATTAAGTTAGTTTTTTCTTAGTCAATTAGGTTTTAAAAATTAATATATATTTTTCATTTCTAGAAGTCCTTTTTTTCCCCTAGATTTCTTGTATTTTTTTATGGTTTCTCATAGTTTCTTTTCTTGTATCTCTTTAGGCATTTAAAATATTCTAAACTTGTTCAGATGATCATTTGTCAGTCTTAAGGGCTATTAATCTTACTGTCTGCTGCTTATTTTCCAGCATGTTTTATAGTTTATGACTGGGAACCTCTAGTATGTCACCTTTCCCTCTGTAGGCCTTTCGCATGGCTCTGGTTCAGAGCAGTGTTTCATTTTCTTCTGCTGTGTGTCTCAGTAGTATCAGCTTGGATTTTCATCACTCAAGGGAACTATAAGTTGGACTCTAGACCCCAGATCATGTAGGCTTTTGACTGAAGAAAATTTTTTTACTCACCCAGAATGTACGATAGTGAAAAGACTATTGCTGTCTCCCCGAGATAGTAGGCAGGTTTTATCTGTTCCCCCTTTTCTGAGGGTGTGGCAATTGAGGGTCCTGGCTTTATTGTGGGATTTATATTTCAATTCCTGATCACCCTGTATGGACATTAGGACCTGAACCTCTAGCAATTAGAGGAGACCTCCTGGTTCTGTATTGTCCTGCATACCATTCACATGGACCCCTAGCTATTGCAATGTCAACTTGTGTATTTTCCACCATTTTAGTTCCTGATGCCCAGGGCTTTTGCTTTTTTTCCCAACTTCCTTAATACATTTAAAAATGCTTTTATTTTAACCAGAATTTCTAAGCATTTGCAGTAGAAGTATTTATTAGTTCAGCCTATCATGTTAATAAAAGCATGTAGTGTTATTTTGAAGATTAAATGAAAGTTTGCATATATGGAATTTAGTACAGTACCTGACGCTAAGCTTGATCCTTTCAGTATTAGCCATTTTTACAGGACAATTTGCATAAGATCACAGTGAACCTCAGGTTACTGCTGAGAGGAGGAAGAAGCAACTTGAGCATACACGTTTGGTTATTTCCACACAATCTTTTGATAATTCATAGGATTGGGTATTGATAAGCATATGCCAAGTTTCTAGCTCTGTTCCTGGAAGATCTCCGTTTCCTCATCACAGCCTCCCAATAGACAGTGGATATCTCCAGTGGCTTGAGGTTTTTGTCAGAGGCTTCTCTTTATCATTTTGCCATCTTTTTCACGAGAGTTTTATGGAGAACATGGTGTGATTCTTTGCCTATAGTGATAATATGCTGTCAAGTATACTTTTCACTAACCTACCAGTAAAATTAACATGATTTGCAAAGATGACATGTTTTTTTTCCCCAATAAAACAAAATCCAAGGCCATTTCATGGCCATGAACAAAGAAAAGGCTTAACATTAGCCCCTCTTGATCATGTCTGTCATTTACCACAATTAGTGTCACAGGTCATTGATGCTAAGCAGATGGTGATGTTTTTCTTTGGCAATTAATAAAACATATTACATTGTTCTGAAAATGAATAATTAACTCTGTAAAGTCAGGGGACAGTAAGAAATGTATTCTAGATTCTTTAGTACAAAGTGTCATTTTAGCTTTTACCAATTTTTCAGCTTTTGTAATAAATATATATTACCATATCCACAACAGTAGCATTTTTAATAAGTTACTTATAATTAACCAGAAAATTGAACTAACTTGCAAGCAAAAAATGAGAATAGTTAATATGTTTAGTCTTTTCAAACCATGGACTATTTCATTATTATTCAATAATTATGCAAACAAAAATGATGTAGTATTACCAAGCTGTATTCAGAGCAGAATGATTCACTGCAAACAGTTTATTAACAACAAAGAATAAAAAAACAATCCAGGTATCCTGTTCATGAGTCTAGAAAAATGAAAAAATAAGCTAATGAAAATAGGGAGATGGAATCAATAAGGATAAAAGCAGAAAAATGAAGCCATTAATAGGTTTTTGGAAAGATAGTAAATAGTTTAAATCTTGGCAGTGCAAATAATGGAGACCACATATACATAGTATTTGAAATGAGAGGATATAACCAGAAACATTTAAGTAATTAAAAGTAGAAGTGATAAAACAAAACCTCAGTGAAACTTAAAATATTAACTAATAAAAAATCTTAAGAAGTAGAAAATATAAGTAATGACCATGCGAGGTTTTTTAATTTATTACAGATTTACTATATTGATTAGGCTTTAGCCTGGAGCACCTCAACAAGTGAGTTTTTGTAGGTTATTCTTAATCTATTAAAACTATTCCAGATTTCTGGTAGAAATCTTCAATACAAGGCATACTTATTTCCCTCATTTTCTTAAAACATGCCGGAAACAGCAAGAAAAGCATAACTCATCATTTATAATAATAGAAGGAAAGGCTGTCTACTACAAACTCAAACTATAAAGCATTGGTCAGAGATCTGTGATATCACTGAGATGAGTGTGCTGAGAGGTGTTCTCAATCTTCTTCAGGATAAGGAATGGAACACTCATGGTAGATGTGGAATGTCTCTGTAGAGACTTGGTTCAAAAATCACAAAAAGTAAAGGAAGTACAACTGAACAATCCACCTTACTCATTTCTGTTGTTTCAAACCAGCTCTCCTAATTGAGGTGGGTGCCTGGGATAGGGTAGAGTGACCCAAGGAAAAGATAGCAATTGCAGATTGCAACAGAAAAGTCACAGAGCCATAATAGTTCCTGTTAAGCTTTACACAACAGTTAGTATCTGATGGGAGCTGATTTAGATTAAATTACCTTGTTTAATTTTCATAACATGTAAAAGTTGCTACTAACCCCATTTTACAGATGAAAAAACAAAGACAGATAATTAAAAATACTGTTCTTTGACCTTGTAAGTGGTAGCATTGAGATCTGAATCCCATGGGTGGCTTCAGAACCTGTGTTTTTAATGGTATTCCTCTGTGCCGCATCCCCACTTCTCACCAGTTCTACTATCTTTTCCCGTAGGACACTAAAAGATTCAGTGAAAAGGTAAAAAAGAGATCAAAGGGGAAGCTGCAGATTGCCAGATCACACCCCTCTTCCTCCATAAAATGTTCATCTGGAATCTGGCAGATATATTATTCAAAGATGGGTAAAAGTATTAAACAAGAGGAAATGAACAATATCCATTGTAAAATGAATTGCCCCAAAAAGCATAGGAACGGTTCAGCTCAGTAATGCTCTATACTCTTTGCTACCCTAACATAGGATGGATAAAGTTATTCTCAAAATAAGAAAAGCTAAGGAATATTATATGTTAACTGGATAATCTGAAAAGCCAGTTGGAAAAGCTCAAACAATAAATGGAAGTGAAACCTTAGACATTACACAATGAAAACAAAAAGTAGAAAAATAACAAACTCTAGCAAAGATAGGGTGAATGGCTTAGAAAATCACCTAAAATGAAGAAAAGAGTAAAGTTTTTATAATAATATAAAAGTTAAATGAGGGTGGTCTAATAAATGCGCAGCTGGTATTTTTAACAATGAGAACAGAACAGATGGCACAGATTCAAACATCCAATGCCAAGGAGGGTGAGTTTCAAGAAGGCAGCGAAATTCAGCATTAGAAAAAGTAACTGGATGTTTTTTATATTATCAATAAAAATGAAGAAATATAGTATCTTGATAGGTGCTTAAAAGGTATTTGAAATTTGAAATACATCCTGATTTAAAACTAAGTTACTAGAATAGGGTTAGATGAAATTGATATAATAAAAATAATCTCCAATGACCAGATATGTTTTAATTGTTGGAAGACTAGATTTATTCTCTTTAAAACCAGGAGGAGGACAAAGGTTCTGTTATTACCAATTATTATCTTCACTTTTGTAATGTTAGCCAATTCAATTAGATAAGAAAAATAAAACCTATAAATATATTAAAAATATAAATATATTACAATATAAATAAAGTAGTAATATTATGACTATTTTAAAATAATATGAACTAATAACAAATATATCAAAAAGATAAGTAAATCCTGGAAATAGAAGAAAAATAGAGTCAGTAATTCCATGAGATTATTTAGCCTTGATAGAATGGTAATCAAAGACTTGAAAATTAGGACAATGAGAAATAACACTTCTTACTGAATTAGAAAGCTACACTTAGTAATGATACTCAAAATTACTAAGAGTGTGTGAGACAATATAACATATACTTTTAATACAACTATACGTTAGTGTAACATTTCAGAAGTCTTGGAAATAACTCTTAAATGTTTCTACAGTTTGGCTCAGCAATTTCACCTCCAGACATATACCCCTGAGGAAATAATTGGACAACAAGTGTTGAATATAAGCCAGGATATACCTTAAAACAATTTAATTTCAGTTCTTTAATAACAAAAAATTAGAGGTACCTAGGATGTTTATGATCTATTGTTAAATAAGAAACTGGTAAGAAGGTTTTATATAATTTCACTTTTAAAAATTTTTGGAAGTATGACAGAATTGTATATGTAGGTGGGAGGGTGATTTTTTAATTTATAGTTTCTGATTTCTTCAATGATCATCTATTTGTACAATAAAAGAGTTGATGTGCATAAGAACTTTTCAATATATCACATTATATGGGGAAAACAATGTAAACATTTCTTACTCAGTTTAATCTCGTGCCAACCAAAATACTTAGGAAAAAACCCTGAAATTAAACTAAAATGTTAATGTCAGTTGCCTCTGGGAAATGAAATTGAATCATTTTATTCCTCATAAGCATTTTCTCTACATCTCTAAAATGGTTTTTGTAGTTTAAAAAAAAAATGCAGAATGCCAAAAGCAGAGCAAGAAACATGAAGAAAAGTAATCCTTAACCTAGTCGTTAAATTAAAATTTGCTCTTCCTTTGAGTTAGTTCATTAATCTGTGGCTTCAAGTGTGACCCCAGTAGGGGCTCATTTGAATCACACCATCTTGGCATCCATATTTTATATTCCCTCCAGGAGGCTTATTTTGAGGAAATATACAAATTAAGACAATAATTTAAGAAGTGGAAGTAAAAAGAGCCCTACTTCATAGCCCTATGTTTCTGACTAGTTCAGTTTTCACATGTTCTCTTGGATCAAACACAGGACTGTCCTGCATTGTACCAGCCTTGAGGTTGAAGTAAGTAAATGGGAATAAAAAGATAATCTTGTTTACACTGAAATAAGGTTTAAAGGAGCTCATCCTTTAATATTTCTCCTCCTCTATTTTCTTCTTAAATTGTAATATTATCATTTATCTTACTGTTTTATAAAAATGATATAAGCTTATTTTTAAAATGCAAGCAATGGAAAAATATGGAGAAGTAAAACATCATTTAAAATTCCAACACAGAAGAATCTTGAGTGAATTTTGCTAATATTTAATGATAAATAGAACTCTGGATGTATTCAGAAAGGGGAAGATGACTAGATCAGTAGCAGGAAGTAATTTAAGAAAAATGGCATCAGTCTATACTACTTTTTAAAAAATGTACTGAATTTACCTTAAATTAAACCAAAAGAAAAAAAATTAAATACAAATAATTTCTAAACTGCAAATTAACATTTCATCAGCAGAAGAAATCATAGGTCTTAAGAGACAACACTGAAGTAAAAATAGATTGAGAGAGAATTTACAAGGTTAAAGTCATATGCATGAGTATATATATCCAGAAACATTTCAAACTTTTCTCCCAAATCACACTTTTTATCCTTAGTGTGTCTATCTACTAAGATGTAGTAGTGTATCCACTGGGTTGTAGAGCTTGGAGTTGAACTGAAGGAAGCCATTACAATAATAACTTCTGGAAGCCAACAAATTGATTTCTATTGACGATTAAAAGGATGCAAGACAGGGAAGATGTGCCCCTCAGCATGCACCACCACTGCTGGAATCCAGTATTCCTGCTCCTGCAATTCACAGGGACACCAGTCAGCCACTCAGTATTCCTACCACAGTTGTCAGGGCTGACCTTACAATACAGCAGAAGTGACTTATATTTATTTGCACATGAAATCCTAGGGATAAGAAAAGTGAAAAATCTCCCATTCCTTTTATCCTCTTTCACGGTCTCAAGATTTGCTAGCTAGCCAAGCAGATGGAAGTTCCCCTTCCCTCAGTGTGGTCATCTATCCCTTTCCAGGCAGACTCGGATTTCTCCAGTAGCTCACAGTCGAGGACTGAGGTTTGTATATGAAAGCGGGTATGCTGGTGGAGCCATAATGGGAGACCTTGCCTGTACTGCACTGAGAATTTGTAAAAGGGAAAAGTGAAGATCTGCCCAGACAGTAGTTTCTAATGTTAGTACTTGGACTGACTGTGCTTCATGTGGAACTTGTATATTGAGACTCTTTGCTGGCTCCTCCCATCAGCACTGACACACTTATCCCCCAGGAGATACTGGCTTCCAATGGACCATGGCTATGCCCTCCACTGAAATTACCCTCAGCTGTTGGGAACTGCCCCACCTGAAGTTGCACTTCCTGGAGGAGATGGCCCGTAATCTATGACTTATTGAGGCAGAACATGAAGACCCTTCCCCCATGTTCAATTTGGGATAACTCTGAAGGGTCACTTGAGTCCAGAGCTCCTTGTAGGACTGAATGAGGTTCAGTTGCAACAGCATTGCAGGTCAACTTCACCTTCAGCCCAGTCTTGCCTTCCTCACTTTATTACAGCTGTCTCTCTTGGCAGTATTCTTCAGAATGCCTCTGCACAAAATGTAAGACAGTGTTCTCACTACTAAGAGGCACAAGGTGGAAAATAAGTATAATAGTAAGTTTTTCATAAAGCTAAATTTTATTCAATGTAAAGGATACTTTTTGTCCCATTCATAAAAAACATGGTGATGATAGATGGTGAATTTATAATGTATGACCTCAGCTCTAGAATTTCTTTCCCAGCAGTAATGCCAACAGATAGGAAATGCAATGAATTTATAAGTTCATGCGTTTTTTTGGTACTGGTTGTCATCATGCCGGAGGGATTACAGGCAGCTAGCTATGTGTCCAAGATGATCTCAGGACAGTCTTGGGATTTCCCTTTGGCCAGTTAATCTCTTACGATTTTACTCTATTCTTATGCCACTCCCCTCAAAGCTCATTATAATGTTATCACTGTGAAAAGAGGTGCTATGTAAGTGGGGTTGGGGAGGGCAGACTAGAGGGTGCTAGATCTCCATTCACATGGCCAAATGCCACCTGACTTGGTGGCTCTGATGATTCTCATGGCTCAGTCCAGAACAGACACTTCCACCTTCTCTCTCCTGTGTCTTCATATGTATCATTGTGACTCTGAAATGCTCTACTGAAACATGCACTTTGTGTGTTCAAGTTCAACTGACAAAGCGTGCAACATATTTTCAAGCACATAAAATAATTTAACACAAACTTCTCAATAACTTTATTTTATGCATATATTACTTAAACTAATACATCTCTTACCAGACCAACAGGCTGCCAAATCTGCTCCTTTCCATGAGGCCAGTGTCTTTGTGGTCCAAGCAGCCTCTTCCAAGCTCACCCCATCTCTCCCAGACCATGTCCCCCTCACTTAGTCTGGGGAGTCTGTCTTCCACTGCCTTTCCAATTTCTGGTTATGCCCTGTCTCTTTCAGAGCTTTCCCTTTGATTCTCAAGAGCCTTTTCCTTCAGCAAAGCCCTTTCTTATGATTCAGAAGTTTTTTACTTTCAGAATGATTGCTTTTGTTAATAGCTTAAAGTCTATTTTAGGAGTGAAAAAAAAACTCAACATTTACTGTTTTTCTTGATTTTCTTGCTGTGAGGAATTTAATTCTTCTAGAGGCAATGTGAGTGCTTCTAGCCAACTAGGAGAGAGAGGTCGTCTTATATAAGGAAGTATAGAAAACAATTGTAAGGTCTATTGGGCAGCATAAATAAACCAAGCATTTCTGAGGCTGTGTGGTAGCCCCTGTTCTGATGGCTGTGTCTTCTGCCTGGAGAGACTACTTCCAGGTGTTTAGTCACTACCCGTGATGCCACCACTCACCTTTCTTGTAACTCAACTAACCAAACATTTCCCAGTACTCTTCCCTGCTGTGCCGAGACGTATCTTCTCAAAATCCCATTCTTTTCAGTCCCTATTATTTGATCAGTGTTAAGTTTAATCAAGATAAAATCTATTACCTTGGTCTTCTGGGTGCAGGCTTTACATAGGGCTTAGGAAGGGAAGCATGAATACAAATGCAGGGGCTCCTCTGTGGTATTTCTCTCCAATATTTCCTAGTGGTGATTCATGCAACCCACGAGTTTTGCAGAATATATTCAAAATGACCATCTTCCTTAATTCAGCATGTAGAGGGTTTTAAAAATTTATGACGAAGATGCAGATGAAGCTCTGTAACTAGCTATAGAAAGCCTTGTTCTAACTAAGCTGCTTTCGCTTTCTAATTAAACCCTAATTAGAACTCATAATTTCACTGAGCGGCATGAACACTGCCTGAGCTATGAAAGCTTACTATGGTTGTTTAAAACCCATGGGTGTTAGAATAACACCAAAGCTGTCTCACCTGGATGTGGAGAGATTTAAATATAGAGTAATCTCTTCCATTTTCTGGTAATTTCAAGACATGTTTCATAAAATGGGCTTTCCATAGGCTAGCAATTCTTTTCCTCTCTAATCCATCTTTTACTCTGTTCAGTTACCGCTTAAACATATAGCCCTGATGACCTCACACCTTTGCCTCCACTCATGTCTTAAAACTTCTGTTGGCTACAAAATAGAGTCCAAAGTTGTTGCTACCTAACACAGATGACCCTGCCTGGCCTTCCCAAACCATTCCTCTCACAGAAACCATGGCTCTCAACATCTCTGTCCACCGAGCTTATTCCTGGGCCACATGGAAACACTTGTCGTGTCACAGATCCGAATTCATACGATTTCGTCTCTGTTTTCATGCATGCTATTTTCTGGTTGGACTGTTCTTCCTCCCTTCTCTGTACTATGACTACTAATCACCTTGCAGATGGCACAGTGATGAAGTGTGGACTCTGGATTTAGTGGTGGTTGGATTTGAATGCCCGTTGGTACGCTGCTTACTGTCCGTCTGATGTTGTATGAGTTATATCATTCTCTCCCATCCCATAAAAAAAACTGGTTCTTGTAGTCTTCTCAGATGAAAAAATAAAAGCAAATAGAGGCACTTACATGTTTACTGTCATGATCAAAGAAGAGGGAATGAGGTGAAAATGAGATGATTACGGTTTTGATGTGAAGTAGCATTCAATATTTGTTTCCTATCAACGTTTTCATACTTTAAAGTGGTGGACATAACTATTTGAACAGCTAGAGAAATTGTGATTTCACTTCAATGGGTAATCGGCTTTCCTCATAGAGAGGTGATAGCAAGTGTCAATGCTCTCCAGCCAAATACCACCAGGAATGTACCTGTAGTTGTAGTTGGGTTTATTACTCATTGCAGTGAGGGATAGCAAACGTCACAAGGAATTGTGGGGCTTCTCAATAAGAGGGTGTTAAAAAGATCCCATTAAAAGATTTGGGCTTAGGTTGGGTGGTTTTAGGAGAGTCTAAGGAAGAGAAGGTTTGCTGTGTATTGGGTGCTGTCAAAAAGCAGAGACATACTACAATTGGGTATCTCAGTCAGCCTTAACCTATAGGAAGGACAGAATAGAGCAAGGATAGCACAGGAGAGGGTATGTTAGGTCTTTAAGCGGGTTGTACAATGACTTTGCATTTTTCTGTGCTTGGACAAAGTTGAGAAGTGGCCTTGTTTTGTCTCAGTTTATCATGGACTCAGCATATCTGATGCTGTGTTCTAAGAGATTGTTTATGTCCAACAGAATCACAGAGCCTAACGTGAATGCCAGGCCAACTTCAAAAACCATCAAAGCCTAACTGCACGCGTTAGACCAGTTCCCAGATGTCAGTATTTGCTTTTTTCCTTTTTCATGAGACAGAAAAGTGAAAGATCATACAAAAAGTACTTCTGCAGTTTGTGGCCTCTTTGGATCCTCTGTACAGGAATCATAGAGAAACATAATCATCTGTCTGGAATCTTCTGGGTGAGACTTTAACTTACAGATGAGGGGGGGTAGCAGGTAGGGGCTGAAATTTGATTCAAGTTTTACCCTCCAATGTGAGAGTGAGAGCTGTCTTTGCTGCAAGTGTGGCCAGAAGATGTCAGCCTGGAGGGAATCCATAGGAAGAGTCCAGGCAAGCAATCCTTTCCTCTGCTTTGTCCACTGACTCCCAGTCTCCCCCGTATGTGTATTTCTTGGTAGCGCTCTATGTCTGGGTCTCTGTGGATGACGCTAAGACTGCAGGTAGGCATGTTTCTGTTCCTGAGTGTCATTTTCAGTGCTGACCTTTCTCCCTCTGTGTCATGTCTTGCTTGTATTTTTGAAGGTATCAGATTGATTACATAATACTAAAGACACCCAAAAATCTAAAGAAAAATGTAACAAATGTTAACATACCTACAACTACTTTATATTGACAACCCAGATTCCCTTTCTGTGGTACTGGCTGATCCCTGCCTTTCTCCTTCCCAGAGGTAACCATTATCCTGAATTTGGTGTTTCTTTCTCACACATTTATTTACACTTTCATACATATTTAAATCTCAGAAAGCAGTGCATCGTGCTGCTTTGAATGGTTTTAAATTTCATATGAAGAGCTTCATATCTATGGTTCGTCTCACATCTTTTGTTCAACATGTTTGAGATTCACCCATGTTGAAGCACACATAGCTCTAGTTCACCCACTGTCTTTGTTATGTATCAGTTCTTGTTATAAATATTCTCAATGACTGATTTTCTTGCATTGGATATTATGATTGATAGGGGTTTATTTTGTTGTTGTTGAACACAGTTTTGTCATGAACATTTTCATATGCATTTCCTGCTATACAGGCGGGTGAAATTCTCCAGGATTTGTACGTGGGAGTGGAATTTCTGACTCATCAACTGTGTGCCTGCAACGTTAATTGTCAAAATTGATCACATCAGTTTACCCACCCACCAGCAGTGTAGGAAAGTTTCCCCAAGTCTCCATATTTTGCCAATGTTTGTTATTGTTGGACTTTAAAGTTCTTGTGATATGAGAGAGTGAAATGGTATCTTTTTGATTTTCTTTTATATTGTCCTATTTGCTGGCTAAATTGAGCAACTTTTCACGTGGTATTTGCCATTCTAGTGGTATAGGTCACCTGAATTGGCTGTTATATCCTTTACCTATTTTTCTATTTGGATGTTTGCCTTCTTATTAATTGGAGAAGTTCTTTGCATGCACTGCATGCAGTGTTTGGTTGGTTGAATGGTTGCAAATATCATTTTATAATCTGTAGGTTATCTTTCCATTCTTTATGGTATTTTGGATGAATGGAAATTCATCCAAATTCATCTATTGGTTTTAATATAGCCAGATTGTTCCAGCTTTTAGTATTGTGTGAAGGGCATCCCATGAGTTAGTGGCTTAAAGCAATAACAGGTTATTACATCCCTTGGTTTTTCTGGGTTGGAATTTGGGAAGGGCTCAGCTGAGTGCTCTGACTGAAGACTTTTTGTGTGGTTGCAAAGGGATGGTGGCTGGAACTGGCACAATGGGGAGCTGACTGGACATTGCTCTTTCTTCGTGTGGTCTCAGAACTTGCCCTTGTGATGCCTCTGTGGGATTCTGCTTAGGTTTCTTGACAGCATGATGGCACGGGGTAGTCAGGCTTCTTGCTTGGCAATTTGAGGCTCCAGTGTGTGTTTATGCAAGCACGGTGAGAACTATATTTCCTTTAATGACCTAGCCTTGGAATTTTGTTGTCAATTCTGCTGTATTTTTGGTCAAAAACAGCCACAAAAGCCCCCCCATTTTCAAAGAGAGAAGACATAGACCTCATCTCTGAATGAGAGGAGTGTCAAGGTCACATGGTAAAGAGGAGCATGTGGAGTAGAGAACATTGTTGCAGTCATATTTGGAAAATAGGATCTGCCACATAGATTTATCAGTATTTCCCTTTTATATTTTTTAAATCTAATGTAAATATCCATCACTAAATGAAAGACAGTCTTTATAAATTTGAGTTGGCTTTACACAGTGGTGGCTTCAGTACATCTGGAATTGATTTCTGCTCAGTGTATAAGGAAATAACCTAATTCGATTCTAATTATTCTAGCACACAGTATTTTTCTTCTTATCATTGATCTGAAATGCTACATTTGTTACAAATTAAATTTTCACATATGCATGATTCTATTTCAGAGCTGCCTATTCTGTCACACTGAAATTTTTATTAATTGTTACAGCTTTTAAAAAATTCTCCCCACATTGTTCTTAGAAACTATTGTTTATTGTCTTTTATTCTTTCATATAAATTTGAATCAGTTTAAGAACTTACAAAATCCTATTGGAATTTCTTTGTAATGGAACTGAATTTGTAGAATAGTTTGGGCAGAATTGTCATCTTCATAATATCTTGTCCTGTTATACATGTGTATAGTAATGGTCCTTATTTATTTATTATATAATTCAAAAAGTTTTATATTTCTCCTTGAAGGTCAGACATATCAAATTTCTAAATTGTTTATTTCAAAAGGTTAATTTTCTATTCTGGGAAACAGACATGCAAATGATTCTTATAAATTGATCTTGTATATAAGATCTTTGCTGAACTCAATATCTAATAAGTCTAAAATGTCTGTATGAAGACAGATAGTATATGATATTCCTTATATGAAGAATTACAAAAAATACAAATAAGTGTATGTGCAAAACAGAAATAGGCTCATGGGTATAGGAAAAAACTGGTGGTTAATAAAGGGGAGAAGGAGGTGTGGGGAGAGGCAAATAAGAGGTATGGGATTAAAAGATGCAGACTACTATGTATAAAGCGGATAAGAAACAAGGATATACTGTATAGCACAGGCAATTACAGCTATTATCTTAAAATAACTTAATGGAGTATAATCTGTAAAACTGAATCACTACACTGTATACTTAAAACTAATAAAATATTGTAAATCATCTGTACTTTAGTAAAAAAAATGTCTGTTTTGAGGTTTCTATTGAAAAATGAAAGCTTTTTGCCTTTTTAATCTTTCTACATCATCTTATTTTTCTTGTCCCATCTGACTGGAGAATAGCTCTAATATAATTTTAGAAAGAAGAGGTGATGATGAGCATTCTCAACTTGTTCTTAATTTTAAAGCAAGTGCTCTAAGCAGTTCTCCATTAAGTAGTTGCTGTAGGTTTTTGGCACATACTCTGTTTGATAAAGGAAGTTTCCTTCTATGCATAGGTTACTAAGAGCCATTAATTATGGTATTGACTTCTATGGAATTCATTTCCAGCATCTATTGTATTGATGGTTTGGTTTTTCTTAGTGGTAATTTATATTACTCAACTTTCTGTATGTAAACCAACCCTGAATATTTTCTATAAATACAAATTTGTTATAATGTGCATATTTATTGCTAAATTTTGCTAGTATTTCATTTAGGTTGTTTGCAGCCCTAGAACTTTCTTTATCTTGTACTGAAAGTCTGTACTCTTGACCAGCATCTCCCCATACATGCACCCACACCACATCTTCTCTACCCTTTCATCTGTTGATGGACACTTCCATTTCTTAGCAATAGCAAATAATGCTGCAGCGAACATAGGGGTGACTATATCTTTTCTAGTTAATGTTTTAATTTTCTTCAGATAAATACCCAGGAGTGGAATAGCTAGGTCATATGGTAGTTCTATTTTTAATTTTTTGAGGAACTTTCTTAGTGTTTTCCATAGTGACTGCATCAATTTACATTCCCACCAACAGTACACTAGGGTTACGTTTTCTCCACATCCTTGCCAGCATTTGTTATTTGTGTTCTTGATGATAGCCATTCTGACAGTGGGCAGGCAAGGTCTGGTACCTGCATCAGCAGGTAGACACACCTGGTACTTGGGTTCATGGGGGCCAGCCTGGTGCTTGGATCTGCTGGGGAGGGAGCCTGGGTCCCTGGTAGCTGGTGTGGAGGCTGGTACTACTGGGGCTGGCCTGGGACTGTGGCAGGCCTGCGAGCCTGTGTCTGCAGAATGTAGAGTGGAGGCTGGGTCTATGACAAGGCCAGCCTGGTGCTGGGGCAGGCCCAGGCCCTGGGGCTGGGGGAACTGGCCTGGTGTTGGGGTAGGCATGGGCCTGGGGCTGCAGGAGCCGGTCTGGTACTTGGGTGGGTCAGGAGCCTGGGGACAAAGTAGTAGGCCTGGTGCTAGGGCTGGTAGGGAGCTTGGGTTTGTAGGAGTCCACTTGGAGCCTAGGTTCCCTGGGGCCAGCTGGGAGCCTGGGGCCATAAAAGCTGGCTGGTGCTGGGGGTCGGGGCTGGCAGCCTGGGGCTATAGGAGTCACCTGGCGCTGGTGTCGGCTTTGCTGGGATGAAGGTGACACTCCACTCTCCTCCTCCCATGGAGAGGATGTTTCTCTGTTCTAGGCTGCCTGGGCTTGCAGGAGGTGTGACAGGCAATGTGAAACCGTCTTTCCTACCTTCTTCAATGTGTCTTTTACTTCTGCATTCCACCCAGGCACTGTAATCCTGCACCTGGAATCCTTAGCTCTTGTGAAGAAGTTTCTGTGTGTGGATAGTTGTTCAAACTGATGTCCTGGGGGAGATGGGGGCAGTGCTAGAAATTCCTATACCATCGTCTTGCTGATGTCACTCCTGAATTCCCTTTTGACTTACTCTTTGACCTGTGGGCGATTGAGAACTGTTTTAGTTTCCAAATACTTGGAATTTTCCCAGATAGCTTTCCTTCATCTATTTCATATTTTTGTTGTTGTTCTGATTAAAAAAAAAAAAAACTTTCCATGACTTGAATCTTAAAATTTATTCAGACTTTTGAATGGTTTATCTTGATAAATGTACCAGATATACGTAAAAAGATCTCCTCTTTTTAGATCTACAAATGTCAGATGGTGTGTTCTACAAATGTCAGTTGGGTCAAGTTGTTTGATGTTGCTCAAACCCATGTCCTTACTGACTTTCTTTCTACTTTTTATATTAATTATTCAGACTATGGTGTTAATCTGTGAATTTGTATATTTGTCCATCATTCTTTATAAGTTTGTTTTCATGTATTGTTAGATGAATAAGCATTTCAAATCATCACCCCCATCTGTTACTGTGTTCATGCATTGTAGCTCTGTTTTAATTCTGTTTAAACTGTTGCTGATAGATGCAACCGGTGTTCCAGGTTCTTGTCCTGTCCCAGAAAGAATTCAGAGACAAGACTTAGAGGTTAAAAAAGATAAAGTGAGGATTTATTAAAGGATGGATAGTACACTCTCAGGGGAGAGCGGGCAGGCTCAGGTGAGCAGCTGTCCTGAGTTTCTTTGGCAAGTTAGTTACATAGGGTGTAAAAATGAATGGGCGGAATATTCACTGGGGAGGGAAGGGTTTGGGGTCATATTCCCTGATAATCATTCCAACTCCACCTTCCCAAAGGGAAGAGGGATTGTTGTCCTTATTTAGTCGGGATCGGAAGTGTCATGGCATCGGTGCATGATGGGTACTTCTGATCTGCAAGGCTAATTTTATTGAAATGAGGGCATAATGAGCAAAAGGTTACATTTGGACACTAGAAACTTCTGCCTTTTCTCACCTTTCTTTGTTCTTCTCCAGGCCACTTGTCATCCCAAAAGGCATGATCCCTTATCAGCCCCAAGGTTCCTGCTTTTCTTTCTCTGCCCAAGGATCCCTGCTGCTTACATGACGTGTGGTTTCCTGCATTTGGCCTGTGCCCCTCCTTTCCGCCCAGTTCCTGCCATTTGGTCTGTGTCCTCCTTTCTCTGCTCATATCTAGCTAGCTGCCTGCTCTAACAAAACCACACAAGACACGATGCAGACACTGTGTATTAGTGTTTACTCACATATTTTCCACAGCTTTTCCTACTTTGTTGCATTTCCATGTTTCCCTCTGGGATCAATTTCCTTCTTTCTGAACAGGTCTCTTTGGTGTTTGTTTTAGAGCAACTCTGCTCAAGATGAATGACTTCAGATTTTGTTTTCTGAAAATAAGTCTTTGGCAGATATTTTTGCTCAGTGTATAATTCTTGATTAGTAGTTACTTTCTCTTATAAATTTAAAGATGTCATTTCATTGTTTTCTGGCTCCCGTTGTTTCTGTTGAGAATTCAGATGAAAGTCTTCATCTCACTCCCGTGAGGATAATGTGCCTTTTTATAATCTGGATGCTTTTAAGATCTTAATTTATTCTTGGTTTTCAGTAGATTTACTAGGATGTGTCTAGGGGTGGTGGGGCTTCATGTTATTTTGCTTGGGGTTTACAGAGTTTTTTTCAATCAGTGGATCTTAAAATAGTTTTAGAAAATTGTCTTCAAATATTGTTTCTGCTCCATTCTCTTCCTCTGGCATACTAATAAAATAATTTTATGTATATTATATATATATATAAAAAACATACTTTTCCTCTCACTGCTTTTCAAATATTTTCTATTGAGCTGTCTTATGTTTCACTAACCCTATCCTCTGATGTGTTAATCCATCATTGTATTATTAATTTCTGGTGTAGTAATTTTCACTCCATTATATTTTATAAACTTCAGTCTATTACAGTTCTCCATATTTTCTTCTATTTCTCTATTTTTTTAAATTTTATTTTAAATAGTGAATCTACTCACTTATTTAAAAATCCTTTCTACTGGCACCACTGTATCAGATTGCGTCTACTTTCTTCTTCCATTTATATGGTTCTTCCCCTTGGGATGCCTAGAAATTCCTATTGAATATAGGACATTGTAAAAGTTATGGAGACTCTAGATGAACTTTTGGTTCAGTTTCGTAAAACAAGGTTCACTCTTCTGTTAGACATAGATAGAATGGGAAATGCTTCGATGCAGTCAGGGTCTGAATTGAATTGCCCCTGTGATACAGGAAAACAGATGTGGGCGTGAGAAGGGCCGTGTCCCAGGCTTTGGTTGAGCCCCTGGGATGTGCGCCGCCAAGTGTGAGTCCTTGGCTTCACTCAGGAAAGAATTCAAGAGCGAGCCACAGTTGAGTAAAGGTAGATTTATGCAGAGAGATACATTGAAAGGCAAAAGAAAGGCCATGAGGTGTGGGAGTTGGGTGCTCAGATTAAAAGTAGGTACACACTCTATAGACAGAGTGCTGGCCGCCTCCAAAGAGGGAGAGAGAGAGGGGGCGACCGCGAGGTAATGTGTTACCAGTTTTTATGGGTTCGGTGGCTTCATATACTAATAAGTGGAAGGACCAGTCGAACTATTCTGGGGAAGGGGCTGGGATTCCCAGGAAGTTGGCCATTTCCCACTCTTTGACCTTTTGTGGCTAGCCCTGGGACAGCCATGGTGCCTGTGGGCGTATTATTCATCACGCTAATATATTACAATGAGTGTATAATGAAGCTCAAGGTCCACTAGAAGTTAAATCTCCCATTATCTTGAGCCTCAAGGCCTACCGGGGGTTGAATCTTTCACCATTTTGATGTTAATTGCTGTAAGGTTTCTTGAATGGCTGTGCCCTGCCCCTTTCCTGTCTCACCTGGATTGGAGTTTGGTGAACCTCGGTCAGTTTGTTTAATCTCCCATTCTTTGGGTACCGCTGGAGAATGTTTTCAAATGACAGAATAGTTTTTATTCTTGGGCCCCCTTCTGGTGAATATTTCCCTTCCCAGGCTTGAGAATTGGCAAATGTCTTGAGAGGAAAACCAGTTGTGCCTCAGGCATGAATTTTCTCTCTGCAGACCTCCAGCTGCTAACAGCTCTTCTGATTTGTCACTAAACTCAGCAGACTTTGTTCTGTGCACAACATCATAAATAACCCCAGTAGAAGTGTCTTTATGTCATCACTCATCTCTTTGAAGCTCCCCATTTTCCCGAATGTTTTTCCCTCTACTTCTCAATCCTTTAGCAGCTCTAATACAATTGGAGCTTTTTAAAATCTACCTGGCATTTTTAGTTGTTCTTGTAGAGAGCTCTGGCCTGCTGCAAGTTTTTCCCATCCTTTGGGCTTTTACTTTCAATTGCTATTTTATTTTTCCAAGTTCTTTATCAAATCTACCTGGCCATTATTTATAGACTCTTGATTCTGATTGTGATCAAACTTCTTTATTTTCTATGAACATCTTAACCATACTACTTTTTTTCTATTCTGTACCCAATAATTTCATAATGTGAAGCTCCTGGAGGTATAATTATTTGTTACTCCAGCTGATTCTTACTGATGGTGGCTTGTTTTCCCTTGCAGTGGGTAAATTTTGATTGTGAGCCTAATGGTTCCTTGATATTAAACCTTAATCTGTCTCTGCATCTAGGGGCTTATGCTGAAGGTGCATTCTTCCAGAGGATTCTTGTTTGCCTCTGTCACTTTAAGTTCCTAACTCAGTGTTTCCTGGGCCAGTCCAAGTTCAACTCCTAGACCCAGTTCAGGGCCATGGTACTGGTTGAGTAATGGTCCCGAAAGATGTGTACATCCTAATCCTTAGACTCTGAATATGTTGCTTTACATGGCGAAAGTGACCTTGCACGTATGATTAAGTTAAGGAATGTGAGATGGGAGAGAATTCTACATTATCCGGGTGGCCTTTATATATAATCACAGGAGTCCTATTACAAGGGAGTCAGGAGGCCAAAGAGAAAAGAAGATGCTTCACAGCTAGTTTATAAGGTGGAGGAAGCACCCACGAGTGGTGTCTGGAAGCTGCAAGAGGTAAGGCCTGAGTTCTTCCGTGGAGCCTCTAGAAGGAACACATTCCTGGTCTTTGATTTTAGCCTCAAAAGACCCATTTTGGACTTCTGACTGCCAGATTCTATGAGAACAGATTTTTGTTTTAAGCCACTAAATTCATGGCAATTTGTAATGGTAGCGAAAAGCTAATATGGCAAGCTTGTGATGACACATTTTCCAGGAGATGCCTATTTCACCTCCAACCCCAACCCCAGGCAGAGGCCTGGGATGGACCAATTTTCTTACCCCTCCTCCTCCTGTGGTCCTGGATGGCAGCAGACATTTCACTCTAACATTTCAACTTGTAAGGGTCCAAGGTTTTGTCTCCCGTTCCTGTTACTGTTAAAACCAAGTATTTGGGGTGTGTATGTGTGTGTGAGAGAGAGAGAGAGAGAGAGAGACCGCAGATGCTCCCAGGCAGCCTGGCAATCCCATGTTCGCTTCTCTCTCATGCTTTTAGTTGTGTCTTACTCAGAATTTCCAAGTATTAGTAGCAGGAGAGAGGCAGATTCTAAAATAAATTCCTTAGTGCTGTTTTTTTAATCTGCAAAATGAATATTTGTAATAAAAATTACATAATAGGGTGGTAAACATTCAATAAATACTTGAAGGATAATAAAGATGATTGTGATGACTTATGGTTTCTCTAAGCATGCTGAATTAATCATTCTTGCCTTTGCTTCCATACCAAATTCATAAATATGTAACTATTTTGTTCTAATATATGACACACTCTGACAGGCATTGCATTAGGGACCATATTGTTTTATGGAGTGTTTTCAAATTAGTCTGGCTTTGTTAGGAACCAAAAACTTGATTAAAACTTTTGTTTGACGTGTTTCCACTTCAGATTTCTACCTTTAAAAATATCTGAAGCCGTGTTTTCCTTAAATTTGAAACTTCAGAACACAAGAACAAAGACTTGATTTAGAATGATGGAACCTGCCTTTTAGAATTAAAATTTTGTGGAAATTGATTTGTGATCTTCACCTTCAGACCAGACTCTGTATTAAAAGGGTATTAAATCAGACTCAAGACATGAATGGGGGTAAATGGGCTTTCCAGAACACTGGAAATCTGAAGGCAAAGACATTACTCAGGGACATTTGGAGAATGACTCTAATTTCTATGTTTAGAGGAGGGCATAGGTTTGACGAGGCTGAATTTTAAGAACGAGGGAGCCTGCTGTAATCCTCTGAAGCGAAAATGGTGCTTGGTGTTAGCCCTTTCCGAAAAGAGAAGCCTAGAGCATAAGATGGCAGTAGGATAGCAAGAATTGAATTTCTTACATTTGGGGAGATCCTAGCTTGTTAGAAGACACTCAGCCACTCAGTGTCTTATGAGAGCTGAGCCATCCGTGGTTAGAAATGCTGTATCTGCTCCTGTCCTGTATTGCCACCCTACATTTGGTACATTTTTGTGTTCTTGGTTAACCAAATTGGAAACTTAATCTTACAGTAATCTTCAGTCTATGAGAAGAGCTGTCGGGCTTTCGCTAGCATTCTATACAATGCCATTAGCTATGCTTACATAAATAATAAGACCTGGCTATCATAACTCAAATAGAGTTCTGCAGTTTTCTACTATGGGATTGACTTCAGGTCTCTCTTGCAAATAATTGGTAAAACCCTGAGCAGTGTGGGCAAATGTATTTTCTCTTTTCCGATGTTAGTATTTTTTTTTCTGTTGCTTTTCAGGTATTGTTGTGTAACTCAGGGCTAGCTTTTTTGCATCTCATGCCGTATCATTTCTGTTTCAAATAATAAATGTGAACTTTAAACTAATTTAATTTTTAGAAAGAGCTTTTTTAGCTCATGCAGCTGGAATTTCCATGACCCAACAAGACTTAGGCCTGGCTGCGTCTGGGTGCTTGGATGAGGTGGCCCAGCAACTCCCTGCTCTTCCCCTCTCCCTCCATTTGTTTCTTTCCTCCCTCTCTCCTCTCTCTTCTCTTTCCCTCCCTCTATGTTTACTCTTCTTCTCAGTATGGACTTCATTTTTATGAGCTCCTTTTCCCCCACCATGTAACAGGATTGATAGTGGCCAGAAACTCAAGATTTAGATGGTACTTAAAGCTCTTGACTCCAGAACAAGACTGATGCTCTCCAGTTATCCATTTGACAAGCCTTAGAGAAGATGTGATGGGGCCACAGTGATCTCATCTCTGTGGTCAGATGCGTGAAGTGCTCTTTTTGGCTAAGCCCAGGATAAATGACCATTACTGTGGAAAGGTGGGAGGCAAAGTCAAACTACATGGAAAGTGTTCTCCATGGCCAGGGGGAGATCTTTTATACGAAGAAGATGGTTATGATGGTCAAAAACAAATAGCACAAATAGCCTACATGATTCTGTTGGTCCCATACTCTTCCCTTGCTGGAATAGCCTTTATATCAGGGCCTTTGTCAAATACACAGAGTTGTCAGCATCTTGGTCTGTAATTGTTTAAAGGTCAGACTTTAAATGCTGTCTCCATCAATACTCTCATTATTTCCAATAGTTTTGTTTCTATAAATAG
This sequence comes from Vicugna pacos, assembly GCF_048564905.1. Classification (NCBI taxonomy): domain Eukaryota; kingdom Metazoa; phylum Chordata; class Mammalia; order Artiodactyla; family Camelidae; genus Vicugna; species Vicugna pacos. The sequence continues at coordinate 69,275,190 of NC_132997.1, read as the reverse complement.
GTCTTTGACTGCATAAAAGTTAAGAAAGGCATTTCTCTTCGAATGTGCTTTACAGCAATATCTGCTGATAATTACTGTGAGTGACATCTCCCCCTACTCCCCACTTGTGGGAGGTGCAGTCTGCTGGGGGCCTCTCTAGGTAAGTATTCTTGGACGATTGATTTAAGCTAAGTGCAGCTTAAGGACCAGTGGGCTCTTTGCCAACAGTTGACCTGAGGCAAGTTGTAATCTTCCCAAGTTGCTTGAGTTTGGCTTTTTGCTTTAATCAGGTTCAGATGGGATGCCCTTATCATGTCTCCATTTACAGACATTTTAAATTAGTGTTAGTCACAGTAATTACTGGCAATTCCCTTTTTCCATTAATTTCTGTTGCTTATAAAGTGCCTCATTAAGTGCCACTACAGTTTAGTCTCCCAGTTCTGAGAATTTGGCATAAACAAGCATCTGTGCATAAGCAGTGCATCATGAGGGAATTGCTAATTTCTAATTGGTCGTATTCCTTTTTGGTCAGAATTCAATCAGTGAGATACATTGTAAATTTTGATAACCTTTAAACAAGTGAAATGGTTTAATTCTTCTAATGATTTATGCAATGATTCTTATTTTTAATTCTCAACAAAGTTAGATGCCGAAAGTGTTTTCTTTCAAGATGGCTGAGAAATTTGTGCACAATGTGTGTGTGAACCCGTGGAAACATGTTCATGCGTAGTAAGCTGCAGTTGAGGGCTGAGACAAGTGGTCCCACTGAGGTGGGAGTGAAGTGGGATGAAGTGGGCATCCTATCAATGCCACTGCCCTACTGTGTTGCCCCCTCAGCCTCTATGTTCAGCTGCCCATCAGTGCATTGTGTAAGATCTAGTTCTTTGGAGAAAAGGATTACTTTTGCAGGAAGCCAAACTATCTTACTGCTTATTGTTTCATGTGGGCGTCTGTGGGCTACAAATCACCTGTAATTCTAATAATATTGCATTTATTATTCATTAAAAATAGAATTTTGATTATATATTATTTGACATAATTTATATAGTACACAAAAGTTTAAAGGAAGCATAAGTCCCCTTTTCTGGTTATCCTGAGAAAACTACCATTAAGATTGTTATAAGGATTCTTTTCCCTTCCTATTTTTTCCTTTCTTATGCACACACATAAACACCCAATTTTACATAAGTGAGATGTTAAATGCTGAGTTTGTCATCTGAAAATACCATAAACCTATTCAGTTTATCTAAACCTTTTTTTTTTAAATTATGTTTTGCAGACTCAAAGTATTAGTTGTGCTGTGATCATATTTCATTTATTAATTTTTGTAACCAGCTGCCATCTGTTTAGTAGTTTTATTTGCTCAGGAGTTTCTTGCTCTACATTGTCTCTGTATCTCTATATTCTTCCTCTCTCTGCCCATTCTCTCTGGACTCCTAAGAGCTTACTAGACAAGTTCTTTCCAGGAAATTCTTGCTAATCACCCCAGGTCTCGCTTGCTCCAGGGCTCAGGCTCTCATGCAGCAGAGGTGGAAAAGTTCCACCTCTTGAGGTCTGGATCCTGGACCTTGCTCACTCTCTCCAAGCCATACTCAATTTCCAACCTGAGCAGCTGTCTGCCTTGGGAGAAGCAATCCGTTGGAGTTGTTATGGGAGGGTAGCTGGGCCTCTCCAAGTCCCCAAAACTCCCAGAATTCCCATGCCTCCTCCCCTCCGCTACCCTGCCACAGAGTGTTGTTTTGTGCTTACAACAATTCTATGAGAAAAACATTTTTATCATCACTGATTTAGTTGCTTATGAATCTCCTCCTTCAGAACTTTGAACTCAAACAATAAATGCTGAAGGAAGCAAGGAAAAATAGCAGTTTCAGAAGACATTTTTTCATTCGGGAGCAAGGTTGAAGTACTGCCATGATATACTTTCATTAGAAAATAAAAACTCTCTGGTGTCTTCCCAAATGCTGATAATAAGTGAAGTTTCAAAGTAGTTTCTGGAGCTCTGAATGCTCTGTGGAGGCGTTCTAGCTCGAAGGCCTCTTTCTCTTCAGTCTCAGTCTCTCTTCTAAAAGTAGGAATGTGTAGTCATTCTGTTCTAGATTTCATGATAAATCACAAAATTCTTTCCTACTGCATTTCCATAAATGCTGTGCAATTATTCTCAATACACAATTGGAAGCAGCTGCCACTGTCAAAGTCTGGGCTTGACATTAGACTCTGTCATCCTTGAGGTCTAGTCTCACTCCGTCATTCTGCTTCCCTGAGTATCAGTTTCATAAGGGATGAGGGAAGACCTGTACATCCCAGTTTTATTATGAAGATCAAATGAAAGTCCATATGTGAAATCATTTTGAATCTAGACTTCCTGATCTGTCTGAAGAATACATAGAACCATTCCTTTCTCTATAGACTTTCTCCTGCCTCTTCAGGCTTTACTGTTACTTTGTATTACATTTTCTAGCTTTGTCTCCTCCAATAGAAGTTGAGATTCTTGTGGGCAGGGAATGTATCTTATTGTTTCCTCAGAGCCTAAAACTATACTTGCTTACAAAATGAATGAGTGGATGAATGATTGAAATTAGCTACATCATACCCCTGCTAAAACACCTCCAGTAACCTCAGTTGCACTTAGAAAACCTTTTCATCCTCCCAGTCGTGGTCTACAAAGCACCTGATGACCGGGACATAGCTTGCTTTTCCAGCCACATCCCACCACTTCTTGCCCCACATCACTCTACACAAGTTCCTATTCTTTGACCACACCAAGCAGATACCAGTCTGTTGACTAATTGGTAAGATCACTTATGTCTGCATTATATATACAAATCTTTCCTCCTGAACATCCCAGAATGCTGATCCATATCTAAGACAAAGTCAACTCCAGACAGCATACAACTATATTATAAGTGTTGAAATGTGCTTGGCAACAGAGATTTATTTCATACTTCAAGAAAGTCCAATATCATCCAAGTCTTCCCTGGAAGTTTTAGTTTATCATCTATAAAATGAATACATGATCTCCAAAAAGCCTTTCTGACTATGACTCAAATTCATTTTTGAAGGATAATAATGTTTTATCTATCCTTATTGATTAATTCTAGGCAGTGTGGAACTAAGGGATAACATTATAAAGAGAGTTAATTCTGCAGATCATTTCTTTTTAGTTGACTGAGGCAAAAACAGTGCTTTGCTTTTAACCTCACAATTGTAATAGGCTCGTTCTATCATATTCTACATATTTAGGGCCACTTCAAGGCCCAGAGAAATCAATATAGGTCTTATCAGTAACTAATCTCCTCCTTGAGAGTGAAAATGGATATGCCAGCTGGGAGAGTGAGTTTCTTTAATGCGCAGCAGTTTCCTCACAGCTGTAACTTCTCTTTTTCATGATCTGGTACCCATCATGGGACTCTGACTTTTAACTGACTTACCTTTCTTCCAGGCCATCAGCATTTGGCAATTTTCTTTCCTTTTTTCCTGTAGACATTTGATCAGCCTTGGGTCAGTCTTCTGCATTATGGCATTTTGCAGTGCCTGCCTGATCATTCACAGAAGCTGTAAATGAGCACCCATCTCATTCTTAAACTCTTCTTGCCTGGAATGACTAGAGTGTTTTTTCTGTTCTCTTAAAAATATTGTAGTGCAAAGAAGCTTGGCTTGAGGTAACAAAGATCTCAATTTCATTGACTATTTATATCACTTGTTTAGATTCCACATATAAGTGATATCATAGGATATTTCTCTTTCTCTATATAACTTACTTCGCTTAGTATGATAACCTCTAGGTCTATCCAAGTTGCTACAGATGGCACTATTTCATTATTTTTTATGGCTGAGTAGTAGTCCATTGTGTGTGTGTGTATATATATATATATATATATATATATATATATATATATATACACCACATCTTCTTTATCCACTCATCTGTTGATGGACATGGATTTCATTGACACTTTCTGTGATCTCAAGCAACTAGTTCAGTTTTCCTGGATCTCAGCTTTCAATTTAAAAAAAGTCTTATAGATGGTTATGAAATCAAATATTCTGTTTCCTTTATAGTACCTGCTAAGGATACAATGATTTCAGGTTCCCCATTCCTTAAATTCCCTCTCCTACCCTCCTTTTTTTAAATCATGAATTCTTAGGCTTCATTTTATCACTTTGAACCTTTACCATACTTTGCATTTATCTTTATTTCCAAACACATTACCCCAATTCAAATAAAGATTTTTGATTAATTATAGAAATCTTCTTAAGCTATTTCTAAGTCTGAAGATTAGTTATACAATAAAAAGGACATTTTATTTAAAGGAAAACAAATTGCTATTTATATTCCCAACCCTAACTGACCACTTGTCAACATTTTGCAGTGAAACTATTGTTTCTCATAGGTCTCCTGTTAAAAAAAATTTTTTTTGAAGAGGGTTTACTATAAGATTGGCTCTCTGTCAAAAAGAAATAGCTGTGATCTACCAAGAGGGAATCTAATAGATGATTAAGAACAGAGACGCTGGTCCTGAATGACTAGGGTCTAAATCCTGGTTCTATCGCTTTTTTGGTGTGATCTTGGAAAAGTCACTTAACCACTGGGCCTCAGTTTTCTTATCTGTCAAGTGGGAAATTAAAAAAAAGTACTTCATAGAATTATCACAGGCATTACATGTACATGTATATGTAATACACATGCATACCTAGACAAGTCCTAGAATGTAGTAAGTACCATATAAGAGCAGCACTATTTCCAATGGCCAAGACATGGATACAACCTTAATGTCCATCGACAGATGACTGGATAAAGAAGTAGCAGTGTATATATATACACAATGAAATACTACTTAGACATAAAAAATAAAATAATGCCATTTGCAGCAACATGGATGAACCTGGAGATCTTCATTTTAAGTGAGGTAAGCCAGAAGGAGAAAGAAAAATACCATATGATATCACTCATATGTGGAACCTAAAAAAAAAAGACAAGCTTATTAACAAAACAGAAACAGACTCACTGACATAGAAAACAAACTTATGGTTACTGGGGTAGGGGGAAGGCAGTGGGAATGGATAAATTGGGAGTTTGAGATTTACAGATACTAATAGATACAAAGTAGATAAACAACAAGTTTATACTGCACAGTACAGGGAACCATATTCAATATCTTGTAACTTATGGTTAAAAAGAATATGAAAACAATTATGTGTATGCTCAAAAAAAATGTTAGCTGTCATCATCATCATCATCGTTCCTATTACTATTTCTAGTTTACGATGCCCACTGTAATGGATACAGCGGTGTATTAAACAATATAGGAAGTTTATCTGATTCACATAAAAATCCAAGCAAGCTGATAGTCAGAGGGGACAAGCATCTCTGCTCTAGGATGTTGTCCAAAGACCCAGATTTTATCTGTTTTTTGATTTCCTATTGCTTGGGCAGAGGCCAGTATGCTTTATCTGTAAAGGGCTAGTGGTAAATATTTCAGTCTTTGCAGATCATGTGGGCTTTGTTGGAATTATTCAACTCTTGCTGCTGCCATGATGATATATGTGTGAATAAATATAAGTACTCACCACATACACGATGAATGCTGACTCTGTGCTGTCACAGCCATTCCAGCCTACGGGAACAGGGAAGGAAGAAGCAGAGGTCAACATCCTCCTTTTAAGGGAATTTTCTAAACGTTGTACACTTCAGTTGTCACTAATGTCCTGTTGGTTAAAACTTAGTCAAGTGATCATCCCTGTTTACAAAGGAAGCTGGAGCACATGGCTTGGTTGCCGTGTTCCCAATCAAAACTAGAGAGATGCTTGTATAAGAACAGAAGGGAAGAACGGATATTGAGAAACAGTCATTTCTGCCATCAGTTTGACAAATGTTATAGTGGAAATACGTATTTTCTTGGAGAAAAATGTAATGAGCAGTATGGTTCTTTATGGAGTATAATATATATGCAGAGCATGTTCATATCCCCTTTTAAATCTGATATTTTCAACTATTTTGTAAAATGAGCAAGTCTTACTATTCTCAGTATCTAAAATATTAAGCCTCAGAAAAGTTGAGTTTTTTCCAAGGTCATGTTGCTACTTGTTGGTTGAGTCATGCCTTCAGCTGCAAACGAAATGTTCTGCCTGCTTCATCCAAACTTCTTTTTAAAATGTTAACTTTCCCTGTAACAGTAGACAACATCGTTTATCAGCCCCTGCTACTCTATGATGAAACAGGATCAATCATGGACGGGAAAGATAGTGGATGTTTTAGTCTATTCCTGCTGCAACAAATTACAACAGTCTTAGTGGCTTAATTAATATAGTGATGCTTAAAATTCAGTATCTTACAGTTCTGTAGGGCGGGAGTTCAACACAGACCTCACTCAACTAAAATCAAGACGTTGGCCCAGCTGCATTCCTTTCTGGGAGTCCTAGGAGAGTATTCACTTCCTTGCCTTTTCTGTTTCCTAGGGGTGGCCTGCCTTCTTGGCTGTGGTCCCCTTCTCCCACTTTCACAGCTGGCAGTGGCAGATTGAGCCCTTTTCAGGTAACATCTTTCTGATCAATTCAGCTGGGAAAAGTTATGGATATTAACTCATGTGAAGAGATTGGGCTCATCAGATAATCCAGGATAATTTTACCATCTCAGGCTTCTACCCTTAATCACATTTTCATAATCCCTTTGCCGTGCAAGATAATTGGGTCTTTCATAGATTCCAGGGCTACAGGTGTGTGCATATTTAAGGGCTATGATTCCGCTCACCACTTTGGGCAAACTTTTCTTCCCATCTTATTTTCTTCACAGCTTAGTAATTGTGACCTAAAAATTGATAAGAGGAAGGATCGTATTCGGTTCATGCATGTTGAAAAACTCTGAAAGGACAGATAAACAAAAGAGTCATTATTAGAGCATGATCTTGATGTAAAGAAACTAAAAAGGAAAAGAAGGTCAGTAGTCTGATGTAAACTCACATGTGGTTATAAACTTCAGTGTATATAACTTTGTACTCTCCAGCACCAAACATTAATGAACCAAGGCTTTTTTTTTTCCTTGACTGAAGTGTGTTTTGCCTTCAGAATATAAAGCTTGGTTTTGGGTGGACATAGGATTTTTAAAAAATTAAGCAGAGTTGCAAAAAATGCACCTGCAGGCCCCTCTCTCATTTTTCCATCCGAACTATGTATGAACATTCTTGAAGCCAAAGCCAATTTTTCTGTTCCTGGGTACCTCTAAGATTCTAGTCCACGTCCTTGGTCCCCTGCACGTAGTCTTCCTCAAATGGAAGCTTCACAGAAATCTGTCTGGTATATAGGCGGTAACCCAGGCCTTCATGTTACATGTGTCTTCTTCACCAGGACCTGCTACCCCAGTGAAAGTCCTGCACTTACTGTAGTGTAACAAATCTGAATTTTAGCTGTAAATTCAATAAGATAATCATTTTGAGTCACTGCTTGTAATACCAATAATAAAACCTGTTTGTATTTGTTGTTCTGCTCAGCCAAACATTTACCAACCCTTCAAGGACAAACATGCAAGAGCACTGGATCTGATATTCGTGCAGAGGATAAATCCCCAGACACCATCAAGATGAGCCAATTCACCCAAAAAATAAAAAAAAAATCTTAAAACGCCTTCCACATAGGAACGGCTCACCGTTATTTTCTCTATTCTATTGGCCTGTAAATCCTCTACAGGAAAAAAAATTCCCTCCAGATACTCTCTATAGTCACGAATTCTTCCTGTGAAAGAATGCCTTGAGTTAGAATATCCTTGGAACTAATTTCTATTACCACAAAATAGTTGATAACCAGATTGTTTTCAAATAAATTAGCAGAATTAACATCCTTGTTTACAGCCTGCAATTTCTCAAGGATCCGTGTTCACCTGAAGATAACATTTGAATTCTTGTACTGGAAGTATGTGGCACACACAGTTGTACAGACCTAAGAGTCTAGAGTCAAGGACTTATAAATAGGGCTGGAAATGATCTTGGTCATTATAGTCAAATGTTCTTAATTCCAGCCATATCTCACAATCACAAAGGGGAATTTTACAAATACAGATCCCTGGGACCGACCACAGACTGATCACAGACCCACTGAATCTTTGGAAATGAGGCCAGTGGATTAAAATAGGCAGTAAGGTCTGCAAATTTCTGGGCAAAAACAGTCTCATCTACACCACTGCTGACAATAGGTTATCTGGTTTCTGTACTTCTCCAGTGGTGGGAACTCTCTAGCTTCTGAAATGGCTTCTTGTATTTTCAGAACATACCAGTGCTGGACATTGTTCCTCGGCATTCAACATTCGGTCCTAATCTCTTCCGTGTGCTTATCTGTATCACAAAGTTAGACAGCTAAAAGTTGTCTTCCCAGGATTAACCAAGAATCTGGACCTGACATACATTTCACCAGGATTCCTTTGCATGAGATTTGGAGGGAGAATGGGCAGAGTCCTCTTCTGTGTGGCTCCCGGTTGTCTGTGCTAGCCAGCAAGAATGTGATTTTTCCAACAGCAGATTGCATTGTTCATTTTCTAGTCCTTTGGCTGTTGATAATTAGTGAGTGCAGGGGAAGCTTCTGGACCTGACTAATCTGTGGAATTGCCGGTCTGGGTGTCTGTTCTCCACTTGGCTAAGATTCATAGGCTGCTGCACAGTGAGTGGAGACTCCAGATGCAGGCCTGCATAACTCCAGTGGTGACCTCAGAAGCAGTGGCTTCCTTAGGTTAGGGGGTCAGTTCTGTGTTGTTCTGGAGACTTTCCAAGAGGCTGGCCTGGAGTCTGCTTCTTCAACCTTCCAGCAGCTCTGTCAACACTTTATTTCCTGTGCTAAATCCATTTCATCTTACAAGGAAACTAGCGTCCAGGAAGGGGGCTGACTTGCACCTTTAGAGTAGAAAATCCAAGACAAGCATCCAAGCTTCCTAACTCCCACTTGAGTGCTTTTCTACTCAAGCACACATAGCCAAAGGAGCAAGAATTCGTGCAGGGCTTCCTGTGTCACTTCATGGGTAAGAGTGATGTGTGTGTTTGTGTAGATCTGCCCAGAGCATCTGTATGTATTAGAGAATGGGAGGAAGTGAGTTTGAGTTTGTGTGAATGCACATCGTTGTCTATACCTTTATAAGTCAGTCACTGCATGTAAGTAATTACCCTCTGTCATCTTCCTTTGATGTAAAACAAATGTCCCACAGTGATAAAGCATTCAATCCTTAACACCTTAGTATTATAAATTTATCAGGTTGATATTCTTTCTATGCAGATACCAGGGTTGCAAAAGGGTGATGGGAATGCAACTGGGGTTTGACTTGGAAGGGATGCAAAGAAAGAAAAAAAAGACAAACCTACCAGTCTTGACCTCTAGTATCTATTTACTTTGTTGCATCCCTTGACCTGTTTCAGTCTTCTCCAAGCCAGACTAGTAGATGAAACCAAGCTTCCTTCTTGCCCAATGTTTGATGTAAAGAAATTCTCAAGTCCTGTAACTAGAGTACAATAGTATACCTGGAATGATTTCAACAAAGGGTTAACCACCTTGGCAGGTAAGAAGAAATGTGTTCCTTAAGGTAGAGGAACATGGATTAATAAAAGAAAAAGAATCACCAAAAAATGTTGGAAGGAAATGGTTCAGTTAATACTGTTTTTTTGCAAGCATTTGCCCAGTTGACTATTATCAAGTATTTATTGTATGCAGGATACGGTCAACAAAGATATCACGTGAGCCCTTGTTCAATGTCTTGCAGAAATCAAAAGTTTCTGGCAGTTCTTTAAAACGTTTACTAACTGTAGACAAGAAGGAAATCTGGCAGCTGGGCAAGAGCATTTCTAGGTGAACCCACGACTGTGCCAATTGATCACCACTTATTTTCTGAAGTACATACTCAGAGTCTCTGTTCAGTTAGTCAGTAAAGAATTTGGCCTGAGATCAACAACAAAATACATTAGTGAACATTTTACCAAAAATTAACTCTACTTTTGTTAAGAATTGAGCAGTTGTCTGCTCTCTATTGTTTACTTTTCCAATCTCCTGTAATTTTTGATATTCTCTTCAGGTGGATCAATATATTAATTTGCACATTTCCTTACTACCCTCATCTGTAGTTAAGTAATGAATAAAACATACTTATTGAGAACTCTGTGCTAGAATGGGCACTGAGGCTCCAATAGTAAACAGAGAATCTTATGCTTGAATATTTGACCTTCTATAAATGAGTGATTATTGATTATAATAAATTGTGATGTTACAAGGTAGCACCATGTGTTATGGATGGAGCAGATGGAAGTCCTCCCAGAAACAGCAATAGGGTCATTGAGGCCAGAGCTCGTGCAGAGCAAATGGAGGTCTTTTATATCCTTCCCACTTAACTTTTGTTTTCAGTGTCCTTATTTCAGCTCTAATTCTACCTTTCCTCACTATCATCCTTTACAGAGAGAGAAGTGAAGTCACAAGTGAGAAGTTTGATTTTTTTTTTCCCCTCATCATCTAACCCTGCTTCATCTTGATCAGTGCCCTGTCAAATTTTTATCTTCTTGCTCTGAATGCTATTTACCTCTCGCCATGTCCCCTTTTTTTATTGCTGTAAGCGTTTTTACAAGTCTTGCTCATTAGAGAATCTATTTCCCTTGACTCTTATTACTGGTCTGAGCCGTTCCTTTATAGTCAGGCATTCTGAAGACAGTTTTTGAACATCTATCTTGTAGGGCCAGGCACTGTTCTAGGAACCACCAGGGGTGCAGCAGTGAGCAAATTCAAGTCCCTGTCCTCAGGGAGCTGACCTTCTATGGAGAGAAAAGGCAAAAACAAAGTGAAAAATAAAAATATGACATGTTAGATGATTTACAAGGGTGTGCTATGGAGATAAACAGGAGAGGGGATAGTGAGTGTCAAGGGTGGGGCTTACAATTCTAAAAACAGGGCCAAGCAAGCTGACATTGATCAGGTGACATCTGAGAATGGCCTGAAGGATGTGAAGTGTTTTACTCACACTCACTTTTATCCTTGTTTCTATGCTTTCTTTCATCTTTTTACACATAAACCAAAAAAAAAAAGTTATTTATTACCAAATCTTGTTATAGAGAATAATATAAAGAAAAAGGAAACTTGGAAATACTCGTATTGCCACCACATACCTAGGTGTGTGTGTGTGTGTGTGTGTGTACACGGGTCCACTTGTGGATTTTTTTCAACAGTAAATGCTGTAGTACACTTGATCTGCAGTTGGCTGAACTTACCCATAGGGAACCACAGACACCTAGCAGCTGTGAATGTGGTGGTTCTGACTAAGTGACAGATTTTTGACTGCATGGAGTGTAGATTCTCCTAACCTCCATGTTGTTCAAGGGTCAATTGTGCTTCTAAGATTGCTCTCCCTGAAATGAAAGAGCCCAAAGCTGAAGGATGGTGCTCTGGTGTGGTTTTAGAGAAATGTCACCATGTGGGGCGGGAGCTGCTGTGGAATCCACTTCAAGGTGAAGATGCGTCTTTAGTTGGGAGAGGCAGCTGGAGGTTGAGGCCAGAGGGTCCACAGCTAAGAAGGCTCAGGGAAATAACTGGAATTGGGGAAAGACCAGCAGTTCCTCCAGCCATGGCCTTTGTCTTCAGATGGTCAGCAAGGCATGCCTGCCTTCATGAGGGCATTTTTCGGGGCTTTAGGATATGGAAATAATGATCTTTGTAGCTGATTCACATACTTAGAACTATAGATACACATTCCAGAAGGTCAAAATCTCCCTGTTAAATCACTTCAAATTGTTATCCTTAAACCAGTATCATTTTCAAATATACTTAGCTTTACGATGTCTTTTAGAAGAAAATGACTTATTCTGAAATTCCTTTGCCATAAAGCTGTAAGTGGATTGAAAGTCCTTAACCCTCAAAAAGGACTTACTTAGAAAGTCTATAATGAGCAATTCAGATGGTTTTTGAAACCGAAACCAGAGCTATACTGAAAAAGTGCCTTTCAGAAAAATAGTGTGTGTATGTCTTCTTTCTACTCCCCTGGGTGCCTGCTAAGCAGAGAGAGGACGAGGCCTCAGTGCAGAGAATTTGTTGTCATGGTCACTACTGATGGATTCCTATTTGTGAGGACCTGAGAAACAGGAAATCGACAAACCAATACAAACTTCTTAAAAAGAGGTTTTCTGCATGCCTTTAAGAATAAAGATGATCTTAGCTTGTCTGAGGTTTACATGGGAAATTGCTTTAGATTACAAGGGTTTTGGCCTTCCGGTCATTCCAACCCTCCACATCTACCACCAAGAAGTCCTTTGGCATTAACCTGTTGCTTTGGCAATCATTGTGGGGATAGCAGGACTTGTACAGATGCTGTGAAAGGTACACCCACTAAGGTGCACTGTGCTTTGAATAGAAGAGACCTGCTATGCCCATACAGAAAAGCGTTCCCTCCTGGCTGTGGCGTGTTAGACTGCAATAAGACTTTGGGTCAGAAAAAACCTGGGTACAACTCTACAGTTGCCATTTACTAGCTTGGTAAATTTCTTCATCTCTCTGAGCCTCCATTTTCCCCCAAATTACCTGGGAATATGTGGACGATAATAGTTACTTGGCAATACTGTTGGAAGAGTGAAATGATTGTACAAAGCCCTGTCTCATAATAGTTTCCTTCCTATTCTGACAAATAGGACTCAGAAGACACAAACATAGAAAGACATGAAGGTATATATTTCCCTCATAATAGGACTTTTTTTCCCTAGAAAATATTCTTACCATTTAGGATCTACCCCCAAAGCATTTGGTTTTCCTCTTTAGTGTATCAATTGTAAACCTTTCAAGGGTTTCTTCTATTGACATGGATTTAATGACTTCCATAATTGCCGAGCTAAAAAATATTAGCGTGGCAATTTTGAGATTTTAAAGCGCTAAACTGCCATGAAGTACTGATGCAGAGATCACGGAGCTGTTGCTGGCAAGCATTGCAATCTGGTTTGCTACTCGTGCTGATTAAAAAAAATAGTGGCAATGCAGCGAAAGGTTCTTGTGTTTCAGGCCTGGATCAAGTTAAAAGGAGGTAAGAATGAGCAGGAGAGAAACTATTTCAAGGGAGCTACATCTGAAAGTAAGTTAGGAAAAAGCAACCAAGAGAACAGCTTGTTATTGATGGGGATGTGTGTGTGTGTACGTGTGCGCATGTGTGCAGCACCAGCATCTCTTTTTGTGCCGGTTGTTTATGCACAGCATAGCAGTTCAGAGCTCAGCTTGCAGCGTCAACTTGGCTTCTAAGCACAGCTTGCCACTCATTAGACACACAGCCTTACTGAAGTTACTTTAACTTTCCTTTTCTTGTAAGGAAGGACTACTAATAAAACCTGACCTCTGTGGAGTATAGGGAATATAAATAAATGAATGCATGTGAAGTGCCTAGCACGATGAAATACTCAAAAAACATTGGTTGTTAATATTCCCATCATTATTAAGTTGTCATTAAGGTATAAGCATGAGCCAGTGTCTGCAATCTGATGTCTAACTTCAGTATGGACTCTTCTAAGGACTCTTTTGCAAATTTTTTCCCTCTTGAATTTGCATTTCCTTGGTAGGAAAATGTGAAGGATGATCAAGATGACCTCTGGAACATCTCCCAGCTCCAAACGTTGTCTTCCATTAGCTCTATAACATAAGAAATGTTTTATGGTTTTTTACATTAACTATGTTAGGCGAGCTTTATGTTAGTTTAAACTGGGATCTGTTGGAGGTGAACAACCCCTCTTTTTTATTTCTTCTTGACTGTGTATGTGCATGCGTTCATCACTTGCTTCAGAAGGGAAGGAGTGGAGCTATCTATGACCATCCACAAAATACCAATTTTCATTGTGAAATGTTGTGTGAAGAAGCCACCATGTTAGAAACAAATTCCATATTCAGGAAACTAAAGACAAATGGTTTGGATGCAAAGTATTAGGTAGCAGAGTTCGTGTGGAAGGTGAGAGAGGGACACTTAAAACAAGCATGGTGAGCCTTAGGAGGTTTGTTTGAAGCACTGATGCTTCTTCATCGAACATTCCCCATTCCTTTAGCCGTGAAGAGCTTTAACCATCAGCTTCAGGAAGGTAGAGGGTGTCTTGGTCATGGGATCTTGGAGGTGAGTGGGACAACTTGAAACAAATATTTTAATGGAAAGCACTCCTTTGATGACTTTTTTCTCAGCAAAGAGTTGTTTGTTTTGGTTTACTTTTTGTTTTAAACGAATGTGTGTGTGAATATATGTGAAAGGTACTGTCCTCCTCATTCCTCCTTTCTCTATTTCATCAACAAACGTAGTATTTTTTTAAGCTGTGCATGGTCAGCTCTATCAATTCCAAATTAGAACAGTTCCAAACCTAAATAATAATGTGTGTTTGTAGGTTTGGGGGTTAATGCAAAGAAAATTAACACAAACTGTAATATCTTGATCTGCATAGAGGAAATGTCAAATTTATTTCCTTAAGACAGGTGAAAGAAACTTCTAGACCTTTTTAACTTCTGGCTCTGAAGCAGAACACATGGGTTCTAATCTCTGACACCACTTGCTAGGCTTAAAATTTGAAATAAATCAGTTTTCCGTGCCTCCATTTCCTCATCTGTAAAATAAGGGTAATCGTAGGAATCACTTCATAAGGAACATAGTAAGCACTGTGTAGTGTTAACTATTACGATTTTACACACAGAGCAGTGTTGACTGTATCTGACGGTCCTGGTCTCCCATTAGGGACTAGAGAATCACATTCTCACTTAACCATGTAGCATATTAATACAACCACTACCTTAACAATAGCTCCATGTTTTTTGTCATTTAAAATACTTGAGTATTTAATAAGATCATGCTAGTCAAAAATCACAGTGCAATATTCACTAAATATTTATCCATTTTTGTTCATTTGATCTCATTTGTGTCTACAAGATTGAAATAAATGTGTTTCTAAGAAAAAATATTTGAATTATGTATGAGTGGATTAAAAGTATGAAAGATTCAAAGTATGAAATTAGAGTAGAAGAGAATGTTCCTCCTTAAGTGATTGAGTTTTGTCTGAAACCACCCCGAGAGCCCCCTAAATGCACTTTTATTCCAATTACCTTCCTTACTGTCAGGGTTTGTTATCTGACAACTCCAATCAATATGTCTCATAGGCAGAATGACATGTACTCCCACCGCCCTTCCAAAAGATAGCCATATCCTCCTTCCCAGACCCTGTGAATATGTTACCTTACATGGGAATAAAGGACTTTGAAGATGAGATTAAATTAAGAACATTGATTATCTAGGAGGGCCTATGTAATCACAAGGCTTCATCAGAGGGAGGTAAGAGGATCAGAGTCATAGGGAGACTCGATGTTGCTACACTGCTGGCTTTAAAGATGGAGGAAGGGGTTCATGAGCTAAGACAGGTAAGTGACCTCTAGCAGCTGGATACAAGAAGGGGATAGATCTTCCCTTACAGTATCCAGAGGGAAAGTAGCCCTACAAAACCCTTGATTTTTAGGACTTCTGACTTCAAGTGATGTGAGATAATATATTACTGATGTTTTAAGCCATGAAGTTTCTTTCTTTTTTTTTTTTGTATTTAACTGTCATGTCACTTTTTTTTATTGAGTTATAGTCAGTTTACAATGTTGTGTCAATTTCAAGTGTAGAGCACAATTTTTAAGTTATACATGAACATACATATATTCATTGTCACATTCTTTTTCACTGTGAGCTACCACTAGATCTTGTATATATTTCCCTGTGCTATACAGTATAGTCTTGTTTATCTATTCTACATATGCCTGTCAGTATCTACAAATTTCAAACTCCCAGTCTGTCCCTTCCCACTCCCCTCCCCTGTGGCAACCACAAGTTGGTATTCTATGTCTGAGTCTTTTTGTTTTCTATTTTATGTTCTTTTTTTTAGATTCCATATATGAATGATCTCATATGATATTTTTCTTTCTCTTTGACTTACTTCACTTAGAATGACATTCTCCAGAGACATCCATGTTACTGCAAATGGCATTATGTTATCCTTTTTATGGCTGAGTAGTATTCCATTGTATAAATATACCACCTCTTCTTTATTCAGTCATCTGTTGATGGACATTTAGGCTGTTTCCATATCTTGGCTATTGTAAATAGTGCTGCTATGAACATTGGGGTACAGGTGTCTTTTTGAAGTAGGGTTCCTTTTGGAAATATGCCCAGGAGCAGGATTATTGTGTGTCATATGGTAAGTCTATTCCTAGTCTTTTGAGGAATCTCCATACTGTTTTCCACAGTGGCTGCACCAAACTACATTCCCACCAGCAGTGTAGGAGGGTTCCCTTTTCTCCACAGCCTCTCCAGCATTCATCATTTGTGGACTTTTGAATGATGGCCATTCTGACTGGTGTGAGGTGATACCTCATTGTAGTTTTGATTTGCATTTCTCTGATAATTAGTGATATTGAGCATTTTTTCATGTGCCTATTGATCATTTGTATGTCTTCCTTGGAGAACTGCTTGTTTCTCACAGCAATGGGAAACTAACACAATGTCGAGTACCTTGTACACCTGTATGGAAAGGAATGTTCTAGAGGATCTCTAAGTATTGCGAAGAACATAATATTATAGTCAATAATTGCTTTTTCTGGGCTATTTAATGCCTTAGAAGATTTTGTTCTTACAGTTAAAACCTTTTCATCTTCTCTAGGGCAGTTTTATGAAGCTATTTATTTTTTGGCTGACAGGGCATGTTTAAAAATCTTTCTCACCAAAGCATAAAATGCACATTTTATGGTCTAAAGTGTCCCTATTTTCCCATAATATTAAAGTAAAAATTTGCATCTCTTAGAAATAATGTATTTTCATTAGTCTCCAGAGATGAGATCATGCCCTAAAGAATGCTGTGGCTTTTGAAAGGAACAAAAGTCTGTGATGGAGTACAGGAATTGGTTTCTGGTGGGCTGTTCCCGTAGGGTCTCCTCACTGGGCTCACACCTTTCCGTCTGGGGGTGAATAAGCCACCCACTTTGTTCACCAGGGCAGGGCAGGGCAGGGCGGGGCATCAGACTGTGGTCCCTGAAGTACATCCTTGAAAACTTTTGCACTAGAAAGTTAGCTCTATGACATGGTGGCCCCGTTACCACCTGTATCTGGTACTGTTATACCTAAGTAGGCAGAGAGTTTTAACTGAATGCATGGTATTGACCATTCTGCCGTGGTTTCCCGTCTGATGGTTAAAAAAAAAAAAAGCCATATTCAAGCTAGTTAGAATGGAAGTTACTGAAGCAGAAAAGCTGAATGTGTTCTTTCCTTTTATTTTCTTTTAATTACAATTCTTCTAATTTTTAAATCTCCTAACACAAGTCCTTTTTTTTTTTTTTTTTTTTTTTTTGGTCTCACTTTGACCTCACATTGTCAACATAAATATGGAGATTATTTCTGTAATCTCAGCCTCTGTCTGTTCAGGGTCTTAAGCTCACATGCTGCCAGAGGTCCAGCAGGCAACACAAACGAGGTTAAGTGAGCTGGGCAGTGGGTAGTGAGTGGTGTGGGGGTTGTGATGAACTGCAGCCCAGGCACCCTCTCCAAGGGCTTAGCTGCTCCCCAGTCCTAGCTCGTTTTTGGCATGTTGAAGCATAGGAGTAGTGTTGCCAGATATTCTGATTTCTGTAAAACAAAATAAAGATGTCTGGCTTCTTACTTTACATCACCCAATTTTTTTTTTCATTTTTCAGTTTTATTAGGTAGAATTATTACAATTTGACTGCACATAGACAATATATTTCATGTAAATACATGTACACAACATACTGCACATTTTTTTTAATTTGCATATATGTACTGTTCATTGTTTCTAAGAATGTTTAGAGCTTTAGCTTTTTAAACTTACATACTTTAAGGAATCAAGCCAACCACAAAATAAGAATTAATTCAAAAAGAAATATATAGCCTGCTATTAACAGCAACATTATTTATAATTGCCAAGATATGGAAACATCCTAAGTGCACATAATATACATCACCCAGTTTTTGGTGGATGAGACCTAATTTCTGCAGAATGGATTCAGCCTGTGGAAGGATAAGACCTTGGTTTATAGTATTTTCTATTTTATTTTTTAAAGTATAAATATGCAGTATTTTCTGTACTCTTATTGTCTCTTCCTAGGACCTCATTTATTTATTCTTGAAGGGTTAGAGAGTGCTATGACAGCCCCTAGGAATGTCATTTAAAGAGAATCTGAGAGCCTCAAGAAAGGATCCTTTGCCAAAAAATGCAACTAAGCTGAGGTCTGAGGAATAAGTAGGAATTGGTTCAGTAAAATAGGGGAAGTTATATGTGTGGGGTATGAGAGAGAGAGTTCTAAGAGAAATTAGGGTAACAAAATCTCAGAAGAGAGGGCACAACATTTTAGAAGTCAAAGATGTTCCGCTTGGCTGGAATTTAGTGTGAGAAAAAGGGAATTACAAGTGATGACCTTGTCCTGTTGGGCAGGTACCAAAATGGGGAAAACCTCCTGCACTGTAATGGAATTTAGTTGCAACTGTGGCAGTAAGGGACCCATCCAGTTCTCTCCTAAGGCTAACATTCTCCATCCCAGCAATGCTTCTCTAATTTATTTGTTTTGCTCAAGGCTGTTAGTGATTTTACACAACACAATTCTCATGCAGTTATGAGCCAAGAGGCAACTGGGGCTTGGGGTCTAAGGTGATCTGAGAAAACCCATTACTGGGGCCAGGGATCTCCCTGGAGCTAAGGACTCAGTAATTGGACTGAACTAGACTCAAAAGTGGTCTGGAGGCCCTGTTGCATGAAATACAAAAGAGCTCTTCCTTAGAGCAAAAACTCATTTAGGTGTATTAATTTTCTTACTATTTCCAATGATCATTAGACTATCAACATGAGGGATATGAAATCTCCGATGGTATCTGTGTGTTTGGATTTATGCTTGGTGTGGCTTCAAGAAGAGACCATGTATACATTTACCGTGGCATTGAGAGAGGGCTGGCACACTGAAACTTTTCTGACCTACTTCCTAAAATAAAGGAGAATGGCTTCAAGCCTCTGTAGTGACCAGACACCTAGGAAAACAGAAGGTGGAAATAGCAAATTAGAAGACTGTCTGAAACATGTAAAACCAGGTCAAGCAGCAGTCTGGTCATGTAGAAGTAGGTCATCCTATTAATAAAATACATAATCTTATGTCATTTCACTATTTCAGGATGCATCGTGTATAATAATAATCCTAATGACTGTTTTCTAGGCGGTAGTCTGACCATCTTCCGCAACTGAAATTGTTAGGAAAATGATGACACCAAGTGAGAAAGATATTGCCTGTATCATTGAACAAGCCAGCTAGCTGCTCTTTTTCATAAATTTCACATTCAGTGTAAATTAGTTTGAAATTAGCATAATTTGCTGTGTTTTTGTTTTCAGTATGTGGGAAATAGTATACCAGGCTCCATTATGAGTTATAGAATGATTTCATTAGCATAGCTGAAACAGATGCTGTTTCTTGAGATAATAGGTAAATGTGTGAAAATATATCAGGCTACTCTGCCATTGGATTTTTCTCGTGTTGCAATGTGTTTGCAAGCAAACACCTTTAACAATGAAGTCCAGGAGCATACAGTCAACAGAATAATAAATTTTAAAATTGCAGCCAAGTTAGACTTCCCTTGGGAAGCACCAGGTTGGAAAATTAGTCATTTTTCTTGGCGAATTAGCAAGATGTAATTGGAATAAATTGTTCCCTTGAATATCTCAGCACAGTGACTACACATCTCTAAATATGTAGAATTTACCCCACTACTATATACATATTTCAAATCCATATGAAAAGATACATATTCCCAAACAGCATGGACTCCATTGTCATAAATGATATTCAAAGATATCTTTAGGTATTTGTGTCTCAATCTGATTCCTTACCCTAACTTTCAATGCTTTGTATGAATTACTCCTCTCATCATATGTATAAAGCTAAATAACCTTATCCTTCACTCATTGCTGGAAAAATCTCTTTGAATAAAAGCAAATGGGTCACCTCAAATAAGCCCTCAATGATGAGCTTATGTATAATATCAAAATCAGTTATTAAAAAGCATGAACCGCTTTTTAATAACTACTGATTTCATTCACTTTCATATCACCCATTATATACATATTATCTCATCACAACAACCCTGAAAAATGTCTTATTTCCCATCTCATGAATAGAAAAAGTGAGACTTAGGTTTAAAAGTGTGTTCAAGGTCACATAGCTAAAAAGTACCACTGCTAAAGTTTGAGTTAATATTGACCTCACACCCAAGCCTGGACTCTAAACCTCAAATGCTACATAATCTCAGCTAGAAATTCCCTAGTCTTTCCCCACCTTTTGGAATCCCACCCATTTACAAGTCTCCACACAAGCCACGATTATTTTCAGGACGTCTTATCTTCAAAGACATCGTGCTTTGCCGTTCTCAGTGTCAATGCCGTGGATCTCAAACTTGTCTTCCTGAGGTAAAACCTTGATGGTTCTGATACCCTTAAATATTGTAATATTCCTTGATGTTAAATTCCATCATAGCAATTAGAAACACCTTTGTAAGCATAAAATGTGAATCTATTAACTGCAATATGAATATAGGTGGTCTTATCGAACAAAAAATCCCCAGCCCACCAGGGACATAGATTTAAGAAGTCATACTTTCAAATATTCCCATTAATATTTGAGTCTTGTTTTGTTGTATTTGTTAACACATTTAAGCAAGCTGTTAAAAGCAAGTACATATGTTTTTGAAAATGTATTGGAGAAAAAACTAAATTTGAGACAATTTTATAAGCTTATTTTCATTTCTTTGACTTGGGACAAATCCACCATATTGTATCTTTGACTTGGGACAAATCCACCATATTGTATTTTCTTGATATGCTGCCTTAGTGTTGCTCAGAGTATCCTAGAGAACCAAATTAGAAATTCCCTGGCATGTTGTGTGAATTATCTGAGATGGTAATTATAATGTCATTATAAGTAGAATTTTAAAAATTCTTCCTTGCACTTATAGCTTTTATTTTTATGTCTGTGGCACGTGTGTCTTTTTTTTTCCATGAAGCTATCTTTTACTGTTTTTGCTTTTAGTTTTCTTTAAAATCTACACATAATGAAGTGCACAAATTTAATATGTACAATTCAGTGAGCTTTCTCAAATACATACACAAGCGTAACCACTAGCCTTATCAAGAGACAATGTTTTTGTCAGTCTAGAGCATTCCTTCTCAGTCAATGACCCCTTCCTCCAGAGGCAACCCTGTTTCAATTTTTTTCACGATAATCTTCTTCTATACTTTCATATAAACAGAATCATACAACATGTGTGCTCTTTAGTGTCTGGATTTTTCTCCTCAGTGTAAGACCTGTGTAATTCATCCATGTTACATGTATCAATAATACATTTCTTTTTGTTGCTGAATAAGTTCCCTCTTAGGAAAATACCACAGTTTGCTTATGCAATCTCCTATTGATGGATGTCTTATTGGAGGAGGTCATCTAGAGGATATGACTGCTAGTTGACCCACGAGCTGGACCTGGGCAATCAGAGGAAGTTCACACCCTCTCCCATCCCTGAATGTACACTCTGCCCACTGTTTCAACAGTGGGAGCTATGTTCAGGCACACAGCCTTGAGGGAGCAATGTGTTTGTTGAGACCATCTGGACTGAATACATGACTAAACTCAGTTAAGGTGTCTATCTAAACTTAAGATTCTGGTGATCAAGTGGAAAGATCTACTTTTCTTACAGCTGCCCAAGACAAGCCTGATATTTCAATTTCCTTAGTTATTAAAATCACCACCTACCAGTCTGGAGTGGCTGCCTCTTTCTTTCACCTCTCCTCGCTATCTGTCTATGGGGGCCAATTTGCAAACCACATATTGTTCACAAGTTTTTTGGGGGGGTTATGAATATATATTCTGTGAACCATCTGGAACACATCTTTTCATGGACATGTATTTTCATTCTTCTTGGAATACAGGGATGGTATATGTTTAACTTTATAAGAAACAGTTAAACTGATTTTCAAAGTGCTATTTTACATTTCCACCAATAGTGGAAGAGAGGTCTGATTTCTTCATGCCTTCCTGATACTTGGTCTTTTTGCCATCCTACTGAGTGTGCATTTGTGTCTCCTTATGGCTTTAATTTGCATTTTTCTGAAGGCTAATGGTGTTGAGAGCTCTTATATCCAAGCTTATTGACCTTTTGTATACTTTACTATGTGAAGTGTCTGTTCAAGTTTTGCTCATTTTCATAGGATTGTTTGTCCTTTGGTTATTGAATTCTAGAAGTTGATATTTTCTGAAAGTAAACCTTTTGTCAGAAATATTTAAGAAATGTTTGCCTAACTCCAGGCCACAAATACAGTATTCTGTGTTTTATTCCAGACACTTTATTGTTTTGGTTTTTACCTTTAGGTTTATGGTCCATCTCAAAATAACTTTTATTTATGGCATAGAGTTTATACTTTATTTTTTCCATGTGGATATTTAGTTGTTACAGCACCTTATTAAAAAAAAAGACTTTCATTTTCCCAAGATTATTAAACAAACTTGATATCTTTGTGGCAAATTAATTGACCATATAAGAATTTGTCTATCTCGGGATTTTATTAGGTTCCATTGTTCTATTTGCCTGTTACTAGGCCAGTATCACATGATCTTTATTACTGTAGTTTTCTGCTAAGATTTGAGGTCATGTGATGGGAGTCCTTCAGTTTGGTTCTTTCTTCCAGACTGTCTGGGCTTTGCTATGTCCTTCAAATTTTTATGTAAATTATAGAATCAGCTCAATTTCTATAAAATGTCTGTCTGCTTTATTTTATAAATGGCCATCTCCACATTTATAAGGCTTTCTTCCTGTATGCATATCTGTCTCCAATTTTCCCCTTTTATAAGGATACCAATTCTGTTGGATTTAGGCTTATCCTGATCTCTTTTGAACTTGATTTCCTCTCTAAAGACCCTACCTTCAAATAAGGTCACATTCTTAGATACTGGGGATTAGAATTTCAGTATATGAATTTTAGACAAAATTCAGCCTGTTATACCTCTGTTGGCTTTTCAGTTAAACCTCCTTGGATTTACTCTCCTGTTTGCTCTAGGAGTTATATTACATATCCTCAACTCATTACAATCTATGTACAGTTGATGAGTGCAAACCTTCAGTGCCACTTAACCTTCTACTCTATCCTTTGTACTAGTGATACCATGTATGTCACATACGCATTACTATAAACCTTACAATACAGCACTACAATGTTTCCTTTAAACATTCAAAGGCTTTAAATAAATTCAGTGGAGAAAAGTATAATACTTTAAATTTACTCACTTGCATTTCTCATTTTCTTCACTTCTCTTTGTAGATCTGAGATTCCTAATGTAGTGATTTCTTTCAGCCTGAATAACTTCCTGTAGCATTTAAGTTACTATAATCTGCTCTCAATGAGTTCTTCCACGTTTGTTGTCTTAATTTCCCCTCATTTTAAAATATTTTCTCTATTTTTTTTTTCTTTCCATTGTCTTTTGGCTTCCATTATTACCATTATTTATAGGGCATAAACCATCATTCATACATTTATTTTTCTTCTGTGTAATATGTTCTTTGGCTTCTTTAAAGATTTCCTCTTTATCTTTGGTTTTCACCAGTTTGATTCTGTGGTTCTCTTTGCATTTGTTTCCATTTTGGTCCACTGAACTTCAAGTATTGAAAAAATTATATTTTTATCAAATTTAGGAAATTCTCAGCCATTATTTTTCCAAATATTTTTTGTGTCCTATTTACTGTTAAGTTCATCCAATGAACTTGTAATTTCAGATATTATACTCTTAGTTGTAGAATTTTGGTTTGGTCATTTGTTTTCATTTTTCTATTAATTCTGCATATTTTTCATTTCTTAAGACTGTAATTTCCTTTAAATTATTGAATATATTTATAATGTGTGCTTTAACATTTTTGTCTGCTAACTCTAGCATCTGAGTCATCTCAGGGTTGGTTTCACTTGATTTTTTTTCTCTTGATCATTGGTCAAATCTTCTTGTTTGTTCACATGTTTAGTAATTTTTGATGGTATAATGGGCATTGTCAATGATACAGAAACCGAATTTTGTTTTTGTCCTCTGAAGAGTGATGATGCTAGTTCTATCATGCTGTTAACTTGGTTAAACTCCAAACTCTTATCTTCTGTGGTGCTTAGGATCTGAAATCTTAGTTCCTTCAGCCTTCCTGTTGTTGCTTCCTACCAGGCTCCTTGGGATGTCCCATATGTGTACCATTCTGGGGCCAGGCAAGAATTTTTGTGGGGGGTGTGTTTATGTACTTACATATCTATTTATCTGTTTATTGTGGAATTTCTCATTTGACTTCCTTCTTTATGAACTCATCTCACAACTTTCAGAAACTTTTCAGCCTTGAAATTCATCCCCTGACTCTTAAAGCCAGAAAGACCATAAGTTTCTGCTTGAGTACTCGATAACCTACTGAGTTGGGAGTGTCTATAGGCAAAAAGTCACATAAACACAAGTATTACCCACTATAGTTTCCTTGTTTTGATTGTTGACTTCTTTTTTTTTTTTGACTGAATTTGACCACTGTCTTATATTTTTAAACACTTGCATTTTATTTTAATTTTTTATTCTGAGTTTATAATCTATTGGTAAAGTTAGTCCAATACAAGCTACTCTACCGTTACTGAAAGCAGAACTCTACATATCTTTTTGATATTAAAACAGTGTAAACTTTTTGAGCACAATCCCTGAAGCATGTATTTGTTTGCAAAGTCCTAAAAGAATCAACTAATGTGCTAACTATACAAGAAAATGTCAGTAAATATCTGCTGAAGTAAATGGATCTAGCTGAAGTGAATTATTTGGCAAGTCTATATAACAGTTAGATTAAATTATTGTTAAAATACCAAGGGTGATGTGAGCTAGGGGATTCTAGCAATTCAAGAAGTTTACAACAGGCTACTCTTTTTAACATAGTAACTTAAGTTATGTTTGCCACTATTTGTAAACCTGAATTGATGAATTATGCTTAAAATATTGGATTCTTTTTCCTGAGGTTATGGCTACAATTCAAGGTATTGTCACCAGGTGAAACTTGTTCCCTGGGTGTAGTTACATAAATCAACAACCTAAGTCTAGGATGTTAGGCCAATACTAAATATACATAATATTGGTAACAATTTCAAATGAATGCTAGTGACCATCTGGAGTTGCATATAAAGGAAGATTCTAAATTTAAATCGAGGTAAAGAAGGAAAGAATGACGTGAGCAAGTAGTCCTGTCTGTCGTCTCTGGAATGGAAAGTGATGCCATCTATGCCATAGGTTTCTTACTTTGAACTAGATTTTCTGCTGCATGAATTACTGAGAGACATGGCCTATGTTACAGAGTCCACTTGCTTTATTCTCCCTTGGCTCTAGAAGGGAGCCCCAGTCAATATTCTGCCTAACCCATACATAAATATTACTTATGTGAGTAACTGAAGTTTTAAACTTAACAAATTATATGAAATCACAAAAGGTCTATTTTTAATCTTTTTGCTTCCCAGCCTGTTTTCCAGGGACACATTATGGTGAAAAATAGAAACTTACCTCTTGTGTTATGGAGTTTACTTCTCTGCTGATGCCCTCATTTTACCTGAGAAGGCAATTACTGAAAATTCTTGGCCACAGGCAAAGTAAATTCTCAGAAATACCTAATAGCACACACAGTCAACCCTGGGACATTGCCAGCATTTTTGTAGAATCATGCTGTGTTTAAGTATGCTTTTTAATTTTCCACGTATGCATATTTATAGGGAATGCTCATAACAGACATTGCCTCTAGAGGAAAGGTAATAAGATCTTATTCTATAAAATCAATGTAACTTAACAAATTCGTAATAATTTGCTTGGTTTTCTGAATTTTAGTCTGTATGTTGCTTCCCTATGCCCAGGATATTCGGTGTGGATGTCCAAGTGTGGAAGTCACTCTACAATGCAGGATATAAACTTAGCTGAATTTCCCGGTAAAACCTTCAGAGAAATGAAAGCAAACAATTTGTTGCCTTTTAAAATATAATTAGAGAGGAAGAAAAGGAAAATGATGAGTTTAATGTATCTGAAATAAAAAACATTTGGGAATATGGTAAAACTCTGTTGATACTCATATTCATTCATTCATGTGTTAATTCCACAAAGGTTTACAGAGCTCTAAATATGTGTCAGGCATCATCCTATGTGACTAGATGTGGTTGATACCCAGAGGGATCACAGTAGAGGAGAATGCACATATAAACAAATTTTTTCAATAGATAGGTTGCCTGCTATAATTGAGGTTTGTGCAGAGTATCACATGATTACTTTTGAGAGGTAACACTTAATTTCTCATGCATCAGAAGATCTTATAAAGGGATGCAGAGGCAGAATCTAGCTTCTGTGAATAATTATCCAAGATTAAAACAGTATCAAAACAATCAAGAATAAATAGACATTAAAGAGGTGGGAGAACAGAAGCCTAGTCAAAAAAAAGTGCATATTCTTCATATGATGAGCCTTGTGCTTCTCTGACTAAATATCTGATGGCAGACACTACTGAGTAACTATTCAGTATCCATTCTCTCTTCTCACCAATTTTATCTAGACTGCAATGTGCCCACTGTTAAATTAATTAAACAAGGAGGCCATTAGACTGAGGTGACTTGAATGTTATGGCAACCTAATATAAGGAAACAAAATCTAAGCCTATAAATGCCTCAAGTTTATTAAATCAAAACCTAAGGACAACCAATCACAAACAGCCAACTAGGCGTTAAGCTGTAACCAATCAATTTCTTTGCATTTGCTTCCCCCTTTTCTCTATAAAAGTCTGGTGGTGGGGCGCTCCTAACCACTTCCGGTTTGATGCTGCTCAACTTAGATTGATTTTTGGCTCAAATATGCTGTTAAACTTTTTAATATGCCTCAGTTTATCCTTTAACACCACTGAAAGCTATTTACTTTCCAAGACTCCTTTCTGGTCTCTCTTAGACAAACAAAAACCAAGCCTAACATAAACCAAAAAATAAAAAAAGTTTCTAAAGGCAGTGAAGCCTAGTTTCAAGAAATAATTACCCTGGATGAAGAGATTTGTGAAACTGGTTTTAAAGTTAACTGAAAAACAGATTTTTAAATTTTTGTTTTAAAACTGACTTGGCTAACCAAAATCCATGTCACCAGAATACTTTTTCTCCATTTAACTTCTTTGACTTTAGTATTCGTTAAAATTCAGATTCTCCTGGAGAACTTTGTTTCATTCTGACAATTGAAACCCATTAAAAATGCTCAGTTAATGCTCTCAAGTATTTAAATAAAAAGGATTTGCGTTTCACTGCTTTGAGTCATGGACAGTGAATGAGGTCTGAAGTCCATTAAAGCCTGATGATTATGCTTGCTAGGCAGGTCTCCCTTTTACTAATGAGGCTTTAGCAAAGGTTAAGTGATTAGAGAGGGAGAGGCAGGGATAATGAGGGTGGGGATGGTTGCTGTTCTTTTTATCCTAAGCTGGCATTTGCCTTAACCCAGTCTTTCTGTGCAAGACAAATAGCACTCCTCAGACTTTATTAAAATGACTTCTGTGGGGTTCATTCAGTCAGAGGTCTTTGCTTCCCATAATTATTGTAACAGAAACCAGTCCCCAGTTACTTAATTATTCTTAAAGTCATATGTATAATGATAATAGTACCTTATAAGAGAAAATGCTACTTATGGCCCTGATTGTATTAAAAGGAATATGTCTCCTGGTGTATGGAAGGTACTTGATCTTTTTGGACACCATCATTCTTTGGGTACCAGGTTGAGAAATCACTCTGCATGATGGTGGGAGAAGAATCTGAAACACTGTCAGCAATCTTCGATGAGCAAGGGGAGGAGGGAAAAGTCCTAAGAACGTAGCAGATCATATATTCTGCAGTGTGACTACAAAGAAACTACTATGATCATAGATGCTTGTGTGGTCTTTTTTTTTTTTTTTTGAGGAAATCAGTATTTTCAGTTTCTTCATGGGCGGGAGCTGTTTCCTGCCTTTTTCTATTGTTCAGGGACTTAACAAAGTTCATTAAATCCTGAAAATTGTAACATTTAGAAGCTAGAAGAAGCCTTATTTGCTATCTTGGTCACACTCACTCTGTCTCTTTCTTCCTTTAATTAGTTGTTGGGGGAAAGCTAGGTTGTGGAGAAATAAAGTTTTTCTGCAACATTCTCCAGGGACTGTTCTCTAGGCTCCTGAGTGTCTAGCAGCAATTGTGGTGGTGACAATAGTGGCAGTGGTGCTAGCATCCTGTTTCCACTGGGTAGCAGATATGAATATCAGATCTGTTGAGTGGTTCCTTCATTCAAAACACTGAGTGGGGGCCTTTCCTGGTGGGTCAGTTCTGTATTCTTCTAGGACTCATTCCTGAAGATCCTACCTAGATCCTGCTTAGGAGTCTGGTTCCTCACCAGAACTTCCCTTTGTATGATTTTTCAGGCCTGACCATAGGCAATGACAAAGCTTTACCTGGCAGACCTCACAGGGGAAACTGCCAGTCACTACATATAAGACTTGGTACACAGTGAAAGCATTATTAGGGGAGCTAGAGTCAAGCCCTCAGGCCCCCTGGCCCACCATGCTCTTAAACATATTTGCATTCCTAGCCTGGACGCTTGCATTCAGAAGTCTCTTTATCTGGGGCTGTCTTGCCAGGTGCCTCTGCTGAGGCTCCTTTGGGGAAGAGCATGAGGGAACCCTTGAAGGGTTCCTCTACTCTGGCTCAGGGCTTTTCTATTCCCAGCCCAGTCCCTCCCATTCTACTCCCCTGACTCAGGGTCTATAAAATTGCAGGGGACTTTTGTTTGGAGTTCCCTTAACAGTGAGAGAACCTCACATCTGTACTGGGTCCACTTCATGTACCATACTGGTCCACTGGTTGACTCACTCCACCCCCTGCCCCCCCTTCCCCCCTAGTGTACAGTCCATGGGAGAAAATGGACTGGCCTGGAAGAGTCAGCATTTTCTCAGGTTTTACCCTCTTACTTACGTTATCACTGTAAGTGATTAAAGGTTTGATAGTTACTTCCATTTTGGCTTGTTGCTTTAACTGGCATTTCTGATACTTGTCAGTTCGGTTTTCTTTCGAACTCTGCTGAGATCCTGACACTGCTGCTCCAGGTGATCCAACGGTTTTGTTTAAATTTATTGTATAAAACTCCTTCCAGTTTAAAATTCCTGCAATGGTTTCTTCTTATGCTGAGCCGTGATCATTACAGAATTTGTTGTCTAGAAGTGGAGCTGCTTTGGCTTGGTGGTAAGCAGATGCTGTAGGCCAGAAAGTGGATTATCCTTGTCCTGCCATAACAAACATTTGGTAAAATGAATAAGGCAAGTGTGGGACTGCTGTATCAGAAGCTCTATGGGATAGGTTAGACGAAATCAGAATTTTGGTAGGTGATAAATGCTACAGGTGCTTTTTAACCAAGTTTTAGAGGAAACCAAAGTAAGAATTAGCTCACTTGCAAGCAGAAATGAAAATAACCCAGCTCAGCTAAGTGTGGCTTTTGCTGGCTGTAAGCTGTGGGGGTTTCACAGGTTGGAAAGGTCTGTATCTTAGTTTATAAGAGATGCAACTGTGATCTCAGCCTTCTTAGAAGTCCCACTAAGTATTGTTGGCCAGAAAAAAATGGAAGCAACCCAGTGGCAGCTTTTGGATGGAAAAAGTTTGTTGTTTCAGATGGCCTCACCAATGGCCAAGCGTAGGCACCAGTGTCTCACACATGGGAAGGCTCAGTGCCAGTTGTGGTTGCTATTGTTTTTTTGAACTGGAAAAAGAGGGCTGTGATTTTTATTCTGAGTGTCTTGGGGCCTTTGTGAAAAGAAACAGTCTTAACCAGCAATTGTTTCTAATAGAAGATACGTTATTTTAGGCTTTGTGGGTGATAGACAAGATTTGTGGTACATTTTCTGGTTAATAATTCAATAGAGAAAATCAAATGACCACCAGACACGTTTAATCTATGAAGTGTTCATCTTTAAGCAGTTTCTTCAGCCTATCTAGGTAGACCAACATGTTATATGTTGTCCTGGAATATGCCACGTAGATGCCATTATAGAACTTCAAAGAGCATTAAGGAGGATGCATTAGTCTCCTGGGGCTGCCATAACCAAATGCCACAGACTGGGTGGCTTAAACAACAGAAATTGATTCCTCATAGTTCTGGAGGCTGGGAAGTCCAAGATCAAGATCAACCTGTTGGCAGATTTGGTTTCTGTTGGGACCCCAGGATATCTTCCACTGACAGCCAACCCACCTCTTGACAAGAAAGTGGTGGGTCAAACATCAGAATATGGTTGCCAGCAAATTATTAGCAAAGTTAAGAAACTATTTAAAAACAGACATATAATTTTATTAAATGCAAATAAAAGCTAAAGAGAAAAGGAATTTTGCAAAGTAGTTGATAAATTTTAAAAAGCATATACAAGAAGAGAGGAGGGAGAATCTCTTGATGTAGTTTGATCTAGTGTTTAATGGTCTCTTCTTTTAGTTTAGATCTTAATTGAAAAATAACTTTCAAAAGGTAAGATGTCTTTAACTTTCCAGTTAATATCTAGAAACCAGAGTCTTCAGCATTTGGACTGAAGTTGTGGCTTACATTTGACAATGTTGGGAGACACTTTTGGTTGTCGTAACTGGTGAAGGAGTGTGCTATTTGTCATCTGGTGAATAGAGGCCAAGGATGCTGCTAAACCTTGTACAATGCACATTCCAGCCCCCACAACACTTATCCAGCCCAAACTGTTAATAGTACGGAGATTGAAACTCTGCATAAGAGCCATGAACATTTTCAATATGTTCTTGGCTTTTAGTATGGCTTCTGCTTCTGAAAAATTCTTTGATATCCACATATGGATTAGGGCACATAGTATATTGTTTTGCTCTGTCTTCTGAAAGGGCCTAGAAGCAACAATGAACACTCCTAGTGCCCAGATCTCGGCTTCTAATTTAACTTTCCAGTAAAAGGAACCAGGAATCCTTGGAGAAATCACTAATTCTGAGACTAGAAGGCATTTCCTGTTCTCCTCAAAAAGCCCCACTATATAATAGTAATAGATTTTTTTAACCTATTGGGGGTGTGTGTGTATGTGTGTGTGTGACATCATTGGTGTTGATATCCAAATCAGATTTTGGGTGGGGGTCCATCCAGTTTCTTCAGATACACAGATTACAAGATTATACTAATGTAAGATGTCAGTGTTAGGGGAAACTAGGTGTGGGGTATATAGGAACTCTATCTTTGCAATTTTTCTGTGAATATAAAACTTTAAAAATAAAGTTTATATTTCAAAAACTCTTAACACCGTAGTTCAAGAAGATAGAGCTATAGAGGAGATCAAAAAGACGGAGTAGGACACAGCTCACCTTCCCCAGGTGTTTCCTTGTGATTTACTTTCCTTGGGCATTTTTTTTTTAAGAGTGTAGGTAATAGATTTATCTTTCTCTTCAGTCACTGACATGGCAGTTTCAGACGAAAGTTTACTCCTTGCACATTGATCAGGAGTAGTAATAACCTCATGATTGTTGCTCTGAAAATGTCCTAGACATGTCTTAGGAAACACATTCTCTTTGTACTGCTTTATAGAGGGAATGTGTAGCTCAGAGCGGAG
Source organism: Vicugna pacos (assembly GCF_048564905.1). Classification (NCBI taxonomy): domain Eukaryota; kingdom Metazoa; phylum Chordata; class Mammalia; order Artiodactyla; family Camelidae; genus Vicugna; species Vicugna pacos. The sequence continues at coordinate 69,243,572 of NC_132997.1, read as the reverse complement.
GTCTGAGCACCAGGCAGAATGAATGGCTTTTGTGGGACATTGCTTGTGTTTCTATTCGCGTTTATTTCCACCTTACGTAACAATAATAGTGATAATCTTGCATGCTGGTACCTGGAGATGTGCTAAACCCTTTCCATGCATTGTCTTCCTTAATCCTCACAGTGCCTCAGCAGGGAGGCATCCTGATTTATCAGTGAGAAAATTAAAGCCTTTGAGAGGTTAAGTAACTTGATCACGGTTTCCCAGTGAAGTGGCGATGTTGCATTCAGTCCCAGATCTGTATGACTACAGACCCTCAGCTTTCCCCACTAGATTAAAGCACTTGTGTTTTTTTTTTTAACATTTTTTATTGATTTATAATCACTTTACAATGTTGTGTCAAATTCCAGTGTTCAGCACAATTTTTCAGTCATTCATGGACATATACACACTCATTGTCACATTTTTTTCTCTGTGAGTTGTTATAACATTTTGTGTATATTTCCCTGTGCTATACAGTGTAATCTTGTTTATCTATTCTACAATTTTGAAATCTCAGTCTATCCCTTCCCACCCTCCACCCCCCTGGCAACCACAAGTCTATATTCTTTGTCTATGAGTCTATTTCTGTCCTGTATTTACGCTTTGTTTTTGTTTGTTTGTTTGTTTGTTTTTGTAAAGCACTTGTTACCTACATTCCAATGTCCCTCAACTGTGTTTGAATTCCTTGGGAGCAAGAACTGTGTTTTATCCCTCTTTGGATCCCCAAATATAACTTAGAACCATACCTGCACAATGTGTTCACTGCATTCGTTCTTGATGTTTTCCCTTAACACATAAACTTGCTTGTCTTAACCACATACAAGAATAATCTTCCAATTATTTTCAACCTCCTAAGTAATAATTTTTATAGGTAACTAAAACTGCCAGAAGCCTGAGCTTACAGAATTATATAGAAGAAAAATATTCATTCCCACTTGAAACTTGATAATAATTATTTGTGCTACTGAAACTCAGTTGTGCTGTGGCCCTGAATTACTGCTTGGCATTCAGTTTCCCCTGGGCTAGGAAAGTCATTCTTGTCCTGCTTCTTAAAACTCAGGAAGAGAAGAGGCTGTCCGTAAGAGCTCTTGTGGGAGACATGTGAAGTTATTGCTTGTGTATAGATTCTGGATGATGATCTTGCTGACTAAAATCTCAAGGCCTATTCAAGGCGTTATTAGATACTAGGTATCTCTCTGTTATAAAGGAGCAGTATAATATGAGGTAACAGTTTTATAACAAAATACTTCTGTATCAAGAGCCATCAGAGTAATATAATAAGAATTTTACATCAGGTCCCATGGACTTATTTGTACTTATTTGTAAAATGAATCTGGTACAAAGTACCATTCTCCCTTTATCTGAAGAGGTGCTTTATCATCACGGATAGGAGGTGGGTTAGCTCGTGCTCTCCTACATAATCAAAAGAGGACAATTCCTTTGCTGTAGCTAGTAATGTTCTAAGCGATGTCACACATCTTTAGATTTCTGAAGAACTTTCTGCTAAATCCAAAAAGTGCTCGCTTGTCTGTGGTTCTCTCTCTCTGATCTTGTCTAGAGTGGGAATTCATTGCAGCTCTTTGAACAAGTTGAACTGAATTGCTTAGATCATTGCAACCTATATTAACTCAGACAGCCTTGTGCAATTATAGTACTCAGTATTCAAGACTCACAATGAGGCCAGTATCTGAGGCTTGTGTGGGTGGAAGGTGTTGAGTGAGCATTGCAGACAAGAAGTCAAAGTTGCAGTTTCTAGCTTCCACTTTGCTGCGAGCTAGCTCTGTGACACAGGTCAGTCTTGGATCCCTCCTATGCAAAATGTAGAGTGGATTATCTCTGAATCTAACATGCTATAGTTCTGGAATTGTAGAAATGTGGACACACAAAGCATACCATGGTCTATGAGGTCTTCACACTGATTTCATTAATAGTAAATTTAACTTTCCATAGTTCTGAGTTCTGGAGGGAACACAGGTGTCTGAAAATAATTTATGTACTTAGATTTTGATTTAGGAAGATTTGTATAAAGGAATATGTATAGTTTGGTCTTGTTCACAATTTTAACAGAGTAGGTAACTTATAAAGGGAAATTAATACTAGAAAGCTATGTGGTGGGGGAAGGGTATAGCTCAGTGGTAGAGTACCTGCTTACCATACACAAGGTCCTGGGTTCAAGCCCCAGTCCCTCCATTAAAACAAACAAACAAACAAACAAATAACCTAATTACTTCCCCTCTCCCCCATTCCCCCCCAAAAGAGAAAGCTATGTGAATCCATTGGGTTAAAAAAAATTGGGGGCTCAATTAAGAACCTACCTACTTAGTTAATTTTCTGCCATTAAAAGCCTTTTGTAAGCTGTTTCTCTGCTATTGCTTCAGGAAGTGCCTATTTTGGACGTGCATCCTGGGTTTTCTGTGGCTCCACTTGGAGAAACAGACTGAGCTGACAAAAGTAACTCACGGAAAGCACCAGACTGTAACATGGGTGTGGGAGGGTCCTAGAGCTAATGGGCGTTGGAGAAATAAATGAGTAGTTAGAAAGGACTTTAGAGGTGCTGATGGGATTTGAACTTGGCTTTTTTCCCCAAGACAGGAGGAATAGGAGAAGGACATCATGTTTCTTATCTCCAGGTGTGTCCTTGGGTGGGCAGAAGTCTGGGCAGGTACAGCTAGTTTGTAGCCTGTGGAATTGCAAAGCTGTATGGCATTTCTGCCCAACTAGACACAAGCAGTGCTAATGTCAGCGATAAAGAGGGAAAACAATTTCCCTACTTCTTCCAGGACTTAGAACATGGTTTGATGCCCTTGGAAAGCTGGGAGGCTGAACACAGATGTAAATGTTAAGATTATAATCATTGATATTTATTGAGAGTTTTTTGAGTGTTGGAGCTGTGCTAACTACCTTTAAGATGTGTTATCTCATTTAATTAAGTCAGTAAATATTTATTGAATGTCTACATGCTGGGTACAGTTTTGAGCACTTAGTACAGAGCAATGAACAAAATATAACAGTCACTTTCTTCATGGATTTTCTATTCTGATGTGTAACAGTGAGGAGAGACATAATAAACATGACAATACCCCAAACGCTAAATTTTAAAAATAGAAATTAGTCTTATGAAGATTAAAATCTGTTCTCCAAAAGGAGCTGTTAAGAAAATGAAAAGATAAGCCATGAACTAAGAGAAAATATTTGCAATCTATCTGACAAAAGAATCGTATCCAAAAATAACCTATATAATGCCTTTACTGTCATCTAAGGAGAAATAATTTTAAATAACTTGTGTTACGGTGCGTAAGTGAAGTAGTCAGATGCTTACAATCAGAGAGAGAATCATTCTGAATATGACAGTTGGGAATTCATCCCAGGAAGAGGGTTGCTATCTATGACGTGGAGACTTACAAGTTTCTGAACAAAACTAAGTACTCTCATTTTTGTTTTCATGGTTTTTGAATTCTTGGAAATTTCAACGTATATTATAACTATGCAGAATGTACTTTGTGTTTGTGTGGAAAGTGCAGTTAGGTTCTCAGCTTGGATTATTAACAAATTTCCATCCACAAAAGAAAGTCCTATGGTACATTCAAAAGTTGCACAGACTACAATTCTATCTATGAGACTGTCCAGCTCTTTGCACAGCCCAGCTAATAAGCACTGGGAAGGCTCCTCAAACGCCGTGACAATAGGAAGAAACCCACTCCCCTACAAATTCCAAAAATGTCCCCTAGCCAGTGGTGACAGCCCTGAAGGAAACCAGATACGTTAATGCAACCAAGGGAAAAAAGAGAAAGATTTCTTGCTTAGGTAATACCTGAATGGGGATCTCTGTTCCCATTGGCTTACATCTTCCCACAGATGAATGCCTAGATAAAGTCCTACCATTTTCTGTGTTTCAAAAATACTTATTTATTTTGGAAATAAGGATGTTCTTCTAGCAAACTGATGGAGATCATTTCTACTGAATTGTTGCCTGGCACACATGAAGCTAGCAGCTGTCTCCTTGGTTGGTTGCCCATAAAAGCTGACAAATTGAATACTTTGAATCCTGACAGTGAATGAAATACATTTAGAGAGATGCCAGATTAAAAGCTGGTCCCTGAAAATGGCTTGGCACAGATAGGAAGACCATGCAGGCTAGACCCATGGATCCCACTGGGCTTTGAGTTAACAGTGCCTGGGTCCAGCTCTCCCTCCTGGTTTGAAAATTGCCCCAGAGCATCTGTCTTTGGACATGGCTGTGCATAGCAGCTTTGCTTTCCAGAGTGATGTCTTCTTGACAGAGGTCTAGAAACAGTGCTTCTCTTAGCTCTCTGTGGTTTTGTCACTAACATAAATCTCATGTTTTCCATCTTGATGGTGCTACTGAATAAACTAGCTAAATTTATAGCATGGCTTTTCCATCAGGCTTAGAGAAGCCTTCATGCTTTTGATACAAATGCACTTAAGCTTCAGTCTCTATGCACTGTAAACAGTCCCTCAGGTAGTTTTGGGGGAGGGGGAAGGGAAAACAGACAATTTCAGAAATACACTCTAATTGTTTCAACTATAGTCTCTGCCTTGAAAATACCACTTCTGATTGGGAACTTTGTCGGCAGCCTCTCTCATGGAAAAGTGACTCATTTAAAGATTGTGTTCTTGGATTTTTGCAGATATTAAAGTCTCAGTCATACAGGTCCAAAAGAGTCAAGCTAGCAATAAAGTGATCTCGAATAACGTGGAAAGCGCTTATCTCATTCTGTCTGGAGCCAAGAAAACATGATGATTTGAAAATCCAGTGCATATGCCATTTATGAAGAGAACATCTTCATTTCCTTTTACAGAGTGAAAGTATTCTCACAGATGGTTGGAAGTCAGGGCTGGAAGGGTTCATATGTTGTCACTTAGTGCAACATCTTATCTGATACGTTGTGACTTAGTGCAACATCTAATCTGATACTTAAATCTTCCTTACACTCTATCCTACAGACTGAAACAAACCAGTTGCCGTTTAAGGACATGAGAGATTTACAAGCTTGGCAAAACTCTGGAGACCCTGATAGGGTCTTGCATTTTAAGTTCTTTCCTTCAAATATTAGAATTTTTCTTCTCTGGTACCAACACCCTTAGCTCCTGATTTGATGTGATTTCCAGACTTTAAACGATCATGTTCATTCTTCTTGTATAGGAATCAGTTTGTATATGTACTCTTTCTTAAAAATTGACTTCTAGAACCAAACAAAGTTCTTCCAGGTGTCTTCTGACTGGTGAATAATAGAATAGGACTCATGATTCTCTTTCTCTGGGTGGACCCATATTCTTTTAGAGTGAGTAGTGGTTATTTATTGAAGGAACCCTGTCTCTGCCCTTTTCCTGCCTGTGTTTTCCCTATCAGAAGTTGAGAAAGAGGGATTAATAGGGAGAAGTTAATAATGAATTTCTTTAAGATGACACCATTGACTAATTGCAGCATTCAGGTCTTAGCGGTCATTTTGTCAGCTAAGGGGTACAATAGCTGGAAAATTTAAAATAGTATCAGGATGTGACCAAACATGAGAATGAAAAAAGGCACCTATCAGATATATCTTACTAATTAGCTTCATTCATATGGGGATGCACAAGCGTGGTGTATCTCAGGTGGGACAATCTTCACTGAACTCTGCTGAGCAATGTTGTTCCACGAGCTTGGATTAGCAAAACTGTCTTTGCCTGTGCCCTGTTGCAGAGTACTGTGACTGGATTAAAACAGCCTAAAACCTTGAATATGGGGGGAATTAATTCTCTAAAATCTCGGTCTGTTGTAAATAAATCATGCAAAAGCCAAAAAGTTTATTAGAGTAGATTCAGCCTCTTTCATTCTAGTTTCTAACTTTGTACCAGAAGATGTTTGTCCTTGTGTGGTATATTCCGGAGAGCCCTCAGGGTTAAGGACTAACTGCACTTTTTCTTTTAACTAGTGCAACTCAGGCAGAGAGTGGAGCTTGACTCCTAGGTAAATATTACAGGATCATAATTGACTCACACCAGGCTTTACTTTTATGTATTTAAATTTTCCCTCATAATAGATTTGCTTTATATTCTTAACTATGTATTTATTTTTAACTGTTTATTTCTATATATATTTAAATACACGTGTCCTTATAAAATACATGGTTTTGATTTGTGTGTTTATTTTTACTTTACATAAATTGTATTGTTGCTGGTAGATGTAACCGGTGTCCAGGTCCTTGTCCCATCCGAGAAAAAATTCAGAGACAAGATGCAGAGGTTTTATTTAAAGTAAGGATTTATTAAGGAATAGATTGTACACTCTCAAGAGGAGAGTGAGCAGGCTCAGGTGAGCAGCTGCCCTGAGTTTTTTGGCAAGTTGGTTACATAGATTGTAAAAATGAATGGGCAGAATGTTCAATGGGGAATGAGGGGGTTTGGGGTTGTATTGCTTGATTTTCATCCCAAATCTACCTTCCTGAAGGGAGGAGGGAGTTTTGTCCTTATTTAGTCTGGCTCCAAAGTGTCATGGCATTGGTGCATGATGGATACGTCTAATCTGCAAGCTAATTTTATTGTAATAAGGGCATATTGAACAAAAGGTTACATTTGATCACTGGAGAGTCCTGTCTTTTTCCACCTTATTTTTTTTTGGTCGGCCTCTAGGCTGCTCATCACCCCAAAAGGTGTGACCGCTTATCAGCCCAGAGGTTCCTGCTTTTCCTTCTCTGCCCAGGGACCCCTGGTGCTTACATGATGTATGGTTTCCTGTATTTGGCCCGTGTACGTCCTTTCGGCCCAATTCCTGCCAGTTCGTCTGTGTACCCTTTTATCTGCTCATATCTACCTACCTGCCTGTTTGGATAGTATTGCTCTATAAATTCCACTCTAAGGGTTGGCTCATTTCTTACAATGTGTTAAAGGTTGGTCAATGTTACTGTTTGTGCGTCTGGTGTGTTGCTTCTTAGAGTTTCAGAATTCCATGCTATACAACTACCCCATTTTACACACTTCATACTAGAAATCTGCGTGGAGCAGACCTCCTCTTCCTATCGTTATAAACAATGTCACGATGACCATGCTTGAACACAATACCCCTAAGGTTCTCTGAGAGAGCTTCCCTGGAGTACAGATCTCCGGGACAGTGTCACGGAGTCACGAAGCATACAAACACTGGACAGTTCCATGCTGCTTTCTGGCATGGGTGGATCAGTTAATGATTATTATTCTTATTTGCAGTGCATGAGTGTTCAGGTCCTCAACTTGCCAGCATTGGATATTACCTATCTTCCTAATTCTTGCATTCTGATGGATGTACGTTAATATTTTAGAAAAAGTAGCATATTTCCCTATTATTTGTTACTTTGAGTATGTTTCTTGGACTTGCTGTGTTATCTGCCTCTAGTTTTCTGCTGTATATGTCTTTTTTTTTTTTTTACTGTCGAGATCTTTTTTAGAATCTAAGTGTTATTTTCTTATTACTTATAAAGGTTGCAAATATCGTCTCCCAGTCCTTTATCTGTCTGTTATTTTGTAGTATTCTTTAGGAAATCCTTTTTATTTCTCCATTTCCCTTTAGCTCTATGACCCTGTGCCATACTTAGGTTATAGTCTGGTGCTTTCGTGAATTACTTTTGTCAGGTAAATCTGTTTCTCCAGGTGAGGGTATAGTGAACCTTGGGTGTATCGCCAAAATAGGCACTTTCTGAAACAGTAGTTGGGCAAGAGCCTAGATACTAACTACTATACATAAAACAGATAAACAGCAAGGGCCTACTGTACAGCATAGGGAACTATATTCAATATCTTGTAATAGCCTATAATGAAAAAAATACTTCAACAAAAAAGAATGTAAATTTTAAAAAGGGAAAGTAAAAACAGCAGGAGAGAAAAAATATGAATAGGAATATATAAAACTGAATCACTGTGCTGTACACCAGAAATCCAGAAATTAATGCAACATTGTAAATTGACTATACATCAATTTAAAAAAAATTTTAGAGGCCGTTTAATGGCAGGGAATTAACTAAGCAGGTAAGTTCTTAATTGAGCCAAAAAAATTTTTTTTCTTTTCTTTTAACTCAGTAGATTCACAGAGCTTTCTACTGTCTCTTTTCACTGCTCTATGATACTGTCTTTATCAAATTAATTTTTTATGAGCAGGGCTCTTAATGTTTAAGTCTTATATTGTGTTCCATTAGTCTGCTGGTCGAATTCCTGTGACTTAGAATATATGTTAATGTCTTTAGGGTTAATTGCCTATTCTTTTTAAAAATTGACTTTGGTTTTTCTTCCATATACATTTTAGAATGAGTTTAATTTCTCCGGCTATACTTTCTTTGGCTGTTGTGTTGAATTTGCAGATTAATTTGGAAGACAGTTGACCTTGATGCCATATTAATTAGTCCATGCATAAACATGGTGTATCACTCAGTTTATTCAAATGTTCTTTCATGTCCTTTAATGGAATTAAGCCATTTTCTCTGAAAGATTTTCTGCATTATTATTAGGTTCATTTCCATTCACGTGACATTCTTTTTTGCTATTGTCAATGGTGTATTGTTTTCAGACTGAGCCCATTTTGTGAAATAAATCAGGTAAATCAAAAGGTCTTAAATGTGGGAAATGTCCTGGCAAGAAAAGTTTTCCCTTAGCAACATTCATATTTATCCCAATTCCTATGTTAAACCACTTATTCAACAAAAGACCCTGTTTTCCTGATTCAACTTAGACTGATTTTGACTTATATTACCTATAGTGACATTTTTTATTTGAATATCTGAAGAAATTCTTGAGACTTTTCAATCTAAACTGGTTCCTGAAGCATAGAAAAAAATTTCCAAAAATGTAGGAATTAGTAGAATTAGGGAATAAGTAAAGTTTCCCAGCTTTGAGAAATCTCTGGGGGCAATTCATGTCCTAGATATATGTTGGTGCTAGCCAATTTGTAAATATTTTATATGATAAAAGACAAAAAGAGAATGACAGTGTTATTTGAACTTTTTTCCAAACAAACCCACTAAAAGACAATTCTAAGATCATGTACTTAATAAGATTTTTGCATTTTCAAAACCAGGCAGTGTATTAGAAGAATAATAATAATGTTGTGGCAGAGTGCATTATTGGCCCAAATTCTTCACTCTTACCATATCCCATACCCTTTGGCATGTAAGTATGCAATTCCTCTGTACACTTCCAACTGTTTGACTTAGGGTATAACCATGTGCTGTTTTGGGGGTCAATGGAAACTTGGTAGAGATGATGTGTGAGAGCTTGGAATGAGCTTGTACAATAAAGTTGTATCTTGGCCGTCTGCCATCTTCATGGGAAGAATATGCAAGGGCTAATCTGCTGGTCTCAGGAGGATGAGTTCTGTGGAGCAGAGCCAGCTGGCTAATTTACAGACGGGTAACTTGATAGAGCTGCCTAGCTCAGCCCCGCTAACCTGCAGACATGAACACAGACTTAGGTTAGCAGATGTTCCTGATGAATCAGAGCTTCCTTTGCCACTGCATCCATCCCAGCTGACCAATGATCCATGAGTGTAAATGATTACTGTTCTCAGTCACTGAATTTTAGGGTGATTTGTTGATGTAGCATTACTGGGCAATAATAGTAGTTGATAATACAGTCTGATAAAACTAGGCTTTTAACAAGATTGCCAGTTGGGTTTAGCTTTAGAAAATGTATTAAAATAATTAATCTCATCTAGATAAATGTAGGCAAATATTTAATAAAATTCAACACCCTTTCACTAATTAAAAAAATACTTTCTATTTATACTATGCAAATAATTTTAAAGACTTCCCTTAACTTGACTAATAGCAGATACCAAAAACTTACAGGAAACTCCATATTTAATGGCAAAAATTTAGAAATCTCTTCTTTAAAATTAGATGAAAATGAAATGTCTCATTATCCAACTTCTATTCAATATTATAATAGGAATCTTAGAGTAAAAAAAAAAGGAAACAAAATAATGAGAAGAAATATCGAAAGGATACACTATTGTTATTTGTAATTGGAGTTGATTATCTCCATCGAAATACCAAGAAAATACACATTTTTAGAATTAAGAGAACTCAATAAGTTTACTGAATATAGATCAATGAACAAAATAATTTGCTTTCCTATATACCAACAACAAAAATTTAACTGAATACTATATGTATAATATATAGCCAAAAATATAACATACCTATGAATAAATCTTCAAAAATGAAGTGTGAAAATAAGATTTAATATTAATAATATGCTAATTCTAACAAGATTAATCTTATAGATTAAGATTATATATTATATATAATTACATATTATATTATATAGATTCCATACAATTCCAAATTAAGAAAAAATTTAAAACTTAACAAGTCTGTCAACCTGATATAAAAGATACATATGGGCCAAAAAGAAAAGGGCCAAGAGTTGCTAAGAAAATTTGTAGAAAAGGAAATTAGTGGGGCAATTTATCTTCCCAGAAAGTAGGACTTCAGTAAATAGCATAATTTAGGCCAGGAGTGTTAAGAGGAATTGGTCCACTGAACATAAAGAGATCCAAAATAAACACACATATATGGAAAATTGATAGATGACTTAGTTCTTTTGGCAAATCAGTTGGGACAGGATGGGCATCTTAACACTAAGAAGATAGGTTAGCCCCTAGAATAATAGAAATATGATTATATCTCAATGTAAGCCATACAAAGAATAAATTCTAGGTGAAACAAAATCTATGAAAGTGACATTTAACAGCTTTAAATGAAAATACAGGATTATATCCTAACTTTGGGGAAGTATTTCTCAAATAAGACAGAGTAAACAAAGGAAAATAAAAGGAAATCAATTCACTTGATTATATAAAAATTTAAAGTTTATGTGTATCACAACATATACATAAAGCAAAAAGCCAAGTACCAACTGGGAAAAATCACTGGAGCCTATTTATCAAAGGATTAGTGAGTATCTAGAATCTTTGGATAAATAACATCCAAAGAGAAATTGGCAAAGATTATGAACTGGAAGTTCACAGAAGAAGAAAACAATGTGGCTTACACATGCATTAAAAGATGTTCAACTTCTCTAATAATTAGGAAAATGACCACAACTTCAGCTACCACTTCACAACTATTGGATTGGCCAATAACAAGGGTCGACAAAATGTGAAGAAATGGGAGTTCATTTAATACAGATAGAAGTGAAAAATGAGCAACCACTCAGGAGGGCAATTTAACAAAAACTAGCAAAGATGAATTTGCATGTCTCCTTCCAGGCAGCAGTTCTGCTTCTAGGCATGAACCTGAATGTAACCCAGGAGACAGGTGTAGTAATATTCATGGCAGTACTCTCTTGAAATATCAATGACTTGGAAACAAATGTCATCAAGGAGAGAATGGATACATTTATTGTACTACATTAATACAGTGGAACATGATTCAGCAGTGAAAATGAACTAGAGCTATCTGTCAATATGGATATAGCTCAGAAATACACTACAGAGTGAAGGAAGCAAGTTGCAGAAGATTCCACCCATTTTGACATCATATGTATGAAATTTAACGGTGTGTCAAAATAGCGTATATTGTTTAGGAATACATATTCACATAATATAATATAAAGGCATTCACAGAAAAGATAAACACCCAATTCAAAATAATAGTTATCTGTAGTGAGGGAGAGGAATTTGAATACAATGGTGGGAGTATACACATGGGCTTCAAGAGTAATTGTCACATTTTATTTCTCAAGTAGGTGGTAAATAATAGGTGCTTTATTTTAAAAATTTTATGTCTGAAAGTTTCATAATCCAAAAAGCCCTGGTAAAAACTGTGTGTAGTTAGACTCAAAGTTACCCTGAAATGGCTTCCTGAGGGGACATTTTGGGGTGCTTTCTTTTCCATATAAGCAGGTGGGCTGCTTGGGATTTAGTCAATTATTTTTCCACTAGACTACATTCCTCCAGTGCAAGAATTATGCCTTATTCATCTTTGTAGTCTTGTAACTAATTTGAGAGCACAAAACAAATATTTTATGAAGGAATGAATGAATGAATGAATCAGGTGGGCATAAAGGTTAGAAACCATGGGTATAAAACCCAAGATATTCATGTACCAGCTCAGATTATTTTGGCAACCAGATAGAGGAATCATGCCAGTGTTTTCTCTCTCACTAGTATTGGTCTTACCTTCTCCTGAGGGCAAATTTGATCTGTTACTCCTGAATAATTATTATCATGATTAATGTGTGTATGTGTGTTCCATGAACACCATTGTTGAGTGAAATATTAATAGGTGTACATCCATCAAATGGCCTCATGGTCAAATAAATTTGGAAAACATGGAATCTTAAAAGTGAAAATGATCTACAAAAACCCTGTAGCTAACATAATACTTGATGGTGAGAAACAAGAAGCTTCCCTCAACAACTGAAAACAAGGAATGATGTCCTCTCTTACCACTTGCATTTAGTATTATGCTGCAAATGCCAGCTGGTGCAATAAAACACAAAAGAAAATAAAGGATATAACTATTGGGAAGGGAGAAATAAAACTCTGATCGCAGATAACATGATTGGCTATGTAGAAACCCCAAAGAATCAACAGAAATTTCTTAGAAATAAGTGAGAATTTAGTCACAATTTATAAGGTTGATATGCAGAAGTCAGTTGCTTTCCTATATACTAACAATGAACAATTAATTTGAAATTTAAAAACATCATTTGCAATTCCAAAAATAAAAAAGAAATGCTTAACAATAAATATAATGATATGTACAAGATTGATATACAGAAAATTATAAGATTCTGAAGAAAGAAAACAAAGAAGGTATAAATGAATGAGTTCTTCTGTGTTCATAGATTGGAACACTTAATACTAAGATGTGTGTTCTTCCCAACTAGATCTATAGATTCAGTGCAATCCCAGTCAAAATTGTAGCATGCTATTTTGTGGATTTTGTAAAGCTAATTCAAAAGTTTATATGGAAAGTTCAAAGAGCTAGAATAGCCAAGACAGTACCAAAAAGGTAAATTCTGAGAACTCATTACCCAATTTCAAGACTTACTATAAAGCTACCGTCATTGAGAAAGTGTGTATTGGTAGAAGAACAGACATAAAGATCAGTGGACAGACTAGAAGGCTCAGAAATAGACTCCCAGAATGCAATGAACTGATCTTTAGCAAAGGAATGAAGGCAATTCAGTAGAGAAAGGATGGTCTTTAACAAATGGTACTGGAACATTTGGACATACACCTGCAAAAAAAAGAATCTAAACATAGACCTTACATCTGTCACAAAAACTAACACAAAATGGTCATAGACCTAAATATAAAATGCAAAATTATAAAACTTCTAGAAGATAACATAGGAGAAGACCTAGATGATCTTGGATTTGGTGATGAGTTTTTAGATATAACACCAAAAGCATGATCCATGAAAGAAGAATTGCTAAGTTGAATTTTATTAAATTAAAACCTTTTCTCTATGAAAGACACTGTTATCAGAATGAAACATGAGCCCAGATTAGAAGAAAATACTTGCAAGATGCATATCTGACAAAGGCCTTGTAGCTAAAATATCCAAATAACTCTTAAAACTCAACAACAGCAACAAAACAATCCAATTGAAAACCTGGCAAAAGATCTCAGACTCTTTACCCAAGAGGATATAAATCTGGTGTATGAAAACATACTCCATTCACAACACTTATGATTGAGAATTTCAAATTAAAACAATAATGAGATACCACTGTATGCCTATTAGAATAGCTAAAATACCAAAAAAAAAAAAAAGCTGAAAATACCAGTTGCAAATGAGGATGCAGAAGAAGAGCAACTCCCATTCATTGCTGGTGAGAATGGAAAATGGCAAACCTACATTTTGGTAGTTTCTTCTAAAGTTAAACGTGGTCTTATCAAATAATCCAGTAATCATGCTCCTGGTTTGAAAAATCATGTCCACACAAAAACCTGCACATGAATGTTTATAGCAACTTTATTCACAGTCATCAAAAATTGAAGCAACCAACATGTCCTTCAATAGGTGAATATATAAACAAATGGTAGTACAGCCACACAATGGAATATTATTCAGTGATAAAAAAAATATGAACTATTAAGGTACGAAAAGTCATGGATGGATTTTAAGTCCATATTTCTAAGTAGAGACGCCAGTCTGAAAAGGCTATGTACTGTATGATTCCAATTATATGACGTTCTGGAAAAGCCAAAAATGTAGAGATAATAAAAAAGACTGATGGTTACCAGAGGGTGAGGGAGGAGGAAGAGAGAGTTAAATAGGTGAAGCACAGGGCATTTTTTCCTGTGTTGTATCATGTTGTAATGGTACACACTCACCTCCCATTATACACTTGTCAAAACCCACACAACTTTACAGCACAAAGAATGGACCTTAATGTATTCAAATAAACAAAAGTTATTTAGGAGGTGAAGGATCCCAGAAAGAGATGCAGATGGAGACGGGAAATTTTTTACTGTAATAAATATAGGAAACAACCCCACTAAGGAATATGAGAGGGAAAGGGCTGACCCTAGGTAACTTTGAAAATGATAGTCTGTAAGACAAAAGGCGAATAAACTGTGCGTAAGCACTGTACCTAGTTGATAGAGTTGTCTCCCGTGGCAGTACAGGGCAACATTCCTGTGCTGCTGGCCACGGGGCAAAGACGTTCTCTTTGATTACAATTTGGTCAGGCTTCTCTGTGCTCTCTTGTTGGCTGGGCCTCAGCCTTGGCCTGTGAAAACTGCCGACTCACAGCACAGACGTTCCTCCCGGCACACACGAAGGAACCTGAGCAAATGCTAACATAGATTCTAACAGCTCAAGGCGGCATCTCTAGGTGAAGACTCCAGCTCCCCCCCCCTTAAATTCCTACTTGCTTTGGAAAGGTCAGGGCTGCTGAAAGAATTTACTGTTTGTTCTGTCAAACACAGGAAGATAGGGTTTCTGTTTCCCAGTCTCTGTGGGAAGGTAGGAGCCTAACTTCTGTAAATGCCAGTTAGCAAACCCAGATGGCCTAATCACACTGACCACCCTGCCTTTCTGTGTTCTGTGAATTTCCACTTTCCTGGCTCTGCTGGAGCCCCACTTGCTTCCTGCTTCCTGTTCCCTCATTCTTCCTTTAACCTGCCCAGTAACCTCTGTGAAAATTGCACTTGAGTTCAGTTCATGCTGGAGTCTCTTTCCTATTGCAATAGTTAATACTAGAATAAATCTGTCCTTTCCTTAGTGTCTAGCTTTGTTTATTTTTGACACGTGTGTACTGGACTTGAATAGTAGATAGAAGAATGATACAGCAGGCTGAACAAGAGCTGTCAAAGATATCAGGTCTTAGTCCTTGGAACTGTAAATATTACCTTATTTTGAAAACTCTTTATAGATGTGATTAAATTAAGGATCTTGAAATAGATTATCCTAAATTATCTAGGTAGGTCCTAAATGCCATCTCAGAACCATCCTTGGGAAAGAGAGGTAGAGAGAGATTACATAGACAGAAGAAGAGGAAGTAATATGAAAATGGAGGCAGAGATTGGAGTGATGTGAAGGAATGTTGGCTGGCACCAAAGCTGAGAAAGACAAGGAGACTCCCCTAGAGCCTTCAAAGGAAATGCAGCCAAGCCAAAAGCTTGACTTTGGCTCAGAGAAACTAACTTTGGACTTGCGGCCTCCAGAATAAAAATGTTTTTTGAAAACCTCTTCTATAAGAGAATAAGTATCTATTATTTAAGACATCAACTTTATGGTAATTTATTAGAGCAGCCACAGGACACTAATACGGTGGCGAATGACCTGAACAAGGTGTCTCATTGCTGGATTAGGAGTTTATGGATCAGCAAGGAGATGAAGCTGCAGTGACCCCTGTGATAATGGATCAGGGCTGAAGACATCAGTGCAGCCGCAAAGGAAGAAAGGACCCCAAACAAAACCTCTTCTTCATGGAGATATGTCCAAGGGATACAGGTGACAACTGAAGGAGCTCCCAATGGCCAAGGCTGGAAAAATTTGTGCAGGAAAATAAATGTTGCAGTATAATCTAGAGTATAAAATAAATATCCAGAATCCATTATTGAAATGAATGAATTAATAGACAATAGACAAAATCCCCATATAGAAAAATTCCAAGTAACTTAAGTTGGTACTCTGCCCCTAAGGGGTGTCTACTTGGAACATAACTCCACACTGCTTAAGTGTGAGCTGTACACGGTGACTCTAAAGAGGGCAGCGTGGAAAAGGGCAACTGAGTAATGTCACAGTGGAGAAAACTGGCAAACCCTTCTTCAGCCACGTGATCAAAGTTAACATCAGTAGTGATAAATTGTGTTGACAGTTTGTACCAATGACATGATGTGACAGAAATGGCACTTCCTTCTGTGTTCCTCCTCCAAACTCATAATCCCAACAAAATCAGGGTAGAAAAAAAAAAAAGATAAATCCAATGTGGGACATTCTGTGATACCTGGCCAGTATTCCCTAAAACTGTCAAGGCAAGGAGAAATCGTCACATTTAAGAAGAGCCTGAGGAGACATGACAACTAAATGTAATATGGTACCCTGGAATAGTAAAAGGACATCAGGTAAAACATAAAGAATATAATAAAGTATAGACTTTTGTTAATAATAAGGTGCCAACACTGGCTCATTAATTTTTTTTAAATATATTTTTATTGAAGTATAGTCAGTGTATAGTGTGTCAATTTCTGGTGTTCAGCGGGCTCATTTTGTTACAAGTGTAATCATACTAATGTAGAATGATCACTAATAGGGGAAACTGGATATGGGGTAAAGGGGAAATCTCTGTACTATCTTGTCAATTTGTAAATCTAAAACTGTTCTAAAAATATGAAGTCTTACAAGTGGGGAGAAGAGTCAAAATCACTTTTATACTGTAAGATTTCTCTGTGGTGTCTCTGTGCTAAGGCAATATTCCACAATTTTCAAGGAAAAAAGTTTGGGGAATATGGCTCTCTGCTTTTTTCCAGCTCAGTGTAGGATTCATCAAAGTCCAGAACATCTGTGTTCCCCCCCAAAAATTTCCCTGCCATCATAACTGGAGAATAAAAGGCATTTTGTCGTCTATATTTATGTCAGAACCTTTCCTCTCAACCATTTCCCTCTTTCCCATTCTTTTTCCTTTCCATAGAAAAAGTGAGAGATGAAGTAGCTAAAAATAAATTAAATAAAACGAGGCTAAAACGAGCACTTACAGTAAAGTCTTGCAAGTCTGGTTGGCATACCTCCCCGAAGGATGTGCTCTGTGTGAATTAAAAATAGTTAATGACAGTCCAAGGCTCCCTGCAAAAGCCAACCTGAGGATCTCTGCAGGGAAGAACTCCCAAAGGGAAGGCTTGCTGCAAAGTAGCCAGAGGGTGAGGGCAATGGTCCCATTAGAAAAGATATGAGTCTTTTAGCTCTCACCCTTCACTCTGTCCTTTACTTCTGTCTCACTGCTGACGTATTCACATGTCTCCTACTCCCAGGAGGAACACTGCCATCAGTGGTGACAGGCTCAGCTGCTTCCTTTCCAGTAGCTGTGCTCCTCATCAGAGACGCCCATCTCATTGGGGCATCTGCCTCCTGGAGGTCCTACCAGGGCTGCTGCAGGGGTAAACGACCCCGAGTGAATGGGGGGTCCCTCTGGTTGAGATGAAATCACCACTGGCTCAAGCACAGACTGCCCCACGTTCTCACTTCCCATGTTCGCCCTCTGACCTGAGTTGGCTGCTGTGGCACAAATTCTGTTACTGGGTCAGGTTTAAAAGATGTCCCGGTCCAGAGGAAGCAGCAGCAAAGGAAAGATCTGGTGAACAGGTTCGGCTCTTAGGTAGACTCATTAGGAATAAATGACATTTATTGTGTCTTTGCTATGTTTTAAACACCAGATGAAGAGCTTTGCATTTGTCATTTCATTGGTTTTTCCAGCAACTTTGTGAGCTAACCTGATGTACCCATTTAGTGGATGAGAAGTAAGTTGATTCAAGTCACACAACTAGGAATTATGGAGGCGGAGTTCTAACTTAGGCTGTTTGCCTCCAGAGCTACATTCTTACCTATCACGATAAACGCCTCTCTACATAATTTGAGCCTCAGTTTTCTCTTTTGCAAAACAAAGCCAGGGCTAAATGATTGAGATGCAGTCCTAGTTATTAATTCTCTTCTATTCCTAGCAGGCATAAAATGTGGAGGGAGGTGAAAGATAAAACCAATTTAAAAAAATCAGTGTATTACACGTGGTCTTATGGAGGGACTTCACTGCTACTAAAAGAATCAACTGTCTAACAGACTGAAATGCTATTAGGCATTCAATTAGGCTTTAGGACTGTGGCTTGCAGGAATATGTTCGTCAAGAATTGCCACTTGCCATGAAAATCTAGAAAGAAATATGCCCTCATTTTCAACAAATGAATGTGATTTGGTTGATAGAACGATGTCTAACCAGAAAAGACTGAGAGGTTCAGTAGGTAACATTTTAATCTTGATCATCTTAGAATGAAGCAGTTTCTTATTGTTAAGCATAAAACTAATTGGCATCCACAGAAGGGACAACCTTGTAAGATAGATGACTTAGAGTGACTCAATTACTGCTAGGGACGAATTGGGTACAAGTAATGAATGGCCAGAGAATAGGAGGAAAGCAGGACATTATTTAAAGTTGAAGCTTGTGCTCTGGGTGGAGGGGGTGCAGATAAGTCAGAATTCTGGGATGTGTAGACATTTTTCGTGGAGCCGTATCCAGGGATGCCATCTGGTGAGGGTTTCTTCTCCTTCCACGAGTGATAAGTCATTTAAAGACTGCTGGTAGAAGTGCAATCTGGTGCAATCATTTTGACTCTTCTGTCCTCTCCTCCCATTCTCTGGACACATCCCAGTCAGGTTTTCTTAATCTTTTCTTGACTCAGTGCATCAGCAGCATCTGATACAGCTGGTACACCCTCTTTTTAGACTGCCTTGACTTCTTGACTTCTGGCATCTACTTTCTGAGTTCCCTGAACTCACTGACTGCTCCTGTTTGGTCTCTGACATTGATTCTTCATCTCCGTGAACTTGCCCAAATGCAAAATAGGCAAATCATGCCAAGCAGTTCTTAGCAGAAAGAGATAACGTGTGTGTGTGCTTTGAGAGCATCTCTGTGTTGAATATGTTAGATGTGGGTTCTCATAGGCAAAATGCAGTTGGGAACTATTAAGTATAGTTTTCCAGTGAGGTGGAGAAGTTCCAAGGACATTTGCGGGAGTGGGGAGTTATATACATCTGAAGGGATGGGGCTAGTGATGAGCATCTTAATGCAATCTTAAGCCAGTGGACTCTGTTCTTAGATCTGTTTTCTTAATCTCTACTCACTCCCAAAGTGATCTCATCCAGCTACATGACCTTAAATATTATCTGTACACAGATGACCTCAAAATGTATGTCTCCAACCCATATGTTCACCCAAATTCCAAAATCCTATATTCATCTGCCTAATTGACCTTTTTCCACTTAGAGAGGCTCATGTCCAAAATCGAACTTCTGTTTCCAATGCCTTCTATGTATTTCTCCCACCAGTCTCCCCAGGCCAGGAAATTGAAATTTTGCCCTCCTCTTTGTTCAACCAAAATCCTTAAAGTCCACTTTGCCTCCTGTCTCTCATCACACTTGACTTCTGAACAACAGTTTAATCTTTTCACCTCTGCCTTCATAAATGTCCAGAATGTGACCCACTGCCACCATTTCTGCTGCTACCACCTTAGTCTCTGCCACCATCCTTTCTCCCAGAGGTTACAACAGCCTCCTAACTACTCTTACTGTTTCTTCATTGAAATCTATCCTTAACAATAAAAACCAGATAGTACTATATCTCTGCTCAAGTGGCCTCTCTAGTTATTCAGAGTAGAATATAAATTTGTTTCTGTGATTTACAAGGTCCTGCATTGTCTGGGCCCTGTTTCAGCGCTAAGCTGCCCTTCCAGCCTCTCTCGTACTCACTCTGCTCGAGCTGAACTGGCTTCTTCACTCTCACTCAACACATCAGCCATCTCCCCACGTCAGAGTCTCTGCATTTGTTTCCTTTTCCCTACGGTGACATTTCCCTAGGTGTCGGCAAGGGTTGTCCCCTTACTCACTCAGGTCTTATCTTAACAGTTATGGGCCTTTAAAAAAAAAAGTGAAAATGCTTCTGTGTCCATCCCTCTCTTTTAGCTCCTTAGCATTTATTGCTGTGTGACGTATTTCATATTTACTTGTATGGTCTGCTTTTAGATTGTAAGCTCTGTGCCATCTCCAGCTCCAACTGTGTGACCTCACAGGTTGTTTAAGCCTCAGTTTTCTCACCTGTAGAAATATCATCAAGCCCTCATAAAGGTGTTGGGAGGATGGAATGATAGGATGCATGTTAAGTACCTACCACAGTGCCTGGCCTGTTGTTTGCACTCAATGATTATTCATGGTTGCAGGTCCCTCACACACCAGAGCTATGTCCCATTTGCCTAGTGAAATCTACAGAAGGGTCCCAGTGATGCAGGTGACTTTCTTTATACAGTAATTACATTAAATACAATTCTTTGGGAAAACTGTCTTAAATTCCATGATCTCCTGGTGCTGGGTCTGTAGCTTTGTCTCCCTAAATGATTGGAGACAGAGTATTTGAAGGCTCTACTAGGAAATGAATTACAGCCACATCTGTATTAGCCATTGGGTTAGAGCTAAGGTACAAACTGTAAAAAGTTGTACTTCTAAGCCACCTCCAATAGGCAGCCGTCTTGGGAGCTCAGTTGGAAGGGACAAAAAATTTCAATTTGAGATCTGGCTTTGCAGGCTAGAGACTTGTCACAGCCAGCTCCTTTGATGGATTGCTAAGGCTTCACATGTCCTGTTTGATTAAATGAGTGCATTCAGGTACAAATGGCTAGAGCTTGAGAAGTCTGGATGGAAGGATGCAGATGAAGTGTCTGTCTTTGTTGCTGTTGTGGTTTCCGTGAAGCTCTTTGTTCTGCCACTTTGAATTCTCTCACTTAGAATTATTTCGGCTTACTTATTTGCTCATGCTGCATTCCCAGCAAGGGTGTGGTCTTCCTTCTGTGCCTTGAGCCCTGAGATACACACAGAGTATCTGTGGCAACTCAGACCTGAGTATCCTTCTACCTCCCCATGGACTGAAACGTTCAGGGGAAGAAGCAGGTTCCTGCCAAGTCAGCTGCCTAAGGAAATTTCCGGCACCCTCTTTGGGAAATAACATTGCCAAGTTTGAATGTATTTATTGGAATATCCATGCGGGAATATTAGGTAATGAGACATGGCAGGGGATACCAGGAGGTTTCCAGGGATGGTGAGCAAATGGCTGGTCTACTGGGCATTTCAAGTAGCTTTACTTTTGCAACCTCTTCTGTCTCTTTCCACTGTTTCCGTGAGATGTAGTTCTGCCCATCATTTAAGACTCAGAGTGAGGACTACTTCTTTTCTTGATTTTCCTCGATGAACTTCTCTCATTTGACTGAGTTTCATACACTATGTGTATACCTCTGCTATAATCCTTGTAGGCGAGTTCCCATCATTTTCTGCCCTAGAGTCCCGCCCCCCCCAAGGGGAGGGACCATGTCCGATTGACCTTTGCAGACAGTTTCATCTATGGAAATCCTCACTGATTCATATATTTACTTCAAGTTTCTTGACCTCACTGATTTCAATTATGGTCTTTAACCCTCACAGGGGTTATCTTTGGGCTGGGATAACTGGATTCTGACAATCTGAGTAGAAATAGCTACTATTCTCAGCTGACTTTTGGTTGCTGAGAACCTGTGGGACTTTGGTGTCTTTCTCATTCTTCTGTGTCCTACTCATTTCTTTATAGGATTCCAAGGATAGGTAGATAATCTCACCACAGAAGCCCAAAGACCTGTCTTCTTGCTTATCCTTTAGTGTTATGGTTGAGTATTCCTTCATCTTCAGGGTCAGGGAAGAGATGCCAATCCTCTACATCATGTTATCCTTACAGATGAAAGCAGAACAAAGAACCAACTTTAAAGCCCATTGTTTTAAAATTCTTACTGTAGGGCCTAATTTTAATCAAATTCTATACTTTTTAAATTTTTTCTTGAAAGTTACAATTATTACTTGATTCTGAATCAATGTTGCCCATCATATGCATAAAAAATAATAATTCACTGTTGGTTCACAAGTTCTCGATTCACTGTAATTTAAAGTGGCACCAAAAAATTGCTGAGGAAAAGGAATGTCTCACTTACTTAGCAGTTTTACAATACAACAGCCGTTGCACATTTTGGGAGATAAGGATCTGAAGAACTGTTCTGCTTAAAGTCATACTTTCTAACTTTCACAGTTAAGTCTTTGACAATTTTCATGTACAGTCATGCAGTGTTTCTGAGACACTGACATAAGAATTTATTAGTGCTTTTTTTCCTTCCAGATGCCATTTCAAGTTTTGGCATAAAACTTTTGGTATAAAAAGGGTAGGAAAAGTGTCACATTCTCTGTGGAGTTTAACTGAGAAAGTATAAAAAGATAAGTGACAAAGTAAGTGAATTACATAAAAATTGTTTTGAGTCCATTTTCAGAAAAGTAACCTCCCTGAAGTATAATACACATCTCCCTCTTGATCTTTTTCCTTGTTCCTTAGACTACATACATTTTCTTATTCTCGCTCTCTTTCTCTCTGGCCTTTTGCATCTGTTCCCCATTTCTTTCTTTTTATGCTCCACCAGATACACTCATGGTTGGTGTCTCTCTTCCATTTTTAAATCATTTTAAATCATTTCTTCCTTGCCCCATGCTAGCCATTTCAGTTCAGCATCAGTTTCAATATGCTCTTTTGTCATCAAATCACAGATCACAGAACCTCAAAGATCATTCAGTATGGCTATGCCTTCATTGTAAGACTCTTTCAACATCCTTGAGATCCATTCTCCTCTTCAATCTCCCACCTCAAAAGACAAAGCTTTCTATCTGTAGACATTTCTAGTTTCTCATCAGTTGTTCTCTATGTTGAGTCCAAATCTTTCTGCTTGTCACTTAACCCCATTGCTCTAGTTCTGCCACCTGGAGTCACATGCAACTAGTCTACTGTTTTTCCATACAGCTTTAGATGTTTGCCATATCAGATCTTCCTTAAATCTTCTCCAGGCTTTATAGCCAGACTATCTCTAAATTGTTTTCATAACCTAGTTTTGAGATCCTTCATCATCTGATGGTTGTTTTACCCATACCCCTCTAACTGTTCAGCATTGCAGGTGCTGTTTAATCTATGCAACCCCCCACCCCATGGAATTATTAATTCCTTGGATCTGAAGTTTCTTAATCTTCCTTTGGCCTAAGATTGCATTGAATTTCCTATCAGTTGTGTCACCTTTTAGCTCATAACAAATTTTGTACTTTTCAACAGCTACTAGATCTTTGATTCAAGACTTATTTTTAGGGATGGCTTTCCTTGTGCTTGGACAACTTAATTTGTGAAAAAGAACTGAGGGCTTTTTCTTTTGTTAAGTCAGATTCATCATTCCGGCCAACAAAAGACATTTGAAATTGCTTGTCATCCAATAGCAATTTTCAGCCTTTAAAAAAAAAAAAACAATTAACCAGGGAAATATACTTTTATGCTTGCCTCCTTCCTAAATTTAATTCAGCCTCTTAATTTCCCACTCAAAAAACTGCAATGCAAGTGAATGACAATGTTATTTGTTAACTTAAGTGAGACATAAAATCTCAAACTCTTTGTTTAAATAAGAAACTGGTAGTCATTTTATCTTACCTCCTTTGAACTGGGGAAAGAAAGATGTGCCCCTAGAATCTTATTCTCACTCAATAATGAATATTAATATTTATACATTCCAGAAAATAAAGACATTAATTTAAATGTTATTATCAGGACAAAGCAACACATCATTGGATCATAGAACAAGGCTGGTGTCTTGTTTACCTCACGAGCTTCACTCTGCAGCATTCTCCCCTGATTTGTGCCCAGGGAGGCTGACCTATATGAATGGCATCAAGGGATATTTGTCCTTTGGCTTCTGGTTATGTCAGGGGGATCACTAGCAGGAGATTGGCACTACATAGAGATAAGAGGGAAGAAGGGGTGTTCTTCTGGCACCCTCTCTACTAAATACCCAAACCCTGGTTATATCTCTCCCTAAAGGTCACAGCTCTCTCTTTCTCCAGATTGAAGTAATAGCTTCCTCCCCAACCCCTCCAGGCTTCTCACCCTTGCTCACACCGCAGCACTCCTCCATCTCTCCTGAATCCCCCTTAATCTTGGCCACATCTCTGTAAACAGTCTCTTCATTGAATTCTCCTCCATTATCCCCTTGATTGTGCCATCTGTTTCCTGCATAAATCCTGAGTGGCATGGTAATCCATCAGAATTACAGATTTTTAGAGGCTGAAGGTAAATTTCAGGAGACATGGCTACCACGCAGATTTTTCACAGTTGACATTCCTCTACCAACATTTGTCATGGAATGACTCAGTGTGTCCAGATTTTCTCTGCAAACTGTTGGAAGCTCATCCACCAGCAAGTTCCAACCTCATTTGGCTTTCATTTGGTGTGAACTTAGTTGTAAATACAAATGCAAATGTGGGCCCTGTAATCACCTGCCAGGAGGCCACTGGGAAGGGCTTGTCCAGCTAATTCACAGGATGTGCTTTTATCCAAATGAAAGAAAAAATATACCTAGACTTGCAGAACCTTGAGGAAAAAGACAGCTGACCCTGGAGGTACATGGATGCTGCTGTAGTCATTTTGGCCTGCCATAACAAAATACTGCAGACTGGGTGGCTTATAAACAACACCAATTTGTTTCTCACAGTTCTGGAGCCTGGGAGTGTGATGTCAGGGAGTCAGCATGGTCCAGTGAGGACTACCTTCCAAGTTTCAGGCTTGTTGTATCCTTGCACGGTGGATGGGGTAGGGAGTTCTCTGGAGCCTCTTTTATAGGCACTAACCCCATTCATGAGGGTTCCACCCTCATGACTTAAATCATCTCCCAAAGGCACCATCTACTAATACCATCACCTTTGAGAGTTAGAATTTCAACAAACGAATTTTGGAGGGACACAAAAATTCAGACCATTGCAGATACCCTGTTTAAGAAACATTGGCCCAGCAAATAAACACACAAGCTTTGAAAACTTGTTGATGGTCAAGTCTTAACTTGGTCAATTTTAACAGTGTGACATTAGGTAACTTGCTTTATGGTTCCTAATCTCAGTTTTATGATCTGTGAAAGGCGTATAATAATAGTATCCATTTTATTATTTGGATTAAATAAGATTTTGTATTTAAAAATCTCAACATAGCCTGGCATTTTGAAAGCATGCAACAAATACTTAGGAAAGATATTTTGATGGTAAGGTGAGGTCAGCTGCCCACTCCCATGTCAAAGACACACTCGTCTTCAGTTTCCTCACTGATAAAAAGGAAAGAGCTCGAAAAGGAGTAGGAATGGGGTTATGGCACTGGTTACCAAATTTTAAAAGAATGGCCCACTTAGAATGGACACAACATGAGATAGATATACACCCCCTTTCAGTTGAATTGTTAAACTTTTCCCCCTTAAATAGCTCCGAAATAAACCTTTGTAACAGATAAAAGATGTTTTTGTTTAATTGTATAATCACCATCAAAGGCTGTACTGTGTATTTTAAAGAAAATCAGAAAAGTTATTTTTTAAGCGATCTATTACTAGATGCTGAATTTAAAAAGCTTGGATAGCAATATTTGTATCAACATTAATTAAATTTCACAAAAATATTTTTAAAGTGATAATGAAAAACCAATCTCATACCACTGATAGAAATCAACCAAACTTGTCAAAAACTTGGGTCTGTCACACATTGCAAAGGTGAAAGGGCCCGGTCTTTTTTCCTCAGTTCAGTTCTTTATTTGATTTACCCTAATGATTTTCTGGAACACTTTTCTGCTTTAATTTTTCTTCAGTCCAATTTAGATTCTGTTTTTAGTCTTTACAGTGATAGTGCCCTGAATTCGTTTGAGCTGTGTGTCACAGCTGTTATCAATTTCATCACATATGCTTTCTATCTTTCAAGGGTTCTTCACAATTTCTGTCTTCCTGTCCCATTCATTATGTTTTATCTATGTCTGTCATTGAAAGCTATGTCAATTTATATTATTTATAGGTATATCTCAAAAAACATGTGTAGTTACATATATGTGTGTTTTCTCTCACTTTAGGAGATTTGACCTAGAAAGGAATATGTGAACAGGAGCTCCATCTGCAATTTTGATTTATTCTTGACAGTATTGTTACATTTTAAGACAGTGAGATGTATGGAATGTGCTAGATTTTCTGTCGGCAGTTGAGCAGCACTCACCCCCTGCTCTTCTCTTCCCTGTGTTGCAGAGGCTGAAAGCTTTGTACTATATTCCCCAGAATTCTTAACAGCAGGGTACCCGGTTACATGCTGCCAACAAGGGCACTTGCAAGAAAAGAAGTGGCCGTGACGCAGTGGCTCAGGCACATAGACTGCCGAGGTTGCGACGTGTGGTTGATGAGTGCTTTTCCTGTGTCAGCCTGTGAATCAGCAGTGGCAATTTCCTGTGATTCCTACTCCTCCTGATTTCTTGAACACTGGCTATGACTTCCTGACCCTTGCTTCACTAGTCATCCCAATGGTTTTGTAACTCTCCAATCTCTATATGACATCTCGTTCTATTTGAAATACCTTAAGCAATTTCTGCTTTCCTGACCAAACTCTGATTGATGCAGAGTCAACAACTTGCTCAAGGTCGCACGGTTAATTAGGATTTGAACCCAGATATGTCTAGCTTTTGACAGTGTGTATATTGGTGAGTTCTAGATCTTTTTTTCAGATTCTTCTGGGATGCTTTATGTCCCTCAATTGTGAAGAGTATGTTTGGAGTTTTATAGGGGAATGAGTTATAAATATAATTTTAATATCTTCTATATCTTCTATCACTGAACTTTTTAAGACCCATTTGAGAACTCTGGGATAAATTAAAATGCATAGCTACAAGGGAACAAGAAAGAGAATTATTTGAAATTTGAGTTACCCTTTGTTATTTTTTAAGCCATGTGTTAAGGACAGAGATTAGTAGAGACTAATAAGAAGGGAAAACAAGAAATCTGTAGTTTGAGGTGATATGACTTGTTGATCCAGTTATAGCCAACCATCCCTATGTTTGTATGTATGTGTGAGCATTTTTGAAATATTCTAGTCATTGTCAATATTTGTTATATGTGAATATCAGCCAGATGGGACCGACTTAGTTTCAAGTTCAAGCCTTCATTTTGACATAATAAGAATACATGAAAAAAAATCACACTGTTATTACTAGTGAAGATTTCCATTTTATAAAAGCTAACAATTAAATTTAGAAACATGTTTATTTATACATTATATTATTGGCATTTCAGAAGCAGTCTATTTTATTTTCTTGTAAATGACCAGTTGTAACAATGTTTTACTTTTCTGTTCATCAATATGTTTTAAGAATTCTTTGCAAGGACAGAAGTGAAAGTTGGGTTAACAATAAAGTAATTGATTTAATTACAAAATAAATGCCTAAAGTATTGCTTTGAAAAATTCATGACTGGCAAAATATGTAGTGTAAAGGAAGAAATCTTGAGAAGTGCTTGTGTTGCCATAGGGACAGGATTTGTAGATAACCTTAGAAAGAGAATTAGTTTGCTTGGATATTTAGTTTGCAGTTTTACTATCAGTTTTAAAATAGTCAAATATTGTGTGTTTGACCAAAAAAAAAAATAGATTGAAAATGGTTATTCTAGATATTTAGTATTTACAAGGGTTTAACAATAGATTGGGTAACAAATCACACATGTGATTTGATGTATACCCCAAATAACCCAACTGGTACAAATTGTGTGTGTTTTATATTTTTTAAATTGTTCAAACAATTTTCAGACTTCAGTTTCCTATAGTGATGGGCCGGATTTTCAGCCCCTCCATTGCTATCTGAATATATACCGCACCCTCACATAACAAAGAAAAATTGCTGGAGAAAGTATTTTTTTAAAGTATAATTGAAAATCATCAAAAAGCTGATGAAATAGCAAAGAATTACGTTGTTTAAATGGAAAGAACAGTGCAAATTCAGAAAGATAAACTGATCCAAAGCTGCTCTTGCCTGGAGGGAATTTACCAACTTGAATTTTGATGTAAAACAGTACCAAAGGGTAAAGGAAACAATAAAAAGTGACCTAATTGACTTTAAATGACCAACAAGAAATTCTATCAATTAAAATGACATTAACTCAAATGAAAACTCAAAAAGTAGATATAGCATTATATTAGACAAAATCTAAACAGGAATTAGTAACCTGAAAGGTAACTGAGGAGAAAACACCGGACATGTAACACATAGAGACAAAAAGACGGAGAAGATGGAAAAGAGGTTAAGAGGCATGGAAGACAGAGTGGGAAGTTCTAAAATATTTTTTTGGAGTTCCAAAAGGTGATAAAAGGGAGAATAAGGCATTGGAATTTTATTTCTGAATTCAAATTTACGATATGTTCATTTATAAATTTTCTGACATTGCAGAGAGGTGTGAACTGTACAATCTGTGTGTGTGTTTTAAGAACACTGCAGTATGATTTTAAAGCTCACAGTATAACACATCACTAATATATTACAGTATCACAAATTTAAACACAGGCTAAAACTTTTTAAAATATTGACTACAGGAACAAATGAACACCATTTAATAAATTGTAACGACCAAATTTAATGTTTTATACACTGAATTATAATTACTGTCTTACCAAGATATACAAACTCAAAAGAAGCACTATTTCATGTGATGCCTTTTCTGAATTAAAACATTCTTCTGATTAAAAAGAGAAGACAAATGAATTGTGCTTGTGTACATGTGGCCTTTCAAGTTTATTGATTCATTGAATTCAGAAGCATCACATTTTTTTTTTCCTGTTTGCTAAAAGCAGTAAGTATTTAAAAACAAAAACAGCTAAAGGTACTAAAATAATTGACTGTGGATGTCTAGAGCATCTAAACCACTGTCTTTACTTTGAAAGAGGACTGGAAAAATCGTGTAAAACTATGCAAGCAGGAGATATAGTGGAATTATAAAGTAGCTAGTGTTTAAAAAAGAAATGATTTTTCATAGGGAATCTCTTCCCTGGGTTACAGAATGTATGGAATGTGTCAATCTCCATAAAGGTAAAGGCCATAGATTCCAATCACAGAGATAAAGGAACTGAGATGACGTTCAGTATACTCTTCAGAAAATAACTGTCTCTAAAATGCCTGAGAGATTTTCATTCATACTTTTGTACAAAAGCTTTCCAGTGATGGCTAAATAATTCCATCAATTGTCCTCTGCAACCTCTTTATCTTCCATATCTGTTTGTTACTTGCTATTGTTGCTTTTCAATCTTTGTTGAGTTGTAATTGACGTATAATAAACTGTATAGGTTAAAATGCACAATAGATGAATTTTGGCAGATGGGCACATCCATAAAGCCATCATAGCAATCAAGAAACCAACATTTCTATGACCCTCTCCAAAAGTTTCCTCATGCTCATTTGTAATCCATTCTTTCACTAACTCTTTGTCCTTGAAAATGTTTATTTGTAATAACACATGGAGGCTTAGTATGAAAACTCATTCCCCCAGAGACAATTTGTTTTCACTTCCAGCAGGTCATTGGGGACAAGTCTTCTCTGGGGTCACTTTTTGAGGGATTTATTTTTTTTGATGATGATGAAGTTTTATGGTTTATATATGCAAATCTGCTTGACAACTGGCTTTAAAAAAAAATGTTCCAGTGTTTTTGTTTTGCTTTTGTTTTTGGTTTGTTTGATTGTTTTCCCCTTCTCTGTAGTACAACTTTCCTTGCAATTCCCTTTGGGGATGGGTGGGAGAATAGTTGGGGCACATATTTAATTCTGGTTCATTTTTACCTGAGAGGTTACTTCTCTTTGGTTCCATTTGAATATTAAGTGTGTCTCCTACTGGTCTCTCTACCTTAGGAAAGCTCTAGGTTTGACATTCTCTGTGTAATGTTGTTGAATCTGGAGCTTAATTGTGGAAGGTTTGGTAAATGCCATGGGAACAAAAGCAGCTTAATTGCTCCAGTTACACTTCAGATTTCATGCTTTTCCTTAGTATTTCAACTGCTTATCTCTTACTATCTTCTAAACTCTTCTGTTCTATAGAGGAGTTTTTAAGAAGTACATTTTATCCAGTATTTTTAGTTTTTCTTCTGCAAGAGGATCAGTTTGATAATCTAACCTACCATTTTCTCTGAAATGGGACTTCTTACTTTGAATTTTTATTATAGTTCTAACAAAGAAATTTCCTCTTTTCCACCTGAATGGTTTTATTTAGACTCATTTATTCTATCCAACTTAATCTTAGAATCTTCATCAATTAAAAAACAGTCTCTTTCTGAGAACTGAGGCCCCGTACTTTTTCAGAAAGTTTTTCTTTTTCTTTCTGCTAATGTATGACAGATTTATCTAGAGTCTTGCTACTGAAAACTCAAGCAAAAAGTGCGTATGTGTTAAGTCAGGAATGCATATATTTCTGTTTAGTAGGATTATCATTCAGTCAAGATGTTTCTTTCATTTCCAACAATCAGTCTTTAATCAGTGGTTGACACCAGAACTGGTTATCAGCTTACAGTATAGTTTGTGATGAGTAAGGAAGAGATCTAATTTTTTTTGTTAAGAGGAGAAGAAGCTGGAATATGTTGTCTACTAACCATTAGCGTTTCTCCTTTACTTAAATAGCAAACCAATCCCATTTGGATCAAGGAATAGAATCTCTTTCCATGCATATTAATACACTATAAGTTTTAATTTTGAATGAAGTTTTGGTTTGCTTTTGATGAAGCCATCGCAGAGGACCATTTCTGAATTATAACAATGAAGAGTTTTAGGGATCTCAGCTTTAGTTCTAGCACCAGCACTAGTTTCCATTCTCTGAGCCTCAATACTCTTATCCAGAAAAGAAAGGCAGAGATACAAGTTGGCCAGTTTAGCATCAGCAATGTCTGTTAAATATCACCTAAATACATGCTAGAGTTTATAAATTAGAATCCCTAGGAATGAGTCCTGGGGGAGCTTTTAAGTTCAAGGGGTATCTCACTTGTTCTTAATTTAATCCTTGCATCAAACCAGAAGGTAGCTATCAATATCTTCCTTTCACTAATGAGGGAACTGAATCTCAGAGAAGTTAAGTGTGCGAGTCACACAGCTAGAAAGAGGAAGAGTAGGGACTCAGAGCCAAGTTTTCTGACTCCAGTTTCAGCCCCATTTCCACTGCACCAGAGCTGTATGCTGTATATTGTTGATATATCAGGAAAGACTAGAATAAGGGAAGAAAATACATTGCAAAATAATAATTTACAGCATTATAAATAATGGGGTAGAATAATCCTAAAACGAATACCATCCTTCATGTATTAATTTTACTTAGGAGTTACAAACCAAAATAACTTCCACATCACAATACTATAAAATATATCTTTTAAAAACACAAATATGTTCTTTACATTGTATTACTTAAATTCTTTACCTGTTATCTACTGAATGAAGTTCAAACCTCTAACCTTAACAATAGGAATCAGTTTTGATTTGACCCTGCCTAACTCCTAGCCTCATTTCCACTCTCATAAATTTCTGGAGGAATACCAAGTATCTCACACTTTCTCAAAACTCCTATGCTGAGTTATGCCTCTGTTCCTTCCCCTAAGCATCACTCCTCACACCCTCCTCCACTGTCCCTCTTCCCAAGCAGTGAATTTCTATCTTGATTTAAAATTGCTCAAATGTCACCTTAGCTCTGAGACCTTCCCTGACACCATAGATACAATTTTCCAAACAATTCTATGGCGGGACCATGTTTATACTTCAATTAACCTTTCGCTCACTGCATTGAAATTATTTCTTTATGTGTTTGTGTTCCCCACTGGACAATGAGTTCTTTGAGAGCAGAGAGACTTATTCATCTCTGGATACCAAGTGCATGGCACTGCATAAATGTTTAAATAAACTAATTGAAAATATAAAATTTATATACATGGGACAGTTCTTTTACATGATTGCAACCTTAAAATTTGAGTCCCTTGCATTCCTCCCACTCCATCTTGCCATGCCTAGAGCCACAGAGAGCATGCAGAGGACCTTCTACACCCTCAGCATAGTTGTAGAAAGGCTGCAGATTTACTCTGGAGGTACATTGCTGAGCCTGCTATTGTGGAAAGTGAGGTAAGTCAGATACAAGAAAGAGTTTGCATCTATTTAAGAGATAGGGTATCTTCTACTGTTTTATCTGTGTATCTTGCTGGATTCCTTCTAGAGAGGAAGGTAAGTGAGGTTGTAAGTCAGGGAATAAGATATTGTAGGAAGGCAGAAAGTATCAACATAAAATACTGAAAAGAGTGTGAGGAAGCTTTGGTCAGTGAGGGTCCTGCATTGCCAGTGGGGCAGAGTCTGGTTTCCTTACGGAGACTGGCTCCCTAAGCAGGAACATGTAAGAGCAAAGATTCTAGGGCATCCTTCTACTTCAGGATTACCTCCACAGGTCATCTGATTCTCTTGGCCTTGAGACTGTATTTCCAAGAGACTCTTTAAACCTTACTTGTTTTTCCATCTCTCCAATGAAGACAAACAAATGGTCCATAGGCACATGAAAAAATGCTCACTATCACTCATCTTCAGAGAAATGCAAATCAAAACTGCAATGAAGTATCACCTCACACCAGTCAGAATGGCCATCACTCAAAAGTCCACAAGCAACAAATGCTGGAGAGAGTGTGGAGAAAAGGGAACCCTCCTACTCTGTAGATGAGAATGTAGTTTGATGCAGCCATTATGGAAAATAGTAAGGAAATTCCTTTAAAAACTAAAAAGAGACTTACCCAAATGATCCAGCAATCCCACTCCTGGGCACATACCTGGAGAAAACTCTAACTCAAAAAGACACAGGCACAGCTGGCCCTCATATGGCAATGCAGGACAAGGACCAAGCTCATCTCTGCATACTGCCCATAGCAAGACCTCTGCAAGAGACCTCTGGAGTCCTGGGAAAACCGGTTGTTTTCCTGTCCTTTGCTTTTGTCTGATCCTAATCTCTTTTTCATCCTTAAAGTGGGACTGGGAGGCAGTGGAAGTTTGAGGGTCATGTAATTAAACACTAAAATTATAGAGACTCGAATAAGTTCGGAGGGAGAACTTATCTAATCTAAGTCTAATCTTTAAATCTCTCCCACTGTCAATGAAATATGCAAGATTTGTGCTGGTAGATGCATAGTTCATGCCTTGATGATTTCAAGTTCTTGAAAGTATCTGTGTTGCTCTATTACTATTATTCAATAATTGTAGAAGATTTTGAAGTTTGATCAAACACACTTAACTCAAATTTACACTCGAAATTTTAAAAGATAGGGAATACTGCCTTAGTCAAATGTGTCCTGAATTCTCCAAGCTCTCTAGCCTTTTGAAGGAACCTTGTTTGACGTTCACCTGAAATAATTCAAACTTCCAACTTAAATAACCAGAAGTCTAAGACTCAGTATTTCTCCAGCTTCCCAAGAAGAGAGGCTAACTCCAGCCTAAAGTTGCCTATAACTTCCTGCTTTGGGTCATTGAGAAGTTGCTACCATCACTTCACCACTGATGTTGCCTACTCCAATTCTGTCTTGTCCCCTCTCTCCTACATGGAAATGAAAAATATTCTCCATTGTTATCTGAAGCAGTGCTGCACTAATTTGATGCTAATATGGTGACAGAATTGTCTTGAAGCTTTGGGGATAGTAGAGGGCATTGCTGCCCACATGCAGAAACAACTAAAAATCAAATGCCAGTCATTACTCACCTAAAAGTTTCTTGCCCCTCCACCATTATTAATCAGCTCTCTCTCTCTTAGTACCTGCCTGTTGCTTTGTGGCACAAAACTCCTGTTCTACTTTCATCTTTCTTCCTTGAATTCTAGGGCTCCATTTCCTTATTTCTCAGCCAACCGTTACCTAGGTATATCTAATAGGGTATTAATTGTGGCTTTTCCCTCTCTGTAGACGTTCTAGGAGATATTCCAAAGACCGAGAACAGATCATCTGTACAGGGCATGCTAACATTGTGGGCAGGAAGGTATACAAGAGAGGGGTGAGGAGAAGAGTGTAACTCTGCCCTCACTTCTCCTGACAAATGCATTAGGAAACCACCTGGAGAGCTTGACCTGTGGCTGCTGATATTTAGGAACCTGATTTATACCCAAAAATTATAGAGGAGAGAGCTTAAGGGGAACTATTTGTCACAGGAGAGCAAAGACACAGGGCTGCATTCAAAATGGTCTGCTCATCCAGACATGGGCCAGATGTAAAGTGATGTAGGAGCTGAACATGGGCCATCTGGAAAGACTTTGCCCTAAAGGATCTCCTGATGAGTATGGTGACCTCATGAGGGGGTGGGGTGTGTGAGGGGTAAACTGCTGGATGCTGGGGCTGAGGGGAGAGTCATGAACAACCAGCTGAAGCTGGCAGGGGTGGTATTTCCTGTGACAAGGGAACAGCAGGTGAGACATGCAGAGTAATGGAGGTTTCTGAAGATTCCACATTAGTGCCCATGAGAGATCATGAATGGGAGAGAGGAAAGGGAGGAAGGGGACAGCTTGCTCAGAGCCCGCCAATGTCAGGGGCAACCATACAGTCAAGTCAGTCTTTTCTTCTTCATCTCTCTCCTCTGGAGCCCTGGAAAAACCAGAGACCACCTAGTTGGGAGAAGAAGAGGAGAACCACAGCAAAGTCCAGAGATTGGTCCAGCTCCCTTCCCCCACTACAGCTCTCCAAGCCTCAGTCAGCCCTGGGTGCAAAATGGTAGGGAAGGAGATTGGACGTACACAGGAAAATAGGCTTTGCTATTAGGCTGGACTAAAAGGAGCATTTTATATTAAACAAGACTATTCACTTTTATGTGAGAGTGACAGGAAAAGCTATTTTATGTTTTGGAGATTTCATCCAGAGGCAAGAAAATGATTGACAAAACTTGTTGGAAGGCAGTGGTATAGAACAACAGAAAAAAGCTGAGTTATAATTTCACCCCTACTGAATACAAATCATTCACTAAAGCAGGTTCTCTGTCTTTGTCTTTCTCTCTCTGCATCTTTCTCTCTCTGTTTGTCACTCTTTCTTCTTTCTGCCTGTCTGACTTTCTCTCGCATACACATTTACATTTCTGTTGTATTTTGTGTGCAAATAAATTTATCTTTTTCTCGACTTCTCCCTTCTAAGCAAGAATGGGACCTTCCCTTTCATAACCAAAAGTCCATGTTCTTACCCGTTTGTTTACTTTGGTTTTTAAATAAAAGGGCTTGTTCCCCTCCCCATATGAATTTGAATTGAATTCTGCTGCTCCCTGCATGCATAAGCTGCCCCAGTTGCCTTCCTCTACCAATTATACATCTTTTGTTTCTCCCTATTACACATTACATCTATTAGATACTGCGTATGTGAACATGGGCACTGATCTCTTGGGATTATTTCTTGATGAGCTCTGATCTAAATCTATATAAAACTTTGATATGTATTCCAATTTTGATACAGGCTTCAGAGTGTCTGCTAAGCTGGAGTTCTATAAATGATGGTGAATCCAGTTCTTCGCATGGCCAGATACTCGACACATCCTCACAAAGTCATACACGACACCCCACCTCCCTTAAAACACATGCTAAACCTCAGGAGTTGGCAGAAGCCCTCTAAGATGAAGCCCAGCAGAAACGTGGCATTGCTACTCTTTGTCTGTGTCCTTGGAACTTGTGCTATAATGTCATAGTACTAAATGCTACTTTCAAAGAGGTACGGGCCATCAATCCTTGCAGACTGCTTAGCAGGCTCTCATCTGCCTCCAAGCCAGAGAACTGTTTCTGAGCCTGCTGGGAACAGGGCCACCTTTTTAATTTATCCCATTATTTCCTACAGTTGTCAGCCTCCTTCCTGGCCTATTTCTTCCGGTTAGTCCTCAGTGGGTCTCAGCTAACACAGGCTCTAAACCTCGTTCTTGTTTTTAGTATATTCTTGTATGTCAGCCTCTTCATGGCATTCATGCCAGCCTGTAATTGGCTGTGGTGTGCACGTGGCTCTTTAACAGGTGTCTTTCTTCTTTGAGCAAAAGAGGCTCTTGGAGACCAGAGCACATCTTTAGTTTAAAGCGATGGTTGCAAACAGGCAGGCATGAACCAGAGACATCCTTTGTTTTGCCCACAGGGTAATTACATGTGATATCTTAAAATCCAAATGCCTTAGAATGCTATCCACTCTCCATGTCACCTCCCTTTCACCATGCCTTGGTCTGTTTCATTCATTTGTTATCTGCCTGTCTTCTGTGGATATTTGGGTTTGTAGCTTCTGGAATGAAGCCTTTATTGACAGATCTGTGCTAGACAGAATAACAGCCCCCAAATATGTCTACATCCTAGTCCTCAGAACCTGGGAGCATGTCGCCTAACCTGGAAAAAGGGACTTTGCAGATATGATTAAATTAAGGATCCTGAGGTGAGGAGATGATGCTGCATTACCTAGGGACCCCAGTGTAACCCCAAGGGTCTTCATAGAGGGAGACAAGAGGGTCTAAGTTAGAAAAAGGAGATGTGAGAACAGAATCAGATGGTGGAATAACGATGTACTTTGAAGACAGAGGATGAAGCCACAAGTGAAGGAATGCAGTTGGTCTCCAGAAGATGGAAAAGCAAGAGAAGAGTCTCCCCTAGAGTCTCCAGAAGGAATTCAATCTTACCCACATTTTGATTTTAGGCTCATAAAATTCATTTCAGACATCTGACCTCCAGAGCTGTCAGATAATACATTTGCATTGTTTCAAACCACTAAATTTGTGGTAGTTTTTTTTTTACAACAACAGTAGGAAAAATGTACACTAAGAGTTAAAAAAAAAACTACCTAACCCGCATTTATACCAATACATTCTCCACTTAGTCTTAGTGGCCATATGGGTGTAGCTTTGGTGACAAAAGAGCCGATTCAGTGGGGTGAGACTCAGTGGTGAGGAGTTTCCTTCCTTTCTGAAAATATGGCATATGACAATGATTATTTCCTTCTATCTATTGGATAAATAATTACTCAGAATCTCAAGTTCAATAAAGGAACGGCTCCACGGGCTTGAGACTCTCTTCCCTTTAGCACTTTCACCTCATTAGTAACCAGAAAGGGACTGAGACAAGCCTTTTCCTTCTTTGATCTGAGACTAAATAATCACCCCTTCGCTGCTTTCCCATGCACCCACTCCATCAGCCATATGGACAGATGATGACTTCATCTTCTGTTCGCCCTGTTTTTATCTCTCTTCTCCCTGCCTGTTATTTCTTGCTCACCCTTCAGTGTCATCACCTCAAGGACACTGTTGCTTTTCATGCTTAAAACTCAATCCTGCTTATGGAGACCGATCTGCATTATAGCAACTGGGATGTGGGTTCAGGAGAAGGCACCCCTAGTGCTCATTTTAAAAAGCCACTTTCCATGTTAGCAGTTGTAACAGTCAGACTAGGCAAAGGTGATAAGTAGGCAGGTTTTATATTTTACCCACCACCCCTCAGTGGTGCCAAGGCAGGTATCTTTGCATTAACTATTTCTTCATTCCTTTCCCTGCCAACTATGGGACGTGGTTGGATTTGGCATATGGTGGCAAAGCTACGAGACAAGCACGGTCTGGGTTTTTATCAGCATTTGCAAATCAACAACCGGGGCCCTGGGTTTCAAGGGAGACGATGAAAACAGATGCCATCCCTGGAGGATCTCCAAGTCAACCAGGTGTAATGGCTAAAAAAGAGACAGAAAATAGGAGTGTAGGATGAGGCACGTGTTGGTGTGACTCCTGTTGTTACTGGCTGCTTAAGAGTTGAATTTGAAAGAGTCAACAGAGGAAGTATCAAAACTGGGTCATTTCCCACGGCCAGGTATTTAAAGCATGTAGGAAGCAGATTGCATGAATTTGGATGGAGATTTATCATTTTGTTTCATGATGCAAAAAATATCTTGAATTATCTAGGGTTCTTATCTAGCACAGACTCAGGCAGTCACCCCCACTCTTTGCTTTATGTCACGTGGACCTGGTCTAACTAGACAGTGGAATGCCATAGGGCAGGGGTTCTAGACCAATTCCCTCACACCGAGTCAGGCCTGAGATGCGTTGGTTTGGCTGGTTTAGTATTTTAAAGTAGTACAATTGCCTTCAGGTGAGGCGTATCCAGTGTACACCATTCCTTCTTCTCTTATACAAAGCCATTTTACATATTATGCATGTTTTTGCATACTTGCCTATGAAAGCTTGGAATGATGGTCCCCCAGAGATACCCATGTTCAGATCCCCAGAATCTGTGGGTATTTCACCGTACACGGCAGAAGGGCCTTTGCAGGTGTGATTTAAGGATGTTGAGATAAGGAGATTATCCTGAATTACCTGAGTGAGCCCAGTGTAATCACAAGGGGCTTTATACGTGAGAAAAGTTAAAGAGGGAGGGTGGAGTACCAGACATTTTCTGTATATTAACCCATTTACTCCTCAAAACAACTCTGAGAGGCATGTACCAATACGAAGCCCATTTTTCAGATGAGGACTGATGCCCAGAAAGGATAAATATATCGCCCAAAGCCAGGCGACAATGACCGGGTGTGCATTAAGGCACTTGGGCTCTAACACATGTCCAGGGGTACTAGCTCCATTTTTAATGGGCATTAGGAGCCCTGAGCATGTCCTAGTCATCTGCCACTAACTTGATGAATCATTTAACCTTTCTGAGCCTCAGATGCCTCATCTATAAATTGAGGGAGTCGGAGTGAATCACAATATTTTAAGCTTTTAAACAGAATTCTTTTATTCCTACCAAAGAAACCTTGTGTGGGATTCCATTATTAAATAAACAAAGGAAACAGATAAGAAGATTGCTGTTGGAGTTGAAGCAAGGAAGGATAGCTGCATCTTGTGCTCCCCAGTTTGGCCCAAGGTATCAAATCAGAACCCAAAGGTAGTAGGGATCACAATTTGAGATGCACCCAGCCACATGGTGCCTAAGGTCTCTTTTAAAATAATAACACCTGATTCTACATGTGACATTATGGAAAAACATTTAGGAAGTTGAATAAATTAACAAAGTAGTGAACAAAGGGTACAGGCCACTTTCTCTTTGATTTTATTTCATTTCATATTTGCCTTTTTTTGTCCTGTTGCTGTAAGTTTGGAAGCTTCTCTGTGTTGGGTACATTCCCTATTCCCAGTTCTTTGGCACTGTCCTGTCTTCTGAGGCTGAACTAGGTCTGCAGTGGGTGAATCTCCAGCATAAAGACAGAAAAACGAGCATCCCAATTTTGCAAGCTGTTGCACTGTGAACGCTGGGGTTGGTTCTTACTTTCACAAGAGAATGAAGATTTGCTTGCCATTAAAAACTTTGAAAATGGTAGTGATGTGATCATATTTATGAATGAGAAAGATAAATCCCATGACAGAATGAACACAGGCTCCATGACTGTCTGATGGGAAGGAGGGATACCTAGAAGAAAAGCAACTATTACTAAAGCTGTTATAAATTATTCAGAAGAGGTATGGTGAGGGCCGCAGAGTAGGTAATGGATTCTACACATATTTAGGTAGAAGAATTCAAAGAACTTGCTGATGGACTGAATGTGAAGGGTAAAGAAAAAAGAGACTCCGGGATAATTTTTTGGCTTCTGGTTTGTGATACTGGATGCTCATTCAGAGAAGCAG
Source organism: Vicugna pacos (assembly GCF_048564905.1). Classification (NCBI taxonomy): domain Eukaryota; kingdom Metazoa; phylum Chordata; class Mammalia; order Artiodactyla; family Camelidae; genus Vicugna; species Vicugna pacos. Next base: position 69,203,855 of record NC_132997.1, on the reverse strand, counting down.
AGGATATAAATGAAAGAATGGTTTTATCGAGGGTAACAAGTTCTATTTACCCATGTTGATTTTGAGGAATCTGCAGGATAACGAAGGAAAGAAATTGATTAGCTTATTAGATTCTGGAGCTCAAAGGTGAAGTCTTGTCGAAAGCTGCAGGTTTTCAAGTCACAAATATAGGCTAGGTTAAAGCAGGGTTTTGGATGAGATTGTCCAGTTTCTGGGAGACCACAAATACTAGGCCAAAAATATGGACCATTTCTTTATGTACATGGTTCCCAGTAAAAGCAGTTTTCTTTTGGGGGATGATAGAATAGGGTGGTTGTGGTGAAATGGGCTAAGATTTTAAGACAATTTTGTCAGTAGTATAGTTGATAAATATTAGAGGTCCTCCAAAGCAGATTATTTTCTTTAACAAATGAAAATTTGGTAAAATAGATGAGGGGCCTCAAGATTAGTCAGTGACTCCTCAGGGGAGTCCAAGTAGACTTGTACTTTATACCTTATAGATGCTCAATCAAGATTTGTATTATTGCTTTCACCGAGAAGAGGGTAACATTTAACAACTGCAAGTAATTCTGCACAACAGATGTCTCAGAAGTGCTACTCTGAAACCTACCTAGCATCGCTTTAATTAATACAAGGAAACAACATAATTGGGAATTTTCACTTCAGAGTCTGCTCAGTTCTTCATTTCCCCTGGATCAGAAAACTGTCATTATAAATCAGTCTGAAAGTTGAACTATTCACTCTTTTCACGATTGTATTTTGTATTTGCAACAAAACGCTGTCAGTGAAAGATGTAGCTTGGTTAAAAAATGGATTCTTTTGACTGGAAGGCAAGGCCATTTACCTAGGAATTTTAAAAAGTTAGTCAACCTTTTTTTGTTGCTTTTGCTTTCATAATGACTCATTGCTGCAGGATTTCAAGCTAGATGGAGGGAGGGAAACCGGCAAAACCAAGTCCAGTGTCTAAAAACTAACACTTGTGACTGGAACTTTGATTAGCATCCCTGATGTTCTCCTAGTGACCCAGGCTTGTAAGTCTTTATATTTAGAGATTACTTCATTACTGAGTGCGGATGTAGTTTATTGGGCTCCATAGAAAAGAATAAGGAATAAAAATCTCCTGTGCCTTATGGGATAGTTATTGTTAAGAGACCAAATAAGGTAAAAATAGAGATCGTCATTGACTTGGAGTATTGTTTTTCTCCTTTATGCAGGGCTAAATACTACTCATCCTGTGCATCCTAGCTTAAATACTTCCATTCTCTCCTTACCAACCTTGACTCCTCTTAGTGTGTTTAACGGAGTTGTATACTCAACAGAGAGGATGGAACTTAGTATGCTCCAGTAGAGTTTACATACTGAACAGAGAAGATGGAAGAAAGGTAGAGGGCAACCTCAGGCAAACCATGTTATGCTTGAAAAGTGTGATAAACAGTGGGCAGAGATTTGAAATATGTGGTTGGACACATTGGTCTGTAGGTAAGTGGTGAGATCAGGTCTGGAGATAAGCTAGCGATCAGGATAAAACCACCAAGTGAAAGAATGTAGGTAGAGGAGAGGACTGCAGGGCTGAGCAACAATTAAATGCTGAATAGAGATAAGCCTGCATAGAGGATTGAGCAAGGGTGGCTGGTGATGTCATGAAGTCCAAGCAGTAGGATGAGCCAACTGTGTTGAGCCTGCAGAGAAGTCAAGAGAGATGGTAACAGAGGGATTTCCTCATCTGGGTGCTCTTTTCTGATCCCTAACTCTTAAGCCATCCCTTTGATTCAAGTGAATACCGCTCCCTCGAGCAAGTCGTCTTTTATCATTCTCCCCGTTCACTCTACTTCTCTAAGCTAGCTAATGCAATTCTGCTCTTACTAGGCTACACATCTGTGTCCTTTACCAGATTGTACGCTCTTGGAGGGCAGGGCCATGCCTTTTTTGTGTAGCATCATGTTTAGAGGATTCAACACTGCAAGTACTACATAATATCTCCTAAGAAATGATTGCTAAATTAATGAATATTGAACTAGCCTTCTTACATTTTTCTTCTGTTCCCAAGTCAAGAGAGTATATAAAACTGTCCTCTCCTCTTCCACAGTTAATTTTTTGTTGTTGTTTTAATGAATAATGCCAGGCATTTCCTTTGCCTGGAGTGATACGCATCTCACATCTTCCTGACTTCCTTTCTAGACACTTCTTTTAGGCAGTGTACATGGACTTCCATGTCTTGAAGAAAGCCTTGATTTTCAGCTTACAGTATAACATTTAGGCTGCATCTATATTCTGCATTTTTGTGATTCGTTACTTTTTTTCTATTTTTGTAGGCTCAAAGTGGTAGAATGGAAAGAAGCCAAGCTCAGCCTTTAGCTTCAGGTCTGCCAACAACCAGCTGTTCACTGGAGGTGAGTCAGAACTCTGGGCCTGCTAGTTTCCTCATCTGTGAAAATCTGTAAAAATGTCTTCACACACTATTAAAAGGTCTGTATCTTTTTATTTTTCTCATTCATGTCTCAGCATCTGTTGAGTATTCTCTACTGTACCCTGCCTACAGAGAACATTTAAAAAATGCTTCAGTTAATATAGTCAAGAAGTTGAATTTACAGTTTGCTTGGCTTTAGAATCTTAAAAAACTGGAAAGTATCTTCAGGGTTGGTGATTCCCAAACACATTTTCTTAGGATCGTTTTAATGTGCTGTTGAATTTAGTTTGCTAGTATTTTGTTGAGTTTTGCATGCATGTTCATCAGGGATTGTGACCTGCAGTTGTCAGTTCTTGTGGTGTCTTTTCCTGGCTTTGATAGCAAGGTAATGAGACCTTATAAAAAGAGTATTCTCTTTTCTCCAACCTTCTGAACGAGTTTGGGAAGGGTTGAAATTAATTCTCCCTTAATTGTTTGTAGCATTCACCAGTGAAACCATCTGGTCCTGGAATTTTCTTTGTTGGGAGATGTTTTATTACTGATTCAATCCTTGTTTGTTATTGGTCTGTTAAGTTTTTCTATTTCTTCATGATTCAGTCTTAGTAGGTTGCATGTTTCTAGGAATTTATCCATTTTCTTCTGGGTTATCCAATTTGTTGGCATGTGATTATTCATGATAATTTTTAATGACCTTTTGTATTTCTGTGGCATCAGTTGTAATGTCTCCTATTTTATAGCTTATTGATTTGAGTCTCTTTTTCTTAATCTGATTAAGAGTTTGTTAATCTGTTTCTTTTCAAAAAAAAAACTCAGTTTCATTGATTTTTTTTTTCTACTGATTTTCTATTCTCTATTTCACTTATTTCTGCTTTAGTGTTTATTATTTCCTTCTTTCTGCTAGTCTTGGGGTTAATTTGTACACATATTCTTAACAACATATTAAACATTTATCAGGTTTTTCTTGAACACTCCCAGTGATAGAAAGTTCACTATTTAATATTTTTATTCTGTTTGTCTTTAAGAAAAGTTTCCAAAAGTTTAATTATCATAAAATGTATCAAATGCATATTAAGAATTCAAATACATCTACAATTAATGTATTTTATGAGATCTTCCATCCTTAAGAATTGTAATAACTAACATCGCTAATGCAATTTATAGTTGATGATAGCTCATTTGGTTTTCTAACAATTTATGTGTTCCTTTTCATTAATGTATTTTATCTCCTTTCCCTAAATAATATTTTATGTTAACTAGGATAAGTTTAAAATAATAATACCACATTAATAAAAAGATATGTTTCAATGAAATGTTAAGAAAATTAGAATCTCAAAAGAACTTCATGTTAAAGGGTTTGGGTATTCTTCATTTGAGACATGCAGCCTGACGTGGGAGCTTGATAAAATATGAAATGCCAGAAATAAATCAGATGTACCATAAAAGTTCTTTTGGCTAGTTTTTCCTTTCAGCATAGTTTTTTTCTAATAAAGAAGCTGTATTCACTTTCACTGGCATCATCCATGTCACTGATCTATGTCCTAAGTATAGCATTTAATAGTTTGCAATGATGAAACCATTTTCAGGTTTCACAACCAATGAAAAGATGTTTCATGAGAATTATCTAAGGAATCAATGATAGATTTAAGCATTTCAGACCTCAGAAGAAATCTAATATTACCTTTTTTTTTTAATGACAATTCAGAATGGCTGGTGAGGTAAGGAAATCTGTCAAAACAACACAGCTCTTAGCATCAGTAACAGAATTGGAAGCCAGCTCTCCTCAGTCCAATATTTGTTCAGCTCTAGTATTTGCATGAGATAAAGAAACTTAAGGGGGGGAAAAAAAAAGAGAGGCTTGTGTAGGCCTCATAGCAGGGGTCAGAGCATGTCGCCCCAAAGGGCAAGTTTGGTCTGAGTCTGTTGTCGAATCCTAGTTTGTGTGCCCAGTGCACAGTGAGACCAAGTAACTGAAATGTTGGCATTTGGAGTGGAGAAAGTTTTATTGCAGGCCAAGCAAGGAGAACAGGGCGGCTCATGCTCAGAAGACCCGAACTCCCTGATGATTTTTGGGAGAGAGTTTTTAATAGGCAAAATTTGTGGGGAGGTCTGCAGGGTGTGTGACCTTCCTCTGATTGGTTGGTGGTGAGGGTAGTGTCCAGGAATCTCAATCATCCACCTTCTGGTTCCAGCCAGTCTGGGGTCTTGGTGCTTGTGGTCACCATGTAGTCACCATCCTCCTCCTGGGTGGTGGGTCTCAGTTCCTGCAGAACAACTCAAGGTTATGCATCAGATTGTTATGTTTATCTCTTGAGGGGGAAGTAGGACTCTTGTTTTATAGCTGAATGATTTGTTTTTCCTTTGTTTCTTCATTCTCTCACTCCCCTGGTTAGTACCTATTTCAGTCTGCTCTTTGGGACTCAGTGAAGAGCCTAGGAGACTAAAGCCTTTTCCTACAAACAATAAAGAGGGGACATGGAGGGGCTTTTGTGACCAGAAGGGACCCACAGGGTCCTGCTTGGTTTCAAGTCTGTTTCTGTTAGTGAAATTTGACTGTAACACAGCCGTTCTTCTACTATTGTCTGTGACTGCTTTTGTGCTGCCTCTCCAGAGCTGAGTAGTATGGCCTAAAACAGGTGCTCTCCAGCCCTTTACAGAAAAAGTTGGCCAAACCCTGCTTTATAGTTCTAAAAATCCTGTATTTGTTATTTTACTTTGTCTTTACAACAAACTTACAAGGTAGATAGATGAGTCAAAAAGAAAACTTGGGAAATTCAAAACTGTGTCACTCCTCAAGCCTCCTGGTCAGTTTTCCTGCTTTGATCCACCATTCAGAGTCTCCTTACATTTGTTTTACACATAAAGCCAATTGTTTTTAGCTGTATTTATTTGGTGGACTAGAAGCAATATGTCTGTCCATCTTTAAGGAAGCAGAAGTGTTCATCCCTATTGTTTAATTTTATTGAATGTTGTTTGCTTTGCTCTAGCCTTCTACAGGGCTCTGGCATGTATGTCCTTCCCTCCGTTTTCACTCTTCGTAACAGAGTAATAATAGACTACAGTCATATGAAGTTTTTCTGTATTTAAGAAAAGACCTGATAAATTAATTCTCTCTAAGATATTAATGACTGAATCTGACTTCATAGGCATTACAGCCAGGTATATTTTCATTTCAACAGAGAAGAATTTTTAAAGCCGAGTAAATTAGTGTCAAGGGCTTGTATTAGTGGCCCCCTGGCAGGCCTATCATGGGAGGCCTTCTGGTCAAAGATATCTTTTTTTTGTAACCTAAGTCACTTTCTATTTTGATCATATTTGTAGGTAAGTAGTTTTGTAATGCAAGTCAGATTTTTAGTTTCAGAATTAAATATATGCCCTTTAGATTTGTCTTCACAGGGGGAACTTCTCCCTCATAAGCACCATACCTCATTTTTCAAACACTTTTTTTTTTTGCCAAATCCTCTAATATTACCACAGAATGGTTATAAATCAGCAGTTTTAATAAATTTTTTCTGACTCATGGAAAATGACATTACTGCATTTCACTGCCTATTAAATAGATGTATTAGCTGAACATTAGCAACTTTTCTCCCTTACTTGCTTTCTCGGGGAAAATTAGGCCCTGAAAAATGATCAGAATATAATGCTGGTGGCAGACCTTGTCCCAGTTGAGTTTTCCACCGTGATAACCAGTAACCCATGAATGTGGCATAGTTTAAAGTCTTCCAAGGAAGTTACCTCATTTAATCTAATCTTCTGGAGGAATGAGATGTGCCTTGGAAATAAAAGATCTGACAAACTGTCATTCTTTGCTTGGTAGCACTGTTGTCTTCTCTCTTTGATTGTCCTGTCTCCTTTCTTCAACTTGGACCAGCCAGATAAAGGCTTTGACACTAGGGGCTTGGGAAAGCAGATTTTGGTGGTGACAGAGGTGGGTCAATATGGAAAGGCTGGTGGATAACAACAGTGTCCTAGGAAGTACTGAATTATCACAAGAAGAACAAAGCCAAGACATTGAGAGCTGGTTTTACTTCGGAATTGGGTAAGGGAAAAGGCCAAGAAAATTCATAAGACTGGCACTGTGAGGACTAATTATTTTTCATTGACTGTTGGTTTGTAATTTAGCCTAATTTAAACGCCCAGACCTGAAATCCTGTTTGACCTTAACAGTGTTCCTGGAGAAAGCTTCAGACTTATTCAACTGTACCTGTGTGACTCTGTGTGCACACGTGTGTGTATGTGTGCAACATGAAGGCACTAGGGCAGTCACGTGCACGTGTGTGTGTCAGGTGAATTGTAGGGGTGGGAGTGGAGATATAAGACTGACTTACTTCAACCTGTGTTTTTCCCACCAGGATTCTAAAAATATTGGAGATTTTGAAGTGCCTGCTGCTTATTTGCATTTAGAAAGGAGAGCAATATCAGTTAAGAAACTAACAGCTTTAAATCCAGGATTTGTTTAATTATGAGGTGATATAATGATCAAATAGACACAGATATTTTAAGTAGATCACAGCCTATCTTTGCAACATGATTAGTTGCATAAAATAGGCAGAAATATAATGCTCAATCTTCAAAATCATGACCTCCAATATGATAAAAACCAGAAAAAGAAGCAATTAACTCAGAAAACAAAGATTTAGTACTTACATAGAAACTGTCAATGATTACTTAGGTTAAAGCTATTCCAGTGCCAATTCATTTAACAATGGTTCAAAATTAAGCATTTATTATATGGAGCAATATCCAGGAAAAATCTGGTCTACTTGACTGATTGAAGCATTTCAGAAATTTCTAATTTAGAATTTGAGATGCAGGGACTTGAATGGTTATGAATATGAGAATTATTCGGCCACCTAGCTATTAGTCTGACTCTTGAGCTGAAGAGTACTATGCTTGTATATAAAACAAATTATTCCATTGTTAAACAGTTAAAAACAAAAACAAAGTAAATGGTCCTTCTAATCTTCATATCTATAAATTTGGCCACTGGAGAGGAAGCGTGACTACAGTGCCCAGGACACTGGATCAGTTAATCGTAAGTTCAAGTCAACATTCTGGCTCTTCCATTCCCTGGCTTTGCTCCTTTGTAACCCTTAGTCACTTTTTGTCTGTTTCCTCCTGTATGATACTGGAATAAAAACTCATTTCTAGCCTATGGGGCTTTTAGGAGATTTCAAGAAATACTGTGGAAATGCCTTAGAAATCAGCAAATGTTAAATACATAGAAAGCATCATTGCTCATTCTAACAGACCTAACATAAAATTAAGTCTGCAAGCTCTTCCGCATTCATGTGACTTTTAGTAAGTCAATGATCGTTAAGATTACTCTAAAGGCTCATAAACCACCTATGACATAAGCAATTTCAGGATTCTGCTATGGTTCTATTACAAGCTTTCAGAGCCTGTAATTTGCAGCATTTTGCCATTTTTTTCTCTTTAAAATTTGGTTTGCCAATCTTTACCTATCTGGCAATGCCCACATTCTCCATGTTCTCTCAAATTCAAGGGTACAAACTGAATTATAAGATGAATAAGTTCTGAGAATCGAATGTCCAGCATGGTGATTATAGTTAACATACACCATTGTATGCCTAATTTGCTAAGATCTACGTGATTTGTAGATCTTAAACACAGATGTGAGGTGATGGAGGTGTTAATGAGCTTGATTATGTTAATCATTTCATAATGTATACATATATCAAATCATCACATGTACATCTTAAACATACACAATTTTTGTCAATTATACCTCAATAAAGGTGGAGGGGGGAAGGAAATCAGTGAATCTACCATCATAGCCACTATTTGAGAGATTTGCCATTTTTAAAGGAATCAGAGCATCTTCTATTCTTTTATATTTTGGATTTCAGAGTCTTTTTGAAGCCAAAATTAAATTAAGTGCAAAAGTACAAGATAGGACTCAAACCCTAAAAATAACTTCAAATCTTTCTTTTCAGTCTGAAAATTATTCATTGAGATTGAGGCAGAAATGAAATAGGGAGTATGCTTCTCTACCTTCTCTGTGACTTCTGAAAACTTCTTTGGCCCTGAGAGACCATGGGTTAAAGGGAGTATTTAAAAAATAAGGTTCACATAGTGTTCGTCTTATCCATATCATTCAACTGAAATATTTAGTCTGATATTTTTCATTGCTCAGAGAAATGCCTAGCAGGGTCCAGGGCCCCCTGATGTTACCTAACTAGGTATCGCCCAGATGTATGGCTGCTTCTGTGATGCAGGGGCCCTGTTCCTGCCTGGTTTTAAAGCAAGTATTCTCCCCAAGGCAGGGGGAGGTGAACAGAGTTGGTCTAACGTGGAGGTAGACCAGGCAATCCGTCACGTAGGGAGGGGATAATAGTGTAAATGGGTTTGAGGGCTTTTAGTCATGGCTGTACATCCATGAATGCAACGTTTTACAAATATTTCATCTCTTTAAATCCTGCGAAGAAACTCTTAATTTTATGGTATCTGATTTATTGACAAAGAAACTGAGACCCAGAGGAATTAAGAAACCTTGACTGAGCAAGGAAGTGGCAGATCTGGATTTCAAATTCAGGTCTTAATGATCTCCAAATCTCCAGCTCATCTGATGCCATTCATCCCTTAAACACATACTGCACTGTGATGTAGCTTGCATTGTTGTTGTTAGTTTTTAAAACCTCTAGTTTTAATTAGTTGTTCTGACTTATAATCTCTCTCACTTGGCTATAGGAAGCATGCTTGCTATTTCTTTACTTTTCCCTAACATGTACCCTTATAAGAAAGTGTTTGCTAAAAAATTTGTATTGAGTCATAGTTAATATATTAGCTCATTAGCATCCATTGCTGTTTAGCAGATATCAAGGCATTTGCATTTTGACAGGTAACAAAGGTATAAATCCTGAGCAAAGGACATGTAAAGAAATGCAGTTCTGAGAATTATGAACTTAATTTCATAAGGGGAGCTTGGGCTCCCAGAGGAACTGTGGAAGAAGAAACACCAGGTGAATGATAAAGGTTGTCTGAGGCAGAAGCAATGCAGATGCATGTACAGTATTTTCCCATTTGGCTAATAAACCTTAGGCAGAGAGAAGACCTTCAGGGGATCTTGTCACTTTTCCCCCATTAGCAGTCTGTGCTGCTAAACCTTTGAGTTAGGGGGAACTTTCTCTCCCTGCTTTCATCCTCTTTCCTGCCATCTCTTTCTAGAATGAAACTGACCATAATGTTTAATGTTTATCTAACTATAAAAGTAATGTATTCATAAATCACAGAAAATGGCCAAATTGAAAAATTAAAGGGGAAGGCATAGCTCAGCAGTAGAGTGCATGCTTACCATCCCCACTATCTCCATGAAATAAATAAATAAACCTAATTACACCCCCCACCCCAAAATAAAGAAAAATAAGAAAAAATTAAAGAGGAAAATAAAATCTCTAAAAGGAGTTCAAGAAATAACCACCATTCATATCATATGGTTCTTCAGACTTTTTATATGTGTATAAATATACACAGGGTAGAGTTGAAGACTATTTTATCAACCTCTGTTTTAACTTGGCATCACTTCTAACAATTGCAGAAGATGCCATTGTAAAGTGTGGTCCATATTAAAACTGATTTCCTACTGTTGAGCATTCAGGCTATTATAATGAATATCTCTGTATAACCATCTTTGTCAGTTTGCATGATTATTTTCAATGGATAAATTCATAGAAATTGAATTTCTGGGTCAAAAGAAATACAAAATTTGAAGACTTTTCAAACAAATTTTAAAAATTTCCTTGAGAAGTGTGTTAACAGGAATGTCCTTGTGCTGTCTCCAGTACACGTCATTATCAAACTTTTTAATCTTGACAAGTATGAGAGTTTTAAAAAATCATTTAATTTGTATTTAATTACTAGTAAAGTTTACTGTTTTGAAAATAGAAATGGGCCATATTTTACATTTATGATTTTGTAAATTTTCTATTCATGTTCTTGCTGTAGTAATTATTTTTTTCCTGATTTGTAAGTATACTTTATATATATTTATGGCTGGACGATGTTTTGAGATCTAAATTTTATTTTTCTTCCGGCATTCTGTTATCACTCCCTACCATTTTTGTCCTCCCCCCACTCACTTAAATGAGTATATGGCTCTGTGTTTTATTGCCTTAGCGGGGAGATGAGGGAAACAGAAGCAGCCTACAAGAAATTCTGGTTTCTCTTATATATTTCCCCCACCTCAAATCCTTAGATTTATTGAACAGCCCAGGATTTGAGGAAATTGGTGAGAAGCCAGGAGAAATAGGAAGAAGAGAGAGTTTTCTCCTAGCCTAAAAAGTGATTCCTCTGTCTGGGGGAGTTAGCAATATTTGATTTGACAACCAAATGTTTATATCGACATTTATGAGTGAGTATAAGTAATCTGGGTAGCTAAGTTTACAGGAAGCAGCTCTGTTACAGCTCTCTCAACAGACACATCTCTAAGACTAGTTATGTTGTTTGCAACCATTGCAGTATTTAATTGTCACCGTGAAGTTAAGGCAGGTGATTGCTGGGAAACTGGGTAGTGCCATGGAAAGTTCACTCTCGTCGAACATCAGAAAGACCATCTAAGACCTTTTTCTGTCTCTGCCACTGATTGGCCTTGGACAATCATGGAAATTCTTGAAAATTTCCTTCTCATTATGAGAGATAGAACCAATAATACTAACAGGAGAAAATCAATTTAGAGTCCTTGGAATCTGCATGTCACTTATCAGACATTGATTGAGCGCCTGCTGTTTACCAAGCACTGTTGTAGGCACAGAAGCTACCAGAAAGAAAGAAACTGCTTCTCTGCCTTCAGGGAGTACAGACATATACACAGGGAATTAAAATGTACTATAAAAGCCCATAATTTTATGTAATATTTCTATACTTTGTGTTTTATATAAATATTTATTGTAATTTTACAGCAATATTATTGTGTTCCAGCTGACATGTGAACAAAAATTATAGAAGAGCAAGTAAAACAATAATTAATTGTTCATGAATTATAATTTTTTTTCTCTACAACACAAATGGGTTAGCACTACTGGATTTTTAGAAAAATAATTATCTTCTTCAGTGCTTGATGACCTAACTGGTAGACAAAGTTTATGCTCAGGGAACCAGGAAAGCGAGGAAACCTCAAAATGAATGAGCAGAAGTATTTGTTCATAATTTAATACTAGATATCTCACATGAAGGGGAAAATAATCATGAAGGGTAAGATGAGAGTTCTGTTGGACTTCATCACATTTCATCTTAAAATTTAGAATCTTTTTACTTGAATGACCAATGGCAGGAGCGCCACAGGGCTTCACCCAGCCCTGCTGCCTGCAGGTACCCTGATTCAGTGGCAGTCTGTCTCTTAAAAGATGGGTTCTTTTGATACATAGATCACTCCCTGGACTCTCATTGGAGTTACTGGACATTTTATTCAAACATTCCCACTACAAGGTTAGCAGATGTGGGCAAAGAAGAGGAAACCAAAAAAGCCTGATTTTGGAACTTGTAAGAGTCTTGTGACAGGGGCCTGTTCAAAGGAGCCTTTCCTTGGTTTCTCTGCTATATTCAGGCAAGCAGATAAGAATTGGCCTTACATCTAAAATTCATTTGGGAACCTTCATTCCATTAGGATTACTATCAATGTCTCCAGACTCCCCCCTTCCAAAGTGAAAGTCTAAATAATTTAGGATTTTTCAAACGTCTCATTCTTTAGGAAGGTTTGATAATACTCAACTGGAAAGGTTAAAATCTGCAAGCTTGATGACTTGCATGCTTTTAAAAAATCAATTAAAAAAAGGTACCTCCTGCCAGCCACTGGAACTGCAGATGAGTTGAAATCCTTTCAATTTCTCTTACTATTCAAAATGAGTCTCTAGTGTTTTTGCACTTCAGCCAAAAGCTTTTAGGCTTAGTAGAAAGCCCTCTGAGTGACAAGATAAAATGTATGTGCGTTTCCCCATTCCACATCTTCAGTCCAGATTTTCCATGTTCAAAAAAAGAAAATAATAAAAATGAAAGATTTAAGAAGGCCCTGGTCACCTGCAGTCAAAATTGCAATTTCCTCAGTTAACATTCTCTAAGCTGAACATGACTGGATGCTACATTATCCAAGTAGCTTCTTATTTTTAGCATTGGAAGAGGTTTGATGGTCTATGTTAGCTTGAACACTCTATAGCAAATGTACAGGGTTATAAGAAAATTATTTAGGGAAAGTGAATATTTTAAACATTTAAATCCATTGTATTCTATACTACTTCTTAGAGAAAGATGCTTAAGTCAGTGTTTTCTTGAATGGGAAAGGAAGATGGGTAGGCTTAAACCAAGACTGTGCTGTACATCACTGGGGCATGGCAGTCGGGGACTGGGCGGCAGGAGCCAGCAATAGGCATTGTGCCAAGGCCTTAATCTTTATAACAGACTTACAGATGTCAGCATTACTATTCTTTTATACAGATGAAAAGACCAAGAGTTCAAAAAGTTAAGTGACTTGCAAAGATCAGGTGGCAAACACGTGGCTATGAATTAATCACAAGTTTGGTCCACTCCAAAGCCAACATGAAACATGATGCTTCTCTACCTCTGTTGACATTAGGAGCTCAGGAAAGTGAAAACTCTCCCTCTTCCTGCTGTGTTCCTCAGAGAGACCATGCGATTATTCTGATAGTTTAATGGAAAATGTGCCAGATTTAGTATCAAAGGAGCTTGGTCCTAGTCCTGGGCCTTGACCCCCGCCTGCTCCCACGCCTACTGACCAACCATGTGATCCTGGCCAGGTGGAACCTCTCATCTGCTTTGTTCAGTGCTGGGTGTAGAGAGAGTGACATGTGAGACGACATGCTGTCCTCAGGAATCTAACAGTGAAGTCTGCTCCTTTTCTTCTGTTTAATATTGGAATTTGCCTACTCAAAATTTGTCTTGTAGGGGAGAGTATAGCTCAGGAACAGAGCACATGTTCAGCATGCTCCAGGTCCTGGGTTCAATCCCCAGTACCTCCATTAAAATAAATAAATAAATAAACCTAATTACCACACCCCCCCACCACCAGAAAATAGAAAAAAATTAAATAATTAAAAACAACAACAACAATAGTAAGAAAATATTACAAAAGTTGTCTTAGGGTCGAACTAGCTTTGTATTCTCTAAGAAAGGACTGTGTAAACTATAAAACACTGTGTTGCTCTGAGAATTTTTTGAAACTGAAATTTTGATATTGCCTCCTGCTTTAAAGCCCTGAAGGCATTTATTTCAATTAAAATGTTAAATGGGAGTGGTAAATATGTTAAACCACTGGATAACAGAATTGAGCATAATTCATGAGTAGATTAGCTTTCTGGTCATCTAATTCAGGCTCAAAGAGAATTCTTAGGGGTTAGTACAGATTTTTATTATTTTTAATACTTTTATGTTAAGAATAAAGGCTTATGAAAAATTTTAGAAATAAAGTTAGGAATGATAAACTATTATTTTATTAGCCAAAAATAAGTACTCCTAATCATTTATATATTTCAGAGGCATTCTTTTCCTCTTCTCTCCCTGGAAAGTTTGTGAATGTGTGTCTTCGTGTGCACATACACACACGTGTGTGTGTTTGAATGTATAATATTGAGGTCATTAAATAAACATATAACTTTATATTCTGATAATTTCACTTTAGGTTATATTGAGGTTTTCTATGCTATGATTAATTTTTAGATATTCTTTAATAGCTACATATGGGTCCCCTAATTTTGGACATTAGCTTACTTCCAATTATTTACAACTCTGATGTTTTAGCAAATATTCTTTAATGTTTGCTATTCCCTAAAGTTCTGGTTCTTTCTTTAGAGTATTATCTGATTATTTCTTTAGAATAGATTTCTTGGACTAGGTCAAAAGATACAAGCTTTTAAATGACTCCTAGTGCATAATGCCTAGTTTCACTCTAGAAGGTTTATATTAATATTCTCATCAGCAGTTTCTAAAAGTTAGTTTTCCTTTATCTTTATCTTCACTGAATTTTTTTAAGTCCATTTTTTAGTAGATTAAATAGACATAAAATTACATTTCAATAAACATAATCAGAATAATATAGGACAAAAGTAAATAATTATAAAAGTACTGATTACTCACTGAAAGTATGCATATAGGTGATTCATATGGAGAATCACTATTACATCTCAACTTTTTGTCATTTCACTGTGACAACAACTAAACAAAGAGTTAGGAACAAAATAGTGATTCCCCACATTGAATGCTATACAAACACTGTCTACATTGAATTTTATCGTTTAAAATCACAGCTGAGTTGGTAAATAACAGGCTGCTGTTTGTTTTGATTTGTAATTCTTTGATTACTAGAGACATAAGCATTTTTAAAATGTTCTTATTGTCTCTTCCATTTATTCTTGAAAGACAGCATTGTTCCATCTTTGAGAGTCTGGTCTTTGGAGTCAGGAAGCCTGATTTGAGTCCAGGTTGTGACACTTTATAGATATTTGATCTATATCAAGTTGTTTAAACTTTTTATTCTTTAGTCTCCTCACCTACAAAATAAGGGTGAAATTAATAGTATTTACCTCATAAAATTAAGTCGTATGAGTAATCAGTATATTAACCCAAGTACACATAAGAATGTTTGTTACATATGAGAATGGTAGGATAATCTTTAGCAGATGGTAACTTGGTTTTATTTGTTCATTTTGTACATAAATTCGTTGATGTCCTTTTATCTACTTTCCATTACAGTTCTTTTCTCCTGTTGATTAACAAAAAAATGTTAATAAAAACATTAGCTTTACAGTTTGCTGTTTTCCTTCTTTTTGAGAGCAGGCAGTGAAGTAAGAGATCAGAAGGAAGATGAGACTCAAAACTGGCACAAAAAACACACGTCCTCTTTCTTTTTCTGCAAGGGCTAGCCTAGATATCACTTTTCATCACTAGTATACTAAGTAATGCACTGGAAAGAATCTGGGACAGCACAGATAACCAAGTCTGTATGTATAATGAATTCAGCTATCCTAAAGACATCCAAGGTATCTCAGAGCACCCACAGCATCGTGTGCTCTCTTGACAGACCTCATCTATTGTGTTGGCAAAAGATGAGACTCATTCACCATTTAATAAGGCAATAAAGCTAATGCAAGTCAGACTGCAGGGCTTAATGGTTTGGCTTTTCAGTCCACTTCTGAGATTGGGATCTAATTTGTCATCGTGCTGTGCAACTCCCATATGAAGTGGTTGCTGGGCAACCAGACAGTGATTTGGTAGAAATAGTAGGCAGTTCTTTGAATCATGATCTCACTTGACCATTTTCACTAACATATTTACTGTTCATCACAATTCCCTTCCATTTGGTTTTCTGACAGTCTAATGTCAATGTTCTCTGACTAAAAATACTTTCAAGTTTAATGAGATTTCTTCTTTTTACTCTGTTCATTCTCATCAGCAAAACTACCAATGGTTTGTCAAGACTTTTTGTTTTCTGTCGTTGAGGTTATAACCATAACTTTACTTATACTCTGAACTAGAATTAGAACCTCTAGATAATCTAGAGCTGACTTGGAGCTGCCAGCCTTGGGATGGCTATGAATCCAGATGGCTATGTAAGCCCCTATGGCATTCACTTATAAGCTACATATAGTAAATTTTTGTTGTGGTGTTGATATAGGCAATGTACAAGTGAACTAGAAAATCAGTAATCCTTTGATTAAATTCATCCAAGTAGCCTCATGTATTCAGTCACCATCCCACAGATACGTTCTGTCTGCTGTGTGACTAGCACTATGCTACTAGGCTCTGAGGAGTCAAATAGGAGTAGAACAGAGCCTCTGTCCCCAATTTGCTTGTTGTCAAGTGGAAGAGACAGAGGAGAGAAAGTTTTATCACTTAGAGGGACAAGTGCTATGTAAACACAAAGGAGGGGCACTTAACAAAGACTTAGGAGGTCGGGGAAACTTTCCCAGAGTGACAATATGAAACATGAAGTATGGGTTAACCATGAAATTAGGAGAAGAGAACACAGGAAGGAGTTCTAGGCAAAGGGAACAAGATGTTCAAAGACCGAAAGAGACTTCACAGCAGGCAGGGTTGGGGACCTGCGGGTGGTTGAGTGAGACTGGAGAATGATTGGTGGTTGAGGAAATTCAGACTGAGAGCGCCTGTATTGGGAAGAGAAGTGTTAGTTCTGTTCACTAAGCTGCTGTCTCATGACTTTCGTTTTCCATCCCAGTCAAAAGCTAATGTTTTATGCCCCTTGGCTACTGCCCTAAAATTTTTGAAACTGTATCCCACAGGCAATAGGCTGCTATAGTTATATGATCCAAGATTTTCTGTATGTTTTTCTTGTAATAAAGATGGTGGCTTTCTCACTGAGGTTTAAAGATGGATTCTCCTCATTTCATTTGTAGCAAATACAACAAAGCACTGTACTTTCAGTCAACTATTTCCTATCAGTTGCTTTCCCTATTGTGCCCCCACAGTGTTGGATCTTGACTCTTTTCTTTTGCAGAACCACACTGCCCGGGTGGGCAGAGAACCACAGGTGGTTTTCAATGAAAGTAATTGTGCACAAAACATATTATTGATGGTCCCTGAGCCACTGACAGTTGCCATAAACAAATGATTGTCCTTTGGATTATCAATCTGTCCTAAAAAGCAGCTGAAATAGATCAGTTCTCCAAGCAAATCTCAATTTTTGACTTAGGAGGAAATAATAGTTGTATTCACATGAGCACCATACTTTTGAATGGGAATATTACTACAGGACTGAGGAAAACAATGTTTATTCAAATTCCCTTCACTTACACTGCAGTGGTCCATACGCTCTCTACTCATTCAAGGTATGAGATGTGAGACAGACTTGTTTTCTTTCAGGGTGTGTCTCTCCTAGTCTTCCAAACAACAAGTTCAAGAGAGTTTTCTTTAAAAAAAACCAAAAAACAAAAAACAAAATAAACCAGTGTTCTAAAGCAGCGTACTAGCTAGAACAATGATTTTTCCTTCATTTATCCCCAAAGCTTCCTCCAATACCCTCGAGTTAAAGAGCAGAAGTCATTCACAGAGAGGGAAGCAGACGCTATTAAATGACTCAGTCAGGAGAGCACAACAAGTAGGGTTGGAGCTGAAAATAGAGCAAATTCACCATGGTTGCTGATTGGACAGCAATTATATCTGACCAGAAGTTGGTACTCTGTACTCTGGTTTGACATCTGCACATACTCCCGGAATGTGGACAGTTTTTCTTTGGTTGGCGTGACCTGTTGTCTCGAATGATACAATTCCTACAGTAATATTGGCTGATTTCACATCATTTGCTTTGTGCTAGGCACTGTGCTAAGTTCTCTCCAGGTACTATACCTTTAATTCTCACTATTTACTATCTATGAGGTAGATATTATTATCCTTATTTTACAGATGAACTGATTTTTGTGTAGAGTTGTTAAGCAACTTTGCTAAGGTCACACAGCTAAAAAGTTTGGGGACCAGGAGTGCAGATACGTGCTCATCTTTTCCATAGCTTTATCCTTAGTGTTTGGCACATAGTAGGCATCATTTACTAAACAGTCAGGACCTATGGCAGTTGGAGATAATTTTGATACAATGAGCAGGTTTCTGTCATCCCCATAGCCTCATGTTACTGTCTGTACAGAACCCATTCAGTCCTCTCTTTTCCACTCGAGCATGTGGAAGCTTAGCATTCTATTTCCCTCTTCCCACTCGGCTTATCACCTTCCTCTTTCTTTTTTCTTTTAATTTTGTTTCTTTAATTTTGGTGGGAGGTAACTAGGTTTGTATTTACTTATTTATTTTAATGGAGGTACTGGGGATTGAACCCAGGACCTCATACATGCTGAGCACATGTTCTACCACTGAGCTATTACCCTTCCCCCATCACCTTTCCCTTTCTGATGACTATTCATCATCTCTGCCTAACTTTGGGCAGTATATGTCATGGCTATCGCTTTCTCTACTCAGTTTACTGGCTTTTTTTTTTCTATCATGTTTCTCCCCCTGCTGGACCTCTGTTTTGCTCTGCCTTCCCAAGATCATACCCCAAGATAATTTTTTTAACATTTTTTATTGATTTATAATCATTTTACAATGTTGTGTCAAATTCCAGTGTTCAGCACAATTTTTCAGTCATTCATGGACATATACACACTCATTGTCACATTTTTTTCTCTGTGATTTATCATAACATTTTGTGTATATTTCCCTGTGCTGTACAGTGTAATCTTGTTTATCTATTCTACAATTTTGAAATCCCAGTCTATCCCTTCCCACCCTCTACCCCCCTGGTAACCACAAGTCTGTATTCTCTGTCCATGAGTCTTTAGATTCCACATATGAGCGATCTCATATGGTATTTTTCTTTCTCTTTCTGGCTTACTTCACTTAGAATGACATTCTCTAGGAGCATCCATGTTGCTGCAAATGGCGCTATGTTGTTGGTTTTTATGGCTGAGTAGTATTCCATTGTATAAATATACCACCTCTTCTTTATCCAGTCACCTATTGATGGACATTTAGGCTGTTTCCATGTTTTGGCTATTGTAAATAGTGCTGCTATGAACATTGGAGTGCAGGTGTCATCCTGAAGTAGATTTCCTTCTGGATACAAGCCCAGGAGTGGGATTCCTGGGTCATATGGTAAGTCTATTCCTAGTCTTTTGAGGAATCGCCACACTGTTTTCCACAGTGGCTGCACCAAACTGCATTCCCACCAGCAGTGTAGGAGGGTTCCCCTTTCTCCACAGCCTCTCCAGCATTTGTCATTTGTGGATTTTTGAATGACGGCCATTCTGACTGGTGTGAGGTGATACCTCATTGTAGTTTGGATTTGCATTTCTCTGATAATTAGTGATATTGAGCATTTTTTCATGTGCTTTTTGATCATTTGTATGTCTTCCTTGGAGAATTGCTTGTTTAAGTCTTCTGCCCATTTTTGGATTGGGTTGTTTATTTTTTTTCTTATTGAGTCGTATGAGCTGCTTATATATTTTGGAGATCAAGCCTTTGTCGGTTTCACTTGCAAAAATTTTCTCCCATTCCATAGGTTTTCTTCTTGTTTTATTTCTGGTTTCCTTTGCTGTGCAGAAGCTTGTAAGTTTCATTAGGTCCCATTTGTTTATTCTTGCTATTATTTCTTCTAGGAGAAAATTTTTGAAATGTATGTTGGATAATGTTTTGCCTATGTTTTCCTCTAGGAGGTTTATTGTATCTTGTCTTATGTTTAAGTCTTTAATCCATTTTGAGTTGATTTTTGTATATGGTGTAAGGGTGTGTTCTAGCTTCATTGTTTTACATGCTGCTGTCTAGTTTTCCCAACACCATTTGCTGAAGAGACTGTCTTTATTCCATTGTATATTCTTGCCTCCTTTGTCGAAGATTAGTTGACCAAAGGTTTGTGGGTTCATTTCTGGGCTCTCTATTCCAAGATAATTTTTGACCTGTCTTATTCTCTTTATCTATTAGAACATAGACTTTGGATGCAGACAGTCCCAGGTTTGAATCCCAATCTAGCTGTATTCTAGCTGTATAACTTTAAGCAAATTGTTTAACCTCTGTAAATAACTTGCCTAAACGTCTACAATAACTAATTTTTAAGTACAGAATCCAAAAATCTCTGAGAAAAGTATTTTGCAAACATATTGCAAGTTTATTGATAACTGATGAACCACTTTTAGTGTGTGTGTTTAATCCAACTTAATATGACTCATGTGTTTCACTACAAATATTATTTTATTTGCCTCCAGAATGCTGTACCAGATCTCACTTGGTTATATTCATGCATTCATGTGATATAGGCATCTTACTATCTTTTAAAATCCAAACAATTCTGAATTCTGGAACACATACGGTTACAAGGATTTTGGATAAGGGATTATAAATCTGAAATACTTTCTTACACAGGGTTGTGAGGATTAGAAATAAACTATATGTTCTGCTTAACACATTGGCACACAGTAGGCACTTGGTAAATTGTAGCACTTAATTCCAAAAAAAATACTTTTAAACTCATATTTCTGTGGTCAACATACAAGTAAAACCCCAAAAAGGATTATGAAAGTAAAATGAAGCAGAGCAAGCAAGAAGTCCTTCACTGCAGTGTGTAGAAAAAAAAGAAATCACTATTCTACAAATTATTTTAGTTCACTCATGACTACCGGTATGCATCAGTAAGCTACTATCTTTATTAATGTCCACACAAAACCTAAAAATTATTTCCAGACTTGATTTGTTACCTGACTCCCTCTTAAGGAAACATTCGGTCACAGAGAAGACATTGATGGGGAAGTGATGTGTTTAATTAGACTTGAATTCTCTGCTCTGAGAAATCATTCTATAGAAGCTAGGCTTGCTTTAAGCATAAGTCAGTATTTTGAAGTAGAAAGTTAAGAGCTACAGCTCATCTGGAAGAAATTACACATAATGTCATCAATTTCACTACCACTAATAGGAAACATGGCATCCTCTGGTGAGTGATAAAATGGGATAAATGCAAGACTGTGCTGCCTTCTGGGAATAATTGCAGTGACTATGCATTATGTATTGTGAGGTTTTAAAAGAGCAAAGAGTAAACTTTCTTTATTGTTGGTGTTAAAAGAGTGAAAAATAAAAGGAACTGCTGCATAAAGTGTCACAGCTGTCTATGACAAAATGTGGTGAAAGATGGCCTGACATTTCTTTCTGCAGAACAACTGCAACTATCCTTGGAGGAACAAGCTTAGTTTTCACTCTCAAAAGATAATTGCTGTAGCAGCCCCCTTCAGTATTTCTGTGTATTATCTTCCTGAATGGTCTTAAATCTCTGATCAGAGGATGCTTCCTGGCAATAAAGTGACTGGAACACCCACAGCAAATGCCTTTTTGGTACCCAGCTTTGTGC
The DNA here is from genome assembly GCF_048564905.1 of Vicugna pacos. Taxonomy (NCBI): domain Eukaryota; kingdom Metazoa; phylum Chordata; class Mammalia; order Artiodactyla; family Camelidae; genus Vicugna; species Vicugna pacos. Next base: position 69,182,589 of record NC_132997.1, on the reverse strand, counting down.
TAGAAGCTGAAGCAAGGTAGTCACCAAAGATGAAAACTTATCTTCAGGACAATGTTCACCTTTGATGAAAACTCAAACTCAATTACTACCCAGGCTATGTTTTCCTCATATAAAACCTGCAGTCAGTCTGCCTGCCAGTCTCTCAGAAGCAACTCAATTTCAAGTGACTGTAGAAGGGCAACCTCTGTGAGCACCTTCATACTCGAGATACGTGTTCCTTAAAGCAGATCGTTAGGGTTGGAACTCAAATCTGTAGAGTTGGGAGGAAAAAAGCTTCACTAGTTTTTCCTATATTTAATCAAGCAAATTAAAAAAAAAAAGACAATACTTTGTATTAATATATTCATCCCAAGGACAGCAGCATTTCCATTGAATTTTTATTTTAGCCCGCCAAACAATGTCACCTAAGAAGAGTGCTTCATAAAAACGTCTGACTCGGAGGATGGAGTTTGGTGAAGAAATTAAAAACAACAATGATGGCAAAATTGATTTCATGTGACATTAAAAAAAAGATAAACAAAAATAATTTTTGTTTGCTGGCTTCTAAAGACATCTTGGAAAGAAAGTAAACATAACTCTTCTCCAATTGTTAGAAATGATCTATTTTGTTTTTTTCTGATGTCCTTCTCATTAGAACCTTTGAGATTTACTATGGACTGAATTAACGTATTCAGTGTCTCCCCTAAATTCATATATTAAACCCTAACCCCCAATGCGATATTTGGAGATGGGCTTTTGGAAGATAATTAGGTGTAGATCAGGTCATGAGGGTGGAGCCATCCCGGCAGGACTGGTGCCCTCTTAAGAACTGTCATCAGAGACGTTGCTTGCTCTCTCTCCCTCTCTTCCCACTACCCCATGAGGACATAGTGAGAAGGCAGTTATCTGCAAGCTAGGAAGGGAATCTTCACCAGACAACGACCATGCTGACACCTTGATCTTGGACTTCTAGTCTCCAGAACTGTGAGAAAATAAATTTCTCTTGTTCAAGCCACCCAATCTGTACTATTTTGTTCTGGCAGCCTGAAGACAGAATCCACCCATAGTCAAATCTGAAATTTAGTTCACGTGGACATGAAGACCAGGCCTACTGGATTGTGTTACTTAAAATTTTTAGGTAAACTGTCAAACAATTGAACAAATATGAGCCATTTTTAATTTGTTGTACAGAAAGAAACAGCAACATCATGTTAAACCAAACTGTGGGGTTCTTTAGGAAGTCGAACAATTGACATACATTTAATTTGATGATGTCCTCAATAGATAATGACATCTTAAAATGGGAATATTAGTAGTCTTATGTAGACATATATGCACCTTAAGAGCAGGAGCAAAGATAAATTAAGTCACACAATCATAAAATGTCAGAATTAGAAAAAGCCTTCATATTTGTCTACCAAGAGGCTTTATACTTACACTTGAAGTTATGATTTCTTGGGAAAAGATGTGGGCATTGTAGTTGACTTGATCATTCTTGTGAGGTGTGACACCCTCATGGCAGCTTTAACAAGAGAGTCAGTAGGTTCATTTGCTTTACATATTGGGCTCTACAAGTCTTAGTTTGAAGAAGTTTTCAAAGTCTCTGATCTACTTCAGTCTTTCATCTTACTAATGAGGAGACTAAATTCCTGAAATTAAAGGGTCACCTCCTTCTTTCTTCAGTCCAGGCAATAGTTATATAGTTCTCTCCAGCTTCTCTGATCAGATCAACTTTCCTACTGACTTTAGCATCACTGCAATGCTATGATCTTCCTTCTACCTTCTGTTCTACCTTCTGTTTCCTTCTCTCCTCATCAGGTATCTATTGTTTTGTGACTGACATTAACTTAAGCAAACCTCTTTTCCTCCTACCCTAGGCAAAAAGAATAGCCTAAACCAGAGGTTGGCAAACTACAACCTGTGGATCAAATCTGGCCCACTACATATATTAAAACAACAACAACAACAACAACAACAACAACAAAAAACTGGAACACAGCGCCCCCATCTGTTTATATATTGTCCATGTCTGTTCTCATGTTACAGGGGCAGAGCTAAGCAATTGCAGAAGAGATCATGCCGCTTGCAAAGACTGAAATATTTACTGTCTGTCCCTTTGCAGGAAATGTTTGACAACCCCTGGACTTCATCTTGAAGGCTGTCCAGCCTACTGATTATTTAGAGTTGAAAGCTACAATTTAGACAGATTTGATTCTGGTATTTTTTCCTTCTTGTTTTACAAAGTCCTCAGACAGGTGATCTTCTAATTAGGCTCTTCACTAATGGAAGCACTTAGAAGCCTTCAGAAAGCACCAAAAACATCTTAAAGTTCTTTTTCTTTTTGTTATGTCTTATTTCTTTGATTTATAGTCGACTCACTCAGTAGTTGAAGAATTACTTTCCAAGTGTTGTCATTGTCTCTGCTTTCTGGGATCTATTCAGTTTGACAGATGGTCTAAAAGGAAAATTTAATATCATGATGATGATTTCATGTATAATTTTTTTGTTGTTGTTAATCTGTTGTGAATTGCAATGATTTGCACCCAGCTTTTTGCCTAGATTTCACTATGCTTTGTAGGAACATAGTCACATCTATTTCCCTTGACCTTATGTTAACGAGCTGAAGTCTACAACTCAACCAATAAGGAAGTGAGACAGGCAGGATATTGGAGTTGTATGGACAAGGGCTTTAGAATTCCAGCCCGAGTACTCACTAGCTGTGTATTTTGGGACAAATTATTTAGCCTCCTGAAACCTCAATTTCTTCATCTGTAAAACTAAAGTTACAGATCCTACTGTACTATAAAGATGCAATCACACATGTGAAGCTTCTCCCTGATATTTGGCACTGAGATGTTCATTCACAACATTATAATTACCTTCTTTTGTTCGCTTCCTCCTCTTCTGTCTACTAGGCTTGTTTAATTAACTTATTAACATTTATAATTCAAAAGTTCATCACTACTTGAAAGTAGTAAACATTATGTGAAGTAGTTGTTGGTGAAATGAGAGTGGGTTCATTGAGCTTAGGGTAGTAAATAGACTGACCATCACTGAAGTCTTTTTATTAACCCTGATGAAGCTCAGAGTCTTCAGTTCAGTCAGTAGGTGAATTGAGTCATGAAGTTCAGGTCACCAGTACTACAGTACAAATCACATTCTGTGAAAACATCATTTAGGGCTGTATGTACTTTACATGTGTAGATTGCACTAGAGAAGTGAGAGATGAGTATTTGCCTTCTTGAAAGTGACCAGATACCCCTTATTGCCTCAATATTTCAGGTAAATAGGTTTTGTACCCAGTAATTCAGTTACTTTCTATTTTCACTGGGGTATACACAGCCCTCATGGCTTAATTGAATGGATAATTTGTAATTAGATATAATTTGAGCTTACTATTTATGGCTTACTTAGGAGTCATGTGGACTTTATGACTTTGTTATTGCCATTGGAGTTACCACTCTCTTCTTCTGTAAAAATTTCACTCATTATGAGCCTTCCTGAGGTGGGGAGGGAGAGATTGAGACAAGGGGGTGGGGAGGAAGAAGAGAGAAGTGAAGTAGAGACAGTATCTATTGGCACTGTCTCAATTCTGGTAGCAACCTTTCCCTATTGCTGCTTTAATAATGCAAAGTTTATACTTCCACAGTGATTCACCACCAGCACCTAAAAACAAGTTAGCTATACTTCCGTGACCTGGGCCTTAGAATAGAAGTAGTGAAAGAGTACTTTAAGAGGTACAACAAGAACCAGTGCCCATTTCAGTTAGATAAATATGGCTTTGTGCTCTGTAAGTTATACTTGCTATAAGAAATGATGGGAGAAGATGCTTTATTATTTCTCTAAACTGATATAAAACCAAAAACTTAATTGGCTTTAATCTTTATTAATATAAAATAATAAATAAAAGATGAATGCAGCAGCTTTTCTAAAATTATTTACCTAATTTACTTTGTAATTTACCTTTATATCTTCTGTATGTTCTGAATTAAATTTGTTTTGCCTAATTTTTGGTACAGACTCTTTTTGAAGCTCTTTGTGGTAGGAAAATTTCACTTTGCTGTGTGTGTACCACCAAAGGTCTTACATGACCAGTGGCTGGGGCCAATTTTGCTGGCCCCATTGTATCGGATACACTAACACAAGTGTCTGTATGTTCTTCAAATGGACTGTCTTAGCAGCCCTTGGTGGTTTAGCCGGATAGTGGGAATCAATACTGCATGGATAGAATGGAACTGGCAATTGACTTCTGTCTAGAAGACCCTTGAACACACCTTTCTCTGCAGCAGGCTTTGTTAGTTGTGCATTGTAATTGTTATTTTGGGGCTCAACTATAACCCAAAAAGTCAATTCATGTCTTGTCACTGAGTTCAATAGATAGTGGCTCTACGTTCTTTATGGTGATACCAAAATTACTGGTGCTTGGTAATTAATTTGGACTTCCCATTCCTGCTTTCCCTCCCACTTAGCTACTGAAGTATGTCTCATCCCATTTGATGCCCAAATGAGCTTCACTATAACTTTTATCAGTTAAATTTTGCTTTAATTCTCAAAATCCATCAGAAAGTTGTTGAATTATGGCAATGTTTCTTTGATTAGACTTGGGGACAAGACAGTGAAATTTCAGAGACACTGATGCTGGGGCTGGCTATATGCAAATTCCTCTCTCATCCTCAGTATGTGGGTACCTAGAGGAGTAGGTGGGTTTGTTAGGTAGGAAGGCAACTTAGCTAGGTAACTAGGTATAGTTCCAGGCACCCGCAGATTGTATTTGTGCTGTCGAATGATAGTTGGCTAAGATAGAGTTCTCCAGAGTTCCCTGGTCAGTACCAAAGTAGTCAGTCTGGAGCTGGCTGTCCTATTCCTTAGGATAATGTTAGCTGCTATAACAAATAAGCTCTGAAATTGCAGTAGCTTCAAATATATGTTAAAGTTTTATTTTGCACTCATATAACAGTTCCATTTCTGTGTTTGACAAGTAGCCTTCCATGTAATCATTCAGGGACCTAGGCTAGTTCTGACCTTGGCTTTAACTTTCCCTTTTCTTTTAGCTAGCACCCAGGGAGAGAGACCCCTCCCAACCTGGGGGTGACACGCACCACTTCCCCTCACATTTCACTGGAAAGGACAGGTTACAGAGTTCTACCTGCTTTCAGGGAGACTGGGAAATAGTCACTGGCTACACAGCCTTCTCTTGGAAACAACTACATGCAGGAGGGCACACGTCATTGATTGGTTGCTAGCCGGCTTTGCCACAGTAACGGATTAGAGTAAGGTCGAGTCAGAAAGGGTGCCAAACATAGAATACAAACTTGTGGTTGCCAAGGGGGTGGAAGGTGTGAAGGGATAGACTGGTATTTCAAAATGTAGAGTAGATAAACAAGATTACACTGTATAGCACAGGGAAATATATACAAGATCTTATGGTAGCTCACAGAGAAAAAAAATGTGACAGTGAATATCTGTATGTTCATGTATAACTGAAAAATTGTGCTCTACACTGGAATTTGACACAACATTGTAAAATGATTAAAAGTCAATAAAAAATGTTAAAAAAAGAAAAAAGAAAAAAGAAAAAGAAAGGGAGCCAAGCTGGAGGAGATGCACAAAGAGGGAAAAGGCGAACCTGAAGGAATTTCCTAGATCAGAGTTCAGATGACTGCAGCAACATTTATTACATTTCTGGATCTTTTCAAATGTTCTGTGAACTATTAAAGGAGCAAATGTGGACAAACGTAAGAATTCAGAAAAAGATTCTTTACCTTCTGTGATTCATCTTGGCCTGAAGGGTGGATCTTCTTCCTACTCCTCTTTATAAAGGGCCCCAGAAGTTAAAGCTTCTGGAGGCGCATCTCATCCCCATCAGTATATACAGTAACTTTTAAAGAAGGTCCAGCTTAGACAAGTTTGTTGGCCTAGGGTCTTCGTTACCATTGCTGAGTGCTTGGGATGTGCCAGCCCTTTGTTAACATTGTGCCCCCTCAGTCCTCTCAATGACCAAATGAGATACTTATTTTAACTTTAACATTATTATTAAAATATGTTTTAAAGTTATTTTATAGGATCAAAATAGTCTTAGACTTTGCTTGTACACCCAAATCTAAATCACTGTTAAGGGGGCAAGAAGCTTCCCTCTGATGGATCAGAGATAATATTGGGAACGGCGATCTTAGTGTAAACCAGAGTAATCAGAATAGAAATATATATATATAGTTAACATAGGTAATAGGAGGCTGAACTCAAAAGAAAAATTATTGATTCAGTTTATCTTCTTCCTTCAAAAAGGCTTATAACCACTGTCATAACTGTTGAATCAGTTAAGAAGAGAAGAATATACTATGCCTTCCTCTCGTGAGGTTTCATTTATTGCTAAATCATTATTGTGGCAATTGGAGAGGTTTTATAGGGAATAAAAAAGCTACCAGAGGCTCACACTCTGCTATGATCCAACAGGTTTTACACTATTCCCTTCAAGTCTATGCCCATATGCCTGCAAGTGAATAAATCATCTTGATGTGCACTTTAAAAAGTAATGTTTCCAGTTTTATTTCCCCATGGGTAAATGCTAAAATGTTCTCAACCAAATGTAAAATTTTAAAAGGCAGACTATAAATGCATATACACTAATTTTTAATAGGCTAAACTCTTCAAGAACGGTTGAATCATAGGTAAATTTTTCTTGGACTCTCCTAGATTTTACAAGCTTTACAAATGGCTACTTATTACATTTTAAAATAAAAAAGTACAAAAATTATCTACAAGAGTATGTCTCATCACAGGCCCCGGTACAGCTTTTTTGGAATGCCAGAGGAAATAGCTATTTTCCAGAATTAGGTCATTCATTTTTAAGAGAAGCTAAGGAAATGCATTCATTTAAACTAATAGCTTCAAGAAAGATTATTAATTTAGATTTTGGATCATTTACTAAATTCAAGTTTTTCACACCTTCAGTTGAAATTATTTACTAGTGATTTGTAGAGTGAGGTCTGTGTTGCACGTCCAATCTGATAGATCGACGAGACAGCATGGTAGGCTATTCTCCAGTGATCCCCGCCTCCTGGTTTGCATGTCCTACTGTAATCCCCTTCCCTTGGATGAGGACTGGGCCTAGTGACTTACTTCTAACAAATAAAATACAGCAGTGATGACAGAATGTCACTTATGAGATTAGGTTACAGTGAGGCTGCGGTTTCCTCTCTCCGCCTCCTTCTTACCCTCTCCTTATTCACCAGCTCTGGAAAAAAAAAAAAAAAGTCAGGAACTTTCCTGTGGAGCTTTCCTATGGAGGGGACCATGTGATAAGGACCTCATGTCTCAGACAACAGCTAACAAAGACCTAAAGTGGTCTGCTATAGCCGTATGAGTTAGCTTACAAGCAGATCCTAACCAATAGAGCTTAAATATATATAATTTTTTTTTTCCTTAATGGAGGCACTGGGGGGGGGGGATTGAACTCAGGACCTGGTGCATGCCAAGCATGCACTCTACCACTGCGCTGTACTCCCCACCCCTCTAACCAATTGAACTTTTATCTTGAACTAGGGGCACCCAGATAAGCTATCCCTGTATTGCTGACTCATAGAAATTGTGAGATAATAAATTCTTGTGGATTTAGGTCACTAAATATTAAGGTAATTTGAACACAGCAGTTGACCGTTAATACAGATTAGTACTGGCTGCCTGGAGGAGGGTGCCGCAAAGGATTTTGAGGCTCTGTCTACTCCTTCAATTATAATTGTCCGCCATGGACATAGGACAGGAGGAATGGTGATATATGTGCTGTTGGTTTACATTCATTCTCTAGTTGGCCTTGAGTATGATGAACAGAATAGTAACCAATAGAATGGACTCATTTGGGGTTTGGGGAGCAGCTTGGCGTTAATATGACCTATTATTCCACTGCCAATCATACATATCATGACATATTAATTGGTCGGATTGAGCTGTGTGGGTCATGATTTGGCTCAGTCTCCTAGGGAATACTGATTATGTGAGTCAAGGAGGCAGGAAGGATCTGAGACAAGATTCTGCGTAGCCAAGCTAGGGGTGCTGGTGTTTCCCGGAGTGATCTCCAGAACAGAGACATAGATAACACAAGAAAGTGGAGAGAAGAATTAAAGACAATTTTCCTAAACTGCACAATTTGCTTGATGTCAGTCCCAACTTCTAGAAGATGTGAGAGCTCTAGAAGTGCAAGCAAAGTGACCCAGAAAAGATGTCAGTACAACTCTTTGGTGTGTCAGAAAGATGACTGGCTGGCTCTGAGGAATTGCTTTCCAAATATTGATACCGAAGTGTCCCTGGAAGACCTGTAAACCCAGTGCTTGTCAAAACATGTCCTGGAGCGCTGTTAAAATGAGAGCTTGTTCCCTTATCCCAGAGTGGGGTTCCAACAAGTTTCTAATGAACATTGGCCTGTGATCCAAAGGAGTGAGAAACTTTAACAAGGAAAATTATATCGAAAGAAAGGTCTTCATGTGTGAGACTCCTTGCATTTCATAGGCAACTCAAAGTAGAGGTGTGTTCCTTAATCGGTTGGAGTGTACTTTGCACAACCAAATGCCATATTTGTGAAAGGATGAAAGGATGTTTTCTCTCATTCTTTAGGAATGGAAATAAAAATTAGCCATCTGTGAGATATGCCTGAGGACTGCTAAGGATGTACAGTGCTAAGAAAATGTTTATGTAGCTGAAGTAGGCTTAACCTATTTTTCAATGTCTAATTTGAGGACTATCCTAGAATTTAAATGACTTTTAACAAGATACTTAGAGTACTTTCATGGACACTATTTAGAGAAAAATAAATGTATGTGTGTTTAACCCAGATAGATTATACTTGCTCCTCATTGAGTTATTCATGGTCCTGAAGAATTAACTTTGATAGGAACTTGCACATTTTTCATATTTAAAGAAATTCAGAAAATGATAACAAAATGTGTGAGAAATTTGAAGTTTCAGTAGTATTTATGTTCCACTTTCTTATCATGATAAACTTTGTTGAATATAAATATGAGCATTATACATGACCCCCACATGAGATTTCTCCCCATGACTGAAACATTCCTTTATTTCTCTGTTAAAAAACACTCTTAGTTATTCAACCTCAAAAACCTTTTCACATAGGGAAATATTTTTTCTATTTCATTTTCTCCTGACCCTTTTGGAAGTTCTGGAAGGCTTTTTGTGCCTCAAGCCCATTGGGAGACACACACATATCTACACACCCCCTCACACAAGCTGAGAGAGATGCCTTACTTACCTAAAGTTGAGAAGAGAAATACTAATAATTTCCTTAGCTTAGTTCAGGCAAGTACAGTGGAGAAGGTAAAAAGGACCTAGTGGGTAAATGACTGCTTAATGCTTGTCATGGAAAGAATGAGGCCATCTTGAGTCTGAATCTGATTTTCCAGGCTTGGCACTGACACATTAACTTGCCCATTGGGAAGCTGATGGTTTTCTTTATTTTATTGATAGAAAAGATAAAAGATGCTTCCTCTAAGAATTTCAAAATACACTTGATTTTTTATAAGCCCGAGAATAAGATGTTCAGTTAGTTGCCTGATGTTTTCTCAAATTGTTTTCTGGATGGACTTTCAAATGCCAGCTGGTATGAATCAAGAGAGTTCTTGCTCCTCATCCCATGTTGCTCTTAGCCAACCCGCCTTGTCCCTCTCCACCATTTTGATCATCTATCTCTTTACAATAGAGCCTGCCATTGGAAATTGGATTCAAATTTTAATTTTACTGTGAAGTGTTTGCTTTCACAAGAATTAATGGATTTGAAGATGATTAAAATATTCAGTTATTCTCTGGCTAATTGAATAAGCCCCGAATTGGTGATGCAGCTACATCTGCTCCCTCAGTCCTGTGGAATCCTGCCTCAAATGAATATACTTCTCTTCATTTCCATGGTCACCACCCCAGTTTTGTCTACCACCAGCTCTTCACTGAGCTATTGTGGTGCCTGCCAGTCTTCACAATAATTTTTTTAATTAATTTATTTATAATAAAAATGTATATATTTTAGGTATACAGCATGATAGTTCAGTATACATACAGAAAGTGAAGTTAATTAACACATCTTCCCCTTCCATAGCTCCCTTTGTGTCTGTGTATGTGTATGTGTGTTAAGAAACAGATTACCTGAAATCTACTCTCTCAGCAAATTTCCAGCATTCAGTACAGTATTTATTAACCGTAGTCTCGTCCAGTCCATACAATAGCCAGGGTCTTCTAGATGCAAATCTGATTTTACATCACTGCTCTCCTTAAGATTTCCCGTTGTCCCTAGGACCCATGTGATTTGCCTGAAACTTAATGGGCATTCAGTTAAACTGTCCATAGTTTGTGGCCTAGATAAATAGTGTGAATTTTTTCAGTTTTTAAAAAAGGGAAAATTCATGTACCCCAAAATGATTTTCTGGCTCTAAATTACATGAAAATTGCCCAAGCATCTTCAAAATCATTCTTTTTCAGGGTCACTTACTACAATAAATAATCACTTGGTGAAGCATACTGTTCTCCAGATAGTGAAACACATTGTTCTGCATGTTGTTGCCCTCTTGTTTATGAAGGGGAAAGTAGAACAATCTTAATATTTCATGCATCGAGCCTTTTAAAATGTTTTTGGCAAAAGTTAAAAAAAAATGCTTGTTTCTCCTTTTTCATACCTACCTCTCTTCACTCCTTTCCTGTTCCCCAGACATAATCTCTTTCATGATTTTCAGCTGATTTTTAAAACTATTACTATATACTTGATATGCCTATACTAATATGTCTTGATTAGAAAAGTTTCTAGATTATCTCTTGATGTAGAGAGATCCAATATTTAACTTTCATTTTCCAACCCCTTCCAGTGGACTTCCCTTCCCCTCATTCACTCAAATACAATTATATCAGAATTTTTGGTTAAATCAATATTTAATGTTTACATCATTATGTTTATGAAAATCCTGTTTCTAGCTGAGTCACCTAATACATTATGATCACATTTCCTTCCTTGCCTACTTTCTAGAATTAATCATTGTACTTTTTTATTTTCTTTTCCGTGTTTTTTTTTTTTTTTTTTTACTGCAACTGCCTCCTCCCTCTGAGTGGGGAGCCACTTCTCACTGTGATCAAACACACTAGGTAATCTTGATCAGTTCCATTGTCCCCCTTTGAAAGCAATCTCTTTTTCCTGCCCAATCTGAAATACTTGATTTTTAGGACTGCTGCATAGTTTTTATCCCAGAATTTCCCGCTACCATCATTCTAGAACTATCTTTCATCTCTCCTTTTTCTTTCTCCTGAGCTAGATCCCTTGTTTCCTGAGGCAATACTCCTTGTGCTGGGGGAGCCCACCTGCTAGCGGCTTTCTGACCTGCTGTGCTGACCGTTAACACCACCTGCTAATTTTTCAGTTCATATTTTATGTAGGACTGACACACCCTAGATACTCATGAGCCTAAGAGGATCACAGGATAGCTTGTGGAAAGTGGGAACAAGAGTTTCATTCTGACCTGCTGCTCTCTTGTGCTGGGGCAGAGCCTGAGTACCTACACTCTAGCAAAGAAATAGTACACAATGTGAATTCCTGGCTGAGGAAAGGAAGACTGTTGTTGTATAAAAGATGCTGGGAAGGGATGTCTTAGCAACCAGTAAAGGGCATTGAGTAAAGACAAGCAAAATGGAACTGCCACACGGAAGGAGAATCTAAGCAGCTGATTTAGAAGGTTAACAGCTTGTTACAATGTATTTATGACTTTCAGGTTCCAGAAAAATTAAGCCACAGAGGGAACACCAGACAACAAATCGCTGGAAAAGCTGGGAGAAGAATCCTCAGCGCAGAGTTCTTCCCTGGTTTCTGTTCTGCCTCCCAAAGTGAGCAGTTTACCTATGGCTAGTATCTGAGATACCAGCCCACCCAGTACAACAGGGAAGCTGCAGCGTGTTGTCCTGTGCCTTTCCCAGGTCAGGAAGACATGTTAAAAGCAGGCATACTAACCATTCCACGAAAAGCCCCAAATTTCCCTTTTTAATGCAGAGAGCCGAGTGTAAAGACCTACAGTTGTACTGCAGTGTAGAAATTGATGAGCTGTAAAAAAGCAGTTCTTGGTAAACTGTGCATCCTCTCTTTTCATTGTGCCGTCGGTCATTCGGATGAGAAAAAATCAGAGCTCCAAAAGTCATCTACTCCTGCAGCCTGTTCCCCAAATGGAGACCTAATCACCTCTGCCACAGTGACTCTGGGTCCTTGGCAGTGCTGGGTATGACCTACGGGATTTAGACCTCCAAGCACAGCAACACCCGGCAGGAGCAGATGGACTTCTAAGCAACCAGACAATAATTTCCTAATGCAAGTGCTGGGAACTGGAGCTGAGCACGTTTCATTTCTTACCCTCCCTATGGTGCACAGATCGATGAACAGAACATGAGGTTTTCCAAGATAACATATGCAAGCAACCTACTTACAGTAAGCTTTTTCCAAGTGTCACTGTCTCTCTCTACTTGCAAGTGGAGCCAGTAAGACCATCCAACGGTGACCCACCAGGTGGGACAGAAAGCTTTAGGTGTTGAAGGCTCTGATAGACAGAGGACAATTTGAATGTACCCTATGTGTCCTTCTTTACCTTGGGTTTAGTGTGACTAATGCACTTACATTTAAATGAGGCGATGCTTGGTGAAGCATATGAGAAAGTGGCTGGCCCAGGGAAGCACTGCTGTAATAGCAATTACTACTAGTAAAATCTGGTGTGAACAGAATGAGGGTTAGTGCTGCTACTGTCATTTTTAGCAATAAGAATTATTATTACAGTCATTACGACTATTGTCAGGCTTGCTGAATAAGAGATCACAACGCAGTACAAGAAAGGAGGATACGACACATTCAAGAAATCCGTTCCTTTTTCCCAGGTTTTGGAAGTGTGATTGACAAGTAAAAACTGCATATACTTAAAGTGTACAATGTGATGTTTTAATCTAAGTATATATATTGAAATGATTACTGTAATCAAGCTAATAAACGTATCCATCACTTCACTTGGTTACCTTTTTGGTGTGGTTAGAAAATGTAAGCGCTATTTTCCTCGCACCTTTCCTGTAGATAATACAGACGTTATTAACTATAGTTACCATGCTGTTCCTTTGCTCTCTGAAACTTAATCATTGTATAACTGGAAGTTTGTACTCTTCGCCCAGTAGCTCTCATTTCCCCCACCCCTCAGCCCCCCATAACCACTCTGGCACTCTGTTCCTGTGAGATTGGTTTTTTTAAGATTCCGTGTACAAGTCAGATCCTACAGTATTTGTCTTTCTCTGTCTGGCTTACTTCACTTAGTATAAGTTCCGCTAGGTTCATCCACGTTGTTACAAATGGCAGAATTTCTTTTTATGGCTGAATAATACATGCACACGTCACATTTTCGTTATCCATTTGTCTGTCAGTGGACATGGAGGTTGTTTCCTTCCCTTGTCTCTTGTGAATAATGCTGCAGTGAACTTGGGAGTGCAGCTGTCTCTTTGAGATACTGATTCCATTTCCTTTGGATATATACCCAGAAGTGATATTCCCGAATCATTTGCTACATTTTTTTTATTTGGAAAAATCTTGATACTGCTGTCAATAGTGGCCATACCAACTTACATTCCCATTACAAGGATTCCTTTTCCTCTACATCTTTGCCAACACTTGTTACCTTTTGACTTTTTGATAAGAGCCGTCCTAACAAGTATGAGGCCATGTGTCACTATTTTTTTTTAATTGAAGTGTAATTGATTTAGAATATTGTTAGTTTCAGGTGTACAGCAAAGTGATTCAGTTATATGTTTTTTCAGATTATTTTCCATTATAGGTTATTACAAGACACTGAATATATTTCCCTATGCTATGCAATAAGTCCTGTTGCTTATCAATTTTATGCACAGTAGTTTGTATCTATTAATTCCATGCTCTTAATTTATCCCTTTCCTCCCTGTCTTTCCCCTTTGGCAACCATAAGTTTACTCACAGATTAGAAAACGAACCATGGTTATATCACTGTGGTTTTGATTTGCATTTCCCTGATGATTAGTGATGTTGAGGAGTTTTTCATATACCTGTTGGCCGTTTGTATGCCTCCTTTGAAAACTGTCTATCCAGGTCCATTGCCAATTGTTAATTAAGTTGTTTGGTTTTTTGGCTCTTGAGTTGAATAAGTTCTTTATATAACTCCTTATAGGGTATAGGCTTTGTAAATATTTTCTCCCATTCTGTAGGCTGCCTTCTCATTTTGTTGATTGTTTCTTTTGCTGAGCAGAAACCTTTTAGTTTAATATAATCCCACTTGTTTGTTTTTGCTTTTGGTGCCTGTGCTTCTGGTACCATAGCCAAATAATCGTTGTCAAGATCAATGTCAGGGACGTTTTTTTCCCTATGTTTTCTTCTAGGAGTTGTGTGATTTCAGGTGTTACATTTCAGTTTTTAATCTATTTTGAGTTGATTTTTGTGTATGGTGTAAGATAAGGGTCCAGCTTCACTGTGTGTGGCTAGCCCTCTCCACCCAACTGTGGGACCTGAAGCAGCCCTGTGACCCAGTCCTGGTCCTACTTATCCAGGACCCAGTGGGAGCCACACCCATCTGTGCCCCTGGTAACAGGCCTGCCAACCTGGAGCCCAATTCTGAACCCACAGCAACCACGTAACCCAGGACCAGCCTCACTTGACTGAGAGCCCAGAGGTAATCCCATTAGTCAGGGGACCCAGCAGGGGAAGTTGTTTACCTGCTGAAACCTGTCTGTAAAGTGTTTGCTGCTTCAAATCCACAGACCCCAACACGGGGCCACATAGATCACAAAGAATCAGGCAAACATAACACTACCAAGAGAAATAATATGGCTCTAGTAACAGACCCTAAAGAAATGGAAATCTACAAATTGCCTGACAAAGAATTCAAAATAATTGTCTTACGAAAGTTCAAGGAATCACAAGAGAACACAGACGGACAACTCAGCAGAATTAGGAGAAATCAGTTCTTAAAGCACAAACATCTATGTTACTGCTCTTTAAAAAAGAGCTATGGCAGTGCAATAGGTTTCCTGAGAAAATCTCACTCAGTAATGGTGGTTCTACAATTGTAGCAGCCTCATACAATAGATAATTCTAGCAGATAAATCTTTTCCTGTACCCGTCCAATCTTATGGAATACTGAACTATTTCTTTGGCCCTGTCACCCTTGTGTCCCGGGGACCTAATCTCCTCACCCTGTAGAGAGAGCATGAGAAGCTCACGCAGGACCTTCCGCCTTATGTGGAGTGGGTGCAGTTATGCGCTTGTGAAGTTGCCAGTGTGCTGGGACGCAGTGGGAGTCGGGGGTAGAACGTGAGCTCTGACTCACAAAGTTCCAGCTCTGAATCAGGACCTGAGGGACTTGGAGAGGCTTCTGAAAAACTCTGCACTAGTTTCCTCCTTTGTAAAATGGGAGATGATGATACCGACTTCCCAGAGATATTGAGAAAATAGAATAAGTTAATGTGGGCAAAGCAGTGTAGCTCATCAATGGCATTTTCTCTCTCTGTTAGTTGCCCCGAATCAGCCCCGCTGACTAGTGCACCCCTCCCCTGCCCAACTCCTACCTCCCTGTTCTTAATGCTGTTCGTGTCCAACTCACAAATGTCCTCCTACTTAAATTTTAAAACTCTGAGAAGTCTAGTAATAAGCAATTTCTAAGTAGAGATCTGGGTCAAAAATAGAAAATGTAGAAAGGATCAAAACCTGCAAATCCAATAGCCAATAAATATATGAAAAAAATCTCTCTATGTCTCTAGTCGCCAGGGAAATGCAAATTAACATGAAACCTAGAAATTTATAATCATCTGATTGTCAAAAAGTCTAGAAGGTGGTAATACCTAGTCATGGGATTGCAAGAAAAGGTGTACACTCAAGTATTGCTTGAGAAAATGTGAATTTTTACATCCTATTTTGGGAAAGAAACCGCTTTCTCTCTGTATGTGATTATCTGTCTATAGATGTATCTTAGAAATACAAGTAGATGATTCCATTCTGAAAGAACAAACAGTTCTTTAGCAAAAATACCTCTCATCTCCATATGCATATATGTATGTAAGTACGTATATGAGCATGGAGAAGTCAGTATGAGGAGACCCGCCGAGTAACTAACATTACTTACCCATGGTGTGCCTAGGGCTTGTAGAGAAAAGGGGGGAGCAGTGAGAGGGAAAATTAGGCAAAAATCAAAAGTTTGCATAATATGTATTGTAGGTCTGTGCACAATATATAGGGAGTCTATGATTACAAAGAAATTGCATTTATGTGATGTTCCAATTTTATACAACTGTATCTGTATGTATATGTAAAAAAATGTATGAAAGACTAGCCACCAAAATATGAAAGGCAATTCTCATGATACCATTCACATAACTTTTCTTGTCTATTTTTATGTTTTGTTAGAATACTTCATATTGAGCCTGTGTGATTTATGCAATCAGAGAAAAGCTATTTTCACTGTGCAGAAAAGGAGAGAGAACAATGCCCTGATTGGCTATACTTCCACATGGTGAATTCAGAAATGAGGAAGAGCCCTGGAAACCCATTCTGAATTTGTTTCAAATCATGGACGAACTTAGGGTGCAGGTTGGGGACTCAAGAAGCAGACTCTGAGAGGGAGTTTATGTGCAGGATGCTTTTTGAAGAGATCGCTTGAGATCCCCGCCCAAGAAAGGGAGAAGGTGAAGAAAGGTTGGGCAGAGAGAGAGGTTGAACTGTTGTGCTGGTTCAGTGACAGCCTCAGGTGACCCCACAGGGAGCTCTCGAGTTGAAATGGCTCTTCAGAGTTGCCCTGGGTTGAGTTGAGATGGCCAGGTCTTTATAACCTGGTCAGGGATATGGGTGTCCCTGGAGTAAAGGAGGTCGAGTCAGTCCCTGAGCGGGCTGAAGCTGAGGATGGCCTGCTGACAGCACTGCCAGCAGCTGGGCATCAAGTCCTTTACTGAGACGGACAAGGGCAATGCATCTCTTCCCAGAGTGGCCCCCACGATCCCGGTGGGGTGGGAGTACTGGTTGGCTGGGCTGAATTCAGGCATCTTCCACAGGATCAAATCTGGGTTCAGTTTAAAGAGACAATAACTGATTCGCTGTGAGTTTCTTCTGGAACCAGTCAGACTCCAGAGGAGTAATTAGAGCATTTCATCAACCAGGGACAAGGATTTACTAAGCTCCTACCATGCACCCAGCACTAAGTCAGGTTCTGAGGGAAAAACAAGGATAAATGAGGCTAGTCACTATCCTCTCTCAAACTTACAGAGGAGATAAAGCATGTTACACAACACCAGCTCTACAAGCTGGTGCTAGTGCTGCCAGATGGACACAACATAGTGCCAGGGGAAGGTGGGGGGAGCGAGCATCTCGATATCAACACATGAGTGTCATGAAGTAAGTTAGATAACTTGGAAGCTATGTTCATATTCCCGGGTGCAGCAGAGCAAGCCTGCAATCAGCAGGCAGCTGCGATGTCGTGGAAGAACATGAAACTGGAATTTAGCATCCCTGTGTCCAAATTATTTTTCTGTTCCTACTCGCTCATGGATTTGGTGTGAATTATTTAAAACTGTATAAGCCTCAATTTCCCTATATGTCAAAGGAAGGAAAAGGATATCTTGCATGTTGTTTTTCGGGTAACAAGAGGTAATGCCATGCTGGATGCTGTAAGGGTGACAGAGAAGAAGGATGATTTGTAAAGAGCTAATTGCTACACACATATGAGGTATAATTGTTATGTTACTACGTTGTAGTTCACCAATCCATGAGATTTATAATGAGTTTCCCCAGATAATCAATTTCACAGAATATTGTTGGATGACATACCATTCTACACTGGCTTCCTGGGAAACTCTTGGGACTATCTGAAACTAAAGACAAGCACTCTCAGCACAATATTGTATCACACAGGGTAATTAATGAGATTATGCGATAAATGCATCAAATATTAGGTGGAGGAGAATTTTACATTGATACTGATAAATCCTGAGCAAACTCAGGCATCAGCATGTCTTTCCTTTACCCCAAAGCCTGTTGCTAAATCCTTTTCTCAAGTGATGACGCAGAGTCTTGTGGATGGTATTACTTCTGTGATCAGCATCTCAACGTTTGCTTGTACTCGATTAAATAAGTTGCTGAATCGTGGAAGAAATTTCTTTTTAGCTAGGTCCCCAGTCAAAGGTCAGTCCTCTTCCTCTGGCCCTACTGCTCACGTACCCAAGGGAGCAGAAATTGTTCACTTCATCCCATGTTACTCTGTGTTGTTTTATTTATTTAGTATCCCTGACTTTGCAATCAATTTTGCACCTTATTCCCTGGACCCTGGCTTTTCTTCCTTACCTTCTTCAAGGCAGAGATACTGCCCAAGAGTGTGTTAGGACTAGAGAACTCCCCTTTTAAGTTCCCTCCTCAGTCCTCTGCCATACACCCAGGTCACTCCTTGGAGGCTTTTTATTTAATAGATACAGTTGTCATTATCTAAATCTGAAGTAATGTGTGGATAAAAGCATCTTGTCCCAGATTTTCTATTTTTATTTGTCTATGATATAAAGCATGGCTTAAAAACCTCAGTTGCATGCTTGCTCGGCAAGCAGTTTCAAAACAAGTCTCACAGACTCTCCTTTCCAGTCAGGTTACTATTCCTAAGCTCCGGCTATTAAAAAAAAAATTAAAGCCACCACTGCCTAAAGGTAACTGTGTTTTTGAATATTTCTCAGATCCTTATTCTTACACTTCTCCCTTCCGGCTGCACTGAGACCGGAAATTACCAACTGTGATCATGGTCTGATGAAGCCAGTCCTCTAGTGCTATAGGAAGAGCCTAATCCTTGACTCAAGTTTATTTCCACGAATCAGACTCAGAGCCAGGACACAAAAAGGGACTAATTATGGAAAAGAGAGTGCTGTCATGGAGTGGAGGTAGGAGAACACAGAGGCAGAGGATAGAAATCACAGAGACTGAGAACTGCCATGTCACAGTCATTCCTCTTAATTACTCAAATGGCAGCCAACATGTTGCAGTACATATTAGAGTGAGATGAAAGTTACGGCTATAATTGTCTCAAATACTCCCTTTTTCTTGGCTGATGGCACCCTACATTTATTCATGCATCTTCTGTAAACCAGAGATCCGTGTGCTTCTAGGAAATCGGATGACATCTTCAGTTTAGTGACTGAGTCTTGATTGCCTTAACCAGTGACTCTCAAACTCTTTGGTCTCAGGAACTCTTAACATTCTTAAAAAACTGAGGATCACAAAGAGCTTCTATTTCATTTCTGTCTATCAATATCATTGTAAAAATGAAAACTTTAAAATATTTAAAGATATTTATACATTTATTTTTTAATTGAAGTGTAGCCAGTATACGATATTACATAAGTTACAGGTGTACAACATAGTAATTCACAAATTCACAAAGGTTATATTCCATTAATAGTTATTGCAAAATGCCAGCTATATTCCCTGTGTTGTACAATACATCCTTGTAGCTTATTTATTTTATACATAATAGTTTACACCTAGCCCTGTCTTGCCCCTCCCCTCCCCTTCTCCCAGCTAGTAATCACTAGTTTAGTCTCTGTGTCTCTGAGTCTGCTTCTATTTGTTATACTCACTAGTTTATTTTTTAATTCCACATATAAGTGGTATCATACAGTGATATCATATGTGATATCATTTATCTTTCTCTGTGTGACTTATTTCACTTAGCATAATACCCTCCAGGTCCATCCATGTTGTTGCAAATGGCAAAATTTCATTCTTTTTATTGCTGAGTAATATTCCATTGGATACATACATCACAGCTTCTTTATCTGTTCTTCTGTTGATGAACACTTACATATCTTAGTAGTTGTAAATAATGCTGGCTGTGAACATTGGGGGTGATGGATCTTTTCAAATTAGTGTTTTTATATTTTTTTCAGATATATACTCAGGAATGGAATTACTGAATCAAATGGTAGTTCTGTGTTTAGTTTTTTGGGAAACCTCCATCCTATTTTCCACAGTGGCTGCACTAATTTACATTCCCACTGAGAGTGTACGAGGGTCCCCTTTTCTCCACATCCTTGCCAACATTTGTTATTTGTGTTCTTTTTGATGACAGCAATTCTGATAAGTGTGAGATAATAATCACACTGTGGTTTTAATTTGCATTTCTCTGACGATTAATGATGTTAAGAATCTTCTCGTGTGCCTGTGGCCACCTGCATGTCCTCCTTGGAAAAGTGTCTTTTCAGGTCTCCTGCCCATTTTTAAATCAGGTTGTTTGTTTTTTGATGTTGAGTTGTATGAGCTGTTTATATATTTTGGACATCAATTCCTTATCAGTCATACCATTTGCAAATATTTGCTGTTTTTGTCAATGGTTTCCTTACTGTGCAAAAGCTTTTAAGTTTAATTAGGTCCCATTTGTTTATTTTTGCTTTTATTTCCTTTGCTTTAGGAGACAGAGCCAAAAAAAAAACTATTGCTTTGATTTATCAGAGTGTTTTGCCTAAGTTTTTCTCTAAAAGTTTCACAGTTTCAGGTCTTACCTTTAGGTCTTTAATCCATTTTGAGTACTTTTGTATATGGTGTTAGAGAATGTTTTAATTTCATTCTTTTACAGGAAGCTATCCAGTTTTCCCAATACTGCTTATTGAAGAGATTGTCTTTTCTTCTTGTATATTCTTGCCTCCTCTGTCATAGATTAATTGACCGTATGTCTGTGGGTTTACTTCCGGACTCTCTATTCTGCTCCATTAATCTACATGACTGTTTTTGTGTCAGTACCATACTGTTTTGATTACGACCTCATGAATCCTCTCAAATGGCCTTGGAACCCCCCAAACGTTGAGAACTACTGTTCCAAGTTCTTCTCATTTCCAGTTTTGGTTTGGAAATGGATGTGTGATGTGGTTCTGGCACGTGATCCCTAAGGGAAAGAAGTCTTCTGTGGGGCTTCTAAGGAAGTCTCCCCTCCTAAAAATAGGTACAGGGAAGTAAGCATCCTTTTTCTGCCCTGGGCTTGATGTTCTTATACCTGAATGTGACTTCTGGAAGTACGAGAGCCATCTGTGACCACAAAGGGAAACAAACATAGGATGGAATCAATGCAGAAGGTTTTTCTCTCTCTTGTAAGATACTATCTTAGAATGTGACCTCTTCATTTACTGCCAAAGGAGATGAGAAGGCCATAAAGTTGGCACATTGGCTTTAAAATACTTTGACCTTGAAGAGACCCATAGCACTTCCTCTTTTCTATGACTGGCTAGAACTAGGACACGACCCTGCCTAACTGCGAGGTGACTGGGAATTCTAATCCTCCTAAGAAAGGGTGGAGAAAAGGAGATATGGCAAGCACAGAGAATCTCCACTGCAGTCCATCTTTTTAGCACCACATTATTGGTTTATTCTTCTGTCTCCATGAAGAACACACTCAAACATGTCCTTGGGAAGATGAGTCAACAAGCTTCTAGAAACTACATTCTTTGCACAGTACAAGATCTCCAGGTGATGTGGGTAGTCTTTGCCATCATGTCCAGAAATGACAGTCTTGGTCTAGTGACCTATGAACTAAAGCTACAAGTTTATCTTGCTGCCCCCCTCCCTCCAAATATATATCAGTGGCGCAGGGACAGGAAAGTATAATAAGCATTCCCATTCAGAGAGAGAGTAGGGAATTCACACACTAGCCCATAGCAATTCTGAAATTCTGCATTCTTTCTATGCACATTTCATCGGCTAGGATTGGTCACTGGCCCCAACTACCCATAATGGCCTGAGCAGTACCGTCTTCCAGATGGGAGTGTGCACTAGAAATTTCTACCACAGCTACTCAAATTCAAAGCAATATTTTAATGTAAAGCACAGAACTTATGTTTTATGACATTAAAATAACCTCTTGTTGGATTTAACAGTTGTAAAATTCTGGAGAATTTCTCAAAGTTAAACTTCATTTCACGTCTTTTTGTATTTCCTCTGCTTTCACGCTAAGCATATTCCTAGTCTTTCTACTGTATAACTCAGCTGAAGAGAGGGCATTAAGAAATATTTGAGAGATGGTGTGATAACTTACCTCTTTCAGCAATTTGCCTGAAACCGGTATCAGGAGGAGGCAGCTGACCAAATCAACTACATCTCAAGGAATTAGTCATTTTATCAGCAATGGGGCTAGTTCTAGAAGCGACCACATCCTCAGAGCAGTGTCATTTAGACATTTTAGACCCTTGCATGAGGAAGTGTGTCTGAGGCTATATGTAAAAGAATATTTATATAAAAGTCTTTAATAATAGAAGTTTATTAATCTCACATAACAAAGAATCTGGAGGGCAGTGGTTCCAGAGACAATTCAACTGCCCAACAGCGTCACTGTCTTCTCTTCCCCTCTTTCCTCTTTGTTATCTCTAGCATTTCAGTGATGCCTTTTTGCATGTTACTAAATGGCTAGAATAGCTCTAAGCATCATGTCCTCACAGGACAAAATCTGAAAGCAGGGAGGAAGAGGTGGCAGGGGAAGACCATCTTCTTTTATACCTCTGCCTTTCATCTGACAGAAAAACCATCTCTAGAAGTAGCTGGAAGTCTTCTCCTTATACTTCACTGACCAGTATTGAGCCATATGCTCACCCCTATATGCGATCATGAAAGAAAATGAGGTTACTATGATTTGAACTGAACACTTTGCAGAAGCCCCCAGATAAGGGTCTGTCAAAAGGAAGAAGAAAAAATGGAATGGCTGCTGGGAACCAATCAGTAGTCCCTGCTCCAGTCCTTCCCCACCTCAAGACTGCTATGCAGTAGTCTTGCTTTCTTAAGTTATCTGCTTGGTTATCGTCAACTTCAGATTAAGTTGGTAAATGCGTAGTTGAACTACAGCAAATGCTTTCAGAAACAATTATAGGTGACCTATCTAAAGGCACACTTTAGAGTGTCAATCTGACTTGTAACCTCAAGCTGGAGGTAGGAAAAAGTAATCAAAGGATGTGAAAGTACATTGGAACGTCAAAAATCACCTGACCCCACATTCCTATTTACTAGTGAGGCAAATGTGGTTATTAGGTCAGTTTTCTGAGTCCTACATTGAGTTCAAGGAAGAAACTGGCTAGGCCCTTACAAAGAATCGCTAAGTGAGCTGAGTACAGTTTAGGCTATTCATTTATTATCTTAAAGAGGCAAGAGGTCCACATGCTGAGCCAGAGTCTGTTCTGCTCTGGGGACAACCTTCCCACTCTGCCAGACAAGGGGGAGAAGCTGCAGCTTAGTGGGCTTCAGTCGTTAGGTTGCTCTGGATTTGAGGGCTCTGAAGGCTGGAATTCTTGGCATAGATTTGGAAAATTCAGCCTTATTCTTCTGTACTTTACTTGCTACTCAGAACCCCTTTTCCTTGCAAAACAGGAAAGTCCTCAATACCTTCTGTGACGTGTAAGGCTGAAAAACTGCAGATGGTTTGGGGCTGAAAATAAAATTCCTGAATTTTTAGGTAATTTTTTTTTCTCTTTGTCTCTATGCACTCTTTTTCCCGCTGTTATCTCGTTACTGCAATTTTGATTTGGGCAGAGGGTCTTAGAAATAATTAGTATAAGATAAGGAAATACTTTAGTTGAAAGATGGAAAGGAATATTTAAATTTTTTTTCTCCTTTTTAAAACATTCTCCTGTTGTCTTTTCATTTTAAGTCTGAGGCTATGTATTTGGGTACTGGGTGGGTCTTTTTTATATGGAATGCCTTTGGTTCTGGAAGGTTAAGAGGCCAAGGTGAGGCTTCAAGGACTGGAGGTTGGGAGCTGGCCTCTTACAGGATTTCTCTGGACTCTAAGGTTTAAGACAGAGAAATGAAGGTGACCTTCTATATCGGAAATGACAAACAGGTTTTACCTTATATGCCAGTGTTGAGAAATTTGAAATAAAGGCCTTGAGCGCTGCATGAAGAAGGGTTAAAGGCACTGGGTTTGTTCAGAGAGGATGCTGGCAAGGATGGAAGCAGGTAGAACCCTCTCCGTTGCTGGTTGGAGCATAATTGGTTCATCCACTTTGGAAAACCCTAGAAAAACTCTTTCAGTGGGCACCAAATGACCTATAATAACATAACAGGATTGTTGGTAATAGCCCAAGCATGAAACAGCCTAAGTGTCCATCAAGAGCAGAACTGATACTTAAGTTGCAGTTAACTTATCCAGTGGAACGGTATACAGAGAAGGCCATAAATGAGCTATAGCTTTATGCATCAACTAAAAAAATTTCACACAAATGATACTAAGAGGAGCAAGTCTCAAAAGAAGACATACAGTATATTTTCATTTGTGTAAAAGTCAAAGACAGGCAGTGCGAAACTATATTGTTCAGATATGCACGTGCAGGTGTGAAACTGCAAGGAGAAGGAAGAAAATGATCAAAGTCAGCACACAGTCACCACCCGAAGACAAGTGGGCAGCACAGGTATCCTGGGAATGCTGTTTGCATGATCATTATTTGTTAAAGCTTTCGTTGAAGTACGTCCTGTGTGCAGCGTTTCCTCATGTATTTCATCAAGATAAAGAATTAGAGAATTAGAAAGTTATGTGAAGGACATTGTCTGAGGACAGTGGAGACCTGACAGATGATAGAAATCTGAAAATGGGATGAGGTTTCAGAGCTGTTTGTAAGAGCACACATGTAAGCAATAGCTCCAAGAATTAGACTTTGACAAGCCTGCAAATGTACTGAAAGTAATTACAGGGAGGAAAGGCAGAGCCGTGTCAGACACAGGTCCAGCTGCTCGATGCTCTGCCACTGAGCTATACCTTCCTCCCCACTTTTTTTTTTTTTGAATAAACCTTTGGGGGCACCTCTTCGTAACACAGCCAGCGTGATGCCAGCAATAGTGGTTGTGCCTCTGAATTTAGAAGGTGAGACATTTTGTGCCTTCTGAGCCCAGCGGAGGCTCATCTCCCTAGAAATCCCCACGCTCTCTGGTGAGCAGTTGGGCGGAGGCTTGTAGCTGTAGGGTCCCTCTAAGGAAGCAGGAAGAGTCTCTTGGCATAACTTCTTGTAAGCATTTTTCACATCTGTGAATATATTTGTCTTGCATTCTATCATCTCAGAGCACTTTCCACATTATCTGGGTGGTGGGGAGGGCAGGCATTCTTCCTGTCCTTTTGCAAGTGAGGAAACAGCTTCCCCGAGATGCTAAGCCATTTAATCAAGACACAGGGATACAGGGAAGCCTGGCTAGGAATGGGTTTCCTGGATCCTCACTCCCTCTGGGGTGTAGAGCAGGAGAAGGGGGAGACAGGTGGGCGCCTTCGTTCTCTTACCTACATGGAGGTTACCATGTGATAAAGAAAACTAGAATTAGCCAAGAGGCAACTTTGTACCCAGTAAACTTTCTCCGATATGTGTTCATGTCCATGATGTTTATGTGAGATTAGAAATCATGTTTTAAATATATTTGGTAGGATGGCCCTGAAAGAAAATTATTTTATTACTGTTAAATTGTTCTGCTTTATTTTGAATATATGTTGTAATACTGTTGCAAAAAAACCTTTATCCAAAAAAAAAAATTTTAAAAAGATTTTATCAAAAGCCTTTAGGGAAACTAAGCTGTCAAATGCTAATTCTCAGCTTCATTACTTGCTTTGCAGAGTAAATGCTGATATTTGCTAGGAGAGAGATGTTCCTTTGTTGATCATCTATTCATTCATTTATCAATCAGTCAATCAACCAATAAATATGTGTCGAGGGATTACTGTGTGTGAGGCACTGAGCTGTTCTTCACTTGGGGATTGTTGATGTAGAGGTAGAGCTACCAGAATATTTATTCATATCACTGGAAAAAAGATGATCGCACGCCAAGAAACTATCACATTGCTAGAGTTTTTGATCAGGTTTTGTAGCAATGCTAGCATTGGAATTGTGTGGATTAATTTCTATCAATCTGATGCAGTTCAGCAGTTTTCTAGATGAACAGATGCTATGGTTCTAAAAGATGTTTTTTCCCTGATTTGGACCCACCAAGTCCTGTCTGAGCACTGTGTTCCATTCTTTAAATCTCAGCCTTTACTTTATTCACCTGGAATCTTTTTCTAAGCCTGGAGAATATCAACAACAGAGATTGGGTCCAGACGGTGTTACACCTTCATGCTCCAGTATCACAGAATGCCTCAGAGGTCAAGGGCAAAGCCCGTGACATCTTTCCCTGGATGGAGGTCACTGACTCTGCCCCTCCACTGCTGCTCTTTTTCACTCTCACTCCATAGACTCGAGATCCCACCTGCGTACGCTCCCTGCCCTTGCTGACCTGCCTGGGTTGATCCCTGCCCTCACTGACCTGCTTGGGTTGATATCCTGACCCCATCAGTTATGTTCTAGAAGGGGGCTTCTGTGATTCTATTTGATATAACTAGAGCCAGAAGGAATAGGGAGATGGGGTTTTTGTCCTGATCATGAAAAATACAGCATTCTCACAGAGAAGGGAGTCGAGCATTCAATAGGGGAATAAAAGTCTGACTGTATATTATCCAAGACAAGTAGCTAATAAAAAGCTCATGCAGGGTCTTCCCAGCCATCCCACAGTCTGAGAGGCTTCTGGCAGAAGGCATCAAGTTAAAATAAGTACCAAAAATGAGAAGTTGAAGCACCATGAGTTTAGCAGGGAGATACATCTGTCTGGCTAGTTGTGTTTCTTTCAGTTTTGCTCTATTTTGCATTTTATCTCTTAGAGTCGAAAGAGAGACAACCCGCCCCCCTCCCCCTAAAAAAACTCTTTGCTTGCACTCTGCTTTTTATATTTAAAATGGCAGCAAAGTGAATCATATTTTTAAGACCAAGTTTTCTTTAGACTTGGAATATACAATTTATTAAGATGTGTAGTTTATACCATAATGTCTGAAGACAAGAGGTAGCAATTTTTCAGAAGAGAGTTCAATCTCCCAGAGAACTGTATTAATACTGTATTTTTGAATTTCAAATTGAAATGCCATCAATGGCTATAACATTGTCCCAATGCAAATAATATGATTAATAGCAAAAAAATTATAAGCTTTATGTTATTTTCATTTCATGAGATGGAAAAATTGTCCAACCTTATTAATACAATGTTTGAATTTATCTTGTGGGTATTTATGGCCTTCATAAATACAAGATTTTAATTTGTCAATGAAATATTTTCTGTAACTTTATGAAAGCTAGTTCACCACCCCTTTTAGCGAGTCATTGCATGTGACTTGCTTTGGGAGGATTAAGCAAGATTCTTTTAACAAATATCCTTTTTTGGTTGTTGAGGGAGGTAATTAGGTTTATTTGTTTGTTTATTTAAAGTGAAGGTACTGGGGATTGAACCCAGGACCTGGTGTATGCTAAGCATGTGCTCTACCACTGAGCTATACCCTCCCCACTCTTTCAACAAATATCTTTGAATGCTGACTATGACACTATTGTGGAAGCTAGGTGGATATAGCAGTGAGCAAAATGGACAAAGATCTCTGCCTTCACAGATAGTCTAGAGGAGAGAGGAAAGCAGAATAAATAAGGACATTTTTAGTTCTTTAAAAGGGGGCAAATGCAATGGAGAAAAATATAGTACATATGGAGAGGGTCTGGAGAGATGCAATTTTAGATGAGATGGATGGAGAAGACCTCACCGAGGAGGAGAGGATTTGAATGAGGTAAGGGACAGAGCCATGGAGTGATTTGGGCAAAAAGCATTCCAAGCAGAGGCTGTTGCAGGTGCACAGCCTTTGAGGAGCTCAGGGAAAGCATTACCAGAGGTGGAAGCGAGTGAGGGGGAGTAGTCAGAGTTGAGAGAGGGGTTTTACTCCATCCCTGTCCATATTATTTTAGGAACTCCAATATTACTCTCACTTGAGCTGCTTTGAGAACATGTGAAAATGAATGTAAATGAGTTCCCTGTGAGGGTTCTGGTATTGCCTTCTCCTTCATATCTGACCCATGTCCTAACTGGCTGCCTTTCAGTAGCTCCAGCCTGCCCAGTTTGCCCCCACCTCAGGGCCTTAGCACATGCTCTGCCTTGTTCCTGAGATGCTCTCCCTGCCACTTCTGCCCCGACTCTTTTCACTTCCCTTCCTCTTCCGCTCTCACACCTCAGTGTGAACATTAGTCCCTGGAGCTAAAGCCCACAGTATTTTCACGCTATTTTCTCTCAGGACTCGCTTTTTCTCCTTCTCCGTGGACCATATGATAATTTGCAAAAACCATGCTTATAGGTTTTTCATTGTTAAATTGTTTCCAGTTATTAAGTCACTTATTTACTTGCTATTATCTAGTGTAAGCTCCACAAGGATAAGATAAATATCTGCTTTATTATTAATGCTGTTTACAGAGTGCCTAGCAAATCAATATTTGATGAAAAAATGAAAGAACGAATGAAGGACTATGTGAATGAATGAGAACAGCTTGGAGGGTAGCAAAACCAGGATTTGTGTTACTGTTTTACTATCAAGCTCTGCTCTTCTGATGGAGATCCCAGGACCCAGTATTTCAGGGTTAAGCACAAAATAGACACGAATTAGTCTCCTAAATCACTTGTCACTCATAGGCCTGAGAACAAGTCACGCTCTTAAGGAACCTCCTGGTGCTCTGTCAGCTAAGGGAGTTCCTTCTTCCTTTTGAGGCCACAGGATGTTGTGCCTTTATTATTACACTTACCAAGCTCACTTGATTTATATCTTTCAGTGAATTCCTCCAGCACTGAATCATAGGTCCCTCAAGAGGAAGGACCTAGTTTTATTTGGACAAGGATGGATAGTACAGGGCACACAAACAGAGGCTCAAAGTTTGGGGAATGAAACTAATTATCTACTTCATATGAGGTATTCTGCTAGGCACTCTTCTGCTAGGCACTCTTTCTTTCTTTCCTTTCTTGCTTTTCTTCCTTGCTTGCTTTTCTTTCTTGCTTGCTTCTTTCCTTTCCCTTTCCCTTTCCCTTTCCCTTCCTTTCGGCTTCTGGATTTAACCAAACCCACATATATCTGCCAGTTTTAACTCTCCCAGTCTACCGCATACTTAGACTGAGTTAAATATGTATTAACAGTAGGTAAAGGCCTGTTTATTGGGGTTCTACGCGCAGAAGAAGAGGCAGCAATGGTGTTAATTGCCTTTGGCCTTCTGAGGGTGGGCAGAGCTGAGCATAGATTGAATGCTGACAGCTTCTCTTGGGTTGAGTCTTGGTTTCTGCTGAACCCTGATGTTTTCATGACTTTGCTCCTTCTCAGAGGAGAAGCCTAAATTGGTTCTCAAGGTACCAGATGAACAAAAAGACATGTACTGAGATGGCTGTGCTCCTGGCTGCCCTGTCAGAGCAAGGCAAGCTTCTCAATGTTCCCCCAAAGTTATTAGTTTAAAACTAGAGACTTTGTTTTCAGTGACTTTAATACACTTAGGAAGACATGGTTCAGCATACTAGAAATCAGAATGCCTAACTGGCAAGACTGTACTGACCAGTCTAAAATTGTCTCCGGTCCAGTGTGTAGGAAACCAAAACGCTCATTCTCTGAACCCTGACGACTTGGCTTGTCTCTCTCTCCTTCCAATGGAGGATATGTGATTATATCACTGTTTTGCAGAAGTAATTGTAGTTTTAACTGCTTTACTTTACCTCGTCTCAACCAAGATCAAATAATTATAAATTAAACTTTAAGAACTAGTCCTACGGCAAATATTAACATTCTATAATGCTATAATAACATATTGGTTGGGTATTTTATTTATATATATATGTGTGTGTGTGTGTGTGTGTATATATATATATTCATCTCTATTCTACAATGAGAAACTGAGGCCCAGAGACATAATTAATATTAAATATTAGAGTCTGAATTCTGTCCAGGTCTGCCCAGTTCTAAATACCTATTCTTTCTCCATATTAAGCTTCTTCCATGATGGGTAAATGGATGAATGGGTAGATGAATGGATGGATGGATAAATGAATGAATGACCATGAGAAGCAACTGTTATATGTATACATGGGTCACAGTTGATTTGATGGCTGTATCTTTAGTACAAATCAATGAAAACGGCTATTTCATTTGGGTCATAGTTTGTGTACAGAAGTTTTAATAATGCTAGATCTATTAAATGGAACTATATTCTTGTAATAGAAATATATCAGAAAATAATTGGAATTTTCCCACATGGGATGTATGATACCATGAATAATTAAACTTTCTTAAAGTCAATTTAGAAATATATATTGAATATAGAAGTCATTTAATTTGACCTAACCTAATGGAATCCTCCATGTGTAATTAGAGTGTAGGCTGTCATTTTCTGGTGGTTTTCATTTGTAAGGAAAGTAGAATTTGCAGATCTGAATTTTCACCCACAGAATGTCAATATCCTTTCTCTTCAAAGCAGGAATGACATTGAAAATGGGTAGCTCCAATTACAATACTCTGGGGAGGCTGTTAGAAACTCTAGGGGCTATTTTCCCTTCATCTGCTCAGCTGTATGGTCTCACATGTCATCTACATGCACATGAGCTCCACCCCCAGACTATAAACTTCTTGCAGGCTTTCCCTCCCTTTTATGGAGCATCCAGGATATTGCTAGACATATTGGAAGCTTAATTAAACTTATTGATTGAATACATTTCTCAAAGCTAAAAAGAACCCTTGGTGTAAAGCTGGACTATTGCTGTTGCATTTCAGAGTAAGTAGGTACCTGCTCAGGGAAGAAAATTAGTATAATATGGAAGCAGAGGAAATAGGAGAGACCCAAAGATATACTTTTTGCAGACATTACCCGATTTTGAATTCCAGTGCTGTGCCCCTCCCTTTCACACCAAGACAGCCAAGACATACAATCTGGACTTTGGTTTGTGTTTATACAGCCCTACCAGGCTCCAGGACAAGTGTGGAAGTAGATACTTCCCAGCAATAAATACTGATGAGAAAAAAATATATATATTTTCAGGTAAATTTCAATGGCTGAAGGTAGGTAAGTCAGCCATCTAGCTGTTAAGAAATAAAAATAATATATTTTTGTTTATTTTCCCTCCTAAAGTTTTTATTGGAAGACAGTGGTGAGATTTTTAAATTGCCCCCTCTTGTGTAACAGTAAGAATGACTTACACTGTATATCCTTTTGTCATTTCATTTGGGTCATAGTTCATGTGTAGAGGTTTTAATAATGCTAGATCTATTAAAGAGAACTATATTCTTGTAATGGAAATATCTCAGAAAATAATTGGAATTTTTCCACATGGGATATACAACACCATGAGTAATTAAACTTTATTAAAATCAATTTAGAAATACATGTTGCATATAAAAGTCACTAGAATAGAGAAGTGACTTGAATATAGGAGTTGTGCAGACCGGCCATGGAGATTGGCTCTGCCAGCAGCAACGTTAGGCGTGTGCTATACTTGTCATGTATTGTTTCATTTGAAACTTGCAAAAACCTAACCAGATAAGCAGGGTGGGTATATTTTCCCCTATTTAGGCAAGAAAGATACTGAGATTCAGAGAGGTTGCTCAAGCCAGTCTGCAGAGTGGAAAGCAGACTTCTAACTCCTACTCCAGCTCTCCTCCCTTTCCACTCTGCTGGCTCCCTAATAACGGTAACTGTGGGACAGTCGTCACTCAGGTTCATGTGATGTGCTGGTTTTCTCTCTCATGCTCTTCTCCTCCCTCTCCCTGCCTGCCTTATGCTATTCTGCAGCCTGTTGTTTTCTCTGTATACCAAAGGAATGAAGAGCAATGTTCGTATTAAACCTTTGTTACTTTTTTTAGCTAATTTTGGAGCATTTGGCTTAATAGTTTGAAGCACTTCGCTGATTTCACCATTTTAACGTTATAGAGATTGTTTTGGGGGGGGGACAGCTCTTGATGATAAAGATAGAAATCACCAGCATTTGTGAGATCAAAATGACCCTTGTTGAAGATGAAGTGGAAATGGCATTCTGTCTGCCGCAATTATTTGACTTTTGCTACTTGGCATGGCAAGGAAGAATTTTAGAGAAATTCCTAAAAACAACAAGAAAATTGCAATAAATAACACACCATTGAGCAGCAGGGGAGCAGAAATGGTGAGGGAAGAGTTGTACAGAGAGGGCATGGGAGGTTGGCTCTGCCAGCAGCTCCTCTAGGCTTGTGTCATCGAATATAGTAGCCAGTAACCATGTGGCCTATTTAAATCTAAAATAAAATCATATTAAAAACTCTTTAATTACAGTGGGAACATTTCAAATGCTCAGTGGCCCCATGTGACTAGTGACTACCATATTATGTAGTGCAAATATAGAACATGTCTCTTGATGCAGAAATTTAATTGTATCATGCTGCTCTAGGCAGAACAAAGTCCCTTATAACATTTCAAATGTATTTAAATAGGGGAAGGGCAATAAGCCATCCCTAAGGATTCCTTCCTTCCTCTTTCCCTACATCCCTTCTCCCCTCCCTTCCTTTCACCCTCTCTTCATTCCTTTGTCTCTCTTTCTTCCAATAAATATTTAGTGAGCAATTACAGTGAGCCTCGCTCTATTTAAGCAGTTGAAGTACACTGATAAATAAGGATGTAGCTCCTGCCCTTAGACAAGTCACAGTCTAGTAAGGGAGTCAGACAAGTGAAAACTGGGGTTGAGGAGAAAAAAATTTTCTCTATCTTCAAGGTTCTTTGGCTGGTCTGATAATTGCATTGACAGAAATCAGATTAACAGGAGAAAAACAAATTTAATCATATATACAGGATCCTCAAAGAATATGAGACCCAAAGGAAAGGCAGGCAGTTGAGGCTTATACATCATCCTGAGCTAAAAAATCCTCAAAGGGGAGGAAGACAATTTACACGAAGCTAGGAAGAGCAAAGATTTGGTAAATATTTGCCATGCTATGTAAAGTCAATGTGACACAGAGAGAAATTTGATTTCCAGGCCCATCCCAAGTGCCCTCAGCTTACCCAGTCTAGCCCATGTTCTTTGTAGTTATCTCTGGTGATAGTTATCTTCCTGGACCAGGCTCTCCATCTAAATTCTTTTAGGCAGTTAAGGAAGAGGTAAACATTTTTCTTAAATCGTCTGGGTCTTAATTGCTTCCAGCTCAAAACAGTGCACATGCCCAAGGGGCACATTTTGGGGGAGGCTCATTCTGAACCTTTCCAGTGGCTATTATGATCCAGTGTGATAGGTGCTATGTGGCTTCTAACCTAGCTTTGGGGCCTCAGGTTTACACAGAGAAAGGAGCATCAGAAAGGCCTGGAAGATTAGTAGAAGATATCCAGGTGTAAAAGAGACAAGGAGAAAGAATGAGGAAGAGTGCTCCAGACAGACAGGATGGAAGAAAGAAACAGGATGTGTTCTGGGAATGGAGAGAAACTGAGGGTGAACAGAGAATATAGAGCAAGCAGAAAGAGAAAAGGCTATAGAAGTGAGCAGAAGGCAGACCCTAAAGGATTTCATAGGCCATGTTAATATGTATTTCATACTAATGGCAGTAGGAAGTTACCAAGATATTTAACAAAAGAGGGTGACTCCATTATATTTGTATTTTTGATAGATCACTTTTTGCTGTATTGTGGAAAATAAATGGTGATTGGCAGAGCCTAGAGGTAGACAAGAACTGAGGCAAAAAAGCTAATTAGGAGGCTATTGAGTTGGTCCGGCTAAAGGTGTTAGTTGGTGGTAGGGACAAGCATTACCCAGTGGCAAAAAGAAAATAGTTTTGAATGTAGAGAAACAGGATCTCATGATTGGGAGATGAGAGAGAAAGAGAAATCAAAGATGACTTCTGTGTCTTTTTTTTTTTTTTTTAAGCAACAGATAGATTGTGGAGCCATTCATAGAGTTGGAGAACATATACAAAGAAACTAGGTTAAGAAGGTGGTAGATGTGGATCTCAACTCCGACTGTACTTCATAGGGCAACCTTCCTTGACCCCACAGACAATGACAGGCCCCAGTGTTATTCCTTCTCACAGCACAGTGAGATTTCTTTCATAGTTCTTACAACAGTTGAAATCTTACATATAACTTGTAAAAATCACCTTATTATTGGATTGCCAGGCTTCATCACTAGTTTGCCAGATTCATGATGGCAGAGCCTGCTTGATTGTGCTCACCATGGAATCCCCATACCTATCATGTCTGTTTGTGCCCTGACATAGTGAGTTTGAGAGCAATTTATAGTAGTGGCTTCCTTCTTTTCTCTGAGCACTATTTCAGGACATGCAGATACAAAATGATCTTCAGCCTTTCATTCTAAGTTCCCAGTGTAACCTTTTGAAAGGGAGGAGAAATAATTTTCCCCCTACCCTTCAAAGTTCTTCTCTGAGACTCCTCCTGTAATAAAAGTCAGATTAATAAGAGAAAAACAAGTTTAATAACATGTATACCTCTGTACACATGGGTAATACCCAAGAAAACTAAGTAACTCTCTGAAATGGCCCAAGTCACCACCTTAAATACCACCTCAAGCTAAAGACTAAAGAAAATGTGTGGGCAGGAAATTAATTATGGGAGGTGGATAGAAAAAGCACAGTACACAAGGGTAAGATTGTTACACAGGTTAAGGTTTTTGCCTTCTCTGTTGGTAAGAGTTTCTAAAGATTTAGTCATCTTTTCCTGGTACAGAGGAGACACCCTTACAAATGGAGATTTCTGTTATAAATGTAAATATCTTTCACAAAAGGGTAACTTGTATTCAGTATCCAGAGCTTCTCCTTTGGCTGTTTCTTAAAATTAATCAGTCTAAACTAATTCCTATACCAAAGATCCATATTTTGGGGTGGCACACCCTGCTCCCTCTCACTTCAGTCCCAGTGCCCTCACTGCCCTATGAGCACAAATCTCAAGAAAGGAAAGAATTTCTGAGTCATTTATATATGTGAAATTAACAAGTTGACTTGCATTTTTGTTTGCAGTTTAACTCTTTGTTATCATTGCATTTATGAAGGCTTTGCCCCTCATGAAAGGTAGAGAAGATATTCTTTTGGAAAAGGGGCTTTCCCATATTAGATGACATTATACTTTCTATTCTGCTTCCTTGTAGAGTAGGTTCTACACCCCTTTTTGACCATAAATATATAGAAAGATCTGCCTTCAAGCCATTTATCTCTCTCTCTCTCTCTCTCTCTCTCTCTCTCTCTCACACACACACACACACACACACACACACACTGTCATGTAACTTACCCTGCTATTATCAGCCAAGACCTCGGAATGGGGAAGACATATCACAACTCAATGCTGCCTGGAGACAAAATCATATTAGAAGTATAGGTTCTAAATCCAGATGGACTTTGATTTAAATCTCAGCCTCATTAATTCTATTTGTTCAGTTTTGTTCATGTTGCTGAAAGAAAATAGTAACTATTTATTAGATGAATGACTGAATGAGCTCATTTCTCTGAGCCTCAGGTTTCTTGTCTGTCAAAGGAAAAACAGCAGTACTTATTCCACAGAATTTTGGGGAAGATTAAGTCAGATCATCAAGAGAAAGTACCTAGCATATAGTAGGCACTTGATAGATGACTTTCTGCCCTCCAGTTGTGTTCTTCCCTGGGAAAGTGTTACCAAACCAAACTTTGGTCTGCTCACTTGCTGCACAGTCAACTACTGATGCTGGGTTGTGGTGAAGGAAAGTATGGTGTTTATTGCAGGTCATCAAGCAAGAAGAGTCAAAAAGAGTCAAAAAGACCCAAACTTCCCGATGGCTTCCAGGGAAGGGTTTTTAAAGACAGTTTGTAGAATTTCTTCTGATTGGTTGATGGTGAGATAATAGAATGATGTTTTGGGAATCTTAATCATCAACCTTCTGGTTCCAGCCAGTCTGGGGTCTAGGTAATTGTGGTCAGCATTTAGTCACCATCTTTCACCTGGGTTGAGGGGTCTTTAGTTTCTGCAGAACAACTCAAAGGTATGCATCAGGTTGTTACGTATATCTTTTGAGGAGGAACTAGGACTATTTTATCACATAGTGATTTACTTTTCCTTTGTTTCTTCATCCCCTCACTTTCCTAATTAGTAATGTTTGAGTAACTAAGTAACTGCTCTTTGGAATTCAGCAAAGGGTCTACAAGAATAAAACCTTTTTCTAAAAACATGAAAGGGGGGTACATAGAGGCTAACTGGGTCCTTTTTGGTTTTAATCCCTCCTTCTCTTTGATATTTCTCAATCCTCAGGGGACCAGGGGCTGGACAAGAAACAGAATATAGTTTTGGATAGAGAAGTTAATCATAAACTTAACAGGGGAACCCGATTTTAGGAGGACTTGTTTTCAGTGTTCTTCCAACGTCAGTATAAAGCCCCAAAGTATGAAATCTCTGATAATATTTAGTTCATATGGATGCTAAGTTCAGCCATATAAAGTGTGGCCAGAATCTCTTGTTCAGTGAAGTAATTAATATGACCATCTCTTCAAATGTTGCCATAGTAGTTACCATGGTGATTAAATGAAAATGCAATTTGAGTAATTCATAATACATAACTCTTCCCAGAAAAACAAAAGGAGTACTTTTAGGATAACTGAATCATTTTGGTGATGCCTCAGTGCGACCCTGTTACTCACTTGAATGGTTCAGACAAAAGGCCGTAATGAATAGAAGATTAGACTGTTTGCATTTGCAACCAAATGTACCAAATACATTCCTAATGTGTTAATCAACATTTTCTCCAAATGCAAAAGAAAACATTCCATCTGAGAAGACAGGTAAGAATCTGAATGTAGTACAGACTCATCTGGCATTTGAAAAAATCTTTGGAAAGATGAGGTAAGTAACAACATTCAAAAAAGAAAATTCAAAACTGCTGAGTCATAAACAAGATCATTTCTGGTAAATAACAAAATGGATAAAGAAAGAGTGGCAATTTTATAGGGACTCTAATATATCATATGCTTATCTTCAAGATTTGAAGAGTTAAGTAGAAAACACCCTTTGAAATGTTTTTTTTTAAAAATTGAGTAACAGTTTAAAATGTTAGTGTCAGAACATCTGTATAACAATATGCAAAGGAGCAAACAAAATATTACCTAGAGAAATGATAAACATAAAAATATAACCTCAAAGTATCACATGGCTCCTTCAGCCCCTGTATCTCCCAAAGTACCATACCTGGTCGAATTTTTCCTTCTAAATGCCCCCCCACCCCCAAGGTCTTTCCTTAGCATCATCTTCACTTTCAGAGAGCTTTGGATCTATGAACTGACTCAGATCAGAGAAATGGAAAAGAGACTGACTCTCAGGGAGCCTCCAATCAGATCTCTGTTCATTAGCTTTGAAGTTTGTTGGGTTTCTGCTTTTGTCAATACAAATAGTTACCACCTTAGTAGACTCCACATCTGTTTTAGACCTAGGTATTCAATGACCAACTGAAAGTTATTTAAGATCCATTTGTGTAAGACCATTCTTGATATATGCCATATGGCATGGCCATGGCCATGGCCATGTCCCTTGTGATTACCTGATATTACTTGTTTATTTCCCACCTCAGAATTCTCACATTTATCCACATTGAAATCAAAGGGCTCATCTCAAGTGCCTCTAACCAGCATTCCTTTCATCTTCAAATATGCTGACAGTTCTCTTGACATTTCATTGCTGAAATGTCTAGTTTCTGGACCTTACTTGTAGCTTAATTTGGGAAATAAATGTACTTGGTCAGATTGCACAAGACAAAGCTACTACAGAATTTCTATTTTCAGTCTTTGGATTTCTTTCTGTACTTTAGTCCAAGGAACTACTGGCATTTCACATTAATATTATGTGGGTATCATATGTTGTTCAGGATTTCATTAACCAACTAAGCAAAGAATTAGAACTACTCTCAGCTGTTTGACTAACATACTTAATGTAGAAACTCTGGTAATCATATCAGTAAATTCAGGTTCATCCACCCTTGACCAACCTCTATTAGAATCCATTTCCATATGTAATCTCAAGATTCTAGCAGATAAAATTAGTGGAGTGCTAGGGTGTTTGTGTGTAAGTCTTCTCTTCCTTTTCTTCCCTGATTTGACCTTGGAGACAGAGAAGGGGAAAGAGTGAAACATGAGAAGAATTAGATCCCTTGAGAAGGTAATTCCCTTAGGTGAAAGAAGACAGTGCTTTCAAGCCAGGGAGGCTGGCCTCATTGACAGGGAGGAGGCTGACAGAGGATGCCCAGTTGTAGATGAGGATTCGAGGTAATCCAAGTTTTTCTAAACCTCCTGTATATTCCCAGGAGTACCACCACCCCCAGAACAATAAGAATGAATTCAACAGATATAATTTTTGGAGCCACTTTGCATCAATAGATAAAACATTCTTTTAGCTGAGTCATAAACACTTCTGAGTTTCATTCAGTGTCTTTATGTGAGCATTTTGGGCACTGTTACTCTTTCAGTGAACTTTCCAGTGAAATGATAGACCAACATCTCACTCTGTAGTCCTTGACTTCTGTACTCCTTTCCGTTCTCTGTGGAAGTGGCAACTGGATCCCGGAAAGACTTATCTTCATTGGGCATTTCATTCCTGGTAAACAGCAATAATAATTAAATTGGCTGATTTATTATTACATTCTGGGGTCTTTCCGATTCCCATGCTAATAGGATTCTCTCTGACTTCAGGCCCACATAGTCCATATATCCAATGTCAGGTTTTTCCTCTGCTACTTCTCTAAGGATGTGTTTTCCATTACCTACTGGCTGGTATTAGTTTTGGTTATCAGTTAAGTTTCTGGATAAGCAGCAGAAACTGACCTTACCAACTAAAGCAGAAAATAAAATTTTCAGAAAGAATCATTCAAAGTTTGGAAAACCAGTCTTGGAGAGTGGGCTGGAGCTGAAGGAGGTAACCTCATGCCCAGAAAGTCTGGTTATGATGCTGCTATGGGCACTGCCAACACTGTCCATTCAATGCTGCTGTGTCTTAATCCTCGATGCTGCTGGACATTCTTTAAGTCTCTGTAGCAAATACGATCATGACAGACCCTCTATCTTTGCAACAAGTCTTCAGTTTCAAAGTGGCAGACATGACCATCCAAATGGTTAAGCCTTCTGTTAAGACTTATGTATTGATGGATTCTGCCAAATAGAAAGTGTTCTTTGCTATTGTATATGCGCCCTCTTACCAACTTCCTATTTCCCACCAATAAAAAAAAGCTTTTATCATAAAGTATCTGCAGGCTTTACGGTTCCTCCACTGTCATTTAGACAGTATTTATGCTCAAAGCATGAAAATGTTTGAGAGATCTTTTGCTTTATGCTCCCAGATGATACTAAAGATAATGGACATAACAAAATATCATTGGTCAAATAGTGCCTGGGATGAGGGCAGCAAAAACTCAGCTCAGCTCAGCTCAGCTCATCAAAGATACTTCATAAATTCCTGGAGGGTAGAAGCTGCCTTGTATTAGTGCTTGAAACATATAGGTACTCATTGTATATTTGTTGAATGAATGAATGAATGTTAGATATAGTTAAGGCTATTATCTTTTGAAAATGAGGATTGGGATTTGTATCCTGTTCTAGATCTCCTAGGTCACTGAAATGGAAACTCAATTTTTAGATGACCTTCATTAGAATCATCTGGGGTGCAGGCTAAAATGAAGATTCCTAGGACACAGCCTAGCCCTAAACCAACTCAGACTAATGATGAGCGAGTCTCAGGGCTCGACGTTTTAAACAAGCACTTCAAATTATTCCCATGCACACATTTGAAAGCTAATGTTCTTTGTGGGTTATTACTAGGGACTGGAGTTGAAGGATTCTAGTTAGCAAAAATTAATGAGAATGTTGGGAATAAAACTCTATAAAACCCCATTTACAAAGCTTTAATATGTAGTTTAATGACTGATATGTGACTCTTAGAAGATAAGGTTTTCCTGTTGCATATTTAGTGTTACAGGGGGAGACAGCTTGTAAGTGAGAGAGAAAGTGAAAGCCCAGTGTTATCTTTTTAATTAGAATATGTTCTCATCTCTCTTTCTTGTCTTGGCTGTCATCTGAAGCAAAAAAAATACCAAAAAACAAAAACAAACGAACAAAAAAAACAAACCCCCACACACAGAGAAAACAAATCAAGAGATAAGTAAAGCTGCTTTGGTCACCTCTTAGCTAACCATGTGAATAAGCTCTCCCCAGTTCAGGGCAGGGAGGGAGAGAGTGGGCAGCCCACAGTGAGAGCATTACAGAGGTATTTGTGGCATGACCAAATCCATGTGGACAGTCATTGTCATAGGACTTTAAAAGCCTGGACTGATGAGAAATGTGCAAAAATAAAGCTTGTCTCCACCTTCTGGAATGGCAGTGCTTCTACAAGGGTATCTCAGGTATCCTCTAGGTTTGTCAGCAGAACTAAAAGGACTAATCTCATATTCGTATGATCTTGCTTTCTCACCTTTGGAACACTCCTGGAAGCACCGGCTCATCTGAGCTTCACATCGGTCTGATCAGAAGGGCTTGCCCATTTAGGAGTTAGAAGATAAAGATAATAAATGGGAAGAAATTTTTTATTCAGATTCCCATAACTAAATGAGGCTACAAACAGTTTTATTTTATATATATTTTATTATATATGTGTGTGTATATATAAATATACAATATTTATACATATATAAATAAATACATAAAGAGAAATACAAACAAAAGAAAGTGAAATTCTCTATTAGTGCCATCAATTTTTAACCTTAATATGTATAATTAAGGGGAGAGAGTGCTTTCCTCCACCCCTCTTATTTGACAACCAGACATAAGTATAGTAAACAATTTGGCTTAATATGCTTTCAGACATTTCTCTAGACTTACACAGACTTTTTTAGCTATCTATATCTGCCTGTGAGCACACACGCACCCTCTCATACACATACATACAACACATAAACACATACATACATTTTTTAAAAACACAGATAGGATTATGCTCTGTTGGTCTGTAACTTCCTTTTTTCCCAGTATGTTTTCACTGTACTCCCAAAGCTTCTAGGAAAGAAGAAGATTGGTTGCTTAGCTTTGCTCTTTAAATGTTCCTGCCACACGGTGGCTTTGGGATCTTGTTTCTGGGCACATCGCCCTCGTGGGCCTTGAGGGCGCTGCGGATGAAACGCTTGGCATTGCTAGTGCTGCCACAGTGTTATCAGCAGCTTCTGAGCAGCAGTGTTTGGCTTCCTGCCCCTTTGGCTCCCCAGCCACAGCCTACTTGGTCTTACCCGCCATCCATCATATCCAGCATCACAGCACTCTCTCAGTGACGCTGTGTCTTTCCCAACTAACCACAGCAACTGCTGCTCTGCTTTTCCTCAGTTTTCCAGGAAGCCTGCCTCTTTTGATGGATACCTGTCTTCAAAAGGGGTGTGGAAGCCTGAGTGTCAGTCTGGCTGGCCAAGCCACCATCCGTGAGGGACCTGGCTGTTCTCCTCCAGCACGTGGCCTACTGTGATTTGCTCTATTTCTTCTTAGACTTAATCAAGAGCTCCTATTGTAGAAGATTGAGAGCTACTTTGTAATTTCATCAGCCAGTATTCAAAAAAGCTCAGGATTCCAGCCAGCCGGCCAAAGGCCAAGTAACTTTGGCTACAATAAATGTCCAGATAAAACATTGGCTACAGAGGCACTGCAGTGCTGAGGACTTGGCTTCTGGGGTGCTGTGGTGTGCTGAAGTGGGGGGTGTGTATGTTTACGGGACGGGAATACTCTGCATCTAGGGATAGAGTGAATATTGCTGATAAATTTCTAGAAAATAAAATAATTTAAAAGCTTCTCAAAATGCAGATGTTTTCTGTTTGTATTGAATTATTCTGTTGTGTAGCAGACAGAAATGAAGTATTTAGAAATCTTGGTAATACGTATAAAGGTGATAGACCTTTGTACCATGTGATTCCA
Organism: Vicugna pacos; assembly: GCF_048564905.1. NCBI lineage: Eukaryota > Metazoa > Chordata > Mammalia > Artiodactyla > Camelidae > Vicugna > Vicugna pacos. Next base: position 69,140,830 of record NC_132997.1, on the reverse strand, counting down.
CAAAGCTGAAGTTTTGCATGTGTTGAAAAGAACACAATATTTGCTCTTTCGTAAAAGCCTTTTATGACATATTCTAAAAGAGATTCATGGTCACTAGAGATTAAAATTTCTAAAAGTATAAGAATATTTGGGTTTACCTCTTTGTTATGCCTTATTGGATTAAGCTTGGTTAGTTTCTCTCTCTGAACTTGTTTTCTTATCCCAAAATTAAGCAGTTTAGATTCTTCCAGAAAACCTATCAAATTATAGCCTCTGCAGCTTCTAATATACACAGTGTTACCGGTTTTGTCCAGAGATCATTCAAACTCTCACCTTTAAAAGGATGAAAATTTACTTGTGTGTGGTTGGGGCTGTAGAATCACAGGACTAGATTTAGAGGTTGACACGTGCTCTTTGTGAGTTTCTGTGAATATAGTTGCAGTCTACCCTGGGATTGGCTACCGAAGTCATCTCCAAAGGAGAACAGTCACACAGGGTCAGAACTGCCCTTGAGAATACCTTAGGAAATTGTTACATCAGAACGGACATACTCTCTCTCAGTAAGTCCAGCACGGCCAGTTTTCCCTGCAGCAATGGAACAGATTGAGTCCCAGATGAAGTGGTTGACTTGTGTTTAAAGGCAATGTTTGGTAGAAAATGCATATCCTTAAATATGAAAATCAAGCTCAGAGGGGCTAATTGATCATGAATTAAATGTACTTGATAACTGAGACACCAAGGAAACTGTCTTGCACACAGTCTGGAGTTTGCTATCATTGAGTGCATTGGCCCCCTCTAGCCTGAAATAATTAAATGGCTCTTTTCCTCATTTAGTCATTTTTGGCAAGGTGCATACAGTTTAATTTATCTAAGAAACATGTGTTTGTGACTGCACATACTGCCAACACTGGTTTGGTTTAGACCTCGTCGTCACTTGACTAATTCTTGCAAAAGCTGCCTCACCTCCACTCCTGCTCTTTCCCTTCCTGGTCTCTCTGCTCTGACTACCCTCTTTCCTGCCACTGTAGGTGATCTTAAAGTGGAAATCTGTTCTGCACGAAATCCTTGCAGTGGCTCTCATGTCTGTTGTTGCTTTTCCTGAAGTGTGTTCTGTGGAATAATAGTTAAGTAATATACTTCATAACAAATTAAGGATTTCATGGGTTATTTTTTAAGATAGAGTTACAAAAGGATGAGTAGTCTATCTCTTCATAGTAAATTCAAAACTCATCTGATTACATTAAAGGCTATCAAAAATCCAGTGTTTCCCATTTATTTCACCATATTATTTTTTCAATGTACTTAATGACATTCATTGCAAAGACAAGTACGACATGTTGGAAGTTCTAACTTACAGATAAAACTTAAGTTCCTGATTTTGATATTAGAAGGTAATCCATGAGCTGGCCTTAACTTCCCTTCAGTATTTCCCTTAGACTTGTGCAGGTTTCAGCCCTGATCTAGGCTTGGGATTCAGGAAACCTACTGTGTTTGCAGCACCTTTCTTGAAATATCCTAAATCCCCTTCCTGGAAATTTGGGGAGCAGCTGGGTGCAGATATCACCCGGACAAGCCACTTTGAGGTCAGATTGGGCTCATGGGGGCCCTGGACCTCATTTATTCCCTTCAGGGTAGTCTATAACCTAGGAGGTTGACCAGATACTGCCCCTCTAAAAACCTCGGAGACTTAGGCTATGAGGTTGTCCTGGGGCCTGTGACCACCCCCAATTGCAGGATCTCTCTTGCTCACCGGCACAGTACTTCTTTGACATGATTACATAAAAATGGGCCACGAGAAGGATGCTGACATGTTGATTCTGGGTGACTGCCCTCATGATAAACACAGGATGAGTTCAGAGCTATGGGCTATTGATAGTTGCAGTGCTGGCCTTTGGGCTTCAGCTGCATGGCTCTCACCCATCTGTGTCCTGACTGTGGTGCGATCTCTGGCCTACAGCACCCCAGGGTGGCAGGTGTCCCTTACTCTGTGTGTCCCCCATTGCTGGCTCACCACCTCCTTTATACGCTCCATCCTTGCCCCATGTTCTCTTCAGTTCTCTGCAGGTGGATGCTTACATATCACCTGAGGGCTCTTATGATGACAGTGCCAAGATCCCCTTCTGACTGATGTCCCCTCTTATCCCCACCCATGTGGTGACATGTTGTTCTTCTCCATCAGTCTTGAGCTGGATGAGGGACAGGCATTACCTATATGAATGAGAGTACTCTTCTTACCCTGTCTGGCCCCTCGCCTATATTTCCTGTTTGGGGCAGTGTGCGAGACACAGATCCACGTAGAAAAATCCCATTCTAGGAATGCTGTGATTGTGGCCTAAAGAGTTCGAGAGAAGATGTGGAAGGAGATGTGTTGTTCTACCATAACATTCTGAATGATAAATCTGCTGTGGCCATAAAATTATCTTTCACATTTTCCTGCATAAGAGTTACGACTGTGGTCATCATCAAGGAAGCATAATAACAACTTTTAAGAGAATCGTTGGAAGACAGTTGCGCCTACAGGTGGCATGAAGGATGACACGGAATCACGGAATCATGAGAATGACATAACATCATTAAGTAGGTGGTGCAGGGAACTTCAGAGGCAAGAAAGTCTACAGTGTTTCAATACAAGTAGGTTCTGAGGAGCTATGGCGCTGTGGAGTTATAATAGCGTCAGTACCTTTTTCTTGCAGTGGGAGGTAAGAAATTACATAGGAACAGTGCATTTGACAAAGTGAAGAGATGGTTACTTGACATGATCAGGAGGAGCCTAAATACTACAAAGCATCTTCACTGAGGCACAATAAGCAAACATGTAAACGCCTCCTTTCTACCCATCATTCTAAGTCTTCAGTAAATCACTGTACCTCACATGGGTCCACACATTTTGTAATATAACTGTAATCAAATTACTTATATAAACAAGGACACTGCAAAATAGACTGGCCCGAGGTCCCACGGGCTCTGAGGGTGGCCTTGCTTACCTTCTTATACTCATCTCCTACCATCCCCATGTGTGTCCTTTGATTTCCAGCAACCCCACGATTTTGCCCATTGTACCCTCCTCCCGACAAACTTACTCATCCTCTCAGACTGATTTCAGGCTTCACCTCGTCTATGCAGATCCCATGGTCTCCCCACCCAGGCTGCATCGGGGGCATCTCCTCTCTGCACCCCCAGCATGCTTGGCCTGCGTTTTCTCTAGCACCTCCTGCACTGTGTCAGCATTGTCTGTTTACGCCTGCCTTCCCCTGTAATAAACACTAAGGCGGCAACTCTGTCTCCTTTATCCATTTATTCCTAATACACCATTTATCCATTTATGCCTTATACATGATTACAGCCAGGTAATTTAGAGAAACTAAAGTGAATCTAACTGATAATCCCATAAAACCTTTATTGCTCTAAAAGACTCTGACCCTAAGAGAGAAAGCCAATTGTGTGATGCTGACATTTACAAATTCACTTGTCCTACCCTTAAATCTGTGATACAAACATGCTTAGTTTCCGTGGTAGCCTTTTGTATGTCAACATGCACAAGCCGGAACTACCTTCCCCTTCCTGCATGATTCTAGTTCAGAGTTGGCCAGAGAGACATTTGTGTATCATCTGGAAGGAGAAGTAGGGAGCAGCTGCTGCTATCTGAAGGCCATCCTGGGTAGGTGGAGTGAGAGGCAGACGCAGAGATACCGGCAGGTTCAAGCTTGTCCTCACTCAGCCTGCAGTGAGAGACATAGGCGGGATACCAATGGGCTCCAGCTTGCACTTGCTCTTCTCTGATCTGATTCCTGCTCCTCATCCTCATTGGCAGCCCTGGTGGCCAACTGTGAACCCAGGCTCATCATCAAAGGCAGAGGCATCTGTCCTCAGAGGACCCTTCCACCAGCACCCAGCCACCAGACATGCCTGGCTTCACAGATCCCCTGCTGCCTCTGGCTTGTCTACCTCTACCAGCGCTTCAGCAAGGTTGGCTAGTGACCTGCCTCTGGTCCTCCAGCTCCCTTTTCGGGACCTTAATTCCCCAACTCCTCCCATAGCCATGTAGAGTATAATTCCTATGATCAATCCCTTATTCCATACTTGTAGGGTTGACTTCCCCGATTGAAACCAACAGATTCAATCTGTTTGCTTCTTGCTACTCCTTTAAAAAATAAAAAATAAAAAATAAACTAGTTTGCTATTCTTCAGGGTTCAATTGACATATGAGACTGAAAAAAACAAAAGATGAGGGGAGGATAAGAGAAGGGCTGAGATCAAGAAAGGAAAGATGAATAAAGAAAAAATATATGATATTGAAAAATGAAATAGGAAAGAGAATGGCAAGTTTGGGGAAAGGAAAAAGACAATTTACAAAGAGTCCTATGTGACTGCATCCTACTAGGAATTTACAACCTGTTTAGGAAAAAGAAAAGAAGGTCATACCTAAAAGTCTATTATGTATTTTTGAAAGTTATCACATATACTTAATACACAGTAATTACATTCTAATCAAGTGGGTGTACGCATTCGTGCGCACATGCACACACATACACACACACACACACACACACACACACACACACACAATAAGATTACCTCTAAGAAAGATAGGGAAACAAAGATTGAACTTTCTTTGCCCCTAGTAAATATTGGCAGACTCTCTTTTCTTAGGTTAATAATTTTATAAGATATTAACTACCTTTTTATTTACCTGAAAAAAGGTATAGTACCTCTCTATATTTTCTATGAATGCCATGGTCTGAATGTTTACATCCCCTCAAAATTCACACACTGAAATCCTAATCCTCAATACGGCAGTATTAGGAAGTGGGCCTTTGGGAAATGCTTAGGTCATGAGAGCAGAGCCCTCATAAATGGGATTAGTGCCCTTATAAAAGAGACCCCAGGGAGCTCTCCTGTCCCTTTCCAACATATGAAGACACAGGGACAAGACAGCTGTCTATGAACAAGAAATTTGGTTTTTAAAAGACGCCAAATCTTCCGGCATCTTGATTCTGGACTTCCCAGCCTCCAGAACTATGAGAAACAAATGTGTATTGTTTATAAGCCAATTTATATTGTATATAAATGTGTATTCTATTATAGCAGCCTGAACTAAGGTAATGAATAAAGCATAATAGATTTTAGACTTTGTGGGTGCCAAATTCTGACCAGAGTTGCATTCAAGGCATAAACCAGAACAGAAAGTAATTTTAAATGTGATTTTCAAATAACATTAACGGATCCAATTCATAACATGAAGAAACATTATCAGATCCTACTTTATCTCTATCCTAACTTGACGCTTGTGGGCTCTCATTTGTCCAGCCTCAGAAATCAGCCAGCTTATCCTTGCCCGTGTTGTCTTCTCTCCCCGACCTCCCACAAACACTTTCCTATTCCGTGTTTTGATACCTGCCAGGGCTTCATGATTTCTGTTGCCGTTGGAGGGCTGGGGCTTATCACTGGGGAATGGCAGGAGGACACAGTCGCTGTGTCTCCCCTGATCCTACACCACCCTCCTAGGAATAAGCATATGGAAACCCATGAGAAACATCATTCTGATGTTCCAGGAACTATTAGGTACCTTCTTGTAATCTTTGCATTTAAGGAATGGAGAATTTCCTGAGGGTAGAATGGTGGTTGAAGGTTTCAGTTTTCTTCTCTCAAGGATCTGTGACCCTGGAAAGGAGAGGAATAAGATGTACTTCCTAATTTCTCTACCTCTTGTGAACAGAAGGCTACTAATTATTTATTACTGCTCTACCTGAAGGCAGAGCTCTCTCCAGCTGTTAAAATTGCAAACAACCTGGGCATGGTATTTAGAGCGTCCCATCTTGCAATGGGAGAGGAAATACAAGGGAATGATTATGGCAACACAGTGTTCTTGGAAGCAAGTTCCAGAATTCAGCCTCAAACCTTTAAGAGGTCTGTCCTCAAATTGGGATGAGGGAGCTTTCTTTCTGCACTTACCTAGACCTGGCTTGAGGAGAGGGTATCTGACTTCAAGAGACCTGATTTCCTGCAGCATCCTGGCTGCCTTAGGCTTTGTGGCCATCACTGAGCAAAGCTCCAATATTCTGCCTCACTCTGCAAGTACCAACATGAAACCTTTCTTCCGTCCCTAGGCCCTGATTAGCTTCACTTACAGAGAGAATTCTGGAAATTGCTGAATTACAAAATTGCTTAATAAATCTGGACTCTAATTTTCTCCCACCATTTGCTCCAGCATTTTTTCTATGGTTTTGGTTTTGATACTCCAAGCATCATTTTGCAGCCCTGGTGGGGAATTCGCTGTTAGAGTTCTTATGCTCTGGACACTTAGCCGTAACAATTCTCCCCTGTCCACTGATACCCTGTCATCAGTTAGTCTTGTCCGTCCCAGCCGCTGTCTACCTACCCAACTCTTGTTCTGAGAAGTATCACAGTTCTCCCTGGGGACGGCTGTCTCTGTGACTGGGAACAGCCTTGAGGGTGTGTGGGCCTCACTCACCATGAGCGTTTCTCAGCCTCTGAGGATTTAAATCCCAGCACCATATTAATGCGTTTTTAAAGCATGACTCAAAGTTTTTTTCTCTGTCTTCTGGCTTGATTCTTCATGAGAATCTATTGTTTGTGGAGGGAGGATTAAATTAAATTAATTTAATATTAGTTTCAGGTATATAGCATAGTGATTTGGTATTTTTATAGATTGTACTCCATTAAAAGTTATTACAAAATAATGGCTATAATTCCCTGTGCTGTACAATATCTCTTTGTTGCTTATCTATTGTATACCTGGTAGTTTGTATCTCTTAATCCCATACACCTATGTTGCCCCTCCCTCTTCCCTCTCTGAACTGGTAATCACTAGTTTGTTCTCTATATCTGTAAGTCTGTCTCTGTTTTGCTATGTACATTCATTTGTTTTACTTTTTTAGATTCCATATATAAGTGATATCATGGAGTGTTCATCTTTCTCTGCCTGATATTTCAGTGAGTATAATAATCTCTAGTCCATCCATGTTGCTGCAAATGGCAGAATTTCATTCTTTTTATGGCTGAGTAATTTTCCATTGTATATGTATGCCACATCTTTATCCATTCATCTGCTGATGAACCCTTGCTTATTATGAATAGTGCTGCTATGAACATCAGAGTGCATCTATCTTTTTGAAGTAGTGTTTTTGTTTTTGCTGGATATATAACCAGGAGTGGAATTGCTGGATTATATGGTAGTTCTATTTTTAGTTTTTTAAGGAACCTCCATAGTGGCTGCATCTGATTACTATGACTAGGATTTCCACTACTGTGTTAAATAGAAGTGGCAAGAGTGTACATCCTTGTCTTGTTCTTGAACTTAGAGGAAAGACTGAGATTTTCATTAAGTGTGATATTAACTGTGGGTTTGTCATAACTGGCCTTTATTATATTGAGATATATTCTCTCAGTACACACTTTGATAAGAATTTCATAAATGGATGTTAAATTTTGTCAAATGTTTTCTCTGCATCAATTAAGATGATAATATGATTTTTATACCTCCTTTTGTTAATGTGGTGTATCACATTGATTGATTTCAAAATTTCAACCATCCTTGCATCCCTGGAGTAAAATCTTATTTGATTATGATGTAATTTAATTTCACTCCTAGTGATTGATCTGTTCGAATTGTCTGTTTCTCCTTGATTCAGTCTTGGCAGGTTGTATGTTCCTAGAAATTTGTCCATTTCTTCCAGATTATCCAGTCTGTTGGCATATAACTGTTGAAGGGCCACAGCATAGGGAAGTCGGGCCTTCATGGACCCTTGGTGTAAAGCGTGATGTGGGTTATGGTGGAGCAGCTGCCATCAGAGTTCTGGGCTGCTTCTGATGTGCTGCTTGAGTACTCTTGAACAGTGGCTCCACCCCTCACCCCCAACCCAGGCTCTGTCCTGGGACTAAGTTGCCTCTGTGCCCCAAGGTCAAGGTTTCTCCCCGGTTGTGGCAACCATAGATTCTGTACCACACTGTGACGTGGAGTCAGCAGGGCTGGAGTGTTGGCTTGGCTAGAGCTGGGGTACATGCTGAAGTGGTTGTGGAAAACCTGGCAGCCACTAGAGCATTCTTCTAACCTCCCTCTCTGCCCTGTTTTGAGGACAAGCCAGTGCACACACACTCTGCAGGAGCAGAGGCCAGGCTTCCCACAGCCTTCCTGTTAGTCCCGGATGTCCTACAACCAGCCAAGGGGGCTCATCTCCCCTGTGTGACCCCCGGACTGGGGTGCCCCAGCTGTGGCTTTCACCACTCATTCCCCAGGGCGAGTCTTCATCTGTGTATTCTCCCCTTTCCTCTGAGGCCCCTCCCAGGGGCAGAGGTCCCAACCTGTTCACTTTTCTTCCGTTCCTACCCAATTACTTGTGGGTCTTTCTTATAGCCATGACTGTACAGGAATCTTTCTATCAGTTTCTAGTTAGTTTTCAGTGAAAATCTTTCTACATATAGATGTATTTTTGATGTATTTGTGGGAGGAGGTGCATTTCATGACCTCCTACTTCACCATCTTGAACAATCTCCCCTGACTCCTCTTGTTGTCCTAAAAGGACTCTGATATCTTAGGAAACTGAGGATCCATGGAGTTCAAATGAAAAACTACCCTCTTTTCAAGTTTACAGTTTCATGTAGTGCTGTGTGAGTCTGTCTGCCTACAGCATCACGTTCTCAACTGTACCTTCTCCTCACTGACTTTGTGCTTTTATTCCAAGAACCATAATGACTCACATCTCATTAAGGCTTACTCCCTACACCCTGTATCCAGTGGTCAGGCAGTCACGGTGGAAATATACCCTTGGCATAGATCTGTGTTGATTTTGTTCATCAGAAGCATAGCTGAGAATTATAACTAAGTACAAAACCACAGGCAAGAAATGAAATCCTAAAAGAACAACATTAAGGAAAAACACCCACAAAAACCAATAAACAAAAACCAAAACAAGACACAAACCCCTTTGGCCCAGTCTGCACAGCACTGCATTCCAGAAAACAGTCTAACAACCCAGTGTAATTAAAGAGAAATTCAATATTGGTTAAAGATCTTAAAATTACAATTTGTAATCCATAGCAATACTTGCCTTTTTGCCTTTCCCTGCCTCCCCAAGTGTTGGCCCTGCACAGCTGCTCTCTTTTTGCTGAATATCTTTACTTTATTCTCCTTTAGTCCACATTCCTCAGCCTCTCTTTCTCCAGCTTCCTCTCTGATCATACGCGGAACTAGCCACTGGCTCAAGTGACTGGCCCCCAAGGCTTCTGGTTCCCACTACAGGTCACACCAGGCCATGCTGAGATGAGTAGAGGACTCTGGTTTCAGACCCAAAGTCTTCCATCTCCATGGACATAAAATGTGACTTTGATCGCTCTAATTGGCTTTCTTATGGGCAGTTCACATGAAACATTTCTGGAGAAAAAATTCTCCACCAAAATGTGTATTTGCTTCACATATCTTAAGTAGAAGTTGTAAACCTCAATTGGAGATTCATCTGGAGTACAGGAGTCTGTCTCTAAATCCATGGTTTCCCCCCAAATTTTATCTAATGCATGGTGACTTTTTGGGTTATCATGAGAGTTGAAGAATTTCCTCCATAGTGGGTAGGAATAGTAATTTTTTAAAAACACATGGAAGGATGTTTAAAAAAAAAAAAGTGAGGGGAACTACAACTGGAGAAAGTGCTGACAGTAAAGAAACCTACCCAGGTTGTGGGGCAGGCAGGCAGAAGGGGAGTGGAAGCATGCTGAACTCAAGTCTCCAAATACCTGCTAGAAAAGCGTCGCTATATGCTGACGACATGTTACTATATATAGAAAACCCTAAAAAGTCCACACAAAAACTACTAGAGCTGACTGAAGAATTCAGCAAGGTAGGAGGTTACAAGATTAACGTTCAAAAATCAGTTGCATTTCTTTACACTAACAATAAGTCAGCAGAAAAAGTAAAGAAACAATCTCCTTTAAAATAGCACCCAAAGTAATAAAATATCTAGGAATAAATCTAACCAAGGAGGTGAAAAAATTATACACAGAAAACTGTAAACCATTGATGAAGGAAATTAAAGAAGACTTTAAAAAATGGAAAGATATCCCATGCTCCTGGATTGGAAGAATCAATATTGTTAAAATGGTCACACTGCCCAAGGCAATCTACAGATTTAATGCAATCCCTATCCAATTACCCAGGACATATTTCACAGAACTAGAACAAATCATTCTAAAATTTATATGGAAACACAAAAGACCTAGAATTGCCAAAGCATTACTGAAGAAAAAGAAAGAGGCTGGAGGAGTAACTCTCCCAGACTTCAGACTATAGAGCTACAGTAATCAAGACAGCATGGTAGACAATAGAACAGAATAGAGAGTCCAGAAATGAACCCACAAACTTTTGGTCAACTAATCTTTGACAAAGGAGGCAAGAGTATACAATGGAATAAATACAATCTCTTCAGCAAATGGTGTTGGGAAAACTGGACAGCGATGTGTAAATCAGTGAAGCTAGAACACTCCCTTACACTATACAAAAAAATCAACTCAAAATGGATCAAAGACTTAAACATAAGACAAGATACAATAAACCTCCTAGAAGAAAATATAGGCAAAACATTATCTGACATACATCTCAAAAATGTTCTTGAACAGTCTACCCAAGCAATAAAAATAAAAGCAAGAATAAACAAACGGGACCTAATGAAACTTACAAACTTCTGCACAGCAAAGGAAACCATAAGCAAAACAAGAAGACAACCTACGGAATGGGAGAAAATTTTTGCAAATGAAACCAACAAAGGCTTGATCTCCAGAATATATAAGCAGCTCATACGACTTAAGAAAAAAATAAACAACCCAATCCAAAAATGGGCAGAAGACCTAAACAAGCAATTCTCCAAGGAAGACATACAAATGACCAATAGGCACAAGGAAAAATGTTCAATATCACTAATTATCAGAGAAATGCAAATCAAAACCACAATGAGGTATCACCTCACACCAATCAGAATGGCCATTATTTAAAAATCCACAAATGACAAATGCTGGAGAGGCTGTGGAGAAAAAGGAACCCTCCTACACTGCTGGTGGGAATGTAGTTTGATGCAGCCACTGTGGAAAACAGTATGGAGATTCCTCAAAAGACTAGGAATAGACTTACCATATGACCCAGGAATCCTGCTCCTGGGCACATATCCAAAAGGAACCCTACTTCAAAAAGACATCTGCACCCCAATATTCATAGCAGCACTATTTACAATAGCCAAGACATGGAAACAGCCTAAATGTCCATCAACAGATGACTGAATAAAGAAGATGTGGTATATTTATACAATGGAATACTACTCAGCCATAAAAACCGACAACATAATGCCTTTTGCAGCAACATGGATGCTCCTGGAGAATGTCATTCTAAGTGAAGTAAGCCAGAAAGAGAAAGAAAAATACCATATGAGATTGTTCATATGTGGAATCTAAAAAAAAAAAAAAAAAAAAAACAACCTGAGAGGTCACAGTAAGTTTCCTGACCCCTAAGCTGAGATAGAGCAGATGAATACAAACTGACCAAGTCAACAGAAAAGAGAAGAAAATTCCAATAAAATGAACGAGCTTGCAAGGAGACCCAGAGCCCAGAGACTGACTGGCGTCTAAGGAAAACTGAAAGATGACCCCTGAAAGCAGAGTCAGAGGAGAATGAGCAAGCAGGAGAATGATTTCAAATACAGCTGAAAGAAGGAGGCAGAAAAGAGTATGGAAGTGTGGAGGGGTAGCCTCCGTAAATTTGAGAAATGTGAATTTTGTTTGTAACATAATGGCACAAAGGGGCCAAGTTATGAAAATTTTTCCAAGATCCTTATTCTAAAGCAAAGGGAACACAGTCGGCCCAGCTGCCTGGCCAAGGAAGACAGGGAGAGTGAACAGTCCGTGCTAAGAACACCTGCCTAGGTGAACACAGAGAAGATGCTCAGGTGGTAAGGAAACAGAATATAGGGAGTTCCGGCATTCCATAGAAATAGGGGTGAAAAACCACTGGGCCATGAGGGAGAAATGATGGAAAACAGCAAAAGAAGATAGAACTGAGAAACCAAGAGAAAAAAAGCAAAGACCGGCACAGGTAGCTGAGTTCTCCCAAGAGGACAGTTGTGCAGTGTTGTAACATTTCTGTAGGGGAATCAGGCCAATTTTTCATCCCCTCCATTATCCTAAGAAGTAGGAAGGGAAAAGACAAAATCCCTAGAAAAGTAGATTAATAAGCTCACTTTATATGAATCCCCAAATGTAATAATAATAATGGCTAACATTTTGACCATTTCCTGTAGGCACAGAGTATTACCTGTGTTAGTTCATTTAATCCATCTAACAACCCTAAAATTAGGTACCATTATTGTTCCCTTATTAGGAAGAGGAGAGTGAGCCATACAGAGATAAAGTAACTTGTCCAGGATCATGCAGCTATTCAGTGGATCAGCTGGGACCTTCACTCATTCTGTCTGGCTCTAAAACGTAATAAATAGTCCTTTGCTCTTTTTCTACGTTGCTTTGCTAGGGTAGGAGGGAATAGTTCTGAGCAGATGATAGACTGAAGTGCATCAGGTAAGGAGTCAGAGAAGGAAGGAAGAGAGAAGAGGGGTTGACAGAAAACTCGGCAGATGTCATCCGTTTCTCACACAAGTGTCATAGATCATTTCAGGTTGGATGGGCCAGGACACTCAGATTGATACTTTCAGTGTTAATATTTTTTAAATACAAAATTCACACATTTGTGGGAGCCAGTGAGTCCGGGTCTCCTTTTCTAGATTCACACAGTGCAGAAATGTGCTGTCTTGGTTTAAGGAAGGGAAAGAAAAAATATACTTCACTGGCTGTCCCAGCAAGGAGGCAGTGAACTCTGTTTCCCGAGAGCTGGCTTTTACATCCACTTTGCCAGGTATCTCACCACCTGGTTGGAGAACAGATCTGTGTTATTTCTAATAATTTTTTTATTTGTCTTTTAATAAGAGTTGTAACATTTTATAACTTTTCTCACAAGATCAACTGAGAGGACAAATGGAAGTTTGGGTAATCTGACCTGTACTCATAATAAGAGTTAAAGTACTACGGAGATGTCTTTGAGAACATCTAGGGGTAAAGACTGATACTTTTTTATGTACTTTTACTTACGTGCAATAAACTTTTTTTTCCTTTTTTTCTGTGCTGACATCTACTGGAGGGTATTGCTACATCTAAGGTATCTATAAGTCGACAGTGGCATTAAAATGTGATTGCTTTTTATTGATCTCGAGACAGAATCTCAATACTGCCTTAGCTAGTATCAAGCCAATGATTTTAAATTACAAAAATAAAAAGCACAAATGAGTTTTCCACTCCTTGATATCCTGATACATGCGGAACTCGTAGGTGGGGGCTGAAGACAGTTAAGGCTTTCATTCATCTGGTTACTGGAAGGCAACATATTATTTAGTGTTTTCCTTCTTTCTCAGTCTCTCACCAGTCAGCAGATTCTTTGCATGCGTTTGTTCACTCATCCAGTGTGCTGGTGGTGGACCAGAAGGCACAGTCCCTACCAGGGAGATGCAGGCAGTCTAGGAGAGCATCTGAAAGTCTCTTGATACTTCTTTTTCTTTTTGGTTCATATTTCTTTTATTTTTAACTGAAGTATAGTCAGTTTACAATGCTGCATCAATTTCTGGTGTCCAGCATGTTTCAGTCATCCATGTACAGACATACATTCCTTTTCACATTCTTTTTCATTATACGTTACTACAGGACATTGAATACAGTTCCCTGTGCTATACAGTATAAATTTGTTCTTTATCTATTTTATATATAGTAGTTAGTATTTGCAAATCTCGAATTCCCAAATTATCCCTTCCCACTCTCCTTCCCCCCTTGTAATTATAAGTTTGTTTTCTATGTCTGTGAGTCTGTTTCTGTTTTGTAAATAGGCTCATTTGTGTCTTTTTAAAATACTTCTTAAACATGTCCATAGTCAATATTTTACTGTTGTACACATTTTCAGAATTTATCTCTTGACACAGACTAACGTATGAATCAATTCTTCCTTCAGGAACAAGCACCATTTCTAGAGAGGTGGGCAGGTTGGTGTCTTAAGCTGCTCTGGCTGCCACAACAAAATGCCACTGACAGAGCGGCTTAAACAGTTAGCACTCATTTTCTCACACTTCTGGAACCTGCAAGCCTGAGACCAAGACCCCAGCAGAGTCCAGTCTGTGGGGGCTCTCTGCCCGGCTTGCTGACGGCCACCCTCTCACTGTGTCCTCCCACGGCTGAGAGAGATATCTCTCTCTTTCTCTTCTTATAAGGCCACCGTCCTATGAAGTTATGGCCCCACCCTTGCGACCTCATTTAACCTTCTTTACCTCCTAAAGACCTTCTCTCCAGACACAGTCACTTTGGGGGTTCAAGGGTCAGTATGGGAATTTAGTGGGGGATACAATTCAGTCCAAAGCAGTTGGGAACACCGTAAAGGCACTTGGCTAACTTTCTACATCAATCAAAACGGTATTTGACTTTTTCAAATCTAATCAATTAATACCATCTCTACATGAAAAAGGATTTAAGATTATCTAGTCTGGGGAGGGTTGTAAAGCTCAAGTGGTAGAGCGCATGCTTAGCATGCAGGAGGTCCTGGGTTCAATCCCCAGTACCGCCTCTAAAAATAAGTAAATAAATAAACCTAACTACCCCCCCAAATCTCAAATAAATAAATAAATAAATAAAATAACATTAAAAAATAAAAAAGATTAGTCTATATTAAAAAAAAAAAAGATTACCTAGTCTGTCCCCCTCTCATGAAAAGGGAAATGCCTTCTCCAACCAGATTATTTCTAAAGGAAGTACTTCAGGACCCTTGTTGCTGCGTTACCTTTTATTCTGTATGAGTTAAAGTAAGAAATTCTTTCATGTCTCTGAAAAAGTCCTTCTCACAGTCTGAAAAAGACCAAAATCACCTTGCAGAGACTCCCTTTTAAAAATAGGGGGTTTTACAGTGATTTTTCCGATCTATTTCTTAATTGAGTGAAGAGAAACGTGGCCTAAAATCCTTGTTCTCTGGCTTCACTTTCCCTTTCACTCTGAGAGACAAGAAGCCGCTGTCCTTGCTAACCACCCCATTAAGAGTGCTCTATCTGGGAACCGGGTCCCCACTGTGCTGTCGTTATAAGGAGTCCGGAAGGGTCCTTGGGACTTAAAGTGAGCACTGCAGGTGGAATGAGCTGGATCCGTGAGTCAGCGATGGTTCACTCCCAGATCACTTTGCCACGCGAAACTGAACAGTGTCTGGCGTCACTGGATGGGATTCTGACACTGAAAAACCCCCAGACGTTCCAGCTTATTCAGAAGTGCTCCATCTACCTCACCTCCAGTGTTCAAATCAAACTTAAGTTTATCCATGGCTTCTCATAAACCAGGATTGATCTCAGCTGACAGATGTTTACCAGGCACTGTCTCTGTGCATGGGAGGGCGCTGGGATAAAGTGCAAACATGATAGCAGTGCCTTCCCTAGGGACAGGGGAGAGATTCAAGAGCCCTGGCCAGTCCTGAAAAGACCTGACCTCTCCTTTGCCGCCACACCAACACATCCGGGACCTGCCCTTCCCCCTCACTGAGACTCACAGACGCATCATTGCTACCTCCTTCAGCACCATCAGGACTGAGCACATTATGTCATCCATTTCTGCTTCCAGTCATCCAGAGCAACCCAGGACTGCCGAGTCATCCTCTAACCTTGCGTTCTCATCCCCATATGACTCCATAGAGACCCCTCTGACCCATTGCTCACCGTACCTCACTTCCTAAAACCCTAAATTCCTAAAACTCTATATTCTGATACTCAAGGTCAGTCATGAGCAAAATCCCTGCTATCTTCTGAATTTTCTCTAAATGTCTGCTTTGCTGTCTTGCTCTAACTAAGAACTGGGTCTCCGTAAGCCCACTTGCTTCCCCTGTAGAACCTCTAAGTGGTGGATATTTTATGTCCCAAGTCTTCTTGCCGTTGGTCCCTGGGAGAGGTTGATGTACTCCGTGCTCCCCATTGCCACTTCACACTATCCTCCTTTCCTCTCTCCTAATCCCCCTTCCCTGCACCCTGCCTCCCCCAACACACACACAGCTTCATGCCACGTATCATCGGACTGTAATACCAGTCTCTCTCCTTGCTGTGGTCGCCTGCAGACCCTCAGATTACTTCTTCGCACTGCATTAAGCCTTTAGCTCCTGGCTGAATGAACTCTCCAGTTCTACTCTTGCCACTAATTTTGGTGATTTTAATATCCATGTATAGGCCCCTTTCAACACCACAGAGAGAGTTCCTCAACACTCTGTGCTTCCGTGATTTCCCTCTCAACTCTAGTTCACCTATTTAATCCCAAGGCCATACCTTTGACTTCATTATTACCATAAACCAAAATGAATCAACATAATCTCAATTTTAAGCATCCCATTTCCTGACCACCACATCTCCAGGACCTATGGTCTACTGAAACTTCCACGTTTCACTGTCCAGTGTCTCCCGTATCTTCTTATTTCCCTTCTCACGTAGCTTAGATTCCCTACTCCATCATAATATATCCCTGAGTTCTCCCTTAACTCTGTTGCCTATATCTTGCTACATCTGGCAAAACCCCAGCTCTAGTTAAATCCAACTTTCCACTTACTCTCTTCTGCTCCTGCACAGTAGAATAGAGCTAGAGAAAAATTAGTATCATGGCTGACTTGTCTCATTTTAATTTCATAAAAATCATACTCACGTCTGTACTTTGGGAAAGCCCAGCCATATGTACCCAGCAGCAGTGCACACAGCAGCTCAGTCATTCTCTCACACTATTCCAGGCAACTATTCAAACTGTTAGAAGATAAACTGAGGTGTATTTAAAATGTTAAGAGTTTAAGCAAAAATTGATTCGAATCAGGCAGCACCCAGTCTTGCAGAGAGAAAGGAGCTCTGAGGAGCTGTACGAAATAAAAGACTTTT
Source organism: Vicugna pacos (assembly GCF_048564905.1). Lineage (NCBI taxonomy): Eukaryota > Metazoa > Chordata > Mammalia > Artiodactyla > Camelidae > Vicugna > Vicugna pacos. The sequence continues at coordinate 69,123,884 of NC_132997.1, read as the reverse complement.
ATAGGAAGAAGGTAGCGGAAACAAGGAAGTTATAGTAGGCAAAAAAAGCAAATTGATTATCTCAACTTTCCTTTCCTTTAGGGGGTGACGGGGGTCTATCAGACAGATTACTTAAAAATACTGATCAGGCCATTCCTGACTGACTGGCTTAATATTCCATTTGTGGGAGATCTGAAACTGGAATTAAGTCTTCACTTGGTGATGTGGGGCTTAGCCTGTGAAATAAGAGTGTCCGAAAGAGAACTTGCACTAAATTCCTCTGTCATCTCTCTGCCCTCTCATGTAACACTGCCTTCCCTTTTGTAACTGTATGAATTTCCTATATTCCTAAGGCTAATTGTCTGCTTGGAAATAGATCCTACTCAATTTCCCCTTGAATTCACTTCAGTCAGTGTAATACTACTCCACCAAAACTGCTTGAGTCTAGACTTTAGATCAACAATAATATCATATTGCTAAATCTAATTTCTAACCTAATTGCATTAGTTAGTCTCTCCCACTTCCTTGTAATACTTTTTTTCTCCTGGGCTCGCCACACCTTTTTGGTTTTCCACCTCCCCTGCTGACTGGTCTTTATGAGTTTCCTATTCTGGTTCCCTTTCATCTGCCATGTAAACATTGGTCTTTGCACGTATTGCTACTCTTGATGATTGTATTGTCTCGTGGCTTTAAAGCGTTTATACTCTGAGGATGCTCAAATTTTATCCTCAGCTGCACCACTTTTCTGAACTCAAAAATTATATCTTACTTCCTACTTGAAATTATCATTTGGATGTCTTATAGTCATTTTAATATAACTTGCCTAGAATCAAATTCCTTATTTTTCTTTCAAATCTTCCTCTTCTGTAGTCTGTCTTGTCTTTGTAAAGATAACACCATCTATCCAGTTGCTCAAGTTGAAACTTCCTAGATGCCTTTCTTTCAAACTCCATGTCCAATCCTTCAGAAGCTTATGTCATCTCTATCTTCCAAATACATTAAGAAAACTCCATTTCCCCATCTTTACCGCTAACACCCTGGTGCAAAGCTATTATTATCTCTCATAGAGATTATTGAAATTGCCTTCAAATTGATCTCCGTTTCTCTCCTTGCAAACAAAATCATAGTAATTAGTTTACATTTTAAGTTAGATAATGTCACTCCTCTATCAAAAACCTCCAATTGTTTCCCATCTTGGAGCGAAAGTCAAAGAACTTAATGACTTGCAGTATTACATGATTTGCCCTCCCATCCCTTCCCTTTCTGACCCGATTTCTTACTTTTATCTTTCTTGTTAACTCAGCTCCAGCCACATTGCCACTCACGTTTCCTTAGACATGCTGGATACGCTCCCACTTCAAGGCTCTGCACTTCCTGTTTCCTCTGCTGGGAACATTCTTACCCATATCTGCATGGTTTGCTTCGACTCACTGCATTCTGGTCTTTGTTCAAGGGTCATCTTCTCAAATTTTTCCATAACCATTCTATTAAATTACAATTCCAACTACCAATCTCTTCCCCTGAAATTTCTTATTCCTTTTCTTTTTTTTCCCTATAGAACTTATTCACATCTGATTTTCCATATATTTTATTTTCTTATATGTGCAAACAGAGAAATTGTTATGTTTATTGGACCAGAAAAGATGGTTCATGTGAAGAGGACATTTTAATTCCTTTTTAAATTTATATTCTGTTGTACCTTAAGTCATTCCTGGCATATAATTGGCTCACAATAAATACTTATTGAATAACCAAAAAAGAAGTCAGCAGTCTAATTGGTGGAAAAGCTGAATTGAAATAATGAGCCATGCACTCCCACTTACAGAGATGCACCTTATTGACACTCCACTTTACAAACTAAATCTTTCTCTCATTCGTATGAGCATGTTTGTGGACGAATTAGAGTTAGAACCTTTAGCCGTGATGAACCTCACGTCCATCAGTCTCGGTGTCCTACTGGTCAGAATTGTTATTTTAGCCTTCATTCAAATATTGCTCTTGAAGGCTAGCAGGGCTTATTATCCTGTAGACAAATCCTCCTGTTTTGGCATTTCTTTTAGATTGTGTTGGTGTATTTCTGGTGTTTGTCCTAGTCTCCTTGGCTCAACCCTACACAGGTATAAGTTGTGTGTAGGCATCTAAGAGACCATAAGGTTGATGTCTAGCAATCAAAAGTTTCAATAATTGTCCAACAGAATCCTCACACAAGGAAGGGGGAAATGCATGGATAACATTCATTCATCCTATTTTTCTTTCATCCCTTCACTCATTCAGTGGATTAGCTTTCAGTGCCTACTATGTCCAGTCACCACCAGAGTGTCCTGCACCTAAGGACCAGAAAGTCTGTTTTAATTTCAACTCTAATACTTTCTCTCTGTGTATGTTGTTGTCCTGCTTTTTTCCTCTGTTCCCTCTAAGTGGATTCTATTCCCTCTACTTCTAAAAACAGGCTTGAACATGTGACTTGCTTTAGCCAAAGAAATGTGAGCAGTGTATTGTATGCTAAGTCCCAGCCAAAGCTCTAAGAGCTCTATGCAGTTTCACCTTTGCCCTCTTACCTCTCGCATGCGAATGAGACAGAGCTGCTTCTTCAGCCTGGGTCCTGGAAAGAGGGCGACGTGAGACAGAGCCAAAGGTGATTCACCACTGCCTTGGACCTGAGTGAAACAAACACTTGTCCTTGTGACCCACTGAAATTTGGGGTTTATTGTGCAGCATGACCTAGTGGATAAGTGTCACAGTTTTCTCATTTATACAATGAGGACAATGATGGTATCTTCTTTGTTTATCTCAAAGATTTGTTAAGAGGCTCAAGCAAGAACTATAGGTACAAAAAGTTTCATAAAATTCTGCTATACTATTCAAATTATTGTTGGCACTCTAAGTATATGATATTCCAGGATCTAGAGATATCTATGTTTCTCTGTTCCTGTACATCAGTGGAATAGAACACTTTAGGCATTTCATGGACAAATTAGGTTTTCCTCATTCTTACTTATTTTAAAAAATAAGGCTAATGTTGGAAATGAATTCAATGAATTGAACTGAATTGAATTGAAATGAAATGAATGAAGGCTATTAATGAGACATAAAAACTATATCCTTAAGATTTATCCCTTTAAGACAATGTCTGCCTCACCTCTCTGCCCACACACATTTATTACATAAATCTCACATCCCTTTTCTCTATCCTCTCGCCAATGCATTATATCACTTTTACTGGATTTCTAGTGCATGTTTGAAGTCTTCGAATTTTGAGTTAGCTTGATGAGGATCTTGAGGAGTATCTGTCAGTGGGCATGATTGGCAGAGGCTGCCTGTGGTGGAGCTGGTGTGCGCACAAGGTTAAGTGTAGCTTCAGACCTTGCCCCTACTTTCCTGCAGGGGAGGTGCACGTCCAGAGGCTGAAAGGAAGTGTTGTATATTGAGACCAGTGGGCTGGTCCCTGTTGGGATTGGGGGGCAGTGAAGCATGTATATTACCTCATTAATCTTCACCACAAGCTTACCATGTATATGTCATTATTTCCATTTTGCAAATGAGAGAACTGAGGTTCAGCATGGAGGCATGTTTTGTACAAATTGGTAAAAACCAGGAGCAGTTTCTTCTATAACCCAAGGCTTTCTCCTCCAAATTCCTAAGTTTTTTCCATCACATGCTTTATCTGGACATATCAGTTTATACGTTGTGTCCCGGCGAGTACAAAACTAGATGTTAATTTTGGCTACAGCATTTGAATACCTATTTCTCAGCATATAAGTGAGTGCAGCTTCAGTGAGAACCCTCGGATTTTGTTTTGTGGCAGGGGATTTGAGGAGTAGGCAGAGAAGTTTGGGTGGTGATTATGATTCCAGTTAATGATTTTAAAAAGTAAAATGAAAATTTCATCAGATAGCAGGAGAGCCCAAATCCTGTTTACACAGCACAGCTGAAATGTGACTGATAGGAAAATCAGAAAGATCATAAAGTGGTGAATGTTCTCTGAGATTAACTCTGGTAAGTAGAGGAAATAAAGGCAGTTGATAAGAATAGGGTCCGTGGCTTCTAAAATGGAAGATAACATGATTATTATTCTCTGAGTTAGTTACTTATCAATATTTTTGTCTCATGGAGGGACTACTCCTATCTTCTCTTCATCTGTCCTGTGTAGATCAGGAATCCAGGTTATTGGCCTCCAATGGTTTTGGTAAATGGAGAAGTCTGAGACTGATTCTGCTTATAAAAATGCCTTGAAGATACCTCAGAGATTGGCTGAGGAAGCTTTGGGCAGACTAGCATCCCCTGAATAGAAATCCCAGAAGGCAAAACCTGTGGGTAGAATGGAGCTTGATTAGGATGCTTTTAAATAATGTGAAAATGTTACATTTTGCCGTAAGTCAACAAATAAAATTTTTGCTGCAAGACAGCATGGTGCAGTGATAAAAAGCTCTTCTGTTGAAAAGAGGAATTCAGATACAGCCTCTTCCATATGCTCGCTTCCAGGAAGTCACTTAACTGCTCTTATTCTCTTGTCGGTTAATGTGTGAAAGGTACTTAGAACTGTGGTATACAGTAAGCACGTAGCACATGCTCGCTGTTATCATTACTGATGACAAATTGAAATGAGAATGGAGTAATCATAGGTCAGGTGTACAGAAACTGGGGTCAGGTGGCCACTGAGGACCTGGTCTCAGACACGTCCTTACACCACTGACAGAGTTCAGTTAATATTAATCTAACCCTAACCCAAGGACACCAGCTATTTTCAAAACAATATCTGCTAGCTGCAACTTTGTATCTCAAGGTTGTCCTCCCTTGTAACTCTGCAATCATTTCAGACCCCAACCAATTCTTGCTTAGTAAGCACCCTTACTTCTTGCCAGCTCCAGTTATAATTGTTCATATGGAACTCATGTAACTAACTGTGGTCTGGCAGTTTTTGCCTTATAAGCCTCCCCCATTTCGTAGTCTAGTGGAATTCAATTCAAGTGCATGTTGAATCTGTGTCTTTCAGGCTGCACTCCTAACAAACCCCAAATAAATAATTATTTAGTCAGGTGTCTGTTTCTGAAATTTTGGTTAACATTAGTGTTAATTATTATTTGTGTAACATAGCATAACATCTGCTTTATAGGTTTGTTAAGAGTATTAAAGACTTATAAGGGGGCAGATAATTCGGTTTGTTTATTTATTTACTATTTCAGTGGAGATACTGGGGATTGAACCCAGGATTTTGTGCATGCTAGGCACGCAGTCTACCACTGAGCTATAGCCTCCCCTCTAGAGTATTAAAGACTTCTAAATAAAATAACTAATAGAGTACCAAGCAGAGCTCAGTGCAGTGGAGAGACTACATCGGTGTCATTTCTTAGCTCCATTACACAGAGATTCAGGAATCTGAGTAGGACCTGGATTTTTTTGTAAGTTACCTAAGTGGTTTGAATATATATATAGACTTGGGAATGACTAACCTAAATACACTAAAAACTGCTAGGGAGATTAGCTATTATTATATTTATTTAGCATGTACCCTGTTCCAGGTATAGCACTGAGTCCTAAAGAAAAATTTAAGAACAAAGAGACATGGTGTTTGTCCTTAAGAACTGATCATCTAGGTGAAAATGAAACATGCATATTAAAACAAAATAAAGCAATAGCATGATCTGAGGACTGGATAAATCAAACATTGAGAAGTTTTGTAGAGGCTGAGAAGTTAGAGGGCTTACATCTACTAAGGTAGAGGCAAACGACAAAGGCAAGTTGGAATGGCCTCTTGAGCCTGCCCTGACATCATACATTGCTTCTTTTTATCCTGAAATTTGCCATCCAACCCTTTATGATTTTAGACCAAAAAAATGGCTTAAGTATTTTGAAGAAGATGCTCCCATTTCCCATGAATAGTGATGATTTCCTACAGAAAACTCATTCTAATTAAAAATATATTTACTTTCATCTTACATATTAATAAAGAGAAACACTTCCAAGGAAACTCAATCACTTCTCCAAAAGGACTGCAAGTGCCATTTATATTGAAGGACATTTTTAACATTTCATATTCACTGCAACTTCTTATCCACAGATGTTATTGATTTATAGTCTTGGTCTAAAAAGAAATTTAGATTTGACTCATGGTCTTTCTTGACATACAAACAAAATATGTCTTTGAAAATTTACGTGATAGAGACAGACAAACATTTTAAGAATTTTAAACTTAGATGGGAAGACTTGTATTACTAAGCCTGATTCTGAGTGACCAGAATTTAATCAGTACAATCTCAGGGGAAAAAAAAATACTTCTTTATATCAACTATAATTAACATGATGCACTTTTGATCTACGTGTCACTGACAAAGATGCAGCCCACATCTCTGGGGAACTGATTGTAAAAGTTGATGACCAGAGAGCTTATTGTTGTCTTGAAGCTCTTTCTTTGAATTTGTAGTCCAAAATCAACAGAGTTGGTTATAAACCCAAGGAAAAGTTGAATCATGGAAATTGAGAGTCAAAAGTCTGCATTCTCTTATTTATGAGCTCATTTAAGAAGAAATAAAACAGAACAAAACAACATGGTAGTGAGAGGAATTGAGTTTTTGAACTGACAAATTTTTTCCTACATGGTACCGTTGTTATCAATGATTCTTGACTGGAGAACAGTCTTCCTTCATCAAGGAGAGTCACCCCTGAACCTTCAGAAGGGACACACTTGGAGTGGGGAAGAAAGGATGGAAGGACTCCCACTTGTCCAACCAGAGAAATGGAATCAATCCTGCTGAACAGTGAGGTGACAGATGACCCTTCTAGGGTGATGCCACTCTTTGTATGACAAAAATCTAGGATGTGACCAAGTGAGTGGGTGGTGGACATGTGGTGAAGGAAGGAATAGTCAAAAGTGAGAAAATTACAAACTGAAAATCCAAAATGTTAAATGGAATGCTAAGTTCACCAGAATGAGAGGAGGTATACAGTTGCTTGGAATGAAAGTCACTGTCCTTATTTCTGCATGGAAATCAACATTATTATATCCATTTAACTGTCTTGTCTTTTGTTTTCCTTTGCCCCAGTGTTTTCCCCATCCATTCTTTCCTGCTGCTAAATTCATGTTACTGGAAACCTTAGTTTGACATTACTATTCCTTTGCTCGAAACCTTTCATGGCCCCTTGTAGTTGGTAGGACTAGGGAAAAGATTTCTTATTCTGCATTTCTAAGTCTTCCAAAACACCTGTCCCGTCCACCATATCGGAATCAGCTTTCCCTTTTACTCTCTACTCTCTGTTCTCTTGTGCTGCTAATGTCTCTTTAGAAGTGTGCAAGACCTTCAAAGTCATTGGCTGTATGAATGAATGAATGTATGGTCAAGAAAGGTAGTAATAGAAACCTTAATTAAGGTGACTCATGAGGCATTGTTTTGAAGGAAAGCCCTACAGAGATTAATATGTTACTGACTGAATATGTTACGGAGGACTGTGCTAAGGCAGAATCTGTTGCCGAGTAATTATTTGAAATCTTGTACTTTTCCAGGTCATAGTCCTGGACAAAATGCCAACAGATGCTTCTTTGCTTCTAAACCACTTTCTTTTCCTTTCTTGCCATCTGTCTCTCAAGGGTTTATAGGTAGGTTTTCCATAAAAAAATCCAAGACTGGCTTGTTTACTTGCAAGCATCTTGTCTCTCCATCCTCATCCCTGCATTTTTGATCTTCTCAGTCTCAGCTCATGTATTCCATAGCTCTACATATTCCTTCCGTCTGCCCACATACAGTATCTGGGATTTTATATTCTGCATTCACGGATCCAGTTAGTCTTGTCACATTGGCTGTTGATCAGTAATTCTTGAATAATACAAACATTTAGCATATTCTTATACCAACATACCTGATGATTCTTCTCAGTGGGGACAACTATCAATCTATTTGATATTGGGTTTTTCCCATTAAATATGAAATGTTTATTTTTCTGATTATAATTTTCTACCTGTTCATTATAGAAAATTGGGAAAAGAGCTAGAAGTGAAAACCGAAACAAACAAGAACTCCACTCACTATCCTTGCACCCCGTGATGAACATTGTTTTGCTATATACCTTCCTAGGCTTAAAATGTTTTCTGCTTTGTAAATGTAATACGGTGAATGATTAAGAAATAAATGTGTATTAGCATCTCATCTCTCCTCTTCTACCAGTAAGCAAAATAATTGGTTTCCCTGTAACCTCCTCCCAACCACTGAGAAAATCAAGAGACTTGGGGGTTAAGTCCCTTTATGAGGATTCAGTTTGTCTCTGAAGGGAGGAGTTTGAGAGAAAGTGTCAGAAGCAAAGAGCCAGGGGAATTTAGTGCTTCCTCCTGGACTGGGGAGCAATGGAGAATGAAATCTCCAGATTGGGAAATAAGGCTCCATATGTGTGCCAGTGTGGAGGACCACTGTGAGAAATACCCTCGGAGCTTCCAGAAGCAGGAGTGTCTGAGAGGCAGATGGTAGGGACCATACTTGGTAGGAATATCCTGTAAGTTAGAAGCACTGAAAATATGATAAATATTATGGATTAATAACTTGGCCCCTACATTTATTTTCTCTAACTACTTAAATCCAATATTATTTGTAAGTTCCTTTGATGTGGAAGGAAGCCCTAACAGTGACAGTGAGCGAGTAGGGGATGGAAGGACTTTAAATTAAAATTAGAGAAATATAGGTAAGCATCATTTTGTATAACTTGATATTGGTATCTAAGCTTCTTTCAGAGAAAATAATTAAATACATTTTAAGGCAGAGAGAGACAGGTGCATCTGACACCTGGGATGCATGAACTTTCTAATGTAGAGTATTCATTTTATTCTGGAGTTTCCAGTTAACCTAGTAAAGAGAGAGATGTGATGTGCTGTATTCTGTTTGTCTATGCTTAAAGGACTCCTGCGAAGAAACCTAAAATGAAAACATTTTTCTGCTTTTCTGACCTCCTACTTTTAGGGAAAAAAAACCCCTATTAAAAGCCTATAAAAAATGCCTGTGTATAAGGAAACTCAAAACAAAAAATAATAAAATTCTTTCTCTCTCCCTTTGTTTTCTCTCCCTCTCTGTCCATGTTCTTGTGTATGTCCATGCGCCTCTAACAAATTTAAATTCATAATTTATATACCAATTTTAAGTAGACTTTTAAAAATTAAATATAATGATCATTTCCCAGTTCCAAGTAATCCCAAACATGCTATTTCATGGCTGCATGGTTTTCCACCATCTATGTAGCTGATGCATATACTTCATTGTCGATTCTCATATTGGTGGTAGAACAAGATTGTTTCTGATTTCCCTCTGTTCTAAAAATGGCTCCAGTGAACATACTTTTCACTTAAGATTTTGTGTACAGCTCTCATTGTTTCTTCAGAACATGTATATCCCTGGTAGTGGGGTTGCTGAGTTAAACAGAATATTCTTTTTCAGACTTTTCGGTACCTAATTCCAAATTACGCTCCAGAACACTTGCAATAACTTACATCACACCAACAATGTGTGAGGGTGCCATATTTCCCTTCCTTTGAGAAGGAATTGAAGATTTGAACCATGTCACTTCTGAAGGAACCACTTCTGGCATCCTCTGACAAACTCTATCTAGCAGAATTGTAATAGAAAACATCTGCACTGTAATTCTATCTATTACTCTGAGTTTTTGAAACAGTAGGATGTAATGGATTCTGAAAACTGCTTAACAAAATTGATGGTGATTTCTGGTTAAAAATTCTAGAGTAGATGCACTATTAGAAAGCTTATGATTGCTTGAACTTTCATTTGGCTTCACAGCTTTGCTTGAATAACTAATCACAGTAGCACACAGCCAATTTAATGACATTTTCACCCCATAATAGAAATCTGTTTAATTAGGTGCTGTGATACTGACTTCATCTATTTAAAGAATGTCCTTTAATCTTCTTCCCGGATTTGGAGATCCTGATAAATGTTGTTTTAAGATATTCTTGAATCATGCAGGGTGTTAGGCAATGACTCATTAATAAGACTGTCTATGCTTTAGACAAGTCAGTCATTGGGATGGATGGGCTCTAACGAATAACATGATGAGTGAAAACTGAATAACTGAGTGAATATGATGATTCATTGATAATCTTTAAAAAGCTGTATTGGTAATATCAACATCGTCTCATCTCTCATATGACTGTGGGGAACTTGAAAATGAAACCCTGGTACATGGCCCATTAGAAGATGTGGAAGCATGCCAACTGCCCAGATATCTTTAGCTGATTTAGGTCCAGATGGGATCAGTGATAATTACTTAAAGAAAAATCATTGTAAAAATAATGATCATGTTTTTCTACTGAAGGACAAAAGGCTTGAGAAAGATGATGATTCTGGGTATATAATGGAAAAGTCATTGCCCACCAGAAGAATACTTGGCATTGATCTCTCAGATTCCAAACAGCTTTCAGAAGGTCTGAGTCTTAGCGAGAATTCAGCTAGGAAAGATTACTAAAAGTGATCCTCTAAACAGGACAGCTTGTCATCTTACAGGTTGTTCTTGGATAATTGTCATGAGAATTCTTATGGCAATCTATAGACTCCAAAGAGTCCATGGACATAATGAGATAATGTTTTCAAGTCTCCCAGGAGATGAAATTTTAAGCAGATGAATTTTAATCTTAAAAGGCAAGATGAAGGGAGATTCTAGGAAGGCAGTCAAGGAAGTAATTTCCCAATCCCCATAAACAGAGCAACTAGATAACCAAAGTATAAGTCTATGAATAACAACATCAAAAACCTATGGATAGCTAGCAAGTCTATGGAGTATTTCCTCTAACCCCGAAATACAAGTCTGTGACAAATATCCACCAACAACTTCTAGAACTTCCTGGTGTCAGAATTTCTGAAGGAAGAAGCAGAAATGGACTGAAACATGGAGTGACCTAAAAGTACAGACTCCCAAATAACCCAGGTACTCACTGAAAAGCACGGGGTGCCAACTAGAGAACAACGTCTAAAGCTGACAAGGGTTTTCACCACTCTAAGGGCGACACACAAGGGACCCATGGACAAGTCTAAATAAATTGGAGCAATTCAGCCCCTGTGAACTCTTTACACTGAGCAGGACTCCCTTCCAAGAGAAGGCTCAAAATTGAAGAGAAATTGGTGATAGTGGAATCAAAATTGAACAGCATATGGACAATGGAGACAAAAAAAAGGAGATCAAGATAAAAATTGAGAGGGTAACAGAGCTAGGAAACTTCAGAAAGCAAATCACCATATTCTTGCTCACTATGTGAAAGCAACAGGAAAAGGGGAGGGTCCGTAAAATTAGAAAAGATATCCTGAATATGTCTTCTAGAAGTTGAAGAAAACTAGTTTTGCAAATAAAATTGACCAGTATGCTATATTGAGAACAAATCCCACCTAAAATTACTATAAAAAAGAGAATGTAAAGCAAATAATATTCCCATTGACAACTAAGGTATACCAGACCAGACAGGCATTTCATAAAACAGATTGAAACTGTAACGTATTTCAAAACAGACAAACATATATTAAAAAATGATATGATATAAAAAGCACCATGAATCAGAATTAGGAAAACTTAGAAGTGAGATGACAGAACTCAATTAAGAATTAGAAATAAGGGAGAAAATAATTCTAGAAATAAAACTGGACTAAAAAATACAAAGGACAAAAATGAATAAACACAGCAAGTAACATATTATGCAATTTATATATTTATTATGTTTATTATTTATTGCTTGTCTCCACTGCTAGCATGTGAGTGTCAGGACCACAGGAACCTTTCTCTGCATTTCAGCGATGTAGCTCAAACATCTAGAACACCTAGAAGCTACTCAAAATATGTGCTGGGTGAATTGCTGAATTTCATTAAACTGCTAAGAACTAAAAGTGTGTTTGTTTAGTTTGGGTTACCTTAACTAGTACAGATACTGCCTGGCTCATACAGTAGAGAAAACCATTTCAAACACAGTTGAAAGCGGTTAGAGATACTTTCACTGGACCTCAGTTTATGCACATCCATCTAAACCCAGAGGACACCAGACTGTACAGATGCTCCTTCGGTGTCATAAGGGTGTAGTTAAAAGAGTATCCAAGTGAGTAGAAGGAACTCTTACATTTTAGAATGTAAGAGTTACATTCAGGAACTTTACATTTGCAAAGGTCAAAAGCAAACAGTGTAAAATAAAAACAAATTACAGGCATATGTCATTTTATTGCGTGTTGCAGATACTGCATTTTTTTTACAAATTGAATTTGGCAACCCTACAAAGAGCAAGGTTATCAGCACCATCTTCCAACAGCATTATTTTTTAAAAATGTGTACATTTTTTTAGGCAGAATGCTACTACACACTTACTAGACTGTTGTATAATATAAACATACTTTTAATATAGGAAACCAAAAAAATTCATGACTTGCTTTATTGCAATACTCATTTGATTGCAGTGGTCTTGAACTGAACTCACAATATCTCTAAGGTATGCCTCAAAGAACATAAAAGAATCTTGTAGAACAGTGAGAATAAATATACTTCTGTGTTCTATATATTTCTAGGAAATTGTTTTTTAAAATTAATCCCTCAAGGACTCTTTTTGTAAAGCAGCAAAAAAATACTAGTTGAAATTGATATACTGTTTGAAATTGATATTATAGACTAAAATGCTCTATTTTGTGATTTAATTTTGAGAATATGTTGTTTTGTAAACTATGTTCCCACTATAGTTTATACACTTAAATAAAAAAAGGGATTATTATATAGTGTTTAAAACTAGACTTTTAAAGTAATAATATAAAAGAAGTTTTCATTCACCATTTTAAAAATTTAAATTTATTTTTCTCATGTATGCACATGGCACGTTTTTAAACACTTAATAATTGTAGACATCTGTCATTTGGTGGGGCACCAATCATCAGAGCCTCTGTTTTAAATACCTTTAATTCACCCCTCCAGGTATACTCTCTACCCTGTCTCCCTTGCTTCCTGTCTGTGCTGGCAGTCTGGCCACATGGACTTTATCACATCCCTCTAGTCTCTGATTTGGTTCAGCCAATGGGGAGCTCTGGCTGGAGATCAGAATGAAGTACAAGGGTTAAGTGAGTACATTTATTTCCCTTGGCTTTCTCTCTGAAAGGTTGTCTTGAGTGGCTGCTTTCAAAGCCATTGTTTCTCTTTCAAAGCCATTGTTTCTCTGTCAATGCTCCTCTTTGGGGTGATGACTCTACCAAAATAGCTTATGTGAAATCGCATTTTATTGGTTAATCTGCATTTCTTAGTGTTATTTAATTTGTATTCCCAGCAAAGTTAACCACAGTTTCATATTCTTGTTTTATTGTTCATTTTTCTATTAAGTTACTCAATTGTAGAATTTCCCTAAAAATTCAGAATAACAATTCTTTTTGGTTGTATGCATTGCAAATAACTTCTTTTGGTCTTTGACTCACCTTTTAAGTTTATTTGTGGGTTCTTTGTAATACATAAACATCTTAATTTTAAGGCAGTGGAGTTGCCCATCTTTTCCCTGTGGTTTGTCCTTTCTTGTGTGTTTTACTTAGAGGTTTCTTTTTCAATCCATGTGTAAAAGATAGTTTCCTGTATGTTCTTCTTAAGTTGTTAAATTTTTGTTTTTGACATTTGAGACTTTAAATACATATTTATTCAAACTCTTCTAAACTCTACAGAAACAGCAATAAAAAAATGAATAAAACTTCATCTCACTGTTTTCCTCAGTAGTATTTCAAACTTACCTACTACATCGGGCACTGTATTGACTTTTAAAAGATGTGAGATGTACCATTAGAAAACAGACTTAATTCTAATCTACTTACCTGCTATGTGTCTTTGAATTACATAATCATTATTAACCCCGTATTTATTCATCTATAAAACTGAAATAATTATATGCTTTCTCACTAGATTAAAAATTAAATTCTTGTAATTATACATTATAAATTGTGAAATTATAGACATATTTTAATTAATATTCTTTATTGAATCTCTAATCAGTACTCCCTGTTAAAAATACTGACTGGCATTGGTTTCATATTCATTCATTAAACTAATATTTATTGATTGGCTAACATTAGCTAATTTCAGTCATAAAAATCTTCACTCTCCTCCTGATACTAAATCTTAGAGCCAGTTTAGGTGAAAAGAAAAGCTATAGTCATTATTGTACTTCAAAATTGCTACAAATGTAAGATTTATTTTGTGTCTGTATGAGCTTAAACATCTGAATAAAAATATAAAAACATTAATTTATTATCCACGTGTTTTAAATGTTTTTAGTTTCTACCTAGACGTGTGTTTAATCATCTACATGACTTTATCCAGTTATCTATCTTGCAGCCCATCACCATGTAAGACTCATAGGCATTGCCAGTACCCTGCCACTTTGAAAATCATATGGTAAAATTGGTCCACTTCCGAGTGTAAGATGCTGGATATATCAGAATCCTAGTAACATCAACCCGCCATTTTGGCTACTGTATCAGCTGATTCAGATTGAGGAACAATTGTATGAACTTAGTGAGGAGTATGTGCTGTTATAACTGAAAACATCAGCTGCCAAGTGGCCTACTTCAGTCATTCAGTCTTAGATGAGCAAGCACACACAAATCAGCATGGTCACACTGTTACCATGGTGACCATTCCACTAAATGAAAATCCTTAAAAATGCCCATCAGAAGGTTGTATGTTGTTTTAAAAGCATTAGTTGTGAAACATATGTTTATATCACAGATTTGGTCTTACTGAGGGTTGAGTTATGTTCCTAATGTGTGACCAGATGTTTTATATCATTCTTTTCATAAAGCAGAAAGTCTGCTACACAGGCATTTCTTGTTTATGAATATTAGCTTCCCTATGTTTCTACGGAGGGTTTTAAATTGGTTTCATGTAGTTGTTTGTGTTGAGGGGAAAAAAAAAATCTCTGAAACATACCAACCAAATCTCTGAAAAACTGTTATATATACAAAATTTATCTATCATCTTTAAAAATTTTTTATCATTTATTTTTCTATTGAGGTATAATTTACATATAAGATTGTATGACTTTAAAGTGTGCAATGTGTTGATTTGGTACATTTATATACTTCATTATAAATACAACTGTAGCATTAGCTAATACCTTTCTCATATTGCATAATTATTTCTTTTTTGTACTGAGAACATTTAAGATCTAGTCTCTTAGAAACTTCAAAGTATATAATACAATACTGTTTACTATAATCACTAGATTATAGTGATCTCCAGAATTTATTCATCTCCTAACTGCAAGTTTGTCCCTTTAATCAACATCTCCCCAATTTGCCCAACCTTCAGCTCCTGACCACTATTCTATTCTGTTTCTATGAGTCTGCCTTTTTTAGATTCCACATATACACACTATCATACAGTAATTTATCATTCTCCCTGACTTATCTCACTTAGCATAATGCCCTCAAGGTCCATTTGTCACAAATAGAAGGATTTCTTTCTTTCTCATGGATGAATAATATTGCATTGTATATAGATAAAGATATAAATCTTCTCTATCCATTTATGGAGACTGAGGTTGTTTCCATATCTCGATCATTGTGATTAATGCTGCAGTGAACGTGGGAGTGCAGATATCAATACCCTGATTTCATTTCCTTTGGGTATTTACCCAAAAGTAGGATTGCTAGATCAAATGGTAGTTCCGTTTTAAATTTTTCAGGAAACTTCATTCTGTTTTTCATAGTGACTGAACCAATTTATATTTACATACTAAATAGTGTGCTATTGTCCTCATTCTCACCATCACTTGTCATCTCCTGTCTTCTGGATGATAGTCTAATGGGTGTGAAGTGACATTCTATTGTGGTTTTGATTTGCATTTCCCTGATGATTAGTGATGTTGAGAATTTTTCCATGTACCTGTTGGCCATTTGTATGTCTTTTGAGGAAAATGACTATTCATTCCTCTGTCCATTTTTAAATGATTGTTTTGTTATCTGAGTTGTATGATTTCTTTATATATTTTGAGTATTAACCCTTTATCTAATATATGGTGTGCAAATATTTTCTCCCATGCCCTAGGCTGCCTGCTTATTTTGTTGATGGTTTCTTTTGCTGTGCAGAAGATTTATAGTTTGATGTAGTCCCATTTGTTTATTTTTCATTTGATTGCTTGTACTTTTGATGTCATATCCAAAAAAATCTGTGCCAAGATCAATGTGGCAATTTCCCCTTTGTTTTCTTTTAGGAGCTGTACAATTTCAGGTCTTATGAGTGACTTTGTAATCAATTTGGAACTAATTTTTGTGAGTAATATGATACAGCATTTCAGTTTCATTTGTCTGCATGTGATTATCCAGTTTTCTCAATGCCATTTATTGAAAAGATCACCCTTTCCCTATTGAGTATTCTTGGCTCCCTTGTCAAATATTAGTTGATCACATACATACAAGCTTATTTCTGGGCTCTCTATTTTGTTCCATTGGTATGCAGGTCTATTTTTAATGCCAGTGCCATACTATTTTAATTGCTATACCCTTTTAGTATAGTTTAAAATCTGAAAGTGTGATGCTTGTAGCTTTGTTATTCTTTCTCAAGATTGTTTTAGCTATTTAGGGTCTTTTGTGATTTCATACAAATTTTAGGATTGTTTTATCGGTTTCTGTAATAATGCCACTGGATTGCATTGGAACGATCAATGGCTATGGGTAATATGGACACTTTAATTACATTAATTCTTCCCATCCATAAGCAAGAGATATCTTCCCATTTGCATATTCTTTAATTTCTTTCATCCAAGTCTTATAGTTTTCATTGTACAGATCTTTCACTTCCTTGGCTAAATTTATTTCTCAGTATTTTATTGTTTTGATGCTATCATGAATAGCATTGTTTTCTTTATTTCTTATCTGGCTTTGCTTTTAGCATCTTAATAAATAGCTAAAAAAAGAATTCATTTGTTCAATGAATTAAAGAGGTGAAAAGTACTAACAGTATAAGAAGAGTTCAGTACTGTCCATGTCTGATTATCAGCAGAAATAGTTACAATAATAAACACAACATGACTTGAGACATTTTTGATGTTCCTATTTTATTCTTAATGCTTCTCTAAATTTTTGTGGCATTTTATGTATTTTATTTGATTCTTACAATATCTGATGATATATTAAATGTAAGTTATTGTTATGTCTATTTTATATGTGATAGAAATGTCCCTACATGTCATTCAGAATAGAGCAGGGTATGCTGTAGTAAGTAACAAGTAATCCTAAAATTGCAGTGGTTTAATAAAAAACATTTTATTGCTCATTTATGCTACCTGTCCATCTGGAATTGCCAGGGCCTATACTTCATGTTGTCTCAAAATAGGAAGCAAGTTGATAGAGGCTTCATTCTCTGGGGGTATGGCTGGGGTCAGGGAAGGACAACTCATATGATTCAAACTGAAAGGTCTACATTTTATCAGCCAAAGGAAATCACAGACCATGTGTAATTTCAAATAAGCTGGCAAGAACAAGCTTACTCTGTGATTAGAAGTAAGAAAATCAGAAATACTGCATGGACAGCACTAGAGTGTGAGAAAGATACTCAAGTCAGGATTCCTACTACCATACTAACCATTCTGCCTGATGGTTTAAGCCAAAATGCCTAAATTGTTGGAGAGATCAGATAAATAACCATCATATGAATATCCAGTTAATGAATCAGGAAGGAAATTGGTGTCATAATTCAGATATGACAGGAACTTATGCTTGTTGCAAATTCTGAGCAGGGGGAGGTTGAATTTGAAACTGATTTTAAAACACTGGTAGAATTTGGAGAGATATAGCTGGGGAAGAGCTGGTGATAAAGAGATTTTAGGTGATGCTGACAATGAGAAAGGAGAAGAGAAGTGTTATGCAGAGAAGTCACTGTAAATTTGCATTTAGTTTAGGTGAATTCAATTACAAGAAGTCTGGTGGCGTGAGAGAGAAATAAGAGATAGAATTTAAACCATGTGCCTGCTTCCAACCCCCATTGCACTGAATGAGCCATATGTCCTGGTGGGAATGTGAGATAAGAGATTTGAATCTGCTTTTCCACCCCTTGTTCTCAGTCCCCTCCTATCTCTGAAAGTACATGGTATGTTATCACAGAAAATTTGGCATGATCTAATGTTTAGCACATGTTTTTCATGCAATCTGATCCTTAAGCCTATGCCAACTACTTCACAACTTGCTCAACTGAAGCAACAACTATTTTTTCAGTGTTAAAAAATAAACTAGCTATGTTGGACTTGCATGTTTATTTATAAACCTGAGAGGCTATTTAATCAGTTTCCATAACAGTGTCTTCTAAGTGATGTCTAAGGGTAGTTTAACTATCTGTGATGTTCACCTTGTGTTCTGACTTAAGAATCTAGCCTCCGTAGACTGTGAATTCGTAACTCCACTGTAAAAGACACTAGTGTCCAGTGGTTGGGGGAAGAATTAGAATTTCTATTTACATTTATTATTAACTTCATTCTTTTAAAGTATATGTGTGTATATTTATATATATGTATTAATACAATAGTGTGTGTATGATATTCATAGGTAAATAAATACTCATCTATTGGAGGTACTTGCTCAAAAACTATGAGTGTATAATAAAAAAAAAATCTGGAAATTACTGATACAATTGATTTTCCAGAAATGTAAACAAGCACAGGTGTCAATATGACCATGAAGCCATTTATCTGAATGGCCAGAAGGAGCCACATCAGAAAATTCTGGGGAATTGGAGGATAAGTTTGTACAAGCAGGTTGAGAGGAGATATGAGCAGTGTTGAAAATGAATCTAGTCTTCAGATTTCCTTTAGAAACTAAGCTAATCTGGATATATGAAAAAATTATTCAGATGGCCAATGCCGAGTTATTAATCTGAGAAGAATTGTCAGGTTACATCTTTGCTCAGCAATGAAAAAATGCTGTAACCAGTTAGTGATGTCTGCTTTAGGTTCTGGAAAGGGGAGTGGAAGCAGCGGTGTAACATTTAAAGATCCTGTTGATACCTCAGATCATTTAGTTAAATAAATACTTGCAGTTGTTTCTTGCAAAAATGAGCATTAGGTCTACCTGAGTAATTTTTAAAACCATATACCTTAATTTACTTGTATAAACCCACCTATTACCTTATATTTTATGTGGGGAAAAAAGCTAGTACAGTTCCAATCTGATGCTGAATTTCTGTTACATAGACTGAAAATATTTGATACTCATATTACTAATTTGATCTCTATAGAAAAAAAAATGTATGTAATTGAAGGTCATGTAGTATTTTTTTTTAAGTGAATTATCCAAGTTGACCATGGAAGCAGTCTAAATTAATCATACATTGTCCCAGAGCTGCCTCTCTACTGTCACCAGGCACTAAGTCAACTCCTCTTGTAATCATAGACATAATATGGAGAGAATTCAGGTAGTTTAGACAGAAACTTTGGGTAGAACATGTCCTTGGGTGTGTCTCCCGGCTCCTTGCCTGCTGCTGTGTTCTTTGAGGCAATTGGTCCAAGACTCTGGCTCCCAGACCTGATGGCATATTAGGATATTTCTGCTTTATATGCCCAGCAGTGTTTCCCTTGCACAAGAAGTTTCAGTATTATTTAAAAATGAAAAGTAAAACCTACACCTTCTAGAGACATTTCTAACCACATTCTCTTAAAAAGTTTTTCAGTGGAGAGCCAGTCTGAGAGAGGAAAGAGACAGCACAGACCTACTTCTTATTCTCAGTTCTTTTGCTTTCCAATTTGTAATCTTAGACAGTAAAATAATCTCCTTGGCTCACACAGTCTTATCGATGAGAAACATAATAATTTCTGCATGTCAGTATTGAGATAAATTGTGTAAATCCCCAAGCTTGTGCCTAGCCCCAGCAGATACAAACAGAAGGCATCAATGATATTATTATATTGTAACTGAACCTAATGTCTTCTCTGCATAGTTGCCCTTAACTATCACTTACAAAATAAGATGTAGTGCCCAGAGATGTATCTACATAGAAACAAGGAAGTTAGTGTCAGTTACACATACTTCTAAGTGGAGCTCACTACTCCTGGTTCTCACTCGGACTCTGAAAATAATTGTCTCATCTAAGGATGAGTTGGGTTACAGTGGGAAGAAGTTTCCCATAATGGGCTAGTGCAAGGATGTAATTTATCATCCCAACAGGCTTAAAATTGAGAGTGAGATAAGGTGTAAAAATAATTTAAATTATGTGACTTTTGAAATATTTATTGACCAATCAATTGGTCTTATTTATTGATAAACTCATAAAATAGTTCTATTCAAAATCTATTTTCAAAAATAAAAATTTTAAGTCAATGGATGGAAGAAATATACCATGCTAGAACTAGTTTTTACAAAGC
The DNA here is from genome assembly GCF_048564905.1 of Vicugna pacos. NCBI lineage: Eukaryota > Metazoa > Chordata > Mammalia > Artiodactyla > Camelidae > Vicugna > Vicugna pacos. The sequence goes on along the minus strand of NC_132997.1, from coordinate 69,103,573 downwards.
AGGATAAGCTATATCAATTTCAGAAAGAGGGGGTTTCAGACCAATAAAAGCTAGGCAGTAAGAAAAGCATTACACCATGATAAAGGGGTCAATTCTCCAAGAAGATATAGTAATCTTTAAAATGTATGTGACTAACAAAGGCATCAATTTATATGAGGCAAAAACTAATAGAATTGAAAAAAGAAAAGGATAAATCTACTATTACAGTTGGAAGACTTTAGCACCCCTCTATTAGAAACTGACAGATCTTACCATGCAGAAAATCATAAGTTGAGTAAGTAAAAACAGCACACAGTAAAATCAGTAAGTTAGACATAGTTGCACCTAACCAACATGAATCAACTGAATGTAACTGACATCTATAAACTACTTCTTCCAACAATAGCATCTAAAGAAATTAGAAAAGAACAACAAAGACCAAGGTCAGCAGAAGGAAGGAAAGAGTGAAGAGCAGAGCAGTAATAAATACCAGAAAAACAGTAGAAAAGATCAATGAAACAAAGAGCTGGCTTTTTTAAAATAAACAAAACTGATTAACCTTTAGCTAGGCTCATTAAGGGGGAAAAGAAAAAGAGAGGACCCAAATAAACAAAATTAAAATGAAAGAAGAAAAAATTACAACTGATACCTAATTATGGTTTGAGTTGCATTTCCCTGATGATTAGTGATGTTGAGCATCTTTTCATGTACCTATTGGTGGTCTGTATTTTTTTTTTTTTTGAAAAGTATCTATTCAGGTCCTCTACCCACTTTTTTTTATCAGGGTTTTTTTGTTTGTTTGTTTGTTTGTTTTGATGTTGAGCTGTGTGAGCTCTTTGTATATTTTAGATATTAATCAATATTTGTTTTCAGATATCTTCTCCCATTAGTAGACTGCATTTTCACTTTGTACATGGTTTCCTTCACTGTGCAAAAGTTTTTTAGTTTGATACTGTCCCGTCTGTTTATTTTTGCTTTTGTTGCCCTTGGCTGAGGAGACATATCAAAAATAAAAATTGCTAAGACCAATGTCAGAGTGTCTAGGAGTTTTGTCTAGGAGTTTTATGGTTTTAGGTCTTATAGTTAGGTCTTTAATCTATTTTGAGGGTTTTTTTTTTTAATATGGTGTTAGAAAATGTGCTAATTTCACTCTTTGACAGGGAGCTGTCCAGTTTCCCCAACACCATTTATTGAAGAGCCTGTCTTTTCCCCATTGAATATTCTTGTCTCCATTGTCATAGATTAATTGACAAAAAGTGTGTGGATTTATTTCTAGACTCTCTATTCTGTTCCACTGATGTCTCTTTCTTGTGCCAGTACCACACTGTTTTGATTACTGTAGACTTGTAGTATAGTTTGACATCAGGGAACCTCATACCTTTAGCTTTCTTTGCATTCTAGGGACTCCTTTGGTTATTCCAGGTCTTTTGTGTTTCCATACAAATTTTAGAACTATTTGTTCTAGTTCTGTGAAACTGCCTTTGGTATTTTGATAACTAGCCTGTATGCTTTTTCTTAATTCTTTGAGGTTTTAATTATAATGTGTCTTTCTGTGGGCCTCTATGGCTTCATCTTGTTTGGGACTCTATGTGCTTTCTGGACTTGAATGTCTGTTTACTTTCCCTGAGGAAATTTTTCAGCTATTGTTTATTCAAATAAGTTCTCTTCTCCTTGCTTTCTCTCATCTCCCTCTGGAACACCTACAATGCAAATGTTAGTATGCTTGATGTTGTTCCAGAGGTCTCTTAAACTGTCCCCCCTTTAAAAATTCTTATTTTTTCTCTTCAGTGTGGGTGATTTTCACTCTGTCTTCTAATTCATTGATCTGTTGCTCTGTATCATCTAATCTACTGTTGATTCTTTCTAGTGTATTTTCCTATTTCAGTTATTGTATTTTTAGCTCTATTTTGTTCTTCTTTGTACTTTCTAACTCTGTTAAATGTTTCACTGTGTTCCACCCATTATTCTCTCATGTTGGGAGCATCTATAATCTTTACCTTAAACTATTTATCAGGTAGATTTCTCTATGGGGAGACCTTCATTTAGTTCTTTTCCTGAGGTTTTTTCTTGTTTTTAACTTTGAAATATATTCCTCTGTCTCCTGATTTTGCCTAATTCTTTGTGTTTATTTCTATGTATTAGGTAATTTGGTTACATATTTTGATCATGGAGAAGTGGCTCCAGGTAGGAGATGTCCTGTAGAGCCACACTCCCCTCTGGTCACCAGAGCTATATACTATAGAGGCGCCCCCTGTGTGGGCTGCACGGGCCATTCTGTTGTGGTGGGGCCGATTACTGGTAGGTGGGGCTGGCCCCTGGCTGGGTTGCTGTCAGGGTCTGCCTTGTGCAGTGTCTGCTGGTTGACAGGTGATTGGGGACAAGTTCCAGCATAGCTGGCTACTGAGCCTGAGGGCGCCTGAGTCTGGTGCCAGTCTGCTAATGGGTAAGCCAACAGCACTTACAGATTAGAGCGATGACTCCAAAATGGTGCTAGCCAGCACTAGAGTTTTCATGGGAGAGCAAGCTCCTAAAAATGGCTGCCATCAGTATCTATGTCTCCTGGGCAGGTCCCAGTTGCCTCCTCCTCCTGCCTCCAGGGGCCTCTCCAAGATCAGCACATGGGTCTGAACCAGGCTCCTCTCAAATTACTCCCTCTGCACTGGGACTTGGAAAGTGTGGGATTTTGTGCATGCCCTTTAAGAGTAGAGTCTGTTTCCTTCAGCCCTCTGTACTTCCCATGGGCAAGCCCCGTGGTCATCCAAAGCCTAGTGTTTGGGGGATTTCTCTTCCTGATGCAAGACACCCAGGCTGGGGAGACCAGTGTGAGGCTTGGACCTCTTGCTCCTTGAGGAGAACTTTTGTAATTGTGATTATCGTCTTGTTTGTGAGTTGTCTATCTGGGAGGTGTGGGTTTTGACTCTACCAGATCTCCACCCCCTCCTACCCATCTCACTGTAATTCCTTTTTTATATCTTTAGTTGTGGATAATATTTTCTGCTTGTCTTCAGGTCATTCTCATAGATAGCTGCTCTGTAGTTGTAATTTTGGTGTGTCCATGGTAGGAGGTGAGTTCAGGGTTTTCTTCCTCAGCCCTTTGGCCACACCTCTAAGCATATAATTTTTAACTGAGAAAATATTCTTTCTACAAGTTATGGTACCTGGTAAGCTCATAGCACATTTTGCTAAATATTTTCAATTTTATTTTTTATTATTGAAATATGTAAATGTTTTTACCTCGGTATTTTCATAGCTGCTGTCTTTTCTTCCTCTATGCAGAGTACTTTTTAGAAGAAAAAGCTTGTCAAGTAAGTCATCTTTCTTTGTGATTCTTGAGGATATTTCCCAGTTTAAATGCTGAAAAACTAGCCCTTCTCAATTATACCCCATTTCAGTTCATAATAAAAGTTTATTCATAAATTTATCTATTTTCATAGAAGCTCCATGAAAAGCATCTTTCTACAAGGTGAGAGAGCAAAAGTAAAATGACTGGAAATTAAAATGCATATCATTTTAGTTCTCATTAAAAATAGTTCAGTCCCCCTTTCTCTTTTTTGAGATAAATTTTAGTATCTTTCTCTTTGCAAGATTTATTTTCAGTAATTACAATTTGCTGAAAGCTTCAAAGGCTGACATTTTGTGGCAGCCCATTTGTTGAATAGTTGACTAGGGATTTCCAAATAATTTGCGAAAAGGAACACCAAAATTTACCAAATTTACAATCATATATTACAAAATGTATCAAAAATTATAAAAGAATTTCATACCATTATAGGACATTTAGATTGACTTTAAAAGTAAGTCTTCAAGTGTGGAAACATTTCAGAAACCTTTTTGATGACTGTGAATGGAATATGAAATTATGTACTATCATGTGGAAATTTATCTCATATTAAAAAAAACTTCAATATTAAAAAAATTCAGCTGGGGTGGTAAAATAAAAAGTTTGAATAAATAAAAACTGAAAAAAATTCTGTTGCCAGCTGAAATGTGCTATAAACATTAATGGAATTTCTTGAGATTGAGGCAAATGACTCAACAGGGGGAAACTCAGATCTTCAGGAAGTGATAAAGAATATTAGAAATAGTGTAATCTGTGATATAAAATATATTTTCCTTATAATTAAGAAATATATTACTAATATAAAGAATTATTCTGTTGGATTTTATGATGCATGCAGATGTAAAACAAAGGAAAGCTAAAGCATAAAAATGACAGGTAAATTGACTTATGTGGCTTTAAGAGTTCTATATTTTATGCAAAGTGATGTAATATTAACTTAAAATGGACTGTGAAAAGTTAAAAATGAATATTGTAGTCATTAAGCAGCCACTAAAAATGCAAAGATCTATTGCTAACAAGTCAACAGATTAAACAAATTCTTTCAAATGTGAAAAACCTAAAAAAGGTAGGGAAAAAGAAACGGAAGAAAACTGATGTTATAAAGAGATAAAGCAAACAGTAAAATTATAGACCTAATCATTTCCCACTGAAACATACCAGTAATTACATTATATTTAATGAACGAAACACGTTAATGGTCCAGAAACTGTCAAAATTGATACTAAAAAACAAATCACACTGTATGCTTTCTATAAGAGATATATTTTAAATAAAAGACAGAGGTAAATTAACAATAAAAAAATGAAAAAAGATATGCCATGAAAATAGTAAGCATAGAAAGTTAGGGATATTAAAAGAAGGGATATCAAAACAATGTAAGCTTTACACAGAGTTTACTAGAAGTGAAGACTGATATTTAGATATTTAATAAGGAAAGATGATAAATTCATAAGGAAGATATAATGATCATAAATATTCATGTATCTAACAGCAGAGCCTTAAGATATATGAAGCAAACATTGACAGAATTAAGAAGAGAAATAGATAAATCCATTGTCATCGGAGAATGTAACAATTCTCTCTCAGAAATTGATAGAGCAATGAGGCAGAAAGAGTAAAAACATGGACGGTCGGAAAAATGCTATCAACGAGCATGATCTCACTGACCTGTATAGTACAATACACACAACAAATGCAAAGTAGACACATTCTGTTCAAGTGCACGTGGTAATTTCAAGAAGATATATCATTTGCTGAGCCATAAAAGAACTCCTAATAAAATTTTTAATTAAGTTTTATACTGTATATTCTCTTATAATAATCAAATTAGATACAAATAATAAGAAGCTACCTAAAAACTTTAGTCTTTTTCCTAGTCTAAGCCTGTCTGTTAATACAATCACATGGGGACTATATTAGTTACCTCTCTCTGTATAACAAATCGCTCTAAAGCTTAGCCCCTTAAAACAATAAGCATTTGTTTTCTTATAACTTCTGAGGGGCTGGGAGCTGTTTAGCTGGGTGGTTGTGGCTCCGAGTCTCTCCTGAGGTTGCAGTAGAGATGTCGACCAAGGATGCAGTCACTGAAAGGCTGGATTGGGCTGGAGAGCTGGCTTTGCAAGCTCAATCACATGGCTATTGGTAAGAGGCCTCTCCGCAGGGTTGATTATGACATGGTAGTCGGCTTCCCCACAGCAAAAGATCCGAGAGGGAGAACAATTAAGATAGAAACTGCACTGTTTTTTATACCCGAATTATAGCATCACTTCTGCACCATTTTATTGGTCACATAGCCCTTGGTACAATGTGGGAGTGGGAATGCTATCCAAAGATGCAAGTTTCGGTAGCCAGGGTTCATTGGGGACCATCTTGGAGGCTGGCTACTATGGGAAGCTTCCAAAAATACTTAAGACCTGGTTCAACCTCAGATCAATTAACTCAGAATCTCTAGGAATTGGGCACCTGTTTTTCTTTTTTCTTTTTTTTTCTTTTTTTCTTTTTTCTTTTCCTCCCCTCTTACACTCCTGAAATCATTCTCAATGTACAGGATTGAAGAATATTATAGTAGAGGAAGTTCATTCTAAATCATCAGGAAGTGTCTATACCTCCAGATCTGGGTAAACTAAATGAAACTCCAGTCCTAAAAGGCAGAAAAGGCATCATAAAACCGACATGGAATTCCTATGATTCATTGATTTGTAAATCTATCAGTCGGTCAGGATTTTCAAAAGTACTAATGAAAATTTCCATAGCACCACTGAGTATCTGCAAATGTTGTAAGCATTTCTATGTGCAGCCAAGTTTGGGAACCAAATCTTTACGTGATACATGCCACTGGAGCCCACTCTTTTTCTACCTAATTTGTTGTTGGAGAGGCTCGTGGGCTCTCTCAGGCTTTCTGAAAGATGGTTTCATTTAACTGGCCATCTGGAGAAATATTACAGCTGGAGCTGGAAAAAGCCACCTTCAGCACTGGTGAGAAGAGGCTGTATTCCATGTTCCAGGGCAGCTTTTCAAAGCTGCACACAAGGTTTTCATGACTTTAAAACTCCAGGTAGGTAAGAGGAGGTTTCTATTGCCTTTCAGTTTCATGCTCATCTTGGAAAATATTGCCCTTAGATCCAGACCTCAGAAGCAGTGGGCAGATGGAAGTCATTTGGTTGGAGAGTATTCATTATATTCAGAAGCTCCCCAATTTCGACATCTCTGTATTCAGATAGTACATAGAATGTGAATGAATGAATGAATTCACAGTTTTATGGATGGGAAGAAGGTTTTAAAAATATCCTTCTGTTTTATTTCAGATGAACCTAGAAAACATACTCAAAGAAAAAACATGAGTTGGGGTTTGACTCTGTCACCTTTTTCTAATCATATTTGTTACTTACAAATGTAGGCTTAGAAACAGATACAAATCGAGATGTAAGTACTGCAGAGGGGGCAGTATTTTATATAAAGAAGAGCATGCCTTTTAATATCAGAAGACCTAGGTTTGACTGTCTCTTTGGATAACTCGTGTAAAAATGGATGCTCTATCTTAATCTCTCTGGATCTCAGTTTCTAATTTCAAACAACTGAGAGTTGGACCTCCTCATTTCTAAAGTCATCCTTCCTCTCTAATATTTATAGACTGTGATTTAAATGTGCTACTCCTTAAAGGCTGTGGGTAATCTTACAGGGTGAGATTAAGGAGATTCTCAGCTTAAGGAGAGAAATCTTCACAAATGAAAATGGAAAAGCTCTTTTCTGCATATAGCTTGTGACTCAGATGCTCTTACAGCTAGCCTTTCTGGGGTGCAGATGGAGAAAGGGGCTGTCTGCATTTTGAAAGCAAAGAGTTTTTAGTAAGATTTACCGGAACACAACTGCCTCCTAGAAGCTGGCTAAGATAAGACTGATAAGAAAGCCAAGTGTCCTCTATACAAACACAGCATATAAAAATTTGAATTTATTTTTAAATGGTAAATGAAAGGACCAGGAGTGATTACTTGCATCACAAAAGCATTTGTTGTTCCTGTGAAATAATTCTTTTTGGGAGTGCTAATAACACTGATTTATCGTTTATAAATCTCATATATGATTTTGTACAGTTTCCAAATTATGACTAAATTTTAAGAACATACCTCTTATGAGAAATGAGGTGTGTCCTTATCACTAAGGCATTTATGAGCCCAGTTGTGATTGTGTACCTTTCCCTTAGGGCATGGGAGTTTCAAGAAAGCCAAACAGAATGCCTGCATAAGGGTCTTCCAGGTCAAAAGACTTGCTTTGTCCTGGGGCATTTGCTGACTATCCAAGAAAATTTCCATTCCAATGCTGTAGTTTGGATGCATCAATAACCTTTGTATGTTAGTATTTATAAAGATTAACAGGTAGATTCTGCAAACTGAGATGTCAGAGATGAGCTATTGAAATGAAGAATTTGAGGTCCCAGGCTATTGGGTGTAAATTTCTGCCAATTTACCGGAGACTTGTAATGGTAGAAGGTTTTATTTTTCCTGGCCCATGAATTAGAAAGAGATGGTTTAACTAACTCCCTGGGTCAATTAGAAATGTTCAGAGACTGCTTAGAGCATAAACCCCACCCTCTATTCTTCCTTCAACAATGGAAGTTGCTGTTTTCCTCACTTGCTATTTTGTAATTTACTCCCTAAACCCCGACCTAGTGTGGACTATAGACATGTGATGTGGAACGTAAGGTGAGAAGAGATAAAAGACTCCTCCAGAATAAGGACCCTGTACAAGGCTGTGGGGAAAACGGTCACTTTTTCTGGAAGATGGGGAAGACCAAGAGAAAGAGTGTTCCAGATTACGTGATGCTGACGCCTTAAAGTGATGACGTTCCTCTACATTTTAGCCCGTCTTTGATAAGTTTTTTTTTTAATTATACATTTTTCTACCCTTTTAAAAAGAACACAGTTTAGTTTGGCCTTTTCTGGATACGTCCAGGGTATCAATACATACGAGGGTGACTCTTCTGTGCAGTTATCAGCATGTTTCTCCCTTTCCCTTTCTCTTTATTTTCCTTTAATTTCATGCTGACCTTTATTCTATCAATTCATTCATCTTTAATTATCTTCTCTACTATTTTCCTCTCAGTTTGCTTTTTCTAATATGGTGCTGAAAACCAGAGCAACTCAGGAAGTAAAATCTGTAGTGGAAAATTATGAGATACATTTTTTAAAAATCCACCTATTTATGTTTATATATCTGGAAGGAAATACATCTTAATGTAGTAGCTTTCTCTCGATTGTTAGAGTAATTTAAATTTTATTTTCTCCTTTTTTGGTATTTTTTCCCAAATGTCTGCAGGGACCACGTCCTTGTCTTATAATTTAAAAGTATTTTGATTAATGTTTCAGTATACTTTATTGGTTTTGAATCTAAGCTCTGCCAGTAGAACTACAAGGTAGATGTCAGTACAGGTAGATGTCATTGTGGTTAAATTGCCACTAAATGACCTTTTTTAAATTAAAATACCTCTCTGAGCATCAGTTTCTTCGTTTGGAGAATACCTCCTTCATAGAACTGGGAGAGTTAAATTAATACACTGAGTGCCTGGCACACAGGGAGTGATTAAAAACTATCAGTCCCACTTTTAAGACTTTTATGGTAATTGAGGAAAAAGACTTACAAGACCAGATGACCTAGATTGAAAATAGACTTGGTGAAAAAGACAATTACTTCAGTATGTGGAGTTGATTTCTCCCAAAGTTTGCATTTCATACTGTGTTCCAGAAATCTTGACTGATGAGTAAGTGGGTGTACTGTACCCCATTGAGTTGTAATGTTTTTGAGTTAGGAGGGGACTTTCAAAACCAGTGAGCCTAAAGCTTTTGTAGTTGAAAATACCGGGAGGAAGATTTATTTATGTCTTACAGCAGCTTCGTCTGCTTGAGCAGTCAACTTGGGATTACTTGCTATCATCATAGTAGTATTTTTCTGGGGCTCCAGTCCTCAGGCTAGTGGCTGGAATGGAGAAGAGACAGCTGGGGAGAGAAGAACCAGAAGAGAGGAGAGAGGTGCTCGAGAAAGCAAATGTGAAGGCATCACCCCAATAGCAAGTCCAGAGTGATAAACATTTATCTTCAGCTCTGGCTCAAAATATACTTTCAGAGGGAAAGCCTTTTCATGCAGTTTTCTAAACTGTGGAACTAAGCAAAATAGGTATATCCTCACTGACATGCTGGGGATTCCTTATTTCAGAAGAATTTGCATGCCTTGTCTGGGGTCAGTGGTGAACAGAACTCAGCAGAACTCCCTGTGTTGCACTTGGAAAAGAGGCGATGCTATAGGAGGAGTAAGTGTTGAGCAGGAACCTTTTCTTGTGTCCCTAAAGTTGTTGATGCTAAAGGCATCAACACGAGAAGTTGTGGTGTTTAGAATTTCTATGCGATCTTTTGTTCTTCAACCCAAAAATCTCTCTTGTTCTTAATTTGAGTGATGAAGCTCATAGAAATGTTTGTATTTCTTAGACTAATATCAGACTTTTTTTCCCTAAGCTAATCATTCTCACAAATAGGCTAATTTGGGGGAGGGGCAATGAGAGAGTTCCTTTTCAGCTTATGGAAAAAGTGTTAATTATTCCTTTGTCAAGGCATCTAACTCTTGGGAAACAGCTCTCTCTTTGATGGAACTGTTTCTGTCTGTGGCTGTTATCTGAAAGCAGCCACCTGGTTTCAGGTCAGAGGAGGGGAAAGAGTTTAATTAAGTTTCCTCAGTACTGATTTGATTTCGAAAGACTTAAAAAGTACAAACACAATAGTTGTGCCTGTGATCTACCTGTTTCACTCTCTCACATTCCATCTTCCCTTCCCTTCCAGATCTTTTTGCTACATTTCCACATTCTGGATTTCACTTTGACATTTTTTTCCACATAAAATTGTCTTCTAATGGGTATATAAAAATTATAAAAGAAGATACTGTTCCAAATGCCTTGACATAAGAGGTTCAGTGTGCACAGATAAACCAGTGTGGAGAAACAGTAACAAGAAAGTAGTCAGTTAATTTAAAGTTGAACAGTTAATAAAGATAGTGGTTTAAGCATTCACTTGGATATTTATTCATGCATTCATTTAATATTTAATATTTGAGACTCTACTACAGTCTAACATCATACTCACAATTACTGACAGAATGACAAGCCACATTTGGTCCTTGTCTTCCCAGAGGTTACTATCAAGCACAAGGAATATTAGAGAGTGTTCTTATTTTAGTCTGGAGTCATGGGCGATAGTGTTGGCTTTTCCCTGCCATAGTTGTGTTTGTCCTTGGATGGGTCATTTTTTCTCTCTGTGCCACGTTTTCCTTATCTGTAAACCATGTGGGACTGGATGTGACCTATAACCAGCTTACTCAAAGCATGGGTCACTGCCTGTGTGCAGACAGTTCATTTCTGGTTTTGCTAAGTTTAATACTGAAATTAAGAATGGGCATTTAGAAACGTTCAACACAAGTTGACAGAGTATGTATATCTAGACTCATAAATATTGGGATTTTGAATTGAAGTCTTTGTTTTATTATTATTATTATTATTTTTACTAATTCATTCTCGCAAAAGTGTCAGTTCGTGATGGATTTGAAAATACAAACTGGTCCTTCATGACAGATAAGTGGTCCTAAGAGAATCTTTATAAAGAAGGAGTTCCATGGCTATTGGAGAACTGAAACGTAAATTGCTATATTAAGGGCTCTGAAAAACAGACAGAAAACAAACCTGTAGAATCCAGCATTTCCCAGACATACTGTGCTGTGGAACTTTAGTCGTCACAAAAACGTTTATAAGCCCTGATCCCCTGTGCGTGTCCTCCTCACTGTGGGTCTCTGACATCACTGCTGGGCCGCTCCCCTGTGTGGATGCCCTCCTTACCCTTCTCGGGCTGATTCTGCTCCCCACAGAGACCCTCTCATCATCCCCTCACTCACACGCTGAGCCCTGCAACAGTCCACCACAGACCTCACTAATGGTTTCAGGAAGGGATGAGAGGTAAGGAAAAAGTCAGAAGAAAATGTATTTTTTGGTTAGAGATTTCCTCTTATAGTAACTTCCTTTTCCCCACCGACAGTGGTCAGTTTTTTCTCTGATCATCAATGTCCTATGTAAAGGATGCTAATATATTTTCTACTTACTGAATAGCTACTTCATGTTCATCACTGTGTGTTCATTATTTCTAATCCTCACCACCCCCTGTAAAGTTAGGGTTCTTATTCCTTTTCCTGAGGAAAAACAGAGTTTAAGTAATTTTCTCAAAGCTAGCAAATAACAGTGCAGAATTGGAATTCAACTCTGCCAGGCTCTTTCCACTATGCCGTGCTGTCACTGTACCTCAAACCATCAAAATGCCTAAGTCAGTGTGGTTTCTTGATCCAGAACCTCTTGAGGAATCAGCAGAAGTCTTCAGACACACACTGTAACACTTCTACCTCAGAAAGCACAGGGCCCCAAATCGAGGGCTTTAACTTGAGAAATTGGTGGACTGTAGCCCAAGAGACTATCTCTAAACATCTCCAAACCTAAAAACAAACAAACAAACAAACAGGCAAAGTACTAAGTCCATGCAGCAATATACAAACACAGCCTATTCCTAAGATAAAGAAATTAACAATTTCCTTGGTGTTTCTTTGCAGGTATTTCTCACAGTTGCTTCTCAAAGATAATGAAAACTTCATTCACATCTTGTCCTCCCCACCGCCTTTTTTTTTTTTTTTTTGAGACAGAGATTTCTTTATTCCTGCTTGTTCAGCTCTTACAATGACTAAATACTAAAAGACGATCTTTTTAAAACGAAAGGCCATTTCTGACTCAGGAAAGAAATGTGTTTCCAGATTGGGCACTTGCCACTGCTTCTCTGCCTGCCCAGTTAATGCTAACAATCAACCAGAAAGCATTTGGGCCTCCTAGTGGAGAAAAACAGAAGGAAAAAATGAATAGGAAATTTGTGAATATTTATGAAGTTTGATTTTTTTTATAACTTTTCACTCCCTTCTGCCCCTTAGACATTATGGACTTTGGGAAATTCTTATTTGATTTTTATTCCAGTGGAATTGAAGCAGAAATCAAAACATACTATGATTTCTTGAAACTGACTTTTCAAAATTATTTCTCAAAATTTCTAAGGCTACAACTCTTAAGTATTATTCTCTCTGAGGAGTAGAATCATGGATGATTCTTCTTTTTTTAGAATCTCAATTTTGATAAAAAATTATTTATATGTATAATTTCTCATAAGGAATTTGAAAGCCTATAACCAAAAATGTTAAGTCATTTTCTCTAAATTACAGAACTCAAAGATTAAATTTTTATTGAAGCATAGTTGATTTACAATGTTGTGTTTGTTTCGGGTGCACAGCAAAGAGCTTCAGTCATATATGTAGAATCATGAATAACTTTGGCTTTCTTCTTTATATTTTTTCTGTATTTTCCCAATTTTGTAAAATGAACATCTAATGCTATTTAGTCTGAAAAACATATTTGCATGAATGTTGTAAAATATATGGATAAAGAATCCCAGATTCTATAGATGTTTAAAAGTGAAGGAAATGTTCAGGTGTGAAGGATACTGAAACTATTCATGAAATTGGACCTGAAGTTCAGATTTCTTTTGCAAATTTCCCTTTTAAAACATGAGTGATGGTAGCCTTTGTCTTAACACGAACCTGCTGACATATCATTTTTCACTAGCCTCAAATTCGGATGTTTTCTTTAAGATTCAGCCTGGGGTATTTCCCGCTGTGAGGAAGGTGCCCTTCCTTCTGGCCCCTGATCCCACTCTACTGCGGGAAGTTCCTTTTCTTTGGTTTGAGATTTGTCTTAACTGATTGGGATTGAGCACAAAAGGAAGTGGAGATGGGCCAATACTTAGTGATTTTGATCAATGTAAAAAGAAAGCCGGAGCCAATGACTCAGTGCAAACGACCCACTCCAAGGCCAGGGCCTCTCCAACTAGAACAATGATCAGGGCTGCCCAGGCTGGTGAAGCGCATGTTTGAAAGGACTGCGTGGCTTCTTTGCATGCAGCCCTAGAGGACTGACCTCTGTGAACTGCCATGTGGCCACATGCCCATCAGGTTGAGGTTGACGGCTGCTTATCTCAAAGGCTAGTATTGACCACTGTCTTGTGACTATGACCAAGCAGCACCTGCTTTTCTATGAAAACAGGGCTCTTGGCTGTGGGGAGTCCTAGCCCAGCGTTCCCCTTGTCTCTGTGTGCTACTGAAGTAAGAAGTAAAACCCAGCTCTGCTTTTGCTCCTAGGTTCCCAAGAACTGTAGCTGGGAAATACAGGAGTTGCAACTAATCATATCCTGACATTTTGCTCTCTGCAAATCAGTAGCAAAAGACATAGCAAAAATGTGTTTTCATGCTACTTGATAATTGGAAAAGGACTTTGAGGGATTTTAATAGAAGCAGTGACTTCATCCATATGCGAACCATTCCAAGAAAATGTATCTGAAACAGGCAACAGCACATATGCCCTGAAAGGGCTGCTTTATTTAGTTACCACATGTCACTTTTCAAGATGGAAAGACACTCATCTCTGGAAAACCTTCTTGGGTAAAACAAAAACTAAATGTGCTTTGAGCCTTTCTCTCTCTCATATGTATATGCATTTACTTATTCTTCCCCTTCCCATAAGTTATACGTTTGCATTTCTTTTCTGTTAGAATCAGCTACTTGAGGGCTGGAGGTTTTAATCACCCTTGTTGGATTAAGAACATTGTCCAGAAGGAAGTAGGTGTTCAAATATGTCTGTTCAATAGGAAAATAATATTAGCTAGCGTTTATTCAGATATTCTGGGGCCAATTAGTATGTCCCGTGACGAACCTCTTCTAGTCTCTGTAAGATAAATGTTATCGTACAAATTGTACCGATGGAGGGAGACACTGGGGTTTGAAATGGTTACATGCCAGGTCACATGATGGTAGAAAGTAGGACAGGTAGCCCCCCTACACACACACACACACACACACACACAGGTGGGCTGGCTCGGGAGGCTGCTTTTATTATTACTCTGATACTCACGTGAAAGGCAAGGAAAATGCTTCGTCCACAACCTACATTTATTTGTAGGGGAGGGTCACTTACTGCAATATAGTAAGATTTCAGCCCTCCGAAATCCTTAGGGATACTCTTGTTGAGAGGTAACAAGATCAGGGAGTGAAACAGTCCTGAGGTTGAATTCCAGATGGGTCATGCACAAGCTAGAAGATTTAGCTTCTCTGAACCTCCATGGGTTTACCTTGTAAGAGGATAATAATAAACACTTTTCAAAATTAAGAGAATTAGCATTAATGGATGACATTCTTGGCACAAAATAGGTGTTCAATAAATGTAGCTATCTTTTATGTTTTCTTCTTTAGAAAGAGTGGGCCTATAATGACTATGCTTTCACATTTTAATTATTCTGAAAGTGGAAACATTTCTAAAATGAATTCCATGTGCTTTTGTTTTTTTTAAAGGGTTATGGTGTATGTAATTTATTTTTTTCTTGATAGACTGAATCAATATTTCTGGCAGCTTCAAGACAATAATGCTTAGGCCCTAATTGTTTGAGTCTTTTGTCTCCATACTAAGTAACCTGAAATGCTCGATATTGAAGGTCCACATGTTTGCCTCTTCCCACCATTTTTTAATGGAACTCATTTTCAGTCTGTCAGCTCACGCTTTTTGTAGGATAACTGCTGACAGGGGTCCCAGGTACCCTATTCACATTTGTTACGTGGTATATTTGTTATAGTCACATATGTTATATACAGGGTAACTGTGGTCTTTTAGAATTGTCTACAGAATCTGAGGTGATAGACCTGAAGCTCTCCTAAACACAAAATAAATGTTTTAATATATGAAAATTTGAAGTACCCCTTTGGACTTTGACGAGGCCTTGCTGAGTTTTTGCTGCATTCTCAATACTTGGCCTTTGTCAGATATGTGACAGTCTGTCTCCTCCTTCTCCAAGTCAACAGGCTGTCTGTCAGTCATTCTAATGCCCTTTGCTTTCCTTCCACCCTCCACATTCCACATTTCCAGACTGCCCCCTCTGCCATTTCTATATTTCAAAATCTAAATCCGGCAGCCCTGGTTATCATTCAACTGTTTTTCATTTTTTATCAGCTGTCAAAACAGCTGAGTGCTAAACAATTGGTTGGTTGCCAAAAGCAGCATTAGGGATGGAGAAAGAAGAGGTGATTAAACCAGCTCTGTGAATTATTCACTCTGAGGCATCATCTTGGAACCAGAAACTGATTGCGTTCAACATAGTGCTTATAAAAACAATTCATTGATCTTAATTTTTATGTCTCTCCCATCTGAATCATGGGGGAGTTAACACACCATTGCATCGATCAGGGAGATGAGACACCAGATGCATCACATGATGACACAAGACAAGCTTCAACAATTCTTTAAGCTTAAGGACCGGACCAGAATTTAATGTCAACCAAAGTCCAGATGGGTGCTTTTAGAGGCGTTGTCCTGAAATCAGGCATCAAGCAGTAGGTCACAGGACCAACATTTGTCCATAGCCATGTCTCAAGTCTCTAGCCTGACCTTGAGGTTAGTGGCTAATTTATGTTCCCTTGGCCTTTTCCAGTTTCAAGATTACAGCTGAGGCTACCAACCAATTCTCTATTCCAGTGTCCAGGAGCCCTCAGCAAAGTTCACAGTCATAAATCAATCTCTCAATATTTCATGTACATGAAGTTGGGTAAAAAGGCAAAGGGAGCTCTTTTAAATTTTTTTTATTTTAATAGACTTTGTTTTTTAGAGAAGTTTTAGGTTCACAACACAATTGAGGGGAAGGTGCAGAGATTTCCCATATACCCCCTGCCCCACACATGCGTAGCCTCCTCCATTACCAACATGCCCGTCAGAGTGGTACCCTTATTACCACTGATGAATCTACATTGACACATCAGTATAACCCCAAGTCAACGGATTTCTGTTGTGAATAAGCCTTAGTACTGTGCTGGTGAGGTGTGGGGTGAAGGGAAGCATACTGCAGTCCAATTCTTATCAGAGAATAGGTTCTTATCTCATGCAGGAAAAAATTCAAGTGCGAGACATAGTAAAGTGAAAGCAAGTTTATTCAGGGAGATACACACTCCATAGACAGAATGTGGTCAATCTCACTCAGAAGGTAGAGGCCACGAGGTGTGGGGGTAGCTAGTTTTTATGTGCCAAGTAATTGCATATGCTAATGAGTGGGAGGATTACTCCAACTAAGTTGGGGAAGGGGCAGGGGTTTCCAGGAATTGGGCCCCACTGACTTTTTGGCTTTTACATCAGCCTGGGAGCTGTCATGGCGCCTGTGGGAGTGCCATGAGACTCAAAGTCTACTGGAAGTTGAATCTTCCGCCATCTTGGGCCTAGTTGCTGTGTCATTCTTCTAACAGTTGTCTCCTGCCCCTTTCCCTCCTGTTTCATTGGGATGGGATCCATCTTTTAGTGAGCCTGTGCCTCTGGACTGTGAATGTCACACATGCTTCTCAGCCCCCACCCCCTTGGGTGGGGCAGGATGGTTAATGTGGGCTGGAGTTGAGTGTTTCCCTAACCAACCCCCAGGTTAGTTAGGTTCTCATAATATCTCAGCAAATTAGGCTCTAGTTCTATAGTTTCTCCCAAGGGTAAACATTGTAAAGAAGTGAGTGCTGTGGTATATTTCAAAATGATCCCCTTTCCACTCCCCCTGCTGGAAACATGAATGAATTTTTTCCTGACATTTACTGTGAGAACCTGGTGGAGATCAGAGAAGTAAAACTCACAAAAGTGGGACCCCCACCATGATTGCCCCTACCTGGATTTTATAACTCCCAGAGTTGATATATCTGAGCTTCCAGAAATTCATTACTTACAGTTCAGGTTTCCCTACCCTAGGACTGGCTCCCGTAGAGGTTTCTAATCCTGTAAATTGTGATTCTCTGAGTTTGCCTGCTGGTCTCCAATTTTGGAGGCAGCAATTTGCTCTGTGACCTCTCTTCTCTTATTGACCTAAGAGGAGTTATTGATTTTTTAGCTTTTTACCTGTTGTTAGGATGGAGTAGTGACTTCCAAGCTGCTTATGTGCTGGACTGGAAACTGGCAATCCTGTTTTCATTCTTTATCCTTTTATTTTTGAAAAATAAATATGTCAGTTATAAATACAATATATGCACTTATGCATATATATTCAAATACTATCAAGACATATATAATAAAGAGTAAATCTTTCTCCTACATTAGTGCTCCCAATTCTTTTCTTTGAAGGCAGCTGTTAGCAGTTCCTTGTGTCTCCTTCCAGAAATATCATCTACCTACATAAGCATATATTTTTAAAACTTTTAATTTTAATTACACAAATAACATACTAATTCTCTGGGATTGTTGGTGTCATAGAATGAGTTGGAAAGTAGTATCTATTTTTCTGTAATCTGAGATTGGGCAAGATTGTGCTGTTCTCTAGATATTTGGTAGAATCCACCAGTAAGATCACCTGTGCTGGGGATTTTCTTTATTAGGAGATTCTCACAAATTCTTTGAATTTTTCTTTAAAAAATTGAAATGATTCAATTCTTTTAATAGATATAGGACTATTCAAATGTTCTGTTTCTTCCTGTCTCCTTTTTATCTACACTTTCAAATACAGTATCATAAATTGTCTGTGTCCTCTTACTGTCATTATTATTCCTGAATTGGCTAGTCCTGCCTTCTCTCTATTGTTCTTGGTCAGTCTTCCTAGAAGTTTATTAACTGTGTTAGTCTTTTACTTCTGTTTATTTTTGTTTCATGGATATTGAGGCTATGTCATTACATGTAAAAAAATTAAATTGTTATTTCTCCCTGGTATGTTGACCTTTCATTATAAAATATCCTTTTTCATTTCTAATATTACTGATTCCTTTAAAGTAAATTTATCATATCAGGATAGCCACAATGGCTCTCATTTTGGTAATTATTGTAAGTTTTCCTGTTAAGTTGAACATTTGTGTGTTCTTATATTTCAACTGTGTCTCTTGTATGAAGTATATTTGTTTTCCTTTATCTTGACAATTGTATTTTAAAATAGAATATTTATTCCGTATTTGTTGTACTTGAGCTTAAATGTATCATCTTAATATTCATTTTCAACTTCTCTCCCTTATCTTACTATTTCTTTTCTTCTTCCTTATAATTATTTTTGATTTTGTGTGTGTGTTTCTGTTATGTTCCTTTCTTATTTTATTACTGGTACATTCTTTAACCATTCTTTCAGTAGTTACCATAGAGATTATGACATATGTCCTTGATTTATTAAGGTTTTATAAAATTAGCAATTTACTGTCTCCCAGAAAATGTAGAGATCAAAGAACAATGTAATTTCTTACCTGGCTACCCATCAGATTTTGTGCTATTATTGCATGTAATTTAATTTATATATTAAATCTCAAAAGATGTTTTATTATTATTGAATTATATGGTCAATATTCATTTTGGTTTTTCCACATATTTACCCCCTTTTTTGTTCCTGTATTTCTTCTTAAAGAACTGTGTTTTCTTTGTGGATAATTTGTCTTATAGCTGAAGAATACAGTTCAATATTTTCTTTAGTATAGGTTTGATTGTAAAAATTCTGAGTCTCTGCTTGTTTAAAATTTTCTTTGTAACTCCTTCACTTTTAAAGATAATACTTGCTGATACGCAATTTTAGGTTGGCAAGCACCATCATTTTTTACTTTGAAGATAGTATTCCATTATCTTCTGCCTTCCATTATTTCTGTTGAGAAGTCACTGTAAATCTTATTGCTGCTCCTGTGCAGGCAATATGTTCTTTTGTTTACTGGTTGCCTATAGAAGATTTTATATGTGTTTAATTCTCAGCACTTTTCCTATAATGCAGCTATGTATGCATTATTTTGTTATTATCCTACTTAGAAACCTACTTGCGGTTGATAGCACTTATAGAACCTGTGGATTTATCTTTTATCAGTTTTTAAAAGTTATTAGTCAATATTTCTTCAAATACTTACTCTGCCTTCCTCTGTCCCTGTTATCTCTCTGAAGCACCAGTTGACTCTTGTAACAACTTTCCTCTGTGTTTCATATGCTTCTTAGACTTAACTTCTGTATTTTTCAAATTTTGGTTCTCTATATCTCAGATTTTTGTCAGTCCTTTCTTCTGATTTATTAATTCTTTTGCTGAGTCCAAAATGCTGTTAAACTCGTCCTATGAGTTCTTAATTTTTGTATTTTTCTTAACTATGTACTATTTATTATTTTATTTTGTTTTCTTTTTAAATTCTTCACAATTCCTTGATCATACTAAGCACAGTTTTGTGTTTTTATTAAGTTTGTGCCTTATAATTTCAATATCTGTATTTTAGGGGGTGTAGTTCTAATATTTATTTTCCCTTGGCTTTTGATCTATTTTGTATAGCTGTAAGTCTCACTGTTTTTATTAAGGGCTGAAAAGTTCATACTAAAAATTCTAGAGGGGGAGGGTATAGCTCAAGTGGTAGAATGCTTGCTTAGCATGAATGAGGTCCTGGGTTCAATCCCCAGTACCTCCTCTAAAAATAAAACCTAGTTACTTCCTCCCACCAAAATAAAATAATTAATTCATATTATAGCATTGTAAAATGGTTATAAATCAATAAAAAATGTTTAAAAATTCTAGAAATAATTTGAAGTTCTGTATGATGGTATTTTCCTCCAAAAATAATTTATTTTTGCTTCTGGTAAGTAGCTATGCTAGAGGCAAGCCATCTGAACTAAATCTGATTTGAGATAATTTAAAGATGGGCTTCAGTTCTTCTGAGAACTTCTTCTATTTGCTGTTCATTGTAAATTGTAGAGTGTACCCCTTCAGAAGCTTATTTTGAAAATTGGAATTTTCATCTGTGACACTTCTTCTTCTTAATTTCTGATTTTTTTTTTCTCTTCTAGTTTCACAGACTAATGAAAACTGTGCTCAGCTTTTCACCGCTTTATTCTGCTTTTTGTAGACTCCGTGGCCACCCAGCAGGTAAGTGATATTCTAAGTGCCTAAATGCTTCTCTAAGTTTCACTGTTTTTACAGATTATGGCCTGAAAATTCTCACTTCCTTGATAGCTCTCCAATAGCTTAAATCAAATGGTTTATACATTTTGGACAGATTCTCTAGCTTTTCTCAAGTGAAAAGTTGATCCTAATCCATGCTGGCAACAGAACTTAATTTTATGAAATTTGAAGGAAAACAGGAAAATGGTGGCTAAAAATATCTAGGATATGACTGATGTAATTGAATCTACTTGTATCCCACGTTGCCCTTCCAGTCACCCAGAAGTAACTGCAATCCTGAACTCCCTTGTTTAAAACTTGTTATACTCTATATATTTATACCTCTAACCAATATATTGTTTGGTTTTGCTTGTTTTAAGCTTATAAAAATATATATACTCTATTGTCTTCCGAAACTTGTGTTTTTCCTTCAGTTTGGTGGTTCCAAAATTTATCCATGTTATTGTGAATAGCTGTAATTCATTTATTCTTTCCTATGTATTCATATGTGTATATAGCTCATATTTTTATGTATATTTTGTATATATTATATTATCTATTTTCTTCTTACTGGACATTTGTGGTTTCTACCTCTGCTTTTTAAAAAAACTACAAACAAGTTGCTATGAGTATTCTGGTACATGTCTCATATTGTCAATAATCAAGAGATTCTCTGAAATACACAATTAGGAGTGGAATGTTTGTGTAAGAGCATATGCACATTTTCAAGTTTTTAAGACATTTTTAAGGTAATATCTGGTGGTTTTTTCATAGGTGGTTTATCACTTGACACACGAACAGTTGCTTATGAGTTCTCTTTGATTTGTATATTCACCAATACTTGGTATTATCAAACTTCTAAATTTCTGCCGATATATTGCATATAAAATTGTAATCATTGTGGGCTTATTTACATCACTCTGGTTACTAATGAGTTCAGCAGCTATTTATATGCTGGTTTACTGTTCATATTTTCTTCTCTGTGAAATGTCTGTTCTTAAGATACCCTTTTGCCCATTTTACTTGAGAAATAATTTCTAAGAGTTATATATATTTGGGATACTAATCTTTTGTTAGTTCTGTGTATAGCAAATATCTTCTTCTAGACTGTGACTTTTTCTTCACTTGGTTTTGGTGGATTTTAATGAAAAGAAATTGTGAATATATAGAATCAGTTACTTCCTTGGAAATAAATAACTGGGCAAAACTATTTCAGTAGTTGTCACAGTAGAAAACACAAATACTTTCTTTATTAAAATGTATTTAAAATAATATTTAAAATAAAAGTTCATTTTTATGTGCATATTTACCATCAAAACGATAAAAATAATTTCATGTTTTTAATTTTTTAAAATGTTACAGATTACTGTGACATTAATTCCATATTTTGAAGTCAGTAAAATAATGTGTGCAATTCCAAAAATCTTTACTGACTAAAAAAAGTCAAACCCCAAATCTTGACATTAAACCAGTATGCAACTGAGAAAGAATAACATCAGTATATGAAATGAGATTTTATAGTTGTCTAAAAAAACTTAATATTTATATTATTCAAAGTTTAGCAATTAGAGCCTAGTACTTCTTGTGGCTTAAAATCTTTGTACTTTTTGACATATTTTTTTCTATTGAGCCAAAAGTCTTTTGGCAATATCCTTGCACATGAAATTTTATCCATTCAAAATTAAAAAACACCAAAAGAATATCTTTGTTACTCTGCAATATAATGCAATTTTAATAAATTGTATGTCACTGCTAACAATATGAAACAGAAATTTCCAAGCCATAAAACTTAAAGCAAATCACTATTACTGTTAATTGAAATTCATATTTTAGCTGTAAAAGACTAACAAAGATTTTAAAATAAGTTGTGTTGATTTTTAATTTTTCTTTTCATGTGAAATTGTTCAGAAGGATCTTTTTCTCTTTTATTTATTTGTAAGTTGAGACTTACTTGCCATCCTTGGGTTAGAGCAACAATATGAAAGCCGTCTCTTCAACAAAGAAATCACTAGAACATATATTTACCTCAAGGGTCCTCTTCTCTGGGGAGAGTCAGCCTTAAACTGGGTGAGTGCTTCATACATTCAATTACTCACTCGAAAGTATTTAACTGAGAGCATAGTGCCAAGCTTCTTTTAGGCACTGAAGATTCAGTGCACCAGGCAGGCAAGATCCCTGTTCTCAGTAGGACTTAAATTCCAGAGGAGAGAGTAAAATAAAAAACAAAGAGTAATAAATCAGTAAGAAAATATCAGGTTATTCTACACCAAGAATAAAAATATGGTGGGAGATTTGATGTAAAATAACTGTGTGGCTATTGAAGGACATATGCAAAGATAGGGAATTACTGCACTACCGAGAAGGGAATGAACAGTGCATAGTCCTTGAATGACAGGTATCTGAGAAGCAGAATGGCGCTGATGTTGAAGAGGGAGATCTGTATGAGGTGATGTCAGAGAAGTAGTCAGGGTCAGGTTATCTAGGACTTTCTAGGATAAAGAATTTAGAGAATATTCTAATTGTAATGGGGAGACATTGGAGGATATTAAATGACAGATGGCATGTTGTGATTCGGGTTTTTCAAAGATCACACTGACTGCAATGAAGCAAAAATACTGTTAAGAATAAAACTGTAATGGGGTGAACAATTTGAAGAATATTTTGTGGACTCATACCTATCAAATATATGCAAGTTCATAATGACGGTGAAAACAAAACTAAACAATAATTTTAAACTTCTTAAATTGTTGTGAGTTTCCAAAGCACTGGCTCCTTGTTCTGAAAATTGGTAAATTAAGGGTAAAGTTCAAACATACATCCTGTCCTGTGTTTCCTATACAAAATGGCTACAGGATAACAAAATAGTTGCTAATCGAATGTTCTTTATAGAAGAGTTTCATGCAACATATGCAGGTGGAAGGACAGTTTTTTAAAGTCACCTTTTGTAACCCATACTGAAATAATAGATTTAGACAACGGTCATCACTAGTTCGTAGAACATTAAAGCAAAAAGTTGTTTGAGAATTATGTAATAAATGGGCCAATCTGACATCACCTGAACCCACAGATTAAGCTCATTGTTGCTGAAAATAGGGCAACCAAACCTTAGATACTCCTGATATGATGCAGTTGAAAGCACATAGCACAGCACTTATAAAATGAAGTTTTTTTTGACAAAATAAATTTAGACTTGAATGTAATCGTCTCTGGATCTAACAATCTAAGGGAAAATGTGAAGAGATAAATATGTTTAAAGAACTCAGAAGATGCAGTCAGCCAATCCAGAATGTGGGTAACACTATAGGACAAGTAAACTGATTTCTTTAACAGATGGATGACATGAAGTAAAGGAGGGTATTATATGTTAAAAATGACTCAAGAAGCATATGCAATATTTGGACCTTGTCTGGAGTCTTATTCAAATGGAACAACCAAAAGAAGACATTTTTGACACAATGTAGGAAATATAAAAGTAGGTTGGACATTGGATGATGTAACAAAATGACGGGGGTTTTTTTGTTAGGTGTATAGTGATGTTATGTTAAAAACGTAAGTCCCTTTATGCTATGGATACATACTGGGCTATTTATAGTGAAATCAACATATATTCATGTTTTCTTTTAAAGTACTTCATTGGTTGAAGGAGAAGAAAGGGGATGATAGATAAAAGAAGACTAGCAAAATGTTAGTCACTGAACTAGATGAGGTTCTCATGGGAATTCATTATAATATTCTCCATAGTTTTGTGTACATTTAAAAATTACTCTAGTAGTAAGTTAAAAAACAAATACCAAGACATAATATCCAATCACAGAGTAAGGGGAAAGGGCTAATGTAGCAGTTCAGGCAAGGGCTAGGAGTAGACCGGACTTGGGTAGAAGCAGTTGAGGTGGGAAGAGTGGATGGATTCTGAATACATGTTGGAGATAAAGTAAGTAGGGTTTGCTATTGGATTAATTTGAGGTGGGAAAGAAATGACAGCTGGAGTTTTGGTTTGAGTAAACTGGGAGAATGGTGATACTGCTCTGCACTGGCAAAGGCAGAGAGAGAACAGGTTGGAGTCAAAATCAGTAGTTTGATTTTGATTATGCAAGGTTTAAGATGCCTATTAGACACCCTAATGGAAATTATAAGTAGACGGTTGGCTATTCCAATATGTTCCAGAATTATATGAGAACTAGTGGTAAAAATTTCAAATACAGGGCACGGCTAGCACTTAACAGCATGAAAATGGATAAAACTCTGTAGGGAGAGAGTGGAGACAGAAAAAAGAAAAGGAAGTCCAGGACTGAACTTGGAAAGTACCAGTTTTTACAGTTTAGGCAGAAGTACTGAGTTAGCAAAGGAGCTTGAGAGTAAAAGTCCAGAAGAGAGTGTATCACAGAAATTAAGAAATTTCAGAAAGGAAAAGGTGATCAGTGACATCAGCTACTGCTTAGAAGTCAAATAAGATAAAGATAAAAAATGGCCACAGGATTTGGTAGTATGAGGTCCATTTTGGGTATGAGAAACAGGACAGGAACTGGAATAAAAGACAGATTTGGAATAGAAGCAGGAGGGTGAAAGATTTCTTGTGTAATGTTTACCACAGTCCAGCTAATTAAGATATCCATCACATCTCACACACATCACACAGTTACCATTTTGGTGTGTGTGTAGTGAGGACACTTAAGATCTACTTTCTTAGCTAATTTCAAGTATATAATATATTATGTATTTCAAGGATATAATATAGCCATATTGACTATAGTTAACATGTTGCACATTAGATCTCTTGAATTTATTCATCTTTAACCGAAAGTTGTAGGCATCACCTAAAATACCCCATTATACACCTTAAATATATACAGTTGTCAATTTGTCAATCACACCTCAATAAAGCTAGGAAAAAAAACTCATTTATAAGAAAGGAAATGTAGTCATAGTATGCCAATGGATTCAACTGTAATAGTTACAGAGCCACGACGATTTAAAAATTAATCAAGGCAATAAAGCAAGTGAATGTGTGTGTCATCATCCATAGTGGGGAAATAAGTACGTAAAGAATAAAACTTAAAATCAAGATAAAACAGTTTTCATATGGTATATACTTAATCTCATTAAGTTTGTTGGAATACTTTTTAGAGCTTCTCTTCAACAGATAATATCTATGAAATGCTTAATGTCTTATTGAAGACATTATGATAAGATTCACACTCATGGCAAAGAGTTTTTAAGTATATAATGTCTAAGGAGTCATAGAAACTTCATTAGACAATATTAATATCTTATGTAACAGCATACATTAGGAACAGATACATTTAACAGCAGCAGGAACTCATGTTTCCTGAGCTTATGGTTTCTGTCAAATGGGCTAAGTTATGTAAAGAAAAATCAAATTTAATGTAGAAAGCTCTTCTTGCCTGGGTTTTGTTTAATTGAGACATGGTTTGTAAATGGTACATTATATGTTTACTGTAGATTCTACTTCTTGCCAGGATAGGTGGTGTAAAACAGGTGGGCATGCTGATTTCCTGGATAATCCAACTCAAATCATTGAAGCAATATTCATTTTTCTTTTTCCTTTTAACAAAATAAAATATGGCCCTTGTTCCAAAATGCTGACATAGAAATGAACAAAAAAATATAAAGCATGAAAATTCATCTGGAAACAAAACTAAACAGAGTGAAAGATTTCTTGAGGACTAGATTATAGTCACAAGTCTTGCATTATGGGGAATAGGAACAAAGCACAGAAGCAGAAGGAGATGAAGACTGGAGTTCAAGATGAGAGTCTGAAAGTACAGGGACCCCTTTGTACCCAGGGGCTGCTCCTTTCCTCTGTTTCCTTATCATGTGCCTTGTTCCCATCACATTCACTGTCTCCATTGTTTAAAAGGTGAGGTTTAAAATATATTATCTGTTTATCAAAATTGCTGGTTTAGCTCTAGTTCCAAGCTGGTTTAGACCTTGATCATTTTACAGCCTAAGGTCACCCAGATCAATTTCTGGCTTGGGACACCCAGATCAACTTCTCAGAACATAGTTGCATCTGTTACATTCCTTCATGAATCATGACCCGAAGCTTAGCACAAGAAATCAATGCCTCTCATAAATGTTCTCATTACAAACTAATCAAATAGTCCCCTAAACATTTTTCCTTGTAGCCTAAAAAATGGAAATAAGATGTTCAACTAGAAGAAAAAAAAAAGCTTTCAAGGCCTTAAGAGTGGTAGGAAACATAAATCTGAGTCCCGAGGGATAAAAGCTAAACACATCCTTTAAAGAAGTCAATATTTGGGAAATGTGTGAAGCAAATATCTTAGCACATCTGCTCAGTTTAAAATAAAAACTTTAGAAGATATATAGTGAATTTTCTCATGTTAAAATTCTTCCAAAGAGTGCCACTAGAGACCATTTATTCGGAGAAAAAGATTACATGTTATTCTTGAAATGTTCTAAAAACTATAAGGCTTATTCACTTTTCCTAATATGGGATAATCAGCAACTTAACATCTCAGTTCTCATAAGCCTAGTTTGTAATTGGAACATGAGGTCTCCCAGTGTGATTTTTCTAAAAACAAATTATAATAATAATCTCACTGGACTGGACTAGGGAGAGAATGGGGGAAAAAAGAAAAAAAAAACCTTCAAATAGAAAATTACTTAAAACCTTTTGTGCTACTCCTATGTCTTATGGTTGATTACAAAGCAGCTCTTTGCAGCAGACATTTTCAAGAAGTGGAGCTGTTTCCCCAGCACCAGGTTCTGGCTGGGTTTATTACTTGCTTTAGTCAGTAGAATGTAATGGAAGTGAACAAGTGACATTGTGTTTATTCTGAGCCTTGGTCACAGACAGCTTTGAAACTTTCGTTCTTGCCTTCTTGGAATGCTGCTGTTGTGAGAATGAGTGTAAGTCAACCTGCTGGAGAGGTCACATGGAGGAGAATTCAGGTTTCCAGCCTAAAGCTCATACTCACTGCAAGTCTTGCTGAGTGAGGCCACCTTAGACTAACATCCAGCCCATTTAGTTGTGGTCCCATAGGTGAGCCCAGGCAAAGTCAGTATAAGAGCCTTCCAGCTGATCCCATCCAAATTGCTGACTGACAGAATCATGGGAAGGGAAACGATTATTGCTTTAAACTACTGTATTTTGGAGTGGTTTGTTGCTCAGCAAAGGCTAACCTATACAATCATCCTAAATGATTCTCTGTGCTGTCACTCTTACTGACAGATGCCATAGTTAGCCAAGGAGAAGAAAAAGTCTATTTCACATTTAAGACCTTTCACGTAAATGCTAGAATTATTTTTGTTTTTAACTACCATCAGGCATCACTGGTGGGCAGGTCTCAGTCTACAAGTAATTCATTACTGTTTCCCGTCACCAAACTTGTTTCCCTTACAGATACACACTCATGCATTTTCACCTCCATTTGGAATGCTGCATGAGAACCATTGTTACTGATCTTGGTATGTTGAGGAATTTTGTGAGACTAGAGTAAAACCGTACTTGGGGATGAGATGGCCAGGCAACACTGAATTTAATTTCTCTTACTCTTCCCTAAATCTCCTTTTCTGTCAAAGCCTGAGTTTTTTTTTTTTCCTTTTCTCTTAGATAAGTTGTCTGAAAATTTCACTGATGATTGGTTTATTTAACAAGCTTCCTCTTCCAAAAATGCAAATATTGGGGGTGGGGGGACGGAGTGTGAAAGATCTGTCATTCAAATCTTTCTGTGAATTGGCTGAATCAGCTGCTTTCCTTCGTACCCCTGTCTGAGCCAGCTGTAGAGAAAACATGGGAATTTGGGGTGGAGGTGGGAGATAGGAAATTAGAAACTTGCAGACTTTTGAGAAGTAGGGCAGACCAAGTTGGGATATCAGAGTGTCATAATATCTTAGGGCATAATGATGGCATGGGATTCCCGAAGGGCTATCAGAGTTAGAAAGGACATATAAGAGAAAGGCAGGAGAATATATAAAGGCAGATTCCTTATTAAACTATGTCTTAGGGCCAGCCCTTCCCCCAGGACTTGAAACAAACTCATCATTAGATTCTTTCTCTTTCCATTATACGATACTCTGATTTCAGGGTCCTAGGTATAAATTTATACCATTTGTGCCATTTCTCAGCTGTGATATGGTAAAATGGGCTTTTGTGGGTGAAGATGGTAGTTACCCTGAAACGCTAGTTCCTGGAGGCTCATGAGAAAGATGCACAGGAAGGAGCTCCCAGGAAATGGTTCTCTCTTTATTATTAAAGCAAGACTTCATCCCCAGACTCCTATTTGGAACCCCTAAGATGATTTTGGTCTCAAACTCTCAAATAGAAGTCCTTAATCTGGTGACTTAATTTCTCTTTTCTGTCAAAGCCTAGGCCATTAGCATGCTTAGAGCCCTCCTCTCCTTCTTTGCCTTTGATCCACTCCTGAATCTTCGCTCCCAAGGGAGGTCTAACTGTGATTCTTTGGGAAGGAACAGGCCTTTTCTCCCTAAATATTAGAACAGAGCTAGCTCAGGCCTAATATCTTTTGATGTTGTTTTGTGAGGCATGTTCCTGATGTATCGATTCATTGGTGGCATGAGAGGAAGTTATTCAATGAAGGACCAAGAGTAAAAGACTACAGATCATAGAGGAAAAGCCAAGAGAAACTCCCCAAACAGGATGTTTTACAGAATCAGACACGTGTGACTATTCAAAGGGCATCCTACCTGGTTTATGGCTGACATACTGGCATCTCATCTGATTTAGCATTCGTTTCCTTCTTTTCTTTGTTTCTGCTCAAAAATGTTAATGACCCTGGCACACTGCATTTATCATAATTTATTGCAGTTGTACATCACTCTATAAATAGGATACTCTCCTTACTGACGAAGAAAACAAGGCTCAGGGAGGTAGGGTAAGTTGTCTAGATTTTATCTGCCCCCTCTGCATTATACTCTGCCACCACTGCATAATCACCATTTCTTCTCTTCCTGTGGTATTGACCATATCGGTTTCCAAGTTTCATACAACCATTCCTTCACATATTATTAAAAACAAAATGAAAAAAAAAAACAAACAAATAGAAAGCAAACCAAAAACATCTCTCACTTGGGAGGCATTTCTCCCTCGCTACAGGACTATTCCTCTCAGACTTACCAAACCCATGTCTAAGACAGAAGTCACTTGGTGTTTAAGTTTCGAGGGTCTTCGGAGAAATTCAAATTGTGATTTAACTAGATTATCCTGTCCATTTGTTGCATAGAAATTCTTCAAAAAAAATCCCGGTTTGAATTCACTTCCTTAAAAAAATGTTCTGTTTATATTTTCAAAAGCTTCACAGTGTTTCTCAATAAGATACTTAGATGTGCTTAACTGGAAAGGAGGGAAATGTGGTAACAGCAGTGTTTCGGAGAAAGCTATGCATAGAGCATCTAAATGCAAATCACATCGGAACAATTTAGGTGTTTTTTTTTCCCTTGTAGAGAAGGAAGCACCAAGAGAATCTTTGTTTAATATTCTGAGCTCTATCAAACAGAGGGCATAAGCATTAATGATCAAAATATAAGTATATATGTTGAAAAGTAAGAACACATGTCTCACAGTGGTTTTGCCTAGAATGAGGGGAACGTACCAATTAAGATTAGATGGGCATCTACTACATTAAATATTTTAAATACAAAGTTGGGTAGGGTTATCAACTTGGCATATGAGACTACAACTGAATGTATCTAACCCCAAATTATCTATCAAAAATGGAATCAGATTCTGCAAAAATAAAGGCAAAAGTTCAAGCCAAATTTAGCTTGCATGCATGGGAAAGCTAAAAATAAATAAAAACCTCCACATTGCAATAAACCAAAAGCAGAAAATTAGGCATAAAGCATATTTTTCAGACTAGCAAGAGGCCACTGGTATACAGTCTCAGTAATGATTTGCTTTTAATTCCTATATTTGCCTTTTACGTTTACAATAAATAAAGAGAAACTTGAGCATTTTGAGAGAGGAAGAAATCAAATGACTGCAAAGTGGGACTGAGAAGGGATGTTATGGGGGTGAGAATTCAGGGAAGACCCATAGGCAATGTTAGTATCTTCAAAATGGACTTAGAGTCTATGAATGAGAGAGCTCTTCAGAAACATGTTCCTAAATCAAGAGATTAGGTCAAAATATGTATTGAAGAAAAAGTGGTTGTTGACTTGGCAAAAGAAAGGAATATTTAAATGATGCTAGAATTTGTACTATTAAAGATTAATCAATGACCAGAGTACAAAAATTGTGATTTACCACTGTTATGCACGGCAGAAAAGTGCTTCTGTTAATAGAATTGACAAGGAGAGAATCAGTATTTGTGAAACCATTAAGAAATTATCAGGCTTTGAATTTTGTACTTGAAACCTAATGAAAACATTATTTCTCCTCTTACTAAGTATATCTGACATTTTAAATTGAAGTATAAGTATTATGGCTACATTTTATATTTTTAAAGACTTATCTTGTGAGCATCCAGAAGTTTCTACTCAGTACGCTGACTCAGTACTTGTTCTTTTCAATCACCTTTCCAGGTGCAGTGCCTGTGGGCTATTCACTAATAAAACAAAGCACCATCAGGCATTGGCATCTGGGATAGCTATTTCCAGACTTGAGTGGTGGTGAGAAAAGTGAGGGATGCAGATGCCCCTCCTGGCCAGCTGTGGTACCAAATCACCAGTTGGCAGTGTCAGTAGTGAATAGGGGAAGTGGCAAGTTAGATACACATGAAGTCTTTATGAGAAGAGGCTGAGCAGTTCTGCCACGGAGTGTAATGAGAGTAGTCTGACCTTCGTACAGCAGTTGATCGCTTACTATAGTGTGTAAAACTGTACCTACTTACTTTGGGGTATGTGTATTTTACAATCAACCTTTTAAGGCAACAGTGAGCCAGAGAAAGACGAAGTATACATTTAAGAAAAATGTAAGGATTAAATTTTGGTTTTTTTGTTTCTCAAGGGAGGTATTAATCACTATGTATAAAATGTTTGTTGGTACTTATCCAGTACCATGGTATCATAGCAAAATAAATTGAGCTTACGAAAATCAAAAAAGATAGACCTGGCGAAGAAGCATTAGCATCAGTTTTAACTTTTGGGAGGTATTTTAAGGAGGCTGTCCCTGAAGATGGTGATTTACCACAAGCAGCTGTCCACTGGGAAACATAACTTTTTATTTAAACCAAATGACTTTTTTAAAAGTTAATTTTGCTCATTTTCAAATCCACGGTTCTTAAATATCTAAGAAAATTGAGGTAATGTTAGTTACTACATTGGCTCCTTTAGAAGAATGATTTTTCTAACAGTTAAATGATGCCAGTATTAAATCAGTATTAATTATTCAATTTTTATAACAATTCTTGAAATCGAAAGTAAAGATTTTAAAAGATTACTCTACTGAAAGAAAAACATTTGACATAATTATATATGCTACTGTAAATTCAATTAGAAAGTTAAAGAACTGAAGATAAAATGGTTTTTGTAACAGTTAATCCAAATAGTAAATTTTGGTGGATCACAATGTCATGGTAAAAATAATGTTCCTAATAAATGTTGCAGAAATCTACTAGGAATCAGTTGTGGTCAGATACAATTCGCATTTGCATTTGAACAATGTGACCAATGGAAATAAAAGTTGTCAAAATTGTATAAGTAGTTTATATCATATAATTATAATTGTGTAATATAAGCTAACCATATTTTTATATAAAATGCTGCCCATATATAAGTATACCATAAACTTTAATTAACAAAAGTATTTAAAATATACAAGAAAGTGCAACCTATACAATTAACTGTAAACATTTACAATACTGTTATGATAGTATACATATTTTGTACCAAAAACGACAATTTGCAATAACATCTACTTTAAATTTTTTTCATTCATTTATTTATTTATATTTGGTATAGATGATTTATAGTATTGTATTAGTTTCAGATGTACAACATAGAGATTGAATATTTTTATAGATTGTATTCCATTTAAAGTTATAAAATATTGGCTATATTCCTTGTGCTCTATAATATATCCTTATAGCTTATTTATTTTATACATAGTAGTTTATACCTCTTAATCCCTTACCTTTTTCTTTCCCCTCCCCCTTCCCTCTACCTAGGTGCAACCACTGTTTTATTCTCTATATCTGAGTTTATTTCTGTTTTATTATATTCATTTGTTTTTTTCATTTTTCAGATTTCATATAGAAGTGATAACATACAGTATTTTACTTTCTCTGTCTGACATTTCACTAAGCATAATACTGTGCAGGTCTGTCCATGTTGTTGCAAATGGCAAAATTTCACTCTTTTTATGGCTGAGTAGTATTCCACTGTCTGTATATACCACATCATCTTTATCCATTTATCTCTTGAGGGACACTTGGGTTGAGTCCATATTTTGGTTATTATAGTTAGTGCTGCTGTTAACATTGGGGTGCATATATCTTTTCAAATTAATGTTTTCATTTTCTTTGGATATATATCCAGGACTGGAATTGCTGGATTATATGGTAATTTTATTTTTAGTTTTTTGAGGAATCTACGTACTGTTTTCCACAGTGGCTGCACAAAATTACATTCCCACCAACAGAGTACAAGGGTTCCCTTTTCTCCACATCCTTGCCAGCATTTCTTGTTTGTGGTCTTTTTGATGATAGGCATTCTGTCAAGTGTAAGGTAATAATTGCATTCTGCTTTTGAGTTACATTTTTCTGATAATTAGTGATGTTAGACAACTTTTCATGTGCCTGTTGGCCGACTATATGTCTTATTTAGAAAAATGTCTATTCAAGTCTTCTGCACACATCTTAATCAAGTTGTTAATTTCACATTGAGTTGTATGAGCTTTTATATATTTTGGATATTAACCATTTATCAGTCATATCATTTACAAATATTTTCTCCCATTCACTAGGATGTCTTTCTGTCTTGTTGGTGGTTTACTTTGCTGTGCAAAAGCTTTCAAATTTAATTAAATCCCATTTGTTTATATTTGCCTCTGTTTCCTTTGCCTTAGGAGACAGACCCAAAATATTGCTACAATTTCTGTCAAAGACTACTTCCCCTATGTTCTCTTCTTCTAGTTTTAAGGTTTCATGTCTTACATTTAGGTCTTTAATCTATTTTGAGTTTATTTTTGTATATGGTTTGAGGAAATGTTCTAATTCCATTCTTTTACATGCAGCTGTCAAGTTTTCCCAGCATCACTTTTATTGACGAGACTGTCTTTTCTCCATTGATTATTTTTGCCTCCTTTGCTACAGATTAGTTGACCATATGTGTGTGGATTTATTTCTGAGCTTTCTATTCTGTCCTATTGATCTATGTGTGTGTTTTTGTGCCAGTACTATACTGTTTTGATTACTATAGCTTAGCAATATAGTCTGAAGTAAGGGAGGGTGCACCACACATAGATGTATTTTTGATGTGTTTATGGTGGGGAGGTGAACTCCACATCCTGCTATTCTGTAATCTTGGGGAAAAGCCTCCAGTTGTATTTTTAATGGATAGCTTCCTGGATATAGAATTACGAGTATTATAGACCTTTTTTCTTATGGAATTTAAAATATTACTCTACAGTCTTCTGCATTGATTCTCATGAAAAGCCAGGAGTCATCTCTCTTGTTTCTTCTCTGTGAGATGTTATTTGTCTCTGGCTGCTCTCAAGATTTTTCTTTTAATTTTTAGTTTCCTACAATTTGACTATGATGTGCTTGTGTGTGATTTTCTTTGTGTTTATACTGCTTGCAGTTTGCTTATCTTCTAGAACCTATAAATTTTTTCTTTCTCCAAATTTAAGAAATTTTCAGCCATTATTTCCTTAAATTTTTTTCTGGCTAACTCTATCTCTTCTCTCCTTCTGGGTGTCTAGTTATGTATATTTTAGACATTTTGATATTATATCACAGATCTTTAAGATGCTGATCATTTGTTTTTTAATAATTTTTCTCTATGTACTTCATATTGAATTTTTAAATATATCTTAAATTCACTGATTCTTCTTTGCTCATAAGGTCATCTGGTATTTTTTAAATTCATAACATTGTTTTTTCCCATTTAAACATTATTTTTTGGTTCTTTATTTCTGTGCTGAAATGTCCTATTTGTTCAGTCATTATGAGCATATTTTATTTATTTCCTTGTGCATAGTTGTAACCCCTACTTTAAAATCCTTGTCTGCTAATTCCAACACCTGAATCAACTTCTACTTAGTCTCAGCTGATTACCTTTTTTTTCCCAAAATATGGGTCCTGTTTCCTCTTTATATGTCTATTTTTTTTATTCCTTGATATTTTGATGAGTAGATTATAGAGATTCTAGGTTCTGTTTATTCCTGTAAGTACTGATGTTTTGGTTTGTTTTGTTTTAGCAGTCATTGTACTTGACTGAATATAAACTTTAAAATCTGTCTTGTGTGGTAAGCAGCAGCTAAAATCTTGCTCTAGTTTTTTTTTCCTTTTTCATTCTCAGTTTTGTTGCTTGGCTTGTGCTGCATGCATGAGTAGTTCAGGAGTTAACTAGATATTTACAGGGTTTATTTGTTGATTTGGAGGCTCCTCCGCTGTTGCTTTCTTTTTTCTTGGATTTCTCTCCTAACTCTGAAGCTGATTTGGTCACCCCCAAAATCCATTTTCTGGCTCTCCACGCCAACAAGCCTTCAAGTTTTTAGCCATGTTTTATCTACCCTTCCTGGATTCAAATAAGACCAGTCCATTGACAAAGAGGCATGAAAACTGAGAAACTCAAAGTAGCTCAGAGAGTTCTGTTCCCATCTTTCAAGTGTTAACTCCCAGTTTATTCCTACTTCTTGTCATTCTTCAGTGCCTTCAAGTGGTTGGTTTATATATTTTGTCCAATATATAGTTATTATCTGGGAATATTTATCTGATTGTTACCACTATGCTAGTATTGGTAAAAATAATATTTTATTTTTATTTTTTATATCTTAAGCAGAACACAGTCTGTCTGTTACACTTGAAAGTGTCACTGTGCTGTTTGTTGTTTCTCACGGTGGTTTATGTTATACTGTTATTTGTAATTATATCCTTATACTCAAACTTTTTTCAGGAATTTGGGTAGCCTGTGTTGAGGGTATGAGCCTGAAACATGATTTGCATTTCCTTTGCCAAGTTCCTTGGGTTGCTATTATCTCTGGACACCTTAAATTAATTAGGTTAAAGAATTCTTGACCACAGAGAGCAAATTAATGGTAACTCAATTCTTTATGAGGACAAACTTATGGTTACAGAAATTATTTTTTCTATCAAAGACCATGCTGAAATAGAAGAGTTTTATTTTATCTCCCTTTGCAGTGCACTGATTTTTTCCTAATTCTTTTCACTAAGGGTTTTCCATTAGAGTCTCAGCTTTATTCAAGAGTCTCAGTAACAGTTTTCTTTAAACAAGCCCAAGACCTTATCTCATAGCTTTGTGTGGCTGCTGAAATCCCAGACCCTTGTTATGGGTACTGCAAATGCCAGCCATTCATAAGGCAGCCTTAGCATCGGTATCAATTTGATGATTTTCTTTCTCTTACTTTGTGGCCCCTGCGAATTTCTCTTACTTTCTTGTGTGCTCATTTATGATTTAAAAAATGTATCCTTTATGCTTATCATTTCTGAGTGCTTTGCAGCTTATTAAGCTATTTATTTTAAATTTTCTCATAAGCAAACATTTAAAAAGTCTCTTTACCTTTGATGATCTCCCATTTCAAAAGATCACCACCTTATAAAATCAAAATGATATTGTACATAGAGAGTCAAACTATAATGCTCTGAATTATTGCTTCAGTTTGCTAGGGGGCCAGGTACACGTGAAAGTTTTACATAGGAAGTACTCCATGCTAGGTACTTGTTTCCAGGTTTTGATCTGAGCAAAAAGTGACACTGTACACTGAAATCAGCTTAAAATTCACCTCCCAATTACAGAGTCAAGAAGTTAGTAATCACAGCACAGAAAGTAGGAGTGTAAAGAATTTTTACAGCCATCAAAATACTATTTTGGAGAAAGCAAATTCTTCTATAGAAATTAGTTCATAAAGGCTCAGAACAAAATGACTCTACTTTAATGAAGTACCTACATAATTTCAAGAATTCATAAATAATGGCCCTGAAGCAATATGTGACACCCCTATGAAGAATTCATGGGACAGAATAAGGTGACACTGAGTTTGAAGAAAGGAGAATGGAGTCTGGATAAGAACCATCTCTTTTGCCTCCCTATTGAAGGATTGATACCAGTTCTTTACTGGGGAAGAATTATAGATAAATATATCCTTTAAAACATGCCATCTCTAAATATATATTACAAATTGGTTATGGACTAAGAGGATGGTTTGAAAAATGGCCACCAAATCCTGAGTTTAAGAATTCACATTAGGTATTTTTCTAGAATGAAAAATATCCTTGATTCTTGTTCTTAGGATAAATCAGGCAAGGAGCCCTCCTTAGAAGGTGCTCTAGGTACCTTAGAAGATTTTTATCTAAGAAAAATCTATTATTAATTTTTTATGGTACACAGAGTGTCACACATTACATAGGTAAGTGGGGCCCCATGCTTTCATGAGCCCTTGAATACAACAGCTGTTTAGGTGCTCAGTTGGTCGTGCTACCATCAGACCAATTCACTTGTAAAGACGTACTGGTAAACTCCATTACAGTAAGGCAATTTGTTTGCTTTAATTGTGGTAAAATGAAATTCACCATTTAACCATTTTTAAGTGCACAGTTCAGTGGCATTAAGTGCATTCGTGTTATTGGGCAACCATCACCACCATTTACCTCCAGAACTTTTTCACCTTCCCAAACTGAAACTCCATACTCCTTAAACAGTAACTCCCCATTCTTCCTCCTCCCACTCTCTGTCAATTACCATTCTACTGTCTGTCTCTTTGAATTTAACTACTCTAGGTACCTCATGTAAGTGGCCCCAACACAAAAAGTGTTCCTTTGTGAATAGCTTATTTAACATAGCATAACATCTTCAAGGTTTATCCATGTTGTAGCAGGTGAATGCGGTAAAGGACACATAGCAGAAATGTACCCTCTTAACAAATTTTAAGCGTGCATTGCAGTATTGTTAATTACATGCATATGCCTGTTGTTATACCACAGATCTCTAGAACTTATTCATCTTGCATGACTGAAACTGTATACTCATTGAACAACAGCTGTCCATTTCCCCTTCCTCCAGCCCCTGGAAACCACATTCTACTTTCTACTTCCGTGAGTTTGATTCTTTAGATACCTCATGTAGGTGGTATCATGCAGTATTTGTCTTTTTGTGACTGCTTATTTAACATGATATCCTCAAGGTTTATCTATGTCTTAGCATATGACAGAATTTCCTTCTTTTTGAAGGCTGAATAATATTAGATAATCTGTCTTGAGCATCAAAAAAGAAAGGCTGACCCATTTGAAGACAGCCTATGGCTATAAGACTTTTTCTCTTGCAGAGCCCATGATGAAGCAGAACATTTTCTTTTCTATTTTTATCTATTTCTTATATGTTGGGTTTTTTTTCTTGACAACGATGAACCTTTCCGAACAAGCAAATTGTAATTTTATTCGTTAAATTCACTGTGGCTCTGTAAGTGCCAAGCAATGTCCTAAATGCAAGACACATTGTCTTGATTAACGTTGACAATCATCTCATTCACATATCATGTGTATTATTATTTCTGTTTTAGAAATAATATCAAGGTTCAAAGACATTTAGTATCTTTTCCAAGTCTAAGATCCCACCATTAACAAGACAGGGAACCGAAATTTCCACATCCACTGTGCTCTCACGATCACTGTCTTAAATACTGCATTGAACTACTTTCCTGTATTTTGGCCAATATGGTATAGAAATTATCTAATCTTCTTCAGGTTGAGCGCACACTAATTTGCTAGAACTGCAGCTATTCTATCAGAAACATACTTATTTTTCACATTCTCTTTTCTTGGCTATACTGCTCTTTGGATCGGATATATGCAACTCTTCATAATCTTCCTCCAGCCTTTGATTTCTTTCCAGTCTCCCCTCTTTCTTTGTCTTTCAGTGGTGGAAATGCAAAACCATTACAAACAATGCAGTTTGAGCTATAAGAATTAAAGCATAAAAAAAAAAAAAAAAACAAATACAGCCCCATGTGAGAAGTACCCTTGGGGGTTAGTTAGCAGCTGGTTTAACAAAGCAGCAGCTGTACTGAAAAAGGTTTTTTAAAGAAAGTATTTTTAGTCCTTTAGGATTTTCATTTTCTTTTTGGAACTTTAGCGTTAGTTGTACTCCATACCATATGTTCTGAAAGTTCATATTTTGCAATTGAGTCCCTACTTGAAGGACAACTAAAATATCCTAGAGTTTTCCTTGATAGAAACTGGCAAATGAGAAAACTGATGGTTGCTACGGGAGAAAGGACCTGTGTGTCCTATGGCATCAAAGGCCAAGTGCTGATACTCATACACACAGCCTACAGAGGAGCTAGTGAGTCCAAGTCCCCCTCTGCACTGTCTGGTCACAAAATCTATTCAGGAGCATTGATGTTCAAACCAAAGATCCGATCAACTGCTATATTGGTCACTAGGATGATCCCATTTTGAAATTATTTTAAATGATCATTATTATCACCATTTGTTGTAATACACGATTACATTTAATACTCCCAACAACCTCATGAGCTTAGAACTCCATTGTAAATATTATAATTGGATCTCAGAGAGGTGGAGTATCATGCATAAGTTTACAAAGCTTATCCTTATAGCAGAGCTGGGATGTAAAGCCAACCTTTAGGTTCTAAACTGCTCTCTTAAATTCAAAACCAGTATAACTCAGCAATCTGTTAAAATGCTTCTGGAAATCTTTGCTTCTGAGCTATAAGGAAAAGAAGATAGTTCTTGGTGCCAGAGACTTCCTGTTTCTCCTCAATATTCTCCCCTTACTCTTTGTTAATAAATTTCTCAGTTTTAACTGAATCTGTCGCTGTCCTGCTGTAAGACTACATGTCACAGATCTCCTTGCTGTTCCGTGTAGCATTGTGGTTAAGTTCCACCCAGTGAGATGTGAGTACATGAGACACATAAAATTAACAGCTCCCACTGGTCACTCCTCACATCCACTGGCTAAAACCGTGACCATCAGTAGAGCCCACACCATGTGTAAGACACAGCAGAAGACATGGCATTGGAAGATCTGCATTCTAGTTCTGGATCTTTAATTTTCTGGCTTCAAGCCACTGAAACTCTGTGACTCAAATCTTTTGTCCAGTGGGAATCATGTGTAAGTTCTGCCTGATTTACAGTGACTTTATGAGTTAAAAGCTTAACTGTGAGACTAGAAGAAAGAAAAGGACTAATCTAATGTATGGTTAATTCTGACCATAGAATTCTCGCGTGTGAGAACTGTTTTGTTTGGCCAAAGCACCTTTAGTTCTAGAATGAAAGCCCCTGTGGCCTGGTCAGGGTGGGCAGAGAGTGAGGCAGAGAGAATTAAATTGCTCTGCATTAAAATAGGAAAATCTTCCTCGGAAAGTCTGACTGTGTGAGGAGATGATACGGGGAGATGACAGTAGGTAGAGGGCAGAGAAGCAGAGCAACATGGCGCTGGGCCAAGGCTGTCCTTGGAGTAGCAGCCCAGATGGGAGTCTTTGGTGGGAGGAAGAGTGAAGGGACTGCAGGTGGTTAATATTCCTTCCAGTCATTGGTGTTCTGTGATGTAAGTCACCTGATGCCCTCAAACTTTAGGAACAGTCAGGGGGTACTTTGGGAATGGAAGGAATGTGAGTGACATCCTATGGGAAACTGATAGAAAACATGTGTGCATGGGATATAGGGCTGCAGTTGCATGGAAAGAGGGGATTGGACCTTACGGACCTAACAGGAGGTATGGAAGGGTAGAGAGACACTCCATGACTCTCAACTGCTTTTTAAAAGACAGTTAGTGAAATCAGGTGTCAGACTGTTTTGTCTATGTGGCGATCCATGTCCTAGGGACTGGAGCCCTTACCAAGTACCTGATTGAATTTCTGAATCTATCAGCAGAAATTTTGTTTTCTATGTGCTTATAAATCAACAACAACAACAAGAAAAATCCATTTTGAATGTCCCTAGCAAGATGTACTATTCTGATTATGTATATTTATTTTTGTTAGTGGAATTTTGAAACTGCATTTAACAGGCTCCCAAAGTTCTGCCCTGCCAAGCATGTGCACTGTTAGAGTCCATTTCTGGTTTTTGCATCACAGCATTGATTTAGTGGATGCGAGGGAGGGAGGGAGGCAGGGAAGGAAGGAAGGAGAGAAGGAGGGAAGGAAGGATGGAGGAAGAGAGAAGGAAAGAGGTCCTACTGTGCCACCATCAAGAACAAGAGATACCTGAATGACATATGGAGCATAGCTGGCCTGACTATTTCCAGAAGCACATGTTTGCAACACAAAAGAAATCCTGGAGGCTCATTAGCAGAAGGAAGTGATTAAGTCTTTATTTTAAATTTTCTAAAATGTAAATTGTTTAACACTCATTACCCACTGGACTTAATAATGTTACGGGAGCACTTATGAGCTTTGATGGCAGGCACGCATCCATTTCCTATTTTTATTTCCATTTTTTAGTTAAACACTTTGCATGTAAGCTCTATAAATAACAAAGAATGTATAATTTAGGTACCAGAAATGGATGCTTAATGTTCCATTAAATTAGAAACCAGTGTGATTTGGGCTGTGCCTTGCTGGCCAGAAATAAGCAGAATCCAGGGAGATTTCAAACACATTTTGCTAGGTACTGAAAGATTTACCCATAGTTCTAAGAGGAAGTATGTGTATCATCTGGAAATGTATCGAATGTTAAATGAAAACCACGTGACTTCTCACATGAGCACAGCAGTAAGACTGCGCTAGAATGTTTTTGCAGTTGTGGGTTCTAGGTAGTAACAGAAAATTCACGTTGGGACTATTAGGGGAGCAATATGGTAGAAATCAAGGCAGCGTGTATTTGGGGTTTTGTAATCTTTTATATGGGAGTTTTATTTCCGTCTCATTTACTGAATACCTGTGAGCTGAATGCCTTTAGGCAGTTCACTTAAATTTTCTGAGTTTCAGATTCTTCATCTGCCAGATGGGTATAATAATGTCCACTTCATGGATTGATTTTTAGGATTATATGGATATCAAGCACTTAGCACACAGCCTTACCACTTAACACACCACACCATGCTCAGTCATTACTAGTACTTCTTGATTCTAAAGCTGTTTTAAGCCTTAATATTGCCTGACTCTAATCCTCAGCCAGCTGGAATATAGAGAAATACTGCCCTGCCAAGAACTCTTACGTTTCACGTTCCTTTTCTCTCCCACTATAGTCATATTTGCCCATTTGCCCTAATCTTTGAACGCAGTTCTTGCCCTGGGCGGAAAGTACTAAACAAGTGACTCAAGGTGAAGTAAACAGCAGGCTGCCTTCTGACTGTGATACACTATGCCTACTACCCAGACCGTTGTGTGGCTATCTAGATGATGTCTTGAGCTTCTGACATCTTTCTGCCCAGAACCAACTTCTGATTTCCTGAGCCTTTTATTTCCAAGCCTCCTACCTTTTTCTATGCCTCCCTCCCATTCAAGCAGATTGTGGGTTTTGTAATCAGCGCATCTGGTGATAGATAAAACCAGTCAGGAAGCAGAAAGGAAAAAAAAAAAATCTTCCAGGCTTTGGTTTCTAAAAACCCAAAGTCATTCGGATAACTCTGAGAAAATATTTCATTTAGAGAGAGATAAATATTTCCCTTATTTCACCATGTTAGAGAGAAAAGAGTAAGGCTGGGGGAGCAGAGATCCTAAGAGAAAAGCCAGACACGAAGGGCCATGGTAATTGGAATGAGGATCTGTCTTTAAGAAGCTACCA
Source organism: Vicugna pacos (assembly GCF_048564905.1). Classification (NCBI taxonomy): domain Eukaryota; kingdom Metazoa; phylum Chordata; class Mammalia; order Artiodactyla; family Camelidae; genus Vicugna; species Vicugna pacos. The sequence goes on along the minus strand of NC_132997.1, from coordinate 69,061,397 downwards.
GGAGAGGTATTGTTTAAGCACCAAGGTGGAAGTCAGGGCTGATTTGTTAGCAAGAGATGACCACACTTCCTCCACTCAGGGAAGTCCCATTCCCTCCTATCTGGCCAGAGGGCAATGCTAGTTACGCTCTCAAAGACTTCCTCATCCGTGAGATACTCCTTCCAGCATCTTGGTGTGTGTCTTCCTGATGGAGGTATAGCAACAGTCTCTGCTTCGGCTTTTATCACGCCCATGTGAGTCTGAACAAAACCCACTGTGTTCATTTTTATGCCTCCTGTAACCAATTACCATAAACTCAGTGGCTTAAAATGACACAAATTTATTATCTCACAGTTCTGGAGGGCAGAGACCCTAGAATCAAGGAGTTGGCTGGGCAGATTCCCTCTAGAGGCTTTAGGGAAGAATCTGTTTCCTTGCCTTTTCCAGCTTCCAGAGGTTACCCACGTTCCTTAACTCATGGACCCACATCATCTTGACGCCTGCTCGTATCATCTCTTTGTCTCTGATTCTGACCCTCTGCCTCCCTCTATGAAGAACTCTTGTGATTACTCTTGCTGATCAGGATAATCCAGGATCTCTTCCCATCAAGATCTTTAACGTAATCACATCCATCAGCAAAGCTCCTTTGACCATATTCACAGGCTTCAAGGTTGAGGACATGCCATCTTTCAGGGGTCATTATTCAGCCTACCACACCCATCTTCCAAGATCATGTGACACCAGAACCTCGCTTCTCTCATCGACTGCAAATTCACATTTCTTGAGGTTCTTGGCGTCTGGCTGAGACTGTTCCTTTTTTATATCACCATCCTGGGTAATTGAGCTGCCAGGTGGATTATCGAACACCAGCACCTCTCCATTCATCCACACCCTCAATCACAGGGAGTTTTGTTTCTCCTTCACTTCAGTCATACCACATGCATTGTCATCACCCCCTCCAAAACTACTCTAAATCAATTCACTGACTTTTTGATCACAATTTCCCATCCAGTCCATCCTCTTGTATCCCTTTCTCATGATTCTCTGTTCTTTTCCATTACAGTGACTTCCAAATATTTTTACCCTTTCTTTTTACTCATTTCTCCTGGCCCCATCTGGCTTCACTTACTTCTTTACTCTGCCCAAGCCTCCTGGGTATTCCACTCAACAGCTCACTCACCAGCACCTTCAACACAGTACTGTTCTGTGACAGCACCCATTTAGTATAACACTCCGCCATTTTTCATTCATTGATTTCACTATATAATACACCTATGAAGCTCATCTACATTACCTGCCCCTCTGCTGTCGTGTACCTGATCTACATAAAATTTAAGGCAAACTGTGTTAGAAATCATGATCCCTTCTGAGTGGAGTTTCTGGGGGTCCCTGTGGGAGGCCTCTCCATCTGCCTTGAATGGGTGGCTGTCCTACCACAGCTCTTCATGATCAGCAAGACTAGGGAGGCAGAGACCATCACCACCCACTACCTAGTCTTCCTGGGCCTCTACTGCGCTTGGTGTCTAGTCAACTGGATCTGGCGCTTCTACTTTGATGGCTTCTTTGACCTCATTGCTGTGATGGCCAGCATTGTCCAGACCATGCTATACTGTGACTTCTGCTTGTACATTACAAAAGTTCTCAAGGGAAAGAAGCTCAGTTTGCCAACATAAGGGCCAGAGACCACCAGCTGCATCTGTCCTTCAGGGTGCTTGGACAGAATTCTTACCACAGCAAAGGCACAAGATGCTTGATATGGAAAATCAGAAGCCTCACTCTTTTGTTGCAGATAGTCATCGGTGGCTCTGTAAGAACCCAGAGGGAAAGAACTGAAAGGTTTCTGTTTAATGCATCTTGCCTTATCTTTTTTTATTACTATGTACAAAGATTTTTGTTTTACAGAAAGAAACTTAATTCTATATTAATAAATTCAGTGCATAGCTTCAATTGAGGTAGTCCCCAAAGTGAAGATTTTATGAGGGATAAGTGCTAACTTTTAAAAAAAATCTTTGAAATTGTTGATTCCTTTTGTCTGTAATGACGTTGTACTCCTTGACAGTTGGTAGATTATATATTCTACCATCTAAAAAAATTTGCAATATATCATATTAATTCCACTCAGGCTACTGAGTGTTACTGAGGAAAATTCTACACCTGACAGACCCCAATAAATATGTCTTTCACTTTGGCTTAGTCTTCTCCTTCCTCTGACCACATCCGAAATAATTTTAAATTCTCACTTTCCTCAAACCTCCCCATCCAGCCCCACACCCTCACTCTCAAAAGATAACAGAGTGTGACTTTTCTAAAAACTATCAAAACACACGTCACCCTGCAACAATTGCCAACATCACCTCCTGCCTCCAGAAAGGATGGAGTTTTTCTTCACCTGTTGTAAGACAAACTGTCTTCAGTATGATCTTGGTACCAACCTCCCCATCATTTCTGGTATAGTTGTCTGTTAGTTATCTGCTCTCTTACCTGTATGTTCAACGTCATTGTCTTTACTGTCTCCTTTCCCTCACTCTGCAAAGAGACTGAAGTCTCATTTAACAAAAAATGTTGGATGAAGATGAGTTGAGGTTTGCACACGTTACTTCTGCTGTGCCTGTAGAATGGAACATCCAACTTCAGATGTACAGCAGGCTGTAAATTTTAATCAATTAAAAAAATCTTCTCACTTTAACTTCCAGTCTAGCCACTGCTTTTCTTACTTTTTATTACATATGTTGTGATTTCATTCATGCTCTGATTCTTTCTTCAAACTTATGATCTAGTGGCTTAAAATTTTCTTCAAGGAGAGGATACTTCAGTTCTTGTCCTGATGGACTTTTTTGTTGTCTTTCACCTTACAGACAATTCTGATTTTTTTTTAACATTTTTATTGATTCATAATCATTTTACAGTGTTGTGTCAAATTCCAGTGTTCAGTACTGATTTTTGATACACTTTTCCTATACCTTCTGTTGCTTCAGACTCTCCAGTTCTTATCTTATCCTGATTGTACTTTCTTAGCCTCTTTAACAGTCATTTCTTCCTTTGACTGTCCCCTTAATGTTTGTGCTCCCAAGTGTACCACTGACTCACAAGCCAATACTTCCAGCCCTCCCTTGACTTTGACTCTTACTTAACAAGTGCCTGCTAGCCTTCTCTAGTTAGATGTTCCATGAACACTTGAAACTCAGCACATCCAAACTTGAGCTCATCCTCTTCTCTTGTAATTTTGCTTTCCCTTATGTGTTCTTTATCTCTATTGTAGGTATAACCATTGTCCTGGTTATCACTTTGGTGATAACTTGATCTTTGATCTACTTTATTCTTCCTCCCCAGTCATAATTAATCACAAACTTTCACTAAATGTATCATATATGTGTGTATGGGTGTATATATATGTATACATACATCTATGTATATATGTATGTGGGGTTTTGACCCACTACAATCCATTTACCACCCCATGAAGAGTCATCTATCTAAAATATGCCTGCTCTTGGCATTATAGATTCCAAAGGTTTTTCTTGTCAAGACAACCTTCCCCAAACTACCCATGACTTCATGAACTGTGAGCTCTTTGACGTGCCATCTAAAGGTTTTCCAAGACATGGCCATTGCCTATCTCAGCAGGTTCTTCTCTGCCTCTCCTTGCCGTTCAGTAGATCAAATTGCTTCTATTTCCTCCAGACTATTTTGTCTCTTGCTTCATGTCTTTCCTCCTTCTGTTCCTTCTAACTAGAATTCCCCTGGCCCTTTATTTTAGCTGATTCCTAAAATAACAATGATATTAATCACAAACTTTTTAATTGCTGGTCTATGCCAGGTCTATGCTGCCCATTTTACATGGATTATATCTAATTTGCTTTTATTCGACTCACTTCACAGTTGAGGACATAGCTCACAGAGATTAAGGAAATTGCCCAAGCCCAATAACTGGCAGAGCTAGATTTCAAACCCAAATTTATCTGATGCCAAAATGCATGTTGTTGAATGTTGCCCCAAACTGTCTTACCTCATTTTGATGTAGCTCAGAGCTCATGCTCAATGACCTTGGCTCTGAATGACAGATGAATAGAATAGGGCATTTGTGGTGACAGGTAAGTGCTATGTTGTCAGCATAGGCCTGTTTGGAGAGAAGAGGAGGACTCAATCCCATGCAATGGCCCACATACCTTCTTCTTCCTGCAAGCGTGTGCACGCTGCTCTCACTATCACCAAGGGACTTGAAACTAAAAATTTCCAAGGTGCTTGTAAAGAATCAGTGCTAGACTGGATGTGTGGGTATTTCATGGTCACTCTTTGTCCATGTGTGTCTCCAGTGTATTAACACAAGGATTATTTAGGTTAATAATAATGCCTGGGGAACATATTTGATTTTTTTCTTGTTTCATTTGTTCTGTCTTTGGTGTTATCTTTGATGTTGTCTTTTGGAAGAATATATAATAATGTTGCAAGAGACCTAATATTTCATATATTTCTGTAAATTTTCATGGGGATTAGAATAGAATTATCTATTTTGGAGATACCAAGTTGATAATACAATTGGATAGATCTATTATAAGAAGCTTATATTTTGTGTTACTCAAATCTTCTGCACCAACACTGTCCAATAGAAATATAGTGTGAGTCATGCATGTAATTTTAAAATTTCTAGTAGCCACATTAAAAAAATTGGTGAAATTGATTTTTATAATATATTTTACCCAGTATAGCCAAAAATTATCCGTTCAATATTCAATCAATATAAAATTAATAATAAGATATTTTACATTTTTTTCCTTCTGTACTATCTTAAAAATTCAGGCATGTGTTTTATACTTACAGCACATCTCAGATTGAATTGATCAACTGTTAAGTGCTCAGTACTGCATGTGCTCAATCATGGCTGCTGTGTTGGACATCACAGCTCTAGGCCCTTGTACTGTGTCTTCTAACTGACCTTTCCATTTCTGAGAGAGGCCTGTAAAATCTCCACTAAGTTTGTGGATTTTTGTCCATTTTTAGGACCACACTTTTATAATAATTTTTTGCTTCATGCATTTGAAACCATGTTGTACAAAAATAAAGGTTTACGTTGTATTTTCTAGGTGGATTATGCCTTTCATCAATATGAAATGTCTTTTCCTTATCCGGTTCAGTTATTTTTGGGCCTTGACCTTTATGTTTGATATTAATACTGCCACTCCTAGTTTTTGTGATTTTCAAAGTCTTATTACATCTTTCACCCCACTGCCCATCTTACCTTTCTCTGTAATTTTTAAGGTATAGTTCTTATTAAAAGAATAAGATAAGATTTTCTTAGTGGTAATCGAAGTTTGTCAACCTTTTAATAGTAGATTTTAATTCATGAATACTACTGGGATTCCTAAAACAGAGTTACACTTTCCATTTTATATTGTAATTTCTGTTTGCTTTTTTATCATTTTAGTTTCTTGTTTATCTTTTGTTAGATTGATTGAATTATCTTTATTTTGGTTTTCTCTTTACTGACTTGGAAGTTTTCAATCTTTTTCTTTCTTTTTTTTTAATGGCTACTCTTACATTTTAACACAACATATGTAAACTTATATTTCCCTATCCATATCTACGGGTAGTGAGTACCTCTACAAACTTATGCTGTCATTTCTTCCTCATTTTATCTTTTATCTACCTTACCTTTCCACCCAGCCATTCTTTCTCCTCCCCACCTGGTACACTAAGATGAGCTGCTATTTTATTCCAGGTGTTTGTTTGCTTTTATGTTATGTTTTAATGCTTGCTTAGGATTTACTATACATTCCACTGGTTTCTTTGCTCACTACTGTTTCTTGCCTCCCTTGTTCTTACATTCATTTTTTAATTTTGCTACAATATATTGTAAGCAATTCTTTAGCAAAGTCTGGTGGATGGTCAGCTTTACAAATTTATATCTTTCCTTTGCCCTCACATTTGAATGCTGGTGGGGCTGGGTGTAAAACTAAATTTAAACTCATTTTCTCTTAGAACTCTGAAGCTACTTTTTCACTATCTTCTATTCCTGTGAGGAATTTAGTATTTATCTGATTCTCGTTCTTTTGTAAAGAAGCTACTTTTCTTTCTTCTCAAATATTTCAAAATATTCTTTTTATTTTTGAGTATTTGAGTTTTTTTCAGAATGTCTGTCTATCATCTTTCATCTGTATGATTACCCCATTTGTCCCATTTTGGCACTTGACAAGAGCTTTCCGCCTGTGACCATCCTTAGGTTGAAAAAAATAATCAGCTTTTTAAAAGTATTCTTCCTATCTTCACTTTGTAATGCCTGTGCTTTTGGATCTTCTTTAGATAAATATTGGACCTCTGGAATAATTTTCCACATCTCTTAATTTTCTCCATTATTTTCTCATAGTCTTGTCTACTTGCAATATCTTCTAGGAGATGAACTGCCTTTATTTTCCAGATCCAAGTTTTTGTCTTCAGCCATGACTCTAGACCTTCTACATTTTAGGGAATTATGTTTTTAATTTCCAAGATGCTATCTTAGTCTTTAATAGCTTAATTTGCTTCTCAGTATAGTTTCATATTATGACTGTAATATATCTTAAAATTTCTCTGAGACATAAAAATTATTTTTACGTTCTTTTCTATTTGCGAAATTATCTCTAGTTCTTCTGGTATCAGTTCTGTTAATTGAACAAAACCCTTCCCTTTGACCTGTTTTCTCCTTGCAGTTGTCTGATTATTCCTCTCATCTGTACACATGAATTAATTTAGCACCTAGGTAATTAGAAAGAGACTGTGCAGATTTCCTCAGTGTTTGAATAAGTCGGTTTCCCCAACAGTTGTCTCTCCTCTATAAGGGAAAATCAGAAAGTCTGGTTCCACTCAAGGGAGAGCAAGCAGAGAGTTAAGTGTCAGACCCCTTCAATTTTCTAAGTAAGAAGGACTTTGCCCTCTAGCATAGAGAATTCTGGAGTATTTCTCTCTTGGGTGGGGCTGCTGTTTCTTGGTGTAAACCCTCACTATCCGTTGGGAGCTACATTAAGCTCTTTCGGGCTTCTTTCTCATCTCCTGGCATTCGCAGGGAAGTCCTCTCCAGGTGCGGGTTTCACTTACTTTGTTGCTGAGCTTATACTGCTTTGCTCAAGTGTGTGACTTAGTGGCTGGAGTGAAAGCTGCTCCAGAAAGATTCCAACTTGCTCTTTGTTTGAAAAGGCAGTTAATTAAATAACTAAGCTTCTGGGACTCTTGTCTGGTTTTTGTATTATGCATTCTTGGAGTTGTGCTGTGTTCTTTATGTGGCCTTGTTCATATCCGGTATCCTCATTTAATCATCTCAATAGCCTAGCAATGTAGGTAGAGCAAGAATTATCACTCCCATTTTGCCAATAAAGACTGAAATTCAGAGAGGTAAGTAATTTACCCAGAGCTGATGTGGAGAAGAAAGTGTTTTCTAAGTACTCAACTGGGGCTTTTTTTTTTTTCAACCAAAGCTAGAAAGAGCAATCCCTTACCTAACATGCAACGCAAAATAAACAGTTCAGACACTCTGAATTAACCAAAAGGAAAAAATTGAATATGAGTGATCTCTTTGCAGCTTTTCTTTGGAAGACAGAGCCTGGTTTGAAGCAAGGTTGGAATACTAAGGAGGATGAAAGAAAAATGAGCTTCTAAATTGGGATGCCTCAGATTTCCAGAAATATGCATGATGACAATTGGCAAAGAACATAAAATTGCAAGCAGTGTGTATAGTTTGCAATTTTGACTTCCAAGCATTTGTCAATTTTAAAACGTAGCAATGTCAATGACATTCAAAGGATTGTCAGCGTTCATGCATAAATTGATAATCAGATTTGATCTAGCTAAAGGTTTTCAGGATAATACAAATGCTTCCAATGATACAATTGGGTGAATTAGAGGAAATTTTTATCTGTTTCTCTAGGGCCTGGCCTATACCAAACTATATGAACCATTGAGGAAAAAGGAACAAAGTAATTCAAATCATATTCCACTGGCAGTCAATGAAGGATGACTCATGACTGTGTCTTTGGTTTCTTCCTTCTTTAGAGTCAGGGTTGTAGCTGAGCATCCTTGTAATATTCACAAACCTCCTCCCAGGCTCCTGAAGAAGCAGACTTTTGACCATTGTGCCAATTTGAAAATCACATAGACTCATGATGGCCCTGCCCAAGGGAACCAGGCTCATTCTTGGTGGGAGAGCCAAGCAAGTGAAATCAATGTGAGAAGATGGCTGTACTACAGAATAACCCATTTCAGTCCCCTTAAAGGGAACTGATCAGCCTATATGGTGTAGGTATAAGTTTGGCCTCTGAAATATACCCATCTGCTTCCTGTCTGCTGTCTGTATTTCATCTTATTTTCATCCTCCCCTTTTTTTCCTCTCACCTCTTTTTTTTTTTTTTTTTAATTTTGGACCGTATCAGTTCTTGTTTTGTAAACTGCTGGCTTTGAATTTCCACCTTGCATTCATTACCCTAGACCTACCTGGCTGTCCCCTTCCTACCACAGGGCCTGAAGCTGGCTGGCCTTCTGAGCTGCTGAATTGACACTCATGAGGAGAGGCATTTTATTTCTCCCACTCTGCCCCAACCCAGGACAGACAAACCAGTCCCACCACCTCTCCAGAAACCTATAGCCTCCCATGTCATGTATATGCTCTTAGCTCAGGCTGCTACAACAAAGTGCTATAGAGGCTGGGAAATCCATGATCAAAGTGCTGGCTGACTGCGTTCCTGGTGAGGTCCCTCTTCCTGGCTTGCAGATGGCTGTCTTCTTGCTGTGTTCTCACATGATACAATGAGAGCAAGCTCTCTTCCTCTTCTTATCAGGACCCTAGTATCATCGTGGGGCCACATGAGCTCATCTAAACCTAATGATCTCCCAAAGGTCCCATCTCTAAATACCATCATATTAGGGGTTAGGGCTTCAACACATGTATTTTGGGGAGCACAGACGTTTAGTTCATAACATACGCTGAGCCTCCTGAGTCCTCATTTAATCTCCAAACACTTCCTATAGCCTACCATAGTCAGGTACAGCATCCGCCACCTAATAATGAAGTGGCCTGATCCAACACAAGTCACGCAATTTCAAAAGTCCCTTCAATGTTAGAGACCAGAATGACCTTTTTTTTTTAGCCTATTTCCAGTCCTTCATGGAGAGAGGTTATTGGTATAACTTGTGTTATTCAATCTTTTTTTTTTCAAGTGGTACAGGAATAAAGCTAGAATAGGAATCAAGAGCCTCTAGTCTGGTCCTCCCACTGGCTAGCTGTGTCACCCCTACCTGTACATGCTGCCAAACTCCCCATTGTGCTGGAAATATTCCTCTGTATCTGTCTCCCACCATCGAGTCTGTGCTCCTCAGGGATAAAGGCCACCTTATCAGCATCTGTATCCATAACAGCAAGCAGGCAGCAACAAATTTTATCTGAATGAATGGAAGGATTAAGGAATAAAATGAACTGCAGTGTACTACTCTGGGTTTCGTTTTGCTTCCTTCCTTCCTTTCTTTCACTTATTCGGATTAAACTTTGTCCAGTGCTAGGGGAGGATATAGCTCAAGTGGTAAAGTGCATGCTTAGCATGCACAAGGTCCTGGGTTCAATCCCTAGTATCTCCTCAGAAAGTAAATAAATAAATCCAATCACCTCCCCCACCACAAAAAATTTTTAAAAATTTAGCAAAAGAAAAAAAGTCCAAATGCCCTACAAAAATTAAAAATAAAAAAAAAAGCACACAAAAAAAACTTTGTCAAGTGCTGTGTGTCAGGCATTGTGGTAGCAGCTGCAAATATATGAATTAATTTCCATCCTTGAGGATCTAAACTTAGAAAAAAAAAAAAAACAGGGATGGAGTGGTCAAAAAAACAAAACAAAACTCTAAATTCATCCCTGTTCTAAAATTCTTAAATCCACATATAACATTTTAGCCCTCTGAGGGAACTTTTCTGGACAGACTAAGTAGCTAAAGCAACAACAGCAAATCCCTCCAAAACTAAAACTAGAACTGAGTAGCAGGAGGCGGGCAGCTGAGGGAAGGTTAGTTAGTAGTTACAGTAAAGACAATTAGAACACTTTTTTTATTGTGGATAAAAATATATAGAACATAAAATTTGCCACTTTATCCATTTTGAAGTGTATGATCTAGTGACATTAATTACATTCACAATACTATGCAACCATCACCAACCACTTACCTATTTTCAAATTTTTTTCATTACTCTAAACAGAAACTCTTTCTGTTTAACCACTAGGAAACAGTTCTCACTTCCCCTTCCCCTCAGCCCTGGTCACCTCTAATCTACTTCCTGTCTCTTATGAGTCTGTGTATTCTAGATCCTTCGTATAATGGAATCATACAATATTTGTCCTTTTTGTGTCTGTCGTATTTCACTTAGCATAATAATTTCAAGGTTCATTCATGCTGTAATGTGTGTCAGAACTTCAATCCTATTTATAGCTGAATAATATTTTATTGTATGCGTATTCTGTGTTTTTCCCATCCACTTATCTGTTGACTGACATTTCAGTTGCTTTCGCCTTTTAGCTTTTGTGATAATGTTACAATGAGTACTTGTCTATAAGCATCTGTTTATTGAGTTCCTGATTTCAGGTCTTTTGGCTATATACCTAGGAGTGGAATTGCTCTGTCATATGGTAATTCTATATTGAGCTTTTTGAAGATTTGCCAAACACTTTCCTTTACCATTTACCTTCCCACCAACAGCGTACAAGGGTTCCAATTCTTCCACATCTTCACCAATACATGTAATTTTCTGTTTCTTTGATTATAACAATGCTAGTGTAAAGTGGTGTCTCATTGTGGTTTTGATTCACATTTCCCTCATGGCCTGCATCAGGCCAAAGGAATGTGAGAAAGGATCTTTGTATTGCCTCTGAGAGCCTCTTCCTTGATCATTCCTGCATTGTCATCAGGTCAAGAACCCCTTGTGTACGAATTATAAGGAGGGGTAAATTAAAAAGTAAAGTATATACACTTTATAAAGTAGTATAACTATTAAAAGCACACCTTTTGGAGTAAACAAAGTTGACTTTGTATGTTGGCTCTGCCACCCACCAGTTTTACGACCCTGAACAAATTATCAAATCTCTCTGAGTCTTAGTTTTTTTATGGGGGAAATAGGGATTACAATAGCTAATTAGTAGGATTGTTGTCAGAAAGAAATTTAATTGTGTATATAAACTACACAACTCTTTTCTTCTCACAACAGTCCTACAAACCCCTCCATATCTATAATACACATACATCAGTGCCTGCAGTGGTGCACAGCACACAGCCACTGGGCGATTGCCAATACCATTGTGGTTGTTGCTGCTAGCACTTGGGAGAATTCACTAACCAAGCACACTTCATAAACTTTATAACCTGGAGACTTTCTGTTAACATTTCCTGACAATATCTGCATAGCTGACATGGAAAAAAAAATTTGGTGCAATAACATTTCCAAAGATGATTTCTAAAATCTTGTCCTAACAAGAACAGACCTGCACACTAAGAGATGATTTATGTTAAAATCCTAACATCTCAAACTTGGTGTCAGAAAGTCCTTCCAATTATGTAAAACTTTTCATTTCTCTTTTTAATTTTAAAGGTAGTTGTCATAGCAACTGCCATGCACTGCTGCAAATGGTACTAAAGAGATATGCAAACATTTCCAAAGAATTTTTCAATATGTTGCAAAAACATTAGACAATATTTAGCAGAAATGCAAGTCCCAGTGAAAGGGAGTCCTTCATAGAGAACTAAAGCTATATTTAACCAGGAATTTTAGATGGGAAGGATTTTGAGATGTATACTTTCTTGTGGGGGTGGAAAAAGCATTGTTAACAAGTACTTCTAAAAAAATGAGAATTATTGGGATCAGCAATAGTCAACTCAGCTGTTAGGAGGAGAATGATACAATGAGAATGGACAGAATGAGACTGGGAACAATTTCTTCTCTGTTGTCAGATTAGAATTTACTTAGCTATTACCATCTGGTGATTACAACACTGACTTCTTGTTATTTTATGACAAAACATTTGCTCTGAGGAAAGGTTAAACCCTCAGGGCCTGGGGACTGGGGCAGGTTAAGTAGACTAAAAGTAGTTGTTTGTAAGTGAGGTCCAGGCCGCTGTGAGGTGTAAGCCAGGATTTCAGCACTTTATCGGTCAGTGTAACCCATGATTTCCCGAAGTCTACCATGGGATTTTTAACCTCTCAAAGCCATTAATGAATTAGAAATCTTAACATCTCTTAGGTTCCTAGAGATTATAACATACTGTGTTCATTGTGACTCTCCAGTAGTGAAAGAAGGCATTGGTGTTTCCTAGACTTAGAGAGCACAGTGACCGCATGTCTTGGAGTGGAGCATTTCGAAAGCCGATGAGTGCTCCTCGGATACATTTTAAGAGTCAAGGCTATAGTCAGATAGACAGAACCTGCAGCCTACCTCCTGAAACTGCTTTATACTCTCCCCTCGACCACCTTACACCCTAAATACATCAAGTGTAGTTTAAAGGTAAATTACATGTGAACTTATTATATAAACTTACCGATTTCTATAAAAAGGAAGAAAATGTTATTTTCCTAAAATTCAGCTGTTATGCCTTTTATGATGTATTTGCTATCTCCTGCCATATAACAAATCCCCTCAGAATTTAACAGCTTAAAGGAACAAACTTTAATTATTTCACAGTTCCTGTGAGTCAGAAATCTGGGCACGGCTTCGCTGGATGTTTCTGACTCAAGCTCTCGCAGGAGGCGCACTCAAGCTGACCACCAGAGCTGTGGTCTCATCTGAACACTCATCTGGGGAGTGACTCTTTCCAAGTTCACTCCCATGGTTGCGGCAAGCTTTGGTCACTCACCATGTGGACCACTCCACAGGGCAGCCCTACAACATGGTAGCTGCCTTCCCCCAAAGCAAGTGACCCATGTGACTCTGAGAGAGAGCACACTCAGGATGAAAGGCAGTCGTTTTATAACCTAATCTCACACGTGTCATTTCATCTCTTACACCATATTCTATTCATTAGAAGTGGGGTAGTAAGTATGGCCACACTCAAGGAGAGGGGGTTGCCCAAAAGCATGAGCCCCAGAAAATGAGGACCACTGGGGCCCATATCTGAGGCTGCCTAATGCACGTGTCCCAGGGCTTTTGTATAAACACAGTCTTCTAGTCAATATCTAATATATGCCAAGCTCTTACTCTCATTGTACGCATGATGATCTCTAATCCTCACAGTGACCCTACAGAGCATAATTACTGTCTCCGATTTGTAGAAAAGGAAAGTGAGAATCTGAGAGGTTAAATAATTTCCCCATGATCATATAGTATATAAATAACAGGGACAAATTTTTCAATAACCTTTTCTGACATCTAATCTAGTGTAGTGGCTCTTTCAGCCATGTTTCTGCTACATCAGGTAACTATGTCACTGAAAGCATTATCTAAAGATATATTAGAATGTTTCTCTTGGCAAACACTAAAATGCAAATGAAATCATTAAAGTAAAAGTAACATAAACTGTCAAAAAAGAAAAATATTTCTATTCTGTTCACTGAAAATCCTACCTTGAGATGCAAATTCATTATTGGTGGTGCTTTAATGAAGAGACATTTTAATTCTGATTTCTGAATAATACAAGGTAAATAAGAATTTTGGAAATGATGATTCTCCAAATGGAAAATTTTTGAATTATCAGAATGTGACATAGAAGTAGAGGAAAGTTGGTGAAGTTTCTGCTACTTTGAAAAGTATAAATGCATGCAGCTTAGTTTAAGCAGCATATATTGCATAGGATTCATGGTCAATATTTCTATGAAATACTCTTTGTCAGAGAATCAGGAGTTCAATTTTCATTGGAATCAGTGTAGAGCAGAAAAAGAGTGCTGTGTTTATCCTATGAGCTTTTCTCTGTACTTTGTCTGATTGAAGAGAACAGAAACAAATAAATACTGTCCCGAAACAGGGAGTGAGTTGAAAGCATCAGAGAAATGTGTTTTTCTGTCTTCATAACTGGATTTCATCAGGGCTGAAATCACATTCCAGAATGATGAGATCAGTGATGACAGAGACATAACCTGTCTCCTGGCTTCCCAGACTCCAGGTATGCGCTACAAATCTAAGTCAGCTGAAATAATCAGGAGACTGTGCCAGGAGTTCGAAAGAGAGTGACTATTACTCATCCCAAGTTCATTAAAAAAGAAAAATCTAAACCTGACATGATTGACTTTCCTAGTTTAGTTCATTGTTATAAAAGATACTAAAGCCTCAAAATTTGGGGAGAGACCAAAGCAAACTAGGATATGAGTTCAATTTTGACTTCTTTACCCTTCCTCATATCCCCACGACTCTCACTCTGCCCTCTGCCTCAGCCACCCTTACTAGCTGATGCTCTAGAGGATTATATTACAGTCTCAAATTTCCCCATCCAGAAAAATTAACATATTCTGAGTCCCATCCCTCAGATTTTCTCTCTGCTATGACAGTAGGAACCAATTTTAAGCAAGAATATCTTAGTTGATAATGTCCATCCCCTTACAGGACCAGCACAAGTCCTCACAGAGTAGACCTCAATTATTTTGCAACTGATGAAAGTAACTCTTATTTGGATAAATAAGAATAACCTACTCAACAAATTCCCCTCAAAGAACTCGAGGGCAGAGACCAGTGATTTGATACTGAAGCCTCTATCAGAGAATGAGCTACCCTGCCATGTCAGTAAAAGGGAAAGAGGGAAAGGAGTTACCAAAGTCCTGACAGGAATTTAAAGGGCGCACTAATATTGTCTGTTCTGCTGCATTACCATAGTTGCAGGTAGGTGTCATCTAGATAGTATCACATTATTAAAAATTACATCATAAAAATTATTGTTTCATTGGGGAAAAAGAGGTAGGAGCTAAGGAAATTTTAACTTTCAATGATAATGTGATCTTTCCTAGAGGGATTTTTTTTTAAATGATGTTTTTAAGACTATAAGGATATATTCTTATTTCAAGCTCAAGCTAATAATGTGTTGATGAAATTTGACTAGAACAAATGTACTTTATATAACAAAATCTGAGATAGGATGTAAGGTAGGCAGAATGTATTCATTTTCTAAATTATCAAAATTAGCTGTGCCACAGAACCCAATGTAAGTTAAACAATTCCAAGTGAGCAGACACTCAAGAACAAAGTACCTGTGTTACTAAGTCACTGCATGCAGCAACATGGTCCCACCAAGCATTTAACTTCTATGTCTTAAAAATATTTTCTTGGGAAGGGTATGTATAGCTCAGTGGTACAGCATGTGCTTAGCATGCATGAGGTCCTGGGTTCAGCCTCCATTACCTCCATTAAAAAAATTTTAAAAAGAAAGTTTTCTTTTTTCTCTGCTCTTTTGAGAGAGGGCTTCGAAAGCCCCCATGTCATCCTTAGGAAAGATTTTCTCATTGAGATTAGAGGTTGCTTCCCTTCCGGAAGGATGTGGGGATTTAAGAACTCTCTGGAAGTTTAAAAAGAAAAAAAGGACTCCTATTGTAGAGGCAATGAAAGTAAAGAGACCTTTGTTTCTGAGAGTCTGGATAAGATGAGCTGCCCATCCTGGAAATGCAATTCACCTCCAGGGAAGAGAAGGATTTTAATCCCCAAATGGCAGGCTCTTTACCCACTTCTAACAGCACGCCTGGAGTGGCTGGCACCGTGGTAGAATGACTGTTGCTGGGACTGAGTGAGTCAAGAGCTAACAGCTGTGACCTGGAGAAACAAAATGAGGAATGCTCTTGGTGGTACCAGGCATTGAAGGATTTGAGTCATCAAAGATGGCCAACCACCTGACAGAGTGAGATGAATTTCCAACTTCAACTCCATGGGGCAGCCAGAAGTAATGGCAGGGGCCAGCTGATGATATCTCAGACTTTCCCCCTTGCATCCCACAGCTGGGTATGGAAGTTGATGCGTTTCCTAGGTTTTTTCCACCATTCAAAGGAGGGAGACACTAAAAAAAAAAAAAGACACTGGACCTGATGACAAACTGATGTATCAAAATTCAAGTTTAATTTGATTTTTTTAAAAAGAGATATAACTGCATTTAAATACCAGATTTGTATAGCAATTAATACTTTTGTAAGTTCAACCATATTGTATACCTGTATTTTCTCTCTGAAGTATAATCATCCCCATAGTAATCACTGGATATGTTGAAACATTTCACATGCAAAATGCTTCCTAATTCAATGATCACATTTTACCTAATATGCATTATTAAAATTCCTGTTGATGCCCTCCAGGCACATTCCATCAGGAACACATTCATAGTTTGACAAGTCAAATTTATTGCTTGTTGCAGTGAGAGAGAATGTCTGTCATTAACCCAGGGGGAAACTCAGGAAGAAAATATTGGAGAGAATTTGCTCTAGCTTCGGTGTTAAGTGATTTGGGGAGGATATAAGGAGGTGGATGTTCCTTAGATTCTCCTCTGGAATAGATGCTTTCAGGAAGTGGGGGCAAGTTTAATGATTTACTTTAATTAATTTTATCTAGAAGGAGAGGGGACTAGACCGAGGCAAAGCTGGAATTGGTAAAGCAGCAGCAGTCACTCATATTAGCCAAGATTGAGAGAGATGCAATCTGTTGTGCGGTTCAGGCAATGTTTGTGTTTTGCTGTTTTCAGACATGACTACGAGTGGTCTTAATTCATCATGTTCACAGTAGCTTTGTTTATGTCCAACAGAACACCAGGTCCTAGCTGTGTCAGGTGGCTCGTGGCAACACCAGGGCCTGGATGATAATACCCAGCCAGCTCCCAGATGTCAGGGGCTGCTTTCCTGTTTCTCACATTATATCAACAATATGCCAACACTAAACCCAGAGCTCTTGGATAAGAGCTGGGTCATATACAGGAGAGAAATCAGGTGTCAGGAACCAATAATCAGATGGATATAGAAACTGAGCAGGAGTTGGTTAAAAATAAGAGGATGGTATTGTGGATTGAATTATATCTCCCCAAAAAGATATGTTGAGGTCTTAAGCTCCAGATTCTCAGACTATGACTTTATTTGGAAATAGGGTCATTGCAGATGTAATTAGTTAAAATGAGGTCATCCTGGAGTAGGGTGGGCCCCTCATCCAGTAAGACTAAAGGCCTTATCACAAGATGGCCATGTGAAGACAGACTCTAGGAAGACCGAGACAATACATTTCTATTGTTTTAAGCCACTCTATTTGTCGTACTTTGCTACAGCATCCCTAAGAAACTAATATGGATGGGGGAGAGTCACTCCTGACTGAAGTATGGCGCTTCATTGGATGAAACATTCTGCTGAGCATGGGTCTGGCTGGTCTAAAGGGTGAGAATCAGCAATGAGCTAGTTCTATGATTTGGGGAACAGTTACCATTTGGGGCTATAAAGACAGCCTTGGTTGGAGGTTCCTTTCCTCGATTCATTTGAATCATTTTCATTAAGGAATCGCCTAATGAATGCCAGGTTCAAGAGTGGTTTGTATACTTGGAAAACCTGGGATAGGGAATAGCAGAGGCAGAACAGGGAGTATAATGACCTCTCTGCCTCCATTCTCCTCTTTCCATGTCTCTCTCTGACTCTCTTTCCCTGTCTCCCCCTATAATTGACCTCCTTCACCTGCAGATTGTGTAACCCTGCTCCCAGCTCACCCAGTCATCGTATAATGAAAAAGAATATGAAACGTTATGTGTTTGTGTGATTTAAATGCCTCTGCATCAAGTTAACTACACTGAAAGTCCTGTTTTAATTTTATGTCTGTAGTACTTTACTAGGGCTCTTGCTTCTTCCTTTAGTTTACAGCTTTACTTTGTTTCAAGGCCAATAACTTCTCCTTCATGACTAAAGTTTCCTGGAACCTCATAAAGCGTCTGATACGTATAAGCTCTCAATAAATGACAGGGAACAGATTTTATGATTAATATATAGATTGCAGAAAATGAAAATGAGATTTACAGTGCTGAGTGAACCAGCCTAAAGTAATAAAATTAAGAAAGAGTGTAGCTGAGGCTTGTATCCAGATCTTGTGACCCAAATCCAAGTTACTTTTCAATAGGCTAAAATTCCTGAATGGTCTCTTTGGTTCCCTACGGCTAAGTCTGATCCAAGCACCAACACTTCTTAGTAGGAATCTAATTTCTGAGTCTTATTCTCTCCTAAATTGACCTTCCTAACAGCTGACCAATTCCTGAATGTCCTATACTAAAAACAAGATGGTGGACCAATGGAAATTGAACTTACCTGTCATGACCTCCACAGTTTAACAGGAAGCTTGTAAATGTATATTTGGGAAAGCTAGAATTCTAAGAATAATTTAAAGTCCACAGAGTTAGAGCTTAATTATGTGATCTAACATTCATATGAATTTAGGTCGAATCCATCACTGACTTTAAGATCCCACTATGTAAACCACTTGTAGTTCATTCAACATGCTGTAGTATACAGCTACTGTTCCAATGTGCCCTACATTCTTGTCCCCTTTCTTTTGGTAGCAAATCTCTCTTTTTTTTGCCAAATTAATGGGCACATAAGCCCAGCTGAGCTAACTGATATCATTCACCCCAAGAGCTTAGTTCAAATTTGGACATTTGACTCAAAACAGGCTGATCAGAATTTTGCCAAATGTTTTTCAAACTGGAACCAAGATGGAAAAATATTTTTTCTTTGTTTGAAATGCCATAATATATGAGCCCAGAGAAGCTAGTGACCAGATCCTCTGCCCCTGGGGGAAAGCTGCTCTAAAGAATGAACCCAATAGAGAGAGAGAGACAGACAGACAGACAAACAGACACAGATGATGGAGAATCTGGTTCCAGTTATACCTCACCTTCTTGAGGCTTGATTTCCCAGTTCTCCTTCTATTAAATTTCAAGTAAATTAAATTTCAAGTAAATTTCTGCATTAGTTTCCTACTAATCCTGTTACAAATTACCACAAACTCAGGGGCTTGAAACGCAAAATTTTTGTATTCCATTTCTAGGAGTTGGAAGTCCAAAATCAGTGTTACTGGGGTAAAATCAAGGCATCAACAGGTTTCCATTTCTTTCTGGAGGCTCTAAGGGAGAATTTCTTTTTTTTGTGTTTTCCAGCTTCTGGAGACCGCCCATATCCCTTGTCTCCTGGTTCCCTTCCACCTTCAAACCAGCAATGGCTGGTTAAGTCTTTCTCATTCTGGCCCTTGTATTTCAGCCTCCCTCTTCTCTACCTAAAGACCCTTGTAATTACATTGGGCCTACCTGGATGATCCAGGATAATCTCCTTATCTTAATCAAGTTTAGTTTATTACCAGCCTTAATCCCATCTACAAACTTAATTTTCCTTTTGCTTTACAATACAACATACTTCTAGGCTTCAGCAGTTAGAATATAGACATTATGGGGCAGTCATTTTCTGCCTTTCCACTTGATATTGCCAATAAAACCCCCTTTCTTCTCAAATTAATTTTTCTGAATCTTGTCAGTTTCAACCAAGAGATAAGGAAAAACATACACATTGTGCTATTTTGTGGTTTCTCAGGTCTCCTCTGAGTATAATACTCTTCTTGGCTGACTGTGAAAAGCCTAATGATCTTTCAAGAATTTACTTCATCTCCTCTGTATGCATATTCCCTGGCTTCTCCAAGTAGAAAAAGTAACTCCATTTTCCCCCACTCATCATACCTTGTTTTTACTAACTGTGCTCTATTAAAATTATTCCATAACAGTATATCTCTGTTATGAGCCTATGATTTACTTGCAGGAAAGGACTATGAATTATTCATCACTACCTTCCCAACATCCTACTCATAAAATCTTATTTGGTCCTTAATCATGTCTGTTCAATGAGTCAATTATCTATAGTTTTGTACCCCTTTCTATGACTTTAGGGCTAGCATTTTTCTCACTTATAGAGAAAAATAAAATAACTGCAATGTTAGACATCAGATCTGCAAATATTTTGTTTTGCCCAGAGAAATATATTTATATATTAATTAAACAACTATATTCCCCCTAAGACTTTGCCTAAGTGCACAATAAGATTAGTCAGTCTTCGGCTGGTCACTGTGCTATTAATCAAATGGCAAATGGTTAATCTGATCTAGTCATTTAAATGATTAAAATAACTAGACTGTGCAGGGTTGCTAAGGTAGCAGCATCAGGCCACTTGGTGATCAATTCTTATTTAGTAATTGACCATTATGGCGGCTGATGAAACCAAATTGACAAACATGGAAATTGATTGATTATGTTGAGAAGCAGGAATGAAGTTATGCACAGAGATAAAGGTCATTTCTTTTCTGTGACTGTTTCTAGTCCAGGGGGTGGAAATGCTCCACAATGAAACAACATAAAGACCTTCACATACAAATGTGAATAAACAAGTGTGCCACAGACACAGACCTGTTGTGGCTAAAACAAAATGAATCATTTCTTAAAGAACAGAGAGGAAAAACTCCTAGACACATGGCAGACAAATACTAGTTGTGGACACTTGTGTAATAAATCCAAATTAGTTTAATGCAATCCATCAAAATAAATGAAATACATTTCAAATATCCTTTTTAAAAAAGTCATCTACAGTCACTTATGGTAGACGTACTGCTTAGCGTTGACTTTAGCAATTTAGAATACTAAGCTGCAGGGCTATAAACCTTAGATCTGTTGTGACAGGGTGAGTGATATTTTAAAGGCAACTTCTGAAAAATAGCATCTCTTCGAGGATCTAATGCCCAGTGATCTATCATGCCATCAAAGAATGAGTTTCAGCCATCTGGATGATTTATATTCCAGGAGTATTCTGGGTGAAAATATGATGTCTATTTTGTTGGGAAGCAAAACCTTATCATTTAAGGGAACACTGCCCAATGGCATCCAGGTATCACTGGCTGTAGATCATCACGTCAGCAGTGGTTGTTCATGTTGACCTAATTTTAAATACTTTAAACAGAATGTCTTCTGATCACTTAGCATTTCCATTGGGTTATTTGTAATGTAGGCTGCAATGAGGTGCCCTGTACGTAACAGAGCTGTTTGTTAAAAATCACATTGTACAACCAAATACATACATTTTTGTCAATCATATCTCCACAAAGCTGGAATGATGTAGATAAAAAAGAAATTCCTTTTCTTCCTTAACAGTGAAAGACTGTTCCATCGGTTCTTAATTCAAACTGAACAATAAAATTATCTGGAAGTGTTTAAGATACAGACGCCAGGACCACACTTCAGATCATTAGAGTTATAATCTCTGGTGGAAACACTAAGTTGAATTGCTCACATGTTTAGGCAATATTCAAAGGTTCTGCAGCCCATAGTAAAGACAGTGAACTATCCATCAAAATTCATGTTCACTTTTCATGCAAAGCAACTTCCCAGCCAGGAACTCCACTTCTCACCCTCTTGTATCTAGACTGGCCATATAACTAACTGTCATCAATAGAAAGGGAGTAAAAGTGATGGGCATCATACCTGGGCAAAGGTGGTTAAGGAGTCAGCATGAATTCATTCTTTCTTTCTTGAGGCTGAATAGATGAAGTATCTGAGCCCCTAGAGGATGAAAAAGAATAATATGGGAAGAGCTTCAAATCTTGAAATTCTGCGTAGGGGAAAGTTACGTGCCAATCAAAATACCCTCATTGGACAGACATGTGAGGGAGAAATAAATTATACTGTGTTAAGCCATTTTACTCCTGGGAATGCTGTGTTGTAGCAGCCAGCATTACAGTAATAAATGAAGCACCAAGTTTCTATCTCAGGATTAAGTTGCCTCTTGGCACCTAAGTGACTATAAATGTGTATTATTAATCTCAAAAAATTGTATGGAATCTCAAGTATGTTCCATGCAACACTACTTTGGCAAATGCTATGAAAAAAGAGGATTATATAGACAAATGAATTTGAGAATGCCGTATACCAAACATCAAGATATGAACCATTTGAGAAAATGCAGTTTAAGTTTATTTAATATGGGAGTCCCATAGAACATACCTACTTTCAGATTCCAAATTAGACTTCTAAACTCAAGACTTCTAACCAGGCTTTTTCAGTAGTAACAAACAACATAACAGCTTCCAGCAAAATATACCAAGATTTGTCTCTTGAGCTTAAGGACAGGTGAAATTGAATTTTTCTTCTGTGTTGACTGATTTCCAATTCCAGATAACTTTTACATTTAAAATATTGCTTATTATAAAAAATGTCAAACATACAGAATAGTAAAGTGGATAGTGTAATGAGCCCTAGCTTCAACCAATTACAACCTTGGGGAATTTGATTTTATATGTATTTCCACCTACTTCTCTCCAAACTGTCAGGTTTTATCTTATCTTGAAGAAAACATCAGATATCTCATTTTATCTGTAAAAGTTTTAGCAAGAATCTCTAAAACTCTTAAGTCTCTGAAACACTGTCAGATTTATTGAGCTACAATCTGCATACAGTAAAATTCACCCTTTTAAATGTACAGGTCCATGTTTTGAGTTATGTTTATATTAAAATTAAAGTATAGAACATTTCCATCAGCCCGAAAATGCCCCATTGTGACTCTGTAATTAATCCCCCGGCTAACCCAGCATCACTGATCTGCTTTCTGTCCTATAATTTTGTCTTTTCCAGAATGTCATGTAAATGGAGTCTAGCTTCTTTCACATAGTATCATTTATATTCATCCATGTTGTTTTACTCCTTAATAGTCTGTTCCTTTTAATTGCTTAGGAGGAATCTGTGTATGGATGTATCAGTTTGTTTATCTACTCGCCAGTTGAAGGACTGGGTTGTTTCAAGGTTTGGGTGATTGTTAAGCTTTCTCGAATCATTTGTATTCAGGCTTTTGTGTGAATATAGTTTTCCTTAGACTTGGGTAAATGCCAAAGAATGGGATTAACGTGTCCTATTAGTGTAGGTTTACTCTTCTAAGAAACTACCGCTTTCCCAGCGTGCCTGGACCATTTTTGGCCTCCCATCAGTAACGTAAGAAAGTTCCAGGAGACGTTTTAAACATGTGACTGCCATTGTCACACATGAAAATAAAAATTGAGAACAAGTATTTATTTATTAGTCGTCATGTTTTCGCTTTCTAAATTATTCCTCTGGCATTTTTCTTTGACATTTCTTTCCTTCTTTCAGTTTACATTTTTTAAACTATCTGTACTTGATGTTTAATTTATTTATTGGCATTTAAAAAATTCTTTATTAACATAAAGAATAAGTGTTTAAGGCTGTGTGTTGTCCTAAAACAACTGCTTTTATTTTGTATAACAACTCAGCGGGGGTGCTGGGTCTTTTTGTTATTGGCATCCATGTTTTCTTGGGTTGGGTTTTCCCAGAGCAGCAGGATTATAGGAGTTTGAGGAGTTTACTTGATTTCTTGGTTTAAGAATGCCTTCTTCTCTTGCTACAATGAGCTGCAGTTTCTTTAGTCAGAAACAATTTTTTGATCTGTTTTCTTCTGAATCTTTGATTTTATCATGTTATATTGTGGCTGTTACCCTCAGCTGTTTCCTTCTTTCCCTTTATCTCTGAGCCCCCAAGAGATTCTTGCAGATTCCATGATGCCTCCTTTTTCCCCAGAAGTGGTGCCTTACTATGACACTCTCTTTCTAAGCCTCTTTCTTTAGACCTCTCGGTAGCCAGGACTCCTATCTTCCAGGTTTCTGAAACTACACTTCATACTTCTCCATTCAGAGTGAGGCCCAGGCCTTTTGGGGGTGAACCTCAATTGATATTATCTATGTCACGGTGACACTAACACACCACTGCCCTCTCCTTGATTTCGCAGAATTCCCATCTGATTCTAGACTCTTTTGGACCCCTGTGCAGACCCCACTGTTTTCAGACATATTCTTTCACCTACGTGTAAATGGAAATTTTTGGTATTTTTTTGCCTACTAAAGCTGTAGCTATAGCTATGGGAGATTTGGGATTTTATTTTCCCTCCTTGTAATCCTATATGCATTTAAGGCACTAGGTAGAGAGGTTCAAATTTAGGCAGCCTCCAGCATCTTCTCCAAAACCCAGAAGCCCCCCATGATTTAGTTGAAACTCCATGAAAGGACTGTGCTTGGTTTAGTCACTAAAGTGTTCTTCGCACCCAGCACAGCGTCTGGCTTATAGTCATAGTTGAAAGAATGCAATTCAGATGAGAAAAATTGAGATCAACTAGACTTACTTAAATTCACACAGTTGCTAAACAGATGAACTGAAATTCAAATGCAGGCGGACTGGCCCCCCAGGCAGTCAGTATATATCTGTTGAATGATTGGACAGGTGATGCCTTTTAATTCCAGAAGACATTAGTTGTGATACCATACAATGGCAGTGCTATGCAGGGTGTGCCCTGGTGCATTTGAAATCCTGGAAGCCAAAACCTTTAAGATCTTCTGTCCTAAACATGAGAAAAGGTGAGAGTTAAGGGGAAATAGTGGTCCAAACAGAATCCACAGTATATGAAAGTATATGAAAGTATGACCTTGAGGATTTCTGCTTAGCACTGTGGCATGTGGAAACTTAGCCACATCACTGACAGGCGGGAAAGTAGGCTCAGCAGAAACCACACGTAAAAGCTCAACTGGTAACTTGGACCACTGAGTCTGCCAACTTTTCCACTGCTTTATACCAGGACGGGCAATCATGGCAAACAGCACTTCTATGGGAGAATTCTGAGAAAACATTCCCAACGCATAGAACTGTCATCTGTGAAGAGGTATCATAAAATGTCTACGCTTCAAACAGCAATGTGAATTACAGCTCGAAATGGAAATTTCTATGAAGGTGCCAATTATTTCTCACATCTCAGTTTACACAGAAACTCATACACAGTTCAGTACTTCTCTGACAGTTCCAAGTTGTATTGGAAGAAACATTTTGCATAAAGACAGAGAGACTTAAAAATTAAGTAAAATTCTGCAACTATCCCACTGTTAATTTTTTTATTGAAGTATAATTGATTTACATTGATTTAAATATTTCAGGTATACAGCAAAGTGATTGTTATACACACACACACACACACACACACATATATATATATCTATTCTTTTTCAGATTCTTTTCCACTATAGGTTATTACAGATATTGAATATAGTTCCCTGTGCTGTAGAGTAGGCCCTTGTTGATTATCTATTTTATATATGTTAATCCCAAACTCTCAATTTATACCCCCTCCACCCTTCCTTTCCCCACAGAAACCGTAAGTTTGTTTTCTATGTCTGTAAGACTATTTTTGTTTTGTAAATAAGTTCATTTATGCCATTTTTTTTAGATGCCACATGTAAGTGATATCATATGGTATCTGCCTTTCTCTGTCTGACTTACTTCACTTGGTATGATCATTTGTAGGTCCAAACTATGCCATCTTTGAAAAGTAAAAACCAGATATTAAGTATATTGGTTAAAAGCTGGAAAGTCTGCATGAGGCCTGCTACTGCTAAGCTTGAGAGTCCACCCACAAGGGGGACTCTATTACAGTCGATGGGAAGCTGAGTTATGAGAGTGTGTAAGAGAGAGGACAAAGACAGCCATCTAGTCAGGTGAAACTGAGCTAAGGAAAGCAGAGTCAGCTTCTAGTTCTCCTGACAAACGATGACGTACACAAAGACAGTATGTCTAATATCTTTCACTTTAAAAACAGTCATGCAAATCAATAATAAAAACATTAGATGAATTGGCAAATGACATGAGATGATTAAAAATCATGCCCTAAAGGTAAAGTTGGAAGATTTTTTCGTACTAGTATGTCATTTAAGAAATGCAAAATAAAATAACTCTAAATATTTAAATCAATAAATAGAAATAGATATCCTACATTAGTAAATATCTGTAAACAATTAGCAAATGTTTTAAAAATTGAAACCATGGTAAGCCATGTGAAATTATGAATTTCGTATAAGGTCAGCCCTCTGCATCCACAGGTTCCAAAAATACTTTTTCTAAAAATTCCAGGAAGTCCAGAAAGCAAAACCTGAATTTGCTGCATGTGCTGGCAACTATTTACATAGTATTTATGTTGTATTTAGAACTATTTAGATAGCATTTACATTGTAGTATTATGATAAGTAATCTAGAGATGATTTAAAGTATATGGGAAGGTGTGTCTATGTTATATGCAAATACTGCATCATTTTATATAAAGGACTTGAGCAACAGAAGATTTTGGTATCTGGAGGTTCTGCAACTAAAACCCCACAGATATCAAGGGGTGATTGTATGGCTGGGGATAGCAACTTAACGATATATTATTTCTTAAAAATATTTCTTCTCTCTGACTTAGTGATTCAAACTCTGTGAATTTGTCCAAATAAATTAAAACATGGAGAACTATATAACAGAGAAATTAATAGGAACATCATTTATAATGTCAAAAACTAAACAAATTAATGATCTAAGATAAATAAATGGCTAAGTAAACTGGTACACTTATTTAAGTCCTTGAAAATAATATTTATGAAGTGATTTTAAAATAACATTGGAAAATCCAACTATGTTAAATAAAGCTTATGCATAGAAGAAAGTCTGAATGTACATACATAAAAATTACTGGTTATTTGTTGATTAGAACTATGCATTTTTTTCCATCCCAGTATCTGTACTTCTTTCTGCAGTAAAATACATTACTGTTATCATTGAAAAAAACTTAATTTTTAATGCTACATCCCATATTGCATTAAAATTACTGGAAAAAGAAATACAAAAGCAACATAAAGTCAAAATGGTATATATGTGTTCCTAGCTCTACGTTTTTCATGTCTTCAGCAGAAAAGCCATCAGTACAGAGACAGTCTGCCATCATCTGGGCCCTGTCTTTGTGGGCAGAGACAGCTCTGTTAGTGGCTATGTTGTGACTAGTCAGTTCAGTTGATCAGATCACAATCACAGTTGTCTCCGTATGAGCTTGACACCTTAGTTTTTTCCCCCGATAATCAGCTCTGCTCCTGTAATGGCAGATCAGGCAGATTATCACCCATCATCACCACCACTACCATCAGCACCGTCACCACCACCACCACAACCACATGGAGTATCTTATTGTAAATTTACCACCATATGAGTTGGATGCTATTTTTATTGCTGTTCTAGAAATAAAGAAATTGAGGCATGGAGAAGTTGAACAATGTTCTTAACTTGTGTGGTTAGTTAGTAGTAGAGCTGGGATATGAACTACATCTACTGATCCTCAAGACCTTGCTCTTCATCTCTAAATGAATACGACCTTAAAATAAACGACGACAGTTGCCACAAAGTGAGCCTTTACTGTGCCAGACATTGCTCTGTGCTTTGCATAAATTATCTCAATCTTTGCAAAAACCCTGGAGATAGTCTTTGTCCTCTTCTATAGATGAATGTTCAGTGATTCTGCAGGAACAAATAAATCCTCAGGTTTCAATGCCTTAATATACCCTGGGGTTGTTAACCCCAGCACAGTCTTAAGTGGGTTGGGCGGTTCTTCTGTGTCAGTCTTCTCCTGAGTGATTCAGAGACCCAGTCTTCCTTCATCTGGCAACCCCAGCTCTGTGGTAGAGAAGAAAATGACTGAGGATCTCAGGGAAGAATTTTAGGGGCCACGTCTGGAAGTTTCTTATCCCACTGCCCAGAACCTCTCCAATGGCCTCACCCCAGCTGCCGGTGGTGTGAGTAAATATGGAGCAGCATGTAGATTTTTCTTTGCTATTTTATAAGCAGAAAACAGATTCTGCCACCAAAACCAAGGCTCAGAGAAGTGAAGTGACTCACTGGGTCACAAAGCTAATGAACAGTAGAGTGCAGATTCCCATCCAGGACAGTCTGAGATCCGTGGGCCCGAGTCCTGAACCTCCAGCCACACAGCCTCTATACATAATGGACTAGACACAGGTTTTAGAAATGTTATCCCACAAGACCTTTCATTTTGAAACTAGTCCCTGCTACATCTCTCATTTTGGTTTTGTCCTCTATTTCCCAGTTCAAGGACTGTGGTCCATTATATTGTTCCCAAATATTCATTCCTTTCTGTATAAAGAGTATATGACACTCCTCCACCCTGCACATGACTTGCAGGGCGTCTGTGTTGATGGCGGATACATCCTCAGTCTAACATCAGGCTTAGTCATATGATTTGGCCAATGGAATGTAAGCAGTTGTGACATGCCGCATCTGAAAAGAACCATGGCGGTGGTTATGTGTTTAAATATTGCTGCTTGTGTTTCCTTTCCCCTGAGAACACCGTGTCCCAAATAGGGCCTTCTCCTTCAGCCTGGATTTGGAGTAATGGCACGTTGGGACAGAGCTGTTGCTGACTCACAGCTAGTGTGAAATGAGCGTAAGAAATTAGCATTGATATTTAGAAACTATTGAGATTTGAGAGTCGTTAATCACTGCAGCAGACCTGATGACTACAAAGACAGACTTCCTGCCCCAGGTCTTCTCACTGTGGCCCAGCTGGTAGCCCCCTCTCAGGCATCTCCACCAGCCCTGGAGGCTTGGGTCCCACCCTTGAGGATGTGAAGTCCCAGGTCTTTATGAGGATGTTTTCTTGGATGATGACCACATCAATTGGGTTTGATTATTCCTTAGCAAATCTGAAATCCTGTTGATTACCTCTTAATTAAATACTTTTCCTGCTTGTAATTGCTTGATTAAATTCTCAGGTTTTATCATGGGCTACTCTATTTAGTTTGCAATTTCTCAAGATTTGAGAATCTAGTAAGTGTCATCCACAGTTCCTGGTTTATATTTTCTGCCATTCTCACTTTATAAATCTTTGTCCTGAGGATATACTCCACAATCCATCTTCTCTTGTAATCATCAGAGCATGCAAATGAGCAGAATCTTATATTTGGGAAGGGAAGCCAGGTGATTTTGGCCTAAGCAGTGCTGCATTCACCCAGTCTGCACATTTTTTAAGAAAAGAAGTTAAGTGACAAGCAAACATGTAAACACTGGATATTGATTTTAGAAAGAATCTTCTAGGCACACCCCCAGGTAACTAAAGAGTCAATGTAAGTATTTTGTCTTCTGTCTTTTTTTATAGTGGATATAGAAAACTGACATTTAAACTGATTAAACTGTATGCTTTTCGATGTCAAGGAAAATAGTACATTTATTTATTTATTTAAAATATATGGGTTTTTTTCTTTTTTTTACTTTTTTATTAAAGTATAGTCAGTTTACCATGTGTCAGTTTCTGGTGTACAGCACAGCTTCAGTCACACATGAATATACACATATTCATTTTCATATTCTTTTTCACTGTAAGCTACTAAAAGACACCGAATATAGTTCCCTGTGCTATGCAGTATAAACTTGTTTATCTGTTTTATATATACCAGCCAGTATCTGCAAATCTCGAACTCTCAATTTATTCCTTCCCACTCCCTGCCCCACCTGGTAACCATAAGTTTGTTTTCTATGTCTGTGAGTCTGTTTCTGTTTTATAAATAAGTCCATTTGGCTTTTTTTCTTCTCTTTAGATTCCACATATGAGTGATATCATATGGTATTTTTCTTTGGTGACTTCTGTTGCTTGTCACTGTGCTAGGTATTGGGTTTATAATGGTGAAAAAGACTTACTCAGTACTATGAAGGCTCTTACAGACTTGGGAACATAAGGAATTTGAATCCAAAATATGTAAGTGGTGGGATGAACGATGTCTAGTCTGCTGTGGGATCACTAAGGATAAATGCTCAACCGGGCTGAGGCTCAAAGAGCTCTCAGAGAGGCAGGCAGGACTCTTGGATAAATAGTGGTGAAGCTGATATCTGAAGGATGGTTTTGAATCAGTCATGCAATGGGACAGAAAGGGGAAAACAGGAAGACAATTGCCCAGTCAGTGGGGCAGCAGGTGCCGAGGCCAGGAGGCCAGGAATTGCACAGAGGCTTCTGGGGTCTGAAAGTCATTTTTCTAACTGGAGAGCAGACTGAAGAGGGAGTGGTGCCGCAAGTGTGCAGTGTGGGATTGGGACGTTGTAGAGAAGGCTGATGATGTATGACTCTGTAAAGTGAGTATGGTCAGGACCATACAGAAAATTTTGAATTTTATCCTAGAAAGAACTAGAGAGCCAGTGGTATGTTTTAAACAGAGGAGTAAAATTATGAACTTCTTTTTTTTTAATAATCTCACAGATTTCAGAAGGAAGAATGAATTTATAAGGGATGGGGAAAAGTGGGCTGATTCTACATACACGTATATTCCAAAGATAAATTTTGATAGACCTTAGTATTCATGAAATAATAAGTTAAATGGAGGCAATTTGAGCCACATGAAGATTCTAAAGTCCCCCCATGCCTGTGAAAGAAACGATTAAATGATGCTTTATATAGTGCTTGTGATTTTGCTTAATTTCTGGAAATGTATGATATAATCACCAGTTAACCAGAATGGTTATTAACTGTTAGTGTCCAGCCCTTAATTATTGAGCCTAAATGAGAGTTTACTGTGTATGAGTGAGCTGAGTAGTAAAGTATTTAGCTAATGGAGATTCATGAAGTGAGACAGTTGTGGGCAATCACTTGCAAATGGCTTAGCTAGGAAAAAAATATCTGTTCACGTTCTAATAACACTATTTGATGAAGGAAAAATATTTATAATGGGGGAAGGGGAAGAAGAAAAAATATGTTAAACCAAATAAACATTTATTGCCAGTCAGTAATGGAATAGGATCCATGGACTAATTTCACAAATATATACCTAAACAATATGCAAAGTGCCTAGTAAGTGCTCAATAGATGTGGCATTGGTAAACATGATTAATGTCCTAGATAGAGCCATATGCTGCTGAAGCTTTCAAATACAACCAGCTTACATCAGTGCTGTTCAAGCTTTAATGTGCACCCGTTGAAGAGCAAAGGTATGTTACTAGATTCCCCCCTTAGTCATGTCTATAGGTAGAAAAATCTATGCTAGTAACATTTGCTTCTCTTCACCTTTCGTTACTGGATCCAAAGCTAGCAACAAAGCTGTAAGAGTCTATTCTGTTTCATGCTTGACGTCCACTGCACAAATCTGGCCTCATTTGGCAGATTGAGAAAAATGATTTTGGAAGTTGAAAGCTATTTTCATGCCATTCATTTTTAGCTTCTTTCACATGTATGCATTTATGCCTATGCGGGAATAATCACTATTCACTCAATTGTACCTTGAAGAAGGTAATAAGCAGAATTCATTGTGAGAATAAGAATAAAGCATCAATTGCTTTCTTTGTTCACTCCTTGAGAGCATCATCTTGTAGACAGAATTACAGGCCTCCTACAACAGTCAAAAACTGAAGATGATGAAATTCACACATCCTTAGATTGATCTTGGTAATTTCTGCTCAATTCACCAATCAAGGGAAGGATAAAAAGGTAGCTGACTTTGTGGGTCTGCAATTTGCTAGCTGTTTTAGGATGTCTGAATCTCAAATTCAAATTGCTGCTGTATCTTCAGTCTTTAAGCAAAAAAAATTTTAAAGAAATCATGACTCTGGTATGCACCCTATATTAGGATACTGTACTCTTTGGGGATTATAAAAGTATACTGGTGATTTATAAATATACTCAAGGAAAGAAATAGTTTTTATTCCTTGAGTGTTACTCATGCATAGAGTTATTCTTTACAGCACCTATAGAGGTGAATAAAAGCTTCCAAACAGCAGTCTTGACCATATAGTAGATGATATTCAGATATTTTAAAATCATCAGCATGAGGATACAGGACACCATCAGCATTTGAGCTGTGTGTCACAGAATTTATCAAAATAAAGAACACCTCCCTCTCTGACTATGGTCTTTAAGGTTTCCTATAATCACTGTGAAGGAAAAGTTTTTCCTAACCCTGTATTTCCTGTTCAAGACACTGCAGGGCAACATTCAAATGCCCACAATGCTTCCAGGACTTGACCAAAACTGGATTTTTATTTTACCAAGATTTGACCAGTCCTGGATCCTTGGCTACAGTGTTACAATTGGCATTCAGGTAGACTGTTTAAGGATTTGCCCATGATGCAAAGCCAAACTCTGTGAACAAAACTGTAAGTAAGAAACCAATAGTCTCTAAGAAGGGAGATGCCCTGTCTCCTTTTCTTAATCCCAAACTGGGCAGAATTTGTGTTTCTGTGGTAGGGTGACTACAGGATTAATATTACAAACCCAGGCACTTTTGAAAATGATAATAGGAGTTACTGTTAATAATTACACCAGAAAAACATGTATTAACCAGGCCATCCTGGGCAAACAGAGACACTGCATCACTTTTGTCTGAATTGACATCCAGTCATCATTCTCTTATCTCATTTGGGACACTAAAGGAAAAGTTGCTCTGCCTCTATTCTCTAGGTATAGGAGACAGTAAATGTTTTAATCACCGATATCCTTATATAGATGTAAAGGCAAATTCATTATGACTGCCTTTTATAATTTCTCTCAATTCAAGCAACTTGAGCAATGAATAGGCTACAGATCATACAGGCTATCTTATGTGGATTTTGTATAACTGGGCTTTGGAGAAAGACTCAGGCACTAGAAAATGTCAAATTATTCCTCTGAAAAATGTTCAGAGTACACATATTCTGTATTGCTGACTCTGGACCATCTTTAGTATTTAAAAATTGTTGGACAATAAAAAGAAAGAGATTGATGTCTTCTGAAAAATTAAGGCACCCAATCAACACCTCTGCTTCTATAGTGATTACTGCACCCTCACTGGTTGGTGGGGATTATTCAGACAGGAACGCTATGTAACACAGCAAAGAGTTTTAAGCTAACACCAGCAGAGAATAAATGGCCACACAAGGCTCACGGTGCCAAATCATGAAGTATGATGCCAAGGACAATTATCGCTTAGACAGTGTTAATATGGGAGTCACCAATCACCCTTGGATTCACCTGAGAAAAAGCCTGATAGGGAATACATGAAACGATCTTATTTGGAGAAATACAGTTTTCCAGGATAAACTGCATCATGAAATATTCTAAATGACCCAGCCCTGGAGAGTTGGTACTGTAACTCGGTGACGTTCTCAAGTATATCTGAAATATCAAAAAGTCAATTTCAGGTTTGAGTGACTTGTCCCAGGCAATTCTTTCTGTGGGCCATCTTTAGATAATAAAACAAATCTGTTTATTAAATTCCTGATGATAAAAATATGTTCGTTAGCTTAGAGGAAACCAAGTATTTCTCCTCCATATCATGGGAGTATCTATTCTCTTCATTCCCAAGTAGCTTCAAATTACGACACAAGTTAAAAAGAAGGGAAGCCTGAAGAATAGCTGCCTTCTATTTCTCAAAATTGTTAGCTTCTCTGTCCAGACATAGTTTCTGATGGTTGTTTTTCTTAAGACCACATTAAGATTCACCCAAAACAAATGGTCTCATCTAGATTAGTGTCAGCTCTGCATTTACTTGCTTTATCTCCAGGACACAAGCTGTTTCTTGGTAGATTCACTAGAACAATGAATTATTTGAGGAAAGAAAGAAAATCAGTAAACTTGGTTAAGGGAAATGAGTAATTGAAATGACCAGAAAATTGAGCAGTAATGAATAACCCAGGATAACCTACACGCAAAGGGTCTCCATGTATAATAGCTCCATGAATAAAAAATGCCTTGTTACTGTGAATACCAGGAAACAGTGATTTAATATAGCCACAATGCTGTTTGTAAATAGCTAGAAACTTATTTTTATAAATGTTTTGTTTGAATTTGAGAAGCCGTATATGATCTGTTTTTTAATTTCAAGGAATATTTGCCATTATAAATTCTCAGCTTTATTTCTCTGAATATCACATAGGGCCGTGGTGTTCACATGGGCATGGGGTTAGGAAAATAGCAGGGGATGTGACGTAGAACTTACTGGAATCTTCCCTGGAGTTCAGACACTTTGAACAAGATATGGGCCATAGAGCAGAGTTTTTCAATCTATGGGTTGTTACCCAATAATTGGATACGAGATCAACTTATGAGGTGGTGCTATGAGCTAAACTGTGTCCCCTAAAACATTCATATGTTGAAGCCTTAATGCCCAATGTGATGGCATTGGAGATGGGGACCTTTGCAGAGGCAATTAGGTTTAAATGAGGTAGTGAGATGCTAGTGTCCTTATAAGAAGAAATGCCAGAGAGCACCAGAGAACCTTCTCTCTCTCTCTCTACTATGTGAGGACACAGTGAGGAGGCAGCCATCTGCAAGCCAGGAGAGTGCCCTCAATGGGAACCAGATTTGACAACACCTTGATTTAGGACTTCCAGCCTCCAGAACTGAGAAATAAATTCCTGTTGTTCAGGCCGTCCAGTCTATGGTATTTTGTTATGGCATTCTGGCAGGCTAATAGAGGTGGATGTCATCATTAAAAAAAAAAAAAAAAGAATAGACCAGAAAATGTTTTACATGTATTAAGAGTAATAAACATTAGCAGTATTTTTTAGCATATGTTAATGTATAGGAACACAGGGTTATAATGGAATGTGAATTTATTTCTGTGGGATATATTTTTAAATGTTTGTGCATATTGATAGTGAAGCCTGGGGTATAGTGGATATAGGGATGAAGACGGTGCTGAGGCCCTTTCCTTTGTTATTCGTATATTCAAATCTACAAAGTGACTTTCATCAACAGACCCTTGAGTCCAAGCAGGTTAAAGTTCTAATAAAATACCATAGGAAGAAGGAACTGTCACATTAAAGAAATAAGTGAGACATCTTGATGCTTAGCACTGTAAATGGTTGAACGTTGATATTGATAGCAAAGTGATTACTGATGAGTTGATTCTCCTTGTTTCACAAAGATTTGAAGCAGCTACTTACTGGAACTTCCAGTTTTTTTAGGGCATCACAAACTAGGGTGCTTAAAACAGAAATTTATTATCTCCCTTTATGGAGGCTAGATGTCCAAAATCAAGTTGCAGACAAGGCCATATTCTCTCTCTGTCTCTGAAACTCATAGAGAGAATGTAGCCTGCCTTTTTTAGCTTCCAGTGCTTGCTGGCAATCCTTAGTGTCCCCTCATTTGTAGATACATCATTCCAGTCTATGTCTCCATCATACATTGCCACCTTCTCCTTGTGTGTCTGCCTTCACCTGGAATTCTTCTCTTTTAAAGAGACTAGTCAGATTTGATTAAGGGCCCACTCTACTCCAGCATGACCTAATTTTAACCAACTACACCTGCAATTTCCAAGTAAGGTCACTATTTTAGAGGGACACAATTTAACCCATAATAGTTGGCCTTCTGCCCATACCCAAATTCATATTCTTTCCATGTACAAAATACATTTACCCCATCCCAACATCTCCCAAAGTCTTAACCATTCCAGCCTCAGCTCTGAGTCCAAACTTTCATCGAAATATCTGTCAACTTCAACTCAGACTCTCCAATCTCATCATCTAAATCTTGAGGCAAAATTCCTCTCCTTGTATGGACACATGAAACCTAGGAAATAAGTTACCTGCTTCCAAGCTACAATCCTGGGACAGGAATAGGATAGACCTAGAGAAAACGGAAGATTAAAAAAAGGGGTCACTGGTCCAAAGCAGGTTTACAACCCAGCAGGGAAAATTCTATCAGATTTCAAGGCTTGAGAATAATTACCTATGGCTCCATGCCCTGTCCTCTGGGCCAGCGAGCGTGGCCCTGCCCCCTTATTCCTAGGCAGTGGTTCTGTCTCCATGGCACTGGCCCTGGATGGCAGCCCCGCTGCCCCGGAACAAGGGGGTCTGTGCCCTCTGCAGCCAGGTTGTAGCAGCAGCAACCCGACTGACCTTTGCATCCGTGGCTCTACCCTTGGAGTCATGCTTTCTTCATTTCCTCCATCTCTGTCCGTTTCAGTCCAGGCTGGCAGTGCTTCTGCAGGTATAATAGTCTCAAAAACATCATCATTCTTCCATGGACATTGTGGAGATCCAAACCACTGGACACAAGAGTTCTTTATGGGTCCTTCTGGGAAACCCCTTCTCTATTCCTGACTTCTGCTGAGTTGATGGATTGGATCTATAAGTTCTAGGCATTAATCACTTCATTGAAAATTTGCCCAGCTGTTCCTTGCCCCATCTCAGAGCACACGACCTGGACAGGCTGAGAATTTTCCAAATCTTCCAGTTCTGGTTCTTTTTGCCTAGTAGTTCCTTCCTCAAATTACTTCCTCCCTCTCATATTTTATAATAAGCAGCAAGAAGAAAACAAGCTGCACCTTCTACACTTTTCTTGGAAATTTCCTCAGCTAAATATCCAAGTTCTTCACTTACAAATTATATTTTCCACCCAACAGACAAGTTCTCACAATTCACATGAGTTCTCTGCCACTTTATAACAAGGATCATTTTTCCTCCAGTGTCCAATAACGTGTTCTTCATTTCTATCTGTGTCCTCACCAGAAGCACCTGTAATGCTCATGGTTCTAACAGCATTCTGTAAGTGCTGGTCTACATACTCTTTAAGGCAATAGAAGTTTTCCTCTAGCTCTCCTTACTTCTGTTTGAGCTCCCACTCAGATCATTTTTAACATCCATATTTCTACCTAACAATCTCTTCAAGACAATTTAGACTTTTACAATCAAGCAACTGAAAATTCTTCCAGCCTCTACCCATTACCCAATTCCACAGCCACTTCCACATTTTTAGGGGTTTTTTACTGAAGCACCTGACTTCCTGATGCCAAAAATCTATTAGTTTCCTGAGCTGCTGTAACAAAGTACCAGAAACTGTGTAGTTTAAAAGAATAGAGATTTATTCTCCCACAGGTCAAGAGACTAGAGGTCCAAAACCGAAGTATCAGCAGGGCCTTGCTCTCTCTCTGAAATCTCTTAGGGATAATCCTTCCTTGCCTCTTCTGGCCTTTGGTGTTTGCTAGCCGTTATTGCAATGTCTTGGTTTGTAGATGCATCACTCCAATCTCTGCCTCCATCTTCATGTGCCTGGTGTGTGTCTGTCTTCACGTGACACTCTCCTCTCTTACGAGGACATCAGTCATATTGGATTAATGGTCAACACTACTGCACTATGACCTTACCTTAACTACTTACATTTGCAATGACCCTCTTTTCAAGTAAGCTCATTTTCTGTTGTACTGAGGGACCAGAGTTCAACATATCTTTAGGAGAGCACAATTCAACCTACAGTATATGCCAACACTAGCTATGTTGGATCACTAGCAATTAGCTGCTCCTCTTTCTCTTAGTTTTCTGGGAAACCCCAAATATCAGAAAAGTGTATAACTGTTTTGATTTCTTTCCCTCAAAATAAATGATTTTTTGATCAACTTGCCTGACACTCTCAGATTTTAACTGTTGCTCCTGATCCTGACTGTCAAATGACTACTACTCAGATAGTCATTCTAATCACACTTCATTTGCATGTAAATGTTAACCTAGGAAAAGAAGCTACGTATGAGGAAGACTTACTCTGTATCAGTGTTCTCCAAAATGTGGTCCATTGCCCAGGGGCGGGCATATTTCCCTGACAGTGGATTCCCCTGATAAGACACTGAATTCCTCTGACAGGCCATTAAATGATTCATTCCTTCATCAATTTCAAGCTCTTTCCTCTAGATAATGAGAACGAGAGGGAGAGTTATTCCACAAGGAATTTCCCTTCGCCTGAGTGGGTTGTGGGGTCCAGATGTGAGGTGAGTGGCTGAAGTTCCCTGGTTGGCGTTGAGTCTAAACCATGTTCCCTGATCCAACTCAGATGTTTGCTTTGGGGTGTCAGGCATCTCTAAATTTCATTTCCAACCAAAGGTAACCAAGATCCTTGAAGAAATGGTTGCCTCAGGGGAAGGCCAGGAAAGGACAAATTAAACCTAGAATATTGTTATGCCAAAAAATAAATGCTTAAAAATAATGGAAGGGGCAGAGAAGTGTGAATAAACTTTCACTGGGCAAATGCCTCTTCCTTAATGTTATCTCTACTCCCCTTTCTTGGACATTTCACTTCTATAGCAGTAAGTCTCCTCAAGATGTCTATGAAGCTTTGGAGCACATTTATTTAGGGAAGGAAACTTATCAGAGTCCCCTGACAAGGTTTCTTCTGGCCACGCTCGTGGCCATCTGTGGGGACAGAGCATCAGTTGATGACAACTTCCAGAGAAGGAAACAGATGAACGGTGTTTCAGCAGCACACTGAGTTGAATAGGCATATTTAGCACACGCTCTCTGCTGTGAGCCTGCCCTCTCTCTCCATCTACACCTACCGGCTTTACTTGGGAATCACTGACCCAGCCTCCAACACTAATCCTGCAGCTTTCAGCTGAACTTTTCTGCTCTCATTCCCTAATCATGGGCTGCATCTTATTCACGGTTCATAGGGTTGCCCAGGGTCTGCCCTGGTAGCTTATAGGAAAGCACTATATCATTTAGGAAGAAATTTTTAAAATCTATTGATGTTTTTAGTTAATTATAGGGATTGGGTGAGTGAAGGAATAGTGGATAGCTCCATGAGGTGCCCCTGAACAAGCACACAAAAATGATAAATACATAGAAAGGCAGATAGAAAAAAAAAATCTTAACTGAGAAAGTATTTTGAAAGTATTTTCTCTTGAAAGAAATGAAAGTGACAGCATGCCAAAATAAATATACCTGCTGTATAAACAGCAGGCATTCTGAGAAGTCTTCTAGGAGGAAATCAAATAATGATGTGTGTAAGAAACAAATCAAGGGGAAGGGGAAAGTTTCAGGGAAAGAAATGCCTCTTTCCTCTCTCCTTTTCTCTTCCTCGTAAGCATATTGGTGTCACACACCCCTACAACAGTGTGTGTGTAGAACAAAACTGGCTCATTGCTCCAGTATCACAATGCCTTCAGCTCTGCCCCGTCCCTACACTATCCCAGCTACTTCTGGTATTCTGCAAAAGGATTCCACTCATGGTACCAAGTGATTCTGCTCAGACTGGCATCACTGCCCTTCCTCCAGAATCATTTTCACTCTAAAAAGGAAAAGAAGTCCCTTACTCAGTATTGTTAAAGGACAGTCCTCTAACAGACATAAAATTATGATTCTCATATAGATATAAATTAAACACACGTCAAAAATAATTCTGGACACATTAATAAGGGAGCAAGTAAAGGAGAGAACTGGTTCAAATGAGGGTTTGATTTACAGAGATTTATATTCTCTACAGGACAAAATTCATTTTCACTACCATGAACAGGAATCCTTTACAGAGCTAAGAGGAAATATTTGGATTACCATTCACTTTCTACAAGTGAATGTCTTTTTCTACAGCATCGTGTAACAGCCTAGTGAAAGATAAAGGCGCACATCCCGGTAAGAGCAGACTATGCCGAGACTCCCACATTCCACAGAATGGATGTCTAGGACTCTTTTTCCCATTCTGAAGTCTTAAATTTTTCTTTATAGAATAATGAACAAAATTAGATGATAGGTAGATAGGTAGGCATATAGAGTTGTTTATTTTTTAATTTGGGGATTGCTAACAGAATTTTATCTTCAACTGTTGATGACGGTGAACTCATTTCATTCTTAAAGTCCGGTCTCAAATATCTGTGCAAGCAATAAGGATGCTACATTCTCACCCATGACCAAGGCTCAGGGCTCTCTCATCTTGAGAGAATCAAAGACATTTATTTACATAACCTTTAGGAATCTCACCATATTCTCCTTCCTTTTACCATCTTAAGATGCTTGAGATTTGTGTCCTTGGTAAGCTAAGACAGTGAGCAGTTCTGTTTCATTTGATTTGATCTGACTTTTTAGAATGTGAAACTGCTCATATATTTGAGGAGATTGTAATTAGGAAAAAAAAAAGTGAAGTTCTGAAATCCTAGTTAATCCCCTCAAAAAAGATAGTAGTAACCAGAGATTCATCTAGAGGTAGAACAATGAGGAGAAACACAGATGTGAATTGGCCACAGGAAGATCAGGCTTTGCCGGGAGCCAGTTAACGTCTGATCATGTCTACATTCAAGATGGATGACAATGACCAACGGATTTCTCTATCCCTTTTAATCGGAATCCACTTGACATTATTTTTAGGAAAAGTAAAATTAGTTTTGGGTCTGATTTCTGCATGGCTTGCTTCTAAAATCCAAGCTAAATCATTTTAGATGCTGCATTAAAAACAATATAGTGGTATGTATGGTGTTTTTCTATCATGATTGCTTTTTATGAAATTACTTCTGAAATGCAAACTATCTCTATGCTAAGGGACTCGACCTCTGTAGTTTTGTTTTGTTTTGTGTTTTAATGCATCATAGCTGAATTTTCTTTGAAAGCCTTGTGGGGAATTTTAGCCCATAGCAACATCAACAAAAAAACCAGGGTATGTGCCTACGAACTGGTCCACATTTCAAGCAATGAGAAATGATTTATAGGAGGAGAGTGACAAAGAGCTTTTAATATGAGAATAAGAGTTCAGTTCTTCATCCAGTTGAAAGTAGAAAGAGGTATACAATATTTTAGCATCTTTATAAAAGTACTTATGAAATATTTCTCCCCTTTATCAGAATCTGGCTGCTTCTATAGTGGAAGCAATCAGTATTATTTGATAGTAAATTGCATTTGTGATGATAAATGTCTTTTCAGATGCCTCACATTTCTCAGCTTCTCTCCAGTTACTAGTGCATCTCAATTTATCGCTTCATATGACTTAAAAATATAGTTAAATTTGATGTTAATGTATCCTAGTTTGACTATCTTGTACTTGATCTATGGAATGTCTCTTGCTTTTCTGGAACTGATTATAAATTAGGCATAAGTGCCTTTTCTAAAGTCACAGAAACTTTGAAACTCTCATGTTTGATTAGTAGTAAGTGACAGGTAGGTTGTATTTCATCAAGTGTACTGATTATTAAAAGAAATCAGTCAGTTTCCCTATTTGTCAGCTTTATATGAGCAGAGATTCTGGAAAGTGGCCCAGAATGTGATTATAATTCCTAGGTTACATTTCCATGTGGAGTGGTAACATAGGTAGACATGCATAAGTGAGCTCTGAGCCTCTGACCCTGCCCACATTCACAGCATCTCCACAAAGCCCACATGGGGTGACCGTAAAAGCAAGGCATTCTTCCCGATGCACATGCACAACTGGACAGAGAATCAACACTTCCTGCACTGGGAGGGAGATATTCCAGGTGCTGCTAAACCTAGAACTTGTTCTATCCCTTCTCAAAATGCAGGCACTTTAGACCCCCCCAACACACGTACCCTCACGCACTGATACCATCACTCAGAGGGCCTACATCAAAAAATGTACTGTGCAGGAGAAGGAAGCTATTTCCGGTGTAGCTGGTGGTTATGGTTGGCTGGTTGTACAGCGTGTGTTGAAGAGGACCAACTTTCCTTTTGTTCTTATACCAAAGAATGGTGTAAGCTGACTTGGGGAAAGCCGAAGGCAGCCCTCTACAGAAAGCAACTACAGAGAGAGAGAATTCTCTGTAGAATAAAGCCTTATCAAGATGAAGGACCAATTCTGACACAGAAAAGCATGGAAAATGGAATGAACAGAATGAGCCAGGATGGGGATCAATGAATGATGGAGAACATGGATGACATTGAAAGATAAGGACACAAATTGAGACAGGGTCAGAGACATCCTGACCAATCCTTTTGGAAGAGGGATGGAAAGGTAGCATTAAAACTATATTATGAATTGCTGGAGAGGGTGTGAGAAAAGGGAACCCTCCTAGACTGTTGTTGGGAATGTAGTTTGGCTCAGCCATTATGGAAAACAGTATGGAGATTCCTTAAAAAACTAAAATAGACTTACTATATGATCCAGCAATCCCACTCCTGGGCATATACCCAGAGGAAACTCTAATTTGAAAAGATACATGCACCC
Source organism: Vicugna pacos (assembly GCF_048564905.1). NCBI lineage: Eukaryota > Metazoa > Chordata > Mammalia > Artiodactyla > Camelidae > Vicugna > Vicugna pacos. Next base: position 69,019,725 of record NC_132997.1, on the reverse strand, counting down.
CAATGTTCATAGCAGCACTATTTACAATAGCCAAGACCTGGAAACAACATATATATATATATATATATATATATATATATATATATATATATATCTCCAGATGACTGGATAAAGAAGTTGAGGTGGGTGTGTGTGTCTGTGTGTGTCTATGTGTGTGTGTATGTATATATGTATATACACACACATAGACACACACAATGGAATACTACTCAGCCATAAAAATGAAATAATGCCATTTACAGCAACCCAGATGTACTTAGAGATCATCATACTAAGTGAAGGAAGTCAGAAAGACAAATATCATATGATATCACTTACATGTGGAATCTGAAAAAAAAATGACATGAACTTATTTACAAAACAGAAATAAACTCACAGACATAGAAAACAAATTTACGGTTACCAGGATAGAAAGAGGTGGGTAGGGATAAAATGGGAGTTTGTGATTTGCAGATACAAACTACTATATATAAAATAGATAGACAAAAAAGTCCTACTGTATAGTACAGGGAGCTATGTTCAATACCTTGTAATGGCCTATAATGAAGAAAGAATATGAGAAAGAATATATAAATGTGTAACTGAATCACTATGCTGTATACCAGAAACTAACACATTATAAATCAACTTCAATTAACAAATAAATACATAAAAAGGAAAAAATATATTAAAATATTTTTGAAAAAACATCATGCATTATGTGTAATTTGCTAGGTTAGCTAAATGGAACACAGCACGCAGCTCATAGCACAGAGAGGATTTATTCACTCTCAGCAAACACTTACTGTTCTTAGTGGAAGATTCACAACAGACTGGTTGCAGTTCTGGTTCCCACTGAAAGTCCATCACAGTGTTGAACACAGCTAGCCTGTTTCCTGCCTGGGGGTGGCACACAAGTTCACAGCCCATAATAGCGCTTGGAACGGGAGAAAAGAGGTAGAGATGATGGTATCCCTCCGTTACAAGAGGGGCCTTAGAGCAGGTATGCTCCCAGGAGTAACTGGTAAAGTGAGGGCTGACACTAAAGAAGTGTTAACGCAGCTCATTCAAGTAAATGTCATTGTTTCAACTATTGACCAGAAAAATTATGCATCCAGTAGAACTAAAGACGTGGAGAGAAGTTGTAGAAGGAAAGGGACGTCTTAAAAATATTAGCAAGATGTGAGTACAAATAATTCATTACTAAGAAATAGAAGTAGAGTTGTTCCTGCTTGACTTATTTCACCAACAAACCATTGGTTCATCCAAATATAGGCTTTCAAACCTGTGAAATTAAGAGGCGGCGGAAACAAAACAGTAACAAAAATAGTCTCCTTTTCCCTTCGGGGGAAAGATATTGCACACACAGACTCTGTGAAGCCACAGGTCTTACAAAAATGGTTCTTTCTGTTGGAACTTAAGAAATGGCCTAACTGTGCAATCTTTGAAGAGGCCCTCTGGAACATGCCTCTTCCTTGTGTTTGTCTTGCTTTGGGTGCTGTTGTTATGTTACACTTTTGTTTCCATAATTTTGGGGGAAAAAAGTTTTATTCCAACATTATACACACACATATCCAGCAGGAAGTCCTGGAGCTTATTGTAGGCTCTGGTGACATTCTTCCAGCTCTTCTGTGCACCCGACTTCTGCTTGCTTTGCCACTAAATGCTCCTACCTAAGAGGGTAGCTATGGAGACAGGGAAGTGCTGGGCCAGCCACAGACGAGCTGACGAGGGAGCACAAAATCTTGGCTAACTTGCCTCAAAGCAAAATCTAACTCTGAGGCTTTACTTGAAGTTGCACCTTTGTCTGGTTTCCTGTCCATCCCTATCCTGCTCCCCTACTCCTGGGAGCACCTTCTCTTTAAAATCACTTGCCCTCAGACTTGGCTCAGGTCTGCGTCTGGGAGAAATGACCTTGAGTTGAGTCAGGAAACCCTGATTCGAAACCAGATTAGATTCAGCAGGTGCAAGGCCTTGAAACCTTTCATTTAACCCGGAGGCATATCAATTTCCTCCTCTGTAAAATAATCTATAACTCTTCTTATTTTGCAGAGTTCCGGTGAAGATGAAAGGAGGTGATATAGAGGAAGTGCTTAGCATGGGCCCTAGTGTGCAGTAGGTACTCAATAAATGTTAGCTGAATGCGATGGCAAGTTTTAGCTTCCACGATTTTAAAACCAACAGTAGTAGTGTTTAGTTTCCCCAACTCCTCACCAGCTGGCATGCTAGATTCATATTTAGTGCACAGAATTCATCTTTTTCCTGAGTTACTCAGCTCTTGTTCCCTTGTTTTTTCATTGTGTTTAGCTGACTTGAATAGAAGACAAGTTTCTGTAGTCCCAGGTTGGTGGCTTTGACCCCTACGTGGGGTTGGATTCTATGAATGGCTTCATCACTCAGCTCATGCTGAACCATAAAATAAGTTAACAGATGAACTAAAGAAATCCAGAAGTTACTTTTCTCTCAACAAAATGATGGCTGTGTCTCCTTATGCCAAGTGCAACAAATATTTGGACAAATATCTGAGAAGTTCAAGACCAAGAAAAACTGAAGTGCTGAATTTCTCTTTAATTTTCTCTAGTTCATTACTTGCATAGAATGTGCTTTTAAAAAAAAATTTGTATAATACTGTCCTTGATATCTGGAGACCCTTTGTTTGCGGGAATTGCAAAAAAAAACTCTCCTTTAGTTTTGCACTTGGCTTGTGTTCTGAGCTTAAAACCCTGAGAGCTGAAATACACACTGTGAACTTCCTTGAGGGAAAATTAGAGATCCATTTCCCCCTCTTTGAGGAGATGCATCTAACATAAAATACGGGCATCTGAACAACACTCGTGGTTCGTGATCCTTTTAGCAAGTTGCCCAGGCTCGTTCGCATAATTGGCTTTCCCTTTATTCCTGGAAAAGCTAGGGACAAAAAATCAAAAGAAGTAATTATTTAATATCTCAGGTCATATTATCTGGAAGGGTTTAAGACATCCTAACAGCTTGGAAATGTCACAGTCCTTAAAATAATAATGTGTTTTGAACTTGGGTTTTTAGACTGGGTAGGGGTTTAATGGCATTGATTTTTCAGTTCTATTATAAACACTCTTTATGAATTTTATTAGCATGCATTATTCAAATGTTATTTTTATTTACCTTCAACTGTTGACAAAGAACATTGGAAAAGAAAGGTTTAGGGGCATAAATGGTATTTAAATTGTGATACAAACAGTAAGAAATAATGTTCCCCTTTGTAAAGATAAAAACTTTATATTTCGAAAAAAAATTACCCCAAGGCCAAATTACAATGGTTAAGTGGTCCTGCCTTCTGTGATGGGACCCAAAACAAATGATAGAAAACAAGCATTTGAGATCTGGCCTTAATTTTCCCGGTTTACCTCGATCTTTCACACCACACACAAATAATGAGGTGTCTTGATTTGACCATTTTGTTCTCTGAGGGCCAGGCAAATTTCCAGATCTTCTCATGGGGTCAGAAGTAGCCCAGTATGACCTGAGGTCTTCCCAACCAGACCTCAGCACCTTGGCCTTGGCCATTCTAGTCTTGTTCTCATCTTAGAAGAGGCAGCAGAGCTGAGTGATGACACAAGGGGCTAGTGCCATCATCCAAAGTCAGGATGGACAACATAAAGGAGGGACAAGGGACTGGTTAGGAGAAAACCAAGGTCTTGAATCTTTAGGGAGCACTCTAGGAATCTGCGTCCACTTAGGGGAGCAACCGCTATTGCCATTTTGATTGCAGTTAGGGAAGAAGAACCATGATGTCCTTGGTGAGTGCTAGTGGCTGTCTCTCCTTCCATGTGGTTTTGTTTGGTGCAGTGAAGGGTGACATTGCTTTATAGAAAGGGCATGGTCTTCAGAATTCAAACAGGTCAGATTTCAGATTGCACCTTTGTCCATTCCCAGTTGTACGACTATAAGCAAATTACTTGAGTTCTCTGAAGGGCTCTACAAAGATTAAATGAGAAAACCGTGAAGCTCTTAGCAGAATAATACGTGTTTGGGACTCAATATATATATACACACATTGATGTAGTTGATTTTCTCTGCTCAGCCAGCTTTATTGGATGGACTTTTCAGTGTTACTGTGGAAAATGAAGAGGTCATTCAGAATCAAGTCTTGAATATCTCTCATCTTAACTTTTTCAGATATAAAATAAGTAAACCTTAGCTATACTAGGTGCTTTCACAGGCATAACCTTCTTTTAAACTTGGGAGAAGAATAAGAGAGGGAGATGATAATGGTAATGTTTAATACAATAATTAATAAACTATTAAAATTTAGTGAGCACTAACTACCACACACTAGTCACACATTTCACATATTTTTTCTTTATTCCAAACACCACACACACACACACACCCTAAGTAGATACCATTATAATTATCAATGTAAGGATAAGAAATTTCAGGATCAGAGAGGTCAAGCAACTTTTCCAAGATAACACAGCTAGAAAGTGTCAGAATAGGGATTCAAATAGAACTGAATGAATACAGAGACTAAGTTTTGTGCCAGGAAGCCATGCTGTCTGCCTCCTTAAGTATGAGATCACCACCAGCCTCACCTGGAGATGTTGATCCTGATTTGTAGCTAGCCAGAGTATCAACAGCAAGTTGTCTTCACTATTATTAGGATTTCCTATGAGTAGAGTATGTGAACTGAGCAAAAATGGGTCCAGGCTGCATGGATGATGGGAGTATAAATGCAGACTGGATCACATTGTACAGAATAGTCTTCATAAATCAAGAAGCTGCCAACTCAGATCAACAACTTGGATGGCTTTCTAAAGATCTGATGTAAAATTGCCTGGTATCATGATGAATGGGAACTTCAGCTATGGAGAGGAGGTGGTCACCAACCTGTGAAGAGGTGATCAGCTTCCCTAAGAATGTCAAGCATGGACCAAGAATCATCTAATTAATGAAGTACGATGATTCTTACAATCTCTTGTCCACCCATTATCAAAGAGTTTAGTTTCCTCTTGAAACAATCAATACTTTTTCCTGAAGAGGATATTTAAATATGTATAGGATCCTCTCCCATATTCCACTTTTATGGTAGATTTTTAAAAATTTTTTTGTGGGGGAGGTAACAAGATTTATTAGTTTATTTAATGGGGGTACTGGGGATTAAACCCAGGACCTCATGCATGCTAAGCATGTGCTCCACTACTGAGCTGTACCCTCCACCATTATGGTAGATTTTTAATTGCAGAGGCCTTATTGTGAATAAAGTTGCTTTGCTTTCTGTTATGAAAGCCTCAAGTTCCACTTAAAATATTCCCATGCTCTTTGGCAGTATGTGGTCAATCAAATGTGAATCACTGGGTAATGGAAAGAGCGCTTAGGGTAGGGAGCTGGGTCCTTGCCTTAGTTCTGACCCAAGCTGGCTTTGGGGTCTGGGGAAAACCACTTTCCCTCTCTTGGTATCAATTTTGTCATTTGTCAAAGGAAAAGACTGGTGAATTATATGACCTCCCGTCTCCCTTCAGTGTGGGTCCCTTTAATATTCTGTGGTTCTTGAATATCTTCACCAGAATAACACTCATCAAAGTCAAAGCTCCTTGAAAGGTCCAAACTGGTATTTCATAGATGTTATTACTTGTAACTAGGACCAGTGGAGACAGAATTGACCTTTTCTTCTAGGAAGCTGCAGCAGAGTTTACTAAGATTGAGTCTTTGATATAGAACTAGAAGCTTCTAGCATCTGAAACACCAAGCAGAGGTGGAAAGGCAGAAGTCAAGGTGAGGCTGAGAAAGAACAGGTGAGGAAAGAAGAGGAGCCAAAGGGAATAACGTAGGAGGGGGTAAGGGGAAGAAGAAGGAAGTAGGAGAGGAGGAAGAGGGAGGGAGGAGAGAGAGAAGGAAAAAAGAGGGGAAAAGATGGGAAGGGAAATTGAGAGATAAAACAGCTGAGATGGGGGAAGAAATGGATTCAGCCCTACAATCAAGGCCCTAGGTCCTTGGGATCTGAAGTGGAATTGCAAGAGGCCATGGGTACCTGGCAGCTCTTGGCTGGACCTCCAGTAGTTAGCCCTGCCTTGGAGGTGAGCCCTTGCTTCTTAGCCAAGTCCTGAGAGGCCAAGCACTTGACTCACAACAGGGATTAAATGAACATCTATTGACTGCTACAAAATATTTGCATAAAAGGAATAAACGATGTCATACCCGCAGATTCACTGTAGACTAATAGTCAACAGATATTCATGGTAACACCCTGTGTGCAGGTATTGTGTTTACATTACCTCACTGAAGCAGAGGTTCTCCTTCACGCCCTGCACTGGGGGAGGAATGGTCAGAAGGTAGAATTCCCCACGGTCCACCCCTTGCCTTGCTAGCGGTGGATGTCTCCCAAGCTGATTTGCCCAGCGACCTATTTTAATCTAGACAGATTTGCAATGCTTGGATTCTAAATTCTATACACACTTTGTATTATTTAAGGCAACTCCAGCTGCTGTAACAAATGAATACCAGAGCCTCAGTGGATGAACACACTGTTAAGAGTATTTCTTTCTCATGCAACAGTCCAGCGTGGGTACTGGGTAGGCACCTTCCACGCAGTGACTGATGAACCTTAGCTCATTCCCTTTTATCATTCTTCCATCTTCAACACAATGTTTCCACGCATACTGTGGAAAGTGGGGAAGGCAAACCTGCTTCTTAATCACAGTGGAACACCTAGAATGAACATTTCTTCTGCACACAGTTCACTGGCAAGAACAAGTCACGTGTCCGGATTCAGATGCTGGTAGAGAAGGTGACGGCAGAGGTGACTGATGAGAAATGCATTCCCCTTCCCCAAAATGACTCTACACTATGGAAGGAGAGCATGAATCCTGGTGGACAGCTAGCCATTTCTTCCCCACACTCTCTTCAGTAAAGAGGAGGAGGCAGTGATTCTCAACCTTGGGTCCTACCAAAAGATACAGTGTGGAAAAAATTACCTTTACCTATGAAGTCGTTCTTTTCTCTTAGAACAAAGATATATTGTAGTTAGAATAAAAGTGTTCTCATACATTTTTAAACTAAAGCATGAGATATCAAGCAAATAACACGTTTCCATACACACACACACACACACACACACACAAGTATCCATCGTCCTTTCCGTAAGCAGAAACGTTTAAGGAATCCTTAAATAATTGTTGAAAAACATAGGTCATAAATCTTAGCAGTCTTTTTTTTCTCCTTGTAAGTATTTCTTCTCTCCCTTTGAAAATGCAGTTTTACAACAGATTTCAGAAATTTGGAGACATCCCCCTTTCCCTCTTCTGTGAAAGATGAAGCTCTGATCCTTGTAGTCTGTAGTGGAAGCTCAATGCTTTATTTGCCCTAACTCAGGTGAGTTACTGAGGAAGACAGCGGAACATACTTGGCTGAACTCTGCGCCCCCCAGAGCTTCCTACTGTAGGGAGAGTAGCTCTCCCCGACTGCATTGTCTAACAGTGGACAGCTGTCATAAAGATAGGAATAAGATAGCAATCCAAAATGTCATGGCGTTGCGTCTAAGTAATTTACAGCCCTAGACGGATTCATAGTCTAGAGGTAGAAGAGAAAACAGGAGACAATGGGGGAAGATGTTATAATACAAACTGAAAGACTTGGAGGGGTGAGCAGACTGTAGCCTGAGAGTGGACCCCCACTGGGGAGAGGTCAGAAAGCTGCCCTGGTGGAGGTCACACGAGGCAGGCTGGGGACTGAGGACCCGATGGGCCTCTTTTTCTGCACCAGCTGCAGACCACTGTGGTATTGCAGCCTTCTGCCTCAAGAGAGTACGTTGACTTCCTGCCTCATGGGTGAAGTTTACTCGCCTGTAAAACTTGGAATGGGCAACGGTCTTGAAAACAAAATTTTCTCGAGAGAGAAAAGGGATTTTCAAAGTTCACCTAATTCATCTTTACATATCGCAAGAGGAAAGCTTTGCTAGAAGCCGTAATGTAAACAAGGAGCGATGCTGTGTGAGCAAACTCCTACCTGACAGAAAACAGGCAAAAATCTTTCTGGCTCTAGAGCCCGGCGAGCCTAATGCAAATCCTCCTCCTTCCCTTCTATCCTTGTGGGGGGGGGGGTGATGTAACAAGTCCAGATGTCGGAGGGAGAAGCTGAGCCAGCAGGAATCCGTGCCCCTCCTCCCGAGAGAAGGCAGTCTCAGCAGATGCAGCCACGCAGAGTCAGATGGTGGTGGCGGAGGGCTGGGGGTCTCTGAGTAGAGAAAGGACTGCAGAGACGGCACCAGACGCTCCTGCGGTCTCACAGGAGACAAGCAGGTAGCCGACGGTTCTGGTCCAGTAAGTGTGCTGAGTGAGGGCTTTGAGTCTCCTGGGCTCAACCTCGGCTGGTCAGCAGGGAGATAGCGGAGCTCCCAGGGAATGTTGCCTGTGTCGAGGGACTAGGACCTGAGTTTCACTAGCCATGTACCTCAGATAAGACCTGGTCACTCGGTGGACAAGGACATCTCAACCAGAGGTCAGGAAGAACTACAAGACAACACAGGGACATAAACACCCAGCAGCTGCCTCTGTTCTCCAGAGGACATGCCTGATTCGTCATTCTTACAGATTCTATCTTGGAGAGGATATTGGATGAACACTTGAAAGGCAAACACAGCCTGGTAGGGAGATGAACCTTGAACCACAAAGAGACTGAACTAAACGAGAGGGAACTATTTAATCCCAGCAGAGACTGAGATACACTGAATTGTCAGGATTGTTCTTCCAACAACTCCCAGCCCCTTTGGAAGGAAATCTTTCAGATTAACATGTGTATCACCTCTTTTTTCAGACCTCTAAGTACATTGTATAAAAAAAATGTTGACCCCATGATACTTGTATAACTTACATCTAGCAGAATACTATCACACAGCATATGCTTGGAATGCATTTCTTGCATAAAGATTTCAGACATAATACAGACTACTCTATCTTCTTAAACCAAAAAACAAGTTAACAATACCATGTTCCAGCTCTGTAGATAGATAGAGGTGACTTCCATAGTCATATGAATATTCATGGCATATTTTTAAAGTTGAAAGCCAGAAATATTTTATAGCAATTTATTCAAAGGATTTATAATGACTAACTTAAAACAGTCCATGTGAAATAAAAAACTAGAGTAATATCTGAAAAATAAAGGCCCACACCTCACACATACCTCAGGTCTGCAACTATTTGGGAAGGTAGTATTGTGTCCTATATTTTCTGCTTCTTTTTTCAATTCTCTAATTTATTTTGTTACTGAGACTAGATGAACCAGAACATAGTTTTGAGTCTCTGCACTGATTCTAAATAATGGGATAAAAATATTTTTAGGTAAAAACAAAGGGCAAAAGTGGGTTTATTATATATACAGAGGCAGTAATAACTTTTATATTTAATGTGTTAACTGCAATCCGCTGGCTTCTCCAATTTCTTTGCAAAGGAAGAATGAATTTCATGCAGGAACAGCTTGAGATTTTAATATTTACACAAGAGGCATAAAGCAATATTTTTACAAGGATAAAATAAAAGTTGCCAAGGGTTACCTCCACCATAAAATATCCAGTAGAAAATATAGTATTATAAACAAAAGCTTTTGCACACACACAAAATAAAAGAGGCTGACGTTCTCCAGCAAAATGAAGCAATTTAAATAAACAAAACAAAATGACGGCTCTAGCAATGGACTTCTGTCTTGACCCATTAACTTACAAGGTAAAATAAAACGAATCTCACAAATAGCGCAATAATCTTGAATTGGTTGTTGGTTGGGTTGGTGTGTTTGTTTTTGCAACACATCACTTTCCCCTGGCACCAGGTAGGATGTCTGTCCCAGCCATGGCCATACCAACAGAGCCAAGCGGAAGAGTTTTGGGTTATCACATCCATAAAATTGCCCCAGTTCTTTCATCTTACTGAAGAACTTCATTTTAGTCTATGAGATGATCATTAACCTTCCTGCTCTAAGGCTCTACTAGACTATGACTCGAATATTATCATGGACCTTTTCTAAGGAGAAAGCGGCTTCTCTTTACGTATTACAACCGTATCAACCCAATGGAAGGGTAACTGAGTTTCTCCCCTGTCTAAAGTGACCCTTCAGATCCTGAACCATTGGCACTCAGTGCTGTCACGTTATTTAACCCAGGTTAGTCATGGGGCCAGCCTGCCAGTGTGGAAGCATCAGTTGACTGCTTGACAGTTTTCCTCAATAAGCCCCCAAGTGATCAATGCGCCAGCCTGCTGAGAAAACCTATAAAAATCTCTTGTCAGTTGTATAACTCCGTGGTGGCCACACGGGCAAGTGGGAAGGCTGGAGAGCAGAACTTTGCGCTTGAAGTTCCTCACATCCTACCGCACAGATTTTAGGCCACGACCCAGCATCCTAGAGGCAACCGTGAACTAAATTCCTGTGCGGCCTGGCAGCCCACAGAAGACTTGCTTTTCCCAAGCTGCCTCTCGGGACTCCTCTCTGTTGCCGCTGTCCTCGCGTTCCCCCGCATTCCTGACTGAAAATAAGAACTTACGACTGAAGTGATAAAGATGCACAGCCTTGTAACAACACAGTGAAGCCCAAGGGACAGGTAAGAGAATTTCTGAGGCTGCCCAATAAGAACGTTATATAGAAATTCTTTCCTGTTATACAGGAAAATCCCTTCGAACGTGAGGATTAGAAGGTACTTCAGGAGCCGCATGACCCACGTGGAGAAGGAAACCCAAAGCCCCTCAGTAATCCTGCTTGCTCAGCGTGTGCAGGCCCGCGTCACCCAAGGACTCACTGTCACTGGAGATAATGTGGTCTGGAGTCCTCTCTCACTGTTAGGAAACTGTTCGTGAAACCCAGTGCAGTAGCCATCGCCAGCCAACCTGCAGGAGGCAGTGATGTCTCAGCACGGAAGCCAAACTACTGCAACTGCTTCTGTCATGGTCCCCGGGTCACCTGGAATCCCGGATGACCTCCGGATCACTAAACTCTGTGTCTGGGGAGGAGAAATATGACTTCATTTCTCTAGAGCTGCCTCTTTCGGAGGGAGTTCCCTCAGCACAGCCACTGAGGTCTTACTGCCTTAGTTCTTTTCTGCTCTGACCGCGAGGGTCAGAGGGCTAGCTGAAGTGCTGAAGGATGGTGGGCAGTGCAGGAAACCAGCAAGAACTTGTTTCTGGCAGAACTAGAAGGGGTTTCTGTATGGGCTGAGGAAGGGCTGTCGGGGGATGTTACAGAATGAAAACGCCTGCGGAGCACACGTTACATCACCCCGTGACTTACCCGGGATGTGTCGGGAATATGTTTACACACTGATGAAGTATGAGAGCTGGAGCTGGTTTGTGGAGACGCTCCGTCACCAAAGGGGCCTCTTCCAGGCCATCCTGGGTGAGCTCAGGTGAGGCCATGTGGTTAGCTGTGAGTGACAAGTTCTAGATCACTTCTGGCTCTGAGGCAGTCTATCCCTAGTGCCTGGTTGGACAAATTCCAAACTCTTCCTTCTCACAGCTCCCATCACAGACGGGCAGTGTGGGCCTGGGGAAGCTGACCACGGGGCTTCCGACAAACCATGCATCTTGGTCGTGAGCCCCTCAGAGGGGCCACAGGAGACTTCTCTGGTAATGTCCTCTGAGTATATTTTTAAATATTTGTAAGACCAACAACTGCATATTTTTGTTGTTCAAACTGCACGTGATACGCACATTTCACCCTTTATCTGTAGCCGGAACAACCTCTGATTCCAGGCCTGCCGTTCTCTCTGCCCACGTGATGGCTGCCTTTAGCTGTGTGTGTGTGCACGTGTGTGCACGTGTGTGCACGTGTGTGCACGTGTTTCCCCTTGAGCTCTCCTTCTAAGAAAAGACGTCAAGTCCCTTCCTCACTTTCATCTGTTTCCCTCAGATCTGCCCCTTGCCCTTTCTCGGATCTGCTCTGTCTCACTTTGTTTCACAGTTTCCTGTGTCAGCTGGCTTCTGGCTAAGTTTGGCCAGTGGAAGGACAGGCAGGTGATGGTGGAGTCGGAGAAAGAAAGACCCCAAGTGGTTTTCCCTCTCCTGCACTGTCTCAGCAACAGCCGTGCCTCTTCTGTGGCCCCAGCTCCTGCCAAGCAGCAGGAATTCCACGTTCTCCCTGGTGGCTCTAGTTCTTGGGCCACAGTAACCCCAGCTCCTTCCTTTCTCCCCATCCCCCACCCCCTGCCGATTAGGGTTCTAGCAGCTTCTTGCTCATCTCGGAATCATCTTCCTGCTCCCTAGATGGCTTTTTAGCTTCATCACTGGTGATACCCATTCCGTTAAATCCTAAATACTTACAGTATTTTGTTTTCCGGTTGGATCGTGACTTACATAGATGGTAATAGCTGAACAGGAAAGTTTTTGAGCAAGAGTCAGTAGGACTTTCTATTTGACTGCATATAGGAGCTGAAGACAGTGACTAGTAAAATGTAACTCCAGCATCATTGTAGTCAATCAATTTCAGTCCTAGAAAATGAACTCGAGAGAGATTAAGAAATGAAGACTACACTAGGCTATTTACCAAGAAGTTGGTGTGAGTCTTAGGCAGATTTCAGACCATATCTGTCACAGGCCATCAGACTAATCCTTTGAGCAAAAATGTTTGGGGGGGTACCTCATGGTTGATGCTGCTGTAAGTTATGTAAATAAATAACGTAGCAAAAAATATGTGGGCTCTCAGAGTCAGTAGGAACGATATCAGAAGAGTGAGGATGAAGAGAAATGGCATAAGACAAAAGGGAGGAAAAGAAGAAACTCGGCAGTGCTGGGAAGGAGAACCTCTAGACCAGGGGTGGCCAAACCACAGCCCATGGGCCAAATCCATTGGCTGTTACTGTCAATAAAGTTTTACTGGAACACAGCCACACCCACTCATTTACACACTGTCTAAGGCTTCTGAGATTTGACAACAAAATTGAATAGTTGCAATTATATATTCCTCAAACCCTAAAATGTTTACCCTCTGATCCTCCACAGAAGTTGGCCAGTCCCTGCTGGAGTCTCCCACGCAGCAATCTACAAGCCCCTCCTGATGAACTCCCAACCTTTCAAAGCAGAATTAAACCCACTTGCATCTGCGCACTCATGGCTCCTTTTATATACAGTCTTATGCCCCCGATCACATCGTAACTTGAGTCACTGCTGAGATTGTGCTTGCTGTCACCCGTCTCCCTGTGGGTTATAGCAGAAGCCACCTTGTCGATTTCCCTCCAGCCTTGCACAAACTGCCAGCATAACTACTTTAAAACATGAGTCAGGCTGTTTCAGTGTTCAACAACTGCACCCCTCCCCCAGCAGCTCATGCCATATTGAGGATAAAATTCCGATGCTTTGCTGTGGCCTTGAGGTCCCTGCCTACATCCAGGACCCCAGGCCCTACCGTCCTACCCCAGCTGTGCTGGCTTGTTTATGGTGTCTCCGACAAGCTTGTTCTTCTCTCGGGGCCTTTGAAATTGTTGCTCTCCTGTGTGGAAAACTCCTCTTCCAGATCCTCACAGCTGGCCACTTCCTGGTACTCAGATCTCAGCACAGATGCCTCCTACTCAGAGCAGCTGTTCCTAACGATCCCAGCTACAGTACTGCTCCCCCCAGGGCATCCTTCTGTGTGTCAGTCCACCCTGCTTTACTTTAGTCATAGCTCTCATGGCCGTGTGAAATGATCTTGTTTATTTGTTTACTTATTCATTGACTGTTTCCTACAATGCAAACTTACCAAAGCAATGACCTCGTATCCTGGGTTCACTGCTGCATTCCCAATGTTAAGAATAATCCCTGGCATTTAGGTGCTTAATACAGATTTGCTGAATAAGTGAATGAATGATTTGTATAAGTGTCCACTTATTTGTATTTTGCCTCAAGCCAACATCAGGCGCTTAGAGGCCAACGATCGAACAGTTATTAGATCCTTAACACATAACAAGGTGCCTGGATTTCAACGAATGCACTTAATAAATGTTAGTTGAACAAATCGTTGAGTTACCAAGTGAACACTTAAAGACAATGAAAATGCATGCAACCATAGAAGACAGGTGTTTTGTTCTAGAAATATGCAAACTACAATTGAATTAGTTTAAATGTTGTGTTCTTATGAGATAACAGGTATTGATCATATTGAACCTGACAAATTTTTAAAGATTTCAGAGAATGGCCATGGTTCCAATTTACCTAATTGGCCAATTATTTTTGCTTTCAAACTACAACAAATAGCTGCAAACATCTTTTAGCAGAATTTTTTTTTTTTTTTTTTTGCTTATACTAGTATGTACCCATCCTTTGGGAATGCTGGCAAATTCTCTCAATTGGTAACAGAAACAATTGCAAACCTGGCATCCCGGTGGTGCGTTTCAGGCCCAGTCATGGAGTCAGACGTCGGATGGTATTGCAATGGCAAAAGTAAGAGTCAGTTTCTCTCCAGGTTCTGTCTTTGATGACACTAATCATGGGTGCTTTTGTTAGTTCAGGTTTGGTTCAAAATGAATAGGGAAGGAATAGAGTAGACAGCGGAATGTCATACTCTTTTTCTTTCTAAGGTAATTTACCCCCTGAAGAAAGAGAAAAATAAGCATTTGCAGGTGCAAATTCATTCAAAGTCAGTTCTCCAAAATCTGAGTGTGAAAAGTGAAGAAGCTATGCCTGAAGTTCAGATCAAAGCTATTGAAAGGAATTACTAAGGAACAAAGAAATTGGTCCTAATTCCACAAGAGATGGGACCTTGGACAGAGCCTACCTTTTATGTGCTCAAATGTATGTGGGTCCAGATCCGATGCAGTTCCAGGGGCAAATGTGTCATCTGGGGAGGCAGCTGGCAGGGCCCAGTAACTTCTTGGCATTCCAGCATCTGCTTCTCAGCTTTGCAGATCCAGAAAACAGAATGTGTCAGTGTGCTTGGAGTTGATTAATCCCCGGGAATTTATAAGAGACTGATGAACAAAGCAGAGTGCCAATTTAGTGATTTACACTAAGAAGTGTAACTGCCAAGTGGTTCCAAGCATTTATGTCAGCAGGAGAACGCAGCCTGCTAAGGACGCAAGGAGGTAAATCATAATCTGAAGTTTGCTGGGTGAGCGTGGACTTGGAGCAGGAGGAGGAAGTTGGATGACCTTAAGAAACGGTGTCGTTAGGCCTGCCACATCTATCTCCAAATTGAGATTTACCTGCCAGGAAGGCAGGACACCTGGATTCTCTGTTGAGTGCTGGAAACAAACTGACAGTTCCTGCTCACTGGCCTTCCTTTTTCTAGATTCGTTGCTGGACACCTACACATTATCTCTTCACACACCTTAATGCCATTGAATAGGTTATGTCTTTTTTTTTTATTTTTACATTCAATGAGTCTTCATCTCTAATAGCAATGAGCAAATATTTATTGAGTGGTAGTAAGGGCTAGACGTATGTTAACTCCATAGTCAGTTCTGCCTAAATGGTTTTGAAAACACTAACTTGTTCCAAAATGACTGATATATTAAGGAACAATTTGAACACAATGCGAATTTGTTTGCTTATACACAATTTGGTCTGCGGGAACCTCTAGGCGAAAACAAAACCTTCAGTCCACTGAAACCATCTAAACCACCTGCTGTGAATACCCAGAGCGCATACGTGCACGTGCTGCAAACACATACCAGCTGCCTCCGTTCCCCACGTTAGGAGTCGGCTTATCCACATCCAGTGGCACAAATGTCCTTCCAATTTCAGATAACTCACAAGCTGCACCCTTCTGACACCCAGTTCCACAGCAAATTCCAGGTCTTTTACCTGATAAAGGGCCATATTTATTGTAGCATTTGTGTATTTCTTAACTGCTTGCCATGTAAAATTGCACTGCCCTTTTTGTTAAAGGATTCTCTTCTTGTTTTATGGTGTCACTGATGATGTAGTGTTATGCCTCTAACTTTATCTTTCCCCCAAGCTTGTGGTTTTTATTGTGTGATTTTGCATAGCACAGTGATTTTAGGAAATGCATATGTCGTGGTACAGTAGCACTGACTGCCCCTTATCATTTTTCATAGGAGGACACTGAGATTCGAGGAGTTTGAGTAATGGACCCCAAAACAAAGAGCTGGTAAGTGGTTAAGCAAAGATTCAAACTCTCTGCTCTAACACACTCTGAAAGCCTTGGGATCCTGATTTCATATAAGGGCCAATCTATCTTTTCTTTTTATTATTGAAGTACAGTTCATTTACAATGTTGTGTTAACTTCTGATGTACAGCAAAATGATTCATTTATACATATATATTCCTTCTCATATTCTTTTTCATGATAGGCCATTATAAGGTATTGAATGTAGTTCCCTGTGCTATACAGTAGGACCCTGTTGTTTATCGATTTTATATGTAGTGGTTAGTATCTACGAATCTCGAGCTCCCAATTTAACCCTCCCCACCCCCTTTCTTTTAAAGTGGTTTTCACCAAGAACTAATAATAGTTACCACATACTCAGAGGCAGTGTGGTGTAGTGGTAAAAATTATGCTTTTTGGAGCCCTGCTGCCTGGGTTCACATCCTGACTCTGTCACTTACAACCTGTTTAAAATGAGCAGGTTACATGTTATGACCTGTTATTGCAAAATGGCCCCAAGAATCTCCCTCCTTGTATCCTCACCCTCTGCAACATGATTTGCCATCAAGGGGCAGATTCTTACTTTCCTCATCCCGTGGCTCTGGACTGGCCTTGTGATCTGCTCCAATGAACAAAACACAGCAGAAATGACATTGTACTAGTCCCAAAGTTAGGCTCAGGAGCCCTTGAATGCTTCGCTTATTCTCCTGGACAGCTGCCACCACCATTTGCACAAGCCTAGGCCAGCCTGCTGGGTGATGAGAGATCATGTGGCTCCATCACCCCAGTATCCCCAGGTACAGCTAGTCAGTGGTCACAGTGTATGTGAGGCCATCATAGACTGCCAGCCCCCAGTGAGCCGACAGCTAATTACAGATGCAGGAATGGGGCCAACTAAGATCAGTTTAGCCAAACCCAGATCAGAATTGGTATTTCACACGACTAGACTTGGGGAGTACTGGTTACACAGAAAAACCCTACTTGATGCATTTAACTTCTCTATACATCAGTGGTCCAGCATGTAAGATGGGACGAATAATAGAGCTGGGGGCATTAAATGAGTTAAGTGCACAGAGAACAATACCTTCTGTGTTAAGCTCTGTCCTAGTATAACAAAAATGATGCCTTAAACACCAGTTATTTATTATTATTATTTCTCACACTTCTGAGGGTTGACTGGGCTCAGTTAGGTGGCTCATGCTTGGGGTCTCTCAGACAGTTGCAGGCAGACGATGGTTCTGGCTGAAATCATCTTGAAAACTTCTTCACTCATATGGTACCTGGGCTGGAAGACTTGGAAGTTGGGCATTGGACCAACTGGAGTTCAGACACCTCTCTGTCTCTGTCTCTATTTCTCTCTTTGGGATCTCTCCAAATGGTGAACTTGCATTAGTGAGACTTCTTACCTGGCAGGTGGAGTTCTCAGAATCCAAGAGCAGAAAGCCCTGCTGTGTTCCTTTGCTGCATTCGGTTTGTCCAGGTGGTCACAAAGTCTTGTTCAAGTTTGAGGAGAAAGGGTATACACTCCAGGTCTGGATGGAAGGTGTGTCAGAGAATTTGCAGCTGTGTTTGAAAAACATCATGATCTCGTCACATATATCCATAATTACATCATTCTCACAGCAACCCTAGTAAGATTAGTAAAAACAGTATATCCACATTTTTATTATTATTTGAAGACATTTTTACACAGTTTGAGGTTCACAGCAAAACTGAGAGAAAAAGATTTCCCATAAGCCCCTTGCCCCTCACATGCACAGACACCCCCATTATCACCTTTCCCACCACAGTGGTTCATTTGTTACAACTCATGAACCTGCACGGACACATCCCTGTATCCATTTTTAACATGAGGAAAACCTGACTCAGAAAGATTAAATAATCTGCTCAAAGTCACAAAGCTGGTAATTCTCAGAGCTTTTATTCCACCCAGGATGTTTTTAGCTAAAGCTTGTAATTTTAACCCCTGTGTGACACTGCTAGTCTCACTCATCACATCTCGGTTTCACTACCATCACATTTAGCGGGCACAAAAACCTCCGAGTGGGGAGATAAGCAACTGCCTCTCCCACGTGGGACACTGTTTACACTTATGTACCCATAAACAGACAATCAAGCTCTTTTTTAGCCCTTCCTCACAAGCCTATTTATACACCATTGTTATGATATAGAAGTTGTTAGATTATTGGGAAAATGAAGAAGAAAGCTGTGAGGAATCCAAATAGAGAATTCTTTCTCCCTTGTAACAGAAAAGCTCACATATCCCCTGCCTGCACAGTCTAAACCTTTTTGGACTCTTAACCCAAGCATATGCCCTATGAGCATGGTGCAGTTCAGGAAAACATCTGCAAGAAAAGTCAAAGCTACAAAACTATTGGCTTTACTACAGATAGAGAAGCATCAGATAGTTGGATGTTTAAGAATTTAGACAGAAGAGACAGCAAAGGTAAAAAGAGGCAGCCTTGTATAGATGAAATACTAACAATTATAATTCCTTATATTTTATACATAATTCCTTATATTTATATAATATTAGTATCTTAGAAGTCAGGTTTACATGTATTAGTTAACTTATGAGCAACAAAAAGAAAAGAGGAGGTTTTTATTTTATTCAGTATCTGTGAATGGACAACATGAAATCTCTTTCCCATGAACACACAGATGGGAATGTCAGAGCTGGGTCTGTAAGTCAGGCATTAAGTCCTAGTCCTGATCACTGCCCACCACCCACAGGATGGGGCTGGTGTAACTCATTCTAGTCTTGTTGGATATACTGTTTAACTTCTTCCTGCCAGAGTTTTCATAACTTAATACTTTGAGGTTTTTGTTGTTCCAAATGGCTTTTAAGGTCCCTTCTCTGATATTGCATATGTGATGGTAAAAGGGTCATGGCTTGCATGATGAAACTGATATCAGCGAATAAGCCTGGTCAAAATTATCCTTAAAAAATCCCTACGGAGAGTACCATACTGGAAACCACTCTTTAACAGCAGTTTTCTTCCCTGTGTTTTTTCTTGTTGGGGTTTCCTTTGATGAGCCTTGGATGAAGTCAGTGACTTCGGTTAGGGTCTGTTTGAACTACATTCAGCATAGAGACATGCTTAGCCAGGAAACTGAGACAAGCAGAAGGGGTAATGAATTCATTCCTCTATATAACAGTCACAGCCTCAAAAGAACGACTGGCAGATAAAACAACAGTATGAAACTGCTGTTCAATATTGGGTAAATTTGTTGGTTTATTTTTCTTTTTGTTTGTTTTTTCTATTTTTTCTCTTAAAGGTGAAGTTGAGCACATACAGATCACTTAAATATCATTCAATACTATTATTCAGTTAGAAAAGATTAAGAGTTACAAGCCACAGCTGAACAGAGGAAGGATAATCATAAAACTATAAACATCAGAGCATATGAACTGAGTAAGAAAGACGTAGATTCAAAATCAGACTCTTCTTCTCATTCCTTGGTAATCCTGGGATTGGAATCTGTAAAACTGAAACACCACCACCTACTCCTGGGCCTGTAAAGAGATGTAGATGAAATAATATGCATAAAGTGCTTAACACAGAATCTGGCGTATGTGAGTGCTCAAAAATGTCACTTAAAATTATTATTTTTATATTATCACCAAAGGGAGAGAATCTGGGCAGGAAGACATGACGTAGCTGCAAGTAAAGAATATTGTAGAAGCCAGAAGTAAGCCTAGGAATATACGAAAATGTATTCTCCCAGCAAGGGTTATCCCTTCCGCTGGAGAGGGCACGTTTCTGTGAGCAGGTATTTTGAGAAGATGGCACGTGAGTGTGTGTTGCTGTTGTCTTATTCTTCCCAAGCCCCATTCTGCACCATCTCCAACCCAAAGCAGCAACAAAAATGGACATCCTGGAATAGCCTTTAGGACACACCTGCTGTAAAGTTAAAGGCAAGAACAGAACTTTTTAACTCTACGTTAGGCAAAAGCCAGATCTCAGGGGTGGAGAGAACCTAGGGCAAGCAGTCAGAGGTTAAAGTTCTTTGAGAGAGTTTGGCCATCAGAGAAATCTCCCTGGGAAACTGTGTTGTTGAGCGTGTGTTTTAGAGGGTAAGAGAGCGCGCGAGAGCAAGCAGGTTTTCTGACCCCTGGGGAACTCCAAAGGAGCAGGGAAGCTTTGCACTTGAGCCAAAAGCTATACCCCAAACTTGAGGCTAAGGAAAAGCAAATCCAGGAGTATTGCAATTAGAGAAACAAGGAAGCAGAGAAACTCTGTGTTTCAAAAGGGGACAAAAATCATGCAAATTAATATGACTGCCTTACAGAGGCAAAGAATGCCATCCCTTCTACCACTCCAGGGTTTGTAACAGCTTCGAGACCCCAACACCTTGATGTGACCACCTCTAATAACATAACTTCAAGTATTATTATGCAAACAGATCTTCAAACTTTTTTTTTTCGTATTTTTACCCAAGACCTCTTTCAAGGAAAGAGTAGGATGGAGTAGGGGAAAAAAAGAGAGTGAAAGGGGACGAAATCTCCTACATTCAGATGGAACAACCCACTAGGAACTAGTCAGTTGAATATTGTATTTATCTGGGTCATGAAGACCAGGTCACATATGGTGCAGCTGTGGGAGATTTATCATAAGAGAAACAGGCAATGCCAGTATCATTAAGGCTGGGGTGAAAATGAATCGCGTTTACCCTGGGAAAAAAGATTAAACTCTGGAGGCCAAAGGATCGTACCTTTTGACTCTGAGATTAAAAGGTGTGGAACTACGTCACTGGAAGGAGAAACAACCCTCTAACACATGCGATCCTGTCAAGAGCTAAGACTCCTGAGTTTGGGTTTAGGATCAGGACTGCTTAAAGTGACCACTTAATCCGACAGGGTAAGTCACTCCCAGCTCTGTGCTTATGCTCTTCGCGTGCATTCATTTAATGGTCTTTGCTGTGTGTGGTCAGCAATGCAGTTGTTTGCAAAGTTTCCTATCCGACAACAAGGTGTGAAGATCGCCCTTCTATTGCCTTTCAGGTTAGAGGTAGAACTTGCTTTCCCAATGAATTACGAGCAGAAGTAACATGCCATTTTCTGGCAGAAACTGCAAGAGTCAGTACAGGATTTACTGCATCTTCTTCCCTTGCTTTGGTGATTATAAAGACATGCATCAAGATGGAGCCTCCATCACCGTGTCCCTAAGTGGCTACAATGAGCGGGACACACCTGCCAACTTGAGCTGGATATGTAATGTGAATGACAGACAGGCATTTACTATGTTGGGTCATTAAAATTTGGATGATGTTTTTTTACTGTAGCTTAACCTACCCTACCCTAACCAGAAATTGGTACTTAAAGTAGGGTGCTCCATAAAAGAAAAACCTTAAAACGTGGAAGCTCACATTGAAGTAAAATCTCCATCAGCCTAGGTTCTGAGTGACTAAGGTGAACAGAACATGCAGCATGAGAAGAAAGAAATGTTATTAGGTTAAACTGCTAAGATTTTTAGATTGCTTGTTAACTCAGCATAATCTAGCCTATCTGATTAATAACTATGCTTTGAAATGGTAAGGAGGAAAACTGTGCCCATTCTTGGGGTAAACTGTTATGGAGAGAAGGAGCTGTATCAGTTATCTGTTGATGCGTAATAAGCCACTTTACATCTTAGTGGAATGAGCTACACAGCAGCATTCTGGAGTACTAGAAATGTTCTCTATCTTGACTGGGGAGGTAGTTACATGAGAGATAGAGACAGATATAGAGATAGACAGACAGATGAAAAATACTCTTATATATCATGATGAATTCTTTAGAATTACTCTGCATATGTATGTTATATCTCAATAAACAAGAAAAAGAAAAAAAACAGTAACAATTAAAACACTGGGTTGGTAGGAAATCTCAACATGGAAGGAGCCCAGGAAGAGAAAGAAAAAAGAAAGTAATAAAGATATTTTTGTTCTTAGTAACTATTAACATTCCTCCCAAAATATGATCAACTGTGTGCATTAAATATAAGGCTAAAGTATCTTCTTCATGTCTTTGGTGTAGGCAAAGAGTTTATAAATTGAACACAGAAAGAACTAGCCATAAAAAAAAAAGAGTATAAATTGAGCTACATTAAAATTAAGTAATTCTGTTCATAAAAGACATAAAACTGGAAGAATGTATTTGCAATGCATGTATCTATATGTAACTCATATCTGGAATATAGAAAGAACTACTACAAAGCAATAAGCAAGAAGGCAGATAAGGCAATAGGAAACTTAGCAAAGACATCACACAGGAGGATAAATGGCCAATAAACCTGAAAAAATACTCAAATTCATAATCACCAGGGCAATGCAAATTAAAACAATAATATGACATTATTACATCCCTCACCAGAATGACTAAAATGGAAAAAGATGGAAATAAAGTGTTGGCAAGGATGTGGGATAACTGAAACTCTCAAACACTAACTACTTCTAAGAGGGTGAAATGGTGGAGTCACTTTGGAAAACTGGGAGTAAAACAGTTCTGTGAAATCTACTCCAAGTCCAAGAAAGTTGAATGTGCAGGGACTCTAACGGCACCTGCAGTCTTAACTGGTGTGTAATGTCTTCACCATAAGACAGGTACAAGCAGGTTCATAGCATTTTTATTACAATGGCACAAACAACCCAAAGTGACCACCAGCTGTCCACAGCAAAGTGAACAGCTAATTTGCAGTAGAGCCATACAATGAAATGCCGTATGCTCTATATGCTCTACTGTATGCTCCACAGCAGTGAGAATAAACTATTTCTATGTGAAATTACGGATAAATCTCACAAACAGTATGTTAAGCAAAAGAAGCCAAACACAAAAGAGTATTATGGATTTATAAAAAGTTCTTAAGCAAAACTAATCTAGGACATTAGAATAAGAATGTAGTTTCCCCTACGAGAGGAAGGTAGTAGGAGAGAGGCTTCTGGGTTGCTGTTAACTTTTCATGTTTTGACCTGGGTTCTGGTTACAAATAGGCATTCAATTTGTGAAAAAATGTTATTTGTGTGCTTTTTTGCATGTAAAGTGTAGCTGAATACAAGGTATAATTTTTAACAAAAAGAAAAATAAAACTTGTTGGAGACTCATCATCATCATCATCAATGAAGGGATAGAATAGGAGATATGATTTCCAAATCACTAAAGGGAATAATTGGTCAGAGAAAAAAATAATCAAATAAAAAGCAGAAAAGTGAGAAATAAAAACAAGAAGCCATGGTAAGTAGGTAACAAAAACTTTAGATGATTAAGTTTAAGTGTAAAAAAAATATTAATAAATGTGATTGAATAAAAATCTTCTATCGAAAGACAAAATTCTCAATTTGATAAAACAAGCGGTATCTACCTCTATGCTGTCTGGAAAAGGTGTACCGAGAACAATGACACAGAAAGCTTGAAAATAAAAAAAGGGACAATGATGTTATAGATCAACATCACCAAAAGGAAGGCAAGTACAGCAACGTTAATTTCTGACAAAATAAATTGTGAGGTCAAAAAAAAAAAAAAACTTCAAAAAGAGAAAGAACATTTCTTATTAATCATAAGGTATGATCCACCCCAAAGTTAGCAGTTATGAATCTGCATATACCTAACAACATAGCTTCAAAATATAAACCCAAAACTGATAGAAATACAAGGAAAATGTGACAAATCCACAACCACTATGGAAGATTTTAACACAAATCAAAGTGAAAAAAAGAAAGAGACTCTAATGTTTTTGATCAACAAGAGCCAACAGACTTGATTAGAGAGGGAGACCTATTCAGCAGAAAATACAGATTTTTCTCAAATACATATGGCAGTTTGACAAAAAAATTAAGCACTTATTAGTCTAGAAAGAAAGTATCAATACATCCTAAGTCAGAAGTCATGCAGGCCATATTGCCTCACAATAATGCGGTCCACTCAGAAATCCACAAGCAAGGGATTTTGGAAATAGCCCATCTAGTACCAGTGCCTGTGCTGGATAGGTAAGAATCCCTCACGACACACAGCTTTACTGCTTCTTGAAACTCACTTCATCAATAAACACATTTGCTACTGCTCATTATCTCCTGCCCATTTCACAGCTGTGAGACTGCGTCAGACACCACCACTAGTGCAAGCCACTAAGACTAATGTGCATTGCAGCTGAAATTCAAACTTAAACCTTATTTCCTCTGGCTTACGAAAATCTCCCTTCCTCACACAAAGGCCTTCAGATGAGTCAGAGCTGCCAAAACCCTTTGAGTTTATGTATGTCCACGCCTCAAAATCATTGTCCTCAGTTAGCAAGTCTAAACTTAGATGGCAACTTATATTTGCTTCCATTATTAAAAATAAAAGTGAACCTCACAAAATTATGGAATGAACTCCAACAGAGCTGCCTAAATGTTTGTCCTTTCATGGATGAGTCTTCAAAACCACGACCTCCTTACTTTATGCCTTTAGTGAAAATTTTGTCCGTAAGTAACACTTAAGCAATAATAATTTTGCGGTGCCTGTCCCTTCAGTTCTTCCATTTTCAAGTTCTTTTCTTGTGTCAAAGCCGATTTCCCCTGTTCCTCCCACATCCCTCCTCAGGAACCTTTACGTTAAAGTTGCTTTCCAAGCCATGGAAGAGGAAGCAGGACATTTTTATTCCTTTAGACACCTGGAGGATTCTTCACTTGCCTTCAGAAAGGAGTCTTAAAAGTCCAAAAGGATAGCTTAAAAGCTCGGCAAATTGCTAGTTACCATGACCCTTTCCATCTAATGTATCTCCGTCTGCAAATCCTGCATTAGTCTCTATTTTTATAGCAGAGCAATCTACTGTCTGCAAGGCTTTCGTTTCTTATTTTTGTTTTATTTTCTCTCTCTCAACACTTTTTTCATTTTTCCTAAACCTTTATTTTTAGCAGATTTCTCCAACTCTTCATTCAATTTGACAAGAAGTAGGGAAGTAACTTTGAAGGAAAGAGAAGCGAGGAGAAATAGGAAAAAAGAGAAGTAGGGGAAAGTAATGATCGTAGTGAAGTCTTGAGAAAACTGATAAGGTGAGAAGGGTGGAGAATGGAGTTGTGAATGGATTTTACTGTGCAGAACGGGAAAGACCATGAAGAAAGAAAAACTGAAGAACCAAAGTGAGAGTAAATAGAGCAGAATCAAGGAGTGAACCCGAGTTAGGATCTATGTGATGGCTTGGTCGTCAATTAAGTTCATAGATTATTACGACTGGACAAACCACTGGCCTTGGGAAACAGCGCCAGGAGATAATGCTTATTCGAATGATACACATCTTGTAACTTCTCACTGCGTTTGTTACTGAGTGAGAGTGGGATGCCTGATTCTGCTTATTTCAATAAAAACAGCTTTGACACAAATGAACAGTACACTTGATTGGGACAGCAAGCAAAACAATGACTCGTTTTCATCTCATATGCAAATCTTAGGACTTGACTGACAAGACCATACTGTTTTATAATTATTTTTGCATCTAATTTAGCATACATTTGGAACAATATTCCTCTTTGAAGCATATCAACATAATTTTTATCATGCAGGAAAATGCCTGCCTACCCACCTTCTCTCCTTTTCTTCTGGTTTTTGTGAAGTGGCTATTGTATGCACACCTTTGTGCTCCACTCTAAAAATGGCTCAAAAATAAAGCTAAATGAAACTAACTTATTTTTTATACCCCTGATGAAATTTTCATTATGGAGAAAACAAATATGTAACAATGTAATATAATGTACAATTGTAGTGGACCTATGTTGTTTTTCTCTGCCAAGCACCTTTTATTTTCTGATACCAGCGCCACCCTGTGCCTTGGGGAAAAATGTCCCTGTCTCAGTTCACCTGGTTCTGGCCCAGATGCCCTAACACTTTTCTCCTTTCTCTGTCCCGACTCCCTGTGGAGTGAGCAGTTTGGTCCTTCCTTCAGCAGACATTCACGTGAAGGGTCCTAAGGGAAAGAAAAGATGCCATTTTTTTTTCAATCTGAAAGTTCATGTTTAATTTGATTTTCTACTGTAAACCTTGTAATTTCTTGTTAAATGTTGTAACACTCAGCCAGTACTTAAAAAAAAAAAAAAAAGTGAGAATTCACAACAGCAAAAGTCGATCTTTTCTTCCCTAATTCTTATAGATGGCTGTACAGCTTGAAGTTACCTGCTTTCACCAAAAGTAACAGCACATTCCTAGCTGGGTTTGCCTACCTGCAGGAAGATATTTATCAGTCAGTGGCTGAAAGTGAGAAAGGTATTTATTGCTAACAGGAGTGAGAAGAGCAGCACAGGGGCACTCTGGACTCGCTCTGGAATACTGACTCGTGCACAGTCTGTATCTATTGCTGTATGTTGCAGCAGAACAGTTAGAGTTCAAAGTATAGTTTTTAAAACAATCTCTTACATTTCAAAAAACACTTGGACCTTCAATTCTAACAAATTATCTATATACAATTCAGTCTTGAATAGGTGGGGGTTTTAAATTGAAGTATAGTTGATTGACAAGGTTATCTTAGTTTCAGGTATACACAAAGTGATTCAGTTATACATATATATGAATGTATTCTTTTTCGGATTCTTTTCCATTATAGGTTATTACAAAATACTGAATATAGTTCTCTGTGCTATACAGCATGGCGTTGCATATCTCTTAATCCCAAACTCCTAATTTATTCCTCCCCTCACCTTTCCGCTTTGGTGCCCGTTAGTTTGTTTTCTATGTCTGTGGATCTGTTTCTGTTTTCTGTATAGATTCATTTG
This sequence comes from Vicugna pacos, assembly GCF_048564905.1. NCBI lineage: Eukaryota > Metazoa > Chordata > Mammalia > Artiodactyla > Camelidae > Vicugna > Vicugna pacos. The sequence continues at coordinate 68,992,991 of NC_132997.1, read as the reverse complement.
TATTATTTTTAGATTCCATATATAAGTGGTATCATATAATATTTGTCTTTCTCTAACTTGCTTCACTTAGTATGATAATCTCTAGGTCCATCCATGTTGCTGCTAATGGCAGTATTACTTTCTTTTTATGGCTGAGTAGTATTACACATCTTCTTTATCCATTATATATACACACACATACATACACCATATCTTCTTTATCCAGTCCTCTGTTGATGGACATTTAGGTTGCTTCCATGTCTTGGCTATTGTAAACAGTGCTACTATAAACACTGGGGTGCATGTATCTTTTCAAATTAGAGTTTTTGTCTTTTCTGGATACATGCCCAGGAGTGGGGTTACTAGATCATAGGTTTAGTTTTTTAAGGAAACTTCATACTGTTTTCTATAGTGGCTATACCAATTTACATTTAAATAGGTGAGGTTTTTTATTGAAGTATAGTTGATTTAGAATATTGTGCTAGCTTCAGGTGTACAGCATAGTGACTGGTATTTTTGCAGAGTATACTTTCACTATAGGTTATTACTACAGGATACTGGGTTTAATTCCCTGTGCTATACAATAAACCCTTGTTGCTTATCTATTTTATGTATAGGAGTTTGTATCTGTTAATCCCATACCCCTAATTTGTTCCTCCCTCCCCCTCCTCTTTGGTAACCACAAGTTTGTTTTCTATACCTGTGAGTCTATTTCTGTTTAATATATACATTCATTAGTATTTTTTTTTAAGATTCAGGTGAACTTTTTTTATTCACCCAGAAAATTGCTGAAGTCTTATGACTGGATGTATCCACAAGAAATCATCAGACTCTGGAACTTACAAACCTGACTGTGCACAAAAGCCACCCGTGGGACTTTTTTTTTTTTTTTTAACATTTTGACTTCCAGATCCTTCCCCCTTTATTTTTCACAAGTCCCACATGTGATTCTGATGGACATCCAGCTTGAGAATCACTGATTTAGTCCATCTCTCCCCAATTTGTTCATCATTGAAAAATAGAAATTCCCCAAATGTGAATGCTTATAAGTAAGAATCATCATCTTACTCATCATACAAGTATTTCAGTTTAAGAACACAAAAGCTCTCCTTGATGATTATAAGCTGTCAAGATCATTTTATGGGTGTAAAGTACGTTACCACAGCCATCATATATGGGCTGCTGAGCTCTACTTTGTACGATGGTAAAACTATGAATCAGATGCACCCAGTGTTTTAACTACCCTTTAAATGTAAATTGCTGGGTAAATTTCACTTTTAGAGAATTGTATTAATGCTTTCAGATCAGTTGGATACCACCACCTAATAAAGTTTAGCATCCGTGGTAACAGACAAAAACATTAACATTTTCCCCCAAAACATGTTGAAATTAGCATTTTGAGAGTAGTTGGTCATCTCTGGCAGGAAGAGAGGAAATGGAGAGTCTCCTCCACTTAAGGAGAGGCAAAACCTAACAGGAAATGTGGGCAGGAGAACAGTCCACTTAGATCTTAGGCAGAACCTGTCAATCCCTTGAACCCTCTTTCCTCCTCCCACAGCTACACCAAAATCATTTCCCAATCATGCTGCATTCTCTCCCACTCCAGTGCCTGTAAACAGGCTGTTCTTTATATTCTTTGATGAAGTAATGGTCTCTTTTAAGATCCAGCTAAAATGTCACCCCTTCTGTGGAGGATTTTTCAATTTTTCAAATCTGTCCTCTGCTCCCTCAAAGTCTCTATTTAACATCGATGACAGTGCAGTGTAGTTATCTGGTTTCATGTCAGCCTTCCCTGTTTGACTACCAGTTATATGAGAGCATTTCTGAATCTCCAATTCCTAGCACAGCGCCTGACAACCAGAAGGTGCTGAGTACATGCTCACTGAATAAACATGAAATGACTTGCTTAATTAAATGTCCATTCTACTGGACTTAATCTGCTCTGTCTCTTAAAGTGGCAACTAGAGAGGGTTAGGAAGAGACAGAGAAGAAACCTGGAGTGAAAAACCCAGGAGTGTGTCACCAGGTAAGCCAAATGACCAGTTTAAAACCCAGGAATGCCAGCTGTCTTCTGACAGTAGGTATCGATAACTGTCCCATAACCAAGAGGAGGACAGAGACCAAAGAGCAGAGGTATAACCATGGATCCCAGGAGAGAGACTACAGATCACAGAGACTAGGGAATAATGATCCAGTTTTACTAGAACTGAAAGACTATAATAGCCAGGAATCTAGTTACAAGTGATAAAATCCCAAAATGAATCTAACTGCAAAAGAAGATACGGAAGAAATTATGTCCCTCCTCTAGGATCCCAAAGTCCTCTCTGGGTGTCCTTATAATTTATCATATTGTCTTCCAGACTGTGAGCCCCTCAAGAAATGCCACTTCACCTCATTCCTCTTTCCATCTCCAACACCCACCAGGAACCCAGCATATTGTCTGACACTTAATTTACACCTAACACGTTTTGCTGTCAAACTGACCTCTAAGAACGGAGAAGTGCCTCACTTACACCCTACAAGTCCTAGAGCTAAAGATAAGACTTTAACCCAGTATGTTTTACTGTATGAATTTCAGGCTACTTCTAGGAGTTCCTCGATTCTGTCACTATGAGACATTTTCCCCCTAAATTATGTGTGATAGCTAGAGCTTCATAAGTTATAGAAATAAACAGATACGGATAGAGGAAGGGAAAAAACAGACTCTACTTGTTCTTAGTAATGATACATTCAAAGTGTTTTAGCTAGCGCCTGAGAAAGTAAAAGCTTATTCATTTCCACTGCGGTTTTGAAATGAAATCTGCTGTACTGACTGCTCTTTGCTCCAGACAAGTTTGGGTGTGTTGGCTGATACTTGGTACAGTGACTCTGATACAGTGTACGATTTCTGTGTGGCAGAAGGATATCAGCTTTTTGCAGAAGTTAGCTGCAACTTTATTGAAAAAAAGTTACCAGAGGAGATTGAGCTGGAACTGCACATGCATAAAAATGCCCCAGTTGTCAAAGAGATGTAAAGTATCCACTTTATCAAATTGACTTACACAATGGAGAGGAAAAACTCCGACTTTTCTTTCAGCCTTATATATCATTAAATGGGCACTATAAAATATCATTGCTTTCCTTTCTTGTGTTTTATCACTACCAGTCCAGACATAAGGTTATTTTAACAGTAAATGGACATTCCACCCTATCCTTTTTCACAAGGAGAATGTCAAATTCTTAGTTATCTCCTCATTCATTCCACATGTATTTAATGCATTGATTGTCTATTTTATGGCAGACATAGGACCTAGATATGGAAAGATGAGTAAGTCATACTCCTCGCCTTCAAGGAGCTCAAAGTCTCCTAAGAAAAAAGCAAACAAAACAATTACCATATAATATCCTAAGTGCTAGGATGAAGATTTTTACAAGGTAATAAACTATCATGGAGGAAAACCCTCTGACTGCCCATCTAGGATGGGGATTTAGGACGAATGGACATGTTAACAAGGAGATGTCATGGGATATTTACTGCAATACTTTGGGAATTTTGGAGGCACCTTTACTTTGCGGTCTCCTAAGCTCAGGAGATTTCTATCCAAATAGTAAAATAGTAAGAGAATCAGTTGTTGAATGCAACATCATCATAATTCTGGGTGAAATGAAGATCTGGAATTTGCTTGTTTAGCATGATCTATACCCACTATCTGAATGAAGAAAGCCATGTAAATGAGTTAATTATAAACGCAAGGTCCCTTAATCCAATTTTCATGGAAATTACTTCTCGAGACCTCAATCACCTTAATTCTAGGTTTACTCCCCTCTAAGGACCTAGTCAAAAAGGCAATGCAGGTTTATAACAAGAGTATACACACTGATGGGGTTAGAGTTGATAAGCAACAGGACACAATGGTAGCAGGAAACCTGGATGTACAGCTTGGGATATCAGACAGCAACGGTTGAGAATAATGATCTTTGGAAAATTATGAAAATGGTGCACCAGTATCAATGATAGGGTTTGTTTTCCATTATAGCCCCCAAATACATGGCTTTTACTCTTTTTTAAAATTGAAGTATAGTTGATTTACAATATTGTTAGTTTCAGGTATACAGCACAGCGATTCAGTATTTTTGTAGATTATATTCCATTGTAGGTTATTATAAGATAATGGGTATAATTCTCTGGGCTATAGTAAATCCTTGTTGCTTACTGATTTTATATATTGTAGTTTATATTTGTTTAATCCCATACCTTAATTTGTCCCTACCCTCTTCCTTCCTTCCTTTGGTAACCACAGATTTGTTTTCTATGTCTGTGAGTCCATTTCTGCTATGTATTCATTTGTATTATTTTTTAGATTCTATGTAAAAGTAATATCATAAAAGATTTGTCTTTCTGTCTGACATTTCACTAAGCATAATATTCTCTGGGTCTGTCCACACTACTGCCAGTGGCAGTATTGCATTCTTTTCTAAATCTGAGTAATATTCCGGGGGGGGGGGTAATCACATCATCCTAATGCAATCATGCGTTGATGGGCACTTGGGCTGCTACTGTGTCCTGGCTGTTGTAAATAGTGCTGCTGTGAACACTGGGGTACTTGTATCTTTTCAAATTAGTATTTTTTTTCCAGATGTATACCTAGGAATGAAATTGCTGGATCATATGGTAATTCCATATTTAGTTTTTAAAGGAAATTCCATGTAGTTTTCCATTGTGGCTGTATCAATTTACATTCCTATCAATAGTGTGGGAGAGTTCCCTCTTCTCCACACCTTCTTCACCATTTGTCATTTGTAGACTTTTTGATGATAGCCCTTCTGACCAGTGTGAAGGGGTACCTCATGGTATTTGCATTTCTCTAATAATTAGTGAAGCTGAGCACCTTTTCATGTGGCTGTTGGCCATCTGTGTGTCTTCTTTGGAGAAATGTCTTTTTAGGTCTTCTGCCCATTTTTTTTTGATAGGGCTGTTTTTCTGATATTGAGTTGTATGAGCTGTTTGGTATATTTTGGATATTAACCCCTTCCTGGTTGTCTTTTTGTTGATTGTTTCCTTTGCTGTGCAAAACTTAAGTTTGATTCAATCCCATTTGTTTATTTTTGCTTTTATTTCTTTTGCCTTAAGAGACTGCTCTTAGAAAATATTGCTATGATTTATATCAAAGAGTGTTTCACCTATGTTCTCTTCTTTGACCCAGACTATTGGACTCCAGGTGTAATGGAGACAGGGAAATGGTACACTGGTTCCGCTCACAGAAGTTAAACATTTGGTAGCTGCCAGGGATGCCAGCACAGGAGTGAAGATGGAAGGGCTTTCTCCTGACTGGAGCACCCTTCCTTTTTCTCTCTGACCATAATTTGTTTCTCAGTTTCACCATCTACTGAAAAGAATTCTAAAGATCACTACCCAGCAGTCTTACTAAAAAGATTCACTGTAGAAAAAGCAGAGAATACCAAGAAGCAGAAAGATTTTTTAAAAACCACCTATAACCCCAGGGCATTAAATAACCATATTAGTAACCTTTTAAAGTATATTTTCTAGATTTTTTTCATATACTTTAATTGCAAGAAAAAGAATTATACCTATATACTTTTGTAGCCTGTTAACATTCACTTAACAATACCTTTCAGACTGAATGGTTTAGCACTGTAGGATTTATACTATGATTTATTTAACCAGTGCCACCAGTACCTATTGTTGGATACTTGGATTGCTTCCAATTTCTATCATAAATAATTTCACAGTGAACATCTTTGTTATTCATCAACACTATTTTCTCAACCTAACTTGGGTCATTTGTTTTGCCACAACATTCCAATAACCACTGAAGGGTTCTTAGACATTCCAAAGTTCACCACGGTGGTTGAGAATAAGGTTCATTTCCTTAGAAATACTCTTTTTCCTGAATAGTTACATATGGCTATCATGTGATCTTTCTCAGATTTCCTCAGTCAGTTAACAACAATTTAACACAAACAAGAGTATTTCCCTTTTGGATTATCCTGACAATAGGCGACAATTCATGCTAAACCATGTGTGAGATTTCTTGATGAGAAACATTTATACTGAGAACAGATTTTGAATGATTCAGCATTCAAACACCAGCATTCATACATTGCACCATTTAGATGATGAGGGATTGTGGCTTAAGAAAGAGATGCTTCAAAACATTTTTGTTTCTCTTTGAGGCTAGTACTTTAACATAATGGTCATTTCACTAAAATCAATTAATTGGGTTAATTTCCTCAGCCCCAGAGGAAAACATAGAGAGGAAAAGTCGATTTCAATCTGTTGGGAAATGACGGCAGTGCCACTTATAACGACCAATTACAGCCGTTGTCTTCTGGAGCACCTGGGCTGCAGTCAGCAGCTGAATTCCTTCTGCCTTTTTTTTTTTTTTTTTTGCTTCTTTTCTTTTGATATTTTTTAAACAACAAAAAGAAGAAATTACAAAAGGCAATTCCATCTAAGAAAAGGAAAGGATTTTTAAAAAGAAGGCTTTGTTTTGAAGCATCCACAGGCCACCACAGAAAGCTCCCAAGCACTAGAAAAGACAATCTCATTCCACAGACATAAATAAGGATATATCCTCCTGGATACAGCTTAAGACAGGGGGTGAGGGTGATAACATCACAGTATATTTTTCAAAGCATATGCTTTGCAGGCTGCATGTCCTCAACAAAAAGTAACTTCAAGGAACTGAGGTGAATTCAGGATATGGAGATTGTGTCACTTCCCCTTATTGTTCTGTGGTCTCTTCATTATGGCAGGATCTGGCGTCTGACCCCAGAATCCCCGGAATGCATAGGCTCTCCTGTTTGATGAGACGTTTGTTCATCACGTGCATTCCAGCCCAACAGCAAAGGATGCAGCTACCGTGAGCCAGGACTGAGCTGGAGGAGGAGACTGAACAGCCACTGGTAACACGGCCAATTTAACTCAGACTGTCAGTCCTCAGATTTTCCAGTGGCAGTTTCTGAATCATTCTACAAGCATCTTGCGCAACCACAAACGTATTTCAAGCATTTTCTCTTTGCCAAAAAGGTACTCTATTTTCAAATTTTCACAGAGCGTGTTTTTAACTTAAACTTGTATTTTATTTGTGTGTGTGTGTATGTGTGTTCGGGGGTTTAGTTAGGTTTATTTGTTGATTGATCGATTGATTTTTTTTTTTTTAATGTAGGTACTGATACGGGAAAATCAGGCACAAGAGGAGGGCTGTGTCCCAGGTCTCGGCTTGAGTACCTGAGACGCGCCCCGCCAGATGAGGGTTCTGGCTTCACGCAGGGAAGAATTCAAGAGCGAGTCACAGCTGAGTAAAGGTAGAATTTATTCAGAGAGAGACACACTCCACAGACAGTGTGGTCAGTCTCACTGAGAAAGGAGAGTGGCCACCAGGTTTACAGGCTCACTACTTCCATGTACTAACAAGTGGGAGGATTATCCCAGCTACTCTGGGGAAGGGGCTGGGCCACCACCCACTCCTTGACCTTTTATGGTTAGCCTTAGAACTATCATGGCCCCTGTGGGAGTGCCATTTACCACGTTAATATACGTTACAGTGAGTGTATAATGAAGCTTAAGGCCTACTGGAAGTCAAATCTCCCACCATCCGGGACTTCAAGGCCTACTGGGAGTTACATCTCTTGCCGTCTTGGTGTTAACTGCTGTGTCATTCCTTTGGTGGCTGTACCCTGCCCCCTTCCCTCCTGTCTCAGTACCGGGGATTGAAACCAGGACCTCGTGCATGCCAAGCATGCTCTCCACCACTGAGCTATATACCCTCCCCCCTTAATGTCATACTCTAAATTATATTCCACCAAATTAAACTTTAATTTATAATTCTCCCAGAAAAAAAAAAGCATCTAAGAGTTAACAGGTAACACAATTTAGGATCTTTACAAAGACACTTTTAAAATTTAATGTAAAAACCAACATCACATAAAAGAAACTCTTCATTTCTAAATTGTTCATAAGAGTAAATCATACAAATCACAAATGTGGGTAGATTTTTTCTTCAGTAAATCAACCATTTTTTACCTGCAAAATTGCCTTTACTTCCTTAGTAGCAAAATCAGGTGATACAAAAAAAAGAACAAACTACTTTTGTTTGCTAATGTTGCTGACTCTAAAGACATCAAATATCATTTAAAAGAGAACATGGTTTGTCACGGAGATAGTAGTAGTCACCATCCTTTCTATGTATATGATGTTAAAATGTGTAGCTTGAACCTATTCATTAGCTATTTAAGCTGGTAACGGTTCTCTGAAGCATTATTTTTTCCAATTTTACATGAGTAAACAAGCTCAGAAATGTTAACTTATTTATTTACTAGTATGTGACAAAGTCATATATGAATTAAGATGTGGCTCTGAAACGTGTTATAGCTGATGAGTCACAACAGTTCTGCTGCCAAACTTTCTATCATGTCTCAATTTCTCCAGTCACCTTCATATTTCTCCAAAACTAGTGATGAAATTTAGAAAACATCCCAGTCCTTCCTCCTCCTCACCGATTTGTCTATTTATAAATTTGTTTTCTTCAACAAGTAAGAAAGATTACTCTATTTGGCACTGTAGAATCAAGATGACTAATTACATAGTCATGACCTCCAAGATCTCAGTTTGATGTGCAAAATACACAAATGTCTTCCAACTAGGTAAGAGAGCCTAGGATATGTGTATGTGATAGCAGAAGGTTATGTGTGCTATAGGAACCCAGAGGAGAGGAGGAATACATTTAAAAGACAGAAGAACCTTCACCAAGGAGACACTGAGTTTAGTGCATGAATAAGAGTTTGTCAGCATTTTCAACCCACATTCCTTGCCTTTTAATACTTCAGAATGTAGTTAGACAAATTCAGACTACCTTTCACAGGTGGTGTCTTTTTTATGTAAGCTTAAAATTACATGGTTTTTAGTTATAGTTTCCATGCTTTGGTTGTTCAAAGGGATGAAATGAAGGTAACGGGTTCCAGTGAGAAAGTATTACGGAGTTCTTCAGGTAGTATCAGTTGATAGTAAAAGACGAGGGCACTTCTTTCTTTCAGAGAAGGCTGGGGGCCCTCGGTTTTAACGGAAGTTTTAGGGTTTTATTGTTGAGGTATGTTTTGGTTTGTTTGTCTAGAGTTCATTATTAGCAAAGTCTGGTGTCCTCAATGTCAGAGGAGCTGTCTAAAGAGTTAGGACTAAGGAATGCATAAAATCAGGAGAGGATAAGAAATGAAGTTTCTTTAACAGAGTTGCATTTTGCTCTGTATGTTTCTTTTTCTCTACTATTTGCGTAATATTTCTTGTTATAAAAGGGGAAAGGTTTTGTTTGTTTTTTAATGGATCTGCTAAACAGGAGCTCCAAAAGATGTAGAAATCCTGTCTTTTTCAAGTCTTCGCTGCTTTGCAGTGGGCTTTGCAATGTGGGTGCATGATAAATCATGATAAACGTGGGTTGACCAAACAGGAGGTCCCAACCCAAGCTCCTTCCTTTCAGATTTTATTTCCATTCCCAGACAGATTTGCCTACTCCGCCACCTATTGGCAGGAGGACACATTGTCTGACTGAACTCATCCTAAACATACAATCTGATAAAGATTAACCAAGAAACTTGGGTCGCCACACATTTTCTCCTTCACTAGACATGTTCTAGATCAGGAGAAGAAAATACTGATGACAAAAGTCAGTTTTGACTTTGGAGAGTTAACCGAGCAGTTACTTGCATACTGAGCATCCTTGCCCTGATTTTTCCTCCAGTAAGTGCTTCAGCCTCTTTTCCTTCTATATCAAAACAAACAAACAAAAAACCCAAGCACATCTTCACTGGCCACCTCACAATGAGCATCAGAGACAAATATTGATAATTATTGTGACCACTGAACTGTTCACTCACGTGGATTTTCCCCTTTAATCCTCTTCATTTCCCCTCTCAAAAAAAAAAATCTTTGAAATATCTGTTACATTCATTTGCCTTATTTTCTAGAGGAGATAACAGAGTCTAGAAAGGTGACTGATTCTCCATCACATGTTAGTGAGCTTGAAGAGACAAATCACAGGCCTGGCCTTATGGTCAGAACTGAGCAGTAGCTTCAAGGTCCACCACAGTGTTAACAGCTGCGGCCCCTCACATTTTGTATCTTTATTTGTGGTTCTTATCATATTGAACTATAGTGTATGTGTGTGTGGTCCTTATAGAAATGTCCCTCATTCTGCACAGTGCATTACACAGAGTTGGGCATTTTATAAATATTAAATGGATAAAATGGTAAATAAGATTCACTATTAATAATGAGATTATTTGGCACAATGCATTTACTGTGTAGATGAGTCAACTAAGGTCCCAAATGCTTCAGTAATTTGCTCGGTATGACAAAGTAAATCAAAACTGGGACCAGAAGTCACCCTGTGGTTCTAATTCTAAGCCCTTTGCATTTTCCCCCATTTATTCCCTCTCTTCCAGTGGGAACTCGAGATTGCCAAAATCACGGCATAGACTGGTCTCCTCTGGTCCTCTGAACTTCAGGAGACTGCGGTGTCTGCTTTCCCTGGAACTCAAATGAATCATGGATGACTGTGCTGTAAGCTTGGGGAAAGGGAGGTGGAAAGTGATGGGACTCACATTAGTGCAATAGCAGATGGGAAGACACCCAGCACGGGGGTCAGCCAAACCTGCAATTGGCTGAAGGCAGTGGACTTGGTTTGTACGGGACCAAGCACAGCAAATATGATGACCTATGATGGACATAACTCTCTCTGGTCTGGTTAAACTCCAGCTCAAGAGAGGTAACACATTTGGATATCACTGCTTGTGAGAGTAGGAACCAGCTGAAACAATGCAGGTGGTTTACTGCAACATATTTCTACCAGGAGAAAGACAATTCAGGGAGCATCTTTTCTCAGCCACAGCCGTATCACCTGTGTGAAGAACCAACTTTATCATATGTATAATGCTGGTGACAGCTCAGGTACCCTTGGCTAGCTTTATCTCTGAAAGGTACACACAAGAAAAACCAAATTTGATACATTTTATTGGTGGCCGGGGAAATTTACTGTTATGGGTCAGTTTGGTTATTGCTGATATATCTCTCTGAGCACAAATTATAGTATTATGTATGGCAGTACACAGCATTGTGCTAAATATTTTATGCTTCATTTAATCGTTACAGCAACCCTGTGTAGTTGATCTGTATTGCAGATGAGGAGCAGGAGGTTCAGAGATGTCCAAGGATTTGCCTGGGGACGTACAGGTAGGAAGTGGTAGAGACAAGCACAGACTAACTGCTGAGCCCTTGCCCTTAACCAACAGTCTACCAAATCCAACTTCCAGTTTCTGTTACTTGTGCACTTGACGTATCCCTCCCACTAGACTGCAAAATCTTGGAAACCAAGGATCAAGTCGCAGCCTGTTCACTCAAAAGGCATTTGTCACAATGCTGTGCAGAAATGTGTCCTAAAATGGCAGGCAAGGCCAGACACTGAGATTTTGCAAGTTGATGGATAGATACATGGATGACAGAGGGATGGACGGACGGACGGACGGATGGATGTAGGAAAAGTTCAATTATTTGGAGCAGGGGAATGAGAGGAGGAATAGAATCAGTAGACAAGCAGAGGGAAGAAAAAAAGACATTTCAAATTTAATACTTGAGTTCTAACTTATATAAGGCAACTGCAGTAATAAGATATGTCCTTGTAGAGAAATGGCTAACATCTCTCCTGATTTACGCATAAAAGGATTTAGTGCTGTCCTCGCCTCTGTAAAGCAATGTAAGATCAACAGGATTAGTGGCGTTATATTGTGCACTCTGAAGAGTTTAATGCCATTTCAAGCTGTTAAAAATTTATAGAAACAAATAAGAGAGTCCAATATCAGCTGAAGCTCTAAATCCCTCGAAGTAAAGGACTGCTCCTGGGTTACCATTTCCCTTGCAAACGTAAACTCAAGTGATTGCAGTCTGCAGATAACATTACCCTTCTCTTGCGTCATGACTGGAGAAAGCCTGACTGGGCATTTGTGGAAGAGTGGCTGAAGGCACTGCGGTGTATCCGTCAGTCCCATTTCTTCATTAAGTCCATAAGCATAGAGGGCAAGGAGTACAGGGTGACACTAAAATGATCCATCCTCTCCAAGGGTGAAAGGAAACTGGACAGAAAACGAAACTGCCCTGTGAACATGAACGAACAAAATCACCCCACCAGGCTGGACGGGCAAAGCCCCTTGAAGGAGGCGCAGTGGCTTCTGGCCTTTAATATTTATTCTTTCACTCACTCATTTTGTGCATTCCTAAGTTTACAAGACAAAACGAGTCTCTCAGAAGGGAGATTCATAAACAATGGAAGGCTGGAGAAGCGAGAGTTTCTGAACATATGCATGGTGTTCCGTCCAGGGAGCGGGAAGCCTGTCCCGAAGACCACGACCTGTCTGACCCCAGGGCAGCTCCACCCTGACGTGGACAGAGGTGGATCAAGGCACTCCACCAGGTAGGGTTCACGTGATTTTCTCTACTTATCATACATCAGAATCTAAGACTTAATGAATCAATTCAAAGATTTCTTTTATATACCGATAAAGAAGGAAAAAAAGCTACAATTGTCCTGTGCTAAACCATTTGAGGGTTTTTTTAAATTGAAGTATAGTTGAACTACAATAATGTGTTTCAGGTATACAGCAAAGTGATTCAGTTACACATATTTTTTGGATTATTTTCCATTATAGGTTGTTATAAGAAATTATAGTCCCCTGTGTTATACAGTAAATTCTTGTTGCTTATCTATTTTATATATTGTCTGTCTCTGCCAATCCCATACACCTAATTTATCCCTCTTCCCCCTCCCTTTCCCCTTTGGTAACCATAAGTTTGTTTTCTATTTCTGTGAGTCTTTTTCTGTTTTGTATATAGATTCATTTGTGTAATTTTTTAGATTTCACATAGAAGTGATATCATATAGTATTCGTCTTTCTCTGTCTGACTTACTTCACTAATCATAACATTCTCTAGGTCCATCCACACGGCTGCCAATGGCAGTATTACTATCTCTTCATGGATAAGTAATATTCCATTGTATGTAATACTACCTCTTCTTAACTCGACTGTCTGTTGATGGGGACTTGCGTCGTTTCCATTCTTGGCAATTATAAATACTTCTGTTGTGAATTTTGGGGTGCATGTATCTTTTCAAATTAGAGTTTTTGTCTTTACCAGATATATGCCCAGGAGTGGGATTGCTAGATTACCTGGTAGTTCTATTTGTAGTTTAAGGAAACTCCGAACTGTTTTCCATAGTGGCTGTACCAATTTACATTTCCACCATCAGTTCCCTTTTCTCCTAAGCCTCTCTAGCATTTATTATTTGTAGATTTTTTAATGATAACCATTCTGACTGGTGGGAGGTGATTCCTCAAATGTGCTTTTGATTTGCATTCTCTAATAATTAGCGATGTTGAGCATCTTTTCATGTGCCTATTGGCCATCTGGATGTCTTCCTTCAAGAGATGTCTATTTAGTTCTTCTGCCCATTTTTTCAAAGGTTTGTTAGTTTTTGTTTTTGTTTTTTTAAATATTGAATTGTGTGAGTTGTTTGTGTAGTGTGGACATTAATCTCTTGTCGGTCACATCATTTGCACGTATTTTCTCTCATTCCATAGGTGGTTCTTTCGTTTTGTTTGTTTTCCTTTGTTGTGAAAAAGCTTTTAAGTTTGATTAGGTCCCATTTGTCGATTTTTGCTCTTAATTCTTTTGCCTTGGGAGACTAATCTAAAAAAATACTGCTATGATTCGTGTCTGAGAATGTTTTGCCTGTATTCTCTTCTAGGAGTTTTATAGTTAGGTCATTAAACCATTCTGAGTTTAATTTTGTTTATGGTGTGAGGAAGTATTCTAACTTCACTGATTTACATGCTGCTGTCCAGCTTTCCCAAACTACTTGCTGATGACACTGTCTTTTTTCCATTGTATTTTCTTGCCTCCTTTGGTATAGATTGCTTGACCACAGGTGTGTGGTTTTATTTCTGGGCTCTCTATTCTGTTCCATTCATTTATATGTCTGTTTCTGTGCCAGTAACACACTGTTTTGATTACTGTACCTTTGTAGGCGCTCCTTTATTGGGTGTATATATGTTCATAAGTATAATATCCTCTTCTTGTATTGATCCTTCTATCATTATATATAGTGTCATCCTTTGTTCTTCCTTATGGAACTTGTTTTAAAGTCTATTTTATCTGTTAGGAGTATTGCTACTCCTGCTTTATTAAGTCATTTCCATTTTCATAAAATACCTTTTTCCATCACCTAACTTTATATGTGTGTACTTCACCCAAAAGTGTGTCTCTTGTAGGCAGTATATTATAGGTTCTTATTTTTTATCTAATCTGCCACTGTATGTTTTTGATTGGAGTATTTAATCCATTGATATTAAGGTTATTATTGATAAGTATATGTTTATTACCATTTTAAATCTTGTTTTCCAGTTGATTTTATAGTTCTTCTTTGTTCATTTCTTCTTCCTTCTCCCTTTTGTGGCTTTATGATTTTCTTTTGTATTATGCTTGAATTCATTTCTTTTTGGTTTTTGTGAATGGACTGTATGTTTCTGATTTATGGATACTCTGATTTTCAAGTATGTTAACCCATAACTGTATCTACTTGCTTTTAGACTGACTATAAGTTAAAAAACATTGTGAAGATGTGCATTTTCTTACTCCCCTCCTGCATACTTTATGAATTTGATGTCCTATTTTACATCTTCATGTTTATCTTTTTGTGGTTATATTTGCTGTTACAAATTCGATTGTTTTTTAATCTGCATACTGGCTTATTTAAGTGGTCTTCAGTCCTTTTATCTATTTGATTTTCCTTTCCCTGTGGATACTTGCTTTTCTATTTAGAGAAGGCCTTTCAGTATTTCTTTTAGATTAGGTTTGTCATTGCTGTAATCTTTTAGTTTTTACTTGTCTGAGAAATTCTCTACCTCTCCTTGTATTCTAAACGCTAATCTTGCTGGGCAGAGTATCCTAAGTTGCAGATTTTTCCCTTTCAGGACTTCACGCCACTCCCTTCTGGCCTGAAAAGTTTCTGCAGAGAAATCAACTGATAGCCGTACAGGGATTCCCTTGTAACTGACACTTTTTCTCTCGCTACGTTTAGAATCCTAACTTTTGCCATTTTAATTATGATATGTTTTGGTGTAGGTCTGCCTGAGGTCATCTTTTTGGGACCCTCTATTTCCTGTACCTAGATATCTCTTTTCTTCTTTAGGTTTGGGAACCTTTTAGCCATAATTTCTTCACATACATTTTAGATCCCCCTTTCTCTCTTCTGGAATTCCTATTATGTGTAGGTCGGCGTGCTTTATATTATCACATATATCACATATGTTGCTATCATTTTTTTTTCCATTTCATTCTTTGCTTTTCTGATTGGGTAGTTTCCATTATTCTATCCTCCATATATCACTTGTTCATTCTTCTGCATTTAGTCTTCAAATTCACTGCTTCTATTTCAGTTTTTATCTCAGCAATTGAGCTAATTATGTTTGGTTCCTCTATATAGTTTCTAGTTCCTTGTTGCAATGACCTGCATTTTATAATCTTCCTTGATTCCTTTAGCATTTTTATTACCTCCTCTTTGAACTCCATTTAGTACACTGGCTAGGTCTGTTTCATTTTTCGTTCACAGGATTTCTATTGTTCTTCTGACTGGGAGTAGTTCCTCTGCTTTTTCAGTTAACTTTAGGAATTTAGGAAAAATATCTACAGTGCTCTTGAAGGGCTGTTATTATGTAGAAGCGTCCCTGTGCAGCCTGTGTGAGTCCAGTATTTTTGGCGTGAGGGCTGTTTTAGGTCTGGACGCCAGCTTCCAGCCTCCTCAGAGCACGTGGCCATTATCCCCTGACAGGGTGTGACTGGTGTTGTGATGACCAGAGTTTGCATGCTGGATGGGGCAGCCTCTTTGCTCCGTGACTGTCACAACTCTGTCAGTGGCAGGTTCTGCTCCCAGGTTGCTGGAGTAGAAGCCCTGAGGGTTGGGTTTGATAAGGCTCTGTTGCCCTTAAGTGTAGTATGTATGTGTACATATGTAGTGTAGTATGCTCTGTCCCCAAGGAGGTTAGTTCTGAAGCAAGGGAGGCCTGTGTGGTCACAGGGAACCTATGCACCACCCATGCAGGCTTCTGCCATTCTTCCCAGAAGCAGTGCAAGGTCATGTCCCTTCCTCCATTATGTTCATTCCAGACCTAGAGCTAGGCTGGCACTGGGGGCCAGGGTCTTGTGGCTGCAGGAATTGAGGTGACTGTACTGCTACTTGGGACCTGAGCTGCCTCTATATTACCTTGCCTCTTTCCCAGGACCTGTTCACCCCAGATCCAGCTCCAAACTATGGTGTGAGGTATAGGAAACTGGAGGACTCCCCCAGGGAAAGTAACCACTGGTACTCCTCCCAAGGCGCTGTCCCCTGGGGCGTGTGGTTCTGTGACGCCATCTGCCACCTGGTGCACGCCGACAACGTCTGAGGTTGCTGAACCCATCCCCCGGCCCGCCCCCACTGTGGGAGGGCTGAGAATGGGCTCCAGTGTCAGCCCTGCCCTGGGTGAGCAAGCGCGTGTAAAGTCTGGAGCTGCTCCCTGTCCTGCATGTGGGTGTGGCTCGCATTTCAGGCTGCGAAGTACAGTAAGGTGGCAGCCATCAGCACTGGTCTCTCTGCACTGACTGCTAGCAAGCCAGCCTGTGTGCAGTCCTCCTGAGCAGAGTCGACTCCTCCAGCCCCTCTACCTATCACGGCACACCTCTCAGCCTGCAGGGTGTCGTCATGCCTGTATGGACCCTCCCAGGGCCACCAGTCCTGTCCTGATACCTTTATTTTTCTGTCCTACCCAGTGTAGTAGGGATCTTATGCTAATGACTAGTTGGTTTTCTGTAAGAATTATTCCACAAGTGGATTTATTTGTGATGTGTTTGTACAGGGAGGTGAACTCCTTGTCCTCCTACTCCGCCATCTTGATATGATCCACTCGAGTTTCTGTTGTTTCTCGTACACTTGACTTATCCCTTCTGCTAGAGTGCTAGCTGTTAGAAACCAAGGATCAAGTAATCTTATGATTGGTATTTGTTTATATTTTATACAAAAGCAAAGTGCTGATTTAGGCTTTATTTTGTATGTCTTCCTATCGCCCACCCTCAAAGTCAACTCTCCACCTTCCTCCATGCTGCTTTCTGACCCTGATGGGTGATCTGGATGGGCCACCTCAGCAGTTCTCAAGGTATGGTCCCCAAGCCCCTGGGTTTCCTCAAGACTTTTCCAGGAGGTACACAGGTCAAAACTGTTTTTATAAGAATAAGACATCTCTTGCCTTGTTTCATTGTGTTGGCATTCGAACTGATGGTGCAGAAACAAAGGTGGATAAATCTGCTGCAGCCTTAGCAGGAATCAAGACAGTGGCACCAACCTGTACTGGCAGTCACTGTGTTCTTCAGTAACCAAGCACTCTCAACTTTAAAAATGCCAGTTTCAATTAAGAATGTCCATGACAAAACAGTATTAACTTCATTCAACCTCATGTCTTTTGCAACCAGGTCTTTTTGATATTCCATGTAATGAAGTGGGAGCATGCATAAAGCATACCTCTGCTGCACACCAAAGCGTGACTGCTGTCTCCAGGAAAGGCACTGTCAGGGTTATTTGAACTGCAGGCTGAATATCTGCTTTTCTCATGGAACACCATTTAGAAATAAGGCTGAAAAATCATCTGAGGTGATTCAGAATTGGTGTTTGGCCAGTATTTTCCCACAAATGACATAAATGCATCTGTCCCTTCAGGGAAAACCATTGTATTTGTTGCCAATGATAAAATTTGAGCCTTCAAACCAACATTAGAATTTTTGAAATTTATATCAGCTATAGTGGGATTGACTATTTCCCAAAGCTTAAGGATTTTTCAGATGAGACTAGTGTTGATATTATTAACAAATGTAAAATTTTTTTGATACTGTGTATTCCAACATGTGAATATGTGGTAGATCTGCATAATTCACTAAACCAGTATTTTCCAAATGAGCAAGGCACAAAACTACAAAATCATGTATGGGTGAAAGGTATAAGATGAAACAAATGGGTTTTAATGTAATCAAGTTCAAAAAAATTTGATATAATTTCCAGATTCCACTAATCTTTGAGAAACTACTTGTTGATCTTTATTGCATTATTAAAGAAAATCCATGAATCTTTGAAAAGATACCTAATAGACCCCTTACTTTCCCAACTACATGTCTCTGAGGTTAGATTTTCTTCAACTAAAATAATATATCACATTTTGAATGCAGAAGTCACTATGAAAATCCAGTTGTCTTCAATTAAGCTAAATATTATAAAGTAATTTTCCAAAGTGTAAAACAATGCCCCCTAGTATTTTTGAAACATGTAGTTATTTTTCATTAACTTAATTAACATGCAATGGGTTTATTATTAATTGAATAATTATTTTAGTTTCTTAGATTTCCTTTCTAATATGGTAAATATTAATAGATACAAGCTCCATAAACAAAAAGTACTGAGGACCCCAAAGAACGGCTAAGAGTGTAATGGAGTTCTGAAACCAAAAAGCTTGAGATCTGGTAAGTTACATAAATGGATCCTCTTACCTCTGACTTCCAGCTGGGTCTGACCAATGGGGAGCCCCTGCAAGAGATGAGAGAATGAGGGAGAGAAAGGTTATTATATATTAGTATTATTACTGTTGTTGTTGTTATAGTTGTTCCCCCAGTTCCCTCCCTGCCGGGTTGCTTGCGCTGGTTGCATCCCTCCTCCCCCTACAGGCCCCGCCCCAGGGCCTGCCTCACAGCTCTCTCTGCCTCCTACTTGCCCCCCCTGCCCTTTGGCCCAGGGGTGGCAAAGGCCGTGCTGTGACCAGTTCCAGGTAACAGCACTCTCCCACTACCCCTCTACGTCCCTACTTCATGTGTAAATAGCTTCTTGTCGAATCTTAGCTGATAGAAACTGATTTAGGCATTTTCATCTTCTACACCTATCAACTGAAAAATGTAACTGAAATAATTATTTTTCAAGTCTCTTCATGATGCAATCCTGATTCTTCCTAATCACTTTCTGTGTTTCTGTGTAAGGGCCACTGATGCTCTTCTTTAATGGACATATAGTTTCAGTTTACAATGTTGTGTCAATTTCTGGTGTACAACATAGTTTTAATCATATATTCCTTTTCATATTCTTTTTATTATAGATTACTATAAGATATTGAATATAATTCCCTGTCTATACAACAGGACCGTGTTATCTATTTTATATACAGCAGTTAGTATATATAAATCTTGAACTCTTAATTTATCCCTTCCCACCCCTTTTCCCCACTGGTAACCATAAGTTTATTTTCTGTCTGTGAGACTGTTTCTGTTTTGTAAATAAGTTCATTTGTGCCTTTTTTTTTTTAAGATTTCACATATAAGTGATACAGTACTTTACTTTCTCAGTCTGACTTACTTCACTTAGTATGATGATCTCCAGGTCCATCCATGCTGCTGCCAATGGCACTGTTTTATTCTTCTTTATGGCTGAGTAGTATTCCGTTGTATAAATATACCACAACTTCTTTATCCAGTTATCTGTCAATGGACATTTAGGTTGCTTCCATGTCTTGGCTATTGTAAACAGTGCTGCTATGAACACTGAGGTGCATGTATCTCTTTGAATTAAGGTTCCCTCTGGATATATATGCCCAGGAGTGGGATTGCTGGATCATATGGTAAGTCTACTTTTAGTTTTTTGAGGAATCTCCATACTGTTTTCCATAATGGCTGCACCAAACTACATTCCCACCAATAGTGCGGGAGGGTTCCCTTTTCTCCACACCCTCTCCAGCATTTCCACTGATGTTCTTTTCCATCCCCTGTGCCATCAATGTCCTGGGGAATTCACATTTCTTAAAAAGAGTTATTTACATTTGTCTCCAGATTTTTCTCCCAAGGTGCTGACCCATTTTGCACGTTTTGATGCTGGCTCTTCTGATTGCATATGCAGATTTCAACAAGCCACATCTCAGTTACTGCCTGACCAACATGATTATGAGACACTGTTGTCTAATATATATCATAGTTTTGAGATACTAGAATGTGATAATACATGTCTTAGAATTAATAAAATAGGATAGTTTGATCCCATGCTCGGCAAGCAATCTCCTAATGATTTGGTTTCGTATGCAAGTCCATCCACTCCCATATCCTTCCATGATTACCAAATTGGTTCATTCATTTCACAGGTGCTTTAGAAATAAAGACCAACTTGGAAAAATTATAAAGAACTTTGAAATTCCCAGCTCTAGGAAAAGAAGGAAATTACCAGTCCATAGCTCTCAGCAAACTGCATTTGGCATGTTTTTACAGGTGAGTAGGACTTTTCAGTTTGAGGCTTTCTCACTCTCAGGGAAGACAGGATCCCTCTTCCCTGAGCTTTGAGGATGCCTGGCCTTTTCTGGTGAGACCTGGTGTTAGTCTCCTGTCCCAGGCACAGCCTCGGGCCTCTAAGTAAATTGTTCTAACCTCAGGTATCCATATGTAGTTCTGTGTTCCCTCTCCACCCAACACATGCACCCTAGTCCTAGGACAGAGCCCACAAGAAGATTTTCCCTTTGAATTTTTTCTTAAGTTTTTGCCTAATCTTTCCTTCTGACGCGCTCTTTTTTTTTTTTAAACAAATTTGTCATTCTGGACAGCCAGTACAACTACTCATCTTACTTAAATTTATTCTATTTACCTCAAGCCTTCTCATAATTAGTTCTAACATCAGTCACCTTTTCTCCCTGTTCCTCCAAATCTAAGATCCAGAATCCCTGTTTTCCAAGTTCAGTCATTATACTTCTGGTCCATCATAAAGCCATTGTCTGCAAAGTCCTATTTTTCATCAACACAAACTCATTCTTCATATAGTGAAAAAAGGAACACGGCTACAGTGCACATAGAATTCAACACTGCTTTTAGCACTTAACATCTTTTCAGGCACCAGGTATTATTATGCTTAGAACTGTGCATAGGTTTATTATTACTTAAGTGTGTTTGTGTTTAGAATTATATGACAAACACGGAGGCTTGGAGAGGTTGCTAATTCATCCAAAGTCACACAGCTGATAGATCCAGCAGCCCAGACCGAGCCTGCGGAGCCTCAACGCGGGGCTTTGGTACTTTTTTCCTGAACACCTACTTTGGACAAGACAGTGTTCTAGGCCCCAGGAGGGAGAGAGAAAAGCAGGAAGGTTGTGCTCCCTCCTCTCAGGTAAGATTTAGCAGGGGAAACCAGACTGTGAAATAACACCAGCACCCGGGAGGATGCAGTCTGCCCTGGGAGAAATCCAAACCAAACACAGCTAGAGCACAGAGAATTCCGGCTGAAGAGACACAGGAGGGCTTCGAGGAAGAGCTGGCATTTGAACTGCACTTGAGTGAGGGGTAGAATATAATGAGAAAGCTGTTAAAAGGAGCAGAGAGAAGGCTGCATGCCTAGGGGCGCAGGGGAGGGAGGAAAGGGAAACAGAGTTATTATCGCCTGCCACTATTTGTGATTCTGCTTCTTAGAGTCATGGTCAGTGCAAAGTCAAACTCAGAGAGGATAGCCCATCCTCCCAGCAGCCTGTCAGGGGGGTCCTGTTAGGTATAGCTGTTCCCCCAACAGCTGCAGCTCTGCCCGGTTGCTGGAGGCGGTCAATGAATTCTTAACAGCTTTCTCCTGTCTCCCTGACTGCAACCCCCTCACTTCAGCTCCCACTCTGGATGTCATTTCGTTCACACTTGCCCAGTCGGAAAGAGGTGGAAGGCGCGGAACAATGGAGTTATCACCGTGGATTGTCAGAACAGCGGGGACCTGCAGGATCACCAGGACCCGGGCTTATAAAATGAAAAAAACACCTGATGGCAAATCTGACCCCCTCCACTCAGCTGGCACAGAGGATTTAAAAGGCAGCGATGCCTCAGGTAGGACAGGTGCTCTCCAGTCCCTGCTGTAACCACATCTACCTTTGTCTTACAGAGTTCTTTGCACCCCTGAAAAGTACTGAGTTCTGATTTCTGAGCTGATCAGCACTTGCGATTTAAAATAAAAGCACCAGTGCCCAAAAGCCTTGATCAAGATAATACTGTTAGTTAATGCCAAAGCTAAGAATTAAAGCTCAGACTTGCCTCTCCCTCCAGTGATTTTCCCAGCTGGAGCACGCCTACCCACGCTGTAAGGGAAGCAGGAGCTTATAAGATTTGCAGAGAAATCTTAACACAACATTCAAATGGCCACAGATCTTACACAAGGAATCAACAAATACGTACCTCTGTCCTTTTGCTTATGCAACTTGCCAGCCTATAGATGGTAGCCATTTAATTTCATTTGTTGATATCCAGCTATTTTCAAAAATCAGTACATGTATCATATCTTCAAAAGATAAAGACAACAAATTAGAGAAAGATGATAAAGAGAAAGCAAGAGAATACAACAGTAATGAATTGAGGCTGATATAAGATATCTATCATGAAGTACTATTTGTTGATCAGAGGAAAGTGGCACATCTGCCTCCAAATTTTTCAACAGTGAATTTTTCTAGTCCATCATATGACGCTGCTTCCCAAGGATAAAATCAAACTACTTGCCAAGAAGAAAAGCAATAGCTTTTCATAAATAAAGCCAAAAGTCTCACTGAAGGGGTCTGGCATTGCATGGTATAATAAACCAGGTGACACAATGCCCTCAGCAGATTTGTTACACAGCATAATTTACTTAGGTTTCTCTGTGACTTCTGACTTTTGCACAACAAATCCCTGGGGAAACTTGAAACTTTGCCAAGGTTCCAGAAGTAATACCTATATATTTATTCCAGAAATAATTACCTCACTCATTGATGTATTAAAAGTGTTGAACTATGTATAGATACTATTATGATTATAAAATACATTTCATTTAAATTTAGTGCAGGATTCACAGAGGCTTATTTTCTCCTTCTCTCTTTGACAGCAGACACTAGAAGTACAGTTACCCTCATGGCGTGACGGTGGGTGAGAGGCTCCACATGACCCTGGGACATGGAAAAGAATCTCATTTTCAAATGCGGCCGCCATCCACTCAGACCGGTAAGTACAAGTGCTGTACCAGCTGTCAAACAGCAACGTCCTCGTTTTTAATAAATGCAACTTGTACTATCGAAGAGAAATTGGGAAGCTCTTATTTGGAGGACTTAATAGATTGTTTATAAATATTTTTCTCTTGACTAAGAGTTTGAAAAGAGCACAAGAGGATTCAAATTTGTAATCCTTGACAGTTACCTGGCGTGGGTGCTTTGCTCTTGCTACTTAAACTTGAAGCTGAGCTAGAGGATCGGTTGACATTCTTTTGTGAAATTTGAGAAGCCTAATAAGGATGTACATCTCACCTCCATTCTGAGAGGGGATTCAGGCAACATATGGGAAGAAGGTTGAGTTTTTATTCATCATCATATCTGCATCCCTCTGCCTTACCCCCACAGACTAAAATGCAATCTGTATTCCAGAAGGCTCTAAACAGGATGGCCAAAATTGCTTAACCCAGAACATCTCACGGCCAACTGATTCCAAATGACTGTTCCACCATTTTAAAATATCACTCCTGGAATGCCTAATTTTGAGGTATGTTATTTCCTACTATTTCCTTCATGAAAAACACGTACCAAGAGCATTGAGCGAGGTGACTTGCTATGTGAAATTATTAAATAAGAACTAATTAAAAATCAGTTGCTCTCTGCAAACCTGTTTTTCATGTTAGTAGATCCAATCTGTAGTTCTTCCCTTCTGTAATAATTAGACGGCGTATCAGGCTTTCTACTAAGAGCTCTCCTAGATCACAGTATTGGAAACACAGCAGCTTTATATAAAAGGATGTTCATCCCAATGTGTTATCAGATGATAAGAAACTAATTAAAACGAAGGGAAGTGAGGACAGAGCCCACACTTTATCTCACTGGAAAAGCTTGCCTGTTTGATTAAGGGGCACCCCTACTCACTTTGATTCTTGTGGAATATTATTTTTCAGATTCTGTACAAGCATCAGTAATTGACTGTTGGGGAGAGAGAAAGATATTTTGGATTGATTTAACCAACTTTTTGTTCACAACCAAAAGCTGATTAAAGGTCAGTAAAAAATAGTTCTATGTTAGCCCTCATAGAATTCTGTATGAAACGAAACGAATACATCTCTATAGAATAGCAATGGCTAAACCTCACTTCTTCCTCATCTGAAATATTAGCTTGAGAAACTCATAGTTACAAGGAGTAAATTGGCCAATGTTTTTAATGGAATGTGTTTTAAGTAGTAGGTTTTAGTAAGGAGTTCTAGTGTTTATCTTTTCAAAAAATGGAGTCTATTGCATTCTGGAGGTAACCAAATGGTGCTGTACCTATCATTTGGCAAAAGCGAATAAATCTGCAAGAAACATGGCCCACCCTTCAGCACATGCTCTGAACTTAGGCTGGTGTGGGCAATAGTTCCTGGGTGATTTATTTAATTTGAGCTTCATGATCACAGGTACTAGTGGGAAAAGGTGAGTCAGCGATTTAGTCACAATTTTTCTTAACTTTTTCTTTAGAAGTATAGTTGATTCACAATGTAGTATTAGTTTCAGGTATACAATTGTTTCAGAATTTTGTAAATAATACTCCACTTAAAGTTATAAAATACTGGCTATATTCTCTGTACTGTACCCATATATCCTTATAGCTTATTTATTTTATACATTTTGTTTTTTAATCCTCTACCACTATCTTATTCATCCCCCTTCCCTCTCTCTACTCATATATGTAAGCCTGTTTCTGTTTTGTTGTATTCATTTCTTTGTCTGACTTACTGCCCTAAGCATAATACCCTCCAGGTCCATTCATGTTGTTGCAGATGGCAAAATTTCACTCTATTTATGGCTGAGTAGTATTCCAGTGTATAGGTATATCACATCTCCCTTATCCTTTCATCTGTTGATGGACATCTTGGCTATTGTAAAAATAATGCTATGAATGTTGGGGTGCGTTTATTTTTTCAAATTAGTGTTTTCATTTTCTTTGGATATATATACCCAGGAGTGGGGTTGCTAGATGTTAGGGTAGTTTGAGTTTTAGTTTTTTGAGGTACCTCCATAAACTGTTTTCCATAGTGGCTGCACCAAATTACATTCCTACCAACAGTCTACAGGGTTCTTTTTCCCCACATCCTCACCAACATGTATTATTTGTGGTATTTTTGATGATAGCCATTCTGAAAGATGTGAGGTAATATCTCATTGTGGTTTTGGTTTGCATGTCTCTCGTATTGGCAGTACTGAGCATCTTTTCATGTGCCTATTGGCCATCTGTACGTCTTCTTTGAGAAAATGTCTATTCAAGTCCTCCACCCATTTTTTAACTGGGTTGTTTCTATTTTTCATATTGAGTTGTATGAGATTTATATATTTTCCACATTCACCCCTAATCTGTCATGTCATTTGCAAATACTTTTTTCCCATTTAGTAGATTGTCTTTTCATTTTGTCAGTGGTTTCCTTAGTTGTGCAAAAACTTTTAAGTTTAATTAGGTCTCATTTGTTTATTTTTGCTTTTGTTTCCCTTGCCTTAAGAGACAGATCCAAAACATTGCTATGATTTATGTCAAAGAGTGTTGTGCCTATGTTTTCTTTTAGTAGTTTTATGGTTTCTGGTCTAACATTTAGGTCTTTAATCCAGTTTGAGTTCACTTCCGTATATGATGTAAGAAAATGTTCTAATTTCATTCTTTTACATGTAGCTGTAAAAGCTTTTCCAACATCATTTTTTGAAGAGACTGTCTTTCTCTATTGGATATTCTTGCCTCTTTTGTCATAATTGTGTAGGTTTAT
The DNA here is from genome assembly GCF_048564905.1 of Vicugna pacos. Taxonomy (NCBI): domain Eukaryota; kingdom Metazoa; phylum Chordata; class Mammalia; order Artiodactyla; family Camelidae; genus Vicugna; species Vicugna pacos. The sequence goes on along the minus strand of NC_132997.1, from coordinate 68,967,168 downwards.
TTTTGGGTTCTTTATCCTATTCCTTTGATCACTGTAGTTTTATAGTAGAGTCTGAAGTCTGGGAGCATGGTATCTCTGGCTCTGTTCTTCTTTCTCAAGATTGTTTTGGCTATTGAGGGTCTTCTGTATTTCCACACAATTTTTAAAAATTACCTGTTCTAGTTCTGTGAAAAATGCAATTGGAATTTTTCATAGGGATTGTATTGAATCCATAGATTTCCTTGGGTAGTATGGTCATTTTAATAATTCTTCCAATTCATAAACACAGTACATCTTTCCATCTGTGTCATCTTCAATTTCTTTCATTAATGTCTTACAGTTTTCCAAGTACAGGTCTTTTACCTCCTTAGACTTATTCCTAGATATTTTATTCTTTCTGATGCAATTATAAATGGATTGTTTCCTTAACTTCTCTTTCTTAGTGTAAAGAAATGAAACAGATTTCTCTATATTATTATATCCTACAACTTTACTGAATCCATCGATGAGCTCTAGTAGGATTTTCTGTGTATAGTATGATGTCATCTGCAAAAGGTGATGGTTGCTTGTCCTGAGGCATCCCAGTAGTGGTGCCTACAGGCTGATGGGCAGGGGTGGGTCTGGGTCCTAAGGCTAATAAGCTAGACAGAGGATTCTAAATGATTCCACACTAGGCAGCACCAGTGTCCACATGGAAGAACAAGCTCCCCCAAATTACCACCACCAGCATCTACGTCCCCAGGGTGAGCTGCAGTTGCTTCCTGCCTCTCTGGAGACGCTCCAAGACAGCAGGTGGGTCTGACCCAGGCTCGCTTCAAATCACTGCTTCTGCTCTGGGTCCTAGAGCATATGTGATTCTGTGTGTGCCCTTTAAGAATAGAGTCTCTATTTCCCACAGCCCTCTGGGTGTCCTGAAGGGAAGACCTGCTGGCCTTCAAAGCCAAACATTCGGGGAGCTCGTCCTCCTCCTCTGGTGCAGGATCCCCAGGCTGGGGAGCCAGAGGTGGGGCTCAGATCCCTCACTCCTTGGGGAGAGCCTCTGCAATCATAGTGATACTCTCATTTGTGGGTCACCTCCCCCAGGGGTATGGGTCTTGACTCTGCCTCTACAACCCTTCTCCATTGTGGTTCCTTTATAAATTTATTAAAAATATATTTAGTTGTAGAAGGTTTTTTTGGTCCTTCTCATCAGTATTTTCTCTGTAAATAGTGTAATTTTGGTGTGTCCATGAGAGGAGGTGAGCTCAGTATCTTCCTACTCTGCCATCTTGACAAATCTCCAAGTAACTTGCTTTACATGGACCGCAGAACTTGCAAATTCTGGGATACAGTCAATGGTTAAATTACAAGCAAATTCTTCCTATTCCTTGCTTCACTTGCTCTGTCAAACATACAGCACTACCACACTGAGATACCACTTCATACCACTAGCATTGCTAGTATCAAAACACAACAACAACAAAATAGAAGGTAAGTGTTGGCCAGGATGTGGAATAACTGGAACCCTCATGCCCATCTGATAGTAATATATAATGGTGCAACCTACATGGAAAACAGTTTTTACATGGAAAACAGTTTTGTGGTCCCTCAAAAAGTTAAACATATCACAGTGAAAAAAATGCAACAATGAATATATGTATGTTCATGTATAACTGAAAAATTGTGCTCTACACTGGAATTTGACACAACATTGTAAAATGACTATGACTCAATTAAAAAAAGTTAAAAGTTAAACATAATTACTGTATGATCCAGAAATTCCACTTCTGAGTACATGCCCAAAAGAAATGAAAGCAGAGACTTGAGATACTTGCACACCAATGTTTGTAGCAACATTATTCACAACAGAAAAAGGCAATAACCCAACTCTCCATCAACAGACAAATGGAGCATATCTATATAATGGAATATTATTTAGCCATAAAAAAGAAATTCTGATAGATACTATGACATGGCTACCTTGAAAACATGCTAATGAAATAAGCCAGACACAAAATGACAAATATTGCATGACTCTGCTTATATATGATATTTAAAATAGGCAAATTCAGAGAGACAGAAAGTAGAACAGAGGATACCAGCAGAGGGAAGAGGAAGGTATTGTTTAATGGTCATAGAGTGTCTATATGGGATGATGAAAAAGTTCTGAAAATAGATAGTGGTGACAGAAAATAGTTTTGTGAAGTACTTAATGCCACTGAGTTGTACATTTAAAAATGGTTAAAATGGGTTATGTCTACTTTACCGTAATGTTTTTCAGAAATACAGCACTAGAAGCCACTATGATCAGCCCTGACTCTCTCACACCCCACGTACATACCATGATTCTGTTAGCATTTGCTGCATCCAAACCTAGGACCATTGAAAGCACCACAAGAACCCCTGGAACTGTCTGTCCTGGGCAGCCCTGACAAATTCCCTGGGAGGACAGGCCTATCCCTGATAGAAAATACTGTGAGGCCTCCCGGCGATGGTTTCATTAGGCAACTGGCTTCCACAGCTGTAAACAACTTATTTTGCAACAGTGGCTTGAATTGTGTATTGACAAGAATTATACGACTATTCAAATTCAATGCGTTTAATTAGGTTATAAGGGAATTAGTTATGAGTATGTACCTGATAGAATAATTTAAATCTTTAAAGCACTTGCATGTTACTGGTTGAAAAAGTGGGAATTTAAAAGAGAGAACCCTCCTACCTTGTTGGTGGGAATGTAGTTTGGTGCAGCCACTATGAAAAACAGTATGGAGAGTCCTCAGAAGACTAAAAATAGACTTATATCATATGAGCCAGCCACCCCACTCCTGGGCATATATATCCAGAGGGAACCTTAATTCAAAGAGATACATGCACCCCAATTTTCACAGCAGCACTATTTACAATAGCCAAGACATGGAAGCAACCTAAGTGTCCATCAACAGATGACTGGATAAAGAAGTTGTGGTATATTTATACAATGGAATGCTACTCAGCCATAAAAAATAATAAAATAATGCCACTTGAAGCAACATGGGTGGACCTAGAGACTGTCATTCTAAATGAAATAAGCCAGAAAGAGAACAAAAAATACTATATGGTATCACTTATATGTGGAACCTAAAAAAAAAAAGACAAACGAACTTATTTGCAAAACAAAGACTCTCAGAGAACAAACTTGTGGTTACCAGGGGAGGAGAAGGGTAGGAAGGGATAAATTGGGAGTCTGAGATTTGCAGATTCTGATATATATAGAATAGATACACAACAAGTTCATGCTGTATGGCACAGGGAACTATATTTGGTATCTGGTAGTAACTTATGGTGAAAAAATATGAAAACGAATTTACATATGTTCATGTATGACTGAAGCACTGTGCTGTACATAGAAGCTGACACATTGTAAACTGACTGTACTTTATATGTATATATAATGTTAGAACTCCCAAACCTCCACTCCCAGAAAAATTTGACCCTAAGGAAAAAGTTATCCACTGATAAATGAAAGCCTCCATCAAAGAGCTATACTGGCCTAAGCAGAACAATGCTTTAAGCATATCTGGAAGGACAAATAATGAGTACCTGGATCTAGAGGAATATTCTCTGCTATCATCCAATGAGCAGTTAAGAGACCAAAGTCATCCCTCACACCAGTGACTGCCCCCATCACGTCCCTGCCACAGATAAAACAGATCCTCTCTGGCTTCCCAATTTCTCCTTATCTCAGGGAAAGGGATGAGGCTGGAATCCAGGAATCATCATAACAAAGCACACAAAAGAGCAATCAAACTACTGGCTACTGTGCTTTCCTTTGCCATGACAAAGGTTTTCATGGAAGATACTACTAGGTAAGTAAGAGCCTAATGATTCCCTTCAAGGAACAGAAATATCCTGCTGCAAATCAAAGCATTTACCATCCAAGTGGTAACTGTGTGTCTTCTATCTCTCTTAGTAACAGCTGTAGTTGAACCAGAAACAACTCACCCTCCTGCCACGCTCCGAGCTGTCCTTACTTGGTGTCACAGCTTCTCTTGGTGGGTAAGAAAATACCTGGCATCAGTAACAGCTCCAGTACTGCAGCAAGATGACCCCAAATCAGCAGTTCTCAGACCCAGAAGGACCTCTCACTCTCCCATTTTACGCTGAGGCAAGGAGAATTGGAAAGCCCTACCTGGGGTCATACTTTTCGTTAGTGATGGATAAGGAACTGACCTTCAGAGGTCCGCATTCTTCATTTGGTGAACGCTCCTTAAGAATACGCTTCTGTCGTGGACACAACAGAATCACCCAGCCTTCTGGAAGGTAGTCATGGCTTTGGTAGGTTTGTTTCATTTGAACGATGGGAAAATATGTTTTTCTCTCTTCAAGCTATTTACTGTGAGTCACTGCTCAGGAAGGTGGCCTCCGTTTGAATGATTCATGTCATGACAGCCACTACAGACTTGAAACTCTTAAAATGTCATCAGGCCTATGATGTATTAGATTTTACTTAAAACGGGAAAATGCCAAGTTGTTCAAAAGTGGTATTTTTCTTTCCCTTCGTAGCTAGGATTTGGTGAATAGTACAGTACTAAATTCCAAATGGCAGCTTTCAGTTTTTTTTTTTTTTTTTTTTACTATCAAAATTTGACTAGTGATACAGACTTGGCTTCCTAGTTTGTTTTGCAAATATGGTCACAATTGAGTTTGTGGCCTAGACTCAAGCAGTGATTTGTTTCTCATCCCAACAGAGTCTTCTCTACAGAGTCATATGTTACCAAGAAGGAAAAGTCTGGATTCACATCCAGGTTTTACCTTCACCACCTCTTGTAGCTTTAGAACCACCATCAACTTTTCTGTACCTTGGTTTTCTCATCTCCAAATTTGATACCATTTCCACCCTTGGTCTACTTCATATGGGATGTTGTATAGACTAGCTGAGACTAACCCATTCAAAAATGCTTTAGAAAGAATAAAGTGATCTACTATTTACTAAAATAGGTCTCAATCACCTCCCCCCACCCCACAGAAAGTTTGAGGAAATTATTCAGCCAGGTCATAAAGAACTCAAGCACTGCAGTAGGATAGGTTCCTTGAGTGAAGAACCAAAAGGAAATGGAGGATTTTAATAGTTAAATCATCTGGTGTATAAGCATTTATTAGGGAAGCTGGATGTGGACTGAGCGTGGAGTTCTTGGACAGAAAAGCAGCAGTGGGGCAGAGGTGGGGGCAGGAGTGGTGTAGAGACTGAGCAGTAAGGTTACTCTAGACAAAGGACAACTAAAGGAGAGGAAAGGGGAGAATAACGGCAGTCGGCGAGGTGACAGAAGAGGCAGTAGAATCAGGATAGAAAACTAAGTGGATGCCTCCTCCTGCAGATTCCCTTTCCCTTAACGCTCCTTAGTCTTTATCTGGGAGTGAGTGGTTCAATGAATAAATATTTATTAAAAGGCACCCACTGCATGCCAGGCCCTGTTCTAGGCCTTGGCAAAATTAACGGATACAACAGATGAAATCTCTAACCTCACAGAACTTACGTGTTAGGTGCAGGCAGTGGGAGGAGAAGAGAATGAGCAACAAACAGAACGACAGATACCCGAACCCCTATCACAACTTCCTATCAGCTAATCATTTATTATTTTATTCAGTAAAGATTAAGTGGCTCCCCTCTCTCAAGCACTGAGTTACGCTCCCACTAGGGAGCGTAACCATGGTCTTCACCTTCATAGATCGGGAGCCATACAATTAAACAAGTAATCCCGTTAAATGAAATAAGTAGCCTGACAAGCAATGTACCTGATTCTAAGAAATCTTACGGGAGTGCATCACCTATTCTGGGGTTGAGGATGGAGGTAAAGTGTTCAGAGAAGACTTCTTGGGTGAAGTAATAAACTGACACCTAGAGGATGAGCCCCTGTGAGCCAAGTTCAAGGGGCAAAGTCAAGTCCTCTTAAATATGCCAGTGTCCTGTGTAAGATCATGGCACATATGGGAAAATGGAAGCGTTAAAGAGAGCCAGCCTTTCTATTTCTTCTCACTAGCATTATTTTCACTTACTTTCTTCTAAGGAGGACGAAACACCCAGCATATCTATTTCCAGTTTATTGCCTTCCCTCCAGACTCCTTTTTATTATCCCGAAAGGTACCAGTGGCACAAATGGGGAAATGCTGCAGTTTAGGAACCAGTGGAAGTAACCAAACAGGTTTCTTTCCATTCACCTTCAACCCATAATTTCAAGTGATGTCTTACTGCCTCCAAGTGTCACTGCTCCTCCTGTCCCATGAAATGGCCTCTCAGTCTGGGAATAACAGATATGCACTAACAGCTGGCATCTTCCCTAGAAATAGCTGGCCTTGCCTCACACGTGATTTTTCCTGAAGCAGCTTGATGCCCAGAAGAGCAGTTGACCTCCGTCAGAATTATATCCTTTCCTGTGTCTTCTTGCTAGATATGAGATGAGCTGTTACTGAGCTCTGTTCAAGTCATCCGGGGCCACGCGTGAAAAATAAATAACTGAGCATGACTAAAATGAATAATCTATTATCAGATGCATTTGCATAATTAAGCTTGCTCCAAAACATGGGCAAAGCACAAACCAGCAAAATGGCATTGCATATCGACCACAAAGCCCTGGAAGGTGAGTCTAGCAAACCACGATGAAGTCAGAGCTCTGTGTGCACAGATTAGATAAATGCATCCATTCAGTGACTGGAGGACAAATGACATGCTCAGAATTTTTTTAAATGTAGCTTCTTTTCATTCAGACTAATATGGCTTCTGCCCAAGAATGGAGGCTTGGGAGAGGCAACTTAAACCAAGAGAAGGAAGACTTGGGGCCTAGGCTCGGTTGCATCTTTGATGTGTTGCCGATGCCTCTAGCCGGACACATGAGCAGGCTTCGCTGCCACTTCATTTCTAAAATTGTGTAACAGTAGTTTCCCCACCTACCTAGTGGGCTGTAGAAAGCGCGAAGAAAACTCACATCTGCCCTGGCTCCCTCCCACTGTGGGAACACAGGCAGCCTTTAGAGGCCCACATCCTCACCGTGGAGTAGAGGGTGGGCGTGGGTTTGCTCATGCTCTACAGGAATTCATCCTGAAGCGGAAGAGCTCTCCTTCTGACCTTTCCCTCTGTCTGTTTCTCATTTTGGAGAGAAGCATCAGAGCCAGCAGCAAACAGAGGCCTGGGGCTCTCAGTCTTCCTTAGAAAGGAGTTTCTAAGAGGGAAATATGGTTAAGAAAGACTGTGTAGTCTCCTTTGACCTCCTACAAAGGCAGAAGGTGGAAAGATCAAGGAGAATGTAGTTGGGTCTCCTAGTACTGAGGGAAAAACTGTCAGCACAAAGACAACTCCAGACTTCTGGGTTTTTTTCTTTTCAACTTGAGCCTTTTTACAACATCAAGAGGAGAAAGTGGGCTGCAGGCTACCATTTATATTACTATTGTTCCTGTCTGGTTTTGTGAGAGGAAATTCTACTCCTACTCAGACAGAAGCATGATCTATCAGTAGCAGCTGTCACCCAGGGGTTACCAGAGGCTGGTTTAATTTCTCTCTCCTTTCTCATGCTTGCACTGAAGCTGCCTTCTAGGTCAAAGGAGACAACCATCTGAATTCATGAGAACCACTTTTCTGTCAATACTGTATGATAGTCACATGTCACTAATTTAGACAGCACCATTTTATGCATTATAGTCTGCTAGCCAGCCTCAAATCAGTTAAATGGCTTCATAGAGTTCATTTTCAAAGGCCTTCCTTCCCTCAACCTCTAATCAAACTGTTATCCAAATCACGTTGTGGTCTCAGGGAGTGGAAATGTATGTCCTTCAGCAGAATGAGTGACCTCTGGGGATGCGGCAGCAGACCTAAGTGAAGAGCAAGAAATGGGAGAGTGGAAGACAGTGATGACTGTGAGCGAGGGGTCTGGTCAAAGCATGCAGGTGTGGGGTGGGGGGAGTCAAGGTGGGAGGAGCCTCTTCTGTGGCATCAGAAATCAAAGGTCTACACTCTGGAGTCCTTCAGAGTGAGACTAGTGTCTCAAGAGCCTATGTGTCAGCCTCTTAAAAGTGGCCAGCAAGACACAACTGAAGAATGGAAATGGGAGAAGTCAGAGAAGAAAAGTAGGGATGAATGTGAGGGAAGAAAAGAAACCGGTATGTCCAATTTCCCCACCGTGCCCTTCCTCCCAGCTACAGGAGCTGAGAAGGCAGGGACAACAAAAGGAAACCTCTGGCAGAGAAGGGCAAGAGAAGGGAACCACTGTATAAAGATTCACTGGGATGATCTAAATAAAAAGGGATACAAAACACTGCCTGGCAGGACGTCACATGGTAAAAATCCCTATAATTGATTTCACTAGGATGAACCCAAGAGACCTGTTTGCAGTAATTCACATCTCTGAAAATAAGTCATTCAGTCTGAGCCACAGAGCATTAGAAAAACTGGATTTTGAAGAGAGTATTAAAAGAAAAAAAATGAGCCAGTCAGAGCATACTTTGAAAGCTAAGGTTAAAAACATGGCTTTTTCTCTCCAGGGAGGAAACAATTGCTGTAGGAGGCATTGTGGTTGTTTTCAAAGACATTATGATGGGCTGGCAGTCTCAATAAAAGGAGCGGCAGGTTTGGAGTCGGAACTTGGGAATGAAAACCTGAAAGGCAACAATGGAAAACATTCACCACACACTATCATCTTTGGGGTCCAGTATTAAAGCTATTATTAAGGACAGTAAATATATGCTAGAGATGGGGTTTGAAGACAATCCGAGAGTTTTGTATGGACAGGAAAAATGTTTCTGGTGTGAAAAATATCCCTTCGTGTTTGCACAAAATTCCTTCCTTCTTTGACACTCTGAAGATTCTGGCTATTGCACCATTTACCCTCTTCTCATCTCTGATCTGTTGACCTCCGGGTGTGCTCACTGTCACGGAAGACCTTGGCTGTGGCTCGTGATCTTTCTATTCCACCTCATGACTCACTATCATCCTGAACAACTTCAATCCCTCCAGACACCAACAAGGCAGACAAACCCTCAGCCTTTTCAATTCTGGTGCCTTTCAGCTCCACCTCTCTTCTGCCACACAGACCCGTATCTACACTATGGCTTTTATCATCTTGGAATTTTCTGCTTGTGAAATTTCAATCATTTATTTACTCATTCATTTTACAAATACCTACTGAATACCTACCTCGTGCCACCCACTGTGCTAGTTACTGTAAAAGCAGCTATAGGTAAAAGAGACAATATTCCTTACTTTGTGTAGCTTATCAGCTAGTGAGGAAGACAGCGAAAGTAACAGGCACTTACAACAGAATGTCATAAACATTCGCTGGCATGTGCTGGGGAGTCCACAGGAAGAACATCTGATCTGGATGTAGGCTGTCATGTAAAGCTTCCTGGACAAGTGATGTCTAAACTGAGATGTTAAGAATAAGTATGAGGAGGCCGGGGGGGGGGGCAGGGTCCAGATCAAGATGGTGAAGTAGGAAGATATTGAACTCACCTCTTTCCACAAACACACCAAAACTAGAACTACATACAGAACAACTATCTCTGAGAATGACCTGAAGAATAGCAGAACAGATTTTTAAAACTAAGGATATAAAGAAAAGGCTACATTAAGACAGGTAGGAGGAGCAGAGACATGCTCCAGTCAGAACCCACACCCCTGCGTGGCAATTCACGACTGGAATGGATGTCACAGCCATAGAGGTTCCCCTTGTTGTCTAAAGGGTCCCAGCCTCACGTCAGGCTCCACAGCCTGGGGTACCTACACCTGGAAGACAAGCCCTTATAATGTCTAGCTTTGAAAATCAGTGGGGCTTACATCCAAGAGAGCCAGAAAGCTGTGGGAAATCAAGACTCCACTCTTGAAGGGCTCCTCCTGCACAAATTCACTCTAAGTCCCAGTGCAGAGGCAACACATTAAAAAACACCTGAACAATACAAGAAGATTCACTGACTAATTTTAAGGCATGTAACTCAGAGGGACAGGAATCTGGGGGAACTTTCTCCAGGGACAGTAGCACTAGGAGGCCCCCCTCTTCCCTTTTAACTTATCCTCCACCTAGCTGGCCCTGCACTGGCAGGTGCCATTTCTGTCACTCTCCATCAGCCTAGCTAACACTGCACACCCAGTGTTCCCCTGAGAACCAACCCACTCAACCCAGCCAGCACCTCCAAGGCAGCTCCCACTCTAGAGAGCTAGGTCTACCCCATCTGCGTGAGAGGCTTCAACCAGCACAAGCATCTCTCCAAGGTGGCTCCCACTGCAGAGGATCAACCACCATGCCGGAGCATCCAAATATTCATGACCAAAAAACTAGACAGTCAAGTGAGGGACCAACCCCACTCACCAGGGTGTCTACAGCAGTTGCTGGCAAGCCACACAGCCAGCTGGTCTGGGAGCCAACCCCACCCACCAGCATGCCTACAGCAACAGCAGCTGAATCACGACAGGAGGGTGCACACAGCCCACACAGGGCACACCTTTAGAGCACCTGGGTCCAGTGACCCAGGGGTACTGTGCCCATGGGCCCCACAGGACACCATCTACATAAGGCCACTTTTTCAAGACCAGGATATGCAGACAATACACCTGATACATAAAGACAAACACAAAGAGTTAGGGCAAAGTGAAAAGACTGAAGAGTGCATTCCAAAAGAAAGAACAAGACAAATCTCAGAAAAAGAACTAAGAAAAACAGAGATAAGCAATTTACTAGGTAAAGAGTTCAAAACAATAGTCCTAAAGATGCTCACCAAACTTGGGAGAAGAATGGGTGAACATAGTGAGAACTTCAACAAAAAGAAAATATAAGAAAGAACCAATTACAACTAAAAAATACAGTAACAAAAATGAAAAATAAACTAGAGAAAACCGACAGCACATTAGAAGATAGATTAGCAATCTAGAAGACATGGAATCACCCAACTAAAGCAGTAAAGGAAAAAAAAAGAATTAAAAAAAGGAGAATAGTTTAAGAGATGTCTGAGACAACATCAAGAAAACTAACATTTGCATTATGGGGGGCCAAGGAGGAGAAGAGAAAGAAAGAGACAGAAAACCTATTTGAAGAAATAATGGCTGAAAACTTTTCTAATCTGGAGAAGGAATCAGACATCCATGTTTAGGAACATAAAGCAACCCAGACAAGATGGAACCCAAAGAGATCCACACCAAGACACATTAACTAAAATGCCAAGTTAAAGATAAAGAGAACCTTAAAAGCAACAAGAGAAAAATATCCAGTTATGCATAAGGGGACCCCATAAGATCATCAGCTACTTTTTTAGCAGAAAATGTATAGGCCCATTGGGACAGGCATGATATATTCAAAGTTCTGAAAGGGAAAAAAAAAGTACAACCAAGAATATTCTACTCAGCAAGGTTATCATTCAGAATTGAAGGACATATAAGTTTCCCAGATAAGTAAGAACTAAAGGAATTCATCACCACTGAACCAGCCTTGCAAAAAATGTTAAAGGGATTCCTTCAAGTGGAAAAGAAAAAGTCATAACTAGAAACAAGAAAATTATGAAAGAAAAAATCTCACTGATAAAGGCATAAATATAGTAAAGGCAGTGGATCAACCACCTATGAAGTATGAAGGTTAGAAGACAAAAGTAGTAAAGTCATCTGTATCTAAATTACTTAAGCAATACACAAAATGAAAACATGTGAAACATGCTGTCAAAGACATAAAATGGGAGGGGTAAAAATGTAGTGTTTTTAGAATGCATTCAAACGTAAGTGATCATCAACTCAAAATAGACTGCTATATGTAATTGTTGTACATCAACTTCATGATAACCACAAGCCAAAAACCAGTAACTGATACACAAGAAAGTCATCAATTCACAAGGAAAAATAATAAGAACAGAACAGAAAAGACAAAAAAAAATTAGAAAAGCATTAACAAAATGCTAGTAAATACATACCTATCAGTAATTACTTTACATGTAAATAGACTCAGTCAACTATAATAAAATGTTTTAATCAAAAAAGTTTTTTATAAATATAAATGGACTAAATGCTCCAATCAAAATACCTAGATTAGTTCAATGGATTAAAAAAACCACAAGGCTCATTAATATGCTGCTTACAGGAGACTCATTTCAGACCTAAAGACACACACAGACTACAGACAGAAGAATGGAAAAGATATCCTATGAAAATGAAAAGAATACTGGGGTAGCAATACTTATATCAGACAAAATTGATTTAAAACAAAGACTGTAACAAAACACAAGAAAAGGCATTACATAATGATAAAAGACTCAATCCAAAGAGTAGATATAACACTTGTAAATATCTGTGCACTAACATAAGAGCACCAACATAAGAGCAGCTAAGTACAGAAAGCAAATATTAACAGATATGTAAGGAGATACTGACAGGAATACTGTAATAGTAGAGGACTTTAATGCCCCACTTACATCAATGGATGGATCATACAGTGAAAATTATTATGAAAACACTGGCCTTAAATGAAATATTTGACCAGGCTGACTTAATATATGTGAAACATTCCACCCCAAAAGAGCAGAATACACATTCTCCTCAAGTACACATGGAACAAACATTATCCAGGACAGATCACTTATTAGGCCACAAAACAAGTCTCAATTAATTTAAAAAGATTGAGATTATATTAAGCCACTTTTCCAACACAGTGGCAGGAGGCTAGAAATCAATTTCAAAAAGAAAACTGCAAAAACACAAACACATGGAGGTTAAACAACTTGCTACTAAGCAGCCAAAGGGTCAACAAAGAATAAAAGAAGAAATCATAAAGTACCTTGAGACAAATTAAGATGGAAACAAAATGATCCAAAAATCTACAGGATATGGCAAAAGTCATTCTATGAGGGACATTTATAGCAATACAGGGCTACTTCAGGAAACAAACAAAAGTCTCATACAAATAATCTACTATTATACCCAAAGAAATTAGAAAAAGAACAAGCAAAGCCCAAAGTTGGTGGAAAGGAAAAAATAAAGATCAGAGCAGAAATAAAAAAGAGACTAAAACAACAGCAACAACAACAACAGAAAAGATCAATGAAGCTAAGAGCTGTTTTTTTGAAAAGATAAACAAAACTGATAAACTTTTAACCAGACTCATAAAGAAAAAGAGATAAAGGGTGCAAATATATAAAATCAGAAATGAAAGAGAAGTTACAACTGATACCACAGAAATACAAAGGATCATAAGAGATTACTACAAACATGTATATGCCAACAAATTGAACAACTTAGAATAGATAAAATCTTCAAAATGTATACTCTTCCAAGACTGAAATAGGAAGAAATAGTAAAGTTGAACAGACTGATCACTAGTAATGAAATTGATTCAGTAATCAAAAAACTCTAAACAAACAAAACTCTAAGACTAGATGGTTTCACAGGTAGATTCTACTAAACATTTAAGCAAGCATTAATACTTGTCCTTTTATAAGGAAGAATGTTTCCAAACTCATTCTACAAGGCCAGCATTACCCTGATATCAAAACCAGGTAGAGACACACATAGAAAAATTACAGCCCAATATACTGGATGAATATAGAAGCAAAAACCCTCAACGAAATATTAGCAAACCAAATTCAATTAATACAATAAAAGAACCATAAACTACAATCAAGTGAAATTAATTCCAAGGATGCAAAAATGGTTCAATATCCACAAATCAATTAACATGATAAGTACATTAACAACACAAAGAATAAAAATCATATGATCATCTCAGTAGATGCAAAAAAAATGACAAAATTCAACATCTGTTTACAATAAAAGTTTTCAACAAAGTTGGGATATAGGAAACATATCTCAACATAATTAAGGTCATACATGACAAAAACACATCTAACATTACACTCAGTGGTGAAAAGCTGAAAGCATTTCCTCCATGATCAGGAATAAGAAAAGGATGCCCACTCTCACCACTTTTATTCAGGTAGTATTAGAGGTCCTAGCCACAGCAATTAAACAAAAAACAAAAAACAAAACAAAAAAAAAAAGAGACAGAGAGAGACAAAAGCCATCAAAATTGAAAAGAGGTAAAACTGTCACTGTTTGCAGATGACATGATACTATGTATACAAAACTCTAAAGACTCTACCAAAAAACTATTACAACTAATAAATGAACTCAGTTTCAGTATATTAAATTAATATACCAAAACCTATTGCATTTCTATACACTAATAATGAACTATCAGAAATAGAAATTAAGAAAACAATCCCATTTACAATTGCATCAAAAAGAATAAATACTTTGGAATAAATCTAACCATGGTGGTGAAAGACCTGTACTTTTCATCAGTGGAAGATATTTAAGACCACACAACACATGGAGGGATATACCATGCTCTTAGATTGGAAGAATTAAATACTGCTGAAATGTCCATACTACCCAAAGCATTCCCAGATTCAATGCAATCCCTATCAAAATACTAATGTTGTTTTTCACAGAACTGGAAAAAAAATCCTAAAATTTGTATCAAACCTCAAAAATGCCAAATAAACAAAGCAACCTTGAGAAAGAAGAGCGAAGCTGGAGCCATCAGGCTCCTTGATTTCAAGCTATACCACAAAGCTATGGTAACCAAAACAATATACTGACAGAGGAACGCATTAGTGGAACAGAATAGAGAACTCTAATAAACCCACTCTTAAATGGTTAATAAATTTACAACAAAGGAGCCAAGACTATGCAGTGAAGAAAAGATTGTCTCCTCAATATATGATTTTGGAAAAACTGGGCAGCTACATGCAAAAGAATGACACTGGATCATTTTCTCATACCATGTACAAAATAAACTCAAGTTAAAGACTTAAAGGTAAAATCTGAAACCATGAAACTCCCAGAAGAAATGATAAGCAGTATACTCTAACATCAGTCTTAGCAGTATTTTTGGGGGATCTGTCTCCTTAGGCAAGAACAGCAAAAACAAAAGTAAACAAATGGGATTATGTCAAACTAAGAAGTTTTTGCACAGTGAAGGAAACCATCAACAAAATGAAAAGGCAACACACTGAGTGGGAAAGAATATTAGCAATTGATATATCTGATAAGGGGTTAGTATCCAAAATATATAAAGAGCTCATACAACTCAGTATCAAAAAAATATTAAAAAATTAGGAGAGGACCTAAATAGATATTTTCCAAGAAAGGCATACAGATGGCCAAAAAACACATGGAAAGATGCTCAATGTCACTAATTATCAGAGAAATGTAAATCAAAGCCATAATGAAATATCACATCACACCTGTCAGAATGGTTATTATCAAAAAGACAACAACAACAACAAAAAAATGTTGGTGAGGATGTGGAGAAAAGGGAATTCTTGTGCCCTCTTGGTGAGAATATAAATTGGCACAGCTACTATGTTAAATCATATGGAGCTTCCTCAAGAAATTAGAGTTATCATATAGTCCAGTAATTTCAATTCTGGTACACAAAAACACTAATTAAAAAAGATACATGCATCCCTTGTTCATTGCAGCATTATTCACAGTAGCCAAGATATGGATGCAACCTAGTGCCCACTAGATGGATGGATGGATAAAGAAGATTTGCAGTGGGGGTGGGGTATAGATATGTACACGATGGAATATTACTCAGTCATAGAAAAGAATGACATTTTGCCATTTGCAACAATATAGATGGACACGGAAAGTATTATGCTAAGTGAAATGTCGACAGAAGACAAATACTACATGATTCCACTTATGTGGAATCTAAGAAAAAACAAATGAACAAACATAACAAAAGAGAAAGAGACTCATAGACACAAAGAATAACTGGTGGCTGCCAGAGGGAAGGAGGGTAGGAGACTGGGCGAAACAGAGAAATGGGATTAAGAAGTCAAACTTCCAGATACAAAATAAATAAGTCATCAGGATGTAATGTACACCATAGAAAATATAGTCAATAATAGTTACAATAACTTTGTGATGATAAATGGTTACTAGACTTATCGTGATCAATTTGAAATGTATACATCGTCACTGTGTTGTATACATGAAACTAATATTGTATATCAACTATACTTCAATTAAAAACATAAAGAGAAAGAAAAATATGAGTTAGCCAAGCTAAGGGGGTGATATATGAGAAAGGAACGATGTTCCAAACAGAGGAAATAATATTTACAAACATTCAGAGGTAAAGGAGTCATGGCATATTTAGGATTCTGAAAGTGGTTCTGAAAGGGCAGATTTGGTAACTGACGGACTGCATACATTTGTTGAGGGAGAGGATGGGCAAGGATGATGCCCAACTTCTGGCCTGAACGTTTAGGTGAGTGTTAGTGTCATCTACTGAGGAGGGATGTCAGAAGAAAAGCAAAACTAGAGGAAAAGGTTAGAGTTTAATTTAGGATGTGTTGAATCCTTTCAGTAAGACATCCCTCTGGAGATGTTGAATCTTCCTCATCATTACACCCCACCTCCACCCACCAATACACAACAACACACAAATGCTTCATTACACGCCTAAGTCTTCTAAACATCCAAGACTCAGGTTAGGTGGTGCCATTTCTAAAAAATACTCTATGATGGCCGCTGCTCATCCATGCTAAATCCATGCCATCCCATGTTGACCCCTGTGGTGTCATACTGTGCTGCAATTTCCTCCTTGCTGATTTTCCCTGCTAGTCTATAAATTCTCCAAGCAATGGGAAATTTGTTATTGTAATTTTTAAAACAGTAGCCTTAACAAACGTGAGACTTACTTCTTTGATCATTCATGTTTTAGTTTTAGTTTTCAGCCCCTACATGAGCTGGAATTTCTAAAGCTAGGAGACAGTTCATTTCTTTCCTTCTTATCCAGTATCTTCCTCCTTAATACAAAAAAGAAAACACTACATCGTAGCCCAACACACCAGCAGCATCACCTGAAACTCTGACACAACTTTCGCCTTCCTTTTGCTTCCCCATGCTTAATGGATGCTAAGCAGGTACCTGTTAAAGCTTAATGAAAGAATGATTACCTGCATAAACAAGCAAAGCGGAGGGAATAAACTAGCATTTTAGTAGCTTTTCAGGAGGGAACAGTCTTTGAGTGGGAAAAGTGAATTACACATGACACTTTGGAAGGAGGGACTGCAATGAAGAATTAGCTAAACTACTGTCCATGCGAATCAAACAGGGATTCTGGGTTTCAGGACAGAGGGGGGAGATAAAGAGGGAGAAGGGGCAGCTGAGGCACTTGGTGGGAGAAAGCAGCCCAGTAAGGACACCCTGCAGGTGGAGGGACTGGGTACCTTTTTAATAGAACTGTCTACTGTGTAATTTTGATTTGTGGCACTGATGTAGTGAAATTCTGTTTCCTGTCCCAGCTGTAGGTCTAGCTATCCTCAAATGCCTTATATAAGAACAGTTTGTGCAAATTCATTCCTTCTCTGGAGTCGTGTGTGAGAGAAGTTAAGGAAAAGTAGAGTTCACTGAGAACAGGACCGCAGATCCACAAGACACCAAGGGAAGATGAGTCCTGGGGAATTCACTAGGTCTCAAATGCCTTGTGGGTACGAACTGTCAGTCGAGGTAATTTTATTTAACTCCCTGAGATGGCTAGTTTTATATGTCAGTTTAACTGGGCAACAGAGTGACCAGATATTCGGTTAAACATTATTCAGACTATGTCTGTGAGGATGTTTCTGGATGAGATTAACATTTAAGAAATAAGCTAAAAAGAGAGAAAAATATCATATTGTTACAGAAACGACAGGCCAGCCAAGAAACAAGCACCACTCGGAGGGTTGGAGTACTCAGATGTATTACACCGGCGGGCTCAGAGGGGCTTCTGCTCCGAAGCTCTGAGCACCTCCAAGACGTGTGCATGAGGTTTTATAGGGTTAATTACAAGCTTGGGGTATTTGGCCAATAGGCATGGAACAGCTTTAGCAGCATCATTATCACAAAAGTAGAGGCAGGGAGGCAGCAAACCAACATTTCAAGGCCAGATATGTCTCTTTGAAAATCCAGCTGGCTAGCAAAAAAAACATGAACAGGGAATCAGCAAACCAACAATAATTAACTCAGATTTACAAGTTAGCCCAGCAGAACTCAGATCAGTAATCCGACACTTGTTACACTTAGATTTGTGAGTTAGCTTGTTAGCCCAGCTGGGCTTTTCCTTCACAATATGATATCACTTACATGTGGAATCTTAAAAAAAGTGACACAAATGAACTTACTACAAAATAGAAACAGACTCACAGACATAGAAAACAAATTTAGGATTACCAGGGGGAAGCCAGGGGGGATAAACTGGGAGTTCAGGATTTGGACATGCTAACTACTTTATATAAAATAGATAAACAACAAGGACCTGCTGCATAGCACAGGGAACTATATTCAATACCATGTAATGGCCTATAATGAAAAAGAATATGAAAAGGAATATGTATATTTGTGTGTGTGTCTATATGTGTGTGTGTGTGTGTGTATATATATATATATATATATATACACACATATATATATACTTATATACACACACACGCACATATGTATATAAAAAACTGAATCACTATGCTGTACACCAGGAATTAATATAACGTTGTAAATCGACTACACTTTGACAAAAATAAATATTTTTGTAAATTTGACTAGGCAGACTAAGTAAAGCAGATTCCTCTCCCCAACGTGGGCGGGCCCCATCCAATCTGTTGTAGGACTGAATAGATCGAAAAGGCTGAGTAAGACTTTCTCTGCCTGCCTTGTCTTTGTCAAGCTGGGACATCAGTCTACTCCTGTCTTTGGACTTGGACTCAAACCGAAGCTTACATCACTGGTTCTCCTGTATTTGCAGCTTGCTGACCTCAGATCCTGGGACCTCTCAGCCTCCATAACACATGAGCCAATTTCTTATTCTTTATTAGGAATATATATATGTGTATGTGTATATATATGTGTGTGTATATACAGAGGGATAGATATAGACATATTCTGTTTCTTTGGAGAACCCAGGCTAATACAGTCTTCTTTTTAACCTCTGGAATGACAAAGAACCTACTCAAACAAATTTGCTAAGAACTGGCCACAGTAAAGGGCGCTCAGGCAGAGCCTGAGGAAACTGGGATGTCATTTCTCAGCCCAGATGCCTGCAGAAAAGACATACAGGCCAGTAAGACCACAGTAAGGTAAGATTCCAGGAACGGCTCAAGGAATCTTAAGAAGCAGCTTTGTGTTCAAAGAGGAAACTAAATAAAAGGAAAAGGGAGAAGCAGCTAGGGATGAAAAAGAGCGACTATGAGAAAACAGTAGGAAGACAGTCGTTCTTGAAGAAAGAAGACAAAAGTGCTTGCCTCAGTAGGAGCAGCTCTGTCCAAAACCCAGAAAGGTGAAGCGGAGTGAGGAGAAAGGCTGCAGGGGGGGACTGCTGTGGACGGAGACCCCAGCCAGTGAGGACAGGCACGTCGTAGATGGAACTCGAGTCCAAAAGGACGTGGCATGCCTGAACCCGAGAGGACAAGAAGTGCAGCAGGACAGAGAAGGGGGCTCAGAGAAGCACCTGACAGAGCACGAAAAATCGCCTGAACCCGAGACAAGCATAATTCAAAGCAGGAACACGTAACACAAGTGGCAAAGGAACGCAAGGGCACAGTGTGTTCCTGTGGGCTCTGAGAGAAGACACTTATGCAGTCTTCGCAAGAAAAACGAGATGCAACACGAAGAAAGGAAGATATGACTTCTGAAGGACTATATTAGAGGCTCTTCACTTGTTAATAACATGACTTGGCCACAGTTCTTCTAGTGGTAACAAAAAATAGCTGAAGATGCCTTAAGAAAGGGAAGAAAAAAATTATTAAGAGAATATTGAGTAATGCACTGATCTCAAGGATAGCCAGACCCCAGGAGGCTTTGGAAAAGGAAACCGTTACCAAGAAAACCAGCCATGATCTTTCTCCATCCCTGCTTCTCTCTGAGCGTCTATCTCCTTTTCCCAGCACAGAAGCTGGTGGAAGATGACTGTCTCACAGCTTTATGTCATTTCAAGACCCCCACACACACAGGCTCATTCTCACAGAGAAGATAAGACTGGATATCCAGATCAGGTGTTTTGGCTAAGGGGCAGAGTCACACAACACCAAACTGTCTGCAAGAACCCCTCCCTACAGGTGGGAACAGTTCTCAGAGAAATGGAGTTGTTGTAAGAAATCACCCTAAAGTCACGACTGCACCGGACAAATGGAAACATCGAAATGAGATGGTAAACAAGGATACTATATAAACATCACACATGAGATCCAAAAAAAGGGATGCTGGTAACTAGGATACGGGGTGGTGCAGGGAGGAAGTAAGCATCTAAAACCACATCATGTGACAAAAATAAAATCTAATTAATAGTAAAGAAGCACAATTATTTTTTTCTGCTTAAGCTGCCTAGTTAGCTGTAGATCGTCAGTGGTAAGACAATTCTACTTGGTGATAAGGAGGTTATAATTACCAAACAAGAAAAGACTAAGTACTTTCTGATGTCAACTGTTACTGTCACTGTTATCCTAGCAGTGAGACTGGCATCCTGTGAGTTGGGGACGTTTGCCATGTCATCTTCATGAGGCCAAAGTGGAGCCTTGGTGCCCCAAGACAAACTATTCTAAAAACAGAATTATAAAATAAATGAAAATTGATGCAAGACTGAAAGACAATTAGAGAAATGCAAATCAAAACTACAATCCAGTATCACCTTAACACCAGTCAGAATGACCAGCATCAGACAGTCTACAAATATTAAACGCTAGAGAGAATGTGGAGGAAAGGGAACCCTCCTGCACTATTGGTGGGGATATAAATCGGTGCCGCCACTATGCAGGTTCCTTGAAAAACTAAAAATAGACTTTTCATATGATCCAGCAATCCCATTCCTGGGTATATACCTGGAAAAGATAAAAACTCTTCATTCAAAAAGATATATGCACCCCAATGTTTATAGCAGCACTATTTACAATAGCTAAGAACTGGAATCAACCTAAATGTTCACTGACAGATGAATGGATAAAGAGGATGTTGTACATATACAGAATGGACTGTTACTCAGCCATAAAAAAAAACAATAAAATAATGTCACTTGCAGCAATATGGATGGACCTAGAGACCATCATACTAAGTGAAGTCAGAGAAATACAAATATATATCTTTTATATGTGGAATCTTAAAATGATGATACAAATGAATTTATTTACAAAACAAATAGACTCACAGATATGAAACAAACTTGTGGTTACCAAAGGAGAAAAGGAGGGATAGATAAATTAGGAGTTTGGGATTAACAGATACAAACTACTACATATAAAATAGATAAACAATAAGAACCTACTGTATAGTATATACTGGGAACTATCTTCAGTATCTTGTAATAACCTATAATAGAAAAGGATCAGAAAAAAGAATATATGTAGGTATAAATGAATCACTTTGCCATATATCTGAAACATTGTAAATCAACCATACTTCAATTTAAAAAAAGACCGAGAGACCGAAGTTTGAATGCCTTAAAAAAAGACTCAAGATAATTATACATAAAATTATTAAAAAGCTATACCTACAGAAGTAAAATAGAAATAGGTGAATTTCTCTATAAATACATTTTTTAGAGAATGTGTACCAGACAAACCACGATAAAATAAAAGGCCCCGGGGTAACTTACAAAATCAATTGCTGGCTAAATTGTCGTACATAAAATCAGAGGAGGAGTACACGCTTACCAAGGAAAGGATTTGGGGAGAAGGAAACAGACAAAAGACTAGATACTCACTGGGCAAGGAAATGGAAATAAATGGCAGGGGCATACACAGAAGTAACATCTTAAAAAAGGGATCAAAAATATTTTCATATTCTTACATTTCACTATTTTCCAGTAAGAGTTTAAAGTAATCTAAAATTAATGAGCCAAAGGAAGATAAAATAGACTATAAGTAAATAGGTAACCACAAGGCATGTATATGAGCTGAATCCAACAATGAATTACAAACCAGGAATGAGGTTAAATCTTATAATTATGCATTTTCTATAAATGGGGAACAAATTTATGATTTTCAGCCATCAACAAAAATTAGGAAACCTGATCAATTACATAATCCATGATGTTCACAAGATTAAAATAAAACAATTTCTCAGGAGAAGCTCAACCATTCCTAGTAGAATGTGGTTGCATTTTATAAGAACTTAAAATAATGTCGTATGAAACTAGTAATAAACTCTGACTTTTGCACAAAATTTGAAATACTGTGGTTCCCATAATTTTTTTCTTAATGCATAAATTCTTAATTGTTGTGGCAACTGAATTATAGACAGTGTTCATGCTATTGCCTGCTAGTGGTGCCAAGTTAGGTTGAGAACAGAAATATCCACCATCCTCTGTCATGTTCAATCTTGAGTTAAGAGCATATTAAAGTAGACATTGGATTCATGGAACATATTATTGCCTCTGTCCCCCACTGAAGTTGCCATGTACTAAGACAAGACAGGAACTTTTAACTAGGGTCCACACATAAGTAAGAACACTGAGTAATGAAACAGACACTACCCTTAATTGTATCCTTTCCAGCACACATGACAATATATTATGTGGGCTCTTTCTTAATGGGTCACAATGTACGTGCTGAGTCCCTCACTCCAACATTTAGATTCTAAAAGGGACTAATGCAAAATAATCCAGGATTATAGCACTCTGCTCCTATAACTAAACTCAGGAGTAGATAGAAGATTTTTTAAAAGGGAGTTTTTTCCAGGTCATCTTCCATAATTAGCCAAGACTTTTCACTGACACCACAGGGTACAAAGCATCCTTGGCATCTATGTTTTTCCAGATTCTTTTGGTTATAAGGCACTGAAATCCAATTCCAAACAACTGAGGCTTAAAGAAGGGATTTTTATATTCACTTAAACTATGGGAAGGATGGAGCTGTCCTCAGGTACAAATGGATCCAAGAGTTAGCATGCCAGCAAGACATACTCTCTCTTCATTTCAGTTTCTTATCTCTGCATTTCCTTCCATGTTGGCTTCATTCTCTTTACTAGTTTCTTCTCCAGTTGATGAGAACCTGAACTCATATATCAGCTGCTCCACTTCCAAAGAAGAAGGGAGTTCTTTCTTGCCAGCAAGTCATAATAGTCCCTGGGGAGGACTCAACTAGTTCGACTTAGGTCAAGTGCCCAACTCTGAATCAATCACTAGGGCCAGGATGACGACTACTTGATAAACTGTGGGATATCCACAGGCTTAACCACCATTTGGCCACTTACATTTCTGAACAACACCTAATGGTATAGAAACTGCCCATAATAAAGATTAAGTACAAAGAAAGCAAGTTTCCCCCAAAAGTACACATGGTAAGATCCCAACATATACATGTTTTTAATAAATATATATATTACACAAAAAGCCAGAGAGTAACACAACTTATATTAATGACTTGCTGGCTGATAGTCAGTAGTTTTATATTTTCTTTGCCATACTTATGTTTTCCAAATTCTCTACAATACGTACTAGCATTTGAATTAAGGAAAAAATTCACATTTTGATAACATACTTAAATTCACATTAACACAGAGACAAAAGAACAATTTAGTCTGCAAACTTCTACTCTACCAAGCACAGATTCAATAAATTTACCATATAGTTTAAGTCAAGCTAATTCCTAATATACACAGATACCACTGTGAACTCAAAGATACATACCCAGCTAAGTAATGACATAAATTACCATGAAGACGACTGTCCATTTATTCAGCATGTATTTTCTGAGCATCTGCTATGTGCTAGGCTTCAGCTTCAAATGTATTCCCAGCCTCATGAAAGTTATATTCTAGTATGACTGCAAAAGCCAGAGAACTGAAAACCATAATGACAGATTCTAACAAGCAAGGCGAAGGAGGGAGAAGTCCATCATAAAATGTAACAGTGTCATGTATTTTGATGGTTCACGGAGGCCTTTCTTAGGAGGTGGCACTGAAACTAAAAGAGAAAGAGGAAAAGAAAGGAACGTGTAAAAAAGCTTGGAAGCAGAACACGTTTGTAGAATTAAAAGAAGACTAATGCCAAGTGGGCGATGGGTGCAGGCGATGGGGTCAAACTGCAGACAGATAAGATCCATAAAACCCAAAACCAGGCAAAATCCGAGTCCAGCTACTAAAATCAAAACTCAGCTTTTAGAACAGTGGGTCCGTGACCCTGCTCCAAAGCAAGGCCAACTACTGGATGAAGCTGCTGCCGCCTTTAACAATGACACTACTCCCTATTGGCAAATAAAACGTTTGTCAAGAAGAACGTTGAATCTTTATCTTAAGGGAGAGTCCCCGTGGTGGGCAGAATGAAGAAGTCTAGCATAGGCTTCCGAAGAATCGGAAGAAGAAACAGCCAGAAAAGCAAACCAAAATTAACAAGAGGAACAGAAATAAAAGTGAAATAATGAAACTTTAAATAAACTGGGCATATGAGAAGTGACAGGTAATGTTGCAAGGCTAAATGGTGTGTACAACTGTTTAACTATAATTTTTCTCATATAATGCTCTCTTCTATCGTTTTTTTAACATTTTTTATTGATTTATAATCATTTTACAATGTTGTGTCAAATTCCAGTGTTCAGCACAATTTTTCAGTCATTCATGGACATATACACACTCATTGCCACCTTTTTTTCTCTGTGAGTTATCATAACATTTTGTGTATATTTCCCTGTGCTATACAGTGTAATTTTGTTTATCTATTCTACAATTTTGAAATCCCAGTCTATCCCTTCTCTTCTATCATTTAATAACCCTATAATACACATGTTCTATTATTAGGAAAGAGACAGAGTATAAATACTAAATATGTGATATACAATATGTGGCTTGCTTATATACCTGCTAGTGTAGAAGGAATGAATATGTCATATGCTAAATATCTTCTTTTAATCCTCTGAGAATCCACATAAAAATAAACTATAATACATAACAAATATAATTACCAAATGGAAAGAAAAATAAAAACAAAGGGAGTAGTACTGAGACATATTTCTCCACAACACTCCTCCCACCTCCAACCACAAACCTTCTCAGGGACTTGAGAGAACCGAGCCCACCTTCTCTGATATCCAGGTAATGTTTGCAAAATTCTGAAATAGAAAACCCGTGGCTTGTTGCATATTGTATTAAGATTGCCCCAAGCTATGTCAGCTGTGGTTCAGGATCTGGTAGAGTCTCTCAATCTGTTCTTTAAAGAAGGAAGATGAAATAATTGAGTTAATTATATAAAAAGAACTCATCTATTCATTGAAATAAAAAAAGGTAATTACTGAAAAACAGTGGAAGACAATGAAACTGATCTTTCTTTAGAGGTGCTGACAAAAAATCCTATCATAAGCTCTGAATTCCTGGGCCAAAGAGAATTCTGAATTCATTGGAAAGGAAATGTGACACAGATCCAAGTCTTATGCAGAATATTCTATTGCTCCTTTGTAGAATGGATAATACTGTTTATAATGAAACCTGTCTGTGGAAGCCCCTCAAAAGTAAACAGAAGAGAGGAGATCATAAATTGGCTAGTTGGAGAGGGTGTGGAGAAAAGCGAACCTTTCTACACTGTTGGTGGGAATGTAATTTGGTGCAACCACTATGGAGAACAGTATGGAGGTTCCTTAAAAAACTAAAAACAGAGTTATCATATGATCCAGCAATCCCACTCCTGGACATATATCCAGAGAAAAACTGTAATTCGAAAAGATGCAGCAGCACTATTTACAATAGCCAAGACTGGAAACAACTTAAATGTCCACTGACAGATGAATGGACAAAGATGTAGTATACATATACAGTAGAATATTACTCAGCCATAAAAAATAATGCTATTTGCAGCAACATGGATGGACCCAGATATTATCTGAGTGAAGTCAGAAAGAGAAAAACAAATGTCGTACGATACCACTTATACATGCAATCTAAAAAAATGACACAAATGAACTTATTTACAAAACAGAAACAGACTCACAGGCATAGAAACAATCTTATGATTACCAAAGGGGAAAATGAGGGGGAGGGATAAATCAGGAGTTTGTTAGCAGATACTACTATATACGAAGTAGGTAAACAACAAGGTCCTACTGTATAGCACAGGGAACTATAGTCTTGCAATAACTTATAATGAAAAAGAGTATATGTATAATCGAATCACTATGCCATACACCAGAAACTAATACAACATTGTAAATCGAATATACTTCAAAATAAATTTTAAATAATTTTTTAAAATTTTTTAAAAAATACTTAAAAAAAATAAATTGACTAGTAACTCTACAGCCACTCCCACTAAACTGAAATCTCTTAGCTGGAATAAGAAATCACTGTTAAAGAATAATATGAAAAATCCTGCAGATGTTAACAATAAGATGAATAGGCCAGACAGCAGAGAACTTTCAAATTTCCTTCTTTCCTCCTCTCTGCCAAGACTCCATAGGGCAGAATGATGGGGAATGCTTAGGCATTTACATTCTTCCTGTTGCCCCAAATAACTGCTTCAAACACCACCTTTACTATCACTGCCCTGATGAAAATCTGTCATGCTGATACTCAGTTTTGCAAATCACAGAAAAATCTCAGGACATGACAAGATGCCTGGTTAAGATAGAATCAGAACCAACCTCTTGTTTTATTACATGGATTGCCCTGTGGGGCGGGGGTGGCGGGGAGAACCGGCAGAAGAGCTGCAGGGGATGAGTGGTTGGGATACTGTCATGTTCCAGCTTGGAGACGCCTTACCCAGGCCCTCTACATAGAAGAAAATTGGGCCAAAGAAATCTCCTAAGAATCCTCCATTTCATCCACCACAGGTCTCCAAGTGGCCACAGCTACTAAAACAGGAGAACAGGGGCTACTAACTGAAAGGATTCATGCTTCTGTACCTTCATTTCCCCTCCAGTACTTAGTCAAGGCTCTGTGGAAAGGAAATCATTAAGCGGACATTGAATGAAGTCTTAAAACAGAACTGACAGCCAAATTGCAGAATTCATACCAGACTCCTTTGGTTGCCTCAAATCATTGACTTAGGGCCCTTGGAATACGGAAAATTATTTCTACCCCCTTCTTTCAACATTAACATGCCTCAAGTGGAGTTGCCACAGGTCTGGATTTGAGCCTGATAATGCATGTAACTTTAAAGAGGGGAGACACACACAGGAAACCCAGGCCGGGCCTGTGTCCTCAACTTTACAATCGGCTGAGAATGCTTAAGGTCTTGAGGTTTTGAGTCTCCTTGTAGGCATTTAGGGGGGCACTATTTTATTAATGCCCTATATCGCTGGAATCCCAGCTTGGAAAAGTGGCATATTTGGTGCTGAGATATCACTGGATTCCCTGAAATAACAGGCTTCTGCCAGGTATCAAAATAGGATTCCACATTTTAATGTTAACTTTGAAAAATGATTACATAATGCTATAAAACACATAGACATTGCCTAATGTAACATAATCACTGCCCCAGTGATCATCCACTTTTCGGCCAGTCTGATATTTGCTTGTCAAAATTCACAAGTATACACACACACACACACACACACAAAGAAAACCCACCATGGGGATTAGCCATGTTTGTGCAACTACTTAGGTTTTCACAACTATTTTTTTGGGCAGAATAACAAAAGTTTTATTAACAAATCCTGGTGTAAGATCCTAAACAAATAGTTTTGCCATTTAGATTGGATGATTGGAGGTTTGTTTCTTTAAACATGTGCTTGTGTGTGTGAATTTTTTTAATTTAAGTATAGTCCATTTACAATGTCGTGTTAATTTCTGGTGTACGTCATAGTGACTCAGGGTACATGTATATATTCCTTTTCATAATAGGCTACCACAAGGAATTGAATATAGTTCCCTGTGCTGTACAGCAGGACCTTGCTGTTTATCTGTTTTATAAATAGCAGTTAGTAGGTTTTGGTAACTTTTGGAGGATGCTAATATGCCCATATCACAACTTCTGAAGCTACCGAGATTTACTCTGTATCAAGTCTCTGAGGGGCTTATGTTATTCTTAGGCTGACCCACAGACACAAGAGTCAGAGGATATGTTTGTTTTGTTTATGTTTTTATTATAAAGAGCTATCCTTCATTGAACAGTAAAATACAAAACTCCTTAAAATGATTACATGAAGCCAAGAATGAGGACCCTGAAAACTTACTCTGCTAAAGGAAGAGACCCTTCTTGGTGGAAAGGACACTGATGGGCCCCAAGTGTTGGAAGGTTAGCATGTAGTGTCATGTGATGCAAGGAGCATCGTACAAGGTGAAGTCTTGTCCCCAAGAGAGTTCAGACTTCAGCACAATCATTCCCCAAGGGGTGCTCTCTTTCATTCTAATCCATTCTAAATCATTCAAATTCACTCTAAGGAGAAATTGAATTTTTAAAGTCTATGAAGTGGGCCCCACGCTCCTTTGAAAGTACTTTTCCTTTGTTCTAGATACATTCCTCTTGTCCTACTTTGGGTCCCTGAAATTGACCAAAAAAGACTGGAAGATGCTGTTTGGGATCAGGTTAGATCGTGAGGAACTTAAAGGGCTCACCAACCCAGGAGATCCTACCAGAGTACATTTGCTCTCTTTTCCTGTGAACCATCACTTCACTGCAAAGGGTAAACTGGTTTATGAAGGAAAGCAGTATCGGCCTTAGTTCTCAGTGTGAAAACCAGTGGAGGAAGAAAAATGGATAAATTCCAGAAATTTTCCCTCTAGCCCACGATCTGTAGGCTATAGCCAAGCCAACGGAGTCACAGGGGGTGTTCTGCACGTGTTTGGTTTTTCTGTGCCTCGTAGTTAGAGCTCATCGCTGCCTTACCCTGTGAGATGCACCCTGCCGAGTTATCAGGCCGAGTGCAGCCTGATCTGTGTTAAATGGGTTTTCTCTACTGGCCTGCAGCAAAATGTAAATGAATGTAATAGCAGGCATTTATTTATGAAACAGGGAAATCCCCAAGAAACTAGTGTCAAAATGACTCCCAGGGGATCTAGATTAATTTGCATCTGTTCATCCTGTGCCTGCTGTATACTGAGAACATGTGTCCTGTCTACAGCAAAAAACAAAAACAAAAACCCCTCCAAATTATATTGATGTATTTGATATACATTATTACTTCCTGAGCCCTCATGACAGATTTCTGTGACTTCTTAACTGCTACAATAATCAAATGATTATTAATTTTTTCTAATTATTTTACATACTATGTTAAGATCTTACGGCTAATAACCATATCTTCAACACTACACTATCAATAAATTAAAAAGCACTATGGAAACAAATTATCCAAGTGAGTTTCCCTCACCAAAGCATATATTGACATTAATTTGGTATTTAAATTGTTTTCTGTGCTCTCTTCTTGAGACAATATCTTGCTTTTACCTCTGTACTCAGAAGTGTCTCTTCCCCAGAGCACATGGTTTAATTATGCATTGGCACTGTTGATGGAAAAGGGCAAGATGGCAAGTAAATTGCCATATAATCACAGCCTAGTAGCTCTTAAAATGGCAGTGGTTGAGGGAAATAAATAGCAATTTCACAAGTGTAACAGAGTGCGTAGGAAATATCCTGCTAATGCTCAGATCCAAATGTTTTCCTTTTTAAGGCAGAATTTGAATTAAAGGGGGAATATTCTTAGACTCCACTGATTATACAAACCCGAATCCAACTGAGGATTTAATGAAAATTTCAATGAAGAGTTTAATAAAGAAGGTGTCTATCTAGGGACATGCTATTCATTCATTCAGGGAATATTTATGTAGCACTTAATTATACCAGACCCTATTCCATGAAGGTTCAAGAACCAACTGGTAGTATTATCTACAACTGAGATTAGAATCTACTTCTGTGGTGAGTCTATTTTCTCAGAGGAGGGTGGGCATATCCTCAAAGTGTCACATAAAATTGGGAAGTGGAATTCCCAAACGCAAAATAACTTGGGGATTAATATTGCTGGCACAGAATTGGACTGCCTGGGTTCAAATCACTGCTGTACCACTCACCAACTGAATGACCTTGGGCAGCAGACAGAAACTTTCTGAACTTCAGTTTTCTTGTTTGTGTCGTAATAAAAGTATTTACCTCTTTCAGTACTTGAGCATGAAAAAAATGACATCCATTCTGAGTTCTGTGAGCTTAACTACGCAGAATGCTTAATGATATCACGTTGGATTCTGAGCCAAAGGAGCTGAGCCTCTGATCTTCATGGTGGGTCTATGTGTAGAGACAATTCAGGCAGACTCAATACTGTACATCATATGCATCCTTCAGATTCTGACTTTAAACACTTCTGGCAGATTGGGGAACAAGGCTGAAGCCAGCCTATTAACCTCAGTAATTTTTGTATGACAGGAGGAAAGGCTTGAACTGATGGGCAAGTGTAGAAAGTGATGAGGTGTTCTATCATCTCTGCCCCTGAGCAGCCTTCTGCACAAACTCTTTCAGTTTTTAATCTCCAAAGTTTTCTGATTTTAAAAGACGTTAAGAACTAACACATATACTAGAACAGCAAAAAAAAACAAAAAACAAAAACCCTGAAACCCCCTGAATTCAAAATTATGTCTTTACCTTTATATAATTTTCTACAAATGTTCTATTTCATTATCCTTACAGAATAGCTTCACATAAATTTCAAAACCATTTCCATAAAAACTAGATGTTAGAATAGGCTATGCCCAGGGGACATTACAGAGAACAGGGAACTTCGAGATCCAGCCATCTGATCATTTTATTTTTCAACCATCCAAACTATGGTCTGTAGTCAGTTGACTATGGTGGTGCTATTTGTCACGAGGAAGACAGAAATGATTCACATAAACATAGACTATTTATATACACAAATACAAAGTGAAGATTAGCCAATTACCTCCCTCATTTTATTCAATAAATCCTTCTTAAACTCACACTCTGTACTAAGTACTGGGCTGAATTAAAATAACACAAAAACCATACCTGTCCTCAAGCAGCTTATAAGCCGAGTACATAAATGAAACACACACATATACACAGTTCTAGGTATGTGGTTCATGCAAAATAATTAGCACCAATTAAGCTGACCAGAAACACAAACAAATAAGAAATCTTTGCTGAGATGTTCCTAGAAAGCTTAACTAAGGTGGTAGCATTAATTGGCTGAATAGAGTTTTTCACAGAACATCGTAGGCTTTCAAATAGTACTTGATAAAATAATTATTCACTCACTACTTTTTAATCATCCAAAATGTAGGGTGGCCATTCTAAGTGGAGAGACCTGTGTGAGCCAAGACTTACAGAAATCTTATCCATCCCTCACCATCTAACACAAACGAAATCTCTTTGGGGAAGGTTTCTGATTTCCCCAGTACTGTTTATAGCTGGTTTCCATTGTTATGGTCTACTTGGCATGGTAGAAACGCCTGTGCTTATTTTAGCCTTCATCATTCAGTAAGTCATAAGCTTCTCATCCTGTTCCTCTTCATCCATAAACACCCTCCTGACACCACCAATAATTTGTTTAAAGAATGAATGAACCCCAGGAACAAACTTCAAAGAGTGGTGAATGCTTTAAAGATAACCCAAGCCTTCCACACTTTGTGCTGTGATGTAGCCAATTTCAGAGCAGTACAAAATTAAGCAGCTTACAGAATGGATTTGTTTATTCTCAAGCTTTCTCCTGAGAGATGAACTCTCTGAATTGAGTCATATCCTTTGAACTTAGCTGATCCTGATTTATCTTTATGACTCTTGGCTCCACTTATACACACAAAAAAAGAGGAACTGGGCAAAGACCTGGTAGGTTGAATCAACGTCAAAAATCAATTTTGAACACTCTTTTCTTCCCCTTCAATAGCAGATTATTTTTATTTTTCCCTGAATTGCTCAAATGACAAGGTGAAACTTCAGTTTCACTTTTCCTGGTGATATACAGCCTAAGTGTTAGTTGAAGCTAAATCTTTGCTACATGTACACAAACCTCTCCAGAATCCCAAGGTCCAAAAATGTATCTCAGAGAGAAATGAAGTGAGAATGATTGGTACCTATAGGTCATGCAGACCAAGAATCTGAATTATTCTAGCCAAAAATACCTGCTTCCATCATGACAGTGTGAAAAGAGCAACTAGAAGTTGGGCAATGAGGGGTTTATTTCTGTGCTGCCATTTTCCAATCTGTAGGACCTGGGAGAAATCATCTAGTTATTTATTCACACAGTTTCCCCATTTATAAGGCCTATTTCCCTTCCAGTGCTGAGACTTTATGATCCTAAAGGTGAAACCTCTTCCCTGGAGCTGCTGAAATCGGCTAGAGGACTGGGCTTACACACGGTGGTCCAGCCCGTTAACAGTGGTTCCTTCCTTTCAATATCTCCCATATGAGGCTTCGCTGTGCAGGTATAGGTACCCTTCATTATTCAACCTCTTTATCTACAAGATTTTAGAAATCAATCACCTGTCAGTGTCTTTATTTTGTAGCTGTTTTGGAATTTGAGTGAACAGAATAGGGAACAATTTTATGGAGCAGGTAACAGATCCGTGCAGGTGTCAGCAAAGCTTAAGTAAGCCAAATTAGCTTCACGGCGTTTACCTTTCTCCTGTCAGTGCACGTGCGTGCAGAGTCAGCTCTCAAGATATTATGTCTTCTACTCTGAATTATTCTTCACTTAACCCATCCGTAAACCAGGAGGGTCTCCATCTCAAAAGTCTACCAGGGCCAAAAAGATAATATAATACAGGAAAAGAAAGTAGTAGGGTGAAATACAGCATATATACCATACCTGAGAACACTGAAATTAGTTTAAAATAAAAAAGTAAAACAAAAACACATACCAGCAAAATAAAACAATTCTTCCTGTCCAGCTTGGCCAGATGTTGTAATCCTTGTCATAAACTTTTTAAAATTAGAGTCCGTCTTAGTCAGCCCTATAGCTCCTGCATCATCTATTAAGTGCTCAGTAAGTATTTGCTGAATTAATCTCAGAACAGTCCTGGAAATTTAGACATACTGACACCTCATGGGGGAGAGGGATTGCTTATGACTGTAAGGTAGAAGCCACAGAACTTTGTTAGAGCCAATATTTGCCAAATGCTTATTAAAGTAAGATTTTCACATGGAATCTCATTTAATTCTCACAAAAGCCCCAAGAGCTAACTACCCTAATTACCACATTTAAAGTTAATGAAACCAGGTCTTCAGTTAAGAAATTGCCCAAGGTCATTAGCAAGGGGACTGAGACTTGGGTGAAATTCTGTCTGAATTTGAACTTTAGGTTTAAGGGGGAAAAAAATCTTTACACTTTTTTCCTATGTCACTGTTTTGTATTACAATGAAAATACGTTTATTAAATGACTTCAACTGAAGTTATTACAACTTTTTAGAATATTCAAAAATAAATGTGTTTCTTTTAGTCTCTTGTTAGATAAAACTTTGTATTTATAACTGCCTACTCTAAATCTTATAACTCTAATGCTTAACAGTGTGCCAAAAGTCCCCCCGAAGATTGGTTCTAAACTCCTCTTCAGACTTATTTCGTATCACAGCTGAAAGTAGAAGGAGGAAGATTATTCAGCCATGAGAAAGAAAGAACTCCTGCCATTTACAACAACATGGATGGACCTTGAGGGCATTATGCTAGAAATAAGCCAGAGAGAGAAAGACAAATGCTGCATTGTATCAACTTACAGGTGGAATTTGAAAAACAAAAATCAAACTCTTGGAAACAGAGGTAGGAAAGGGTTGTCAGGATCAAAAGAGTGAGGGAAATAGGGAGAGGCTGGTAAAAGGGTACAAACTTTTAGCTATAAAATGATTCAGGTCTAAGCATCCAGTGGAAAACATGGTGACTACCACTGATGACACTGAACTGTTTAACTGAAATTTGCTAAGAGTAGAACTTAAATATTCTTACCAAAAACAAACAAACAAAAAAAGATAAACATGTGAAGTGATAGATATGTTAACTAGATGGGGTAGAGGTAACTGTTTCCCAACGTATGCATAAATCCTCACGCTGTTCACTCTAACTATCTTACAACTTTATGTCAATTATACCTCAATAAAACTGAATTTTTTTTAAAAAAAAGAGGAAGAAAGTGAAGGGAGGAAGGAAGTAGAACCTTCTCTGACTTCTCTGATTTTCCTATGAGGCTAAAATTAAAATATTCGCCCTCCAGACACCTCCTACCTGCTCAACATCTGTTCACTTGTGGTCAGGATGCTTTTTCTTGGTTCTTGCTCCTATTGAATTCTATTAATAGAAGTGTTATGTCTGTTCCAGAGCTCACATCTCATTTGTAGACTTCTCCAGTCACACTGACTCTTCTGGTTTACTCATCCCCTTAAGAGGCAGTCACTCCCCATCTCCCTCCTCCTACCTACTATTTAATCAACAGACAATAACTGTAGGCAATTTAACAGCCTTCCTTCGCTGCAAAGCCCCCTCAAATGAAAACTACAAGAGTCCCCCCCCCCCAAACATCCCAAAGGAAGGCAGTAT
The DNA here is from genome assembly GCF_048564905.1 of Vicugna pacos. Classification (NCBI taxonomy): domain Eukaryota; kingdom Metazoa; phylum Chordata; class Mammalia; order Artiodactyla; family Camelidae; genus Vicugna; species Vicugna pacos. Next base: position 68,932,776 of record NC_132997.1, on the reverse strand, counting down.
AACATCAAGTCAAAACAGACTTTTGAGTCAGGCTGATCTGAGACTGAACTTTCATTCTCATTACTTTCTAACTGCTATGTCCTTGGAAAATTCAGTTTTCTCATCTATAAAATGAGAGGATGCCGTCTCTCTCATGTAACTGTTACAAAGATAAAAGTAAAAGTAGAGAATGGGCTGTGTGAAAGAACTGTAGCCATCTTTAAAATAAGCAAGAACGAACACTTCACAAGCAAAAACAATATCCCATCTGCTAGGGTACAGCAGAATGCAACACTTGAGTATTTTGAGTTGTGACCAAAATCAATCTGCTTTTTATGTTTTATGTCCTTGCCAGGAAAGGACAAAGCCTCTGCCCGTCATTGGAAGCTCCCTGACCTTAGCTGGTCATGAAGATCTCGGGAGGCCAGAAAGGAGTGCCTACACTTCTTGACTACTCCCTGTAGCATGCCTTCATCTCCCGGTATGAACATCTATCCCCTTCTGCCTTAGATCCTCTTCCTCCCTTCCTGCAGCTGCTCCCAGAGAGGAAGCTAGCATTTCTTAATTCACTAGGCTGTCCCCTAATCCATCCAGGCAATCCCACATGTCCCTAATCCTCATGTTCTTCTGTGTGAGACAAAGACAAAGATGGAGCTCTTGCTAAAACTGATCACCTGTCCCAACACAACATGCTGCCTATAGATGCTTAAAAGGCCCTTCGCCCACCACGACAGAGAAGCTCATTCTGCCAGAGCCATATGAGAAGCATGGCCCTCCTATGGTCCCTTCCCTCTGCCCACTGCTTTCAAGTTTTTCCACGATCTTTCTCTCCATTGACCCCATAAACAATTTTGATTCCAGATCAGTTTTCTGAGAGGCAGCAGGAGAAGCTGGCTAAGAGTACAATTCTAGCTACAAAGAGACATGGATTTGGGTTCTGTCCACCACGGAGGTCTCAGCTGTAAAAGCCAGCGTGGCTGCAGCCAGCACACATGTACCTGCTGTGAATTGTGTCCTCCCGGTGGACACAGTTTGGGGTGAGGAACAGAAGCTGGATTTCATGCCCCACTTACCGCCTTGCCCAACTGTATGCATCCATTCTGAAAATAATCCAGTACTTACTTCATAGGTGTTTGGAGAATGAAGTAAGACAGTAAAGGCACATGGTAAGCACCCAACATATAGTAACTTATCCTTTCTATCCATCAGTCACAGCACTGCAAGGGTGAAGGGGATTCTCTCATTTTCTCTAGCCTTGTTCTTCCATTTCACAATCAACAAATATTGCAAGTTTCATATAAGTGAAATGTTTTATTGCTGAGCTCATCTGAAAAACTCACTGAAAATGTTTTGAATTTTACCAAGTGAAAACTGGAAATATTTTATCAAAAGGCTTCATCAGCAGTTCCCCAAATTAAATGGCAGTGGAAAATTGATAAGGAGTATTTTTCTCATCGCTTTCTGGTGTGCAGAGCAAGACAAGAAGCCCCAAATGGAATCATTTAGGAGACTCCTCTCACCAAACCAAGACTTAATTACAGCTTCGGCACTCCCAGAAATGGGATCTTGCACCAATCAAAAATCACCTCTTCGTGAAAGACTTATACACGGAGAAGTACAAAACATTGATTAAGGATATTAAATATGACTTACAGAAATGAAAAGATATCCCATGTTCTTGGATTGGAAGAATTAGTATTGTTAAAATGGCCATACTGCTCAAGGCAATCTACAGGTTTAATGTGATCCCTATCAAATTACCCAGGACATTTTTCACAGAACTAGAATAAACAATCCTAAAATTTTTATGGACTCACCAAAGACCCAGAATTTTGAAAGCAATATTGAAGAAAAAGAACAAAGCTAGAGGAATAACCCTCCCAGACTTCAGACAATACTACACAGCTACAGTAATCAAAACACCACGGTATCGGCATAAAAAACAGACATATGGATCAATGGAACAGAGTAGAGAGCCCAGAAATAAAGCCACAGACCTATGGTCAACTAATCTTCGACAAAGAAGGCAAGAATATACAATGGAGAAAAGACAGTCTCTTCAGCAAGTGGATGGCAGCATGTAAATCAGTGAAGTTAGAACACTCCCTCACTCTATACACAAAAATAAACTCAAAACGGCTTAAAGACTTAAATATAAGACATGACAAATCTCTTAGAAGGAAACATAGGCAAAACATTCTCTGACATAAATCTTGGCAATGTTCTCCTAGGAAAGTCTACCCAGGCAATAGAAATAAGAGCAAAAATAAACAAATGGGACCTAATTAAACTTACAAGCTTTTGCACAACAAAGAAACTATAAGCAAAACAAAATGACAACCTAAAGAATGGGAGAAATGATTTGCAAATGATGAGACTGACAGAAGTTTAATTTCCAGAATACATAAACAGCTCATACAACTTAATAACAAAAGCAAAAAAAAAAAAAAATGGGCAGAAGACCTAAACAAGCAATTCTCCAATGAAGACATACAAATGGCCCATAGGAACATGAAAAAATGCTAATATCAATAATTATCAGAGAAATGCAAATCAAAACTATAATGAGGTTATTACCTGACACCAGTCAGAATGGCCATGAAAAGTCCATGAATGATAAATGCTGGAGAGGGTGTGGAGAAAAGGGAACCCTCCTACACTGCTGGTGGGAATGCAGTTTGGTGCAGCCATTATGGAAAACAGTATGGAGATTCCTCAAAAAACTAAAAACAGACTTACCATATGATCCAGCAATCCAATTCTGGGTATATATCCATAGGGAACTCTAATTCAAAAAGATACACACACCCCAATGTTCACAGCAGCACTATATACAATAGCCAAGACATGGAAGCAACCTAAATGTCTATCAACAGACGACTGGACAAAGAAACTATGGGGGGGGTGTCTATCTATCTATCTATACACACACACATACACAATGGAATAATACTCAGCCATAAAAAATAATACCATTTGGAGCAACATGGGATGGACCCGTACACTGTCATTTTAGGTGAAGTAAGCCAAAATTAGAAAGAATAATACCACATGATATCACTTATATGTGGAATCTTAAAAAAAAAGACACAAACGAACCTATTTACAAAACAGAAACAGACTCACAGACATAGAAAACAAACTTATGGTTCCCAGAGGGGAAGGAGTGGGAGTGGAGAGATACATTGGGAGTTTGGAGTTTGCAGATACTAACTACTATATATAAAATATATAAACAACAAGATCCTACTGTACAGCACAGGGAACTATATTCAACAGCTTGTAGCGGCCAATAATGAAAAAGAATATGAAAAGGTATATGTATGTGTGTGTGTGTATGTATATATAAACTGAATCACTATGCTGTACATCAGAAATTAATATTGTAAACCAACTATACTTCAATTAAAAAAAAAATCACCTCTTCAGCACTGTTAGGTTATCTGCCTGATAGACACCTGCTATACCCTCAAGGAAAGTAACTTTGCAATAACCAACCTGCTTTTTTGCCTACTATAACTTGCTGGTTCCTGCTCTCTGCTGGCATAAAAGTCTTTCATTTTGTGCAGTTCCCTGGAGCTCCTTTTTCTCTGCTAGATTGGATGCTGCCTGATTCAAATTGATTTTTGCTCAGATAAACTCTTCAAGTTTTTAATATGCCTCAGTTTATCTTTTAACATCAGACAGGATCAAATAACTTAAAATTCTCAAAAGATCATCTAGAGAACACTCAATGGCTTCCTGAAACAAAGTTTCCTTGAACAAAAGTTTTTAAATATGAGCTGAGTATTAGATGATGTTTAGAAACTATTACTGTTTGTTAGGTATGATAGATATGGTCTTGTGGCTATATGGGAAAATATTTTTAGAGATGCATGCTGAGAAATTTAAGAATGACATATCATCTCATTAATTTACTTTAAAATAGTTCGGCAATAATGTATGCCATGTCAGTAGGAAGTTTACATAAAAATAATTCAGGCAAGAAGAAGAAAATGTGGAAAAAATTCATATTTGTTGACTATAGAAGATGGTTATTTGCATATTCTTTCTACATTCTATGTTTGAAATTTGTTATTAAACAGGAAAAAGAGATAAGGTTACCAATTGCTTGGCAAATAGAAAAAATATAAAAAGAAATTAGTTCTTAATATCCAACTCTATTTCAAAAAGTGTTTAAGTAACTTTTGGCCTGTCTGACTTTGTGCACAGAGGAATGAAGATTCTCTATCAACCAAAAAAACAGAATGCACTCAATAATGAATCCTTATAATTATCCAAAATAAGCAACAGTCACCAGATGGTTTCCATTATTATTATTGTCTCCATTCTTCTCAAGAGGGACTTATTCTCAAGCATGTATTTTTATATATCATTTTAATATTGAAGGGCAGAATATACCACCTCAAAATATACCTCTTTGGCATAAGGATTATTGTAGGTTGGTTATTTTTAAGAAACAGCAGACATAGGAAAAGTTCTGAAAATTGAGTACAGGTTACCCTTTTGTGAGAGACATTTACATTTATAAGGGAAGTCTCCATCTCTCTGTATCAGGAAGAGAAAAGTTTCTAGAGATTCAGAATCATCCTAAACAGTAAACAAGGGTAAGGTGCTTACGCAGATTTCAGTTGAAAATCACCTTACCCTTGTTTACTGTGCTTTACCTGGTCACCTCCCATAATTGACTCCCTCCCTGCCCAACATCTTCTTTTGTCTTTATTGGGAGATGTTATTTAACTGAGGGGTTGGACCATTTCAGGGAGTTAGTTTTCCTGGGTATCTTCCATGTGTACAGGAGGTATAAACTTCTGTTTGCTTTTCTCCTGTTAATCTTTTTATTACAGAGATGTTCAGCCAAGAACCTAGATGGGTAGAGGAAAAATAATCTTTTCTCCTTCACAATGTATTACTGTCTGTGTCTATTTTTAGTTTACTTTTGAATTTATTAATAATATTGCTTCATTCTACTTAATTTCATAGTTATTTTCTCTGTATAGCAAATGATTCTTATTTTTCATTTACAGAAATTTCCTTTTCAAATAAGTTTACTTCAGTGAAAAAGTGAACTGATTTTAAGGAAAACATTGGCAAAAAATTATAAAGATGATAAGTGAGTGGCTGAAGTTTGGCAAATACCGAGTTAAAGAAAAGAGAAAAATTAAACTGAGTTTTAACAAGTTATGTTCTGTAAAACATTAGTCCCAAAATATGCTCCCCAAAAGAATAATGCTTCTCAGTAAAATAGGTTTGGGAAAAGCTGTATGCCACATTGCCTTGGAGCAGATTCACAATGTACATTAGCATATTCAAAGCTTGGAGAAAGTCCGCAATAAAGAAACTCATTTAATTTTAAGTCAGCAGTTCCCAAATTTATTTGACCAGATAACTTTTTTTCCTCCTAAATAAAACTATTAACATTGAGATCGATTTTAGGAACCATTAGTGTTAAGGGATTTCATGTTTAAAGAAGGGCTTGCCTGGATTAATGAGAGATGGACCTCAACTGGGAGCTGCCTTTCTCCCTCTCCTCCCTTCCTTGGTCCTTCTTTCAGAGAATCAGAGGGCAGATAAGCCGACAAAACACTGGGGGCTGATATGGAGGAGAGAAGACCCAAATGAGAGATGAGCTGTTGATTAGCTCAGCAGCAGGTCATATCCTATCACAGAAATAACTCAGCAGGAATCTCAGTGGTAGTCAACTCTGCATAAGCAGCTGGGAGGAGAGGAGGTTTAAAGGCTGAGTTAAGGGAAAATGGAGGTGCTCTGTAAGTTACAAAAGTAGCTCAGTAGAACTCAACGTTGATCTTGAGGAGTCTTGTTTGCTTTCAAAACGCATTCTAGACCTTAACCTTCAAACATCGGTTACCCTTTTATTTCTGACGTCTACCTACTTTGTGCTGTGTACTCAAAAATAGTCTAGGTGATGAAAACTACTGGCTAAAAGATAGGAAAGTGTGCTTCATGAAATTAAAAATGAATTATAAAGAATTATTTTCAGTGTCTGCTTAAGGTTGGTTTAAATCTGTCTGTTTAATAAAGATGCTTTTAAAAAGTATCAAAGGGTCCAAAATTCAGAGAGAAATATATGAATGGAATGAAGAAAAAGACGACTACCGTAAATATCTGGGCATGGCCTCATTCTGTAAACCCAAGATGCAAAATGCAAATGAAGACATGGAAGAGAGTTTCATCCTATACACCCTGAAACAGTAAACAAAACAGCGTTGGGCCAGCGACGCTGGACCTCTCCGGGATGAACAGCACTCAATGATGAAGGGCTGATGCATTTTCAAAGCAAAGAAGAGAAGCCCAAAATACATCTATGTGCCTAACATATCTTAAGCATGTTGTAACATCAACCATTAATTCCTTCATGGAAACCATCCTGTCCATTTTTTCCCAATATTTCTCAGTGTGATATGTCTGGGAGGGCTTATATTCTTCCATTACATTGGAAAAAAAAAAAGAAAATAACATGACTAGATAAATTTAAGCTGATTCACTGCAGCAGACAGCAGCTGAATAACTGGGGAAGGAAGCCAATATTTTCCCAAAACATATAAATTAAAGAAATTTGACAAAGGAAAAAATGTCTATTTTGTTTTTCCAAATTATGAATGTGCTAGAAACAGACTGTGAATTACAGATAGTGTGAGAACCAGCCATGTCAATCATTTTCAGATGTGGGGAGTCCTACATGCTAATGCCTACTTATTCCTATAAAATCTTACCGTCTTTCCGAAACAACCAGACTTGCCTTCTCCTGGAGTGGGGATGAAGGCAGGATGTCATGAGTAAGCCTGATGCATAGTGACACAGCACATGACACGGTTACAACATGGTGGGGTTTCAGAGTCCACACACATCACATCATCCATGCTCAACCTCACTCGGGAGTGAGCTGCAGAAGTAAAGGGAAAAGTATGGTTCAGTGAAGTTGAACAGTCCTATAGATCTTTTACAATGGTCTGAGTCCACAAGCCAAGGTCTCTTTCTCATCCTTCAAGGCTGTCCTCTCAGAGGCAGGGACATGTTCTTTCTTCACCCATTTTTGCATCTGCAAAATGAAAGCGATGGATAGATGATACGCCTCAGGCCTTTCCAGGTTTTTGAGTGCTATAAAAGTTTCTTCCTCTAGGTTCATTTTGCTTTTCTTTTTATTTGGCCTCCCAATTTCAGACAGAACCTCTTCTTTGATATGATTGTCTTCTGTAATTACCACCAGCAAAATAACTTCACGCTTGCTTTACACAATGGTACGTGAGGAAGCCCACAGTGCAGAGCTGAGAGGACACCGAATCTCAAATGCAGCTGCTCTGACATGGCAATTCTTTGCCTCCTCCTAGACCCACAACCACTAGAGACCGGAGACAGGGTATCTGGGCATGGAGTTTCTCTCTACAAAAAGAAGTAAGTTACTTGTCTCCTCTATGCTAGTCTAGACACTGACTTGTGAATTAAGTGACTTCAGGCACACACTTACCTCAGCTGGGCACAGTATGCCATGTAATGGGGATGAACAAATCTGACTCCATATTAGATTCACTCTTTGTGCTCTGTTTCCTGTGCTTAGTCATACCAATTCTGCACCTTCTGTCAAAGAATGTTGCCTATTGCCTATGGCCTGAAATATACAACACAGCCCACTCTCAAGGCTCTGACCTTTAAGGGTGTAAAATTTTTCCATTCATATAGAGATAAAAACTTGCAGAACAGAGAATAACACTGGTCTTGTGGAGGCTTACAGGACCATCATGACCTGACCTATGTGGACAGCTGCAAAAACAAAGGATTCTGACTCCAGGAAGTTTGGAACAACCAACCACGCTCCCTTTCCTTTTTAGTTTAAAAGGAGCCTGAATTTCTAACTTGAGGAAGATGGTTCTCAAGAACATTAGATGGGGGCATCTTCTCAATCTGCTGACTTTCTGAATAAAGTCGTTATTCCTTGCCCCAACACTTTGTCTCCCGATTTACTGGCCTGTCGTGCAGTGAGCAGGATGAGTTTGTACTCGGTTAACACCCTTAGGTGAATATTAGACTATATGTTCTTTAAGGCACCTTTGGGCTTCAACAATCTGTGATTCCAAGTTGACTTCATTTCTGGACTCCTATTCCAGTTCCATAGGATATGGTAACACTTCTAAGAGCTTGCTGATTAGCCTAGAGCATGGGTCCTCAGAGCCAGGGGAAAAAGAGGGTCACCCTTTGGGTAATGCTTTTGGGATCTTTGAGCCAAAGACTTAAAGCAAGCTTATCAAAGACTGTGTGGTCAGAAAAAAAAAATCTGCTTCCCTACAACAGATGTGAACTGAGATCATCATCAGGGGCATTTCCAGCAAGCCAGTTTCTCCCAAACCATCAAATCACATCCTTCTGGTTAGGAAAACAAGGTTGTTTTTGTTTTGCCTTTGTCTTTATTTCCAAAATCAGCTGCCTATATCTCTAAATGGTGTAGAGACAAATATACATTACATAAAAATAAGGGGCTAAATTTTCCCTGTTGAAAATAAGGAAATAGACTTCTCCCCAGAACTCCCGTTACCCAGAGCATTTACTTTAGAAAATGTGTAAGTTCTTTCTCTGTCTTTTAGAAATGCATATAAGGCTTTTTAGAAACTAAATGAGCCTGAGCACAGCATGACCCATGACCCTAAGTGTCTGCTACATGATTAAGACTGGTCATGCCCCAGGAAATGCATAGCATGTGAAGCAGAAACTAACGAGATCAAATGAATCATTCAAAGTGCCTAGAACAGTGTTTGACGCTTACTAGGTATTATTTTCATTGCCCTTGAAACCTGCAGTTTTCTCCCTGCTGCCCTCAGTCTTTGGGCTCTGAAAGGCCTGTTAGAAAATCCAGTCTGTGGGTCGGCACAGCTGAGGACCAGACTTTGGACTCCAGTGACCTCCACCGAGGCTTAATCACCCTAGAACACCCAAAGAAACAGTTCATTCACATCCATGACTGTTTGGTCATCTCCTTAACTTTAAATTGAAATGAAGAAAAACAGACTTAAAGCCAATTGATCTAATTAATCACACTGTGCTTAGAAAGCTGTATTTTTTTCATATTTAATGAAACCTTAGAAAAATTCCTTAAGACTTATTAGGACTAAGACACTGAAAGAGTCTTTTCTGTAAGATGACAGATCAACTTTTTGGCCAAGACCTAAGCAACACTTTTCCTGGCTTCTCTCAATGCCCCTGTCTCAGTCAGTATCAACATGATCTCTTTCCAGAGAAATCCCAGTGGAGTTCTTATTAGGGTGACCATAGTTTTATTGTCTAGCCAAAAAACTTCAGTGTAAGGGGACCTGTAAGTAATTATGCCAAGATGTGAGCCCTGACTCTTCTTGGCAGCAGATACATGATTATACCCTGTTCTCTAAGAAGTCTGTCTGAGCCATCCCCCAGTTTCAGACATTCCCTCTCCCCCATGCCTTGGTCGAGTCCCTGTTTCCAGTTCACTGGAAAAGATGGGTTTTGTAAGATCAGAATACAATAAGCAATTTCACATCAAAGGCTCTTTCTCCATTTCTGTGGCTATCACACACAAGGAACCTATTAATTTGTAATTTACTCTTGCCAGTTCCAAAAATCTTTAAAGGTGTTTAAAGGCCACTTAAAATTGAATAAGATACAGAAACTCCAAGTATATAAGAAAAAAACAATAACTAGTATTTGTAGAGTGGTTACTCTGGAATGAGCACAGTACCACTTTATATACATTATCTCAATGAAGCCTCCTAGCAATCAATACCTGACCCCTGAGGACAGCACAGCGTGGGTAAGCCCTTCACCCAAAGTCACACAGCTTGTAAATGTCAGAACCTGGCTTACGTTTTATCCCAGGGAAAGTGTTCTTTAATAAAACTTCTAACTTGGTTATCTTTATGTTCTGTTTCATTTTTATCAGTATGTAAATCTGGATATGCTCTTACTTCTAAGTAAGTCCTTTTTTGTTGTTGAGATGAGTAAATTTATTACAATTGAATTAAGCAATAAATTAGCATTTTTCTTCTTTCACTAACACCAGTGCCCATTGGATGATTTTGTACTTAAAGGACTGTTAATCCTACATGATCAGTGATTAAATGCCTCAAAATGTTTTGGAAAGACATAAATTGCATTAAAAATTTTTTAATTGTGTGAGAGGTCATTAAGTTCTGGAAAATCTTCAAATTTCTTTCCTAAGGTTAATAGCAACTCAGAAGTATGTACACTCAATTTAAAGAGTTTATATAACATAAATCATATTCTTTCTGTGTTCCTGAAAATCAGTAACTTTGTTGATACATATAGCCTCAAAAAATGATGAAATTGCAGATTGCGTGTATATCTCTGTGACAACCTAATTCATCTACAATACTGAAGAAGGAAAGTCATTAACCTGAAGTTGGAAGAATGAAATGGGAAAGATTAAAAATAAATAAGCCATCTTTCCTTTCATCAAAGCACCGAACCGTCACATCAGAGGTGTGCAGAGTCCTCAAGAGCTGTCCTGGCTGTCCAAAAAAAAAAGTGACATCTTTTTTTCAAATTCCAATCTTCTGGAGTTAAAGGGTCACCCCATCCATAAATACCTCTGATTTCTAATAACCTCCAACTCTACTTCTGGAGCCTGGTAATGTCAAGGTGATTGCTTTTTCCTCCACCTCCAAAAGAGCTTATCTGCTTCCTGGGTGTGCAATAACCTTGTTACAAATGTCATCTGTGTTAGTAAGGAGCTGATCTTGGATGGCTTTAATCCTCTTTACTTCAACATGCCCTGGTGATCATATTGAGCATTTTAAAAGAGGAACGTGGACAGAAAAAAGCAACACCAGTCATCCATCTCTCCCATTCTTTTATCCTAGTCTCCGGAAAGGATATGCCAATGATCCAGACTTTGTTTCTGAAGATGAAAATGGATGGTGATGGATACAGTGATGCCCCCCTCCCCAAACTGTGAGCCTGGGTTGAGCTCTACCTGACAAAGCACTTGCTTAGAAGAAAGTTGGAAAAAATGGGGGTGGGTCTCAGAAGACCAGAGGACGGATTTGGTTGACCTCCAAGGCCCACCATGTGGCTTCAGTGTAGTCCTTTCATGGTTTGGTCCACATTTTCTGCTCCGTTGGCTCCTTCTATCAGAACATAGCTAGTTTCTTTGTCCAACCCCACTAATGTGTAAGAAACTAAGGTTTACTTCTCACTGACTTCCTGACTCAATGGCTTTCAAAGAAAGTCCAGTGATCATTAGTTCAACTGCTTTCTCTTGCTTAGTTTATTAGGCGGAAACCTAAAGCAATTGTGGCCATGACAGACTGACCAGTTAAAATCTGTATTTACTCTGTACTCAAAGAAGTATGTTGTCAATCAAAGCATATTCAACATCTACACATAAACATATGCAGTAAGGGATCTCATTTTACCTTTTCTCAAGGTGTGATAATTTCAAGTTTTTAACAGAAATACTCTCGTATAGACATTCAGGATCTTCTGCTTTATTCTAAAACTTAAAACCAGGCACGTGCGTACCCAGTAGTGTCCTGAATGAATAAAGATGAGATAGGTATCAATGTTTAACCCTCCCATGTTCAACAGCCATGACTCACATTCCCAGATATTATTGTGCTGAGGAAGGAGGTGCTTCAGATAAAAAGAAGCCTGTGCTTCTCTGCAGGGACTCTGAAAGCTCCCACCTGTGCCGGACTCACTCTTACCGCTAGCCTTGTCCCCATGCCATTTCCCTGCCCCACCATAGTGTTGGAAGGAGGTGCTATCATGATGCACATGAAAGCCCTTGGGTTCTAGGAACAGAGAAAACATGGAATCCAGCTCTGCCGTTGCTTTTCTGAGCCTTACTTACCCCATTAGTAACTGAGCTAAACTGTCCGATAATGGCCAGCATTTGCTAAGCGCTGTATGTTGTGCCCAGATCTAAATCTTTACTGGTGTTATCTCAGTTAATCTTTATAAACAACTCCATGAGGTTGCTCTTGTTATAAACTTGTCCTCAGATGAGAAGAACAAAGCCAAGGGAAATGTCACAGCTCATCCAAGGTCATGCAGCCAGTGAGTGGGAGAGCTGGGGTTAGAACCCAGGTGATCTGACTCCACAGATGAGCTTTGGAACTCAACACTCTGACTGGGGTGGGCCTTCTAGCAGAGTCAACCTGAAAGTCTAAAAAATACATTATAGTGTATTTTCAAATCTTGAAATAATTTCCTTTATATCTTCTGTCATCACCAGGTAGGTACTACTGCCTGCTAAATCTCACTCTGCCCCGCTGGGCCAGTCCTCCTCACTGACCACGTCTGTGGTCAGGACCCCTTGCCTCAGATGATCCATGGGCACACATTCATGGGAACCCAGCAGTATCTCTGAGCCTAAAGAAACCTACTCGCCGCCAAGAAAACTATATCCCAAGAGGCCGAAGATTTTCCAAGGACATGCTATTTGAAGAATAACCATCTCACCCCAGATCTGAAAAGTACAAATCCTGAACATTTTTTCCCGACAGTTCAAATGTTTGAAACTGTTTTTGCAGCTTAAATTGCCTCTTACCCCAAGGCAAGAGCACGATTAGTCAAAGAACTAATTATGCAGATCTCTCCATTAGATTTCTTCAGCCTAACAGATTCTGAAAGCACTTGCCTATCGACTATGGAGAAAACATTGATTTCCGTGGCTAGGCACTCACTGGGCAGAAATTTCAGATCAGGTCCCACTGTGTTACATGTAGATTTGAATAACAATGCTGGCTGGAATAGCCATTGCAAAAATCTAATCTGAGGCTGTCTGTTGCTGTTTTATTATAGTCATGCAGCTACTTACTCCCTTGCCCACAGGCCCATCAGCAGAACCAGAGGATGCTAGCAATCGAACAGAATCCCCACCGGACTATTTGGCTTCCTTTCCACCTGCTGGTGGGAGGGTGGGTTGGCAAAACATTTGAGTGGGTTGGAATGCTTTCATACATAATTGTAAAGCAGCAATCTAAGGGTCTGTTGCTTTCCAATATTAAAAAAAATTTTTTAAAATCTCAGTATGTGTTTTAGAGTTAATGGACACAAATTTCAAACACCCTTTTATACTCAAAAGCTAAACTGTTCAAATAAATTTAAAAAGTACCATTTGAAAGAGAAGAACAAACTGAAGACCAGCAACACAGCCAAGGTCACCGTGAATGTGCCTTTTCACTTATCAGCTGAATCCCCACCTCCCATAATCAGCTTGTTTTGGATGTTTAGGTTGTAGCCTAACCTCTGCTACAAATTAGTCGTATAATTTTGACCACATCACTAAACTGCCTGACTTCTGCTAATTCATTAAAAATGAGAGGGAACTTCACCTCAAAAACATCACTCACCTGAAAACGGGCTTTGAGTCAATACAGGTATGTGTATAAATCCTGGCTTCATCATGTGTTAGCTATGTGACTCTACTCGAATATAACCTCTGTAAGCCTCAGTGTTTTCATCTATGAAATGGACACTAATACACCTGCTTTGCAGGGTATTATAAGGAATGAAACAGATAATACACATAAAGCATCTGGCACAGTGGTTCTTACCAGGGGCCAGTTTGCCCCCCAACCCCCACAGGGTATATTCAACCATATCTGGAAATATTTTGGGTTGTCACAACTGAAGGATGCTAATGGCATCTTGTGAGTAGAGGCAAAGAATTCTTCTCAGCATCCTACATGCACAGAACAGCATCCCACAATAAAACGTCTATCTTGGGAAGGCTGGGCATCCCTGGGCACAACACGGGGCTCACCCCAAGCACTCAGTAAGTGGTGGTGATGGTGGTGATGGTGGTTCTCGTTGGTTCCAGAGATCAACAAACTGGAAAGAACACAAATATCTTGGAGCATGGCAACACTCCGTGAGGGTGCATGCTCCTTTTGAAGAACGAGACAGTTTTTCTTTCAGGGCTCTCCTCTGGTCAGATCAGAAAGGCTCTGGGCCTGGCAGCAGGCCTGTAGCTCTACACCCAAGTCTTGCGGACACCAGCAGAATGTTTACCACCAGTCTCAAGTCCAAATTCAGCCAGTAACAGAGGCTCTGGAATTTTCCACTGTTCTATCAACCTAATCAGAAAGGGCTCCAAACTTAATTAATTTGCATTAAAATTCCTCCCTTTTCCAAATTAATAATCTACCATAGGTCAACCATAAATCATTTACTCCAAAATGTCCCGTGCAGTAATTACTCCTTTCCAATTCAGTGCACTAAATTAGATTACAATTATCAGTCACACGTGAAGCCAGCACAAATGTTTGGAATGTTTATAAGCACTTTCTTTCTCTGAAACTTGACAGGCTTTTTTTTTTTTTTTTTTTTTTACATTTGGTATAAATTGTTATGGAAAAGTTGAGTTTGCTTGACATCTAAGATGTCAAATTCTAAGAATGAACCACCCGGCTGACATCTGCACACACAGTCCCACAACCCTCAGGGACTGGCAGGCCAGAAGAAGGTGACTGGTACTGAAGCGGAGTAAGAGGGCCACTGGCCCTAGACTACCTTTCCAATGGGTGTATAAGGCAACCTGAAAGTCTCATGGGCTTCTTTGTGGTTTGCTGTCCGTGTTCTCCTCACCCACTGGACTTCAATCTCCAGGAGGAAGTATATAGCATGGTGACAAGAAGAATGAACTTGGAAGTCAGGGTTCATTTACTTATCCTAACTATTCATCTACCAGCAAAGGGCCTTGGGAATGAATGTCTTTCTTTAAGCTTCAGTTTCTCATCTGAAAATTGTGTACTATCTTAACAACTTCTACATCACAGAGTTGTGGTGAGAGTGAAATAAAATAATGCCTAGGACCTGGTAAGAGCTTTAATAAATATTGCCCACTACTGTGTCATCATCAGGGCATGGGCGATGTCTGTTCTGTTCACCACTGTAGACTTAGTCCCCAGCACCTTGCTTGCAGAGGTTATGGGCTCAGTACCCTGTTTCTGAAAGACTGAATGTAGACTGCTGACAGGCAGGGTGACCTTGGGCAACTTACTCAACCTCCTTGAACCTCTATATATTAATATCCATGGGGAGAGGGATACTATGAAAATTATACTATGTTATGAAAATGAGATTGTGTCAAATGCTGGACACAAGGCATTTGTTTAATGAATACTGTTTGTTATTATTATTAAAGTTACTACCATTATTAACTATGTGTGCTTTGAATAAATCTCTTGATTCTGAGCTCTAGTTTTCTTATATGAAAAGAGAGACACTGGCTGCATGTCTCAGGCGGCTGGTGTAAGACAGTGTGGAGGGTTTGCCAAGAAGGTATGATGACAGGAGAGAGGGACCACCAATGGAGGGAGGATATTTACAAATGACTCGTCATAAGGACGAACCCTGGAGAGTACGAATCCAAGTGAGGATGTAAAGGGTAAATCAATAAGGAGAAATCTGTAGCCTCACAGGAGTGGAGTCCTCCTGTTCTCTGCTGGAGGGAGGATGCCAGCAGCTGGCAGTCAGAGTGGGATGCTTGAAATGAGATTTTGGAAGAGGCAGAGGTGTAGCTGCAGTGTCAGTTCCTCCCACAATACTTCATACACATTAGCCAACAGAAAAATACTTGCTATCGAATAATTATCTTGAGCTCTTTTTTTTTTCTGGAAGAGATTGCTTAGAGCTTGTGAGAAAATTTTCAACCATAACCATAAATGAAAATATGACTCCCATGCTCCTTCTTGCTGATCGACTGACGTGCAGTATCAGTGCTGCTTCTCCACTATTCAATCAATCAATTTTCCTTGAGGGCCTACTGTGTACCAGGCACTGCCCTATATTCTTGAGACATAGCACTGTATTATCCCCCCAAAATGGAATTTCATTTTGTATGGTTCAACTGAATTTTCATGAACTAAAAAAAATCTCTGCCTGGGTGGAGATTCTAATGGAGAAACTTACATTCTAATGGAGAAACATGGGATGATGGAAATTAAACTCAAGTCATCCATAAGTTAATTACAGTATATAGAAAGATAAGGGCTATGGAAAAGGTGGGGTCAAGTCAGCAAAGAAGGATTCAGGCATGTTGGTGAGTTCGATTTCAAGTAGGATATTTAGGGTACCCTTCATCGAGGTGACAATTAAGAAGTACTCCAGGAACAATCCAAGTCTGTCTTCTCTTGGGGATCAAACCTTTTGCCACTAATGTGGCTGAGCAGCTGACTACTCAAGGTATTTTTCTAAATCTCAGCATTTGAGTGGTTCAGATCATCACTATCTGTTCCCCTATTTCTAAACATGACTTTCTCTCTCCAGCCAAATAAAATCCCCGTCATGAAGCTATGATAAAACCCATTACTAGATCCCCCAACACTGCTGAAAAACATCACCCCTGGTTTGTCAGAATAAAGTAAGCTCTACAGATGGCCAATTCTCCCTCTCAGGCTCTGGGGACGGGACCATATACCTCTGGCAACACGAAACTGACAACAGCACTACCAGGCAGCAGGGTATGATGCGCTTCCCTTCTAAAAACCACTCGGATTTCTCTGGCTCCTAAAATAAGATAATTACAGGACAGAGTGCAGGGGGTGTGAAAGTACACCTTTCAGGAAGATACCTGGGTCCACTGCTCGCCCAATTATATCAACCATAAAGGAGACCAGTAACAAGCAACCATTACCCCAGTGACCCCCCTGGGCCTCTAGGAACAAATGCAGGCTTATCCCTGAGAGATCAATGAGAATAAAGATCCTGTAACTTCACTTGAAAGGAAGATCAGCAACTGCTACTGATTTAGTGAAAGGAGGAGGTAAGAAAGGAACAGAAGACTTGAAGCAAGAAGTGACAAACAGAGGTGCCAGGGATACACCCTGATCCGTAAACCCATCTGGGAAATGGATGCCCAGACCCTGTTTGCCAGCTATTTAATTTGATACCAGAGAAGCAGCAGCCAGAAGCCTCCAAAAATAACTTAGGTGGGCACCACCTAAGAAATGAAGAAACTGAGTTTTAACAGCTTCTCCACCTAACTAATAAAGCTTAGCTGTGAATGTTTAGAAGGAACACCTGTAAAAATTCGTATGTCGGGGTCATCACCACAAGAGTAAGATAGAAAGCAAACATCCGTCCTTCTAATTAATTTAATCAGGACACAACCAAACTGGATCATTTGAACCCCTAAAGAAGAAAGCATTCCTGTCTAGCGTGCAATTAAGACAAGGGCTCAGACAGTTTAAGCTGGCTCTGCCATGTTTACATAACTGCTTCAGTCCTTTGCTTTCCAGACACACTGGGAATGTTTTTTGAGTTGGGAAGATTCTTCACTCACTCACCTCAGTATTCTTCTTAAACAATACCTCTAATAAAATCAGTTTAAAACTAAAGAGTAGAATTACTTTCAAAGCATTTTTAGTGCAACCTCAATTCTGACTTGAGAATTCATGATCTATTCTGCACTCGTAATTGTAGAAGTTTGAGCCTTTCTGTTAACTCTACAAAGCGTATCAAAATTGTTGGGAGTTTTCCAGTATGAAGAAAATGTTTTAGCTTTTTAAAAAATCTTTTAAAGAAAATAATCAAGTATTTCTTTCAAGTGAACTATTCACTTAAGTGAGTGCAAGCATATGCTTTAAAAATCAACTAATAAGATAAACACTTCTCTTTTTCGAAATGATACTGAATTAATAATCACCTGGGCTAAGCTTAGAAATAATCTAGTCTAGTAGTTCTTGCCCTCTTTTGGGTCGGGGACCCCCTCTGAGAATCTAATGTGGATCTTCTCCCCGCAAAATCCATATATGTATAATTCTAAGAAGGTCACAGATCTAAGTGCTCTGTGGAATTTATATTCAAAAATCTATAACCAAGATCAAAACCTTTTCTTTTTTGATTAAAACAAAACTACAGTTTAGGAACAGTAAAAACTTTAATGTCAAACAAGTACTTAAAATGGGAGGGCTAGGTAGGCCTAATTTCCAGAACCTATATATTTCCTACTACCATCTCTCTGAGAATGAACAGCAAAGCCATCGTCTCTCATAGGTCTCATTTTTTTTCTTTAAGTTTTATTCAAATACAGAAACACAACAGAATAGTATTTCCCACACTGACATACCATAAGCCAGTTAATGAATGTGTAGAAAAAGAATTCAATAGTTTATTTCCACTTCTTGGAAATTTACAAAGAATCTCAACATATTAAAGGCTCTGAGAAGTCCTGTTGCAAGGTTTCTTAAGATCTAGACTGAAATCTCAGAATGTCACTCCCACTACATTCTATCAATCAAGCAAATCACTAAGGCCAGCCTGCAACAAAGAGGAGGGGAAATTACACTCCACCTCTTGATGAAGGAACAGTAAAGAGCTTGTAATGTTTTATTTTACACCTATCAAAACACTTGTTACTTTGTATTAGAATTATCTGTTTACTTGACCCTCTGTTCTATTATGCTATCATCTCTTTGGGGATATTACCTTTTGGGGTTCCTTCCTCACTACTGTATCCTAATAGTTAGAAGTCATATAATTGTTTGTCAGATAAATGTTTACATATAGAAAGAAAAGAGCTAGTAGAGAGAGCAGTTGAAATTACAAGGAGGAAAGCAGATGATGGGTAGAATCAAGTTCTGTATGAGATCAAAAGGACATGACCCGTAACAAGGTGGAGGAATTCACCCTAGGAAAGAGAAGCATCTCCACTGACATATAGAAGAGAAAGGAAAGTCTGCGGAAGGTTAAGAGAAGCTTGTTATCAGAAACAGGGGAATTACACAGCTTGAGGGGAACTGTGTAAAAAATGGAAGGAAAGTAGAGCTGCATTCTAGCTCTAAATGCCCCAATTTATTCAGGGACTTATTCATTCATTGTTCATACATGTGCAATAGGATAGTGATTTCTACTAGTAGCGGAGTAAGCATATCAAATTCCAAACATTTTGAAGGATTCCTCAATCCTGACTATGGAACTTCTTTTAAAAATCACTCTGGTTATTTAAATGTGCATTACTTAGAAGCAAAACAAATTTGGGGAAATGTCCTAATGTACCTGGCTCATACCTGCCATTCAACCTCCCCATAATTCCAATATATTACCAAAAAGCCACAAAGAAATCTGCAACTGAGAGAAGCTTCAGCAAGAACACAGGGAGTAGGGTAGGACAAATCTAATTATTAACCAATGAGACTTCATAAATAAAATACATACACTAAATTCCTCCAGCTAGAGTCCAGAGTTAGGAAAATCTTTACATCATCTAATGAATGTATCTTTTTCTTTATCTTCAGTTTGTTAATTAACTAATGTTTCTTTTTCATTCGCCCATAATAACACTGCCTAAGTTAGAACATGATTACAATAATTATCCTGAGTATCTAATACATTTGTACCTCTCCTTTTTAAAAAAAAATTTGATTTCTGGTATTTTTAAAAAGTATTTTTATTGTCTTGCTTGTTGAGGATTAAGTACAGAAGTTATTTCAAAGTTGCATTGGAAGCAGCCAGGGTAAACATTAATTTTTTTTAAATTTTTTTTAACATTTTTTATTGATTTATAATCATTTTACAATGTTGTGTCAAATTCCAGTGTTCAGCACAATTTTTCAGTCATTCATGGACATATACACACTCATTGTCACATTTTTTTTTGTGATTTATCATAACATTTTGTGTATATTAAAGAACTGCTTAACACAAGTAGGAGAGTGATCTGGCCCCTAAGACAGTCAATCTATCAGCCCTGAAGCAATTCTTGCCTTAATACAATGCCACCAAGCTGAACATCCAAGAAAAATGGATGACAACAGGACACAGAAATAGTTACTATAGGTCATGTAAGAAGTTAATTCATGAAGCTCTCAAGTATGGTAAAATAAAGAAATGCTTCTAGAATTCTAGAAGGCACTTAATGTAGCTCAAAAAGAGCTACTTCGTGTATCACACCATATCTTTATACAAATGTTGGTCTGATCCTCTAGAATTCATATGATACTTCCCCACTCAGTTATAGGTTGAGCAGATTGCTTGAGGCTCAGGCCACAGACTAACAGAGATGCAATTATACACAATTCATAACGTATTTATTCCACAACTATTTATTTATTGACTATTAGTTAATATTAGTTAAGTGGATCGGGCACAGTGCTGGAAACTAGGGATTTACCAAGAGAGAAAAGGACATGATCTTGACTTTGTGATGCTCAGAAACTAAAAGAACCAGATATTTGGTAGGAGAGATGCTACATGAAATGGGCTGAATGGCGGCCCTAAAGGTATGTCCATGTCCTAATCCCCAGAACCTGTGAATATTACCTTTTATGGCCAAAGATGTGATTAAATTGAAGATGTAGAGAGAAGGAACTTACCTGAATAACCTGAGTCAACCCTAAATGTAATCACATGTATCCTTATGAGAGAAAGATTAGAGGGAGACTGACAGACACCCAAGGAAGGAGATGGGAAGACAGAGGCAAAAATACGAGTGATGTAGCCACAAGCCAAGGACACAAAGGAATGCCTACAACCAGCAGAAACTAGACACGGCAAATAACAGATTTTCTCACAGAGCCTCCGGAGGGTGCAGCCCTGCCAGTATTGATTTTCTGCCTCTGGCTTCCCAGAACTGTGAAAGAATAAATTTCTCTTGTTTTATGCCACCAAGTTGTGGCAATTTGTGATGGCATGCCTAGGAAACTACTATATAATTACAATATTTGACATGTCAGAAATGAAAAGGACAGAGTTCTGTACGAGTATAACATAGATGCCTAATTCTTTTTGAGAGTGGTGGTGTGGGGAACCCAGGAACAAAAATTATATACCAGGTGTATGGAATTGTTGGTTACTAATCAAAGTGCTAAACAAGGTCACATACCGGTTACATGCACGCCCAGAAAACACCCTACCAAGCACATGTCCCAAGATGTAAAAATTATATGTTCACATAGATACAGAGGCAGATTTAAAACTGTTGTATGAATATACATTTTTGCTACAAACAGATGAACCATTTGAAAGTGACTGAAGAACTTGATTGATTTAATTATCACCACTACTCTACATGATGCTTTTTTGAAACCAATGCTGATTAGATTATTCTAATTCTAGGTTAGAGTTTCTGATACTGTTGTCATGGAGTTAGTTTAGATTCTTATCTTCCCTAAACTCTTCCTAAATTCCAAGTAAGACTACCAGGAATTTTTTTTAATATACCAATAATGCTATCAACACCACCAGGTGACAGAGAATTATGCGAATCCTGGAGCAGGACCCCAAGGACTACAGGACCTGCACCGAATCAAGACTGAAGGGGCACAAGGTACAGAAAGTGAAGAGGAGCAAGCAAGGTAACCAACAAGATGCAGAAATGAAAAAATAAAATCCAAAATTACTCTGCCAAGTGAAGCACATTCTCTGAGCAGAACCCTGGGGAGAAGGATCTGAGACTGAAGCAAAACTGGGAAAAGTGCTTAGAGGCTTCAGGGGGCAAGTGAGTGCAAAACCAAACAAGGTTTAGCTAGTCTAAACCCTAGGGAAACTCAGAAATATCCATAAAATACTCCCTTCCAGAAGGACAGAACCTCACTCTAAGGGAAAATTACTGGGAAGAGCAGCCAAATTGAGCAGGACAGAAACACTGGAGGCAAAGGAGGGTGAAGGTTACAGAGAACCTTCTCTGTAGAGGCCCAGAGAACACAGATCCAAGAATGTCCCCAGACCTCGAAGCAACGATGCATAAAGATGAGAGCCCAGCCTTAGAGGCAAGGGGCACGGGCTGCAACAGAACAACTTCCGGATCAGATTTAACTCTGAGACAGAGAAGTGTGTGAAATCTGCATAATACGAGAGGGAATCATCTAGATATGAAACTGAAAGCCAACCTGGTCTTGTTACCCCTTCCATGGGAACCTCCTTTGAGTAGCCAGGGAAAACCCACCCCCTTAAAAAAGCAAAGGAAAAAAGGGATTTAATCTAATGTCTTAAGGAGTTATTATGCAGTGAAAGAATACTTTTGAAATAAAAAAAATTAGGAAAAAAATGCTGTTTCAGGATAAAGACTAAATCGGAAGAAATACAAGAATAAACAGAAACACAAGAGAAAATAAGCACAATTAAAAGCACAGAAAGGGAATCAAGTGTAAAAGACAGGGACAAGAAAAATCACATAGGAAAAAAGGCTTCCAGAGGAAGTGACAAAGAAGCTAGACAAGAGGAGACTGAGAAGATGGCGGAGTAGAAGGACGCTCGTAAGTCACCCTCTCCCACAAATACACCAAGACCCACATCTACAGACCCACTCAGCCAACCAGAGCACCTGCGGAACTCCGACAGATCATCGCCCTCTTCAAAAGATAAAGACGCCAAAAATCTGGTAGGAGAAAAGGAAAAAAGAAAGAACAAAAGGCAAAGCAGCGCGGGACGGGTCCCGCGGGGAGGGAGCGGCAGAGGAGGACTGGCGCTCGCTCGCTGGGTCTCCCCTCTCCAACTGAGAGGCCAGCGGGACGGAGGGGGAGCCTCCGAGGCTCGGATCTGTACAGAGCAGCCCTTGTCTGACAGAACTAAGTTAAACGGGCACAGAGCGGCCCCCCGACACCCAGCCTGAGACGCGGGCCGGCAGCGGCGGGCAGGGCCAGGTTGCACAAGCCGGGCAGAGGACAGCGGCGGCTGCACGGAGGCAGCCCCGGGGGACTGCAAGGGGCTGGGCGCCGGGGCTGTGGGTGTACAGGACAGAACAACCTGGGCCCTCCATAAAACAGCAAGGTTGATGTGCTCTCGGGGGAAGGGTGCATACCCCCATCTCTGAAAACCCGCAGAAACTTTTCAGGGGAAGAGAGGCGGGGCCCAGGTAGAGCCGCCATATTCTCCAGCGATGAGCACCCAGGCGGGGCAGAGGCGAAACCTGCATCCGCACCGAAGGGCTCAGCAGCCTCAAAGGCCAGACTGAGACGGGCCTATAGCCCGGGGCAGATAGGATCCTTCCATCCTGGTCCCTCAGAGAACTTGCTCCACAAAGACAAACAAGGAGCTGGGTCTTGGCTCAGAGCAGGGACGAGGCTGCCCCTCGGTCTTCCCCGAGCCCACCTACAGAGCGCAACCAGGGCGGAGCGCGCAGCCGCACAGAGCAGCGGAGCTACCGGCGCGCAGGCAGAGGGAGAGCGCCCCCCCCCCGCCTGTCGGGCAGGAACACAGCCCCTGACCGAGGTGCTGGGAGGGGGCACGACCCGCCCTCCTGCCTGGCCAGTCTGCAACATCTGACTGCGGCATCCGGAGGGGCAGTGACCCACCCGCCCACAGCAGAGGAGAGCTGCACCTGACCCCTTGTTAGGAGGAGGCGCGATCTGCTTGCTGACAGGTGCTGGGAGCAGCACAGAAGAGGGCGCCAACGGAGGGCCTCTGAAAACAAGCTGAGCTTCCAAAACAGGACGAAGACAGAAGGACTTCACATTAAAAGCACACAGACTCCAGGAGAACACCGACAACCCCTTTTTTTTTCTTTTGTTTTTTGTTTTTGTTCTTTTGTTTGTTTTTTTAAATCTGTTTTTACCTGTTCTATTTTCTATTACTCTCTTAATTTTTACTTCTTAATTCATTTCTATTTCTCTTGGGTTTTGATGTCCTGTTATTGATTAGACACAGGTTTCAAATACATCTATTCATCTCCCCACCCCATTTTTTTTAAAAGGTTTTAAAAGGACGTCTCAACCCGATTAATACTCTGCTTCAACTCGCTCTTCTATTATTCATTATACATTGTTTTCAAACCCTCTTTCTCCTTTTAAAAATCTCTCTCTCTCTTATTTTTTTTCTTTTTTTCCCTAAGTTCTGTTCCTAAATAGGCATTAGATAGATAAATCCTTAAGATCCAAAATAGACAACTGATACTCCATAAACCACAGTGCCAGAGAGGTATGAGCAAGATGAAGAAGCAGAGAAACCTTTCCCAATTAAAAGAACAAGAGGAATCCCCTGAAAGAAAGATCAATGAAGTAGACATCGATAGCCTACTAGATCAAGATTTCAAAAAAGGAGTGATCAAATTGCTGAAGGAATTAAAAGAGATAATGCTTAGAGAAATAAAATATGTCAAAAATGAAATTGAAGTTATAAAGAAGAGCTAAGTAGAATGGGTAAGCTAATTGACAGAGATGAGGAATGATCTAATAGCTGTGCAAAGCTGACTAGATAATGCAGAGGAACGAATTAGTGCTCTAGAAGACAGGGCAATAGAAAGCACCCATTCAGAAGAACTACAAGATAAGCAAATAAAAAATAATGAAAATAGCATAAGGGACCTATGGGATAATATAAAGCATCCCAATCTTCGCATAATGGGGGTCCCAGAAGGGGAAGAAGGATCAAAGGGGATTGAAAAGGTTTTTGAAGAAATCATGGCTGAAAACTCCCAAACTTAAAGAAGGAATCAGATATCCAAGTACAGGAAGCTCAGAGGGTCCCAAACAGAAAGAATCCAAATAGACCCACACCAAGACATATCATAATCAAGATGGCCAGAGTCAAGGATAAAGAAATGATTCTAAAGGCAGCAAGAGAAAAGCAAAGAGTAAGTTACAAGGGAACCCCCATAAGGCTCTCAGCTGATTTCTCCACAAACACTACAGGCCAGAAGGGAGTGGCAAGATATATTCAAAGCCCTGAATGAAAAAAAGATGCAGCCTAGGATACTTTATCCAGCAAGGCTATCCTTTAGGACAGAAGGAGAAATTAAGAGTTTCACAGACAAAAAAAAGCTGCAGGAGTTTAACAACACTAAACCCACGCTAAAAGAAATATTGAAAGGGCTATTCTAAATAGAAAAGCAGCAGGATGCTACAGAAATGAGAAACTCACAACTAGAAAGGTGATAACTCATGAATTACAAATAAAGAAAACACGAAATTATAAAAGAAGACATACAAATCACTGAGAGTGGGAGAGGGAGGCAGGGAAATACAGAATATTTTTTCTTCCTTTTTTAAATTTTTTTTAACAGTAGGATGGGTTTGAGATCATGTTACTGTCAGTTTAATAAACACAGTTATAGTAATGGGTTAACAGATTTACAAAAAAGGGTAACCACAAGTCAAAAATTTACAAGGGAGTCACAAAAATTAAATAAAATCCATGATAATACAAAGGAAAATTACCAAACCACAAAAGGAAGAAGAAAGGAACAAAGAGGATATACCAATTCAACTGCAAAGATAAGTTCAAAATGGCAATAAACACACATCTATCATTAATTACTGTAAATGTTAATGGACTAAATGCTCCAGGCAAAAGACATAGAGTGGCAGACTGGATAATAAAGCAAGAACCTTCAATATGCTGCATACAAGACATCCACTTTAGGGAGAAGGACACATATAGATTGAGAGTGAAAGGATGGAAAAGGATATTCCATGCAAATGGAAAAGCCAAAAAAGCAGGTGTTGCGGTACTGATTTCAGACAAAATAGACTTAAATACAAAGGCCACAAAGAAAGATAAAGATATTTTATAATGATTAAAGGAGTGATACAAGATGAAGATATTACACTCGTTAATATATAGGCACCCAATATAGGAGCACCTAAGTACATACAAGAATTACTAACAGAGATAAAGGGGGATATTGATGGGAATACAATCATAGTCAGAGATTTTAACACTGCATTAACATCACTAGACAGATCTTCCAGACAGAAAATAAACAAGGCAACAGAGAAATTAAATACTACAATAGAAAAACTAGATTTGGTGGATATTTTCAGAGCATTACACCCCCAAAAAATAGGATATACATTCTTTTCAAGTGCACATGGAACATTTCCCAGGATCGATCATGTACTTGGGCACAAAAGAAACCTCAACAATTTTAAGAAGATAGAAATTATCTCAAGCATCTTTACTGACCACAATGCCATGAAACTGGAAATCAACAACAGAGAAACAAAGGAGAAAAAAAGGAAAGCATGGAGATTAAACAATATGTTATTGAAAAAACAATGGATCAATGAGGAAATCAAAGCTGAAATTTAAAAATACCTTGAGACAAATGATAATGAAAGCACAACCACTCAAAACCTATGGGACACAGCAAAGGCAGTGCTAAGAGGGAAGTTTATAGCGATACAGGCCTTCCTCAAAA
Source organism: Vicugna pacos (assembly GCF_048564905.1). Taxonomy (NCBI): domain Eukaryota; kingdom Metazoa; phylum Chordata; class Mammalia; order Artiodactyla; family Camelidae; genus Vicugna; species Vicugna pacos. Next base: position 68,906,711 of record NC_132997.1, on the reverse strand, counting down.
AAGAAGAACAATCTCAAATAAACAAGTTAACCCACCACCTGAATCAATTAGAAAAAGAAGAACAAAAAGCCCCAAAAAGCAGCAGAAGGAAGGAAATAATAAAGATCAGAGAGGAATTAAATACAATAGAGATGAACAAGACCATACAAAAAATCAACCAAACCAAAAGCTGGTTTTTTGAAAAAGTAAATAAAATCGACAAACCTCAGGCCAAACTCACAAAGAAGAAAAAAGAGAGAGCACAAATTAGCAAAATAAGAAAGGAAAATGGAGAAATTACAACAAACAAAATAGAAATACAGAATATCATACGAGAATATTATGAAAAACTATATGGAACCAAACTGGATAACCTAGAGGAGATGGACAAGTTTCCGGAAACATACTGTCCACCAAAACTGAATCAAAAAGAAACTGAACACTTGAACAATCCGATCACTAGAAAGGAAATAGAAATAGCAATTAAAAACCTCCCTACAAATAAAAGTCCAGGACCGGACGGCTTCACCGGGGAATTCTACCAAACATACAAAGAACTCATACCAGTCCTTCTCAAACTCTTCCAGACGATTGAAAAGGAGGGAATACTCCCAAACTCATTCTATGAAGCCACCATCACCCTGATACCAAAACCAGGCAAAGACACAACAAAAAAAGAGAATTATAGGCCAATATCACTGATGAACATAGACGCCAAAATCCTCACCAAAATCTTAGCAAATAGAATCCAACAACACATAAAAAAGATTATACATCATGACCAAGTGGGGTTCATCCCAGGGACACAAGGCTGGTTCAACATACGCAAATCAATCAATGTAATACATCACATCAACAAGTGAAAGGACAAAAACCACATGATCATCTCAATCGATGCAGAAAAAGCATTTGATAAAATTCAACACCCATTTATGATAAAAACTCTCGCCAAAGTGGGCATAGAGGGAACATATCTCAACATAATAAAAGCTATATATGACAAACCTACAGCCAGCATAGTACTCAACGGTGAAAAACTCAAAAGCTTCCCACTAAAATCTGGGACAAGACAAGGATGCCCACTATCACCCCTCTTATTCAACATAGTCCTGGAAGTCCTAGCCACAGCAGTCAGGCAAGAGAAAGAAATAAAAGGGATCCAAATTGGAAAAGAAGAGGTAAAAGTGTCATTATATGCTGATGACATGTTACTATATATAGAGAACCCTAAAAGGTCCACACAAAAGCTACTAGAGCTGATTGAAGAATTCAGCAAGATAGCAGGTTACAAAATTAATGTTCAAAAATCAGTTGCATTTCTTTACACTAACAATAAATCAACAGAAAAAGAAAGTAAAGAAACAATCCCCTTTAAAATAGCACCCAAAGTAATAAAATATCTGGGAATAAATCTAACCAAGGAGGCGAAAGAATTATACACAGAAAACTATAAACCATTGATGAGGGAAATTAAAGAAGACTTTAAAAAATGGAAAGATATTCCATGCTCTTGGATTGGAAGAGTCAATATTGTTAAAATGGTCACACTGCCCAAGGCAATCTACAGATTTAATGCAATCCCTATCCAATTACCCAGGACATATTTCACAGAACTAGAACAAATCATAATAAAATTTATATGGAACCATCAAAGACCTAGAATTGCTAAAGCATTACTGAAGAGAAAGAAAGAGGCTGGAGGAATAACTCTCCCAGACTTCAGACAATACTATAGAGCTACAGTCATCAAGACAATACATCATGGTATTGGTACCAAAACAGACATATAGACCAATGGAACAGAATAGAGAGCCCAGAAATGAACCCACAAACTTTTGGTCAACTCATCTTCGACAAAGGAGGCAAGAATATACAATGGAATAAAGATAGTCTCTTCAGCAAATGGTGTTGGGAAAACTGGACAGCAGCATGTAAAACAATGAAGCTAGAACACACCCTTACACCATATACAAAAATCAACTCAAAATGGATTAAAGACTTAAACATAAGACAAGATACAATAAACCTCCTAGAGGAAAACATAGGCAAAACATTATCTGACATTCATTTCAAAAATTTTCTCCTAGAAGAAATAAAAGCAAGAATAAACAAATGGGACCTAATGAAACTTACAAGCTTCTGCACAGCAAAGGAAACCAGAAGTAAAACAAGAAGACAACCTACGGAATGGGAGAAAATTTTTGCAAGTGAAACTGACAAAGGCTTGATCTCCAGAATATATAAGCAGCTCATACGACTCAATAAGAAAAAAATAAACAACCCAATCCAAAAATGGGCAGAAGACCTAAACAAGCAACTCTCCAAGGAAGACATACAAATGATCAAAAAGCACATGAAAAAATGTTCAATATCACTAATTATCAGAGAAATGCAAATCAAAACTACAATGAGGTATCACCTCACACCAGTCAGAATGGCCGTCATTCAAAAATCCACAAATGACAAATGCTGGAGAGGCTGTGGAGAAAGGGGAACCCTCCTACACTGCTGGTGGGAATGCAGTTTGGTGCAGCCACTGTGGAAAACAGTGTGGAGATTCCTCAAAAGACTAGGAATAGACTTACCATATGACCTAGGAATCCCACTCCTGGGCTTGTATCCAGAAGGAAATCTACTTCAGGATGACACCTGTACCCCAATGTTCACGGCAGCACTATTTACAATAGCCAAAACATGGAAACAGCCTAAATGTCCATCAACAGGTGACTGGATAAAGAAGAGGTGGTATATTTATACAATGGAATACTACTCAGCCATAAAAACCGACAACATAATGCCATTTGCAGCAACATGGATGCTCCTAGAGAATGTCATTCTAAGTGAAGTAAGCCAGAAAGAGAAAGAAAAATACCATATGAGATCACTCATATGTGGAATCTAAAAAACAAAAACAAACAAACAAAAACAAAGCATAAATATAGGACAGAAATAGACTCATGGACAGAGAATACAGACTTGTGGTTACCAGAGGGGTAGAGGGTGGGAAGGGATAGACTGGGATTTCAAAATTGTAGAACAGATAAACAAGATTACACTGTATAACACAGGGAAATATACACAAAATGTTATGATAAATCACAGAGAAAAAAATGTGACGAGTGTGTATATGTCCATGAATGACTGAAAAATTGTGCTGAACACTGGAATTTGACACAACATTGTAAAATGATTATAAATCCATAAAAAATGTTAAAAAAAAAGAAGCTAGACAAGGGAGATCTGATACACATTTTATTAGAGTCCCCAGAAAAGAAAACCAAAGCAATGGAACAAATATTTCTACTATAATCCAAGGAAATATTGTTGTAATGAAGACTTGAGAAATATGTATATGCATGTATTTCAATATTTGTACTAATAGGGCATTCCATAACTTGAAAAGTTGACTCAAAATGTTCAGCACCAACAAATATTCCAATACAGTCACTGGGCTTTAATTATAAGGAAAATATTCTTTGGGCAGAACACAAGTCCAAATCACATATAAACCCAAGAAAAGCAGGTTGGTATCAGACTTCTGGATAAGCAACAAGGATTTACTGTACAGCACACAGAACTATACTGAGTATCCTGTAATAACGTACAACGGAAAAGAATCTGAAAGCATGTATATATAACTGAATCATTTCTCTGTACACCTGAAACTAACACAATATTGTCAATCAACTATACTTAAATTAAAAAAAGAAAAAAAGAATCGGGGCTGGGGCCTGGAACACTTCCTGACCAAGAGATAGAGTCCCACAGCCTGTGCTGAGCTCCACACCTTGTGTGAGAACAATTTTCCCTGTTTCAGACTCAGTGTGTACTCTCGCCCTGCTTAAGCACGTGTGGCACGTGGCACCTGCTTATCCCCAGTAGGGAGAGGACACGGTGTCTCTCCTGCAGCACAGGAGGAGTACACGCAGGCCTACTGGCCCACATTAGTCACTAGGAGGGAACCTGCTGGCCAGAGGGGACTGGCGCCCACTTGGGAGCTGGTCTCACTCTGTCTTTTCTCCATGTGAGTGAAGCACTGTCCACCCAGTGCTTGGCTGCTGTGTTTTCCTTTGGGGAATCCAATATCAAAATGCAGTGGGCAGAAATATTTGGACTTGCTCCTAATAAAAGGCAACACATATCCTTTGCTTAACACATTACCTTTTCCGATAAATCCCATTTTGGCTGTGAGTAGATTGAACTGGATTTCTGTCAAAACCAAAAGAATTCTGCTGGACATGCCTGTTCTCCTTTAGTGATATCACTGCTTCTATAACTCTGGGGAATCGAGAGTGGGTTCTCTCCACTCTTCACTGGAAGGGGCATTCGCTGTTTACCTCCTGGATACAGCGGTAGAGGTTAATAAAGATAAGATTAATGATCATAACTACTCTTATTTGTTGAGAACTTAGCATATTTCAGGCTTTCTGCTAAGCCCTTTCATGCAGGAGCACCTTTAAGTCCCCACAGCTCTATCAAGTAGGTAATATTATAACTTATATTTTACAGGTGAGTAATTGAGGCTTTGAGAGGTTCTGTAACTTAATCAAGTTCACACAGATCATAAATAGAGTTAGAACACAAATCAAAGAAAATTCAGAAGGTCTGTGTTATTTGCAGGCCCAATTCTGTCCTCATTTAGAGGAACTATTGAAATTAAACATTAAAATTCTGAGGTATCATTTATTCCAAGTTAATTCTTTGGCAATCTATTTTCAGAAAGATGAATCTCAGGGGAATGGGGAACATCTGGTGAAGTGTTTTTCTGGAGAGGAATCAGAGTGGTTTTAAGCCAAAGAGATGGCATTGTTCTGAGGTTGTGTATCCTGAAACGATGCTAATGATTTATTGCGCTTTAAGTCCTACATCCTAAAACCAAGTTAAATTTACAGAACAAGATGAAATGGAAGCATCGGCCTATACATTCAGAGTGTTTATGCCAGCATTTGTGTATAATCTGTATTATGCTCCCATATCACTTTACCATCTTTGCTACAGCCAATAACTCAACAGTAACTTTACACCAGCTGAGGGGACAATAAATGGCAGACCTGAGTATATTTTATGCCACATTAGTGCATCGCTTCAGCTAGATAATGATCCTGACTTTCCAACCTACCTCCTTTATCAGCAAACCTGAATTTATAGGCTACCTCTTTCTCCCAGAGCACAGAGCAGCTCCTGCGGCCCATAATACATTGTAGCTTCAAACCTAAATCAGTCACAGGTACAGAATTTTCAGTATTTGGAAACTAATCCACTTGGCTTTTTCAGTATTAACAACAGCTTTCTCCTTCTGAGAAATAAGCTATTTAGCTAGAGCCTTTCTTTTCCTATTTCTTTCCTAACACTTACTGCAGTTCTAATTGTCTAAAGTCTGTTTTCCTCATTCATCTATAAACCACAAGGGAATAGGAATCAAGTCAGCCTTGTTCACAGAATCTAGCACAGTGTCTGGTACACAGAAGATGTTTAATAAACACTGAATGCAGTTCTCACCCATATGTGACCATAAATCTTCTCCATTAGATTTTAGATTTGCCAAGCCTCCCCAACTGTACGAGTTATTTTTTTTACAGTTAGTATAGGCAAATTTTATCTCTGTGATAGAAGCACTTATTTCAGTTATAGAAAAACAACGCCATTTCAGAGTCAAGGTAACTAAGCAGAAGTATATTTTTTCCTTATCTACCCATACTCAAATAGCACCTACGGTTTCAAGACATTCTTAAATTAACAAGGAACAAATGCTGAGTCAAGGTACCACCTGTCAAGAGAAGAGAGGTATTAAGGCTACACATCAGCCCTGGAAACGGGAAAATACAAAGTGGTCTCGTGCAGTGATTCTCAACTTCAGTGTGCCTTAGAATCACCTGGACTGTGGAGACAGCGCCTTCAGGGGACTGAAAGCAAATCACCAGATTAAGCAAGCCCTTGGTCTCAGAATAAATACCAAAGGGACTAAAGATACACATTTTGTTGCTCAGGGAGGGGCAGAGACAAAATATGCCATGATGTGTGAAATCAGCCAATTCCTCACTGTGTGGCTTCTCTAAGCCTCGGATTCAGGAATGGTAATAGACACCACTCTCAGGACTTGCTCCGCAGATTAGGTCAGATAGAGCGCAGTGCTTCCCTAATTCATAACGCACAGCTGCTATCATTTCCTCATTAGCCTATGAACCACCAGGGAGCAGGAATCAAGTCAGCCTTGTTCGCAGAATCTAGCACAGTACCTGGTACACAGTAGACACTTCATAAGCACTGGATGCAGTTTTTACCAATACATGATCACCTTAGTAGTCCATTCAGAAATGCGTCTGAAATCTGACTATCCCACCAACAGTTATCTATTTGGTGCTTATCACGAACTAGCTACCGCGCAGGAGAAACAAAGATAAGGAAGACCATCTCTTCTCTCAAGTTGCTTACACGTTTAGAAAAAGTAATAGGACAAGTGCAACAGCTGTAATTTAAGACGAATAACGCAGGTTCCATGAAAGACGGGCAGCACAAGTGCGACAGGAATTCAAAAGAGGTACATGTTTATTGTTGGAATTCAGAAAGGAGAAGGTGGCTTTTGGATGGAACTGGGAGGACGGCTAGAAATTGGAAGACAGGAAGAAACTAATCAGAGAAGACAGCAGGGACCAAGCCACAGAGCCCAGGAAGTGCAAGGATCTCTGGGGGAATGTCCAGTTTGCAAAGAGTTTTGGTTTCATGTCGGGAGCAGTAGTGACAGCGTGGGGCTTAAGTCAGAGTTACACGTGGAGTCCTTACATGTCAGGGCAAGGAGTGAGGCGTTGGGGCTTAATTCGGAGGCACACAGCATCCTGCTTGGCAATGGCCTGTAGGACAACTTACTCATCCTCAAAGTATCCTTACACCTACATGGCCCTGACTTCCCTCCCAGCACTCCCTTCGGGTGGGTATTCTCCCTAAAGCCACATGCCTCTACTCCCGATGCCACTCCCAGCAGTTATCTTCTCTGCCTTTCTTTTCTATTTTCAGACTCATCAGTGATTCTCAAATACTGAATGCCTCACATGAACTGTGAAATGATTTCCTGTTTTTCTCTTGAATTTCTATGTTAGCAGTTTCCTTGGATACAGGGAAGGAGTTCACTGTGGGTCAGGTACAGAGCTGTGAGCCTTGTTAAGTTTGGTTTTACTCAGTTCCCAACAGCATGCTAATCACTCAGACACTATTATTCCCATTGTAGAGACTGGACAAGTAAGGTTAGACAGCTAGGAAGAATCAGAGATAGATTCAAAGTCAGCTGTGTCCAATTTCAGAAGCTGAACTCAACCCCTATACCATTTGGATTCTCTTGAAGACTTGGTTCCTAACAGCTTAAACAAAATGTGGTTCTTTGTCACTGCTTTTCAGTGTCTCTGAAGTTATCTCCTCACATGAATGGGATTTGTTTGACTATATGAAGAGAAAAATCTAACCGCAAATAAACTGGTTTATTATGCCTATACACAAGAGATGCCACACTGACCCTGCTCTGTCAAATGTTATTTCTAAATCTGGGAAACTTTCCAAATCTGAAATGCTGCCTTTATTTTCCCCAATCCAAATAATAACAACTGCTTTGCTTCCAATGAAAATAGAATGACAGAATTATGTTTGCTTCTGGTTTTTATTTGTCCAGATTGTATCAGAAAACACAGAGGGAACCAATATTCTCAGAGTGTATTAGGCAACGGTGCTAGATAATACATTTCCGAAAAGTAGCGGAAGCATAGCCCTGGTAAATAAACACAGTATGTTGATCTGGTTGATTTATTCATCCCTTAGGTACCAGAAACACAAAAGGCTGTCTGTAAACTGTAATCATTGCCTTGCACATAATATCTGGTTTGATGTATTCTCTCAGTCACTAAAATTATAGAGAAGTCCAATCTTGAAATAAAGTTTTACTTTCGGAAACCAAATTTTTTTTTAAGATAATGTGTTCAGCTGTAAAGGCAATTGCTACTCAATTTGAATCAGGATACAAAATTCAAATATTTACTACTTAAAAAGCAGATTTGTCATAAGACAGGTTTGTGAATGAAGAATTCTAAATGTTGAAGGGTATTCTTGGACTCTGGTGACAAAACTTACAGGGGCATCAATTTAACTTTATATGTTGCATTCGCGTTATGGTTGGTCATGGAAACACAAATATTCATTTGGAAAAAGAAGAATGGTGAATCTTCGGAAAGAATTCTTCAGAGAAGGTAAGACTTTGCTATTGTATCAGAGTCCAGAGTCAAGACACACACACAAGAAATTGTAATAAGTAACTGATAAAAGTTTACCAGCAACAACATGCTAGCAGAGGGGTAAGAACAAAGTTTTCCGAAGTTCTGACCTCGGTATGGCACCCAAGATTAAAATTCTACCTCAAGATCTTCTGGGGAATAAACATTAGTGCCCTGTCCTGGCAGTTGTAATCACAAAGTACAATCTCTACTCAATCATGGGAAATGTCTCCGTAGATATTACTATTGACTAAAAGAAATGCTTGCTACAACATACATCCTCACCCTTCAGTTAAGCTGAATGTGTCTTGAGCCCCAACTAGAATCAGCCTCAATCCTCCCAACATTTCTGAGTTTCATCTCATGCTTTTCTACACCTCTTGCATTCTTTAAGGATTATTTTATTGTTTCTGGCAGGCTTCTCGAGTTGAATGCTTAGTTCCTTAATAACAGATCCAAAATATATTGGCAAGACCAATATCAAACAGCATATTGCCTATGTTTTCTTCTAGGAGTTCTATGGTTTCAGGTCTTACATTTGAGTCTTTAATCCATTGTGAGTTTTTTTTTTTTTTTAATATGGTGTGAGAAAATAGTCCAGTGGAATTCTTTTGCATGTACCTGTCTGGTTTTCCCAACAATATTTACTATTTAGTGAAGAAGTTATCTTTTCCCCATTGTATATTCTTGCCGCCTTGTTGTAAATTAATTGATTATGTAAATGTGGGTTTATTTCTGGGCTCTCTATCCTGTTCCATTCTTCTGCGTGTCTGTTGTGTGCTAGTACTGCATTATTTTGATTACTGTAGCTTTGTAGTATAGTTTGAAATCAGGGAGTGTGATACCTCAAGCTTGGTTTTTCTTTCTCAAGATGGCTTTGGCTATTCAGAGTCGTTTGTGTTTCCAGACAAATTTAGAATATTTGTTCTAGTTCTGTGAAAAATCCCACTGATATCTTGGTAGGGATTGCACTGACTCTGGAGACTGCCTTAGGTAGTAGGGTCATTTTAACAATATTAGTTCTTCCAATCCATGAGCACAGTATGCCTTTCTATTTGTTTCTGTCATCTTAATTTCTTTCATCACAGTCACATACTTCAGAGTACAAGTCCTTTACTTCCTTGGTTAGATTTAGTCCTATTTTATTCAGTTGTCTTGTAGAATGTGCATCAATAAGGCTTGTGCCAATTTCCCCATGACTGTATTCAGGTTATGCATTTTGGGCAGGAATAACACACAAGTGATGTGTCCTTTTCAATGCATCATGTCAGGGAGCACATGATGTTCTGTCCAATACTAGTGGTGATAACTTTGACTAAAGTCACAGGTGCTGGTGTTCTCCACTGTAAAGCTACTAATTTCCCTTTTGCTGTAACTATATATTTTATAGAGAGATTTTGAGGAGTTGTGTTAATAACCCATTCTTTAACAAATTTTCACCAAATAGTTTTAGTATCTTTTGTTGATGCTTACCTAAATCACTAATTTCTCTAGTGGCTGCCAAATGATGAAATTTGGGATCAAGGATAATTAGGAAAAGAAGAGAAAATTTTAAAAAGAGCGAAAGATATGGATGTGTGGTAGCTTTCCAGAACTCAAAAACAAGCCAAGAATACTACACTCCTAGTCAACATTACAGTTAAAGTTTCAGCAAGTACTATTAGACATACACACACACACACACACAAAGACAGAAGTTAAAAGCATCCAAATTGTAAAGAAAGAAAATTACCCCCGTTTGTAGATGATATAATCTTAATCTCAAATACAGAAAAATCCTAAGTACTGCACCAAAAAACCTGATGGAGCTAAGAAACAAATTCAGTAAAGCTGAAGGATAGAAAATCTACATACAGAAAGCAGCTGTATTTCTATACATTAACAACAAAATATTAGAAAAGAAATAAAGAAAAGAATCTCATTAACAATAGCATCAAAACAACAAAATACACTGAAATAAGTTTAACCATGGAGGAGAAATATCCATAGACTAAAATTGTTAAGACTCTGATGAAAGAAATTGAAGACACAAATGAATGGAAATACATCCTTTGTTCATGGATCAGAAGAATACTGTTGAAATTAAGAATACAACCCAAAGCCATCTATAGACTCAGAGTAAACAATCTTATGAAAATTCCAATGGCATTTTTTCACAGAAATAGAAAAAACAAACCTAAAGTTCATACAGGACCACAAAAGAACCCAAACAGCCAAAGAAAACTTGAGAAAGAAGAATAAAGCTGGAGGCATCATACTTCCTGATTTTAAACTATATTATAAAGCTATAGTAATCTCAATAGTATGGTGCTGGCATGAAATACATAGACCAGTGGAACAAAACTAACATCCCAGAAATGAACCCATGCATATGCGTTCAACTTATTTGACAACAGACTGGATATTCACATGCAAAATATAGAAATTAAATCCCAACCTTATATCACTCACAAAAATTAACTCAAAAATTATGAAGGACTTGAAAATAAGACATGAAACCATAAAACTACCAAAAAACATACGGGAAAAACTAGGGTCAACAATTTTTTGGATATGACACCAAAAGCACAAGGAAGAAAGCAAAAATAAGTGGAACTACATCAAACTAAAAAACTTCTGCACAACAAAAGAAACAATCAACAAAATGAAAAGGCAACCTGCAAAATGGGAGAAAATATTTTCAAATCATCTATCTGACAAGGGGTTAATATCTGAAATATATAAGGAACTCATACAACTCAATCAAAAAAATCCAATTAAAAAATAGAGGAAATGAACATACATTTCCCCGAAGAAGGCACAAAAACAGTCAAGAGACACATGAAAAGGTCTTCAACATCACTAATCATCAGGGAAATGCAAATCAAAACCACAGTGAGACATCACCTTACACCTGTTAAATGGCTACTATGAAAAAGACAAGAGATAACAAATGCTGGCGAGGATGTGGAGAAAAAGGAATCCTTACATATCCTGGGTATATATCTGAAGGTATGAAATCAGTATCTCAAAGAGATGTCTACTCTCATGTTCACAGAAGCAATATTCACAACAGCCAAGATATGGAGACAACTTCAATGTCTGTCTACAGATGAATGGATAAATATATGTTGTAGATGGAGACAGAAATTTTTCAGCCATGAGAAAGAAGGAAATCATGTGATTTGTGACAACATGGGAGAAATCTGATAGCATCACACTACATGAAATAAGTCCAACACAGAAAGAGAAATGCTGTGTGCTATCACTTGTATGCAGAACCTAACAAACCCAAGCTCATAGAAACAGAGAGTAAATGGTGGTTGCCAGGTGCTGGGAGGTGGGGGAAATGGTAGATGCTGGTCAAAGGGTACAAACTTCCAGTTATAAGATGAATTAAGTTCCGGGGATCTAATGTGCAGTGGGGTAACTATTGTTAATGACATCATATTATATATGTGAAAGTTGCTAATGGAGTCGATTTTAAATGTTCTCACACAAAAAGAAATAGTAGTTGTGTGAGGTGATGGAGATGCTAACAACTCCACTGTGGTTGGGGTTGTTTTCTAATATCCAAGTGTATTAAATCATCATGTTCGAGAACTTAAACTTATACAATGTTATATGCCAATTATATCTCAATAAAGCTGGGGAGAAAAGAATACTTTCTTCTGTCAGTATAATGAATGGCTCCTTTAATGGACCTCTTTTCAAATGTTGGGGGAGGATTGTGCACTCATTTAGGGGGTCAGTTTGAAAGGATTTAGTGAAAATGTGTATTTCTGTATCTTATAACTCGGAATATTTTCCAGGAAACACACACACGGGGCGGGGGGTTGGTTATAGCTGAGTGGTAGACCACGTGCCTAGCATGCACAAGGTCCTGGGTTCAATCCCCAGTACCCCCATCAAAATAAATACCTGATTACCTCCCCCAAAACAAAAAACAATAACAACAAAACACACACACACATATACACAAAAAGATATGTATGGAAATGTTTGCTGTAGCACTCTGTAATAGAGTTTGAAGTCACCTGGGCGTTCACCAATAGGAAATGAAAACCAAAATGTGTTCTATGCAAATGATGAGGTAATTAATATTGAGTGTAAAAAAGCAGGCAGCAGAGTAAGGCAGGTGGTTAACACAGGTGGTTATATAAATTAAAATGCACAAGAACGGGTGCCTGTGACACTTTTGAGAGTTAAAGGGAGTAATCACCAGACAGATGGCAGAGCAGCACACTTACACAGGGACTGTCCTGGGAAATTTTGAATGTACGGTCATCTTGTACAAAGCGAGGGATAAATGCTGATAAAGCTGAAACGGTGGGTGAGAGAACAGAGCTGAGACTCACTTAACTCTTATTTGGGAGTGCTTTTGTCTGTGGATTGAGTTAGGTAATTGTATATACCTTATAGAATTTTTCCTTCTTGGAAGAGGTATGCCAAATGAGAGTTAGGAAGGTTTGCCTAATGCTATTGGTGTTTACCAAACTGCTCCCTTGTTAGAGTGATTTGATATAATGAATTAACTTTGAAAAGGGTACTCTTAAAAGGGTTAGAGACTATCCTAGGCTAGAGAAAAATGGGACGGGGCAACGCAGGGATCTCTGTATAACACAGGGAATTATATCCAGTATCTTGTAGTAACCTATAATAAAAAGAATATAAAAAGGAATATATGTATGTGTATGTATGACTGAAACTTTATGCTGTACACCAGAAACTGACACAACATTGTAAACTGGCTATACTTCAGTAAAAAGAACAGTGCTAAAAAAAGTTGTGACTCACTATATTTACACCTGTAACTTACATAATATTGTATGTCAACTATACTGCAATAAAAAAGAAAGAAACTTTAAAAAAAACAAATGCAGGGATCATTCAGCCTTTTATGTTTTCCTGATTCAGAAGCTGTATCATGTCCTTTTTAATCAAATTGCACCATTCTTAAATCAGACGTTTAAAACATTCCATAAGGTACAAAAATACGGTTGTAGAACAAGCACTCCACAAGAAAAATAAATCCGCAGATACAATTTTTGCGTTGTACTAAAAGTAATGCATATAATTCTAAAACTAATAAAACTGAATTGATGATGCAACTAAAGTAAAAAAGAAAAAAAGAATGGGTACCTGTGATAAGGAGAAAAAATTTTGGACCAGGGATGATTAGTGCAAGGAAAGAAAATAAAAGGTGAGATGTATGACATGCAGACTGAGTGCTACAAGTAATCCAATTTTGCGCATCTATAGTTCACTTTTTACAAAAATCAGTGTAACCAGTAAAGGATACAAACACAAAATCATTTTTGCTTAGAAGAAGGGCCAGGCTTGTCATAAGTGATCAAGTGACATAGCCAGCTTTTCCTATCCCTATTCTCCATGCCAACCCACCTCATTATAGCATTTACCATTTCTACCCACTTAGGACATAGTAAGAGAGAGAGGTTCTCAATTTCTGAGCCACACACTTGAACTAAAACAGTGTTCTGGCGATCAGAACAGCCTAAAACCACAGCCAAGCATTTAGCAAAACAAGGCCAGGATAAACACTGTTAAACAAACGAATCAGATTTGTTTGGCCATCCCAATGTTACTGAAGCCTCTAACTTTAGAGAAAATATTTGAAATGTCAACCTCAGCATCATCAATCCAAATATTTAATTTCCTACCAAAATTTTGTAGTTCTCAAGTAGATGGAATTCCATCCAACTTTATGATTACAGAAAAAAAAAATTGGACAAATAAAGTGTCGGCTTTCAGTAGCCAAAAAGAAGGCTTAATTTACTAGTAAACCTTCCTCTTTGGTTTGGAGCACACAGCTGCAACACTTATCTGCTCACAAACAGCAAGCACGTGCATAACCCGAACAGGAAGTAAGAAAACTGACTCAGTGGTTCTACCTTCTTTTTGGTCTGATCTGTCCCTACCTACCTTCATTCACGCCAGGGAAATTTTCTGACTGCCTCCTGCCCCAAATCTGCTTTCCGGTAATTCTTTTAATTTGGCTAAATCAAAATCCATTTCTGGCCTGTCCTTTGCCACAGTTGCATAGAAAGCTTAGTCTCTGAACTCGGCCCACGCCACTTGGTCCTGCATGTCCCTAAAATAGGTAACCCTACTCAGAAGACTTGCTAAAACCTACTACATCCCAGCCTCACCCAATTCCTAAACCTAATTTTATTCCTCACTGTCCACCATCTGGCCTTAAAAAACTGGCCAACTTATTTTTCCATGTTACAGTGTATCTGTGTCCAAGTTTCTTTTATTATTATTATTCTCAAAGCAGAAGAGTTCGCATTTAAAGAAGATGCATTTGAGATGGTGTGTGCAAATTTTTCTTTATATTGATTCCTCACTCTTGCTAGACAGGAAGAAAAGGAGGAAAGGGAGGAGTCAAGGGCAGAGGTCTGTTCAAAGTTTAGAAAGTGGCTCAAACACATTAAAAAGTTATTAGACACTCTCCTCTGCCTGGATCTTAAGAGGGAATAAACTAGTGAAAGATAAAATCCACACATGCACACATAAGCACACCCCTCCCCTGATGTGGCAACCCTGGAGGAGCGTGGCAGGGAGAAGCTGGAGCTACAGGAGATGGGGTGAGGAGACAAGTGTGGGGTTCTACAGTTGCTTCTGCTGGCTCCCTATCGATGTTATGCCCGAGGACCAGCCGCCTCTCCTGTGACTGCAAGATGAGCGCTCCCCCCCTTTTAGCTGCCCAAGCCTGTAACAATTCGTTAGAGGAATTGTGCTCAGACCTGTAAGAGACTACTACCTTGGGCCCAGGAATGGCAGAACGAAGAGGTTTAAGACAGTGTTGCCATTTCTATCTTTACCTTTCTGTGCTCCCAATAAATGGGGTTCTCTTCTGTTTTACATACACTGGGTTAAAGGACACTTGGATAAACTGAACCACGCAGGAGAGCCAGAGAGAAATAAATTAAGGGCACCTTGTTGACCTTAACCACAGATCTATTACGCAAAATGGGTGCAGAGGCAGCCTCAATCACCTCGATTTTGTCTTCATGCTCACTCCAGTCCTAGGGTCTTTACTGCCGCTGGGTGGTCCTAGCTGTGACCAGTCCACCTGCCAGTCCTCCTCTGTGGAACTCAAAGTGATCTCCACGTTCTAGGCAGTGTCCAGTTCACCATGAGACTTGTCTCCATTTCAGACTGCGTGAGAGCCTGTGTCCTTACTTCCTTGGGCGTGTCTGCCTTTGTCTTGTCTTGTCTTTTATAGGAGTGGATTGTATTGACATGTGGTGCTCTTTGGTGAGAATTTGCTACTCTACTCGCATGTCCTAAGGAGGGTGATGCCTAGCAATAGAATAGTTCCCTCCTCCCATCCCTTCATCAAGTCTGGGAGCAAGAAAGGACAATTCATGGCATGCATGCACTCATTCAACATCATTTAACAGCCTAGCATGTGGCTGACTCTTCGCCTCATTACGGGTGTACAAACAGGCAAAGAATCACGCAGAATGCTGTGGTTATGCAACTATCTCTGTTTAAAGTCCACCTGTGGGCAGGGGAGCAACAATTTGTTTCTGATTATAGTTTAATATCCTCCTAGATCCCAGGGCTCTACAGTAGCTCAATTCAGAGAACTTGGCATGTCCTCTGGCTGAGAGGAAATGTGTGCATGCATTAAGAGGATTCAGGTGGCTTTTTGAAAGAACAAAGCAAAGGACAAAAAAAACCAACCTGGAGCAATCCTGATGGAGACAAGAGCCCGGGACACCAGTCAGCCGGCTCTGCTTGGCAGTCTGAGCTCTGAAGCTCCGAGGCTGGGGTCTCCCTTCAGGAGGGATGTGTGTTTATTTTC
This sequence comes from Vicugna pacos, assembly GCF_048564905.1. Lineage (NCBI taxonomy): Eukaryota > Metazoa > Chordata > Mammalia > Artiodactyla > Camelidae > Vicugna > Vicugna pacos. The sequence continues at coordinate 68,890,667 of NC_132997.1, read as the reverse complement.
CCGGCACAGGACTGTGAAAATGCTTTGTTTTCAGACTGTTCTGAGACTTCAAAGAGATTTGGGAAGCCACAGTTTGCAAGGTCAGCTTTCAAAATGCAGTTTGAGGACAATATTTTGAAGGAGGTACCCACGAAAGCAAGGCAAACCTCCGGAAACTGTTGTGGCTGCTCCCTCACCACAGGAAACTGACGCGACTCATCCGAGAGCGCACGTGGCCAGATGAGAAACTGGAACACATTTGCTCACAGGGGCGTCTGATTTTGTTTCTGATTTGTATGCAAAATTGAACTAAACTTAAACCACCAACAGGGGAGTGCCCTGATGACGGTACTCACTTCTAAGGTTCAGCACCAACGCTGGCTTCGCGCCAGTCCCCTCACCCAATTACTAGACAAATGCACAAGGAGCACTTCTAAACACCAGGGATCGTGCCTGAGCTGGGCTGTCCTAGGGGAGCCACCAGCCACGTGGGACCACTGAGCGTCTGGACTGTGGCTAGTCGGAACTGAGATGAGCTGTATGTATAAAAGTGTTGACTGGGCAAATAAATAAGCATCAAATATCCCATTAACAATTTTATATTGATTACATGTTGAAATAACATTTTGGATATACTGAGTTAAATAAAATATAGTATTAAAATGCATTACACCCATTTCCTTTTACTTCCTTTTTTTAATGTGGCCACTAGAAAATTTAAAGACAGCGTATGTGACTCAAATTATATTTATGCTGGACAGCAGCATGGCGGACTCTGGGAATTCACTGGCAAAGAAGACATGTACTTGCCTTTAAGGGACACACCATCTTACCCATTTGTCAGATAAATCAACAGGGAGTCAGGGCAGCATCTGTGGGCACTCACAAGATGGGTACCCAATCCTATCTTGGGACAGAAAATGCTTCTCAGGTGTGGTAGCAGAGTAATGTACCCCATACCACCCCAATCCCCAGGATATCCGTGTCCTAATCTTTGGAACCCTGTAAATATATTACCATATATGGCAAAAAGGACTTGGCAGATATCATTAAGTTAGGGGTCTTGAAATGGGCAGATTATTGTAGACTATTCAAGTGGCCCCAATATAATCACAAGGGTCCTTACAAAGTGAAAGAGGGTGGCAGGGAAAGACTTGACTACCGAAGAGGAAGCTGGGGTCAAGTGATGTCAAGAAAACTAAACCCCCTGTCGCTGGCTTTGGAGGCGGAGGAAAAGGACCATAAACCAAAGATATGGGTGGTCTCTAGAAGCTGGAAAGGTAAGGAAATGAGTGCTCCAGAGCCTCCAGAAAGGACTGCAGCCCCGCTGACACCTTGATTTTAACCTAGTGAGACTTGTACTGCAATTTTATACTGCAGAACTAGAAGGCAAACATTTATGCTGCTTTAAGCCTATCTGAGATCACAGCAGCGATACGAAACTAATCCATCAGGCAAAGTGGTATCTACACTAATAGAAGTGAAACAGGTGGAGGATGAAGGGATGGAGAGAACGTTTCTAGCAGAAAAATACGTACAGTCAAGTGAACCTTTACATCCAGCTGCTGCTAGATTGCACAAAACCTCTCCCAGTTTCAGTAGCTGTTTTCAAATGAGCCGGCAGTGTTTCCCAGCGTATACCTGTTGTCTGTTTTGGGGGTCTCCTGTTTTTATATCCATCAGACATTCCAATGCTTCCCTCTTCTTCATTCCCCACAAACACTGATGCCACACAGGCTTTCTGATGGCTGATGGTTATTCCTATCATTTGTCTTTGGGGTTTGTGAGGTTGCCTTGTCAAAATGTTATGGTAAATACTGCCCATGGGTTTTGTTACTTGCTTATTTTGCTATCTAGTTTCTCTGTTTATGGGTGGAGTGGGTATGATTAGGGAAAATTACAAAACTATAAACTGTTGGCCCAGCCGTTTTTGCAGAGTCAGAAGAGGAAACAGTCTTAAAAGTGACGTCATTTGGTCACATTTGAAGTAAATGGCAAAATTGCGACAGAACTCAAGTCTGTCTGATTCCAAAGGCCATATTCTTTCCACTTAGATTGGGGGGAAAAATCATCCAGTTCCAACTTTCACATTTTGAGACAGATATTGACAGAGCAAAGAATAATCATAAGTAAATCATCACACACATACATTTATTTTGCATGGACTTACTGAGAACTCTCCACACGTCCAGCTCTCTACCAAGGGCTGGAAACTCAACATCGACGAGGCAGGCTGGCCTCTGCCTTCATGAAGCTCACATTTAATTGGGATATGAGCAACAGTCGAATGCAATTAACACGCCTGATGCCCCAGCCCAGGCCAGAGAACTAGTGAGCGCTCATCAAATCACAGCTGTTATTATGATGACTTATTTTACTTTACAAGTCTGAGTTAGCATCCTGCTAAACTCATTTACCTAAGAGACCACCACATTACCCAAGTTCCCTGCCACTAGCCCACTCAAGATTCCAGAGAGAACGGAAATGGTTCATTTAAAAGAAAAAAAAAAAAGCAATGCTCACTCCCTAAATAAAGAAAACAACATACCAACAGATTGACGCAATTTAACCTCCAGGCATTTCTTCCTCCTGGGTCTATTAAAGCCTCTCCAATGAGACTGTGTTGGGGCTCAGGACAGGCTGCCCAAAATATGTTTCAGTGGTATACTGATTATTTTGAATTAAATTTACTTAAGAAATAGCCAGTGCCAGGAGGGACATTCTGACCCTCCTTTCTGTCTCCCTGTGAGCATGAAATAAACCTCCCATGTGCAAGGGGCACTCCATGCATCTGGAGGGAAGACACCCCTATGTCCAGAGACAGGAAATTCAGGCAGAGAAGCTTATATAAACACACATAGTCTCTTAATTTACTACCCCAAGCCCAAACTCAGTTTAGATCCTTCACTAATTGAGCACCCAAAGCCTAGGTTTCTTTGTCCTGACAATTCCTCTCAAATTTGTTGTTTCTTCCTCTAAAAAGTAAAAAGGCTGCCTCCTTTGGCCACTTCTTAGTCCAACTTCTATGAGAAATGAAAACGTATTTCTTTTTCTTCTGCTGATCTGTCTTGCATCAATTTCATTATTAGTCCAGCCACAAGAACTCAAGAAGGGGGACATTTCCCCTTCCAACAACTGCAAGCTCTTTCAAGGCAGGGAGACCACTTCATTACTCTTTCCTTCTTCCCTGCACCTACGTGGGCACTGGGTGCACAGTTGGTACTGAATGTTGATTACTTGATCTTCCAAAATTTTGATTCTTCTAAAGGTGACAACTTCATACACTACGAAAAATATTGAGAGATTTTCAGGAAAATGTGCTTTGGGACCCCAAATCATCTTTATGTACAGCATGCACTAAAAACAAACTGCTTTCTTTGAATCCTGGATCCACACTTTACTAGCTGTATTCCCATGGCCAGTTTACTAACCTCGGAGAGTCCGGTTCCACATATGGGCAAAAGGCATAGAAGAAAAGTACCTTCCTCCCGGACCTGAGATGAATGAGGTAACACACAGAGAGCGCTCAGAACCACCGCCTACCACGCAAGAAGCCATCAGTAACTGCCAACTATTATTATTATTATTGATGATGGTGACAAAGATTACAAAGTATAGTCTGCGGAGACTGTAGGAATTCCCTGGGGTGGTAGCTTTTAAAACTAAATCTCAGAGGCTGAATTTTTGCAATTAGAATTTTATTTTCTATGATCCTATGAACCATAGCTCATTCTCAAGATGCTATATCACCATCTAACCTCCTGGCACCTTCCCTGAGCCCCATTAAGGGAGCTCTGCTCGTTATTAAGAAATGTCATCAGTGCCTAGTAAATTCCCTCTCCTGGAGAAATGAATTTTAAAAAGTAGACTCACGTTAAGTCTCTATGATGGTTAATTTTATATGCCAACTGGGAGGGTTTTTTTTTTTAATGACATTCACATTTAAATCAGTGAAGTTTGGTAGCAGGTTGTCCTCCATACTGTAGGTGGGCCTCATCTAACCAGTTGAAAGCTTGAATACAACAAAAAGACCAGCATCTCTGAGCAAGAGGGAATTCTCCAGCAGACCGCCTTCAGTCCTGAACTGCGCCAGGGCCTTTCCCGGGTCTCCAGCCTGCCAGCCTACCCTGCACACTTGGGACTCGCCAGCACCTATAACCGCATGGGCCAATTCCTTACAGGAAACCTTTCTGTACAAATACACATCCTAATGGTTCTGTTCTCTGGAAAACCCTGACTAATACAGTCTCAAAAGAAATTTGTTATCTGTGTTCCTTTTAGAAAAATCCAGAAATCTAACACCTCTGCTACCCAGAACTTCACCTGCAGGCAGAATGAAACAGTGAATATACTCTGGCTTTAAAGAGAAACATGGTTGCACCATTAATCAGATAGCTAGCCTTGAGTAAGTCATTTCACCTCTCCCAGACTCAGTTTCCTCATCTAGAAAATGGGGATCAACATCTCGCCGAGCATGCTTGTGAAGACTCGTTAATGCTTGGAAAACATGGGGCATATGATAAACACTCAGTAAGTTGTATCTAACAGTATTAACTAGTAAAAACAGTAGTTTCTACCTTAAAAGGTTATAATTGTCCCTAACTTGTGTAGCTCTTACTTGACCTGGAAGAAAAGTGAATCGCAGAGAAAATCCTGGCTTTCGTTCACTAATCAATATTCAGCCAAGGACTCTGGCCTATTTTTGTCATTTCTCTGAAAGCTCAGGTAATCAGCCTCATTGTTTAGCTGCATTACTCTCTACAAAGTTATTCATAACAAGATCACAATTAAGCACAATTATCTCTACAGACTGAATTGTAGTCACCACAGAATGGAATTAAATTTCCATGTTATTAAGAAACTTAGGAACTGGGGCATCTTGCCACCTCTGACAAACGGATTCATTTGCTTGTCTTCTTGCACAAAATTGTAATTTAGACAACTATTTTCCCACCAAAACCCAGCAGGACAGCTCACAAGTTTTCCCCTCAGTACTGGTATTTCCCTGGATAGGACCCCTCACAGGGCAAGAATTTAGATTGTTAGGCAAATGCTAAATTCCAGGCCCTGTGAGCCACGTGTCATACTTTTTATCTGGTTTCATCCTAACAGCACCTCTATAAAACTGGCATTAAAAATTCTATTTTGATGATTTGAGAATTAAGGCTAAAAGTGGTGAGGTAAATTGCCCAATGAAATTAACATTCAAATTCAGTTCTGTCTTACTTCAAAGTCCACTATCATCAACACTACACCTTCTCCTACCAGGTCAGTGGCAACATATTTCTTCTAAAAGCTGGTCATTTCCTGAGCCTAGTGAGAAATCCACAATGTGAGCCAAATCATTGATTCTTTCCCATTGTTGAGTAAAGTTTTCTAAGGAGGGTATTTGGCTATTTCCCTCCTGTTATGATAATATAGCCTACCTACTATAAGTAACATAACATTATGAAATACACAAAATACATCTGGGTCAGTGCCTTCCTCCCCAAATCAAGTCCTTCCAAAATCCTGATTGACTCTAATCTCCACTTGGACCTCCTGTCCAGCCCTCTCATTCCTTGATCTCATCTCCAGTGACTTTTCTCCAACCTCTCCAACCTCTGCCACTCAGTCTCATGACCATGAGACTTCATTACCTAAAAACTGTTCTACCAGTCGATCATCTGTCCACTTTGCTTCAACAACTATTACCACTTTGACTTCCGTGTGACCTTCTTCAATCCACCGATCCTTCTAATTTTCTCCAATTCATTTGCACCTACTTTCTTCCCTTCTTATACAACTTAGAGTCAATGGTCTATCATTTCCATTACACCCTCACCCATATCCTAAAATCCTTTGTCTCTTTATATTTTGTTGCTCCTCTTTGACAAAATTGTTAGCCTGAATAAGTTGAGCTATCTATTTACTCCATGTGTTTACCTACACAGATAAACTCTATTAGACAAATGTCACACAAGAAGTCATACTGGTTTCGCTAATCAATGTATGATGACCATCTTCAAATTGGTGTGCACACTTCCCTGCAATCCTGTCATGTTTCTCACAACGGCCTCCTGACCGACATGCCTGCTTCCAATCTTCTTTGTTATTCTCTGCTGGTCTCCCCTTCCTCACTTTCCTGCCCCTACCCTCTAGCAGATTTTTACAGAGAAAACTAAAGCCATCAAACAGAAATGCATCAAGCCTCATGCTCTGAGCCCTGCACACCAATACTATCTTCACTTTCCTAGGATTATAACAGAAGAAGTGGCCCACCTCCTGTCTATGACCAACCTTCCTCAGGTGTTGAACTGCATCCTTCCAGCCCTTCTCAGGAATTTCACTGAATTATTATGCCATCTTTCTCCTATACATTCAAATTCATCCCCTTCAGTTGGACTCTCTGCATCAGCTTTTAAACAGGGAAGGCTCAAGTCATTCCCTCTTAAAAACAAGCAAATAATGTTTTAAAAACCTCCCCTGAACAAAATTCTCCTGCAGCCAGAGCTGAATCTCTCTTCTCTTCGGCATGATCCAACTTCCATACTTGCTGTCTCTTTTCTCCCCACTTCACTCCTGACCCACACTAAAGTGGCTTCTATTTCTCTATCACTTTTTTTAAAATTTGGGGGAGGAGTAGGTCATTAGGTGTATTTATTTATTTACTTTTAATGGAGGCACTGGGGATTGAACCCAGGACCTCGTGCATGCTAAGCACACACTCTACCACTGAGCTATACGTACCCCCCCACTCTTAACAAATCTACTCTGGATAAGGTCACTAATGTCCTCTTTATGACATTCTTGGCCACACCCTCCTTTTTAAATATTCCTTTTCATTGGATTTTAGGATATTATAATCTCCTAATTCCACTCCTACTTCCTTGAGTGTTCCTTCTCCAAGTCCATAGCTTAATCTTACCTACAGAGCTATCAAATGTTTGAGATGCTTCAAACTCAGCCCCAAGCATGCTTGTCCTCTGACTCTATACTCAAACCCTAGGCAATCTCCTTCGTAACCATAAGCTATTATACCATCTGATGGCTCTTAAAATCTCCAGCCAGACCTCACCTCTAAGCTTCCAAACCGTACAGCTTCTTTACATTTCGTTACAGATACCTACTTGACATTTCTTTTAAAATGTCTCAAAGGCATCTCTAAATCAGTATGTTGAAAACCAAGTTTATAAATGTTTCCATAGTAGTTTACAGTGGTTAAAATAACAGACTCTAGTACCAGATTGCCTGAGTTGAAATCTCAAATACAAATTAAAAATCAATTAGGTTTGTCTTACTTGCTTATTACATTTGGGATGATTTTTTTTTAAGCTGGCAAAGGTTTGTGAAAATAAACCCTCACAAAACTGTAGGAAAGACTACAAATTTATCAAACCTTTCCAAAAGTAAATAGGCAAAATGTGGCAAAACTTGTATGATATATCATTGGCCGGTCATTGCCATTACACAAACTACAACCTAAGGAAAGTATCACACACACACTTTCCACATTCCTGACCTCCTTATTCAGCCTCAGCTCCACCAAGCCACTCCCAGTAAGGCCATTAGTGGTCTCCATGGCACTAACTCCACACTTCTTCCTTCCCCTAACCCACCTAAGCCACCTCAACATTGGACACAATTTACCACTTTCTCCATCAAGAACAGTATTTCTTTCTCTTGCTTTCAATGACCCGGTGCTCTGTGGTTTACCTCCTATGTCTCTGGGTATTCCTTCTTAGTACTTTCTTCTGCCACCATCTCCCCCACACCATCCCCAATTGTAAGAATCTCTCAGGTCTCTGTCTGCATGCTTTCCTACTGTCCCTGAGTGGTCACATCTTCTCCATGCTTTTAATAACCGTCTGTGTGCTGATGACTCACTTAGCTATGTCTCTAGCTCAGTCCTTTCATGTAAGCTGTAAAGCTGTTTATTTACAGACACCCCCATTTTGATACTGAGATGTGACTCAAACTCAGAATGTATAAAACTGATAGAGCATCTTCCCCCTCCTGTGAGCTGCTTCTCTACCAAGGGCCTGACAACTGGCACACGGTTCCCACTCACGCTGCTCAAGCTGGAAACTTGAGATTCTCACTTAATCCTTTTCTTTCATGCTCAGAATCCAAACATGGAGTGCTATCAATTTTATCAGTAAAACCTCAAATTTAGAGGGACTATGCCCCTTGCCTGCCTAAAATCCTCCAGATCATATTATTATTTCTTTCACAAAACCTAGCCCCTGCCTCACTGTCAAGCATCATTCTGTACCTCTCTCCTGCTCACTCTATATCCTGGCCTTCTCTGCAATCATGAACATGTCGTGCTTTCTCTGACTTCTGGCCCTTACCATGCTGTTCACTCTACCTAAAGTACCCAGTGCCCCTGGATCAACTCCATCTGCAAGCTTTTTTTGTTAATCTTTCAAATTAGTTTCATTTTAAATGATGTGTCCTCTGATAGGCTGTACCTGATGCATCAAAACCAAGAAAGTCTATTATATGTCTCCATGGTACTTTGTTTCCCCTTTAATAACCATCTTGTATTAATTACTTGTTTAATGGCTAATTTCACTTCTCTATTTTAAATCTACTGAGACTGACAATGTCTCTCAATCAGGTACGTACCACTACATGGAATAAGGAAATATTTGCTGACTTAATTTGAAAGACCATCTGTAGAAAGACATATGTGAAAGGAGATTATGATGCTGTTTATAATAGAAAACAATGAAAGCAATCAAAGCGCCCCTCAACAGGGAAAGGATGAGTGAGTAAGAGCACACTCCTACTATGAAATATTTAAAATACATCTGTATAAGCTGACTTAGAAAGATGATGACAATATACTGTCACATGAAAAAGCAGGTTTAAAACTCACTATGAAAAACAGTATTTCATTTTTATAAAAATTATATATGGATGTATGTTTGTACATATACAGGAAAATATTCAGAAGACTATTCACCAGAATATGAACCAGTATTATTGAGGGGGTTATAGATGAACTATTTTGATTTTTGTAACAAACATATATTAACCTTACGATCAGGAAGAACATGCTATTTTTACAGCTGGAACTTTTTAATAAACAACTGTGGAGAGATATTTTGGCACCTCTCTTTTTCCTTCTGAAGGGGAGTTAGAAAGCGCTCTTACTGGTTAGAAAGATGTTTGAACACATAGGCATCGTTGCAAGAGGGTTCTCACCCCGAGTCAGGCAGGCAGATGGGTTGTCACTGCTGCTACAAGAGGCAGTATTGTCACATGACAGGAGTAGGGCTCCGACCACCTGCCTTACCGACATGAAGACTTTTAGTTCTCCAAATTCAACCCACCTGGGAATACTTCCACTGCAGCTTATCATTCGATAGAAAAATGTAGGCAGTCCTAGTTCCTTTGAAGCAAGCTTTCTCATGTCAGGATTACACTCAAACACAAAACTCATAAGCAAATGGGCCCAAATAAAGTCTGTCCTTTTGACCTTAGAAAAGTATAAAACATGGATTCTCAAATAATTTGAGTGAGTCACGGGCTCGAAGAATAATTTATCCCTTAGCTACCTTAGCTAACGTAAAAGAGATCTTGTAACAAACTCTAACATTTCAGCCATTTCTTTTATTAACATCAAATAATGAAAAGACAATAAGCTTTTAGTTGCAGAGAATTAGAGATTCCTATGAAGTTTTCATAAGGAGAAAACCTGTCAAAAGCAGCATGTTAAATGGGCTATTAAACTGGCGTACTCTGAACTTCAATTATGTTTTTAAGAAAAATGTAATTTTTTCTATTCATTGACATTAATCATTAATACATAATTTTCAATAGTTAGTGTATAAATTAACACTTTCAAGTAAAGTCAAAATGCTCAATCTTTATTAGGCCTGTTAGAATTTCCTCATCAACAAATGGTTGCTACCTTTGCAGGATACATACTGTTTCCTCTTACTTGTGAGTCTTAATTAAAACTGCAAGTGTCAGGACAGGATTTTTGTAAAATGCTACCAAATATTAAGTATTATTAGTAAACTATGAGCTCCTTAATTAAAGGGAACATTCCACATATACACTAGAAGTTTGAGTTTTGCAATCAGAAGAACTGAACTTGAATTTGAGCTTGGCTACTCACTTGCTCTGTGACTTTGAGCAGGTTATTTAACTTCGCTAAGCTTCAGGTATATCAGAAGGTTTCTGAGAAAATTAAAGGGACAATAGTGTAAAACTCTTAGCTCATTGCTTGGTACACTGAAGATGTTCAGTGTAACTATCAGTCCATAATCATTTTTAATTCAGTCACTTTTCTTCAGAAAGCCTTTATGTCAACATGCAAAAGGTGTCTCACTGGCCTGGAGATGAAGTACTCATTCCACAAATATTCAAGTACCTACTACTATAGACCATATATTAGAGACTCAATTAATGGGGGCAGTGGGGAATCTAATTCCAGCCCTTGTGGAGTTTCCTTTCCATACTGACAGTGGTAGGGTGAATAGAGGCTCCCCAAAGATAAACACATCCTTATCCCCAGAACCTGGGAATGTTACCTTAAACAGCAGTGAGGACTTTGCATATGTGATTAAACTAAGCATTTCAAAATTGAGAGATTATCATGGATTATCTGGGTGGGTCCACTACTATCACAAGGATAAGTAAAAGGAAGGAGGGTCAGAGCAGTAATAGGAGATGTGATGACACAGCAAAACACTGGTGTGACAAAGGGAGGGAACCAAAACCCATGGAGTGCAGATGCCTCCAGAAGCTAGCAAAGGCAAGGAAAGCGATGATTCCCTAGAGTCTCAAAAGGAATCAGCCCAGTCAACATCTGAACTTTGGCCCAGGGAAATGGATTTTGGACTTCTGGCCTTCAGAACTGTAAGAGAATAAATCTGTGCTATTCTCTGCTACCAAGTTTGTGGTGGTTGCTACAGCAATCATAGGAAATGAATCCACTGGGAAACATTAAACTCTGAATTATGCAATAATTTAATACAATTCTTGTAAATGCTAAAAAGATTAAGAAAATGGAAATAGAAGTTTAGAAAAGAGGCAATCGGGAAGAAAGACCTCTCATTTGGGGAACTGGCTTCTGATCTTAGTTTCCAAACTAAAAAGATACTTACTAGGCAAGGGGAGGGAAACAAAGAGAGAAGAAATTCCAGGCGTAGGAAGAGCAAGTTCAAAGGTCCCAGGCAGGGAAGCACAGGCTCAGGGTGGCTGACGCGCAGCCAGCAAGGCAGAAGGTGGAAGAGGAAGGGACGCAAAGTCGGGAAGGGAGGCTTGGGCAACCACTAAGGCAAGACTTTATATGGAAATGTAAGACTAGCCTGTTTCAGATCAACCCTCCCACTGAGAACAATTGAAAAAGTTGACGAAATTTTTTTTTTTTTAACTACTAAAAGCATCTGAGAGCTACCAAGGTCACGAGGGCTTGGAGAATTAAGATTTCAGATAGAAGGAAGTTCAAGTTGGTGGGCCTGACATCTGGCAACACTTTTTCTACCCAGGCGTTTATTAATTCAAAATGAACAGCTAAAAGCCTACACAACCGAGCACAGAGTGGCAGCTTGAGCAACTGAGAAATGGAGCAGACCTTGGAAATCTCATAGGTTGTGGTTGGAGGGTCCATTGGGAGGTGGAGCCCTATTAAACATACTACTCTTTCATATGGAACCCCCAAAAGGCTACACGCTGGGAGTAAGGGAGAAAAAGTAATAATCCTCCAAAAGTCTAAAGCCCAGCTTCAAACAGCTCAATCTGTAACTGAATTAAGGTGATCTTCCCTGTCCCAACTACCTGCCAGGAACAAAATTAAATCCTCTCTGCAGGGAGATATAATTTTCCAAGAACTTCAGACTATCTCTACGAATGTTATACACATTGTGTCCAGCAAGAATTTTTTAAGGCATAAAAATAAAATACTTGAATAAAAACCAACAAAAAGTAATTAACCCACAAGGCATCCAGATTATCTATCATGGAATTTTAAGTTATTATGCATAACATGTACAAGGGGAAAAAAGATAGAGGAAAAGAAGAAACTATAAAAATTCTTTTTCAAATGGAAATTTGTAGAACAGGAAACATAATAATGGAAATTAAGTCAATAGATGGATTTAACAGAATATCAAATTCAGCAGCTAAAGATGAAAATTAGTGAACTAAGTAATCAGAAGAAAATATTCAGACCAAAAAAAAAAGTGAGACAAAAGAATAAAAAGTTCCCAAAAGTAGACTGGAGGCAGACAAAATATAGTGAAAAGTTCTCATCAGTGTATAGAGCTCCAGAGAAGGAATGAAAGAATGAATTGGAAGTAACAGATGGAAAGATGATGACTAAATTTTTTTTCCCAATCTGCTTATACATATCAGGTCAGATTCAGGAACCACTATGAACTCAAGCAGGGTAATATCAAAGAAAATCAGCCTTGCAAACATTACTGTAAAACTGGTGAAAAGCAAGACAAAAATAAAAAAAATCTTCAAAGCAGCAAAAGAAAGATTCTTTATCTCAAAAAATTACAGCTGATGTTTCATTAAAAAGAGTGCAAGGGAGAAGACTGCGGAATTATGCATTCAATGCTTTATATGTTCTATGGAAAAAAATCGACCAAATGAAAATTGACCCAAAACAATGTCACCAATAGACCCGTAAGTAGTAGTAAAGGATGTTCTTAAGGTAGAAGGAAAATGGTAACGGAAGAAAGCAAAAAAATACAGGAAGAAATGAAGGATATTGGAAAGAGAAAGCATATGAATAAACACAAGTATTTATTGAGTGTTTATCTCATAATGAGATAAAACTTTAAAAAAACAAAAATTATAAAACATGAGAAAATTCTTTGCAGTCTGGAAGATGGTAAAAAAAATACTAATATATATTATACATCAATATGTCAAAATACAAAATTGTTAAAAGAGTAAATCCTGAGTTCACACCACATGGAGAATTTTTTTCCCTTCTCGATAGATGTTGGCTGAACCTATTATGGTAATTCTTTCACAACATATGTAAATCAAACCATCATACTGCATGCCTTAAACTTATATAGTGACCTATGTCAGTTATTTCTCAATAAAACTAGAAAAAAATGTCAACGTACAGGTTCTAATCTCTGGGATAATCACTAAAATAGTAAAATAAAGCATAGTAAACAAGCTAATAGGAAGACGGAATTTTATTTTTTTAACAAGTTAATGCAAAGAAAACAAAATGAATAGACACTAGGTGGGAGAAACAGAAAGCAAATAATAATATGTATTTAAATCCAAATTCATCAGTAATTATGTTACATTTAAGGGGACCAAATACTTCAATTTAAAGACAAAGACTATCAGACTGGATAAAAGTAACCAAACATAAGGATATATTCTGCTTACAGGAAAACACTTTAATTATATAGAAATGTTGAAAGTTAAAAAAAAAAAAAAAGAAAAAATACCATGCAAACCAAAATAAAGCTGGTATAATTATTACCACTGTGGAAACTGTTCTTTAAGGCAGGAAACATTACATGAGATAAAGAGAGATACAGAGTACTGATAAATTGCTAGATCTTGTTGGACTGACCCCTTTAAGTTTGTATGCACTTGATACAGGAGTCTGAAAATATAGAGTAAAATTGTCAGAATCGAAAGAATAAAAAGAAAAATCTACAGTCATAGTGGGATTATATTAACATTCCTCTCAGTAATTGATAGGAAAACAGACAAAAGAGAAATAATTGCAAAAGAGCTTTAAAAATTATAAATATCATACATATGACATACTTGTGATTTATGTCTATTATATGTATAATTTATATGTACACACACAATTCTATACCCCAAAACATTGTTTTCAACTGCATATGGACACTTACCTAAAATTAATCATGTGCTTGTCCATAAAACAACTTAACAAATTCCACAGTATTGAAATTATACAGATATCTTCCAGTGACAGTAATTATTAAGCAGAAAATCAACAAAAATGTAACTATGAAATTCTCAAATATTTGAAAATTAAGTAAATGATTTTCTAAATGACCTATGCAGTTTCAAAAATCATAACGTAAATCTGTAAAAATGTCTATAACCAAATAATGAAAATATGGTATATGAAAACCTGAAGCACTGAAAGATACTCTGAGGAAAATTTATAATGTTACTTGCCTATATTAGAAAAGAATCTCTTAAAATCATTATCTAGGTGTCCATTACAAGAGGTTAGAAAACAGAAAATTAAACCCCAAAAGAACCATGAGAAAGAAACAAAGACAATAGAAGAAAGTAATTAAATAGATAGGTTAGAATGAATAAACAAAGACAACTGTTGGCTTTTTGATAAGACAAAGGATACCAAAGAGCCACAGGTGAGACAGGCTAAAAAAAATAAAAAGATAAAACCCCCACCACTAATGAAAAGAGAGATGTCTCAAGATCCTACATTCACATAAAAAAAGTTAATACTTAAGACAATCAAAATAATCTGACACAACTTAACCAAAATTGCCTCAAAAGAAATGGAAAATCTGAAAAATCTTTTAGCTGTAAAGTAAATTAACTCTATTGTTTAAAACTGTCCTAAAGAAAAATTGTCTAACATGCCCTGATTTCAAACTATATTATAAAGCTACAGTAATCAAACAGTATGCATTAGCATATGAACAGACATATAGATCAATGGAATACAGTCTAGAAATAGATCCACACATATGTTGTCAATTAATTTATGACAAAGGGGCTAACAATATGCAATGGTGAAAAAAATAGTCTTTTCAATAAATGGTGTTGGGAAAACTGGACAGCCACATGCAAAAGAATGAAACTAGACTTCTATCTTATACCACACACAAAAATAAACTCAAAATGGATTCAAGACTTAAATGTGAGATCTGAAACCATAAAACTTCTAGAAGAAAACATAGGCAGTAAGCCCCTTGACATCAGTCTTGGTGATATTTTATTACTTTTTTTTTTTGTATTTGACACCAGAGCAAAGGCAACAAAAGCAAAATAAACAAAGTGAGACTACATCAAACTAAAAAGCATCTGCACAGCAAAGGAAACTATCCAAAAAATAAAGGCTACCTACAAAATAGAAGGAAATATTTGCAAATCTTTTATCTGATGAGGGGTTATAATCTAAAATACACAAAGAACACATACAATGTGTTCAATAGCAAAAGAGTTCAATTAAAAAATGGGCAGAGTATCTGAATAGACATTTGTCCATAGACAACAGCTGGCTAATAGGCACATGAAAAATGCTCACTATCAAGTCATCAGGGAAACGCAACTCAAAACGACAATGAGATGGTATCACCTCACCCCTGTTGGAACGGCTATCAACAAGACAACAAGAAATAGTAAGTTTTGCCAAGGATGTGGAGAAAAGGAAACTCTTGTTGGGAATGATGCAGCCACCATGGAAAAGCAGTATGGAGGTTCCTCAAAAAATTAGAAAAGAAACTAACATATGATCCAGCAATTCCACTTCTGAGTTCCTGAGGAAAACAAAAACACTAATTCAAAAAGACATATGCACACCAATGTTTACTGCACAATTGTTTACTATAGTCAAGACATGGAAGCAACCTAAGTGTCCCTCAAGAGATGAATGGATAAAGAAGATGTGGTATATACACACACTGGAATATTATTCAGCCATAGAAAAGAATGAAATCTTGCCATTTGTGACAATATGGATGGGCCATGAGGGCATTACGTGAAGTGAAATAAGACAGAGAAAGACAAATGCCATATGAGCTTACCTTTATGTGAAAACTAAAAAACACACACAAACGACCCAAGCTCACAGATACCGAGAACAGGCTGGTAGTTGCCAGACGTGGGGGTAGAGGGTGGGCAAAATGGGTGAAGAGGGTCAAAAGAGGAAAACTCTCAGCTATAAGGTAAATAAGTCATGGGGATATAATGTATAGCACGGTGACTATAGATAATACTACACTGCATATTTGACAGTTGCTAAGGGTAAATCTTAAACGTCCTCAATACAAGAAAAAAATTTTTATAACAATATATAGTGACAGACATTAACTAGACTTATTGTGGTGAGGATTTCTCAATGTATGAATCATTATGCTGTACAGATGAAACTAACATTGTTGTATGTCAATTATACTTCATTAAAAAAATTTTTTTAAATCCAGCAAATTATGTTGTAGAAACTGATAAAGTGATTCTAAAATATATACGAAAAGGCAAATAACCAAGAAGACTAAAAATCTTGAAAAGAAGAGGTTTTGTAGAATGCTGGTAATGTTCTGTTCTTGGTCTGGGTGCTGCTTACACACATGTGGTCATTTTATGAACATTCATTGATGTGTACATTTTTTGTATGTATTTTATACTTCAATAGGTACATTTTTTAAATGACCTATGAAAGCCACTTTAATGCAAAGCTACAGTTCTCTTTAGATCCACATTATAAAATCTTCAAATACAGTAATCCCCTTTAGCTGTATGGGATACATGCCAAGATCCCCAGTAGATGCCTAAAACTGTATATAATACCAAATCCTACATATACCATGTTTTTTCCCCTACATATACACACCTATAATAAAATTTAACTTATAAATTATGCACAGCATTAGAATAGCAATAATGATAAAATAGAAGAATTATAATAATGTAACTATAATAAGTTAGGTGAAATTTGGAATTTGAGATTTGCAGATACTAACTACAATACATAAAACAGGTAAACAAGTTTACACAGGGAACTATATTCAATAACTTGTAGTAACCTATAATGAAAAAGAATATGAAAACAAAAAACGTATTTAAAAAAAGAATATGAAGACAAAAAAAAAAAGCTAGGTGAATGTAGTCTCTTTCTCTCTCTCAAAATATCTCATTGTACAAACTGAAAGCCTTCTCCATCTTAACTAAGCTTTTATCACTCACTGGGGCCATAACTTTGGCAGTCTGAGGTGCAACAGCAAAGCTAGCATGAGTTCCTTTTTCCTTCTTCACAATTTCACCAACAGATTTGTTCTTACCTTGATCTTAGTAACCTGAGCAGTTTTTTTTTCTTTTCCTATTAAGTCAAGAGCTTTCACTTTCTCACTTAAAAGGAAGCACTTTACAGCTTCTCCTTGGCATATCTGAATTGCCAGCATCACCACCTTTATGCTTTGGGGTCAGTATTAAGTAAAATAAGGGTTACTTGAATACAAGCACTGGGATACCAAGACAGTCAATTAATAAACAAGATGGCTACTGACTGACTAATGGGCAGGTAAGCTGGACAAAAGGACGATTCACATCCCAAGCGGGACAGAGCAAGATGGCATGAGATCGCACCATGCTACTCCAAACAGCAGGGAATTTAAAACTTATGAATTATTTACTTCTGAAATATTCCATTTAATATTTTTGGACTGCAGTTGACTGTGGGTAATTGAAACACTGGAAAGCAAAACCTCAAATAAGGGAGAACTACTTAGCATTCTGGACATGACCTTATCTCCTTGACCTGAGTGTTGTCCAATATGGTAGCCACTAGCCACAAGGCTACTGAGCACTTCAAATGTGGCTATTAAGCACTTCAAATGTTATGACTAGTGCAACTGAGAAAATGTATTTATATTTTTTATTTAATTTTAATTTTAAAACTGATACTTGACAGAGTTATTGAGAGAAAAAAGTTAAGTGTATTTGGAACAACTTGGGAATGTGAATTTACTTCTCAACTGTAAATTTTTAAAATCCAAACATAAAGCAACTATTTCTGATAAAAAATTTAGCACCTGCATAGAGATACTATAAGTTTAAGTACATTAAGAGTTTGAAGAATTCAGTATGGAATAAGAAATGTAAAAATCTCATTAATAATTTTTATAATGATTATATGTTGAAATAATATTTTAGATATAATGGGTTCAATAATACATTATTAAACTTAATTGTACCTATTTCTTTTAGTTTTTCAACATGGCTACTAGAAAAATTTTAATTATACAATGGCTTGCATTGTCTTTATGTGAGACAGAACTGACCTAGATGAAACAGACATGGGACAAAGATGAGAAGGACCTCTGGCTAGTCTTTGCTCATAAAATGCATCAGTCTAATCATGGATGGACCTAGAGATTATCATAGTAAGTAAAATAAGACAGAGAAAGACAAGTATCATATTACTTATATATGGAATCTTAAATAAATTAAAAATTCAGCCTAATTAAAGATTAAAAGTCAGTTTTAAAAAAAGAGTCAGTAAATATTTCTCAATTTGTATTTAATACGGAGGTCAAATTTTTCTCAGCCACTGCTAAAATTTTTAAATGTGAAAAAAGTTTTACACATTTTCCAACCTGCCGATGCAGTGTTTACTTTCATTTCAAACCTATCAATGTCTCCCTAGCTAGACAGCAAGCTTCTTGAGACTTGAGACCATGTGTTTTATCTCTATGCATGCTTAATGCTGCTTATCTGAGCAACTATTAGGTACTCACTAAGTCCTTACTGGTCAATTTCCAGAAGCCCACTGTGCAAAAACTGAAGAGTAGCCATTCAGTGAAAAGTGTTTTATTTGAGAACCTGGGCTACTAAACTGACTGGAAATGGAAATATCAGTATTTTCTGTTCTTATCTAGAAATTTACCCATTGCTGCTTTGGAGTCTAGTGAACTACAAAGCCTGTATTGAAATCAAAGCCAAGGTGTAAAAGTAGATAACTGGAAATAAAGGAGACCGGGGACATTTTTGTTTCATGAACAGTTTTCTCTGGGCGGACTTCAAAGATTTTTCAATATGCTCACGCATGTTGAAAAAGAAGCAGAATTCTATTATGGTCAAGAAAGTTAAATGTGGTCTATCGATTTCGCCTCAAGATAAAAAGAAAAACAAAATATTTTTAACAACACATGCTGTCCTACAAGTGACAGGCTTCCTTGAGAGATGGTAAGAGTACTGATAAGAGTATTCTTATAGACACTGAGTGGTTCACGCTGAACTTAATTGCCCAGTGGGACTTTCTAAGGACACATCTTCTATGTCCCAAGGTGTTACAGAGTGACATGTAGCATCCTTGAATAGATATCCTAAGAATAAGTACCTGAATCAGTTAGAAGTAGGAGGAGGAAAGGTTTTAACAGAGCAGCCAGACTCGCCCACATCACACTTGAAACTACTCATCGTGCTGGAGGGAGCACAGGTCCCTGAAACTGTGATCCATGCCCAGCACATGGTAGGCATTTAACAAATACTAAGCACCTTCCAAGTGGGCATGGTGCTGACATGCATCTTCTCTCTTTGGACTCAGAGGGTATTTCCTTTTTATCTTCCAGACCTTCTATTGGAAAATAAAGCTCTGTTGCCAGGAGGGAAGATATAGCTCAGTGGCAGAGTATGTGCTTAGCATGTGTGAAGTCCTGGGTTCAATCCCTAATACATCCATTAAAAAAATAAACCTAATTACCCACCCCCCAAAATAAGTAAGTAAAGCTCTGTTCACCTTTCTAATAACTGTAAGAAAGGAGGTCACTGTTACTGTGCCTTTATGATGACCTTTTCTGATTTTTTCTTAGGTTGGCGTTATCTTTCTCCTCATCTATATTGTAAATTCTGTTCTAGATTGGAAATTCCTTAGAGTAAGAAAGTGTCTTTTTCATTTCTGTATTCCTCACATCATTTTTAATACTGCAATTCACCCCAGGAAGATGCCATAAATGTTCATTGAAGTTAATGCCAACACTTACATCCTACGTCATCCTTTTTACTCTGACAGCCAAAATTATGTGCACTCTTATTAGAAACTAAGGCAGTGTTTTTGACTTAATGTAGTATTGGATTATGATTATGACTGCCTAGAACTGAATAACTACAGTAACTCATAAAAGCATCTCAACTTCCCAAAGGCATCACTGCAGATTGAGCTTGTATTTTTCTCCCACTTAAAAAAAAAAAAGTGTAGTTGTCTAACTGCAGACAGTATTTTTCACATGGAGTTGCTTTTTGGTAACAAATCAGTATCAGATCTCAGAAGTTTCTGCAAGCGGTCATGGCAAGACAGTAAGGCAGTCGGTGAAGTCTCTGACTACAAGCCAAGAGCACATGTCCAGGTGTCCAAGTGCACACACTATCTGCATACCCTGAAAGGAGCAGGGACAGACTCCAAAAGGTCGAAACTATGATAGCTAGACAACTCGAAGCAGACAGCTGGAGTCAGCTCAGCCTACGATGTTACTAACCATCCAATTGCTAATGGACAGTCTCCACTAGATCGATCCAGGTATCAACAGATCTCTGAAAAGCAGTGGTTCTCAACCTTCATGACACATTAGTATCACCAGAAATACTTTTATAAATCCCAGTGTTCAAAGATGGAAGAAGCGCGATATGATGGCAGTGCAGGGAGACAGTGAAAGAATGGTGTGTGCTGCTGGGAAACGAGAGAACTGAGCAGCTGCTCTGTACAGGAAATTGTGAGCCGACGGAGCGGTGCTCGCAGTCTTTTGAAGAAACTTTACTATGAGATGGACTATGGATACACTAGCAAAGCTCTACACTTTGGACTTCCTGTTTAAAATGTTTACATGTTAATCATTGATATTTACCTCTCCTTTTCCCTAAACCACCACTTTGTTCCAGAAACAGGATAAAGGCAAACACCCATGAGGACAGAGAGAACAGGAAACAGCAAAGACAGCAGTTTCAAAACCTGGAAACACGTGGAGATGAGGCCACTGCCTCAGCGAATGGTAGAGCAGAAAGCTACCTGCGTGTGGAAGCCAAGCTAAGAAGCAAGAGGGCTTATGATACAGAGCACCAAAAGTGTCTGAAGCTAGAGGTTCTGGAAACCTCTGAAGGCCGGCAGGTACAGGGAAGAAGAGATGGGCTGTACGTCAGCCTGGGTTTCTTTGCCTATCTCCTTTTCAGAGGAGAATGGGTTCAGCTCCAACCTTCACTGAGGGCAGAGCCTTCTGGGAGCTCTAACTGTACACAAGGGTCTCTGCCCTGAACTACCCTGCTGCCAGACAGGGGGCTTTGTCAGCCGACCCTGAGTGGCCATTACATCAAAGGCCTAAACCATCAGGGGCGAGCAACTGCTCCTGCACTTGCTTTGCTCTCTAGATTCACAGTGTTGCGTCAGTTTGGCCTCTGACTGTTTTCTTTATGTTCCTGTCAGTTCAGCCATCCCTTCTTTAAAAAAAATGTGGGGGGGGAATGTGTGTGTGTGTATTCCAAACTTTTTTTTTAATGGAGGTGATGGGCATTGAACGCAGAACTTCATGCATGCTAAGAATGTGCTCTACCACTGAGCTTAACCATCCCCCTAAACTTTTTGTTTTGGTGTATTTAATGGGATTTTTTTTCTAGATAAATATCTGGAAATAGGGTCATCAGTTAACTATTATTCTTCATACCTTTTGAATGTCCTATTTCATAATAATTCTTTAAGACAGACTTCTTAACCACCTATCCCAGGCTGTCAGCCAACCACCCATCCCTCCTTCACCTGACAGAAGACTCAGAATTCCCTCTCCTGGAGAGGCTGAAACACAAGGGACAGGTAAGGAAAAGGATGATCTTCCAAAAAGGTAGCAGGGATTAGGTGACTGCAAGGTGAAATCCGCAGTGTCTTTTGCCACACATGCTTACAGAATACTGGCAGCCAGCCAGTTTCCAAGCCTGCATGGGAGGAACTCTCTGTAAAGTGACCATCCCTAAAGACAAGACCAAAGATGGTGATATTTGAGGATCCCCAACAAAATAGCAAGTCTTTGTTCCATAAGCCCAGCCTTTCAAACAACCCCACCTGGTACCCTTGCACACGGCTTCTAGATCAGAACTTCATTCTCAAATGTGAAACAGCAGCTGAGAATCAGAAGATGTTTAAGAAAATCCTCCACTTGAAAGACAGATATTAAAATAAACAGAAGTCTGAGAAAGAAAGCATGGACAAGAAAACTTACCCCAACACACTCACAAGAAATATGCAAAAGAGAGGATTCTGTCTCCATAAAGCATGAAGAGAAGGCTATAAAGAGGAATATCAGATCAAAAAAGAGTTCATAACTTTTGGGGTGAAGCGCAGATTCCTCCCAAGACCTTTCAGAGGGAAGAATAGTCCATACAAGGATCAGTACCAGATTTGTCAGATTTCTCAGTCGCAGTGTAACAAGCTAGAATATATACTGACAATGGGGAAGACAACAGAGCAATGCTTTCAAGGTCTTTGGGAGCAAGATACACCCTAGATTTCTACATGCAGCTAAACTATTCATTGAGGGTGGTGGTAGGACAAGAGACATTTTCAGATATGCTAGAGCTCAAATAGTCTACCTTCCGAGAACTCATTCTCCAGAAATTAGTGCAAGGAATGACACCAAGATGAAGGCACAATCAAGAAGGAGAACAACAGAGGACCCAGAAGACAGACATTCTACCCAGCAGAGCAGTGAACAGAATCCCCTGGCCAGTGGAGAAGAAAAAATTCCCAGGATGAATACTATGCAGCAGCCTATATTTAAATAAGGCAACAGAGAGCACCAGGGGAAAAAGATGACACTGGGTGTGTTTTAACATATGGAGATGAGGTTTATATGTCTAGTGCAGAGACTGACACAAATTATTGATGGGTACATTAAAAGCTCAGCAAAAAATTTTAAAATGAAAGTTATTAACTTCACTCAAGACAAAATTTAATCATTGCAGGAACTATATGGCTCAGCTCTGAATAGTAAAACACTAAATACTGATCTAACCAAAATGATGATACAACCATACAAGGGGTGGCGAAGTGTGTGAGTGTGCGTGTGCGTGTGCGTGTGCGTGTGGGTGGTAGAGTCTCACACAGCAAATTCTCACTTTTCACAGTAGTTTTTCAATGGACACTAGGGTGGAACTATCAGTAGGTCCAAGTGGGTATTCGGTACAGATATCAATAGAAATATGCTATTTAGAAATTGAGAGAAATTCCAGAAGATATACTCCCCCTAAAATTTCACAGTGATTGCTTCTGAGGAGTCACATCCTGGAAATTGAGGGAAGTATGGAGGATAAAGGACTATTTGTCTCTCAACTATGTATATTCTTCATTTTTTAAACTTAAAATTTAAGTGCAAACATATACACTCCTCAACATTTTTGAAATCGCACGTGTATCTCACTTGAATGCGACTCCATTCTTGGGCTCCTTGGGGGTCCCAGCTCCACTGAGTTTATTCTGAGCATACCTTACTTCTGGTGCTGGATGAGATTTTTTCCTGATTCACTTTTTGGACCCTCACAACAACCATATAAGAAAGGCCACTGAATTTCCCTTTTAAGATAAGGAAAGAGAGAGTCTGAAACCGAGAACAAAAATCTCCCAGCGTTCCTGGGAGCTAAGGATGATCTGCTGACAGTTCTGGCCAGGGAGATGAAAGCAGAAGTCTTACAGGTGCTTCATCTTCCCTCTACCAGGACTGTGGGTTTACTATAGCCGCCTGGGGACAAGGAGCCACACACAGAGAACAAAGGCTAGAAGCAGCCTAGATCACACATCTTTGTAAGCCACCAAGCCATCCAGGACTGTCTACCTCTAGACTTCTTAAGTGAGGAAAACAGAAGTGGTTTAAAATATTTAGGCCAATCTAGTAAGATTTATTAATGCACATACCTGAACACCACCAGCTGATACAGGCTGCAAAGCCCAGATTCTGTTGCCTCTCAGACTCCCAATTAAAGCTGCCAAACAGAGAAGTAGAGCATAGCTTCAACTACAAACTTCCCCATCTTTGATGTTCTCTCTCATGTCTCTCTGAAGATGCAAGAAGGTGGAAGCCTCCAGAGAGTGTTGATGGACTGCAATGTCACAGAAGCAGCCAGCTTCCCAAGACATGAGTCATAATTCTCTGGCTTGGTGGGCTAATCAACAGAACTCTTTTGAAGCCTGTTGATGGAATCACCTAATGAAATCACTTACGGAAATTCACTTTGGCTTTTACTTAACATTATCACAAACCATAAAAGTTCTCCCATGCACAGTCTAATTTTCATTTTAATATTCTTTTAACAAGCACCTACTATATGATAGGCACTAATGTGAAAGCTACAGATTGAATAATATTCCATCGACATATCATGGTTTACTTGACCATCCCACTAAGGATGGGCATTTAGTTCAGTTCCATTTTTTCCTTTTATATATAAAAGATGCAGCAGTGATCATCTTCATAAGTATAGCTTTTGGCTTCTGGTACTTATTTCCAATTTTGCATGGTGAGATTACTGGATCAAAGGGTATGGATATCTTCAGGCTCTCGAGATACAGTACCGTTAAGTGTTTTCAATGTGGACCTTTACCAGAGTTGCACTATGCTTCCTTCTTCGGGTCAGTGTCTTCTGGATCAAAATCTCAAATGGGTGCCTTTGGTTATGAGAGCCCAAGTTACATGTCTTTGCTCTAGTAGCAAGGAAGGTTGGGGAAGAAGAAAATGTCAAGTTTCCACCTCGGAACACTTGAGATATACAGGGGGAAACTTCCCAATAGAGCAACGTGTTGAAGTGTACTAGGTGGCCAAAACTCAGATGCTATCTTTTTGTATGAGTGAGTTGACTGGACCCATTCTCCCAGGAGACCCTACAATATGGCTTCACCTTTTACCACTCAACTGAAACTATTCTTGCTAAGGTCCTGTTTGACCTTTAGCCACCAAATCTGTTTGCTCTTTTGCTCTTTCTTGCCAAGTCCCATTACTTTGGTAATTTCTTCTCCTCCTTGAAACTTACTGCTTTGGTTTTTATGCTGTTCTAGTCTAGTGGTTCTCTTCCTTTGCACCAGACAGTTCCCTTTTGCTCTTCTTTCTAATCTTCCTCTACTAATCCCCAAATAATGGTACTCCTTGAGGTTTCACATGTAACCACATCTCCTCCCAACTGGAGACAATTCTCTCAGTCAATCTCCCTTATGGATTTAACTACCACTTTGTAACAACCAAGTTTTGTATAAGAAAAAAGAAACCTCTCATGTATGTCAAAATATAAAGGGCTTACATAAGGAGAACAACAAACCCTGACTAAGGGTGAAGGTCAGAGAAGCCACCACAGATGTCCTCAGTGGTCATTTTGACTCTCTTGACCTAAGTGGGTAGTTCTCAAGAGCTCTCCTGGAGGCTACTTTGAGTCTTATATCTGTCCCTACATCTGCTTGCAATTGGCTCTGGAAAATAACGTGATTTTCAGTGAGTCCATCTCATATATATATATATATACATTACACTTTCCAGAGAAAGAAAGAGTATCTGGTCACAGAACCCCCAGAGAAGTTGAGACTCACTGTGATTGGACTCTGCTAGGTAAAATGCTCACCTCTAAACCAATGCCCAGTTCTCTAGGTGATGCAGGTGCCTTAGTCTGTGCTCATCAGTACACTCCATTCTCCTAAACCCAGTGTGATTAGCTTAGCCCAAATCGCAAGCTCTACCCATCCCCACGGAGCCACAGGTGGAATCAGCTTCTTCAGAACCACATAGATCCCCACTGAAATCAAAGCCTCTTGGAAAGCAGGAAAAAGGAAAGTAGAAATCCTCATGTGCCCACTGTCTACCCCTGCTTTCACTGCCTTCATTTTCTCTTGCAAAACCATAGAGGTCTCATCGTAACCAGGACCTCTCTCTAATCCATCTTCCTCATTACAGCTAACGTCATGTACATAAAGCATGTAATTCTGACCACATGACTCCTTGCTGAAAATCTTTAATGGCACCCCTTCACCTAATTCTATATAAAGTCTCGGTGATCTGGTTCCATTTCCTGCAAGTACATCTCTCTCTAATCCTGGCCTTATATATGTCCCAGTAGCATCCAATCACAGCATACGTGGCACAGTGCCCAACGTACAGTATGTGTGCCAGCATAGTTGTTAAGTAAATGAATGAATAAAGGAGATGATTTATTTACATTCCGAAGTAAAACTAAAGCTAAGGTAGACTTCTGGTTCTTTTGTATTTCACTTCCCCTCACATTCTGTGCGGGGCTCGATGCACAGTGGGTATTCAAAGATGCGTGTTAGCTAACAAAATTAGCACATTCATTTTAATACCCAGGAAAGAACACGACTGAATTTTGATTCCTGGCAATTTTCAAAGATTATCTGGGTGTTATAATTATTGGCCCATTGTAGGATTAAAAAAATGGATGAAAGAATTCATTAGCTCATTAAAATACAATGAAAGGAACATAATTAAAACATTTAGGCAATTTCTGAATCACAAAAAAATGAATAATCAGAGGTGCAAAACCAACCCTCAGCCAGTTAGCTGGCTACAGCAGGCCCACACTTTCTGCTTTCTCATAACACTGTCAACTGGCTCGTTCAAAACCCTCTCCTCTCCCCTCTCCTCAAAAGAGAATTTGCTTTAATGAGTTTCATTCTTAGCCCAGAGACTGCAAGTAGGGGCAGCTTAAACAC
This sequence comes from Vicugna pacos, assembly GCF_048564905.1. Classification (NCBI taxonomy): domain Eukaryota; kingdom Metazoa; phylum Chordata; class Mammalia; order Artiodactyla; family Camelidae; genus Vicugna; species Vicugna pacos. The sequence goes on along the minus strand of NC_132997.1, from coordinate 68,864,302 downwards.
TGGCAGGGAGGCTCTCTGAAAACCTCCTCAGGGGAAGCTGGCATTTCCCAGTCCTGTCCCCGCTTTTAGTATTTGGTTTTGGCCCAACTGTACCTACCACTTTGCTCAGTGTTTATACACATCCCATTTAACGCCCACAAATGAGGTATACGTAATTATCCTTCTTTTGTCAACGACACTAAGGTGGAATAATACACACTAAGTCACACAGCCGGCTGCTGGAGTCAGAATGCAAGCAGATGGTTCTAACCAGACTCCTTAAAGTCCCCGCTTTTAACTGCTATGCAAACCTGGAGTGGTCAGAGGATTCTTGCCAGGACTTAGCCTTCTCCTCCCACCTCCATGCCATGAGGCAGGGCAGAAAGCTCTCTGCATGTTCGGTGGGTGGCTGCTGTCTATTCCTGTCATCTCCTGCTCCCTGCTCCTAAAAATTTTTTCCTAAAATCCCCTCTCTTGCTGTTCCGTCATTTCTTTACTCCCTCACATATCTCCCCACTGCCCACCAGTTTCAAACCATCCCCAGATGTCCTCGAGTTTCTCCCCGTAACACGTGTAATCCCTGGAGATCTGATGGCACAGAAGGAATAGCAATTTCTCATCTGAAGATGCTAAGAACACAGGATTGCAAGCCTCTGGCAGGAATACTTGCGGGGATAAAATACCATCGGGCACTCTGTCTGGGACCAGGAAATGGGAACAAGTCCAATTTTCACTTTCAACAACATTTTTTGAGGACATCTCATGTAAGACACTTTGCCAGATGCTTTCATATTCACTATGTTGTATCACCCCACTAGGCAGGCACATATCTCATCCGGCTTATTTACTATCACACCCTCTATAGAGCCATAAACTGCAATGTTGACACCCAGGACAAATGTCACAAGATAGCCAATCAAATCAATTTCATAAACAAGGCCTGGTTCACAAATGAACGTTAATAAACTGCTTTAGCTTATTTAGGTTAATTACTTTTGCTCAGGAGAAACCAAGTTCTTGTTCATGGCAGTTATCTAACAACATTTTTAAGTGCAAAATCATTTTGAAAATACTATGTAAAAATTATATGCCTTCTGCTATTGATACCCACATACAGTTCTGAATCTCACAGTCCCTGAAAGGTAGCAAAGATGACCTTAATCTTCTCGTCTTGACAAAGCTTTGGGATTTTTCCTGAGTATAGGCCCTTGACCTCCCTTTCCTTAGAGCATTTACTTCAGAAAACTTGCAATTATAAATTATTTTTCTACCTCGTTGAGATGTAAATCGTCTCCCAGCCTTTTGCCAGTTTTGCAACTCAGGGATGTCTGTCTCAAGAACCTGGGAGCCATTCCTTTAAAACACAATCATCAAAGAAGATAGCATCCCTGTCTCCCAGTCTCTGTGGGACGATGGAATGGTAGGAGCCTGTATTAGTTTGGGTTTTCCAAAGAAACAGAAGACCCAGTTCCGTCCACAGAGTATGGAGACACACTTTTCACACTCCTCTCCTCGACACAGTCCCAACTTCAACACTGAAGAGAATAGGTAGAAACTGAGAGTGGAATCTGAAGGCAAGTTCAATCAATCATCAAAAAGGCCCAAAACAGAATTTCAGCTTTCTGAATATCTGCCTGAAAAAAAAAAAGTGTCTGAAAGAAATAACAGCGTTAACATCACAGACGTTCAGTGAAGACAGATCTGCAAAGACGGCAAAAAGAGAAATCTATCAAGGTGAAAAGTGACCAAGATGCTATTCTTTCAGAAGAATCAAATAAATGCAGACTGGCCAAGAGAACTGCCCACCCAGAGAGGGGTTACTGGGCACCATCAGCTCCAGGAACCCCTGTGCTTCTTGGTTCTCTACTTTGTGCCCCCTCCCACACAACATCCACTGTACTGCTAACACCTCCATCTCACAAAGGGAAAGGAAAGGAGAGATGAAAGATGAGAAAATTCAAGCCCATCATGACAGTTCTGGGCATGGACCTAAATTTGCAGGTCATTACTTTCTGTTATCAAGACAAAGATAAAAGCTAGGAGAAAGGGGTTTTCTTCCTGGTACCCCTCAGATCTTCTGCTTGGTGGAGTCCAGGAATGGACCCACATTACCTATTGCTAATAGGCTTCTTGGCAACACATGCCCCTGGCCCAGAAAGTCTTCTTGGGGCTCCAACAGCCACAGTGGGATGTGTCAGTTTCTCTAGGAATCATGACTGTTTGGCATCCCAGCTCCTGGGCCTTCCCCTCCCTATTCTGGTGGCTTAGCACCATCGAAAGGTTGGTTCCACCCATAGTTTTGTTGTGTTTTTTAACCAGGGGTATATGCATGTAATAGAAAAAAAAATCCAAACATCCCCCCCCCAATCCTCCTAAACCTCCTCCCCAGAAATAACCACTGTTTCTTGTGCATCTCTGCAAAGAAACTTCATACTTTAAAGCACTCAATCAATACAAATGACTGCCTATTGCATACTATAAAAATTAATAAAGACCTCAATTAAAATAGTTAAGAGGCCAAAAAGGAAGCTCTCATGCCAGATGATGATAGCAGAGCCCAATAGGAAGACAAACCTCCCCTTCTTGCCCAGCAAGAGCTCAGCCAATAAGAGGCTGTCACAAGTCAGCCAATGAAAAGCCACTATGCTTTGAACTCTCAATTCCTCCAATGGACTCTGTTACTACAGCCTTCCTAGCTCCTTTACCCCTCTGTAAAAGAGCTCTCCCCTTGCTGTCTGAGGGACTGACACATGATTCCCCATGGTTGCAGACTCTGAATTGCAGTTCTTTGCTGGTCTTGAATAAACCCCTTTTCCCTTGAGAAATAACTGGCCATCTATTTGTTATAGATCAACAATACAATGACACAACCATCTGTGCCCATGGCCAGTAGATGTATGTAGACACACACAACCATTTATTTTGGAGTCACTGCAATCTGTTTTACTGTTATAAGTAGTTCCCACCAGGGTGAATTATAGTAACGTTACAACTGTGAATCAACCTGACATTTTCAAAGTGCTAGACAAATATGTTATCGTTGGTTGGTTGTCTTTATTAATAGGATTAAATTTTTATTTCGGTTTCTATAGAGTTCTACACAAAAATGAATGGGCTTACACTGCCAGCTCTTGTATAATCGTACTTAAGTTAGCTGGAAGAGTTATGATGGTGCAAACTGTTTACCACAGTCCTCCTAATCCAAGCCATGTGCCTGAATCAAGCAGTTTATAAAAGATAAATTTTACTGTGCATAGTAAACAAAGGAGAAAGTGGTACCAAATTCCCATGTTCACCATAACCCCACGCCTGTCCCAGGAAAGGGTACCTGTACAGCCAGGTCATTCTCTTCCTTAGAACATACATGGCTGGTGACAAATGCATCTCCCATGACTCTTCCTGAAACTTGACTCAGTTTCCCTCTCCCCCAACAAGGCTCCTGCTTAAGAAGCAGAATCAGAGAAACAGGATGAAGACTCACTTAGAGCAAGAGAGCAAGAATCTGAGTTCACCAGGGTCTTCTCTCCTATGGAGTTCACTCTAAAGTCTATGCACAGGGTAAAAATTGCATACAGCCAAATTATCCTTGAAAATCCCTTGGAAAGGCACTACTTTGTTGATATACAATCTCTTAATAAATCCAAGAGAACAAACCCACATTCTTCAGCTGAGCTCCAGTTGAAGCAACCAGCTTGTGTTTGGAAGCCATCTTCATGAGGAATGCAGATCACTCACCATTAAAATCATCCCCAATGCAGTAGCACACTCATGCTTGAAGAGGCACTCGAGGAAATGAGGGAAAAGCAGATTCACATCCTTCCCCGCGGGCTTACACGCACTCCCATTCATTCCTTCTCCCAGGCTTACACTCGCTGAGTGCAGTGGGCCACAGAATCACCAGCACTATGAAATTACGTTTCTCCTGAGTTCCACTTCCACCCTCTTTCATATTGTTTTTGGAGTTTGAGCACCTAAGGGTTACAAGCATAAAAGATGCAACTGCATTCCACAAAACCCAGCAGCCCCAGACTTGTGAATACGGCTCAGGGATTGTCTACATAAATGCCCTGTCAGTACCTTGTATTACTGCCCATCTATAACTCAAGAACACCCTTCCCCTGAGATTACAATAGAAAAGGGATTACTTTTCATTGGCTTTCAGTGTCCCACTAATAGAAGTGGAGGCTTAACGATTACTAGCTGAACAGCTGTATCTTCCTTCATGAGAAATTCACGAATTCTAAGAACCAACATTTTTATGACCAGGGCATGTTAAGCAGTACACAGTTATTTCTACTCTATTGTGCATTTCTAATTAAAATAAGCTCAGTACACATTTTACTTCTTTCTCAAGACAAAAATCATCTTTGAATAATATTCTGAAGGGTGACTGTTTTCATTTGTTCTCCCCCTAATGAGAGGTAATCACAAATAGAACTTTCAGAAACCTCCCATACAGGTACAAAAGGGATTTGGTGGTCATGGGAATGCTGCATCGAGAGAAAATACTTGCAGAGGACATACGGTTCTCTGCTAGAGCTGATGACTATCAGTAGATCTCACTTAGCGTAACAACTTAAGCAGAAAACCCAGCACAAACTCTGCTCTGTGACAGCATTTCCCCAAATCTGTTCTTTGGAACACTGTGTCTGTGGAATTGTTTTTAGGTATCAGAACAAGCAACTTTGGGAAACATTTTTGTCTTTGGAGAGTTTCATTTCCTGAAGGACTTCTCAGAGCCTTTAGTGTGCCCATACTCCTGGTATGTCTTCCAGAGAAGGGTATTTGCTTCCCAAATATGTATGTTCACAGAAGGACCAGCATGCTATGGAACATACTTGATGAAATACTGCTCTGTCAAATATTGCTCTATCAAGTGTACTGATAAGCCAGGAGAGGAATGGTCCAGAGACAATGGAATTGTTCAGCAGTATCAACAACTACTATCTTTCCCAAGTCCATTCACAGAATTGGGTCCTACCATTCGAGTCTGCATGACAAAGCAGTAAATGTTTGTGGGAGGTCTAGGTCCACATGAACTAGGGCTCATTAATGAAGAGGACTTGTCAGAGAAAAGATATCAGAAACCTAAGTTCAAAGGCCAAAAAAAGTTCTGGGAAAAGAAAGGCACAGAACCAAGAGTGGAGATAGAATGGAACTGAAAACAAGGAAATAGAAGACAAGATACAAATAGGAGGTGACTTCCGGGCAAGATGGCGGAGTAGAAGGACGCTTGTAAGCCACCCTCTCCCACAAATACACCAAGACCCACATCTACAGACCCACTCAGCCAACCAGAGCACCTGCGGAACTCCGACAGATCATCGCCCTCTTCAAAAGATAAAGACGCCAAAAATCTGGTAGGAGAAAAGGAAAAAAGAAAGAACAAAAGGCAAAGCAGCGCGGGACGGGTCCCGCGGGGAGGGAGCGGCAAAGGAGGACTGGCGCTTGCTCGCTGGGTCTCCCCTCTCCAACCGAGAGGCCAGCGGGACGGAGGGGGGGCCTCCGAGGCTCGGATCTGTACAGAGCAGCCCTTGTCTGACAGAACTAAGTTAAACGGGCACAGAGCGTCCCCCCGACACCCAGCCTGAGACGCGGGCCGGCAGCGGCGGGCAGGGCCAGGCTGCACAAGCCGGGCATAGGACGGGGGCGGCTGCAGGGAGGCAGCACCGGGGGACTGCAAGGGGCTGGGCGCCGGGGCTGTGGGTGTACAGGACAGAACAACCTGGGCCCTCCATAAAACCGCAAGGTTGATGTGCTCTCGGGGGAAGGGTGCATACCCCCATCTCTGAAAACCCGCGGAAACTTTTCAGGGGAAGAGGGGCGGGGCCCAGGCAGAGCCGCCATATTCTCCGGCGCTTAACACCCAGGCGGGGGCAGAGACGAAACCTGCGTCCACACCAAAGGGCTTAGCAGCCTCAAGGGCCAGACTGAGACGGGCCTACAGCTCTGGGCAGATAGGACCCTTCCATTCTGGTACCCCAGAGAACTTGCTCCACAAAGACAAACAAGCAGCTGGGTCTTGGCTCGGAGCAGGGAGGAGGCTGCCCCTCGGTCTTCCCCGAGCCCACACTCGGAGCGCGACCCGGGCGGAGCGCCGACCGGGGCGGAGCGCGACCGGGGCGGAGCGCCGGCGCAGAGCGCGCAGCCGCACAGAGCAGAGGAGCTACCGGCAGCGCAGGCAGGGGGAGAGCGGCCCCCCGCCTGTCGGGCAGGAACACAACCCCTGACCGAGGTGCTGGGAAGGGGCACGACCCGCCCTCCTGCCTGGCCAGTCTGCAACATCTGTCTGCGGCATCCAGAGGGGCAGTGACCCGCCCGCCCACAGCAGAGGAGAGCTGCATCTGACCCCATGTTAGGAGGAGGCACGATCTACTTGCCGACAGGTGCTGGGAGCAGCACAGAAGAGGGCGCCAACGGAGGGCCTATGAAAACAAGCTGAGCTTCCAAAACAGGACGAAGACAGAAGGACTTCACATTAAAAGCACACAGACTCCAGGAGAACACCGACAACCCCCCCCCTTTTTTTTTTTTTTTGGTTTTTGTTTTGCTTTGTTTTGTTTTTTTGTTTTCTGTTTTTGTTTCTGTTTTGTTTTGTTTTAATCGGTTTTTACCTGTTCTATTTTCAATTACTCTTTTAATTTTTACTTCTTAATTCATTTCTATTTCTCTTGGGTTTTGATGTCCTGTTATTGATTAGACACAGGCTTCAAACACATATATTCATCTCCCCACCCCCCCCCTTTTTTTTTTAAGGTTTTAAAAGCACTTCTCCACCCGATTAATACTCTGCTACAACCCGTTCTTCTATTATTCATTATACATTGTTTTCAAACCCTCTTTCTCCCTTCTTTTAAAAATCTTTCTCTCTTATTCTTTTCTCTTTTTTTCTTTTTTTTCCTAAGTTCTATTCCTAAATAGGCATTAGATAGATAAAATCCTTAAGATCCAAAATAGACAACTGATACTCCATAAACCACAGTCCCAGAGAGGTATGAGCAAGATGAAGAAGCAGAGAAACCTTTCCCAATTAAAAGAACAAGAGGAATCCCCTGAAAGAAAGATCAATGAAATAGACATCGATAGCCTACTAGATCAAGATTTCAAAAAAGGAGTGATCAAATTGCTGAAGGAATTAAAAGAGATAATGCTTAGAGAAATAAAATATGTCAAAAATGAAATTGAAGCTATAAAGAAGAACCAAGCAAAATGGGAAAACTCAATGACAGAGATGAGGAATGATCTAACAGCTGTGCAAAGCCGACTAATTAATGCAGAGGAACGAATTAGTGATCTAGAAGACAGGGCAACAGAAAGCACCCATTCAGAAGAACTACAAGATAAGCAAATAAAAAATAATGATAATAGCATAAGGGACCTATGGGATAATATAAAGCGTCCCAATCTTCGCATAATAGGGGTCCCAGAAGGGGAAGAAGGATCAAAGGGGATTGAAAAGGTTTTTGAAGAAATCATGACTGAAAACTTCCCAAACTTAAAGAAGGAATCAGATATCCAAGTACAGGAAGCTCAGAGGGTCCCAAACAAGAAGAACCCAAATAGACCCACACCAAGACATATCATAATCAAGATGGCCAGAGTCAAGGATAAAGAAATGATTCTAAAGGCAGCTAGAGAAAAGCAAAGAGTGAACTACAAGGGAACCCCCATAAGGCTCTCAGCTGATTTCTCTACACAAACACTACAGGCCAGAAGGGAGTGGCAAGATATATTCAAAGCCCTGAATGAAAAAAAGATGCAGCCTAGGATACTTTATCCAGCAAGGCTATCCTTTAGGATAGAAGGAGAAATAAAGAGTTTCATAGACAAAAAAAAGCTGCAGGAGTTTAGCAACACTAAACCCATGCTAAAAGAAATATTGAAAGGGCTATTCTAAATAGAAAAGCAGCAGGATGCTACAGAAATGAGAAACTCACAACTGGAAAGGTGATAACTCATGAATTACAAATAAAGAAAACACGAAATTACAAAAGAAGACATACAAATCACTGAGAGTGGGAGAGGGAGGCAGGGAAATATAGAATTTTTTTTCTTTCTTTTTTTTAAACTTTTTTAACAGTAGGATGGGTTTGAGATCATATTATTATCAGTTTATTAAAAACGGGTATAGGTTAATAGATTTACAAAAAAGGGTAACCACAAGTCAAAAATTTACAAGGGAGTCACAAAAATTAAATAAAATCCATGATAATACAAAGGAAAATTACCAAACCACAAAAGGAAGAAGAAAGGAACAAAGAGGATATACCAATTCAACTGCAAAGATAAGTTCAAAATGGCAATACACACACATCTATCATTAATTACTGTAAATGTTAATGGACTAAATGCTCCAGTCAAAAGACATAGAGTGGCAGACTGGATAATAAAGCAAGAACCTTCAATATGCTGCATACAAGAGACCCACTTTAGGGAGAAGGACACATATAGATTGAGAGTGAAAGGATGGAAAAGGATATTCCATGCAAATGGAAAAGCCAAAAAAGCAGGTGTTGCAGTACTGATTTCAGACAAAATAGACTTTAAAACAAAGGCCATAAAGAAAGATAAAGAGGGACATTTTATAATGATTAAAGGAGTGATACAAGATGAAGATATTACACTCGTTAATATATATGCACCCAATATAGGAGCACCTAAGTACATACAAGAATTACTAACAGAGATAAAGGGGGATATTGATGGGAATACAATCATAGTTGGAGATTTTAACACTGCATTAACATCACTAGACAGATCTTCCAGACAGAAAATAAACAAGGCAACAGAGAAATTAAATACTACAATAGAAAAACTAGATTTGGTGGATATTTTCAGAGCTTTACACCCCCCAAAAATAGAATATACATTCTTTTCAAGTGCACATGGAACATTTTCCAGGATTGATCATGTACTTGGACACAAAAGAAACCTCAACAAATTTAAGAAGATACAAATTATCTCAAGCATCTTTACTGACCACAATGCCATGAAACTGGAAATCAACAACAGAGAAACAAAGGAGAAAAAAAGAAAAGCATGGAGATTAAACAATATGTTATTGAAAAAACAATGGATCAATGAGGAAATCAAAGCTGAAATTTAAAAATACCTTGAGACAAATGATAATGAAAGCACAACCACTCAAAACCTATGGGACACAGCAAAGGCAGTGCTAAGAGGGAAGTTTATAGCAATACAGGCCTTTCTCAAAAAAGAAGAACAATCTCAAATAAACAAGTTAACCCACCACCTAAATCAATTAGAAAAAGAAGAACAAAAAGCCCCAAAAAGCAGCAGAAGGAAGGAAATAATAAAGATCAGAGAGGAATTAAATACAATAGAGATTAACAAGACCATAGAAAAAAATCAACCAAACCAAAAGTTGGTTTTTTGAAAAAGTAAATAAAATCGACAAACCTCAGGCCAAACTCACAAAGAAGAAAAAAGAGAGAGCACAAATTAGCAAAATAAGAAAGGAAAATGGAGAAATTACAACAAACAAAATAGAAATACAGAATATCATACGAGAATATTATGAAAAACTATATGGAACCAAACTGGATAACCTAGAGGAGATGGACAAGTTTCTGGAAACATACTGTCCACCAAAACTGAATCAAGAAGAAACTGAACACTTGAACAATCCGATCACTAGAAAGGAAATAGAAATAGCAATTAAAAACCTCCCTACAAATAAAAGTCCAGGACCAGACGGCTTCACCGGGGAATTCTACCAAACATACAAAGAAGAACTCATACCAGTCCTTCTCAAACTCTTCCAGACGATTGAAAAGGAGGGAATACTCCCAAACTCTTTCTATGAAGCCACCATCACCCTGATACCAAAACCAGGCAAAGACACTACAAAAAAAGAGAATTATAGGCCAATATCACTGATGAACATAGACGCCAAAATCCTCACCAAAATTTTAGCAAATAGAATCCAACAACACATAAAAAAGAATATACATCATGACCAAGTGGGGTTCATCCCAGGGACACAAGGCTGGTTCAACATACGCAAATCAATCAATGTAATACATCACATCAACAAGAGAAAGGACAAAAACCACATGATCATCTCAATCGATGCAGAAAAAGCATTTGATAAAATTCAACACCCATTTATGATAAAAACTCTCGCCAAAGTGGGTATAGAGGGAACATATCTCAACATAATAAAAGCTATATATGACAAACCTATAGCCAGCATAGTTCTCAATGGTGAAAAACTCAAAAGCTTCCCACTAAAATCTGGGACAAGACAAGGATGCCCACTATCACCACTCCTATTCAATATAGTCCTGGAAGTCCTAGCCACAGCAATCAGGCAAGAGAAAGAAATAAAAGGGATCCAAATTGGAAAAGAAGAGGTACAAGTGTCATTATATGCTGATGACATGTTACTATATATAGAAAACCCTAAAAGGTCCACAAAAAAGCTACTAGAGCTGATTGAAGAATTCAGCAAGGTAGCAGGTTACAAAATTAATGTTCAAAAATCAGTTGCCTTTCTTTACACTAACGATAAATCAACAGAAAAAGAAAGTAAAGAAACAATCCCCTTTAAAATAGCACCCAAAGTAATAAAATATCTGGGAATAAATCTAACCAAGGAGGCGAAAGAATTATACACAGAAAACTATAAACCATTGATGAAGGAAATTAAAGAAGACTTTAAAAAATGGAAAGATATTCCATGCTCCTGGATTGGAAGAGTCAATATTGTTAAAATGGTCACACTGCCCAAGGCAATCTACAGATTTAATGCAATCCCTATCCAATTACCCAGGACATATTTCACAGAACTAGAACAAATCATAATAAAATTTATATGGAACCATCAAAGACCTAGAATTGCTAAAGCATTACTGAAGAGAAAGAATGAGGCTGGAGGAATAACTCTCCCAGACTTCAGACAATACTATAGAGCTACAGTCATCAAGACAGCATGGTATTGGTACCAAAACAGACATATAGACCAATGGCACAGAATAGAGAGCCCAGAAATGAACCCACAAACTTTTGGTCAACTCATCTTCGACAAAGGAGGCAAGAATATACAATGGAATAAAGACAGTCTCTTCAGCAAATGGTGTTGGGAAAACTGGACAGCAGCATGTAAAACAATGAAGCTAGAACACACCCTTACACCATATACAAAAATCAACTCAAAATGGATTAAAGACTTAAACATAAGACAAGATACAATAAACCTCCTAGAGGAAAACATAGGCAAAACATTATCCAACATACATTTCAAAAATTTTCTCCTAGAAGAAATAAAAGCAAGAATAAACAAATGGGACCTAATGAAACTTACAAGCTTCTGCACAGCAAAGGAAACCAGAGATAAAACAAGAAGAAAACCTACGGAATGGGAGAAAATTTTTGCAAGTGAAACTGACAAAGGCTTGATCTCCAAAATATATAAGCAGCTCATACGACTCAATAAGAAAAAAATAAACAACCCAATCCAAAAATGGGCAGAAGACCTAAACAAGCAATTCGCCAAGGAAGACATACAAATGATCAAAAAACACATGAAAAAATGTTCAATATCACTAATTATCAGAGAAATGCAAATCCAAACTACAATGAGGTATCACCTCACACCAGTCAGAATGGCCGTCATTCAAAAATCCAAAAATGACAAATGCTGGAGAGGCTGTGGAGAAAGGGGAACCCTCCTACACTGCTGGTGGGAATGCAGTTTGGTGCAGCCACTATGGAAAACAGTGTGGAGATTCCTCAAAAGACTAGGAATAGACTTACCATATGACCCAGGAATCCCACTCCTGGGCTTGTACCCAGAAGGAAATCTACTTCAGGATGACACCTGTACCCCAATGTTCATAGCAGCACTATTTACAATAGCCAAAACATGGAAACAGCCTAAATGTCCATCAACAGGTGACTGGATAAAGAAGAGGTGGTATATTTATACAATGGAATACTACTCAGCCATAAAAACCGACAACATAATGCCATTTGCAGCAACATGGATGCTCCTAGAGAATGTCATTCTAAGTGAAGTAAGCCAGAAAGAGAAAGAAAAATACCATATGAGATCGCTCATATGTGGAATCTAAAAAACAAAAACAAACAAACAAACAAAAACAAAGCATAAATACAGGACAGAAATGGACTCATGGACAGAGAATACAGACTTGTGGTTACTTGGGGAGGGGGGGCGGGGTAGAGGGTGGGAAGGGATAGACTGGGATTTCAAAATTGTAGAACAGATAAACAAGATTACACTGTATAGCACAGGTAAATATACACAAAATGTTATGATAAAAAAAAAAGATACAAATAGGAGAAGAGGAGCAGCTCTGAAAATAAACCCACATATTCTCTGAGCATCCACCAGGCACTCCCTGCTGGGTAGACAGGTATATCTTGCTGGGATAGGACCCTATATCTAGGTCTACATTGTCCTTCATGGAGTCCAGACAAGCCTCCTCCCTATTTCTTTGTAGCCTTGACTGGCTGACCACAGCTTGGCCAATGATAGATCTTCCCAAAATCTTACCTTGTCCCAGTCACTGACTAATCCAATCACAAAGCTACCTGTATACGTACAGATTATATATACATACACATCTGTATGTATATATATGCAGATCATATGAGTCACTCCAAAACTCAAGATGAGTACGCCAATGATAAGAAGTATGATTCTAGACTGCTCCCCAAGTCCCTTTTAACAGTTAGAACAAGGAATAGAGCCCCAGGCATGACTATCCCGCATCTGTGAGCCTCCCATGTTGCTGGACCTCAAACCATCCTCAATTCTCCAGCCTCTGCCTTTGGTTTAGTCAATGCTTCTGTCTGATCCCTATACCCAAGTTCCAACTCACCCCCTCCCCCAAGTATCCCTAAATTTCCTTTGGGCCAGAGCCTTGACTTTGATCCCTCAACCTCTGCATAAGTACCACTTACCTGAAAAAGTTGAGATAATGGTCCACTGTGGATTCATTATTGCTACAGCCTTCTCACAGAGTAGAATTTGACTATTTCACCTTGGAGAGCAATTTCACTGCATCTCTGCCTCTCAGCTACACCAGCCCCTTACACCTGTGACCTGCTCACTTGAGTGAGACCCCCAGGGCCTAAGAGCTGCCTGCTTTCTTCTTTCTACTGTCTCCTTCTGCAACGTTGATTTCCAAGAGGAGTTGGCTAGCTTTCTGTATCTGTGCTAAGATGCTAGGGTGTTTCATTAGTCAAAGTTCACTGGCATCACTTTCATGTGGGGACTCTCAATCTTTATTCCAGAATAACTGTAGTATCACCATTCTCTGTTCAAGGTCCATGCAGGGGTGCCATAACCTGCTTAACATATCTGGTATCTCCATGTCTGAGATCAAGGACTTCAGCTTAAGCATTTATAGTCAACTAGCAAGTCTTTTATGGAAGAATCAGAAGAATTGGCATCTCAGTGTTCCATTACTGTCTGGTCACCGCACCTAACTTACACTCAGAGAGAGATATCCACATGCTTTGGTCTCTTTTAGCTCGTTAATCCCACAGAAAAATACACAGAATCGATAATATTCCACAGCTCAGTACCAGACTTTCATAACAGTAAACAAATCTAATATCAAGATTTTACTGTGGTATTGGTACAAAAAAACAGAGAGATCAATGGAATAGAATAGAGAGCACAGAAATAAAACCACAAACCTACATTCAATCTATGACAAAGAAGGCAAGGACATAACAATGAAGAAAAGACAGTCTCTTCAGCAAGTGGTGAAAAAGCTGGACAGCTACATGTACATCAGTGAAATTTGAACACAACCTCACACCATACAGAAAATTAAACTCGAAGTGGTTTAAAGACCTAAATATAAGATATGACACCATAAAACTCCTAGAACAGAACACAGGTAAAACATTCTTGGACATAAATCATACCAATATTTTTTTAAGTCCAATCTCCCAAGGCAAAAGAATTAAAAGCAAAAATAAATTAATGGGACCTAATCATTTAAAAGCTTTTGCAGAGCAAAGGAAAACATCAACAAAAGGCAACAAGGGATTAAAATCCAAAATATAAAAACAGCTCATACAACTCAATATCAAAAAAAAAACCTATCAAAAATTGGGCATGAGACCTAAATAGACAGCTCTCCAAAGAAGACATACTGTTGGCCAACAGGTACATAAACAGATGCTCAACTTCCCTATTAGAGAAATGCAAATCATAAGCAGGTATCATTTCACACCAGTCAGAAAGTCTACAAATAATAAATGCTGAGAGGCTGTGGAGAAAAAAGAGCCCTAAAAGGGAACTGACATCAGGCAGGCCAGCCAGCCATGGCAGCAATCCTCACTACCACTCCTTGGAGAGGAAAGCTACCATTTATAGAGGGATTGACATCAGACTGGCTCATCAGTTACCAGGGAAAACAGTGAGGGCAGGGCACAGGGAGCCAAGCAAGTAGGCAGCTACTGATTAAGCCCTATAATTAAGAAGATTGGATAGTCATGTGAATGAAGCAGGCCTGGTCGAGCAGAGGCTATCCAGAGAGCCTGAGAACAGCCACCTTGAACGGCCTGACCGTCAAGTATCTACCTTTTCTGAACCTGTTTCTCTTCCTACTAAATGGAAGTAACAGCTATCTCATTAAATTTTCAAAGCACGTGCGTGCACGCACACGCATACAGGACTACTACTCAGCCATAAAAACGAATGAAATATTGCCATTTGCAGCAACACAGATGGACCTAGAGATTATCATTCTAAATGAAGTAAGTCAGACAAAGGAAAACAAGTATTATATATCATTTATACGTCGAATTTAAAAGATAATATGCAAAACAGACTCACAGAAAACAAATTTACAAAATTGCCAAAGGTGAAGGGAGGGATTAGAAGTATGGGATTAATAGATACAAACTACTATACATAAAACAGATTAGCAACAAGGATTTACGGCATAGCACAGAGAACTATATTCAATATCTTGTAATAACCTACAATGAAAATATGAAAGCATATAACCGAATCACTTTACTGTACAGTTGAAATTAACACAATATTGTAAATCCACTATACTTCAATCTTTTAAAAAGGTACAAAAATAGATGTGTCTGCTTTGCCACTTACCTTAGATAAAGTATCCATTGGGCTGCAAGTCTTGGAGTTGCCCAGCCAGGAGACGGAAGAAAGAGCCGGCAGAGACAGATACATCAACAGTGTACAGGACAGGGGATTTTACACGCCTAAAACACAGGTCCTGGAGCGACAACCCACTGTAGATGGACGGCCGGCAGGCAGGCTGGCCCGCCACGGCAGCAGTCCTTACTACTGCTCCGTTTACAGGGGGAATTGACATCAGGTAGGCTCATCAGTTACCAGGGAAACCAGTGGGGTGGGGCGGGGGGAGCCAAGCAAGTAGGGAGTTACTGATTAAGCCCTGTAATTAAGAAGATTGGATAGTCATGTGAGTGAAGCAGGGCCTGGTCTAGCGGAGGATATCCAGAGAGCCCGAGAACAGCCACCTTGAACGGCCCGGCCCGACCGTCAAGTAGCTACCTTTTCTGAGCCAGTTTCTCTTCCCACTAAAGGGGGTAACAGCTATCTCATTAAGTTCTTGAAGGGTTCAAACAGATAAGGTACGAGGTATCTGTCACTTTACCTTGCTGTATTGCCGGCGCTCGAGACGCCGGCGGGCTGGCAGGTTCGCGGATTCGGACAGACCGGAGAACACGGGCGGAGCCGGAGGTATCTGACACGCTGTTCCTGCGGAGCGGCCACACCGGACTGCGATGGCGGTGGACCGCGGCAGCCACGTCCCGCCCGCCTTATATAGCAAGGCGAAAGCCGGCACCTAGCCAACTACGCGAATCACGTGGGCTAGCCATTGCGCTTGCGCAGCGCAAGTCACCTTTACATAACAACACAAGGGTACTGCGCATGCGGGATAGCACTGCTAAGCACTGCTGGGCACTGACATCTGCAGAGGGAGCCTGACACTCCGTTTTCTCTACATTTGCTCATGACGAACATGTATTAAGGTGTACTTTTTTTTATTAATATGAAGAACACTAACTTTACATTTGCAGATTTGTAGATTTCAGAATTTGAAATAATCACTTACACTTCAAAGAAAAGAAAAACTCACAGTAGTGGAAGGCCCATGTGACTGCTCAACAAAGCCACGTTGAAAAGTGATTATCTACCTCACCTGACCCACTACTCCTCTACTCCAAAGATCTCCCTGAAAAACAGTAATAGTAAAAGCAGAACCCAAGAAGCAAACCAGAAAATGAGACTGTTTAGCAATGTACTGTGAATTGAAAAGGCAGGAAGGGATTAGGGTACAGGGAAAGCGTTACACAGAGGTTTGCTATGAAGTAGTAACTAAGCTGGCTTGAAGAAGTCCCTGGCCAGATTAAAAGCAAATTCAGTTAAAAACTGGAAAATATGAGTCACAAATACAATGAAGCTCTCTAAACATCTTGGCCATGATGGAACAAGAGAAATAGGGCATTTAAGAGAAATTACAAGGTTGCAATGCTGTGTTGGAGTAAAAAATCAGTACCAATGAAGTCTTGTTATTTTTTTCTAGAACAGCATGTTCCCAGAGGCAGTTAAAGGGCTGCTGTGGTGTGTAGCAATCAAAACTTAGTACCCATCTTCCTTTTCAAAAACCCATTTGTCCTCATGGATTTCCCCTCACGCCCTTTCTATACCACACCTAAGAAATCCCGGAAGCAAATAGGAGTTAACTAGGTACCCTGGCCTCACAGCTGCTCAGCTTTCCACTCTCGGGGGTGGAGCCAGAGTCCGCAGCAGAGAGAACAGACTGAAGGCACGGGGTCATCAGCATCACTCTCCCCCCAGCTGGTACCAAGCAAGCTGGGGCAAAAGGTATATCCACAGGCTGGGCTCCCAATGGCATGTCAGAGACCTTCTCCACTGTCTTCCCACTGTTTCAATTTATGTGTTGTGTTGGGCAAAAATTTTGAGACTGAAAACAGAGCCTAGGGGAAGAAGAACAAATCTAGTATTTTGCACCCAGGGTCCAGGTGTGCCCTCCACCACCACTGAAGAGGTGAAAGAGATATGCTTAAATATGAACCTTTTCAACAATTATCAGTCGTGCATACTTTGTTTTATTGCTCTGAAGCAAAGTCCCTATTCGCTGTCTACTGGTAAAATGTCTGTGTTTACAGCAATGTCGGTTCTCTGCCATTCCCCAAAGCTGGGCTTGAGCACCTCTTAAAATGCAGCGAACAGTTACTCAAAATTCCCTTGTGATGTTGTTGCTGGTTTTCTGTTCTGATGGCTGCCACTATAATCCAAGTCCTAATGAGCCCTGGCCTGAAACTTGACAGCTGCCCCTAATAAATACCGCAGCCTCTGCGCTGCCATGCACAAGCACACAAGAATAACCTTTCCCCATGCCTGTGGCTAGCTCCTGTCTTCCCACCTCCACTTCTCCATCAAACCACAATCCTACTGCCCTCAGCGCCTTGCCTGGGACTCATTTTTAATCACAACTTAACTTCCTCTTTTCCGTACCTGGGATTGGAGTCTAAGAGCCTCCGAGCTGTAAGAGGGCTCTGGGACATGATGCATTTGCTCCGATAGTTCCCAGTGTGCCTGCAAACACCTGCAACGGAATCATCTGGGAACTGGTTAAATGCAGATTCCTGGACCTACTCCATCAAAATCTTTAGGAAATAAGCCCCTGAATACATTTTTTAAACAATTTCCCCAGGTAGTATGCCCATTCAATTTGAGACCCAGAGACTACTCCAACCTCCTCATTTGATAAATAATGACCTTCATCTACTGAGCCTAGTCTGTGTGCCAGGCCCATTACATGCATTAACTTGTTTAATCCTCACAATGTCTGATAAAATGAGTGCTATTCTTAACTATTATTTTCTCTATTTTACAGATAAAGAAATCAAGTCTTCTAGAAGTTAATTAATTCACCTAAGGTCACACTGGAAGTGGTAGAGATAGGACTCAAACCCAGGTATGACTGAGACCCAGAGAAATGTACTCCTAGACTCAGAGGCTGCAGAATGAAAGGCATGACCGGTCTGGCGTGACCAGTGCTGACCAGGTCACCTTTAGAAGTTTACACTCCATTCTAATCCTATGCTACACGAGTGGTCTTGGCATGCCTGCTTTCAGGGCACCAAGAGACTGAGAGCACTTGATGTGTTAGTGTAGCTAGTGGGCCCGGATCACTCAGGAAAAAAATCATAATGTCAATATGTCTTCAACAACAGAACCTTTTGGTCTTGTTCATTTCAGATTTTTGCCTCTACTTCCGATTTCCCTGGCTGGGTAGGAATAGTCTCAAGGAGACTAAAAACAAACAAAATAAAGCACCCCACCCAACCCAGCAAGTGTTTCCATCATGCCTGGTGGAAAGTGTTTTTGTGATGATAAACAGTTTCATTACCTCTTCAATAGGCCCTTTATTAGTAATTGCTTTTGAGAAAATTACAGTCTGGGGTTCAACTCAAGCACCACTCAGAGATGTGAGCAAGGTCTCCCAGGTGTAATTCAGATGCTTCGAAGGAAAGCAATCTTTCTGATGATACAAAGCCCCTCTGAAAATTACTTAACCTCACAGGTTTTCTCCAATGGAGTTGTTTTCATCGCAATCTCTCCCTTCCTTGCGTCTTATACTGTCTGATTGAAAAAGACCAAAAAAAAACCAAAACGGTAAATTGGTAGTTGTTTCATTAATATAGTGGGTGGATACAGAGATACCAAATAAATGAATGTAATAGTAACTGATGCCCAGGGCTCTTCCCCACCTTGGATACACCATCCATCCATCCACAGCAGAGCTGGAACCTCCCAAACCTCTGTGGTCCCAGAACATCTTATGGTCCATGGATATTGTGCACAGTTCACACCAAGGGAAATCTTTTCATATCACCATATGGGAAGTCTCCTAGGTGATGTTTCAGGAGGCTCAGGGGCACAGTGACAGTCTTGCAAGAAAGGAAAGAGTTTATATTGTTTACAAAAAAAATAGAATGACCCTGACTTCACCATTACTCAACACAGATTGAAATCTTTACTGCAGGTTGCCACCAAGTCCAAACTTGTCTCCAGTAATTTCTAGAAGTTTATCTTAAAAGACTACTTACTCCACATTCTTCCTCTCAAAGATATGGAAATTATATTACCCATCACTTTTTTCCAAAAGGTAAACATTATGCATCTCCATATCATATTGGCCAATTTCCCCGTGCCCTTGATAGCAAGGTTAGATGATTAGATTAGCTACCCAGAGCACCACACACATGTTCACACCATCTATCACCATGCCTCACACTGGTTAGAATAATCAAAATGATGTCAGAGCATCTTCACAATATAGAAAAGTGTCTATAAACTGGTACTGACTTTCCATATTTCTATATCTCTGTATGTATGACAGGTCCAGAGAGGAGGGCTCCTTTTAGAGGTAACGCCTTCTGATACTTGTTATGTAAGTTGGGGGTTGCAGAACTGGGCACTTCGCGATTTCCTTACTCTGGAGGGATAGTTCTGTAGCTCAGGTGCCAGTGATCAGGGACCACAGCCCCCAGCTGGCTAGAGTCATGGTTGACAGAATAGAGAAAATGTTTCCATTCAATTATGCTTTTTTAAAAAATCTTAATCTGTACGTGGTTTACTGAGGCATTTTACCTCACTGAAGTAGACACATGACAAGATTTTTTTTACCAAATAATTTTCCCAATTATGTTATGTAAAATTCCTATTTCTCATCCAATAATGTCATTTTAGGAAGATTCTATAGCTTTTTGGTCCAGTTTAACATTATATCCCATTCAAAACCTTTTCTTCATCCCACTGCTGGTTAGACTTGAGTGGCCCGAGGTGTCTCACTGGGTACACACTTCCCCCCTCCCTCTTCTAGATTCTAACTCCTCCTTTGCTAAGGCAGGACAGAGGGATGGGAAGTGAGCTGTTATGACTGCAAAACCAATTACCACCATAACAAATTAAAACAATAATAATTCCATATATTATCTTTTAGAGTTTCTGTGGAACAAGAATTCAGGAGCCATCCAGCTGAGTATTTCCGGCTGAGCATAACGCAGGAGGTGGCAGTCAGAAGTTGACTGGGGCTGCAGTCACTTGACAGCTAGACTCAGGCTGGAAGACCCACTTTCCAGGTGGCTCACTCGTATGACTGGCAGGTTGGTGCTGGTTGCTGGCGGGAGGCCTCAGTTCCTCTCTCCACGGGCCTCTGTGCAGTGCTACTTCGACATCCTCACAGCATGGCCGCTGGCTCCTGCAGAATAAAGCCATCCAAGAAACCAAGGTGGATGCTATCATGTATTTTATAAGGCAGCCCAGCAAGTCTCACCTTGTTTCTTCCACAATATTCTGCTGGTCACACAGACCAGCTCTGCTCCCATGCAGGGAGGACTACACAAGACTATGACTGATTACTAGGAGGTGAGGAGTACTGTGGGCTTCCGGAAGGTTGCTACCACAATGGAAAATGTCTTCTCACATATATGAGGGAGGTCTCATCTCTGTTCTTGTTGATTTTCTCTTCTTACACTAACACTCCCTGACCATCAGTGTCTTCTGTGTAGTAGGCTTCCAAATGA
The DNA here is from genome assembly GCF_048564905.1 of Vicugna pacos. Taxonomy (NCBI): domain Eukaryota; kingdom Metazoa; phylum Chordata; class Mammalia; order Artiodactyla; family Camelidae; genus Vicugna; species Vicugna pacos. The sequence goes on along the minus strand of NC_132997.1, from coordinate 68,843,707 downwards.
GCGTATATTGTGGAGTCCTCGCCAGGCTTCCGGGAGGACCACTGCAGAGTTTCCAGACATGGGAAATTTGACTCTCAACCTCTTTCATCACTTCTCCAGTATCTCCCACCAGCAGTCAATGTCACAACTTTTTCCAACTGAGGTCCCTGTACCCAGAAAGCCTTCCTCCCTGGTGAAGATACACACACTGGGCCAAGCTACCTTCAGTTGTATCCTTCCAACCCTTGGGAAACTCTTGTTTCCTTGACATGCCAGGTGTCAGCATGCAAGTGCCCTATTGCTGTCCCATCTCTCTGACCCACCTCTTCACTACAGTTCTCATTCCCCTGCTCAGACAGGCACGGAAGCCCAGGAACAAGTTGTCAAAATGAGAAAAAAAAGTAAGGCAGTCTTCACTTGTCGAAAACACCTACTATCTTTACAGATGACTCTCCTGGAGCCCCGCCTCCTTGTGTATCGGGAGGAGAAGGAAAATTTCCCCAAATCCCAGAGAACTATGGTGACTCTCTCCCTCCCCCAAGCTTCCTTCACAGAGCAGGCAGGCAGTGATTCGTGGTAATGGCGCTGATTACCCTGTATGGAGGTTTCTGACTTCAGCTCCAGGCTGTTCGTTTGCAGCTCTCTCTAGAATTGTGGGAGGATTTAGCAACTTTGGTTTTCAGCTGGGGCCCTAGTTTAATGATTCCAGAAGCAGTTTCATTAAGTTAAGCATAAATAATATCCAATCAGCCATGTCAGAGAATTACATCTGACTTAGAGTAAGACTTTCTTTGTACCTTATCTTCTCTTTCTCTTCCTATGACATTTTAGAATGCTTCTCTTGATTCTTTTCAAGTCCACCAGAGAGGCTTCGTTGGTGACAAACTAAATCAAGGAGAGGAAGTAAGTTGTATCTCAGATATCAAAGCAAGACCAACTGTAGGCTCCGTGGAAAAGTGAGTCCTGATAATTAATGTCTGCCAGGGGTAGACTGGAGGGAAAAGGCAACAGTCATATTGATTATTTCCTGGCCATAATACATACTCTTCTGATATTCCAATGCAAAATTCCTTTAGTTCTTTTTCCTCTGTAAAGAGAATTTTTCTAAAATGTATGGGCCAGCATATGTGTGAACTATTTGTACTGGAACAGCTCCTATCCCCATGTCTGTGCCCACCAGGGTCCACAGTTTTTTACCTTCAGATTTTTACCCAAAATTCCTTTAGCTTTTATTTCAAACACAATTGTACATTCTGAGTACCTTTAGCCCGAATGCTGAGACCCAACTAAAATTCAATCAAGTCACAAGGAGTTTCTAAAATGATGTTCCAATTATCTTGCACAGGATTGTCAATTATGAAGCCCATGAATAATTCCTCCTAACCTAAAGCTTTGTTTCACCTTGACTTCAGTCTGGAGTTTGTTTCAGTCTACCTCTGAGTTCCTTTTAAAGGGACATTACCATACATATAAGCCCCAGAAGAAAAATTGTTAAGACTTCCCCCTAAATGATTGAAGAAAATTCAGGTTTCATTATAACAGGTTTTAAGCAATCCAATATAAGAGCTAAGTGGGCAAAATAGTGGGACATCAATTTGTAAAAATGCTTCAAATTTGGGGAAATACTATTTCTCAACCTTTTATGGTCAGAATCAAATAATAACATTGCTATCCTCTTCCTCCATGTAACAGCCAGTTCACTTGTCAGCAACATAAAGATGCAGAACAGTATTTTCCTTCCCCTTCCCCATGCACTTCTTTTCTTCTCATGTCTTTCCTAGTGGGGAGGGTCTTTGAGAAGAGAGAGTGAAGAGAGAACCTCATCATAGCTGAGCAATGAGAACCCACCAAGAGAAAGGCTTGTTGGTCCTGTAGCAGTGTCTCTATGAAGACTCTGAATGCCTAAAGCCTACTCCTCTGATAGACAGCAAGGGCCTCTCCCCACCCTTCCGGGACAGAATCAGTGATTATCACGACCTTGAGAACCATGTAGCCACCTCGAAGATGGGGCCTTGACACCAGAGCTGTGGGAAGAAGGGTGTTTGCAGAAGTGTTGAAAAAGAGGAGGAAAGCCTACAGAGGGACAGACAAAAGATGGGAACCAGCAAAAGAAGGGACTCCCAAGATGCAACAGTGGCAGATTCTGTAACCTGGCACCCTATGAGGAAGGAAGAAAACACACACACACACATTCTGCACCATTCTTTGGACTGTGCATGTTGGCAGCTAGGTGGTAGTATGATTCTTTTCTTCCAGTTAACCACCTGTACCTGTTTGCTCACCCAGATTTTACAGACTTAACTGAGGGGTAATGCAAGGAATTACCATGCTAGATTCCTTGAGGCCAAAGTTGACTTTGAAATGTAAAAAATTAAAAAGTTCAAACCTCAATTAAATAGATTTGAGAGATCAGGAGGAGGAGCTCTCATGCTCTGTAACCACAGCAGAGCCCAACAGAAAGAAGAAAGACTCCTCTTCTTTCCTGGCAAGGACTCAGCCAATGAAAACCATGGACTCTGTGTTTCCTACAGCCCTCCCCACCTCCTTTCCCCTCTATAAAACAGTTCTCATTCCCTTGCCCTGTGGGGACCTGCTATGGTTGCAGCTGATCTCAAATAAAGTCACCTTTGCTGGATAAATATCTGGTAGTTTGTCTTACATCAACTTAAGGTATACTTTGAATGGGTTCTGCTTGGCTGTTGGCTCCATTTTCCATAGAAACAGATTCACACCCTCAACATTCCCCTACCCACCTACCCATAGGCAAAGCCATGGCAAATTCATAAACCCTCCCTCCCACACACACCCTTTCCCACAGCACCCCCTTACTCTGTCGTCCTCTTCATGCTACAATCTCTCCAACTTCCTCCCTTAGCCCTTCCTGACACAAGTGTTAATCCTTTTGCTTTAGATCAGGTCAAGCTTCAGTGTTGGGCCCTTCAGATTAGACACTTAGAAACCCGCTTTGGTTTCCCAGCTATGATCTTGATTTCTTGACTCGATTCTCCTTTCCTCTGCCCTCAGCCTGTGGGTGAGCCCCAGACTCAGGAAACTCAGCTTGAGCAGAATTCAAGCACCTTTCATTAACAAGAAGCCAAGTACAGACACACTCCTAAAATATTGTAAAGTTCATTTCTACATCTCCTGGGCCAATATTGTGAGAGGAAGGAAGGGAGAAGAAATAAAGAGAAAAAGAAAAAGAAAGAAAGGAAGGAAAAGAGGGAGGGAAGAAGAAAAGAAAAAAGGGAAGGGAAGGGAAGGGGAGAAAAAGAAAAAGAGAAAGACTGATTCAACCAACTACCTGTTATTGCTCCCTCTAACAATAGGATGAAGTAGGTGAATAGCCATTACACTGATTTTTTTTTTCCCAACAGAATTGACTTTTAGGGGTCATTCTTCTGCACAGTTATAGAATCTGTTTGTCAGAGACCATGTCTTTACAGCAATGAGTTAACATGTTGGAAAATGAACACACCAGTTGAAGTGTGGTCTTTGGCCACATCGGCCCATTTATTGTTTCCCACTAAGTTGACTCAGCTGGCTTCTTTTGACAAGAGACTCAACTTGAAAGTGACTTGGCATTAATTAATGCCATTTGCAGCAACATATATGGACCTAGATATTATCATATTAAGTGAAATAAATCAAACAGAGAAAGACAAATATCATACGATGTCACTTATATGTGAAATCTAAAAAAAAAATACAAATTTTATTTACAAACCAGAAATAGACTCATAGACATAGAAAACAAACTGTGGTTACCAGGGGGAAAGAAGGGGGGCATAGATTAGGAGTTTGGGATTAACACATACACATTACTATATATAAAATAAATAAAAAGAACCTACTGCATGGTGCAGGGAACTATATACAATCTCTTGTAATGAGCCATAATGGAAAAGAATCTGAAAATATATATATGTATGTACATGTATGATTGAACTGCTTTGCTATACACCTAACACTAACATTGTAAATTGACTACAGTTCAATAACAAATAAGAATTAAAAGAAAAAAAGTTACTTGGCTGTGTTTTTTATAAAACCAGCTCCGAAAGGAAGGAGAAGCAGTGTGGATTTCAAACCTACCCTCCTCACACAATTAGCCCCTTATGTCTCATGTAGAAATTGGACATAATCTTGATGTTTATGTTCAGAGAGAATATGGTGAGTTTTTCCATGCAACATAAGGAAATTGTAACAAGATAGGGTAGAGCTGGTCATAGAAGGATATCCTTAATTAACCCCATCCCCAAACTGAGTCATTTGAAAGGCTTCAACTACTAATATGGAAAGAAGTCCAAGAGTTGTAACCAATCCATTAATAAACATTTGCTGAGACTCTTCTCTCTAACCAGAACTGTAATGGGAGTTCCTGTGGGAAAGGAAAGACCCAAACCCTGACCTCAAATTGCCTGCAATTTCTTGAGCCAAGATAGACAAGACGAAATAACAGAAGGGAGGAACACAGGGCCACATAGACCTCATATGGATGTAAGCTCTGTCCTTTACTAGAAGTTCACCTTTATGTGTAGGGTTTTTTCCACCATCCTGGCCTCCTAGATGGTGTGAATGATGGGAACCCTTCATTGTAGAAAACAGAAATGGCTTCCATTTGTTTCCAGCCCTGTGACCTCAGTCTCTACTTCAGCCTACACTTCCTTTATTTCTTTGCACACTGCCAGAAGTCCTGTCTCAGTAACACAACCACCAAACAGGTCATGACAATCAAAACTGCCACTGAGGTCTCTAGGCTGCTCTGCACTTTAGAAAGCATTTCACACGTGTAATTTTCCATAATGCTCTCAATAACCATTTAAAACAAGAGTTAATGTTCCCATTTCACACATTAAGAATTTGAGGCTTAAAATTTGTTAATTGTCCTCAAAACTAGCTAAGCATTAGAGTCACTTAGGAAACTCTTTTTTAAAAAAATTAAGATTGCTAGGCTCCAACCCCAAAGCATAGAATGTTATTTTGTTAAAAGTTACCAGTCCTTGGGAAAAACTGGTTGGTCCAAGGACATACAAGACTTAACCTGGTGAAACCAAGTATCGAATATTTGTCTTCTGTCTTCAAATACAACCAGATCACAACTATATCGCCAAAAGTCTGTTTCACATAAAACTTTCAGCTATGTCTCACGTGATCTATTTCATGCCACTTAGTGACGTAGTAAAGGCTAATCAAGAATGCTGTGTGAGGATTTGAGTCTGTGCACGTGAGTTTCACCCAGAGTTAGGAGGTGAAGGCCCAGATTTGCAAGGCCCTGAAAAGAATCAAGATTTGTTCCAGTTTGTCAATATTTTATGGAAAGGAAATGAAGGAGAAAGAATTTCACAACCTGCCAGTGAAAAGAAGTTTTAAAAAGAATCTTTGAAAAACAAGGTTGCTGGTAAAGTAGAATTTCACTTATTTTAGTCTTCTCAGCCACCCCCAACTCATCTAATCATAATTTGGGCTATGAATGGCCTTGGGGGGGAATGCACCAATCAAAGCCACATGCCCTCATGCTCTGCCCAAAGGCATAAAAATATGGTAGAAATTACCCTCACTCTTCTCTGACTTTATGGCCTTCCTTCCCTAATTCTGCCACCAAGAGGAGACACTTTTTCCTAATTAACATTAAGTTATAGATGTGTTAATAAACTAAGTGGTGCAAAGCCTTTCACAGCGCCTGCGTATATCAAATCACTACCATGTACACTTTAAATGTCTTATAATCCTATTTGTCAATTAGACCTCAACAAAGCTAAAAATTTGTTTAAATTAAAAAATGAAGAATTGATATTCAGATGCAATATACAAGTTACAGCAGTACTTCAAGACTTTATTATCATGAATTATCTGGGGATCTTGTGAAAATGCAGATTCTGATTCCGTAGGTCTGGGGCCCTGAGGGTCTGCATTTCTAACCTGCTCCCAAGTGATGCTAATGCAGCAGTAGATCTGCCCACACTCTTTGTTGCAAGTTGCTAAAATAGACCATGATACCGTTTAAGATGAGAAATGGATGCTCCTAAGTAATTAACTACAGTAACACACCGACAGGGATCAGAGGCCACCAGACCAGAACAATTAGAACAAAAAAGTAAACAGTTCTTGTAAGGGGAAAAAAATCCTTTACATGTTGGTTTGTTTAAAATGTAGAGTCAGCAGAAGGTATTTTAGGGCCCTAGATTGATAGGGAGAGCCCTGGGGGCTATAAATTTCAGGCAGTTTTTCCAAAATCATACAGCTGGGAGAAGTAAACATCTCAAGCATCAACTGACACCCATGCTTGGACCTACACCATGAGCTGCCATTGCAGGATCCGTGTGGGGGCAACAAAGAGAAACCTCTCAGAACTGGGAATGAGGGGCCAGGGACCAGCGTGCAGCTGGGAAATAAAACATCCCCTGAGAATTCAGCTCCAGGTGATCTGAAAAGGAGGAAATTCAGCTCCAGGTGATCTGAAAAAGAGATGTGCAAAGTCACACTGAGAAGACAGAAAGCCTCCTAAAACAATGACCCTGGACTCTAACCTAGTTGGAGGAATGATCACATCTAAAGAAAGTCTTAACCATGAGGCGGAAGGGATCACAGAGGCCTGCAAAGAGTCTCTGCTTAAGGAAGGGAGAGAAAGCCCTGATTCAAGAATGTGGCGCCTTATGTATATTGACAGCATCTGAATCAACATGATGGAGATGGATACATCAGACATTCAGGACCTGGTTCCACACCCTGGTTCCGGGGTCGGTAAACTACAGCTCTTGGACCAAATCCTGTTTCTGTAAATAAAGTTTTATTGTACCACAGGCATGTCCATTCATTTACCCATTATCTATGGTTCCTTTTGCATTATAATGGCAAAGCTGTGTAGTCTCAACAAAGGCCATAAGGCCAACAAAGCCTGAAATATTTTCTATCTGGCCTTTTAGAGAAAAAGTTTGCCAACCTCTGCCATAAAACTTTTCAGCCATTTCAACCGTATAACTAATTCCCCTTGCTCTGATCTCACGCTCACTAAGCAAACTTCTGATTATCATTTGGCTTCCTGGGTAGTACACCCACAAAAGAGAGAGTGCCGTGGCCATCTGTTATTTCTAGTTACATTTGCATGCTGTGTTATTGTGGATTTTTTTTTCATCACTGTCTGGGACCTTGGTTTATCTGAATCAGCCCGATGAGCGATGATTTGTTTCTAAATTTGCTAAGCGCACGTGTGCGCGCACACACACACACACACACACACACACACTTTTAAAGCCTATAAAGACAAATGTCTAGACATCTAGATTGTGGTGGGTTCACCTTTTTTCTTGTGGAAGTCCATTCTTAATGATTCTGTTGAGGATTTGGTGGAGTTGAGTGCAAGAAGTGAGCCTGGGCCCAATTCCCCATCCCACAAGAGGAGATTTTCTTCATTATTCACAAGAGCAAAACTCACAAATCTAGTGCTTGCTCCTACACAGGGAGCCCAGCATTGTGTGTCTTCAGCCTCATTTACTGCTGTGTGGTTGTGTCCCCTTTCTGGTTCACACAGGCCTTTACCTTATTTTTTAACTTGACTTTGCCTTTTTATCTCTTTCTGTATTTTTTGTTCATATTTTATATTCTCTTATATACTTGGGACAAAAGGGGAGTGTCTTCTTACAAACATGCTATAATCAGTTGACCAAAAACCGCTCTTGCTGACCTCCAATAGGGTTCGTTTATTTAGTCTAATTGACTGGATATTTTATTACTCACTGTTCAGCCAGCATTTATTGAATGTATACTGGTGTAGGTACTACGTTGTTTTAGAGATTCAGAGGTGACATGTATACACTGCCCTTATGGAGTTTAATATTCAGTAATCCATCTACTTCAAAGGCTGAAAAAGATGACCAAACTGACGGTTCCCCAGTCAGGTTCATTGGCCTTTATGACAAAATTGATCTTCCCCCTTCAGTTAAACTTCACCTACCTCTTTGGCCACAGTAAGCCACCCACCCCATCGAAGTTCACTTGTCATCTAAGTTATTCTCTTTTATGAATGTCCTGAATACATGGTTACTCTTCAACACCTTAGATAACATATCTGCAAGTTAATGCTTGGATAACCAACACAAAATTTCTAAGTCCACCACAGTGTCTTTGAGGAGGATATTTGTATTTGCATTTTGCTGCTCATTTATTGCATTCTATAAAGCTGAGGAAGGCAAATGCACCTGCCTCATAGTACAGCGTCCCTGAGCAGGGTAAGGAATGAGTGGGCTTCCCCCTGGGTTTACACAAGCACTTCCTTCAAACACTTGTCTGCTTCACATGCAATCACTATCTTATTGTCTTCAGCTCCCAGCTCAGGAAACCCCCAGATACTTCCATCCAGCTAACCACTGAGTCTGGCACATTGTTGACCATTAGTACATCCCACCATGGCTACAAAACAGTAATTTTGTTTTTAATGGACTGAGACGCCCATTTATTTTACAGCATCATTCAGAACACTCAACAATAAATTTCTTAATTCAAGAGAAACAGAAGAAGCCTGGTGAGCCCTTAATAGAAACATAGTTGAATCAAATATGATCCCTTCTAGGATTTTTCTACCTAAAATAATGAAAAATACTTAGTTACTAAATCAGAACTTAAAAATCAAAACGTATTAAATTACTTTTCACCGCATGTTTTTCCAGATACGAGTAAGGACCAGACTGTGTATTTTTTAAATTAGCCTTCATGCCATCTAGTGGTCACTGAGAAATTTTTGTATCAGAAAAATTAGTAACAACTTTAGAAATTTTAAAAGTATTAATAGTAACAATACTGCTGCAACTGAAGAGACTTACTGAACGCCTACAATGTTTCAGGGCTGTGTTCAGCACTGAATGTGCTTTACCTCATTTTCTCTCTACAATAACCTTAACTGGTACTATAGCTTGTTATCCAGATGAAGAAATTAAGGCACAGCGGTATTAAATAACATGCCACATTGACAGATATAGTACTGGATGCCTAGCTGGAATTCAAGCCCAAGGAGCCAGTCCGTGGCCCTGATACTCAGGCAGGATGCCGTATGATTACTAAACCTCAGCTGTGATTATAAGCACATGGTGGACAGACAAGCACACACTCTCACTGCTGGTGTGTCTGAGGGAAGGCACCACCTGCACTTTTCCACTCGGCATCCAACTCCTGTCGTGTTCCAATTCCTGGGCTTCTCCTTCAAGCACAATTTCAATGGCATGGGGATTTGTACACATTTGAAATTCACATCTGGCATCTCTAAAATGTGATGCATCCACTCGTTCATGCAACAAATAGATACTAAATCCTTAAGTCCCAGCCTCTGGGCTGGGTGCTGAGAGTACAACAGGAAACCAGACAGACGCGGTCCCTCCTTTCATGCAACTTCATCTGCAGTGGGAGGACAGGTGGACATAAACCACACGGAGACCCAATCACATTGTGGAAAGTACTCCCTGAGGAAATGCTGGGTGCTGGCAGGGTGCTTTTAGTAGGATGGCCTTCTTATGGGACCTGAGTGGTGAGTGACAAGAGAACCACCTCTAAGCGGGTTGTGAACAAGTGGGAGAGGAGTGAGCCAGGCGCAGGGAGACAGCACCTGAGCAGTCGGCAGCAGGGCAGCTTCCGTCACTGGCTCCCAGCTTTACACTCACCCGTGCAAGCCCAGCAGGGAGTCACCGTGCAGGCCAGGCAGTCTCAATTCTTTTGCCATAAATGGCATTTGGATAAAAGGCCATAATTAAACCGCATCTTTTTCATACTTTGAACAAATCACCTTTACTGAAAATACTAAAATTGCAGGATACTGAAACTCTTCTGAATACCCAAACATAATGGTGGCCCTGCTAACTGAAGTTCCCACTGGTACATGTGAATAAGTCAAATGTCTCTTACATGAGATTTTTTTTTTTGTTTGGTTTGAGATTAAGAAAATAACACTTATGACAGGCAATATGAATAACACAGAAGGAACAGCCAAAAAAGGGGGAAAAAAGCTGATAGCCGTAACTTGTAACCCAGAGACAATCTTAACATTTTGGAATGTTCTTTCCAGTTTTTTTCCTATGGATATTTTACAAAGGTTAGATGATATAGACACATCTTAATTTAATTTATTCATTGAACATAATAATTGTTTTCCTTGGTATTATGAACTCTTTGCTAGCATCACTTTAATGGCTAGGTAACATTTCATAATGTGGATGTATCCCAGTTTATCTAACTAATTTCCCAATTTTTAAGCATGGGGATTGTTTCCAATGCTCAACATGTAACGAATAATACATGAATAATAAATGGCATATAACAATAATATGAAATAAATTACTGCATTGCATAAAACGTCTTTAAAACATGGTTTACTCACCAGAATGGAACTCAGTAAATAGTGGACATTATTGTCACGTGATTAGGTAACTGAGGCGGCTTATTTGCATGTCTGAAGAGAATTTAGGAAAATAACAAAGCAAATTACAAAGGCAGAATCACTGTTCAAGGACACTGACTTCCAGCCCATGCCTCCTCCCCCATCACTGCTTCTTTCTTAAACTATTAGCTGCTTCTACCTTAATTTTAAGACAAGCTGCAGTAAAAGTTAACAGGTATTTTTGTCATGTTGGAGAATCCCAGCAAGCCATCCTGAAGTCCCATTTGTGAAATGATGTGTCACATTAACACACTTTATGGGCTTAATCTTGTGCTGCCTAATTAAATAATTTAGTATTTGTGACACTAGCTTGACAATAATACATACACACACACACACACACATCCACACAGGGAGTTGTAAGTGATTACATCTCAGCTTTCCACACCCCCTGAACATGCCCTGGTGCTTTTCAAGCTGATATTGAGTGTGAGTGCCACTTACATGAGCCAGCTTATGAGCCATTTACCAGCTGCCATTTATGAGACTCTGTGACACAGGAGATTTCCTTGATGGGAAAGCAAATTGGGGTTGAAGTTTTTTTCTTCTTACTGGGTTCTGTTGAGTAGGTACCTGCCCCTTTCTCAGTTGCTGGGACTCTTGGACAGGGTTTCCAGAGAGGCACTGATAAGACACCGACGATACATCCATTGTGCCACAAATAAGGACAGCGCTAGATGAAGGTGATGCCCTGAACAGCGGTTGACTAGAGCTTTCAGACCCTTCAACAATGCATTCACTCCACACCAATATCTGAAAAGAGTGACCATACAGACTGATCCACAGCAATCACACAAACGATCGCCCCCTAGCCTGAATCTGATGAAGCAGGGATGTCTGGAGTTAAGATTGACATTTCAGAGTCAAACTCACTAGGCTTGGTTCTTGGTTCATCCGTTCACCATACATGCCCCAGGGCAAGTAAGTTACTTAACCTTTTAACCTTTCTGCAAGTCACATTTCTTCTTTTTAAAAAAATAGAGATAATAATAGCGCCTAACATATGGGATGGTTGAGAGGATTAAATGAAATAATGCATGGAAAACTCCCAACACAGTCTCTGGGACATGGAAAGCACCCAATGAATTATTATTATCATTACAATGATCTTTTATTTATATCAATGGGTTAAATATTTTTCTCCCATTAAATCAATCCGATGAGGAATGAACTTCTCAAACACCCCTTATTCTTCTCTAATATGCAGTCAAAAATATGTTCACCTTGGCACCAATCTGTATTTGAAATGCACACCTTGTTGGAAGAACAGGAGGATAGGTAATCAATTTCTTAAAATTACCTCCACTTATTGAAATATTTCCTTTTATTCATTCCCAAACTCCATGAAGGCAGGAACCCCGTCTGCCTTGTGACCCAGCAGCAAGTGCAATGCCTGGCACGTTGAGAAGAATATGTACAGTATGCATTTAAGTAAGGAGATAAATAGTCCTAAAACAAGTCCCCAGTTTTGCAAATGCCTGTTTCAGAGCTCAGGGGAGTGTCTTTTCTCTCTTCTTATAGAAGTCATCATAATGAAACATGTTTGTCCAGCTTTTCCTTGAACTCAGATATGCCACTGCCCTGGGTGAACACAGAAGCAGTCTTGGCTTTCTCAAGAAAAAGCACCACGTGCCAACTTCAGAGAAACCAGCTGGTGCTCATGCAAGGTCCGCAACATTTTTCTAACTCTTCAGAACGAGTATCAGCCTTTTTAGAAGCTGCCCACTTAGTAAGCAACTCTCACTGCCTGCAAACCGGAGACTGCATTTGAAAGTTGAAGTGTCATTAAATCTGCTGTTTTCTGAGCCCTCATCCAACTGGGACGTTTGTTGATAGCACACAGAGGGTATGAAATCTCCAAATTGTGGTTGAATTTATGTTCAAGCCACTACAAGATGAATCCACGGCATTCACCTCTAGCAACGCTCAACCTGTGTTACTTTCCACGTCCCCCTTTTCTCCAGCCAAGCAACCCTCTTCTTCCCTTACAAATCCCTCGTCTGTTTTGTGTTTTTTCATAATGCCCAGGCCAGTGCAATTTACAGAGATATTCAATGCATGTTTCAGGATATTACCCTCCTTCCATAAATTCTGAAATGGATCTCTTGGTGACAATATTAATCTACCTAGAGTGGCCATACATTCTAGTTTGCTTAGAACGGTCCCACTGGAATTTGATCCAGCTTACCATTTTCCCAGATTTTTTAATTTATAATGAAATACTATTTGGAGTAACAGCTGCTTTAAAATCAGCCTGTATGGGATCGGCTGACCTATACTTTGAGTTTCCAGCATGTGTCATGCTCTCACTCAGTAAAGTGTGAGATGCACTTGCAGAAAACAGACCTCTCACCTTAACTTGTGGCTAAATCTGGACAGTAACCAGTGATTACTTTCTCTTTTTTCTTGACCCTTCCCAGACCCTTTCAAGGGCAGTACATAGGGTGTTAAAATGAAGTGTGATTACTCCTCCTGCTTTTCGGAGGTGGTATTTCATGTACCAAGTGCCAGACATTTCAGCCTTTGAAGCTCTCTAGCAAACTGCAATTATTGAAAACAAAGCTGTGAATAGGAAGACATTTAAATTGATCCTTGGAAAAGAAAGGAACAAAAACAATTCAAGCAAGGGGTCGAAAAATGTAGAAGATTTCATTTTGAAATTCTTTAATTGCACTTTGGAATATCTTGATTTAGAGGGAAAAAATTGGATGGCGCCCTGAGGAAGAGAGAAGAAAGAGCTGATAACACAGACAGCCAACCAAATAGCAATGGACTTCGCAAAAGCAATATCTTTCTGAGCAGAAATTATTTTCAACCAAGAAATTTAAACCCTAAAATACTATCCAGGAAAGTAGAATAAAGACATTTTAAGACTAGCAAGCTCTTAAGAATATGTACCTCTGGAAGCTACTGAAAGATGTCCCTCACCAAAACAAGGGAAAAACACAAGAAAGAGCACAGGGAACTATATTCAATATTTTGTAGTAACCTATAATGAAAAAGAATATGAAAACGAATATATGCATGTATATTTATGACTAAAACATTATGCTGTACACCAGAAACTGACACAAAATTGTACCTGACTATACTTCAATTAAAAAAAGAAAGAAAGACAGTACGAGGAAACCACCACTAAGTTGAGTTTTTAAGTGGCTCTAACCAGTGCCCTTTTCTCTTACTATCTTTCAAAGCACTTCTTTCTTCTCTGCCCTTCAAGAGATTTTAAAATTCTGCCCTGCAGTCACTGAGAGCTTTACCGATTTATCTTCCAACTTAAACAAAGTAAACAGTGATTCCTGCATTTCTAAAGAAAGCCTCAAGATCTGGACTACCGTGGAAGAAATTTCTAGTGAGGCACATCCATAACTTGAGACATGGCGAATGAATTCAAGAAAATTCTTCTGCTGAAAGGGTTACAGCACATTGATGATTATAATTTCAGACTGGTTAAGTCTCTACTGCATGAGGATTTAAATCTGACTACAAAAACTCAAGATGAATACAACAGAATTAAGATCGCCGATCTGATGGCAAAAAAGTTCAAAGGAGCTGCCTGTGTTGACAAACGAATAGAGTTCATCAAAGATATTGAATCACTTAAAGACATTGTTAAAACTCTTAGAAATGAGAAGTCAAAAGTTAAAAGGAAATCCAAAGCAAATGAAACAACTCCAGGAAAAGACAAGCAGGATAAACCCAGTACATCTACCACAAATAAAGCTTTGGGACCTAAATCAACCAAGCGCACACCCGTGAAGAAAATCAAGACCACAAAAACCAATGAAGCTAAGAGGATGAGGCTAACCCAGAAGCAGAATCCGCTTCCAGGAACATCAGGAACCAGCAAGCAGTCAGCTGAGAGCCTTCTCCAGACTCCTCCAGTGCCTCCGCTAGCCCCATCTAGCAGTTCCTCAACCAAGAGAAAATATGAGAAAACCACCAAAACTAATGACTTAAAAAAGAAGATGCTATCTCAGAAACAGAGTCAGCTTCCAGAAACTTGGGCAACCAGCATGTGCCCACCTGAGCGCTGTGGCTGGACTGCTCAGACGCTTCCACCAGCCCCACTCTGCAGCTCCTCCATCAAGCAGGAAGAAGAAATATATACTTTACCTCAGAAAAGAGAAGACCCAACCACCACCAAAACTGTTAACCCCCAGAGGATAAAACTACCCTTGGAGCAGAGTCAGCTTCCAGAACCTTTAACACCCAGCATACACCCGCCGGAGGGCTGCTTCCAGACTCCTTGGGTGCTACCACCAACCCCCTCCAGCAGTCCTGTAACCAAGAAACCAAAGTTGAAGGCTGTTCCTAAAGAAGCTTCCAGAGAGGAGGGCTTCCAAAGGGGCCCCAAAGAAGTGATGGTGCTGAATGCAACAGAACCATTTATATATGATGTCAGAGAAGGCAACAGAGAGATGTTTCATGCCACAGTGGCTACTGAGAGCAAATTCTTCCAAGTGAAGGTTTATCATGTTGCCCTGAAGGAGAAGTTCATCCCAAAGAAAATTATTGCCATATCGGATTATGTTGGCCGCAGTGGGTTCCTAGAGATATTCCATACCTTATCTGTGTCCGATGTTAATGCTGACCGAAAGATGGAAATCCCTCAGAGCCTGATTAGAAAGGCAAATGCAACTCCTAAAATCAGTCATCTCCACTTGCAAGTTCCAGGAACATTTGTGAATGGGGTGTTTCAGGTGCACAAGAAAACGGTGTGGAATGAATGCATATATTATGAAGTACAAGACAGTACAGGAGCTATGGAGGTCCTGGTGTACGGACGATTGACCAGAATCCTCTGTGAGGAAGGCAACAAACTTAAACTCATCTGCTTTGAATTGGCATCAAAAGGGGAAGGAAGGCAATTAAGATCTGTCATTCACAGTTACATCAAGGTCATCAAGCCCAGGAAAAACAAGTAACAACCACTCAGCCCTACTTCACATGTGGACACCTCGCAACGTCAGCAGCCAAGCTTCCAGCAGGCTGCTTCTGAAAACCCGGGCGCCATTAATATTGATGTTTATGAAGCTAAGATCTAGGTACCAGGAAAAAAAAAAAGCTATATATGCATGTGGTTAAAATACAGCAATATATATACAAGCTATTAATTCTTAAAAATGGGGTGTTAGGAGTGCCTTTCATTTCCTTTTTTTATATTTTTCTATACCATCTGAATGCCATGTTTTGCACCTATAAGTTCTTTAATTTGGAAAAAATAATACACAACATGTTTTCTTTCTAAAAAAAAAAAAAAAGAGAGAGAAATACATGAAACCCAGAAAATAGAGCATCCAACACAGGAGAGGCACAGAGGAGATTCCCAGGATGCAAGTAAGGATGTACCCAGAGCAATGCTGTGTAGTTGGTCTCAAGAGCAATTAGACCAGATCGACACAGGAGATGTCAGAGGGGAGACTCTAAGAAAGAAAGAAAAAAAGTAACTGATAAATGAGTTGATTTCTTGCCTACATTGTGAGATTTTCTTTTGAGAAGTTTGGAGCTGATTTAGCTAGTTAAGATTAAAGTGAGCACTAAAAAACAAGGCATTTATTAACTTAGGAAAAAAACTGTTGAACAAGAAAACATAATCATAATTAACAACAGGACCGAGCTAGTGAAAATGCTGATTATTTTTGCACCCAGTTGTGATTTAGCCATATTGAAGGTTTAGCAGAAGTGTGTGTGTGTTGGGGAGGTGGGGGTCGGGGTTCTAAATTCCATTAACAGAAAACCAATTGATAATGTTAAAATCAAAATGCAAAATGAATAGGTGCATAGGTAGATTACTTAGAGATAAAGGTAAATGATATGAGAAATGGCTGAAAGAGCTGGAAGTGGTTGCACCTGGGCAGTACACGGAGATGAGGAAGGAAGAGGCAAGTGCCTGCACTGTTTTGGTTATTAACCTTGGAATACTCCTTGACTTAAAAAAAAAAAGTAAATGTATTATTTTTATTAAAAAATGAGCTTTTTTCCCATTTCTCCTCTCTGCATCTCTGACCCTTTCTCAACAGCTGATGGGCAAGGTGTCTTGCATACCTGGGGGAGAGAGGCAGGGGAGAGGTTGGATAAGAAGGAACATTGGGCAGCCCTGAGGACAGGTGAAGGGAGAAGGCAACTGAATCCACAGCAAGCGTGAGGCCAGCCCTACAGGGAACAGTATCAGAGATTCCCCACTCAGACTCCTGGGCTCGGCACACTCTGCAGTGACGCCTTTCATAATGACAGCTAAGACGGTGAGGCTCCAGGCTGTCATCAGAGCTCCTGCTAGCGATCTGGAAGAATGAACAAACATCCTGGCAGGCTCTGGCAGCAGGTATTTGTTCTAACTAAGGTTGGCAGTCTGGTCAGGTACTCTTTTTTTTTGTGATAAGTTCCTGCTTGTGTAACTGTCTTCAGTTTAACGGTTAAAGGACTAGTTAATGGTACGTGAATGTGTGTGCTTGGGTCTTCAGCTAGGCTGTCATCCCTCTTACATTATTAGCTATGCTTAATGCATTTTAATTTTTCCAGTGGTTCTGCGTTAACCTTTAATTGTAGGTAGTAAGGGGGAGAAGGCTTCAAAATGCTTCAGCAAGAATCAGTCTGATTATACTGTAGCCCCTGCCTAGGAAACTGTATCCTTTTCCACTGAAACAATATTTAGTAAGTATTATCTGTGTGTTGTTTGGGATTAAAAAATGTAAGAATCAGACCTGGATTCAGATCTCTGGGGACTCACCACCCAGTTATAGAGAGAAAGACATCTATGGAAATTAATCACCAAAGACTTTAAAGAAATACAGGTTGAGTGTCAGGTGAAAGTTATTCTGGCTGGAGGCACTAGATGAGATTTGAACTGGACCTTGATGAATAAGTAGGATTTCTCAGTAGAGATGAGATGAGTTGCATGAAAACCCAGTAGCGGGAACAGTGGGGAACAGCATAGGGCATCAGAGCACACTTGGAGAATGAGAAATGGAAGGATGATGCGGGACCACCACATGTGGAGGGACACGGGAGTATAGTGAAGACACAAAGAAGCTGAAAGCAAACCTTCTTTTGGAGGAAAGATAATGACTTCCACTTTCTATTCATTGCATTTTTCTCTTGTGTTGAAGTCTTTGTTGCCTGGGAGATTGAAATAATGCCCAAGACAGAAATGAGATGATTAGGAAGGGGAAGTGGTCTGGAATTCAATTTTGCTACATTGACTCTGAGAGTATGGCAGTCCTTTATATGCAGGTCAGCTCCAGGAAGTGGTTGCAAATGTGTCAGAGGAGAGAGGGTAGGGTTGAGTTTAGAGATTAGGTAGTCAGCACTACAGAAGCGACAAACCATTAGGGTAAATGAGCTCGAATGAGGAATGAGGGGAGAGGAAAGAACAAAATTAGAGGCTGTTAGTGGACAGGAACCAAACAATGGGGACAGAGATTAGATTAGAGAGATTGGAGACTGTCTATGTCTCTACAAAGAGATAGAGATTAGAAGGGTTACGGCACTGGAGAGAAAGAATCTGTCACGGAAACCCAAAATGGAGTGTTTTGAGTTGGTAGGTGGTCACCTGCTAAAAGCTCTTTGGGCATAACTGGATGAAGACTTGGAAAAGGCTGGTTAGTCTGGCATCGCTAGTAAATTTTGAAAGTAAAAGTGCTTGGGGGTGAGAGTGAAGAAAAATGAAAGAGATGAGAGGAGGAAGCCGTGTGAACCTCTTGTTTAAGGAAAGATAAAGTTGATGAAAACACGACTAGATAATTAGCCCCTTGGTAACTGGGGTTAATTACATTAAAGCCTGTGGCTTAAACAAAGTAAACAAATGAACAGATGCATCTTCCTGTGGTGATATATAAATACTTCCATCTAGTATCTGTATCTTCTTTATTGCATTCTCTTTGATTTTGCTTGGCACTTGTTGGTTTATTTGAGAGAGATTGAGACGAGACAATTGGGGCAATTAATTACTTCCTGCTTTATAGAACGCCATTATTTGGCAATTTCACGTCATTCAAATGAACTAAAAGGGAGTAGGAATTAATTCTGATGATAAATAATTACAAAAGGCACATTCAGAGCACCGGGGACTTGAAACATGTTTTCTGGCTTTGTGGTCAACCAACCTTTTTTGACTATGCCAGCAGGGTGTCCCTGGAGAGTGTGAATGACAACCAGACTGCCAAGAGGGGAGTGTGGCTGGAGCAGAGGGAGCAAGGACAGAGGGTTAGGAGAAGAGTTCATGGAGAAAGAGACGGCTGAGCACTTTAGGAGAGCCTCACTAGCCATCCTAAGGACTTTGGACTTTGGCTCTTATTCTGAGTGAACCAGCACATAGCCACATACACTGTCTGGTTTCTCAGCCACATCTGTCTTCCACATCATGTCAGTTTTACCTTTCTAAAGAATTTTTTCAATATAGTTTTATTAAGTTCTTAGAAAACTGCCTGAAATGCTCTTCAAAGTTACCTTACACTTTACAATTAATAAACCAGAAGTTGTTGACATCTTCAAATGGACTCTTTTTGTAGTAAGAGCCATAATAGCTTTAACTGAGAAAATATTCTTTCTACTTGTGCCGGAATATTTGTTGAGTGTAAATTCTGCTAACTGACAATGTTCTCAACTCTCATTGTGTTCCTAGTGGAATTTTAAATATTTCAGCTCAGGAATTTTCACAGATCCATCTTTCTGCCTTCGTTCACAGTACCTCTTCTCTGACAAATATTTTGACAAGGCAAAACTGGTGGAATAAGTTGTCTCTTCTGATGACGATTTTGAATGGGTTACCACAGTTAGATGTGGCAGAACTGTAGATTTTATCCATTTCATTTCAGTCCAGTATAGACTGTGCCTTGGTCCTGCTTAACTGAAAGCCCTGTAACTGACATTTTTGAGCAACAGTTCTGTGCCAAGCACTGTATTATTTCAATGTTTTTCCAATGATTTTTTTAGTATTGAAATTGACTTTTGATGCTAATTACCTGGAATTAGGTCAAACTTACAGGTTAAGGGCACAGTTCCCCACTAGACTGCTGTCACTTCAGACCAGTCACAAAATCAGGGGTTCCCAAGCCACCCACATTTTTGATCAACTGACTTGAGAACACGTACGTCTGGTTAAGAAGGTTGGCAGCTCCAAAGTCTTGTATATTATTTATCATGACTGACAAGACTGCTCTTTTTATGATTCAAGCCCTTTTGTCTCCTTAAAAGAATGTAAATTTAGGAAACATAAAAATGTGCACATTTATACAAATTTAAATCAAAGACTTCTTCCTCCAACACACATTTTTCTGTCTTCTCCCAATTCCATCCCCCTCTTTCCCACATTGGAGCCATCCACATTTTATGGTCAAGGATGAAAGGACCATTATCCAGAGAGACAAGTGAACTGACTGCTGCAAATCTCACCCTTTATCCCAGGAGAAGCCAACTCACTAACTTGTTAGCTCCTGGCATCTTTAGCATCTACTTAAGAATACGGACTTGTATGGATATCTTTGGGCTTGGGCCCTCCCATATGCTTCGGCATCATTAGGTTGGGAGGAAAATGTCCAGAATTCATGGATTCTACAGACAGGAGAGTCTCTAAAGAAGCAATACATAATTGCAGTCTTGTGATCTACAGATTGTCTACTGCAAAAGCACTGCCTATGACTACAGCAGCAACACCTTCAAGTCCTCAGTGCTTAACTGAGAAGCCTGAATGGTCCCCTGGTTCTACTGACGTGATCATAACATTAGTTAGCAATTACGTTTGCCATCAACAAACTGCTCCCCAGATCAGGGCCTTTGCCATAATTGTACACTATGATGAAGTCATTATACATAGATTCAAGAAATTGATACTAGAGGGAAAAAAGGCTGATCCATCTCTTATTGTCCCTGTCCCTTGGGTTAATGTTTTAGGGTTTCAGAATTCAGATGGCAAAAAGCCACTCCAGGTGCAAACAAAGCCTCAGCTCCCACCCCCTGCCCCATCCCTCTCCTGCACCTGTTGAAAGACCAAAGGGAAAGGAAGACTCCTCTGGAGAGACAGTTAGAGTGGACCTGGAGACATCTATCAAGCAAAAAACAATTCTTTGATTTAGAAAGAGGAAAGTAGTGCTGAGCATGAAAGATCAAGGTGACAGTCACTAAGAAAAGAAACGTGACTTTAATTTTGACAGTGTCTTTTCAAATGGAGAATATGTATTACTCGTCCAAATGCTGTCATCTCGGAGGGTCATTTGGCAGGTTTTCTCTTGAGGAGTCAATCTTCCACAATCCATCACACTTTGAGTCATGCTGACAATTTTTACCTGACACTGATCACAAAGGACTCTGACACAAACTTTACTTTTTGTGGGTCCAGAAAAATACCAAATTTGGCCAAAGAAGTATTTGAAGAATAAAATATGAGAATTCAATTATATGCTGCATCCTGATCATTTTTTCCTGGTTGACTCAAAGTGCTTCTATTGGATAGATGTCTACTCAAAATTAGAACTATAGGAAGTATCTTTTCATATCTTCCCTAGAAATGTTCAATCATTAGACTGAGGCCATTAGCCAGGTAAACTATAGAGGGGAAGTGAAGCCATGTTTGTTTGGGTTTCTTTCCTCAATGACCCAAGAGTCAAGGAAGAAACAACATCAAGAAATATTTTTGAGGGAAATATATACATGGGGCTTGAATTTTTCTGCAAATAAATTCTTTAGAGCATGTCTCCTTCCAGCTTGCCTGCACAAACACAACTAAAAGACTGTAATGAAAAAAAAATGCTTAATGCATTCCTTCAAGCTTAAAACTTAGCATTTTGTAATAAGCAACCAGAGAATGTGAGGCTCCATCGGAAATACTGCCCAGGCAGGCGAGGAGGCTCAGCCACACACACACATGCCAAGCCCAGAGAGCTCAGAGGTCTGAAAGTTGTTCAGCAAATCCTCCTACAAAAATTAATCCCAAGGAAATAATCACAATAGGGAAAGATGTATATTCAAGGAGACTGAGTGAACATTTTCCTAAATAGCGATAAAGTTAGAAACTTCCGGAATGTTAGAAAATAAAAGATTGCTCAGTAAAGAATGGAGCAATCATACAATGGAATACAGTGCAGCTTTCACAGACAATGACGCAGAGCCGCTTACTCATGTAAACAGCATTTTTTATTTCTAAGCCAAAAAAGCAAGTTGCCCTTCAGCATGCTTAGTGTGCTCCTGCTTTTGTCATACGTGAGCATTTATACTCACTCACATAGAACACATCTGAGGAATGCACCCAATATTAATAAGATTTTATGGACAAGGTAGAAAGATGGGAACTTTTATTTCCTTTTGCTCTTCCGTAAGTTTCCATTTCTCTGCTCGAATATAGAAATCTGAATATAGATATAGAATTTGAAAAGATGCAGAATTATATAGAATCCGAACATAGATTTCTTACCTAATGAGAAATGTAATATTCAGGAAAGATTGCAAATATCAGTTAAAAGCACTCCTGGTTTCCTCAGAGCAGTTGTAAGAAAGAACTCCATCCTTCAGCGAAGGAAAAGCAAATGTACTCTCATGAGGAAAATCTTTTCTTTTGATACTTTCCCTGAAGTCCAGGAAGCTAATATGTGGACCGAGAGATGATCATACTTAGTGAAGTAACTCAGACAGAGGAAGACGAATACCATCCGATATCACTTATATATGGAATCTAAAAGCTGACACGAACTTATTTACAAAACAGAAGCAGACTCACAGAAAATAAACTTATGGTTACTGAGGGGACGGAGAGGGGAGGGATAAATTGGGAGTTTGGGATTAGCAGATATAAACTGTTATATACAAAATAGATAAACAACTAGGTCCTACTATAGGGCACAGGGAACTATGTTTGATAGCTTGTAATAACATAATGGAAGAGAATATGAATAAGATTATACATATGTATAACTGAATCATTATGCTGTATACCAGAAACTAACACAACATTGTAAATCAACTGTACTTCAATTTTAAAAAATGTTTTTAATTAAAAAAAACAAAAAGAAAGCTAATGTGATAAACTTTGATATACTTAGTAAGGTTCACTGGCCATTTTAAGCATTGTTCAGTCATTTATCAAACCACTCATGTGTTGATTTGGCCAACCACTGATCTGCAGCAGTTGAGAGATGACAGCTGAAGGCTGGGTGATGGCAGTGTCACTGATGAGAAGTACCCCTAGTGGGGAGAGCAGAATTGTCTTGGGTAATGTCTGCACCCGCTCAGCATATTTCAAGCGTGACAAATCCCAAAGCTTTTTTCTTTTTTTTTTTTTTTTTTTTTTGATACTCAGAAGTGATCCAACCCTGGGAAGACTTCTTTTTTGCAAAAATTTGCCCCAAACTTCAAGAAATGCAGAGAGCTAATTGATTGATTTATAACAAGAAATCCAGAGAAGCAGAGCAGAACGCTCCAGTCATTAGAACAGTACCTGCTTTCCCCTTAGACACACTATATGGGAGAGCAAGTGACAGGGTCAGACAAGTGCTTCAGAAGGCCCATCCCGACAGCTGTGCAGGGTAAATGAGAGGGGTGTCCGTGTGTCCCAATTTGCCTGAGACTGTCCTTGTTGATGTCTGCTTTCTGAGTGTTATGTTTAATAACACTCCTGTTTCACTCTCCAAAGTATCACGATTTGGTTGACAAATTATATGTCAGCCTAATTGGAGAAGACAGTAGTGGGGCCTGGGAAATGAGCTGTTAGAAGACCACTGATATATCCACTAAAGAAACAATGAGAGCCCAAATCTACGCTGAGAAATGGGATTAGAAAGAATGAGATGAACTGAGGGGAAGCAAAATGGATGTGGTAGAATCTCTAAGTATTTGATGAACAACTGCATATGCAGAGTGGAAGAGTGAGAATCTGATATGACTTCAACATTCCTGCCTTGGAAAACTGTGTACAGTGATTCTAGAAACTTTGGGAAGAAAGATTCTCAATTTGGTTTTGAAATTGTTGGATATGAGGTATCTCTGGGATATGCAGGAGGAAGTTCCTAACAAGGAGCCAACCATAAGTTTCCTGGGCTCAAAAGAAGGGTCTGACCAGAGAGAGGCTTTGGAGTCACCCAACATATAACACCTGTACACGCCAGGACCAGTACGCTCCTGCACACAGGGACAGGAACTGGGTGAGCTGACCCAGTTTTCTCTGGGTGGGCAGAGAGAAAAAACATAACTGAAAAAGAGACAAGTAGAGAAATAATAATAAATATACAGCAAAAGGATATTAAATTAATCATTCATGTGTATAGATCATGAAAGCAGTGCCAGAGGAACAGTTTTACACTTTACTTGCAGTGTCTCGTTTCATCACACAACAATCCTATAATGAAGGTATCATTTTATGAGGAAAGAGACAC
The DNA here is from genome assembly GCF_048564905.1 of Vicugna pacos. Classification (NCBI taxonomy): domain Eukaryota; kingdom Metazoa; phylum Chordata; class Mammalia; order Artiodactyla; family Camelidae; genus Vicugna; species Vicugna pacos. Next base: position 68,819,947 of record NC_132997.1, on the reverse strand, counting down.
ACAAAGAAGACAAGAAACTCACTCAAGGATTCACTCCAGGCAGTCTGGTACGGAGCCCAAGCTCTCCACCTGCAGGCTACTGTCCCTCCCAGGGGACATCTGGAAGGGTAATCAGCACTCTCTGGGCCTGCCTTGCAGATGGGTACTGCGTTGTCTATGTTTTTCTACACAAGACAAAGTAAAGAAATACTAATCTATCACTTCTCCAAAGTGGGTACACAAATGGCTGACATGTATATCCAAAGATACTCTCCAACACTAATGATCAGGGAGACGGAAATCAAAACCGTGAGATAACACTTCATATCTGTTAGGATAGCTGTAACAAAAGGAAGGAAGGAAGGAAGAGAGAAAGAAAGAGTGAGAGAAAGAGAGAGGAAGGAAGGAAGGCAGAAAGGAAAGGAGAGAAAGAGAGAGAGAGAAAGAGAGAGAGAGAGAGAAACAAACAAAGGACTGGCAAGGATGTGGAGAATCTGGAACCCTGTATACCACTGGTGGGAATGTATCATGGTGTAGCCATTATGGAAAACAGTATGGGGTTCCCTCAAAAACTTAAGAATAGAATAACCATATGATCAAGTGTTCCCAATTTGTTGTATTTATCCAAAAGAACTGAAATCAGAATCTCACACAGATATTTGCACTCCATGTTCACTGCAGCATTATTCACAATAGCCAATATTGATAGATGAATGGATAGACAAAATGTGGTATCACACAATGAAATATTATTCAGGCTTTAAAAAGAAAGAAACACTGTCATATACAACAACATGGATGAACCTTAGAGGACGCTAGGCAGAGTGAAATAAGCCAATCACAGAAGGACAAATACTGCATGATACCACTTACATGAGGAATCTAAAATAACAAAACTCACAGAAGCAGAGAGTAGGATGGTGGCTTCCAGGGGCTGGGGCAGGAAGAGGTAGGGGAAATGGAGAGTTGCTATTCATCAGATACAAAGTTTCAGTTATGTAAGGTGAATAAATTCTAAGGATCTGAACAACATCATGCCTAGAGTTAACAACACTGTACCAGATACCTCAAATTTTGTTAAAAGGGTAGATCTCATGCTAAATGTTCTTACTACAAAAAAAAAAAAAAGAGAGAGAAAGAAAGAAAAAAGGAAAGAAAAGGAGAGAAAAGGAAACGAAAGATAAAAGAAAAGAGTAGCAGTCTAGCAGTCTAACCAGAGAAGCAGGGCTAGTGCTAGTGGAAAGGGGAGGTGGCAGTTCAACTGAGGTGGAGCTTTTTGCCATTTATAAGACTCAGTATCTTCCCTGGAATTCCTGAAAACTGTGTAGCCTGAGAGTTCACATGCCACTTGGGAAACAGAATAAAAAATCGAAAGTTTTAGTTAAGAGAAAACAGGTTTTCAGCCTGAAGTCACTCAGGAATTCCCAGACTCCATAGATTCAATCTACCCACAACAGTGGGTATTCAGCTTTCTTGATGTACAAAAATTGACAAACAAAAAACTAAATATGTTTAAGGTATACCACATAATGTTTCGATACACATAGACATTATAAAATGATTACCACAATCAAGCTAATTAACATATCCATCACCTCACAATAGTTATGGATGGCTTTTATGGCTTTTCTTTCTTTCTCTTGCCTCATTGCTCTGGCTAGAACTTCCAGGACTATGTTGAGAGTGGGCATCTTTCCCTTGTTCCAAATCTTAGATGAAAAGCTTTCAGCTTTTCACCAGAGTATGAGGTTAGCTATAGTTTGTCATCTATGTACCTTTACTATATTAAGGTACATTCCTTCATCTGCTATTGAATGAAATGTTCTCTATGTATTTGTTAAGTCCATTTGTTCATAGTGTTACTCAAGTTTGCTATTTCCTTATTAATTTTATTTCTGGGGGGTCTATCTATTATTGGAAATGGGGGACATTTGTGCTTTACTGATTTTCTGTTCAATTTCTTGATATAACTTTGTGGTAGGGTGTGTTATGGATGGAATGTTTGTGTCCCCCCAAGTTCAAATGTTGAAGCCCTAGCCCTTCAGTGTGATGGTATTTGGAGGTGGGGACTTTGGAAGCAATTAGGTTTAGGTGAGGTCATGAGGGTGGGTCTCCCATGATGGATTTGTGTCCTTATAAGAAAAGGAAGAGGGAACAAGAACTTCTCTTTCTGTCATGTGAGGACACACTGAGAAGACAGCCACTGGCCAGCCAGGAACCAAATCTGTCGGCACCTTGATCTTGGACTTCCCAGCCTCCAGAGCTGTGAGACACATGTCTGCTGTTTAAGCTATCCAGTCTATGGTGTTCTGTAACTGCATCCAGAGCTAAGACAGCGTGCAGTCACGAGATTCTGATACCATCAAGAGGTCTAGTAAAGGAAATATGCTACACAATGGTAGCTCCACATCACTACTTAGGGGAATACATAAAAAATAGCATGGTGGGTTGTCCTATGTATAAGAAGCTAAAGGTATGAGCATTGATGAAATCTCCTAGAAAATAAATGTAGTTTGAGATAAGAAGAGTTGAGGCTGAGACCTCAGGAAATAACATTTAAGTAGGAAAGAGCCAAAGGAGCCCTTTAAAAGATCCTACGAGGAGTGCCCAGAAACATGGGTGTCTAGAAATTGTGGGTATTAAAACATGAAAATTAGATTAGCCTATTTTATAAGCACAACATAAGCCAAAGCTTGCTTAGTGGATGTTCAGATCCCATTACCATTTCAGGACTGAAACACTCTTTCCCCTAACTTCTCAAAGTGTTGATGACTGACAGCTCACAATGAGCCTCCCTTCCAGTATCTGTTCCCTGCTGAGGAACACACTCTGCTCAAAGTCAGAGCCCCTTCTGTGGGGTAAGCTTGCATCCAAAGACTAGTCCATGCAGGGGTTCAAAAACTCAGAGCTTCCTATGAGATGAGCTGAGGTCTTTGTTATCACTGCATCACCACCCAACTTCTCCCTCTGACCCATCCTGTGTCTTTCATTTCCTCAAGATGTTCTAATTAATCTCCTATACACACATCTCCATCTCATAGTCTGCTTTCTGGGGAACCTCATCTATAACAGCTGCCATCACATTTATTACAAAACAACAATGTGGCATCATTTGATTTCTTTTCATTATGAAAGTGAATTACTACAGGTAAGTGACTAGAAGAGTGCCTGGTGATAAGAAACGTTCAACAAACATTAGGAACCGTAACCCTAATGGGTATGACACTTCCAGTGCTAGATTTAGCAGCTGACTGACTAGATAAATTTCAGAACAAGCCAAACAATATAAAAAGAGAGGTGATCGTATTTATTTTCTGATTCTGAAAATTTTCAAGATCAGATAGTTTCATTATAATGATTCAAAGTGAGCTACACTTTGTACTGTAACTCCCAGCAAGCATACGTCTATTTAAGTGCTTAAAGACCCACAACGCCGTGCGCCACCCCCTCATCTTTGCAGTTTCAGGACCCCTTTCAAATGCCACTAACAGAAATACAAGGGGAAGAGAATGAGTTTGACTCAGATTATTTAAAAGTAATCCACTGCTCTAAATATCTCATATATAAGCTGCTCCACAAACAAAGTAGACTATAGTCATATCATTTTTATTTTCCAATTAATCATTGGAGCCCCATCCTCACCACCACCACCACTACTTCACCTCACCTCCCTTACGAAGAGCAGAAAACCTTAGGGATGCTGTCCTACTCTTGAATCTTCCAAGAGTTTGGAAACCTAAGTGGAATAACAGAGGCAGTCAGTCCACCTATCCTACCTACCCAACCAGGGTGAGATGCTTTTATTTCTCTCTCCCACTTGGGATCACTAATAGAGACAGATCCTAAATCAGCCTGACAGAGGCACGTCAAAGTATGGCGCAAACCAGACTGTTAAAGCAACCAAATAATGAAAACACGCCAAAGCCTTAGTCAACTCATTCATGGAAAGCTGGGCCCAAGACTGTCCGAGGAATTTGGGATGTTTAGCATTTGGTTTTTGTAATATTAGAATAAGAATACTAGGTTGGATGTAAAACTGATAATGTCCCACAGGGCCTTAAAAATATAACCTTTAAGGTAATCTTTTCTACAAGACAGACCCATTTTCATCTGTACTAAATAAGATCTACCCATTAATCTGAAACTTCACTGAATCTGAGCCTCAATAGAAAATAATAAGTCAAAACAAAAGAATCAAGTATTCTTGGATGACCCTATTAAGCAATGCTTCAACATGACACTCAAAGAACCTGCTTCTCTCCTTTTGTCGTACATTCAAGTTTTGGAAAATTGTCAACAGGTGCATGGCTGGCCCAGGACCCTGCCTGGGTGACGCTGGTTCACAGGAATGAAGACCCTGGTCTCTCAGTGCTAAGCTTAGTCCAAAGTAACCCATGATTGGGATCCTGAACTTTCATAACTCAGATTTTCCATTTTACATACCCATCCCCAATCAGAGCATCAGCTCACCCAAGGAATACTGTGTCAGGATTGGATTTACCATGCTGACCCCTGGGGGAGCTCACCAGAGGACCAGAGTATCACATTTCCCCTTCAGGTGTAGGGATGAAGTGTGGCTGCCTTTAGTGATTCCACCATGATTTCTCTGGCACCTCTTTCACTAGTAAAGAGAAGGAAAAAAAACTAATCTCTGGAGGCACATGTTGCTAATGAAGGGAAATGAGCTTGCCCTCTGATGGCCTAATGGCACATAATGGACCAACAAAGAGAAATGCAGAGCCAGGGACGGAATGACTCCTGGGCCAGCAAGATCTAACTCGTAAATGAAGCAAACTAACCAAATCCCCTTAGTACCGCATGTAATGCATCTGATACCCTAGCAGGCTGAAGGCTCACCTCCGGGTGATTAGAGACTCTCCAATATACCAGGTTGAGTTTAAGCAAATAAGAGCCAGTTGTGGTTTTTTCCCAAAATTATTTATTGAAATTAAGTTATTTAATTAAACAGTATGTAAATTGATGATATTTGAGTGTGAAAAGAATAATAATTATTCTTTCTATTACATTTAAAGCTTTGAGGGGGAGGATATAGCTCAAGTGGTAGAGCACATGCTTAGCATGCACAAGGTCATGGATTCAATCCCCAGTACCTGCTCCAAAAGTAAACAAATCAAATTACCTCCCCCCACCAAAAAGTAAAATAGAATAAAATAAAATAAAATAAAATAAAATAAAATAAAATAAAATAAAATAAAATAAAATAAAGCTTTGGAAAGTCTAAAAATGTTGAGTAGGAAAAACATAAACTGCTATCAAATGAAGCACATGTAAGAAAACTACAAAAAGCTTAATGTGAGGGGAGAATCATAAAAATCTAGAAAGATTCTGCCCTCAGATTGCTTCCTAAGTGTCCTGACATGGTTATAATACACACACTCCTTGGAAACCATAGAAGTTACATGATGGGTGTCATTTATGCAATCCAAAATAAGAATCAAAGAAAATGTTTATGGTGGTGCTACGTCAAAACATTAGGAGGTGAATCTAAATTGATACTTAATTTTAAAATATGTAAGTATGTGCATCACTTTTAACAATTCTCTAGTCAGTTTTGTTGCTTACCTCACCATCTTTCCCTTCTAATCTCTTCAGAGAAGAGGAGATTCTACTATAAAAAAGTGTGTCAATCCAAAGGGGAGGGTCTTCAGTCAGCCTTGGAAATATACAAGGGAAAAATGTTCCATCAGGGCTCAAGGAGCGTCCTGATGGGTTCTGTTATCAAAGATGCCCTTATTTAGGAAATGGACATGACAGTTGATTAGCTGTCATGCCATTACATTTAGAAATCAGATAACTAAACATTTTGACTCTGATTTCATGGCTCCAGGTCTGTAGGACTACAAGGAAAAAAAAAAAACTCCAGTTAGGCTAACAGAAATCTCCTGTTCAGTGAGGGTGATAATTCCCATCGTGGATTAATAAATTGGTTTCCTCGATTTATACAGTAAACTCTTAAAAGCTTTGTTAAACTGAGTCAGTATCACTGAATCCAATCAACTCTGGAACACCAAGAAGTCAGTTTTTGATACTGAAATACTGTGATCCAGTCCCTAGGACACTAGTCACTAAGGTCAGTGCCACATTGCAAGGCCCCAGCTGGCATCTAGGCAGCCCTCATGCTCTGACTTGCCAAATGAAAGGGTGTCCTTTCCATTAGAAATGTCTACAGTCACACACAAAGCACATATGCATACACACATTCATCTAAATACTCCCTCTTCATTAACCCACATCACACTTTAGTTGTATTATTCCTAGAGCTTGTTTCACACTGAGCTTTGTGTTGCATTCATGTATACATAGAGAGAGCGATACAAGCCCTCTGGCCCCCTTCATTGCCATAAGCTACTTAAGGGCACAGCTAGATTTTATACATCTACCTCATCCCCCATTTCATCTTGCACCATGCCCTGAACATGAACATTTGAATGCAAGTGAACTGAGTCCTATAAAGAGTTTTCTCTCCTCTAAGCTTAAACCTTGAGTCAATAATGGAAATTAGACAGGAAAAATATATATGATACATGTCTTCACGTAACTATTTCATAAATCTAAGGATCCCGGTATTCTTCTACCGTATTCTAGGGAGGACTATGTTCTTAAAAACTGTGATTTTCAGTTCATTTTCTTACCAGTTACATCAAGATACCTTAATTTCTTGCTTGGAAAAACAAAAGGTTTGATTTTCCAACTATCTCTTACATCTTTTCTACCTAAATTGTGTCAGCATAATTTTCTCTGGATAATAACACTCCTCATCTTAGCAAAGACATAAAATTACTCATACCCAACACAGGGCCCTTAAGATAGACTTTTCCTTATTTATACCCGGAAGAAATGGTTCAAAGGGATATCAGCCCCTTAAAATCTGTTGCTATTAAAGAGTCCCCTGTTGCAAGAGAACAGTGGGTCGTAGGTCAGTTTTATGGGCCAAGCACGTCGCCTATTTATCGTAATGCAATTACCGTACCAACTCAACCATTCCATGACGCCAGGCCTGCTTCTCATTAGAATGAGAACATTTAAAAATAGCAAGAGAACTTTGCAAAACCTAAAATCTTTTCAGGAAAGCACAAATTCACAGGAAGCAATTGTGTCTTATCTCTCCCTTCACCCTCCCGACTGCAGTTCTCTGGTTGTGAGTTAATTATTTTGGCAAGGAGGCTCAGCAGGAAACAACGGCAGCTTCTAAGAACACCATCAAAATAACACGTTATCAGCAGATTTCTTTCCCGGGACGCCATCTTTGGTTTCGTTAGGAAGAACGTTATGAGCTACCCACAGTAAGCTGGTCTTTCCCAAATTCTTCCTTACACTCAACCAGCAGTGGATGCAACTCTTCACTCTGCTTCCTCTAGTTGATCTCAGTGGAGACAGACTTGAGAGGTCAACAGCCAACAATGTTCTCATCAATCTAGGCCATCAAACAAGCCCCAGAGAAAGAAGGAAACCCAGTAACTAGATGCAAATTAACACTAAAAGGACTTCGGGTGCAAATAAAATGCTAGGAGGTATGCACATTTGGAAGCCGATGGTATAACTCAAGGAGAAAGAAACAATGGGCCTAAAAACTTTTCTCTGGCCTATGCTCCCATTTTTATCTGTTCCTTTCAGGTATACATTTTGTTTGGACATTTAACATCTGAACATGCTTATGCTAAAATTTAGAAACAAATGAATTCTTATCATATCATTCTCATTTATAAATGCTGTTTGGTGGGCATTTGAGGACTATCTAAGAGTGTCCCTGGAGAAATGGCTCATTTCTGGGCTGAGGCACAAAAAGCACAAAAGATGAGCCTGGAGCATCTTTTTTGTGTGTGCCAGAAAGTAAGAAAACAGTAAGTAAATGATGGGAACATGTCATTAAGAGGCCCCCACTGCTCAAATTATGGGAAATTTGAGCATCAAATAAATATGAAAGAAATTACAAACCACTAAATACAATAGGAATCTGTATGTGATGCTTAATTTTATGTATCAAGTTGACTGGGCCACAGGATGCCTAGATATCTAATTAAATGTTATTTTGGGGTGTGTCTGTGAGAGTGTTTTGGGAAGAGATCAGCATTTGAATTGGTGGGCTGAGTAAAGCATATGGCCCTCCCCAGTGCAGGAAGGCATCACCCAATTCACTGAGGGTCTGGATGGAAGGAAAAGGCAGAGGAAGGCTGGATCTGGCCTCTCTCTGTCTGATTGCTGGAGCTGGGACATCCTGTCCTGCCCTCCTTGGTGCTCCTGGTTCTCTGGCCTTCAGCCTTGGACAACAAGCTATACCGTCAGCTGCCTTGATTCTGAGGCCTCCAAATTGTACCACTGGCTTTCCTGGGTCTCCAGCCTGCAGATGTCAGATTGAGGGATTCTTCATCCCTCATAATCACATGAGCCAATACCATGTTATAAATTTCTAGATAGACAGACAGACAGACAGACAGACAGATTATGTATGTATGTATGTATGTTTGTTCTGCTTCTCTGGAGAGCCCTAATGCACAATTTAGGTTATTAATGTACATTATTAAGATCAGCTTTACAGTAGAGTGGCAACTAATAAATATAGGAAGAGCGATGGAAATGGAAAATCACCATTTGGCAACTATCACAGAAGTGGAAGGATATTGGATGACCTTGGAATACCTCCCCCAAAATTCTAAGTATAGAGGAAAAACTGGTGGAGAAACGCAGCAGAACCAACATGACCAAGTGATCAAGGTCCCCGTCATCAGCAGTGGGACCCGTCAAGAGAGTCTCCCACCCGACGTGATGCCCTGAAGAGGGCTTATTTCTGTGGTACGTCCATCAAGAATGCACACCCTGAGCCTGGTCATGAGGAAATATCAGACAGTTGAGAGTCACCTTACAAAATGAAAGGGCTAGATTCTCTAAAACCATCAAGGACATCAAAGATAGGGGAACACCAAGGAACTCTTCCAGACTCGAAGAGACTCAAGAGACCTGAACACTACATATCCTACATGCGCCTGATGTGATCGTGGACCAAGAACACAGGATGACAGAGCAAAGGCAGTACATCAGTTGGAAAGTCTGGATGATGGGGATAGAGGAGTTCTTTGTACTGTTCTGGCAATCTTTCTGTGAGTTTGAAATTATTTCAAAATAAATTATTCTTAGAAAAAAGAAAAAAGAAGCATCGTCTCTCTCTGTGATATGCTATCACAAAATATTATTTGCAAGCATATATATTTCCTTGAATGACAAAGAAAGAAGAGCTTTTGCAGGGAGCATCTTGCCAGCTCTGGCTCCAACATTCCCTGCATTGCACTTGACATTTTCCCAGTAAAGGTCAATGGTTCACCAGCAGTTAATCTTCAACAGGTTGAGTAACGTGAAGTTTCTACCTGGAGAAGCAGCACACTGAAACTGGTTATTAAGAGCAACAACCTGTGACTCTTTAGCCCTAGAAATACCACTTGGCTAGCATCCCTTGTTGAAAGAAATAGCCTAATCTATAAATGGATAAAAGGCTCTTGTCACTCCAGCAAGCTTTGGAGAGACATCTGTGTAACAGCCAGTCTGAAGCACTAAATACAGATTTGCAACTCTCGTCCCAACAGGGCCAGAACTAGGGGGAGGTGAGTAAGGCACCCAAGGTGCAAAATTGAAGGAAGCACTCGCTTTCAGAATCTGCACTTACAGGACCCTAAAAGTGAGGGCGTCCTTATTTTTATACACTGGGTACCTTGCTCATCTCACCCTAGTCCTGGCCCAGACTCTCAGAGATCCTGATGCAGGCAGAATGGGCTTCAGGCATCTTCACTGGTCAGCAGTTCCCCCAGATGATTCTGATCGTCAGTCAGAGTTAGGGTCTGTTTGTCTAGCCCAGGGGGTGCTGGAGTGCAGTCCCAGATGGCAGCTGATTCATTAGACTTGCAAGTTCTCAGCCTCATCCCAGACTTACCGAATCAGAAACCCAACAGTTGGGGCCAGCAATCTGTGTTGTAAAAACACCAGGTGACTCTGATGTACGCTCAAGCGTAGCAGCCAGTGAACCAGCCTAAGTGTAAAACAAAAACATGCTGAAGCCCAAAGAGGGTAAAAGATTTGCTCCAGATCAGTTTGTCTGTGGCACGCAGAGGCAGAAGGAGAATAGGGGTCTTTTAAGAAGAAGTGAGGATAGCCTCAACAAATAGTGGAACAGAGCTTGTCTGAAAATTAGTTATTTTGATGGAAAATTTCTGAAAAAGCAGAGTGAATATTAAAAGGAAAGCCGATGCCAAATAGCTTCTCAAATTTGATGATAAAATGCTTCAAAAGTAATTGGACTGGTATAGGCAACACATGATTTTCCTTTGAGAGAAGCAAATTGATTCCCATCTCCCTTTCTGTCCATAGATAGAATTATCTGTCAAGAGACTTACCAGCTACTCAGAAGCAGCCAACTCTAGGTTATAGATGGATGAATCATCCACCAGGTGTTATTGATTCTTTTAACAACTCTCCTGGAAACTGGAATCTTCTTCAACAGAACTGACTTTGGAATCGAAGGATACATAGCTGTGGGGAACCATCCTGATTGACTTTGCTGTGATGGTTACAGAGGAGATGCTTTTATCAGCCCTAGGGCATCACGTCAATTGGCCTGACGCCACCTCTTATTTCAGCCATTGACCTGCAGGAGTCAATCAGTCTGCACACATGCAACCTGAACGTGTCTTGAGTCAGCACCTGGAAACATGAGGGATTTACTGCCATAAAACCATTCTTAACCAATGGAAGATAGAGCACAATGTTCAGTTCACCTGTGGTCCTCAAACACCACCATGCGCTCTTCCAACATAGATTCATGTGAAAATCCATTAATTGCCCAAAACATACATCCAGAGAGCTAATGAGACCCAATTAAGAGGGAGGGCAGATTCAGGTTTTATGGAGTCTGAAGCTTATACAGTTTGGAGGGTAGGGGCTTTTTAACAAAACAAATGCAAAATTACAAATACAGAACTAGATACAAAAGTACATATTTGCCTCCAATGAGAACATCAATCACAAGTTTCTGGCACTCTAGTGATCCAGGTGCCTTTCCTATGAGAATCTGCTTAGACATCTGACCAGAAATGCTTATACAGACAGAAGCTTCCTGATGGCAGTCAGGCTCCTCCTCCCCACTCTGTAGCTCCCAATACCCACCACGGTCTGTGCAAGAGAAGAGCTCTGAAGCTCAAGTTTCATTAGCTTTATGGTCACTCTGCCTCCCTCTGATCAAGAGACATTTCCAGCTATAGCCACACCATTTATGGCCCAGAAGGGAGGTGTTACCTGCAGGTGGAAGGTGTCCAAGCAAAGAGGGACCAGCGGCGTGTCTGTGCAGGAGCAGAACAGGTCTACACAGCACAGCAGACCAACGTTTTCTGCTTCCAGGTGCTCTGGGGAATGGGCTTCTGCCATCACAAGTGAACAGAGATGAAATTGTCTCTTTTGCCTCCCTTCATCCTGGACCTTCAGCAGGAGCATTATGTCTCAGGAGATAGGTCACTCTTCACTGGTCAGAACTACCTAAGCGTGTCAGGACATCTGCATCTACAAGCCCACTCTAGTCAGGTTGGTGGCCCACCCCTCCACACTCCCAAATGCCCAGGGAGGGTCAGTACCACCCATGTTAGGGTATCGCTACTAAGAAGCTAAGGGCTCCAACAACAAGAGCAGAATTACCTTTGAGGTCAACCTTACATGTGGACTCAGTGTGATTTCAGGGACTAGATGTCCCTGGAGCTCATAAAAGCTTTTTCACTCCTGCTTATCAATTTCTGAGACACAGTCCCAAATTCTCTCACGCCACTCTCAGAGGTCAGGCCAAAATATAAATACCACTGAGAAAGGTAACACATTGACCACATCTCTGTCATCTTCAACTACAATCTCAGTGACTCTCAGAATTCAGTGTGCATAAGAATCATCTGGGAAGCTTGTTTTTAAAAAAGGCAGTTTCCTGTGTCCCATTGCTAGGGGTTAATAACTTCAGAGTGAGACCCAGGAGTCTACATTTTAACTATGAACTTTGGTCAATTCTGATGAAAGTTATCCTCAGATCACATTTCAAGAATCATGACTTTGGTGTTTCAAAAGAAGAAATAGGAGAAATTTCAACAATAATAATTATGACTAATTCTTACTTATTGAGCACTTGTGTACCCATAAGGGGAAGGAGGTGTTATCGCTATGTTAGAGCTGGGATTGAAGTTCAGATTATCTGGTTCTAAAGCCACTATCAACAATTATATTGTTTCAAATTTCTTGTTAAATTGGGGGAGCAGGAACTGGGGAGGTAGGGCATGTCATGGAGACAGAGCCTCAGAGCAGAGAAAGAAAACAAGGCCAGGAAGAAACTTGGCTGACTTTAAACTCTTCTTCGGATCTTTCTAATCTTGACCTCAAACTGTGGAAAAAATAAGCAGGAGCTATGAGCAGGGAAGATTTTACGACCTTTTTAGTTGAGCATAAATGCAACACCAGGGCAACCTTGGGTTGTTATAATTAGTTGCTTTGGATAGTTTGGGTAATTAAACCCCTGGGGAGGATCTGTGGGATTCCTGGATGAAGTGAAGCAGAACACAGAAAGGCGATACCACATGGTTTCAGGTTTTCTGCTATGGTTCTTCCGAGGGAAGATGGGAAGCAGAGCAAGGCTGTCAGATTATGTCACAAGCAGCAATGCAATCATAATTTACCCTTATCTTATTCAGGTCTCTTCTTGTTACCAAGTCGAAACTCGTTCTGTTTGTCACACGACAGATCAATAAATCATGAGACTAGGTTTTGGGGCAAGGAATGACTTTATTCAGAAAGCTTAGCAGACTGAGAAAATGGGGGACGAATGAACTGGAGAAACATATTCCCCAAGTCAGAATTCAGGCTTCTTTCATACTAAAAAGGGGACGGGGTGGGGTTGGTTGTTGCAAACTTCTTGGTGCTGGAATCCTTTGTTCTTGTGGCTGTCCGATAGATCAGGTCATGATATTCCTGTAAACCTCCAACAATGCTATTCTCTATTCTGCAACTTCTCTCTCTGTGATTAGAAAAGTGTTATACTCTTAAAGATCAGAGCCTTGAGAATGGGCTCTCCTGTATATCTCAGGCTATAGGCAACATTCTTTGACAAAAGATGCAGAACCAGCAAGACTAAACACAGGAAACAGAGCACAGGGTTAGAGCTAAAGGAACAATTCTAATATGGAGTCAGATTTGTTCTTCCCTCTCACATTCTGAGGCATTAAAGCACTATCCAAGCCTTCTTTTATACCAGGATTAGAGTAACTCTATTCATCAGAAAAGTTGACTTCACCCATTGCCTTAATACTAGTGGAGTGGGCAAGCATGTTTCTTTCCTATTTGCAGACTTGGTTTGTATTAGAATAATTGCTAACTTTTACTGAGTGGTTAATACATGCCAGGTGTTCAGCCCAAGACACTGTGAAAACTCTTCTTGAATCCTGACAACACCAAGTGAGACTTCCATTTTATGGATGAGAAAACCAAAGGTGAGAGGAGTGAGTCATTAGCACAAGGCCACACACATCCTGCCCCAACAAAGCTGAGCTGGAATCCGAAGCATGGTCCATCTGTCCGACTCCAGAATTTGAGTGGGTAACTACCACATAGCATGGCCTCCTAGTAAGACTCCCCTGGAAACAGCCACAAAAGGTGATGGCTTGAAGTGCACAGCCTGAAACTGAGGTTCAGATGCAAGCACAGAACAGAGCTGAGCCAAATGCGTGGCCTCTTAAGACTCTTCATGACCCTCAAAGATTTCCTGATTGGCCAGCTCGCAAAGCAAGAGGTCAGAGAGCCTTATCTCTGTCCCATGACCATCTGCCACCACGTGGTAAATGAGCAGGTTTCTAACTACCTGTCTTCACCAGGACTCAGTGGCAGGGGACAAAATCCCACCTCGATGTAGCTCAGACAGACTCAAGGGATTTAAGGGAATACTGACCTATCTCACATAACCAAACTGTAAGACATACACAGAAATAACTGGGCCTTGGGAACCATGGGAGCCAGGGACATGTATGCAGTTAAAATGCTCTCTATCATGGCCATCATTAAAAAATCTACAAAAGATAAATGCTGAAGAGGGTGTGGAGAAAAGGGAACCCTCCTACACTGTTGGTGGGAATGTAGTTTGGTGCAGCCATTATGGAAAACAGTATGGAGATTCCTCAAAAAAACTAGAAAAAATAGTTACCATATGATCCAGCAATCCCACTCCTGGACATACATACAGAAAGAACTCTAATTCGAAAAGATACATGCACCCCCATGTTCACAGCAGCACTATTTACAACAGCCAAGACATGGAAACAACCTAAATGTCCATCGACAGATGACTAGATAAAGAAGTTGTGGTATATTTATACAATGGAATACTACTCAGCCATTAAAAACAATAAAACAATACTATTTGCAGCACCATGGATGGACCTGGAGATCTTTATTCTAAGTGAAGCAAGCCAGAAAGAGAAAGAAAAATAGCATATGATATTGTTCATATGTGGAATCTAAAAAAATAAAACAAATAAACTTATTTACAAAACAGAAACAGACTCCACAGACATAGGAAACAAACTTGCAGTTACCAGGGAGGAAAGAGGGAGGGGGTGGAGGGATAAACTGGGAGTTTGAGATTTGCAGATACTAACTACTATATATAAAATAGATAAACAGCAAGATCCTACTGTATAGCACAGAGAACTCAATTCAGTATCTTATAATAACCTATAATGAAAAAGAAGATGAAAAGGACGATATGTACATATATGTATGACTGAAGCATTATGCTGTACACTGGAAATTGACACACCATTGTAAACTGAATATCCTTCAATTAAAAAAAAACTGCAAAAAAAGAAAAAATGCTCTCATTTCTTCTGATTCTCTCTCTCTCTTGTTCCCCAACTCTCATTTTTGCCTGGGTCTCTCTTCACATCCTTTCCATGCAGACCAAAGAAAGGCTTGTGCCCACTAGCAGTGCCCAAGAATTGTGTCCTGCAGCAGCTACCACAATGAGAGACAGGTTCACATTCTTTCTTGTTCCAATTCAAAATCCCTGAGATGGAACGGGATTGGCCCAGCCTGCACAGGTGTCCACCCGGGCCCAGTCAGCTGTCCAGCAGAGATGCACAGACACTGCAGGCCAGGCACTGCATGGGCACCGCCCCAAGGCAGGGGGAACCACCCTGCTGGCCACTCGCCACTTTGTATGTTCGTTACAAAACTGAATATAATCAATTATTTAACTTTGAGCAGCTCAAATTTAATTCCAGAAAATTCTATCATTACACTGGGGCCTCATTCTGATTATTATAGAGCCAAAAAGAATTAATAAAAGCTATAATCATGCACCAATGCCGAGACACCACTCTGGGCTCCCTGAATAGACTGTCGGTTCTCTCTGGTGCAAGGGAGTATAGGTCCTTTCCTGTTTGAACCTCTTGATCAAGAGGCTCATTAACATATGAGCTGCCTGGATGTTTTACTAATACAGTGTTTCAAGGGAGCGTTAACTTTTGGCAAATAATTATTGGCATTAAACTATACCTGGAGATTATACCTCATATGATGGTTAACAATACCGGGAGACTTTCTTCATCACTAAACCATGCAGGTGATGGTTGGATTATGGAGGTAATAATTTAAAAAATAAAATGAAAATAAAAAATAAAATGAAAAATAATTTTAAAAATAATTTAAAAAATAAAATGGTGGGGGGTGACAATGGATTAGGTAAAGACATCCATTTCCAAGACAAGAGTTCTCTGGACTGATAATATGACCAAAGAAGAAATTAGTGATAATTAATAATGCTTATTCATCTTTTATGAATCATGTAGGCATCTCATTCTCCAGGAAGCCTGCCCTGACCCCCTAACTCTGGAGTAGGTTGGTTCCTCACATGGTCTCCTATATAGCAATTGCCTCTTGGTTTATTTGTGTCCTCACTGGCCTGTGTTAAGGCCCTGTGTTGGCAAGGGTCACATATATACAATTCACCACTGTATGTATCACCAGTGCTTAACACAACGCCTGGCATAAAGAATAAGCATTCAATAAACATCTGTTATGTTATTAAGCTATGTAAAGTTAACATAAATTAACTTCAGGGCTTAGGAAAGGAATATCATGGTCCTCATGGTAGTGTTAATACCCATTTCCAAGCTCCTGCCATCCTAGGAAAGCCTCCCCTATCCATGAATATGACAGGATAATTGAACAAGAACAAAATGAGGATGCTACTCATGCCTGTGTTATGTCATGTAGCAGATATATGAGAGTTTACCCTGAAAAGTCTTGGGAGGTCAGCAAAGAAGGGAGGCGTAGCGTCTATAGCTGTCTTTGGGGCTTCTGATTAGTTGGGTTCATGGTCTTCTCCCTTGGGAGTGCCAAGTCAGGGGATGACTATAATCTAACCTTTAATAGTTCAAATGTCTCCTCTTTACCATGCCCCAATGACCTCACAGTGCCTGAGACCCACCACGGTCATGAGAGGATGCCCCAGTGCAATAAAGAATTTTCAGAGAGCAAGTGGCCATTACAACACCAAGGGCAGAGAGGATGAGACAGGCTGCATGTTACTGTCAAACGGGAAAGTCATCAAAATTCCTTCTCTGCTGTCCTCAGTGGAAGAGCCCACTGTAACCACTTTAAAAAAAGAAAAAAGTTTTGCAAGATACAGTCTTTTGTTTCTCGAACATTTATGATTCCCTCCACCAGCAGCTCTAGCTGAAATGATCCCAGTTCTCTTAACCTTTCTTCAGAAGGTCTGTTTAATCAATTTTTATTGCTCTCCTCTGGGCATTCTCTGAGTTCGTTAGATTTTCTTCAAACATGAATTGGACAAAGTACTTTAATAAGGGTTGCCTCCCACTGCTGCAGGAGTGTCCCAGTGGGGAACTGACATGAGATACTGTGTGTGAAAGCACTTTGTGACCCCTTGAGAGGCACCCAGAGGGAAGAGATGATGGCTAGACTGCATATCTCAGACTGAGCTCCCTACTCCCAGGAAGAATGAAAAAAAAAAAAGATTCTATCATGTATTCAGCTGTCCCTTCAACAAAACTGTACTACTGTGCACTCACTTTGTGCCAGACACAGCATTAGGCACTAAGGATACACAATGATGAATAAGATCTGGCCTCTATTCCCCAGAAAGTAATGGCATTAGTAACAGAAGGACTCAAAAAAAAAAAATTGTAGTGTTGCCAAGAAATGTTCCAGATGTTTTTGCATGTAGTGTGTCACTTGAACCTTACAAGAAGCCCACGTGGTAGGTGTTTTTATTCTTGGTATAGAGAAGAAACTGAGGCTCAGAGATACACTACCTAGAGCTCTGCTGAAGAAAAACAATGTGAATTTGGCCAAGGTGGGATTTCATTCACCCAGTTTACGTCTTCTGGCCTGCTTTTAGGATGATACGTGCCCTGGAAGCACCCAGTGCCCTCAGGTTACTCCCCAGTGCAGAAGAGTGTGCCAGGCCCTCATGCCCCCTGCCTGGGACAGCATCTCAGAGCTCCTCCCACATCAGCCGCTGAAAACACCGGGCCAAGCCCAGTCCCTCCCCTCAGCTCCCTGCCAGTCCTGACGAGAGGTCAAGCGGCTAAGCTCTGCAGAAGCACAGACTTGGGTTCAAGAGCTGGATCTGCGGCTTGCAGATGCTCGTGAGACTCTGAGCATGCTGTCCAGGCTTTCTGTGTCTTGTTTTCCCATCTGTAAAACTGAGGTAATTCTACCTACCGTAGTACGGAAGGACAAATTGGACTTCACATGAGATCTGTTCCTTTAGCTCTAACCCTGTGCTCTGTTTCCTGTGCTCAGTGTTGCTGGTTCTGCATCTTGTATCAAACAATGTCTACAGCCTGAAGTATACAGGATAGCCTGTTCTCAAGGCTCTGACCTTTAAGGATATAACACTTTCCCATTCATAGAGATAAAAAGAGATAATATTTGTCTTGCTGGAGGTTTACAAGAACATCATGACCTGACGCACGTAGACAGCCACAAGAACAAAGGACTCCGACACCCGAAGTTGTAACAACTAACCACACTGCCTCCCCTTTTTAGTATAAAAGGAATCTGAATTCTGACTTGGGGAAGATGTTTCTCCAGGACATTAGTCTGCCAGCTTTCCGAATAAAGTCCTTATTCCTTGCCTCAACATGTGGTCTCCTGATTTACTGGCCGGTTGTGCGGCAAGCAGAACGAGTTTGGACTCAATAACACTACCTCATTCACTTGTTGTGATGACGAATAAACGGCATCCCCCCATGCCTGGGTGTTCAGTGATGTTAACCGTTGGGAGTGGTACGGCTGTTACTGCTCATGATGATGATGACGATGACGATCGCACTAGTAAATCAGACCAACCGAAGCCTCTTAATATTTTCCCAAGTAACTCCAGAGATATTTGGCATCACTCTATGATGGGGTGGGACTAATAATATATACAAAAATATATAGACAGGGACTAGTATAAATACTCATATTTCAAAGACTCTACTTATTTTCTCTAAGAATTTTGTCTGAACTTAGATAAACAGCCACCAGCTCCTTATGGTCCAAACATCCCCAAATAAAAATTCACTGAACATGACAGAGACTGGCCCGCTGTTGACCCAACTATTTCCATTCCTCCTGAGCCCACAGCTGGACTACATCCCCAAGCCTCTCTTGCTTTCAGTTAGGGTGTCGGGTGTGACCACGTGAGTCAGTTGGAGCCAACTGAATGGGGAAGAAGTAGTTTATGGTTCTTACAGGCCCAAAATAGAAAGCCCTCCCAAGCACAATTCTTCACTCTCTGTGTTCGTTATTTATTGCTGTGTAACAAATCACCCCAGACCTCAGCAGCCTAAAGCAACGAACGTATATCATCTCACACAACTTCTGAAGGTCAGGAATCTGGGAGTGGTTTTCGTGGGTGTTTCTGGCTCAGGGATTCTCGTGAGGTCGTGGCAGTCAAGCCATCAACTGGGACCGTGTCGTCTGCAGGCCTACCTGGGTCTGGAGGACCCACCTCCCAGGTGGCCCTGTTTCCTGGCTGGCAATTGGCAAAATCAGCTCCTCACCACGTGGGCCTCTCCCTCCACGTGGCTGCCTGCATGTCCTTGGGACATGGCAGCTGGCTTCCCCCAAAGTGAGTGATCAGAGAAAGAGAGAGAGATGGAGAGAGAAGGCAGGAAGCTGCAGTGCCTTTATGATCTAATCTCCTAAGCTACACACCATCACTTCCATTCCTCTCTTCATTAGAAGCAAGTGCCCACTCCAGGGGAAGGGAATAGGGACCACCTCATCAAGCACATATGAGTGTGTGCACAAAAGAGGTCACAAAGGATCAGTGGCCATTTTAAGACCACCTCACCCTTTTCCATCCTACAAGGAGCATCACCGGATGGAGCCACCCAGCAGGAGCCAGAATTCCCGAGGGACCGACCATCACAGTGCCCACTTCTATCCACCGGAGACTGTGATGCAAGTGAAAAAGAAACTTCTATTACGTTCAACCACTGAGTCTGAGGGAGTTCTGCCTCCCCCTACTAGTTCACCAAACTACAAAAAATGGAGCACATGGTTTCCGATGATGTTTGAGCAAAAACCTTTCAGAGTATTCAAATATAAGCTAATTACTGTATGTATAAAAGTAATATAAAGAGCAAGATGTTTTTAAAGTTCAATATAAAGGTTGTATTTATAACCCTTCTTCCCATTGTGAACTCCAACCCTTCCTTCCTTTTTCATAGAACACTGAAGGCTAGAGTCCATAACTTGCATCCTTGCACTCACTGTGTACCCCAGAGCTCCCAGGTCTTAAGGTCATACAGGTCTGAAGCTTTTCCCACCAGGTCCAATTTCTGCATTCTCAGTCTCTGCCCTATTGTGTAATTTCCCTCAAAGGTTTTAGTTCAACTGACTTCAAAGCTCTGTATGTTCCTTCCGTGAGCCTTGTCAGGAAGAAAACATACTGGTTCCTAGAGTGACTCTGCCAATAAAGAGAAGATTTTCCTCCATCGAGCTGCCCTGCTCAGTTCTCTACCCTTTGAAGTAGGAACTTGTAGAAATCTTAGTTGCTTCAAACTTGGATTTACAATTTTTAAGCCCCAGTTCCTTTCACTGACTTATTTTTGCAGGCTTAAAAACCTGTCTTTGATTTTTTAAGAAAGAAATCAGTGTGCTTTTATCAAAGCATTTTTTTAATGCATGAAGAGAAAATAACATCATTATCCAACAGACAAAAATGTTTTCTCTATAATTCTAATGTAAAAAGCCTTAATCTTTGGAGTAGATTATTTTAATGGCAACCTCACACCCCTTCCTGTAGCCATTCCCTTTGCCATGTGGATCAGAGCCATTTATCATTAAAACTTAATGAATGATTGTTATTTTAAGCCACTGAGTTTGGGGACAGTTTGTTACACAGCAATTGCTAAGTGATACAGAAACTGGTGCCTAGAAGTGGGTCCTGCCATACCAAAAACCTAAATTATAAAGCAATAACTTTGGAACTAGAAGATGTGTGTAGGCTGGGGAAACGGCAAGGAAATTGTTAAAGAAATCTCGAGAAGTGGTTAGAAAAGGTGTAAGAGGCTTGAGGAATGGTGGTCTGCATTGTGCAGACATGAAACATTTGGTTGAACTGTCACCTTCGTAATTTGGAAGATGGAAAATGCATCTAATAAGCTTTCAAACTTGTTCAGAGAGGTCTCTAGACACAAGGTTGAAAGCATCTTCTGGTTGCTTTTAATATTTACCATCTGGTAACTACAAGGAGATCAGTGTGAGCAAGAACTGGCAAATTTGCAAACAAAACCTAGAGGGAGCACAGCACGGAAATGCAGGGACCTGCTAGTCTGCAAAATAAAATGGTTTCTCATATCCAACCTCCCCAGCCAGTAAAAGATTCTCAAATTAAGATAAATCCTAGGGACAAAGATCTAAGGCACTGCAGTTAGACATGTCCTCAGGGTAAAGATCAGATCAATAATTTGGTTGCACAGCCCTTCTTAAAACCTCAGGAAGAAATGAATTATCTTCTCAGCTGTACAAAAAGAAAATAGCTTCTGTAAAGCTTAGGGGATGGTCCCACAGCATAGGAGTAATTAAGTGTAGAGAGAAAAACCTTTGGCACATAGAGTAAACTCAAGTCATATCTTTAGAATACCCACAAATATACAAAGAATTGTGTGGACAGAAGCACTGCCAGCCTGAGCTCAAGTTGGGAAAGAGTCTGTAGGTCCCCAACTTTCTCTGGACAGGAAGAAAGCTAAAAATTTACTCAAAGGATATATTCCAATTCCATTTTGAGAAGTGGCCAGCAGGTTAATGGAAAAAGAAAGACATCTCTGGGTAAGAAGCCAGGAGCTACAGAGAACAATGAACTGGGAGCCACACCAAGACAGCAGGACCCAAGCCTAAACTAGGAAGACTCCTTGAGAGTAGGAGGACCTGGCAGCATCTGCCTAGTGAAATTCCAAAATTGTAGTAAGCCAGCGATTACCTACCAGTGCTGTGTACCCACCAGTCTTCCCCTTTTAGAATGGTTGACTTTCTTCCACGCTAACGGTGCGCATCACTACTGCATATCATGTGTTAGCTGAACATGTGTCTTCTTAATTCATCCATCTTTGAATTAAGAGGAGCCTCATCCAGCCCTGAAACCATTCATTTGTTCACTCGTTACTCCACGCAGTACATGTATGTTGAGTGCCTACCGTTGACCAGGCACTGGGCTGGGAGCTGGAGATGAAGTCCTAGAGGACAGAGGCATCATCTCTGTCCTCACAGAGCGGCAGTGTGGGAAACAGCTGAGAAGTCAGGCCAGCACCTCTCCAGTTGGGATACAGGGTACCACAGAGGGCCAGGGAGCACCACCCCTCAGAGCAGACTTCTAATCTGAGACATAAAATAACCAAGAAGTTGAAGTTGATGATAATGAGGAACCTGGGGAGAGGTTGGTGGGTGGAAGAATGTGACCAAGAGGATAACGAGAGGAAACGGAAGCAATAAAACTATATAACAGCCTGAAGCCGTATTTCCAGAAGAATTGGCACCTCAGAGAGGAGAAGCAATGATTTACGCTTTCTATGTTAAGAAGATTGATTCTAGAAGGTTCGAGTTTCTTGGTCTCTAGTAAGAAGCACTCAGTCCTCAATGACAGCTTCTTAGAATGACAGGGATTTGGTTCTCATAAGCCTGACACGTTCCCCTAGTGGCAGCCCCTCGTATGGAGAATATGAAGGCCATGACGGTGACCCTCTCTCTGTTTCTACTGATCCTGTGGAGATTACTAATTCTGCTGTAAGAGGCTTAGAAAACATCTCTTGGGACAATGAAGTTCATAGAGTGAAGATGGAGTGCTTGTAAATCTAAGTGGAATTTATATATTTCAACTTATCACTGAGAGCTGGGAATGTGCATGAGATGGGAGAAGTGGGAAGTGAACAGCTAGCTATATGGAGGGCTGCATAATTAATTTCCATTTTCTGGACCTGATAGTGGAATGATGGGCTAAGGCCATGATGCAGGTCACAAAAAGAGAGAGAAGACGTATTTTCCCAGAGAGTTGTTAATGTGATTAATGGAGATTGAAACTGAAAGTTAGGCGAGAGAAAATGCCCAGGTCTTTGTAAAACCAAATATAATAAGTTCAGTGTACTACAGAGGAAAAGTAATAATTGTGGGACAGAACTCAATAATCAACAGAAGAAAATAAACTAGTTTGGAGTCAGGGATAAGTTTAAGCTATAGCATGCTGGAAAATGTTTAACAATGGTTCTTTGAGAAAAAAAATGTACCTATAATATGTATTCATAAAAGTTTATTATGAATTTTGTGCATGTAAAAGATATATAGCTCACAATTTACAAATAATGATAAAATATGATACTCTTTATTGTAAATTCCGTATAGCCAATTGATTCTGACAAAATGCTTCTGTTGGTTTTTGTTGAACTCTTGTATCTATATCCAACCTATGGCTGCAAATCACAGATGAGCATAGTTCTGAAATGGATTTTGGCTGATGTTTTCATTTACACTAACTAGTAAGGAAAAAGGCCAAACAACAAAACATGTTCGAACTTTACTCAGGTGTCAATAATGTGAGTGCTTCCCTTGCTAAACTGGAAGAGAGTTTTCAGATACTGGAAGAATGTTCTCCCATTTTTTTTAACACTACTCCCAATGTAATGGCTACAGACACAAACACATTTTTATGTTTAATCCGCATTATTTACATTTGCTCCCTGGCTTTCTTAAGTCTAGACAGTCAACAAAACAATGAAGCATCCCTGACTCATAGCGTTTGCTGATTTCCATGGTGCAAATATTCCCACCATGGCCAATTTCAAGCTACCAACTTGACGTAATAAACAGAGTTGGGAAGGGATAGCGGTACACCATTATCTGGTATTTCTCCCACCCAGGAACGGCAGACATAACCCTAAGAGTGCAGATACCATACAGTGCAGTGAAATGCAGTAAAATAATTGGAAAGTGATGAGTTTTAAGTATCTATTATCTTTGTATTTAATTTAACTTAATTAAGTGTATGTGGATATAATTTTTAATACTGGCTATGTTTAACAATCAACCTGCAAAATTCCTAAAAAATTCAATGGTCAATACAAATCAGCTCCAGCCTTATGTATCTGCAGAAAACAGACAAAGAAAACTTAAGTTTTTAACCCAAAGAAGGAGATACAACAATAGAGTTGTTACTGGAGTTGCTGGAGTGGAACTCAGGACAAGAGTGCTGCCAAGTTCTTTGGCTGTGTATAAGATTCTTCAAGATCTGAACTAAGATTTGCTCCCTAGCCTCATCTCTTGATACTCCCTGCCTTGAACTCCATGTTTCAACAACACCAAGTGGCTGGTATTTCCCAGCTAACATCATGATGTTTCTACCTCCATGCCTTTGTTCATAGCTTGCCTGCCACCCAGAATAACTTTTCCCCACCCCCATCCCTCACCCTCCGCTTTTACATAGCTAATTCCTGTTGAGGGCTAATATCTACTCATGTCTGTAGGCTGAGCTTGAACATAACTCCTGGGAACTTCTCTTACCCTACCTCACTGCACAAGCAGGGTCACCGCAGTCCCCAAGGGCTCCCATGAGGTCTGCGCCTCTGTTTGGCACTGTCTTAGAACACTAAACTGAAATTCTCCTTTTGAGGCTAGGAGGTCAGAGTGCTCCTAGGAAACAGAAAAGGTATCTCATTTATTTTTGTATCTTTGTGCTTGGTACATTCTAGGACTCGATAAATGTTTGATGAATGCATGAGTGAATGAGTGGTATTCTCAATTCTGATTGAGAGAAACAGGCTTCTTTAAAGGAGGAGCAAAGAATATCCTGAATGCAAAGATCTATCTAAACCAGAGGATGTCCCATTGTTAAATACCATCAAGACAAAGTAACAGCAGAATGCAGCAAACTGTAGACTTCCCTGCCATACAGAGAAGATGGGAAATGTGTGTCCCTAGCGGGAATCACAATTCTGGCACTAAGACAAGATATATGAGACGGAAGTTACATTCTGCTGAAGACAGAGATTCTGACCAATGTTGGACCTGCTTCCTGTCATAGTACCATCCTTTTGAAGACAAGAAAATGAAAGAGGAAGAGGAATTCAACAGCTAATGTTATCCACTTAGGAGAAGCTGAAAGAAAATAAGACGTGATGAGGCAGAGAGGGTATAATGCAAGTGGTAGAGCACATGCTCAGCTTAGTTCAATCCCCAGTACCTCCTCTAAGAATAAAGGAATAAATAAACCTAATTATCTCCCCCAACTAATACGAAGAAAGAAGAAGAAAGAAGAAGGAAAACAAGATGCAACGGCACTCTAGGAGAAAGCAACCCTGATATGTTTAAGTTCACAGTTGTACTAAAGGGGATCCATGGGCTGCATTGGGCAGGTAGTGTCTTCAATAAATAGAGAGAGGACAGATTTGGAAACACTAAAATATAACACAGAAGTAAAGAAGGGAAGAAAGATGTACATCTCTTATTCTATGAGCAGTTGCACTTGGCTCTGATTGTGGGACTTGGGAAGGCATCACTAACACACTGAGTTGTGCCTTGATAAATGATAAACTTTCAACAGACAAGAGTGGATAAAAAGGGTATTCCAAGCTCCAAAAATCGCAGCGGAGAGAGTAGGCTGGCACGTAATTGTTCAGGAAACAAAGTCTGATGAGGAATCTGCTTAGTAAAGCAGCCAGAAAAGAGTTTTAGTTTAACAAAACATATTGTTCAAGAACCCTTAAGAATTTGAGTGTTTACTGTTTGTTTTACATGTTCAGTGACTATCTTTCCATTATTGATTCTTGGGTCCTTCCTGATGTTAGTCTCCAGGGCACCAGTCTTCGGGTTGCAGATTCCATTCTCTTCTCTCTTTTGTGAAAGAATCAAATGCACCCAGAAATGTGTTCCAATAGTTTGTCATCTTTTCCATTTTCTGTGATTTCTCAAAGATTAGAAACAGTGGGTAAGTAAGCAAATTCATCGACGAGTTGTAGCAAAACCTTAGACTATTAAACCAAAATTAAGAGGTGAAAAATCCAACCACATACTGTGGCCAATAATAAACGTAAAACACATCCTACTGCTGCTCGTTCTATAGGGAAGTTAGATGGATGAATAGATGACAGATACAGAAGATGGCTAAAGAGAGAGGGATACACAGATGATGGTACAGACATAGAGACAGATATACAGAGATGACTTTAGTTTGAAGCTTCAATCCCCCAAATTATAAAAATGGATGAGAAGGTTCCATGTAATTCACAACTGAACTAATGTATGAAAATAAGCATGCAGCTATGTATTTTCCAGGAAAAATCCTACAGAAGGGCATATCCTTTCTTTAGCTCTAGACTGAAACAGAAATAAAGACCTCATCTTTTTAAATGATAGAATCCAGGGTAATTAGTTTTCGTATATTTTGCTAGCACTACAATCAAAATGCAATCAGGTCCAGTCAACAGTTTGTGAAATGAAAAGGGTGTTTTACATAAATAACTAGGTCATTCGAACAGCCCCAAGCACTACACATCAGAGATTCTCCTCCACACAATATTCACTTTGTTCTCTTGGAAGAAAATACTTTCACTCTACTCAAAGTACCTGCTGAAAGCGTAAAATAAAAATAGTAAATGGAAATGGGAATAACGAAGATTCCTTACCAGAATAAGTAAATGCAATATTAATAAACCTTCACAAATGAATACACTCAAAAATCAAGTGTACATGAATCTGGGGGGAGGGTATACCTCAAACATTAGAGCACACGCTTAGCATGCACGAGGTCCTAGGTTCAATTCCCAGTACCTCCTCTAAAAACGAACAACTCTAATTACCTACCTGACCCCTACCAAAATAAAATAATTAAATACAATAATAAATAAGTAAAATATTTTTAAAAAGTGTACATGAACCCCATGTTTCTCAGTGAATGATTCACTGAACATGGGGGAGACTCCCACACACCGACTTCTGCTCAAGCTATTCTAAAAGTTCCACATCACGGGCAATGGACATTTTCTTGGACTTAATAGTTACATTAGTCACTACAAATGAGAAGAAAATGTGGAGGAAATCAGGAGGCCGGCCACGAGACCAGGAGGCCAAAGACAGTGTCACTGCCCCCATCGGTCCAGCACACCCCTGCCCATCCCCACAGGACTGCCAGGTGCCATGCCAGGCAGCGAAGACTGAAAGATGAATGAGATGTGATTCCTGCTCATGAGGAGTCTACAACTGAGTATTTTGAATAATTTGAATTACTCTGTAAAACCTGACTAGAATACAGGATTAGACATGGTCCGTATCACAGAAATACATGGGAATGAGGGCGATTAAGGACAGCGTCAGAGGAGAGGACTTGAGAGGGTAATCAGTCGTTTTGTGACGAGAGGATGAGGGGAGGGCACTGCAGTCAGGGAACAGGCAGACTAGAGACACTGGGTGGAGAAAACCCAGGGAGTGTTTGGCATTGTTGACAATGGGCACTATGAGGAGAGTGCCCGTCTGATTCACTCTGTCCCTGGTGCCTGACACAGTGCTGGTCCACAGGTGAATGAATGAGTTCAAACTGGGGAAGCCTAAGAGGTATGAGAGAATAAAACCTCAGTATCAGGAGATGAGAGGGGCTTTCTTGGCACAGTGAGCCAAGGAGGTTTCACATTGTTCTGGGAGCAGTCGGGAGCCACCAAAGGCCTTCAAACAGGAGTCTGTCTTTATCTATAAAATAAGAATGAGGCTGTTGGTGATTACTCACTTCAAGATCATTGTTAACAACTGAAAAGGAGAAGCTGTCTGCAAATTCATGCTTAGTGCCAATGAGGGACGATGGGTCCCAGACAATTAAGAGACTCATCAAATAGGCAAGTCTGAACTGGGTTCTCCACTCTGCCAAAAATCACAAAGCTGCCCTGGGGTACTGAGCTGGGCTAACCTGAAAAGAGAATCTGGGCAGACTTTGTGCAAACATGCTTTCATCCCATTCTTGCTCATGGAGGTTCCACGTGACCTCTCTGAGCGGAGATGCCCTTCTATTAATGTTTTCTTTCAGGGGCTCTCTAAGCAGCCTACCTTGCTCAGAGGGATGATGTGATGATTAAATACAGCAGCATCCACACTAAACAGGTAGATAATCAGTGACCAGTCATTTAAAATTGCTACAGTGCTAAGTCAGGCTTTGTTCACCCAGCTACATAGACTTGGCCAAATGCAATACTCTCTTTGAGCAGAAAACACACACGTAAGCAGACATTCAGAGTAATCTGCACACACCCTCTGCTTGATTCAAGTTCAAGTCATTTACTCTGCCCTTGTAATAGGGAAGAGCAAATCTGACTCCATATTAGATCTGCTTCTTTAGCTCTAACCCTGTGCTCTGCTTCCTGTGCTTAGCCATACTGGTTCTGCGCCTTTTGTCAAAGAATGTGGCCTGTAGTCTGAGATATACAGGATAGCTCATTCTCAACACTCTTACTTTTAAGGGTATAACACTTTTCCAATCAGAGAGAGAGAAAAAGTTTGCAGAACAGAGAATAACCTTTGTCTCATTGAAGGTTTACAGGAACATCATAACCTGACCTGAGTGAACAGCTGCAAAGTCAAAGGACTCCAACACCAAGAAGTTTGCCACAACCAGCCACATCCTCTCCCCTTTTTGGTATAAAAGGAGCCTGAATTCTGACTTGGGAAGATGGTTCTCCAGGACATTAGTCTGCCATCTTCTTGGTCTGCTGGCTCTCTGAATAAAGTCGTTACTCCATGCCCCAGCACTTGGTCTCCCGATTTATTGGCCTGTCGTGTGGTGAGCAGAACGAGTCTGGACTCAGTAACACCCTCACCCAGAGAAACTGGGCAGGGAAAGGTCCCTCTCATAGCCTTTCACAAATAAAGCTAAGCCTTAGCAACCTTCATATTTGCAATTCTAGGTATGTCTTGAGCTTGATTTCTTTGGTGTGTTATAAAATGCGACAACTGGTTTACAGGAGCCTCCAGCCGCTAGCAAGGCAATACAGGGATCCGGATCCTAGTTCTGACTCTGTCACCAAACTAGCTGCATGACTTTAGCAGGTCTCTTGATTTCTCTGAGCCTGTTTCCGAAGAGGGAATAAGATGAATCTCCTTTTAGTGCTCACTGTCTATGGTTTGCTGCTTCTGGACTTTGAACAAATCTGGGTGAAGGAGAAAAAAATGTGTGATCCTTTTTTTTTAACCTCAAAGCTAGTCATTCTCAACTCTGGGTGTGCTGAAATGCAAAAGATCATTCTTAAGGAGATGTTCCAAGAATGATCATTAGGCTAAATGTGCTGTGTTTCATACCAAGGGGAAAACTGTCAAGTCCAGAGTGCACCTCACCTCCGTGCGGCTGGGAGAAGTGACAGGACGAGCCATGGAGTAGCCAAGCGTGTGCTCCTGGCCCTGACCTTTGCCTGGGAAAAATACTGGCTGCCTCCAACCTCTCCGTTTGCTGAGTGAGAAATGTTGGCACCATCACTCGGCAGTTTGGCAAAGATGGAGAACTAGGCAGTTCTCCTTCTCTCTATACACTATACACACTAATGGCCCCAGGACCAGGTACCAGACAACCAGGGGCAGCTCCTAGGCTACAGCACCTCTGAAATTACTCACATTAGCCAGTCCTAAGCCTGCTTACCCTGCCTCACCCATTCCTTCCCGCAGAAACCGTAACAAAGGCGTTTATCTCCAGTTCCCCTCATGCCCTCTGCTGCATGACCAACCCTGGCATTTCCCTGTGTGGCCTGTTTGCTTCTCCCTGCGAATGAAAAGTGTCACCTGCCATATTAGTAAACAGGATGTTGTAGCCATCAAGCCACTACAGCTGCCTGGAAAGGTGACCCTGAGGGAACTCAGGATGGAGACAAACAGGCTGCCCACTGCCAAGCCCTCAGCCACTGCTGCCAGCCTCAACGGGGCACCCAGAGGGGACCCAGGATGGGAAAGAAAGGAGACTGGCCCTAGACAGCTAAGGTGCACATCAAAGGAATGATTTCAATGAGCCCAGACTCTTGCATCTTCCTGCTAAATTCCTTAACTTGAGATATCTGGTTTTCTTCAATTAACAGTAATCTTTTGATGTTCTGAGTACATGGCTTTTGATGCAAAAACTCCTGTATATCCTGGCTCCTCCCATAACTCTTCAGAGCAGTCCCTAGAGCTATCTGAGAGGCTGTCTCTGGGCTTGAAGTCCTCAGAAAATCCGCCTAATAAAACATAATTCATGACTGTAAGGTTGTGCGTTTGCTTTCTTTTCAGTCGACATTCCCAAGGTCCTGTGAGTACAAAACTGTAAAACTCCTTCTAGTTTTTCTCCCTGACCTCACCTTCCCTTATCCCAGGTCATATGTTTAAAACAATCACATCTGCTTAAATCTGGCTGAAACAAGGATGCCTGTTCTGTGGTATGGATACTTGACCAATAACTAACACACAGGGGTAGAGTTAGTTGACCCCCCTGCCTCAAGATGGAACAAATTCTGTGCCATAATTTGTGCTCCAGAACTTTCCTGAGGGATGAGACTGGAGAAAGTCTCATGTCTAGGCTGGAGGGAGAGGAGGAGGCAGAGACGGGGGGAGAAGGTGTACAAAGATGGGACAAAAAGTCGACTAAAGTCGCCCAGGGAAAGCTGGACCCATAGTGGACCGGTCCTTTTTGCAAAAGCTGGGGTCCTTGCAGAGGTATTTCTGCTGCAGGAGGCATTCATTGTCCAAGGCAGAGAGGCAAGGTCAGAAATACCCCAGCTTCACCCTTTCTCCCCCGACCCCCATCTTGAATGCCCCCTCGGCAGGAGCCAGGCAGAGCCAGCTGACATGGGGGTCAGGCAACCAGAGCCTGTAGAAGTGAGCCCCCACATTGCAGAGCAGAGAAGGAATGGTTGGAGGAACAGGTCTGAGGGCAAAAAGGACGGACTGCTGGGCAGCCTCTCTTGAAAAAATCCGAGTTTGCCCAGAAAAAGACTCACAGACATAGAAAACTGTGGTTACCAGGAGGGAGAGAGGGGAGGCACAGATTAGGAGTTTGAGATTAATACACATTACTATATATAAAATAGATAAACAACAAGGACCTACGATACAGCACAGGGAACTACACTCAATTTCTTGTAATGAGTTGTAATGGAAAAGAATCTGAAAAATATATATATGTATGTATATGTATAACTGAATCACTTTGCTGTATACATGAAACTAACACTGTAAATCGACTAAACTTCAATAAAAAGTAAGAATTAAAAAAAGAAAGATCGGAGTTTGCAACACGGGCCCTGTCCTTGTAGCAGTGTCTGTGGTCTTGGGCTGAGGAGCTGCTGTGGTCCTCGCCCTAAGCACACACTCCTCCGTGTCCCTCACCTGGCACCCGCCCCACGTCTCCCATTACATTACCCGTCTGGACGACTGAGTCATGAGTCATGGAGATCATGGGCATCACAAAACACCGGGGCTGGAGGAGACTGCATGGACCATCTTACCCAAACTCAGCATATTAGAGAGGAGAAAAGTGAAGCCTGGAGGGGCCCAGATTTACCTAACTCGCTCAGTGGCGGAGCCAAGCTGCCTTTTCAGTTTGGCGTTCCTTCCTCTGCACACCTACCTGCAGCAAAAGGGATTTAAAATTCTCTCTCTAATCACAGAGACAGTGCCCTGGGGAATGACTGTATGTTAAAATGTAAAACAACAACCCAGACTTTTGAAGAACAAAATGTTTGGCTTAAATCAGATGGAAAACCCATTTATAAAATAGGTTTAAAAAAAAATCTACAGATCTAATCTAAAAGGATTTTGCCTTCCTGGTTTTTGTTTTTTGTTTTTTAACTACATCTGAACATGTTCTTCTTCCTCTTAAATGGCTTTAGAATGAGCGCCTAATAACGAAGGCTGTTACAACGAAGTCTTTCATGAATTAAGATCGCTGTTCCGCTGTTTCGGACAACTTCACTGGTTCTCTCGGCATCTTAGCCTCTGAGGGGCTCCAGCTTTCATCTAATACACAAGAAATGGTGGGGGGTGGTCTTTTCCTGGTGACCATATTCATTTGCCTCTTTTCCTATCTTTCACATATTCTACACATAATTTGGTGGAGACAATCTCTTGGGGTAGCTGGGTAAGTTCAATTTTAGTGGTAAGAGTTCTGAAACCAGATTAGCTGAAGATGCAAGAACTGGCTTGAATTGAATCTTCCTTGCTTAAGTACACTGAGGAGTTAACAGCTGTCACAGTCCTTCCGCAGCTCTCGGCAGGGTAACTCAGCCTCTTCTCTAAATTGGCCCACTCCTGCCAGGAAGCACAGCAGTTTGCCAGGGGAAGTTTCTGGAAATTTCAATACTGCCAAGGTCCATCCTTGTCAGAGCCATGTACCCTCCCAGCTCCCTCTCTTCTCATTTTAACTGCAGCCTATTCGGGTAGGAAAATTTATGCCAGCAAAAATGGTAATCCCCTCAAGCTGTTATTAGTTTTGGTTTGCCCTGCTATTTCAACCACAAAGTATTAACATTCGTTTGGGCTCATGAACTCGAGACTCCCAAAGAGGGGTTCCTAGAATTTTAACAACAGAACATTAACATGGCCAACAGCAATATTTCGTAGTCAAATAAAAGAAGGAAGAGATTCTGTTTGAAGGGAAAAGAT
The DNA here is from genome assembly GCF_048564905.1 of Vicugna pacos. NCBI lineage: Eukaryota > Metazoa > Chordata > Mammalia > Artiodactyla > Camelidae > Vicugna > Vicugna pacos. Next base: position 68,787,781 of record NC_132997.1, on the reverse strand, counting down.
GAGTTTCCTTTCCCTTCTCAGTACATCTCTTCTTCTAAGGCTGAAAAACCTGTGCCATTTATAGAAACGAGGTTACAAATGAGCCCACTGCTTCTCATCAGCCTCAGTCTGTTTAATAATCTCACTGAGCTTTCTCAGACACTAATAGCAAACTGAAGATCACTTTGAAAGATAACTGACTTTCACAGAGTAACAGAGTCATGTTGTGAGGAATTTCTGGAAGAGAAATCCACATGCCACCAAATAACCCTCGAGTCCTGCGATCCCTGTGGCCAGATAAGGACCACGTCCAAGTGTCTCTCTTCCTCAGCGACCTCCCAGCAGTCTCAGACCACAATGTGAGACCTTATTTCTCACTCTTCCCAGTCTAGCTGATGTTCCTTCAAGTAAGGGTGGTGTTACGGAATTATTTTTATCAAGTACAAGGAGACACAGAGACAGAGAAATGACTGCCATGAAGGAATACATTTAGACTCACAGGTCCTTAGAAACAGGAGGCACGGCATGACAGTTTGGGGAGGGGGGCTGGGGCAGAGCCACACAGGGAAGCACCAGGGCAGTCGGGAGGCAAAGGGAGTGAGGAGAAAACACGGGGGAGAGCCTTTATTGTGGTTTCCACGGAAGGAACCAGGGAGGCAGGATGAGAAGACACAGGGTTGACTATATAATTTCAGCTAGTCTGGGGGTGTAGGTGCCTCTGGTTGTCTCACATCTGGCCCTGGTGTCATTAGGGCAGGTGGAGGGTGTCCCCGAGTGTAAGAGCTCAGTAAAGGAGGTAGTGGGAGGGTTGAGTCTCTGAACTGGTTGGTGTGCAAGTGCTTGCAGGCAAGTAATTTACTGTCTCTAGGAACTGGCCAGCCCTGGGAGGGACAGTCTCTCCAGGTCAGCAAGGTCCCAGATGCCAAAGCATCAGAACACCAAGGCACACTGAACCCAGGGAGTCTCGGCTCTTCCCCTCGGATGGTGATTCCCTTCCCTCTCACCAGACAGTGCTTAGCCAACCCTCCAGTCTTCACTGATGCAGTCCCTCCAGCTAAGATGCTGTTTCCTTTCCCTACCACTCACCTTAATCCTACTCACCCTTCCATTCTATTCTTGCATAAGATATTCCTTGACCGTTCTTATCCTCACTGACCTTTTCCACATCGGAATCACCACAGTCCACACTTAAGCATCCACACCCACTGAGAACAGCTATCAGTAAGGTGGCACCTTTGACCAGACCACTTCTAAGGAAATAGGAAAAGAACAGCAGAATGCTGACCACAAGATAGAGAAACCTCTGAAGTGGAACCAATATCCAGACCCTTCATTTTTCTGACCAGCACCCCAGTTTTGCTGGAAGGCAGTAATTGCCCAGCTCCTCCTGAGGATAAGTCACAGGTGGCCATACCAGCAATGCCAGGCCTGTTCCTCACTTGCCCGGCCGCCTTGCAGTTAGACATGGACATAGGACATAACTCTCGTGTAGGACATACATGTGAAAGCGGACCGACAAAGAAGCACAATATCCTGATCCTTCCCCTTCTCCCGATGGCTGGACCTATCACAGCCATCTCACAACCAACAGGAGAATGAAAACTCATTTGCTAAGAAAGACAGCACAGGAGGACAGAAAGTCTGCGTTCCCTGACGGCACAGTTGATAGGGTGAGCCTCCACCGGTAGCTACCTACCCCTTGAATGCCAATTATGAGGGAAAAAAACTTAATAAATGCTATTGTTTTAAGCTACTAATAGCATTTCTGACTGCCATAACCTAATTTTCCAAAAAAAAAAAAACTAGAAACTTTGTGAAATTATTCTTCTGCTCACTCTAACGTGAATAAAAGGAAGAAAACATCTTGTCCATATCTCTACATCATTAAAACAAACACATAGGATTGGGATTTCATCAGTTTGACAAATTTGCTGAAGTTTAATTTACTATTGTGCCATAAAAATATCGTAGCTCCATGCAAACTGATTATTTGTAACATGAGCTGTTATTTGGGTGACAGCGTATTTTATTTTTCAATTACATTCTGTTTAATAGGTAAGATACCCATTGACAGAACCACTGCTGCTATGAGGTGGTTTTATTATTAAAGATCTAGATCCCTTAATTTAATCACATGTAATCCATTGTAGTATACAATGTGAATGGACTGCGGTTATAATAATAAGTCCCTTTTAATGTTAGAACAAAACAAAACAAAAACCAAAAAATCAATAGATTACAGAAACAAATTTAATCTGTCAGCTTTAATCTTTTTTTGGTTTTTTTTGGGGGGGGGGGAGGCAATTAGCTTTATTTATTTAATGTAATGGAGGTACTGGGAATTGGGCCCAGGACCTCATGCAGGCTAGGCATGTGCTCTACCGCTGAGCTGTACCTTCCCCCACTTGTCAGCCTTACTCTTGAACTCCAGATAAACTCTGCTTCATCCACCTTGAACAACTGAATCAAGAGTGATTAGAAGTCAATGAAGCCAGAGTGTAGTATGAAGTAGGTGCTACACAAAGTTAATGGCTCAACGTAACATGATTCTGACTACCGTGAGTGCTAGCTTATCGTATTTGAAATTTCAGCAAGTAAGTTGAGTACAAGCTGACTCCCAGCCTAACCAACCATACCTTATTTTCCATAATATATAAATTCAGTTCTCCAAAACTGACTAACAAAGCTCAAAAGAGTAAGAAATACGTATGATTATTTTGCAATCTTCCCAGGTTTTCGTAAAATCTTTAACTGAATCAATCACAAAGTTGTTGATAAAATGAACTAGTCAGTTCAAGTATCTAGCTTCACCATTTCTTTCCACTTAATGACCAGTCACTAGATCAAAATATCTCCCACAGAAAGTGCCTCCCATGCAGAATGACTGGGTAGGAGCCATAAAGAAAGGCGATGTAATGTGCTGGGCAGTTCATAGGCTTCAGAGGGAGAACAGGGTCTGTTCCGTTCTTGGGCCGCTCTTTACTGTGCATCCTTGGGCAAGTCATGTAACATGACTAAGCTTCATTTTCCTCCAGTGTCCAATGGACACCTACCCTTTGAGATCATTGTGAGGATTATTTTGTTAACAGAGTGGTGATCTCGAGGCCCATTCGACTTAATAGTAAAGCACATAAAAACAAAAAGGTCACGTTAGATGACAGTGGACTATTTGTGGTCCCTGCGATTTTGCAGGTGCCATGCTGGGTAAATTATCCTAACTGGCACAGAGCAACAGACTCTGGATCTCAGTATGAAGCAATTGATCTGGTGTATGTGTTCTTCTCCATCCTCACTGGTGAAGAGATCAAAAGCAGTTTGATTTTTGTGGAAAAGATAGCCCTGTACATCCACTGTCTTGTCCCAAAGCAAGTCACCTCCTGCTCTCTGATGCAATGGAATCCAAAACACCTTGGTCATCTTTACTTTCTACAGAACAGCATGTCAGTCCACCATATTGATGACATCCTGTTAATTGGCCCTGGTGACTACTAACTAGTAGTCGAAAGAACTTTAACATTGAAGTCAGAACTGTTGTCAAATCCTCTTCTACTAGAGACAGAGCTTGGCAGTTTTTCCTTTAGCCTCATTAAGTTTCAACTTTTTTTCTTATCATGGGGAGAACAGTTTTTAAAGAATTATTAAGTGAATGAAACAAGATAATATATATTAATTAGTTTAATGCCTAGCACATAGCAGACAAAAAAAACTAAAGAAATGGAAGCTATTCATACTGGTATTTTTTTTTTTTTTTTAGAAAAGCTTTAATGAGCCTCAATTTATCTGTTCCGGATGTGTGTGTGTTTCCCTTCTAAAACTTTTGTGTGTTTTTAATTCATATTTCCTCATAGCTTTTACTAAGTTAAAACCAGATTCTTGTTTAAGAAAAATCTCAAAATGATGACAAATGTGGGTCCCTGTTGTAACCTTCAGGCATTGTTGAATGTTAATCTCTAATCATTTATATTTAAATTGAAACTTCTTTGAAAATCCAGTCAAGTTACATCCATTGAAAAACCAATTTTTTAAAATAACTTTTGAATGTCAAAGAGATTCTCTGCCCAGGGCACTAGCTACACAAAATTAACAAACACTTCTCTGACAAGCTTAAGTAGAATAATTTTAAACCCTATATAATTCCTTCATGCACGTGCAAAGCTTTCAGAATATTACAAAATATTAATCTTGTAGTTCACAAATAAACTTTCACTTTTAAAAACAAAAGATATTATTCTGTTTTCCAGAACCAATATTCTAACAGCACACTATTTCTGCAGAAATAGACCTCTAATCACCATTTCAAAGATTAGTAAAAGCAGGTAATTTACCCCCCAGTCCCAGCCTAGGTGGGCAGCAAGGCATGACAAGAAATATAGTTTACATCAAATTAACACACCTATATAAGAACCTATTCTAGGATTTGTTTAATCATTTTTACTTTCAGAAAAAAATGGAAAAACAAAACAAAGTCATTATTTTAATGAACTTTTAAGTGCTTAAACGAAACCTACACTAGGATGCTTCTGGGGACAGGAAATGGTAGTATTAAATTCAAATCAATTATTCACTTGCAAAAGCTAAGCAGGTAGAAGAAAAATTACTTCCATTTCCAAAATGGTTTCAGGGTACAGTGATGTTTGAAAAGAAGAATGTAACTTTGAAAAAAATAATATTAAATATATTTAAGTGGGACAAAATGACACCATTAATTTTCTGGATTAGGTTGCAAACTGTTCTCACAGTTTTTAAGTTATAACTTGTGGCACATGTATCTAAACAGTGGTATTCACGTATTTTTTTCATCCCAAAAACCTAAGGACACACCCCCAAAAGAGTGAATCTCAAAGATGTTGAGAATTGTTAAGAATATTTAGAATGGGAGTTCCTGTGATGATTCTGGGGTGTCCCCCCTTTAAAATGATCTATTATCCCATCCTAATCACCACTGAGAATCACTGATCAGAATCCTGCAAAGTATATATTGTATACATTAAAATAGTCTGTAGCAAGAATTACAGATTTTGTTAAATCTTGGAAATTGTATCTTCAGACATACAGCATCCCAAATGGAAAACTTCACAGACCTGGCCTCTGTGTTGTTAAAAGCCCTAGTTGTTAAAAAGTTTCTATAAAAAGAAGCCTGAAGTGTAAAAAAGGTAACAAAATGGGCTCAAGGCCACCTGGTTAGAAAAAGGTAGGGCTTGGCTCCAACCCAGGTGTGGTGTCGTTCCTAAGTCCAATGCAAGATCTCCTAACGCTAAGTAGTATGTCCCCTTCTAAATTATCAGGATTTGATCAGCCAATTGCCTCAACATCCTGAGTTCCTTTTGCTATATAGATTCAGCCCAAATATGGCTAGGTTGATGGGTTTTTTTTTTTTCCCTTCAATTTAACAGCTGCAAAACCTCAAAGTGACTTCAATTTGAAAACATAGTTCTTTATTTCTTTAAACAAGCAAGAATTTTGTACATAACGTATTCACTCAGTTACTAAATTCAGAGAGCAGCATGTGATGAAGGTCCCAAAATGCTCTATAATTCTTGCCAAAATATCTTGGGTGCAGAGATAGATTTACAGAAAATTTAAGATATTTATGAGCATTATTTGTAGAAAAACATTGCCCTCCGCAGGTTATAAAATGTTATCAGTATTCCTGATTCTAATCCTGAGTTTGTTAGAAGGATTGGCCCCATCAGAGCCAAGCTGCTGTGCTTGGCATGATGCCAAATCAAAGCAGCTTTGCTACAAAAAGGAGATGGATGCAATTATTTCTAAGCTTTTTTTCTGATACCTACCATGGAAGGGAGCTGCCCTGTGAGTCATGGCCAAGACAGAGCTGTCCAGAGCCACCACTGAGCTAATTGGACATCACTCTGGAATGCTTCTACAGAAAATGTCATGCCCAAGCACAGCATGAAAAGAGGACTATATTCAGGAGTGGTGCAGGCAAGAAGGCTCAGTTAAAACCTTTGTTTTGCCAGGAATCTAGTGTGTTATGTGTTTTACTTAGATTGTTTTGTTTCAGTAGCAGAAACCAACTCAAGCTAGCCAGGAAGGAAAAAAAAAAGAGAAGTGAGAATTTATAAGAGGATACAAGAGAAGCTCATAGACCCCAGTAGCAGAAATGTAGCTGGGTCTGAGGAAGGAACTGGAGGAAGGGACGAGAAGGACATTAAGATTCTCTTTCTGGTGGGGAGGGTAATAGCTCAGTGGCAGAGCACATGCTTAGCATTCAGGAGAGTCTTGGTATTGCCGAATGCAAGTTCATGTGCCCAAAGCAGAGCGAGGCTAAAGAAACTGAAATGTCAGAGTTTGGAACAGAGAAGAAAGGTTTGTTGCAGGGCCGAGCAAGGACAGGGTGGCGCCTGCCCAAGAAAACCCCAAGTTCCCCAAAGAGTTTCAGCAAAGCATATTTAAAGGCCAGGTGAGGGAGGAGGGTCACAGGGTAAGTGATTAGCTGGTGCACAGGTCTCTGACTGGCTGATGTGGAGGTAGCCCCACTGTCAGTACTGTCAGCCTCCAGGCTCCAGGTCTAGGGGCTACTTGCTCTCCATCATCAAGTAGTTAATGTGCTGGTGTTGGTTTTTAGCATTTGAAAAACTCAGGAAACATACATGAGATCCTATTATCAGAGAGGACCTACAGCAGACATTCTGGGGGAGGGGTCTGTCCCAGGAAAGCCCCACAGGATCCTGCTCGGTTACACTGGATTCAATCCCCAGTACCTCCATTAAGAACAAAACAAAACCCTCTCTTTCCATCTCTCACCTCTGCTCACCTTTACACAACCTTCATGCTTCTTTCTACTGTCTTTGCCTCCCAATCTACATGGCAGAAAATACGTCCACCCTGCAGAGCTCGAGTGTACATGTCAGAGGTTCCAGCGACATGTCCAGTCTCAGGTTTAAATTCCCTGGAGAAAGAGCCCAGTTTTCCTATTAAATTAAGTTTCTACTTTTCATCCAGTTGACCAAGACCAGGAGACCTAGGGTCACAGAGGACAAAAATCGCAGCTTGGAAACCAATCTTTACGAATCACAGGATAAAACAGAGAGAAGGCCAATTCTCATAGAAAGAGATGGTTATTACTTCCTCAATTAGAGAACTCTAAAAGTTCTATACAGTAGCCACCTCCAACATGTGTTAGTTCAGAACCAGCTATGTGCCAGGGTCTCAATATGGTAGAGCGACACTGTGCAATTATACCACCTTTATGGACTAAATGTCCATATTTCCCCATCACCTCACTCGCTGAGTCCTGCCTAGTCCACCCCCTAACCATTTCTTGAATCCACCACTTCTCTCCAATCCCACTGCCCCCGACGTAATCCAAACTGCCATTGTCTCTCAAGCTGGAATTCAAAAGCCTTCCAGCCCTCTCTCCTATCTTTCCCGTCTCTAGTCTTGCCCCCTCCAACCTTCTCTCCACTCTGCAGCAGGAGGAAAGTTCTACAACACAGCACTCCAGAATCTGTGGTCTCTCCACCACTCACTTTTGACCTCCCCCTCTCGCCCTCCAGACATACTGCTTTCAGACCCTTGAACATGCCCTGCTGTCTCTCACCTCCAGGCCTTTGTACATGCTGGTCCCTCGACCTTAAAGACTTCCTTCTTTTCCTACCCATGTATTTTTCAATTTTCTGCTTAAACATCTCTCTCTCCGGAAAACCTCCCAAGCTTCGTATACCTGAGTCAGATGTCCCACCTATGTACACTCACAGGCCCCTGACATGGTATGTAATAGGACTGCTGTTTCCTCATTTTTGCCTCCACAGGGCAGAAGGTCCATAAAGGCAGGAAAGCTGCCTGGGCTGTTCAGCGTCATATCCGGGGTGTCTAAAACAGACTAGGTGTTGAATAGGTATTTATGGCATAAACAGCCTGAAATCCATCGGTTTATTGCTATTTCCCTTGGACAGAAATCTTTTCAGAATTTTTTTAACCACCCTCCCCCATCAAAAAGCTCCCTACTTCTCCCTGTTTTCTGGATATGTGGCCCCCACACACTGGTCTTGCTCAGCACAAACATCAATACAGTCAGCTCATAATGACCCCAACACAGCTGAAGCTTAAGGGAGACAATGAATCTACTCTCTGCCCCTTTCCTGAGCCTCCCTGGCTGCCCCCACCTCCAAGGCCAGATGTGCAGCACCTCAGGTATCCCTGAATTGCAAACAGTTCTGCTCCTGAAAACACCAAATACCTCTGACTTTGTAAACATCCCCCAATATCTTTTTAAAACCCCTCCATATCTCAGAAATGGATTTGGGGGGATCACTTGCATACTCACATAGGCTTAGAGCTAAAAAAAATCCTATAATGAAAAAGAATATGCAACAAAATATATGTATGTATATGTATGACTGAAACATTATGCTGTACACCAGAAACTGACACAACATTGTAAACTGACTATGCTTCAGTTTAAAAAATGGAAAAAAAAAGAAAAAAGAAAGAAACTTTGATGGCACCCAGTTCAGATCTTCTATTTCCTAGTTTAAGAAACCAAGACACGGGGAAAAGATGTCTCTTGCCTCAGGTCATAAACCTGCAAAATAAAGAACGGAGGACACCCAAGACTAGAATTCATGACTTCTTACTCTTTCAACTACGATGGGACTGCCCTCCAAAGAAAACATGCTAAGGTGAACTTACGGCCCAAGGCGTTCCCTGGACATCCCAGCCCCTCTTCCCACATGGAACGCTCTCCATTCTGTGACACAAGACACAGCTACCTGCTGTCTTCCTGGTGCAAGAACCCAGTTCTCCTTTGCCTCAGGTTTGCAAGCAGGTTAGTTCTTCAAACATCTTGTTTGCCAGAAACATTTTTCTGAAAAGTGATATAATTAAGGTACCCCCTGGAAACCAATTTGAGGCTGATTCTGCCAAATTAACCTGTCTGAACAAACTGACAAGTAACTTCAGGAAAATCACCTGTTAGCCCGATTTTTTTTTTTTTTAGTATATTTTCACAGATGGAATGGGCTGCCTCTTTCACAGAATTTCTTTTTTGGTTTTAATACCATATTGGCTCACTGTCAATAAAAATAAAGCATTTTATTTCTCAAATCTGCACCTTGAATTGGTGGGTCCTATGCTCCAGTGGGTAACATTTACACTTTCTGAGATTTTTGAGGAGTTTAAATGGCTTAGATCATTTTGATTGGGATTTTTGTTTCCTCTGGAATTGAAGAAAAATGAATTGGACTGACTGGTAACAGATTAAGTATTTCTAGAATTTGCCCGAGTTTGTACACAGCACTTGGCATCTAATCTTGATGGCCCAGATAACTTAGCTGTGGACATAAATGTGTAAATACATCTGCCTACACATATAGGCAACTAATTTTCCCCAAGAATTAAATATGGGCTTATGGATATTCATTTACACGTTCAAAGAACATTTTATTGAGCATCAAATATGTACCCAGTGGCCCTGTGCTAGTGACAAAAACAAAAAGATGAATTCAACAGAAGCCTGGTCCTAAGTAGCTCACTGTCTAGAGCAGAAAAGATGGTCTAATAAACAAATAGATGCAGGAGGCAGGAAACAGAAGAGTGGTCGCTCCACGTCTCACTCTGGTGAAGCCTGAACTGCACATTCGTCCAGAGTGGGTAATAGGGGATCCTTCACTCAAGACTGAAACACTGGCTGACAGTGCAAGACACCATGGCCAGAGACACCACTCACGGGTCCAGCATGTGAGAAGAAAGGATAACTTACATGATGTCTATATGGAGTCCTATCTCAACTTTTCCCTCTGACCACTCCTAGCTCCAGCTACAAAACTACCCCTCTGTTTCAGCTTGGTCTTAACTAGAAACAATGACAGCTAACGTCTACTACTGTCCAGCAGGCACTGCACCATGATCCTGGCGTAGGGTTGTCCATTCCATCCTAATGGCAACTACTAGATGGTGTCCTTATCCCCGTGTCATGCATAAGGAAACAGAGAGATAGGCGACGTAATTTGCACAAAGTACATGGACCTAGGTGTCTCCTCAGAGCCCGATGTCTCTATCTCCTCATTTCTAGGACTCTGGTATTATTATTATTGTTGTTGTTGTTGTTGTTGTTGTTGTTATTATTATTACTATTATTACTATTATTATTTGTCTGACTGATAGCTAATTTATGGCGTCCTAGAGTCCCCACCCCACCCCCCAAAAAGCTATTTTCATTCTAAAGAAGCACTTGAATCCACTGTGTTGGAACATCAAGCACTGCGGAATGATGGAAAAATTAGTAGTTGGGGAGAGGGGGGCAGATCCTGACACTGCCCCTCAAAAAACACCAAAAAGTCGTCTGACTTGCATGTACTTTTCCCGTTTTATTCAGATATAGCTGATGCGCATCACTGTGTAAGTTTAAGGTGGACAGCATGATGACTTGCATACACTACTGTGAAATGATTACGGTAAGAAGTTTAGTCAGCTTCCACCATCTTATAAGATACAATAAAAAGAAAAAGCGAAAAAAGAAATTTTTTCTCCTTGTGATGAGAACTCTCAGGATCTACCCTTAATCCGCACATACGTCACACAGAGTAGTGTGAACCGTGGTCATCACGTTGTGCAATACCTCCCGCCTACTTACTTTTCTTATAACTGGACGTTTGTGTCTTTGACCACCTCCCTCTAATTTCCCCTCCTCCCACCTCCAATGACTTGGATTTTTAAGCAGGGAGCTGAACAAATTTAGCCTTAGATCAATATGCAAATGGCTCATGTAACAGTCAACAAGGAGGTGGCAAAGTCTGTGCCTGACTCATTCCGTTCTCTCCTGAGAGCTGTGTGCTAGGCTCCAAACACGCCGGCACAAAGCCAGTCGTCTCAGCAATCACTGTGCACACGAGTGCCGTGACTCACCCGGGCTCACACAAGATGAAGGGTCTGAGATAACAACCATATTTTTAAGGCACTTTAAACTCTTTAAAGCAAGGTTTGGGTTTTTTTCTTTTTTGGTGATGGTGTTTTAGCATTTTACCTTCACTGCATTTCTTCTTTGCAGATTAGAAGGGTAGGTATCATAAAACCCATCCTAAAGATGAAGAAACTCAGAACCAGCAAATCTTACCCCACAGCATATGATTGCCAAATGGCAGAGCCCGACTCTCCACAGGAACATCTCTCCTTTGTAACCTGCTCTTCTCTCTTACCCTTCAAAACTCAACCCAGCTGCCACCTCCTCTGAGAAGTCTCCCCCAGGTACAAATGAGTCACTCTGCTCTGTGTGCTCCTGAGTCTCCCTGGCAGCTCTGGTGGAGGGTTTCTCCTTGAAGGGAATTCTCCATAGACCCGAGGAGCTCAGCATAGGACACGGGTCAGCACACGGCAGAATGCAGGCCAGACTGAGCCCACTGTTTTTCGTACAACCTTTGAATGAAAAACAGTTCTTCTATTTTTTTTTTTAAAAAGGATTTGAAGACTATTTTTTTTAAAGGTGAAGACTATGCAACGGAGTCTGTATGGGGCCTGCAAAGTCTAAAAGAATGTCCCGTCCTGCCCTTCGTTGTGGACTGAACAGCAGGTGTACATCACGGATCACTGCATGACATCACTCATCGCCAGGCCTCAACCTGCCTCTCCTGCCATCTTCTCTGTAACCTGGATGCTCCAGACATCTGGGACCAGTGGATGTGCCAAATGGAATAGATTTTTTCCACATCTTCACATTCAGTTTTATTCTAGCCCGCAGTTAACTGACTGCCCAGCTTCACCTTACAGAGTCTGTTTTAGGCTTTGTGAAGGTGTCTGGAACAGCCCTTTATCTATGGCGAGTGTAGCCCTGTTCTTAAGGAACGGTCTTTCTGGGTTCTTAGTTATGTCTGGAATGTCTGGTAAGACCTCCCACTCCAGCTTTTCGGAACTCCAGTAACTCCCAGCACCACGGAATCTACAGTCGGCTCACAGCCCCTAGCAGCTCTTTGCTGCCGGGTATCGCGGAGTCTCACCCTGCACATGCACAGCTTAAAATCTGTCTTGAGACTGAAGAGATCCCCTCTGCAGATTTCTGGAAGTCTTTTTCTAAGCAGTTTCCTCCTCTCAGTACCCTGCCCAGCAAATTCCATCATCCCAGAGCACCAAACTCTGATCTCTGTTTGCTCCCCCAGGTAGGACTACAGGTCTCTGTGTGGGGGTGGGTCCCCCCTCCCTGTGCATGCAGGAAAGAAGCTGAGGTGAACGGGAAGCTCCCCTTATGCATTTCCCTATTCTCGAGAACCTGTCCCTGTGGTTTTAAATAGTTCACTCATGTTATTTTTACAGTTTTATATTTTTTCATGACAGGAAGATAAATCTTATGCCTGTTACTCTGTCATGGCCAGAAAAGGAAGTTGGTATCTTCTGATCTTTTGAGATTCAGCTCAAGACTCTCTCCATCCCTGGCCCCATGGTTGGTTCCCACACTCTACATTATACGTAATTCTGTGTAGTTTCATTTATGTACATCCCTGCCTCCACCTCTTGGGCTTTGAGTCCCTTGTGGGAGCGGACACTGGTTAGCATGGCATCCAATATTCTAGGCATTCAACAAATGCACTGTAATGATTTTTTAAATAAGTTACATGAAGCTTTCTGCCTAAACCATAGCACCCCTATTTACAGAATGAACATAAGTATCCCACTTATACAAAAATCCTTTGAACCAGCTGAGGAGAATGACGGGGGAAAAACTGAAAATTAGAACCTCAAGATTTACACAAAAGGACACAGACACTGCCCTCAGTCTGAGAGGGTGAGGCCCAGTTAACAGTGAACTTGCCCCCACGTGGGGATGAGTCAAGGAGCCCCAGCTATGTCGTGGGACGCCAGTAGTGAGCGGCTAAAGGGAAAGGAAATCTGCTTTGGATTCAGGTAGAGAGAGCTGCCTTTGAAAGTTGCTCTGACTCCACCCCTGAGAACTTGTTCACACTACTTATCAGAGATTAAAACCTGAAACGGCAAGTCCAGCTCTCTCATACATAGGTGTTCGGAGGGGAAGATTCTTGAGATAGACTCTTGAGAAGCCCACCTTCTGATACTTGTCTAGCATTTAGCATTTGCTAGGAAGGTTATCGCTGAATAAATGAGTGAGTGACTGAACAAGTGAAGACACAGTTAAATCTTACCTCCTGAAATGAGAACCCCCGGCCCCAAGGGTGCAGCCAAGCGATGACCATCTCCTCCACGGGGGCGCTGCTTTAGCGGCCTCAGAGTGCTTTCTCCTGCAGCATCACCAAGTCACCTGCCCGGGAACAACAGTAAACAACCTTTATGAAGCTACTCTGTTCAAGTCAGAATTGAACAAAACCTCGTGAACTCAGAGAGGTCCACAGAAGAGCAAATTTTTTAAAACAGATTCAACAGAGCTTCTGAGGAAATGTTAAAAGAATAGATTATTTCAGATAGAAGAACAGAAGGTGACTATAAATTTTCAAGCGATGAAAGCACATCATACAAACAATGGTAGTTAGCCACAAGCCCATTCCACTGAGGACAGGACAGAGGAACGGACAGTCTGAAGAGGGAGAGATTTGCATTAAATCTATGGAAGAAATGGGAGAAACTGTGGTTTAGGATGAATGAGAATCGTCAAACTTCGATTTAAGGAAGTCTGTGTTTACGTGACACATATAACGTAGACTCACTAAGTTCTCTCGAACATCAGAAGAGTTATTTTTCAGAATGTTTTATAGGTCACAGCTCTACATACGTGAAAACTCCTTTGTAATGCAAGGCAGTATTTGACAGGGCACCTCCAAGGCTGAGACTGACATAAAATGAAGTTGGATTCTTTTTTGTAGAGTACCCTAACCTGAGCACCTTCAGGAGAGACTTGCCTCACCCTCACTTTTATTCTTCTGCGGATAATAGTATGACAGCGATGCCAGTGAGTTTCCACCATAAAATTCGTGATCGTCAGGCTAGTGAGACCTCAGCTGTCTATGTATTTGTCATGCTCTGGGAAAGATACAGTTATCTACTTTTGCATAAAAACATATACTGGTGAAAAGTGCCTTGAAAATAGTCGCTAAGATACAGAGTTGACTGAGGCAATGAAAACAAGAGTAAGTGATTTCCCACTGGAGAGAAAAACATCAAATTTCTAATCAGTTAAATCTAGAAAAGGAAAAATTTCAGACTCCTTTGGCACTGGGTAAGCCAAACATTGGACGGATTATCTGAGTCTTTTTTACATTTCATCCAGATGTTCTGAAACCCAAAAATGTTGGCCAAGAGAGAATTTAAAACCAATTGAAAAATTTTAAAGTCTTCAGAAAAAAAATTTTTTAAGGCTCTGAGATACCACAGAGGAAAAAAAAGTCTTGGAGACAAAACATCTACTAGAGTTTATTATAAGATGCAGAGTGCTGTGAGGATTTCGATGATCACATAAACTTCTGTGAGGTACGAATGGTTAGAAGTCTTTGCTGCAATGGCAGCTCTTGGACAGCCACTGAAAGATGCTGGAATGTTATGGGAACCAATGCTGGAGACGTACGAAGCCATACAAGAACAATGAACACTTTCTTTGGGAACCACAGAACATTCCACTTGGCTGAACTTCATGGTACATATAATTGTTGGGAGCTACAGAGATAATTTGGAAACAGAAGTGGGAAGCCCTGAATCGTTTATCCAAGGCATTATAAAAGAAACTTCCTTCATACAGTGGGTTGTATGTCTAAGTCACAGTGGGCAAAGAGCTTTTATCTTGAGTACCAACTCCCATGAATTAATAAAGAAGAACCAGAATGGTTTGCTGAGAAGGATGCCGAGGCCCTGTCTCCGCACAGTGGGAAGAATACCGCGACCGGGTAACGACGTCTGCCAGGGTCACTGAGAGGAGTGCCAGTGCAGACTCCCCAGGGGTTTTGCTACGTCACCTCCAAGGGCTCCTCCAGTGATTTTAGATGCTAAGATTCTAGATTCTAAGATTCCACACACTCTGAAAAGCACGTGTTTTTAAGGAAGACATCATTTATTTCTCTGTCCTTAGTTTCCGTTTTTATTATGTGGAGTGTACAATAGCCACATAGTTGATTGGGTCTTAAGTATCTTAACTCATTGCAATTCTGTTAGAGTAGTAAAAAGGTAAAAGAAAGAGGGGGAAAATTTTTTGAAGAAAGCCAGCTTCTGTTGAATGGAATGTCTGAAAAAGTCCTAGTTTCCCTTTTCTCTGAGCTTACTATATACATACTGCATTATCTTCAGCAAGCGGTACAGGAAGGGAAAAAGGAATCACGTTGCCTGCTGACCACTCCACTTATTCTACTTAACTGCTGGACACAGGCACCAGGACTCACCTTTTCTAAACAGAAACTCCTGGGGGGAAAAAAAAGAAGCAAAGGAAACACTTATTTCCCACACAAAGGATGTGTTGGTTCTAGAAGGTACTTCTCAGCTGCCAATAAAAAGAAGTCTGTTTTTTAATTAACAGCTCAATTCTTCAGATATCAGAAAGTCAAAAACAATAAAGTTTACAAAACTGTTGATGGAGTATAATTGTGCACATGGACATCCTTTCAACTATTCAAATTCAAAACAGTAAGGCATGAGTTTTGGTTCTCATATTTTTGCTTCTTGAGTTCTTAAGTTTTTCCAGAATTGGAATGTGATATTTTAAGGGTCTAACTACCTAAAGTCAAAATAGTAATTGTATATGAATGCATGCCAGGGGGAAGTCTCAGCTTGTCCCCTCTTTCCCCATCTCATGCACCCCTCCCCACACTCTCTCGCATCTTCAGAAAACAGAACAATGGGCAATACAAAATACTCTTGGGAAACCTGCTGGATGTCACACATGAAAAGAATCTATGTAAGTGCAGTTACCTGGACGCAGGAGTCATGAAGACACACCTCCTTGGGGCTCATCTAAGCACTGTGGGAAGCAGATTTAACGTCAGCGTAGAATGCTGCCTCACCAGAGTAGGAGAAGCGTGACGGAGGTGGGTGTCCGCCCACGACTGGGGGTCGGGGGATGTCTGCCCATTGACTCAGCACTCGTGTTTATTTAAAACATGTCCTGAACCTACACAGTATGCCTGAGCTGCACGAGGAAGATGAAACAGGAGGTGTCCTGAGATCAGGGAGCCCCTGGCGTAGTGGAGGAAGTGGAAACACACGATGGAAATAGCTCAATGCAATGTGAGAGTGGTCGCCACTGTGCCTGGGGGGTCCTGGGGGGGTCTCTGGGGGCAGGAACGGCCAGAGCTGTGGAGGATACGTCAGAAGTGAATCCTCAGCCCCCTGAGCTCCAAATCAAGTCAAGAGGTTGTCTTTGTCACTGCCACAGAAACACCCTCAACATCCAAATTAAGGCATCAGAGTTTCATATAAATGATGGACTACTGCAGTTTTTAAACATTCTAAGTTTCATATATGTATTTACACATATGTATGCATGTTGTATATTTACATACAATATGCATGCATGTACATACATATATCCACACACACATGCATGTATGTATAACTTTTAAAGGACAGGGAAAATAACCAAGAACAAAGAAAAATTATAACAGGATATAAACTGTATGTGTCTGTGTGTGTGTGTGTGTGTGTGTGTATACACATACATACACATAAAATGACAATATTGTTTTGGGTCAGTCTCAGCCTATAGATAGTGATGCTACTGGCTAGAAATGCTGGAGACATTAAACTGGGTCTGTACTACTTGTAGTGAACCCCAAGAACATTTCCCATTTGGAGCCAATAGTTCAGTTGGACTGACCTTGTGGTTCTTATTGTAATTACAAGATACCCTGAGCAATAACCATCAGGGGACTCTGAAAAATAAAGGCTTATTACTCACATGTCTTGCGAGGTACATGGCACACCCAAGGCCATGTAGAGAAGTCTCAGGTAGACACAGAGAGAAAAGGGAGGGAGAGAGAGAAAGGACCTGGAGTTCTACCTTTATTGGGGTCAAGGGCAAGGTGCCTAGTGTTTTGCCAGCTCACTCTTTATTGGTAAATTTAAAACATAAGATCCAAAAAGAAGCAATCTAAGTGCACATCAATAGATAAATGGATAAAAAAGATGTGGTTTGTCTGTGTGTGTGTGTGTGTGTGTGTGTGTGTGAGTATGTGTGTGTAATGGTATATTACTCAGCCACAAAAAAGAATGGAATACTGCCATTTGCAGCAACATGGATGAACATAGAGGGTATTATGCTAAGTGAAGTAAGTCAGAGGAAGACAAATACTGTATGACTTCACTTATATGTGAAATCTCGAAACAAATGAACAAAAACAAAACTAATAAACAAACATAATAAAACAGAGTCATAGATACAGAGAACAAACAGGTGGTTGTCAGTGGAGAGAGATAAGTGAAATAAGTGAGGGAAATTAAGAGGTACAGGCTTCCAGTTACAAAATAAATGAATCACAGGGATGAAATGTACAGCATAGGGAGCATAGTCAATAATTATGTAATATTTTTGTATGGTGATGAAGGTGGTCAAAAGGTACAAATCCCCAATTGTAAGACAGGTAAGTACTAGGGATGTAATATACAACATGACTAATATAGCTAACACTGTGTTATATGTGAAAGTTGTTGAGAGGGTAAATCCTAAGCATTCTCATCACAAGGAAAAGATCATCTTTCTTTTTCTTTTATTTTGTATCTATATGAGATTATAGATATTCACTGCTTATTGTGGTAGTTATTTCACAACATACGTAAGTCAAAAAATTATGCTATGCACTTAAATTTATGCAGTGCTGTATGTCAACAAAATTGCAGTGTAAAGACTATTTAGAGCAGAATTACAAAGAACGCATTACAACATTTAAAGACTTGTGAGCTGTAACTACAATAATAAAGATAAATACATCTTAAATGAGCATATCCAAAGAACAGAGCAATGAAAGTAAGCATTCAACAAAAAGCTAGTTTTTAAAAAAAGACAATTTTTAAAAACAGAATATTTGACAAAAACAGGAAAGAAGAAAATGGTAAAAGTGCACAATAAAACAAAAACTGTAATAGAAAAACTAAATCCAGAAAAAAAAAAAGAGATAAAGCATAAATATACCCAGGAGACCCTGTGAATCGAGTCACAACTCACTGGAGGAAGAATAGACTATAAATGAATCTTACTCTCCCTCAAGAATCTGGTGTTTTTGAACTTTGTTATTATTTCTGAGACAGGCTGGGCCCTAGGATCCTTTACTAGAGTGCTTGCACCTGGACAAACGTCTCCTCCTCCAGCAAAACACAAAGAAACTACAAGGAACTAAAAATAACGGCTTCCATGCACAGCTGTGGCAAAACAAAACAAAACAAAAAACAAAACAAAACAAAAAACACGGACAATAAGCTACAAAAAGGCCAAAACCCAATGGACACTTTCGAGGTGTAGGGGCAGAAGCAGGGTACTGCACATGATCCCAGCACACGGCACCACCAAGGGGGTGGGCAGACCACCTAAGCCACTCCTCCAGCCCCACCCACTTATCTACCCCCTACCCTCGCCCCATTTAAGGAACCAGCTCCCTCCCACTCCCCAATCAGGTGAGCGAGCAAGGTCAGCTGTTACTTGTTTTCATTCCCAGGAGGGAGCACGAGTCCCAAGAAAGCCTTGCCTGAATTTCTCCTCTGGCCTCTCGTAAATTTTTGTTGATTAAAGAGTCTAAAACCTGGGAGTCGGTAACATTTCTATCAACGACATAAGGAAAGTTCGAGAATCTCTGTCCATATTTCTAGTTAATAAGTAATAAATTCAGTACCCCCCCTTTCAAAAAACAAAACATAATATCCAGAATTAAAGCATAGGAAGGAAAAGCAAGTGGTGAGGCAAACGGTCAGTTATCTAGGGCAACCGGAGCTTTCTGAAAAAGGAGGAACTTCACGGATGAAACGGGCCTGGTACTTCACCCAGCTGTGTCGCTGGGGGTGCGTTTGCTGGAGTTGGAGGTCTGAAGTGGATGCCTGGGCAATCAAAAGCTTAATGTCAGGCACCTTACAATCCAAAAAGCAAATGAGATCCCAAGGATAAACTTCTAGCACGACACATAACCCAGATGGGTGTTTTCTTTCCCCAAATTTCTGGGTAGAGCTGACTCACCCCTGTCATCCCACCAGACTGTAGCCCCTGCCAAACGACTGCCTCCAGATTGCCGCAGCTCCCGGGGGTTTCTGGGCTCCCGGCCTCCTGAGTCCCCACCTCCGAGACTCCGCGTCTATGCGGCCAAAGCTGCTTTGCCCTCGACCTGAAATTAACACCTCCCCACGGCACCCAAAAAATACCCACTCACACAATGCAACAAACGCTTTTTGCATTAGTTACCAAAAAAAGCCCAGCCTCCCCGCACCGCTGAATCCCTTTTGTCAGAGGACACCCGGCCCCCACACTGCAACTCTCTCCTTCCTGTACCATAGTTCTCCCACGCTGAATCCAGAAAATGTACCGACTTTTCTCAAAAACAGAAAAGAAAAAAGAATTTCACTCCTAACAGGAATTCTGACGCCAGCTGTTACTTAATTAAAAAAAAAAAAAAGAATTCAACTCATTACACACTAAAACGCCAACAGAGGAATTCCAGAGCTCAGGGATGGTGGGCCATTTTTTTTTTCTTTCCAAATTTTCTGTATGTTCCTTTTCAAATTAGAAGCACAAAATAGAAATGATGTTATTGTTAAAATCACTCACTTCTGAACAGGATGTGGAGCTAAGGACGCTGAAGGTGGAGAGCCCCGCACAGGCCGGCTCCGCAGGGGTGGGTGAGTCAGCCAAGCACGCCCCCTGGTGGAAGAGCCCGTTGGCGCCCTCCGCTCTCCAGGGCCTGTGAAACCTGCGCTTGCAAAGGTCACCCAGTCTAACCCTGGAAAAGCCAATGAATTACCTTTTCGCAGTCTCATCTTTCTCGCTTGTCCCTGCCGACAGGAAAGGCGGAGGCCGTCGCACTCTGGGCGTACAAGATGCCGCCAGGAGAGGGGTTCGGCTGCTTGGTGGACTCGTGAACCTTAGTTCTGATAGCGCAGCTGCAGTGCGGTTTTGCCGCCGCTCAACATCACAGCGGCTTAATTGCCTTAACACGGCAGTTTGCCTCTTTGGGGCTACAAATTAAAAGGCCTTATTTCAGTCTGTGTTTCCTAAATTTTAATTTACTTTCTGGCCTTAATCCTTTCCAGGATTCACTGGCGCTGACTCGACGCCGTTTGCTAAAGTAAGCCGCACAGCCTCCCCCAACGGCCTCACTCAGCAGCGCAGGGCCCAGGGGAGCTTTGAATTACATGGGGAGGGGGGCATACACCCCAGCGGGGCTGGGAGAGAGATTTCTCCTGGTGAGTCCTGCTTGGGGGAGGGACCCCACACACCCCAACACCGCCCTCCACGTGGCTTCCCTCTGGGGCTGTTCTTGGCCTCTAGGGAATCTGATCTCCTTTTAGCTCTCTCCTTCTTTAGGAGCAGACTCTTAAGATGCTGTCTGCAATTTTCCTGTTTGTACTAAACCTCTGCTCCACCTGGGAGGGTGTGGGGTTTACGCACTATTACCTCCACACACCCTGAACTTTGGCCTCTGGGCCTTGGCTCTCCCCAGGCTCCGCTCTCCCCTTGCAACCTGCTGCTGAAAACACCTCCTGCTCTCCTAGGTCTGCGGACTCAAGCCACAGCTCCTCAGTAAAGGTTGCCTCCAGGTCAGCAGGTGCTGACACTTTCAAAGCCATCTCACAGCACCTGCCAGATGTTACCTTCTCTCTGCTCCCCCACCCCCAGCTGCCTCATGCTCCCCAAATCTCTTCCCTCTAGCAAATCCCTCCAGGAATTGCTGCCCATCCTCAGGAGTCTGGCAATTCTCGCTGTTGAAACAATAATAGCACTATTTTTGAGAGATTAGTATGTTCTGGTAGCTGTGCTAATTGGCTGCTTTTCATAAATTAGCTCTTGTAATCTTCACAGCGACCCAGGAGCAGATGCAGTCCGGTGAGCCCCATCCCGCACCTCAGGGGCGTGTACTTTCCTGAAAGGTCTCCCTCACACTTTTCTAAGTTTTCCACCAACACCAGGACCTGTTAGGATGCCAGTTCCTTTACACAGGGGTGGTACCAGCCACATGCCAGGAAGCTCTTGAGGCGGGAAGCCCCATAAAATACCGGCAGGACCCATAGGCAGGGCCGCTGCTCTCCTCCAAGCACCTACCCGTTCCATGGCCCAGAAGCTCTATCTCACTTTTTGCCTCTAAAGCGGCTAACTTACACCTAGAATTCTATTGGTTCCCTGAGATCACTTCTGATTGGTTATTACTCTCACTCCTGAGTGGTTATTATTCTCACTTCTGATTGGTCCACTTCCCTAGCTTCTGATTGGTCCATTTGTACTACTTCATTTGCATGGAGCTCACTCCTGATTGGTCTATTTCTACAAAGCTTGGTCCTGGTTGGTCAACTTCTGTTGTACTTTATTTGCACATGATGTTGCAAAGTGTAAAATTGGCAGCCTATAAAAGGCCTGTGTAAAGTTGCAAACAGGGCGTAGAGCTTTAAGTGTTAATTTCTTTGGGTCAGCTGGCGTAGTAAATCTAAGTTCTCCAACTCTCCTGGTGCTGTTTGGTCTCTCTTTAGGATCCAGGTTGCTGTCACAACTGAGCTGTAACGCGGACATTTCAAGACTGCATCTACAGGGTCATCCCAGGGCTCCTGGGAGTTCAGAGCCCAAGCTCTTAGCTGTTACATGACACTGTCCTTTTCTTCTTCTCTCTTCCTTTTCTAATTTCAGTATGTTTTCTCCCCAAACACTCCTAAGGGTGGAGGCAGTGTGTGGAGCC
This sequence comes from Vicugna pacos, assembly GCF_048564905.1. Lineage (NCBI taxonomy): Eukaryota > Metazoa > Chordata > Mammalia > Artiodactyla > Camelidae > Vicugna > Vicugna pacos. The sequence goes on along the minus strand of NC_132997.1, from coordinate 68,766,044 downwards.
CTGCAGGTTTCACCACTCTGCCTGGCACAGCGCCTTGCCCAGGGTAGCTCTGGATCCCCAGCACTTGATTAAAAAGCCAGCACCTTGCCCGCAATTAAAGGCAGCCCAGTGAGAGTCTCCTATCATCAGGACTCCCAGTTGCTCCAGGAGGGGCCAACGGAGGCCTGAGTGGAGATGCTGAGATGTTCCCAGATACCGGACAACTCGTGACTAATAGGTCTGAGATGGATGAGAGAGCCCGAGGGGAGGGCCCCAAAGACTCACATTTCCTGGAAGCTCCTTGGAGCAGCAGCTTCACTTACAGAACCAGGAAGTCCCCTTGAACTGAGTCTAGCTCCAGCCCTGAAGCATTACACATCCTCAACACTGAGCTGGTCCAGGGAGCAGAGGAGGAGTGGGCAGGACCAAAGCTGCCTTCCCACTGCAGGTGTAGCTTTCGGCCGTAGGACCACAGGCTGGTGATGGGAATGGAAGAAAGGGTATGAAGCCTTTAATGGGTTCGAACCTTGGAGATTTATTTTGTAATTCAATTTTATTATCTACATCTATGCAAAATAAATTATTTTTATTGATCAATTTCACCAAATGGCTGTAAGTTTTTATAAGTTCTTTTCATTGGCTTTTAAAAGTGAGCTTATTGTTTTTCAATGAGCTCGAGTGATGACAGGCTTTCCAGTAGAAGTGACTGGCATTATGGTCCCACTGTCACCAGTGTTTCCCAGTCATTCCAGCCTCAAGTCATAATCAGGGTTTCCACAAGAGAAACAGAAGAGAGAAATAAAATTCTGTTTCTCTGGCTCTATTTCCACCCACAGTAGCAGAATCCAGCCCTGCCTGAGCCCACCGTCTCACCCCCAGATATGTCTGGGAGCTCCCTGGAGTGTCCATGGAATTTCTGTCCCCCTACTCCACATGCCATGGTGACACTCCTACCACTGCTCCCTCCAAAGCCCAAGCCAAGCCTGCTGTCGACTGCTCTGGTCCTTGACCAGGCCTCCTGGCTCCCCAGGAAGTGGGGGAAGTGTTTACATTGACTCCCTGCATGTGCCCGAGTCACCTCGTGTAGAAACTGCAGCGACAGAGGAGCTCTAAGGTACTTTGCCTCAGTCTCCACTCCTCGAGGCTCTGGCACAAGTACCTGGACAGGGAGGGAGGGAAGGCAGGTCTAGAATGCAAAATACACCCAAAGGTTCCCCTCCCTTTCACACTGAGCCATATTCCTCAGACTATGTTTGGGTTCTCCCATTCTCTCTTCCCTTACCTTTGATTCTTTCCCGAGAGTCTCCTAGTCATTTCTGCAAATGGCCCCCAGTAGGGCACCACATCACACAGGGCCACTCCAGGAATGATTGCCTCTGTGCAAAGCCTTCTTCTCTTGTATTTCTGTGTGTGAAAGTGTCTCTCACCTGCAAGCAGAGGGAAAGGGCCTAGAGAGAGACTCTTGGGGATGGAGGCAGGGCAATGCTCTCCATCTGCTCCTTCCAGATCTCTCATCAGTTCCAGCCTCCTGACCTTCATAAGAGGAGGGAACATCTATTTGTATCAGATCGGGTAGGTATCATCACTCCGACTGATTTGGGGCCATTGACACAACTTTCTGAATGAGCCGGGGAGAAACTATTAGGTCTTTTGGTGCCTTTAGTTCTGTCATTGAGGGAGAAGAAAACAGAGTAGCTAGAGAGTAATAGGTAAATGAAGCTCAAAACCAGTTGGGCTGGACTCTTGAAACCATGGAAAATGTGGTGAAGCAGCGTAAGATGTGTCTGACACAATATTGTACATAAAATAGATAAACAACAAGAACCTATTGTCTAGCACAGGGAACTATGTTCAATTTCTTATAATAACATAATGGAAAAGAATCTGAAAAGAAAAATATATATATATGTATATGTATACATATAACTGAATCACTTTGCTGAACACCTGAAACTAATGTTATAAATCAACTACACTTCAATTAAAAATATTTTTTTAAAGAATATATATGTCTGTGCTTCAGGAACTGTGGGCCAAGTTGAAGAACCACATCATGCACAACAAGTCCCAAAAATGGCACAGAAACAGCATCAAAATACCCGGATCACAATGATATGTATTTCTTAAGGGGGTGGACCCCAAGTTCCTGAGGAACATGTGCCTCAGGACAAGAAGGGCCTGAAGAAGATGCAGGCCAACAACACCAAGGCCGTGAGTGCACAAGCCCAAGGTCCCACAGGGCGACAACTGAGCTTGACTTGCCTACGTTGTTCACCCCAAGCTCGGGAAACGTGCTCCTGCCTGCATCACCAAGGGCCTCAAGACTCTGCCAGCCAAGGCCAAGGCCAAGGCCGAAGCTCTGGCTCCAGCTCAGGCTCAGACTCCCAAAGGCATCCAGGTCCTATGAGCTGCTATAACAACATACCACAGGTGGGGTGGCTTATAAACAACAATTATTTCTCACTGCTCCAGAGGCTGGGGAGTCCCATGATCTGGGCGACAGTAGGACTGGTGTCTGCTGACAGCCTGCTTCCTGGTTCAGAGACAACCATCTTTTCACTGTCCTCACAACAGCAGAAGGGGCAAGGGAGCTTTTTGGAGCCTCTTTTATCAGCACGAATCCTATTCATGAAGGCTTCATTCTCATGGTCTAACCACACACACTTGAATGTGCTCAGCCATCTTATCCCACAGTGTGTCGTGGGAGATACTAGTACAATGAAATACTCCATTCTGTAGTCAAGGGAGTTTAAGAAATGCTGTGTCCATCTGCTCTCTCCCTTTTAGAAATGTACAAAGCATATTAGCATAGGAAGGGCTCTGCAAGGTATTGCCGAGTGATTTCCCCAACCCAAGCAGGCCTGACCAGGAACTGCCCGCCCTCCTTCACTCCATGGCCAAACTAGAAGCTTCATAGAACACAGAACACACCTTGGGAAACACCAATTTGTGTGTGTGTGGGTGTGTATATATATATATTTTTTAAGTACCACAAAACAATTCTACAACCAACCAAAATAAACTGGCTTCAAATTAAACTCATGGGTTCTTCCTAGAACAAATCCAGAACAGGTTCCAGATAGGAAAGAGAAACCCATGTGCCTGGGTAGTTTTTGTTGGTGCTGCAGTGCACACACACAGTTTAATGAAAACCATGCTTCTTCCTATTTGCCATGAATGGAGTTCTCCAGTCAGCTTCTACCTAATGAATAAACACCCCTTTCATAATCCCCACTAAACCACAATTATTATAGCGGTTTTTCAATACAGCTTTAGTGATCTGATTAATACTCTTGTTTCAAGTAACAGAATCACTGTAGTGATCTTAAACCTAAAGACATCAGAAGGGAAAAGGGCACCTCACAAAACCCAAAGATGGGAATGCAACCAACCCTATCTATCTACCTACCTACCTATCTCTGTCTCTCTCTCCCTCTCTCCTCTCCTTCTGTGTCTCTTCATTCTTTACTCTCTCTCACTTTACTATGCTTTTGCTTTAACACAAATGCTCACATTCTCTATCCTTCCTTCAGTGAATTGCTGCCCAGGACCCCCACCCCCAATTCCCAGTATTGACTGGCTTCTTCTGATTTTCCAGTCCATATGGCAGAAAAACAGGGCTACTGTGAGCTCCCAGGTTTACAGTCACAAGTACAACTATGACAAGAGAAGCTGAACTCGGCCTGGTCCACCTGGGGTCAGGTGCCTCCCCTGGCCTGCCAGGGGCCATCCTTATGGTATTATGAAGAGTAGGTGAAGACCACAAGTGGGTGTGGGAGTAGAGGAGACAGATTGGAAGAGAGACAACCTGTATCTGTTACATCTGGGAAATTGCTTAAACAGAGCAAAGACTCACTTGGCTGATCACACACGTGTTATTCATCCCATTACTGTTACCAACCTAAATGTGACTTCAGGCTAGAGTATAATAAGAAATCAGTACACAAGTCAAAGTGAATTCATTCCCTCCTCTCAACTAAACTGGAGGAAAAAGGCATCTTGGAAATAATTAAAATCAGCAGGATAGAACGTGAGAAAGAATTACTCAAATGCCACTAATAATCATTAATAATTAATATTCATTCCACCACACACTAGGATGTACCTTTATTGTTAATAAGCTGAAGACTCAAGGGCTACATATTTTTCTGTGTTTATTTTTAATTTCTTTTCAAGCATTCTATAATTATTCCTCAAATTAGCCTTCAGTGTGAGCCTGAGTCTACAGGGGAGAGTCTTCCTCCCTGGTAACGTTTCACGACACAATCCCAATTCATCCCCAGATTCACCTACGTTCCAGCCACACAGAATGCCTGGCCTCTCCCAGATGGAAGGGGTACACTTATACTAAACATTATTTATTGTTTGCCTAAAATTCAAATTTAACTGGGTGCACTCTATTTTTATGTACAAAATATGGCAACCCTACCCAGATCACACTCTGTGCCTTCAAGCCCCCTTGTCATTGTCCCACCATGTTCCCCTTGGCAATACATTCCACCAGTCGCATCCCCTTGGCAAACTCAGGCTTCAAGAACCACCTCAAAGGCCCTTTTCTCTGTGAACCCTTCCCTGTTTTCCTCAGGTAGTTTAGATCATCCTGCAACATTTTCTCAAATATCTATTAAAGACTTAACAATGTGAATTGACTGCCTGTCGCCCCCACTGAGTGTGAGCTCTTCCTTCAAGCACACTTCTGAGTCTGGGAACCTGCATCTTCAGGCCTGGCATGTAGGAGACACTTAACACATCTTTTTGATGGAATGAATGAATTTTTTGGTAAATGAACAATTATTGTTCCCAATGAACAGCCCTCCTACTCCTATTTCCCCTCACACTGATTCATCTCCTTAAAACAGTACTTTTCAAACCTCAGGTTATTCCTGAGTAGGAAGAAAAATCAATTTAGTGGCTAAAACCCAGCACGAAATAGAACCGACTGAAGCAGCGTAGAGGGAGGTAGAGTCAGTCGAATGGAGTTGAAATCAGGGCGCAGTTCATGCAGTTAAGGCTGAGTCGCGTTTTGTTAAACCTAAGTTTCAGGTGTGTGTGTACTGGGTTTTAGTGTAAAACGTATTTCTTACTGTAACATGGTCAAAATAGTATGAAAGCCCTGTCAGGAACATCAGGATGAGCTGTGAGTCTCTGTTAATATTTCTTGCAATTTCTCGGCACCCCCTCCAAACATCTTCAGTGGCTCCCCATTTTCTATGTTCAAGGCCCTCCATAATCTAGTCCCACCGATTGCTCAGCCCTCTTTCACCACTACTAACTCCACAAACCACCCACCCCAGACAAACAGCCCCAAACAGACAAGATACACTTTGCTTCCGTAATTGTGTTCACCATCTCCCAAAGTCAGCCCTCCACCTGGCCTCTCTCCTCTTTGCTTTGTTTTTCTTTTAGCAGAATGAACCCAGACATCCAATCCAAAGCAAACTCCTGCTTCCTTAAACCCTTCACCAAATTACCTAAAACAACCAAATCCTAGTTTTTTTCTAACACGCACTTACTGAGAAACCCCTCAGTTCCTCGTGATGTGTTGGCTCCCTTGCTGCAGTGAGTAGCAAGCCCAGTGGGTACAGCTCGTGATGAGCTCCCGGTGGTTTTGGCCAGAAGGCACTGACCCTTGGCTCATGGCAAGGACATAGCTGGTGTTTTCTGTCAAATAGAATTAGGATTTTTATATCACCAGACGATTCCTTGTTTTTCACGTGGTGAAAATTAGCTGAGTTGTGTGGCAAATGTTGCTTGGAAAGCAGAGGGTGAGAAGTTGGTTATGTACACAGTCTAGGTGACGTGTGTCGGATTTGCAGGAAGTGTCAGGCCAACTGAAACCTAAAAGCTCTTTTAATTGGCTGTGGCTTATTCTCACAGTCACACAAATGACAAATATCTCAAAATGCCATCCCCACTTCTCCATGACTGATGTCAATAAGCCACAGAAAACTGAAACAACCAAATGATTTGGGGGGGGGTTGGTTTTGGTTTTGTTTTTTGGCAACTACCTCAAAGCCTTTTGGGGAGAGATGCAGTGTATAAATATATTTCAAAATATATAATGCTATACATTTGTTTTGCACTTCATAGATTCTGAAGTTCTCTAACATCACCTGGTGTTGTCCAGTTCTACCAGTCATGACTAAACATGGCTTATTCAGCATTTGTGTTCATTGTGAAAAGAATGCATATATATCCAAGAAATGAATGTTTTTTCCAAAAACTCCCACATGTTCTTCACAAATGCTGAAAACCAAGCATATATGTCATCTACTCAATCTACTCATATAAATTCTCAATTCCTTTCATCATCTCCTCTCTCAAGAGTCCAGTGCATGGCAGAGATCTGAAAAATAAATGGATACACATTTAAAAATCAAGTACTGAGTGCCTACTACAGACATCTCCTTATTTGGTCTTCAGACTTACCTGGCAAGATACATATGAGATACAAACTAAAATTAACCAACATTTCTCTAATGGACTAAACGGTATTCCCCCTAAATTCATATGTTGAACTCTTAGCCACCAATCTGACTGTATTTGGAGACAGAGCCTTGAAGGAGGTAATTAGAGTTGAAGGAGATCATAAGGGTGAGGCCCTAATCCTACAGGACTGGTGCCTTTATAAGAAGAGGAAGAGCCACCAGAGATCTCTCTCTTTCTGTGTGCACTCACAGGAAAAAGTCATGTGCAGACACAGTGAGAAGGGAGCCATCTGCAAACCAGGGAGAAAGGCCTCACAAGAAACCTTTCTTGATGTTTCCCTCGTCTCGCCCCCAGAACTGTGAAAAAATAAATTTCTGTTGTCTAAGCCACCCAGTCATTGGTTTTCTGTTTGACATCCCTGGCAGACAAATATAAATGCCAAAGGCAAAAAGATAATAAATGGTTAAGAAGGGATTTAAAAGCAGATCTCTGGACACCAAGTCTAGTACTCTAATACGCCACGCAAAAGTGTTTACAATGTCATTTCAGACCTGACTTTAGACTAAGCTCTGCCCTTTCCAGGAGCTCAGGGAGGTAAAGAAACCTGTCCCCTTTGTATGCATATATGATGATGTGCTATCTGCTATTTCTGCATAAGTTTTCTCATTGGGGCTGGCTGGGACCAGAGCTGTAGCTCAGACTGCTGGAATGCAAGCTTACCCAGCATCAGAAATCATGATGCCACTTAAGCTGTGGCATCATTTTGAGATCATTCAGAGTTTTTAAAAAAAGGAAGGGATTAAATATTTTAAGTGTAGACATTATGAACTCTTTAAAAGCCAAAAATTATGACAGCTTTCCAACTATGAAAAGGCCACTGAAGCATCCTATAGGTTTTCATTTCTAGCAAAGTAAATATTGATCACTGTAACCTACATAAACAAAAAGCTCTTTGGGGTCCTCGATATTTTTTTAAAGAATAAAAGATTCTTGAGACCAAAATGAGAGACACTCTGGATGATCCCAGCCGTAAGTCCATTTCTTCCTATGACCTCATACAGAGCCATTCTTTTGGAATTTCAAGAACCAAATAAACTCCTGTCTGGGCCTAGGTTATCAGGCCTTCTGGCTCAGAAAGCTGCTTTTCAGTGACCTGGGGGACCTTGACCAAAGTTAGCTTTTTCTTTCTTGGCACCGGGGGTTCCCTGTCTTGCTTCTTATTAATTTCCCCCCTTTTTTCTCTATTCTTTTCTTGATCTTTTTTCTTTATTCTTTTGTCTCTACTTTTCTCAGTTTTTCTTTATTCCTTTTACTTAGTTTCTTCTTTTTAAATTTAGTTTGTTGGTATTGACGTCGTTTATTTTTGTCTGGCTTTGTGTTTTGATTCAGCTACAAAGACCAGTGCATGGGTGAACTTTGAACTGATTTTCTTTAGGACCAAGCTCCTCACCAGCTCTTCCCAAATGGAAGCTGACCTTAGGACACCCTGACTCCAAGCGCAGCAGTAAGCCCAGCGTGCTTGGAGCCTCTGAGCCGTCTCAGCTGAGGAAAGACACAGACTCACACGGTCTCCTCCAGACCTTCGAGACCATGAGTGACTCGGCTACAGTGAAGTTGGCCAGCACACCCCGACTGGGAAAGCGATAGCTGTGAAAATTACTGACGGGACTCAGCAGATTCCAACATCCGGAGACTATGCCGCAAAGCAGGAATCACGAAGGCTTGGATCATCCCAGCACAGTGAATATTTGAAGTGATGGCGGCTGAGGAAACTCTCTGCCTCATTAGGATGGACACTAGCGGAGGAGAGGCGTTTGAGTACCTCATGGCTCATGGCAACAGGAAAGCAAACAGGCTGAAGGCAGATTCCAGCAGACAGTGTGCGCTGTGCAGATAGCCACCAGGAGGGGACTGTCCATGGGGATTTAAGGGCAGAGAAGCTGCTCGTGGATGCTAACCTGAACATCAAGATTGCAAACTCTGGCTACAGCGACAAACTCACCTTTTACAACAAGCTGAATACCTTCTGGGGCAGTCACCCTCACGCTGGCCCATAACTCTTCCAGGGAAGAACCACACAAAGTTATCCTGTTTACACTGGTCAATGGATTCCTGCTTTTTAAAGGAAGGAAACTTAAGGAGTTGTGAGAGTGGGTTCTGAGCAGAACATAACACCTTCTATTCTTGTCAATGTGAGAATCTACTCAGGAAATGTCTCATTCTCAGTCCTACCAAGAGAGCAATTTGTGAAGGATCACTGATTATTGTGGATTATGGTATGAAGAACTCAAGCTCTACATGAAGCCACTCTCTTGACTACAGGGACCCTGGGCAGACAGAATACATGGTGTCCATGGTTACACATGGAGAGAGAGATCGGGACTCACTGATAGGCCAGACATAGGAGGCAATGTTCCAGCACCTGCTCCTGGGTTACGAGAGATCTGAGGAGAGCTACCTGGTCATCCCAAAGCCTCAGCCTTCAGCTGCTCTGACCAACAACCCCGCTCCTTCCCTGCCCCCAGGTACAGCACAGGCTCTCTGCCAACTGCAAGCAGCACACTTTCAGCAGCCTGCGGTTCCCACCTCTAACTGCTCCTCTAAGATCACTCAGGAGGAACGCAGATCCCGAGAAGGATCAGTGCAGAGGGTCATGGCACAGCCAACGTGCAAGCGTGGGAAGAAGACCACCCCTGTCCCCCGGGCAACAGCGAGCTCTCCGCCAGCACAAATCAGAGCAGGAATCCCCCACGTCCTCGGGGAAGGACCAGCCTCGACCAGGCCTCCCAGTAGAGACGCAAGGACAGCCTGACCGCGAGGTCCAGGGCCGCCGTGGCTTCAGCTTCTGCCACGGGCTCCCCAGCCCGCCTGCACCAGGAATCCAAGTGCAGCCCAACCGGGCCTCGGGGCCCCGCGGCGTGGAGAGCACGGCGAGGAGCCCAAGCCCGGCACAGCCCCACCCCGCGTGGCCCTGTGCCCTCCCGTCTACCTGCAGTGCCGGCGGCGGGGGTGGAGCCCGGGTCTGTCCGAAGGGGGCTCCGCCCACAGGGGGCGGCCAACAGGTGCCTGACCCGAGACTGCCCTGAGGTGAGACCGCAGCCTCTCCCCGCGACAATGGCCACGGCCGGCAGGCGGCCACTGGAGGCTCCTTCAGGAAGTTCAACTCTACAGGAAGAAATTTTTGTTGGAGGTTTGTGAGAGGAACCTAAATGAACCTGAAATCAAAGACAGAGGGGAGACACTGCATCCTCCTGTGGTGGGCAGCGGAGGCAGTGATTAAACAATGAAGGGTAAATTCCAGCAGCCGAGTGGCGCTCACTACACTTGAGGTGAAGGATGAGCTCGCAAACTCCGTTGAGCCCGAGGAGGTGATGCGGTGACAGGAGATGATGCAGGGACAGGAGATGATACGGAGACGTGGGGCGCTCATGCCAGCAGCTGCCCATGCAGGACCTGCTGTGCCGGCCACCAGGACTAGTGGGAGGGGAGGGCGGTGGATTGAAACTCAGCCTGAACTTCCAGGGCCTCCAGGACCATTGCCTCCAAAACCACCCTCTGGGTGTTGACGGCCCTGTCACTGCCGAGCCAAATAACCCAGAGACAAGGTCTTGGAGCTTAGAAGAAAAAGAGGCAATTTTATTGCTTTGCCAGGCAAAGGGGACTCACAGCAGGCTAGTGCCTTCAAAACTGTGAGCCCACCTTGGGGATGGGGTGGGGTGGTTATATAGCTATAGCTCAAACAATAAAGCACTGATAACAAACAACAGAATCATTTTCTCATCAGAAGACTTAGAATGGCCACATGATGCCTCCAGGCGACCAATTCTATAGAGGCCAGCGGTTAGATCTCTTTATCTTGTAAGCACTTAAGGTGTGGTCTTCTTGGTAATTCAGGCTATTTTGTAAGGTTATAGTCCTGTGACCTTCTCCTTGGAGAAGGACCCAGAGACCAAGCTTGATTATTACTTTAAATTACTGGAATAAAGTAGAAACAGTAAGATCAATAGCTTTACTTTTAACAATGGGCCTGGAACTATGAGTAGCAACAGGTCAGTCAGGTCAGTTGACGGTTTTAAGGGCAAGCATAAGAATAAGCAATCTGTTAGCCTAAGTGCGGCCATTTTATTAATCCTCCTTCATGGGGACCAGAGGAGGGGCTGCTCGGAAATGGGGCCACGCTCACCCACCTGGGCCCAAACCTGAGTTTCTCTGGAGCCCTGCTCCCGCCATGGCGCTCCTCCTCTTTTCTTCCGCCCAGTGCGGAGGTGGGGTGCTCTGTAAGATAAACACTACATCTTGCCATGCCCTCTAGCATGGCACCCTGCATACCACCCCTACCCTGCTGCCACTGTTGCCCTAGGAACTGAATCCAAGTGGAGGCTCCCAGTCCCTACCTCTTTGAGTCACGATTCTTGCCTTTGAGTCACTGTCTTGGACCATGCCCCAGCTGGGACCATGCCCTTGCTGCAGGGGAGTCTAGGAAAGCAAAAGTTTGGTATTTTCATCTCCCACTGGATGAGGCAACCTCTGCATCCCACTATGGCAAACAAGGTTAGAGAAAGACCAAATACCCAAGGGATTGCAGATGCAATACACAACTGTCCATAAGAAAAAGTATATCAGATGGGGAGCAGAGAATGTCCAATGATTATAAAATTACCAGACTGATTTCCTTCTATGACTTTAACCTAGAAGGAAAATCCAAAAGAAAAATAAAAATGAAATGTCCTGTTATTTAAATAAGTGTTTTAGCCTCCTAGAAAACTACTTTAAATATGAACAACATTCATTTGGATATTTGAATATTATTGACATGATAAAATTTTTATTTTAAGATGTTTTTATGATATAGATTATATCTACATACACATATAAATACATAGATATAAATATATATATAATCCATGTGTGTGTGTGTGTATACACACACACAGAGATATACTAGAACCTTGACAATAGCTTTTAACACTCACCTTGATCCAGCTGTAACTACAGCTGAATAAATTCTTGGATTTCCCAAGTATTCATAAAAATTAATTACCTTTTGAGTTTCATTTGAGATGAGTTTCCACTTATATCCAAGAGATTGTAGAATTAAAAAAAACATGTATTTAAAATGTATGACACTTAACATTTGTTGATTGACTTAGTGTGGACTACAGGCATAAATGGATTTATATGAGAGAAATTTAGTATCATAAGTAAATGGGGTAATAAAAACAGATGATTATAGATGTCTTTTTAGAATCCTCATCTACAGCTATGACAAATGTTATATTTTTTAATTTTCCATAGTTTCTAAAATTTAGTTTTTCCTAATGTGTGTAGGTGGGACACAAGCATATTTAACAAAAAGAAGAAAGAGGTCTGCTATATTTTGAAAAATTATTTTAAGTTCCCGCCAAGACAGGTTCTATTCATTCCTGGAAAAGGAGCTTGTTTTGACATAGATTTAATGTCAGTGTGTGAAAGAAAGACTAGATTTTAAAACTTAAGCTATTTATAACATATGTGGGAAAAAATGAGTAAGGGAGATTAAATTTGTGGTTTAAATAAATATAGTAATAGCATAAAATTAAGGCTGAACTAAGTAATGTCCTCTTATCCTCAACACACACACACACACACACACACACACACACACACACACGGACAGCAAAATAGTTACTCTGCTCTAAGTGTTCTAGGGCACTAGATTAAACTTAGTGTGTAAAAATGTGCATAAGAATTTTATGAGATACTTCCCACTAATTATCAAAAAATGAACAAGAGCATTTGCCTCCACTCTCCTCCTATAACTCCTGAAATGATAATAAAGGGATTAGAGTAAAAGGTGAAACCACAAGGATAAACAGAAGTGGCAGGGAGACGATGGCAATAAAATCTTGGAAGCAAGAATGCATGTGTGTGAGTAGTAACTGTTTTGCAAATGTGAGAAAGCCAGATCCTAAGCCAGCAGCGGCACAGTGTGAGCAAGCTCTGCCCTGTGCAGCCCCTCAAAAGCTCTGCACTGGGGGCATCAGGGACCCTGTGCCGGATCCGGTGGGTGAACAATCAAGGGAGTCACTGCAAGTCTGAACACAGAGTGGCTGGAAGCCCACACCCCCTCCCCACTGGCCCAAGACTTTTACTCCCTGGAGATGTTAATTCAACAAAGCCCTGGACTCTGGGGCCCCAGCCTCCCCTGTAGGCAGTAAGGCTGTGCTGAAAACACGGGAACAAGGGAGAGTCTACACACCAGACAGACCCTCTGGCCTCTTGTCCACAGGGCTTCCTGAATATTGGGGGTGAATTTAGGCTGCAGCTTTCAGGCTACCTTTACTTTCTTGTTTCTATGTTTTTGAATTCCTTACAATGACATATTATGTATGCAGTTAAAATTTAGGAGATGAATTATTTCCAACCTATACTTCTATGTCTAGCCACACAATCAACCAATTATGAGGGTAGATTGAGGCCTTGATCTGACATGTACATGTACTTCCCAGACACCATTTCTCAGGAACCTTTTGAAAGCTGCACTCCACCAAAATGAGGGAATAATGCAGGGGGGGAAAGACATGCAATCTAAAAAAACAGAGAATCCGATATGTGAGAGAAATGAGAGGAATTGTCAGGACGAAGGTAAAAGGAGATGTCTGGGCCTAGAGAATAAGTCCAGAATGGAGCAAGAGAAAGGAGGGCCCCAGGAGCCGGGGCTGCCATCAGTGGGCCAGCTCATCCACCAGGCGCAGCAGACAAGTGCCAAGGGCCCGCAACACTTTTAGGAATTTACAAAAATGTTTCCCTTTTCATTTCTTTTAAAGTCAGGATGAACATTTTAAGAGTGAAAAAAATATATATATATACACATACATACACATACACACATACATACATATATATATTCAGTCTAGATTACATTCATTACATTCAATGCAGCTGTAAAATATAATTTTATTTTATTTTTTTAATGGAGGAAAGGGTTCACAAAGGGAAAACTGCCTAGGACCTACAAAACTCATAATGGGGCCCTGGCCTCCAGGGAAAAGAGAAAAGAAATTGGATGACTTTATTTGAACATATGGAAAGGTGATTTAGACTTCAGTCAGAATTTGGCAGAAAGGATTAGTGATAAATACACAGAAAAAACTAAGCAAAGAAAAATTAAGACAATACATAGTAAAGGAAAGACCAAAAAAAGTCTACAAGAAAGGAGATGTAATCTTAACATATACTAGATCAGCTGTGAACAATACATTGTCAAAATAAGTACTGAAAATTGATGTGATAAAATATGTATATATTTCTAGATTAGGAAGACGGGAGAAGGGGATGTGTGCCCAACTGTAAGAGAACTCATATTCGACAGTTGGAAGGAAATAGAAAAGAAATACGCTGAAAAATTAAGAACTAGTGAAAGAGACGTGACAGAAATGTGAAGGTAAATAGATGAAAGAGTTAAAAGAGATGTAAGCTATTGCCTTTGAGGAGAATCAGTGGTGGTAAGGATAAGAACAGGGTGTTGGCTTGCATTATGACACATAATTTTTCTATTTCAGGATGGAGAACATATGTTACTTGGATAAAATTAAAATTAAAGGAACTAAAAGCATTGCTGAGGGTCAATCTACATTACTTGAAGAATTTTCTATTTTTCTACGTATTAAATTTGTAAACGTTTAAGTGCAAAAATGACTGAATTGCATATTAGAACACTTAGAACCCATGAAAGACATGCTCATGGGACGTGAAAGAAATTGAGCAGATTGTGAGGCCAAAGTGAAATTCTAACATGATGTGGATGAAGAGAGCTATTTCGAAAAGAGGAAAATGATCGAAAATGAGGAAAGTGGGAAATGTTCAATCTAATCAAACAGAAGTGCCAGAAGCAGCCAGTACATTATAGTCAATATGGCAGAATATGAAATAGCTTAATATATAACCTCTCCAGAACAAGACACTGGGGAAAGAGCAAAACAAGAGAATACATAACATAATATTTTATGAGTAACTATTACAGTCTGCTAAAACAGCACATATTAGGTAGGATATATTATATTAAAAAAAACCTTAAAGATACTTGAAAATCTATCACAGAAAATTACCATCCCTCCCCCCAAAAAAATTCAGAATGTGTCTTTCAATGGATTCTTTAAAGTCCATAACAACTTTCCAAAAACGACATGTCATACCACAATGCTGTGTACTCATCCAGGGATGGCTGAGCTGTGTGATTTTTAAAAGGAAATAAGGAACAGAGAAAAGATACTCTGACCAACACAAAAGCGAATGGTTTTTCTGTCAGACATGAATACTTAGTTATGCATAAAATGAGTGTTTAAAGGAATCCTGCCACTTTACAGAAGTAAAGGAAGAAACAAATTCTGCTGATGTTAACATACTGAAGAAAAAAGTCCAGGAACAGCAGAGAAGAGTTATAATGAAGGTATCAGCAAGCGGTGAGACACCAGACCACCCCTGTATCTCAAAGAGATTTCAGCACAAAAGGCAGTTTGAATTTAGAGACCCAGGAAACCTCAGATGCTGTCCAAAATATAAAAATGTCTTTTTCTCTAATAAACGTTTTAAGCCAAATAGTAAAAGCAAGTTGCTCAGGTACCTTCTTTCTTAGGCCACACCCTCATATTTGAGAATCTGGGTACAGGATGAATAATAGAGCTATCATCCATTGTGTGCTAATTATGGGCCAAACACATGCATTACGTCTTTTACTAATTCAACAAATGTTTACTGAATGTTTTCCAGGATCCAGGCACTGGGGCTAGAGCTGCAAACAAAACAGACACCCTACTTGCCTTCCCAGTGTTTATGGTCTAATAACTTACAGAATGAGACCTGACACAGTGATGGGAGGCGATGAGGAAGGCAAGTCCAGACTGAGGAGGGAGAGGAGCGGAGAAAAGCCTCCCTGAAGTAGTCATGTGAGGGGAAACTCAGAACTTGCAGGAAAATCTGGGGAACAGCACATCCAGCTCTAAGAAGGGGACACAGATGGGAGGTGTAAGAAGCCCTAGGATGCAGATGTCTCTGCATCTGATGGTGTACTTGGGTTCCCGAGCAGGGCAGACTGGGAGGAAAAAGCTGGAGGCAAAACAAAGGAGAACAAGAACAAGAAACTGCTAGCACACTGGTCTCTGCCTCTCACTGCATCTAAACACTTCTGCAGGGAATAATGGCTTCTGCTTCACTGCCAGCTTCCAGGTCTTGCACAAATATCTGTCCTGGCCAACTCTAACATGCAACCATGAAGGAAGTGTAGATCCACCTTAGGCCCCTGTCCACCCCTTGTCAAACTGGCTTCTTACTCACCTCTTCTAGCCACATCCAACCCCCTATAGCAAAACCTAGCCTTCACCTACGATAAAGCAGCTATTCTTGGTACAACTGAAAACACCCTAAGCCTCTCCCCCTAAAAGATATGAAGTCCCATATGTCCCTTTATCTACGAGGAATGTTTATTCCTTCTCTACATGAATCATATTCCCTTTTAACACCTTAGGAGATATGCTGAACGACTATTAACACATTTTATGTTCACTAACAGGAGTATGGAGGTGGAAGAAAAGAAAGAGTCGGTATTATATAATATAATTTGCAAAGTAGGTACCGAAATAAGGAACCACTTCTTCTCCCGAAATATTTGGATTTCTTTCTAATAGAAATCCAAGTCGTGACTGGCTTTCTAAATGGCGGTTTGGTAAAAATCAATATCCTTAATGGTCTGTGATGGGCGCGCGCTAGCGGCGGGACCGCGGAAGGGCCGAGCATCGTCCTGCAGCCTCGCCCGCACCCCCCCAGCCCCCGGGACCGCAGAGCCAGGCGTAGCTGCGGGAGGCCTTGAAGCGCCAGGAGGGACTTTGGCGCTGCGACCTGCGAGTTTTATTTCAAGACATTATCCTAAGGAAATTACCATGAATGTGTAGCTAAATATTGGTACCCCTAAGCAAGAGAAGGGGATTGGTTAAATTATTGCACCTCCAGATGACAAAGTAATACATGCAACCATTAAAAATGGTTTTTTGAAATAGTGAATGACATAGAAAGACTTTCATTATTAAGTGAAATTAAAAGTAGGTACCTAAATACTATGCATGGTGTGAGCATGTTTTGAAAAATTAGTATGGAAAGCAAAATAAGGTTGAAAGTACTGTAAAGTACCCATATTGAATCTACATAATAACAAGAAGCTGTTAATAATAATTAAATAGAATAATATTCAGCCGTAAAAAACAAGGAAATCCTAGCATTTTCCAACAATTTGGACGGACATTGAGGGTATTATTTTAGGTAAAATAAGTCAGAGGAAAACAAATAATGTGATCTCATATGTGGGAACCTCCCCCTCCCAAAAAACGTCTTAGATACAGAGACTAGATTGATGGTTTAAGGGGCAGGAATAGGTGAGTGAGATGGGTGAAAAGGGTAAAAAGGTTCAAATTTCTAGTTATAAATAAGTCCTGGGAGATGTAATGTACAGAATAGTGACTATAGTTAATAACAGTGTGTTGTCTATTTGAAAGTCACTAAGATGGTAGATCTTAAAAGTTATATCACAAGAAAAAAAATCTGTAAATATGTGTAGTGAGGGACGTTAACTAGATTTACTGTAATGATCATTTTGCCATATATACATATATTGGATCATTATGTTGTACACTGGAAACTAATAAATGTTATATGTCAATTATATCTCAATAAAAATAATAATGCAATTTAACTTACAAACAGGAATTTACTGTGAAGAAAAAATAACAAAAGAATAAACTAAGGAAAATATTTGCAAAACAAAGCAGATAACCTCTTTAATACATCACTTGGAATCAATAAAAAAGGGATTAACAATGTAATAGCAAAATTGAAAACATATTTAGAGAAGTAAATAAAACTGATTTTTAAACATTTGACATGTTAGATCTCTCTCATAGTAAGAAAAACACAAACTGAAACCAAATCTAAGTGTAAGTTTTTAAAGCTATGTGCTTGGCAAAGATCAGAAAGTTCAACACATTGAGTTGGCAAGAGTATAGGAAAACAGGCATTCTAATTTATATTCCTATTGCTGGTGGGAGTATAAATTGCTGAAAACTCCATGAAGTGAAATAGGCATACCCAAATTTTAAATGCATAGGACTTTGAACCCAACAATTTTACTTAAAGGAATTTATTCCCTAGTTATGTTCAATCATGTGTTAATGATATATGTATAGAGAGATGCATTACAGTATTTCAGCATTTTTCATAATAGGAACCAACTGGAAACAACTTAGGGACTAGTTAAATTACAGCATAGCTATACAATGTAATATTCTGTAATGGTTAAAAATAGTAAGGCATCTCTTCATACATTTATATGGAAATATCTCCAAGATACATTAGTGAAAAATTCAAGGTATATAATGATGTGATTGAACACTACCATTTCATAAAAATAAAATTAGAAATGTATGTGCATGTATATGAGTCTAAGTCAGTGTGTATACACACAGATCATACACAGGCTGACACTCACATGCCTATGTGATCATAGAGCACATCTGATAGGGTACTACAACAACCACAACAAAAACCAGATAAATTGTTTCCCTATAATGCTGAGGGCAGACATGGGTAGACATGCTCCCAGCAGCCAATTAATTCTAGATCTTTGCCTCAACCTTGCCCGTTTTTCCTTTTCTTCATATTCAAAAAGGTACTACCACTTATCCTGTGGATTATGTCAGACAAGGGGAAATCAGGTTACTTCATTCTCTTTTCCTCACCTCCCCTACATTAAATCAATCATTAAATTTTACCTCCAAAACATACCTCAGCTTTGTCTATTTCTGTGGTAGAAGATGCTGGTTGTCTCCATTGCCCTCTGTCATAAAACCCTAGGTTTTCAACTAGACCTGTAGTCTTAGAATAACCATTTTATTTTCCAACTCTCCTTGCAACCACATGGGGCCATGTGACTAAGTTCTGTCCGATGATCTGTAACTAAAAGTGTCAAGTGTAATTTCTAGGAATGCCCTGAAAGGGAGGGGACATACCCTTTGGTTCCCTTCCTCATTCACGTTGACTGTAATAAAAACAACATGGCTGGAATTAGAGCAGCCGTCTGGACCAGGAGGTAGAGGCCACATGTTGAAAAACAAGATGGAAGGATCTGGTCCCTGGTATTCAAAGCCACCAATCTAATTTTAGGCTAACTGTGCAGACTTCAATTAAATGAGCAAGAAACAAACATCTTATCTGCCCAAGCTACTATAATACAGAGTTTTCAGTCACAGCTACTCCTGATCTCAAATGATAAAAAGTCTCTCCATTTCAATCACCAACCACTTGGTCCAAGCCAAACTCATCTCACCTGAACTATTGCAACAGCATCCTAACTTGTTTCTTCCACATCCAGTCTTGACCTTTCCATTCAATTCTACACACTCCAACCAGAGTATTCCTATAAAAATATACACGTGATTAAATCACTTATGTTTACCATCCTCTAATGAATTCCTGTTGATTTTAGGACAAGTTTAAAATTCTCAAGACAGCCTATTCAGTCTCCCATTGGCCCCTACAACTTGGACTCATCCTTTGCTAGTTACCCACCCCACAATCTGGACTATGGTTACATCCAGTGTAAATCTCTTCTCCCCAGTGCCCACTGCCGGCCTAACTCCTACTAATCTTTCAGGTCACTGATAAATTGTAACTTCCCGGGGAATTATAGTGAGGAGCCACGTCCTCATGACACCTCGCACTATTCTTGATAGTCCTTTCCACCTATGTAATTATTTGTGCAATTGCCCTTTAATGTAGAGGTTTCCAGTGGTGTATGGGTCTAAAGCGCCTACAGACAAAGTCCACGGCTCATATGGCATTTTCTTTTTCATTAAACTTGAAGAACATTAGTCAGTACATCCTCTTTTGAGTTTGTCACAGTTTCCACCAATTCATGTCATGTCACTAACTTGGGTCCGTTTCCTCTATTCTCTAGGCCTTTTGCATCTTTGGCCTGTTTCCCCCACCAAACAAGAAGCTCCATTAGAATAAGGATGGTCTTGTCTCCACATGATTCTATGCTATCTTTGTGTGTGTGTGTGTGAATGGATTTTTCCCCCCAGGTTTATTATGTAAAATTATTACAGTTTGACTGCACATACACTTTTACATGCAATATAATGTGTATGCTGTCTATCTTAATATGTCTGGGACATATTAACGTATCGTAGAGATCCTTATCCAATGATTGAGGGCAAGGAATAAACTAACCTTGCTCCATTTTTAATAGACATTTTTTCTTTTTTGGGGTATCATTTACTATAAGGAGATAAATGTGGGAAGCATCGATTTGGTTATTACTGCACACCAAATTTTGAACAAATTTAGCACATGATTCTGAACTTTTGAAGCAAACATTCACCTTCTTTTCTACTAGTGGACTAAACAGAAAGCAAAATCATATTTACACTTTTGAAAGCTCTGAGAAGAACACACGAACACTTCATCAGGGCCATGTTAGTTCTACCCTCAAGGAGTTAGGCACCTCAATGTCAGTGACCCAATTCCACTTTGGCTTTTTAAATTCAAGATGCTCCAAAATGTACGTTTCTATAAAAATCCTGTCCTTGCCAATGGCAACAACAAAAATAAATCTAGATCAACTGTTGAAAATTCTTACCACATCAAACAGGATGCTTAGTACAAAACAGGAAGTTTTGCTTTATATCAATAATTTAAAAGTGAAGATACAGAATAACACATCCCCAAACTCTTTAGATATTTTATTTTATGTTTTCTATTTCCTCAACTCTTGAAATAGCAGTTGAGGACTGCTATTTATTTTCTTATTTTTTGAGGTTATGAAAACTAGAGACTCTTCTAAAGAGTCTTCTACATTTCGACAGAGAACACTGGAGATGAGTCACTTCTAAAAATTACAATTCCAGGTTCTCCACCCCTACACATCATTATACATTTTCACTGCTTTCAAAATTTCTTATTCCACACACACATACACACGTGCACACACACATACATTTGGTTAGTTTCTCCTCACTTGGTGAAGACTGAAATCTTGTTAACATCTCTGAGCATTGTAAAGTTATCTAAGCTCTAGATAAAAATACCAGAATCCTTAAAAAAAAATTCCCCTGTATAGAGAGAGGGAGGGGTGGGGGTTTGGGGAAGAGAGAGGGGGAGAGAGAAATCAGTTTAAACTTAAAATGTAATGTTCAAAATCTAACTTTTAAATGGAATATAAGTAGTTTCTTAAAAGATCTAGATGGAAAATATTTCCATAAGCAAAATAGTGAAAAATATTTATTTCTTGCCATTAAAACAAAGTAAACCCAGTGATGTTAATGAAAGTCAATAATAAATTTGACAGAACTGGTGTCATGGGTTTTATTTTTTTTCATCAGTGTAATGTCTCACCAAGTATGAAAACCAAGACACCAGACCACTAGTTTAGTTCTGTGTTTGTTCAGCTAGCTAAATGGCTTGTTGAAACATGATACGTTTTTCTATTTTTCTTCATTTCCCTTCTACTCATACTTTGTTAAATTGATTCGGTAACTTCAGCTCTCCATCTTAAAATATCTCTACTGGCCTTTTCTTCAATTCACTGGAAAGACAAATCACATTGTCTAAAAGTTATAAATCATGGGCTGTTTCTTTTTCGCTGAGAGCAATCTGTCCAGCCACCCTCTGCCCTTCAAAAATGCGTTTCCACAAAACTTGAAGTTCTCTAAATTACCTTCACACCATTTTTCAGATGATTAAGTTGTTCTATGTTTCCATTAGATGTCTCAGAAAATCCAAAATCATTTGACTCCGTCACTGATGCACTCACTAATAATAATTAAAACAGCCAGTGTTTATTGAGCACTCACTCTCCAACAGGTGCTGTGTTAAGCATTTTATATGTGCAATCTCATATTACTTCCCAATAATCCACTATTAGTCAAGAATCTTTTGGTTGCAAATGGCAAGAATCCAGCTCAAAAAATTTTAAGGAAAAGAAAAAGCATAGACTTGTGTACCTGGAGGTCTTAGAACATAGTTAGCTTAAGACATGACTGGATCCACAGTCACAATGATGTCATCCGGACACTTTCTTCTCTCAGCTCTACTTTCTTCTAAGATGCTTTATTCTCAGGCTATCCCTATGTTATTAGGAGATGAATGACATTAGCTCCATATTTACATCCTGTCCACAAAAAAACCTGCACTGGACTGACTTGTGTACCCTCCCAACCAAATTCATATGTTGAACCCCCGAACCCCCAGTGTGACTCTTCTGGGGTTAAATGAGGTAGGAAGGATTGGTGTCTTTGTAAGAGAAGAAGGAGACACCAGAGAGCTTGTTCTCTCCACCATGTGGGGACACAGCAAGGAGGCAGCCACCTACAAGCCAGGAAGAGTCCTCACCAGAAACCAACCATACTGGCGTCTTGATTTTGGAAGCCTCAGCTTCCAGAACTGTGAGGAATAAGTCTCTGTGGTTTAAGCCATTCAGTTTATGATATTTTATCATGGCAGCCCAACTGACTAATACACAACCCTGGAAGGGTTGCCCCGACACCTCAGCAAAAGTCCCAGAATTGATTTTGATTGGCCTTGTTCAGGGCACATGTCCACCACTGAACCAATCGCGGTGGTGAGTGTTCTCTTATTACCAGGTCTAGGTCACCTGCTGACCCTTTGAGCTGCTTCTGTGAGATCAGTCTTACTTGAACTATTTGGATCAAAGTTAAGGTGAGGTTATTTCCAATAGGAAAATTATTACCAAAAAAAAAAAAAAAGAGAGAGAGAGAGAGAGAGAAAGTGATGCAAGGAAAAACAAAAACAAAACAGGAGCAGGTAACTTCAGAAACACTATGGAGAAGATATTTCCATTTTCTATAAGAGGAAACAGGCTGAGTGAGGTGAAGTGACTTGCTGAAAAATTCAAGTCTGGCAAGTGGCAGAGCTGGGTGGGATTCAGACTCTCAAGTCAACTCTGAGCCACTGCACTCTTCAACCTCCTTGATGATGAAGACCTTAGGGAATGACATATAATGCTATTTGAGCCTTCTTCATGGCCAGCTGCTTTGCTTCCTTTATCACAGGGAAATTTAGCAAGATGCTAAATAAGTAATATGCCTCTTACTCTGTAATTTTTATCAAAGTGATTAAAAACAACCCCCTCCCTAGCCAAAACAAAAACAAGAAATGATAACTTTTCTGGACTGGCTCAATGGTGCATTCTGCCCAGCAGCATCTTCAATAGTACAGTTGTAATTTGCCCCTGGTTACAATCTTTTCAGGAACAACATTTCCCAAGTACTTCAGGGTCCTTTAATCTGTGACTATATCAAAATACTTTTAATCTCTTAATACTATTTCTCTTGATTTACTGTCCACCACAGGAAGTAGTATCTCCTTTTATTTACCCTAAGGATGACTTGCTTAATTAAGCTCCAGGGAAGGCTGCTTTCTCTTTTGTTCAGGATTTGGTGAAACAGTTTCTTTTGCTATCCAGATCAGACAGTTGATCTTATAGATTAGATGGGAATTTATCTCCTGATTCACCTCCCCTTTTTCCAGGCTAGATCTTGTGCAGTTAAACTTATCCTCATGAGCCATCCCTCCCAGGACATCTTTCCTGAAAAAAAAACTGCACTTAGCATTTGAGATGTGGCTCATAACCATTTCAAGAAAAAGATGCTCCAAGACAAAGCTCCAATAGAGCCAAAGTCCAAGCCTTCTCAGTGTCCCTGTCAGATCAACCAGGAACAGAATCATGGTGGGGTGGAGGAGGCACTGGAGATGCAGAAAGAAGTTGGTAAGCAGTAGGCAGCTGAAGGGATCCTCATCCATTGGATTTATAATAAAGCTAGATTCCACAGCAGAGATGGAGTCTAGAGCATTCGTGGAAACCCTTCAGGCTGTTTAGTTGTGGGTACCATCATGGTTTATCACAATCTTACTGTAAGAGCAAAAGCCTCTTGTAAGGTGATCAAAAATGCATTCTTTATAGGAAAATGTTATAGGAAAATACAAAAAGAAAAGAATGCCTGTTAAAGACATTAGATTGTAGAGTATCAAGTCACCAGGGCAGATAGGCGACTGGTTTCCTAGAACAAGATTTTGTTTCATTAATGTTTACCAGAAAATTACTTTAGTGTTTTACTGGGAATGTTAATTTCTTCCCAGAAAAGAGGTTGCACATTACATCATATACAAAGATTCCTTCCTACACCAGGTTTGGGACAAATTCTCTTTTATAGCAGTCAGAGTGTTTAAAGGTAATGGCCATGGAAGTCATGTGACAATGTGAAGAATTGGAAGCTGAACAGCAGAGTGGTTCTGTGTGTGGGTTTTGTGGCCAAATCAACCTGGGTGTTCAACTTTAAGCGTCAGTTTATTCATATGTAAAATGAGGGTGATAATCACTATCTCATTGGGGAGGGAATATTAATAAATACTATTTTATTCTTGTTATTTTCTCTGAATTTTTATAATTGATCACTTTTATATTGATCACTTTCATAGTCATCATAATAAATAATATTTATTATAATGATAAAATCTTCATAGCAACCAGGATCTGTGTTTATACCTACCATGGCCCCTTTCAAGGCCCCAAGGTAACTTATAAAAATTTAGAAAATATTTGGGCACCAAGATCTTAGGAAACATTGAACACTGAGTTTCCCACACTACAGGACTCAGACAAAGTCCTAGATCAAATCCAATTCTGAGCAAAGTTTTCACATACACAAAAATGTGTAAGTAGAACTGATTCCTCCCAAAAGCCCATTACCATGGTAACCCACTAAACAAAATAGGCTCAAAGGAAGTATTTTTAAGGCTTTCTTATTCAGAGACCTTGGTGCAGAAATCTTCTTTGTCTTCTAAACAGACTGTCGGCAAGTTCCTGTTGCTCTCTGTCAAACATCAGAAGTCCAGATCAACTCAGGCTTATAGTCACACAAGGGAACATATTTTCTTCCCTTTCTCCACCTTCAAACTTGTCTGGAGACTGCAGCCACCTTTGGTTTGGTGGCCTGCTTGTTCAACAGTGGAGGCCTCTCCAGCATGAAAGAAAAAAGAGAATCCATCCGGCCACTGTCCTTTCATTCTGGGAGCCCCCTGAGCTGCCAGGACAGAGGCACAGCAAGCCCCACCTCAACTACATCAGGCCTCTGTATGATGAGCCATATGGCTCCTTGGCAAAAGCAATGTCCATATTTTAAGAAATAAATTAAAGAAGCATTTAATGGAAATGCAAACGTTACATTTTAAAATGCTGGGTTAAATCCTTTTCTGTTTTACAGTCAATAATGCACTTACATCACCTATCTCAACAATCATCACACTTTAGTGTAATTCCCTATTTAATCATCTAATGCCCTTACTGGACTGAGCTGGGGGTTCTGGA
Organism: Vicugna pacos; assembly: GCF_048564905.1. Taxonomy (NCBI): domain Eukaryota; kingdom Metazoa; phylum Chordata; class Mammalia; order Artiodactyla; family Camelidae; genus Vicugna; species Vicugna pacos. The sequence continues at coordinate 68,741,227 of NC_132997.1, read as the reverse complement.
AAGAGCTGTGTGTGCCTTGTTCAGTGCTATGCTATCTGGAGCCCAGCTCGGTGCATGATGAGCCAATGTACAGAGCACAGGTGACCAAATAAATACTCAACCGTAGTTGATTACTTGAAATTGTAGAAGACAAAATGTACCAGACATTTAAGGAGATGGTGATTTTATTTAGATTACTGCAACAGGGAGAATATTCATTTTGTCAAAGAAAGGGAGGGGATCTGGGCTTTCATAGAGTTGGGGAAACAAAGGAGTCATCCTTGAGTCTCATGCAGGACAGAGACAGGTCCTACCTTGGCATATGTGGGGCAGTTAGCCATTTCCCAGAACACAAGGGTGGAGGGGATTTCTCCACCAATGCTGCTCCTCTAGGAACACAGTGCTCAGATAAAGTGCAACATTATCAGAACAAAGTCTGTAAAACATTTAGCACCGAGACTAGGAGCACTCAGTAGGCCCTTCTAAGTGGTAACAACTGTTGTATCAAATCAGCAGAAGAGTAAAGGGGTCCTTCCCAGGACCACATCACTAAGTTTCCTCATCAGTCGCTGTTCCCACCGGTGCCTGAGGTTCTCGGCTGCTTCTTACTCTAGGCTGCCTTCCAGGCTCCTGGCAATTTAAAGGACCCTCACTGGTTTCCTCTCATCACTCTCACTTATCAGATGATGCCTACTTATCAGGCCATCTCCCTTGGAGGCCCGTCTCTATCCAGCACAGTGCCAAGAACGTCCCACATAGTACGTGCTCCATAAACATAGATTAATCTATGACAGAGAGCCCGAGCTTTAGAAAATCAAATGTCACACTTATGATAACAATGTCCCTGTTTCCCCTCTTGATAATGCACATATTTGTCTGCAGAAAGATGTGGGCTTATGCCATTAGGCAAGAATTTACCTAATGTGACTCCTATGTCACATTTTAGAATCATCCTTTTAAAACATTGAATGCTCCTGTGCTAAACGCATTACATTGCCCATGCCACACTTAGACTCATCTACCACCTTCCCATACATTAACACAGCCTCCTAAGTCTTCCCTGCAATTGGTGCTCATTGGCTTGGTTTTTCCCTACTCAGAATAGAGTCCAGCATTAACTGCAGAGTTGGAGATTTTACTGTACAAGCCCTTCAATGGATCATTTATAAAGGTATGAAACAAGACTGACCCAGACCAACCCCTGAGGAACCCCACCGTGTTTACCCTTTTCCTTCTAAACAGTGTGCATTTCTACCTACTCATTTTGCTTCCTATCTCTAAGCCAGTACTGAATCTGAGACAAAGTACCCTCACCCAAACTATGGTGACAATAGTTCCTATTAAATTGTACTTTGGGGTCTCACAGAGAACAAAATGCCACCTGAGGGGCAGAGGAAATTCATAGTGTACTGATGTGACATTTTCCTCCTCACTGTGCCATTTAAGAACCATTTAACCCAAAGGTTAAATGCTGTTCCCATAGAAATTCAGGCACAACAGATGGCCAGCAGAGGCACAACAGAATATTCAAAACCCAGGTTTCATCAGGAGCATTTATTTAGTAGATGGGGTTTCAGAATCCTGAAGACTTCAGCATGAAGATGTGCCCATTTAGGACAGTTGCTTTCTTTGGAATGAGGCTTTGTCAATTGTTTTATAGAACTTTGGAGGACTCTATAGGAATTTAATATCCTTAATACCTATGAGCCAAAAATTACTCTCCTTAGCTCAGCTTGCACCTGCGCTACTTTTAGCACTTGTTAACTTCAAGACTCATCAAGGAGGACTCGAGCAGCCCTCCTGTTTAGAGCCCTCTCCTCTACCCCCACTGCAACTAGAAAGCCTCTCTGTCATTGAATTTCTCATCCTGTGAGGCAATTATTTGCTTATGTATTTCTCCAGAACATGAGTTGATTTATGGTGGGGATCACATTGCATTCATCTCTGTGTCACAAGAGCCTAGAACATAGTAGGCACCTACCACATATTTGTTGAATGACTGAATGAATATATAAATGAACAAACAAACCACACATCACCCTTCCCCATCCCCAGCATAACCATTCTACTTGAAACAGGAGCCACGAAATGGGAGCAAGGCTTATGAAGGAAACCAGGCAAGTAGCCAATATGTTTCACCCCTGCAGAGTGAGAAAGCACAGAACCTAGGCAAAAATCCAAATTAGCACATAACTAAGTTTCCAACCCCATTTTTCTATCCACTTCCCCTTTTCCCCTGACAGCGCTGCCCAAGACTCCCATGCCAAACACCACCTGTCTGCTAGATCTGCCACACCAATATACCACAGCCTGGGGGGGCTTAGGTAACAGAAATGTATTTCTCACAGCTTTGGAGGCTGGAAATCTGAGATCAACACATTGGCAGGTTTGGTTTCTCCCGAGGCCTCTCTCTTTAGCTTGCAAGGTGGCCATCTTCTCACTGTGTTCTCATGTGGCCTTTCCTCTGTGTGCACACATCCCTGGTGTCTCCTCCTCTTGTAAAGATACTAGTCCTCTTGTAAGGATTAGGGCCCCAACCTTATGATCTCATTTAGTATAACTACCTCTTTAAAAGTCTATCTAAAAATACAGGCACATTGGAGATTAAGATTTCAACATATAATATGGGGGGGGGGCAAATTCAATCCACAACCACCCCATGCCCAACTGTAGCCCCAAGGTGGCCTAAGTTCCAGAATGACCTCTTACCCTTTTCCCTCCCAGCCCCTATCAAAGGATTCCCTCCTAATCCAAATCAAGGCTCCCACTTTCAGGGCATTTTTCAGTCCATTTGCATCCATTCATTCAGTAAATATTTATTGCATATCTACTGTGTGCCTAGCCTTTGAGACATATCAGTAAATAAAACAAACAAAAAATATCTGATCTCAGGGAATTTTCATGGTAGGTGGTGATGACAATAAATGATAAACACAGTAAATTACACAATATGTTAAAAAGCTGTAAGTGCTCTGGAAAAAAGGAAAAAAGAACAGGTAAGGGAGGCTGAGGATGGGATGAAGAGGCAGTTTGCAGTATTAAATAGGGTGGTCCAGGTTAGCCTTATTGAGAAAGTGATATTCGAGTAGACATAAAGAAGGTGACAGATTAGGTCAAGCATACATCTTGGGTGTAAAGAGATGTAAAGGAGACAATCAGGCAGAGCCATGGCCGGGGTATGCCAGGGCTGGAGAAGTAGCAAGAAATCAGTGCGGCTGGAGAGAGATGGGAAGAATAGTAGCAGATGAGGTCAAGGAGGTAAGGGGCCAGAGTGGGGAAGCCACAGTGGGCCATTATAAGACCTTTGAAATTTACTTTTAGCATAATAGGATTTTGAACAGATAAATGACTTGATCTAACTTATGTTTTAAAAGATCATGCTTGACATCAAAACATAAAATGTGGCAAGGGAGGTGGTAAAAGGGTAGAGTTTCTGTATGCAATAAAGTTATCAGTATAAAATAGACTGATACACACACACACACACACACTCAAATTAAAAACTGTCAACCAAGAGTACTCTATCCAGCAAAACTGTCCTTCAGAAATAGAGATGAAATAAAGACTCTTTTGGACAAAAGTTGCAGGAGTTCATCACTACTAGACATGCCTTTCAAGAAATGCAGAAAAAAGTTCTTCAAGCTGAATTAAAGGATGCTAATCAGTAATAAGAAAAGAGATGAACATATACAACACACTGGTAAAGGTAAATATATAGTCAAATTAAAAATACTCTAATACTGTAATATGTTGGAGTGTTAATCACTTAACTCAGCACAAAGGTGAACGGATTAAAGTATTAAAAATAACTAGAGCCACAATAATTTGTTAATGAACATACAATAAAAAAGGTAAATTATGACTTCAAAGACAAAAGAGGGGGAGTAAAATGAAAGAATTTTTGTACGTGATTAAACTGTTACCATTACACAACAGACTTCTATCCATAAGATGTTTTACATAAATTTTGTGGTAACAACAAAGTAAAAACCTACAGCACATAAACAAAAGATAAAAAGAAGGGAATCAAAGCACATCACTACAGAATCGTCAACTAACAGAGGATGGCAGCCAGAGAGGAAAAAAAGGAAGAAGGAAAACACAAAATAGTCAGAAAATAATTAGTAAGGTGACATTAGTAAGTCCTTACCTATCAATAATTACTCTAAATGTAAATGGATTAAATTCACAAATCAAAAGGCATGGAGTGGATTAAAAAAAAAACAAAAACAAAAAACCAAGACCCAGCTATATACTGCTTTCAAGAGACTCATTTCAGCTTTAAAGACACACAAGGCTCAAAGTAAAGAATGGAAAAAGATATTCCATTCAAACAGAAACTAAAAGAGAGCAGGGATAGCTATACATATGTCAGACAAATTGACTTTAAGCCAAAAAACATAACAAGAAACAAAGAAGATAATTATATGATAATAAATGAGTCAATTCATCAAGATGAAATAATAATTGTAAATGTATATGCATCCAACATTGGAGCACCTAAATATATTAAGCACATACTAACATACACAGGCAGAAATAGACAACAATGCAACAACAATAGGAGATTTCAGGATCCCACTCTTAACCATAGGTAGATCATCCAGGCAGAAAGTCAATAAGAAACATTGGACTTCAACTACAGTTTAGACCAAATGGACCTAATATATATAGAATTTTAGCAGCAGAATGCACATTCTTCTCAAGTACACATGAAGCATTCTCTAGGGTAGATCATACGTTAGGTCACAAAACAGTCTTTACGAATTTAAGAAGATTGAAATTATGCTAAGTATTTCTTCCAACCACAATGTTATGAGACAAGAAATCAATAATAGAAGAAAAGCTGGGAAGTGCACAAATTTGTGGAAATTAAACAACATACTACTGATCAAAGAAGAAATCAAAACAGACATTTAAAAAATCTTGAAACAAATGAAAATGGAAACAAAACATATCAAAACTTATGGGCTGCAGCAGAAGCAGTTTTAAGAGTAGCAATACACAACTACATTACTAAAAGAGAAAGATCTCAAGTAAACAATCTAACTTTACACATTGAGGGATTGGAAAAGAACAAACTAAGTCCAGAGTTCGCAGAAGTAAGGGAAAAACAAAGAGCAGAGCAGAAATAAATGATTAGAGACCAGAAAAACATTAGAAAAGATCAGCAAAACTAAGAGCTGGTTTTTCAATAAATTTGACAAATGTTTAATTAGACTAGGGGAAAAAAAAAGAAGACTCAAATAAATTAAATGAGTATTGAAAGAGGAGACATTATAACTGATACCACAGAAATACAAAGGATTATAAGGAACTAGTCTAAACAGTTACATGCCAACAAATCAGATGACCTAGAAGAAATGGATAAATTCCTCAAAACATATAAGCATGTATCTAGAAATACACATGAAGAATCATGAAGAAAATAGAAGATCTGAACAGACCATATAAAGATTAGGGAGGTTGAATCAGTAATCAAAAACCTCCCAATAAAGAAAAGTCCAGGGTCGGATGATTTCGTTAGTGAATACTACCAAACATATAAAGATGAATTAATACCAATCCTTCTCAAATTTTCCCCAAAAACTGAAGAGGAGGAAACACTCCCAAACTCATTTTATAGAGCCAGTATTACCCTGATACCAAATTCAAATAAGGACACGACAAGAAAAGAAAACTACAGGCTAGTATCCCTGATTAAGTATAGATGCAAAAATTTTCAACAAAATACTAGCAAGCCAAATTCAACAGCAATATTAAAAAGATGATACACTATAATCAAGTGGGATTTATCCTTGGGCTTCAAGGATGGTTCCACATACATAAATCAATAAATATGATATACCATATTAATAGAATGAAAGATGAAAATCATATGATCATTTAAATATGCAGAAAAAGCATAGGATAAAATGCAATATATTTTCATGATGAACAAATCTCTCAGCAAATTGAGTATAGAAGGAACATACCTCAACGTAACATAGGCTCTGTATGACAAGCCCAGAGCTAACATCATACTCAGTGATGAAAGGTTGAAAACTTTTTCTCTAAGATCAGGAACAAAACCAGGGTGTCCACTTTCACCACACTTATTCAACACAGTACTAGAAGTCCTAGCTAGAGTAATTAGGCAAGAAAAATAGATAAAAGGCATTCAAATAAAACAGGAAGATGTAAAATTGTCTCTGCAGATGATGTAATCATGTGTACAGAAAATTCTTAAAACTCCACCAAAAAAAACTATTAGAACTTCTAAATGAATTCAGTAAAGTTGTAGGATATAAACTCAACATACACCATTCAGTTGCATTTTTATACACTAACCATGAACAATTTGGAAAAAGAAAAAAGTAGACAATCCTATTCACAGTAGCATCAAAAATGATATCATACTTGGGAATAAATTTAACCAAGGAGGTGAAAAATCTGAACATCTAAAGCTATAAAACATTAAAGAAGACAAAAAGGAAAACTCTCATGTTCATAAATCAGAAGAATTAATATTGTTAAAATGTCATTTTACCCAAAACCATTTATAGATTCAATGCAACACTCATCAAAATTTCAATGGCATTTTATACAGAAACAGAAAAAAAATCCTAAAATTTGTATGAAACCACAAAAGACCCAAATAGCCAAAGCAACCCTGAGAAAAAAGAACAAAGCTGGAGGCATCATGCTTCCTGATTTCAAACGGTATTACAAAGCTATAATAATCAAAATAATGGCATAAAAACAGACACACAGACCAATAGAACAGGATTGAGAGCACAGAAGTAAACCCATGCATACACTGTCAACTAATATTGGCAAAGGAGACAAGAACACTCTTGGGGGAAAGGATAGTCTCTTCAACAAATGGTGTTGGGAAAACTGGATAACCACATGTAGAAAAATGAAATTGGACTCCTATCTTACACCACTCACAAAAATTAATTTGAAATGGATTAAAGATTTAAACATAAGACTTGATACCATAAAACTCCTAGAAGAAAACTCATTCTCATTTACACTGATCATGGCATTGTTTTTTGGATATGACACCAAAAGCACAAGGAACAAAAGCAAAAATAGTGATTCTACATCAAATTAAAAAGCTTCTGCACAGCAAAAGAAACAATCAACAAAATTAAGAGGTAATCTATGAAATGGGAGAAGATATTTGCAACCACATATCTGATAAGGGGTTAATATCCAAAATATGTAAAGAATTCATACAACTAACTCAATAGCAAAAGAATACAAACAGCCTGATTTTTAAAATGGGAAAAGGATTGAATATTTTTCCAAGGAAGACATACAAATGGCCAACAGGTACATGAAAAGATGCTCAACATCATTAATCGTCAGGGAAGTGCAAATCAAACCTACAGTGAGATAGCACCTGTTAGAATGGCTATTATAAAAAAGACAGGAGATAAGTGTTGGTGAGGATGGGGAGAAAGGGGAACCCTTGTGTACTATTGTTGGTATGTAAATTGGTATAGCCACTGTGGAAAACTGTATGGAAGTTCAGCAAAAAATTAAAAACAGAAAACTACTCTATATTTAAACTTCTGCACTAAAAATAGAACTACTACTACTCCCCATCAATGCCACTTCTGGGTACACATCTGAAGGAAATAAAGTTACTGTCTCATAGAGATATCTGTGCCCCCGTATTCTTTGCTGCATTATTCACAATAGGCAAGTCCTGGAAGCAACCTAAGTCCCCATTGACGAATGAAATTAATTGATAAAGAAAATGCAAAATATATACATATATTTGAATATTTTATAAAGTGGAATATTATTCTGCCATAAAAAGAAGAAAATCCTGCCATTTGCAACAACATGGGTGGACCCTGGGGGCATTTAGCTAAATGAAATAAGTCAGACAGAGAAAGACAAATACTGTATGTTTTCTCTCACACAGGAAATCTAAAAGAGTTGAACTCATAGACATAAAGAACGGAATAGTGACTGGCTGGTACTGGGCCAGAGGGGCAGGGGGTGGATATTGGCCAACGAGTACAAACTTCAGTTACAAGATGATTAAGTTCCAAGTGATCTGATGTATAACATGGTGACTATAGTAAACAGTACTGTATTATATACTTGAAAGTTGCTAGGAAAGTAAATCTTAAATGATCTCACTACCAAAAATATGGCAATTATGCGAAGTGATAACTATTTTATTGTGGTAATCATTTCATAAAGCATATGTATATCAAATTATCACATTTTATGCCTTAAACTTACACAATGTTACATGTCAATTATATCTTACTACCTCTGGTGAAAAGATCACTCTTGCTACTACCGTTCAGGAGACTTTAAGGAGGTATGAGTGGTGGGCTAAGGGGAGAAGCAGAGGGTAGTAAGGAGGCCATTGCCTCTTAATCCAAACAAGAGGTAAAGGAAGCATGGCAGTGGGGTGATGGGATCCACTCACTGCTTTGTTTTAAAAGAGAACCGGGCTGGAGGGGACAATCTACACCAGAAGAATGAATCTCTTTCAGTGTGATTTTGATAAGTGGCCTACCTGTGATGGGGAATTTTTGAGCAGGGACTCTTCCCAGGACAATCCAGTTCATCTCAGGTGGCACACCTGCATCTACCTGCTTCCAGGCCTCAACCCCAACAAAGGCCTTAACCTGCCCCTCAGCCTTGACTAATCTTTAGACTGATTACTTTCTGACTGCAGGCTCCCCTCTCCCTCAAAACACCAACTGACTTCCCTTTCTTAGAGCATTAACTTTAGAAAATATGCCATTCTAAATTCTTCCTCTGCCCATTTGAGGTATAACTCTTCTATAACCTAGGAATCATTCTCTAGGACAGGGTTGAGGGGGCAGTTGGGGGAGCCCTTGGAAATGTAATCATCAAAAAAGATATTTCCCTAATCTGTGGGCAGTAGGGGGCTAACGTCAATACGCAAACACAGGTGGCCTAATCACATTGGCCTACCTCCTCCCTAACATCCTCCAGTACTTTCCCATCAGCTCACCTCAATATTTAAAGCCCTCCAGACTTTTGTTTCCATGCAGTTGAATTCATTCTCTCCCCTGCTACACAGTCTGGACCTCCATTGCAATGGTCTCCAATTAAGTCTTCCTAGCATGCTTAACTTTGCCCAGTGCAATTTTTCTTTGCCAACCTTGTTTCTTTTAAGTAGACTTCCTCCTCTTGAGGCTTTGGGCACTGCCCAGCCTGTTCTCAGCAGACGAAGGGCAATCTCAATCAGAGCAGTTTCCTAGCTGCTACTTTGCAACTTAACTAACAGCCACAGCCTAGGAGATGCACTTGAGTTCCTTTTGTTTTGGGCACGATGGAGAACAGAGGCCAAACTGCATTATGCTGCATGAGGATGCACTCTTCCTTTATTTCTTTTTATCCAAACCTTCCAGTTACCCAAAGCTCAATTCTGTGTGTGGGTAGAAATAAAATTCCTTTTCTATGTTCTTGTATCTTAGTCAAGACAAATCATTTTCTGCCAGCCAAAATCTGGCAAAGAGACAGCATAACAGAGAGGAAAGAGCACCAGGTTCTGGTCCTGGTTCTGCCACTAGCCAGCTGGTTTAATCTTAGAAAATCCTTCACTCTTCTCGGGATATTCTTTTCTGAGTAGTGAGGAAGTACAGTGAAACCAAGAACTTGCCATTTTCATTTCGTATTCCTACTAATTACCAGGTCAAGTAACCTGGCTCCCAATGTGAGATGGGCCAGAGCCAACTCTCTCTGAGGAGGATATTTGCATAGTTACAGGCCCCCTGTCGCTCTTCATTATCTTGTATGTGTTTAAATATTGCCATAGTAGATCTGAGAATAAATTTTATTGCTGTCGTTTCTAAGCCCAAGAAAAAGAGTAATTCCATTAGTGGTTGCAATTTGTAATAATTCCATTGGCATATATGTTACTGCTACAGTAAATCAAAAACATAAAAGTATTTTAATTGTAGGAGTATTATCTATAGTAATTGGAGGGTAGGGATTAAGAGTAATAAGAACTCCAAGATAAATAATCCATAGAGATATTATACTAACCCATGAACCTGGGGTTGATTAAGTTATACAACAGGGGGCAAAATATTCACATTGTTTTCCCTCCTCCAACAATTCTGACAATGGCCCTGCCTTTCTCCTTAACTCCCCACTCACCTTTCACTTCTGTGCTTTATTATGCAGATGAGAAGAATGGTGAGAAATCAGCAGGAAAGCCTAGATTTCCACACACACCAAAAAAAAAAAAGGAAAAAAAATAAGAGAAAATAAAAGAGTGGAGACAGATAAATGAATCTGGGTTTGGAAGAATATTTAAAGTTGGAGTTGAGAGAAAATGAGAGCTTCTGGAAGCAAATTCTGCCCAGGAGGAACATATTGAGAGAGCTATGCCTGGGACAAATATTTGAAGTTTTGCTATACTTCAGGAATATTCTTTGCCACCTCATTACTGAGTAGTTTTTTTTTTTAAATTATGGCTTTGTTGTTGATATGCGTTTCTTTAGAATCATCCCCATACACAATCAGTGTACCATACAGGAAAGAAGTGAGACAGGATGGAGGGGGGCAGGGCACAGCCACTCAAGGAATGACAGCAATTTAACACCAAAATGGTGGAAGATTCAACTAGTTGGCCTTGAGGATTAAGAGATTTGACTTCTAGTAGACCTTGAGCATCATTATATGCTCATTGTAACAGCGTGATAAATAACATGCTCGCAGGCACCAAGGCAGTCTCAAGGATAACTGCAAAAGGCCAAAGAGTGGGCGGTGACCCAATTCCTGGGAATCTCAGCCCCTTCCCCAGGGCAGTTGGAATGGTCCCACCTATAGGCCTATGAAGCTACTGAAACCCTAAAAACTGATACCACCACACCTAGCGGCCTTTTTCAAGCCCTCCTCTTTGGAGATGGCCCGCACTCTGTCTATGGAGTGTGTACCTATTTTTACTTTAACCTGAGCACCCAATTCCCACACCTCTTTCCTTGCCTTTCTCTTGCCTTATACTCTATGCAGGAAGTATCTCTCTAAATAAATCTACCTTTACTCAACTGTGGCTCGCAATTGAATTCTTTCCTACGCGAAGCCAAGGTTCCACACCTGGCAGGGCACGTCCTAGGGGCTCAATCGAGACCTGGGACATGGCCCTCCTCATACCCCATGTCCGTTTTCCTGCATCAGAAGCACAAATGCCTGTTTTTATTCAAGTTATAGATTTCTTTAAAATCCTGAGTACTACTATCCTGCAGTCTGTAATTTATATTAAGTACAGCATTAACTGCTGGTTAGTTCCAAGCTACTCTCCTGAGTGGTCCATCACCCTAAGGGGAACATCACTCTATAGGTGGCAGCTAGTGTTTGAAAGACTGTGACAGAAAGCCACACCACACAGATGACACCTACAACTGTCTAAAAACCATCTTTAACAACTCCTAGTAGTGATAGTGAGCTATGCTTTTTCACTGATAAGGTCTTCAAGATACGTGGCTTGGCTAAAAGTGTTACAAAGGCTCTTCCTGCTCTAGCGCAAATAGAGTAAATAAATCTAGCAAATGCTGTAGTCTGTATCCTTTGAAATGTACCTCAGGCTTGATTCCACACAGAAGAGCTACTGATTTGGGGGATTCTTGCTGCTGGGATCTAACTGTAAAGTTAGCTGAGTTCAGAGTATTTTCACAGTTTCCTCTTCTGGAGGTATGGTGACAAAGATTTTCTCCTCTACCAAATTCCAATCAGTATCCTCTGAGCTCTTTGTCAACTAAGCCCCATCCTTGGGCATGTCCTCAAGAGCCCAATTTTAGCAAGAATCCTACTAAGGCAGTTTAGCCAGAATCTCCCATCCTGGGCATCTTCACACCTGATCAGGTCCATCACCCCCCACCATTCCCCAGGTGACGTCTCATCATCCTAGCCTGCCTTCAGGAAGAGTCCCATCAGATCATTTTACCCTTGATGTTTACTCTTAATTTTTCATCCACCAACCCCAGCACACACATTGTTCCTTAGCTATAAATTCCCACTTTTCCTTGCTGTGTTAGGAGTTTAGCCCAATCTCTCTCCCTCACAGAAAAACCCCATTGCACTATTCCCTGTACCCATCTCAGTAGTCCTGAATAAAGTCTGCCTTACTGATCTAACGAGCATCATGAAAAAATTTTTAACGATGGTCAAAAGACCTCCAAGATCAGATCCGATCACTTGGGGGCCTGCTTGCTACTAAATGTGAGCATGTGTGGCAGGTTTGGTCTGAAACTTGCTTTCATCAAAATCGTGTAGAAGTTATGAGCAGGAACATATAATCCTCTGTAGCTTCTAATCATTTAAAGCTACTTACATTTGCCAAAAAGAACCTAATGGTTGTGAGACAGGATGGAAGAGGGCAAGGCACAGCCATTCAAGGAATGCCACAGCAATTAACATCAAAAGGGTGAAACATTCAACCCCCAGTAGGCCTTGAAGCTCAGGATGATAAGAGATTTAACTTCTAGTAGATCTTGAGCTTCATTATACCCCATTGTGATATCAACATGGTGAATAACACGCCCACAGGCACCATGGCAGTCCCAAGGCTAGCCACAAAAGGTCATAGAGTGGGAAATGGCCAACTTCCTGGGAATCCCAGCCCCTTCCCCAGGCTAAGTGGTCCTTCCACTTATTAGCATATGAAGCCACCAAGCCCATAAAAACCAGCAACAGGGTGCCTCGCGGCGGCCCCCTCTCTCCCTCTTCGGAGACAGCCCACACTCTGTCTAAGTGTACCCACTTTTAATCTGAGCACCCAACCCCCACACCTCGTGGTCTTTCTCTTGCCTTTCAATGCATCTCTCTGAATAAATCTACCTTTACTCAACTGTAGCTCACTCTTGAATTCTTTCCTGTGTGAAGCCAAGGACCCACACTTGGCGGGGCACGTCCCTGGGGCTCAACCGAGACCTGGGACATGGCCCTCCTCATGCCCCACATCTGTTTTCCTGCATTAGTTGTACAAGAGCAAATTAGTTTGGGTCATTTCACAACACCTACCTCAGCGATGATGCAGACTGAGGGTCAGAATCTTGAAGATCTGTCCAGTTGCAACAGTCCACAATTTCCCAATTTCCCTCAAATGTGCACAGCATCTACCTCCCATGCCGGAAAACAATTATATAACCATGAAAATGCTCCTTGTCTTTCAATCTTCATTTTCGTGTTGATCTCTTCAATCAATGGTAGATAAAGAAACTAACTAGATTGTTCCAAAGCCAGCAGTCCCTATTTTCAAAGGTGCTATTAAGGAGTGATGGCATAATTGATGTTAGCAATCACTGGAACTCAACAATAAGGCCCCCTGAGAGGATGAAGTGGATTTGTTCTCCCGCCTACCTGTCCAAGGAGGCGTCCCCCCTGAGTCATGCCACCTGATGGGAGGCATTATTTGAAGAATGAAGCTGTCCCACTCCCTTCCTCTTTACTTGTCTGGACTGAAAGCCTCTTACTGATGTCTCCTGCTGCTCTTTCAACGGAGGGTCCTTTCTCCTGCAGCAGGAGTTCTGCCATTGCAGGAGAAAATCAGCTGTAGATCAGGAAATGGGATTTTAAACTCTCCTTAGGTACCTGGCACTGACAGGTAGAGGTGGCAATGTGAACTACCAGTTGTTTCCATGGGAACATGAAGCAGTTTGGACATGCAATGTGAGCATTAACCAGTACTGTTCCATGGACAAGCAATCTTTCTCTCTCTTAAGGAGGAGTCCCAAATTCAATTCAAACCAATACTTTATTGAACACCTACTATGGGCCAAGCACTGTGCTGCTGTGAGTACAAAGGTAAATAAAATAGATATAGTCCTTTGCCCTCATGAAACTCCAGCCTAACAGACTGGAGTGTGTTCTGAAAAGAAAGATCCCAGGTAGAGGAACATAAGCCAGTCTGATTTAACCATTCCTAGATGTGTGAAATCAGAAACCTAAAAGGTGAGTCGGGATAATAGAGGGAGAGAACTTCTTTGATAGATGCGTGTGTGTATGTTGACAATATATATTTAACATTTTTTCACCATTCGGGATGAGTGGTCAGAAACATCTGAAGATCCTGTCCCAGCGCAAATGATCCCCAAACCTCACTTCATATTAAAATTCCCCAAGGTGCTTATTAAAAGGACAGAGTTCCAGTCCTTACCCTTAATAATTATATTTGGTAGATTTGGGGTGAGGTCCTGGAAACTACTGATTAAACACTTCGGGTGATTTTGATGAGGCCTGCTCGGTAGTCCAGTTCCCTAGAAAACTAATTTATTTCCTCTGTCCCATGTCCCAAAGGAGGTCTTTGTCTGAGGCCAGTCTACATTCCAACTTAGGGTGGGGAGTGGAATTTCTTTGTCTTTGTGTTTTTGTGGCATTTGATTATTTCGTCTATTAGTTATCTAAAGTGGCCTCAGTGACCTCCCCAACTTCCAGGTTTCCCCAGTAACTAAAGAGTCCAACTTTGTGACTCTGGGGGCCGACTTCAAGCAGCCAGTCCCCTACCTGCCTTCCCTTACTCCTGACCCCAGCCTACAGCTCCAGAGTTTATTAAGGCTGTCTCCTTCTCAACGATTTTTCTAGGTCCTTTCCAGGAGGATGACCAATTGTCCTGGTTGGTCCAGGACAGAAAGGTTTACTGGAACTTTCAATGATATAAACAGGAAACATCCAGGAAGCTCAGGATGAGTTAGTCACTGTGACAAGAAGCTTGGCCTTCTACTAACAGCTGTGCTTCTGTAACAGCTGAAATGGTAGAAAGACAGGTCAGGAAGAACAACAAAAAGAGTCAGTGCTTCCTAGTAGGGCTGGTTTCTTTGACTCCAACCATTTCTAAGCCTTCTTTGTTTTCATCCATCTAACTTCTACCTAGATCCATGGAAACAGGAGTAAGAACTAGAATTTGAACTGTCTTGTCAATTTTAGCTGCTGGCTGCCCGCAGACACTTAGACATGCCAAGTTTTACCTGGCTCTCATGCTGTTTGGGGGGAGAATAATTAATAAACCAGTGTCCATGTTTGTGAGCATTGTCAGTCCACCCAATCAGATCCTTCTCTCTAGCTCCAGATAATCAGAAGTATGTGTCTTCAGGTCCGTGGCTTGAAGGACTGTAGCAGATCCAAATGACAGGCCTCCTGCAGAGAACTGCTGCGTTTCTTGTAATCTGTGTAGAGCAAGAATTACAAAGAGGGTTATGTGAAATCCCTTTTCCTCCAAGTTGAGTCCGGTCTCTGAGACCCCCGACTTGGGGAGTTTTACTTTCTGCTGCTCAGGGAGGAAGAAATGAGCCAGTATTCACTGAGAACCAACTACATGTTGGGGCCCACCACAGCTCTTTTAAAAGCACCTGTCTCTTCATCCTCAGATCAAACCTAGGAAGAAGATCTTCACAATTCCCCCTGACAAATGAGGAACTTGATATACAGACAACCTAGGTAGCAGAGTCAAGCTTATAGAGCTAAAAGGTGTAGAGCAGGGATCCAAGCAGCAGAAACGGACTGAGCAGCAGCTTCTCCTTCACCTGGCACGCTCTGCTTCTCCCCACGGGGCTCCTGCTCCTTTCCCATGTTCAGTTTAATTAACACGGAGTAGGCAAGGAGGAAGCTTTTCAAAACCCAGATCTCAGCAGTGGGAGCTCCCAGGATCCCTCACTTCCTCTGAGCAGCACCTGGATTCTTAGACAGCAGGGCAGCATGCAGGCACGCTCTCAAATTTGTCCCCAACAAGCAACCCATTTTGACCCTGACGTCTCCTGACTCTGCCAGGGACCCGACGCTGCCCTTCTCACCGGTGATTGTCCCCTTGCCCAGCCTGTCTCCCCCTGGGCCTCTCAGCTAGTCTCCTAGCTTTTTCAGCTGCTGGATGTTTCCAGAGGATTCTAACAAGGTTTCTCTGCATCTGAGATGATTCACTTACATCCATTATGCCTCTTCTTTTTATAAGACTTAAGAAAAAATGTCATTTCTATCTAGATTGACTGGTGTGTGGAGAAGCTGGTAGGTCTATCTAGAGTTCACAGGCCATATATTGTTCATCAGTCCCAAGAGTTTAGTCAGGAATGAATCGATGCAACCCTGCACAACACCACATCCACAAGCTTTCCCTGGCTTTTCCATAAGGTAGAGCTTTTTTCTATCAACCCTGAACCTTCAGGTTCACTGATGTTCCCTCAAGGGGTTATCCTCTTCCAGTCAGAGGCCAAGCTCAGATACCAAACAAGAAACCTGGAAAAAGTCCCCATTTCTACGTCGGAAGTTCCATATCCCTCTTCTCCAAAAAGCTGAGGCATAATGCAAATGCTATTTTCAGGAGAAATTCTGAGTATTTGGTTACTGCCCCCAGGTAAGTAGGAATATTTAATTTTTAATTATAACCACAGTTACAGTGATATCAAAATGTATGTACAGATTCTTACTTTTCTGTCTAGATTGGTACTTAGGCTTTAGAATTAGATGGACAGCAGAGATTTTCAGATTCTTACGTTGTGCGGGTCATGGAGAAGAAAGGCAAGACAAACCCCTACTGGCAAAAATAGAGGAGAAACGAGTATCTTGGATCTTTTTGTAGACTGTTTACTCTCTGTGATGACATGTTAAGGTTGGAGCCTAGATGTCACACCTAATCTAACTCTTAACTCACAATGTTCAAATTTCTAAAAGACAACCTGGCTTCCCCTGTTCTGATATTGGGGGAAAAACAATGGTATCATATTATATGTTCCCTATAAATTATCTGCTGTTCTTTTTAACCTGAGTATACCTTGACTCAAGCCAATTGTTTGTGTTAGCAGAAGGTGCCCCAAAGTATATTTGACCTGCAGATTCCTTCCTCAGATACATCATCTGTCTCACAGACAGCAATGTTTTATTTCAGCATCCAATTCACCTAAGACAGTAAAGGCCCACTTCCTTAAACCTGCCCCCAGATCACCTACTACAAGCCCCAACCCTTGGAGTCCATCCTAGGACCTCCCCTCTCCTTGCCCTGCCATGTGTCTCCATGGCATTCATTCTCCCTCACTGCAAGTCCATAGACACAATTCTGTTTGATCACAGTGTGTTTCTGGTGCCTTTCCACTGGGGGCACTCACAGAGCGAGCAAGCACAGGGGTTCCAGGACCAACACTGCCGCTCAATAACTAAATCCTTGAGTAAATCACTCCCTTTCTCTGGGCCTCATTTCTCACCTGGAAAATAGAAGAGCAGCTGTGACTTAAGATGGCCATAAATAATCTATGTGCAAGCATAAAATTCACTTTACTTTTATAAGTACTTGAATTTTTCTTTTATGAGTACTCATTCATTCTCAGAAATGAAACTAAATTTTTGCCGGTCTGGAAAATGACCCAATCTAGTAAGTTTCTTTAGAGAGATAGATAGAAATGATAGATCATTTTGGGTTTAAAATGCCACTTTCTTAAGTGACATCATCATTATCTTCAGCCACCGTGCTGTCCTAAGTCGTCTACCCACTGCACCTGACTCCTGCCCGTCTGACAGCTTCCAGGGCGTTTACCCTTGACTCCGGTCCCACAAGTCCAAGTTTGTGGAGGACAATCCAAACACCTGGGTGGGCAGAGGTGATAAAGACGTTATCCATCAGATTCTCGGCAATAATACCTGGCTGTTAAGAGCCATATCAAAATGTTGACATTTGTTCAGATATGCACCTGGGGATTTTCAGTAACAGGAAGACAAGGACAAAGCAGTGGGTTCAAACAGCTTACTGTGAGCCTTGGGGTGACCAAAAAGAACTTTTGCTGAGTCATGCAAAATATTAAAGACAGGGAAAAAGAGACTAGGGAGAGGAAAACAGCAGTGAGGTATATGTGAGAACCCAAGTGAGGAAACCAGCATGGCAGAGAAAGAAGGAAGGAGAAAGCCAGGGAATCCTGCAGAGCAAGAAGTGGTGAAATTTGATAACAGCCTCAGCATGTGGGTGGGTGAAAAGGAGAATGATGTCCAAAATGACCTCTTCTACCACGGACCTGGGGACACAGCATGCTGTGGGAGGAGGCTAGGTCTTTGGAAAAAAAAAAACATATTATGACTTAATCATCCTACACTTAGCAAAGGCAGGGCTTGTTATGAATAGAAATATCCTGAATCAGCTAGGCAAATTCAGAGATAAAAGCAAGGAGGGGAATCATCTCCTTAGTTTTGGAAAAAAAAATTTGGAAGGCAGTAAGGTTGTGATGAAAGCAGGTGGAAAGGCATAAGAATTGTAAGTAGGACTAATGTTCATTGAAATACATTTTAAAGTTGGAAACAATAACATGCCTATCACATGGTAAATTTCAATAATTGCAGATAGTTACCTGTACACAAGTCTGAGCTCTCCTACTAAGTTAAGAAGTCCTTCTTAAGTTTTCTCTTAGTATTCTCCCTCCAAAGTGCCTCATGCATTGCCTTCCCTGTAGTAAGTACTCAACAAATGTCTGTTGAAAGAATAAATGAAGTCAGTTAATAATTCTATTTGTCTTTCCTTGGTCCTGCTAAAGGAAAGGACAAGGTATGATTAACCACAAACTAGACGATTACTGTATGTAAAATGAATTCACCTGGACTCATAGACGGTCACAGGTAGAAGGAATTTTAGAAATCATCAAGTCCTGTGGTCAGGCTGTTCTCTGTTCTGCCACATTGTGGTGGGGACTAGCCCATACTCAGCTTCAATCAGAGCAACTCAGCCTTTATCTGTTTTATATATTGGGCTTCTGAATAAAATTTCACTTGGGCGAAGTTTTTGAAGACAAGCAAAATCTGAAAACCATTGAATCTGAAACCCTCTCATTTCATAAGATAAAGAAACAGCAGATGAAAGATAGCAGAGCTGTGGCTAGAAAACAGCCCTTCTGACACTTTTTCCAACGTTCTTACTAACATGTCAATGAGCCCTTAATTGGGGGTATGTTTTTTCAAGCCACTTCCACGTAGAGTTGCTAGATGAAACAGCTGATGCCCATTAAATCTGAATATCAGATAAACAAAAAATATTTTAGTATGTCTCGGATACAGCCTATCACATAGTAAATGTCCAGCTGTCCAAACACCAGGGTCCATAAGTGCTCCATCTTAGAAGCTGCAGCAACACTGAGGCTTTCAGTGTATTGCTATCAAGAGACTACTCTTTAACTCCCAGTTTGAAGGATAAAAACCCAGCTCATAAATCATACTCCGCAGTGTGCTATTATGGATGGAGTCAGGATCAAGCACCATTACCACAACAATCCTGGCCATTAGGGGAAAATGATGGCTTCCCTAGTGAAGGTGGAAGACACAACTGGTCAGTGTTATCTTAAAGATAATGCCCTACACATGTTCACAATTTAGTGGATCAAGTGGATGCGCCCATTTGGGATTGTTGAGAATATGTGTCTGTGTAAGGGAGCCGTAATATCTGTGCTGCTGACTTTGGGGGCCCACTAAACAATCAAACCGTAAATCGTCAGTTGCTTCCTTGTCTTGGGCATCAAATTGGATTTCTTTCCAGGTAAACTAATATCTCTTCACTTCTGGTTCCTTCCCATTATGAGCTCCATCACATACGGCATTTGCCAAGCATACTGACGGACACAAAGATGGGTAAAGTAAGACCCTCCTCCTTGATATGCCCACATTTCAGAAAGGGAGGCAAACATGAAATATACAAATATAATGTAGAATGCTGAGTGCTGTAATGGGGGTAAATAAGCATGAACCACTTTGATGAGCACAGGAGGGGCATGTGAGATAGAAGCAAACTGGAAGTTAGACAAAGACAAGAGGGGAAGGTGCCACCACAGGGGCAGGACAGCATGATCAAAGGCCCAGAGGCATGAAATGCCACAATGCGCTCAAGGAACTAGGAACAGTTTGGTGGTGCTCAAGCACAAGTTTCAGGAAGAAAAAAAATGACGAGGTTAAAAATCTGACCTGACTTTTTAATGAAAAATAGAAAACCACTAGAAAAGCTTTAGGTAGGAAAGTGACGTGGTCAGATGTAGGTTTTGGGTAAAGCTGCCTGGAGGCAGTATGGAAAGGGATGCGGAGTGGGATGTAGGGCAAGGGGGAAAGTGAATAATGACCAGCATCAAAGAGTAATGCCTAATCCACACAGAAGATGGAGACAGTCTCAACTAGGGTAATGAGAAGGGAAAGGCGAGATGAGCTTGAGAAATATTTAGGAGGTCAAGTAGGCAAGATGTGGTAGTTGGTTGTATGTGAATGTTAAGAAGGAAAAGAGAGGATGACACCCAGGTGACCAGGTGGGTAATATTCTGCCTAAATAGACAGAAGTTCCCCTGTGGACTCTCAGATACCCGGGTGTCCACTCCTGTCATCACAGACTGAAGTGTGTAAGCATTTGTGGTTTATTTGTTTCGTGGCAGTCTGCCCCTCTAGCCTGAGAACGCGGTGGGGCAGAGCCACGTCTGGTTTGCTTCTCCTGGTATCACCAGCATTAGCAAAGCGAGGGGCACATAGTCAGCACTGAATAAACAGTTGTCAGAGAAAAAGACAAATACTGAATACTGCATGGTATTATTTACATGATATTAAAAAAAAAAAAAGAGCCTAACTCCTAGAAAGAGAGAATAGCAAAGTGGCTGCCAGGGTCTGCGGGTTGGAACAAACAGGGAGAAGTTGGTAAATGGGTACAAACCTTCACTTACAAGAAAAACCAGGTCTGAGGACCCAGTGTAGAACATGGTGTACCTATAGTTGATAACACTGTGTTGTATAATTGGAATCTTCTAACAGAGGAGAACTTAAATGTTCTCACCCCACCAAAAAACGTGGGGTGATAGATGTGTTAATTAACTTGGTGAGAGGAATGCTTTCACAATGTATATATATCTCAAATCATTATGCTGAATACTTTAAAGATCTTAGAATTCTGTCAGTTATAACTTAATAAGGCTAAATAAATGGTTGCCAAAAACTACAGAATGAGAAAGAGAATATATAAGCGAAAAAACACTTTCAATGAGTTCTTTTTGGACACGGTGAGTTTGAAATGACTGTGCAAAAATCCAGGTGTAGATAACCAGGAGGCAGCTGGAAATGAGTCTGAAATTCAGGGAGATTAGGTTTGAAGATAAAGACATGAAAGTTACCAGCATGTAATGAAAGCCTGAAAGTGAGAAGAGTATCAGACGCAGACCCTAATGAAATTCAACATTTAAAGAGATTTACTTCCTCCTATTTCTTAGCCAATTACCTTTGCCTTCTGTAAGTACACAGTCACTGTCCCCTGGGCAGCTCCCAGAGGGAGCGTATGACACAGCTCCGGGGGACACAGTGCTACAGTGTGCACCGGGGGGGCACACACACACCTTTATGACCTTTCCAAGGAGACATCATATGCCTATACTATCTTCCCCCCTTTTTGCCAACCAAGTCCTCCCAAGTTCTCTAAACAACCCTAATTTCCAGGACAATCCTCTTCTATGAAATCCTCCCCAGTGGACCATAGAGTAGCAATTATCCTGAATATCCTGGCCATCAAATAGCAAACTGCAACTCTGCTTAATCAAAATGTAGAAATCTTCATTCATTCTCAGTTGTTTTTCAAATTAAATACCTTTGTTTGACACCTACCTTTAACAACAAATTCAGCCTGCCTTGATGTCCCATTGGTCTATCACCATTGGGCTTATTGTTTCTATTCTGTTGACTGTGTGCTTGGCCACTGCAGCAGTCTGTGTGCTTTGCCCTAGTACAGACCCTGAAGAGATCACAGGCTGTGTCAGTTAAGGTCACTGGACCTCCTGGATTTTCAAACACTATTCTATTGAAAATATTAACCCCATAACCAGGTGATACATCAAACTATATATTTTGGCTCAGTAAATGTGGTTGGGGCAGGAATGCTTGATTGACAGGTATTTATAATTTTTATGCTTTTAAGAAATATATATGAGTTTTAGAAATAACAACCAAAATAGGAAGCTGGGCTTCTAAATTTCTGGCTTTGCCTAAAGCCCATGGGGTTTCTTTAACTTGAAAGTTAAAAAAAAATAACTAAAAGGGATAATGTCCAAGGTCAATATGATAAATATATTTAAGCCTATATGCCAATATAATAACTTGTCAGTGATGGATCAATTAGGAATGAATTTATCTGTAAATAACAGGGAGACTTTTTTCCTCCCAATATGTTCAGAGTTAAGCAGTCCCGGACAGCAGAGTAGCTGCCCAGGGGGGCCCGTCGAGACCCAGGCTCCTCCTGCCTGTCCTCTCTGCCATCCTTAGTAATACTGGCTTTATCCTCACGCTGGTCATCTCGTGGACAGTGATGGTTGCTCCACTTCCAAGTTTAATGTCGCCAGGAAGATGGAGAAAGGAGGGTGGGGAAAAGAGAGAAGAGAAATTTCTTTATCACTTTAGTCATGAAAGGAAGCCCCCTCCCCCCCCCCCCGGTGATTTTCACTACATATCACTGGCCATCTTCAGCCACACAGGGACAGAGATAAATTTTGTAGCTTTTATAGCTTCTATGATGGAGGTATGCAAGAGATGGGAGACATGAAAACCGAGAGCTGCCAATCAAGTACTTTAGACTTAAAAATAAATCTGTTATGTTCATGTATAACTGAAAAATTGTGCTCTACACTGGAAATTGACACAACATTGTAAACTGACTATAACTCAATACAATAAAATTTTTTTTAAAAATCTGTCACATGATTACATCTGCCTATTTCCTAAAATCCTGTGAGCATATCTTAAGCTAATTGACTTTTCCTCAGTTGATTTCTTTTTGCAGGATTCTTGGAGTGATCTTATGCCAAAATTTTCCACTTCATTTGAACAATGTTACCCTCCTTTTTCATATGGTTTATTTTATCAAAGTGAGCTAGGATTGAAAATGTTTCTAGATGCTAGTTCAGGTAATTGGGTGAATTAGATATATTTTTAACC
Organism: Vicugna pacos; assembly: GCF_048564905.1. Classification (NCBI taxonomy): domain Eukaryota; kingdom Metazoa; phylum Chordata; class Mammalia; order Artiodactyla; family Camelidae; genus Vicugna; species Vicugna pacos. Next base: position 68,718,358 of record NC_132997.1, on the reverse strand, counting down.
GCGTTATTTTTTTAATTAGTTCCTGGAATTTTCCCCAGTGGTGGCAAGAACTTCTTTGTTTGGCAAGCAACAGTAACAAAGATAATTTTACCTATCTTCCCACATTTTTGCCCCACTTGGCACATTACATAAACTGGAGTTGAAGCTATAAAGTCAGAGGATGGGTTTTGTTTGAGTGGAGACTTTTTCACAGAGAAGTGCTTTGTCTCCATCTGGTGGACAACATTTTTTTTCAACACCAGCTGTAGTTCTCAGGCTGGGCTGAACTTGTCAACAATGATAATAGCCAGCCCCCTCCCTAGATAAATTAAATCAGGTCTGGGATAGAATTAAGGCATCAGTATTTTTTAAAAGGTGAGTAGGTAATTTGGATGTGCAATTGGGGTCAAGAACCACTGAAGCAGCTCTAAATCTGTGATGAACACTGGACATTCATTCCTCCTGGAAGATTGCTACAAGGAAGAAGAGCAATATGCATAGGTAAATTCTATAACCTTCCAGAGGCCCTTTTCAACCTGCCAGAGGGGGGACCATCAAGGAGTTGCTAAGAATACAAGAGATCTAAATCTAGTTCCTGAGTGACTCTCCCTACTAACAGAGAGAATGCTGAGCAAACACACACACACACACAATCAAACTCGTCCCTGGGCAAAACTGTCAAGTAGTTTCAATCTCATTTTGATACCTGATGTGTTCACAGATAAATTTTTACAAATTTTCTCATTTATTTCTCTCAAGGACCCATTACGATGGGTATTCCCTCTTCCCACGAGTGCCAACACTCACTACGAGCACAGAGAGAGCCCTAGAGTATTTCAGGTGCACACTCAGACCCGGCTTTTCCCTGCATCTTCTCATTCAAACTTACTTTGCCAAATAACACCATATTGTATAACTGAAATTGGAAAAGTCTTAAATTTTCTCACCCAAACAAAAAAAAAAGTAAATATATGAGGCAATGGATGTGTTAATTAACTTGATGGGGGGAATCCTTTCACAACATATATGGATATCAAATCATTACTTTGTACCTTTAAATACCTTATAATTTTACCCATCAATTATACCTCAATAAAGCTGAGGAAAAGAACAGGAGAATCTGGGTGAAGATTAAATTAGTATTCCATTTAATATTCTTATTCTTGCAATTTTTTGTAATCTTGAAGTTGTTTACAAATGAAACGTTTTAAAAATATATTTTATAAACTTACTTTCCCAAGATCTCAGCTTGCTATCTTTGTCTTTTAACCAATTTCAGATTTATTTAATATGCACTTGTTAAGCACACAGTTGGTAGTCTTGAGGGAAAATATATCAAAGGCACATGTACAACTATAGAAGCTATTATACAGGTTAACATGGATGATACATCTTATTTACTGCTTTTTACATATTCTAGAAGACTTCAAGTGAAGACACATATATTGAAACTAGTTTCAATATATCTTTCTGAAAAGTTTCTCAAACTAATTCCCACTCATAATGGCTTTTTTCATCATGATACATGCATTGTTGGTACAAAATTTAGTTATTAAAAAGCAGGCCAGTTCTATTTCTGGCAATATTGGACTTGATGGTTCTGATCAACTCTCACTAAATACAACTTGAAAAGTTATACAATATATACATCATTAAAAGAGTGAAAAGGCAACTCAGAGAGTGGGAAAAAATACTTGCAACATATATAAATGACAAAAGAGCTCCTATCCAGAAGATACAGAATTCTACAAATAAATAAGAAAAAGACTGACACCACAATTTTAAAATGGGCAAGGGACTTAGCAAGAGGAGATAGTCAAATAGTCAATTAAATATATGAAAGGTTCTCAACCACATTAGTAATCATAGAAATGCAAATTAAAACCATATAATACTAAATGATTGTGAGCAACTGCTGGTGATAATGTACTTCGGTACAACCATCTTGGGAAAATGGCAGTATATTCTAAAGCGGAACATAAAAATATACCCTATGACTGAGCAACTTCAGTTTCTACATACATCCCACAGATATGCATAGAACATGGCAGCATTATTTGTAAATAATCAAAAACTAGAAACCTAAATGTCCATCAACAGTAGAATAGATAATAGATATCACAATAAATTGTGATATATAAGAAAATATTACATAGCAATAAAAGTGAAAACCCTAAACGTAAAGAAAAACATGGATTAATGTCACAAGTATAATTTAGCACAAATGGAGTTAGACACAATCAATGCACACAATTTTTGCATTCTACACTGTCAGAAATTAAGATAGTGGATTACCTTTCAGTAACAGAGAGTAGTGACTGAATATGTAACCTGAGAAAACATTTTAAATGTCTCATTTCTTTTCTATTAAAAATTTCAAAAGTTAGTTTTAACTTTGACCAATAATCAATGTACATATTTTATCTCAACAATACTAGTTTGCTGTTATGAATGTTTATTCCCTGGTTATTCATTGCTAAGTAAGTTTTTAAATGGTCACCTAAAGACAAGTCCCCAAATAAGTGATAAACAGAATGATAATACAGAGGGGTAAGTGTTGGCATATAAATTGCATTCTTGAACCATATACTACACTGCAGTTTCATAGGACTAGCCATTAGTCATCACATTGCTGAATTGGTACACAAATTGCACAAAAATTCCATATCTAAATTTGGATGGTATATAGAACCTAGTCATGCCAAGTCTGTACCATGAGGCCCATTAGCTATTTTACATACATTCATGTTCTTGATGCACGTGGAAGATATAACTAGAGAAAATAAAAAATGAGTTTTAGAATCAAAGACCAAACTGACCAAACTTTTAGCTAATTAGGGCTGAAAAGAAATCATTTTTCTATAAAAAATGTTTTAAAAAATCATTTTTATTGTGTGCGCTATTAACCAGACTAGGCTTTGCTAGCTGAAGCCTTACACTTAGAAAGCCACAATAAAGGCTCCCATTTATGAAAATTTAGCCTACTTGGCTATGAAACTGGTCTAAACAAAGCCTAAATTTCCTTGATCAGTCTCTTATTTTGGGAAACTAAGGATCTGATTGTGTGTGTGACTCAGACAGAGTTCAGATACTGGTTCAAAGGTGCTAGTCACCTACAACAAATAAAAGGCTTTAAAGAATCAAATTAGCCAATAAAATTCCAGTCTAGTACCCAGTCTGGTCACTCTTTGGGATTTGGCTAAAGCAGATACACTAACAGCCTCTATGCTTTACAAAAAGTATGGAAGGGAAGGAAAGTGGATCAAACTGCAATCAGCAATTACAGCGGTAGTGATGGTTGTAGGCAGAGATCAAATAGCTGAAGTACTTTAATCTTGCTCCAAAGAAGTGAGGAAGATCAAGATTAGGGATCCCGGGCAGCTGGGAGATGAAGCACAATTTGACATGGTGGATTAGAGTAACCAGAACATCAAGTTCATAGGTTCTTCCTCTGGCTGAGATTCAAGACTCATATCAGTGAGAACATTCAGTATATTTGGACTATGACTTTGCAAAACCTGGGTATAATTGGGCGAATTGATGAATAAATCTCTGAAAGCCAAAGGGACCAAAAATAACAGGCTTATTGAACATGCCTACCAATAATATTTTCCTAAATTTCTTTGAAGTTGTTTCCCTGACTTTAACATAAAATCTTATATTCTCTTAAATGCTACTGAAGATCAAAAAAATTATAATCAAAAAGAGAACTTAGCAGTATATATCCTCTTCCTATTTTTAGATAAACAATGTTTGGCTTTCTTCTCATATGTTTTTAGTAGTTATTTATCATAATTAACTTTTGATAAGCATTTGCTAAAGTGACTTGTAATCACAAATCAGGTTTAATCTTATGCAAGAAAAAATAAAATTTTAAACTTGTAAAACACATATATTAGAAAGTGATTACTCTAAGTATTAAAACTGATTTTCTTTACCAAAAGGGTTTGCAATAGATTCCTAAAATGATCTCTCCTTAGGCATGTAGAATTAATTCAACTTACATTTATCTTATATTCCATTTGAATACCATTTACAATTTTCAAACTGCCCCCCAAATCTATCAATCATTTTATCAAGTGGAATTATTAATAGCTGTATTCTAAAGTGAACTTTAATAAAATTCTTCAGTTATAATTCTATTATTTTTAACTCACCATATCTTACAGTTGTCAGAAGATGCCTCCAAAACATTTTCCAAAATATGATCTCTTGCCACAATAAAGAACAAGTGTGGTAACTCTACAGGGGAAAAACAAAAAACAAAAAACAAAAAACTCTTTTAAGTATATGTGCTAGAAGCCAGAATCTTTCACTTGGTACTGTCAGTCTTTCTAATTTTAGCTATTCTAGTCTCCCTGAAATGGTATCTCATTACAGTTTTTTTTTAATCCTTTTTCCCAGCTTTTTATTGAGGTAAAATTTCATACAATAAAATTTATTTATTTCAAGTAGACAATTTTATTTTTAGTAATTGCATACAGAATACAAAACAATCAAGGTATAGAAAATAGCCATTTCCCCAAGACGTTTCCTCATGACCTCTGATCCCATCTCCTGGCCCCAGGCAAGGCAGTCATGGTCTTCCTTCTCGCTGTAGTTTCCCCTCTACTTGTGGCTTTATGTATATATTTTTATATGTAAGTCCTTGTCTGTGTGTACCAAAATATTATCTCCAGGTCAGCGGTTTATATGCAACATGTTATTATTTCTCGAAATTTTGTTGATTTTTCTGTCAAAATTTACTCTACTGCTGATTTTTAGTAGTTTGACTATGATCTTCCCACGTGCACTTTTCTTTGGATTTATCTTAATTGGAGTTTAAAAGTCAATGTTTCCTCATAAAACTTGTAAAAATGTTTGGTCATTATTTCTTCAAATATATTTTTCTGCTCTATTTTTACTCTTTATTCCCTCTGGATCTCCAGTTACACTGGGTTAATCCACTTGATATTGTTCCATAGGACCCTCAGGCTCTGTTCTTCCTTGATCTCCTTTCTTTTCCTCAAACTGAATCAAGTTCACTGACACTTTCTTCTGACATCTCTAATCTGCTGTTAAATCCAGCCAGGCTTTTTTACTTTAGTAATTTTTTTTTCTGTTGTAACAATTTCACCTGATTTCTTTATAGTTTTCATCTCTCTGCTGAGATTCCCTGTCTTTATTCATTAAGATGGCATTGCCTTTAAATCTTCAACATGCGCACCAACAGTTCCTTTAAAGTTTTGCAAAATTTGACATTTGGCCCATGTCAAAGTTTTTCTTGACTGCTTTTTTTCTTTACATAGGACTCATTTTCCTGTTTCTTTCCATATGTAGTAATTTTCGACTATATATCAATGTTTATAAAATATACGTTGTAGAGAATCTGTATTATATTTTTCTCTGAAGAATGATTTTTGTTCCAGTAGGCATTTTGTTTACTGACTGATTACTTTCAATTTACACAGACTTGGTTTTACGCTTTGTTAATACAAATGTGTAAAAAGCCTAAGGTATCTCTCAAGCCCTTGTAATCTGACAAACTCTCTCTCCTTTGTGAATATGGTTGAGGCTTGATTTCAGACTACATTCTGGGAAGTGGACACTTGTTTACAGTATGAGAGCTGAAACAAGAAATCAGCGTCACCTTGTTCAACCTTAGCTGGGAACATATATGTTGAGTGACTCAAATTTTTTGCCACTCTGTGCAGGTCTAAGAATGACTACAAAAGTGCCTATGTACTGATTTGGGATAACAAATTTTAACAAATAAGTAAATTTGCAAATATGGAATCTGTGAATAATGAGGACCAATTTTGTATATATTTTTAGCACAATGAAATCATTAGCATTGTAAAAATATTTTTGTGCTTAAAGAGGTTAACTTTAAATTAACTATTTTGATGAAAATTGTCCCTAAAGATGGTAAAAGTGTTTCCTAAACAAGCCACCAAAGATAATATTTCTGACTCAGGGTCATGATTATAATAAATACTAAAATCCAAGGAAATCTTAAAGGCTTTAGATGTATAAATGTGTGCTCTTATAAAGCCCCAGTTGCAATAATTCTTGACGCCTCTGCTTTGTTGGGTTTTTTTTTGCTTCTTGTCGGTGTTTTTTTTAAACCAAAGCTTATTATACCCTAGCACTGTGATCTTGAGAAAGTAAGCTTTATGGGTCTCAGTTTTCTAAGGTCTCTGTGGGTCTAAAATTCTCTTTTCTGGTTATCAGTATTATTTTTTGGCCTTTAGATAACTCCTCTTCTTTTCTAACTTTATGCCTCTGATCGTCTGTGTCCTGCAAAATCAGAAAGCCAACTCTATTCAATTATTTAAGAATAAAAGACATTATAATTAAAGACCTGAGGTCTTAAATTATGTGTGTACATATTTTAGCAACTAGGAGACCTATACACATTTACTCCCTGAATCTTAGCTATACTCCAAACAGATAAGTAAAATCATCCATATTTCCTAACAGGTACTTACAATAAAAGCAATCCCTAAAACACTGTTAAATATAAGTAAACTAAATATCTAACCTATGACATCCATGTACAGAAAAACAAAAATAACAGCATCTTTCCTGAGATCCTCACTGGTTCTACACTTGAGATGATAGGAAAATATATACAGTTTGAAAAGCTAGTATTAAAAACTCTTAGAAAACAGACAAGTAAATTTATTGTTGACTTATTTTCTTTATTGAATTAAAATCATACTATTATAAAATAGCAATGTATATACAAAGGGATTTGATGCATCATAGTATATACAATTATCTTTAAAAAGTCAGGATGCAGGTTACAATGATTATGAATATAAAATTTATATTTAAACATTCTCCATAAGTGATTTATTTGGCTGTTTTAGTTCGAAGTCGTCGTTTGAGAATCTGGTGATCGCTTTCCTTCGCTTTATGGTCCATCAAAATCTGAAATTAACAATTTCATAATTTTTTATAAATAAAAATAAAAGCTTATTTATAATTAATAGATATGTTCATGTTATCAATAACTGAAATAATTAGTACATTACAGTATTTTTTGTCCTCCTGGACTGCAGTTATACTTTCTTGTACAATAAATCATGCCTAGAGTGATAGATTCTATAAGAGTCTTTCAACACTACCAAATTATAGAATCAGAATAATTCACACTTTGTATTGAATTCAAATTTGAAATAATTACTAAAATTTTGGAGGTAAATGCCTCAAATAACTTTTAAGAAATGATCTTTTGCAGTAACAAGTACATAACTTAGAAAGTAGAAAGAGCATTATTTTGCAACTAAGAAAAGAAATAATTTCAGCCGGGGGAGAAAATTATGCACTTATCAGACAGATGGAGGAAAGTGACCAAGAAAACAGTACTTCTGAAAGCATGTCCTAATTGACCCTAATCTTAACCACTCGCTTCAAGTGTCTTACATCTGATAGTTACTGTTGCAAAACGTCTCTCCCCTGATTTTTCTTGGCCACCTCCTATTGAATGCTTTTCCTTTAATTACTTTTCTATCTTCACTTTCATCCACTAGGCAAATGCAAGTATGATAGAAAATTAGAACTTTCTCTGTAATAGCACAGCCTGTTCTGAGTAAGGAGAATGAGTCATAGAGCCAGGATGACAAACTACAGTCTTTTCTTAAGAGAATCTAGAAGCCTTAAAGGGAAGGTGGGAGGAAACGACTGAATGTCAATTCTACACCTTTACCAGGCAGACTTTAGGCCCAGATCTTGTGATAAAGATAATAAGAAAAACAGATGTTAGAAGCAAATGAATTATTAAATGATAATTTTACTGATGGAATTAAAATTCCTGACGAGTTTATAAATGTAAATACATGATACCTGTATACATTAATGCAGCATTTATATCCATTACTACAAATTTAGCACATCCAATACCAAAAGTGTAACATTTAAAGCATGTTTTAAGAAATCTGATGAATAGAATGAAAATTCAAACCATTATAAAATTTACAAAGTTATGAATAATTCAGAACTAAAAAGAACATGAAGAGTTTTACTTTTAAGAAAACTGAAATGGTAGCTCACCACTTGGCCAGATATATCAATAGGAGATGAAATTTCATTTGTGTATAATTTCCGTTTGGCCCGTTTTGGTCGAGACACATTTTCTTTACTTACTTCTACATTTGAAGGCTTTGAAGAGCTCATTGTTTCAATTATTTTCTTTGCTATGAAAAAAATACATTAGTTAAATTCTGGAGAAAAAAATCTAACTGCAAAGGTTCTAAATCCTTAATAAGGAAAGAACATACCGTATTAAAAAGAAAAGCACTGCAATTTATAAATGGTGAAAGGACATTAACAGAAAAATCACGAAGAAAAAAATTAAATGCCTAATAAACACATGAAATAGTGATCAGCAGTAAAAACAAAAAGACAAATAAATAAAATATCATTTCACTAATGTTCAACATAGTGAAAAGGTATGGTAAATTACAGTACAAGAGTAAAAACTCAAGTGTCTTTAATAACTTGCAAGAGGTTTATGCTACATTAAGGAAAAGAGCAGGACACACATATGGTGGACCATGCAGCATTAAAAATAATAAGGGAGTAGAACTAGTTCAGTACTCACATGTAAAGATGTCCACAACGAATATCAAGTGAAAGTAATGTGTAACTGTGAGCCCTTTACTTTTAGCTAACACTCATGCCCATACACAAACACACACACACATAGTAAACTGTTAACAGTTGATTACTTCTGGGAAGTAGAATAGAAATTTCTAAATTTCTTACTTTGTACATCTGTTTTATTTTTTTTAACAGACACATATTGATTTTAACAGACAACATATTTCCATTTGGGAAAACTCCTGAATAGAAATCCATACACATATGACATCAACTATATTTAAAAAAAAAAAAAAAAAGAAACCACATTTAAGGAAATATGCTGAATTGATGGTATACTTGTCAAGGGCTGAGCTGAGCCTGAGAGCTGAGCTGCCAGATGTCAGAGTAGCTAATTAAGACAACAAGTCAAAATGAAAGTTAGCAGTCAAGCCTCTAACCACTTACTGCAATAGAATAGGAAAGAAGCTGATCCTGAGAATGCACCAACCCCACCCCACTTCTATACTCCCCCATAGAATAGTGCATGGTCTAGGTCAGGTGGGTCAGCACAGAAGTGGGGGTCATCTCACTGCGGGGTGAGCCCTAAACAAAAGGTCCTTGCACTTGCAGGTTTATGGAACTTGGGGCTGGAGACAAGGGAGAAGGGCTAGGAATGGAAAGGTAGTCAGACTGGAAAGAAGTGTTTTCAAGGTTCCCCTGCTTCCGCATCATAGAGAAGGTCTTCAGCAGAGGCACCTGAGGAAGTTCTCTACTGAAGGTTCCCTGTGAAGAGCATCCAGACAAAGGCTCCTAGGCTAGGAATGCAGATGTGTATAAGAGCATGGCCTGCAGGAGACCCGAGTCCCTGACTAACTCGCTGCAGAGACTGTAATGCACTGGCTGTGTACCAAGTCTGACAGGGGAAGGGCAGCTTCCCCCATGAGGCCTAATAGGTAGTCTTTGTAATTGTCTGTGCTCAGTCTGAATCAAATCACACATAGGATTTTGGCCTGGAGCCTCCAAACTCTTCACTGCTCTGTGCCAGCCGCTACACTGAGAGCTAAGGATGTAAACCAGACAGACATTTTGCACTTGAAGAGCTTATATTCTACTGGAAAAGATAACAAGAAAACAAAAAAAACTATAGTTTAAATAATCCAACTGCACTGTGAAAAGATCACTCTGGCCGCCAAGTACTGACCAGGAGACAGGCAAAGGGGATAAGTTGGGAGACCAGAGACATTGAGTAATGGATTAATGGTAGTTAACAGAGCAGCAGAATTTTAAGAACTAATCTCTTTTCTTCTTTTTTCCCTGTATTTCCAAGTGAACAACAGACATGTATGGTAGTTACAATCCAAAATAGAGATACCTTACATTCCTAGAAAAACGTTCAACAAACAAAAGATCCACACCATGTATATGGGTGGGGAAATTGTTAAGGAGCTGAGACAACCAAGTAACAGAGTCATTACCATGTGGGTACCCTCCTTTCCTTGAAAATATATTTCCTTTTTATATGTAAGTGATGGTCAATATGATTTAAATAAAATACACAAGAACCTAAAACAACAAGTCCCACTTCTCCAAATTCAGACATTTAACAGTTTACTGTTTATCTCTCCAGATATTTTCTATGCTTATACAAACTATGCCTTTCAAAAAATACCTGTATTTTTTGAAAAATATAGACAAATGGGCCTGATAAGTCTGAAGTTTCCAAACTGTGCACCAAGACTGCTGCAGCAAACTCACAAGAGTGCCTCGGAGTATTTTAAATTTTTGAGGTAAACAGTGACACTCAGTAGCTTAGGGTAGTTCACAGTTTCAAAAAGATATCACATTACCTTCCTTTTGAAGATGATGTATTTTGGCAACCTGAATTTTCAGTGGTTTCTTTGGCCTTAAATACTAAGGATGGAACTATTAGGTGTTTCTTTGGGTACACAGACACAATGGAAAAAATTGCTGAGACTTTAAGGGCACTGCGAGCCTAGAAAGTTTGGGAAGCTCTATGTAAAGTTTTTGTAGAAAGTATTTTTATACAACCAATTTGACTCAGTTCACCTGTCCCCTGCCTCATTCTCCCCACCTCAAGTCTCCAATTTATTGTATGCTACCACTCAGGTAATCTCATGAAAAGCCCCTTCCCCACCAGTACCCTCGCCACATTCTACATGCCAGACACATATTGCCACCTGCCCATCCCCTACACTTCCCTGATACTCTGCTTGTGTTAACTGTTCCCTCTGGTTGATGTGTACATAAATATATATGTATAGGGAGTATATCTCTTAGCATATATTAATATACAGGTATTAATATATTTATATCATAAAGAAAAAAGCATTAAGCAATTAAACCCAATAGGTATTTATAGAAATATTTTGATACATATAAACAGGCAATATTTATCTATGCAGAGGAAAAAAGGTAGAATAATATACACCATAATACTAACAGTGATTATCTCTAGAGAGTATAATCTTCCAACACTTCAATTCCGAGGTTAAATTCTATCTCTCCTATAAAATCTTCCCATAGCCCCAGACAAAACAGCTCTCTTCCCCCTAATACTACCACAGTTCTTTGCTTACATCTCTGTAACTACGTTAAGCAGCCTGCTCTGCATCAATTACTTAAATACAGGTCTTTCTCTTCCACTACACAGTGAACACCAAGGCATATCATCCTTTCACGTTTCCTTCACAGTACCTAACATAGGACAATGTCTATCTGAAATATAACAGTCACTATTGAGTTTAGACACCAGTCAGATATTAGAAAGTACCATATACTTAACATTAAAGGTCATTTAATTAACATTCTACAAACCTTTTGACTGAAGAATAGTTGGAGAATGTTGTAAGAAGTCTCCAAATTTCTGCAGCGTTCCTTCTTTTTTCTTAGAGGGCACGTTTATACTAATTGTGGACGCCTGACTCCGTAAGGAATAAACTGTCTTAGATGATGGACGTGTGGAAACCTAATAAACAAATATTTTCTGTTACTGCTGATGAGGAATGTTAGAAGGAAACATTAAAGTTGAATTAAAGAAGCCACACACAGATTATGAATTCTCAGGCAGGGAACTTGGGATTAAAAACATAAGAGGGATGAAAAGGCCAGAAAGTGGCAAAATGAGTGCAACAGGCAGAGTGCACAGTCAGAAGTGAACATCTAGAGGTACCTGCTCCTGGCTAAATGCTGAAGGTTATATTCTGAGCTGAATTTGATGAACAGGAAATGGAAGATAAATTAGTTATAACTGGATAATTACTAATCAAATTTGACATCTTTATTTTCATTTTCTACTTTATAAATTTAAGTTATGAAAATGGTCAGTTTTGGACAAATTTAAAAGACAAACCTTTTTTTCCTCTTTGACAGAAGAATTTCCATGCTCAGAAACAGGGGACTTCAAATTAGTTCTGGGTGTAGCATTCTTCTTATTTTCAAATTTCACAAAGTCCTAAAAATAATGATTTCCAGCTCTGATTAATTTCTTGACAATATTTTTTCCCTCTCTAGACTATGAAAAAAAAAAGGAATAAAAATAAACAAAAAACAAGAAAATGGTTCTTAATTGCAGGCAATCCTGACCAAGGGACACTGTCAATATCTGGAGATTTTGGTTGTCATTGCTGGGAATAAGGGAGGGTTTACTGGCAACCAGTGAGTAGAGGCCAGGAATACTGCTAAAACCCCCTAAAATGTACAGGATAGTCTCCAATACAAAGAAGTATTTGGTCCAAAATGTCAATCGTGCTGAAGTTGAGAGACCTTGACTTGAAGGTATAATATTTTCCCAACTTCACTGAAATATTATTGCTATATAACATATGTAAGTTTAAGTGTATAGCATGTTGATTTAATACATGTTTTTACTGCAAAATGATTAAAGGTATAAACTTTTCACCTGCATAATAATGAAATTACTAAATTGGCTAAATGAAAAATAGTAAAAAGGATAACATCTTTGAACCCCATCTTTAAAATACAGCACAAAGGGAGGGTAATAGCTCAGTGGTAAAGCGCATGTTTAGCATGCATGAGGTCCTGGGTTCAATCCCCAGTACCTCCATTAAAACACACAGCAATATACCTACCCTTTCTCCAACTCCCAAATCATGCTGAGCATGACCTCTAGTTGAAATTTAGCAACATTGAAAACAAAACAAAAACAAATAAAAATCTATGGTATAAGTACAAGTAAAATGTGAAAGTTAAGAAGTATGTCTTCCTTACTATACCACTGACATCTATTTCTCCACACATAATCGCACTTAAGACAAAGTCTTTTGTAGTATATTAACTGAATTAAACATGTACAAATCCTAGTTGTACTAAAGATTATAAGCATAAAAGGAAAAAGAAAGTCAAAAGAAGCAGAGAGAAGATCGTGACTGAACCTTAAAATTCAAATTACAAAGTCAAGTCATCAGGATCATAAGAAGTAAATTTCCCAAAAGGGGAAGACAGACAGATGGGAATCAGAGGAAGCAAATGAAGAAAGGTTGATTGTAACTCCACCATATTTGTAGTGACAATAAAGATCTCTTTGGAGTCTTCACGGGAGTAGAACACAGCAATGTATAAATTATTTTCCTCAGTTTATTATGACAGTAAAGCACTAGCAAAATCAGTTAAAACTTTTAAGTTCCTACAAGATATATGTACAACAATCTGTGTATCTGTTCTGAAATGGGGGGTATATACCAACAGTAAAATGAATAAAATAATTGTATCTTAACCCGGAGTACACAGCAAATTTTTCTTTTTCCCTTGGAAAAAATGAATCAAGGAAAAGTCAACACAGATGTTAGCCAACATGTTAACATAAATGATGATGAAATTAAACTACTTAGTACAGGTGACGCTTGAACAACATAGGTTTGAAATGTGTGAGTTTACTTATATGCACTGATTTTTTTCAATAGTAAATACGTTACTACACGATCCATAGTTGGTTGAATCTGTGGATGAGAAACCTCACATACAGAGGGCCAACCGTAAGGTGTACAAGATTTTCACTATGCAGTGGCTGGTCCCTAACCCTCCTGTTGTTCAAGGGTCAACTGTATCTTAATGGTATCTAAAATATATTAAACATAAATTAAATACAGAATAAAAGTTAACTATAAATTAAATAAAGATAGAATAAAAGTTAACTAAGGCTCTCCAAAACAATCTCTAAAGGTGTTCTACGTATAGCAGGAAATATGCTAACTAGTATTCATTCAGCAAATGTATTACCTGACAGAGAGCCTCAGGAGTATGGTTAATACTATTTCTGCTCTTCCACCAGCTTGCAAAAATACTACTCTTTAAAGAAGTGAAAAAAACAAGTTGGAGAAAAAGTTATTGCGCTAGAGAGTTTATAATTAGTTCTAAACTTAAAACAGTCTCTTTTAGAATAAATCTTGCCATTTACTGTGTATTTACCACATGTGGAGCAAAAGCAAAGCATTTAAACATAGTATATCTAACCCTTTATTTCCCAAAGGCGGGGAAAGTGAGGATCAGAATGTTTATGTGACTTGTCAAACCTGCGTGGCTAGGATATGGTAGAAGGTTTGGAAACTCCGAAATCAGAAAGCTGCAGTAGGAAGAAGTAAAACGGTTTTCAGCCTGCCACTAAACAAGAGACCCAAATTTTAATAGTGGCTGACTGAAAAAGAATCTCTTCCTAAACCTATTATGACCATAGAAACCTAAGATTTTAGTTAAGAGACAAAGATTATATTCAAGGAGGTTAATTAGCCATTTCAGTTTCTCTAATTTCTTTACCAACTGTTTTCCTCTTTCATTGGAGGGAAAGTGACTAAGTTTGAACAGGACTGGTATATTGAAACAGCTCTCTAATAAAATTTGCCAGCATTTGACCTATCACAGTTTCATTGAAATAAGGAATAAACTACATATTTTAAAATCCGTAAGTTTTCTGTTTGAGGACTATTCACCACAGTAATATTCTTAAAGAGTATTGAATATACTGTAAATTATGATTTTGGTCTCTAATAGCAGTGCTTATGAACAGGAAAGCAATGTAACAGAGTTTAACTATATATTATCACTAAGTTTAATAAGAATAAGGTTTACTTGTTAAATTCACTTAATAGTTAACAGTACTTACTTCCTCCATTTCATTACTCTTCCTCTTCCGGGCCTTGGGAATCTTAACCGTCACTGGTGAGGTACAACCCGGGTGTTTCACTGACATTTTGTTTGGTTGTAAAGGTGTAAACTGAATCTCTAACTCGGGTTTTGGAAATCGAGAAGTCTGATTATTTTCTGTTGACACTTCACAAGAGTCAATGACTACAGATCCATCCTGCAACAGAATTGAATTAAAAGGGAAAACAAATCTTATTTGCAGAATATGATTTTCTAAGTTGCCAAAAATTACCTCTCTCAATACCTATTAAAGACAATGAATTGAGAAAGATGAAAAGTTTTCTGGGTCAAATTCACCACAGCAAGGACAGAAAGATTAAGTTATCACCTACTTTTCTCAAGGTTTCTACATGGTATGTTAAAATTGAGAGAAACTTAGAGATTCATTATTTCCCAAACCTGTGTGATCATAAGCACTACCTAGAGACACTGTTTAGAAGATTCTTGGACCCTACTACAAATCTGCTAAATCAGATTATCTCCAATGAAAGCATCTAGATTTTTAATAAGCACCCTAGTTACAGTAAACTAAAGTTTGCTGCAAATTCTTTACTATTCTTGCCATTGAGAGACAGAGTCGCATTCCCCTCTCTTGAACCTGGGCTGGCCTTAATGACGTCCACAACCAACAGCATGTGGTAGAAGTGACATCATGATTCTTCTGAGGTTTGATTATAAGAAGCTGTGTAAGGAATGACTTGTGTTATTCCCCCAGATTAAAATGCCCTTCTCTTCCCATTCTCTGCTTGGTAAACTTCTATTCACCTTTAAGACCCAGTACAATGTCACCTTCTCTAATCCACGTCCACAGCCACTCAGGCAAAATTCATCGTATCCTCCTCGGTCAGTGTTCCTTCTTAGCACCCTCTTCCTAACACTTAATCCATAAGGTTAAATGAGGTAGTCATTTACACACCTGTCTTATCAGATTCCTTACTCCTTAAGAATGGCAATCATTTCTTACTTATGTCTTCATCCTCGGTGCCTAGCAAGATTCCCAACACTGACCATGCCCAATAAATGTGTTTTTTAAGTAAATTTTTAAATGGTAATTCTATTTTCAAAAAGTGACAGAGTTTTTATCCATTTTGTATGCAATCTGAGAAACTCTATGCTATCCAATGTGAGTCATTACAAATTAAGGAAACTCATTATGAGTTATTGAGATTTGGTGACAGTTATTAAATGGATAAAATTTCCAAAACAATACTATTTAATAGAATGCTTATTAAAGGACTTCTTATGATGACCTCCAAATAGTCCTTCATATTTTATCTTTTGTGGGATTTTCTATTTCTGACCACTAAATTTGTGTATATTAAAAAATCTGTTTGAGATCAGTATCACTTTGAGAGTGATCAAATTTCTCCAAAAGAATTTCACCTCTCCTCAAAAGCTAGTTTTCCTTCCCATAGCCAAGAGCACACACAGCTAATTGTAAAGCAAGGTACCTACAACAACTGATTAAATTATATTTGCAGGTGTTATTTAGAAATCAATGGTCACTGCTAAAGAGGTTAAAAAGTGGGCTATGTTATCCAATACCCACCTCTACTTCATCCCTGGAAATTTCAAACCCTGTTGACTGAGGTTCAGTTTCAACCCTGTCAGGATCCACTGAACTCACACGTCTGGGCTGGAAATCCATGGTTTGTTTTCCCTAAAGTAAGGAAATATTAAAGCAGCAAGCCATCGTAACTGAAAATACATTAAAACACTTCATCTAAAGAATACAAAATCAAGATTTGGGTGCATTAAGCTGTGGAATTAATTAAAGACTTCTTCAACGACCACCAAACTCTCCTCCTTCCTCTCTTTCATCCTCAGAGACTTAGGAAAGATTAGACAACTTTCCAGCCTCCTCTGAGTCTGATGTAAAGAGAAATTTGAAGATTACTTTCAACTTCCAAGGTGTTTTACCTGCATTGTGTCACTTGACTTTCACTGCAACTGAGTTAGATTTGGCAAGAATCATTAGTCCTACTTCCCAGAGGAGGATATAGAGACCTAGAGATGTCAAATGACATGACCAATGTCTGTCCTAAGTTGGACCTTGACTCCAACAATAGCGTTAACACAATTTTGAAAACTAGAGGTGTCTGAGGAAGGCAACTATAGTGTTAGACCAGAAAAGACCACACTGATAGCTAAATCTTTCCTTGCTGCACTTTCTTCATTCTACTTTCTCGGTCATAGGGTATGTTCTATTCCTAAACCTTACTTAACAGGTCTGTAAAGAAATATAGGATTACATTTTTAAACTTGAGAAATTCCAATGTGGACCTTCTTATTGCTACCATCAAAATCAGAAGTCAAATACACCTCTTATGTCACCTACCCCTTACTGATAAATGAAAAAGATTCTATTGCAATCATAATGGGGATAGCAACTAGCATGTACTGACTTCCACTGTGAACTGCACTGTTTTACAACACTCTCAACTATGTCTCATAATTTTATTAGGAAGACATCATCATCTCTGTTTTAAAGTTTGGAAATGTTAAGTAATTTTCCCCAAAGATCCCAAAACCACAGTGACAGCAGCTGATATCTAGGTTTTCTAACTTTGTATTCTGTGCAATTTATACCACATGCTAATATATCTTTTTAAGGAGATGGTCTTTCTCTCAGAATCATAAAGTCTTTTGATGTAAGAGATAAACACATATACACATTTATTTTCCTACTGTCTGAAGGCTTTAGAACAGCAGATTTTTAAGTGCAGATCATTTACTCTGGAAAGACTAGCTTCAGATGTACCCTGATTCAATTCATCTGCGAAGTATGAGAAATGCAAATACTTTCTTCAGCCAGGGTTCTGAGCCCCAATACAATATTACAAAAGTAACTCCTGAATGACACATTCCCTCACCACTGTGCTTATTTTCAAAAATAATTTGTATTTTTATTGCAAATTCAGGATGGGCTCAAATATTTAAATATTACCAAGAGTTCAAGCTGAATCACATTTCTACATTTTAAAGGTAGATTAGGGACTAAATCATAAGTTGTTTATTTTCTAATTACTCTACCTGAGAGAGATGACCAAAATATTGGAGAAAGTGCTATTCTTTAGTCACTGATGAGTCAATCATAATGATAAACTCTGAAAACTCAAAATTCATGACAAATGTCCAAATAATCCTTCAAACTCTGATTCCTCACTGATCTATTGAAACTTACTTTTTTATTCTTCAAGAGTTACTCAGGGGGGAGGGTGTAGCTCAGTGGTAGAGTGCATGCATAGCATGCACGAGGTCCCTAGTACCTTCATTTAAAAAATAAATGAACCGAATCTCCTCCAACCAAAAAAATAAAACAAAAATAAATAAAGTGATGTTATTTAAAAAAGAAAAAACACTAGACATTTAAAAAACCCCCAAAAAACTATGACTGAAGAATTGTGCTAGACATCAGAAACTGACACAACACTGTAAACTGACTATATCTCAAAAAAAAAAAAAACCCAAAAGAGTTAATTAAATAATTTTGAAAAATTCCTATGCTTAATTAAAAAAGGCACAAAAAGAACACGATTCTACTGACTGTTTCAGAAGCCTCTGATGTGACCTTTCTCAGTTGTTCAATCTCAGCGTCCTTCTGCGTGTTGCTGGAGACCAGGGCTTTCAGCTGTATTTCTAAAGCTGCAACCAGCTGGTCCCGTTCTTCCCGCCACTGCTGGAGGTTACCCTCCTTCTCAGCCAACTGTGCTTTAAGTATTTCCTGAACGGAAAATAGAGCACATGTTAAAGTAAACCTTGAAACATTATGAATCTAAGAATTTGTTGCAATTTTTATTATAAGTAACACAACAAATACAACTGTGAACTAGATACACAACAAATTATGTAATCAGGTCTAGATGAAGCATTTCACTGGTAAAACAAAATACATAATACCTTCATATATCTTAAATGTCCAAATTCATATTTATCCTATCCCACCTCATACCAAAATACAGCTTATTGAGTACTTCTTTCAATAAACAATTATAGCCTTTAGACTAATTCTAGCATTTCCTCCAATATTTGGGAAATAAGAGGGTTAAATTACAGAAAAGCAAATTAAAAAAAACACTAATAGCAACAAACAATAGAGAAATGAAAATTTAAAATACCATTTTCACTGGTTTCAAAAATCATGAAGCAGTGGTAAATTAAAGAAAGTCAGTACAAGACCTAAACATGACAAACTACAAAACATTACTGAAAGAAATTAAAGAATACTTAAATAAATGGGGAGAGAATCTGTGTTAAGGATCAAAAGATTCAATATTGTAAAGATGTCAGTTCTCCTCACAGATCCATAGAATCAAAGCAATTTCAGTCAAAATCTAGGCAGGCTTATGCATGCACGCGTGTGTGTGTGCGTGCACAGAAATGAAAAAGCTGACTCTAGAAGTTAGATGAAAACGCAAATGATAAAGGATAGTCAAAATTATTCTGAAAATGAAGAACAAGTAGGAGCAATCACACTATGTCATTTCAAGCCTTCTATAATAATTATCAAGACAGTGTCATATTGATTAAAGGACAGACAGAGATTAGAGGAACGGAGGAGAGGGTCCACAAATGTATGGCCTATTGACAAAATACCAAAGAAATTCAACGGAGGAAAGGACAGTTTTTCTAACAATGGGTGATGGAACAACTGAGTAGCCAAATGGAAAAAAAAGAAAAAACCTTAATCATAATCTCACACCACATACAAACCCTTGGACAACTGATTTATGACAAAAGTGGCAGAACAATGGGAAACAGTTTTTTCCGAAAGCACTACCAAGCTGACTGGGAATCCACATTTAGAACAGCAGCAGCGGCAGCAGCCTTTACCCCATCTCACTCCACCACAAAAATCAATTCTAGGGTCTAAATATGAAAGGCAAAAACCCCAAACCTTTCGGGGAATAACAGAACATCTTCATGTCCTTGAGGTCCATAAAAGAAAAGACTGGGAAAATGAATTAAAATAAGTTTAAGAATTTCTGTTCATAAAAAGGCAACAAGAGAGTGAAAAGGTAAACTAGAGATTGAAAAAGGATAACTGCAACACATTAGAGGAAAAAGGGCTGCTATCCAGAAAGTATAAGGAACTCCTCCTATAAATCAGCAAGAAAAAGATAGACAGTCCAATGGTAAATAAGCAAGGGGACTTACATAGGCAGAGCCAGTAAACAAAGCATCCATCAGTACTAACTGAAGTATAAATGAGTACAACTATTTTGAAAATCAGTTTGGCATTCTACTAGAGTTCCAAATATGTATATCTTTGTCAACTAGCAATTTTATTCTTGGCTGTGCAACAGAAAAGCATGCCCATGGGCACTAAGGGAAATGTATAAAAATGTTTCTACAAGAATTTACTTGTAACAGCCCCAAATAGGAAAAAAAATCTACGTCTTCACCTTTAAACTGAACAGACTGTGGTGTACTTATCATTGAAATACTCAGCAGTGAAAACAAACTTATTCCAGCTACATACAACAGCATGGATGATTCTCACAAACATCATACCGCGTGAAGGAAGCCAGGCACAAAGAAATGCATTCTAAAAATTTTCGTTTATTTAAAATTCAAAAATGCACAAAATTAAAGTTTAACATTAAAAAACAGAATAGTTATTACCATTGAGAAGAGGGGGTCTCTAGAGTACTGATACTGTTCTATTTCTTAAACTGGCAGTTAAGTGGGTGCTTGACTTTACAGTAATTCACTGAACTACATGTTTGCTTTGTTTACTTACTGTGTTATAGGTTATAATTTAAAAAGCTTTAAACATCAATTTATTTCTTAAATATGGCATTAACATATATCTTAGGTATGACTGTAAAGAAACATATGGGAGAAAGGAGAAAACTAGCTAGATTAAAAACTCAAAGGAGGTTTACTTGCAGGCATAGCTGCCACAGAGACCACTGACTAGGAAAAAAAAATAGGCCCATTACTGGTTTAGAGCTGGAGTAACTATGACAGCCAACAGCTTTGGTTTCACTTCTTGCCTCCTACTATTGTCCGGGAAGGGTGGATGTGGGCTGTGGGACAGAAACAGAAACAGCAGCAACCTCTCCTGTTAAGACAGATGCAATATCATGATCCTGCTCAGCCCAACACTTCCTGAAGGTACCTCCAATCATGTGGAACTGGCACATGAAATGAAATATACTGCCATCTCGGTGCTATAGTAATGACAAGTATTAGTCTCACATACTTTGTCATGCAACAAAGAGAGTCAAGACTCTAAGGGAACATGACAACTAAATGAAATGGTAGTATCCTAGATTAGATCCTAGATCCAGAAAAAAAGACAGTGGGAAAATTAGTGAAATTCTAATAAGGTCCGTAATTTAACTAACAGTACTACAGTAATATTTTTTCTTGATGTTAATCATTGTATTGTTGTTATGTAAGATCTAACATCAGAAGTTGGGTGATGAGTATATAGAAACTCTCTGTACTAGTTTGGCAACTTTAATGGAAATAAAATTATTTCAAAATAACAAGATAACAATATTTTTAAAAATCAGTGGGAAAATCATCCTTAACTTATTGAAAGTTAACATTCCTGTTTGCACAGGAAAGTGTAGCTGATACTAGTAACATTCTGTTATAAACAAATTTGGAAATGCCAACAGATGACAATATGACACTGCTAAGTTACTATTATTGTAAACAGAGAACTAATTTTTCATTTAAAAATAATGTTAATCTATTAGGTAATAGCTTTCCTAGGATCAGTGATGACTTTTAACTTCTTTTTTCTGATTAGCAATACTGGGTGCCAAACAGACTAAGATGTTGATTCAAATAGGAGGAAAAAAGCACACTAAGATAGAATCACTTAAGAACCATGGCTAGTCAATGTAAAACTAGAAGTTATTCTACGTATGGTCTTCTAAGAAATACTTAGTTGACTTAAAAAAAAAAAAAAGTCCTGATAAAATCAGCTTACGAGGTAAAATATAACACCATGTTAGTAGAATCTAAAGTTCAAAATGCAAATTTTTACAATCTAGTAGGGATAACCCTGTGGTCAAAAGGAAGAGATTTTTAAGTTCTAAATCTAGATACTGAGATGTAATCAGTTATCTTCCCAACTTGCTAAATGGACTGAAAAGTTTAAATAAGAACATTAAATGAACTTCAAGATAAATTGGGATAGAAAAGTCATCTTACAAATAGACAAACTGCCGTTAAAAAAATAAAAACAGGCAACCATACAGACACTGATAAGAACCTAAGGATCTCAGGGGAAAATTCAACAAACTAAACAAAGCAGGCGAAATACACTGAAGATAAAGTATAAATTTTACCAACCATTTCATTTTGTTGCTTCAAACAATGCTCTCTGTCTTCAGCATATTTTTTCATTTCTCTGTTTCGTAAATTCTCAGACTCTTTTGCTTGAGTGATAAGCATCATTTTTTCTTCTAACCATTTTTTTCTATCAGCTTTATATTTCTGTTCAGATTCCTAAATGTATAAATAGCACAAGTTAACTATCACATGCTAAAAATGCAGTTTATAAATTTGTACTTTTAACATTCCATATAATCCATCATTTTTCACTTCAACTTTTCAAAAACTTAAAACTAAGTGTTTTTCCTTAAATAAGTGACAAGATTAGAGTTTATTTCAGATTATGCAAAGAACACTGCTGGTTTGCTTTTCTAAACAGTATTTCATCTATAAACTTAATTTTGCTATAAAGTCCATTTAAGGGCTTTCCTTCATCAGTGAGCTTAAGAAGAAATAATTTAAATTTCTCAAAGAGTTACAGAGAACCAAGCCTTCTTAAATGCCAGATTAAAAGAAAGAAATTAACTTATGGTGGTTATTTCTAATTGCATGGTTACAAAAATAAAGTTTTCCTGGGTACACAGGATGCCAAATAAAGAGTAACTTGTGTAACAGGACAAACATTTATTAATTTAAGGAACATTGGGAACAGCTAGACAGAGAATACAGTTCATAGGTAAAGTTCAAAGAGGCTTGCATGGATTCTTTAGGTTCAAAAACATCTAATTTATACATTCAAAATTCAAATAAAAATTCATTTCTAACAAAAACAATAATACTACATTAAAAACTATATAATTAAAAATCCCACTGTTTTATAAACTTCTAAAACCACTGTACTTGATAAATTATGGCAAGTCCATTCCAGGATTACAAAGTTTATTATCTAAGATACATGATCGCATCATTTGAGAACAATGTAAAACATACTACATGTTATACAATGTCCTTAATGTGAACATTCTCAATGTAGCTAATGTATTTTTTTCATAACTAATAGAGTATTTACTCTGCTCCAGTTGCTTTTGGGTTTTGACAATGGAGAGGGTAAGTTCCAAAGTACATAATTAACAGTTACAAAAGAAAGTAACTGATTTTTTTGTTGTTCAGTATCTGATTATATACAGCCTGAATTTAAGAAAATAATTTAGATGCAGTCAACTTTTCAAAATCATGTTTTCTTCAATCTCAAAACTACAATTATGAATACAACTTTTAATAAAATGTACAAAACTTTACATAGTATTCGTTAAATCCCATTAAAAAGCTATTTCCTCCATATGCTGTTATGTTTCACATACATAGTATGTGAAAGCTGAACATGGGAGCAAACACAAACACAAAACAGAATATCTTCTATGTAGCAGTATGGTTTCAAATGTATTCCAGTATTCAGATATACAATTCTATTCTTTACCAAATTAATAACTAAATTTACAATAATCAAAATAATTTTCCTAACAGTCATCTTCTCCACAACAGTATTTGATGAGTTAGAAATTTAAGGAGTAGCAAAAGAGATATAAAGACATAAAAAGTGGCAATTTTAGAATTAAATGTGTAAAGTGCAAAACTGAAGACCCACTGCATTTTCATTGGCGCTTAGTAATTGTACTTTGGGAATTTCTTCCCCATTTCATTTTAATGTGTACTGAAAAATTATATCTATTAACATTTCCCCAGTATCGCTTTACCTATATCTAAATTAATTATAAAATACTTACCAAACTCTTCTCTTATGAGAAATATAATATATAGATACATATACATACATAGATAAAAACCATACCTGTAACTCATCTTGAAGCTTACTAAGCTTTATATTAAGTACATCTGTGTTATCCTCAAGTTCTTTATTTAAACTCTGATTGCTTTTGGTTTCCAGATCTTTGCATTTTTCCTTCCATTTTTCCAATTCTGATTTGAAAACATAAAAATTATTTTAAAAAGCACATACAAAAGTTATACCAAGTAGAGATATATGCAGCATGAGATATAGATCAGGAATCAGCAGAGACCAGAAGCAGAAGTACACAGACCAAGACAGAACTGAGACTATTCTGAGAGATTATCAAATTCTTAAAGAACTTAAAAAACTTCTCAATAACCCACTGCATAAGTGTTCAAAGTATATAGTATAAATGCATGCCAATAAACAGGAAACTTCACGTTCTCAAAACAAATAAATGAATAAATAAATTAAAAACCAAAATCAAAAACTAAAAAGGGGGCAAAAACCCCCACTGATGGTATTCTGAAGGATAGAATCAGAGTATTTATTGAGATAAACATACAAGATGACATCAAATGGTGCACAGATGTGAAATTAAGTTGAAAATTTATTCTTAACATCTGCGGGACACTGCAACAGGTCATCGTCCAGTTATTATCAGTGTCCTTATTCCTTCCTTATTTACATACAATTTTACTTAGATAAAACAATTTTCATCACAATGGAAAATGACAAGTGACGGGATATTCCAAAAACACACCAAATACTTTTTCACTATGAATTATTATAAACACTAAACTATTTTAAGAAGGAAGGAAATCTAGGAAAATAAAGAAAATGTAAGAGTGCATCTTGAGATATTTAAGCAATCTTGCTGTACCTGTGGCCAGCCTTTCTGCTTCCTCTAACTTTGCCTCAAGCACTTGATCTTGTTCTACCTGAGTTTGTTCTTGTTCTTCCAGAGTCATTCGCATGTCTTCAATTATTTTCTCTTTAACATTTAAATCTAAAAATTTGGAAAGAAGGTTTTAGAAATTACTAACATCGACATCTAGATATCTATTTTTTTCTTGAGTTCTTCTAAAATTAAAATACAGTTTTATTAACCATAATAGAAGATGAGTTCCAGAAAGATGAACACTTTGTCTTCTTCACTGCTATATTTTCAGAGCCTAAAACGGTACCAGCATATGTGAAGCACCCAATAAGAAGCTGATATACAGACGGATGCTTGGACGACGGCAAGAATAAATGGATGGAAAAGGAATCTTTTCAGATAAAATTAACAATTTTCTATACAATTAAACTATTGATAAAATAATAAAACTATTATTTTACTGCACTTCACTTAACTGTGCTTCTCATACATTGTTTATTTTTTACAAACTGAAGTTTTGCAGCAATCTTGCATAAGCAAGTCTATTAGCGCATTTTTCCAACAGCATCTGCTCACTTCCTGCCTCCATCACATTTTAGTAATTCTCGCAATATTTCACACATTTTCATTATTGTTACATTTGTTATGGTGATCTATGATCACTGATCTTTGATTTTTTTTAATTCAAAAATTTTAATTATTTATTTATTTGGGGGGGAGAAGGATTCGGGTTTTATTTGTTTATTTTTAATGGAGGTACTGGGGACTGAACTCAGGACCTTGTGCATGCTAAGCACACACTCTACCACTGAGTTATGCCCTCCCTGCTGATGTTACACAAACTACAGCCACATAAGACAGCAAGCTTAATCCATAAACATTGTGTGTGCTGTGACTGCTCCAATGTCTGGCTGTTCCCCTCTCTCTCTCCCTCTCCTTGAGCCTCCCTATTCCCTAAGACACAACAATACTGAGATTAGGTCAGTTAATAACCCTACAGTGGCCTCTAAGTGTTCAAGTGAAGGGAAGAGTTGCACGTCTCTCACTTTAAATCAAAAGCTAGATATGAAATGATTAAGCTTAGCAGCGAAGGCATGCCAAAAGCTGAGACAGGCCGAAACCTAGGCCTCTTGCACCGAACAGCCAAGTGGTGAATGCAAAGTAAAGTCCTTGAAGAAATTTAAAAACGCTACTCCAGTGAACAGTCAAAAAGTAAGAAAGCTAAACAATCTTACTACGGATATGGAGAAAGTTTCAGTGACCTGGATAGAAGATCAAAACCAATCACAACATTCCCTTGAGCTACGGCTTAATCTAGAGCAAGGCCCTACTTCCCTCCAACTCTATGCAGGCTGAGAGAGGTGAGGAGGCTGCAAAAGAAAAGTTTCCAGCTAGAAGAGGTTGGTTCATGAGGCTTAAAGAAGGAATCTGTCTCCATAACATAAAAGTGCAAGGTGAAGCAGGAAGTGCTGGTACAGAAGCTGTAGGAAGTTATCTAGAAGATGTGACTGGATTGCTGCAATCTCATGATCAAACTTGAACGATGAGGAGTTGCTTCTTACAGATGAGCAAAGAAAGTGGTTTCTTGAAATGGAATCCACTCCTAGTGAAGGCACTATGAAGACTGTTGAAATGTTAACAAAGGATTTAGAATATTACGTAAACTCAGTTGATAAAGCAGTGGCAGAGTCTGAGAAGACTGACTCCAATTCTACCATGGGTAAAATGCTATCAAACAACATTGCATGCCACAGAGAAATTGTTCGTGAAAGGAAGAGTCAATTGATGCGGCAAATTTCCTTGTTGTCTTACTTGAAGAAATTGCCACAGCCGTCCCACCCTTCTAACTTAACTAACTTAACTTGACTAACTGGGTAGTTACCCCAGTAACTACCACCCTGATCATTCAGCAGTCGGCAGCCATCAACATCAAGGCAAGACCCTCTATCAGCAAAAAGATGACAACTCTCTAAAGGTTCAGATGATGGTGAGCATTTTTTTAGCAATGAAGTATTTTTCAATTAAGTGTGAACATTGTTTTTTTAGACATCATACTGTTGCATGCTTAACAGACTACAAAATAGTGTAAACATAACTTTTCTATGCACTGGAAAACCAAAATAATTTGTGTGACTTGCTTTACTGCGATCTTTGCTTTACTGTGGTAGTTTGGCACCAAATCCACAATGTCTCCAAGGTATGTCTGTACTAATAAACACAAATCTTAGGATTTAGAAAAAATATTTTTTGTCAAAACACTTACTTTTAGCGTTAATATTCTCAAACCAAACTAAAATCTTTACCTCCTAAAAACAAAAAATTCTCAAGCCTAAACTAATTTTTTTTAATCGCAATTATTTTTGAAAAAATTTCAAAGCCAAATATTTACTTCTAGTGTTTTTAAAACCAACTCCTAAGGAATAACTGTGCTATTATTATAGCCTTACCAAAATTGCTTCTGGCCCTTTAAAAGTGATTGAAGTAATGGTTTATAAACAAATCTATTCTAATTCTGCCTGATACAGAAAGGAGGAAAAAGTGGTTTACTGTCTCTGGTGACAGACACATAGTATCAGGGCTCACTTCAGACACCTCTTACCAAAATGACTGCTCATGTCAGAGGTGATGAACCTTTAAATGCATAGCTCAAACTCAGGTCACTAAAAATGACACTAAAAATGACACAAATCTCAAAAGATGGCTCCCTTAAAATTCTTAATATAAAGCACACTTAAAACAGTAAGAAAAATTTTGAGTAATTTTCAGTACTTCTGTCCTTTGATGTAAGCTGCAGGGGAGCTAATAAAACAGAATTCCTCCTTAGGATTAAAGGAGTACTGGTATTACTATCTAAAACTCTTTCTTTCAAAAAGCATGATTTGTAAATATATTCAGATTATATAATCAATTATAATTGTATTCAAATAATTCATTCCTCTTACACCCTACTTTTTGCCCTAAACTAGAGGGCTTGAAAGGAGTTTAAGTATCTGGTTATTAATCAGTAAAGTCCCAGGACAACGATGATAACTTCACTGTCTAAATACCTCTTATTTGAAAGGTAGGAGCAGTAAAGGAAAAAAGAGAACTATCACATCAGTCACTGCCTCCAATAATTTACATTTTACTTCAGGGAAGAATCCAGAAATATGCAGCAAAATAGAAAATAAAGCAACATAAAAACAGTTATGAGATAGCATATCAAAGTTATCTAAAGGTAGCTATGAACTATTGTAGCTAAATAAATGCCTGTCAAATGAACAAGTAATTAAATGCTTAACATTCAGGGAAGAGGATCACTGAAAGCTACATCAGGTTTCAAGGAGAAAAGGCTTAAGCATAACATTTGAGAACAGGTAGGGAGGAGAAAAAGGGACACCACACAAACTAAGGAAAGAAATGACACATAAATGTCCTGTAAAACTCTGGATTAGAAATACTCCCTTAGTGACAGCTCAAATTTACTTTAGAATACCAGTATATCAGGTATACATAAAACAAGTATGAAAGCTTCAAATCATGGGAATACCATGTTTCACTTACTACACTGGCAATAAGTTTAAAGTTTGATAATACTTAATACTGGCAAAAATGTGGGGAAATGGGCACTCTACACATTATCACTGAAAATACAAACTAGTATACCCACTTTGGGAAGCAGTTAGCAATAGTCATAAAAATTTTAAATATACATCATTTGGGCCAACAACTACACTGCTAGGAATTTCCTATACAAATATATTCACATGTGTGCACAAAGATTCTCTTGCCATTTCAGCAAAGTAGCAAGATACAAAATCAATATGATTAAATCAATTATATTTTATATACAATAGCAAAAACAATCCAAAAATGGCATTAGGGAAACAATTCCATTGTCAATAGTATTACAAACAACAAAATATTTACAAATAAATTTAAAAACAGATGTGTAAAACTTACACACTGAAAACTAAACATCACTAAAAGGAATTATAGAAGGCCTAAATAAATGAAAAGATTTCCTGCATCCATGACTAATATTGTTAGGTTGGCAATTTCCCCAAATAGATCCCCAAATTTAACACAACCCCTATTAAAATTCTAGCTGGCTTTTTTGCAAAAATTGACAAGCTGATACTAAAATTCACATGGAAATGCAAGAGATTTAAAATAGCCAAAAGAATCCTGCAAAAGAAGAAAGAATGTGGGAACATTCACACTTCCCAATTTCAAAACTTACTTAAAAGGTAAGAAACAAGACAGTGTGGTGCTAGCCTAAGAAGTGGCATACAGAACAATGAAACACACTGAGAGTTCAGAAATAAACCCTTACATATATAGTCAACTGACTTTCAACAAAGGGGCAAAACAATGCAATGAGGGAAAGAAGAGTCTTTTTTAACAAATGGTGCTGGGACAACTGGATCTCCATATGAAAAAGAATCAAGTTAGACACCTATCTCACACAATATACAAAATTATACTCAAATGGATTAATTCAAAATGGATCAAAGACCTAAATATAAGAACTAAAACTATAAAACTCTTGGAAGAAAACCTAGATAACTTGAGATTAGGCGACAGTTTCTTACTATTCACATCTGCCAACAATGACACAGGAGCCAAAGTAAACAGAAACTCTAAAAAGATTATGGAAATAAGAGATGTTAAGGGATAATGGCCTAATAAGGGTAGGAGAAAATACGACTGTGTGCAGAGATATATTTTCACATCCAAGTTACTGATTCAAGTTAATCCTCTAAATGTTCAAGTCATCCAAATAAATAATAATCTGGTTGTCTTACCCCTCCTCTTTAGTTGGCCAAGTACAAATAGCATGAATTAGTGAAGAAAGTCTGAAACTTAAGAGTGAAACAGACATGGGTTCAAAGCCCAGGTCTACTACTCACACAACTAAGAAGTGAAGGGGTGAGTGATGGGAAGGAGAGGAATCTGCGTAATTTTATGAACAGAAATATGTATATATCATCTACAAAGATAATTTTGTGATATTTCAAATAAACTATCAATACAATTTGAGAAAAAAATTCAGCAGATACACTTTGAATCTAAATTATTAAATGTTTTTTTTAAACTATTTAAAAAAATTTTAAAGCTATTTTACTTGAAGAATTTTCTTTAAATGATTTTGTCTAGAAATCCATTCCATTCACTGTGACCTATACAACTTTGACTGATTTTATTTTTCACAACATACTGGCCACTACCTAGAAATCAATGTTGCTTTGACTGAATACTTCTTAATGTTTTACTTCAAGAATAAACTTTACGTTGATAAGTTACTCTTTAAAATCAATACTTTTCTCTTTTGATGAAGTTACATCCTTTGTTGGCCTTATTTCACTTAAGAATTGTCTAAGGAATAGTAGTTATTCTTACTACTTATTTTGTAGTCTTTTTAATACTGGAAGTAGAGGTTTGTTTCTGACCTTTGCACACTCTCTCATATTGCTGTATAGCTTCTTCCACTTTCCGATCACTTAACTGCTCCTGCGAAATGAAAGAATATGAATTAAATGCAATTGTAACTTAACTATGCCCCGATATTTAATAGTGGGGCTTGAAAATGGGGGTTAATATTAAATTTGGAATCTATCTCCGATAAGGCTGACTACTAGTCTCAATCTCTTCAGTTTCACCTTGGAGAAAAGGGCAGGGTGAGAGTGATAATAAGAAAAACAAAAACAAAACCCCCAAAACTTTATACCTTTATTAAGTGGTATTAATGAGAATGAAAAATGCCGAATCATTTTCTTTACTCAACCTTTTAAGCTAGCATGTATGTTTTTTTCACACATCACAAAAAGCATAAACAGGGGAAATGGAAGTTTACTGTGTATTTAATGTAGGAGGAAAAAAGAAAACCATAAACAAATTCCCTTTCAGTAAATTCAAAATGCAGGAAAAATAGGGCTCCCACATGCCCTTTATGTAGAAAGTAGCTGGGAGGTTTGAAAAAGATGCAAGATTAATGTATGGGCACTTGAAATCCTTCAATTCCAGTTTTAACCTGTCATGTAACCCAAACTTCACTCCCTCTCTCATCTAATTTCAGCACTATCTTCTCATATTATAAGTTTTAGAATAATCATTATAGAACCTGGAAATCTCTAAATCCTATTATGAAAGTATTGACTGCTTTATTAGAATTATATTCAGTCAAAAACTAAAGTCATGTATTTACATCTAAATATTCATTAGTTTCCTTCATTTAAAAGCAAACAAGCAAATACAACAAATTCAATTTTTAAATTATTGTCATTTAATTGATGTCAAACAAAATATAACCATTTATAAAGGGATTCTGCTCTCCAAGTGCCCTTCTAAAAAAATTTTTACAAGATTTAATCTTCATTTTCTTTTTACTTTTTATTTATAACAGAGTCACAAAGATAGCAGAGATTTCCTGTCTAACCTCTGCTCAGCTTCCCTAATGTTAACTTATAGTACCATGGGACACTTATTTAAAAATCAAGAAATTAACACTGGACACAAAAGTGCGCACCTGAGTTTTGAAGCTTTGTTATTTAAACATGGAAACATCTTTGTAAAAGAGAAATGAACACTGGTATAATACTATTAATAATATTACAGACTTTATTCACATTTCACCAGTTTCTCCACTGATGTCCTTTTTCTGTTCCAGGATCTCATACAGGATACAACACTGCATTTAGTCACCATGTCTCCTCCAGTCTGTGACAGTTGCCCCATAATTCCTTAACCTTAATGACCTTGACACTTTTTACTGGTTAGGTATTTGGTAGAACATCCTCAGTTTGATCTGCTGTTTTCTCTCTGAGGTTATGGATTTTAGAGACAAATGCCACAAAAGCACTGTGCCCTTCTGATCACATCAAATCAGGAAGTTCACGGTGACTTACTACTGCTGATGTTATTCTTAAACACCTTGGTTAAGATATAACTGTAAAGTTACAATTTTTTCCTTTCCATACCCTTTGCTAGAAGCAAATCACCAGGGCCTTATTTAATTTTAAGCAATTTATTTTTAGGTTCCAGGAAAGGTCAAAAGAGAATTTGTCATAAAGGACTGATAGAGTGGACCCCAGTGAAGGGCCAGCGATATGATAGTGAGTGGCCAGGGTGGCAGAAATCGTCAGGAGTGAACAAAGAGCATGGTGACAAGTGAGACAAAGAGAGCTTAATGGAGAACGACAGAGTAACAGAGATTACCGAGGGTGCAGAGAGGAGGACACAGAAAGCACTAAAGCTGGTGGACCAAAATGAAGAGTGACAAGAAGGGAGTATCTGTGTAGGAGAGACAGGCCTGGAAGGACAACAGAGTGAATACGCGATAAAGTGGAAGGGAGAGAAGAATGAGGGGTCAACAAAGAGCCAAGCCTTACCAGGGAGTGAGGACGTGTGATGAAAGGAGCAAACCTCGAACCTAATCTTACAAAGAGAGAAAATGGCAGGAACGATGGAGACTGTCGAACAGTGACGGAAAGGGACGGAGAATGACAGAGAATGACACAAGAAGACACACGGTGATGAACAGAGATAGAGACTGATGGAGGGAGATGGACAATAATGAAAGAGACGGAGGATGAAAGGGAACGACACAGGTGGAAGGACAGTGAGGGAAAGAGACAGAAAATGATGGAGGTGGACAGACGGTGACAGGAAGAAGTTAGATTGTGTCTGGCTATATACGGGCCACACTATAAACAGGTTTTCAGTCTGTTTTGAAATCTCACTATATGTTTGGGTTGATGCTGAAGTCACCCATTAAAATCAAGCATTCACAGCTGTTCTCCGAAGTCTCTTAAAGTTCCCTAAGTTGCTGGAATCATGAAATGATTGTCATTTTTCTTGAAAGTAGGATGTTTAAACAGCTTTTTTCCCTAAAGGCCTCCCAAAAGTCCACTGAAAACACGGTGACTCTTGTTCTGTGGATTGGGGGTGGGGGTAGACATGGAGGCAGGCTAGGAGACAATTCCCCCAGAAACCCTGGGAGGTCCTATTGCAGCAAAAGACAGAGACACAGTTGGTCTCAGACCCAGAAGCAGGGGTTTTCAGAGCCAGCTCCACTGAGGAGAGGGTGGGGTCCTTGGGAGCCACAGCCCACACTTCTCAGCCACCCGCTGTCCAAACAGTTTCAGAACACCCAACACCCAGGAGGGGAACCCCCTTGACCTCGGGCATCACGTACAGGGCTCCCCAGCTACCCCTGACTCGCGCAGAGATGTGGCTGCAGGGTCCCTCCCTGACAGCACATGCAAAAGCGTGTCTGCCGCAGCCCCAGCAGTGCTCCTCACACTGACCACACAACCAAGCTGGGTTTACCACCTCAGAGTTCTCACTGACTGGTGATGAAACAAATTAATTTTAAGGCAGGACAAGAAAAAAATTTTTTTCTTCAAACATACAATTCTCTCTGTGCCCTTAGGGCCACCCTGCCCCTGTAGTGTGCATTATGCATCTGTATTAACCAAACCTCCTTAGAAGACACAGGAATGCCTGCTGGATTGTAAAGAGCTACTCCTGGTGCCAGCGTGATAACTCCTTAGGAGATAACCTTCCTTCTTAACGTGTAAGGGATCAAGATGACCCACCACTCACTTGTACTGTACATCTGGACTGTGTGTAAGCCGTCAACAAGATGTCATTTGATATACAACCCTTTGTCTCAAAAAGGTATATAACTCTGTTTTGACCTCTAGCAGGTAGAACAGTCCTCAGAGCTTTTTGAAAGACTGTCTCCTGGGTTATAATCCTCAGATCGGCTCAAATAAAATCCATTTTTTACTTAAAAAAAAAAAACCTTACACACTTAATTAAACACTAAAATATACCAACAGAAGCTACTTAAATCATCTTTAAAAACAAAACTGTTACCTTGAGTTGCTGAATGGTTCGCTGTTTCATCTCTATTTCCTGAGAACACTGGTTTTTCTTCTTCTCCAGTTCATTAATTTTACTCCTTAACAATTTCTCCTCTTCACGCATTATAGATACCTACAAAGTAATATTTATAAATTAAATTAAATATATTTATAAATACTAATTGCTTTTTGTTGTTTAAAATTCATGGCCACTGACTCAAAGATTTATGTCCTTTAAAGCATGTAAGAAAAACTACAGATTCGAACACACGTGACATGACTTCAAATTACCGGAAAACTTCTTGACATTCCAAAGGAGATACATATGTGGAGTTCATATTTTTCTTACAATATTTTAAGAATCTTAAACTCTGTAAGTATTCACAAAAAAGAATCAACATAGTCCCTTGCATGCAACAGCAAAATCATTGTCTTGGAAAAAACAATAGAGATACTCTAGGGGAAAAATACTGGCTCAGATTTCCAAGATTTATTAATTACTGTGATCCAGAAATATAAGAAATACTTCAAAAGCTATTAGCACGTAGAGGATGAAAATGGAACAATTACAAGATCAGAAAGTAGCCATGCAAGTGAAGGTCAATCGATTTTTGGTGTTACTGGCAACCTAATTCTACAAACTTGCTAAAGAAATCAAAAAGCACTATGAATTAGTATGCAAATCTTCGCAAGAAAGGAAGGGAGGGGAGGGGAGGAAGGAAGGAAGGAAGGAAGAAACAAACACAGGTAATCTATGTACATTTTTAGGCCAGTTTCCGTTGTACCAATCCTAGAGATCTCAAAAACTGAAGGAAATTAATTGAACAAAGTTCCCCCTCATAACAAGCATGGGGATGCCATAATAATAGTAGCTCTCAGTGGTTTGTTTTCAGGGGATTTTTACATCCCTTTTTAGGTTTTCTGTATGCTTCAAATCTACTACAATAAATATATATATTCCTTTTGTAATCACCAATTAGTAATATTTTTACTGGCTTATTTTGTTTTAAAATATGGGGCTTCCTGTAATAAACACCATCTTCATCAATTTTACAGATATAAACTATTTGCAGCAAGATGCACATGAGGACTGCTTCAGTTTCCATCCTGGCTCTTCATTTACCAGCCAAGTAAACCTGGGTAAGTTATATCTCTCAATGCCTATTTCCTTAGCCATAAAATGCAAGTTAAAACAGTATCTATTCTTAATATTTGCGTAAGAATTAAATGAGATGATACATGTAAATTCAGAACAACTGATCCAGAGTAAGCTGCTATTATTATTATTAGCATTGACATTACACATTGTTTATTTTGAAAAATAGAAAACACTCTTAATACCCTTAAGATTAATGTTAGTTATCTATAAAATAAAACATCACTTAAAAAGGGATACCTCCTCAACTGTGTTATGAAAAAATCTTAAAATTAGCATAAATTTAAAAAGCAGTATTTATATATAGTTGATCCCATTTATAAAAATAAAAATATATAAGCATATAATTACAAAAATATATTATGTAAAATGCATGTAAAAAGAGCTAAAAGAACACAGAAGAATTGTCAGGAATGGTCATATTTGGAAAAATGAGATCAGGGAGAAGGCTTTTACTTTTATCTTCATTTCTTAAAAAAAATTTCCTAATACTGTATTATAATGAAAAGTTTTTAACTGGAAAAAGAAGCTTTTTTTTTAAAACTGAGTAACTAGTTCCATATGAACATAAGTCAATTACACCATGTTTGATAATGCTTACTGATAATCACAGTGTTCAGAAACAGTATCTTAAACCAGGAAGTTTCTATACTCTAAGAATCTTCAGCTAAGATATCACTTAAAACAGAAATAAACAAACTACATTAAAGCAATGTAAAATAAAAAATACATTAAAAAAAAAAAGATCAGAAAAGACAAAGGAATGGTATTTTCTCCCATACTGTAGAAAAGTCAAGAGAGGATCTGAGTCCCAGATCTCAAAATCAGTAGTTCAAAATCAAGCTGCACAGGCCTCACTCATACTTCAACTAATAGAAACATGGAAAATGCATGAAGGCTGTAAGTTCACCCTAACGGTTATTTCCTTATTTGTTTTGCTGAGGATACTATGAACAACATATGGACTGATAATAGGAGTTATAATAAATCCTACTATAATATGTAGGAATTACAATAAATCTAAAGTTTCCTCTGGACAACTTAGCTAAGTGAGGGGAACCTAACAAAAGGCAATAAGGTGCGTTAAGACTAGGACTGCAGTTTATATTTTGGAGAATTTAATCCATTTACCTGTCATTTGTCCAGAATTTATAAAGCTTTCAAGCCTGTCTACTACCTCTGGAAACTCTAGTCTTCTTGATCCTGAGGTGTTAAAACCTCAATTTCATTCTAAATTTATTTTACAAGCTCACAATCTACACTAAATCCAAAGATAAGTAATTTATATCCAACTTGGAGGGGAACAAAGGCTGATCTGGCCAAAATTACACTCCTAGAAAGCAAACAATCCAAATCTTTTGAGTGACAAACAAGTGCTTTTCTAAATTATGCACTGCTTTTAACTTGCTGATCTGAGTAAAAATTTTCTTACACCTAATTACAATTTAGGTCATCTCTACTTTTCAAATACTTATTGCTTGGCCTGGAAACTTTTTGTAATATAATTATCAGAAAACAACATAAATTTTGTATTTTTTCTTCCATTGATTAAAAACTTTATTATCTTTCCTTCATTATGAATGAATACATATCCGTTATAAGAAATAATGCAACAAGTAGAGCTTTAAAAAAAATCACCTATAATGAATGCCATTACCTAAAATAATCAAAATACACATTTTTATATATCTCTTTGCAGTCTATATTATACAGACTGTTTGCATAGTTTTAATCCTATTATACATAAAAAACTGAGTTCAGTTTCTATATTACTTAACATTATAACACAAGCATTTTCCCATATGATAATAAAAACTTAGCACTTATCACTAAACTTAAATCAGAATCCTGCTAAATACATTAACAATGAATCGTGGAACTTAACCACTAATGGAAAACACATTAAACATCACTACAAATCATTATAAACAATGCAACAGGACTTAGGCCAAAGCTTCCAGGTATCAGAGTACTTAAGAAACTGTCAGGGAAAAAAAGAACCTCTGCTCACAGGAAAAGGAGATGGATGTGGAGGGTACCAAGCCTCCAGCAAGAGCTTTTCTTCTTTACCAGTACAGGCCTAATAGCCATGAAAATTATTATTTATTTAATCAAAAAGTTCATATCATTCTTTCCATTCGTTTTTAATTTACATTAAGGCTATATTATTCTGAGATTATTTTTTTATGTTACATAAATTGTTCCAGAGTTCAATTTCAAGTAGTTTAGAAGAAACCAACCAATCCTCTGTTGAAAACAACAAAAAAATGCTGGATTAAAAAGTTTTAAATATTTCTAAAAGTACTGAGGAACTAACAAAAAAAGTAAAGAAATACTGAGATAAAAAAAGAAACTAAGCGAAAAAAGAATCACAGAAATAAATGGAGCACTGACTAGCTTTTATTTTGAGGACATTCGTAGAATGAAGGGGCCTGATTTTCAACAGGTAAACTAGAAGGTATTTGCAGTATATTTTAATGACAAAGAATCAGAGCTAAAAAAAAAAAGAAGAATCAGAGCTAACAATAAAGAAATCTAATACAATACTAATTTTAAAAGGACAGCAAAATTAAAAGAAAATATGAACAAATGGATTTCACAGAGTGAAAACTGGAATAGACAATTAGTCAATAAGAACATTTTATTAGTTATCAGAGGAATACTCAGGACACCCCTTTACATCTTCTAACTTGCTACACAAACTCTTGCACACGTGTGCCAAGGGTATTTATAAATAGGGACACTGCTTCTAAGAGCAAAGAATGGAAACAACCTAAACGGTCACTAGGAGAATGGATAACTAAACTGCAGAGTCACACAACAGAGTATTAAACAGCAGTGAAAGTGATTAAGTATACATAAAAGAATCTCAGGATATGATGTGGAAAATGGAAGTCTCAGAAGAACAACATAATATATTGTTCAGAGATAAAAAACCAAACATGGTTGAAATTACATTTTTAAAAGATAAAAAAGATACACACAAAATATTCAGTATATAACTTCAGTGGGGGTAGGAAACATAATATGGATGAAACCCACAAGCATTTGTTGTATCAATGAAAAATATGCAAATTAGAATTATAGTTGAGATACACTGTTTACCTATCAAATTAGCAAATATCAAAGAAACATGATAAAATACTACTTTGTAGATAAGGTTGTAGATAAAAAGATACTCTCTTATTATTATACATTAGTTCTGGTGAGCAAATTTGGCATAATCTCTAAAAAGCGTAATAAATATCCAAATTACTGATATACAAACCAGTGAGCCACAAGTTCCAGTTTTAGGAATTTATACCACAGGAAGACATGCAAATGTCCAAAATGACATCACTGCATAATTTGTATCAACAGTAGATTGGAAATTACCTTAATTGTCCAACAATAAGGGACTGATTAATGGTAAATATATGCTTGTAGTCATACAAATTTACTTGGAGACTATATCCTGAGATAGAAAGACAGCCAAGATATACTATTAAGTGAAAAAAACCAAGGTTCACACAGTGTTTGCAGGATGTTTCCATTTTTTTATAGGAAGAGAAGGAAAGAAGGACAAAGAGAAGAGGCAGAAGTAAAGAGAAAAAAGTAATTGGTAATATTTGACAGGGTGGAGGGAAACTTGATGGCTAGAAGGCAGTTTTTTCCTCACTATATATCCTTCCATTTATTTTAAATTTTATATATACTTTCATTTATTTTAAATATAATCACGTGATTATATTTCATATTTTAATCAAATTATAATAAAAACTTGTTACAAATGCACTATATACTCTCCTAAATACTATCTTGCAAACAGAAGTTGGCTTTTTACTTTTTTGTAGGGGGGAAGGGGCTTGAATTTAGTAGTCCTTAAAAGAAAAGGTTCTAATCTTACATAAGGCATATATTTTTCCTAATATTGGACACTCTTCAGTTTGTTTAAGCTGACTAAATTTTCTCTTGTTAAGTAACTGCTCTCATTTTAGGAAGAATTAATAAGTTGACAAAAGTTCTGGTCAATTCTAAAATCAGTGTCTAAACTTGATATGAGGAAAACAATCTTTATCAATTAAATTGGCCGCACAACTTTTCCAATAACGTACCTCTTTCTGTACTTGCTCAATCTGCTTTTTGGCATCAGCCAGTTTCTCTTTCAGCTCAGCATAATCTTCCTCCTTCCTCTGAAGATCAACTGTCAGATTCTGGGTAAGAGCAGAGCTTGCAGAGAGCTCCTCTTTCAACCTAAAAAACACAAATCACTTTGGATCATATGCGTGAGCTACTGACAATCTACAAAATTAGATCTTTTCACAAATATGGAATGTCCAAACTATGAATGAATCCTCCAAGGAGGATTTCAGGAGATTTTATCAACAGATCTTCACATATAACATTTGGCTCAAAAGGTTTAGACAAACCATGTTCAAGTTCTTCACTCATCATACATGCTACACTTTATCAGATTGTCATGCCCACCTAAATTTAAAAGCTACACAGAAAAATCTATAAAATAAATACTCTGCACATTTTTAAACATTGTAATAACATTTAGCTTACTTTTCTATTTCATGCCAGTTGGTTTCTTTTTCTTCTTCCTTTAATTGAAGTGAATGCTTTGCATCTTGCAAATTATTTGTTAATTGTGTGATTTCTTCTTTCAGCTTGATTTCTCTTTCACTTAAATCTTTGGTGTTTTTAACAGAATCTTGAAGATTTGCTTCAAATTCCTTCAGATTTCTTTCTTGCTTTAAAATGATTGATTCTTTTTCCAAAATTTCTTGTTCTAACTTGGCTGAACGACTACATTCCTCTTTCTGAGTTTCTAAGATTGCCTCAAGCTCCTTTATTTTCACTTTATAGCAAGTAACATCTTGTGTAAGTTCTGAAAGTGCTCTTTTTCCTTCAACTACATGCTGTAGTTGAATACCAAGACTAACATTTTTTTCTTGCAATTCTTCTCTCAGCTGCTGTATAAGAGTGTCTTTTTCTTTCAGTTGATCATCTTGATTTTTATTCTCCCTCTCCTCTGTTTTTAGTCTATTGTTTTCATCTTTATAGTCTTTTACTTCTGCCTGTAACTTTTCAATTTGCTGTTCCAGTTCCTGGATCTGATGACATCTTTTGGAAGAAGTCTTTACAATCTCCTTACATTCCTCCCAAATGGCTTCAACAGTACAATGGAAAGAATTTTTCCTACTACGTTCCTGAATACCATGTTCTTTAACCTGCTTACTTCTCAAATAATCATCTTCCAAAAGGTCTATCTGCGTATCCGGCAAATCATCCTCTTGAGAACCACTTGACAGATCCCTGAGTTTGAGTAAATCTATGTTTGGGATCTGAGAAACTGAATCAAGTGTCCGTAGTTCATCTATTTTTGCTTGCATTAATTTTATTTGTGAAACATTATTTGTAATATTTCTTCTAGCAGTTTCTATCTCCTTTGACAATTTCATGATCCTTTCCTCCTGCTCTTGATTTATACCTCTCTGCACGTGTAATTCAGAAATCGCACTGTCGTAATTTGACTGAATTTGTTGGATCTCTATACTAAAATTAAAACTCTTCTCTTCAGAAGAAGAAAGTTCCTGCTGCAAACTAACAATCTGTTTATTTAATTCTGCTTTTTCTTCCTTTTCATTTTTAAGTTCATTCTCAATAATGAGTAAACGTGTTTCCAGCTCTTCGTTATTTTTTTGTAAAAATCTAATGTTTTCCTCATTTTCTGAAATGCTCTCTTGCATGTCTTTACTTTCCTTCTGGTCTTCAGTGGTGGCTGGGCTAACACGTGTAGGTCCTTTAAAAATAAAAAAATCATTATTAACCTGGCAAATCTCACTAAAACTAAAAAATTACCATGTAAGTCAATATTCAAACATAAGAAACATACGAAAGCAAACTTTTAGTGAAAGATAGAAATAAGTTATTGAGCAAAAAGGAGAAAACAGGTTGCAAAGCATACACAGAATAAGCCCATTTATGTAAAAGGTATAGTTCCACAAGTCACGGCAAAGAGAGTTAGCAAAGAATGTGCAAGAAGATACTGGTAGCCACCAGAGTGGGATTACCAGTCGTTTCTACTTTGTAGTAACTTTCAATGGTATTTAAATTGTATATTAAATATAAATGGTATTTCAATGGTATTTAAACACAAATCTTTATTATCATCTTAATATGGGACAGACAATAGGGGATCACACCCTAAGGCAAACATATCCTAAAAAGAACAGTTTTGAAGTACAATTACATTACAGATCTACTAAATTAGTGATCTGTGAACTGAATAGCTTATACTTTCACAGCTAAAGTTAAGAGAAAAATGGTTAAAATTCTGGCAAGTCTAATGTAGCCTTACCCCTCACTAGCTGCATAAGTGTCAATAAACTACTTGACCCCATGACTGTTTCCTCAAGTGTAAAATGGAAATAATATCAGCAGTTTCATTATGATGTGCGTTGGTGAGGTTTTGTTTATATTTATCCTTCTTAGGATTCATTGAGTTTCTTTTTTTGTTTGTTTTTTGGGGGTGAAGGTAATTAGGTTTGTTAATTAATTAATGGAGGTACTGGGGATTGAACCCAGGACCTTGTGCACACTAAGCACACACTCTACCACTGAGCTGTATCCTCCCACTCTTAGATTTTTTTTTATGAATTAGAAATGTTCAAAAAAATCCTCTTGCCCTTTAAGAAGGCGAATTATAAAAATGTCTGAACCCTTTATCAAGAGAGAGAGAGATGGGATCGATGCACGTTAAAAACAACAAAGACCTGAAACTCAGAGCTCACAAATACTTATCCTGAGAGAAGAGATTTGAGTCATGCATACAATATAATCACTAAACTCTGAAGTGAATTACAGTAAGCACAATAAAGCTTTTGTGATCAAGTAATGTTCTTTTAATTTTACTATACTTCAAGAACTAGGTTAATTACATAATATAAGGTAATTCAAGCTAATGTGTTTAGTACCTGATTTTCTTGTTCAGATATTCATATTATTCTTTCAGACATTTTTATATTTTTTATATCAAAAGACTCTTAGAACGTATTCAGAACAGCCTTGTCAGGAAGTAATTAAAGTATTAATCAGTCTAGCAACAAAGATAGGATAGGTTTTACTGTATATAAAACCTAGCCTATACACAGTAAGGTTAACATAAAAAGTAAACATAAACAATGAGAAAGAAAGTTACTTTAATTCAATATTTATACCACATTCAACCTATACATAAACTGCTTACCTATATTTTGCTACAAAAATCAGTTTTGGTTGAAAAGCCACAGATAGGCAGTATTTCTCTGGATGGCCCCCTAATCACTATTCTGAAGGCTTATTTCTTGCACTGCTTACATGGTTATAGGCTTCCCCAAAGTACAGATACCTCAAACAAGTAAATTCACTTTCGCAGGGAAATGGCTTTGCATTCCCTTTTAAGAGCAGAAAACATACATCCCATGAAACTATCAACCCCCTATTACTATTCTAGTGGTTAAAGGAGTATTTTGTTCTGGAAATTGTTCAGTAGCAGGTAGAGAGGAAAAAGGGCGGTTATACCTACAATTTTCATATGATCCCTTATGTGATTCCTGTAGTCGCTAATAACATAAATAACTGGGAAATAGTAAAATTGAAGGAGAAAAAAAATTTTTGTTACTTAAATCTACCCGCATCCAAATTATTTATAGCTAACAACCATAGGTCTTCTATAATCATTTTCTGCACGAATGAGTGACCCTTAGGATTAGTCCCACCATGTAGATCACTCATTCCTGCCCACTTCCACTTCCTAGTGATCTATCGATTCTACATTCTCAACTACTCTATGGCACTGATCAAGGTGAAAAGAGAGATGAACAGTGCGACAGAAATCATAGCAAGGCTCACTCGCTGAAGCTAAGGCACCACTTCTTCAGTGGATAACAGAAGGTGACAGTTCATCTCAATCTAGTAGCTCACATGTATCTATGTATCTAGTATTGTTTTATCGCTTAAGGCATCTACTTTTGAAAACATTTATTTTACTGAAGTTCTATGAGACATTTATTATATTGGCATATCACCCAATTGTTTTTAGTGTTAACAACCTCAGGAGGCAGGTGTAAAGAAAGACTTAACTTACTCATTTTTCTCAAAGTGAAGCAGCTAATCAGGTTCCTAAAGCTAATGTACCTTCTCTTAAAAAGCCCTCCCTCCCTGTATTATACTATAAAAGTTTTCCAGAAGACAATGGATGGCTTAGAGAGAAGGTAAAAGCTGACATAAACAGGGAGGTACAGTATAGAGTAAGCACAAGACCACCTTTTTTTAGTAATTCTATAGAGAACACAACTTGACCACATTTGTCTTTAGTAATGTTCAGCTCAAAGTCTTACTGTCAAATGTCCTTTTCTCCAAATGAATAAAGAATGCAGAAGAAGAAAAAAGAATGTGGAAATACTTTGGCAGAAAAGGTACTATAATCATGAAAGTGGAAGTGCTGACTTTTAACTACTGTAAGTACAGACATAAAAGAATTATACTCATGTAAAAGTGATAAAAGCACAACATCTAAAACCATATTTATTGAAATTAAGGCAGCTTTAAATATACTCATCCTCGACAGTCTGTAACGTTAGTGTAAACATTAGGGACACTTAGACTTTCTCAGGTTTTTTCCTTAGACAAGTAAATTTCCTTCTGTTTGTAACTTTTCTGTTTACTGGTTTAGGGGTTAGCTTTCTTAAAGGCCTCCTGCTGGCAGCTGAACAAGTACCTTTCTTTGCTGGTGGTTCATCTTGTTGAAGTTCAACTTCATTTAATCTTTTTCTTCCTGAATAGGTTTTAGTTTTGCTGTCCTTAGACATTTCAACTGTTTCATTACAAACCAATTTATTGTTTATTATTAAAGATGATGTGCCAGCATTGTCCTAAAGTAAAATAAATTAACATTAGTTCACGTATAGAAAGCTTTAATAAATGTAAAAACTATGTAACTTATGATTCAATATTGTATCATAAAAATTTTATTTTCAAGATTGCTGAAACATTTTCTAAGTTATTTCTTAAATCTCACCCTAAAATAACTGATGGCTCTGGGAAATGAGTAATGTTAACTAACTTGTACATTTACTAAGGAGGACAAAACAAACAAACAAAAAAACCTGTCCTAAAATCATTTAAGTGTGTAGTTTCACTCTAACACTAAAAACAAATTCATCTTTAGATTTTCTAAGGTAATCAAGTGGGCTATAGACTTGTTTGTAGATAGCTGTAGAACCCTAAAACACTCACCTCTAAGTGATACAACAAAATGTTCTTTGAAAAGAAAAATATGAAAACATTATGACAAAACTGTTTCTTATAGATACTTCTACTTAAAATCTTGAGGTCCCACCTGAGAAACTAATCAACTGTTTTGTTTTGTAACCAAAATTTCTCAAACAATGTCTTACACTTTTAATAAATCCCCGAAGTTTTAACCTTAGCTTCCAGCCTATGTATATTCAAAGACATATAATCTACATACTGCTTTAAAACTGAGCTCCTAGCTTATCTAAATGATAAAAATTATTCAGATTATTACTTTTTAAGGCAAAGACTATGCCCCCCTACAGGGCTAGCAGAAAAAGGTACCTAGAAACCAGAAGGGTGAAATCTCAGCAGTTAAGTGTATGTCTATAAAGTAATTAAAGGTATGGTAAAGGCAGAGACTTTTTTTTAAAGGCAGAGATTAAATTGCTGCATACTGGTGGCAATCCATTTTGGGGGAAAAAAACTATATGAGAAGGCAAAACATCATTTTATATCATAAAATCAGTGAATGCTTTGTTCTTAAAAAGATACAAATATGACTTTATACTAAAGTAACGGATTATTAAAAAAAAAAAAGGCAAAGCCTTATTAGATATCCCTAAACAAAGGATGTCATGAATACCTCCAAGCTTTCTCAAATTAGTCCCTTGGTGTCACTGATAAATGACAAATCCTGGGATAGAGGGATCACATCTGTGACAGAGTTTGAGTTTTCAAACACTCCACGACAATTTCAAGTTGTCACTTCTACTCTCAGACCTACCATAATGACCTAATCTTTTTTTTTCCTCCTTCAAATTATATAATCTCCACAAAAAAATCTACCCCCTGTAAGTCTCAGTTATTGAAAGGAATATTTTCTGCCCCTAGGGTGTGCTTGGTTGGAAGGTTGCTAAAGAATCATTCAAAACAAACTTTTCATCATTGGAAGAG
This sequence comes from Vicugna pacos, assembly GCF_048564905.1. NCBI lineage: Eukaryota > Metazoa > Chordata > Mammalia > Artiodactyla > Camelidae > Vicugna > Vicugna pacos. The sequence goes on along the minus strand of NC_132997.1, from coordinate 68,673,506 downwards.
TCTGCTTTCAAGACAAGCTTTGGAACAGTGATCTGAGATCAACAGTTAATCAACATAGTCAGGTTAAGTTCCAAATGATTTTGCATTTGTTTAGTTATGTATTTATGTGAACAACTGGGCACACTGTTTTAAGTTAGTTGATTTTTAAAAGAGGTTCAGAACCTACCTAAAAATTTTATTTATAGGCAAGGACTAGCAAATTAGAAATATTGCTTATTTTATATTGCTTTTTTACTATTACTGACATAAACATTATTAACACATGTGGTACACAAACATACTACAGAAATAGATACAATTCCTTATTAAATTTTCAATAATTTTCTTTAAAGTCGGTAGTCAAGAGAAGTGATCTATCTCTGGCTTTTCTTTTTCTTGTTTTATTTTCCTTCACCAAACCAAAGGCCAGACTTAATATCCAGATCTAGTGCTCAGAGCAAATAAGCAGATGATGATGAATAACCAAATCAAAGTGTGAAGAGCCTGCAGGCCCAGTAATTAAGTTACTAGAAAAAGTTAAGCCCTAAGTTCCCAAAAGTTTACCCCCTCTTGTTTCTCAAATCAATTTTCTCTTCTTAATCTCTACTACCACTACCCAACCACCTTAAATCAAAGTTCTCATCAACTATCACCTGAATTCCTCCAGAGGTCTCTCCACCTTCAGTCTAATTCCATCTGAATCCCATCTTCCAAGTTTCTAAAAATATCTACTCAAAATAAAAAATCAACTTTGCTATGCTCCTTAAAATTAACGACTGCTCACTGCCTTCAGAATAAAACTCAAACGCTTTAATGAAGGATGTAAGGCCTCCTACCATCTTACCCCAATGTACTGCTCCCGGCCTCACTACTCACCTCTCCTTGCTTCATACTTTCTTCTTGAACAACAAATTGCTTGTACTTTCTACAGTGACTGAAAGCCTTCTCATGTTCATGTTTTTACACATTCTGACTCCTACATCTGGAAGGCCAGTGTATCTTCATGTCCCCCACAGCTACTAGCTGCTACCTCCCCCTACTTTTAACTGGCTAAATTTTACTCACTATTTAAGGTTCACTTTAATCATTTTCATCTCCAGAATGTACTCTCTAAATCCCCACCTCTTCTCAGCTTCTTGCATATACTGATTACCCCTGCACATTTCATTATAATTATGTTTACACTGTTTCTCTCTTACTGGGGAGTTGTTAAGGGGACTAGTTTTCATTAATCTGTGTAATTCCCAGAATCTAGCACAGTACCTGGCACACAGTAGAACCTCAGTGCTTTCTGACTAAAATAAATCATTTTATGCTTTTCTTCCTTACTCCCTACCTTATTACAAGGGGCTTTCTCCTAGTTCAGGAAAGTTAGACTGAATAATGCAAATAACAGATCTGACAAAAATATATAATAATATATAATTATAAATAATATACGATTAAATTATTAAGTACATTATCGAACTCTCTTTAATAATCATATTAACGTAATTCTAAGTTTTTAATGTAATTATTGCTAGTTTATGATAATACATCCAACAGAACTGACAGAAAAGTCAGATAGAGTGAATAACGCATCTAATAAATACCAAAAGAAAGGCCTACTACAAGAGCTTAGACAAAGGATGAGCTACTCTTCTCTAGAAAATGTTCCTTATTTACCCCTATAGTATCAGAAGTCCATCTGATGTTGAGATGACACAAGGGAAGTTGGTGGGTATTAGAGCTTAACTGTCTAGATACAAAGCAGGGTCAACCACGGTAGTCCTTCTCTAACTACAGAGACCCAGTGGATGCCTGAAACCATGGATAGTACTGAACCCTATATATACTACGTTTTTTCCTATATATACCTATGATAAAGTTTAATTTATAAATTAAGCACAGTAAGAGATTAATAATAATAATACAATAGAACAATTATATACCATAATAAAAGTTAGGTGAATGCAGTCTCTCTTGCTCTCAAAATGTCTTACTGTACAAATTTAATCTTAAAATTAAAGATAGAAAAGTGGCTTTTCCATCTGAAGCACTTATGCACTGTGGCCGTAACTTTTACAGTTTAACGTGTGACAGCAAATTTGCACAGATTGTTTTTTCCTTCTTCCCAATTTCATAAATAGATTCATTCTTACACAGATCTTAGCAACCTCAGCATACAATTTTTTTCTTTCCTTATTAAGTCGAGAACTCTCACCTTTATTTTAAATGAAGCACTTTACGGCTTCTCTTTGGCATATCCAAATTGTCAGCATCACTACTCTTGTCCTTTAGTGCCATTAGTAAAATAAGGGTTACTTGAACATAAGCACTGTGATACCACAACAGCTGGTCTGATAACCAAGACACCTACTAAGTGATTAATGGGCGGAATATGTTGGACAAAGGGATGATTTACGTCCCTGGCAGTATGGCATGAGATTTCATCATGCGACTCAGGACAGTGCATAATTTGAAATTTATGAATTGTTTATTTCTGGCATTTTCCATTTAATACTTTTGGACCACGGTCAACCCACAGAAAGTGAAACAACAGAGAAAGGACAACTATTGTATACCCTTTTTGGTCAGAGAAATACAAAAGCAGAGAATTTTAGCTATTAGTTTACTCAACCTATTATGTTATTAACATATATTTTACCATTTTTACATCAAAAAATAATCTGAAGGAGCCTGCAATAAAAAACAAACATAAAAGAAAACCAAAAACCATTGTTTTAAAAAAAGATGAAAAGACAGGCTAATCATCCCATAATGAACTATTCAAATATGAAATCACCTGAATTCCTATTGATGAAAGGCAATTTTAAAATCCTTAAAGGCTTTATATGACATAGTAAGCAACATAATTTTTAAGAAAAAAATTCCACTGAATTTCACTTCTAGTTCTATATAGATACACATATAGACAGATATATAGAGATATAGAGCTACATGGAGATAGAGACCTCATGATCTGCAGATATTGAAGCACATCTAAGTTCTTTTCACCCCATAATTCCCCAATCAATTTGCTGAGGCTTACACTTCTAAGGGCTACACAGTCTTGTCCCTCTTATGCGCAAAGAACTGCCAGCTTAGTTTGTGGGATATTACGTACAAGAAGGTCAAACTGCCCTCTGCTAAGTTCTCAAAAATTCAGATTTGCAGAATAGTAAATTGAATTCAATGCCAGTATAAGCAGTTCAGCACTCTTAGTAAATCAGTCTTAGCTGTATAAGCTATTTTAAATTATTTTAAACCAAGCCAAACATAGGTTTTCTTATGTAATTTATAACACAGGCAAATAAAGTTAAATTCTTACACTGTCTTTAAATGTGTTTTCCATATGAAGTTTCGGGTTCTGAAATTTGTTGATAGTATCCTCTTTTTGATCAATTTTATCCATCAACTCTTGAATTCTTTGATTCTGCACAACTATTTTCTTTGGGAAGGGATAAAAAAAGCAGTTTAGTAAATGCATTTTGGGATAACTAGAGTGCAAATATGATGCAGTTTAGAATTCCTTCACATTTTAAGATTAAGCAAGAATACCAATAGCAATATATTATGCATAACTTGATCTTACTTTCATTTAAAACACAACATGTTTATATACAAAAGGAAACAGAAGCAACATATCATATTGGATAAGAGGAATCAGGCGTCAGATGATTTGAGTTTGAATTCTAGCTTCTCTACCTTCTAGTTGTATGACCCTAGGCAACTTATTTAATGTCTCTGTAAAAATAAAAAATAACAGTATCTACATCATAAGGTTGTTCTGGGATTTAAATAAGTAAAGATATGTAAAGAAGTTAAAAGAGTTCATAGTAAGTGTTCTACAAAAATGAATATACATAAAAGTCTCAAAGAGCTACCAACCAACCTAGTTTTGTTTTGTTTTTGACATAGGAGAAACATTATGGCGGATTATTTTACATAGTTTAATTCAATTGAATTTTTACAACTAGTAGCTATTTTTATAATTAAAAAAATAAAGGAAAAGGAAAAGATCAGGAATTGTCTAAACAGTAGCTGTAATGTCTTATGCTAAATAAGCACATTATTTTGGTTACCCTTACAAATATGGATATTAGATACCAAGATCTTGAATTACTTATACCTAATCTTATTTTAAAATACTCAGCTCTTCAGAAGGATAGATTTAAACTAAGAAGACCTATGCCAGAAAAGGTCAGGAAAAATATTAAGTTTAGAGCTTTAAATTCACTTCACCTCTGCATATACCTGCAATTTCATATTTAGATCTATCAATGTCAAATCCATCTACAACAATCTGGAGTAATTTTCTCACCTGAAGGTACAAAGTGCTAGAGATTTTCACAATTCCAAAGCACACTGCTCAGGCCATATACTGTATTTTTAAACAGTAACTTCAGACAAAATAAACACCATTTAAATATATATAATTGACACAATGCACCTAGTAAAATGACATAAGTCTGTATGTGCTGCCATAGAATTATCTTCAAGACATCTTCTAAGGGAAGAAAGCAAGACACAGAACTACAATCCCATTTGTATAAACTTTTTCAAAGGTGTGTGTATGTGTGTTCTATATACATACACACACATAAATCTTTTCTGGAAAGACTAAAGAGACTTTCCAGTGGCTATCTTTGGAAAGATGGTATAAGGTGAAGGCACTTACACGTCTCAATTTTTAAAATCACATTCACTTACTACTTTTTCTTTAATTATTTTTAAAATAGATGCACCTAGTCATAATTCATGCCACTTATTTAACTTTATTAAGTTCCTTATCAAGACAAAATAAAGCTTAAAAGTATTACCTTATTAGATTTCTCAAGCTCTTGAACCAATGAATTTAAATTAATTTCTGATTCTGAAAAAGAGTATTAAAAATAAATACCTAAGCACCTAAAAAAATGTATCACTGAATAATTATGAAACACAAGCTGCTGTAGTAGACACTTTATTGCTATACTCAAGAAAAAGACTTTTAACAGCACTGGAAGCACACAAGCCCTCAGCTACAAATTCTACCACCAGAGTATAGCTGTTTCTGAAAAAGCCACTTTCAAAACTCAGGGTAAAAATGAATGACATATCCTCAATGATAAAAAATTTCTGGTATAATGTCAGAAGAGAAGTATCTAGTACCTCTCTGTTCCACTTCATAATTAGGATTTTCTACCCATCTTGTTTCACACAGAAAAGGGCAGAGTATTTTATCTAACACTTGAAACCCAGAAGTGACAAATAATCCTATATATATAATAACAACAAACAATCCCATATGTATATATAGTGACTTCAGAGCTAGAATGAGGCACTATCTAACAAACTTAAGACTACTCCACAGGAGTAACTCCATCCCAAACTTACAAGTCCAGAGCAGAATCAACCACACTGTAAGAGTTCAGAAAGAATATAAAAGAAAAAAATTTACAACTTTACAATTTTCTATGAGATTTCTTAATTCGCTGATAAAGCTATACTTGGTTTTTCATTTTTTTGAGAAGTCCATTTGCTAATAATATTGGTCTAACAGTAAAGAAAAGTGAAAAAATACTTTTATTAGTACATTACTATAAACTCATACAAATGGTAAAGTATTAAATATGTTACTTAGGTCATTGTCTGGTCACTATGGTAAATAAGCTGCATAAATCTCATACTTACCAACTGTCTTTTTATGCATTTACAACATCTAAATAGGGGTAAAATATATCCACTTACCATTTTCTCTCTTTTTTAACTCTTCTTGGGTTTTGATTAATTCTTCTTTGGTTTTAGCTAATTCAGCTTTAACTTGATTAAGCTTTATTTCTAAACAAGCAATAGCTTCCTGGGGGTCAGCAAGAGATGCAATATATAAGTGAGCAATTTCAGCCTGTTTCTTAATATCAGTGACATCATCTTGAAGAGAATCAATAATATCTTCAATTCCTATATAATTATGTCCTTCCTAAAAATAGCAAAAACCACATACCTAATGTTAACAGTGGCCTTCACTATTTCAGTGTGGTACCATCTGATTTAGACAGTTTTAAAAACAAATAGCAAAAAAATTCACAACTTGAAGTTTTTTTTACTATATAAAATATCTCTAATTATAAAAAAGGTGTGCTCTGTTATGTATTTTTCTGTCTAATGGAACATGAGACATATTTTTCCATAAAAACAAGGTCATAAACTGTGATAGGTCATTATAGAACAATTATGATTACCTAGTACAGATATACTTTCAGTTATATAATGAGTCTTCAAAGGCTTTGTTGGAATAGCTGAGGAAACAAATCTCCATTTTCACAGTTCAGACCAAATCCCAAACTATGTCAGGGACACACAACAATGGTTTGATAGCAAGAGCCTGGACATCACCATCCCAGACCCCTGAACTGAGTAATTAAAATCCAAAACAAAACAAAAACAGCCATTCCAAAAAGATGTGATCAATTTCAGCTTCAACAGAAGCAGCAGAAAAGAATGTCTCCTCAACAGTAGGGAATGGTCAGTCAGCCAAGCAAGAGTCATCTTTTCTATAAATAAATGTTTTTGTTTTAATCAGAACAGAACTAAATGACCCCTTAGATCCCTTATCTATTTAAATTCTTTAAGTTTAAGACAGATCTAAGAGGGGTATCCCATAATCCAACAAAAAGTAATCTACCTACTATCAACACAATGACTCAAGCAACACCAAACTGAGATATAAATGTCCAAATTCAATAGTTATATTTAAACTATTTGTGCTTGCATTCCTAACAAAGCATGTTCAATTATAACAAAGCTATAATAAGTTTTTTTAAAATTCAAAAGTATATTAATATATACATAACATACTAAAGTATATCATTGATGTAGTATACTGAATCCTAGTACCAAAACACCATGGATTTAATATTTCATTTAACATACTTCAGTTTCAACTTTCATGACACGATCTTCATTCTTCAGTTCTTCTCGAGTATCACATTTACCAACCAAATCTTTGAAGATAGCCAAACGACATTCAGCATTTTCTTCTAGTATCTCTCGTTCCTGAAGTAGAGTTTCCCTTCATACAGAAATTAGTCCCATTAGGAAACAGAAAAAGCACTACTTTGCATTTTTATTTTAAATTTCTAAGATTAAGTACATTATAAATTAAAAGTCAATTTAAATAATTATTCACGTGTAATTCACAATTACCATGGAGACTAGTAACAGCTATTTTCAAGCCTGTATAAAGGTCAGAATTCAGAAGTCACCTAATAAAAAGCTCCCCCCAAATTTAAACAAGTAACTAAAATTCTCAATTACCAGGACAAGAACAAAAAAACTTACTTAAAGTCAGCTTCCCGTTGAGCCAAATATTGAGTAAACTCCTGTGTAACTTCTTCACGAATTTTAAATTCCAATGTTAACTTTTCTTTTCTTTCGCTTATCAGTTTTATTTTCAAGTCTTCTATTAAATCCAACAGTTTCTAAAACATAAATATTAAAATTCTAACTAAGGAACAAATATATCCCAAGAGAAAGACAGTGTTCAAAGATAAACTTTTCATTTAATCAATTATGTATCATTTTAATATAGAGATATTTTCACTGAAAATTATGTATTTACAGAAATTCACTAATGTGAAAAATCAAGTACACCTCTCCACATTTTAGAAACATAAAGTAACTCAAATAAATGTCTCACTATCTAGCTACACAAAGATAGATGGAAAAAGAAAACTTGAGCATCTATTATCTACCAGGAACTACTTTGGGGAGTTCACATTTTATTTCATTTAATCCATATAATCTTTAATGAACTTGGTAGTGGCATCCACATTTCATAGGTGCGGAAAGTTAAGGAGCAGGTCTGTGGTAAACGCTTAAGGTTGAGTTTAAAATTAGTATGCCAAAATATAAAGCTTAAGTTTTATACAGCGTAGCTACTAAGAACCCCCAAACACTTTTCAAAATGGTAAAGAGAAATGTTACATAAACTTATCTTATTAGGCTTTTATAACTATTCAAATGTGAGCAACAACTCTAGCAACAACAGCCTCTGAAAACACATACATAATTAATCATGTAAGCAATAAAGCAATTAATCTTAACATCATAGCCAGTGTAGATATGTAATAAAATAAATTACAGGATTCAGAAAACATTCTGATATTCTTTTTTAAGGTTTTTGATAAAAGTTTCTCAACAATAAACTCTCTCAAAGCTACAGATCTTTCAGTTTCTGAATTTTATATTTGAAAATATTTCTGTAGATATCCTGACTCTGATGGAATTTTATCTAGTCAGTTGTACGATATGCATTTATACTATGTAATCCTTTATAAACTATAGCATTATTTTTCCCTTATAAATTCACAAATTCTACTAACGTTTTAAGTTTAATTGACATTACATATAAACTTCAGTTTTGAGAAGACCAACACAAACTAAAATAGGACTATTAACATCTCATTTTGTCATTGAGGGAAATACGTTCTAGAGATCCAAGGTAAATAAGGTCAAATCACATAGTGATGAGATAAACTGGGACTAGTGGCATCTAAAGCTTTTATCTTCATTTCCAAACAACAAAGGCATAATGATGGCTTTCAAGGACACTGAAATAAACTATTAAAGTGAGAGTATTTAACTCAAAACTTATCATCCACCTACTTAGACTTCTACAGTCCAAGAGTTCTATGATGTCAGATGTGTCAACGCCACTGAAGCATATCCATGAGCACAAGATTATTGGTGGTCCTAGGACACTGGTAAGAAGGCTTCATGTGTACATATGTAGTTACGGCCAGTTAATGAGGGGAACTGGTAATATGGACATATCCACATTTCAGGATTAATACCACTTAAATTGATGTGTGAACTATACTTTGAGGTTAAAAGAACTGCCATCAAACTTTGTTTTCCATTAATATAAGACGACCAAGCAATTTCTGCTTTTGAATAAACAGAATAATTGGTGCTGGGCAGACATTTTACATACTTGTACTTAAGACTACAAAGGAGAACTTTGGTGCAGTATGCTAAAATTATTGGATGAAAGGATACGGGGAAACAAGATATTCATATGGTCTCAGAGCATCTTCCCACAGATCATAGGCTTTCACAATGAAGAGAGATCTAAAACACAACAACTTAACCAAGTGAGCAAAACTGAGCATCACCAAAAATGAGGAAATCAGACATCATGTACCTCTTGATGTGGTGCAATGGGAAATTCACAAATTCACCTATGTAATAGGCTTGCTTAAAGTGTTGAACCTGAATCATTACGAACTAATAAGACAAATCCAGACCAGGAGTATTCTACAAGATAACTAATCACAATTTTTCAAAAATATTTCTGCTAGATTAGAGACAACCGAGAAATATGACAATCAAAAGCAATGTATTAACTCAAGTTGTAGATAAAAACAAAGTGGCTTTAAAGGAAATACTGGGACTACTGGAGAAATCTCAGTATGGACAATGTAACATTAAGTTATTGTATCAATGTGATATAGCTTAGGTATGAAAATGGTGAGGAAACTGTATTTCCGGGAAACACACACTGAAGTAGTTAGTTGTGAGGTGTCATTATGTCTGCAACTTGTTTTCAAATGACACAGGCAAAAAATATGTGCATTCACACATTCACAGAAAGAGAATTAAAGTAAACATGGTAAAATGTTAAAAACTGACTAATCCAGGTGAAGTGCAAATGGGTATTCATTGTATTCTCTTTCTGCAGGTTTGAAAATTTTCCAAACATGAAGATGAAAGATAAATTTAGTCTTATTGAAAAAAATGGGAACGGGAGCCCTAAGAATTATTAACCCTAACTTCAGAAAAAAAAAATCAAGTTTGGAAGTTTGAGTTCTTAATACATACATACCCTCTTCTCGTGGCTAATTAAAGCCTTATCTTCCTCTAATGTTTTATCTAGATCTTCATCGGTAAATTCAGTGTCTACATTTTGGTTTTCTTCAGCTTTTTCTAGATCCTCAACCAAATCTTCATCTTCCACCACATCTTCTAGACTACTTTCCCATGAAATTGTGGATCTTTTTTCATTTACTATTTTATTATCTGAATTATTAACATCTAGTGATACATCTTGAGAAGATTTGACAGATCCAAATGATTTCTCTTGAGAGGAATTTAAAGTGTCAGGAACACAAACCTGTTAAAATATTCAACGTAACTTTTAAAACAGAAAAGGCAAGAACTGTCCACAAAAAAAAATTTATAAATTTATTTTAATTCATTGAATGACAACTTGAGAATTAAAAAAAGAAAAAAACTTAGCAAACAAACATACAAGGAATTGGCATCCTTAAATAAATATTTGATAAGAAAAAAGCTAATTATACATTTATACTACAGGTAAATTTACTTCCCCGGGTTAAGTTCCTAGTATTATTCTTAGCAAGGGGCCTCCTGACTACTCACTAAATGAACCAGATGGATGGCAGAGCGGACAATTCGTTGCAAGAATACTCACAATTTGTAATGGGTAATTTTATTTATTACTGAGATCATTTTAATCTTAAGCAGTGGTAATTTTCAATCTTTCCCCATATCCTCCTACTTGATCAAATATTACATTTTTTGATTGTCAATTATTTTCTAGCTTTACAGCTATAAATGCAAAATGGATTATCTACTCAAGAAAAAATCGTAAGTATTCTTATAAGAAGCTTAATAAATTCTGCAGAAATTTAAGTATATTTACTTTTTGCGCAATGGCTGAGAACTTCAACACATTGAGTGTCTCATCATAGGCAAAGAAACACTGGCTGATGTTGACAATCATACATATTTTTCCTTTACCATTAAAAAAACTTTGAAAATAGTGAGTCAGTTTACTTTCCCGGAAAGGCACATGCTGCTGAAACCTGTGGAAAATTTTTTCAAAAAATTGTAAGTTAAAACAAATCTCATGAATTCAGGGTGCTGATAAATTTTACAAAAATAATCTGGATATCATAGACTTAAATTCTAGGTTAGTGATTAGTTCTACCTGTAATAGTCATTTTTGTTTATTTATCTTGTTTTCTTTAAATACTACTACCAGTAATAATACTACTAATTACAATAATCTACTAGGCAAAATGCAAAGAAAATCACATTGAACTGGGTTGTACTCTCTAGCGTAGAGCAATTATATAACATATACACCTTGACAAGAAATAGTAAAGGCTGATTTATAATTTACTCAGCCTAAAATGCTAATTAATGCAGAAATCTATCACATCTAAAAGAACACAATGCACTAGGAAGAATCACGTGGTTTTAGATGCTGAACCAGCATCATTAGAAGCTTATTATCTAAGGTGTCTGTAGATATAGACGTGCTATGGAAAATACTGTGTTTACCTGATGAAATAACGGCACCAACTGACACTGTTCCTATCATTCTTTAAAATCCAAAATGCCTAAGTATTTTAATCACAATCCATACACAGTCATTACATAAGAAGCAAGTTAAAAAGAAGAGAACTTTTCTAAAACTAGCAAAGCTGAAAGTGTAAATATTTTAATACTTAATTTGTTAGTAACACATTCAGCAACTCTTACTTTGACTTCTCGCTGTTCTTCAAAACATTTATACACTTTCCTAGAGTCAATAAAGAAGTGTTGATGTTTCCAGTCTCTCTTAACCTTTCACCTTCATTCTGTGTCTTCATGCTTCGTTCTGAACCAGCAAGATCACATAAAGACAATCTGAACAAACAAAAAAAGAACTTTAAAAGTTCCTCAAAACAAAACAATTCAAAATAATTACAATTTAATGAATGCTCAACTTACTCACTGACTCGCATTACACGAGGCATTTCAGAATCTTCAATCTGTAATATTCTAATGGTGAATATGCTGTGACTAAAAGAAATACACAAAGTTCAAATACTATCATTCACTTTAAATTTCTGCATTCTAAATAGGACAGGCAAGCATCTAAATTGACATCTATTTATATCCTAATACTAGCCATAGCTCTTGCACTGCATTCTCCAACCAGCTGCCAGGTATTTCAATCCAGCGCTCCACTGTCACCTACATACCCAACTGCCTAAAAGCAATTATCTTTCACTTAGCCCCCAATCCTTCAAACTTACTCCTCTTAACATTCCAACTTACATTAATGGAATCACTTATAATAAAGTCTCAATTTGCTTGCAAAGATGATATTATTAGTTAAATGGTAATATGTACAGCTAATCGACTTTGAAGATATACCTAAAGCAAAGCATACATTTGACCTAAATATAGGCTTATCTGGATCATGTATTATTCTCATGCTATACATGGGGGACAGGGCTCTTTCCCCCTTAAGAGAAAATCTGTTTTAAGTACCTCACTGCTTAAACATGTCTCTCATTCCCTAATCCCTTCCATCAAAACATCCTTCCTTAACCCCTTGAGATTGTAGCATAACTCAGTATATGTATAATGTCTGTGTTCATGAGGTAAGGAGGCAAAACACAGAGAAAAGTCCACTATTACAGGCAACTGAAAATACTGAGCTTAGATATTCACACATGGAAAGAGTAAAAATACATCAGACTGAGTGCAAACTAGTAAATCTTTTGTTGTAACAAGAAATAGTCTTGATAATCTTACGTGTTCAGTTCTCTTCAGTTTACAGAATGTTATTATGACTATGGATTCATTTAACATATCACAGAACCTACTGCCCACTTTTATTTTAAATTAGTTGTATTTAAATTAGCACAGAACACCCTGGGTGCCTCAGGTTTATACTGTAGGGTTTACTCCTTACCTTCTACTAGAAGCATTGTTCAGTTTTGTGAAGGCAACACTCTGGTGCTTTATTCCTAGTTTTAAAAGTCTATATGCTTCTTTGTAATCAGATACTTGAATCCACTGTAGATCTTCAAAAAATAAAGAGGGCACATATCAATTTATAAAAACATGGTATTTGTTATACAATGCAATGTCTTTGAAGATTTGATCTCTTTTCCCAATGACATATAATGAAATCTTTCTTTTAATAACATACCCTAGGTATAGTCAATTCAGCTAGCTATTCCATATTCAACCAGAAAAGAAGTACAGAAGATGAAGATATTATAATGATTTTCCAGTATTTAAGTTGTACTAACATACAAAGTAAATGTTCTTAAACAGAGTCTGTCAAAGGGAAAGTTAAAAATAGGCAAAATTCCTTAGAATTAAACATTCAGGAAATAAAGACAAAATACAGTATAGATTACATCTAAAAAATTATCTAGCTATGAGACATTACAGATTGCAATTCATTAATGAGCCATGAAATTAAATTTATTGAGTCATACCCAGAATTTTGTAAAAATAAAGTAGAATACAGAAAACACCAAAGTACATTCCTTGTAGTAAGGGTAAATATAATTAATTAAACTTTTCAATTGTATATATGCATATATATATCAGTATGTGTACGTACACACACACACGTACACACACACACACACACACCCCAGGTACAGGATCATGATGTTATTAATATGTATTCCCTACAGTGGGGTAGTAGTTTTTAAAGGTTGGAAAAACACTGCTGAGGGACAGAAACATTTACACAGCTCTAAAATTTGAATATTATTACAAAGCAGCAAAATAACTTGAATATCAACACACATGGCTTTTCCCATTCTCTAAAATCCAATCAACGATACTCAGCAAACATAATACTAAACTAGAACCCTATATATTCAGGTTTAATTAACATACCAAAACGTACTTCCAAAGCACAAACTACTCTCATTATCTTGATGTTAATAATTAGTATAAAAATATTCAATTTCTACTTTGCTTTCCTGTAACAAAGCCTAGAAAAGAACTTCAGAGCAATAAAGTAAAAAATACTCATTAGTATACCTTTTATAAAAGAATAGCCCTTTACATCTTGGGAAAGGCGCAGCATCTTTCTCTTTTGGAACTTAGATGATACAGGAACAAACAAATCATAAATACATTCATTGTAAATCTCAAAGAAAGAAACCCACACAGAAAATTTTATATTATTATCCATATTCAAGCTGGCTTGTTCACAATCTTTCATGGATTCCTCAAACTCTGAGACATTCAAAGAGTTTGTTAAACTTCCTACAGAAAGAATAAAAAAAGATAATCATAAAATTAAGCAATCAACAAAAAATGAGACAACAGGATAGATCAAGACTCCTGGACTTAAAAAACAAAGTATCCTTAATCTTTTGACCAGCAATGTTAAAAACTTTTTAGACCAAAGCAGATATAAATAAATATAAATATTTGTATTAACCAAAACTTGGCTTCTTTCTCTCCTTTTCTTTTACAAATATGCTAATAAACCACAATGAAATTAAATGTAAAGGACAAAGGAAAAAATAATCTTTCTTGAATTCAATATGAAAGTTAACAACCAGTGAAAGGGACAGTGGTGATATTAAATCCAAGTAAGACTTCACAGTGACTGGTATTTCATATAGTTAATGTACCATTTTCCAAGTACTACTATGTCATTAAAGAAATTAAATCACCAGAAGTGATTCAAAAATTAAAAGCTTTTCAAATAATCAGTATTTTAAAGGTAAATGAGAATGGAAACTTTACCATAAAGAGTATCATGACCGTCATTATGTGTAGCAACCTAAAAAAAGAAAGATTTTTTTTTAAAGTTAAAAAACATTTTCAGTTAAGGTTAAATAACCAGTAAATTAATTACTTATCAAATAAGGCATGAACCAAATAAGTCATCTACTTTTCTACCTTTCATCTACTCAGTTCAATGACCTCTATTAATTTTTTCCTAGTTAAATAACATATTCTCATAACAGAAAATTTGGGAAACTACAAAAAAGTATCAAAAAGAATATCCTTATAAGTAATCCCTGCCACTCAGAGGCAATTACTATTAATATTTCAACATATATCATTCTATTCTCTTCCCCACATTTATTGCCTTGTAAGTTTTTTTCCTCCATAATTAAAAATTATTTGTAAACATCTGGTGGCTGCATAACTGAATAGATGTGAGATGACTTACATAATACTAAGATATACATCTTAACATATTATTTTTCCTTCTGTAATCTAATTGTTTCCTTAGAATATATACCTAAATCTAAATTGGTGAATGAAAAGATAAGAACTTTAAGTTCCCACTCTTAATATAGCATTGCCGAAGTGCTTTCTAGAAACACATTTTACAATCAACCTATGAAAGTTAAAGTGTGTATCTCATGTTGTTACCTGAAATTTACATAATGCTGTACATCAACTATACCTCAATAAAAAGAAATTAAAAAAAGAAGTACGTATCTCATTTTCCTTAACATTTTAATAATTTCATAGGCAAAATAATATTTTGTTGTAACAAACTAACTTGTTAGGGAAAATTTTTTTCATTATTAATTACTTTAATTTCCTCTATGAATTATCTATTCAATTATCCACCGATTTCCATAATTTTTTTAAACTACTATTTTACTCACAGAGACCATAATCATGGACTCTGAACTTTGTTTTCCTTGAGCAACAAAGTTTTATTACCTTGGAACCCTGATTTTTAAATTTCTTTAAAAAGAAAATCCCCATCAGTGTTTTGAATATATTTATAAAGACAGTTAATAGTTTTTAACATTAAATAGAATTCTGAAAATATAACAAAATTCAGAAGGCATAGGAGGAATAAACAGACAAGCACAAGTTTACAAAAATTTCTTTCTCATTAAAAATTATTAAAAAGAAAGAAAAGGAGGTAAACACATAACCTATAACAGACAACATGAAATAAAGTAGTGTGAGATTTAAGATATATTGAATAAAACAAGTCACAGAATGTCTGTATAATAAAATCTCATTTTTGTTTTTCGTAAAAAAGAGTATAAAAGAGTATATCCTACACATAAAGAAAAAGATATAATGATATATGCAACTATATATGACTGTGTTAGTGTGTACATACAGACATATACAGAAAGTTCTATATGTAAGTTTTTTTGTGTAGAGAGAAGAAGATCAAAAAAGGTACGTTCATATCTGTTAACAGTGGTTTTCTACCTGGGAATGGAATTATAGGAAATTTTCACTTTTTACTTTTCACATCCCCTTGTTTAGATGTGTATACATATTACTCTTACAATTAAAAAAAAAGATTTTTAATTCAGAACCATTTACATTTGTATTGTTTAAATATTTCTGCTGTTCATACAATATAAAATAAGAAGAGGTATCTTCAAATAAGCTTTTAAAACTTTTTTCAAAAAGAAACAGTAACCAAGAACATTCCAATATAGGCTGAAACAAACGAAAGAGCTATTAAGAGGTCATGATTTATGTATATTTTACATACTAACATACTCCCATACCTCTTTAATTTGCCGAAGCAACGCACTTTTGCTAGCAACTTCTTCTTTCTCTTGGTCTGGTGATAAGCGTAAGTAGTCTCTGGATCTATGTGGTTTAAGGTTCATCTTTGCATACAGTCTTTCCTGAAGACTATCAAATAATACATTCAAAGTTCGAGGCAGAATGCCAATATTTTCTTCTGTGCCTACGAAAAGAATTTTTGTTTTATACTCTCTAAGAGTATTAGGAAAGAGGCAAAATACATTCCTGAACTGCCAGAGCTCCTTTTATACCACAAATAGGCAGGAGAAAAAGATGAGACAAAAGTGAGAGAAGTTAAAGGATTATTCAGTTTTCTAACACTTTGGTCTTCATTGTATAATTGATATTTCATCAACTATTATTCTGATTCAAAGCCTGAAATTGTACATTGAGATCAGGCTTTAAGATTGGCTATCATCCATTATCACAAACTATCAAAGTAAAACAAAATACAGTGTTTCCCTGGTTATCCATGCTTAATTCCCTATGTCACAGCAATCCTTTTCTGAATTTTTCTCATCGTATAATTCTTGTTATATGAGTAGTTTCACGAATTAATTAAGTCAATCTGAATTAAAAGCCATCAGCAATACACATTTGATATGCTATTACATATTACAAATGGGGAAAATGTGCTAGGTAATGAAAACATAACTACATGCAAGTATTACAAAGATGAGTAAAACATTAGTGCTGCTTTTGTTTCCTTTCTAGCAAAAATAAAACCATTTACCTTGAAACGTGTAAGTTTTCCCTGAATTGGTTAGCCCGTAAGTAAAAATCAGCCGACTCTGTCCTTTCAAGAGGTCTTTAACTGGCTGCAGAATGCAACCCTGAAAGAATTCCTTCTGTGTAGTTTCTGGGCCAAAAACCTAAAGAAGCGTTTTTAAAAACAAGTCCTTTTAGAAAATTCAAGTTACTATTCACAGTGAGTTCTACACTCTCATGTTTTTTAAATTTAAAAGATTTGTTTTACAAAACTCATTCTTAAAATAGCTGCCATATCCTCCAATTCCCACAAATACACTTGATAGTTTACTGTCAAAAAGTTTTCAAGATAGAAATCTGATCCAACCAGTAAGTTTTCATCTAAATTTTGAAAAGAACATTTAAAAAAACAGGTAAGAACTCTACAGAGATTTGTTCACTTCCAATTATATATATATGTACATACACACACACACACACACACACACACACACACACATATATATATATACACACCTGAAATTTGAGTCCTACCATTAAGAAAAAAAATACCAGTGCCTAAAGTCTAAGTTCCGTAAGTACTAGATATATATAGTTCATTACATACAACTAGGTAGCAATTTAGCCTAAGCCAAGTCTCTTTTTCTTAAAAGTAAAATCTTCAATTTCACATGGGTACCTGCCTTGGAAAAACTGAATGTCTGTGCCATCTGCCCAGAGCTTTTCTCACTTAACCGACCAATGATACTTTGAGGATCTTTCAGCACCACAGTCTGCGAGTCCAGAATATACACACAGCCCTAGAATACAAATAAATAAATAAAAGTAAACCTACAATAAATAAAAATGATATTTTGCCCATTTAATGAAAGTAAAATATTAAAATCCAATTAAATTCAACACAAACCTCAGACTCATGTTCTTTTTCTGACTGTGTGAATGGTCTTATTCGAAGACAAACCTGGAGATAATCTTTGGATTCCAATCTGTTTACCTTTAAAAAGGAGAAAATATTTTAAAAATACGAAATATGGATTTTCAGAGATATCTTTCTTTAAAGTGTCTGATTGTTATGAACAATGTGAGATTATACAGAATCTCTAAGCAAACAGTGACTTCTGGTTTTAACTATTTTATACATTTAAAGAAAAACAAATCTTTAAAAATATATATATATCACAAGAGATTCAGTTTCTTCTATCTTCTATGTTTATACTTGAAGTTTACAATATCCTTCTTTGCCATAAAATTCTAACCTTTATAACTAATACAGATAACAAGGATCTAAGTCACTAAAACATATAACTACAGAATAATCACAGGTAACTAGAATAGTCTGTTAACCCAAATGTTCAATTCCACTTTGCATTTAGAATTTTTTTTTGCTGTATAGCATTTTCCTTACTGCTTCCTTTGAGGAAGATAAGTTCATTTTTTAAGATATTTTAATGAAATACCTTAAATTTTTTAAAAAGTGAAAAGGAATCAATTACTTGAAAAATACAACTCACCAAATAACACACAAGTAGAAAATTTGAATAATCCTGTATCTATTAAAGAAATTCAATTTACATTCAAACAAAAGAATCCCAACAAAAAACTCCAAACCCTGGTAATTCATGGGTAAATTTTCTCAAACATGTATGGATATAATCATATAAACTGTAGACAAACTCTTTAAGAAAATAAAGGAAGAGAGAATACTTTTCAACTAATTTTGAGTTTAACATAGCCTTGACATCACAACCTGAAAAGGATTTCCTCAGGAAAAATTACAGAATATCCCTAATTAAGATAGAGGCAAAAATCCCCTAACAAAATAATAGCTAATATATAAAATAGGATAATACATCCTAACCAAAATAGTTTATCCCAGGAATGCAAGGCCAATATAACAATCAAAACTAATTAGGGTAATTAGACACATTAAAAGAATAAATGAGAAGAAACTTATTTCTAATAGGTAAAAAAAAAGCATTTGAATGATGATATAAATTTAATATACATATTCAACATCCATTCATAATAAGAACTCTCAGCAAATTTGAGAAGGGAACTTCCTTAACCTGATAAAGTGCATTTACAAGAGACCTACAGCTAAGATCATACTTAATTAAAGACTGAATCAAAGATGAGTAGCAAGATGAGGAACACAGGGATTTCTGCTCTCACCACTTCTATTCAACACTGTGCTAGAGTTTCTAGAGGTTTTAGCCAATGTAATCAGGTGAAAGTTGGATGGGGCAGGGAGAAAAGGAAAATGAAAAAGGGAGAGGGAAAGAAAAGTACCCACAATGAGAAGACGGGAATAAAACTGTCCTTATTCATGGACAACATGAACATCTGCAAATATCTGACAACATCTTCAAAAAAGTTACTGGAACTATTCAATGAGTTTAGCCATGTAGCACAACAGAAGATCAATATGCAAAATCGACTGTTTTTTCTATATACTGGGAATAAACAGAAATTGATTTTTAAAAGCAATACCATTTGCAATAACCTCAAAAATTATGAAATACTCAGGAAAAAAAGACTTACAAAAGATGTGAAAGACCTGTAGATTGAAAACTACAAAACACTGCTCAGAGAAACTAAAGGAGGCCAAAATAAATGGAGATACACCTTGTTGGTCATTTAGTAGATTCAATGTTGTTAAGATGTCAATTCTTCCAAAATTGATCTATAGATTCAATGTAATTGAATCAAAATCCCAGGAGGGCTTTTTGGTAGCAACTGGCAAACTCATTTAAAAATTCACACAGAAATGTAAAGTACCTCGAACAGTCAAAACAACCCTAAAAGAGGAAACTTGGTAGGCTAACACTACTACCTGATTTCAATACTTACTTTAAAGCTACAGTAATCAAAACAGAGAGGTATTGAGACAGATAAATGAATCCATGAAACAGAATACATAGAGTATTCAAAAATAAACCCCCATATATAAGGACATCTGATTTATAGCAAAGGTGCAAAAGACACGCAGTACAGAAAGGACAGCTTTTTCAACAAATTGTGCTAGAGTAACTGGACAGCTATATGCAAAAAAAAAAAAGAAGAAAGAAAGAAAAAGAATTTGAATACACACCTCACATTGTACATAAAATTAACTCAAAATGGATCACAGACCTAAATGTAACTAAAACTGTAAAACTTCTAAAAGAAACCATAAAAGAAAATCTTTGTGGCCTTGAGTTAGGCAAAGATTTTGTAGACACAACACAAACAATCCATAATAGGAGAAATTGGTAAACTGGACTTCCTCAAAATTAAAAATTTCTCTTCCAAAAACACTGTTCTGGGATGAAAAGACAAGCCATAGACCGACAGAAAATATTTACAAAGGATACATGTGACAAACAGATGTATCTGGAAAATATAAAGACCACTTACAATTTAATGAGAAAACAACCCAATTTTTTTAATGGGCAAAAGATTTAAACTGACACTTCTCCAAAGATACACAAAAGGCAAATAAGCACATAAAAACATATTCAACATCTTTAGTCATTAAGTAAACACAAATACTAATTTGATACTAATACATACCTCTTACAATGACTAAAAATAGAAAGACTACACAGAGGAGCTAACAAAAAAAATGAAAGAAAAGAACAAAGTTCGAGGACTGATAATACCCAACTTTAAGACATACTACAAAGCTACAGTAATCAAGACAGTTCTGGCAAAAGAACAGAATCAGTCAATGGAACAGAAGAGAGCCCAGGAACAGATCCACATGAATATAGTCAACTGATCTTTGACAAAGAAGCAAAGGTAGTATAATGCAGCAGTCTCATCCACAAATGGTGCTGGAACAACAGGACATCCACATACAAAAATTAACCTAGACATAGACTTTACACCTTTCACAAAAATTAACTTAAAATGGATACAAACCTAAAAGTAAAACACAAAACTATTAGTCCTAGAAAATCTGGATGACCTTGGGTTTGGCAATAACTTTTTTGATTCAACACCAAAGGCATGATATATGAAAGAAATAATTGATAAGCTGGATTTCATTAAAATTAAAAATTTCTGCTTTGTGAAAGACACAGTCAAGAGAGTGAAATGACAAGCCACAGAATGAGAGATAATATGTACCAAAAAATTTGTAAAGGACTATTATTCAAAATACACAAAGAACTCTTAAAATTCAACAGTAAGAACATAAACCAATTAAAATGGGCCAAAGACCTTAACAGATATCTTACCAAACAAGATATACAGATGACAAATAAGCATATGAAAACATTGTATGTCATTAGGGAAATGCAAATTAAAACAATGAGCTATCACTACACAATTATTAGAATGGCCAAAATCTGAACACTGACACCACCAAATGCTGGTGAGGATGTGGAGCAACAGGAACTCTCATCCACTGCTGGTGAGAATGTGAAATGCTACAGACATTTTGGAAGACAGTTTGACAGTTTCTTACTAAAATAAAAATCATTGTACTATACAATGCACCAATCACATTCCTTGGTACTTACCCAAAAGAACTGAAAACTTATGTCCACACAATATCTACACATGAATGCTCACAGCAGCTTTATTCATAGTCCCCCAAACTTGGAAGCAATCAAGATGCCCTTCACTAGGGGAATGAATAAACTGCAGTAAACCCATATAATGGAATATAATTCAGCACTAAAAAGAGCTGAGCTATTAAACCATGACAAGACATGGAGGAACCTTAAATGCACACTGCTAAATGAAAAAAGTTAACCTGAAATGGTTACATACAGTATAATCCCAACTATTTAATACTCTGGAAAAGGCAAAACTATAGAGACAGTTAAAAGATCAATGGTTAGTGGGGGTGGAGAGGAGACAAACAGGAGAAAAACACAGATGAATTTTAGGGGAGTGAAAATACTCCATATGACACCATAATGATGGATATATAATGATGGATACACAATGACAGATACACATTTTTTCAAAACCGTAGAATGTACAACACCAAGAGAAAGCCATAATTTCTAACTATATTGTGAGGACTCTGTGTATTAATCATGTGTCAATGTTAAGTTCATCAGTTATAATAAATGTACTACCCCTCTGGTGGGAAATGTGGATAATGAGGGAAGCTATGCATGTGTCAGAGCAGAGGGTATATGAGAAATCTCTGTACCTTCTGCTCATTTTTGCTGTGAACATAAAACTACTCTAAAAAATAAAGTATTTAAAAACAAACAAACAAATAAATATACTGACCACACCAAGTGTTGGTGAAGATGTGGAAGAACTAGAACTCTCACATACTGCTGCTGGGAATGTAAAATGCTATTATCACTTTGGAAAAGTTTGGCGGATTCTTGAAAATGATCCAGCCATTGCACCCCTAGGTATTTATCCAAGAAAATAAAAAAGAAAATACATGTCCATAAAAAGATTTGTACACAAATGTTCATAGAAGCTTTGTTTGTAATAGCTAGAAACTATAAACACAAATGTCCATCAGCAAGTGAATGGATAAACAAATTGTGGCATAGCCAAACAACTGGCAGTAAAAAGTAATGACCTATTGATACATACAACATGCATAAAATTCAAAATAATTACGCTCAGTAAATGAAACCAGATCTCCTCCTTCATTTATAAAAAACTCCAGAAGTGCAAACTAATGTATACTGACAGAAATTCTGATCAGTGGTTACTTGGAGATGTGATGGGAGGGAGAGATTACAAGGAGGCACAGGAAACTTTTAGGAGTAATAGAGATATTCACTATCTTGGTTGTCGTGATGGTCTCATAAGCATATGCCAAAACTTTTCAAACATGTGCAGTTTACTGTATCTTAATTATACTTCAATAAAGCTGTTAAAAATATCATTTACAATTGCATCAAATACCATGACATGTTAATGAGTGTATTTAACAAAAGATGTTAAAGGCCTCTACACTGAGATATACACAACATTGCTAAAACCTTAAAGACCTAAATTAATGGAGAAATATACCATGATTATAGATGAAAACTCTCAATATTATTAAAATGTCAATTCTCTCCAAACTGATTCATAGATTCAATGCAATCCCAGTCCAAAATCCCAGGAGACTATTTTATGAAAACTGGTATGCCAAGTCTAAAATGTATGAATATGGAAAGAATCTAGGAAACCCAAAATACTCCTAAAAAAGAAAAGCAAAGTTGGAGAACTCATACTGCCTGATCTCAAGTATTATTAGAAACCTACAGAAATAGACAGTGAAGTATAGGCATAAGGATGGACAAATAAGTCAATGAAAGAGAATTATGCAGAAATAGAACCACATATATATACACAGCCATGTGATTATCAATAAAGGCAGCAAAACAATATAATGGGGAAAATAAAGTTTTTTTTACACAAAATGTTAAAATGGCATTAAGAAAATAAATGGCAGTAAGAAAATCAATCAACCAACCTGGACACCTACATCAACTATACACAAAAACTAATTCAAGATGGATAACAAATACAACCATTAAAACCAAGGCTCTAATCATTTCTAGAAGAAAATGTTCAAAAAACCTTCACAACCTTGGGCAAAGATTTCTTAGAGAGGATTCAAAAGAAATTACCATAAAAGAAAAAAAAAGTTAAATTGGGTTTTAAAATTAAAAACCTCTATTAATCAAGACCCTCTTTATCTGATAAAGGACATGTATCTGCAATGCATAAAGAGTTCTCACAAGTCAATAATAAAACAAATACCTAATCTTTTTAAAAGGGGAAAAAACTTGAAGAGACATTTTACAAAAAAAGGTACAGAATGGACAAGAAATACTTGAAATAGTGCTCATTTAGGGAAATGCAAACTAGAACCACAATAAGGTACTACTACTACACTCAGAAAATTACCAAGTGCTGGCAAAGAGGTGGAGAAACTGGAACCTGCATACATTGCTGGTGCTGGTATGGCCACTTGGGAAAACAGTTTTTATGAAGCTAAATATGCACTTATCATTTGACCCACAATTACTTCTAACTATTTCCCCAAGAGAAATGAAAACACAAGTTCACAGAGAGGCTTGCAAATGAATGTTCAGAGAAGCAGTATTTGTAATGGCCCCAAAATGGAAACCACCCAAACGTCCATCAAATTGTAGAAGGAAATGTGGCATATCTGCACAAGGTACTGCTGTTCAGAAACAAAAAGTAACAAATTACTGACACATGATGTGTAATAAATCTCAAAAGCATCATGCTAAATAAGTAAAGGGTCAGCAAAATTTTTTTGTAAACAAAAGACAGTTAATATTTTAGGCCCTACAGGTCCCAGTCTGTCACAACTAATCAACTCTGCCATTGTTTTGCAAAAGCAGATCTAGAAAATAAGTAAACCAGTAAGTATGGCTGTGATTCAGCAAAACTTTAAGTTTGAATTTCGTATAATTTTCACATTATGAAACATTATTTTTCTTTTGATTTTTCTTCAACCACTTAAAAATGTAAAAATCATTCTTAGCTTGTGAACAATACAAAAATAGGCCTTTGTATACTGACCTTTGTGTTATGTGAAAGAAGGCACACAAAAAAGACTATATAATGTATAATTCCATTTATATATCGAGAAGCATTTATCCCTTCCTCCCTTTTCTTTTTCTGATTAACTTAGCTAAAGTTAAAGAGCCTGGCATACGATGGGTATTAAATAACTATTCTTTTATCTAAGTCCCCTATACTCTCCTTTCCCTTTCCATCATTCTTTATAAAATGGATTAGTCCATCTCTCTAAGGCATCAAAATTAAGTCTAATCTGCAATAAACAGAATATAAATGGATTGAAAGTAAATGTATAAGAACAAGTCTATAAAGAAAAGCAGCAAACATAGTGATTGAAGGTAGAGTGGTAGAAGGACTTTTATTTCTTAAACACTACTAAGTAAATTTTTCTTTAATCTGCATTATTTTTTAAACTAAGGCCTGCAGTTCCTAGGGGCATAGTGGACAGTTCACATTTTTGAAAGACCTACAGCAGCACCTGACATATGTTGAACACCATGAACTATTAACTCGAAGTAGTTCAGTTTCAACATTAGATCACACTGTTTCTTTTGTGATGGCATATCTTAGTGAAGATGGATTTTCCAGTGGTGGTTGTGATAAAAAGTAAGTACAGCCCCAAAACAACGAATAACAGGAAATGAGGGTGGCAGTGTCCAATCTGATTCCAAAGCTTGAGAAGTTGTGCAGCACCCAAAAGGCACACAAAGCCCATTAGGAAGTAACCGTGGTTACTGAAGAATGAAATAAAACATTAATTTTTTTTCCAAATGGCTACTAGGTTAGGGCACAAACAGTTATTAAATAGTTTGCACCTATTATATGGAAAGGAACTGTTATGTGTTTAGGACACCATGAAAAAATTACTGAGATGGAAGTTTGCCTTAAATCTACAAAGTGGGGAAACCTCTGCTCTTGTTTTATCTGTCCACATGTGTGTATGTGTGCACAAGCACACACATGCACGTACCCAGTTCCACTCAATCATGATAGTCAACATAACTCTTTTTGTTGTACTTACCTCAGTGCTTGAAGCAACTAAGGAAAATTCACGAGAGAGGTCAAGCTTAATGCCATCAAAATTTATTTCCGAAGGCCTTTCAACTGGGTCAGCACTGAAAACATAAGATGGTCTAGGCACCCCATCCTGATTTAAGTTAGATTCCATTCTGCAAGAATAACAGTAATTTCTTTAGATAACCTCCATAAATCAACATACAAGCCATCCATTGTTTAAAATGTCTGTGAGTCCAGCCCATTACTTTCTGCCATACAGCTAGATTTCCAAAAGGAAAACATTGGACTTCATCTATAACATGACGACTCGTGGAAAAGACAAAAGATCAAATTATTTAGACTCTGAAAAAACTAACATTGGACACAACCTATCACTACTATTCATATGATCCACACACCACCAGTGCATGGGTAGATTCATCCAAAGAGATTTCATGAGTAAAGATAATCCAGAAAGTATGATAGTATAAAACATTCAGCCTCCACCTGATATCCTCTAGAAATCAAACAGTGAGGATGGAGTAAATTATAACCTTCTGTTATTTTCGTTGTTTAGTGTCTTCTGAAGAATGTTACTTATAGACTTTGTAATGTTGCATTTAGAATTTAAAGTCAGTTATCTGGACAATTACTTTCAATTGAATTCTTCTAAATAAAAGTAAATAACGTATATGAACACATTTGAAACAGTACCTGATACATCACAGGTCTTAAAAATTAAGTTGAACATGAAATAATGCATCAGTAAACTATTACAACTAAATTAAACACCAAGGTACTAAATTTAAAGGTAAACCCAGAGGTAACCTTCACTGATAAATTAACATTCAAATATTTACTGCACAATACCAGGGAGAAAAGAAGCGAGCTCTCTACTCTTTGAACATTATGAAATATCCAGGACAGCGACTGCCAACCAGGGTTCCTGGCTCAAGAAGGTAGGTAGTAATGGGCATCCGCAGACATTAAGTAAATGAGTCAAAGATAGTCCCTGTTGTTTACTTCTTCACAGCAGGCCACAAACATTACTTCAAAAATCTACTGAGGTGTGAAACTCAAATTTTCACACATCCACTTACTTTATTTATTTTTAATTAATTAATTAATTATTTTAGTGGAGGTACTGGGGATTGAACCCAGGACTTCATGTATGCTAGGCCATGCACTCTATCACTGAGCTACACTCAACACCTCCCCATATCCATTTACTTTAAATATAGCCAAAATACGCTTATTTTTAGCCATATAGAGCCTAACTGGTTTGTATATCCCATGAAACTGCACCCATCATCTGCTAGCCACAGATAACATCCAGGACTATGAAGACCCCAAGCCTCTGACACAGGGACTCCCTACTGTGCTGCTGAGCAACATCACTCCCTCTCCCAGTCCCCTGGCCCCTCCCAGTTCCCTTGCCCTCTTCCCCTTCTAGGTGATGGCCCTTCACTCTAGTCTCTGGAAGGTCTCATACTGCGGGCGACTTTCCTAGCATGCAGTCCTGTCAAAGTGTTACCCCAGTAAAGCTCCTATGTGTTGCTGCCGCCTTGTGGTGGTATCTTTTTCCTTGCTCAGCCCTGAAACTCCCCAAACTCAATACAATAGGGCTGTTTTCAATTTTCTGTTTTCCCTAAATTGCGAAAAGACTTAAGGAAGTTATACATATGCTTTCAACAAAACCCAGCAAACTATAGGATCAACCAACCATATAATTAAGCAAGTTTAACACCTTCACTGTTTTTTTAATTGTACAATCAGTGATGTAATCAAATGAGAAAATTACTTAAATGAAGTCCAATAGAATACTTCAAACATGTAATTTATGGATGAAAATTAAGCAAAAAGGTAACTGATAGAATAAAAAAAACACTCATCTAGCAGAACATGAGAGAAAAGTTTGCAAAACATGAAAGTACTGGCTTGACATTTCATATCTCAGATTTCATAGAAATGTCCAGGAAACAGGGAGGTGTCATTCTTTGCCTTCAATTAATTTTTGGTTAAAAAAAAGTGTTGATAAATATTTTATGAAGTCAGTAACTTAGAAAGAATATTGCACCTCCTAAAAAAGAGCAAGGTTATAGTAGTTTCTACTTGCTTATATGTTCAGTTTTCAATGAATAAACTGCCTCTTAACACTTAAAAAATTGTTGAGATATACAGTCACTTCCTGTACTTTCAGTTAACTTCTAATTTTGTGTGGCCTCCCTGACTAGAAACTTCTTGTGGTCAAGGACCACGTCTTATACTACTCTGAATCCCTGACAACAAATTCAGAGATTCATGTAGTGATGAAGATTCTCTGCATAGTGACTTAAATAATAATAAATAAAGTCCTCTATAACCCCCCAAAAAATTATTTGGCCCTACTCTTTAGAGATAATATCTTTAGCAACAGCAAGGTTCAAGACCTCATTTGGAAAGGCTGTTCCCACAACTGAGAAACTGTATCTTTTATCATCTCGCCAGTGAGATTCCATGATTGAAGGCTGGTGAAAAATAACTGCTGCTGAATGCGGTTTCTGAATGTCATCCACAAAATACAGTCTGAAAAATGTCTTCACTGTGGGGAAGATATAGCTCAGCGGTAGAGTGCATGCTTAGCATGCATCAGGTCCTGGGTTCAATCCCCAGTACCTTCATTAAAAAGTAAATTAATAATAATAAACCTAATTGCCTCCCCCCACCAAAAAAATAAATTAAAAAAAATTTTAAGTCTTCACAACTAATGAGTCCTTTATATTATTTTGGAACCTTAAGTCTTAGATCTTGTACACCTAATAAAACGTATACACTGCTATGCTGCTTCTGGGTAAACTGCTACCTTGTTTTAAGAACAAAAACAAATCTGAATTTAACCATCTTGGGGATTAAAAACAAGCTAATCCATAAGGCGTGAATTTTTGTCAACTAGTCCTTCTGCAAGGAATATTAGAGTGCTGCACCAGGCAGGAATCACTGAAAGAAAAAGTAGGAGATGGGGGAAACCTTCCAAACTGGGGCATGACAGCACTAGCCACACACATCCCCTTCCGCTTAGCACTACAAAGCTCAAGAAGGGCGAGCCCCAGGCACTGGCAGCAACATGGGTATTAACTGCAGACTGCCACCACAGGAATCCCACAAAATGAGAGCATGCCACTTGCCGAGCGAACTGCTCACCTTAGGGATTCAGGACGCTAGATCTGGCAATAACAAAAGCAACAATAATAAAAATATTAACGATTGCAAACACTTGGTGCCTACTATATACCGGCACTCTTTCTAATAGCTTTATATATTATCATTTTATCTTCATAATAGCCCGAAGAGGTAGGTTCTATCATTAACCCCTGGTAACGAAGAAACAGGCCCAGAGAGTTTAAAGACGTTGCCTTGCGTCACACAGCTAATAAGAGGCGGCGGACACAGATTAAACCCTAAGCCTCAGCTTTCCAAAGCGCACCCGGTGCCCAAGGCGTCCTCACTGCTCCACAACCCAGTTCCTGAGTAATTTCAGGGGCGTCACGAGCCCCGTCGGAAGGTGCGCACGCTGCCTGAACGGTTTCCCCCACTCACTTGGTGTGTGCAGAGTCTCCCATCGCCTTCCTCGCACCCTCACCCGCAAACGTCGTCCTGCCAGCCCGACCAGCGAGCAGCACAGACATATTTTCCTTTTCAAATTCAAACAATGGCGGCTAAGGCCCCGCACTGAACGCTGGGAGTGGGCGGGGCTTCCGGGCGCAGCCGACGGCCGCTGTGAGCTTTCCACCAGCTCCCGGGAGATGCTTTCAAATCTGGGAGGCGGGTCTCGGAATGCCGGGCGACCAATGGGCGGAGGCGGCCGGTGGGCGGAGCTTCCCGCGGGGCTCGGCGCGTCTGGCAGGGTAGGACCCTGCCTCGCGACTGCGGTGGGGACCGGGACCACCCTCTGCCGATGGGACGCCGATCTCGGGTTCCGTCCTGGAGACAATAAAGGTGTGGCGAAGGTCCCGAGGTGAGGCCGGTGCCACTACACTTAGCCCCGCGAGTCCCCTAGGAACCGGTCGAGAAATGGCCTTGTTCCTGCGGGCCGGAACGGGCTCCGCATCCGGAGAGTCTTAGAACGAGCGCTGTCAGCACCCGGAGGGTCACTTCCTTCGCTGCATGATCCTGCCTGTCGTCCACAGTGGTCCTCATGAAAGAAGTAAATTTTTCTCAGAATAAATTTTCATAAACATTTTTGGTTTTGGGGTGATTTTTTTTTTGCCTTCCTGAAAATACAAAGCAGCTACTGCTGTGAAGCGCTGTACTGTGACAATCTATCTTCCATGCAAAGGCAAGGTGTTTGCAATGCCCAAAATGTAAGTGCCAGTACATCTCTTCTTCTTTTAAAGTGGTCCTCTTCTTTTGAATGTAGTGTTATTACATTCCAATGACAAGTATTTAGACCGTCTCTTCCTGCTGTACTTCATTTTAAAGAAAAGTAACTGCTAACGTTAATGGAGCGTTTACCCTGTGCCAGTCAAGATCTAAGCATTTAAAATGGATCGTCCCACTGATCCTGAGAACAACCTTTTCAGGTAGGTCCTATTATTATACCCTTTTCATAGATTCTGAGGAAACTGAGTTCCTATGTTTAAGCATTTGCTGAAAGGCATATGGCTATTAATGGAGGTGGAATTTTAAACTCTCAGCTGAATGATTTCAAGACCCTGCCTCTCACATGTGGTCTCACTTTCAACTATTTTAATAGCGTTTGTAGAATAGTAACTGGTTTGAAACTTACTGTCTTCCTTTCCTTATTTTATATTTATATCTCCCATAACCTCCCCCTTCCCAATCTAACTTCCCACTGTCTCCTCATTCAGTTTCCCTTCTTCCCCTACAAAATAGTCATATTTGAGGTGCACCAGTTTGGAGTAGAGAAGAGAATGCGAGACCAGGAGTAAAAATGAACAGAGAAAGTAGGTGTGAAAGGGAAGAAAGGAGGAAAGGTAAAATAAAAACTGTGTTTTACTGTCCAGCTGGAACTCAAGTCCTTAGGGTCCTCTGTGTCAAATTCTCCGTTGCTCCTCCAGACAAGTCTATGGCTAAATCTGCACTTCTGGCCATACCTGGTAATGCCTTTATTGCTTTTACTAGCTGTTACTCATTTCCAACTTTTGAGCCCCCCAGGTGCTACATTTAAATACTTATTGAAAACCTGCTATGTGCCAAACAGTAGGCCCGGAGTTAGTGAAACAGTGGAGAAGAGTGAGCAAAACAGACACTCACCCTAAAGGAGCTTGTATTCTAATAACTGGGAACAAAATTACAAATGCAAATAATTGAGAAATTACAACTGTACTGAGTGATTTGAAGGAAATGGTTCTTAGAGCTGTAAGACTATGTCACAGGGGAACCTGAGCAAATAATGTTTAATCTGGGTCTCCAAGGGTCTTCAGGCAGTAACTAGGTTTAAAAAAAAGAGAGAGAAATAAGCACTCCAGGTGTAGGGAACATAATACCAGGCACAGGGGAAGGATAAATACAAAATCCAGTAGGTTCTCTGCCTTATTTTATTCTAGGTCCCAGAAACATTCTGCATAGTTTAATGTTTCATACACACAGTTGTTTCCACCTTGAAACACCCTTCATTTGGCGTCTGAGTCAACAAAATGTCACTCTCTTGTTGTTTACTCTTAACCTCACTGGCCACCCAGCTTAGTCTCCTTTATCTGTCTCAAAATTATGGGAATCCTCAGAACCTGATCCTGAGCCTGCTTTTCTCTCCTCTACAGTCTTCTTCTTGGCAACCTCATCAACACCCTTGGATTTAATTATCTTTATCCTGGTGACTCCTAAGTTCCTTATCCTCCCCAAACCTCTCCTCTGAGCTCCAACCAGATGCAAATATCTCATTATCCTCTTAACATTTCCACTTGGATGTGTAACAGATATCTCTAACTTAACATATTCAATATGGGACCTTGATTTTTCATTCCAAAACCCAAATTCTCTCCTCCTCAATCTGTATCTCAGTAAATGATACCACTGTGTATCTACCCAGTTATTCAAGACAAAGAGTCATCTTTGAGTCCTTTTACCTCACCATGCTCATCCAGTTCATAAACAAATTTATTTGTTGTACTTTTGTGTTGTAAGTGAAATAAATATTCCTTTCCCTTTTCGTAGCCCAGACGACAGCCTACCAACTGGTCTTCCTGCTTCAGGTCCTGACCCCTCCATTCTTTATAGAGCAGCCCAGCCAATCTCAAAATGGAAATGATTATGTCAGTTCCTGGCT
This sequence comes from Vicugna pacos, assembly GCF_048564905.1. Classification (NCBI taxonomy): domain Eukaryota; kingdom Metazoa; phylum Chordata; class Mammalia; order Artiodactyla; family Camelidae; genus Vicugna; species Vicugna pacos. Next base: position 68,641,723 of record NC_132997.1, on the reverse strand, counting down.
TAAAGCCCTTCAGTGACTTTTTGGAATAAAACGTATTTATATTGTTAAGTGAAGGAAAAAGGTGTAAAAGAATACACTAACTTTTGTGTAAGAAAGAGAAATGGGTCTACAAACTTAGGTATATATTACCATATTCACATTTTTGGCTTATTTTTGAAGCTAGAAATTCAGAAACGATAAATGAGAAAATTAATTGAAAATGGTTATTATCTATAGGGCATGGGAATGTTTTGCAAGGATTAGTGATGGGAGTGTGGCTTCTCTGAGTACCTTTTTTGTTAAATAGAGTTTTGCTTTTTTAAAAAATTAAATCTTAACCAATGGAAATAAAAACAAGCCCTAAAATATAACACAAAGAAAGAAATGAACTTACCTGTATTATCAGATTGCTAGCATAGCCACACAAAGAAAGAGAACTTGTTCAATTAATTTGGGCACAGTACTCTGTACACTGCAGTTAGCAAGTGGAGGATATGATATAGGAGCAAAAAGAAATGCCAAAAAAATCAATAACTTGGCTTAGTAGATTTGATGTTGGAAGGGGTATTGGTGTAGTAATTTTGAAACTATTATTCACGTGTTATAGGACAAAGCAAATGAGTAAATGTATTCATGTTGTTTGGTACCAGGGTTCTCACTGTGGGAGAAAGGAAATAACAAATATGGAATGGTAGAAAATAAGGAAGAACCCCATGAAATAGGTAGTAGAATGAAGTTGTGATTTTTAAAAAAAATCTTAATTGTGTCCATTGAGAGGGTCTGGAGGCCTGGAAGCCCTGACCGCCCCATAACAATCAGCACCCCCAGGACCAAGCTACTCAAATGGTTTCTAAATACCATTTATCACTAAAAGGAACCAGATCTCCTTGGAGAGAAGGCTCATTCCAGATCTGAAGCAGGGAAATTGCAAAGTGAGCCCAGAATGTTCTTATCAGGAAGCAAAGAAGTCCGTAAAGATTAATGGGGTCCTTTGAAAAGGACAGTGGACCTGGCCTACAGGGGCTCCCACTGACCGTGTTTGGAACAATTTGAGCATCAAAAAGAATAATGATGGTAACAGATTAAAGCAGATCTAATTTTTTTAAGTTCTCTTCATGGTAGGGGGTGGGGAATAGGGGAAAAAAGGACTTAAAGTGAACAGTGTTTCTTTACACCAGAATGTCAGTTAATGAGTACAAAAGGAACAATAAGTTAAAAATCCCCATTTTGCAACTCCCAATGTAAAGACTGACATAGATAAAGCTTATTAATGAATGCTAAAACGATGGATAAAAGATCCTAAACCATTGGCGAAATGGTCTTTGAGGAGCAGGATATTAACACTATCTCAAAGAATCACCCTAAAGTTCAATTCTTAATTAAGGGGAAAGGTAATTTTTAAAACATAGAGATTTATTTATTAGACATACCTTCACCAAGTGAGGAAACTTAGTGTCACCAATAATGAAGCAATCTGTCACCTGACACTGTTTCTGCCAGAAATGTTTAACCTGAATCTAATCACGAGGAAACAATCAAAAAGGGGGGTGGGGTGGGGGGGGTGGAGAATGTAGAGCATTTTACAAGACAACACACCTAGGCTCTTCAAAAATATCAGTGTTAGGGAAAAAGAAAATCAAAAGATGGAGGATTGCTTTAGTCAGGAGACAGTTGTTGCTAAATGAAATTTATGAAACTTGTCTGGTTCACAGATCTTTAAAAGCAACTGCAAAAACCTTTTGTGGACAATTGAGGGAATTTAAATATGGACTACATAATAGATGATGCTGAATCAGTATTAAATTTTGGGCACGTGATAATGTGTGACCATGTAGAAGAATGTCTTTGCTTTTGGAAAATGTTTGCCTCAGTATTTAGCAGCAAAGTGTCAGTGTCTGTAACTACATACCTTCAAAAGATTTGGCAAAAAATTAAAAAAACAAAATACAAAGAACGTTAAGGAGAACAAAAGAATTGAGAACAAGAGAGACTAGAACAAAAAGCAAATGCCGCACAAAAGTAATAATTTGTGGATCTAGATAAAAAGTTATAATGATGTACGTTGTGCCACTCTTTCAATTTCTAAAAATAGCTTTGAGATTTTCTAAAATAAAAAGAAAAGGGAAAAAAAAAAGTCCAGTTCTTTACAGTGGCCAACTAAACCCTGTAGATCAGGCACCAGCCAACCATACTCCTCTCTTAACTTGACTTTGTGCAGTAAGTTGATCTGCCCTGGGTACCTCAAACACACTAGGCTCTTTCCAGCGTATATGAAACTTTGCATGCTTTCCTTTCACCTGAATTCTCTCCTGCCCATTTATTATGTGGCTCACTTCTCTTCCACCTTTAGATGTCATCTCTAATATTACCATCTTAGAGAGGCTTTCTGTTCACCTTATCTCAATGGCCATCTTTTTAATTTGCAGGCTCAATTCTATTTTTATACTTATTATAGCCAGCAGTTGTTATATTTTTATAATAATCATCATATGTCTGGTTTTGGTTGTCATTGTCGCTATTCTCCACCTCCTGAAAGTTAAGTTCTCTGAGTACAAGAACTGTGTTTCTCTGGGTCGCTGATGTAGCCTTGATGACTCTGCAAATACATGGTGATCAGACAAATAATTGTTGAACAATGAATGAAGGTTGTTGTGGCTGGGGTGGAGATGGTGGAGAGGGATGGGCCAGGGCCAGATCCTACAGGACTTAGTCAGCTAAGTTACTGATTTGGATCCTTATTCTAAGAACAATGAGAAACCAATGAGCTGTTTTAAGCATGAGCACAATACAATACAATTTGCCTTTCTGTTTTAAAAAGGTTAATCTGGAGTGAAGGAATGGAGGCTGCCAAGGAGAATGCCATTGAACCAGATAGCAGGCTCTTGCAGACATCCCAGCAAGAGGTGATGCTAATGTGGACTTGGGAGATGGCAGAGCAGTCGCAGAAAACTGGACGGACTTCAGAGGTAATTTTTCCTACATTTTCCATTTCAGTACCAGTAACTGGGCTTTCCCTTAGAAACATAGAACCAACTTGACTGGGAGATGCTTAAGATTTAGTCCCCATCCCAAAGAATTCCATCTGTCCCCTTGAAGTGAACATTAGCATAAGATGAAAAAATTGTTAAGTTATGTCAAGCTCATTTCCTGCCCTGGTCACAGCCTCTACTGATAGTAATAGCTAACTTTCTATGTGTCAGATACCATTCTAAGCATTTTATACTTACTCAGTCCGATAATAACCCTGTGAAGTATTTTGTTATTAGTATCCCACATTTAACAAAGGAGACAACCTGAGACGTGGCACTGTTAAGGAATAGTAAAGACATCTACTGCATGGAGGTTGTGGGTTTAATTTGGGTGATACTTGTAAAGTACTTATTAAAGTGCCTGGCACATGTTAAGTAATAACTTCTTGTATAAATAGTAAACAAAGGAATTGGAATCTGGGTGGTTTGGCTCTAGAGTCTGCAATTGACCACTGCCTCTTACACCCCTGGGATTCTATTAAAAGCAGACTGAGTGCCTAGCTCCTGCTGCAAAGCCAATCACAAGACTAACATGATTTTTCAGTCCGCGAACTGAGTATGTATTGATTTCAAAGGTTTGAATAACAGGTTTAACAAACATTTATCAAGCACTCGCTCTACAACAGATGTCTCTACCCTTAAGCCTTCGGTCTAAAGCAAGCCTTACTCAATCTGTGATTTCAAGAGAGAATTAATACCTTATTCCTTAAGACACTTGTATGTAAGGCATTAATTTCTCTCCTATGCCTCTGGAATGATGTTATTTCTATACCATCCTGAGAAAATAGTCACACATACAAATCATTTTTTATGTCCTATGGTTTATATGAGGAAATCTATGCACAATTTCAAAACAGTATGACAAATGTTATGATAGAAGTGTACGAGGAGTATCAGGAGCAGAGCTAGCACAGCTTATGAGTAACAGCTCTGAAATCAGATTTGAGTTGAATATAAGCTTAGCCACTTACAGGAAGTGACTCTAGCAAGGATATTTAACTTCTTAAAGTTTCATGAAGTTGTAAGGATTAAAATAGCATGGGTGAGTTATTTAGGTACAGTCCTGACACATAGTATGTTTCATCATGGTTGTTATTTTTATTGTCTGCTAATTAAGTCACTAGGATGCAAGCTCATGAGTGTGTCTGTCTAGGACCACTATAGCCCTGACACCTAGAAGAGTGTCTTGCATATAACAGCCATTGAATAAATATTTTCTTATTTAATAAAAGGCATCTACCAAGGAATATTTCTTTCCTTTTTTTTTTTTTTGCAGGTAAAACAATTTTATTTCACAGTTATCTTTAAAACCACAAAGACACTATGTTCTCCATATAAAAACATTAGTACAGATAGCTATACTTTCTAGGAAATGATTGTATAGACCCTCTTAAAGAAAAATGCACCCATTTCAGTAAAGTTGCTTGGAAAAACCTCACTTCTGGACTGATTCCTAAAACATACAATTCCACCATTCTGCATCTTTTGGTTCAAAGTATAGATTATTGTCCTCAGTATGTGTTCCTGCATTCATACATGTTTGATAATCCACATATAGACTGGTCTATCATTTAATGTTCCATTGGTTCATCAGCCTTTTCTACAGGTTCATCAGCAGGTTGAGCAGGCTGTGCCTTTCTCTGGGGTCTTTCTTCAAGACCTTCCAGGAACGGAGACACATCATCATCATCATAATTGTAAACTCTAAGTCTTTACCAGAAGTTCCAATGGAAACATTCTTTGTAATTAGGTTCTGTCCTGCAGGAAGTGTCTCCCATAAGGCACGCAGACCATGCTTAACCAGGTCATTCAAATTGCACTCCATAAACTCTGACATATGTCTCTCCAAGTAAGTACGAGCTGATTGAGAACGGGCTCCAATAGACATAGCTCTGCAGTCAAAATAGTTAAAAGACGGACAGGTTTGGAAAATGTGAGGGCCCATATCACTATAACCAGCAATAAGCAGCCCAGCACCATATGGTCTCCGGCCATATCGTTGCGTCAGTATCTGGGTTTTGCTTCCAATTAGAGATACAAGACGAGACACAGGAAGAGGTCTGTCAAATACAAATCTGGAATCCAGACACTCCTGGCACATAAAATTACATAAAAGTCTAGCATCAGCAGTAAGTCCAGCAATTGAAATACCAATATGGTTATCAACATGGAGAAATTTTTTCTGATGAGCTGCAAGTTCTGACTGTGCTGTCTTCAGTGCAACCAACACTGCATGAGTTTTTGACTTCAGACCAACTGTGGCTGGACCTTGTTTGACAGCTTCCATTGCAATATTCGATTTGATGAATCCTGCCCTGAGGGCTCCAAACAGTAACATCATTGTCATACTGGTTGCGAAACATGGTTCCCACAGGAGCCTGGCCGTGACCTCCTGTGAACCTGCGGATCAAGGAGTGGGATCAAGGAGCGCTTGAAATATTTCTTAAAGTGGCATGTAGGTTCAAATGAATGAATGGAATTCGCCATTGAATTGCAGAGGGAGGCCATTCCAGTCAATGAAAACATATGAGGCAATGAGGAAAAAAGACAAGATGGCAGGTAGGGAATAGCACAGTGGTAAGAGTATGAGGTCCTGTATGTATGAGGTCTTAGGTTCAAACCCTAGTACCTCCATTAAAAAAAAAGTAAATAAACCTGATTACTTCCCCTGCAATTTTTTTTTTCATTTTTCAGTTTTATTAGGTAGAATTGTTACAATTTGACTGCACATATACAATGTATTACATGTAAATACATATACACAATATGCTGCAAGTTTTTTTAAATTTACATATGTGTACTGTTCATTGTTTCTAAGAATGTTTAAAGCTTTAGCTTTTTAAACTTACATAGTTATCAAAGGAATAAAGACAACCACAAAATAAGAATTAATTCAAAAAGATACATACAACGCACTATTAATAGCAGCTTTATTTATAATTGCCAAGATATGGAAGCATCGTAAGTGCACATCAATAGATGAATGGATAAAGAAGATGCAGCATATATATGTAATGGAATACAACTCACCCATAAGAAAGAAAAATACTTTACCATTTGCAGCCCTTCATTCACTTCTTTTTCCCACTTCAAAAACTAGAATTTTATAACTGGCATAAACATTTCCATTGCATCAAAAAGAACAAAATACCTAGAAACAAACTTAAACAAGGAGGTTACTTACACTCTGAAAACTGTAAAACATTGATGAAGGAAATTGAAGATGATACAAAGAAATGGGAAGATATCTTGTGTTTCTGGATTGGAAAAAGCAACACTATCAAAATGTCTGTACTACACAAAGCAATCTACAGATCCAATGCAATCTCTCTCAAAGTATTCACAACATTTTTCACAGAACTAGAACAAATAATTCCAAAATTTATATGGAACCATAAAAGACCCCAAACTGCCAACACAATCTTTTATAGGTCTTTTTTTTTTTTTCTCTTCCTTCTTTTTGTTCTCTTTTCTTACGGTTTGATGAGTAGAGAAGTTCTTTTAACACTTGTTGTAAAGCTGGTTTGGTGATGCTGAATTCTTTTATCTTTTGTTTATCTGTGAAGCTTTTGATTTCTCCATCAAATCCGAGTGAGAGCCTTGCTGGATAGAGTATTCTTGGTTGTAGGTTTTTCCCTTTCATCACTTTTAATGTATCTTGCCACTCCCTTCTGGTCTGTAGAGTTTCTCCTAAAAAATCAACTGATAACCTTATAGGAATTCTCTTATATGTTATTTGTTGCTTTTCTCTTGCTAATTTTAATATTTTCTCCTTATCATTAATTTTTGTCAATTTGATGACTATGTGCCTTGGTGTGTTCCTCTTTGGGTTGATCCTGTGTGGGACTCTCTATGCTTTCTGGACTTGAGTGACTGTTTCCTTTCCCAAATTGGGAAAGTTTTCAGTTATTACCAAAAAAAATTTTTTTTAATTAAAAAAAAATACTAGAACATGCAGAAGTTTACAAAAACTCTAAGTATATGGCTTAGTAAGACTGTGTATAACTAAAGTGGATAATGACAGGAGATTGAAAAAAGCAGGCTGAGTCTAGATCATAAAGGACCCTGTATGACATGCTAAAAAAGAGTTAGAATTACTACGTTCTATAAGGCATAGGAGGTTGTGCCCAGCAGGGTCATGGAGGAAGAAAAGCAGCAGGAAGGATTGTATCTGTAACATCTCAGTCTTACAGTGTGGGAGTCAAGAGATGAAGAAACAGGACATAGAAGTTTAAGTATGTTATTTATAGGTGCAAAGGTAACTGGTAGAGGCAGAAAAATAACTATAATTCTCTTGAGCTAAATCCTAATCTGTCATTGTAGGACCTAAATAATGTCTATAATTGATACATGAAGAAATAGTATTAGGAGCAGTATATATTCAAAGATATGTATAATAAATGCCAAAAGAACTAAAATCAAATTGTAAGAGTGATTGCCTCTGGGAAACAGGACCAGGACAAGGGGAGGGCAGGGGAAGCTTTGTATTATAAACTCTTTCTAAATTTTTAATAAACATTTCCTAATGTAATGTGTCAGAGAAACAACACATTCCTTTAAGCACTTACTGTGTGAAGTTGTAAGACCCCATCACCTCCTAGTGAAGGAATAGGTTTCCCTGTCTAGACTCTTCCAAGTGCTCCGGAAGTGCTGGAGCTTCTGTTTCTACTTCATGTTTGATGTCCTCTGGCGGTGAAGGATCTCACACTGTTTTGAAAAGTGTCCTATTGACAAGGGTGAAGTTCACAGAGAGCAGTTCATGTGGGAGCCTAGCGAAGTCTGAGGGCACAGGTAGACATTCTTCACCTGGATAAGCTAAGAGGCCGAGTACAGGTGCTGTAATGACCTGACAGCGATGACAGTAGCACCTGTGGCTCTTCTACATGAAGTGGCATGCTGACTTAAATGGTAGGGATGGTCTGCAATCACCAGCCTCCCTTCCATCTACCTCTGCAGAGTTGGTCAGTAACCATCGCCTCACATGGGCTCCCTCCCCTACTTTGCCCTTTTTTGGAAGTCAATCAGCTGAATATTAACTGTTTCTTTCTCTGTATCCCTGATCTAACAATCTCAGTTGTCCCCAAGCCAGCATAGATGGATCAATCTGATGGCTCATCCAGGTGAAGAATGTCCACCTCTGCCCTCAGGCTTCGCTAGGCTCCGACATGAACTGCTCTATGTGAATCTCACCCTCTCTCAACAGGACACTCTTTTCAAAACAATGTGAGATCCCTCACCACCAGAGGACATCAAAGATGAAGTAGAAACAGAAGCTTCAGTTTTGGCACTTGGAAGAGTCTAGACTGGGAAACCTATTCCTGGTTATGCATGCACGAGTATATGTATATACTTACGTACGTATATTTTTTATGTGTCTATATTTATACTGGAAAAATACTAGGGTCTTAAGACTAAATGAGATGGCATATAAGAAAGTGTACAGTATTAATTCATTTATACATCCAACTAATAAACTCTTTCATGGATGGAAGTGTGGGGCAAGAAAGAAAAAACATAGGACTAGCATTTCAAGCCCTTTTCTCACTGCAAATATGAAAGACTACAGCATTCTATTACCCAAATGGAAATATTTAAAACCAAAAATACTATTTATGTGTCATAACTTGCATTGTTTTGAAAATAGCCCAGGGCAGTGCTAGTGGACTTTATACATATTTTCTAACAGTTAGAGATTTTCTGGTGAACTTAAGTATTCTGAAGAGTTCTATTTCTGATGAGCTATTTCACAATTCTGGCTACCTCAGAAGGAGGAAGTATGATCATCATGTCAATATGAGCTTTTTATTTTGGATATTATTATCTTCATTATATGCTTTTCAGATTTCAATTACTAGTAAAATAATACTGTCATGACTAGTTTGATTGTTTTTGACTGAGGAAAACCAGTGAATTACTGTAATTAATTGACACATAATGAGACCAATTTTTGTAAGTCTCACAAAAAATACCATCTTTGCTCTATGCCAACAGGGCCTTAGTGACATTGGGAGGGAGAAGGAAGAGAGGGAGGGAAGAAGAGAAGAAGGAAAATGAAAAAGAAGGGAAAAAAACAAGTGCACACTTAGATACTTTTTGTTTTCAGTCGTTTGAAGGAATATTTCTGAGTCTATAGTCACAGAGGTATAGAATATTAGAAATACCAGGGGGCCAGCAAATGATCTGGTTCAACTTTTGCATTTTATAGGGAAAAACCCAAGGCCTTGAAAAGTTAGATGGCATGCCTGAGCACTCATCATAGGTGAGTGGCAGAACCAGAATGTGAATACACAGAACATAACCAATTTTTAAAAAAGACACACACAAGGGAAATACCAAGTTACAAATTATTAGATTAGTATGATCTCATATTAGCAACTTTGAGACTTGCATACTTTTTTTTTTTAAATACATGAACTCTTCTTTAGAGGTCAGGAAATGAGCATTGTTTCTTTTTACTTTCCAAACTTCTTTGCATTCCATGTCCCCTAGTTTTTCACCCTAATGTAAGTTTTTTACCCCAGTTTAGAAGTGTTTGTGCTCAAAAAGCTTTCATTGGTCATCTTATCATGTCTCAAACAAAAATACTTACTTACATTTAAAATTTTTTAGTTCCCTCCAAGTTAAAAGAAGGCACTTCTATAGTTACGGTGATAATTATTATTAAAACAATATAAATATATTAAACATTTTTGTAATTGCTAAATATCCAAGTAGAAAATTTCAAGAATGTACCTATTATTGTAATTAACAGGGATCTATTTTTCCATTAGTTCAGGTATGTGTGGAAGAATGTTAGTTATGTCTAAAATGGAACAGAGTACCACTTTTATTGCTGTTTTTCACAATAATAATAATATAAAAATAGAAAGAATTTAATTATGACAGTCTCACCCAATTCTTTGAACTTCTTTCAAATGAGATGTCAAAAATAACAGAGTAATTTATTATCCAAAATTACTTTTAAAGACTTATCAGCTAACAATTTAATTAGGTCTTCATTTTAGTTTTGTTGAAAGCTATGAATTAGAAACCATCTGACCTATAAAGAGTTTTATTAAATAGACTTGAGTCCCAGTCTCTGAAGCTATACCAAAAAGAATTTATCACAGATTATCAAGTGACTATTAATTATATATTTTATTCTTCCACCCAGCAGTGCTTCATTTAAACCAATATAGCCAGTAAGAATTGGAGATACTAATTTCAACATCTGTGCTAGTACAATATTTTTTATAAACTTCTTTTATCGCATGTCAAAATCTTAAAGCTTTCATTTATTGCATGTATGGGAAAATGTTGCCATATGACCTAATTGACAAAGCCAGTTCTCATTCTCAGACTAGTCAGTCAAATAAGACTCGTTTTCTTTCCAAAAAAAAGTCTGATTTCCTTTTTCAGGTCAGATGTGCTAATACTTCTTTTAAGCAATACTGTCAAAAACACTGAGAAGTAAGTTATAGAATCTGGATTGTACAATACATTTCTAAAAGCAATCAAGATTAAAATGACATAGCTCTAATATAATTAATTTTACATTAGCTAAAACAAAACAATACATTTTCATCACTTAGTTCACCATAATGCAATTTAGTATCATGCTTAAAGTAGAAGTTACTTATGAATCAAGACCTATGAGAGCAGATACAATATTCTTTAGGAAATGTACACGTATATGGTTTGAACCCTGATACCAGATTTTTCTTACGTGCTTAATAAAAGATAAAGGTATATACTGTTTGTATTAATCAGGGTAATAAAACTAGCTGCTGAAAAAAAAAGTCCACAGTATTTTATTTCTCAATCATTTCATAGCCCCAGTCAGAGCAGGGTGACTCCTGGGCAGCTGTCTTCAAAACAGTGGCTTGGTTCCTTGTCTCTGGTAATCTGCAGTGTTGACCGCTGTGGCCCCAGCAGAAGGGAATGAGAGCTTGAACAATGTTACCAGGGGTATTTTTAATTAGACCTGGCAAGTGGTGTTCATTATTTCTGCTCGTGTTCCTGTGGTAGGTACCCAGGCATGTGGCCCTAATCTGACTGCAGGGCAGAGTGGGAATGTGGTTTTCCTGCACACTCAGGAAGAAGAAACCCCGTTGGTGAGCATATAGCCAACCTCTGTCACAATAGCTTATAACTAATTGATCCATCAGCTAGCAGATTCATATGTTGTTATTGGGAGATAGTGAACAGTAGATAATTCAGAAGATGAAATAAAATGGGAATGAACTGTAATCAGAATGAGTATATCATGATCTGATTTGATAAAATAGGGTTTAACTCTTATTGGATGATATACAACTGATCTGAGAAAAATCTGGTAAAAATTTTATGTGTGTTAAGAAATGTATCTTTAAAAAGTTAGTATTCCTTAAAAAAAATTCCAGTTACACTAAAAAATAATCAGTATCATTACCACTACTGTTTAGGCAATTTGAAGGTGCTTTTCTTACTAGCTTACAAGTGCTAGGATGAGTATTTTTATAATTAATTATATAATCAATAATTATAATGAAAAGAATTGCTTTCCTTTAAAAAAGATTTTAAAGCTATCTTTGCATTGCTGTCATAGAATTTTCAAAAGCACTGCATTCTTCTCCAAAAAGGGCAGAGGCACACTCTCCCCCGCCTCCCCCGCCTCCCCCGCCTCCCTACTGCCCTTTCTGATTTAATTCAGAAGATCTCAACACTGGCCAGAATACCCTGGTTCTAAAACAACATTTTGCCCTTAACAGAAATATGTATAAAAAAGACAAGCATTAGACATAATTTAAAATATGTTTTGATTAATTATTCAAGGAGGCTTCCTCAGTCATTTGAATTGTTCCTTTGTTGGGCAACCAGGAGATTTTTACTTCTTGTGTCAGTACACCATAAGCAGATTCCAGATACTTGAGGGTGTGCCTTTCTTGTATAAAATAGAAGAATGGATATAGTGAAGGGAAAGGTGGGAACACAGAATGTATGTTCAAGACAAAGGAAAGAGTACATTTTAAGTTAGGGGGAAAAATAAATAGGGGCTTATAATCAAGCAAATGGGTCAATTCCAGGCTGTATCACTTAGAATTTTGTGACACTGGGCAAGTCAATGAACCTATCTGAGTCTGATGCTTCTTAAATGCCAGCTTCTCTTGGGTACAGAAGATACCCAATAAATGGTTATTATTATTACAATCTAATAGGAAAGACCAATGTAGAGAAATAACATGAGTGATCTAGCCCCACCTAATAAATATGATCTCTTTCTCTCCTAAGGGAGAGGATCCTCATTGGACTTTATACATTTCTCTTATTAATTTACTAGATTTTAAGCTCTTCTTGGATTACAGGAACTTACTTTATTCATTTTTAAAAACCCCTCAAGGAGGGAGGGTATAGCTCAAGTGGCAGAGTGCATGCTTGGCATACTCAAGGTCTAGGGATCAATCCCCAGTAGCTCCATCAAAAAAATAATTAAGTAAACTAATTACCTCCCCCCCCAAAAAAAAACCTTAAATAAAGTCTTCTAAATAAATAAATTAAATTAAGTTAAAAAATAAAACCCCTCAGCCCTAAGGATTGTTCTGACACCTAATGGGAAAAGAAGGAAAGATTTGGGACTGACTCAACAATCTTCAGTCTTTTACAATAGTTCATAATAGATATTTGATGAATATGGGATGATAGGAATGAGGAAAAAAAGCTGGCCCTCCAAAAAGAACTCATAAAATAACACGTGATGTAGGGCCCAAACCACAAAAGCTTCAAAGTCATTCAAAATTCTAATGAATTCTCAGTTGAAGGACATATTTTAGTAGAACGTCTAAAATATGTTTTTAATTCTGAACTTGATTAACAATAATTCTGAGTCACAGTTGGGATATACAATTTATGGAGCTGTTAAAAAAAACAACTTTCAAATGAGTGGTTTTTAGAGGAAAGTTATGGGAGTGTTTGGGACATATCCAAAATGAACTGTTTTCTTTCATTTTTCTGGGTTGCTTATTGTGGGGCAATAAGTAACCAGGCAGATTAAATACCAAACAGATAATTTGAAACAAAAAGAAACATCTCTATTCAATGACTATATGAATTTAGCATATCCAGCCTTTTCTTGCCAAGGCATGTTCACGTTATCCAGCACGGGGCTCAACTAGTGACTGTGTCAAACAGCCAAGAGTATCAGGTTCCTTTGCTAAAAATATTCCAACTCAAATCATCTAGGCAGACAGTACCAAAAAAATTTCTTTGTCCAATGAAGTGACCAAATTTTAAGAGACCAAATAGAAACAGTAAAAGAAATTACTAAGTGAGCTTCAGTTTTTTCGTCATTAATATATTTTTAATACAGGTCCACAATTTCTACTCCAAAATTTCAAAGTAGAACAAAAACAAAAAGTACCCTCGGAAACTCAAAGGTGTTTTTGTAAATTTGGCACCAGGATTATTTGGCAGCCAAATCTGGCATGGGTAAACGTGACACCTTGGTTATGTCTCAGTGTTCATATCCATCCATCAGTCACCCTGTGCTCTTTGCTCACCTTGTATGACTTGGGGGTTAATTACACTGTGAAAATGCCCAAAAGAGTTAAAAATATGACCATGGCAGCAGTAAAAAGAAGGAAAGAAAGCATCTGTCTTGAGCAGTAGCTCGGAAAGTGAAGTTATTCCAGAAGCTTGATGGTGATGGGTCTGTGAGACATCTTACCGAAGAATATGGGGTGAGAACCACCACCATATATGACTTGAAGAAACAGAAGAACAAGTTGTTGATATTTTACAGTGACAACAGTAACCAAGAACGAATGAAAAATAGAAAAACATTACATAAGGGCCAAAAATGAAGATCTTGACTGTGTGATGATTGAATGGATTTGACAACAAAGATGTAAAGATATGCCACTGACTGGTTTGTTGGTCATGAAACAAACTAGAATATACCATGTAGAACTGAACATTGATAGTGATTGATACTCAGAAAATTGGCTGCAGACATTTAAAAAGGATCATGGTATCAAGCATCTTAAAATCTGCAGTGAAAACACTGCTGCTGATCATGAAACTGCTGAAAATGACATTGATGAATTTACAAAGGTCACATCTGATGAAAGCCTTAGCCCTGAATAAACTTACAGTGCTGATCAAACAGCTCTGTTCTGGTGCTGTGTTTCTGGGAAAACCTTGACAATGGCTGATGAAAGGACACGAACAGATTTCAAGGATGACAAGCAAAGGTTGACTGTTCTTGGGTGTGCTAATGCTGCAGGCACACACGAGCTAAAAGTGGTAGTGACTGGGACAGGCCTGTATCCAAGATGTTTAAAGGGTGTGAATTCCAGTTCCTTTTTAAATCCACCCAAAATTCTCATTTCCAAAATATATCTGATTCCCAGGGTTTTGGATAAGAGATTGTGGACCTATAATACCTACCATAGAGATATGTTGTGATGACTCCATGAAATAATCAATGTGAAAATGCCTGGCACAAAGTAAATGCTCATTTAATGTAATAGTGCTATTATTAATTATTATTATTCCATTCCCCTACTCTTGAGAGTAAAATGTTGGGCAAGGTCTTTTTGGCATTGAAGTTGCTAGGTTGACAGCATGGGTAATAAAAGCATTTTTCAAATTTTATCACCCTAGGAGATGCTTTGACAATGTACTGCTGATAATACGTACTAGAGTATCTCCCTAATCTTCATCCAAGATAAGAAGCATTTCCCAAATCCCAGGATGGAAAAAGTTATGCAGCAATAGGCTCCATTGCATGTTTATAAAATACACCTCTAGGTAGCCCTTATTTTATTCATCAGAGAAACATAATTAATTGCTTATCTGTCTGTTCCCTCAGCTCCCTCTGCCATAAGCACCACGTAAACAATAACTTAATCTCCCTTGTGAACGAGAATTTATTCCTAACTCACTGTAGAACCTCAGCTGCTATTGTGAGACTGTGGACATAGCTGAATAAATAGAATTGGCATTCTGTTTTATAAAGAAAGTTACTGTTAGCCTGATGAATGTGAATTCATTCCCTATAGCCTGGTCCCCTTTTTGTTTTTTAAATAGTGTTTGTTTATTTAAAGTGTAAGTTTTATTGCTTTTCTCTCATTATAAAAGGCACACATAGTTATTGTTGAAAACATGGGAAATATGATTTATAAAGAAGAATAGTAACCCACTCCTCTAATTTTACAGCGAACGATAATCACTCTTAGCGTCTCTTTACTTGGAAAGCTGTCTGTCGAGCTAAATGGTAAGCCCTGAGAGGGTAGAAACCAGGTCCATTCATTTCTGTTCTCTCCGCTGTCCTCAGCCTCTACAGTAGTAAGCATGTAACAGATTTAAAGAAAACACACATACACACTCATGGATGAAACTATAATCACAAGGTTTTTTTAGCCAGATGATTTTTAGCTAGCGTGATTCCGGTAGAATGGCAGGAAATGACGTCTCAGCCGTTCGAGGGCTTCCCTTATGGGACTTGACTCGGGATTCTGGGTCTTGCCCAGGGTGCTGAAGCATAGAGAGGGCCTGTCCTGTCCTCTC
Organism: Vicugna pacos; assembly: GCF_048564905.1. Taxonomy (NCBI): domain Eukaryota; kingdom Metazoa; phylum Chordata; class Mammalia; order Artiodactyla; family Camelidae; genus Vicugna; species Vicugna pacos. The sequence continues at coordinate 68,626,190 of NC_132997.1, read as the reverse complement.
CCTTCCATCTGCATGAATATCTGGTGGATGCCCGTTTTCTGTGCTAGAAAAGTTTCCTCTGGATTGAGCCGCTCCATGGCTTCCGCAGGACCTGTGATGTCTAGGACGTTTGAGGGGTCAGGGCGTGTCCGGGTGCACCTCATCACACAAGCCATCCTCTCTGGGCACTAGCGTTCTCGTCTGACCGCCACACCCAGCCTGCTCAGACCTCAGGAATTCTCTCACACCCAGACCCCCTTGTATAGTGATAGGTATATTTGCCTCTTCCTCGCTGTCCTCAAAGATTCTCCCTTTCTCTCCTCCTAAGAATATGTAGAAGAATCTTGCAGAGGTTGAACTTTAACAAAATAAAAACTGCTCCATGGAAATGCCTGCTTTCTTGTGCAAAAAACCCTGAGGCAAGAAAACTCCACATGTCTTCTGCTTAGAAAGGGAGTGGTGAGCACAGGCTATGGAGAGTATGAAAAACTGATTCTCAGGAAGTTTTTCTGCCATAAGAATTAAGTCACTGATTGACCCAAAGCCCCTCAGTAGGAAGGGGCAGACCAACACCACTTAACTGAACACGCTGGGAAGACCAAGCCCCAGCTGCTGCAGGGCAGGTGCTCCTGGGCAGGGGACAGCAGCAGCTGCAGGGTCCAGTGGCCCCGTAAACATGCTGATGGAGATCGCAAATGGACGAGATCCAGGGACTTGAGTCTTAACAGAGTTGGTTGTCCAAACCCAGAACTATATCATCCACAGGGACATTCCATCATCTTACACTAGACAAACAGAGTGTGAGCCAAGAACAGAATCTAAATTATTCTAATCTTGAAATGTCCACTTGCGTATATGCGTATGTCAAGCTGGGCTTGGCAGAAACAGAGTAACACTATTCAAGAGCATTTAAATGGAACAAACTCAGGCACCTGATCAAATTTTAATACTAACATTGTGTAAGGGAAAGTTAAAATGAAATGACTTTTTAGACATCAGTGTGCTTTCAGAGTTTTGAATTGTATCCCTTTGAACAACATTTCATATTTTTAGGTGGATGACTTTTATTTTAATCTTTTTTCAAACAATCAAGGTTTTCACTTTGTTCTAAATTAATTTACTTGCGATGCTAATAGGAAAATTTTGTTATTACTCAGGAATATATTTTTTTGGAGGGGGCACCTGGAGAGAAACAAAATTTTAAATGGCTAAGGAGTAAAATCACAGAGAAAACTGAGCCACTTAATTTCGGATCTATCTTTATTTCCATGTTTACAGTGGTATTTTTATATTGACCTCAACTTCAAAAACACATTAAAAATAAAGAAGTAGGGATGTGGAAGGTGTTGTAATTCCTCTGAACAGCCAAAATAGTGATTATAATGTTTATGTTTTCATAACTGAGATCCTTGGACCCACAGTTTTTGTGTTTATGCCAGTTCTCTTGTATCTTACTAAACATTTTTGACGTGTCATACATTATGAAAAAAATCCCCTAAAATTGAAAGTTCAAAGAAAAACTCTCCTGAAGATCCACCACCCAGAGACTACAGCTGTTACCATTTTTTATCTGTTTCTTTGGGGGTGTTTTCCTGTACCCATGTTTCAGATTCCCACTCTTGTTACTTTTACTACTTTTGTATAGTCATGGTCAACATTGCATTCTCTTTTTTCTTTTTTACTTATTATTATAAAATAAGTATTTCCCTCATTTAAAAAGTAGACTCTTCAGAAGCCTTTTTAATGGTCAAGAGTCTCTCATGTGGCTGCATTACAATTCACTTAACTAGTTCCATATTATTGGACACAGATGAACTGTCTTCCAGAAAATCCATTCTTGTGGATTCCATACCTTGCCTCTCACATGTGGCTAAGGGCCAAGGGTTTCTGTGCCACAGGATAAGTATCTTCTTAGAGTAGTCAATTCCCACAAAATTGGAAGAGAAGATTCATTCTAAAATAAACCCAACTCAGACATTATGAAATAGAACTAGAAATGTGTATGAATTTTTAAGATAAAGCAAGAAAAGAATTTTTTAAGTTAAATGTGATGGAAGAGAAAATTATTTTGCTGGTATATCTGTGAAATATTATTGCAATCTGCATTGGTAGAACTATGCAATGGTCTTTTGTGATTCGTATAATATTTGTCTTTTTGTAACTGGCTAATTTCACTTAGCATAATATCCTCAAGGTTCATCCATATTGTAGCTTGAGACAGGATTTCCTTCTTTTTTAAGACTGAATAATATTTCTTTTTATATATACCAAATTCTGTTATTTCTTTATCCATTGATGGACATTTGCATTGCTTCTACCTCTTGGTTATTGTGAATACTGCTGTCATGAACATGGGTGTGCAAATACCTCTGAGATCCTGCATTCAATTTCTTTGGATATATGCCCAGCAATGGAGTTGCTGGAACATATGGTGGTTCTATTTTTAATATTTTGAGGAGCCTCTGTATTATTTTTCCATAGCAGTATAACTCATTTAAAAAGGAAGAAGACATGCAAAGAAATATCCTATTTGTAGAGGGTCATGTTGGACCAACAACTCTTGATTCACAAGGGGCAGGAATTCACTTCCCCTGCTTCATTTGTCTCTATTCCTTTCACAGACAAAGCCCTGATTTTGCTCAAGTATCCACTCTTCCTTCAGAAGGCCCATTACTCAAAGGAATTTAACCTCATTACCAGCTTTGGGAGTGTATCTTGCTTACTCTAAACCACTCATGGTAATTCCACTACCTTACCATTGTTTGGGGGGAGGGGGGAGGTAATTAAGTTTTGGGTTTTTTTTAATTGAGGTACTGGGAATTGAACTCAGGGCCTTGTACGTGCTAAGCATGTACTCTACCACTGAACTATACCCTCCCCCACCCCACTACCTTGCCAGTGAATGGTTTGGGCACTCAGACTTCAATCATTCAGGGCACAACTCTCCCCTGGGCAGTGTTATTGGTAGAGGAGTAGGTATGCGACCTAAGCTGGCCGAATCAGACTGAAGGGAAAGGTTTCTGTGGTACAGTTGGGTGAAAGGTTATCTTTTTCTCCTGTAGAGCATGAATAAAGAAATGTGTGTCCCCATATGTTCCTATAAGCCATTTATTAACAATAAGGACCCTAGTCTGGAGACAAAACTGATACACAAAGGAAGACTGAACCAAGAGAATATCAAGAAATGGGGTGGAACTCTTATGTCCTTGGGCCTGGAGCCCTTTTGAGCTCTGCACTGCCTGTTAATAAACTTCTTCACTGTTTAACCTAGTTTGAACTGGGTTTTCTGTTACTTGCAGCCCAAAGCATCCTACCTGATGTAACTCTTTCCTGCTATTCAGGACCCTTAGGGAAAGAGTTTCAGAGTCACCCAACCATCTTACAGCTCTGAGGTCTAACTGCTCCTGCTGCGCTTCCTCTTTGCCCACTGGCTAGCTGAGACAGTCTTCCCACAACCAACTGGGGGATGTCAGGCCTCAGGACATTTAAAATTCGAGAGGAGTTTCTATTCTGTAGCTGAAGAAGGGATGAGGAAGGGGTTATCCCTTCTGCCAGGAGGTGACCTATGGCTAGATCCAGTCTGGAGGAGGAGAGGTTGTATCACAGTCGCAGCTTTGAAGGGAATGGAGTGCAGGGCTACTGCTAACCCTTACTGTGAATTACAGGCGAAAAGTGCAAAAAAAAAAAAAAAAAGTCCTTCCCAAGACACTTTACTTCAGTATGATGGTAAACTGTCCCAGTACATTGATTTTGTTAGCACAAAACACTTTTCTTTCATTTGCTGGAAAATTGTCATAATGAATCTACAAATGTATGCTATCTAGGGTGTAAATAGTTCACTCTTAGATCTGGCACTATTGAGCCTGGCACCATCTGGCCAAAGGAACGTGGCAGCCTATGAGAGACAGAACGCAGAACGCAGACCAGATGAGAAAGCTGGTGAAGACGTACTTACAGTCTGTTTAGTTGTAGCTCAGATTTAATTTTGACAAGTAAACACTAGCAGGTGAACTGGGTAGACAGGGTTTTTAAATTTTTTTTTCATTTTAAAATAATTTCAGACTTATAAAAAGATGCATAAAAAAGTCACCAAGAAACAAAAATCAATTCTCACATATTCACCCAGTTTCCAAATGTTCACAATTTACATAATGATAGTACAAGTATGAAAAACAGAAAATTTACTTGGACTATTAACTGTTATACAGATCTTATTCAAATTTCACTGCCACAATAATGTTTTTTATGGTCCTGGATCCAATCCAGGATCACACATTGCATTTAGTTGTCATATTTTCTGTCTTTTTCAGTCTAAGACAGTTCCTCGATTTCTTTTGTCTTTCATGATGTTGACACTTTTGGAGAGTACTAGCCAGTTACTTTGTAGAATGTCCTTCAAGGTGGGTGTGTCTGGTGTCCTCATAGTTAAATTTAGCTTATGCATTTTTGCCAAGAATGCTTCAGAAGTGATGCTGTGCCCTCCTCAGGGCATCATTTCAGGAGCCCCGTGGGGTCGATGTGCCTCATTACTACTGATGATTCCTTGGTTGTGGTGGTGTGAGCCTGATTTCTCCACTGTAAAGTTAGTAGTATTCTCTTTATAATTAAGAAGGATCTTGTATGGAGATACTTTTAAAATATGTGTATCTCCTGTTTCTCATCAAACTTTGTGCCACTAATTTTACTGTCCATTGATGAGACTTACCTACAACAATTATTACTGTGGTATTGGCCAAATGGTGAGGCCAAGATTTGAGCTTTAGAATCAGGTTTGGAAAGAGTAGGTGGGGAAATTCTTGCCATCTGACAGTATTATCTGGTGACAAAGAGCAGACGTTTTGCAATCACACAGATCCAAATTCAAATATTGGCTTCACCGTGCATTAGCTTTGTCATCGTAAGCAAATTAACTTCTCTGAGTGTCAGTTCCCTTATTGGTAAAGTAGCAATGATGGAGTCTATAGCGTCTTATGATGGTTATAATGAGTATAAATAACTTTGCTGTCTCTGGCACACAGTAAATGCTCAGTAAAATTTAACTATTATCATAATGATAATGGTTATTGTAATAGTCTTCAGTGGGAAGAAAACCCAAAGGTATTTTCTTGCCACAGTTACTTATGTAAAAAGTGCCCTTTGGGTTTTTTTTTCTTTTTAATTTTTAGCCTTTTATTAAATCCACTTTTGAAGAATATGTTCTTGATGTACTAGTTAAATGGGCAATAAACCAGATTGAATACACATACACACACACACACACTCACCATTTGCCCAGCATCCAGCATTTTGGAATGGTAACAGAGGAAAGAGATTTGAGAGTAACTGGGATTAAAGTTAATATAAACATAATATCCAGAATTATTGAGCACTTCAGCAGATACTGCTGTTTTTTTTTTTTAACCCAGTAGCCAATCTCCTATTCACAGTAGTAGAACTCTGCTATATGAGTAAGTGGAAATGTGCCCAACCAAAAAAATTTTATTTCCCAAGTTCCTTTGCAACCAAAGGTGGCTAATATGGCCAGTAAGCAAGTCTCCTAGATGTGACTTCTAGGAAAGCTACTGAATTTTCATAAAAGAGACATACCTGACATGGGCCTTTTAACCCTCACTCTCCTCCCTTCTTCCTGCTCGGAACTCAGAAGCAGTGCTTGTAGATGCAACAGCCACCTTGTAACACAGGGACTGAAAGCCACACACTGAAGATGGCAGGCGGGAAGATTAAAAGAGCCTGGTTCCTTGTGCAGCACTCATCTCTCTTGATAAGTAGGGAAACTTGGGACATATCATTGGTTTCTGCCCATTGAAATGTATGCAGAATGCTACACCGCTCACAGACCTAGCTCCTAACGCATCCCACGTGGTCATCCAGCTGCTGGCTGGATGTCTACACTCAGAGCACAGCTGGGAGTCATGCCTTGAGGATGGTGGAGCCTCTGATAGCTTAGTCTCTGTTTGACTGCACAGAGCAGCATTCCCTCTCTCCACCCTCATCCCCACCCCTACACTGGACTGCAGAGTGAGAAATGAATTTGATTGTGTTTGTTGGGTTAAGGTACTGACATTTGGAAGTTCTTTTATGCAACTAAACATTAATACTATGATAGAAACCACAAATGGGACCTTGAAGTGGGGTGCTCCTAAAACAAAAGACAAAAACAAAACAAAAGACAAAAACAAAACAAAACAAAAAACCCTGAAATAAGTGGCACTGGCTTAGCATGCCAGGTATGGGAAGATAGGAAACTGACTCCAGAGGCCGAAAAGGTGGCAGTCCGTGCTGTGCAGTGGCAAAACACTTGGCAAAAATTCTCACTTGTAATAACTTGAGAGGCAGGCCATCTGCTTACTGACTGTCAGCTCCCGGAGAAGCAGTTGGAAGGAACCAAACTGTCAGTGCACATTGGCCACAATTGGCTGGTAAGCTTTGGTAGTTTGCAGGAAGAAGTGAAAGAAAATTGGAAAATTACATAAATTTGAGGTCTTGAAGTCGACTACTTCTAGACCCCAAATAGTAGAATATAAGAATGAGAAAATTGTAAGCAACAAAGGATTTCTGGTTCACCACATTTTAGCACAGATCACATCAGAGTTGTAGCTTTCCCACTCAATCCTGATGGCATCAAAGTGACTGCCTACTTAGTGAGATGAGAGAGGCATGAGAAGGAATTAAAAGATGTAAAGGATATTGAGAACCATCTCTAGGAAAGTATTTGGGGTGTAACTGTTGGCATAGGAACCGTCTGGAAGAATATCAATGAGAAGGCTGTGCGGTGTCTGAGGAAATAGTATTTCCAAAGAAGACATAAGTCTGGGACAAGGATTAGTCAAAGCATAAAACAGTAACCAGCCTTCAACTCCGAGGTTCCATGAGAAGGAAGCAGACTCCAAAATCTGTGTAGTGCCAGAGATAGCTTCCTCCCCTGTCACTCGCTTCAGATGTTGCCATGGAGGATAATGAACAATGAAGAGAATTTCCAAAGAGTGGAACCAGGGGTCACAGAGAAATATAGACAAAATAATGCCTCTCGTAGAGGAAAAACAGTCCAATCAAAGACATTTCCCAATGCTTCCTGGATGGGGATACGTCACAATGCCCACCCTGCTGCTTTGGACCAGCATCAGCTTTCTATCTTTCATTTCCTTCCTTTCCAAATGGGGCCATGAAGTTACTTGTCTCTGCTCGCCATTGTGTATTTGGGGATGAGAAGGGAGCAGGAGGCAGGTGACTCCTTTTTGGTTTATAAATTACTCTGCTGAAAAGAACCACATGTGAACCAGATGGAGCTGACTGAGCATCACCGACGGCTTTTATCAGGATTTAGAGACTTTGGATAATGTTCTAGGGACAGGCATGGAGAGAAGTTTATTCTATATATGGGAGGAAGAGTGGAACGGAAATTTATTGACCAGAAGGGCAAATAGTGGCAGAGACTGACCATGTGCTATCGAAGGTCATTTCTTTTCTTTTAGACATTAAACTAAACTGCATTGCTCAAGCTCTTCTGCAGTGGGGTGGGGTGGCGACGGGGCAGAGAGGCACATAATTAAGTTCTGGCCAATGAGATGTGGACAAAGTTGATAGATGCTATTTCCAGGTCCAGTCCCTAAAACATCCCCACAACCCTCTGTACTCTTCTTTGTTCCTCATCTGCTGGCCGATGTCAGCATCTCAAGCAACACTAGCTTCCTAATTGACTGCACAGAGCAGACACCCCTAGCTGACCACATTGAACTCTTTGTGAACAACAAATAAACTTTTATTGTAGTAAGTCACTGAGATTTTGGATTTACTTATTATAGAGACTAGTATCAAGCATGCTGACTAATAAAACCTCCCCTATCCTAATTTAACGTGCTAAATGGTATATGACTGATGGGCAGCTAAATGTTTATTCAGATTCCAGACCTATTAAATACATTTTTTCAGCTGTTAGATGATCACAGGCCAGCTGATTTGATAAACTTTAATTTTGTAGAGGTTGTGTTTCTGACACAAATTTGCTCATCCACAATGGAATAATAAATGTCATATCTAAATGTGCCTGAGGAGTGGGCTAGAGAGAGATGCCAAGGGAAGTGGTTAAAATCTTAAAATTGTTTTCAGATGCAGTCTTAGGGTCCAATCCTGCGTCAGCATCACAGACAGTCTATCATTCAAGGTCCAACCAGGAGGAGAGAGTGTTCAGAAGAGAGGAGCTGTGGTGCAGGAAAGAAGAGGCAGAGAAGCTAATCAGAGGACAGTGAGGCAGTGCAGACATTAGCAACAGCACGAAGCCATCACCACCCTTAGGTTGGCAAAACATAGGGAGAAGGTGGTTTAATCAGAGCCCAGGAGTTCAGATCACCCAGCAGAAGATACAGTCAAGGCAAGCAAGCCCCTTAGGCAGCAAGGAAAGGAGAAGACTGCAGTTCTCACCAGTGCCTCCCATCAAATAAGCCAGTGGGAAGATAAATGACCCTGGAGCCAGAGAGAGCCAGCCTGCAGGAACCAGCCCTCCTGCCCACCAAGCAGGGGGGCGCACGGCAAACAGTGGATCTGAGCACGTCAGCATAGGACGCGCAGAAACTGGTAAAAACAGGAAGAGCTATAGAACATTCCATTCTCAGTAAAATCAAAGTTCAAGTGTTAGAGCAACTTAAAAGAGCGTGGCAGTCAAAGGTGGGATATTTTTAAATGTCTGGCTTTTCAGAGGTTCTGTTCTAGTTACTGTGATTTAAGTCATCACTTTTTCATTTTTATTGTGCATCATAGAAGACCCAGCATGTAGGGGAATGTCTTTATTCTGTGTCCAAATATGCAATCTGTACAGCTGTAGCTTCTTCCTCCTTCAACTTTTTTTTAACATTTTTTATTGATTTATAATAATTTTACAATGTTGTGTCAAATTTCAGTGTAGAGCACAATTTTTCAGTTATACATGGACATATATATATTCAGTCACATTTTTTTCTCTGTGAGCTACCATAAGATCTTGTGTATATTTCCCTGTGCTTTACAGTATAATCTTGTTTATCTATTCTACAATTTTAAAATCCTGTCTATCCCTTCCTGCCCTCCACCCCCTTGGCAACCACAAGTTTGTATTCTATGTCTATGAGTCTATTTCTGTTTTGTATTTATGCTTTGTTTTTTTGTTTTTGTTTTTTTGGGGGGGGGTTCCACATATGAGCAATCTCATATGGTATTTTTCTTTCTCTTTCTGGCTTACTTCACTTAGAATGACATTCTCCAGCAGCATCCATGTTGCTGCAAATGGCGTTATGTTGTTGGTTTTTATGGCTGAGTAGTATTCCATTGTATAAATATAACACATCTTCTTTATCCAGTCATCCGTTGATGGACATTTAGGCTGTTTCCATGTCTTGGCTATTGTAAATAGTGCTGCTATGAACATTGGGGTGCAGGTGTCATCCTGAAGTAGGGTTTCTTCTGGATATAAGCCCAGGAGCAAGATTCCTGGGTCATATAGTAAGTCTATTCCTAGTCTTTTGAAGAATCTCCATACTGTTTTCCATAGTGGCTGCACCAAACTGCATTCCCACCAGCAGTGTAGGAGGGTTCCCTTTTCTCCACAGCCTGTCCAGCATTTGTCATTTGTGGATTTTTGAATGATGGCCATTCTGACTGGTGTGAGGTGATACCTCATTGTAATTTTGATTTGCATTTCTCTGATAATTAGTGATATTGCTTCTTCCTTCAATTTTTGTGAGCAAATTTGGTGAAGTATTTGAAAGCTGCAGAGGTGGAAAGTGGGAGAAATTCAGCCTCTGCTGCTTAGCAGCTCTGTGATATTGGACAATCCACATAACCAAACTCTGCAGGTCTAAATTCCTGATATCTAAAGTGAACATAATAATACCTTCTTACTTATCTCACTGGCTTATTGAAATCATCATAGATTTTGTTTGTTTTATTGAGACAATGCATGTGAAAATATTGGTATACAGAAAAGCATTATATAATGTTAAGCCATTATATGTTAATAAGCTTCCAAATCTGTCTCCCTACCATTCCATCCTTTATTTTGGGGGTTGGCTTTGCTGAGATATAACATAAATACAAATACATTTAAGTATACAGTTTAATGAATTTTGACCAATATATACAGATATGGAACCACTACCACGATTATGAAATGGACTATCCAATGCCCCCAAATTATTCTTCAAGCCCCTTTGCATTTTTATACTTTAAAAGCCAATATATAATCAAGAGAAATGAAAACTTACATTCACATAAAAATTTATATGTAAACATTCATAGCAGCATTATTCTTAATAGCTCCAAAGTGGAAACAACACAGATGTCCATCAACTGATGAATGGATAAATAGAATGTGGTATATCTATGCAATGGAATATTATTCAGCAATAAAAAGGAATGAAGTACTGGTGCATACTACAACATGGATGAACCTTGAAAACACTATATTAAGTAAAAAGCCAGTCATAAAAGACCACATATTTTATGATTCCATTTATGTGAAATGTCTAGAATAGGCAAATCTGTAGAGACAGAAAGTAGATTAGTGTGTTTGCCTAGGGCTAGGGGTTAAGAGGAAATGGAGAGTGACTGCTAATAGGTATGGGGTTTCTTTTTGGAGTGATGAAATGTTTTAAAATTGATTTTGATGATGATTGGGTAATTCTATGAATATACTAAAAGCCATTGAATTTTATCCTTTGAATGAGTTAATTGTATGGTGTATGAATAATATCTCCATTAAGATATTACAAAAAAATGAAAAGTTAAGGAATTCAAAGAAATCTAAAACAAAGGCAAAATTTCAAATACAAAATTTCATTATAATTTTCATATACTATTTTTTCTTCAAAGTTACAGGAGCATTTATATAAATTAAAGAAAAATATCATCCACAAACTTAATATGCTAGGAAATCAAACTATTTTGATTATTTCCTATCCCTTCCTCACTTCATCTTTGAGTATATTTGCTTGATTTATAGTCATAAATGGTAGACATGATTAGTAGGTTTCTTTCATCAGTTAACATTACATGACAAACATTTTTCCATCTTGTGATGTAGTCTTCAGAATGATCAATTTAAAGCCTATATGAACCCACACACCTACGATCAATTAATCTTCAACAGAGGAGGCAAGAATATACAATGGAGAAAAGACAGTCCCTTTGGCAAATGGTGTTGGGAAAGCTGGACAGCTGCATGTAAACCAATGATGTTAGAACACTCCCTCATACCATACACAAAAATAATCTCAAAATGGCTTAAAGACTTAAACATAAGACAGGAAACCATAAATCTCCTAAAAGAGAACAAAAGCAAAATATTCTCTGACATAAATGGTAGCAATGTTTTCCTGGGTCAGTCTACCAAGGCAGTAGAAATTAAAGCAAAAATAAACAAATGGAACCTAATCAAACTTAAAAGCTTTTGAACAGCAAAGGAAACCATGAACAAAATGAAAAGACAGCCTACCAAATAGAAGGAAATATTTTCAAACAGTGCAACTGACAAGGGCTTAACCTCCAGAAAATGCAAACAGCTCATACAACTCAATAACAAAAAAACAAATACAAATAGCCCAATCAAAAAATGGGCAGAAGACCTAAACAGAAATTTCTCCAATGAAGACATACAGATGGCCAATAGGCACATGAAACAATGCTTAGTATCACTAATCAGAGAAATGCAAATCAAAACTACAATGAGATATCATCTCACACCAGTTGGAATGACCATCATTAAAAAGTCCACAAATGATGAATGCTGGAGAGGGTGTGGAGAAAAGGGAACCCTCCTACACTGTTGGTGGAAATGTAATTTGGTGCAGCCACTATGGAGAACAGAAGAAGGGAGTGAGTATAGCTCAGTGGTAGAGCACCTGCTTAGCATGCATGAGGTCCTGGGTTCAATCCCCAGTCTCTCCATTAAAAATAAATTAAATAAATAAATAAACAAATATATATATATATATATATACACACATACATACAAAATATATATAAAATATGTTTTGAATTTAGCTTAAGATAAATCCCCATGAGTAGAATTTAAAGATGCATCACAAGATGAGGCCATTTTCCTGGCTCTTCATATGTCCAATAACAACTTTACCTAACATGCTTTAGCTTATGCCAAAGAGGTGAAAGTTTCAGGAGTGTCAGCCATCCTAGCTGAGTCATGATCAGGCAGATTGAGTCATGTACTCTGAAGACTAAAGATGACAGCAGGACAAGTGTTAAGAAGGTACAACCCAGTATGAACCAGCCTTGGCCTACAGTTGACCTAACTTCACAGTGCAGCCATTGATCTAATTTTAGGGTGAAAGAATTAAAAACACTTCTGTGATGCTTCTCAAAAACATCCAAATCTTAATGACTTAGTGGCTAAACCACAGCACCAGTCTTCTCAATGACATTCTTTTATGCCATAAAGTAGATTGATCAAAGCAGTATGAACATACATTTTTGAAGTCAGCCTCCACATCAGCCTGACTATCCAGAGACTGCCGTGTTGTGAGGCAGCCCAAGCTAGCCCAGCGGAGTTGTCATGTGGACAAAGAACGATAACCAGCCAGCCCAGGCTGCTCTAGCCCATCCCAACCTAGGTGCCAGACATGGAAGTGAAGTCATCCTGGACATTTCAGCTCCAGCAAACACAATGTGATGAGAAACTGAGGAACCAAACTGCAACCAGAATTAAGGCCTCAGATATATGGCCCCAGTTGAATCATCCCAGCCATCTTTAACCGTTTGAGCCACCCCAACCATCCAGTCATCATGAAATACACAAGCTAGTTCCCCTGAGCCCTGTCCTAGTTCCAGATCCACAAATGCTGTTTAATGCCGCTAAACAAACAAACCTTTTTCTATCCACTACGGAATTTGAAAGATATTTGAATGAGAGACACTCAATGAAAACAAGTGCCACCCCTACCCTAGCTGCTGAATTGGCTTCTATGTAAAAAGCAGTAGCTTATTATTGGCATTGACTTTGATCCAAAGTCACATGTGTGATCTCTGCAGAGCAGCAACAGGAATGACAGCTGAACGCTTATCCTGGCAGAATTTTCTTCAACTGCTTTAGCTCAGAGGACCAGGTGTGATCTGTGACAGCTGGTGCTCTTCCAGCTGCCGGCGGTGCCCCAGACACTCTGCAGCTGGATATGACAATGACAGCACTACCTCAAGCTACCTGCTTTAGTGGGGAAAGCTCTGGCTTTTATGGGTACCCAGTCAGGGTCCAAATTCCAGCTCTACCACCTAAACCAGTGTATGATTCTTAGCAACTTACTGAATTTGTGGACACTGAATTTTCTCCTCTTTGAAATGAGGATAATAACACCTAACTTTGTAGGTATGTTGTTAGGGTTAAAATGAGCCTTACTTAGCTGGCATTTAAGAATAATAATAGCTAATGTTTCCTGAGCATCTCACAAATAACTTTAAACCCCTTATCACTACCCTCACGAGGTCACTCAACACTGTCTGGCTATTTCAGAAATATTACCTCGCAATTTCAGAAGTAAGCTGAACTTTCCACTAATTCATACCCTTCTTCTCTCTTCTAAACTTCCCCAGACCCTCTTTCCCTCACTCTAAGCTGATGACTTCACCTCATACTTCGCTGATAGAAGATAAGGAAACTACATCATCTTTCAGTCACCAAATCTAGACTTCTCTCTGCATCTGCATCTTCTCCCTTGCTCTTTCAGCAATGGAGGAAGTGCCCCTCCTCCCATTAAAGACCTGTCCTTCCATTTGTGTTCTAGATCCAGTCACCATTTACTCTCTCGCTGGATCATTCCAATGGAGCATTCAAATAGGCTCCACTGTCTCTTTGTCTTTCAGAACTTTCCTTTGACCTTTAAACTCCCCCCAGTTACTGCCTTGTTTCTCTGCTTCTTTTATGGAAGATTCTCCAGAAAGTTTCTGTACACACCATCTCTACTTCATCTCTTCAGCTCACTCAGATTAGGATTCCAGCCCCACCACTCTTCTGAGATTGTTCTTGTCGGGGTCACCGGTGACCTTATTGTCAATGGCAGTGTCCACTTTATTGTCTTCTTGTTATTCCATTCCTCAGCTGCATGAGGCCAACTTGGACTCCGAAATATTCCCCACTCTTCATTTCTGTGACACCATAATCTGGTTTTCCTTGTCCTTTATGAGTCTCCATCCTCACCTCCTTTCCTTTTTCAACTCCATATGTAAATGTTAATATTTCTCAAGACTCAACCCTGGGTCCTATTTTTTCTATACCTACGTTATTTCCCTAGGTGAACTCATCCATCACAAGCTTTAATACAATATTATGCTGATGGCTTCCAAATGTATATTTGTGGTTCAATCCTCTCTTATCATCTCCAGACTCACTTACCTACCTGCCTAAGTGCCGTAGCTAGGATATCCAATTGGCATACAAAGCTTACCTCTTCCAATTCTACCCTTGACTTTTCCCCTTTCCTAATCTTATAAATTCATTTAATAATTTCTGTTGATTTTAATTCTAAGGTAGGTCTTGAAACTATCCATTACTGTCCATCTCCATGGCCAAACTCCCATCATCTTTCACCTGTGTAGCTGCCTCCTGTTTGGTCTCTCCAGGTTTCCCTCTTGCCCCTGCCCCTGTCCATTCTTTATGTAGCAGAGTTATCTTTCTAAACAAAAATATATCTACTTTCAGACTGTCAGCAGTTTGCCATTATGCTTTAGAATAATCCTAACTGCTTACCATAGACTACCGTGCCTCAAGTCCTCAAGCCCCTGTCTAAACCTCCAACCTTCCCTTACCCACCCCCTCCTCCCTCCTGATGCTCTAGTCACACGGGCCTTCCGTAAGTTCCCAATTCTTTCCTATCTGGGGGCTCTGACTGTGGTGCTCTCTGCTTTGCTCTTCACCTAAATTGCTCCTTCTCATATTTTGGATCTTAGCAGTGTGATCTAAGAACAATCTTGCCCACAAATAAAAGAAACCTCATCCAAAAGAGGCTTAAGCACATGGAGGTTTGTTTTATCTCTTATAACATTTCCAGACGTGGGCACTCTAGGGCTGGCACATGAGATTGCAGGGTCTCAGCCTCTTCCTGTCTTTCAGCTCCACCATCCTGCCTATGTTGACCTCTCAGGTCTGACTTCATACTTGCTGCCTCATGGTCACACATGGCAGGTGCATCTTAAGACCTTAACTCCCTCATCCAGACAGAAGAAGGGGATGGTAAAGGAGCAAAGGCCACTTTTTATGTGACTTTTTATTATGCAGAATTTCAAACATAAAAAATAGAAGAGTATGACACCCCCCCTTCCATGGATCCAGCATGGAGCTATAATAATTATCAATCTGTGGCCAGTCCTATTTCATCTGTACCTTCTCCGCACACCTCTCCCTCTCCCCTTCTTATTTTGAAACAAATCCCAGAAATTGTATCATTTTCTCCAAATATTTTACTAAAAGATAAAGTTCTTCCTTTTTAAACATAACCCCAACACCATTATCACACAAAAAATTAACAGTTCCTTAATATCATCAAATATCCAGTATTCAAATATCCAATCGTCCCATAAAGGTTGTGTTTTTTATAGTTTACAGTATCCAAATAAGACTAATACTTGGAATTGATATGTCCTTGAAGTCCCTTTTGATCTGTATGATCCTACTTCATCTTTTTTTTTTCTGCCCAACTTACTTTTTGAAGAAACCAGGTTCTTTGCCCTCTAGAGTTCCCTGCATCCTAGATTTTCCTAATTGCATTCAGATTGATGTCCTCTGTATCTCACATTAGTAGTTGGAGCTACAGTTTTGATTAGATTCAGATTTGGTTTTTGTTGTTATGTTCTGCTGTCTGAAAGTATCTAATGTCTGATTATCTCTCTTTTTGTAATAATAGCAGCTTTTGATGATTACTGTCTAGATCCATTAATTATGTTACAAAGTGGTGGTGTTTTAATTCTGTCATTCCTTCCTCACTTATTAGCTGGAATATTTTTATAAAGGGAAACTGCCTCCCTCTATTATTAGGTTACCAAGTGGGTATAGACAATAAGGAAAAGATAAATGCTTGATTCTTTTCCTTAGTTTACCAGTTTTCTAAATAATGCCTTGACTCACTAGTATCCTCCAATGATAACCAGTAAGGCTTTTTAAAAAAATTGTTTTTTTGAACTTATGGATTTAAACATATTTGCTGTGTTTTAATACATTGTAGTTATTGCCTTTATTGATGCTCAAATTGCCCTATCTTTGGCCTTTGGGAGCGTCCTCAGATTGATTCACTAGTTCCTTTTCTGTGAGAACAACCAAAACTTTCCTGAAACATTGCTTGGTTCATTTCCACTTCTATCTCATTGGCCAGAGTTGTGTATATGGCCACCCTGAGCTGGAAGGCGGTGGTAGTTTGAGTCATTTACCATCTCTTGAAAGAGGTTACCCCTCATGCCTCATCTAAAGAATGCACCACCATTATTCTACAAAGCTCTATCTTGTTTACTTCCTTTATACTACTAACAATAAGCTGTAGTTTTTTTTTTATTTGTTCACCTGTTAAACAGGCCTGATTGCCTCACTAGTTGTACGTTTCATGATGTTTTTTCCCTAGCAGAATTCCTGTAGGTGCCCACAGAAGATACTCTATAAA
Source organism: Vicugna pacos (assembly GCF_048564905.1). Classification (NCBI taxonomy): domain Eukaryota; kingdom Metazoa; phylum Chordata; class Mammalia; order Artiodactyla; family Camelidae; genus Vicugna; species Vicugna pacos. Next base: position 68,609,592 of record NC_132997.1, on the reverse strand, counting down.
TACTTGTTGTATAAATACAGTAATGAGGCTATTATCCCCACTGTATACAGTGCTGTCCAATACAGTAGCCTCTAGCCATGTAATAGCCACATGTTGCTATTTAAATTTAAATGTAGTACAGCTATAATGAAAAACAATATGAAGGTTCTCCAAAAACTTAAAAACAGAACTACCATATGATCCAGCAATCCCACTTCTGGTTATATACACAAAGGAACCAATCTCAGCATGTTGAAGAGTTATCTATACCCCCATGTCAATTACAACATTCTTTACAGTAGCCAGGACACTGAAGCAACCTAAATGTCCATCAATGGATGAATGGATAAAAAAAGATGTGATATGTACATGCAATGGAATATTATTCAACCTTAAACAAGAGGAAATCCTGACATTTGCAACCTAGAAGAGATTATGCAAAGTGAAATAAATCAGACACAGAAAGACAAATACTACATGATACCACTTATATGAAGAATCTAAAATACTCAAGCTCACAGAAGCAGAGTCCAGTGGTGATTGCCAGGGGCTGGAGGAAGAGAGAAATGGGAGGTATTAGTCAAAGGATACAAAGTTTCAGTTACGCAAGACAAGTCTTAGAGCTCTATTGTACAACATAATGCCTTTACTTAATAATAGTGTACTGTATACTTACACATTTGCTAAGAAGGTAGATCTTATATTAAGTGTTCTTATCATCATCATAATAATGTAATAATAGAGAAAGAGGGCAGAAGGAAACTTTTGGAAGTGATGGATAAATTTGTGGCAAAGGCTGTGGTGACAGTTTCACAGTATTTATCTCCAAACTCATCAAGTTTGTCTACATTAAATATGTACATTTTTATATGTCAATCATAGCTCAATAAAGTGGTTTTAAAAATAAGTGAATTTTCTAAAATGTAAATTAATTAAAACATAAATACAATTTAAAATCCAGATGTTCAGTTGCATTAGCCATGTATCAAGTACTCAAAAGTCACACGTGGCTGATGATTATCACCACTGTGTAGATATAGTGCATTTACCTCTTCACAGAATTCTATTGGAAAGTGCTCTATAAAAGAACAAACTGGCGAAGAAGAGGAGCTGGGATTCAAACCTATGTCTGAATGACTTCAGTGATGGAGCTCTAAACACCATGACATATATCATTGTTGTTATTACTTGCTTAGTCCTGCTTTCAGTTTCAGCCCCTCTGAAAGAATTTACAGGGAGCTTCAAGCCTGGCTACTTAGGTAACCAACTGTCCCAGAGCCTGAGTAGAAAAGTCTCAGGCAAACCATGCCACCTAATTATCAAAATTCTCTATTGAAGTTTGTGGCAGGTAAATAGATAGGCTCATTTCAACCCTTTCTAATAGGCCGTATTGCATGCTAGAAGTGAGAAAATTGAAGACTTCATTTCCCAGGGTCCCTGTACATGACTTAGCTCAGCCAAGCAGATGCACTCAGGCAACATCTGGAAGGATAGACTGAGGAGGAGGCTGCACTTCTGCTGTTTTGTCTGGTGGGTAGTGCACGTCTTGTCTCGAACATCATGGATTTGGAAAGACAATACAGAGCATGCATTTTGTAGGTTTCTTTTTCTTTCTCTTTTTCTTTTTTTTACATTTTTATTGAGTTATAGTCAGCTTACAATGTGTCAAATTCCAGTGTAGAGCACAATTTTTCTGTTATACATGAACATGCATATATTCATTGTCACATTTTTTTTTTCACTGTGAGCTATTGTAGGTTTCAGTTGAGCCTGAAACAGTCAGTCCCAGACCAGACAGTAAAATCAGTGACGCCCTGATTTCTTGGTTTACTGTTGTACGAGAAATAGCAGCTTCCTTATAGCAGTTCCCTTAGGAAGCTGATCCTGTAGTGGAATTCTGGAATTCATTACTGAGAGCCCCACCTAAAGGCTCTGCCTTCAGCCTTGCCAGTGATTTTTCTTCACCCAGTTCCCTGTATTCATTCATTTTATGCTGAAATGAGTTAAAGTGGCTTTTATTATTTGCAGTTGAAGAACCTTCAGTATTCAGAGGCCACTTCACCCAGAAAACAAGGAAGCTATAAGACCAGTGGAATATCTTGAATGCTGGGACCCCAATAGAAGACTCTCCCTTCCACTGCTCGCATTTCAAAGGAACATGCATACACCCTGTTCACCAGCATCCCCCAAATACTGGACCTTTGATGATGAAGAGAATATATGTGTGTGTATTTGTGTGTGTGTGTACACACGCATACACACAGATACAGACATACACGTTTTTCCCCTCTTCCATATGCTGCAATGCTCTTCCAAATCTCTTTACACAATACTTGGAATCTCAGTCTCTCAAACTTCAGGAACCATATCAATGTGGCTTCCTCAACTAAACTGGCCCCTTTCTTCCAGTTATTCTCTTTCACATCATTTTGTTTAATTTTTGTGTCACTTAACACAGTCTGTACTTATTTATTTACCTATTTTCTGTCTTCTTTTCCCCTCCCCAGAAGAATTGTGCTCCAGGATGGAAGGGACTTTTTGCCTTGCTCACCACTGGAACTTGGAACCGTGGATTGCACATGGTAGCATCATTTAAAAATATTTGTTGAATAAATCTACAAAATAGAGATTTGGTATAGCTAGGAATTTTTTTAAAGGGAAAAAAAGCCTCTTTTGGAAACCAAAATCTAAGATGCTGAAAAAATATTTCAGTGAGGAAATAAAGGACCCAATAATTATTGTGAAAGACAATTCTGTGTGGGCAGTGGAATATATCAGGCATTTGTAACCATGGTGTAAAGTCTGCAGGTGATAGCAGATACGTCACCTTTTGGGAGACACTGCGGCTGAGTGAGTTAGAAATTGTGTAGGTCCTAGAGCCACCCAGACCTGTTTGTCCGCTGTGTGAACTTGGGCAAGTTAGTCTCTCAAATCTTTAGTCCCCTCATCCAAAATATGAGAATAATAATAGTATCCAACTCACATGACTACTGTGCTAATTAAAAACATGACACTTATAGCACGCTTAGTACAGTGTATCACATGCAAGAACTCAATAAATGCTAGATAATAAGACTACTAATTTTGCTAAATCCAGCTCCATTCCTAAAATTATGCCTAGTACTTGGGGTGACCCTGATTATAGCTTATCAAATTTCTAGGCAGCCACACTCCATCTCCCCCTTCACCAAATCATAATTAGTCAGTGCTCAGAAAATATTAGTGACTGACAGGAAGTTTGTTCATGGGGGGGTGTGTTTCATTCCTGTACATACGGTTATTACTGGTAGTGGCAGCTGCTGATGCTTAATTTTTCCATCTCTGTTGACCAAAAAAAAAAAAACCAACAACAAAAAATTAAAATAGGCAACAATAGTATTGAGTACAAAGTACTCCATCTCCAGAGAGAAAAGCAGCCCATATAGAAAAACAGTAAAGAGAATGGGGTGGGCCTAAACCCTCTCCAGTGGTTTGTTCCAATGAATAATCTTCCTTACATTTGATCTGCCCTATTGAGAGGGCCAGGGTCAAGTCATCCTTCCAGTTGGCAAGTACTTACAAAGTGCCTACCATATTTATGATATAAGAGGCTAAAAATACCTCCTCCACACCCCCCCCCACCCTCCTTAACTTCTACTCAATATTCAGAATTCAGCTTAAATACTCTTTCACCTGCTCACGTTTAGACGAGGTCGGGTCACCCTGGTATGTGCCTTGGTGGCACTGGGAGTCTTAACCTGTTTTTGCACTTCGTGGAATGCACTTACACTTTTGCTGCTGTGGTGATTACGTGCTGAAGGCCTGTCTTTTCTGTAATCTAGATAAAGGCAGGGACTTTGTTTTTGCTCAACACTGTATCCCTGGTACTTAGCTTGGTGCCTGCTGTGTAGTAGCTGCTCAATTCTGAAGACAGGAAAAGAGGGAGGCTCTGATGAAGGGGTCATCAGAACCTCAATATAACACTACTACTCACCAGAGCAGTTTTAGAGGTTTTTTTTGGTGGCCTCTGACTCCCTGGGGTGGCTCAACTCCCCAGGGCGCTGCAGAAAACAGTGTAAAAATCACTGTACTCAAAAATAGCACTGTATTCAAAAATAGTCTCTTGTACAAGGTGGCCCCATGTGAGTCTCTAAGAAAGGCACTGACACAATAAAAAAGCAAAAATGAAAAAAAGACGTTCATCTTGGGTCAATATCATTCTGGCAGTTAAAGTTCTAATAATTATTTTAAACTATGTCTTGAAGAGTACCCTTTCTCCAAGCTCACACTGTGTCATCAACATGGTTAATAAGTGGTAGAAAGCTTGGGCAAATGGGCCTCTATTTCCATTTTAGCAAGGAACTAGAATTTAATGATGGCATGGTGGACAGGTTTTATCTGTGTCTTCAGAAAATAACATTAAGTTACAAGTGTAATTTAGGGTAACTAAAAACTATCCTTGACTTCCCTCTTCTTAGGGGAGGAAAGTTTTCCCAGAATCCCCCAGGCTTTACTTGCTATTTCATTGGCCTGACTACTTCTAAGTCAATCATAGACTTGGGCCAATCAGGAATGTTCTCCTGATTCTGGGCCCACCTCTTTGGGGAGTTTTACTACCCATGTTCAGTAGAAAGTAAAACCTCAGCATCTTCACCCGTACAATGAGAGAACTGCATCCTCCATTGATTCCACACACATTTTTTTCAGCTCTCATTTGTGCTGTGCACTGTCTTCAGTCCTGGGGATTTGAAGATGAGAGTCCTTGTACCTCGTTTGGGAGGCTGAGAGCTGTCAGAAGTGCTTCAGAAGCCACGCAGGTAACATACATGTGTAAATTTAGTTTACTCGCTTTCTAACTCAAACTTTAAATTTTAAAACATGCAGCTGGTCAAAAAGAACACTTCTTGGCTGGGGGAGGGGTAGATTTGGTTTCTTGTTCATTCATCCTTGAAGAGACAGAAGAAAAAACTACAATGAAATGTGATTTGTGTTGAGTTAGACTGAGATAGGTGAGTGGCCTGGCTTACACCAGAGAATGTATAAGCCACCTGGAAGATCTGCTCAGAGAAGGCCTTCCACTGAGTTCTTTAGTTGAGTCTCCAGCAATGAGTAGGTGAGAATCACACAGTACCTTTGGGGAACTGCACCTGTGGTTTCACAGGAGCATACGGTGTGATGGCAGTGGCTGGAAATAAAGGCTGAGGCAGGCAGAACAAGAAGGACTTGGATGTGCCCTGCTAAAGAGTTTAGATGCATCATGAATTGTGTAGCATCCATGAAGGAGTTTAGATACAAGAATGTCATGATCAGATCTATATATTTGAAGCATCACCCTTTTTAAAGTGTAAAACCCAAGGAGAATATAGCTAGAAGGTCTCGCTCCTCTTCTGCATATTTTATCTTGCATGTTGAAACCACCATATTCCCAGTTGTCCAAACATAGAAATCATCCTGGCCTTACCTCTCCCTCACCCTGCAATTGGTCACCGAGTCCTACAGATTCTTTAAATATTTCTTGAATCCACTCAATGATCTCATTCCAAATGGTGTGTCCTTCACTCAGTCCCTTATCACCTCCTTCCTGGTTGTTCCCAGTGGTCTTCTATATGGTCTTCCCAACTAGGGACCCCCTCCTCCAATTTATTCTCCAGGTCTCATGGCCTTCAGGAAAAAGTCCAAACTGTTTCCTCTGGTGCAGAAAGCCATCTGCGATTCGGACCCCATCTACCCTTTTTGGCTATCGCTCACCTCCTCCTTTCATAGGTTGTCTTTCAGGCTTGTCAAACTCCTGGCAGTTTCCCAAACATGCCAGATGGTTTCAAACCCACCAGCAGAGTCTCCACACCCTCAGTTTGAATGAATTTCTTCCAACCTTCCCTGATAAAATCCAGTTATCATTCAAAATCCAGTTTAAGGGTCATTTCCTCCCTGAAGTCTGTCTTAACATCCACCTCAGTGCCATCTCCCTCCTCTCTCCTCCCCTCCTCCACCATTGCTCACTCTCTGGAGTCCTCTGCAGTTCCCTTCCATGGCATAGCTGACGTACTTTGCTTCATTCATTGCTCCTCCAAGCAAGGACCGTCTGCATTATAATCCCATTTTTAAAACAGTTACTGTCACTCTTTTGTTTCTTTAATTTAAAAAAGATTTATCATCATTATCACCATCATCACCATGCAGACGCCTGTGCTCCAAACCTCCTGAAAGGCTATGAACCTGGGCCCAGAATCAGCTTTTTAAAAAATCTCCTAGATACTGGTAATGTTCTGTTTCTTGATCAGGTGCAGCATACACAGAGTGTTCATTTGTGCAAAAATCACTGAGCGCCACTCTTAGGATATGTATACAGTTCTGTATGTATGTTATTTTCAACAAAAAGTTTAAAAGGGAAAACTCCCTAGGTTATTCTTACATTCACAGATGATGGAGAACCATTGATTTACCTCTCTCTCTCTCGATGAATTGTAAGCCCGTAGAGAGCAGTGAAGGCATCTATTTTTGTCTTTGTATTACCAGCATCTGTTTTAGTGCCTGCAACATAGAACATGCTTAATAAATGATTGGTAAATAAATGAATGAAAAGAGGGAGAAAAGTGCCTTGCACGTTCCTCCTCCCTCACTCTTTTCCGAACATTATTTGTTCCATGCCCCTGCTGGAGCGCATGATAATTCATGCCTCAAAATGACACCTCTGTCAGGGAGGGTATATCTCAAATGGTAGAGCACATGCTTAGCATGCACAAGGTCCTGGGTTCAATCCCCAGTACCTCCATTAAAAAAATAAGTAAATAAATAAACCTAATTACCTCCTTCCCCCACAAAAATAAGCCAAATAAAATTACACCTGCAACAACCCTCCCCCCCACCCAAGTAAACCTGTGAGATGCCACCTGGCTTCCTCTTTACCACATGCCTGGTGTACTGATCTGGACACCAGTCCAACAAGGGAGGGAGAAATGAAGCAGGTGGAGGACATTCTGTCCCCAGGACCAGGACTTCTGCCCTACCTGGGTCAGAGCCACCTGGCTCAGGCCTTCCTCACCATGGCTGGGGAGAACATGTCCTTGGAGATACTGCATTGCTTAAGCTTCTAGTTGCATCTTTGATGTGAAGTGCTTCCTAAACTACTCGGCTTGAATTATGTGGGAATTTGAAAACTTTGTATTTGAATATTTAGGAGTAACAATGGAGTTTTTTGTTTTGTTTTGTTTTTAGCAAATTTACAGGAGTAAGTGAGAGACACCCCGGGTAAAATATCTCCTAAGTCGTTTATTCAGTCACAAATAATTACCAAGAGCTGCCTAGGTATACAATGATGAACAAGAGTCATCTACCTTAATGGAGATTGCAGTGTAGCTGAGAGAGACAGCCAAACATCTAATTTTCTCATAGTGCTTATGATGTGCTGGACACTTTACATCTATATTCATTTCATCACTGTAACAACTCAGTGATGTTCTATTATTATACCTATTGGAGAGTTACAGACTGATAGAGTCATGAAGGATTAGGGAGCCCTAACCTTGTACTAAGGGTCAGGGAAGATATCTTTAAATGTAAGACATTGGAGCAGAGATCTGAGGATTGAATTGGAATCTCGTAGACAGAGAGGTCTGGGAACAGGCAATGGAAACAGCAGGTGCAAAGGGATACACATTTGTTTGAGGAACTGAAAAGCTGCTCTGTAGAGGGAGCACTACGAGCTCTAGATGGGGCAGAGGAACTAGGCAGGGGCCAGATCACCTAGGTTAGGTTTTTTTCTCAATGTCTTCAACTAGTATGATAAGGTCAGGGAAGCAGAGATAGGAGAATTAAGGTGTATCCTTAGCTTTGTCCTTAATAATCTCAAACATCTCTCTGTGGCTCAGTTTCCTGATCTGAAAAAATGAGTGAATGGACCAGAGCACTAAAGTGGTCCTAGGTTCTAGGGTGCTGATTCTAGGTCAGGCTCTGCTGGAAGGAATTTCCATCGGAGGTGCAGGCCCTGGTTGCTGCTGAATACACTGAGGCCTCCCTCTAACTCCTCTGTACATTAAGTAAATACAGATGATGGAGAACATCACACACAATAAGTTGCACAATAAATACGCCTGTGAGCATGGTTTGTTCCCCTTGTTTGAAATGGAGGATAACCAACTAATAAATAACAATGCGATAGGGATAACCGCCTTTGGGGGACATTTACTGTGCGCCAAGATTAGATTAGGTGCTTTCAGGTGGATTTCTCAGGACAGCAACTAGTTAGATTCCAAAGGTGAGGCCTCAGGAGATTACACAATTTTGAGGTCTTCACCACCCAAATCGGTCCTGTCTACTGAGCATGCCGGGTCCTATTTCCTGTCACCAGGTGTGTTAACCTGAGCGATGACTTCCTCTGGGTTTGTTCAGTGGCTGAGGCGGAATCTGAACCCAACTCTGACTCCAGAGGTTACAGAGTTGCCCACCCTGCTATGCTGCCTCCCCTTCTTAAAACACAGGCAACTCCTGACTCTATAAATAGGGTGACATTGTCTCTTCAGTGTCCTTTCTGGGTGAGGAAAGTGCTTTTTATAGCTTGGGACCGCTTCTGTTTACTTGGTCTCTTCCAGCGCGGGTTAATCCCGCCTACAGCTGTGTCCTTCACTGTCCTTAACACTGTATTCCTAGGTTTCCTCCCTGCAAAAGACCACTCCACGAGAGCACATGGTGTCTGTGTGCGCCAGCAAAGAAATTACACTCCCCTCCCTTTCCAAATCCTCCTACCTTTCTATAAATAATCGTTCTCCTCCCTCCCCTCAGGCCAGTGAGTAGTTTGGTCACTTAACACTGACTCTCTCCCTCACACACACTCACCCACAAAGGTTTCGGGGAGGGGACAACGTGAATGACCTTGCAAAGGTATCTTAGCTCACTGGGGACAGGATTAACAAACCCAAACCTCTACAAATATATATTGCCTTCCCCCAGCATTCCTCCCAAAGTTGTTAGCTCCTCTCGCGCCTGCCTCGCCCAGTCCTCTTTGGGCTCGCTCCGCCATACAAAGCCCAACCCTCCCATCTCTTCGTAAAGCCGGAGAACTTCAGTCCCCATGTTGAAGCTCGTCGGTGGCGGTGGCGGGCAGGACTGGGCATGCTCAGTAGCGGGGACAGGTCTGGGAGGCGAAGGAGCTGTGTTTGAAGTCGCGCGAGTGGGGGATCCGGGGAAGGTGGGCTGCGGGGGCCCCGCCTGGGGGTGCGTGGGGATCCCCGATTCCGCGCCAGGAGCGGGCATGCTCCAGGCCGGCGCCGCGGGGCCGGCGCGCGGGGGGCAGGGCGCGGAGGAGGAGGGGGAGCCGGCGGGAGGAGGGGAGGAGCGCCAGCCTCGCCATCCCCCGGCGCCGGCTCTGCGGCTGCTGAATCGGAAGCCGCAAGGAGGATCCGGGGAAATAAAGACGACCGAGAATGACCTCCAGCGAGGCCGCCTGAGCCGGGGCCCGCGCTCCGCCCCACCAGCCCTTGGCATGGGCGACCACGGCGGGCTGCCGGAGCGCTCGGCCCCGCACGCTCCGGGCAGTCCCGCCGTCGCCGGCGCTGTAGCCGTGAATGGGCTTCTTCACAACGGCTTCCACCCAACGCCGGTCCAGCTGCCGCGCCTCTGCGGCCGGGGCCCCGCAGGCGTTGGGGACGCGGGACCCCCGCGCCTCCCGCTCCAGCCCGAGCTCCAGCCACAGCCGCCGCCCCCTCAGCACGACTCCCCGGCCAAGAAATGCCGGCTGCGGAGGAGGATGGACTCGGGAAGGAAGAACAGGCCGCGTAAGTCCCTCCGGGAGGGGAGCGCCGGCGCGAGGCAGGCGCAGCGCGGGGCCCGGCACCGGGGAGTGGCGGGGCGGGCACCGGAACGCGCCCGGGGCGCCCCAGCGCCGGCAGTCGAGCGCCGGCTCCGAGGGGGCGCCCGGGACTGATTCTTTCCCCAGGGATGCAAAGCACTACTGATCGCCGCCTGAGGCTGACCCGCTTGCTTCCATCTGTAGAATGGGCCGATTGGACTCGGAGCCTGAGCTGCTCCTTGGGTCACGGCTCTGTAGAAGGCGAACGCACTACCTGCCTTCCTAATTTGTCCTTGGGAGAATGCACGTGTGTTAACATTTGGTGGGGTCCGGGAGTAAGGATGGAGCTGCGCGGGGAGAGCCAGAACTGCCCCCCGCCCCGCCCCGCCTCTTTCCCTTCTCAGAGCTTGTCTTTCTGGGGTTGGCGCTTAAGCAGCCAGCCTGTCCTTTGAATCGCAGAGAAGCCGCCAGCTCCTTGGGTCTATTGGCGAGCGCGAGGTCTGGAGGCGTGGAGTTTGACAACCCCCCCCAAATCACAGCCTATTAAACGCGGTTTCTTCGCAGCCAATGAGAGGGCTTGTTGGGAGGAACACACCCACTGATACCATGTGGGCCGGAACTGTGTGGACCAATGAAGATTGGAGGTGTATTGTTCTTTTTTTTCGGGGAGTGGGGAGGTAGAGTTAAGAGTTTCTGTTGGTACAGCGCAGAAAGTAGAAACGCGTTATTTCACGATCTAAAGCTTCTGTATATAATGTTAGTTTACAAAGAGGCCCTTCCCCGCTGGATGTTCTGAGATGCAAATTTGTAGATTGAGTTTACAGTTGGTTTTTCTTTTCTGAGCCGAACTTCATTCAACTGGTTACCTCTTTCTGGGTCTTAATGAAGCTTATAAATGGCAAAAAGCAAAGTAAGTAGTATGCATGCTAATAAGTGATTGTATTCAAACATGCATCTTTTGCATATAGGTTAGATTTCCCTGTTAGATACAGGGAAATTACTAGATATGCTTTGGATTTGTCTGTAAAAGCTTGGTATTTGGCAAACAGCTTCACTTTTTTCTGTTTCTTTCTGTTTATCAATTTAGACTCTTAGCTTTTCTGCATTCAGTTAAAGTCTCTGAGACTTTGGAAAGCATTTTAACTCGACTGTGGGATGTGGTAACTCTGATACTTGTGTTTTGTAGGTCTGAAATGTTTAGGTCGAAAGTTAAGGTCTTTTGGGGAACTTTGAAGCCACAAAGCAGATTGGCTAAGGTTGTAAAGAAGGCATCTAACATCTGAATTCCTCTTTATTCTTGTTTTAGAGTCTAATTAGAAAATGACTTTCTTTATGGATTTAATAGTGATTACTTATGATTTATTAACCTGTTTTACTTCTTTTGAAGCCACATTTCAGTTATTTCTCTGATTTACATTAGCAAATTGTATGAGAGTTTGCAATGTAAATTAACAAAAGAGAAGTGTGTTGAAGTTTTGTTTAATATTGTATTTAGTATAGTATTTAGTATAACTTAAATGGTCTATGTTTAATTGAGTGTATAACAGCTCTTGAAATAATTTTTGAGGAACTGAAAATACACTCTCCTAACAATAGCATGAAGGGGTAGAAAAAATAATCTTGAGCCTTAACTTTTGCTTGCAAATCCACAGGAAGTATTTTAGAATACGAAAGAATATAACTTTATGCCTGTGTGCTTTGTCAGGAATTAAAGTAGTGTATTTTTTTTAAAAATGAAAACCTTAGTTATTTTAAGTTGAGTGACCATACTTATTTATAAACTTTTTAAAAATTCATCAAAATTGACTTTTCGTTATCCCACAATGTTTTCTTTTCTCAAATTTGAGCAAACATTTCTGAAATAAATGTAAATGTTCTGGGTCACATCTGCTGTTTACTACCACAATTTATTTGTTAAAATTAGGCTTAATTTAGTATATTTATACCTGGCCTATTAACATTCAGGTATCTTTTCATTAAAATATATATATATATATATTGCCCAATCAATTGATACTTAGGTAATCTGAGACAAATTCACTTAGACTTAAGCATATCCCTATTTTTCTGATGACTGATAGCTTTTACATAAGCAGTTATTTACATGCTTTAAATGCAACTTAAGAGGATGTCAGTGGTAGAAGCAAAGCTGGACAAATAATTAATTCTTACTTAGAATTTACAACTTCAGACACCTGCTCCTCTCCAAACCAGAGATGTTTCAGGGCAGTCAGATGTCACTTCACTCATACAGGCACCTGGAATGCATATGTGGGCAAGTGTGTTTCTATCTGGCAGTATTTTGGATAGTGTGCAATACACATTAAAATACTTAATCTTTAACAGCAATGAATGGAATGAAACAGTTTAGTAGTTTTTGATTATTCAAAAAATTTAAATCTGACCCCTCAGCGCAAGGAATATTCATAATCTTGTAGTCCAAAAATCAGAATAGTGGCAAGGTAATTTTGCTAAATCAGGAAAGGGGAACCTTGTCCAGTTTTGTCATCAAAATTACCATCACCTCACTCACTCGGCTTATCCTTGGAAAGCTTTTCTAAGACTAACTGCTTCATCGAACTTCCTTGGTTTCTTTACCTGCCTCTGCTACTTAGCGGCTATAGACCTCAACCAAGTTAGCTCTCATCTTGGAGTGCTGCAGTTGGCTGGATGGTCTTCAAGTGTTGCTTCTTGTACCTTCAAAAATTCTAAGATAATTCAGAACCAACAGTTCTTCCTACATGACTTCTCCCTACTTATCTAGTCTGCCACATGGTTTAGCATTTTTTTTTAATTTTTATTTTTGCCTTATGCTATTTTTCTTACGGCATTAAAATATTTTAATGGTTGTATCATATTGCCAACATTCCATTATATAGATATACCATAATTAATTTAACCTGTCTCTCATAGCTATAGGCTGTAGCTAGCATCTCTTTGTATCATAAGCAATGCTGTAGCAACAACTTTGTACGTAAGTCTTTATTTTTGGTGAAATTAGTGAATATATACTTTTAATGGAAGAAACAGAAATGGCACACAACAGTATATAGCTGTTGCCTTGAAATCCTGGATATTTTAGATCCTAAGGACACTTGTAGATGAGCCACACTAGTGAAGAGAGGAGAAAAATGCGAAGGAGATAATTGAGCCACCAAACACTAAGCTGCAGAAAGGCCAATATTTGCATTTCATCAGAAGACTCAAGGATGTGCGCTATCCTCTTCCTGCCCAGTGTGTGGCAACAGGCAGGGATAAGGGCTGGATCAGTGCCTGCGGCCTCCTGGTGAAAGTTCTGAATTCTTAGATCATCTAGATAGAACACTTGCAGAAGATGGGTGAGAGTTCATTATGCATGTAACACACTCGTGGGTAGAAACTGAAGGAACCCAAATCTGTTACCAGTTTTAGCGAACCACCATTGTGAAAGTATAAGGCTTCAATTTTCTAAATACTGGGATATTTAGCTGTGGCACTTACAATTTCCCCTACTTCAGATAGAAAAATGAGAATAAAGAGATAAATAGGTAGAATTTTCTAGTTGTATGTGCATAGAGCATTTTTTAAACATAATCAGAACTTCTATATGGACGGGAGCTTTGCAAATCAAGAGCAAAAGACTAAGATGGAAAGCAAGGGCACACTCTAGAATTCCTTCTGAGGTAAGGTCAGATTCCCAAGTTTGTCAGTGTACTTAGGAATTGTACGATGCACATTTGATCTGGAGATTTAAGAATTTAAGGGCCCAATTATCCAGTGTCCAAGTGGTTAAGTCAGATATCAGGGTCTGTTAGGCACATGAACACCACTTTTCCCAAAAGACCAGTGAGTTTCAACATTAATACAAAGCATATTGTGTTTGGCATGGTAACCAAAGGTGGAAAGAGTGCTGTTAATTTTTAACATGTGGGACATTCAACAAGTGAATAGAGCAAAATCCAGCATGGTTTTTGGAGACAGAATTGGTAGGGAAACAAAAGAGTACTGGTTTTAATTAGCAGGTTGGGGTTGGTTTTTGTATGTGTGTGATAGACTGACTTTCCATTGTGTGTGTGTGTGTGTGTGTGTGTGTGTTAATACAAACCAATTACCAGGAAAATCAATCAAGGTTTGACTTCCATTATACTTAATTAGGTGCTTTAGCTTTACTATGTAGGCCACTGTTCACCTTGAACTGACAATATTCTCTATCAGCTATGGCGCACAGAATTTCTAAGTAGACCTTTTCTGTAGATAGTGCAGCTGTCAAGTTTGGTATCTCATTACTTAATTTATGACATCTTTTAGATACTTAGAGTTGGCTAATCACACATGTGTGTCTGTGTTTTCTCCTTGGGAATATATTTGAAAGCAGCTGAAGATTCCAAGGGGTGAGAGATTGTTATTTTTAGAGGCAGTTACATCAAAATTATGATCTGGCCCTCTAACAGATTCCTCTATAGTTCAGAAAGAGTGAAAAGTCGCGTGACAATAGTGAGTACTTAATCACTTTGAGTAATTAGCATAGCCATATTGAGCAACAGCTTTGTGCCCCATTGCTCTGTACATGTTTTTACAAAAGCATGCGATTACTACTCCCACGCTCCATTTTACAGATGGGGAAAGAAAGGCTTAGAAGTGAAGCAACCCACCTGAAGACAGTGAATGACAGGGCTAGAATTCAAAACCAAGTCTAACTCCATTGCCAGCTAGCTGGCTTTCTTTTATGGCACAATAAGCATATTATTTGGGGGAAAAGAAGTGTGTTCTGTAAAATGTGTAGAAAAGGTAAGTGGATGCAATCTGTACACCTTTGGCAAAAAGCTCATTCATGTGTGTGTGGAAGTTAACAGTATTCAACACTAAGGGACATTTAATGTTGCCAGGAAACTAAGCACTTAATTTTTAAATTTTGTTTGGGGTTTTTTGACGGGGAGAGGGAGATAATTATTTAGTTGGTTAATTATTTTAATGGAGGTACTTGGGATTGAACCCAGGACCTTGTGCATGCTAAGCAAGCACTCTAACCGTTGAGCTATACCCTCCCCCCTAAACACTATATACATAGATTATCTCCTCCAGCATCCTGTGAGATAGGTACTGCTATATATTGATGTATTCTGTCCCCCAAAAGTCGTGTATTGAAATCCTAACCCCCAAGGTAATAGTATTAAGAGATGGGACATTTGAGAGGTGATTAGGTCATGAGGGTGAGCCCAGAGAGTTCTCTAGAGGTTACAGCAAAAAGCCATCTAGGAAGCAGACTTTCACCAGACACCAAAACTGCGAATGCCTTGATCTTGAATTCCAGAGCTGTAAGAAATAAATTTCTGTTGTTTTTAAGCTACCCAGCCTTGAATATTTCTGTGATAGCAGCCTGAATGGCCTGAGACAGATACTATCATGATCTTCCTTCTGCAGGTGAATAAACAGAGAGAGGGCTCTAGGACTCGGGGGGAAAACTATCTGAGTTCAGATTTTGACTCTGCTGGGCCAGGGGACCAGACTTAGGACCATGGTGAATTCCCAGGAAGTGTGGGTTGTGTTCGGTAGCAGCTTTGGAGCCGCCAGATCTGGATTCAGATCCTCATTCTTCTACTTACTAACAGTGTAGCCTCAGGTGAGATGCTTAACTTCTCAGAGGCTCGGTATATTGACTAGAAATAGTGGTGTTCATTTTACCAGTTGTGAGAACCAAATGTGGAAAATGTAGATAAAGTCTAGAGTAGAATGCCCTCTGGTATATGCATAATAAAAGATATTTTACTATTAATACTGGCTACTACTAGTAAAGAGTAGTTAATGTTAATACTTTTGCTGTTATTAAGTCATAAGGGCTTTTTAAACTTTCTAAAATCTCAGGATTTTCATCCTCGACTGAGAACTGGGGACTGGGTTTCAGGGTGGATACCCTGCCCGATCTGACATCACGTCCTGAATGGAAGCTTCCCAGCTTCCCTCTGAGGTTTCTAGAAGCAGAACACATGGCCTGTGTCACATCTTGACCTCCTTGTCACTTTCATAGCTTGCTCCATTGCAACTCCTGAGACTGAGTACAAGCGTGCCCCGCCTGAGAGTGATGTTGGCAACTTTGCGAATAAGAAGACTGTGATTTATTTCACTGCTCATCTAGTGTCAGGACAAAGTTATTTTTAAAAGAGGAAGTATCTTCCTTTGATCTTTCCTGTTTGATATCTCAGCCCTTGAGTGAGGCAGATAGACACAAGAGAGCAGTAGGAAAGATTAGGAAAGGGAACACGTTTCCGTTATAAAAAGCTGCATGAGTTGAACAAGGCTTCAGAATTCAGAACAGCTGTATCGAGTTCTCGAACCTTCTTTTTAACCCTCAGCCCAGCAAACTTCGTTCTGGCAGATGATGAGATGAATATTTCTGGATGCTTGTTGCCTGCAAGAGCAGCGTGTGAACCTGGTGTGCCTGACCTTGACTCTACGCTGAATTGGAGGCCACGGGGCTTTAGATAGCGGCTCAAGACAGTCTGGACCTGCGTGAACCTCTGTGAGCTGGGGCCATCCTGGGCAGTGCCAGTTACTAGGAGTCCTCTGGGGCTTCTGGACAATAAGTCCTTTACAGCCTGAGATAGGCGGTCCAAGGCAGGGAAAGACGCAGTTGCCTTGAAACTCAGTATGGGTCAGCAGTCCGGTGAGTCTTCTGTCAGAACATAAGCACTTAATAAAAATTATGGGTGGTGATGTTAGATATCCTTCCTTACGCTAAGTCAGAATCTGCTAATTTCTACTCTGCATTCCAATATAGCTAATCTATCTACTGCATGACAGCTCATTAGATATTTAAAGATAGCTATTTTATTTTAACTTTTCCCTGACCCACCTTCTGAAAAACCAAGAGCCACATTCTCACCTGTCAGACTCCATCACCCATGTGATTCAGTACAGGTTGTATTGAGTTGAAAGAAGTTTTTAAAACTTAGGCTGCAGGGTGGCTTCTTTGGGTTGATATAAAGGAGATCAGGTAAGGACTGACCTGGGTGATCTTGAACCCTGAGAGTTAATAGTCCCCATGGGTCCCACAAGGGCCAGTTAGTTATTATTCCTTTGGGCAAAGCACTGTGCTAAACCAATTGGTAACAAGCCGTAGTATAGCCTGAACAGTTACGTGGTTTGATTTTACTCAAATGATACAGCAGTTCCTTGAGTCATTAAACTGTGTGTATGAGTCAGAGGACTTGAACATCGTTGAGGCTATTTACCATTCATATTTCTCCAACTTACCTACGTTTGATGAAAAACATCTAAAGGGATGCTGTGTATTTAGGGGAAGGAAGGTAATATCGGTTTGGCCAAGGAGATAGGATATCACATCTTCTTACCTTTTATAGAAATGTTTCCTACTATGGAAGAAAAGTTTTGATGTTTGTGGAAGTATTTCTTCCATAGAAATAGGTACCCTGAAGCCAGTCCCCAGAGGTTTTTTTATAGAAGGTTTCTACTGTGAGGAAGTGGCCCAAGTGTGATTTATTCTTTGGAGTGACCACATAATGTTTCATCAGCAGTCTTAAGAGTGGTAGAGGGTAGCATTAGTAATTATGCCAGGACCAACTTGGG
This sequence comes from Vicugna pacos, assembly GCF_048564905.1. Lineage (NCBI taxonomy): Eukaryota > Metazoa > Chordata > Mammalia > Artiodactyla > Camelidae > Vicugna > Vicugna pacos. The sequence continues at coordinate 68,592,287 of NC_132997.1, read as the reverse complement.
CAAACCAGGAGTTCCAGGAGTGTGCTGGAGCCGGCCCCTACAGGCTGGTTGTACACGTCACTTCCAACTCTGCTTTCAATGTCCTTGTGTTGGTAGCTTGAAATTGGCCACAGTGGGTGTATTTACACATGGAAATTGACAAATGCTGAAAATCAGGGCTTTATTTTCAGAGATCCAGTTGTTAAACATTTACCAGGATATCACAGACTGGAATACAGGTCACAGGTCACTCAGAGAAAGGTCTCCGAAAGCATCAGTGATACAAACTAAATTATTAAAGCATTTGAAGCAGAGAATTGGAGAAAAAGCTCACCATATCCTCTGCTAGGAGAAGGCCAGAAGATGAGAAGTTGGATGAGTGTCATTCTCAGGAAAGAAAATATTTGCAAATATTTGAGAGCCCACTGTAGTATAAGGGTAGAATTTAGAATCATATTACAGAGTCAGTCCTCTGGATCTGCAGATTCTGCATCCAACCACAGATCAAAAATATTTGGAAAAAAAATTCCAAGAAGTTCCAAAATACAAAACTTGAGTTTTCCATGCACTGGCAATTATTTACATAGCATTTACATTGTAATTAGGTATTAAAAGTAATCTAGAGATGATTTAAAGTATATGAGAGGATGTGTGTAAGTTATATGCAAATAATAGGCCATTTTATATAAAGGATGTGAGCATCGAAAGATTCTGGTGTCCACTGACAGGGAGGGTTTGGAGTTCTGGAACGAATCCCCCTTGAATATGGATGGACGACTGTATTATCTGCCTCCTTTTCTCCCTCTGAAATTCCTACCTCAAAAAACAGTTGGGCTCAGAGCTGGATTACCCAGTAGGTAGAACAAACAGGTGCTAATATAACAGCAACAAAGCACAGGAACCAAGGAAAGGATAAGAAAACAACATACGTGTCTTTATGTGTATAGATATGTAGATACACATATGTACCAAAGTAGTAATTATAGGAAAATCGTAGCAGTGGGCTTCTTTGCACTCATTTTATGATTCACTGTTAAACTTGAATTATTCTGGGTTACATGCTCATGGCTTGTGGACTGGGGGACACCCTAATTTTTTCTTTAAATAGATATGAATCTGGCCCCATGTAAGCCTCATACTTTTCTAGTGTGATTTGTAATTTATTGCTGCTTGAAACAGCAGGGTGGAGTTGCCAGAACTTCTTCATTTCATATTTCTGGTTAAGGCAGGCAGGTTGAAGTTTGTCCCAGCCAAGAGAAGGAGCTTGGTATGTATGTTTGGTTCCAAAGCAGGATCTGTGAGGCAAAAGAGGGACTGCCCCACTATTAGCATTTTACTCCAAGAGTAGCTCCGTGTGCTCCATTTACCCTTTCACTGTCCTGAGGAATATTTGGAGAGTGTTAGAATTTTTTCTAAAAATCTTGTTATTTAGTAAAATTTCAAACATGATACAGAACTACACTGTGTAGCACAACTAACTGAAGTACTCATCAGTCAGCCTCTGTAATGATCAGCTCATGTCCAGTCTTATTTTGTCTGTTATATGCAAACCTTCCCCTCGTAAACTGGATGATACTGACACAAATCTCAGATATCACATCATTTCATTAGTAAATATTTTCATATGTGTTTCTAAAAGATGAGAACCCTCTAATGAAACATAACTGTAATGTTATTTGCTGAAAAAGTGAACTATGTATTACATCCAGTCGAGACCATAGTATATCTGAGGCACAATTAGGTGAATAATTTCAGTTATCTCACCACAGAAACATAACCATAATGTTATTTGCTGGAAAATGTGGACAATGTGTTATATCCAGTTGAGACCACAGTATTTTCTGAGGCACGATTAGATGAATAAATTCAGTTATCTAAGCACAGTTTAAATTGTTACATCTTCTTTGCTGATGCATGAAAATCTGATACTGTGTTGCCCTGGAGGATTCCTTTGACAGTACCTTTTATTGTTTGTTTAGGATTAGTTTTTAACCATTTCTTCATGGTCTGAGATTTGAAACCTCATTCGTGGAATGAAATCATCCTGTGCCCCCAAATAGGTGCTTTGGGATCACCCCCAAATCACTGGAAGAAGTGACTGATATCTCCTATGTAGTGTTTGTCCTGAGATTGAGAAGTTAGGAATAACACCCCTCTTCTTTCATCTGGAATCATTAGGGTGAGAGTAGGCAAGCTAGCACTCATCCTGAAGACAGTCAGGATGTAGGTCTGTGCTCAGACCTGGGAATCTGGAGGTGCTGGATTCAGGGTTGAACCAGGAGGGATATTGCTGAAATTTATGAGATTCAAGATTCCAGGCAGTCTCTCTACCCATGACCCTGTATTTCAAGTTAACCCCAAGAACAAAGAAAAGGATCCTTTATCTCTCTAGTATCACTCTTGTTTGTTGACCATTCCTAGGGATCAAACCAGTTAAACATCAGTGAATTCTTAACTGTTTAACTGCCAGAACTGGCTTACTTTTGTCAGTTTTGTGGTTTTTTTTCAGTTTTATGAAGAGGTGCTTCAAATGCATTTTATACACCCTTGCCTTCTTTGATGGAATAATGAGTATCATTTAATATCATCTCATCATTTAGGGAACATCACTAATACCAGTTTTTATGCTGGTTGTGTAAGTATGGTGTACAAAATGGTGTTTGGGTTTGATCTTTTGTTTTCCAGTCCATGGATATTTGTGATCCATCATCTATATACAGAACAGAACTTTCAGGGGCTCCAAATATTTTGTCCAAAATGCTTCTTTAAAAATATTTTTATCTACTTAAAAAGCTGTAGTTAAAAAGCTGGAGACCGCCTAACCAGTGTTTGAGTGGGTTCCTTAACTTCTCTGAGCCTTAGTTTGATCATCTATAAAATGGGCATAATATTGCCTACCTCATTGGGCAATGAGAATTAAATGTTGCGTGTGAAGCCCCTAGCTCAGCACCTGTCACATAGTCAGCCTTTAAGGTTCCTTGGTACAATATTGCTGCTGGCTTAACTTATTTTTTTTTTAGGCCCTGGAATAAGCTTCTTCTGAATTCTTATAAACAGATCATTAATTGACAAGTTTGTGGCTCTGAAGTATTTTCAAAAGTTTAGCTTGTGCATATATGTCCACATAAATTTGAACAAGCTAGTATACCACTTCTGCACACATATACCATTCTCAATTAAATTTTGGGCAGCACTTAGGCACATTTGCTTGGCAAAGGCTCTCACTCTGGCTTAGGTCAGTTATGTAATAACAAATAAGTGGGTAACCTGTCAAGTCCTGACAATGTTGTCCTAGAGTTTTAGCACTTATCTTAAGGTTTAGATGCTTTTTGTTTGATATTTGTATTCATTACAAGCAAACTGAGGAGTTTAGATATTTTTAGTGTTCAGCTCTTTTGTGAAACATTTTCAGTAAATCTTTTCAAGCTACTGAATCAGTTTTGATTCAAGAAACTCCTGAGATTGCAAGGAAAGCTGTTCAAAGACAGGATTTGCACCTCCTCTCTGTGAATGAAGCTTTTCTCCATACTGTGTAATCCACAGTTCAGAAATAAATTGGATGCTGAAGTTCCTGAAACTGCAGCTCTTATCTGTAAGTGACAATTTTCCAGCCTTTATGTTCAGCAAAACAGCATCGTTCTCGTTGGTTAACTTTACCTTAAATACGTGATATGTTTTATAAAATAAGCCAATGTAAATGAATAATGTTGCTTTTATCTCTTTTATGTCTGAGGTCCAGCGTTAAGATGTAATAAAAAAAAATTCCAATGCTGAAGAGTTTGAAAATCTTACCATAAGGAGAGAGAAGGGATAAAGTATTTTGAATACTCATATTTTTATTTTCAAAGTTTTAATTTCTTTTTCCAATTAGATATTATATCTAGCCGTGCCTTTGATAAAACTTGTTATGGTAAAAAAAATAACATTTATTACTAATCACAGTGATCATCACTCTGGTGTCTTGGCAGCAATAACCCAGAAGGCAGCTGAGAATCTGGAAAGAAGCAGACACTTCTGAGCCACCAAAATCATTGTTGGAAAGTAGATAAAATTGGAGATGCTTATGCATTTTACAGTTGGAGTACTTCCTGTGCTCTCTCTGAGTCTGTTTACTCTTACCAAAGTCACAGCTTTAACAGACTTGATTTTCTGGTTTCTCTGCATTTATACATAGCAGGTTCAGGATAAACATTGCAGTACACTGACAACAGCTAAGAAATTAACAGCACTAGCTGAAAAGCAAGACACAGAAAGCTGTACTAGAGACAGAAGGAAACTCAGACCGTAGCAGCCTGGGAAGCACAAGTTTATGCGGTTCTGGAGGGCATCAGTATATAGTAGGCACAATAATTGATTCTCAGATGACCCTAAGGCATGAGAAAGAACTAAGACTTTCTTCTATTTTCTTTAAGAATATGAGAAAATGGCTCATGCAGTTTGGAAAGATTTCCTTCAGTAACTATTATAATTTGGCATTTCTATTTTAAAAGTTATCTATAACATGAAGGGATTGGGCCAGAGCTTTATATATGTTATAAAATCTGCTTTATTGAAATATAATTCACATACAGTTCACTCATTTGAAGTGTACAGTTCAGTGGTTTTTAGCATATTCATGGAGTATAGCCATCACCACAATCAGGTTTAGAATTCTTCCTCACCCCTTATTAGCAGTCACTCCCCTGTTCCCCCACAACTCCCAGCCCTAGACAACCACTAATCTTTTTGTCTGTAGACTTGCCTAGTGTGGATTTTTCACAAAAGTGGAATCATATAATATATGGTCTTTTGTGATTGGCTCTTTTTACTTAGCATAGTGTTTTCAAGGCTTATCCATGTCTTAGTATGTATCAATACTTCATTCCTTTTTCTTGCCAAATAATACTTCATTGTATGGAGATACATGTTATTTATCCATGCATCAGTTGATGGACATTTGGATTGTTTCTACTTTTTGCCTATTATGAGTAATGCCACTCTGAACAGTAAAAGTTTGTGTGGGCATGTGTTTTCATTTCTCTTGGGTAGACCCAAGCATGGACCTCCTACTACCCAGGAGTGGACTTGCTAGAGCATGTACTAACTTGTGTCTAACCTCTTGCAGAACTGCCAGAATGTCTTCCAAAGAGATTGTACTTTTTTATATCCTGACCAGCAGTGTGTAAGTGCTCCAGTTTCTCCACATCCTCACCAACACTTGTTATTTTCCATTTTTTAAAATTATAGCCATCCTGGTGGGTTTGAGGTAGTGTTTCATTGTGGCTTTGATGTGCATTTCCCTTAAAGAGCTCTTAAGTCCCTCTAGCACTAACATCCTGTGATTTTTAAACTTTTTGTAGGTTCCAGCATCATCTCCAGTTTAATTATAAGGTTCTGAATGGCCAGGAAGTGTCACGCTTTACTTTGTGGTAGTCACTGTGCTGAAGAGGGAACCTTGCACAGAGCTGCTACCATTTGTAAATATTAAAGGATTGTTTTAATTAAGTGCCATCTCATACTAGACAGTGTGGATTTCACTCATAGCTGAGTTTTCATTCCTTCTTTCCAGACTGTCTTGATTAGCGATCAGTCCTTGCAGACTAGAATGTAAGTGCCGGTGGGCAGGTTAATTGCCACGTCCTGACTCGGTGCCACAGCCTCACACTGTCCAGGAACAAAATAACAAACAATGAATCAATGGGTGCATAAGCATGTAGCTTGTTACGTCCTCTTTTATTTCAGCTTGCATTGCCATGTGAGCAGTCGGCACATCTTTTCTCATTCCCCACCCAGCATGACTTGAAGGATTTGCTGGGCTTTCGCAGTCGAGCAAAGATAAATGGACAGAGCCCATTTCTGGTAGCGCTATTGTTCTGCCCTGCAGTGCCGCCTAGCAATGCTGTTCTCCCCGAAGCCTCTTTAATTAACCACTCCCTGGTATTAAATTGTCAATAGCATCCCTGGAGTAAGTAAGCATGCTCTGGTGGCTTGTCAAGACAGAAAGCTAAACCTCTTGGTGGTTTAAACTGGGATTTGTTTAAGCAGGTAATGAGATTACCACCTTGAGCCTCAGGGCAGGGCATTAGGTAGCTGGAAGGACCATTCCTGGGTGGACACTGTGATCAGCTCTGGTGGCTGAAATGATCGCAGTGGAGATAGTCAAAGAGGTAGGTGCACTGTACGTGTGTCCCCTTGGCACATCTCTGCAGAGTCAAAACTATGGATTCTTTTTAGTCCGGGGACTGTATTTCTGATGAGTAAGGTGGTTTCATTAAAAGTGAAGACCACATGGAAGGTTGATACACACCTTCTGTTACCTCTAGGTTGGGTGGGACAGGCAGCTTCTTCATGAGAAATTAGGATGATGACCAAGGCTGTCTGTAACTGTGTTTTCCTCTCACCTGCTCAGTCTGAGAAATTACTGTAGAATGGGAAACAAATTTCATCTGCCCATCATTTCCCCTACTTAAGGCCAGAGACAGAAATAGAGGGCTTGACTGCAGGGGTGATGGAGAGAAGATGAGCTCGGTGGTCCCTGGAATGCCAGCCCTCTGTTTGCTCTGATTTCTCTCCTAAGAAGGTGGAGTGGAGAGGCTCCGGGACCTTAGGAAACTGCATCTCATTGAGCTTCTCAGGGACTTCGGGAAAAGACACAAGAAAATGTTTTTGTTTTAACCCCATGGGTTTGATGTTTCAGGTCCCCTCATGTCAGTGTCCAACTGGGCCCTGCTTGTTCTTGGCCCAGATCCAAGCTAAGAATACGTTTACTGGTGCCACCAGAATGGCGCCCTGCAAGACCTTTTTTTCCTCCCAAATCCTAACCTTAAAAAAAAAAGAAGTAACATAGCTTTTCTGTCAGTGTTTCTGTTTGTTCTTCTGATTTCATGTGGTTGTCTGTGTCATGGGTTGCAAATCAAAAGTCTGCCTGCCTGACCTAAAAGACCTTAATACATCAGTGCTGTTGCCACTGCAAACTTCTTTTTTTTTTTAATTGAAGTATAGTCAGTTTACAATGTTGTGTTAATTTCTAGTGTACAGCATAGTGATTCAGTTACGTGTGTGTGTGTGTATATATATATATATATATATATATATTCCTTCTCATGTTCTCTTTCATTATAGGCTATTACAGGGTATTGAATATAGTTCCCTGTGCTATACAGCAGGACCTTGTTGTTTATCTATTTTATAAATAGTACTTAGTATCTACAAATCCTGAACTCCCTTCTTTATGGAAAATGTGTGGTTACCTTTAAAATGGGAGTCACTGGGACAGTGGAGAGCACGGGTGAAATTTAATTATATGTGGATTGTTTTTAGACTCCTATCCATGGGGTTTAGTCATGGATGGATGATGACTGGAAACTTCAGAAGCTGTATTTAAAATATGGAGGTCACCTGTGGCAGTCATGTTTTAAAGTGTCCATAAATAATTTCATTAACAAGCAATTAGATGTTTTCACGTCCCCGCTGGGAACACGGATGTCTGCCGGGTCATTAGCGTGCATTGCCCTCAGCTGGCAGCCTGAGTGCCCTGGCAGTTACAAGGAAGGGCAGCTCATTCAAACTCTGATTCTCACTTTCAAGTTGCGGTCTAGCTACTTAGAGCATTCATTTCCATTTGACTAGCACAGTGGGCTAGCACAGTGGTTCTGAACTTGACACATGAGAATTCCAGAGGCCCCTCGTTGAAAACATTTTCTCCAGTCCCACTGCATTGGACTCTCCCAGCAATGACCTGGGATTCTGTATTTTTAACAAGTGCCTTAGGTGGTTTTCATGATGAGGCAAATTTGAGAAACAATGAGGTTGAATGCAGCCAGTTGTTCTCAAAAATAAATACAATTGAAACATTTGACTTTAAAATTGAGTTGCATAAAATAATAAAATGGCAGTTGCTCTAAGAAATACAATTGTAAACACAACCTAGAGATCCAGTTCAAACTGCAAATGCAAAGTAGACTGTGGTCAGATATGTTAATTCTAATCTGGGATTGTATGTAGAGCAAAATGTAACAGAGACTAACTTTTGTCACTTAACTCAGTCACTTTTGCTTTTGTGGGCCCCTTGCTCCAAAAAAAGAAAGAAATAACAATTATATTTTATGACTCTGTTGGTATAAAGATGAATGTATTGCAGCATTTCTTTGACCTGAAAATTCAGATGTTTTCTTCCGATTTAAAAAAAATTGCAATATTTTCTTGATTGCCTAAAAATATTATAGGTACTGTGAAAGAAAAATATTGCTAGCCATATTAGTAAACAAGAAATGCCGTAGCCATCAAGTCATCAGCTACCGTCACCCCCCAACAGTGAGCGGAGGGAACTCGGCTTGCAGACAAGCAGCCAGCCCAGCCTCTGCAGCCACCCCCAATGGTGCACCGTGAGGACACTCGGCGTGTGAAAGAACAGGATCCTGGTCCTAGACAGCTAGATGTGTATCCAAGGAATGATTTCAAGGAACCCAGACCTTTGCACCTTCCCATACATAAAATCACTAACTTCCTTAACTTGAGACACCTGTTTTTAATTTAAACAGTAATCTTTTGATGTTCCAACTACCTGGTCTTCATTGCAAAAACTCACACACCATGGCTCCTGCCTTGCCACTTCAGAGCAGTGCCTCAGAGCAATCTGAGAGGCTGTCATCCCGGGCTTAAGTCCTCAGCAGTGTCCACCAAGTAAAAGCTAACTCTCAGCTTCTAGGTTGTGCATTTTATTTCAGTCGACAGTACTGAGCCTGTTGTGCCAAACGGTTAATTTGAGCCTGCGTGGCAGAGGTGGTGAAATCCAGAAGTTAGTTGTGGTGGCTGATGTGATAATACTTCTTCCTGGTTCAGAAGTTCTGAAAGGAACCCTCACTATTCTTTTCCCCTTTCGTGGATGAGAATATGATCAGCTCTTCTGTTCCCACCCTTGTCTGGGTGAGAGGGAGAAAGCTGATGGGAATCGAAGGCTGTGCCAGTGGAAGAAGGGTTACTGTCACACAGGGGTGTGTGGCCTTTCCCACGGCAAGCCGTTCCCACAAACACACCTGTGCCCCCTTAAGTGTGTTTTGAATTGCTGAGTTTAATATACAGCCTTTCCCTGACGATAGATGGGTCAATCAGGTCTCTTCTGACCTGGGGGAGCCTTGGTGTCAAGCATCTAACTGGTGAAATGACTCTGCTGTTGGGTGTCAGGCTTTCCCTGTCATTCTTTTTTTTTTTTTAAATTTTTAAAAATTGAGACATAGTTGATGTACAATATTATATGTTTCAGGTGTACAGCATAGTGATTCACAATTTTTAAAGGTTGTACTCCATTTAAGTTATTATATGGGGGTGGGGTATAACTCAACTGGTAGAGTGCATGCTTGTCATGCACAAGGTCCTGGGTTCAATCCTCAGTACCTCCATTAAAAATAAAATTAAAATTAAAAAATAAAGTTATTATAAAACATTGGTTACATTCCCTGTGAGTACAATATATCCTTGTAGCTTATTTATTTTATACATAGTAGTTTGTATCTCTGAGTCCCTATCATGCCCTTCCCCATTTCCCTCTCCCTACTGGTAACCAGTTTGTTTTCTATATCTGTGAATCTGTTTCTTCTTTGTTATAGTCAGTAGTTTGTTTTATTTTTTAGATTCTACATATAAGTGATAACATATAGTATGTCTTTCTCTGTTTCATTTACTTCACTAAGCAAAAATTTGTTGTTGCAAATGGCAAAATTTCATTCCTTTTTATGGCTGAGTAGTATTCCTCTGTGTGTGTGTGTGTGTGTGTGTGTGTGTGTGTGTGTGTGTCTGTGTGTGTGTGTGTGTGTATACCACAGCTTTTTTATTCATTTATCTGTTGATGGACACTTAGGTTGCTTCCATAACCTTGCTATTGTAAATAATGCTGCTGTGAACTTGGGGTGCACGTTTCTTTTTGAATTAGTGTTTTTGTTTTTTTCAGACGTCTACCCAGGAGTGAAATTGCTGGATCATATGGTAGTTCTATTTTTAGTTTTTTGAGAAACCTCCATTGTGTTTTCTACAGTGGCTGTACCAATTTACGTTCCCAACAACAGTGAAAAAAGTTTCCCTTTTCTCCACATCCTCGCCAACATTTATTATTTGTGGTCCTTTTGATGATGGCCATTCTGACAGGTGTGAGGTGATAACTCATTGTGCTTTTAATTTGCATTTCTCTGATAATTAATGATGTTGAGCCTCTTTTCATGTGCCTGTGGGCCATCTGTATGTCTTCTTTGGAGAAATGTCTATTCAAGTCTTTTGCCCAGGTTTTAATTGAGTTGTTTGTTTTTTGATGTGGAGTTGTATGAACTGTTTATATATTTTAGATATTAACCCCGTATTGATCATATCATTTACAAATATTTTCTCTGATTCTGTAGACTGTCTTTTCATTTTGTTGATGATTTCCTTTGCTGTGCAAAAGCTTTTAAGTAAAATCAGGTTCCATTTGTTTATTCTTGCTTTTGTTTTCTTTGCTTGGGAGACAGATCCCCCAAAATATTGCTATGATTTATGTCAAAAAGCATTCTGCCTATGTTTTCTTCTAGGAATTTGATGGTTTCCAGTCTTACATTTAGGTCTTTAATCCATTTGAGTTTATTTTCGTATATGGTGTTAGAAAATTTTCTAATTTTATTCTTTTACATGTAACTGTCCAGTTTTCCCAGCACCACTTATTGAAGAGACTGTATTTTCTCCATTGTATATTTTTGTCTCCTTTGTCAGAGATTAATTGACCATCAGCACATGGGTTAATTTCTGGACTCTCTTGTTGCATTGATTTATGTATTTGTTATTCTATCAGTACCATACCGTTTTGATGACTGTAGCTTTGTAGTGCAGTCTGAATTCAGGGAGTGTGATATACTTCCAGCTCTGTTCTTCTTTCTCAAGATTGATTTGTCTATTCAGGGTCTTTTATGTTCCCATACAAATTTTTAACTTATTTGTTCTAGTTCTGTGCAAACGCTATTGGTATTTTAATAGGGATTGCATTGAATCTGTAGATTGCTTTGTGTAGTATGGTTATTTTTAAAATATTAATTCTTCCAAACTATGAATACAGTATATCTTCGCATCAAATTGTGTTGTCTTCAATTTCTTTCATCAATGTCTTGTAGTTTTCTGAGTTACAGATCTTTTACCTTTTAGGTAGGTTTATTCCTAGGTATTTTATTCTTCTTGATACAGTTGTAAATGGGTTTGTTTCTTTAATTTCTCTCTCTGATAGTTCATTATTAGTGTATAGAAATACAACAGATTTCTGTATATTAATTTTGTATCCTGCCACCTTACTGAACTCATTGGTGAGCTCTAGTAGTTTTTGGTGGTGTCTTTAGGGTTTTCTATGTATAGACTCATCATCTGCAGACCGTGACAGTTTTACTTCTTCCTTTCCAATTTGGATTCCTTTTATTTCCTTTTCTTCTCTGATTGTTGTGGCTAAGACTTCCAATACTATGTTGAATAAAAGTGGTAAGAGTGGGCATCCTTGTCTGGTGTCTACCTACTGGTGGGTGAGGCTGGTGCCGAGGCTACAACAGGCTGGTTGGAGGTCCAGGCCAGGGCCCAGAGGATTCTGGGACTGGTATCTGCCCACTGATAGGTAGAGCTGGGTCTCAGAGTCTGGCTGGAAGGCCCTGGTGATCCTGGGCCTAGTGCCTGCACACTGGTGTATGGGGCTGGGTCCTAGGCGGGGGAATGGCTGTGTCAAGGGGTGGCTGTGGGTTCAGGGAGTCTAAGCCTGTTTGCTTATGGGTAGGGCTGTGTGTCCTGTCCCCTCCCCCGACCCAGTTAGTTGCTTGGCCTGGCTAATAAGCTGGCGGGAGGATTCCAAAATTGCTGCTACCAGTGCCTGTGAGCTGCAGTTGCCTTCTGCCTCTCTGGAAGACTCTCCAAGATCAGCAGTAGGTCTGACCCAGGCTCCTTTCAAATTTCTGCCTCTGCCCCTGATCCCAGAGCATGTGGAATTTTGTACGCATGCTCGAGAGTCAGATCTCTGTTTCCCTCCTTCTTCTGGGACTCCTGAAAGTAAGCCCTGCAGGCCTTCAAAGCTAAATGCTCTAGGGGCCCCCAGGCTGGGGAGTTTGCTGTGGGGCTAAGACGCCTCACTCCTTTGGGAGAGCTCTGCAGTTGTAATTATTCTCCCATTTATGGGTGGCCTACCTGAGGGGTAGGGTACTTGATTATACTGTGACCCTACCCCTCCTTCCCATCTTGTTGTGGTTCCTTCTTTATATCTTTCATTGTGGAAGATCTTTTCTGGTCGGTTCTGGTCTTTCTCAGTGATGGCTGTTCTGCAAATTAAATATGGTATGCTCATCAGAGGAGGTGGGTGAGCTGGGCTCTTTCTAGCCATCTTGGCCCGTCCATTCTCTGTCATTCTTGATGGCTTGTGTCTAATGGATTTCGGTAACAGGTTTGATATGGGCAGAGTATCGTTTGAGGAAGGAAGGAACTGTTGAGATGAGGAATGCAGGCTTTTTCGTGGGCAAGACCAGAGTTCCCTGAAGCAAAGTAAGAACAATTTTTTCTTTCTTTTGCATTGTTACAGAGAAGTTTTTGGTTGAGAATTCCAAAATAACTCTTGATTAAGAAGAGTAAACCTACTGGTTGTAAAAAATCGAAAAGCATCAGCAGCAAAGCCAGAAGAGGAAAAGCCCTAATTCACTATCCATACTACCTGTTAACACTGAAGTTTCTAGTCTTGTTTTCTGGGTACAAATAGTCGTTTACTTTTTACACAAAATTGTAATCATACGAAATATACCATTTAATCACCTGCACTTTTCACCTAATGATATATAATGAATATTCTCCTCATGTCATTCATTGCCATCCCACAAACTGACTTTAATGGTGATGTATTGTTCCTTTGTGTTAATGGATAATCATTTACTTAACCAGCCTTCTGTTTTTGGACATTCAATTTGTGTTCTCGTTATTAGTAGTAAATCTTTAATGATTTTTTAAGGTAAATTTTTGAATGCATGCATAATTATTTCTTTAGTGGAACTAATGTGTCAAAAGGTACAGAAATCTGGAGCTTTTTAATATATATTTCCAAATAGTCCAGAGGGAAGATCGCAGCAGTTGACATTTTCCTTGGTACCCCGTAAGTACTTATGTTCTTGTACCCTTGCCAACACTGGGTATTGCCATGCGACTGAAATTCAAACTAAAGAAATCTGGTATGCATTAATTTGAAAGAAACCACACCTCAAGTTTCTTTGCATAGAGAAATGTTTAGCAGATTGCTCTGTGTGCAATAATTATGGGTTTCTTTGCAATGTTATGCAAACCCTTTTATTAAATTTTACATTTACCATTTTCTTCATGATCCTTAAATAGTTGTTAGGTTTTCGGCTCTTACGTTTTATGCTGCTAAAAGTATGATTTTGGAGGATTTTGTGTACATGTATTTAGGACGATGGAATGTGAAAACTAGACAGAACTTTAGTGATGGGTTAGTCCACCTCCATCTTACAGATTAGTAAGTAGCTCAGGAAGGAAACCTGCCCACAATCCTCCCTGTTGCAAGTGACAGGCAACTCAGACTAGCCTAGCGAAATGGGACTTTGTTGGCTCCTGAAACTGAATGCAGGTTCTTATACCTATTGTGACTGACCTTGGGTAGTTCCTTGATCTTTTGACCCCTAAGTTTTGTTATCTGTAAACCTGGAGTTGGGCTCAACCAAAGGTCCCTTCCACCTCTTAAAGTTCAGTGTTTTGATGAATATATTAGCAAGGAATTCCATTATACTATCAACCAAATTAAGACGTAGTGAAGAGAAGGCTAGCGCTCAGGAAACTTGTAAAGAAATATAATTCATATCACACACTTGGATCTAAGTTAAAGGTTTTTTGTTTTGTTTTGTTTTCTGTTTTTGTTTTAACTTGCAGGGGTTCTTAGGCAACTTGACCGTAATGGGGATTCACATAGTGTAAAAGTATCTCCAAAGTGCTTGAAAAGTCTTTTTTTTTCCTGTTGACTACAAAAGCCTCAGACATCTTTTCCATCTATTAATTTGCTTAACAAATCTGTTAACAAGTAGTGGAGAACGAAATTCCGTCCTTTCACTCCCTATTCACAATTATTATAACAAATTTTAACTTGGTGAACCTAGGGAGAACTGTTAAACTGTCCGTGACAGCTGCAGGTTTGCTGAGTCAGATCCAAGCAAGCCCAGAGGAGCTGATCTTAGCCCTTGGCGCCTAATTTACACACAGGAGGAAATATACTTGGGAGGGACCCTTGCCTTACCTCTCCAGGAACGTCTCTTAAAGTTCTGTGGCTGGTTGCTCTAGAGGAGGTAGATTTTCTCTTGTCAGGCTCCCTTAACTCTAAAATTGTTTCTTTGAATCGTAAGAAACCTCTTTCTCTCTTTCTCTTTCTGGTTTTTTGTTTTTGTTTTTTATTTGGTCTTTATTTATTTATGCTATTTGGAGTTCCCTGTGTAACCCTTGAAATTTACTGCAGGAAGCTTAAGTGTTCCTCAGTGACTATTCCAGTGTTCTGAAAAGGTCTTTAAGAAACAAGCTTTGTCTTAAAGCCATCGACTGGCAATAAAATTCTAAAATATTTTCACCACTATTTAGAATACGATTCATTTCAGGGTTTTAACTGCTATCAGATTGCCAATTCAGGTTCTTACTGGGAGAAATTTTTAGACAAATAAATGCAAGAGTCTATGTACCTTTTATTTTATTTTTAACACCTTTATTGTGGTATGATTCCTGTACAGTAAACTACACATATTTCAGATGTACAATTTGGTGAATTCTGATAGATGTAAAACAGCAATGAAACCACCACCACAATCAAGATAACTAACATTTCCATAGTGTCTAGGGGGCAAAGAGGGTGGGAAGGGACAAATTGGGAATTCGAAAACTGCACCTCTTGGGGAGTGATGGAAATGTTACGCGCGTACCTTTTTATGAACACTCAGTTCCGACATGTTTACCAGTGACACTGGCAGTCAGTGCATCTGGCTCTGCAGGGCGGCGGGGGTTCCAGGGGGAGACACCTAACCGAAGATTTTGATAGAAAGTGTACTAGTCAGGACGGGCAGCGTCATCCTGGAGTAACAACCCCCAGCCCTTGGTGCCTGAAAACAACAAAGGTTTATTTCTCATTCACACTGTAAGTCCATTGACAGGTGGCTGGGGCTCCAGTCTAGCTCATCTTTACTCTGCTGGCTGGCGGCGCCATCATTATCTTGAATTTTGCTGGTTAGAGTGACCGAGGAAGAGGTCTGCAGGGTCTGACACTAGCTATAAGTGCTCTTGCCTAGAAGTGACCCCCGCCATTTCCATTCCCAGCTCACGGGCAAGATTAGGCACATTGCCCAGCTCCATTAGAAAATGGCCAGGAGCTGCAGTCTGACCCCATGGGCTGGGAAGGAAGGGAACCAGTGACACTAGTGACTTCTAACACAGTTTCCTCTTCTGATTACCAGATATTTGGCACCTGCAGGTGAAATACTCATCCCCTCCCCGAAGGAGAGACCCCCACAGTCCCACCCAGTCAAAGCATCTGGATGATGCACAGGAGGTGCTAAATTAGGGGGTGATAGGTACAAAGTCATTTTGATGTCATCTCTGGATGAGGGTCCTCTTGATCTAGAAACTTCTGAACTAAAAAAGGCAAGGTTACCTGCTGTTGACTCCCTCCCCCATGCTTATATTAATATCTAATGGTGCTATTCTTTCTGAATAGGGGGTGAATGGGACACATCCATTCACTGGTCCCCGGTCATTCTACAATGCTGAAGCATTTCTGAGATCCCTGTCTTGTAGGTGAAAACTGTTCCCTTGGGGTCCTGGTTCTTCTCTCTGGGAGGGCTTCCCTGGTCCATTGTTCTCTTCAGCCCTTGGTTTTTTCCAGTAGCCTCAAATGCATCTTAAGTAAAGAATATACGTTCCGTAAGGGGCTGAGCGGCTTTCCCAGGTGCTTCTTGACGCTGGAGGTTTGGGGGCTCCAGAGTTATTTTAGGTCTTAACAGTTTCCCCAGCCTTCCCAGGCTCAGGCTCTTGGTTTCCTTGGTAGGACAACTCTTCAGGAAGCAGGTTTCCTATCTCTTTACCTCTGGTCTATTTCCATATTCCAGTAGTCAAGCCCTCAGTTCTTGGCATACTTCTGTTCACAGGATGCCTTTGTGCTCTTGCTTCCATGCCTTTCTTTATTGACTTAATTGATGATTCTTTGAACCTGTCAGGCTTTGCTGGGGAGGCCACACCTCAAGTCTCTTCTCCCCTGAGCTATTCTAACTGCAAACGTTCACTCAGAAGCCACAACCTTACCTGCATCTTTTCTTGGAGACATCTTAACCCTTTCAGAGTATGAAGAGGGGGTGTGATAGTCATTCCCTTCCTTTGACCCTCACCCCCAAACTATGGGTTAATTGACCTTTTTCCCTTCCCAGTTTTATTATTCATCTGTTGGGGGAAGAGAAGCAGCTGCTTTTTCCAACCCTGCAAGTCTGACTTGATGGATTGTTCCCTTCCCTTTTTCTTTGTAGACCAGTCAATGACTTTCTGAGCACATCTCTCTTTTAAGGGTTACACCTTTTAAAATGTAGCCAACATTAGCCAGTAGTAGCCAACACATGCTACTAACATTTGACTTCAACCTCTTGCATGAGATCTAATTCTTCAAGTACCTTATCTGCCTTCCAAGTACATGATGGTTTCACCAGCTGCATTGCCAGCCTCCAAAACCCAGTGCCTCCCTCCCCGCTGCCTGGCCTCTCAGCCAGTGCTGTACTTTTTTTTAGCTGTTAAAGCAGCACTCCACTTCAAGTAGCAGTCAGAACAGGCCAGGTTCTGTGGCAGTAGCAGACAATACCCAATCTCAGTGGTTTAAAGAACAAAGGTTTATTTCATACCCGTGCTGTATGTGTCTTGAAGACTGACTGCTTCCAGGACCCAGGCTGACAGAACAGCTGCTATCTGGAATGCTTCCCATTGCTCTGGAAAAGCTCTGGATAGTCTCATGCCTGTAATTAAATACTCTGGCCTGGAAGTGACAACCTCCACATCACTTCCACTCACCCTTAATGCAGTTTTCCTTCAGCATTGTTTTTGAGCTCTCTCTATCTGGAGACATAAATCTAGTTGCTTCTCATAGTTACATAGTATTCTACCATAAAAATGTATCACACTTTATTTACATATTGATGACATCTAGATTGTTACTGGTTTTTTGTTTTTACACGTTGCTGCAGTGAACATCTTTGTATGTCTCCTAGTGCACATGTGCAAGAATTTCTTTAGGAAATAGTTCCTTTTATTCGTTAGAATATAGTGAGAGAATATGGGCCCCAAGGTAGCTACTTACCTGAAGCACCTTGTTTTGTGAACATCAGCTTCTAATTCATTCACTACACGAGGAAACCAGTTTGAATGAGTGGATCAGTTAACTCTTCTAGTGGAATTCTTCTTGTGCAGTTCGAACCCGGTCTACTGCTAAACATCCTTGATGAATATTCTGGAAACTTTTTAGAATGACATCTGGATTTAAAAGTGCAAATGCAGACATTCTGTGTCTAAAGTGAACATTACTTTTAGTAAACACAGAACAGACTCTTATCAGTACTTCAGCTGAATTTATCAAAGCATCTGCATGCCCTGGATTAATGCACACATGAGTCATGGATTGAGATTTCTTCCTTTCTCTTCTCTTCTGTTTCCATCCACTGCTTGCATATGGAAAGTGTAGTTTAGATAGACCTTGATATCAAGAAGATAAATAAGGGGGGTGGGTATAGCTCAAGTGTTAGAGCATAGAATGCGTGCTCAGCACACACAAGGTCCTGGGCTCAATCCCCACCACGTCCTCTGAAAATAAATAAATAAACCTAATTACCACCCCCCCAAAAAAAGGAAGATAAATAAAAACATTTAAAATATGACAGTGTCCTGTAAAAGCATTAAAATGTGAATAGGAGAGCATTTAACTTGTCATGAAGACAAGAAATGAGTAGGTAAGTGAAAGCAATTTCTGTTGCCATTTAAACGATAAATATTCCAGTCCTTGTTCCCTTTTATCTTAACCCAAATTGTTGATGTGATACTAAACTGAATTTTCAAAACTCTACACTTTTTCCCCCTGTTTTGCTGAGTTGCTAAGGAAAGCTTTGAAATGGCTCAAAAATGAGCAGGAGGTGAAGCAGGAAGAAGAAACCGAATTGAAAATAACTTACAAAATGCTCGGCTATCCTCTGTAGCATTTTAAAAACTAAGACTTCTTTTCAGTTGCCTGTAGTTAAGAATATTCAACCAAATAAAAGGCCATGTGGGGGCTTTTCTGGGTTTCACGCAGCTTGTTCTGTCCTCTGTGCTGAGATGTCTCCTGTTTCCCCTTATCACTGAATACTAATTTTTCCACTTCTTCATGTACTGAAAATTTTACATGAAGAATTTTCTCTATCCCCTCCTCTGATTTATAGCCTCTACTTGTACAACCTGCTTATCCTGCCGCCCACTGACATCACTAACAACCTAGAGAGGTGGCTTTCTAGACCTTCCTGTGGGCTTATCTAATCATAACCATTAAGGGTCTTCCTTCCACCTGCCTGCCTGCCACCCTTCATTCCTTCTTTCCTTCTTCCCCTCCTTTTTTCCTTTTTTTCAAAACAAGACAGGGTAAATAAATCATTTACACTTCCAGATATCTCTTGCTTTTAAAGAGACGATTGGGGATATCTCTCTAGGCAGCTAGTATAGATCTCATTCATTCTTTTTATCGCCTGCCTAATATTCCATGGTTTGGAAGTCATGCAGTATTAAAATTTCTCTGTTAAAGGGCATGCACCTTGTTTCCAATTTGTTTGGAACTTGGTTTTTTTGTTCTTCTTAAGTTTGGCCACTCAAAGGGGTGCTACAATGAATATCCTATACCTGTCCTCCAATACTACTCCTTTTTTTATATGGTCCAAGAGAGGGATTAACTGCATTTAAAATATACGTACTTTTAATTGTAATAGATGTTGCCAGAGTCTTTCAAAAACAGTTATCCTAGTCATGTTCCAGAATACCCTGCCCCTATCCTGTCCAGTAGTTGGTGTAGGATTACAACGGCAACACCGATTACATAGCCCAGGCACCCATTGACGTGCTATCATGTATTTCACTGGGGTTTAAAACTAGGACTCTCATTGTCCTATAATGATTAGGGGTAGTTGTGATTTTTTTTGTGTATTTTTTAAAGAATCCATGGAAAATTTATTTATAGGAAGGAGGGAATCGGAGGCCATTCTGATGCAATCCACCCCTTTCACAGATAAGGAAATCAAGATTCAGAGAGATGGAGGGAGGCAATTGTTCTGAATTCTGAATGGGAGCTTTATGCATTGCCTATACTGTGGGCCATGCTGACACTAATTTTTAGAGAATGGACCAAGAAACATCATCTGTGAGCTCAGCTGACTGCTAGGGAGGGACTGTTCCTGTCTTCTGTTCTCTCCCGCTAGGGTAAGCGAGCTCCCCCAGCCTACACTGGGCTGTGTGGGATTTGCTTTGCAAACTTCTGCAAACATGATAGGACATTTGTTAACTTGGTCTTGTCAGTGGAACTTGCTCCTCTTAATCTTTGTGGGAGTTTGGATTCCCATTTGGGTTTGCTCAGTATTTATTGTAAAGCATCTGATCAGCCACAGCAACTTTTCAGGTTCCCCCTGAATAACGTCAGCCTGTTCAGGGAGTTCAGCCCTTTCTCTTAATAACAGTAGAAAGAATTATGATGGAAATTCATTTTGTCATAGATACACCTCTCCAGCAGGATAAAAATATAAATATGTATTTATACATAAATATATACCATGGAGCACGCCTTTGTGTTGCAGACTGGTCAGGACCTGTGCTCATTTGTGGGCTCCCCTGCCAGTGGTCCTGGTTCCTGTGGTTTAGGAGTTCACAGTAGTTCACAAGCCTGCAAGCTGGAACTTCTGAAGGAACTTTCAAAAATATCCTCATGCCCCGGACCCACCCCAGGATTAAATCAGAACCTGTGGGAGAGGAGACACGGCCGAGCTGAGGACTTGGGGGCAGGCCGTTTGAGGTGGAGAGAGTAACCCTCCTGAATGAAGAAAGAAATGTGTTGGAACACGAGGTGTTCTTTTGAGAATCCTGCCCCTCGTCTCTCATAGCCCACTTTCTCTCCCTTCCTCCTTCCTATTTCTTCTGTAGATTAAAGCAGTGGAGGAGGGAGGGTATAGCTCAGTGGTAGAGCACATACTTAGCATGCACGAAGTCATGGGTTCCATCCCCTGTACTTCTGTTAAATAAAAAGTAATAATAATAAGTAAATAAATAAATCTAATTACTCCCTCCTCCCAAAAAGTTTTTTACATAAATAAATTGAAAGCAGTGGGGTCACATTGTATAAAGTCAATTCATGAAGGCAAAAGTTGAATACTATAAAAATGATCATTAAAGAGGCCCTGAGAATACACTGTGAGGCTTAGAGATCAATGTACCATCTCTTAGTACACCTAGTATAGCCAGTTTTTCCCCTGGCATCAAAACAGATCACTGGTTCTTTGGCTGAGATTCTGATAAAGTAGCATTTGGGAGCCGGGGTGTAAGCAAAATGTGTATTGGAATTGGTCTGCATTCGGTGAGATTCTGGAGCCCTGAGAAGCACGTGGGAGTTGAGGCTGGCTTAGGGAATCCTATTCTTACCTGCTCAGTTCCAAGGCTGACTCTGAGTGGCATATGGGCAGAATCATGGGCACCATTTAAATTCCTTCTCACCTGTCTCCTCTCCTAGGCAGGGACAGGTGAATTCAGGTAGACTGAATGGTAAATGCGCAAACAGATGGGACACCACTGCATTTCAACACTGAATACTCAAAACCTGCTGGGTTCTTTGCATGTACAGAATTCAAGGGCCCTCTGTCTTTCTGTCCCCTAGCATTCCCATGGTTCGGCATGGATATCGGCGGGACGCTGGTTAAGTTGGTCTACTTTGAACCGAAGGATATTACAGCTGAAGAGGAGCAAGAGGAAGTGGAAAACCTGAAGAGCATCAGGAAGTATTTGACTTCTAACACTGCTTACGGCAAAACTGGGATCCGAGACGTCCACCTGGAACTGAAAAACTTGACCATGTGTGGGCGGAAGGGGAACCTGCACTTCATCCGCTTTCCCAGCTGCGCGATGCACAGGTTCATCCAGATGGGCAGCGAGAAGAACTTCTCCAGCCTGCACACCACGCTCTGTGCCACGGGAGGCGGCGCCTTCAAGTTCGAAGAGGACTTCAGAACGGTATGTCCCGTTTACCCCTGTTCAACCGTCAGAACCACCTCTTAGAGAAAGAAGGGAAAACCTCTCACATGACCATGATCCTGGCATCTCTTGTGGACGAACTAGACTCCTAGGCTTGGGACTCTGGACAAGCTTACTTCACCTGTCTGTGCCTCAGTTTCCTCATCTATATGAGAATGAAAATAGTTCCCACCTCATAGGGTTGCTACTGGAACGATTCAGTGAGATAATACGTACCTGGCCCTTAGTTAACGCTCAATAAATACCACCTAACCGCCTCATCATTCTTGTTACAATTGCTCCCGTAAAACATGCTAAAGATAAGGTGATCTAAACCTGCTTCTGAAGTATTTTAGAGTTTTCCACAAATTTTTACTACAGTTTCATGTAAGCCGTAATCACTGTGCCAGCTTTCTAGACATATAGACTGAGGCCTTCAGGAAAGGCTTTCTGTAAATCTTACTGAACATTATTATTTCTGTCTACCACGTGCTCTGTATCTTTTTCGTTTTATGAATGTCCTTCAGAAGTTTTGCTCACAAGGAAAAATGAAATCTTTGATATTATTTATAAGTGAATAACTTTGTTATGAATATTATTTAGGGGATATGATTCTACATAAGAAGAATAATGCTGTAGCCTGACTGGCAGTACATTCCAACTCTGTGTTGCTCATTTAGATTTGACAAATTTGGCTAAATGGAAGAGATGGATGAGTGACATAAAATCCTAACTTTCTCTTTATTGAGCAATCCCTACCACCTTTGTGTTCCAGTTTCCTCATTTTTACAGTCAAGGTAATCTTTATACTGTCCAGCTGCATCTCACAGGAATAAAATGAGAATAAAGAGAAATAAGAAATGGAGAAATAAAGAAAATTAAATTAACAGAAGTGATTGAACACAGGAGAAGGAAGGATTGGAAGATCTGGGGCTTAGTCTTGACAGAAAATTTATTATTAATGAATCAATTAATAAATCAGTGCTTTATTCACAGTATTTAATACAGTTATAAGTGCAAACTGTATTTGCATCAGCAGAAGTAACATCGTTTATCTCAATTCGTAAGTAGTTTCTACAAGAGTAGACAGTGAGTCCTAGAGTATTATCTGAAGTGAGATTGATTACATTCAGGTTTTGGCTTTTCCTTTTGTGTCCCCTTTCCCTCCCCAGCAGTAGATTTTGACACTGCCACTTACTTAAATGATTCATGAGATCTTTTTCCCACCGAAGGGACCCAGTGATCAAAAGAGTTTTGAAACGGAGAAGGTTGAGATCCAGGGACTTGAAAATTAAATGCAGGTGTATAAATGGAAAAGCATTAACCCTGAATTCTAGTCCTGCTTCTGCATTTAACTAGCTGGGTGACTTTGAACAAGACATGTCCCTCCTCTGGGTCTCAGTTTCACTATCTTCAGAAGCTGGCAGTAAGATTTCTACAACAGATAAGGAAACTAAAGCTAAAGAGAGATGAAGAGGAGCCAGTAGTGCCCCTAGGTTAGAGCCGGGGTGTCGGCTCCATTCTGATTCAGGAAACGCTGACCAACCCCCAGTGCTGTGAACTCCCCAGTTCCCTCAAGGACACCCTCTGTGTCCGTCTCCATGTGGGAGCCTGAAATGAACCGAGGTGACCTGGAGCACTTACGCCAGCTTTATCAGGAGCTCCATGTCCCTCCGCTGGGGAAATGTCCTGGAAGAAAGTTACTCAATATCTGTTGGCCACAAGCAAGTGTGTTTCTCAAGGGTCTGAACTGAGAAATGTCATATCTTGTTACAACCCAGATAGAGAAGCTTCTGCTCCTTCAGGCAGGTTGCTGGAGCCGCGTGAACAGACTGGTGTGGGGAGCAAGACCAGGGTGTTTGCAAAACAGTTTGGCCATCTATAAAAGAAGGTATCTGGGCTGCCTTCTGTTTCCATGCTCAGTCTTGGCCAAAGTGCAGACAGAATTGAAGAAGACAGCTCTCTTCCTGTAGCCTGTTTGTCAGTACACTCAGTGACCTGCCCTTATCCTTCCAGAGTTTGTGAGGATGAATAGGTTTTGTCATCCTCATTCCTAAGCATTCATTCTCTCACTCAACAAGTATTCATCGTGCTCTTTGTATGCAACAAGTATTATGATGAGCAAAACAAAGCCCCTGCCTTCCTGGAGCTTATATTCTAGTGCAGGGAGCCAGTCAGTAATCAAATAAGTGAATATAGAATATATCAAACGGCTATAAGTTTGGGAGCATAGGAGGAGTTGGGAGGGTCTTTGTGTGATGTGTTCCCAGTGGAGCAGGAACCAGAAGAAGTAATCAAACAAACCAGGCTGCTAGGGGGGAGAGTATTTTAGGCAGAGGGAACAGTAAGTGCTAAGGCCCTTAGGTGTAGACTTTCCAAGCTCTTCCCTCTTCCAGAATGGAAAGTTGAAGGATCAATCTATAGTACTATATGTAGTAAACAATCTGACAAATAATAACACAGTGCATATACATATCTACCAGAATGTTTTATGTACCAAGTCTAATATTTTTGTTCACAACTACACCTCCTAACTTCAACAAGAGTCCTCTTTCGAATGCAAAGTATTTTAACACTAGAAATTTTATAGAAAAAAATCATCCTTTTTGTCCACTTAGCTCTTCCTTACAAGAGGTACTTTTCCTTGTGAGTTTTGTTCAGTACAAGACTAACATTTATTAGAAGTTAGGAGTGACTCTTAATTATTTAGAAAAAAAGAAGAAAAAACCAAAGACCTGCCTCCTAAACAAGCAGGATATAGCAACAATCTTATTTGCTTGACAGGAGATATAGAGAACAGTAATAGATTTTCTTACTGCTTTCACTGCATGTTTTCCAAGGTGTGAGAACATAAAAATTAGCCTTCATTAAGCCAGAAATCTCCAAGGACACAATCTAAATCAAGTTAATAAGGGTGAAAAATCATAAGGAGGGGATAGGGTAATTGTGGATGTGAAGATCTAAATCTATGTGCCCATTCAAGAACACTTATCAGCTTGGCTCCTGTTATTAATGTGGGGACTGCTTCTTGATATTGCAGACGTACAAGCTTTGGTAGACACCGTCATTCTCCATTGCATTCTAGTTTGACCCTCTTGACCGTTCATGCCCGGCCCCTTTTATCACTGGGTGCCAGGAGGAAGAAGGCATCTCTTGGAGGTTTTGTTATTCTTCTCACGCACAGAACGTGTTTGAAATGCATCTCTCTCAGGTCTCTGTTAGCTCTCCTGCGTGGAGAGAGAAGAGCCCTGAGTGTAATTTATAATTCAGAATCAACCATTTTATATGCAGATTGTTCTCGGTTTAGTCAGATAACCTTTTATGCCACTTTCAGTATGATTTATGGAGTCACTGTCAGCAAAGGCACCTTGGGAAGTGTGAGGTATCATACAGATGTGTGTTTTATTCATTTTGTGGAAAACAACTCAGTGACTCATTTCTCAAGCACAGGGGAGTGACTTTTGGTTTGGGGTAGGTCCACAGAATATTCTCATAGAGAGTAGGTATGGAGCCTCTTGGGATGATGGTTTTTACCAGATTGATTGATTTAGCTATTTATTTAGCAATTTTTGACAGACTGAGCTGAAGCATATAAGGGGAACCTCTTACAGTTGTATCTGGAACATGCCTTGTGTTTAGAATCTGTGTGTTTTTCTAATTTTGGCCTACAGGGAATCACTGATTTCTTTCAAGAAATTAGAGTCTTTAGTTTAGAAATGGTGTTTCCAAATGTTTTTCCACTTGAGATAAGAAGACCAGAATTATTTTACTTCTCATGTAATTATAACTCATGTGTAACTCATGTTTCCAAAGCGTTTTCATGGCCATCACATCTGATTCTTGAAAACAGCCCTGCAGTTAGCTAGGGCAGCTGCTACTAGGGAGAGTCTGTGATTTTATGGAACACCTGTTGTCACTGTACTAGGGTGTGGTAACAGACTCATCCCTGCTCTTTCAGCTTCAAAATCTGTGTGATCCCAGGACCAACAGCATCAGCATCACCTGGGATATTGTTAGAAGTGCAGTCAGAGCGGGGAGAGGGTATAGGTCCGTGGTAGAGCACATACCTAGTATGCCTGAGGTCCTTGGTTCAATCCTCAGTACTTCCACTTTTTAAAAAAAATGAATAAACGTAATTACTCCCCCCCAAAAAGATGATAAAAATAAAAAATAATTAAAAAATAAAATAGTTGGACAAAACGATTTAAAAAAATTAAATTAGAAATGCAGTCAGAAACTCTGGGAGTTGGGCCCAGCAATCTGTGATTTAACAACCCCTATGGAACATAAAATTTGAGACACCCCCCACCCCCACACATGCTTGTTTGGGTGACTTTATCATAGTTTAGTTCGAAAAAAATGGTTTTTCTTTTTACTTTATTTTTTCCCCTACTTCCGTTATTTACAGAGTTTGGGTCTCAGGGCCAGCTTTGGTTTTTTGTTTTTAAGCTGGGGGAGTAGTTTAAACGTAATGATTTAGGAACTGGCAGAACTCATTCTTTCCAAAAGCGCTAAGGAGTTACAAGCAGAGGGGTGCTGGCGTCGGCTGCTGCTGGCTCCTGGGAGCCCCTTGTGTGCACGTCTTCCCAGCTCTTGTGTTTAGTGACATCGTGTTAGTAACTTGAAATTGGCCACGATGGGGGTGATTATACCATGGAAATTGGAGCTATAAACCAGGGCTTTTGTGCCCAGAGGGCTGGTTCTTGAACATTTACCAGCACACCTTGGTTACAAGGTTATGTTCACATTAGCTGAAGCTTCATCTGCATGTTGGCTGGATCTGATGTTTCAGATCTATCACCATTTAAGACCCATCGTAGAGATCAACATTAGAATGTATGGAAAATTAGGAGGAATTGATTACCTCGTAGTAGGAAGTCAGATGTAACCCACAGATGTGTTTTGTCGGCCTTCAGCAATTTTTAAAATTTAAAATTAGCTGTCAGCACTTAAAATTGGGATATTTCAGAAAAAAACCTGGATTTCTGGCTCTTGAGAAATAGAGTCATTTGGCCACTCTGAGCCCCCATTACCACATGGCAACCAGGGGCTGCAGGTGAATTTTAAATGTGAGGATTGTCTTGTGCGTCACAATCCCCATCATTCTGTCACTTTAATAGACTTTATTCTTTTAGAGCAGTTTCAGGTTCACAGCAGAATCGAGCAGAAAATACAGAGAGTTCCATTCTGTCACTTTAATGTTTAGTCAAGGAACTTACCTTTTTTGTGTTTTCCTACTGTTTCCTGTAGGCACCTGCTTTATCCCGAATTTAAAGAAAGCTAAGCCCAGAGAAAGTTTCTCTGTAGTATGAACATGCTGATCTGTTTCAGGCTTTCCACCAAGTTAATTCAGTTCTACTTAAGACCTCCAGAGTCTTGTTCTGAATTTCAGGTGGCCTGTTAGAAAGCCCCAGAAATGAGCTCGCTCACTGCTTACACTTGGGAGCCTGTCCTTTTTCCTGGATGGGGAAGACTTTTGAGGGGGGTCTCTCTCAGTCTCAAGGAAAGTGACTAATATTTCTGTTTCCCAGTTTGAAGATGCATGACCTTAGACTTCAAGCAATAGCCACCCCCTCAGTAAGATGTGTAGAAGAGATATTTGTTTGCTGCTAGGCCTTTATTTGAAAGCGATTTTGAGGGGAAAGGTGAAATCACGGCCTTTCTGTTCAGAGCAAAGCTGTGTGCTTTGTTTATTTGCCTTGACAGGTGTTTCTTTTTCCTGAGCGTTGTTTCAGGATATCCAGCTGGACAAACTGTCTCTCTGTTCCTGTCTGTGATGTTGGTTCTGGGCATTGCTGTCAATATTGTTGATGGACCTCTGATTAATTTTTAAGCAGGTTAACCTGTGGTCCCAAGACTGGCTGACGAAATCAGCCAGTTTGAGATGATCCAGGCGGTGATAGCTTTCTCCGTTGCACTTAACAAATGTTTAGTAAGCAGTTCCAGTGTGGTGTTCAGGGGCACCCAGTGAACCAGAAAACAAGCTAGAATGCGCCCCATGTCATGAATGCGGTGGAAGACCTGGGCAGGGCTGAGGAATCCGGGAGGACTGAGAAGATGGCGCTTACACCGCTGTCTCGCTGTAGTGTTTTGGTCTCCAGATAGTCTTACACTATAGGACTACCCCCTGAATCTGTGAATAATTACATGCATCTCACCCAAACGTTTCACTTGGTAAAAAATGAAATGTGTGGAATCATCTATGAGATAGATTTACTTTATCACCAAGTGTGATTTAGAATGATTGTTTCTGTGTATCAAGAACACATCTACCATCTTGCTGGTTAACCCCTTCTCACTAATTCTCTTCTGCGAGTGTAGCTTCAATGGATTTTGTTGAATGGGAAATTCAGATGAGTGATAAAAAGTCAAGAGTTTTCTTCTAGCTGTTAATTTTTGTAATGAAGGTGATGCCTTTTGGGCAAAATGTCTACGTACAGTAGTTATGTAGGTGGTTTCCAGATCCCAGAAGCAGTCCTCGTTATGAATGAAGACAGAAGGAGAACAGCGGGTCATTGGGAGGCGTTTGCTAGCTGTACCACGTGGGGAGACTGATTTAAGCTCCATGAGCCTTAACTATACAGTAAGGATAATAGTATCGACTTATAGGGTTTTTGTGAGAATTAAATGGTCTGTTACAAGTGCTTGGCCTATAGCAAGCAAAAAATACTAGATATTATTTTTTAAAGAAATTTTTAAAATATTTAAGTTAGACCATATAAATATCTTTGTTCATTTGGTGATTGTTAGAAATTTTGGTTGGTTTTTTTTTTTTTTTTTTTGGACCAGCAATAATACCACTTTTGAGGACCATGGGTTAGACTTTTGAGGCTACAAAGTGCCCACTGTGCCCTAAGGCTAGCCCACAGCCCACTTCCTCTTTGCTTTTTTTCCTCCTATGTTTAGGAGAATAGGAGTTTTTATTTCATAGGAGTTTTAAAGGGCACTCTGGAACCATCTCAGGTATTAGTAAAAGAGCCAACATTTTGTGAGTCCTTTGTACATGCCAAGCCCTGCGTAAGCATTTTACATATATTACTATCACATAACCTGCACAACACTATGCCGTGGGTGTTGGCCCCATTTTACAGAGGAGGAAACTGAGGCTTGAGAAGTTAAGTAGCTTGCCCCACATCCCTCACTTAAGCAAGTATTAGTGCTAGCATTCAACGCCAGGTCCAACTCCAAAGGCCAGGCCTGGGAAAAGGAGAGCCGGAGATTGTCCCCAACTCCCAGGCTCACTGTGCCTCCCCAGGACCTCATATCCTGCCAGGAAGTGGAAGCTTCTTTCTGCTTTTAGAACATTCGCACTCTCCTCACCCTGTGGTATGCTGTGTTAGTTTCTCATACCTCAAACCTAGTGAATTAAAGCCCCAGAAATTTATTCAGCCACAGTTCTGGAGGCTGGAAGGTAGAAATCCAGGTTTTGCTGGCAGGACCACACGTCCTTCAGGGACCCTTGAGCAGGATCCATGCTTTGCCTCTCCCAGTGTCTGGTGGCTGCTGCCTTCCTTGGCCCGTGGTGTAGTGCTCCAGTCTCTGCCTCCCAAATTCCTGTGGCCTCCTCCTCTGAGTCTATCAGATCTTTCCTGTGTCTCAGAAGGAAACTTGCCAGTGGACTTAGGGCCCACCTGGATCATCCAGGATGCTCTCTTCATCTCAAGATCCTTAATTACATCTGCAAAGACCCTTTTTTCCAAATGAGGTAACCTTCACAGGTACTGAAAATGAGGCCATGGCTCCATCTGTCAGGGACAGGCACTCCCCATGCTAGTGGGTGCTTGGCCAGCCGTCAAGCAGGGTCCTGTCCTCTGGCACTCGCTGCGGTCAGGCAGAGGCTGCTCTTCCAGTGGAATGACTGACTGTCAGCAAGATTGCACAACGGGGCAGTGTTCTAAGGACGTGTCCGTCCTTTCCGTGTTAATGACACACGGGAAGTCCAGCTGAAAGCCTGCGGGGCTTCCCCTGAGGTGGTGGCGGCCTCTCTCACAAGGTCTCCTTCTCTTTCAGATTGCTGACCTGCAGCTCCACAAGCTGGATGAACTGGACTGCCTGATTCAGGGCCTGCTTTACGTTGACTCCGTGGGCTTCAACGGCAAGCCGGAATGTTACTATTTTGAGAATCCCACAAATCCCGAATTGTGTCAAAAAAAGCCGTACTGCCTCGATAACCCATACCCTATGTTGCTGGTGAACATGGGCTCAGGTGTCAGCATCCTAGCCGTGTACTCCAAGGACAACTATAAAAGAGTTACAGGGACCAGGTAAACGCGGTTTCCACTAGGAGAAACTCTTTCTGCTTAAACCCAGGCCTCTTGCTTGAAGACCAGTTTATCAAAAGGTTATTTACATTGAATACATTTGTAAAGGAAAGATCTTACCCTCCTCGGCCAAACAAAAAGGATCTATTGGACATGTTACACAGGGTGACTTATGTAAAGGTTAATAAAATACAGCCGTCGCTCTTGCTGGAAACTGGTCAGATTGAGGGAATAAGGGTCCCACATACCAGAAGTTTCCCCAAAGGCAGTGCCTGCTAAGCGCCAGGCGAATGGCAGGGACCAAAAGCACAGCAGAATCCAGGGGGAAGGATGCTGGGGATGGTCAGAGAGGGCTTCAGAGGAAACCTTCTTTTGGAACTACCTGGGTGCCTAGTCCAGGGAAAATTGCTTGAAATAATGTCATTGCAGTCAGTGAGCTAAACTGGATTTACACAGAGTGTTTTTTACCCTCAGGTAAATGCTCCAGCTGCAAAGTGGAGTAGTTGGCACTCCTCACAGAGAATCTGAGAGCGTAGTGAACAGGAAAACAGCCCCGCGACCCCACAGCTGGGCAGAGCGCCTTGTTTCTTAGCATACACACCCCAAGGGCACATGGGCTCAGCTTCGGGGTCAGAAGGACCCAGGGTCAGAAGTCTTTGAGAAGTCCTAGTGGAAACAAAGTTAGGTAGGTTTTCCTTACTTGTAAGAGGATTTGCTACGTATGAATTGTTTCTTCAACTTCTTGGACCACGGAAGCATTTTTGGAGGAACAACTTAAGAAACTAGTTTTGCAGCAGGTGCTTTGGGGCATGATATTGAAACCGTTGTTTTGGATAGATGGAGATAATCGTGTGACTTCTCTGGGCCCCCAGACCCTTGTCCGTGCCATGAGTGAGTTGTTTCTTAGTTTCTGCAGCTTTCCCAGCACTGACGTTCTGCCGTACTGCTCACCCCTGACGGGGAGGGCACTGCTTTTCTTCCGTATTAACATGGCTTGTGAAGGGACTACATAGATCAGTGGTTCACTGCCGGGGAGGGGAAAGTTGAGCCCCTCCAGGGGATGTTTAGCAATGCCTGGAGACATTTTTTGGTGGTTCCAACTGGAGGTGGGGTGACACTGGCATCCAGTGACCAGAGGTTGGGGATACTGCTAAATATCCTCCATTGCATAGGCCAGCCCCACCAAAAAAGTATTGAGCCCCGAATGCTAATAGCAGTGATGTTCAGAAACCCTGGCGCACACATTCTGACTGGTCCTGCTCGTGTCCAGAATGTAGGCTTTGGTGGCTTGAGTTAATTGCCACTGGACAATACATTCCCACCGAGCAAACAGAACTAAGCTCACTTGCTCACAGAAGAGTCACAGCTAGCCCCAGGGCCCCATCAGGACTGTCGGAAGTATCAGAGACAAATGAAGATTTCAGCTGAGCTGGTTTAACATTAAGAGTGATCTCCTGAGAAAGGTATAATTTTTAAGAAACTACAAACTTCCTCCCAAAAGGAGTAATTGTGTTGGTAGAGCTAGCCCCAAGGTAACAAGGCAAACGTTCCCCACAATTAGAGACAGTTATTACTTTGTTGATGAACACGTAACAAATTCATGAATTATATCACAGTTAGTCTCTCTTGAACTTGGAGATTCCAGGGGTCTGGGTCATCGTCTGCTAATGAGCCAGCTGTGGTGTTTGGCATCTGTTACGGGTGCAGTAATGCCTATAAATTGCAGTCACTGGTAAACACCTGTTACTAACCAGTGCTTTGCAATCATCAATAAATCCTGTCTGGATGTCCAAGCTCCCTTATAAGCTCTCTTTAAGCAGTAGTTTTGGAAATGTGCTACAGGAGACTGAAGGTTCATAGAGAGCCTTTTCCAGGACTGCCAAGGTCAGGGAGGTGAATGAAACATCAAGTCTGTGGGCCCCACACCCTCCTTGTCCAACCAGAATTGTTCTACCAAAGGTTTTTTTTTTAATCCAAGTTAGAAAACCACTGATCTAAACTACAGGCACACCTCAGCAATATTGCCGGTTTGGTTCCAGACCACCACAATGAAGTGGATGTCACAATAAAGTGAATTACACAGATTTTTTGGTTTCCCGGTGCATATAACATTTGTGTTTACATTGTGCTGTAGTCTATTAAGTGTGCAATAGCATTACGTCTTTAAAAAAAGTACCATTAAAAAGATACATTATTGCCAAAAAATGCTGTCATCTGAGCCTTCAGGGAATCAATCTTTTTTTTGCAACAGTAACATCAAAGATGACAGAGCACCATAACAATTATAATAACAACTAAAAAGTTTGAAATATTGCAAGAATTGCCAAAATGTGACACTGAGACACAAAGTGAGCAAATGCTGTTGGAAAAAGGCACCATAGACTTGGGGATACACAAACCTCCAATTTATAAAAAATGCAACATCGGAGAAGTGTGATAAAGTGAAGCGCAGTAAAATGAGGTGTGCCTGTATTTTGGTCAGCAGTGAACATCAGTGTGTGGAACACACTTTGGGAGACTCTGCTTTAAGCAAACAGCTTAAGCTTTAAGTTTTGCTGCTCCTATTGTGAACTGACAGGTGTAACTAGGTTTTTGGTATTCACCTAGACCCTCTATTCCCAATATAAGCACTTTTATTTTTAGGAAGCCACATCATTACAGAATATCAGTTCTCTTCTCTGAATTTTTAAAATTATTATTCTTATTTTTTATTGAAGTGTAGTCAATTTACAATGGTAGTTTCAGGTGTACAGCAAAGTGATTCAGTTGTACATATACATACATATATATTTTTTTCAGTTTCTTTTCCATTACAGCTCATTACAAGAAGTTGAATATGTTCCCTGTGCCATACAGTAGGATCAGTTTTCTTTTAAACATATGATTTTATATGGTTCGTTTCAGTGTTATATGTAATTTTATCACATCCTAATTAGTAGCAACATTTTTTCCTACTGACAACTCCAATTTTATTATAGAAGTCAATGAAAAAAACAGGACTTAACAGCTGACACTGTTAGCATGTGTAATCTATTGAAAAGAGGAATGTAAAGAAGTTTAAAACTTCAATGAAATGAGCAGTGCAGCTTATTTCATTCTTTTGGAATCTGTTTTAAGGGCATGAGCATTCAGGAATTGAAGATTTTCTTGTACTTCTCCCTAAAATTCCTCACTACAAGGTTGCTGGGTTTTTTCTTTTTTTTTTGAAAGTAATGATGTTTTGGACCCTTATTTGCCAAGGGTCTTGCTGTGTGTCTGCTGAAACAAACAGATGTATCTGATTGTGAGTGAGAGAGTCACTAGATGAAATAATGGTTAGCAGGTTGAGGATGTTAATAAAGTGCTCTTCTGCGACTGTTCATTCTTTCCTCCTCTCTGCAGTGTCCCAGCTGTGCCCGTGCATGCCCGCTTTCCCCATTCAGCTCCGATTCTGTGTCTGGAGTCACCTGTCATTTTCCAGTCATACAAAGCCCCTGTCCTTTTTCACTCATACCAACCCATCAGATGATGAGTTGCCTTCTTTCTAAGTCCGCCAGTGTCTTCAGGTGTCTATTTTTGGAGTTGGTTGTTGAACACCTCGATAAATACAAACACCTGAGGTTCAAAGAAGGGTTATTCATGTGGATGAGAGATAGAAGCTAGAAAGATGAGCAGAAATTTTAAAAAAATATACAGAAGGAAAACAAGACAGATTCAGATGGCACTCAGACCAAGAAGTGTTCCCGTTAAAACCACTAGCTTTGTAGGGTCGACTGAAACCAACAATGTATCAAGACCCGCCATGTTAAAAGTAAATGAAGGCAAACTTTCTTAAAGGAAATTCAGAATTTCTCCTGTGATTGAGCTGTTAAGGTAGTAATGCCCACAGAGCTCTTTTAGTCCTCATGGTGCTGCACCTACAATTTGGATAGCTGTGACTGGTGATGCCTAGCTACCTAATTTTCCATGAGAATCCATCATTTCAATCAAGAATCACTATTAAGAAATATTACAGTTAATGCTTTAGATGTGATTTAAAGAACTGTGTCTAGTTAGAATCTGGTACCTTCTTGTTACCGGTTATTGACAGTAAAAAGAGTTTTCCCTAGATTTCTTTTTTCAAATTTAAGTTTTAAAAATAACCTCAATCTTAACTTGAATTTTCTCTTAGAATTAAAAGCCAGTACCCAAATACATGGAATTCCCAGGGCTAGCAGCTCTTGGGGCTTCAGAACAAACTGGTGTGCATTTACCCTTCTCCGTGGTACAGAGAGTAAGACCCATCAGTGCTCTTTTTCGTGCCAGGAGTTCACTGGTGACAGCTTTGTTCTGATTCTGCTCTTCTTCCTCTCCGGTATAACAGACAATTGAGTTCACTTTCAGCTATCATCTTTGGTTTCTAGTTTTGTCTTAAAAGACTGTTTTCAAGGAATTTCCCTGCAAACAGCTGAAAGCTTTTAAAACTTAGTTTCAGCATTGAAACCATTTTAAGATTTTTTTTAACTATTTTTTGACTATTGAGTGGTAAGTAAAATACTGATAACCTTTTCTAGAGTTTACTAGAAAAATTCCAATATGAGACCCATCAGTGGTTTTCTTTTTTGAAACTTCTGAGGCACTTAACTGAGATTATTTCTGCCGGATAAGCAAGGTCAAGTGAAAGACAGATTTTGGGCTGGCAGCTCCTGGCAGAGCCCCAGTTCAGTTTTGTCATCACAGAATTTGGCTCTATAGATATGGACTACACTTCACGTATACAGTTTCTTTTTCTAAATATTTGATTTAGCTACATTTGTATATATGTATATATATATATTTTAATAGTAGTCATTTCTCTGGTTATTTGCTGCTTTCAGAACCCCCAAATAAGGGAGATAGGTCATGATTTGACCCCTTTTTTCTTAAATAATTTTTTTTTAAATGGAAGTACTGGGGATTGAACACAGGACCTCATGCATGCTAAGCATGCGCTCCACCACTGAGCTATTAATCAGCACCCCCTGGGCCCCATTTTATAGGTGGAAAGTTTGCATGAGGCACTTAGGTCAATAGCTAGTTGAAGGTCTCACAACAGAAAGCAGTGAGAGTCTTTCCCTGGTTTTATTCTTCAATTTCAGGGCAAATTTTCCTTGATGTTTCTTTTAGTCTCTGCCCTCTTTTTTTTTAAATCCAGTCTACCCTAAAGCTCTTTTTCACCCAGCACTTAAACTCAAGTGCCCCTTTGTTTTTCTCCTGTTTTTTTTTTAACCCATATTCATGGTCTTGATGTAGTTGGGGACTTGGATGGGCATCTCTTAAAGTAAAACTTAAAAATAAACCTTATTGTTCCTTCAGTCTTGGAGGTGGAACATTCCTAGGCCTATGTTGCTTGCTGACTGGTTGTGAGACCTTTGAAGAAGCTCTGGAAATGGCAGCTAAAGGCGACAGCACCAATGTTGATAAGCTGGTGAAGGACATTTACGGAGGAGACTATGAGCGATTTGGCCTTCAAGGATCTGCGGTAGCATCAAGGTAGAGACTGAGTAGCTAGGAGCAGTAGTGATTAAAAGACAAGGCAACCTCTCCACCCCGGCTGTTCATTTAGTTTTTTTGGTTTTTTTTTTTTTTTTATGCCAACCCACCAGCCTGGTGCAAGAATCTATGGGATTGGAGCTCAGACTTGATCTCCTGCCCTTGATGAAGCACTGAGATGTTTAATTCTTGATGCTTGTGCTTAAAATAAGGCAGCTTTGAAAGAAGGTTCTGGAAAACTTCAACAGTTTCCCCTGTTCCATTCTTGTCCAGATATCTAGAGGCATTTAAATTTTTTTTTCCCCCATTAATAGCCATGCTACTTTGTTCCTATTAAGAAAAGGGCAGCCAACCATTCATATCATAAGCCTGTCTGCTTGTAAACCACGGTAGCCAAGTCAGGTCACTTGAGCGTGATCAGAGTTGCTCATAAAGCTCTCCGCAGTACTTTGGTGGAAGCATGGGGCCTGCCTGAGGACGATTTTGAACACTCTCGCTAATATTTCCAACATAGCTTTGGCAACATGATGAGTAAGGAAAAGCGAGATTCCATCAGCAAGGAAGACCTCGCCCGAGCCACCCTCGTCACCATCACCAACAACATCGGTTCCATTGCTCGGATGTGTGCATTGAATGAGGTAAGGCCTTAACCAGGGAAAGCCGTGTATCATTCATAAACATCGTCTTTGGCAGTGCAGTCACTGTTGACCCTCACAAAACTCCGGATCCTTGGGAAACCTGCCCTCCAATGGAGTCACACCTTGTAGCATGTGAAGGGTGTGTGTTGGGGGAGTGAGAGGAGTATGTGTTTGCCTTTTAAGTAGGCACTGGATGAGAACAAAACCATCTAACCATGGAAGCATGGTAAAAATTGCCATCTATGCCGGAGCCTCTCCAGCCTCATGGGCACGCACTTATTGAAGTGCCTCCTGCCCAATAGTTGCAGGTAAACGATTCCACTTGCGATATGTGATTTTTCTCTCTGCTTTCAGCTTCTTTACAGTGTTGCCTTGTGGCATGGAGTTCAAGCAGCATTGTACAGGGCTATCAAAGCACAGAGAGCTTGCTGCAGCCGAGGCCAGCCAGGCAGAGCCCCAGGCACGAGAAGGGGCGGAGCTGGTGACAGACAAAGCTTTGGTAACAGGTTTTAAAACATTGCAGAATTCCTTTGGAAAGAATAGAACCCTTTTCTGAAATATGAAACAAGTCAAATAGACCAGCTCTCACTGAGCTGTGTTAGGAAGACAAGAAAGAGGAGTCGGAGCAAGGAATAGATAATAGGAGAAGTATTAAAGAGTCATCGGTAATAATGCTCCAGTAATAGTTTTAAAATACAAATTTTAATAGAAATATGACATACATACGAAAGAGGGTTCAAATCACAAGTGTACAGCCTGATGAATTTTCACTCGCACACTCGCACACACACACCTGTGTAGCCACCACTCAGATCAAGAAGCAACATTACAGGTCCTGCAGAAGCCCTTTCCAGCCCCCTTTCTGGTTGCATAGTGGCGTGTTAAACAAGATCTGAGGCAGTCTTTACCGCAGGTGGATGACAGCCCTGCCTTTGAACGCTGGCTGGGATTACAAGAGAGACACCCTCCTTTCACAGTACTGAACAGAATTTGTCACTGGCCCATGGATCAGGGTCATACTTTTTGTAAGTCCCCGTTTCAGCTGGAGTTTAAACACGAGGCTGGCATTTGGGTGAAAGAATGTATTCCAGAGACATGCCATCTCAAAGTCCACTGTGGTCATGAGACCCATTTTAACAGAGCATTTGTTTTTTGACTTCAACCTCTAAAGAGTTTTTCCAAGTAGCCAAACAAACCCTAAGACCAGCACGTGTGCAGTTGGCTGTACTCGTGGACTCTCAAAGTCCTCCTTGAATGTGCTGCCTCCTGCCCCACAGAGCAATAGATGCCCTTTCCCCTGCTTTCCACAGAGGCTGAGGAAGCCAGCAGGTCTTTTTACAGGTGTCGTAATCACTTTAGGGAGAGGGCAACTGATTTTATTTTTCACTTTTTATTTCAATTTCAATGCCATTTATTGTTGGAGTATAGCAAAAATGGCTGTTTGAAAGTGTAGCCAGGTTACATGCTTGTTGGAGGAACTGTTTTAGTTTCTGTGGCGTTGAATGAGTGAGGGGAATCACGGATCGCCCGGGGCAAGGGCTCGGTCAGCTGGCATCGTGCCAGCACAGGCTCCCTGTGGCCGCACAAGCAGCTGGCAGCGTCACGCTCCCCCGTGAGACGTGACATAGGTTCTTAAGCCATTGCTTTGCTCCCTGGGGTCACTGATTGGAGAAGCTTTGATTCCAGCCATAGAGAGACACCACATTTCCTGAATCTAAAATCTTTTTCTGTCATTATTGGAATGCTATGAAATGCTTCTCCATCAACTTAAAAATAACTTTGTTGTTCCTTTTTTTGAATAGAAAGTACAAACGCATAATACAGAGCCCTGAAGACACCAGAAGGAGGGTCTGCAGAGGAGTCACCATTTCCACCTGCTCCCTCAATTTTAACCTCACTAGAGGCAGCCATTGTTTTTAGGTTTTTTGTTTTGTTTTGTTTTCACTCTATATTGCCTGCAAGATAGGATAAACATATCCTTCCAAAGGTACCAAACTCCATATAAATTCTTTTTCTAAACAACAGGTTTTTTGGGTTTTTTTAAATTTTTGTTTTTCATTGAAGTGTTGTCAGTTTACAATGTCTAAACAAGAGTTTTACTGAGATAGAATCACATGTCCTACAGTTCACGCTCTACATACTATTTTACATCTTGCTTTGCTTGTTTGTTTGTCAACTTTTTGTTAGGAAATTGGTGAACATACATCATGGAGAGAGAAGAGTACAAAGAATCCCCATGTAACCATCAGCCCTGACCCAGCAGTTAGCAAGACCGCCACACATGCTCTGGTTTCTTCCTCCTCCTCTTCCGTTTTCTCCCTCTTGTGCTGAAATATTTGAAAGGCACCCCAGACATTGTGTCAGTTTACCCTACATACTTCAATATGCACTTTTGGAAATACTGCTTTTTGCTTTTGTACATGATAATTCATCTTGAGCTTATTCATGTGGGTATATTTAGAACTGCTTAGTTTTTAATGGCTGTATAGTATCCTAACATGTAGATATGCTATTCTTGATTTGATCAATTTCCTACTGATAGAGAGCATTATCTAGACTTTTGCTATTATTTAAAATCTGTAGTATATTTTATATATATATATATACATTGTGTGTATATATATATATAGTCTGTATATATATATATATATATATATATATATTTGGAAAACATTTTATATCATTTCATATACATCTAGGTATATCTATAGGATATATTCCTAGAATGGAAATTGCTGAGGCAAAGCATATGCTGATTGTAACTTTGACATAAATCCCCTCCACAGAGATGGGTCTAATTTATATTCCCACCAGCAAAGTGTACAAGTTTCCCTCAGACAGCTGTCAAACTTTTTGATCTGTTTCAATTTCATAGGTAAGAAATGCTGCCTGGTTTTAATTTGTATCTTTCTTCTTATAAGTGGGGCTGAGCATTTTCCATCTATTTAATAGCCATCAGCACTTCCCCTTTTGTGGGTGTGTGAACTATCCATACTGTTCACCCATTTTTTTTCTATTACATTGTTGGTCTTTTTCCTTATTGATTTGTAGGTAACTAATCCATCCTATTGATAGGTACTGAAACTATTTTTTATGCTTATTGCTTTCCATTTGGATTTGTTCATGGTGATGTTTTTCCCCCTGAATAAATACTTGATTTTTGAAGTAAATATAGCAGTCTTTTTTTTAATGGATTCTGAGTGTTGTATCTTTTCTTCTTCAACGTTATTTTTAAAAGGAAGTCTTTCATGTTTACTTCTAGTCTCTCTTACCTTTTTTTTTTTTTAACATTTATATCTTAGACCCACCTGGAATTTATTTAAAATGAGGAATATCCATTAGCTTTTAATGCCATTTCTATTTCTTCTGGCCTTCCACCAGAGAAGTGCAGGACTGAGGCTTTGAACAAGACATATCTCAGATGCCCTTGTTTTGAGGGAAAAGGTGAAACTCCTAATTTTAATTAAATTCCTCTTTAATCTGTTTCTTCTTTTGAGTATTCCCTGCCCCTTCTTAGTCTGGGCAGTTTGTGGCTACAGTTGTTATTTGTGGAAGCTTATTAAAACTGCCTCCCACCCTTCTACCCCCTGAAAATGTTCACAGTGGTTAATGATGCATTGTTAAAACTTGAGACAGTTAAAGGGCGATGTTCCCAGACCCTGATTACTCTTGATAGACTGAACAGAAAATAATGCCAGCTTCTAAGACTCTCCTCCCTTTGATATGAGTGACCACAGCAACTGGCTCTGTGAGTGAGTGCATGGTGAGCAGCCTCTGTGTGGTGGACCAGCTGAGCTCAGTGTGACGTGTGTGTTCAGAATGCATATCTGTATCCATGACAACAAAAACTGAAATACATTCTTCGTTATCGTATTATAACCCACATTTTGACCTAACAGGATAGTTCACCATGTATCCTAAAGGTAGAGACTGGGTATTGTTTCTTTTTTGGTTTCCCAGTGATTAGCACAGAGCAACCTGACCAAACTCGTTAGCTAAATAACCCATACCTTAGCCATTTTATTTATGAGTTGTAAATAATACTGATTTATAGATGGAAGTTTGGGGGATTGCGCAAGCAAATTTAGCTGAACTTGAACTCCAGTTGCAAGTTTACATATGAATGTTGAGAGCTGAATTTCTTGTCAGACCTAAGGCAGCCTAACATATTACCTGTAAACAAGCCCAGTGTCAGTCTGCCTCACCCAAGCAGAGTCTCACCCTTGTGTTCTTGTGGGACGCACTGTGAGGTTTGTTTGGCTTCATCTTGGAAATCCTGAAATAATTCCACTTAAAAAAAGAAATTCACTCTGCAAGATCCTGGAGTGCAACGATGTACAGAACATTGGGTCGTTGCTAAATGCTATTTTTATGCCATGGTTCAACTGTTTCCCTTTTCTCTTATTTTTTTCCAGAATATTGACAGAGTTGTGTTTGTTGGGAACTTTCTCAGAATCAATATGGTCTCCATGAAGCTGCTAGCATATGCCATGGATTTTTGGTCCAAAGGACAGCTGAAAGCTCTGTTTTTGGAACATGAGGTAGGTTGGGCTCACATGGACTTAATTTTCCTACATGGAAGTTTTTTGGGTTGTCTAAGGGATGGGCAGGTGCCTTCATTTGTATTTCTGCAAAAGGTAAGGAAGAACAATATATAAAATGAAAACTGTCTTATCCAACAGTCAGGAGTAGTCGTTGGTTAATTTTTTTTTAAATCAGTTAAAATGGATAATCATTAAAAAGTATCTCCCTACTTTCACCATTCTGTTTTAATACAAAATGTATAAATGTTCATTCATTCACCAATTTTTTGATGTAAGACCAAGGCCTATTTCTGAGCAAGGGTTCTGCCAGTCAGAGCTTGTAACTGTCCCCCGCTCCCCCATAATGCACAAGTATTAGGTACCTTCTTTGTTTTCTTGTTTGTTTCTTGAAAGTGGATCAAGAAATTAAAGATACTTATGAATCAGTTCAGTTGCAGAATCCTAGACTTCCCCCCCCAATCTTTCATATTCATTGTGCACCTAAATAGACAGCAGTGGTTTGTGATTACCTTTTCCAAGCTTTGTTTCATTTTTTCCCCCAATTTTATTGAGATATAGTTGACATACAACATTGTGTAAGTTTAAGGTACACAATATAATGATTTGATATGTGTATATATTGTAAAATGATTATCATAATAAGTTTAGTTATCATCCACCACCACATACTGATACAAAGATTTTTTTTTCCTTATGATGAAAACTTAAGATTTACTCTCCTAGCAACTTTCACTATTGTTAACTACCATTTTCATCTTCTTCAAGAATTCAACTGGATTTTCACAGAAGTGACCATTCATTTTGTACTCTTTGTATTGGTTTAGGTGGCATATAATTAAATCAGATGATTACATTAATAATACAACTGTCATAAACAAATTTGAGGAGAAACACAGCTGACTCTTGGCAAGTAAACAACCCAGCTGGTGAGAATCGACTTGCTTGGGCTACTAAGAGTAGGCCAGTGGCCTTGAGAAGCTGGTGTGCCTAAACGTGAGCCAGCCTTCCTAAAGAGAACTAGGGAGCTCGCCTAATTCAGAGAGTCCCTTATATCCAGTTTCTACACTAATACAAATCGGAGGTTTTCTAAGAGTGAGTGAGGGGTCCTCCTCTCTTCCCACCTCCTCTATCCCCGTTTAAAATTAATTCTACAAAACGATGTGACTGACAAGGGCTTAATTTCCAGAATATACAAATAGCTCATACAACTCAATAACAAAAAAACAAACAACCCAATCAATAAATGGGTGGAAGAGCTAAACAAACATTTCTCCATTGAAGACAATGAAGACATTCTCCAAAGAAGGCCAATAGGCACATGAGAAAATGCTCAGTATCACTAACTGTTAGAAAAATGCAAATCAAAACTACAATGAGGTATCACCTCACACCAGTCAGAATGGCCATCATTAAAAAGTCTGCAAATAATAAATGCTGGAGAGGCTGTGGAGAAAAGGGGATCCTCCTACATTGCTGGTGGAAATGTAGTTTGGTGCAACCATTATGGAAAACAGTATGGAGATTCTGTAAAAAATTAAAAATAGACTTACCCTATGATCTAGCAATCCCACTCCTGGGCATGTATCTAGAGGGAAGTAAGCCAGAAAGAAAAAGAAACATACCATATGATATCATTTATATGTGGGATCTTTAAAAAATGACACAAATGAACTTATTTACCAAACAGAAACAGACTCACAGACATAGGAAGCAAACTTCTGGTTTACCAGCAGGGAAAAGGGGAGGGCGGGTGGAGGGATCAATTGGAAGTTTGGGATTTGCAGATACTACTTTACATGCAATAGATAAACAGCAAGGTCCTACTGTACAGCACAGGGAACTATATTCAATACCTTATAATACCTTACAATGAAAAAGAATATGAAACGAAATATGTGTATGTATATATGTATAACTGAATCACTATGCTGTACACCAGAAATTAACACAATGTTGTAAACCAGTTATACTTCAATAAAAATTTTTTTAAATAAAAATAAATAAAATCAATGCTATAGAGAGTAGTAACTGTTTATCACAGGAGGTACTTAATGCCTTGAGTGTATTGCAGCAGACAGAACATTGGGAAAACTAGTATCATAAATTTCAATTGTAATGAATAACTACTGTGGCATTTTTCTCATCTCCAAACTAAATTATTCATTTGAAAAGTTGCCGATGCATTTATAAGTTATTTAGAGCTCTCTAAACTTATTTTTTGTTTTTATCAAAGCACATAAAACAATAGGAAGTTAAATACTAAATAGTTTTAAAGCTCAGTGATAGAAATTAATACAAAAGAAAGTTTTTGGTTTTGTTTTTTTAAGCAGGCCAAGGTACGAAGTGCTGTAACGTTTTTGTAGGGGGTAAGGGCAACAGAGTCTCAGAATTTTCACTCCCCCTCCCCCAACCAGAGCAGCTCCCTTTTTATCTGCTTATTTATCGATTTTCCTTGTAAGATTTTGTTGGAAAAAAAAAACAATTAAAATGAAAAAAGAAACCACTCTTCTAGTCCATCTAGTGCTGCCAGATTTAGCAATTCAAAATACAGGACAGTTATTCTACCTGACATTTATTTGTGTTTTATTTGGCAACCCTAAGTTTAGAGCTTCTTGGACTAAGTCAGAAAACAAATCCTGGAAGCCATCAGGGATTCAAAGCCATCTACAAGGGCACCCAGGTAGTTCATTGATGGTAAGATATGGGATGAGATCCAATGTTTGAGGGAAACCCAGTTCTCTGGGTACAAATGCATATCACTTTGTACAAGCTTAGGTCTCTGGGTAATGGCTTTGGTTTGGATCATAACTCAGTCTCTGTGGCCAGTGACAGTGGAGCATTTTTATATCTCCTTGTAAATATTTCTCAGAGAATCATTGGCATGCATAGGTTCACTCTGGCTCGGGCAGGTCGTACTGGAGGATATTATGCAGAGAGAACTTTTGAGAGGGTTGGTGAGGCGGCTTTCCTGCCCTGCCTCGGAGTCAGCACTCACTCAGTCTCTCATTCATTCAGCTTGTCCGAGTGAGCATCTCTAAGAGAAGGCGGCTAGCCACGCCGTTCAGAGCACAGCCTCTCACCGACTTGGAGACCCTAGGCAGTGACTCTACCTCTCCATTTCTGTCTGTGTTTGTAAAATGGGGTGACAGGAGTATTTGTCTCATAAAGTTATTGTGTGAAGA
The DNA here is from genome assembly GCF_048564905.1 of Vicugna pacos. NCBI lineage: Eukaryota > Metazoa > Chordata > Mammalia > Artiodactyla > Camelidae > Vicugna > Vicugna pacos. Next base: position 68,548,935 of record NC_132997.1, on the reverse strand, counting down.
TTGAGCATGCATGTTAAGTGCTTAGAATAATTTCTGGCATATAGCGAGAGCGCTCGATAAATGTTAGCTGGTGGCGGTGGAGGCAAAGGTCCTGCCATGGGGTGTTCTGACATCTGCCACCCATTTCTGCAGTAACTAACTGGTATATCAGGCAGATAGCAGAGGAGCAGAGTCTCCTACCTTTTGGAAACCAGGTTCTCTAAAAATTTCTATTTTTCGATTTCTTTCATTGTCACAGATACTTGGGGTTTTCTTTTACAGATGAGCAAAATGTTGCTTGGACTGATTTAGATGCCTTCCCAAGATCTACTGAGAGACGCTTACAGTGAGACAGTACACCTCTGAAGTCACAGAGATTTGGGATTGAGCCCTGGCCTAAGTCATATGACCCTGAAAGAGTCATTCACTTTATTACCTTCTATTTCTCATCTGTGGAATGGGGGTAATAATGCGAATCTTGCCATGACAAGGATTCAGATGAACTAATCATGCTACTAAAAAGACCCAGCACTGATGTAGCACACACTATGGTGCCAGACATTTTTATAAGCCCTTTACATCAGTTTACTTATTTAATGTGTATAAACAGGTAGATATCTAATACATGCTCTTATTATTATTGTTATCATTATCATTATTATTATTATATCATGTTTCTTGGCAGAGTTCAGGTTTTAAATTTCCCTTATCTACAGCAGTAGGGGGCAACATTCCTAGAATTGTTAAAAAAAAAAAAAAAGAAAAGAAAAGAAAAACAATAGGAATTTGGCTAAGGTTCAGGAAGAATCATACAGAAGTTTTCCCCTTGTTGTTGTAGGGTTACTTTGGAGCTGTTGGGGCACTGCTGGAACTGTTCAAAATGTCTGATGACCAGTAGAGATGAGCCATGGATGGAACAGCCTTCTGTGCGAACAGGGAACCGAGCTCTGCTGCTGGAGAGGGTGAAAGCCACTGTGGGATGGAAGCCAAGCCATTATGGAAGATGAACCTGCTGGATTTGTAAATACTTTAAAATCCTTCTAGCTGATCGTTTACTTTGGATTTTGAGCTTATGATTCAAATTGGGGAATATAAGAGTTTTTTTCTGTATACTGCATTTAAAAAAAAATTTGTGCAGTGTAGCCAAACCTACCAATTTTATGCATTGACTTTGAAAAATGGTATGATGTTTAAGAAGGACCTGAAATGTAAGTGCTGTTTATTTTTCTTCTGGGGTTTACTGATCAGTGTGGTAATTTTAACTTCATTTAGTAATTACTCTAGGAGATTTTACCTTTACTTATATTTTTCATGACGTTTCATGATTTGCTGTTGGTTTCAAATGAAACTACAAATCTGGCACGTTTTACTGTGAACACTATTTTGTTTGTTCGTTTACCTGGTTTTTTTTTTTTTTTTTGGTCTTGTTTTTTTCTGTTTGAATGTCTTATAGAAAAAGAATCCTTCCCCCTGTTTCTGTCCTTGGATGACTCCCTGTGCCCCTCAATATCATTCTTTAATGTAATTGTTCATTTTTAATCAAGGTGCTGACCAACTCAAGACAAAGTAAAGCATGAGGTCTAAAGCTCTCAAAAGTGCCCTTGAAGAAGAAACTCTGAAAAAGTGTTCATGAGTTTAGTAAGTCCAGCAAAAGCTGAAAATTATATGCAATTTTGTCTCATCCCTTATGAATATACCACGTTGTGTTGGATTTATTTTATATTAGGTTATATTAAATTGAAATGTTCAATGATGAAATGTCCTCGTTCGTACACAGCATATGAATGGCAGCAAATCTTTGTGCCAGATGTTGGAATTTACAAGGGAAAGTCTCCCAGAGGAGTAACTGTTCACATCGGGAGGTTCAGGAGAAGTCATGGGTTGAGGTGTCATGTAGTAATAGCTATGTGTTTTGTACATGTACGTACCTAGAAGCTTTGTAACAAGGCATCTTAAATAATAATAAAAGTTTTTTATTTGAAATATTTTAAGCTGAAAACTATTTCAATCCCACTTTCTAAAATTAAAAAAACAATTGTGATACTGATCTCTTTTTTTTTCTGTTTGAAACATATTTACCTGATGGGTAACTTTCAAATGAGAATCTTGTACCAATGTTGAAACACATGAGATCTAATGATTAGGAACTAATTAATCTTTTGAATTGAGCATATTGTTGAAAGGGATTTTTGAAGGGCAATATAATTGCTCCATGATGAAATTTTCCTTGTCTGCCTTCTCGGCACCATCTTTGATTTCCATATCTTCAAGTCTTGAAGAAGTTGTAGTTAATTGAAGTATTCACTTGTCTGGTTGAAATAAAGCCTGTTTCTGTTGTGATTTTTTTAGTGTATATGTTATTTTTCATTTCTTAATCTTCATGTCCATATTATCTGCTTTTATACCATAAAATGAATGTGTGTTGTATTTTTGCTACTCTGCATTTCATAATATGAGACATTCACTTAAGTGTGGTAAGGTCCAAAATACTGTGTCTTCAGTTGATGCTGAAGTCTATGCAGGGTGTTTTTTTTTTAATATAGCTTTATGTTTCTTATAGAATTGATTCCTTATTCCCCAAAGATCACTACTACATTTGATAATTCCAAAAGAGTTTCAAAATTTGGTCGTCACAAGTACATTTGATCAACTTCCACCTGGCTTAAAAAAAATTCAGTGGGGTGGGTATAGCTCAGTGGTTAACGTACATGCTTAGCATGCAGAAGGTCCTGGGTTCAATCCCCAGTACCTCCATTAAAGAAAGAAACAAACAAACCTAATTACCTCCCCCTCAAAATAAACAAAAGTGAATAAATAAATAATTTGTAAATGCTAAAAAAAAAAGTTCAAGCAACTAAGATGTTCTGGAAAAAGATCAGTGTAAAAATCCACAATTATCTGGGATAGTGCCTTTTTTTAGACAGTTCTCTTCAACCAAGCCTACTCTCATCTGTCAGGGAACAGCAGCCTCTTGGATCATGGTTCTGCAAAATAAATCAGGGCAAGTTAGTGTGATCACATAATTGTTTTAATTATCTGGAATCACTTGATCTCTCATTACAAATGTTTAAAACATTGGTTTAGCTGAGGAAATAAATTATTCCATTGTACAAATATCAGTGAAATGTTGGCTACTTATAGCCAGCTTTTTTTTGGTTTTTGGTTTTTGTTTTACAATGAGGGACTTGTAGCCTGAGGAGTTTTTTTACAATCATTTGAATTTTTTTACAATCATTTGGCTTAACATCATGAAGAAACTTGACAAGACTAAAGAATTTTTGTCTTGAACTGCGTGAAGTCAGGGTGGCCAGGTGATCCAGAGTATGGCTTTTGGTTGTGAGACAGGTTCAGTTTGCATCCAGCTCCGCTACTGACAAGCTCTGTGGGCAAGTGGCTAACCCTCTCTCTAAACCCTAGTTTCCTCACTCATAACGTGCGGCAAAGAGTAATTTTTACCTACATTTTCAAAGAGCTTAGCACAAGCGCTGACACATGGTAAATGCCTCATGAATGCTTGCTGTACTGAAAAAACCAGATGTTTTTAAACTAATGCATTAAATTGGTGATTTCTAACCTTCTGGAATGTGGGGAACCCATCTGAACATTACTGATCACACTTTGGAATACTCTACACATGTTTTGTGGCAAAGCTATTAATGTGTTTGATTACAGGGTACTACCCCTACTAGGGGTTAAGTAGGGAACAATTCTGAATTTTGAAACACATCTGGTCCCGAGTTTCAGATACGGGGATTGTGGAAATATTTACTTGTGTTTCAACTCATGTAGTATACATGGATTCAAAGTCCCTTTGTTGGGAATCATTGTCACAGGTAATTTATACCTGACATCATTCAATCATACAAGGACTATCAAGAAGTTATTTTGTGCCAGGAAGGAGCTGAGGAGGCTAGGCGGAATAGAATACAACCCCTGCTGTCAGGCAGTGGGGGAGGGAAGTCTTAAACCAACATGTGCAATTAAGTATCACAGGTGTCATTCATTCATTCACAAATACTTACAGCAGTGAGCAAAACAAAGGACCATCCTCACAGAGCTTATATTTTAGAAGGAAAGACAGACACATTACTAATTACATAATATAATGTTAGGTCAGTACTACAAAGAGAAAAAGTGAGGTAGGAGGGCTAGAGAGGGAGGTCGTTCTATTTAGAAAATGAGAAGGGGAGACACTTTTTGTGTTAGAGTGCGCAAGGACAACCTCTCTTAGGAGGTGAGGTTGGAGCAGAGTTGAATGAAGTTTGAGAACACACCGTGTATAATACCCGGGGGAAATTTTTTTCACTCCTGAAAAATGTGACGGGAGGTTTTGAGGAGCTGTAAGGAGGCTGCTGTGCTTAGAGCAAACAATGGAGAGTGGCGGGAATGCAGTTTTAAGAGTAGCCACGAGCCAGGTCCTATCCGAAGTCCACAGGTGAGGGTGGAAAGCGGCACTTGAAGGAGGAGTGGTCCCTTCTCCTGGAGGAGAGTAAGGAAAGTTTTCATAGAGTCTTGGTAGGGAGGGGGGTAGGTTTATATATATATATATTTTTTTTCTTTTAATGGGGGTACTGGGGATTGAACCCAGGGACCCCGTGCATACTAAGCATGCACTCAACTACTGTGCTACATCCTTGCCCCTAGTTTTCATCGAGTCTTAACCAACAAGTAGAGACCGCCGAGCGGAGCAGGAGGGGAGGGCTTCCCAAGCAGAGAGAGCAGATTGAGAGAAGAAACAGCTTGGCCTTTTCAGGAAACTGGATTCTGTTTGCTTCAGCGGGAGTGTGGTCAGTGAGAGAAACCAGATACAGGTTGAGGAGAAAAAAAGGTCGATTATGGAAGGACTCGTATTCCATGATAAAGATGGTCTTTTTTGCAGTCGGTGTGGGGTCATCAGAGAGTTTCCAGTAAAATGAAACTAGAGTTGATCTGGCTTCAAAGTGTTTAGTGAGTAGGAAGGTTTCAACACCAGCGATCACCATAAACTCCATTACTGGTGAGAACTGTTTAGAGACAAGGCACTTTTCCTCCCGGTGATTAGAAGATGATCCTCCCAAATTTGTTGAAGAAGATTTAATGAATGCACATTTTCTTCTGGGTCTACCAGGTGCTCACTCATTCACCCTTCATCTTTTAAACTTTGACCAGATGCCTATGATCTGGGAGGCTGGGTAACATTTAGTATACGTTCACTTGTGAATAAGACAGCAAGATCCCTGCTTTCACTGAGCTTACATTCTGGTGAGGGAAATTGACTTTAAGGACATAGACCAATCAATAAACAAGAAAATAATCCGATAGTAATAACTTCTATGAGAGAAAGAAACACAGTGATGCGATAGGAAAGAAAAAGACTTCCTTGGTCAGATGGGCATGAAATACAAATATGAATTAAGTTATGGCCTCAGCTTCTGAGGAGTGACAGTCAAGTTCATCTTGCTTTCGTTCATTACCACCTCCTTAATGAAAACGAAAGATTTGGGGTGAAGCAGTTTGATAACTAATCCATTTTTTTAACTTAGAGTGTTTAGTTTACATATGTATTTAAAACCATATGTTGCATGAAATGATATATTAATTTAGTAATGCATCTTTTTTTCCTAGTCACTCATTTGCTGAAACAATATTATTTGAATTTTCATTACCAGTACCTTTGTCCTGACCAGAGTCATTTAGTAGCTTCTAGAGCACTTCAAGTTTGACACACAGCACTTTTAAATCTGTGAGTGATATTGACACTGGATTCTTTTTAACCAAATGATAGCACCTGCTCCCATAATGGACTCAATTGCTTGTTTCATTCTCCAAAAGCTGTATATTGATAATGCCACTATTTGTGGAGAGCCTTTTTTTTTTAAAGGCTAGCTTACAAGTATTCATCACATGTAATACAAATATAAAAGCAAATTTTTACTAAAATTCTTTGCCTCTTTATATAACTCACTCACATTCCAAACTAGAATTAATTGAAGTAATTTCAGTTACTGTCACCAAACAATTCTCAACCAGTCCCCAGTGAGAATTCATTTTTTTTAATTTTTTTTTTTTATTTCAACAAGCTTTACATGCACGTAACCTAAGAAGTCAGATAGTTTTGTTGCCGATGGACGCAACCGGTGTTCCAGGTTCTTGTCCCGCCCCAGGAAGAACTCAGAGACAAGACTTAGAGGTTAAAAAAAGGTGAAGTGAGGATTTATTAAAGGATGGCTAGTACACTCTCAGGGGAGAGGGGGCAGTCTCAGATGAGCGGCTGCCCTGAGTTTCTTTGGCAAATTAGTTACATAGGGTGTAAAAATGAACGGGCAGAATATTCACTGGGGAGGGAAGGGTTTGGGGTCATATTCCCTGATAATCATCCCAACTCCACCTTCCCAAACGGAGGAGGGATTTTTGTCCTTATTTAGTCTGGATCGGAAGTGTCATGGCGTCGGTGCATGATGGGTACTTCTGATCTGCAAGGCTAATTTTATTGAAATGAGAGCATAATGAGCAAAAGGTTACATTCGGACACTAGAAATTCTGGCCTTTTCTCACCTTTCTTTGTTCTTCTCCAGGCCACTTGTCATCCCAAAAGGCATGATCCCTTATCAGCCCCAAGGTTCCTGCTTTTCTTTCTCTGCCCAGGGACCCCTGCTGCTTACATGACGTGTGGTTTCCTGCATTTGGCCTGTGTCCCTCCTTTCTGCCGAATTCCTGCCATTTGGTCTGTGTCCTCCTTTCTCTGCTCATATCTAGCTGTCTGCCTGCTCTAACAGTTCCACAAGACTATGAAAAGTAGCAGTACCCATGTTTTTTCTTTCTTGTTTTATTTCACCATTTTGAGCATAGCAGCTTCCCAGGAAAGGGTAGGGTGATGAGGGTAACTTTTTTTTTAAGTGCCTGCATGTCTAAAACTTTCTAAAAACATTTTTATTCCACCCTTACACCGGACTGATCGTTTGGCAAGGTACAGAATTTTAGGTTAGATATTATTTTTCTTCAGAATGTTGAAGGCATAGCCCTATTACTGCCAAGCATCCACTACGGTTGTGAGAAAACCTGATGCCCTTCTGGCTCCCGATCTTTGTATGTGACCATCCCCCACCCCACCTCCCTTTCCTGAAAGCTTTTAGAAATTTTTTGACTTTCAAGTTTCAGCTCCAACATGTATAAAGCTTGGGATTCATTGCTCCCATCCTCGCAAGAAAAAAGCTGAACAAATTGAAAAATCAAAAACTTTTCTTGGACCCATCAGATAATTGAGGTCAGAGGGCAAACCACCACTTCGAAACCTGAAGAGACAGAAAGATAAAGAAAATCACAGCTGAAATCAATTTACGTAAATGGTCATTTTTGACAACTTGGTGGAGGCTGAGTGTGGACTAATATAAGAGTGAGAAATGTTTTGGGGGCTACAGCTTTAGCAGGGGTCTCCATAGTTTCATGGGTTGTATTTCCAGGAGCCCCACCAGGTTCTCACGGTGACGAGCCAAGAAAAATCCCTTGTATCTCCAGCAGAGTGAAGAGGAAAGTAACCATTTTGAAATACATGCAGCATATTAAAGGGCTGCTTCCCAGGAGACAAGAGTTTATCAGGGATTTAATCTCATCTCCGGGGGGAACAGCAATTACCCAGCTTTAGCCTCCTCTCGCCTTCCTAGTTCATCTAAGGCAGGACGGGGGACGGGGTGCAGCTGGGGAGGGAAACGGGGAATGGGAATGCTAGGAAACGCTTGTGAAAATCACAGCCCTGGAACACAGGTCCACTTAAAGACAGATTTAATCATAAGATTACGGATGCTTCCTCTCCTCACATCTTGCACCACCGCAATAGGGGTCTATAGTATAACAGATGCAATGGATTGCAGACTCTATGCAATTAGAAGTGATTAGGGAAACCCAAAGTCAATAGAGGAGTCAAAAGCAAGGACAGAGGAGCAGGGGAAGGGCATAGCTCAAGTGGTAGAGCACATGCTTAGCATACAGGAGGTCCTGAGTTCTGATCCCCAGTGCCTCCTCCAAAAATAAATCAAGCCTAATTACCTACCCCCACCACCAAAAAAGAAAAGGACATCAGAACAAGAAACATTAAACACAGCCCATCTCTAGCCAGATGACCATAAACCTCATACTAGAGGCCTTTTAACCTGTTTCTCAATAGAAGACTAAAAGGCAAGGAAAAAAACAGCCTGAAGAGATAAAGTCAGCCATGATACTTATTACATGGATGAACCTTGAAAATACTATGTTAGGTGAAAGAGAGTCACAAAAGACCATTTACATAAAATGTCCAGAATAGGCAAATTCAGGGAAGTAAATAGTCAATTAGTGGTTCCCTAGGGCTGAAGCTCCGGGAGAAATGAGAAGTTACTGCTAAAAGTTATGAGGTTTTGTTTTTAGTGTTGAAAATATTCTAAAATTGATTGAGGCGGTGGTTGTACAACTCAATTAGAAATCATTGAATTATACATTTTAAACGAATTAATTAAATGGTATGTGAATTATGTTTCCATAAAGCTGTTTTTCAAACACAAATCAAAGTTGAAAGTTGAAAAACTCCTTGAACTATATAGCACAAAAGTGAAATTATGTATGTTAATTGGATGTTCTTTATTTTAACCTAGCTGGTGACATTTTTCAGTTTTGTAAAATATTCTACTCTTGTGTTTGCTTTTCCACCTTCTTTTCCCTGTGCATTCCTTGAATTATCCCATTTCTAGACATAACACCCAGGCGCACTTAGTCAAATCTGTGTATCCCAAAGCTGATGTGGTTACAAGGATAGATAATAAACACCCGCAAAAATAAATGTCAGCAGCCTCAGCCCCATTTGTCTCAGTTTTAGTTTTTTAAACAAATGGGTTTCCTTTTAAATTTTTGCAGTTATAGCTTACGAAGACGTGTTTAAAAATTTCCCTTAGGTTTTAAAGCAACTAGAAAGCATTGGACTTTTTTTTATGTTAGACTTTTTGTTCTCTCTTCTCCTCTCCATCACTCTGTTCGTGAAATTTGCCATTGCTATTTTAACCAGGTTCGGCATCTAAAGAATTCACGCCATTTGGCTGCCGTGACACGGTTAATGAATTATGTCTATTTTAGCACGTTCCGTAAGTGAGGCAGGTGGTCTACGTCTTCTTGTGTATCTTTAAGAGATACTTACATTGTAATCTGAAAGAAAACTTATATTTTAAATTACTTGTTTTCCATTAACTACTCAAGTTTATTTACCTTTACATATTAAATTTTTTCGTGGTATGTTCTCAGACTATGTTTCTAGCCTTATGTTTTGTGTGTGTGTGTGTATATAGGGTGTATTGGGGAGGAGATCAGCCCCAACTTAATCCAGCAAGTGATAGATCTGGAGTTTATATTAAAACCATAATTTACGCAGAGTATATTTTTAAATTCAGCAGTTAAACAGTTTGTCAAATGCCACATTATTTAAATATAGGCCAAGAATGTTTTTGTATGAAGCTCCACAAGTGTGTGGGCTGAAATTAGACAAGTGAAATGGGATGGTGAATGTTAAACAGGATTATTTTTAAGCATTCTCCGTTGGGGTTTGATTACTATTTCTACTGGATTTATAAATTCTGAAACAAGCAGTCACTCTTGTCAGTCTGTTCATGCGCCAACATCAACATTGAATTTATCAAGGAGTTATTTATGCAATGTTTAGACAGGCAAAATGAAATGGAGAAGGGAGGCGATTCTCTGTAGATCCGACCCACACAACTTTCGGCAACTGCAGAGAAAATGGCTTGGTTGTCGAGAACAATTGAGTTTTGTTGATTGTGCCCTGAACATTTAGTTAATTATGCAATTCTCCCCACTCCTTAGCCTGTGTTTCTACACTCCATGCCTGACCTCAGCTGTCCGTGGCAGTCATGGCTGTGGTCATTAATTAACCATGATGACTGCCTCGGCAAAATCAAGCTGTAAGGGTCCCTGTCTGCTAGAATGCTTGCTCTCAGAGGACCTTAGGGACCATTTCATCTGTGGCATAATTTGTTTTAGCGGCGATCAAGAAAGATATTACCAAGACATAACCTCCCTTGGGTATAAGAAATGAACCTTTTTAAAAGGGTATATGACATTAAGATTTGTTTTAGCGAGAAAACGCCAAACTCTGCCTAGTTTTTGGATGCCAAGTGAATCCCAAATATACTGGCATGCCAACTTTAAGATGTAGAGATTCATTAACTCATTATATAATGTTAATTATTGAATAATTACTGCTCACGTTTTAATGTCAGCATCCACTCATCAATCCACTGCTGCAAAAGAGAATTTGGAAGCAATAGTGGAGTCTTACATTTCAATTCAGAAGAAGTTGATTTTGAGCATTCAAGTGGTAAGTTGCAAAACTATGCTAAAAGCTTTGCCCAAAGCAAGGTTACCAAGTATGAGAAGTAGAAATTATTCTTTTTGCTTTTATTCTAATTTTTAAATTCCTAAAGAAATGTTGAACAACTGTTGAGGGAATATCAGTTAGGAAGGTGCCAAATTATTATCCTGCTTTGAACTCTCACAGTTCTGACCTGGCACTAGATGAAGAGGGAGGACTTGGGATAGAGAGACCTTTACTGTCCTTTCAAAACTGAGCTTCTGTGATTCTAAGAGTCGGGCTCTGAGCCTGCCCTTCACAAAGTTATCACATGGGAATAAACGATGTTTACACAGAAAAGAGTTCATTACAATTACAGCTATGAGGGATTAAGCCTTTCATGGGCTTGATTCTTCCAGTACATGACCTCCTTTAAGGTACCCAGAAAATGAACAAGGTAGGGTTCCTGTCTTCATTTTACAGAAAAGATTGAGGCTTGGAGAGGAACATGATCATGTACCAGTCATCAAGAATCCTGAGATGGCCGTCTGGAAAAAAATCAAGGCATCTCTGAGTCCCCATGGCCCAGATTTTTGCTTCCATTTTCCATAAGGGGTTGTATACAGACGCCATGTCTGACAGTGTAACTAGCACTCCTGTCATTCATCTCAATGAGATTTCTTCATGCTTAGACTCAAAATTTCACATTGGCTGGTCTGAGGTCCTCGCTTAAGGGCCTTCCTTCTTTGTTATTCAGTTAATGTCAACACCCCTACTTGGCCTTCTCTCTTCTTCTCTTTCATCATTACCTCCACCACACTCTGCACAAACATTGATACCAGACTTGTATGTAGTAGAGTGCATAGAAAACAAACAGCAAACAAAAGCTTATTGACTAAACTTTGATGTGGTTAAATAATATGTATCTCATCTTGTCCAGGAAGAAATACTTGAGTCAACAAAATACTGACTTGTCATTGTGAAGACCCAGGCCAAAATTCTTTTTTTGCAAAATGAAACAATGATTGATTTCTACACCAATTTTCTCTAAAATGATTTGAAATAATTGCTATTTTAGTCAATAACTTACATTTCTTAGCTCTGATGTTACTTTTTTTTCTGAAGTATAGTTGATTTACAATGCTGTGTTAGTTTCTAGTATACAACATAGTGATTTAGTTATACATAAATATATATATTCTTTTTCATAATAGGTTATTGCAAGTTATTGAATATAGTTCCCTGTGCTATACAGTAGAACCTAGTTGCTTATCTATTTTGTATACAGTAGTTTGTAGCTACTTATCTCAAACTCCTGACTTCTCTCTCTTTCTGTTTCCCCTCTGGCAACCATAGATTTATTTTCTGTGTCTGTGAATCTGTTTCTGTTTTGTAAGTAACTTCTACAGCAACACGGATGGACCTAGAGATGATCATACTAAGTGAAGGAAGTCAGACAAAGACAAATATCATATGTTATCACTTTTATGTGGAGTCTCAAAAAAATGACCTAAATGATGTTACTTTTAAAAATTTATATTTCTCATAAAACAGTTCATCTTGATGTGATTTTTTTAAACTAATCTTTCAATTACTAAATTTTGCAAAAGAGGTATATAGAAATGTTGGTATTTGGCTTTTAGTATTTTTATTAGATTTTAAATTTTTAGTGGTAATGTAATTTTTAGTTTCATCAAATAAACCTCTTTTCAATAACTAATTAATTTTTAAATGAGTTATCACTTTGTCTCGATTATTATTTATATTAAGAAGAGTTTGTCTTCTAAATCCATCACCATCGTTAAAGATAGTTGGAAAGGAAATCTTGATTGAGTTATTTTCAGTCCTGTTCAATTTTTTTTGGTCTCTAGAAATGATGTAGGTCAAAGACAGTTTTCTTTTTTAAAATAGAATCCTGTGTTCTCAATAACTCAGCCCAGCACAAAAGCTTAAGTAATTGTAACATCTCAGATGTCAGATGACATTTATAGAAGGAGATGTCAGAATACAGAGTATCAAAGTGTGGTGGAGGCCAATATGCCCCAGAATAACCTGGAGAGTTTGCTTAAAATGCCTGTTTGAGGCCTTCTCCTCACACTTGAATCTGAATCTCTGGGAGTGGAGTCCCAGAATGCATTAAAAAAAAATCTTCTTAAATAATCCTTAAAAACCTAAAATTTGAGAATCACTGTCTTAGAGGTTATGTTACTACCAACGTTAAAAATTGTATTTAAAAAATCATATCCACACTGGAAACAAACCTTCTTCAGTCTCCAGCAGGTGACACCCAATGCAGGAAACAGCACTGTTTGATGATCAGCTACTGATGAAGTAAGCCTGACTGCTGTCTCTGTGTTCAACACGACGACACCACATAGACGTCCATCAGCCGTGGCCACTACCTAATGACCGGCACCCCTCAAAACAACAGACACAAACTGTACAGTTTTGTAGCCTGGTTTTCGGTTTCTGTTCCACTCCCACATTTTTCTAATACTTCCTTTGGCATTCTGAGTTCAGTTTGCAGGGTGGAAGGAACGTCTTCGCTGGGCAGTTACTCTGCTTACGACTGTCCGAGGTTCGTCTCAGGTGAGCCACTGTCCCCTCTCCAAGTGTGGAAGTGACAAAAGACACCTCCATGAAGTCAGCCTGCACTTACTGTTGCTGTCACCTCTGATTACTGAACGAACACTTCGCATTTTTGCAGTGCTCTCTAAACACACTGGAGACTTTAAGGACAATTTGCGCAGAAACTTAAAGATCCCTTTTCTTCCCTGAAGACCTTTATACTAACTGGCAGAGGCAGCACTGTGATATAATTATTTTAGGCTATAGAACACAGCCATCATGAAGTCTCGCTACACCTAGGGATCCTTCAAATTTTCTCCAACAACAGCACAAACCTTTGACCAAAACCCTCATCCTTCTAGCAGACAGCATGTTCATCAAGGGCTCCATGGCAGAAGTTAAGCTACTAAATTCAACAAGAATTTGTTAATCACCTCTCATGAGCCTGGCTCTGTGTTTCATCCCCAGTCCCATCTCTGGGTTGGCAGAATCCAAGGCTCTATCAGTATCTTGAAAGATGTCTTTCCATTTCCCCCAAATTTCACTTCTTTAAAAAAAAAAAAGTAGTGCTTCTTATGAATTGAGAAGAGAGGAATTGTTGTTCTAAACTCTTCAGGCTCTGAAATGTCAAAATTCCCATATGACTGCAAATCACTTATTCACCTGGGTATTTCGGTATTTTTACAAAGCTCTGTTAATTTCCAGTAGATCCTGGAAATTACTCTGAAAACATGTACCATATTAAATTAAAAATCATTAAAATAAACATATTGTCTCCCCTCCTACTATGTAATTGCTAAAAAATTTTCTCCCCAGGGTCATGTAATTTATTTAGAACCAGAAACATGTACCCCCCATCCCCCCCACTCAGAGGTGAAAGTGAAGTGAAAATACAAAGGAAAAAAGCTGACGTTTTGTTTTGGCTCCGTAGACACTCTCTTATTCTGAAAGTACAAGGCCAGACATTTTGAAAGCTTAAGGCATGTATATGAATCATTTCACTGCAAAAGTATATACACTTATCTACGTCAATGTCTGTAGAGCTATTTTGTGGACTTTCAATGTGTTCTTAGATTGCTATTATATCTTATCATTAATAAATATTTATATTATATTAAAAATTCTATTCAAAGCAAGCTTTTATTAATTGTTGACATACTGGTGAGTGTGGCTTGCCCCTGGCATGGCTTTCTGCCAGACTTTGCTGCAGCTGCTGAGGGCACCACGGTGGATGAGACTGGCTCTGCTCGGGCTGGCCGGGGCTCCTGGTTGCAATGGTTGCAGGTGTGCTGGTAGGTGGGTCTAACCCTCTGGAGTGGGAGTTGGGGGAGCTGCTGGTCTGGGTGAGGCCAAAAATTGGGTGTAGAGAGGTGGGAGCCCCTCCGGGGCAGCATCAGTCCCAGGTGAGCCCACCTGCTGGGTTTGGCATGGTGGGAGCTGCTTTGAGGAGGCACCAGCTGGGACAGGTCTGCAGGGGAATGCTGGGATGGGGTGAATGACGTTAACAAGGTAGATGGTGCACGTCAGATACGGCACTCATTTGTGTGCTGTGCCAGCTAGGTAGAGGGAGAATTTAAAAAGTGGCACCTTCACGAGTTTATGCCCTCAGATAGTGTCCCAACAGATTCCTGCCCCTTCGGCACTCCACGTAAAATTAGTCAATGAATCTCCTTTGTGTATGACCTATAGGCAATTTTCATCCTGCTGCCTCTGTGCTGTGAGTTGGAGTGGGTGTTTGTGTGTTAGTTCTTCAGAAATCTCAGTTTCCTACAGCCTTCCAGCTCTCCTGGATATAAGCCCCACTTGTTCTCAAAGCCGTGTGTCCCAGGACCTTGTCTTCCTGGTGCAGGTCCTCCAACAAGAAGCCTGAGGTCTGACACTCTTTCATTATCTGTCAGTCCCCCAGGAGTTGGGACAGTTGAGGGGTGAAGGAGGTCAAGTTGCTGCCTTCTGGCTTGGATGGCCTGCAGGGAGACTAAGGAGAGGCCTGTCACACAGACCGCCAGCTCACATTGTTAAGGCCAACAAAAAACTGGACCGTGATGCAAGCCAATCGCCTCCAGAAAAAATCCTCCTCATTGATTGTCTTCCCTTTCGTACTCCTCACATAGTTTAAGGCACAGGTCGGAGACCATGATGTTTTTAGCATAAACCGGGCCTACGTAGGATGACTTCTGAAGCAGACAGGCCATCCTTACTTTATGCATCCTTCCTATAGCTGCATCGCCTTTGGGGTAATAATTGATAAGCCATCCTGTTCTGTTGGGTGACAGGTAGGACAAGAGCCAGGAAAGGTTGGGCCTTTGTCATCCTCAACTTCCTCCCACCCAGCTGCAGGGTCTGTGGTGATGCTGAAAGGAGCCCACCTGTGCTAGTCACTGAGGGAGGAAGAGGAGACAGCTATGGGGACCGAGGTTCAGGGGTGGTGCCAGCTGCTGACCACTTGTCTCCCCATGGCGTCCATCAACTGCAGTGCCAAGGCTTTGTCTCCTGTTACCACCTCACTCCAGGCATGTTCCACCTCAGATGATATTTTGTCTTCTTTCCTTCTTCTTTAAGTTTCCCTTTCTTCATTCCTAAGAGCTCCACATTCATTTTTCCATGCCAGATGCTTTCACACACCACATCTTTTTGATTTCTCAAGAATAAGTCCCATAGGAACACAGACTGAGATGCCACAAGTTGAAATATAATGCCATGGGCGACTTTCCCGGGTTGGGGGTTAAGTTTGTTCCCTTTCCAACTGTGAGGAGGGAGGGTACATCATGGTGAGGACCCAGCAGATAAGCTCTTCTCCAGAACAGGAGGCAAAGAGTGGGTCCCCATCTTCATCATCCTCCCAGAGAAGCACGAAGAGGAGACGGGCAACAGTGAACATGGGAGATTCTTAGACATGCTGCTGTTCTCCTGATGTCCATCCCAGACAGAACGAGGAACCAGAACCAAACCCCGTCTACACTGAGGCTGGAGTGGCAACTACCACCAGATGGCACAGCTGGTAGGCACCCGCATTGGATCTGTCAGTGGGACTCCAGGACTTCTGGCCTTTGCACTATTCAGGCTCACATGGATATTCCCTTAGCCTCATCAAAAACTGACCTAGCTCTCTTCATAACTGCATTATTTTATTATTTTATTCCTGTTTTTGAGATAAGAAAGATAAGGCTTGGAGCATTTAAGACACTAGGCCATTCATTCATCATCTGTTGGCTCTTGTGTATTTATTTACTTGTATTTTATTCTAGTTATTAATAGTAATGCTTTGAAAATAGTTAACTTTTTTTTGATAGTTTCACTTTTTATTACCACATTCTTTCAGAAGTTCAAAGAATTTTAGAGCTATGTTGCTGTCAGCTCAAAACAGCTATAGGGTTTGGAGATTTTTACTGGACAATACAATTTTCTTCTTTACAGTTAATACTGTCTCTTTCCTTGTGCCTGAAAATGCCCTATATAAAATAGTTAACTTTTAAAAACGTTCGGAATTTTTTAGTAGCTCATGAAATCGCCTTTATATTTTTCCTCAAGAGCTTGCCAAATTTTACAAAACCATGTTAGGAATCATTAAACGTATATAAGCACAGCCAAGCACTCGTGCACACACAGATGCTCAAACATGCGCCATTAGCAGTGTGAGCCTCCGTTTCATTTATACAATCTCTTCCAGCTGGTGTTCGTTTGACTTGGGGCCATTATTTTATGGGCCCATTACATTTGTTATTTTAATTGGCGGAGTCTAAGATATGGTAAATCTTCACACATTGATTTTCCTCTTCAAAAGTTCTTAACTGTTTTTCTGGGTGAGTTTTTAAACAATTTTGATCAAATTCCTTTTAAAAAATGATCATTACAGTTGCCCTGAAGTGGCGTTAAGCTATTGAATTTTTTTGTCAGCTGAAAGAGGGCAGCTCCGGTGGCTTAGATACGGACATCACTGTCGGGAAGGAGGTCAAGGACCTGGGAGTCCAGACTGTGGCAGTGGTCATTCCTGTGACCCAGTGGATGGAAGGATCCAGAAAAGGAAGAAGGTCTAGCAAGAATGTCAAAGTCTCTTGTGAATGAGGGGCATTCCTGTTACATTCTGCTATCAAACCACTCCAAACTGAAGGGCAACAAATGAACAATTTTATTATGCTCACAGTTTCTGTGACCAGAAATCAGAGAGGGCTGAGTGGGGGTGGCCTGTCTCTGCTCCGTGGATCAACATTGGGCATTAACAACTCTGAGTCAAAAGTGATTCAAAAACTCACACTGTGTATGTACAAATTTTTAGAAGTATTTTAACCAATTTATTTTGTTTTATTTTCTTTTATATGCACAAAGGATTGATATGTACTAAAACTCATTCTCTAATAGGTCTAAAATAGATATTTCAACATGTAGAACAAAAATAAAGCATTTCGTTCTGTTTTGTTTTGTTTGCCTATGATCATGAGAGGAACTGGCCTGTAATTTTCTATTTTTGTGCTGTTCTTATCTGAATTTGATATTAGGTAATATCAGCCTCATAAAATGTATCTGGAAGTGTTTTATGTTGTCTTTGGAAAAACTTTGAACATGATCACAATAATCCACTTCTTGGATATTTGGTATCTCCTATACCTGGTGTTTTCTTTGAAGGAAGTCTTTAAACTACTGGTACAGTTGATTTACTATTTACTATTTACTAAACACAATGGGCTGAATTGTGCATCTCTCCCCAGATTCATATATTGAGCCCTTATCCTTAATGTGACTGCATTTGGATGTGGGGCCTTTAGGAGGTGATTATGGTTAATGAAGTCATAAGGGTTGGGTCCTAATCCTACAGGTTTGGTGTCCTCATCAGAAGAGGAAGGGCCCCTATAGCTGTCTTTCCACGTGGTCACAGTGAAGAGGCAGCTGGGGACACAGAGGGAAGGCGGCCATCTGCAATCCAGGACTAGAGGCCTCATCAGAAACCAGCCCTGCTGACACCTTGATCTTGGATGTCCAGGCTCCAGAACTGTGGGAAAAATGAATTCTGTTGTTTAATTCCCCTCGTCTGTGATATTTTGTTGTGGCAGCCCGAGCAGACTAACACATAGGATTTTTAGTGCTCTTTTTCTTTTATCAATCATTTCAAGTATCATGTTTTTCTTGGAATTTGAACATCTATTCATGTATATTGGTATAAAGTTTTCAGAATATGTTCGATTTTTATGGTTCTGCTGTCCTTACTTATACCTTCTTTGTAATTCCTATTATAACTTAATTGTATCTTTTCTTATTCCATGCATTCACAACAGGGAGGATATTGCCCCAAGGGGGTAAAAATTGCCTTTCTCTTTTGAAGTATGAGGCACAGCACACAAGTGATAAAGAGTAGATCTGTGGTACTAAATTTCATGAGAGTGCATGGCTGTAAGAAAAAAATGTTTTAAAAAGCTCCTGGGATGTTCATTTAAAAAAAAAAAGGTTGGGAAACACTGTCTTGTTTTTGATCAATTCCATTAGTGTATTATCTATCTTTGTAAACTTTTCAAATAATTGGTTTTGTTATTACTCCCTATTGAATTTTGGTTTTCTATTTAATGTATTTGTTCTTTCTTCCACATCTTTATTTTCTTTGAGTATTTTACAATTCTTTTTCTAAAATGTTTAGTTGGATTATTAGCTCATTAATTTTCACCTTTTTTTCTGTAATATGAAACTTCTGAGCCTCAAATTTCCTAAGTTTTTCATTCACTGTTTATCTCATGTGTTTTCACAGGTAACAATTATTATCTGATAATATTTTTAGTTTTGATTTATCCTTTGATCCACAATTATTTACATGTATGGTTTTACATTTTCAGCTGTATGCATTTTTTCAAAATTTCTTTTTGTCGTTGATTTCCAAACGAACTGTATTGTGATCAGAGAATATGGTCTTTTACTTTTATGGGGACTTATTTTAATACGTGACTGAGTGGAAGATTCTTTCCAGTCCCATTATACCAAGTTTATTGTATTGTTCAAATCTTCTACAGTTTAAGTAATATTTTGTCTTGACTTATAATTGTTCAAATTTTCTCAGGATAACAGTGGATTTGGCAATTTCTCATCAGTTATAATTTTCCTTTTGTAAGTGCATGCCAGTTTAACGATTTTGTAGCTTTGTAAAAAATGAAACTTCATTGTTGGGAACTTACCCTCTTTAGCCCTAATGCTGTTTTTGTCATTGTTGTTGAAGACTCTAGCCTCCTTTTGGTTTCCCCAGCATCTCTGGCATATCACTATCCATTCTTTTACAGTCCACTCTTTATTGTTCTTATGTATTAGATGTGTTTCCTTTTAAAAGTATATACCTAGAATTATAAACAATCTGATAACTCTGTCTTTAACTGTTGGGTCAAGTCCATGTACATAGTGGGTGTCTTGAAAATGCACTACTCAGATTTTTGACAGTAGGGAGTATAATTGAAGAGGAGGGTGCTCTGGGTCCACCATCCACCACCACAATCCACCCCCTCATTCAAACAGAGGCAAGTACCCGCTGCCAGCCAAGAGCTGAGCTCAGCAAGGATACTGATGCCGGCCTGTGCATAGGAGAGCTCAGTCTCCTTTGACGGATCCAAGTCTCCCCATCTGCAGGGCTAAAACTCACTTGAGACTTTTCTACCCTCTGAGACTCTTCCTAACCAACCTACTTCATGCTCTCCATCCTTTTCAAGAGAAAAACTCTCCAAATTGGTGATCGTCCCTGTGATTTTCAGTACACAGTTATTCTCAATAGTCAGTGGGTTTTTCAGCAACGAGGTTGTGACGATGTTAAACTTAGGTTCTGTACATCTAAAAATATCTGTTTTGTGCTCACTCTTGAATAACAGTTCAGTTAGACACAGAGTTCTAAGTGGAAAGATTATTTTCAAGGTTGCCCTAGACATTCAATAATATCACAAAAGCTGTGTGAACGCTCATATTAGGGAGTTAATGGCTCATGTCTGTATTCATCAATGGATCTTGAATTTTGTCAAATGCTTTCTCTGCATCTATTGAGATGAACGTATGATTTTTTTCTTTCAATCTATTAATGTGATGTATGGCATTTATTGTTTTGTGCATGTCAAACTATCCTTGTATTTCAGGGTAGAATCCCACTAGATCATGGTGCATGATCCTTTTAATGGTGCTGCTAAACTTGGTTCACTAGTATTTTGGGGGGAAATTTTCCATTATATTCACCAGGGATATTGGTCTGTAGTTTTCTTGTAATGCCCTTTTCTGGCTTTGGATTCAGGATAGTGATGGCCTTGTAAATGACTTTGGGAGTGTTCCCTCCTCTTCATTTCTTTGGAAGAGTTTGAGAAACTTCTTATGTTTTCACAATGCTAATTATTATCCATTTATTTCTGCTTGATGAAATCCTACAGCATTTCTTGTACAGCAAGTCTTCTGGTAATGAACTCTTTCAGCTTTATTTGTTTTCTTATGTTTTCAATGTCTCCTTCATTTCTGAAGAACAGGTTTGCTGGGTACCATATATTTGTTTGATAGGTTTTTTCTTCTATATTTGAATACATTCTCTCTCTCTCCTGGACTGCAAAGTTTCTATTGAGAAATCCATCTTGTCTCATGGGTGTGACTTACATGTGATTATTCATTATTCTCTTGTTGCTTTCAAACGTCCCTATGTCTCTGACCATAGACAATTTACTTGCAAAGTAATTTGCTGTAGCCATTGGAGGTTCAACCTATTTGGGATCCTTTGGGCCTCATGAATCTGGATGTCCATCTCTCTTTCCATGTTTTATAAATTTTCAACCCTTTTGGTTAAATATACTTTCTCTCTTCTCCTATGGGGCCCCCAGATTCATTACTATTTCTATTGATGTTTCAAAGTCTTTCTTCACTCTTTTTAATTTTTTTCTTTTCACTTCCATGACAGGATAATTTCAAGTGACCCATCTTTTAGTTCAGATTCTTTCTTCTGCTTGCTCAAGTTTGTTTCTGAAGATCTCTATCGTATTCTTCAGGACAGTCATTGTAATCTTCAGCTCTGATTTCTATTGATTATTTTGATGGTTTCTGTTTCTTTGTTGAACTTCTCATTTTGTTCATGCATTTTTTCCCCTGAATTTCATATAGTGAAATTCTGTGTGTTCTTGTTTTTCCCTAAACTATTTTAAGAGGATTATTTTGAATTCTTTGTAAGACAGTTCATAGACGTCTATTCCTCTAGGGACGATTATTAGAGATTTATTTATTTTCATCATTTCATGTTTACTTGATTTTTCATGGTCCCTGATTTGTTGCATTGGTATGTGCACATCTGAATAAGCAGTATCTTCTTCCCTTCTTGGACTTTGTGGTCCAGGGTGTTGCTTCATCTTTCACCTGTTCTGTGATTTTCACAGTGAATTCTTGTCTATTGATAGTCCTCTAGTATACAAGTGTGTAAGGAGAAATTTACGTCTTCTAAGGCTTCTGCAGGAGGGATCTGAAAAATTAGGAGGTCCGTCTCTGTCAATGGAGGAGCTGATTTGAAAGCTTGGAAAATTGGGCACTAGGAATTGCCTATATATTATGAGAAATATTAAGGTAACAGAAGGGAACTAACATTTCTGAAGGAGGTAGTAGGCATTAGGAACTTTTTTGATGATGTTTTGGAGATTACACGAGTGCTGGCCTTGGATGTTAACCCACATGTGGTCAGCAGTTTACATAGAATTCTCACATGTGCCAACTACACATCTTGATATCCAGAGCTGAAAGGTGCAGTCATGATTTTTTTTTTTTCTGACACCCTTGTCCTCACCACATACTTCTTGATGTCTCTGAGCTCATCATCCTCTCCTCTCCAGGTGCAGGGAGGGGAGACATTAACAAATGGGTTTCTTTACCAGAAGCGTTGCCCTGTGCTGAGCATGTTGCAGCAGTTAACTATCACCCTCAAGGTAACCTGTAGAGGACACTATTATCCACATCTTTTCAGGGAGGAAATTGAAGCACAAGGAGATTAAGTAAATTGTCCAAGAGATTAAGTAACAGCAAGTGAGTCATGGACACCAGACTGTATTCAAACATCAAAGATATTTGGGGCTTTTTTGAAAGAGCATATTTTGGGGAAAACCCCAAGCACCTCGTCCCTTGGTGAAGATAAGGACCTGTCTGTGGGGAAACGGCCTCATCACGCCTACACCCACAGGACACCGGGGTGCTTTGTCCTGGAAGGACATACAGTGGAGCAATGCTCATTAGGTAACACTCTTTTGCTGATCAGCAGCAAATTCCAACTCCTTTTGACTATAAACCAAGACACAATATATATGTCCAAATCAGTACAAAAGGGGCTCTTAACAATTTTATATTTTTGGTGTTTTGGGTTTTGGGCTATGGGGGTGGGAGTGACAAAGTAGCTCTGCAGAGCTCCAGGGCACGGGGAGGGATCAGAAGCGGTACCCTGGAGGGTGGCTGAGAGCATATGGGTGGAGCATGTTGACAACGTGAGCACCAGCTGTTGAGGGGGAAGTGCTCCTGGCTGGGTGGAAGGCAGACGTTTGGGCCACAGAGCATTTGCGAGGAGTGGCGCTCCATTAAGGTGCAGCTGATGCCTCTCCCCTGTATGAAGAGGAGAGAGAAAGGGTTGCTGAGAAGCCACTGGAATTGAGAGTCGAAGGCTGTGGTTTCCTTGGCTCAGGGGATGAGGCTCAGTACCTGTCAGGCTCCACAAGGTGGGCTTTTCTGATGCCCTTCCTTTCCCTGGGTGCTGGCCTCAAGACTATGCTCTTATTTGTAAACTCTGTTCGGGCATTGGACATCTGCCTTCCCTTCTCCTAGGGAGCCCCATTGTTCTGACTCTGACTCTCGCTGCTCTGATGTTGAACTTGTCTGTTACCTGCTAGACTGGGAGCCTGGGGAGCAAGGCCAAGGCCTGACACCCACTTTAACACCAGCACCAAGGCTCTCTTGGCGAGTGTGTGCTGAAGGGATGAGCCTCACCACAACCTTCAGGCTAGGTTCAGGGCCTGCAGGGCAAGGGCAGGTGGGGGCACCCTCAGACAGGTGATGGACTGTGCAGTCAGCAGCACACACTGGTCCCCTGTTTTGGGTAGAGACTGATGCAGACCCTTTGAGACAGCATAGTCTGTTTGTAGCACCAACTATCCCTGGCTTTGCTGTCATGTTCCCCTTGTCCCCAGATGAGAGTCCTGGATGTGACAGAGCCTGGGTACATTGACAAGCTGACAGCGTCTCTGGGATGCCTAGGACACAGGCAATCAGATAAAACTCTTTCCTGGAACAACTAGTTTATATTTCTAAGTTTTAAATAAGCTATTCCCTCTCTTTGGAGTGTCCTTTATCTTGTTTGCCTAGTGGCCTGCTACTCACCTTTTAAGACTCACCCTAAGCTCTACCTTGTCTATGAATCCCCTTAACTTCATTTCCAACAAAAATGACTGTTCCTACTCAGTCTTTCTTATGAACCCTGAAATCGTGTTTCTTTTTGAGCAAGAAGCCCGATCTCTGAGACTTTATCATTACTTGTCTGCCTCTGGGGAGTTGTGACAACGAGGCGGGGGGTGGCTGAGATTAGGCTCCTGACTTCTGGCCTGGATGTCCTGCAGGGAGACTGATGGAAGGCCTGTCACTGACCACTGGGTCACGTGGTCCAGTCCAACAAAAGACTGGACTGCTGTGCAAACCAGTTTCCTCCAGAGGACCAAGAGCAGACAAGAAAGAGGACCTGGGGGGATGGGGTGGGGGCCTGGCCCTGTGATCAGGAACAAGCCCCAGTCAGGTGGCTTCCTCCCTCTCCGGAAGGGCTGATGTGGCTTCTCTGTGCCCCACACTGACTGTCAGGAGAGACGTGGTTCTGGCCCTCCAGCTGCTATTGAAGCTCCCAGGAGGAACCAGTGGATAGGACCACGGACAGAGGCAGGACTGGGGCAGAGGGTGTATTGCAGGGGGAGGGCAGTGCGGGGTGGGGGGGTTGGGGGGGGCAAAGCTGGGCACAGATAGTGGGTTCTTTCTTCCTCCCACCAGCCACTGGGACCCTCTCCACCCCTGTCGTCTCTTGCCCCCTGCCGGACTGGGATCACAGTCACCAGAATGGGCCCATTACTCCCCAGGGAATGAAGTGTCCTCAGGCCCCCTCCTCCCTGTGGATCTGGTCGCCCATCTCGGGGGGCCACAAGGACCATGCAGTGAGCGCTCTCCTCCCCTCACCGAGCAGGAGCAGGGCGCCTCCTGGTGGTTTAATGGCGGTTAGGACGTGGCTCAGAAGTTTACCTTTTCTTTCTTTCTTTCTTTCTTTCTTTTCCTTCTTTTTTGCCCCTGACCTGCGTAATGCTGTTTTTGATTTGGTATGTTTTTAGTCACCCACCTGATGGTTACTGAAACCCAACTCAATCAGTGCTGGAGCTGACGACAACCTCTGTGCAAACCAGGGACTTGTCAGCTGTGAGCCAGCCACCAATATCCAGGATTCTGGGCCTGATCCACGGGGGAGACCCTGGTGCTGGGACCCCTGGACGTGATGAGTGCCTGAGCCCTCAGTCCTTTGGCCTGTCCTGGGCCACTAGGATAGGGAGGGTCTTTGAATTTTTTGTGTTACAAATGGTCAAAGCCCAATGCCCATAAAGCTCATCTCCATCCAAGCCACACCTTCCAGGCCCAAGCCTGTGTGGTTTGAACTGGCTCCCCTCTCCTCACACCTCCTACTGGAGGGGGTGAACCCTCCCTCCCCAAGGGCCCTTCTCACCTCCATCGGTCTTATGCTGTCTTCCTGGCACTCACAGTGGGGAAAGATCACCCTGGTACATGGCTGTATGGCACATGGTTTCTAGAAAGAGAAAACCCTGTCTGCTTCCTTGTCTGGCAGCTCCTGGCTGTAGACATGACATCTGTGGCCCCAGCACCTGTCACGTTCTGGTCACTCAGGGAATGTTTGCTGGAGAATCAAGGACAAATGAGCAGCACTGGGCACAGTAAGAGAGAGTCCTCCGTGTGAAAAACATGCCAACCCCTTCTGGTTCACAAAGATGGCTCTTCTCTAAAGGACAACAAACTCTGTCCTGTCCCCTTGGTTCCCGGAGCTGCCCTTGTTGGAGAAGCTGGGCCTGGGGCGGTGTCACATGGTGGAGGCTGTGGGGGTGGGGTGGCAGGTCACGAGCAGGGACATGGTGGTACTCACCTGACTCTGACAGATCCAGCATCCTCAGGCCATACTGTAACCAGCGCAGTTGCCAGCCTGGGCAGTGACCCTGTTTCCCACCAGATCTCAGGCCTAGGTCCCCTTTCTTGGAACACCATGCCCCTGCTCCAACTGCCTCTTATGGGCCCTGGTTTGGGCGCCCACCCTGGTGAGCCACAGCCTGCTCCCCTGTCCCCTGTGCTCACCTGGGCTGCGCCCCCTTCACAGCTCAATGCCCTCCTCTCCCCCCCTCCTCAGCCCCATGTCCCTCAAGGCCACCCCCAGCCAAAACCTTCCCCCTGACATGACATGGAGATGAAGACAAGGAAATGGAGCCCAATGGACATCAGAGCCTGGAGAAGGGGGACCAGATCCCTGAAACCTGAGGGTACTTTTCCAAAAAGGATGCTCTGGAGTCCTGGGGAAGGCTCATCCTACAAACAGTCCCTTGGGAATTGACAAAAAGCCCATTTATTTCAGGAGGGACCATAGTAGTTTCCGAAAAAGGCTAAGCCGCATTGCTGATTCGGTGACAAAGACCCTGGATCATGCCATGCTGGGAGTACAGGAATACTGTCTGAGTGGCACTTCTTTACCTGGGCCCCTCCATAACCCTCTGTCATCCCTTCTTTCTGCCAAGATAGGTAGGGGAGGACGTCTCCCCATGGGCGGCAGGAGGCCTCTCTGTGCAGGTCAGTGTGTGCATCAGGCATGCTGACAACATCAGTACCAAATACTCCACTTACTTTTTCTTGTTTCTGGGTTGCTGGTGGCTCCTTGACGATCTAGGATGTTAAAAAGATGTAATTATAGGCTGGAAGGGCATGTGGGGCTCTGACTCAGCCAGGAGGACAGGAGGGGACCCTGCTCAGCGGCAGCAGGGGGACAGAACAAGGGCTTTGGGGTGTAAGTCTGGGTGTCCTTTGCCTGGGGGTTTGTAACCAACACGCTCCACCTTCCTGAGCCTCAGGCTCCTCAGTTATCAAAGGGGAATCGGTCCCTCCCTGCAGGGTGGAGGGGAAGACAGGCAGACTAAGGCGGCTGGTCCCTAGTAGAGGCCGCCCCTGGGAGTTTCATGAGCAGCCCTGACGTCTTATGAGGACAAGAGAACCCCCCCACCCCTTCCTCCTCTCCCCTCACCTCCGTCCACTGCAGCCCCGGCCTCCCAGCCCTCAGGGGTGCCAGTCCACCCCCTCTCCCCCCGTCCGTTCCTCACTTCTCCCCCTTTGCAGAAACCTGACTTGCTGGCTCCTCCGCTGGTCTGCGTGTTCTTTCTCAGCTCTGCTTTTTCCTTTTCCTCACCCAGCAATCCGGCCTGTGTCCTTGCAAACCCACCCAGCCAGTGCCTCTGCCTCCCTCCCTCCCAGGCCAGTCTCTGCCCTTGGCTATTGTCCTGCTTTATCAGGACACCTGCCACACCCCCGAAGGTGACATTTACCCTCAATGCCTCCCAGGTTCCCATACCAGACCAGCCACAGCCCACAAGCTCCTGTGGGCAGGGGTGGGGCTGCTTCATTTCTGGGGCCCTGCACATCCTGGTGACACAGTAATGACTGAGGAAGGAGTGACGGAAAGGGACCATGTTGTTTTCAAAGGCACAGTTCCCCTGATGCTAGCATCCTCCTCCCATTAGTGCCCCTGCAGACCCCTCTTCTTCCCCCAAGAGCAAAAGCCCTTCCAGCCTTGATCCACCTGAGACCCCAGAAGCCTGACTGCTGTGAGGCAGCTCTGGTCTCAGGGGGCCTGGGGTCCCTACTCCACGAGGCTGAGACAGCCCATAGGCCACCTCTCTGTGAAAGCAGGAGGCAGGCGGCCCCCCGGAAGCCCAGGCTGTGTCTATCCCGGGATGGGAGGCAGTCTGTGCCTTGTTTGCTGGTATGAGGACCCGGAGCTGATGGGAACCCATTGGCAGGATCTTGGGTCACACATGTGTCTGGTCCACGTGTCTCAGGCTGATGGTCCAGTGGGTTGATGAGGGCTTGTCACAGGCTGTGCGGGCAGGGGTCACTCACCCGCTTGCAGCAGCAGATGCAGACAAGGAGCAACGGGATCATGAGCAAGGATGGGATGAGCGCAAGGCACAAGAGAGGACTGCTGGGAACCGGGCTCTCAGTGACAATAATGGCCACTGTGGTCTCCTCCTCTGGAACAACCTCAGGCTCCGTGACAACTGTTGTCACTGTGGTTGTTGTGAGAACGGTAGTAACTGTGGTGGTCGTTGTGGTCGTTGGGGTCGTAGGGGTCGTAGGGGTCGTTGGCATTTTTGTGGTCATTGGTGTGGTCGTGGTTGTGGTCGTGGTCGTGGTCTTGGTCGTGGTCGTTGTGGTGGTTGTGGTTGTCGTGGTTGTGGTTGTTGTGGTCGTTGTTGTCGTTGTGGTTGTCTTTGTTGTCGTGGGCTCTGTAGGCTGAAGCTGCAGAGGGCACACATGCCAAAGTCCTGGGGTGGGCCTGGGGGACCTCTTCCTGTGCAACCAACATGCATTTCCCACAGTAGACCCCACGACGTGGGCACAGCCTTCCCCTCCAGCTGCCTCATCTAGGGGGACCACAGTAGGGCTAGGGGGTCAGAGCCAGTACCCAGAGAGCCCCTGTGGAGCGCTGGGCCACAGACCACACCACTGCCCCGGCTCAGTGGCTCCCCCCATACTCCAGTCCTCCAAGCAGTGACAACCCAGTCCTCACAACCTGCCTTGGCTGAGAGCACAGGGGTTCTGGGAGGACCACAAAGAGCTATGATACACAGACAGATGAGGCAGGGGCAGCTGGGGCCCCCTGAGAGGTGGGAGTGCAAGAACACAGGCAGGACATCTGATCACATCTCTGTAGTCTCTCTCCCCCTCTTTCCAGCTATGCAACCTTAAGCAAAGCTACTCCACCTCTCTGAGCCTCTGTCCCCACACCTGCAGTGAGGAAATGGTGGGCACCTGAGAGCTTCAGAGAGCGCTCGCAGACAGTCCCAGCACACGCCAGGCCCACGTTGGGGCTTAAGGAACGGGATCTGTTCTCGTGCTGTTGTTCATAACCACGGGCACGTGTGCTGCATCCGAGGACCCACGCACTGTACAGCCTTCCCTAAGTCAAGTGCTCTGCTTGAGAGAAGCAGGGCAGGGATGTGGGCAGAGAAAGCCTGTGCCCAGGAAACAGGGCGGCCAAAAGGAGAGGTCCAGTCAGGCTGAGGGGACCCTGTGCTGGGCCCGGTGCCCCAGGCTGCTCCTGAGTTCTCTCTTAAATGTGTCTGCAGATGGACGGCTGCAGGGAGTAGGACCCTGGTGGGAAATGTGTAGGTTCAGTCTCTGATCTGCAGGGGGATGTGCAGGGACAAGGGAGACAGACACAGGGAGATCGTCACATGGTTGGAACCCTCACCAGCTGGTACTGGACACCAGGGCAGTGGCCATTCGGCACAGGTGTCCTTCCCCCCCGGGGAAACCTCACTCCAGCCTAATGCTCTCTGTGGTCCGCTTTGGGCAGCCCTGGGCTAAGGTGCCCAGGTGATGTGGAGCTTGGAAAAGTGGGTCTTAGGTGAGCATCCCTGTGTTCCCAGCTTCCTCTCCCCAAGATGAACCCCCGCCCTCCCCACGGCCGTGACAGCTTCCCCACCGACAGAGGAGAGAGTCTCTCTGCAGAGACCAGAGCGAGTCAGGACAGAGGAACAGCTGAGGAGCACGAGAGAGGAGGAGAGGCACAGGGTGGCTGATGACATCAGCAAAGTGACAGCCAGTGTCTCCAGACAGGCTCAGGAGGTGGGGGCTGTGATGGTCAGGAGTGGGTTCAGAGCCCTCCCAGCTGCTTCACCAACGTGGAAACAGTCCCTGATTGTGCTCGGCCACAGCTGGTCCAGTCCTCCCAACCCCTGTGCCTGGGAACCCGATTTGGAGGGCCCGAGCGTCCCAGAGGTCCTGCACTCTGTCTCCTAGGACACAGTGTCCCAGCCTCTCCTGCTCACCCTGCTGGAATCCAGGATGGACCTCGGAGCTCCCCATCACAGGGCCTGGGCCAGTGGGGGTGGCCAGGTGTGTCCAGGTTAGGCAGAGCCTCAGCACTGTTTCTGAAGTCTGTTCTCTAATTTGTCCCTTCCACATGCCTTCAACGATACTTGGTTCACAGAGATAGCAGAATTTCTCCAGGACCTGGATGGCTGGCTGTACTCCATGAGTCTTATAGAAGCATTCCAGGGAATTTCACAAACCTGAGTTGGGGGACAACTCCCCAATAAAGGGCTAAGAGCACTGAGCTGGCTGTGAAATGCTGCCCAAGGTGCCTGTCTGCAGAGGCTACATGCTGGTCCTTCCCTAGTGAGTTTATTCCCCTGTCTTGCATCCCCTGGTTATCTGCCCCTCAAGAGCAGATTCTCTGGATAGCCCTGGAGGGAGGCTGAAGCCCGAACATGCTACTCACACAGTCCTTGCTGGTGACTTTCAACTTTCGCTCACTGAAGGAGTTGCCCTGGTCCAGAGTGTAATCAACCTCAACCACCCTAAAGCACAGAAAGTGCAGATGTGACCAGGAGCTGGGACTGACGCAGCTCTCACACTTGGCTCATTCTGTAGCCCCAGCTCTCCTCGCTGTGATGACTTTGAACATCAGGCATTCAGGGCTACCGGAGAGCAGACAGCAAGGGTAAGGAGAGCTCGTCCCCAAGCACTCCAAGTCAACCAATGCAATGAAGGCTGCCCAGGCAAAGAGGAGTCCTGTGTGGAATCAGAGGACCTCACAGCCATGAGCTAAGGGATCAGGGATGGCACTACAGTGTCACCATCCCGACTCCTCTGTATTTATTGAGTATGTTGGCTTCACTCGAAAAAGGTGCCTGGAGCAAAGGTACCATCCTTGCTGCACATCATCTCACACATCCTGCCCTCCTCTGCAGAGCCTGGACCATGGCAGATCCCTGAGCATCCCAGGGGACCACCAACCAGGGCAGGTATGGAGGAAGCCCTGAGCCCTTCTGGGTACAGACATGTGCTGCCTGAGAAAAGGGTGCATCCCACATTCTGGACTCCTCGTGGTGGCAAAACTTGCCCAGATGGCTCCCAGCCCTAAACACTTACTGTCCACGCTTCTCAAAAACATGTCCATCGCAAATTATTTTCTCATGAGTCACAGAGTTGGGTCTTTTTGCTAAAAGAAAACCACAAGGAAAGAACGTCAATGGACTTGTCCATCCATCCATCCCTCCCCTTCTGCCTGCCTTGGCGAGCCGAGCTCACACTTTGGCAGAAGCAGCTTCTCTTCTGTGCCCTGTTCTGACACCTCCCGTGCACCAGGCACTGTGCAGGGCTCGGGGGTTTAGTGGGGACAAGCCAGGCAGACGCCTTGCTCTCCAGGGCCTGACATTGGAGGGACTGGGGAGGGAGACAGCCAGTAAAGTAACAAACAATGAACAAACAAATGCTAAAATGAAAAGTGCCCCCCCCCACAAGGGAAGGGACAGAGAATGCAGAGGGGAAGGGACAGCCGTTTAAGAACAGGTGACCTGTCCTGTCTTTTAGAGACAATTTTTCTTTAAGAGAAAGTGAAATATTTATACAGGAAATGATGTGATGTCTGGGATTTGCTTCAAAATAATCAATGGTGAGGGGTCAGGAAAACCAGGCTGGCCGGGGTTGACCATCACTGAAGGTAGGTGAAGGCAGCTTCAAGTGCCCTGTACAACTTTTGTACTTTTGTATATTACTGAAAATTCCCAGTGAGATAAGCTCTCTCTGAGGTGGTAGCCCCGGAGCTGAGGCCAGCTGAGGGGACGGCCAGGGAAAGTCCCAGAGGAGAGAGGCCGAGGCTGTGGGCGCCTGTGCAGAGGCCTGAGGTGTAACCAGCTGAGCTGGTTGAGGGGAAAGAGGTGAGAGGCGAGGGGCAGTGCCTCGGGAGCCCCGGGAAGGGGTTGGGGCTTTACAGAGAGTCAATCGAGGGGCTGACAGGTCCAGATGCGTTTGGACACAGAGGCAGCAGGACCTGCGGGGGGGACTGGATGTGGGGGTGGGAGCCAAGTGGGATCCGGACGATGTGCAGGTAAGTGACCTGAGTGCCTGGGGGTGGGGGTGCCATTTACTGACACAGGGGAGCCTGGGGAGGGGGCAGGGCTTCTGTGTGGCTGTGTGTTCTGTTATCTGGGGGAGCTGGGAGGCAGCACTCACGGGGCTCAGACAGCTCACAGCTGGCAGCTGTGGAACTTTCTCTCTCCTGAGCCCTAAGTCTCCTCACACCCCCGACCGTGGCCACAGGTCAGGCCTGTTCCCTAAGGAGGGTTCACTTCTAGGTGACCAGCTTTTTGCCATGACTCACTTGTCAGACTAGCTATGAGCTTCTGAACTGCTTTATCCTTTCACGAGTGCTGACAATGAAACTAATCACCAAGTATGCGTGAGGGAAAGCATTTGTGCCTGAGGGGTGTGATGGCTGGGATTACTGTGAAAAGAACCCCAAGGAAATGTGATGAACTTTCCACAGAGTTCACAGAGCAGCGAGAAGGAGAGGGGCCAGAAAAGCATGGTTGACGGGGGAGGAGCTTTCTAACCAGTATTAACTGATTAAACCAAATACCTCCGTCGCCATATTTTAAAGATTTGTTAATATATAAAACCACAATACACTAAAGATTGATAATAAAACATAGAAATACTGATTTAAAACTTGTTATGCTTTTCCATATTTACTAAAATGTTTTCCCAGGTGTTTTAATAAGAGGGAAATACAATTAGAGACCAAATCAAACCTCACTGGTGCATCAGGGCAATAAACAGCTCTGACCCACCACTTCTGGCCAGCCTCCAACTACATGCAGCGGGGTGATCAGCAAGGCAGCCCAGGACTATGGGATGGGCTGTTCTGTGTGAGACTTGCTGCGGGTCTACCTCAGAGAGAAACACCAGGGTGGGGAAACAACACTGCTGAGGAGCAGAGGAAACATCTGAACACACTTCTTGGAGGATAGGCTGTGTCTAGCTTCACTCAAGGACTGTTATCGCTAAGGCGGAAGGTCCAGACCTGGCAATCAGATCACCCGTGTCCTCTTTCCCCCTCTTGATGCACCAACTCCTGGCCTTGGGCAAACACGTTAATCACCCCTCCCTTGGTTCCAGATCCAAACAAAGGAATAACAACAGGTCTTTTGAGAATTAATTGAGATAATGTATATAACACACTTAGCACACAAACTGAGGTCATAGGCGCTCAGTAAACATTAGCTCTCCATGTAAATGATTTTCTAAGCTCCTAACCACTCTTAAAAAAAATACAGACCAAGAGGATTCTAACTCCCTGAAGCCATCTACACACTGTGTGGTGCAGGAGTGTGGCAGTGGCAGAGTCCTGCCCATTCTATTCACCCATGGAAGAAGGTGAGCTGGCCCAGAAATGTGCTGGGTGAGAGGGGCT
Organism: Vicugna pacos; assembly: GCF_048564905.1. NCBI lineage: Eukaryota > Metazoa > Chordata > Mammalia > Artiodactyla > Camelidae > Vicugna > Vicugna pacos. Next base: position 68,516,572 of record NC_132997.1, on the reverse strand, counting down.
GCTCTGGGTTGACCAGATGGCCCTGCAATGAGACATCATTGAACATGATCTAATTATATCAAACCAATGTATCAGGGAGCTTACTGGAAGAGTCAAGGGGGAAGCAGAAAGTCTCACTGTCCCCAAGCACTCTGTGGGGTGGGGATATCAGCCCCACATCAGCACCGAGGGACCTCAGCGCTGAGGACACAGATGCTGCCCCAGCTGTGTGCTTCCTCAGGTCACAAACCCATCGTGGAGGAACACCTGACGCCTGAGTATTTCCAAATAGCAGCTTTACATACATGACAGTGCTTAGTGCACCTGCCATATTGGTCCCATTTTATAGTACAGATAATAGAGGCTGACAACAGAACACTCACTTGGTCAAGGTCACACACATAATGTGGGCCTGAGCCAGGATTCCAGGGCCCAGGCCTGGCAGTTGGCATCCTCTCTCAATCCAAGGTGACCACACCCTCCTGGGAGAGCTACCAGCGCACCTGACACGGACTCAGGGCCCTGGGGCTGCCTCCACACCCCACCAGCAGACTCCTGCGATTCAGGTCCTTGCCTCTCAAGGGAAGTGAGAGCTGAGAAAGGTTTAGGGGAGTACAGCAATGAGGGAGGCCCACTACCCCAAACCCAGCCTTGAAAGGTATAAGACATGCTCCAAGATACTCCTACTGTGCTGGGAGACTGATTATTTCCTGGCTTTGCATATGAAGGAAAAGGTGGCCAGGCTCCCCAGCCAGGTCCTTCCTTCCACTTGTCCAAGCTGCCTCTATCCTCACATGGTCCACAGTGAATAGCCAGCAAGGGGTTTGAAGTCTTAGCTGGCTGAGGGAATGAGGTGCGGTGTGGGAAGAGTGTCACTTGCAGGCACAAAGGTTGGTACTTACTGTAGACTTCGGTTTTGTCCAAATTGTATCTGCAAGCATAGTCTGGAATTTTACTTTGAATAAGGCCATATGCAAAAAATCCAAGTTGGTAGGGTTCTGCAAGGGCAACAACCAGAGGTCTGTGTTAGGAGGGGCTGAGCACTGTCTTCCTTCTGATCTCATAATTATGACAAGACACCCCATAACTGAGTTACAAGGGGACTCCTATGAGGAAGCGGTTGTGTGTGAACCAACATCTTTCTGCACCTTGGGCTCACCTGTTGTCACTGACGGTTCACTCAGAGGTGGTAGAGCTGGGCTTTGAGCACTTGGGGGGCCTCTCACTATCACCATTATCCATCAAGCTCATTAAAGGCAATCAATCTTGTCCCCTCCACAGCGACAAACCTGGCCATGGGTTTCTGACCGAGAAGTCCCAAGGTCTTCCCTAAGGTGTGCAGGCAGGGCTCTCCACCAGGCCCTCCCTCATATAAATGACAGAGGAATCAAAACAACGTGGGCTGAAGACAGCCTTGACTTCTGTCTCAGCTGATCATACAATTCTGGGTACCAGTGGGACTTTCTGACACTTGTGGGGGTCTATTCCTCCTCCCTGGGTTTCTCTGTGCCTATGGCAGGATGGAGACCCCAGGAGCAGGGCCAGGACCTGGGTGAGTCAAGAAAAGAGGCAAGGAGCCTGCACAGGAGAGTCCCCTACAGAAGGTGAAATCCTGTCTTAGCCGTGGTTCTGAAGTCTGCAGTGACTGCCCTTCCCCTCCCTCTTCCTGACCCTTGATGTGCCTCACCCCCCTCCACCCGAGAGATCCATCAAGCACCCCCTTCTGCCAGTGGGGGAGACAACGATTTGCTAAGGTGCAGTTCTGGGCCATAGCCCCTTGCCAGGCTGCTGGGGATTTTGGGCTCCTGAAGCAAATACCAGGGGATCCAGAGAGGGCAGCTAGTGGACCTGGCCCCCGAGGAGCTGGCCAAGATAACATGCAAGTCTTCCTGCTGTAAGCCCCAGGTCATTAGCCTCACCCCTGCCTCCTGGCCCAGGCTGGTTAATTTCAATCCCAAATGCTTGATTTACCCAAAGTCAATTAACTCCAGGAACATTCCTCAGAAATGCCAGCACATCCTTGGCCCTGGCAGTCCTGATTCCTCCTGCTTCAGGTCTCTCTGAAGTTCCTATCATATCAAGGCAGAGCTTGCAAATTCTCTGCTTGCAGAAAATAGATTCTTGGCCAGTGGGCTGAAGCTGGCCTGATGACATATTTTGTTAGGACTTCAAAAAATTGGACCCCATGTTTAAAAGCTGCACACTTTCTCAACACCAAACAGCCAAAAACTTCTTGAGAGAGAACAAAGCTGGAGGTATGATGCCCCATATATACTGCAAAGCTACAGTAACCAAAATAGTATGGTACTGATGCAGAAACCAACACAAAGATATAGAGAGACCCCAAATAAACCCATGCACATGTGGTCAATTGAACTATGACAAAAAAGGCAATAATATACAATGGGGATATGACAGTCTCTTCAGTAAGTAGTGCAGGCAAAACTGGCCAGCTACATGTAAAAGATAAAATTAGAATATTTTCTCACACCACCTACAAAAATACACTCTTTATGGATTAAAGAGCTAAATATAAGACTGGAAACCATAAAGCTCCTAGAAGGAAAAGGAGGCAGAACACTCTTTGACATAAATCATAGTGATACATTATATGTGTTTTTTTTTATCAGTATCCTAAGGCAAAGGAGACAAAACCAAAAATAAATGGGACCTACTTAAACTTAAATGCTTTTGCACAGCAAAAAAAATCAACAAAATGAAGACAGCCTAATGGGAGAAAATACTTGCAAATGATATAATGGATAAGGTTTTAATATCCAAAACATATAAACAGGTAATACAACTAGATATCAAAAAAAAAAAGGAAAACCTGATTGTGAAATGGGCAGATGACCTGAATAGACATTTTTTTTCCCCAAGAAGACAAACAGGCACATGGAAAGGTGGTCAACATCACTAATCATCAGAGAAACACAATCACTGTGGAAAACAGTATGAAGTTTCCTCAAAAAGCTAAAAATGGAACTACCATATGAACCAGCAATTCCACCTGTGGGTATACAGCTGAAGAAAATAGAAAACACTAATTTGAAAAGATATATGCATAGAATACAAACTTGTGGTTAACAAGGGTGGGGGTGGGAAGGGACAGACTGGGATTTCAAAATCCAGAATAGATAAACAAGGTTATACTATATAGCACAGGGAAATATATACAAGATCTTGCGGTAGCTCACAGCGAAAAAGAAAATGTGACAAAGAATATATATATGTTCATGTATAACTGAAAAATTGTGCTTTACACTGGAATTTGACACAACATTGTAAAATGACTATAACTCAATTAAAAAATGTTAAAAAAAAAAAAGATACATGCACCCCCACTGTTCACAGCAGCATTGTTTACAGTAGGCAATGTATGGATGCAACCTAAGTGTCCATCACAGATGACTGGATAAAGAAGATGTGGTACACATACAATAGAACACTACCCAGCTGTAAGAAAGAATGAAATGCTGCCATTTGCAACAACATGGATGGACCTGGAGGGTACTATGCTAAGTGAAATAAGTCAAACAGAGAAAGACAAATGCTGTATGTTATCTCTTATATGTGGAACCTAAAAAAATAAAATAAACTAGTGAATAAAACAAAACAGACTCACAGATACAGAGAACAAATTAGTGGTTACCAGTGGAGAAAGGGAAGGGGAGAGGGGCCAGATATGGGCAGGGAATTAAGAACTACAAACTACTATGTGTAAAATGAATGATTTATAAGATACTTTGTACAGCACAGGGGACATAGCCAATATTTTATAATAACTTTAAATGGAGTATGGTTCATAAAAGTTTTGAATCCATATGTTACACACCTGAGCGCTGTCTTGCCTTCTGATGAGGCAAAAAGAGCCAGTATAACCTTCCTGCCACAAGCAAAAAGCCTGAAACTAATATTATAAATCAACTCAATATAAAAAATAACTAGAAAATAAATCATTCAAAACACGTAGTAGTCTGTATATTTTCCCTAAGAATCCAGATTGCTAGCTTTGTTTTGGAAAATGGGAAACCTGGCGTCAGTGGGTTTGCATCTGTGCATATGAACCACTGACAGGACAGGCCACTGTCCTCAGCTAAGAAGGTTCCACAATGGCTCAGTAACTGCCTTCCTTCCAGGACCCCTCACACTGCAACTAATCATCCTGGCTTGGCCAGGCCCACTCCTCTTATTCATGGTACTTACCTGGTCTCCAGGGGTACCTGATGGCAGTGACCCTGCCCTTGGAAGAGCCTGAGCACATGGGAGAGTGGGGAGAGCCCTGAGGCTTTGAGAAAGAGTAGGGAAGGCCATCTTCACCCTGTGCTAAGATCAGGCACCTGGCCCAATCAGGACATCTTTGGTGGCACATCTTCACCCACGTCTAGTAGCCAACAGCCCAGTGCTGCTTCCAGCCCCAATTTTGCCAGGCTGCACCCTCCCTGCTCACACTTCACAAGGGTCCTGCGCACCATGGCACGGGAATCCGTATTTGTCCTGGAAGCAGTGGTTGGGACAGTGTCTTGCACACACACATTTGCCAGCATAACGTGGTCCAACCTGAGCAGGGTGGCTGCTCCTCTGTCTCCCAGCGGATAGTTTGCAATTTGCATTTTAGGGTTATTTATTGCAAAGAAGTGCTTCTTTGCAAGCCAGAGCCCTAAACTAATAAACCATATAGTAATTAGATACAAGCAGAGAAGGGAACCTCAGCGGTCTGAATATGGAGAGGTTGGGTGCTAGACGAGGCAAAAAGAGCCAGTATAACCTTCCTGCCACAAGCAAAAAGCCATAGGGAACCAGAAGTGGGAAATCTGTGCCAGGCCAAGGCATGTAGTCCCTATGCTCATTCAAAATGACACTGCCTACTAATGAGCATCTACTGTGCTCCCATCTTTACGCTTTCTACCGAATTTCCCCGAATCCCATAAGCTAGGCATGACCTACGACTCAAGTTTACAGAGAGGGAAACTGGAGCTAAGATAGGGCAGGAGGTAACCCCTGGCCCCTGGCTGTTACAGGGCCAGGGTCTGATCTCGAACACCAAGCCAGCACGCACTTTCACCACCTCTGCTCTTGTCTTAGTTTTGAACATCCATCACCCTGCTGTCCCGGGACAAGCCCTCTCTGATACCCTGAGATGTGGCCTTCAGCCCACGGGGCTGTGAGTCTGGACCCAAAAAGCTCCGTTGGGCACTCGGCCGTAACAGCCTCAGGGCAAAGGGTGAGCCCAGCCTCCTCCTCCGTGTATGTGATGGGAGGGAGGGCAGCAGCCAGGGACAGGGCCCTCGGACAGCCCTGCGCACAGCCTGCACCGGCACCTCAGGAGCAGTGCGTGCTCCCTTCCACCGGATGCCCTCCTTCCTCCCTGTGTCCCGCTGCCCTTCAGCCCTGGTCAGGGGCCGCTTCACCTTTGCCCCAGGCACTGCCCCTCTCAAAGGGGGGCTTCTGAACTCTGGCAAGTCTCCAGAGGGGAAGGCAGGGTGATGGTTTCAGATTTTTGAGCAGAAGAGACTTCAAAATAAAGGAATTTTCTTTGTCCAGGTAGCAGCCTTTTCTGTTTCCCAACACCCAATAATCTGATTCCTCCAACAGTTACACCCACAGGATGAAAATGAAGTTACAGAAAGGACTAAAACTGGCTTCCAGGGCCGTATTTCCCATGGACAGCGCTGCTGCCCAGCAGGAGTCCAACAGCCTGTGGGATACTGAGCCTTTCTGGAACACAGAACTTTCTCTCTGGATGAAAAGTTTTATGCCAGGTGGCCCTGCAGCCTCAGAGAAAGAGAGGAGCTGGGAAGGCAGGCGTCCGCCAGAGAAGGCCGGTGGGGCTGAGCACGGCGAGGGCATCGACTGCAGGAGGCTGACAAGGGCGCACAGGTGGCCGGGACCTGCTCTGGGGAGGGCGGGTCTGGAAGCACCACGCGCCGCTTGGCTCAGCTGCTTTCAGAGAAACTGGACACTGACCTTTAGGCAGCAGTTCTACTTTGGTCTTAATTCCTGGGAATTCCTGACACAGGATGGTCCCTACAATGTGACTTGTAGTATCGACTTATTAGGAACAATCTAAATAATTGACCAAGGGAGACTAATGAAGTCAATTGGCCCATCTATGCAATGGGGCACTGTGCAGAGATTGGGAAATTATTATCTATTGCATGATCCCATTATGTAAAAATATCCTTGTAAAGTACATTTAGATAAGTATCTACATGTAAAAGACAAACTATTTGTGGTTGTTATCTCTGGAGACAGTGGATGGGACACGAGCGAACTTTTTCACAGTGGAGGGACAGTGGCTACCCAGGCTGGTTGCAGGAGGGTCCCTGGCTGCACAGTCCTCCTGCCCCACCCATCCCCACAGAGGGTCTCCTGGCCAAGATGCAAACCTGGAAGCCGGACCTCAGAGGGACGCCGTGCTCTGCACTGTGTCCAACTATGGCCACCACCGCTGTGCCCCATCTGCTGGGCTTCCTTGCAGACACTCACTGGGCCCAGTCACATACAGGAAAAAGAGGGACCAGGTGTCGCCACCTCCAGCCTACTCCTGGGGTCAAAGCCCCACGTAAATCCAAACCCAGCAAACACATAGGAGGGATGAACCCCCAAGCCAAGTGCCCCAGGCCAGACTCCGCGTTCATCCCACGTGAAGGAGGGAAGGAGATGTTCTAAAGCAGCAAACTAGCCTATTGAGTGATAACAATAAAATGTATATTTTAAGGCAGGACAAAAACGTTGAAGAGTAAAATCGTCTCCTGCGTTCACCAGTGGGGTCTCCTCCCTTGCCTCCCCTTCCTCCTGTGCAGGGAGCGCCTGCATTTCACGTGAACCAGAGCTGCTCAAAGTTGGGAGGGCCCCCTTGACCATAAAAGATACATTTTTTTCTCGCTTTGTTCTTTCCCAACTCGATAGGGGCTCAGAGTGACTTACTGCTCACTTTGGACGTGTTCACCTGGACTGTGCATTTATCCTTGGTGAATTTTATGGAAAAACCAGTATGTTATTTTGATGGCCCATTCTTTGTCTTGCAAAGACAGTGACGTCTAAGAGGTGGAACAGTTCTCTGCGCTTTCTGAGAGGCTGTCTACTGGGTATTAATCCTCAGTTTGGCTCCAATAAAATTTCATATTTTTCTTCTTAACTTGATTTTTAATTGAATTTTCATCAACAGGAGGAAACAATCACAGATTAGCTTCCTCTGAGGCTGAGGTCAGAACGACCAGGGAGGGGATCTGAGGGGACTCTCTGGGGACAACTGTAGTGTTCTCAGTCTTCATGGGGTTTGGGGTTACACACGTGTCATGTCAGAACTAATCAAATGATACACTGACGTTTGCTGCATTTCAAAAAGAGAACTCAACAAAAATTGTTCCTCAGTTAAAAGAGATGCAGAAGAAGGGCTTGGGGGTGAGGGAGCCCCGTGATAAACGATGAATGCTGTCAGATAGAAATCACATAACCAGGTAATGGGGATAAGGGTGTCCACTGTACGACGGTTTACGCTTCGCTGGAGGATTAAAATTTTTCATACTAAAATGATGGGAAAAAACAATGAACTGAATGACAAAAATTAAAAAACAAAACCATGAAACAGTGAACATGAGACAGTGAAACAGGAATCACGGTACATACTGGCCAACAAATGACTAATAACAGGAGAGGATCAAGGGCTGAGGGAAACCAGAGGGGCTAGCGGACCAGGAAAGCCCTCAGGATTAAGGTGCCCTGGGGGTAAGGTCTAAAAGGCTGGGTGGGCTGCAGCCTGTAACGCTGAGGAAGGTTTTGCAGGAAGCCTCATCCCCCATGCCCCACACTCCACTGTCTCTGCAGCAGGTGGGCTTAGAGCAGAGGCTGGAGCTTGGAGGGCCCCACTGTCCGAGTAGGGGGCCTCAGCCTCCCCGTTCAGGCTGGGTCAGGCAAGTGGCCTTCTCAGCCCCTCGGGCCCTGGGCACAGGATGGGCTGGAGCACAGGTCTGGAGGCAGGGAGGCCAGCAGAGGCCTCTGACCAGCACAGGAGGGAGCCCAGGAGGCTGAGGAGGCCGAGTGCCTCATGTTCACCCCGTCCCGGCCTCCTCACACCCGGCCCACTGACTTATTCAGAGCCACACCCTGATGAACAGGTCCGACTTTACTGGGGTCCAGGTTCCTGCCCTGAGCTTCCCCTCCAAGGGACTGTCATGCTGTGTGGCAGCTTTCGACAAGATGACAGCAGTTTTAATGGTCAGAGCAGCACTGCTGGGCCACGCAGGCAGAGGGGGTGCAGCGGGCACCTGTCACCTCGGCTGGGCCACCCCAGGGCATAGGTCACAACTGGCATCCTCTCTGGGGCTTGACAGGCCTGTATGTGTCCCAGGGACACAAGCAGAGACCTGCAGCTGTCAGGCCGCTGCACGGCTGGCACGTGGCACCAGAACCCTCCGTGTGTGGGGTCTCGGGCCCACATCCACACCCTGCCCTGCAGGTCCCAGGGTCAGAAGACAGGAGGAGTCTGACAGCTGCCAGCAACAGCGGGCTCAGCTGGAGCCCCTTCCCCCTGAATGTTCTTAAACCGCTTCCCGCCCCCAAGCTGGGCGGACACGGGGGTGGGGGCGGAGCCGTGGTCAGTGATGGAATCTGAGCACCAGCTCCCGGTGGTGAGGGGCCCCAGATTCTGGATCCTGTGCGGGTCACTGTGAACTCCACTGGACTACGTCTCACTGCACATCTGACAGTTGGGTGTTATTTCTACCTCTAGGGGATGGAAGTGGAGTTCACAGATATTTAGCAATTTGCCCCGGTTCATGCCCGTGGGCAGCAGAGCTCAGGAACGGACACTGCCCCGTCTGACCCCCGGCCTCGTGCACTGCAGCCCTGCAGTTCGGAGCACGGAGCCAGGACCAGCTCCCGGGTCCACATCCAGCTGCATCTAGCTGAGTACTGGTCCCTGGGGAAGCACTGGCTCGTCCCCCCGCCTCAGCTGCACAAACCCCAGTGATGTGGACACATGAGCTGGCACACACAGTGCTCACTCCCGAGAGAGGGCTCCTATCAGAAAAGGACCTGCACAGGGAGCTCACCACACTGATGTGGGGACCCTCCCAGGGGAGAGAGGGCATCTTGTCCAGTCGCAGACCTCAGGGAGAGGCCTTCCCCATCTAACCACTGGGTGTAATGCTGGCTGTGAGTATTCGTGTGATGCCTTATGTCAGGCTGTGTTCCTAGTATCATGTTGGAATCGAACTGTGTCCAATTTTTTTCTTCATCCATTGAGATAATCATGTTCCCGTCTCCATTTTGCTGATGTGGTAATTTATATCGATAATTTAAATATTGAATCAGACTCGCATTTCTAGGGTGAGCCCTAATTAGTCTTGATGTGTTGTCCTTTTTATATATTGTGGGTTTCATTTGCTAGTGTTATGCTCAGGGTTTAAAAACTATCTTTTCTTATTTCTTAATTAAAATTTTGGTTTTGAGTTTTAAAAAAGTAATTGAACTAAACTTACAGGGGTAATTATTTCCCAGTAAATGTATGTCAAGTCATTGCGTGGTTTATCTTAAATTTATACAGAGCTGTATGTCAAGTATATCTTAATTAAAATGGAAGAAATGGCAATTACACACATATTCACACCGCAACCCCCAGCAGGTACACCTCACATAAACGTATCTTGAACTTCATACTCAGGGCACAATCACATACCTGACACATTTTTGTAAAGTCTCCTCAGGCACACACACACACACTCAGACACCATGTTCATGCACACACACACATATACGCACACGCTTTATTCACAACACAGTACCAACCCCCCCCCACACCACACTCACACAAGCAGGCACACTCAGGCACATTCACACCACACACACACAAACACCGTGCTGCCTACGACAGTGACCCCAGCACTGACCTCCCACACAGGCGTAGAATGTGTCTCCACCCATAACTTCCTTACAGGAATTTCCCACCAGCTGGAACACAGGGATGGTGGTGGGGTCAGGGAGAGTGATAGGCGTGGCCATGGTGAGAAACCACCCCACCCCCCTTCTCACATTCAGCCCACACTCACCGATATAAGAAAGCCTTCGTTGTCAGGGATTTGGGGTATCTCATACATTTGGGTCTTTCCTGCAACAATTTGAATCAACTGCAAGGGAGAGGAGATGACTTAGCCCACAGCCAGGGATTGAGGACCTAGCAGGTCCCATCCCAGGAGACAGGCTCTTGCTTCCTGCCGTGTTAGACTCCAAGGGCCACCGCCTGGCGTCTGCCAGCAGCACATCGTTAGGGACCGGAAAGCTCTGTGCCCGCACCTCTGGTGTGTAGGTCTACACAACACTCGTTGCTCATCTGCAGTGGCTGTCTGCTGTCTGAACATTGGGGTGGGTGGAGGGCCATCCTTGGGGTGACCCTGGGACAGCTGCCTTTGAAAGCCTTCCCCAACTGGTTTACCTGTTCTGAATTACCTGGTCTCTCTGATAGTCTTTTATACCCAGGCTGTAAACCTTGGCCTTCATATTCCGAGCCCTGTCAGCCTAAGAGAAAGAAAGGCTTTGAGTATCAATCACACAAGCACATGGAGCACAAAGCTGGGAATGATGGATTGGACTCACTTCGCTCTTGGATTTCCGTAAAGCTGTTGGCAGGAGTGGCCCAGCGGTCACAGTGAAAATCAGGCTGGCAGCCTTCTTGTCTGCAGAAGAGGCAGGGAGCGGCCTGGTCAGCAAGGCACTGGAGAGCCCTGCCTCAGGCTGCCAGGCCCAAAGCGTTGCTCCCCAAGTCCCTCCCTGGGGAGAGGCCAGCCCGACCCGAGCACCCGCCATCCAGAGTGCCTGGAGGGAGAAGGGGCCGAGGCCCAGGACCCACTTGACAGATGAGGAGCCTGAGAGCTGCTCAGAGCTCTTCCTGGTGAACCCTCACTACGACCAGATGGCACAGTCTTGGCCCTGAAAGGCCACGCCGGCGACCTCCCTGGACGAGGACCAGCCTTTCAGGTGAGCAAAGGCAGGAGCTGGACTCCGGCCCGGGCAGTGCCTGCGGCCTTTCCTGCTGGCTCTGTGGGTCCTGCCATTCAGGACTCAAGGTCAGGGTGCTTGGACAGCAGCCCCCACCCAGCTTCCCACCTTTCCCTGCAGGCCACACATCTCTTCTGACAAGAGCCACAACCCTGCAGTCCAGGAGCTGAGGGTTCAAGGCCGAGGACTGCCCTTCCCACTGTCAAAGACTCAGTCACAGGATGAGAGTCTACCCAAGGGCAGAAGCTGAAGGGCAAGGCGCAGAGCCGGAACTGGGGTGGACATAGGTGTAGGCAGCCAGAGGGACATCAAGGCCTTTGTTCCCTCAGCTGAGCCCTGTCTGCTTGTGGCCCCTGTATTTTCCTTCTTCTGCCTCATGCAGCCTGACTGTAGGTCAAGCACCTCATATCTAATAAGAACCGTCTGGTTCTCAGGAACAACCCTGGGGTGGTTTCATCCTCGCTGCGCATAGGAGGAAGCTGCAGCGCAGAGAGGGCAAGGAACTCGCTCGGAGAGGCAGCGCGAGGAACCGGCCAAGGCGGGTCACCGGCCCTCGCTGCGGCCTGGCCTGGCTCTGTCCCACCCGAGCACAGTGGAGGCAGCAGGCAACTTACTACTGTAGAAAACTCTTGCAATCTCCTCATTTGCCTGCAACAAAATGAAGGAATGTGGGTGGAGGGCAGTGAGATGCCCCAGTAATATCTAAGAACTTGATAAAGCAGAATAAATTCTCAGAGCTGTAGGGTCTGTACCTTTTTCAATCCTTCATGCATGTTTCTGGGTCCTGAAGTTATTACATCCTTAAGTCTTTTAAGGCCAGCTTGTATGTCTCCTCTGAAACAAATTAGAAAAAAGGGTAGAGGAGGAATGAAAGTGATTGCCACACTGAAAGAAAAAAAAAAAAAAGCAAAGCAGACCCGTCCTGGCACCATTCTGCCCCGTGCAGACCTGCCTGGACAGGAGAGGACACAAGTCACCCCATCATGACCTTCCTGCCCACGTCTCTGACATGACAGGCCTTGCTCAGGACTCCTCTGTCCCCTGTTTGGTGAGCGTGGGGGATGCTGCTTTGCTGGTCCCATGGGAAGGGTCTGGCTTCCAATGTGCTCATCCCTGTCCCAGGAAGGCAGCCCTCAGGGACTCAGCAAGGGCCCTGCCTTGGCTGTCCGTGGTGAGAGGGTGTCACCCAGGGCCGTGCACCTGGGAATCCAGTGCTCACAACGTGACTGACGGGCCTGCTGGCACCTAAGGGCTCCCCCGTGAGGGCGCATCACCCTCCAACAGGCAAAGCTGAGTTTGGAAAAGGTCACCCCTGCCCTTTTCTATCAGCCCCTGCCACTGACCCCTGAGGTCCACTTGGTCCCTCCAAGCCACTTCCCCTTGGGATCCTAGCTAAAGGAAGTGGCTGAGCCGCTTCGTTAGAGAGCTGGGCTCCTGGACTTCATGTGCCCCTGGAGAAACAGACCATAGGCTGGAAAAGAGGCCTGAGGGCGGCCCATGCAGGAGGAGAGCAGCGACCCCAGCTCACCGGGATGGGCTGCCGGCCTCTGTTAAAGCAGACAGCAAGGGGTGGGCTGGGACACGTGAGGGGTGGGGCTAGCTCAGGCTAAGCCAGTGTGACTGGATCGTGAAGTCCAAGCAGAATGTGGACCCTGAAGCCTGGCTTCTCACTGTGGGCAGAAGAGATTCTGATGGGCGGTGAGATATGAGAGCCCTAGGCCTTCCCAGCCCAGCCCAGGAGGAGAGGACGGGCAACAATGGCCAGTGGAGGCCAAACCAGGACTTGCCTAGTCTAGCCAGACACCTGTCCTGGCACTTTTGGGAAGATTTCCGTTTTCTCGATCACACCCCGAGATATGCTGGAACTCTCAGCCCTCCCCAGCCTCCTGCCCGGGACGCACGTTGCCAGGTGAAGTTCTTGCCTGTGTGGGCTCTCCCTGGTGCTGCCCCTCCAGGGCTACTCCCAGCTCTGCTCATAGTGGGACCCCAGGCTCCTGGCACCCTCAGCAATCCCTTCTGCTCTTCAAATACCCCCTCAGCTCCCATGAGCTCCTTCACCTCTTCCCAGTTCTCACTCACCAAGCCATCACCCCTGGGGCTTCCTAGTCCCTGTGCTGTCTGGATTCTCCAGCACCTAGAGCAAGCCCCCGTGTGGCCTGTGCCATCTTCATCCTGCTCCCCCTAGTGGACAAGTCTCAGAAAACATCATCTCTGGTCCCAGTCCTGGCCCCACCTTCTTTGCAGACCCACCAGCCACACCTCTTACCAGGCTCCACTGGCCACTTCTAGACTCACCCTGCACACCAGGGCTTACCATAGCCCTCTGCCACACACTCCTAAACTCCTGGGCTGTGGGACACTTTTGGGAATGCCCAATCCCAGGCTAAGCTCAGCTTCTAGTAAGATTCTGTGGGTTCCTCCTGAGCAGAAGCATTAGGACCATGGTTGATTTTGAGATATCTTCTTAGGTGAATGATCCCCCGCCCCTACACCCTCAGGATTTCACATATTTTCAACTCTTCCGAGCCCTCCCCCACCTCCCGAACCCTGTGTCATAGAAGACTTCCCCTCCTTCTCTCCAGAGAAGAACAGGGAGGACTTCCATGAGCTTCACCAAAGCTCTCTTGGTCCCGGCCTTGAGCCCGTGCCTTGGAGAAGTCAGGGGTCTTCCTCTCCCCCATGAGCAGCTCCTCCACCAGAACCCCACAGCCAGTCCCCACTGCCTCTCTCTCTGCCTCCTGCCAGAGTCCCTCCTCATAGACTTGCTTTCTTTTACTTCAGACCCACTCCAGTCTCTTTCCTAAAATTGAACCACAAACATGCACAGAACTTTGCCTTCCTCTAGCTCACTGAGTGGGAAGCCCAGTCCCTTCTCCTGGGAGCCAGTCTCGGGGAGTGCTGTCCTCAGGCATGGCTCCCCCACACTCCCTCCCTTGCAGCCTTGCTGTTCCTGCTTACCTGCTGTTCCCGGCTTCTCTCGAAGGTCCTGAAGAGTGGCTCTGTGCCACAATTCCTGGATGCATCCAGTCCCAAATGTCCTCATCCTATCTTTGGTGCTTCACCCACTGAATGGGGTTCCAGTCACTTGCATCATGGGAATTTTAACCTCCCAGCTACTCAGAAGCTCCATGTTGTCCCACCTCAAGGACTTTGCGCCCACTGCTGGGCCCGCCTATGGCCCACCTCTGCTGCTGGTGTATCACGCCTCCCTCCTGCACCCTAGCCTAGCCTGGTGTTCGGAACCACACTCAGGAAGTCCTCTGTCTCAATCCCACCAAGGGACCCAGCTCCCCTCCCCTGAAGTCTCCAGCACTTTAACACTACCCGTCCCTCACTCCCTGGTTCTGACTCTGTCTTCTCCTCACCCTGCACAGAGCAGGGAGTGGCACACACAGCAGCTGGCCAGTGTTCATAAAGGACCCACACCTCTGCTCCACCAGATCAAGCAGATCCTCCCAGCCAGACTGAGCTGAGGAAAGGGAAGGGCACCATCAGGTCGGTGGAGGGCAGGGCTTAGAGGGGGCAGAGATGGTCTAGCAGCACAGGGGTCTGCCCGTGCCAGTGCAGCCATGGGTCAGTGGGAGCCAGGGAGCTGGGGCTCGGGGTCCAGGTGGGCACTGTGGGGAGCCCACCCAGCGCAGCCAGTACCCAGTGAGTCCCCGTGGGGTTCCCAGGAACCTCTCAGCTCCTGCTTCTCCCTGAGGCCCTTTGATCCCTTGAGGGGAATCAAAGCAGCACTTACCTGTCTGAGGTGAGGCGCATGAGGACGTTGCCATAATGCGAGTAGGTGATGAAGGACATTCGCAGTTTAGGGCTGGGGAGGAAGCACGTGTGTGTGAGGAGCTCAAAATTACACCCCTGAGCAGTGAGGAAGGGGTACATTCCAACTTCCCTGCTCCCCACCCCAGCTCTTCTGTCTGGGCCCCATTTCCCAAACCCTGGAATTTCCCATTCCTTTTGTGAAGGGTCGGGAGGCCTGTAAGATGTGCTGTCTTGCTGGAAGAGTGTCTGGGTGGTATCATGTTCCGTCCTTACTCCCCAACACCTGAGGTCTTTCCCTCTCTCTCCCTCTCTCTCTCACACACACACAAGCACACACACACAGGTGTATGCATACGTTCCCTACAAGTACAAGAGGGTAGACTCCTATGCACTCCTGCAAGAGGGCCTCTCCCCTGGCCTCTCTTTTAATGTCAAACTCATTGGACCTTCTGCTCTCCCCTCCTCGCCTGTCTTCCCTGCCTGCCTCTCATCTCAGAGAAACTGATCTGCCTCTCAGCAGCCATTCATATACAGACTTCCCTCTTTCCTCCTTTCCTGACTTCTGACCCGTTGATCCCCATTATCTTTTGGGAGGGCTGGGGGAGGGAGGTAATTAGGTTTGTTTGTTTGTTTGTTTATTTAATGGAGGTACTGGGGATTGAACCCAGGACCTCGTACATGCTACGCATGGGCTCTACTCCTGAGCTATTCCCTCCCCACAGATCCCCATTATCTTTTTGCAAAATTGCTCCTATAGGTCCCTAGCTGGGTTCTTCACTTCTCCTGGTTCATGTTCCAACTCATTTTAGCCATAATTATCAGACTTTTCTCCTGAAGCCAACTTTGATCATGTCAGACCCCTGCCCAAAAATCATCTATAGCTCCCCATCGTTCACAACAGGGAATCCAAGACCCTAGGCCTGGCATTATGAACCCTATGGACTTGGCCCCAAGCCGTGCTATCCAGCCTCATCTTCCAGTTCTCCCCGAGTTAATCCTGCTCTCCAGCTAAACAGACCCCTTGCTGTACAAGAAGTCTCCTTGATGGTTCCTGTCTTTCCTCATCCTTCAAGATCTAGTTCAAAATTCCACATTCTTTAGGAAACTAGCTTTTTTTTCCCCTTAAGAATAGTGGATTTTTCCTTAAAGTTGCAAGTAACTCCTTTGCCCTTTTGTTTTGGTCCTTGGCACCCTTTGACCCAGTGTTTAGTTATATGTTACTGGTTTTCCTGTTTTCTAATCTATGACTCTGGACAGACTATGTCTTCTACAACGTGACCTGACTCCCAGGCAGGGGCCAAGGAAGCTGCCCGGACCTGATGGAACCAGTGTGACTGGTAATTCTTTCTGCTTCAGATCACCACCCTGGGCTCTGTGCTTCTGACCTCAGGGACTCCTGTGCCCACCGGGCCTAAAGAGCTGTGTACTCTGAATGGCAGAGGAAAATGCCAGACATACTTTGTGTACCACTTCACCATACTTTCCACTAATTTGCAAATGTCCTTCCATTTGTCACCTACGCCGCTCGACCTGAAAACAAAGAAGACCTGAGTAAGAGGGATGAGGCACCTCCACTGGGTGGGCAAAGTTTTTGCCTCCTCAGTTTCCAGCAGACCCTTTAGCATATCTTTCCCACCCCGCATAGCTGAAGTCTGCCACATTCCCTCAGTAACATCAGTGGGTCACTCTGCAGGCAACTTGCATCAGTATGAGTGCTGGGGAGGGTGACCAACCAGACATGTGGGCATGGGATGAGGGACTTTGTGTGGCAAACCAGGATGGTTGATATGCAAGGAATGAGGGAGGATGTATTGGTTGGAAAAGGCTAAGCAATTCTGATATGTTGGCTCTCCCAGTCCCCCAGTTTTGACACATCAATAAGAGCGCTGACCTCAGGCAGGAAAAGGATGTGCTATTCAGGCTATTTTTTCCCCCTTCTTTCTTAACAAATTGCAAAGCTGAGCCACTGTGGACACGGAAGGTCTTTTCTGGGAACACTCATGAGAAAGGGCAGTAGTATGCCTTGGACACTGTTGTTCTGGACAATCAGCATGCCCTGACCAGCAGGGGAAGCTGCAGGCCCTTCCCAGGCCTGCTTTCAGCTTCTCACCTCCATTGGCTCTGACTTTAGTGCCTGAATGGAGATTGAGGAGGCTCTGTGGGGGTTGGAGCCTCATGCCGCTTTCTTGGCGGGGGTGGGGGGAGGAATTCTATGTGCTGTGCTGGCCAGGGTTCAAAGGTCCTTGCAGTCCCACACCTCTGCAGGTCTGCACCAGTCCAGTTTATGGAGGGCAAATGTGGTCTCATTGGCTAAGTGGTTTGTCAAGGCTCAGCAGGTGGTAGGGGGGAAACTAGGCTGGTGCCCTGTTCTGGGCTCTTTCCCAGTGACTGTTGGCTTATGTCTTTCAGATGGCATGTGAGTCTGAGGAACTCCCGGGAGCACCTTCCTTTCACCTCCAGTGATCACTATGCCCCTAAACATCCTGAATGTCATATTTACATGTGTGATTCCCGTATACCCAAGAGCATCCTTCTCCTCCCTACCACTCCTTCTACCTCCCCTTGGCTGCATCTAAAACTGTCAAGAGATGGCAAGTAAACTAGACAGGTAATTCTAACAATACTAGAATTATCACTCTTGGAGTATGTGTATACCAGACACATTACATGCATGACTTACAGTTCCAAAAGAACACTGTGATATCATCATTACTCCCATTTTACAGATGAGAAAACTGAGGCCCTCACAGGTCAAGGATTTTGCCCAAATTTCCATGGATCTGAACCCAGATCTAGCTGGAATCCCCATGATTTAACCCCTGAACTTGGTAGATCTGGGAGACACTGCTGTGTGTGACACTTGTGGGTAGCAAAGCACGAGACTCTGTCAACCCACCCAAAATATAGACTTTTTAGTGGGCGCTCCTATGCATAAATGCAAGGCAACTCCTTTCCTCACTACCAATATCACTTTCCGCTTTCCTTCTCACAACTCTTCTTCTCTGCGTTTTCCCTCAGTGAAGAGAATTTCCCAAAGAAGATATACAGGAAACAAAGAGTCTTCAACCCACCTACCTTCTCTGGAAAAGGTTCTAGTGTGTGATTATTTTGAGTGAAGTTCTAGCTTTTAGAACGCAGAAGAACATGAGTGCTTATGATAGTGGAAAATACCACAGGGACCTTCAGGTCCCTAGGCAGGAGGTAGTTTGGAAGATAGCTTCAATCATGATTTTGTGCCTGACTTTTAAATGAGAATGGAGAGATAAGGGTCATCAGGAATTTGAGGTTATTACTGCTACTAAAGCTTGAGGCCAAAATGTCCTGGTGAGATACCTACACTGGAGATTGGAAATACCTATGGCAGCGTCATGCGGGGGAGCTGAGCTATAGAAGGAAGCTAAATTTTCCTCCCCCATAGTAAGAACACAGCAGAGGATGTATAAACCTCAAAAAGCAGGAAACGGCAGTCAGTACAAGGTTGGCATTAGAAACAGGCTCACACATAGCACCAAAAGAAAAATCTGGAAGATTTTTAAGTGGCCGCCTCTGGGAAGTGAGATCAGAAGTGGGGAGGAGAAGTTTAGGAGCCTCAAGATTTTTGTTGTGAACAGCAATGTGTCTGATTTAAAATGTATGTTCAAGCATTTCCCTCTAAATGTGAAAATAAAGTTGCAAACAAAAACTTTTAGCATGGGGGACATCACCAAAGTGGCAGATTCTGAAACTCTAAGCCTCATTCCCCCACAGAGACATTGAGCAATCAATTATAAGCTGTGCTAGGAAACAATAAAACGTTTACAACCATAAAGCAATGTGCAATCAAGAAATAGCTATCTTTAAAAGGGTAGGAGAGTTTTGCTGCATAATTCATTACACTTCCCCCACACCTTCTCTGGCGTGGTGGCAGTTTTGGTCTTGAACACTGGCTCAGTCTCATGTTGTCCTTGATCCAGAGGCACAGTGTAGAGTTTACTTAAAAATTATTGGGTAAAACTCTCCTTCCCTGACTGGCACAGCTGTGGGTATAGGTGAATTTAGAAACTGACACATATGCCCAGGCCAGGAGAATGCTCAGGAAAGTCTTGAGAAGACCTCAAGCTTTCACCTTAGGCTGGTTTCTAGGCTCAGTGCTAGTCCAACTAAGTGTCAAAGGAATATCCCAGGAAATAACCAACCATTCTGCAAAAATGGAAGAGGCTGCTGCTCTCTCTCTAACTGTCTTTTTACAATTTTGTAATAGTTTTATGTTTGTTTCAGATCCTGGTATTTGAGGAAATCTCTGTGAAGACATTCAGTGAATAAGAGTTAAGGGAACAGAAACTCTAGTCATCACATACAACAAGGAATATTCTTTGCAAAAATAGTTTGGAAAAGTTTCAGAATAAACAGGCAATGATCCATGTCTACATTAAGAGATGAAAGCAAATACAACCCAGTAAGCTGTGGTGAATTCTGCTTTCTAGAGTTACCACATTACAGTAACAAAAAATCCTAATTTTCAACAAAAACTGAAAAACATACAAAGAAACAGAGGATCATTGTTAATTCAAAAGAACTAAATAAAATTACGGAAGCCATTCCTGAAGAAGCCAAGGCATCAGACTTACTAGATAAATGCTTGAAAGTATCTGTCTTAAAGATGCTTGGAGATAAGAAAAATAAGGGGAAAAAACAACAAAGAAATAAAGGAAATCAGGATAATGATATATGAGCAAAATTAGTATCACCAAGAACAAAAATTCTTAAAAAAAAAACCAGAAGAAATTTTATAGAAGAAAAAGGCAATGATAAATTGAAAACTTCATTAGAGTAGTTCAATGATAGATTTCACTGGGAATCAGCAAAGTTGAGGATAGGACAATTGATACTACTGAGTGTCAGGAGCAAAAAGAAAAAAGAATCAAAGGGACCTGTAGGACCACCATATATATTGCATGAATCGTAGGAGGAAATAAGAGAAAGGAGCAGAAACATTATTTGAAGAAATCACACCCCAAACTCTCCAAAATTAGATGAAAGACATGATCCTACAATACCAAGAACCTCAACTAACTCTAAATATAATAAAATAAAAACATCCACACCAGGACACAGTATAATCAAATGTTGAAGACAAAGACTAAGATTCCAGAGTTTAAATTCTGGATCTGTGTTTTCTATGTGGAGGCTTTGGTGGGTCATCCCTAGGCCTACAGCTGCCTCCTTGCCTCATTTGTAAAATAGGGGTAATAATATATAGTCACACTGAGGAAGACATGCTGATGAAACTGCTTTCCTACCCTACCCCTCTGGGGCATTCTATGCACACATCTGGCTTTCCCCAGCCCACACTGTCTGGAATCCTGTAGCCTCTAACTTGAAAATAGGTCCAGAATGTGTCTACTCATCATTGCCACCCATACCCTACTGGTCCACACCACCATCGTCTCCTCCCGGGATCTCTGCATCAGGCCTCTCGCTTGTCTCCTGGAAGACTCTGTTCTTGTGCCCTTTAACAGGGACCCTTTTAAACATGATCTAATCACACACCTTCTCCACTCAAAAATCACCTGAGACCTCCCACCCCCACCCCCTCACCAGTCTGTCAGCATGGCCTTCCTGAGCACCTTTTTAGAACAGCCCTTCCCTCAGCCTTTCCCATCCTCCTGTACTGATTCCGCCCCCCCGCCCCCCACCCCAGTATTTATCCCCATCTAATACACTAGTTTGTCTTTTATTTATTTCTTGTCTCTTTCCTACCATGAAAATTCCAAGAGGAAAAAGACTTTTTTTTTTAAGTTTTAAGAACTTATTCCTACTTCCCCCAAAAGTGGCTGATAAAGCAGTTGCTCAGTAATTATTTGTGAGTGGACAAATAAGAGAATGGGTAAATGAATAAGACTGCCCACCAATGGATGTAAGATCCAGAGAACTGGGTGTGCCCCCAGCAGAGGCGTCTGACCTGCACCCCACCTCCCCACAAGGACACGTGGGAAGAGAGTGAGCCAGGGAGCCAGGGCTGGACCAGGGGCACCTGTAGTGCCAGGGAGTTCCCAGAGTGTGTGACTCTGCCTTCCCTGGTCCTTTATTTTATGCTCATTCCCCATGATTGCAACTGACACATGCTGGTCAAAACGTCTATAAAGTCCCCTGCATCCTCATCACAACCTGGTGAAGGGGGTATGAAGACCCCACTGTACAGACGGGGATGCGGAGGCACAGAGACGTGAGGTGACGCGCCCAAGGCTGCATGACTGACTAGTGGAGTCTGCCTGACTGCAGAGCAGGGGTTATGCTCTCAGTGGTACTTACTCCCCTTTCCCCAGCAGAAGCAGGGAGCATCAGGAGGAAATTTGTCCTCACCCTCCAAAAATTCTCTTCAAGATGGTTTCGAGGGCAGCAAGGATCTCTACAACTAGACTGAATGAACACAGTTCCCAGGGAGAAAGTGTTATTTCTCTGGGACTGAGGAGTATGCTGTGCTTTAAAACAAGCCTGGCCTGGCCCTAGAGGCTTACTCCTCCCTGATGCCTGGGGCCAGGAAATGGGTGTGCAGGGCCCTTTTTTGGACACCCTCAGCTCTTCCTCCTGTTTGTAGAATCCAGTAGGATTCAGTCCTGGAAGCCCCGCCATCTTCTGGGCTATACCTCATCCAACTTCTAGGAGCCCACTTCCCTTTCCAGGAGATTGCATAAGCAAATACCTTCCCTGCACTACCTCCCAGGATTGTTTTGAGGGTGACAGACATGCTGTGGTGGGCTTTGGGGACTGTCAGTGCTTCAGTGATATTGTGTCATACCACTGTTGTTATTGAATAGGTAAAGTTTATTCTCAGCCCCACGGAGGAGGTGAAAATGGAACCAAGGCAAAAATCTCCAGCCTGGGGACCTGCTCCTCCCTTTCCTTCTTTGAAGGCCAGATGGTGCCTAATGCACAGCCCAGCTGTCCCAGGGCCACACCCAGACACCAAACTGTTCAGAAAGTGCACACAAACTGTAATGTGGGTCTCCAAGTTGTCAGGAAAAGAAGCAAAACACTTAGAACCAGCAAAGCAAAGGACTTCCTAAGCAGTGACACTATGAGAATGCCTAATCAAAGACACAGCAATCTCTCTGGGGTCAGGTAAAAAAAAGAAAAGAAAAGAAAAACAATACAAAGCAAATCCAAAACCCACGGTGAGCTTCTCAAAACTACTGAGAAAGCAGCTCCTAGCAATTAGCTGCCGCCACCCACCCCCTACCCCAGTTATCTAAGGGGTGTGCAGATCACAGATCCAGGCCAAATTGATGGAGAGATCGAGTACCATCAAAAAATCTTATGGTGACTTTTTTCCTTTCCAGAAGTAAGAGTCCCAGGAAATAAATGCCTGGGGCTTTCTTTTCTGTTTGGGAGCACGGAGGCCACAGAGGTCTGCTCCTTGGGTCTGACTGAGACTGTCCTTGCTTCATCTCTTTCAGAGGCTGGGGTCCACTTGGACCACTTCCTGTCATCAGTGACCTTGGCAACAGCAGCACCCTGAGGAGCACCAGGGACCAGGTGGGAGGGCCACTTACGCATCCAAGACGAAGTAGAGGTCAAAGGCTCCATCGCAGTCATACAACTTCTTTGACTTGCCCTTCTCGAGATCTCTCCACTCTCGGCTGAAGTAGTTGTAAATATCTTTCAAGTTAATGTCAAACTGGCGGAAATTTCTCCGGTCCAGGACACTGTGCTTGAAGCTCCCTGCACTCAGCAATGGAAAGGGCAGCAACAACACCAGGAAGAGCCCGGGGCCGGGCATCCAGGGTCCCCGGCTCTCCATTTAGCTGTCGTACCTGCGGCCCCAATGGGCCCCAGCCACCTCAGGCTGCAGTTTCTACCAGCCCTGCTAGCGCTCAGGGCCCTCCACCTCTCCAGCCCTATCACCAAGGTGCACTATGAGCCTCCCCCTGGTACCTGGCCTGAGGGTGAAAGAGGCAAAGATGGCTGGCCTTGGGTGATGGCCCCCTACCTGTATGGCCTGTCCCCTGCCTCCAGAGGGGCAGAATTTCCTTTGATGTCCATTATGATGGACAGGAAGGTTGGCATGGTGACTTTGTGACCTGCAGCTCTGCTCAGTGTCTTTATCTGTTGACAATCCCAGGGCAAGTCAGGGGATCATTGGAGGGGCAGTAAGATGAAGCTCCATTTACTCTTCATCCCAAACCCTCTCAGGTGGCCATTAAATCCTGGAGAAATCTAACCTTTTTGTCAACTGAAAGAGGGCAGCTGAGGTAGCTTAGATAAGAACATCACTGTAGGGGAGGATGTTAAAGAATTGGGAGTCTAGATTGTGGCAGTGGTCATTCCTGTGACCAAGTGGATAGAAGGCTCTAGAAGGTGAAGAAGGTCCCAAAAGTATGTCAAAGTCCTTTGTGAAAGAGGCACATGTCAGTATCTTCTGCTGTGTAACAAACCACCTCAAACTGAACAACAACAAAAGAACTGTTTTATTGTGCTCACGGGTTCTGTGACCAGAAACCAGAGAGGGCTGAGTGGGGATGGCCTGATTCTGCTCCATGGATCAATACTAGGCATTAACAACTCTAAGTCAAAAGTGATTCAAAAAGTCAGACTGCAAATGTATGAATTTTTAGAAGTATTTTAACCAATTTATTTTGTTTAATTTTCTTTTGTATGCAAAAAAGTAGAGTGATTTATGCTAAAAAGCCACTCTCTAGTGAGTCTAAAATAGATCTTTCAATATGTATAACAAAAATATTACTGGCTGGAATGACATCTCCAAATGGAAGCCCTCAAGGCACAATCAGATTCAGGAATAAGAGGTCACTGGCCCCAGCCCAGGCTGGCAGTGGTGGAGCCTGAGATCTTAGTGGACCACTTATTCCCAGCATTGCTTACTCTATATCCCAACCCTTCTGGGAGAATCAAAAAGAGAGAGTTTTCTTTCCCAGGCCAGCAGGCCTGGACCTTTCCAAAAGGGGAGAGACAGGACTGTTGCTGATCTGGGCTGGGGTTCACTGAGCCAGCAGAAGGGGCACTTGAGCCCGATTCTGGTGCCCTTGGCCTGTTCTAATGGGCTCAGTGGGTCTGCATACCAGGTGGAGGAGGAATTACCACCACAGACCTTGGACCCCATCCATCTCCACGCTCACAGAGGCCAGATCTGTCCCCTTCTGGGTGGAGTGATCAGCTCAGCACACCCTTGGGCCTCTTTCTCTTCAGCCCTCAAGGCTTCTGCCCTGCAGTGAGTGCTGCAGGAGCCTGTGAGCTTGGACCCCGGGGCAGCGCAAACAGCCCCCATCCACAGGCCCCAGCGACAGGTGACCAGGAATCCCGGGGCCGTTTACTGGGAGAACAGGAGGCGGAGGAGCAGTTGCCTTATCTTGGGAGAGCCTGGCAAGCCAGCCAGGGTGACTGACAGGGACAGCTCGCCACTGCTTCCTGCGAAACTCAGGGTGCTCATCACTCAACCAACTGCCTTTTACCCACCTTTCTGGGTCACTCAGTCTGCCTCCCTCTCAGCAGCTGAGGTGGGAAGGCCCCAGCGGGTCGGCCTGCCCGGCTTCGTGTGTGCTCAGATCCCAGGGCAGGAAAAGAGCTTGTCACAGCCATTGCTAGGATGAGGCCAGGGGAGAGCATGTGCCAGGGACACTGCGTGAAGTCTCAGTGACCCTCAGGCACAAGGGGAGAAGTTGGGCCGAGGTAGCCACTCTTTCTATGACAACTAATGTGTGTGTGTTTTTAACATTTTTTAAATTGAGTTATAATCAGTTTATAATGTTGTGTCAATTTCTAGCGTAGAGCACAATTTTTCAGTTATACATGAACACACATATATTCATTGTCACATTCTTTTTTGCTGTGAGCTACCACAAGATCTTGTATATATTTCCCCGTGCTATCCAGTATAGTCCTGCTTATCTGTTCTGCATATGCCTGTCAGTATCTACAAATTTCGAACTCCCAGTCTGTCCCTTCCCACCCGCCTCTCCCTTGGCAACCAAAAGTTTGTATTCTATGTCTATAAGTCTGTTTCTATTTTGTATTTATGTTCTTTTTAAGATTCCATATGAGCGATCTCATATGGTATTTTTTTCTCTTTCTGGCTTCCTTCACTTAGAATGACATTCTCCAGGAACATCCATGTTGCCAAATGGCGTTATGTTGTCATTTTATGGCTGAATAGTATTCCATTGTATAAATATACCACCTCTTCTTTATCCAGTCACCTGTTGATGGACATTTAGGCTCTTTCCATGTTTTGGCTATTGTAAATAGTGCTGCTATGAACACTGGGGTGCAGGTGTCTTTTTGAAGTAGGGTTCCCTTTGGATACATGCCCAAGAGCAGGATTACTGGGTCATATGGTAAGTCTATTCCTAGTCTTTTGAGGAATCTCCATACTGTTTTCCACAGTGGCTGCACCAACCTGCATTCCCACCAGCAGTGTAGGAGGGTTCCCTTTTCTCCACAGCCTCTCCAGCATTTGTCATTTGTGGCCTTTTAAATGATGGCCGTTCTGACTGGTGTCAGGTGATACCTCATCATAGTTTTGATTTGCATTTCTCTGATAATTAGTGATATTGAGCATTCTTTCATGTGCCTATTGATCATTTGTATTTCTTCCTTGAAGAATTGCTTGTTTAGGTCTTCTGCCCATTTTTGGATTGGGCTGTTTGTTTTTTTCTTATTAAGTCATATGAGCTTCTTATATATTCTGGAGATCAAGTCTTGACAGTTTCATCTTTTGCAAAAATTTTCTCCCATTCCATAGGTTGTCATTTTGTTTTGTTTATGGTTTCCTTTGCTGTGCAGAAGCTTGTAAGTTTAATTAGGTCCCATTTGTTTATTCTTGCTTTTATTTCTATTGCTTGGGTAGACTGCACTAGGAGAACATTTTTGAGACATATGTGAGATAATGTTTTGCCTATGTTTTCTTTTAGGGGGTTTATTGTATCTTGTCTTATGCTTAAGTCTTTGATCCATTTTGAGTTTATTTTTATGTATGGTGTAAGGGAGTGTTCTAGCTTCATTGATTTACATGCTGCTGTCCAGTTTTCACAACACCATTTGCTGAAGAGACTATCTTTATTTCATTGTATGTTCTTGCCTCCTTTGTTGAAGATTAGTTGACCAAAAGCTTGTGGGTTCATTTCTGGGCTCTCTATTTTATTCCATTGGTCCATATGTCTGCTTTTGTACCAATATCATGCTGTTTTGATACCTGTAGTTCTATAGTATTGTCTGAAGTCTGGGAGACAGGACAGCTAATGTTTATTCAGTGTGTCCCAGTGCCTGGCTCTGCAGGCTGGCTGACCCTCACAATAGCCTTATGAAATCAGTCCCACTATAGCCCCTTTTACAGGGGAGGAGACTGGGCAGCTGAGAGGCTCAAGTCATTTGTCCAGGTCCCAAAGGAAGCCAGCGTTCTAACCCAGGGCTGCTGGAGCTCAGAGCCCTGGTGCTGGATGCTGGTTCTGGAGGACAGGATGCCAGGAGCCCTCAGGCTGCCCCATGGTTGGGTCCTCCAACTCTCAGCTTCTTTCCAGACAGCCTTGGTCTTCCACATCAATCTGAAGAAAGATGAAGGGTTTATTGTATCAAAATTATAATGTAGAGAGGGACAGAGAGGCCCAGAGAGGTTCAGCAAGTTGCCTAACAGTACACAGCAGGGTTGGGAGCAGGGACAGCATGTCTCCAGAGTGAGCCCATCCAAGGATGCTCTGTTACCAGGTACCATAACCTCTGGGTCTGTGTTACCTTAATAGTTGTGGGGAGGGGGAAAGGAGGCAAAACTGAGGATGGAAGTCATCCCCAAGGTCCTGGACACAGCCCAGAAATGAGAGCCACATAAGCTCAAGAGGTCACCTGTCACCAGGTGCTCATGTGGGAGGACAGAGCCTCAGCCTCTCAGCTCCCTGGCCCTGCCCCAAGAGGAAAACTTCATGACTATCTTTGCCCACCCCTGTCCCCTGCCCCAGGCCCCATGGCTAAAAAGACTCCCCAAGGTGGCTTTGGTGTTGATCTGGCTGGGGTTTACCTAGAGTTCATAAGGCAGTGACCACCAGAGTCCAGAGCCTTCTAAATAGGGTCAGCTGCAGACCTCCATCCATCTGGAGACTCTGGGGTGGGGGGGGAGTGAAGGGATTCCTTAGAGACTGGCCAGTCTAATTCTATGACCACACAGGCGGGGGAACCGAGGCTCAAAAGGAGAAAGCAAGTCAGCACCACAGCCTGTCGGCCTACCTGGGAGGACTCCACCTCCCCTGGAGCAGGTGTCTCCTCTCAGCCTCTGGAGCCTTCTCCCTAACATGGACAGAGCTGATCAGATCCCTGGGGCTGTGGGCCATGGGAGCCTCAGGCTTTTCCAGCAGGTTTAGGGCAGGGCACTCCTTGACTTATGGTTCCCCTGGCACCATGACCGGCCCTTCCCACCTTCATGTTTACCTGAACTCTGGGAGGGGAGAACCCTGAGCCCCTCCCCACATTCTCAGCACTTGGGAGGACTTCTGCCCCCACCCCCACAGCAGCCCCAGGACCCAGACTAGGGAGCCTCACTGGCCTGGGACATATTGTTTAAGGGGACACCAAAAAACTCAGTAATCAAGATAAATATTTTATGTAATTTTTAAAAATGAAGATGAATACAGAAACATCTATCACATTAGTTTCCTATCGCTGCTCTAACAGACTCACAAATTTAGCGGCTTAAAACAGCATGAGTTTATTCGCTCACCGTTCTAGAAGTCAGAACTGAGATTTTATGATTCTAAAATCGTGGTGGTGGAAGGGCTGGTTCCTTCTGCGGGCTCCAGGGGAGAACGCATTCTTTGCCTCTTCCTCCTTCTGGAAGCTGCCCACGTTCTTTGGTCGTGGCCTCATCACTCCAGTGTCTGCTTGCCTCCTGACATCGCCTCCTCTTCTGTGGTCAAATTTCCCTTTGCCTCCATCTTTTAAGGCCCACTGGGATAATCTAAGTATAATCTATCCATCCTCAATTTAATCACATCCACAAAGTCCCTTTTGCTCGGTGAGGTAATGGAATGGAGTCACAGGTTCTAGGGATCAGGACATGGATGTCTTTGGATTGGGGCCTTATCTAGCCTGCCACATCCATGATAAAGAAAATATCAAAATTTTAATTCAAGACAGGACCTGTGGGTGGGATTAGGGGGAGGCAAATGAGGCACTCACTCCCACAGTCTGCAAGTGCAGGGTAGGATCCTGTCTTGATTTGAAATGTTGATACTTTGTTCATTATGGATCTTTTTGCATTATTTGCATTTTTTAAAATATTGCAAAAATATTTATTTTGATTACTGAAAATTTTGGCACCATCCCCCCTTTGATTTTGCAACTGTAGTGTAAAATTCACTTGCCTCACTCGAGTCCTGGCCCTGATTAGTAAGAGCAAAAAAAGTTACCCTGCCCTGCACACTCGGCTTTCAGATGAGCCCCTTCCAGCCCAAGGGCTCCCCAAAGCCCCTCCCTTACATTGTTCTGCCTACAGAGCCCTCTGGGATCTCCATCCCTCCTTCTGGAGATGCATGGCCCCAGCTCTGCTTCTTTCTTCACCTGCCCTCCTGGTGAATGCCTGAGGCTGTGCATCCATCTGGGTCCTCACACTTTGCACGCTCTGGAAGTGTGAGATTGTGGGATTTTTTCATTGGGATAGAATCCTACTCGGAAGAATACAGGCTTTCCAGAAATGCTAATATATGTTTCAACGGACCCTGTCACTAGTAGCCCTGTGGCCTTGGGGAAACTACGTAACCTCTCAGCTTCAGCTGTCTCATCTGTAAAATGGGGACATTAATGCTCATACTGCTCAGGGCTGCACAAGACACGAATGTTAAGCACCCTCCCTGGCACCGAGAGCGCGCTGGCCCCCGGCCAGACAGAGAGTTGGAGCCTGAACGCCAGCTCCGCGGCCCGCAGCCCAGCTGTAGATCAACGCAGACCGAGTCACCTGACCTCCCTGAGCCCCCGCTGCCTCCACCTGGAACACCTGCTTCCCATTCTGCGGGGAGCGGAAGCTCCTAAAGCGAGTCCTTGACCAGGAAGAAGGAGCGGGTCGTTGGGAGTCGCTGGTATTCCTAGGGGGCGTGTAACATCGAGCGTTAGGGAACAAGGGGGTCGGAGGTCTGAAACGGGAGAGCCACGGGGGCCACCTCCAGGCGCCGCATTCCAGGAACTCGCCGGTCCCGGGCCCGCCCTCCCTCCCTCCCTCCCTCCCTCGCTCCGGGGGCGGGGGCCGGGCCCGGGGCGGGCGGGCGGCGGGCAAGACGCTATCTGCGCGCGTGCCGGGCATTCCTGCCGCCGCCGCGCCGCCGCGCCCGGGCGCGCCGTGGGCCTGATGCCGGCGGCGTGGGCCTTCTCCGGGTGCCGCGCCGGCCCGCGGCCGCCCTGCCGCCTGCCCGCCTGCCGCGTGCCCGCCGCCCCAGGTAGCGCGGGAGGTGGGCGGGCGCCCCGCGAAGCCGCGCCGAAGCGGTGTTCTGGGCCCAAGAGCGCGCTCGAACCCGGGTCCGCGCACACGGGGCGAGGACCGCGCTGCGCCGGCTAATCGCGGGGCGCCCGGGGTTGCCAGGGCATCAGCCCCCAGACCGGTCGCGAGACGGGGGGAGCGGGTGCACGTATTGAGGGGGAAGAGGCAGGGCCTGGACGCCTCCTCCTAACTCCCGTCGAGGGGTGAGAATCCTACGTGCAAGGATGAAGAACCCAGTCTTTAGGGGCGCGGGAACTTGCAGAGGATCACCCCACCACACCCCGCCTCCTCCACCACTGCTGAGGGGACCAGGCAGGTTGCCAGCTCTGGGTTACCGACTCCAAGCTCAGTGCTCAGCCCACGTTTGACTCTTTGGGCCTCAGGAAGGCCTCGTGCCTGGGTTGGGGCTGGCTAACACCAGAAGGGTAGGGATCCCTTCTCCCCTGGGCAGGACCCCCACCCCAAGATGTGTGCCTCTCGCTGTATTATCTCTTTCCTGGGCCGATTTCAGCCTGTTGGTTGGTCGAGGCTTGGTTACAGCCCAGACAATTGCTTACAGCTCTGCGGCTCAGCGGTACCTAGAGGAGGGCAGCGCTTGGGAGTGATGGACACAGGGGATTTACAAACCGCAGGGTGGATACAGGGAGGATGGAAGTGCCCTGGGGAGAGGAGTAGAGAACAGGAGGGGCTTACCTAAAGTGTGACCCTCCGGAGAGAATTTAAGAATTGTTTTCCTCACTATGTCTCTTCTCTGACTATGTGCCCCTCCCCCAACCGGAGAGGGCCTTAGTATGGCCAGAGCAGGCCTGAGGTCTCCCCGCAGGGTTCAGCTCCAGGAGGGAATCCCAGCTTCCTCCCTTTTCTGCTGGGACCTGGGGGCAGGCAGAGCCCTAACCCAGCCCTCCTGGAACAGAAGCAGCCACGTTTACCAAGCACCAGCTTCTTTGTGCCTGGTGCCATAGGCTCTGCTGCAGCTGCTCACAGCCCTGTGAAGTGGCAGAGACAGAGGCTCAGAGAGGTTGAGGACTGTGCCCAAGGTCACCCAGGACAGGGATCTGAGTCAGCCGAGTGCTGGGCCTGTGCCTTCCTCCCCCTGCCTAGGATTCTGGGGAGAGGGGAGTGAGGGCCAGGCTTTGCCAGGGAGTAGTGGGCAGGGGAGGAGGCCTGGCTCTGCACCCATCAGCAGGTTTACCCAGAGGAAAGGCGGCCTCTGCCAGTTTCCTCCCCCATGGTAGAGCCAGTGCTGTGGACAGCGTGGGCTGGGACCTTGAGGAACCCACACGCTGGCTGGGTTTCCAGGGATTTGACAAACCTGCTGTAACTGGTTCTTGGCAAGGCTTCCCCTCTGAGATGTGCCAGGAGGCCTGAGGAAGTTCAGTGCGGCCATTCCAGGTCCTGCCAGGCTCTGCCCAAGAGACTCTGGCAAGGGGAGTGGTGGGCCAGGCCTGTAGGCTGAGCACAGGGGTCCTGCAGAGGGAGGAAACTGGGAGGGAGGCCCCGGGAGGCTGAGCTTCCCACGGGGCTCCCAGAGCATCTCCCCTCCAAGGGTGCTGAGGGGGCAGCTTGCATCTGGAGTCGAAGTAGGTCTGACGAAGGCCCCACAGAGCCGTGTTGGGAATGTGGAGTCAGTCTGGGCCTGGTGGTTCCTGGGGGCAGGGACTCAGGCAGCCGCTAAAGACAGGTATGATCACTTCCCTGGTGTAGATGGAGAGAGTGAGCCCCAGGAGAGGGTCACTCCACTCCTCCATGGCCCAGTCGGGATGTGCCCCCAGACCAGTGTAGGTGCAGACTTGGCATCTTTGTCTCTGGCCTTCGTCCTTGACCAGCGCCCGCCCCCTGTGTCCCCACCTCCATCTTAACCCAGCGTTCTCACCAGGCTTAGTGCTTGGAGGGCCTCTGGTGGTGGGGGGCGGGGGATCTTGTCATTTCCCAGAGCCCCTGAGCCATGGATGGGGTTGGTGCTCACCAGGACCCATGCTCGTTGCCAGGGCAGGGGGCTGTTGTGTTCATAGCCTCTTCAACCATACTCTGTCACACCCACCCTCCAACCCCCGGGGTCCCCGTCAAACCCTCCCAACCCAGGTCTGCCTTGTGGTCTCTGCTTATGTGCCCCTTCCAGCCCCTGGCCTGCCCGCCTGCCCATCTCCTGCTCATTCTTAGACCCCAGTTCCCATGTCGCCTCCTCCTCAAAATCGCCTCTTTGTAGAAGTGCCCAGGGCCCTGTGGAGTTGTGTTTCCTGTTCAAGGGCTGGGAGAATGGTCTGGAAGGCTGCACGGAGGAGGCAGTGGCTGAGCGGAGCTTGGGAGAGCGCCTCAGACATGTGGTAGCTGCCTGGCTGCAGGCGCCGCATGGAGAGCGGGGCTGACCTTGCAGCAGCTGCTCTCTGCCTGGCCTGGGCTCTGCGCCCCAGAAGCTGGTGGAGGGAGGCAGGGGCAGAACCGGCCTGCCTGCCAAGTTTGGGTTTTATCCTGGGTGGGGAGGAGGAGGCAGCAAAGGGTTTCAGCAGAGGAACTCGTGGTAGGATTTATGTGTTTCTAGCCCTCTGGGCAGCTCTGAAACCCTCTAAACTTTAGAACTCAGGGTGGGGCACGGACATGAGAATGAGGGAAGGGTGGATGGATGGACAGATGGATAGATAGACGGCAGGTGTCCTAGGGACAGCAGATGGGAGAGCAGGTAAGGCTGGCGCCAAGAGGAGGCTGGATGGAGTTACCCAGACTTTGTGGATCTCTAGAGAGGATTTTAGAATTCCTTTCCTCAGTGTCTCTCTTCCCTGACTGTGGCCTTCAGTCGCTTGTGAGCCGACGGTGGGGAGCTGAGTACGTGAAATCAGGACCCCAGACTGTCTTGGTTTGTGTGTTCACCCTTCTTCACTCAGTGTCCTTTGACCTCTGCTCCAAGCCCAGCATTGGCTCAGGACTGGGGAGAGAGGGAGGTGGTTCCCAGAGATAAATCAGGCAGAGGCAAATGTCTTCACATCATCTGTGATTGATTGATCGATTGATCAACTGATAGATAAGAGCCAGCCAGGAAGAGAACCTGGGAGCCCTTGGTTATGCTGAAGGAAGAATCCGAGACAGCTTACGTAGGAGGGAACATCTGAGCTGTCCTCAAGGGCTAATAAGAAGTTGGTGCAGACTGAAAAGGGAAGAGACTCCTGTGTACAGGCCAGGCAGCAGGATAGCAGACGTATTCAGGAGGCTCACATAGTGGGCAAAGAGGAAGTGAAAGGGGGCAGAGACAGGCCCCTGAGCGAGGAGGGAGGTGGGGGGCATGTGCTGAGGATGCGGGGCCAGGCTGGCTCCTTCCCCTCCCGGGCAGTTCCCCTGTATGTTCTCTGCTCATGTGCAGTCCTGGCAGATGCCTCTGGTCCTGACAGGCCTGGCTCCCCACTTCGCCCTTCTGTGGGTCAGGACCCCTCTCCTTCATCCTGCCCCAGTGCACTTTGTCGGAGCCAGCCGACAATCGATCAGGTCCAGAAACCTGTGCTGCAGGACTGAGAAAAGAAAGACAAGACTAGAAGGTGGGGTTGAGAGGGTCTCACTCTAGCCCGCAAGACGCTAAGCCAAGAGTGGACCTCGAGTTTATTTCAGGCAGTTAATTTATACAAATTCAAGTGACTACCTTGTGCATTCTTGCACGTAGGCACAGGTATTGTTTTATGGTTTAAACACAGTGTGTACTAAACTCACTAACTTGTGCATTGTTCTATAGATCAATGTTGTTTATAATACTCATAAACTAGGGTATATGTTCCCACATACCAAGATCACTAAGGTTGTTGTTTCTATAAACTAAGATCACTAACTTGTATGTTGATTGTATCTCTCTGTTCAAAGATCATCAGTAGCTTAATGGCTCAGGATGTTCCTAGGGCTTTTAGATCACCTGGTGCATTCTTTCCTGAAAAGGGGTGGCGGGACAGAGATTGTCTTTGTTAGATCAGTCTCAGAGCCTGACGCCAGCACTTTGGGATTTATTGTCCCGTTCTGTGCTCGGCAGTCCTCAGGTCATGAGTGGCTCCCCGCACACTTGCGGGAAGTCTCTGCCTTGGAGGTAGAGGTAAGAGAGTTGAGTACCTGGCAAGGCCACATGAGTGGTGTGAGGCAATAGGGAATGGTGGGGATGGTGGAGAATTAGCAAAAACAAGGGCTGTTGCAAGGACACAGGTGCCACTGAGCTCTGCCAATGTTACCATTTGGGAATTTGGGCCTGGTGCCGCCAGGTCTGTGGATTCTTTCAAGAGAAGCTGGGAAGCCAGATTTGGATAGGACATCTCTTGATTTAAATAACAAATTTTAAAATGTGTCAAATTTCGTAGACCTAAAAAAGCGCACTGTGGACCCTTGTGGCTCATTGTCAGGTGTAAGTGATTGAGCCCTGAGAAAGGTGAGAGGGACCCGTGGCTCTGTGTCCCCAGACCAGCCCAGGCCCCTCTCAGGCTGGGCAGAGCGGCCAGGAAGAAGCCCTTGGACAGGCTTCTTCTCCGAGTGGCCCCAGGTAGCCCCTAAGCCAGTCTCTTGGCAACATCAGCCCCTGTGCTCAAGGCCGATGACTGGCCCTTCAGGCCCCACCTCAGTGGGCAGGGGCGGCTGGGCGCTTCCACCAGGTCCCAGGAGACGGACAGTTTCCTTTCTTGTCAGTGTCTAGCCTCTGCTTACCTCTGCCTGTCACCCACGTGAGCACATGCTTGGGAGCTACTGGTGAAGAAAGGCAGGAAAAGATGGGATGCGAGGCTGGTGGGTGGAGAGCACCGCACGGGTATCTGCTCCCTCTTGGGTGGAGAGCAGCAGTGTGTTCTCAAACATTCTCTGCACCCAGAGCCAGACTGCTGGGGTTGGAACCTTGACCCTGCCACATGCTGAGTGAACTTGGGCCCATTCTGAAGCCCAGTGCCTCTCAGGGTGTTCCTCTGAAAAATGGGAATGATAATGGTGATGATGAGAGTAAAGGCCATGTTCCCTGAGTTACCCAGCTGTGCGAGGCTGGAACAAAAGGATACATGTCAAGTGCTTGCAATAGCACCTGACGCCACAAGTGCCGTGTCTCGGCCATTTCAGCACACTGTCCTTATGCACACGCACATGTGCCTACACAAGTCCACACGCGTGTGTGCATGTACACCCACACTCTCCAACACGCACGCATGCACACACTTCTCCCCGAAGTGCCTGTGAGTCTCTGGGTGCCTTCCACGGTGGGCATGTTTTTTAGAAAGGGGAAGTCTCATCCCCCAGGTTCTGTATGCTGTCTTTCGGTCGAGCAGGATGAGAAGGAGCATTTACTGAGTCCTCCTCTGTGCCAGGCACAGTCTTAGGGATAACTGATGTATCTTATCTCAAAAGAGCCATTGTATGTGGGAAGATAAGTAGTGCCCAGAGTCCTGCCACCTTCTCACCTGGCTGGTTCACCACCCAGGTCTTGGGAAGCCACCGGTCTGGGCTGCATCCCTCTGGGATGACAACTGCCTGGATGGAATGGAGCTTTGATGTCACACCCTGGCACATTTCACAGCCGCCCTGTGGGAAGATCTCCGCATTGGGGGGCCTCCCAAAATCCTCATAGAGCTTAGAGCTGGGAAAAGTCTCTTTGTCCTGTCATTCACTGTGAGATAGAGAGCTTCATGGATCTCAACTCCTTTCACTCTTTGCCTAAGCTGCCAGGAACCTCTTCGCCCAGTTGTATATTTAGTTGTCACAGGTTTTCTGGTCAGAACTTCCTCTACCTTCTTGCTGTCTCCCTCTGTCCCTCATTTGCTTTCTTGTCCTGTATTAAATGTTTTGGATCTTTTGCTTCCAGATTTTTTTTTTTTGGCAAATGTTATTGAACGGTAGCAGACAGAAATGTATAAAAATCACAAGTGTACAGTTTAATGATTGTTCTCAAAGTGAGCAGAACTGGGTGGGCAGTGCCCAGGTCCAGAATCTGAGCATTACAAGCACCCAGAAGCCCCTCAGGCTCCTTCCAGTCACTGACCCACCAGGGTAACCAGGTCCTGGCCAGGTTTTGCCCTTTACATAAATGGAGTCATGCAGTGTGTCCTCTGGCTCTGGCTTCTGCTCACAATTATGATTTTCTTTTAATTTTAAAAAATTTTGGTAAAATAGATCTGATATAAAATGTATCATTTTAACCACTTACTTAAAAGTGTACAGTTCAGTGGCATTAAGTACGTTTGTCATGTGTAATCACCGCCATCCTCCATCTCCAGAACTCTTCTTATCTTGTCAGACTGAACCTGTGTCCATCAAACAGTAACTCTCCATCCCACTGTCCTCCAGGCCCTGGCAACCACCATTCCACTTTCTGTCTCTATGAATTTGATTATTCTAAGTATCTCACATAAGTGGAATCATACAGTGTTTGTCTTTTAGCGACTGGCTTATTTCACTTGGCATACTGTTCCTCAGGGTTTGTTGATGCTGTAGCATGTGTTGGAATTCCCTCCCTTTTTTATGGCTGCATGATATCCCATTGTATGTATGTATCCCATTTTATTTATCCATCTATCCATCAGTGGACACTTGGGTTGCTTCCACCATTTGCACATTGTGAATAATGCTCCTGTGAACACGGGTGTACATACATCTGCTCCAGTCTCAGCTTTCAGTTCTTTTGGAGGATGTGCCCAGGAGTGGGATTGCGGGGTCACATGATATTCCTATTTTAAATTTTTTGAGGTGCCTCCCTGCTGTTTTCTACAGCAGCTGCACCATGTTATGTTGCCATCCGCAGTGCACCAGTGTTTCAGTTTTTCCCCATCCTCACCAGCCCTTGTTTTCTGTTTTCTGGATAGTAGCTGTCCTGCTGGGAATCAGGTGCTATCTCCTTGTGGTTTTGGTTTGCATTTCCTGATGAGTCGTGATGTGGAGTTGTGATTGTGTTTTCACACTGTCCGTCGTCTGTCCTGTTGCACAAGCTGTGGCCCATCTGTTCCCATCGCTGCCCGGTGGGTGCTGCCCGGTGTGAGCAGACCGTGACCATCCACTCATGCCACCGCACATGGGCCTTGGTGGGGCGGTTTCCCATCTGGGGAGGTGGCAAGTAGTGCCGCTGAGAACCTTCTTGGGTGCATCTCTCCGTGGACACTGCTGGGTTTTTTAATGTAAGCCGTTTCTGTTTGGAGGTTAGTGTGCGCAAAGAAACCAATCAGTAACGCATACTCCCTGAGGACCCTTTGAAGGTTCCACAGGCCAGGCTGCTGCCGGCTGTGCCCTCCAACCCTTTCCCAGCCGCCCCGTGCATCTCCTCCCTCTTCCTAATTTGCTCCCTTGGAAGGGAGCCACACTTGGCCCTGGCAGCGCGCCCCCTTCCCCCATCGCTGAGCCAGATTGCTGAGGGTGTGACCAGGGATCTCTGTGCCCAGGGATCTTTGGGCAGCGCCTGGAGGACTCCATCCACCACGAGTGCAAGTATGGCCCATGCCTGGCGCCCTGCTGGTGGAGCAGTGCGTGGACTTCATCTGGGAGCATGGGCTCACCGAGGAGGGCCTCTTCCGCATGCCCGGCCAGGCCCTCCTGGTGAGGGACCTGCAAGATTCCTTCCACTGCAGGGAGAAGCCCCTGTTCGACAGGTGAGCTCCTGGGATGGGGGCATAGGTGGGGCCACCTGCCCATTCCCCACAGCTATGACCCAAACTGATCAAAATCTTGTTCTTATTTGGTAAGAGTGGGAGGGGGACAGGGAGACCATAAACAAGATAGGTTTTTTAAAAAACTGAATGTTAGAAGGTTAGATAGAGGAGGCGGGCAAAGGGGAGCATGGGGGAGAGGGTGAGGAGGCACTGCTGGGAAGGGGATCAGTGCTGTGGGCAGAAGGCCAGGTGCAGAAGCCGGCAGCTGAGGGGGGCTGGGGCTGCGTGGGCAGGTGGGGGAAAGAGTTGGGGCACGGGCCGGGGAGGGGAGGCGAAAGGCCTTTTGGCAGAAGTGATGCTCTGATTTTATTCCCAGTGAGATGCGAAGCTGCTGGAGGGCCGTGAGGACTTTGATCACTTTGATGAGCCTGACCAGGCTCGAGAGCAGACAAAGACCAGTTGGGAGGCCCCGGCCACGCAGGCCAGAACTGCGGGTGGTGTGGACCTGAGGGGCAACAGTCGAGGTGGGAGAAGCAGTCAGATTCTGAACATGTTTGGAAGAGATTTTCCAGTTTTGATTGGATGTGGGGAGGGGGAGGAAGAACTGACTTGAGGGACATTTTTGTTTTGGCTGAGCACCTGGAGGAAGGTGGTCACTGGGCGGGGAGACTGGGGCAGTGGGAAGGTGACTTGGGGAAGGAGGGTCAGGAGCTTGGCGGTGGGCCTTTTGGGTTGGAGATGCTTATTAAGTTCCTGAGTGGAACTGAGGGAGATGAAGATTGAGAGCTGTCGGCACGGAGCTGGTGCTTTTGGGTCTGGAGGCTGGACAAGGTCACTCAAGGAGTGGCGTGGAGGGAGGCCCAGGCTGTGCCTGAGAGCAGCCGGGGTGGGGAGGACCTGGCGAAGGAGGGGCCCGGGCTGGAGGAGAAGCAGTGGGGGGGGGGTCTTCTTTCTCACACCATGCCCAGTGCTCAGGGTGGGACGAAGGGAC
Organism: Vicugna pacos; assembly: GCF_048564905.1. Taxonomy (NCBI): domain Eukaryota; kingdom Metazoa; phylum Chordata; class Mammalia; order Artiodactyla; family Camelidae; genus Vicugna; species Vicugna pacos. The sequence continues at coordinate 68,478,822 of NC_132997.1, read as the reverse complement.
ACTTTCTCCCTTGTCCGTGCTTCGTGTTCGATGGTTGAGGGTGGAGGCCTGGGCCTTATCCTGGTTGCTGCGGGGAATCGATACTTGCTCCACACACCCCATGTACCAGGTGGTGTGCGGTGCACACGTGGTCTCCTTGGGCCACTGTAGCTACACTGCATAGGGGAAGGTTGTCCCCTGCATTTTTAGGAGAGACACCAGGGCTCAGTGCAGTCTGTGTCCCACGCACAGTCACATGTCTCAGTCAGCCCGGTTCCCAGGGGCCAGGCGCCGCACGTCCCTCAGGCCTGATAGGAGCACGTCGTCTGGTGTAAGAACACAGCCAGGAGACCCTGATCACATCCCCGGAGCCTCTCTCCCCTACTTCTCTGTTACCTTGGGCACAACGACCCCATCTCTCTGAGCCTCTGTCCCCACACCTGCAGTGAGGAAATGGCGGGCACCTGAGAGCTTCAGAGAGCGCTCGCAGACAGTCCCAGCACACGCCAGGCCCACGTTGGGGCTTAAGGAACGGGATCTGTTCTCGTGCTGTTGTTCATAACCACGGGCACACGTGCTGCATCCGAGGACCCGCGCACTGTACAGCCTTCCCTAAGTCAAGTGCTCTGCTTGAGAGAAGCAGGGCAGGGATGGGGGCAGAGAGAGCCAGTCAGGCTGAGGGGACTGTGTGCTGGGCCTGGAGCCCGAGGCTGCTCCTGAGTTCTCTACTAAATGTGCCTGTGGACGGACGGCTGCAGGGGGTGGCACCCTGGTGGGAAATGTGTAGGTTCACTCTCTGATCTGCAGGGGGATGTGCAGGGACAAGGGAGACAGACACAGGGAGACCGTCACATGGTTGGCACCCTCACCAGCTGGTACTGGCCACCAGGGCGGTGGCTACCCGGGACAGGCGTCCCTCACTCCAGCCTGACGCTCTCTGTGCTCCTTGTCGGGCAGCCCCAGGCTAAGGTGCCCAGATGATGTGGAGCTTGGAAAAGTGGGTCTTAGGGGAGCATCCCTGTGTTCCCAGCTTCCTCTCCCCGAGATGAACCCCCACCCTCCCCACGGCCCTGACAGCTTCCCGACCAAAAGAGGAGAGTCTCTCTGCAGAGACCAGAGCGAGTCAGGACAGAGGAACAGCTGAGGAGCATGAGAAAGGAGAAGAGGCACAGGGAGGCTGATGACAACTGCAAAGTGACAGCCAGTGTCTCCAGACAGGCTCAGGAGGTGGGGGCTGTGATGGTCAGGAGTGGGTTCAGAGCCCTCCCAGCTGCTTCAGCCACACAGCTGAAGTCCCTGACTGTGCTCGGCCACAGCTGGTCCAGTCCTCCCGACCTCTGTGCCCGAGACCCCAATTTGGAGGGCCCGAGTGTCCCAGAGGTCCTGCACTCTGTCTCCTAGGACACAGTGTCCCAGCCTCTCCCGCTAGCCCTGCTGGAATCCGAGAAGGAGCCCGGAGCTCCCCGGCACAAGGCTCGGGCCAGTGGGGATGGCCAGGTGGGTCCAGGGTGGGCAGAACCTCAGCACTGTTTCTGGAGTCTGTTCAGAGCTCTAATTGGTCCCTTCCAAGCGCCTTCAATGACACTGCTTTCACAGAGACAGCAGAGGTTTGCAAGGTCTGGACAGTAAGTAGTACCCCGGGTGCTCTTTTTAGTAACACTCCCAGAGCACTGCCCAAGCCTGATGTGGGCTCAGCTCCTGGATGTGGGGCTCAGGTCCCTGAGCTGCCTGTGAGATGCTGCTCTAGAGGCCTGCCTGCACTGGCTGCTTGCCGGGCCTGCCCAGGGCCCACTGCTCCCCGCATTGGCCTCCCGGGGCGTCTCGCCCTCCCGCGCAGGGGGCAGGGCGGCCCTGGGTCCGGGAGCCGCACCCCGGCGGCTGCACGGCTCCTGCTGCTGATGCACACTTCGGTGTTGGTGACGGCGGTCCCATGGTTCAGGCTGACGTCAACACGCAGCTCCCTGCAGCAGAGGAAGGGCAGGCAGTGACCACAACGCCGGACAGACACGTTTCTTTCACTTGGCTCGCATTGTAGCTCATAGTCTCCTCGCTGTAATGACTTTGAACACCAGGGTGGCATTCGGGGCCACCGCAGAGCAGACAGCAAGGGTAAGGAGAGCTCATCCCAAAGTACTATGAGGTTGACCTCTGCAATGAAGGCTGTCCGGGCAGTGAGGACCCCCACATGGGATCAGACATCCTCCTGGCCATGAGCTAAGTGACCAGGGATGGCAGTACGGTGACACCATCCCGATTCCTCTGTATTTAGAGTATGTGAGTTTAGCTCCAAAAGGCTGCCTGGAGCAAAGGCACCACCCTGGGGGCACATCATCTCCTGCATCCTGCCCTCCTCTGCAGAGCCTGGGCCACAGTGCATCCCCAGAGGACCATCAGTCAGGGCAGGTGCGGAGGATTCCCTGAGCGCTCCTGGAGACAGACAGGAGAGGTGGCGTCCCACATTCTTTACACTTGATGGTGGTAAAACCTGCCCACGTGGCCTCCAGGCTGGGCACTTATTCATCTGGCTTCTCTGTCTTTACTCCTGGGCATTTTATGGTGGCATCTTCCACAGAGATAGGTTTTTTATCTAAGACAACCACACAAGAAGAATGCCAATGGACTTGTCCATCCATCCATCCCTCCCCTTCTGCCTGCCCTTGGCGAGCAGAGCTCACACTTTGGCAGAAGCAGCTTCTCTTCTCTGCCCTGTTCTGACACCTCCCGTGCACCAGGCACTGTGCAGGGCTCGGGGGTTTAGTGGGGACAAGCCAGGCAGACGCCTTGCTCTCCAGGGCCTGACATTGGAGGGACTGGGGAGGGAGACAGACAATAAAGTAACAAACAATGAACAAACAAATGCTAAAATGAAAAGTGCTGTGACGTCAACACACAAGGGAAGGGCAGCTGTTTAAGAACAGGTGACCTGTCCTGTCTTTTAGAGACAATTTTTCTTTAAGAGAAAGTGAAATATTTATGCAGGAAATGATGCAATGTCTGAGATTTGCTTCAAAATAATCAATGGTGAGGGATCAGTAAAACCAGACTGGCCGGGGTTGACCATCACTGAAGGTAGGTGAAGGCGGCTTCAAGTGCATATACAGCTTTTGTACTTTTGTATATTATTTGAAATTCCTAGCAAGCTCAGCTCTCTCTGAGGCGGTGGTCCTGGAGCTGAGGCCAGCTGAGGGGGCGGCCAGGGAAAGTCCCATAGGATAGGGTTCCAGGCTGTGTGACCAAGGCCTGAGGTATAACCAGCTAAGCTGGTTGAGGGGAAAGAGGTGAGAGGCGAGGGGCAGTGCCTCGGGAGCCCCAGGAAGGGGTTGGGGCTTTGCTCTAAGTACAGTGAGTCTGTGGAGGGGCTGGCACGTCAGGCTGCACTTGGACACAGAGGCAGCAAGAACTGTGGGGAGGACTGGATGAGGAGGTGGGGGCCAAGGGGGATCCAGGACGACGTGCAGGGAGTGACCTGGGCGCCTGGGGGTGGGGGTGTCATTTACTGACACAGGGGAGCCTGAGGAGGGGGTGGGGCTTCTGTGTGCGTGTGTACTGTTATTTGGGGGAGCTGGGAGGCGGCACTCACGGGGCTCAGACAGCCCACAGCTGGCAGCTGTGGAACCGTCTCTGTCCTGAGCCCTAACTCGCTGCATCCCTGCTGTAAGGAGAGAAGGGCAGGCCCAGCTGCTCTGCCTGGTTGCTTTCCTGCCAGTGCCCTCCCCACCCTGCTCCAGCTTCCCCGGGTCCCAGACTTCTCTGAAAGTTAGGACCAATGGTCCCCGAGGGCCACACCACTTCTGACATCGGTGATTCGGGAGGACAATTCTTTCCCTGGCCTTTTTCATGATCCGGGCTTCCCTGGGTCCTAGGAGCTAGGCCACCAATTCCCAGAGGCTGCAACCACGGCTCTGCACCGGCCACCCGGGGTGGACAGATGCGGGTCTGCACGTTTCCCTCTGCAGGACGAAAGGCCAGTTCTCTCTTGCATCTGCACCCACTGGGCTGTGATCAGAGGGTGGGGAGGAAGCTCTGCAGGAGGGACCATACTCAGGGACTACCCTAGGAGAATCTCCCCAAGAGTGAAAGTAGTCTTAAACGTCGTTCTTTAAAAAATTTTTCAAAAATAGACTTGTCTGTTCAGAAATACTCTTATTTTTATGAGTCTAATTGTCACTACCTGGACACTTAAATTTTAAAAACACACAGATTATAATCAAACTAAAGATTCTCCACTTAAAGCCCTAATCTGTTAGTGGTTTCATAGACTCATTTTAACTTTAGGGTTTTTTTGGCGGCAGGGGGTGGGGAACTAGTTTGTCTCATGGAGAAACGTCTGTGTGATGCTCAATACTTTCTTTAATTAACTCCACTGCAATTTTTGGTCTGTCCTTCAAGGAGAATGAGGTTTACTAAAGTGTATTTGACACAGCACAGGCACTTATCTGTGGGTTTGGGATTTGGGGTAATATTTTATTCTTTACTCTTTTGTATTTTCCTGCTTTCCTGATTTTCGTATCTTTTTAATTTTTATTTGTTACTGAAGTGTAATTGATTTACAATGTTAGGTGCACAGCAAAGCGATTCAGTTATACATATATACATACATATATATTTATTGATTCTTTTCTATTGAAAATAAATCTTTGGCTTTTGGGGGGATAATTAGGTTTCTTTCCTTCTTTCTTCCTTCCTTCTTTCCTTCTTCCTTCCTTCCTCTCTCTCTCTCTGTCTAATGGAGGTACTGAAGATTGAACCCAGGACCTTGTGCATGCTAAGCACACACTCTACCACTGAGCTGTACCTGCCCCCTGTGTATCATTTTTATAATGAACAATCTCTAATAATTAAAAAAATCAGACACTCTGAGCCACACTTGAAAAGCACTAACTCTGAAATATCCTATTAACTGTGTATGCCACAACTCTTACATTTCTGTGAATAAACCAAAAAGAGAGAAATACAGCTGAGAATCTTACCATGAATCTCTTACGAGCTTCAACCTATTTGGGGACCAGATTCTTTTCATTAGAAAAACTAAAAATAATCTTATTTCACTTAAACCACATCTAGCATGTAGTGAAATCTAAAACCATCTATAAGAATTCAGAAAATTATTTATGAAAATGAGTGAATAAAGTTAAAATTTAGTATCAAGATCCAAAGTTCCTGAGTTATTCTTAATAATTCAACCTACATAAGCACCAAAAATAGTCATCTTATACAAATTCTGAAGAAAAATTTGGGGCAAATATTCCTCTTCATTAAAAAATTTATATTATATAACAATAAACCTACAGATACACCTCATTTTTTTTCAACCCGTATTTGCCCTCTAAATACAGTTGCTATAAAAGCTACTGGAAAACTTTTATTAGTTTCCAAAACTGCTAATCACTGACATTTACTAATTACTGGGATTCAGCAACCTTAAATATATCTTTAAATGCTGTGTAGTTTGTTATACCTTCAACCAGGAGTTAGCAATTTTTTTTATTATCATTTCTATAGTTAGGAAGCCAATGCAATTTAGTGAAAAGCATTTCCCACTAAAATGGTAGCAATTTTTCTGGTTATTTTCACTATTTTACTCTCTCTTCATCCCAAAGTGTATAGCATATTGAACCTAAAACATACCCCCTTTACTTCTTCACTCAAAATAAATTACTTTAATTACATTTAGTTCATGGAAATTGTGTGAGTGTGTTTGTAAAACTCATCATCGAAGGCATTATTCTATGTAGTATGCTTCTGAAAATGAAATTTATAGACACACACCCACATCTGAGTTCAGGAAGTATGTTATTACATTATACCATGCAGTGAGTAAATTCCGCAAATTCTGTATCAATGTTAAATTTTAACAATTGTGTATAGATGATAGCTTAGTATATCTCAATAGTGACACTGGTTAGGGTCATTTTTCTATTTCTGGTTGATTAAATGATAAGCTGTTTGTAACTATACGCAAAAATATTTTAAAGTAATCCCTAATAATTACAAATTAACCTCAAAGGATTGAGGCAAAAAGCTAGGAAGATGCCACCATCTGTTTCAGCTATTTACAAGGATCTACATTTCACTTTTATATTCAATTATACATTTTTTTCTCCACAAATGGTAGCTTCTTGGCTTATATTAAAACTAGCAGTATCTTATGTTTATAAAGATCTTACCTGAATGCTTATCCTCTAGGTGTGCTGCTAAATCTGACATCTTCACAAAGGAGGGTGTGCTTCTTTGGAACTTTGCTTTAAATGTAATTGCCCTTATATCATCATCAAACAGGCACTCACAGGATGACCATGCTGTTGTAATGCAACTCTAGGTTTTCTAGGATGCAATTGCGCTGAACAAAAAGATATTTAAATTCCCAAATGTAATCTTAAACAAACAAGCAAAACCAAAAAGTTACCAAAAGGGAAATAATCTAGGCTCATAACTACATTAAATAGATTGACCTGATTAAATCAATGAAATACAACTTTTATCATATTAAGGAATTTGGGTATAAAGAGGCAAAATATGAATGTTGTATTGAGGCAATAAGGAGATAATATTAATCAAAATTTTTCCAAAGATTACCTGGCCTCCTTAATAGTCTAAATTTATCATAACCAACTGCTTTTCAGAGCAGCAAATTCTTATTTTGATATCTACAGGAAAGATTTTTTTAAAATAAGGACATAGAAATAAACACATCTGCCGTACGCAGTATTTCCCACTGATTTTTCAACATCTTGGTTTCCTTATTTAGCTAATTTTTTCAGAACAACAACAAAAAAGCATTTAGATTCAGTCAGTTGCTCCTATTCCTACTATTCTCTCAGTAATGATTCTAAGTCTTAACACAGTAGCACAGCATTTCTTGCCAACTAATCATATTATATGTTAATAAATTCAACTTTAAAAGTACATTAAAATAAAAAGAGGCGTCTTAGCACTAAGTTTTCTAATAACAACTATCTTTTTAGTATCCCACTTACTTCAGCCTATAAACCTAATTCACACACCCCACCCACTTCCTCAGTTTCTTTCACTGGACAGTTTTTTTTTGTGGAGAATCTTTAAGTAAGTCAGTAAATCCATATAGACAGAGCAACATTAGAAAGGACTAAAGCATATTTATTTCAAGTTATTGCTTAAAACCAATCACTATTTTTAAAATAGTTTATTTGTCTTATTACAAAATACATGCTTAGAAATCACAGATAAGCTAAGCAAATAAATAAACGGCAGCCTTAATCAACACCCCAAAATAGACACAGTTAATGTTTTAGTGGCCATCCAGTTATTCTCAATTTGTCTGACTTTTACTTAATATGTCAAATACATGTTTACATGTCACTAAGTATTATTCTACATTATTTTAAAATACTGTGTAATATGCCATTGCACAGATACATCAAAATCTTAAAAATTATTATATCAATTGTCCATTTTGGGACGTGTTGGTTGTTTCTTATTTTTCACTATTATAAACGGTACTGGGATAAAATATTTTTAACTACATCTTTATGCATAGCCATGATAAATTCCTATTAAGTGTAATTATTGAGCCAAAGGTATTCCAAATTCTAAGGCTTTTCATATGCATTGTTAACTGCCCTCAAGAAAGGTTTTCCCCCTGAAATTAATATATTGTAAGTCAATTATATTTCAATTAGAAGAAAAGAAAAGACTTACCAATTTACATCTCCAGTACTTTACAAGAGAGGCTATTTTCCCATATCTTCTCTATCAATTTCTTAGGAGTAAAATCATCCAGCATTATTATTTTATTTGTCTCTGTTCAGTTACTAGCAAAAGCAACTTTTTAAATATATTTGTTAGCCACTTTAATTTCTCATTTATGGACTTGGCTGTTCATGTCTATTGCCCATTTATCCTTACAATTATTTGTCTTCTGCTTTTGCATTATTTTCTGACAAAATGCAACTATTTTCTGGCTTTTCACTTGTGTTTTAATTTTGTATACAGTGACTTTTATATATGGTAGTTTTGCTGCTGCATTTTATTTGACTTACGAATCTCTGGAGACCAAGTAAGTTTCCTTATATTTTCTTCTAGTACTCATTGTTCCTCTTTTTTTTTTTTTTTTTTAGTATCTGAATATCTAATGTATCTGGAATTTCTTTTGGTCCAAATATAAAGCTTAAATTTAATTCTTAATTTTTCTCAAGTTGTTAGATATTCCAAATATTGTCTATTCTTTTTTTAAAGGAAATTTTTGCTTTAATTTTTAATTATAAAATTAAATAAAATTTAATTATAAAATTAAAAATTACTTTTTGTAAAATACTTAGACAGTGTAAGGAAAGTAATAAGTGAAATAAGATTGGCCATTTTTTTTTGTTGTTCCTTTTTATTTTTTTGTGGTCATGTTTTAATAAGATGGATAATGGGTACTTCAGTTCATTATATTATTCTGTCTATATGTTTGAAGATTTTCATACTAGAAGGTTTAAAAAATAAATGCAGATTCTATACATTAAAATTCAGACTAAAGACATAAAAAATTAAAACCACATAATATTACTATATAGAGACACTCACTGCTTGCATTTTAGTACCTGTATTTTCAGATTTTTTAATGTGTATGTACATAAACATTCACTTTTACTAAAATGGGATCTTATTATAAAAGAAGTTTTATAATCTACTTTTTAAAATTAAACATAGATATTATATCACACACACCTCTCCAGAACATACACATCTTTGGTAGTGAATATCTCTGTGCCCATGAGACCACAAATGACCCTCTTCACTGTCCCCTCACCCTCTGAAATAAGCTCAGGTATTTCAGTTTGCACTTTGTGACCATGTCCTCCAGGCCTCAGTTGATTGAATCAAATTCAGTCTGGGCAAGCAGATTCTCTTTGTTGGGAATTCGGAAATGGAACTGGTCTCTTGAAAGGAAAAGTGAAATAGGAGCTACAGAGTAACAATCTGCTTTCCATAAGATTGAGAACCAGAGAAAGTCTATACCGAGTGAATAAAAGCAGATACATACAGAAGCTGCCTTGGACCTAAAAAGCTTGTCAGCACCGAGTTCCCAGTCCCCATGAAACCCACGAGCACTCTTGCCCTATGTACTCTGAGATACTCCCATATGCTTCCAATATAACCTGTAAATTGTTTAAGTTAACCACAGTAGAGTTCTAGTTTTAACTATGAACCCTCAGTGCCCAAGTTTAAATATAATTTCTTAATACATCCAGTGGTTTGCAAAACCTTCATGTGCATGTCCTTTTAACTCAGATTTTTTTTTCTTATTATCTGAAACAAGCAAAGTTATCTCCTCCTCAAACTTGAGTCTCTTACTCCTTAAAGATAGTGGGAATTTTGAACAGTTGCCTGAACTGTTTTCTTCTTCATCGATTCGTAAAAAAGATATCTGCTAGTGCAGGCAGTGCTAAGTGATGGGGATACAATGGTGAACAAACTAGTCAGGGTGCTTTTTAGTCACAGAATGTACAATCTACCAAGAAATTTAGTTAATTATCAAGCAAGCAAATAAGCTAGATAATCCCGATTGTGTTAAGGGGCAGAAAAAGAATACAGGGTGATCTGATAGGGAGTGATAAGCATACACATGTGGGAGGGCTCTCCGAGGGCATGAAATTGGAGCTGGGAGGTGAAGGAGCCATCTGTGTGGAGAGCTGGAGGAAAAAGCACCCTAGGCAGGGGAAACATGTAAACTGATGACCCGGAGGCAGGAAGAAAGACTGGTACATTCAAGTAACAGAAAGGAGTTGTATGCAGGTTAGGCTATTAAAGTCTGAGGGAGACTGACCAGTACTGAGACAATTTGTAATACATTTCTACATTTAAGTCATGAATTACGGGTGTGAATGGATTTCAAACTAAATGCAGACGTAACTGTGATTCTGCATGAAGTGTAATCACAAAGGTCAGGGTCATCTGTATTACTCTGTGCTTAATTAGTTTTGTCCTAAGAGTACTCTATTGTAATCTGTTATACTTTTTAAATACTGGACTTTATTTAATGAGTTCAGGAGAATACACCGTAATGGCATTTAGTTTTGAATAGCTTATTTTATGTGTACCCTATTATTCCCAAGAAACGTAATTTATGTCCCTAGTCTACCCTCATTAGGACCTAAATTGTGACCAATGCTCTCTACATATGAGGCATACCAAATTCCTACTAGCGATGCATATTTCAAAAAAATTGTGAATTTGGTATTGATATTCTATTATTCTTATCCAAAACATCAAGTGTGGTATCTCCAGTATTCAGTAATGACTCCTTGATGATCATTTCTGATTATATCACCTTGGTGTGAGTTTGTCATCCTTGGGAACTAGTAAAACCAGTGCCCAGTATAAAGGTTAATACAGAGAATGCCTCAAGAAATACTAAATGAATAGACAGAATGCTAACAATTTCTAAAAGTAGAATCACTTACTTAAATGATTCTTCCAAATTGGTATTTTCCCATTTAAATTTTTTAAATTATTATTATTTTCATTTGTTTAGGAGGGAGATAATTAGGTTTATTTATTTATTTATTTATCTTTTTAATGGAGGTACTGGGGGTTGAACTCAGGACCTCATGCATGCTAAGTGCACCCTCTACCACGGAGTTATACCCTCCTCCCGTATTTTCCCATTTTAGAGAAAGTCGTATGATTTTTATTCTTCATTTTGTTACTGTGGTGTATTACATTGATTGATTTGTGGTTGTTGAGCCATCCTTGCATCTCTGGGTAAATTTCAGTTGATTTTGGTATATGATTTTTTTATGTATTTAAAAATTTTGTTTGCTAATATTTAATTAAGAAATTTTGCATTTATGTTCATGGTGATATTAGCTTGATTTATTTCTGTGCCCCCCACCCCCTTTTTTGTAGTATCTTTGCCTTGTTTTGGTGTCAGGGTAAAGCTGACCTTGTGGAATGAATTTGGAATCTTTCTTTCCTCTTCAATTTTCTGTAATAGTTTGAGAAGAATAGGTATTAACTCATCTTTAATGTTTGGTACAATTCACTTGTGAAGCTATCTGGTCTTGAATTTTTGTTTCTTGGGATTCTTTAAACTGTTCATTTGATTTCATTATTAGTTATTGGTCTATTCAGATTTTCTATTTCTACCTAATTCAGTTTTGCAAGATTGTATGTTTCTAGAAATTTATTCTTTTCTTCTAGGTTTTCCAATTTGTTGGTATGTACTTAATCTCTTAAGATCATTTGTATTCCTGTGGTATCAGTTGTAACTTCTCCTCTTTAACTTCTTAATTATTTGGGCAAATACTCTTTTTTTGATGATGAGCCTGGTTAAAGGTTTGTCAATTTCATTGATCTTTTTATAGAACCAGCTCTTAGTTTCATTGATCTTTTCTATTGTCATTTTAGTCTCTATTTCATTTATTTTCATTCTGTATTATATTCTTCCTTATTCTAACTTTGGGTATCATTTGTTTTTGTTCTAGTTCCTTTAGCTATAAGGTTAGATTGTTTGAGATTTTTGTGTCTTGAGGTAACCTGTATCACTAGAAACATCCCTCTTAATACTACTTCTGCTGCGCCTCATAGATTTTGGAATGTTGTGTCTCTATTTTTGTTTATTTCAAAGTATTTTTTGATTTCCTTTGATTTCTTCTTTGACTCATTATTTAGTAACATATTGTACAGTCTTCACATGTTTGTGTTTTTTCAGTTTTTTTCCTTGTATTTGATTTCTAGTTTCATTCTTTGTGGTGGAAAACAATGTTTGATATAATTTCAACCTTCTTAAATTTACTGAGACTTGTTTTGTAGCCTAATATGTGATTTATCCTGGAGAATACTTCATGCCCATTAGAAGTGAATATGTATTCTGTTATTTCATATGGAATATTCTGTATATATGTATTAAATCTATCTGATCTAATGTGTCATTTAAGGCCAGTGTTTCCTTATCAATTTTCTGTCTATATGATCTACCCATTGCTGTAAGTGGGGTATTAAATCCTCTACAATATTGTATCACTGTCAAGTTCTCTTTATATGACTGTTAATATTTGCTTCATATATTTAGGTGCTCCTATGTTGGGTCCACAAATATTTACAAGTGTTATATTCTCTTGTTGGATTGATTCCTTGATCATTATGTAATATCCTTCTTTGTCTCTTATTACAGCTTTTGTTTTAAGGTCTATTTTGTCTGATATAAACATTGATACCCCAACATTCTTTTTGTTTTCATTTGCATGCAGTATCTTTTTCCATTCCTTCACTTTCACTCTATTTTTCAGCCAGTTCTTCAACTAAGTTTTCTGTCCCTTTCTTTCTCTCTTCTTCCTCTGGGACCCCTAAAATGTGCATGTTAGTATGCTTAATGTTGTGCTAGAGATCCTGTAAGCTATCTGTATTTTTTAGGATTCCTTTTTCTTTTGCTGTTCTAATTGGGTGATTTACAAAAACCTGTCTTCCCGATTCCTGCTCTACTCTTCTGCATCATTGATTCTGCTGTTCATTCCATGTAGTGTATTTTTAATTTCATTAGTGTGTTCTTCAGCTCTGATTGATTCTTTTTTATATTTTCTATCTCTTTGTTGAAGCTCTCACTGTATTCATACATTCTCAGAGTTTGATGAGCATCTTTATGATCATTACTTTTATCCCTTTATCAGGTTGATTACTTATCTGTTTAGTTTAGTTCTTTTTCTGAGGGTTTTGTCTCATTCATTTTAGAACATATTCCCCTGTGTCTTCATTTTGCCTAATTCTTTGTGTTTATTTCTATGTATTAACATAGATCAGCTACATCTTCTGGTATTGAAGGAATGATCTTACCTAGAAAGTTTTCTGTGGCTTTCAGGAGAAAAATCCCTCTTGATGACCAGGTCACAGGTGTTCCCTGGGTGTGGGCTCTGTGCACCCTCCCGTTGTGGAGGTTTCTTGTTGCTGGAGGCATGGAGGTTTGTGGGGTTGTCCTTTAGGTTGAATGGCTGTAGGTCTGGCCACAACTGCAAGCACACTGGCGAGTGGAGTTGGCTCTGTATGGCTAGCTGCATGGCCGTCATGGCTGCTGTGGGTGCTCCAGTGGTCTGGGTTGGCCCCCCAGCAAGACTTGGCCATATTGTATTTCATGCAATAATGACCTCCTAGAGTTTCCTCGTAGCATTTAAACAAAGAGTCAACATGGGGTATAAAAAATCCCCAAATGATTTTGACATTTGAACCAATCACATCACTGGAGCCAAGACTCTTTGTTCTTTAAAGTTGCAGCTGGCTGTTCTAACGGCCGGCTACCCACCCAGCCCACTGAGCAGGGTGCTTGGCAAGACTTTGAGGAACATATTCTGCTTCCACAATCAACACTGCATAGTGATTATTTCTCTCTCTCTCTCTCTTTTTTTTCTTTTCTTTTCCCCCGTCACTTTATTTTCAATCATCCCCACTTTCCTGAAAGAACAGATTTGGGGAATGGGGACCACTCTTTCAAGAAAAGTTAGAGTTAGTGTTTTAATCACCCAAAGGCAGGGACTATAAAGAACACATGACTGCACCACATTTTTGTGTTTAAGTCAAGTCAGGGTTATGACAGTGATTAATAACACATTGACTAAAAAAGTCAGCTGGCGTGATGACGAAGGGCAGATTTTTCTGGTTTTAGTGGAGAAAACAAAAAAAGCATATAATTGACTGCATTCTATTCTACTTGAAAAGGGCTTTCTAGCTTTTTTTAAAAAAAATCTTCATACTTCTGTTCCATATCAAACTTGGAATTCTGTGCTTTAAAAAATGTGCTATTAACAAAATTTCATCTTGGCAGCTGGTTTAAATATTTATTTAAGAATATGTAGCAGTCACGGCACTTAGAATTTCAAACAGATGGTGGGACTACCCTGGCACTGTGCATTATTGGCAAAAGAAGATTATTTGAATTTTCTTAAAGTTGTGTTGCTTTGAAGTTTGAAGGGACATAATTTACCCTCTTCTACTCTGTCTTAGGGAAGCACCACGAAGATTTGCGATGCTCACTCAGCAATCGTGACTCTGAAGATGTTTCCAGCTGTTTAGGAGAGCGAATGTTAGTGGCCGGTACCCACAGGAGTCTCACCTCCCAGCCCCTCCCTTCCAGCTCACTTGTTCTCTCTTCTTGTTAGGACATTTGCTTCATTTTCTGGGTCTCTGAGACTTACTGCTGGAACATTTTTCCACACTAAGACAGTTCATTTTCCTCATCAGGAAAGATTAAGAAAAGAAAAGAAGACTGTGTGGAGGTAAAATGCCTGTTGCCAGCATTTCTCTGCTGACCTCGGTTATTAATGACTCCAAAGTCCACATCTTGGTAGAATCTTAAAGATACTAAGGGTTTAGCACAAGGTCTGGCACACAGTAGGTACTCAGTAAATCTTGAACAAATATTTCCTTCAGTTAGACCTTCCTTAGCTTAGTTGGACTCGCTGGTAATTATCTTATTTGTTCAGTTATTTATTCATCATTCAATCAGAAGATATTTCTTGAGAGCCTTCTAAGCGCCCACGACAATACCATGATTTTGACGAATATTTTGCCTATACCTTGCTCTTTATCCACAGGATTTTACTGTAAAAATAAACACTTTAATTTTGCAAGCATTTTTTTCTATTTGATTCAGTAGTTTTCTCCCAACACAGCATAGCTGTTTCACAAACAAGGTCAAGAACCATCCAGATGACTCAGTCAAGTGGTAAATAAAGTTTAAGTAAATGTTTGGTCTGAGATAAAGACATTAATGAGCATAGGAACTGCTTGAGGGGCTTGGTTGAATGCAGATTCCTTGGCTCTATCTGCAGAGATTTCAATTAATCGGTGGAGAAAGGGGCCAAGTTGTAGTTTTCAACTCTTTCTACGTGATTCTAATTTGCAATCAGGGTTGAGAACCACTGAATTGAGGGCAGCAAAAGATACTGGAAGTCAGCACTGATAACATTTCAGCATCAGTGATTATTTAGTGACAGCTTCTGACTGTGGGATGCTATGTGAAGTGAAGGAAACTAGTGAAAGCTTTTCTGAGCAGAAGTATGATGTGATCTATACCATGTTTCTTGAATTTGTTTTGCCAATTAAAAATTATACTGTCGGGCTCGGGTGGAGCGGAAGACACATGGAGCTGTGGGAGGACCCGTGGGCTGTGCAGGGCGCCTGCGATACGTGTTTTAGAAATAGATGTTATACTTTGGTTTGAATGAAAAAAATGCCTCTCGATACACCTGTATGTCTCAAAGAATGAGAAGAAGATAATTCAGAATTTGTGGAAGTAAAACCTATTTCCATAGCTGTAGAAGGTCCTCTTCAAAATTTATCCTTAGCATCTCAAAAAGTTCTTCAAAAAGCTCAGCAAAATGCAAGAGTAAAGTGTCTCAAATGTGGCGGTTCAAAAATGTTCTCCTGCTACACATGTTATGTCCCAGTTGAAAAGGTACCTGTTGAACAGACACCGTGTGTGACGCATTTGCTTTTAGAAAGCCTGCCTGGGAAGGGAAGATAAAACATGACAATGCCCACTGAAGGCAGGTGGACATCTTTAAACATCGAGTGAAATAGATGGCAAAAGCACTGCTATCCGTGCAAAACTCTTAGCACCTGAGTTTGTAAGTTTATAGGTTTTAAGGTATTTATACATGTCCTTGTATTCCAGACTATGAAGAAAAGGACCATGAAGTTGCACCTATTTTTCCTGAACCTATGTCTGTCTCAATAAAAGGTATTTCTTTTCATTTGCAAAAAAGGATTCAAAATAATGTAGAGGCAAAGATGATGGCCCTGACAAGCTACCCATTAAATGCAAGAAAACTGAAGAAACAGGATTTGAATGACATTAAGTGCAAAGACAAAACACTGAAAAAAAATTTATTTACAGATAGCACCTGGAACCAAACAAACAAAAATATTCACTAATGAGAGATTTCAAGGGTTGCTAGGAGTTGAAAACAAGAAAAACTTGCTTTTGGAGCCATCAGAAGGGAAAGCCAGATACTTTCCTTTCCACAATGGGAGCCATTTACTACTTTTTGGTAGACTACCGTACTGATTTATTAAAAGAGAAATACAAAGGACAACTTGATAACCTTCTAGTTTTCCTACTTTTTTATGTACCAGTTGATAAAGAACGCCAAATGCCCTGGAGACAAGGAAACAAGAAAGCTTAACCGTTAGTTTTTAAGAAGTCACTTATGTCGTTTTATTTTGCTAAAATCAATAAAATTATAATTGTGCTTTGTTTAAAAATAAATGTCTTTTTTTTTTTGCATTCTTGTCTTTTTTTTTTTTTCCTTGTCTTGTTTATTTTTGGTGGGGAGGTAATTAGATTTATTTATTTATTTATTTATTTATTTATTTATTTATTTTTATTGAAGTACTGGGGATCAAATCCACGACCTCATGCATGCTAAGCACGTCCTCTACCACTGAGCTATATACCCCCCCTCCACTTTACTCTTATCCATTGCCCCTCTCTCTGTCTCCCCAGAGATAAGCACTGATGTCAGTTTGGTACCTATATTTCCAATTTTTTCTATTCATTTGCATTTATAGGCTCTCATGGAAATATAATTTTAATACTATATATTAGTTATGGATACATGCTTACATATTAGAAATATAAAAGCATGCATGGGAATAATAAAGATGAAGTTCAAGGTAAGGTTATGAAAGGAGGAGGAAGGCATAGGAGGTTAACAGGAGATGGCTTCACATGCTGCGAAATAAGAGGGGTTTGGGGGTAGATGAGTGTCCTTTACGATACTATCTACACTTCTCTAAATGCATGGAAGATAACACAAATCTATGCTTTTATTGTATGTCGGTACATATTTTTATTTTAGAATAGTTTTAGATTCAGAGAAGATGTGCAGCTAGTAGAGAGAGCTCCCATGCATACAGTGCACTAAGTCTCTCTACTGTTGTCATCTTACAGCAGCAAGGTATGTGTGTTACAATTAGTGAACCAGTATTGTTAACTAATACTTAATTAGGACTTTACAGCTTTAACCTAGTGTTCTTCCTCTGTTCCAGTGTCCCATCCAGGACATCACATTGCGTTCAGTTGTCATGTCTTAGGCTTTTCTTTGCTCTGACAGCTTTTCACTTTCCTTGGTGTTTTGTTTTTGTTTGTTTGTTTTAATTTTTATGGGGGGATGTAATTTAAGGTTTGTTTGTTTGTTTGTTTGTTTATAAGCAGAGGTACTGGGGCTTGCACCCAGGTGCATGCTAGGCATGCACTCTACCACTGGGCTATACCCTCCCCTACCCACTTTCCTTGTTTTTGGTGACCCTGACAGTGTTAATTACTGGGTAAGCATTTTGTAGAATCCCCTCAACTGGGATTTGTCTGGTGTTTTCTCATAATTAGACGGGTTACAGGTTTTGGAGAGGAAAGCCACGAAGGTAAAGTGCTAGCCTTACCACGTGATACTGAGGGTACGTACGATCAACATGCTTCATCACTGATGAGGCTGACCTTGATCACTTGGCTGAGGTTGTGTATGTCAGGTTTCTCCTCTGCAAAGTGTCTTTTCTCCCCTTGCCGTACTGTGCTTGTTAGAAGGCATTCACTATGGGAAGCCCACACGTAAGCAGTGGGATGTTATGTCCCACCTCTACATCATTTCCTTGGAACTCTTCGGCATGGGAAACTTGTCTCCTCTCTCATTTATTTATGTATTCAATCTTTTACTTACCTCCATATGGATATTTATTTTATTCCTTAGGTTAGAATCTAATATGACTTTATTGATTTTGTTGCTCAAAGTCTGCCAGCTTTGGCCACTGGGAGTTCTTTCAGATTATAAATTTGGTAAAATGCTTTTTAAAAGCAGCTTTGAGACAATTTACAAACCATACAATCCATCCATTTAAAGTGTGAAGTTCAAGGGCTTTTAGTATAGTCACAGAGTTGTGAGACCATCACCACAGTAAGTTTTAGAACATTTTCATCACTCCCCCATAAAAACCTACCCTATTAACGGTCAATCCCCATTTCTTCTCAACCATTCCCTAACGCTCTAGGTAATCACTAATTTTCTTTGTCTCTATAGATTTGCCTGTTCTAGACATTTCATATAAATGGAATCATACAATATATGATTCTTGTAACTGGCTTTCACTTAGCATAATATTTTCGAGATTCAGTATGTTGTATCATATATTAGTACTTTGTTTCTTTTTTACTGCTGAATAATATTCCATCATATAGATATACACTTTTAATTTATCCATTCAATATTTGATGAGCATTTGGGTTGTTTTCACTGTTTGGTTGTTGGGACTGATGCTGCTATGAACATTCTTGTACAAGTTGTCACGTGTACCTGTGCATTAGTTACCAGCATGATACACCTGTATTACTCTGCATTCTACCTGCCACATTCATGGTCATTCTACCTATTGGCTTAAGCTCTACTATTTAATTTTTTAATAAGGTTGTGACTATTTACTTGTTGAAACGTTTTGTATCATAAATTACTGTCTCTTTTCATTCTTTTGCATTCATTTTAGGGTTTTTTGTCAATTATTTTAAAATTCTGTTGTAGGTAAGTTATATCCAGGAATTTTATTTCAGGATAGACAAAAGGGCATTCCAATGTATTTTATATTAAAAGGAAAGGGTGTTGGATTTGAGAAAATTGGGGACCACTGGCTCTCTTCTTCCCCTCAGTCAGACTTAGGGACTCCTCCTATGCACCCCATACTTTGTATTTATTGTCACTAAAGCAATTATGCAATTGTATGATCATTGTTAACAGGTCTGTTCTCCTTTAAAGACTATGAGTGCTTTGTGGGCAAGAATACTGTCTTTTATTTATCTGTTTCCAGGGTCTAGACAGGTTGTAGCACTCAGTCAATATCTGCTGCATGATGAATAATGATGAATATATGAGAGGACCGTACACAGCAGCAAAGCAGGGATAGACGCTAGGTGGGAAGAAGGGATAAGCATTGGGTGCTGACATCTGATTCCAGACTCTGTCCCTCACTTCTGATCTGATTGCAGGTTGGCTTGCCTGGATCAGGGCTCTGATTCCATCTGGCAGAATTCCCTTCACCATCACCTGCCCCAGCTCCAGGTGGCCGGGACTCCGGATGCCCCGAGCTCTCAGTCGCAGTGGAACACGGCATTCACTTCCAGCTCTTTGTCTAGTGCCCGCTGGGTGAGAGCTGCCTTTCAGAATATTCGCGCCCAGACCTCACTGCTAGAACAGGCAGCAGTGAGACGCACACTGCTGCACTGGTTGGGCCCCATGACAGCGTGTTTAAGTTTAAGCTGAGTTCTCTTCAGTGTGTTGGTTTCCATCAAACTCCAAAATTCTAAAACCACCTTCTCCAGGAGTCTTCCTGCACTGCCACCCTGCCTTGGCCCCCACTGTGAAGTGCTCCACCACTGCCCAGTTAACCAGAGTGAAGGCACACCTCGTTTTGTTGTGTTTCACTTTATTGCACTTCGCAGATATTGTGTTTTTGACAAACTGAAGGTTTGTGGCAACCCTGCATCGAGCAAGTCTATCGGTGCCATTTTTCCAACAGAATTTGCTCACTTGGTGTCTCTTTATCACATTTTGGTAATTTTTGTAATACTTCAAACTTTTTCAACATTATTATATTTGTTATGGTGATCTGTGATCACTGATCTTTGATATTACCATTTTAAGTATTTTGAGGCACCAAGAACTTTATCGATAAATGTTGTATGTGTTCCGACTGCTCTACCCACTGGCCATTCCCCCATCCCTGTCCCTCTCCTCAGGCCTCCCTACTCCCTGAGACACAACAGTATTGAAGTTAGGCCAACTAGTAACCCTACATTGGCCTCTAAGTGTTCATGAGAAAGGAAGAGTCGAACGCCTCTCACTTGAAATCAAAAGCTAGAAGTGATTAAGCTTAATAAGGAAGACATGCTGAAGGCTGAGACTGGCATCTGGTGCCAGTCAGCCAAGTTGCGGCTGCAAAGTACAGTTCTTGAAGGAAATTGAAAGTGCTACTCCAGTGAACACACAAATGATAAGACAGTGAAACAGCCTTGTTGCTGATATGTGGGAAGTCTGAGTGGTCTGGAGAGAAGATCAAACCAGCCACAACTTTCCCTTCAGCCACAGCCTAATCCAGAGCTAGGCCCCAACTCTCTTCAATTCTGTGAAGGCTGAGAGGGATGAGGAAGCTGTAGAAGAAAAGTTTGAAGCTAGAAGAAGTTGGTTCATGAGGCTTAAGGGAAAAAGCCGTCTCCGTAACATAAACACGCAAGGTGACGAGCACGTGCTGATGTGGAAGCTGCAGCACGTTACCCAGAAGATCTAGCTGAGATAACGAATGAAGTGGCCACCCTAAACAACAGATTCTCAGTGTGGAAGAAACAAGGAGATGCCAGCTAGGACGTGCATAGCTAGAGGGGAGAAGTCAATGCCTGGTTTCAAAGCATCAAAGAACAGGCTCTCTTGTTAGAGGTTAATGCAGCTGATCACAGTAAGTTGAACCAGTGCTCATTTACTGTTTTGAAATCCTGGAGCCCTAAAGAATTATGCTAAATCTACTCTGCCTGTCCTCTATAAATGGAACAACAAGCCTGGATGACAGCACATCTGTTGACAACATAGTTTATTGAATACTTTAAGCCCGCTATTGAGACCTACTGCTCAGAAAAAAAGATTCTTTTCAAAATATGACTGCTCATTGACAAGACATCTGGTCACCCAAGAGCTCTGATGGAGATGGACAGGGAGATTCATGCTGTTTTCACGTCTGCTAACATAACATCCATCCCTGCAGCCCAGGGGTCAAGGAGTCATTTTGATGGTCTTATTATTGAAGAAATACCTTCCATAAGGTTCTAGCTGCTATAGTGAGTAATTCCTCTGATGGATGTGGGCAAAGCCAATTGAAAGCCTTCTGGAAAAGATTCTCCATTATAGATGCCATTAAGAACAAGCTTATGGGAAGAAGTCAAAATATCAACATTAACAGGAGTTTGGAAGGAGTTGATTTCAACCCTCATGGATGCCTTTGAGGGATTCCAGACTCCAGTGGAGGCAGTAACTGCAGATGTGGTGGAAATAGCAAGCGAACTAGAATCAGAAGTGGAGCCTGAAGATGTGACTGAATTGCTGGAATCTCGGGATAAAACTTTTGCAGATGAGAAGTTGCTTCTTACGGATGAGCAACCAAAGTGATTTTTTGAGATGGAATCCACTCCTGGTGAAGATGCTATGAAGACTTAAAATGACAACAAAGGATTTAGAACATTACATAAACTCAGTTGATAAAGCAGCAGTAGGGTTTGAGAGGACTGACTTCAATTTTGAAGGACATTCCACTTTGGCTAAAAACGCTATCACACAGCATTGCACACTACAGAGAAATCATTCATGAAAGGAAGAGTCAGTTGATGTGGCAAATTTCCTTGTTGTCTTATTTTAAGAAGTTGCCACCCCGAACTTCAGCAACCACCACCCTGATTAGTCAGCAGCCATCAACACTGAAACAAGATCCTCCACCAGCAAAAAGATTACAAATCACTGAAAGTTCAGAGGATGGTTAACATTTTTTAGCAAGAAGGTATTTTTAAATTAAGATATGTACATTGTTTTATTAAGACGTAATGCTATTGTGCATTTAATAGACTATGTTATAGTGTAAGTTCACTTTTCTTTATATGCCCTGGAGAACCAAACAATTTGTGTAGACTCGCTTTATGCCGTGGTCTCCGACAGAACCCGCAGTATCTCTGAGATGTGCCTGTAGTTAGCTTTCCTCTCCCTTGTTCCACTCATGACATTTGTCTGGTCCTATTTTTTGATTGCACAACTCTTCACCACTAACCTGTAACTTCTACGGATCGAAACTGGGTTTTGCATTTTCGTATTCTCTTCGTGCCTTAGAACACTGTTTCAGACAACAAATGACAGGAGCAATATGGTGTATTACTTGTTTTGTACAAATGAAGATATTACAAGTTAATAAGTTCTATATATTTATATTATTAACAATGTTTTAAAATGAAGTGAAATTCAATTAATGGCGTACAGAATGGTGAATCTTTTCCCGAAGGTTTGCAACTGACTTTGCCTGCTCTAACGTGAGCAATTCAGTGGCATTTAGTACATTCATGATTGAACGCATCAACTCTCTGGTTCCAAAACATTTTTACCACCCCAAAAGAAACCCCTGCCCATTAAGCAGTTATTCTCTTGGCCCCTGGCAGGCAGTGATGTGCTTTCTGTCCCTATGGATGTAACTATTCTGGATATTTCATGTAAATGGAATCATATAAAATGAAAGCTTTTGTGTCTGGGTACTTTCACTTAGCACAGTATTTTTAAGATTCATATATGATATGTCACATGTCAATATTTCATTCCTTTTCATGGCTGAATAAATTAATTCTCTATATGTTATTTGTGTTGTCTTGCAGGTACATGTCATCTGCCTGATTTTACCATTAGATGGCACTACCTTCCTAAAAATTTCCCGGTCTGTCCCATACTAGTTAGTGAAATTAAACTGTGAAATTATATCAATTCAAGAACTAATTTCACTGCAAAGCCAATTGACGCCTAATAAATCTGACTTTATGGATGCTTTGACACTACAGTATACAATATGTTGTGGATCTGGTCACAATATACTGTTACAAGCAACAGCGACTTCCAGGTAAGTAGATACTACTTTTCAGATGTGTTTTTTTAAAATATCTATTTCATACTGAATTATTGTAACATGAATCTTTTTATTAAGCTGACAATAAACAATAATATCCCTGTTAGGACTGGAAAAACAAAATACTGTAGGGGATTTTGTAATGTCATTGTGAACTCTACATGATACTTGATTTGGTTTATAGACCTGGCTCCACCTATCAGCTAAAGGACCATCAACAAATCTCACTGGGCTTGCTTAACCGTCTAGAAAAAGATGAAAGTAAATTAGCACCTTCCTTCTGGGATTTTATGAGTATCAAATGAAAAATATCTGTGAAAGCACACTGTCATCTAGGGAGCACTATGTTAATTGTTCCTAATTTTGAAGACTTAAAAATTCATACTCATGGGTATTTATGCATAAAAATGTTATTCTCTTTAAGGTAGTCAGTGTAATTAAGCTCAGGACTTACCCGGAATTTTAACAGTTTAAAAATCAATTTGTTTAGTTCAGTGAGGTGAGGTAAATTTGACTCGATTGAAATTGATTTTAGTATGAGAAGCATTTGTCTTTTCTGGTGATAATAGTTCAGAGCTTCTTTGTACATTTAGTGCCCAAAAGAATTTGACCTATAATAACCCTTAAGTATATAATGATAAATAAATGAGTTCTATTTCTTAAATTTCTCCTTTCTTTGACTAGAAGTTTCTTTAGGATAACAATAATTTTATTGTTTATTGAATTCTCATTACCAAACAATGCCTGACCATCAAAAACAAACAAAAACCCATTCAAACCAAAAAAAAAGTGTTTATTGGATGCAAAATGGATAAATTAATAGATACAGATATTGCTACTAAAGATGCAGCAAATATAGGTTTAAAACAGTTTGTTGTTTTTAATTATTAACAGTTTATTCCAAAGTTATACGTTCTCCACTTGTTGACCTAGTTGCTTAATTAAAGCTGCCCAATCTGTAAGCATCTTTTGACAGATAAAATCAAAGCAAGTAGGTGGTGTTCATATGTAGGTTTATAAATGAGCGATGTGACCTGAATTTCTTAAAATGTAAGCAATACAGAGTTCTCTCCATGGGTAGGAATCACTGAGATTACGAAAACAGAATGAGCAGAGGCTTGGGGACAGATGGGTTAAGTGAGATAACACACACAAAGAATTCAGCTCAGTAGGGGGCTCCCAGCACCTTTGTGCTAATTATGTAAAGGCCTCTCTGGGTGGGTGGATGCAGCCCTGCAGGCCTACAGTTTAGCAAACAGAGTGAGGACTGAATTTCTGTCTCCAGACTCCCTTTGGCGGCAACCTTGCACAATGAACAACCTGCAGAACTATTTTTGGAGGCCCTCGGGCTAGCTATTGTCATCAAGAGACATCACTGGAGGCATCACAGAGTAGTCAGCCTCCCCAGTTTACCAGTGGATGCCTGGCAACACAGTAACCTGTCTGTGGCTTACTCACTCACTTGTAAAATGAGACAATGCTAATACTCACCTCACTGGGTCATTATGCAGACTGAATGAGCGAATGCATCTAAAACAGTGCATGGCAAATGTACATATTCCATAAAATGGTACATAATATTATCAATATAAGACTTGTTCCAATAACAGACAAGGCACAATGGCACCCTTTGAGGGTCTTGAGGCACGGGATTCAGGATGGTAAGGCTTTGAAGAGAGAGCCATGCTCTGCACACAGCTCCCGGATGAGAGTCCTATGACTAAGTGGTCTTGCAGAGAAGTAGGAGTAGCCAAACCTGACAGAGTACTGTCCAGATTTAGGGGAGCGGAATTCTTCCTTTTTAACTCTGTGATCTCATTCACTACCTCTGTTCCAATGACTTCCATGTAGATGCTCAATAAATATTTGTTGGTGAATTTATGAAGTAATTGGAAATGTCTACAGATCTTTGCTCTCCGTTGAGTGCTGCCAACTGGTTTGCTAGGACTGCTAGTTTATGCTGAAGTCAAATGAGGCAGTTTTCTCAATCTCTTCCCCAAGATGATAATTTATGACTCTTTTCCAAATACTGCAACATTCTTTTTTTAAACCTTCCAGATTGAACTTTTAATTAATAATTTATCTAATTAAAGTATGGCTGATTGACAGTTTTATATTAGTTTCAGCTGACATAGTGATTCAATATTTTAATAGTTTATACTCCACTTAAAATTTTATTATAAAAAAATGGCTGTATTTCCTTGTGTTGTACAATAGATACTTGTTGCTTGTTTATTTTATACATAGTAGTTTGTGTCTCTTAACCTTCCACCCTTATCTTGCCCCTCCCCTCCCCCTCCCCTCTGGTAACTATTAATTTGTTCTCCACATCTGTGTGTCTGTTTCTGCTTTGTTATGGGCATTCATTTGTCTCTGTCACTGTACCCCCAATGATAGGAATGGTGCCTGACTTTTGGCTGGCAACTCGTATATGTTTATTTTTAAGTGAGTGCCATGTCACTGCTGTTAATTTGAAGTTACAGTACACTTCACTGAATAACAGTTTTGCTCATATTTAACTTGTGCATTTGTTTTTGTTTTATAATCATGCAAGAGCTAAAGACCTACAGAGCTCATAGCTAACATTTTTATAGGTACTTAAACAGCCAGCACTATGATCAAAATAATTCAAGCTGAGCTTGGTGATGGGGAAAACTGTGAGAAGTTTTTTACTCCTTTAAAAGGGGTTCCCACATTCCTCAAATGGTGTATAAGAAACAATGAGAGTATCTTGGGCTATCTGCCCTTTTTTTTCCAATTAATAAAGAAAATGGGAGTTAAACCTTAAACACCTGAGTCCCACCACTTTCTAGCTGCGTGATCTTGTACAAATTACTTATCATCACCTGCCTATAGTTTGAGAGGATTGAATGAGATCATGCTTGAAAGGAGCTTAGCACGAGGTGCAGGCAGGTAAGGTTCTCAAGGAACTGTTCTACATTTTGCTAATTCTTGGGAGGCAGGGAGTAACACTGAATCCTTCTCAAAGCACCATATCCTTTCCTCCAAAACAGTTGCTGCAGCTGGAAGTTCCGTATTTGAAGAATCATATAATTGAGTTTTCCCTCCTGAAATGTCAGGAGCTGTGTTTTGCTCACTCTTGCTCTCTAGCGTTCTCATCTCACAGACTCAGCGGAAATGGCGGTGTAAGTTCTAACACTAAACACAAGGGGGTAGCATTCTGCCACCCATCCCTACCTGGGCTCCACTCAGAAACCTGATTTTCAGAAAGTGCTTTTTTAAGCCTATCTTAGTCAAGGAAGCAAATTCATCACTCCTTTAAGACTCAGGCTTACTGTTTTTCTTCACTGTCTAGCCTTCTGTAGAAATAAAAATGAAGTCTAAAAGCCTGACTTATATTTGTATTCAGGACATGTTAATAAGGAGTTTACACAACAAAATATTTAAACTAAAGCTGGCTATCCCTCTCTATTGGGTAAAAAACGATATTGCACATAAGGTGATTATCTGTGCTCTCTTAAACACTGATTTGCTCTGTTAGTCATCGTGGATCCTTTCCAAAGGAAACTGCTAACCCTGAATACTCTATTCCATAAATATTTACTGAGTGCCTTCTACATGCTAGGGATTTTGCTCAGCGCTGGGGATTTAATGGAAGACAGACCAAGATTGTATCTTTGCATTTAGACTGGTGATGTCCTGCCAGGAAAGGGAGGGAGCGATATACCCGTTTGCAGAGGCTCGACACCCTTGAAAGAAAATCTTAGATCTGTTAAGATGGAAGAGGATTTAGAGATTATCTAATGGAAACTCAGATGCCTAAGTTAACTAATTTATTTGTTATTTATTTATTAAATAAATAAATAAAATAGGCCAGGTGGGGACTACTATTAAGTGATGAGCAGGAGTCCAATTTAAAGACCACTCTCTCCCAAACAGTTCAGACTAGAATTATCTTCTCTCTTTTTTAAATTTTAAAATTTTATTTATTTATTTATTTATTTATTTATTTATTTATTTATTTATTTATTTATTTATATTGACGTACAGTCAATTTACAATGTTGTGTTAATTTCTGGTGTATAACATAGTGGTTCAATTACACATTTATATTTATTCCTTTTCATATTCTTTTTCATTATAGGTTATTACAAGGTAGTGAATATAATTCCCTGTGCTATACAATAGGAACTTGTTGTTTATCTACTATATATATAGTAGTTAGTATCTGCAAATCCCTAACTCCCAATTTATCCTTCCCCACCCCCTATCCGCTCTGGTAACTGTAAGTCTTTTTTGTCTGTGAGTTTGTTTCTGTTTTGTAAACAAGTTCATCTGTGTCCTCTTTTTTGGTTTTCACATGTAAGTGCTATCATAGGGTATTTTTCTTTCTCTTTCTCGCTTACTTTGCTTAGTATGATGATCTCCAGGTCCATCTATGTTGCTGCAAATGGCATTATTTTATTCTTTTTTATGTCTGAGTAGTATTCCATTGTATAAATATACCACAACTTCTTTATCCAATCATCTGTCGATGGACTTTTAGGTTGTTTCCATGTCTTGGCTATTGTAAATAGTGCTGCTATGAACATTGGGTGCATGTATCTCTACGAGTAAGACTTTCTTCCAGATATATGCCCAGGAGTGGGATTGTTGGATCATAGGTAAGTCTATTTTCAGTTTTCTAAGGAATCTCCATGCTGATTTCCATAATGGCTGTACCAAACTACATTCCCACCAGCAATGAAGGAGGTTTGTGGACTTTTGAATGATGGCCATTCTGACTGGTGTGAGGTGACACCTCATTATAGTTTTGATTAGCAGTTCTCTGATAATTAGGGATATTGAGCATTTTTTCATGTGCCTATTGGCCATTTGTATGTCTTTACTGGAAAAATGTTTGTTTAGGTCTTCTGCCCATTTTTGGATTGGGTTATTTGTATTTTTGTCATTGAGTTGTATGAGCTGTTTGTACGTTCTGGAAATTAAGTCTCTGTCAGTCGCATTGTTTGCAAATGTTTTCTCCCTTTTCCCTCAATATACACACACACATGCACACACACCCCTTCTCCTAAAGTCACCGAACAGAAAGAACCACACTAGGGAAGGTGGATTCAGAGAACTAGAGGGATGAGGGGGCAAGACAAGTCACCTTGTTCTCCAGCCCACCCCTCCCCAAGTATTTTTTTCTTTTTCTTTTTCTTTTTTTTTTTAATGGAGGTACTGGGGATTGAATCCGGGACCTCATGTATGCTAAGCATGTGCTCTACCACTGAGCTATACCCACACCCCGACCCCAAATATTTTTAGAAACAAACCTGTTCAACTCAAACTGTGCTAAATATTGAACAATGCAAAACCACAACATGAACAGTGACCAAGGGCTAAGGTATAGGTGAGGTCACTGTTTTCCTCTTTCCTCAGAGAATTTTCTAGGCCACTAGGAGAGCTTCCCTTTCTGAATCTGGTTCTTCTAAGCCTTCTGTCAGATTTCAGGAGGAAGGGCCTGGCCCACAACCAGCTCAGGGGCCATCAGACGAGAAGTGAGATTGGCTAGCCGTGTCTTCCTCCCTTGTCGTTCGTGAGTGTGACAAGGATGTGAGATTGAGGCAGTCTCTGGGGCCAGATTTTCACAAGGGAATTTGGGTATTGATTTTTTATGAGAACCCAGAAATCCGAAGTTTCATGGGAAAACTCCCAATTTTAGAAAGCTGCCAATGAATAAGAATTATCTAAATGCTGTGAAGGCCAACCCGAGCTCATCTGAGAGCTAAATTTGCCTCATTGTCCAGTAGATTAACCTCCAGCCTAATTACATCCTCTGATTTTACAGATGAAATAACAGGCTCAGAGACGTTAATGACTTGCCCAACATCACCACATCATCTGTAATTTTTCCACTTACTCAATAAAATAGCTGAAAAAAGTGGAGGAAATGGCTGACAACTAGTGACACAACTATTGGTGATTTAAAATAAAAGGTTAGGTGTGACATGAGCCATCTGCTTGGCAATGTTGGTACTGAAGCAATTCAAAAGAGTATGATTGATGCTGACAACGAATGCAGTGCCTAATGTGGAAGGGGAGGGTGTAGCTCAGTGGTAGGGTGCGTGCTTAGCATGCACAAGGTCCTGGATTCAATCCGCAGGACCTCCACGAAAAAGTAAAAATAAAATTAATTTAAAAATACATAAATAAACCTAATGTGGAAAATGATGATTATTGCAGAGGGGATAGTGAGAAAACAAAAGATGCACTACTCTGGCTGCCATGGGGTACCAGCAGGCACCATGATGATGCTCTCAAATGCGAGGCGGTAACTATGATGACAACAGTATATTGGAAAACAGCTGCAGGATCACATATCAAGAAATTCTGGGCAAGTCAGGCATTCTATTATTTCATAAATCTAATAAGACGAGGGTGTACTGATTTTACTATTAAATTAAGGGGGGAAATGGCACAGTATCACACAGGAAATGCAATAAACATGGAGGTATGGTGAAAGAGCTCAAACAAACGATGAAGGATGAAGGAATGAGGGAACATTCAAGCGAAGGCAGTTGGAACTTCAAACTCTGGGGCCATTTCAAATGCACCCAGTGGTCATTTCATGGAACTGGTGACTAAAAATGTTTTGGTACCATTCAAGAAAGTGCTATTTCTTTGATTGTTCATGACACGTGGCTGGTTCTGGTGCCAAACTGACACTCCGAGAGGAGAGCCACGTGCTGACTAAATGATGTCACCATCTGGTTTGGCCAAGTCATGTTCACTTCCCATTTACCATCTCCAGATTCTGTCAGGGCAGAGTGGGTGTCTGAATTGTTCATGCTTACGCTCCCAGCTCAGTTCCTGGCACCCAAAAGGCCCTCAATAACTGTTTAGGTTGACTGAATTGGCTCAGCTGGACCTGAAGAATCAGAAGCAATTGGAAGGGAGCTTAGAGCTACTTCTCGTCCTCCTCCCTCACTCTCACGCCTCGCAGCACAACATCACACCCTCCTCTCCCACGTCCACTTCCATCAGTGCTGGGAAGTACAGTGTAGCCAGATCTACACTGCAGCCAGATCTAATTCAATAATCCTGCCTTAGATCCTTTCCAGATGATGCCTAATGTCAAATAGATTGTCATAATGTTCTTAGCCAAAAGCCTATACTTTTAAAATGAGATTACATGGGACTCATGAGTTTTAATATAACCATAATAAATATTAATAATGTATGCTGTATAATCAATTGGCATTCTCCCCTAAAAAGCTCAAACTCATTTCTTATTGCGATAAGTTTGTACTTACAGATAAACATTAATAAATCTTTTTTTCATAAGGGGCAAAACAACCTTTTAGCTTCATAAAAGTTTCCCAGCAACAATGTGATCCAGCTCCACTAGGCAGGAGGAGCCATGGGCTTAGGAATTTCAGATCACCTGTCACCAATCTAACTCTGGAATGGAGTGTAATTTCCGAATGCACACTCTCACCATCCAAAATTTCTCACTTGTCTACCTCAGGGACCTCCACACCTTGACAATTTTGGATCCTTTTAGCCATTCACTCATCCAGTAACTGAGTTCCTAACATATACCAGGAACCATGCGAGGTGCCAGAGACACAATGAAGAACACAATGAATATGGTCCCTGTTCTCACTGAGGCCTTAGCTTAGAGCCAGATAGAATGAAAGCAAACAGCAACAAAAATTCAAATTGCAATAAAAATTATGAAGGGGAAAAAAGTGATAAGATGGAGAGTAATGGAGGAGGGAGATTGAGTTTAAATAGAATGGTCTTTGAAGACCTCTGGGAAGGTGATATTTAACCTGAGGTCTTTGCAAAAACAATGAGGAGCTTCCCAGGCAGAAGGAAGAACAAATGCAAAGGCCTCTGCCTCCTTGGCTTGATGCTAAGAAAAACAAAACAAAACAGACATGGAGAAGATGACGTAGAGACAGGCAGGGGCGTGACATTCTTACAGGCCACGGTCAGCAGAGGCCAGATCAGTGCTTCGGAAGCCATAGAGAAATTGTAAGCTGGAAGGCAATATGATGTAATTGAAGTTTTGAGAAAAACATTCTTGGTGTTCTAATGAGAATGGAGTGGCAGAGGCTAAGAGCAGAAACAAGTAGAAGGGTTAGGGGGCTATGGCGGGAGTAGGTAAGAGAAGGTGGCAGGTTGGATTCAGGTGTTGGCAGTGCAGATGGAAAAAGTGAGGCAGATTTTGAGATACACTTTGACGAGATAATTGGCAGGACTTGCAGATGGTTGATGTAGGGGGTAAGGGACGGCTCTCAGATTTCTGGCACGATGAATGGATGGATTGGGAGTCCAGTGCAATAAGACCATAAAGCAGAGCTGCTCTCCTTAAAGAGGGAGAAAAGGAAAAGGGGAGGGCTGGTTGGGTCCTGTCTACGTGGGCGCCTTCCCCCTTTCCAACTGCCCTTGGTCTTCCTGGAATACCTAGGTTACGATTCTCAAATTTTAGGGTGCTGATCTATTTGGAAAGCTTGTTAACATACCGGGTCCTACAAGCAATATTTCTGGAGCAGAGCACTTGGAGCAGATATAGACCAGAAAGTCAACATGGATGGTTCCCACTAATGTCTGGCTGGATGTCTGGTTACAAAATTCACTACTTCCCACTAACCTTCAGATTAGTTGGAAACACTCTAAAGCAACTGGTAAGCAGTTTGCTGGCAGACTTACGGCTTCTATAAATTTATAAAAATAAATAGCCTTAAAATATAGAAACAAAACAACAGCCTTTTTTTCACTTTGTGCTTTTCTATTCTTCACACTCTACTGAAATAAAACACAACCAATGGCTACTATTTATAGTGCTAGGAACTCTGAATGGTTCTCCCAGTGGTTGGTATGAATTGTACTTTCTCAATGTTGTTATCACGGCATATCTATAACCATGATAACTAATTAATATGAGTATAAATAGGAAAGAAACAGATACAGTAGTACCCAGTATGTGTTCATTTTTGTACCACTTAAGATATACTCTAGCATAGAAGCTAAAAAGGTATTTGGCCATTGTTTGTTTACCTTGGTGCATTATTTATTTGGATTGGCTTTATCCTCACCAAATATTTTCAATTTGCACTTTCTGAATTTATCAAAATGAAAAAAGGTGAAGCAGAAACTTGCTAATTAATCCATTAAGAAGATCAACACAGATAGTCAGAAATGGTAAATCAGCCTCAAATAAAGCTGGTTAATTTTTTTTTCAAAGTTTAATCAGTCTCCACTGTGTTTCTGATGTCAGCAGGTGAGCTATCTAGCAGGAACCATGCATCCCTTCAAATGACTTACAGCAGCAGTGCAGTCCTGCTGTGAGCAGATCCTGCTCATTCTCACTCACTCTTCTCTCAAAAGAGAATGTTTCTGCTCCACTGGTGTACACCTCTCTCCTGTCTCTGAAATGTTATCACACTTAAGTGACTCATGTGGCCCCCGCTACATCCTGCTTAGCAATAAGCTGCACATCTTATCTCCCCTACTAGACCTTGCAGACATTCCTCAAGGTCCAGTCCTTGCCCTCCTGCTCTGGTTTCATCTCAGCTCTGTTGCACTGAAGATTTTTCAAGCCTTATCTCTAACTTTGACCTTTTCCCTTGGCCTCTGACCTAAATTTCCAACAGCCTGCTGGGTATTTCACTCCCATCGCAAGCTCCATGTGTCATATATTGAATAGTTCATCAACTGCTACCTCTTAACTCCTCTCTCTGTTAATGATCACCATCCTCCCAGTTGGAGGCACGCATGCTCCTCATGCCTTTTTCACTCCATATCTGATCAGTCCCTTTGTCCTATTGATTTTCTCTGTTCTCATCAAAATGACTTATTTACTCACTGCCAAATACACCTTGCACTTTCCCACTGCTAATACTTCTACCTGCAGTTTCACCTACTGTGGGAGCCTTCCTACCTGCATTTTGAAGTGCTCCAGTGAGTTCAGCCCCACCTATAAAGTCAGCCTTCACCTGGGCAGCTTCTGTCCCAAGTGTTTAACTTCTCTTCTGAATTCTAACAAGTGTTGACTTCCTTTATCAAATTGATTATGCACTTTTTCTTTCTGAAATGTACAGTTGTGGTGAAGGTGTTCTTGAAATCTTTTACTGTTATTCAACTTCTCTCATTTGCATGGCTACCTATACTTCAGTTAGATTATAAATTTCTTGAAGACAGGAACCCTGTCTTAAAATACAGTGGTACCATGCACAGGCTAGACACTCCAAAATACTGGCTGATTTGTTTTCATTGAATTTGATATTCTGAGCATTCTGATGATAGAAATGGAGAGACACGCACTGCAGTTCAGTTTGCAATTTAGTCGCTCATTAAATTGGTCCATTAAACACAAATAATCTCTTTTCTGATAGATCGCTCACAACACTTGTTTCCCCTCTTGAGTAACTGAAAAGGGCATAATAGGATGATAAAAACTGGGGGAAAAGACTTCTGACAGATATTTTGCAAAAACTTCTCTTTATACTATTATAAGGTAAATAGATCTGCAGACATTGTGAATTTATATTAGTTATCTCTTGGTTAAATAATGCTGCATGACAAACCACCATAACCCATCAGTGGCTACAGTAAGAAACCTTTATTTCTGTGTGTGAGTGTGAGTGTTGGCTGGGCAACTCTGCTGACCAAAGTTGGTCTTGGGGAGCTCACCTGTGCCCCCGAAACCTCCTGTAGGACTATCAGCCAGCTTTGCTAACCTTAGGTTAGCTGCCTCCCTGGTGTCTGCAGCTTTGGCAGGTGTGACTGAAGAGACTGAATTTGGCCCCATGTGTTCACTCATCTTCCAGCAGGTTAGCTCAGGCTCGTTCTCATGGTAAAGCTCACATCGCCAAGAATACAGAAACAGGTAGAGAATCCCAGCTGTTTTTGCAGTCAGTCTGCCTCCGGGTTAGACAGGCATGGTTTCATACACTAGCACAGTTTTCTAGTTGCACAATATTGGGCAATTTATATAACTACTCTGAGCCCCTTTCCCCTCAGTTGGAAAATAGGTCCTATAAGAATCAGATGAAATATATACACAGGGCCTGGGACACCACAGGAACTCAGTAAATATCAATGAGTTCCTCACAACTCCCCCCCCACCCCGGCTGTTCAGAGAAGGGAAAAAGGGGTCCATCAGCTCTTGACGTTGCCAGAGAAGAGGTTCTTGTCTTGCACAGGAAAGAATTCAAGACTGAGGCATAGTAGAGGGAAAGGAAGTTTATTCAGGGAGATACACACTCCATAGACAGAGTGCAGGTCGTTTCAGAATGCAGGAGAGAGAGCAACCAGGAGGTGCTGGCTTGTTAGTTTTTACATGCTGGGTAACTTCATATGCTAATGAGTAGGAGAATTATTCCAACTATTTTGGGGAAGGGGCGGGGATTTCCAGGAACTGGCCCCCCTACCTACTTTTTGACCTTTTATGGTCAGCCTAGGAACTGTCATGGTACCTATAGGTGTGCTGTGAAGCTCAAGGTCCACTGGAAATCGAATCTTCCACCATCTTGGTTCTAATCAGTTTCTCGTGTCCTCAACTGTTGTGTCATTCTTTCAAGGGTTGTGCTCTGCCCCTTTCCCTCCTGTCTCACTTACATCAGGAAAATTAAATAATTTAATTTAAATTGGATTTGGAAAAACTAAACCCAAATGCATACTTCTGAAAAAACTGACATAAAAGTTTGAGCATTATTTGGTGTAGCCACTTTGGAAAACAGTGTGGAGATCCCTTAAAAAACTAAAAATAGAGTTACCATTTGAACCAGCAATCCCACTCCTGGGCATATATTCAGAGGAAACTCCAATTCAAAAAGATACATGCACACCAGTGTTCATAGTAGCACTATTTATAATAGCTAGACATGGAGGCAACCTAAATGTCCATTGACAGATGACTGGATAAAGAAGTGGGATATATTATATAATATAATTATATATATATAATGGAATACTACTCAGTCATAAAAATGAATGAAATAATGCCATTTGCAGTAACATGAATGTACTTAGAGATTACCACACTAAGTCAGACAGAGAAAGACAAATATATGATATCACTTTTATGTGATATGAGACTCAGACATAGAAAACAAACTTCGGTTACCAAAGGGGAAAGGGAGTGGGGGAGGGACAAGTTAAGAGTTTCAGATTAGTAGATAAAAACAACTATATATAAAAATAGATAAACAACAAGAATTTACTGTATAGCACAGGGGACTACCTTCAATAGTTTGCAATAACCTATAATGAAAAAAGAATATTAAAAGAATATATATATGTATAACTGAATCACTATGTTGTATACCAGAAACTAACACAAAATGGTAAATCAACTACACTCAATTTGAAAAAAAGTTCAAACAATAATTTGAAAGATTTTAAAGAAATTAACTGGGAAACAAAGCTCAATATTATTAAAATCAGCAGGACCTGTGTGCTGTTCCTATGGGATCAAAAAGGTTGGTCACAAAATCTGTGGGTCAGACCATGGGGAACTTCCCACTGTTTTTTGGTCAAACTCCACTGACGGGGTGACAAAACCAGCAGCTTTTCTCTCTTCCCCACATGCTTATCCCAGATGTGTTCCCAGAACGAGTCCTAGCTGGGTCAGAGAGCTCTCAAACTGCATAGCAGCTCTGGACTAGGGAGACACAGTCCTGGGTTAGGTGTAGGGTCATCATGGGTCTGCCCAAGGTTGCTGACTTTGTTCAAGGCAAATGCTTCATAAATACTAATCAATTCAATATGTGAGAGGAAGAACAATAGAGGTGACAACAAAGTGATGCATAACTATATTCACTCATTCCACAAAGATTTACTGAAGTGTTCCTACTCTGTCAACATTGGGGGAATAGTAAATGAGATAGAGAAGTTTCCTGCCATAAATAGCCTGCACTCTATGTGGTCCAGGGAGGAGTGTTTGTATTTGTTATATTTTCAGCTAATATTTTTAATTTAGCTCTACTGGGGTATAATTGACAAATAAAAATTGAATATATTTAAAGTGTACAATGTGATGATTTGATATATGTATACATTGTGGGATGATAAACACAATTAAGCTGCTTAAAACATTCATCACCTACCATAGTTACCTGTGTGTGTGTGTGTGGGGGGGTGAGAACATTTAAGATCTACTTGCTTAGCAAATTTCAGTATACAATACAGTATTGTTAACCATGGTTACCATGCTGTACATTAGATCCTCAGAACTTACTCATCTTATCACTAAAAGTTTATACCCTTTGTCCAACATCTCCCCATTTCCCACGCCACCCAGGCCTTGGCAAACAGCATTCTATTCTCTGCTTCTGCGAATTTAAAACTTTTTTAGACTTCACATCTTAGTGAGATTATAATATTTGTTTTTCTGCGTCCAGCTTACTTCACATAGCACGGTGACCTCAAGTTTCATCCATGTTGTTGCAAATGGCAGGATCTTCTTTTTCAAGACTGAATAATATTCCATTTTATGTTTATACATCACATTTTCCTTATCCACTCATCCATCAACAGACAGTTAAATTGTTAAGTTAAGCCATATCTTGGCTACTGTCAATAATTCTGTATTTCTGTATTAAGTATGCATTGGCTAGTGTGCTAGGTACTTCACAAGTAGATACCTTATCTAACCTTTACAATAGTCCTAGAAGGAAGTTGGTGTTGTTATGCTCATTTCATTAATGAAGAAACTGGACTTTTGAGTTGACATGCAACATACCCAAGGTCACCTAGTTAGCAAGAGGTGGAGCTGGCCTTGTACTCATATATGCCTGATGCCAGAGTCTGAATTCTTAACCACTGTCGACAGGAGATGGGTGGAAAGGCTTGCTATATTTGTTTTCTTTTTCTTTTTTTCTAATTTATTTTTATTAGAACAATTTTCAAACTTAGAAAAATGTTAAAAACATTATACAGTGAACCCATATACTGCTTCCTAAACTCTAGATTAACATTTTACTAAATTGCTTTTATCACCTAACTGTTCCTCTCTCCATCCCTCCATCCAATTATTAACTCATCTTATTTTCTGATGCCTTTCAAAGGAAGTTACAAATATAAGTAGAAGTCGGAGTCTGAATTGGGATGTGAAGGATGTTATCAAGTCTATGAAGGCAGAATTGAGAGAGCAAGGGGAATTCCCATTACGGGGAAGAATGTGGATAAAAGAATAGAGCCAGAAATGTGTGTGATGACTTCACAGAACAACATGCCGGAGACTGTGACAGTTGTGTTGGGGAATATGATAATGAAAAGTGGAACGAAGCTTGGATGGAAGAGGACTTTGGCCAACCAGCAGAGGAATTCCTTTCCAATGAAAGTAAATTTGGAATGGGGAGAGTATAGCTCAGTGGTAGAGTGCATGTTTAGCATGCATGAGGTCCTGGGTTCAATCCCTCAGTTCCTCCATTAAAAAAAAAAAATCTAATTACCTCCCCTCAATCTCTGCCAAAAAAGTAAAGTAAATGGGAGAAACAGGAACCACCAGCACCAAGAGTATCAGGAAGATTAGCTGTATAGATGGGCATGAGGAAGGAAGTAATGGAAGTGCAGTGGTTCTAGTGATGGACCTGAGACAGGAAGGAAGGGGGCAGGGCACAGCCGTTCAAGGAACAACACAACAATTGTCATCAAAATGGCAGAAGATCCAACCCTCATGAGGCTTTGAGGCTCAAGATGGCGGGAGATTTGAGTTCTAGTAGACTTTGAGCTTCATTATACGCCCACTGTATTAGCATGGTGAATAACACGCCCACAGGCACCATGGCAGCTCCAAGGCTAACCATAAAAGGTCAAAGAGTGGGCAATGGCCAACTCCTGGAAATCCCAGCCCTTTCCCCAGGGTAGTTAAAATGATCTTCCCACTTGTTAGCATATGAAGCTACTGAGCTCATAAAAACTGGCAACACGGTGCCTGGTGGCCTCCCCTCACTCCCTCATCTTTGAAGATGGCCTGCACTCTATGTTTGTGGAGTGTGTAACTACTTTTACTCTAATCTGAGCACCCAACCCCCACACCTCGTGGCCTTTCTCTTGCCTTATGAAACAGCCTACACTCTATGCAGTATGTAACTCTCTAAATAAATCTACCTTTACTCAACTGTGGCTCGCTCTTGAATTCTTTCCTGTGCGAAGCCAAGGACTCACACTTATGGGGAACTCAACTGAGACCTGGCACACAGTCCTCCTCACTCCCTACATCCGCTTTTCCTGCATCAGACACATGAGGCACTCTGAGGCTGGAGAGGAGTGAGAATAAATGGGCGAGAACAAAATGATCAGGAAGATGTAATATAGAGAACTTGTTTTAGTGTTGCTTAAATTCAAAAACAAAACTTGCTAGGATATAATAATTGTTCGGAACAATGCAATCTAAATTTCTTTTTTCCTAAAAATGTTTTTCAACTGTGATTTTCGGAGAATCCCTTAACTTGATGGAGCTTCATGAATAAGTGAACACCCACGTTCTGCAAATGTTGAGGTGGTCAGGTGCTGTGCCAGTGGCTTTTTTTTTCATGTTTGTCATCTCGTGTAATCCTCACAGACCCACAGAGTAAGACACTACTGCCTCTCTAACATACTGGTTCTCACCGGGTGGTGATTTTTGCCCCCCGGCTCAGGGGACATCTGGCAATGTCTGAAGACAACTGTGACCATCATGACTGGGAGCATTATTACTGACAGCTAATGGCTAAAGGCTGGGGATGTTGCTAAACATCTTGCAATGTGCAAGGCGACCCCATGACAAACATTTATCACGTCCAAAAGGTCATTACTGCAAAGGGGAGAGTCTAACCTAATTAGCACAGAGGCTGAGATAAGCAGCTGCTGAAACCATATTTTCTGAGTGGTACTATTGACCTAATTTTATAGATGAGGCTGAGGAAGGATAAGACATTTCCCAAGTTCATCCTGCTAAGAAGTGACAAAAAGGGGATTTTTATTTTGGTCCCATAATTCCAAATCTAGTGTCTTCCATTATACCAATTCTCCACGAAGAAGAAAAATGAGTTAAAATGATTCCACAGTTCAAGTCATTCTCTCCATGTGAGAATTTTAGCCCCAGAGACCAAGGCCGTGATGACAGGGAAGAGAAACAGGAAGTTTGGGGGGAGCTCTGAGCAGATCGCAATGACAACTTTAGTTCCTGATGGGGTTAACATTTGAAGTGATAGGGTGAGGAGGATTTCAGTGACAATATCCACTGGGGATCTGGCAACAAGAACTGGGGTTCAGAGAGAGGTCAGAATTGGAAATGCACTGCCCAGGACAGCGGATGTTAGCTATAGTCATGACCAGGGGGACGGTATATGGGTGACGAAAGGAGAGCAGAGAAATAGGGGCTGAATTCTAAGCAAACCTTCTCAAGGAAAAGGAACCGAGGAAGACAACGAAGAAAATGGGATCTAAAAGGTGCCCACAGTGGGGTGGTGGGTATAGCTCAGTGGTAGAGCGTGTGCTTAGCATGCAGGAGGTCCTGGGTTCAATCCCCAGTACTGCCACTTAACAAACAAACAAACCAACCTACCTAATCCCCAACCCCTGCCAAAAAACCTAAAAATAAAATAAACAATTGCTTTAAAAACAATAAAAAATAAAAGGTGTCCACAGGATGTGATCTTATTAAAGAAGTCAGAAGGAACAGGAGTTTGAGAAGGTTATTCACAAATCACTGTTTCTTGCTGTCCCAGAAAGAATTTCACAACTTCACATTCTAGGTCTTGCCCTCATTTGCATAATTGACAGCATAAAATACTTGCATCTTTTTTATGCTGTTTGTAGTTATCCTTAGAATCTTTGTTAGCCATGGAAATAAACTTTCAAATTCTATTTAGGTAAAAGCCTCAAGTTTCCACCCCCCACCCTCAACCTTCAGGTAATCCCCAGTCTGACCTGGACACCCCCAAATGTTTCTTATCTGAAGCCAATGTTCTCGTTTCTCTCTGCTGAGTCCACACATCCTTGTTTGACCAAATAAAAGGAACAAACAATTCCTTCCATAATGGATGTACCCTAAGGTGTCAGGCTTCTGAGAATCTCATCTGAAAATGGATTCTCCTGAACCATGGTGCAATGTGATTTTAGTTAACACACTCATTTATTGGATACAAATGGTAGGGATATGACGAAGTATGCTGTGCCTCCAGGCCAGAACAGTACAGGTAGTGCCCAGCCCAGGGTGGGGAGGGAGAGGCCACGGGAGGGGCTGGAGCACAGATATTAAATGGTAGTTGAGGTACCAGAGTAGCTGATCACATCAGCAAGAGTTATTTAACTAATAATGCTGTAACTGTAGTACCTTGTCCCCCCAACTTTGTAAATATAAAATGACTAGCACTAAGACATCAACAATCTGAATTTCATTAAACCTGAATCTTAATTAAAATTTAAACATAAAGAGCTACATTTCATAGCCATTTGGGACTATAGACCACTTCCACCACTGCAGGAAATTCTATCGGACAGTGCTGTTTGGGAGAAATGCTGCCTTTTCCCTTTCCTCCCTGGTTGGATTCCAAGGCAAGCAGTGGGGTGTCTCCTCCCCTCCCCAGCTCCTCCGACCCTCCCGACCTCAGAAGAAGGAGATTCCTTTCCTTTTCCCATCTTCCCTTTCTCTGCCTCCACACGGCCCACCCATGACACCAGCTTGTTCAACAACCTTGAGGGGTTTATTTGCAGCCCCCAAAGGGGAGGCAGATGGAAATGACCTGATAGAGTTGGTATCAGCGTCATCGACAATCCAGAATTACTTACCTCGCAAGAGATGAACAGCACTCTGCCTGTGATAGAGTCAGCCAAACTACATCTGAACACTCTGAGAATTAAAAACAAACACACACACACAAAACACAAACACAGAACATTTAATCACATAAAGTAATTGCTTCGGACTTTGCTAGAGCCCCTGTAACTGCTCACTTAGCTAGGTAGAGGAAAGCACGTGAGACTTCTTTCAATTTTTCAAAACTTTAAAAAAGAAGACACCTGGGCTTATTTGCCACCCCAAACAATGTTTAACTAAGAGGAGTATTTTTCTGCAAAAGTATTCATGCCTTTAACCTAAAGGCCTTCACAGATGAGAGCTCAGGGCTCACCCCCGCCTCAACATCTTCAGTCCATTTTCAATGCTAATGAATTCTTTTACAAGCCCTATTTGCTAATTCTTTTGTGTATTTTAGACACAGATTCACTAACCATTACTTAGAGGTAACCCAGAGGTTTTTGCAAGGGAAAAGAGGACCTCAATCCAGATTTATAGTTGAAGAGCAGGAAACTGAGGGGTGGAGAAGAGATGAAATAGCCAGAGGGTAAAATGAGGACGGACTTTACTGGTCTATTTAAAAAACCCCCGAAGGTATCGTGTGGCCACCATACAGTATCTCTCAAGTCCCCTTCTAGTTGAACTCACTTTGAAACTTGGAAGTACAACTGAGTAAATCACCTAGGGATTCTGGCTGAAAGGCTCTGGGGTTGGGCCTGAGGTTTCGCATTTCCAGCAGGGCCCCGGATGAGGACGACGCTGCTGAGCAGCGAAGGTGGAGACCCCAAGACGTTGGCATCAGACCTCGTCAGTTCAGAGACTGTGCTGACAGGGGGCATAACTTACAGGAAGGTTAGCCTGGCACCTGCCTTATCTGAGGTACCTCTCGGCAGCTCCTTCCTCAAGCCCGTGAGACAGGCGATCTCAAGGCGACGTTTGGGGGCTTGGGCGAACTTCAGCACAATCAACAGCAGTAACTTTCACTGGGCTTGTTACGTACGCCGGGCTTCTGCGCCTCCATTTCCGCAACCACAGGAAGTGCGCACTATCATTCTTTTAGAGGTGAAGAAACTGAGGCTCGGAGATTCAAGTAACTTGTCTAAGGTCACTGAGCTTTTCAGAAGAGTTGAATCCAGGCCCGTCTAACTCCAAGGAACAGCTTTTTAAACGAACACTTTGGGGCCTCGGTTTTCTGTGCTGTGAAATGGGACGGGCTGCAGATACACCTAAAGGAGGCCTTGGATTCCTTCTCCACAGCCTGCTCTTTGGCCCTCCCGGGGAAAGTTCTTTTTGAGAACACCGGGCCCTCTGCTTGCCTAGGTCAGGGGCACGCACGGCTGTTCCGGGGAGGGTCGGGCCGTCCGGAGCGAGCTAGCTCGGGTCACAGCGGGCTGACCCATTACATAACCGCCGGGCGTCCCTCCTCCTGCGCGCCCCTCACCCTCCTGCCAAACCGCAGCACGTAGAGCGGATCCCGGTGGTAAATCCCATTCGCCCGCCGGGCAGAGAGTCCGAGGCAGAGCCAGGGTCGCTGAACTCGCCAGTGCACTTCGCGGGCAGAACGCCGGGATCTTCCCCCGCCACGCTCTCCGCCTCCCGCGCTGCCCGCGGGGCCCTCTGCCCCAGCCCCGTCGGCGCCTCCGCCCCGTCGGCTCCCCGCCCCTCAGACGCGCGGACCGTGGCGTCTGGGGCCCGGGAGGGGGCCACCGCGCGGGGACGCGGCACGGTGTGTGCGCCCCGGGGGCATGTCCGCGCGCCACAGCCCGGGCTGCAGCCGTCCACACGAGGTGAGCGGGCGGCGGGGCCGGGCGGGGCGGGGCGGGGGGGGGGCGCAGGTAGAGAAGGGGTCTGCGCGCTCTGGGCGGGCTGCGGAGCGCGGGAGCCTGGCCCGGCCGGCTGCCGGGGCGCCGTCTCCCTCCCGCCGCGGCCCTCCCGGAGCCCCCTGGCTCGCCCTTTGCCCGCTCCCGGGTTCGGCTGTGACGAGAAGGCGGTGGCTCAGGTGACCCAGGCATCCCTTACGGCGGGGCGACGGGCTCTAGGGCTGGGCTGGGCGAAGGTGGCGGAGGGCGCTCCCTCGGCTCCTCGCCGCCCCCGCGCCGGGCGGCACGCGGGGAGCCCGGCGCCGCAACCCCGTCCCTCGGAACTCCTGTTGGGTTGGGGGAGAGACTCGTGCCCGCTGGTCCCGGCGGTGTTGGGCCGGCGCTCCGGCACTGTCAGGGCAGGTGGCTGGAGAGGGAGCGGCTGAGGGCCCCCATCTCCTGTGGTTTACAAATGCAGACTCCTCGTGTGATGAAGACCGCCTTTCCTCTGGATTCTGTTTCTACTGTATCTTACTTATTTTTTTTTTAAAAGCTCTCCCCTCTCCCTCAGGTAATAATATTGACAACGTTCAATTGCCTTAATTTCTTAGTTGCTTTTGTTCCGTGAAGAAAATCAGTGATACCTGTAGTGCAGGCTCAAGGAAAAGTGTTAGAAGCAAAATTTAAAAGCACGATTCCAATTAAGTCCTGGAGCTATTTGGTTAGACATCGGCTTTCACAACTCAACGTTCTGAACCTCCTGTAATTTTTTTTTTTTTTGAAGTGTTGAGTCAGATGGGACCTGCCAGAGCACTGGTCACACCCTTCCATTCTAAAGGGTCTCTAATGAGTTCGTCTTATCTTTTCTTTGCTGAGAGCTGGGAACTCTGGTGGTGCACTCAGCCTGACTCAGGAAGAAAGTCTTCAAACCCTCCAAATTTAGAAACACACAATCTCCACAGATATCCGAGATCACTAGCTTTTCAAGTCGTTAACTGCTTCTGCATAGTTTGCTCCCCACCCTCCCCTCACCCACTGTGAATGTCCTGCCAAACTAGGCAAAAGGCGTCGGACCGTCCCAACGAGAAGTAGAAATTAAGTGACTGGATTTGATCATTTATAATCACAGGGTCTTGGAAATTGTAAGAGTTTTTAGAGACCATCTAGTCAAAGGCTTCACCGTGCAACCCAGGAGGAAGCTCAGTTTCCTGTTAGCAATGATTGGTTAAGCTCATAGTGTTCATTTTTGATGGAGTCAACACTAGAATCCAGGCCTTCTCCTTCTGACTTAGTTCAATTTTCAAAGCATATTGCTTCCAGGCATTTTGAACAGAAATGATGACCAGAAACACCTAATCATATCATTTGCCTGCCCTTATTTTTTATTTATCTATCTTTTTTTTTTAACTGGTGGGATTCTGAAGTGAATGAGAGGTTGATTTAGTCAAACCACCTTTGTAGTATAAATTTTAAAAATACAAGCCCTTAATTTTAAATAATACA
The DNA here is from genome assembly GCF_048564905.1 of Vicugna pacos. Taxonomy (NCBI): domain Eukaryota; kingdom Metazoa; phylum Chordata; class Mammalia; order Artiodactyla; family Camelidae; genus Vicugna; species Vicugna pacos. The sequence continues at coordinate 68,435,166 of NC_132997.1, read as the reverse complement.
CTCTTCTTAAACGAAGATGAATGTGCAGATACATCTCAGGTGAACTTCCAGTAGAAGAGCAGTAATCAAAACAGTTGAACTAAATTTATTTCCATCTCTCCTTGGAGTTTCTTCTGATTCTTACGTCTCTAGAGAGATGATTGGTTAGAGTTTAAAGTGTGATTTGTGACTTTGGAGCAGGCTTGAGAAAAGTAGCTTATATGAGGACAATATATGTGTTGTGATTAATACTGTGACCTATAACAGAGCTGAGAAAGGAATTTTAAACTGACTTCTTTAGCATTACCACTGCACATTTTTTGTTTGTTTTTCAATTTAGTTTAATTTAAAAAGTATTTATTGAGTGCCTACTATGGGCTCAGTGTTGTTCTGGACACTTAGGGGTGTATCAGTGAACAAAACAAAGATCTTTGATCCCCTGGACCTAAACTTACAATGTATTCGTTAGAATTTTCCAGAATTTTGTTTGGCAGATAGAAAAAAATTTCAGTTTTGAAATTTCAACATTAATGTCCCAAATTATTTTTTTTGCAGTCCTGTAATTCTGCAGATTTTATAATCACTGAAAACAAGGAAGCAAATTCAGATAAAGTCAGTTTGACTTTTATGAATTGAAGTATGTGAACTCTACATGAATAGAAATTCTCCCACATTTGATTATTTTATGTATGTGTGTTCGCTGTCCCTGAAATTACATTGCCTTTAGTGCAAAGACATCATTGTAGTGACATTAAACTTGATGAAGCATGAGAGGATTAGTTTTCTCAATAGTGTCGGTGCCCTCATGTCAGTGTGGCAGACTGTAATTGTATTAGTTTTAAGATGTAGCTGCTTATTTATTTATGAAGATGCTGTTCTGCTTTTATTTTGTCTCACTTTATATTTTGTCCCCCCCTCCATATTAATAGGTGACACGGTCCTGTGACTTATTGGTATATCCGTTACCACAGAAGTTGTTTTTTTTAAATCAGATATGCAGTTTTAAGCATTTTCTAATTCTCTCAATGACTTGTTCTTCAAAATGGCATGGTTTGCAAGCTCAGGCAGGTTTATTGTTTTTAATAAAGGCTTATCAAAATGAACTTGGCAGTTTTTCAGTTATATACAGCCAAAAAAAAGTATTCAGTGTGCCTGTTGGGGTTGTTTATGCATTCCTTACCTAACCAATTGCTTTTCTTTAAAAAATTGCCAATTTGGAAGCTATTTGCATGTGAGTACCTTTCTAGGAGATCTAGAAGCCCATTCAAGCAGTAGAATAATTTAATTGAGAAAAACCAAATCCACGTTTGAAGATGTTAGGAGATTTTCGAGGACAAAGATTTTCTCTCTGTCTGTTTTTAATTTGCTCTACATCAAAGGACATCAGGAAGTGTCATTATCTAACAGTGTCCTGTTTGAAAGTGATCTCTGTTAGACACTAGGAGGAGAGTCGTGGTTGCTGACAGCAGCAAGGCACCCAGAATAGCTGCTTTTCTTCCTTTGCTCACCGCTCTTCCCCATCAGATTCTCATCGCCCGTCTTCTACTGCAGGTTGAGGGAAGAGGTGTGTTGCTATATAGCCAGGTGGGAAGTTTCGCACCATTAATTAATCATTTAATCAATGTGCTCCTTCATTATTTACTTCATATTTCTTGAACTTCTTACTACAGATTTGTGCAGAGATTGCGTCTTGAGCCCCCCTGTTCCTGTGCTGTAAAGACGCAAATCCTGCCTCTGAAGACACTTCCAGCCTGGTCTGGAGGAAAGGACGTTGTGTAACTAGCTACCTGATACCAGTTATAACCACTGTGAGGGAGAGAGAGATAAGTACTTCGGAAATTAAAAGGAAGGAGAGACAGCATGTCGGCTCTGCGAGGAGTCAAGGCTTAGGCAAGGCTTTAGAGGGGAGGACACTTTTGAGCTGATCCTTGAAAGATGGGTAGAACGGTGATGCTTTTATAGAGGCAGAAGGGTCTACCTATCTATGTGGGAACACGTGCTTGCTTCTTTTGAACACGGAGACACAGAAGCCTTCCTTTTGGGGACAGTCGAGGCTGGGTTGGGTTGTCTCCCCTTTACATCCTCTGCATGCATACCGCTCAGTCCTGGGTAACGGAGTACCGACAAACTCTAAAACAACTCATTGGGTTAACCAGGGCTCTCCTTTTCCTCGAGAAACGAACAGGTTGTTGCTCAGAGCACAGAGGCCACTGTGGGAAATAACTATCATCATAATAAACTGGTGTACTTTGCTTTTATCAGCTCAGGTGCACACTTACAGTGGTGTTGGTCACAGCCTTATTTATTTTAGTGCTACTTGCTATTGTAATTTTGTAATTTGATTAAATATTACGTAAACTGATACAATGGGAGTGCCAAATAAAGAGTGCTCTTTCTACGAAAACTAAGTTGATTGCCATAGAGACTCATAAAAATAAGGCATTTAAAAAAACAATCTTAAGGTGCTACAGCCTGGATGAACCATGAAAACCTTATGCTAAGTGAAAGAAACCAGAGACGAAAGACCACATATTGTGTGATTCTATTTACATGAAATATCCACCATAGGCAAATAAATGGAGGAGACAAAAAGTAGATTTGTGGTTGCCCGGGTATGGGGTGGGAGGAATTGAGAGTGATTGGTCATGGGTACAGTGTTTCTTGTTGGGGTGATGGGGGTTCTGGAATTAGGTTTTACAACATTGTGAGGGTGCAAAAAGCCACTGAATTATATATACTTTAAAATGATTAAAATAGTGAATTTTATCTTAACTTTAAGAAAGACCATAAGGCTATATTGAAAAAAAAATCAACAAACTACTGCTCCCCATGTGTGGAACAGACAGCTATAAAAGATTGGAAAATTATAGTAAAAAGCTAGGAAGATTTTGCTGTCAAGGTTTTCACAAGTGTCTTCAAGGTACAAGTGCATTTAAGAAACAGAGGTGACAAGAAAAAAAAAAAGGGAGGTGGCAGTGTGGGAGTGGTTTAAACACAAAAATGCAATCATGACCTGACATCCAAAGATCAGTGAGTGATTTTACTTTTGTTTATGTGGCTAAAATTGAAATATGACACAATATTGTAAACTGACTATACTTCAATAAAAAAAAACACATAAAAGCAAAAAAAAAAAAGAAATACAATGTCTGAAACATGATGTATCCACTTTTTGACTCTCTACTTTTACTGACTCCTGATTGCTTCAGTTAAGAGAGCTTTTAATGTTTTCAGTTTCTTAGGGTACCCCGGTGTATCTTGAAAATAGCTTATCTCTTTGGCTCTGGAGAGAAATTCCATGTTTATGAGCCTTTCCTATTGATGCAATATTAGTCACTTAAGATTACAGAGGAGACATAGAAAACAAATTTATGGTTACCAAAGGGGAAGCGGGAGAGGGATAAATTAGGAGTTTGGGATTAGCAGATACAAACCACTATATATGAAATGGATAAACAAACAAAGTCCTATTGTAAGCACCAGAAATTATACTCAATATCTCGTAATAACCTATAAAGAAAAGAATATGAAAAAGAATATGTGTGTGTATATATACACACACACACACACACACATATATATATATGACTGTATCACTTTGCTGTACACCAGAAACTAACACAACATTGTAAATCAACAATAAAAAGAAAAAAAGATTATACAGGAAACCTGAACCTAGGTTTTTTTCTGCATAGGATGGGGGTAATTGCATTTATTTATTTATCAATGGAGGTCCTGGGGATTGAACCCAGGATCTCTTCCATGCTAAGCATGCACTCTACCATTGAGCTAGTTTTCAAGCTTCTAAATCACCATGAAAATCACAATCTGTTTTAACCCAAACTGCCTTATGGCTCCCTGGTTCATATATGTAAACATAAAATCTTAACTCTAGCAATACTTAAACACTTGTAGACTATAATTTTTCAAAATATTTCTGAGCACAATTCATCATTTTCTGGTTTACTGAATATATTACAGACCAAGGCCAAAATTACTCATTTTGGGGGCCAATTAGTACTGATTTTGTAATTCTCCTTTTTTTGATGAAATACTTTCCATGGAAGTGAGCTCATATCTGTGTACCAAAACCAGTTGTATTTATTAAAATAGCAATTCAGTTCTCTCTACCTGTATCCAGACAACAGTGTTCACAGCCCATGAAGGAATCACCAACCCCCCCGCCCCTCCAATTCACACTCACAACAAAATTAGATCTGCTTTAAAGGAGAAGAAAGTGCTGCCTCTTCAGTCAGATATGGGTCAACCAGACAGCTAGCAAAAAGCGACCTTACCCATCACTATTAATTAGTCACCGGTAGAGGGGAACCCAACTCCCAGGCATCACTGTTATCAAAAAGGAGTGGTTTGTTCAAATTGGTGTTTGACAACTGAGTTGATGTGTTGATTCAAGACTATATTAATTGTTCTCAACCCTGATGACACATTAGAATCACCTGGGGAAGGGAAAGAAAATATTGGTGCCAAGGACCCACCCTCAAAAATTCTAATTAAGTAGGTCTGGGATAGATCCAGGGCATCAGGAATTTTTAAAGCAACCCCTCCTGCCTGGGAATCTCATGGTAACGTGGGCCGAGAGTCACCAATCTATATAATCTACATAATATTTAATCACTTTATGCTTTTACAGAATAAATTTTATAGAAACAAATGGTTGTTATAGTATCTTTTTATCATACCTGATAGAAAAATTGAACATGATAATTTTTTCTTTTAATTTTTTTTGTAATTTCTCTATTCAGTGTCCGTACAGTATATGAGAAGCTTTCCTTTTTTCTAATTAAAGTATAGTTGATTTACAATGTTGTGTTAGTTTCTGGTGTACAGCATAGTGAATCAATTATATATCTATGTAAGAATATACATATTCTTCTTTTTCATTATAGGTTATTATAAGCTATTGAATATAGTTCCCTGTGCTATACAGTAGGACCTGGTTGTTTATCTATTCTGTATATAGTAATTTGTACGTGTCCTTTTTTGTTTAATACTCAGAAATTGTCACCCACAGTTACTGGGTAGCTTTTCCATTTTTTTGTGTTAAAAATAGCACCCTCATGGATCTTGACCAATAGTTCTTGAACTAAATTTTGCAGATTTCTAAGAGTTTCAACGAGCCTCAGGGGCTGTGACATGGCACAGGGACAGGGGAGAGGGGAAAGTCCAGCTTAGGGTTCCTATGCATGGTCTCTTCTGTAACCCAAGCAGGTGTGCCATCCTAGATTTCACATTTTGGGTTTCCAAGTAAGATTTTATTTGAACAAAGGATTTCTTGGCGAAAACAAGTTTGTAAATACCTATGCCACATGTTTCTAAGTTTCTGCTTCCCTCTTCCTACCAAATTTGGTTTATGAGGTCCGATAGCTCCTAATTTTGAGTTGCTACTGTGTATCTGTGTTGAAAAAGCAAGGGAAGACTTGGGTCTTATTAACTTTGTAGCCTTTGTGCTTGTGGGGAGTGAGAGCCAAATGAGCAGTTAGATGTCCTGGGCAAGAAATCTAGACTGGCAGTTATCAACATAAAGAATCAGTTTAAGTTGCGTGTGTGGAAGTCATTACCCAAGGAGAGTGCTTATAAAGAGACGTGCGATGGGTCAAAGATAAAATCCTGAGGAATGGCTGTGCGAGGTCAGATACCCTCTTCTGTACTCTCATTAACCCAATACACACTGGTCAGTGAAGTTTCCTTTGCATATTTTAATTTGTTATTGCTTCACACATGCATGTGCGAAACTGCGAAAGAGGTGGCGAATGAGTGTATATGTGTGTGGGTGTCGGGTAGCCTGGCAGGGTCAGGGCACAGGCTGTGGAAGCCAGTCAAGGAAGTTCTCCCACTGTTCAAAACTCCTACATCCAGTGCAAACCTATAGGGCTCCTTCTATATGAGTATTGAGGTACAGAATGAGAAGATAAACTTGAGTGGTTAGCTAGTGGATTTGGCCGTGTAGACAGCCATGGTGGTATTTTTGGCATAAAATCATTTAAGAAGTGTTGTGGTTTCTTGACTTTTAAAATCCAGACATTTTCCCCATGTCCCCGTTCTCGCTTGGAATCAGACCAGTGACTGCTAGGTTCTGGGTATGACCCTGGTGAGGCCCGGGGGTAAGGTCCATTCCACATGGGTCTGATGCTTCATTTCATGTCATTGACACAGACCTGACCCTCAGTGCTGGTCAGCTGTTTGGCAAATTTAGTTACAAGGCTCACCAGGCAACAGTGTTTTGCCTTAATTAAAAAACTCATAAACATTCTTAGAAAAGTCTGCCTGGGGAAAGCATAAGCGGTTATAAATGAGATACTTTAAAAAATATTTTACTTAATATTTAGGGTGTTCCAATGATAAAGAGACTTGGTCATTGGGACAAAAATTAAGCCGTACATATTTTTTTCTCTCCTTTTTACTTCTTTAGGTTAACTTCCTTGATTATCCTACACATTCAAACAAGATAAAATATAGGCAACCATATATTTTAATTTTATTAGAGATGACAGTCTAACTAAAATTTCAAGTGACATACCCAAATTGGCATCTCAAAAGTGTCGGGGCACATTCTGCTTTATCGATTCTTGTGTGATAGCATACCTAATTGGTTGCAAATACAGCATCTATTAAGGTGAAGTTTCCATTTAAGCTTTTTATAGTTTTAATAGTCTTAAGCTGGGGGAAGAGACATTTGATGAAATAGAATTAATTACTTTTAAGGCCCCTAATGAAAACATTGTGATTAAACAGTGTTAAAATAGTTCAGAGAGTTTACCTCTTCATCAGGTTGAGTACCCTGCGTGTACTAAACACTGCGCCGGATGCTGAAGACCCACGGAGAATTGGCAGGGTTCTGACTCAAAGGCTTACATGCTTCTGGGAGGGACAGGTGTGTGGACAAGTAATCACAGCCTTGTGATGAGTCCCGGAAGTGACTGCCTTCTATGGAAGTTTAGCGCCAGAGGCAAGAACGCTGCCCAGATTGGTCAAACAATTAAAGAAATGTAGAAATTCCCGAGGTGAACAAGCAGAGGAAGGGCGTTCTAAGCAGCAGGAGCGCTAAGTACAGAGGCAGTGAGGCGGGAAGGTACACCGTGGATTGAAAGAACTGAGCACTTCTTCGGGGAGGTTTGGTGTGGCTGACGCACAGGGGACCTAAGTGGCCCCACAGATGCCAGACAGACGAGCAGGCAGGAGCTAGATCGTTTACCAGCTTGTGTCACACGGAGGTCCAGGGAGTTTCAATTTTGCTTTGGCCGCTGGGAGTAATCCTTGAAGGCTTTTCAGGTGGGAGTAGGGCTTTGCTGGAAAAATTAGCTTGTGTTTTAAACAGATAACTCTTAATTGGGCTTCTACAAAAGTCCAAGAGGGTGCCAAACTAGGGGTGGGAGTCTCCTGAAGTGGTACCGATGGGAAATAAAACTTGCTTTATTTATATTTATAATTTTGGTGCTCAGTGTCCCTTAGGGCCGTGGTAGAGATGTTTGGTCGGCAGTTTGATAGTCTGCAAATGATACAAAATTGGGGCACCATCGGCTAGTAGGTCCAGATAAAATGACATGATTGGATGTAATTACCTGGGGAGCGTGTGAAGAGTGAAGTGTGAAGTGAATCAAAAAATTGCAGGGCATAACTAGGGTGTGTTCACATTCTAAGCAGAGCACACCTGGGTCACTGTGCCTTTCTTCTTGTCCTCTGATTGTCTGCGACATGTTGGCCTTTTTCACCAGACTATTCGTGAGGGTAAGGACTGAGTCCTGTTTATAGGGTGGCTGCCATCGCCCGACTTCACAAGGCACCACTTAGTCTGAGTAATCGTGTCTCATGCAGAACGGTGTCCCCCGGGGGTCGTGTTTTAGTTGTCCCTGCTTAACTGGTGCCAGCAGCTGTCATGGGACCTGACGTACAGTAAGTGTCCAGTGCCTGTGTTGAGTAAATGAATAAGTGACACAGTGCATAATGAGTGGTCAGGGGAAGAAGGATCTAGCGACGGAAATAAGGAGTACGGGTCTGCGGGGAGGAAGGCTAAAAGGAGAGGCTCCTGTCATGGAAATTCAGAGCAGGAATGAGGAGAAGGTCTGCAGTGTCAGATGCTACAGACAGGTCAGTTCATTAAAGGTGGCAAAACTAACACAGGCAATTAGGAGTCGTTGGGAATAAGGTCAAAAACAGCCCGAGTGGTGTGTATGGAGGCAGGTGGCAGACTGCATTCCATGGAGGTGGGAATGAGAACAGGGATGAGGAGACAGTCAATGCAGACGGTTCCTTGGGGGCTGGGCGCATGAGGGAAGGGGAGTAATTGGTGGTAGCCAGGAAGGGTGGGAAGGCTGAAGGGGAGTTTTCTCCCCTTCTCTTACCTTTTCCTTTCACCTGCTCTTCCTTCCTGCTTTCAAGATGAGAGACACTTGGGTAAATTTATAGGGTAAAGAGGACCCAGTGTAAAGGACTAGATTTAAAATACAGAAGAGAGGGGATGCTAACTGGAGAAATTAATACAAATGAGAAAGGTAGAAAAAAGATAAAGATGTATGTGGATGTGAATAAACCAGAAGACTAGCTGAAGGAAAGGAAACAGGAAAATCCTATCCAGCAGTTACTCTAGAAGAGTAACTGACATGTTTTGGACTATTTCTATACTCTAAGCATGGTTAAGGTACGTATGTTAACTCGCTGATTTCTTGCAACAACCCTATAAGGACGGGATTGTTACGCTCACTTTACAAATGAGACAGCTAAAGCACAGAAGGGTTAAGCAACTTGCCTGAGGTTGTACAGCTACTAAGAGGCAGAAGCAAGATGCAAGGCTGTTCCCCACTGTGCTCTCCTGCTGGAAGTGGCAGGTACGCAGAGCACTCCGGATCTGGAATAACCAACGTGTGTACGGGACGGGTACAGCATTTTGTTGCTGAGTCACTCCAAGCTCTTAGCCTGTGTTGGAAATCCTAATTGTGCTGCGCTGTTAATCTGCAAGGTTGAGAGATTTCCTGCGTCAAAACTTGCCTTACCAGTTATAGGAGTGGAAATGTTTGGTATGAAATTGGGGATTGGTGACTTGGAAGGACTGGGGGTGCCTGAAAGAGAGCAATTTACGTGATGGATCATGAGCTGTAGCCTCCAAGGAGAAGGAAATAAGAGTGGGACAGTCTGATGGAATGGGAGAGAATGGAGGAGAATGGACTTAAGGGCTCAAGGAGGTTGAAAACCAGGTACAGTAGGGGTGGAGGAGCTGGAGACTTGGGGAGGATAGAAGGTTGGGGTTAGAGAGGAGTATTCTTAATTTTCACAACACCCCTACATTTTGGAAGTGAAAGTAGACACAGATGATAACAGGCTGATGGTGTGACTTTGGGAGTACACGACTGAAATGGATTGGAGGTAAATCTCATGAGACATGATGAGGTCAAGACTGAGGCTGAGATTAGCAGAGATGTTGGGTAGGTGTTGACTAGACCCTGCTTCTCCTGGGAGGATGGTGCCAAGAAGCCCTAAGGGCTGGACTTGAGAAAGCTGCAACTCAATTATGGCATGGTTTTAGGGAAAGATAACAAAAAGTTAATGGATACCTGGCATTCAATAAAAATCACTCAGTGGTTTCAATAGAACCTTGTCAAAGAGTGGTTGATAGCTTCTGTTTTGCACTATAATTTTTGAAAAAAAGAAATTGAAGTGTCAATTGATAAAACAGCACATTTCACAAATAATTCTGGATACATTAGTCAACTTGTCATGATTGTCCTGGAACGAAAAGACCACATGCTCTGATGAAATCTCTTTCTCTTTTTCCTTCTCCCTCCTTCTTCTCTTCTCCTGGTGGTGTGCAGTGTGACACTTTCTGGGCAGAGAGACACAGCTGAAGATCATCAGGCTTCCAGATGTAGAGCTTTGTTGTGATTTATGGGAGTGGGGTCATGGGAGAGGGGCGGGAGACTTCAGTGGGACTCAACTCAGTGTGGTGTCCTCGGCTTCTATAGTTAGCCATGTGCTGGGAACCAGCGGTAAGTGTTCCCTTTGTACAGCTGTGCATACCACGGTCTCCTTTTTTCTTCTGCCATTTAGGATTTCAGGAAATCAAAATTACATCCAATGTAAGTTTAGTAATCCCCACATGTGAAGATACGGAGCTACCGCACAGGGGATAAAAGTGTATATGCTGGGTCTGATACATGAGTGGCATGTGTAGCCTCTGTGTTTTTCTATAGGATCGTTGTGGGAGTTGACAACACTTTATAAACTTTAAGGAGGTATAAATTTAGTAACTAGTTAATAATAATAACAATATTAATAAAGATTAATAAGAATAACAACTTTTATTTACTGAACAGTTACATGTTCCAGGCACTTGCTATGGGCTCAAGTGCATTCTCTTTATTACTCACTAAACACATATTAAGCAACCATCATACTCCAGGCACTCTACAAAATGCTTTCTTTCTTTTTTGTTTTTTTAATTGAGATATGGTCAGTTTACAATGTTGTATTAATTTATGATGTACAGCATAGTGATTCAGTTATACATATATATATATTCCTTTTCATATTCTTTTTCATTATAGGTTATTACAAGATATTGAATATGGTTCCCTGTGCTATACTGTAAATCCTTGTTGTTTATCTATTTGATATATAATAGTACCTGCAAATCATACTGCCAGTTTATCCTTCCCCACCCCTTCCCCCCAGTAACCATAAATTTGTTTTCTATGTCTGTGAGTCTGTTTCTGGTTTGTAAATAAGTTCATTTGTGTCATTTTTAAAGATTCCACATATAGGTAACATCATATGGTATTTTTCTTTCTCTTTCTGGTGTACTTCACTTAGTATGATAATCTCTGGGTCCATGTATGTTGCTGGAAATGACATTATTTCCTTCTTTTTTATGGCTGAGTAGTATTCCTCTGTGCGTGTGTGTGTGTGTGTGTGTGTGTGTGTGTGTGCGTGTGTGTATATATAAATATATATCTATATATATATATATCTCACATCTTCTTTATCCAGTCATGTTGCCTCCGTGTCCCGGTTATTGTAAATGGTGCTGCTATGAACATTAGGGTACATGTATCTTTTTGAATTAGAGTTTCCTCTCCATATATGCCTAGGAGTGGGATTGCTGGATCATATGGTAGGTCTATCTTTAGTTTTTTAAGGAGTCTCCGTACTGTTATCCGTAACAGTTGTGCCAAATTACATTCCTACCAACAGTGTAGGAAGGTTCCCTTTTCTCTACACCCTCTCTGGCATTTATTATTTGTAGACCTTTTAATGATGGCCATTCTGACTCGGGTGAGGTGGTACCTCACTGTGGTTTTGATTTGCATTTCTATAATGAGTAGCAATGTTGAGCATCTTTTCATGTGCCTATTGGCCATCTGTACGTCTTCCTTGGAGAAATGTCTGTTTAGGTCTTCTGCCATGTTTTGATTGGGTTATTTCTTTGTTATTGAGTTGTATGAACTGTTTGTATATTCTGGAAATTAAGCCCTTGTCAGTCCCATCTTTGCAAATATTTTCTCCCATTCCATAGGTTGTCTTTGTTCTGTTTATAGTTTCTTTTCTGTGCAAAAGCTTGTAAAGTTTGATTGGGTCCCATTTGTTTATTTTTGCTTTTATTTCTATTGCTTTGGTAGACTGCCCTACAAGAACCAAAATGCTTTATTTCTGATTTCATTTAATCTGAGATTGCAACAGTAAGGCTCAAGGGTACGGACAGTGAACAGATGTGGGCTCAGTTTCACTCAGGGGTTCCATTGTTTGGCCTTTGTGACTGAGTCCCAGCAGCTGGCTGTGGGCGTCTGACAATTACTCTGTTTTCTGCCACTGATTGCCTTTAGCTAACTAGTTCAGGGCTCACTGCACCGGGGATTTGCTAAACACAGGTGTATGTGTACCTTTAGAACACGTGATACTTTTCTTTCCACTCTTCCTTTCTTGCCCCAAATACAAGCTTTCTGCATATTTGTGCTTTTGAAATAGTAGAGGGATTTACAAATGTTTATTAGGTTCTCCACATATATTGTGTCACCTGAGATTCGTAAAGAAGTCAAGACTGAATTTGTATTGTATTGAGGTTTGGCGGTCCAGAGACCTATCCGGTAATGAAGTCACTAAGTGTGAGGCATCATTTTTTTGATGTTGCAAATTGCCTTGCTTTGAACATCGCTGTGAAGTGAGCTTTTTCTGTACAGGTATTTTGGTGTATATCCCTATGATGACTTCTTTGAAGGAGAATAGCTGGGTGAACGAGTTTGAGATTTTTATATGAGTGGCCTGATTGGTTCACGGAAGGTTTTTGAGCGGTGAAAATGACACACTTAGAGTGTTATTTTGGGATGATGTGTTTTATTGTTCTGGTGTTCTGTATGCCTGGGATCATCAGATACTTCCAGAAAATCTGAACTGTTCTATCTGATACTACGTAACTTACTTTTTCCCAGGCCCCCTTTGCAACTTTAATAAAAATAGTGTTTCCATGGCTCAGCCTATACTGGATTTTGAGGAAATCCTGCCCATGTCAGTTCCTCCTCATCAGGTGTTAAGTCCAGGGAGAAACTAAACTTGTGCATCTTGGCTCATTCTCCCCTTAGTGTGTTACTGCTCATAAGGCTACTTGATTTGCATGCAGATCAACTCCCTGAAGGCTTGTCTTTCAGACGCATCTGCTTTTTATTCATGGTTCTAGTCCTCATGCTGGGACCTCTGCTATACTCCTAGAGAATCTGTGAGTAAACTGATGGGAAAAATGATGTGAGAGATACTGGGTCTTTTTGCTAATGCAGTATGAGCATGGAGCATTTGTTCTGGTGTTGTGGAGAAAGTAGAAAAGACTTGCATTCATATAACTTAACTTCCCGTGTGATTCTTTCAACAATTCCCCCGGTCCCTCGCCCCACGTCTTCCCACCTCCCACAAGACACATTGATAAATGAACCTTGGTAGCAACAGAAACTCAGAGGAAGGAACTGCCACTATTAAATAGATTTTTAAAAACCATAGTTGTGAGTGGAGTGTATACCATATAAATCGTGTTCTCTGCCTGTATGTTTCCCCAGGTAATTTTAAACACTAAGTGTCATGTATGATAAAAGGAAAAAGCAAAGAATGTGACCATCCCTGCCTTGGAGGGGCCCATTAACAAACTGACCACACAGTCTGACCCAGACTGTGGGTGTGGGGAGGTGGACAGAGCGCTGTGCAGCAACTAAATTGTCTGGAACACTCCCATGAAGTAGGTAGAAAATGGAGACCTGGTTACACAGCACGTCAATGGGAGAGCCTGGATTTCAACCCAACTCTTTCTGTGTCCAAATTGCATGTTTTGCATTTGCTTTTCTTGGTTTCTTTTTCCAGATTTGCATTTTCAAAATTTTGAAAATAATTCAGACTTTACAGAAGGGTAGGAACAATGTGCTACTCCGCCCACCTCCCCAGCACCCCTTCCCCCAGGCTTACACTGCTAACAGTTTGGTGGATGTGCTCCCTGGCCACCTTCTCTGCATGTACAGATCAGCTAAGGGAGCCAGGTCTGCCGGTCTCCAGCCAGATAGAACTGCTGAGAGGGCAGAGGTGGGGCTCAGGAATGCATGGTCCTCTCGAGGACCTACCTGGGTGAGGCTGGTTGGGGTGCTGGGCTCTGGGAACCAGGATATTCCCAGTCCTGGAGGCCAACCCTTCTGGGAGAGGAGAGTGACTTGTGCTGCCCCGGTGCCCTACCTTGCACCGCCTGCCTTACTCAGGCAGAGAGCAGAGCCCCTTACAGTGAGAGGTGGGGAGGGCACGAGGGGCTGCCTCTTGTCCGCCTGTTTTTCTAGTTGCCTGCACGTGTTGGTGCTCAGCTGCTGCTGCACGAAGGAAATGAAGACGCTCTAGCCCTAGACCTGCAGGCAAATCATTTGAGTGATTTTGGACAAGTCGCTGAAGTTCAGTCTCAGTTTTCCTACGTCTAAGATGCGCTAATTTTCCTCCTCATTTTAATGTTTCTGAAATAAGATGTGATCAGCAGTAGATACATTTAATATCCTAGTGTTTCTTCATTTTTCCTTTCTCTTGGAAAACTGTTATTAAGTCTGTGTGGTAACTTACAATTTCTGTTATTTTAGGATTGTGGGAATGTGGTAATCAATCCCTTGAGGACTGGTTTGGGGACTGGATAATGCCTGATAACCCACTTTGTGAATGGCAGAGTTCTGTATAAATATGAAAGGTCAGAAGACAACCCAACTGCTCCTGCATGGTAGTTTCTTAGATTTGCTCTGACAGGAAATTCTTGATTAAAAAAAGTAGAGACAGTCTTCTATTCAATGAAGTTGATGTTCTGGGACATGAGAAGTTATATTTCTAATCTCCCCATTCTCCCAATAGGACTTAAGAAGCTATTTTCATCTTGAATTTTTAAAAATGGTTCTTAAACATTTGAAGTTTTTTGAATTAGGCCTTGGCAAGAACTGTTTGCCTATCAGGGATTTAGTGGATTCCTGGCCGTTATTGGAAATACCAGATTGGCTACAAAACTGTTGTGACCTGAACAGAATGTTAATCCAAAGGAAGTGCCTCAATTCAAATGGGAAGTTGCAATGCCAGATAGTTCCTGTGGTATGCCAGGTAATGAGAGGGGATTAAAAACAATTACACTGTTGACCTAAAACGAATAGACTGCCAGACATTCCTCCAGCAAAGGTGAGTTTATTCGGGATCAGCAGAGAGTTGTAGTTCAGTATTTGCCACCATGGTGAGCCACCGGCTAGTCCCCACACAGCCAGGGGAGAACTCTTTAACAGAGCGGAAAGGACGTGGGGAGAGCCATAGTAAACCCAGAGTCCGTGGCCTTTCATTGGCTGAGTTGTTGCCAGGAAACAAGAGGAGTCTTTCATCTTCCTGCTGGGCTCTGCTCTCATCACAGGGCACGAGCACTCCAGTCTCCTGACTCCATTTAACTGAGGTTTCTGTTTGTCATTTTTTTTTTAATGAGACTTTCTCTCTAGGTGGAGTTCAGTTTGGAGAGCCTTCAAATGATGAAGGCTAGGCACCAAGCTAAAATTTCCCTTTGCAGCTCAGTTCAACCAATTTGCCCCAGTAACTAGATGAAGGAGTTTACAATCTGGTAGGAAACAAGGTAGACATTTAACCTGGCCAGATAAAAACAACCTTGCTAAGCAAACAACCAGTGAAAACAAGACCACAGAGAGAATATTTATTTTCCTACAAGAAATTGTATCCGTTATTTAGAGTATCCATTTACAAGCAAATGGACTGTCGTAGCACTTAAACCAGGGGGTACAAAATCAAAGGTCTTTGGGGACTCAAGTGTGACATAAGGGGGTGGGACTGGGCTATAAAATTGAGGAGAACATGTATAGGCTCATTCTCTCACCATCCAACAGATGCTTTGAATTCTCTTCTTGGTGTCAGGGAATCATCAGTGAGCAAAACCGACAAAAATCCCTGCCCTCCTGGAGTTTGCTTTCTGATCTGTTGCTGCCTTGAAAAGCAAATGACTAAGCCAGTTAAGAATCATCTAAGCTGGAGTAAACGAATCAGACATGTTGGTATGTTCCTGTGAATAAACTGCACAGATTTCAGTTTTGTTAGCTCTTTAGGCCTTTTTCACATAGCTAATATTTCTAGATAAGTGAGATGATTCTCCTTATAAATCGAGATAGCTTCTTTTTTGGCATTCTTCTTGGCCTGTTGCCCTAATTTGCCAAATAGCCATGATTATCAAACATGATTGGCTCAGCAGGGCAGCACTTGGTTTATTTAATTTAAGTTTTAATTGAAAATAAAGCCCTGTGGAAAATCCCATCTCTCCTTGTGTAGACTGTGATGACTTTCTGTGATTAACTAACGATAGCTGAGTGCAGTTTATGGTCACCCCAGTTAGTGGGTCTCGGGGGTGGGGCCCGAGAGCTGACAGCTGAGTCGGGAGCACCCCCCCCCCCACTGCCCCAAGAAACTGTCCCACGGGGCGGAGAACTCTTGCAGGCCTGGTTTCCTGCAGAGCTTTCTGCAGGGTGACTCTGATGAGGTCACTGGGATAAAAAGCCTGGGAGCTTGGACCTCAGAAACCATCTGCCTTTTTCCTCTGAGCTCCTTGTGGGAAAGAAGCATTTGTGACTGCACTTATCTGCCATTTCCACAGATGGGACTACTGCTGCAACGTGAGGCGAAGTTGATAGTTTCAGAGAGAGAGAGTGCAGGCTGCAGAGATTAGAACCTGCGGACCATTCTGGTCAGTCGGCAGGGCCCAGGATGACTGTTTTTAGCAAATTAAAGGATATTAGGGATGTGAATGTTTGCGGCCTGGGCTCCTGTTTGAGGAGCTTCTTGGCCTGTGCACCAGGAGCTCCCGCCTCCTCCTGTGTGTGAAGGGTGCTGCACTGAGCCGGGAGGCAGCGATTCTGCAGAGCCAGGATCTCAGCATTCCCACCCTGGGGGGGACTTGATGGACCTGACAGGCCATGAGTATTACAGAAGTGGTCTTTGTTGTCCTAATGAATCTTGTGCCCTCAAGTAATCATATCACCCGCTGAAGTGGCCGCCAAATACCTAGTGGGCATCTTGACATTTACACAAAGTCCAGTGGGCACTCTTAAGGATGCCGTGTTTGTGTCCCCTCCCCAAATTCCTATGTTGAAGCCCTAATCCCCAGTGTGGTGGGGCCTTTCGGAGG
This sequence comes from Vicugna pacos, assembly GCF_048564905.1. Taxonomy (NCBI): domain Eukaryota; kingdom Metazoa; phylum Chordata; class Mammalia; order Artiodactyla; family Camelidae; genus Vicugna; species Vicugna pacos. The sequence goes on along the minus strand of NC_132997.1, from coordinate 68,418,521 downwards.
TATTCGGTTTACATGAGGTCATGAGGATGGGGCTCATGATGGGATTAGTATCCTTGTAAGGAGAGGAAGGAAGAGAGAGAAAGCTCTCCATCTACACAAGGGGAGACCGTGTGAGTACATAAAGAGGAGGCGGCTGTCCACAAGCCGGGACGAGAGCCCTCACTAGAACTGGACCAGGCGGGCACCCTGATCTCGGGCTTCCAGACTCCAAGCTGCGGGAGGACAGATGTCTGTTGTTTAAGTCACCCAGACTGTGGTACTTTGTTGTGACAGCCCGAGTGGGCAAAGGCAGGCTCGGGACCTCTTCTTAAGGTCTCAGCTGATCCATCAGTAGGGTGGGTAATGCTGTTCCTTTCTTCTTAGACCTCAGTGACCCCAGGCTCTCTCGGACTTCTCTTACCTGTCTCAATTCCCTTGCAGCCTCCTCTTCTAACCCTCCCGTGAAGATCAGGGTTCTTCAAAGTCCTGTTCTCTCTTCTGCCCACCTCAGGACACTCTGCTCCACAGTTTGTAGTCTGTGGACCAGCATGGGCCTCCCTCGTGAGCTTATCAGATATGAAGATCTCGGGCTCCCCCCAGACCTGCTGAATTGACTCTACCATTAGCAGGTGACACTCACAGAAGTCTGAAAAGCCCGCTTCTTAAGATCTCAGGGACCAGTTGTGTGCTCCAACCTCCAAGTGTATGTTTGATCTGGACACTAGATCTCTCCCCTGGGCTCTAGACCAGTTTATCCAACAGAACCTCTAGACTGTCCACTTCCAGTTCCTGCAGGCATATTGAGATTTACCAGCCCAGAGCCTGGCTCCTCTGTTCCCAAATGTGCTCTTTCTCCTTTGGGCAACCAACAAAAGATAGGGTCTGTTTAGAAACTTTTACTTTAAAACTCCCCTTCAACCACATACTCCTGGGTTAAATGGTTTCTTTGGGGTTAGTCAGGGCTGCTAGTCAAGCAGTGTGCACCAGTCTGACTGACCCATTTTCCAGCTGGTGTCTTCTCTAAGTGATCAGCCTCTTGTTAAATATTTTGAATTTTGCCCATGGTGTCATGTTCACTTAGTAACATTTCTTATTTTTTTCCCTCCGTCGTTAAGTTTGAAACTGTACAAGTACTTAATAACTATTTAAGTATTAATCATTATATTTGTTATTAATTATTAATATATTACAGGTATAAGTAGTTAATGAATATTTTTAATGGTGAGGAAGTTTTGCTGATGGAAGCGCAAGATTTTCAGAATATTTGTGAATGACCATAATGAGTCCAAAAGGAGGATCATCAGGAACGGAATGTGACCTGATGTCACATGATTGAATCATACATCTTTTGGGAGAGAAAAATCAAAGGCAGCCCAATGTCTTAACAATAGAGGGTTGGTGACATGGATTATAGTACATTCATACAGTCAAATACTTTGCAGTCGTGTCTGAATGATCAGAGTACGTTCATTAACATTCATGGTATCAAATGAAATGAAAAGAGCAAATTACAGATGGGATGATCATAGTTCTTTATTTAATTGTGGTAGAAAATACCAAGTGTAAAATTTACCATTTTAACCATTGTTAAGAGTGCAGTTCAGTGACATTAAGTACATTCACGTTGTTGTTCAACTTATCATCACCATCTATTTCCAGAACGTTTTTTATCATCTGAAACTGAAACTCCATGCCCATTAAAGAGTAACTCCCCACTCTCCCTCCCCGACCCCTGGCAACCACCATTCTCTTCCTGTCTCTATGAATTTGACTACTCTAGGTACCTCGCAGAAGTGGAATCACAATATTGTCCCTTTGTGACAGGCTTATTTCACTTCATATAATGTCTTCCAGGTTCGTGCGTGTTGTACCATGGGTCAGAATTTCCTTCCTTTTAAGGCTGGCCAGTATTCCGCTGTGTATACACGCACCACTTTTTGTTTACCCGTCCATCTGCACACTTGGGTTGCTTCTCTCTTTTGGCTGTTATGAATCATGCTGCTGTGAACACAGATGTACACCTGTCTGGTCTGGTCCCTGCTTTCGCTTCTTTTGGATATATACCCAGAAGTGGGATTGCTGGATCATATGGGAATTCTATTTTTAATTTTTTGAGGAATGGCCATACTGTTTTCTGTAGTAACTGCACTCTGTTTCCTTCCCACCAGCAATACACAAAGGGTTCCAGTGTCTCCACATCCTTACTAACACGTGCTAACTTTTTTGTTCTTTGCCTTTTTTTTTTCTCATGACAGCCGTGTGGAATGGGTATGCAGTCTCAGTTTTTTTTTTTAAAAGCTGTTGTTACATATAGATGTAATATAAAAAAAAACCTTCAAAGGATTTATTCCAAATAAAAACAGTGCCTATTAGTTGGCAGGATGTAGATGATTCTTATTGTTGTCTTTCTGCTCTATTCTCTCCTTTTTCTGCAGTAGGCATGTGCAATATGTGTGATGACAGATGCCTGAACTGGCTCTGTCAGTTCAAAGGTTGACGGTGCCTCCTGTTTGCCCCTGGCTGTGCAGCCTTCACGTGGGTCCTCAGACTTGTTGACTTTGGACTTGAGGCTGCCGCCGTCACGTTGCCACTTTGCGTGGGTTGAGGCCATGCACGGATGCTCCAGTGCTCCAGCCTAGCTGCCACACGTTCCTCTGCCCGGTGAAGCAGAAACAGGGCTCTTGGCAGTGGATTAGACCACGCGGACTCCTACCACCAAGTCTCAGTATGGGGCTTTCTAGTGCCCGAGTCCACCTTCCTCCCTCATTTCAATGTTTAGCGCAAAGAAATCTCCTTCTTTTCAGGTGTGTTTATGCACCAAGGTTTTGGCTGATTACAAATGAAAGGGAAGGGTCCTTTCTTCCTATCCTGTGAAATTATGTGTTTTACAATTTTCCAAAGAGTTTTAAGGCTCATAGCAAGTGTCTCTGTCAGCTTACAAAGCAGTAAAGATTGCATATGTACCAATTCACGAAGAGCTGAAAGAAATCCTTTCATGGAGTAAATGACTACCTTTATGAAAATAAGACTTACCCTACTTTACAATAATATAATTTACTCCTTTCTTTTTTTTTTTTTCAGTTACTGTATTTAATCACCTACAGGCTGAAAGGGTGGGTTACAAAGTATGGATTTTTAGGGATAGAAGGAGTGATGAACGAGGGCTAGAAGGACAGGTGGTAAGGAAAGGCACTAGTTAAGGGCCTCTTTACATGCGATTGACTCTTTTAATCAATTATCAGTGACCTTTTGTGGGAGCCTTCGGTTTGTTTTCTCTTGATGTGATGATTCCGGCTGCCTCGTTGGAGGGCCAAGAATTTGAAGCAAAGAGTCCGTTGGAATGGTCTGAGCTTGAGCTGTTAGGACTTGTGCTGGTTTGGTGGAGACATGAGAGAGAGCAGGAGTATCTGATGACTCAGAATGGGGCCTCGTAGAGCTGGCAGGAGGTGAAGGGGAGGACAGATTGCGTACCAGGGAGGCGCGAGAGTGATTCCACTTCTTAATCATATGACATATGGATAGACATCGCTGTTCATTGCATCCCAGCGTCTCTTCCCGTGCTCAGTTTGCTCACAATCTTCCGAAAGAGAAGGAGTTGTGACTTGGGGCTTTGGCTTTCTGTCGCCTTCTTCCCTCATTTCCAGCCTTCGGGCACATGGCAGTCTTCCTCCATAGCCTCTCCCCAGGGCTGCCGTTCTCGTCCACCGCCGCAGCCCCCAGTGGTCCAAGTGGTACGGGGACCGTTGCGAACTCCCCTGCAAGCCCCTTTCCTCGCAGTCTCTTCTCCACCTGACCCGGGGCTTGTCTTTTCCAGTGACTCTGCACACACCCACCTCTCCTGACCCACCTGGCCCTGTGGCCTTTTTCGGATCACAGCCTGTGACTCACCTGTTTGCGTCTCTCCTTTTTTTACACACATCTAGAAATTCATGTGCTCCGGGCACTTGCCGGATGCTGCCTTCTCTCTGCCCGCCTCAGTGTGGAACGACTTCATGTTTCGTCTACTTCACCATCACTCTGTGCTTCCACACAGAGAAGGCAGAGAGCCAGGAAGAGAGGTTCTTCACAGGTTAATGGGATTTTACAGGGGCCTTTTTTTTTAATCATTCTAAGTGCGATTGGGATAGCAGCTCTGAATTTGAAAGCACTACATTGTGAGTTTTCTTCTTTTGCCAAAGCACATTTTGACCACCTTCTTTTAAAACCAGGTGACGTTTATGTCCTGAGGCTAGTCAAGGACATACTGCTTTAGTAAGGATTTTATAATGTCAAAGGAAAACAATGTAAAAAAAGGTAGAGCCTAGTTACATGAGAATCAAGTCGTTTGATGTATTAAAATTTAATACGATTTGTTACAGGAAGAGAGAATTGCCTCATCTTTAATACTTGTTGTTTTGAATGACATGGGGCTGCTTTTAGAACATTCGCCAGAGAGAAATGAACTAAGCATGTGTCTGTTTTGACAAGGTTCTTATTATCAAATAGGAATCCCCTAACCTGACCTCAGCTTAGGTAGATCATGTGTTTTCTACAGGCTTTGCCTGTCAGTGTTGCTCCTCATCTTTTCAGTCATTGATGAAGACATCAGAGAAAGCTGACTCCTGGTTTCTTTGGACAGATGGAGGCTGAGTTGATATGAAGTTGGGGAATTTTGATCCTCTGCCAAATTAATATTTATAAGCATCGTGTTGGCCTCAGTCTGTGCCAACCAATGTGATTTAGACTGGAGACTAAATACCTGCTCCATGTGGACATGGTATCAACTGTATTGATGCCCAGCCAGTGTCCCACCAAGGTGACAGAAGTCTCTTGGCTTCTGTAATCTCAAGGGCTCCAGGGATGTGACTCAGTTTTGATAGCCCTCCAGTGACAGGCTCTGAAATGCTACAAACTCCTGGGCAAGCTGCTGAATTCTGCCCACCTGCTGGTGAATGCAGGCGGCATCTAGTTCTCAGCTGGGCCAGGAGTATTTCCGGAGGGCGTCATCCTTGCCAGAGTTCCATTGTCAGATGGTGGCTGTGCCGCCTGTATGCTTCCCACACCGCCCTGACTGGGGCAGGGCTTTTGAGCAGTTGTGGAACTGGGCCGTGTGAGCAGCCAGCCAAGACCACTAAGAAGGAAAGCAACATGGCAAGGGTCACATTGTCTGTGATTCACTAGGCAATTAATTTTTTCAATTTCAATAAATATTTCCTGGAACCTGCGACTTGTTAGGCACGTTCTAGGTGCTGGGAATCCAGCAGTCAGTAAGGGAGGCAAGATTCCCTCCCTCATGAAGCTTACAGCTTTGTGGTGAAGATAAACAATAAACAAATACATTAATACATGTGACAACTTCAAACAGTGGTAAGTGTGCTCTGAGGAAAATTAAACAGCCTAATTTAATAGAGAGTTGCTAGAGGTTGGCGGGGCTGGGGACATTGTAAATTGTTATGGTGTGGAAGAGCGTTCTTAGAAAGAGACGTTTGATCTGAGATCTGAAGGACAAGAAGGAGCCAGCTTTGTAAAGAGGATAAGGGTGGTCGTGGTGCATTCTAGGCCAAAAAGAGCAAGTGCAAAGGCCCTGAGGCAGAAGTGAGCTTGGCATGTTTAGAGAACAGAAAAAAAGGTATAGGAAGCTGCTTCACTATGACTGAGGGGAAGAGTGGTAAGAAGTGACAGAAGATTTGAAGGGGGGGTCATTCAAGGCTTTGTGTGTTTTAAGGAGGATATATGGTATTCTCAGGGCAATGGAGAGACTGGAGAAACCATTGGAGAGTGTTAAGCAGGGGAGTGATGTAGTCTGATAAATAGTGCTGCCTTCCATTCAATTTTACATTTATAGTCCAGTCTAAAAAGCCCTCCAAAATGTGGTGCTGTGCCTTCTATGAGAATGCTGTTGAGGATCCATCAGTCCTACTACTGGGCATATACCCCAGGAGAACTCTTACTTGAAAAGTTACACACACCCCAATGTTCATAGCAGCACTATTTACAATAGCCAAGACATGGAAGCAACCTAAACGTCCACCGACAGATGACTGGATAAAGAAGTTGTATATGTATATGTGTGTGTGTGTGTGTGTGTGTGTGTGTGTGTATGTATTTTTTAAATTAAAAAAAGACTGCTATTGATATGCTAGTCTTACATCACCCAGTTTTTCCTATGAGGGATCGAAGAGACACCGTAGTGGTTAAAAGTTGCTCTGTCTGAATTCCAGCCTTAAGTGGAATTTGTAGGGATTCTGAAGCCAGTGTGCTACAGGCAGGGTTTAAACACATGTGTGACCTTTGCTGAGTCATTAACTTCTGGTGCCTCTGTTTCCCCATCTGTAAAGTGGCACTGATCATTTTAGCACTTCCGTGGGTCATTGCAGAGGAAATTAAATGAATGGTGCCCAGGAGTATGGTAAGCACTATGTAAGTGTTCACTCTGATTACTATTAGGAAAAATTGTCTGGCTTTAGCCCGATTGGTTTGTCTTTACCCTATGGACTATACAAATTAGGTAACTGCCTGGGTTTCCCTTTATAGTCTATGTCTAGATTTTTTTTTTTTTGGCCGGTGGAGGTAATTAGGTTTATTTGTTTGTTTTTAGTGGAGGTACTGGGGATTGAACCCAGGACCTTGTGCATGCTAGGCATACACTTTACTACTGAGCTATACCCTCCCGCCATGTCTAGAAATTTTAAGGCCAACTTTTGTGTTCCTCATAGGAGGTGGATTGGTTTTATCTGTGTTAACATTCCCCTCGTTCCATTTCATAGCTTTGCCTTAGTCTTTCCTTTCTATATCTTAACCTTTTACAATATAATGTTCCAGATGTGTTGTAGGTACTTTATATATATATTTCGTAAAAATGAGGTAGACCGTACACAACTTTGCAATTTAATTTTTTCACATACTGTAACTATGGATCTGGAACAACTCTCCTTGTAGGTAATTATACTTCAGCCAATTGTGTGTAAATGAGAATAACTAATGTATAACTAATGTAACTAATCTCAGTCAATTCAGCCAGAAATGTTACTGTCTTTATTTTTACCAGTTGTAACAGTAATACTTGTTGATACTCTTCCCTTTATTTTTATGTATATATATATATATTTTTTTTTTATTGAAGTATAGTCAGTTTACAATGTTGTGTCAATTTCTGGTGTACAGCACAATGCTTCAGTCATACATGAACATACATATATTCGTTTTCATATTCTTTTTCACCATAAGTTACTACAAGATATCAAATATAGTTCCCTGCGCTATACAGTATGAACTTGTTGTTTATCTATTCTATATATATCAGTTTGTATCTGCAAATCTTTAACTCCCAGTTTATCCCCTCCCACCCCCCTGCCTTCTCCATAACCACACGTTTGTTCTCCATGAGAGTCTGTTTCTGTTTTGCAAATAAGTTTGTCCTTTTTTTTTTAGATTCCACATGTAAGTGAGATATCATATGGTATGTTTCTCTTTCTGGCTTATTTCACTTAGAATGACAATCTCCAGGTCCATCCATGTTGCTGCAAATGGCACTGTTTTATTCTTTTTTTTAATGGCTGAGTAGTATTCTATTGTATAAATGTACCACAACTTCTTTATCCAGTCATTTGTCGATGGACATTTAGGTTGTTTCCATGAATAGACTTTATTTTTTGGAGCAGTTTTAGGTTTACAAAAAAACTGAAGAGAACGTATAGAATTTTTATACACTCTTTCTCTGGTTTGCCACGGTTTCCCCTGTTATAAACAACTGGCATTGGTGTGGTCTGTTTGATACAGTTGATGAACCAGTATTGATACATTATTATTATGATTATGACTAACTAAAGTTCCTAGCTTCCATTAGGCCTCGCGAGTCTCTCATTGTGTTTTTAATTTGCATATCTCTGATTACAAATAAAGTTGAGCATCTTTTCACATATTTATTGGCCACTGGATTTCCATTTGGGTGGATTGCCTGTCCAGGTCCTTTTTATTGGATTGTCCCATTAATCAAATTGATTAATAGGAATTTCTTCTACATTCTCAATAGGAACTGTTTGTAGGTTATATATGTTGCAGATACAGTCTTCCACTTTCTGTCTTCTTTTTACTCTTTGAGTAATATCTTTTGATGAGCACAAGTGATTAATTTTTAATAACAGTCAAATGTATCAGTGCTCTTCTGCTTTATGATGAGGGCTCTTAGAGTTCTTCTTTAGAAGTCTTCCCCTACCTCCAGCTCATGAAGATGTGGTCTTCTTAAAGCTTAATCGTTTTGCCTTTCATAGCTTGTTGTGTAACACACCTGAAATTGATTTTTGTAAATGGTGTGAGGCTGGGAGCTGTGGGTTTCTTCATTAATTTTGTTGGACACTCAAATGTATATAGTGTTTATTTCATCATGTATTTCCTCTTGTTTCTTCTGTTTTGGAAACATCTATTATTTGAATATTTGATCTTTGAACTAATACAATAATTTTCTCATTCTTTCTCTCTAATATTTTATATCTTTGTGTATTTGTCTACTTTCTGGGGACATTTCTTCAACTGTATCTTCCAATCCTTCCATTATATTTTACATTTCCACTATCATATTTTCAATTCCAAGAGTTCTTATTTTTCCCTTTTTTATAGCCTCTATTTTTTGTTTCATTTGTGCACTTTTCTTTATCTCTCTGAAGATATTAGCTAAAGTTTTTTGAAGTTTTCCTTCCTGGCCTTGGAAGGCCCTGAGTTGTCAATGTCCTTGTTTCTTCTGAGTTCATTTCCCCATCCCTCTCCTGATTCCTTATATCCTGGCTTTTATATTAGAGGCTTTTAACCATCTGCTGAGCTTTGATTGTCTATTCATTTAAGAACAAGACGCTAAAAAGCTGATTGGGTGGAAGGGTTTGTGAATTGACCCGCTGTGTTGCTAATGAGGCACTCTGGATCCAGCAGTTTTGTTGGGTATAGTTCTTGCATCTCCCAAGTACTAGTGCCTTTTCTCTCAGTTTGGTCAGTTTCTCCAAAGATACATCTCAGTCCTTTGCCCTAAGGTTAGAAGCTTGGCTGCTAGTTCTGAGAGTCAAGTGAAGTCTGGATTTCGGGACAGGGTATTTCACCATTCAGTGTGGTTTGCATTTCATCACCTTACCTCCCCCCAGCACCCCCAGCTGTATCTGCTGTCACCAATAACATAGCGTGTAGCATTTCCACAGAATAAACAACATTTTTTATTCCATAGAAGGGGGGAGGCCAACTGTCTGCAGTAGGGGGAAGAACTTTTAAAGACTTCCTATCAATCCTATTTTTAACCACATTTGCTGCCTCTGGAAGTCCTCTGTTCCTCCATCCCCGAGTCTCTCTGTGATTCTGCAGTTGGCTTACTCTTTATTGTTTTCCTTCCCTGTTGGCTTAGATTTCAGTGTTCTCTGTTTTGCTGAGTTATGTACCATCTGTGCATTTACCTCCCAGCTTCCAATATTTGGTTCACATCTCTTGTTTGTGCTCATCCTCTCTCCTGTCCTCTTTATCTTCCTGGCTTGTTTCTTTTTTATTCCTTTACCATCAGTGGTGTTTTAGGAGACAGCAGAGATACATGTGCGTTCAATCTGTAATAAATTGATATCCGCATGTACCAGTTTATCCAGCTTTTTCCTTGCTAATAGAAACTTATTCCAGTGCTTTTGCAGTTATAAGTAATGCTAATGCGCCACTATACAAGCATACCTGAGCATTTGGGGGAGTGTTCCTATAGGACAGATTCCTCCATAAATATAGAAGTATTGGATCAGAAGTTAAGTTCATTTAAACTTTTGATAAACGAAGCCAAGTATCACTCCAGAAGAAATGAACCAGTTCAAACTTCTATCAACAGTGTGAGAGAGAACATATGTTTCTGTTAATGAATGAGTTATACATCCTCTCTGATCCTTGACTGAGTGATTTCTTTGTTGGATTTAAAACTTCTGTGTTATTTAATAATCCTGGCAGACTTTCATATTAGATCACTGAAAAACTTGACACTAAACATCGCTGTATTACAGTTCTTCAAGAAAAGAAAAAGTAGTTTGTGGATGATTTAAATTAGTTTGCCAACAGGAACAGAGCCAATACGATTACTTGGATTTTCTTTATTTCTACTGTGTTCCCGTGGCTCATAATGCTTCACCTTCCTAGGCTTCCAGAACTTTTAGCATTAGAGGAACTAAGACTGACTGGTACTAGTCTACTTTGACAAAAATCACTTTAGTGAGAACCCTCCGTTTATCTGCTTTCTGTTGCAGACTCGTTCTCCTGATCCGCCTGCTTCTGATAGGGCTGCAGCCTCATCGGATCGAGTGTTTGTGCAAAAAAGAGAGAAAATGTGTTTGTTGAGGCCTGTACAACACTGGTAATATAACTATATGGGATGGGCGGCCAAGCTTGGAGTTGAAAAGAACTCCGGATAGGGAATTAGTTTGGAGTTTGCATCCTGGCTGAGTGACCTATTACTGCGTGATCTTGGACAACACATAAGCTCTGAGCCATGTTTATAAGACAGAATAACAGTGCTTCAAAAAATTAGTCAGGAGCTTGGGTGCCAGTGACAGAAATCAAATTCCACTTGACTAAAAGCAAAAAGCTAATTCATTTATTCACTCAACAGAGAACTCCAGGGACGGAGTTTAGATGTCGCTGATTCGGATAAGATTACACAATCTCAGAAATATGTATTTCTCTACCTCTCACTCCTCTTTCCTGGGTTGACTTCATTTTAGGTGGGGTCTCTCCCAGTGGCCACCGGCAGCGCTGTGCTTCCATTCTGTGACTTAGAAATCCCATGCGGAGAACATCCTTCCCAGTCGTTCCAGCAAATGCTGCCAGGCTGACTCTCATTGGTCCAGCTTGGCCCGTAAATCTCCGAATGAATCATTGTGTCTCTCTCATGGGCCAGGCTGCTGCAGGAGCCTGGAGGTTCCCAAAGCACATGACCTGAGAATGGGTAAGATGCCCGACGGAAAACTGAGAGGCTGCTGCCCAAACGCTACGGCCTGGGTGCTGGGCAGCAATAAAAATGAGAGCTGACCGTTGCTTTCTCTGTTTTCCTCACTGCATCTGAGGCTTCAACACAGCGATAATTGTGAATAGAAAGTCCATTGTGCTATACAACAAAAGTAAGTTATTCTTTTTCCTTCATTTTATGGATACTCAACCATGACTAAGTAGTGCAGATGTACTAAAATAAATTATTGGTAGTTAATCTTTGCAAGTTCTTTTAGGCATGGCTGGGTGGTTCCCATCTTGTTCCTAAACTGCTCATGTCTCAGGCCGCAGAAGATAAAGGATAAATTCAAGGGAAGATCAATAATAACCTTTAGTGGATAACCTATATACATTTATCATCATCTTTATAGAACCTTATTTAAAATGCCTTGGCCAACGAAGTAATAATCATGATAGATCACTCTATCTTGGTATATAATGGTTCTGGTCAATTATGATGTGCACAGCTTTAAAACAGCAACACTGATCTTTCGTTTGTTTGTTTCTGTGACACCATGAACAGAAGAAGCCAGTAGGAGGCCAGGGATATCATGTTAGTCCGAAAGTGTGACAGCGTCTTCCAACTATTCCCTCTGTCCCATGGTAACCTATTTTGATATTATCCGTGAATTGATCTAAGCTTTTCTTGACTCTGTTTACACTTCAATTGGTATTGCCTCTAGAGATGTGTTCTGTAAAATTTTTATAGGTCTTATTGCTCCACTTCCTCTTGTATATTTGATATACTGCACAGGCATCACTTGTGGGATATAATATGGCTGATTTTTGTTTCTGGTTTTTTTAGGGGAGGGTGGGGAGGGTGGTAATTAGGTTTGTTTATTTATTTATTTTTAATGGAGGTACTGGGGATTGAACCCGGGACCTCGTGCATGCTAAGCATGCGCTCTACCACTGAGCTATCCCCTCGCCCTACTTGCGGGATGCAATAAAACTGCAACTTTATTTTTCATCTCCTGTTTTCTCTGTGAAACTTGTTCCTTGGGGAATCACCCTCCCCTGTCTCTGGATGAAAACCTGGACAGGTCCCCTGGCTTTGTGTTCATTCTGGGTCACTTCAAGTCACATGGTCTCGATTCAGGAATCAGAATATCTAACCCATGTAAATGATAAAAATATAGAATTTAATTTAATGGCAGTTCTTCCCTCCTCCCCGGGCAGCACCATTGTAAAGTTGGCTGTTTGTAGTGGGAGAGGGAGGCATAAGCCTTCCTTTTCCAGCCTAATGTTTCTTTTTTTCCCCACTAGCTTGCTAGAAAGGAGGGTGGGGGGTTAGGAGATGCGGGCACAGTCCTGCTTGGTGTGTGCACATGTGGACTCTTCATCCAGAAGGTGATTTCATATTGATTGATTGATTGCTCGTCTCTTCTAGGCACAACATCTGTGAGGCATGTGGTACATCCCCTCTGGCTGGTTGCTAGCTCCTCAGCCCCTGGTTCTCCTGGCTGGGGACCCTTGCCGTTACAGAACCATCTCCCCTGTTAAGAGGCCCTCTTGGGTGGGACTCTAATGGCTCCAGGCAGCTCTTTCCTCAGCAAAGTTTGTCCCTGGCCTGTGGGAAACTTTCCTGCTTGTCTGGAGTCACCGTGGGAGAGGAGGCATGTGGCTACTATTCCTGGGAGGATGCAGCTCTCCTTTGTTCCAGGGTCAAAGCCATTTGCCAGGCTCTTTTCTGATCCCCCCAGGCCTGGAGTCAGATCCCCCTCCACTGTGTTTCCAAATGCAGAGTCCCAACTAGGCCCTGGATTCCTCCACACCTTCTTTTTTCTAAGCTTGAGGTGGGATGGGGCATCCCCCATCTCTAAAGAAATTGTCTTAAAAAAAAATCCTCTTTTGAATCTCCATTCTCCCAGTTTATTTTTGTATTTTCAAAGCTGGGTGAGGAGCCCAAGAGCTATGAAATGAAATTTTTTGGGGGTGTAAATTCTAAAGATGGTCATCTGGCCCTTCACAATAGAATTTCATGCCAATTTTATTTGGGTATCTTTGCTGAAACTTTAATGTGAACATACTTGGAGTATAGTAAAAAAATATATTTGATCTTTGTCCCTAGCTACTGGCAAGGCACCCTGGGAACCCTTGGGATTTCCTGAGTGATTGGAGTGTCTTTTGTTATTTTATAAGGAGCCCCTTTGAGCTCCCCTGAGTTTATGCTAATAATTTCGGGTAGGGCTGCCTTGACGGTGTCAGGGTGGGGCTGGTCTCCAGAAAGACTGAGTGATTAGAGGGTTGGAACTTTCAGCCCTGCTCTACAGAGCTTCTGGGAGGGGAGAGAAGTGGGGCTGGAGATGGAAGTCTATAAAAACTCTTGAACTAGGCGATGCAGAGGGCTTCTAGGTTGGTGAATACATCCACTTGGTGGCTCACCCTAACTCCACAGACAGAAGCTCCCAACTCAGGATTCTTCTGGATCTCGCCCTATGTACCTATCTGGCTGTTAATCTGTATCTTTTATAATAAACCAGTAAATGTAAGTAAAGTGTTTACTTGAGTTCTGTGGGCCATTCTAGCAAAGTATTGCACCTGAGGATGGGGGTCCTGGGGACCCCAATTTCTAGCTGGTCAGTCAGAGGTATAGGTGCTCCAGGACCTGAGACTGGGGTTGGGCTGAGACTGGGATCTATTGCCAGCTTCGGGTTGACAGTGTCACAATGAGTTGACTTGTTGGATGTGCAGTGGGTAGAGGACTGTTGGGGGATTTGAGAATCAGAGAATGCTGTTTTCTGTATAAGCTGACATGATCTCTTCCAGGCTTCTGGAGTTGTCAGCAAATTCTGATATTTGTTGCAAGTCTAGGCTCACCAGATTCACTCATCATGATTTGATAATCTTCAAGCCCATTACCCTTTGATCTGTTTCTTTGCCTTTTGAAGGAACACCTTCCTTTTTAATTCCTCTTCGTGTGAAGACCCTTCGTATCTTGAGCCATCTATCTCTTGACCTTTCTGAAATTGTTATATATTTATTTTTATTTGCAAGTGAACAGAACTGCATGTAGCATTGTGGATGCCGATGTTTGGGGTCAGGGGAGTTATATTTTTCAGTTTGCTCCTCTTTCTCCTTGATGATGACCAGCAATTATATTGACTTTATGGTCATAGGAAGACAGTAGACTGTAATTTTTCAGGATGGATCAACAACTCTTACACCTTTTTCATTATATCTGAAATAACAGACCTTATTCTACATTCACAGGTATAAACACATGTAGTAAAATATTGACTCAAAAACGTAGTGTGAGATTTATAGACAAATGATACCATCTTCCTACAAGTAGCTTTAGGAAAGTTTAAGGTCAAGCTGTCATTGTTCATGATATTTTAGAGCCTCATTTTTTGAAAGCACTTTAAACTTTTAGTTCATTCTTCTGAATATCAGTAATGGCTAGTCTCCAAGAAGGTGAGTGTAATTTTTGGAAACAGCAAAAAGTCACTGGGAATCAAGTTTGATGTGTGTTACTGATCAAATTAGGTAGCGCTGTTGGCGTCAAAATAATATGTCTACAAAAATCATGAGCTTGGTGTCCTTATTAAAATGACCTGGCTTTGGAAACAATACCAAGAGTAATTTCAAAGGCTTTTTCACAGTATAATGCCATTATAAAATACCCACATTTTCTAGAGGTGATTATGTAAAAGTAAAAAGTTCAATCACCCATTCTTTCCTCGTCAAAGACTCCTTTCAAGAGGCCAAACCATACCTTGTGCTGACAGGGATGTTAGCCATTTGCTAGTCACTTTTCTGATATGTCAGTTCTCATTTTGACTCTTGTCACATCAGAGCTTCTACTTATTCTAATACTGTGCAGAATAAGCTCAACCAGATCTTGATATTTCTGGGTATAGATCATATGTTAGTTCACCATAAACTCTCTGCAGCCTAGTCATCCTTCCTCCTAACTTCTTTTGTAAGAGGGAGGTGGTCCTCTGAAAATCCTCCAAACTGCTGAGAAAAGGAGCATCTTTAGATTTCTAAGGCATCCTTTGGTGGGGAACTGTCACTGTTGTTGGGTTGCTGCCGCTGCTGCTACCCCAGGCACAGACATGGCAGTGACCCCAACTAATGAGAGCCAGCTTATTTTCAAAGCCTCACTGAACCCCATCCACAGCCCCCCACTTTGGAGGTGAGGGGGTTTGGTCCCCAAGTCCTTATTAGCACCTCTGTAGGCATGGCATCAATTCGGAAAGAAAAGTGAAACTCTGCTGTACCAAATTGTGGTACCGTGATGCTGTGGTACCGTGATGCCGAGCTGCACCAGTGCTGAAGAGCTGGTACCCAGATTTCCTTCTGAATGACTATAATGAATGTATGTGTCTATCTGAGCAGAGTGCCTGGCCTGCAGGTAAATTTTCAAAAAGTAGTGGCTTTTGTTATGATGATGATAGTCATCTGTGGAATTAAAATGTTGTGCAGTCTTTTTGCCACACCATCCTGGGTATTTCCTTTAAACACTCCATTGGTTGATCCGATGTTATTTCCCGTTAGAGGAGCCTTGTTGCCTTTCCCCAGGATGGCCGTGCTCCCTCAAAGGAATCTGACCCTTTGTACAGACCCTGCAGAGCCCACGGCCTCCTTCCCAGCCAGCTGTGAAAAGGGTTCCTGGTGGCCGTCCACCAGCCTCTGAAGCACTGCCTGTTGGCAGTGAAAGGATCTGCATTTCATCCCATAGTTCCAGATTTCATTCTTGAGTGTCTTTTGACCTGCAGGGGTTTGATTTGGTACCAGGAAGCCACACACATCTCTCCTGGAACGTTGTGTGTTGACTGTTTTCGGATCTGAGACCTTTGACCTGCTGACTACAAAAGCAACTTTTCCACAGGGAGTCACATTATCCATGGTAGAAAGCAAGGGAGAGGAAAGAGAAATAAGGCATTGAGGAGGTCTTTGTATTAATAATACTTATTTCCTCTTCTCTTTTTGTTTCTAGACTTATTTCTATCACGTGTCACAGTCACATAATTGACATGTGTATTTGATTGTCCTGTTTGTTTTTTCTTCCCCAGGAGGACTGAAAGATGCTTTTAGGAATCCTAAATCCCCTTCTTTGACTGAGATGAAGGGGGAGGCTATTTCACAATCTTTGTGGACTTTTTCTTTTTTCCTTTTTTTTTAAATAAGTAAGCCATATGGGGCTTTTACATTCAACCTCAGACCCTCCTCTGTGCCAGGCAGTGAGCTGCTCGCTGCCCCCCAACCCTGTATCTTCCCCGGACCACAGAAGTGGGATCCAAAGAGTTTATTGATTAAAAACTATTTTGGCTGATGGCCACAAATGCTAGAGATTTCTGCTTCTGCTTTGCTTTATTTCACATATTGGGAAAATTCTGCTTGTTGCTTTTTTTTTTTTTTTTACAGATTGGGCAATGTTTCTACCCAGTACAGATTGTTTGCTATGGGACTATACATTCCCAAAGGTACTGCACTTCTATCCGTTCAAAGGATGAATTAGGCCTAAAACAGTCACTGTTATGCAAGCCTGTATTACAATTGTCTAGTCTGATGCTTCTTTCAAAGCTGTTTCCACTTAGATGAATTTCTTTAATTTCCCCAGCACACACCTGCTGGTCTAGTCAGACCACTCTCTGTCCTGCATGGAAACACCCCACTCTTATTTATTGCTGCTTCTTCGCCCTGACTCATGTCTTTCCTCTCATCTGCCTTGTTCTTCATTTTCCCCTCTGTGCTTCTCCACCTGCCTTCTCAACCTCTGTGCCTCGACGTATCCTGTTTATTCTATCTGAGACACTCTTCCCATCGTCTTGCGTTGCTCCCCCTCAAACCTGTCTCTGGTATCTTTGGTTACAGGTAACATTAACTCATTAAATTGGTGGAAGGTAAAGGGGAACTTTTATGGAATGATACACAGACAGGAAGAACATGGGCCATAAATTTCCTCAGGGGAACCTGGGGTGGGAAGAGCCATCAGGCTTTCTGAGCAGCTGGAATTGGGATCTGGTAGCCAAGGGATCTAAAGCAATTAATTTCTCCATCTCACCCTCTATGTGGGCCACATGGTTGCTTGTCTGAGTCTATACCAGGGTTTCTCAGTTTTGTCATGATTGACGTTTTGGGCCGGATAATCCTCTCTCTCTCTTTTTTCCCCAGGGCTGTCCCATGTGTTGTAGTCTGATTAGCAGCATCCCTGACCTCTGTCCACTAGATGCTATAAAAAGCACACTCTGACTATGACAACAAAATATGTCTCTAGACATTGCCAAGTGTCCCTTGGGGGACCAAATTG
This sequence comes from Vicugna pacos, assembly GCF_048564905.1. Lineage (NCBI taxonomy): Eukaryota > Metazoa > Chordata > Mammalia > Artiodactyla > Camelidae > Vicugna > Vicugna pacos. The sequence continues at coordinate 68,401,315 of NC_132997.1, read as the reverse complement.
TCCCTGGTTGTGAACCACTGGTCCACATGGAACTCCTTCCTTCCTCTCCTAGTCTCCGGCTCCTCTGTGTACGTGCATGGCAGAGAATGGCTCCCCCGCCTGGCTCTCAGCACCTCCCAGCTCCAGCCTGACACAGTCCCCATCCCCAGCTCCACAGATGCAGAACCTCAGAGTTTGGTTCAGCCTTTGGTTAGTTGCTTGGGACCAGGTGAGGCCTCCCAATTCGGTGAGCTGGACCAGGGAGGTACAGATATTATAGCACTGATGTGACTGCTGGTCCCCTCCCCCAAGGTCGGCCCTTGAATCATTCTGAATGATGGAGCAAAATTCCCTTGGAGCTGAGCTGAAATTTCTAAAAATATTTTATAAAAAACACTGCCTTCTTAAACATGGGACACTGAACATAGTTGAACAAAAATGAAACACGTGTAACTTGTGGAGATGGCAGAGTGCAGTGGTTAAGACCAGTCTTTATGACTGAGGCATTGTGCTGTACACCAGAAATTGACACAACATTGTAAACTGACTATACTTCAATAAAAATATATTTTTAAAAATCTCACTCAAAAAAAAAAAAAAGACCAGACTTTGGAGCCAGACTGTCTATTCACTTTCAGCCAGATTGCGAGCTGCAGCTTAGACAGACTGATTTCTCTTTGCCTCAGTTTCCTCATCTAGAGAGTGACAGTAAGAACAGTAACACTAAGAACAACAGTAATAATAATACTTGTGTCCCCAGGCACTGTCCTCATTATGTTAGTTAAATTAACTTACTAATTCTCACAACTGAGTTGAAACCTTTGTTCAGAAATCCTGAGGACCAGGTGTTTTCATCATGGTATGTAGAGCTTATACTTGTAACCCTCCCACAGGGTCTGGCGGGGAGCACCCTGTGATGATTCTGCAATGAAACACTTAAGAATATTCCACTCAGAAAGATAAGTAAAAACTATGAATGTTTAGGTCTCCCCACAAAAACGAGTGCACTGCCAATGTATGGAAAGATTTTGGTGTTCAGAGCTTTTTGGAATTGTACGCTTGTATATTTATCTCCGTTTTATAGATGAGGAAACTGAGGTTCAGAGAGACTTAGTAACTTGACCAAGGTTACAGAGCTAAACGCACAGAAGCTGAGATCTGAACTCAGGCAACTTGATGCCAAAGACCTGTTTGTTGACCATGGGGTTATAATACTTTATACAGCAGAGGGCCGTTGTATTAAATGAGTGAACACAAATGGAAAAAAAAAAAGCTAGGAGCTGGTGCAGCACGTAGTGAATGTTATTTAAGCATTCGTTATTATTGTGATTTTTCTTCACTCTAAGGGGCCACTGAGATTTATTATCATAATGGTCAACGGTGCAGTGATGTATTCAGAGTTCACTAAAGCAGTTCTTCCCAACCTCTCTCATGGTGCCAAGCCTCAAAAATCGTGCTCTTTCTCAGCTACATTGGGGTAAACCATGAGACTCTTCTTGGTCTGGGCTCTGGCCCACCAGAGGCTCTGCCCAGCTGGGGGACCCTGTTATGGACTGAATGTTTGTGTCCCCCTCAAATTCGTATGTGGAAGCCTTCATCATCTTGGCCATTTGGAGATGGAGCTTCTAAGGAAGTCATTAATGTTAAATAAAGTTGTAAAGGTGGGACCCTGTTCTGATAGGATTAGCGTCCTTGTAAGAAGAGACAGCGGAGAGCTCCTCCCACCTCTCTACTTCTGGCCCCGTACCCACCTCCTCTGCCCCCCACACTTGCCAACGAAAGGCCTCGTGAGGACACAGCAAGAACATGGCCATCTGCAGGCCAGGAGGAAAGCTCTCACCAGAAACCACATTTGTCAGAACCTTGATCATGGGCTTCTAGCCTCCAGAACTATGGGGAATGAATGTCTTGTTTAAGCTGCCCAGTCACTGGGGTTTTGTTATGTAGTCTGAGCTGACTGATACAGATCTGTCTCTCACCTGTAGCCCTGTGCAGCAGTTGGGAAGCTCTGAATTGAGACATGTTGATGTATTTCCTTCTACACAAAATGTCCCCAAGTTGTTGAGTTTTCTGGGTCTTTTTTTTTTCCCTTTCTTTTTCTTTCTTTCTTTCTTTTTTTTTTTTTTCTCTTGATCTATTCTATTGCCATTAGACTCAACAGTGATCTTGCACTTGGTTACAGATTTGCCTGTGATATCTTTTTCCCTCACACTGTGGTTACAGATCATCACTGGTGGGCTTGAAACCCATAAAATTAAACTTGTTAGTATAGAATACACAGTAAAATTACACTGGCTTTTGGAAGGTAGACTTCAGCTATTCATCAGTCTTTTTGGCTGTGTTCTTAATTGGTTGTGTTCTTGAGAAATGAGAAACCAAGTCAATTAAGTTTGCATTATTTGACATTCCTTCCTAAGTGAGGAGTATGGCTTTAAGACATGAATGGCTAATTGCAGATAGAACTGTACTTTTCAATCTTATAGGTGATGGATTATTTTGTAGAAATTTTTTACATTTTATTTTTTATTCTCAGTTTAAGATCCTAAAACTATTCAGTATAAATCAAGCTTTTATTTATTTTTCTCCTGAAACTATTAGGTAACTCATTCTTCTCCTAACCCCCAGCAGAGACAGTTTTGTCATTGTCAGCCTTCCCTCAAGAAGTTTATCAAAGAAAAGGGAATGGTATCCCTGTGTGAATCTAAAATGCCATGAGAAAGAGCATCACGTCTCATTCTGTTTTGTACAGTTGTCCTGAGGTGGACCTCCTCATTCTCTGTTGTTTACTCATCAAATATTGCATCACTTTGTAAGAGGAACGCAATGTTGAAAATTTCAGTGAGACACCATGTTGGAATCAATTTCTTTATGTTATACACAACACACTCATTCACTTTTATAGGGGGGAAAAAGACACAAAACAGCCTTAAAATATGATTGTAAGTGTCCTCTTTCCACAAGTAGATTTCTTGCTTTCAGCCTGTTGAGAAGGAAAGAAGTGAGGGGTAACCTTTAATCCATGTATAAGAGAGTGGCCCCAAAGCAGAGCCCTCTCATGTATTCCAGGAGGATAATCTCTTGACAAGTTTGAACAAAGGTCAAACATAAGCATGACAAAGATATAAAATGGCAAATGTCCACTCTGTCAAACATATAAAAAGCTAATATGAGTCAGTGTTGGATGGAAGAAAGGGAAACAGTAAGAATACACTTAGTAGCTACTATATAAAAGTGGTTTGATTATTAAGACAGGTGTAAGAATTTCAAGAAGTTCAGAAAATACAGGAAGAGATAATTCATCTGTTTCTGTTTTTTACGGGAGGTACTGGGGATTAAACTAGGACCTCGTGCATGCTAAGCACGTGCTCTACCACTGAGCTATATACCGCTCCCCACAAGCGATCATTCATAACCTTACTTCCCTCACACAACTATTTTCCATTTCTGTGCATTTCTTTCTCATTTTCCCCTTGTTCACACGTATTTTCTGTAGTTGTATTTACAGCTTACACATTTTGTGTTCTGATCATGGGTTAGCCCGACTTAGGTATCTTTTTGGTGCTGCTACAGCTCTCGTAACTGTCATTTGTAAAGGTTTTATAGTCATGGATGGGACGTGCCATCTGTACTATTTAGGAAAAGTCACTAAAAAGGGAAGAGGACATGGATGCAGGTATTTGGTATACGGACATTTGCTTGCAAAGAATTTCAGTGTGCAGATCAAAAGAAAGAACCAACTAAATGCTGCAAAGAGGTGAAAATTAGTTCGTGTTCGAAGAGCATGGTGTTCCTTGAATTTATTGTTTTCCCAATCATTTTCTCTTTGCCACTTCCCACTATTCAATTACTTAGCTCTTTCGTATTGTCTCTCTATCATAAGGGAAAGTTGACATAGAAAGCTCAGGTTTTGGGGTCCTTTCCTAACACTTTTTCCTATGTAAAGAAATATGGTGCTTTCAGCTATGATGAACATATTTATTTACTAGTAATCTGCTAATCATGTCACTGTTTGACCTAGTAACTGGTATAAGTTTAACTTAGGTAAGCATTTTTGGAGTGCCTATTGTGTGCTACTGTATAGCTTTTACAATTGCTTTGCTTTTTTTTTTTCTACTTCATTTTTTAATTTGGGAAATTATTGAAAGGAATGAGTGAAGATGAAAAAAATGTATCTGCTGGTATAAGAGAGAAGGAAATGCATATATGTTATCATGTGCATATTTTAATGGGTGTCAGGCACTTTTACGTGCCTTTTGCCCTTTAATCCTCATTAAAGCCCTAATAAAGAGGCACTATTAACTCCAACGTACAGAGCAGGAGACAGACTCAGGAAGCTAAGTCTCACATCCAGGTCATTCAGCTAGTAATTGTCTGCCCTGAGTTTCAAAGCCAGACTGTGTGTGACCACAGCCAAGTGCACTGTTCTGTGTGCTTAAAAACATAATGTAGCATTCATATCTGTAGCAATCTAAAAGGCCTCAAAGAGCAGTTGTAGGACTTAGGGCCAGGGAAACCTCTGGAACTCTTTAGAGAGGGATATCCTGTCAGAGAAATGTGGGTTTCTTTTTTAAACTTTTTTTTCTGAGCCATATTATGCTGCTATTTACAGCTACATCATGGCCTTTTGGTTTTTAAGATTTTTTTTACTTATTTACTTATATTTTGGGTTTTTTTTTTGTTTTTTTGTTTTTGGAGGGGAAGGGGGGTAATTAGGTTTACTTATTATTATTATTTTTTTTAATGGAGGTACTGGGGATTGAACCCAGGGCCTTGTGCAAGCTAAGCATGTGCTCTACCACTGAGCTATACCCTCCCCACTGAGGGCCTCTTGTAAGCCTCCTCAGAGAAGTGTTCTTTCAGAATCCTTTTCGTAACCAGCCTTGGAACACGTGTGAATGCCTCTCTGTGAAGCTTCTGGAGAGGAGATGGGGATAGATTTTCTTTTGTAGTTTATAAAGTTCTACTTGATGTGACTCGTGTTCTCCCACACTATCTCAATATAATATATTATACTAATTGTACGTTATTGACATTTTAAATTCCTACCCCTTTCCCAAGGCTCACGGAGGCAACCTATAACCACAACAGCAATAATAGTAGTAACAGCTAATGTGTATTTGAATGAGTACTATGGCCAGATCCTGTGTCTTGTGATAGAGTATGAATGACCTCATTTCATTTTCTCAATAGCTCCACGAGGTGGGAATTGGGATTTGAAAGGATGAATAGAAAGCACTTGTCTTCTCCCTACGTTTAAAACCAATTTAGAGCTAGAAACAGAAATCAAAGGTCGAAATGCTACCGTATGTGCTAATAACACTGATAATTGGGGACTGAAACTTAGATCTGCTGGCCAAGTAGGATTGCAGGGCTCTCCCCACATGAAAGGTGGATTCACCCAGCTGCAACCCCCCGCAGCCCTCAACCACAGGCATCCCTTTAAGGGCGCCAGCCCCCGTTCCATCTACAGCGTGGGTGAGCTGAGAAGGATCAGCTCCAGATGCAGAAACTGGGCCACTGAGACTCTTAAGTAAGAGTCATAATTAGTAAGTGCAGGGAAGTCTAAACAGGGTCACTCTCTCAGGGGTAGAGTCGGGATTAACCAGGCCAGCTGGGACAGGCTCGGACAGGCTCGGACCTCATACAAGGCCCTGGAAAATCAGCAAGGGAGGGCAGGTGTGAGAGGGACACAAGCAGGTTTAGACTCACTTGTTATGAGAGGTGGGGAGGAATCAATTGACTCAAAGTGCTCTTGAATGCTTAGTTGGAAAATAGTGAAAGCATTAAAAAAAAAGTGTTTCTAGGAAGAAAGGGTGTGCTTTTCTGGACACGTGAATTTGAGGTAACTTACAGGCTGTTGGAAATTTGAGTCCAAAACTTGGGAGGAAGATTGACAGCAGAGATGCAGATTTTGGAGTTGCCCTCCAAGAAATAAAGATGATCACTGGCTGAAACTGAGGGAGCATTTAAGTATGAGCAGCAAAAGAGGAGGTTGGTTTCACCATTGAGTTTTGTATATGAAATACACCAAAAGTAAGTTGATATCCTGAGTTGCTTGATCTGGTTTTAAAGGCAAGGCCCACTATTGATTGGCTCGGGACTTGACCTCGGTTTTGGTTTTTTTTTCAATTGAAGTATAGTCAGTTTACAAGGTGTTAATTTTTGGTGTACAGCATAGCAATTCTGTTATATATATATATATATATATATATATATATATATATATATATACATATATACGCGCACACACACACACACACATATATATATATTCCCTTTCATATTCTTTTTCATCATAAGCTATTACAAGATATTGACTACAGTTCCCTGTGCTATACAGTAGGACCTTGTTGTTTATCTGTTTTTTTATATAGTGGTTAGTAACTGTGAATACCAAACTCCCAATTTATCCCTCCACCCCTCCTTTCCTCCTTTGGTAACCATAAGCTTGTTTTCTATGTCTGTTTCTGTTTTGTAAATAAGTTCATTTGTGTCACTTTTTAAAGATTCTGCATATAAGTGATATCATATGGTGTGTTTCTTTTCCTTTCTGGCTTACTTCACTTAGTATGACAATCTCCAGGTCCATCCATGTTGCTGCAAATGGCATTGTTTTAGTCTCTTTTTTATGGCTGAGTAGTATTCACAACTTCTTTATCCAGTCATCTGTTGATGGACATTTAAGTTGCTTCTATGTCTTGCTGGAGAGGATGTGGAGAAAAGCGAACCCTCCTACACTGTTGGTGGGAATATAGTTTGGTGCAGCCATTATGGAAAACAGAATGGACATTCCATAAAAAGCTAAATGTAGACTTACCATATGATCCAGAAAACCCATGCCTGGACATATACCTGGAGGAAACTCTAATTTGAAGATACATGCACCCCAATGTTCATAGCAGCACTGTGTACAATCGCCAAGACATTGATCCTGTTTTTAACCATACCCTGAGTGCACTACCGGGTAATCTTACAGGTTACACTGGTGTGCAGGACAGTTTCCATTTGCCTCTCCAAGTTCACTGCCCATCCCATTCCCACCCAGTTCTCGGCCCCGTATAGGCTGCATCAGCTGGGTTCCTGTTGGGTTCAGCCACTGATGGGACTGGGAAGGCAAGAGGAGTGTGAGGTTGGTGTATTTATTTCCTTGGTTCTTTTGCTGTCAGATCTTTGTGGATGGGCTGCTTTCCTTTACCCAAGACTTTCTAAAGTGACTCTGTGGAGGGTTCCAGTAACTGCTCTCTCCCTTTGCCTCTCAGGCCTGGAGGTGGTAATGTTACTGGTCCCAGGGGACTCTACTGACCTTTGTCAGATTTTATGAACACTTGTTCACACCTTTATAAATGTCTTTGTTGAAGTCTCTCCAATTCCTTAATTCCTCCTGGGACCTTGAATAAATAATATACCTAGTAAACCAGAAGGAATCTGTTCTTTAAGGCACCAGCCCTACCCTTAATAAACACAGTGAGGCTTCTCATCTGAGAGTCTCAGACCTGGGACGAGACAACAGAATTAGTTCAAAGTGTGCAAATCCGCAGGTGCGTGACAGCGTTCTGTCAGTGGTCAGAATGATGTCTTACACGGTTATCACAATTCTTCAAGTGTTTCTAAGTGCTTTAGTGATTCAGAAAGTAAAATGAAATGTATTTAAAAGTACCATGAAATTTGATTTAACTGTTGTCTTTACATATTTTCTTAATCAACAGATAATTGACTCCAAAAACATAACTATTGCCATGTTTGGCTAAGGAAATATTTTTAAATGTGTAGAGAGGACTCACACTCAAAAAAGTCAGGAACCACTTCCAAGGCCTTTGTTCATCAAACTCTTCCGTGGGTCCAAAACTAGAAGGAGGTGGAATACACTGGTTCAGGCCTAACTCTTTCTATCAGAATAGAAACAAAGACGACCACCTCCATCTTGAAGGAACTTTTATAACAGCATTTCTGACTCTTCCATTTCCAGGAAGAAATTCAGGTCCTGGGTCTTGCACAAAAGAGTACTCCACATTCTCAGCTTGGCAACACCTTGTCCTCTGTGTGACCTACCGTGGCTCCAGCAGGGAGCTGAGTCTACAGAGCGCAAAAATAAACATCTCTAAGGGCCTGTGGAATTTGATGGCCTGTGCAGTGTGGGGCAGACAGTGGGCTGAGCGCCAGGCCCTGTAGGTGAGCCTCCCAACAGCCCACGTTCGTTTTTAGCTGCTCTGCAAAAGCAGGAAGAGAGGGCCAGCCTGGCAGAGATGTTCTGGGTCCCGGTTTGACCTTGTCTGGGGTCTACACCTGCCCATGCCCCAGGTTCTCAGTGAGATATATTCACTTGCGGCTCTGTTACTCAGATGCTGGGAAGGCAGGTTAATCTGGTTTGTCAGTGACTGAAAAGAACAAAGACAGGATGGGTAATTTCTTGCCCATTCTCAAGCTCCATGTACCCGCTCCCCGTGTGGCTTGAGAAAAACATCTGGTGCTTGAGAATTGGAGGGGCTTATTCACTTAAATATTTACTGAGTGCTGGTCTCTTCCAAGCCCCACCCGAGGCACTGAGGCAGCCAGGGCCCGTGCTCTCAGAGAGCCCACACTCTGAGGGCACACCCTCAGTTCTCCGGCCTGCACTCTGTTAAACACCAGTGCTCCACCACACTGTGTGACTTTGGGGGTTAACTTCCAGCCGACTGGAGTACTTCCCTTGGCTCCCCTCCCATGTCAACAACATGGTGGGAGCAGTGATGAGAGAGTGAGGAAAATGTGGTATAGATTGGCAGCCCTGTTCAATGAAAGGCTCTCTGTCAACCAACAGAAAGACTCTGTGAAGTGCATCTCAGACTCTAAGGTTCTCCTCTGTAGCCAAGAAGCCTCTGATATAACATAATCTGACTTCATAATTCCATAGGCTGTAAGAGTGTAAAATTAGAATTCAAGAGTCCTGCAAGGCCACTGAGTTAGACACAAACATTCATTCCTTGAACCACACAAATACTGAGCTCCAGTTTTACACCAGACATCATGCTAAGCACTGGAATGCCTGACTGCATGTTATATTTTTTATCAAAAGGGGGCTACCGCTCAGGCCTACCGCTTCTTTTACATATACTTCCAAAAAGGAGAGAAAAGAACTCTATTTCTGCAGGAAATGGTTACTGGGGGGAGGCTCCTGGTTATGAATTGCAGTGTCAACAAACTATTAGACTCTGAAGTAAGCATTTTTCTGATGTTGCCTAGAATCAGCGACTCTGTGGCTTAGGAACCAACAGGGTGAGAAAGAAGCTTGCTTTCTACTCTCTGCCTCTTATGTGAATCACAAGTTGTACCTTTTCTCCCTTTCTGTAGACAAAAATACCGTGTAAATCACTCTGCTGTTTATTCTGGGTCTCATGTAAAGTATTCCTACGCTCAGAGTCTCACAGACAATGTAGAAACGTCGTCAGCTTTATTAGCAAAGGTCAGTGTTTTCAATTTAGTGCCCCAGGGTCCTGACAGACATCCAGAAATTTCTGGTTGAAGTCAGTAATTATTTACTCTCCTGTTATCAGGGTCTGTTTGAAGACTAAGTAGAGAGAAGCAGAAAGGAAAAGAAAAGGGGAATAAAAAGCAAATGACTAGTCTTTCTGCACCTAAGAACAATATATTTTTTATAGTACATGTGTAATATCATTGAGGAACAAAAATAAATAAATCTGTATGCATTAGAAGGCTTCCCTAAGATCCAGAGACTCCAAGGGGAAAAAGAAAGCAATTGGGTTTCTGGGCCGGAGATTATGCAAACCTGAGCAGAGAAAGAAGGGGTTTCTTTAACTTGCCCCCACATTCAGTCCTTTTTGGAGTTTGAGTTTGCCCCTGGACAGAAGTGTGTAAGGCTCAGCTGGAACACAGCTCCTCTGCTCTAAAGGCTGTGCAGGACAGTGTTGGAATTTCTTCCTGGCCGACCTGAAGATTGCCCTTCAATGCACACCTCCCAGGCCAGGGTCTTCAATGGGATGCTGAGTCCTGGGATGGGGTAGAACTGGACATTTAATCCTTGGTGAGAGGGTGTAATAAAACGTACAGCAACTTGTCCGGGAAGCAAGATTATCTTTCTCTTCCACAGGAGGCTTATATTTCACCACAACATTTAGCAAATATACGCCAGGCACTGTTCTGGGTGCTGGAAACACAAGATTGCACATAACCGCGATGACTTCCGCCATGAGGGTGCTTGGCGGCCCGTGGAGAGCAACAGGATGCAGCGATTAAGACCACACAAGCTTTGGACTCAGGCCGAGGCTGAATCTTGGAGAGTTGAGCATTCCTTACTTTATCTGTAAATGGAAATTGTAATAGCTCCTTCACAGGGTTGGGATGAAGATAAAGTGAGATAACATGTGTAACAGTGAATTCAGAAACTGGTGGATGAAGTGCCCCTAAATAGTAACTGTTGTTGCTATTATTACTTCGTGACTTGCTCACTGACCTGGGAGCCAGAGGCTTGAGCTCTGAGTGCTGGCTGATTCCTCTGTGACAAGAATGCTCCTGAGCGCACGTCATTTAGAGGAAAGCTGATTTAGCTAAATATGCTTCATTTTCTCGTGATGGTTGATTTTCTTGGTCGATGTCTGAAGGTTAGACCTCTCTGAAGATAACGTGCTTTTCATGTTTCAGTCAAATTACCATTTTAAAACTAGTGACTGTTATTTATGCTTTTAATTTATTTCTTATGACTTGCTGAGATTGTCTCTGGTGAGGGCAGAACTTATTTCGTTTACTTATTAGACACTGATAGAGCCCTGCTCTGGACCAGACGTGTGTGTGTGTGTGTGTGTGTGTGTCTGTGTTGGGGCTTGGAGGCGGTGGAGAAAATTGGGGGAAGATACAAGGATGACTTAAGATAGCTTCTGTTCTGTGGAATTAAATAGTGGGAGAGAGAGACAAATTAAATAGATAACAGCAGTGTACTTGACAAGGGCCAGGAGGGCCGTGTACAGAGAGTTCCAAGAGTCTGTGAAAGGGAGATAACTACTTTGGGGGATGGAGGTGGGGTCGAGGTGGGGTGGAGGCAGTTGAAGCAGAAATGATAGATAAGTCAGCTGGGCAAGTGGGGAAGGGGGAATTTGAAGGTAAAGAAAACAGCATGTAAAAAGATAATAGAGCTTGATTTTTTTCAGTGGATTGCAAGAAACTTATAGTATCATAGGATAGGTGGGAGTGGTATAATAGGCTGGGAGTGAGGCTGATATTTGGTGAAGGAGATGGTCATATATATGGACTGTTATCAGGACCAGACAGTCTTCAGCCAACAGCATGTGGCTAACTAAGGACATGGTGTTCCTCTATCAGGAACAGTATCTCTCAGTTTCCTCCTTGTTTCTACAGAGACAGGAGTATCTAGATAAAGAGCTTCAAAAGGGACACCCTAAGGGCTACAAAGGGTGTATCTTGAAAGAGTACTTTCCCACTGCAGAGGCAGTAGTGGAATCCATTTGGAAATCTTCTCTAGTGAGTTGTGATAGGGTTGAGATTTGCTCTTATAACAACACAGATGTGAAAAAAATAACAGCTTCCTCACTGCTATAATAAATCTAAACCTCTTCATAAGCCTCTGTGAAGGCAGGAGTGGGGAGTTCATTCTGCTTTTTATGTCTAAAAATCCTTTGCCAATCTGCAAATTATCAAGATTTTCTCCTATATTTTCTTCTAGAAGTTTTATAGTTTTTGTGTTTATGTTTAGAAGTTCTTTTGAGTTAGGTTTTGTATATGGTGTGAGGTAAGACTTGAGTCATTTTTTTTCATACAAGTAAATGTGTGCATCTGTTTCAAAACTCTATTTTATTCCACTGATCTAATACACCAGTATCACACTTGATTGTTTTGGTTTTAGAGTAAGTCTTGCAATCAGTTATAAGTCTTCAACTTTTGTACTATCTTTTGAAAATTATTTTGGATTTTCTAGGTTCTTTGCATTTCCAAATGAGTTTAAGAATCAGCTTGTCAGTTTCTGTTTTAAAAAAAGACTGCTGGAATTTTGATTGGGATTTAATTGAAGCAATCAACATCAGTAGCTATGACATCTTCTCAGTCTTCAATGGAATGAGCATGGTCTCTCTTTCTCTCAGACATTTATACATGTCTCTCAGCATTGTTTTGTAGTTTTCAGTGTACAAATAATGCAAATATCATATTAAAATTATTCGTAGGCATCTCATGGTTTTTGATGAATTGCCTAACGTAGTTTTTTAAAATTTCAATTTCTAATTGTTCACTACTAATGTATAGAAACATAACTAAAAAGAAAACTAATAAATTCCAGTTCACCCAGAATTAGTAGTTTTTGCTCTTCAAAATGAACTATTAAGAAATGAATAAGAAAATATTTGCAGTACACGTATCTACAAAGGATTTGTATCTAGAATACACAAAGAATTTTTATATCTCAATAATAAGAAGATAAATGATCCAATTAAAAAATGGACATGATATTTGAGCAGAGACTTCACAAAAGAACATATATGATAGTTAACAATACATGAAAAAATGGTTAACACCATCAGTTGTCAGGAAAGTGCAAATTAAAACTACAGTGAGAATCCATTACACACTGGAGCTCTAATATGTTACTTGTAATACCATACAGCCATCTTCAAAAACAGTTTGGCAGTTTCTTCTAAGGTTAAATATACACTTATAGTATAACTCAGTAATTTCATTCCTCGGTATTACTCGAGAATGAAAATATCTGGCCACAAAAAGACTTGTATATAGGTGTTTGAAGAAGCTTCATTCACAGTGGTCTAAAACTGGAAACAACCCTAATGTCCATCAGCAGATAAATAAATTATAATATATCCATAAAACAGATTACTATTCAGCAATAAAAAGAAATCAACTACAGATATGCACAGCAACCTGGTTAAATCTCAAAACATCATGAGTGAAAGAAGCCAGAAGCAAAATAGCCCGCATTGTGTGCTTCCGTATTTATGAAATTCTTGACAGGCAAAACTCATCCGTGTCAACAGAAAGCAAACCAGTGGCGGCGCAGTGCTGAGACTGGTGGAGACTGGCTGCAAAGGAGCGTGAGGGAATGTTTGGGGTGATGGAAATCTTCGCTATCTTGATTGTGGTGATTGTGGTTACATGAATGTGAACCTTTGTCAAAAGTCACCAAAAAGTAGACTTAAAATGGATGTGTTTTATTGTATGTAAATTATACCTCAGTCTGAAGAAGTTTCTAGCAGGTTTTGCAAGTTTAAAGTAATCTTCATCTTAGCTTAGTCTTGAATCGATTTTCAGCCAAACTGAAGGTTAATATCTGTATAAAGTCATATCTCCCCTGTGTTGCGTTTTTCCCTCCCTCTCCTTTATGAGTGTTTGGTTTCGGGGAGAATTCATATGACCTCACAGTAATGGTGGAGGAGGTGGTGGTTGGTGTGCAGATCCCTGGGTTCTCACTGGCCTGAGCAGAGTTGCCCCTAGTATTGGTCACCGGGCCTTCTGCTGATGAAACGCATCTTGCTGGTCTCTAGGCAGTGGCTTCTGTTGTCACTGGGTACGGTGCTGATATATCTGCTGCTGCTGGGACTTATGGTTTGTACTCTCTGTCCAGCACCTGGGGAAATTCCTCACCTTTCCTGTTGTAGTTCTTGAGGATCAACCATGATTTCCATTTGGTTCACACTGTTTGCCACGAACTCCCTTTCCTCCTCGCCCCAGCCTTGCCTCTCATCTCTTTGTTGTCTTCATGTCTCCACTGAGAACATGAGAGAGCCTCCAATCACACTCCTGTGGTGGGTGAGGGACAGTCAGTGGGCACTATCTGTGCCTCTCTCTCTGCCCAGACATCACAGGCAAGGGGCTCCCAGGGGAGCAGTGTCTTCTCACTGTTGCCCACAGGACGCACAGCACAGGCCTCCTTATTGCATCCTCGCCCTCAGCTACTCCGGTTCCTGTCTCTTCACTGTATCACCTGCTTGCCCTGCTCAAGACTCAAGGGACGGGAGACGTGGTCCCTGAGATACCTGAACAGCTCATCACTCTTCCTTTAAAGAAATATTTCCCCTCCCTCTCTTGTTAGGCCCCTGCTTTCTCTTTCTGTGTGGTGGGAACTTCCCCCAGCACACAGATCTATGTAATCCATACTTACAGATGGATTTACTCTGAGTGGGACCTCTTCTTGTTCCCTACAGCAGTGAACTTCTTGACTTAGCCTTAATACAAGAAGGGGGCCAGTGGGATAAACTGGCTTACCAAAAGGAAGAGCAACACATCAAGAGATATTTCAAAAATATTGTCTGTAGTACAAGAATATTTTAGAAAAGTCTAAGAGAGAGAGAGACTGGCAAATTTCACAATTCTTAAGTAATAACAAATCAGAGTTGACTCCTTCAGAGAGGCGTTAAGTATTAAGGAAGGGTGCAGTCAGAGATTACTCAGAGTTCATGATCTACCAGGTATCTTAGATACTGGAGATGAGATACTTAATAATCAGTCACCTGGTTTAAAGTCTAGACATCAGTAATTTGATGCCCTGGTTTACCAGATTTAGAAATAGTGGCAGGGAGGAAGTGATTTACACAGGGTCATAGAACAAAGTAGTGTCACTTGGACCCAGTGGCTTTGAATCCCACTCTTGGTATCTTTCTGCTACACACCTTTACCTCTCTTGTGGCTGCAAATCAACTTAAAACCTAAGGGTACTTACTGGTGTACAGCATAGTGATTCAGTTATACATACATGCACATACACACATTCTTATTCATTACAGGTTATTACAAGCCATTGAATATTGTTCCCTGTGCTATACAGTAGGACCTTATTGTCTATCTGTTTCATATATAATAGTTTGTATCTACTAATCCCAAACTCCCAGTGTATGTGCCCCCGATCCTTCCCCGCCCCATGTAACCATCTGTTTGTTTTCTATGTCTGTGAGTCTGTTTCTGTTTTGCAAATAAGTTCGTTTGTGTCTATTTTTTAGATTCCACATGTAAGTGATATGATATTTATCTTTCTCTATCTGACTTACTTCACTAAGTATGATAGTCTCCAGGTCCATCCATGTTGCTGCCAATGGCATTATTTTATTCTTTTTTAGGGCTGAGTAGTATTCCATTATATATATACCACATCTTCTTTATCTAGTCATCTGTCAATGGACGTTTATGTTGCCTCCATGTCTTGGCTGTTGTAAATAGTGCTGCTGTGAACATTAGGGTGCATGTGTCTTTTCGAATACCAGAAATAGTCCATCAGAAACTAATACAACATTGTAAACCAACTATAATTCAATTTAAAAAATGGGGAAAAAAGAAATGCCATAGGGGAAAAATGCCCCATATTTCACCCAAAAAGTTGGTCTGATGTAGTCAAAAAAAAAAAAAAGTAAGGGTACTGCTAAAGATTAAGGCTCTGGAAATGGAAAGGATTGGGGAAGGAAAGAACAATGGAAAGGCAGTGTTGGGATTCCCCCCAAAAGGCCCCCCTTCCCCAGCTGAGTGCTGACTGTAAGAAAGGCGCGGTTTTTCTGCTGGTAGAAGGCATCACTTCAGAAAACTTTCCTGAGGGCACCATGAAAGATATGCCCCACAAATGGAGTGCTTTACTGGAAGGTGATTCTTGGCAAATGGTTAGGTTTTTGAAAGCAAAGAGGATAAAGTGAAATTGAAAATATCTCCCAACCTGCACCTTTAAGGAGTGACCTTACAGGGACATCGTAACACAGAGCCTCATTTGTTTCAAATACTTTTTTTCTGCAGCCAAAATGAGATGATGCCAAATGCAATTATATTTTAGTGGCTGGATGTCAAAATAAAATAGAAATCTCTGTAGTAAAAAGAAGAATTACATGGTGGTAACATACTTCCTTTGCTTGTAGTTTAAGGCATACTATTAACTCAGTGAAGACTTCTTCCACTATATGTGTGTCATATCAGGTGGGTTAGTTACAAGATGCTCAGGCTGATATGCTAGGGGAACTGCAGGCTGCTCCAAAGTCTCTAGGAAACTAGGTTAGCCTGGTTTAATCTGTGCGTGTCTTCTGACTACATATAAATCTCTTGCATGACTTGTTTTGAAAGAAACTCACGTGTTGTTTTGCGAGCAGCAATATACCCCTGAGTTAATTTCGTGGTTAACCTTCCCCCTGCTTCCTTTTGTCATGGCCTCTCACCTGGAATGGGTGCTTAAGCTTGGCCATGGCTTGGACGGCTTGTTAACATGAGTGCCCAATAACGATTTTGAAATCTGGAGGGCAGATGGGCAAGGGCACGGTCCCAAATCTGCCAGGGCCACTTGTCTTCATTTGGATCCAGATACTGTGTTGTCAGCGAGCCCTTCACTTCTTTGGACTTTAGCTTCATCATCATAAAGGGGGAAAACAGTGCCCATTTCTGAGGCTTTGAGGCTCAAGGGCAGCCACTCATGAGGAATATTAACAACAGTATCACACACTGATAGCTGCAGAGGTCATTTCTCCCCACCTGGAACCCTGTGAGGACGTTCCTTGTTCCATGGTTTTATGCAGCTCGACTCTTAGAACAGACCTTTGCTCATTGTGCTGTTACTTGTATATTTTTATTTGGATCTATGTAATTACAGTTCTTGAGAGATCCTCGCAAATCAGGTCTTAACTTATAAAATGTGGTAATCCCGAAGAGAGGTTGTCCAACTAAAACAAATGAAAATGGAAGCATCTAGAGAGAGCAGAGGCAAGGTGAAAATGAATGATGCTTGCTATCCTTGTGAAGAAGTAGAACATTTTGTTTTGCCTGGGGCTTGGTACCTTCAGTGTGCCTTTTCTGGGATAATCACGCAGTTTTCAATGTGCAGCATCAGTAAATGATCTGGTTATCTTTAGTCCTTGAGAAACCATACAAAAGAGATTTTTGTGCCCATGTTTACACTGGGAGAGCAGCCTGAAATATCTATTTAAGAAAATTATATATAAAATGGTATTAAATGTAATGTAAAAAATGAATCCCAACTTAATTGTACCATCCCACTTATGCTTCTTTTTGCATATGCTCCCCATTTTTTTGTGACAGTTACAAGTATACAACTTTTACATAAGTTGTACATAGCTTCCCTCACAACATGTATGCAGTTTTAGACTCTTCTTTTTGCTTTAGCATTGCATCTTGCTTTCCTGTTTTCCAGTATTATCTTCTTGTTTATAATTTTAAAGAATTGTCTACCATCCCATTTGTTCAATGTACCGTAATTCTCTAAATGCTTCCCAGTTGTTGACCATTTAGGTTGTTTCTGTTTTATACATTGTTCATCATGCAGCTGTTATTTCTTTGCCCATAGTGTTCAGCTTCTCTGAAATTGTTTTCTTAGGATAACTTCCCAGAACTGAGATTGCTCTTCAGAGAGCAGAAATAACTTTGTAATTCTTGATCCGTTGCACCGCGTTGCTCTCCAGAGGGCGGTTGCACAGCTCTGCTGGCCTCAGCATTCTTACACAGCCCTGGGCTGCGCCAACCCAGGCTGGTCTCCACCTGGACATTCATGGGCAGGTGGGTTTATCATCTTAGGTTGGAAGACAGTCTAACCGTGGGAACTATTTTGATGTTAACACCTGTGAAGGGGCCAGGACTGTACCAAGGCACAGGCTCCTAAGCTTCGGCTTCTGTGCTTGGACAACTGATTCTGTCACCTCGTAACACTTACTTGAAGTGTCAGGAAATTGACGTGTCCAGTTGGTGAGTTTATTACACGGTGTGTGTTTATACGCAGGTGTCGCTAGAATCTCGAATGCGAGTCCTGCTGGAATTGTGAGAGAGAGTGCTAGACGTCATGCATACCATAAACGGGACTCACATGTGACTGTTGAAGAAGCTTTGACTTGCAGCAACACAGTACAGGCAAAAGTGGAAGATCTGACTGCCTCCAGGGGCCCAGCGGGTGGTGTCCATGAAACAGCACAGGGGCTGGACAGTGCAGATGTCAGGGACGGAGGGAAGGTGGGGTCAGGCCTCATCCAAAGGAGGGGTTCCGATCATGACTCCAGCTGAAGGCTGCCACGAAGGAGTGCCAGCCCAGTATGTTTACTGCTTTCAGTTTTTCAAGACAATTTGGAAATCTGGATTTTTCGATATCTTAGTTCAGGCTGCTATAACAAAAATGTCACAGACTGGATGGCTTAAACAACAAAGCTTTAGTTTTCATGGTTCTGGAGGCTGGGAAGTCCAAGATCAAGGTGCTGGCAGATTCAGTGTCTGGTGAGATCTCTCTTCCTGGTTCATGGGTGGCTGTGTTTTTGCTGTGTCCTCATGTGTCAGAAGGGGCAAAGGAGTTCTCTGAGGTCTTTTTAAAAAAGGCATGAATCTCATTCTGTAAGGGCAGAGCCCTCATGACCTAATCACTTCCTAAAGGCCCCACCTCCAAATTACCATCACGTTGAGGATTAAGTTTCAACATATGAATTTGGAGGGGACAAATTCAGCCTACAGCATTAGGTGACTCTCCTATTTACATGTAGCAACCAAAGCAAACATTTTAAAAACACTAAGCCTAACAAAAATGTCCTAAAGTTTGATTTGCTCATCACTGCCCTCAGCTGAATCTAACTACCATCCTATGAAGTAGGTGTAGGGGACGTGCTTTTTTTTCCTGTACAGACCAAGAAGCTGAGGCTCAGAAATTATTGTTCAACAGTTTATTGACTGCCTATCCCACTAGGATGTAAGCTTCCAAAGGCAGGGCCACTGTTCATTTCCTTCACTGCTCTAAGACCTGCTCCTAGAATAAAACCTGGTACATATTGGGCACACAATAAATATCTTTTTATTGAAATAAAGCCAGTTTACAATGTTGTGTCAATTTCTGGTGTACAGCATAATGTTTCAGTCACAACATATACATACATATGTTCATTTTCATATTCTTTTTCATTATAGGTTATTATAAGATATTGAATATAGTTCCCTGTGCTATACAGTAGAAACTTGTTGTATATAGTAGTTAGTATCTGCTAATCTCAAACTCCCAGTTTATCCTTTGCCACCCTCTTTATCCCCTAGTAGCCATCAATTTGTTTTCTATGCCTGCAAGTCTGTTTCTGTTTTGTAAATAAGTTGATTTATGTCTTCTTTTTTTTAGATTCCACATATAAGTGATATCATATGGTATTTTTCTTTCTCTTTCTGACTTACTTCACTTAGAATGACAATCTCCAGGTCCATCCATGTCGCTGCAAATGGCGTTATTTTAATTTTTTTGTATGTCTAAGTAGTATTCCATTGTATAAATATACCACAACTTCTTCTTTTTTTAACATTTTTTATTGATTTATAATCATTTTACAGTGTTGTATCAAATTCCAGTGTAGAGCATAATTTTTCAGTTATACGTGAACATACATATATTCATTGTCACATTTTTTTCTTCATGAGCTACCATAAAATCTCGTATATATTTCCTTGTGCTATACAGTATAATCTTGTTTATCTATTCTACAATGTTGAAATCCCAGTCTGTCCCTTCCCACCCTCCGCACCCATGGCAACCACAAGTTTGTATTCTATGTCTACGAATCTATTTCTGTTTTGTATTTATGCTTTGTTTGTGTTTTTTTTTTTAGATTTCACATATGAGCGATCTCATATGGTATTTTTCTTTCTTTTTCTGGCTTACTTCACTTAGAATGACATTCTTCAGGAGCATCCATGTTGCTGCAAATGGCGTTATGTTGTTGGTTTTTATGGCTGAATAGTATTCCATTGTATAAATATACCACATCTTCTTTATCCAGTCATCCGTTGATGGACATTCAGGCTGTCTCCATGTCTTGGCTATTGTAAATAGTGCTTCTATGAACGTTGGGGGTGCATTGGGGTGTATCTTTTTGAACAATATTTGTTGAATTAATAAGAGATGAATAAATGAAAACAAGTTAAGTCACATGGCAAATAATATGTATGTTTTTGTACCAGGTGCTCTTCATGTTTTATCTCACTTTAATCCATTCAACATTCTGTGAGAATATTACCCCCAATTTATGGATGAGTAAACTAAGGCTCAGAGAGGTACAATAAGTTGCCTGAGTTCATATAACTCATAAGACAGAGTCAGGACCTGGAAGGACCCAGATCTCCCTCTGATTGCTAGTTCTTTTCATTCTTCTACCCTGCCCCTCTGCCACCATAGTCATAAATACTGATGATCTCCCACTACCTCCCAAATGTTCACATTTTATTCTGCAGACCAATGCATCACATCTTCCCAGAACAGGGGTCTGCATACTTTCTGTGTAAAAGGCAAGATAGTAAATATTTTAGGTTTTGCTGGCCTAGATCCTTTTATTTTCTCAGTCACAGCTACTCAGTTGCCATTGTGGCATGCAAGCAAAAACAAAATGCAAATAAATGGATATGGTAATGTTTCAGTGAAGTTTTATTTACTCAAAGAGGCAGCAGGCCAAATTTTGCTTGAGGGCTGCAGTTTATTAATAAGATAAGACACACAAATTATCTTTTTAAAAAAAATTTGTTTTCCTTCTTAATAGAGGTACTGGGGATTGAACCCAGGACCTCGTGCATGCTAAGCACACACTCTACCACTGAGCTCTACACCCTCCCCGACACAGACAAATTATCTCATCAAAAAGATAACAAGTTAGCTAAGTTGCTAGCTCACTGTATAGATATTTCAATTCTTTTCTAGTTCTTTGGCTTTACTTCATATTTCATAGAAGTATTTATTGTATACATCTTAAATTACCCCGATGTTGCAGTGGGGTGCTAGTAAACGTTTAATGACTGGTTCTCTCAGAGGATGTAAAAACTACAGTATTTGATGTGGAGTGTACCAGTGTATGGTTTCTGTGGTAGAGGCACTCCTACCATGGCCAGTTTCAGACCACCGACATGACATCACTGAACATGGTTGCAGCATACCACTGTAGAAGGCATATATCCATTTGGATTCTTTTGGCAGAAATTACAGAAATCTCAATAGTTCCAGCAATAAGTAAATGTATTATGTTACCTAATAAGCTAGCCAGGGGGGCTCCAGAATTGGTTAATTTGGTGTTTCAGCCATGTCATTAAAGTTCCATGTTCTCTTCATCTTTCTACTGTGCTTGACCGATGGTTTCTTGACTTTGTCCTCAAGCCAACTTCCTCATGGCTAAGAAGTGATGGCTGTAGTTCCAGGTGTCGTATCCAGATTCAAAATTTCTATGGAAGAAGAGGTTGTTCTTTCTGTGTCTTTTGTTAGGAGCAAGGAATCCTTTTTCAAAGGACTTTCCCTCATAGCTCATTGGCTGGAATTGCTTCACCTCCTCTCCCTAAGCATTTACTGACAAGGGAAAGGGAGACCAATCAGAAGCCGTTCCCTGAAACAGGGGATTGGACCACCTTCCCTGAAGCAAACGGCTGCTGGAGAAAGAGCAGATAGTGTAGATCCCCGAACAAAGCCAGGGTTATGATAGACTGGAGGAAGGGGTGAGCTATGGATTTGGGATAGGCAACCAGCTCTGTCTGCTGCAGTAGGCTGTGTACATTTAAAGCAAAAATACAAGTATGGTAGATCTTTTCTTTGTGTGTTTACTGTTGGAGAAGAAAGTAGTTGACTATTAAAAGTACTTACCCATACACAAAGTTATGTTTGGGAGGGGTTGGTCCTGAAGCTCCAAGAGTATTGGAGACACCTTCGGTTGCTTTGAAATCAGGGCTAATTCTCTGGCTGATTGAGTCAGTGGCCTACAGGCATGTTTCAGGGAAATACCAATGGTACCTCTAAAGAGCTGCATTTCTAGCTGCGTCAGGCTGCCATTAATGTTGTCCTCCTGGTGTGCTTTCAAGAATTATATGTGTATGATTAGATAAAAATGTCCATGAATTGACATCGAGGAATAAGGGAAGGCAGGGGAAGCAGTGTAGGGCATTGGTTAGGAAAACTGGTCTTGGAGTAAGACTAAAGTTCATATCTCATTTCTGCTGCTTGGTAGTGCTACTAATAGTTGGGAAAAGTACTGAATCTCTCTAGGATGAGTTGCTGCATCTGTAAAATAGGGATAATAATACCTACCTTCTATGGTTGTTGTAAGGGTTAAATGAGATACTGTCTGTAACGCTGCTTCCTGTGGTAATGCTCTGAGAAGCTACCGCCATATTGTTTTCACTTAGCCCAGTGCTTTGGCTGCTACTCTGTCCTCAGGCCAGTGATTAGCAGTGTTACCATTTCAGACAATAATTTTGAATTTCTGTCAATCAGTAAGTGTAATATTTGTACTACTACTGCTCTTCTGATATTTCTGATGGATTTATGCTCTCCAGACGTTCACTCCATCTCCATTGTCAGCGCCCCCACATTCATGGGATGGCTAATTAAGATGAAGAGGGAGGCAATGCTGAGTCCGGAAAGCCCCCAAACCTAGGTGGGCCGTGTGAAATCTCTCTTGCTGCCTTGGCCTCACTGTCTTCGCTCTGCATTTGCCTCTGAGCTCACAGGCTGCCACTTTGTTCCTGTGGCTGCAAAGACTGCACACTTGCAAGAGTCTACTCTGAGCCATTTTCTTGAGAAAGTTGTGGTTTTAAAGTAAAACTTTCTTATCAGACACTTTGGTTTGCCCATAATTTACCAGGTGGTGCATAGCCTCCATTCACCAAACAATGTACGCTTGGTCGTATTTGAAGCGTTTCATTTAATTAATATTACCTAATTTTTTCCCTATTTTCTTATTTTTTAAATTAATATTACTTAAATTTTCTTCTTGTGATCGTAATAAAATTGTACCAGTAACCGGGTGATTGGCTCAATCCAGTGGAAAAATCATCTGTTAAAATTCTTATTTAGCCTCTTAAAACATTCATCCCTAATCATAATTATGAGGACTGTTCAATGTACCGAAGGCTACCTCAAGGAAGTCTCGATCTCCCAGTTCTTGTGGGGTCAAATCCAGGCGTAGTTTAGCTGGGTGCTTGGCTCAGGGTCTCACAGGGCTGCAGTCAAGAGTGTCAGCCAGGCTGTGTTCTCACCTGGAGGCTCAACTAGGGAAAAATCTGTTGCCAAGCTAAACTTGGGATGTTGGCAAAATCCATTTCCTTTCTGTTGTGGGGCTGACAGCCTTAGCTTTTTGCTGTTCCTGGAGGCTATCTTCAGCTCCTGCAGGCTGCCCACAGTTCCCTGCCACGTGGCCTTCTCCATAGGCAGTGTGCAACGTGGCAGCGTGCTTCTTCAAGCAGTCACTGTCAGACTCATTCAGTACTATAATTAGGATGTAGTCTGAGCTGTTGTAGTGGAAAGACTCCAAAATACAGATACACACATAAAACTGAAGCTTATTTACCTTTGGTGTCACGGTGAGGGGTATGTGATGTCCAGAGCTGGAGAGGCACCCCTTCTCCACAGTCACTGAGGCCCCAGGCTCCTTCTGTCCTGCAGCTCTGCCAGCCCCCAGGGTGATGTCTGGGCCTGTGTGGTTGGAGCTATCTCATCTCCACATCCATGTTCTAGGCTGTGGGAGGAAGTGGTGGCTATCTTGGGAAAGGGCCTTTGCCTCTAAGCTGATGAACCCGAAGTGGCATGTATTCCTTCTGCTCACATTCCATTAGTCTAGACTAAACCATGTTGCCACATCTACCTTCAAGAGCGACTGGGGAATAAGGAATCAAACTGGGTGGACGTGGATGTGGCAAAAAGTTGAGAGAATCTACTCTCAGAAGAAGAAGGGAGATGGGTTCCAAGGACATCTAATGGTCTTTGCCCCAGGCCAGTATTCATAGTTACAGATAATCATGTTTAACAGCAAAGTAAAATCATTTTCACCAAGTGAAAAATTAACCTTTGGAAATGGCAGTAATACACAAATATGTCCTGATTTTTGGTTTTAGATGGCCGGTAACCCATGTGCCAGGTAGCACTCCCTGCCAATCTTGAATGCCAACAGGAAGTCACTGGACAGCAGACTTTTCCAAGATCATAACTGGGCTGTTGGAGTAACTTGGAAAAGAAGAAAAAAGAATCGAAACCATGGCAAAAGTAAATAGAGCTCGGTCCACCTCCCCTCCGGATGGAGGCTGGGGCTGGATGATTGTGGCCGGCTGTTTCCTCGTTACCATCTGCACCCGGGCAGTAACCAGGTAGGTTGCATTTTC
Source organism: Vicugna pacos (assembly GCF_048564905.1). Classification (NCBI taxonomy): domain Eukaryota; kingdom Metazoa; phylum Chordata; class Mammalia; order Artiodactyla; family Camelidae; genus Vicugna; species Vicugna pacos. Next base: position 68,377,264 of record NC_132997.1, on the reverse strand, counting down.
TTCTTGCTTTATTATTAGATGATCTGGCTTGTCTGTTTTCTTAAGTTGGCTTCATTCTATTTCTGAACCTGTCATTGTGAAAATATACGTGTGTATGTATGTTTTGTGCTTGTTGGTGGGTATTTCCTTTGGCTGCTCAGATGTCTTTTTCCTTGCAAAGAATGTGATTTTCTGACAGTTGAAAGTCCAGGATAGTGGTCTCTTTTATATCTGACACATAAACCTGGAGAGTTAGGACATTTTTAGACTAAATGTCATGGCTATTCCAGACATTTATTTTCCTAAGCAGCTCATCCCACAAAGGACAAATTTATAAGCTCAAAATAGTCCTTGGAAACCTCTCGGCTCACCAGAATCCTGAGCCCTTGGAAGCTTAAAGCCTAGGATTTACATACTTTTGCTTCACTTTGCATTTGGCTGTGGGAGTGGAGGCTGATTTCTAGGTTGAAGGAGGGAAACAGGGATAAATCCAGGGATTCTCTCATCTTACTCAGTCATGTCTTCTCTTTTTCTTTTACCCAAGAGCATAGTGTTGATAAAGCTTAATAAGTTAAATGTGCATATGCTGAGACACGTTCGTCTCATTCACATTTGGAATAAATACACACTTGAGACCTGCATGTGCTAGCTCTTTCCTCTAGAGGTGCCTGCTTTCGAACTGAACTCTTCATTGCTCTTTGGCAACACTCCCTTGGCGGCAAAAGAAAGTGATCTGCGCTGCATAACTTGATTCGATGGCCTCATCGGTAAGAGCATGGATGCTCCCCCCATAACAATATATAATGCAGGAAAGAAGCCGGATGTTTGCGTTTGCTACAATAAGAGTTGGTCGATTATGTGTCATAATAAGCCGTAGATTTATTTAACATATTATGATTGCTGAGTCTGAGTTTTCTCCCGTGTCTATAAGGATCGTGTGTTCTGGGAGTGAGGAGGTCATGGAGGGGTGAGGAGGCTCATCTTGGGTCTGACGTGTGGAAGCTCTCATCATTCCTGTGAGAGGAAACTTCTACACGTGAGCTCAGTGCTTTATAAGAAGGGCTGTTGGAAACCAGAAAAGAGGGTTGTGGCTAGCAGCAAAGGCTTGATTTCAGAGGTTCCTGGGAGAGGCGGAGAGGAGCATACCTGAAAAGAATAAGCTTAGAGGAGGAAGTGGGAAGACCAGCCTTGGCATCTAAGTATCACACACTAGGCAGCAGCCAAGAGAACAGGAGACAGAGGCAAGGAAAGCAGCCTGCACGGTGATTTGTCGATTCAGGGGTTCCGTGCCTACAGGGCAATTAATCCTTTTTTTTTCTTTTTTTCCCCCCAGTTTTACTGAGAAATAATTGAGTATAGATCACTGTATAGGTTTAAAGCATACAGCATGATGACTTGATTTACATATGTTATGAAATGATTACCACAGTAGGTTCAGCCAACACCCATCTTCTCACATAACAACAATAAAAAGAAAAGGAAGAAGAAAAGAAAAAAAGGAAAGTTTTTTCCTCTTGTGATGAGAACGTTTGGGATTCATTCTCTTACCGGCTTTCGTATTATCATAGTACAGTGTTAGCTGCAGTCATCGTGCTCTACATCACATCCCTGGGACTCATTTATCTTGTAACTGGAAGTTTGTATCTCTTGACCAGCTTCCTCCAGTTCCCCTTTCCCCCACCGGCTGCCTCTAGTAACCACAGATCTGATCTTTCTTTATATGAGTTCAGTTGTAGTTGCTGCTGTTTTTGATTCCACATTCGGTGAGATCATATAGTATTTGTCTTTCTCTGTCTAACTTATTTTCACTTAGAAGAATGCCTTCAAGTTCCATTCATATTGTTGCAAATGGTAAGATTTCCTCATTTTTCTGGCTGAATAATATTCCATTGTATATATACACCTCACCTTCTTTATCCAGTCATCCATCCATCAGTAGATACTTGGGTTGCTTCTATGTCTTGGCTGTTATAAATCATGCTGCTATGAACATGGGGGTGCAGGTATCTTTTCTAATGAGTGCTCTTATTTTCTTCAGATCTATTCCCAGTAGTGGAATTGCTGGATCACATAGTAGTTCAGTTTTTACCCATATTGTTTTCTGTAGTGGCTGTATCAATTTACAGTCCCATCAACAGTGCACAGAAGTTCCCTTTTCTCCACATCTGTGCCAGCATTTGTTATCTCTTGTCTTTCTGATGATGGCTATTGTAACAGGCATGAGGTAATATCTCATTGTAGTTTTAACTTGCATTTCCCTAATTAGTAATGTTGACCATCTTTTTGTGTACTTGTTGGCCTTTTGTATATCTTCTTTGAAAAAATATGTTTAGGTCTTTGCTCATTTTTAAAATTGGGTTTTTTGTTTTTGTTTTTTGGGTTTTTTGTTTGTTGGTTGGTTTTATCTTTACTATTTTTTTTAAACTTTTTTTTATTGAGTTATAGTTATTCTACAATGTTGTGTCAAATTTCAGTGTAGAGCAAAATTTTTCAGTTCTACATGGACATGCATACATTCATTGTCACATTCTCTTTCGCTGTGAGCCACCATAAGATCCTGTATATATTTCCCTGTGCTACACAGTACAATCTACTGTACTGTTTATTGTATTGTTTATCTATTCTACATTTTGAAATCCCAGTCTGTCCCTTCCCATTCCCCATCCCCCTGGCAACCACAAGTTTGTATTTACTATTAAATTGTATGAATTCTTTATATGTTTTGGATATTTAACCCCTTATCAGATACATGGTTTGCAAATATTTTTTCCCATTCTTTTCACTTTCTTGATGGCTTATTTTGCTCTGCACCTTTTTAGTTTGATGTACTCCCACTTGTTTATTTTTTATTTTGTTATTTGTACTTTAGGTGTCATATCCAAAAAATCATTACCAACACCCATGTCATGGAACTTTATTACTATGTTTTCTTCTAGGAGTTTCATGGTTTCAGGTCTTACAGTTTCTTTAATCCATTATATTCAATGGATAAAAGACAATTTCTTCAATAATTGGTGCATGGTGGATAGCTCAGTGGTAGAGTGCCTGCCTAGCATTCACAGGGTTCTGGGTTCAATCCCTAGTACCTCCACTTAAAAAATAAGTAAAATAAATAAACCTAATTACCTCCTTCCCTAAAAATAAAAAAGGCTTTCAAATAATTGATGCATAGGTAATTGGGTATTCACATGTTGTCTTGAAATCTGTCCAGAAATTTTCCATTAAAACCTTATACCCATAGATAAAGCATGTTCTTTCCATTTACACCAAGAGGATCATACTGTATATACTATTTTGAACTTTTTTTTTGCTTAATACTATCAACAATATGGTTCTACCTCATTGAGAAATAGCTGCTTAAAATTTCACCATATGGATGTGTCCATAGTTTATTTAAAACATTTTTATTGATGGACATTTATATTGGTTCCTGGTTTTTGCTTTACAAAAAATGCTACAGTTCTAATCTAGGCCATTTAAAAAATCGTATTTCAGCTCTTGCCTTTAACTGATGATGTTTCCTTACACATAAAATTTAAAGCTTAAAGTTGTGCAGGCCATTAAAGCAGTCATTCTTATTTTATTTACTCCCTGTGTTTGTTAATGTGCATTGATTATATATTTTTTCTTTGAGACATCTTATTACCAAACACATTATCTATGTTCAGAATCATATTTCATTGTAAAATTGCATGACATTGTATTAGTAAATTGACATCTGGAGTTGGAGTTGATACTTGAAAAGCAATATTTGTTTTAAATGTTCAAGGAAACCCCCCAGCCCTGAGACCTATTTTTTTCTAAGTCTTCTGGGTCCAAATTAACTTAATTGTAATAGATGTCCAGAGTCCTGTGGAACTGTGGATCTCTCTTAACAACAGTTGAATTCCTGTAAATAATTGCTTATGTTAGCTGAGCACTTACTCTGTGCTTGTTGGCATTATTTCAAGCACTTTTCATTGAGTTATTTAATTCTTATAATAACACACAGAGGTTGCATAATATGTCCAGAGTCACATGGTTAAGTGGCAGTGCCTTTAACCACCAGGCTACACTGCCCAATGGATTACTCACTGCATTGATTTAATGGATAACTTCATCAACCAGAAAAAAGTCTTTACCAAATATCAGATATAGTCAGCTTCCAGCCGTACAGGAGCCAGAGAAGAGTTTTAAAGCAGAGAAGAAAATATATTGGCCCCTTGTGAGAAAATATCTTTGAGAATGTTATTTCATAACATATAACACTTGGGTGGTATTATGATCAAAACCTATCAACTCCTGAAGTATGTTTGGAGTTACTTGCTATTGCAGCATGACCCAGTCCACTCCACTCTGATTCATACAGTCATGCTTACTAAAATGCTTATTTTATAGCTAAGGAAACCAAGATCCTGAGAGATTAAGAAGCTTTATCAAAACTCTCAGCGTGGGAATCAGAGATCAGAAGCCAGTTCCTCTGATATCTGTCTGATGAGCAAATATTCCAAAGGACGACAAAACTAATTTCTGGAAAGAGAATTACATGTACTTCCAATAAAATTTGTTTTCTTTAAGGGCCTAACTGTGTTTAGAAGGCATAAATCATGAAACTTTACCATTTGAAAAGTTCCATGGTCCTTTCTCTTTTGAGAACAAATTAAAATACAGTGATTCTTCCCATATTTTGTGAAAGTCACAATCAGTCAGAAACGTGTATGTGGTTGTTAAATTTTGCCTCTGACAAGCCTACTTACATGTTTAGACAAGACTCTTAGGTGTTACTCTTGAATTTCACATACCTAAATTTTGACTGTCTTAAGTCAGTTTCAAAAACCCATCAAGCAGAAAACAACAGCAAAACAAGATGTGTAAAAAAGTCACAGGGGACAAACACAGCCACACAAATATTCAATCCTCCAGAATGATTTAGAGAAGAGAAGAGATTGTGATTTACAGTTCCAAAATATCTCATCATCATCTGGGACCCCTTTCTCTTAGTCATCCTGGGTTGTTCCACATCTCCGGCTTCTGCATCTCCCTTTTCCTAATTCTTCCCCTCAGATGCTTCACATCTCTGCTTGACCATATCTAGCCGCGTGTGCCTATATGGCTGCCATCCATTCTTCCTCTTCTCTTCCTCATTCATGTTCTTGAAGTTGCTACTCAACCATTTCACTTCTTTATCTTCCAGTCACTTCTCTAACAACTCTCATCCTTCCTTCCCTCCTAGGTTCCTTCCTTCCATACCTTGACCCTTGAACAACATTTAATGAGCACCTGGTACATGAAAGCTGTAGTACCAGATATTTGGGAGTCAGTGCAAGATTAGGCAGACATGGTCTTTGCTGTCCCAGAGCAACAGTCTAGTGGAGAATACAAACAAATACAGAGGGCATTGCCATGCAGTGTGGTAAGTGTCCAGCTGTAGGAGAAACACTTAAGAAAAGCACAGATTCAGGTCATCAGGGAAAGCTTCCCGGAGGAGTTGACTATTATCTGAAGACTAAAAGAATGAGGGAGGCTGGGTGAGCAAAGAAAAACCCTAGAAAAACAGTAATGCTCAGAGGTGTGAAAAAGCATGTGTAATGTGTTGACAGTCGTAGAGAGAAGTTCAGTCTGCCTTTCGTGAGGGATGCGCCGGTGGGAGGAAAGGAGAGACTCTAAAAAGGGCCAATGTATGCAGGGTCTCCTAGGTCATGATAAACAGTCTGAAGCATCAGGATCTGATTTGTGTCCCAGTGAGGTCATTCTGACCATTCTGAGTGTAGAAAGGACTGAAGGTGGCCAAATGGGAATTCAGGAGAATCAGTTAGGAGGGTTTGGGCTGCGTCCAGGAAAGAGATGTTGGCACAAGTGACAAAGGATGAAGGAGATGCGGAGGCATTTGAAAGACAGGAATGAGGGAGAATAAGCAGAATTTGACAACTCATGAGATCAGTGGTCCTCAATGGGCTGCTTTTGATCCCTGGCAGTGGAGCGGGGTGGCATTTGGCAATGTCTGGAGACATTCTGAGTAGAGGCCAGGGTGCTGGTAAACATCCTGCAGTGCACAGGACAGCCCCATGACAAAGAATTGTCGGGTCCAAAATGTCAAGAGTGCTTGGGTTGAGAAACCTGCACTAAGGGTATTGTAACTGTTTTGATAATGAGGCTATGTCCAAGAGACCCTTTGCCTGCCTTTCTTTCTTTCTTTCTTTCTTTCTTTCTTTCTTTCTCTCTCTCTCTTTCTTTCTCTTTCTTTCTTTCTTTCTTTCTTTCTTTCTTTCTTTCTTTCTTTCTTTCTTAGTATAGTTGATTTATAATGTAGTATTAGTTTCTGGTGTACAGCATAGTGATTCAGTTTTATATACATATATATTCCTTTTCATATTCTTTTTCATTAAAAGCTATTACAAGATACTGAATATAGTTCCCCGTGCTGTACCATAGGACCTTGTTGTTTGTCTGTTTTGCATATAATAGTTTGTATCTCAAGGAATCATTATTCATGTAAATTGAAGTCCTAGAGGTTGGGAGAAAATCAAAGAGTTTTAAGTACTAGTCTAGTAATCTTTAAGATGTTAAGAACCATTATAGAGTTTTCTGCTGTTGTACTGAATTAAAACTAGTATAAGGCTGTTGCATTTGATTCATGCTTGAAACAAATATTCTCCAATATTTTAATTAAATTTAAGTTTATATAACCAGCCAGGTAGTTTATATTACCATTCTTGGTAATGTTAGTTGTAACATTGTTTCTGTACTCCAAAATCTGATATGATTATTAATCTCGATTCCGATCTACGGTAGCATGTTGTCTGGCTTCTTAAATCTGTGGATGGGGAAGGACCACTTTTGGGAGCCCTTTCACAGAAACCATCACATACAGTGCTCAGTATAGAGAACCAGAAGCAAGAACGGGAGTGTGGTGAACACAGAGGTGTGCCGTCCAGAGGGTGTCAGCTGCAGGGTTTATGTCAGCAGACAGCCTGCAGCTGTCAGTGTCCTCATGGTCCCCCTTGGCTGTGGAGAGCTGCCTCTCCTGAGAGCTTGCCATTCCAGGGGCACCCACATCCAGTGAGTGATGGAGGGAGGTGGGTAAGGGCCTGGCCATTTCACTGGGGACTGGCCAAGGACTGTCAGGCCCGCATCACTGGGACCTCTGTCTCTGCCTAATCATGCTTCCGCCCTCTTCCTTGCACAAGGGTTATCCCTACCTATACTCTGCACATCAGACTCCGTCTCAGCATCTTCTGGGACTTAGAAATTCGCCCTCCACATGGTCCCTTTTCTCTTTCCTCTCACCAGGGCTGGCGACATAATTGCAGGGCCCAGTGCACAATGAAAATGCAGGACCACTTGTTCAGAAGGCAAGAGAAGAAGGGCTGTTAAAAGTAGTCAAATAGGAAGCTTTTCCTTTCTTCAGTGGTCTCTCTCGGTTTTTCATGGTGTTTTTAATTTGCTATTTGTGTTGTTCTATATAAAGAAAAATGGAAATGTTAAACCACTAGGACACATTTACTGTTCATCTTTATATTATGGGTAGTCCTGTCTTTCCCTGCCTCCTATGTCATCATTTTCAGCCTAAGTGGGGGGTTAATGCAGAGAAGCAACAAGAGTAAGCAAGGATCTGCTAGGAATCCTTGGCCCTTTGTGTTTCTTAGAACGTCATTGCCTTCCTTCTGCATTTGAAGCAAGAAAGCGTGGTGTCTCTCATGCCCCTCTGCCCAGGCTCACTCAGCTGAAGGTGTAGCACACTTCCCTTGTGCTCACTCTGAGTCTTGCTGAGCTCCCACACCGCATGAGCCTACTGGAATCCTGTGCCCTGGGGCATCTCTAACACCAGGTGCAACTGAAAAAGCAAAGAGTTGCAGACAAGACGATGTGTGGATCTCCTCTGCTCAAATGCATACTCCATTGTCCCATTGGATGTCACTGACAAAACGCAAATTCAGATAAAATTAGTGGGAATTTTAGGACAGTGACAGCTGAGTGAAACCAAGTTTTATGCTTCTGAGTGCCAGATTCTCTGCGACTGTATGGATTGCACGCCCATAAAGCCAACCTGCCTAACACAGCCATCCTGATTGAACCTGATTCTCTTCCCTCTTCTTTAACTTCTCCATCACCCACCTTCACATCCAGCAGCAACTGGAGAGGAAAGGGAGAGTAATGTGCCGGGTTACTCTGGACTGCTGAAGCATAGTGAGTTGGAACGTAGCCCTACCCAAAGAGACTGATCGCCTCCTATCCCATCCCCAAGCCGCACGGCCTCATTTCTTTCCCTGCTGTCAGGGAGCTCTGAAAGCTTCCTGTCCTGAATTAGGAGACCAAGCTAATCTGCATGAGGTTCATTCCAAGTTGTACAGTGATACAAACTATTGCTTCTGGATCACTTATGTCTTGTTTCCTAAGTAATTAGCTCTTTTCCTTTTCTTTTCTTTTTAATGCAGGTACTGGGGGTTAAACCCAGGACCTCATACTTGCTAGGCATGTGCTCTACCACGGAGCTATGCTCTTCCCCCTAGCTATTTTCAACATAAAAATTTGTCTCTGACTCCATCTCTGTCTCTGTGTACAACCCCGCTTATATATGTATATACATACACACATATATTTCTGATTGTATAAGAAATCATATGCACTATAAAATGATTCAAAATGCATAATAAAGACAAAAAAGAAATAATTTATAACCCTACTATGCACATATATTGACTGGATACATTTTGGTTTATATGTTTTCAGGCTTTTTCTATTTACCTGAACTATGTTTTTATGAAAATAAACCATTATTTTACTTAACATTGTATTGTGAATTTATTTGGAAATCAATACATACAAATCAAATCATAATTTTTAATACCTAATAAAATTTCATCTTATTGATATGCTATAAACTACTTAACCAGTCCTTTATTGATGGACAAGTAGGTTGGTTACAATATTTAGCTATTGTAAGTAGTTCTCCAGAATATGCCTTTTTATGTGTATGTATTATTATATCATCATTTGTTTATTAACTTTAGTTAAAACCTAGAAGTGAAATTGCTGGGTGGTGTATAACTTTTTACTATCAAATCATAACTTATGTAAAAACCTCTTAGAAGTTAGAGATATTACCGAAATATTAGGCTGAGTGAGAATCCATGATTTTGACCTGCAGTCTTTTCCGTGAGACCTTCCTTAGAGCAGCCACCTTCACAGCCGCTTGGCTTCAGCAGCCCCTCTAGTGGATGAACACTTGTTCTTCTTATCCCTTAGGACGTCCCAGTTAGCTTCTGATTTCCCACTTCCTGTGGTCCAGCAGCGTACCACTGAAAACCAGTGGAAGCCTATGGAGACAGGAACAGCTGACTGAACCAAAACTTGAAGCTCTGGTTCAAATCCATGTTTGTTCATTTTTGTTGCATAAAATGCTTCACTGTGTTTTTCAGATGTATTTCAATTTTTTTTGTGGAGTTCCAGACATACTTCTCTCAGGATTATGCACAGACAGCATGGATCCATTCCATTGTAGACTGTGTGACCATGCTCTGTGGTGAGTATTACTTACCAAAGATAGACAGTTACCCTTGAACTGGGCATGCCAATGACCTTCCACTACCTTTGATTACCAGTCTTTCTGAGTAGAAGGGTTATGGTAAAAATTGTCTAAAATGGTATGAAAAGAAAAAGTATGATCCTGTCTATTGCCGGACGCAACCGGACGTGCTTTTGGAATGAATGTTCTTGGCTGATGTCAGATGGACCAGATAGCGAATACAGACAAATAGACATAAACCATTTGGTTCTTCCATGTAGAGTAGGGTGCTGGGCATCATAGGACTCGTCCTGAGTTTGGAAGCAGTTAACCATCAGTATATGCTTGCTTTCTACCCAATGCTGTGCCCCCTAATTCTCCAGTCATGTAAACAGTCATTGGAAGGCACTTTGAGCCATTTCTATGTGATCTCCTTACATGAGTGCCAGCAGTATGGGCATCATGTCTCAAGTCTTATTTTCACTCTCTTCCCTTCCCAGAGGCTTCAAAATTTGGCTCATGGAGTTCATTTTTCATGCATTAATCTTCATTCTTAGAGAAGTATTGGGGAAGGATAGGATGGTGCAGTCATGAGATAAGCACATTCACCATGGCTGTAATTTCATTCCAGAAACCTCAAAGGTGCTGTGTTCTCAGAATTCACAGACTTTCTCATTCCATCTGGATAGTAAAGGAAAACTAACCTTGAGATTTTTCTTTTTCTAAATTTCCAACCGAAGTTATTAAATTAGATTCTTAGAGATTTTCTGAGGTTGGGTAAAACTGGAATGATCTATTTGTAGGCTCAACCCATTTAATCCTTTCATTTAGATGAATCCTGAGTGTTTTAGACAACTATTGTCTCTTCAGGCCATGTCTTGGTGGCAAAAGAGAAATACTATATTATTTAGTAACTCATAAATAATCTCATCTATTCTGTTTTAGGAACTGATTCATATTTATTTTTTGGAAAAACATGTATATAATCAGGAATCAGTTGAATTGTGCAGAAATGTATTTCCTTGGTTGGGAGGAATTTAAGTGCAATTCTAGGACTAAAAGCATGTTTCATAAGATGGTTAAATTAACTCTACTGATAATGCTGGAAGGTTTTAAGGGATCAAAAAAATTATATCTTTAGATTTTCTAGCCTTTTTTTTTTTTTAACCATTAAGACAATCCCTTGGTTTTCAGGGTCAGATGGTTAGTCACAGCCTTTGCACCAGCACGTCAAGACAGCCATGTTTATCTTTCGCAGAGAATACAGGTGACTCATTTCTCTCACTGTTATCCCTTGGACAATATTTATAATCCCCCAAAGAGGAATAAATGGCCTTCAGTGACCAGTATGGTCACAAGGACCATGTAAGGCACTGAGCTAAGGCAGGGCCATGTTAGATGCAGTGTATCTAAATTCTTTCCACAGCCTGCAGGCCCCTTGTCCCTAATGGCCATATATTCACTTGCTCATTTGGCAACATCAGTTGAGTTCAGAATATGGACAAGAAGCTGCACGATCACATCCATGACACCCCTTGGGGCCGTATCTGCCCTGTGATAAACAGAGAAGTGAACACTTTTCATTGAATTTGGTGTCAATTTTGTCACTTTCCAGTAACCATAGCAGCAGTGGCCTGGAGAATTGGATATATTTTCAGGAGATTTGCTCATTCCTGTTCTCCAGAGGTTGTAGATACAGCCAGTCACTGTTCTGACTAGACAGGGGATATTAGGCTGATGATATCGTGTACATTTGAGTCAGGTTCCAGTTTTAATTTGATCAGTATAAAAATTATGCTCCACAGAAACCCAGAGAACGACTCTTCTGTTCTAGTTACTAGGAGTACTGGTGTCAGCACCAATTGTTCTTTGGAAAGAAATCCACGTGCTTTCCCCACCCATTACCTCTGCCATCATTCTGGGAGACCCAGAGAGCCAGAGTAACAGGGTGAAATAACCCTGGACTCGGTGCCAGATCCCCTGAGCTCTGTACTTCTTGGTGATCTTGGGTATGTCATATTCCTCTGAACTTCAGTTTCCTTTTGGCCTCTTCCAGCTTTAATTAATATTCTGTAAGCCTGGAAGTTGGCACAATTCTGACATTGTTGAACCACAAATAGAGTGAGGCCAACCAAAATGTCACAATGGCATTTCCTTGATTTTCTGGCCTTTGATTTCTCACCACAGAGTTTCCCAAAGCCCAAAAGCAGTGCCAGATTGTGGAATTTGTCTGTGATCTCTCTCCCTGACCTATTCCTGTATCACGCTGTTGGCCACACAGTGTTGCCCAAATTTTGAATATCTGTGTCTGCAGTGCCTTGATGCAACCAGTTACTCTTAAAGAGGAGCATACAACTCGGGAACCACGTCTGCAGAGGGTGGAGAATGTGCCCTTCTCCACCACTTAACTGCCATGATTATTGCTCATGGTGTATGATCAACACTATGTGAACCATAGAAGGCACATTGCTGTACAAGTGACATGTGGTTCAAATAAGCAGTTAATTCACTGTTGAAGAAGCACTCTATAGCTCTGGGACTGGGACCGTCGTAGACTGGAGGAGTGCAATGAGAACAGAAATGCATGTCAGCAGGCATGGTCCTAGTGCCAGCTTGGCTGCTTACTCTCCGTGTGAGTGACCGTGGGCAAGTCTTGTTCTCTCTCGGTTTCCAAATCTGTGGGATGGGTGGGGCGGGCTCAGTGCTTTAAAGGATGGCTCGTTCTCTGCACAGCACCACAGCCTTTCCACAGTGCCCCCCAGGCCTTTCTGTTGAACCTATTTATTATTGTTTTTGAAGCTCCACTTGGGAGTGTGGTCAGTAACCACTTATCCTGTCAAGTGGGAATCATGCTGGGTGGCTTGCTTGCGTCTACTGGTCTCATCCTGGGCTCATTTGCCACCAGTCTGAAGCATCTCTACCTCACTCTGGGAGTTCTTACAGGTAAGGGCGCTTCGTACCACTCGTCTCACCCCACCCTAGTTAGTGGCGGTCAAGCACCTCCCACAGAGCTGCAGTCATAAAACATTCATTTCATTAGATGCATCATTTAGCCAAATGTTTGCCTACCTAGCGGTTAAACAAAAGGGCTGGGAATGCAACTGACTATATACTGTCATGAAAATGTGTCGCCACTTAAATTCAGCCACATGACAAAAGTGACTGCTGCCTTTCCCTTTGGCAGCAGTGTATGACTGAGATTCTTTGCTTCAAGCAGCAAGATGTTAGCTGGAGCAACATGCGTTTTTCAGCAATGATCATTCTCCCAACATCTTTGTGCCAAGACTTTGAAATACTATCTGTGGTTGACCTGAACTGCCCAATTTTATAGTGAATATCATTGTCCAATAAATGGGGGGGGCTACAATGTGAAAAGGAAAGCCCCTTGGGAATATTCTCTTTCAATGTTATGGAAGTAGACTTTAGAGAATGAAGCCCGTAGAAAGAGAAGCAGCCTTTGTGCACTCCAGAGATCACACTGAAGGGGACTGCACAGGGTGAAGGTGGGCTCGGTTGGTGGGACTAGAGTAGCAGTTTGCCCCGTCCCTCGGGGTGAGTGGCACTGGCTCTTGTCTGGGCTCTCTGCCGTGGGGTGGGGTGGCCTGATCAGGCCAACAAAGGATATAATCTCATGGTGAGGTTGTAACTCTACCTCTATCAGGTGAAAAAGGTATCTGTCCCCTGTCACCCAAAGGTCCTGACTGCTAGGGTGTCCCATCATCCCAGTTTACCAGAAACTGTCCTGGTCTTGGTGCTGAAAGTCTCGCATCAGGGAGACCCCTCAGCACAGGCAAACTGCGATCTTTGTTCACCCTGCACTGCAGAGGGGAGCAGGGACTGATGGTAGTTCTCCTTTTCCTTCCTTGACGTTGAAATTCCAGGTTTAAAGCCCCTCAGACTTGCTTGTCTTAAAAGGAATAGAAGTGGAAAACCTTTAAGAGCCTTTCTGCTGACTTTAAGGGATATTTTCAGGTAGCTACATGTACACGCGATGTTCATGTATGAAATTGGCATGACATTTCCTAATGTGAAATTACTCTGGAACTTTCATGGGGTCACATATGCTGTTTAAACCCATATTCCAAAGTGGTCCAGATGATCAGAGTTGTGTCTTCATAAGCAGTGAAAAGTTGAAGTAATTCTCTGGATAATTTGAGTATTATTAAATTACCCAGAGATAATTTATTAAAATTAATTTTAATTTATTTTAAAAAGGTGTTGGTGGAGAGAATAAGTTTCTTAATTAACTCAGTGTTATCCTGATTTTCTAGTTAATTCTAACTTAATTTAAATTAGTTTGTCTAATAGTTTTTAAATTCTTCATTTCACCTTAGTCATAATCCCTTAAGGCTTTTCTTCCCAAGAAGAAAATTGTACGTAGATTATACTTTCCAAATTGTGGATAGCTTGTGTGGGGAGACTGATTTTCAGCTTGGTGTAGTAAACAGTTTTAAAAGCGTTTATTTGAAAGTCAGATGCTCTTTAATCCAGAGAGTATTATTCTGAGAAATGTTCTTTCGCTGGCTGTTCATGGTGTAGCACCGGCGCTCAGAGAGTTCTCTTTATCCCCAGGTCTTGGATTTGCACTCTGTTACTCTCCAGCCATTGCCATGGTTGGCAAGTATTTCAGCAGACGGAAGGCCCTGGCTTATGGAATCTCCATGTCAGGAAGCGGCATTGGCATCTTCATCCTGGCTCCTGTGGTCCAGCTCCTTATTGAACAGTTTTCCTGGAGGGGAGCATTACTCATCCTTGGAGGCTTCGTTTTGAATCTCTGTGTCTGCGGTGCCTTGATGCGGCCAATTACTCTTAAAGAGGACCGTACGACTCCAGAGCAGAAGCATGTCTGTAGAACTCAGACACAAGACTTTAAGCGGGGGTCTTCCTACTCGACTTGGACTAAAGAATGGGTGCAGACCTGCCTCTGTGGCTCGTTGCAGCAGGAATACAGTTTTTTACTGATGTCAGACTTTGTTGTGTTAGGCATCTCTGTTCTGTTTATGGCTTACGGCTGCAGCCCTCTCTTTGTGCACTTGGTGCCTTATGCTTTGAGTGTTGGAGTGAGTCACCAGCAAGCTGCTTTTCTTATGTCCATTCTTGGGGTGATTGACATTGTTGGCAATATCACCTTCGGATGGCTAACCGACAGAAGGTAAAATCCTTGAGACCACCATTGGTTTCCCACCAGAGGCTTTAAGCTTTGAGTTCCCCCTCATCACCTGACCCTCTAGAATACCTAGATCTGAATAATGTTACCAGATTTTCAATATCTGAAGACTACTCCCTTTTAAGTTATTATTTTCAGAAGAACATTTTTTTGTAAAGGGACAGACAGTAAACATTTTTGGCTTGTGGGTCACATGATTACAACTGCCCAGCTCTGCTGTAGCACAAAAGCAGCTACAGATAATATGGAAACCAAAGGGAGTGGCCGTGCTCCAGTAAGACTTCATTTAACAACACTGAGATTTTGTTTTCTCATAATTTTTACATGTCACAAAATTTTATTCTTTTGATTTTTTTCCCCAGCCATTCAAAAATGGGGAAAACCGTTCTTATTTCACAGTTCTAAAAGACAGGTGGCGGGCCAGATTTGGCCATAGTTTGCTGTCACCTGTTCTAGATGGTTCAGGATGGTGGGTAGTATGTCTAAATTTCAGAAGCCTAGGGTAACTGACTGTGAGTTCTAGTGACAAATTTAATTCCATCCTAAGTCAAGTCAGTCCACTGGTAAGGACTTCTGGCTGGGTACTGTGGTTTTAGTTTCTTTTAAACCACCCCAGAGACTGGCTGGCAGTAGTGAGGAACAGAATCCCATCCAGGCAGGAGGATCAGGTGAATAATAACGCGGTATCTGTAGCCTCGTGTTTATGTTTGATGGTGCAAATAGCAGATACTCTCATTATCGTCGTAGGGTTAGAAACCAAAGTTGTAAGAAATCTACTGAGTAGTTTATTCAGCTAATGCTCATCTGTTTGGATTGAAGAGAGCAGGCTATGCATATCTCCTAAGTGATGGAGTCCTCACACTTGAGCTGTGACCCGGGAGAGCTGGTGTCACGTGGCTTCTCACTCGTTATGTCTTTGGGAACTAAGCAGGCTCCAACTGCCATTCTCCAGTGTTAGGAATATAATTTTAGGATTAAATCCACATTTTTAATGGTTAAGGAAGCAGGGGAGAGCAAAGGGTATGTATCTTTACAATCAAATAACTCAACAAGAAGCAGCCTGGCGTAGGTCTGAGAGAGGAATCTCTAGTCTGAGATATACAAGACCTAAGTTCTTGTGCTGGCTCTGCCCCTTATTGTCCCTGTGACCTAGAGAAGATCACCTAACCGTCAGATCCTCAAGGGTCTTCATCTGTAAAATGCGCCAGTTCAATATTTGCCTTGTTGACCTTATAGCATTTTGTGAGGCTCAAATGAGATTGTGGGTGGAAAAACATTTGTAAAGCATAAACTACTGCTGCTGATATCATACAGAATCTTTAAAATGATTGGTATCATAGACAGGTTTGGATCTACAAGGGAAAAAATGTTCTTGGAATTATCACTGGGGAGGTCTTGAAATAAGACTTAGTCCTAGGGCAAGACCTTCATAATCTTTGGCAAATCATTTTCATGTCTTTATATCATGGCTTCGCTTTGTATAACCTACTTGGGTTACTGAGCATAGATGATGTGCCAGATACCAATGGATAACATATCTGAAAGCACCTAATATGGTAGACTTCTAGGAAATATTAGTCTCCAGATACTCTTCAAGTTATGTCACAACTATCCATAGAGTAACCCTGTGAGCCAGGTGACTTTTCCATTTTACAGCTAAAGGAATTAAGGTTAGAGTTAGGTAGTGAGTAGGTGGCAGAACTGGATTCAAACTTCCATCTTTCTAACCTTAGAGCATGTATGATTTCCTGCCACACCATGCTTCTTGGGAACATGAATTCTTGCACTTGTATATTCCAGATAAAGCTAGGAAGACAGTGTGGGTAACACACAACAGGGAAGCCATCCCTGTAAATGACTACAGTGCTTACTGCTGCGTGGCCTTGCTTCTGAAGCTTTTTGATGGAACCTGTGCGTCCTCCACTCATTCTTGGTCTTCAAATCCACAGGTGTCTGAAGGATTACCAGTATGTTTGCTACCTCTTTGCCGTGGGACTAGACGGGCTCTGCTATCTCTGCCTCCCAATGCTTCAGAGTCTCCCCCTGCTCGTGCCTTTCTCGTGTACCTTTGGCTACTTTGATGGTGCCTACGTGACTTTGATACCAGTAGTGACTGCAGAAATAGTGGGGACCACCTCTCTGTCATCGGCGCTCGGTGTGGTGTACTTCCTTCACGCTGTGCCGTACTTGGTGAGCCCACCCATCGCAGGTAAGTTTCCAGAGAGAACCTCAGTCTCCTCTTCTCTTTGTCATACTGAGGTAGAAACAGTGAACTCACACCCAGACCATGAGGATTGGAAGTAAGTTGGGAAGAGAGAAAGAAAAAGGGATGCAAGAGCCGCCAGAGACACCATAGTCTCGCCTGTATCCTTGTTTTACAATCTTCTTCCAACTAAGTGGGGGAAACCTTAGCCTACTTGGAAAGAAAAGGTCCCAAATTAGAGTCTTGATTCCATTCCACACTAATGATGGGACCAATGGAATGGAGCGGCTGTTCAGACTCATAAATAAGTAAGTTGGGCACATTCGGAGGAAGGTCTGGTGGGAATACAGGATTCCAGTAGGGGGCAGGAGGCGGTGAGGCTGGTGCTGAGGCTGAAATGGTGACGTGTGGGTGTCATGGTGGAGTGTCTCGAGTGCCAGCCAGAGATGCCAGGGCCCTGTATTCTTCAGAGACTATGGGTAGTAGTACAGTTTTTGTGCAAAGGGATAATATGGCAAAGAGTATATTTTAGAAAATGTGATCTAGCAATTTAGGGGGAAAGCAGCCAGGATTTCACTCTAATAGCTCAAGATCCAACTGATGAAGGCCTGACCTAGGGCTGCTGCGGCAGAAATGGGAATGAGTTCTGGGCGCAAGGAAGAAATTTGGGGGAAAAAGAAATCAACTGATTTTAGCATGTGGGGATGAGGGAAGGAAAGAAGTCATAGATAACTTAGGAAGAATAGCATGGCGGAAAGAAATAAGGAACTTGGAGTAAGTAGCTTTGCCAGAAAAATAATAAATTTGCTTAGACATATTCAGATATCTGAAATACCCAATAAAATGCTCAATGGTGATGTTTAAGAATGAAATCTGAGCTTTAGAGGGAGGCCAGATTTGGATATACAGATTTGGGAATCATAAGACAGAGCATCTAGACTGTTTTGTAAACTGTAAAATGCCATAGAAATTCAAAACAGGATTAAGCAAGTAATTCAACAAACATTTATTGCTTGTGTACACCAGCACTGTGCTTGGCACTGTCTGTATAGCAGCAAACAGCTCAGAACTTGTTCCTCCGTCCTGAAATGTGTGGTCTAGGCCAGCGTCTCTCAGAAAGAGGTCTTGGGACTACCTGCATCAGAATCCCCTGGGTCCTTGTTAGGATGCACATTCCCTGACCCTCCCGCTGGGAACTGAACCTTTGGGGGTAAGTTCCAGGAGTCTACATCCTCAGCCAGTTTCCTTGTGATGAGATGGTACCCTGAAGATGAGACTAATTGGTGCAGATTATTCCCTGCCTAAATTAAAACCGAGAGTGAAGAAGGTCTCTGAAGGCAGGTAAAAGAGAAATGAGCCAAGCATTTGCCTAGAAAGAAGGAAGGAAGAGAATTTTTTTAAACATTTTTTTTATTGAGTTATAATCGTTTTACAATGTTGTGTCAAATTCCAATGTAGAGCACAGTTTTTCAAGGAAGGGAATTTTTTGAAGAAGGCAGGATTTCTGCTTTAGCTGCTTTGTGAATAGACAGTTCAGGGTTATTTCTAAACCCCAACGATGTTAAAGCAGCACATTAGGGGAAACTGTGGCCGCTTGACGGCTGCAGATGAAAAATTTCCTGAGCAGTTAAAACTCCATGATATAGGACTGTAAGTTTAGTGCTTCATTTTTGGCAAATGCCCTGCAAATGCTCCCACATCCTCCCTCCATAGCCAATTTACGTATTTAGCAACCTTTAGGAACAGTGTAATTCTGTTAAAAAAGGCATAGGACATAAATTGCAATTCCTGAATCTTTTTTTCAAACCATGGTCTTCATTTGGCAAATCAGACATTATGCTCATTGCCAGGTTTTAGAGGATTCGTGTGTGAGTTCCTATTGTAGTACTTCTCTTATTTAATTACCTTTAAGATGACAAGTCTCAACTCAGTCTCTTCTGTTTGCTGCTATAGAAATTCACAAGTCAATCACATGGTAACTAAAATATTTGAGAGTAGTTTGGGTTGCAGGAAACTTTGTGGGGCTTCTAAGAATTTTTGCATGCCGTTTTTGACTAATGGATTTGAAGTGGGTGAGAGGAGAAATCATATATTTCTCTGGTGGATCTTCTTGGCATGTAAATAAAGTTTGGAGGAATTAAAAAAAACCTTTTAAATCACAAAATAATTTCCTGCCAGGGTCTAATCTTATCCCACTGATTCTCTGATCATTGTGGCCTTTATTTTGCACATCATATGTCCTGGTTCTCCTCAGAATTTAGAGCTGGAATAGATATGGTGGTTAACTTGTTGCAATAAGAGATAAAGAAAAAAAAAAGCTGTGATTACAGAACTATGACTTCTGAAGTTTGCATTTGAAAGTGCTAAGATGGCCCAAAGACCTAATTTTCAAACTGGATGGGGTACAATGACTGGATCTAATAGAAAATATGGATTCGGCTTTCACCAGAGAATGTGATGTTACTCAAGACAGATGTTATGTGGGGGCTGGGAATACTTGCAGCATTCTGTGCAATTATATTCTCTCTAGATAAATAAATAATCCCAACATAAGTAATTCGAATTATGTTCTTCTACCATATTTCATAGGATTAATGATAATAACTACATTTATTGTGTAAGTACTAGGAATATGACACTCTTCCAAGCACTTTCCATAACAGCAACAATCTATTTTAGAAGTTTCCCTCGCAAAATAGAACGCATTGTTCAGTTGCTGCACAATATTTTTAGGAGATCTGCTTTTTATGTCAAAATTATAGTGGTGGTGCTAGCAATCTATCATTATGATCCTCGCAAATTATTAGATTTGAGAGTGGGTAAATAATTGAATTTTCAACTCACCGATGCCATTTCGCTGTTGCTCGTTACAGGCTGGCTTGTAGATACGACTGGCAGCTACACTGCAGCGTTTCTTCTCTGTGGATTTTCAATGATATTCAGCTCTGTGTTGCTGGGCTTTGCTAGACTTGTAAAGAAGATGAAAAAAAACCAGCTGCGTTTCCTTGCCAAAGAATCTGATCCCAAGCTGCAGCTGTGGACCAACGGCTCGGTGGCTTATTCTGTAGCACGAGAACTAGATCAGAAGGACGGGGAATCTGTGGCGATAGCAGTGCCTGGCTACAGCTCCACATGACCAACGGCCTTGAACCGGGGAATCTTCAGGCCTGAGAGAGGTGGGACAACTGGGTTATCTATGTTTCTAAAGCGTTTTATTTTGGCAGAATCATTACCTTCCAAGGAAATGAAATTGTTCTACTAATACATTTATAGAGGCAAGTAGCAAAGTAACAAAGCAAGCTGGATGGGCTCAGCGTTTCCTCCTGTGGGATTCGTACTCACAAGTAAACTCACATCTTTTGAGCAAGGAGCAACACGTTGTGGAGAATGTTAGGACCTAGCGGATATAATTAGCTATAAATTGGGATAATTTCAAGGCACAACCAAAGCAGATGACACTGGGAACAGCTTTGTTTCAAACTCTCTGCCCATCCATCCAAGGTCCTCAGTTAGAAGGAAAACAGACGTTGACACTTAACGTTTCTTACTCTATGCTGCTTGGAGCAGGGGTTCTGTATTAATCATTGCCTTTTGAAGGATCTAAAGTAGTCTTCAAAACCCTGTCTAAAATCCTAGTGAGAAACTCCACCGTGAAGAAGGTTTGGCATCCTCACGTTTCCCCACCACTGAAAGCTCTTTTCCCAAGAGTGAGGCACGTACCTCTGACCGGGTGCTCACCTCTGTTAGTTACTATGACGTAGAACACTTAACTCAAAGTTTAGCAGAACACGCAAGACACTAGAGCGATTTCTAAATTTTACCTGAAATGGCAACATCAACACTGCCTCTTTTTTTCCCCCTTGGGAATAAGGCATTTATTTGAACTGTAGACCATTTCTGTTAGAAACAGAAAAATGTTGGCAGCATTCCAACTGGACAGGAATTGAATGCTTGAATCAGCAGGTCTCTGGTGAGAGTTTTCTTTTCAGATCAGACACTTAGGTTCATCATTACCCGAAACGGGACTTGGGAGTTCTGCCTGAAAAATATTATTCTAGAGATCTTCTAAAGGTGAGATTCCTTTCTCCTTGTGTTGGTTTTTGTTCCAGTGTCCACTGCTCTTCATCTCTTCATGGATAATCGTTAGAAACCTGGTGGACCTTTTCAGCTGGATGGGAAGGCCTCAGGGGTTGACTCCAGCATCACAAATGATAGCTTTGCCCAGGGGAGAGGGAGGACAAAGTTATGCAGGCTAGTGGTGTGACGTTTTACAGTTTATGGAACTCATTCACATACCTTCAGCCATTGGATTAGAATAGCTTACTCGTTCCCAAGTACTCTGCTTTCCTATGGTTTGGGATAAAGCCTTCAGACTGAAGAGGGAGGGCGTGGGGAAGGAAGAGAAAGGCTATATTCCTCTAGCCTGTCTCATCCACATAAAATCCTCTGAATTATAATCCTGAATCCTAAATCAGGTTGCACCTGTAAATAGGGGCAAGTCATACAATTGAAAGGGGATTTTTAATTATTCAAAAATTTAAGACCTGAACCTCAAGGAACTATTTTGATCCAGAAGACAATTTGACTGAGGCATCATTGTCCCCCAAGAGGCCTCACAAATGCTCTGCCAGGGGTACCAAAAGAAAAAAACACAGCTATGAGGAAGATCCTAGGTTCTCTAAGCATGTTCAGCAAGAGTCTTTTCCTATAACTGGATTATTTTTAAAAATTACATATTAATACATTGCTTTCAGAATGAAATACTGACTTGATTTGATGGGAGAAGACTAAAATTTCATAGGTGTTTTCCAAAGAGAGATTTGAATGTTACTTGTTATCTTTATACTTTTTGGATTTAGTTGTGAAACCATGTACTTTGTCATTTGCAAGTCAAAAACAATATTTGGAAAATTAAAAGGTCAAGTTAAAATAAAGTTATATGTGTTTGGAACAGCACTTTACACTAAATGTCATTTCTTGAATCTTCAGACCTAAAGATTTTTTTGAAATATAAGTGGTTATAAATATTCTTATACATATTTTTCCTAGTGATGATCACAGCAAAATTTTGTTTATCTGTTTCTGCGATATAATTTCTTTAAAGTATTATAAAGTATTCATGAAAAATGAGCATGGAGATCAGAGCTTTTAAAAATTTGTATAAAATATTTGGGATATTCTGGCTTTTTACATGCATAAATTTGTATTTTACTTTTCTTTTTGGAGCAGCATTTTTAGAAAACCAGTAAGGAAAATGTAGATCTTAGAGATTACCATTGTTGTCAACACAAAATTTTACTGTTATGTTCCATGTGCCTATACTGTTTATTTCAAAAACGAGAGATTCATGGGCATGTTGTATTTTGTGGGATCAAGAACAAAATTGTGGTGGATGATTCTACACCTTAAATATTTCTTTGTAACACTGCAAGCTCTCCTTTGAAACTGTCTGAGTAGAAAAGCAAAAGAAATATCTAAATACACTGTACCTACCATTTGGCCTTTTTTTCAGATTGTGATTTCACTAATAGATCAGATATTTATGATAATATTTTCTTATTTCAAAAGCATAATAAAAACGAGTTTCTAGTCATGTTTGGAAAAACATTTTTCCCCTGCACAAGGAATTTGGATAGATTATGAGTGGGCCTGTCTGGATCATGCTAAGATGTAGCTGGCATATAAAGGTGTGGTAAGCAGTCAAATAATTTACAAAAACCCAAACCATTTATTGAGTACTTCCAATGTGTTAGCCACTGTTTTAAGCACTTCCTATGCATTATCTTATTTAATACCCATAATAATTTGTATTATCACTATTTAATAGATGTAGAAACTGAGGCATCAGGTCCCACGGCTACTGACTGGGTAGCCAGTGCACTCCAGGGCCTCTAGTGAATTCCTGCAAAAGTGGGGAGCTGTCTCATGCTGGAGCCTGCTCCTCCCCTTTGTGCCTGCTCGGATCATCTGCTCGTGTAAAATTCAAGAGGCCCTCCCTTGGGCAGATAAAATCCTTTGGATTATGTTTCAGAATTCCAACTAGCATAGATGGAAATTTCGAAGAGTTTTCCCAGGACTCTGATTCTATCAAGACCACTACTTCCAGGCTAAATGGTTTAATTTGCTGTCTTTTGATCCAGGCTCCTCTTTGGGAGCCTATGTGTGGGGGAATGGGGAGAAGACTGGGGAGCACACTTAGCCCTGCCTTTCGCATTACCAAAGTCATGCTTTCCTAGTTGGGAGCTGAGTTCTTTCTGAAGTGCCTGCACCGTTGCCCAGTGATGATGAAGATGGTAACATCCATTTGGCCCTCACCTTCCTGGTTCTAATAGGTCTAATTCTGAAATGAATTATTGAAATGAAATAGTGTGAATTATTCTAATTCTGAAATTTACTGAAACGAAGTGGTACAAATTCAAGGTAGATATCTGAGTTTCTCATACTTCAAAGTTTGAGTCTTTTTTTTTTTTAAACTCTGTCAAACAATAGATTTGTATACCTGTTGCCAGAGCAGCTACCAGTAAGAGATGACTGGGATTTTGTCCCATAGCACAGAGAAATATTTGGTGGGAGGAGTGGGAAGATGTTAAGTAATGATAAAAAGACTGACGTTTATAACAAAACATTTTATTATGAAACTTTTTTATACCACCCTTTCCATGACCTCAAGTGTGCTGCCTAATTGGTAAACTGAAACAACACAGGTGAGGACAATACCAGGAGGTTATTAAGTGCTGACCTGAGGCTAAGGGCGCTGCATACTCTTGGAGTTAGAAAAGGAAGAACTCATGATGGGCTGGAGAAATCTGAGGTGGTTCCGAGGAACTCAGGTATGGGACTGTATGCGTTGGAATCAGCCTCTGCTCTTTTCAGGGAAGAAGCTGGGGAGTAAGGAAAGAGATGTGAGGCAGCTGCTTTATGTGGCTGCCCGAGGTACCAGCAGCTACCTAAGGCCAGTGCAGAAGCAAACACAAGCTGCCGCTAATGCATGTTCAGGGGAGGGGATCTGCAAGGGTGTCTGGACCTTCAGAGATAGAGATGCTGGGATTTGGGGCTGCACATGGCTCCTCTAAGTTAAAAACAGGGATTTTAGGGCATGGGGTTATACTTTAATAATTACTTCTTAACTCTAAAAACGAATCATCTGTAAGTTATTTCTTCTTAAAAGGTCCAGAGATTCAGGAAAAGTTTGTTTTTAAATAAGTATGTGTCATGCAGCACTGCCATCTGCTGGAAATAGTGAGACCACCTCCCCAAGTCAGCGATGCCTCCAGTTACGCTCAGTTGGACCAGGCCTGCCTTAGAAGGAACATTAACTCCTCTTCCCTCCCCAGTCCCTATTCATCACCCATCCCACATTCATCCTCTTCTTGCAAATACGAACATAGGGATAAAGATGCTGTGTTGTGATTTTTAGTATTCTGGTTGCATAGGTCACTTCTCTATCAAAGTAAATATGAATGATGATTTCAGTTGACTTGACTAGGGATAACCATAGGTAAAATTTAATGTGAAAAAATGTTTTTTTGAGCCCTCTGTTGCCTTCCTTGGGAACCCAGATTGTCCTTCTGGGGTGGGGGGACTATTCTTGGTCCCCTACTAATGTGTTCATTGATATGAGTTGATAAAGGATTAAGTTAAAGTGTGAGACAAAAATCTCAAACACATATCAGCAGTCAAGCTTCGAGAAGTGTTGAAACCCCTGTATCATTATACAGGGGAATTGTATGCTGTGTAATTTGGAAAGAAAACATCGTGCTTGTTATACTCTTTACAAATTGTGACAGATTTAGCAATTGAATTTACTTTAAGATGTAATAATTCCTATGAAATTGTGAGGGGATGCTATTTATTTATAACAACAATTGCCTTCAAAGGAGAGTGTGTCTTGTTAAAATGGACGGCCCTTTGGTTGAACCAAGCAACTTGATGAATTTGGTTATGGGTCAATGGGTCTGTAGCTGTATATGAAGTTAAGAGAGGACTGAGTTGCTCTGTTTAAGGAAAATGGTGGAACAGGTCTTAGTTCAGAAGGAGAAGAGTAGAGATAGGGAAGGAGGTGAGGCCCAGAATCAGGGCAGGAGGCAGGAAGAGCAAGAAATGGTTGAGGGTTTTTCCTGCTTTCCTTCTTTGTTTCTTTCTCTTTTTCTCTCAGTCCGCCTCTCATTTCTTTCTTTCCTTCCTTCTTTCTCCTCATCTTCTGTCTCCCTCCTTCAATGCTTTCTCCCTCTCTCATTCTTTAAAAAAAATGGTGACTATATGATATTCAACTTCTAAAGTTACAGATTCTTCTCTGCTGAAACCTTGTCAATAAAGGGTTTTATATACAAATGACCTGTGTGGTTTTCATTTTTGGTGTTGGTTTGGGTTTTATGTTTGTTGTTTGTTTTGGTGAGACTGAAGCATGAGGTTACTGGAGTTAAGGCAGTATGGAAAAGGGAAAGCATGTGAACAGACGTGAAGCTACCTGTAAACTAAATTAATATTCGGTGGAATTGGGGGCTTAGAGCCACCTTCCAAAGTGCATGGCTTGGCGCCTCAAGGCCAACCCTGGGGATATTAAGGGACAGGTGATCCCAGCCTACTTCTGGCTGTTACGTGAGTTGCAGGGACCTCCTCCCTTGCTGTCTTGTGTTGCTCTCCACACTGGGTGAAGGTACTGACTCTGGTTGATGTGTGCATGGGACACACCAAGGACGAGGGACTGGGTGTTCTGGCTTCTAACCGCTTGCTAGTTATTCAACCTCCCAAAGTAAGTTTGCTTCCTTACCGGGGACTTTATTCCAGTCTCTGGTTTCTCACATCCCCCTCTTATGCCGTTCCCTTGGATCGAGCCGCTTGATTTCATAAGCCGTTCTCTCCAGGGGTTTCGGAGTCGCGTTTATTCCTTTTCATACACCCTTCCAGGGAGTTTTGGGAGTCTCTGTGAAAGTGTTGGGTGACCTATGATTGTAGGACGTCTGGACTTCATAGGGTCCTGTGTAGCATTCTCCTACAATCTCTTTAAAGATCGGTCCCATCTTCCCACATCCTTCATTCCAAATTCTAAGACTATTTAGAAAATATTATCTAGTGGTTAAATGCTAGATTCTAGAACCAGACATACAGGGTTTGAATCCTTTCCCTACCTCTTATTAACTGTGTGACCTTGGGCTTACTTAATGTCTCTAAATTCCAGTGTACTCATATGCAAAGGGAAATGGCAAAATGCTTATCTATCGGGATTTTATAAGCTTAACGTATGTAATGCACTTAGCACAGCACCTGGTACATATTATATGTACCATATTATATGTACTGTGAGTTAGCTGTGGTGATTCACGTGTCACTGGAGTCTGTGTATGTGGCTGAACTAGCATCCTCTCCTTCCGGGCTTTGCTCCCGTCTGGTGGTAAGCTGGGGACGTGTATAGAGGAAACCGACCTATAAGCTCACTTCTGAATTCTTGGCTGTTCATCTCGTTCTTTCTTTACCCTCACCTTCTTTTACCCTTGACGGTAGAATGGAAGAAGCTTAGACAGGAATGGCTTTTCCTGAAGGATAGGAAAGGCCAGTGTGTTCAGTGTCTTCAGTGTTCAATCCAAGTGACATCAGTCCATGCTTGTCCTTCAGAGTGTACCCATGAGGCAGGCACCTGTGCGCTTCCATGTGGTGTGGCTTTCCCTAGACTTACACATTTTGCCTTCATTATTTCGTTGCTTACTCTGCCTAGGTGCCCTTAGGAAAGGAGATACTGAGAATTCTAGTTTATCACTTATAGAGGACCCCTAGGTTCAGAGCAGATATGGGAATATATACATGGCATTTCTGTGCATATTTCTGGTAATTGCATCTGTTTTTAAATTCACTTAAAATGAAGTACAGCAAAATGCTTTGTGAAGAAATTTATCTTAGTAAATAAGACACTGCCAGAAAGGGTGAGCGTTTTGTTTCAGGTCAGATAAGGTGTGTATGGCTTGATCACAGGAAAAGAGGAAGCTAAGGTGGAAAGGAAACCACATCTCAACGACCCAGAGAACCTTGGCTAAGAAGAGAATTACTGAGGAACGAGAGGCTGTGGTCCTGGGAGAGAAGTGGGGGAGAGGAGTGGAGGGAGTATTAGAGCAGAAAGTTAGGTGAGAAAAGACTGGACATTAAATATAAATCAGCTGTTTGGTAGGGAGGGAAAGAGGAAGGAAGGTCAGTTTTTGGAAAGCTGTTCCCACCTGCAGTGGGTGCCTGTGGGCTGCTTGTAATGCTGTTTCTTGATGTCTCTAATATAAACTTTTATCTATTAGTTCCCTGCTATGTTAAGTGAGGATTTAATTATTGAATTTAAAGAACTCCTTTTATTCCAGTTCCTCCTAAGTTTTGACAATTATGGCTCAATTTTTAGTTACTTAATTAGTTTTATAATTTATGATAGCATACTGAAAACTTTATTTCTTATTCCATCAAATTTTAACTATGTCTTTTTGACTTCCTTTATGTAAAATAAAGCTTTGTTTTGTTTTTGTTCTCTACCTTTCCCTTAACTTCTTTGTCTTTTCCAACTCAAATACTGTCAAGGTTGATAAGACTTTTGTTTGTTCTGTAACCATAATTACGGATCCAAAGTTGAAAAACCATAAGTGGCGTTTCTATTATGTAAACATGATTTACTCTACAGTCAATTAGAGTCATCTAACTGCATTTCTTTGGCAAGGTGAGTTAATTTGACCTTCAAAAGGAGACACCAAGATACAACTGAACATACAAGAAATTTATTAGGGTAACACCTGTAGGAGGAGATGGAAGGCAGCCGGGAGAGGCAGGGACAGCCACAGGGCTGTGAGGCAAGGCTGACTTCAAGTGCAAGAGAGAAGAAAGAAAAGTTCGGTGGAAGCACCTTAGGCTACAGAGTAGTTTTAAGAAAAATTCGGCAAGGGTGGTGGGAACACTTCAGCCCCAGTCGCCTGTTCTCCTAGTGAGGGCCTGAGTTACATAAGGGCCTGTGAGGCTGGTAGCATAGGTTGAGTGTTGTACCAAACAGTTTCTGAGAGCACCTTCGAGATTTGGGAAAGAGGCACCTTTTCCTTCCTGAAGAGTGAAATTACCCTGAAGGGCAGTTACAACCACTTCAGTGGGTATAGTTTTTGGTTGTCTAGCAGGCAAAAAAAAGAAAAAGAACTTGGGCCTGGTATCATAGAACTTAACTGGCCTACAGCCTGAGTTTATGTAAGCAGTAGGATTTGGACCTATTTTAGAGGTTTTGAGTCAATTGGTAAGTCCAGACTTCAGAGGTGGGGGCAGGATACTATGCAATGCAATTCAGGCAACTTTTATGAGACCTGTTATATATCACATACTATGTTATATGCCAAGAGATTCAAACACAAATTAGATACTCGAGGAATTTAAGATCTCCTGGCTTAAGCCTGTTAGCCTAATTAATTTTACTCTCTTTTTAAATTTTTCATATTGTAGATCAGTGGCTGTCAAACTTTGTCGCACAGTAGTATCACTGGGGAAACTTAAACATCATAATGCCTGGGCTCCACCCTATACCATTACATCAGTTCTGGGGTGGCACCCAGACATCAGTGTTTTCTTTTGTTTTTTTTAATTTCTCAAGTGATTCCAATGTGCAGCCAAGTTTGAGAATCAATGTTGTAGACCCTTACTACTCAAAATGTAGTCAGAAGGACAGCAACTTCATTATTACCTAGAAGCTTTGTTAAAGCACAGAATCTTAGCCTTTGGTGACATCTACAGTCAGAACCTGCCTTTTAACAAGGTTCCCCAGTGATCTGCACACACATTCAACCCTGAGAAGTGCTATGGTAGACCACGTTCCCCGGAGACTTCTCCTGTGTATGAGGCAGCTCTTGTCTGCTGATTACTGGAAACAAGTTAGTTGAAGCAAATCATCTTTTCTGACTCAGTCTGAGTGGTCCTTGAATGTGGGAATGTTCTAAATTGTGTGACGAATGTTGGAGTTACGTACGTTCAGGTAAAAGAACAGGGTGACTACCTACAGTTCATGCTCAGGGTCCAGAGACAGGCCTTGGGGAAGGGGGAAGGAGGGAGAGAGACCTGAACCCGAAAACCCAGTTTGTGAGTGTGAGGGGCTAAAGTGCTCCGTGAGTGCATGCATGTGTGTGTATGCGCGTGTGTGTGTGTGTGTGTGTATGAGAGAGAGACAGAGAAAGAGAGAGAGAGAGAGATCAATGTGTTTATGCAGTGGGCAACTCTGATGGATTCTGAGGAGACATGTGGAATTTTAGGAAGAGATTCAAGGTAACACTGGGTTAGCTCCTTCTGCCTTAGTTGATGTGGCCCCAGAGTTGTGAGTCAGGCTGACATTCTGAGGTAAGAACCTCCCCAAACCTCTGTTTCTACATTATTCTTGCTTATTCTTTCTATTATTTCCCCTAACCTTTTTATTTCAAGAGCTTCCACATAATAGGGTGAGTTGTGTCTAAATTTGGGCTATTAACTTTTACCTAACACATGTATAGTTTCTCTCAGGATTTCTGTTTACGAATGCATCACTTTGGGTGCTATACGTAGGCCCCACCCATAAATATATAGGTCCCACTTCTACAGGTTCTGGTTTGGTACATCTGTAATGGGACCTGGGAATTTGACTTTTAAAAAGCTTCACCGATGGTTCTGATTTAGGGTAAAGTTTATGAACCACTGATGCAATGGAGAGAGAGTGGACTGTAAATTAAGTCAGATCTGGTTTTAAATCCTACCACTTAGTAACTTAGTAGATTCTGTGATTTTGATAGTTTCTTAACTGACTTCTGAGCCTTGCTGTATTCATTGTTAGTGTTCAGACAGTTAAATAAGGTAACACATTCGAAATTTGTAGATACTGACAGGCATATGTAGGATAAGCAAGATTACACTGCATAGCACAGGGAAATATATACAAGATCTTGTGGTAGCTCACAGTGAAAAAGAATGTGACAATGAATATATGTATGTTCATGTATAACTGAAAAATTGTGCTGTACTCTGGAAATTGACACAACATTGTAAACTGACTATAACTCAATTAAAAAAATAAGGTAACATATTAAAGTACCTTATAATATAGTGGATGCAAAGCAGTTGTTTTTATATGGGCTTTTACCATTGCAGGATACACACACACACACACACACACAGGCTGACCACATAGGTAATCTGGTTGTCTTCCAGTGTCTAGGTCACTCCATGCCCTTTTATCATATACTTTTGTCACTTTAAATTCGAACTAGTTCAGTTCAAGGCCTGTAGACCTCACAGCAGCTGGTGAATAAGCTGGTGATGGCTTTTTCAGGGGCTGCATGGTTTCACTGGATATAGGTCACTACTTTAGTCAACACAGCCATCTTTGGCGCTTCATACACTTTCACAAGCCACGATACCTCTGGTCGTTCTACCTGTTTTTGAAATTGTCTGGATTACAGCTGGTAGCAGGTGCTACAATGTGAATATAACCTCTTCCCTTGTTCTGCCTTTCATACACCACCCCCTACTAGGCCGCCCTCCATGATGCTTAGAACAGACCTGAAGGAATGAAGATGAGGAAGCAGAGAACCAGACCGAGAAGATACAGCTCCTGAAATCCCAACAGAAAAAGTTTACTGGGGGCTTCCATAATGACTAGAGCTAGAATGACTAGCTCCTTTTTGAAATACTTTTCCTGCCTCAGAGAAATGTATGGAGTGGGAAAGAAGGCACAATTTGAATTTACATACCTTTTGGTGTTCTTTTCTTGATAATTTCATCCCTGCACCTTGCAGACCATGTGCTTCCAGGGAAGTCAACTTTCTCCTTATTCCTGGCTTGCTGTGTCAGCTATGTCTCAGGCCTAACTAATGAGCGTGGTACTGTCCTCCCTGGCTATGATTTGAAAATGAACATGTAACCTAAGATGGTTCTATCAGACTACAAGCCTGGACTTCTGAGATGGCTGAGGGAGGAGGTAAGCTCTTTTCCACCACACAGAGGTAAGAGTGCACGTGGCAGCCATCTTAGGATCATAAAGGTAGTTTTCTCAGAATAGAGCCAAATTTGATACATCAGCTGAGAAGCAGAGATAGTGATTGTGTCTTGGTCACACTGCTTTGCAAAGATTGCAAAGTTTGCTTGAAAACAAGATTTACTTTTGTTTCTTATGGTTTAAAGACAGCTTAAGTTGGGTTTTCTATTATCTGTTATTTGCAATGCATAGCATCCTATATACAAATATTTCCTCAACAATTTAAAAGAGATATGGGTCATCTGAATTGAAGGGCTGAATGATGCTAAGTGACATACAACACTTTCAAAAGCCAAAATGCTCAGGTATAGGATGTGAAAGGAATGCCTTAAAATGGCATGTGTGGAAGAACATACAAATAAGAAGATAGGAAGTGGATATTATTATTTTGGCTACATTAAGTGTAGTTCATAGAAAAGAAGAATCCTAAAACCTCACTTTAGATATTAAGTTAAACCCTGTGCACAAACCATTAGAAGAGGATAAAGACAATTTGGAGAGAATTCAAAATAACCATGATGGGGAGGAGACTTCAAAATGTCTTATGGGGTGGGTGAAAGAAAATGGCATATTTAACTTAAAGAAGTTTCAGGGGACATAGGGCAATTGTCTTCAAATACTTTAAGATGTGTGTGGTAGACATTTGGTTTTTGGCTACTCAGAATCACTTGACTTCCAATAATAGCCAGGTGTATTTGGCGATTCATTTGTTTCTTCAAATTTATCTGAATTTAGTGCTGCCCCTGGACTATTAAATCAATCAGCCATTGTATTCCCATTTTTGCTTAGGTTGGTTTGAGCTAAGTTTTCTGATCTGCAATCAAGAGTTTTAACTGATACAAAATGTCACCTCTAGAAAGGATTAAATCTTTGAGGTCCCTAAGGACTGACCAAAGTGTGTAAACTACAGGCTAGAAGTCTTCAGTTAAATGGAAGAAACACATTTCTAAGAATAAGGACCATTTAAAGATGAAATTATCATTTAGGAAGATAATTCAAGCTTCAAGTTTTGATGGCTAATTGACAAAAGTGAATTTGGAGGTCTTTTTTAAACCCAAGAGTCTATGAAAGTATTTCTAAATAGTTATAAATTGTAGGAAAGCAAGTACAATTATTGACAAAACTTTAAGTTAATATAAATATTAATTTTAGTTCAGTATTATACAGCTGTATTTTTCATATGCTGATTTTAGTTTCTTAGTATGACTTCTTATATATTTCAGTATTTTAATATCATTTAATTGACTTTAAAATCTAATGTTTAAATACAGAGGTTTATAGTTTTATCTTTGTTTTGATACACAACTGTAATTTTATTGCATGTGAAATCTTTACCTGGGATCATAACCTTAATCATAACATTATTTCCAACAGGAGAAAATGACTTGCTGCAAAATAAAATATTTGCTGCAAAATAGAACATATGCTTCTACTGATAGGTCAGAACTTCAGTCCTAAATTACTGAAATACTTGAATAAAGACTGTTCTTGCTTACTCTTTCTTCTTGGATAAACAAATGAAATGAGCAAAATAAACAGAAACAGCAGGGATGTAAATAAAACAAACATTTAAAAATTTAATTCATGAGATACACTGCAGTATTTATGTTTGAATATGCATAGAAAAAAATATCTGAAAGGATACATATCAAACTGTCAACAGTTTACCTTGGTAGGGTGTATGGAACTGGGGTACAGTGAGGGGAGCACTCTTACTTTTAAATTCATATAGTTCTGTATTATTTGAGATTTTACAATGAGAAATTATTTTTATAAAAATCAAAACCATAATAGAAATTTTTAAAAATAAAAAATAGTAACAAAAAGTAAAAAAAATATGCATATACACAGTAGTTTTAAGAACTACATTGGAGGTAAAGGAGAATTAAATCATATGGCACATTCTTCCACTAATACTGTGGTGGTAAATACAATTGTGTAGTCTATAATCAAAGAAACAACACTGAAGAATCCACTTCTAGCAACATCCCGATTTAAAAAGTCCTCTGGGATAAAAGCCCTTAAGCAGAGATCCTTCAAGGTGGGTATTAAAACTGCAAACAGGGCTTAACTATTCCTAGAGGATCTACAGGAAAACATACCAATCTGAAAACTTCAGACAAAAGGAAAAACTTCACAGAGGTAACTTTGGAATATTAAAAGTTAACCAAAGGCCATAAATTATGGGCAGACCGAAAACTAAATCACTGAAATCTTGGTAATCTAAGGATGTAGGTTAGAGGCATCCGCTTTACCCATTGGTTTATAATTTCTCCCAATTTCTCAATTAGTCTGCTTCTTACCTCAATAATTTTAACCTAAAATACTGCAATTTTAATTGGAAGGAATAAAATCAATTCAATCCAGATTCAGTTTACGTTTATTCTAGTTAAAAGAACTAGAAAAACTTGAGACTAATTATTTTCCATTATTCATTTTTTTCCCTCATCACTACTTCTAGCTACTTAATGAACATTTTGGGAGATAATACTTTGGATTTTTCATCGGTCCCTAAAGTTCTATATTTGAGGAAATTTTTCTCTCATGTTCTAGTTTTTTCTCCTTTTATTGAAGTCATCAAGGATGACAAGCTTTTTATTATGATGTTTTTTTCTTCCAACAAAAAGCATTCTTTAGGTAACTATCAGGTTGATGGTTAAATATCCGCATCAAAGTCAGAACATCTATAACTAGAAGTTTTCATCTTTTGCAAGTTACGTAGTTAAGAGCTTAACTAATATAATTTTACACTCCTGAAAGAGTGTTCCTGACTTAGGTATCAAAGGCTTATGCAGAATTATACTCACTCATAACATGGAAAATTTGACAAAATTTCATCAGAAAATTATTATAAATAGGAGAGATAAGAGATTACAAAGTCACAATGACCATATGATTTTTAAAAGTTACAACAGCTGAAATTTTGCTGTTTCTCAATGGATTACTATAGTTTAATTAAAGAAAAAGCAAAAGATTCATCATAATGTATACAAAGCATGTAGCATGATGCGTGGTACACAAAAAAACATTCAATAAAAGTTAGCTCTATAATGAACAATGGATTAAAACAATAAACAAAAATATAAGAACCCAAAATGGAGAGAGAAGCTTAGATCTAATATCCTAGAGTAAGTATTTAAATGGAAAGTCGAAGCTCACAGAGAGCAGTAAGAAATTCTGCATTTTCTGGATCTATCTTTTGGGCCCTCTCGTAGTACTCAGCAGCTTGCCTCTTTTCTCCCTCCAGCTTGTAAACAAACCCTAGGGCACTTAAACTCTGCACATCTGAAGCATTGTGACCAAGCCTCTTGGTAGCCAGTTTCTTCAGAGCACTTGTCAGTTTGGCACGCAGCGATGACCTGTCTTTGACCTTTAAGGCTTCTAAATAATGGTGGATGGCAGTATTTTCTGATTTACGATGAAATTCCTGAAAGCGGCCATAGTGGTAGTGGATTTGATGTTTGTGGTCATCAGTTATGTTCTCCAGACGAAGAGCTTTCTGAAAAATGTCTTCAGCATTGCTGTACTGGCCTCCCTCAGCATACATGTTGGCCAGGTCTGTGTAGGCAAATGCAAACATAGAGTCTCGCTCCACAGCTGATTTGAAATGAAATATAGCAGATGTAATCAGCTCGTCAACTTTCAGTTTATCCTTTCCTTTAGGTCTGTTGCGAGTGGCCTTCTTGATTTGGATCATTTGTGCCCTATAGCAAAGTCCCATTTGGTGATGCAGGAAAGAAGAGGTTGGTGTTGCCTCCAAGGCCTTTTTCAAAAGTTCAAGAGCTTTGTCCCAGGAATTTTTCCTCCTGTAGAATTTGGCTGCATAACGAAGGACATAAGGCTGGGATGCTATTTGGCCCAGGATTTCTTCAATGTACTTTTCCCCTTCAGCTTCTGCATGTACATCTTGAAGCTTCAGTGCCAGAAAAACCTTAATGTAGGAATTATCTGGATTCAGGGTAACAGCTTTCCTCAGGGGGCCCAGAGAAAAGCTCTTTATAGACCCTTCTCTGTCAGAGTCATCCAGCCGATACACCGTGATGGCATAGCCAATGTTAAATTCTGGATTGTCTGGTTCCGCTTCCAGAGCCTTCTCAAAAGCTGCTTTAGCCTTTTGGTAATACTTTCCTCCAAATTTCAAGAGTGCCCACCCTTTCTCACAGTCAATCTCTGGACGCTCCAACTTGTAGTTAGAAGGACTGGACAATTTCTTACAGACGTTCCCTACTTTGTCTATATAATTCTGAGCTTCTTTAAGCTGGTCCATGTGATAATACACCCAGGCGTAGTTTCCCCAGGTGACCAGACTTCGTACTTCTACTTTGTCTGAGTGCTCTAGCTGTATTATTTCTTCTGCTTGTTTCAAGCACTCTAAGGCATCTTTATTTTGGCCCTTTAGGTGTTTCACATAGGCCAATAGGTTATAAAGAGTGAGTCTGGATTTTGTGGTAAGAAATTCAAGCTGTTGCCCAATTGTATCTTCCACATCAAACAGATCGATGTCTTCCTTAAGTAAATTCCATGTAAAGTGACATTCTAACTCCAACAGAATGGCCTTCAAGGAGTCCTTAGGAATTTCACTGTCAAAGATAAAATCCTTTTTTAATTTTTGAAGAAATAAAGGAAATAATAAATTTTTAAACCTTAGAGTTCTTCTTTAATAAGCAATTTTATCTATTTGATCTAACAGTTAAAGTACTAGGCTACTATAATTTTATACTAGTTTCCTCTGCATACATTTGTGTCCTAGAAATATTTCATTAAAATCACATTATTTGTTCCAAAGCTAATTCTGGAAAGATGACAGCATTTTCTATGGTACAGGGTATCTATTTCCTTTTGGCAGTCACTGATCCACAAGGACCACCTGTTTTTAGAGAGAGGAATTTAAAATATTTTATGTACTAGCCTTGAAAATTAACTATAATAGATGTGCACACAGTTAATAAGTAACATAAAAAATCATTTCTGTATTGTGAGTAGTAAAAGGAAAGAGGTGAGAAATAAGAAGTAGTAGTACAGGAGACAGAGAAGCCACATGAATATATAATTTTTGCAGAGAAAGAAACCCCACCGAGAAAAAAAACATAGATCAGATAGGAACAAATATACCGAGAGATGAGAAGTATACATTTGATATATATATAAAGAGAATAACAAAGATTTAGAGAAAATGGGGAAAAGGTAAAAGGAAGCTTAGTAGGTTTTGATTTAAGTGTCGCATCCTTCTGACCTTTAGAGTTGTGGGCAAAAATAAAGGCTAACACCTATCATTAACTTCTCAATGCCCTTAACAGTCACTTCACAAATACTTGTTCAACTTCCTTTGTGCCAGACACAGTGCAACCTTGATAGGGCCCATTGGAAACACTGTCTCTAAAACTAGGAAGATAAAGGAGGAAGAAAGGGATAGGAAATATTTATTCACTACTGGGAGGCTCTTATGTGCCAGATCTTCAGAATAACCCTGGGGATGTAACTGTGAACAAGACACAGCCCTGCTTATATACATCTTATAAGTAAACAGTTACAACTCAGCATTCCAATAAAGTTCCACGGAAGTGACTTGGGAAGGGTAGATAGTACAGTGTTGTGGACATCTGTGGCTTTCACTTGGTGGAACAACATCTGCCCCTACTCTCAGTCCATGTGATTTGAGACAGGCTCTCTACCCTTTCCTCCAGTGTGTAGGAAGGCACACAATATTCCAGCCATTCCCTGGTCCCAGTGATCTTTAGTCAAAGAGAATTCAATTAAAATATAATTTTGCTGAAGTGGGGCTTTGCTGGAAGTATCTCTCTTCTAAAAATTTTAAGCTGGTAGGATATAACCTGGAGTTGCTGGTGACTATCTTTCCAGACTTTTGAGGAGAGCTTGCCTGAGAAAGAATCAAACAAAGAGGAAAGCAGAGCTTAGGAAGAAAGACAGATTGCTTGAGATATTGTCTAAATACCAGGATCCAAGTATTGCCTGGAACACCTTGTCCATCTCTGGACTCCTATTTTCTTAAGGAAATAATCTCTCCCTCTCTTTTTGCTTAAGCTAGTTTGAATTGGGTTTCTACTGTCTACAACTGACAAAATGCTGACTAATATATCTAGTTTTGTTTGTTTCATGGATGGTAGTGGTAAGGTAGTTAGGAAAGACTTTCTAAATCTACTGTTGGGAATAATTAAGGGTCTCAATGTCGCAGAAAAAATTTACAGAAAAAATTACTTAAGGCTTCTCTCAAAGAGGGAAATGCTCTAATTCGGGGATGTACAGTGTACAATGTGTGTGTATTTCCCTTTCTGCTGCACACAGGACCCTCCCCTTCTATGTATGCCTATACACATGTATGTGTGCGTATATATATATATGTTTATGGGGACTATAGAAATATTTCTATCAATAAACATTTATGGATCATCTCATGTCATACATGTGCGGTCATATGCTACCTGTAGTGAATATAATACTGAGCAAGATAGAAAAAGGACTTTCTTCATGGTAATTCTAATATAGGAGAAGAGAGAACAAAAGGAGCTGACAGAAAATAAACATGTAGGTAAATCAAAGGACAACATAATTCCAGATAGTAGTAAGTATTAAAAAAATAAAAAAAGAGTAATGAGATTAAGTGATGGTGGTGATTGGGGTGGGGTCCTTTAGTTATGAATGTTAAGGAATAGCCCTTGTAGAAAGGGGCAGTTGAATTCATTCAACAATGAAAAGAAGGCTGTCATAAAAGATCGGAGGGCAGAATGCTCTAAGCCAGTGCTTCTTAACCAGGGTGATTTTGCCCCACAGGGGACATCTGGTAATGTCTGGAGACAATTTTGGTTGTCACTACTGGAGAAATGCTCCTAACATCTACTGGGCCAAGGCCAGGGATGCTACTAAATATACCAACAAAAAGAATCATCCAGCCCCAAATGTCAATAATGCTGAGGCTGAAATGTCAGTATGTCAGTAATGCTGATTTGGGCTGAGGGGCCAGCGAGTACAGAGGCCCTGACAAAGGCAAAGTTGGAGTGTTCCCAGGGAACAGAAGCAAGGAAAGTGTGGCAGAAGCATAGTAAATAAAAAGGGGAGTAGCGGGAGACGAGGCACAGCAGTAGGCGGGGACAGATGATGCAGTTTGGTAGGCCATGGTAAGGAATATAAATTTTACTCTAATTGCAATGGAAAACTACTAGAGGAAGATTTTTTAAGGAGGGAAATGGTAATGTTAGATCTTGGTTTAAAAAATCCCTCTGGCTGATCTGTAGAGAATAGAAGATAGGAGGTCAAGAGAGGAAACTGAGAATTGGTGGGAAAGCTATTTATTTTTAAAATATTTATTGAGAACCTACTATATGCAGAGCACTGTTCTAAGTGTTGGGAATACAGTAGTGAACAAAAAGGGAAAAAAAAATCCTGACTTCATGTAGCTTACATTCTAACATGGCTGGACTGTAGGATATGCCAAAAAGGATCAAAAAACATGAAAAAACAGAGTATGTGAGATTATAATAAGTGCTAAGGAGGAAAAGTAAGCAGGGAAATGAGAGGCTAGTGGGGGTCTGGGAAGTAGTTTATAAATTTAAAGAGCAAGGCCAGAGCAAATCTCCCTGACAGAGATATGAAGGCAGCAGCTGTCAGTAGCAATCCAGAATTCCTTCAGAGGAATCCAGAGAAAGATGATGCAAGCTTACACTCATGTTGTAGCAGAGGTTTAGTGAGGATAGGATGGTTATATTTCAAAGGCAGATCTGACGGGTCTTTCTGATGGATTGGGTTACAGGGAGGGCCATGAGGGAAAGAGGGAATCAAGGATGATGCCTATGCTTTTGATCTTAGGAACTAAGTGGGTAAATGTTAATTCTGAGATATCTATTAGACACTCAGGTGAAGATGTCAAGTATGAAGTCGGATATTAATGAAGAAAATTCTGGAGATGAGTAATGAAGTTAAAACTAAGGACATAAAATTGAGAGTCATCAGCATGCAAATGAATTTTAGAACCATCAGATCTAAAATGAAATTACCTAAGGAGTGAGCACAGACAGATAAAAAACAGGTATTTCAGGTCAAGCAGAGTAGAAAGACCACAAAACGAGGCCAAGAAAGAATAATCAGTAGGGGAGCAGGTAAACCAGGAGACCCGGTAGACACTAGCCACACATGGCCACTGATCACTTGAAATGTGGCTAGTATAACCAAGGAACTGAATTTTATACTTTATTTACTTTTAAGTCATTTAAATAGTCACATATGACTAGTGGTTACTATAATGGGACAGGACAGTTGGAGACACTAGGCCTACGGAGTTTAGTGGATAAAGAAGCCTCAAGAACAACAAGTTAGATCTCTCCTTTAACTTGAAGCTTTTGCTATTTTTTTCAAGGTGAAGAGCTAAATTAAAGGACAAACAAGGATATGTTTAAGAAAACAACTACAGATTCAGCTCATTAGTATTAATGTTACATTTCAATAATATACTATCTAGAATCAGATGAGAACTCAAAAAACCAAACCAAACCAAACCAAACCAAATCCAGCCCACAAAAAGCTAAGGCTACCATTCACTGATAGTTTACTACATGCCAGGCAGTGTGCCAAGCACTTTATACAAATTACATTTACTTTTTAGAACAATCTGTTATTATTTTCACAATTTTATGGATTAAATTACATGCCCAGGGTTACTGTGCTATAAAGTGGTTGAGCATAGATTCAAACCTAGTTCTGCCTGACTCAAACAAAAGCTATGCCTTTCAACTGTAATACTATACCAACTCTTTAACATAAAAATGGGAGGGTTTTTTTTTTCAGAACAGTTTGCTTTAAAATAAAAATAGGATATACCTAATTACATAAAAATCACTTTGCCTGGGAAGGCCCTAAAAGGAAAATATGAAGGGATTTTAGGACAGCTTAAAGAGCAGGTAAGAGGTCTGTGTGACTGCCCATTGGAAAGACATGCCACATATTTAAAGGTCTCAGGTTAAGAAAACAATGGTTTCAAATATGAGCCCTCAATCTAAAGTCACAGGATTCTACACTGTTTTGAGATGGAGCTCCTTTTCACTAGGACATGCTGCAGAGCAGCAGAGAGATTTATTTATTTAAGGATTAATGATTCTTTCAAATAACAAAAGAGCTGGGTAAAAAATGTATTATAAAGGAAGGGCAAAAATCTTAGTTATCAAACATACAATTATCATCATTATTAATATAAGGGAATTAAAATACCTTTCCCCATAATCCAGTGAAAGACTTTCTGATGTATATGCTGATAATCTTTCAAGGTATTTCCTCTGTCTCTGATCTCTCCCCTGAATTCCAGACTTAACCTAATTTTTAGTTTACAACTTCAATTGTAAGTTCAGCTGGCATCTCAAATAAATATATCCAATACAGAAATCTGGGTTCCTTAAGCCTGTCCCCCTCCCACCCCCCAGTCTCCCCCAGCTTGTTTGGTACCTCTTAGTTCCACAAGTCAAATAACCTAGGCGTAATCTCCTTTCCTTCACTCAATCCCGCATCCAATCCAGTATGAAGTCCTGTTAATTCTACAACCCAAATGTATCTCAAATCCATCCACTTTTCTCCATTTTCACTGCTATTTTCCTGATCTAAACCACTATTACCTTTCCTTTGAGCTTGGGCAAAAATCTGGTCTCCCTGTTTCCACTTTTTGTCCCATATAGTATTAGTAAACCTCTGAAAATAAAAACCAGATTACATCAGTCCCCTGGTTTAAAATCTCCCGATAGCTTCCCAATACCCTTAGATTGTATGCTAGCCTTTGCCATGTCTTACAAGTCCCTGAAGGAGCTGGACTCTTCTAATCATCCAGCCTTCTCTCATCGTACTCTCCTCCTCATTCACTGTGTTTTAGACATACTGACCTTCTTCCTATCTTGAATATATCGAGTTCAAAGAGTTTTACACTTGCTGTTTTTACTCTACTTGGAATGCTCTGCTCCTAAAACTTTGTATGACTAGCTCTTTCCTTTAACCCAGCTCAAATATTCCCCACTCAAGAAGCCACCTGTGGCAGTTATCTAAAATAACCCCCTCTATTCTAGGTCACTCTCTTAGCCCATTACATTATTTTATTTTCCTTATAGCTCTTACCAATTTCTCAGTTATGTTGATTATACACTCATTTAACTATTGGTTGTCTATTTCCCCCATTTAAATGACGACAGGGACTTTGTTCTGCTTTTATTTTTTCACCTCTGTGTGCCCAGAATCTATTATTTCAGGCATTTAATAGAAGCTCAATAATAAATATGTGTTAAGTGAATGAATGAATGAATGAATGAATGCCCTTCCGTACTGATAGCTTCTGGCATTTCCAGCCCAGAGGCATAGGCCTAGCATTTAAAAAAAGCACCTGAATTTTGGATGAGGGAATTCCTGCTAGTTCTTCCCATCCTGCTAATGGCTCCAAATTTTCTCCCACTTCAGTCTTCCCTATCCTATTTGTTTCTGGCATGCTCTCTCTCTGGCTCCATGTTTAGATTTTGAAATTAAGTTTTGGACTGTTTCCTATGTTGCTGACTGGGAAACATGGGATGACTGTCCCTTGGCAGCTGTTCCCTTTTGTGTAAATGCACCAAAACCACAGGCAAGACATGCAATGCCCTTAACAGCCTGCCCAGATCCACTACACCCGTGAACAAGACCGGCTTACCAGCCCTCTGCTCCTGGAGTAAAATGAACATCTGCCTCTGCCGTAGAGCAATGAGGAGGGAGGGCTGCCTCAGGCATCACGAATGTGGTTGGGAGATCTCAAAGTGCTTGCACACACCCTGTGGAATTTATGCACAACTAGACACTATGAGAAGTTTTACTTTTTACACATTGTCTCTAGGAAGCTGAAAGAGAGAGGCTATTGTGTCTGCAGAGACAACATTTATCTCTAAGTAATTTTACTTAATTATTATTATTTTTTTGCCAAGAAGGAGCAGTCTTTCATTGTCCTTGGGAGACAGTTATTGGCCAATAGGGTCCACCCCTCTTTCAGCCCATCCTGCATCCACATACAGAGCACCTGCCTCTTCCTCCTTGTTTCTTCTCTTCCTGAGACCTCCCACCTCCCTCCCTTCCTACAAATGTTAGAAGTGAGGCATTAACGTTTTTTTTTAAACTTAGGATAGTGAACGTTTGCAAATGTTATGTGCTAGGCAGTCAAAGAACCCTTTCCACAGTCCTAAGAGATAGATGCCATCAATTTTTACGGATAAGAAACAGACTCACCGAGTTTAAGCAACTT
Organism: Vicugna pacos; assembly: GCF_048564905.1. Lineage (NCBI taxonomy): Eukaryota > Metazoa > Chordata > Mammalia > Artiodactyla > Camelidae > Vicugna > Vicugna pacos. The sequence goes on along the minus strand of NC_132997.1, from coordinate 68,335,187 downwards.
TGCTTTGGGTCATCCAATTAGTAGTAGGTGGTCAGAATCAGGATTTAGAACAAAGGGCCTTATGGGCTTCAGGAGCCCAAGATCCGAACCCCCCACTCTAACTTCCTAAATGCGGACAGTTCGCTAACCACGTGCCGGGCGGGGGGCAGATAAAATAGGGGAGCCAAGCCCCCCCATTCCCAAACCAGTAAGGGAGACAGAGAAAGAAGGCTCCTAACACGGCGGATGGGGCGGAACCAGAACAATCTGTCCACGTACAAAGGAGGGACGAGACCAGACCCAGGCATGAGAAAGGCAAAATGGCAGGAGCAGGCGTGTGTGACGCGGGGGCTGCGGCTGCGGAGACCCGGCCACGCAGGGGCCGCCCGCACCGACCCCGGGGGCGGCGGCCCCAGGAGCCCCAGGGAGGTGACAGGCCCGCGGGGCGCGTCGCCCGGCCTGCCGGCCCGACAGTCCCGACCTTCGACACCGGGAGGATCGGGACCCACCGGAAGGGTCCCCTCGGCCTCCCTCCTCGACAGACCCGCCTCCGGCCACCCCGCACCCGGGCGCGGCTCCCAGGGAGCGTCCTCCAAAGCGGACGCCGGGCGGCAGGGCTCCAGGGGCTCGGCCCCTCCAAGGGCCGCAGCGCCGCGGAGGAAACAGAACAGCGGAGACACGCGGGTCTGAAACAAAGGCCACAGGGAGCTGGGGAGGAGAAGCCCTTACCTCATGACTGCTGGGCTCTGCGGGCCGTCCTGCGAAGCGCGGGTCCCCTCAGGCTTTCTCCTCAGCACCCGGCTCCTGCGCGGCTGAGCGAAGGCGCGCGTGCGCGTGCGCGCGCGCGCGGGGTCCGCAGCGCTACGGCCGCGCGCAGGCGGTTGTCTTTGTTAAAGGCAGGGCCTCCGCGGGAAAAGGAAACTGGAAAGTGAATCTGATCTCTGACTAGGCGGAGTCCAGCTTCAGCAAACAGAAACTTCTGGAAGAGTTGAGTGAGCCCCGGCCGGCGGGCTGAGGAGCCACGGCAAGAGGTTTGCACCCCGCGGGGGGTCGTTCAGGGTGGAATTTGTAGCTGGGCCTCGGGACTTAAGTCTCCACCCGCACTTGCTTCGCCGAGTCCCCGTGCCTCTCCATTAACTTTTTTTGGTTGTTGCTGTTGATTTACATTTTAATTAAGATGACAGGAGATTGTTCAGCGTTATTTTTATTGGGTGGCAGTGATGCTCTTTCCAGCCTTCTGCATCCTAAGTTGAAGTCTGGATTCAACAAACACAAATGCAATGCCGTGCGCTTGTGCCATAATTTCCAATGAGTAAATCTAGAGAAATTTGGGGTTCAGAATGTATATACATTGAAAATTGATAGCTATTGCCAAATAGCTTTGCAGAGAGCTGTGTACACTCCCACGCACAATTATATGAAAGTGCCCTCGCCAACCGTGCTTCCTGTAATAAGATCCCAATAAAGACGGGGTGGTATTAGGAGTCTAAGCAGAAAATGTCAAATGCCCATACACTAAAATTTTGGTCCCCGTCGAGTTCAATCATTCACTCAACAAGTTTTATTAAAAACTGCTGAGAGCGAGACGTTGTTCAAGGCCCTACCAACGTAACGATGAATAAAACAGACAAGGGACAGTCCCTACCTCCTCACAGTCTTCTGCATTTTGTCTCTGGTTATGCAGAGAGAGTCAATTCTCAAACTTTGAGAAAAAGTGCTCATCATCAAAAAGCTGAAGAGACACCGGCTATCACTTTTCACCATCCTAGTGACTTTGCCTGTTAAATGAATGGACAGCGATGTACAGTTTTGTTTGTTTGTTTTTTTATTGTGTGGCCATTAGTTTAAAAAACGCTGACTGGTTTATCATTCAGTTTTGCCAGAGCTGTAGTGAGTTGTGCATTTGTGATTTTATTACTCTTATTTGTTTGGAGTTAACATCTAGTGTGGGCGATAAAGAACAAATAAAACTTGAGATGTCAGACAGTGCTGTGGAGAAAAAGCAGAGAGATGGTTGGAGTGCAGGGTGATTTGCTATCATAAAGATGTTGGTGAGGGAAGGTTTCAGGGAGAAAGTGGCGATTGAGCAAAGATCTGAAGGGGCTGAAGGAGTAAACACTGTGGATATGGGGCTAGGAAAGAGCATTCCAGGCAGGGGAAACAGTAAGTGCAAAGGCCTGGTGGTGGCAGCATACTTGGCATACACAGATGCAGTTGGAGTGGAAAGAGCAGAGGAAAAGTCATAAGAAATGAAGTCGTAAAGGCGATGCAGATGTGGCGGGCCTGTTGGCTATTGTAATGTTTAAGGAGGAAGCCACATTTTAGAAAAAGTACTGAACAGTTTATATGAAGGTAGAAAAATAAGCCCAGAATTTCTTCCTTTCCATGGATGTAGAAAAATTTAATAGCGCTCCAATGTTTGAAAAAATTTCTAGTGTGTTGATCATGTTTTTTTCTTTCTTGTTCCAACTTACTTCCTTCCCTTTCTTTTAGCTACATCTGGGCCAGGAGATAGTCTTTGATCATTAATGTTTAAATGGACAGCAACTGAACAATCAATGATAAAAATCAAAGGGAAAAAAATCCTGCTTATCTACTTAACATTGTTTAGGAATTCTGATTCAGAGTGACAAAAACCATCTGTAAAAATTTTAAAGGAATATACATTTTCAGGATTGAAAAGAAACAAAGACCTGATTGTTGAGTAGGTGTTGAACATGCTGAAATTACTTGATGGAATTGGAATATAAGTCATTTTTTCATAGACTGTTGGATTGGGTGGATTCTTGGGAAAATTAGTAGTGAATTGTCTTTTGGATTTATTCTTACCAACATGTAGAACAGCAGCTAGAGAAAAAGAGAAATAGAAAATGATACATAGAAACTGATTAAAAATCTGATTAGGCAATGGAAACTTCAGTAATATCTGTTCTGAGGAATAGATATAAGCCAGTTTCTTGACTGCTATTGACATTTGGACTGTGGAAAGCTGTCTAGTACATTTTAGAAAGTTTAAGCGGCAACCTTGCATATATCCACTAGATGTCAGTAGCACCCTGCAGTTGTGACAAACGAGATTCTCTCCAAATGTTGACAAATTCAACCTTTTTTTTTTTTTTTGGCCCCAAGGGACAGAATCCTCCTCTTCCTTCTACCCCTTACTTCTTACCCACAGTTGAGAATCCTGTAAGTAATACCTTCATGTATATACTGAATTTATTTGAACTAGTCTGCACAGCATAGCCTGTAGGAGACAGGAGGTGGACTTTAGGTAGGAAAGGAGAAGTTGAATACAGATCTAGGGAAGTCAGAAATGGTACTGGAGTTCAGGAGGAGCCTGGGTGAAAGAACTGATATCCAGGGAAATGTCAGAGGAGGCCTGCTGCCTTCAGCATGGGACTCCAGAGTGAAGGTGGCTGGATCACATTTGGTCTGGCTAGGGGCAAGATACAGAATTGTGGACACAGACTGAGAGTGGGCAGTTCAAGCTGGGGCAGGCGGTAGGGTAGAGGCTGTTAGTCCCAATTCATTTCCAGCTCTGGCAGCATCATGACAATGGAGACATTGGTTGTCAGGATAATCCCCAAGGAGGTGGACCCTGTGGTGATGTGTAGATAGCAGAGACCTGGACTGGGGCACTTGTAATGGTAGTGAATGGCAGGAACTGTGGCCTGGCCTAACTTAGGGTACATGAGAGTCACTCTCTGGGCACCTGGGGAGACTCTAAATAAGGACACCAGCTGAGGTTCTGTCAGTCATGTAAATGGTAGTAACAAGCTCCTGAAATTCAGCTGTCAATGTAAAGAGCCCTCTTGGTAATGCCTGGAGAGAATTCATGTGTAAGTTTGGCAGTAGCATTTCAATACCAAAGAGCATCTGTTTTCCTGGGTTTGCTGCTTGTTATTTTTCTCTGCAATCTCATCTGGGTTGTTCACATTTTAGTTTTACTGAGCTCCAGGAAGTGCAAAGATCTCTTCCAGAGTTGGGAAGAATGGAAGAGAGAGATGGTGTTAGGTTGTAAAACACACTAAGTAAATGTGATTTCTGGAGATTGTCAGATACACCTCACATAAACACAGTATATAATCCTGAGATTTATTTTGCATTAATGAGCTCTGCTTTCTGAGTGCAAATGATGTATAATAATACCTTGGAAGAATTGCCTAATCGGCCAATTATCCAACAGTTATATACTTTTAATATTTCTGACTTGGGGGAGTTGGCAGTGGTTAGACTTGTTTTAGCACCATACAGCCTCCTCCCCAAACACAAGCACTTTAAGTTATGTTTTTGTTAATCTGGTATGTCTCTTGTTTTAGTGACAAGGGAATTGGGAAGATTGCCTCTGTGTAACTCAGAAACCTGCCCCTCAATGATAAAATTTTTGCTTATTTAAATTCCTATAGAATTTCAGTAGAAATCCAAAGCCTTGCCCAATATTTCTGTGAATTCTTTGGGGACTTGTATTCTCTGTAGATTAGGGGTCCTTGCCAAGAAATAGAGGCAGCCAGAACCTGGCAAAGTTACCAAAAGGATTGTCCCCTAAAGACCCTGGGTGGGATTTGGCTGCACCAACACCTTGATTTCAGGCTAATGAAACCTATTTCAGACTTCAAGCCTCTAGAACCATGAAGATAATAAATTTGTGTAGTTTTAAGCCACCAAGGTTGTGGTAATTTATTAGACCCACAATAGGAAATTAATATATCCTCCACGCAAACATACAAGAATGAAAAGCAATCATGTTATTTCCTTATTTTTCTTTTAAAAATATTATTTGTTGTACATTACCTTTTAATACAATGTCATAATCAAAGGTGATTGTTACAGATGGTATCTCTCTGATCATTTAGCATCCTTTTCATACTTCCTGATCTAACTAAATCAACGTCAGCAAATGACTGAAGAAATAGTGCTTCAAACAAAATGGCATAGAACAAGGGAAACTGCTTGAAAGAACCTGACAGTGAATTAAATTTCAAACATCTTCATGGAGAAAGCCGACCTTTAATTGACTGTGTATTTGTTTTATTGTCGGTCTGTCTCACTGGATTGTAAACTGCATGAGGTTTAGGGAAAATGTCTGCTTTGCACACTAAAGAGGAGCAGAGTATGCCACCCCCAAGTATGCCACCTTGGCGTAGGATTATTGTGAGCTGTAGACAGTTGAGAAGAAGCAGATATAAGAAAAGCTCTCTGCCCTCCCCCACCTGCCTAGAAAAATGTCTCCCCTCCCCTCTCTACCAGGAAGGACAAAGTTAGTCATCTGAGAAACTCTAGGCTCTAATCAGCCCAAAGACACTAACAGAAAAATATACATAACAAGCCTTTTTAACTAGCTCTTATCTTCCATTAATTTCCCCCATATATTTGCCTTCGTACAATTTGCCATTTGGAAACTCAGAGTTCTTTGCCTTTACCTATCACTTCTCTAAAAATGTATCGCTTCTTTGTTAGGATGCTATGTAAGCCCAAGTTCTAACCACCCCTTTGAGTTACTCATCACTGGGTCCTCCCATGTGTGTGCATGATGCACATGTTAATGAACTTCTGTTTGTTTTTCTCTTTTTAATGTGCTTTTTTCCCCAGTCTAATTTGCAAGGCCTCAGCCAATGAACCTAAGATGGGGTAGAGGAAAAAGAATATTTCCTTCCCCTACATTACCATAGTATTTTTGGTATCTAGCACTGAAAACTATTCGTTGATAAAATGAATGAATTAGAGGGGAGGGTATAGCTCAAGTGGTAGAGCGCAAGCTTAGCACACACAAGGTCCTGGGTTCAATTCTTGTATCTCCTCTAAAAAAAAAAAAAAGAATAAATAAATAAGTAAGTAAACCTAATTATCCCCCGAAATTAAAAATAAATAAATAAGAAATTAAAATGAGTGAATTAAACATTTTATTTTCTGTTAAGTCCAGTGCTTTATTTGCTATAAATCTACTCAACAAGCTGTTTCTCCTACTATATAACAGTCACAGAGAAAGAGTTCTCTCTCTTCCTCTCTCTCTCTCGCACACAGACACATATATTCTGTTTCACTATTTCCTAAATACAACTAATGTTTTATCAGCTTTGAATAATTGTTCAAAAATTACATCATTACACTGAATTACATAATATGTTTCTGAAAGCAGCAAGCAGAGAAGATGGCTAGACATATTGACCTAAAATCAAATGAAATGTGAGAGTGGTCCATATTTCAGTGCCTAGAGAACATGTCCCACAGAGTTCTCTGAGTCAAGAGCCAGCCTCAGGGCCTGCTCATAATACTCCAGGGCTTCATTCATTTCTCCTTTCAATTTGTGGGTGAGCCCAAGGATGCTCAAGCTTTCTATATCTGATGCGTTTCTTCGAAGTTTCTTTGAAGCCAGTTTCCCCAAAGCAGTGATGCTTTTGTCCCTTTCAAATGATGCCTTTTCTATTTTCACTGCTTTTAAATAATGGCTGATTGCATCAACTTCAGATTTTTTATGAAATTCCAGAAATCGGCCATAGTGGGAATGTACTTGTTGCAGCATGTCTTCGTCGAGTGTTTTCAAGGATAACACTTTTTGAAAAGCATCTTCAGCTTTTCTGTACTCGCCTGCTTCTGCATACGTTTCTGCCAGGTTTATATAAGCAATCTCAAATGTGGGCTTTTGTTTCACAGCAAATTCAAAATGATGTTTGGCTAAGTTTATTTGTCTGTTGAAGTTTTCCTTATCCTGTCCTTTAGGCTGCCAGTTTCTTGCAGCTTTCTTTATTTGAATCATTTTTGACTTGTAGCAAAGCCCTATCTGGTGATGCAGGAAGGCAGAGGAGGGTGTTCCACTTAAGGCCAATTCTGAGAACTTAAGAGCATCATCCAGAGAGCCTTTCCTTCGGTAAAACTTGGCGGCGTGTCGAAAGACATAGATCTCTGAGGAGGTGCTGGTCAGTGCTTCTTTAATGTACTCTTCTCCTGCAGCTTCTTGTCCCGCATCTTGAAGCTTCAGGGCAAGGAGAGCCTTAATATATGCATCTTTTGGATTTAGCCTGACAGCTTGTTTTAGGGCGTTCAGACAGAATTCACTGAAATGTTGTGGTCTGTTAAAGCCGTCCAGGCGATAGACAGTGATGGCATACCCAGTGCTGAATTCAGGGTTTTCAGGCTCCACTGCCAGAGCCTTTTCAAAGCAGACCTTGGCTCGTTCGTAATTCTTTCCTCCACATTTCAGCAAGGCCCATCCTTCCTCACAGTCCATCTGAGGACACTCCATTCTGTAGCTGGAGGGATTTGCAAGCTTCCTGCAAGTGTTCTTCACCTTGTCCAGGTAAATCTGGGCTTCTGCCTGTTGGCCCATTCGGTAATACAGCCAGGCATAGTTGCCCCAGGTAACCAGGCTTCTCACGTCTGATTGGCCACCATCTTCTTGCTGGGTTGAGTCCTCAGCTTCTTTCAAGCTCTTCAGGGCTTCCTCATTCTGGCCTCCCAGGTGTTTCACATAGGCCAGTAGGTTATATATTCCTACCTTGTATTTGGTGTCTAGGAACTTAATCTCCTCCAAGACTCTGGTTTCTAAATCCGGCATTTCTGTGTCTATAATGACCAACTCCCATGTAAAGTGACATCGCAGCTGTTCCAGCCTATCCTTGATCTGATCCTCATCAGCATTCTTACTGTAAAAACAAAAGCAGGTTTTCTTTGTTAGGTGACAAGCCGCCAGTAGAAAGAAGCCAGATAAAAACGCCTCATATTTAGAGCTTAGCTTTGAAAAGAGCACGCCTGCTTTGATTTTCCTTAGAGTGCCTATATTTCTGAGATCCGCATGGCCTTTGAATGCAGTTTGCTTGGCTCCATACACTGGCTCTAGCACTCTCTGGCTATGCAGTCTCTCTGTGCTTCAGAGCCGCCTTTGTAAAATGGGGATAATAATAGACTTATCACTGGTGAGGATTGGTGAGGATTAATAAGCACTTAGAGCACATATGTTTCACACTATACAAGAGTTTCCTATTTTCCTATTACTATAATTAGGGCAGAGTCCAGTTAGAAATGCAGAGCCTTAGGAAATATTATTGACCTCAGAACCTTTGTCTGCTGATCATGTAACAAATAAAGACCACCTACGTGAGATAGTATTTTACCACTCCTTTTCCACTTATTGTTTGGAAATAATTATAGATTCACAAAAATTTGCAAAGATACTACAGAAGTCCAATGTATCCTTCACCTAGTTTCTCCCAAATATTGTTTCTTTCCCAATTATAGTACAATATCAAAACCAAGAAACTGACAGTGATACAACATGTGTATAGTTCTGTGTCACTTTATCACATAAGTAAATCCACAGACCCATCACCTTGATCAGGTTAGAGAACTACCCCATCATCACAGACATCTTCATACTATTTCTTAACAGTCAAAACTGTTGCCTGCCTCCGTCTCCAAACATTCCTAGCCTCTGGTAACTACTAATACGTTCATCTCTATAATTTTGCCATTTCAAGAATGTCTTGTATGTGGAATCATATATTATGTAATCTTTTGAGATTGCCTTTTTTCACTCATCATAATGATTTTGACATCCATCTAAGTTAAGTTTTATCAATAATTCATTCCTTGCTATTGCAGGGTCATATTCCATGGTATGGGAGTACCACAGTTTAACTATTCATCTATTGTAGGACATTTCAGTTGTTTCTGATTTTGGCTTATGGCAAATAAAGATGCTGTGAACATCTGTGTACAGACCTTTGCATGGACATAAATTTTCATTTCCCTGGGATAAATGCCCAGGAGTGGAATTGCTTGGTCGTATGGTAAGTGTGTGTTTATGTTGCTAAGAAACTGCCAAACTGTTTTCCAAACTGATACAGAGTGACTGTATCATTTTTTATTCCTACTAGTAATGTATGAATGATCCAGTTCTTTGCATTCTTACCAGAATTTGATATTTTCACTTAAAAAAAAAGTGTTAGCTCTTTTAATAGACATGTAGAGATACCTCCTTGTGGTTTTAATTTTCATTTTCCTAATGGCTAGTGTTGTTGAACATCTTTTTGTGTGTTTATTTGCCATCCACATATCCTCTCTGGTAAAATATATCTTCATATCCTTTGCCTATTTTCTGATTAGATTGTTTGTTTTTAATTGTTGGGTTTCAAGAATTCTTTATAGAGTCTAGATATGAGTCCTTTGTGAGGTATATGGTTTTCAAATATTTTCTCTCAGTGTGTAGCTTGTCTTTTTATCCTTTACTAAGGTCTTTTGAAAAGCAAAAGTTTTTGCTTTTGATGAAGTGTAATTTATTGATTTTTTTTCCCTCGTATTGATCATGTGTTTGGTATCATGTCCAGGAACTCTTCACCAGGCCCTAATTCCTGAAGATTTTCTCCTCTATGTTTTCTTCTACAAGTTTTATAATTTTACATATAAGTCTGTGATGCATTTTGAGTTAATTTTTGCATAATGTATGAAGATTAGGTCAGTGGCTCATTTTTTGGCCTGTGATCTCCAATTGCTCCAGCACCATTTGTTGAAGACTATTTGTCCTTCATTGAATTGCTTTTGCACCTTTGTCAAAAATCAGTTGGCTGTGCTTATGTGGGATTATTTCTGGCTTCCTTACTCTGTTCTACTGATCTATGTGTTTTTCCCTCCACTAATACCATATCGTCTTGCTTACTGTATATAATCAGTCTTAAAACTGGGTAGTAGGTGAAAGACTTGTGCACTGAAAACTACAAAACATTGCTGAAAGAAATTTTAAAAAGACACAAACAAAGGGAAAGGAATCCTATGTTCATGGATTGGGAGACTTAATATTATTAAGATGCCAGTATTACCCAAAGCAATCTGCAGATTCAGTGCAATCCCTATCAAAATCCAATCCCAATGATTTTTTTTTACAAAAATAGAAAAATCCATCTGAAAATTTATATAGAATCTCAAGGGGTCTCAAATAGCCAAATGATCTTGGAAGGCAGCTATGCTCACCACTATACCACCAACACTGCACAAAATGATCTTGAAAAGGAGCAAAATTAAAGGTTTCACACCTTCTGATTTCAAAACTTGCTACAAAGCTGCAGTAATCTAAGCACTGTGGTCCTGTCAAAAAGATATACATAGACAAATGGAATAGACTAGAGAGCCCAGAAATGAACCCTCACATATATGGTTGTGTTTGTCAGCTAGGGGTACCATAGCAAGGTACCATGGAATGGGTGGCCTAAACAGCAGAAATGTATTTTCTCACAGTTTCAGAGGCTAGAAGTTCCAGATCAAGGTGCTCACTGATTCTCTTCCTGACAAGAGCTCTCTTCTTGGCATCTGCACAATCCTTCCTCTGTGGTGGATGGAGAGACAGACAGTGCTTTTCTTCTTCTTATAAGGACACCAGCCCTGTCAGATTAAGGCACCATCCTTATGACCTTACTGAACCTTTGTTCCTTACAGGCCCTATCTTCATAGTTGCATTGGAGGTTAGGGCTTCCACATATGAATTTTGAAGGGGTGGGGCACAATTCAGTCCATAACAATGGTCAAATGACTTTTGACACATGTGCCACACCACTTAATGCGGAAAGGTCAGTGTTTTCAACAAATGGTGCTGGGAAAATTGAATATTCACATACAATTACCTTATATTATATACAGAAAAATGAACCCAAAATGTATCAAAGATATAAATGTAAGACCTAAAACTATAAAAATCTGAGAAGAAAACATGGGGAAAAAGCTCCCTGACATTGGATTTGGCAACAATTTCTTGGGTATGACACCAAAAGCACAGGCAGCAAAAGTAAAAATAAATAAATTGAACCTCATCCAAATTAAAAACATTTGTGTGTTAAAGGGCACTATCAGTAGAATGAAGAGACAACCCACAGAATGAGAGAAAATATTTGCAGATCATGTACCTGATAAGAGATTAATATTCAGGCTATGTAAGCAACTCCTACAACTCAACAACAGAAAAATAAACAACAGATTAAAAAGTGGGCAAAGGTGTTGAATAAACATTTCCCTAAAGAAAATATACAGGTGGCAAGTAAGTACATGAAAAGATGTTCAGAATCACCAGTCATTAATGAGGTGCAAATCAAAACCACAATGAGATACTTCTTCACACCTATTAGGATGGCTGTTTTCAAAAACACAGAAAATAACAAGTGTTGTTGAAGATTTGGAGAAATTAAAACCTTTGTACATTGTTAGTGAGAATGTAAAATGGGCAGCTGCTGTAGAAAATGGTGGTGATTCCTCAAAAAATTAAACACAGAATTACCATACAATTCAGCAGTTCCACTTCTGAGTATATACCCAAAATAAATAAAAGCAGGGACTTGAATAGATATTTGTATACTTATGTTCTTAGCAGCATTATTCACAATAGCCAAAAGGTGGTTCTAACCCAAATATTCATCAATGGATGAATGGATAAGTAAAATGTTGTCTATACATACAATGGAATATTATTCAGCCTTAAAATGGAAGGACATTTTGACACATGCTTCAGCATGAAAGAACCTTGAAGATATTACGCTAAGTGAAATGAGCTAGTCACAAAAGGCCGTGTGTTGTATGCATCCATTTATATGAAATATCCACAGTCGGCAAATCCATAGAGACAGAAAGCAGATTAATGGTTTCTAGGGCCTGGGGTGAGGGGTGAGTAGGAGTGATTGCTTAATAAGCATGGGGTTTCCTCCCATAGTGATGAAAATGTTCTTGAAGTAGATGGTGGAGATGGTTCCACAATATTAGGAATGTACTAAATACCACAAAATTGTATATTTAAAAATAGTTAAAATGGTAAATTTTATCTTACACATATTTTATCACAATAAAAATCATATTACTAGCCTGAATATAAATTCTACAAATTTTACATATATATATATATATGTAAATATATATATATATATATATTTCTAGTACTTGTAGTAAACACAAAAGCATTGAAACATAAAAGCTAATTACTATCCCATCTGAAATGATCTTATGAACCTCTACTGGTATCCTTTAAGAAACATTGGTTTAAAGGTTAAATAAGGTATCATTGAATAGAGACTCTGGTTCATGTCTCAGCTCTGTAACTTATCTGTGTGATCTTACTTTTCTAAATTTAAGATTTGTTATTGCAGAATAAGAGTATTAGGAGTACCTGCCTCGTAGGTTTCTTTTGAGATTAAATGTAATAATTTACTTAAAATATTTGGGAGCCAGACTGGCACCTGATAAGCATTCAGGAAGTGATATCTATTTTTATATTATTATTGTTATTGTTATTATTGTTGTTTTCTTAATTATCTGTGGTAATCCACTCTTATCTGTCTGTGGACTAAAGGAGTGAAGGGTTGATAATAGGCCCATAATTATGCACTTTCTGGAACTGTTGCCACTTCAAAATTTTGCCCACTAGAGCACTGAAGGGAAATTTGCAGGTCACTGTTAATTAACGTTTTTTTTGATCTGCTGATATCAAGGGTCATTTGAATCAAGATTCAGTTTGGATAATACACAAATGTTCACCTTATGCCCTTTAGCTGAGGAAGATGTGGGTGTTCCCAAGCACAGAACTCCAGCCAAGCCCTGTGGGCAGGAGGATATTAAGGATCTGCAGGCCACCTGGCTTCCCCAGGGGACGGGTGATCTGCAAATCTTAAATCCAGTCAGATGGAGAAGGCCTGACATAGGAACCCTACAGTGCAGGTAGTGAGACCAGAAGCCAACAGAGAAAGGTCTTGTTCTCTCAGCAGTGAGCTTCTCCTGCTACACCCCCAGCAATGTTTCCCTCAGGACCACTGAGAGACCCCACGACTGTGGCTCACACAGCTCTGTGGGTCCTCCTGCTTCTTCTGGTGAGGAGCCAGCAGAAAGCAAAGTCTCTATCCAGACAAATTGTCCCTTCCTTCCATACGTCAGACAGAAGGGATTTCGGTGGAAAATAACTTCAGAGATTGGGGTCATTTTCTCTCTGCCTCCCTTCTCAGTTCCCTCCCCTTCCTTGGGCTTTCACACGACCTAAGCTTCCTCAGGGAGATGCTAACAAAAATAAAAATGCCTGAATTAATAAAACAGTTTGTCTGTATGAACATGCATGCGTGTGAACACCCACATACACACACACACACACTCTCTCTCTCTCTGTCCAAAGCAGATGTTCCAATAGAAGAGTAAGAACATAACATCACTGAAACTAAGTCTGTTGAGTTAATACGATTAATGTGTTTTTCAGAAATGTCACACAGAAAGGCAGAGAAGCAGAGAAACCCTTACCTCATGGTTGCTGTGAATTAGGCAGCAGTTCTGCAGTGTTTTGTTCAGCTGGATGGGCTCCTCTGAGATCTGTCCAGTCCGGTGGACTTTCAGATAAATCTAAGCCCCAGGACAGGGCTATATAAAGGAAATGAACAGCTAATGAGGATACCCCTGGGTGTGTTGTTGCAAAGATAAATTGGAAACCAAAATGAAAACTGAAAGTAGAAAGTGAAATTAAAGTAGGCTGAGTTGTGGAAAACGAAACTTAAACAGTATTGTTTTCTTTGTTCTGTTTTGAAAGCTCCTGGAAAAGAGGCTGGGAAAAAGCAGGTTTACTGATGTGTTAATCCCTCTCGCAGGGTCTATGAGACCTTGTAGAAACCTGGGGGCCAAGAAATCCCGGTAATGCAGACTCCACTGAACCCATAGCCAGGGAGACCTGTGAAAATCAGCTGTGTGAACTTGCCAACGTCATACCCCGATCAATAACTCTGTTTACTAATCTGGAAACAGAAATTATTCTTTTTACAATATAAAATTCTGCAAATCACTGAACTGAGTCTTAACCCAAATTTGCTCCTATTCACTGAGAGGTTGTGTCTTATGGGGTTTCCAGGTGAGTACTGAGTTGTATGAAACCAGATTACCAATGACTGTGGACCTAGGACCATGTTGAGAGGTGTTCTTAGTGCTGCAAAAACCCAGTGATTGGCAAGGGTGTTGGAACCAGATCTGCCTACCTCCCTAAAGGAAAGCTTTACTCCACTGTTGCTTATCGTGGAGGTTGGTGGCTTGGCTCTGGAAGAGTGTCCAGAGAAGGAAGAATTGAAGGTGGCAGCCTCATTTTTAGTTAGCCTCCTACATATAGAAGGAAACTTCAATGAAATATGAAAACCTCCTCCTAATTAAGTGACATCCTGAACTGGTTAGAAAGTGCTGTACAAATAAAAATTTCTGAATTTTAAATTCATAAGATGTAATGAATAATACAGGTTTATCCATGTATTCTGACAAACGTTCAGGTTGTAGAAAAACACTGAAATAAATGAATGAGAAAACCTCTCTTTTTTGGGAGCAAGGCATCTTTGGAATTCTTGTGGAGAAAAGCAGTTAGGTTTGTAACTTTCTAATGCACTAGATAGAAGGCAGAGAAGCAGACAAAATGTTTATCTTGTCATTGCTGTGAGTTTGGCAGTGGTCCTGCTTCTGTGGGGCTCTGGCTTAGGCTGATTAGGTATTTGGAACTTTTCAGTCAACCCTCAACCCGCAACAGCAACATCTAATGTAACTGTAGTCAAATATCAAAACCAGGAAAATTACACTGGTACTGTGTGTATATTTTAAAGATAAAATATATTATGATTTCATCTTACACATTTAAATTTATAAGATTTTTACTTAATCTGGTTGCACGTACATCTGTGTATCTTTTCTCCTGAAGCAAGTCAAACAGATTTTCCTCTTTTCCATCTCAGGTTTATTGTGAAACAATTATTGACTCACAGGAAGTTGCAGAAAGAGTTTTGTGTGCTTTTCACCCAACCCCCAACCCCCGATAGCAACATCTAATGTAAGTGTGGCACAGTATCAAATCCAGGAAAATAACACTGGTAGTGTGCGTATATTTTAAATGTAAAAAAATATATATTATAATTTCATCTTACACAGTTAAGTTTACAAGATTTTTACTTAACCTAGTTGAACCTACATCTGTGTATCTTTTCTCCTGAAGCAAGTTAAACAGTAGCGGTAGCAAGGAGAAAAGCAGGTTATTCAGTTAGAAAGCACTCTGAGAAAACAAGTTAACCGATCACAGTAAACTCTGTAAGCAGTCTTAGCCTCAGGGAAGCCGTCTTGTGACTCCTCCAGTACTAACTGAATTCTTTTCTAAGTGATACCAGCACACATCTGATCTGTTCCACAGTATAATAACAATAGTCCCAAAATAACAAAATCAACAAAACACGTTCAGAATGATTGCTGAGTAGAGTTTAAGATTTTGGTTTTTTGCTGTTTTTTTAATGCATAAAATATATCCTTCTAATTTTAATGTATTAAAAAAACCACTTGGAATACTTCCTCTCTATGTGGCTTTATCCTTTATCCCATATATATTTTGGTTCATTTGCCTCATTTCGATTTACTTTTTAGATACTGCCTTTTCACTTTTTTATCCTAACATTTTATTATGAAAATTGTTAAACAGAGTTCAGAGAATTTTCCAACACTAATATACTCACCACCTAGAATCTGCAGTTAACATTTTACTGTATTTACTTTATTACATATCTATTCATCCATTAGTTTCTCTATCCAGCCATCAACTTATCTTATTTTTTGTTGCTGTTTAAGAAGTCAGTCAGTACAATTAGCAGATTAAACATTTCAGCATGCATGTTGTTATGGCTTTAGTCAGACCTTGTTTACAAGGAAAAGACTGTTCCTGCTCTAGTGGTCTTCTTCTGGTTAAATCTAATAAATCTGCTCTTTGATTAATATCAGCAAAGTTGAAATGGGTGTCACATCTGTATTCCCCAGGGGTCATCTGAATGACCCACCCAGACTCCTCTACTCTCGGCCGCTGCTCAGCTCCAGCTCTCAGGGATCAAGGTAGCATAAGTCAACCTTATAATTCCATGGCTTTTGCAAATAAATCCTCCGCAGTATTTTAAAAAATTCTTGGTGGAGTTTATGTTCCCATAGACTTCCTAGCCTCAGGCCTTCTACTGCTATGTAAGTTGCCTCTGTGTTTTTCTACTTCCACTCAAGCATAGACTTTTAAAATTTCACCAATAAAATATACACAGAGACTGTTAGTTTATCAAGTTGTTAACTTTACTGAATATTTTTGGAGAAAATATTTTAGAAAAAGGAGAAGATTGCATTGCACACCACACAGCAAACACTTAAAGGCTGCTTTAAAGTGTTTATGTCATTGTCAGCTTGCACATCCTAAACAGGTTTTTCCCTCACTTTGTCTGTCCCCCATACATTTTCACTTTCTTAGATATGAATAAATGTCCAGCAATACGTGTGAAACACATACCTCTCTTTTGATTGCCAGTAGCTGGACAAATGTAAATGTAAAAGTTTGAATTGATTTTCAGGTTATAGACTTGACTCACTGACCAGCAAATCTGGGAACTCATTCAGACCCTGTTTTCTAAATCAGGCATTTAAGCATCTTCAATTAGCAACTCCCATGTAAAATGACACCTCAATTGAACCAGGCTATCTTCCATGGGATTCCCATTTGATTTACCTCTGTAAAAATAGACAATTATTTGTATTTTCTAGGAGCATGCAGTCTAAAGGAAATGAAGTATTCTGAATAGTCAAATATTACCCTGCAGTGTCCCTGCCTTTATGTTCTGTTGCCTCCCAGGATGGTCACATGTCATTAGGACAAAGAGCAAGCTGACATAAAAACCCTGAGGAAATGCTAATCTTGTCCTGGTGCCAAAAGTTAGATTATGTGAAGTCTAAAAGACACATAGAAAGAGATTAATTCTGCTGATGTTAAAATAATTTCAGCACCACCCTCAACACTACAAAACCCTTCTTTCCTTCTGCCCCCTCTCAACATTGTAGTACACCACTAATGCTGTCAGAAGAAATGTGGAGAGAGGGTTCACAGAAGGGTAGATTCCTTATTCATCTCTTCCATATTCCCAACAGATAAGCAAGTTTTGATTTTCTCACTTCCCAGGAAGGATTCTGAGTGAAATGTGAGAGCCAAATATGGTTCCAAATGATGCGTGCCATATATGCTTAAGCTGGAATGGAGAATGTGGTAGATCATCCTACCTCCTATGTCTGTATGAACTTACTCAACCAGTCCTAGAAAGAGTGAGAAATGGGTGGAACCACCTCACGATGATGGGCTTACTGCATGGGATCAGAAGTAGAGGGATGGTGGACATTATCTGAAGTCAGATGTGTCTATGCGAAGAAGTAGTATGTCTGGATCTGGGTTTGTTCTTGCTTCAGAGCATGACTGTGTGGTTGGTTGACTGCTGAGATGAGAAATTCCATGACCTTCCTTTTCACCACCCAACCATGACCCAGGAATATTATCCAGCAAAGTGTGTGTGTGTGTGTGCGTGTGTGTGTGTGTGTGTGTGTTGTGGGGGAGGGGTGAGATCAGGAGTGAATAAAATCAATACTGTTCCTAAGAATGCTCACTGAAAACAGTTACCACCCCAAACAAGATGGAAGCAGGAAGAACTTTTGACCCAAATACTCCCATTCTGCCCACTGCAGTCTGTGGTATGATGAAGACAGGCATTGCCCAGGGAAGACTGACCACATAGAGTGACATGACCTGAGGAAGCTGCTAGAATATTTGAGGGTGAGCCATTCGAAGTTTTCTAAACATGTACTCCAGTCTGTGCACCTATACCCAGCCCTTCCCTAGGAGGAACTGACTCAGCTCTCTCCCTTTGGTTCTGTATCAGATGGAAGGCTTCTAGCAGGCCAGTTGAGTTTAGGTGAAGGTAAGATACTTCCTGCAAGGCACCAGCCCTAACCCAACTCTGAAAGGGATGGAAACACAAGCAGATATTGAAATGAAGTTTAAGAGAGCTGTTTGCTTTGATAGCATTATGGCTTTGGATTTGTGTGTGTGTGTGCATAAAATTATAGTTAAGTGACAACATGTCAGAGAAACAGAGCAAGTGTTTTTCACCTGATCACCATGAATTTGGCAGCACTCCTGGTTCTGTGGGGCTCTGGCTCAGCTGATAAGGTATTCAGAATGTTGCCCATTGTGTCTTTGGTGTAAACAGACTCATGAACCACATGGGACAGAGCAGCATTAAGGAGAGAGGAAACAGCCAGCAATGTGTGTGTGTGTGTGTGTGTGTGTTTACAAATAGGAAAGAGCAATGGAAACTAGAAAGGGAAATATTTCTAAAGAACTGGAAAATTCCTACTTGAAGAAATGAAACTTAAGTACTGAATTATAAGTTTGATTTCAGGATGTCAGGACCAGCTCTGTATTTGACTGAGAAGCTGTGTTGGACTGACAAGCTGAATTTGATTTAATTTAAACTCTATCAGTTACTTTATCAGTTAATTAAAAAGGTTGGCCTTGAGCAGTGGTTTGCAATGCTGGCTGAAAACTAGAAAATTCTCTGAGAATCTTAAAAAAAATTTACTGATGTCTGAGCTAATCTTTAGTCCAATGAACCAGAATCTCTGGGAGTGGGGCCCAGGCATCAGAATTATTATTAATTTTTTTAAAAAAGGTAATTTTATTGCACAATCATTGTTTAAAGCTACTGAACTAGATTTTTAGTACTCAATAGTATGGTCTGAGAATCAGCAGCATCAGCATTAACTGAATCTTATTAGAAATGCACCTTACAGACCTGCTAAATTAGACACTTTCTTTTAACAAGATGTCTAAGTGATTTGTTGCTGTGTTAAAGTCTGAGAGGCGCTTTCTTGTATGATTTCCAGGTCTCTTTCAGATCTAAATGATATGGAGAGTAGACAGGGACTCATTCTCAGGACATCCATATCTTTCTGTGAGGCTCTGAGTCAATAACTTCATTTCTCTGTGCCTTGATGTCCCTTCATGCACCTAAAGAATCTACACAATGTGGTAAAGGAATGTAGGTCTAAGTGCTTTGACCTCTACACAGAGCATCTGATGTTCCACCAAGAACTACCCTGCTCTAAGTTCCAGTCATTTTCAAACCATCTCAGGGGTCTTGATGGTGATCTTTGGGCCACCATGATTTGCATTTCTTGCTAACTCCTATGTATTCCAATTCTAACTGAATTTTCATGGTTTCTTTTTTTTTTTTTTTTACATGCCAAGTGTTCATTCACTGGGAATTGTCAATGCAAATTTTAAGGAACATTTATACCATTAAGCTCAAGACATTGCATAGCCTACTTCTATAATGTGTATGAGAAAAGTTCTCAGGTTCCTGGGAGGCAAATCATTTTTAGACTTATCTGACATATCTTGGGACTTGGAGAGTTCATCTCCACTAATGGAAATGAGACGACATAAAGATATTTTCTAGTTGGAACTGAAATTTAGGATTCTAAAGTGGGCTGAAAAAACAGGTTCCATTCTTCATGTCATTTCCATGGCTCTGGGAAGCCCATAGATGGTTAAGGAACTTGTGGTCCAAACACGTTGTTGGCGTGTCAAAGAAAGCTTTCACTGCTATTAGCTCCTTAACCACTTAAAAAATCAGCAAGCTGTGAATGATCATAAGTTACATGCCAGGTGCTCTGTTGGGACTTGGTTGTACTTCCTTTTCTCAAATGACTTTCCATATAGCAGGAAAGGCAGATTGATAAGCATTTCATTGAGTTTTCATGCAGTAGGCATTGATTGCTTTGTAATCATAGAGGAAGGGGTGTTTATCTCTTCCTGAGGTATAGAAAAACCTTTTTGGGTTAACTCTTGATCTTTAAGCCAAGTGTTTGGCAGAATCATAGTCATACTGGCTCCCCACTCAGAGACTACACGCAAGACTGTGTGCTCTGACCAGCCTGTCCCTGGAGGAGAGGTTTTTGTGGCTACTTCTGCAGTGTGCAGTGATGTTAGCTGCATACATAAGGCTTCCAGAAGACTTTGACTTGGGACCTCCAAACCAGCTCTCATACCTCAAGTCTCAGTAATCCTGCAGAAGCAGATAAGAGGGAGTTTATGACTGTAAAAGTGCAACTGGCTACTGACTTGGTACTCTGAGACTAGAAAGTTTTATGTGATAGGAGCCCCCAGTATGTGGTATATGTCTAGTATTCACTCAAGTATGAGTTTGTTTCAGATGTCTTGGCAGTTGTACCCCTTGAAGGCCAACAGTTGTTTAACGGTCTGTAGGTGAGATCTAACCCTTACTTTTCCAAGGGCAGACAAAATATCACCTAGGGACAGATTAAACGCAGAGAACCAGAGGCACAGAGCTAGATTATACCGTTTTCCTCTCAATGAGTTGGCTCATCAGGTACCTTTACTGGTGTACATATGTATAAAGAACCTCTGCAACTACCAGTGTAAAGTGTGGTGCAATGATATCACACTCTGGCAGCATATGCATTTGGTCAAACACATTGAAGAGCTCCAGAAATTCCCTTGAGCTGCAGTGGTTCCTTTGAACATGGACAGGCTTGTGTTGAGTACCTAATTCAGTTGCTAAGCAACTGGTAGCTGGTCTCACCTTTATCAGAAACCTTTAATTCCATTCATCCAGGCTCTCTGCCTTGGGTAGTGCCTTCTAAAGGCTCTGGACTATGCTTCTAGAACTGGACACAAAGAGCAATATTCTTTACTTGTAATGTATGTCCCTGGGATAAATGGACCCATGACACACAGGAAAAACAGCATTAAAGACAAAGGAAACAACTGACAAAGTGTGTATGTGTTTACAAATATGAAAAAACAATGGACAAGCCCCCTTCAGAACAGACAGCTTCATAGGTGAATTCTGCCATTTAAAGAAGAGTTAATACCTATCCTTCTCAAATTATTCCAACAAATTGAAGAGGAAGGAACATTCTCGGATTCTTTATATAAGGCCAGCATTACCCTAATACCAAAAATCAGACAAAGACATTACAAAAAGCAAACAAACAAACAAAAAAACAAAGAAAATTACAGGCCACAATCCCTGATGAATATAGATGCAAAAATCCTTAATGAATTACTAACAAACCAAATTTAAAAATACATTAAAAGGTTCATGTATTATAATCAAGTGGGATTTATCCTAAGGATGCAAGGATGATTCTGCATCTGCAAATCAATCATCGTGATACACCACATTACAAACACAAAAGGTAAAAACCATGATCATCTCAATAGATGCAGAAAAAGTATTTGACAAGATCCAACATCTATTTATGGTAAAAACTCTCAACAGAGTGGGTATAGAGGGAACACACTTCAACATAATTAAGGTCATAAATGACAAACCCACAACTAACACAATATTCAGCAGGGCTTTTCCTCTAAGATTAGGAACAAGACAAAGATGCCCACTCTTGCCACTTTTATTCAACATTGTATTGAAGTCCTAGCCACAGCAATCAGACAAGAAAAGGAGATAAAATCCAATTGGAAAGGAAGAAGTGAATTTGCAGATGGCATGACACTAAATTTAGAAAATCCTAAAGACATCACCAAAAAACTATTAGAACTAATGAATGAATTCAGTGAAGCTGCAGGATGTAAAATTAATATACAGAAATCTTTTGCATTTATATATACTAATAACAAACTATCAGAAAGAGACTTTTTTGTATTTAGTTGTGATCTTTTGTGGAATTCATGGATTAGCATTTTTCATTAATTTTGAAAATTTCTCTTCAATTGTTATATCTCTTCTATTCTCTTTTGCTTATCCTTTTGGAACTCTGATAACATGCGTATATAACTTTCTCACTCTGTCATCAATGTCTTTGAACACGTATCTCTTTTCAGGTTTTCATCTCTTAGTCTTCCTATTCTGCATTCTGAGTAATTTCTTCAGATTTGCTTCCCAGTTCAATAAATACCTCCTCAGCTATGTATAGTTTACTTCTCAGCCAATCCTTTGAGTTTCAAATTTGAATTATTTTAGTTTTTATTTTTTGGAGTTTTGTTTGGTTCTTCCACAAATCTGACTAGGCAAATTTAAGTCTCTTATTCTTTTGTCCCTTTGTCATAATTTAAATTCTTCTTTTCTTTTATTTTTTTAACATTTTTTATTGATTTATAATCATTTTACAATGTTCTGTCAAATTCCAGTGTTCAGCACAATTTTTCAGTCATTCATGGACATATACACACTCATTGTCACATTTTTTTCTCTGTGATTTATCATAACACTTTGTGTATATTTCCCTGTGCTATACAGTGTAATCTTGTTTATCTATTCTACAATTTTGAAATCCCAGTCTATCCCTTCCCACCCTCTACCCCCCCCGTAACCACAAGTCTGTATTCTCTGTCCATGAGTCTATTTCTGTCCTGTATTTATGCTTTGTTTTTGTTTGTTTGTTTGTTTTTGTTTTTGTTTTTTAGATTCCACATATGAGCGATCTCATATGGTATTTTTCTTTCTCTTTCTGGCTTCCTTCACTTAGAATGACATTCTCTAGGAGCATCCATGTTGCTGCAAATGGCGTTATGTTGTCGGTTTTTATGGCTGAGTAGTATTCCATTGTATAAATATAACACCTCTTCTTTATCCAGTCATCTGGATAAAGAACAGACATTTAGGCTGTTTCCATGTTTTGGCTATTGTAAATAGTGCTGCTATGAACACTGGGGTGCAGGTGTCATCCTGAAGTAGATTTCCTTCTGGATACAAGCCCAGAAGTGGGATTCCTGGGTCATATGGTAAGTATATTCCTAGTCTTTTGAGGAATCTCCACACTATTTTCCATAGTGGCTGCACCAAACTGCATTCCCACCAGCAGTGTAGGAGGGTTCCCCTTTCTCCACAGCCTCTCCAGCATTTGTCATTTTTGGATTTTTGAATGCCGGCCATTCTGACTGGTGTGAGGTGATACCTCATTGTAGTTTTGATTTGCATTTCTCTGATAATTAGTGATATTGAACATTTTTTCATGTGCTTTTTGATCATTTGTTTGTCTTCCTTGGAGAATTGCTTGTTTAGGTCTTCTGCCCATTTTTGTATTGGGTTGTTTATTTTTTTCTTATTGAGTCGTATGAGCTGCTTATATATTTTGGAGATCAAGCCTTTGTCGGTTTCACTTGCAAAAATTTTCTCCCATTCCGTAGGTTTTCTTCTTGTTTTATTTCTGGTTTCCTTTGCTCTGCAGAAGCTTGTAAGTTTCATTAGGTCCCATTTGTTTTTTCTTGCTTTTATTTCTTCTAGGAGAAAATTTTTGAAATGTATGTCAGATAATGTTTTGCCTATGTTTTCCTCTAGGAGGTTTATTGTATCTTGTCTTATGTTTAAGTCTTTAATCCATTTTGAGTTAATTTTTGTATATGGTGTAAGGGTGTGTTCTAGCTTCATTGTTTTACATGCTGCTGTCCAGTTTTCCCAACACCATTTGCTGAAGAGACTGTCTTTATTCCATTGTATATTCTTGCCTCCTTTGTCGAAGATGAGTTGACCAAAGGTTTGTGGGTTCATTTCTGGGCTCTCTATTCTGTTCCATTGGTCCATATGTCTGTTTTGGTACCAGTACCATGCTGTCTTGATGACTGTAGCTCTATAGTATTGTCTGAAGTCTGGGAGAGTTATTCCTCCAGCCTCTTTCTTTCTCTTCAGTAATGCTTTAGCAATTCTAGGTCTTTGATGGTTCCATATAAATTTTATTATGATTTGTTCTAGTTCTGTGACATATGTCCTGGGTAATTGGATAGGGATTGCATTAAATCTGTAGATTGCCTTGGGCAGTGTGACCATTTTAACAATATTGATTCTTCCAATCCAAGAGCATGGAATATCTTTCCATTTTGTAAAGTCTTCTTTAATTTCCTTCATCAATGGTTTATAGTTTTCTGTGTATAATTCTTTCACCTCCTTGGTTAGATTTATTCCCAGATATTTTATTACTTTGGGTGCTATTTTAAAGGGGATTGTTTCTTTACTTTCTTTTTCTGTTGATTTATCATTAGTGTAAAGAAATGCAACTGATTTTTGAACATTAATTTTGTAACCTACTACCTTGCTGAATTCTTCAATCAGCTCTAGTAGCTTTTGTGTGGACCTTTTAGGGTTTTCTATGTATAGTAACATGTCGTCAGTATATAATGACACTTTTACCTCTTCTTTTCCAATTTGGATCCCTTTTATTTCTTTCTCTTGCCTGATTGCTGTGGCTAGGACTTCCAGGACTATATTGAATAGGAGTGGTGATAGTGGGCATCCTTGTCTTGTCCCAGATTTTAGTGGGAAGCTTTTGAGTTTTTCACCGTTGAGAACTATGCTGGCTGTAGGTTTGTCATATATAGCTTTTATTATGTTGAGATATGTTCCCTCTATACCCACTTTGGCGAGAGTTTTTATCACAAATGGGTGTTGAATTTTATCAAATGCTTTTTCTGCATCGATTGAGATGATCATGTGGTTTTTGTCCTTTCTCTTGTTGATGTGATGTATTACATTGATTGATTTGCGTATGTTGAACCAGCCTTGTGTCCCTGGGATGAACCCCACTTGGTCATGATGTATAATCTTTTTTATGTGTTGTTGGATTCTATTTGCTAAGATTTTGGTGAGGATTTTGGCGTCTATGTTCATCAGTGATATTGGCCTATAATTCTCTTTTTTTGTAGTGTCTTTGCCTGGTTTTGGTATCAGGGTGATGGTGGCTTCATAGAATGAGTTTGGGAGTATTCCCTCCTTTTCAATCGTCTGGAAGAGTTTGAGAAGGACTGGTATGAGTTCTTCTTTGTATGTTTGGTAGAATTCCCCGGTGAAGCCATCCGGTCCTGGACTTTTATTTGTAGGGAGGTTTTTAATTGCTATTTCTATTTCCTTTCTAGTGATCGGATTGTTCAAGTGTTCAGTTTCTTCTTGATTCAGTTTTGGTGGACAGTATGTTTCCAGAAACTTGTCCATCTCCTCTAGGTTATCCAGTTTGGTTCCATATAGTTTTTCATAATATTCTCGTATGATATTTTGTATTTCTATTTTGTTTGTTGTAATTTCTCCATTTTCCTTTCTTATTTTGCTAATTTGTGCTCTCTCTTTTTTCTTCTTTGTGAGTTTGGCCAGAGGTTTGTCGATTTTATTTACTTTTTCAAAAAACCAGCTTTTGGTTTGGTTGATTTTTTTCTATGGTCTTGTTAATCTCTATTGTATTTAATTCCTCTCTGATCTTTATTATTTCCTTCCTTCTGCTGCTTTTTGGGGCTTTTTGTTCTTCTTTTTCTAATTGATTCAGGTGGTGGGTTAACTTGTTTATTTGAGATTGTTCTTCTTTTTTGAGGAAGGCCTGTATCGCTATAAACTTCCCTCTTAGCACTGCCTTTGCTGTGTCCCATAGGTTTTGAGTAGTTGTGCTTTCATTATCATTTGTCTCAAGGTATTTTTTAATTTCAGCTTTGATTTCCTCATTGATCCATTGTTTTTTCAATAACATATTGTTTAATCTCCATGCTTTTCTTTTTTTCTCCTTTGTTTCTCTGTTGTTGATTTCCAGTTTCATGGCATTGTGGTCAGTAAAGATGCTTGAGATAATTTCTATCTTCTTAAATTTGTTGAGGTTTCTTTTGTGTCCAAGTACATGATCGATCCTGGAAAATGTTCCATGTGCACTTGAAAAGAATGTATATTCTATTTTTGGGGGGTGTAATGCTCTGAAAATATCCACCAAATCTAGTTTTTCTATTGTAGTATTTAATTTCTCTGTTGCCTTGTTTATTTTCTGTCTGGAAGATCTGTCTAGTGATGTTAATGCAGTGTTAAAATCTCCGACTATGATTGTATTCCCATCAATATCCCCCTTTATCTCTGTTAGTAATTCTTGTATGTACTTAGGTGCTCCTATATTGGGTGCATATATATTAACGAGTGTAATATGTTCATCTTGTATCACTCCTTTAATCATTATAAAATGTCCCTCTTTATCTTTCTTTATGGCCTTTGTTTTAAAGTCTATTTTGTCTGAAATCAGTACTGCAACACCTGCTTTTTTGGCTTTTCCATTTGCATGGAATATCCTTTTCCATCCTTTCACTCTCAATCTATATGTGTCCTTCTCCCTAAAGTGGGTCTCTTGTATGCAGCATATTGAAGGTTCTTGCTTTATTATCCAGTCTGCCACTCTATGTCTTTTACTGGAGCATTTAGTCCATTAACATTTACAGTAATTAATGATAGATGTGTGTTTATTGCCATTTTGAACTTCTCTTTGCAGTTAAATTGGTATATCCTCTTTGTTCCTTTCTTCTTCCTTTTGTGGTTTGGTAATTTTCCTTTGTATTATCATGGATTTTATTTAATTTTTGTGACTCTCTTGTAAATTTTTGACTTGTGGTTACCCTTTTTTGTAAATCTATTAACCTATACCTGTTTTTATTAAACTGATAATAACATGATCTCAAACCCATCCTACTGTTAAAAAAATTTTAAAAAGAAAGAAAAAAAATTCTATATTTCCTGCCTCCCTCTCCCACTCTCAGTGATTTGTATGTCTTCTTTTATAATTTTGTGTTTTCTTTATTTGTAATTCATGAGTTATCACCTTTCCAGTTGTGAGTTTCTCATTTCTGTAGCATCCTGCTGCTTTTCTATTTAGAATAGCCCTTTCAATATTTCTTTTAGCATGGGTTTAGTGTTGCTAAACTCCTGCAGCTTTTTTTTTTGTCTGTGAAACGCTTTATTTCCCCTTCTATCCTAAAGGATAGCCTTGCTGGATAAAGTATCCTAGGCTGCATCTTTTTTTCATTCAGGGCTTTGAATATATCTTGCCACTCCCTTCTGGCCTGTAGTGTTTGTGTAGAGAAATCAGCTGAGAGCCTCATGGGGGTTCCCTTGTAATTCACTCTTTGCTTTTCTGTTGCTGCCTTTAGAATCATTTCTTTATCCTTGACTCTGGCCATCTTGATTATGATATGTCTTGGTGTGGGTCTATTTGGATTCTTCCTGTTTGGGACCCTCTGAGCTTCCTGTACTTGGATATCTGATTCCTTCTTTAAGTTTGGGAAGTTTTCAGTCATGATTTCTTCAAAAACCTTTTCAATCCCCTTTGATCCTTCTTCCTCTTCTGGGACCCCTATTATGCGAAGATTGGGACGCTTTATATTATCCCATAGGTCCCTTATGCTATTATCATTATTTTTTATTTGCTTATCTTGTAGTTCTTCTGAATGGGTGCTTTCTGTTGCCCTGTCTTGAAGATCACTAATTCGTTCCTCTGCATTAACTAGTCGGCTTTGCACAGCTATTAGATCATTCCTCATCTCTGTCAATGAGTTTACCCATTCTACTTGGCTCTTCTTTATAGCTTCAATTTCATTTTTGACATATTTTATATCTCTAAACACTATCTCTTTTAATTCCTTCAGCAATGTGATCACTCCTTTTTTGAAATCTTGATCTAGTAGGCTATAGATGTCTATTTCATTGATCTTTCTTTCAGGGGATTCCTCTTGTTCTTTTAATTGGGAAAGGTTTCTCTGCTTCTTCATCTTGCTCATACCTCTCTGGCACTGTGGTTTATGGAGTATCAGTTGTCTATTTTGGATCTTAAGGATTTTATGTATCTAATGCCTATTTAGGAATAGAACTTAGGAAAAAAAAGAAAGAAAAAAAATAGAGAAAGATTTTTAAAAGAAGGGAGAAAGAGGGTTTGAAAACAGTGTATAATGAATAATAGAAGAGCGAGTTGAAGCACAGTATTAATCAGGTTGAGACGTCCTTTTTAAACCTTTAAAAAAAAAGGGGGTTGGGGAGATGAATAGATGTATTTGAAGCCTGTGTCTAATCAATAACAGGACATCAAAACCCAAGAGAAATAGAAATGAATTAAGAAGTAAAAATTAAGAGAGTAATTGAAAATAGAACAGGTAAAAACAGATTTAAAAAACAAACAAACAAACAAAAGAACAAAAACAAAAAACAAAAGAAAAAAAAAGGGGTTGTCGGTGTTCTCCTGGAGTCTGTGTGCTTTTAATGTGATGTCCTTCTGTCTTCGTCCTGTTTTGGAAGCTCAGCTTGTTTTCATAGGCCCTCCGTTGGCGCCCTCTTCTGTGCTGCTCCCAGCACCTGTCGGCAAGCAGATCGCGCCTCCTCCTAACACGGGGTCAGGTGCAGCTCTCCTCTGCTGTGGGCGGGCGGGTCACTGCCCCTCCGGATGCCGCAGTCAGATGTTGCAGACTGGCCAGGCAGGAGGGCGGGTCGTGCCCCCTCCCAGCACCTTGGTCAGGGGCTGTGTTCCTGCCCAACAGGCGGGGGGGGGGGGGGCGCTCTCCCTCTGCCTGCGCGCCGGTAGCTCCGCTGCTCGGTGCGGCTGCGCGCTCCGCCCTGGTTGCGCTCTGTAGGTGGGCTCGGGGAAGACCGAGGGGCAGCCTCGTCCCTGCTCCGAGCCAAGACCCAGCTCCTTGTTTGTCTTTGTGGAGCAAGTTCTCTGAGGGACCAGGATGGAAGGATCCTATCTGCCCCGGGCTGTAGGCCCGTCTCAGTCTGGCCTTTGAGGCTGCTGAGCCCTCCGGTGCGGATGCAGGTTTCGCCTCTGCCCCCGCCTGGGTGCTCAGCGCCGGAGGATATGGCGGCTGTGCCTGGGCCCCGCCTCTCTTCCCCTGAAAAGTTTCCGCGGGTTTTCAGAGATGGGGGTATGCACCCTTCCCCCAAGAGCACATCAACCTTGCTGTTTTATGGAGGGCCCAGGTTGTTCTGTCCTGTACACCCACAGCCTCGGCGCCCTGCCCCTTGCAGTCCCCCGGGGCTGCCTCCCTGCAGCCGCCCCCGTCCTCTGCCCGGCTTGTGCAGCCTGGCCCTGCCCGCCGCTGCTGGCCCGCGTCTCAGGCTGGGTGTCGGGGGGACGCTCTGTGCCCGTTTAACTTAGTTCTGTCAGACAAGGGCTGCTCTGTACAGATCCGAGCCTCGGAGGCTCCCCCTCCGTCCAGCTGGCCTCTCAGTTGGAGAGGGGAGACCCAGCGAGCGAGCGCCAGTCCTCCTCTGCCGCTCCCTCCCCGCGGGACCCATCCTGCGCTGCTTTGCCTTTTGTTCTTTTTTCCTTTTCTCCTACCAGATTTTTGGCGTCTTTAACTTTTGAAGAGGGTGATGTTCTGTCGGAGTTCCGCAGGTGCTCTGGTTGGCTGAGTGGGTCTGTAGATGTGGGTCTTAGTGTATTTGTGGGAGAGAGTGACTTACAAGCGTCCTTCTACTCCGCCATCTTGCCTCTTCTCTAAATTCTTCTTTTAAAGTTTATTAGACGTACTATTTTAATTCTGCTTCCATTATTGTCAATATCTGCGGTTTTTGTTTTGATTTTATAGTTTATGTTTCTGGTAACTCTTGCACATTGTGGCTTATTTATTTGTGTGTATTCACTGATTTTGTGTGATAATCTCATGGTCTTTGGAACTTTACCCTTGGGAATTCCTTGAGAACTGTGTAAAAAGTACAAATAAGAAATAAAAGAGTAACAAATTCTAAGAACATTTCTCCTAGTTCTCTCTTTTAATTACATCTACTTGGTCAGACTGTCCTAAATATAGCCTCCCTGTCCTTCTCTCTGGGTGCCAAGCCCCTCTCCTGTTCCAGCGCCCAGCTCTGAGTTTGGTGTGGTTAGCCATTGTTTATAGTTGTCCATTTTGATCCAGTCAGGGAATCCTATATAGGTCTGTATGCTTGAGTGATTAAGAAGTAACTGAATTAACAGTTAAATATCTATTAAGTCTATAAACAAACACTGTCTTCTTTGAAGCAAGATTCCTTTGGAATTTGTATTCAAATAAACTATTGTGTTAGAACGTTTCAACTCAACAGAAAGTGTCAGGGAAGAAGAAAAAGAACTTTCCTCCTGGTTTTGGAAGGTGCTTTTGTTTGCAATGATTAGACTTCAGAAACAGGTCCAGTCTGGGAATGCTCAAACAAATGCAAAATATACGCATACACAGTGTTTACAGGAAATGTTCCCCATGAAATTCCACAGGAGAAGGACAGGCACAAATATCATCTGTGGGACCAGTGAGGGATGTGAGCAAAGAGAGGCTGTAAAGAGAGGGTGATGGGATGATGGTACATATGAAATGAAAATAGCAAAACAGTCACAATGGACAGAATTTCTACTTGATGAAATGAATTTTAAGGGCTGGACTATGCACTTGGATGTCAGGAGCTGGAAGCAGCTCTGTCCTCTTCTTCCATTCAAAAGCTGTCCCATTCCTGGCACGGGCCAGTGACACTGTAATCTGCAGATCTGAAGAATGTCCTGGCTAGGCTTTTTTTTTTTTTTTTTAATTCAGGGAAACATTAATGCAGTCACTAAGTGCTACAGGAATCTTTATGTTTATGCCCTCGTTGGTAGAGCAGAAGTCTCTTTCATTAAACTACATTTGGTGCCATGTTTCTCCCCCTCACTCAGGATCTAGTAGGTGAGTCACTCTCTTTCCAATCAGTCATCCAATTCCTCCCTACACTTACCTGGAGGGAGAATCTTTAATAATGTCACATTGGTCACGATTGCGATATGTTTGTCATAGGAATCAGCAAATTAGGAATTAGAGGGGTTTTTTTTTTTTAGAACATTTGCTAACAATTTACTGGTATACCCCTGGCTATCTCCTCTTCTTGTATCAGATAGATTTTCACAGAACAGAAATTATTTTCAGGAAAAAAAATATTTTCTGCAAGTTACTAGCCCTAATCCATCTATCAGAGAAAGGAATGGACACATTGTGGTGATTCCTGACTCCT
This sequence comes from Vicugna pacos, assembly GCF_048564905.1. Classification (NCBI taxonomy): domain Eukaryota; kingdom Metazoa; phylum Chordata; class Mammalia; order Artiodactyla; family Camelidae; genus Vicugna; species Vicugna pacos. Next base: position 68,304,627 of record NC_132997.1, on the reverse strand, counting down.
GATTACATCAACTAAGATTGCAAGTCAGCAGACAATGACCAAGTCTTCTTGGCATCCAGTCAGTGGCTGAATTCAGTGCCCCCTCCTCAGCTTGTTTGTGATTGGAGGATAACTTGTTTCACAGGGCCAGCTTAGCCCTCAATTACTGAGCCAGGGACAGTTTTAGGGATCCAGCTACTGATGTTGCAGAAACTCTGAAACAAGTCAAGTAAAAAGATCTGTATAAGCCTCAGGGTCAGGAACTAGATCTGCCTGTCTCTTCTTTGGCAAATGGCCACCTTCACGTCCCTTCCCTGACTTTGTTCCTGTTACGTGCTTGATGTGGGGTAACTGTACCGAAAAAGGAGTAGTGGGGAGGCCGCTCTGCCTGCTGTTAACCTGGAAATACACTTCAGCTGAACTGTTCCTTTTCTGGCAAACATCATAAATATCCTCTTGCAGAGAGAAAGGTGTTTGGAATTAGCGCAGTTACATTCAGTAGGTCAGTGAAGAGAGGGAGAAAACAATGAGACGAATAGAATCCTTCATCAGTCAGGCTAGAGCGTGGGCCAGAGACCATTCTTTTACCTGAGTGATATCTGTAGTCTCTACAGAAACACACACATTCTAAAATCAAATTCACACAGACCTGAATTGCTGTTCCTGTAGTCTCAAAGTCTTCCTGTCAAGCGTTGGCGGTTGCCATGCGGTAATGGCTGTTACTGTGGTGGTGTTGAGCATATCATGCTTTCTAACTTTTAGAGAAAAATACATCTTTTAAAAAATAATAATAATATAAACCCCTAAGCCTTTTACATTGCATATTCAATAATGGAAAACAAGGCAACTTGCAAGGCCATCTCCCTTCGTTCCTCCTGTATTTGATTATTTTTTGCCAGTTGTGTCCCTGGGTTTTTTGTTGTCATTGCTCTTGTTCCATCGTTGCTCTCTTCTCCCAGCCTGCCTGCCCCAAGTCCTGTGTCTTTAACAGTTCTCTAAGCTCCTTCACATGAGCCTGATAGCATCAGAAGGGATAAAGGAAAGGGCTTGATTTCCTGAGGAAAGCTGATGATTCATCCAGTTAAACAACTATTTAGTTGCTAACAAAACAGCGAAGTTAACAGTTAGGGGGCATGACTTGTTTCTCATAAAATTTGTGTTAAAAGACAAAAAACATTGATTAGAAGTTTATGTATGAAACAAATGGTTATATATTAGAAGCACAGAAAACCTTTAATTTATGGCTGCTGATTAGAAATCTAGGACCAGCTCCTATCTGACTCACCAGCTGTGTGACCTTGAAAGGTCACTTTACTTTTGTAGCTCTCAGTTTCCTCATCAGTTAAACAAGTGCCTAGGCCCCCTCCCAGATCAATTTATTTAGAATCTCTGGAGTGGGGTCCGAGCCGTTCACATATTTTAAGGACCTTCCAGGTCATTTTAATACGCAGTGAGTATTGAGAACCATTTTCTAGATGAGTGGTTCTCAAACTTTTGCATGCATCACCCAGAAGACTCGTTAAAACACAGATTTTTGGGTCCTATCTCCAGAGTTTCTAATTCAGTTATTTCTGGAGTTGGAATGAGTCTGAGAATTTGCATTTCATATAGGTTCCTAGGTGATCCTTATGCTGCTGTTCCAGGAGCCGCACTTCCAGAACCACTGGCCTACATGATCTCCAATATCCCTTTTAAGTAGGAAGCCCTAAGCCTCTATGGCCTGGCACCTTACGCTTAGTGCACACCTGCTTCTCTGATATACTGTGTGTAGTGGATGGCAAAGAAAATGACCAAAAAGTTTCTTTCCTGTCTGCATACCCTCTTACATTGTGACATTGCCACTTTTTCTATCAAGAGATAGAGTCCAGTTTTCCATGCTCTTCAATCTGAGCTGGCCTTGATTGACCTACAACAGAATGTGGCAGAAATGACATTGTAAGAGTTCTGACCCAAGGTTACAAGAGGCCTTGCAGCTTTTGTTCTCTCACTGACCTGAGACCACCGTGTAAAGAAGCTCAGACCTGTATCCTTGGGATTAGAGGCCACGTGGAGAGAAAGTCCCAGCTAACTGCTGGCACCAACTATCAGATGAGTGAGTAGGTCCATCTTAGCTCATCTAGCCCAAGCTGAGTCACTGGCTATATTGCAGTTATGTATTTGACTTCTCCAGGTGAAGAGGCAGAAGAGCCCAGGTCTTTCCCAGTGCAAGAACTGTGAGTATATAAAATAGTTAATTTTTTAGGCCCTTACATTTTGGGATGGTTTATTATACCATAATAGATAATGACTACACTGTGCCTTCATTTACCTGTGTGTAGAGGGGACAATGGTAATTTCTGCAATCTTTCTAATCTATAGGAAAGTCATGCCATGCCAGATGTTGGTGGTTTTGAAGGGGCTGTTGCAGCCTGATGGACAAAATTCTGATTTTTCTTTGCATGTAGCTTTAGAAGCATTACTGTTGTCAGGGTCTTGTGAATTTGCTACATCAGGATGAACTGAAAAATCTGACGCTGGATTGCAAAACACAGTGGGAAGAAGGCATCAGATGCAAAGCCAGAATATTCAGGAATCCCACACAGGAGTCAGTGCAGTGGAAGGGAATTTGGATTAAGTGGAGTAAGTGATAAAGAAGGATTCTGGTAGAAATCTACAAGCCAGGGTTTTGAGCTGCTCTGTAGGTAGAGCCTGAAGCCACTGGCTTGTGCCAGCAGAATCAGGACACAGAACATCAGAATGCAGAGCATTGCAGGGGAGCAGCATGGCTTGGTTTCGCACAGCTATGGATTTGAGTTCGGGCTATACCTCTTTCTAGCTGTGTGGCCTTGGACTACTAACCTTACTAAACCTTTTTGAGCCTCATAACTTTAGATGCTCATAGTGGGTTTAGTACAGGTCCTGCAACACAGAGTTCAGAGACTAATATGTAAACCTGCTGTTGTTGAATTGTTACTGTTTTGTAGCTTTGAAGAGCTGACTGTTTTATCTTCCCAGTACCCTCTTTTAGGATTCAGAGAGGTTGTCTTGGAGGAGGTGATCCCTGAACTAATATGTCATAGCCCTAGAGGAGGCACAGTGTGTTCCTTTATTCATCAAAAATTTTTGAGAGCCTAGTTCATTCCAGGTACTATTTTGGGGGGAGGCACACAGCTGTGAGCAAAGGAGGTGAAGTCCATGCCTCCTTGGACTGATATACCTGAGGGGGAGGAGCCCCTGGTTTCCCTTGGAGACTTACCCCCACTCCTCTAGTCATCTTTTTGTGGACAGGCCTGCAATCTGCTGGAATATGCTCTGTGGCTACAAATCAAACCTTCCCTGCAGATATTCATGGCAGCCAGGGTGGAGGTAAAGTGGAATCAGTCTGGAAGCTCTAAGTCCCCGCTGGGCTACTATCTGGGTAAGGCTGGGTATGGCCCCAGGTAGCAAGGGGTAGATGACTGTGAAAACCAGCAATTCATGTGATTCCCTCTGAGTCTCCAGAGGCGAAGCTGTGTGAGATCAGAGTGACACACCAGGAAATGCGGGTTGGGACTGCTCTTTCGGACGAGGGTAGATTGTAGATGTACAGGTGTCTTTTCCATAAAATTGTCCTGGCAGAAAAATAAATCACAGCTTAGGTATGTAGGTCACGACCAGTCAACTGTTCTTCTGGGAAGCCTCAACACCATCTGGAGGGTGGATGGGACTCTGAGTGTGGAGGGACAGGGTTGGGCAGTGTTCATAATCCTTCTAAGAGTCAGCTGTGTGTATTTTCTTGGGATGGGATTGGTACCTGTGTTGGAGTAGCTGTGTAGAAAGCCTCCAGTCTCCCTCTACTTTCAAAATCTTTGTATTCTTGAGGATATATGTTTGCTTAAAGATAGGCAATTCCTCTCCAACCCCAGAGCTGTAACTATTTTTGAGGGCAAGAAATGGCCTATCCTCACCTTTTCCCCAAACCACCCTTCTGCCTTAGCCAGGCTTACAACATTGGTTTCCATGGTAATATCCCTCACAGGGACCCAGTGACCCTCTGGAACTGGTCAAAGGGACAGTATTATTGCAGATCAAGGTTGGCCAGGAGTCAGGAGTTCACTCCTGGGTACCTGGTAGCTCCCCCAGCTGAAGCCTATAGGTAACTCAGGGGTTGGGGACACCCTCACCAAAGTCTGCTCCTCCTACAGCTTATTAATGCAGCTTATTAAGTAACTTTTCAGGATTCCTCTGCTGCATGAGGAAAGAGTCAAATTTCTGGCTGTCCACTCACAAACTAGATGGGAATGCCAGTCCCTCTTGTCTTCTGTGGAATCTGGTGTATGTTTTCCTCTGCACACAATCAGATGACATCACTAGAAAAGCATGAGTGCAGGCTTTGCAGTAGGTTGAGTAGAGGTTGGTAGGGTTCTCAGTGCCACTAGGTTGCACAAAGCAAACAACCCTTGTGGATTTCCCCAGTTGAGAGGAGAATACTTGAATATTTTTATTCACCCCCAGAGGGTGAAGATCTTTGTCTCTATGGCCAGCCTAATACTGGTGCCCCTTACACTCTGTCTAGGAGTAAATTTCCAGGTATTCCTGGGTGCACAGCAAGCTGGTCAGCAGCAGCAGCTGCTAACTGGGCACTGGGCTCAACTGAGGCCCCTGGGATAGAATGAAGGTGGGCTGGCTTCAGGGTAAGGGTATTAGCACCAAGGAGGAGCTAAAATGGGCATGTTGAGAATAGCATGGTATGTCTGTAGCAAGTACCCACCATCCCTAGAAGAGAAACTTTGGGAATTAATGTTACTCTGAGTCACACACAAACCACACAATTAACTCTATCCTGAATTAAAATTTTAAAATTTCTTGTAGCATTACTATCAAGAATATGCATTTATTATAGTATCACCATCAAAAATACGTATTAATACATAGCCAAAGCCAAGAGCAAAACATAAGGAATATTCAGGCATTGGTTAAAAGCTAGTCTTCCAGGAGGCCCAGAAGGTTAGATGGTAATGAGATGAAGGATGTGAGATTCTGTTGGCAGTAGTCACCAGTTATGACCCTAGGAAAAAAGGCAGAAATGGGGACTATGTGGAGAACTGGGGGTATCATGCAGGCCTGAAGCACTGTTTCTGCTAGTGGTTTGTCCTAAGGCTGGCAGACTAGAGAACGGTATATGGCTGGTATGGACAGTGAAGACAGACATGAGAAAACAACTCTCTAAAAATGTGCCTTAAAGCAATAAACAAGACCGTCTTGCTCAGCAAGCTCAGATTGGGAAACTCCTGCCTTCCCGTGCTTCTCTGCATCATGGCCGCTGTTCCAGACTCCTTTCCTTCCTCTCTGTTCCAGCTCAGGGCTTGGAGAGCTCTCTGAGAGTAGCACTGTCTGCACCCTGGCCCGTTTCCTTACTGCCTTCTTCAAGCTCAGATGCTGGCACGAGAAAGCTGCCTATGCCTGAAGGTCTGTTCCTTAGTAGGTGGCCCAGTTCCCTCTCATAACATTCAGCGGCTTGCAGAAGATCTCCATTCATCTTGTGAATTAATCCTTGCAGATACCAAGAATTTGGTGCCTTTTGTGGAACCTGATTTTCAGCTACATTCTGTAGTTGGCATTTCATCTTTTCCTTCTCAGTTGATTTTGTGCCTATGGGCAATAATGTTGGACATCCAGTGTCTTCAGACCTCTCATGATACTCCTGAGAATTGCAATAATGCTGAGGGAGTTGTTGCCTTTCAGTGTTGGGGAGCTCCTTACTGACAGCTAGCTGATAACAGTCTCTCATTTCCGGGAGCTTCGTGAGATCACTATATGCATGCAGAGGATTTAGTCCCTTCTCAGTAGCTTTTTTCATGTAGTCGATAGCAAGTTCCCGTTGTTCTTCAATCTTCTTCTTATTCCCATTAGTTTCAGGGTCTCCCGTCTTCTGAATTTGTTTGACTTTCGCCATATAGCAGCACGCAATCTGGTGACAGAGGTGGCCATCGTTTGGCATAGATTCCAGTGCCCTTAGCAACAATTCAATAGCTTTGTCTAGATCACCTTTCTTTTGGTAAAATTTGGCTGCATTGCGAAGGACATCTGTTTGGCGAGGAGCTTCTTCTAGGGCCTTTAAAACCAACTGCTCCCCCTCAGTGTCTTCATTCATCTTCTGCAGTGTCAGGGCCAAGAGAACTTTGATGTACTGATTGTCAGGGCTCAGCTCAATGGCCTTCTTGAGAACATCGACAGAGGACTGCTGCTGTGGCTTATCATCCAGACTGTACATTGCGATGGCCAGTCCAGAGGAGAATTCTGGGTTGTTGGGCTTCCCTTCCAGAGCCTTCTCAAAACACACCTTTGCCCTTTCGTTTTGTTTTCTTCCACACTTTAGCAGCATCCACCCTTCTTCACAGTCAAGCTCAGGACACTCAATACTGTAAGGATTTGAAAACTTCTCGCATACTTGTTTCACCTTGTCTACATAAACCTGAGCTTCTGAGAGTCTTCCCAGGTGGTAGTAGACCCAGGCGTAGTTTCCCCAGGTGACCAGACTTCTGACTTCTGCCTGGCTGGTGAGCTCTTGCTGGCTTAATTCTTCAGCTTGCCGTAAGCATTCCAAGGCGGCTTCGTTCTGACCATTTAAGTGTTTTATGTAGGCCAGCAAGTTGTACATTGTAGCTCTGAACTCAGGCTTTAAAAATTCAATCTGGTTACACACTCTGTCTTCTAGATCACGCGAGACACTTTCTTTCTTAAATAAGTTCCATGTGAAATGGCATTTCAGCTGCAGAAGGATTCTCTCCAGAGAATTCTTGTTGACTTCACTGTGGAGAAAATAAACATAGTCACTGTGATATGCACCTGCCAAGCATTGTACCCTGTGATGCAATTATGGGTTATTTTGTGTGTCAACCTGACTGAGCCACGAGATGTCCAGCTATCTAGTTACACATTCATTCTGGTCCTATCTGTGACGGTGTTCTCAGAAAAAAATGAGCATCTGAATCAGTAGACTGAGTAAAGCAGGTTGTCCTCCCCAGTGTGGATGGGCAGCATCCGATCTGTTGAGGACTTGAATAGTTTAAAGGCATTTCAGTGTTTCAACACACGTTTATTGCAGTTACCATGCAGTTTGCATGCACCACTGAAGTCTTGTCAAGCATCTTTTCTGACCAGTATTATTCAGCCATAAAGAAGGAGGAAATCCTGCCGTTTGAGACATGATTGGATCTTGAGGACATTACGCTAAGTGAAAGAAGCCAGACAGAGAAAGACAAATGCTGCATGGTATCACTTATGTGTGGAATCTTAAAAAAATAAAACAAAAAAACTCACAGAAACAGAATAGAAAAGTGGTTGCCCAGGGTAGGGGATAGGGGAATAGGAAAAGGTTAATTAAAGGGCACAAACTTCAGCTATTATAAGATGGATAAGTGAATAATGTCTGAAGATATAATGTAAAACATGGTGACTACGGTTTAATAACACTGTATTACATAATTGAAATTTGCCAGTGATGTGCACTTTAAATATTTTATACTTTTATATGTCAGTTATACTTCAATAATGATGAAATTTAAAAAAAAGATTAGCTTGGAAATTCTTGTCATTTTTTTCTTCTGTGTAGTTTAGTTACATAAAATAGTATGGTTTCCTCCCCCTTTAAATTTTCAGTACGCATTGATTGTATGTTAACTGACATATTTAAGTGTCATATATAGTTGACATGTTCATGATAATGTTAACATATTTGGCTTAGTTGATCAAAATAAAACATTTGAAGATAAAGCTGATTCAATTAAAAGAACTTAAAATACTATTGCCTTTTCAAAAACCAGTACTCCAGGGGGAGGTTATAGCTTAGTGGTAGAGCACGTGCTTATTAGCATGCACGAGGTCCTGGGTTCAATCTCCAGTACCTACACTAAGATAAATAAATACAAACCTAATTACAGCCCACCCAATAAAAAAATAAAAGTTAAAAAATATAAAAAATTAGAAGACAGCTTAAAAAAAAATACTCCAAACCAAAAAAACAATACTCCATTTGACAGTTTCCTCACTCACTAATTTATCTCAGATGTGTTTTTGAAAGTTGCTCTAAATATTCTTTATGTGTGTATGTATAAAATTTAATAAATTACTAAATAATACATTTAGAAATGTGAGGGGAGGACAAGCAGGTAGGTTGATGGCTGCAGTAATCTGATAAAGAGAATGTCTAAGTTCAGGTGAAACAAGAGGAGTTGGCCATTCATGGGGGCATTCTTGCCCTTCCTACCTGGAGGTTTGGTGTCTGGTAGGAAATATTGGGGAAGTGGTAGTGCCTCTGGCCCAGGAAGAGATTGTTCTCGGCCTCAAGCTATAGCCGTGGGGTTCTGCTGACCAAAGCAGATAAAAATAGCCCTGCTAGTCCTTAGGAAATACCCAGAATCAACCCACTGACAGCCTTTCCTCCTCCTGCTGACCTGTCTGGAGGCTGACAGCCTGTTGCCACATCTCCTTCCAGGGTCTATTCAAAGCCATTGCTAGAGTAGAATCTTGAAAGTTGCAGAAAGAGGCCCTGTTTAAATGATAAGAGTAGGAGTTTCCAGGAAAATCTCAGGGAGCTCAACCATGGATGTTCTGGTTATGCTCTCATGGAGCATATGACCCTGTGAAGGGACAGGCAGACCTCATGCCCATTTGGTTTTAGGCACTACCCAAGGAACCCATCACTTCCAAAAGTGAGCCAAGGAGCCCTCCAGAGCAGTGATTCTCACACTTCGTTGTGCACGAGGACCAGATGAGCTGAGGATCGTATTAAAATACAGATCAGGGATGCTGCCTTTGCAGCAACCTCCCAGGGAAGTTAGACTCAGACCCCACCGTGAGTAGCAAGACTTCAAGAAGACTTCACTTTTTGGCAATGATTGCCAATCACCAGTTTCTCATCCCTAAAACACCCCTTAAAGAGGTAAGCGTTGCTTTATGGCAACACCTCACCCCTCCCACTCCCTACCCACTTTGGGCTTTCTCCATTCATATTTGCACATGTACAATGCAGAAAGCACTTAGTGTGTATCTAAAGTACCTGTTGTCCCCTTTAAATATGTATCTTTCCCCCTAGGCTTTATTTCTGTCTTATTCTATCAGGATTTCAGAATGCAGGGCCCAATAATTTGCATTCTGTTAGAGCACTCAGGTTGGGTGTGATGCTGGGCTTCTGCCACATAGTTTGAGAGACTCTGCGACACTTACTCCCTGTTTATAGTTTACTCGAGAGGTCTAGCATGTTTGTAAGATGATGACTCAGGCAGACATATTCCCCACTTCTGAAAAAGCAAATTTCAAGGCACAAGTGACCTCATTATGAATTGAAGTTTTATCATGTTGAATTCATCCCTAGCTCATTTGCTGAGAAGTAAGCATGCTTTTAAAATAACCACATCAACCACAACAAAACTCACAAAGCTCTGACTGCGTCCTTTCAAATAGAAGAAACAAAACGGGTTCAGCACCTCCAGCAACTTTCCTCCAGGCCCAGGCCTTCACTGACTAGGTTTTGTTTGAAAGGATCTGAGACCTTTCCTAGGCTCTCCCCACAGACCCCATCCCTCTCCAGCTGCCAGCTCTGCTGGGAGCACTTCCCTCAGGGCCCGACCCTGTAAATCAGAAAGAGCCACAGAAGTAAAAATGCATGAATCATCAATAAGACAGATTTATGATCAAATGCATATTAATCTATTAGCAAACACAGAATCCACATAATTCAGGAAGCTGCACCCAAGAACAAGATTTGTGAGAGATCCTCAACTTCTCATCAGAGAAGCGGGGAATTTTTACCTCATGAGGGCTGTTTCCTTGCAATTCTGAAAAGCTGGGGTTCAGGCTGATTTTATTTTCTGCTTGTGGATCACAAGCAGATGCAGAGGAGGTTTCCACTCAGGATGCTAGCCACCAGGTCTGTGCTTTTTAAGACAGGAAAGAAAATCAAAACTGGGACAATGCTATCAAGATTCCAGCTGGGGAGAAGCTGAAATTCAGCCTTGGAGAGCTGAGCTCATTCTCCACTGGGAGTGTATTCTACACGGATTCCAAAACCGTGTGAGAGTTTGAAAGAAGGCATTACAGATGCCACACAGATTATAATCCTTCCTCGCAGAAATTCGGACGCAGCCTGAGGGTGGGCTTGGGCTTGGGAGTCTGCATTTTTTTATAAGCACCCTGGAAATTCTGTTGCAGGAGTCCCTGTACCACGTTTTGAGAAGCACTGTCCTGGAGGTATTTTGAAAGGCAGTTTCCCATTTACTTGTGGGAGATCATGTAGTGTATTAAACAGCATGTCACACAATCTAGAATAGAGGAAAATAACCATAGGGTACTTGGATTTCAGTTATCTCTTTGACCGGCTTGGAAATATTTCTTGAAGCATATCATTTAGCTTCATTTCCTCACTTGTAAAATGGCCTGGAATAAATTTCTCTTTTTCTTCCACCCAAATTACAGGGAACTGTGGCTTAAGGAGATCCACTTTTACCTTTATTTAAGGTATGCCTCTAGGTACGCGAAGGAGTGATCCTCACTCTCCAAAGGGGGACCCTAAGGGCCTAGTCCTTCTAGTCCCTGCCCCTCCTCTCTAACGTGAGCATGATTAAAAGCATTAAGACATTTCACCCTGTTGGCCTTTGTACACAGAGCCAGAAGATGCTCAGCACTGGAGTTCAGCACCTTAGTAATGACCCTGCTCTGACACCTACTTTCTATATGATTTTTTGGCCAAGTAATTTGCCCTCTGAGCCCTATTTTCCTCATCTAGAAAATGAGGCTAATAAAAAATAATAGTCCTTCCTTTCTAGGGCTATTAGGAGGATGGTATGAGATAACACATGTACAATATTTGACAGAGTGCACTTCCAAGTACTGATCACCTAGATACCGTTACCTCCGTGATCACTGGTATGTCAGTGTTATAATTTTAACTGAATTCTGAGCGTGTGAAGCGGGCAACAGAGTTCCTCAGTGGGTGGGGCGGAGGAGAGCACTTAGCAGCAGGTATGAAATGCTTCCCCGGGTGGTTTTCCCCTTTGGCAATTTGTAGCATAGCTGGAGAGGAGCAGCCCAACCTGCCCCAGTCCCTCTGGCCCCTGGGAACAGGGCAACTTGATGTGGGCTTCAGGCCAGCATAGTCCAGAGAGCCTCCCTCAGACTGCCTCAGGTCAGTGGCTCTGGTCACACCCAAGCACAGGCACTGCCAGACTTAGGCAGACTGGCTACCCGGGTGCTAGGCAAGGCCAGGTTTTTCTGGTCAGTCCACCCATGCAGACACAATTAACGTCACTCATGACCAGGAGCCCAACATATAGGAAAGGGTGACCTGAGGCACTTGGCAATGAATCCCTCTTACCCACCCCACCCTCAAACACGAGCCTGCAGCATATTCGGGAGCCCTTGGATTTTCCTGTCCTCACTCCCCAAGTGGGCACTACGATGCTCCCTCCTCAGGCAATTAACCCTTCAATCCCTTCCCGTGGGTGTTTGTTGAGAATGTCTTTTTTTTCTTTCAGTCTGTCTTTCCTGATGGTCTCTCTTATGGTAGAACTCCAGCAGGTCTATGTGCATTTTTAAAAATCACATTCATTAAGATTATTTTACATACAATAAAATGCACCTCTTTTAAGTGTACAGTTCAATGAATTTTGACAAATGCAAATACCCAGTAACTGCCACCACTATCTCCTTACAGACTGTTTGCATCATCTCCAAGTATTCTCTTGCGTGCCTTCCTAGCCAAGCCCAAAGCCACCTTCCACCACCCCAGGCAACCAGCGCTCTGCTTTCCTTCACTAGCGATTAGCTCAGTATTGGGAAAGAGATTAGGTCACTATGTTTTGAAGAGAAATTATTTTCCGCTGCTCACCAGCTCTCATTGCAGCAATAAAAATGAACTCTAAGGGGGAAGATAACAGCTCAAGTGGTAGAGCACATGCTTAGCGTGCACAAAGTCCTGGGTTCAATCCCCCGTACCTCCTCTAAAGATAAACAAATAAATCTAATTACCCCCCCTCAAAAAAACAAAGCAAAACAACAACAAGAAAATAAACTCTAAGCACTGGGTCATTTTCATATAAGGAATGGAAAAAATGCCCATCTGTGAGGATTGTTTTTTTCCACTTCCCACCTTGAAGTGATCAAACTTTCAGGGCAAAAGTGCCCCTCAACATGAGTTGGGTTTGCACTACCAATTCTATCTTTAATAATACCTGTTGAAAAGAAATGCTTCCCTTTAAAATGACAAAAAGAAAGCCTCTTAGTCCTTTCAAAGAAAACACCAGAAAAGCCCTCAAAGAGTAATTCCCTTAGCGCCAACTTTGAATCGGCAAACTTTGAGCCTGAGTGGACCTAATCACTTCTGCCAAGCCTCCCTCTCGTCCAGCTCCTGGCTCCCGGGTCCACCCAGGGAAGCTTAGGGAGTTTGTGTACATGCACGAGATAAAAGGCACAGAAGTAAAAACTGCCCATATTGGTAAAGGCACGTTTAGTCCACAAGCAACAGGAGGGACAACTCAAGAATTTGCCTGCACCAGAGAAGCTCAGCTTGCAATTTGGTTTAAAAAAAAAGGTGGAGAGTGCTTGCTCAAGGGTGCTTGCGCATTCTTACCTCACTGATGTCATGATGGTTGTCTCTTCTCTGCTGTTCTGGCCAAGCCGACTTGTTCAGAAATCTTTCGAGTCTGCCTGAAGGAGATGCTGAAGGAGCTATATAAAGGGGATGCGGGGTGGGGGAAAGGCATCACCTGATGCTTTCTCCCTGCTTCTGAGTGCCCGCCTTTATGAAAGGGAAGAACAACTGGAAAGTGAAACTAAGTTAAAATCGAGAGGAGGAAAGGAAACTTAACATTGAGGTCTGGCATGACTCAGCAGAAGTAAAAAGTTTAAAATTATGGCTCTGAAGATACAGTTTGGAGGAAGGTGAAAGCACTCCCAGGAATCTGACCCTAAATCTAGGATGCATCCCAGGAAACTGCGTTTTTAATAAAGGCTGGAGGAGATTCTGATGCAGGGGTTTCCGGGAGCACATGATGTGAAGGACTGCTCCAGAAATATTTTGTAAAAAGGAAACTCAAGTAAATACTTTGTAAAGTCAAGTAAATTTACTTGTAGGAGATGATCTGTACTCCGAGACCTGGATTTAATTCTGTGTGTTCATTTTACTAGCTCTGGAATTATCCATGAGTCAGATCACTGAGCTTGAATTTTTTTCCCCCAAGCTAAATACAGGAAGCCAAGCTCTGAAGTCACACTGAGCACTTTAGCTCTCTGAGGTCTAAGGCAATCATTCAGCTGTAAAATGGGAAATAGCAACACATGTAATATTGCTGGCTAGCTGCCTAGCTGATAAATTTAGGTATTTATAATTTGAGCTCTGAAGAAGTGATAATGCCCTGAGAGATTTTAAAAGTGAATTTATTTTATTTTTAATTTTTTAAGGGGTAGGTAATTAGGTTTATTTATTTAATGGAGGTACTGGGGATTGAACCCAGGACCTCGTGCATGCTAAGCACTCACTCTACCGCTGAGCTGTACCCTCCTCTACTCCTGAGAGATTTTTTTTTTAAATAAAATTTTCTGTGATGTAAATGTCCATGAAAACATAGGGCGTATAGTTCTTACGGCTGATTTGAAGATGAAGGACCTGTCAGTTGCATAGGAGAAAGGCTCCCTCCATTCTGAAGCTGCAGAAAGTAGTCTTGTGTAACAGAGCTGACACCTATTTGTTTTTTCCCTACAGTGCGAGATAAGATACTTTGAATTCAGAAACTGCGTTATGTCTACTGTGCTTTTTTTTTTTAATAGCTCAGAATTTAATCTGGGGTAGTGACACAAAATAGTAAAAACAATCTGGATTTTATAATAATGTATAAGCAGGAAAGAGTGACAATGCTAAATGGGACAGAGCTATAAAGATGGTGATATATGAGCAAAGGGATCAAATCAGGTTTTTACACCAGGCAGGTGTTATTTTTGTGAAGAGTGATTCAATTTGTTATGTATTAAAATCCAAATTAGAACTAGCTGCCGTGCAATAAAATTTCACTGCCTTTTCTTAGCACTTTAATTTTTAGTAGTTCTGTTATAAGTTCAAGTGGGTTAGAGCTGTTTTCAACCCTGCAACTGGGAAAGTCTATAATTCTGTTAGTTGTCTTACTTTGTTGCAGAAAAATGTGTTACAGCTCAGTTGTGACAGCAACCTGAATCCCAGCAAGAGACCAAGCAGCACTTGGAGAGTTGGAGAACTCAAGTTTATTACACCAGCAGGCCCAGAGAAGTTAACACTCCAAGCTCTGGACTCAGTCTGTAGGTTTACGCAGGCTTTTATAGGCTGCCAGTTTACACTTTGTGACATCATATGCAAATGAGGTATAATGAAAGTTGACTAATTAGGAATAAGCTTTGTAGAAATGGACCAATCAAGAGGGAAAGAAATAACCAATCAGGAGTGAGAGAAATAACCAATCAAGAGTGAGCTCCATGCAAATGAAGTACTACAAATGGACCAATCAGAAGTTAGGGAAATGGATCAATCAGGAGTGAAGGAAATAATCAATCAGAAGTGAGCCCAGGGAACCAATAGAACTTTAGGGGTAAGTAAGCCGTTTCAGAGGCAAAAAGTGAGAGAGAGCCTCTGGGCCAGGGAACTGGATGCTGCTCGCAGGAGAGTAGTGGCCCTGCCTGGGGGTCCTGCCTGTCTTTTTATGGGGCTTCCTGCCTCAACTTAACAATTTATCATCCTGGTAGTGCTAAAGTGACATACCTTTATATCTTCTATCGTATCACCCAGGTAGGAGGGGCCCCTGCCTTTGGCCCTGTGCTTTAGAGGGCCCCACATACCCCAAGCACACAAATATATGATTTTTAAAGAACATACGTCATCTCTGTTACCGAGAATCTGGTGTTTAATCCTGGCATAGTAGGACTTGAACCTCTAAACATCCAGCCCAGGGAAAATGTATCTTTATCTCTTGCCTTCTTGGCTCAAAGAGAAAGGAAATTGTGTCATGAAAGTTTCTATGTTGTGAGGGTGCCGATTTTAGGGACAGACACTACTTTGAAGTGCAAAAATGATCAGAGAAAAGGCAAATTTACTGAACCGGCTGAAACCTTCCTCTCAGCCTGAATGCAATAGATTTTTACATTATGAAGTTATTTTCCAGTACCTTTGCACCAGCTGCCCAGTTTCTTGCTTCTCTTCTTGTTCTAATTCCTGGCTTATGAAGCACTCATGAATTAGCATGGTATTTGCAACAGCTGTATATGATGGTCGAATAACATTCTGCATGTGAAGAAATTCGTAGTGTGCTTCAACTTCTACATGTGTAGATTTAGACTTACACACTGAGTCAGATCTTCTTCTGCTTTGAAACTCTTCATGTGTGTCAACTTGCTGATGAATGGTTCCTGGGAATGGATATTTAAAAACAATATCAAGTGGAACCAGATTTTCATACCCACACCCTACTCAAAAAGCAGAACACAGAACTTCTCCAGCATGTCTCTTGTGTACAAGAGTAATGGTGGTACTTAAAGTGCTAGTAATAAGAAGGACACAGCGCAGTGCAAACAGACTTAGAGATTAATAATAGAAGGTAATGAAAGAAAAGCTTGCATTTTTATATACATTTATAGCAAGACTACTAATTCTTTTTGAAAGCAGCTATCTTGAAATTAATTCACATACCATACAGTTCACCCATTTAAAGTATACAGTTCAGTAGTTTCAGCATTTCACAGAGCTGTGCAACCATCACCACAGTCAGTTTTAGAACATTCTCATTACCCCAAAAAGAAACCCTACACCCCTTTGCTGGCACCTCCAATCCTCCCATCCCTTCCAGTCCCTAGTCAAGCACTAATCTACTTTCTGTCCTTCTGGATTTGCCTGCTCTGGACATTTTGTATAAATAAAATCATACAATATGTGACCTTTTGTGACTGGCTTCTTTCATTTAGCATAATGCTTTCAAGTTTCATCTATGTTCTGGCATGTATCAGTAAGTACTTTATTTTCATTGCTGAGTAATATTCCACTGTATGGCTATACCTTATTTAAATGCATCAATCAGTTGATGGAGCCACCTTTTGGCTATTGTGAGTAAAACTGCTATAAACATTCATGTACAAGTTTATGTGAACGTATGTTTTCATTTTTCTTGTGTGTATACCTAGGAATAAAGTTGCCGGGTCTTATGGTAACTCTATGTTTAACCATTTGAGGAACTACCAAACAAGGCACTGTGTCATTTTTACAGTAACGATTTTAGTTAGTTTCCCTCTTTGTGGTCTCCCAAGAAGGTGTAGGTTACCGGCAATGAGGCAATAAGGAAGTTTTGTAATTATCAAGTTACTTCCTCCCCTGAAAGAGGCAATGGAGAAATGGTGGACGAAGGGAGGAAACAGGAGCATATGCTCTCTAGTTGGAGCCCCATTTTCCAGGTTGGCATCCAAGGTTGATTGTGCACATGGTAGGGATCCTAATATAGTCCTATGTGTAAGTTTATCTTCAGAATTATAGCACTTTCTCGCGTCACACTGGAAGCACATTGTGCAAGTCAACCATCGACATGAAGTGGAAGGAAAGATGAAAGCTGTGTGGACAAAGAAAGCTGGGAGCAGAGGCTGATGAATCTTTTCACTGAGGACTCTTGAGGCTGGGAAATAATTAGTACAACTTGGAACCCGGTCAGGGGTGAGAGAAATTCTCCTCACTCCTTCATGGGCGCTAATACACTTAATCTTTGATGTGGATATCGGGACTCTTGAGGTGGCAATCAGATATAGAGAATGATGAAATGTATTGAAGCGGTTCTATGGGCAAAAGACCTTGGTGGGTGTGGGTGCTGGAGCGGTACAAATAGCAGGTGTGATCAGATAATTCTGACAGATGTGTTCATCAACACTTAGGAGATACCTTTTGGGGGCTCGTTATTTACCTGGGTAAGTAAGTGAGGGGAGTGAAATGCACCGAGAGAATGTGGTTAAGAGCCAGGGAATTACAAATCATTGCAATTAATGTGGCTTCATTTGTTATTCCTGGACAGTGAGATTTCAGGGCCCATGAACTATCTACATAATTTTCTGTATTGTTTTCCAATAATTTCTGCTCACTTTAAGTCCTCAAATAAATATTAAGTGTAATATGTGTATATGGCATTAAGTGTAATATGGCATACATTTCTTTCCTTCCCTTTCTGCACTTTTACTTTTGGGTTCTTTTTCCAGCAAGGGTTTTGGTGGCGTGACATGCAAGGGCAAGATTACATATACCTGGTGGGTGGTGCCAGTGATCCTCTCTCACCCTTAGCATACCTGTCCGTCTTACCTTCCAATCAGAACGCTCCTGGTTTTTCTCCCCAGGCCCCAGACCCAACAATAAGTTACTCAGAAAAAG
Source organism: Vicugna pacos (assembly GCF_048564905.1). Lineage (NCBI taxonomy): Eukaryota > Metazoa > Chordata > Mammalia > Artiodactyla > Camelidae > Vicugna > Vicugna pacos. The sequence goes on along the minus strand of NC_132997.1, from coordinate 68,287,274 downwards.
TGAGCTAGACCTTCCCCTGAAATGACACTTGCCCAATTCAGTTCAGTGGAATGAGTTTACCTTAGCAGCTGGTGTGGATTGTATTTTCCACCAAGGCCTCTTGAAAAACAAGAGAGGCTTCCCAGCTTTGTGTCTCTTTCAGCTCTTTGCTTAATAGGTAAAACCCTCCCATGTATGTTCAGATTGCCTCCAGGATGGGGCATCAAAGAGAACTGACAACACTTTCTCATTTCTCCTAATGGACGTCAGAGGAGGAGAGAGAATGTGGGTAGGAGTACAAGATGTGAGCGAGGTCTAACGGAGAGAACAGCACAGCCCGCCTGCTGCCAGTGTGGGGACAGGGTGTTTCCGTGCACGAGGGTGTCTGCTGGTGGCGTCAGGGTGTAAGCTGAAGCCCTGGAATCTTAAAGTTGTAGGAAAAATATTTGTTCTATTCAGTGGTCATGATGTCAGACCAGTCTGGATTATATGAAGCCAGTTCATACCCAGTGTAACAATGCATGTATCAGTAGTTGAGTATAGAAGACTTAGGGTACAGCAAAATTTCAGAAAAACCAGACACCCCTGTATATTCCATCACATCTGAGTTGTATATTAATTAAATCAGTGGCTTTTTTAGGCATCCATACTATGCATACTAATGATCTCAAGTGCACACAACACTATTCTTAATGCAAAATATTCATTATACTATCCATTAGACCTCTAGGACTTATGTATCTATCCGTTGGAAGTTTGTACCCTTAAACAATATCTTTCCTGTCCCCCAACACCTCAACCCTTGATACCACCATTTAAATTTAAGTTAATCCCAACAGTCAATCTTTGCCACCCAGCGAGTGACTGATGGTCTTATGCTGGGTCAGCTGAGTGTTTTGGTTCACACCAGCCTTGATGTCTGTCCCAGGTCAGTTAGTGTTTACCTAGAAAATCCCAACTGCTCCAAGCATACCATGACTTTTCTGGTTTCCCTGAAGATCTTCAGGGTTAAACAAAGTTTTATGTCACCTAATGTGCAACATTTCTAGTGCGGAAGTATTCCGCATTACTGATGTCATTGCCCAAGACCTTTCACTAGGTCCTTCACCACCAAATAATTTCTCTGTTCTGTCACTTTCCTATCATTTTGTACCTGGGCTCATCAAAGCATTTTTGAACAAAGCAGGTCTTCATATTAAGAAGAAATTTCCCCAATAGTGGAAATAATAAAATTTTCTCCATATGTTTATAATCCACAAATGACAAACCAGCATTCTTCTCTCCTTCTCTCTTGCCTACTCTTTCCCTATCTCTACTGGTGAGACGTCTGTTTTTCCAGTCAGGTTTTAAAGAAATGTATTATTTCTAGCATGTTGTACAGAATCACTTATTTTTTTTTTGAAGCATAGTCAGTTTACAATGCTACATGAATTTCTGGTGTACAGCATAATGTTTTAGTCATACATATGCATACATATACTGTTTTTCCTATTCTTTTTCATTATAGGTTACTACAAGATGTTGAATTTAGTTCCATATGCCATATAGAAGAAATTTGTTGCGTATCTATTTTATATATATTAGTTAGTATCTGCATATCTCAACTCCCAATTTATCCCTTCCCACCTCCTTTCCCCCCTGGTAACCATAAGTTTGTTTTCTATTTCTGTGAATCTGTCTCTGTTTTGTAAATAATTTCATTTGTATCTTTTTTTTTTTTTAGATTCCACATATATGTGATATCATATGGTATTTTTCTTTCTCTTTCTGGCTTACTTCACTTTTAGAATGATGATCTCCAGGTCCATCCATGATGCTGCAAATGGCATTATTTTACAGAAGCACTTTTTTATTCTTTGCATGCTGTGTTACGATTACAGGGAGGGCAGAGAAGAGGCAAAAATCTCCACACATGCTTTCTGAAGCTCTTATATTGTGGTTGCCTAACCCCATTGTTTCTCCTAAATATGTTTCTTCTAGGTTTGACCTGTTCTCTGCTCTCTTTTTTCAAACTATCTCCCCCCTCAGTTAGATGGGACAGTTGAACTCCTGTTGTATAGAGTTCACATAGACAATCCTGGATTGAGGATTGTCTGGGGAGGAGGGGGAAGAAGGCAGGAGGGAGAGAGAGAGAGGACACCCAGCCCTGTCTAGGCTTTGGTCCCCCAGCCTTTGGATGGACACAGCACAGTAATGTCTATGCAAGGTGTCAGGGAGGGGAAAATATCCCCTTACCCTTCTGGGTTCTTCTGGCTGATCTAATAACTAAATTGACACACAATAAATAAACAGGAGAAAATCAAATTTAATTTCGTAGGTATGGAGGTCTGACAGATACAGCCGAAGAAGTGACCAAACTGCCCAGCTTTATACCTTTTAGACAAAGAAATAATAAATGTGTGAGGAATGGACAAGACAGAAACTTAGGCTTGGGTACTAGTTAGTGGAGAGTCTAAGCAGAGTTGATTTACATAGACTTCTCAGTCCTGAGTTCCCTGTTTCTGGCAGTAAGGATGTCTCTTTACCTCCTAATGCAGGGATGGTACTTTTCCCATATGAGACTTATTTTCTGCTTTCAGAGGAGGGTCAGAGTGTTCTGCACTGGCTGTCTCTAAAATAACTTTATGCCGCTCTGGCATATTTTGGGACAGCCTGCCCTGAACTCCAACACAGGGCCAACCTGTATAGGATCTAAAAATGACTCTGAAGATGGGAAAACATTACAGAAATGGGCCACAGTGTTACAGATGTGACATATCTGGCTGCTTTATAGAAACATAGTAACAAACCCAAGGCATCTCCCCATAAGGGAATGTCACGGTGCAAACTGCTCTCAAGAGGTCAATTGAGAAATAGCCTCTTTACCAGGGTCCCAGGACCTACCCCCTAATCTAGACCCTTTCCCAGAACTCCTTGAGCGATTCAAGTGTTAACACTTGGCCAACAGAATTCTTCCGTAACCCTGACCCAGTACTGTGGCCAGTGTCTTAGTCCGTGCCTAGGCCATACCAGTTGTTAAATATTTTGAATGCCAGCTTGGTGGAGGGGTTGAATTCAGCTCCATTCCAGCAGTAGCCCTGTGGGTACCACATTCTGATTCCTCATTTCTCAGCTAAAGATGCCGAAGTGATGAGGTTTCCAGAGTCCAGTTCCCTCTCAGAATTGTCCTCTGCTGGCTGCGTTTCTCCATTCAGCTCTTGAAGAAACTCCAAGAGATGCAAAGCCTCAGAGTCTGCTCCATTTTTAGAAAGCCTGGTTTGGGCAATGTTTTTCAGTTTGAGTTTTATCTTTTCTCTCTCCTTTGATTCCTGGTTTATTTTCACGCCCTCTATAAAGGAGTGGATGGCCTTGTCTTCACATTTCATTTGATACCACTGAAAGTTGCCATATCGCAGATGGAGCACCTGTCTGGCTACAGGAGGAAGCTCTTTGCTGAATTCTTTTTGAAAGTAATGCTCTGCTTCTTCATACTGACCGACCTGCGCATAGAGGCAGGCAAGATAGGAACAGACACGGGAGAGATTGCCATTGATCTTATCAGCTCTCTTTAAATGATCCAGAGCATGTCTTATTAGTTCCTGTAACTTCTCTGTTTTTCCATACATTTCATTCTCTTCCATATTCTGTATTTCCAGGACTTTTGCCCTATAGAAGCACCCAATATGGCAATGCAGGTAGGGGTTGTTTGGCATGTATTTTAGAGCCTTTCTGAGGAGTTCTATAGCTTGGTCCAGGTCACCTTTTCTTCGGTACAGCCTTGCTGCCGCACGAAGCACATCTGTTGCCAGTGGGGCTTTCTCCAAAGCTTCTTCAACTAATGTTTCAGCTTCAGCTTCTTTGTTCATCTTTTGAAGTTTCAGAGCCAGGAGGACTTTGACGTACTGATTGTTAGGATTCAGCTGAATGGCTTGCCTCAGAGGGTCAACGGGATTCTGAGACTGTGGCCATTTACCCAGACGGTAGCTTACGATGGCCAGTCCAGTGGTGGAATCTGGATCCTTGGGATTCTTTTCCAGAGCCTTCTCAAAACACACCTTCGCCCTTTCATTTTGGGTTCGTCCACACTTTAACCGTGTCCACCCTTCTTCACAATCCATCTCAGGACTCTCAATTCTGTAGGGGCTGGAAAACTTCTTACACACTTGTTTCACCTTGTCTAAATAAAACTCAGCTTCTGAGAGTCTTCCCAGGTGGTAGTAGACCCAGGCGTAGTTTCCCCAGGTGACCAGACTTCTGACTTCTGCCTGGTCCTTGTGCTCTTGCGGGATTAACTCTTCAGCTTGCCGTAAGCATTCCAGGGCGGCCTCGTGTTGGCCTCTGCAGTGTTTTATGTAGGCCAGTATGTTGCACATTGTGGCTTTGAATTCACTGTTTTGAAACTCAACCTGGTTACACACTCTGTCTTCAAAATCATCCAAGGAATCTGCTCCGTCTACCAAGTTCCAGGTAAAATGACATTTTAGTCGCCTTAGGCTGCTCTCCAAGGAGTTCTTTGTGGTCTCACTGTGGGCAAAAAACAGACAGATGAACACCTTGAGACGTAGCACAGAATCTCCAGGCAAGAAACGGGGAAACTGAACAGTGTTAATCTCAATCAAAAAAGAATATCCTTTCCTTTTTTTCCTTTCTATATTTTGGCCTATATGTTAAACACAGGAGGAAGCAGAAACTGGGTGACTGCGGGCAGCAGAAGAATTACGGAGAGGGCAGTGGGCAGGGCTCTGAGCCTGAGACGAGGCTTCCCTGATTAAGGCAGTTGGTGTTGGGTATGCTGGCCCTCAGCTTTCTGCAGAGGCCAAATCCATGGGAACTGATTCCAGTGGAGGTCTGATTTTATGTAGTTTTTAAGAAGGAAGACTATTGAATTACTTTTTGTTTCTGTTCTTCCTTCTTACCTAGCACTGACTTTTTGAAATTGTAGCTTTATCATTTTCTGTTCTTTTAATGGTTTGCCATCCTGATCTTAATCTCCTCATTGTCTGAAATTCAACTGAAATTCAACTCCATCTTATCCTCTATGTTTTAAATTCCTTAGTTCTCCTTAATTTGTATTTTTTTCTTTTTATTATTTTCTATTTTCTGTCTAATTATTTGTCATAAATCCTTCATTGATTTTTGTCTATCCAAACTTTTGGAGCTTTTATCAAATTCATTTTGTTTGGTCTTTTTGTTATTTTGATAGTCTGTATTCTCATTTTTTTCCTGAACTTTTCTATTTTAACCATTCCAATCTTATTTTCAACCATTCTTAATTATTACTCATTTCCCCCCTGCTTTTGTATTATCCTACCTCTTAATTTTATAATTATTATTCTGTATACTAGTATGTCTTCAACTTTTATTTTGGAGTAAAATGTAATCATCCCCACCCCCACTTCTTAACTGGTGATTTCTTCTTAACTGGTGATTAACGTGTCTCATTGAGTTGATCTACTAATAATTTTGTACTTGCTGTTTTAATTTTCCATTAAAATTTAACTTTTCCCTTCCTGTGGTTTGTTTTTGGAGGAGTTCAGAACAAGTTTCCTCAAAATGTGCCACTTTGGCAAGTGGACTGTTATTGACCTGAAACCAGTCAAGACCTGGTAGATTCAAGAAAAACTGATCTCTCCCTTAATTGCTTAAAATAATTTAGAAAGAGTGCCTGGTCCAGGAGGAGAAGTATCACCAGAGATGATTACAGAGAATATGGGCTAGGTGTGGTAAGCTGAGGGGACCTCAGCTGGGCCTGGAGGTCAGAGTCCTGTGTGTGTCTGGTTGTCTCTAACGGCACCACAAACGTTTGTTTACCAAATATTTGTTTTTCCCATCTTCCTGTCTTCCTCCCCTTTGAAGTCCCAGACCCCTACCCACTTCTTCTTAGCTCAGAATGGCATATGAGCCTCAATTGCCTGATTGCCTGTGGGTTTCTATTCTTATGGAATTCCCATATGTATGTAATTAAATTTGTTTTTCTCTTGTTACTCCGTTTTATGTTAATTTGATTATTAGACTGGCCAGAGAACCAAGAAGCCTACAAGAAAAAAATTTCCTCCCCTATACTTTCTTTTGTGTTTGGTGTGGTTTGATTTTGTTTTTACCCTCCCCTACGCTTTCATAAAAGGGGACAAGAAGTACAGCTAGAGAAGGAAACTCACAAGGCAGCGAGCATCTTTCCGTATGGGAAATGCTCTGTTTCCTTGAGGGAGGATTTTGCAACCCTTCTGGGAGGATTTTTCATTCCTTTGTATTGGTCTTCTAAATAAGTAAATAAACAAACAAATAAGTAAAAACCAACCAAACAGAAACAGCAAACAAATAAACAAAAATCCCTATCTTGAATAAATTTGGAGATTGAGTAGGTTAAAATCATTTATTGTTCCAACTTCTTTCTCAATGTTTCCTTTGTATTGAGTCCCTGAAATGTTTTTTTTCTCACTGGAAAAAATTTTTTTCACAGTGTATGTTAATCAACTGATTTTCTATATATTATGGATTCTGACATGGACAGCCAGTAGAAATCTGGGAAATCATGTGATGTGGCAAGTACCACTTTTGAAATACTTGTCTAAATGGAAAATTATATTCCCTCATTTTCTTCCTGTCCCCTATCTTTTACTTTTTTATACCCTCCAAGCCCCCCAGTTTGATTAGACCAGGGCTGGGCACCCAAACTCAAGTGGAAGCTGGAAATGGAACTGAGATGGTGTGAGGGAGTCTTCATATGTTAAGAAGAGTGCTGTGCACGCCGAGGATCTGATGGCAAACACATTCTGTATTATATGCTGCAGAGAGAGTGGCCCAGATGCACATGGAGAAGAGGCAGAGAATGAGTCCCCCAAGCTCCCCAGTGCCCTGTTCTGGTCCTCTCGGGATCATTATTGTCCTGTGCATGGGTCCTATGACCCATTCTAGGAACTTCAAATCAGTTCCTGCTCATGTCTGTTACTTAGAGATGTAATTACCGCAAATAGAATAAATGAAAAATCAGAGGGAAAATAGGTAGGAATTTCTGCTCAGGGAAAAACGGTGTCGTTTCAAAGCCCCATGCAGGTCTTAGTGAAGAGCCAGGTTGTCTGAGCTTCTTGATGTAACGGGACAAGTGCCGGCCAGGAGAGTGACTCACTTGGCAGCTGACATTGTAATGACAATAGCCTCCCCTTGAGAAGTTCATTTCCCAACTGGTTTCTCTTCCTTCCTAGTGATGTTACAGGAAGATATCCTTAGCACATGAGCTCTTTAGCTACTTGCTCATGGTATACAAGGAACAGAGAGAGTGAATATAATTGAGGTGATCTCCAACATATAGTCAATTATGCATTTGCAAGATAAAGACATTTAATATATACACGTATGTAAAATTCCTTTGAGTAGTATTCAAAAGGCATCTGGTTGCACTGTGTGATTTTTGAGATTTTTTTTCTACTGGTAAGTCAGAAGCTGGTCCCAGACACTTGCTTCCTGGACTCAGACTTGTGAGATTTATGCTCCTGATGCCCTTAGAAGTTCCAAATATTTACACAGCAAACAATTTCTTCCCTTGCTTCTTGCCTGGATGAAAGGCACATTATCCACCAGACTCAAAGCCAGTGCTGCCACCACATGTCTTAGTGCAGTACCAGCACCTCTGGGGAGCCTATTAGAAATACACATCCCTGGATCCCAAACCAGACCTACCAAGTCAGAATCTCGGGGTTTGTGCAGCAGTATTGAGCTCAAGTATCTGTCTTTAGCAAGCTCTCCACTTGGATCTTATGCATGCTCAAGCTTGAGAACCACTGTCTTAGACCACAGGAGCAATGCCTGGTGACAATCCCTATAGCTAAAGAATCAAAGAAAATGAAAAGAACTTATAAGTCTGTACTATTATGGGAAAGATTCTAAGGGAAGACCTTGCTAAAATTCTAAAGAATAAGAAGAAGGTTTCTAAAGATTCTGAGTTACTATGGAAACAGAGATCTAGAAATATCACCAATGATTTTTTTTCCCTATCAGGCAAATGTGCAGACCAGCAGGAAAAATATCTACTTCTTCTAGGAAGTAAGGACTGAGGCTAATACCCTTGGATTCTGGAGCTCCCAGCACTGAGCCTTAGGTATCCAGTCTGACTACCTCACCCTCAAACTGGAGAAAATAGAAGAGAAAGCTCCTTTCTTACTCAATGAGCTAACACCTTCTCTCCAGGGAAATCTTATGTTTCTGGGGTATGAGAGGATTTTAGAGGTGGGGACTGTTTTCTCCAAGCACTCCATCTCCAATTCATACTTCAGGTAGGAAGACACTAGCCTATCAGTAGAGCCTTGGGGTGAAAAATATTTGTTATTTTATCAGCCTAATGTAAATCTGAGATGGCTGAGCACATTAAAAGTAAAATCCACCTTAGCATGAAGTGAGGTTGCTACCCTGAGTACATTTTTAACAATATTTGCTATAAAGAGATCTTTTTCTAAATAAGAATCGTATCAAATGCCCCTCACTTAATCCTGTCAAAAAAGAAAGAAAAGAGAGACAGTCTACAGGAGCAGTTCCCCCAGACTCATTTTTAAATGAAGCACTTGCCTGATTAAACATCTCTCTCTTTGCCCTCTGCCTTCCTGCCTCACTCCTTTCTGACCTCAGTTCTCAGCTTCCCAGGGGCAGTGAGAGATGCCCATAGGAAGCATGACTGTGTGAGGCAGAAAATAACTTAGGAAGGAGTAAACAAGCCAGCATCAGTAAGACAGACAGACGCCTGGAAGTGATAAACAAGACCAACTCTCCGATTCTAAAAGTAAGGCTATAAACAAACACTAAAGCAAAACAATTCAAGAACATGGCTAGTTAGAGTTTTCTCTCCACAGCAGGATTGATTAGACATTTCCAACACGATCAGAGAAGAGAGAGTCTACCTCATGATTGCTGGGCACGTCTCAGCTGTTCTGAAAGGCTGCAGTTCGGGCTACTGCGCTCGTCAGAAATCTTCCTCCTCTGCCTCAACTGAATGATAAAGAGCCCTATATATGGAAGCACCAACTGGTTCCTTTGCCTAAACAGACTTTAAGAGAAATTGAAACTGGAAAGTGAAATTGGCAGGGCTCTAAGAGGAAGTGAGTCTTGAGCATTACGTAATAGCCGAGTCCCATCCCCTTCTCCCCCATCCCCAGTAGTGAGTCAGAACTTCTTTCTTGTTGTAGTTGTTGTTTGTTTTTATTGAGGTATAGTTGATTTACAATGTTGTGTCAGAAGAACTTCTTTGTGAATTGTACTGATGTCTTAGATCAGCTGCCATCAAGGGAGCCTAACTTGAAAAAGGATACATTTACCAAGCACTCTGCCTTATGATTGCAATGTTAACCCATCTTCACTGTCCACCCTTATCACCAATATGACCTGCAGGTCACTGTAAAGGGCAGTTATGTGATTTCCACAGGGCAGGGGGGTTTCATCTGTTTCCCTTACTGCTGAATCTCCAGTCCCTGTAGTAATACCTGGCACATGGCAGGCATTCAAAAAGTAGTTGTTGAAATGAATGAATATATGATTGGAACCCTGGGCTCTGATGTCAGTCTGTCTGGATTTGTAGCCAGGCTCCATTTATGTGCTGTGACACTAGAAATTACTGAATGTCTCCATGCTTCGGTTTCTTCTTCTGTGAAGTGGGAATACCGCCACTACCGTGTGATGTTGTGAGGATCAAATGGGTTAATGCACAAAATGCCGTTAGAATAGTGCCTGGAATATAATAAGTAAATGTTAGTTTTTGTTCTAATTAATAACTAAAATCACTAACCAAAGAAACCAGAAGATACATTTTGATGTTTGCCTTTTTCAGAGCTTTAGCTGACATCCCACGTTCCATCATGATCACTAACTGAAGCCAAACAATTCCTGACATCTCTCTCCATTTTTGACTTCTGTGAGCTCCATATTTTGAATCCCCTGGGTCACCTTGGTAGTCAGCATCTGCACACTGCAATTGGCAGCCATAGTGGTTTGTTAGGATAGAGGAAATGTTCTTCATCCTTATTCATACCCTTAATCATAAAGGGATCACAATGTGCACAGACCCAAGGGGGGAAGACCCAGAGATACCACACTAGGTATCTTTGAGGTCAGGGAATTACACGGAGCGTAGGTGAAACGTTTTCTCAGGTAAAACTGAGGTTGCTGAGGCAGGTTATTCAGTTTTGGGGAAAGTGTAATTTATCTTGGATTTTCCTGCCTACTGTAGGGTCGAAGCAGAAGTTATGCTTCTTGGCAATTCCCTATCCTTTTATTAGGAAACAGCTAAGCCTATCCCGGTTGGGAACCCTTACTTGTAGGTCTCACTCATGAGTCACAAGTTCTCATTCTGTTTTCAAGTTCTGTTATGTATTTATAGAAATGCAGGTTAGATGTACAAGAAATGCTGAAATAGGAAACTGGAACACTGTGGATTTTGTTCTGTTTTTTTTTTTTTTAATTTGCGTTCTGGAAAACTAGTGGATAGCAATGTTTTAATCTTATTGATCAAGGTCCCAGCTGGAAGAAGCACAAGGTCACTGTGTTTAGAAATATTCAGAGGTACTGATTTACCCTTCAGAAATCTGTGTGGTCAGTGGCTGTGTACAGTAAGTCAGCTGATCTGGCAGCTGGGCTAGTGCAGGAATACGTGATGTGACTGCAGAATAGAAACTAGGATGGAAACTCAACTCACTTTCAGCAGTATGTCTATTTTGAGAAAGATGAAACTTACTCAGTGAGAGTTGTGATTACTCTAGTTGTTGCCAATATTTATGTGTCTGTGTCCTAAAATATAGGCGTAGGGCTGCCCCTGTCTCAGCCTAGACCAAGGGAGAGTCCTTATTTGCTGTTGCCAAGAATGAGGAAAGCCACCCTGAAGGGCAGCTTTGGCTGCAAAGTGGTTTAATGTGCTAGTTCTCACATTGTCATCAACCACCTGCAGTATCAACGTCACCTGGGAACCCGCGAGAAGTACACATTCTCAGGCTCTGTTCTAGACCACGTGAATCAGAAATTCTAGGGGTGGGGCCAAGCGCGTTCCACTTAAGTATATGGGGAGGTTGGGAAATGGAGTTTCAGATGGGAAAGCCCCCTTCCCAATGACAACTTAATAGTCAACAAATTCCCTTTGTCTATACAATTCTTTAAAAAAAAACTTTATCGTATAATTTCTGTACAGTAAACTACACATATTTCAGATGTACCATCTGATGAACTTTGATAGATGTATATACCTGTGAAACCACCACCGCTGTCAAGACACCTTGCATCTAGACAATTTATAATCTCAACACCAGTGCGTGGTAGAGCCTATTCACCCACATCCTTGTTAGTATGCTCTTAGGAAAGGTGTTTTGTTGACCTGAGACGGTCTCCCTTGTAGTGTTGGTGTGCTGTGCTCGTAACAGGGGTGATGCTGACAATCATGTCATATGTTTAAAGGCCATTTTCATTTCCTGCCTGTTCCTGATCTTTGTCCATTTACCCACTGAGTTTCTTTTTCCTTATTGACCAACAGAAACTGTTTCAGCATTTGAGGAAATTAAGCCTTTACCTAGTAATGTGTTGAAATAGTATTTTTAAGTTTGTCATTTATCTTTTGACTTTCTAAAGGTGTCTCTTTCATGAAATATATGCTTTTAACATAGTAAAAATTTATTCATCTTTTACACCTTTTGTGTTTTGTTTCATACTTACAACTTTCAGATGCCACAATTAAAAAAAATTATCTCAAGAATTCTCTTTCTCCTGTATGTTACTCTTTATTGCAATATAGTTTTTTTCCAATTGCTTTTTCCTTCCTCAAGTCTCAGTTAAATAATCCCATTTGGTAATTGTAGTAGTAGAAGTCCTTTAGGCCATGTGTAATGTCCTAATCGTCACAGTATTAACCTAGTATTCACGCAGATACTTCTACCCAAATGGTCTCTTAAAAGGATGGTTTCTGAAATGACATTCCTCAAGGGAATATTTGTATGACTGAACAACTGTTTTCATTAGGAATCTATTTGAATATATGTATATTTAAAGGGGATATTTCTTTTTATTTTGATTGACATTTGAAAATTGTTTAAATTATTTTAGTCTATTGACTCAGAGTACATTTGGTTGAAAAAGAAAAGGCAGATTGAAGAAAACCAATAAAATTCACCTAAGGTATCAAAAAAAAAAAAGGAAGAAAGAGAGAGAGAAAAAAAAAGAAAGGACAGGGTGAAAAGAGACTATTCCAGAGTGAAAAGAAACCACGCCCTGTGTGAATATAAGAGGGCAAGGAGACACCATGGCACCATGTAGAAGCTGGAAAAGGCAAACAGATTATCCCCTAGAACTCCAGAAGGAATGCAGCTCTGCTGACACCTTGATTTGAATTTGGTAGACCTATGTAGGACTTCTAACCAACATAGTTGGTTATAACATAATTATCACACTGAGTTTGTGATAATTTGTTACAGCAGCAATAGGAACCAACACACTAGCTGTCCTCCATTCACCCCTGCAAACATGCATCTCAATTACGCATGCCCCGCCTGTTAATGCAAAACCTGCTCTCCTCTCAGGAATTCTTGCAGAAATTTTGTGATTTCTATTTTTAAACATTTAAAACTTTGACTTACATGGAATTTATTTTAGAGTCTAAAGAGTGAGGAAAGAGGGTCAGCCACCAATGGCATTCTATTCTACTCAGCAAATATTGAGTGTCTGTTGTGTGCCAGGCCGTGGGCGAGAGTTAGGAAATCCGGATGATGCAAACTGAGGATCAGTCAGAATCACATAGCCCCAGAGCCAGTGCTTTCCCTCACAGGAGCTTTTGCTCAAAATATCTGTATAACAGAGATAAAAGTGATTCTGAATTTCCAGATTTGGATGAGAGAGTGTTCGGAACCTGGAAAAAGAGGCAGCAAATTGAAAAGCCCAGCCATTCGGCTGAGTGCCTTGGAGTTTCAGGTTCTCTGTTTCCTCATTTCCCTGCCCTTTGTGACCATCAGACCAGGCCTCTTTTGCTTCCCTCTTCTCTCTCTGAAGCCCAGAGGCCTGGTTAGACCCTCTAGGGCCCTCTACCCTTCCGCGTGGTGGGCCCCACCCGCACCCTCTACCATTTCCTTACTTCTCTTCTCAGCCAGAGATGCGGAGGGGATGAATCTGCCAGGGTTGGAGGCTGGATGGTCCAACAGGCATCCAAGTCTTCTCTCCAGGCTGTTGGCTCTTGGGTACCCTTTTCTAATCAGTTCACGAGTGAATCGGGAGACTCGTCAACCCACAGTGGCTGGGGCGTTTCTGAGAGTCCTTTCTTGGCAATTCTTCTTGGATCTATAATCAGCTTTTCCTTCTCAGTCAACGGCCCGTGTGTGGTCAAGCCCTCCAGGTCACAGCGGATGGCAGTGTCATCGCACATCCTCTGGTACTGCCGAAAGTTGCCGTAGTGCAGATGGAGCGCCTGTCTCTCTGCTGGAGGGAGAGCCTTACTGAATTCTTTCTGGAAGTAATACTCTGTCTCACGATAGTATCATACTGACCTGTTACGGCATAGAGGCAAGCAAGGTCTGAGCAGGCATGGGGGAGGTTACTATTCAGCTCAACAGCTTTCTTAAAATGATTCACAGCGTTTTTCATCATTTCCTGTAGTTCATCATCTTCATTAGTTGAGCACTTTATTGATCTCTATTTGTCTGATTTTTGCTCTGTAGCAGCATCCAATCTGGAGATGTTGGTAGATGTTGTTTGGCACTGATTCTAAAGCCTTGTTAAGTAATTCTATACCTGGGTGCAGAGTGCCTTTATTTTGGTAATATTTGGCTGCACTGCGGAGTACATCTGTTGGACGTGGTGTTTTGTTTGAGGCCTCTTCCACTAACTTGTCTTCTTCTGTTTCTTTCTTGATCTTTTGAAGAGTCAGAGCCAGGAGAACATTAATATACCAGTTGTCAGGATTCAGCTGCATGGCCTTCCTCACAAGGTGAATGGTGTTCTCTGTTGGTGCTTTGTCACCCGGACAATAGAGTGTGATGGCCAGTCTCAAAGAGAACTCTGGGTTGGTAGATGTCTTTTCCAGCACCTTCTCAAAACACTCAGCCCATTCATAATACTTCCCTCCCTATTTTAGAAGTGCCCTTTCCTCTTCACAGACAATCTCAGGGCATTCAATTCGATAGGAGCTTGCAAACTTCTTGCAAAGATTCTCTACCTTATTGATGAAAGCCTGTGCTTCTGGAAGTCTGCCCAGATGATTGTAGACCGTGGGAGAGTTTCCCCAGGTGACCAGATGTATGATTTTGCCTTGTTGTTCCTGCCTGTGCACAATAAACCCCTCTGCTTGCTCTGCGTGTTCCAGAGCCACCGGGTTCTGGCCTTAGAGGTGTTTAACATTAGCAAACAGATTGTACACAGTTGCTTTGAATTCTGTGTTTAGAAACTTCCTGATCACATACTCTGTCTTCTAAATCATCTAAGGAAATTTCTTCATCATTTAAATTCCAGGTAAAATGGCATTTCAGTTGCGGTAAGACATTTTCCATGGAATGTTTGGTGATTTCACTGTAGGGGAAGATAAGTGAATATTTTGGAATGTGAGAAAGCAGATGTACAAAGTAACAGGTTTGGAGCATAGGCACCAGACCACTTCTTAGAAGAGGTTAAACATATAGAAAATGCACTACTTTTCAGTCCTTTAGCTAGCTTCAAATACTGGTAGCCCACACCATGAGCATTTGTGGCCTCTTTGCAGGCTGTTTCAAGTTGTCTCGGAGAAGATGATGCACCAGGTGTGGGGGAAGGATAAATTCTTGTCATACTAATATGAGGAACTGACCCTCGTCCCCAAGGACACTGACTAAAAGTTAGCTTAGCAGTCCTGGCCAGGCTGTTCTGTGTCAGGATGCATTCATAGCTTTCTTTTTTTCCACCCAGATTAGATTCATTCCTAGATTTGACAGAACAGTTAGTTCTTCCTGTTAATCTTTCTAAATGCACGCATATCAGCCCAGAGGCAAAAGAGAGAAAGAGAGAGAGAGAAAGAATGGAAAACAAACATATCCACCCAGATCAGGAGGAGGGGAAGAAAGAGGAAGAGGGAGAGAGAAGAATTTGCTTTTGGCAAGTGACCATCCCCAAGGGACATGGGCACATTTCTCAGTAAGGAGGAATGGCCCACAAATTCACTCTACAGCCAAATAATGATCTTGACTTTTAATGTTGTATTCAAATCTAAGTTGTTTTATAGTGTTTTTGAATTCTTTCACCACCCCCTCAAAGGTACACAATGTAGCCTCTTCTCACCGATAGCAAGTGAGCATCTTAAGGATGTTTATTAAACATGCAGAAGCACATTGATTGGTGTGAGGAAATGATCAAGCTCTACAGCTAAGAAAAATGCAGGATATCATGTGTTGTTTCGTATGTAAAATATAATACAACCTTGGGAAAGAATACTCATAATGATAATAAAAATAAGAGCTAACATCGATTGAGCACTGATCACATGCCAGGCATTGTTCTAGGAGCTTTACGTGTATTAACTCATATAATCCTCACAACAACCCTGTAGGGCAGGAGCTATTATTTGTGGATGAGACATGAAATAATTTGTTCAAGGTCATATAGTTTATTAGCCAGCAGAGGAAGAATTTGAACCCAGGCAGTCTAGCTTCAAAGCGTATACTCTTAACTACTAGTCTAACTGTAGATGGCAGCTATGTAAATATGATTCACTTGTTAAGCACATTTGGAATACACACATCTATGAGTGCGTGTGTATATACATATACTTATCCACAAATGTTTGTTGAACAAATGAATGAACTTATCTGTCTGTCTATATCATTCACTTGGTCAACAGATACTGGGCCAGGTGCCATTTTAGGCACTAGAGACATGGTGCAGAAGAAGACAGACAGGTCCTTTCAGCTCACATTCCAGTGGGAGAAGTGACAGTAAACTACAAACACTGGGACCATACAAGAAAATGTCCTTGCATGATACTACCCAGTCATGATTCTTGCTGTCCTGATAAAATTAAAATTGAGAGTATTGCTTAAGAGTTACATGAATAGGTGAGGAGTGGGGTAGTGGGTGGGGTTACTTTAAGGAGGGTAGTTTGAAAAAGACTCTGTAAAGAAGATACATTTAACCTGTGACCTAAATGACAAGAAAGAATGAGGTATTCAAAGATCTGAGGGTGAAAGGAAACTTTACCAGGCATAAACAAGAGCAGCTGCAAAGGCCCCAAGGCAAAAATGAATTTGGCATGTTTAAGAAAAAGCAGGCTGATGTGGCTGATACAAGGGAGAGCGTCATGTGAGATAAGTCAGAGAAGGAGACAGGGACCGGGTCACATGGGGACCTGTCAGGTGGGATAAGGATCCTGGATGTTGTTCTAAGTGACATACAAAACCAATGAGCAGGGGTGTGTGTTGGGGGAGACTTTAAGCAGAGGCGTGACTTGATTTTATATATATCTGAACAAGATCATTTTGGCTGCTGTATGGACAGTGGATATTAGGAAGTCAAGTATGGAAGCTGCTAGACCAGGTAGGGAGCTATTGCTGTGGTCCAGGCAAGGAGTGATGGTGGCCAGAACCAGTATGATAGCACAAGAGACAGAACTGAACATATTTGGGGTACATGTTTTGAAAGTCAGGTCAACAGAACTTGCTGATGATTGGATCCGGAGTATAAAGTAGAGAGAGAAATTAGAATTACAGCAAATTTTTGACTTGAGCAACTTGATGGACCCTGATAACACTGAGATGAAGACGACAACAGGAAAAGAGGATTTATGGAAGATGCCAAGAGTTCTGTTTTGAAACTGTCAAATTGAGAAGCTTATTGGACATCCAAGTGGAGCTGTTAAGGCAGTAGCTGGATATATGAGTCTAGAGTTCAAAGGTCAGGTCTGGGTATTAAATCTGGAAGCCCTGAGCATATCGGTAGTTCTGGAAGGCTTGGGTCTGGAACGCCATTACCTATAGGAAGAGTGTAGATGTAGGAGAGAGGGCTGGCCCAGACGGGGCCTGGGCGCACCGTGACATTCAGAGACCCAACAGAGGATGAGGAGCAGCAGAGGCTGAGGAGAAGTGGCCGGCGAGGAAGGAAGAAAAGCACAAGTGGTGCTGCCCTAAGAACCAGTTTAAAAAAAAAATGTATAGATATACTTCAAAGAGGAAGTGATGGAGTTAGTTCTTGAGAAAGAAACTACAAGGAGGACAGAGAAGTGACCACTGGAGTTGGCAGCATGTTAATCATTGGTAACTTCGTGGGTCAAGATGTGTGTCAAGAGTGATGGAGCAAACGCTTGTTTGGAATGAGTTGAGGAGAAAACAGGAAGTGAGCAGACAATTCTAAGAAAGCAGAAGCTTGAGTGGGCACAGCTGGAGATGGCTGAGGGGAGATTATATTTGAAACTGAGTGATATTAGTGAATGTTTATTTGTTGATGGGACTGACACAGTAGAGATGGAAAAACTGTGATACGAAAGAGCTGATAATTGCTAGAGAGAAGTCTTTAAGTAGGTACAATGGGATGTGAATTTGAACAAAATTATGTTACTTGACTTTTTTTTAACAATAGGGGTGATTATTTCAAAATTAGGGAAAGAAGGCAAGACGAAGGCATAGAGGCAGGCAGGCTGAAGATCTGGTGGTGACAGATGAGGGTGCTTGCTTCTTAGGGAAGATACACACCAGAATGTTAGCAATACTTTTCATCTTTATTTACTTCTCTGTGTTTCTCTGTCCTCTATCTCTAAGTTTTTGCTGTTGAACATGCATTTCTGAAAACCAAGTAATGTATGTGTACAAGTCCGTGGAATTACACGATAGTTCCCGTTTGCACCATCATATCTACTCTGCATCCTTCTCCACCAGGCTCTCACCATCAGGACAGGAAGCTCTGTGGTCTCTGGCTTCTCGGTGGGTTTGGCCGAAGGGAGACACAAGAGCTCAAAGAGAGGGAACCCCAGTGTCCTGAAGTGTTTACCTCTTGGGCTTCCCCCTGCAGAACCTTCCTCTCCTGAAACCCACGGTTGCTGTCTGCTGTCCTTCTGTTTACAACTTTCTTTTTAAGATCTCCCTTCTCTTGGCCTTTCAGGCCTATGGTGTTATTAGCCCCAGAGTATTACATCACCTCTTCTTATCTCTAAACCCAACCCACATCTTTACTCAACTTTTGTTAATTACTCAGCTTGTGATCAACATCTGTTTCCTGCTAGAAACCTAACAGACAGAAAAAGAAAGCAAACCTTAAAGAGCAAGACTCCAGGCCTGAGAGTGAATCTGCAGATGAAATCACAGCATTCTTTTTGTGACCTTCTGCAGGTTGTTTAGCCTTTCTGAATTTAGATTTTTCGTATCTTTTGTGAGGATTAAATGAGATACAGAAAATGTGCCTGTAACATTGCCTGGAACATAGAAAGCATCTGAAAATGTTATTTATTAGTCTTATTATCATTATATGTAACAACTTACATTAATCAAGTGAGGCCACTGACAGGGATTGTCTTATTATTAAATAAGCAGCCCCAGAAAGTGGGTGGTCAGTTTCCCCACTTACCGATGAGGACCTGAAAGAGCGAGTTTCTTACGCAGTATGACAGCAAGTACATGGCCATATCAGTTAACCTGTGTGTGTGCGTATGGCTGTACTCCCAGATCCCTTAACCATTAAAACTTTAAACATTAAAATTTTAAACTAGATAATGGCCTATAAAAATATTTAAGGGTATTATGGGACTATCAGTTGAGCACATTGAGTCTGTTTAGCTCTCTCCTCAAATCCTGCTAAAATGACATTGTTTATGAAGGCTTACAGCCAGTACAGAAATAGAAGACAACACAAAGAGAATAAATTCTCGGAAACTCTGAAAGATCTAGACAAGTAGGCAATTGCTTATACTAAACCTGACAAAGCAAACTCTGTCAGCAGTGAGGGAAATTCAAGAAGCAACCCGATTTATAATGCAAAATTCTCCAGCGGCTTAGAAATTAGTGGCATGAAGTGCTGCAGAAGTGTGTGCGTGTGTGTGTGCATGGGTGTGCGCGTGCGTGTGTGTGCGTGCACGTGTGTGTAGGGATGAAATGGAGCTAAAAATATGGGGATTGATGAAAAGGTAGTTTAAGAAGAAGTTATACCTATACACTCTGCCTCTAGTCTTTGCAACTCCCACTCCCCAATCTAGGTAGAAGGTGGTAAGTTTATTCTAGATAGAGGATAAAATAGAGGGGCCTGGGCTGGGGTTATAGGCACAGTTGAAAGTCTGGGGTACTACACTGAAAACAAGAGTGTTAAATTACCGTTTGCAAACTGAATTTTGAGACCATGTCTTCTTCCCAAGTCAGCTGTGAAAATGCCGCAGCCGGGGTTATTTCTTCCAGGCAAAAGATTAGAAAGGAATCTTTCTAATCTGATTAGAGGAAATCAAGGAGGTCCAGGAGGAAAAAAACCTAACGATAATGAAATCAGGCTGTGTCTCAGTGCAGGCGGTAGTGAGGAATACCTTCCTTCCTCATAAGGAAGCTCAGTCACCAAGCCCCACACACGCGCTCCAAGCTTCTGGTCAGTTCTTCAGTGTTTCACTCTTAATTATGAACTGGCATTGAAGGATCCCCAGATATTTTAGGAAAGTCTCTAACATGGAGGACCACAGCTAAAATAAGCAGTTGAAAAAGTGATCTGCAGAAAGAAGAAGAGTTAAAACAACAACAACAACAACAAACTATCGTCAGTAAATTGAGATATTGGAGAAGACATTGCATCCAGAAAATAAAGTCAAATGCTATGAAAAAACAGACGTAAAGAACTTGGAAGAACTCTTGGAAATTGAAACAACAATTAAGTGGAAAATCTCAAAAGAAAGATTAGAATAGAAAATAGAAAAAAAAAGTCTTTACAATAGTAGAACAAAGAGATAAAGAAAGGAAAATAGTGTATATAAAATAAGAAAATTAGAGGATCAGTCTACGAGTACCGGCATCTGAATAATGAGAGCTCTAGAGAGAAAGCACAAATGAAGTGAAAGGAAAAAAAATTATTCAAGAAAAATCCAGTAAAATTTCCCTGAGTGAAAGCGGTGCGTTTCCGAATGGGTCAAAAATAAACCTTTACCAAGTACATGACTGAAAACTTTTAGAACACTGGCGACAAAGAGAATTCTACAAGTTCTAGGGGGGAAAATTCATCAAAGACCACATATGGCCTGCAAAGCCTGAAATACTTACTCTCTGGCCCTTTACAGGAAAAAAAAAAATGCTGACCCCCATCATAAATGAATTCTGTAAGTCTAAAATGGAGCTTGTTTTTACCCCACAAAACTTTTGCTTCTAGTCCCTATATTCATGAAAGACCTCGTAACTTACTCAATTAAGCCACCTCATAGACTAGTAAAACTCTGGAGTCACGTTTTGTGTTTACTACCCGCCGTGACCAGATTTGCTTAGGGAGAAGTTAGGGATGCCTTGTTCTCGGCTCTCCGTCCTGCTGTCAGTGAGCCCAGGACAGCCCGCACTCCTGGTGTGGGAGACGGCCTTGTCCTCGCAGCTTATTCCAGGTGGCTGACAGCTGCTGTGTTGCTGATGTAGCAGTTGTTTCCCTGTCGGAATGAACTTTCTGAACTCCCTCTGGAAGTGGCATCCTGCTTTTTCACACGCTACTGTCTGTACATCTGGCCCAGGTGTTGGCATGCTGCGGAGTTACTCTCACTAGACTCAGCAGCTGCCTTTGAAGAATTTATACCACGATGGAAAACAGTATGCAGGTCCCTCTCAAAATTAAAATGAAATGAACTACCACTGGACCCAGAAATTCCACTGAAGGAATTGAAATCACTCTGTCAAAGAGATACTTGTGCCCTCATGTTCCTTGCAGCATTTTTCACAATGGCCAACACACGGAGATAATCTAAGTGTCCAGCGACGGATGAATGGGATAAAGAAGTTGTGACCTATAAACCAAGAGAAGCCCCAAGGATGGTTCCTGACAAATCTGTAAGCTGTTAAGGAATGTTAATTGCATTACATTGCTGTTACTAGGCGGGCCTTTCTGTATTCCTCCCTGACACACTGAAGTAGAGAGATTTCTCTCTCAAGTCTAGTTTGTAAACCTGTTGGACACAGTGGCTCAAATCCCAGCTATTCTTGTTTTGGACTTTAGCTTTAGGGGTCAGTGCAGCCTTGGCCTCTCTTGCTTGTCCAAAGTCTGATGTTAAGGAGAGTGGTCGTCCTGTCGCCTACTCTTTTCCTTTCAGCACAAATATGAAGTCATTAAAACTGAGAAAATGGAACCACCCCCTTTATACTTCCCGAGAAAGAAACTCAGTAAAATGCTTTGCGAAGACATGTTCTTTCTCCTGTTGTGACCCTCTGAGTCACTAAGACTCTTGGCCCTGAGCCGGATTCACACAAAGAACTTACTCGGATCAAGGAGGGGGAGACTGGAGAAAAGAGGCAGGACTTTGTACCGGGTTCTTACAGTGTCAGTGTGCCGTCTCTTGTCCCTCAGATTTTATAGCACTCCACATTTTTCCAGTTACCTTTGTGGTACAGCTACGTGAGACTAGGACATTTAAAAACAAAAAAACCAAGAACAAAACAAAACAAACCAAATCAGGGGATATGCTCCCACAAGGAGAGTGGGAAGGGGGCTCTTATTTGTGTAAAAATAACCATAGAGTGAAAGACACTGGGGAAGTTCCAACTGCAAGTTGTCCTTTCTTTGCTTGGAAGATGAGTGAATGAATGAAAGAAGGCATCTTCCCGTCCCAACCTAGTCATAGCCCTAAACTCGATCATAAACAGCTGAGGTTGTTTTAAATAGTTCCCTCCATTTAAAAATGATCAGCAGTAATTTGTCCGTGAGTGTTTTCTCTGTTTTGTCTGTGTTTTTCTGAACAGCTGAGGGGAAATTCAGGGAAGCTGAAATGAGAATAGATATTTTGTCCATCTGTGCAACCATCGATCCATCCATCTCTGTATATTCATTAACTCACTCAGTCAATATTGATTGATTTTCAACCAACGTGTGAGACACTGTTCTGTACCTTTCATGTTCAAATATCATGCAAATAAACATAAAGTTAGCTGACATTCATTGATTCTTAACTATGTGCCAGAAGCTGTTTTAGCTGTTGGACATTAAGTATAATATATATTGTGATTATCCTTTTCTTTTTAAGAGATCAGGACATAGACTCAAAGGGATTAAATAACTCGCTGAAGATTGCACACTTGCAAGTGGTGGATTTTTGCTTCAACCCCAGTATCTGGCTCCAGAATCAGGGACAGGACTAGGGTGAGGTGAGTAGGGCACCTAGGGGATAAAATTTAAAGAGACACTTGCCGTCGGGATGGTGTCAGTGTTGACTCTGCACTAGTATGACCTTGAGACTGAGTGTCTCCTTAAATGAGGTGCCCTAGGTCCCTCACTCTCTTATTGTGCTTTATCTGGACACTGCCTAACACCTACATGTTTAAACTCTACCCTTTACAGATTAACATTCTCTACAAAATGATACTGTGGAATAGAGAGGTCACATTTTGAACTGAGCTGGCATTGCTATCACAAAAACTGTGTAGTTGAGGGTTTAAGATAATGTAGACATAAATGAAGTCACAATATAATCTCCATATGTTGTAGTTAGAGAGCTATCGTGAAGCATCTGGTATACCTCGGCATAGCGTCATCAAGTCATTTGGTAGCCTTAGAGCTAGAATGAAATATAAGTGGATCACTGAGCAAAAGTCTCTGTACTGAGGCCTAAAAGAATAAAATAATTTGTGCAAAGTACCAGGATTAGCAAAAATGAAACTAGATCACTAATTTCTTAATTCCTAGTTTCACTAAGTATCTCGAATTTAATTGTATATTAGGGTTCAGTGAGAGAAGAAGAGCCATTAGGAAGTGTATATTATATGTATTTTTTTTATAGGAATTTGATTTTATATGACTGGGAGCTGGTGAAGTTGTCTCTGGGAGACTCTTGTCTTCGTGTCTGATGCTGGGGCTTCAAGTCCACAGGGAGGCAGTAGAGGAGGGAAGATGGATGGGATGCGGGGAGAGCAAGGACACGCCAGAATCACAGCACTGTTTCATCCCCCCAGCAATGGTCAGGAGGCCAAGTTAGCTCTCACTGCCTCCAGCCTTGATGATGTGGGGCCCGCAGGAGAAGCTGGTGCCCTTCACCATGGAGCCAACCACACACCTGGCCCAGAACTTGGAGACACTGAAGGAAGATCCAGAGGAAGGTGGAAGCAGTTGCAGGCCTGGCATACCAAGGGCTTGAGCCAAGAGATAAGCAATAATGTGCCCTGAGCTACGAAGACACCTGCCTTGTCCTTCCAAGCATAAAAAGCAAAATGATTGCTTCTTTTCCACCCTTCAAATCGCATGCAGAATTGTCTTCTGACTCAACCTGGCTGGAAACATACAGAGAAGGAAATTCTGGGCAAGACATTTCAGTCTTGGGCCATGACAAGAGACTGGGTAAGGATGGGGACCAAGGCCCCCAGCAGGATTTGTCATTCCGTCTGATGGAGAGGCAGTGACTTCCCTGAGGATAGACTTTCTTGGAGTTCTCTTCCTCTCAGAACCCACATTGATACAGAATGACTTCATTTGTTGGTGCTGCTGCTATTGCTAGAAGCAACTTCTGGTGCTATGACTTCTTCCATCATCATCCCAGAAATCAAGAATGTGTTTTATTCTTCAACCTTTTCTTGAGATGAAAAGGCATTGAATCTTGGGAGGCATGGCCCAAGGCTCAGATGACAGTGATTAAGTTGGATAAAAATGAGGCAGAGCTCTAAACTGGGGGTGGGGTGGGGTCTTTGTAATGCGTCGACTTGGCTAGAGGAGCCCTTCATATTCACAGAGCACCTTGAGGAAATGGCTCCTACTTTTACTCACTCTGCCTCCTTTTACTTCAAATTCGTGTTGCTACTACAGATGACCTACAGCTCAGGAATATCTTACTGAACATCCCAAACATGCCATCTCTATCTGTACATTGGCTAAACTTTTTGACTAAATTATCAAGAAAGTCCTGCCAATTGTGGCTTCCTCCTCTCTCTAGGCACCTCGCCCCTCCGCACTTTACAATATTTCTCTTAGCAGACCTCTTTTCTGACTGTCAAAGATGTGATTAGTCATTCTCTCTGTTTCCTCAGAGTCTTTCTTGATAATATAAAGAAGCATGGGTAGATTGAGGCAGACATGGTTTCTTATACAGAAGACAAAAAGCAGTAACCATGTAAGAAGTCTTGGTGGCAAAACACCTGCTAGGGTTTATTATAAGCTGGAGAATGCTGTGAAGGTTTAAATGAAGGAGTGATCATGTAATAGTCTGTGAGGCATAAATGGTTAGAAGACGTTGCTACAGAAGCAGCTCTTGGATGGTCCTTGAGGGATGCTGGACTGTTACTGGGGTGGGAGCAATGCTGGAGGCGTACAAAGAGCTACATAGTAATATAAGAGCAATGAAGGCTTGACTGAGGGCCAGAGAGCATTCCATTTGGCTGCATATAATTGTTTAGAGCTAGACAGGAAAGTTGGAAGCAAATGTGGGAAGCCTTGAATCATCCATCAAAGGCATTATAAGATTACCGGCCTTCATAGAGTGGGTAGTATGGCTAAGCCACAATGAGCAGAAAGTTTCATCTTGAATATCAACTCCCATGAGTTGGTAGCAAAGGACTGGAATGGTTTTCAGGGGAGGATTCTGATCTTATGTCTGCATCGTGGGAAAAATGCTGCAATCAATTAATAGTGTCTGGCAGGTCACTGGAAGGAGTAGTGGTGTAGTATAGAGGGTTTGGATAAATTACTTCCATGGGCCCTTCTAGTTACCAGACACTAAGATTCAGTGTACCTGAAAAGCATATGTTTTTATTGAAGACATCATTTGTTTCTCTGTTTTTAAGGTTAGTTTCCATTTTTATTTTGTTCAAAGTATAATATTCATACAGTTGATTTGGTTTTGAGTATCTTAACTCACCAAAATTCTGTTACAGTAAGAAGAAAGTGAAAGAGAGAGGAAAAAAGTTGGAAAAGACCAACTTAAGTTGAATGAACTGTCTAAAGGTGCCCATAGTTTCCTTTCTCTCTGAGCTTGTATGTATTGCATTCTCTTCTGCAAGTGAAGGATCACGTTGCCTAGTGACCACTCCCTTTATTCTGCTTGCCACTGAAAGAGACCTGCTTGACACAGTCACCAGGCCTCACCTTTTAAAGACAAGCTACAGGCAAAAAAAAAAAAAAAAAAAAAAAGCAAAGGAAATACTTAATTTCTCACACAAGGATGTGTTGGTTCTGGAAGGTGCTTCTCTTCTCAGCTGCCAATTTAAAAAAGCCTATATTTTAGTTAATAGCTCAATTCTTCAGATATCAAACATGTTAGAGACAGTAAAGTCTACAAAGTCATGGACTGGGAGAAATTGTGTGCATGGGTATCCTTTCAACCATTCAAATTCAAAATAGCAAGACATGGGTTCTGGTTCTCATATTTTTTCCTCTTGAGGTCTTAAGTTTTTCTAGAACTAGAATGTGGTATTTTAAGGGTCTAACTACCTAAAGTCAAAATAGTAATTGTATATCAAGGCATGCCAGGGGGAAGTCTCAGCTTGTCCCCTCTTTCCCCATCTCATGCACCCCCTCCCCACACTCTCTCGCATCTTCAGAAAACAGAACAATGGGCAATACAAAATACTCTTGGGAAACCTGCTGGATGTCACACATGAAAAGAATCTATGTAAGTGCAGTTACCTGGACGCAGGAGTCATGAAAACACGCCTCCTCGGGGCTCATCTAAGCACTGTGGGGAGCAGACTTAACGTCAGCATAGAATGCTGCCTCACCAGAGTAGGAGAAGCGTGACGGAGGTGGGTGTCCGTCCACGACTGGGGGTGGGGGGACGTCTGCCCATTGACTCAACACTCGTGTTTATTTAAAACATGTCCTGAACCTACACAGTATGCCTGAGCTGCACTAGGAAGATGAAAAGGGAGGTGTCCTGAGATCAGGGAGCCCCTGGCGTAGTGGAGGAAGTGGAAACACACGATGGAAATAGCTCAATGCAATGTGAGAGTGGTCGCCACTGTGCCTGGGGGGGGGGGGTCCTGGGGGGTCTCTGGGGGCAGGAACGTCCAGAGCTGTGGAAGATATGTCAGAAGTGAATCCTCAGCCCTCTGAGCTCCAAATCAGGTCAAGAAGTTGTCTTTAATAGTCACTGCCACAGAAACACCCTCAACATCCAAATTTAGGCATCAGAGTTTCATCTAAATGATGGAATATTGCAGTTTTTAAACGTTTTAAGTTTTATATATGTAAATAAATAAATATTTACACACATGGATATATGTTGTGTATATGTATATGTTTTTAATGAACAAGAGAAATACTCCAGAATATAAAGTAAAAAATTATAATAGGATGAAATATGTGTTATATATATATATGCGATATATATAATAAGAGTATGATCCCAATGATGTATTTCTAGCATGACACTTACAGTCCAGCTGGGTGTTTTCTTTCCCCACGTTTCTGGGTAGAGCTGACTCACCCCTGTCAGTCCGCCACAGGCTGTAGGAGCCCCAAGTTCTGCCAGAGATTTCTGCCGCTTCCCGCTTCCCACGGGCTTCAGTGTTCGTGGGCTCCTGAGTTTCCTCCATCCGGGATGCCTTGTTCATGCTACTTGTTTTGACCTAGATGTGAAATTAACACCTCTGCAAAGTGCTCCCCCAAATATCCATTCACACAGTGGAAAACAAACACCAAAAAAACAGACAAAACAAAAAAGTCAGGCCATCGACCTTTCTCCCACCTCTGAGCCCCTTTTGTTAGAGGACTTCCAGCCCCCATGCCCCATCTGTCTCCCTATACCCAGGGACGGGATGTCCTCCCATGCTGAACTCAGAAAATATACCAGCTTATTTTTCTCAAAAAAAAAAAAAGAGAGAAAGAAAACAAATATGAAGAAGGAAAATAGACCCCCCCTTTCCCAAGAGAAATTGTGGTGCGAGTTGTTACTTTAAAAAGGAAAATTCAACTCATTCCACAGTAAAATGGTAGTGGAATCTCTGTGCTCTGAGATTGGATGAATTTTTTTCTTTATGGTTTTCTGTATTTTCTTAATTTTCTGTGTATTCCTTTTCAAATAAGAAATACAAAAGAAAAATGGTGGTGTTCCTCAAGCACTCACTTCTGAAGGGGGTGTGGAAACCTTTTTGGGGAAGGAAGATGGACTTGTCATAGCCCAGCTGGGAAGGGGCTATTGAGCTGGCCAAGCCCGCCCCCTTGTGGAGAAATGAGATAGCACCTTCCACTCCCCCAGGGTCTGTTAAAATTGTCCTTGCAGAAAAAGTGCCTTGACATTGGTCCCGACGATCATTTTTGGATATAACACCAGAAGCACAAGCACTGAAAGCAAAAATACACAAATGGGCCTAAAATGAGAATCCCTCTGGTGAGATGGTATGAGATTCAGCTGCCAGAATGGTCCTGGCTCACTCATTTGAGGAGACCCAAATCATTTATAGAGATGAGGATCCACAAAAATATTTGTTGGAGGCCTGCACAGCCTCGGGATGGCCCTGCAGCTAAGGCAAGGGTGGTTATGCTTGCCATTCACTAGACAAGAAAATTGAGGCTTAAGAGAGTTAAGAAACCTTCACCAATGTCCCCCAGGGGAGCTGAAATTTGAATGTCATCTTTGACTTCAGAGCCCATGCTGTTAGCATTACATGACACTGTCCTTCTGTTGTTTTCTTCTCTCTTCCTTTTCTAATTTCAGTGTCTATTCTTTCTCCCCAAACACTCCTAAGGGTGGAGCAGTGCGTGGAGCCCTGTAGATTTCCCCACCCAGTGAGAATCTCTAATCACCAGGACTCCCAGCTGCTCCAGAAAGGGAGCAGCTGTTGAGTCAATGGAGGCCTGAGTGGAGATGCTGAGATGTTCCCAGATACCGGACACCTCCTGACTAATAGGTCTGAGATGGATGAGCGAGACCGAGGGGAGAGAGGAGGACCATATGACCATAATTTTCTGATGGAAACACAAGATATGATATCCTTAATGGGTTCTAAGCCTGGAGATTTTGTTATTCAAGTTTGTTACCCACGTCTGTACAAAGTGAATAATTTTTATTGATCAATTTCACTGAATTATAACAAGTCTTACAAGTTCTTTTCCTTAGCTTTGTAAAGCAGGCTTGTTTGCAATGAGCTCCAGCAATGACAGGCTTTCACTAAATGTAACTGGTTTCATACCCCTACTGTCACCAGTGTTTCCCAGGTTACTCCAACTTGGAGTCAAAACCAGGGTCTCCGTATAGAAACAGAGGAAAGAAGCAAAATCCTGTTTCTTTGGCTCCATTTCCACTCACAGTGGTAGAATCCAGCCCTGCCTGAGCCAACCCCCAATCCCCAAATATGTCTGGTAGTTCCCTGGAGTGTCCACGGGGTTTCTCCTCCCTGCTTCACGTGCCATGGTGACACTTCTGCCACTGCTCCCTCCAAAGCCCAAGCCAAGTCTGGCACCGGCTGCTCTGGTCCTTGGCCAGGCCTCCTGCTCCCCAGTGAAGTGGGAAAAAGTTTTGCAATGGGTCTTTACATGTAGCCAGGTCACCACGTATGGAAACTGTGGTGATAGAAGAGATTTAATGTACTTTTACCTATGCAAGTGCCTAGGAGGAGGAGGGAGGGAAGGCAGAGCTAGAACAAAAAATACTCCTAGAGCCTCCTCTCCCTTTCACACTGAGCCATGTTCCTCAGACCAAATTTGTGTTCTCCCGTTCTCTCTTCCCTTACCTTCAGTCCTTTCCCAAGAGGCTCCTAGTCATTTCTGCAAATGGCCCCTAGTAGGGCACCACCCCAGTAACAGTGACACACCAGTAACAACTGGTGCCTGAGTACCCTAATGGCACAGTGAATCAAAGAAATTCAGCTTAGTACTACTTAGGTTTTAAAGCTGAGATCCAGCTTCTCTTGCCTAGACACACACACACGCACACACACACACACACACACATCATACACATCAATTCACACACACACAGCACACATACTGATTTTTTGAAATATTTCTATCTTTAATCACTCTTGACATCTGCTTATCACCCACTGGTCTCACCCTCCTGACCTTTCACAGGATGACAGAAAATGTGTGTTTCTTACAGCATCAAATCAGATAAGTAAAGTCATCCTAATTGATTTCTGTCCCATTGACACAATTTTCTGAATGAGCCATAAAGAAATCAGTAGACATTTTGGTGCCTCTGACCCTATCATAAAAGTAGGAAAGTAGGGTGGCAGTGGGGGGGGATATATTGAGAATAGCAGGAAGAGATAGATAAATGAAGATTGAGAACCAGTTTGGGCTGGGCTTCAAATCAATTGACAATACGGTGAAGATGCTCCAAACCATTGGACTGACTGAGCACAGGCATGGTGCTCTGTGCTAGATCCCTGTGGCAATTACAGCAGCTTATCCCAAACTTAGTAAAACATATCAACTGTGGCAGACATCTTTGAGATAACTGGGAGGTTTGAGTATATACTGGTATGTGATATTGCTAGTTTGTTAGATTTCATAATGGCATGGTGCCTGTGTTTTTAAAACACAAGTACTTAGTTAAAGATGCAGATTAAAGTGTTTATGTGTAAACTAAGAGTGCAATTATGTTGTGGATTATTGATGTTGGATGATAGATACATGAGGAAGATACTTTTTAAAATTTTGTGTATGTTTGAAAATTTCCAGAATACAAAGTTTTGTATACGGATGGCAGATAAGTTACACAAGGGGTTTTATAAGAACAAATAGGTAAATCAGGGAAAGTCTCACTAAAAAGATGACATTGGAGCAAAGACTTGATTGATATGGGGAAGGAAGTTTTAAGGATCTCTGGGAAAGAACGTTCCAGGCCAAAGTAGGAGCTACTGCAGAGCCCTGAGGTAGGAGTATGGAAAGGGAGTAATGCACTCCGAAGAAACTGGGCAAAACTGTGAATAAGAAATCAAAGTATGATGACTGCTAGCTTCCCTTCAGCTTTATAGATAATAATAATGTACTTTGTTGTGTCCTATGCAATATAACATTTCATACAATATCATAATGCCAATTAAGTTGTGGCATCGTTTTGAGACCAATCATTCAGTCTTTAAAGATACTGAATATTTTAAGTGTAGACATTATGAGGTTTTCAGAAGTTAAAAATTATTGCAGCTTTCCAAACTCGAAAAGTGCACTGAAACATCCTGCAGGTTTCAATTTCTAATAAGGTAATGTCAATTGCTATAACCCACATAAAAAGCACAGCAGATTATCCCCAGCCCTGCTGATAGGTTCATTTCTTCCTATGACCTCATATGAAACTATTGCCTTGGAGTTCCCAGCACCCATCTCAGTCCCTGGCTGGGCCTAAATTATCTGTCTTTCTGGCTCAGGAAGCCGCTTATCAGTGACCTGAGGGACTTTTACCAAAGGTAGTCCATTTCCCCCTTGGCGTTTTTGTCTGTTTCATTTGTTATTTTCTTGTTCTTATTTTTTTCTTTTTTTCCCTTTTCAGTTTACTAATTTTTTTCTTTATTTTTCTCATTTTTCTTTTTTTAACCCTCTTTTTCTTTTTTTCCTTATTCTTTTTACTCATTCCCTTTTCACTGTTATTTGTTTAGTTTATTTTTATTTTTGTCTGGCATTGTTTTTAACTGAAGTATAATTTACAATGTATTAATTTCTGGTGTACAGCATAGTGATTCAGTTCTCTCTCTCTATGTATATATATTCCTTTTTATATTCTTTCAGCATTGTGTTTTGGTCCCATTATAAAGACCAGTTCATCAGGTGAACTTTGAGCTGATTTTCTTTTGAGATGGTTCAGACCAAGCTTCTCACCAGCTCTTCCCAAATGTAAGCTGACTTAAGGATGCCTTAACTCCAAGCTCAGCAGGGAGTCCGACTTACTGCAGGGCCTGTGAGCCATCTCTGCTGAGGAGACTCAGATTCACACGGTCTCCTCCAGACCATGGAGACCCGTGGGCAAGGGTGACTTGGCTACAGTGAAGTTGGCCAGCCCATCCCGACTGGGAAAGCGATAGCTGTGACAGTCACTGACGGGACTCAGCAGACTCCTCCAACATCCAGAGACTATGCCGCAAAGCAGGAATCACGAAGGCTTGGATCATCCCAACATAGTTAAATATTAGAAGTGACGGCGGCTGAGGAAACTCTCCGCCTCGTTAGGAAGAGCACTAGTGGAGGAGAGGCGTTTGAGTACCTCGTGGCTCACGGCAACAGGAAAGCAAACAGGCTGAAGGCAGATTCCAGCAGACAGTGTGCGCTGTGCAGACGGCCACCAGGAGGGTACTGTCCATGGGGATTTAAGGGCAGAAAAGCTGCTGGTGGATGCTAACCTGAACATCAAGATTGCAAACTCTGGCTTCAGCGACAAATTCACCTTTTACAACAAGGCAGGTACTTTCTGGGGCAGCGCCCCTCACACTGCCCCACAACTCTTCCAGGGAAGAACCCCAGGAAGTCCTGCTGATTATACTGGCCAGTGGGTTCTTGCCTTCTGAAGGAAGGAAACTCAAGGAGTTGTGAGAGCGGGTTCTGAGCAGAGCATGACACCTTCTATTCTTGTCAATGTGACATGAGAATCTGCTCAGGAAACATCTCATTCTCAATCCCACCAAGACAGGCACTTTAGAGCAATTTGTGAAGGATCATGGGTTACTGTGGGTCATGATATGAGGAATTAAAGCTCCACACGGAGCCACTCTCTGACTACAGGGACCCTGGGCAGACCGAATTCATGGTGTCCATGGTTACACATGGAGAGAGAGATCGGGACTCACTGATAGGCCAGACATAGGAGGTAACGTTCCAGCATCTGCTCCTGGGTTATGAGATCCAAGCAGAAGGGCAGAAGTGCTGCTCCTGGCAGCACTATTTACAACAGCCAGGATATGGAAGCAACCCTTTTACCCATCAGTAGATGGATAAAGAAGGTGTGGTATATGTAACCATTATTAAAAGCCATAAAAAAGAATGCAGTTCTGCCATTTGCAGCAACACGAATGGACCTAGAGAATATTATGCTTAGTGAAATAAGTCAGACAGAGAAGGACAAATACTATATGATGTCACTTATATGTGGAATGTAAAAAATAATACAAGTGAATGTATATGCAAAACAGAAACAGACTCACAGATATAGGAAACAAACTAGTGGTTACCAAAGAAGAGAGGGCACATTAAGGGTTTGGGACTAAGAAATACAAACTACTATGTATAAAATAGATGAGCAAAAAGGGTATATTGTATAGCACAGGGAATTACAGCCATTTTCTTGCAATGACTTTTAATGGAACATAATCTGTATAAATACTGAATCACAATGCTGTACACTTTAATATAATATTATAAATCAATTGTACTTCAGTAAAAAAAGAGGGAATGGAAAATTGAAACAGAAACCTATAGTACTTTAGAAGTACTGTGACTCATTAAAGTGACAAACTTCAGACCACACCCTGATGTGCATTCCAGCTCAGATTCTCTTAACACCTGTCTGCTCAGACTCACATGTCTTTTTTTAACAGCTTTATTGAGATGTAATTCACCTACCATAATATTCACCCTTTTCAAGTACACAGTTCAGTGATTTTTAGTATATTCATTGAATTGTATAGTGTGTAACAATCCCACTGTCTAATTTATTTAATTCCAGAACATTATTGTCATCCCCCAAAGAAACTTTGTACCTATTAACAATCACTGTCCACTTCCCCCTTGCCTCTGTCCCTCCCAATCTAATCTATTTTCTGTTTCTGATGATTGCCTATTCTGGAAACATGACTAGAATTATACAATACGTATAATTAGGAATGACTTCTTTCACTTGGCATGATATTTTCAAGTTTTGTCCACGTTGTGGCATGTATCATTACTGCGTTCCTTTTTATTGCCAAATATCTTTCTGTTGTACAGATATATCATATTTTATCCAACCATTCAGCAGTTGAAGGGTATTTGTTGTTTCTATTTTTGGGCTACTATGAATAATGCTGTTATGGATATTCATGAACAAGTTTTTGTTGTGCACATCAGTTTCCATTTCTCTTGGGTAGATACCTAGGAGTTAAATTGCTGGGTCATGTGGTAACTCTACATTTATTTAGCCTTTTGAGAAACTGCCAAATTCTTTCCCCCTGTAGTATTTCTTGAAGTAGGATTATCACATTGTGATTAGGACCAAACAATTATGTTTACTGAATGCTTGTTACAGGGCAGGGACCATCTTAATATTTTACATGAATATTCTCTGTGCAACCTGTTCAATAATACTATGAGTACCTCATAAGAAGCTCAATTTATAAATGGAGAAATTCATGAATAATGATGTTATGTGCTTTGCCTCACATCACATACTAGGCAGTGTCCCCTTGTAATCTGGGATACAAACATTGCGCTCTTAACAAAATTAAACCTCTCGAATGGCAAGTGTGTGGTATTTCTGTTATACTGAGTGTACATATTCAAAAGAAACTTTGGCATAAAAATGCCACTAGCTTCAGTATAGCCTGCAAAGTACTTATTTAATAGAACTCTGTCTTCATAAACATACTAGTGTCTTCATAAACACGAGTTGAGAACTATTATTCTGACAAAACATTTTAAAAACTATCTTCTCAAGTTAAGTAAATTATAAATTTCAAACATCAAAATAACTTAGAAAAAAGTTACTTTAAAAAAAGAATGAAAGGTTAAAACTTAGAGTACATGCTGGCAATTGTAAACTTCTACTTTCAATAAATTTACTTTCAGTCAATACACTGGGCATAAATTATTTTTAAATCTCAGAAATGTGTTCAATCAGATGACTTAATTAACAAAAATAAACCAGAGGCACACAGAATCCTAAAAAAATCAGGGTATAAAATTTATATAAAATTATGTATAAAATGTTTCATTATATAAAAATTAAATAAGCATATGTGTGTAGAAAATAGGTCTGCAGAGATATATAGAAAATTTACCAAAGGTTTTCTCTTGGTGAGATTATTGTAGATTTTTGTTTGTTTTAGTTATTCTCATTTTCTGTTTTTTACAGTTAACTTGGATTACATGTGGAATTACAGGAATATTACTTATGTAATTAAAAAAACAGTGATAATAACAGAAAACAAATGAGTACTTAGTATTTTCTGGACAACGTTTAAATACTTCTCATGTACTTTAAAATTTAATACATGGGGCTAAATAACTCATTTAAAATCCTTAACAAACCTATTAGGTGAGTTCTCTGATGATTCCCATTTTGCAGATGAAGAAATGGAGGGAAAGAATGGCCCCAGAAACACCTGGAAAGTAAACAAAAATTACTAAAAGATGCAGTAAAAGTTGTAGAAAAACCTGCATTGTGCCCACCAAATTACTAGTGCTTTAAAAAAAAATCAGTTACTGGAAATATTGTTTTTGAGCCAAAGTTTTGTTTTAACATTGTGTTTTTGACCAACTCATCTGAAATTGATATATCTGGGGTGAGATAAGGAATATGTGAAATGGAGAAGCAGGTTTCATTGAGAAGGTATTGTTTGAACCAAATCTTAGAAGATGATTAGATGTTCATCAAGCTGTCAGGTTGGGGGTTGGGCGTCAGGGATAGGTGAAGGTATTCCAAGTAGAAGACACAACCCATAGAAGAGGTACCCTCTTAGAGACTGCAAACTGTTATACATGGCTGGAATTTATGGTCTGAGGGAGTGTGTGACCAGAAATGGGACTGGAGACATTAGCGAGGGCAGACTATTGAGGACCGTTGCATATTCTGAGTCTAGACACCATAGAGGCAGGCAGATACCCTCCCAGAGTGAAGCAGAAAACAATGGTGGGGGTGTGGCACTTGGAAGAACACAGGCCTAACTGAAACTGACATCAAAAGAAGTGATGAACAGAAATGGGTTACAATTATCAGGCAGTGAGTAAGAACTGGCTCTTTGGCATCAGGCTATTTGAGTTTGAATGCTACCTTCATGACCTTGGCTTCTATATCCTCATATACAGAAGAGCAAACATAGCTGTTGGATGGTTAATGATTTAACAAGATAATGAATGTAAACTATTTAGTATTGTATCTGGCACATAGTAAGGGCTCAATAAATGGCAGCCATTAGCATTTTTAAACAGGTTTATTGAGGCATAATTGATGAGGATTAAACCATACATATTTAAAGTATACATGTTGATGAATTTTGACATGTATATAAAGGCATGAAACCATAATCACAATCAAGATAATTAACATATCCATTCCTTCCAAATGTTTCCTCACCCCTCCTTTGTAAACCTGCTCTTCTGCAAAAATTCCTTCCCCAGGCAACCACTAATCTTCTGTCAACATAGATTAATTTAACTTTTATAGATCTTTCTATAAATGAAATCATACCATCTGTACTGTTTTTGTCTGTCTTCTTTCTCCTAGCATAATTATTTTGAGTTATACATGTTGTTCTTTGCATCAATGGTTCATTTTTTATTGCTGAGTAATATTCCTTGGTGTGGATATACCAATTTGTTTTTCCATTTACCTTTTGATGGGCATTTGTGTTGTTTCCAGTTTTTGCCTATGACAAATAAAGCTGCTGTAGTCACTTGTGTACAAATACTTTCATTTCTTTTAGGTAAATACTTAGAGGAGTAGAAGAGTTGAGTCATATGGTAGGCATATATATATCTCACTGTGGCTTTAATTTGCATTTCCTTGATGACTGACGATGGTGAACATATTTTCATGTTTCTTTGCCAGCTGTATAGCTACTTTGATGATACATCCAAGTCTTTTGCCCACTTTTGACTGGGTTTTTAGTCTTCTAATTAAATTGTAAGGAGCACATCTTACCATTTAACAAAGATTTTTAAAAACAGCTTTATTCAGATATAATTCGTATACCAGGCAATTTGCCCATTTAAAGTATACAATTAAATGGCTTTCAGTTTATTCAAAAATTATACAACCATCACCACAATTAATTTTAGAACACTTTCATCACTCCCAAAAGAGACCCTGTACCCTTTAGCCATCAATGCACATTCTCCTCATCCCCCACAACCACCCTTAGGCAACCACTAATCTGCTTTCTTTCTCTATAGATTTGCCTATTCTGGACATTTCGAGTAAATGGGTGTGTGTGTGTGTGTGTGTGTGTGTGAGAGAGAGAGAGAGACTGGCTTTTTTCACTTACCATGTTTTCAAGGTTCATCCATATTGTAGCATGTATCAGTACTTCATATTTTTTAAATAATATTCCATTGTACAGATATGTCACATTTTATTTACCAATTCCTGAGTTGATGGACATTGAGTTGTCACTACTTTTTGGCTTTTATGAATAATTCTCCTATGAACATTCATGTACAAGTTTTTATGTGGACAAAAGTTGTCATCTCTTGGGCATATACACAGGAGTGGAATTGCTGGGTCATAGGGAAAGTCTTGTTTAGCCTTTTTAAAAACCGCAGATTATTTTCCAAAACAGTTGTGTTATTTTGCATTCCCAGTAGCAGTAGATGAGGGTTCTAGTTTCTCTACATCATCATTAACACTTCTTATTATCTGTTTTTTTTATTGTAATCACCTTAGTATGAAGTGTGTATCTCACTGTGCTTAAAGAGTCTATTTCAGAAAAAAAAATTTTAATTTTGAAGAAGTCCAATGTGTTGTTATTTCCCCCCATGGGTTATATTTTTTATGTTTTATTTAAGGAATCTTTGACAAGCCCAAGATTTTCTCTTAAGTTTTTTCCCCTAGAAGTTCTATAGTTTTAGCTCTCAAATGTATGTCTGTGGCTCATTTGGAGTTATTTTTTGTATACGATGTGAGATAAGATTCAAGGGTGCATATGTTTTGCATATATTCTCCATTTGTTAAAAAGATGATCCTTTCCCCGCTGAACTGTCTTGGCACCTGGTGTAAATCAATTGGAGGTCTATTATAGAGCACTTATTTTTAAGCAGCCTTGCTTTAAGGCCAATTTTGCTCAGATACTGAGGTAATATCCTTATGAATCGTCTACCTAGCACCTTGTATATTACAAGGTTTTCCCACCCTTCGCTGAGTGTAGCCTGAACTATTCCCAGTTTTGTGTGAACTTGGAGGATTTTCTCATTTGTTTTTCTTTCTTTTTTTTTTTTTCAGGTGGTTCTTTCCTTGGTGTGGTTTCTTCACATGGAGGTTCCAATTAGTACTCAGCCCAAGGCTTGAGGGGAACTCTTTGCGAATCTCCAAAGCCCCCTCGCTCTCTCTGCCACTCTCTCCGCTCCACTACTCTGCCCTGCACCATTTACTGCCCAGCCTTCCTGAATTCTCATCTGTCTCCACCTTTCAGAGGAACCCCTGGATTTTGCTTGGGTTCCCCTCTCCCTGAACTATAGTCTGGAGGTTCTCCCCAGGCAGTTACTTGGGACAATTGCAGGGCTTACTTCATTTGTTTTCTTTTTCTTAGGAACCACTCTCCTATACTATCTGTGGTCCACTATCTGAAACCATTTTTTCCATATTTTTTCCTAGTTGCATAGGATGGGAGAGTAAATCTGGTCATCGCTGCTCCATCTTGGCTGCGAGCAGAACTGCCATTAGGATAATTTTTTCAGTCTTCAATCTACCATGTGGCTTATAAAGTGTCCACTTCACACACACATGCACAGTTACACACAGACACACTTATGCTCTCCCTACCTCCCCCAAACACCAAACACCTTGTACCTCTGGTCTTCTGTAAAGCTTTCTCTTTATACTAAAGGCATGGGTCAACCACCAATCACTGTAGATTACAGTGGACCAAAACAGGAGGGTGAGTGTAATATCCTCCCTTAACTGGCTGAAGGAACTTCTGGGCTGTATTTTCATTTTTTCATTCATTCATAGATGACAACCTGGATTTAATTTTCTTGGATTGCATTTTGGGCCAGATCACTTTCTCTCTTTGTGGTTTGGGGCAATATATTCAACCTTTCTAAGCCTCCATGTCCTTGCCTGTAAAATGGGGACATGGAGGTAGTGTGGGAATTGAGTGAGACACTCTAGGTAATGGGCTCATTTAGCACAGTGTCTGACACAGAGAAATGATGCTAAATCTGGCTCACTTCTCAGTGCTTACCTCACTCAAGCTATCATTGGCACCTGCACAGGTCAATCATTTCCTCTTTCTCAAATTTTCTTCTTCCCTTAGCGTCGAGTACAACACTTTCAGTTCTCCAAACCTCACTGTCTTCTCAGCTTAGTATCTCCTGACTATATGTACATTCTTTGTTACTTATGCTTACTCTGTGGGAGATCTCACTCATTCTCATGGTTTTAAATACTGTCTCTAAGCTGATTATTCCCAAATCACGTCTCTATCCTAGAACTTGACTTCGAGCTCTAGACTTGCATATCTCAGTGCTGATTTTTGCTGTTTAGTCTCCAGATCCATCCCTTATCCGCCCCCTGCTCTGCTCTGTATTGTGGAGGGTGGAGGGATCCGATTCTGCAGGCTGCTTTTCTGATGCTCCTTTGTCAGCTGTCTTCAGGCTACATTTGACCCACAGGAAGGATGGGTGGGAAATTGGAAGATAGAAGGAAGAAAATGCTGTTTGTATTTCTAGTTTCCTTCTTTCAGCCTTGCACACTCCTGGGCTGCTGTTTAACACCACAACCTCTGATCTCTGGTGACACTTCTGTTCCTAGTAATGCACTTCCTGCTGTGGTTAATCTCTGAGGGGCCTGCCTAAACCCTGTTTGGCTTTCCAGCAATTCCACTACATGTATAATGTTTCTTCTCTTTGGAAACCTAGAGTTGGTTCTATTTCCTAATAGGGCCTTAGCTGATAGAATTCTGTAAGTCAGCAGATCGAGAACAAACTCTTGATTTCCTTCCTGAGCTGCCCTTCTTGGTACTTTCTCCATTTGAATTCATGGCAGTCCCATCATACTAAACACATTAGCACCAACCTGGGCACCACTTTCTCTCTCATACCTGTATTCAATGCACCTGCAGAGCCTGTTGGTTCGACTTTAGGAACACAACCAGAGGTGACTATTTTTCACCACTTCCACCGCTCTCACCACCCTGGTGTAAGCCATTATTAATTCTCACTTGGATTATTGCAGTAGCCTTCTCACTAGTCTCCCTGCTTCTGTAATGACTCCAGCAATCAGCGTGATCTTTCTAAACTGTAAACCAGATTATGCTGCCTTTCTACTGAAAACCTTCCAATGGCTTCTCATCTTGGTCAGAAGAAAAAGCAAAGTCGTTACAACTGGCCCCTAACTATCTCTAGGACTTCATGTTCTACCACTGTCCACCAGCACATCCTGTCCCAGCCACACTGACTGCATTATGCTTACTAGAACCCACTAAGAGTACTCCTGCCTCCTGGCCTTTGCATTTGCTATTCTCTCACTCTCAGAAAGCTCTTTCCCTAATGTCCACATGGCTCTCAATCACCTCCTAACGATTTGTGCTCAGATGTCACTTCATTAGAGGGTCCTTTCCCGTTTACTTTGTACATAGCATAGCATCCTCTTTCATTACCCTTATATTATTTTATTGTTCTTCATAGCACTTTCCACTACTTCATTTTAATTTTTATTCATAGTATCTCTTCCCATCAGAAAGTAAGGAGAAGAGGGATTTTGCTTGGTTGCTATACCCCTGCTGTCAATAATGCTAGGCATTTTAGTAATAAAAATAAAATGTACGGCAAGATTGCTCTGCGTCAGGCATCATGCTAAACGCTTTATACGTAGCATACAATTGCTTTTCATCTACGGAGCTCAGGAACAGTTGTGCCAGGCGCGGAGGGCAGCGGACCTGCAGGAGCTCCTAGGGCAGGGCTGGGCAGCCGCCAGCCACTAGGAATCCGGGCGGCTGCCGCCTCCTGCGGGCGGAGCTGGTGAGCTGCCCAGCTCGGGAGGCGTTGGACTCGGCCAAGGCGCATGCTCTGTGTGAGTGGCGGGCCGGCTCGGAAGCGGGGGCTGTAGCGGGGAGCGACGCCGCCCCCGCACTTCCCTGCGGCCGGCTGCTCTGATTGGCCCGCGCGTCCCGTGGGCTTAGCCCGCTCGAGTTCTTCTGGGGGCGCTCCAGCCCCGCAAGCCCGGTCTGTGGCTCTGGACAGCGGCCCGGGAGGACGGCTCCAGGTGAGTGCAGGCACAGGCTGCGCTGCCACGTGCGGGTGCGGCCGCTCCGGCCTCCCTCCACGGCCCCGAGGCCAGGGCCCCGCGCCGCTCCCGGCTGCTCAGCCGCGCCGCCCCTCAGTCTCTGTGGGCCGGCGTTGGTCTCTGGCGCGTCTTGCCTGGAGCCTTTGCGGGTGCCTCTTCTGCAGGCGGTGGCCCGAGGCATCTCCCAGTGACTCAGGAGTCCAGAGCTCTCTAGAAGTTGCCCGCCCTTCCCCGGGCGGCCCTCCGTTTTCCTGGTCAGGCGGGCGGCTGCCCAGAGCGCCCTTGGGCTGCAGCAACCCCCAGATTCCCAGCTTTCCTCCTCCCTCCTCGCCCTTTACTCCCGTTAGCCTCTCCAGGCAGCCTGGAGACCTAACTTTTTAGCCAGACGCGTGGTCGAGAATGGTTTGACATCGGCCCTGTTGAAAATCCCGAAGATTTTATTTTGCTTCCAGTGCTTAACCTGGGGGAGCCTCGGTTTTCTGCGGGGTAGGGGGGAGACTTAACGGTACTGCTTAGCGTTGGTGGGGGCGCTGCCTGGGCTTAAGCAAGAGTTGAAACGGGAACCAAAATGATTAGTGTTGCTGTTGTTATTAGAAAGCTAAGTGGCAAGTGGCTTTGGAGCTTTTCTGTTCTTCATCTCCTGAGCTCTGGGCCGACAGGATCCCATTCTTCAAAATCTGTGTTGTGTATCTACACTTTGCTGGGTCCTGGATGTTCACAGTTGACTTAGATACTGGCTCTGCCCTCGGGCTGGGGTGAAATGAAGACCAGCACTTGAGATAGAGGCAAGATAGCACAAGCATTCAGATGAAGTTGCTTAGAGAGCCCAGCAAAACACTCCGAATCCAGCCTGGAGGGGGCTTTTTCTCCTTTGAATTTCCCAGTCGTCATCCTTATGGCTTGACTAGTAGGTTGAGAAACTACCTGTTGTTTTGTTGGAAGGAAAGCTGTTATCGTGGGGCTTTCTCTGTGGACACTTGGTCCAGGTCCCAGGGGACAGGCGCTGAGCGGAAACCAGATACTGCCGGAGGCTTCACTGTTTTAAGTTGTGGTTACAACCTTTCATTTTTCCTCTTCAATCAACTCCTTCTTCCCGAGTAATAATGGGCTTTTGGAAGGTTGTATCTATGATAAAAGGTAGCCCTGAACTGTACAGCCTTTCCCAGTGACCTAAAGAAGTAGACTTATGAGTAAGCGTGCTGGGCTTACTTTGCCAGGACAGACTCAAGATAACATCCCCTCCTGTCTAGAAAGAAATCACTTCTGCAGCAGCAGGAGTTGCATTGGCAGAAGGAAGTCAGTTCACTTGTGTAACGTTCTGAGAACCAGTTTCTTAGGATCTGTGGGATACTCGCTTTAAGCCCAAGTCTTACAAACAGCTGTATTGTGTTACTGACATACAGTAACAAAGTATTTAAAATGCATAATTTTTAAAGTTTTTATATACTCCATGTGAAACCGTGATGTGTTCAATATAATATAAACAGTGATATGTTCATCGCCCCCAAGAGATCCCTTGTGCCTTGGGCTTCCCTTTGCAGTGCTAACTTGCTGCCCCTTGTCTCCCCAGGCAGCCATTGATCTGCTTTCTGTCAGAATAGATTAGGTTGCATTTTCTAGACTTTTATAGAAATGGAGTCCTTTATTTTTAGTCTGGCTTCTTTCACCAAAATTATTTTGAGATTCATCCATATTATTTTATGTGCATTCCTTTTTTATTGCTGAATAGTATGTATGTATTGTAGTATGTTGATCCATTCACCTATTTGAGGCATTTGGATTTTTCCAGTGTTCAGCTATTACACACAGAGCTGTTATAAACATTTTTAAAATGAGTCTTTGTGTAGCTGTACACACATACATCTTTTAAAATGATTATTTTAAAAATTTTCTTTTTCTATTGAAGTATAGTTGATTTGCAATATTGTTAGTTTCTCGTGTACTATATATATATATATATTCTTTTCCATTATATGTTATTACAAGAT
Source organism: Vicugna pacos (assembly GCF_048564905.1). Classification (NCBI taxonomy): domain Eukaryota; kingdom Metazoa; phylum Chordata; class Mammalia; order Artiodactyla; family Camelidae; genus Vicugna; species Vicugna pacos. The sequence continues at coordinate 68,245,166 of NC_132997.1, read as the reverse complement.
ATTGAGTGTAGTTCCTTGTGCTATACAGTTAGACCATGTTGTTTATCTATTTTATATATAGTAGTTTGTATTTACTAATCTCAAACTTTTAATTTATTGCCCCCCCTCCCCCTTTGGTAAACGTAAATTTGTCTTCTATGTCTGAGTCTCCTTCTGGTTTGTGAATAAGTTCATTTGTGTCATTTTATTAGATTCCACAGATAAGTGATATCGTATGATATTTGTCTTTGTCTGACTTACTTCACTTAGTATAATACTCTCTACGTCCATCTATGTTGCTGCAAGTGACATTATTTCATCCTTTTTAAATGGCTGAATAAATGGACATTTAGGTTGCTTCTATGTCTTACCTATTGTAGATAGTGCTGCTGTGAACACTGAGGGGCAGGTATCTTTTCAAATTAGAGTTTTCTTTAGATACACACCCAGGAGTGGGATTGCTGGATCACATGGTAAATCTATTTTTAGTTTTTTAAGGAATCTCCATACTATTTTCCATAGTGGCTGTACCAAATTACATTCCCACCAACAATGTAGGGGAGGGTTCCCTTTCTCCACATCCCCTCTAGCATTTATTGTTTGTGGATTTTTTTAATGATGGCCATTCTGACCAGTGTGAGGTGATACCTCATTGTAGTTTTGATTTGCATTTCTCTGATAATTAGTGATACTGAGCATCTTTTCATGTGCCTATTGGCCATCTATCTGTATGTCTTCCTTGGAGAAATGTCTGCTTAGATCTTCTGCCCATTTTTTGATTGGGTTGTTGTTGTTGTTGTTATTGAATTGTATGAGCTGTTTGTATATTTTGGAAATTAAGCTCTTGTCAGTTGTATCATTTGCAAATATTTTCTCCCAGTTTGTAGGTTGCCTTTTCTTTTTGTTTATGGTTTCCTTTGCTGTGCAAAAGCTTATAAGTTTGATTAGGTCCCATTTGTTTATTTTTGTTTTTATTTCTATTGCCTTGGGAGACTGACCTAAGGAAAACACTGCTAGAATTTACATCAGAGAATGTTTTGCCTATGTTCTCTTATAAAAGATTTATGGTATCCTGTCTTATTAAGTCTTTAAACCATTTTGAGTTTATTTTTGTGTATAGTATGAGGGAGTGTTCTAACTTCATTGATTTACATGCAGCTGTCCAACTTTACCCACACCACTTGCCAAAAAGGCTGTTTTTTCTCCTTTGTATATTCTTGCCTCCTTTTTCACAGATTAATTGACTGTAGGTATGTGGGTTTATTTCTGGGCTCTCTGTTCTGTTCCATTGATCGATATGTCTGTTTTTGGGCCCATACCACACTGTTTTGATTACTGTAGCTTTGTAGTATTGTCTGAAGTCTGGGAGGGTTATGCCCCCAGCTTTGTTCTTTTTCTTCAGTATTGCTTTGGCAATTCTGGGTATTTTGTGATTCCATATTAATTTTAGGATTATTTGTTCTAGTTCTGTGAAAAATGTCCTCAGTAATTTGATAGGGATCACATTGAATCCATAGATTACTTTGGATAGTATGGCCATTTTGACAATGTTAGTTCTTCCAATCCAAGAGCATGAGATATCTTTCCATCTCTTTAAATCATCTTAAGTTTTCTTTGTCAATGTTTTATAGTGTTCCACATAAAAATTTTTTATCTCCTTGGTCAGGTTTAGTCCTAAGTTGTTTTTTTTTTTTAATGTGATTTTAAAAGAGATTTTTAAAAAACTTTTCTTTTCTGATATTTCATTGATAGTGTAAAGAAATACAACAGATTTCTGAATGTTTATATTGTATTCTGCTACCTTGAGTTTATCAGTTCTATTAAGTTTTTGTGTGGAGTCTTTAGAGTTTCCTAAATAATAGTATCATGTCATCTGCATTTAGTGACAGTTTTACCTCTTCACTTCCAATTTGGATCGCTTTTCTTTCTTTTCTTTTCTTTTTTTCTGTCAGATTGCTGTGGCTGGGACTTCCAACACTATATTGAATAGAAGTGGTGAGAGTGGGCATCCTTGTCTCATTCCAGATTTTAGCAGGAAGGCTTTTCAGCTTTTCACCATTGAGTATTATGTTTGTGAGGGTTTGTCATAAATAGCTTTATTATGTTGAGATATGGTCTTTCTATATCCACTTTGGTAAGAGTTTTTATCATGAATGGATGTTGAATTTTATCAAATGCTTTTTCTGCATCTATTGAGATGATCATGTGTTTTTTTAAACCTTTTCTTGATGTGGTGTATCACATTGATTAATTTGTGTATGTTGAACCATCCTTGAATCAAACTTGATTGTGGTGTATGATCTTTTTTTGAGTTGTTGGGTTGTTTGAAAATATTTTATTGAGAATTTTTGCATCTATATTTATTAAAGATAATGTCCTGTAATTTTCTTTTTTGATAGTGTCTTTGTCTGGTTTTGGAATCAGGGTGATGGTGGCTTCATTGAATGAGTTTGGATTGATCCCACTTCTTCAGTCTTTTGGAAGAGTTTGAGAAGGATCAGTGCAAGTTCTTTTTTATGTTTGGTAGACTTCTACCATGAAGTCATCCAGTCCTGGGCTTTTGTTTCAGGGGTTTGCTTTCTTTCTTTCTTTCTTCCTTTTAATTATAGATTCTATTTCACTTTTAGTGATCAATCTGTTCAAATTATCTGTCTCTTTTTGGTTAAGTTTTGGTGGGCTCTGTGAGTGGTGTTGTGGTGACCAGAGCCGGCACTGGATTTTGAGGAGGACCTCCTCTTTGTTTTGTGGTTGTCACAGCCCTGTCAGGGGCAGGGTCTGCTCCCCCGTTGTTGGAGTAGAAGGCCCCACACCTGTTTCTGAGCTAGGGTGTAAAGTAGGCCCTGGAGCACTTCTGCTGGGAGAGGAGCTGCTGAGTGTTCCTCCACAGGAACTGTCCACCTGGAAGTGCACTGTGTGGTGTTGCCTGTCACCCGTTGTGCTGGCTCACAAAGTACACCGTTATTGGCGCTGCCTTCGGCCCTGCCTTGGCCATGGAAATGCGGGCAGTCTGCCCACGTGTCCCTCCAGCATTGTGCTCACAAAGCCACCAGGGCAGACCGCTGAAGTTAAGCACCATGACCCATTGTAATCATGCAGATTTCAGCCCTGCTTCTGAAGTTGTGCAGCCCCTTGGAATGGGCTCAGGGTTCAGCCCTGCCTCCACTTGTGGGCAACCCGCCAGAGTCTGTGTGCTCCCAGAGCTCTTAGAGGCAGAGCCGCACTGGCTGTGAGCACGCCAAGAAAGTCTGCTATGGTGGGGTCCCACCCTTCCCTTTGTGCACGTTTACAGTGGGGCTTTTTATGACGGACCCGGGCTCCACTGCACACACTCCCAGTTGTTGCCTGTACCACACTCCAGCCCTTTCAGGCTGTCTCTGTGCAGCCAACCCCAATCCTCTCCCCAGGTCTGTCATCTGAAGCCTGGGTTTCAGTACTCAGCCCCCACATATACCAGCAGTCACCCGTCTCAGGCTGGGGAATGCAGGGAGGTGGAGGGACCCTCTGTGCTGGTCTCTCTGTTTAGCCTGCTGCGTACTTGCTGCTGCCCTCTTCTCCGGGCCTCTGAAACTCCCTTTCTGTCCTCGCTGACCTCCCCACTGATGAAGGGGGCTTCCCAGGGTGAGGGTACCCTTCCTCTTTCACATTTCCCTCCCAGGGACACAGGTCCCATCCTGGTTCTTTTTTTTTCTCCATCTTCTGGTTACACGGTGACCTTTCTTGTAGTTTTGATTGTAGGAGATTTTCTGCCAGAGTTCAGTAGGTATTCCGTGAGAATTGTTCCACACGTAGATGTATTTGTGAGAGGAGATGAGCTCCGTGTCCTGTTCCACCATCTTCATCTGACCTCCATGATTATATATATATATATATATTTTAAAAAGTGGGAGGCCTAGGCTACAGTCCCAGTTTTGTCTCTAACAATCTGAGTGTCCTGGGGAGAGTCACTTCATTTTGCCTTTAGCTTCCATCCCTTAGGTCTTCGCTATGCTGTGATTTTGTACCATCGCTGCCGGAAACTAGATGGTCTTTGTTGATGGCTCGAGGGTCTCAGAGAAGAGGGGATAATCTTCTTTCACTCTGTTTCTCTTGCAAGATCTCTTTTCTTTCATTTCATTTTTTTCTTCCTTGGGTGACAAATCCTGACGCGTAATTTTGTGTAAGAAGGGAAGTGAATATCTAGTGGGAGGGAGACTTAATATTGTCTGAACTTAAAAATGTTTAAGCCACAGTTAGAGAGGACATGGTGGGAGGTTAATAGGCTCTGGAATTTTGGGGGCCTTCCTTTGTCTCAGCCTATTCTCTCCTGAGTCCTCCCTTTTTTATTTCCCTAGGAACATTACGTTTAACCTCGTGGTAAGGAGGTGAGTGGGTGTGCTGGGCTCCAAATGCCACATATTAGCTGGAGGTGGTGAGTGGGAGGTTTCCTAGTAAAACAGAATTCCTCAGTTTTTACTTCCACGTGTGGCTTAAGTCATTTGTTTCATATTTACCCTTCACTTACCTTTTACTCGACCTAAACCTGGTTCAGAACTTTACATGGAAACGTTATCTACTAACATAATTTTGTATAGTAGAATTCGGACAAGTAACAACAGACTGTTTCTTACAGAATGAAAATGTGGCTCTTGTGTTTGGTGTTCTGTTTGGTCCCTGGGACCCTGCATTCCGAAGCACCCAGAGGGAAGTTGGCAGCTGTGGATCCAGAAACAAATATGAATGTGGTAGGTTTCTCAAAGTCATCTGCTTTTAAAATGCATCTGTGACAAATGTTTATTGTTTTCTTAAATCCACTTGTGTGGCTACATGAAGCCACAAACTATAATCTTTCCATCTCATTTTTAAAAATGTTCTTTGAATCTTAGATTTAGTTTTCTGGACTTCACCTACTCAGTAATATGTGTTTTATGAATCTCATTTTACTGTTTAAACTATATACATCTTAATAAGATAAATTATGTTTTTATACATTCATCTCATTTTTGCCTCGCAGAATTTGTTTAAACAGCAATTAAAAAAAGTGTCAAAACTTTACAAGAATGTTAATACTGAGTGTTTTGAACAAGGACTGATTAACAGTGTCTAGGGAGCATAGTTCAATACAGAAATCAAAGTATCTGAGAATATTTTGTTAGATCAAATAAGTAAAAATAATTCCTTGAGTAATGAACACATTTCAGTTATTAATCTTAAGTAAACAATTAAATGTGGAAATACCTCATTTAGGCGTAAAATACCAGGAAAGTACAGATTACTAAAGGAAATAGAAGCTTTAAAACAGGTGATGGAGAGACTCAGCTGAAGAATTAGGCAGCGTTAGAGACAGAGATAAATTTATAGTCAGACAAGAGGATATGACCCGGTATCAGGCTCTTAAGTTTAAGTTTTATTACTTGTCTTGAATTGTTGCCAGCCAGGGTTCTTGGACTGCTTAATCAATAGAAATTGCTAAGAGGCGAGATGAGAAATTCAGATAAAGCTTTACTGGGACTTGTGCTGCAGCACAAGGGAGCGAAAACAAGTAACAGTTTCCCTAGCTTGCTCCCCAAGGGGTGGGGCAAGCTGGTTCTTTAAATCAGGTAAAGGTTCCAACAGTGGGGCCTGAGAGGTGGCTTGGGGGCCTGCCCACATCCTAGGTGCTGCTCTGTGCAGGGAACATGCGCGGTCCCCTGCTCTTGCTCTAACGTCTCAGAGGTGGCAGTTGGGTTTTTGGTCTTTTTGTATCTTGTTCATAATTTGCCCCCACTGGGTATGAATGCAGTTATTTTTAGTCCCTTATAGTTTCTCTATATCTGTCGTTCAAGGAGACATCTGTCCAGGTGCAAACACTGCAGCAAAGGGTCCCAGGTCCCAGGCCCCAGCCAGTCTTAAAGTCTTTTAAGTTTTTTAAATTAAAAACATTTTCCCCTTCAGTTTTTTTGTAAGAAGAATAAATACTTTCAAGTATTTATGGTAGAGAGAATAATGAGCACTTATGTACAAACTTCTAGATAACTTCTAGATAACTGAATTATCCACATGCCACTGAGTTCCTGATTAACAGCTGCCCCATGGATTAAGAGGTACAAACTGTTATATATAAAATAAATAAGCTACAAGGATATATCATTGTACAACACAGAGAATATAGCCAATATTTTATAGTAACTATAAAAAGTATAAGTATATAAGTATAACCTTAAAAATTGTGAAGCACTATGTTGTATACCTGAAACATATAATATTGTATGTCGACTATACCTCAATAAAAAAAAATGAATGCCACATGAATCTTTCCTTATGGAGTAGTGAATTTGATCATAAGTTCTTACTTTTTCATCTTTTCTCCCTCCAATTTTATCGAGATTTAATTGGCGTATAAGACTGTATGCGTTTAAGGTGTACGACACAATGGTTTGATACACGTTTATATGGTGAAATGATTACCACAGTCATTTTATCTTTTCTTGTTCAACTTGACCTTGACGTTCTAGTGTAGTTTTATCGGTGCATTGATAAAAATGGATTAGCACTTTTTATACTTCATTTCCCAGGACAGGGCCTCTTAACATAAGGAGAATGGTAGATCATGGTATTAGCTGTCATATTGAGAAAAGAAAGAAATTTTATTTGCGCCTGCTGGAAACAAAGAGGCCCAAAGCTGTGGTAAATTAGACACACGATGTAGAAAATGATAGAATGATGAAACCAAGGTTTAAGTAAGCATCTGTGAGAAGTAGAAATGAGTAAAGCAGAGGGTTTATTCCTGTGATGGGATGTTGTGCAGACCAAAATTTCAATACATTGACTTAAATAAAACCTGGAGAATGTCACTGATATTTTGTCTTCTCCTTTGCTCCACAGAGTGAAATCATCTCTTACTGGGGATTCCCTAGTGAGGAACACCTTGTTGAGACAGAAGATGGATATATTCTTTGCCTTAACCGAATCCCTCATGGGAGAAAGAACCATTCTGACAAAGGTATGGGTGTTTTCTCTGTTGAGATAGGAACGCTCTGAAAAGTAACTGCTTTGCTGGAATTTGGCTGATTTTTATTTCAGTAACCACATTCGGATTTAACTTGAAAACATTGAAATGGGATTATTTTAAGACCAAAGAATTTAAAGTGTTACATTTATGCAAGGCACAAAAAAATAAAACATACCTTCTTTTAAATAAAGAAGGACAAGAGTCATCTAATTTCATATTTTGCTTAAAGAGTCAAAGGTCAGGTTTGTTTGAGGATCTGCTAAAATCTCTTTTTTATAAGGAAGCATTTTGTTTAATAAAGTATTTTGAGCATTAAGTATATAGTTTTTGCTATTTGAAAATTACTCAATTTTTCTAGTAGGTAATGTATTCACACAGTTCAGAAATCAAAGAGAATTAAAAGATTTGCAGTGAAGTATCTCCCATCTCATTTTCTACCTCATTTTTTTATTTGTCCTTCCAAAATCTCTTTATATTTCTTTATTTAAAAAAAAGCTCTTTAGAAACAAATAAAAACATATTTTCCCCTGCTTCCCTTTTAATACAAAAGGTGGCGTATAATGCGTGTTCTTTTGTTCTTTGAATTTTTCACTTAATATTTTGGAGATAGTTCCATACAATACAGAGAGCATTTCATCATTCGTCTCTGCTGACCCATAGGATTCCACTGTATAGCTACATCATGATTTACTTAACAGATGTTCTCATTAATGGGTATTTGGTCTTGTCTTCTACTAACAAATATTATTGCTGTAAATAACCTTGTATGTGTGCAAGTTTATCTACAAGATACATTTTCAGGAAGAGAATTTTGGGGTCGGGATATACGGATTCATGATTTTGATAGCTATTGTTAAATTGCTTTCCACATGGTCTTGTTCTGACAATTATTCTCATTAGGAACATATGAAAGTACCTATAGTTTTGGCTTAAAATATATACATATTTTTTCTCTCATTCATAACTCAAGCAAAACTATGGTTTCCAATGCAGATTAAGGAATTTCCAGATAGACTACTTGAAATTGTTAAACAGACATCAAAATGAGGATCTGATCCTTATTCAGTCATCTCTCCAGATGTAGCTTTTTTTTTTTTTTAATGTTTTCTATGTTTTTAAGAAACTTTCCTTGGGAAATTAAGGTGAGATTAAGGTAATTGGATAACTATCTCTTCTTCAGTTGAAATTTTATATGAGTAGAAGGGCCTTCTTTGCCTTGATTCCTTCCCACATTATTATTCAAAGCAAACTTAAAAACCCCCTGTGTTAATGTGAGCTTTGTATTGTTATCTATTTTTGTCATGATTTACTCTGATTTATCTATGTTTTTCTCCCATAAAATCTAGCTATAATGAGGTATAATGAGGCTTTTCATAATGCTTAAGTGGTAAGACAGCCAATGCTCTTTTTGAACTTTAATTTCTAACTCTTGAGATTTTTATGATTTATAGATCTTCTTTAAAAGCATGTTACAAAATGAGTAATGAGTTACAGCGAGGGCTTCTATTTTTCCTTCTGCTTGAACCAGAAAAAATATTTTATTTCAGAGTGAATGAACATGATCTTCATTTCCTTCCCCTTTTTAAATATAAACCCTGTATGCTGATTTCAGATCCCATATAAAGAGAAATATGTATTGATATGCTTTCTCTTAAAAGTGATTATTTGACTAATACAGTTAGTAGTGTGAGTCATTGTTAAAAGATGCAGGGAACTTCAGTAAAAACATGCTCAGAGAACCTGCCTCCTCCTTTTCTATATCCACCTCCAGGCTTCTCTCTCCACACAGCAGTGAAAGCAGTTAGTGCCACATGCCCCATAGTACGTATTGCAACCATTGCAGGTGAAGGCGCTGTGCCCTGGAAAGTGAGCGTCCTTCTTGATCTGCTCCCAGGTGTTACAGGAAACTCAGGAGACCTCACTGTAAATCTGCATCGGCTCCTAAGTGCTTGTGTGCTGTCATCTCTGTAGGCCTTGGATTCTTCATCTGCACAGTGGTCGATTGGCTGGGATGGTCTCAAAGTTCCCCTTTGGTCTTTATCACTCTCTGGTTTTATGGGTTATATTGTATTATATATATATATATATATATATGTATTATATATATATATATCCCCACTTTCTCCCTCTGTTCTGCAGAGGCCTCCCTGTAGGGGGTCAGTGTTGCAAAGGTAACACCTGCTGGGAACCAAGCTCAGAAGGGAATTTTAGAGGAAATCTGTGACAGAGGACTCAATTATCTACAGGAACGTGTGGTTCTCCTGAGAACTGCATAGTGCTTCTCTTATGGTTTGCTTTCCATGGTCCAAGGAAGGGCATGGAGCTGAGGCTCTTCACCGACCTTCACTCCTATTCAGGAGCAGTGACTCCAATGGTGTTATTTTGGCATATTTAAGCCAAAAAGGATGCATGCAGTACCTCACACCCAGCATGGAACCAATGCCCCATGCCACTTCCTCTGACTTCTTACTCTTTTAGTAACACCCTGCCCTTCTGGTGACCTGGATCAGAAACGGCCCAGTCACTGCTGACTCCCATCCCCAAGTAGCTGGCAGGTGCTCTCTGGGCTCCCCATGTTCTATGGCTTCGGTTCAGCCCTCCCTTCTCTTTGCCAGGCCACGCCACTACCTTTTGCTTGTATGACCGTTTACGCCGACCTCTCAAATAAGTTCAGAACCTGAGAGAGGCCTGAGCCACTTCCATTTTTGAGACTTCCCATATATTAGAATAAAAGAGAGAATTTCAAAACAGGAGGAGGAAAATTCAGTCTGCTTGTCTTTTCAGACAGTAATGCTTTTAATATACACAAAAATAATGCCGTACATCTGTGCTATTTATAGGACATTACAAGATACATAAAAGTGAAACAATTCCTCTGACCCTTTTTAATGCAGTTTTTCTCAGCTTTTGTCCTCTACAATGGGGCTGCAACCCTCCCCCTGTGTTCAGCGATTCTAACAAAGGCATTCTTCTCTGTGGAGAGTTGCTAAATTGGAGCTTCTGTGAGGAGAGTAGGGCTGGGGACCTCCTATTCGTCCATCTTGCTGATGTCACCTTCATTATTGATTTATCAGTACCACATTCCTTATGGACCCTTAGTTTAAAGCTATGTGATAAATAAGTGAACAAAAAATATTGCCAGCCATGCAAACAAAGAATGCCATCAAGTCATCAGCCGCTACCGTCAACCCCGACACAGGATGCAGACAAGCAGGCAGCCTGGCCTCTGCAGCCACCCCCAGCGGTGTACCCTGAGGGAACTCAGGATGTGGAATAACAGGATGCTGGCCCTAGATAGCTAGATCAAAGGAATGATCTCAGTGAGCCCAGACCTTTACACTTTCCCATACGTAGAAAAGCACTGAATTCCTTAACTTGAGATACTGGTCTTTTAATTAATGGTAATCGTTTGATGTTCTGACTACCTGGAACTTTGTTGCAGAAATTCACATATCCTGGCTTCTACCTTGCCACTTTGGAGCAGTGCCTTAGAGCGATCTGAGAGGCTGTCATCCTAGGCTTAAGTCCTCAGAAATGTCTGCCAAATAAAACCTAACTCTCAACTTTTAGGTTGTGCATTTTATTTCATTTGACATAAACATCTTTCAGTCCTGTCTCCGGACTCTGATTGTATGTGGAGCCTCACTGGGAGTCTGGAGATTTTTTTATGATCACAGGGCTTGACTACCCAGTGCCTCCACATGCCAAATGCCGTCCTTTCTCCCAGCCTCCCCGTTCTCGTCCATTTTACGTAGTTTTGCAGGATTAGGCTTCTTAGAATCCAGGTGTAATTGTATGTGTGTGTGTGTGTGTGTGTGTATATATATACATAGAGAGAGAGAAAGTAATGTGTGTCTGTTAATCCACAGCCCCTAATTTGTCCCTCCTCGCCCTTTCCCCTTTGGTAACCATAGTTTGTTTCCCATGTTTGTGAGTCTGTTTTTGGTTTGTAAATAGAATTTGTATCAGTTTTTTTTTCAGGTTCCACATATAACCGATAGCATATGATATTTGTCTTTGTCTGACTTACTTCATTTAATATGATAAACCCTAGGTTTGAGGTGCTTTTCTTACTCTGCTTTGGGGTTGATTTATGTATCTCCTTCTCCCTCCCACCATCCCTCCCTGCAGCCTCTCTTTGAAGGGAGAGGCTGTGTCTTTGTCATCTTTGTATTCCTCACAGCGAGCAGCAGCACCATGTCCTCTGCTTGGCTGGCCTGAGTAAGTTTTATCGGGCAGGCTTCAGAATTGGAGTTCTGTGCTATTGAAGGCCATGGACCCTCTTTCTAGTAAAATAAAATCGATATCTGTGCACACACAAATTTCACATTCAATTGCAGAGAGTTTATGGACCTAGTAAAGAACCCCCTGATTTAAACAATCCTTGCCTGTCCAGTCAAACCTTTGCTAACTAGGCAACTTGAAATACGTATTTAGAAAGCTCTTGTGGAGTGTTCGTGGGCTGTTTATCAATGTTAAGCAAACTTCTCTGTTGAGTGTTGACCCCCGCTTTGCACTAACTCCCTAACGGAATTGAAATTCAGAAATCCGTCGTTGATAGGGAAGTGGTTCTATTTTCATCTGCTCAGCCTTATTTCAGGAAGTCATGGGACATTGGCACTCGAAGGATCTCAAGAGTCCTGCCTGGGCTGGGGATTTCGAGCGCTTGCATTTTTATCATAAGTCCCCAGCAGATTCCAAGATAAAATCCTTGTGTTTGGGAGCCTGTGTTCTAGAGCAACACCTTCATTTTAGTGGGTGAGACAATTAGGTTCAAAGAGAGAAAGAAATTTGCTTTCGGTGAGCCGAAGGAGAGGGGCCCCCCAGTCTGACTCCAGTTTCAGTGTTCTCTGAATAGAGAGCGCGGCCTTACACAGTAAGTACTGAGCAAGTTGACCTTTTGATAGTCAGAATTATTATTTTATCTGTCTAGAACAAGGAAATACATGTAGGCCTTGCCTAAAAATGCATAAAATAGCAATAACAACAGGACAGACGTCTTGGCTAACTGGGAAATAAATTGTAAAATAAAGCAACCATCAAATAAAGCACTACTAGTTGAACATTCATGGAAAGCAGTGCGTGTCTGACGACGTGATGAGTGAAGTGCATTGTAGGATGGGAGTAATTGCCTTTATGCATCAGCAGGCTCTTTGGACTTCGCCTTGGCAAAGACTCCCTCGGGGTTGCCCATGGAATGTTGTGAGTCATAACTGAAAATTTACAAACTGGCTTGTGAGTTAGCTCTTTGGGGGAAAGGTCACCAGCCTGTAGAGAGATTTTTTTTTTAAATTTTATTCTTTGTTTTAGGATTCTGACTGATTTCTGGGTTTTCTCTTCTCCCTCATATGTGGTTCCTCAGGAAACCATTTCTAAATGCTGCTCTCTAACAAGCTGCACAGAGGCCTTGATGAGCTGGGATGTAATTCCTTACCTCTTGGCAGCTCTGGACAGCAGTGCCCGGGCTTGTTGGCTCTGGCTACCTGAGGTCACGGCCAGGTTCGCTTGGACTTTAATGGCACAGGGGTAGGGGACTGTGTTCAGACCCTCTGCCTGACTGAGCACCACCAGGCAATGTCAGCTGCACAGCACGGTGTGTCTCATATATGCATATATGCTGGAACCAAGAGTCGGAGTGGAAAGGAAGAGAGTGCTCTGTATGGTCCCATCCCTTCTCCAGTGTGCCCTGTCTTCCTCCTGCTTAATCGCTCTTACCCAGTCTCTGTCCTCAGCCTCAGCATCCCTTCTTCAGGGAGGATTTCCTCAGTCATTCACACCCAGTCAGGCCCCTGGCTTCATATTCTCATAGCTCTCTGTGTTGTGTTTCTTTCATAGCAGTTAAGACAGTTATGACAAAAAGTAATAACGTATTACGTAGGTGATGATGCTTGTAACCTTGGTTTTCCCCACTAGACCATGAGCTCTTGGAGGGCCGAAGCCTTTTCTGATAATCTCTCCAGTACAGGGCTTCAGTCTATCTGCTCTTTCCATCCTGGGCCCTCCTGGGGACTGGGGCGACCAAAGCATCGACACTTTGTAATGTCCCTTGCTCAAGACCACATTGGGCTAAGGGTCCTTCTGAGCTCAGAGGCACTGTACCCACAGACAGAACTCGAGAGCTTCCTGTGATGCGTAAAATTGGAGGCTGGGCACCTAGTGGATAAACAGGAGCGTGCTCATGGCACCAGTTGTGGGCTTAAGTTCAGCTCTGTGACTTGAACTAGCTGTGTGACCTTGGCAGTCTCCTTGACCTAAGTTTTAATTTCTTCATCTACTCAACGGGAAGAATAATACTTGCCACTTTGTAGGTGGTTGTGAAAATTGGATGACATAAGCCTATACAGTATCTCACCTAGTATAAATGGAGCTGTAGTTTCTGTTTTTCGTTTTAAAATATCAGTGTGGGTTTGACGGCAGCCTGGTGTCTGCTTACTCAGTATCCAGTCCTGCCTGACAGGGAATGGACTGTAGGCTGAATGCTTGTTTTCCCCTCACCCTCAAATTCAGATGTTGAGACCTAAGGCTTATTGTGAAGTGGGGCTTTGGGGAGGTGATTAGGTCATAAGAGCAGAGCCCCCAGGTATGGGATTAGTGTCCTTTTAGAGAGACCTCAGAAACCCAGGGACCCTTGCCCCTTCCACCATGTTAGGGCACAGTGAAAAGATGGCCCTCTGTGAGCCAGGAGGCAGCCAGTACTCCTGTGTGTACTTCCCTTTCTGGACCTCTGTTCTTTCTGTTAAGCGAGCATTTTGGACTAGCACTATGGGTGGGCTGCATCAGAAGAGCTAAGGGAGCTTGTTGAAAATAAATCATTTCTAGGCTCCATCCCTGGAATTCCTGATTCCCAGGACCAGGACCAGAAATACGTATGTTTTCTAAGTGGCACCAGAGGATTTTGATATGTAGACACTCTTAGAAAATAATGCTTGACTTGCTTTGAAAGGTTGGGTACAAACAGAATCCTTATAAACATTCCTCCTCTCTCATGTCTCTATTTTTAAATGAATTTTCACTGGTTAAAAGCGAGGACTTTGGGATGAGGCTGACTTGGGTTTCAATTCTGGCTTACCTCTAGGTGAAGGTTCTAGGGCAGGTTCCTTAAGCTCTCTTTCCAGGCATCAAACACCTCATCTTTAACATGGGGGTGGATCTTCATAGCTCTCTTGCAACAGTGCAATCCTTGTAAAACACCGTGGGTGATCGGTAGCTGTTATGACAAATACTATTAATAATTACAAATCAACCAGATGCCAGAATGCTTCCTAGGGTTTATTGTAAGTAGTCACGGCAGGTTCAGGAAGCCCCCTGGGTCCTGGCACTTTGGGCGATCTATAGCCAGCCTCTGGAATGCTTGAAACAGCCCTTGGACTTCGGTTTGTCCTGTCCCACAGATGGCTGCAGGGAGGTCTAAAGTCAGAGGTGATCCTGATTTGGCATTACTCTGTATAAGTGGTGGGGATGCCTGTGCACCAGAAGCCAGGTTCTTATTGCCATTTTGTCTAGAACCTGCTTTTGCAGAAGGAGAAGGGAGCCCTTATGCAACTTACAGCTTATCTTCTAAGCAATTCTGAAAGATATTAGGTCATGCAGGCTCCTCCCAAGCTAGCAAGGAGCCAAGCCTCTGTCTTTTTGAGGCCCAGGAGATGTCCTGCCACCTGTGAGTCCTGGTTTGGGATTGTTGGCTGTGCAACTTTGCACAGATTACTTAGCCACACTGTGCCTCAGAGTCTTTATCTGCAAAGTGGGAGTAAAAACTAGTCCCTAGTTGTATTAGTTCCCTGTTGCTGCTGTAACAAACTACCATGAACTTAGTGGCTTAAAACAGCACATACTTATTATCTTATCATTCTGGAGGTCAGAAGTCCTAAGACCAAGGTGTTGACAGGGCTGCCTTCCTTCTGGAGACACTAGGGGAGGATCCGATTTCTTGCCTTCTCCCGCATCTAGAGGCTGCCCACACTCCTTGGCTTCTGGCCCATCCTGCCTCTTCAAAGCTGGTACCATAGCATTTTCCAGTGTCTCTCTCATTCTGACCCTCTTGCCTCCCTCTTAGAAGGGCCTTTGTGGTTATATTGGGCCCACCAGGTAATCCAGGAAGTAATCTCCATCTCAAGATCCTTAATCACATCTACAAAGTCCCTTTTGCCACACAAGGCAACACAGTCACAGTTTCTGGGAATTAGGAAATGGTCGTCTTTGGTGAGTCATTATTCAGCTGACCACGTCAGCTCAGAATGCTGGGAGAAGCTTATCTGAGACAGTGTATGTGACAGGTTTAGCACTGGTACCTGAGACCCTCAACACTTAGTATGGTCCCGCTGTAACTGTGGTTATATTTTATTATATATTTAAAAATATACTTTTATTATATATTTTAGCTAAAGAACCCCGCTTCATGGTGTTTTTCTTCACAGAGCTTGTGTTCTAATAAGATTTTGTTGCATTTATATATTTCCTATTATTTGTATGAATCACTGTTAGTTACTGAGATTTATTGTGTATCGGCCACTGTTCTATCCCCACTTTAGAAAAGGGCAGCTGTACTTCAGGGAGACTGAGTAAACCCTAAAGGGTTTCACATCTGGTAAGACCCAAAGTCTGTTTCTTTGTGACCTCCTCCTCCTTTTGGTTTTTTATTGGAGTTTTTCAAGTGTGGTGGAGGCCTGTTCAGACAGTGCCCTGCTAGGGAAGGTGGGTGTCTTGGGAGGCAGGAACTTCCCCATTCACCCCATCATCTTCCTCTTGGGAGACTGTGGGCTCAGCAGATTCATTTTCAGAGCCTGAGTGTTCCCCTCCCTCCTCGCTTCCACCCACGGTTGCCCCATCAGGCAGGCAGCGTGGTGGCGGGCCATCACGGGGCTGCTTCTCTTTGCTGTCTCTGTGCTGACTGTTCAGATGAGTGTGATGAAGTCATGTGCCTTCTCTGGGCCAACGTGCTTTTAGGCCTTTCCCTCAGCCCCCAGCCCTCCTCGAGCCAGTTTGGGCAAACTAATGACAGGGCACAGTGGGGAAGGCAGTCCCCTTCCTGGTGCATTGGTTTGTTGCTGAAACTGGGCTGCAGGTGCTGGAGGGCATGGATTAGGCTGGGCTTTGGAGGAGTTGCCTGCGGGGGCGAGGTTGAGTTCTCTGACTCCTCCATCTACTAGCGATTACTTTCATCCAAGCATGCGGTCCAGCTCCCTCCAAAACATCTTCCCCTCTTCCGGCTTGTCATTCCCTGAGGGCCTCTGTATGTTGTAGAATGACTCGTTCTTACTAACCTTCTTTCCCGTAGCAAAACAGTCAAGAGCCTAGACCCTGACAGACTTACCTGGGTTCGAATCCCAGCTCCCCGACTTACTAGCTCTTATTCAGTCTTGGGCAAATTACTTGACTTCTCTCAGGCAGGATTCCCTGTTCTGTTAAATAGAAATAGTACTCACTTCATAGGATTTTCAGCACAGCACCTTGGAGCACATGGGCACACAATAATAACCACCTATTACTTCAATCAGCTTCTCCCAGCAGGGTAAAAAGACATCTGATTAAAACAATTCACTGGAAGATGTGAGTAGCAGTGGATATAACCCTCCTGGAGAGAAGTTTCTTTTACCAGCAAATCCTTAAGTCCTTGATTGGTGATGGGGTGGGAAGGAAGACACATGCCTTCCTTTCTCCCCGCGGTGGGAGCAGGTGGGAGAGGCTGGCAGACAGGCAGGTAGCCTGTTGCAACGCCCTTGTTTATTCTGCTGCCTTTTGCATCCACTGAATACCAGAGGGAAGGGACCAGCAGCTTAGCACCTGTTTTCCACCGCAGGCCAGGGTTTGTTATTATTGTCTCTTTGTTGGTGACCCATCATGTCTAATGGAGTGATGGGCTCTGGAAGCCCAGTGGGTTGTATCCTCTGCAGTCCCCTCCTCAGAGGGGCCCTTCTGTTCTGGGGGAAAGGGGAGCTGGCTCAGTCTGGAGGGATGTGCACCCCTGAAGGAAGACCCTCGCCTCCCCTCTCTCCCCAGGTCAGACAAGGCACTGTACCTTCCCAGCGCTTCCCCGCGCTGCCTGTGCATCAGACCGTGCCGGGAGCCTCTGACGCGCACGCCAGGGGCCCGTCTGGCTGAGGCCTACTGTGCAGCCTCAGTCCTCCGCAAATCCAGGCTCCCATTTCTTCACCCGCACCCTCTGTGGGGCAAGCTGTCTCTCACTCAAGACTGGCTCAGCGATTCCCCCTACGGCCGAGTTCTGTTCTCTTTCCTCTGGGCTTTCCTGTGTGGGGGTCTGGCCTTTCACATGCCATGCTGGAAGGTAATTGTGTGCCTGTCTCCTTGGCTGGCCTGGGACTCCACGGGGGAAGGAGCGTGGCTTACACCTCCGTGTCCCTGCATCTAGCACTGTGGCCCACACATAGGCGGTACCAGGACAGGTTTACACAGAATGTAACGTGTCCTTTCAATTACTTGATTTTTTTTTTAAACTTCTAGTGCCCTGCTTATTATACAGTAAGAGTCTCAGTAAAGAATTTTCAAGTGAATGAACAGGACACAGCTAAGAGGCCTGAGGTGGCTGCAGGCTGTCCCATTTCTCAACTGTTTACCTTTCTGGCTCAGCGCTTCCCCTCTCCTGCTGTCATTTCCCACCTAAAAGCCAGGGGGCTGCCAGACTCTTTGCAGTTCTTGGCTCAGATCCTTCAGACTTGAAACTCCTGGCTTTTAAAGAGCAGGTTCACTATTTTTTTGCTTTCTGGCACCATCTTTTATATCTGTTGTTCACTGAGCTTTTATACTCAGCTGAAAGTGAGGGATGGGGGAAACCCAACAAACAAAAAGGGGAATTAGAGAAGAGTGACTTCAATCTGCTTCCTTCCCCTCTTACAAGTGTCTTAACAAATCATTGCGTTTTCTCCACCATCTCCTCCCCCCGCCCACACTGGGGGCTTTGCTGTCACCCTGGGGTCTGTTTTTGTTTTGTTTTGTTGTGTGTGTGTTCTCTTTATCACTGTGCAGTCACTTTCATTTTCTAGGTACCCAACTGATTGTGGCATAGAGGTAATGAGCGTCCACAGATTACCTCTTAATGTAAACAGTTTATCCAAATTCCCAAGTAACTAAATATATTTTCTTTGTTTCTTTTTGTGTTAAACATAGACTCTTTATAACTGGATTGCAGTAGTGGTTGTTTTAGATAAAATCAAGTCCATGGAAATTCAGTGTATGGGGCAAATATAGGAGCTTTGAGAAACCCTTCCATGGAGTATAGGGCAAGGGGTCTGGGACTGTTTGGAGCCTCGTGCAGGGGTAACGGTAGGTCTGGGCTATAGTAGGGGTATTTGCAGGTGTTGTTGGAAGCCCCTCAGCCACCATAATTGGCACACGTGCATGGTGGGTGCATGTGCATGTTGGGCACATGCCTGAGTTGGCCGCCTGCACTTTCCTGAGCTTCATGGTCACCTCCCAGGAAAGCATCAGTGGCTTCTCATTGCCTGTGGGAATCCAGGAGTTATTATTGATGGTGTTTAAAGAGTTTCTTGGTATGTCTTCAACTTGCCAAGTCCCACATGTCTCCTTTGAAGGTTCTTGGGGGTTAGGGAGGGAAGTATAGAGAGATTTCATGGACGTTTGAAACCTTACCCATCAAGGCAAGGTAGGGGAGCTGACGCCTGGTTGCCACGCACTGACACCTGCCCCCCTTTCCAGCCTCAGTCCTGGCTTGACTGCCTCACTCTTTATCCTGCTCTCCCCTCCTCGGTTCTCCCATCTCTGTTGAAACCGCTCCTCCTTTCTCAGGACTCCCCCGTGAAGTCACCTACGCAGCCTCTGGCTTTCCCCGAAGTGTCTGAAGAGACACAGGTTGAAACAAGCAACGAGGAATTTGGCCCCCTGCTGGGCCTTCTTCCTGCCTCACTCCAACTGTCCTTTCCCCGGGGGACCAGCGCAGTGCAGGCACTCCTTCTAAGTTACTGGTGACCAGCAGGGACAAGGCAGCCCTGCCCAGTGGTCCCCATATGTCACTAAGGTCCTTCTTTGGTCAACTTGACTCTGATCTTTTAAAGTCAAATCTTCTTCCCCACTCCAGCCCTAATCACCTTTGAGGGGTGAGAAGTGTCCTAATGTGCCCAAGGAAAGCATACAGCTCCTGGGTGCCCTCATGCAGTGTAGTTGCTGAATGATAACGCTACCTTGGTCTTTTGTTTCTGTTTCATTATTTGCTTTGTGATCCTGTGTGACTTATCTGGTTAGCAAGATATCATGGTTGTTTTGAAGCCTGGCACTGCTAACTCCCAGACATGAATGTTTTCCAGGTCCCAGACCAGCTGTGTTCCTGCAGCATGGCTTGCTGGCAGATTCCAGTAATTGGGTCACCAACCTGCCCAGCAACAGCCTGGGCTTCATTCTGGCAGATGCTGGTTTTGATGTGTGGATGGGGAACAGCAGGGGAAACACCTGGTCTCGGAAACACAAGACTTTTTCCGTTTCTCAGGATGAATTCTGGGCCTTCAGGTATGTTTGAGTTGATCATGACAGGGTCTATTTCCTTGGTACCTTTAATGCAGACCTGGGTGGCGAATAGGTGGGTAACTCAAGATCGTATGACTGCGAAACTGATGGTTTGTGGAAGGTTTTACACCTTGTTGGAAACTTAATAAATAGCAGTAAAATTATAAATAAACGATTACATTTAAGAATTAGCTTCAATAAGGAATTTTTAGTTATGCTGGCATTCCTGGTGGTAGGGTGCTGCTTGGTAAATTGTGTCCCATAACTTTCTCCCTTCCTCCATAAACATGTACTCCAAATGATCACTTTTCTTTTTTCCGGAAATTCTCCCCTTCTTTTTCTTACTCCTAACCGCACAACACCGGGCATGTGACATAAACCCTCTGTGTCTGTTCCCTTTTTGTAAGATGGAGGTAACAAATACCTAGCTCACAAGGTCACTGGGGGCTTAAAGGAGAGGACGCAGAACCTGGCACATCGTAAGTGGTGGTAGTAGTCTGCACGCATGCGCACGGATTCAGGGCTGCATCTCAGTACCAGGCATTACAGAAGGTCAGCACCCCGGACTCCCTCAGGCTTGCTTACCACTTGTAAAACCAGAACCTACCTGAGGACCTGAAACACGAGAATCAGAGCTTTTACCAAAGGCATGTCCAAGAATGTATTTGTTGTCACACTATTTGTAACAGTGGAAAATTGGAAACTACCAGATGCCCATCAGCAGTGAGTGAGCAAATATAAAATGTGGTATATTTACACAGTGGCCAGCCGACAGCCACCTGCAGTGTCACGGAGGAAACCAGATGCAGAAGGATGCTTGCTGTTTGGTATCATTTACAGAAAAGTTCAGAAATGGATGGGACTGATTTATGATGTGAAAAATGAGGCTCATGGTTATTTTGGGGAGGCATGGGTTAGAAGGGAGCCCACGGGGGCTTCTGCAGGCCTGGTAATGTTCTGTTTCTTACACTCAGGATCAGTTTACTCAGCTGTGTTCAGTTTGTGATAACTAATCAAACCACACACCTATTATTTGTACACTGTTGTATTTGTGTACAATGCATTGATGAAAGATCTTTTTTTGGATTACAGTTATGATGAGATGGCAAATTATGACCTACCTGCTTCAATTAATTTCATTCTGAATAAAACTGGCCAAGAACAAGTGTATTACGTGGGTCACTCTCAAGGCACCACGATAGGTATGTATATAATCAAGATTGGGGGTTGAGATGATGTCTTATTACAGGTTTGTGTTTGTTCTTAAAAGTGAAATATAAAAAAAATTATGTGAGTTCAGATAGGGTTTTATGTTTTTGGAGTTTTTTTTTTTTTTAAGTGCCAAGCAGAAATAATGAATAGGGCAAAGGATTTTGGTAATATTTAGTCTTCTCTGGAAATTCAGACTTAAACATAAATAGATGAACATAGTGTACGGTTCCCTTAATTGAAGGAATTAATGTAAACCCCAGCCTAATAACGTATTTTTCTAGTTAAGCAGTATGGGGATGTGACAGGGTAGAAAACAAGAAGTTTTATTAGTGCAGAGACTTATATACAGAAAACTACGCTGATTTTTCAAGTGAAGTAGACTAAAGCTACCTACAAGGATGCCATAGTACACTTTATTTACAGTTTTTAAAAGTCATCTGTATTTTATGTTGATTAGAAAAGTAATGTGCTTTCATTGTAAACAGAAACAGAAAATTTAGCAAAGTTTAAAGAAAATAAAAATTGCCTCTAATTTGAGCACACAAGAACTCCTATGATTAGGGACTGGAGACCTGTCCCATAATTTATTAAGTTCCCCCTTTTAGTGTGTACTGTGACTAATATCTTTGTGTTCCTATCACACAATTTCCTTAGAATACACGCCTAGGAGGAAATTACCTAGGAAAGGTACAAACACTTGGAAGTGTCTGGATATACACGGTTAGGTCGCCTCACCCTCACTCCCACCACTCTTTGCCTGCTTGAGAGGCTGCAAACAAAAAATAACATGGACACCGTTGCCTTCCTTCTTAGTAGCCTTAAGCGTTTTTCTTCATCTATATTCCTTCTCGCATGACTTGTCGACTTGTCTCTTTGCCCTGCTGCTTTCAAAGGAGACATTCTGGGGTCAAGTTTAAGGCAAGAAGTGACCTGAGAGTCAGCTAAAACATATTTTAAAGCTAGGGGATTCTAACTGCGGAAGTTCCTTTTGCGTCAGCAGCCACCAACTGCTTTGAGTGCGTTTGTTCATGGTCCTTAGGGATGGAGGGGAGCCGTGAGGGAGGGGGTGGAGGGGTGGAGCTGTTAGGAAGACAGGCTTTCCATCGCTGGCTCACAGTATTCAAGGAACAGAAAACATCTTCCGGTGTTAGCCATCCGGATTTCTTCCAGTGCATATCGGGGTTGAAAACTGAAAGGAGCACTTAAATGTTTGGTTCACCAAACTCGGTGTTGGGGTAAGAGTTCAGAGGCCCTCCTTTCAAGTGTTTGGCCTCCTGGCGGCTGCGTTGCTTGCGCGGTTCTCAGGTTGCCTCTGCCATTGCCTTTTCAGAGAAAGTCTCAGAAAATGGAATTCTGGTATTTTCTTTTTGTTCCCACAGGTTTTATAGCATTTTCACAGATCCCCAAGCTGGCCAGAAAGATTAAAATGTTTTTTGCCCTGGCTCCTGTGGTTTCACTTGAGTTCTCTATTGGTCCTCTCACTAAAATCGGACAAATTCCAGATCATCTCGCAAAGGTACTTGGGTTTCCGACCCCCAGCCCCAACTCCCTTTCATCACAGATCTCCTTTTCAGTTCTGAAGAACTGGCCTTTGGAGGAAGAAGGTGTGTCTTCCTCCTCTGCTTTGCTCTCAGTGGAACAGTGGGATTTCTTTATTGTTTTTCTTTCCCCCTTTCACTCCTACATCTAGAGGCTGGGGGGTCAAGAAGGTATCATTAACTCTACACTGGAGCCCCCTGTTCTCAGCCATGCAGCCCCCCACCCACTACACAAAGAGAGCATGAGGAAGGGCAGGAGAAGGCAGCTTAAACCTCCTTGAAGTTGCCCTTTATTACACATGGGGAGTCTGTGCAGAGGAGTGGGCGGGAGACAGGAGATGCTATTCCACAAGCCCTACCCTGGCCACGTGGAGGATGATCTGAAGGCACTGTTACTATTATATTTTATTATATGGCCCCTAAGCACAAGCCAGTAACTTCATCAGGGCTCAACCCTATAGCTGTGTGGACCCCCCAGCCTCTGCTCAAGGAAGAAGCAGTTTTTAGGAGGAGTTGTGAGCCAGCTGAGGTCAGATGGTCCATTATGCATGCGTAGTCTGTGTTTTATGTATGATGCACTTATACACACGCATGAAATCCCTTACAGGAATATACACTTAACATATTCGTAACGTATCTATTGGCCATTTAAAAGACATTCACAGGAAATACGGGCTATACTCTGACCTCAGAATCTGACTCTCACAAAAGATGGGATTCTCCGTACCAGTGACCAGACAGACACATAAGATGTGGACCCCTCTAACTGAATTTATTTTAAATACCTTGGATAAGAGAAGCTTTGGTTTTCATTATAAACAATTCAGAGATTACCCATAAAGTCCGCTTTAACTACAAGGCTTCTCCTAGGCGCTTCCTCAGAATTAAGCACCATGCTCAGTTTGGGGTCTTCTCCTGTAGACCCTGTGTGTGAATTGACATGCCTATCTCCAGAGAGAAATGTATTGTTTTGTTTAAATGTAGACAGCATCCAACTGTGTAACTTGAGTACCTCAATAAAGACCATATTTCCAGAGAAGGTCACATGCTGAGGTCCTGGGGATTAGAACTTCAATATATCTTTTTGGAGAGAGACACAATTCAACCCATAAAACTGCCTTTGTAGACATTGGGATTTTCCACTCCTGTCTGTGTCTCCAGAAGTGAGGCATTAGCAAAAATAAATTATAGTGGGGGGGGCAAATTTGGGTTCACTGTGAAGAAAATCATGTTCCTATTTCCTCTTACACAAACACAGGGAGATCTGCCTAAAGGCACAGTGACTGCCGTGGAGATAACCAAGCGCGGGTTCAGTGGCCGTTGGTCAGGGTCAGTGTAATCACTTCTGTCAAGGCCCAGATAGTAAATATTTTCGGCTTTGTGGGCCATCTGGTTTCCGTAGCAGCTACTAAACTCTGCCATTGTAGTGTGGAACCAGCAAGAGACGATGTGTGAAGAGGTGTGTCAAGACGTGAACACAGATGTTCTCATCTGTGTTCGTTATGTGTAAAAACAGGCAGTGCTGGCAGAGGGCGAATGGGGAGTTACCGTTTCACGAGTACAGAGTTTCAGTCTGAGATGCTGAAAAAGTTCTGGGGATGGATAGATAGTGGTGAGGGTTACACAGCAATGAATGTACTTAATGCCACTGAAACAGACACTTAAAAAACGGTCAGGATGGTAAATTTTGTGTTATGTGTGTCCTATCATAATTTTTTTTTTTAAGTACTAAAAAACCCCAAATGGCAGTGGGCAGGTTTGGCCTACTGGCCAGTAGAATCGGATTAGATGTATGTGCCCTAGGCAGATACCCCAATGACTGATCACAGTTTCAACAATGGACAGTTTCACAGTTCATCCAAGTCAGAGGAAACCTTTGGGGGTGGCCCTGGGATGAGTGATCATTAAGGCTCTCTCCCACTGTAGAAGTCTGCTGCAAACTTATTTGATTTTCTGCCTCCTTTTCTTCATCTGAGATTCACTTTTTAAAAACAATTTTTTCAAGATTTGTTTAATCTCATATAAAATTATTTTAAATGGACTTTTAAAAATGTAATTGTTTTTATTAATAATGACTTTTAGATATAACTTATCAGTGTTTTAGAAGAGTAAATTTTTAAAAAATTTATTGAAGTGTAGTTGATTAACAGTGCATCTGAAATACAAAACAGAAATAAACTCATAGACATAGAATACAAACTTGTGGTTGCCAAGGGGACGGAGTGTGGGAAGGGACAGACGGGATTTCAAAATTGTAAAACAGATAAACAAGATTATACTGTAAAGCACAGGGAAATATACACAAAATCTTATGGTAGCTCACAGAGAAAAAAATGTCTCAATGAATATAGATATGTTCATGTATGAATGAAAAATTGTGCTCTACACTGGAATTTGACCCAACATTGTAAAATGATTATAAACCAATAAAAAATTCAAAAAAAAAACCAAAAACAACAACAAAAAAACCCCAGTGCATCTGAGACTTTTTGATACACGTCCGTAATGTCTGCTTTTGCCTTTATAACGATATCGCATGAGTATCCTAGTTGCCAGTTCTCTTTTGAGGCCGTCTGTGGAGACTGTTGGCATGTGTCTCTGCTCCTGAGGGGTGTGTGTGTGTGTGTGTGTGTGTTCTGAGGTATACCATGCTGAGATGTTTTTTTATTTTGTAGGACTTATTTGGGGTGAAACAATTTCTTCCCCAGAGTAAGTTTTTGAAGTGGATAAGTACACACGTTTGCACTCATGTCATCCTGAAGGAGCTTTGTGGAAATGCCTTTTTTGTTCTGTGCGGATTTAATGAGAAAAACTTAAATATGGTATGTATGTTTGTACTAAGACTTTAAACTTTGAGTGATTCTATTTTATCTGTGAGCGTGCTTGTTTGTGTTGGAAGGTGTAGAAGAGGCAGGCATGATGACCTCATTAGAGCTCTAAAGGGTCTTTCATTTAAGAGGCACAAGAATGAACTGGGATGCCCTCTGCAACTAGTCTCAGACCAGCCTCCGTCAGCTTTCTACGTTTTACCTGCACGGAAACTGTTGAACAAGATCTGTCGTCATGTTAACTTCTGATATTTGTATTTATTCTAGTGATCTTTTTTCTTTTAAAAAATGACTCAAGTGTGTTGAAATTTGGAATGACCATTTACACACATACACTTACATGTGTGTATGTGTGTGTATGTGTGTGTGTGTGTGTGTGTGTATACATTTATTTATTTATTTTATAAAACATTAAACCCTTGGCCAGCAACATGCTGGTGTTTCTAAATACATCTGTAGTTTGTCATGTTGCATTTTGAAAACAGGTTTTAAAATTCTAGGATGAAGGCTCTAGGGAATTTCTTTAAGTAATGTTAATTTTTCTAGTTTCTAATGATCAAAGCAAGATGTGATTGTTACATAAAACTTTGGAAATTTAAAGAAATGTAAAGAAGAAAGAAAAGACCAGTCATCTCAACCCACAGAGCCCCATGGTTACGACGTTGCTGTATTTCCTTCATATGTATTCTGTGTGTGTGTGTGTGTGTGTGTGTGTGTGTGTGTGCGTGTGTGCTTGTACATATTTTTATAGGACAGATTTGTAATCAAAGGATTTTTTTTCCTGCTTTTAGTCTCATGTACATGAGATTGTGGCTTGGTAGTTTTTAATGCTTCCAGGTGCAAAATATGTTTATTATCAATGCCTCCTTCATGCTGTTTTCATTCTTTATTTTCATGTATTTATTTTGCAGTCTAGAGTGCCTGTGTATACAACACACTGTCCTGCCGGAACTTCTGTGCAAAACATGTTACACTGGAGCCAGGTAGGCATCCCAGGAGTGCGGTGGGGGTTTGTGGGAAATCAGCATTAGAAAGTTCTGTGCATTCCACGAAGCAAGCAGAAGGTCTGCGTACGCATGTGACCTGGTCTCCTCCCCCGGAGTCCTGGGTTCCTGTCACTGTGTGTGTGCGTGTTCCTATTATCCTCTCTGGGGCAGACTGTACTACGTGTGAGTCCATCAGACAGCCTTTGGGGTTGACTTGTTTTTGCTTTTCTTTTCCCTCCCATCTGTCAGTTTTCATTGAGTCCCAGGCCTATTTTATTTCTGTGTTGCTTCATAAAGCAATATTTTAGAGCAGCATTGGAGACAAGCTGCTGTTTCAGCATTAACCCATGAACACCATATGCCTGAAACATCAGTGGGTAAACCAGAGCTAAATCGATCATAGGTATAAATGAGAGCCACTGACTTTTAAAATAGATTTGTGACTGTTTTGTCACACATCAAAGAAGTAATGCACGTTCATTCTGGAAAAGTTATAAATCACATACAAGTAAAATAATAAAAATTCTCTTAAGGTGAAAAATGAAATTATTCTTTAATCCTTCACAGAGACAGAAAATGTGTAGCCAGAGATATGAAATGTCCTTGCATTCTACTCCATATCTCTTGCTGTACATCATTTCAGAAAGAGGTGGTTAAAGAAGTGAATAGAAATAATTGTGGAAATAGATGGATTTATTCTTCTACTTACTCTTTATTAGCTTCCTTTGTTTTTCCACCTGACAGTATGTCAGGGACTTGCTTCTACCTCAGAACATATTATTTGTACTATTTTCTGCCCTAAATTCTTTTCAAATATGAAGTAACTCGCCATTTAAGCTCCAAGCCAAGATGTGGTGGATATCTTCCACCTGGCAGTCATTGCTTGCATCAGAACCATGTGAGTTGCCTTTAAAAGTACATCTATTGACACAAATGAAACTATTTATAAAACAGAGACAGACTCACAGACATAGAAAACAAACTTGTGGTTACCAAGGGTGGGGGAAGGGGAGGGGAGGGTTAAATTGAGGGTTTGGGGTTTGTAGATACTAACTACTGTGTGTAAAATCGATAAAGCAAGTTCCTACTATATAGCACAGTATAAATGAATCACCATACTGTACACCAGAAATTAATACATTGTAAATCAACCATTTAAAAAAAAGTACATCTTTTAATAAAATATTGTTTTAAAAAAGTACGGGAAATTGGGTTTTTGGTGGAGATGTTCAATCCAGGCTTTTAAACACAAAGACTCCTGTGTCCCATCCCTAGAGATTCTAATTCATTTGGACTTAAGAATTTGTACTTTAAGTTTTTAAAAAACAGCTGTATCAAGGTATAAGTGACATACGATATTTGAAGTGTACAGTTTAGTATGTTTTGACCCAGACATAACATACACCTGTAAACCCATCACCACAGTTGAGACAGTGAGCATATCCATCACCCCCAAAGGCCCCCTTTAACACCCTCCCCACCCTCTGCCCTTCCAGCCCCGAGCACCTACCTACCTGCTTTTGTCACTGTAAGTTACTGGCACTTTCCAGAGTTTTGTCTAAGGATAATCATACAGTATATATTTGCTTTTGTCTGGCGTCTCTCATTCAGCATAATTATTTTGAGATTCACCCAACCCATGTGCATCAGTAGTTCATTCATTTTTGGTGCTGAGTGGAGAGAGTTTGTATTTTCAAAAGATTCCGCCCAGTAGACTCTTCTGCCCAGCCGAATTTGGGACATCACTGGCGCTTGAGTGTCCTTCCTCGGTTGTCCCAGGAACCCTGTCTGTTGGGAGTGCCGTAGTTCACCTCCCCCTGGACGCATCCCTGCCCAACCAGACAAGACTGTGCCTGAGGCTTTTAGCCCCTTTTAGTGACTGTGAGGCCCAGTGTTAAGTGGTCGTGACTCAGTGCCAGGGTCTGGTTTAGAAGAGGGGCCTGTGGAACACGGGCAGCTCATGACACGCTGAAGAGCAGACACTTCCCTCTGGAAGGATGTCCTGAAACCTTCCAACGTCTTCAGGTTTTCACCCACAAATGTCCATTCAGGCCCCTGCTTTTCTCCTCAGCCACATCTCTGTTTATAGTCACTTTTTCCCCTTTGTAGTCCTGGTCATCAAAATACCCCTATGTTTATGTACATTGTTACCCTCTTAGCTAATGGACGTCTTCCAGAAAGGCCCAGTTTCTGCCCCTCAAGGATCAGTGCACCCTTGTGTGGAAGACGATTGTCCTAGGCTGAAGGCAGATGCTGAAATACCCATGCGTGGCCTCTCCAGGCCTCAGCAGAGCACAGATGACTGCCAGGCCTGGCCTTTCAGAGGCTCTTAGGAAGGGGCGGCCAAGGCTGTCGGACTGCGTCCTCCGTTGAACGTCACAGCTTGGCATTCCTTCAGCCTTTTGTCTCGCAGGTTCCTCTGGGGCGTTGGGTTGGCCGTAGAGCCCGGGGACTGGCTGCAGTCCAGGCTTCTGCTCTCGTTCCAGCCCTTTTATCAAGCAGCTGGCTGAGGTCAAAGGCCACAGGCTGAGGTTCAGAGCACTGCTCTTGCGCCCAGTGGTGACCTTGCGGTTTTAGGTCCTAACCGCACTGGAATGTGCCCCACAGACATTTCTGAAGCCAGAGTCACTGCAGAAGCATCCCTGCCATTTGCTCTTCTGCCTCCTGTGTCATCCCTTTGTCAAGAAAATAGTTGTTCTGTGCAGCTGTTCATGGGATCTTCTTGATTCTCCCCACTCTGGGCTGTTGGCCAGGGCTGCTCCTCTCTGCCTGTGCAGGACACGCTGGTGCAGGTGGCCCTGGGACCTGCTGGGAGCGGCTTCTGCTGAAGGTGTGCAGGGCCTGGATGCTGGCAGGCTTTGGGCGACAATTCAGGTGTGAAGTTTGGGGGTGCCTTTGAAGGCCATTTTATCCATAGTATGTTTTGAAATGTATCTTATTTTTTAAGTAATTAGCGTTCACTTCTCAATAGTTGTAAAGCCTAGTTCTTCACTGAGTTTTTAAATTTAGTTTGTAAATCTTACTCTCTTTATAAAACTCACAAGTTTCAGAGAACCCTCCAGAATCTCTGGCTCCCTTGCTGGCTGTGCCCAGAGCCAGGAACTTGCTCCTATTTGAGGAAGGCCAGCCCTGATGTACCTTTACAGTGCTGTTCAAAATTACGTAGGGCTTTATATAAAATACCAATTCTTGGCCTGCCAAAGACTTGTTGAGAGTCAGAATTCCTGGGGGTATGTCCCTGGGATCTGTAATTTAGTAAGTACTACATATGATCTGATGTTCTCTATGATTTGAAACCTCCTACTTAAGAAAAAAAAAACAAACCCAAATATTCATTAGGTAAGCTCTTTAACACTGTAAAAGGGCGTTTAGTATAATTTTTATTATACCCATAATATATATTCATTATGAAGTTTTTAAAAATACGTGAATACAAAGAAGAAACTATATCACCCATGTGTCTACCACCAGGGGTAACTATTATTAGTATTTGGGTATCACAAGGAGGTCAGATTTTTCCTTTACCCCTTTGGGGTTTCTGACTGGTATTGACATGGGGCAGATGAACAGGAGAAAAGCATATGAATTTAATTTACGTGTACATGGGAGCCCTCACAAGAAAAATGAAGACCCACAGAAGTAGCGAGACCTAAGTGCTTATATGCGAGGTTGAACAGAGAGTGGCAGTTGTGGGAGACTTAACAAGAAATGAGACTTATTTTCACAAGGCCTTTCTGTCCAGATTTCTCCCAGCTTCCACTCTCAGACTCTGGTGATAAGAACGTCTCTTCCTTCTGGTGTAGGGAGGGCTTCTTTCACATGGGAGCCTTGTCTCTGCTTTTAGGAAGAAAAAGGAAGGTCAGTGTCCTTGCATCTGCTGTTTTTCTAGCGCCTTTAACTCAAAGTCATCATCATGGAAAGCAATGTATTTTGTGGTGGCATGTCCTGAACTCTTTCAGTGTAATCTTATCATTTTTTGGTATAATTATTTCTGTGACAAAAGTAAGATTGTGCTACATACACTTTTTAATAGCTTTATTTTTTGTTTAATTAAACAGCATTGTATTTCTTAGATACAGGCTAAGTTGCTGTATCAAAGACCCTAAAATACATCCCCTAAATAAATAGTTCTCCTTCTCCGGATTCAGTCCAGACATCAGAGGCACATGACTGTGGTGGTGGAGTGTGACTGTCCCCTCTGCACTGGAGCAGTGCCGTCCCTGGGTTGCTGGTGTCTTCTGCCTGGTTGAAGCCAGGTCACCTCCATGGCAGTCCCAGCCCACAGGAAAGAAGCACAGGAGGGAGGTGGTTGCTACCCTAGCAGCCATGTGCTTAGCAAACACTTTAGGGATTTTATTACTGAAAGGAAGAAGGCAAGAATGGGCATTGGGGTGGGGGAGCAAGTAGCGGTGTCTGTCATAATCAATACTACTTTTTCAGGTCAGTAACTAAATTTTAAAATATTTATAACTGAGGACAGTTTTTTGTTGCTTGAATTTATTATTATTACTATAATAGGTTTTTTGGCAATAATGAAGCATCTTGGGGCAAATATTCTTAAATCAGAGATCTATTCTTACAAATGAGGCAGATTACTTTCTTAGGGTACATTGCAGAAGCAGACTTAGCAATCAGAGGGTAGGCATAGCTTTCAGACTTCTAGACTGTGTTATACTTTAGAAAGATTGGACCTGTTTATACATTTTCATTACCAACAGGATGTAAAAATTGTTTTTAAATGTCGCTTTAGAAACCATCTCTCCTAATAGTATAAGCATTTCCACCTGATCTTTATCCACTTATGATTATCATTTAAGTAGGACCATAGCGCATGTTCAATTTTATTTTCTGACTTTTCTCCACTGAATATTATTTATAAACAGTTTTCTCTTTCTGTTATATGTATGACAGTGGTATGCTATTGTGTATATTGATGTAAAATAATATATTTCCCTCCTCCTGAGATGCCCTTTCGGGGGGGTAGTTTGAAATCTGTGACTCTGAGCACAAAAGTCAAATCTGAAGTTTAATCTGAATCTAGGCACATTTTCCCTTTGTATTCTACACTCACTCCTGGTGCTACTTATAAATGCTAAAGATGTATGTGAGAAAGTGACAAACTGAGGTCTGTCTACAGGGGCAGGACAGCTTCATTGATATATTTTCACTGACAATTAGAGCTAGGGAACAGATGCACTAACAGGTGCTGTAAATCCATATTTTATTCTGCTTGTTAAATATGCTACAGGTATTAATATCTGGCATTGGCAATGGTGAAAACAGATGCTAAACATTTCCCATGTAGTATCTAATATCACATTGTCTTTTACTACATAAACCAGTAGAATTTTACTTAATTGAAGCTTTTGCACAGCAAAGGAAACCATAAGCAAAACAAAAAGATAACCTACGGAATGGGAGAAAATATTTGCAAAAGATGAGACTGACAAGGGCTTAATTCCAGAATATAAAAACAGCTCATAACTTGATAACAAATGAACAAACAACCCCTTCCAAAAATGGGCAGAAGCCCTAAAAAGCAATTCTCCGTGAAGACATACAAATGACCAATAGGCACATGAAAAAATGTTAAATATTACTAATTATCAGAGGAATGCAAATCAAAACTACAATGAGGTGTCACTTCACACCTGTTGGAATATCCATCGTTCAAAAGTCCACAAATGATAAATGCTGGAGAGGGTGTGGAGAAAAAGAACTCTCCTACGCTGTTGGTGAGAATATAGTTTGGTGCAGCCGTTACAGAAAACAGGATGGAGATTCCTTAAAAGACTAAAAATTAACTTGGCATATGATCCAGCAATCCCACTCCTGGGCATATATCCAGAGGAAATCTTAATTCAAAAAGATACATGCACCCCAATGTTCATAGAAGCACTATTTACAATAGCCAAGACATGGAAACAATCTAAATGTCTGTCGATGGATGACTGGATAAAGAAGTTGTGGTATATTTATACAATGGAATACTACTCAGCCATAAAAAAGATAAACTAATGCCATTTGCAGTAACATGAGTGGACCTGGAGATTGTCATTCTAAGTGAAGTAAGCCAGAAAGAGAAAGAAAAATACCATATATCATTTATGTGTGGAATCTGAAAGAAAAAAAAAAGACAAATGAACTTATTTACAAAACAGAAACAGACTCAGACATAGAAAACAAACTTATGGTTACCAGGGGCAAAGGGGGTGGGAAGGGATAAATCAGGAGTTTGAGATTTGCTAATACTAACTACTATATATAAAGTAGATAAACAACAGGTTCATACTGTATAGCACAGGAAGCTATATTCAATATCTGGCAACTATATTCAATAGAGAATATAGATTCTATATACATATATATACTAAAAAAAAAAAAGCAGTTCTGACAAAGAATGTCTAGGTTTTTCCTGTTTATAAGGCACCACCCTCTGGCCAAAGCTTAAACAGTTTCCAATTCATTTGGCTAATTTTGGATTTAATTCTTGACATATTTTTAACTTGAGATTATAGAGGAGGTATGGATTTGCATTATTTCAAAATATACAAGTAAGTGACTTTTTGATAATATTTTTAGATCATGATATTCTAGATACGCATACACTTAAATTTCATACACAGTATCATTTCATGGCTCTAGTATCCCCAACTAGTTAGAATTGTTCTAGTGTGCAATACAATTTTGTGATTATACTGGTACTGATACTCAAGAAAAAGTGTTAAATAAATAAAATTATTATAATATTAAATAATACAACTTGTCAAATAAAATGGATATGTAGGAATATGATGGTGATTATGTGTAATTATGTATAAATATATTAATGTACACATGACATAGTGTTAATATAAATCAATATAAGTATGTTAATATATAATTAATATATTTACATACTAATATAAAAATATTTTTCCACATAAATACATATTTATAAATATATATAAAAGTAGATTAATCCATATATATTATGTAATATCTATTTCTTTCCCAGGTAAGACATTTAGCACTTTGAAAAAGTTTAAGATTCAAATTTCAGTCAAAAACATCACCATAAAATTTCTCCAATGGTTGCAATGTTGACGAGTTATCATTCACAGCATATATGTGTGGCTGCTTATTGTGTCATGTAATAGCTACTTTTCAATCATAGCATGAGAAGTTGAGTCATTTAGGAAAGGAGAGAAAAATAATGCCGTTTTATTTTAAATTGCAGTTTGGAAATGAAGAACAAATCGGGGTATTGGTGTAAACTTGGTTTCTGAAGACATGGCTAGCTCTACCAACCTGTGGTGTTATCTCAAACTTCTGTGTTAGATAACATTTCCCCCCCCAATTATTTTCTCTTTAGAGTGTTAAATCGCATAAGTTTCAAGCCTTTGACTGGGGAAGCAGTGCCAAGAATTATTTTCATTACAACCAGGTAAAGTCTTCCAAGTCTTGGAATTAACATGAGCCCTGAAAACTCATTGAGGAAGCCAGTGTGAGGTATGAGAGTTCTGGCTGGGCTCAGGTGCTGTGGGAGATGTTTGGGAGCGTTGACTATACATGGTCCTCCTTTTCCCTCTGTCAATCCCAGAACAGCGAAGCTTTGCAGTTTGTGTTGTGGACTTTGTCCTTCCCCTGGCTGTGGGTCAACCACCATCACTCCATCACTGTCATCCGTCATGATCAGCATACCTGGTAGCTGGGGGGGGGGGTCTTGGCCAGATTGCATTGCTTAAGCCGTTTTTTCCATATGCAGATAACTTGACCATTTTTTGAGTGCAAAGGGCTCTAAAGTGTGAGGTACTCTGCCCATGTTTTTCTTATGTAAGTCCCACAATATCCCTGTGACATAGATGTGATTATTATAATTACTATTAAAGAGAAGGAAACTGGGACTTAGAGAATTTCTGTGACTTGTGTCACATCCCAGAAGGTGGAGAGGTGGAGGGGTATGACTCCAGAGTCCCTTCCCAACCGCTTTGTTTGGTTCTACAGCTCGGCATCAACTGCCTGGGAGGAGGACGCCTTCCTCCCAGGGGATGAAATGTGTGACCATGCCCAGCACAGGGTAACAACTCCTATGTATGCATAGCAGTGGTTATGGTTAGTATTCTTCTGTTGTGGGTTAGGCTGCTTCTGGTCCCAGTAATAGCAACTCAAATTAAACTGAGAACAATTTTCAAAATTTAGTCTTTTAGTCTCAGATCAGATTTGCTAATCAGTGTTTCATGGAAATTGTATTTTGGTCAATTAAAACAACAAAGACAAAGCTTTCCATGGGTTTTTATTACAGAGTTACCCTCCCGCTTACAATGTGAAAGGCATGATGGTACCGACCACTGTCTGGAGCGGGGGTCAGGACTGGCTCGCGGACTACAAGGACGTCACTGTCTTACTGACCCAGATCCCCAAACTGGTGTACCACAAGCACATTCCTGAGTGGGAGCATCTAGACTTCATCTGGGGCTTGGATGCCCCGTGGCGGCTCTATGATGAAATGATAAATCTAATGAAGAAGTACCAGTGAAAGCCAGACTGGAGACATTTACTGTCAAGTCATGTCAAAATTTGTTTGCTTAATTTCTCTAAAATACTTTTTCTTTCCCAATCCTTTTGTATTTTTAAATCTAAAAAATTTATAGCATTGAAGATGCCCAGTTCTCTCCAGTTAGGATTAGAACTGCATCTGCTTTTTTAAGGTTTTTTTGGTCTAATCATGGCCGAATATGAAGCTGGTGTCTCAACCTCCCTTTTAAAATGTCACTGCCTTGTGAAAGATTGTGACCATTCTGTTTATCCTTACAATTTAGAATATGTTGTATTCCCTTTTTACCCCACCACATAGGACACATTGACACAAGTTGGAATTTTTAAGCTGTGCTGTTCATCAGTAAATAATCTGACACTGACTTGAACTAAGCTCTGTGTATAAGTACCCAGTTCTCATCTCTGCCTTAAAGGGCTCTCGGTTAAATGGCCTTGTATTTAGAGATCTAAGTGACACCTTATATTCTCATGCAGCAGGTACAGAGTCAGATGCAGGGACACCCCAGCTGTGTCAGTCATAACGATTCCATCAAACTTAACTGTGAGAGCTGCTCATTAGCAAATGTTGAAATTGCTCTGATCAAGTGAAGTAAATTGCTGGAGCCTTCAAAAATAAATTACATGCATCAGCAACAAGAACAACTGTATCTGAAATAACTTGAAGACCAATGCACCCAGTCATCTCTATCTGTGAACTCTTAAATGTGTGGCAGGCCAGCAGTCGAAGGCCATCGGTCCACTCGTTTGAGAAGGAAAGTCCTGTGGAGAGACAACACCACTATTTTTCCTGAAATTAGTGTACTCTTCACCAGCTCCTGTAGCCCAGTGATGATATCTGTGAAGCAGAAGCCCAAGGCTGCCCAGGAGGGACGTCCTAGTTCAGTCT
Source organism: Vicugna pacos (assembly GCF_048564905.1). Taxonomy (NCBI): domain Eukaryota; kingdom Metazoa; phylum Chordata; class Mammalia; order Artiodactyla; family Camelidae; genus Vicugna; species Vicugna pacos. The sequence continues at coordinate 68,209,761 of NC_132997.1, read as the reverse complement.
CACACAAAAGGAACGTGAACATGAATGTTTTCAGATTGAAGCTCAGGGATTCATTTTTTTTTTAGTTTTGTACGTGTCCAGATGTTTGAGACTCCTGATTTGCATCCTGGTGTCAGGAAGCCTACGTCCACCTGCCTCTCTTGCAGCCCTGTTCACTTACAATACTCTCAGATGGACAGAGTGACCACTGCACTCTGAACAATTGCTGTTTTTCTGATATAGCTACTTTAGCTGCGGTAACAAATGATACTTGACATTAATGTGTGAAGACAGCATAATACTGCTTTGTTAAATTTGAAAGGTCTTGTTTAAACTTTTCAATAAAGCTCAGCTTCCTAGACCTGAAGGATTATGTGCATGTGTGAGTTCTCCTTTACTTAACAGTCATCCTCAATTTCCCTCTCTTCTTTCGGCAGGACTTGTGCTTTCTTTCTCATCTTTTCCCCTTCCTCCTTACTCCTTGTAAACTTCACTGATACTGCCCATGAACTTTTGATTGTCTTCCAAGGGGCGGAGGGTGGTCTTAAACCTAAGGAAGGGTGGGGAACGCTTTGGAAATCCCACCGAGTCCACCGAGCGAGGCTGTGAGTGGGGCTAAGCTGTGACTAGCCCCATCTGCAAGTAGTGGCCGTGGATTTAAGGACTGTCCAGTCAGCTCTCTCCTTGAACAAGTGAAGCAACCAAAGCTGGCAGAGACATGTCCAACCATAGGACCCCCAAAACATAATTTGGGGGTCTAATGCGATTTCTCCCAACTACTCTGTGAGCCTGAAGATATATCATCTCCGTATACCCAGAATTGAACACAAAGCCTGGAATAGTAGCGAGTCAATAAATTATGTGGACGGACAGAATGTGTGAAAAAAAAAATGGATGGACTCTGTCATTTAGCTAAGTGAAATTAGATGCACAAGTCACATCTGGGAAGGTCTGAGGTGGAGTCTGCTTTTTCACAGCAACCATAGAAGAGAGTAAAATTATACTAGTTGTGAAGGATACATGTCCCCAAAATCCTTGTTGGCATTATGTCAACCTAAAGAAAGAATGTGCCTTTCTCTTTGACCAAGGCAAATTGGTTTGGCTAACCAAGTACAAGATTCTTGGGTATAAGGCCAGAAAGGAACGGATAGTGAGTGGATGTTTTTGTTCGGTTTCCGTCCGTAGTGGGAGAGAGCTTGTTGGAGAATGGCTTCTGTGCCATAGGCACCTTGGGTTTCCTTCTTTGGTTGTGCCGTGGAGTCTCCCTCAGGTGCCTTTGAGAACCTGCGGTCAGTAAAGCTCCCATCACCAGACTGTGGGAATGAGCAGAGGCTACGTTCTACAGAGTCCACCTTTTTATTGGAGTGTTTTTCTCTTCCTCTCCATCCTCAGCTTTTCTCTAGGGATTTTTCTTCAGTACGTGGGCCAGTCTAGAAGTGGAGATGTTGCATGGTTGTTCTTGCCACATTCGGGTTACATGGTGCGTTTGCCCTAATGGGCAGCTTCTTGCCCCTGGCACAGCTGCATAGGCTCTTATGTCCTTATGTCCCTAGCTGCATTCATGTGGTTTTGTCTCCTCATTGGCTCAGAGTGCAGAAGAAGCTTGGAGCTGGTGCCTTAAGAAGTCCTGTGACCAGTTGGTAGGCGTTCTGACTGTTCTTTTCCACTGAGTTTGATATCTATTGTTTTGAGCAGAACACAAAGATCTTCACAGACCTCCAGGGTAAGGAGAAGACGAGTTAATATTCTGTCAGCTTGGAACTTGAAGATCCTGGGTTTACGTGGGCAGTGCCACTAAGTGAAGTCACAATGGAGAATGAAGCCATTTCTTTCTTTCCCACTTGCCATAAGAGGGCGCACTCAGCTTTGCTTCCAGACCTTTCAGGGACAGTCAGAGAACTTGGCTGATTCAGGAGCCAGTTGGTAATTTGCGAATTGGTTAAAACTAACCACGTCTGTGGTCATTTCTATCCAGGATCACGACTGATTCTTGCCTAATGCGTAACATCTGAAGACTGTTCTCAAAGAATAACTGTGTCCCAAATGGGACATGAAAATAAAAACTTGCCCAATGGATAAAAGTGGTCAGAACCTCAGACCTGAGGGAGGAAGTGGGGAAGGCTTTAATTGAGGCTTCATACCTATTAAGGACCAAAGTTTAGCTACTGATATAATCTCCATACAATGATCATTTTGTGTTTGTGGGTACTAAAAGTGTTAATTCTTTAAATGTAAACATTTAAAGTATTCTGTAATTTTAACTCTTGTCATTAATTTTTTTTAATATATGGAGAGATTTAAAAAAAAAGTGACCCCCCCCAAAAGGCAGCATCAGTTTACAATAATTCTGATTTTTAAAAAGTCTGTCAGTAATTCATTCAAGAGTATTGACCGAGTACTGATTGTGCTGTGCTAGGTGCGGACTTCAAATTCAGTTCCAAGCTCAGCAAGTAAAGTTCTTTCTCTGTCAACTTGTTTCAGTGGTGCTGAAACACGTTCTTTGCATTTTTACACCGTGCTTTCTGGGTGTTTAAAGACTTCTCATAAGGCTTTGGTCTCTGTAACACCTCTTTGACAGATGAGGCAAGTATTTTCTGTGCTTTCTAGGCAATGGTATGCCTTTAAATGAGCATGATTTTATATGTTTTAACTGTCTTCAGCAGGTTGATGAGAGTTCCAACAATATCAGTAGCAGCACCCCCTTACATGTGACATGGACGGATCAAACCATAAAGAGAAAATGTTTAAAACCAAATGTGTATCAGCATCTGTGTCAAACAGGGCATCAAGGAATCCTAGGGGAAGCCAACACCCACCCATATTCTTCATCAGTATCCCCTGCTGTTTTGGTGTGGTAATTAATGCTTTCTGAGTCTTCTGTAAACTACCCTATAAATGCAACTTCGATGCCCCACTCCAACACCAAGCTCCTCCGGTGGAGGTACCCACCTTGAAACTGACACAGACCAGGTTCTGCTCTCAGTTTGGCTGTAACTTCCTGTTGAACCCTAGCTAGTCTTGACTTTTCTAAGACTGAGTCTTCATCTTTACATTGAGGGATTAGATACTGATCTTTGAGATTACTCCACCCTCTATGCTTTTTACGTGTCATAGCTGTTAAGATATTGCAACACTTCTCATCTCTGATACCCAGGAATAATCGTTTTGGTTATAGATGCCAAGACAGCCACACCTAATTTTGGAAAGAAAAAAAATCATAAAGTTCACACAGAAAAAGAGATTATATCATTGGTAATGGGCTTTGCCGACTACATATTCTGTTTTTTTGCAGGCGATGGTGGAGGGGGGGCATCATCCAAAATCTTTTGGTGAGTTGGTACCAAAAAGCTTCAAGATTGTGTTAAATATGCACAGACCTGAATGTTGTACTCTCAGGAAAGTGATTTGATCTCTAAGATAGTGAGGGAAGAAGAACTCCTATCCTCCAGTCCTGTCAGAAAGACCCCCTCAAGATAAAAATGACACACAGGAGGTCAGAATCAACTGGAGAAGCACAAGAAATAGTGTGGACAAAAATCCTAATACCATCAGAAGTCAGTAATACTTTTGAATACTATGTGCGAAGTATAATGCTTGATATTGTGGGGGAAAATCCTGGAAGATAGACTCTCTGCCCTGAAAAGACCTATTCATCTAGTAAGTCATTAAACACATTTTGTGCAGATTGAAAGTTTTTCAGAGGTGCATGTTTGCCAGTTCAGGAAATGATACCACTTTAGTGAAGACTAAATAGGGTTCAACCTTATTTGGGTCTGTTAAGTGACGCTGGTTTTGGTCGACCGTCATGTTGTGCCCACTTTTTCAGCATCCTCCATGACATAGAGTGGACAACTTTTGAGATTTTAACTGACTGCTTTTCCCTGAGATGACTGCACTTGTGTGTTAGACACAAAGTTCTGTCCTGGGTGGCTTCATTGGCTGGAAAGGGAGAGAAGCTGGTGGCTATTCTCCAAAGTGCTGCAAGTAAGAGGGGCGAGCCTGGGCCAAGCAGCCTGAAGCTGTGGCTTCCAGGGTCTTGCTGCACAGGGCTGTGTGGAGAATATTCTAACACACTTAGTGATGGAGGCTGGAAGAATCAAATTAAAAAAATAACAGATTGGTTGGGGCTGGGGGCTCAAAGGAGGCAGTCCTGATAGCAGTCTATTTGCTAAGCCCAAATTAAGCAAATGAAGCCACCCACTTAAAAAATCTGTGAGGGCATCCAAAGCATCCAAGCATGCGAGTTGAAACCACAAGAAAAGAACGGGATGTGCTGAACAGAAATTTGAAGGTTGATTGAATTTCTGTTGAGGGCAAATCTGAGTGATATTTTACTCCTGAGAAGAATTGGTATGTCTGAGAAAGTGAGCTTTGATGGTCCCTCTGGAGCACGGAGGGACCCAAGAGTTAAGGCTTAGTAAATGGCATAAGATACATTCAATGGTGTGGTGTAGTTCCCCCCCCATTTTTTTTTAAATCAGAAAAGTAAAGGAGAAAAAGCTCTCCTCTTCTTTCTGAGATGCTGCTTGAGTTCAGCAAAATTTAAAGGTAGAGCGATGTCTACCAGGAATGGGAAAGAAAGTGCCAGAGTTGCCCTAAAAGTGAATTACAAAGTGCATTGGAGGAAGGGGAAGCTTGAGGAGCAGCCTAGAAAGGATGAGTATACCTGGAAAGTAACTGGAAGAAACCGACCCCCCAGGCTAGAGGCCAGGGGCCTTCGTGGTACCTGTCTTTGCTACCATTCAGATGTCCAAGCAACATTAGAAAATTCATCCTCTTTCATTTTTAGCTTTGGCTCTCAAGAAGCTCAGAGATGCTTCTGAACCTTTATCTCATCAAGACACAAGCAGAGTATCATAATATTCTTACAGCAGACTGAAGTTAAAAAAATAAAAGGCTGTGCTGGGGCTGGAGGCTGGGTGCTCCACAGAACAGGCACCTAAGGAATATCTGTGTTCTACTGGTGGCAGTTTAAAGACGTTCTGAATTATGAGCTGACCTGTTACAGGGGTGTATGTGTGTACACACACACACACACACACAACATCTCATCTCTCTCACATATATGTTCTATATTAATACATAATTATATATTATAAATTAGCCTATTATATATTTCTAGGCTTATATATTGGTCTATATTTTGTACTTATGTCCTCATAGCATATGGCTTTGTGTCTTTTATTTCCCTTTATGTAACTTTATTTGATTTTAATTTCAAACTTCCTCAGTTATTCTTTAGGTGAAGTGTGGAGTACACATTTAAAATAATACGTCTTATTTTGTATGTTTACTGTGTTCCAGGCACTTTACTTTTATTTCTGTAGGACTACAGCAATACTAATAATGTCTACTTCTTGGTAGTGCTGCAAATCCAGCTCTTGTAAGGACTGGATGAAATCACTTCAAGTAAAACACTTCATTAATGCCTAGTGGATGTTACATGGTAGCCTTATTATTGTTATTATTATTATCACTACTACTACTACTGTTTTCTCATTTAATTCTTGCAGTAGCTTCATGAGATGGCTACTACTGTTATTTCTCTTTGGAAAGGGAAGATAAGAAAATGCAAAGCTTTGAAGGATGAGGCGCTGGCCCCAATCTCACAGACACAAGGAGAGACGAAGCTAGGATTAGGGGTGTTTCCTGGCTTCAAAGTTTCCGTCCAAAACTTCTACCCTCTAGGTGCCCCTTGGGTCGCAAGTCAGGCCCCCGGGTCAACCGCAGAGGTTGCTTTTCATGCTAGTCCCGGGGTCCCCGAGATCTAGTACTGACTTCCTTACGTTCAGTCCCCGCCGGTCAGCGGTCAGCCCCAGTTGGTGACAGAAACACAGAGGTGGGGGCGGCCTCGCAGTTGTGCTTTCTGAGTCCGTCATGGTTTGGGAGAAAATGGGTCGAGGACGTGGGACATTGGGGCCGCGAAGCCAGCGGAGGGAAGGGCAGGGTGGGCGGGACATCATCTGTTCAATCAATGGCCTCCTGTGAGGCTTCAGGAATGCGCTGATCCCTTGACGAACAAAGTGGATAGTTTACTAATTTCACTGCTTCCACCCTAATTGAGATGCGGCGGCTTTTCAGCCAGATCTGGGCAGGCTCTGGATGTTAAATCCTTCACTTGACCTTTTTTTTTTCCCCTGTAAAGTGAAGCCTAGCAGTCGTGGTCCCTCTTTCTTGTCCCGACGCCTCCCGGTTTTTGTCGGCGGTCTGGGCATCCCGGGTGCGCCGCGAAGAAACGACCCGCGTGTCAGGTTTTTGGGCTCCTCCGGGAGAGTATGGGTGCGGTGGGATCTGGAGCTTTCCGCGAGCTGGCGGGGACAGCGCCCACGGGAGACACTGGAACTGGAGGAAGTTCCTGTCCTGCCACCCTTCCCGTCTGATTTCTTGCGCTGATTGCCGCCGCGCGGCGCCGCGCAGCGCCGGGGACCCTCGGTTCCCTCTGCAAAAGATTAGTTTGCCAATCGCTCCTGGTTAGACCAATAGAATGTGAGCAGACAGAAAAAGTACGTCGCTTTTAAAAGTTTTAAAAATACAGTTACACTTGCGTCTTTCTGAAAATACATAGACGAAATTTTATGCATTCATTAAAAAATACAAGAAATTCTGCACTGATTGTAAAGGAGCTCTTTCTGGTGGTGATGGAAGTATTCTCTGTCTTGTTTGGGGGTGGTAGGGACCCATGAATTGAGTTGTCAATACTCGTAGAAACTCTACACTAAAGATCTGTGCATTGTATCGTGTGTAAATTGAACGTCAATTAACAAATCAGAACATAATCCTGCGAGCATAGAAGTCACTACGTGCGATTGCGTAATAGCATACATAAATGCGGATTAAATGCAACTATAAAGATGGGTATTTATAGCAACTAGGCGCTATTCCTTGGGGTTATTTATGCAAGCTCCGCGAAGCCGGGAAAGGGAAAGAAAAGGCTGCTGACATCACTCTGGGCGGGGCCGAAAGCTCTAAGAAAAGTCAGTGGCGCTGGAGCCGCCGCCGCTGCCATGCACAACCTCACCATGAGCCGCCACAACGGCTCCGAGCTCCACATCCTGTGTAGCTCTGGCCATCTGTTCCTGCAGCCCCTCTGGGACCGCCTGAGGACCTGGGAACCCCTCATCCAGTCGCCTTTCTTCCCCGTCGTCTTCTCCATCACCACTTACGTGGGCTTCTGCCTCCCCTTCGTGGTGCTGGACATCATCTGCCCCTGGGTGCCGGCGCTGCGGCGCTACAAGATCCACCCGGACTTCTCGCCGTCAGTGAGGCAGCTACTGCCCTGCCTGGGGCTGACACTCTACCACCACGTGGTGTTCATTTTCCCCATGACGCTGCTGCACTGGGTGGCCAGCCGGGCCCCGCTGCCCCCCGAAGCCCCCGAGCTGCTGCAGCTGGCGCGCCACGTCGTGTTCTGCCTGCTCCTCTTCGATGCTGAGTTCTTCGTGTGGCATGTGCTGCACCACAAAGTGCCCTGGCTGTACCGGTCCTTCCACAAGATGCACCACCAGAACTCATCTTCATTCGCACTGGCCACGCAGTACGTGAGTGTCTGGGAGCTGTTTTCCTTGGGTTTCTTTGACATGGTGAATGTCTTGCTGCTCCGGTGCCACCCGCTGACTGTCCTCATCTTCCACGTGGTCAACATCTGGCTGTCAGTGGAGGACCACTCCGGCTACGACTTCCCCTGGTCCACGCACAGACTGGTACCTTTCGGGTGGTATGGGGGTGTGGCGCACCACGACCTGCATCACTCTCAGTTTAACTGCAACTTCGCCCCTTACTTCACACACTGGGACAGAATCCTGGGAACGCTGCAGTCTGCTCATGCCAAGTAATGTGCACTCCTCCCCACAGAGTATGTGGCGACAGTGAGCAGTGGGTGCATCTCAGACCTTGTGCATTTCACACTTGAATCAAGAGAGACACACTTGACTTTGTTTCGTCAGTAACTTATTATCTGATGGAAACTTATAGGTAAAATCTGCTGTATTTTTACACAGTCTAATAAAATAATTTATATAATGTTTGTATATCAACGACTTTGTTCTTAATGGAGAATTCTCGCTCACTTCAGTAGCCTTGATTTCTGGGTATAAAGTATCCAAAATCACTGGCATATTTTAAAAATCTCAAAAAAGATTTGTTTGTAGAACAGGGAATTTACTATGTTTGAAAGTATCCTAGAACTAGGCTGAAAGACCATTATTTTTTGTGGAGAATCTGATCTGTGACTCTGTAAGCAATGAAACATGTTCCTGCTGGACAGTGACCAAGATTATTGTACTTTCTCCCTATGTTTTCATAGAACTGCATATTTATATCGAAAGAAATGTTATTTGTGCTTAAAATGTAAACCAAACAAGTTCTAGCTTCTGGCATTTTCACTGTCATTTTGACTGATAAGATCTGAAATGATAAGAGGGAGCTGGGATGGCAGGTGTTCTTCTGAGCCCCCATCATCCCAACCATGCGTGGAAAGAGAGGAATCCCGTGGTGGTGGGCTTTGTTGGAGGGGGGGGGGTTGAAGGAGGCAGGCGAAGGAATATGTTTTGGTCTGGGTGTTGAAATTTCACAGAGGAAAAAACACTATTGTCCTGAATGTGTTTTGGCTGATTTCTGCATAACAGGCAACTAATAGACTTCGTCTGTGAAGTTCTACAGAGAGATTAACACTGGGTCATCATTTCATTGTTTGAGAGGAGGGCGGTGTTGAGGGATGAATAGAATTAGTGACGTGCCTTGCTTTGCAAAACTGGTAAATCAACTGTGTGCATTAAAGGGGCTAATAAATACGAAGGGATTATGAGTGAGCACCCCCCCCTTTTCTACTAGAATCCAGCTAACACAAATGACCATCGCATTGAGATTTTTGTTCACTTTTCTTAATGGAGACATATATGCAAACTACATACTGCTTTTTAAGAAAGAAAAAGTAAAATTTGGCCCTGTATCCCTAGTTCCTCATCTGTAAAAGGAGACTGACTGTCTCCCGATGTTCTTGCAGAGTAGCTGTAATAGTAAATATGCCTGTAACTAACTAACCACACACCTGTCGCCCATCATGTAGCCCATTCAGCTGCTGCCTGATTGTTCTAATTTTATCTTTGAAACATAGTTTATATAAATGAGGTAAAGTTAAAAAATTAAGGCAATTTAGACAGAAAAGTCTAAATGGAATGGAATGCAAGGCTCATTATATATGTGCACCAAACTCTCTTGTTTAAAGGTGAAAAAGAACCCAGTATTCATGACCGAGTGAACTGCCTGAGAAGCATGTTCAGATGCTCCAAATCTTTGGCAAAACACAGTGCCTGGCTGCCCAGCTACTTCTCTCACATTCTGTCCCAGTGTGTGTGACCTCTTCGCTCCTGCTGAAGTCACCTCCTCCTTTGTCCACAGCAGGACCTTGCTGGGACTTAAAGATTATACTGATGAATAAGAGTGAAAATCACAAAAGAAGGTGGTGAGTTATAAGGGGGAAATGCTGCATTGGAGGCAGTATGTTACTATCATGATCAACACGGTGACTTGAGGAAAGATGAGAAGGATGAATGGATATTTGTATGTGCAAATCTGATAAATGACAGTTTATCATAGCTTTCTCCCAGAGAATTTTTTAAATTGCCTCACCAGATAAGGGAATTTCCCATTTAGGACAAATTGTACACATGGAAATTACTCAGGGTCAGAAACACTTTCTCAGAATTGGGTGTATGAGTTATATATTTTTTAAATTGAAATATAGTCAGTTACAATGTGTCAGTTTCTCATGTACAGCATAATGTTTCAGTCATACATATACATACATCTTACCAGTTTTTAACACTTTGTGAGGTGGAAATGGGAGAGTGGAGAGGATGAACAGTTTTTCAGGCAGTTTTGAGAGCCTGGTAGTAATAATGCTAACACTACTACTACTAATAAAGAAATACTGCACATTTACATGTACTTTCCCAAATTGTTTCACTTGTTCCTTACAACAGCAGTCTAAGGGATGTAGAATAGTTGTTATTTAAACAAATTTTGTTTTTCTCATCATCTTTCCATGTTATGGATGCAGAATTGGTACCTGCACCATTTAAGTGACTTGCTTCAGGTTACAAAATACTACAAATCGGAGCCAGTTCTTGAACTTAGGTCTCATAGTGTACACTATACCTCCCTTCAGACAACACTTATGATGATCTTCACAACTGCCAGGGAGCTGCAAACCCTGCAACCAACAAATGGCCTCCCTCTGCTGGTCAGAGGAGAAAGCTAGGCCAATCTCAGCAGGACTTGGGACATCATAAAGCACATCAAGAGCTCTGTTTTCTGTATCCCCCATTGCATATCAACTAAGAGCATACAGGCTGCAGTTGGATTGCCTGGGGGAAACCTTGACTTGAGGCTTACTGGCTGAGTGACTCTGGACAAGTTACTTAACCTCTGTGTGCCTTGGCTTCCTCATCTGTGAAATGTAGATAATTGTAACACCTACCTCCCAGAGTTGTTGTGAGAGATTTTGAGCTACGGTGTGTGAGTGCCAGATGGGTTGGGGGTCTTGGCTGTATTTGAGTTTGCTGGGAATGATGCCTCATGACTTGGGCACCAAGACTGTGCCTGGACTGTAACCTTCTGTCCGCAGACATGTTTGAGTTCTCTAGTCTACAGGGAACCAAATAAAGCTGAGTTTTTGATCCTGCTTTTATCGAAGCTGCTTCTTTCATCATCCTTTCAAGGCGAAAGTATTGAAAAGAGACAGAAGTCTGTGTTTGGTTCTACTTCCTTACCTGTGAGTCATCCCAACCCCATCTCTTCCTGAGACTTTCACTGCCTGGTCACTGCTGTTTTCCTAATGATCAGATCCAGTGACTGTTTTCCCTCCTTAGCTTTCCATCTCCTTGGCTTTTTATTTTAGGTACTTGTTTCTGCTAACCAGCCTCTTAGAACGTGGTCCTTGCTTGGTTTTAGTGAGGTTTCTCTAAACCGTTTTCCCGCCTAATTCTCCAGCTGTTTCTTCTTGCTTCGTTGGCTCCACCTCTTTCTTCTCAGCCTCAAGCCTCAAAGTGCTTCTCATTTTATTACAAAATATCTATGTTGTGTATAATGACTGTCCTTCTTACCATCTTCTAGTGCACCCTCTAAATCTCTACTTGCACTACATTCTAGTACACACACAGACAATGTATACATGAGCAGGCCACGTATATGTGTGTAGACACACTACATATGCATACATGTCCACACTATATATACTATATATGAACATATGTACACTGTTATATGTACACAGACATGCATTTTCACACTATATATGTGTATATGAACATATACAATATATGTATGAACACTGTGTATGTACACTTTACACACACTCTACATGTGTATATGCAACATTATATATATATACACACTATGTATACCTGTACAAATGTAACATAGTGTGTATATATAGAGAGACACTATAAATGCACACCCACTATATATATGGAAAATTATCCTCCTCTCTCTCTCTAAATACACATGCACACATACGCACACACATGCACACACTCACACACACTACTATTTCAGTCCTGTTTGCTATTTCTCTCTTCCCCTAATATTATGCCTCATTCTTGATAAATATTGGTTCAGTGTTGTATGAATCCTGGAAGCAGTAGAAACAACTTTGCCACTAGTCATGTTTTTTTTCATTTGTTCCATTTCCATCACTAGTCCATCCCAGCTTCTAAACTAAGGCCATGCTCACAACCCATAATCTATGTTCTAGAGAAGGTCGTAGTCTACTGGGGAAGAGGATCAGGCAAACAAATGCAGTTAGTCTAACATAGTTAGTGATCTGATGAGGGGATAAAAGATTGTTAAGGGAGCCCAGAGAAAGACTGGTCTTTTTCTTTCTTTGAATGAACATAAAAACCCAGGAATTTATTTTTAAGAGCAGTTTTAGATTCACAGCAAAACTAAGTGAAAGATCCAGAGATCCATACCCTCTCCTTTCCATATGCATAGCCTCACCACTATCAAAATCCTATACTGGAGAGGTACATCGTTACAATCGATAACCTACATTTATACACCACCCAAAGTCCACAGCTTTACAACTCTTGGCATTGTACATTCTATGGGTTTTGACAAATGTATAACAACATGTATCCGTCAGTATAGGATCATACAGAGTAGTTTCATTGCCCTAAAAATCCTCTGTGCTTGGCTTATTCATCCCTTCCCTCCCTCTCCTCGACCCCTGAAAACTACTGATCTTTTTTACCGTCTCCATGGTTTTACTTTTTCCAGAGCGTCATATAGTTGGAATCATACAATATATAGTCTCTTCAGATTGGCTTCTTTCACTCAGTAATATGCATTTAAGTGTGACAGCTCATTTCTTTTTAGTTCTGGATTCCATTGTCTGGATGTACCATGGTTTACTTATTGACTCACCTGCTTGTAGGACATCTTGGTTGCTTCCCAGTTTTGGCAGTTATACTATAAGCATCCACGTGTAGGTTTTTGTGTGGACATATGTTTTCCACTCATCTGGCTAAATACCAAGGAGCATGATTGTTAGATCATATGGTAGGATTATGTTTACTTTTGTAAGAAACTGCCAAACTGTCTCATATTGTTTTGCATTCCCACCAGCAATAAGTGAGATTTCCTATCGCTCCAAATGCTTGTCAACATTTGGTGTTGCCAGTGTTCCAGATTTTGGCCATTCTAATAGGTGTGTAGTGGTATCTCATTGTTGTTTTAATTTGCAGTCTTCTAATGACACATGACGTTGAGCACCTTTTCATATGCTTACTGGCCATCTGTATACCTTCTTTGGTGAGGTGTCTGTTCAGACCTTTTGCCTATTTTTTAATTGGGTTGTGGGCTTTCTTATTGCTGATTTTTTGAGAGTTCTTTGTATATTTTGGATAACAATACTTTATCAGATACGTCTTTTGCAAACATTTTTTTCCATAATAGTTTTTAAGGTAGTAATCTTTGGGAGATTTAAATTAATACTAGTATTGTGTAAACAAAATTTTTTTAAAAAATTAAGAAATGCATTAGCTATCATAATCAAATTTGGGGCAAAGAATTGGTAAGTTGTTGGTTCTTTAACAAATCTGATAATTCTATGTGAAGGAGATATTATAATAAAAATTCTTTGTGTGCTGCAAAAAATGTAGATTTGAATATTATCAAAGAATAGGTAATCTAATTAAGGCTGAGAAATAGGGAAATTTTGTAGGGAAGAGGGGAATTGTCAGTGTTTTTCCATTGTTTTGCTTCTGTCTCACGGTATTATGGTTATTTGTGTGTCTGTCTCCTCTGCTAGACTATGAGCTCATGAGATGTAGTATCTTCCTGATACTTGAATCTTTGTTGTAGCTGAGATGAGACATAGCAGAACTTTAGTAAATGTTTCTTGATTGAATTAATGTATGAATGAACATAAACTGACTTAAAATATGCTTAAGTTTCCATGCAATTGTATTTGTCAGAAACAATCTTAAGTATCACTTGATGACCAACTTGTGGCACTAAGACACCAGAGACCTTATTACCTGAGGGTTGAAAGCTTGGGCTTTGAAATCAGAGAGCTCCATTCCCGAGCCCTGATTCACCACTGTTGAGCTGTGTGATCTTGGGCAAGATATCATTCTTATCCTCAGCAGTAAAACAGGACAAAAAGTGATGCCTGTCTAATGGGGTGGTTGAGAGGATTAAGTAAGAACAGGGGTGGAAAGTGCCTGGCATAGGGTAGGGGCTCAGGAGCTGTTAGTCATTATTATGTTAAATAAACTAACGTGATACACAAAGAAGATTGTGTTTGCACAGCAAAGGGAGGGAGCCAAGTCCTGCTGGTTAGGGTCATGTGAACCTCTGATTCTAGAGGCACAGTTAGATTAAGGCTATGGTGCCAGGCAGCAGCGAGCCTTGCTTTGGTACAAGGTGCCCTGGGCTGTAGGATCTTCCTGTTGATATTCTTTCTCTATATTGTGGTTGGCCTTAGGCCAAGGACACTTACGTTTAAGGATCCCTGCAGGCATATTCTAACTATAAGCAGGGCAGGAGTTGGTAAAGGGACAAGATGGTGGGCCAGCTTCACTTCTAGAAGGCCAAGGCTACACAAGGCTCCTACAGAACCCCAAGTCCGCAATTCCTGGAATTCAGATTGATTCATAATGACCAGTGATCAAAAGACTAGTCTTTTGAGCAACAGAAGTCATGAAGAATTTATATGCATTCACTAGGCGTGGAGAAGGGCATACCTGGCAGAAGAAAGAGCACTGCAAGTCAGAGGGGGATGCAAGAACTGGATATACCAGAAACATGGCGGGAAGTTCCGAGCACTAGGTGAACAAGGAAGGGGCTTCAAGGCTTATGTCTTGCCACTTGACGAGCCATTGAACTGTTTGTTCACCTGCCATGTCACAAGGACTTGGGGAGATTGTGTAAAAAATTGCTTTGAAATGAATGTTAGGGCTTGCTACTATTTGTTGATTTATAATGAGTACATCAATGAAAAGTGGATGTGGAAATGACTTACTAAGAAGCTTAGGTTGTATTCTTGAGACAGTGGAGGGAGTGGGCTGAGAGCTCCATTGATTTTAAGCAAAGGAGTGATGTGGTCAAATCTGGTGTAAGAAGATAACTGGCCACAGCGAATGGTAGTAGTAATTCCAGTGAGGAGACTGTTGCAAGTTCTGCCTGGGTTCCAACCCTGGCTGCACTGTTTCTGAATTTGAGCAAATTACTTAATCTCTCTAAGGCTCAGTTTCCTCATCTGTGAAAAGAGAGTAGCAATACCTACTTTGAGACTTGTGGCGAGGAATAAGGAGGATATTCAGAGAATTTAGCACTGTGCCCCACATGTAGCAAAACCTCTGTAAATAGTAGCTCTTTTGCTATAAGTTGTTACAAAAGGATCATGATTGCAGGTGAGAGATAATAAACCTACTGCAAAATAAGCAGAGAGAGGTGGAAGGAAGACATGGATTTCTCTTTTATCAGAAAAGTAACACATGCTCATGGAAAAATTTCAAAACTACAGAACAATGCAAAGTAAAAAATCCTTCCCCATGCAATGAACTTACTCCCGTTACAGATATAATCAAAGTTAACCCTTTTTTGGACACCAACCCCAAAGTCGATCATTCAGTGTTTTTCTCTCTCTTTCTCCCTTTCAGCTGGGATGCCTTAAATGGTTTATATTAAATGAATGCAATAAGAAAAAAAAAGGAAGTTAGTGTGAACAGAAATTCTTTGGACAAAGGCCCAAGAGCGTTTCCTCCCTCTAAATAATCTTTCGTTTATTTCCTTTTTTCTATCTCTTTTGTTCACTACGCAAAAGAAGAAGAGAGACTCAAGTTGTCTCTCTTCCGCAGCTTGACTGGAAGGCTTGCTTGGCAGTGTCACTGATCTGTCCCTGAACCGGCCGGGCCAAAGGAAAGCGAGGTTTTCCTTGTTCTCCCCTTCTCACGCCTCTGGGGTTTCTTTGGCGCCTCTTACCGTGACTTCACTCTCTGCCTGCTGGTGAAGCAGTCGCTTTCTCTACTGGGAAGAAAGGTCTCTGAAAGAAGAGGGCATGTCTTACAGATCTTTGATTCCTTCAAGGATCTTACACTTGAAAAATGCTCAGTAAATGTCTCTGGAGGGCAGGCTCCAGGCTTTGGAGCCTGAACAGGCTGGGGTTGAGCTGCCTGACTTTCTGTTTGGGGAAAAAATCATTGAATCACTCTGAACATCAGTTTCTCTCTCTGTGATAGGAATGGAAAGTGGGGGAATAATAACTGGCCTTGCCTACTTCTTCAGCATGTTGTGAAGACCCAGTGAGATGGAGCAGCACGTTGCTGAGTGGGCGGCGAGGTGGATGAGTGACTGCTCCGTATGCCGAGTGGGACGATGTGGACCTCAGGCATCTAGAAAGGCACGAAGGTGCTATGACTGCAGTCCCCTCCACCTCTGCCGTGACCACCCCCCTTCACGGCTCCCCCCATCCAGCCCCTGCCTCCCGGGGTCCATAGCAGCCTCCTCTCCTCTGCCTGCCCTGGCTCTTGCTCCCCTGCTTAATCTCAGGAGATACAGGAGGAGTGGGATGTGTCAGAAGTAGAGCAGCTAGCCCCGGGGTAGCGCAGTTGGCAGGAGTAGCCGGAGCAGCAGTATTTGTGTCAGAGTCAGAAATAGTGTCCATCTGAGATGCGCCAGGAGAGGGCTTTTCCTTCATTCTGTGCCAAGGAGGGCTCCAAGCCAGGAGCTGCAGCCTGCTAGAGAAGGAGAATTTGGCAGCAAAGGGCTTTTGAAAGAAGACTCTTGGGTTTGGACTAACGGAAAAAAAGTCACCCTCCACTAGTGAGTTATCCCTGTTAGACGACAACGAGGAAGTGTGGCCCATGCTTGGCAGTGGGTTTGATCTGCCTGAGATCCAGCGTTGCCGAGGGAAGATAGCTCACGTGCTGACACTGTCAAGCTGGGAGATTCTACGAATGCTAAGGCTGAGACTCCACCATTCAGTTTCCCTATTTTGTGAATAAGGAAACTGAGGCTCCGAGATGGGAAGTGACTTTCCCTGGTCACACAACTGGTGCCCTTCCTGCTTTTCCCTGCTGCTTCTCTCCCACCCTCTAGGTCCTCAGAGCCCTGAGGGGCTGTCTCTTGCTGAGGAGCAGAAATGCAGTTATGAGACACTGCTTAGAAATTGTTGCAATCCATATTCTTCATTAATCATTTGCATAAACACAACATAAATAGCTCTGCTGATTTTTAGGAACTTGAATGATGTGTTTATTTCAAATTTTGCTGAGCTCTATCTTGCATACATTTATGGGTAATTGGTGTGAACTTTATTTTACCCTTGTAAACTCTGGAAATCTCTTTTTAGAAAATGTTTAAGAAAGCATCCATACAATGGAATACAACTCAGCAATAAGCAGAAATGAACTATTGATGCGTACAGCAACAAAGATGAGTCTTAAAGTAACTATGCTGAGCAAAGGAAGCCAGACCAAAGAAGTGTGTACTCTTTGGTTCCATGTATATAAAATTCCAGAAAATCCAAATGAATTCATTATGGCAGAAAGGAGATCAGTATTTGTCTGGAAGAGGGAGAGTGGCTGCAAAGACAGATCACCAAAGGGCACGAGGAAACTTTTAGGAGTGATGAATATGTTTGATACCTTTAATTGCAGTTCTGGTCTCATAGATGTGTACATATGTCGAAATTTACCAAATTGTGTACTTTAAATATGTGTAGTTTATTGTATATCAGTTATACTAGATGATGATGAGGGTAAGTTAATCCAGGACCTCATGTTTTAAATTTTAGCTTTGAAGCTAATTTATTAAGAAAACACGTGGCAGGCGGCTTAATGATAATATCATAGGTGCACGTGCGTGCACGCACACACACTCACACACACACACACAGAGTCTAAGATCCATCCTTTAACTATATTCCTGACCTATCAGAGACAGCCTCAGGTGGAAAAAGACCTGTTTGAAGGCCTGAAAAATCCAGACTGTTTTCTCTGAGAGCCTCACTACTCCCAACACACACACACACACACACACACACGCACACACACAGGTTAGGTCTCTGCAGCCACATTATACTCTCTGATCCCTCTATGGTAACCACAACTTACTGGACCTGGTTTAGAATCTGGGCTACCTAGGAATAAAAAGGTTTCCCAAGAATTTAGGATGTTAAAGAAGAGGGGTCAAGTCGACCATTTTGGGGCTACCATCTTGTGCCATGTGAATGGAGGTGGGAAGAAAGGTCATCTGCAGAACAAAGGGAGGATGAGCAGATTTTCAAGGAGGAGAGATGAGACAAACGCATCCCTGGAGAGGGGCGGAGAGTGGGAGGAAAGTAAGAAGGGCAGTCAGTTGCTTTGGTTTCCGGGGCTCTCCTGCCTTTGTGTTCCATGACTTTCTGATACACTCTTCTTGGCTGTGCAAATGCCTTTCTGGCTGTTGTCAAAGAGAACATTGGTTAAAACATGAGGGTTCTGTGGTGTCCTTCTGCCTTTAGGTTGAAGAAGGAAATCCCTTTGATGCAAACCAGTCTAGGAGTTCGGGGTAGTTGTCTTCAGGGGACAATAAAAGGGCACATCCCAAGTGGTGGCTGGAAGCTGTGTTGCCCCATAGCCCAGGTGGGCAAACTGACTGTGTGTGGTTGTTAGGGGCCAACGTGAAGCACAGAGCGAGTGCTGACACTGGGTAGTAAGCAGCATGACACCTCACCTTGACCGTCCACTGTCCACAGTGGGCAAGTGCTGCTATTTTACAGCAGCTTGAGTTTATTTCAAAAATTTTGCCAAGACATCCGAAGTTTCATCAAAGAGACTTTGGATCAAAGCCTATTTGGAAGCCCAGCACTTACCATATCCCACTCTTTGCACAGAGGATATAGCTGTATTTCCTGACAGACTTCATACAGGTGATGGGTCCAACGGTGGCACGCTTGAGTCTTTACGGATGAGAGGCCTGAGCTGATGTTAGCACAGCTGATGCCAACACTCAGTTCGACCTCCTCTGCTGGGTTAATTTCCTGCTTGATTCATCTTGATATTTTCCTTATCTCTGTCTGTCTGTCTCCAGCTGTGTTTCTTTGGTTCCTTTTGCTTTTGCTTTTGTTTTGTTTTATTCTCCAGCTGACGTTTATCAAATGTATACTACGTGCCAGACTATTTGATTTATTTTACGTCTAGTAACTCAGTTAATTCCTCACGACCCCAGAGGGGTTAAGAAACTTTCCCTGTGTCACTCAGCCAGTATGGCATGGTTGTGATACGTACCAGACAGAGTGGTTCTAGAACCCACTCTTGTCATCATTGTGCTCTGCTATTCCTTACTAGCTCATTTTTCCCTTTGTCACATCAAATTCTCATGCTCTCATAAAAAAAAAGTCAAAGGTTACTTAGAAGAGTTTGCACTTGGCCTTTTCTTTGTGGTCCTGCTCCCTTTCTGCAGGGAAAAGGTGAATTCCTACCAACAGAGATTATATTGTCATCAAAGCAGGTTAGACCATGAAGTCATTCAAGGGGACATTTCCATGGGTGGTTTTTCCCAGTATTATCTATTACTGGGCTTGCTCAGTGGGATGCTTTAAGACTGGATGGGAGAACCAACCCAGCTAATATTCGTTGATGAAAAAGGAGAACAGGATCATAAATGAAAGAAATTTGCAAAGAAAAGTTCTGTGTGCAGTTCAGGTATGACATACTTTTTTCTGATGAGACGGGGTGGTGACCCCTCCTGAAAGGCAATAAAGAGGGACTCAATAAAGGACTGCAGAGGTGGGTCTCACGAGTGAGTCCTGGTAGCTGAGCAGCCAGCCAGCTCTGCAGACAGCTGGGAACTGGGGTCTGGTTGTCCAGGGTTTAATCCTGGTTTGACCCTTATCGGTGGCCTGCTTTAGTCGGGGATTCTCTGACTGCGTCACCGGAGCACAGCTCAGCCATCCGCCCACCCAGGACTGTTCTATGTGCCTCCTTGGCCCCATGCTCAGCACTGCAATTCAATCCACACTTTGATGAACACCTACGGTGTGATAATAAATGATGATGATAACAATGATAATGATGGTGATGATAATAGCTCTTAGATAACAATTGCTTAATATGGCCCAGGCATTTCGCATATATGATTCCTTTGCATCCTTAAAACAACCTTTTTGTCAGAGCTAACAATCTACTTGCTTAAGCAATGACTTTATCAACTGGCTTCAACACACCACCCCAGATAACAAAAAAGTAAACAGATGAATGAACACATGAATTTCAGGTTATGTTAACGCTTTGAATAAAATAAACCAAATTGATGTAATAGAAAGGACCTGGGAAGTGGAGGGGAGGGTTCCTGTAGAAAGAGGTTAAAGGAAGTCCCTCTTGAGGAACTGATATTTAAGTAATATCGAATGACACGAGCCAGCCAGCCAGATGAAGTGCGTCGTGTGCTCGTTCCTATTTCACGGACAAGCCTGAAAAGTAAATTGCCTCCTATTAAATAGCTGAATGGTGCAGGGACCCAGGCTGGTCTTACTACATGGCTCGTGTCCTTTCCCGTGTATCCATTCGGTATGTCATATGTCATATGTCATACCCTGTTTTAGCCTCTGCCACTTCACCTGCCCATTAAGTTCTCCCTTGCTGCTGGCAACGCAAGTCTTATCCCTCTCCTGCTTCCCATTTCTCCCTGACCTCTGGTTTCCCCAATTCAAACTCATTAGCCAGTTGTTAAGGCAGGTTTTACCCTTAGGTGGAGACCATCTTCTAAGATGACATCCCTCCTTGTCTCAGGAGTTACTGTGGAATGGGGGTTGTGCGTCCTCAGGAAGCTGCATTTGAGAGCTTCCACTCCCTTCCAGATCCCAGCCTGCAAAATAAAGATAATAGTCAAACTCTGATAGGCTGGGATCCGAAATGGAGTGGAAATATGCAAAGAAGGTATGTATACAAATAAGGAAATTTTACTTTTTCCTCTCCAGTCTGGATGCCTTTAGTCCTTATTGCTCTGACTTATTTATGCCTTATTGCACTGGCCAGAAGGCTAGAACCGCCAGTAAGTTATTGAATAGAAATAATGATAGAGGACAGCTTTGACTTATTTCTGATCTTAGAGGAAAGGCATCCATTTTTCATCGTTACGAATGATATTATCTAAGTTTTTTGTACATGCCCTTTATCAGATTGAAGAATTACCTTTCTTCCTAGTTTTCTAAGAATTTTTACAAGAAATGAATGTTGGAGAGCACTTTCATCAAATTCTTTTTCTGATTTTTTTGATATAATTGTATGTTTTTTCTTTTTAGCCTGTTAATATGATGAATTAGGTTCATTGATTTTCAGATGTTAAACCAAACTTGCTTTCCTGGTATAAATCCCACTTGGTCATTATGGATTATCCTTTTATTATGTTGATATATTAGAGTAGTTAAATTTTGTTAAGAATTTTTCATGTGTGTGAGGCATATTGTTCTATAATTTTCTTATAATGTCTTTTTCCTCATAATGTATCAGTATAATGCTGGCCCCATGGAATGAGTTATCAAGTATTTCCTTTTTTTATGTTATGGAAGAGTTGAAGTAGAATTGGTATTATATTTTCCTTAAAGAGTGGCAAAATTAAGCCATGAGGACCTGGAATATTCTTATGGGATAATTCCCCTCCCCCCAATTCAATGTTTGTAATAGATACAGGGCTATTTAGGTAATCTGTTTCTTCATGGGTGAGCTCAGGTAGTTTGTCCTTTTCAAGAAACTTTTCTATATCTTCCAATGTGTCAAATTATTGACATAAAACTTTTAATAATATTTATTGTCCTTATAGTATCTGTATGATGTGTATTTATGCCACCTCTCCCTACCTGGTGTTGATCATTTGTGTCTTCTTTTTTCTCATCAGTCTAACTAGAGGTTTATCCATTTTATTGATCTTCCCAAAGAAATTGCTTTTGCTTTCATTTGTTTTTGTGTTATATTTCTGGTTTCCACTTCATCTATTTCTATTCCCCTAATTGTTTACTTTATTCTGCTTACAGTAGGTTAATTTTGCCCTTCTTTTTCTAGTTTCTTAAGGAGGAAACTGATGTCATTGATTTGATATTTTTTTTCTAATATAGATATGTTAGTTCTATAAATTTCCTAGAAACACTACTTTGGCTGTATCCGACAAATTTGTTGTGTTTTCATTTTAATACATTTCAAAAAAATTTCTAATTTCACTTTGATTTACTTTTTGACCCATGGTTATGTCAAATTGTGTTATTTACTTCCCAATGTTTGACAGTTTTCCAGGTTTCTCTTTGTTATTGATTTTTTATTTAATTCCATTTTATTTTATTTTTATTTTATTTTTTTAATTTTTTTTTAATTTTTTTATTTAATTCCATTTTGGTCAGAGAACATACTTTGGATTTTTCTTTGATTAGAAAAAAACTTACATAAAGTTTACCATTTATGCTATTTTAAAGTGTACAACTGAGTAGATTTTCGTATAGTCACAAAGTTGTGCAACCGTCACCACTATGAAAACCCAGAGAATTTTCATCACCTGTAAAGAAACTCATACCCATCAGTAGTCACTCCTCATTTCCCCTTCCTGTTACCCCCTAGGAAACACTAATCTACTTTATTTCTCTATGGATTTGCTTATTCTGCCATTTCATATACACAGAATCATTCCATATGTGGCCTTTTCCTTCTGACTTCTTTCAATTAGAACATGTGTTCTAGGTTCAGCCATGCTATACCATATATCAGTACCTATTTTTTTTATTTGTCAAATAGTATTTCATTGTATAGATATACCACATTCTGTCTATCAGTGAATCAGTTGATGGACACCTGGGCTGTTTCTGCCTTTTGGCTATAATGAATAAGCTTCTATAAACATTCAAATACAGTATTTTATGAGAACATATGTTTTCCTTTCTCTTGGGGATAACTAGGCGTGGAATTGCTGGGCCATGGAGTAACTTTTGTGTTTAATTATTGAGAAACTTCCAAGTTGTTTTCAAAATGAATGTACCACTTTATATTCCCACCAGAAGTGCGTGAGAGTTCCAATGTCTTCATATCCTCCCAATACCTGTTATTTCCATTTTGAAAAATTATGGTGTTTTTTGGGCCAGTCTCAGCCTATCAAAAGGCAGGGTTGAGACTGGACTGGCCCTTGTAGTTTTTATTATGATTGCAAGATGCCCTTCAGCAATAGTGATCAGGAAATTTTGAAAAAATTAAGGTTTATCATAGGATCCAGAAATCACACAACACACCTGCAGCCATAGAGCAAGTTCACAGGGAAAGAGAGAGAGAGAGTGAGTCCACAGACCTGGAGTTCAGCTTTTATTGTGGTTAAGGGTGATATCTCAGTGTGGTTTTGATTTGTATTTCCGTAATGACTAATGATGTTGAGCATCTGACTTAATTCCACTTTGGTCGGAGAAAGTACTTTGTATTTTTATTACTCTTTTGCTTACTGGCCTAGAGTTTTGTTGGTTCACTCTTTATTGATGAATTTTAAAACGAAAGAGTGGGGTTGGGTGGGCGAACCAGTGACCCAAGTGGCCAGTCACTGAAATCAGCCAAGATCTCTAAAACAAAGAAACCTCAGTGGAGGGAGGCAGCCTGGCTCTTTATTTAGTTGTATGACTGGCAATGTGCTTATTCAAGCTAGCCATCTTTGAAATGGACACCTCGGCAATCAAAACTTGACAGGCACTTATATCACAAAAAGAGAAAACCCCCAGGTATCAGGGTTTACACTACCTTTAGCCATTCTGGCCAGTGTGAAGTGATAGCTCATTGTGGTTTGGACTTGCATTTCCCTAACGACTGACGATGTTGAGCATCTGTTCCTGCTTACTGGCTGTTTGAGGATCTTTGAAGGAATGTCTGTTAAAGTCCTTTGGTCTTTTAAGAATTTACTTTTGGTCTTTTATTACTGAGTCATAAGGGTTCTTTATCTATTCTGGATACTAGACCCTTACCAAATACTCAATGTACAAATATTTTCTTCCATTCTGTGGGTTGTCTTTCTTCTGCCTTCTCAAATCTTCTGTTGATTCCCCTCTAGTGAATTACTTTATTTTAGTTTTTGTACCCTTTAACTCCAGAATTTCTATTTGCTTCTTTTTAAAAATTTCTATCTCTTCACTGATATTATCAATTTGGCAAGATAGTGTTCTCCTGGTTTCCTCTAGTTCTTTGTCCGTGGTTCTCTTTATCTCTTGAACACCTTCAAGTTTGTTGATTTAAGAGCCTTATGTCTACTAAGTCCACCAAGTGTGCTTCCTTAGGAACAGTTTCTTTTCATTGCTTTCCTCCCCTGTGAATGGGTCATACTTTCTTATTTCATGGCATGGTTTGTAATTTTTTTGTTCAAAAGCAGACATTTTAAATATTATAATAGGGCAACTCTATAAATCAGGCTCTTGCTCCTCCCCAGGTTTTGTTTTTCCTGCTTGTTGTGGTTGTTTACTTTGTTTAGTGACTTTTCTAAAGCTGGAAATGCCTGGAACCAAAAAGAAGTCTCAGTCATTGCAAGTGGCTTCTGTATATACATTTGGACACGCTTTCAGTGTTCAGCCTGGCGGTTTACAACTCTGTCTTAGCCTTTGCTTTCTGCTTGTGTAGAGCCTGAAGGTCTGTTACAGGTGAAGGCTTAGGGTCTTTTCGAGTCTTTCTTGAGCATACACACAGCCCTGGGCTTATGTATGGCCTTTAGGTTTCCAGGAATATTTTGGAACTTTTGAAAGTCTTTATTCCCCAAAGCATATTTCTTTCCTCCCAAGTTTTTGGTTAGTTGATAGCTTGCCAAGCTATTATCCATTTCCCTAAGCAGCAGCATCTAATACATTTACCTGTAAATATTTGACAAATGCCTCCCTACAACCCTCCCTCCCACCTCCGCCCTGGCAGTTGGCTTATCACTGGGTGAGTTCCAAGTTAGGGTGGATAAAGGCAAATATTTTGAGTCTATCTTCCAGGGAGATACAAGTTTGGTCAAAATAATCAAGCATCATTCTTTGAGAATGAAGTCCATTCATCTCCTCCCAGTACCTGTACATGTACTGGGGATGTGGGCTATTTCTTCAAGGCCATTGCTGAGCTAGGGAGTGAGAGATGGGACCAAGGCAAGTTCTAATAACACAAACTCTCTGTTCTTATTGAGATTCAGCCATTTTTCTTGATTAAGCATTTTCCTGCTTCCTATGAGCTTTTGGTTTGTTCCCAGGATCCCAAAAGTGTTGTTTTTGAGAATTTTGCCAATGCCTTTAAAGAGGGATGACTTTTGGAGCTCTTTACCCTCCATTTACATTGATGACATCCACTTTGCATGTGCTGAATGGTTCTAAATACACAGAGACTTGTTTTGTGGCTCAGATTGTGGTTTACCTGGGCGAAAGGTTCATGTATACTCGTATTAGTCATCTTGGGTTCCTTTAACACAATACCATTGACTGACTGGCTTAAATAACAAACATTTACTTCTCACAGTTCTGCAGTCTGAGAAGTCCAAGATCAAGGGGTTGGCAGATTCAGTTCCTGGTGAGGGCCCCCTTCCTGGACACCTTCTTGGTATGTTCTCATGTGATACAGATCAAGCTCTGGTCTCTATTCCTCTTCTTATAAGGATGCTAATCTCATCGTCAGAGCCCCATCCTCATGACCTCATTTAAACCTAATTACCTTCCAAAGGCCCCACCTTCAGATACCATCACATTGGGGGTTAGAGCTTCAGCATATGAATGTAGGAGGTAAGGACACAAATGTTCAGTCCATAATAGTACTTGAAAAAAATATCTATTCTATTGGGTGGAGTGTTCTGTAACTGTCAATTACATCAAGTTGATTAAAGTGTTATCCAAGTCTCCTATGTATTTATTTTCTTTCTACTTGTTCTATCAATTAACAAAAGTGAGTTTTTGAAATTGCTGCTTGGAACTGTGAATGTGTCTACTTCTCCTTTTAGCTCCATTAGTTTTGCTTCATGTACCTCCATTATATGAGGTATAGAAACCTTTGCAATTATTATGCACTCCTAATTTATTGAGTACCTACTACATGACAAGCATTCTTGCACCTGTTTTCCATACACTAACTCCTTCATTGTTAAAGGTGTGTTCAGTGATCACTACCTGAGTTTTCGAGAGGAGAAGAAAACAGACACACGAAATGGTGATGAGCCTTGCACAAAGTTTTGCATAGTAGGACAAAAATCCAACAAGTTAGACCCCAGAATCCCCAGTTACAACTACTGTGCTATTTTAGATGTGGAGTGGGGATCTGAACTTTGGGCAGTCAGGGTAAGGAATATGATTAGATCGGCTGCTCCCTTGATTTTTTTCGCCTTTTGTTGTCGTTGTTGAACTGGTTCTAATCTTGGCATATCATGCACACCTATCATTGGATAAGAAAACAAAACACGTTTCCTGGCGAAATAGAGGTAATTTAGATTGGAATCAACTTTGAAATTCTATGTTTCTGTTCCTCTCTCCTGGTATGTCTGTGTGACCTGAGAGCTGATTTCTTTCTTGGTGTCCCAGGGTTGTACAAAAGCCGTCTCAGGATGGCTGATGAGAAAAACAGTAAGCATCTTAAATAGACTTTATCGAGTCCATGAAACCTATTGCCAAAGAAGCTCAGTAGTCAGCCCCACTTTCCAATAAAGCTTCCTTCAGGTGCCTCCCCCAAACCCCTTTTTTTCCCTGACAAATCACTTAGAGATAGGGCATTGGACTTTTAAGAAAAAGTAGGGATCTGAGTTTTGGCTTTTCCCACTTACTAACTTTGTGACTTTGGGAAAGTGACTTTAATCTGTAAAAATTGGTCTATTAATAATACCTACAAAAAGGTTTTTTTTTTAATAGTAATACATAAAATGCTACTTAAATGTGGGGTACTATTATAATTATCTCTGTTTATAAATAAAGGAGGCCTGTCTCCTCCAGTATCTACTTGGCAGACTGAGTCAGTACTAATAATTATCAGTTACTGAGTCTCTTCCATGTATCAGGCACTTTTATCTATATAATCTCATCTAGCCCTCATTTAACCCAACAACTTTGTGGAATCTTTTTTGTTATCAGATTATACAGAAGAGGAAATAGAGACTGAGAGGTTACATTACTAACCCGTGCTCATGCCCAGAGTGTATATGGACACCAGGAGACAAATTCGGTCTGTAAGTAAAGCCTCCTTCTTCCATACACCTCCCCGCTCCTCCATCCCTCAAATGATAGAGGAGGTCTCCTACACTGTCCAAGTACAGCCCTGCAGGTTATGCATTGAACTCCAGAGAGGGTCTTTTTTTCATAGATTTCAGTGTGAATGGTGCCCCCCACGGAGGTATGCCATTCACACCTTGGAGACATGTATAAGGAGGCCCTGAAGCAGCTGATGTGTTTTATTCAGAAAGGAGAGAATGTTTTGATGATGGCCACATCCTCACCCCTGCATTCTTCCTTGTAATCATTCTTGGAGGTGCTTTCCACGCTTTTATGATTCTGAGTAAATGACCTGAAGGGACTTGGCTGCACCACCTCTTGCCATGTGGTGTGACTTTCTCAACATGATGGTAATGGATATGCCTGCATTTGTACACTTTGGGTATTTACCTTCCATGTGCCCCTACATGCCTGCCACCTTCCAAAAAACTGCTGTGAAAGAAATCGCCTGGCTGGATTTGGCAGTATGATGCTAAACCACAAGCAAGGGTAAGCTATTTCCTTTGAATTCATCGGAGATTTCCTTCAGGTACTCATGTGTGCTTAAGTGACTATAGTCTGAAAGGCAGTCTTCCATGAAATGAACAGTTTCTTGTCTCTTTTTCCAGAAAGTTGCTCTGTGCCTTTGGCTGTGAGAAATGGCTTTATCCATACATGAGTGAACATATGAGTTTAGGGATAAGTTAGAGGACATGAGTAGTCTTCACTTGGGTATGTTTTCTTCTTCTCTAGGCCAGCTTCTCAAGTGCTATGGTCCCCAGAGATCTTTCCCTACTGCTAAGCTTTAACGAAGTGTTTGCACTCATGGAGCCGGAGGCAGGAGAAACACTGTCAGTGGATTTGAGAAAGGTTTGTGATCTGGGCTGGACCCAGCTAATGATTTCATTTCATTACTTCAGTAAGAGTAACAAGAAGATTATTATTCTCCCTTACATTCACATGGGGTTTTACAGAATGCTTTCACAGTCAGAAGCTGCAATCTATGTTATGACCTTGTGAAGTTGGACAGATAGATAATTTTATGTCATACAAAAGGGGAATCTGGAATATGAGGCTAAAGATGTTAAACAAAACATCCAAGTTCAAAAATCAAATAAAAATCTAAACTCTGGGCTTTCCTTCCCAGGATGCCCATAGCAATCAATGAATCCATTTAAAGGTCATGGAGACCTAAATCCTTTGCTTTTCTCAATTCCTAAACCCGAAGATTTACTGCAACAATGTGGAGAACATTAAAAACCTCCCAAATTATAGCGATTTTAAACTAAATAGAGTTGGGTCCATATTCCAGTAGAATAAATCCATATTTTTTATAAATTGACTCATCCAGAAATAGCCCTTTAAAGATGTAATCCTTTATTTCATCTACAAGTGCCAACATAAACAGCAAGGGGAAGAACTCCAATTGCTGCCTACTAAGAGTTGCTTCAATAAGAACTACCCGAGACCAGGCAGTATTTAATAGCCCAATGTAAGTATGCAGCCCCTGTTGCCCTACAGAGCTGTAAGGAGGTAGAGCATGGATAGCCCAGCTGATTGTCATCCAGCCAGATTATGATGCTATCTCCATTCTCAGAGACTTGGAAATAACTTTATGCTTTTAGAAATCTATGTTTACACTCGGCAAGTTATACCCACAGGCGCCATGACAGTTTCTAGGCTGACCATAAAAGGTCAAAAAGTGGGCAGGGTCCCATTCCTGGAAATCCTCACCCCTTCCCCAACATAGTTGGAATAATTCTCCTTCACCTTAGCATATGAAATTACCGAGCTCATAAAAGCCAACAACCCTGCATCTTGTGGTAGCTCTCTCTCCTGCCTTCTGGGACAGCCTGCACTCTATGGAGTGTGTATCTCCCTGAATAAACTTAACTTTCCCTTAACTATGCCTCAATCTTGAATTCTTTCCTGCATGAGACAAGAACCTATTCTATGGAGACATCTCCTGTGAAAGAAATTGAGTGTGCCTTGAAGTTCAAGTTCTACTGGAAATCGAATCTTCCACAATTTTGGTTCTAACCAGTTTGTCCTGTCCTCAATTGCTGTGTCATTCCTTCAGTGGTTGTGCCCTGCCCTCTTCCCTCCTGGCTCAGAAGGGCAACTATTATTTCAGAAAATGAAAATATCTTTTGATTCAATGGAAGCTGGTGCTGACCCACTGCTCAGTGGGGAGTTTCACAAAGAGATCAGCCTAGACCAAGATTGGAGCAGGTTGGAATGAGAGATAAAATTTAGAAAAATGGGAGAGTTAAGGTTTGTGATTCCAAATTTCCTTGTGTGGTTTGACATGGTTCCAAAAACTTCTTCCAAGTGAAATACCAAAGCAATAGTTCCAGCTCCCTTGAGAGCAAACACCTTTTTAAAATCTTAGCTGGTGGGGAGTTTGACATGTAACACATGCAGACATGTTCCCTCTGAATAACCAGAAACAGCAAAATAGACAAGAATGGGAGAGTGGAATATGGTGTTAGAAACTCTTTGTTGGAGGTAAATGCTTGAACATGTATCTATTCTAGGGTGATACTTTACAAATTTTCTCTCTTGTCTTAACTGAAATTTCATGTGGACATGTAATACAAAATATATAGAGAAAGCTGGAGCTGTTATGGTGGAATGGGAGGTTCTTACATGGAGTCTGCTTGATCTGCCACCCACACATGTCCTCTGGGGAACATCTCAAGCACTTAAGATCTCTAAGGAACACAGTACAACGCCAGTGGGCTGGGGAATTTCTAGAATTTCTTTGTGGGGAATGAGGTGCTTGCTCTGTGGCAATTGCTAGAGGAGGCCAGGAAGAAAAGACTGGACTCTGAACTCTTTGATGGGAAGGATCCTAACTTACTCATTTCTGCATTATTGATGACAACCCCAGGACTTGGCTCATGCATGGCAGATACTAATTAATTTTGCAGTTTGTTAAATAAATGACTGTACTTTAAGAAATCTGTATTTGAGTGACAAAAGTACCTAAAACCAAGTGAGACCAGAAAAGTAAATATATTAAGGAGAATGAATGTGGACCTTATCTGACTCGATGTCCTCATAATTGCCTACCTGGAGCGGTACCTCTTACTATTTGGTTCTAATGAGGAATGAAATATGTTAACACTAATGAATCTCCGAGCATAATGAAACTTTACCCTGATGTGTTTGTCAGATCTAGTTCATATGCATTCTAGAAGTTGGATTTAAGAACGATGGCTCTCAGATTTTTGAATGCATAAGAATCACTCCAGGAAACTGCAGAAAACAGATTCCTGGGTTATGCTTACAGGGAAGCAAAACTTGCCATCTGAAAATGTCTCTATGGTTTGTAGATTATTACATACTGAGAACGCTCAGGTTGAAAAGACACAGGAAAAAACTTTGCCTTCCCTCTAAATGCCTAAAAAAATTTAGATAGAAGGTCTGTTATAGGAGTAGAGCTATCACCAGAGATAATCGCAAGATTATGGACTCCGTGTGGTGGGGCGAACAGAGCCTGGAGATCAGAGTCCACTCTGTGTCCCATTATCTCTGCAGGTCCAGCAAACATTTGTTTACCAAACATTTGCTTTTCCATCCCGATATGAATTGCCATATTCCCCTCTGGCATCCCAGACCACTACCCCCAACATCCCCTTTTGTCTTTAGCTGAAGATGGTATTCAAAGTGAACGTTTCAGCCATTTTTTTTAGCTACTCAGTTTTCCTGGGTCTCTCCCATTTATACATGTTATTAAACTTTCTTTGATTTTCTCCTGTTAATCTGTCTCATGTCAGTTTAATTTTCAGACCAGCAGAAGAACCTAGATGGGTAGAGGATAGTTTCCTCCTCCCAGACATGCTCTAGGTGTTCTGATTTAGCAGGTGTAGGGTAGGGACTAGGAGTCCTTCTACCAGTGGTTCACAGGCCACAGCATAAGAAACCCTGGCGGCCCTGGATGAAAGGTGCAGGAGATGAAAGGTAATTGCTTGTTCTTGGAGGTGACAACCACTTTTCAAAGATTTTGTTTCCAGATAGTAACTTTTACCTTGCAGGCTTTCCAGGTCCCCACCTGCAGTGGGACTGCAGGGGCGGAGGCCTGGGAAGATGACCCCAACTGCAGCTGTAGTGTGGATTTGCTCTTTTGACACATTTCTATTAAAAGCCTGGAATAGCCCCAAAAGTATCAAGTGGTGATCGGAATGTGTTCAAAATAATGTGGAAAGCATATCAGAACAACACAGTGCAAATCTCTACAATCACATTCTTTCAAAGAAAACCATATTATTAGCAGGGTCCATTCAAATCTACCAGCAGGACAAAATGGAAAAACTAAATTCCTTTGCGATTACGATATTTTCCTAGTCGCTAAATATTATGACTCTAAAGGCCTGGCTTTTAGATGGTAATAACAAGTGACATTTGTACATAATGCACGTTTACAAAGGCTTTTTCTAATCAACTAGTCCACAAAGAAGCCTTGAGAGATTGGTGTGGCAGATTTGATTTCAGAATATTAAGTCATTTTTTAAAACAAAGGAGCATCATCTTAAATGATGTTGGTTCCATAATTAGTTCCAATGTAAAAAAAAAGGTTTTTTTAATGCCTTAGAGGATAGTTGAAATAACATATAGCAGACAAAAGCCTCTGAGGGCAGGTTGGAAAGGAAACTATTGCACCCCCACCCCATCTCCAGAATGTCTGAAGCAACAATGCAACTTCACAGGAGGTGTAAGTCAGTCCCATTATGTCTCAATGATCTGTTATGGTATCCTTGTTTCAACAAAATACTGAACAATCAGTCCTTTACAGTTAAAATATCTCTAGATTACTGATGAAGTCTGTTATCCCAGCTGTCTCTCAGTCTTGTCAGCTCTTACTCAGAAATAGCCGAATGGGAAAAACCACAACAAAATTCCTTACAATATGTAAACATGATTTGCAAACATTTCTAAGGAAACTGAGGATGCCTGCCAAGAAGGCTTTTAATACTTCATGAGTGTTCTCTTACAGAACAGTGTTTTTCAGACTTTTGGGAACATTTGTCTCCCTTTCAATTAACATTAAAAACCTTCACATTTCTTCTTGCCTCCTTGCCTCCTTTCCTCCTTTGAGAATCATTCTTTTTTATGGATGAAATCTTCTGTTAACAGGGATCCTCAAAAGTAATCTTCTGCAAGTGGGGAATATAATAAGGCTGTGTGATAAAGAGCTCTGGAATAGAAGTTTATATATAGCCTTGTACAGTGCACCTCCCTTCTGGTCCTTTGCATTTTTCTTTTATAAACCTCAATTTCTAACTCCCTTCCAGCTCTAATGTATTATAATATGCCATTGGAAATATGACAAAGTTGTAAATTGTGATCATGACTTATGGGAAATACAGAGTAGCTGGCTTGTTTCCCAGTCAGATGATTTTCTCAGAGGGGACCCTGCAGAGCAAGAATGCTTCTTGGGAAGGAGGGGAGAAAGTACCACGATGATCCGTGCTAGCCCATTATCTAGATGAGACCTGGTGTGGGAAACATGGACGCAAGTGTCAGGGAGGAATAAATTTCCCTCTACCCTTCTAGGTTCTTCTGGCTGGTCTAAGAATGAAATTGACAAAAGGCAGATTAACAGGAGAAAATGAAACAAAATTTAATAACACGTATACATGGGAGAGACCCAGGAAAACTGAGTAACTCACCAAAAGGGCTGAAACCCTCACTGTAAATATCATTTTCAGCTAAAGGCAAAAGGGTATGTTGGGGCAGTGGTTTGGGACATCAAAGGGGAGAAAGGCAGTTCATATAGAGATGGGAAAGCAAATGTTTGGTACACAAATGTTTACTGGGCCATGCAGAGACAGTGGGACACTGAGCGGACACTGATCTGGGCCCTGCTGGGTCTCCCCTTACACCTAGCCGGTATTCTTTGCAGGTGTCTTTGGTGATAGCTCTATTCCAGGAACAGGCCCTCTGTCTTAATGTTTTTTAGGGAGATAACGGGAAGGTCAAAGTCTTGTCCTGAGTCTTTTGGGCTTTGATCGTTTTCAGCTTGAAACAATTCACCTGCCAGAGACACTTTGGGGTGGCAAGTTTTGCTCCGCTATAGTCCTGCCAGTTGAGTTGACAAATTGTTTTATGTCTCCTTGAACCAGTCTCTTAGTCCTGATCATAGGTCAGGCCAGTTAAATTCTTTTCAGGAGGCTGTGGTGCAGGGGGACTTTCAAAGTCAGGTCTATAAGGTACAAGTTATCAGGTATTTAATAAGAGGCATTTCTATGGAGACAAAAGGAAAACAAAGGTTAATGATTAGAGCAAATTATAAACCCAGTGTTTTGAGTCCTGAAAGCTGACAGTAGAGAAGACTTGTAGATGTCAGAGTTGAAACATCTTTTGCAGTTTGAAATGTCTCTGATGAGGCCATTAGGTGTTTAGGTAAACTTTCTGAGTTGCTTATGCAGCCAGCAGGCACAAGGGTGTCTAAACATGGGCTATTGTGATGTCTCTTAAGTTTATTCCAAATTGTTTGGCTTCAGTTTACAAGGCTTCAGGAAAAGGACACCTTCAGTTCTTAATGATTCCAAGTCAAAAGTGGGAAAAAACCTGAGAATGTTAGTTTGGAGAGTTGGAGCCAAATATTTGAGGAAACTAGAATAAGTCGGGATCCAGTCCATTTTATAAGTGAAAAAGCAAAACCTCAAAGACAACATAACCAGAATCTAATATTCACAAATGTGTATTATAGTTTTTACTGAAATAAAATTTTTTCCTTCTAAAATCACCCTCATTTCTATCAAAGACAGTCAAATTAAGACTAATTTATTTGCAAAATAAGTTGTTTCATTAAACTTGGCATGATTGTTTACATAAGTCCAGTAAGAATAGCAATTAACCCTGTAGGCTTTTTAAATTATGCTTCACTGGAACTTTTCATAGTCTTCAGATTGAACTTTTTATTTTATTTTATTTTACTTTTTTTCTTCCAGTTTTATTGAGGTATGATTGACATACAGCACTGTATATGTTTAACGTGTACAGCGTAATGATTTGACTTACCTACATCATGAGATGGTTCTCAGGGTAAGTTTAGTCAACATCCATCATCTCATATAGATATAAAATTAAAGAAATGGAAAAAAAATTTTCTCTCTGTAATGAGAACTCTTAGAATTTACTCTCTAAACAACTTTCATATATATAACATACAGCAGTGTTAATTATATTTATCATGATATATATTACATCCCTAGTACTTATTTATCTTATGACTGGAAGTTTGTACCTTTTGACTGCCTGCATCCATTTCCCCTCCTCCCATCTCCCACCTCCAGTAACCGCAAATTTGATTTCTTTTTCTATGAGTTTGTTTGTTTTTGTAGTATAATTGACCTACAGCATTATGTCGTTTCCTGTTACACAACGTGGTCATTATATATTTCTATACATCTCAGAGTGATCAGCATAGTAAGTCTAGTTAAGATAAGTCACCATACAAAGATATTACATAGTTATTGATTATATTCTCCACAGTGTTCATTTCATACCTGAAACTCACTTATTTTGCAACTGGAAGTTTGTACCTCTTAATCTCCCTCACCTATTTATTTTCTCCCCCACTCCCCTCCCCTCTGGCAACCACCTGTTTATTCTCTGTATCTAAAGCTCTGTTTCTGTTTTGTTATATTTGTTCACTTGTTTTGTGTTTTAGATTCCATATATAAGTGAAATCATTACAGTATTTGTCTTCTTCTGCCTGACTTATTTCACTTAGCATAATACTCTCTAGGTCCATCAGTGTTGTCACAAATGGTGGATTGAACTTTTAAATGCCTCTTGAAGCCAGGAAGCCATGTCAAGGAATTTTCACTCGATTCATCTTTTATACCTATAGATTTGGATAAATTCCTCTCCTCCTGAGGTCCTCAAAATATCCTGAGGTTCTTTTGCCTGCCAGGAAGTTACCTTCCTTATGCACCTGGTAAGGCTGCTAGAAACCCTGTAAGCAAGGTACCAGGTTGATCTTCCAAGAAACTGTATGGCTCCATAAAGTCAATCTTATATCTGAGTCTATGCCTGTCTTTCTCAAATAGGACCTTTCAGTCAAAGCCTTGGTCCTATAACCCATGTTCCCAATTGTGTCCTGTTATAAGGAGAACAGATTCTTAGCAAACTCATACGTAAATAACTATATTGCCACAAAAATAAGAATATTCACTAGGATTTCTAGCTTCTGGAGGGATCAGGTAAGGAGAAAAAAAGATTGTTTCAGTTCTGCTTACAAAAATATAATTTACCAAATTGCTATTAAATCATCAGATGAGAGGAAAAATTTCCTTAATCTGGAAAACAAAGATTAAAAAGTCAGTAATATTTTAGACAAAAAGTCATAAAATTGTAATCACATTTCATCAGTTCTTTCAATCCCACGAAATTAATTCTTGTTGATCTTGATCTTTTGTTAGCTGGTTTATGAAGCCATCAGGTTTTTCATTGAGTTTTGTAATTTCCTACGCAGTTCAGTGGTATGATCTGAAAGTTATTAGAAACCTGTTTGTCAAAAAGTATTTTCTATGGCTCTTCCTGAAGATGAAGCATTTTTTTCAAAAGCATCAGAGTAAAGCAGTAACTGTCTATAAATGACAAAAGACAATATCACGGTAAAAGTTCTGATTACAGTGCAATTGACAAGGAAATTTGATTATCTCTGTAACACACAACACTTTAAAAAAATAACTAGAAATATGACTGATAACATTATACTAGGACATATCCAAATTTGGGGAATCTCATACAATTTCTAGAACATTTATATTAATAACATTTACCAATACAATATAACTTAAGGTTTATCGTCACTCATTTGACAATGCTTCATGTGCAATTTAACATACCAAATAAGCCTAATTATTTAAAATCTCTCTTTGAGACACTTCAGGGGCCCTCTGAAATATCCTAAAGTTAACTAGAGGTCAAAAGGACTTTGTTTAGGATTTTATTTGGGAGTTTGTCAAAGATATTGAAAGATTTAAAAACTCTTGGTCAAGTAGTATCATAGGTCATTGTGAAAGAGTACTTACTCACTGAACCAAAGTGACAATAAAAGATTTCAGAAGCAAGTACAGAAAGTTCAACTGATTGCTTAAAAGGTAAAGAAAATTTATAATCTGTTATCAAAGCAGATCAATATTGCAAGAAAACTTTGTCCTCTTAACAGAGAAAGAAAACCAAATTCTAGTTTTGTACCAACTGAGTTTTAATATTAAAATTCATTCATCTCTTTATAGGACAGAATTACTTTCTTTTTTCTTAAGAAAATACCTTTCCTTTCCTTATACTTTTTTTCCTTGCACATGAAGGTTTTTTCCTTATTAATTTTAGTAGTTTTAATACATATAATAATTAGAGCTTTTAACCCTTAGGAACCTTAATTTCTAGTGAAAACTAAGCAAGCAGTTGTGAACTGTTTGTTACACCTATATTTCTTGATTGGCAAACTTATGAATACATGTCATAATTTCTAGAAACATACCCTCATAGCATAAATGTTTTCAGTGTGTTATATGACATGTTTCTAATAGACCTAAATATGTTTAGTTTTTCTGTAGTGAGAAGACAAAAGTAGGTAAATTCAGATTTTTTTTTAACAATTAATGTTTTAGTATTTTATCTTATTTGGAAATGGTCTAGACATTCAATAATGCTCATCATTTAAATTAACTTAGCAAAACTCTGAAGTTTTAAGTTACCAAAAAGATTTGGAGAAACTTTTTAAGTAGACACACTATAAAACATAATTATTTGTAAGGAGTTTACCTAAAAAGTCTTAGCCCATTTACTTAGCCCATCTAACTAAATCACTTGTTCCCAACAATTATGTTTTGATTACCCATGAAAACTTCAGGAGACATTAGACAAAAATCAACCATATCTCAAGCTATTTTTCTTGCTGGCAAATTTTGGAAGAGATAACATGATCTTACTTGCCTAAACCCAGGTACAATAGAAGTATTCAACTTAATGTTGATAACTCTAAAGTCATGTCTGTATTAATTAAACCAGTAACTTTAAAATTGCTTTTACTTACTAAAGATCATCCTAGGTCACATGAACTTGAAAACCGGTTGGATTTGTTTCTGTTACATTTAGAAGTACTTAATACATAAGTGTGTACTTTTAAGCCAATTAAACAGAGCTCTTCTACAAATTAATTTTGGTAATATTTTCTAGAGGTAGAAAAAAGCCAGATCTATGATGTACCCACCTTTACAACCAGAGATCTCATAGCTTTCATTTAAAAAGTTTAGTCATTAATCAGGTATAACAATATCAAACTCACTAGTTTATAAATAACAAGTTTGCTAACTAAGCTAAGGCTTTTTGCTATTTGTGGGAAAGGCTTTTAAGATTTGTATTTGTCCTTGACAAATCCTTAAGGAAGCTGTGAATTAGATTTTGGGGTGAGGGCTCCTTTCCAGCAGTTTGTACTTTTCAAAAGGCCTCTTCTCTTTTTTTTTTAATCCCTTTGGTTTCAGGTTCTATCTGATTGAATCAACCTGGCTCAGTCTTAGGCCATTGTGGCCTGTGTTTACTTTTCTGATTTTGTAAATATTTGCAAGACAAAGACAGTTGCTTTCCATACCCAAAAGAACTGGATTGCTGCCTAATTTATACCCCAAACCTGACCTGCTCATCCAACCACAATTTCTTTAATCTGGTTCTTTATATCAGCAAGAAAATTTTCAACTAAAATGGAAACTGAAAGACTTCTATGTTCTAGAATTTCAGGGTTCATTGTATCATGCCTTCAAAAAACCTGCACAAGGCTTTCAACAAAGACCCTGTCACTGAGCATACAGGTCAACCGGAGACCCCAAATTCTCCAATACTGCTTCTATTGGCCCTCCTAGAAGTAAGCTGTTTCAGAGGCAAAGAGCGAGATAATGCCACCAGGCCAGGGAACTGGATTGTGCTGGCAGGAGAGTAGTGGCCCTGCCTGGGGGTCCTGCTGGTCTTTTTTATGGGGCTTCCCACCTCAGGTGAGCTGTGCCTCAGTTCCCTGGGTTAACTTCTTTCTCTGATCTCTGAATCTGGGATTTGCAGACTGGAAATGTGGCTACCGGTGGCTTTTGTGGGGCCTTGCCTGTTGCAGGTGTGACCTCACAGGTGTGGGCTGTGGGTCCAGGAGGCTCTGTCTTGTCCCAGGGGTACTTCTTCATCCTGAAGGTGACGTGGTCATCACCAAGTCACAGACTAGTTAACATCTCCTTTGATGCCTATGTCGGACGGAGCAAGGCCTTGCTGAGGACAAGAATCAGCCTGAGACATGGTGTTAAGCTCGCTCCTCTTGGGCTGGCCTGACGTAGGGGTTGGCTGCCCAGGCCTGAGTCTGGGGACCACGGTCACTCTGGGTCCTCCACAACCTACAGTCAAGCTCCCGTCGGACCCCCAGCCCCTCGAAGCCTCTCTTCCTATGTGCTGGGGGTGAGGGGTTCTAATTTCAATCTCCCTCCCTTTTTATTTTCACATTCATTTAAAATTAAAGTTATGTTTCTGGGCTGTATGCTCTGTAGGTGTTGCCTGCTTTAATTCCCCCAGCTCCCTCTGAGAGGGGCACTTGCACTTTGCACATTTAGCCAGTTCAGAAGCAGGCTTATCAAGGTTCATACCTTATTCTGCCATCTGTGCCCCTGCTCTGGCTGGTTCTTCAGCTTTGGCAAATTACTCCCTCCTTTTTCCCATTGAAACTCATCCTGTAAGCCCGTCAAATATTCAGCCTCTTCCATAAGGTCACCCCTGATAACCTTAGGCAGTATTTGCCTTCCCACCTGCTTCCCCCGCCTCATCATAAACACTACTCCTTGATGACAGCTTGCTTCTTAATACGGGGGGTCTTTGTTTTACAGCCACTTGCGGGTTGTTCAACCAAGTGGCCCCTTTGGAACTGTGGCTTGTCCTTTTCATGTCTCCCCTCCTTCCTGCCTCCCCCATCAACCTTGCTTTCACAAAGTTTCATAAGATTGATTTTCAGCCTGTCATGAAATGCAAAAGCTCTTCTAGACCATTGCATTAAAAGTTATACACAGAGAGTAAAGCCTAATTTACTTGAGCTCCCCTAAAATTTTAACCCTGAAATAATTTTCTTAGCAAATCCAGTTCACCTCTACTACGAACTGCAAAGCAACTCAAACTGTGAATTTTGAAGTTGTTCAATGCTGTATTTTTAGATGCTTGCATTGGTGTTTCCAATCCAGGTTGAAGCCGCCTTCCCTATAACTGGGCTATGAAGTTCATGCAGGGAAGGACCATGTCTGACATCTTCACCACTGAATCTCCAGTGACTTGTATAGAATGAGTGAATATAGCCACTTGAACTCCCATAGAAAGATTCTATTCTCAGATCAGTCTAATCCTGATTAATCCAATCCCAGCCTGCCTTCCTTGACACAGCGTGGCTGTTTATCACATATGCTTAGCCTCCTCAACCTGCTTTGAAATTTCTATTTCCCCTCTTCACCCTCTGTCATGGCACTCATCACATCCTGCCTTGTGCTGCAGTGATTTGTGTACATTTAGCATCTCTTCTTTAGATCTATCAACACCTCAAAGGCAGTATTTGTATTTCAGTGGACTGCTGTTCCCACTCTAGTCCTCAGTACCTAGCAAGTATGAAAGTATGTTTTCATGTGTTTCATTCACCAAATGAGCACCAATCGTGTGCCAGAGACTTTCAAGCATTGGGAGGTAGTTATGAGTAAACAAACATCCCAGTCCTCCAGGAACTTCCGTTATAGTGGGAGAGACAGATGATAACCAGGATGCACAGTATGTTTGAGATTTCTGGGTGCTTAGGGGAATCATAAAGCAAGGAAAGAGTAGAGGCCACGTTGGCCAGTATGGCAGTGGGGACTGTCACACAGTTTTATCTAGGGTGGCCAGGGAAGGCTTCACTAAGAAGGTGACATTTAAATAGTAGCCTAGAAGAAGTGAGTGGGTCATGGACCGAACTGGAGGGAATCCCAGGGATAGGGATTCCCAGGGGTAATGGCTTGAGATTCTCACATGCTTAGAGCTCATGAGGAACAGAAAAGCTAAAGTGGAGTGAGTGGCAGGGAGTTTCTAGGAGAGGAGGTCAGGGAGGCCCGATCGTGTAGATCCTGGCAGGCTATTGTGAGGACTCTAGACTTCATCCTCCCTTGGAGAGCCATGGGAGAAGTTTGTCTAGAGGAGTGGTGTGTTCTGACTCACATGCTTGCTCTGGCTGCTGTGAGGAGAAGAGACTACAGAGGCAAGTTTGGAACTGAGTAGAGAGTAGAAGTCAAAATGATCAGCTGAGAGTGAAGACAATGGGAGAGGGTCTGAAAGTCTGAGGAAAGAGGAAAGGGAATCAAATAACCATCGAAGAGAGTGGAGAAATAGATGAATTAGGGGAAAAATGACTGCCAAGCAACATTAAGTTCCCATTTGAGGTTAGAGGTCATGAATTTAAAGCATGGCCATCAGCGCAATTGTGTCTTCTTCTCCAGTCCAAGTATTTGTCTGGGAACAGGTGCAAAATAGGTGGAGATTTGGATTGAACAGAACTTGGGGCTCTGTGAAGCAACTACATCAAACTATAGAGACTGAGGAAGATGAGGGAGAAACCAAGGGGATGGTTATAATAACTGACCATGGCTTTTTGCCTGGGGAAGGAGGAGAGTGAAACTATGACTGGGTGAGGCTATTGAACAGTGGGAAGGATTGGATTATAGGTCTTGGTGGAGGTCAAATGACTGGTGGAGCTGGGGTTTTAGGAAGAGTTAGGTGCAAAAATAAACAGTGGGATGGTCAAAAAAAATTGGCATACTTGAAATTAGATTCTGGTGGGAAAGCAGTGATTGGTAATGATGATGTCTAGGTTATGACTATGGAAGTAAGTGACTAAGGTAGTGTGTGGGCAAGATTATTGAAGGACAGAAAGTCATGAAATTCAGAAATCAGAGAATTGAAGGATAATTTTTTTTTTTTTTTGGTGGAGATTTGGAGAGGATGACAGTGAGCCAGGAGCTAAAATCTTCACGGAAGGAGAAAGAGTGTCCCAGGGATCTTTAGGTAACCAACAACTACAGGATGGTATAATCTGATGACATGAGAATCAAAGGTAGGTGATTTTAGGGAGGAAGGGGAGAAGACGGTTTCAAGTAGCGTTAAAGAGCAAGGAAGGCGTCTACTCACCCATCTTCAGATCCAGGACACATGGTCGGGAGGGTGGCATTTAAGAGGGTTGTAGGGGAGGAAGTATTCTCAGGAGAGAGCCAGATTTTAAATGAAACTTAATTTAAGTACCATCAGTTACAGTGTGTCAATTTCTGGTGCACAGCACAATGTCCCTGTCATGTATATACATACATATGTTCGTTTTCATTTTTTTTTCATTAAAGGTTATTGCAAGATGAACATAGTTCCCTGTGATATACAGCAGAAACTTTTTAAAAAGCTATTTTTATGTGTAGTGGCTAACATTTGTAAATCTCAAACTCCCAAATTTACTCCCAAATTTATTTACCCCCTTTCCCCTGGTAACCATAAGATTGTTTACTATGTCTGCGAGTCTGTTTCTGTTGTGTAGATGAGTTCATAGTGTCCTTTCTCTCTCTCTTTTTTTTTTTTAGATTACACGTATGAGTTATATCGTACGATTTTTTTTCTTTCTCTTTCTGGCTGTACTTAGAATTACGATCTCTAGGTCCATCCATATTGCTGCAAATGGCATTATTTTATTCTTTTTTATGTGGTGAGAGCCAGGTTTCAGTTAGGACATGGAGGTGAATGGAATCCTCACCAAAAAAGAATGCGGATAAAGGAGATTTTGCTGATGATGGACGATAAGACCAGCAGGTGATTTTCATTTTGGTTTATAGGGGATAGAGAGGGGCAGGAGATGGGGTCAGAATAGGTGGTAGGTTTTTGAGAGCAGCATCTGGAAGACAAGAGTGTCTTTTGGATCATCCCTAAAATTCTTTTTGCAACAAACCATTTGGCCCTGTTTTGTTCAGTGTCTCCTGCCCTCTGTATACCAAGCTAGAACCTCAATCTTCATATTAATAACATAACCATAAGAAAAAGCATGAAGGATTCAAGATCCAGAAGTTCTATAATGAGTGGGGTTGGGGAGAGGAATTTATAGAGGTTGCATTCATGTTCCAAATGCAAGCCTTATTTACCACCATTTTCTCTGTAAAAATACACATAAAATAATGACAAGACATTAAAAATCTATGGAAAATGTCACTCCTCCAAAAAGTAAATCATGAACTTCAAACCAAGCTAAATAAAAATGGGTTTCTGACAAAGTTGTGTCTGAGTTATAAAAATGTCAGCTGAAGTTGGCCTGCCTCTACATCATCCCCTATTTGTTGTGAAATGTGACAAATGCTCCCAAAACATTTCCCCAAGAGCAGAGGCTAGGTTGTGAGCATGGATTACAGCCAGCTCCTGAAGACAGCAGAAAAGCACAATCTGGAGTGGCCAAGCCGGGCTCGCCCGTGGCCAGTCTTGCGCTGTCTCCTTACTTTGTCCCTGTGTGGTTGGAGCCTGGAGCAGACAAGACCAGCTTGTGTGTCCTTCCAGCTCCCTTTGCGTGCCCTCTCCTTTCTTCTTCCCACATACACATTCTCTCTGTGTGGGTGTCTCCCTAGGGTCCTTCCGTGGGCATTGGCTCCCAGAACAGTTCAGTTGGATCTAGGTTATCTGAACCAGGTTCTCCACCAGTGTCAACAGCACCCCCTGTTGAGGACTTTAGCTATGTCCTCAGCAGAAGCAAGTTGGGGAAGGCATCATGGAGCTGGGCAAGGGATCCCAATTCTACTCACTCTGAGCAAATTTCCCTGGGCTCTGATCTGAGGTTCCTTCTCTGAGATTTGAGATTCCCTTTCCTGACTGTTTGTTCAGAGTTGACTCTGCTGTCTCCTTGGCTCCTGCACCATCTTCCCCTCAACTCACCTTGGTGTGGATGTGTGGGTGTGTGGGTGTGTGGGTGTGCATGCTCTACCTGACCCAAAGCTTGAGGGTAAAGTGCTGACAGCTTTCCCCATGTCATCTTCATATTCCTTCCATCGGGGAAACACATGAGACAGGTAGCAATGTGAATGAAGCCTGAGCCAGGACCCTTCTGTACCTCACTGCGAACTGGCAGTGTCTTAGTCTTCAAGCTGCTATAACTAGATACCATGACTGCTGGCCTGTGAACAACAGAAACTGATCTGTCACAGTTCTGGAGGCTGGAAAGTCCAAGATCAAGGCACCAGCACGGCTGAGTGAGAGCCCTGCTCCTGGGTCACAGTCTGTGCCTTCTCGCTGTGTTCTCACGTGGCGGAAGGGGCCAGGGTTCTCCATGAGGTATTTTTATGAGAACGCTAATCCCATTCACGAGGGCGCATGAGCTAACAACCCCTCAAAGGCCCCGCCTCTTAATACCATCATCTTCAAAGGGTTAGGATTTCAACAAGTAAATTTGGAGGTGGGAATATAAACATTCAGATGATTGCAGGCAGCATTTAATCTAGAGTTTTCTGGAAAGATATTCTGTTTGTTCTTGGAGTAGATCTCAGATTTTGGTCAGAGACTAGTCTTCTTCCACATTCCTCACCCCGGAGAATCAAGCCTTCTTAGGGAGGTGAAAAAATGAGTTTGGAGAGTCATGACCATGGTGGTAAGTGACTCATTTTATGTGGCTTCTCAGAAGTGACTACTGTGACTACTGTTCAGTCAGAAAATTCATCTTGGCTATTCCAGGTGTTCATGGAAGATACAGTGAAGACCATGATAGGTTTATGAAAATGAGACCATTCTGAGTTGAAGAGCAAGGTTCTTCTCATCCTACTGCTTCTCAGTGAATAAAATCACAAGCCACACATCTCTCCCAGACTACAAGAGGAATTAGAATGAATTTAACAGAATCAGCAAAATTGAGTTCCTTTCTTTTAGCCCCATTTTTAAGGAAAGATGTGTACAGAAAGTAGTTCCAAATACATAGACTTATAAGAGGAGAATTTTGCCTCAGTCTTCATTGAATATTGTTGAAAACAT
Organism: Vicugna pacos; assembly: GCF_048564905.1. Lineage (NCBI taxonomy): Eukaryota > Metazoa > Chordata > Mammalia > Artiodactyla > Camelidae > Vicugna > Vicugna pacos. The sequence goes on along the minus strand of NC_132997.1, from coordinate 68,166,059 downwards.
TTGACTGAATGTTGTCCTTAGATTCCTAATGAGGTCTGCATTCCTGTGCCCCTTTTATTAATTTGCTTTTCTGGGTTGTATTACTGCAGAGCAGTCAACAACCCTGGAATGTATTCATCATGAATAAGGCACAGACCTCATTTCATGATAAACAACAAATGCACAATTTCATCACACTTGGCATTCCCCAGGCAAATGAAAAGATTTCATGACTTGTTGACATTCCTGTGACTTTTCTTTTTCCAGAAATTATTCCAGCTGGTTTCTGCATGAAAGTCAGGGGGTATATTGGCTGACTTTAAAGCTCTTGATTATTAGTTTTGAGAACTAGTAAAAATAGCTAATACTGATTCAGCACTCACTGTATGCTAGGGAGGTTGCCAAATACTTTAGTATAACATGTTATAATATTTAATCCTGACAGCTGTTGGGGAAGTTACTATTAATCTCATCTTTGTTTTGGAAGTGAGGAAAACTGAAGCTTGAGAATTTTACTCAGCCCACTCAGTGCCACATGGCCAGTAAAGGGCCAGCACCATGATTCAAATCCATATAGACTGCATTCCGGCCCACCTATCTATATTCTCTACTGCTGTTATGTGGTGTTATTTTCAACTGAGGCTACCTTTAATCCGAGGTTAATCTTCTAGTGCGAGATGAGTAGATTTGGGACAAAGTATTACTTACTATTAGGTCAAGCATAGAAAAAGAAATCTCATCTTTAACTTTCAAAGTTGCAACTGCTAGATTTCAACCCTTGCTGAGGAAAAACCACGCTCCAGCTAGTCATACATAATTGAGGGTCAGGAGGTCATAAAGTTCAAAGGTGAATAAGGCAGAGTACTTGTTGGATCATATATAATCTGCAAAAATCCTGGATCACTATGCTGTACACCTGAAACTAACACAGTCTTGTAAATCAATTGAAGTGATGTACAGTATTATTTAAGGTGCACACTGGAGAGTTGTATTGATGGTGGCAGCATGCAGTTATCCCAGTGAAAGATCTTGGACTCAGTTTCTTCTCAGTCTTCAAAATAGGCTTCAATTTTTAATATGACATGTGCTCTCAATAACAGAGAAAACTGGAGGTATCATGAAGGAAATGATCATCAGAAAAGAATTTAAGGAAACATATGTGACTAAAACTCACCAGCTTTTCGGAGAAAGCAATGGTGGAGTCACAGAGTTTACAAGGAAAGTTTAGCTCCCAAGGACTGTTCTGGGGTCAAAAAGTGTCCTAACTTGTGTGTATAATTAGAGAGGAATCTGATGTCATTTCTCTTACTGGTAAAGCACAAATGAAGTGACCTCTGCTGTCCTGTTCAGTTCATTTGGCTGCGTACTCAGTGATGGCCCTCCCGGAGCTTTGAGGGTGGTAAACTGAATTACATATAGGGCTGGGCTTTTTGTGCATGATAAATGAACCTCCGAACCTTCCTGTCACAGACATCAGTAATCCATCACAAAATTCCTTCATTCCCAGTCGGGAGCTGTCTGCCAGTTTCTGAACACGTGGTTCCTTGGTCTCAATGTCAGTTTCAGCCTCTGGCCTTTCAGAGTTGCTGTTTTTTGCTGTGCGTCCTGGCATGTGGACCACAGCCCTCTCTTACACTCTGTCTTTACCCTTTTGTCTAAGCATCTTCTGTTTTCTCGCATGGGAAGTTTGTGCTCCAAGCCAGGAATTGAATGGACCTCACATATTTTTTGGTCAGCATCAGTTTGGGTCAGCCCTGGCTTTGGCACTGTTTGGAGATGTGGCTCATCATGTATCTGTTTGGTTTTGTCTTACCTGCCTGTCAATATTGGTAAGCCTCTAGGGATGGCATGAGGCTTCCTGTTGCTTTGATTTTCCCCAAGTGTGTACCCAGCCTGGATCCCATCTTACAGGTGTTTGTGTTCCTCACAGTGACTGGCAGAGGGATTGCCACGTCTTCTTGTCTGGAGGTACCTCTGTGCAGGTCCTCAGCGGCTGCCCAATAAATGTTAGTTCCCTTCTAGTTCCCTGGATGGTACCCTCAGCACCTGGACTACCTTTCCTTGTTTGAGAGCCCATTCGATCACTGTTCCTTGGACACTCAGGGTTTGCTGCTGTGACACTCTCCCTCTACCCTGAATAGCTGTTTTGTATTTCCCGTCTGCAAGACCAGACTCCCACCTCCCAAGGTGGTGAGATATTCAATTCAAATACGTATTGAGTACTGCTGAGTATTAGGCTCTCAGCTGGACACCACATGCCAAAGACACTTTGCTTACAACTCAGAAATTTACAATCTGGTGGGTCAGTCAATTAATTGTCTAAATGGGTCTTGTCAGGAGATTGGGAACTAGGAATATGATGAAACTTGTGATGGAAACTATGACATTTAACATCTAGTGAAGATGCTACCTTTGGTGTGAAAATGAGGGAAAATAAGGAAAATAAGGCAAATGCATATTTGTCTATATATGTATAAAGAGACTCTGAAAAGAGTCACAAGAAAATAATAACAGTGATTAGCTGCAGTGGAGGGCAGTGGGTAGGAAATTGTGTGATGGGGGCAGATGTGGGCAGGAGATTTTACTGTTTTGATTATTAAGTATTTTTAAACCATACAAATGTAATATTGACTCAAAAATTAAATTGGAAAACAAAATGCAATGTGAAGAAAAGAAAACATTTCCAAAACTCACTATTCTTTTTTTTTTAATTTTATTTTATTGAGTTATAGTCAGTTCACAATGTTGTGTTAATTTCCAGTGTAGAGCACAATTTTTCAGTTATACATGAACATGCATATATTCATTGTCACATTCTTTGTCACCGTGAGCTACCACAAGATCTTGTATATATTTCCCTGTGCTATACAGTATAATCTTGTTTATCTGTTCTATATACCTGTCAGTATCTACAAATTTCAAACTCCCAGTCTGTCCCTTCCCACCCGCTTTCCCCCTGGCAACCACAAGTTTGTATTCTATATCTATGAGTCTGTTTCTGTTTTGTATTTATGTTCATTTGTCCTTTTCTTTTCTTCCTTCCCTCCTTCCCTCCTTCCTTCCTCCCTCCCTCCCTCCTTCCTTCCTCCCTCCCTCCCTCTCTTCTCTTTTCTTTTCTTTTTTCCTTTTCTCTTGTTTCTTCCTTCCTTCCTTCCTTCCTTTCTCTCTCCCTCTCTCTTTCTTTCTCTTTCTTTCTTTCTTTCTTTCTTTCTTTCTTTCTTTCTTTCTTTCTTTCTTTCTTTCTTTCTTTCTTTCTTTCTTTCTTTCTTTCAAGATTCCACATATGAGTGATCTCATATGGTATTTTTCTTTCTCTTTCTGGCTTACTCCACTTAGAATGACATTCTTCAGGAACATCCATGTTGCCAAATGGTGTTATGTTGTCATTTTTATGGCTGAATAGTATTCCATTGTATAAATATACCACCTCTTCTTTATCCAGTCATCTGTTGATGGACATTTGGGCTGTTTCCATGTCTTGGCTATTGTAAATAGTGCTTCTATGAACACTGGGGTGCAGGTGTCTTTTTGAAGTAGGTTTCCTTCTGGATACATGCCCAGGAGTGGGATTACTGGGTCATATGGTAAGTCTATTCCTAGTCTTTTGAGGAATCTCCATACTGTTTTCCACAGTGGCTGCACCAACCTGCATTCCCACCAGCAGTGTAGGAGGGTTCCCTTTTCTCCACAGCCTCTCCAGCATTTGTCATTTGTGGCCTTTTGAATGATGGCCATTCTGACTGGTGTGCGGTGATACCTCATCATAGTTTTGATTTGCATTTCTCTGATAATTAGTGATATTGAGCATTTTTTAATGTACCTATTGATCATTTGTATTTCTTCCTTGGAGAATTGCTTGTTTAGGTCTTCTGCCCATTTTTGGATTGGGCTGTTTGTTTTTTTCTTATTAAGTCGTATGAGCTGCTTATATATTCTGGAGATCAAGCCATTGTCAGTTTCATCTTTTGCAAAAATTTTCTCCCATTCTATAGGTTGTCGTTTTGTTTTGTTTATGGTTTCCTTTGCTGTGCAGAAGCTTGTAAGTTTAATTAGGTCCCAACTTTGTTTATTCTTGCTGTTATTTCTATTGCTTGGATAGACTGCCCTAGGAGAAGATTTTTGAGTTGTATGTGAGATAATGTTTTGCCTGTTTTCTTTTAGGAGATTTATTGTATCTTGTTTTATGTTTAAGTCTTTGATCCATTTTGAGTTTATTTTTGTGTATGGTGTTAGGGAGTGTTCTAGCTTCACTGATTTACATGCTCCTGTCCAGTTTTCGCAACACCATTTGCTGAAGAGACTGTCTTTATTCCATTGTATATTCTTGCCTCCTTTGTTGAAGATTAGTTGACCAAAAGCTTGTGGGTTCATTTCTGGGCTGTCTATTCTGTTCCATTGGTCCATATATTTGTTTTTGTACCAACACCATGCTGTTTTGATTATGGTAGCTCTGTAGTATTATCTGAAGTCTGGGAGGGTCATTTCTCCAGCCTCTTTCTTTTTCTTCAGTAATGTTTTGGCAATTCTAGATCTTTCGTGATTCCATATAAATTTTATTATGATTTGTTCTAGTTCTGTGAAATGTGTCCTGGGTAATTTGATAGGGATTGCATTAAATCTGTAGATTGCCCTGGGCAGTATGGCCATTTTAACAATATTGATTCTTCCAATCCAGGAGCATGGGATATCTTTCCAGTTTTTAAAGTCTTCTTTAATTTCCCTAACCAATGTTTTATAGTTCCCCATGTATAAGTCTTTCAACTCCTCAGTTAGATTTATTCCTAGGTATTTTATTACTTTGGGTGCTATTTTAGAGGAGATTCAAAACTCACCATTCTAATGCAAACAATGATAACTCTTCATTATATTTCCTTTTTCTCTCTCTCTCCCTCTGTCCTTTTTTTTTTTTAAACTAGTAATGGGATTTTTAACACAAATTCCCTTAAAATAAACTTTGAATGGAGAGTAATGGGTAAGTCAGAAGATATTTTTCCTATATTGATGTTGGATCTATGGATATTTTATTATGATAGAATCTCAGGATTAGAAGATACCTTTGGGGCATGCCACTCAATACCTACCCAGTTTTCTATGTAATTTTTAAAAAGTCTTTACCACTTTCCACTTAGGATTTCATCTAGCCTCTTAAATTCCTATTAGTAAAACTAGAATAAATTCATTTTTTCTTAACCACCCAGTCAACTATATTCTCAGTGTTATTAGCCAGGATGTTTCATCTATTTATTTTAAGCAGAAGTCAAGATCTATAGTGTGCCCAAGGCTAAGTGTATATCTCTGCATTTATAATTTTGATAAATCATGCCAATTGCTTTCCATAGTGGTGTATGAACTAGCATTTCCACAGGCCATGTATGTAAATACCTGTTTTCCAAACAAACTCATAGAAAAAGAGAAAAGATCTGTGGTTACCAGAGGCAGGCTGGGGTGGGTGGTGGGTTGGGAGAGGGGGAATTGGATGAAGGTGGTCAAAAGGTTCATACTTCCAGTTATAGGATAAATAAGTACTAAGGATGTAGTGTACAACATGATAAATACAATTAACACTGCTCTACATTATATATGAAAGGTGTTAAAAGTAAATCCTAAGAGTTCTCATCACAAGGAAAACAATCTTTTTCTTTTATTTTGTACCTATGTGAGATGACACATGTTCAGTAAACTTATTGTGGTAATTATTTTATCATGTATATAAGTCAGATCATTATCCTGGAAGACAAAGTTGTGATGTAGGAATGAATCATGATGCATGTACACACACACTCCACTCCTGCTTCTACTTTTTGACTCCCACGCAGTACCCCACCTCAGTGGGCACTTTCTTGCTGTGGCAACCACCCCCTGCCTTTCATCACTGCGCAGATGATGTTGATACTGGAAACAAACAGATCCTGGCTTTGCCTTGTACAAAATGTGTGACCTTAGGCAAGTTATTGGACCCCTCTGAACACCAGTAATACCGAGATGGATCTGAGCATTAAGGAAACAGTGTGTGTAAACAGTCTGGTGGTTAGGTGCCACTCCAATGTTTAATTTCATGTAGAGTATAGCAGTTGGCAGTGGGAGACTAGGGTCCTAAGGCACCAATTGCATTTATGTTAAACTACCAGTGGATGGGGCGGACTAGTAGAAAGATCGTTCATAGAGGAATAGGATGTCCCAGGCTCTGTAATTCAGGCACATGATAGGTGTATAGCTCTTGTGCTCTAGTGATCTGTCTGAGAAGTACATGTCCTGGGTCACTGCTGCCCCTTTGTATCAGGAAACATACATGATACAGACCTGAACCAAACCCACAATCTGGAGCCAAATGTACTCAAAGTATGGCCTAAAGGAGAGCTGCCCAGCCAAGCCCTGTTTAAATCGGCCCTTCTCGAGATGACCTGCAGATTCACATGCATAAGAGTAAGTATTCATTGTTTTAAGCCCATATGTTTTGGAGTGGTTTGTAACTCACAATTCTTATAGGAAACCTTCCGTGAATTAAGCTGAGTCCATAAAGGACATGACCCTTTGGAGAGTCAGAACTGAACTCTGCCCTCACTTCCTCAATTCTAGGAAAATTTAGAAAAGGCTATTGTGGGAGGAGTAGGAAAAGAACAAAGCAGAAATCCCCGAGAACTGGTGGTTGCAGACTGGCTGGCACATGGGTTTCCATTTTGGGCTTATATAACTTACATGTGCCTGGGCACTTTGGGTGAGCAATTTGATTTGAGGTTATCATCAGCTGGTAGCAGTGGAAATGAGTTTGTAAGGATTCTCTGAAGAAGGCTATATTCAACTTTAAGCCCTTGGAAACCGTCACAATTAATGATCTGAAGAGCAATGACTAGCCTGCAGGTAAATTTAACATGAACACATGAAAACAAGGCTACTTGGCTAACAAGCAACAGAAACACACACAGCAGAACAAGACTGCGGTGCTGACTGGTGCCTGCTGAAGCCCAGTGGCCCCAAACTTCCAGCCCTGAGGTGTCTGCCTGCTCTTCTTTAGAAGACAGAGTCCTGACAGGTGTTTGCCTTAGGAGAGTTAGCAGCCCTGGGAAATGACTTAGCCTCACCGTAGCTCAGGCTGACTTGTCGCAGCCCATGCATGTCTCCTCCTCATCAGAATCACAAATTGCACTGCCTTGCTTGTGTCAGCTTGTGTTTCCATCTTACTAGAGTCGTAAATCCATCGTCCTCCCGTATCCCAAAGCCCCTTACCTCACTTACAGCCAATCAGAGGGCTGTCCCCCATTCCTTTGTGTGCACAGCCTCTTCCCCAATAAAAGATCCTGCACATTCACACTCGGTGGACACTCGGGCACCTCTTGCCTGTGTGACCCGCTGCTGCCTGAAGCAGCTTAACTATTTAATTTTTCCTTTGTTCTTAAAACTTCTCCCTGCCTTTGGTAAATTCTTTTACCGACCGAAGTCACCAGCCAGCTGCCAAGGGCCCCTCTTCCCCTTTCTGCTTTGCTCTCTCTCACTTTTCTGCCACGTCCTAGCGTTCGGGACTTCCCCTAAGTCTTGCTGAGGATGAGAAACTCTGGCTGCGCTACTCTCTGTGGGCTCTGAAACTCAGTCTGACCAAGGACAGTGACCTCCTGGCTCACCCCACAGTGGTGAACGCACACAGGGAACATCTTTTCTTTTCACTACCTCTATCCCCTTACTCTTTGCCACTACATACCCTGCCCCTGGGTCAGAGGGGACTTTGCGTCTTGTCAGAGAAGGCACACGGAAGGACTGGTCATCCGTTGCCTTGAGACACCCAGCAGACCCTTCCTCCTGGTTGGCCCCAGACACGCAAGAGGCCAAAAGTGGCACAAGGGCCAAAACTGGCTCAAGGGCCAAAATCGGCACCAAAGCTAGCAGCGCAGAGGCTGAGAAACAGAACAGTGCAAGGGCTGAAGGGAGCCAGCCCACCAGCACCAAAGCTTTTAGGGAGCCAGTGCCAAGGCTAAACCGGCATAAGGGCTGAGCAGTTTAGAAAGAGGGAAAAGGCGGGGAACTTACCCACTGGCGGTTTATATCTGGCGTGGCAGTTGGAGACAGGAGACTAAGCTGATGTCTCCGGAGCATCCCGGTCACAGAGGCAGAGTGCTCGTTTTGGCCCACAAGCTGGTTTTGGCCCACAGGCTGGTTGGCTTCTTTTTCTTGAGGGATGCTCAAAGGAAGAGGATGCCAGAAATTTTGTCTCTCTTTCTGGGGTAGACCACCCCAGAGTAGAGTCTGCACTGTTAGCCTCTCTCTCTCTCTCTCTCTCTCTGGGAGACACCCCAGAAGTAGAGTCTGAGCTGGTTTCCTTCTCTCTTTGATATGTTCCTTAATCACTATGGGAAATGCCTCTTCTGTTACCAGGACTCACCTTTGGGTTGCATTTTAAAATACTGAGATAAGTTCAATCTCCAGCCTTTATAGAGACAGTGGCTTGTCTTTTTCTGTAACACTGCCTGGCCATAATACCAGCTCCCAGATCAGGAGACTTGGCCCCTTAATGAGATTCTATAAAACCTTCTATCAGCTCGATCTCTTCTGCCACAACTGAAAAAAATGGTCCAAGATCCCATATGTCCAAGCCTTTATAGCTTTCTCAAACTGAGATCTGGTTGTGTTTAAAAAAAAAAACAAAACATAAAACTGTCTGCTTAGGACTCCTCGTCATATTGGTCAGTCTGTGACGGACATACATGCGTGTATTTTGTATTTTGTGTTCTGTCTTGTGATTTGTGATCATCATTCTCTTTTGCAAAATGAAAATTCTGGTTCCGTTCCACCATGGAGCCCTCTTCAGTAAATTCTGTCTGGCGGGGGAGATTTTAGTTATGAGCCTATGACTGAAAAAAAATGGTATTATAACACTGTCTGGCTACAATATTCTTTAGACTCCAGAAAACTTGGTTTAGGGAGACTCCTTTAAAAATTCAAAAACTGGTTCTTTTTGCATATGTGGTTAGAAAAAACTAGCTTGATACCTTTTCAAAATCCTGACCCTGAGAGAAAAAAAACATTGCTAGGAGAAAGCCTGCAGTTAACCCTTATCATGTCCTTGATATATAAACACAGCCTGCTGTGCCTAAGACTGCAGCTTGCGGGTAATTAGCAGAACTTCAAACCAAAGGTTAAAGGCTTTTGAAAAACTCAAGGAGAAAAACTATGAGATCTCTGTGTCTATCTGGATGTAATGTCTGTGTACACATATGAGATGTCTCTACCTCTTGTTATCAATTGTAATTCTAGTTATTATCTTAAAATGTTGTTTCATAGCAGTAACAAAGTTTCTTGTCAGTTACTTCGTAAACAGAGTTTTAACTGTGTCTGCTATTTGTCATTCATAAATAGTTATGGTTTTACTGTGATGCCTTTAAAAATGCTTTCTCTTTAGGCATAAAACTGTTAACAAAAAGGATTAGAACCATAGGACTGAGTAAACTGACAAATACGGTTGCAATTTTTGGTTTTGTCTAAAATATTACTGGCTTTTAATATGTTTTTTCCAGATAAAAAGAAACATTGTCCCTTAAGCTAATTATGATTTGTAACAATTGGGTGAATTATACCTTTGTAAGCAAAATTGAAACATTTATCTTTTTCTATCTGAGCCCTCCAAAGATTGGAAACTTAGGTTCCCAGCAGCTTTATAATTCACCTAAATCTATAATATGTGGCTTTCCTGGCCTTGAGATGCCTTTTGGGAGTTCAGTCTGAGACTCTTTCAAAAAAAAAAAATTCCAACAGCCAATCTAAAAGAGCCTATATGATCAATTATAGTTTGATTATATTCGATAAAAATGAGGGTAATTATAGACAGGAAAAGATTATGTTTCAGTGGATATTCAATTCTATTATTGTTAATTGAGGTCTGTATTTACTAAAACTCACTTCCCAGACCATTCCTCACTGTTATGCTATATTGTTTTAAAGTTTAATTGAAGCATTAAAAGGACACTCTAGGTTTGTTTCTGCAGATGCCCCCTGAACTTAACCAGGAGAAACAACGTAATTTAAGGACTATCTTCAACCTCAATGAACGGATCCCATATCAGATACTCTTAACTAACTCATAAACAGTAAAACTCAAGGAAATTAATTCTTGGATTAATTTCCACCCAAAAGGGGCCCCTGCCCTGGACTGGCCTATAGAGATGACTGCTGCACCTTAAAACCATGCTCAAGTGAAAAAGGAGCTACCAGACCAAGATGAGAGAAGCCAATGTCTGAGGTAGACAGCTGACCCAAGACACAGGCCTAGGCCTGTGGACCAGTGACTTTGATAATTGCTCATACCTTTGCTTAGAAACAAAATGCATCTCACAAGTATGTAGAGCTAAAGTCTTATATTACTAAAGGTGTGACTGAGACTCTGGTAAGATGATGACTGGATAACTTAGAGCAGATATCCAGATACATAGTTCTACAGGAGACTGAGGATTATAACTGTGCAGCTATAGACATGGGAAGAAGCAACAAGAGGGAGTTTTCCTGGGCCATGACAGACTAGTGAGACAGGTGGTCCAGAGACTTTTTACCGCTGTTACTGAGGCCTAGTTCTGTAATAGCACACTGAGTGGCCTGTTGACAGAATCCTCGCCTGACCTAAGAATGAGCATTTTTAGTACCATGGGACAAAATGGTCATAAAATGCCTCCCAAGCCATGGTCAAATTTATGCTCATGGGGAGCCCTGCCAATTTTTGCACTTGCCATCTGCCACTGCAGTCACTAACCTCCAACACACCCTAAAAGGAGCACCCTAAAAGGTGGAGATGAGAAACGAGACACTCTGTGCTCTGGGAAAACTGACAAAACAGACCTTCAGATAGATATTTTCAGGAAAAGATTTTATAAGCCCCAATTCTCGCATCTCCTCTTATCTAGAAAAGCACTAAAATAAGATGAGACCTCTGCCCATACATCAAAGACTTGACATTGACAATCTGTCAGAGGGGAATGCAGTGCCATTCAGTGCCTGCTGAGGCCCGGGGCGGCCCCAAACTTCCAGCCCTGAGGCATCTGCCTGCTCCTCTTCTGAAGATAAACTCCTGACGGCTGTTTGCCTTAGGAGAATTAGCAGCCCTGGGAAATGACTGGCCTCACCACAGCTCAGGCTGGCTTGTCTCAGCCCTTGTCTCCTCCTTATCAGAGTCATAAATTCCACTACCTTGCTTGTATCAGCCCAGGTCTCCATCTTACTGGAGTCATAAATCCACTGTCCTCCTGTATCCCAAAGCCCCTTACCTCACTTATGGCCAATGAGAAGACTGTTCCTCCATCCCTTTGTGTGCGCAGCCCCTTCCTCAATAAAAGACCCTGCACGTTCACACTCAGGGCTCACACAGGCACCTCTTTGTCTGTGTGGCCTGCTGTTGCCTGTAGCAGCTTACTTATAAACTTTCCTTTGTTCTTAAACTTTTCCTTGCCTTTGCTAAATTCTTTTACCAACCTGCATCACTGGCCCCACTGTGTGTCCCCCAACAAAGACTCATTGGCTTCAAATATTGAAATTATTAGACCAGAGACAGACAAATAAAGCAACTGGGCCCTAGTCTGTGGTGAGGAATGCATCTGATAAGGACCCTTATGCAGAGTTGTTATAAGTATAGAGTGATGATAAAAACTTGAACACCATAAAGCATATAGAAGCCACGTAACAACACTTGATTTTGTCCTCATTCTGGGATCTAGGTCTATCTTGCTTTTCCTTGCGCTTACAGTGAAGGCCATGACTTGGCAAGCCTGTGGATTTCTTGGGCAAACATTTTCTCATTATGCAAGAAGAGACTGAAACTGGATATGATATCCCAAACTGTATTATATGAAACAGCAGATGTCTATTCAACAGCTTATTCACAAACACTTAATGAGTGCCAAACTTGTGTCAGTCTTCAGATCAGGAAACCAGGGTTCAAGCTAATAAAAGGCTAGACTTCAATTTTAACCCAAGTCCAAGGGAGCCCAAAGCTCGCGACATTAGTGACATCATACTGCACCACCCCTGCCTCTGTGGCGTGAAAGACTCTATGATGGCCTCAATCATCAGTGGTGAGAGGAGGTGTACTCTAATCAAGTGGACTGCAAGGTTGAGAAATGCTACTCTGGTTTGTGAAGTTCAAGGAGAGAGAAGGATATGAGCCCTGGGATTTAAAAAATCACAGTTAATCAATCTCCTTTGGAATCAACCACCAGCAACCCTTCAGCAACCCATCAATCATCATTTGTCTTTGAACCCTGAGAGAGAATGGGTGGGGAGAGGGGGTTTTGAAAAACACAGGAACTGGGTACTTCTAGGGGGTAGGGTGGATTCCTGAAGCCATTTAGTCTCATCCGTTTCCTTTATCTTCTTACCCCAGCTGGGCTTGTGCTCTGCCGTGACTTTCTTTCCAAAGATGCCTACATCCACGCCGTGGCCATTCTTGCAGATTTCTGCAGAGAGGCAGCAGGCAGTGACTGTCCTAGGAGGATGGAGGGGGCAAGACAAGAGCAGAACTTACTCTGCTTTTCTCCAACCGATCTCACACTGCCAGCCACCCTCCGCTGGACGCTGTAGCCATCACTCAGCGCTCTGGCCAACACACACACACACACACACACACACACACGCACACGCACACGGACACACCCACATCCTAATTCAAAACAGTCTTTTCTCTCCCTAGGATTTTCTTCTCTCCTGCTCTGCTCCTCCCTCTTTTTTCTCCTCTTCTGCCTCCTTTATTCCTCCTCCACTTCTCTCCCCTCAGTCCCTCTTCCTCCTTCTCCTCTTTCTTCATCTCCTCTTCCTCTTAGCCTCCTTTATTCTCCTTAATTCCTATAGTCTGTATATCCTTTTATAGCCTCTTTCGGTCTGATTTTGCTGAGAGAGCCAGCATCTCTGCTGGTATCCTGGTTATTATAATGACAGCAGTAAGTAGGCTGGCTATTTTGAGTGTTGTTTATTTTGGTGAATATCATGCAGTCAATCCCTTGAATGTCAGGAGCTTTTTGAGCTGAGTCTCTACAAACAGTAAAAACGTAACTTTTGTTCTGTCTTTCTAATTTCACTTGTTTCATTTTTTTTTTCTCAGTAAGTTTTGGAGACTTTGTTTGGAACTATTGCTGAGAAATATAAAACAGTAACTTAACCAAAAGCTTTGGCTGCTTAACGGGTTGTAAGAGTTAATTTTATGTTAACTTGGTCAGTTATTTGGTCAAACATAACTTATCTAGCTGTTGCTGTCAAGGTGCTTTGTAGATGAGATTATCATGATCAGTTGATTCTGAGTAAAGGCCATTTCCCTCCATGATATGGTGGGCCTCCCCCAATCAGTTGAAGGCCTAAAGAGCAGATTTCTTGGAGAAGGAATTCTGCCTCACAACTGTAACATAGGGTGAAATCCTGCCTGAGTTTCAAGCCAGCCAGCTTGTTCTGCAGATTTAAAACTTGGCCATGTCCACAGTCACATGAGCCACTCCTTAAAATAAAGTTCTCTCTGTAAGTACACACATGTGGGTATCTCCTGCTTTTCGAAAGTTTACTTTATGCCACTTTGCTTTTACAAAAGACCTACATTAGTACTTGTTTTCCCTAAAAAAATCTGAATAAGATTTTTGCTTTTTAGAAAAAGCAAAAAGTGAAAATGCTCAGCGTTTGTTTTGCAGGGAACGAAGAAGCAGTGAGCATCTCGGGCAGCAGAGGGGCACTGCCAAGCTCCTTCCTCAGAAACTACACTCAGCATCTCAGCATCCAGTCACCACAGCTTTGAACTGTGTCTGTGAGCATCTGTGCTTTATCTCAATTTATTTTGTGCATCTGCCAGCAAGGTATGTCCTCAGGTAATTGCTTCATCTCTTTATGTCATTTTGACTTACAAAATGTTTCACAGGAATGCTGTACTTTCGGATAGCAGAGGAAACCTATATCCTATTGGTTCTGTTTCTCTGGAGAACCCCTGACTGATACAGAGGTCATACCGTATCTTTTCTTGAAAGTAAAAAGAGGCTTTTATTTTTTTTTTTAATTTTTTTGCAGTGTAGATGTTTCATCCGTTTGTTTACTGTTCCCACTTTAAATCAAAGCTGGTTAGATAAGTTTCCAGGTGTCAGTTTACCAGGGGTGAGAAGAAGCAGGTGGTAGCTGATGCTTGATGAAACCTGCCCCGTTCAATAGAGGTACAATGGAATAGCTTCTTTTGGAGCAGAACTCAAAGCCAAATTTGCCCAAGGTATATGGACACTTAGATGAGAAATAGTGAGATAATCAAATGTTTTTCCCAGAAACATGTATTATTTTTGGCCAAAGGGCACATCTCTTGAAGCATAGCCAGCACCCTTGAAGCTCTGCACATCTTTAGCTGTGCTCATTAATTCATACATACTTGCAACATTTATTGAATAGTGCAGCGACTCTCCGTCCTGTTCACCACTGTGTCACCTGCACATAACACAGTGCCTGGCAGGTGGCAGACATTCACTGAGTAGTCGTTGAATGAATGACATACATTGTACATTGCCTACTTATGTGTTAGTTGAATAAATAAGCAGACCAGAATATCTGTAGACAGTATTAGCTTCTTAATTTGCTCCAAGTCACCTTCTGCCATAGGTATTCACAATGACCTGCCTTGGTCCTTGCTCCCACACTGGAAAGCCTTCAAGTGGAAGGCACTGGGGTCTTATCTGCTGACTAATCGTGACTCCAGGTGTGGGTCCAGGTTTGGAAGGTGGGGTTGAGGAAGGTTTAACTGGGCAGGTTGTTCCTGGGCATGCCCTGCCCTTGGATTTCTGTGCCTGTGAGGGGGCCCTTGCAGTCCCCTTGGTTAGGGTATACTTCCTCTCCTTCCCACTAATGATTGCGCCCGTGGTGGATTCTTCCACACCACAGAGGCCGGGGTGCTACAGTACAGTGTCATGAGCTTTGGGCTCCACTGGACTTGGGTTCAAATTGGCCTCCTGCCTTTTATTAGTTTCCCTAGCTGAGTGTCTTGAGGCTCTAATTCAGCCCAATCAGGAGTCAGTACAGGTTCTTTTCACACATGCAGTGATAAAGCATCCTTTCTCCAGTGACATCAGCCTGCTAAGACTCTTTCCAAAGGTCGATTGCTGTTAACACATTTGGACTCCTGTGCTTAATTTGAGGGTTGCGTAGGAGAAAGCCTTTGAGTTGAGAGAGTTTTGCTTGAATCTCTGGCCATGGTAATCTACCTCCCTCTTTCTCTCACCCCCCTGCAGACTCATTCTCACAGTGATCATCCTGTCTAACAGAGAAGCAGATGTATTGTTATTCTTATTCTTGGGTGATTAATACAGCTACTGCAGTTAGGTACAAGGTATTTGCAGATGAAGAAATCCTCAACCAAAGCTGCAGTACCACAGTTAGCTGGGCTGTAAGCCCATGCGTGCCTGGTGGGGCTGTACCAGAACCTCAGGGAGAATGAGCCCCTGTTTATAAGCCCTGGGGAATCCAGTCCAGTATTTGATGTCTGTGCATTAAGAGATGTCTGAAGAGAGGGCACCCTGTGTTCCTTGCAGTCAACCACCAACAGAAGCTGTTGTTTCTCCCTCATCCTCCACCCTACCCCCTGCAGGAGCTTCCTGTAGACTCATCCCCTAGGACCATGTCTAACGTACTTATTTTCTCCAGTCTCTTCTTGAACGAAGTCATCTTTTCTCTCATGTCATAGCTTAGGGCTACAAAATACCACACATTCATCACCTTCCCTGGAAAAGAGGGAAAAGAGCTCTCTGTGAGGCAGGAGTGTACAATCTGGCTTTTCATGACTGGACTCTGATGGGTCATCAGTGTCCTGGGAAATTTTAACCAGATTTAACATCTGTTAGGCTCTGAAAGAAGATGCTTGGTATATTAAGGTTGCTTGGGGAGGCAAATGACTGTCTACGAAGAAATCCTCCAGGATAAAATTGGATCCCAAGCTCCATGAGAACAGGATTTCTGTCTTGTTCATCACTCTTCTCAGAACCTGGTATGATACTGGAAAGATGGGCTCAATATTTGGCAAATCAAAGTGAATCACCATCGCAGAGCATCCAATATTCAGCCCAGGCTCTGAGCTTAACACTGTAAACCCAAATTATTAGCTTTACTGACAACCCCCATAGATTAAGTAGCCCACTGTTTATCTAACAAGGAGGGACATCCCTTGCCAAGAATGCAGTTTCTAGTATTTCAGTATTTAGGGAGATGACCTAGGTGCTGGGTGCTTGCTTGCCTAATTCTGGGCCACCTTAGCCACATTGACCCTAATGATCCTCCTTGTCTCATTTGTGCTTCTCCAGACCACACTTCTCTAAATATTCCACCCCATCAGAGTTGCTACATTCTTGCCCTGCTTGAACTGTTATCCCTCCTTCATCTAGATAGCCATTCCCACTGAACTTCTTATTTTTATGGACTTAGAATATTTTTTTCCTGTTTATCTTAAAAGTGAAGTTCATTTTCAAAGGGCAACTTAATTCTCCTTATTCTCTAGTTCCGGGGGAGGCGGGATGGGATTGTTGCATTCATATATCTCCAAAATCACCCTGAAGAAACTAACAATATTCTTCATTTTTCACGTTAGGCAGAGACCTTTCCTTTTATGGTGTGTTTCTCAGCTCTATAATAGCAGTAACATTTGACATTTGCTTACTCATCATTATGTTTACTCTCAGAATTTTTTTGCAGGATTTCAAGTCTTGCATCTCGGTGTCTTTCTTACTTAGAAGAAAGCATTTCTCAGAAATAAGAGACTCACGTCTGAGGACGGGACATGCTGCTCTCTCCTCTAAGTCATCCTGGCTGTGTTATGTAGAACAGCCTGAAGACATTTGGGCCGTTTGGGGAAAATGAAAGAGACCATTTCATCTACTTGAGTCATTCAGGCACAGATTTCATTTCACTTTTCCCATAAATTTATGTTCAAGCTAAGGTGCCAAATTTCATAGAGTGAAGCTTGGCTAAGGGTTCATGTTACATACACATTAGTGTAATCCATATCAAAAGTACAATTTTCAACTTAAATTCAGAAAATAAGAATGCTAAGTTTTTTGTATATAAATGGAGGACTAGAAAGGAACCTTAGAAGCATCTTATCCTGACATGCAGATTCGAGTTGAGTGTGGGGTAAGACTCTTCGACCTGGGTATGATGTTTATCTTTATACACTTGAGTTGTTGGAGCCAAGTGTGGGAGCTTACACTTACTCTTTTATATTATACCCCTTAAATCTCACCTTTTCCTCTGGTGGACGACGATCTTTTTGGATTCTACTTAACTTGACTTTTGTCTCGTGTACGTTTTGATAGGCAGGTTCTCTCTGACTGCACATGTCATTGGAGAAGAAGCAGAAAACAGGAGAGCACGGAAGACAGGTTCCAGTGATAGGTCCCTCCAAGTCTCATGCCACCTGTAGAGCAGCTGTTCCCCTCCTAGTTTGTTCTTCTTGAATCCCAACCGTCTGAAGAAAAAAAAAGAAAAAGAAAAAGAAAAAGAAACCTTCTCTGCAACCAAGAGGGAGAAAGGAAACAAATATTTGTTGAGTCTGCTACGTACAGGGAGCCTACTGGGCTGGCTGCTTTATCTTAACTGGTATGATCTCACTGAATGTTTACTGCAACCCCAAGAGAAAGGTGCTATTATGGCTACTTTACAGGTAGGGAAACCGAGGCTACAGGAAATGCAATAATTTGCTAAAGCCCACTTGGCAAGTAAATCGGGGAGCTAGGATTCAAACCTAGATCACCAGGTGCCATATTGGGTCCTCTTTCAATCTCTAGCTCTTTTAGTTTCTTCCCTTCAAATCTCATTGTTCCTCACATTCTTCTGAGGGTGTTATCTGCTCGCCCTGACTCGGCAGGGGAGAACAGAGGCTTACATGAACACATCCCATGGAGAAATCCCAGGTGGCCACACTGGGTCTTCATGAAGCTGCCGCTGTTGCCACTGTAGGGTTCCGCCGACAGGGACTGGAAGTTCTTGGGGTCCTCCCTACTCTTCTGTGTTTCTGCCTCAACTGAGGGATGGGCCCCACGTCTGTCATGATGTTCGTGAGGCAAGGTTGACTCCTGCTTCTATTCTTTGAAGCAGTCCTTCCTCCTCTTTCTTCCCTTCTCATCATCCTCTTCCCCTTCCAGCCTCCTCCTCTTTCTTCTTATTCTTCTTCACTTTTTTTTTTACTTCCCTTTGTATCCTTGGTTTTGGTGCTCTTCAGTGGTGTCGTCACTATGTTGTGTAGCATGGAACACTGCTGCTTTATTTATTCAACAAGGATTTCTGAGGTGTTCTCTATGGACCAGGCCTGGAGCTTGGTGCTGGGATTATGACAGTGACTAGGGCTCAAACCTGCCCTTACGAATTGTGCGTGCTTATGGGGAGAGAGACAAAAAATCTGATGATTGTGATATCATACAGTAAGGGCTGTAATAGAGGTAAGAGAAGACACTATACCAGCACACACAGCCCATGTGTGTCACTGGCTGTCCAAGTCAGCATCTGGGAGTGGAAGAAGTTAGGAAAGGTTTCCCAGAGGAGCTGCAACTTCAGCTCGACCTGAAAGTGCAGGCGTGTCCTCTATGTCTGGAGAACCTCATACTCACTCTTAGTTCTAAAGATGTAGCTTTTTCCTGCATCTTTTCTCTCACACTCTTGTCCCAGTTTTGATTCCTTCAACCTTATCAGGCTCACGATATCTTATTGGATCTTCTCTAATCCAGCAAAGACTTCTTCATCCTCTCTGATGAGTCACAGTGTTGAGAAGCATCCCTGTGTCCCCTTCACCTCCTCCTTGAACACAACCCCTAGCTTGCATAATTGCAAACAGCTAGTTCTGACTTCTCCTTCACCCTTGCCACCACCTACTTTGCTCCAGCTGGTTGAGATCTCTTAGAATTAGTCTTTCTTCTAAGTATTTACCATCATTCCTAGTTTATGCCAGCCTCAGATGTGGGGAGCAAGCTCTCTATGTCAGCATCCAAGACAATGGCTGAAGACACTGGCTAGGAAATTGTTCAATATGATCATGCAGCAAGACCCTGGGGCTCTCTCCCCCAGCTCATAAGCATCCATCATTCAGTACAGATCCATACATATGGACTATTGCTCAAAACATGTGAACTCTCTTCATTCTCTGGTTACCGGGAAAGTCGCTATTGAAAAGCGTAGAATCTTGGAGCTGAAAAACTGTTTAGCGGTCTTTGAATTCAACTTACACCTCGTCTCCCAGTCATCTAGCCTCTTACAATGATGGGGACTCTGCCTCCTATTCTAGGCTCCTATTCTAGGGTTGCAGATCTCTAATTACAAAGATCTTCCTTCTGTGGACCCCAGATTTGTCTCTGTGTGGTACCAATTTTAGCCTCTGAAACTACATGGAAACATTCCACTCATTTGGTCAGTCTGTCAAACCTTTCAACAAATATTTTCTATTTGCTCAGATGGTAGTCTAGGCTCTGGGATTAAAGCAGTAAAAACTCTCTGTCCTTACATTTATTTTCTAATAGGGGAGATAAATAATAAATGAGAAATATTTTAAACAAGAAACTATTTTTAAGGCTAAAAAATAAATTATATATAAAATGTATTATGTTAAGTAGTAGTAAGTGCTAAGAAAAAAAATTAGCAGTCAAAGAGGGAAGAGAAGTTAAAGAGTTTGAAACTGATCAAATCTTTTTGTTTGACAGCAGTTCAAATATTTTAAGAAGACTTGTAGGAGGGACAGCAAAATGTTAAGTGTGATTGATTATTGTTAAGTGATCTCTGTGCAAACCCCCAAGAGACTTTCTGAATGTTTCCTATACATGCCATAAAAATATCATTTATTCACAACACTACATAATTTCTAGACTTTTAAATTTAAAGTCATGTGAATTGATAAAAGTATCCATGTTAAAATTAAAGAAAGATGTGAGATGATTTTGTTTTCCATTTTTTAGATTTTTTAATCCCAGATTTTGCCTGAGCTCTAGCTTTTTGAGACTTTTCTTAAGAAATCCTTTGTGTATCTTTGACATGCATTTTCTGTTCATGTTTTCTACCTGCCCTCTAAAAATCAGGATATAATAAAGAGTTTCCTATCTGGCCCCAGAGCTTTCTTCAGCTGCCTTCTTTATTTCTCATATGACTTTGCTGTCTAAATTTCTTTAAGTATATTCCATCTTTCTAAACCATCTTACATTTTAGATTCTCAGGTCATGAGAGGTCCCTACCTTTCCTTCCAATTTTTTTTTTGGCTTAAAAAAAAATACCAAACTTTATTTTTTAGGACAGTTTTGGTTCACAGCACAATTGAGAGAAAAGTACAGAGAGTTCCCATATACCCATACCCCCTTCCCCAGTTTACCCCCCTCCATCAGCGTTCCACACCAGTATGATACATTTGTTACAGTAAATTTAGTTTTGTAAGAAACAGCCAAACATTTCCAAAGTGGCTGTACCATTTTGCATTCTCACTAGCAATTAGTTCCTGTTGCTCCACAACCTCATCAGCATTTGGTGTTGTCAGTGTTTTGGATTTTGACCATTTTAATAGATATGTAGTGGTACCTCATTGCTGTTTTATTTGCAGTTCCCTAATGACATACGATGTTGAGCATCCTTCATATACTTAATTGCCATCTGTATAAATTCTTTGGTGAGACATGTATTCAGGTCTTTTGCTCATTCTTTAGTCAGGGTATTTGTTTTCTTATCATTGAGTTTTAAGAGTTTTTTTTTTAAATATTTGGATAACAGTCCTTTATCAGATATGTCTTTTGCAAATATTTTCTTCCAGTCTATGGTTTGTCTTCTCATTCTCTTGATAGTGCCTTTTGTAGGGCAGAAGTTTTTAAATTTTAATGAAGTCCAGCTTTTCAATGATTTCTTTCATGGCTCATGCCTTTGGTGTTGTCCTAAAATACCAGTGCCATCCCCAAGATTTTCTCCTCTGAAATCTAGGGGTTTTACAGTTTTCCATCTCAAATTTAGGTCTGTGATCCATTTTGAATTAAATTTTGTGAAGGGTATAAGGTCTGTTTAAAGATTCACTATTTTTGGACATACGGATGTCCAATTGTTCCAGCACCAATTGTTGAAAAGACTTTTCTTCTCTTCATTGTATTACTTTTGCTCCTTTGTCAAAGATGAGTTGATCATATTTTGGTCTGTTTCCTCTTTGTGGATTATAATTTATCCTGGGAATATCTTTCATTTTCTTTAGTTTTACTTTCTTTGAAGCTGAAATTAAGCTTCAAAACTAAGGTCATAAATGTACTCAATTCTCTGCTTTAACTAATTCAACCAAGTATCCAGATAGGAGAGGTTTTCTGTTGCCACCACATTTCACTCTGTGATATGTAAACCTTTATAACCTACCATCTTTATATCTTTCAGAGATTGAGAGAGGCCCACGCCAATTAAAAAATTTTGAAGTTAGCAGATTATTTAAACTGAGAAACAGTCAAAATACACTAACAAAAATCATGGTATATCTTAGCTGGTTATATTTTTTAAACATAGTTTTCATATAGAGGAAAAGAATTCAGTTTAAGTACTAAATAATAATTACATGATTTATTTAAAATGTTAATTCCTATTGTGATACTCAGTTTGTCTGCCCAGTATCTTTTTCCTCCTTTACTAGCATAATAATTTTTTTTCAGAGTAAGAATGAGACCAGCTAAACAACTAGATTTTCTTGGTAGTAAGGGATGGCCTATGACAATGCTCTTTTCACCAGAGATAGCAGACAACCCTGGGGGAGAGAATCCCCTGTTGAATAAAGCAAGCAGCAACCTTTGGTTTCTGTTCATCACCTGTCTGTTTCTTCTTACCTGAAATGTAGACAGGAAGGCTTGAGTAACAAAGGTTATTTTGTCAAATGCAGTGGCGTGGAAAAAGAGTTTAACTCACCATTTGTTAGTTTTTTTATTTGCAGCCAAAAACGTTCCTAACTTGAATATGTGTGTTGTGCCTATTGTGTGACAAAGGTCTGCTCTAGGTCCTGCCAGATATCTTCTGAGACTGTTCATAAACTCACTTCCAAGACCTCTGTCCCACCTCCCCCCCTTACCCCAGCTGACCTGGAATAATTCTCATCAGACCTATGCTTTTGAAGGAATGTCCTCCTATTATCACATTTTGGTTGTGAATTCCATTTAATAAAATAATACTTATTACTGATGTTTATTGTATTAGGCTTGCCTCCTTTACTAAGAACTCAGATGCATTCTGTTTATGTCCTTTGTTCTGTGCCTTAGCAGATGGGCATCTGGAGCAGGAGGTATGGTTTCTGACTCCATTTGTTTTCATTCCATAGATACTTCCCAGTGATTTTTTTCCCCATTTTTATTGAAGTATAGTCAGTTTACAATGCTGTGTCAATTTCTGGTGTACAGCATAATGCGTCAGTCATAATATACATACATATATTCCTTTTTATATTATTTTTCATTATAGGTTACTACAAGATGTTGAATATAGTTCCCTGTGCTGTACAGTATAAACTTGCTGTTTATCTATTTTATATATATTAGTTAGTATCTGCAAATCTCAAACTCCCAATTTATCCTTTCCCACCCCCTATGACCCCTGGTAACCATAAGTTTGTTTTCTATGTCTGTGAGCCTGTTTCTGTTTTGTAAATAAGTTCATTTGTGTCTTTTTTTTTCCTTTTTAGATTCCACGTATAAGTGATATCATGTGTTATTCTTTCTCTTTCTGGCTTACTTCACTTTGGATGACAATCTCAGGTCCATCCATGTTGCTGCAAATGGCATTAGTTTATTCTTTTTTATGATTGAGTAGTATTCCATTATATCTATGTATCTATGTATCTATCTATTTATCTATGTATCTATCTATGTATGTATCTATCTATCTATCTCACAACTTCTTTATCCAATCATCTGTCAATGGACGTTTAGGTTGTCTCCATGTCTTGGCCTAGTGATTTTTTTCCTTTGGTGACTTCCTAGAGCTACTTCCACTGATAACTTCCTTCTCCATGAGTGAGAGAGTCTTAGAGTTCTCCACACCACCATCCTCAGCCTGGATTGTACATCTCTTTCTTCTGAAATGCCTCCATGAGGGTCACTGGCAGCCCTTTGCCCCTTTTAGTCACCATGAGTAGCCATGTTGCCTCCTTTCCAACATGCACTTCTCTCACGTAGACAAAATTTATTTTTGCCTTAAAAGTCTCTTTAAGGTTAGCTTTGCAGACATATTATTCCCAGAGACATTAAAAGACTCCCAGTGCCACAAAGTTACTGGAAAAACCGCATGTAGAATTTCCTATCAAGAACTCTCGAATAGATGGCATGAAATAAACTTCACATTGCTATGGATTCAAATTTGTATTTGTCGTGAATAGGTAATTGTGGGAGATGTGATGCTGACAGAGCAGTGTTGGGGCATGCTATCTAGTTGGTGGCCTTTCCTGTTTGGTTGCAAGTTTCAGTTTCCTGATAAGTCTTGTTTTGCTGCCAGTCTTGTATAAATGTGCAGCAGGAAGCCAGGACAAGCAGAAAGCCTGCAGATACAGGAAAACATAACTCATCTTGTAGTGGTGTTAGTTCTTTCACTTACTCACTTTTTCCTTTCTGAAACTAGGTTATAACCTGTTTGTTAATCTATTGGAGAGTTGGCCACTAGCCAGAATGGAATTCTGATCCAATATGCAGAGAGTAAGTCTTGACTACTACCATACAGGGGCAATGAGGATCTATTTTAGCTTCTCAGGGACATGTACAAAATTTGTTGTCTTGCTTGGTGCAGGACCTAGTTCCATTTTCTGTAAAGGAAACCACTAAGACTGGATGTACTAGAAGTCATACTGGGCAGGTCGCCCTGAGAAGTGCCAAGCTGAGACCCACACTTACACATATGCCCCATCCAGAACCAGTCACGCCTCTGCTACCAGCAATAGGGATACCAAGCCTCCGATTTATGTCGTGCATCCTCAGCCCCAGTTCATTGACTCTGGGCTCAATTTTTTCATCTGTGAAATGGGAATCTTACATTTACCTTGTAAGATTGTTCTAAAAAGTAAATCATTTCAAGGCATAGTTAAATGTGCAACACATATTGCAGTTATTCTTCGTGGAATATTGATTGAGCACTGGCAGTGAGCCAGGCACTGTGCTAGAAATGGAGTCTCTGCTCTTAAAATGCTTATAGCTTATCTAGTGGAGGAGACAAAAATTTTACAGATAAACTCACAAATAATGCTGTAATTATGATAAAATTGAGAAAATAAACCGGACCCTATGATTGCTTATTTCAAAATAAAATAATGATAATGAGAATAGGTGATATTTATTATGTTCTTTTCATGCCCCAATCCTTTGCTAAGTCCTTTCATGGATGTCCTCATTTATTCTTCATGGCTCCTCTAGATATGTAGTGAAGTGTCCACGTTTTACAAATGAAAGGATTAGCAGTTAGAAAATAACTTGCCAAGAGGTACAAAAAAGGCTGAGTTGTGTTTCTAGTCAAGAGCCTTGTGACTGAAAAACCCTGTGCTATTAACCACCACACAATAAAGCATGTATCTAAAAATAAAATTATTTATGAACCAATTTTGGAATAAATTAGATCCTCAGATCATTCATGAATAAATTCCAGGTGGGCAAATTATCTAAATAAAAATGCAAACTACATTAAAAGATAAAATGTAGAAAAATATTTTTACATTATTAGGGATGGAGAACCTCTTTTAAATATGGTATCAGCCCATAAATTATAAAAGAAAGTAAAGATTGATAAGACTAATTTAAAATGTTGTTAGGGCAAAAGAAACCATAAATAAAGTTAAAGGAGAAATAACAACTGAGAAAAAAATTTGCAATCTAGATACAAAAAGTAAAGATCAATAGTATATAAAGAAACTTATAAGCCAATGAAGAAAACAAATAAATAGGTAGAAAAATAATTTAATAATATGAACATAACTGTCATGGTAAGATTAACCTTACCGATAATTAAATAATAAATCAAAGCTATAATTATTATTTCTTGAACATTTCAAATTTAAAAATGTTAATTAAATTGTCAAACACCAATAAGTACTAACAAATTGTCAAATATTTAAATAGCTATTATAATTTTAAATGTCTCTTTTGTTGATCTCTTTTAGTTCTAGGATGTATCCTAACAAATATTTCCACACTTGTTTAAAAATTCATATATAAAACTTCAATATTGTGTTTCATGAAATAGAGAAACATGGAAAAACACTAACTACTGTTCATGAAATTTAGTGGAAACAGGTCATCCAGGAAGAATGTAGGTGTTACCACATGCTGGATTTGCAATTCTTAAAAAAAAAAAAGTTGACCTATATATTCAGATAAGAAGGGTATGATTTGTTACAAAATAGAAAGGCACATTGTTGAATGGTATTATTTTATTTGTATTATAAAACCATATCTCTGTATGCATGGTAAAGTAGTTGAAACGTAACTACTCAATGTTTAGTCATTGTTACCTCTAGGAAATGGAAAAGATAGAAGAGGCTTCAGTATCCACTTTTGTATTGTTTAAATTTTCAGCACACACATATACACACATGCACATTTCTCCCAAAGTTTTAGAGACAAGTCAGAAATAAAGCATTTAGCTGTTTCATAAAATACAAAAAGAGATTATTAATTTAGGATCCAGCTGACCAAAATATGACTTTATTCTATAGACGGGTAGATGGTCACTTTCATTTTGCTGTAGCTATTTTGGGGAGTTTCTCAAGATTGCTTTCTTACCCTTTCTGAGGATTTCAAATTCTTGTCTGGATTTCCCCCTTGGAGTAAAAAAGACTATTCTCCCTAACTGGTGATGTGGATCTGTCTGTTGCCTTGGAGAGGTGCGTCTGTAACTAGGACCCTCACTCACACTGACACTGCAAACACAGCCAGCCACCTTCAGTGTTTAAGCGGCTGTTGATACTTCTGACCACGTCTCTAATTCTTCATCTTCATTAACTCCCAAAGGAGATTCCAGTTCTTGTTAGCTGCTCCCAAGTTTTAATTGCCAAGCCTGAGACAGAAGATTTGTGCCCTTTTAAAAAGATAACGTTGCTCATTAAAAGACAACAGAATTTGATCAACTTTAGGCTGGATGGTCATAGCTGGGATATGAAGTTCTGATAACAGAGAGGCTATCCTTCACACGGGCCACAGAAGCACCCACAAGATTCTTAAATGGAAGCTATTTAAAAATATCTCATCATTATGATCAGGATGTTAAAAGTCATCTGCGAAATGGAAGTTTATAGAATTTAGACGGGATGAATGGCAAACGGAGGTGATTAATAAGTGAATCAATGCCGGCCTGGAGAGAGGTCTTTAACATTATGCCACCAGGTTGTACTCTTGTTTCAACCCTGTCTTATATTAGTCAGTAACTTAGAAAAGCCCGTATAAATTATAATGATCAAGTTAATGTCTGACATGAAACTGAGAAGAATAAGTCGTTTGGTAGAAACATCACTGAAGAATGTCTTAACTGCCTGACATGATGGAAAAGGTGGCTGAGCCCAAAGTAAGATCTGCTCTGGAATCCCAAGAGCATATACATGAATTCAGAGTGGAGGAAAGGTGATTTAAAAGCAGTATCTGGGACAAAGTATTATGATCAAAATGCTTCAGAAATATGATGTAGCTACCAAATAAATGTTTTCTTGGGTTCCATTAAGACGAATTTAGGTACGAGATACATATATTTTCAACTATAGGCACATGTTTAAGTCACTTGGGAGTTTTAACCAAAGTCTGATTTAATTGGTCTGGGTGGAGCCTGGGCATGGGAATTTTTAAGAGCTCCCCAGGTCTGTGATTCTAATTAGCAATTTAATTGCCTTTATTAGAAGGAGGATATATATTAATTAAAGATTGTTTCTTTTCTTCTTGAAAATGAAGTTAGTAGAACCACTGTACATACAATTTAGTGGAAACAGTTTATCCAGGAAGAGAGCAGACATCACTTAACAATCATTAAAGTATTTACAGCACGCTGGGAAAGCGAACAAGCTGAAGAAGGTAGATTAATAGAAGCTAATTGTCCCATTCCTGTAAGGATTAGGAAAGAAAGACACTGTCATTAGGCAGCTTGGTTCAATTGAAGAATTAATTTTGCAATTCACCAACCACGTCACTTTGAAAGTTATTCACTCTTTCTTGGGCTTTATCTTCACCTTTGAGATGAAGTTAATTTTAAAAGCTATTCAGGGAGTTGTGATGATTAAACAGTATAATATATTGAAAGTACTTGGCACACTGCAATTATTAGTTTTTATTAATATGGCTAGTTATCTGTTGATCTAATTGCTTTGATGGAGTGATTGGTAGGTTATAGGCCATGAAAGATTGCTATACCATAGACTTCCTTCCTATTTATTTAAGTCATCTTTTTTTCTGTCTCATTGCTAGTTGCCCCTTATTTTCCCCTTTCTTTCTTTCCCTTCCTTTCTTTGAACAGAAATTTGCATAAAACATCCAAATTCTTAGTATATGTATGGTAACTGTCTATAACCAATTTATGACTTATTTATACCTATTCAGGTGGGGCCATATTTTCTTGAAATCCTCTTCCATATGTTTAAATCACATAACAATGTTCTTATAATCATTAACAGTTTCAGGCTGATCAACAGAACTCAGTCTTTCTCCTTCTTGTGATGCCAATGGTCCTAATCATTCATTTTCCTTGAAGTCATATGACTCTAAAATCTGCAAGTAATTGACTTTACTTGGACTAGAATCAGAAAAGACAGACTTGTTGGGAAGCTGGTGCCAAATCACTTTCTGTGTAGTTCATTCTCCTGTTAAACATGTGTGGTCTTTTGGGAAAGCAACGAAACCCACATGCCTTACATTTTCAGTGCTGTTGCTTTGCGGGCTCAAGAATCAGCCTTAACACTTCTATCTCTTCTTCCCTCCAAATAAAGTCAACCTATTTCCCAGTAAATAGACCCATTTCTTTAAGAGTATGGGGAAAAAGTTAAATGTTGATGGAGATAGTAAAATATGGGAACTATTAAAAGGTGAATGTTAGTACACATTTATTGAAAAACAAAAATGAATAAAATATTAAAATACATAAAAGCAAAAAGGGTCTTCTAAGCCAACCCTTCTTCCTAGAATGAATAAATGTATTTTCAAATTTACTTTCTTTGTTAAATATCATCAATAGGATTTTTTCCTAAGGTGAGAAACATATGGAGCCCTAGTCCCTATTAGACTAGATCTTGGAATTGAGTCTCATAGAAATAAGACAACAAAGAGCTTTAGAATCGATTATTGTTTAATTTCAATCTGTTTGAGGAAAAAAATTAATATTAAAATATTCCTTTATTTAAATTTTATTTTTTATTGAAGTATAGTTGATTTATAATGTTAGTTTCAGGTGTACAGCAAAGTGATTTGGTTATATATATACGTATGTATATATATTTCAGATTCTTTTCCATTATAGCTTATTACAAGAAATTTGTTTTTAGTTGAAGTATGGTCATTTACAATGTGGAATATTATACCTTTATTATTGTTGAGTTGGTCATTGTTAACTTAAATAAAATTACATGTTTAAACTTTCTGTTTAAGGAAGAAATCCAACAGTCATAGATTTTATTTGACTTTTAACTTTCAGCAATGTGGGAAAAAAGGGAATTTCCAAAAAAGGGTCTCACTTAACAAAGGAAACTCAAAAGTATTTATTTCTTTCAAGGAACAGAGATACCAACTTAAATACTATCATCAGGGCATAATATTACTAAATAAGACAACCAATCAAAATTAAAGACTCTCTAGAGGTTAAGGTTACTTTCATAGGATGTAGAAATAATCTCTGAAGTCTGTTTATCTTGTAGGACTAGCTATCACAGAGAAAGAGAGAGACACAGAGAGAGACAGAGAGAGAGGTTCTGAGAAGATCAAAGCTTACCATATGGAAAAGACAAAGGCAGATAGAAAGATGAACAAATGAAATAGTGAGCACACAAAGTTTTGTATCTACATCACCAAGTCCTCAAGTTTGCTAAATATCTGTGAAATAAAGACGTGCCTTTCAGTGTACTACAGTTACATTCCTGAGAATTATTAATGTATACTTTCAATAACAAACATAGAACTAAATACTGTTGGAGAAAATTTTCTTAAGAATGTGTTTTAAATTAATACATTTGAAAAATTCCATTAAATGATGTCATACCCTTAGTAACGAGAAAGTTAACATGTCATGGCCAATGTTCTTCCTTCATATAAGGAGTGTACCACCAACTCCAAAAGGACGTTTAGTGCTGACCAGTGGTTCTTTTTTTTTCTCTAGTCCAAGCATTATCAGAGTGCCTGAGATGGCTGTCTACAATCTCCAACACCTCCTGTACCCTTCTCAATCTCATTTGATGACCTTTATTTTTGGTTCCCTCCACAAAGGATGAGCAGTCCCCATCCCTCTTTCAGGCCAATTTCCATTTTTCTCCTGGATCCCATCTTCTCTCTCCTACTCCAAGACATGGCTCTCGCAATTGTGTCCTCTCTCCTCAGTATCACTTATTTTTCCTCTAATTACTGAATCATTCCCATTAGTTTCCAAACATACTTTAATAGGTTCCAAACATGCTTTAATAGGTTCCATCTTAAGGCAAAACAAACCAGTTCCTTGATCCCCTCACCCCAATTCACTTCTCCCATTTCTTTCCTTTATTTGGCAGCAGAGTTCCTTGAATGTATTGTCTAAACTTACTGTCTCCAATTCTTTTCCTTTCTTCTCCCTTGAACCCACTCACAAGGCTTTCATCCCTACTGCTCTGCCAAAACAGTGCTTTTCAAGGTCACTAAAAACCTCCCCGTGACCACATTCAATGACTAGTTCTCACAATTCACCTTACCCTACATACTGGAAGTAGCAGATTGTTTCCTTCTTCTGAAAGCACATTCATCCCTTGACTTTAACAATTGGCTCTCTCTCATAGGTCTTTTCCCGCCTCACTAGTCTTTCCTTCTCATTCTCCTTTGTTAGTTCCTCATTCCACCACACTCTAATCTTCAAAGTGCCTCAGAGCTTTATCCTTTAATTTCCACTTCTTTATCCACATGGACTCTTTAATCCCAAAATGGATGACTCCCAAATTTGTATCTCCATCCTGGAATCCCCCTCTGATTTATGCTGGTATATCCAAATACCTAACTGACATCTTTACATCAGTGTCCAATAGGCATCTTCCACCATAGTGTCTCCAAAACTGAACTCTTGTTTAAACCATATTTAATCCATCAGTAAAATCTCCCAGCTCTTTCCTCAAAATATATCCAGAATCTGGCCACTTCTCCACTACTACTACTTTAATCTAACTGTAATCTTTCATGGGGGCTTTTATGGTTTTCTCTTCCCTTGTCCCCTTCTTTTCCGCTGTGCCTGAAATGAAAATATCTCAATAGCTTCTTATTTCCTTCATAGTAAAATTCTTGTCCTTTCCATAGCATATGCGGCTCTACATTACCTGCTCCTTGTTCCTCAGTGAACCATTTTCTACAACTCTGTGCTTGTTCATTGTCCTCCAGTCATGTGGGCCTCTGCTCTTCCTGGAAAACGTCAAACATATTCCTGCCTCGGAGCCTTTGCACTTGCTCCCTCCACTTCTTGGAACCATCTTCTTCTACCTAGTCCAATGGCTCTTTCTCTCATTTCCTTCATGTCTCTGCTCAGATGGTACATTTCAAAATGTCTTCCCTAATTACCTGATGCATCCTGGAACCTCTGTCACTCCCCCTTTCTTTCTTTACTTTTTTTTATTATACTTATGTCTTGATATATTACATATGGTTTGTTTCTCTGTTTATTGCCCATCTCCTTCCATTATAATATGAATTCCTTGAATTCAGGGGTATATTTTGTTGATGGCTATATCCTTAGTCCCACAATAGATGCTCAATAAATACAGACTGAAGGAATAAATAAGTGAACGATAGTTACCAACTTTTGAGTACTCACTATATGACAGATACTGTACTATGTATACACCATCTCATTTAAGCCTTTTAACAAACTCCTACTGTTATTCCCATATTATAGTTGAGGAAAACAAGAAAATTGCCCAGGGTAGCTCTATAGTGAATGAGATCTGTCAGTGGTAAAGCCAATGCCTTACATTGGTTTCTTTGTGTCATCCATCCATTAGAACTTATTCTCACACACATTATCTTAGTTTTATTTTGATCCTCAAAAGAACTCCATGAGAAAGGCAGGAAATACTTTATTATCTTTGTTTTAACAATGAAAAAATTGTGACTCAGAAGGTTAAGATACTTACCTAGAGTCACAGAACTAATGCATGTCATAGTAAAGATTTTAGTCATTGTGTCCCAAGCACAACACAAAAATTTCAAGTGTGTGAATTTATTTTATGAAATACCGTGCAAAATTTTTAAAATAGTTTACATGGAATCAATTGCTTTTATTGATAAGAATGCAATTTTACTATTTTAAAAAACTGAAAAAAACTAGGATCTATAGATTTATGTTTATTCCCTCAGCCTAGCCTAGAGCCTTGTGTTAATAAATACTAAATATAGATTCTATTTTTTTTTGTTCATGTCGTGTACAGTCCTAGCCCTCCATGACGAAGCTTCTGGCATCTGCTGATGGATGATAATGTATTCGGTATTAGGAGACTGCACAGCCTAACCCCCAGGAAAAATGATTGCGCAAGGGTGAGTTGGTTTGTGCCTTCTTCCTTCCTGTTCCTCCCTTATCCTTTAAGTTTTGCCAAGTTCCCAGGGCCTCCTCATACTGTTCCCTGGTAGTTTCGGGGTTTTCATTTCACTTTCATTTTAGTTTGTGGCACCAAGTCCAGCCAGTACCACCCCTCTCACCATCTCTACCTTCCTCTCTTATCTCCAGCCTTTCTTCTAACTCTTTCTCATGTGACCCTAGGTAAAACTGAAAAAGAGGTGAAATAACATCCCCAGTCTCTCACTTCTCCTTCTGGGGTTCAGGAGGATGACTTTTTGGGTGGCCAGTGGCCCCAAATCTTTCCCCCTAGAATGAGGAAGACATCGTGGTGAGGGCTTCACATGTCAGCTGTGGGGTTTTGGGAACAATCGAAACTCTTTGTGCTTCAGTATCTTCTTGGCCTGGGAAATGGTGATAAAACTTGCACCTACCTCATGGAACGCCAGCACTTTGAATGAGGAGCGATGGGAAATTTTGGTGGTTTCGACTGAATGAATCATCAACATTCTCTCACAAGTGAATGCACCGATTACTATAAATGTCAGATGAGCAACTAAAACGTGTGACAAGCACGATCAAGAATGTATCATTATGGGTTAACATACCTAGAGTTCACTGATTGCATAATTATATTTAATACCACAAGAAAACTAATGAGCCAGAACTGGGTCTGGCATTTAAGTGAGTGCTGGGAGAGGGCATGTAGTACTGTACTCACCTAGGAGTTTTACACGAGCAGTTTGTGAATGTCTGTGTTTATTACATTTTAAGTACTATATATGTCTTTAGATTAGTATTCTCCTGTCTAAATCTTTCATGGGTTGAAAGAATCCCTAAATTCTCTACCACAGGGACAGAAGGACAAAAGCATGGGCCAGAGGTGGAGCCCTGAGCAGGACAGAGTCAGAATTTGTCTCAATGAACCATGAATAGGAGGTGGAGAAGCAGTGATCTCCAACCTGCTTTCCCTCTGAAATAAAGCCCAGGCTTTGGATGAGACAGATTTGTCTTCCATTTCCAACCCCACTGCTTATATGCCTTATAACACCAGGCAGATCACCTGATCTCCCTCTGCTTCATTTTCCTTATCTAGGAACCACAGTAAGATCCTTCTGGTTATTTATCTAAAGTGTATGAAAAGACTATTTTGAATGCACCCCTAGGTTTATTGCAGCATTATTTCCAGTAGTTAAGATATGGAAACAACTTAAATGCCCATCAGTGGATGGCTAGATAAAGAAGATGTGGTACATATACACGATGGAATAGTACTCAGCCATGAAAAGATGAAATCTTGCCATTTGCAACAACATGAATGGACTTGGAGGGAATTGGGATAAGTGAAGTAAGTCAGGTGGAGAAAGATAAATGCTGTACAATTTCACTCATAAAACAAAACAAAAGAAAACAAATGAACAACCCCAAACCAAACAAAAACAGACACATAGATACAGAGAGCAGAGTAGTGGTTACCAGAGGATAAGGAAGTCTGGGGGAGGGAGAAATGGGTAAAGGGATCAAATGGATGGTGATGGATGGAATCTAAACTTTTGGTGGTGAGCACACTGTAGTGTGTACGTAAGTTGAAATATAATGTACACATGAAACTTATATAACATTACACACCAATTTTACCTCAATAAGAAAAGGAAAAAGATCTTTCTGGTGGGATCATTGGTTGAATTAGATGAGATAATACAAATATTAATGTACCAATCCCAATGTTTGGGGCCCAAAGTGCACACTTAATAAAGGTATACAGTTTTTAGCTTTCAGTTACCTTTCAACACTTCAAAGTCATTTTCACCCCAAAAGAAGCCACTAAACTTGAAAGCTAAAGGCCCATAAGTAACATCAAACTAACTGTTCCTTACTGAGCTCTTTACACCTATAACACACTGTAGTGGGCTCCAGCGCACGGTCTGCGAGAGAGTAGTTGTCGTGTCTCCCTGAGAACCAGCCACTGACACGAGAATGGCTGGAATTAACAGTCTTGCCTCACTGAATTTTCCCCCACGTTTTCCAGTCATTTGTGTAAAATGTGTCGTTGATTCCTTTCTCCATCGTGCCAACAGAAGTAATCTTCATCAGGAGATAATTAACATCTTATACGTGACTCATGTAAGTCTGTTTGAAACTCACCCAAAGGCCCTGATCTTATGGTAGCTTCACTTCTGACTCTGGCTCCCTCTTGCCTAGTGAGTTCAAATGCCTCTGATGTCTTTTTCGTTCATTATTTATTTATTACTTTCTGATCAGTTGAACAAAATTTAAATACTTGCTTAATCTTGCAAGAAAATATCTGAGGTGTGCTTGAAATCACAAGTGATCACAGTGATATTTCTTTAAAGTTTTCTTGAGTTACCCCTCTCACCCTCAAAGTCTCTGTTTCCTTTTTTCTTTTTTTTAATTGAAGTACAATCAATTACAATGTGCTAATTTCTGATGTACAGCACAGTTTCCCAATCATGCATACACATACATAGATTCATTTTAATTTTTTTTATTAAAGGTTATTACAAGATATTGAACATAGTTCCCTGTGCCATACAGGAGAAACTTTTTAAAATCTATTTTTATATATAGTGGCTAACATTTGTAAATCTCAGACTCCCAAATTATCCCTTCCCATCCTCTTTATCCTCTTTCTCCAGTAACCAAAAGATTGTTTACTATGTCTGCGAGTCTGTTTCTGTTTTGTAGATGAATTCATTAGTGTCCTCTTTTTTTCTTTTTTTAGATTCCACATATGAGTGGGGTCATATGGTGTTTTTCTTTCTCTTTCTGGCTTACTTCACTTAGAATGACCATCTCTACATCCATCCATGTTGCTGCGAATGGCGTTATTTTATTCTGTTTTCAAAACTCTCCTTTTACCTGCTTTCCATTGCTCTCCAGGTGTTCGGGGCCTCCCACGTGGTGTTTTCCTTCCTCCCTGATTGTCTTCTTTCCTTCCTTTATTGTTAAACATACATTTCACCTTAGTTTTAATTGTATAAGTAATGCCTATAAAATTTATGTAATAAAAATTCAAATAACTCAGATAATTCAAATGTTGCCTTGAGCACCAATCCCTAGTCTCACTTCCATTTCCAGAGATAATCACTGTTATTAGTTGACATATACCCTTCTATATATTTTCCTCTACAATTACTAGGTTGGATTGTATGAAATTGTTGCTTTTGTAGGTCACAGTTGGTCAATACCAGCAATTTTAAAGGATTCATGCTTCCCTCTGTATGTATATAGAAAGAGAGAGACACACACACGGAAGTATAGCATGTTATTTTGTGGATTTTAATAACCTAAGTAAAATCATGTTGTATTATACATATTTTACTGCAATTTTTTTTTTCACAGAGTAATATATCCTGGAGATCTTCTAGGTTGGAGCATGTAGCTCTACCCTATTCTTTTTAACTGCTGGTAAAATTACTTAGTGTCAATCATTTATTTACCTTCTCCATTCCTCTCGCTCTCTCTAACTTATCTATTTATTGCTTGCTATTATAAATCCTACCATACCTGTACATGCCTCTTTGTTTATGTGTGCAAGTGTGGTTGCACTGAGTTACGATGAGTCCAGTTCAAAGTGAGGAAATGTAATACTTGAGTCTGTCTCAGACCCTTTTGGAAGGTAGATGTATCATTTTACCAGGCTATTCCAGACTTTGAAAGAAGATTTGAGCCTCTTTACTATTCATATGAAGTGAACAGGAGGAGGGCTTCACAGCATCTAGCATGGCGTCTCATTCTAGGAAGCGATCTGTCAGATGAAAATAATTCAGAGTATTTCAGATGTTTATTAGAACTTCGTATAGAACATCTGTGAGGATTCGATGTCTATCCCATGGTGTAATTCTCATTTCCCTTTCCTTCATTAAATTCTTGTTTCTCATTTCTCTTGCTCTCAAAATCTCTCTCAACCAATAGCTACCATGGAGATTCTCAGTTTACCTTTCAATTTCACTTTCATAACGACTTCCTCCAAACCCATCCCTGCATAGGTTTTGACTTCCTCGGACTTCATCTCTCCCTTTCACTTACTTTTTTCCTACCAGTTGACCTCCCTCTCCTGTGACATGATCTTCTTAGACTTCTAAGGTAAAAAAACCCTTGACTTAGAAGATTCTCGGGAAGGAGGATAGGAAGACTGACTTTTCCCCGGCTGTAGGGAGCAGAGAGAAAGATGACTCCTCCATCTTTCCTGGAAGTTGCAGTTTTAGCAGGAGAAGGAGCTGAGGTGTGTGAGGCTGCAATGTTGCCTTAATTTTTAGTACCTGGAAATAAAATGTGTGTAATACACCTTTTGGCTATTTTCTTGGAACTTTGGAGGAGACAAACGATAGCATAGAATTCTATGTGTAGTCTCTGGAAGATATAAAAAGTTCCTCCTTCTTGATTTTTCCAAAGAAGAAAGACTGTGTGTTTCCTAGGAATGCAGGATTAATATACTTCTGCAAAGGCCTCTGGGTTCCTCACTGAGGACAGGGAAGGAGAGAATGAAAGGATAAGAGACTTGGAAGCTTAAGCTTCTGGGCACAGATTGATGAACAGCTGAACAGTTGTTTGGGGGTCACTCTTGCTACATGTCTTACCCCGGCCTCTGCACCCCTGAAGTCCTAGGAGAGAATTGTTGGCACATGAGAAAGCAATACCAGAACTTTTATTCTTACTTACTTTTTTGCCTCATCCTTTTTAGTTTCTGTTTTGGTGTGTGTCTCCTAGTGTACATAAAGTATATTAATAAAATGGTATACAAATATAATAACTAAATAAAAAATAACTATGTTCATGTGTATATACTAGGGGTGCTTGCTCAAATGTGTTGACCCATAGAGGCACACTGTCAAAAAGAACATTTGTCCATTCGTTCATTTATTCATTATTGAATTCTTGCTGTGTGTCAGTGTTGTCTCGGTGATGGGGTGGTAATGGTGAACAAAATTTGAGAATGACTGCTTCATAGGAACGGTTCAATCACCCTTCCATCAGTAATACTGATTAATAGTTCAATCAGTAACTTTTTTTTTAACGAGATTCTTGCTTTAACTGCTTGTGATTGATGGACTAGAAACAGAATCAGCCCCAAGCTTCCTGAAAACTGTTGGAAAATGTGAGTGAAATCGTCAGGATAGAACACTTCTAAATCGAAACATCTGGATCTGAACAGTGTAAATAAAAGATCCGTTTCCTTCTCAGGAGAGGAGCTGAAGAGTAACAGAAAAGGGAAAATGCTCAGAGATGTTCCAAAGGACGTATGCTTTTAGGCTGCAAAGCGAGGAACGCTCTTCCTTCTAAATCTCCTGTGGCATCCATACCAAACATAAAGCAAATTTATATAAATTATTCTGCCAAATAAACATTTGGTGTCGGTGTATCCAGTGAGAGGAACAGGGCTGAGCTCTCCCCATCCTTCCTCTCAGCACTAGGTGGGTATTATTATTCCTGTTCTCTACGTGAGAGCACTGAGATTCGGTTCAAGGAAATCCCCAAGGCAGTCAGGTAGGGGGGATGCATTTCCACCCAAGTCCAATGCCAAATCCATCTCTTACCCTTATGCCATATCGCCCAAGGTGCAGGGAGAAGCTGGAGGGATTAGAACCGAGATGGAGAAGGAAATTCAGAAGAGGCAAAATCAAGAAGCATTGTGATTGCTGATCTTTTTCCTCCTGAGATGTCCTCTCATAAATTCTTTTTTTTTTTTTTTTTTTTTTGGCCCTTCCAAAGAGACACAGAAGGATAGAATTCAAGGACTACGGTTAAAACCATGGCTGGCCTGTCATAAAATCCGTAAAGAAGCCTGTGTGGTGGGGGGAGGGGCATGGGGGACCTGTGGAGGTGCTGTTCGGGTACAAATGATGGGCTTTTTGGAGTCAGGCTTGACTTGGAATCTTCATTTTGCTGCTTACCGACTAAGTGAGGCAGAGCCAACTCTACCATCCCCGAACCTGGGTTTCCACATCTCTGAGATGGAGCTGATTCCTCTTACCTTACAGAGCCATTGATAACATGTGCAAAGTGTTTATACAGCAAAATAACACACAGCCAGGGTCTGTAAAGCTCTTTTCGTTTTCCCGAAGGAAGCCAAGCCATCTGCTTTCCTACTGCAGTGAATAAGCAGCAACAGATCCTACAAATAAGATCAGTGTAACCGCTGTCAGAAACAAGCAGACTTTCTAAGAGCTTTGTAAGCCTTGCCCTAAGCACTCGGGTATATTATCTTTAATGCCAGCAGCCACCCTCCAAAGCAGTGCTGTTATTTCTGTTTTAGAAATAAGGAAAATGAAACTTTGAGAAGTTCGGATTGACCGCAGGAAAACGGCAGAGCGAGGAGGAGAATTTTGCACAAAGTGTGCTTCCTTTCCAGGAGTCCTAGTCCTGTGGCTGCAGAGGCACGAAGAGGCAGGGACACCGACTTCTAAACTGTCCAGTCAGAGAAAAGTAGCATGCGTGTGTCCTGATTTTCTAAACCAGACCTTATTTTTAGGGGAATCATGGAATGTGACAAGCCTTTACTTCCTATGCTTGTTCTGTGGGAAGAACACTCTAGAACTGTTTGTGGAGGCCGAGGAAGGAGTGGGTGACAAGAAGGGAGGAAGCAGGAACATTACACGTTTCCCTTTTTGGTCTGAATCAAGTTCTCTGAAACAGGACCACTGGGAACACGATGCCTCTGGCAAGATGTCATCCTGACACTTCCTTATCATTCAACTATGTTTTAACATGTCTTGGTAGAGAATTCAGTCCTGTTTGGGGGGATTCTGTGCTGTTCCCCCCAAACACAGCATTTCGCAAAATGAAAGCTGAAGAATTAAAGTGGTCATATAAAACTCGTCCAAAAAGAGGCACCATGTGATATCAATTAATAGTAAGAGATGTGGCGTCAGATAGACTAGCATTCAGTTCACAGCGCTGAAGTTTACTAGCTCTGTGACCTGGGGAACTTGCATTCCTGAACTTGTGTTCCTTCATCTGGAAAATGGGATCAGACATTCATTTGGTGATTTTTGAGCAACAGCTATGGCCAGGCACTCTTTAGGCATGAAGGATATAGCAGAGAACAAAGAAAACTGATACCCTTGCCTTATGGAGCTTATCAAAGCGGGGGAAAGAGGTAAGATGTATGATACAGAAATAAAAATGTATTAGATAGTGCTAAGGAGAAAAAGTAAAGCAGGAAGGGAAGATGCAAATTGTTTGGTGGGGCGAGTTTGAATTTTAGGATGCCCAGGACAAGCCTCACTGAGAAAGTGACTTTTTCAGGAAAGAGATGAAGGAAGAAGGCAAGCTAGCTGTGCAGATGGCTGTAGAAGGCAATAACCAGCTGTATACATGGGTTTGTTGTTTAGGGGAGAAGTTCCAGGCTAGAGATACAATTGAGATGTCATCGCCTAATAGATGACCCGTTACATTGAATGAGGTCGCCAGGGAGTGATGGTAAATGAAGAAAAAAATTATTCTAAACACGGAGCCCCGCAGCATGCCATCATGTACAAGTACCAAAGAGTAAGTACCAGCAAAAGAGATGAAAAAGGATGAGCAAGCCATGTGAGAGCGTAACCAGGGGAGTGCGGTGTTCTGGAAGCAAAATGAGAATGTACTGCATGGCAGGAAGAATCCTGCTGAGACAGTGAGTGAAATAAGGATTGAGAAGTGACCCTTGGATTTAGCAACACAGCAATCACTGGTGTCCTGAAGAAAACCTGTTTTTGGTGAAGTGTTGGTGATAAAAACCTACTTGGAGTGAGTATAAGAGAGAGAGGAAGGAGAGAAACCCGCAGAGTGTGTCCAGACAACTCAAGATGTTTCGAGAGAAGGAGAGAAATAAATGTAACCCTGATGAAGGAGAGGACTTTTATTTCCCTATTATTCTGAAGAAGAAGAAAAAAAAAATCCCAAAGAGCTTTGTATGTTGGTGGAAAAAAAAAAGTTTTAGAGCAGGAAGAACCTTTGCGGTTTCCAAATACTGGGAATTGGGATAATAATAATAACAACCGTGAAGTTGTAATTGAGCTTTTCTAGTAAATACTTACTGACTCAGGTTCTGTGTCAGACCCTTTGCATTTCCTACCACCCTCTAAGATACACTGCTATCAATCCCATTTTACTAAAAGGAAAACTGGGGCTTGACATGTTAGTCAACATGCTTTAGAACATAGAGTCTCAAACTCCAGTGTGCATGCAAATCGCCCATTGTGCTAAAGTGCAGATTTTGATTCAGTAGGTCTGGGCTGGGGTCTTGCGATTCTCCATTTCTGATGTGCTCCCAGGTGCTGCTGATGGCTGCTGGTGATAGAACCACACCACGGGTAACGTGAGTCCAGAGCAAGTCAAGGGGATGGTCCTGAATACCTGGCCTGGCTGATGAAAAGCCCAAGTTCTTTCTACTGGGCCACGTGTGCTCCCATGTTCTTGGTGGAGCCACAGGTTAGAAAACCAAAGTGAAAGAGAACCTCCGGGAAGCAAGGGAGGAAGGAAAACAGCCATCTCTCCTGCTCTCTTGCTAGAAGAAACCTGAGGAAAGTGAGCCAAGGCATGTCTGTAGCACAAGTTGTATGCTTCTTATCAGCCCATCTGAAACACTGAGATGCTTGCATTGAACCAACTCATAGTCTGGGCCGGGCTTGCTTTTCTAGTCATGATGAGACTCGGATCCCAATTCACTGTTATTTAACCTCGCTGTGATCCCTGCCTCTGTAGTATATGCAACACATCAAAGTTAGTCCCACATGTAGACCATGAATGGAAAAATAGACAGCTGACCTTCTTAAAGTTCAAACAGAAAGCTTGCTCTCTGCATTAGTGAGGTGTGATTGCAAGACAGAGCACTGAGATTTGGGGGTTAGATACAGCTGGGCTTAAACCCTGGCTCTGTTATGCATTAAGTGTGTGATCGGAGCACAATTTGAACCTATACCCTCCTTTCTAAAATGGAGAAAGTGCTGTCTAATTTACAGGGAGGCAATACTGCACATTGGTTAAAAGTGTGGCCACTGGAAAGATTAACAAGAATTCAAATCTTAATGCCATGAACTTCCTAGTTGTGTTCTTAACTAAGCCTCAGTGTTTCTCATCTGTAAAATGGGGAGAAGGGTATGCCTGCTTCTTAGGGTTGGTATGAAAATCAAATGGGAGAGTTCATGCAAAGGTCAATACATGTTAGCTCTTATTATTAACAGTAGTGTTATTATTATATTGGGGCTTTTGGGAAGATGGATTGAGATACAGATGTGGAGTGCTTTTATGGAAGGTGCACTCCATACATCTTTGTTTTGCTTTTCCCCACTGAATAAATGAAACAGGCAACTCTGAGGTTACTTGATGAAGTTTGCTGATGGAAAATGTTAATAAAGCGAGCGAGAGAGAAGCATCTTAAGCATCTAGGATTTAGTAATAGTAATTTAGTCTGAGGCATAACTAAAGAATAAAAGGAATCACTGAAAAAAAAATCTGTCTTGCACAGGAGGAAATACCAGAAGGATGAGAATGCTGTCAGCAAGGGAGTGCTTACGTAGACAGATTCTGTTGGCTTCCCAGCTTCTCCCTGAGCTGTAAGGGGCTCTCCACACAGCGCTTGCCTGGTACTGAAGCAGCTGGGTAACATTTCCTGTGGTTTCGAGATCAGCCAGATCCAGGGCTACTTTGCAGAGGTGTCTGCCGATGGGCTTTATCCATGCTGTCTTAAAAGGCCACGATTTCAACTGCTGGGTCTTCAAATCGTCTTTATCCAGACTTACTTAAAATTTTTTTGTTTTATTTTGAAGAATACAAAAATCATTAAAATTCGTATAAAAGCATAATCCAATTTTATCATTAATAACTGGAACCAAACAGCATTTAAAAAAGATCTTTGGAAGAATAAGTTGTACAAAGTGCAACAACTATTCCATCATTTTAGTTCTAAGCACCCATCCATTATGTAGCTTTTGTATTGTAAATAAAATGAAATGTACATGTCTCTGTCTTCCTGGAAATTTCAGTAGTATAGAGGAACAAATACATTAAGAGTGAGAGTAAACTAAAAATTTCTTAAGCCAGAGGAGAATACAGTATCATCTCAGAGGGGAAAAAAATCATACAGGGAAAGTTATGGAGGATCTAACAGATGAGTTCATTCTTAAGGGTTAGATAGGATATAGAAATAAATGATCGTCAGAATTCAATCTGCAAATTTGGATTTGCAAATTTATGTACACTAAGCAATATACCAACTCCTGGAGGCACAGGAGTATTTGAAGATAAAGATCCTTATTTAGCAATAACCACTAATTTCCATTATGGGCTAATTCCACGGAGTTAGGCACTGCTCTCAATATGATCCTTTTCTGGATGCTGGACTGCCGAGATGGAGAATGAAATGAGTCCCTGACAGGTTAAGTGTCAAAGAGTTGATCATTTCATCATCCATCAAAATTCACATCCCAGACTAATAATATAAAATTGCCTATTAGCCCTAAACAACATGCTGTTTCTCTCCTCTGTGCTTTTGCTCAAGCTGTTTTCTCTGCCAAGAATGCCCTTTCTCTATGTCTTTAACCTGGGTAACTCAACACAGTGGCAAGACATGTGACTCCACGGAGAGGGTCATTCCTGTCTTATTTGTGCTTCTGTAGAGCCCAGGACGACCTCTGTCCTCAGAGCTCGTGGCACTCGCCTGACTTCTCCCTTCACCATAAGCTCCTTACTTTTCTATCCCTCGTGCCATGCACCATCCTCAACACATCATAGGCACTCCAGTCTGATACTGTTTATCTTTTACTAGGCAAATATAGTCCACTTACATATTCTGTGATTTATCGACATATTTGGCTTTATTTTTAGTTTCATTTTGGACTATTTAAACCATTTTCTATGCTTTATTTTTAAAATTTTCTTTTTGCCTTCTTTTGGATGGATTTTTAAAAAATTCCTTTTATTTCCTTTGTGATCTGAAGGCATACATTTTATTTCTACTGCATTCTATTTTGGTGGCTACACTTAAGATTTAAAAAATGCCTATTTCACTTTAGAAAGTCAAGTAAGTTAGCACCTGCACTCTCCATCTAAACAGTACAGTGGCCTTAGACTGTTTTAAGTCTTGTCATTTTCATTTTGCATATATTACCCAATATCTTAGTTCACCTTTAGTATTATATTATGTTTATTTTTAAATCAAATTTACTTCTGCTGAAGTACAATTAACCGTCTGTGAATGAGTCTAATTCTGGACTTTCTGTTTTGTTCCATCGATCCATTTGTCTATCCTGACTACTAACATGCTTTCTGTTACCATTGCTTTATACTAAAGCTTTTAATCAGGAAGTATGTCTTCCTACTTTGTCCTTTTCTTCTAAATTGTTTTGGCTCTTCTAGGCCTCTTAAACTGCCATAGA
This sequence comes from Vicugna pacos, assembly GCF_048564905.1. NCBI lineage: Eukaryota > Metazoa > Chordata > Mammalia > Artiodactyla > Camelidae > Vicugna > Vicugna pacos. The sequence continues at coordinate 68,123,028 of NC_132997.1, read as the reverse complement.
CATTTTAGAATCAACTTGTCATATTCACAAAAAAGTTACTAGGGTTTTGATTGATTTTTTGATTGAAGTAGGGATCCAATTTTATTTTTTTTAAATGTAGATGAGTGTTTTCCCAGCACCACTTAGAAAAATCCATCCTGGCTGATTTGTGCTTCCACATTTATTATAGATCAAATGTACATACATATATGCATTTACTTCCAGTCTATGTATTCCATTTCATTGATACTTTCATTTTTTCTCGTGCTAATAATATACTGTGTGAATCATGACAACTTTATAATAATTACAGGTATCTTGTAGGAGCCATCACCCCTCCTTGTTCTTTGATTTTAGGATTGTTTTGACCTTTCTTAGCATTTTTATTTTCCACATTACCTTGTCAATTTCTACAAAAAAAAAAAAAGAAAACCTGTTGGTATTTTCATTGGAATAACTTTGAATCCTTAGGTCAATTTGGGGAGAGTGAATACCTTTATATTAAAATTTTTAATGCATTGAGCCTGCTCTGTCTCTTCATTTATTTAGTTCTTCTTTAGTGCTTTTGAATATGATTACAATTTTTTCTCCATAAATATTTTATACACATTTGTTAGATTTATTATTATGTACTTTATATTTCTAGAAGTTATTGTAAACAGCAACCTTTTTCTTCAAGTCCCTGAATGTTGGTTAATAGAAATGCAAATGATTTACTATTCTGATTTTATATTCAGCTAAATTCTCATAATTTAGGAAGATTATAATTTTACTATCTAGTTAAAGAGTTTTTTATTTTGTCCTTTCTAGTCTATACACTTTTATTTTCTTACTGCATCAGCTAGAACTTCTAATACAATGTTGAAAAGACAAGATAGTGATAGAGGTCCCTTGTCTTGGTGGGACCTAACAAGGAGAGCTTTCAGCATTTTACTAACAGTTATGTTTACTTTCCATATCCTTAGTGATATACTGACCTAAGCCTGTTCAGTCACATGCAGGGCTTAGAACAGGTTATATAAGCTATTTTGAATCTGCTTATAAATATTTGTTTAATAAATGTGTATAATTGTGGTTAAATTTGGTATGAGACTTGCTTTTCTTTGAATGAATATTAATGTTCAAAAAGTGTTCAAAATCTACTGAGTTGATCATATAATTTTTCTCCTTCTATCTATTAGTGTGTTAAATTACACTAATTGATATTTTAATATTAATCCAATCTTACATTCCTGAGATAAACTGAACTTGGTTATCACCTATTACTTGTTATAATTACTATATTCAATTATATGAGAATTTGTTTAGGACTTTTGCATCTATCCTCATGAATGAGATTGTCCTGTAAATTTCCTTTTGAATACTATCTTTCTGAAGTGTCAAAATCTGCTTCTCAGACATTACCAGCACCACAGCCTGTTGATGAGACAAATCTGACGATTTGATGAGACCACTGCTTGCAGCTGTACGAGAACGCCAGCTCTGCGAAGCTTCGACAGTGCCTGTGAGAAGAGAAAGGTAAGGGCAGGACTTATTAAATTGAAAGTCTGACTTAAAGGCAGGTCTTTTAAAGGAGGTAGAGCTGATTAGGAGGGGGCAAACATTCAAGATCCAGTGGTCTAGAATTGGTGGAAAGACAGAGGAGGATTCAGAGAATCAGGGTGTCAACTGTCTGTTGATGTTTGACACTGAGGAATTGATGAGTCTTCGGGAAATTCATATAATGAAGAATCAAATAACCATTTGCCGAGCAGAAGACTCCTGGAAGAACAAAAACATGCTAATGAGTGCAAAGAAACTGCACAAGTTATGTTAGCACACAGAGTAAAGTGTGGTTTGGTTCAGTGTCCAGGTTAAGCATGGGAGTATACTGACTCTGAGTTCAGAAGTTTGGTGTCAAAATCGTGCTAGATTCATAAAGCGATCTATGGAGTGTTCCTTCATTTTCTATGCTATGGTATATTTTGTACAAGATTAGGATTATTTGTTATTTGAGTATTTGGATGTTCATAACTTTTTAAATTGTCTAGGATTGGTGTTTTCTTTGTGGGAAAGTTATTTTAGCATTCATTTCATTTCCCTATTTCATTTTTTTCTTTTTTAAAAATAAACTTTACTGTTTGAGCAATTGTAGGTTCATAGCAAAACTGAGAGAAAAGCACAGAGAATTCTCAATATACCTCTTGCCCCTGGCCCTGCCACCCCAAATAGCCTCCCCCACTATCAACATCCCACACCAGAGTGGTACATTTATTACAGTCAATGAACCTACATCGACACATCATTATCCCCCAAAATCCATAGTTTACATCAAGGTTCACTTTTGGTGTTGTACATTCTATGGGTTTTGTCAAATGTATAATGACATGTATCCGCCATTATAGTGTCATACAGAATGGTTTCACTGCCCCCAAAAACCTCTGTATTTCACCTATTCGTTCCTCCCTCCCCCTTAACCCCTGGCAACCACTGATCTTTTTGCTGTCTCCATAGTTTTGGCTTTTCCAGAATATCAAAGAGTTGGAATCATACAATAGGTAGCCTTTTCAAATTGGCTTCTTCAACTTAGTAAAATATGCATTTAAGTTTCCTCCATGTCTTTTTTTTTAAATTTTTTATTGATTTATAATCATTTTACAATGTTGTGTCAAATTCCAGTGTTCAGCACAATTTTTCAGTCATTCATGGACATATACACACTCATTGTCACATTTTTTTCTCTGTGAGTTATCATAACATTTTGTGTATATTTCCCTGTGCTATACAGTGTAATCTTGTTTATCTATTCTACACTTTTGAAATCCCAGTCTATCCCTTCCCACCCTCTACCCCCCTGGTAACCACAAGTCTGTATTCTCTGTCCATGAGTCTTTAGATTCCACATATGAGCGATCTCATATGGTATTTTTCTTTCTCTTTCTGGCTTACTTCACTTAGAATGACATTCTCTAGGAGCATCCATGTTGCTGCAAATGGCGTTATGTTGTCGGTTTTTATGGCTGAGTAGTATTCCATTGTATAAATATACCACCTCTTCTTTATCCAGTCATCTGTTGATGGACATTTAGGCTGTTTCCATGTTTTGGCTATTGTAAATAGTGCTGCTATGAACATTGGGGTGCAGGTGTCATCCTGAAGTAGATTTCCTTCTGGATACAAGCCCAGGAGTGGGATTCCTGGGTCATATGGTAAGTCTATTCCTAGTCTTTTGAGGAATCTCCACACTGTTTTCCACAGTGGCTGCACCAAACTGCATTCCCACCAGCAGTGTAGGAGGATTCCCCTTTCTCCACAGCCTCTCCAACATTTGTCATTTTTGGATTTTTGAATGCCGGCCATTCTGACTGGTGTGAGGTGATACCTCATTGTAGTTTTGATTTGTATTTCTCTGATAATTAGTGATATTGAACATTTTTCATGTGCTTTTTGATCATTTGTATGTCTTCCTTGGAGAATTGCTTGTTTAGGTCTTCTGCCCATTTTTGGATTGGGTTGTTTATTTTTTTCTTATTAAGTCGTATGAGCTGCTTATATATTTTGGAGATCAAGCCTTTGTCGGTTTCACTTGCAAAAATTTTCTCCCATTCCGTAGGTTTTCTTCTTGTTTTATTTCTGGTTTCCTTTGCTCTGCAGAAGCTTGTAAGTTTCATTAGGTCCCATTTGTTTATTCTTGCTTTTATTTCTTCTAGGAGAAAATTTTTGAAATGTATGTCAGATAATGTTTTGCCTATGTTTTCCTCTAGGAGGTTTATTGTATCTTGTCTTATGTTTAAGTCTTTAATCCATTTTGAGTTAATTTTTGTATATGGTGTAAGGGTGTGTTCTAGCTTCATTGTTTTACATGCTGCTGTCCAGTTTTCCCAAAACCATTTGCTGAAGAGACTGTCTTTATTCCATTGTATATTCTTGCCTCCTTTGTCGAAGATGAGTTGACCAAAGGTTTGTGGGTTCATTTCTGGGCTCTCTATTCTGTTCCATTGGTCTATATGTCTGTTTTGGTACCAATACCATGCTGTCTTGATGACTGTAGCTCTATAGTATTGTCTGAAGTCTGGGAGAGTTATTCCTCCAGCCTCTTTCTTTCTCTTCAGTAATGCTTTAGCAATTCTAGGTCTTTGTTGGTTCCATATAAATTTTATTATGATTTGTTCTAGTTCTGTGACATATGTCCTGGGTAATTGGATAGGGATTGCATTAAATCTGTAGATTGCCTTGGGCAGTGTGACCATTTTAACAATATTGATTCTTCCAATCCAAGAGCATGAAATATCTTTCCATTTTGTAAAGTCTTCTTTAATTTCCTTCATCAATGGTTTATAGTTTTCTGTGTATAATTCTTTCACCTCCTTGGTTAGATTTATTCCCAGATATTTTATTACTTTGGGTGCTATTTTAAAGGGGATTGTTTCTTTACTTTCTTTTTCTGTTGATTTATCGTTAGTGTAAAGAAATGCAACTGATTTTTGAACATTAATTTTGTAACCTACTACCTTGCTGAATTCTTCAATCAGCTCTAGTAGCTTTTGTGTGGACCTTTTAGGGTTTTCTATATATAGTAACATGTCGTCAGCATATAATGACACTTTTACCTCTTCTTTTGCAATTTGGATCCCTTTTATTTCTTTCTCTTGCCTGATTGCTGTGGCTAGGACTTCCAGGACTATATTGAATAGGAGTGGTGATAGTGGGCATCCTTGTCTTGTCCCAGATTTTAGTGGGAAGCTTTTGAGTTTTTCACCGTTGAGAACTATGCTGGCTATAGGTTTGTCATATATAGCTTTTATTATGTTGAGATATGTTCCCTCTATACCCACTTTGGCGAGAGTTTTTATCACAAATGGGTGTTGAATTTTATCAAATGCTTTTTCTGCATCGATTGAGATGATCATGTGGTTTTTGTCCTTTCTCTTGTTGATGTGATGTGTTACATTGATTGATTTGCGTATGTTGAACCAGCCTTGTGTCCCTGGGATGAACCCCACTTGGTCATGATGTATAATCTTTTTTATGTGTTGTTGGATTCTATTTGCTAAAATTTTGGTGAGGATTTTGGCGTCTATGTTCATCAGTGATATTGGCCTATAATTCTCTTTTTTTGTAGTGTCTTTGCCTGGTTGTGGTATCAGGGTGATGGTGGCTTCATAGAATGAGTTTGGGAGTATTCCCTCCTTTTCAGTCGTCTGGAAGAGTTTGAGAAGGACTGGTATGAGTTCTTCTTTGTATGTTTGGTAGAATTCCCCGGTGAAGCCATCCGGTCCTGGACTTTTATTTGTAGGGAGGTTTTTAATTGCTATTTCTATTTCCTTTCTAGTGATCGGATTGTTCAAGTGTTCAGTTTCTTCTGGATTCAGTTTTGGTGGACAGTATGTTTCCAGAAACTTGTCCATCTCCTCTAGGTTATCCAGTTTGGTTCCATATAGTTTTTCATAATATTCTCATATGATATTCTGTATTTCTATTTTGTTTGCTGTAATTTCTCCATTTTCCTTTCTTATTTTGCTAATTTGTGCTCTCTCTTTTTTCTTCTTTGTGAGTTTGGCCAGAGATTTGTCGATTTTATTTACTTTTTCAAAAAACCAACTTTTGGTTTGGTTGATTTTTTCTATGGTCTTGTTAATCTCTATTGTATTTAATTCCTCTCTGATCTTTATTATTTCCTTCCTTCTGCTGCTTTTTGGGGCTTTTTGTTCTTCTTTTTCTAATTGATTCAGGTGGTGGGTTAACTTGTTTATTTGAGATTGTTCTTCTTTTCTGAGGAAGGCCTGTATCGCTATAAACTTCCCTCTTAGCACTGCCTTTGCTGTGTCCCATAGGTTTTGAGTGGTTGTGCTTTCATTATCATTTGTCTCAAGGTATTTTTTAATTTCAGCTTTGATTTCCTCATTGATCCATTGTTTTTTCAATAACATATTGTTTAATCTCCATGCTTTTCTTTTTTCCTCCTTTGTTTCTCTGTTGTTGATTTCCAGTTTCATGGCATTGTGGTCAGTAAAGATGCTTGAGATAATTTCTATCTTCTTAAATTTGTTGAGGTTTCTTTTGTGTCCAAGTACATGATCGATCCTGGAAAATGTTCCATGTGCACTTGAAAAGAATGTATATTCTATTTTTGGGGGGTGTAATGCTCTGAAAATATCCACCAAATCTAGTTTTTCTATTGTAGTATTTAATTTCTCTGTTGCCTTGTTTATTTTCTGTCTGGAAGATCTGTCTAGTGATGTTAATGCAGTGTTAAAATCTCCGACTATGATTGTATTCCCATCAATATCGCCCTTTATCTCTGTTAGTAATTCTTGTATGTACTTAGGTGCTCCTATATTGGGTGCATATATATTAACGAGTGTAATATCTTCATCTTGTATCACTCCTTTAATCATTATAAAATGTCCTTCTTTATCTTTCTTTATGGCCTTTGTTTTAAAGTCTATTTTGTCTGAAATCAGTACTGCAACACCTACTTTTTTGGCTTTTCCATTTGCATGGAATATCCTTTTCCATCCTTTCACTCTCAATCTATATGTGTTCTTCTCCCTAAAGTGGGTCTCTTGTATGCAGCATATTGAAGGTTCTTGCTTTATTATCCACTCTGCCACTCTATGTCTTTTGACTGGAGCATTTAGTCCATTAACATTTACAGTAATTAATGATAGATGTGTGTTTATTGCCATTTTGAACTTCTCTTTGCAGTTGAATTGGTATATCCTCTTTGTTCCTTTCTTCTTCCTTTCGTGGTTTGGTAATTTTCCTTTATATTATCATGGATTTTATTTAATTTTTGTGACTCCCTTGTAAATTTTTGACTCGTGGTTACCCTTTTTTGTAAATCTATTAACCTATACCCGTTTTTATTAAACTGATAATAACATGATCTCAAACCCATCCTACTGTTAAAAAAAATTTTAAAAAGAAAGAAAAAAAAATTCTGTATTTCCCTGCCTCCCTCTCCCACTCTCAGTGATTTGTATGTCTTCTTTTATAATTTCGTGTTTTCTTTATTTGTAATTCATGAGTTATCACCTTTCCAGTTGTACGTTTCTCATTTCTGTAGCATCCTGCTGCTTTTCTATTTAGAATAGCCCTTTCAATATTTCTTTTAGCATGGGTTTAGTGTTGCTAAACTCCTGCAGCTTTTTTTTTGTCTGTGAAACTCTTTATTTCCCCTTCTATCCTAAAGGATAGCCTTGCTGGATAAAGTATCCTAGGCTGCATCTTTTTTTCACTCAGGGCTTTGAATATATCTTGCCACTCCCTTCTGGCCTGTAGTGTTTGTGTAGAGAAATCAGCTGAGAGCCTTATGGGGGTTCCCTTGTAATTCACTCTTTGCTTTTCTGTTGCTGCCTTTAGAATCATTTCTTTATCCTTGACTCTGGCCATCTTGATTATGATATGTCTTGGTGTGGGTCTATTTGGATTCTTCCTGTTTGGGACCCTCTGAGCTTCCTGTACTTGGATATCTGATTCCTTCTTTAAGTTTGGGAAGTTTTCAGTCATGATTTCTTCAAAAACCTTTTCAATCCCCTTTGATCCTTCTTCCCCTTCTGGGACCCCTGTTATGCGAAGATTGGGACGCTTTATATTATCCCATAGGTCCCTTATGCTATTATCATTATTTTTTATTTGCTTATCTTGTAGTTCTTCTGAATGGGTGCTTTCTATTGCCCTGTCTTGTAGATCACTAATTCGTTCCTCTGCATTAACTAGTCGGCTTTGCACAGCTATTAGATCATTCCTCATCTCTGTCAATGAGTTTACCCATTCTGCTTGGCTCTTCTTTATAGCTTCAATTTCATTTTTGACATATTTTATATCTCTAAGCACTATCTCTTTTAATTCCTTCAGCAATTTGATCACTCCTTTTTTGAAATCTTGATCTAGTAGGCTCTCCATGTCTTTTAATGTCTTGGATAACTCATTTCTTAAGTGTTGAACAATATTTTATTGTCTGGATGCTCTACAGTTTATTTATTCATTCACCTACTGTAGGACATCTTAGTTGCTTCCTATTTGAAGCAATTATGTATAGATCTGCTATAAATATTCCCATGCAACTTTTTATGTGGAAAGAAGTTTTCAACTCCTTTTGGTCAATATCAAGGAGCATTGCTGGATTGCATGTTAAGGGTATGTTTAGTTTTGTAAGACATTGCAAAACTGTCATCCAAGTGGTTGTACCATTTTGCATTCTCACCAGCAATGAGTTCTTGCTGCTCCACGTCCTCATTTTGCCAGTGCATTGTATTTTGACCATTCCAATAGGTGCGCAGTGGTAGCTCAATGTTGTTTTCGTTTGTGTTTTCCAAATCACATACAATGTTGTGTATCTTTCCAAATGTTTGTCTGCCATCTGCATATTTCTTTGATGAGATCTTTTACCCATTTTGCAGTCAAGTTATTTGTTTTCTTATTGAGTTTTGAGGGTTTTTTGGTGCATTTTGAATAACAGTACTTTATCAGATATGTCTTTTGCAAATATTTTTCTCCCAGTCTATGGCTTGTGTTTTCAGTCTCTTGACAGTGTGTTTTGCAGAGCAGAAATTTTTAGCTTTAACAAAGTGCAGTTTGTTAATGATTTCACTCATGGCTCATACCTTTGCTGTTATAGCTAAAAAAAATCACCCCCATGTCCTGAGTAGTATTATCACTTGGGACCTCCTGTGAATACCAACATCCAAGTCTCACCCCGAATCAAACAAATAAAAATGTTTGGGGTGGGACCCAGGCATTAGGATTCTTAAATCTCCCCAGGTGATTCCAGCATGAATCCTAAGTTGAGAACCTCATAAGAAAAGAAAACATTTTCACCAATGTTAATACAGGCTCTAGGAAATTTCAGAAATCAATGAGAAATGGAAGTAATATCAAAAAAAGTTAACTTGATTTTGCATTTTAAACTTTAAAGGGCTCTGAAAACAGTATGACAAGCCATAGAAAGCTGTTATAAGTGGAAAGCATTGTTGTCATGTAGTAGTGTGGAGGGTCTATAAACATCTGTGCTGGACTGGTTGTAATGGTAAAGCACAAGACAGAAACACACTTACACTTGTCTACAAAACAAAACAAAAGTCATTGCCACACCCAACGTCGTCTTGATTTTCTCCTATGTCATCTTTTAGGAGTTTTATAGTTTTAAGTTTTACATTTATGTCTATCCATTTTTAGTTAATTTTTGTAAAGGGTGTAAAGTCTATGTCTAGATTCAATTTATTTCTTTATATAAGGATATATAGTTGTTCCAGCACCATTTGCCATATTTTTTTCCAGTTTTACTATGTAAAATTATTACAGTTCGACTGCACATACACATTATGTTGCATGTAAATACATAAGAACAGTATACTGTACTTTTTTAAGTTTTCACATATGTACTAATTATTATTTCTAAGAACAGATTAGACCTTTAGCTTTTTAAACTTACATAGTTATCAATGGAATAAAGCCAACTACAAAATAAGAATCAACAGAATGCGGTAATCCAGTCATAAAGAACAGTCAAATGTGCTTACATATATTCAAGAAATCAAAATAATAATTTTTTTTTAAGTTTAGCTGTTTACTCTAAAGGATGTTTGTTTAATTTCTAGCTATTTTGTAGTGGGAGGTTTTTCAGTGTATGTTTTCTATCATGATGCGAGAAAAAAAATCCCCTGTTAATGTTTGTTGAAATGAATAAATCACATGACCAGGAAAGTATGCTGAAAGTTTAGCCTGTAAGAGAAAAAAGAAAGAAACAAAGAAAGGATGAATTAGTAAATTCAGCAGTTTGCCTGTTTTCTCTATGATTTAATTTCCAAGATTTCATCAGCATTTATTCTGTTTTACATGAAACCACAGGCATGCCACGGTATTACTTAACCTTAGCCCTGAGCATGATCTTCCTGGGTCAGATCCAAGCCTGACAACTGTGGTGAATTCAGATCCTGTTTGTGGGTACACTGAGGCAGGTGGCAAGGATGGTATGTGGTCATGAAGTGGTGGCCCTTCAGCCCACAGAGCGAAGAGACCATAAAATTAAAAGACCTGCCATGTTGTTCTAATGAGGGAATTATCACAGTTCAGAATTAATGTTCAAAAAGATTGCGACTCTCATAGAGATGGAAAAGTGAACAAGTATTAAGTGTTTTACTTAACTCATAATGAGGAAGTCGCACTGATTTATAACTGGTTCAAAGGAGAAATTGCAAAAGCATAAATTCGTATGAAATAATGGAATGCTGAAATGAACGTGTGTGGGCAGACAACATGAGGCTTTTCTACGTGGGGGAGGGAAGTCAATTGAATCTCTGGGACAAGACAGAATTTGCGTGCTTCCAAACAAGCCTGCATTTCTATTAGTTGTCTATCACTTTCTGTTGTAAAATAGCTTCTATAGAATTACAAAAGGTATCTTGGTAGGGTATACTATAGACAATGCATAGCTTCCCATTGAAGCCTGAATTTTTCTGTACACCACCAAGTCTGAGATGGTTTGTCAATCCATGAAATGGGTCTAGTTTTCTAAAGTATGACTGATCCACAAATTTGGTCCTTTGTGAAATAGAGAAAGAAATGAGAACAGTGTCCTCTCTAGATGTTTTTGTAGTTGTCTCTGCCTGCTAGGACTCCATCACAGAGTCTCATCTATCCAAATCCATATTCATCAAGTGTTCTGAACCAAGACGTATAGTAAGTGTATTTCACATTGCAACAGAGTGCTAGCACATACGCACCCAAAAGTGAAACCAAAATTTTACTAAAACAAATCCTACCTTCATTATGTAGAATACCATCCTATCTTTTCTTTTCCGTTCCTTTCCTCTTTACAAAATGTTGGTGACTCACTACATTAAGACCCACTACTGAAGTGATTTTCAACTTTAGCTGCACATTTTAGGTCACTCAGAGAGCTTCCAGAAATACTGATGCCTGGGTAGCACTCTCAAAGATTCTGATATAAATGCTATGGCTCATACATTTATTAAGAATTTATTAAAAATCTCTCAGGTGATTTGATATACAGCCAAGGCTGACAACTATTCTCCCAGAGAGAGCCATGACTTTCTAGTTCTTTTCTCTGTCTGCCTGGCCTGCCTTCCATGGTCAATCAAAGTGTGAAAAAATGGGCTGTGGTCATCCAACCAATCTTTGTGAATAGGATGAAATAATCATCTTGCCCAAAGAGGGGCAAAGGGAACCTATTTCTTAACATGGTCCATATGGAATAACACTAATTTTTGGAATTTTAGGCATCTAACTGCCTGCAGCAACCAAAACAAAACAACTCATTTTTTTCTTTAAAATGAATAACTGATTATTCTTTGTAAGCCAACCTTCTTATACCTGCATCTTCTATGATCCATTGATTACTGAAATTATGCTCTAATCACTTTCCTAAAGTTTCTGAGTCTGTGTTATGATCAGGATTCTCAAATTTGCTTCAAGCTTGGGAGTTTATTCTTGAATCTTCCACCACCGTATTTATGATTTTGGGCAAACACTTAACCTCCCTTTGTTTTAGTTTTTTTTTTTTCTCCATCAGGAGAATCATTTTAATAATTTCTGCCTCATTGCTCTTGGATTGGATATTATTGGATAAGACTTCTAAGTTATAACAAAACATAGAACTGGTAACAGGACACCCAACCCTCTCAGAAGATCCCTAATTTAATTTCAGGCATCCAGGTGTTGCACCTTTATGGAACATTGACTACGCCTCAACTACTATTTTAGGAACTGGATTACAGAGATAAATTGGTCACCGCTCTTACTGCCAACTTGTTCACATATGGAACAATAGACAGGAAAACATTGGCAATACAAGATGGTATCTGCCAGACTAGACTCTTTTGTCTCCAACACAATGGAGCTACTGGAACACAGACTGAGTTTTCTTGTCATTATCACTGAAGTTTCCCAGGAAAGCCAGTTCAGGGTGGTAAAGACTGATCTGATTACATTGATCACACACACTAATTTGAGGGCTGAAACTGAGTTACAGCCACTATACTTTTCTTTTTTTCCTATTACCTATATTTTTCCTCTTATCTATATCTGGGGAGAATTTTTCTTCCACCACTGTGTTTTCATCAGAACCACATTGCAGTTCTAAACTATGATCTAATCTTTTTAATCTTCCATACTTTAAACAAACTAGCAGGGTCTTTCCTGGTAGGGATACTGACTTCTTAAAGCAGAGGAAGAAGGTGAGTGACCCAATGCCATCTCTCCCTTTTAAGGCCATCTTACTTCAGGATGTTGTCTCTTGGTTTTCAGCTCCCTCTGTGAGTAGAGTTTAATCAAGCCAGCTGTGCTCCTACATAATTAAAGAGAACTGGAATAAGTTTAGCAGACCAAACAGTAGTAAAGCCGGTCTAGAAGGACTTCTATTTAAAGACTTAAGCTATTACATAAACAGTTTTTAAGTCTCCACAGAATTTAGTTTAACCCTCCTCGGAGTAGCTATATGAGGTATAAGGTGGCTTTCATAAAACTTGTTTTTCAGATATTGATTTGAGATTGGGATCCATGGGGTATCATTTGATCAGAAGATTCAGATATTACTAAATCCTACCTTCTAAGTGACAGAGATTGAATTAGGGCTAAGGACCAATGTCGTAGCTTATATATATATGTGTGTGTGTGTATAAATATTTATTATAAATCTTAGTGATATAAAGGATATGTAGCACACAATTTACAAATAACATTAAAATATGCAGTGCTCTTTTTTGGGTGTAGAGCAAGGTGGTTGAGTTATATATTTGTTCAGATTATATTCCATTGTAAATTCCATATAACCAATTGATTCTCAAAGAAGGCCTTCAGTGATTTTGGCTGAACTCTCGTGTCTGTAGTCAAACTAGTTATAACTGACCAAGTTCTGATAGGAATACTTACTGATATTTTCGTAGGCATTAATGAGTAAGTTGAAAGCGAAGCAGCAAAGACATATATTGGAACCTCACTCACTCACCAGCTCTGTCAGTGACTTTATTGCTGAATTAGGTAATAGTTTTAGAACACTAGAAGAACCATCCTCAATTTTTGGTACTACTCATGATGTAACAGTTACGACGCTGCTTAAATTTCTAAGTTTAATCTGCCTCGTTAATATTTCTCCATTACTTTCTTAAGTCTAGACCAAGGGTTGTCAAGTTACAGCCAAATCTACCCCACCACCCCAAACCACCTTGATTTTAATTAAAAGAATGTTTTATTGGAACACAAGCACACCTATTTTTTTCCAAGTTGTATATGGCTGCTTTCAAGTTATAGCCTGAGTTGATTAGTTGTGACTGGGATGGCTTGTAAAGTCTAAATATTTGTAATCTGGCTCTTCACAGAAAAAGTTTGCTGAACTCTAGTCTAGACAGTCAACAAAGCAACAAGCCACACCCTGTTTTGTAGTGCTCGCCAATTTCCATGTTGTAAAACTCCAAGGCTCATTTCAAGCTTCCAACAGGAATGTCATTGAATGTGGAGATGGGGAGAGATGCACAGGAGTAGCACTTGGTCATATAATATTTGTACCGAACAGTGGAAATGGACATAGAGCATCTCAAGGACATGGAAAATAGTAAAATATAGCAAAATAATAGAAAGTGATGAGTTTTGTGCTTAGTATTTTCATTTTTAATATAATTCATTTAGTTTCAAGTTTATATAATTTACTTGAGTTTATTTTTTTATTTTTTGGGGGGAAGGGAGGTAATCAAGTTTGTTTGTTTGTTTGTTTATTTGTTTAATGGAGGCACTGGGGATTGAACCCAGGACCTCCTGCATGCTAGGCATGCACTCTACCACTGAGTTACACCTTTTCCCCCTATTTTACTCAAGTTTAACAACTGACTTTCAAAATTCCTGAGCATTTTATAATCGGCTGTCAGGATCTTGTATGACACAGCTCCAACACACAATTGTAAATAGCACCTTTCTGCATGGTGCAGAAGAGAGGGGTGTGTTCTACATTTGTCTGCCTAGTGACTAGGAATTCAAAAGAGGGAAGGTGGAATTGTAGTGTGGGGGATCACTGAAGAATGAGTAGGAATTTGAATAAATCATCTTTATACAATTTACTGAAAACCTACAGGTGTTGGCCCAGAACTGACGATACAGAGAAGAGTAAGGCACAGCCTTGGCCACAGACTCCACAGTTAATGAGAGAGGTCGCCATTCAGTCAGTTAATCAATAGTTTCTTGCTCTCCTATTCTGAGCCCTGTGTCACAAATCTAATGGGCAATAAGATATCACAAATAATTACGATGCAAAATGTTAAATGCTGTGACAAAAATATGGGAAAAAATATCGAGAAAGAGTGGCAAGAGCTTTCATTGAACTCTTAGGGTCCATTCCACATTTGCACAACACTTTGTCCTTCCAAACAAGTTGTTTTGCTGCCTTAGGAAATGCTGTGGGCTTATCTTTCGTGCCTTTTACTCTTCGTCTGACCTGGCTTCTCCTACTCTATCTGGTTTTCCAAATCACAACCACCCCTTAAGACTCAGTTCAAATCTGACCTCCTTCTAGAAGTTTTCACTGACCTCCTTCAGAGCATGGTTCTGTCTTCCCCTTCTGAGCTCCTGTAACATTTACTGACTGTAAAATTCTCTAGAGTTTTTAAAACATTGTTAACTATGTGCATCTGTGTAAGGTGGAATAAGGATAATGAAACCATAACTGACAGGCCAGTCAGTGAATTTCAGAATTACAGAGCCATATTACATAAGACTGATTGAAATAAAGGGCTTGTAAATTTTTGCAAAGTCATGCACTCTCTTTGTTTCAGTGAATATAAAATTTGATAGAATACGAGTAAAAAAATGTCAAGATACAAAGTATTTTTTATAAAAGAATTTGAGTCCAGAGGAAAGACACACAATGTATTGGGGGAAAAAATGGGCCTTAACCTCAGATGAATGTGCCTTCAAATTCGTGCTGCCATTTCTTAGCTGGATGACTTTGGATGAGTTGTTTAACCTCTTTGAGGCTTTCTTGTTTTACTTAAAAGTGGTCATGATACACCTCTTACACATAATTTTTTTTTACAGTTTCTAAACCATGAAGTCCTTGAGATTATGGATTGAGTGTTGTTTTTCTGTCCTTAGTGCCTGGCACTAAATTGGCTTCTATATATTTTTGTTAAAAGAATGGTTGAGTCAGCTCTTAGTTTCCATTATGAAATCATTTAGAAATATCATTGCTTCTCACTGCAATGGAATAGATCCATGGACATTTTCTCCAACCATGTACCAAAATAACAACTTACATCTATAATTTATGAAGGAAATTAAAAAAAAAACTAATGTGAAAGGAGAAGTGAAATTAAGCACTCAGTGGATTTGGTAACATGATCCAGTTCCTTCCTGTGGTCACTTTTTGTAGATGTGTCTGAACCATTTCCTGAAGTCTCAGTTTTCCATTCACGGACAGTCCTGTTCCTTCCAAGTTATTTTTTGCCTGCAGAATCCTCAAGTGCTAGGCCAAACTGAATTGCCCGTGGTGGGCCCATGATATTCTCTGCTGTGCTGCTTTCTAGAATGAATATGTGTATCAGGAACACGGAGATGTACCGAGAGCAGTCCTTGTGAGAAATAAAGCCGGTTGTACACTCCTGATTAGCATCTTTGCATTAGCATCACCTTGTAAAAGCTGACAATGATTTACTGATTCGGGACTAGGGTTAAGTCACTGAACTCTATGTGATAGGCAGAATAATGTTCCCCACAAAGTGTCTATATCCTATCCCCAGAACCTACATATATGCTACCTCTCACAGTAAAATGGACTTGTCAAATGTGATAAAGGTTCTTAACATAGGGGCAGTATTCTGGATTATCGAGATGAGCCCAGTATAATCACAAAGTTCCTTAAAAGATGAAAGATAAAGGCAGCAGAATCAGATAAGGAGACATAGGGATGGAAGTAGAGGTTGGAGTGATATGATTGCTGGCTTTACAGGTGGAAGAAGAGGCAACAAACCAAGGAATGTAGGCAACCTCTAGCGGCTGGAAAAGGCAAATAAACAGATTCTTTCCTAGGACCCCCAGAAAGAATAAGCACTGTGTAAACCTTGGTGTTAGCCCAGTATGACCCATTTTGGATTACTAATTTTAGAACTGTAAGATAACAAATTTGTGTCATTTGTAAGCCACTATGTTTGTGGTAATTTGCTATAGTGACCGTCAGAAATTAACACACCATACCTTTCTCCTACCCAGGGAATTATAATGACTTACTGCTGCCTGACCTTCAAGGGCCCACCCTACTCCCTTGTCTTCCAGGGCCTCTGTCATTGGAACCTACCTCTCTGTAAGAGCCTGAGCACTATTTATTTCTTCTAGTAACATTCGTGCCATGATGGTACCTCTACAACTCACACAACACAATATGTGAACACACATACACACATGCGCGCACACACACCATTCCAGATTGTTTCCTTCTCTCTACACATCCAAATAACCAAATTCTGCTAGTTCTGCCAGCCTTGTATCTGTTCCAAAGAGTTTTCCTATTTCATCCTCAGGGATCACTCCTGTTACTGAACATTTGTAACCAGCTCTATGCAGGTTGTTATTTGATGACCAAAAGTAGGTGAGAGGGATAGAACACACACCCCTTATTTTTCTCTTACAATTCCTTTGCTACAGAGCGAGATAAATAATCAAACTCAAAAACATGTGTTGCCTTCATCAGTCTTCTGAGTGCATTGAGCTGTTAAACCTTGGTTTTAGGTCCTTTCTGAGCCTCAGGTCTTATTAAACTGTTAAGACTTCAATTGTCATGAAGCTAAGTATTATGGTCTCTAAGTCTATCAGGTCACAAAACTAAGTACATGGTTTCTAAAGGATTTTGATTCTTGTATATGATTCTGAGTGGTTGCCCAGCCTGTGAGTTTCTGGCTAGTGACAGATCTATACCCAACATGGTGTCAAGTTGCTTGATAACATGGAAAGTCCAAAGTCATGCACTAATTCTGTACAGATGGTGCCTCCAAAAATATTTGTCTTTATTTTGTCTGAAATGGTTGCATCAGGCTTGCTATCTCCCTAAAACTGACTAGTAATCCTAGTCTGGTTTAATGTCGACTTGCAAAATAGCACCAACTGATTTTGCTTCTGTGAGTAGCATTTTCCTTATTTGGAATGATGTTCTGAATATACTTGCACGGGTAGTTTTCTCTTTCTCTCCCTCTTTCTCTGTCTCTCATGAAAGTCAGGAAGCATGTTTTGTGTTCTTTATATCTCACCAGTGTTTTATTTGAAATCTGACATTTGTAGATGTGAGGCATGAACTTAATACTTTACTACTGTTGGATGAATCCTTATATTAGAATTAAATTTTCAGCAGAGTAAAAATAAATGATGTGGAGGCGAGGGCAACAGTCCCTGCTGACTACCCCAAAATTATTACTGGCACAACTTCCTCCATGTGACTTACAGGCTGTCTTTGCTCAACTTCGGCGATCACCATTTGGGACCCTACCGCCTCTCAAAAGGGAAATAACTGCAGAAATATGCCTCTTACCATGAAACAAAACTCTCCAGTTCCAGCCTGATTAGATCTCCAGTTCCAGCCTGATTAGATCACTCGTCTTCAAAAAGCATATACAAAGGAAGCCAGATTTTAATTAATGAAAATGATTCTGACCTCCTTAGAAGGCAACAAATGTTATATTTGATTCAAGACAATGCCTGCGTTTTTTAAAAAAAAAAACAGTTGAGAAAATGAGCAATCTAGCCATATGGGGATGGGATGCAGCCCCATCTCAAAGAGCTCATTTACTCACCAGCAGAGAGCAGAATGGGGTGTCTGTGTCATTGGATTTGAGGATGGATGGAAGGGACAAAAGGGTGTTCCAGAGTTTTGCAGGTGGCCTTCTATTAATCCTCTTGCTTATAGGTGATGCAGGCTCAATTTAAACTGGGTTAAAGAAAACCAATTTTTCAAGGATTTATTTGGTATCTTAGTGGAAAAAGTCACTGAGTAGGACTGAGCAGACATGCCTGAATATACTCAAAGGCTATCATTAAAAGGTATCTCTTTCTATCTTTCAGCTCTGCTTTCTTATTTGTTGGCTTAATTCTCAAGCAGGCTTCTCCATCATGCTGACAAAAGGTTTGCCTGCCAAATGGTTGCCCTGGCTCATCTCTGTATAGCTCAGCATACTTCATGGAAAGAGAGATTCTCTTCACCGAATGTTCCAAAGATGTCATAGGATTGGGTCTCATTGAACCAATGTGGGTCATTGATTAAATACCTTAATCAATCATGATATGCAAGAAGTCAAATAAGATGGTTTCAGTTACTATCATCATCTAGGCTGAATTGTCCTGGATCTTAGATGAAGGGGATAGAGGATAGGAAGCTGGCAACTCTATTTGGGATGGGTGGGCTGAGATAATGGTTCACCAGTACTGTGGAGTATATGGCTTACTCTTTCCCAAATCTGTTTCCTCTTCTTCCTAGATACACATAGTCATTATAGTTTTCAGTCTCCTTAACAGGTGGATGTGTCCATGTGATGGAGGTCTAGCCAGTGGAAGGTAAGAAGTAAAATGCATTACTTTTAAGTCCATCAAAACCTCCCAGACAACTTTGGAAACCATGAATAGAAGATGGTAGGGGCACAAAATGAAAGGTGTTTCCATTCCTAAATCCTTAACACTTGGAGGAAAGCTCCTCACCAAAGAGGAACATTCGTTGTGGGTATTCTATCATTTTAAAAATTCCCTCTTTTTTATTGAGATACAATGGACATAAAACATATTGGTTTCAGGTGTACAACAAATGATTCAACACTTGTATATACTGCAAGATGGCCAACAAAATAAATTTAGTTAACATCCATTGCACACAGTTCCAATTTTTTTTCTTGTGATGAAAACTTTCAAGATTTATACTCATCACATTTCAAATATAGAACATAACATTATTAACTATAGTCCCCATGCTGTAAATTACATCCCCAAGATTTATTTATTTTATAGCTGAAAGTTTGTGCATTATGATCACCTTCACCCATTTCACTGACCCTCATTTCCTACCTCTGGCAATCACCAGTCTGTTCTCTGTATCTATGAGTTCGTTTTGTTTTGTTTCAGATTCCACATATAAATGAGATCATATGTGATTTGTTTCTTCTCTGTTTGACTTATTTCGCTTAGTATGATGCTTTTAAGGTCTGTCCATGTTGTCACAAATGGTTAAACTTCCCTCTTTTGATGCCTGAATAATATTCCATCATATATATGCCACGTCTTCTTTATCCATTAGTCTATTGATGGGCATTTAAGGTTTTATCCATATCTTGGCTATTATAAGTAGTGCTTCAGTGAATATGGAGATTCATATATCTTTTCAAGTTAGTGTTTTTTTCTCTTTGGATAAACACCCAGAAGTGGAATTGCTGTATTATATGGTAGTTCTATTTTTAATTTTTGCAGAACCTCCACACTGTTTTTCAGAGTGGCTGCACCAGTTTACCTTCCCATCAACAATGCACAAAGATTCTTTTTTCTCCACATACTTGCCAACACTTGACATTTCTTGTCTTCCTGATAATAACCATTCTAAGAGGTGTGAAATGATATCTCATTGTGGTTGTGATTTGCATTTCCCTAATCGTTAATGATGCTGAGCACTTTTTCATGTGCCTGTTGACCATCTGTATGTCTTCTTTGGAAAAATGTCTATTCAATTCCTCTGCCCATTTTTAAATTGGATTGTGTGTGTGTGTGTGTGTGTGTTGCTATTGAGTTGTATGAATTCTTTATATATTTTAGATATTAACCCCTTATCAGATATATGGTTTGCAAATATTTTCTCCCATTTGGTAAGTTGCCTTTTCATTTTGTTGCTGGTGTTCTTTGCTGTGCAGAAGCTTTTCAGTTTGAGTAGCTCCATTTGTTTATTTTTATTGTCAAATCCAAAAAATCATCACCAAGACTGATGTAAAGGAGCTTACCACCTATATTTTATTTTAGTAGTTTTATGGTTTCAGTTCTTATATTCAAATCCTATTTTTATTTTTAGTCAATTTTTGTGTATGGTATAAGATAGTGGTCCAGTTTCACTATTTTGAGTGACTTTCCAGTTTTTCCAACACATTTATTGAAGAGGCTGTCTTTCCCTCATTGTATATTCTCAGCTTCTTTGTCATAAATTAATTGACCATATATGCCTGGGTTTATTTCTGGGCTCTCTATTCTGTTCCATTGATCTATATGTCCATTTTTTATGCCAACACCATACTGTTTTGATTACTATAGCTTTGTAATATAGCTTGAAATCAGGAAGCAGTGTGCCTCCAGCTTTATTATTCTTTCTCAAGATTTCTTTGGTTATTCATGGTCTTTTGTGGTTCCATACAAATTTTAGGATTATCCATTATATTTCTGTGAAAAACGCCATTGAAGTTTTTAGGGATCACATTGATCTGTATATTACTTTGGGTAGTATGGACATTTTAACTGTGTTAATTCTCCCAATTCATGAATATGGAATATATTTCATTTATTTGTGTCTTCAGTTTCTTTCATCAATGTCTCATAATGTTCAGTGAGTTTGATTTTAAACACTCCAGCAAAACAAAAAAAATTTTAGGTGGAGGAATAGATGAAAAGCTGATAAATTTTGGATCTTGGTGGTGGATATATGAAGGCTTATTTTACAATTCTCTCTACTTTTGGAAATATCTGAGCTTTTCTATGATAAAAATTTTTTTTTAAGATTTTTACATTTAACTACCCCTTTTCTTTCTCAGAACTGTGTCCCAGACTTGCTTTTTGTCTTTTTGTTTGTTTGTTTTGTTTTGTCTTTTTTAATTAGACTACATTTTCTGTTTGGGTGATTTCAGTCATATCCATGGCTTCTACTTTTAGTTCAGTTCTTACCTGGATTATTCTAAGTTTCCAAATTGTCTCCCTGTTTTCAAACTATGTGATTTCTTTTCTGTAGCCAGAATAATTTTTTCTAGGATGCTAATTATATTATTCATGCATTCGTTTCATCAGTATTCATCTGAATGTATGATCATGGTCATATTATATAGAGTCCATATATTTTAGGTTTAATATTCCAACCCCCAAATCACTTTATGATCTACATGCATACAAGTTCCTGGAATATATAGTCTTGGAATATACAGTTGCTCATTTGATTTGGCTCCTTCCAGCTTTCTGGACACTAATCTTTTCTTTGGATATAACCTTTTGTCTGGATCCCAGGAGTTCTCGTTTCTTTTGAAGTGCTACTCTTCTCAAAGCAAATTCTTTTAATACATTTTCTGACTCATTTTCCTTTTCCTTTCACTGGAGACATTTGAGTTCCTTTGCCGTTCACCACCATTGTTCTCTATTCTAGATAAAAAAAAGTTCTTTCATCTTGAAGATTAATAAATTCTTTGGGGTGTCATTAAAATTATTTTCTTTCAGACGTGGCATGACTTTTTATTTCCACGTCCATAAAATTTCAAATTGTAGCTATGATGCTATTATATGTGTGATTAACAACATGTTTACTTATTTGTCTTCCCCACTAAATAAACCAGTTTTCTTGAGGACAGGAGGTGGGCTTCATCCTCCTATTTTCTAGTGCCTAGTTCCCAACACAGAGTAGGAAGAGTTAATTGAATGAACAAATTTTATAAACATTCAGATACATTCAGTAGAGATCTTCTTGTTATATTTGATTTTAAAAATTGGTGAAATAAATTAATGAAGAAATAGTGAAATCTCAAATGGTTATGTTAGGGTTCAGTTAAGTCTTGGTATGTATTTACCAGAATGCCTTGTTTGCATTATCTCTAAAAGTCTGGACTTTCATTCTGACGGCTCTCCTCCAAATAGAATCCCTTTCTTCAATGTTCAACTCAAATGTACCTTGATTCTTCCTTGATCGTTCCAAATGTAGGTGGTCTCTCTGCCTTCTGTGACCTCCTATTGCTCCTTGTACTCCTTTTTTTGGTAATTACCAACATATCAATGAATCTACTGTACATCCCTGGATTCCTAACAGGGAATCCTGTGTTCATTTGAAGAATGTTGAATTTGAGGAATGCTTAAGTTTGCTCTTCCCCTTTCATTTTCTGAAGATAATTGTGTATGTTACATAGGGTTCTTTATCCCTTGAAAAGTCTGTTTTATTTTCTCAGGTATGGCTTCTGTCAGAGTCAGCTGGAGATACATTAGCCAATATATACTCTAGTTTGGAAGTTTAGGGAATGTCTATCCAATGCTTGGCAGTATAACTGAAGACTGCATTTCTGACAGGTAGCTGAATGCCTCAACATGCCTTACTGGTTAAGTTTTCTAATGTTCAAACCAGTGTTTTGGTGTAGCCACGGGCTTGGTAGACAGACCCAATTTATGCTTTTCCTCTTCCATGGAGTCTTAACCTCGTTAATTAGCTAGGATGATGGCATGGGGAATGGGAGATGTAATATATAGATGAACAGCACAGACTTGAGTTCAAATTTTTACTTTGCCATTTTCTAGTTGTATGACCGTGGACAAATCACAAATCTCTACATGCTTCAATTTTCATGTCTGTAAAATAGAAATAATCTAGTACTAACTTCTTGGAGTTTTGGTAAGGAGTTAATGATATAATTTATGTAAAGAGCATAGGACAATACCTGGCACTGTATAAATACCCAATAATTATTTACCATTATCGTAGTCAAATTTAGGTAGGGCAGAGGGTTAGAAATGAAAGTTTATTGAATGTCTATCACATTCCGGCTTCTATACCAGGCATATATGTAGAATAATTCATGTAAACTTTCATTACCAGAGGAAAAAAATTTCATTTCCTGTAGGTTTTCATATAAGTTATCCTTTTTGAGAATTTAAAAATCCTGTGCCATTGAAATGACTTTTATTTTGGACAAAAGTACTTTCTTCCATCCTTTTAATATCCTCAGTTTACTTTCTGCTTAAAAATTACTTTAAATTAAAGAATTAAATTTAAATTTGAATCCAGTGGCATTGGCACTAATAAAAGAATTTCTTCCACTTTCTATAACTGTAATACATGAAAAGGAATTCTCCGTTAGGGCAAAGGCACATGACTCATAGACAGAGTTCCTGTTTGAATTTCTAGATAAATTCTCACATGTATGATATTAATCACTTATATTTAGAATTTTTTTTAAGTTTCACAGTTTTACGTCTTGGGAGTTTTAAAGACTTGAAGGACTTTGTCCAGAACCAGCAGAAGATCTACTCTACTAAAATGGATTTACGTTAAGAAAAGGAACCAACAGAAACAAACCATGACTCTTACAGGAAAGAAAGGGTGGTTTTTTGTGAGACTGCTAATTGTTCTAAGCAATTACGTGTGGAAAAGCAGAAAGGAAATACGGGTGATAGCCTAATGTGATAAACAATCCACCATATCAATTAAACAAATGCAAGGCATAGCATGGAATCCTGTATGAAGATAACTAATCTACATGAACTAATTTGTGTATGTGTGTGTGTGTCTATACTGGGAATAAAACAAAATTTCTTCTAGGAATACTGGTGACTTCAATCTAGTGATTTTTGCCATCAATATTATTTTTCTGATTACTTTCAATGCAATAGAAACAAGTAAATAAACAACAATAAAAACAATTATTGGACATGATTTTTTTGGCAGGCGTCATATCCAATGTTGAGGATACAAAATTGAATAAGACATGGGTAGACATTACTGTAAGAAATCTTGCAACCTGGTGGTGTGAGGGTAGCTCTATCACCAAGTTTAGTGGGATAATAACTTGCATAAGATTTTTCTTTATTTTGAGTATTTTCTTTTTAAAATTTTTTATTGAAGTGTAGTTGATTTACAGTTCAGTTTCAGGTGTACAGCAAAACAATTCAGTTATACATATACATAGTTTTTTAGATTCTTTTCCATTATGTGTTATTACAAGAAACTGAATATGTTTCCCTGTGTTATACAGTAGGACCTTGTTGACTATCTGTTTTATATATAGTAATGTTTATCTGTTAATCCCGAACTCCTACTTTATCCCTCTCTTTCCCTTTTGGTAACCATAGTTTGTTTTCTATGTCTGTGAGTCTAGTTCTGGTTTGTAAATAAAATATGTGTCTTTTTTTTAGATTCCACATATAAGTGATATCATAAGACATTTGTCTTTTACTTAATATGATAATCTCTAGGTCTATCCATGTTGCTACAAATGGCATTATTTCATTCCTTTTTATGGCTGAGTAATATACTTTCATAAGATAGTAACAAAGATTTTTATTCTGGAGTAATAAACAAAATACTGCTTGACTGCAGGGAAAACGTCCAGGGAAAGAACTTAAAGTTCCTCCATGACAGAAAGGGAGTGTTATTAATATTCACATCCTAAGACCAGATGTAAAGAAAGCCTTCAAAAATGATCATTGAACAGAAGAGAACATTGACAGTAGAGAATGGATATTTAGAGATTAAGGATAAAGTAAGATTTAAATGAGTCCTTCCACTTAGCATTCTTCCTCATGGGACACTTGACAGCTAAACTGAAGACAAGTGCTACTGTATTAATTGCTTAGTAAGCATCTCCTCAGTAATTCTCTGAATACATGTTTTAAGCTCTATTTTACAGAACAGAGAAAAGAGACATAGAGAAGGAAATGACATGATTATTAAGATCAGACTTTCTATCAAACCTCGTTCCTACACATTTAGTTTCCTCCTGATTCCAGCTACCACCGAAACCTTACAAACCGTTTATTAGAAACAACACTCTTGTTGCCCCAGACTGAATATATACTGCCATGAATGGTTAATGCTTGTCTTACTTTCTGCTTCCTAGTCATCAGGGTTTAACATCTGCAAGACCACTGTCTTATTAAAAACACTCTTACAGCCTGTATTAAAATTCCAACTTTGTATTATTTTTCCTTAATCAGCTGGAGAATGCAAGCCATGTATGATTCATTTGTATCCTTAGTCTTTAACGCATTGGATTGTTTTCTGGATAAACAAACCAACAATGCTCTTCAATGGAAGATGCCTGATTTACTGCCATTAGCTGTTCCATGCATTCAGTTGGTTCATCAGCATTTAATTATTTTTTTAAGGAGTCAAAATTCTGTAAACCATGTGTCCTATGTCCCCTAGCAAAGATACTCACTGGAGTATTGAGTATACTAGAGCTCATTTAGCTTTTTTTTTTGAAAATTGGGATAAAACTGACATATAACATATTAGTTTCAAGGGCACAACATAATGATTCAATATTTATATATATTGCAAAATAATCACAATAAGTCTAGTTAACATCCATCACTACACATAGTTATAAATTTTTTTTTCTTATGATGAGAACTTTTAAGGTCTACTCTTTTAGCAACTTTCAAATATACAATAACTGTAGTCATCATGCTGTACATTATATTCCCAAGGCTTATCTATTTTATGACTGGAAGATTCTACTTTTTGATCACCTTTAGTTTAGCTTTGTTTTCAGCTTCAGTAGGGTTTTACTTTTTAATTTCTTATCACATTAAAAATTTTAACTATAAATGGAAAATAATATGATATACACCATCTTTCTAAGTTCATATCCTTCTTTCTGAGTTATATTCATTCATTGCTTTTTTAGAAGGGTACGCCAGTGATAAACTCAATGTTTGACAGTGTCTCTAGTTTCCCTTCACTGTGGTACAATAGTTTGGATGGTATAGAATTCTTGGGTCACATCTGTTAGATTCTCTCAAGATGAGAGTGGCCTTGAGTGACAGCCTAGAGCATGAGGAAAGCACCTCAAAACATTGTGGCCAAAGTGTTTTTTAAGGATAAATTTAAAATTAATTTATAAACTACATGTGTCCTTGCTCCTTTGAGTCATTTACCTAAAATACTTGTCATTAGAGTTCTCTCATGTTTTCTTTATTTTTCTCCCACTCTTATAACTACTGACTCATAAACTATTTGTAAATTTGGTGATTTGTTTTAGACACAAACAGTCCCCTTATTTAGCAAAATGTCAAAGCAAGCTTTCCAGTGAAGTGCTGTGAAAAGAAGGAACAGTATGGAAGAAAAGGCACCAGGAAGACATTTGTTTAAGTACTAACTCTGATATTTACAAGACATGTCAACATCAGCAAGTCATTTCCTCTCTCTGGACCTTTCTTCCCATATCTGTAAGATGAGGGGTTGGAGCTAAATGATTCTGTGTTAATGTTCTATATTTCTAGGTGAAGGCCAAAATCTGACAGAGGCTAACTTCCATAGCAGGAAACAACAATTGGTAAATCTACAAATTCTGGTTCTGTGTACACTTTTACATCAATTGATCCTGCGTGTCTTCTCGGAGCTGTAAGCTGATGAGAGGTTGTGGACAACATCCTTCTCTCTACATATCCTTGTGCACTTGGGGCGACTGGTGTTGGCCTTCCACTCTGCCCCTCTTTCTTCTTATTTATACTCTCCAACTTCCCTTAAAAACAGGCATCAAACAATCAAGGTCTAGGCTGGTCAAAGCCTAAGAACTGAGGGGGCTTTAGATCCCTTTCACTGTATACAGTCAGGACAGGACTCAGCCTGGAAACATGAGTATGTCTTGGGGGAAAAAAAAAGAATATATATAAATGTGAATGGAAAGAACTCCCTCACTGAGTTCTGTAGCACTTTGGAATCAAGGCCACTTTACTATGGGATTCCTCTTGAATGACTGTAATATGGAAAGGGAGAGAGAAAGAGAGAACCCCTTTTACATTTTAAGGACATGGCTGCCTTAAGAAATTAGCAGAAGTCTATAATGATGCCAGGATCAGCATGAAACTTGATGCAAGCTGTGCATATCTCCAGTTTGGCACCTAAGCTGGGAACTACTGGCAGTGGTAATGGTAGCTTTCTGACTATCCCAGTAGCTCTGAGATATAACCATGGTCATTCCATGAGGCTAACTCTGTCACAGCCTAGACAGTACTGGCTGTCTTGGATTCCAAGGTCTCCAGCCTCAGGCACCAAGGGGTACGTGTGAGCTTATCAAGAGGGCAGCAAAAATTAACTGTGGATAATACTTGAATATATGTATAAGTAGCCTGTAAGACATCCTGAATATCTGAGGGGATAGGATAATTATAAAAGCCTGACTTTCTTGCAAGCCAAGCCAAGGATGGCTGGGAACATGTCTGTTTGAGGAAGTAATATAAACATATTCTCATTTGTTCAAATAAGTAGACCACACTCAGGACACAGGGATTAAACTTCTGTGATCTACACTAGTTATTTTCGGATCCGTTTGCCAAGCTACTGAGGTCACCTCTATGTCCCACCCGATTTTTGCTGTATTTATAGATTCTGGAGTCTAAACATTGTAGACTGTTGAGATGGAACCTTAATTACATTTCAGCACCACCATAACCACAGTCCTGCCTCCACTGTCAACCCCCATCTTTATTACCTTGCTGTCATGGCTAACCTAAGGAGTTACACTGAAGGGGTGGCAGGTGGTCCAAAGAATGAGACCGGTTGAAGAGGAGCTCTACAGTGGCTGGTGAGATGTGAAGAGGTGTCCATGAGGGATACGTTGATTCTCCATGTCCAGAGAAGAACAACAGCAAAGACAGTTTTACTACTGTGATGGGACCAACTAGCTGCTCACCATAACTCATTCTCCCCCTCTTCCACAGTGGCAGAATTGAAGCTAAACATATATATTCCTGCCCAGGGACTCTACACATTCAACCTTTGCCTATGAGTGTGGCCAGGTTATTAAATTCCTTCCAAAGGAATGTGCATGGGCTCCACTTTTGAGCTGTAGCCTGAAGACCATGAGTTTGTCTCCTTCACACTGTTTTCCACTTTCCACTGACTGGAAACCATGACAGCTGGGTCTTGACTCTGAACATCATGGCGATGCCTATCCAGGAGATGGGAAGAGTCTGGTCCCTGGATACCAGTTTGGGGCAGAGCCAGACTTCTCTGTGAGAAAGAGATGAGTCCATCTTTCTTTGACATAGTGATGGATCTTCTGTTACAGTTGCTGAGCTTAGGCTGAATAATACAGTTATTTTCCATTACTGTTCTTTGGGGAAATTCCTTTCTTACTTTAAACTTCTGAATTCATCCAGCTGGGTCTTTTTGTCTTTCAGTCTCTCTCACAAACCTCTGAGCTCTGGCCTTCCCTCATGCTATGATTTTGCTACTATTTGCCCTTCGGCTCTATTATAAATTTCTGACTCTAGCCTATAACGTTTACATTTAAATAGAAATGAACAAGAGAAAATTTTACAGTTAAGACAGAACGCGGTGGCATCTGAAATTTCAAACTGTTGAACAACAACAAAAAATTTATGTGCACGCACACACGTGGAAAGAGAGAGAGAGAAAGGAAATGTTAACGATTGCTGGATCCAGATAAAGTGCATATGGGAATTTATGCTGTATTTTTGAAGTTTTAAAACCTAAAAGTTGGAATTATGGAATTATGAAAGATCTCAAAATGGATTTTCTTAAAGTTACCCATTTCTACATACTTTTTGCGAAGTTTCAAGCTGCCAGAGTAGCACTGAGTATGAAGTAGCTCTGCCGCCCGTACTTCTAACTCCAGTGTCCTACAAGCTGAGCTCTTTCCTTCTCACTCCTGGGACAACTGGAATGTACTTTCTGTTTATGCAAATGTTTGCAGGTCTAGGTTCCTGGAGACACATCTCAATTAGTAGGGACATTGAGACTAAAGCAGAGGGAAGAATGGTGCCCAGGAAGCAGGTCAGTTTGCTCTTAGAAACATGATACCAGAAAGTAGGTGGAGGCACCTGGTAAGTGAGTTTGAACCTAAAGGGTCAGCTGTAGCAAAGAGTGAATTCCTGATCTCCATTTTCTAGACGTTTTCTCCTTCCATTTTAGCATGGCCTCATCAAATTTTCTCATTTTATTTATTTTTATTTCACTGCCCTTTTGCTGAGCACTGACCACATGCCAGGCAACACACTGCCTACATGGAAATGAATGAGAGATGGTTCCTGTCCTCAAGTTTTAATCTTGTTGCCGGTGATTAGTTTCCTGTCTCCTCATAGAAAGAATTCAGAGACAGGACACAGAAGTTAAAGTAAAGTGTGAATTTATTAAGGGATAGTTAGTACACTCTCTAGGGCAGAGCCGGCAGGCTCAGATGAGCAGTTGCCCTGAGTTTCTTTGGTAGGTTGGTTACACAGTATAAAAATGAATGGATGGAATATTTGTTGGGGAGGGAAGGGTTTGGGGTCGTATTCCCTGATTTTCATTCCAACTCCACCTTTCCAAAGGGAGGAGGGATTTTTGTCCTTAGTCTAGATTCAAAGTGTCATGCCAGCAGTGCAGGATGGGTACTTCTAATCTGCAAGGCTAATTTTATTGTAAAGAAGGCATAAAGAGCAAAAAGTACATTTGGATACTTGGATACTGGCGATTCCTGCCTTTTCCCATATTTCTTTGCCTGCCTCCTTGCCTGTCACCCCAAAATGTGATTTCTTATCAGCCCAGAGGTTCCTGCTTTTCTTTGTCTGTCCAGGGACCCCTGTTGTTTACATAATGCATACCCCTCTCCTTTTTTCCTCCCCAATTCCTATCATTTGGCCTGTGTCCCCCTTTCTCTGCTCATATCTAGCTATCTGCCTGCTCTACAAATAGCTATTCTGAATTTCCCATCACACTGGGGTGAAAAAAGTAAGGTAAAACTTCTTCAGTTGACCCTTTGAGGTCAGGAGGAGACAGATGAAAATTAACTCTAAGGAGCGATTCCAATGGCATCATTTGAGATATTGGTGTGTGAGAGATGGAGGCTGCTCACAGCAGGGGTCAGAGAGCTTCCCCATCACAGGGTAGCAAGTGCCCCCTCTGTTTATGTATGGTAATCAGAAAAAGGACACCACACAAAGGTAACAGAACACAACGTGCTGATTTTGGGATAAGGAAGAGACTAAAAACTCTGGGAAGAAAGATTTCTCTTTGGAGAAATAAAGGAGTTTCCATATAAAAAAAAGTCTTCAAAACAGAAGAGCAGCTGAGTCATCCCAGGGCCTGCTATGAACAGTGCCACTAGCTATACACACGCCAGCTGCCAAGGAAGTTGGCATCCATAATTCTTGAGGTGTGTCTCTTTTTTATATATATATATTCTAATGATCTTGGTTACTAATTCATTCCGTCAATGGAATTCCTACATTTGACTGAAAAGGAATGTATCTTTCCCACATTTTAAATAATATGCCTTAAGGGGCTCTCAGTAGTACTTTCCAAATTCTGAGTTAACTCTGAATCAGTGATGCTTCTGATTAAAAAGCAGCTGGGTACAGCTGTTTTCATAGCATAAATTTATGATATTGAGAAAATCTTTAGATTGAATCTGTCAGCCTGGACCTTAGTTGAAAACCTATCTGGAATTTCAGATCTTGCTTTATTCTGGAATGATAGTTCATACTATTTTCCTGTCTTGACTTTTACCTTCTGAATTCTTCTGGCCAAAATTTCTTTCCTTACCTGTACCCTTTGCCCTCATTAATCTTACTCTAACATTGTGTAATCTTCAGCACTACAAAAATAGAGTCTCTGTAAAAGGTAAGTTGGGAAATTCTATATTCACATCAGAGGTTGTTGTTATATTGGAGGAAAATATTCCAAATAATTTTTTTTGCATAACTTCTCCAACAGTTTTATTTTACTTTTTAAATTTTTTTATTTTTTAACATTTTTTATTGAGTTATAGTCAGTTTACAATGTTGTGTCAATTTCCAGTGTAGAGCACAATTATTCAGTTATACGTGAACATACATATATTCATTGTCACATTCTTTTTCACTGTGAGCTACCACCAGATCTTGTATATACTGTATATATTTCCCTGTGCTATATAGTATAGTCTTGTTTATCTATTCTACATATGCCTGTCAGTATCTACAAATTTCGAACTCCCAGTCTGTCCCTTCCCACCCTCCTCCCCACTGGCAACCACAAGTTTGTATTCTATGTCTATGAGTCTGTTTCTGTTTTGTATTTATGTTCTTTTATCTGTTTTTTTTTTAAGATTCCACATATGAGTGATCTCATATGTATTTTTCTTTCTCTTTCTGGCTTACTCCACTTAGAATGATATTCTCCAGGGACATCCATGTTGCTGCAAATGGTGTTATGTTGTCGGTTTTTATGGCTGAATAGTATTCCATTGTATAAATATACCACCTCTTCTTTATCCAGTCATCTGTTGATGGACATTTAGGCTGTTTCCATGTCTTGGCTATTGTAAATAGTGCTGCTATGAACATTGGGGTGCAGGTGTCTTTTTGAAGTAGGGTTCCTTCTGGATATATGCCCAGGAGTGGGATTCCTGGGTCATATGGTAAGTCTATTCCTAGTCTTTTGAGGAATCTCCATACTGTTTTCCACAGTGGCTGCACCAACCTGCATTCCCACCAGCAGTGTAGGAGGGTTCCCTTTTCTCCACTGCCTCTCCAGCATTTGTCATTTGTGGCCTTTTGAATGATGGCCATTCTGACTGGTGTGAGGTGATACCTCATCATAGTTTTGATTTGCATTTCTCTGATAATTAGTGATATTGAGCATTTTTTAATGTACCTAGTATGTCTTCCTTGGAGAATTGCTTGTTTAGGTCTTCTGCCCATTTTTGAATTGGGTTTTTTTTTATCTTATTAAATCATATGAGCTGCTTATATATTCTGGAGATCAAGCCATTGTCAGTTTCATCTTTTGCAAAAATTTTCTCCCATTTTATAGGTTGTCGTTTTGTTTTGTTTATGGTTTCCTTTGCTGTGCAGAAGCTTGTAAGTTTAATTAGGTCCCAACTTTGTTTATTCTTGCTGTTATTTCTATTGCTTGGATAGACTGCCCTAGGAGAACATTTTTGAGATATATGCCAGATAATGTTTTGCCTATGTTTTCTTCTAGGAGGTTTATTGTATCTTGTCTTATGTTTAAGTCTTTGATCCATTTTGAGTTAATTTTTGTATATGGTGTAAGGGTGTGTTCTAGCTTCATTGTTTTACATGCTGCTGTCCAGTTTTCCCAACACCATTTGCTGAAGAGACTGTCTTTATTCCATTGTATATTGTTGCCTCCTTTGTTGAAGATTAGTTGGCCAAAAGTTGTGGGTTCATTGCTGGACTGTCTATTCTGTTCCATTGGTCCATATGTCTGCTTTTGTACCAATACCATGCTGTCTTGATTACTGTAGCTCTGTAGTATTGTCTGAAGTCTGGGAGAATTCTTCCTTCAGCCTCTTTCTTTTTCTTCAGTAATGCTTTTGCAACTCTAGGTCTTTTGTGGTTCCATATAAATTTTGTTATGATTTGTTCTAGTTCTGTGAAATATGTCCTGGGTAATTTGATGGGAATTACATTAAATCTGTAGATTGCCTTGGGCGGTATGACCATTTTAACAATATTGATTCTTCCAATACAGGAGCATGGGATAATGATGTATCTTATGTATTATCAATGTATGGGCTCACCCCATTTTCTTCTCTATTATGTCACAATTTTGCCATTCTTGCAATTTTTTTGGAGAGGTATATTAACACTATGTTATATGAAAATTATAGGTTGTCCTGCAATTGTTAAATTCACTAGGCTTATTCTTCCTAAAGAATAACTTTCCTCTTCCCCAAATCTTCTTTCTCATTATGACAACAAATGCATCCTAGAGACATACATGGAGGAAATGATTTGGTAAAGAAAGAAAGAAAATTAAAGTTTTGACCAAATGCCTGGACATTTATAGAAAAGTAGTTTGCAGCTTCAGTTTTCCCTTCACTTTGCTCAGATTGTGGTAACTGGCTACAAAACAATGACCCTGCTCGAAAGTACAGTTTATCTTGCAATTCAATGGCAATGAATTGTCTTCAGTCTCATAACAAATAGCTAAGCCAGCTCCTATTTCATTTAATCTCTCTCTCCTATAATTGTCATCTGCTTTGGTTCTACCGCAAAATCACATTTTAAAAAGGAGTCAATAAAAAGTCATCTCTAGGTGGAGAGGTTTTTAAATCAATGCAAATTTCATCTTCTACTCTCTGCTCACACCCCATTGCTGACTCCCTCTTTAGAAACATTCTCAAGAGTGAATGAAGGGGCCACATTTGACTTTGTTGTGTTTCGCATAATGGAGCAAGAGGATGGAATTACTTGAACCACTGATGACCTGGGCAGGGTGTTTTTAATAAACTGTGGAATTTTATGAACAATGAAGAACATGAAATAAGCATTTCCAGCTAAAAATTTAACTTTTTCCAGAGATAGTGCTGGCTGCAAATTAAGTGCTCACTGTGCGTCAGACACAAATGCTAAATATTTTGCTCACCTTATCTGTAAAGCAAGTATAAAGTAAGCATAATATCCCATTTTACAGAAGAAGACAGGGATTTGGAGAGAGGTGATGTGAACTTCCCACCATCAAACACCTTGTGATTGTGGGGCTGAGATTTAAACCCATATTGTGGTCTTGATGCCAACACTATTGTTCCAATTGATCAGTTTATTTACTCATCACTTAGTGACCTTTATAGTTGTGAGAAGACAAAAATCATTCACTTATAAGGTTTCCAAGATGTTACCATAGCCTCCTCAAACTTACCCTCTAATGAGTTTGCCTCTTCAGTCCCTTCCCCTCACATCTGGGAAGCTTGGAGAGTGAGCAGTGCATGTGACAGGCTTAGACATGAGAGAAACAGTTCAAAGGGTTTAGAGAAAGAGAAACAGAAGAGCCTGTGGTATGAGGAGAACCGGGTGTGAGAATCACCCTCATGGTATTTGAAAAAGTCATTTTTATCCCATAGAATCCCTAAGGGACCTGGGGATTACATACTGGCCAGCCACAGCTGCTCCCTGGGAGAGAAACCTCTGGAGTTAACACATCCTGGGGTTCTGCATCGTGAAAGGATTCCCCAAAGAGATATGACCCCCACAAATATTAGTGAAACCAAAAATCACATTATACTTGGATTTCTGGCAAAACGATAGGCCTGGGGATCAGGGGTAGGAAAAGGGGGAAGGGCTAGGAGTGAAGAAGTACTGGGTCAGAGTGGAGAAACGTGCCTTAGCCAAGACCCTGGATAAGGAAGGCACAGAGGCTGTGCCTCCAGTGAGGCCCCCAGTAGAGAGGTGCCTGGGCTAGGAGGGATGCAGGTGTGAGTGTAATAGGTGAACAGCAGGATCCACTGTCGGGCACAGGGAACTATATTCAATGTCTTGTAATAATCTATAATGGAAAAGAATCCGAAAATGAATACATATTTGTGTGTGTGTACAGTGTATATACCGAATCACTTTGCTGTATACTTGAAACTAAGACAACACTGTAAATCAACTATACTTCATTTAAAAAAGAAAAAGCATAGTTAGCCTCAGAGTCAAGGGTGTGGCCTGAGTGGTTGACTGTAACTCCCTTCAGAAAACTGCAATGCACTGACAGCACCACGCCTGGGGTGGAGAGGGCTACCCCAGGAGGCCCGTTATGCAAAGCTTCGTAATCAACTGTGGTTTGGGACCTGAAGGACCACACAGGGGATTTTCGCCTACAGCTGGACTCCCTAGGTACTGCGCTGGCATTGGACAGAAGTTCAAACTGCTCTTCAACAGGCCCTTGGGGGAAGAATCATTCAAGAGTCGACACTCCTGATGGAGAATATGGTGTATGCTGCTTTATATGAGAGTGATAAGCATGTCTAAGAAACTCGTGCAAGAAAAAGCCAGAAGTTGGTGTTCATTCCAGCCTTCAGGTACACATCTTTTATTAAAGACCTGATGTCTTTCTTGAATGAAGGCAGGAGCACTTGTGTTGGTCCATGGTCCTTTTGGCATCACTGCCGTTTGGGTGAACACTGGTAAGGAGAGTGCTAGCACTCATTCACTGGAAACCCTGGTCAAGTCTACATGCCACCAGAAATCATAGACAGGTGGGGTATTGTAGTTCCTGGTCCTAAGGAGAATGACTTGGGGTTGTGATTAGGACAGATCCCAGACTTGCTTGGGATGTGTCTTCCTATGGGTACTTCTTAGAGCAAATCCAGAGAAAAGGATTTCTGTGTAAACTTATTTTGAAGGTGATCCCAGAAAGCATGCCAACAGAATGGGGAAGGGAGACAGGGCAGGGAGAGGAGCCAATGAAGTGTATGTTCATTGCCAGGTAGTGGCTAAGGGTCACTGGGGTACAATCCCACTGGGCACCCTCTGAGAAACTGTGCAGAACATGTTTCAGAAATGTTGGAAGAGGGGCAGAGAATCTTTTCTTCCTCAATAGGCAAGGATCCTTCCTGAGACCTTACTATCTAGCATTTCTTGCCTGTTCTATGCACAGGCTGAATATAAGGTGGACAGAGCCTCTTAGGTGGAGAGCTGCAGGAAGCCATTGCCCTGAATGGAAACTGTCTGCAGGCGTCCTTCATGGTAAGCAATGTGCACATACCATCTGCCATAGGGTACCTGGCCTTGGAGATCGAGAAACAAAGGTTGTCAATTACTCTATGGTTTTCAAGTCCAGCCTTAAGAATTATAAGTCATCATGAAAGTGTCAATGGCTGTGCCTTTTGGGGATAAAATCTGGTAGCACTAAAAATGTTGGTGATTGGTGATGTATAGAGTTACTGGGATTCGTATGCTGAACACACATGCACAGGAAGGGGAGAATTCTATACAATTGTTAGGACTTCCGCAAAGAAACATACCGCAAAATGCTATGAGGTGCAATTTGAGAAATCAGACCCAACTGAGACTTGAAAGGATCAAATGGCTACTTCTCCCTTTCAGTTCCCATTGATTTGGCTATAAATAAAAATACTTTAAGAGGAAGAAGAGAGGGAAAATGAAGCAATGATAGAGAACAAGACCAAAGGGAAAGTCAGGTTCAGAGATGTCTATTTCAGTCCAGTGAGCTGAAGTTCATGGAAGTGTGACTGAGCAACCCAAGTTCAAGCTTCCCCAAACAGGGCCCTAGGGAGTGGAGGTGAAGTCCCCACTTCTGTTCACAGGCACTCCACAGTGAGTTGGAGCTCACGCCTTTAAATTTGCATCCAAATCCAAAGGGACAGTGTGTTCTCTAGTACAGTACAGCCTAGTATGTTTGGTGTGGAAACAGGAGACAATCAAAAAAAAAGAAAAAAGAAAAAAAAAAGAAAGAAAGAAAGAAAGAAAAAAAGCAAAGCATTCTATGAAATAGAAACACTCACCAAACTGTTTTGGTTTTCAAAAGGACCAGCATCTTGTGGCAAGTTGTACATGTGAAAGAAACTATCCTGTTGCTCAAAATAAAGGTGACCGGGAAATGCTGCAGGGGGCTAGAGTCATTGCAGCTTTAAGAGAGCAGCTAAGGTAGAGCTACCACAAAATGATGCTTTTTCCCAGGTAGGAAGGTCAGTGACCTAGGGCAGGGTCTTTGCTATAAGGGTATAATTGTGGTAGAAGAAATTTAACTTTCCTTAGGTCACTTGGGAACTTACGCTACTGAAATTGATGAAATACCAATTTCCCATTCCCCATCCTCCAAGGGACCCCTACTAACATCATGGGGCTGCCAGCCCCCTGCACGGCTGTGTTAGAACGGTGGTGATCCACTTCCAAAATCTGAAGGGATACTGTCCCCACATCCAGGGCATGAGGCTGAGTAAGAAAACAGCCCCTCCAAATGTTCTGCAGCTGTAGAAGTCCCAGAATATATCTGAGTTTTAAATTAATAATTGTTTTCAGAGAGGAATAGTTTATAGTTGACAGTTTTTCCCAAGCCTGTCTCATATTTGAGGAATCGCCAGAGCTGCCTGATCTGAAATATCTAAATTATCCAGGAAGCGAGTGTAGTAGACACTCAAGCTGAATGACAATTTTCTGCCAACCTGCTTCTCTCTGCTTGGATAATTCACAAAATTCATCTCCTGTAGGTTTCATGTAAAAAGGAGAATCAGGAGCATCAGCATCAAAAACCAACTGGATGTTTTTGGGATCCTTTTCTGTGTGTCCTTTCCAGACAGTAAAGTGAGAGGTGAGCCTACAATTTAAGTGGACTGACAAAAGGATGTGTTTGGCTGCTTTTATAAATATACTCAAATGTCCATCAGTAGATGACTCATTAAAAAAGATGTGGTGTATATATACAATGGAATACTACTCAGCCATAACACAGAATAAAATAATGCCACTTGCAGCAATATGGATGGATCTGGAGATCATCATTCTAAGTGAAGTAAGTCAGAAAGAGAAAGAAAAACGCCATATGATAGCACTTATATGTGGAATCTAAAAAAAAAAAAGACACAGATGAACTTATGAACAAAACAGAAAGAGACTCACAGACAGAGAGAACAAACTTATGGTAACCAGGGAGTAAAGAGGGTGGGAAGGGATAAATTGGGAATTCAAAAATAGTACATCTTGGGGAGTGATGGAAATGTTAGCTATCTTGAATGTGGTAGTAGTTTCATTGGTGTATACATCTATCAAAATTCATCAAATTTTACATTTGAAATACATGTAATTTAAACTGTACAGGAACCATACCACAGTAAAGGTGTTAAAAATAAGTAGTAAAAAAGTATATCTGTGTGACCTGTATTTAGTTGGAAAATCATGTGTTCCTTTCTTGATAATTAAGGTGAAAGGCCACATTTTCTTGATTAAACAAAAGAATATTCTTGGTACAGAGGAAGTCAGTACTCAGAAATCGTTTGGTTCTGCTGCTTCTAGTCGCAAACAGCAATTTCCAGACTTTGCTGTACATTAGAATCATCTGGGAAAAAACCCACACCCAGGTCAAACCTTGAAACAGTTATGTCTCAGAGGGGCAAAGAGAACCCTGGATGTTTTTGAAAGACTCCCAAATAATTCCAACGTGCAGCAAAATTTGAGAACTACTGTCCTACTAGATTTTTAATGCGTGAATGAAGGATATTTGGGAGATAATTAATCATAATAAATAAATTTCTTTGGGTATCTCATGCTTGGATTTCTAAAGGAATGAGATTATGTAATCCTTTAAGGAACCCAGTCTTGTATCTATTTACATTTGAGTTAATTTATATGTGTAAAGAAATTCCAAAGAGAGAATGATTCTGGGGGCAGGGGTGGGTAGAGCTCAGTGGTAGAGTGTGTGCTTAGCCTGTGTGAGGTCCTGGGTTCAATCCCTAGTACCTCTGTTAAAAACAAAAAAGAGTGAGTGATTCAAAAATCTTTGGGTGTGCAGTGTATGAGTTGGACTGTTACTAGCATTCTTATTAGGGATTCCAGAAGCTCGTATTTCAAAGTTTGTCTTTCCATGGTAAATACCATCTAATGACAGGAGATGGAATCCCAAGTAAGGCAAGGAGGTAGAAATCAACTGGGAAAAAGTAACAGTGTAAGAATATAAAAATCACCTTAACAGGAAAAAATTACAAATTGTGTTTATTCTTAGGAATGTAATAGTGGAATGTAAAGTGACACATATGTTCTGGCACTGTCATAGACCCCAGGACATGGCACTTTTATAAGCAAAAAAATAAAATAAAATAAAATAAAATGAAAAATAAAAGGGGGACAGGTGGACTTATTGCCTGATTATGTACTGTTATTCACCAGGCATTTTATACATGCTATCATGATTAATCCTGCCAAGGACTATGTAAGGTGGATATTATTGTCTCCTTGTTTCCAGATGAAGAAATTGAGGCTCAAAAAAGGTTAATTTTCTATGGAGATATAGCCATCAGTGGCAAAGCCAGGATTCAAATTCAGATTGACCTGGCTCCTGGCGTCACACATCTTTTCCACTGCACAGCAACACCGTCCTTCCCCTCCGTGGTCCTCTTTTTCCTCCTGTGTCTCATCTGGGCATGCCATCTGTGCGCTCTGCAGCAACAGGCTGTAACTGTAACAGAACGGGGCTGCTAATGACTGATGCTAACAAACGGGAACCGACAGTGTCCTCCCTTGAGGGCTGCCTAGTGTAGGTGGGTGGAGACCGGCCTGTGGGAGAGATTTGACCTCCTAAGTTTGAGGAAACTGGAAAAGCTTAGCAAAAAGCTTTCCTTGATTTGAATAAACTCCAGTGACTGGAGAAAATAAGAGCCCCTAACGCCAGCATCTCCCAGGACCGGAAGCTGTTCCGCCCAAGAACATTTCTGTCGGAGGCCAGAGGAGATATTTGTTCCCACATTTCCAGAAACACTTTGGGAGAGAGGAAGTTGTCTTTGGGACAACTGTGTCCCCTCTTGGACATTTTTAGAACTTCTGCCGACCCAGAGTGAGGGCAGGCAGTGAGATCTTTCAGGAAGAGTGACCATGACTCACTTCTGCGCCCTCAGCTGCTCCACTCACTTCCTTGGTTGCATCATTAGCTTTCCTCATCCATGAGGCTTGAAGAGTCACCAGACTCTCAGCTCTCACTCTACTTTCTTTGCATTGTATTGCTTCATGGGTTTGTGGGGAGGACAGGGTCTGTTTCCATGAGGCAAGGCCATTCTGCCGTGCTATTCCATTAGCAGGTAGCTTGCACCCTGCTAGAGGGTAGGATGGAGAGCCCTTTGTTGTGTGCAGATAAGATGGCCGTGGAATTACTCAAGCAGCTCCCTCACTTCAGAATTCCTTGATATTCTCCGTGCAATGGCCTTTGTTTCCCTTTTGCTCTGTATACTTACGGCCATATCTGCTCTGCTCACTACACCAACAGGAAATGTCCTCTGGCAGAAACAAGTATGCCATTCCCTGGTCACAGCCTCTCTCCCTTCAGCTCCCTGATACACATGACACTGCTTTAGTCAAGATGTCTGGACCTTCTGTATCTTGTCTCCCCAGATCTCTTCACATTGACTTCACTTTTGTGTATTTATTCCTTTATTCTCAGTTCCTGGAATGTCTTTCCATTCCTCTTTCCCCAGTCTATGGGATATTTTCTTGGTCTGGGAGATGATAGGAGAAGGAGGAAGCAATTTCTCTATCTTCCAAATCTTTCCATTTTACCGCTTCCTTTTAGTTTTTAAATTCATAGCCCAGAGACGCTGCTTTGGGGGTTTTGTTCTGAGACCTTACCTAAGGCAGTGGTTAGCACATAAATGGTTTCCTGAGCAAGGAAAGGACTGGGACGATCTGAGGCTTCCGATGGAGAGAAGGCATAGCGCATGGGATACATCTACTTGTGCTTTAGAATATATTCTTGTCACGTGCATAAATAGCTATCGGATGAGGTGACACGTGCTATGACAGAGGCATGCGAGAAACTCATTTAGAATATTACTGAGGGAGCCAGGAAATATTTACAATGTCTCCTAATGCTCATCCCCTGCTACACATTAGGTCAAACTTCAGGATTAATCGGCACACTCAAGGTTAAGACTGGGGGCTGCTGATTCACCTAATGCAGCTTTATCTTCTTATTTATTGATTTATTTGTTGGTTGGTTGGTTTGGGTCTTTGTCAGAGAATGAAGATTTCTTTTCTACTTAAAGCTTGTTCCTCAAACTTCCTCACAAGCCTCTCTATGTGAATGGGATGTCAAAAGACATTTTTTTTAACAAACTTATTTAGAGAAGAATTTTCCTTGGGAACTCGAAATTTAAAGTTATATTCAAAATTAGGCTTAGGCAAAATGGCAGAGTAGAAGGATGACCAGCTCACCCTCTCCCATGAATACAGCAAAAATTACATCTGCGTATGGAACAGATCACACAGAGTACCTGCTGAACTTCGGCAGAACATCTCTTTCACTGGAAATGCAAGAGAATTCTCACAAAACTGGATAAACAACAAGTTTCTACTGTAGAGCACAGGGAACTATATTCATTATCTTGTAGTAACCTATAATGAAAAGAATATGAAAAGATACATACGTATGTCTATATATGACTGAAACATTATGCTGTACACCAGAAATTGACACAACATTGTAAACTGACTATACTTCAGTTAAAAAAATAAAATGAAATAAAATCAGGCTCAGGGGTTAAGCATCTTCATAATCTTGATGGGAGGGATACATTTTTCCATTTCTTCAAGAAGAATTTGGTTAATGCACTCAAAAAATGTTTACATGATTCCACACACATAAAGGGAAAATGGAAAATTGCACTAAAACATCTTGATAATTTTTTGGCATGGAAAATAAAACCTAGATTTGTTTAAGCATCTGGATAATTAAGAGCACTATTTATCTCCACCCTGTGGATACTCACAATTACTCTGATTTAGTCTGTCCTTTTACCACTATGTCAGATTATATTTAGGAGCTCAAGACCAGGGGCAGCAACTGCTTGAGATCCTTCTCTTCTTGATGGCAGTGGGTATAATGTACTTAGGAAGGAGAGAAGATAGGAACTTGGAGGTTCATCAATTAAGAATGAGATACTGAATGCAGAATTTTTCTCAGAGAAAATCACATAATCCAGACAAATTAGCTAAATTGTTTTCTAGCTTATTTCGACTCTGTCTATACACCGCCAAGTTCTGCCCTTTGTGTCAGGGTGCAAGGACTTTAAAACATGCTCGATGTTCACACCCATTCTTAGACCTTTGTGCTTCTGGGTCTGCAGTGATGCACCTGAGCTCTCTTTTTGTGGCAGGATGGGTTCCTGGCTCTGATATTGGATTACTGGCTTTCCATTGTCCACCCCTCCCCTTGTTACTTATTCAGTTAAAACTTTTGGTCTCAATGCTCCCAGCTTCTTGATCTTGGATGTCCTTTTATGGTTCAATAATTTCATTGGAAAACTCTGTCAATACTGATCTTCAGTTGTCAGTTTGCTTTGGTCAGGCCTGACGCCGTTCCTCCTTGTGTGTTTCACACACAGGCAGCTTCATGGGCAAGGCCTGCCCGGGAGTGGGCCCAGGAACAGACTGCACCATGGGTCAAGGCCCACCACAAATTGTTTCCAGCTGCGTGTGGGCAGCTCCTTGACCATGTTCCAGGCCATGAACCACGCCCATGAGCTGACTTTTTTATGTTAGCTATTGTTTAACAGAGAAAACTGGACCTATGAATGTTATGCAATTGACACAAATTTATGCCCACTCTTGGGAACAATAAGTCATAGCATG
The DNA here is from genome assembly GCF_048564905.1 of Vicugna pacos. Taxonomy (NCBI): domain Eukaryota; kingdom Metazoa; phylum Chordata; class Mammalia; order Artiodactyla; family Camelidae; genus Vicugna; species Vicugna pacos. The sequence continues at coordinate 68,081,082 of NC_132997.1, read as the reverse complement.
CACACTGCTGAACATAGGTCAGTTGTCGGAACTTTGGGGTTTTCTTTAATTATTGCTGTAGGAAAAAGAAGGAGTAAATTGAAAGCTCTAGATAATTTTTAGGGGCTACAAAGTTAAGATGCACATAAAAGCAGCCCCCCAATGTGAGGAAGTGACACTGATTCCAGAATGCAGAGAAGGCCATCTTCCTGGACGCTTTAGATGTGCCCACTGCTCAGATGGGCACGCAGTGTGAGTTTAGCATTCATGACTTTCACAGTCACAGTTTTCAGCCAGACAATGACTATCCACAATGTGTAATAATGAAAAGTTTGAAATAATATGCTGGAGAGTATCACTCAGCTTTGGAGAGTCTAATCCGTTTCACAATCTGAGAAGCTGAAGTGTCCGATAGAGGGTGATTCTACCTTGTTTCCAGTTGTGTCCCTGGCACCCAACATGCTCTTTGACATGGTACATGCTTGCTGAAAAAAAAAATGAATTTGACTTTTCTGCTCACTCTCCATCACTCATCACTATTAAGGCTTGTCAGCGAGTAGACTGTCTGTGGTAGAAGTGGTCCTGGGGTGAGAAATGAAACTTGATAAAGGCAATTAACTTTTGTTGTGAAACTGCCCAGGAAACCGAAAGCTTCTCCAGCTTCTCCAGCTTCTCTAGCTTCTCCAGCTTCTCCATGGAAATGCGACACTGCAGAAAGCTGACATTCAGACTCTCTTTGTTTAGACTGTGTTTATGAACTTGTCATAATTTACTCAATAATCTCTTTCTCTGGATGCTTCCTTCGTGATGGGTATTAACGCTAGAAGATGGGGGACAATGGTTGAGCACTGTTGATCTATTTTATTCTAAAAATCAGCAGCTCACAGATTTCTTCTTATCTTAACTTTACCCCTGAAGGTCTGCACGTGTGTGTTGGGTTAGAGGGTGGAAGAGGGGCGTGGGTAGAGCCGGCAAATGAGAAAGTCTTTCCAAATATTGCAGCTCTGTATTCGAAGGCATTAGTTACCTGTGGTAGATGCACATTGGCTCCTAATGAGATTTAACTGCTAGAGAATACAGATGCCCTTGTGAGTTAGTCTTGTGGGAATCAACTGAACACGACCCCTTCATTCCTTCATAGGGAAGAGGAAGGAGGAAGAAGAAAGAGGAAAAAGGGAAAGGAAGAAGGATGGGAGGAGGTGGGGGAATAGGAAGAGAAAAAGGAAGAAAACAACAGAGAAAGGAGAGAGAAAGGAGCAACTAATTTATTTCCTTGGGTCAAAATTTCGCTTTCTTCATTTCCTCAGCATCATGAAACATTTTTATTGTGCTGAATGAGTTAATGTTATGACTGACCACGAGTGGAACGAAACTAGACGTTTCAAGAGAAACAAGATCATCTTCTGCACTCTTTTTCCTGATAACTATTTCTCGTCCTCTTGGTTTGCTCAGTTGCGTGCTCAGCAGACATTCCCTCCTCACCTACCAGGCTGCGTATCTTCATGGAGATGCTTTATTGCCCTTGGTACTTGTCTTTTCTCTAAATCTCAGGAACAGCCTCCTTCCAAGGGGCCTCCCCTTGAATCCTCTGGTATTCCCCAATCCTTTACAGCAAATTGAGCCTCCTCTCTTGAACTAAAGACAAAAATTCTTCTTCCTACTCTGAACCAGAAGCAAACTAGACTAATTTTTAAAAATAAGTAACAATCTATACAAACGTAACAGTAACTGAAATGGCAGCAGCTTAGAACTTTTAGTGCAAGACTTGTTGTTTTGAGAAATCCCTGTGACTAGAACCATGGGCGTAACCAACATGAAAGTAGGCATAACATGTTTAAACCACTATTTCCAGGAAGGATGGGAAACAGCAAAGACTCTGTAATTTCTACCCAATTTTAGGTATGACACAAACTAGAAGTTGCCATTTTAATAAAAAGCCAAGGACTTACATACGTCCGTCCACACAGGGCTCTTTAACATGTGGGTTACAGTGGTGATCCGTTTCATTTCACAGAGAATATGGAAGTGAAGTAAACGCCCATAACGCTCAGTATTACGTGAAGCTCTACGGTGCCAGAGACTAGCTATACAGATGCTTTATTTTGCATCTGGCATGGGTTGTGCCATTTGTGGAAGTGTTAATATATTACCTTATAGCTTGGGTGAGTCGATACTGTCCTGTGCCTGAACCTTCCCATCACCCCACCACTGCAGCCCCCTCCCCAGGACCTTTCTCAGAATCTCCTCATAATCCAGTGTCTAAAGAGATTACAATTAGGACTGGGGCATCAGCTCCTTGGCTTGGGTCAGGTTGTTCCCTGAACTATGCTGGTTGTAAAATATATTTGAATGCTGTCTTTGAAAAGAATGATTCCAATGCAGATGGCTTGACCGAATATATATATATATATATATACACATATATATAATACAAAGAGGATTAGAAGAAAGAGAGAAGCAAAATTATTATAGCTGAAAACAGGATCATTTCCAAAGTTGCAGCTCTCACCATTTCCCACTAGGGAGGAAAAATGAAACAATTCCAGGGCCACCCTGCATATCATTTGTAGTTTTTTGAAAATAAGTGACAATGCTCCAAGTATTATCTAGATTTCTGAAATAATCTCGTAATTTGCTTCCCTCCAGAGGTCATCAGCATCTGCTCACCACTCAATCCCCAGAGCCCAGCACAGGGTCTGGCATATAATAGGTGCTCAAAAAGTACTTGTTGAATGAAAGAGATTTCACAAGCATTATTTTAAAGGATGATCTCTCAGGGCTTTACAAATTTTTTTAATGTTTAATTTTTTAATTGAAGTATAATCAATTTACAATATTGTGTTAATGTGTGGTGTACAGCATAGTGATTCAGATATATATATATTATATATATATATATATATATATTCCTTTTCATATTCCTTTTCAATATAGGCTATTACAAGGCATTGAATTTAGTTCCCTGTGCTATACAGTAGGATCTCAGGGCTTTTAATATTCTAAGAAACTAAGAAGATATTTTATAATGCAGATGGGATACATTGTTATTCAGTGATTTCCTTAAGAATATTCATTGTTCATTTTCTATAGGTTGAGTGCTGAGACTCTAGTAATGCAGGGAAATTTTCATTCACCCCTTTGACAGGTGACTTGCCCACGTTTGTGCGTCTAGCAAGTGTGAAAATAGATCTGGAACCTCTTTCTTCTGGCTTAGGGCCCTTTTTTGAAAAGCAGCTGTGTTTGTCATCGGAGCTGGGCTCCAGCTGGTTTCTGTGTGCTATACTTTATTTGCATAGATGAGACATACTCTCCAGAGAGGTACGTGATAGACTTCGAGCGCTTTTTGTTTGTTTGACTACAGAAGAGCGCATAGCTGTAACAGATGTGTTTCGGGCATGTGAAATCTAAACAGAAATTTTATAAAATGAGTCATGTTTTTAGTGTAAAAGAAAGAGGCCCTTGTGAAGGTATTGTGTCTTGTTCATCTTTTGCTTCTCAGCACCTAAGACACAGATGAACACAAAGGTGCTCAGTAAACTCATTACTTACCTAAATAATAGACACATGCTTTCATGAATCAGTTCGGACTCCCGAAGAACCTTCCTTGGATGCTTCTGACCCATGAATTTGGGTATGATTTGCTCAGCTTGTGAGAAGTGGATCATGGGTATAGGTATCAAGGATGTGGACATACTGATCGGAGCCTTCGCTGCCGACATACTGGAAAGTGTTATCAATTACCTTTCGACATTCATGGCAATTTGCTGATTACCTTGGGCAGAGCAGGGAATGCAGAGATGATGTAGACTGAACTCTATCCTGGAAGGGTTTATTTTTAGATGTTTTATACTGACGCAGATGGTGAAGTATAATTAGTGATTTAATATTACTCAGAGAAAATCATAGAGTTCCATACTTTTCAGCACCTCTAAGATCTCACTCCTTTATGAGAATTGACTCAGATTCCCTTGAGGTATAAAGGGCTTCATTCACACTGCTTTGGCGGTGGGGGTTCGGGGGAGGTATTGCTCAGGGGTAGAGCGCACGGAGCCAGGGAAATGCAATAAACACAACGTGAGGACTCCTGAAAGAGGATGTTCCTGTGTATCCTTCTTCCAAACCACAGCCATTCATTAGGGAAAGAAGTAAGATACATCCATGATACATCCAACCCATCCTTGTCCCAACCTTATTTCTGACCAGGCAGGGATATAAGGCAAACCTTTATTTTCCTAGCAGCAGTATCGTCTCCTTCCCTGGTTCCTATTCCCCAAACAACACTTCCCCAATGTCCTCTCCAGCTCCAAAAATTTGCAATGTCATGATTCCAGGCAAACTTCTGAAGAATAGAAACTCTGATGTCTTAGCACTTTCCTTTCCTAAATTAAACAGTGCGTATGAATGCAGTATAGTCACCCTCAAAATAATTTATTTTCTGATGTAAAAAATTCACACTGCATTTCTTAAAGTGAGTCATATTTTGCAAAAGAACTTGTTACATGTTATTCATACTTCTCTGATTAACGTTTCGGCTCCAAGTTAGAAAGTGATCAATTAATCATTCTTTTCTCTTCCCTTGAAAAATTCAGTGGCCCATGTCACTTTCTTTCATGGCTTTACTAGCACTTTGGAGGACTATCTGAACACCAGCTGTGGTTTCCTTTGAAACTCTGGATGTAACTAGTAAGCATGAATCCAAATTAAATTGCCTGTATCTGCTGTTCCCGGTCCTCTAACCAGGTGCTTTGACTGTGTGTTTAGCTTAGAAGGGAGAGATCCTATTTCACGCTTTAATAACTCGTATAGTGAAACAGTTTGCCAGGTGTCACGTGCAGAGCCATTATTTCCTTTGCAGGGATGTGATGCAAATTTGGCTCTTGAATCATGAATCTTTTTTGAAACAGTATTTTGATATTTAGGGAAACAGATGAAGGAGTACATATCATTTCAGCAAATGCTCTTTTTTTTTCTCTCTAGCCCCCCAAAATAACTAAGTCTGGGAGTCCTATGCCAAAATGTTTACCCTGAATGCCCCAACATTAGGGGAAAAAAGTCACAATATTGTGGCACATATTTAAGGCTCTAAAAATCTTGTCCAGGCACCCATACCTACAATGCTCTTCCATATCCTAAGGCTATGATGCTGTCTTTGGCAAGGCCCTTTCTTAGCTGAGTCAGATCCATGCCTTTTAACTGCCAAGATGCTCTCCCCATGGCCCTAACCCTTGGACTTAACCCACAGGAAATTGCTGTGTTTTCTCCTGGATGTGAAATTTCAGCTCCTTTCTTAGTTACTTGAATCCCACTCCCCATCTTCTGGGTTCCTTCCCCTACTCTGCTCTTCGAATGTTCTATAACACTTGTTGTCCTTGAATTTAGTGACAACAGTTACCGTTTATTCAATTCTTTTCTGAGAGGAAGTTTAGCATTGTGGTTAAGACCGTGGTCCTGGGGTGGAATTATCGTGCTTTGAAGCCTGAGGATGCTACACAGTAATGCTGGGGCTTTGCCACAGTTTCCTCATCCATCAAACGAGACCAATAATTCTACCTCCCTCACAGCACCGTGTGAGAATTGAATAAGTAATACATGTAAAGTACTTTTGCTGGCAGGTAGTAACATGTTAGCATAGTATTAGTACCACATTCAGGTACTGTGGTGGGCAGGCTCTAAGGTGGCCCTACAGATCCCTGCCTCCTCGGATTTACACTCTTATGAAAGCTCCTTGGCTTGTGTGAGTGGGACCCAATAGCTCACCTCCAACAAACAGAATATGGCTAAGGCGATGGGATGTCACTTCTGAGATTGTATTATGAAAAGATGGCGACTTGAACAGAGCCGTCTCTGGCTATCTCTTAGATTATTCACGGGTGGTGGGGGAAGCCGACTGCTGTGTTACGAGGCAGCCCTCCGGGGGCTGCTGTGAGAGCTCGGAAGCATGATGCCACAGCGCCATGGGTGAGCTAGCAAGCAGATGCTCCAGATGAGGGTGGAGGCAGCTGCCGCCTCCGCCAACACTTTGATTGCAGCTTGTGAGAGACCCTGCTTAGAGCCTGCCAGATTCCAGAACCACAGAACTGGTGAGATAATAAATATTCCCTGCTTCCAGGTGTTACATTTTGGGGTACAGTTGACCCTGGAACGTTGCCAGGGATTAGGGGCACCTACCTTTGTGCATTGGAAAATCCGAGTATAACTTAGAGTTGGTTCCTCCTCATCCATAGTTCCTCTGTATCCACGGACCCTGTAGTATGGTAGTACATACATATTTAGTGGAAAAGAAACAAAGCTGCGTATAAGCAGACCCGCGTGGCTCAAACCCGTGTTATCCAAGGGTTCACTGTAATTTGTTACCTAGCACTGGATAAGTACTACAAATACTATGCCAATCACATCACATAAAATATCTCCTTTACCTTCACCGATACTGAAAAGGGTAAGACATATTTAGGGTAAGGGTAAGACCCAATTTATAGATGAGGCAGTGACGGGTCAGAGAAGTTGAGTCACTTGGTCACGCATAGCTAGGGTGTGTGGGATCCTGAGTTTGAACACACCGCTTCTCGCCTAGCAGCTCATCCACTCCACTCCACTGCTTCTCCCTCGAAGCAAATCATTTCTTTCTGTGTTTCATTCCTTCAGTCAACTAATTGAGCAATCCTTCTACAATAATGTGAGCTGGGCACCACTCTGGGGATTGCAAATGTCATGTGTATTGCCTGGCACATAAAATGTTCTGGAATGACTTGTTAATGCTGATAAATGTAAAGGTGTTTGCTGCACAGTCATTAATGTCCGCAGCAGTAGTATTTGAATTACAGGGGAATTTCATGGATTCAAATATCCATTAAATAGTAAGAACTAACTCCTTGTTCTCATAGGAGCATGTGTTCTGGCCAGAGCCTTCATCCTAACAATGAAGAATAGCATGTTAATGAAAATAAATTTTAGCTAACATTCCATTTCCTGAACATAGTCCTTTAGAGTGGAGCGTTTATAACACAGTGTGCTTGAAATACAGATGGCTTTTATTTTAATTGATTTAAAGATGCTAGTATGTAGGACCCATCTCATATACTGAAGATGAGGAAAGCTACGAGAGGCTGGTAGTGGAGATAATAGAAGAAAAAGGTGAGAAAGAAGAGAAAGGATGAAAGGAGGAGTAGTCCAAACAGATCTTGCTGTGAAATGGATACTTGTGAAATGGATAACAAGCAACAGCTGCAAAGACAGATGGAGTGGTGCTTAACACAAACCATGGATGCCTTCAAAACAACTTTTACATATTGGCTCAGTAAAGAAAAATTGGCACTTATTTGCAGCTTTAATATTACTCATTATTTTCATGGAAATTTGGCTACAAAATGCAAGCTTTACTTCTACACTCAACATGGTCATTCCTTATGTAGTAATTAAGGCCCTTTTAGCTGGAATTGAATCTGTCCTTGCAATATGTCCTGTTGGCCAGGATGCTAACTAGATTGGGTGTTGTCTTTAATACAGATCAAGACCTTAAAAATGGTTTATAAATGAGACTACAATGTAAGCAATCTGGTCTAAAAATAACCATTGAGGTATTGCAGCTGTTAAGCTGGTCTCTTAATTGCTGCAAAAAAATTGATTGGTTAAGTAATTCAGTGTTACATTTCCTAAATTGATCTGTTTAATCATGGCCGAAAACAGTGTCATACTAAAATGGTGGCATTTTCCATCTCATTCAATAAATTTACCTTCAGTAAACTTACAAATGACAGGTGACTTACTGCGTTTCCCACAGTGAGGTCCCATTATGTGTGTGCCTCCTAAGAATTCAGACATGTTTGAAGGGATCTCCTTTGGATGCAGGCCCTGTTAGGATTGATAACTGGGTGTATCAATCAGGAGTCTTCAGAGAAACAAAACCATTTGTGTGTGTGTGGTTGGAGGGAGGTGGAGAGAGAGAGAGATTTTAAGGAATCGGCTTATGCAATTTGGGGGCTGGCAAGCCTGAAATCCGTAGGGCTGGCAGATGAAAACTCAGGCAAGGGTTTAGGTCGTGGTCTTGAGTCTGAAATCCTTAAAACACACCAGCCTGGATACTCAGGTAAGATTGTTATGCTACAGTCTTGAGACAGAATTCCTTCTCAAGGAAACCTCAGTTTTTGCTCTTAACATCTTTAACTGGTTGGATAAGACCCATCACCATTATGACGGATAATCTACTTTATTTAAAGTCAGCTGATGAGAAATACCAATCGCATCTACAGAATGCTTTCACAGCAACATCTAGATGACTGTTTGACCAAATAACCATAACCTAGCCAGGTTGACAAATAGAATTAACCATCACAAGTGGCCTCTAGGGCTAAGACCCTAAAGAACCAGACAACTGTGACTACCTCTAGGTTACATGCCTGGTGGGGCTCTTTCCTCAGGACTCAGGGCCCCTGCTCCCACGGGGTGCTTCTCCATTGTTCTAACTGAAAGCTCCTGGGCTGCTCCCTGCTGAAAGATCCCACGTGCAGGTGATCTTATTGAAACTTGGAAACGGCCCAAACACTTCCCTGGCGTTTAGAGGTTTTCTCTTCCACTTCTTAGCCTTCTTCCATGGGCAGCGTCAAAATTCTGCAAATGTCTTGAGGAGAAAGCAACAGAACACTGGGTTCAGTTCACCACCATTCCCTTCTTGGAGGATTCCTTGGCCCCCACTGTCTCTCATTTTTGTCAGTCCTACCTCATGAGTCTACCAAAAGCTTGGCTGGCTTTTCAGCCTGAGCCTTCTGCCTGTGTTCTCAACCTCTCTTATTAGTACCTAATGCCCTGAGGGGAAAATGGCTCATCTCTGCTTCAATGATGTGATAACTTTGCGTGGTGTGGAATCTATAAAAATATTGAATCACTATGTTGTACACCTGAAAATAATATAATATCGTAAGTCACCTATGCTTCAATAATAAGTAAATAAACATACCCTATGTTAACTATCTTAGAAAGACAAAAAGAAAAAAAGAAAGAAAGAAAAAGAAAAAAGAATTGCTGCAATGGTTGAAGGTTCTGATCCATCCAGTCCTAAATGTGGATCAGATACTAAGAACGAGGGATGCTCCCAGATGTTTCAATTTTCCAAGGGTGATTTTTGAATGTATTTATAGTTTTAAACCTATTTACTTATTCATTAAGTCATTTTTCATTTCTGATTTTTTATCCCTTGAGTGTAATAGACTCCTTATATATACTACCTGCTGTGACAAGTTGTCTCATGTTTTATTTGTCCCAAATGACTAGTAAGTATTATATTTTGTGAAAGATGTCTAACTCTCCTCTTTGACAAGGTCTTAAGTGATTTATTTAACTGTCATCAGGTTCAACTGAATCATCCATGTTCCTTCATCTGGCTTTTTGGGTGCACAGCATAGGTCATGACTAGTTTTGTGAAGTTCTGATTTCATACCACCTTGGGCTGATATTTGAAGATCTATTTAGTGAAATAGATTCTCTTCACATTATCCATTGGCTTATAATTTTCATAGACCAAAGTCATATCATTCTCAGGCTTTATCGTTCCAAAAATAAAAACTTTTTTTTTTAGACTATCACAGTGCCCGGCATATAGTTAGGACTTAACAAGATTATCTAGCATTATTGTGTTCATTATCAGTTGATCAATCAAATATGTATTAGGGATATATCATGTGCAAGATGTGGTGCTAAGCCCTGTGTAGATAGAGATGAATAAAAGAATACCAACATCCTTGTGGATTTCAGAGTCTGGAAGTGCTGTTCAGTAGCATTTTCTGCAGTGAAGGAAATAGTGTTCACCTGCACTGTCCAGTGCAATAGTCACTAGACTATTGTGGCTGTTGAACACGTGAAATGTGACTGAAGAACTGAAGTCTAAATTTTAATTAATTTAACTTAAACAATCTCATGTGACCAGTAGTTTGTGCAAATCTAGGCCACAGAGAAGACTATATAAACAACCTCAATACAGTCAATAAAGTGTTGTTATGTTAGAGGTATCTAGTGACTGCTGTGAAACAGAGGCAGAGGTGACTCTCCTTAGGAAGATCAGGAATAGTTTTATCTAAGTGATGACATTTAAACTGGGTGTTAAAGGATGCTTGAAGGTTTTCCAAGAGGACAGATGGAGGGGAGGGCATTCCGGAGACAGGGAACTCTGTATAAACGTAAAGAGCCTATAAAGAGTCTGGCATCCTCAGGACAATTTGAGTTACGTTTATTTAACTCTAGAAGTCCTTGCCCATTTTTAAACAAATCTGAAATTTTTCTTCCCACTCATCAATGTAGCAGTCTTTCTACCTACAGTTTATTCTCAACCTATGTGTTTAATTATGAGAATAAGTTAATAATCAGCAAATTGGAGAATTCCTCCACCTCCAATCTTGGTTCTCTCCTCCAAATTACTTTATGAGAAGGTATGATCTTTATGGGACTTCAATTCTTACCCTTCTCTTTCCTTCTTGTCTCTAAGACATTTCCTTGCCTTTTTATAATGTGATTCTGTCCTACCTTCCCCTTCTCAAGTCCCACATCCAAATTAATGGTATGACCTCCTCTGATGATGTGAACATCACATTGATCCCCATCCATCCCTATGTTTATTCCACACCTCCCTCCCCAAACATAGCAGCACTGAGACTTTGGCATGGTTTGCCTTATGTCAAGTTCCAGAGAGCACTCTGGTTGTAGTAGATCAACTAGATCGTTTTTACCCTCTTCACCATAGCATTCGCTTCAGAGTCCACCTCTCAGGTCCGGCTGTGGTGCTGCCTAGGACTCTGGCCTCATGGTTGTGGGAAGAGATGCTCTCTTTGTCTTCAGATTTGAACCAGGAAGCAGGTAGCCATGATTCTGCTGGCAGCACCTGAAGGTCTGGAGAAGGCATTGCCTGAAACCTGATGACCCCCACACACCAAATTTCCCTTTATTATCAGGCAGTTTTGCGTTGAGTTATTTATTAGTTTCAACAATGCACCCTAACACATACAACTGCTTAGCTAGACTAACCTTTACTTCTTAATTGACTTCTGGAGATCTTCCCCTAAGATACTTAGGAGACAGGTCTTCTCTGTCTGATCAAGGGGACTACTTCATCCTTGAAACAGGCAAGAAGTTTCAAAATTAAAAAGTTAGCAAGCCCAGATATTAAGCCACATCTCCTATTTCAATACTTACTTCTGTGCCCCATTTCAGAGTTAGGAAACTTTACAGAAGCAAAAGATCCCAGAAGTCATACTGATCAGCATGGTTGACTTAATAATCTGTGACTCCTGATTTGGTCGAAAGCTGGGAACTTCTCCTTTGCCCACGGACTTCTCTAAAAGGAGAATTGGTCCACATATGATGCTAGATTTTAAGGACTATTGGAGGGTTATCTTAGGTGATGGGCATTGTTTCAGGACACAATACTATGAAATAATGGCAGATATTTTTATAACGCCTACCATGGGCTAGGCACTGTTGTAAGCACTTCATATTACTCATTTAACTCATGTATTCTTCATGACAACACTTTTAGCATGTACTATTATTGTCCACATTTTACATATGAGGAAACTGAGGTACAGGGAGGCTAAGAAACTTGGGCAAGGTCAGACAGCTAGTAAATAGTAGACTTAGGAGTCAGATCCTGGCAGATTGGTTCCAGGCTCTATGCTTAACAAGTACCCTAATATAGTAAAAGGAATTCTTATATCAAGTGTATGGTGATAACATTTATAGAAGTGCCGTTGGAAAAGACCATAAATTTGAGGGTTTTTAAAAATCTTCCTGAGGACTTTGCGGTGATCTATGCACCCACTCTTTTTCATTGCCATTGGGAATGACCGACATCTAGTTACAAAGCTGCTAGCAAACATTAGGTGTGCCACTTCTGGACAGGAAGAGTATTGCTTTGTGGAAAGCTAACCAGCTCATTTGTGGCTTCGATACATCTAAGCCTTGCTCTCAAAAACTATAAGCTATTACCAGTAGCTCACAGCTATACTGTGGATGAATGTGTCTGTACTTTGTGAAGAATACCTAGGCAGCTCATCTCTGTGGGAGTTTGATTCAGGTTACGAAAAATTGCTTCTCCGATTATACTTCTTCAGGGCCAGGCTGATATATAATTTTTTCTTTATACAAATAAATTTGTCTCTAAGTACACATGTGATTTCTGTATAATAACACTACACACTCAGAAGAATAGCTAATATAAAAAAGGCTTACAATACCAAGTGTTGATGAGGATGTAGGTCCAACAGCCTTCTCATCTGCTGCTGGTAGGAGTAGATTTTGGCACAGACACTTTGGGTGGCTATTTGGCATTGTCTACTAAAGCTAAAAATATGCTTATTTAAAAAATTTTTAAATACCACTTGTAGGTATGGAACCCACAGAAATGCATACATATGCTTAGCAAGAGACAAGCACTACAATGCTTTATACAGCACTATTTGTAAAAGCCGAAAACTGGAAGGAAACCCCCCCCAAATATTCATCAGCATGATAAGCAAACAAATTGTGATATATGCACACAGTGAAACACCACATTGATCCACAGATACATGCAAAAATATGAATCAGTCTCACAAACGTAATGTTGAGTGAAAGAAGACAGACCAAAAAGATTATACATACTGTATGAGTAATTTTATATAATGTGTAAAAACTGGCAAAATTCTTGTATGCTATCAGGTTACCCTTGGATGGACAGAGCTGGGAGAGGGCACCAGGGATTCCTGAGATGCTGGTGATGTTCTGTTTTATGATTTGGATGCTGGTTGCATGAGTATAATAAGTTTATAAAATTTAGTTGAGCTGTACCTTTGTGATGTACACACCTTTATGTAGATATGTCACAGGTCAATAAAAGTATTTTTAAAAACAAATTACACACATACAGTTTTCCCTACATAATCTTGGGAATAGTACAGACTGTCCGTCAAGACAGTGAGTGGGTTTGGTCTCCCTCAGAGAATGACTCTTGATTCTGGGAAAAAAAGCCTGACTAGATCCCATAACTCTTTAGCCAAATAGAACCAAATAAACCAAAGTGAATATTTAGAATATAATCAACCTATTTTTCAGGCTTGTAAAATGTTTGAATTACAAATTTAAATAAATAGGATTTCAACTAGCAAAATGGTCCTGTGTTGACCTTTATATTAACTTTCTGGATAGTTAGATTGGGAATTCCAAAATTACCTGGGTTCCTTTGCGGGGGAAAATGTGTTTGAGTTGTTACGTGATGGTGTTCCTAGCAGCAGAACTTGGAGCCTGTGTCCATTCTGAAAAAAATAATATGTGCTTAGTTTAGTAAAACTCTAGAACATTCGGGCTTTTTCAAACCAAGAGAAGAGACATATCTTGATAAATAGTTTAGGTTGCCTGATCTCTTAGGGTTTTGTGAATAATATATAACATTGTAATCAATGTTCAAGCTGCCATTTCTCTTAGGAATTTGAATTCAGTTTCCTTTGCACAAGGTACCATTCTGGATATTTCATATGTGTCATGTAATTTTTACTGCAACTGCAGATGTGGGTATGAATATTTATTCCCATTATACAGAGAAGGAAATGGAAGCTACTGAGATTGTCTTGTTCAGCTGAAAATCTGACTCCAAATTTAAGACTTCTCCATCATACTAGTGACCCTCAGAGATTGTCTTCTTCTAGAGATTGTCACTGCTGAGAAATCTAGGAGACAGGGAACCTTTTGCTGTGCTCACCAAGGCACCATCATATGCCCATAAATCAGCAGATGTTCAGTGAGAATAAACAGGTATGGAGCATGGAATATGAGCCCAGGACAGAATATGGGCAGAAAGAGTTTGCTAAGCATTTCCATTCCTTTCTATTGAGGATGAGGTCTAGGCAAACAAAATCCAATCCAAGGGGTTTTTTTGTTTGTTTTTTTTCCTGAATCACACATGATTCCGACTACCTTAATGCAGGGAAATTTAACAACCCTATTTGTTCTGCACAAAATGTTGATAAGAACAAATAAACCATGAGGCCCTTTGTCCTATGATCTTGACCTTGGAATTGCTAAAGAATGTGTTCATATTTCTTTGTCACAAGCTCTGTTAGAACTGAAGAGAGAAGAAATTAAATTCTGTAAACAAAGTTCAGAAAGGCACCCTCTGGTTCCAGGAAAGGGTTCACTTTGGCTCTGTTCTCAATCGGGGTTGAACTGGCAGCTTCAGCGTCTCTGGGAAGCCCCTGAGCAGCTTGGAGAACTGATGTTGCATAAAAGGGTAATTGCTGTCATTTGAAGGAATTAATGTTTGGGTTCTTTGGGTGGTATTGTGAGAAGCAAAATATTTATTAAAGTTTGGCTTGTGTATGTAAGAAAAAACTAGACCCCAGAGACAGCAACCCAAAAAAAAAAAAAAAAAGAAAAGAAAAAAGAGTAGGGACCGCAAGTCTCCTCCTATTAGAGAAAGGAGGGGAGAAAAGGCTGTTGGGATGAGAGACGTTTTATTCTTTGTGCTTTTTTCCTTAACACAAAAATAAACCGGGGAGTGGAATAGCAGGACCACTTAGGTAGGTATGACATTCTGCTCTTAGATCTCTCCTCAGCACTGAGAAGCTCAGCTCTAACTGGTATTTCCACTTCCAAGTATCATTCTGCATGAATTAATTTATTTAACTGTCTGTGTCCAGCGATCCTTTCCTCTATCTTCTGTTTCTCTATCTTGAATCTGAATTGAACAATGTCTAGACTTCAGTTTGAAAGGTCAGCCTTCAGGAGGCTTTTAATTTCCTTCTAGACTCCACAACTAACCCTCGAGTAACTCCCATAAAAGCTGATGCCAAAAAGCTTTCCCAGAGAGGAGTTGTGGTTTCTGAATCTTAAGTCCAGGATTATCATTTGCTCCATCGCTTTCTTGGTTTGCACATTTGCTTACAGTTGGTTATCCATTTCACAGAAATTAAATAATTCTAATTGAACCGCATTGAAGTACACCTGGGGAGCAGCTACCCAATAACTGCTCACTGAGTGAATGAATAAATGAGTGAATTGGCCTACCTACCTGCACCTGGTTCTCTCTCTGGGTCTGAGAAAGAGTGCTTGGCACCGACCCTTCCTTGCTCGTTCCAAAACGTGTATGCAGCACCAGGTTCTCTAATTCTTTTCGTGAAGAGTATTCCTCTGAAATTTCTTTAATGGAAGAATGAACTTAATGAATATGCAACTAGCTCATAAGAGTGGTTACAAACTAACAATCCATTGGCCAAATCCAGCCCCAAACACTTATTCATTTGACCTTTAGTCAATTTAGTCGATGACATTAGTCTTTTATGGTTTTTTAATTAAACTTTAGGAGTTGGGAGATCTTAACCTAAGACTATAGGTTCTCTCTCTCCTTGCACTAGGTCTATATTTCTCCACAGCATCACATGGTGGATCAGAATATCAGCTACCTGTTTTAGACAGGGCATGAGTAGGGCTGGGTATAGCTCAGTGGTAGAGCACATGCTTAGCATGCACGAGGTTCTGAGTTCAATCCCCAGTACCTCCATTAAAAAATAAAATCCTCTCAAGTAGACAAGGCATGAGCCCTACACTTTATTACAGTACATGTCTGCCCTAAGAGGAGGAGTTGTAATGATTTTACTTGCTGTTACTCTTCAAATATATAGTAAATGCACATTTCTCTGTACCACATTTAGGCTGAAAACTGTAAAATTTTAGAAAAATGGAAATAAGCGTATGCTTTCTTTTAATATGAAAATAATTTTTTAACAAAAATTTAATCATTTTCATTTGCCTGGTCCACTTGGATATTTGGGTTTACAACTCTTGCCTTACTGTCTTTTTTTTTTCTTTCTTTCTTTCTTTTTTCTTTCTTTCTTTTTTTTTCCTTTTTTTTTTTTTTTTCTGTTAGAGAGATTTTATGCTTTTCGTTTCTGGTAGCCTTACAAAAGCCAGAATGGAGAGAGAGAACTGTCGTCTGCAAAATAAATCTTCAATATTTTTATTTTTCTAATAAGGGTTCATCTGAGTAGTGATCAAGTCAGATTGTAAGCTTATCAGAGGTTGCTGATGTGGGGGCAAAAATGGAGGAGATGAAGTCATAGACTGGATGTGAATGATGATAGTCCCCAGGGTGAGGTCCTGGGGTCACATGTGGGGCTGAGTCAAGTTGGAGGCCAGCAGGAAGCCAGGACTGGAGCACCACAATAGGATAGCTACCAAGAGAGTCCAAGTCAACAACTTACTGGAAGAGCCAAGTCAGAGCTCAGGAAACTCCAAGAGGAAAACATGTTTGGAAGCTATGTCCTGCCTGGATTTCAAGGCTTCAGCACACATAGAAGCTTGTGCCAAGTTGGGTTTTTTGGCAACTAGCTATACCTTTAATCTTTTTAAAAATCATATTCTAGTAACCTTCCACCAAATAACTTACTGTAACATACAAATGGTTTCTTTAGCAACTTTTCTTAAAGTGTATATATATATATATATATATATATATATAACTTTATAAATTACAAAAGTGATACATGCTCACAGTTCTTTTTATTTTAAGTAATTACAGACTCACAGGAAGTTACAAACACAATTGAGAGAGGTCCTATATATACGTTACACAGCTTCCCCCAATGGTAATTTTTTATATAGTTACTGACAATAATCAAAATCAGGAAATTAACATTGCATGCTCCCTGTTTAAAACACAAAAAATTGAATATGTAGAAGTATATAAGAAGAAAGCTCTCATTTTTTCCTTCTCTTCAATCTCTCAGAATAATTGGTGTGTTTCCCTATAGACCTTTTAAAATGTACATTTAAACAAACACACACACACCCACTTGTGTGCACCCATGTAGAGTTCTTTGCTTTTGGGGAGAATGATCATATATACTATAATTTACATTTTTTCATGCAATGCTACATGCTTTCATATTGGTAATTATGGATCTGCTTTATTCTTTTTCATTTCTTCATAATGTTCTATAGTATGAATATACCATAATTTATTAAACAAGACCTTTTTGTTGGACATTATGAAGTCTCCAGTTTTTCCACATATAAATAATGCTGCAGGTAATACCTCTACATATATATATTGAGCAATAGTGTAAGTATTTCTTAAAAAAATTTTATTAAAGTGTAGCTGACTTACAATGTTAGTTTCAGGTGTACAACAAAATGTTTCAGTTATACATAAAGTATATATTTTATTAAAGTATAACACATGTACAAGTGTGCAGCTTAAGGACTATTTTTTTTACAAATGAACATACTATGTAATCAGCTCCCAAGTCAAAAAATGAAACATTATCAACAGCTTCATACCCTTAGCAGGCATTATCCTCCTAAGGATAACTGCTATCCTAATATATAACACATAGGTAACTTTTTCTTGTTTTTTTTTTTAATGTTATATAACTGGAATAATGCAGTATATACTAGCTTCTTTTTTCGGTATCGTATTTGTGAAGATCACACATTGTTGCAAGTAGCATTGATTTACTGCTGTTGTATGAGGACACCGTAATTTATATATTCATTCTATTCTACATTTTGTACATTTGAGTTGGCTCCAGTTTAGGGCTATTACAAATAATTCTGTCATGCCCATTTTGTATACTTTTTTTTAAACATTTTTTATTGATTTATAATCATTTTACAATGTGTCAAATTCCAGTGTTCAGCACAATTTTTCAGTCATTCATGGACATATACACACTCATTGTCACAAAAAAAGTGACATTTTGTATACTTTTTATGGTGACCGTCTGTATGCATTTCTTCAAAGATTTCTGTACTTTCACAAATGAAATAGCTGGGTCAGAGAGAATGCTCATGTTCAGTTTTACAAGATACTGCCAAATAGTATGCTAAAAATAGTTACACCAACATATGCTGGACTGTGAGTGCAGAATTCTGGTTGATCCACAGTATCACCAAGTGTGAAGTTACTTGTCTTTTTCATTATAGCCACTCATATAATTGTGAATTGGCATTTAAAATGTTTTTAATTAGCACCTCCCTAATAACCTGTAAAGTTGAGCACTTTTCTTATGTTTATTGGCCACTTGAGTATCTCCTTTGAAAAGTGTCTTTTCATGTCTTGTGCCCACTTTTTCCTATTGCATTATTTGATTTTTTTTCCTTTCATTTCTATGAGTTTTTTAGAAATATATATATTCTGTATATGAACCCTTTTGGGATGCATGTTCTGCAAATATCTTCTCCCATTCTGTAGTTCATCTTTTCACTGGTGATGCCTGTTTTATTTTAATTGAAGTATAGTTGATTTATAATAAGTTAGTTTCTGGTGTACAGCATAGTGATTCAGTTATACATATATACATTATTTTGCATTATAGTTTATTAAAAGATACTGAATATGGTTCCCTGGGCTATACAGCAGAACCTTATTGTTTATCGATATATTTTATATATAGTAGTTTGTATCTAATGTCTTTTGATGAAGTGATATCTTTAATTTTAATGTAGTCCATTTAATCTTTTTTTACTTTAACCTAGAAGCTTTATTATTTTATCCATCATAACATCTATCTATCTGGAATTATTTTTATTTACAGTGAGAAGTAAGGGTGAAAAAACTTTTTCATTTGGATATCTACGTGACACAGCATCATTTATTAAGGCTGGTCTTAATTAATTATGCACTGTAGTAATCAAGGGACCAGATGTGGTCTGTTTCTGGACTCTCCTTTCTGTTCCATTGGTTTATTTGTCCAGTACCCAACTGAAACTGGTTAACCACTTTATAGAAAGTCTTTGTAGCTAGCATTTTAAGACCTAAAGGTGTATGTTTCTTCTGCAATATTGACATATTCTTGGATCTTTTCATTTCTCACATAAATTATAGAGGTATATTATTAATATCTACATATACACAGGCACACACACACAAACTTGCTTGGAATTTGATTGGATTTGCTTGAAATTTATAGATCAATGTGGGAAGAAG
Organism: Vicugna pacos; assembly: GCF_048564905.1. NCBI lineage: Eukaryota > Metazoa > Chordata > Mammalia > Artiodactyla > Camelidae > Vicugna > Vicugna pacos. Next base: position 68,062,166 of record NC_132997.1, on the reverse strand, counting down.
TGACATTTTTACAATATTGAGTCTTTTTATCCATCAACATGATTTCAGTGCCTGTTTTATTAGGCTTTCCACTTTCTCTCAAACTTGCTTATATTTCTCAAAAAGACCACAATATCCTTCCTAGGAGAATTTATATTTTCTTCATCACTATGTTGTTAATATATGCTATTTCTGATTGCACAAGTAATAATCATTTAATGTATAAAAATGTTTCAACTACAAAGAGGAGGAGAGAAAAATCAATAATTTACTCATGATTTCAACTATCTGGTATAATCACCATCAGTATTTTCTCCCATACATGCCATAAGATGAGGATCATATTATCCATATGGATAATGTCTTCTGTGTCTTCCTTTATCTCCTAACAATATTTCAGAGATATTTTCTCACTTGAATAACCTTCCAGTTAAACATGATTTTAAAAATACCTGAATAGTACTATTCCAACATATTGGCATTAAACACACTGTTTACCAGAACCCTTATTATTGGTAATTTCAGTTTTTTTTCAGATTATTTTTCTATTCTGAGTCATACTGGAGCAAAATTCTTGTAAATAAATATTTGGTTTTCTGCCTGGCTATCAGGATTCTAAGAAAATGTTGGGACTCCTCTCACCAGGTGTCCTCGTGGGAATGAAATTATCTTTAAACCCTATATGACAATCCCTGATGCACCACCCAGTTGCCCGGAGATCATCCAACTAGTGCGTGACTATCCAAAATGCTTCATTGTGGGAGCAGCAAGTGTGTGCTCCAAGCAGACTCAGCCAAGCCACAAGCTCCTTCACGAGAAGGCTGTGGTGCTGATGGGCAAGAATGCGTGATGTGTGAGGTCATTGAGGACATCGAACAAACAACCCAGCTCCTCAGCTTCTCCTATCTTCACTAACACCAGATGGTGGTAAAACCGTATTAAATAGTTTTCCCCAGAGATATACACTGTGAATTTCCCCAGTGCCCTCAGACACTTCAGAAGTGGTATATACAGTGCCACAGAGGGCATTTAGGAGACACTGCTTCACAGTGAGTTTTCCTCTGGTGTGTTTCTCATATTATAGGAATCCCCACCCCAACTCTCTTCTTTCTGCCTCTCCTCCTTTCTCTGTGAGGAACAAGCAATGGGAGTCAACTGTAAGGTGATGGATGGAAAATGTATACAGAAGTTGAAATATAATGTTGTACACATGCAGCTTATATAATGTTATAAACCAATGTTATCTCAATTAAAAAAAGAGGGGAAATGGGTTGCAGAGTAAGTAGGTGAGCCAGAAGGTTGTGGAGATGCTGTGGTCGAGTGTGTCTGGTTTTGTATTGAATCTGGTTCTCATCTCTGTTGGAGTTTGACTTTTGATCCTTAAAGTTACTTGTCTGATTGCCCTTCTTCAGGTTTATAATTTGTTCAGGGCTTCTCTTCTTGGAGTGATGTATCATTTATTTCTATCCCATTCTAAAAAGTTATTCCATTGTCTGTAATGACATATAGATTTAATGCCTGTGTCAGCTCCTGTTGATTGGTGATGGGTAAGCAGAGAACAAGGCAGAGAAAAAGATTCCTGGTTTAGAAGGAGAAGATGCCAGAATAGTTTCTCAATATTCCTTAGGAATGTGTGTTGGAAGAAGTATATTTTTGATCCTGAGTCTGTGTTCTCATTGCTTGGGATGCTAAATTAGGGAAGGCATAGGGTGTTGATGAGCATGGCTGTTAGGAAACAACTAGAGGTAAAAGTTAGTTGAAAATATTACCAGAGAGCTCTGATCAGCATCTTAGCCGGATGGGTCTAAATAATGTCCGCTTGAACTAACCCATTTCTCATCCCCCGAGGGCCCTTTCTTCTGGCCCTGAATGTGTCTCCTTCGGTTGTTCCTGGTTTTTTTTATAACTTCACCCTCACTGTCACCTCTACTGTCACCTCTACTGTTCTTCTCTCTTCCAAGAAGTTTTCTTTACTTTAACATTCAAAAATCAGTTGCATTTCTTTACACTAACGATGATGAATCAACAGAAAAAGAAAGTAAAGAAACAATCCCCTTTAAAATGGCACCCAAAGTAATAAAATATCTGGGAATAAATCTAACCAAGGAGGTGAAAGAATTATACACAGAAAACTATAAACCATTGATGAGGGAAATTAAAGAAGACTTTAAAAAATGGAAGATATCCCATGCTCTTGGATTGGAAGAATCAATATTGTTAAAATGGTCACACTGCCCAAGGCAATCTACAGATTTAATGCAATCCCTATCAAATTACCCAGGACATATTTCACAGAACTAGAACAAATCATAATAAAATTTATATGGAACCATCAAAGACCTAGAATTGCCAAAGCATTACTGAAGAAAAAGAAAGAGACTGGAGAAATAACCCTCCCAGACTTCAGACAATACTATGGAACTACAGTAATCAAGACAGCATGGTATTGGTACAAAAGCAGACATATGGACCAATGGAACAGAATAGACAGCCCAGAAATGAACCCACAAACTTTTGGTCAACTAATCTTCAACAAAGGAGGCAACAATATACAATGGAATAAAGACAGTCTCTTCAGCAAATGGTATTGGGAAAACTGGACAACAGCATTTAAAGCAATGCAGCTAGAACACTCCTTTACACCATACACAAAAATCAACTCAAAATGGATCAAAGACTTAAACATAAGACAAGATACAATAAACCTCCTAGAAGAAAATATAGGCAAAACATTATCTGACATACATCTCAAAAAATGATCTCCTAGGACAGTCTACCCAAGCAATAGAAATAAAAGCAAGAATAAATAAATGGGACCTAATTAAACTTACAAGCTTCTGCACAGCAAAGGAAACCATAAGTAAAACAAAAAGACAACCTACAGAATGGGAGAAAACTTTTTCAAATTTTTGACACAGCATTGTAAAATGAGTATAACTCAATAAAAAATGTTAATAAATATATAAATAAATAAATAAATAAATAAATAAATAAAACAAGTGCATTTAGCAGGAAGAATTACAAACAATGATAATTCAATAATATTTTATTTAATGATAATTTAATTATGTTTAATTTAATAATAATTTAATCCATATTACTAAATATTTAATATCATTAATATATATCATACTTAATTTAATAATCAGTTAACTTAAATCAGTGCAACTTATAGAATATTCAGTTCAGGTGAAGGCAACAAAATTCCTCTAATGATAATTTTTTAAATTTATAAATTTTCACTGGATCACACAAGGTACACGTACAAGCAGCAGCACAAAAACAATCACTTAGCTCCAGTGAGACTACCACAATATAAACTGATTATTTCAATATAAGAGATACTCTGATACAAGCAGTCAGCAGGAAGACCACTTATCAAGATCTGTGAAAGATCTGAGAGCTTACCCTCCTGACAATCTAACAAATGAGTCTAACACAGTTTCATGGAAGCTGAGAGAAGATACCAACCAGATTTCTGGAGCCAGGACAAAGAACTCATGACACAAACATGAATTTCATGTTTGCATCACTTCCTTTTGCCCAGCAATTCCCACAAAGGTGGCTGAGAGATCCAGTTGGATGCTGAGGTCCCCTGAGTTTAAGGAACCTGAATCTTTCATATTGCACAGTAAGCAAATTTGCCAGGTCCTTCAGAGGGAGATATTATCTTCTAAGGCTGCTTGCTATATAAACATCCTCGAAAGGACAGCCCAAAACAAAAGGACAGTCTGTGCCTCACTCATGATATGTGCAGAATCACAAAAGTCCCATGGAGAGTTAGCTTTCTGGAAGCTAACTCTAGCTAGCCTGGAAATCAAGGAAGGCTTCCTAGAGGAGTTGTCTCATTTGAAGAATAACTAGGTAACCAGGTAGAGAAGTAAGAGAAAAGACACTACTTTTTAAAATTGAAGTATAGTTTTTTTTTAACATTTTTTATCAAGTAATAATCATTTTACAATGTTATGTCAAATTCCAGTGTAGGGCAAAATTTTTCAGTTATACATGAACATACATACATTCATTTTCACGTTTTTTTTTTGCTGTGAGCTACCACAAGTTCTTGTATATATTTCCCTGTGCTATACAGTATAATCTTGTTTATCTGTTCTACATTTTGAAATCCCAGTCTGTCCCTTCCCACCCCCTCCCCGCCCCCTTGGCAACCACATGTTTGTATTCTATGTCTATGAGTCTTTTTCTGTTTTGTATTTGTTTTTTTTTTAGATTCCACATATGAATGATCTCATATGGTATTTTTATTTCTCTTTCTGGCTTAGTTCACTTAGAATGAAGTTCTCCAGGAACATTCATGTTGCTGCAAATGGCGTTATGTTGTCAGTGTTTATGGCTGAATAGTATTCCACTGTATAAATATACCACCTCTTCTTTATCCAGTCATCTGTTGATGGACATTTATGCTGTTTCCATGTCTTGGCTATTGTAAATAGTACTGCTATGAACATTGGGGTGCAGGTGTCATTTTGAAGTAGGGTTCCTTCTGATAGTTGATTTGCAAAGTTCTGTTAATTTCTGGTATACAGCATAATGATTCAGTTGTACATATATACCCATATATTTCTTTTCATTTCTTTTCCATTATAGGCCATTACATGGTATTGAATACAGTTCCCTGTGCTATACAGTAGGACCTTGTTATTTATCTATTTTATATATATAGTAGTTAGTACCTGGAAATCTTGAACTCCCTATTTGTCCCTCCCCACTCCCTTCACCTCAGTAACCATAAGTTTGTTTTCTATATCTGTGAGTCTGTCTTTGTTTTATAAATAAATTCATTTTTGTCCATCTTTTTTCAGATTTCACGTACAAATGATATCATATGGTATTTTTCTTTCTCTTTCTGGCTTACTTCACTTAGTATGATTATCTTCAGGTCCATTCATGTTGCTGCAAATGGCATTATTTTATTCTTTTTTATGATTGAGTAGTATTCCATTGTTTATATATACCACAGCTTCTTTATCCTGTCATCTGTCAATGGACATTTAGGTTGTTTCCATATCTTGGCTGTTGTTAAATAGTGCTGTTATGAACATCAGGGATGCATGATCTTTTTGAATTAGAATTTCCTCCAGATATATGCCCAGGAGTTGAATTGCTAGATCATATGGTAAGTCTATTTTCAGTTTTTTAAAGAAATCTCCACACTGTTTTCCGTAATGGCTACACCAAACTACTTTCGCACCAACAATGTAGGAAGGTTCCCTTTTCTCCACACTGTCTCCAGCAGTTTTTTCTTAATGGAGGTGCTGGGGATTGAAGCCAGGACCTCCTGCATGCTAAGCATGCACTCTACCACTGAGCTATTTCCCTCCACTCAAGAAAGACACTTTAGAGAGTGGAAACTGAGGGATCGTAGACCTGGAGATAGAGAGAGGAAAGTATGAGGGCAATTTACAATGACTAGGGACTCAAGTATCGCTCTCAGCTTTGAAGATTTAATCACATTTTAATCATTATTTCCATTTATTTTTTGCTATAAATTGATGTCATCATGATTCGTGAGACAAATTATTGAGTTGAATGCACTGAAGGGTGGGGTATAGGTCACGTTATAATCTGCTGGGATAAATATGTTTTGCCTTCTGATGTCACACAGAATCAATGCCCCTCCACTCACCCTACATTATGACAGCAATGCTGTAGCTGTCTGAAGACAGCTCCTTTCCCACAACCTTCAGGGCCTGCTGGTCTTTCAGCCACTCCACATGTGTCACTGTCATGGTTTTTAAATCCTTCTGCAACTTAATCTTCTTTTTCTGGACATATTCCAGAGCACTCTAAAAAGTGTATCATCTAGAATCGGACAGAATTTTTTTGAGTGTTGAGTTTATCTTTTAAGTTGCTGAGGAACTAAATGACTAAATCCGCTGATTGCTTCTGGTTCTACTAGAAATAATGTTGCCAAAGCAACCAGCTGAACAGTGGAGGTATCATTCCATCAGCCCAGTTAGCATTACATGTCCTCTTGGACTAACCTGGCCCTGCCAAGGAAGGTGCTGACCAATCTGGAGAAAATAATTTTTAGTAGCCTAATGATCTTTCCTGAACTGGGGCCAGAGGACCATCTGCATTAACGTAATGGGGAGGGGAGAGTTGTGAGTGTTAAATGCAAATTACTGGTCACTACCCCTAACATATTAGTCTCCCAGAAAGTGGGACTAGAAAATCTGTTTTTTAAACAAACGCCTTTGGTGATTTTTATGCACTCATATTTTTATGCACTTGACTATTAGAAAATTCCTGCTTAAGAAGGTCCTTAGGAAATAAGTCCTTTTGTCCTGAAGGAGTTAATAGAACTCCAGCCCCACGGGAGGAATTTCCCACCTATTCCTGCCAGTGTGTCTCCAACATCCTTGGGAGGAAAGGATCATTTACTCTTCTTATCTCATTGTTAGGGGCAGAGTAGAAGCAGAAATTGTTTCCTTTCATCCTGAAGGTGACTCATAGCAGTGACCAAGGTTTGTAGCCTGCCTGATGCAGCTCAGACATGATCATCCTCAGAAGAAGGTCCAAATGGGTTGTTAGGCTCAGTGCAAGGTGCACAAGGGTCATAGAGGTGAACAATACTCGGTGTGCTTGGATGTCTTGAAAAAGACACTAATAAGGTGGTGGGCACACCAAAAAACTATGATCACAATGAGTGCCATGAACAAAAGAAGTGGAGTACACTGAGAGGAGGAATAGAAGATGAATTGGGCTTATTTTCCTTCAAAGGCAGAGAGAAAAATGTAAAGAAAACATACTAAGTCTATGGGAAATCAAATGGCAGGCAAACAGCAATGATACATCCTGAAATAAATATTTTATATTATGTATGGTTGCACTGAACACATTATGTGTTTTAGTCCTCACAGTAATTCTTCTAGGTTAGATACCATTACACCTGTTTAATAGATGAAAAAACTGAAGAGAGGAGAGTTTAAGTTATTTATTAAATTATGCCACATACATTTATGGAGCACCCACCAGGCGTGGCATCAGGGTCCTATAACCAGTCAGTGGCTGGCCTCTGACTTCAGGATGCAGACTTTCTGTGATCTCTGCTGACAAATTGCTGATAGCCTGGTTACAGAAGGTACATATGTGAAAAAAATAGTTACAATGTAACTTAAATGTAAGTACAACGTGCTACATAAACTAACATACAAGAGTCATCCCCCCAAAGTACATGGTAAATTTATGAAACAACTGTAGGAATTAAAAATGTCTATGTCTGTGGTTGGGAGGGCCTGAGAAGTCTTCTTACAAAGTGTGGACCTGAGATGGGTTTTTACATATTAACAGAATTCAGTGATTGTTCAGAATTTAGAAAAATTGAGGTGATGATACAGGAATAGGCATTTGCTGAGGTTATACAGGAAGTTGAAAAATACAAGCAAACCACTAGTTATACACATTAAAAAGACCAGTTCACTCAATCAAGCAACATGTTTATTGAAGACTTACAAGGTGCACAACTTCTCGAATCACTGAGCTCTGAGACTTCAGAATTATAGTAACACCCAAGCTCTTATTAAAGAATTTACAATCCACCTGTGGAGATAAGATATGAAATTATAAAATGATTAGTGATAAGAACTGACAGAACTATGGAGTTATGTAATGAATCATTCAACCATCTGACTCAAGGAACATAATAGTAAATGATAAGATGATAGTTGTTTAAACAATAAGAGCCAAAGAAATCAGAAGTAATATAAATCTGACCTCTTGGCGATTTTGGAAGTTCCAGGAAAGAAAAACACTGGGGCAAATTTGTGTGTGTGTGTGTGTGTGTGTGTGTGTGTGTATGTACACAATTGTATTTTTCCAGGAAAGATAGATTCAAGGTTGTGTTTATTTTTTGTTTTTTCTGTATCCTTTTTTTTCCCCTCCTCTTGAAGTAAATTACATCCTGTATTTCCCCCTCCTCTAAAGAGTACAGGCTTCTATTAATTTCCTATTTCTCAGAGCTTTGTAATGTACTTTTCATTTTTCTTATGATGAGGTTGTACATCTTAACGTCCTTGATCCAAGGTACAATAAAGATTTTTACAACATAACGCCATTTGCAGCAACATGGATGCTCCTGGAGAATGTCATTCTATGTGAAGTAAGCCAGAAAGAGAAAGAAAAATACCATATGAGATTGCTCATATGTGGAATTAAAAAAAAACAAAAACAAACAAACAAACAAAACATAAATACAAAACAGAAACAGACTCACAGACATAGAATACAAACTTGTGATTGCCAAGGGGGCGGTGGGTGGGAAGGGATAGACTGGGATTTCAAAATGTAGAACAGATAAATAACATTATACTGTATAGCACAGGGAAATATATACAAGATCTTATGTTAGCTCACAGAGAAAAAAATGTGATGAATATACATATGTTCATGTATAATTGAAGAATTGGGCTCTAGACTGGAATTTCACACATTGTAAAATTATTATAAATCAATAAAAAATGTTAAAAATTAAAAAAAAGTTCCAAAAAAAGGTACAATAAAGAATTCTTAGAATGGAATATGGAATTCCATATTTTTCACCATTCCTCCTCCCTACCTTCCCTCTAAAACTTCCAGACACATCAGGCATTTATATCTAAGTTCAGAAAATCCTTTAGGAACTCAAGAAGTGAAGTGGCTGGCTCACTGCATAATAGTTTGGGGGCATGGCCTCCTTGGGAGACACTCTCAAATCATAGCACAGAAGTTCTGCCATTGGACCTGGACCTCCATCAGAATAGTTGGTGGAAGTCTTTTCATTTTTGAAAGCTTTGTGTTTGGAAGACAATGTGTACGACATATTTCAACTTCTGTGTACGTTTTCCATCCATCGCCTTACAGTTGACTCCCTTTAGCCATTTTGTCCTCTTCCTACCACCCCTTCCAGTCTGGTAACCACTGCTCTGTTCTCTGTATCTATGTGTTTGTTTTTGTTTGGTTTGGTTTGTTTGTTTAAGTTTTTTGTTGTTGTTTGGTGGCAGGAAGTAATTAGGTTTAGTTCTTTCTTTATTTTTAGAGGAGGTACTGGGGATTGAACCCAGGACCTAATGCATGCTAAGCATGTGCTCTACCACTTGAGCTATCTCCTCCCCCTTTTATTTATTTAATATTCCACACATGAATGAAATCATACAGTAATTGTCTTTCACCAAATGACTTATTTCATTTAGCATAATACCCTAAGGTCCATCCTAGTTTCTGCAAATGCAAAATTTTGTCTTTTTGTGGCTGAGTAGTATTCCGTTTTTGTGTGTGTGTGTGTGTGTGTGTATACCACATTTTCATTATTTATATGTCCATTGATGGACACTTAGGGTGTTCCATATCTTGGCTATTGTAAATAATGCTGCAGTAATCATAGGGGTGCGTATATTATTTTAAATTAGTGTTTTAGTATTTTCCAGATAAATATCCAGAAGTGGAATAGCTGGATCATATGGTAGTTCTATTCATAATATTTTGAAGCATCTTCTTACTGTTTGACATAGTGGCTGCACCAGCTTACTATCCCAGCAGCAATGTACCAGTGTTCTATTTTTGCCACATCATCTCCAATATTTGTTATTTCTATTCTTTTTGATAATAGCTGTTATCATTCTAATTGTGGTTTTGATTTGCATTTCCCTAATATGGTAATATTGAACATCTTTTCATGTGCCTGTTGGCCATCTGTATGTCTTTGGAAAAATGTCTACTCAGATCTTCTGCCCATTTTTAAGCAGGTTGTTTGTGTTTTTTTGTTGTTGAGTTGTATGAATTCTTTACATATTTGAGTAAATATTGGATGTATAATTATTGGATGTATAATTTGCAAATATATCCTCCCATTCAGTAAGTTTCCTTTTCATTTTGTTGATAGTCTCCTTTGCTGTGCAGTAGTTTTTAGCTTGATGTTTTTCCATTTGTTTATTTTTCTTTTGTTTCCCTTGCCTGGGGAGACAGTTCAAAAAAAAAAAATCATTACTAAGGCCAATGTCAGAGAGCTTGCTCACTGTGTTTTCTTCCAGAAGTTTTATAGTTTCAGGGCCTACATTCAAGCTTTTAATCAATTTTGAGTTGATTTTGTAAGATAGTGGTCTAGTTTCATTTTGTTGCACATGGCTGTCCAGTTTTCCCAACACCATTTATTTAAAAAACTATCCTTTCTCCATTGTATGTTCTCTCCTCTGTCATAAATTAGTTGTTGATGTATCTATAGATTTATTTCTGTGCTTTAAATTCTGTTCTATGGATGTGTGTGTCTGTTTTTTTGCCAATGCCATGCTGTTTTGATTTCTATAGCTTTGTAGCATGATTGGAAATCAGGGAGTGTGATGCCTCCATCTTTGTTCTTTTCTCTCAGGATTGCTTTGGCTATGTGGAGTCTCTTGTGGTTCACTGTAAATTTTAAGATTTTTTTTGTTCTATTTCTGTGAAAAATGTCCTTGGGATTTCAATAGGGATTACACTGTTATATTGAATCTGTATATTGCATTAGGTGATATGGACATTTTAGCAATGTTAATTCTTATAATTTATGAGCATGGACTAGCTTTCCATTTATTTGTGTCTTCTTCAATTTTTTTCAATAATGTTTTATAGTTTTCAGTGTAGTGGTCTCTCACTTCCTCAGTTAAATTTATTCCTGGACATTTTATTCTTTTTGTTACTATCATAAATACAATTGTTTTCTTATTTTCTCTTTCTGCTAGTGTGTTTTTAGTGTGAAAAAATGCAACAGATTTTTTGTGTATTGGTTTTGTACCCTTCAACTTTACTGTACTCATTTATTTTTTTCTAATTGTTTTTTTGGTAGAGTCTTTAGGGTCTTCTATGTGTAAGATCATGTCATCTGCATATAGTGACAGTTTTGCTTCTTTCTTTTAATTTGGCTTTAGGTATTTTAGAAATTTCTCTTTTGATTTCTTTATTGATCCAATAGTTGTTCAACAGCATGTTGTTTAATCTCCACATATTTGTGATTTCTCCAGCTTTCTTCTTGCAGCTGATGTCTAGATTCATACTGTTGTAGATTCATACTGTTGTGGACAGAAAAGATATTTGACATGATTTCAATTTTCTTAAGTTTATTGAGATTTGTGTAGGGGGGGTCCCAACATATGGTCTGTCTTTGAGAATGTTACATGTGCACTTGAGACGAATGTGTATTCAGCTGCATTTGGATGGAATGTTCTTTATAAATCTGTTGAGCCCATCTGGTCTAATGTTTCATTTAAGGTTTCCTTACTGACTTTCTGTCTGTATAATCTGTTGATGTAAGTAGGGGTATTAATGTTCCCTACTGTTACTGTGTTGCTTTCAAATTTGCCCTTTAGATCTGTTAATAGTTGCTTTATGTATTTTGGTGCTCCTTGTTATGTGCATATATATTTAATAACTGTTATGTCTTCTTGATGAATTGTCTCCTTTATCATTATATACTGTCCACCTTTGTCTCTTGTTACCTTTTCGGCTTGAAGTCCATTTTGCCTTGTGTGAGTATGGCTACACTCCCTTTCTTTTGGCTGCCGTTTGTGTAGAGTGTTATCTTCCCTCTTTTCACCTTATGCTTATGTTTGTCTTTAGAGCCCAGATGACTCTCCTGAAGGCAGTGTATATTTGGGTCTTAATCTTTAATCCATCCAGCCATTCTGTGTATTTTGATTGGTGAATTCAATCCACTCACATTTGGGGTGATAATTGATATATAAGGACATAGTACTGCCACTTTATCTTTTGTTTTGTGGTTGCTCTGTATCTCCATTATTTCTTTTTCCTTGTGTATCTGTCTGCCATTTAAGTTTGATTTCCTATGATTTGTTTTTCTCAGTTTCCTCTTTTATGTTTTGTGTCTCTCCTCTAGATTTATGTTTTATGGTTGCTGTAAGAGTTTAATAAATTTTTTCTTAGATAAAACAGTCCCTTTTCTGCTGACTGCATCACATCTTCATTTGCTTATATGGGTTCTGTCTTTTTCTTCTTCCTCATGTTTTTTGTTGTCTTAAATTATTCCTTTTTATGTTGTGATTTTATTACCAAATTGAAGTAGCTATATTTATTTTTACTGCTATTTTCCCTTTAACCTTTATGATAAAATGAAGTGTGGAACAACTTATTCTAATATAGAGTTGCAATTTTATGATTCTGTCTATTTATCACCTTACACAAAGTTTTGTGTAGTTTTACCTTTTTTAAGTAGAAGTGCTCCTTTCAACATTTCTTGTAAGGCAGGTCTAGTGGTGATGAACTCCCTCAGCTTTTGTTTGTCTGGGAAAGCCTTTATTTCTCTTTTATATCTGAATAGTAACTTTGCTGGGTAGAGTATCCTTAGCAGACAGTTCTTATCTTTCAATGTTTTAAGTATGTCATTCCACTGTCTCTGGGCCTGTGGAATTTCTGTTAAGAAATCTGCTGATTGCCTAATGGGGTTTCCTTTGTAGGTTATGGTCCTATTTTCCCTGGTGGCCTTTAAAATTGTTTGTTTGTCATTGATTTTTGATAGTGCAGTGGAAAAGCCCACAAGGACAGACTATCAAAGCCTCCCAGGCAGGAATATTGCTTATTGCTTTTGTGCTTCTGTAAAACAGCTTGCTCTTAGGAAACCGAAGTTAACCCTCCCCACCCTGCTGGTGCAAAAACCCAAGACCATGTGATTTCTTTGTTCCTAAAATCCTATAAAAGCCTGTGTAAACCTACAGATGGGGTCCAGAGCTTGGAGTGTTAACTCCTCTGGGCCTGCCAGCATAATAAACCTGAGTTCTCCAACCCTCCGAGTGTCACTTGGTCTCTCAATGGGAATTAGGTTTCTGTAACAATAGCTTTACTATAATGTGCTTTGGAGAAATGTTTTTTTGTTGAGTTAATCAGGCTCCCTCTTAGCTGCATGGACTAGTATATCCTGTTCCTTCCCCAGATTTGGGAATTTCTCAGCTATTATTTCTTTAAATAAACTCTCTGCTTCCTTCTCCCTCCCTTCTCCTTGTGAAATACCCGTTATCCTGGTGTTGTCTTTCCCAATAGAGTCGGGTAGTCCACACAGAATTTCTTCATTTTTTAAGAAGATCTTATTTCTCTCTTCTCTTCTATTTGTATCATTTCTAATTTTCTGTCTTCAAGCTCACCAATTCTCTCTTGCATATGGTCTTCTCTGTTTCCAGTGCTTTCTAATGTGTACTTTGTCTCATTTACTGAGTTCTTCAGCTCCGGAATTTGGTTCTTTTGTAGAGTTTCAGTCTCTTCAGTAAAGCATTCCATCTGTTTATTAATTTTATTTCTGAGCTCACTGAACTGCCTTTCTGAGTTTTCAGGTAGCTCATTGAGTTTCTTCATGACAGCTACTTTGAATTCCCTATCAGTTAGATTGCAATATTTGATGACTTTATGGTTTCTGGAGAATTATCATTTTCTCTTTGTGATACTGTATTCCATGGTTTTTCATGGTATTTTTGAATTATTCCTCCACTGGTGCATTTGAAGTGGGAAACACCATTCATCTTTAGGTAGACCTTTTTTTTTTTTTCACTTGATTCTAAAGATTCAAGTTTAGTAATTAGAACCCTTTCTTTTGTTTTTCAGTAGGTGGTGCTTATAGCACAAGTTTTTGGTTTCTCATACCTTCACTGCCTTTGGCTATACAGGCATACCTCAGAGATATTGTGGGTTCAGATCCAGACCATTGCAATAAAACAAATATTGCAATAAAGCAAAACACATGAATTTTTTGGTTTCCCAGTTTATACAAAAGTTATATTTACACTATACTATAATCTATTAAATGTATAATAGCATTCTGTCTAAAAAAACAAATGCACATACCTAAATTTTAATATACCTTATTGCTAAAAAATGCTAACCATCATCTGACAATGCAGGGTTACTACAAACCTTCAATTTATATATTTAAAAAAACACAATAAAGCAAAGACCAATAAACAAGGTATGCCTGTAGTTGAGAATCCATGCTTTCTGCCCTCCATTGCCCCCTCCAAAGGTATCCCCCTGTACCCTTGTGGTTGCTGCTTTTGCCTCTGGGGTTGGTGGCTATTGTGTCTACCATATCCAGGGTCACCTGGGTGCTGGCCTCCTTAATCGTGGGGGATGAGGTGGGAAGAAGGGAGAAGCTAGGGTTGGATGCTTCTGCTGTGTCTGGGGTTGTTGGGTTCACAGGCACTGCCACTGCAGGCAAGGGGGCCAGAGTCTCAGGCATCTTCAGAACTGGAGGGAAAGGGTTGCAGCCCCACTGGCATGGATGCGCAGTTTCCTGTGGCCATGGACACCACTGTGGCCATGAGATCAGGGCTGTGTACACTGCCTTCCCTGCTGCTACAGGTTCTCTGGGGCTGCTAGCTCAGCCTGGATCACAGGCACTGCCTCCACTGTTCCCCCGGTTTTACTTCTTCGTGTTCCACTCCACTCATCTTTAGATATACAGATGTGTGTAACTGTCATCCTGGTGTGGTGGGCAGAGAAGCCCTTGTTGAACTAAGGATGTTTTGCTGATTGTAGAGTGATGGGGAGAGACAAAGGGAGTGTTCTATGCCACTGTGATGCTGATGTGTCTGTCTGTTTGTCTCTCTTGCCTATTATTAATTTCTTATAAAATTATGGTGCATTTGTTGCAATTAATGAAGCAACTTTCATACATTATTATTAACTAAAGTCCACATTTTATTCAGATTTCTTTAGTTTTTACCCAGTGTCTTTATTGTGTTCTGGTATCCCATCCAAGATACGACATTACATTTAGTTATACATCTCCACTGGCTCCTCTTGGAAATTCTAAGTTTCTCAGAATTTCTTAGTTTTTTGATTACCTTGATGGTTTTGAGGAGTATTACTCAGGAGTGATGTGTCTCCATTGGGATTTATCTGATGTTGTCTCAAGATTAGACTGTGACTATGTGACTGAGTTTGGGGAAGGAAGATCACATAGGTCAAGTGTCATTGTTATCACATCATACCAAGGTTACATGCTGTCAGTGAGCTTAGTGATCTTGATGTTGACCTTGATCATGTGGCTGAGATAGAGTTTCCGGTTTCTCCACTGTAAAGTTACTTTTCCTCCCACTTCTTTGGAAGGAAATCGCCATCCACAGATCACATTTAAGGAGTAGGATGTATTTGCATCAATTATTTGGAATTTTTCTACATGGGAGACTTGTCTCTTCTCCATTGTTTATTGACTTATTCAATCATTTGTTTATATCAGTATGGACTTATGGATATTTGTTTTATACTTTGGGTTATAATTCAATACTATGTTATTTTGTTGCTCAAGTTGTTCCAGCTTTGGCCCTTGAGAGCTCTTTTGGTTGGTTCCCGTTGGTCATATACTTTCGTATACGTATTACTGTCTTATTTGGCATTTAAAACGTTGTATACATCAAAATTTTTTAATTTCTCCAAATTATTAAAGTAATATATACTTATGAGAGATAACTTTAACAGTACAAAATATGTAAGAAGCTAAAGTCACACAGAATACAATACTCAACGTTAACATTTTAGCCCTATTACTTTGTATTTTTATGTGCATAGTTAGAGAGC
The DNA here is from genome assembly GCF_048564905.1 of Vicugna pacos. Taxonomy (NCBI): domain Eukaryota; kingdom Metazoa; phylum Chordata; class Mammalia; order Artiodactyla; family Camelidae; genus Vicugna; species Vicugna pacos. Next base: position 68,046,644 of record NC_132997.1, on the reverse strand, counting down.
TTCTGGTAACTTAAGTTTACTTAACACATTTTTTTGGTCTTCAAAGGAATACAAAATTGAAAAGTTCTTGATGAAGAAGAATATTTGTCTCTGAATAGTTTATTAGTTTCTTCTGAATTGAAAAAGGAAATAAGATGATCAGTGACTCAAATCAATAACTTTTTTGTTATAAATATAACTGAATCACTATGCTGTACACCAGAAATTGACACAACATTGTAAATCAACTATACTTCAATAAAATAAGAAAAAAAATTTGCAAATCCCTTGGTAATTAAAATTATGAGCCTGTTCTTTGTAATTCATGTAGACCAGTACCTGAGATTATGTATAGAGCTCAGGCACTGTTGATATAGTGCTACTTGGCCGACTATTACCAGTAGGATAACTGTAAGTTACACTCAAAAAATGGTAAGGGATTCCAACCAATCAATGGAGTGAAAAATGTGGTGCCAGAAATGCATTTTCAGGACTGAGAATAAAGTAGAAATAGAAGAGAAACTTCTAAACGCTGCTAGTCCTACATTTCAGTTGTTTCTCTAACTTGAGAAAGTTTAATTTAGTCATGTGTGATGGTACTTTGGTTTCTGACTTGGAATCCCTGTACTTACTAAAATGGACGTTTAGTCTCTGACCTTTAGATAATCAATGTCACTTTTGTCTTCATGGGGGAATTTTCAACTTTAAATAAACTACTTAAAGTCAGTTGGGTTTTGACTTAATATTTAATTTATTAAAGGGAAAATTTAGAAACCTAATTTTCTTTAAGTCTTTATACATCTTTTGTCAACCTTGTATATTTACCAATGGAGTACACGTTATATAAGAGAAGAACTATTATTGCTGGGAGAGGCCTTGATAAGTGTTTGATAACCTCATTTTAAACATAGTAAACTATTTTCAAACTTAGTAAATTAAGTTTTTAAAATATTTTAAATGCATTTATAATTATTAATTTTCTTGTTACCTACTTCAAACTTTGCAACCCCCAACTATTAAATTTTTCCCTAGTACTTAACTATACACCTAATAAATTAACTTATATAATTAATCTCAAATTACCTTGAGCACCCCAATACAATTCATGTATTTCAGCAAATTATTTTATACCAGTCAACTCAAATCCCAAACTCTAAAACCAGTTGCAGAGTTTATTAGGAATCTATTGTAGGTTCATAGGTCAGAATCTCTTAAAACATTGCCAAAACATTAAGTTCAAATACTGGGAGGCTAGTCTACTGGTAACAGAACATATTCTTAAACCTAGTGCACAAATGGTAAATCCACACTTCTGAGTTATATTTTAGTATTAACTTTTCCAGGGATAAGAAATTATTTTCATTAAGAAAATGAGAGGCCACCAGAAAAGGGCTGGAAGGAGATGCAGGCCAGCAATGGCGAGGCCATGGACGCCCAAGCTGAGGCTCTCGAGGCTGTCTTACAGCCCGCACCCCACAGGGTGCCAGCCACCCACTCCCAGCTCGGGAAGCACACTCCTGCCTGCACTGCCGAGGGTCCCAGGTGCTGCCAGCCTACGTCCAAGGCCAGGACTCAAACTGAGACCCAGACTCCAGTTCCCGTAGACCCAGCTTGAGTTCTGGCTTCAGCTCAGGTGCCCAAAGGTGCCCAGGTCCTCCCCACAGCTCTGGAGCAGGTCCCCGTTTGCCAGTATGAGGGCAGGACTGATGTGACCCTTGGGCTGCCATCTACCTGGGGCTTGGATCCCCTGTGCTATTTGTACAAATAAACCTGAGGCAGGGTCTGTCATGAAAGAGAGAGAGAAAGAAAGAGAGAAAGAAGGAAGGAAGGAAGGAAAGAAAGAGAAAGAAAGAAAGAAAGAGAGAGAGAGAAAGTGAAGAAGGAAGGAAGGAAAGAAGGAAAGAAAGAAAAAGAAAGAAAGAAAAAAGAAAGAAAGAAAGGAAAAGAAAGAAAAAGAAAGAGGAAGAAAGAAGGAAAGAACGGAAGGAAGGAAGGAAGAAACAAAGGAAGAAAGAAAGAAGGAAATCAGTTATCCTGTTAAAACGAGGTTACCTTCAAGGTGAACTGAAGTTACCATGTCAACAGGTTTCACTTTCTGGGTTGACAGTTGATAACTTTAATGAAGTTATTTATCAGTCAAAAGTTTGGAGCCAGTATGAAGAAGTGGGGGCTACATAATTCTAAGATGAGTCTTCTTGAGCCACAGACAGAAACACTTAACACCTCCTCCCACTCCCGCCAACACACACACACACACACACACACACATTCTTTAATAATTACAAAAACAATAGGAGATTCCAGGTTAATACTCATTTTATGAGATTAATTTTGAAACCCTGACCTCTGGGTTCTTCCAGATTTGTTACATGATATGGGTAGATGATACTCTCAGTTATTTTACTGACTAATTGGATTAAATAACCCAATTTAATGTCTGAGTGTATTAACCACAACTCTTAAGTCATTTTCTTGAAAAGTATTTGTCATCTTCTCCTTTTAAGGTTTTCAAATCATTTTTTACCTCTACATTCTGACAGAATTTTTTCTTCCCATTACATTGATTTGACTTTTTTTCATTGTAATTGGAGCATCTTCAATTGAATGTGCATTATAAACCTCCCCTGCCCCATCTGCCCTATGAAGTTTTTTTTTTTTTTTGTAAAATCACCACTTTTCACTCATGTCCATGAATAGATTTTGTTTTTGTTGTTGAATCACAAGAAGAATTGATAATCTCTCTCCTGTGGTTAGAGCTATGTTTCTCCTGGGGACTCTGCAACATCTAATTTAAGTGGGAGAGAATTCTGACTCTAGACCACCTTCAGACTGAAAAATTGCATTACAAAACTCCTGCCTCCCTGCCCTGCAGATGGCAGACACCCCCGCCCCCACAACTGCATGAGCCAATTCCTTAAAACTCTCTGTATATGTATCCCACTGCCTCTGTTTCTCTAGAGAGCCCGAGGTATGATGTAGAAACAACTCTGAGTGCTGAGGCTGGGGTTTAAAAGGCAGTGGAGCTTCGGCTTGCTACTTTGGGGATGCTTGCCGTTGAAATCCAGCGAGCACGCTGTGAGGAAAGTAAATGAGAAGACTGCGTGTTGGTGTTCTGACCATAGTCCAGCTGAGATCCCAAGTGACTGCCGGCCCCAACCACCAGACACGCAGTGGAGGGAGGGAGTGAGTGAGCCATCTCGTGCTTCCAGCCCTAGGCGGCTGAGCTGCACTCGTTCATGCAGCACGAACAGAAAGAAACTACCCTTGACTCTCCCCACCCCACCAAGTCCTGCCTACGCTGCAGATTTGTAAGCAAACTAAAAGATTATTGTGGTTGTAAGCCACTAATTTCAGGGCAGATTGTAAACAGCAACAGAGAGCTGAAACACTTTGCAAATGAACGTAGGGACCAGTTTAGACTAGGTTTTACTACAGTAACAATCAATTCCCAAATCCCAGAGATGTAATAGCAGCAAAATTCTCATTCATATCACTTGTCTGTTGTGGGTTAGCTGCAGTTCTACTTCAAATAATCTTTGTTCTGGGCCCAAAATGAAAGAGTTGCCTCTATCTGCAACAGGATGGTGTCATAGTAAAGGGCAAAAAGGAAATGAAGAAACCACACACTGGCTCTGAAAGCTTCTTCCGGGAGGAGGCACACATTTCCACTCACACTTCACCGGACAAAGAAACCACAGCGGCCAAGACTGACAGCCTTTCAAATGAGGCGGGAAAGTATGATCCTCCTGCAGGAAGGAGCGGAAGTTGCACGACAAGCCACACGGGGGTGTGCATGTATAACCCCCAACCCCAAAAGGGAGGAGTGCGGGGGGTGCAGGACAATACTGTACTCTACCAGAGTGAACATCCTTATGTAGGAGAAAGAACAGTAAAGAGTCAATGGTTTGGAAACACTTTCTAATTCTAGTTTCAGAAAAAGACTGCTCAGATAGCAATACCTGTTTTAAAACAGTGCCCACTATCCCAGCCAGTGTAAGATTGTTTCCTTGTTCTCTTATTACATAGCATTTTCCCCCCTAATATTGATCATACTCTTGTAATTACTCCGTACCGGTGGGGAAAGGGCGGATGGTCACAGAACGAATTTAACCGAAGGCTTTCTCTAAGAGGCGGTGAGGAGTTATTGAGGATTTGTAAGCAGAGGAGCAAAGCACTCTGCCTTATATTTTAGAAAGTCTAGCAGCAATTTGGAAGATGGATTCAAGTAGTGTGAGCCTGGAGTCTGGCTAACCAGCAGTTCTGAGGATTTTGTCTAGACAAGTGGTGAGTAGAGTCTGAATAAGTTGATAATGGGACAAAGACCACGGGCATTAAAAAATATTAGTAAGCTCCATTGACCAGCAAGGGTCATGGAAAGGATGTGGGAAGTGTGGGAGAAAAAGATGAGGATGCTTGAGTTTTCTAGCTTAGGCGATTGCTTGTTAAGATAGAACAGCTGGGATGTTTCCTTACTTGGGTTATCCTTCTCCACTTTTCAGAGAGCCTGGTCTGCAAAAGAGGCTTCCAGGAACACTGGACTTATGTCCAAGGCATGGGTTTTCCACTTGTTTATCCATGTTTGTGTCATAGGTCTTAGCAATTTCTTACCCAAAATTTATGTGAAAAAAAGAGTCTTAGATCAAGAAAGGAAGTAATGGTGGTAAAATTTAGACCTGAACTCTGCTGAAATGTGTGTCTGAGAATTCCTGGCAAGGAAGGATGTGAAGCAATCTGAAATGATGCTGTCTTTGCTCCATGGCAAGTCGTGAAGAGATCCAGAGGGTTGCTCAGCCCGCATATCTGCTTGGATGTTATCCATTTGCATGGTGAGGAGAAACTATCCTCTGAGGCAAGAGGAAGAACAGAGGATGTATCTGCCCAGATGCCTCCCAACTGATGTTTTCCAATGGTCAAAATTTCCCCCACAAGGAGATTATGCCCCTGTACTTCCGGAAAGTGTCATCCAGTCTTTTCAGTAATGTCTTGGGATGCTGGACCCTACACCCTGATGTGCGGTGTTCTGTCTACACCCAGAAATGGTGATCAGAACCAGACACATCGAGAGTGCAGGTGGTCAGTCAAGGCTGGGTTGACATACTCAGCGCAAGTTACTAGGTGGACTCATGCAGCAGAACGATGGGGATAAGCAGACTTTCAACATCATTAGTCATTAGGGAGTTGCAAATCAAAACCACAGTGAGCTATTACTTCATATCCACATAGGATGGCAATAATCAAAAAGACAGTAGCAAGTGTTGAGGAGAATGTGGAGAAATTGGAATCCGCATTCATTGCTGCTGGGAATGTAAAGTAGTGCAGCCACTTTGCAGAAAATTTTGTTAGTTCATCAAGATGTAAAACATAGAGTTACCATGTGGTCCAGCAATTCCTCCTACTCCTAGGTATATACCTAAGAGAAATGACAACATGTCTACACAAAAAACTAGTACACTCATGCTCATAACCAGCATTGTTCATAATAGCCAAGAAGTGTAAACAAGTCAAATATCCATCAACTGATAAATAAAACGTGATACATCTATACAGTGGACTATTATTCACCCATAAAAAGGAATGAAGTACAGATATGTAGTATAACATGGATGAACCTTATGCTAAGTGAAAAAAACGAGTCACAAAAAGCAACATACTGTGTGATTCCACTGATACCTGATGTCTCGAATATAGAGACAGAAAATAGAGTAGCGGTTACCTAGGGCTGGGGCTGGAGAAATGAGGACTCACTGTTAACAGGTGTAGGGTTTTTGCAAGAGGTGATAAAAATGTTCTAAATTTAGACTATGGTGATGTCTGCACAATTCCGTGAATACACTAAAAACCATTGAACTGTACGCTTTAAATGGGGGAATGTTATGGGGGTGCTGATCAGGTAGAGGGGATATTTAACTTCTCTGAACCTCAGTTTTGTCATTTGTAAAATACTTAGTCCGCAGGTTTTTGTTGGAAGAAGCGATGTCTGAAGTGCCCGGGTGGGACCTGGCCCTTGAGAAGCGCACAGCTGTAAATTCTCCTCAAGGAGATAATGTGGAACCTGTTTTCAACACGGATTTTAGAGAGGCTGATGGACAGGATGGGCTGTTTCCAAGACAAACTTACAGGTAAGCTTAATTTAATACGTAGTTTTCAAGGATTCAAGGCTCCTGGAAGCCCATGTATGCGTCCTCTGGGTCAGTATTTCTCAGGGAGCCTTCACTGGAAGTCACTCGTGGGGAAGCACGTTAGGAATTCAGATGTGGGCACTGCTCCTCTGCACACGAGAACAGTCCTCTCCAATTTAAACTTCCCCTGCTGGGTGATTCATGAACACTCAGTGCCACAGTGGTTAAATGACCACAATCAAAATGTCCTGCCTAACGTTCCAGGTTATTCTCAGGAATAAAAGAATGCAGCCCACGTGCACTCAGAATGTATTTGGCTGTGGTTGGATGTGGTTGGCTTGTCTTTCCCACAAGACTGCAAGCTCCCAAGTACTAGAAACTCTGCCCAGTAACTTCCTTCTTGTATGAACACGGCAAAGGTGCTCCGACCTGAGAGAGAGGGTCCTAAAGGAGGCTAACGGCCTGGTGCTCTGGGAAGATTAGCCGGTGTGATGGCTTCAGTTAGGGTCCAGCAGACACTGTCAGTATTTGAGTTTGTAATAACTATCTTGTAGTCCAATTCTTGGAAAAATAAAACATCTGAAATTTCCTAATTTCCTCTATGAATATCAAATAGCACCTTATTTAGTAAAAGTTACAAAGTCAAAGATACAAAATGAGCAGAGTTTAACCCAGCTATAGGTTTGAGTTGCTTGTGCTTAAATATAACTTTCAACAAATGTGTATGTACCTATCTGCATGGGAAATGGCTTAAAAATAACTTTTGTTTTATAGATGTCTAAAAGAATAAGCCCACATAATTCAAATGTTCATCACTGGCTAGAGATAATCAGTTTTAATTGTTCATGAATATCTGTTCATATCTAAATAGAGATACGTTTAGATTTGGAAGGATACACAGTTTGATGTCACTTCCTTGAGAAGCCCTTCCCTGGTCTTCCACCCCTAATCCAGTCTAGATTAAGTTTCCTGGTTATACCAGTTCATAGCACCTCTACTTTTTCTTGATACCCCTTACTGGAGAAGAAATTATTTAGTTAATTGCTATAGATGTTTTCTGCTATATATTCCCACCATGAGATAAACTCAGGGAAGTAGATAAACTCCATGAAGTGAGAGCAGTGTCTAACTACTTGCTGCTATGTCCCTAGCATTTAACTGAGTGCCACAGATAGAGTTGGATAGATATTCAGTGCCGATTTCTTGAGTTAACAAAGTGTGGTATTAAAGCTCTGTGTGTGTACATGTGGGCGCTTCTCAAGCTAGTTAGCTCCCACCTCGTTTTGTCAAGTGCAATTATGAAGCATCAAGTGGAAACAAAAAATGCCACTATAGCGCTTATTAGGAACTACTGAATTTTGTAAACTTGAAACAGAATAGAGAGTTCTCCCCCACCCCCCGCCCACACACACACACACACAGTTTGTGAAAAGCGGTATGAGGATAGAAGATGCCTCCCTGAATTGACCCTGGTCTGGTCATCTTTGCTGAGTGTCAGCTGAGAGCCTTCTCTAGGTAGGGGCAGGCACTCCCTCATCTAACTTTAAATCTTATGTCAGACCCATGTTGGTTTTCACTTAATGTTCATTAGGTTTCCAATGAGCATAAGACTAAGATTTCGTGCAAATGGCACTGCTCATTATTTTAGAACTCTCTCTAAAGTACAAAAGCTCGATCTGAATTGTCAGCAGAAAGGTGTATGAATTTGTACAAAGCTTTATCTTCTTGGAGTCTCATCTTCTTGGAGTCTCAGTTTCTTCATCCTTAAAATGGGGGTAATAATAATAATAATAACCTACCTCAAAGTCTGGGAGTAGAATGCATTGATGACAATAAAATTTAAAGGTGTTCTTGCATGGACTGGTGATAATACGCTGTAAATGGAAGAGTAGGAATATCTCAAACCTCTCCACGTCTGTGACCCTCCATCCTCACCCCCCGCAGGAAACTATCTCAGCAAACTTCCCTGTTGAAACACTTGCTCTTTTTTTTTTTAAATAGAAGTATAGCTGATTTACAATATTGTGTTAGTTTCTGATGTACAGCATAGTGATTCAGTTATACATATAATATATATTCTTTTCATGTTCTTTTCCATTATGGTTTATTACAGGATATTGAGTATAGTTCCCTGTGCTATACAGTAGGACCTTGATGTTTATCTACTTTATATATAGTGGTTTGTATCTGCTAATCCTAAACTCCTAATGGATTCCCCCCACATCCTCTTTCCCCTTTGGTAACCATAAATTTGTTTGCTATGTCTGTGAGTCTGTTTCTGTTTTATAAATAAATTCATCTGTGCCATATTTTAGATTCTACATGTGAGTGATATAGGGTGTTTGTCTTTCTTTTTTTGACTTACTTCGCTTAGTATGATCATCTCTAGGTCCACCCATGTTGTTGCAAATGGCATATTTCATTCTTTTTTATGGCTGAGTGTTCTATTGTGTATATATACCACATCATCTTTATCCAGTCATCTGTCGATGGACCCTCAGGCTGCTCCCATGTCTTGGCTATGGTCAGTAGTGCTGCTGTGAACATTGAGGTGCACGTATCTTCTCGAATTAGAACTCCTTCTGGATATATGCCCAGGATTGGGATTGCTGGATCATATGGCAACTCTATTTATAATTTTTAAAGGAACTTCCATGCTGTGCTCCATGGTGGCTACACCAGTTTGCATCCCCACCAATAGGAAACACTGGCTCTTACTGACATGAAGGGCAGAGATTGAGGCAAGGGATGAGGTGATCTATCAAAACTATTACTGCCGTCGTCCAAATTCTGGATCTTCATCCAAAGCAAACTCATCCAAGGAAATGAAAGTCTGATAAGCATTGTATATGTCACCTTCTGAAGCTGAAGAAACCAGAAAAGCCTTTGATTGCTACTATCAGACACAAACTGGCTTTCATTACCTGTCGTTTTCTGACTGTGCAGAATTAAAATCTGCAGCTGAACTTGAAAGTTTTTAGTGCTAAAAGATGCAGTTTCATGGAAGAAGCCAGCCATAAAAGACCACATATGATAGGATTCCATTTGTATAAAATGTCCAGAAGAGTTAAACCCCTAGAGACAGAAAGCAGATTGGTGGTTTCCAGGGGCTGGAGAGAGGGGACAGTGGGAAGTGATCCTCAGTGGATACAGGGTTTTCTTTGGGAATGATGAAAAGTTTTGAAATTAGAGAAAGGTGGTGGTTGCACAACACTGTAAGTATACTGAATACCACTGAATTGCCCACTTTCAAGTGGGTAATCTTATGTAAATTTGATCTCAGTTAAACACAAAAAAGGGAGGGGTGAAGAAAGGGACTTTCCAAAGTCTATATTCTTAAGAAAGCCCTTTCTCAGTGAAAAGATGAGTAAGGTGTGAGGCATAGGTCAGCTGCTAGAAAAGTTGGAGGAGTGAAGAAACTGCCCCAGGGCAGAGTGTGCCTGGAACAAGAAGTACTTGAAAGGATTCAGAGTAGAAAATGCTGGTTTGAGGCCCCCTCCCCTCATTTACTGATTCAGGGCTCCACCCATTTAACAAGTGGGCTTTGCACCCTCCACCCCAGCCCACAAGTGCAATCAAGTCCATTTACTGATTTTGTTTTCCCATTTACTGTTTATTGTGTGTCTCCTGCTTCTAAAACCTCAGCTCCACAAATGGCAGAGTCTTCGGCTATTTTATTTCTGTTTTAGTGAAGGGCCTGGCTCAAAAATAGTAGTCGTTCAATAAATATTTGCTGAAAGAGGAAAAATTCTGTAGTTCCATTTCAGCACCTTCCTTTCTCTATCAGTGTGATGTCTGAACACAGTCCAAGTGAAGCAGGTTTCTACAGCCTTTGCTGAAAACTTCACCAGCAGCCCTGTCTCCCGTTGCCTAAGATGAGAGCAGAAACACCCACGTCCAGGTGCAGGGGCTGTCACGTCCAAGCTAGGTCGTTCACACTGGCCACACGCCCAAGGGGTCAGACCGCATAGCTTTCCGGCTCTGTTCGCTCTTCAGATCAGACCTTCTCTGCTGGGGGAGCAGCTCAGGGGAGGAGCACCCTCTGAGGAGTAGCGGGGCTGAATGTTTGCTTAGAAATTGTGAGACCCTTGCCAGTACTGGTCAAAAATTCCAGGTGGTCTGTGATAGCCATTGTGAAAGAATTCCAGGAGACTCGTGGAACTTCATTTCTAAACTACCTGCACAGCTTTACAAGTCCAAAGGCATGGCTCAGTGGGATAGCGAAGCCTGCTTGTATCAGTTCACAAGAGTCAGTAGTTAAATGCTCAGGAATTTTGTAAGCCAATTCCTGCACCGCTGCCTCCTCCTGCAGGGTGAAGGCCCTGGTCCAGAAGGCACTGGCTCACTGATTTGGAAGCAAAGATAAGCCCAAGAGGTCCAGAGGTAAAGCTCAAGACAATTCTGTTGAGTCTGCCAAGTCTTGTTACTCAAATGTACCCATAAACAGGGTAGAACTTTGAAGGATGCTCTGCAGACTGCCCAGCCTAAGTCTGATTATCACCCCAGAAATGTTTCCAAGTACTTGCTGTGAACGTAAAAGGATGAACAAAATACACAATTCTGCCTTCATTAGTTAACCTTCATTTGTGAGTAGAGGATATTTTGTCAAACTTTGATTCAAAATAGAAAATAATAAGTGCAGTTATAAGGGAAGCTAAAAATAGCTTCTGGGCCTTAATCTCTCTCCTTCCACTGGTCTGTTTTTGCATAATGCAGTGTCTTAAACTGTGGTCCAAGGGCTTTCAGCATCACAACTCTCAAGGATGCTCGGTGATGTGCACATTCCCAGGCACAGCGCTGGACTCACTGAAGGTCCCTGGGAGCAGGACCAGGGGAAAATGCATTTAAAAATTTCCTCAGGTCACTCTTATGCGCGTGAATGGTTAATCACCTGTGTCATAGTACATTAGAATTCATTACACTTGCACTTGTATTTTTCTCTTGTCCCTCTCAATGTAAAGAAGGGCAGGTGAGATGTGTCTGTATTTTATAAATGAGGAAACAGAAACTCAGAAATGTTCAAGGTCACAAGTTAACTTGTGGCAGATCTAGAATTGGACCTTGCATTTGCCTGGTTGTAGATCGAGTCTTTGACCTACCAGTCCATGCTGGGCTCCATACTTTCCTCTATTGGAAAAAAAAAATGAATCAAAATATGAAATGACTGGAAAATGTTCCCAAAAGGTAACAGTCTTTTGTACAATCAGGGCAGTTAGTACTAGGAGAAACACTGCCATCTTGTGGTCACTTGGAAGCAAAGTGCAGCCTTGTGGTTGAACAGGGGATCATTTCTTTTTGCTTGCCTTTCAGGGATGGGTCTGTGCTGAGCCATCCTCACTCTCCTTTGATGCGTCTGAAGGACCAGCTGACTGGTTCTTTGACTTTTGGCCTTTGGGATTTGTAGCTGAGATTTGTTTCCTCCTAGCTGAAGTTAACGTACTCATTGAGGGCAGATACCACAAGATGACTAGTGCTGTACAATAACCAGTAGATGCAGGGGACCCTAGTGAAATACTTCCTGAGGCCAACAGATCCTAGATCTCTAGATCTTTAGTCTTTTTTTTTTTAAGATTTTAAAACATTTTTGCTATGGTTACAAAATCTTCCTGATGAAACCAAGGTGTGATCTCACTGTTGGGAAGGGAGACCCCCAATGCCCTCTCCTGGGAGAATACAGAGATGAGGGAGCTCTCTCCTCCCTTCAGCTCCAGCACACTGACCTCTGCAAACTCAGACAGAAATCCTCACAGGGGGCGGTCATTGGACAGATGTATCGTACAGACCACAGAACTATCAGACACCCCCCAGAAACAGCCAGTGTTATCTGGCCAGGGAGTCATGGGACAGTCAGCCTCCAGGATGACAAAAAATCTGCTTCAGCTCCCCCAACCCACTCCCACCCCCCGACATCTGTGCAAATTGCTGATTACTGCTCAGTCCTCAGGTTTGGAACATTTCACACATGCTTCCCTGCCTCAAATGGCAAACTCCCCAGGCTGCTGCATAGCCGAACCACAGTCAGTGACCTCCATCCGCACCACTCCCATGTGAAATATGAAAGAGAGAGAGAAGAAAGGGCACATCAAAAGGAGGGACGGAGGAAAAGAAGAATAAAGATGGGGAAGAGGAACTGAAGAGAGGGGAGGGTGTGAGAGAGGTGATTTTGTGCAGTGCTATAGAAGAGAGGGAGGAGGAGGAAGCTGAGAAAATGAGGATGAGCAGGAAGGAAAGGAAAGGGTCTGCTTTTCTGGTGCAGTGGTCGCCAGGCACCCAGATTCCATGTTTCTGGATCTGTGGCTCCAACAGGAGCTGATAGTTGATGGCTGAAGACATCTCGCCAGGCGGCTAATGTTACCACATAGATTGGTCTTCTTTCATTAAAAAAAAATAAAGAAAGAGAGATCAATATTGGTTTCAGGAAGCTAATCCCTTCCTTCAAACATTCTTATGGAAGAAAAGAAGATAGAGCTTGGTTTCTGCTTTATCTATGATAAGTGTTTCCAGACAGACACTTCACTTGGTGGCTAGAAATTAAATGTAGGACTTTTAAGCAAAACCTGCAGCACTCTCCTGACATTCACTTGGTCTCATGGTAAACTGAGCTCTTCTACTTTAAAAATGCAAAGTCTACAGTCTGAGCATAGTATTTACTCCCACCATAGTAATATCAAGCTACCGACAGTTTAACAATTGGCTCACATATTTCCTAAGTGTTTAACAATTGACTCTTGTGAGCTGGTACAAACAGGCTTTCCGAGCCATGCCTTTGGACTGCCTGTCCTATAATGTAATACACTTTTCTATTGTCAGCTTGAGTTGAGGACCCCAAATAGCCCACCACTCCTACCCAGACACCCCTTTCACCCTCTTATCAAGAGTCCTCCTTCCCACTACATCTTTGGAAATTTAGGGGAGCCTGATCCTACCCCGGGCTCAAGGAATGAGGCTTGTGGACTTAGTCAACCAGCCCATCTTGTCCCTGTGCTACATAACTGTTGTCTTTTCCGGATGTTGTGACATGCAGATAGGTCCAGGTAACTTGTCATTATCACTCAGACAAGTAGGTACTGATGAAGATGGTAAATCCAAGAGACTCACAAGGAATCATGACTGGAGGCACTGGGTTAGGTTAGTCCTTAACCCCCCGCCCCCATCTCTGAACTTCCAGTGAAATATACCAGTCACTTTACATTTTGCTTGAACATCTGAGTTGGGTTATTATTACTGTCAAGGTATAGAGTCAGGCACTGTGGTATATACTTCATATGCATTTTATTTAATCCTCATAAAACCCCCAACATATTGAAACAAGTTTCCCATTTTATAGAGGGGGAAACTGAGGCCCAAAGAGATTAAAACATTTGTTTCTACTATTATGGAGAAAATAAATATTTAATCCCAGATCTGTAGGCCTCAAGATTCACCCCGATAACAAAACTCAGATCCATTTGACCACTCGGACTACAGGAAACCCCACGGGCTCTGTTCTGCTCTCTTTTCATTTCTGTCAAAGGGCACTGTGTAACTGAAAACAAATTGAGAGTTACTTGTAACTTAAAAATGTAAAACAAAACATTGCTTCTGATCATCCAATGACAAAACTGGGGACTTAGGGTCAATACAGAGTTATAAGTTCATTTCTTGAGGGTCACTCCCTCCCCATCTGAACAAACATCAATGATACACAACATATTTTATAAGGAAAACTAAAAGGCATAGCCAGGCTAAAGAATAAGAACTCTTTCCTTGCTGTAAGAACGGGAAACAATTGCAAAGTAATTAATGACTTTGGACACAAGCCAAAGCTGCGTGCTATCAATGCCTGGAAGAAAAGCCGAGTTTGCTCCTGGGTTTAGCCAAGGCTAAATGTGCAGAAGGACAGGAGCCAGGCTCCTTTCTTAAAACCAGGGACTGAGGCTGAGCTTTCTGACTCATGAAGGACACCTGAAACAGGGCTACTGCCAAACACCGCCTGGGACCTATGTGAGGTTATGGGGCTTGGGAGCTGGGAAGACCTAGATGCAGCCTCATGACGTGGAACTGAGCCAAGCTGCCCCCAGATGTGTGACTGAACATGTGACAGCCCCAAAGTCACCAAGTGACACCAGTGTGAGTCACCAGATGCCTCTGTAAATCCTGGCTCAGAACTGAGGACTGTGGAAGCCCTGGTAAAAGAAGCCACAAAACTACTAGGTAGACAAAGGTGAGTGCAGAGAAATAGGGGGAAAAAATCTGTCATTCAAGATGAACCTACAAAGCTCAAAAACACCAAAGGAAATCACACGAGAAAAGCCACACTACAAAATCAGCATGAAATCACTGCAGTTAAAGTCATGGTAACAAAACCATTCTAAAAAGGATTTTAAAATAACTAGAAGATCCTCAAAGAGATAGATGGTGGAATAAAATCTATTAAACTATACTAAGTTGCCAATGAAAGCCAAGCAGAAATGAAACAGGTATAAGTGAAAGTGTGAACGAAGCAATTAGAAATGCTAAGAATGAAAGATGTAGACAACAAAATATACATCTCAGTGGGCAGAATACTAAGCCTGATTAATAAGAAAGAAAATAGTTAATTTGAAGAGAGTCATGGGAATTCCCCCAAATGCCACATATAGAGACAATTACATTAAAAAAAAAAAAGAAGTAAAAATAAGAGACCTGAAAAATAACTCAAGAAGCTTCACCAGATAACACAGATTGTTTCAGAAGAGAAAAGGGCTGAGAATTTTCCAGACATGACAAAGGCTACAGCCCTGTCTTTCAGATTTAAAACTTACTCTTACTAAATAGGTTAAGTAAAACTAAATCCACACTGAACCTCATTATAGTGAAATAGCAGAACACCGAGGGAAAGGGTAGGGGAAGCTTTAAAAATGACCAGAGTTAAAAAATAAATATTGCCTTTGAAGGAATGATATTTAGGCCAACTGCAGACATTTGATCCACAGTGATAGATGTAAGAAGATAGTAGATCAACATTTTCCAAGTGCTGAGGGAAAATTGCAGGTACCCTGGCATGAAGTTCTATACTCAGATAAATTCCCTTTTAGGAGTGAGGATGGAAAAAATCCTAAACTGCATTGAGTAGATTCCTTATCCAGACAGTTGTACAGAAACTGACGATTCAATAGTCCAAAAAATGTCTGATCAAATCAGAGTTGGGAGAACGCCGTGTACAAGCCGATGAGATAGACCAAGATGTGTGAAGCAAGGCTCACCGTGTGATCTGTGACCTCCTCCTACAAACAGCCTTTGTTCTGCAGCTCATGGGTGACCTCTGGGTGACGCTCTTACCCTGAATGTCTGCCACAAAGTGGCCCAGACCAGGTCCACCACAATAAAGGTGATCTTGAACCAAGGGCACCTTAGACTCTGGGACACGACTGTGATTATTGGGAAGAGTGACACTCAGGAGAAACTGTGAAGGAAAAGAGCCACTGCACCACGTCCAAAGACTTTCTCAACCTCCTTCGTCCTCCCAAAGGAACCTGAATTTCTTGGGTTGGAATGCACCGGAGTGGGTGCAGGGCGTTCTCTAACTCACTTCACCTGGCAAAGTACAAGGTGTGCCTCAGAGATACCGTGGATTCAATTCCAAATGACCGCAATGAAGCAAGTCCCACAAGTTTTTTGGTTTCCCAGTGCATATAAAAGTTACGTTTACACTACACGCAGTCTATAAGTGTGCAATAGCATTATGTCTAAAAAAATGTACATACCTTAATTAAAAAATGCTTTGTTGCTAAAAAATGCTACCTGCCCATCATCTGAGCCTTCAGCAAGCCGGAATTTTTTTTTGCAACAGTACCATCAACAATCACTGATCACAGATCACCATAACAAATATAATCATAATGAGAAAATTTGAAATATTGCAGGAATTACCAAAATGTGCATGAAGTGAGCAAATGCTGTTGGAAAAATGGTGCCAAGAAACTTGCTCGATGCAGGGTTGCCACAAAATTTCAGTTTGTAAAAAGCACGATATCTGTAAAGTGCAATAAAGAGAAATTCAATAAAATGAGGTCCGCCTGTAGGACTTCTGCTTCTGGCCATGAAGATTAACTAGTTCCAGAGTTGCCCTCCTACTGTCTGCAACTAGAAAACTGGACAACTGTTAGTACAGACCATCCCTTGGAGAAGACAAACTAATGAGGTGAGCCCTTTGATCTCTCAGACTTTCTGCCCAGAGGCAACTTCCAGATCCTAGGGCAGGAGGAGCTCTAAGAAGAGCACAGTCATCATGTGAAAGTGGAGGAGCAGAGGGTGGAGTTCAGGAAGCAGAGGCTGCCAGAATTTTCAGAACAACGTACTGAAAAGAAGGAAGGTACCCACAAAAGAGATCCAGAAATCTGTATGGAAATTCCCTGGAGTCTTTGGCCAATACTATGTGCACATGCAGAGAGAAGACTTTCCCAAAACCAGGCAAACAACAGCTATGGATGCTGTAAGCAGAACAAAGTGGACATAGCGGTCGGAGATGTGGACGATCCAACCAATCAGAGTGAAAAGACCTCACTGAACAGCCCCAGGAAGTGCTGGACTTTAGTCATAGGGCTAAACCGGCCATTGAGTGCAGGTTGCCAGCCCTAACAAAGATAGACCCAAACTACCTATGCTGTAGCCACTGGCCACATGTGGTTGTTGAGCCTCTGAAATGTAGCCAGTCCAAACTGACACCTGCTTATAAGTATATATAAAATACAAACCACCTGACTTCAATTGAAAAATAAAATAAAATGCAACCCAGATTTTGAAGACTTTACTGTGGAAAAAAAAAAGAATGTAAACTATCTCATTAATAGTTTTTATATTGATTACATGTTGAGATGATAATATTTGGGGAGCAATGATTTAAATAAAATACATTATTAAAATTAAATTTTAAAAAAAGAGATCGTCCAGTGATCACTAAGTAGCCAGAATGGGAAGTATGCATGAAAGAATATTTCAAAATATCCATTTAGCTTTCTTACCAACAAAACCAACCCTTTGAAATATTTACTTTCTTATCCACACTTCCAGTGCCTGATATGTAATCCTGTCGTAGTAAATCTTCACATAATAAATAATTAGGCATTGTTTGGGAGGGGTATTCTTGGGAGTAACAGGGAATTATTTAACTACTAAAATGGCTTTAAAATGGCAATAACTCCTGAGAGACCAAAGAAAGGATTAAAGCTTTATAAACAGGTTACATTTAGCAATAGTTAGAAATGAAGGAAAACAAAAACAAAAAGCAAGCCCCCACCAAAAAAAAAAAGAGATAACCAGAAATTCCAAAAACATGATTTTAATTAAATATTTTTTACCTATATTCTATATGTACAAACAAGAGGAGAGAATCTTCTATCAATGGATGCTCTTTAGGAAGTCCTAAGTATCTTCTTCAGCTTCTGCCTATTTTCAGTTTACAACTATACAAATATAAATAGTATTTATTTAAATTCACATTTAATACAAACTTTCATAAGTGTTTAAATGTAAAAGTCAGGACGTGGTAGCGAGGGGAAGAGCTTGTTTGTCTAAGAAGCTGCGGGAAATCACAGCAGTGCCTAAAACCTGGTATGCTTTCACTTTTGCCTTGTATAAGCTGTTTTTGCAGCAAGAGAGAGTACACGGTGGGGGTGGTTACTGAACATTTTGTGGGGGGCAGGGCAAAATTCAAATCTACCTTACCAGCTTTGGTGGTAGACTTGGGTCTGCCCATGTCTACCTTCTGTAAGCGCCCTTAGTCTCTCAGAACCAAGCTAGACGTTTCTAAGGGCGGCCCCAGCTTTTTGTGAGTCACCTGTTTCTGAGGCAGTACTTCCAGGAATGGGAGTGCGTAGGCCACCGAGATGCACATCAAGGAGAAAATACAGAGGTGGTGATGCTCTCGTAATTCTTTCCTGATCAAAATGTTTTGACACCTGAGAAAGCAGTAGATTATTTCAACCCAGTAAAATGGCAAACAAGTATATTCAAGCATTATAATTAGTTTGCCTTTTCTATGTGAATTCAAAATTGAAATATTTCACAATGAAATGCCAATAAGCCGTGCAAAGATCTTTGAGGTAGTACCTTATTAAAGTCTGCACTCAGATGTGTATGCAAGCTGTCCCCGAATAGGCTCCTCTGAGAGCTGTAAACAAAGTTTATAAAAAAAATAGGGTAAAATCTCTAGAATTATCAGTGGAGCTGGGGAAGTAATTTAGAGGCAGTGGTTGTGACATTGCAACAAAAGAGGCCATCTGCTAATTGATGGAAGGGGGTCAGCCTGTGGATAGGCATTTGTATTCACACACATTAATTACATTCTTACTACTGAATTATACATTTGATACTTGAGCACGATCTCAACCTTTTGTCCTTTGCATACACACCTACTCGCATACGTAACACACCATTGTATTTACTCTTAACCGTGTCCATCTTCCCAACTAGATTTTAAACATCCTTAAAGGTAGGACCATGAGACGCTCAAAGCCTGTAAATATATAAGCTTTACAAATCTAATAAATGAGAAGAGGAAACACACCCAGTAAAGAGCCCAAGCAATATTTATAGCCTGCAGCTCTTAAGAACTTACTCGAACATCAATCTTTCTATTGCTTAGTACATTCTCAGAACTGAGTTAGTGCTGTTCACTTTAGGCCACGATTTCATTTTCGTTTTGAAAGTCTGCATTTTCATGTTCACTCGTAACATCTTTCTGGACTATGTCTTCAATTTTGTCTGCAAGAGCACAAAGATTGGTTTTCCTGAGACCGTTAATCAAAGTGCTGTATGCGCCTCTCTTCCCATGATGTTGATACCAGTAACGGAGCAGCTGGACCTTCTGTTCAGCTGTGTCATGGAGATGGTCATTCTTAATCTCGTCTATTTTGGCTTCATGGATACCATTCTTCCGAACGAATTCTTTGACTTCAGTTATTTTCATCTGTCCAGCAATAGTAGTGATATATTTACTCAAGTCAATGTCTGAAAAATAGAGAATAGTCTCTGGAAATTTGTTTTCCTAAACAAAACTCCCATGACCGAAAATCATGTTTACTTCCCTTGACAGTAGTTAAGAATACAGGCTAAGTCCTAGAAACCTAAAAGCGCTGATCGGGCGGAAAAACAAAAACAGAAACAACCTCGAGTTCTAATCCCAACTCCCCCTGTGTCCCCAGGCATTTGATTTAGGACCTGGGCAGGATGCACAACATCTCTGTATCTTCTTTCCTCATCTATAAAATAAAAGGGCTGGAAAAAGTCACCCATAACATCCCTTATGGATCTGATCATCAACAACCCACACATCTAAAAGGCAAGCAGAGAGTTTATGACCATCTTACCACTGGATCCGGTCAAAGAACAGAAGCGAACAGAACTGAATAGAGTCATGAATGCTGTTTCAGAGCTAGGATACAGCAACTATACCTGGGTCTACCGTTCAGATTAGCCTCTAAGTCAGTTCAGGCAGGAGTTCTATAATACGCCTAGCTGCTTGTGAAGGAAGATTTTCTTAAGTCTTAGGATGTGATGTCCTATTATTACCTGATTTATTTTTAACTATGAGCATTACTTTTATACATGTAAACAAGCTGCCTAATAAACTCTTGATGATGAGCCAGCAGAACAGTAGCCTCAAGGACTAGCAAGACCCCACAATACGTCCCTGAAATTAGCAATGTCATTTTACACTAAAATTGGCCTGCTTCTCCTAAGGAAGTCACTTCCATGAAATGAAAGGATAAAAGCCTTACCTGTCAAATTCATTGGCATTATTTCCTGAGAAGAAAGAAAAAAAAAGTGGAGGGAAGGAGAGAGACAAACAAAAATATATTTAGAATGCTCTAAATGTAATCTTCTAATTCTTCCTTTACACTGAAGGAAGTATGGTTACTTCATGTATAAAGTTAACTAGACTAAGCGACTATGGAGGATTCTTTCACCATTCGAATTTTTATTCTGAAAGGTTCCAGCCTTCCCAGAAACTCAGGAATATTGGCTTACTTTGCACACAGGCAAAGAACCTAAGGAATTCATGGAGTTGCTGAAATCATTCTCTGTAGGGACTCTTGAAAATAAATATAATCAATATAATCACCCTGTAATATTCTTTACTGAAACTATTTTAATTTTCGACAGGAGGAAACAGTTTAAGTTGAAATTATTTTGTACCACATTGATTTAAAGAACCCTAAGTCCCACCGGGACAAATGAGAAAGTCATTATTTATCGGGTGAACTGGTGACTCTCCACAGTGTATCTTTTGCTATTTAAATGCTTTGATCCCATGTTGGGAACAGATAAGGTGAGAGGTAAGATAGCAAGGGGCTAGAGAGAGTTGTGCTGTGCCTCTGCAGTGGACTTTAAGAGTTATCTCTGTCCCTGGGCTTGGAAGTCTCTCGGCGTTTCTCTTCCAGGATTAACACCAGCATGGAACGTGGAGGTTTGGCCATATCCTTTTTACAGCTCTCTTTGTGTAAGTGAGCATTTGTTGATAAGAATTTATTAATTCTCCTATTATTTGTATAGGAGCTTCTTACAAACTGGGCAGCATATCTTAATTCATTTTTGATGCCCCTCTGAACCCATGCACACACAAACACAATAAACGTTTGTTTTTTAAAAAGTAACAAGTGAAAAGGTGAAGGACTACTTTCTCTATTTTTTTTTTTTAAAGCTAATGCCCCTTTCAACACTTACAGTATGTGAGGCTATAGATTTCCGGTCTCCATTCCCTTTACTCCTGCGCCATCTTTTCACCTCTGAAAGAGCCAAGAAATTTCTGT
Organism: Vicugna pacos; assembly: GCF_048564905.1. Lineage (NCBI taxonomy): Eukaryota > Metazoa > Chordata > Mammalia > Artiodactyla > Camelidae > Vicugna > Vicugna pacos. Next base: position 68,025,775 of record NC_132997.1, on the reverse strand, counting down.
CAGACTCAGGTCTCAGCCTTGTAGGAAGCATGTGAGAACATACTCTCATACTAAGGGAAAATGTGAGAAGAAAGGAGAAATTAATTGAAACTTAAAGTGACCAATCACCATAAGAGGCAGACTTGTACTGATTTTGAACATGCCATCCCACTGGATCAAGTGGTCTAGAGATACATAATATCTTAATGGAGCCATCTATCTGATGGCCACACTAGCCTGGCTGAAGCTGGATTTTGACTTTGTATGGCCATCACCACCCTCACTCACCGGCTTGGAGTTGGGTAGCGTGGCTACAGCAGGGCACAGATACCCTAGGCTTTGCGAAGTCGACACCAGTTTGCCATGGAGCAGCATTTAATACCCAGAAACTCAAGTACACACACTCACAAATAACTCAGACACATATACACTTGAAGTCAGTATGAGATGGAAGAAAGAAATCTCTAAGTCTCCAAGCACAGTTAAAGTATTTAAAACACTGAGTGTATATTTTTAGCTAAACAACCTCTAAAGGCAAGACAACCTCTGTATCTTCAGCTGACCTGGAGAAACAGTGACTTGTTCCAACAGAAAAGGAAAACTTGGATGCTTCAGAGCTACTGAAAGTTGGCAACACCTTGTGTTGTATGAATGATCTAAAGGGATTTTTCTAGAGTAATTGTAATTATACCCAATTTGGGTTTACCTGCTGACTTTACTAAGTACCCCTTGCATAAAATGTATTGCCATAGTATTTTAAATTAAAGTAGAGAAACAATAATAAAAAAAAAAACAACAACATGGAGTCTCAACAAGTGAGAGGAGGCACAGAGAGGGATGAATTTATCATGTGTCCCCTGCAGTGCCTTTCCTGGGAATGCCCTTGCTTCTTGAGTTCTTTTTGTGCATGAAATGATCTCAACGTATAGTGAAGAACAACTTCTGATTCTTGGCCAACTGGGCTGCTGCCTGAATGAAAATACCCTTCTTCATAGGGAGGATGGGAACACCCAATCAGTGCCCTCAAAGGGTTGCTCAAAAACAGTAGCTGCAAGATCACATCTTCTGTTCTTATCAGCCCTCGGCAGTGCATTTAGAGGCAGGAATTTAACACTGTAACAGAGCTGCCTGCCCGCTAGGAGCTTTCCTATAGGTAGGAGACAGAGGGGAATTCTTGTGAACAACTACTTCCCAAGTTACTTCCACATGCAGTGTGAACAAAGTAAGAACTTACGCCTGTACATCAGTGCAGATATTGGAATGAGGATCAGGAGGGCCCACAAGCCGTGTAAGTATGATCTGGGTCCTGTGGATTGGAACATGGGACATGGTGTATGAAAGTAAGAAGACTTTAAGATTAAAACAGAGTACTCTCAGCAAATAAAAAGCGATTGGCTTTTCTTCGTGTTTTACAGTAGGGTTGGAAGAAAGGAGAATATGGCCATTAAAAGAAATAATAACCTTGGCATTTGGTGTTGCTGGTTGGTGTGCAGTTCTCAATGATTCCATCTTCACACCTAGAAAAAAAACACAGAAGAGATTCAAAAAACCTGACAGACTGATTTCTTGATCTTCTGCAATGACACACTGTAAATCCAGGGCCATTGTATTCATTTTTGCTTCTCTGGCTAACGTATTCCCTCAAATATTTCTAGATGAGCATCTAAGTTGGTATGAATCATAACCTAATTTGGATGTTTGGATGAAAAATATCTGAAAGAATGACTATGGTTTAAAACCTTGAGGTAAAGGAAAAGGTTTAAAATATCAACATGTAAGCAAAAGGATGAAATAGACACAAAAATAAACTTTAAATTGGTAACACACTGTGCTCTTAAAATCATAAATTGCCAAAAGCAATTTCAAAACAGGGCTATAGAGCAGTAAAATGGCCAGATAATAACCCCTGCCCAGGCTACTTCTTAGCGAGTCTACCCAGCTGGCCCTTATAGGTGTCCCCTTTTAACATCAAGTGGTGATCAGGACACTGCAGAGGCCCCTGTGGGATCTTCAGACAGCCGAAGACTGACAGATTGTCTGAATCACAGCCTGGCTCTGCCCACTTCCTAACTAGGTGAGCTTGGGCAAGTCCCTTAAACCCCATGAGCCTGTTTTCTCATCAATAACAAGGAAATATAACCTGTAATGAAAAAGAATATGAAAACGAATATATGTTCCTATATAACTGAAGTATTGTGCTGTACACCAGAAACTGACACAGCATCATAAACTGACTGTACTTCAATGAAAAGTAAAAATAAAATAAATAACAAGGAAATACTAATACCTGTCTCAAAGGGTTAGGGTGAGAAGAAAAATCGAGACTGTGGAATACTTAGGATTATTATTATCATCATCCTTATTTTCCTACATTAGTCTTTTGCCCCATCCCAACTTATGCGGTTATCGTGAGGGCACTCTCAAACACTTGGGGCTAGGAGGGAGAGGCTAGATGAACTGCACATAATTTAACATGTTCTAGTAAATAAGAGATAAGACATCGTGTCCCTACTTTTCAAGTCTGTAAGTGAACTCCTAAAAATTTCCCAAGATGAGTTACATGTTCTTAAGGAGAGACACATGAATATAATCCTAAACATTTATACTTCTGCAAAACAATATCTTACAAAGCAAAAGCTATTTTTACAACACATGTTACCCAACCTGATCTTCACTGAAACGAGGCTGATAGGACAAATGAATATTACTTGCATCCTATGAGTGAGGAAACTGAAACTCAGAGAGGTTAAGTGATCTGTTCAAAATCACCCAATTAATCAGAAGAAAAGTGAAATGTGCAACCAGGTTTTCTAACTTTGGGTCAAAACCAAGCTCTTTAACCTGAAAGAAAGGCCCTGGCTCCATCTCAAGTCTTTCCTACACTCCAGCCAGGTCCTCAGTTCTCCAGAGCTTCCTTTTGTCTCTTTGCAGCTGCTGTTCCCCTGCCCAAAATGTCTTTTCCATCTGTGTACACCTGGTAAGGCTCTTTCTTTCTTTCCTTCAAGACTCTAGCCATTTGCCATAGCTTTACCCAGCTCCCCAGGTGGAGGTGAAAGGTTTTCCTACATAACTCATAACACCCTGAGCACAAGTCTCTTCTGGCCACGTGGTGTGGACACAAGAACCATTGCTTTTCTTGACACTCTCTGCCTCCAGCCTTAGACCTTGAATGCCAGGCATATGTCTGCTCATATTGTTAGCCTGACCAGCTAGTACAGTATCAAGCACACGGGAGGTGTTCAGTAAATGTTTGGAGATCAAATGTTTGGATGAAGTGGTTATCCAAGTTGCTTAGAGGCAAAGCAAGACTAGAATGCAAATTCTTGACTCTCAGCCAGTGTTGCTCCCCTTAGGAAATCATTATCTCTCAAGATATACCTAGCGTTTTAATCAGAGAAAGACTAAAACTTACGTGGTGCAAGGGTTACAGTGTTCGCATAGAGGAGTGTTACAAAAAAAGTTTGGTTTACATCTGCACTTGGTATTCTGGGTCCGGGTACAGTTTTTTTCCACTTCTAGGCCTAAAAAACCAATTTGCAGACTATTAATTAGAGCAGCTAGTTATCAAGGGACGATGACAATGATGCAGAAGCTACATGGATTTCTGAGAGCCCGCACTTGCATCAGCAGTCATGTCATCACACCTTTAGTGACACAACTGGTGTTTAAATCCAAAAGCCAACTCTGGGTTGGAAGAGTTGGAATCATTGAGCAGAGTTTTAAGTAGATGGACAATCCAGCAACCAAGACAGCCCGACCTTTGCTTAAACGGCTCCCCTGTTCTTCTGGTCTAGAGCCTGGCTGCTCACAAAGTATGCCTTAGGGACCAGCAACATTAGCATCACCCAAGAGCGTGTTAGAAATGCAGAATGTCAGGCCCTGATCCATATTTAGTCAATCAGACCAGTGCCAAAACTCTTACTTGAGGTTCTGATTTAATTGCTCCTGGCATTTTTCACAGCTTCCTGTGTGATTCTGATATATAATCAGGGTTGTGAAACATTGCTTGAGAGCCTGAGTAGGGATAAGAAAAGATTTCTGTCCAGAGAGTTCCTGATGTCTGACAAAACCTGGAGTACTTCCATTATATTTCAGTCTGAACCCTGGGCATAGGTTGGTATATCCATGAAAGTGCAGGTCCCCAGTTGGCATTATGAGGACAAACCAGATCCCCAAAGAAGGGGGAGCGGCCCACCCGCCTCTCGGGTTTCTTTGTCCCTGTATCTGCAGGCTCCGAGCTCTTTCTGGCCAAGAACAGGAGCTGTTATATAAGCATAAATAAAGGCAGGGAACACAAACGTCCCTGGGATTTTGACTGGAGCTGATGAACCCTGTTCACCATGTTTACGTTTAGTCATTCTCCAACGTCTGGGAGAACTGCCTAGACTTGATCCATAAACGCGTAGACCAGTGATTCACTCAATACCTGGGCCTGCTCCACCGCTGCCAGCCCCCTCCTGTCCCTCCTGTATGCCAGCAGCGCCAGAGTAGGCCCCAATTTCAGACTGTATTATAAATGGTGCTACATGGAGTGTCACGATTAGTCCCTTTCGATTGTTTTTTAACTTACCGTGTTCTCCATCACAAACGCTACATCTTCTGCATCTATGAGAATGATGGCTCTTGTCTGTGTACTCCTCCCGCTCTGAGCAGAGCACACATTTTGATTCACCCCCAGGGCTTGTACATTCACCATCTTTCCGTTTGCCTGCCCAAGAAAAAAAAATCGAGCAAGTGTTTGAATGCAAGGTGGTCAGGCAACAGCCTGGGAAGCATGCAGGGATGATAATGAAACACTGCTAAAACAGGAGGGGCGGGTCTAAGCTAATGAAATATAGATACAGTAAGGGAGAAGGTGATTGCAAAACTCTTGTGAAGAGACGGAATTTCTCCCAAGACGAAAGCTCAAAGAGTAGCTGAGGGATACGCCTACAGAAATAGGATAATTAACAATAGGAGCATATAAAAAAGAAGTTAGAATGACCAAAAGCACTGGAAGAGATGCCTTGCTCAACTTTTTGGGGAGGAGAGGAGAAGGTTGGTAAGTTTATATTCACAGTAGAGAGGACCGCCACTGGCCACTGAGATTGATTATCTAAACAAATCTACTTGCTCTGACTTCTTATTTTACTTTTGAAAGTCCACAAATCCTGGCAAGGATAGTATTGTTTAAGGAAGAGGACGTTTGAAGTTCTAAAGACTTTGGTCAAATTTTTAATAGCAACAATATCTTTAACAAAATACTTCATCTCTCTAGGTCTCAATTCCTTCATGCACATAATGGAGATAATAATGCTGCTCTTGCATGGCTAACAGAGCTGCACAGGGCCTGCCTAGTAAATGCTCACAGTTCCCTTTTCTCTCCCCTGCTTTTTTTCCTATTCCTTTGCCATTAAAGAACGGAGTACATTTTCACGTGCAGGAATGACCATATTTATTTAAAAAAATTATTATAAGGTTTGCTATCTTAATACACATAATTTTAAATCATATTCACAATTTCTTTAATGTAAAAATAAAATGAGTCATTGGATTGCTATTAGTAAGCATTATACAACAATGCCTTTTGGAAAATTCATTTATTTAAGAAGTGTTTATTAAATACCTATTGTGTGCCGGGAGCTTTGTAGAAACTGGAAATACTGCAGGAAATAAGACAAAGCCTCGGTGTCCAAAGACTACATTCTCAAGGTAGAAGCAGGCAATGTATAAATGAATATTGTAAGATGTCAAGTCTTAAGTGCTGCGGGGAAAGCTAGTCTAGGACAAGGAGATAGAGAATGAAGATGAAAGAGATAGACAGCATAAGGGGAAATCTAGGAGAAAAGCGTAGCTAGTGACTCTTAATTGCTACGTTATAGTTAATTAAGAAGAACAGACAAAGTCTAACGTGCCCCACTCGCTTGTGCAGCAAAAATCATTTATGTTTTCTTTCCCAAGTGCATGACTCTCTTAATAACGTCATAGCATTCTTTTGACTTATTTTTGCTTTGTAAAAGCAAATTTATTGTAACATTTCAGACAATTACTTTACAGGACTGTTCAGAGAATAGTCTCATTTCAGATCCCATGACAACAATAACAAAAGGTTAGTAGGTTAGTGTACAGAGAAAATGAAAGAAGGAAAATTGGAGATCTACATTAAATTAGAAAAAAAAAAAATCCTCAGTAACAGTAGCTCCGTGCTAGTAAGTAGCTAGGAGGACCAACCATCCCCATTTACCCAGAATGTTGGACTTTTGGTGCTAAAATTGGGGATGTCTCAGGCAAACCAGAATAAGTTGGTTATCCTGTAAGTATCAGATGGAGGATTTGAATCCAGCGTCTTATGTGAGAACTTAAGCTGTTAAACCCTTTTCAATATCAGCTTGGTAAAGATTTCAGCTACCATGTTACAAACAAAACTTTGGAAGTAGTTCCAAGTTCATCAAGTTTACATTCCAAGACTGGAGGTTCCCTGGGGTCGGGAACTCTGTCCCACTTCTCTTCCTTCATCTCAGTCCCAACAGCTCATCTGCTACACAGGAGAATCTATGCCCTGGACTGTGATTTCTTCACTTGCTTTGCCTTTTGCTTTTTAACATGATCCTGTCACTCTCTCTGAAGTCAGGGCTTCCCTGTCTGCCTTCCAGGGATCTCTCTACTAGGGAATTATTTACTTGGTATGGCCACTCCGGGTGCCAGAAACCTAACTGCAAATGGCAAGTAGCATGCAGTTCAATACATGACAATATCTTTATATTTTCCCTAATTGAGAACTTTGTAAAGGATTAGTCATTGTGGCAGAGAGCCTTGATTGTCACCCAGTATCCCTTTTCCCTTCTCCCATAGGAATAGAGTACTTATCAGGGGAAACGGCTGCCCTGAACCAAGACCACATCTCCTAGCATCCTTTGCATGGCCATGTGACTAAGTTCTGGCCAATGGGATGTTAGCAGAGGTATCCAGTGATACCTTCCTGAACTTCTCCTGAAGAGAGCCAGTGTGCAGTTTAAGTCTGAACTCTAATCTGCCCCACTTGCATGTATGGCAAGAATAATATATGCTGTCTTTCCTAGGTACATGGCTTTCTTAATGATTTCATAGCATTCTTTTTGATAAATACTTACTACATGAACAAATTATTAAATTTTAACATATATAAAATCTTAGCAAACAAAGGCAATAGTATGCCAATAGGAAAAAAGAAACAAATTGTGGAAACTCAGAACCAAATTTAAATACAGTGCATCAGGGCTCTATAACACTGTAGCAGTCTGTTTAAGAAAACCAAACCAAAGTACAATTTTGATTGCTTGCCAGTGGAATTATACTAGTTTCTAAATGAATTGACCTCTTTAATGCAGAGTGTGCCTAGCACAATGCCTACGACATGCCAGGGATGTAATATCAGAGCTTCTTTCTTTCCTCCAATATATACAGCCTAAATTTATCAAAATGTAAAAAAAGAGTGGTTGTTTTCTTGAAAATAAGATTTTAAAATATGTTTGTTTCTGAGCATAATAGTACATATACTCATTGTAGAAAATTTAGGAAAGTATAAAAAGCACCTATATGTCAACCACTCTGAGATATCATTTTGGTGCATTCCTATGCATATATATATACACACATATATAGATGTGTGTGTGTGTGTGTGTGTGTGTGTACACACATAAAATATATGCAGTGTACCACAGAATTCTTATTATTATGTGATGTGACAAGGACTTTTTTTTGTTTAAAAAAATGTCAATTCACATAGCAGATCATTGTAAAAATACTGTAAATATTTCAGTTTTTAAAGTATAACTGTATAATTATTTGCCACTCTTGTGGTATAGAAACAAGTTAATAGAATTCCAGCTTCTTTCTCACATAAGTTACATCCAAAATGCATCAGCTATAATTTCTTGTTTTTCTTTCTCCTTTTTCCTGTCTTTCTTTCCTCCTCCTTCCTTCCTTCTTTTCTTTCTTCTTTTCTTTTTGAGGGAGAGAAAACTAAGACACCAATAATCTATATGAAAGGCTTTCAGTTTTTTTGATTTTCTCCATTTATTTTGCCTCCACCTAATTCATCAACAGGTTTTTCAGTAACTCAACTTTACTGAAATTCTCCAAAACATTCAAAATAATTTTCATAGAAATAAACTCTGTTTTCTTCTGTGTATGTTATATATTGATTTATGTAACATTTAATTAAATTACATATTAATATCACAACACCAACAAGCATAAACAGATTTGGAAGCAGTGTGAATACTGATAGGCCTAAAACTCAGTAAGAGGAAGTAGAAGTGGGGAGAGTGTTTAGCATGTGCTGGACACCATCCAGGATGCTTTAGAGATGGAGCAGAGAGAGTCAGTTATCCAGCCAGCAGAGTAGTTAGAAACCTCTTAAGGGAATTGACCTACATTGAGGCCTATATCAGAAAAATATCAGAAAACATGACTTTGATTTATACATAATATTCCAGTCTTTGAACACTCTGAAGCTCACTTAATCTCACATCATTGGGTATCATAGTGAAATGCCATGCATACAATATTTTCTTTCATTTTCACTATTTTCTTAAGACTTTTTCCTATAAGTCTATTACTGTATCAGTGGGTATAAATACTTCCAAGTTTTTGGCCCACCTATCCCCATTTCTTTATTAAAAGGTTTTAACAATTTACATTGAAGAGTAACATCTGAGAGTTCTTACCTCACAAGCAAACCCATCAGGGCTGAGATCGTTTCAAAAATGAAAATAAAACAAAGCAAAACAAAAAAAGCAAACCGAAAAAAATCCTTGACAGTTTGATATGCAAAACAGATTATCGTCACTGTAATTTGCCTTTTAGGTTTTAAAAATATGAGGAAAGGTCTCAATTCAGAGGACGAATAGATGGTGTTTAGCAAAGCTGGGAAGCCATTCTTATTCCCATTTGGAGAACAGTGAATGTAAATAGGCTTACGTGCAAATGGGTTCGATTATGAGAGATATTCCCTAAGGGTTATTAAAATCTGGAGAGGAGGCCAAGGAAAACTGATGGGATCTTTTTATAAATCGGGCCCACGCCTGGTTAGCAGCTTGAGTGCTGGAAGCCTGGGAAACCAAACATGAAACCGACTACCGTCCTCTATGCTTCCATTCATCTATCTTGTATGCCCACATGTTCTTTTCCTTTAACTTCCTGTCTTCCTTCACAATGTAGCTGAGAGGTCCACATCTGTAGAAAATAGTAGTCAACTCCACCCCATGTTGAGAAAAAAAAAAAAAAAGTCTGCACAACTGCATTTTGCTTAGCTTCTAATTTGCCAGTGTTGGAAGGATTTCCGATCTGAAATTGGTTTGCATTTCAAAATACTGATTTTAAAAAATTGTTGGTTTTTTTCTGTTGCTTTTCTAGCTCAACTAGTTAATTTGGTTGCAAGATGCAAATGTATTTTGCAGGCTTCAGTGCTATGGCAGATAGCTTTCTTAGAGACCTTCTGATTGAAGGGAAGTGCTGAGACACATGTTTTAAGGGTGGAAGTCCCTTGCTTTCAGAGCTCCACAATTATTTTGATATATTCTAACCAGTTCTGATGTGATAAGCTTTAATATGCACTAACAAGCCTTCTTTTGCTATTGAAATATGGTGCTAAATAAGTAAATCCTCTCATTTCGGAGATACAAATCATTTATAAGTTAAATTTACTCACTCACAGCAAACAAGATTGATAAAGATGAATTACGCTGGTCTTGGGAAAATAATGTCATATTTTTTTTCTTCCCAGTCATGCCATAATGCAGGAGAAAGAAACACTGTAAAAAAACTTGCTTCATTATTATATATGCTACTCGTCATTCTGATTTTCATTCTATTCGTTGAATTTTTTGGTATAACATACCAGGAGGACATGGCTGACAGCAATATGCATGCTCACGAAGCTGGCCTTCAGGGCACTCAGCCTCCCTTTCGGTAATATTCTTACTCAATTTCAGCATCTCAGAGTCGATTTCAGTCACTTGGGCATTATCACCTTTAGACGATGGTCCAGCCATGGAGGCAAATATCTGTGAAAGGAATGCATGAAGAGAATTTGATTGACTTCTGTTCTAAGCAACTTAGTAAAGACATGTGTCAGCTGCCCCCAAATGGCTGTATTTTATTTGCCACGCACAGGCAACATCAACTGACTTGCCTTCTGCTGACTTGCCTCCAAAAAAGCAGCAGATCAGCTGCATGACAGTGCAGACCTCAGGTTCTCCACACTACCTGAGAAACAGACGGTAGGAGCCCGAGCCCTCGGCTCAAAAGGGAACACGACTCCCACTTTCCAGCCCTGTGACGGGGGTCGGGGGAAGGTCACTTAAATTCTCCATCTGTTGTCTGTAAAGTGGAAGCAACCTCTTCTTCATAGGTTTGTTGTGATCATTGAATAACACACTTAAAGCTCTTAGCACAACTCCTGGTGTGTAATAAACAGGTGCCCAGTTAGCAGTATTATTAATTATTATCATTGTTATTATCATGAAGTTCCAGTGAGGGACAACATAGCAGGGTAGGAAAAAGCATGAAATTTCACAATGACCATGGTTTGAATCCCAGCTCTGCTGCCAACACTGACTTTAGGCAAGTTTTACAGCCTCACTGACCCTCAGTTCCCTGATCTGTAAGTGACAGCAGTCCTTTCTGTCTTGAAGGGTTATCGTGAGGATAAAAAGTAATAATCTCTCCCAAACCTGGTACTTAGCTGATAGCATGTTTTTGTTTCTTCCCTTTCAATGCACAGCCACAGAATCTACAGTTTTGATGAAATCCTTCTTGGTTATCCAGCCATCCAATACACTCAATAGGATTTTCTTCACTTTTAGTCAGGAAAAAACGAACTTCTCTGAATAGAGAACTAATCTTTAATCTATTATTGGTTCCCTTTTTTCTGGAGGCGAAAGCCCATAGGTCTCAATGACATTGTGTCAAATTTATCTTAGTTATAGACTTGAGTTCCATAGGAAAATCAGCCCCCTAAGTGTACAGAAGCATTTGAGGGTAATGTCTGTTTGATCTTTCTCTCAGTTTTCTTAAGCATTTATTGTTTGGTCTCTCTAAACATAAATTCAAATAGTCTTTCATCTTACGTAGAATATGTAAAAATTTAAACTACTAGCTCTGAGGATTTTTTTCTCAAGGTCATTTGTCATAGTTTTCATGGCATATGTTATTTTTTTTACTTTATGGTATAGTAATAACACTGGCATCTTCTGGGTCAAGGGAACTAAATACTCTACATGTATAAATCGCTGCCACCGGAGTCCCCACCTCTGCCCTTTTAGCCCTTCCCCCTTTGCCACCAAAGCCTGTACCCCCTCTAGGGCACAAGATGCCATCAAACCTCCAAGGAAGCAGGGATGAAGGAAATGTGGCTGCCATCTTTTCCTCCTGAGATGGATGTATTTAAAAATGCATTTCTAACATCCAGACTTCCAGGAGGGAAAATGACACCAAAACACCAAGAGAACACCGAACTTGTCCAGGGTCACTCGTGAGCAGAAGGTAGAAAGCTAAGACTTGCCGAAGTCTCCTGACTTCGTCCTGTTACAGTGTTCCTTCTCCTCCACCCAAGAGACAAGTGAACTCACCATAAAGTACAGCTTACGTTCTCTATACAAACAAGTCTATGTAGAGAACAACTGGCACTGGTACACAGATCAGAGGAAATATGCCTAAATATGCTGACTTCACCATCAACTACTGCCTCTTCAATCCAACAGACATTTCTTGGCACTTAACTATGTGCCAGGTTCTGTGAATACAAAGATGAGTAACGTTGATTGTAATTGAAAATGAATGTTAAGTTTCCAAAAGCAGATTTCCACATGGGAGTGTGATTTGTAATATATTAATCATTGGGGATTTTTTAACATTATATTTGTACAACTCTCACTTTTTTTATTGAATTATAGTTTTTTTACAATGTTGTGTTAGTTTCTGGTATATAGCATAGTGATTCAGTTATACATATGTATATTCTTTTTCATATTCTTCTTATTATGGATTATTACCAGATGACTCACTTTTAAAAATTTGAATCTATGATCTTTTTCTAAGACATAATAAGTAGCTTTGCACAAAAAAATATTTTTTAGCATAAATTTCTGTTTTCAGGATGACAGTTTCCACTTTTACTTTCTCTACAGAAGGTCATCCTGTCATCCTGTTCATATTTGTCCCTCTTCTAGATCAGAGAATCAATAGCTAAGGAACAGTAACTGAAGTGGGCAGTTTAGGAAATAATCATGTGGTTGTAATCATACCAAAGGGTTAGTTGCTAAGATGGGAAGGGCTTTCAGATGAAAATCATTCACCTTTTAGGATCCTTTAATCCATAACTAACTTTGTTCTATTTGACAGTCAGGGATCAAATATACTAACCATGTAACATTCCAGACATTGCCTGCACGTGAAAATTCTTGAATGAACGTAAAAATCTCTCTGTTGCCGAAGAGATCAGTAAGTCCTGTTTGCAACAGATAATGGAAAACTGAATCTAAGCAACCAGACTGAGTAGGAGCAATTCCTTTCTGCGATCAGCCACCTCCATTGCTGTGAAGAGGGGGTTAACAGTGAGATATCACTTGTTCTCCTTCCAGTTCAATTCTGGTTTCTCACCCAAAACTAAAGAAAATGACAGAGTTAAACTCAAAGAGTCTTACAGTGATTGGGCTAGCCAAAACTGACATGTCAAAGGCACTCAAAGTTGATACCGCATTGTGTGTGTGCGTATGTGTGTGAGTGTGTGTGTGTGTGTCCCCTGCAGCTATGGAGCCCATCCTCCCTGGGATGCTAATCTCCAACATTCATGCGACAAATTATAAGCAGGAACCACAATTCCTGGTTGAAAGAACCCAGTGTTCAGAGAGGCAGCACATTTTGCTTTTTTAAAGATTTTAATTAAAAAAATTTTTTTTTACATTTTTGAATTGTTACATTAGTGCTATTTCTAAAAAAAACCTGTGCACATAGTCAATCTTCCGGAGCTGTCTAAAAGAAATGTACTTTCCAATTCATCTTGTTTTAGTTTTGAGGTTCTGACTGGAAATCAAAACCTACTGTCCAGAAGGCATTCAGAATTTGAGACCCGTGAATCCTGGAGCAGAGCAGTGAAAGACACAAGGATCACTGGCCCTGAAGCAGATACCAACACCACCTCATCTCACATTTGATCACACCTGTTTCAGCGGTGAATTTCTGGGAACATTTCCTACTTAGTTCAGCATCGAAGAATTATGTCAAGTATGAAAAAAAGAAAAATGGGTCTGCAGAGCAGGTTGTAACTGTTAACATGATGTGATGTAAGCTGCTTGTATTTTTTTAAGTTTTTGCATTAGCTCAAGCTTGCAGTATGCAAAGATTTAACCCAAACTTTCCAGGCAGAAACTGGGGTGTTTTTGACTGTGACAAGGCAGGAAACCCACAAAGAACAAAGTGATCAGAATGCTCAAAACATTTTTTTTCAAAAAAGCAGAAAAGGCCAAAAAACGAGTTAAATCAAAGATCTGAAATGTGGATAAATTAAACCAAACGGGGGAAAAAGAGGAATAAGATTAATTTTAAATCTCCATCATAATTAATATTAAAAACTCACAGAGACCTCAGTTTTATATTCAGCTGGGAACAATATTAACTAAAACATTTATGAGTTATTTAAATAAGCAAGTACTTTGCTGAGTACCTACTATGTGCCAGACAGATGCTTGGGAACAGAGCAGTAAACAGATGAAGACTCAGCTCTCACAGAGTTTATATGTGAATGATGTATATTAGTCGGGGTTCTCCAGAGAAAAGGACCAACAGTGAGTGGGTGTGTTGTGTATATATATATGTGTGTGTGTATATACGTGTGTGTGTATATATATGTGTATATGTGGAGAGAGAGATTAATTCACTCTAAGGAATTGGCTCACACAACTACAAAGGCTTGGCAAGTCCAAAATCTTGCTGATGGGGTAGACCAGTAGTCTGGGGAGTCAGGGACGAGTTGCAGTTCAAGTCCAAAGGCAGTTTGCAGGCAGATGAGCTTCTTCCTTGGGGGACTTCAGCCTTTATTCTATGAAGGCCTTCAGTTGATTGAATGAGGCCCATTCACATTATGGAGAGCATCTAATTTACTCAAAGTCTATCCATTTAAATGTTCAACTCATCCAAAACAAACAAACACAACCTTCACAGAAACATCCAGAATCATGTTTGAGCAACTATCTGGGTGCCATGGTCCAGTCATGTTGACACATATGATTAAGCATCACATGGACAGAAGTGATGATGAGACAGAGAAAAAGGCAATATGTCAAGGAGGAATTAATGCTATTTAAAAGAATAAAGCAAGCTTAGGGGCATGGAGTTTGAGGGGTGAGGCAGTGCTGCTTTATAAAGAGTGGTCTGGGAAGGCCACTGAATAAGACGGCATTTGGGCAGTGACCTGATGCAAGCTGGATGACTATCCCGGAAGGGCTTTCCAGATGGGTCACACCCAGGGGAACTTGGCTTTGCCAAAATGGGGAAGTACCTGAGGTCCTCAGTAAAAACATCACTAGCAGCTAGCTGTTAAGAGAAATAAGATCAATATTTCCTGAAGAACACAAGTAATTAACATTCTGACTATTGAAGCCATTGTGGGATCACATAGCCAATCATAACCACAGAAACTGCAAGCTCGTAGAATTCTGGAGCATCAAAGCAGAAAGGACCATATGAGCATCTGCTCAGCTTCAATATAGATCTTAAAAATGGACCTCCTTGGGTCTTTCATTATCCACAGAATTTTTTTAAATTGAACTATAGTTGATTTACAATGTTGTGTTAATTTCTGGTGTACAGCATAGTGACTGAGTTATATATATTCTTTTTCATGGTCTTTCCCACTATAGCTTATTGCAAGGTAATGAATATAGTTATAGAAAACAAACTTACAGTTACCAAAGGGGAAAGGAGAGGAGGGCTAAATGAAGAGTTTGGGATTAGCAGATACCAACTACTATATATAAAATAGATAAACTACAAGATCTTACTGCATATCTACAGGATTTTAATATTTCCTGAAAATCAGAAATTTGCTTTTTTCTCTCCTTCTGAATCATTCATGAAAATGTTAAGTAAGAAAACCAAGCCCTAGAGTCGTTTGCCCATCCTCCCATGGCATTTGCCTGGCTTATCACCTCATGGTCGTCACAATAAACCCGCGCGTCAGGAATTACTGCTGTCTTGCCTTATAGCTGAGGAAGCAGAGCAGAGAGCATGTCAAATGGCTTGTCCCATAGCCCATAGGTAGGGCTGGCTAAGGGAGGACTCAGCACATCCGGCCGAAGTCTGGGCTCAGTTTCAGGTTTATCAATTAGTTTCCTAGTTAACTATCTCCATTTAGGCACGCAAACAACTCAATTTGTTTTCAGACAATTGTTGGCAAGGCGCTTCAGTGCTAATTATACAATGAACCTTCAAAACAAATGCATGTTGAGGGTGGAGGGAGTCTGGTAGGAATTTTCTGAAAGCCAGAAGTCAGTCTTGAGCCCTCTGGTCTGAGAAAGCTGCAGCTGGACTGTCCCGGCTGGGGTTCTGGCTGGAAGGGAAATTTCTCAGCCCTGGTCTTGAGAAGAAGGGGAGTTTAGGTTTCCCTTCCCCCAATGTGGGTGCTGAGTTTCTGATTACAGCCACAATACCCACTGGGAGTGCAGTCTCCTGCAGCGGTGGGGATTTGCCGACCACAAATCCTGGGAACCAGAAGTCTTCCTGTTCTGGAATCTTTATATTTGCTCTCTTTGAAACTCTCAGAAACAGGGTGACATGAGATTCTGTCCCTTGTATCAGATGATGAGAAACTGAAAAGAATGGTTGGATTTTTATTAATTATCTGCGTCCGTGATGAATCACTTTTCATAGCCAACCTGGTTACTACATAGAAGAAATGAAGCAGAAGAGGCCAGAAATATCTCCATATTTGGAGATAGGGCCTTTAAAGGGGAAATTAGTTAAAAGAGGTCCCTGGGTGGGCCCTAATCCCAATGGCTGGTGTTCCTATAAGAAGAGGAAATTAGGATACACAGAGACAGAGGGAAGACGATGTGAAGACACAAAGAGAAGGCCATTTACAAGTCAAGGAGAGAGGCGTGGAGTGGACCGTTCCCTCAGTATCCTCAGAAGGAACCAAACTTGCTGACATCTTGATCTCAGACTTCTAGCCTCCAGAAGAGAGAAAATAAATTTCTGTTTTTAAGCCACACAGTGTGTGGTACTTTGTTACCACAACCACAGGAAACTAATACAGGCCCAAAACACTGTCTGCTGATTTCCTCAGATCCTGGATTTGAGGGAGGTCAGGGGTGCATACACACTGGGGAAATCCCTTGCCGCTGAGCACAAGGATTTCCCACCCTGAACTATCACTGAGCTAAACAGACAAGAGATTTTAAATGGTCTTCTGAACCGGCATCACCAGTGACCAACAGGAGTCTGAACTTCTTCCCAGCCTTCCAGGCCCCACTGGGGACTGAAATCTCACTGTCCTCTACTGCCCGGGACACAACTAGAGGGACAGACTGGTTCTTTTCAGAGTTACTTTCCAACTCTTTAGGAAAAAGAAATTCTAAAGAGACCATCAACAGTCCACCATTTCTGGCTGCATAATGCATCTCTAATATATTTGTGTAAAAAGGAAGGAGATAGTAATGGCATACGTAATGGCAGGTACGTTACTGAAAAACTGAAATAAAAGTAAATAAAATAAAATTTTCTCCATGAAAGAGATAAGTGAACGTTCCATTCATTCTTATTTTTTTGTTCCAAACTTGTAAATAAAAATACACAAGGTAATCTTATTCCGGCAATGTCTTCTTTTTTTCTTAAGGCCAGTTTCTGGGAAGATCAGAAGAGAGATAGTTGAGGTAATGGGAGTAAGTGACTGGTTAGACCCCTGACTGAATCCAGCAATATGTAAAATAAAATGAGGGTCTGTTTCTGTTTTGTAAGTAAGTTCATTTGTGTGTGTGTGTGTGTGTGTGTGTTTTTTTTAGATTCCACAAATGAGTCATATCATATGGTATGTTTCTTTCTCACAGACACAGAAAACAAACTGATGGCTACTAGTGGGGGAAGAGGGTGGGAAGGGATAAATTGGGAGTTCTAGATTTGCCGATACCAACTATTATACATAAAATAGATAAACAACAAGTTTATACTGTATAGCACAGGAAACTATATTCAATATCTTGTAGTAACTTACGGTGAAAAAGAATATGAAAACGAATATATGTATGTTCATGTATGACTGAAGTGTTGTGCTGTACACCAGAAATTGGCACAGCATTGTAAAATAACTATACTTCAATAAAAATAGTTTTTAAAAAAGGAAAAAAAATAAAATGAGGGAACTAGAGAATTCCATCTGGGGTTAGGTTTGGATTTTAGTGCTAGAGTTAGAAAAATAGTTCTCAAAACCCTGAAAGACATCAGAATCATGCAGGGATGCATTAAAAATAAAAAATGTTTTGATCTCAACACAAACATAAAGAATCAGGATCTCTGAGAATGGGGCCCTCCTTATGATTCTCTTCTGCCCTGGTTATTTCGACGCTCACCCCAGCTGAAGACCAGCTAGGCTGAAGGAAGCAGAATCTGGGGTTAGCAAGCTACTACATTTACATGTGAGAAGATAAAAACGTTACAGACTAACTGCATCTGTGCTCTGCACATGAAAATCCAAATCTGACTTTTCAGGGAGAAATAATGACCCTTCCCAAAATGAGCCTGAAAAAAAGAGAAATCATCTTTGGTGGAGGAAATGGGTAGTGGAAGGGCTACCAAGCTGTAGACTAAAACCCTAGAGTTCTTAAATGCCCTGAGGGATTGCAGGGGTAACACAGGAGTAAAGCATCTAGGTGGAATAGTCAACAAAGTGTAGGAGGGGCTGGTCAAAATGGAGAGGTCCCCTGGACCAAAGGGGCAGCTATCTGATCCAGGCAAGTGGGGGCCAGGTGGCATGTGGGCTCAGATCTTCCATTTTTCAAGAGAGACCAAAATCCTCCAACATTTAAGTAGTGGCAGCTAATATTAAAAATACATACATGCAGAGAAGATATAGCTCAGTGGTAGAGCACATGCTTAGCGTGCACAAGGCCCTGGATTCAATCCCCAGTACCTCCATTAAATACATACATATATACATACATATATAATCTGAATTACCCCCCAGCCCCCCAAAATACTTGCCTACATACATACTGTATATGTCAGTACGATTCAAGGTAAACAAAACATAGTCTGGGGCAGTATAGGCCCAATTTTTAAACTCAGGCCTAAATCTATTCAGACATGCATGTGAAAAAAAAACAGCAGCCTACCAGAAACAAGGATCCTTTTGTGAGGATGGCTAAAAACAAAAGCTCAGTCCTTGGCAGGGGCAAGTGCCTTTCTCCACAAGTTCTCTGAGTTCTTTTTCTCTCTCTCTCATTCTCTTCCCTCTCTTTTTCCCCAGATCTCTGACCTTAGAAATCCAAAGCATTGGGAGGAGGGTATAGCTCAGTGGTAGAGTGCATGCTTAGCACACACAAGGTCCTGGGTTCATTCCCCAGTACTGCCATTAAAAATAAGTAAACCTAATTACCTACCCCCCCCAAAAAAAACCAAAATAAATAAATAACATGAAATTTAAAAAAAAAAGAAATCAAAAGCACTGATGTTTCTCACACCTCACTTCTTTATGGCCTCCCAGAGCACAGAGGTGAATAAGTCTTATGCATCCTTTGACTAAAGTCATTAATGACTCCGAAGCAAAGTTTACTCTAATTTTCCAAGTTATTCCCGGCTCACAGCTTAACAAAACCTATATACAGTAGGCTTGCTTGCCTTGCTGGGCAGAGTACATCTGCCAATTGAATTTGTAGTCAGATTTGCTAATTTACAAGACTGGCCTTACTCAAAATGCACAATTTCATGCAAAAGTCACTTTCATCCCCCACTTGGCTGTGGGGCCAGGTGTCCAAAAGAGCAATGGTTGCTCTTTCTAAATACCCAGAGATGGGGATGGCTCGGTTGCACAAAAACTCATTTCAAAGTGGGATCAAAGGGAGAACTAGCCCATTTCCTTCCAGGGAAGGTGAAGTTGATAATCTTGCAGTCATCAGCTTTCTAATTTGGGCTTTGCTACTCATACTCTCACTTCAAAGAAAACAAAAGTAGGCGAGTACACTTGAATTATTTGTTCCTGTTCAAGACTGAAATGAAGATACCTAATGATGTCAGGAGTCCAGCTACATTAAAAGCTAAAAATATTTTATTTTATTTCATTTCGTTTATTTATTCAGTTTACTTCTCTCATTTTAAAACTAGGATCTTCCAGATAATGAAAATGGGCTTACTAGGTAGTTAAATGCTGTTTTCCCACTTTTGCAAATAGATGCACACATATTTAGCAAAAAGAAAACAATACAATAAATTAAGGTACTTACAGTGGTCTTACAAATAATTTTTGGCATAAGATATATATGTTATTATCTTTATATTATTATTATTTTTCATCATAAGTAAATAATTTTTCAGTACCTGTTGTGAAGCATGTGCTCATTTAAGGGACTTTTGGAACCCACGATAATTTACCAAAAGGTATTTAACTCACTAGGGGTTTTTACTAGGGGATTTCCTTATTCAGGTTTTTAATCATCTCTTAGAAAATGATCATTCTGTCCAGTCGGCAGCTGTGGTATAATGATCTGCTTCCCTAAAGCATGCTAGTAGCCTTCAGAGAGATGCCTTTGAAATACTGACACCTCCACTATTAAGAACTATTCTGAAGTGAATTATTTGTCTAGTGTCCCAAAGAAACCTACTTAGAGAAAACATCCAAATGTTCTTTGCTTTTATTTCATATTTTCCCTTCTCTAAACTCACTGCAAGAATAAACAGTTCTTTTTCTAAATTAAACTTGAATTTGCCACTAAGGGTGATAATTGTATTAGGGAGATGGACAATAGAAGATTTTTCATTCATCTGATTGTAGCTAGTTGTGGAGACCCCGAGGATTTCTATATACCAATTTTATTTTTGCCTCCCAATCTTGCCATCGTTTATAAATTTGTGTTTTTCCATCCTGATTGTTAATGTTTTAAATTACATTTCATAATTTTATTTTATTCATAAGACTTTTCAAGTCCTTTGTGATATAACGACAACTTGTTAAAAACAAAAAAACAGAAACACTGCAACCTAGTTCATGTTTCTTAGGCTGGTTTAAGGAAACTTATTGAATTGTAAATTTAACAACTGTTCTTTACTTTCTCCCTGAAACTCTTCTGTATGATTACTTACAAATACACTGGCTCCTTTTTCAACTGCCCTCTCCTTTCCCTCAACTATGATTTTGAGAACCGCTCTGAGAAATAAAGAAGAAAATGGCTACCTAGTCATTACCTAACCATAGGCCTAGACAGTACAAGACAAGGCTGTAAGGACCATGTGCTATGAAAAGCAGCAGCAGGCGCGCTCACAGCTACTTCTCACACATATTTCTGAAGGAAGTTTGACTCTTTTTCCGTATCCTTTAGATGTTTGTGAATTGCTTTGGGATTTCAAACTTAACCTATTTTTGGTGCCATGCAAATGACACCCAGAAACTAGGGGAGAAAAAAACGAATTCCAAGAGGGAAGAAAGAAGCAAAGAGAAGCAAAGAGGTAAAGGATGAGATATTTGCTGGCTGTAGATCACGTTAGAGACAAGAGAACTAGAGGAAGAGAGGCAAATAGAAAATAGTAGCTACTTCCCATCTACTTCCAGCCCACTGACATGATTAAACCACATTTGCCTCTGGGTTCTATATCACTAGCACTCCTGCCTCTGTTTTATTTATTATTGCAACTAGTGAGTAAGCATTATTAAGTGCAAAGTCATAAAAGCAATCATTTTCTGGAGACACACAAGGTGACGTAACGATGTGGAAACTTCTTCAAGAATAGAGGCATGGTGGGGGGAAGGTGTAGCTCAAGTGGTAGAGCTCATGCTTAGCATGCGTAAGGTCGTGGGTTCAATCCTCAGTACCTCCATTAAAATAAACCTAATTACTGCCACCCCAATCTCAGAAAGAGAAAAAGAACATAAGATAATTTTTAAAAAATAAAATATTAAAAAAAAAAATAAGAGGCATGATGTTGGGCCAGAGATGGGTGCAAGGCAGGATTCTGTGTAACTAAATTTAAGGGTCATATTAGAAAAGAGATATAGAGAATATACTATAAAATGTAAATGGTGGTTATCTAGGTGATAGGGTTATGTCAGATATTTACACGTCTGTACTGATAAATTTTATTTAACCTTTAATTTCTTAGGTCATATATCATGTATAGCAATAATAAACAAATTATGGTAAGCATATATTATAGATACTATAATATATATAATAAGTAAATGTATGTATATATATGCATATATATGTATGAATATGTGTACATTCTTTTGGAAAAGCTGAGATTCCTTGATGCTTTAAACATGCACATCAGGTAAAAATCCTATGGTATAAAAGTTAATGAGTAGCTCTGAGCTTTGACAATTTTGCTACACTTACTAATACTTTTGTCCCAAAACTAAGAGGGATTCTCAAATCAACCAACACTGTAATAAGGCAGTGGTTAATTATAAGGAAGAGAAGAGTGTGGCTGTATACATGTTCTCAACTTCGAATCTGAAATTTTCTCTAAGGAAATTTCTAAAGGAGCCCAAATAGTGTACATTACTTCTGAAGGAACCAGGGAGAATTACTTAAGCTTCCTGAACCCCATTTCGCCAGCTGTAAAATGGAGAGGAGAACGTCTTCCTTACTGCGCAGCAAAACTGACTGAGATCACATCTGTAAACGCTCCTACTGTAGTACGTGGTCCTTTGGTGGGGCCCGACAAAATAAGAATCCATTGAATTTCAGAGAATTCGGAACTCAAATGAACCTCTCGATGCCAAGTGTCTGCGATTAGCCATCATCAAGCTGGCATTTCTGAGACAGACTCTCCAAAAGAGGTGGCTGCTGCTTGGATTTGTAGGCCAAGGACAGGCTTCCTGGCGCGTGCGCGGTGGCAGCAGGTACCAACGCCAGAGCAGTGAGGCCAAGGTTCCCTCCTGCCCCGGAGTTCAGCAAGCGATGAAACGTTACAAGAAAAAAAAAAAAAAAAAAAAAGCCACACCTGAGATAGTGACTCACAGTCTTAGGAGAGGGGTTCCCGGAAGGGAAACAAAAGTTTCTTTTTCTGTGTCGTGATAAGAAGATAAACAAGTCTCTTCAGCTCTTCAGCCCTGAGACAAACTTTTCAAGAAAGAAACGGTGCAGTCCAAAGCCTCAGGTTTAATCACTGCCTCCGGGCTGATTTAGTCCCCAAATTTGGGAACTGTGGGAAAACTCGCATTATCAGTTCACAGAGAGCGCTGGTTCTCACCGTCCCGCGGCGCACACGGCCACCCGCACAGAAGCGGACCTTTGGCGTGACATGTAAGGACTTGTCCAGAAGATCCCCTCCTGTCGCCGGCCGGCCTCCCTATCCAGCGACCCCCAAACTTCCCAGGCCCCTGCCGGCCCCTCGCGCCCACCCCTCTCTACGCCTCTGACAGCGTCCCGGGGGATCATCCGGAGCTGTTCCTCCGGCCGTGTGGGGTCGCCGCTTCGCATCCAACCCCCAGAAAAGTGAGGTTCCCGGTTTCCTGAGACCCGGCCCTCAGGGGAAGTCCTAGCAGTCCCGGGAGCCCGGACGCCCACACGGGCATCCCCTCGCCGTGCCCGGAGCGCGTCCCTCACCCGTCCCACTGCACCAGTCCCCGGAGCGCAGCCGGGAGAGGCCCCTGCCCCGCAGGAGAGGACTCACCAGAAGCAGGAGGACCCAGATCCCGGACATGGCTGGGGAGCAATCGCCGAAGTGAAGGAGCCTCTCAAACAGCCAGCAGAGCCGGTCACACACTCGAGGAGAAGTGACAGCCCCGCCTGTCCCCTCCCTCCCCTCCAGCCAAGCCCAGGAGTGGGTTCCCTGCCAGGACCCGCCCCGGGGCGCTCGCGCAGTCACACAAGATCGCTTCCCTTTCTCCAGAAGCGTCTGTGAGCATCTGCGGGTGGCTCTTCCGGGAGACCCGAAAAGAGGCCTAAAGAAATGTCCCCGGGGCCGGGGCGGGGGATGGAGGGTGGTGGCGGAGGAAGCTTTTGGGGGAACGCCGAGGTGGGGGAGGGCGCCTTTGATTCAGCAAGTCGGCCTGTGCGCTGGGGGCGGGGTGTAGAGCGGGGAGCGGGGCAGGAGTCAGGGTTTGTTGCACAAATGGGCATTCCCCACTGGGGGCGTGTCCGCAGTCGGCTGGCATGCCGGGTTCAGGTGAGGACTCCGAGAGCCAGCTTGCTGTCCTTCCTGAACTCTTCAGCCGTTCAAACTGGGAAGGCTGGGGAGGACTGGAGTACAGAGCGCAGACGTCCTGCCAAGAGCGGGAGCCTTGGCTAACTGCTGGGAACCATCGGAGAAAACCGAGCCTTCACTCACCTCCGCCTGTCGTGGTGGCGACATGCGAGGCTCACCGGAGCCCCCGGAGAACAGGCTAACTCCTGTGACAAATCACACAGCTCCAGCTGTATTAGAAGTTCACGGTTACTTCCCCTCCTTTGATGGTCATTATTTCTTGGTTTCTTTTTTTTTTTTAAAGAGATTATCTTTAAACTTTTTTCTTAATTTTTTTTAAAGTAATACTTTAGTGCTTTGGTTAACAGCTCAAAGTCACTATTGTTTTGGAAAAGTTGATCTGTTTAGCGAGTTGTGCAAGAGTTTTGCAGAAGGGAAGTCTGTCAAATGACATCGTTAAAGAACATTATCCTGAAAGTAGTTTCTAGGCTGGGCACAAGTGAAGTCGTCAGTATTTCTTTGGGGTTCTCTGCTAAGCTCTGCACCTCACTCTGTTGCCCGTTTTCCTTCTAATTTGGCTTCATCCCATTAGGAACACTCTCCTTCCCCACCTGTTGCCTGGCTCATTTCTCATCCATCAGGCTTCCTCTTTGTGGACATTTTCTTCCAGTAGCCATTCCAGGCTCCTTGGTCTGGGTTAAGTCACCCTCCTGAATGCATTCACTCACCTTGTTTTGCCCTGCACACATGGCTCAGTCTTGTAGGTGTTGATAGGCCTGTCTCTGCTCCACCTCCCCGGAGATTGTTAGTGAGTACTGTGAAGAAGACCCTGACTGGCCAGTTTTGTACCTACAGTTCCCAGCACAAAGCAGACACAAAAAAATGTTGGAGGGGGTGGCGAAGGGGAAGATGGTACATGGGGACTCTGTATATTTTTGCAACTATTTTGCAAAATCTAAAACTATTCTGAAATTTTTAAAGTTTATTGAAATAAAAATATAAAAAGAAGGAAGGAAGGGAAGAAAGGGGCAGTAAGGGAGGGAGAGAGGAGAGAGAGAAAAAGAGAGCTAATAATCTATAATGAAAAAGAATATGAAAAAGATTATATATATATGAATCAATATGCTGTACAGCAGAAACTAACACAACATTGTAAATCGACCATATTTCAATAAAAAGAGAGAGAGGACAATTGACAAAATCAACATCTTCTTGAGAGTGAATTACAAAAGTGAATTACAACAACTATTACAAATGGCTTTTCCTTACTTAATATTTACCATTGTAGCCCAGTGAGGCAGGTGATGATTAAACTTACTTTCTAAATAAAGAATTGTAGCCAAAAAAGTTTAAGCAACATAGGCAATTTGGCTAGTTAATAAACAGCAGATTCAGGAATTAAACTTAAGCTATTCTTGCTCCTGAGGCCCTGCTCTTCCTAACCTCCCTCCACCAACCCCCAACACATACACCTCATTATCCTCAAATTCAATGAAATAGTAATAGGTACTTTGTGGGGAGAAATGTGTTTCATGATCAAATGATTTTAGAAAATTTTGGGTTAATTTAAACAGGTATCTTAATCCAAGACTTCTCAGAGCCTTTAATATGCTAATATGTGTTGTGAATGTCCAAGAGGGGGCTATGACATATATTGTTCCCTAGTCTTCTTTATCTTCTTTATGGTGTCCTTTGAAGAGCACCTATTGAATGAGCACCTTGTAAATGCTGCTGTTCTGAGGAAAGCAGTTCAGACATCTCTAAAGGTTATTTTTTATTTTAACAACACATACCTAAGGGCCTCCAAGCTTTCAAGAGCAAAGAAATACAATTTTAATAATAGAATTTCAAGCATTCTACCAGTTGTGGGCAATATTTTGGACAACCATCCTGATTTTACTCAAATCAAACATACAAGTTAATCTTGCTTCTTCTACTCCATGCCATCAAACATCTCATTCTGAATAACATTTAAAACATATCTACCTATTTGGGAAAATAAAAAAAAAAAAGCTGAGAGGAAAAAAACCCTCAATACCTTTTTACCATCAAGACTACTCTTAATCTTTCTCCTCATGGACCTGTTTCAAAAATTGTTGTCAACCAAGTTGCTTGTACTAAATAGCAACAAACTGATTTTAATCATCCCCACCTATAGTGCACCTTCATGATTGTTTATCCTACATCTTTTCTTCCTGGTAACAGCACTTCCAAGTTATCTTTGGAAAATTTTCTCCTCTGTCCTCTTCTTAGTTATTTGAGGTGTATGGCTGTATTAGTCAGGGTTCTCTAGAAAAACAAAACCAATAGGATGTCTATAGACATAGCTATAGACATTGAGATCTGTATAGCTAGATCTATCAATAGATCTGTGTATATATAGAGAGAAAGACGTATGTTAAGGAATTGGTTTGTGTGGTTATGCAAGTGGCAAGTGCAAAATCTGCAGGGTAGGCTAGCAGGCTGGAGACCCAGGGAAGAATTGCTGTTCACACCCGAAGGCCATCTGCTGGTAGAACTCTCTCTCTCTCAAGAGAGGTCATCTCTTTTCTTAAGGCCTTCAACTGATTGGATGAGGCCCACCCACATTATGGAGGGCAACTGCTTTACTCAAAGTCTACTGATATAAATATTAATCTCACCCAAAAAACACACTGAGAAACATCTAGAATAGTACCAAATGTTGGGTACTATGACCTAGTCGAGTTGACGCATAGAATGTTAACCATCACAGTGGCATATAGACACCAATCCAGGGCCTGTATTGTATTGGAGGGAAAGAGGGGGACAGGATTGCCACTTGGTTAAGGCAACCAGCACATCATGTTCTGTTGTGAGTTTTGCTGGAAACAGTGGGACACAGCTGTTCTATTTCTCTGCTGCATTTGAAGTGGGTTTATGTGAGGCGTGGAATAATGTGGTTGTGACTAGAGCTTGTGTACCGGCCAGAGCTGAAGGCAGAGTCCACCCACGCGGGGAGGAAACCATGCTGAGAGGTGGAGCCCGGTATTGTCAAGTGAGTCCTGGATTGATTTAGTCCTGAAATCGAAACCTAGACTACCGACAGTTACCCAACTCAATAAATTCTTTATGTTGGTTTAAGCCAGAGACTTAACAACTAAAATAATCTTAACTAATATGTCATCAGAGATTATAATCAGCATCAGAAATTCTGTGTTATCAAAATTAGTCCTTACAAATTGACCGTTAATAGTTTTAGGCGCAAGTAAGGATAATCACCTAAACCGGCCTTGTAGAGATGGCCAAAGATCTAGGGACATCACTTCTAGCAAAGAATTTTTCTGTCACTAGAGGGCAGCAGGCACCAACCACATCAGCCAAGTGACAGAAGGAACTGGAATACTGTTTCTATGTCCATTAATAGAACTGGAAGCAAGAGGAGGGAGAGCTTTGATCTGAGTGGATAATCAGAGAACCTGATCTTATAAGATATTTTCATCTCCATGAGAACATCTTATTTCTTACAGGGTTAAAGAAATGATGTAGACAAAACACCTAGCACACTCAAATCATAGTTACTACCTTGGCACTGCTCTTCCTAAATGAAGTGCCTTCACAGGACAGGCTGCTAATTGGGGGTCACAGTTCTAGTGGAAAGAAAGACAAGTTTAGTAGCTTACAACAGCTTTCCTGGACTTCTTCCTGTATGAGTGTGTTCACGTACCTGTGCGTGCAGCCCAACGAAAAGTGCTTGCAGCCTGGCTGACCGGGGCTGGAAAGCTTGGCCACTGGGATGTGGAGCAAGTTATTCAGTCTCCCAATTTCTTCCACTTTGAAAACTGGTATACTAACCCACCTCTTGAGCAAGAACTGGAAAAAGACAATGGATTAAAGAACATTTAGACTTTAGTGGCTAGGTCTCAGAGAACATCCTGGACAGCAGGTAGTTGGAGAAAACAGCCCTGATTTTATAATCCAGTTGGGCACTCCCCCGCTGAGTGCCCAGAAAGCACAGATATTCTATGAACCCACACATGAAAAGTGGACCCACCCCCGGGTGTTCAGAACCAACACATGAAAAGGTCAGGACCACTTTTCAAGAAGTGCTAATCTGGGGCAGATAAGACTTACGGCCCAGCTTAAGGCAATGTTTCTTAAGCTTCAGTCTACCTTTTGCCATTTCGGTGGTCCATTTATACTTTCATTTAAAAAATATATATTTTTTAAGTCAACTTACTTTGTTTCTTAAGTAATTTATTTTTAAAATAAAACATTACATTATAACCATAAATGGAAAAATCAGCATTCCTTACCAAAGATAGAAGGAATCCATAAAAATAAATATACAGCTATGGAACCAAAATATTTGCCTGCATACCACTAAAAAATGTTCCCCAAACCAGAAAGGTTGACTTAAGACATGGAAGTCTCTATGCTTTAGCCTTCCTCTCTGACCCTAAATGATCGCCAGTGAAAAGATCAGCACACTTGGACCTCAGGCCCTCCCCAGGAGAGTGGGAGAGAGGTGATGTCAAGAGCAAGAGATACCAGAGCAGCATGGAGTGAGGGGCAGCCACTTCCTCTTAAGCCCCGTTGAGTGCTAGAGGAATGCAAATGGGGGGGACCTTCTGCCAGGGCACCAGACTTCCCTGTTTAGAACAGGCAGAGTGACAGCTCAAGGGAGATGATGGATAGGGAAGAGGAGAGGGCTGCAGTGAATCCTGCAGTTAGAGAGAGAATGTGGAGGGGAGAGGGGAGGGTACCGGGAGGCTAATTTAGAGCCCAGAGTGCTTGGACACAAGGGCGATGTAGATGGTTTCCTGCAGAAGGTGGCCTTAGTCAACTAATACAGAACAGTGAGGACAGCCCCATGGATTTCAATCGTAGCTCAGTTACTTCACTAGCTGTGAGAAGCTTTGTGTATGATTTAACCTCTCTCAGCCTCAATTTTCTCACTTGCCAAACAGAAGCCCTTTCAGCAATACAGTTTGCCAGGGAGGTGGTCTGGCATTTTATACTTTAATTTTAATTTTTGCAAAGTGCAAATGGTCCTCTGAAGACCATGTGAATCACCAGCACCTTTTATAGGTGACAGTTTTTGTGGGCTCGAGCCCAAGGTGCTCTTTCAGTTATGGGTACCCCTCTCTTTCTCCTCTAGGTTAGAGGGTATAAGCATTTCCTGCAGCCCATCACCGTGGCTTCTCCACAGAGAAAATAGCATATTTTAAACATTCTGGGAAAGAACTAAACAGAAATCATTGGCTCAGGCTGTTTGTTTGCATAATCATCCATTGTTGCCTCTGATCAAGTCCAAAGGTGAAAGGATGTCTCTCCCTCTCTTCATAGGTGTCTTGACCACTTAGAAAGGCTCAAAGGGTTCATGAGGAACTAAATGCAAACTGCATGCCCAGTTTGTGCTATGTCTGTGGTTCACTTGCTGGTTCAGTTCCACCAAAGTGGTGGAACTGAATGGGTCTTGACAAAGAACAAAGATCTTAGTAACTTGCTTTCTGGTGTGCCTCAGCGATTATTATAAAGTGATTCAAAACCATAATGAGAAATGCCCCAAAAGGGAGGGTGTCAAGGATTTATGATTTTAAATTGTTTTAAGTTTCTAAGCATCTCCTCCTCCTATATACACACCGCCTCTAGGAAGGATGGTTCTCTAGAAGACTGGAAGTAGGTATGAGTCTGCTGGTTTGGAGAGGCTGTGACTGAGCAAAACTGCCTCATACAGGAGAGTGGTGGGAGATTTCGAGTAGGGGTGAGGGTCTTGGGGTGGGGTAGGGTTGGGTTGAGGCAGGAGCCAGGGGGTGATGTCAATGTGGGGTCAGGAGGAACAATTTAGGAAAAGACTTGTTTGATGGGATCTTTTTTCCCAAAGGAATGCTCTGCATTGGGCCCTGTTTTGACAGGTCCTTTCTTTTTGTGGAGAATCACAATATGCTTATCTGGACTGCTTTTCTTGTGGAAGGGTGAAGGGGCCAAACAAAAGCATGGAGGAAGTGGACAGTGGACCCCAGAGATTTATGTACACTTAGAGCAAGACCTGTCAGAGCTCAAGAGAGGCCTGGCTCAGAGAACTTGGACCACATCTGCCTTTGGAGGTTCTCACAGCACATTAAATAAAGCCAAACAAAAACCAACACAAATATCAAAATGGGTTGACAAAAACTGTGGAATGTCTTAAGTTTTCTGATTTGGCAGATTGATGCTTTTAATACTTAAAACTTCAGTGCAGAATCTCATTGGGCACTGGTGTCAAGAATGTGTATTTGAGGCCCTTCTTGGATGTGAGGGCTGGGCCATTGTTGCCTCTGAGCTACACTCTCAGAATCTTAGGGTAAGAGAGACCTTTGAGACCACCAGATTAACACCCCTACTTTATTCGAGACTCTGCTTTATGACAGCTCTGGGCTTAGCTGGAATCCTGCCAGCACTGAGTCCAACTGTTACCAAGTCCAAACTCATTCTGCTTGCTGCATGACAGGCCAATAAATCAGGAGACAATGTGTTCAGACAAGGAATAACGACTTTATCCAGAAAGACAGCAAACCTAGAAGATGGCAGACTAATGTCCTGAAGAACTAGATTCCCCTAGTCAGAATTTAGGCTCCTTTTATACTAAAAAAGGGAAGGGGATGTGCTTGGTTGGTACAAACTTCTTGGTGTCAGAATCCTTTGATCTTGGAGCTGTCCATGTAGGTCAGGTCATGATGTTCCTGTAAACCTCCAAGGAGACAAATGTTATTCTCTGTTCTGCAACTTTTTATCTCCCTATGAATGGAAAAGTGTTGTACCCCTAGAGGTCAGAGCCTTGAGAATGAGCTGTCCTGTATACTTTGACAAAAGATGCAAAGCCAGCATGACTAAGCACAGGAAACGCACAGCAGCACAGGGCTAGCACTCAAGGGACAGATCTAATGTAGAGACGGATTTGTTCTTCCCTACTACATGACCATCTCCCAACTCCCAGGGCACTTCATTTTAGAACACTTTGCAATGGTAAGAAATTCTTCCTGACATTACAACTTCCGGTAGTTTAAGTGTTTGCTCAACACCCACTGTGCAAAAAACCCTACTTGTAAAAAAACCTGGAAGAGCCTTGTATAAAAACGGGTG
Source organism: Vicugna pacos (assembly GCF_048564905.1). Lineage (NCBI taxonomy): Eukaryota > Metazoa > Chordata > Mammalia > Artiodactyla > Camelidae > Vicugna > Vicugna pacos. The sequence continues at coordinate 67,995,361 of NC_132997.1, read as the reverse complement.
GAAGTGACTCTCCGCAAACCGAGGTTGCAAGAGGAATTTTTGCTGTCATTAAGTTTCCTGCAAGCTGTTCACACACCTGCATCTTAAGAGGTTTTCAAATCCAGGCAACAAGGATAAGGAGTCAACCTGACTCCCTGATCACAATAAAGTTGGGGAAAGTGGGACTTTTGCTGCAGCCTCCACATTAAGGAAAGACAAGAGGCAGGCATTCTCTCTCTGCTCACCTGACTTTGAAATCTCCTTGGAATTTCCAAGTCAGTCAAGGGGCATATCAAAAATCTTAAAAAATCTTTTTCAAATACATTTTAATTTAACCCTTAATATATATGTTGGGAAGAATTGTTGAAGGAGAAAGGGATTGTGGAAGCCAACAAAATGAAGGTATTATTAATAATAATGTCTAATAATATGAATTAGATTTAATAATAATATCTAATACTTAATAACTGATGTTTAACACAGACATTTGTGTGTTCTTTGCATTCCTATTAAGTCATCTAAGCCTTATAACTACACCATGGATTAGGTCCTGTTACCATCCCATTTCATAGACAAGAAACTTGTGGCAGCTTACCCGAAGTCATGAGGTTGTTAGGTGGCCGAGGTGAGCCTCCGAAGTCTGTGCTGAACCCATTTCCTCTTCAGACAAGTTAGATCATGGCCTTATGATCAAGATGTAAACTCTCTAAGGAAGTACAGAACCTGATTGTTTCGTTGTTCTGTTGAACACGTGGTTTCCTGTTGACTAATGTTGTACTTTCATCATCTTATTTCTTAAATTTCAGGCTTTATCTACTAAGACTTCATGACCTAAGGGAACTCTTTACTGCCCTGAGCAATTCTATCAAGTAAGAAATTTTGCTGTTTCTGTATCCTTTCTCCCCTTCCAAGAATCATAGCGCTTGTTCACGTAAATTGGATTGAAATGAAGACTGTAATGAGTAAGGCTGAGGGGCCAGAATGCCGCACTCCAACTGAGTGCCTTCCAAACCTTAATCTGGAGATAAATCACCTCGTGATACTATTGAAATTCAGATTCTGATTCAGTAGGTCCGGAGAGAAGAAGGAGATTCTGTATTTCTCATAAACTCCCATGGGATGTCGATGGCACATCTGGAAAGGACACTTGAGCTGGCAAGGTAGCCGGCTCAGGGAAACCACCCATCCATCCAGTCGTCTGATCTCAGTCAGATAAAAACAAGCTAACTCCAGTTTAACATTTTGGCCAGTTATATTATTATTTGAGTATCTCTTATGGTATTAGGTAGGAAAGGTAGGGAAATCAACAAACTAAATAATGTTATAATAAATGTATTTTCATCGAGTTTCCATATAGTGTATTATTATACTCCTCTGGCCACTTATTTTCGCTTAGCAGAAACAAGTCTGTCCCGACTACATAAATAAATCTTTCCTACCAAGTAAAGGGGGGGGGGACTTTGTTCATTTTCTATCACATTGAGCTTTTATTTCTGTGAACAGAAAGAAAACTGGCAAGAAGCCTGCAGATTCCTTCAGCCAATCAGAGTAATGTGACCATAAATGTCCATGAATTCCCCCCTCAGTGGATCTCTCCCTCTTTATTTCTGTCGTGGGGACATGTATCTTACAGTTCTGTGCCACATATTCTGCCTTTTATGTCTTACTTTCTCCTCAAAAAAAAAAAAAGCACAGTGAGATTGCTCATGTAAAAAATTTTTTTTAATGTTAAACTTAGTATACATGCAGCTTTTGATTACCTTTTAAGGATAATACCTAACACATTTAGAACACTTAATATGAGCCAAGTACTCTTCTAAGGGCTTCCTAAATATGTCATTTAATGCTCATAAAAATCCTGTGAGGTAGATCTTCTTATACCCATTCTATAGGTGAGGTAAGTTGAGGCCCCAAGTGGTTAAGCATCTTGCACTGGTCACACAACGAGTAAATTGCAGAGCTGGGATATGAATTGCTTCTTGCATTTAATGGTGCACTGCCCTCTTCCTGAGCCAACACATACTAGCTAATTGAGCATTTGCTCTGCGTCAGACCCTTTTACATATATTATCTCATTTAATTCTCAAACCCACATCTACAAGGAAAGACTAACTTTTCTTATTCACGCAAACAGGGGCCTTAATTAAGTCCCTGAGGCAAATAAGGGACTCCTGTCTGTGTGACTCTAAAGTCTGCTTTTTTTTTTGCACAATATCTCGATATCTCTCACCTTTTTAGTGAATGAGAGCTTTTGCCTCTTGCTTTTGTTTTTTCCCCACATAGGGCCAATATAAAGCCTTTGCATACATCAGAACACAGACTAGAATATATATTCTCTGGTGCTGGGGATCTTTCTGGACGGGTATAAAATACCTTGCCTAACTTTTTCCCACCCTTTTACCCCCTCACCTTTCCTCCCTCCCTCCCATTTCCCTCTTCCTGTGACATTGTGTCACCTCTGACCATCTACCTTTCTGTGGCCTCATTAACAAAGTAGACATTGGCTCGAATTGGAAAATGCCCCTCCCTTGCCTTCCCTCGCGGCTTCCCCATGCCCCGGGATTGCGTCTCTTCATTCTGCTTTCTTTTCCTTCAATACTAGTCTAGACTGCACGCAAAATAGAATTGACTATCTTCTTTCTATGTTGTGAGTATAGCGAAAGTCCGTAAACCACAGTGATGAAGGATAAAGCCTTGGCCAATTAAAAATGATAATAACAATAACAACAAACAACAATAATAATAAGCATTCCTTCTCGCAGCCCAAAGACGAACACGTTACTGACATTTATCAGGAGTTTAACTGCACTAGACAGCACTTCACGCACACCTAATCTCATCTGATTCTAACATTATCTTCATGTTTAGTACGATCCTCATTTTACAGATTAAGAACCTTAGGCCTGGTGAATTGAAGCAGCTTGCCCAGTATGGGGTAGAGCTGGGTGGGGACACAGGTCCCGAGGCTCCTGATTTACCCCTCTCTCAACTGACTCCACTCCCTGTTTGTTGGTGTATTGTCTTTGCCCTTTGTTTACGCCAATTTATTGGCAGTCGGCATCCTCGCACACTGTCCCCACCCTGTGATCCAAATTGCCCCTCTGGAAGGATTCCCTCCCTCCACGTTGGCAGTCCAGATCTCACATCCCACACAAGGCAAGATTGAAAACTCGTAGCCTTGCCTGACTTGCTTCACCCCACTGCAACCTTTCCAAACTTAGAACTTTCTCAGCACATTTGAGGCATGAGTGAGACTGCCTTTCATATTTGAAGTCTGAGAAAATTATCTTTCTTTTTAAAACTTTACACTTCGTATAAATCCACATCAACTTGGAACTGAGCTACCCTATTCTTACTTATCTTGGCCTTGTAGCTGGACTTGACTCATTTGGTACCAGACACATTACTAATCAGAAAGCAAGTTGCTTCACAGAAGAGCATCATTGTCCACCGTCTTTGAGCGGAGGCTTTGAGCTTGAGTCTGGATCCCAACAGTCTTCCTTACTTAGGTGAGTATCTATGTGAGAGAGGGAGAGAGATGTCTCAGCTTAAGACTATCATGTTCTCTTTCTCATTCTTTGTTAGAGTTATTGCTACTACACTAACCAGAGTTTAATATCCCACGTTGAGTAGCCTACATTTTAAGGGTTCCTGACAATTTCTTGGCCAGACTCTCCTCCCTCCTAAATGCTGGCATCTTCTCCTCGTGAACATCTCTCTTTGAAGTCAGGAGGAATCTGGTCTGTGATGAATCACAAGGCTTGGCTTCCTTAGGTGCTAGGGCTGCCAAAGCTCCCTGTGCAGAGCCTGGAAATTCACTGACCCCATTTTTTCCTTCTCTTTATCTCAGCTGTCACCTCACTCCCTCTATCTCCACCTCCCCACCCCCATGCCAGTGTGGCCCATAAGCACTGGCTTAATAGCGGTAAAGAATCTATAATTTGAATTACACTTATTTTAATTTCTGGTGTTTCAGGGAATGGACCATGTTCCTAAAATAACATGTTCACAAAATAATGTTTTTTCTCACCAATGACAATTTTTGGATGCACATTTATTCTTCTCTTTTCTCTGCTTCTGGTCATCCTGCGTTTTCTTCCAGTAAATGACACAGGAGGACCATTTGCTTAATGCGGATGTAGTTCAGGACAGGGAAAGTGCCACGTGCTCAGGTCTGTTCTGGGAGACTGGTGGCTGAGGGGCCAGCATCCTCTTAGGAATGAACTTTCTGTCTGTACGAGCCATATTTTCCCATACTTACTGCCTTCAAAGGCTCACTTGCATTAGAGGGTCTTTTTCTACTGCTATCAGTGGTAGGATTCTGGGTGTATACAGTGGGGTGGCCAAGTGAACACAGATTTGGCTTATTTAACAGGGTGAGGGAGAAGAGGAACTTTCTAGGTTACCTTGATGACCAACCACAGTTTGGCTTTCACTTGGTTTATAATTCTGAAGGTATATGGAGACAACTTCTTCATCTTCAGTTCTGTACCCAATAGCACACATTGCTACCTGCCACTTTCCTGTCCCTCAGTGAGGAAGCAATGACAGCCAGCCTGTCCCCACCCAGGAGTAAACCTGGAGGCCAATTCACTTCTGGGCTTTAATTCCAAAGCTACGTATTGAATTTGGGACAAGTCTCTATCTTTGCAAAGAGAACAGGAAGATTTAGGATGCAGAGATGAACAGGACATGGGTTCTGTCCCCTAGAATAATTCAGGCAGCCAGTATAACCTATGGGCTAATAATGTGGACTCTGAAAGTCAAATTCTGGCCTCACAGCTATTAATTATATGAGCAGGGAGCAGTTCCTTAGTTTTTCGGAGCTTTTAGTTTTCTGATCTGTAAAAAGAAGATGATAACAACGTACTTTATGTGCTTATTGTAAGAGTGTAGGGCGTTGATGGAAAGGATCTGACACACAGTAATTTCTTGATGAATACTCGTTCCTGTTAGCCTTGTTATTGACTTAGAAGAGGCAAAATTGCTAGGAAACCCAAGAGGGCAAAGGCTTACCTCTAGCTTCAGGTACCATAGAAGGCTTTACGGAGAAGCTGCTGCTACAGGAGCACAACTTACCGTGGGCTAGCTGGAGAGAAGACTCAGTTTAATAAATTCCCCTCACAGGGTGGTCCCCAGACACCCTGACTTCAAGGTTCCCTGGCAGTAGTGTGAGCGGAGCTCTGCTGCGAACAGACCGAGCCTAATGACTAGACCCAGCTCTCAGCATGAGCCTAAAGGCTTTGTTCTTTCCTTTGCAGTTGGGTTCCCAGGTTCTGATAGAACGGAGTCTTTTCTATAGTCTTCCACCGCTGATGGATGAGCGCGGCTGAGACACAGGCTCTCCCAGTGTCCACAGAAAACAGGCTTGTGCAGATCTGTTGAGTGCCAACAAGTGTGTGGACTGTTGTGTTTTCTCAGCCTCAACTGTTTGTGTGAAAGGGAGAATAGGGACTTCTTTTAGCATTTTAAAAATAATTCAGCCCACAAAACTGTTAATTCATTCGATGCCAAAGATGCCAGGAATAAGTTTCCCCTTTGGGATTCAGAGAAAGACGTTTTGCTGCTTATTCAAAGGAATCTGAGGGGCATAGACAAAACTCCCTAACCCAGAGCTCAGCATCTCAAACAGTGTGAGCATCCTCTACAAACATTGGTATTGGTTTCAGCCTCTGAGAAGATCTAATAACGTTTGATAAAAGAAATAATTATTTAATTTTCAAACCTCAACTCTACCCAAGTGTCTGGATATTTATATTTTGCTTTATTTAGTGACACATTTTCAAGGAATTCTGTGTAACTTTTCCACCATAACTTCTTAATTATGAATACACATTTTGAAATATCAAGAGAACATAACTGTATTAATTTAAAATTACAGGCAGTCTCAATACTTAGCACATATTTTAAACAATAAAATACAATGTCACTGAATTGTAATGAATTGAGATTCATTATAGATATGATAGTTATTTTCAAATCAGTGAAGAGGAAGTGTAGTTTAGCTAGAGAATTACAGAATTTGAGGGCCAAAAACCTGAATCAGATCAGTACAGTGGAAGGGTTATTTCAGTGTGATGGATGCACATACCTTTTGCATGACTTTCAAAATGAACCAATATATTGTCCTTGACCTTATCAACTTCTCTGAGACTAAACACTTCCCTCCCATCTTTCCTCCGGCATTAGTGATAATATACACCTTATTTATTAATATATTACTTAAATGTTATCTATTACACATTATGTAATTACTATGATTAATAAGAATAATTCATGATAATAATCTGTAATCTACCAAGGACGTAAGAATCTGGGGCTGGGGCATCTGGTCCTGGCCTCAAGCTTGAAAAGGACCTTGGATGTTGGCAACAATTAATTTGGGAATTTAACAAAGAGGAGCCGGATGAAGTCTCTGTCACAAACATTGCTTCTCAGTTAAACTGAGCTGTAGCTGTGCCGTGCTGTGGTGCGGCACTGTAGTGTTAGGGCTGTGATAACAATCCTGTGCACAAGTACGCATGAATGTCGCTACAAATGCACTGATTCTACTGCTAATACTGCCCGGTACTGATGCACCCAAACCTGAGGGGAGAAGACAAGTTCGTACTGCCATAACTGTTTAGTCTCTCGCAGTTTGTGTCCTTGCTTTTATTGTAGAATAATTAGTGAGAGTCCACTCTGTGCCAGGCACTGTTTCGTGTCCTGGAGATGCAGCCAGTAGCGAGCAAAATGGAAGAAAATTTCCTACTTTTACGGAGTTTAAAGTCCGGGGGGGGAAGCAGGCCTGGCCCCCGCTGAGAGCCCGGAACCCGCAGATCTGTTTTCTGCAGGCTCCGTCTCTCCCTTTCTGGGCTGCTGCCTGTACTCTCCCTGCCTTCCCCCCTGAGATTCTCGTAGGGCTCTGGGAAACCAGGAATGACAGGAAAGCTTTTGTTATGTCTAATCTGTAATGAGCAATGAGTACTTTTTGTGTCCGAAAAAAAAAAAAATCACAAGCCTATCTTCCTTCTCAACTGTTTTCCCTCCCGAGGCTGGTACCTCACTGAAGCGTCAATGGTGACCTGCGAGAATCTTCTTCCGTCCTGAGTTTACCACCTCTCTTATTATAGATTCAGCAGTCTTCCTCACATGTCTTAAAATACCCAAATGTTCAAAGATCTAGAAAACGTAGAGGCAGTATCATTGTTTGCTCTTTAGACAGTTGTCTTCTTTTGTTAACTGATAACTTAAAACAGTATTTTACTTTGACTTCAGTTTCTAATTTAATGGGATGCTAATGCAACCTGTGATAATAAAGACAGTGAGCACTGAACAATTTCCATTATCTCACTGTACTTTCAGAATAAATGTGTCTTTTCCCCCACTTTGAAGATGCAATTTGGAGAGCTGAAGAAAATTGCCCATGGTCACAAAGCCAGCAAGTCGCTGACTGGGGTTTGAAACCAGCCCTCACTCTAACCCTCTGCTGTTTGTCCCAGAAGGTTGACCTGCTCCTGGCAATCACTGAGAATATTCTTTTAAAAGAGGACCACATCCCACATACTTTTTTGACCCCACAGCTTTAGAGCATTAGTCAAGTTTCCCCAAATGCTTCCTAATTAGAAGAAAAGAGATTTATTTTACCAAGCAGTCTTATATGAGCTATACCAAGGTCAATGGTCAGGTAGAATTTCACAAAAACACTTTTATTAATTAATAACCATTAACTGACCTATCTGTCTCCCCCGAGGAATTCATTTTGAAAAAGCCCACCAACATTTAATACATTACATGTTATGGTAATTGCTTTTTTCTGTATTTTCAAATTAATTGGGTAGGGCATTAGCCTCAGTCTCCCTTTAAATACATAAAGCATCCAGTTTCAAGTGCAAACTCTTTGGACATCTATTTTGGGAAAAAGATCAAGAACATTTTTCTATTTGCTGTTGGTTTCCTAAATTGGGGTCTTGAGCGCCTAGTTTCTTTACCAAAGATTCAAGCCAAATGAAATAGCGCTTTAGTCGGGTTATATTTAGAGTTCATCTCATTGTCTGGTTGAGTCCCGGCTTTAAAATCTAACAAAAATTTGTAGCTCTGAAGGTACATGCTTTGGCAAAACACACAGATAATTATACGTGAACATATATGTTTTTGCATTTGATCTGACACAAACTAGCTTGCCAGGTGACTGTGGTTCAGTTGCAGAAATGAACATAGATTTTACTCAAATGTCTTTAAATTAATCAGGGCCATTTTGGGTTTGTTCATTTTAAGCACTTTGTACTCAAACAAAGAATGGCCCATGTTAAAGAGGCTTTGGGCACAGGGGACAGGGATTATCACAGCTTTGCAACCCAAACAGGACCCACAGGGCACACTGTCTTACACCCATGAGTGCTCGCTACACTGATGAACTGGAATGAAGCTGTACATTTTTCTTTAGAAAAGGGCAGTCTCTGGGACTGCCACTCCCTCTTCCCATCAGGACATTTCACTTCCTGTCTCTAAAGCTGTTCAGATGGGATGAGGCCCTGGAGCTCCCGGAGGGTGGGAATCCATTTGGTTCAAGGCCAGGACCGCTAGGGTCAATTTCATGGGCTCTGTCTCCACAGCAGCACCTGCAATTATCCCGGTGAGGGATTTCTGACTCTGTGGGTCACACAGAGGGAAAGGGGGCTTGGGGATGAAAGGGAAAGTCCAAGCAAAAAGAAAATAGAAAAATGAAACCTGACAGTAAAAATTTATTTTTGGAAAGATCTAGGACTTACAAAATTGGCTTTTAAAATAGAACAACCACAAACACCATATGAGTTCAGTCTGCTTTAATCTCCTGCAATGGCTCATCTCAGTAGCTCAGCCCTCACACGTACCACACACACTTGGCCACGCTGACAAAGACTGAAAAGAGAACCCTTTGTCTCCACCCCATGGACAGCCTTTACGGAACATCCAATATGGGATTTGCTCATTTTGTGTTTGTATTTGTCCTTAGTTGTACTTATTTTACCACGTTAACAATCTGAGGAAAAAAAACCAAATAGTTCAACTATTATTTTACCAAGTTGGAGGGGAGAGATCCATTTAAGCAGCTGAAGTTGTAAACTTTATGAAAAGTGAAAGTAAGAAAAAAGCCTGCCTTCTCCAGCTAAGGCATTCTGGAAAACCCTTTCCTGCCCAAATCCACAGTTGTCTGAGAAGGGCTTGCAACTCAGTCTCCGTCACTCATGAGGGTGGCTATTATTTGTGCCCTTCATGGGAGAGGGCAAGGGAAAGACAAAGTTTGTCATGACACTTTGTTGTCTTTTGGTGGTGGAATCCCAATGTTAGACGCAAACTCAGACCTATCTCTTTTCAGATTTTGGATTCAGAAATCTCAAATGGAAAATTCTAGAGCTGTGCAGACTGTCTAATTTGGGGACTATCCAAATGCAAGCTTAATAATCTGATATGATGACCTTCTTGGCACCACTTAGTATCACTGCAGGCTGAGTTGTGCTTAGCTAGAACTAGACTTGTTCAGACAGTCCCAGCATTGCTAACTGATTGCCCTCTCTGACGAGTAGGGCTGGAGCTCCAAGGAAGACTTGGGATAAAAGTGGTGATGGAAGTCGGAGAACACAAAGCAATTTGCTGCCTTCAAAATCAGTGGAGAGGACCATCAGGTCACCAATACTTTTCTGGGACTTCAGAGAGTTTCTGGAGAGTGGAAGTAGGAGATGAAGATTGGAGGGAGGCTTCTTGGAGAAATAGATCTACTTGAATGGAGTGGTGACTTTGTTTGTGAGTGAAGAAAGAGCTGATAAGCATCTTGGTCCAAGTACACAAAAGCAAAACTTTTTCTTGAGCATCATATCCTGCATTTTCAGTCAACATAAGGGATTTATGGATTGGCTGAAAACTGAAAACACTGTTTGATCTCTGAAAATGCATCTAAATTCATCTTCTTTCATTATCAGTGTGGTCTGCCATCAGCATATTTTCAAAAATGCCTATTTCCTAAAGGATTAGAGGCATTCATTCATCATCAAGGCCCAGGTGGAGTTGAAAATTTACCAACATCCATGTGAGAGATACTGAGCACCTGCTATGCCCTTGGCATTTGATAGACACTGGTGATGCCATGGGGAAGGGTCAGAGTCCCTGCCCTAACCGAGTGAGAAAGGCGGGTATGGATGAAATAATCATCATAATAAACTATTACAAACACTGAGATATATTAGAAGGGAAAGGTTTAGTTCTCTTAAGGCCTATAACAAGATCTAGTCAGGAGGGAGTGTGGTGGTCAGGGAAGGCTTCTGAGAAGCTGATCATCTCAGAGATCTGAAAAATCTGAATAGGAATAAACCACCCAAAATAAGAGGATGAGAGATGAAGTCCTAGGCTCTGGAAGTCTCCTTTGTACGATAGAAAATATGGCATTCTGGGCGGGTTGTTTCTTTTCAAGTAGAGACATCAAAGTTACGTCGACACAGAATGATCAGGTTACAACATGGGTTTAGGCACAACTGATGCCCCCAACCTTTTTTTTTTTTTTCTCAGAGTGCTCTGTTTATTCCAGGATGTGAAAATATTCATTTCTTCATTTCTTCCAAAGCAGTTTTTTTAAAAATTGAAGTATAGTCAGTTACAATGTATCAATTTCTGGTATACAGCATAATGTTTCAGTCATACATATGCATACATATGTTTTCACATTCTTTTTCATTATAAGTGACTACAAGATATTGAATATAGTTCCCTGTGCTATATACAGAAGAAATTTGTTTTTTAATCTATTTTATATATAGTAGTTAGTACTTGTACATCCCGAACAAAGCAGTTTTTTTTAAGATGGAATATTGACACTAAAGTCAAGAAAGTTTTTTGGGGACATGAGAGGAATGAAAAGGCAAACAGGGCATTAGAAAAATCTATTTTAATCTTATGGAAACAATGTATTCCAATTTCCTCCACTCCTATCACTTAGGATTATACTTGTTGGTTCAAAAATCAAGATCGTACCTCCAAATTGTCTTGAGTGCTATTCAATGTGAGGGCAAAAATAGAAAACCCTGATAGAACACTGATAATAGCTTTCCAAACCCTTAACCCTTTATGTTTCCTGGGATGTTTCTTCTTATTCAGAAGGATCTACCCAGACACATTTTCCATTTGTACGTAGTCTGGGAACAAAATTAAATAATGTCATGTTTTACCCCCAAATGCCAAACCCATACAAAGTTCTGATGGACAGAAGCTTTTCCTTCTGTAAATATGAGAAATCTTCCACCCACATCCACTTTCCAAGAAGGCTTTAAAAGGGGTGAATGAGGAACAGGGAGCTGCAGGATTTCCACAGCACATACTCATTCTGTTACTAGAAAAGAGGACAGAAATTCCTAAATCAACAGTTGCCTGAAACATTTTTAGCAGAGCCTCATTCCAGGCCAGCCAGTGAGAATTAAGCAGGAAAAGACTTTCTGTGACTCAGAAGCTGCCTTCCCTTATAAAGTCAAGGTTCTCTGGAGTGGTATTTTGACTACTTTGGGAGGAGGGGTTGCCTGCATCCAGTTCTCTGAAGAAGCCAGAATTTTCTGTTTCTCTCTACCAAAAAAGTACTCCATCCGCAAATATGTGCACATAACACAGACCTTGCCTGCGTTCTTTCAGGTCAGCGAAGTGCCCGTGTTACCAGCATCCACCAGCTGGGTTTTGGATAAAGTTCTCGTTGTCATGGATTCAGGAAAACAGATATGTTTCATGGCTCTATTATGAATTTTAAACCCAAATGACCCAAGATCCTGCATGCTGACTTCCTGGGTTCCCATGCCAGACATATAAAAAAATTGCTGCAAGATAAGGAAGTTCATTAATGCATAGATGGGACCACACGGAAACATAATAAAATATTGTAATTAGTCAGATATTCTGGATAAATGAGAGTTTCTAACTCTAACATATCTGAGTTAGAAGTTTTCAAAGACTTACATACGCATTTAATATACCACATACAACTTGTACACAAATAATTATATATACAACCTTACTGAATTGAATACTTAACTTCTAAAGAAATGTCAGGACCATGTTACACCTTCAAGGCACAACTGGAAAAATCTCAATTATTGTGATATATTACAGTGAAAAAGCACTTGTTGTCTGGACACTGTCATTGTTTGACTTCTGGATAAAATATAAGCTTGCGGTATGATGATAATACCAACAAAATCTTGAGGTTCACTTAAAAAACTCAAATTTATATTTATGCTGACTAGAGTCCCAAGGTGGGGGCGGGGGTGGGGGTGGGGGTGGGGAAGACTGGTCAACCCTCTTCTTATTTTTAATTTAGTGCTGATTAAAATGGATTCAGAGGATAACCTTTAAAAATTGTGAATCACGATGTTGTACCCCTGTAACTTGTCTAATACTGTATATCGACTGTACTTCAATAAAAGAAAAAGAATAAATGCCTAGAGAAACCAGATATATCACCCAGGAAAAAAAAATAAATAATCTGGGCTCAGGGGCGTGACCCTCCATGGCTTCTGGACTGGCTGAAATAATTCACAGAGATTCAGCTTGTTTCTCTTTTATTGGCCTTTACAAGACTCTGCCCTTTACAAGACTCTGCCCTAGGGTAAGAACACAATGAAACAATTTGTTCTACTTTATATGGTCATCTTTCATCTTTGGAAGTTTAAGATGAAGGTTCTTAGGCTTATTTGTGTGTTTGAAGGTTGCCCCGATTTGCACTTGGGGTGCAGACAACGCGGACTGTGATCAAAGGCAGGTGAGTGTGGAACTGGGCTGAGGAACGTTCTCCCGAGAGTCACCAGGATTCAGTATTCCACCGTGTTCTCTCGTCAGTCCTCACGACAACCGGATTTATTTCGGTTTTACAGATGAGAAAACTGAGGAGCTGAGACGCCGGATGGTTTGCGCAATGACTCAGGTTAGGTTGTTGGAGGAAAACCTGGCATTGGGATCCAGCTTAATTCCAAGGCCCATACACTTTCTCCTACTTCGTGGTGCTTTTCATCATAGAGAGGGGAAGTCTCGGCCTGTTCCATCTACCTCAGATTCCGAGCAGGCTTTAAAGAAGTGGGAGTTCCTCAGTAGGAAATTACCCTATAGGGTCTCAGTTTTGTTGCAAAGGGAAGCGAATGCCTCAAATTCCAAATTGCAGCTCTTAGAATTCTTGAAGCATCCAAAGATATCTTGCAGGGTCCTTCCTGTTCGCTTTCTTTTCTAGGGGCTAAAGTATGCCTGATGCTAAAAACAGAGTGTTGTGTAAACTCCGGGTCGACCTTGGCACTCAGCCTGCCCTCCCTCCCTCAGCGCTGATCAGGCCACTTTGCTCTTTATGGGATTTTCTCATTCAAGCCTCAGGATCCTCTAATGGAGCCCTGAGTACCCAGTGCTTCCCACGGCATTCTGGAAAACACGCAGTTAAGTGTCTCCGACACCTGATACTCAGCTCAATTAATCCTCATTTAGGTGACCACTGATCCTATGCCCCCTTGATTGGCCCTTTCTAGTTCTCAAAACACTTGAACAGTTAATGTCTTTCTATAAATTCCATCAGTTCAGGAACCTGCGCAGTGGTTGAGCAGGTGTCATTGTCATTCTGCAAATGAGGAAACTGAGGTGCACGTCACACATGCAGCCAGTGGACAATAAGGTACCGGCTCCTGGGGCAGAATTTCAGCCACCGTATCTGGGTCACACTTTCCCTCTTGTGAAAACTACCAACCTCCTTGGCCTATTACCGCATAGATGTCAGCAGATGAGTTTATCCTTTATATTCATATTTTCAAATTTAATTTTTCAGTGAGAGAGAAGTAGACGTAAAAAAGGGCATTACAATACATAGGCCCACGTACTTAGAGTTATGGATGACAAAACCAAGGCCACAGGGGTTAGTGAACTGTTCAAAGCCACACAGGTAATTAGTGACGGAGCCTAAAATAGAACAAAGGCTTCCAGTCTTGCCCAGTTGCCTTCCCATCTGTGGATCTGCTCTCTGAGGACAAGTGTGTGGTACCCGCAACCTAACGAGAGATGGTAATGATCATGATGAACTGACCTACACTATTTTCCTGCACTTTTAGAGTTCTATGTCACATTAGCCCTCGACTCTCTGCCCCCAGTGCTTCTGGGCAGCTTGTTTATATGCACACCTCCAGGCCTCACGCCAGAGAGTCTGGCTCAGGTGAGCCCCAGGAATGTACGTTTTGACAAACTTAACAAGTGATTGTGACAGCTAAGGCTCTCTAAGTTTAAGGCATGCTTTAAGAAACTCTGCTTTAATTCACTATTTTCAAGGACTGGGATGGGAAAACATTGGTTAACTACATTTAAAGGACAACTTGCTTTTTGTCAGGCTGTCCCAGAGACCAGTTACAACTGGTCAGCAGCAAATCAGCCCAAACCAGCGGCGTACCATAAAACAGATTTTTCCAATGAGTCTGCTCTTCCTTGAGTAAGGCGCTCCTCCTGGGAAAATCTGCCCCTTGCGGAAGTGGAAAGAGAAGCCTAATGGCCCTGCTTGACTGCTTTGCCGAGTGATCTGACATCCCACACTGTGGTCCAGCGTGCTTGGCCGAGGGCTCTGTTCCGAGCACTGGTTTTCAGAAGTGGATGTCTACTGATACATCTAGTGTGTGACCTCCTAAGGCCGGGATACTAGACAGCCACACCCTGTTTAAGGGAAAGAGGGTGATGCTGTCATGTTGCAATAATCCTGAAATGTGCTAAAGAAATTCTAGAGCCGCAGGGCTGCCTTATCGTATGCATCTTAACTGTTCTTTTCTTAAAACGTATTAGGAAAATGTTCTGAAAATAACAATGTCTGAGATGGTCATTGCAGCTCTTTTAAGGTTTGCGGAGAAATAGGAAGTTGCTTGACTGCATTCCTGAGTTCCTACTCTGTGTGGAAGTGCCCTGTGCCCTCGGGGAATAACCAACACTCAGGCCGCCCACGAAAGTTTGCAACCTAATGGGTGCGGGGCCCACATGAGAGTACATCAGAGCTTGTAACGAGGAAATGTGCCGAGGGGATCACTGGAGTGATAGAATATTCTCCATGTGGAAAAATTAATCTAAGAAGCTTTATTTGAGCGGGCTTTTGAAAGAAGGCAGGAGCCTGATTTAGCAGGATAAGAAGCAGGAAGGTATCTCAGGCTCTGGAAAAGGGGCACATGAAGGCTCAGAGGCTGCATGGTAGGAAGTTTGGGGAAAGAGGAAACTTAGGACATTAAAAATGTAAAGCTTGAAGTGGAGATTGCAAGGGGGCAGCAGACGGGGAGGCCTGGAAAGAAGCCTTCTTTGAATGTTCTTATTCTCTTGAGAGTTGAATTCTTGCAGCTACATAGCAAGGAAGAGGCCAGTTGGTACAAAATATGTAGACACTATAGGCATATCTAAAATATTCTTAATTGAGGCCTCCCCCCAACTAGATTTGTTGCCCTTTTGCCCCCTATTCTGTGTATCTTGTAAAGCATTGTTTTAAACTAACCCTTGAGAGTAATGCATACTTCTGCTTCTCCCTTTTTAAAATTAATAATCCATTGAAAAATGCTGGAGGGTGGAGTCCCTGAGAGCACTGGGGTTGTGTTTGGGCTGGTCATTATTATCATTTGTACCTCAGTTTACAAACTGAAGTCCCCCAGAAAGGATTGATCTAGCCTTCTTTAATTTGTGTGTGTGTGTGAATTAATTGTCATCACTTAAAAATGTGGGGATTGCTCCTAAAAAATCGCAATTTGCTTTCTCTTAAAAAGTGGAAAATCTAGGCTCTCTGAACAAGCATGCCAACAATGGACGGGAGCTGAGTGGTGGCTGAGCCCTTTACAGGACACCTGGGTCCCCTGTTCATCAAAGTTACCATTTGGCCTTTTCAGTCATTGTTGCCTCTATAGGCATTTAGCTTTGCAAAACTTGCTCTCGAGCTTGGGATGTAGATGACTGACACGTGGCAAAAATGTCATATTTTGCATACTTAAAGAAATGTGCGTGCATATTTTGCATATGGTGCATACTTAAAGAAATTAGGAAGTAGAAAGATCAACCAATGCGGTGGTAATAATTCTGCTGTTAATATTTTCTAGAGCACCATCAGCAAAGCCTCGTCTCCAGGCTTGTGAAGTTCACTGACTGGTAATGCCTGGGACTTTCTCGTTGAGATTTTGCAAACACAGTCTGAAGATAAGCATCTCTGTCACTGTCTGACAGAGAATGTCAGAACTAGGAGAAAACTGAGAGACAGAATAGCTCAAACTTTCATTTCAGAAATAAGTTATTGAGATTTGGTGATGTACAGATCTCAAGTCCCAAGGCATAACAGCTTCTTGGTGGCAGATTTGGGACTGGGCAATCCCTACACCAGGAGTCTTTTTTTTACACTGTGGCTATTCTTTGCTCGCCTGCACGAAGTTTTCCTCTGATGTGTGTACATCAGCCAGGTTGGGGAAAAGCGTCCCGTGGTTACAGCTGTGTATTGCATATTTGTAACAGTGAGTATGTATTGATCTTTCTCATTTGTTTTAAGGAACAGAGACAGGCAGTAACATTCACCCAAGATACTTAGTACACTATCACTCATATTGTATCAAAAGATTGGAGAGTCAAACAGTTAAAGGGTACCTAAAAGTCTCTTCAAATTTCCCACATAGTACAGGAATCCATTCTACAATAGCCCTGAAACCGTCTTGCTCCCAATTAATTAATTCAATGGATAGGCATTCTCCACTTCATATGATAATTTGTCCTCAGTGTTATTGGGGTGTTAGAAACGTTAACCTAAGTTTCTCGGTGAGGGGGAAAGAAGTCTGTTTTCTTGTATGTGTAACCACTGGTGTTAGTTATACTTTCACAAGGAACATGAAGACAGCCACTCTCCTCTGTCACATCAGTTCAG
Organism: Vicugna pacos; assembly: GCF_048564905.1. NCBI lineage: Eukaryota > Metazoa > Chordata > Mammalia > Artiodactyla > Camelidae > Vicugna > Vicugna pacos. Next base: position 67,978,503 of record NC_132997.1, on the reverse strand, counting down.
TGCATCAGGCATCCTGCACGCCTCCCCAGGGTCCTTTCCTTGGACTCCCTGGGGTCCTAAGCCTTCTCAGTTTCTCCGAGCACTTCCTCTCCATGTGGCCAGGCTGCTGGGCCTCTCACAGTCCTCACACCATGAGGCTCCTCACTGCCCATTTCCTGGATCATTAAAATGAAACACTTTGCTGATCGATGCCTTGAGAAACCAACAGGTTAAGCCTCTAACTGCAAATTTGCTAAAGCCAAACTGGGATCCAGATGGCAGAGACTTTCTGTGGCTTATACACAGCAGCAGTAGACTCTCCCCTTAGTGTGACTGTTTGTTACCAGTTCAAGGTTTCCATTTGTGACGAGTGAGTCTATGGATTATTATTCACACCATAAACTCTCCCAACAGTCCTTGTGCCCAAAAGCTTGCTGATGGTCCCATCTTCAGCTTGCCTTTCCTGTATTACTTCTCTGAATTTGGTGACTTTCGTAAAAGTGCTTCCTTTTTCCACCTTCCTGAGTAGGAACATGGTTGTGTTTCTCCTGTTGTATGTGTACTATGTTCTTCTGAGAGCTTTGGGAATGTCTCGTTCCTCCAAGAATACAGTTCTTAATTTAAGGAATGGATATATTAAACAACAAGGCCCTAATATACAGCACAGGGAACTATTTATATCTTGTAATAAACTATAATGAAAAAGAACATATATGTATAACTGAAATAAATAGATAAATAAAAAATAAAGAATGGATAGATTAATAGTACAATTAATGCCTGGTACAAGCTAATGGCTTAATAAGTGGTTTTGGTTGTTGATAATGCTGTCATAGCTCTGAAGTGCCCTGTACTGTTCCTGTGCCATGTAACCCTCTCCACACGACCTTATGTGCCATGGGGTCCTTGGCTCCACTATGACACCTTTTCTCTAGTTGACATGGCTGATCCTTTCTCCTCTTTAGCTGACTCCTCAATGGTGTGTAAGACTCCAGTCCAAAGCATGATATATATTCTCCTTGGTATGTTTTTTTTTTTTGTCTCCTGCAACATGCTGGGTTCCAATTTCAAAACACTCCATGGTGATAATATCAACAATTCTTTATTTATCCACTGTTGTGTGTCTAGAGGACCCAAGACTTGGTTTCTAGACTAAATAAGTACCTATCAGTTAGTCTCCAAGGAAGTCCAGCGAATACGCCCATTCCCCATGTCATCCACACTCAGACAATCAGAGAGTCATCAAATTGGAAGGAACCCCAGGACATCATGTGATCTTGCCCTTCAGTCCAGTGAGTCCCAAATTTCAGTATGGATAAGAATCACTGGGGAGTCTATCACAAGGAGATTTCACGCTGGATAATTTATGTAGATACTCTGCCCTCTGTAGATGGCATGTAGCTCCCCTTTCTTTAAGAAGTGTGGGCTGTGCATAGTGACTTTCTTCCAAAGGGGATAGTGTGGAGGGGTTGGGAGAAGAGTAACTTTACAGTAGAGGAACCTGACCAGCCTCAGCCAAGAGAGTAAGATTAACATCAACGGTGATAAATGACCTTGACAGCATGCGCTTTGACATGAAGTGATGAGAATGGCCCTTTACCTCTGGGCTCTTCCTCCCTGACATGTAATCTCAGTCTAATTAGGACAAAAACTTCAGACAGTTCCCAACTGATGGACATTGTACAAAATGCCTGACTAGTTCTCCTCAAAACTATCAAAGTCTTTAAAAACAAAGTCCAAGGAACCATTACAGGCAAGAGGAATCCAAAGAGATATGACAGTTAAAGGTAATGTGGTATCCTGGGTGGCATCCTGGAACAAAACAGGGGAATTAGGTAAAAACTAAGGAAATCTGAATAAAGTATGGACTTTAGTTAAGAACACAATATCACTGTCGGTTCACTAATAGTGACAAGTTACTGATGGGCCGTATTAATGTAAGAAGTTAATAACAGGGGCAACTGGGTGTGGGGTACATGGGATGGGTCGGTACTATTCTGACAACTTTTCTATAAATTTAAATCTATTCTAAAATAAAAATTTTATTTTAAAAACATTGTTCTGGGGTCTTTTCCAGGGATTTAGATTTAGGCGGCATGTCTGGGTGCGAGACAGTTCAGGTTTCTGTTCTATTAACACACGCCCATGTTGATTCCGATGAAATCAATTCACAGACCATGCTTTGAGAATCCTGGCTTATTCTGAAGTTTCTCATCCTTAGCTGCACTTTGGATGCCTGAACCACACCCGAATGTAATGGATCTGGACATTGGGAGTTTGTGAAGCCCCTTCATGATTTAGTTCTGTTTAAAAACCACTGACCATACTGTGCTGTTCAATATGGTAGCCATCAGCCACATGTGTATATTAAATTAAATTAAAATAAAATAAAACAAAACATTTGTATGTGGTAGGCAGACGAATGGTCTCCCCAACACGTCCACATCCTAATCCCCAAAACCTGTCAGTGTGTTATCAGATATGGTAAAGCAAAACAAATCAAAACAAAAACAGAACCAACTGTGCAGATGTGATTAAGTTAATGGCCTTAAAATAGGAAGATTATCTTGGATTATTTGCAGGGCCCAGAGGAATCACAAGGATCCTTCTAAGGGGGAGGCAGGGTGGTCAGAGTCAGAGAGAGAGAGATTTGAAGACAGAGCAAGGGACCATAAGCCAAGAAAAGCAGTGGCCTCCAAAAACTAGACAAGACAGGAAAATACATTGTCCCGCAGAGCTTCTAAGCCCAGTGAAACCTGTTTTGGATTTCAAGAACTGTAATGAAATAAATATTTGTTGTTTGAAGCAATTTTGTTGTAGTTTGTTAAAGCAACAACAAGAAACTAACACAGGGCGTCACATTCTTCTGGTTAAGAATTTACCTCTGCCCCATTTTTTTGTCTGAGGCAATGTCTCTCTCACCTCTAGATCTAACTTTCTTCTATGGAATACTCAATGAAAATAATAGCTAATAATTCCATAGTGTCCTTCACGATCTAGGCAGTGTTCCAGGAACTTCTCATTTATTAACCTTTCACATCTCATTAACACCCTGTGATAAGATATGATTGTTAACCCTATTTTTCATACAAGAAAGCTAAGGCAGAGAGAGGACACAGAGCTAGTAAGCGATGGACCTAGAACTTGAACTCTGAGTCAAAAATCCCTTGTATATTGCTCCAGAAATTTCTGCCTTTATACAAAGACCAAGTCAGAGGGCTGTCACTGCCCTCCTTCCTTATGCTGCAGGTTGCTTCTCACATTTAGTGTTACAAGTGTCTTCTCTTATGGGAGATTCTATGAACATCTCAGATGTTTAAGTAAACAGGAACACTACGAAAATAAGCACCATCTACGGAGTATTAACATATCCCCAAATGCCAGCCTTTACCTTCCCACGGGAGGCGTCAAATCAAATTTGCCATCAACAAAATTCCTGATTTTGTTCAAGTGAAGAACACGACAGAACCTGGCGAATCCCTGCAGATGCGGTTAGACTGGTCACTGTGCCAGCGTGGTCTGGACGGGTTTGTCGGCTTGGGCTGTCTTGGTAGAACTCAGCCCTCGGCTATGAGAATTCCAGAACCTGGAGAATTCTGAGAATGAGAGATGGAAAGGCTGCCTTGTTCTCACTGAGTCTTCTCAGACAAAATGCATTTGTGAGCTGAGCAAAATGGCCGGTGAGTGTGATTTGTCGAGAAAAAAATTACTGTAGCCCAGATTTTCTACAGTAGCAGAAAAATCATTTTCCTAGCCAGGCACCCGTGTTATATGGATGCTTGCTGGTATCGACATGGCCTGACTTAAATCTATAGGGTGCTGGGGGTCAAAGAGAATCAAGAAATCCTTAGGCAATTATTGAGCACTCACTGCTTACTCAGTTCTGGACTGGGCCCCAGAGAGGATCAAAGTTGTCCCAGATCTCAAGGAATTTACAATAACTCATTGCTGGATGATGTTACCAAGATGGAGTGTGCTGTTTGTAGAACGACACGTCTGGAGATGATTCTTGACTGTGCTTACAGCCAGGAACTTATTTTACAGTTTTCTTGAACTGCAACCAAGTCGTCAGACACTACTGTTTTTCTAATTGCCCCACGACTCCTTGGATACATGGCTGAGAGCCGCAGAAGATATCCGGCCACTGGACTAGGGAGTTCTTTGTACACATACATGCTTACCCAGTGCTGCTTTCTCTTACCAAAGAGACTTGGATGGGTAAGAAAGTATAAATCTCAACCCAGACAGGGAGACCATTTAATCACCTGCTCAGAAATTTATTTTCAGTTGCAAGTCCTCCCTGGTTATAAAATTAACAAAGGAAGGAAGGAAGAAAGTAAGGGAAGAAGGAGGAGAAAAAAAAAACTTGTAAGAAAAACTAAATCTTAAACCATCTTCTTGTATTTCTCTTTATGTCATCATATTCTTTTTTTTAACATTTTTTATTGATTTAAAATCATTTTACAATGTTGTGTCAAATTCCAGTGTTCAGCACAATTTTTCAGTCATTCATGGACATATACACACTCATTGTCACATTTTTTTCTCTGTGATTTATCATAACATTTTGTGTATATTTTCCTGTGCTATACAGTGTAATCTTGTCTATCTGTTCTACAATTTTGAAATCCCAGTCTATCCCTTCCCACCCTCTACCCCCCTGGTAACCACAAGTCTGTATGCTCTGTCCATGAGTCTATTTCTGTCCTGTATTTATGCTTTGTTTTTGTTTGTTTGTTTTTGTTTTTTAGATTCCACATATGAGCGATCTCATATGGTATTTTTCTTTCTCTTTCTGGCTTACTTCACTTAGAATGACATTCTCTAGGAGCATCCATGTTGCTGCAAATGGCATTATGTTGTCGGTTTTTATGGCTGAGTAGTATTCCATTGTATAAATATACCACATCTTCTTTATCTAGTCACCTGTTGATGGACATTTAGGCTGTTTCTATGTTTTGGCTACCACTAATTATCAGAGAAATGCAAATCAAAACTACAATGAGGTATCACCTCACACCAGTCAGAATGGCCGTCATTCAAAAATCCACAAATGACAAATGCTGGAGAGGCTGTGGAGAAAGGGGAACCCTCCTACACTGCTGGTGGGAATGCAGTTTGGTGCAGCCACTGTGGAAAACAGTGTGGAGATTCCTCAAAAGACTAGGAATAGACTTACCATATGACCCAGGAATCCCACTCCTGGGCTTGTATCCAGAAGGAAATCTACTTCAGGATGACACCTGCACCCCAATGTTCATAGCAGCACTATGTCATCATATTCTGATCGCTCTCAGGGCCATGGCTGTACACCACTATAATCAAGGGGGGAAAATGACTTAAGAATCAAAAAGGTGACCACTAAAACTCTTATTTTTGGCATTTAAAGAAACATTTACTTCCTAAAGCTATCAAGGACTACACAGACACCGCTTGAGACAGAAGTGGGGCGGGGGTGCTACCTCTGCTCAAACTGCCCTCTCAGTGAAGAAAAGATGGCAGCTTCGCTTCCCGTGATCCCTGTGACAGAGGTGATGAATCCCCGGCGCCCAGCGTTCTGTTCTACTGCATAGGCATCATGTTTGAGCATGCAGACAGTTGTGTTTCCTGGTTCACAAAAGCTAGACACACTTGACATGCTTGAAAAATACAGTGAAATCTGTTATCATTTAGTCTTAAGCTATATAAAATTATATAATAATCATTAGTGCAATTTCTCAAAGATAAGTGTGTGTGTGTGTGTGAGAGAGAGAGAGAGAGATGGGTGTGGTGTGTATTCCATAAATCAGACAGCTCAGAGACGGTCACATGAGGGAAGAGCTGGCCACAGCTGTAAAATAGAGACATTCATCCTGGGGTTTTCTCACATGTCAGCAGAAATACTCATGGTAGCCTTCAGAGTATTTCTATCTTGAATTTAGTTAGAACCTTGGCTTGGAGGAGGGAAGCAGGCAAATGTGAACCCATTGAAGCTACCCATCGCCACTGGGGAATGAGAGCTTAAGGCTAGATTTGCGTCAATTCACTGCCTCCCTTTGAGAAATGCCTGGTGTCTCTGTCACCTGTCAAATGGGTCGGCAGGAAGAGAGGAGGCTCAGAGAGCCTTCCCGTAAACACTGCATTTCTCTCTCATTGCTTCTCTGACAGGTCCCTGCATGGACTCTGCTCCAAGGCCGGCCCCTCTCATGCTGCTAAATTGCTCAGGACAAAGTAGGAGACACGTCCGTCCGACGCGCCAGGGGGCTAAAGTGGTTAAGTTAAGGTAGTGCTGACTTCCGAGCGCCTCTGAAACACGGGCCCTTAACCCCGTCTCCAATTCAGTTCCTACTTCCATTCACACCCGCCACAGACCGGGTTAATAAACAAAGCATTGACTCCCACCAAATCATCACGCCCTCTATATACTTCTGGACAATTGAAGCATCTCTTTCTTCATGGCAGGCCACCTTTGGAGGGGAATTTTTTAAAGTCCCTTCTCCTCTGAGGCCGCTTGTTTCTGTGCTCAGTTCGTGATGAAACACCCCACGATGTGTGGGTGACGCAGGCGGGCATCCCCTGAGGACGGTGCCAACCGTGCCTGCATCTGCCTGTGACACTTTCTCCGCGTCTCCGGGCATTTCAGCAGCTGTTCTGGAGGCTGAGGGGTGGGGTGTCTCCCACAGGCGGCTGAGCTGCCTCCCGTTTCCTGAGAAGAGCAGTGGAATGCAGTGGAAGAGACCCAGGCCTCCGGCCACCCAGATTAGAGAGTTCTGTGCTGACGTCCCTATATGGTCGTGTTAGACTGGATGCAGGGCTCAAGTCTGTCTGTGTTCCTTGTTTGGGAAGCAAGTGGGAGGGGAGCAGGCCAAGGGGCTATATAACCCTTCAGCGTTCAGCTTCCCTGAACACCACCCAGAGCAGAGAAGCCCAGCCCAGCACGATCAGGGTAAGTGGCAGCAGCCCAGGGATCATGATTCCAGCGGCTCTGATATTCAGACGTTGCATCTGTAGGGATTTGGCCAGGGTCACGCACTCTGCGATTTTTGAATGAAAATGGTACTCCTAAAATGATTATAGCTTTTGGCTCTAATGATCGAACCTTAAAATCAAAACTAAGCTGCAGCCTGGTGACGGGGAGGAGGGGGAGAAGAAGACGGAATGAAATCTGTGTGTCACCTGCAAAATCATACTAAACCAGCCGCCCAGGTCTTGCTGGGCACTTCAGAGACGCGGTCTAGCTGTTTGCAGTACGTTATGTGATGATTTATATTCAGGCACTGGAAACTCCAGTATCTGTGCTTCAGATCTGGCGTGGGGATTTTCCCTTGGACTGTACTTCCGGTGAAGCTGAGGTGTCTGGAAGTGGATTTTAGAAGTGAACAGAAGTTAGGTGCCTAGCCTTTGAGACTGGCTGTTTGTGTATTTGCATCTGGGTTCCCTTGGCTCTAATTGCTAGTGTCTTCTGTGGGAAAGTCTCCTGAGCAGGACTGTGAGCGTACACTGCAGGATGTGCTATGCGTCACGGTTGGTTGGTCATTTGAAGCAGAACGTGGCAGGAGCCCAGCTGAATCTTTGTGAGTAAAGAGGACGGGAGCCAGGTGTGCATCTGACAGCTGTTTGCATTTCAGCCTACGGGATGTCTGCTTTGCATTTCTCAGCCAGGCGAGGCAGGCAGGACTGTGGAGCCAGCCCTGCCACCCTGGGCTAATGGGTTGATCTCCGCTGTAAATTAGGGTTTGGCAGCTTCAGCCCAGACTAGAGTTTTCACGCTGAGGTTTTCCTTCCATTTTTTTGTGATTCATGCCTAAATATGGTTTGGGTTTCAAGACCATCGAGCTGGGAACTGGAGCGTTCCCCTCCCACTAACTCTTCATTTTTTGGCACAAGATGCACTTGAGTCGGTTGGAACAAACCCCCTGACCCGGGTGCCGTTCCAAAAGCAGACATTCGACTGTGTTTTACCTAATTAGGAAATACTTTGCTCCAAACCCAGCTGCTCATCAGGTTAAGATAAGAGTTGTACACCACAGCACCAGCTCCTTTCCGGGGACATGGATTTTTCTACCGACAGTGCTCTTACAATACTTCCTGGACATTTTTTGCCAAATAAAAATGCATTTACTGAATTTTGAGATTTTTTTTCCTACATGCTTGCTGATGTTGAGGGTCAAGCCTACGTTTTCTGCAGTTCAGTCTCACACTCCCACCCCAATGAAAAGGTTATTAAGGACATGGGTATTCATAGTGACCACACCGTCACATTTTTAGAGCCTCCTAATTTCAAATATTTCATCCTATTTTCAGCTCTTACTTTTGCTTTGGAAAGTTTGCTTCACGCATTCGGAGAGCCCGCTGACCTGTCTGGTGCTGGCTGCCTTGCCACAGGCCTCGGACTCCCACTGCTGCTTCTGTCTTGTCTCCCCTCATTTCTCACCTCTCTCCTAGCTTTTTAATCTGCTACGAAGGAAGCCAAATCACACGAATGCCAAACATGATTCAGTGTCTGGAAAGGGAAGAGAAGGGTGGGAAAGGAAAGATCCAGCCATTTGCATTTTCCATTCTTACAAGTGGATTCACGAGTTGAAGGTTTCTGTGCTAAGCCTGGAGGCAGTGTGGAACAAAAGCAAAGACTCGAAATAAAAAGACCTGGATAACGATCATGTGATCATGACCACATAATCATGTTAATCATATCATTTAAAATGGTATTTATTGGAACTCATAATGTATATGCCACAATAAATTAGTTTAAATGCCTTAAAAAATCTAATCCTCATAAGAATTCTATGTGCTGTGTACTGATATTATCGCTGTCTTATAGATAAAGAAACTGATTTAGATATGTTAAATAACTTACTAAGTAACACAGCTTCTAAGTCATGAAACCCACACTCAAATCCAGGCAGTCTGACTCCAGAGTCCAAGCCCGTTGTCACCATGTGCTGTCATCTTTGCTGTCCTAACTTTATCCGTTTTGGGGTCTTAGACAAGTCCCTCCAATTCCTTGAGTCTCTATGTCCTTGTTTGTCTGTGGGAGATAATAGTGCATGCCCTGGCTTTTCAAATACATCCTCTCAATCGAGGTCCATGTCCTTCACAAAGGGTTAGGTTACTCGGGGCAGTGCTATAGAAGTTCTAGGCAGCTGGAAAGGTGCAGCATTGGTTTCATGGGAACAGTCTGGCAGAACTCAGACTATTTTTTTTTTCTTCACAGAAATTTCCTTTAAAAAGTGTTGGCTTTTATATCTAGGTCTGGGGGTGCAATAGTTCACCAACTTAGAAGAATCTTTCTCAACTTGAAATCCTACAATCTCAAAGTCAGGCAGAGAACTCTGGATGTCCCTCTGTTTAGATTATTCCCTCCTAGTTCTGCTTGGAAAATGAAAGGATCTGGACTGAAAGCTGAAGGGTGGCCTCATCTTTGCCTCCAGCGCCCTATGTGCACTTCCCTGGGTTTTCTCATTTGAAGAATTGAGGGCATTGGATGAAAATGTTCTCTAATAAGCTTTCAATTTCTCAGATCTCTTAAGTTGTTATTTTGCTCCAGCCTTCCAAATTTTGTTGTTAAGATTCAAGCTTAAGAGAGGGATATTTAAAATATTGTTTTATTATTTAAAAATGCAAGCTCAATTTATTTAGAAAAATTAGAAAATATTACAGAACCCAGGGTTGATAATTAAAAAGCCCACAACTTCAAAAATAACCTCCACCAACATCTCAGTGAATATGATTAATCTTTTTCCAGTGCATAAAAAATATTTTAATGGGCTCATACAATGTTACTTTCTTTAATCTGTTATTACATAAGAATATGCCTGTAGCTTGTCCTTTTATTTCTCTTCCTTAATGGCCACAGAGCATTCTACTGCACGATGTGTCACTTTTTCGGAGTCACCCTGGCTTGTTGGACTTTTGGGTTGGCAGTGATTTTTATTAATGGAATAACTGCAGCCCCTAAAATTTAAAGAAATTTCTTAGAAAGTTTTGATTGGTTCTAATGTTTTCCCAAGGGTAAAACTGAAGTCCTCAGGAGCCAAAAGATCTTTATCTTTTAAACATTTTCCATAAGATGTTTCAATATTTCCAAATTTTCATAGGCTGCCCATTACTCAAAATCTACCTTTCTGAAACAAAATTAAAGTTATAACATATCTAGAAAAACACGTGAGTATGGGTGGATACAGACAGCAAATTCCAGATATGTCTTTAACAAATGACAGGTGACTTGTCCCTGTGAAGATCTGGTCTCCTGGTCTGACATTCCATCTGTGCTCTGCAATTGTTCATTCATTCATTCGCTTAGTCAATCTCTAAAGTACTTATGAGCACATGTAATGTGCTGGCCACTGTGCTAAAGACCAGTGGTGTGAACGTGGAAGTCAGAGTTTTGGCTTATAAAAAGGTCAACAGTCTAATGAAAGTACTTTGAGATAAATGCTGTGTTAGATACGAATCAGCAGAGGGCGCTCTAGGAGTGCAGAGGAAGGGTCTCCACCCAGCCCGGAAGGTAGGAGTGGTCAGGTAAGTGCCAAGACTGCTGGATTACAGCTGGGGCGGTTCCCTCCCTGTTCCCCATAGGACCCGGTGAAGTAGCTCCAGCTAAGATGTGTGAAGAAGAGGACAGCACCGCCCTGGTGTGTGACAATGGCTCTGGGCTCTGTAAGGCGGGCTTTGCTGGGGACGACGCTCCCAGGGCTGTTTTCCCATCTATTGTGGGACGTCCCAGACATCAGGTGAGCAAAATTCTCTTTGGAACAGAGAGAAACAGGGCTACAGATCTGGTCCCTCTATGTCTCTGTGTCCATGGGTATCCATAGATTGTCTGTTACTCTCTGCCCCAAAATTATGGAACCGTGTTAAAAATATACCTCTGATGGCTGATGTCTAGAAATCAGTGCCAATTTCATACACAGTGTTAACAGGCTATCTGGTGGGTGTCTATCAGATACAAAATCTGACTCTTTTTCATAAGTCCTTTTTGTCTAAATGTAATCATTGTCATCATCACCAGTATCAGAAATACTTCTGTGTTAACCTGACAAACTCCATAGCTACTCTTTGGGAAGAAAGTGAAATAAAAGCCCAAGTTACTCCCTCTCAAAGAGCTTGCTGTTAGATGAAAGAAGGTATCATTACCAAATGTAATTTTACACCTGTTAGCTGTCAACAAAATATATGTGAATAGCCACGTGGTAATTTTATGTAACATTGTGTAGAAACAAAATGTTGGTGGCAGCCACAGGGTAAAAACAGAGTTTCATCTCAGAAGTCTCCTTCACATCAGAAATGTATTTTGCACATTGAACCTATCTGATTGATATTTAAGCTTTCAGTTTGTCATATATTCACAGGAACCAATAGTAGAAGGCTCCCCTCCAACAAATGAACTCTGTCTCTTTGTCGAACTTGTGCAATGGAGATATTTTGCACAAACCACTACCGATGGAACTATAGTAGCCATGACTGTTGGGCAACTCTAAGTCACTGGAGTGCAATTTTAGATTTTAGTAATGAGAATTCTCTCTTTTTTTAAAGCTTCACCTTAATGATTGAAAAATACATCCAGCTAGTTTAAGCAGATGGCTTAATGTTGCTTGGTATGGATTTATCCATTAGAAATCAAGCACTGAGTGGTCATTTGCAGAAATAATGCTTTTGCTTATAACAGATAAACTCTTGGATAGGTGGTTACTTTAGAGGTACAATTTAAAGGATTTATAAGAGGCAAAATGGTGAGGAAGGTATAGCTCAGTGGTAGGGTGCATGCCTAGTATGCATGAGGTCCTGGGTTCAACTCCTAGTACCTCCATTAAATAAATAGAGGAAAAAACCAACTACCCCCAAAAACTAATTTAAAAGAGTTTTTTAAAAGAGGCAAAATGCCATTTAGCTAATATGTGAAACTTCATACGTTCATTCAACAAATGATTGAATGTGGGGTATGTGCCAGGCAATCTGTTATAGAGAAACGAGACAAACACTATCTTTGCCCTAAGAGAGCACATCAAGGAATATAGAAGATAAAAGACACAATGTAGAGTTGCTTTATCCACAGGCTGCTCTGCTACTTGGAGGCCTATTCAGGCTTGTTTCTTTCCTTTTTTTTTTAATTGAAGTATAGTCAGTTTACAATGTTGTGTCAATTTCTCATGTACAGGATAATGTTTCAGTCATATATATACATACACATATTTGTTTTCACATTCTTTTTCATTATAGATTACTGCAAGATGCTGAATATCGTTCCCTGTGCTATTTGGTAGAAACTTGTTGTTTGTCTGTTTTATATATAGTAGTCAGTATCTGCAAGTTTGGGCTTGTTTCTAATCAACCAAGGGATGTTGCTTAAGAGCCTAGTGGCAGTAGAACTCTGCACACTGTTGACTGGTTTCTGTTGTGGTGATTTAACCCTCTGTGCTTGGATTGTGATCAGTTCACAAGGGAGGCTGACTCCTAATGTGTTGAACCGTTTTTAGGGGGTGATGGTGGGAATGGGACAAAAAGACAGCTACGTGGGCGATGAAGCACAAAGCAAAAGAGGAATCCTGACCCTGAAGTACCCGATAGAGCACGGCATCATCACCAACTGGGACGACATGGAGAAGGTACCAGGGCTTCTCTGCAGGCTGAGGCCACAGGGGGCGCCATTCCTGTGGCTCATGACTCTGCAGGCTGAGGCCACAGGGGGCGCCATTCCTGTGGCTCCCAACTCTGAACATCTTGTCAGTCTGCGTAAAGGAGCTGCCCCACTTTGCCCAGTTGTACTTTTATTTGTTGATATTTATTCTACATTATTACTAACTAAAAAAAAAGAAATCCTGAACCGTTTCTTAAAAAAAAGACAAAAACAAAAACAAAACTTGCCTAACAGGATTTATAAACCAATTAGAGGGAGATGGTTCTGCAGATGAGAACAGCAGTCCTTAGACAGTGGTGGGAATTAAGTCTATTGCTCAGCCAGTGGGATTGCCCCCTAGGACCTTGTATGAGCAACAGCCAGGAGCCCAAGGGGCTCAGGCTAACTGGTTAGGAGGAACCCTAACCCACCAGCTCTTGAAAGTTTTCCATTAACTCACTTGAAGAAAAAAAAAAAATATATATATATATATATATATATAAAGGTTTTTAGTTTTCAGTATAGAAACGGGGCTGTGACATTGTGGATGTGGTACATTCCTGAAGGTCCCTCAACATACTGACGCACAAGCAACTGACAAAAGTTTTAAATAAATCTTAAAAAAAAAAAAATCTCCCTGGGTTGCACTAAGTCTTTATCTCCCAGACCCATATCAAAGAGCTAATGAGGAGAAGAGCTAAATCCGAGGGTTTTGATGTTTGTTGTTAGGCTTCATAGGAACATAGGTGATCAGAGTAAGCAGAAGGAATAATGAGAAAGTGGCATAAAATTTTAAAAATGCATTAAAATACATTAGAACCAGAATATCTGGACTTTTATATATCTATCAGCTACACACACACACACACACACACACACACACACACACACACACACACACACTAGTTTAAAAGAAAACAGTGTTGCTATTTATTATCAGTAATAATGCTGAAACCTCTGCTTCTCCACAAAAATTGTTTCATTAGGTTTACTTAGTCTAAGATTCTGGATTTGGTTAAAACTGCAGTTGGGGGGTCTGGGGTATAGCTCAATGGTAGAGTTGATGCTTAGCATGCATGAGGTTGTGGGTTCAATCCCTGGTACTTCCATTTAAAAAAAAAAAAAGGACTGCAGTTTGCACTGAGGAGAAGATATTAATAGCAGTGGGAAAATACTCTTTTAAGAGTTTCTCCCTGGAGCTGGCAGCATCTCAGAAGGAATGTGCCTGGAGAAAGATCCTTGGAACAAATAAAAGCATTCTATCATTTAAAGTGTTAGAGAGAGAAGGGGAGAGAGAGAGAGAGAGATCGATTGGTTGTTTTTTAAATGATGCTTCAGGGTACCCACAGTATATGATGCGACTGACAGAATTGCTTTTCTTTTCTTCACTTTTAAAAAAATTTCTTGAGCACTGTGCTGCTTTTACTCCATCGAAGGAGTAGAACTTTCAGGAGTCTCATTTCCTTTCTAGAAACCACAAATTCAAAACCAAAGAAACTGGAACAAGATAAAGAGTCCTTAAAGTTGATCTAGCCTTTGTTCATGAATAAACTTTCTTGAGCAGTTCTTTGGTTTTGTTTTCACTCTGGATGAATTTAACATTTCTGGTGCTAATGGAGACTTTTCAGGGTTTCTTTTTTTTAAATTGAAGTGTAGTTGATTTATAATGTTAGTTTCAGGTGTACAGCAAAGTGATTCAATTATACATAATCATACATACATATACATATTTTCTTTCCAGATTCTTTTCCATTATATGTTATTATCAGGCTTTTAAAAATAATTAATTCACTGAGCCCTTTTCACATGCTTTTTTCCTTTGTGGCATCCAGGGATTAAAGAGCATGCTCAAACAGGAAGCAGGCACACGTAGGTCTAAAGTATAGCACACAGACATGCTGTAAATAGGCACTGGGTTTTTTGGAAACCCCTGAAGGCCAAATGTCAGCCCATGAATGGAAGGTCCAAAGTGTACCAACGGAGGCAGGCTCCCCCGAGTGCTGGAGAACAAAGAGAGAGTGGAGGGCAGGGAAATTTCCCTTAAATATTAAAAAGGGCAACAAGGTTTTCAAGTAGCTTTATTCATCCACTCACGTATTTATTCATTTGCCCTTTTACTTGCTAAACTAAATCATTTGCCCATGAATATTAACTGAAGTGGAAGTAGGGAGTAAGGAAGATACAGTTGAAGAATAATAACAGGCACTGGGCTAAATAGTAACTCTTACTTCTCACAAAGACATACAAATTATTTTTATATTCCCCATAGGGAGACTGGCACTGGGGAGGGTTAAAATTTGCCTACGTGCACAAAACCAAGAAGTGGCTGCTCTGGGATTTGAACCCGGAGCCTCTGCCCTTAACCACTGCCTCATCCTGCCTCCTAGACCCGGGTTTGGGATTTTGCTCATTCGGTCACCGGGTGTGACTCCTCTGGTAAATTACCTACAGCCTTTGGGCTTCAGTCTCCGCGTCTTTAAAAACGTGGACACATAAGGGTATTCGTAGCACTTTCTTGGGTCTTGGCTTCATGAGCTCAGTGTGGTCCCTCTTGGAGGACGGCAGTGCCCCACTGCATCACATCACTGTGTTCTCTTCTGCCCACGTTAGATCTGGCACCATTCTTTCTACAATGAGCTTCGCGTTGCCCCTGAGGAGCATCCAACCCTGCTCACCGAGGCGCCCCTGAACCCCAAGGCCAACCGGGAGAAGATGACTCAGGTAAATATCTACTCCAAAACCCAGCACTTTGGGGCCTGGGGGGAGTCCTGTTTGAAAGGAGCTGTGCAGGACAGCAGAGAGACGGCCACCGACAGTCCACTCACAGGCTGACAGCTTTCCAGGATTCCCAAGGATAGGGACATCTTGATGGCATTGACATCCTTACTGTAGGAACCAGCCCCTTAGCTCCAAGAGCCATAGGACGTTTTCAAGATTTAATTGAAAAGGTGACATGTTTAGGCTAAAATCATTTGAGGAGAAGTCATTTCAAAATGCTGGATTACATGAAATGGGGAATTTGGGTTCTGGAGGTTTGAAAACTCAATCTGTCACTTATCAGCTATGTGACTTGAAAAAAGAAAATCCACTTCATTTCTCAGAGCCTCAGTTTCCTTGTCCATATGTTGGGAGTAATATTAGTACTATTATTTTTCAAAAAATTGATGTAAAGATTAAAGAGGCAAATGCTTAATGTATTTCCTGGTACCTGGTATAATAAATTTTCAACAAATAGTTATTATTGTCATTGTTGTGACCTGTCTGAAGCTCCAAGACTTTGGAGCAGGAGACCATCCATTCCACCAGCCAGACAAGGTCTCCAGTTTGGATGAGCTGCCAAATAAATACATGTAGTGTCAATTCCGTGCTTGCTGTGGTTAAGCACCAGGCCAAGTATTTTACACGCATTGTCTCTTTCAATCTTAACACCATGAAGCAGGAGCTAGTATTATCTTGATAAATAAATTAAGAAATCAAGACTCGAGTACAGGAGGTGATTGTTCCAAGGTCACACAGCTAGATGTGGCTGAGCCTGGCCCTGGCCCCTGATCTTTTGATCTTGGGGAATAATCAATGTACGTGTTGCAGGGCCTTCTCCTCGGAAGAGCTCTGGGTGTCTACACCCCTACAGGGGACCATCTGTGTGCCTGGGAAGGGCTCACACAGCAAGATGTGTTTCTGATGGGTGCTACTGTTCCTGTGAAATGGTGAAAAATAGTTGGGAATGATGACCATGCAGAAAATGATGTTAGGTAACCGGGTTAATAGACCAGGGAGGGTTTTGCAGATGGAGAAATGGAGGCCTGTAGGCATCTCAGTGTGCACAGATTTCTAGTGTGGGACCTAGTGCGGGAGAGGCTCTGATTCCAATTGTGTCCCTGGGCCACGTGAGTGGCCACATTGACATTCATACTTGGTTCTCTGTTACCTGCAGGCAGTTCCCTTCCAGGAATCAGGGCTCCCTCACTGCAGCCAGGGTGGCCTCAGATTCTCGGGCTGGCATGGACCCAGCAACTACATAAAAAAGTGGGACAGATGAACTGGAGCCTCATTCAGCCCACAGAGCTGGGTCAGTCCCAGCCAGTCTGAGCTTCGGGTTTAAAAGGCCTGTCTTTTTACACCTGGATACTCTCTTTTCCGTTTCTTTTGGCTTCAATAACAGTAGTAAGTCCCAGATGGTTCACACTGGAGGAGCCTTCAAACTCATCTGGTCCAAACTCCTCCTCCATATGCAGTCAAGGGACCTGGAATGAAGCCCACATGAGTCAGCTGTTAGTTTGGTGAATTCTCCCAGGTCACATTCAAGTCAGGGCCAGGGCCAAAAGCTAGACCCTCCTTAGTCCCGGCGAGCATGTGTGCACACTGCCCCTGCCCCTCTCCATGCCACTAGGTCACCCATACAATGGTCTCTCTACTTATACCATCATTTCTTCTCCACCAGGGACCAAGGCTGTCCTGGCCCTCCGCTACCCAGAACCAGGCAGGCCCACCTGCCTTCATCAACATGGTGTGCTCTCTTGAGCCTTCTTAGTAAGACTGGCAGCATCACTAACTCAGCTCTTTGGATTACTTTGCAGATTATGTTTGAGACCTTCAATGTCCCAGCCATGTATGTGGCCATCCAGGCGGTGCTGTCCCTCTACGCCTCTGGACGTACAACTGGTAGGTGGCTGGGAGGGATGAGGGCCTCACTCGAACACACCATCAGGGGCAGGATTCATGGTTTATAGGCACGTGGGTGGTGATGCACTAGGAGTTTGCTGGAATTGACAGGGCTAACCCCAGTCCTAGGAAGTCTTCTTCTTACTTCTAAAAATAAGCCCTTGAGCTTGTTTCCAGCAGGACTTGTGCTATTGTTTCCCTCTTCCTGTTCTTTTTTTTTCTTTATCCAGACCTGCCCCACCTTTCCTATCCTATCAAATGCCTTCCTTCTTCCTTTCAAGTAAGAGGCTTAGAAATTTTTCTTCTACTAGACCAATGAGTGACCACACACCAGCTGCCGTGGTGACGTTTACTGTGTCCAATTGTCCCCTAGGCATTGTGCTGGACTCTGGAGATGGTGTCACCCACAA
The DNA here is from genome assembly GCF_048564905.1 of Vicugna pacos. Lineage (NCBI taxonomy): Eukaryota > Metazoa > Chordata > Mammalia > Artiodactyla > Camelidae > Vicugna > Vicugna pacos. The sequence continues at coordinate 67,960,857 of NC_132997.1, read as the reverse complement.
TGTCCCCATCTATGAGGGCTATGCCCTGCCCCATGCCATCATGCGTCTGGACCTGGCTGGCCGAGATCTCACTGACTACCTCATGAAGATCCTGACCGAGCGTGGCTATTCCTTCGTGACCACCGGTGAGGCCAATGGGAGATGAAGGGTGGAGGGTGGGGTAGGGGTGGGGTGTTCTCCCAGTAATTTACAGGACTGTCTCAGGAAATAGTGGGAAGGAGTCTTGCAGATGGCAAGACCTGACTTTAATGCCCAGGGCAAGTTGCGGCGTATTTTGCTAGGTGAAATTGCAAAACAATTACACAGTTTCCTTGAGAAGAACAGTTAGAACCATCTAGTATTATGAGTTGGTCAGAGTTGTATTACTCGAACATTTTCTAATCCCTTCCGTGCACACACACAAGAGAGTGCAGAGGCTGAAGTTCGTATAGGGAGGTGATTGGTAGTCTCCAGCAGTAGAGATTGGTTGAGGGCTGGGGTCCCAATTCTGCCACTCATCAGCTGTGTGACCTTGACAAGATGCCCAAACTCACTAATCCATAGCTTCTTCATCTGGAAAACAAGTAATCGCAGAGCCTCTTGCAAGAATGTTGCGAGTAGCGAGACCATGCCTGTGGAGTTCCTGGAGCCGAGGAAGCGGGCAGTGCTTGTCAGTGAATATTAGTAACAACTCAGCAGGCAGAGATGTTTGTCTTCAAGCTATAAAATGGTGCCACCTGGTCTCTGTCTACAAGAGGCAGAGGCAGATGTTACTGGGGACATCAGGACGTCCTCAGTGCCCTTGGCTTTACCTGCCTGCCCTGCCCTCACCGATTTGGCCTTATCCAGGTGTTTAGGTTTCTGGACATGCCTGAGGCTTACTCTAGACTTCAGGTTTGAACGCTGAAGATGTTAAAATCTCCTTTTTTTGGAGTAGGGAGTTGAATGCATTCTATTCCTCCTCTGCTCCCTATGAAGAATTCCCAGACATCTCCGAAAGGCCCCCAGGGGCCCAGATGGAACCAATAGCTTAGAACTTCAGAGGACAGGGGTCTGAAAGGAGTCTGCCTGCCCACTTCTTACACGTACCACTGGAGCCTTCTAGATTAGGACTGGTCCAGAGCCACGGTCTGCCTCTTTCTGGAAGGTGATGGATTTGCCAAGGGTTTGAGCTGGAATCTACCTGGGCCAGACCACACGGTTCTCTGGAGCCTTTGGAAAGCCGTCAAGGCCGCTATGGGGCTGCTTCAGTGTGACTCTCCCTGGTCAACTGAAAATCCAACATAACAAACTGTTATAAAGCAATTATAACAGAGATTGTTTAGTTCATTGTGCAAAAAAGTTAATGGACAAAAGTATTTCCTGCTCTTTGCCTGGCTCTAGCTAGCTCATTTTCTTTGTCTTGTGCACTTTCCAGACAATATTTGCTAAGAACCTTCTATGTGTGAGGCATTCTGCTAGGAACAGAAGTGGTTCCCTCGTGGATCTATAATTTAATTGCCTTCCTGGGTTGGGAGTTGCAGAATATCCAACTTGTACCCTTTTTGGAGGGAATCCGTATCGTAGGAGACGGTGATGTAAGGCAGGTGGATTTTGACCACCTGTGCCAACCCTAAGGTTTGCCATGTTTGTTTCTCGTTGACAGCTGAGCGTGAGATTGTCCGAGACATCAAGGAGAAACTGTGCTACGTAGCTCTGGACTTTGAAAATGAGATGGCCACTGCTGCGTCCTCCTCCTCCCTCGAGAAGAGCTACGAGCTGCCTGACGGGCAGGTGATCACCATCGGGAACGAGCGTTTCCGCTGCCCTGAGACCCTGTTCCAGCCCTCCTTCATCGGTAGGCGGCCATGCCCTGCCCCTGGGTCCAGGATAGTCCCCTCTCCTCCTGGACCCAGCCAGCCCTCGGCCACCAGTGCCCTTCTGCCTGTGAGGACATGTGACAGGGGCCGCAAAACCACAGCATGTCTACACCAGGGGAAGAGAAAGAATGTTACATTTTTCAGGGGAGAAGACTTAAGGAGACCAGAAAAGGAGTTTTCTTTGCAAGAAGACATTATCTATGCTGTAGTCGAGCCAGAAGCATCCTTGGTATCTGGTAGACGGTGGAGGAATCAGACTTCGTCTGTGTTTAGGACACAGTGGATGGATGGGAAGGGTGACTGATGCTGAGTGTGGGGAGCGTGGGGGAGAGGAAGATGGAAATGCCCATGCCTGCGTTAGCACTGACCTTGGGAGGCAGGTTAGCATGGTTATTTACAGAGCGCCGGCTCTGGGAGGGGGGATGCTGGGCTTGGGTCCTTTTGTGACCCCGGCTCCTGAAGCCCCAGTGTCCTCATCTAAACCACGAGGACTGTCAGAGCACCTACGTCATAGGCGGCTGCGAGGGTTACCTGAGATGTGTGGGGCGCCTAGCCCCGTACCTGGCCGAGGCGGGAACTCAGCAATTATTGTGTGTTGGCGATAACTGATCACTAAGCATTATGAGGATTACATCACAAAACAGCAAAAGGTGAAGGGCCGGCTGCAGGTTCTTTTCCAAAGGCCCAGGTCAGAAATTAACAAGAAGTTCAGACCGAAAAACATTATCAAGATTGAAGAAAACTGAGTCTTTGTCCAAATAAAGTGAAGCATTTTTGGATGATTCGGCACCATGTAACTTTGAAAGGGTGGGAGCAAGACAGCCAGAGAGAGACCTGGCAGACTCCTGAGCAACGGCTGAGACGTTGGCTCAGCATGGGATCTTCTGCAGGGAGTCTGCTGGCTTTGATTCTTATTTGAACCATATATCGAAGGGAGTCTATTAAAAATGGGGGGTGTGATGTTGTAGCCCCCCACCCTCCCAGAGCTGCTGTAGTAGGGCCTCCTGCCTAGAGTAGGAGGATGGGGGCATTACGAGGACCTATTGGTCCCCGAGATGGGCAGTCCTTAGAGCATCATGCCTGCCTCGCTCCAGCCCAGTGTACGATCGTCCAGTTGCTCACGTCTAGTCTTCCATGTCAAGCTGGGTTTCACTCACCACCTGAGGACCATGGCCTGTGTCTCTCTTCCAGGAATGGAGTCCGCTGGCATCCATGAAACCACCTACAACAGCATCATGAAGTGCGACATCGACATCAGGAAGGACCTCTACGCTAACAACGTCCTCTCTGGGGGCACCACCATGTACCCCGGCATTGCCGACCGCATGCAGAAGGAGATCACAGCCCTCGCACCCAGCACCATGAAGATCAAGGTACGGCTCAGTGACAGCCCGGGCGTGCTGCTGGCGGTGCCCACCTACAGCCAGACGGGAAGGACCCTTCAGAGGCCCCCTCTAGGTCACTCGTGCGCAGGGGTTTTAGAGCGAGGCAGTGAGTCCAAGTCCGCAGGTCTCATGCTTAGGAGGCTCTAGGTCAGCTTCATACAGAAGTTGAATTACCTTGTACAAAATTTAATCTGTACTTACCTGTGTCAGTCAGCTACTTTCAGCAGCTGCTGGGAAGGCCAATAGAGCTGCCCATGTGCCCCATCTCTTTAATTCTTATTTTTGGGGGTAATTAGGTTTGTTTGTGTATCTATCTATCTATTTTTCTAATGGCAGTACTGGGGATTGAACCCAGGACCTCCTGCATGCTAAGCACACGCTCTACCACTGAGCCATCCCCCACCCGCAACTTCATCTCCTTAAAATACACTTTTTGTTGTTTTTCCTCATCACAAAAATAGTGCATCTCACATGTAGAACATCAAAAATATTACAGATGAGCCAGATTTATTTCAGCAGAGGTTTGAACCCTGTAGATTGAATAGCGTATACTCTTCTGCCAATATTAAATATGACTACGTCTCAGCGGCCAGGGGTTAGTTTTTATCTTCCTCTCTCTGTTTGGCACATCTTTTGATACAAGTGCTCAAAAGCACAGCATGACTGCAGGATGACCAAGTTCAGTCCCTGGGTCACCAGGACCCTTACATTGTGTGAGTTCCGAGTCACAGTCAAAGGAACTCAGATGAAAAGATCATTCTTTAGAGGCAACCCTACACGTGGCTGGTGACTTCTCGAAGGCTATTATCACTCTCTGACACCAGAAGGCAGGCTGGGACCCTCTGATCCATGTCCCAGGGAGCAGGAAGGTATTCAGGCAAGTTCTCTGTCATTTGCACTCCCTTCTCTTTTTTGGGAAGGGTTCTGCAGGCTTTGTGCTAGATTGAAGCTCCCTTCCTCTCCACATTAGGGCTCTATTAGAGGAAAGAGACTGTTTTCTGAGGATTTGTGTTTCTTGGATGCCCCTCTGATCGGCTCTTACCCCATCTTCCTCCCACCCTGGAGGGAGGGAAATGAAGCCAGCTGCTGGGCTCGCTGACAAAGCCAGCCTCGGTGGGGGCATATGACAGACACCTAGGTTGTGGCTAGAGTCGGGTAGTTCCTAGGTCTCCAATCTCGGCGTCTTGAATAGGAACAAATGTAGCACTTTGAGCTCCAGTGTGGAGAGAGAAAACCATCCAAACCTGGGACGGACAGTAAGATGATGACATCAGGGGAAATTGAAACTGGATTGGGGGGCAGTCTAGAGAAATTCTCTGTATTGTCTTTACAATTTTTCTACAAATCTAAAATGATCTGGAAATGGGAAGCTACTCTAAAATAAACAAAAACAAATAAACAAACAAACAAAAAAACACCTGGGAGAGGTCCAGGTTTGCATGTTGGGTCTGACGTGTGCACAACTAGTGTGACCAAGCTCAGTTACTTAAACGTCTCCCAGTCTCTGTTTCCTCCTATGAAATACGGGAGTAATTCAGTACTTACTCTTCAAAGTGGTTATGAGAATTAAATGTAAAATGCTAGCAGAATGCTTGGCACATGGTAAGTGCTCAGTAAATGTCAGCTCCTTGGATTAAAAATAAATGTGCAACCAGAGCTTGGGGAACAAACAGAAATTAAACCCTTTCACTCCAGTTTCAGAAAATACCTTATCTGTTGGCCCAAGTGTCCATATTCATTTATACCCAGGTATCCAGGTCTGGGAGTGGAATTTGGAATTGCTCAACTATAGCTATTTTTATTTATTTATTTTTTATTTTATTGACTTTTCATTTATATATCCTTTCTAAATGGAAGCATAGTTGATTTACAATGCTGTGTTAGTTTCCGGTGTACAGCAGAGTGATTGAATTATACAGACATGTGTATTTTATATACTGAATTCTTTTTCATATTCTTAATCATTGTAGCTATTTTTAGAGTCACAGGCCCTTGGCCTGATTCATTGCTCCCTGGACCACACCCATTCATTTATTTAGGGAACGTCAGCATGCCCTTGCAGTGGGTTGGGCCAGCCAGTGCAGCCTAACTGGGACCTATCCCAAGGGGATGTTCACCCCAGTGGGGGACTCTGAGCCCCTCAGTGGTAAACAGTGCATCCTGGTGGACCTACTCAGGTATCTAGTAAGTTCTTGTATAATAAATTATGGCACAATCAAAACTTCTTGGAAGATGGTGGACGTTCATGCCTACAGAATTATGTGTCATGCTGAGTTCCGAGGAACAGCTTACGGAAATCAGGGACGTCGTCAGGGCTTAAGTGGAGGTCAGGTAGGATGTGGGGCCAACTTCCAATTTGCCCAAGAGTAGACTGAATGCAGCAGAGGGGTCACAGATGCTTTGGAACAGACTGTATAAAAGGAAGCCAGAGAAACAAATGTGCTCATTGAAGATCTCTAAATCCACAACCTATTCACACCTCACGGGTCAGGGTTAGGGTCAGGGTCGGGGTCGGGGTCAGGGTCAGGGTTTGGCATCCAACAGCCAGGACTGTCCTTGCTGTCCACCAGATCTGGACCAGGGTAGAATGCCCAGACGTGTCCTCGTGCACTCACGGCCCTTCTTTCTTGTCCTGCCCAACAGATCATTGCCCCTCCCGAGCGCAAGTACTCTGTCTGGATCGGCGGCTCCATCCTGGCCTCTCTGTCCACCTTCCAGCAGATGTGGATCAGCAAACAGGAGTACGACGAAGCCGGCCCATCCATTGTCCACCGCAAATGCTTCTAAAACACTTCCCTGCTCTCCGTCTGTCTCGAGCACACACTGTGAATGTTTTGTGGAATAATGCCTTCTATTCTTTTCCAAATCATTCCTAGCCAAAGCTCTGATTCGTCTCCTATGTATTTTTTAATAAATCTGAAATATGTTCCCTGTAACCTGTAGCCTTGGCCTCTGATCAGTGCCCGATAGCGGTGTTTCTGTTAGGTCGACCTCACCCGTTACACAGTGGCTCCCTCTAGTGGTGCAGCCGAGGACATGCCACGCCGGGATGCTTAATGTTTCCCGGAAAAGGGTAGCTTCACATTAACAAGGGAAGTACCAGCTAAATGATGTCAGTTGGAAGAATTTGAAAATACACAGGAGATGAACATAAACATGGATTAAAATGTATCAACAGGATAATCCACACTGACTTCACAATTTGATGAGTCATTATATAACTTTGCTCTATTATAACCTCAATACTAGTAGCCTGATACGTGAATACAATAACTATGTGTGTGTGTGTATATACATACATACATACATACATATATTGTATATATATGCATATAATTTTTAATATATATCACATATATTAAACTTACTAAATATATATTAAAAGAAGGTATGACATTTAGGTTTCTCAAGGGAAACAGATTTTTTAAAAACAGGAAGAAACACTATTCTAAAATCTCACTACACATCTAGATCACCGGTTTCCCTTCTCCTGATCAATATCTGCCTCTGAAAATGAGCCCACATATACACTCACAGCCAGGAGGGGTACAGGTAACAGTGCTCTCCAAGGACACCTGGTATTAGTCGTCACACCAAAGGTTTTACACATATCATTTGTTCTTTAGAACTATGTGGGGAAAATATGACTATCATGCCCGTTTTAGAGATGAAGAAACAGAAGTCGTTCCCTTAATATCATTATATAGAACTGCTGACTCCTATTTCTCTTTCACCCATCTGGCCCGGAAGGTACAAAGATGTGTAAGAACACCTTCCGTGCCCTTAAGCGTCTTAATCTCAAAGCACTTTTCTGTCCAGACTCTAGCATCCTCAGCAGCTCTCTAGTGGGGTGGGTGTCATTTATCTGCTGAGCATAAACATCTGGGTGGGGTCAGTGGCCCCTGGTTGTCCTTGGAGTGAGGGACTCTGTGGCAGGGACTCACTACAGAGACCTCAGCGCCCAAGATTTAATGCCTGTTGGGTCCAGAAAACCCAAGCTTCCCCTGGTCTACTCTGCCCTGTAGCTTGAGCTAATTAGGATTAATACTACAAATAATAAGAGCTGGCATGTGCTGGTTACCCATCATGGCCAGATCCCAGGCCAAGCCCTTTATATTAGGATTTCATTTTATCTTACAACATCCCTGTGGTGTTGATAGTCCCACTGCCTTTTTGCAGATGGAGTCCAAGGCTACTGGTGGTCAAGGAATGTACTCAGTGTCACACTACAGCAGAGGTGGGACTTGAGCTTGGTTCAAAATCCACACTCTAGCCTTTGGGCGAGCATTTCTCAAAGAAAAGCCATGCGGGTCAGCCTCATGGGGTGCTCATTTTAAATGGGCAGGTTTCTGGGAAACCCAAAGCCTACTGAACTAGAACGTCGGGAGCTGTGGCTGGGAACTCAAGTTTTTAATCAGGCAGGTTTCTCTGGTGATTCTTTTGCACCTCAATATTTGAGAACCACGGTAATGTGCTATGGTCGAAATTTTCCAGTTGCAAATGTATGATTACCAGGAAAGGCACTCCATACCCACTAGATTGAAACTGAAGGGTTAGTGTACAGATGCTAGGAAACAGATCACTGATAATTTAGGCAAACATCACCAAGGATTCTGCAGTCACTGCAGGATTTAGGTAAAGCAAAACAACTTGGCAGTACTGTTGTACTTCACTTTCACCACCAGAGGGCGCGAGCCCTCCGGTAAAGGAAAGGGCATTTAGAACAATGAATCCGGAAACTGACAAGACCAGAGGCAAAAATCAGGAAAACCAGAGCCGCCCATTGAATGTGCATTATTGAAATGTTCCTTCTTGTGAGCACTCAGCCGCAGGGCCTAAGCACCTTCTCCCAGCGTAGATCAGTAACGCCTCACCCCGACCCCCCCCCCCCCCCCCCCCCCCCCCCCGCGATGCCCATGCCTTGAAGGGCTAGACCGGGGCAGAGCCTCCTTGATCAGCATCACGTGAATCCCCGGAGGCTATAAAACCAGCAACTTGTAGGTTTGGCTGCCTCTTCAGCAGTCCTGAGTGTCTTCTCTCCCCTAACAATAGCAAACCAAACTTCTAAAGCGCTTCTTCTAGGGCCACTAATTTTCCCACAACGGGATCATGCAACCCCTGAAGATGACATAAGTTTTTGTTGTTGTTGTTGTTTTTAATTGAATTAGTTGATTTACAATGTTGTGTTAGTTTCAAGTGTACAGCAAAGTGATTCAGTTATATGTACACACATATATATATATCACAGTTTATACATATACACAGGTATATGTGCATATATATAAAATCCTATTCTTTTTCAAATTCTTTCCCATTATAGATTATTATAAGATATTAAATATAGTTCCCTGTGCTATACAGTAGGTCCTTTTTGTTTATCTGTTTTATGTATAGTAATGTGTATCTGTTAATCCCAAACTCCTAATTTATCCCTCCCCTACCGTGGATTGTTAATAACACTGACCCACAGAGTGCCACCTTTGCTGTGAGCCTATGAGCGGGAGGAAGCACTGTTTATTTTTTTTAATGAATAATTCTCTGTTGTCAGTCCAGCATCATTTGTGTAGTCAGGCTGAGCTTGAGTATTTCTAGCAGGATTTCAAAGGAGCAGCCTGGAGAAGAATCTGTGACTCCTGTGAGGGAAGAGGCTGTCCAGCCAGCACACACACTTACGGTCTGACCAAAAGCCATTGCTGCAAATAAGCTCATTCAAAAAGACAAGAGGAAAAAAGAGAAAAGGAGGGGACAGCAGGGGACATGGTTCATCTGCATCAGAGTGTGAAAACCAGATGCTTAAGTAATGTTTATTCCTTGGAGAGTCCAGTCAATTCAAGTTTGAAGGGCACTTACCGGATATACAAAGAACAAGGCTGGAACTTACAGCCTATGAGGAAAATGGGCATTAGCAAGTAGCTAGGGTGCATTGTAAGGATTATGAAAGTGGAAGTATAAGGGGTATGAGCGTGTACAGGGAACGTGCTCCAGGCAGAGGCCGGAGATGGGAGGGGGAGTTGCATGTGTAGAAAAGGGAACCCCGAAGAGCTGGACCACACAGACTTTAGAAGGACGACTATGACTTGACTACAACTTTCCAAAGGAGAGTTCATATTTTCTCTGCGAAATGTGTGTTTTGAAATCAGACACCCATTACAAGCCATTAAGGCAATTTTGAGTGAGAAATAGGTATCTCCGATTCATTGGCCATTCCTGAGCATTTCCTTTCGCAGGTTAATTCAATTCTTCATCTCAGTTTCACAAATGTATCCGGGAAATAAACGCTCTGAAACTACGGCCTTGTAGTCCGACTTGTTCCTGACTGTTCTTCTTATGGGAACTTCATGCCCCTTGGAGACTGAAGGGAATAGAAATGATCACGATTCGCCTGACTGCTTTTATAACATATATTATTTTCAAGGAAAACAGATCATTAAATAGGCTCCCATGTAGTGTGATTAATGACAGTTTTCAGAGGCCTAAAGCTAAGCGGTCCTCGAGTAGCTTTCCTATCCTTGGAGAAAAAGCATTCCAGACACCAAATCAAAGACGTTCCTTCCACATTTCATTCTGAACCTTATTCCTCTGTCCTTTCATGGGATCACTTCTTTCCTCCCACCTCTAGATATTCTGCAGATTGCTTTGACCTGAAACTCCTTAAGAAATGGCCTAAAATCACTGAACCTTCCCTTACCAAATGGCATCACCTACTCAGACAAAAATATACTGAGCAGGTGAGCCGTATCCTCCAAATTTAGAACCAGCCCTTGTTCTTAAAAACAGGAAAAGTCTGTGATTCCAGATGGATGTTCTGATGTAGTCTTCTCTCTCAGGAATGCATAAACCTTTGCATTTAATGAAAAACAAAAGTAGCATTTTAGAGCGCTGTTACTGCGGTACTAAGTGGGTGTTCTCTCTTCCGTTTGCAACCCTACCCGGCCGAAGGAGTTGCCCATCCTTGATAAAATAACATTCTTCTTCTGAACTTGGCCTTCTGGCAAACTGGACAAAGGCCTGGGACGGATATCCTGCGACCACAAGAGTGTGGTGAGCAAAGGTCTAGAAGCCTCAGGTGCTTCCACCATTGATGCTGATTTTATGATTACAAGTTGACTTTTAAAGAATTAACTCATTAACGTATTGCTCTGTCAAAGCCGCAATGACATACCACTTCACACCTACTAGGACAGCTATAATAATGAAAAATAATAAATGTTGGCAAAGATGTGAAGAAATTGAAACCCTTGCAGGTTGTTGATGGAAATGTAAAATGGTTCCACTGCCCTGAGAAAGGTAAGCACAGAATTCCTACGTGACCCTGGAATGCCACCACTAGCTGTACCCCGAAGAATTGAAAACAGATACTGAAACAAGAACATGCATGTTTGTAGCAGCACTTTTCACAACAAAAGGTGGAGACCACCCAGATGTCCGCCACTAGATGAATGGATCGACAAACTGTGATCTACACACACTGGATAAAAGGAATGCACTGACATACATATTACAACATGGACGGACGTCCAAAATGTCATGCTGAGTGAAAGAAGCCAGACACAAAAGTTTACAGAGGTTGATTCCAACTACATGAAATCTCCAGAAAAGGCAGAATCCATAGAGACAGAATGCAGGGGCTAGGGGCAGGGAACGAGGATAAGGGGCTTCGTGGGTAAGGGGTTTCACTTTGGAAAGATGGAAGCGTTTTGGAATTAGAGGTGATGATGGTACATACTGTGGATGTACTCAGTGTCACTGAACTGTTCACTTTAAAACGGTTGATTTTGTGTTATGTGAATTTCACCTCAATAAATTACTTTTTAATAAAAAAAAAGTAAAACTAATGGATTGCCCTTTGAAAAACATGGAAAAGTACAAAACTTTACTGCTGCAAGAAACCTGTGAGATCGGTTAATTCACACGCCTCATTTCTGTAGGTCAGGAAACCTTGCCTGAAGTCAGGAATAGAGCAAGTGTCTTCTAGTTGTTTGTTTTCCTTGTTTAGCTGCCTTTATATTAGAATGAAACGTAATGGAGTTTATTTTGTGAACAACCTACTAATGCTTTTTCTCCTGGAAGAACTGAAGAGAGGAATTTTAAACATCCTCTTCAGACTCAAGAATACAGATTCACCACTCGTGACCTTGGTCCATCGGGACCCACCCAGACAAAGACTAATGTGAGCGAACAGTTTTTAATTGTTCACAGTTGTTTACCTGATGCAGGTGTCTGGTTAATCCTCCTTGATGGAAGTAAAACAAAATGAATTATTTCCATTTGGTTTTAGAATGTCTTTTTGTCTAGACGATGCCCAAGACATTAACTTCAAACAAATTACAGCCGGTCTGCAATACCTTTCATCTGCTCTCCCTCCCCGGAGTCCTTCTCTGTATCTTTTCTCTCCCTCATCTTCTGCATCTTCCCAGCCTAACTAACCTAAAATGTTTTTGTCAGCTGCCCCCAAGGAGAGCCAAGATACTAGAAAAGGAAACACGTTTCTTAGAAAAACAAAAACAACGGAAAGAGTCCTTTGCATGTTTGTTGTCATCACAATAAATAACCAGCTAAAGTCTTCCAAGAACAACCAGCTGACAGTTTACTTTTCTTCCTTCATCTTTGCCAAATACATGACATTTCTCAAGCATCCCTTTTCACAAAAGACATTCTCTTGCTAGATACTTTTGCAAGACGTGCTAGAAGAGAAACATCTGCTTTCCACATTTGGGACAACTGTAGCTGGTTTTGCAACAGAAAAATTTCAATTTAAGTCCAAATCATTGTAATAAGCACGACCGAAGTGACTGCAGCAGGGGAGGCATTCGGGGGGAGGATACTGAACCAAGTGCAGGACGTGGCCTTAATCGACACCGCATCTCGACCTAATGCCAACTTTTCTGCCAGCAAAATTCTACTAAGAAGAAACCAGGAACAACTTTGGCCTCTGAGAATAACCCACAGACGCTCTGCTTTGCTCCTCCACACTCGACAAGGTCTGCGGAGAAGAGGGTGATCCCTGCATGACCACCAGGAAGCTCACTTCCGTCCCGTCTCTGAGCAAAAAGAAAACGAACAGCTTCAGCAAATCTCTATTAAGCCTGTATTAGTTTGCTAGGGCTGCCATAGCAAATCACCACAGACCGGGTGGCTTGAACAGCAGAAATCTAATTTCTCACAGCTCTGGAGGTGGGGCATCAGAGCTGGAGGTGTCAGAAGATGGCTCCTTTTCGACAGCCATCTTCTCCCCGAGTCTTCACAGGGTCTTCCTGTGTCTGCGTCCTAATCTCTTCCTCCTCTAAGGACACGGGTCATACTGGGTTAGAGCCCCCTCTAGTGGCCTCATTTTATCTTTTAAAGCTTCTCTCCAAATACAGTCACCTTCTGAGGCGCTGGGGGTTAGGACTTCAACATGGAATTGGGGGGGGCACAACTCGGTAACAAGCACCCACTGAGCCCAGCAGACTAGTGTTCACAACCAAAGGAAGCTCAGGCTTAACTGGTCCATCTTCTTCGGAAGCCCACATCTGAAAAGAAATGAGCTGTCTTTGCCTTAGGTGAGGGAAGTTGGCAAATGGGGCTCTGGAACGGATTCATTTTCAAAAGAATGACCGGCTGCTGTGAACCAGCTCTTCCAGGGAACGCCCGTGGTCACCCACTCACCCTCACGTGCGCGCACACTCATGCCCACGTGGGCCTCCAGGGTGACTCAATGGGCGCGGCCTCCTGGCCGGCCCACCCCTTGGTGGTGTGGCCGCATCTCTTGAAGGTTCCTCTTTTAGACCTGGTGCCTGAGAAAGGCTTTCTTCCCAAAGGAGCCAGGCACAGGTTTGCTGCCGCCCAGAGTCGTCAGCTCCGTGACGAGGTCCTCCAGGCAAGTCTGGTTAACTGGGTTTGCACGTGGCAAAAAAAAAAGGGCCACATCCCCTCAAGAGCAACCTGTCATGTTACAATTCATCTCAGGCCTGAGATTTTGCTGCTTCTTGCAGGGGAATGAAAAGGCCGAGAATGTCCCACTTCTTTAGAGCATGTAATGTATCTTTTTAATGAAAAATGGGTTCTCTCCTAATTCGCTCTTCAGAAGGGCTATAATTGGCTCTGCATCCTCAGAGCAGCTCTGCCTAGTCTCCTTGGAAATTGAAGATGCTCAAGGTTCTCAGCTTCCAACCGAGTCCTTTCTATCTCTGGGCACCATTCAGTGGCCATAGCTTTTCCATCAGGTACCTCTCATTTTACACCCTCTTGGTCTACTACTGTATCTTTGATTTCTATGCTGAGGATACCGCTGATTTCTCAACTCTCTCTAGTCCCAATAGTCATTTTTAATTTTGAATAAATTACATAATCTTTTCCTTTGATTGAATATGCTAGAATATCATGGTGTCCTTAAAGGCTAAGACGTTGAGGACAGACAGCATCACTTGGGGAGAAGAGGGTTGTCTGTGCAGCCAGGCTTACAGAATTAATTTGCCCTTAGTCGGCAGCGACTGCAGGCTAAATTTGCCCGGCAGCGACTGCAGACTAAAGTACCTATGCATTGGGCCAGCAAAGCTCTGCTTCCAGAATATGGGACCTGAACTTCCCAAGCCTGTAAGTTGTCATAGGCAGAAACGAGCCACTGAGCTGCCCACAGGAGGCTCTTCATGAATGAGAACTAGAGTAGAATCGGGGTGGCTTGACACCTGCATTAGGGGAGAGACAGGTCAGGGGAGGAATGTCATCTTGTCCAAGCAGAGTACAGGGAATATCCCTCCTGGAAAACAGAAACCCTTGGACTAAAAAGTGGATGCTCATGTGTGCACACGAGATCATCCAGGCAACCCAGATACAGTGCCAGGAGGAAAGCAGCGTCTGGGAAGGCTGTGGCTGGCACAGGAGGCATTGGGAAGAGAGGTTGGATCAGATTAGCTTGACTCTCTCCTTTCGCTTGGGCTAAATTTTCTTCATAATGTCTCCACCCTCAGGTTTTTTTCCTACCAACTCAGCTTGCCAACATATTCTATAAGTCCCTCATTCCTTCTGTTTAACCCACTATCTTTTGATCCAGGTAAATACTTTTATTATCTAGCTGCAAGTCACAAATCCCATTCCGAGCCGTGGTAACACCGTAACGTTGGAGTCACGTTACCCGATTCCGTTTAAACATGGTTTCTTCCTATTCTCTGTGTCTTGGTTTAAATAGGTCACTTTAATTTTGAATATTCTTTCCAAATTCTTTTCTTATTTATTCTTTTTGGCTCAGAATGAGCAGTATTTCCTCTGCCTCATTTCTTCTCCCCGCCATCCCTGCTGACTTTCATCGGAGCTTTCTGTCTTCCTCTGTCCAGTGGCTCTGCTTTTAGTCCTCTAAACCAAGGGAATGAATCACCTGCCAGCCCAGGCCCTCGGACGCCTGATCCCTGAGTAGCTCAGGGCTCTGGTATCCCACACTAAGACTGCCCGTAGACACAGCTCCCAGCCAGGATTCCATGACACGGAGCACACAGGATGGGCGTGACTGTCTGCAGCTGTGTTTCTTCTCACATGTGGAACCTGTTCACCTTCTTCAACCACCCACAGAGGAAAGCTGCAGAAACAGATGGACGTTAGAGACCACCTGGTGCTCAGAATTTCTTGTCTGGAACTACGCTGTACAGGAATGAAAAAAATACAGTGAAACAGCTAAAGTTCCGGAAATGTATGCAGAGACCTCTATATATACCAGACAGTATAACTTTTAAAAACTGTCAATCACCATGTTGTATACCTGAAATTTATATAATATTGTACATTAACTATACCTCAATCAAAAGAAAAGTTAAAAAATATACCAGACATGTTATTGTTTGCGGCACAATTTATTATCAGGTCATAGTACTTAGGTACATTATAGGTATTGATTGAACACCATTGTGACCTTTCTTGAGACAAAGCAACCCCCAAAGAAAGCTTCAAAATGTGCAAAATTAATAAATATCAAACGTTCTGATCTAAAATGTATAAATATAAAATATCGGTCATTTCTGGAAACATCTTAAGAAAATCCAGCAACCACATGTCCACGGGTAGGTGTCTGGTGTTGACAGTGCTAATCTTCGGAACGTATCACCTCAGATCCAGCACGATTATTTTTATGTCTTTTATCAACACATGTTTGCATATCTACGAAAGAAAAAACTGGCTTCACATCATGATGTTTAACATGATTCTCGTTAGGGAGGGACCTAGAATTTCCTAAATTAAAAATATTTCTAATTAAAAACAATTTCTGCTCAGAACACACGCAATCATATTTACTCATTTTCGACAAGAAAATGTTTACAAAAGGTGCTGAGTAATTTTCACTTTAAATAAATTCTAACTTGAAAACAATGTTTCTCTGATGTCACAGCCAGAGAACAGCCAAGCAAACAGAAAAAGATGTGGTCCTATAATGTGACTTTGGGGCCGTCCAAAGCTCATCAGGAAGCAGGTTAACAATTTTCACTGAACTATTTGGGCCATATCAAGCTGAAATAGTTCATGACACTGAATATGATTTTCTTTAATAACTGCTTGCTTACTTGGACTCTGAAGAAGACTGTATTTAAGTATCACACAGACACATACACAGAAAGGCAACTGTATGCATAATGAACTTTGCTACAGAAATACCATTGTCCCTTAGTAAACAAGACAGTCATGAGAAGAGATCAGAAGAAAATACAGACTGATTAATCTTCTGAGATAAGGAAATTCCAAACTAAGCAGTAAAGTTTTATCCCGTATTGTACTGCTATTATTTCTCTCCTTAAAAAAATAAAGGCATATCTATTTTTATAATGGAGGTTGTGCCTCTTTAACCCTTCACTTATTTTGCCCCACAGACCCAGGAGGAGGGCCCTCTGGTGACCAACCATTTGTTCTCTGTATTTATGACCCCATCTTTGTTTGGTTTGGTTTGGTTTGGTTTTTAGGTTCCACATATAAGTGAGATCACATGGTATTTGTCTTTGACTTATTTCACTTAAACTAATGCCCTCTAGATCCACCCATGTCGTTGCAAATGGCAAGATTTCATTCTTTTTTAAGGCTGAGTAACATTTCATTGTATGTGTGTGTGTGTATATATATATATGAAATGTATATATATATGAAATGTATATATATATGTGTGTGTATATATATATATATATATACATAGTACATCTCCTTTAAGCCACAGGGATGTAATGTACAGCACAAGAAATATGGTCAATAATATTGTAATAACTTAGTATGGGGATGGATGGTTACTAGACTCATCCTGGTGATCATTCATAATGTAAGAAAACATCACTACATAGTACAGCTGAAATGAACATAATATTGTAGTCAGCTCTATTTCAATCAGAGAAAAAAAAGGAGGAGGTGAAAAATAAATCCTATGTGCAAAGAATAACCAACGTGCTGTACTCACACTGAACAGCCTGGGGTCCTTGGTGTGCGGATGAAAGCCCTTCTTTTTACAAGCGGAGACTTCAAGCATGCCAGCATCGGTGAGCCTGAAGATGCCAGTGCTAAGTTTCAGGGTTAAAAAAAAAAAGGTACGAAAACTAAGGATCATTTGGGCTCTCCATATGATTCATTTGAATGGCACAAGCAGACATATTCCGCAAATGGGACGGAGAAATAAATCACAAACGAAAAATTTCACAGTGATTTTTTTAAACCAATCTTGCACTGACTGACCTAGAGGAAGAAACACTGGAGAGACCAGTGTCACTGCCCAGCGCCTGCAGGGCGGTAATGGGGAAGGGGCAGCTAACTGCCTTGAGAGACCACGGAGAGAAAGCTGAGACCCTGGGGGAGGAAATTACAGGTGGAAGATATGTCTACTTTTTCTAATACAGGAATAACTCGTTTTATGGCTCTCTGCTGTATTTCAGAGATACTGCACTTCTTACAAATTGAAGGTTGGTGGCAACCCTGCATTGAGTAAATCTACTGGTGCCATTTTTCCAACAGCATTTGCTTGCTTCATGTCTCTGTGTCACATTTTGGTCATTCTCACAATATTTCAGAGGTTTTTGCTCTTATATTTGTAATGATAATGAGTGACCAGTGATCTTTGATGTTACTACTCTGACTTGCTGAAAGTTCAGATGCTTGGTTAGCATTTGCAAGCAATAAAGGTTTTAAAAATTAAGGCATGTACATTTTTTTGACATAATGCCACTGCACACTTAATAGACTAGAACATAGACATAACTTTTACACCCACTGGGAAACCGAAACATCCATGTGCCTCGCTTCATTGCAGTATTTGGTGGTCTACAACCGAGCCCGCAGTATTTCTGGGATCTAGATGGTGTTTATGGCAGCAGGGAGCATTTACTGAGTGCTGGTGGTGGCGCCAGGCATTGTGCTAAGCCCTTTACATAGTAAAACTATTGTCTAGTTTCACCTTCACATCAGTCCATGAGGGGCAGGTATCAGGGAGGCAGAGGCTGAGGCTCACAGTGGTCAGGTATCCTGCTAAACACACCCCTTGAGGCTGGAGCCAGGATTCCAGTATCAGTTTGTCTGACTCCTCTGCTCGTAATCATGCTAGAACAGTCACTGTCCCCCAAACCTAAGAAGATTTTGGAGGTAATTATGCTAAGGCTAGACATTTTCTCACAATAGAATTAACACTACAGAACTAAGACCTCAAATGGCAAACTGGAATAGCATAGACTTCCAGGTCGCGCTCACTGAAGAAAGAGAACCAGTCATTCCTCCATGGGAAGGACCTTAGCGACTGCATGGCTACAGGGATGTGGAAGCCAGCGGGCCCTGACCTCTTTTTCCCAAGATTGCAGTGTGCCTGCTCACCCAAGTGCCACAACCTGGTGCGTGGACACCCTTGAACCCAGCAGCCCCAGACAAAGCCACACTTGAACCTCACTTACTCTTTATGCTTCGGTGAACAGACAATGGCGATGGCCTCCGGCAGCATGAGCTGATAGGAACAGTGCGTGTGAAGATCAACGCTGGATAAGAATGCAGTTTGCGTGGGATGTGTCTATAAAAAGAAAAGGGGACGATCTCATTGGGTGAGCTGAGTCTTAGCTGAAGCCATAGCCGACTCTAAGAAAAAAAACTCAAGTCAGGTACTTTTTCCTTTTTACCATCATTAATCAAGTCAGGATTCTGACATCTTGCTGATATAACCCTTCCCTTTGTGCATCTGTGGAATAACTATGACTTTGGGAAGACGCTCTTGGGAGGGGTCATGTACTTTCTGCGCATTGGGAAAGATAAAACTGGAAATTTGCCAGCGGCTTTAAATAGATCCTCATTTAATCACTATAATGCATCTGGGAGATAATTATGGTATTATCTCGGTTTTATGCACAAGGATCCTGAGGCACCTTTAAGTGACTTGTCTGTGATCACACAGCTGGTAAGGAGCAGAGTCGTGACTGGAAACCCAGAGATATTTCTATACAAAACTATGGGCACGAACGGAAAGTTTGCACTAAATATACCGCATTTTGCCGGTATCCTTTTGTGGACTGTCACTTCCTGCAAATGGAGGAACAGAACTCTCTGTGATGGTGAAGGTGTCTGGGACTCATCTTGCATGATAAGAAGGAAGGGGACTATATGCAATATCCTGTAGTAACCTACAGTGGAAAAGAACATGAAAGCGAGTATGTGTATGTATATGTGTGGCTGAAGCATTATGTTGTACACCAGAAATTGACACAACATTGTAAACTGACTACACTTCAACTAAAAAAAAAGAAAAACAAACAAACAAATAAAAAAAGGAACGGGAGATTATAAATTAAAAGAACTATCTTCCAGGTCTTTGGCTACATACAAACTTGTGTTTATGAGAGACAGATCAAAGGTTCCTATTTGAGTGTGTAAAATACATGCATCCATAATGATTTTTAAATTCACAATAAGCCCCAACTACCCCTTTAAAAAGGAACGTGACCATTTAAATCATGAATCAAGGTCTTAGTCATGCTGGGTCCTGGCTCCATCACTTACTAGTTGTGTGACACCTCGGAGATTCCTTAACCTCCTCATGCCTATTTCGTCCATGGTAAAATAAGGATACAATCATTTTCTTCATAAGATTGTAATGAAAATTAAATAAGACAATCCATGTAAAAGTCTTAGAACAGTGCCTAGCACACAGAAAGGAATCAAAACCATTAACTACTGTGATCGCTGCTGTTGTTATTTTAATGTTGTCATTAACTAAAGGGCATAGATTCATAGAAATCACTTCATGTTTTCACACGTAATTATAATCTGTTGAAGAAATGTGGGGGGAGGGAAATAGCTCAGTGGTAGAGCTCAGACTTAGCATGCACAAGGTCCTGGGTTCAATCCCCAGTAATTACATTAAAAAAAAGATTAAAAGAATAAATAAATGAGAAAGATATGCAAGATTTTAAAACTCCTTTATACTTTAATAGAATGAAGGTAAAATCCATTGATACCTATTCACAGAAAGATACATGTTCTGCAAGGAAGAAAATAACTATTGGTCTGCAAAGACCTAGATCAACTGAAGAATAGAAACTCTCTTAACTTTTAAAACCCAGACTTTTAGTGAGGGCACACGTGGGAGAGTCTGACTGCCTGCCACCTGATTCACTGAAAACCTTCTATTCATATATAGAGCCTTCGAAGCCTTGATGAAAAAGTAAGAAGAGTTCAAAGAAATTCTAGTGCTGAAGAGGCAGCTAGCAGACTGTGAAACAGACAAATCACTCTCCTGTCAATTTATTTCCAGACTGAATGCTCACCATTAGACATTCTTTTGTTTGTTTTTATTGCTTTTGTTTTGTGGTTTGTGTTGCACCTTAAGACTTTCTGAGCCCTTCATTTCTGCCAAGAGGAATCATTCCCAATACAATAAGGACCGCTCTACCATGGAAGAATGGTGCTCCAACCCCATGCCACATTCTACGGAAATAAAAATGATGATGGTGATGATGATGATGATGACGTTGTCAACAGCAGCAAATGCCATTTATTGCAACTGAATATTATGCCAGGCTCTGAACTAATCACTTTCCAGGAATTATCTCATTTAATTCTTGCAACGAGAAGACTAGGTAAGTGTTACCATTATTCCCATTTTACAGATGAAGAAACTGAGGCAAGCAGAAGCGTAAACAACACACTGAAGGACACAGACCTAGCTAAGTCTCAATTCACACCCAGGATCCGTCTGATTCTTATTCAACATTTCCTATGATTAATCCATAACTAAAAAATATTAGCTCTAGAATTTGTTGCTATTCTTATGCCAATAAAAATCATCACAAAAAGTCATCACAACCACTCTAATTTAGAATTGCATCTTAGTGTTTTCATTGAACCATAACAGTGAAATAAACAAAAAGCCAAGTCATAGAATTCTAAGATTATGCCAAATTTATTATCTAAATGTCAACTTCATTGTTGCATACATTATATGCACAGGTCATAAAGGAAAAACCTTTGTTTCTAATGTGGGAAATATTTTGTAAGATAAACTAACATTGACTTTTCAGCATAAGTGTAATTTGACTGTCATTCTTTCTTGATTTATGTTACAATTCTTTGCTATAATTTGTTTTGCTTCAAAGCACATTTCTTCTTATAGAAAATTACATTAAACTAAATAATGCCTTTAAAATTCAGCTATTTCTAAGCAAACAGTAAGGTACATTACTTCCTTTTAAGGAAAACAAACAGACATAGAAAGTTTCTGCAAACTCTTTATTATCACTTCTTGTATTTGAGAGGTGGTTTATACTTTTCAAAGGGCTTTTATGTAAAGCTGGTATCTAGTTTACAGCTCACACAAACCCAGTGAGGGAGAGAAGGCATTCATTAGCCCTACTTAATCAATGAGGGCACCTAGATACAAGAAGGTTAGGAGTCCTGCCCAAGGGCACACAGTAATTTCCAGGTGAGGCCAGGACTGTATCTCCCTTGCCCTCTTGAATTACAGAACACCAGATGCTTGGTGATTGTGTGTGCAGGTGTGGGTGTGAATGTGTGTCCTGCCCCTACTTCTCTAAAAGCAAGTAAAATAAATAATGGCCACTTATCACTCTTCAGGGCCCCAGGATGTGCTCTGGAAATCTTAGCCAGCATCCATGTAGTGAGATGACTTGTCCTTACTCCAGGCCCAGATGTGTGAGACCGAACAGAAAAATGTCCCCTTGACAGATTAAGCCATAGATGGAAATGTAGAATATCATCACTTTTGACAATAGCCGCAATTTTCTGAGTCCTTAGAAAAACGTGCCGGGAAACTCACTGACATTATTTTATTTAATCCTCACCATCACACGAAGTCCATTATTATGATCCCCATTTTATGGATGATAAAGTTAGTACTAAGACTGCTTAGATAACCTGCCAACATTCCTACAGTGAATTCTGAACAGAGCTGAGATCTAAACTGGTGTCTTTGATGTGTAAGCCCTTTCCTGCCCCTATGATAGCCTGGTGGATGTTGGAACCCAGTGTTTTTGGCCCCATCCCTTTGGTCATATACTGTGGCTGTAGTGTATATTCTTGATCTGTAGGGGAGGTGCAGAGGTCCCTATCTAATATACAAACACCTGTTTAAAAGAAACATTTTTGGAAATTTTTTTTTCATTTTTGGGGGGAGGAGGTTTATTTAAGTTTGTTTGTTTGTTTGTTTATTTAATGGAGGCACTGGGGATTGAACCCAAGACCTTGTGCATGCTAAGCACACGCTCTTGTCACTGAGCTATACCCTCCCACTAGACTTTTTTTAAAAAAATAATCTACATTAGGCCCACAGCAAAGAGAAAAGAAAACATTAATAATTGTCTGATCATATTAGACAATTTTAAATCTGACCAGGTCTCCATTAAACTATGTAAAGTCATCAAAACAAGTCACCTAATTTCCAAATGTTTCCCTCTCTTTTAACTTTGGATGGTGGAAAAAAGTCTACCATAGCAGTCCCCAAATCCGGATTGAAGAAAATGCTTTAAGACGATGACATTTATTACACTTGAAAAAATTAAACAATTTAAACTAAGTCTAATTTCCTCCAGGAGGAAAACAGCCCGCCACCTAAATAAATAAATAAATACACAAACAAACTGAAACCCAAAGGTCAAACGTACATGGATCCAGCCCAGAGTGAGGAGATCGTGTTGGTCCTGAACACTGAATAATTCTTCTACATTCTCCACGTCGCAATAGTCTGGTCCTGCAGACTGCTTTGGCACTATTAAGTGGGTAATAGTAAACTCATTATGTGTCTGAAAAATGAAGAGCGAAAAGAAGAATAAGAATTTGATAGGAAGGAAAAAACAAAAAGCCTGAGTAGTAACTGTAATGCTTTGATAAGCCTAGAAAATACCCCACCACTTAGATCACCCTCCTCCCACTCCCCTCACAATTCAAAACCAAAGCCCCAAACCTGAAAATGGATTATTTGGCCAAAATTTGAGAGTCAGTTGTTTGGAGCTTGAAACCCATTTTCACAATAGAAAACGTGTCATAAATAAGAGTTAGCATCCCAGCTGGTCCCTG
The DNA here is from genome assembly GCF_048564905.1 of Vicugna pacos. Taxonomy (NCBI): domain Eukaryota; kingdom Metazoa; phylum Chordata; class Mammalia; order Artiodactyla; family Camelidae; genus Vicugna; species Vicugna pacos. The sequence goes on along the minus strand of NC_132997.1, from coordinate 67,938,134 downwards.
GAAGTTTAGTTAATAAATAATGTTGTGCTATGTTACATCTGCAGTGGAAAAATCAGAACAAAGCCAACAGGAGGTTTATTTGGAGGCGGAGATACTGAGAATTTCGTGGTTTTACTGAAGGACATTTCTAAGGTTTGTGAAGGTTGATGGTCTTGTTTTTATTTTATTAATTATTATTTAATTTCATGTAAAGACTTGTGACATTCTTCTATTTTGGGGGGAGGTCATTGAGGTTTTCCATAATTAAGGTAATGTTTTAGATTTGCGATTAGATCGAGAGGAAGGAAAAGTAAATTGACCCCCTCAGGTAAAGATAAGAGTTGAAAGGAAGAGGCTTGTAAACTAATAATAGGATCCTCAGATAAGAGATGTTTATGCCGTGAGGAGCCGTCCATCCCTCCACAGCGCCATCTTTTCCCTTATCTTAGGATTTTCCGCAAACTGGGCACTATTGTTTCGGCCTGGAGTACAACCCTTCTCCCCATCCCCTCTCCTTTCATGGCTAACTGTATGTATTCTGCAGGCCCAGCACGGACAGCACCTTTCCAAGAAGCCCTTCTTGGTCCTTCCAGACAAGGTTTTCCGTTTATACTTTCCCATGATACCTTGCACCTCCACTGAGCGCACACAGCCCTGCTTATAACTAATCATCTGTCTAGTTCTTTATTAGCATCATGTAGGCATCCTGTGGCAAAGACTGCGGCTCTTGTAGCCTGCTGAATGCCAACACCTAGCACAGTGCCTGTAAATGTTTCTCTGATGAAGAAATGAATGAAGAATGAATCAATGAATGAATGAATCCAACTAAGTACAATGTGTGGTCTTGGGGAGGAGGCACCCATAGCACACTGCCCCCTGCAGGGCAAACAAGGTGGCTGTGGGGGGTAGACGGCCGCTTGTTCCCCTGGGCTTGTCTTCTAAGCCTCCTCCCACCTGGAGGAAACGTGAGGATCCAACACTGGAATATAGTAGGACAATGTGTGTTGAATGAAACATTTAATTAAATGGCTATTCCCAAGTAAATGTTTAGGAGTGAAAATGTGCCTGGACTTGGAAATAGGCACTGATACCCAAAGGAGGGTACCCAGGAGCACCTTCCAAATAAACACGGTTCCTTTCTAGAAGCAGAAATTAAATGCACCTCTCTTTTATCTTCTTCTATTCTGACATTGTCTTTCATCACTTATTTCTGATTAAAATCTTCCTTAAATATGATCTGTGTTATAAGATTTCATCATGTTGAAACTACTGCCCTTAAAAAGCCCCACAAAACTCTAGGGTTTTTTTGCATGTATCTGAAGAAGGGTGGCAAGATTATACCTGCCACAGATAAAAGCAGGTAGAGTTAATTAGATGAATGTATGTGAAACTAACAATTGCAATGGAAATTTGATTTAGAAAAGTAGATGGCTCTGGAAATCTGAAACCCATCATTTTTCCAAACAAAATTTAATTTATGGTTAGAGTAGTTCTTTACAAGAAGCTTTTATAGCATCCCTAAAGTTTTAAAATCCATTTGCTAGAAGGATAATTCCATTAATAATGACAGCAGTTTTATGAAATTAATCTATGTAAAGTTAATGTTTCTGACACTTAAGATGCTTTTACTCTGCCCAGCTTATCAGAAAGTCAGTTCTCCTGAGTATCCTGTGCAGAGAAGATATGCAACAAAGACATTACCAGTTTTCCACAGAGTATTCCACACGTTTCTATTCCTCTCACTGTGTTAGATTCCGCCAGCAGCAGAAATTTGTGGCAAAGATCTCTTGATAAAACAACAAATCGCAGTCCTTCGACCACTAAATCTAAGAAACACAAAAGGAAGAAAAACCTAAAAAACAAATCTTACATCCCATCCATCATAATTGTTTTTTCAAGTGACTGCAAGTAAATCCATTCTCTGGGTTCTATTTTAAAACTCTTAAAAGTGAACACTGACTAGAAGGAGGGTAAAATTACACTTTGCATACAAATTATTTATATACAAATGGGAAGGTGCATCTTTGTGCCTAGGTCAACTCTTTACACGTATGTAAATGGGTGTGTCTTCTTTCAGCACAAAGGGCATAGGCTGCATAGAATACATTTCATACTCTCTGTAAGGCACAGGATAAATATTCTTTTGTTTGTGTGTTTACCATGCGTTCCTTTTATCTTATGAAAGTTGGTGATCGTTAAGTAAAAGCACCATGCTTTCAGAAATAATTGGCAGTAGAGTCATTTATAAAATGGTTGTCTATCATCACTTCTTCAAAATAAATGGAAACACAAACTCCATCTGACAGTGTCTGCCGGGAAGAATTCCCTATTTGATTTTGGAAACCTGCCAGCACTGATGCAACAGTCCAAGCAGCACTCATTTTTGGCAGAAACACATAATCCATTTGGAGGTTAACTACCCATGTGTACAGATCCTCCTGGGCCAGGGATATGCTAAATATTTAAATTTAGTGACTGAGCAAAGTTCTAGACAAACAAATTTTGCTTCATCTTCTTTCCTCTCCAATGTTAAATGTTTACCTTTAGGATTCACGCGTTTCTTGGTTAAAATACGTGAAAGAAAAAAAAAGTGCTGGAAATTCTTCTCTTAAAATCTCTGTATCACGACCAAATACAGTCCTGTTTATTATAGAGTCTCTGCTCTATTGGAAGGGGGCGGAGATCACATTTCCTAAATGTTAAGGTTACCTAGAACAAAAGCTAGATGGCACTGAAAGACGAGCTCTCTCACTCGCAGCCCATCATACGGGGAACGGTAATAAAATGAGGAGGCCCCGCCCAGATGTCGCAGTAATGTGGTCCCAGCAGAAGAGCTCCCCCGTCTTGTGGGAGTGTATTTCCTCACTTACTCTGCACAGCACTTAGAGTCGCAGCTGGCTTTAAGGCCCTGTTTACGGGAGGAGAGTGGCCAGCGTAATTGGTTGCATCACTCTTATTAGGCTGATCTGCAAACACGTTCAGCAGGGAATTGTTCTGGTGTGTGGAGAAGCAGGACAAAGCACTCCCATCAATCTGCTCCGACAGCGCTGGGGTTTCCTGGCTGCGCATCTGACCCCGGGCTAATTCTTGCTTCTTGAGCTGATCTTCAAAAAACAAAAACTGCTCGGATTCCAGCTGCTGCTGGCGCATCTGAGCGATCCGCTTCCTTTCCGCCTCTATCAGTCTCTGATGTTCCAGTTTTTTGAGAATTTCAGCTTTATATTTGTTCTAAAAAAATGTGGTTGCCAGAACAAAAGGTTAGTTTCCAAGGCAAAAACATCTCACTGGGATTAGACACTTTCCACCTTCCAGCAGATAGAGACACAGGTAGCCACTGTGATATGCCCGCAGCGACACTCCCGAGACCACGAGGAGAACGTGTGACATCGTGGTGAAAGCCCCTTAACTTGGTTATGGGGGCAGTTCTAAACCCATTCATATTTCACCAGAGACAGGCCAGGACAGTCAAGTTCCCTCCATTCTCCTGTGCTTTTAAATATTAGAAAATCAAGACCAGGATTGTATGCCCAGCCTGACTGACCAGACCATATCTCAGAAATGGTTATATCACCCTAGACCACACTGTCCAATATAGTGGCCACTAGCTACATATGCCTGTTTAAATTTAAATTAGTTAAAATTAAATGAAATTAGAAATTCACTTCCTCATTTTAAGTACCACAGGCTAGTGGTTCCCATCTCAGACAGCGCCAAACAGAACATTTCCATCCTCACAGGAAGTTCTTTGGGTCAGTGCCGCCCTGGAACCTTCTGCATTTGCCTCTACAACTCACAGTGCTGGAACTTTATGGAGAAGGGGGAATCACTGAGACGTGGTTCTCAGAATGTGGTCCAATCATCTCTACCAGAACAAACTAGGAGTTTGGTTAAAAGTGAAAATCTCCAAGCTCCCCAATCTTAACAAAGATATCCAGCTATTATTAGGTCAGAGGATACATCTTTAATAAGCTTCCCAAGTGATTCTGATGAAAACTAGGCTTTGGGAGCTACAATAGGGCAGGGGTTGGGTGGGGGACACAGTTTACAGCAGCCCTTTAATGTGCACACGGAACCCCCTGGGTCTTATTACAGGGCACACCGGGGTGGGGCCTGGGAATCTGCATTCTCACAGGCTCCCAGATGATGTGAGTGTTGTCTGTAGCAGAGGCTTTACCCATGTGTCTGTTCATCTCTCCAAGGCATAAAGGCTGCCATTCTATCCCCCGAAAGATGTCTACCTGTTGTATATTTGGGTACCACTGTGGACTGTGAAGTGACAGGTAACCAAAGGCTGACCGTGTAACAGTTCCTGAGGGCCTTCCTCCCAGAGAGACCCCGAGGGGGTGACCGTACACACTGCTGAGCATGGAAGGGAGACCTAAGTGGGCTTTTCCCTCCCTTCCTATTGCTCTGTATGAGCCGCCAGAATCGTTTTTATCTTTCATAGTTCAAGTCAAATCATTGGCATCCTCACTGGAAGGAAGCTTCTGATTTCAACATTCCTCTGTCACTTAGTCAAAACACCTCCCTCCAACCTGCCTTCTCGCTACACCAAAGAAGTAGGGAAGGCCTGTGACTGTGTTCAGAGGTAACAAGATTGCACTGAACTGCGAGGCAGTAAAACTGACACCTTCCAAAGCACACAGAGACATACTCAAACCAAACAGCAAACAACCTTTATCACAACGCTATAAACATTAAGTGTTTCAGTGTTGAAGCTGGACAGCTTCTAGACTGAGTGGTCAGTTTCCTCTTTCAACACCCTTCAGTCTCTTAGACATCATTATCATTCTCACTCTTTATTTAATAAGAATCCAGAAGTCACCACTCCTTGGTGGAGTGATTATATTTCACGCGTATGATTAGCTATTGCTTCATCTCAATGCAATATTGACTATAATATTTAAGAATCTAATTTACATTTCCAAGGCCTGCATAATTAGACACATTAGAAACCATATACTATTCTCCCCACCTCTCCTACTGCCTCTGTTCATTACTAGGGAACAGAACAGCCATCTGGCTTAAGGTTACACTGGCAAGATCTGGTCAAAAAAGCTCTGTTTAAATCACTATAGGAAGTCTACCCTCTAATGTTTCACTTTGTAATTTGTTGGAGGGAAATAAAAATACCACATCTTTGGTACAAGTGCTTAAGCTGGACATTGACAAGAGTTTTTTTATGGGTTTCACATCACTATATCTTTAATTTTTTTAGTTAATGCATTTAACATTTGAAAAACTCACAAAAATGAAATTCAAAAAATATTTGCATAGAAAATGGTCATGAAATAGATGTACCAACTGAACTTACTTTGCTTTGCAGATATTCTTGGTATTCTACATTGTATTTCTTTAAAAGGTCCTTTTTCAATTCATCTGTTCTTGGGAATGCAACCTCCTTCAGTTTCTTTAAAAAAATACATATATACATAGTGATTAGTGGGATGGTCAGTATAGTCTTTCAGATCGTCAGCTGAAAAAGAAAAATAGCTGGTATGCGTATCAGAAATCAAGACAAGAGTAACCAAAAATGATGGTGAAAAAAAAATCAGCCTTTTCTGGTGCTCCAAAATACAACTTTTCAGTAGAGGAGAGAAAAAAGTATCCCCTTTGTAAAACCTTTATTAACTCCACTGGTTAGATACGCATTTTGATTAGGGCGGTTTTTACATCCATTTTAGGTAGTGGGTTTGCAACTGCACATCCATGTAAATTATATGGCATTAGAGTTAGAAAGGACATCGGAGAACAGGGTAGGTGGAAATCCCAGGCTTGACAGACTGCAAAAAGCAGCTGAGGCACCTTTCATAAAAATGTAGCTTTCCAAGCCTAATCCCAGATCTACTGAACCAAAATGTTTAGAGAAGGGACTGGGGAATCTGGATCTCAAACAACTTCCCAGTGATTTTTAATGGAGGAGAATCTGACACAGGAAGCACCATCCCCTTCTGCAGAGATGAGGAAGCAAAGGCCAAGAGAGACCTAAAGGCTTGCCCGGCGTTGTACACCTAGCTAGTCCTCCTGTAAAAGACTAAAACCCAGATCTCCTAACTTTGGCCAAGCTCTTTCACTAAAATTTCTGTGCTCTTCATCTTTTGTCATCCATTCATCAATTTATTCATTTATTCAACAAGCACGAGAAAATGTCTATGCTTTTGGAGGATTTTTCCCCTCCCTTCAAGTAAAAATAAGAATAACCCTAAATTAGAGTAAAAGAGACACCTTGGTAGCTTAAGACCTTTGGTTTCCATACAGAACTTTCTGAGGGTAACTGAATGAGAGAATTGAAGGGAAACACTACCAAAAGACCTGACAGTGAATGACCCGTCAGATGGTGTATAGAAATTAAGAAATGTAGATGACCACTTGACAAAATGTGTGTCCCACTTACAGGCAGCCTCAGGTCTGATACAAGTGGTAAAAAAGCCTTTATTCTATTTTGTGGTAAAGTACATTTTGAGAGTTATTTAAAATTTCATGCTGTGATTGGCTTTGCATATACTGTTTTATCTTCCGTCACATAAAATCAACCCAAAGTATTTAAGACAAGTAAATGGAAAACATCTTTTCAATATTATTTTTAAAAATATATTCTCAGTTAACAATATTTGATACTATATATGTAGCAAAGGTTGATGATAAATAAATGTATTTCAACAGCCTTCCTTTTCCTTTGGAATATTTCAGGCCACCCACTAAACACTTCATTGTCTCTGAGGCTAGTACTATGAGAAGCAAGTAATTAGAACTTTGTGGCTACCTTCGTAATCAACACTGATTTTCAAACAGGTGCTGGGTTCAGGACTGTATGGAATAATCAAAATCAGCCAAAAAGACTGTCTTGAATACGTATGGGGAGGTAGACAGCCATTCTCTCCATCTCTGGGAGGCATTATGAGATAATTCCTTCTTCATATGTACTGAGTACTTTCTTGATCTTTTTTCTTTTCTTTTTTTCCCCCAGTTTCAAGCAGACCTCCCACAGTAATGATGATTAAAGGTCTAAGAAGCGATTGAAACATCATAGCTAATGGAATGAATTTTTTTGCTCTCAAATTCTTGAGAGGAAGGGACAGAGGGGAAAGGAAGGGAGTGGATCAATAATGGATACTCATGGAGCATTTGGTCCCTCCGGGGGAGAGTCGATCCTGCAATACCTTCATAATATCCTGCTTTTCGGGTACTGCACACTGCTGGTAATCTCGATGGTTGGGAAGCTTTTCTACAAACAAACTAGAGAAAGAGAAAACATATCCTTAGTATTATACGACAGAAAAAGCTCAGTGAGGATTTCTGAGAATGAACCTCCTTTTCAAGAAGGACATGGTTAATAGCATTGCTTAACCTATATTCTTTCCATCTGCATCGCCATCAAAGGTTGGCATTACAGGATAGTTAAGCTCAGCAAACTAAGCACTGAGGTTAAGAGAGTTAAGGTCAGGTTGCTACCTGAATAGACCACTTCACTTTGATTTTTCTCTGGTCCTGAGCACTTAATCCCATGAGAGCACCATTTTCCTTACGTGTACTGCTGGCAACACTGATGAGCACGTGAAACCTAAGAGCTTGAAAGGACAGATGTAATCCCTTCTCATCACTGAAACAGACTTGAAGGACCACTGATGAATCAGTAGTGACGTGGTATATACATTAAAAATTCTTAAATGAAAATTCATAACTAAGAGAAATGACAGCCAGAATCCCTAATGCATTAGGAGGTGATAATTCAGAGTTAATTATTTTTCATTACCTTTTGATTAATCAATGTGATTTTTTCAATTAAAACAAAAATAAGGGGTTTGGCTCAGATGAAGTAATTTTTGGTAACAGGAGATTCTCTCAATCAGTAAGCTGGCAAATTGGTAGGGAAAATCCAATCCCATTTCTGTTATCTCAAACCAGGATATGTTATTAACAAATATCTAGCTAATGTGAAATGTGGTATTTTTACATGGCTATTTTGGTGTAATCACTTTCACTCAACATTTTGGAAGCTCTTCTATATGTGCAATTCTTACACAGCTAAATAGTTGCGTTAAAAAAATACTAACTACAACGTGAAGCTGACTACTACACACTACCCACGAATCAGTTCCTTCCGGTGATCACCAACTTACCTCCTAGTCTCAACCCATCAAATCAAATTTTAAAACTGTAAATGGCATGCGCTTTAGATGGAGCTACAATATGACTTCTGCCCTCATAAAGCTTGCATTGTGGAAGGAGAATGACACGAAACAAGAAATTTTATTTGTGAAGAGAAAGAAGGGGGCACACAAGTTACTGGGTTGACCTGTGAGAGGCGTTTGATACACACGAGCCTTAACCTGGTCCCTGATCTTCTTCCATCCCTAAGCCTCAGAGATGGTTTAGGGATGCCTTTGAGGACATTGCTTGGTAACTTAAAAACCGGGACGTTTGACGCTTTTGGAAACTGCGAAGTCGGTCTGAATAAGAAAACATGCCTGGCATCCAAGCTGTCTCACCAAGATACCCTGTAAATATTTTTTTCCAATTTTCTCCAAGTCCTCCAAAGTAAAACACTTACGTTATAAATTTATTATAAAGAACATAGGCATTTTCCAAGTTTCCTTCTTCCATATACACGGACGCCATCCTCTCCATTTCTACTCCGGATCGAAAGTAGCGGCGTGGAGTGATATCTTCACTGATGGTGATGTTACAACCCAGCTTGCTTAGGGCACGGACTCGCTCTTCCGGACTGAGGGAAACATCTGTGTGGTCAGGCATTGCAGCCAGCTTTTTCTGCAGAGCAAAATTTGAAACTCTGATTTTAATAAGAAATGAACATGACTGAAATTAAAGATGTATTTTCTGTATTAAATGCCAGACATCAATACTAATGAAAAATTTTTGTAAGAGTTAATGTGATAAAAGTGATGTCTTTTTGCTTAAACATGTAGTCTACACACCAAAAAGACACACATCTTCAGGGTAAACACACCCTTTTACTGGAATAGGATCTCTTGTAGGTTTCAGCTACAATCATGTGGCAGGTCCTGGGCATGTACATGTTTTAGGTCATTTTAGGTCAAATATCATTTGACCCTACATTCTCATGAAAGCAAGCCAAGAGATGGATTCTTGCCAGGGTAGGAATCATGTCATTGTACTTGAAGGGTCTCCAAGAGATGATCTGGATTCCAAGTTACTATAAGGATTCAATCCTATTCTGGAATACATCTGGTTTAATAAGCTTTCAGGGCCTCCCTGCATCTTTACCAAGTGAATAAAACAACACCAGGAAGTCCTGGAGCAGCCTTTTGAAGCATATAGACACCTCCTACTTTTTGCTTTTTTTAACATAAAGCGACTCTTGGCTCCCCACATAACAGTGATTACACTGTTAATTAGTCCCTGACTGAGAAAATAATGATAATAATTACTAAGAAAAAGCCAATGATATTAATTACTACATCTGTATTTTATTTTTAAAAAAAACAGCATCTATGCACATTCAGAAAAACACAGAATGTATACATTCAGGATAATTATTCAATTATTCAATTAAAAGTCAGTGTTTCTAAGAAGCCAAAAAGTCAACATTTTTTTTTTCCCCTGTTAAAGGCCATGCAGCAAGTATCTTAGGCTCTGTGCGACAGAGCCTCTGTGTCAGGACTCAGCTTTGCGGGTGTGAACACAGCCATAAACAACACTTAAACAGTCCTGGCTGTGTTCCCCAAATCTTTGTTTACAAAAACAAACCAGTGAATGTGGCCCTCAGACCCTAGTTTGCTGAGCGCTGCTTTCGACCAGTGCTTCTCACAGGATGGTCTCTGTACCAGCAACATTGGCAGCAAGCAGAAATTCCTTAAAAATGCAAATTTCTGACAGACCTCAGCTCACATCTACAGGCCCAGGATTCCTAGATGTGGGCTTGGAGAACCAATGTTTTAACTAGGGCTCCCCGAGGCACCTTTGCCTTTGACAGTTTGAGAACCATGGCTCTGACCAGTCTGCCATCCTTTGATGATCCAGACAGAGCAAATTCAGCTTCCCAAGGACCCCTCAGTCACTCAAGGGCAGGTTGCAAGTTTGACTAGAGTATGCATGGAACATTTGAGTAAGATCAGCAGAAAGGTCAAAAACAAATCCAGGTAGACATAATTTTTGTCAGGCCATGAATTGCTGGACCAACCTTCAGAGACAGAATGTGGTGAATTAAACATGTGCCATTTTTCCAATGCCATTTGGTCGACTTTGATGGTAATTTTATAGCAGACAGAACTCTAGAGACCTGGCATGATTCTTGTTTCTGAAGGTTTAATATAGAACCAGGGAGCCATTCACATGGTTCTCAAGGCCCCATGAAGTCAGAAGCAGGCCATCCCTCTTGCACCATCTATTACTGTTTTGCTCTGGGCTGGAGCCATGTGGATGAGTCCTCCTCCCTGTCTCTTTCTCCCCAAGGAAGCTCTCAGGGCCTGGGCTTCCTCATGCTGAAGGTCTCCAGCTATTCCTCTTCTGCCTGGATGAGGAAGTCCGTTCAGTTTAGAGCAGAAGGGATAAGAAGACTTACCAGTCACCCACGTTCTCTAGGTCCAAGTTAAAAGGAATAAAGGGCATCCTTGAGTTTGATCCTCCCCTGGCATCTGAAACCTATTTCCACTTGGTCCCGAATTCTGAGATCAGACAGGTGTGACTGGTGGCAACACCAACACTCAGATTCTTCCTAAGTGATTTCATCTTAAAGTCAAGCACGCTTCTTTCTATCCAAATCCTGTTGTGCTGCTCTTCAAATTCCCTGAAAGCCTTTCTAATTTTAGAGAAGCTGTTGGAAGCTTCCCCTCAGAGCTTGTGAACACTGCACCTCAAGCCTGAGTACACACTGTCTTTTCCTACTGAGAAGCCTCCGACACCACAGCAACACAGCCACATTGTCCAGGCACACTCAACTGTAGAGCTGGACGGCACTAAATGAAAATACTGTTATTTGGCCACAGATAAATGCTTCAAAGACATCAGAGAGTGACTGGCAAAAATTTTGTGGAAATTAGGGTCTTTTCTAAAGGGATGGATTCCCAGCCTCCTATGTACACAAAAGTAACTTGTCCATTTTGTATTACTATAGAGTCTACACTGACTTATAATTACTTGTGTACAAGTATTTTTGATCCCTTGTGAACTCTATGAGGGAAAGGAATCATTTTACATTCATCTCTGTCCTCTGGAGTGTAGTATATCCTAGTATATTCCCTGCAACACAAATGGTAATCAGGAAACGTATCAAATAAATGAGGAAGGGAGCAACATGATTATAATTAGATTATCTTTTGACCTGAAGATAAAAATAAGATTTCTTTTCCCTTTACGGGAATGGTGCTACCCTTTCTAAATTTAAAATTGATTTCAGAGCTACACTGGGAAATAGCCTAACGTCTTCATCGATCTATAATGTTTCATTTGCATAAGAGCTTCTTGCATGTAAATAAAATTTTCCAGATGAAAAAGCCTTAGTGTTCCTTTTTACAATGACATGCCCATTAAACTTTTAATTATTCCTACATAGCATTCTAGTAAACCACACAAGGCACTCCATAAGGATCCTCCCTTCCTCTGCGGAGATGGCAATAGGACAGCCTTTATTATCCCAGTGCCTTGACAACAGGGGGTCAGAAAGTGAAAAGTTCTGACAATTTTTGGTTCCTCAAACATACCCTCAAAACAACTGAGCATCTGTGAAGAACTTTCTCAGAAGAGAGTGAACACTGAGTCATAACCTGTTTCAGAGCAAGACCAGGCCCTCCATTTCTTTATGTGCTGGTGCTCAGCGTTGTGCAGTATACTGCTGCTCCCTGGGCTGCCCCTCCAGGCTGCAGTGAGTGGGGCTGGGAGGGTTGTCAGGATGAGAGGAATGGTGATGACAGCTTTTGTTTACCAAGCCCCAGCAATAGGCTGGGAACCTTAAAAGTATAGTTTCCAAAAGTCTTAAGACACAGAGTATAAAAACAGGGCCATGGAGATTACATAATGTTCCTGTATTCAAAAAGACAGATCTGGGACACAGAATAAGCCCATGGGATCCCAAGGCCCCTGTTATTTCCTCTCCAGCACATTCATTCTTCTAAGATGTAGCTGGAGAACGTGGGTACCATTCTGGGCTGCGAGGGGAAAAGATGAGAAAGACAAGAGTTTCAAGTGTGCAGACATTTACACAAGGGTCCCAAAGCAATACCTAGATGTTGAATATAAAATGTTTTCCTCCATCATGACCACACAAGATAAGCCTCCAATTTCTGTCCGTAAAGCAGCTGACGCACACAGAAGTTGAAGGACCTGCTACAATATCAGCTCTGAAATTCTCTTCTCTGGTGTTGTGCTAAAGGACTACACTCCTGGAACCAGATGAATTAAAATTTTACACATGTACGGGGAAAAAAAAGAACTATTTTTAATTCTAGCAAAGATGGTTTTATTAGTCACTTCCTCAAAGGAGGGGACCACACAGATGGATGAAAACGGCAAAGGCTCAACTTCACGAAGTAATTGTGACACATTTCACGTTCGGTGTTTCTGTTCTTCTTTTGGGGTTTTTGAACCATATGTAAAATATCGGTTGGTGTCACCTACCAGAGAATTCACAGTTAGTGGCTGATCCATGTTGTCCTGTCTCCAAGATGAAGGTGTTCACTGCTTCTTGTCAATCACTTCATCTGTTTCCAAGACAAAAAGCAGAGGGAAGGTTATTTCTTGAAAACTCAAGTCTCAAATCCCAAACCCCAGGGTTAGTTCTGCCCCAGAAAAATATGAACAAATTGAAACAACTTACACAATCTGAGTTTTTAGAGAGACTAATGGAAATCTCTTCCCGAAAATACAAAACTGCAGGTGGTTATAAGGTTTCCTGAAGCAGACTTTTAAAGGTGGAGGTGTCAAGGGAATTAATTATTTCCTAGTAGCCAGTATGAATCTGCTGAGTGTTACCTTACTTAGAACACTATGCAAGGTAATACAGTGGGTTTAGTTTCTTCAAAAGGAGAAAGAAGACCATTTTGATTGAAAGCATGGACTCTTCGACCTGGAGACAGTCTGGGTTTAAAGTAAGTCCTAGTACCTGGGAAGGTGGAATTCTAAGATGGCGCTATGATTTCTGCCCCTTCGTGTTCATGGGTTTATGGAATCCCCTCCCTTTGAGTGTGGACAAGACCTGTAACTGGCTTCTACTCTCAGCAGAACATAGCAAAGGTGAGGGGATATTACTCCCATGCTTATATTCTGTCACATGGCAAAGATGAAGAGATTTTGCAGCTATATTGAGGTCCCTCATCATTTGACATTAAATTAATCAGGACAAGATTGTCCTGAGTGGGCCTGACTTAATCAGGTGAGGCCTTTCAAAGAAAGGGACACTCTCCTGTGGGCCTTTAAGACTCAACTACCATGAGTTCCACAGCTGCAGCGAGATGAATTCTGCCAAGAACGACATGTACTTGGAAGAGAATCCCAAGCCTCATATCAGATCCTTACCCTGGTCGACACTGCCACTGCTGCCTTGTGGGACCCTGAGCGGAGGACCTAATTACACTGTGTCTAGACTCCCGACCCACAGAACTGTGAGATCATAAGTGTACGAACAGTCACTGTAGCTGTGTGACTGCAGGCAAATCTATAGCCTTTCTGTGCATCTGAAAAAGGGGGGAAATCACAGGACCTATGTCATGTAGTTGTGATAAGGATTGAATGACTTAGCATATAAAGTGCTCAGAACAGTTTCGAGCCTATAGTAAATATCATGTCAATATCAGCTTTTATTAGAATCTTGATTTTGCAATTGAGGAAATTAAGGCTCAGAAATGTTAAATGAATGTACCCAAGTTCTAATAACCCCTCAATTAATGTTAGTCTCCTTCTTTTTCATGCTAGTTTAGGTCAAACTCTGCATGATCACTTCCCGCTTCTAAATTTATCTTGGCCTTTAAACTCCACTAATCACTTGGGTGACGCTGGACACCCATTCTCCTCAGTTCCTCATTTACGAAATGAGGAGGTTATGCTATCTTCTTTAAAGTTATAACATTCTGTGATTCTAGGAATCTCAGAAGATCACTCAATCCTTCTTTGCTGTTTTCTGGCCTGAATCCAGGACTGAAGAACTTTTCAAAGAAAGTCACTTAGTGTGTTCTAATCTTTTAAATCTTTTCCCTTCCTCCTCTCTAGTGATGCCTGGAGTAAACACTGAGCTTGAGGCCTGCAGAATGTAAGAATGTCCAAGAAAGAAATGACCTGCAGAGAGCCCCAGTCACAGTGTAGTTTAAAATCCAAATTCACGCTGGAACCTCTGAAGGTAGGCAATTCCATTTGAGAAATTATCACGTCTCAGTGAGAAGAAACCAGGGAAAAAAAAATTCAAAGGGTTGAAGAGACAGAACAGACGCTTATGGAAAATTTGAGGCAGGGAGGGGAGAGAAGGAGCCAGGGAAATACCCATGAGTCATTGATTAGGGTCTCCTAAAAGCCAAGAATTAATTCTTCTAGGGGTTACTCAGATCTGTAAACAGAGAACAAGTAATTTTAAAAGTTAGTAACATTAGAACAGTGGTTCTAAAAATTGTATAAACCTGAGGCTTGTTTAAAATGCAGATTCCTGGGACACAAAAGGGTTCTGAATCCACGGTTATTAGGATGTGATCCAGATGGTTCTGATGCATGAGGCTTTCAGACAACGCTTTGAGAGACACTGCATTGGAGAATGGATCATCAAGATTCTTAGCTGCAAGCAAAGGCACTGACTCTCAAATTCATAGAATGATCATGGCAAGATCACAAATTTCCAAGAAGGCCAGAGAAATTGGGCTTGGAGGCTACATACTCAGGATCATCACCCCAAATCCCACTGTTCTGCTGCCTGTCACTGACAGGTGGGGGGCCTGCATCTTCCACCACCAACACCAGCTGCCGTCCTGGAAACCACCTGGGGAGCCACTGCATTTTTTTATGTCACTAGTGTCTATTTCAAAATACAAGATGGAGGTGCCTGACTGGCAGAGCACAGCCTAGGTCACATGCCTGTAGTCAGGCTGCAAAAGTGGTTAAAAATTCAATTATCTAGCATGTTACATTTCCAGAGGAATCAGAGTGGGATGTGCCCAGTGAGAAAAAGTAGATTCAGGGCTGGGTGCCCCAAAAAATGGTTAAGTGTGTGCAAAAATCAAACTTCTCTGTAATGAACTTCTAAATGTCTTAAATATTTAGTTCAATATATCTTAAACACCGGAATTTACTAAATTGCTACAGATGAAAATCAACCACTGTCAACTCTCACATAAATTTATTTCTAATTCAGAAATGGAAACCAACTCCCCTCAAATCTAAGATGAAAGTTGGTAGACTGGTTGGTCAAATGCTTCTTTTGGACCATTGACAACTCAATGGCAGTAGTCCTGTATTTTTTTTTTTTTTAATGGCAGTACTGGGGATTGAACCCAGGATCTTGTGCATGCCAAGCACATGCTCTACCACGGAGCTATTCCCCTCCCTCCGGTCCTGTCTTAATTCCTTTATTGTTTAATCTTCAGTCCTGGTACTTATCTGTTGCAATATAAACAATTACGAAAGCCAGCACAAACAGGTTATGTTCTCAAGACCAGTAGCTGTCAACAGCTTGGATGTGAGTCCTGGCTCCTTGCTACTTGCTAGTCACCCTAACTGGACCCTCCCAGGCTCAGTTTCCTCATTCACAACCGGGTTTATCACCACAGCCTCACTTCATTGATTCAGAGTGGTTTACAACTAACTGAAAACAGTCCCTGGGAATGCCTGGTTTACCCTCAACCTGCTTCTTAATCTCCGCCCCACCTGGAGCCCACATGGGAACTACAGCCCTGAGACACCGTTAACGTGCAGTATACTCCTGGAAAGCTCTTTTTGCTTTAGAGCTCCGGTCGTCCTGCGTGTACCCCTGGACCCTTTTCCTCACCATAAATTCCAGAGACACAACTATTTTCCTCCTCAAACCAACCTTTTAAAGAGGAGTAGGGAGAGTGTCTGCTTTCTGTTAATCCTCCAACACAAGGGCATCGGGGAACCAGACACAGAAGAGGTATCAAAGCCATATATTCACAAAGATCACATGGAAGCCCACCCCATTCCAGCGGAGCAGCTAACAAGCAGCTACCGGACCCAGTGGAGCAGTTCCAGACTGCGCCCAGAGCGGGTGCGGCAAAAATCAAATCTCATCCGAGAGTGGCCTGGGAGGGGTCAGGACCCTCTCCAAACTGACATTTCTCAGCTCTGACTTTGAACAGTTCACTCTTTCTCCGCCCTCACACTGTTAACAGCCCAAAAGCAGGATCCTTCTAGGTTTCGGGTCCCAGTTGGATATCTCCATGTCCCAACTGCTCCCAAGTAAATGTGGCAGCAGCTCTCTGATTCTGCCCTTTAAAACCAGCAGCAAGTCATGCCAAGAACAAAAGAGGAAAATATCTGACCAGCAGCGTTGATGTTGTGACCTTTTAAGCCTTAACTCTAACTTACTGCCCTTAATTTTCTTATTCATTTAAAAAAAATTTTTTTTTGAGTAAGCTCAGGTTGCTGACCTACTTGTATATACAGAGCCAGATTTTCCAGAATACAGAGAGGAGACTAACCAGGCAGTGAACAGTCTCCTTAGAGACTAGGCACACAGAGAAGAACCAGGGAAACCATCGCCCAAACGTGCCATTTTCTCTCTGTGCCCCTTTCCGGCTGAACGCTGTCAGGAACTGGACGAGCAGGTGGAGACTCCCGGCAGGTGAGGCTGGAACACCTCAAGCCACCTCCTAGAGTCTCGTTTCTCATTGGCCAAACCCACAGACTTTCTTCTCCCCACTAGATAAGAGTTCATGTTTTCTAGGAAGAACATGGTGCCAATTTACTCAGTTGGAGATAAAAAAACGAAATCATCAGAACCTGGACTGTGGGCTGCAAGTGACCTAATCTGACTTAGATAAAAGGAGGTAAAGGGTCACTCCCACACCCTGAATGACAGAGGCAGCAAGAAGGATCTCCTGAGTCACATTCTTACACACTGGAACCTGGTTTGGGAAAAAAAAAATGACCTAAGCCCATCCTTGCTGTTTATTTGGGAAGAGTCAAACATTAAAACCAAAGATTATTTTTTATACTCAAAAGATGATCTTTTTATATAATATTTATAAATCAGGAATATGCTGGGACCCAGATGGTACTTTATTTGTACAAAAACATTGATAAGATAAATATGAAACTTGATCCAAATACTAGAAATAGCTTTTACTGCCTTTTTAAAAATACTTGTAAGTACTACATGCGAAGACCTACTAGGTGTCAGGTGTCTGTCTCTTATCCCCCTAGAGGGATACCCCAGGTTAAACATACCTCGGTGGTATTGTTTACATTAAGTCAATCAGCAAGAAAGCAGTTGCTATAAAAAAGATTAAATAAATCACCACACCCGGTGTATGTTTTAAATTACTTTGAGGTAAGTCCAGGCTACCCTGAGGGCAATCAAGCCCCCTTTGGGTCATAAAAGAATTATTTCTCATAGTGTAGTACAATTTTTATCCTGACCCTATGATGAGGTGGCACCCTTAGCACCAAATGCCCAGGCTTGGGGACCATATACATCTATAAGAGAATCCAGCTTCCACCACTTGTGAGCTGAGAGTACTGTGACATCTTATTTAACCCTTTTGTGTACTTTATCTTCATCTATTAAATGGGAGGAAATAACACCTTTCCAGAAGAACTCAATGAAAGCTTATATGGGGTTAAAAAAAACCCAACACTCTGTTACAGTAGAATCTAAACTCAAAGAAAATTGGCCCCTTCTCATCAAATGGTTAGAGGAGTAAGGTTATGTAGACTTCATTATAAATATCAGAGATGACTGATGTTTAAGTGGTTGCTTCACTGCAATTCGTTTTTGACAGACGCTGTCAGCTGTTTGTCCAGCAGCTGCCCACTCCCCCCGCCCCGACTCCTTCCTGCCAGCAGGGCTCCACCTCGCCAGAGCCTAGAACTGGTAAGAGACTTAAGTAAAGGGTGGAAAAGGGACTCAGAAGTAGGTGTGTAAGATCCCAGAGCTCATACTCTTAGTCACACAGCAATCCTGGTAATTAACATTTAACAGTTAATGGTGAAATCAGGGGAGGGTCAAATCCCTGGGCTTTGGACAAGACTGGCAGGATTTATTGCAGAAATGAAATTTCAGCTCAGCATTACAAATATCTGACTCACAGTCTTCTCCCTGCCAAAGACAGAAAAGGGCATCCATTCCCTCCCACTTGTTTCTTAGGCAGAATGATTTCATGTCTATGGACCGAGCACCTGAAATAGATAGTTAAGAAATTCAAGTGCATAATTATTCTACCAAGACAGTTCAATTCAAAAATTTGCTGGTTTTTAATATAAATTCTAAATTGTGATATTCAGATTACTCGGCCACAAAAAAAGAAGGAAATAATGCCATTTGTAGCAACACCGATGGACCTCGATATTATCATACTGAGTGGAGTAAGCCAGACAGAGAAAGACAAATATTATATGATATCATTTACATATGGAATCTGAAAAATATATAAGTGAACTTATCTACAAAACAGAAACAGACTCACAGACATAGAAAATAAACTTACGGTTGCCAAAGAAGGGAGAGGGGGAGGGGATAAATTAGCAGTAAGAGATTAACAGATACACACCACTATATATAAAACAGATAAACAACAAGGACCTACTGTAGAGCACAGGGAACTATACTGAATATTTTGCAAAAACCTATAATGGAAATGAATCAGAAAAATATATGTACGTATAACTAAAATCACTTTGCTCTACAAACTCAAAATAACACAATATTATAAATTAAGCATACTTCAATCAAAAATAAATTGTGGTATTCAAAAGGCATTTCATATGCTTATAAATGTACTAATTTAGTATTTTGTTGTATTTTTAAATGGTTCTATTAATATCTTCATAAAACATTTGGAAAGTGAATTTGAAGTCTCAGGGAGAAATTCATATTTGGACACAGTTAATTTGTTATCATAAATCCATATGAGCTTAAATGTGTTATCTTGTTGAAATATCAAAATTTCCTGGAAATAATGTATTCTAAAGATAAGCCACTCAAAAGCCACTAACTTTTAATGTACACTTTAACATACTTCCCTTTTTATTGCAATTTGCTTTTAAGAAAATACTATCCAGAAATTATTTAATTCAATGAAGCATAATGAGTCAGAAACACATTCTTAAAATAACATCATTTTGTTGCCAGCCAGTTGCCTGACGCTCAGAGATGAAGTCAGTCCTTAGGCATTCTTAATCAATTTTATTTAATTTTCATAAATTTCCTAACGGCAGTACTTCAACAAGATGAGTTTAGTCCAGCACTACCTTCAATAGCAAAGTTCTGGACTAGAATACTTCACCCACTGCTTCTCCAATGTTCCTTAGCCACAGGAATCTAACTGTTCAATCTGTTCCAGTAGACAGCTGCAGTCACATTTTTGGTTTTGCATTAGACAATCTCTTCAATGCAGGGGACAAAATCAAAATAGGCTGTGCCCCTCCATAACTTTCCTTGGCTGGTTACTTTAATTTAATTTAATTTTTTTATTTTTTTAAATTGAAGTATATTTGATTTACAATATTATGTTAGTTTCTGGTGTATAGCATAGTGATTCCATTATACATACATAATATATATTCTTTTTCATATTCTTTTTTATTATAGGTAATTACAAGATATTGAATGTAGTTCCCTGTGCTATACAGTAGGATCTTACGATCCAGACATCCCACTCCTGGGCATATCCAGAGGGAACTCTAATTCAAAAAGATACATGCACCCCAATGTTTATAGCAGTACTATTTACAATAACTAAGACATGGAAGCAATCTAAATGTCCATCAACAGGTCACTGAATAAAGAAGACATGGAATACTCAGCCTTAAAAATGAATGAGATAATGTCATTTGCAGCAACATGGCAGGTTACTGTTAAATGCTTCAAGAGCCCCATATACTGCCAAAGTCGTTACCAAGTGGCAGTCCGTAGTTCCTCTTTGCTCACCACACTCACTTCCTTCTGATTTTCCTTCTCTGTAGCTGACATCCCTCTACTCTGATGTAAAGTTTCCTCTGGGTGTGTTTCCTGGGCCACCTGCACCATAATTACTCTGTTGGGGAGGAGACTGGTTGTTAACAAAAAACAGATTTCTAAGCCTCACCGAGTTAGAATTTCTGGGAAGGGGGCCCCTCGGATCTCTATTTTTCTCAGGCAGCCCAAGAGATCTTTAGGTACAATGAAATGTGAGCCTCACTGCATTGGATAGAACTGCTCTAAGACAGTTACAAATAACCTCCTGGGTGCCTGACCTTGATCAGCCAAATAGCCCCACTTTAGAACAAATTCCTGCCTTGTTCTAAATGAAGTAGAGGTATTTCCTTTTTCCTCCCTCTTCCCTCACCTTGCAGCTAAACTATTAGTCTTCTGTCTTTTCTCTTAACATACCTTTATTCCATGGGACACATTTCTTTCAAGGCTTCAGTTAAGGCTTCATCTGAGCACTGTGTCTTCAGTCCACCCACTTCCACCAGGACATCCAACTGTGATTTCTCACTCAATAGTTCCAAGGCTAGATACATCTTTCCCACGAGGATCAGCTCCAAGTAAATTCATTCATTCATTTATTTACTCAACATTATTTATGAAGCTCCTACTTCCTGCTAGGAACTCGTGAGCAAAGAGACAGCCAATATTGAGCTTACGAAACTTACCCTCTGCTGGGAGCAGAGGTACAAAGATACTAAACAATTATCTGCACAAATAGATCATTAAAACTATGGTAACTGCTACAAAGACAAAAATATAAGAAACAGAGAAAGTTAGGCATTTTTTGGCAAAAATACCTGAGGAGTGATGGTGTGTCCTCAGTGCATCAGGAGACACGGACTTGCTCTATTATGTGTGATGTTAACCTCGATCATTTGTTTTATGTCTGTCAAGTTTCTTCCCTGTAAAAATGCTATTTTTTCTTTTGTAATTACAAATATCCTACAGGGAGTTACTTTGAGAATACTCAAATATACTTCTGCCCACTCATTTTAGCATCCAAAGATGATTCTTACCTGAAGCAATTACTACTGTGGCGTTTGAAAATAGTAAATTTTCTGCTTCTAGTTTTCTTTCTATTTTCATTTGTTTAGTTGGAGTTTTTGGTTGAAGGTTGTTTAATTTTTGTACAAAATTTAAAAATTTCACACTGTCAAATGAATCTGTACTTTCTTTTATGGTAACTGGGTTTTTCATCATTCTTTAAAAGGTCTTCAAACTTACTGATGATAAAAAAATTTTAAAAATAGGTCTACCAGTCTTTCCTTCTGGTAATTTTATGGTTAGATAATTTTGGATAAGTATCTTTGATCTGTGTGGAATTTATTTCTACATAAGGAGTATGACAAGGATACAGTTTCTTTTTACCATTAGGCAAAATGGCCCCGAGTCTCTTCAGTTTTGCTTAGCTTCTTATTTAATTCTCAACTCTGCACAATGAGGTGATCTGCCCACTTAGTACTTAGGTACTTAGGCATTTAGTACATATTTATTCAATTGAAATAGTTTCTGTTAATCATACCTCAGTAAAGGTATTGGCAATTCAGAGAGGAGGCAAGTGTGCAACATGGGTGAGGTACCCCAGGACTGGACCGAGAGTGATTAAAAAAAAATGTGAAGGGTAAATGGCTATTGGGAGAAATTCTAAGAAAAAAACCCAGAACTGGGAAGTTAAGTGGCTAAACTGGGATACAGGAGAATAAGCAGGCAAAGATATTGTAAATGTTGGCATCTAAGGATGTGGAGATGGCAGTGCTCTGACTTCTCCCCCATCTCAGTGAATGGTATCAACATCCAATCAATTACACAAAGCCTGGCAAACCTGGAAATAGCCACCCTGCATCTTCTCCCTCCCTCAACTCCCCATCCAATCTACCACTTATATCTGCAGAGTCACCTGGCAAAATAATGCCTGCAATCTGCATTTCCTCACCATCCTTCCTCACGGTACCCTAATCTGTCACTCTTTTCTCTGTCTGCATCACTAGAATAACCTTCTCATTTGTCTATTTGTTTCCATCATGCTCCCCTTTGTGTAATTCTACATGCAACAGGTATGCCATTCAGATATTGTCATTCCCTCCCTTAAAATCCTTCAAGAGCTTTCCATTACTGTCAGTATCATATACCCTTAATAGGTCCCACAAAACTGGGTCTGATCCAGCTGCCAACTCATCAGCCTTCTTTCGCAACCCCTCCTCTCCACACTGGCATCTTTTTGTCTCTAAGATGGTCTATGCAGATGTACCCCACCCTCATTTCACATTTCTACTTCCTCTGCATCTTACCAGAACCAGGTTAAGCATCTCCTCCTCAGGCAACATATTTTTGACCACATCCAGACAAAGTCACACTCCTAATCATGAATGCATGAAGAGATATCAGAAAAACCCAAATTGAGGGATTTTCTACCGAACAACTGGCCTGTGCTCTTAAAAAGTGTCAAGATGATGAAATACAGAGAAAGACTGAGGGGCTGTTTCTGATTAAAAGCGACTATGGAGACATGACAGCCAACTGCAGTGCGTGATCCCGCACAGGATCCTGGACCAGAAGAAGGACACTGGTGAAATGTGGATAAAATCTGTAAATTAGACGGTGGTACTGTAATGATGTTAACTTCCTGCTTTTAATAACTACTGTGATTATGTAAGGTGTCAATATTTGGGGAAAATGAGTAAAGCATATACAGAAATTCTGTGTACTATTTTTGCAATTCTTTGGAAATTTGTAATTATTTTAAAATAAAATATTTTAGAATGTTTAATTAGTGTCTTTAAATCCCTTCAACAAGTAGGACAACAAAAGGAAAAAAGTTTGCATCATATGCGACAGGTGTAATATCTACTACCTCTGTATCTGCAGAACAGTAAGAAAGAGATAAAGAGCTGAATAAAAATGGGCCAGTGAAGTGAACAAGTCATAAGAGAAATATCAGAAGCTAAGTAACACATGGCAATGTTTAATTTCACTAGGAGATAAGAAACTATTCATTTGAACAGGTATTTTCATTTATTTGATTGATAGAATTCACACGACTGATCATACTCAATATCGTTAAGAACTGGAGGAAAAATTGACAATTTGTGTGTGGGGTGTGTGTGTGTGTGTGTGTGTGTGTGATATGCACTCCTACTGAGAGAGCAATTCCAATTCTCAGATTTCCCCATAGTGCCCACTTCAGCAGCACAAATACTAAAATTGCAATGATACAGAGAAGATTAGCTTGGCTCCTAAGCAAGATGACATGCAAATTCATGAAGCGTTCCATATTTTTTTAAATCTCTTTGTTGTACACCTGAAACTAATCTATTCTAACAACTATACGTCACTTAAAACAAAAAGATTTTCCCATAGACTCTCCCGCCCAAATAACACACACGCACACACACACATACACACTCTCCCACTGCAGCATGGCTTAAAAATATTAAAATTTTGGAAATGGAAACAAGTAGCCATCCAAAAGGGGTTATTTGAAATGAAGAATCTCTATAGTAGATGAAGCCGATAGAAAAGATTCACATCTATGTGCACTGAACCAAGAAGTTGTCCAAGTTAAAGCATTAAGTTAAGAAAAAACACACACAGTTTGTAGAAGGACATGTAAAGCATGGCTCCACCCTTGCAGCACCAATGCATACGCATTTAAATGCACGTGGGTGTTTGCAAGCCAAAAGTCTGCACAGCGCACACTAGATTTTCCTCAGCTGCTCTCTCAAGAGGGGACTCGTGAAGGATTTCACATTGAATTCATTCATTTCTGTACACTTTGTTACCAGTATGAATCACATGGTAATCAGAAAAATTATACATTTTTTTTAAGCCTGTAGATGGTGAGGAGGTAGTTCCAGGTTGGAAGCCTAGCCCTGCCAGTTTCCAGATGGGTGGATTCTGAGCAACTACTCTCTCGGTTTGTTTCTCTGGTCTAAGGTGAGAATAACTGTGCCCTCCTTGCCTCACAGTGTCATGAAGATAGTCGTAGTTGAAATGGTTATTCAAGGGCTTTCTAAACCCAGAGAGGCCCTCTGGCCAGATGACTGGCCTGGGTGGCCTTGGTGTTACACACCCTGACGTGCAGCTGCCAGAGAGAGCAGCTCACTGGGTACAGACCTTCAGGAACACAGAGCGGGGAACTCTGCTGTGTGGACCCTTCAGTCAGCCCGGCAAATTCGAGGTCCCAAGTGCTCACCCCGTTCCCTTCTGCCTTTCTGGTGACAAATGAGACAGTGTTGCCCGCCTGACGCTTAATCCTCTGTTTTTGACCAAGTACTGCGTGTCCTTACACCTAGCTCAGGTGTAAGGCTAATTTGCGTCAGGCTAGGCCCCTGCTCAGAAAAGCAACCGGTAACCTAGTGCCCACCGGAAAAGGTCTGAACACCTTCTTGTGATTACAGGCTTTGTTTTCCATTGCACCCCAATCTGTAAGTCTCCCTCTACTTCACTGTTGGATCAAATTCCCCCTGCCCTATCCCATCCCAACATCTATTTGGAAGGCAGTGCAACAATCTCTCTAAAAATTCTCACCAACTTTGTGGTTTTCTGATTTCATCCACCTAATAACAGGTATTAATAAGAAAATTAAACACAGGATAGGTGCCACTATAAAAACTCCCAGGCAGCCTTCATGAATAGGTTATTACACAAAAATGCATATAGAATTCAGGAGGAATAAATGCATGAAACTTAAAAACAGGAGGTAGGTAGAATTCCACGGTAGAGTGTATGCTTAGCATGCACGAGTTCCTGGGTTCAATCCCCAATACTGCCATTAAAAAGAGAGAGAGAGAAAACTTAAAAACAGAAGCATAAATGTGAATATAAAATTAGACTTAGTTCTTAAATAGGTTTTTCTCTAAGTGTGCTTTCTTGACCACCTGCATCAGAATCCCCTGAAAAGGTTGTTAAAAGAAGGCTCCCGGGCCTTGCCCTAACTTACTGAAAAATTACCTATGGGGGTGGCATGGAGGTCATTTTGGTTTTTTGAGACCAGTTTGAGATGTACCTGCCGGAGCTACCTTTCTGAGTCTTTCAGTAACGTTACATTTGACAAAATAACCCTTACACCATATGAATGTGGTCATCTCCATTTCCTTCAAACGCCATACTTTAATTTCTTGAGGTTTTCAATAATTGGACCAAAAAAGTCCCATGTCCACTAATGATTCTAAGTGATTTTTATCTTTTTTCCCCTTAAAGTAGTATATTGATGCTGTAAGCTATTTCTCTGTCCCATTTTTACAAAAACACAATGTATGAAGGACTTTTTCCAGGCTTCTCTTTTCTAATCTCATTCCATCCACCACGTCTGATTGCTCCTCCTGGTGAAGAAAATTTACCTTGTGCAACAGTTTATAAACCAGCACTTCAAGGACAAAATAGATTGGAAAAAGAACTGGAATCAATCCACCAGAAGATGGAAGCACGAACCCACAGGCGTAAAGGCCTGTCCAGATAGCTTCTCAGTGATCCAAATGCACATTTCCAGTGTTAAAGGACACGATTCTAGCAACAGGATAAATAAAATTACAGGGTCCTGAGATGAGCTGAGTTTAACCATGATCACCATTACTGACTGCAGGGTTTAATTAAAAGGTGCACAGTTGAATATTGCCCTAGCCATTCAAATTTGAAATGAGACACCCTCAAAATAGACCCACACTGGAGTTTCCCTCTGAGAACCGGCAAAAGTAAAAGGGCAGGCAGTGTTCACCTGGAGGCTGGAAGGGTTAAAAATGAGTCATCCTTGGCCTCCTGTTTCCAAATAACCCAGAATCAAATCAAGTCAAACAATCAAAATGAATAATTTGTGACGGGGTCCCTGAGTAATTGTCTCTTGTATGAGCCTGTGCTGAATCTTTGGTTCAGTTACTGTGACACCACGGAAACATAAGTAGAGCAAAAGTTTAAGAGCACCAAATTTAAAAAAAAAAAAACAGCAAAAAAACCAGATTCACCAAAATTCAAATTCTTTCATCCTTAATCAAGTTTAAACTCACAAAATTTTAAAATAATTCCTTTAAAAGAAACTCTAGTTAAATAATTACGTATAATTTACACAAGAGGGTAAAACAAACAATGCAGACTATATTTTTAAAGATGAGATTTAAAAAATGTTCCTCAGCTAAATAGTATTCATGAACCTTATACAAGCCCAAGAAAAGCTTTTCTCTCCTTAGAAAAAACAATACTAGTTACAGATTTCTGAAAATTATTTATGAGAAAAAAGAATTATAAGGACTAATGTAATGGTGAAATATTGAAATCAGTGATGACATATTCCTGCCTAAACAAGTTGTGGAGGAATTTAGAATTTTTTATTTTGTTGCTACAGCAGTCTTCGTATCTATAATTAAAGTCTGGCTTCTTTTTTTTTTAATTGAAGTATAGTTGAAATATAATATGAAGTTTGTTGTAGGTCCAATAATAAAAAAACTAGCCTCATAATCAGACATAATTATTTCAACAAGTCAAAGAACAGCTAAAATTTACTCTGCTTTTACGCTATAAAGTATTCTGAATAAAAATGGTTATGAAATGTCATAACTTCACTGTGGCTCATGAATGGGAGATAATATGAGACTCTGGGAGTATGGACAAAGGTGGATGGCTTAGAAGTTTTTCAGAATACTGATATGTATCCAATAATAAAATGTAAACATACTCATTTGCAAGATCTCTCCTTATCCAGAGATTCTTTATATATAATGCAAATGTCTCCCTAATATAACATATTATATAGTATAATATGTATCATATATAACATAAAGTATAACATATACATTGTATATAATGAATACATTATATTATAAATACACTACATACACTGTATAAAAAGTATATATTACATAGTTAAATAGTATTACATTATACGTTTTATGTATATAACATATATATTATGCATTATATTAGGGAGACATATCCTCTCGCCTCCAGCAAAGGAATCACTAGGTATAAGGAGAGCTACCACAGATGAATATAATATTATTGCATATGTCAAGTTTTAGGCAAAAATAAAACAAATCCTGTTTTTAAAGCATATGTGAAAACACAAATTGGAACACTTCCTAATAAAGAAGTTAATTAAAAAAAAACACCATTTACAAAATACCAAAACATCAAGGAAAAAATAACAAAAATTTTGTACAACAATCTGGGTACTAACTCTATGTAGGAGATGACAAATCCTACAATAGAAATGATTAGGGTCCCAGATCTCCATGAGGTCAACCCTCACTTTTCTTGTTCCAATCAGTGTCCCTGGCACTGGGATATACACAAGTTAGGAAAACAAACTTTGGAGCTGGATTGTCTGGGTTTGACACTCAACTCTACCACTGCATCCTAGCCTCTGACCCTCAGTAATTTACCTAGCCTCTTCCTGCCTCAATTTTTTAAAATAGTACCTTTGCATAAGATTGTTTCATAAATTAGTAACAATAAACAATAACAAACACATATAGCAATTAATCTTGTTAGCACTTCTCAGCACTTTTCTTTTATATCTTGTATTCATTTAATCCTCCTCAAAACCTTATGAAATAGAAACTAACATCCCCATTGAAAGATGAAGAAACTGATGTTCAGAGAAGTTAGGACCTTACCCAAGGACACACAGCTTGTAAATGGCAAAAAGAATTCATGTTCCTAACCACTTCATCACCCTTGAGATAACATATAAGGGGAGTACTGTGCCTGGCATATAGCACATATTTAATACCTAATATTTATTAATAAGTATTTGTCAAATGTTTGCAAGATTCTGAGGTTACACCAGGGCTCGGGAGAGAAGAATGTTGTAATCAGCTGGTGGTGCGCTCCCCAGATGTGGATTATTGGCGTGGTCACACCGTTCCCCAGGTTTACTATTCCTCTTCCACATAAAACAAAAAATCTTGATGTCTGTCCGAAGGTTTCCCATTTTAATCTCAGTGTTGCTGGGATCTTATGTCAAGCTGTCATTATCTGACACCAGATTCCTACCTCCACTCTCTCCTACTAATCTATCCCCTATCCACCTGCCAAAGTGCTTTTCCAAAAAGGTGCTTTCATCACTTACTCCTTTCAGGAAACTGCTTTGAACTGGCTACTCACTGAAACCAAAATTCCACCCCATTGCTTTCAAGGGCCTCAATCAGACATGGAAGAAACATGCCTTTAACTCTAGTTCAAGTGCTCAGGTGCCTGCTTATCAAATGAATACTTGATAAGAATGGCCGTGTTTCATTACACAGAGAAAAGCAGTGTTTGTGTTACTTCAACACAGTGATAAGCAATTTTTAAATTTTATTTATTTATTTTGGACACAGCCCAATAGAAAAAAATTTAAATGTTTAAGGATCTTATTTGATTTTTATTCAGAATGAAACAAGCTTGACTAGAGCACAAAAAGGGAAGAATATCAGAAAGAAAATGTGCATTATTACTATACACTATAATGTTAATGTTTAGGCAAATTTAGTCAGCTTTCGAATCTTCCATCCTGAAATTAGATCATGAATCATAACGTAAACCTCTAATGACTGTGGATGGAAAGTTAGAACTATCAAAAAAAAAAAAAAAAGGAAGACATCACATGTATATCAATGAAGTTAGAACACCCCCTTACACCATACACAAAAATGAACTCAAAATGGCTTTAAGACTTAAATGTAAGACAGGACACCATAAATCTCCTAGAAGAAAACATACACAAAACATTCTCTGACATAAATCACAGCAATGTTTTCTTAGGTGTTTCCCAAGGCAAAAGAAATAAAAGCAAAAATAAAGAAATGGGACCTAACCAAACTTAAAAGCTTTTACACAGTAAAGGAAGTATTAAACAAAATGAAAAAACAACCTACAGAATGGGAGAAAATATTTGTAAATGATGCAACCAACAAGGGCTTACTTTCCAAAATATACAAACAGCTCATACAGCTCAATATTAAAAAAAAAAAAACACCCTATCAAAAAATGGGCAGAAGACCTAAATAGATATTTCTCCAAAGAAAATTCACAGATGGCCAAGCAGCACATGAAAGATGCTCAACATTACTCTTAGAAAAATGCAAATCAAAACTACAAGGAGGTGTCACCTCACATCAGTCAGAGCGGCCATCACCAAAAGTCTACAAATAATAAATGCTGAAGAGGGTGTGGAGAAAAGGGAACCCTCCTACACTGCTGGTGGGAATATAATTTGGTGCAGCCACTATGAAGAACTAAAAACTATGGAGAACAGTATGAGTTCCTTAAAAAGCTAAAAACAGAGTTACCATATGATCCAGCAATCCCACTCCTGGGCATATATCAAGAGTAGACTCTAGTTTGAAAAGAAATATGCACTCCAATGTTCATAGCAGCACTATGTACAATAGCCAAGTCATGGAAGCAATCTAAATGTCCATCAATGGATGAATGGATAAAGAAGATGTAGTATACTTATAATGTATACATACAATGGCATACTATTCAGCCATAAAAAAGAATCAAATAAAGTCATTTGTAGCAACATGGATGGACCTGAAGATGATCATATTAAGTGAAGTAAGTCAGACAGAGAAAGACAAATATCATATGATCTCACTTATACGTGGAATCTACAAACACAATACAAATGAACTTACTTACAGAACAGAAATAGACTCACAGACATAGAAAATAAAATGATAGTTACCAAAGGGGAAAGAGAAGGAAGGATAAATTAGGAGTTTAGGATTAGCATATACTAACTACTATATATAAAATAGATAAACAGCAAGGACCTACTGTAAGCACAGGGAACTATATTCAGTATCTTATAATAAATAATAATAGAAAAGAATCTGAAAAAGAATATATATATATATATATATATATATATATATATATATATATATATATATCTGAATCATTTTGCTGTATACCAGAAACTAACACAATATTGCAAAACAACTATATTTCAATTAAAAAAAAAGGACATAACACCCTTTATATTCAAGATCATGCAATGCACCCATCGCCAAGAGTAACTTGAAAGGCTAACTAGAGCATATCAAATACTAATCACCAGTGCTTATATCAAGAGGCTGCTTTTAATAAACACAAGTTACTACGTAATCACCAGTCTGAATTAATGTCTGTAAGCCAACCACATCAATGGACCAACATAACATTGATTTACTTTAAAATTTAGTAAGAAAATCAAAGGTATGCTTTGAAGACTTTACAATCTGCCAAATGTTTAATTGGCTTTTCCACTAAGCATGAGGAGATGCAGGATTGTACTAGAAGTTCATCTGATTTGCTTAGAAATGCAACTAACTTCTGACAAAGGGCACATCCAGATGTAGCTCCATCCAGATCATTCCTGAGTTGACATCAACATTCTGATGTCAACTCAGGATTTCTAAATGTACACTCAACACATCCAACTGAACAATTCACATGCTCACAGAGCTGAAATAAGCAAGTCAGTAAGTACCAATCCAGTGGTTTGTTTTGTTTTGGAGGGATTGTTATTATTCCTTTAGATGAGGAAATTGATCTTAGTTCACATATCATTCGGGTTCAATGTAATGAAATGTTGGATGATTCACATGAAGTTACGGCTAAAAACAATCGATAGTAGAAGAGGTGATGTAGTAAAGGTGAGAAAATTCTAGAATTGGTATTCATTTAACAAATATTTATGGTGCAGCTAAGATTCATGAGCCTTCTGGGACAGAAAGCTCTCATATTTTCAGAGATGACCATGAATCGTTTCTTGCAGTTTCAGTTGAAGTTACTTGTACATCTTTCACAGGACTGAGAAAAAAATGCTAGGATTAGATAGACTCACAAATCCAATGGTTTAAAATGTGTCCAATTGGTAAGTGTATCATCCAGGAAGGCACCTGGCATTTCATGGGCAGCACTTGGTATTTTTTCTTCCTCTCCCACCTTGAGCAAAAATCACCAGGCTTTTCTTCTCTGTAAAATTCAACCTCACTCCCTGGATTGTAGTTGTAAGTAGGCTTAGGAAGAAGGAGTCCATGAAGGAGGAAAGTGATCTAACAGTGTTTAGTTAAGTCCTGTGTGCTGAAAGTAAATAGAGGTAACTATTATTGACAATTCTTTAATTATTGTTATCAGTCCTTCTCAGAAGCCAACCCCCAGAAACAGTCTCCTCTCCAGGAGCAGATCTCTCTGTTTGAAGACACTCTTGGGACAATGATGCTCCCATTTCTCCCTCCAAGCCTCTCACAGGCTATGAGTCCTATGAAACACGGCAAAAGGATGCCAGAAACTGGCCCAACAGACCGAACTATGGGCAACGGACTAGTACTCTCTACCAGCTGATTTAAAGGATGCTTGTTGTACAAAAGAGTATAAGAAAACAAGTTTCTTCTTAAAATTCCCAAGAACCAGCTGACACATAAATTACAGTTGGAGTGGTATATTCAAGGGCAGATTCCACAGAGGCAAGCAATTTGCTGTATACATGCTTGAACAGAAAACAAGCAGCCAGTTCATTTTCCAGGGAGATTCCAGTAAAATTTCATACCTTTGAAAGAAGCAGCTGTAATGGAGCAAAGAGTAAACAAGAGGAGCCTATTTCTCAAAGGCATTAACTCCATATTAAAAAGAAACATACAGATATTTACAGCGTAGCTGCAAAATGCCTACCCTAATAGAGTCACAGAGCAACATTTCTGAAGTTCAGTTTAGCATCCATTCTACAAACACAAGACTGCCAATTGAAACAAGGTCTGCAAAAACACAGAACACAGTGGCTTAATCTCTGTGTAAAACAACCATAGAAAACTACCTCCCCAAAACTTGAAACATTCCTGTTTCAAGCATTCAGGTGTAATTCATCTGCTAGGACAAATCTGCCATATTGACCTTGACAGGGCCTCGAATCATGAGATCATAGATCAGCATCCTGGTGATATCCATTATAAATCTGAAATGCCTTAAAACCTAGGACTTATTTCATTCCTGGTGATTAGCAGGATATGTGGAAAGCAGTGTGCTCCCTGGAGCTTACTTTGAAAGATTTCTGTTTTACTTACTACCAAACAGATTTCCAGAAAGCCACAACCACGCCATGCAAACACTTAAGATTTTTTTTTTTCAATCCTTCCGATCACGTTCTGTTTCCTGAATTACTTATTATTTATTTATTTTTGAATTTCAGTAATTACAGCACCTTAGGCTCCTGGCTATCAGTGGTGTGGGTTGTTTCAGAAAGTTCTGGAAGATTGTGTTTTGGTGCCATTCCACTTCTTTGTACATTTCAGTAAAGGCTCTCAGTTAAGGCTTACAAATTATTCAGGTGAAGGAAAATGTCTTCAGAGTGGCTCTTAAACGGCATAACAGTAAGCATCATCTAGAAACGCATGACACATGTCCTAGAGGGACGCCTGTTTTTCCGCCCCTTGCCCCTTCTTTCCCCACATCACGCACCCCCAAAGACCGGACGGTGTGTTCTCTGAAAGCCGACACCATCTCCGAGGCCACATTCCAAGTCTGAACCAGAAACACACGCGTGCAGATAGATCCCTGCCAGCGTCCCGCCCTACCCTCAGGAGCCACAGCTTCCAGCCTTCCCCAGCAAGGTGGAACTAACCCCCGGGGGCCCGCTGCGGGGCGGACAGAGGCGGCGCAGGCGGAGGCAGCCGATCGCAGGACTGGCGGGGAGGAAGTGAGCAGCCAGCAAAGTGCATTTTTTGCCCGCCGAGCAAGCCCAGGCACGGATGGACGTCGCCAGCGGAAGAGGGGCCGGCGCGCGCCAGGCCACCGGGCACACACAGCCGGCGTGCACACTCGCCCGTGCCAGTGCGCGCACAGACACACACACACACACAGACACAGACACGGACACACACACACACGCACACACTCACACTCACGCGCGCGGGTGCCTACTCACCAGCAGCCCCTGATGTCCGGGGCCCGCGTGGGACGGCGACTGCAGAGGCTGTCCCCGCGCCTGCCGTGTGGCCTTGGCATCCGTCCGGCCGCCGCGGTGGCTTTTGCTAGAAGGCACTGCAGCCGGGTGATAAGGCACCCGGCGAGCAGGCGCCCGCTGGCTTGCCTCGGCCGACCCTCCTCCGCTTCTCTGCCGACCGATGGAGCTTTGCTAGTTCCACTCGCTCGGGCTCCGTGCGTTCCTCTCCTCCTCCCCTTCGCTGCCGTGGCTCCCCGGCGCCCGGGACGAAGAGCTCCCTCGAACACCCACGCGCAGGCCTGGCGATCCTAAGCCTGCAGCAGCCTTCCCTGCTGCTGCCACCGCCGCCGCCGCCGCACGAAAATAAACTATCGCTGCGATGGTCCCGGCCGCCCCGGCCCCGGCCCCTGGGTGCCGCCTCCGCCCCTGCCTCCGCCCCCTCCTCCGCCGCCGAGGCGGCGGCGGCCTCCCAGGTTCCTCGCGAAAAGCTCGCGGGTGGAAGCGGGTCCACGCGGCTGACCTAGAGCGAGTATGAAACGATTGGGTGCGACTCTCATCTGAAGCCCTGCACGTCCTTCCTCAGCCCAGAACCACGCGGACTTTCGTTTTCTCCACCATCAATTTCACTGAGGTGGACCAGAGTGGGTGCCTATTGAGATGCAGTGTACACGTGCCTGGATTGGGCCGTGGACTCTCATCGGAGTCGGAGGCAGGATAGGGTTTTGGTGACAATCCCGCTGATATCTCTCATTAGGAAATCCACCTTGAGATTTATGCATAACCCACCGCCACCATGAAACACGTTAGTCCTCTTCCCCTCTCCCCACTTAGTGCACTCGGGGAATGCAAGCTATTATGATATCATCTGGATACTGTATTATTACATTATTATCATGTGTAGTGTTTTTTAATATGGTCCCGACACTGAGCCAGGCACTCTATACGTGAAATCTTATTTCATCCTTTCTGCAGCTTTATAAAAGGTACTCTTACTTTCCCTATCACTGAGAGATGGAGGAGCAAGGTAATTTGTCCCAGGTTACTCACCTAGAACGTTGTAGAAGTTAAGATTTAAATTCTGAAAAGACACCAGAAGCTATTCTTATTGGCTTATAAATCTATGGATATACAAACACTGCTACTGCTGGATGAAACACAGACACTTTGTCACTTTTTCTGAGTTTGATTGGGAGGTTACTTCCCAGAGAGGGAAGTTATCACAGAGAGGGGTAATGGAATATGGGCTTTTTCTAATAAAACGTCTAGCTGAGACTCTGCCACCAACTGAGCTATTCGGCCTCAGGCGTTTCACCTTCTTAGGCCTCATCTCCCTGCACTGGTTTTTGAAATGAAGCGGTCTGATTATTGGAGAGAGCCTGCAGCCTTGATTTAAAAACAAACAAACAAAAACAATGGTGTCATTGCTTTTTTCTAATTTTGAATTTGGGTCTATATTTTAAAATCAGGACATTTTACAAAAATTCAGATTTGGGGCGTGTTCTGGAAAATTGGAAGAACTGGCAACCTTTGGTTCATGGTGGGTTCTAGCAATTATCAGTTGGAATGAAGCAGGTGTATCCTTTAGCATCCTGGGGAGATGCTCCTCAGTTTTCCGTAGTCCCCACCACTCCCATAAGTTCCACCTGCTGCCATTGAGAATATGGCAGATAAGTGAGTTTGTAGTTCTGATCCAGATAATCTCATAACCTACTAGATAGTCAAAAATTCAGTGATAATTAAGATTAATTCAGATTCCTAAAAAGTATCATGAAGCAAACAATTCCAGATAAATATTTATAGTGGTCCTTGATCATGGTCTTGCTGCCTAGAACCCAAAGTCTTATAAAAGCCAAAATGGTTCAGTACTCACTGTCTCCACCCTCTAGCAGCTAGAGCACCATCATGTGACCTAAGTTCAGCCCATCAAAGGCTGCCACCCAATCTCTGAATCTGGAGTCTGGTTCAAAGAAGAAAAGACATTTTAGAAATAATTCCAGTATCTGTGAAGTGGCTTTTGTGCCCATAGGCAGCAGTCAGAGGTGAGAGGTGGGACTACCCAGTGGCAGTTCCTGTGGTGTCCTAAGTGGGCTGTTTGGGTGGTGTGAGCTTTCTGCTCCAGCTACCTACCGAACTACCCTGCCTGTTTGATGAGCCTGATTCCCCAGCCTTCCTTTTTCTTTGATATGCTACCTAATGGCCTTTCAAGACATTTGTCTTCTATTTAAGTTAACCAGAACTGGTTGCAGTGTATGTCATGAGAACTCTGACATCGTGACATTGAATTGATCCAACTTCTTGCCTCCCTTTCATTAATTGAATTAATGAAAAGTGGGCACAGGTATACTTAGACAACTTTTGTCTTAGAGAATTTTAAAGTGTTCTCTAATTTTGCTTGCACTTATAAAGATTCTATTTCAATATTAATCTCCAAATGCATACTTTTTAAGATAGGACTTTTTTTGTCTTTACCAATTATATTCACAAAGATTGTGTCGAAATTAAAGTTGCCCTCCATACTGGTGAGAATGCAATGAAAGGAGGCCCTCATCTGGTGGTGGAATTTTAATACACTTCCAGGAAAAGGAATTTGTCAGTATGTTCACAGAAGCAGTAAAATATACATGTCCCTTTACTCCCAGCAATTCCACCCCAAGGAAATAATTTTTCTGAAGAAAATGTGAGGAAAAAAAATTTTTCCTTTGAAATATTTGTCACCAACTTTGGACACTAAAGTAATGTGTACAATGAGTTTTAAATAACATTGAAGCTGCTTATGATACAATGTTAAATAAATAAGAAGGATACAAAACTGCATATACATATCATCTCAAGTACATGAAAACACAGGAAAAAATCTAGGAAATTGTATGAAAATTACTTCCTAGAGATTAGTTATTGGCAGTTATCATTGCTCTTTATATTTCACTATAATTTAAAATTTCTATAATGGGAATACTTTCATTTTATTTAGGGAAAAAATGTTTAATAGTTAAAAATTGAACACTATTGGTAGCCAGAAAAATATAAAGTAGTATCCATCACAGTGCCTCACTCATAATAGGTACAGAATAAATGTTTGGGGAAAGGACAAAGGTGGGAATAAAGAAGGGAGGGAGGGAGGAAGGGAGGTCACACTATTTCACAAAGAAGAGTGATGAATTAAGGGATTTTGACTCCCCTGTCATTTGCTTAGTTGATAGCGTATATAGAAACAAGACATTACAATTTAGAATTACATTCTAAATTCTTTATTAAGTTATGCTGCATTTGAGAATTTCCCAACTGTGACAAGTGACAAAACATCAAGACCTTTCTCACTGGATGAGTACCAGGGAGTCAGCACTCAGCGTTTTTCCTGTCCCACAACACTGGAGATAGGTCTGTTCTGAGAAACTGGATGAGCACAGGTTGTTGGTAACCTGGACACAGAGGCAACTCCTTGTCTCTGATTGGCCGGAGGTCTGCCACTCTCACTGGGGCACCCACAAGTCCATGAGTGTGGTGTTGTCTGGATTCTCCCCATCTGTAGACGTCCTAGTAGGATCTTATTTGTTGGAACTGGCAGTACAAGGAGAAAGTGGGCAGGGTTGAATTTACATTAATAGAGAAACCAAAATTACATTCGCATACTCCTGTAATTGTTTGGTGTGTGCACATAAAATGGTGGTCCCTGGGGTAATATCCAACCTCACTGGAGGTCCTTGCTGAGACCGGATGGATGGACTGGACTCCTGGTTCTTTGTTTCACAGATTTACAATTTCCTGGCTCTGGGTCATCCTTAAAGTCAAGGGAAAGAAAGACTTAAAATATCCAACTGATTCTATTGGAAGAAAACTTCATCTCAGAGATTATGTACTTAGGCCTGTACTGAGCATGTACTTCAGAAATGATTACATTCTTAAAAACATGTATTCTTAAAACTCTAGGGTGTGCTATTGTTTATGCCAGTGGTTCTCAAAGTATGGAAGTGACCCTTGAAATCTTTTCAGGCAGTCAAAACTACCCAGTTTGTTCAGCAAGGTCAAAACTGTTTTCGTGAAAACACAAATCCATTCTTTGACTTTTTCACCCTCATTCTCTCATGAGTTGGCAGCGGAGTTTTCCAGAGCTACGTGTGTGTGTCACCACATCCAGAATGCAGGCGCAGATAGGAAAAGCCAGTCATCGCCTATGAAGCTACATGTGAATGAAGGAGGTTTGTAATAGAAGACAGTGCCAATTTTCTCACTAATTTTTGTTTTGTGTGGGAAAAATAGCATTGTATTGTCATGAAAATGAGATATTTAATTTAACATGTAATCAGCTTATTATTTTTAATAAGTTGAAATTATTTTAAATGCTTCCATTTTATTTTCTAATATAGTAAAAAAAAAAAAAAGGATAGATATCACTCATGTAAATGAAAGCTCTTTAGGGTCCTTGATAGTTTTTAAGATTATCTGAGTGTGGAGAGTCCTGAGGCCACAAAGTTTGCAAACCACTGGTCTATGCTATTAAGGAGCTAATAAATTTTGAATAACCTATTTTTCCCTCAGACCTGGTTTGAGGAATATCATAACCATGGCAACTAGCCTGTATCAGTAAATGCAGGAAGCAACTGCTCCAAAAATGGAAACTGCAGGCACGTTTGACTTTTTCCACTCAGGAGATTTATTTTGGTGCTCTCTTCCTGTTAGTGAGGCTTCGAGAATTTCATGTCCACTGTGTCCATTTCATGTCCAATTTCATATCCAGGACACTAGATACTGGATGAGGTTTCAGAATTCCTGGAACCTTGTCCTCTCTGACCATTTACCACTGCCCTGGGCCTCGTCCCCCTGAGCCTAGCTTTTTCCATCAGAAACAGGAGAATGATGGCTCTAGACAGCTCTTGAAGTAGTTGTGAAGCTGATGATCATCAAAGCATTTTTGAAATGACAATGTGCTTTGCAGATATAAGGCTTACTAAACAGTTCATCATACAGGCAGACATTGGCTGAAAATGTAAATTCTCTCCTCGGCTGATATGATCTGATCTCTTGAATTTAGGAGCAGAAGATTTTGATAAACATGGAACAAATATTACTAGTGTTTGGAGCAATATTTTTTTTCTTAAAGAGCTTCTCTTTGGGCTTGTTTACAGATACAAAGGATGTGTGTGAAGGACAAAAAGGTGGAGGGAGAGAGAGAGGGGAGGTGGTAGAAAACATCTGACCCTCACTGTCAAAACATACCCTGTAGCAGTCTCATGGCTCCTGGGACTCCTTCAGTGTGCTAGCAACCCCTCCGTGGTAAGCTTCGACTGTTATTTAACAGCTATTCAGTAGGTTGGAGCAGAAAAAGTATAAAACACACAAGAGGGCATTATATTTGTTATTTAAATTTAGAATTTCTTTGGTCAACAGGAAAAGAGTATCTTCCATTTATAGGAAAAAACAGGCCCGCAGAAGTTTTTACTGGAGTGAATGGTACCATCTGAAAATATAACTCTTAAATTTGTCTGTGATTGTATAAGCAAAGACACGACCTTTCCCAAGGACGAATAGTAAAAATAGCAGATCCCTAAATACACATTCAGGCATGTGCTGCTTGCTGGGCTTAACGCTCAGGCTTGTAATATAGATAACACTTCTGTCTTTGTCTGCTCGGGCTGCTGCCACAAAATACCACAGATTGGGTGGCTTACACAACAGAAATTTTTCTCCTAGTCTGGGAGGCTCTAGTTCAAGGTGTTGGCGGACTGGGCTTCTGGCTTGCAGACACCCACCTTCTCACTGTATCCTCACACGAAGGGAAGGGGAGAAAGAGATCTCTCTCTTTCTCTTCTTGTAAGGCCACCAA
Source organism: Vicugna pacos (assembly GCF_048564905.1). Lineage (NCBI taxonomy): Eukaryota > Metazoa > Chordata > Mammalia > Artiodactyla > Camelidae > Vicugna > Vicugna pacos. Next base: position 67,899,335 of record NC_132997.1, on the reverse strand, counting down.
TCCTATAGGTTTGGGACCCCAGCCTTATGACCTCATTTAACCTTAGTTACTTCCTAAAAGTCCCTTCTATAAAATACAGTTCATGTTAGAGGTTAAACCATCAACATTTGAATTTTGGGAGGGACCCAATTCAATCTCTAGCAACTTACTTGCCATTTGAAATAAGTACAAAATTGATCTCAAATGAAACCACATAGTTTCATACAAGTTGCTTAGAAACTGCAGGATTCTTCAACTCTGAGGCACAAAATAATCATGCATCTGTCATTGTTCTTCACTAATTTCTTCCGTTTCTCTGACTAAATGTCCAACTTTGTCATCATAGGTCACTCTGTCAAAATACACTACTTATGTTTTCAGAGACTCAAACACATGTACACTGTGCCCTTCAAAAAGAGAAGGGGGAAATTCTGGGAGGTGGTTGTTATTGCTTTTCTTTGACTTAATCATTTTCTTTTTCAGTCAGAAGAATCTTGATCACGCTTTGAAGTGGAAAACAAGGTCCCTTTTCCTGAATAAGCAGTATTTTCTAGTTAGATAATCGGAAGTTGCCACAGATAACATCTAGTCCAACTTCCTTACTTCAAGAAGAGGAGACTGAGATCTTGAAAGTGGCAGTGACTTGTCAAGGGCCCCGTGGACCGCACGACAGCCGGGTCTCGTGTCTGTTCCATGACAGTCAGGAAACTAGCTCCCCCACTAGCCTGTACTGCTAGATTTCACCTTTACTGATTGTACGCTACTTTCACACACACGATGTCAGTCGGTTGTCTTAACCCTGTGAATCAGAAAGGCCCTGGGACGCCAAAGGGTGAAGGGCTGTGCCTCCTCAAATGGGACCCAGAAAGGAACGAGGGGAGAAGACCGCAAATCTGCAAAACATGTGACAGTAAGTGTCAGAATTAAAGTGGAGCTCAAGTGCTGCATGGAAACAAATGAGTGTCTGTTACATATTATAAAGGATAAAGGAATTTGTGAGAGTTGGATATGTAGTGGCAGATAGTCGAGCACAAAAAATGGATACTGGTGCCCACGCTGACGCTCATGCAGGTTCGTGTGCCATGATTAGCAAAGTCTTTGGTCTTTGACCCAAGGGTCTATGTCTTCTACTACATCCACTCCACCATGGCAGGTGAACCTATGAGCAAGTAGGGCAAAATCTCAGACCTTTCAGTTTTTGCACTTTGCTACTTTAGTCACTCCCATAGCTGTCTTAAGAAACGGGAGGAAGTTATTAGAATGGAAATGGCTCTCAGTTTCTTTTCTCTTCTGAACTTCCAACTCTAAGCCCGGGCAGCAGTTGTTTCTAATTGATGGACCCTAGGTCATGCGCCCACAACTGAGGTGAAACGAGTCTGGGAAATCCAATAGTTGGTTTCCTCCTGTTTTCACGGTGGGAAAATCTCTAAACATACAGACAAATGTTCACTGAATCAGTTGGCATTCTATATTTCACAAATTGATATATATGTAACAGGAATTCTTAGGACTTTACCAAAGTTCAGATGCAAAGACAGAGGTTCATAATATCCCTCAGGGAAAGGCTTTAAATTCCAAAGGGTTCTTAGCAGAGATGGTTATGCCACTTGGCAAAAACCAAACCAAACCAAACCAAACCAAACAAAACAAAACAAAACAAAACAAAACAAAAAAACACCAGATGGCACTCTAAGTGGTAATTATGCTTCTGCTTTCTTCTAACTTCACTGGATGATTTTAAGAGGGATTTGTACGTTTGTTTGTTTTATGGCTTGTTGATAGAAAGGCAAGTCAGGGCACACCAGAATCCTTCCAGGAAAAGAAGAGAGATGTGGCCAGATTCCAGTGTTTCCTGTCATGTTTCTAAAGAAAGTGGTTTCCTATGGAGCCTTGGATGATTCAGGGCTGGGATGAGGCAAGTTGCAGGTGCCCAAGGACTGCCATTACCATAGGTGGTACACAATCACCACCACTCAGAAGGACAAGGAAAGGGGCAAGACTGAAGATGGGAAGATTCTCTAAAAGAAGGGTGAGTAGTTGGGAGTGGGGAAGAATCACTGAGGGGAGAGGGCCCTAGAAAATCATATTCATTGGAGGTTCCAGGCCCTTCATCATGTAGAAGCCTTGACCTTTGTGTGTGTGTGTTTTATTTTCAATTTTAGAGTAGCTTACATATAGAAACATGCACAGATCAGTAGCTCAAATAATTATCCTAAAGGGAACATATCTGTGAAATCATAACCCAGATCAAGAAATAGAACATTGCCAATACCCTATTGCTGTCTCTCAGATTCGAAAACCTGTGTTCATTTCAATTATGCCACAGCATCTTTTATTTTTGCAATATTTGGTTAGAACGCCATTTAGGTATAGATTTAAACAATTCTGACCTCAAAGACTAGCAATAATCTTGTCCAGCCCCTTCATCTCATGGATGAGGAAAATGAAGTCTACATAGGATCAAATTGACATGGGAAGTCAGAGCAGGAATTAGAAATCTGGCGTGCTAACGTTTTATACCACAGTCCACGCCAAGGTCCAGCACTAGCCTTAGGTGTTGGGAGCCCAGCTCGCCTGCTGTGTGAGCTCACCAAACAACCCAGCCGTGCCAGCCGCATTTCTCCTTCTCTCCTTGGAGTGTCAGGACCTGCCCCCTGCTGGCCCCCTCGGGTGTGCTCCGTCATCCAGGAGGCAGAGGTGAACCAACAAGCGACCAGGAGCTACAGGGAGAAGAGTCTTGAGGAGAGGGGCTGGGAAACTGTGCAGGAAACCTGACCCTAGCTCCTAGCTAACTGGGCCTTCTTGTTTGACCACCTGCAAATGATGCTGTTTGCCTCTGAGCTCGTGTCAGGAGGGCCTCTCTGGGAGGAGAGCAGTGGAGTAATTGTGGATTTATCTTCTGTGCCGCTCGTCCGGTGTTGTCGTGCGACAGGACAGTAGCTGGTCCAGTAGGATTTTCAAAAGGTCAGGGAATCCAAGCTCACAATTAGCAATATGGAGTTTCCGTGGTCTAGGGGTGTCTGGGGTGCTGAACAGAGCCAGGTCTGGAACCCAAGATACTATTATAATAGCAAGATGTCTACTTGCCTCTAAGTCATTTGGTCCCTTTTGTTTGTTTGTCTTTGTGGGGGAGGTAATTAGGTTTATTTGTTTATTTACTTATTTTAGTGGAGGTACTGGGGATTGAACCCAGGCCCTCCTGCATGCTAAGCATGCACGCTACCAATGAGCTATACCTTCCCCCTTAGAAATGATATTAAAGACTATTTTGTAACATGGAAAACGTCACTATGTACTGTTGAAGGGCAAACATGAGAGCAAAAATTTGTGCCAAAAAAACTCATTTTTTGAAAGTAAATAAGTAAACAAATTGTGTGTGCATATCCATAAGAAGAAGACTGGAGGGATATATACCTCAAACAACACTTTATTATAAACTAGAACCAAACAAACAAAATCCCATAAAAACTGGAGGCTGCATGTCACAGGCATGGAGTGGGGTATAATTCAAAGAACCTTAAGGCCTCCTAAGGAAGTAGACATAAATCATCTTTTTTTAAAACCCCTCGGATCAGGATCAGTAGTAAAAATAAACTGTAGGTCAAAGTGTAGCGTAGGCGACCTCCTCCATCCTGGGTCAGAGTAGTAAACTCGCGCCCTAGAGTGCACAGCTTGTCTCATACTGTGAATCTGGCTTTACTGCAAAACTGAAAGAGACTTATAATTTAAGTCATTCAGCAGATTCTTGAGTCAGTGGAGAAAGAGTGGAAAGTTTGCAGAAGTAGGCGGCTGTATCTTGGAACAGCCATCCAGTGTAACAGGATTTGTTGGTAATATGGTTACTTCCTTGTTTTCTTTTCTGCTTTTACCAAGAAATAAAAATAAGTTCTCTTGTCTCAGATATGTTAAATGATCTAAAAAATCAAGAAGCATACATCTCAGCATTCCAGTGGCTATGGGACCAGGAGCGTGATGTTTACTCTTTGTGCTTCCATTCAAGCACATGGTAATAAGTAATTCTGTGAGTACGTGGTAGAGGATGTTGCAGGAATAGAACACAACTTGGAATTAAGTGTCTTGTAAGAGCTAAACAATGAAATGATCTATTTTAAATTTAAACTTCCAAAGCCAATATATATTTTTTTATTTTAAGGGCTGGCTGACCCGATTTCTTTCTCCATTACCATACATTTCTTATTTATTGGGAAATTCAAAAGTGATTTCAAATTTGACAAGATTTTTTTAGGTCTGGGAGTAAAGACACTATATTAGGACAAAACAATAAGCATTACTGCAATTTGCCTTCTGAATCCTGGACTTTAAGTGAACAAATGATAAAAAAAAACACTGATTGACAAACAAGAGAATTGGCGGAAAGAGATGGCAGAGCTTCAATGTATGAAACTCAGAAACACAAACATTCTGAGTAGCAAAAGTTATTGTTTTTTGATTTATTATTTTATTGTTATTGTTATCTGATTAGATAGCAATTCTTAGCATTAAAAGGGGCTCAAATGAAAAGAAAAATCCTTGTGTTACTTAAAGAAGAAATAACCCTATACAGCCAAGGAATTTATCCAGGTTGTAGATTGGGGGAAAAAAAAAAAGACTATAATAAGATAGCTAAACTCTTTCACTCTTACATTTGAAACCTACTGGGTGATATGCTAATGACTCTCAAAATCTTTACCTCTAGAACAACTCTTACTCCAAAACTCAAAAACTGTATGATAAACTTCCCTTTGAATATCTCCCACTAGACGTGCTACACACACATGCCTAATTCACAAATTATGCAGACTGGAACAGATCATCTCTCTCCAACCCTTCCCTAATCTTACTTCTCTTCCAGTGTTTTGAGTTTTGGTGGAAGGTACGAAAGTCTACCAAATTTCCTAAGTAGGACACATGCATGTCATCCCAGATCTGCTATTTCCCCCATGTATCTTATATCAGATTGAGAATTCCTGCTATTTTTTTTTTTAGCTTCTAAACATCTCTAGAGTATTATTCAGAGTATCTGTCAGAGTCCAGTAAGGAACCCTACTAGATATTTCAACAGAAAGATTTCATAAAAGAAATCTGTTAAGTGGACCTTGGAGGGCTGAAAAAGCAAAGAGGAAACCCTAAGGCAACTGAGAGAGGATTACAGGAGCAGCTAGCTAGCTGCCACCTCTCAGATGGAGGGAACAAGGAGCAGAGGTTGGGGTTGTCAGAATTTAGCAGCTTGGGGGAAGCACCCTGAAATTCTTGGGACCCAGACTGTAAGAGGGGCCGTTGTCTGGTTGTTGCTAATCCTGCAGGAGCTCAGGGGAGGCGTTTTATCCCATTGGGCTGTGAGAGGGAGACGGCTGGTGCTGGTACCTCTGAAGGGTATGATTAGACTGGTTGTAATGAGAGGGACTGTGAAACAAAGCTGGACCAATTACTGTCTCTAGGATGACAGGCTATTGCTGGGCTTAAGCTGATAGGATCAGCAAATGCACAGGAATGAGCCGGTCTCTTTCTTCCTCCTTAGCCTTGTGGTCCCCCTTGAGTGCTCCCTATTGTCAACATCACAGAACAAGAGATAAAGAAGTGTATTTAGCACCAGGAGACGGTGACAGTCAAATGATAAAAATAAAACAATTTTGTTTGAAGTCCTTTATTCAAGGAGAAACAACCCGTGGATTGGGGGAGTACCGTGTCCCGGAAACAGTGGAATATTTGGGCAAGAGTGAGTTTTATAGGTTGTTCGAAGCAGAAATGCAGAAACAGGGTGTGACTGGTCAGGAGGTTGGAGAGTTCTTCATTAGGCTAGCAGCTTAATCAGGGAATAAAGAAAATGTATCTGGTTTAAATCGATTGGCCTGGGGTTGCCTATCTGACCTTATTTAGAACAAGGATATCAGAACAGATTCTTGGTATTTGAGGACTGGCTGGCTGAAAATACTGTGTTTCTGGTAAAGCAGAGTACTTACAAGGACATGGAAGTTATGTAAGTTTCGGTTTGCTCTGACAGGGCACCCTCTGTCCTACAGAGTTCCTCCTTTTCTCTCCATCCTCGCTACTGCTCTTCTGCCTTTGGTACCACGATCTCTTGGTTGACTTAATGCAATAGCCTTCTAACTGGTCTTGCTGGTTTCTCTCTTGTCTGCCTCAACTCCACTCTCCACACAATGGCCAGAGTGATGGCTTTATTACATACATGAAATTCTGACCATGACACTCCTTTAATTAAGTTCCTCCAGTGCCAGCCATTAGACACTGTTGGTGAGTCAAGATCTCAGAGTAGAACTCCCTTGGTATGTTCTACTGAACCTCTCTTGGAGGGGGTCACGTCTTCAGGATACACCTTGAAGGAGCCTCATTTTTCCTTTCAGGCTGTTAGGTGCTTGCTGGTCAGCAGAGGTTGGCTACATCCTCAACTGGTATCAAGTGGACTCCTTTAATTCTAAGCCTGCAGTGTCTGACTGAAACATTATTTCTTAAAAGAAGACATTTGTATATCTAAGTTATTTCCTAGAACTTCTTTTTCTTTTCCATTTTTGTAATTATGGGCTCAGTTTGCTAGAGAGTGAATCCTAAACACTTCTTTAAAAAGTGATGTGTTTCTCAGACCTCATTATGAGAGTACTTCAGCATGAGGGGTGCATGGGAAGCTTGTCCTGAACCCTTACACCTTCAAGATGCAGTCCAGGGAGCGATGCAGAATCCAAGTAGATGAGCTTTGGTCCTGCTGGAAATTACAGAAGGCTTTCAAGTTCAGTCAGGGAGCAAAGAGCTTGGAGAAGCTAACGATAACCTCAGCCAGAGAGGTAGTAACAGAGGAAAATTCTGTCCACACAAATTACTTACAAGAGGTTACAGAGAAAGCTAAAAGGGGGTTACAAGATTCGCATAAGAGGGTGAAGTACCCATTGGAAATACCATTAATGTTTAAGTCTATAGGAAAGACACATACATGTCTTACAGAATAAAGAAATGCAAAATCAAACTAAACCAAAGGGGAAGTCAGCTGCAATCTTAGTATGTATTGCAGACTTCCGTCTCCAACAGGAGAATTAGCTAATTCTTAAAACTCCTGGGAGGTTGGCCCCAAAGTCAAGTCTAGAATAAAGTATCTAATTCTTGTTATAACAGTTACAAGCATAGCTCACTGTGCTTCTCAGCAGAGTAGGAAGAATTTCCCTGAATATATATAGGCTCAGACCTTGGATCTTGCCACCTCATCTTGGCCACAAAGATCCTGAACTGTTCAGAGGACACCAATTTGCTCTGGCTGGTTGAATTCTTTCTTTCACAGGTATGTTTGAGTGTTTTAATTCTGGAAAAGTTTAGCTCTTTGCTGTGATTGTGTTAAGTTCAGAAAAAATGTGTGACTATTTGGTATTATATTTGGTATATAAAATGTTTACAATGTTTAAGAGATTTGACAAATTAGCGTGTTTTTGACCAAGTGGCCTGGTAATTCCATTTAAAATGTGTGATAGAGTAACTGATTTTAGACTTCTGATTTTAAAATTGAATGTTATAAAATAATTTGGCTACATTTGTAAATGGTATTCGAATGTTTAAGACAACTTAATGTTTATTATATTAGTAAGTTTAGTTTATTAGATTTACAAGACCATTTGGCTGGGAAAGTATTACTTATTAGGCTCAGAACTGAAGCACTGAGGGGAGGGTATAGCTCAGTGGAGAGCACATGCTTAGCATGCACAGAGTCCTGGGTTCAATCCCCAGCACCTCCATTAAAAAAAAAAAAAGAATTGACGTGCTCATAAAGAAAATTCAAATACAGTAATACTATAAATATAGCATAAATCTTTAAGATAATTTAATTAACTAGGATGTAAATGGGACTGATTCTTCAGAGTTTAGCTTTTTCAATTTGAATTGTTTAAACTCCTCGAAGATGCCCTTGAAAATGATTATGAGCCCATTTATGCACATAAAATAATATGGCTTATAAATTGAGCTTAATTTATTATTTTAATTAGTTTATTCAGACAAAACCATTAAGGAATAGTAAACAAACATATCTGTGCTTAAAGACAGCAGTAGTCCATAGTGACAGTTTTCAAGAAGATTTTTCACGAAGGTCAAGTCCTACGCAGACATACGTGGTTTTAAGACACGAGTTTGGTTGCATCTAGCCTTTCTCAATAGCCACTGAAAAACAGATTTCAGTTAGGAAATGTCCTACACACAATACTCCATTTTGAACCCCAAGTCCTTCCTGCCAATGTGAGACCTTCCCTTCCCCCTCAACTTTGCTTCCTTCTTGCCTCATGTTGCCACTGGCAGAGTAGATATGACTCAGAAACCGGTTCCTCCAGGCTGTAACATTAGATGATACACCGCTGGGGTCATTCATTACGTGGTACACTAATGCCCTTGTTTCATTGGGTTGGGCTCTCTGGAAGGTGCGTGGCTGTCTGGGTTGCTGGAGGAGCACTCCCAGGTGGGGAAAGAAAGGACTTGCCACCGACCCGAGCTTCTAGCGAACTTTCTCTCGGCTGGGAAGGATTTTGATGTTAATTGGAGAAGATTCAAGAAGCTGTTGAGGTGGAAAAAGTCTGTGAAGGACCAGCATGGGAATCCTATACTCTGAGGTATGTAACTGCTCTCGAAGTAAGATTCCAAAGGTGTTAAAAATTGCTCATGTCTTTCAAATGGAATTTCCTATCCCTGTTAGTATGTCTCCTTTTCTTCCGTCTAACGTTCCGTTAGAATATTAAGTCAAAACAAAGTCCTGCGTGTTAATCTTTTTGATATTTTTAATATTTGAAGGCAAATTATTTTGCAATCCCAGAACTTCAGCTAGATGTAAGCAGATAGAGATATCACATATATGTTGTGATGTTCAGATGTTTGCGAGGGTAATTGGATCTCAAAGAATGAAGTTCATGAAAATGGATTTAATGGAGTTGTGTTTTCTGATGTGAAATCTCCAGAGGACAAGTGTAAATTGTCCTCAACTGGATTTTCTAAACAGACAAAAGATAGACTGATTCTTTTACGGAACCACGTGTACAGAGTAACATCTTTCAGCTTGATATTTGAAAAGAAATTCACCTCTAGCAATTACTAACAAAGACCATCCCTGTACAGAAGAGGGATAAAAACTGAATATGGTTTTGATAGTTTGAATTTTTTCTTTTCACAGCTGATGGAAACAGAAATGCTTTTTCCAGTATTGAGAGTAACCTATTATAATCAAATGGATTTTTAATCATGTTTCAAAGGAGGCAAGAGAGTAGTATTTAAACAGGAGTCCAAGAGGTGTAATGACATTGTTATTCACTATTTACTCCCTCTCCTCCTTAACACAAATAACCGGTCAGTCTGCATTTCATTACAGATGCTCAACAGAGCCTCTTTGGGTGGTTCTTCTAATGTTAAAGGCAATGTCTCTGTATTTGCAGGTATGTCTAATGCTAGGGGGTGTGTGTGTGTGTTTGTGTGTATGTGTGTGTGTGTACGCCTTCCTGTAGTCAGCTTGCTCTTTGATTAGCTTGTAATTCTAGGTATGTTTTGCTCAGTGACTTTGGGCTGGTGAAGAACTCACATATATGAAAATGTCAACACATGTTATGTTCTAAAACACTACTGTGGCTTTTCTTAAACCTTGGATTGCCTAAGTGCCAGGGAGAGGAACTTGCTAAAAATGCAGTTTCTAGGGCCCCCACTCCAGAAAGTCAGTTTCACTCAGTCTGGGGTAGGGTCCAAAAACCTGGTTTTTAGAGGTGATTCTGATGTAGGTGATCAGCTTGCTACCCATGAGAGAGAAACACTTCTCCAGGCTAGTGCTTTTCAAATTTTAATGTGCATACAGATCACCACCCAAAGATCTTGTTCAAATGCAGTTTATTATTCTGTAATCTGGGCGGGGTCTAAGATTATGCATATCAGCTCCTGGAGAAGCCATCTGTCTAGGACCATGCTGTGAGAAGCCAGACTGTCGTCTAGGCCCTGGGAATAATTACTTCAAATAGTCTCTGCATGAACAGTATAATTGTTTGTTGTTGGGGTGTTGATTTGGCAAGTAGTTGAATTAAGGCAAGGTAAGCCGTGTTGAATTACAATTCAATAAGCCAGTCAATAATTACAATATATCAACGAGAATATCCCCAGAAGTGGGATGACTGTTTCACTTTTCAGATATATGGAAGACAAAGCAATGTGGGATTTGCTATGATATTTAAAAACAAACACAAACACACACGTATACACGTACCCTTAGAAAACCCTCACTTACCTAGAAACGCAGAGGTAATCATTCAAAGGATATAATTCATACTGAATCAAAGACAGTCTATGATTGTTGCCAGGCAACTCAGTATCCCAAGTGGAGGAAGACTCTAGGCCCTTTCACTTGACTCTGCTCACTTGTCCACTTCACGCTTTCATCAGCAGTAAACACCTCGAAAGTCTTAGTCACCTCCAGAAAAAAGATGATTGTCCACCTGCATGGGAAATAATTTCTCAGTTTGCAGAAATCTCTCTTGATATCAACTTCCTTTTTTCTTAGGTAAAAGTAGCCACCACTGAGCATACGTAAAACCTAGTTTGACTAGGCAGGTTTGTGCGAGACATGAGGCTTTGATCTCCCAGAGTGAAAACTGCGGTGAAGATGCTGTTTTGGGGATGGAAGAGTCTGGGTGTGTTTATGATGCTGTCTCGTTACTCTCCAGTCACCCTGAAACCAGGAGCTCTGCTTGCCAGGTGTGAGTGGTGAGCTCTGCGGCACAGATGTTCTGGTTTGGTTGCTGGGTTTAGACACCTCTCATTTTCAGCTGATGGATTTGATGGTGTCCCAGGGCAGTGGATGCTAGAGCTACACTCTGGATGCTGCCAGAGGTTTTAAAGATCCTCAGTATCCCCATGTATCAACTTCTCGATACCTGGACTAACGCTGTGCTAATAAATGGCCAGGATTAGGACAATGTGACTTCAGCAATGGATGAAAAAATGCTGAAGAGAGATGGGCTCTTTTAGTTTTGTTTTGCTTTTTTCCTTTCTTTTTTTGGTGAGAGGTGGAGGTAATTAAGTTTATCTATTTAATTACTTCTTTAATGAAGGTACTGGGGATTGAACCCAGGGCTTCATACATACTAGGCACACACTCTACCACTTGAGCTATGCCCGACCCCCCAGATGGGTCCTTTTAGATTGGAAGAAAGCTTAAGTTGCATTTGGGAGTTACATGTGAATGGATCGGAAAAAAAAGCTTAGTCCCACCCTCTGATATTCTGATGCAGACGGTCTGCGGTGGGACCCTCTGTGAGACTCTCCTATCTATAATTTTAAAGAGGTTAAGAAGCTCTGGCGTATTGTCTCAAATATGTAAACATAACCTACTCATCTGTCACGTACCAGTCTCTCATTTGTCCTGTATCAGTCGCTGGCATTTCCCAGGTATGAAGAACATGAACCACTAAGTAAGAATAGAGCCAAAGCCAGCGTCCTGCCCAACTTCCTGGTCTGGCACTGCCTTGAAGCATCTCTTTCTGTTTAAATTTTCAATCAAGTTCTACTTCCCACTTTGAGTGTGGCATGCTCCTCTAGACTGGGGACATAAATTTATCGTTTTTCCTTAGAGCTGTAGGGGAGGAAAAAAAATTCCTTTTCCCTTTATTCATCTTAGGTTCATTGTAAATTAGACTGACAGTGGAAAGATAGCAAGAGAAAAACTCATGGAAGTATATTAACACATGTGTCGAGCACATACAGGGTAGTATTCAGCGAAAAGTAACTCAAAGATATAGTTGGAACTTGAGCTCTCATAGCACCTCTTTATTTTTCTTAAATTTTTCTTTAATGGAGGTACAGGGTATTGAACCCAGGACCTTGTGCATGCTAAGCCCACACTCTACCCTCCTCCCCTCTTATAGCATCTTAACGGAAAGAGCAATAAATGTTTAGAGGAGTGGCAAGACAAAGGAAAAGGACTTTGGATTTCTAAGGCATCACATTGTGGGAAGGCAAATATGTAGGGGAGCTAATGGAAGATAAGGGCCAGTTAGTAAATTTTATTATGTAGATTACTTTGTTCCCTTCTCTGGGCTGCCAAGGGTAACTTTTGTCATTCCTGGAGGAGAGGGAGGAGGGGAACACGTTCACGAATTTATGTCCTGCGTTTAGCTAAATAGGGGGAAGTCAGAGAATGTTCTTGTTATTGTTTTCTTCTCAATTGCCTTTAGCCCAAAATAATTGCTAAACTAAGAAGTGTATTTTGGGTTGCAGATTCTGCTACCCTTTGGATCCTTGCATTGCTAACAGTTATGCCATTATATAGAGAGAGCACATATATATTTATTGAGGTATAATTGACATAACATTATATTACTTTCAGGTGTACAAAATAGTGGTTCAATATTTGTATATATTGCAGAACAGTCACCACAATAAGCCCAGTGAACATCTGTCACCATACATAGTTATTATCTTTTGATGATAACTTTCAAGATCTGATCTCCTGGCTGCTTTCAAACATGCAATACAGTATTATTAACTATAGTCCCCATGCTGTGCATTACATCCCAATGACTTACTCATTTTATACCGAGAAATTTATACCTTTTGATTCTCTCCACTCGCTTTGCACACCTCCCACCCTCTGCCCCCTGCCCCAGGCAACTACCAATCTCTTCTCTCTAAACCTGTGCTCATTTTTTCTTTGTTTTTTTTTCTTGTTATTGTTGTTTAGATTCCACATATAAGTGAGAGCATATGGCATTTATCTTTTTCTGACTTATTTCACTCAGGATAATGTCCTTATGATCCAGCTGCATTGTTGCAAATGGCAAAATTTCATTCCCCTTTATGTCTGAATAATGCTCCATTATAAATATATACCACCTCTTTATCCATTCATCCATCAGTGGACACTTAGGTTGTTTCTAATTTATTTTTAAGAACACAGGAGAGAATGAGGGAACATCCCAGAGTCAGACCTCATGTCTGCAGAAGAGGAAGTGCTTAGAACTCAGGGAGAGAACCTAGCTTGGAGTAATCACCCTCAGCTGTGTAAGCCCGACTTTTCAACAGGGCTGATTCATTTGAACCCTTATCACTCGTATTTGTTCATACCATTTACAATAAAAACAAACATTCAGTTAGGGCTTATTATGCGCCTGGCTGTGCTCTAAACATTTTATGTGTGTTAACTCATGTGATACTCACCACAACTATATGAGAGAGACACCATCATTATCCTTATCTTACAAATGAAAAAAACTGAGGCCAAGTTTCCGTAACTTGCCCAGAGTTAGGCAGCTAAAAAGTGCTTGCTGGCTACAGACCTGTGTTTGTACCTTCAGGGAAATCCTGCTTACGTCCCTGATGGACGTGCTACGTTCCTTTCACCCAGCTCCTCCTCAGGGATGTCACACACACTCCACGAGCACGTTAGTCTGAACCACTCTGCCCTTCTGCCAGTGTTCTTCCCCACTGGGATACACTATTGCCCTTTGCCCTTAGTTAAAAGAATAGGATAACTTAAATCCAGGTTCTGATGAAGTACATCCTACTCCCACCGGAAGAGAAGTGTTGCACTGCAAAGTTAGAATTAGAATTACCAAAATTAGAAAGAAGATGTTTAAGGACTTAAAAGAGCTCAGGAATTTGTGCCTAGGAGACTTGTAGAATCTTCAGGCTCCTGACCCGTCAGCTGGGGAAACAGGCTGTAAGAGGAATATCGTATTAAAACGATGCAGCCCTTTAAAACTTGGGAAGGTCTAATGTTAAGATTATCTATGAACAGAGATGCGAGCACGCACACACACACACACACATATACACACACACTCTTAATATTACTCCTTTGGGAATGGACCTATTTTCAGAGAGGCAGTTGTTACTGTAGAGAAGAGCACACGATTTACAGAAGAAGGGATGGTATTAAAATATTCAGCGTCCAGAGAAAGCAGTGTAGGCTGAGCAGGGCTTATGGGAGAGCTGGCACCCTCGAGGAGAGCTCCAGGGAGACAGGAATAGAGCTGTAAATAATGGGAAGGCTTTTGGACTGGAAGAAAACCTGGAATTCAGTCCCCATTGGGCCAGGAACTTGGGGCAGTTAGGGGAAATCATTTAACCTTTCCAGGCCACAGTTTTGATATCTGTAAAACAAGAGGGCTGGGCTGGGTTCAGCACTAAACATTGTGTCATTCCATAACAAGGGAGAAGGAAAGGCCAAGGCAACTGGAAGAAAAAAGCCTCCCTCACAATCTTACTGGCTCTCTCTGTTTACGTTGTTTGTATGTTTGAACCCCTAGCAAAACTTTGGCAGCGTAGATTTAATAAGAGCACCAAAGGGCTTCCACCCCAATTGGTTTCTTGATTCTTTCCTTGTACATTTTAAGGATTTGACAAATGATAACATGGTACTAAATCACACTTCAAAAAGAAAATGATCGTGTCAGTTTGTGAACAGAAACTGGCACTAAACATTTGTAAATATTTATTCATTCATTCACTCATCCTTTTATTTAATCAACAACATTTATTGATCACATACTACATTCCAGGCACAGGCTAGTTCCTGGTATACAGTGATAAATAAATAAAAGGGGACCTTGACCTCTTGGAGCTACCTATGTAAAATGAATATACAAGTTAAAAAAATTATTATGAATAGTGAAAAGAGGAATCAAGGCAGCAACCGGATAAAGAGAGCATATACAAGAGGAGAGTATGTATGTCTTTAGATTTGACCTGAAAGGCTCCTCTGAGGTAGTGACATTCGAGCTGAGCTCTGAGGAATACAGATCTAGTCTTGAGAAGCTTGGGGAGAGTGTCGCGGACAGGGGATGTGCTGTGGGGGGTCTGAGGCATGGGAAGCTGGGCGTGTTGGAATAACTGAGCGGTGAGAGCAGTTCATCTAAGAGCAGGTAATAAGGAAGTTTATTGTCCAGTCAGAATTTAGAGTATAATAAAACTGACTAAAGGTTGATTTGCTTTTTTTCATCACCGTGCTCCAGTGATTTTAAATAATGTCAGTTTAACACGATCCTCCCACCCTTGGGCAGCCATTGTTTGACAGAAGTCTGGGAGCCTGGGAGGCAATGAGAGTGATCCTACGGCTTCCTTTCGGCCCTGCGTTTACCTCAGGTGGTCGGAAGTAGTAGGGAGAGTTCAGGGCTTCCAATTGGCTAGGTCCAGCGCCTAGAACCCACCCTTCCTCTGCCCTCGCTCCTCATGATTGGAGGCAAAGGCCTTCTCGCCCACTCCTGGTCCTCCTCATCACTGACCTCAGAGCTTCTCAGGTCTGAAGTGTGACAATGAGCCTCCTTTAGTTTCCTGACAGTGAGGACAACAGCACATTCTCAAGAAGACTTCGTTGGAGAAAGAATAGAAAACAGATGAATGTGTGCCTTGCCTTGATTTCCCCTTCACTGCTACTACTCCTCATAATCCAGCCACACTGGGCCTCTCAGAGGTGACATGTGGGCTGATACACAATTTGACCTAGAAGAAAGCCAGACATATAGCTAACAAGCCAGTGCAAAGACCAGAAAGAGAAAGAAAAATACCACATGATATCACTCATGTGTGGAATCTAAAAGAAAACACAACCAGGAGGTGTATAGCTCAGTGGTAGAGCACAGGCTTAGCATGCACGAGGTCCTGGGTTCAATCCCCAGTACCTCCATTAAAAAAAATAAATAAACCTAGTTACCTGTCCCCCGCAAAAAGTACCTCCAATAAGAATAAATAAACCTAATTTCCCCCCTCCAAAAATAAAAAATAAAAGACACAAACAAACTTATTTACAAAAACAGAAACAGTCTCACAAACATAGAAAATAAACTTACGGTTACCACGGTGGGAAGGGAATGGGAATGGATAAACTGGGAGTTAGAGATTTGCAGATACTAACTACTATATATAAAATAAACAACAAGGACCTACTGTATAGCACAGGGAACTATACTCAATTTCTTGTAGTAATTTACAATGAAAAAGAATATGAAAAGGAATATATGTGTGTATGTATCTGTATGACTGAAACACTATGCTGTACACCAGGAATCAACACAACACTGTAAACTGACTATACTTTAATAAAAAAAAATTTTAAAAAAAGAAATGAACATGGCACGCCCCAGAAAGAGCTAGACTGTCACGAGCAAAGACGAAGCTAATAGATGAGATTGGAGAGAAGAGTGCACCTGTGTGCTCGATTGATCTTGTGCCTTAGTTTTTCAGATTGTGCAGAGCACAGCCCTAGGGAGCATCATTCACAGTTTAATCCATGTGGATTTGTGTGTGCTGTTGTTGAACATTCCTTCTCTTCAATCTCCTCGCCGTCTTCCTCTGCGTCTTCACTGACGTCTCATGTTAGTCTCCACTTCAGTCTATTTTCTTCCTTGTTCACCATTGTTGCTTTATGCCCATGACTGTTTCTTCTTTGAAGTCTTATGTCCCTTTATCTTCTCACTGCCGCCCAGTATCCTCCAGCATCACTTCGACCTTTCTTGACTACTGAAGCACAGCTTCCCCTTTCTTTCTGTTCCCTGAGGTCATCCTTGGTGACCTCAGTATCCACAAGCCTTTAGTCTCTTCTGTTGGCCTCTGTCTTTAGTTCAAATCAGCCACCCAACAAGACCACTCACGACTTCTCATCCTGGACAAAGTTTTACCATGACATTTCGAATTTGCTACCTCTAGCTCCTATCATAACTTCTTAGCCAGTCGCATTTCCCACTGGATCACAAGCACTGATCCTTCTTCATGTTTCTGTCTGCTTCTCTCTCTTTTTTCATCCAGTCCTTTAGTCTCCACTTGGTTTACATACGTTGCCCAGTCAATCCCAATCCCACGGTGAACTACTCTCCTTTCACACCCCTTGCCTGACACGTGTTTCCTAATCTTTGCTCTTTGTCCCCTACACTGTCTCCACCCTTGACTGTAGGTTTGCTGAAGAACATCACGAACTCCTATTGCAGTCTCAGCCAGCAGCGCCTTATAGTGTTTCCTCCACCTGATGCTTTAAGTAGTTTCATATTTTTGTTCGTCTCCTGTGGCACTTTTCATTGTAACTCTCCCAGACCTTCCCCACCAGGCTCAAGAGCCTCTTCCACCTTTGTCTCAATCCAGTCTCCTATGTCATTGCTGGGGAAGAAGAATTTCCCTCTACCCTTCCAGTTTCTTCTAGCTGGTCTATGAATTAAACTGACATGAGGCAGATTAACCAGAGAAAATCAAACAAAAATTTAGTACCATATACACACAGAAGAGACCCAGGAAAATGGAGGAACCTGACAACATGGCTGAAGCCCTCGCCTTAAATACCATCTTCAGCTAAAGACAAAGAGGATGTTGGGGGCAGTGGTTTGGGACTTCAAAGGGGAGGAAGACATTTCATATAAAGATGGAAAAGCAAATATTTGGTAATTAAATGTTTGCTGGGCCATGCAGAGACAATGGGACACAGAGTGGACTCTGATCTCGAGGCTCTGCCGAGTTTCCTCTCTGTTCTTTGCGGCCATCTCTGGTGATAGCTCTGTTCCAGAAAAGACCCTTTTATCTCAATTCTTTAGGCAGCTAAGGGGGAGGTAAAAAGAAAGACTCTCTGAGTCTTCAGTTTCTTAAAAATAATCAGGCTAAATCAATCCTCATGCTAAAGAGACACATTTTTGGGTGGCAAGTTTTGCTCCTCTACATCATTAGCACATTCCCATTATATTTAAATATAATTACTGTTTATTGAGTTACCTATGCTTATCAGTTTACTTATGATAAATACATATCAGCATAGAGGATGAAGATCAAATCTCAGGCTTTCTGGCAAAAAAATCCAGCTAATGTAAAATTCTCCCTATCCTAAATAGTTATCTTTCCTCCCTTGCTTTGGCCTTAGAACCACATTGTCATTTTGTTTGGCAAGGTAATACTTCCACATTTGTTCTCTATCCTATCATTCATTCTCTTTCAGTAATTATTTGTTTATTGTTTTAAATTGAAGTCTAGTCAGATACAACATGTCCATTTCTGGTGTACAGCAGAATGTCCCGCTCAGACATATACATACATATTTTTGTTTTCATACTCTTTTTCATTATAGGTTATTACAAGGTATTGAATATAGTTCCCTGTGCTATACAGAAGAAATTTGTTTTTTTAATCTATTATATGTATAGTAATTAATATTTGCACATCTCGAACTCCGAGTTTATCCCTTCCCACTTCCTTTCCCCCTGGTAACTGTAAGTTTGTTTTCTATGTCTGTGAGTCTCTTTCAGTAATTATTTATTCTTTCATAACCCCGTCTGCCAGTCTTCAGTGGCTTCCTTTTTTTTTTCTTTTAATAAGTAACTGTAAGGGTAGCTTACATGAATCGGTAAACTATGAGTCGTTCTCGAGCTGGGTGCTTCATCTACATAGTCACGTTTAATCCTTTCTGTAACCTCATGAAGAGGATGTGCATCTTAAATGGAGAAAGACACTGAGCACAAATTGTTTAAACAGCATATCCAAATAACATAACTGCCTCATGGTGAAGTTGAGATTGGAACCCAGGAAGTTTGCTTCCAGCTCCTGTACTTACAACCACTTGATGTCACCACTTTGCCTCCCGATGTGCAGAGCCTTGGCTGGACCTGGGATTGAGAAAACACTCCCAGGCACTTTGGACTCTTGCAGGAAAACTGTCCACCTTTTCCTTTCCTCTTTTTAGTTAACTCTCAGTAAAGACTTCGAGCAGCCCAAGCAGGAGCTTTCCGTGATGTCCTGTGGGCATGTGGGCACAGCGTTGTCAAGTCTTTCAATTTTTTTAAGAGAAGCTGGAAAACCAGATTACTACATGACAAATTCCAGTTTTTTTTTAATGTTGTAATTTAAAATTTTAAGAAAAGAAAAATGAACAGTTTGTATATGATGTCTGAGTCAGCAAGATACTTTGCTTTTTAGCAGAAAAATTAACACTATAGCCACCTGTTTTCAGTTCTGCACAGCAGACCGTCAGTTCCCAAGTGCTAGTCTGTAAGCTGTAGTGATCAGTGGCAAATTTTCACTGGTGGATGCTGAAATTAAGGGCCAAAAAAAAAAAAACAACCCAGCAGTATTGGACATAGAAAACAAACTCTGGTTACTGAAGGGGAAAAGGCAAGGAGGGATAAATTAGGAGTTTGGGATTAACAGATACACATTATTATATATAAAATATATAACAACAGGGACCTACTGTGTAGCACAGGGAACGATATTCAGTATCTTGTAATAATATATCATAGGAAAGAATCTGAAAACATGTGTGTGTATACGCATAACTGAATCATTTTGCTTTAAACCTGAAACTAACATGTAAATCACCTGCACTTCAATGAAAAACAAAATTAAAAAAAACTGAAATAGTTTTTTTCACACAGCTAAATCTATGTAATATAATGGACTGTTTTTTCCCTCTGCCGGTGCCGACTTGTCTGACGTCAGTGCTTTTATGACCCTGAGCTGCTCCCTGGTGGAGACTGAGTTTATAACAGCATGGAATCCTTTCAGTGGCTTGTATGGCTCATGCAACAAATCATTTGTATGTGATGTCTAATTAAAAATCAGACATCACAATTTAATTTAACTTTCTAAGTTTTAAAAAAATTTCCTCCTTTGCATTTGGGCTATATCTTTTTTCTGGTTTCTCCTACAACCTCTCTGACCACTACTACTTTATCTCCTGGCAAATATTGCTAATTAATTAAGTTAATACTTAATAAGCAGAAATAAAGCTTCCATAAGTTGAGCATCATTCATATGACAGGCATTGTAAGCACTTTTTTTACACTGTCTAATTAAAATAAATCTGAAAATATTTAGTGTTTGCCCATTATGTGCCCAGTGCTGAGTTATAAGCTGGGAATATGGTGGTGAAAGGAATGAGGTGGTCTTTATCCACATGGAATTTATAGCCTGAACTTTAGTGCCTTCCCTCACTCACTGTGGTCTCAGCTCCTCCTGATTCACACTACCCTGAAACACACAATTATAATTAATTAAGAAAAGAATTATAGTTGCACCAGTTGCTCTGAAGGAATGCTGGAGTCAGGAAAGACTCAGATAAAATGAAAATTAAGTTATGATACGAAGGATGAGTTAGCAGTTAGCTAGGTGAAGAGAGAGGTGAAAGAGTGTTTTGTTTTGTTTGTTTTGTTTTGTTTTTGTAGAGGGAGCAGTAAGGGCTGAGGCCCAGATGGAAGAAAGTAACTACGAGATATTGAAAAAAGGAGAGAAGTCCAGTGGGAGAGCAGAGAGGTTAAAGCAGGCAAGATGAGGTCTGCTCAGGTCTTGCTGTTAAACTCCCATTGTGCTTTGAGAAGCTCCTTATAATGCCTTCTAAAATAAAATAAAGCATCTAATTGCAGTTAATTACCTGTTACGTTATTTGTCTGAAATAGGTGCAGAGTGTACTGTACAGAGTTCCTTGAACAAGGGGCCACACATCTTTGTCCCGTCTCCTAGTATTGCCCTAAACTCTGATATGCTGGTTTTATCTTGAGTAAAAACCTGCTTTTCTGACAGGCATCATCTATCTGTGAACCCAATGCACAATTCCCTTACTGAGTCGAATCTACAACATTGCATCCATCTATTCACTCATTTGTCCATTCCATGAACTTTTTTGTCTACCAAGCAACTTAGGAGATTGTAAGAGGTTCCTGGGGGACTATTGCTTGCTCTAGACTTAAGGCTAGACATAATTGAGATCCCATGGCTCATCTACAAAGCAGTATATTACAAATTGGAAACACTGAATTATAAGGTATTGGATGATTTTTCTTTTCTTAGTGTGGTTTAACAAAACCTGCTTTTCTTTTCCTCTCTGTAGCCCATCTGCCAGGCGGCCTATCAGAATGACTTGGGTCAAGTGTGGCGGTGGATGAAGGAAGACAGCAACTATATCAACGTTCAAGATGGCTTTAACGGAGACACCCCCCTGATCTGTGCTTGCAGGCGGGGGCACCTGAGAATTGTTTCCTTCCTCCTAAGAAGAAATGCTGATGTGAATCTCAAAAACCAGGTGAGGCCGTGACCGGGCTACTTCTTTCTCCTCTCAGCAATGGAGGCAGCAAATGTCTTTTTCTCTTTTTTTTTCTTTTTCATTGAGGTATAGTTGATTTACAATGCTGTGTTTCTAGTGTACAGCATAGTGATTCAGTCATACATGTATATGTGTATATATATATATATATATATATATTCTTTTTTATTACAAGGTAATGAACATAGTTCCCTGTGCTATATAGTAAGTCCTTGTTGTTTATTTTATATATAGTAGTGTGTATCTAAACTCCTAATTTATCCCTCCCCTCTTCCCCCTTTGGTGACCATAAGTTTGTTTTCTATATCTGAGTCTCCTTCTGTTATGTAAATAAGTTCATTTGTATCATTTTTTAGTTTCCACATACAAGTGATATCATATATTTGTCTTGTCTGACTGACTGCACTGAGTATGATGATCTCTAGATCCATCCATGTTGCTGCAAATGGCATTATTTCATTCTTTTTAATTTTCTTATTGTTTGCAGCTCCTAATACCTTTTTTTTTTTTGCCTTACTTTAGAGAGACTGGTATATATTGAGGCCATATTATCAGTTTAAGAAGCAAAATAAAACATAGTTCAATGAGCAGGCATATTTTGTGGGTTTTGTTGTTAGTTATGTCCTTGTATTTCTGAAAAAAATTTTAAAAAAGGAACGGTTCACTCAATTGTCTGGATAGAGCTTCTTCCTTTTTTCCCTCCTCCTCCTCCCCGTGCTTTTCCTTGCCCCTCCTCTCCTCCTGCTTCTCTTCCTCACTGTTACAGAAGTAAGGGGAAAGATTTCCTGGGAAAAAAGTATTGACCCGGGGATGTTATTTCATTAGTTAGATTTTTACCTACTATGTCAATGTTCTGATCTCCAGAAAATCCTACAATTTGCTTACAGAATGAAAGCATTTCAGTGAGTAATTTGCCAGGAACAAATATGCTCATGAAGCCAGACAGAAAGGCATAAAGAATATACTTAAAGATGCATTATTAGCTGACTTGGGGTCTTGAGGATTAAGGAAGAGTGAGACACGTGTGTACTGCTGAGAATGTCCATTCAGAACCTGCTCAGATATCCAGAGTCTGTATCACAGTAAAGGCAACATCCGAAGTACACTGAGCAAATATAAAAAGTCACTTTTTGTGATGGTTATGAACACCCTGTACGCACTCAAGTACATTCAATGAGGAAAGACAGCCTGTAGGTCCCACTTGCCCCTTCCAGGTCAGCTTAGAGAGCAGCTCAGTTGGAGTAATAATGTATCATCGGAAAATGGATCACTTCTGATCTTTCTTGTTTGTGCTTCCTATTTCTTGTGTAGTGGGATTTAAAAGCAAGTCATGGCAGTGCTGACTCTAACCGATGTGCAGCTTAGTGGCGGGACATGATGGCCCCAGCACACAGCTGAGGAGCCAGGTGGGTGGTGCTGTGGTGGGAGGGGGTGACAAAAACAGAGGTCTCTGCATTCACACCCTCTCTGGAGACTGGGCACTAGGAAGCTGAGGGAGGGAGACGTCTATGAACACAGGGATGGGGTTGACGAGGCACTCTTGTCTCCGTTTTGCAGATAATCTGAGCCAGCCTGTTCATGGAAATAAGGACAGGACTTTAGCGGATACTTGAGTAGAGATTTTATCAAAAGCAGCATTGGATTTGTGATTTTCTATTTTTAAAATAGTTTTAAAGGTTTTAAAATGTTTAGTCTTCTCCATTTTTCCCAAATACTAATTTTTGCATGTTAATAACTTGAACTGTACCTTGTCATTTCTTAAATCTATGAGTCATCTTCCAAAGCACTAAAGAAATCAAGACCTTAAAAACAAACAGAAAGCTCCATTACTGGTACAGATGCATGTGCCAAATAGAGGATGGATTTCATGGAAACCAAATTAAATTAAAATATAAAGGTACCTTTGTTTTATTTTGTTTGTTTGTCTGTTTTTTGGTCTGTCAAATTGACCAGGATTAAAACAGAAAATCAAGTGTTGATCAGGAAGGAAATTTATTTTATTTTATTATTTTAAAAAAATTATTTATATTTTGGGGGGGTAATTAGATATTTATTTATTTAAATGAAGGGACTTAGGAACTAGGGATTAAACCCAGAACCTCTTGCATGCTAAACACACAAGCTACACTCTCCTTCTCCCTGCCTCCCCACCAGGCCTTCACAGGAAGGAAGTCTGAATCATTATTATTTTACTGGACAAATTAGCATCACAATAGGGAAAGCATTAATGCTTTTTATGCCAGGAATTATAATTTTCAAAACTGATGCTAAGGACAAATTTAGAAATGTTGACAAAGCTTTGTGAATGAGGATGTTCAAGCAGTGTTATTTATGAAAATGAAAAGTTAAAAATTTGAAATGTTCAACAGGTAGAGTGTGGCTAAATAAATCAGAATAATTCCATTCAATGATAAGCCATGCAGCCATTAGTTACGTATTTAAAAATATTAAATGGCATCAGAAAATGCACATATTCTAAACATTTACTTAAAAAAGCAGATATGATTTTGCATGTGTAGTATGACCCTATATTTTAAAATTCCACATATATGCATTTTAAAAGACTGGATGAAAATAAGCAAAATAGCAATAATTAACCCTGGGTTGTTTGATGTGGGTGATTTTAAATTCTATCATTATACTCTTGTCGGTTTACAGAATTTTTACAGAGAGCATATATACCTTGGTATTAGAAAAACAAAAAAACTCTTATTTAAGAACAGTGGAAATGTTCTCTGTTCTCTCTGACTCTCCCCCTTCCCTCGTTGATTTGGCTGGTATTCCACTCACCGTGGCCTCTTTTGTATCATACTTATTTGTGCAACTTCCTGTCTACTCCTGTTTGATTATGAGGCCCTGAGGCTTTATAAGCCCCACAATTCCTAAAAGCGTTAATTCTATCACCTGATAAATAATTCACATATTTAAAGAATTAAATTGAGTCATTTCCATTCTTCCGGCACTGCCTGTGTGCATGTAGGAACATGGAAAAATTGTCATGTGGTTAAATTTTCCCATAAACAAACTACAAAATGAATAATTATGGACCGTAGATGATTAAAGAGTAACTATAGCTTTTCATACTGAATTCAGTCCTCTGATTTTATCCCAATGTATTTTTCCCCCAAACTAAGGTGAGTTTGAGAATCCATCTTTTGATGATTTGTAAAATGTACATTTCACCTGTCGTCTTTCTGTGCCAACTTTTTCTTTAGACTTTTCTGGGTTCAGTGCCCTGGTCAATGGAAATTTGGGTTTATTAATTAGACATACTCCACAGAAAGAGGTGCCGTGGGGACCACAAGAAGAAAACGCACCAAGTAAAGTTTTGATATGGTAATCCAAAAATATGCAATTTGAAGTGTCATCTTTTATTGATTAAAAAGTCCTTTTCTTAATTTTCAGAAGCAGAGAACCTGCTTGCATTATGCCGTGAAGAAAAAATTTACCTTCTTTGATTATCTGCTCATTATCCTCCTAATGCCTGTCCTGCTTATTGGCTATTTCCTCATGGTGAGTACGACACTGGTGAAAGCAAAGGGTAAATGGGTAGGAGATCACAGCAGGACTCAGTAAGTTTTGCCAAGTTGGTGAGATGCAAAGGAACAGTAAAATAAGCTCTGGGTTTGTAGTCTGTAAATGACATTGCCAACACACAGGCAATGCTGTGATTGAAGTAAAGAAGAAAGGTAAATTAATCAGCGGTAAAGTAATCTGTACAACGTTTTATTTAGAAAAATAAATTAACCTACATTAAGAATCATCTGAAGGAAAAGCAAAAATCCTGAATATTAAAAAAATATTCTTAAAAAATCAGGGATGGTGATGGCTCAGTGGTAGAGTGCGGGCTTAGCATGCACAAAGTCCTGGGTTCAATCCCCAGTACGTCCATTAAAATAAAATAAAATAAAATAATTTTAAAAAATCCCTTTCCTACTGTTTCTTTTCTCTCTCTCTCTCTCTTCCTTTTTTTTTGTAAAAAGACTCTAAGTTTTGTACATATCTTTCTAAGTTTCTGATTTTTAAGGACCCACCCTGGTGTGAGTGAAAAAAACAGTTCTCAGGAACTTTGCATCCAGAAGCTGGCAAACATGGGAGATCTTTGTAGAGAATTTGAAGCCCACCTTTCACCTGGGTAGATTCATTCATGCTTAAAGGAATCTTTGACATGCAGTCATTTGCTTACATACAGAAAGATATCATTGGTATAGGAATGCATATTAGTCATATTAGTAGAAGACGAAGCTTAAGTTGTTTTTGTTTTTTCGAATAGAGTGACAGGTTTGCGCTGACTTATTCCCTTTTTCTCATCTGGTTCCTCTCGTGGTCAGTTCCGCCTCTGAGAGATGACTCAGCAGATGTGTAATTTCCTCCAGTTAAATGACCCTTCTCGCTGGTGCTAATAGGTCGTGGGTGTTAGTTATGCCTGTTCATGTAAGCTTCAGAACAGTCTGCCAGTAAGTAATGTTATTACCTCCTCGGGTGATTAAATGTTATAGATGCTGAAGAACGATAATTAAGTATGATAACATTGATGCTTGGATTTAGGAGAGAAAAATTATAATTTATTGATAAACACATAATCTGTTTATACTCTTGAAAAAGTTCTTTAAATACTCTTGTTTTAGTACAGAGCATTTGAATATTTGTGGTTTTGGGGTAGGGAGTTCTGTTGTTCATTTCCAAACCTTTTTAGAGATTATGAAGAAGAAAATTACAACTGTGATTAGCAAAGCTGATTCAGAATTTGTTGACACACAGCCTTGCTCTCTAAGTCCAGTGTTTAAATCTCAAGACCTAGGCAAAAATGCTCATTGTAATGGGTAACTCAACTCTGATTGCACATGTATCCTACTTATTCATGGGGCCTGAAATTGTCAGTTTGTGACACGCAAGGGATAAGTGACGTGAGAGGGAAGGGACCAGAAAGGACTGTGTTATATCAGAGGAGGATAGGGAGAAAGGAGGTTTAGACGTTGTCACAGGAGGGAACACAAAGAGAGAAGACAACTGAGTGGAGCTTCCTAAATGGTAAAGGGGCTGAACCCCAGGACATGCCCACCTGAGCAGGGAGAGCTGTGCTCCCTCAACAATGGGGTGGTGGAGGGGAAGCTCAAGTGTCCTATGGTCAGAATCTCAGGGATGAGGCAGGAAAAATGGACTTCTGAGGAGCCTAGTTAATTCCACTCACTTGTTCAATCATTCAACACATACTTATTTTAGACCTACTATGTGCCATACACTATGTTAGGGATACAATGATGAAAAAAACAGGTGTAGTCCATGCCCTCATGAGACTTAGAGGGTGGTGAAAATGAGTCATTAATCAAATGACAGAAACACATGTGAAATTAACACGAGGTAGGTGGTATAGAGAGGTGCTCAGGGTTGGGAGAGCCCTGGCCGGGTAGATCGGGAATGCTTCCTGGAGGAAGAGGGGCTTTGACTGAGCTATTAAAGATGAATTTACCAGGCAGAGAAGAGAGAAAAGAGGCTTCTAGAGAGAAGAAACATTCAATTTAACTCTTCTATGGCAGGAGGGAGGCTGGTGGGAATGAAAGACTAACAAAGGCCAGTGTGGCTGGAGCACGTTGAGCTGGGGGTGGGGCTGCAAGTGGAGGCTGAAATACGTGGGGCCTTGTTGGCCAGGCTGAAGACTTTCCTTTTGCCCCCGGAGCAATGGGATGTTATAGAGGGAAAAACAGGTCACTGGACCCCATCCTCAGTAGAATTTGACGGGTCTAGGGTGGGGCCCAGGTTTCGCGTTTCTAAGTTCCCAGGTGCTGACGCTGCTACCCCAGGTCCACATTCTGACAACCATGGCTTCATCTAATCGATACTTGAGGGTGGTGAGGACATGGGGCAGAGTTTAAGAAAGATGCACAGACGCATAGGGGTGTTGGGATGAAAAGGAAGCCCACTGATTAGAATAGTCCAGGCATAGGTGGAGACAGTGTTTGTAAATAAACCTCTCCTGTGCTTGTGCTTGCTGGTTGGAACAGGTGTCAAAGACGAAGCAGAATGAGGTTCTTGTACGAATGCTGCTTAATGCTGGTGCCGAAGTTAACGCTGCAGACTGTGTAAGTTTTTATTTTTAATGTTTTGAAATAACATTCAAAAGTATCATACTTGTGATGTATGAAGTTGCTAGCTTTGTTTCCCAAGACACTTGTGCTTCACTTTCTCCTTCCTTCCTCCCTCCCTCCCTCACTCCCTTTCTTTCTTTCCACTGCCAGTCAGGTAACCTCAAGATTGTTTATATCCTGCCACTAAACTCGTAGGAATAACATCTTTATGGAATATAGAACATCTTAATTAATTATTGAAGTATAGTCAGTTTACAATGTTGTGTCATTTTCTGGTGTGCAGCATTTTCTGGTGTGCAGTCATGCATATACGTACATATATTCATTTTCATATTCTTTTTCATTATAGGTTACTATGAGATATTGAATATAGTTCCTGGTGTTATACAGTATAAACTTGTCATTTATTGATTTTATATATAATAGTATCTGCAAATCTTGAACTTCCAGTTTATCCCTTCCCAGCTCTCCCCCATCTGGTAACCATGAGTTTGTTCTGTCTGTGAGTCTGTTTCTGTTTTGTAAATAAGTTCATTTGTGTCTTTTTTTAAGATGACACATAAGAGCGATCTCATATGGTATTTTTCTTCCTCTTTCTGGCCCACTTCACTTAGAATGACAATCTCCAGGTCCATTCATGTTGTAGCAAATGGCATTATTTTTGTTCTTTTTTATGGCTGAGTAGTATTCATTGTGTGTGTGTGTGTGTGTGTGTGTGTGTGTGTGTGTGTGTGTGTATGTATATGTATATACACCACAACTTCTTTATCCAGTCATCTGTTGATGAACATTTACATTGTTTCCATATCTTGGCTATTATAAATTGTGCTGCTGTGAACACTGGGGTGCATGTATCTTTTCAAATTAGATGAATATAGGACATTTTAAAAAGAACTTCTCCACCACTGAAGAGCAGTTAAGAAAAATGTAGGCTCTGATTACAAAATTTCATCCTCAGTAGTTAAGCTGGTGTCAGAAGGCCTGTGTGTGAACTTAGGCCACTTTATAGCTATGTGAGTTTTGGCGAATTTTAAACTTGACTCTCAGTTCCTCATCTATAAAATGAGGATATCACTAGCATGCACTCACAGGGCGCTTCACGTAAAGCGCTGAGCAAAATCCCTGGCACATAGTAAATGCTCAATGAATGCTAACAGCGGCTTCTGCAGCCAAGATCCCAACACGCAGGTGACAAGGTCCCCATCTGTAAACTAAGGAAAGATAAGGACGAAGATCATCGAGAAATCCACATGACAGTAAGAGCAGTGACAACAGGGCAGCGTCAGCTAAATTCTTCCTGTTTATAAATATAAGGTCTTGTTTTCACCTTTTACCCCACACCCTTGCACTCATCTTCCTCTCTCGAATGATCACAAAGGGATCAAGAATTTCACTGCTGGAAATTTTATTTGCTTATATTGGTGAAATGAAAATTTGTATTCCCAGTTCTTTATTGTAAAAGCAGACAAGCTGAAATTTGATCCTAAGAAAACCAATATTCTGTTTGTGATCCCTAATTTATTTTATGTTGTGTACCTGTGTGTGTGTGTGTGTGTATTACCACTGTTCTGTGATAGAGCAAATGTCCCCATCCTGTTTCTATGAATTATTTACAACAGTTTAGTTTTGGTTATATAGACATCATCGTGTGTGTGTGTGCGTGAGAGAGAGTACACAAAAACAAGGACCTACTGCATAGCACAGGGAACTATATTCAATTTCTTGTAATAACATATAATGGAAAAGAATCTGAAAAGAAAATATAACTATGTATGTACATGTATACCTGAATCATTTTGCTGCACACCTGAAACATTGCAAGTCAAACACACTCCAATAAAAAATTTTTTTAAAAAGAGAATATGTTTATTAAATGTACATTTTTACTTCTCTTCCTTTCTTCCTTTCTTCCTTTCTTTTCTTTCTTTCCTTCTTTCTTTTCTTTCTTTCTTTCTTTCCTCCTTTCGTTTCTTTCTTTCTTTCCTCCTTTCTTCCTTCCTTCCTTCCTTTCTTTCTTTCTTTCTTTCTTTCTTTCTTTCTTTCTTTCTTTCTTTCTTTCTTTCCTTCTTTCTTTCTTTCCTTCTTTCTTTCTTTCTTTCCTTCTTTCTTCCTTCCTTCCTTCCTTCCTTCCTTCCTTCCTTCCTTCCTTCCTTTCTCTCTTTCTTTCTTTCTTTTTTTGAGTAAAAGTAGATTTATTTAGAGAGATACACACTGCATAGAGTGTAAGGCAAGAGAACGGCAAGGAAAGAGGTGTATGAATTGACTGCTCAGGTTAAAGTAAAAGTGGACAC
The DNA here is from genome assembly GCF_048564905.1 of Vicugna pacos. Classification (NCBI taxonomy): domain Eukaryota; kingdom Metazoa; phylum Chordata; class Mammalia; order Artiodactyla; family Camelidae; genus Vicugna; species Vicugna pacos. The sequence goes on along the minus strand of NC_132997.1, from coordinate 67,869,960 downwards.
ACACTCCATTGACAGAGTGCGGGCCGTCCCCAAAGAGGAGGACGTGAAAAAGGGCGCTCGGCATGATGTTGCTAGTTTTTATGGGCTCTTTAGCTTCACATGCCTACAGGTGGGACCATTCCAGCTACCCTGGGGAAGAGGCTGGGATTCCCAGGAATTGGGCCACTGCCCATTTTTTGGTCTTTTGCAGTTAGCCTTGGGATTGTCATGGGGCCTGCGGGCATGTTATTTATCACACTGTTACAATGATTTTTGGATTAATTTGGATGGACTGCATCATCATTTCCTTAGATAACTTTGACATATATTAAGTAAGATGTTTTGAAAAACTAAGTAAAAGATTTGTTGAAGGTATTTCTTGGTCTTTTTATTTAAATTCAAAAGGTTTAAAACTTTGCCTGAGACCAAAATTTCTCTAGAGTTTTTCCTAGTTATCCATGTCCATGTCCATCTCTAGATAGAGAATTAATTCCTGTGCACACACAGGGGCACATGCATGCACACACAGACACCCTTTTTCCCCCACTATTTTTCAAAACCTATCTGAATATTAAGATCCATTTTCCAACTCCAAGTAATGCAGTGTATTCTATTTTTAGGTAATTAGACTCTTCATTTTACATGGAAAAATGCAGAGCCAGATCTGTATTTATCATGTTATCACTTAATAAAAATAAGCGATTGCAGCGTTATTTCCTATGATCTTAGAAGAATTTCTGAGAAATAAAATCCAGAGTTAATTCTGTTAATCTTGAGAGTCAAGGATATTATTTCTCCACTTCTTGAAAGGCAAAATTTGGGGTACAAATACCCCAGCTATAAATTTCTTTTGACCAGGAGTTGGTGTTTTAAATTAGACCCACAGAGGAGATCCACTCTTGTATAATACACAGTGTAAGCTACAACAAAGCGAGCACAGGGGACAGCTGTGTGGAACGGCACTGATCACACAGTTGCACGTAGATGGTGTGCAGACTGTTCGCTTAGTTGTACGCTACAGAACGTGGACAGTGCTTGCTAAAGAAGCCACACGCGATGATGTGCAAGGATGAGCTGCAGTGTCGGTCCCCTGTGTTTCAGTATGGCTGCACAGCGCTGCACTACGCCTGTGAAATGAAAAACCAGACTCTCATCCCTCTGCTCCTGGAAGCCCATGCGGACCCCACGATAAAGAATAAGGTAAGGATCTGTGGACCGTGGTCTGAGGTCCTTCCAGCAGCATAACCTTCTAACATCCGCCTTGGGCTGAAGTAAATTAAGTGCCTCTGATGTTGTTAACCGCAAGAGTAATTGTCCTCCTTAAGAAATTAAGTTACCCTATTACTGCTAGAACTGAATGACATTTAAAGCCCTTGCGAAGCCTGTGGGTCAAACAGTCTAAACTGTTTACTAGACCTTCTGCACTGACATCTAACTTTACTGGAGATAGATAACTGTCATTTCTTTATTTTCTCAGCACGGTGAGAGTTCCCTGGATATTGCTCGGAGACTAAAATTTTCCCAGATTGAACTGATGCTAAGGAAAGCATTGTAGTCTTTGTGGCCTCTTATGAAGAAGCAGAGAAAGTTAAAGAACTGGATTCCGTCTCCATCTTGAAGTACCGGTCTGTGGACCACTCGACCTGAAGGCCACCATGTTGTGGGGATGATGATGGTTGCCATGGGTGATGTTTTTGAAGAGCTTTGTGTTTATAATGTTTACCACGGTCGTGGTCTTTCCAGGGGAAATGCTAATGCTGTTGGATTCTTCACTTCACTCAAGAAAAGGTGATGTTTCAAACTCAGTCTCTCCTAAAGGAGGGGATTGGTGTTATCCACGTTCTCTCTTTCCAGCTGTGTCGCTGTTATAAAGATGCTGTCCCGTCCATATTCTGCCCCAGGAGGCAAGCGGTTCCTCTCAGGCCCCTTTGAGTAGTAAGAGGAAGAATCAGAGCACAGACATTTGTATAGAGTGGTGCATGTATGAGTGAGGGCTTAGAGACTCATATGTAAATATTCCTTTGGTGAAACAACTTAAACAAAATCGTCCATTGGTTGTCCCCACAGACATTTACAAATGCTACCAGCCGGGACTCTGTTTTTCTTTCCAGAGAGCTGGCGTACCAAGCATACCTCGAGATATTTTGCTATCGATTTACAAATAAGAGCCCTCTTGGTTTTGAACAAGATTGTGCAACTATCAAGTTGTTGTTTCAAAACTATCTTTGCAATTCTCTTGTGAATGTGAGGCAGTTACTTGTTTGTACTGTTATTTTTTATTGATAAAATTAAAAATATTACTGTGAATGTTTTGGATAATGGATTTCTTTATAAGAAATAGAAATATATGATGGGGTGGTGTCTGGATGATATGTAAAGAGGAGAGATTGTGAATATCAAAATATCTGTCTTAAGTCCATTGTCAGGGAGACAGAGGAAATAAACACATTTAAAAATGACTGGATTCTGCAAAGCAAGACTGAATCTTCAATATCTTTAGACGTGGACTAAGCCGCTCTATGTGTGGTAAGATATATGGTCTAAGAATGAGAGATTTACCTTCCGTGAACAGAACAGAGGTCTAACAAAAGTCAAATCCAGGAATATTTATTGAACTATGTATAGGGCCTTAAGGCACATATTTTGTGAGGGGAGCAGTAGCGTGTGGATACAGATTCCAAAGCCCTTAAAGCTCTCTTACTACATTATTTGACATCCATTCACATTGAACTGTGTTACCAAGTGACTCTGGACACTGGGAAAAAAAAAAACAAGTGAAACTTCACACATCAGTTTACCTTCAACACAGTGCCAGGATACCTTCGATTTGGTGTCAGAGTTTTGCAAAATTACCATACTAGTAACTCATGTACTTTTTAACTGTTGTCTTTGAAATTGTGTGAAAATTGAACAGTTTTCTGAAGAACTAAATCCAGATTTGTGAATGAGTTGGGGTGATTGTCTAACAGTAACTTTGTCAAGATCTTAGGATAAAATACGTAGTTTATTTCATTATATTCATGACATTATAAAACTTTCTTCCCAGCTTTTAATTTTTGAAGGCAGACATTAGCAGCCATTAGGTCTCCTAGCAACAAGCTGTAAACCCTCAGACGGGCACGGCCTAGACTCTAGGTACAGAAATACACATACACACGTTATGCAATACATAGTGCATTTATTAGAAAACTCATTAATATCCTACAAAAATATCTTGTCTGACACTCAACTCTGAAACTTGGCCTTTTCATCTATACTGTACATTGATTTTTCTTTTTCTTTTTTGGTTAAAGTAGCTTGGCTTCCTGAGGTGGGGTTATGTCTCCATGGCAATAAGGTGGAAACATCTAGCTTATTTTGTCAAACTCAACAACAACAGTCCAGAGATTCAAGACCCCTGACTGTGTCCCAGTGTGGAATTTTACTTGATCACTCCAAAAATAAAGCTCATGGAAGAAAAATAAATGTTTTAAGAACCTTTAGTTGAATAATATAAAGAATGTCTAGATAATTTTTCTAGTTGTCAGGTAAAACCTACCTTTCAAGATGGCAGAATACATAATAGCACATGAAAACTCTGTTCACCCAATGAGTGGTTTAATTAACTGAAAAAAATTTGAATGTTAGTTTTAGTGCCAAATACAGAAAACCTGAAGGAATGTACATTGCATCTCTGCTCTCCCTCCTCCACCTCCCTCCTACTCATACTGTAGGTTTCCAATGGCAGAAATCTTTAAAATCCTCCATTCATGGACTCAAGCCCCATCTTCCATGAGGTTTTCTCCTAAGACCGGTCAGTATCAGATGCTTCACAAGCTGACGCTGAAAGTTCCCTGGGAAAGACTGGTCTCTTCCTGCTTCATCAGGTGTATGATTTCATTGTACATACGGTGAGGAGCATCCAAGCCCAGGATGAAATCCACATGAGCCCATTCAGGAATGTTCTTATGGTAGATGAGGTTAGTCACCTCGGAGAGGAGTGTTCTCACATCTTCTGGATTTGAAAGCCAGTCCTGACCTCCAGTCCACATGGCTGTGGGGACCGTCATGTCTCTCACTTTGTACCTTATGGGAGTTGGCTGGGAAAAGGAATAGTTTTTAACTGCAGATAACATTTGGACTTCCAAACTCATAGTTTACTTTTCAAATAAACATGGTAAATATGTCCTGTGTTGTGAATGAAAGGTGCATGGAGACTAGAGCCATCTAGAACTCCATTAAGAGTTTCTGCTCCAGCTTCTCCTTGAAGGTGAAAAATTACTTAACCTCACTGAACCTCAGTTTCTTCATCTGTGAAATGGGGATTCTATCTATAAGAACTTACTAGTTTAAATGAGAAAACATGTCAGTTGCCTAGCACTTTAGGCATTACTTGTTCAATTCTTTTCCCTCCCATTAATAAATATTTAACTCATAAATTGTCTTTAAAAGATAATGTTCCTGTCCTTTTAAGAGATGATTTCACAAAGCTTCATGAGGCCAGAGTTGGAGATATTCTACAGAGAAAGGCAAGTGGATGGAAACTACTGAGAAAGACTTGGGTGTTCACAGGGACTTTCTGTCCTAAAGAAAGCCCTGGGGGCACATCCAGCTTGACTTTGTCTCCAAATGGGGAAGTCAGTGGCGCTGGATCTCAGGTAGTTTGAACCAAGGGTAGATTTGATCCCTGATCCAGTCCACCATCACCCAAAGAAGGATTCTAGGGTTCCTAGTTCTTGAGAACTTCCCTGATTCAAACAGAACTATTAGATCAAGCTGGCTGACTGAGAGCCCTTGACGTTAACCAGCACCCAGAACTTTCAGCAGAAATGTCAAAGCCCACTTCTCACTCACCCTGGAGCTGGGGTTCCAATCCCAGCAGCCCTTATTTCTCTTTGTAGCTTTTAAGAATTTGGAATTATCATGTGTTTTATTATGAACTATAATAAGACACATGTGTGTGATCTTCATCCATGTTTTCAGTGCAGAGCTCCTAAAACCCTCAGAATTTCCTAAGCAACAGAGCCATAAAGGTGTCTTTTGTTATATTAATGAGGTAACATTTGGAACAAGATGTGGGGCATTGGCTCCAGAAGTGGATTCAAGCAAGTGGTTAGAGGGTTGACACTTTCAGTCCCACCCCTGACCTCCAGGGAGAGGAAATGGGCTAGAGATTGAGTTCAATCACTAATGGCCAATGATTTAATCAATCAGATGTGTGTTATTAAGTCTCCATAAAAACTCAAGAGGACAGGACTTGGAGCTTCCAGGTTAGTGAACATGTGAAAATGTGGGGAGAATGGCACACATAGAGAGGGCATGGGAGTTCAGCATCCTTTCCCTTGAATGTGTATCTTTTCTTCTTGGCAGTTTCTGAGTTATATCCTTTTATAATAAACTGATAATCTAGTGTGCTTTTCTGAGTTCTATGAGCCGATCTAGCAAATTAATCAAATCTGAGGAGGGTGGCATGGAAACCTCTTACTTATGGCCAGTCGATGACAACTGCGGCTTGTGATTGGCATCTGAATTGGAGGACAGTCTTGTGGGACTGAGCCCTCAACTTACAGGATCTGATGCCAGCTCTGGGTAGACAGTGTCAGAACTGAGCTAAATTGTAGGCCACCCCGCTGGTGTTGGAGAATTGCTTGTTGGTGTGGGGAAACTCCCCCCTCACCACCCTACCCATAATTGGAATTTGGTGATCAGACCCATCTTTTGTAGAGTCACTTAGATATGAAAGGTTGGAATATTCTAAGGAGCCAGTCACATGTTTTTCTCATCTAAGCGGGGGAAGAGAGGGGGGAATTGAACTGAATGCCACAGAGCTCTAAGGCTCTGTGAGTCTAATGACACTTTTTTGTCTCTGTGTTTTCTCTTTCTTTCCAGGACCATTTTCGGGCACCTGCTGTGTATACATCACTTTCTCTTTAACGCATGGTGTTAAATGTTGACAAATTCAATCAATCTTGGAAATGGAATACTTTCTCTAAAGACATATTTTAGGAGACAATGAAAAAGGGTCTCAAAAAACTAGCTGATATCCGTGACGGAGAGTTTGCTATTCAGTGGCATTACATCGTCTGTCCAATCTCCTAGCCTTTTATATCTGGACTGATGTACAGAAGTGGAGGTTAAGTATGAGATGAGATGCTCAGAGATCAGTCGGTGTGTGTACGCTGCTCCCTCCAGCTTTATGTGGTCAATATTTGTTTACATTCACACACAAGCTAACCGATCATCTTCAGTGAAGGTTTTATGCCCGGGAAGGCATAATATCCACTTTTAATTCTCCACAACTTCTATGTTTAATTTTATTCTGAAGGATTGATTACACATACACATTTTCTTGGGTAATATTCTTTTTTTTCATATTTTCACTGGCAAATTACAAATTCATTAAAAGTGTGACCAGGGAGAACACTTAAGGGTTGTCTAGTCCAATAATTTTTATTTTAAAGAGAAAGAAATAGAGGCCTGAAGGATCGAAGCAGCCTAGCCATGATCACACAAGTAGAGCAGAGGCAGGGCTAGCACAGTAATTGTCACTTGTCATTTAGTGCTCTTTCTACTGTGCGATGATCCAACCTCATCCTTGCCATCCTCATTCGTGGGTATTTTTGTTTGTTTGTTTTCTGGTTTTATTTTCTGGATCTTAAAAAGATCCTTCTAGTACCTACCACAGACTACACCCTTCCCTTCACTAAGTCTACCCCATCTTGCTCCTAAGAAGCCCAGTGCCTTGTTCATGGAGGCAGCCTCATTAAAAAAAAGGTTTTCCAGCTGCATTATAAAAGCCTTTTTTTTCATTCTTGGCCAAGCTTTGAACTTTTTCCATTTTCAAATGGAGTCAAACCAGAACTAATTACTTTCTACTTGAATTCTTGTATTTTATTCCCGTTTTGAGAATAAACTGCCACTTTTAACCTCCCTCTCACGCATTTCAACAGGATATATTTTCGGCAGATGGTATTTGATTTTCTTACCTGATTACCCTTCTCCAGATTTTTGGTCTCGCTGCCCCAGTCAAATGCCTGGAGTTCCCCAGAGTTCACTGCCTACAAGGAAACAAAAATTGGCATGACGTTCAAATGCATCACCGGATAAAGGCGGGGGCAGGAGTGAAAATTGTGAAAGAGGCAGAGAGCAAAGGCAGAGGCTGCTCCTCCATTTGGTGTTAGGATAATCTTCAGGAGAGTATAAAGACAGGAATGAGGTCCTTTCAGGGAGAAAAATGTACTACGTAAATACTGGCTCATCATGTTATGTAACTCCAGAAGGTGTATCCCCATTGCAGTCTGTGTAAATGGGTATCCTGCACAACTCTATAGGCTACAATGGGAGAGCGCCCCCTAGGGTTGTGCAATGCATTTATTCTAGGAGAAAGTGACCAACATTTAATCCAGTTTAGAATTCTTGTTTGTTTTTGATCATAAAATCTTTCTCTCTCTCTCTCTCTCACACACACACACACGTACCCATTTACTAAAAGGTAAAAGTTACCTTCGAAGAACAATTTGACTAGGTGCAAAATTGTTAGAAAAATAGGATCAATATTTATGATTTACAGATGTCATCATCACTATTAAAACTTTCTGCTTGGTTTAAGAACCCCCCTTCCCTTTTTTTTTTTAACAAAGTGGTATTTTCAGTAGGTGAGAATCTGAGATTAGTTATGTTCCAGCTCTCTGTTCTTATATTCATCCTTATTTCCACAGCCAGTTGGGGGTCACTGTATAGTATCATCTATAATGAGCAATATTAGGTTCAGTGCTTCTTCATATGTGAGAGAATAATTAGCATTCACGTTGTCCTTGAACTAACTCTGCATGTTTTACCTCAGACCCACCACACTGCGCCGAGAGACAGTTCCTGTGACAGGTAATCGGGACCTTCTCTCCTGTGACTGCAGGTGAAGTCTGCAGCCCAGAGAACTCCTGGGAAAACTTTGGGTAATTAGGTCCGTCTCTGCATTTTTATTACTACTTGACCACACTGCATTGCTGGAAGAGCCGAAAGGAAAATATGGAAACATGATCTCCAGCCTCACCTTTGAAGTGTCTAGAGACTGAGAAAGGTCTCACCTGAACCTTCCGAATTCACACTTTTAAGGTCCACTAAAGAGGTTCTAGGGCCAGTCCTTTGCTCCTGTCTCCTGAAGGGTTTCAATGTTCTAAATCAAATGCACAGATGAAACCGTATTGACAGGCTCACATTTCACCTTGGAATAAGCGTGATGTAACACTGGGCTGTCAAAAGGGCATCCTTCGGCTATTCCAGACAAGGTGTACCAAGACCCTTAGCAAAGACGACGGGCTCAGCATGCTTACCTGGCTCCAGTGCAGGATGTTCTGCACAGATGTTCCGGCAAGACTGTGAGCAACATACACGTTTGCCCGGCTCTGTAACAAAGCATGAGCACTTTGTGAGATAGGGGAGAACTCACAAGATGTGCACCTTGTGAAGATCACGTCTCCAGGGTGTCAGACTAAGAAACCGGAAGATGATTAAAGTATCAGCAGTTGTCCATGAAACAGTAACAGATACACAGGCAGAAGTAAAACACGCCACTGACTGTATCCCTGAGTATCTATGTCCTTCATCTGAGAAAATCTTCTCGTGAGACATCTGATTTCGTCTTTCAAAAAACTTTCCTTGATTAATTAAGGATGAGGACTCTAGAACTGGACCTGAACTCAAATCTCACCTCTGCTATTTAATGTTTAGGTGACATGGGGAGCATTACTTTATCCACTAAGCCTCAGAATGGTAATCTGTAAAGTGGGAATATTGATAATACTTGTCTCATAGGGCTGTTAAAGGGAATAATTTAGCCTGGCATATAATAAAATGCTTATCAAATGTAGCTATTAATCATATTATTAATAAAAAAGGAAAAAAAGTCTTGAGGAGTTAAAAACGTGTTCCTCCAGCTGCTGGCAGATAGCCCTCTGCTGTCTGGCCTCCCTGGGGAACTGTCTCAGGTGCAGAGAGCTGCCCTGTCCATCGCCCACGTCCATTACTAGCGTTGTCTGCATTACCTGACTGGCTGATAAGAGGGTGTAAAGCCCCAGCCCTCCCGCTGTAGTGTGGGACAGTTCCGAAGGGTCATCCCATCTGCACAGATCCCTACTGGATCATTGGAGGCTCCCTTTGAGACTACAGCACAGCTGGATTTTTAATCTACCCCATTCTGTGTCCTTCTCTTCTCTGGGTGTTATCCCAAGGGGATTACTCCCAATCATACTGCACGTGAATCTCCATCTCAGAGTCTACTTCCTGGGGAACCCACTGGGACACCCACTGGCTGGTAGCTACGTCTAAGCCAAACTGAAACTCCCAGACAGCACATCAAAGGACTTGAACTACAAACCAGGGGGACCCAAGTAGAAACAAGAGATGGATGATGCATGGCTCTTCTCTTTTGACTTCTGGGTTCTACTCAGGTTTGTCCATCTGTTAACTCACTGTAGCAAAACTGCTTTCAGACCTCTTCCATCTCTAATCTATGAAGTTAATATGGAGCAATGCCTTTATGGTAACCTTGACTCAGCCCATGTTGAAGCATTTTCCACACATTACTATGATCTGAAGAAAACTGAATTACTTGGAGTACATCATTTCTCTAAGTCTTCCCTGGCATTAGCTCGCCCTCAAGGAGTGAGACTAATAACTGGTAGCTCTGCTTTGGGACCCTGAGGATTTACGAAGCTCCCACTTACCATGTTCATATTGTTCAAGTTAAATCCTCCCAGGAGTAACATGATACGGCTACAAATCTGGTCAATAACCATCTGGCCACAAAGGTAAATAAAAAGCTGTCTGAAAAATCTGGTCTGGTACAGAAATTCTTTTTTGCCAAATAATCCCTGTAAAAATGTGAAAAGGAAGCGTCATTACATTAGTCAAAAAGAAGTGGCTCTATGCATGGTGCACCCACAGGAGCCATGACAATTCCTAGGCTGACAATAAAAGGTCAAAAGTGGGCGGGGCCCAATTCCTGGAAATCCCTGCCCCTTCTGCATAGTAGGTGGAATAATCCTCCTACTCATTAGCATATGAAATCACCAAGCCCATAAAAACTAACAAGCCTGCATTGGGGTTGCTCTCTTTCTCTTACTTCTGAGACATCCCACACTGTCTATGGAGTGTGTGTCTGCTTTTGCTTTAAACTAAACACCCCACAGCTCTCTGTCTCTCTCCCTTTCACACTTTTGAGACAGCCCACATTTTGCCTATGGAGTGTGTATCTCCTAAGCCGCTCTCCCTTCCAAGTGTGACAGACCACACTCTCTATGAAGTGTATATCTCTCTAAATAAACTTACTTTCACTTAAAAAAAAAAAGAAAGAAAAAAAGAAAAAAAAAACAGAAAAAAATTTTTTAAAGGCAGTGGCTCTAATTTGAGTATATATCTTAGCAAATAGGGCTGGAAGACTCTGTGCAGAGACAGGAATTTTCTGAGGAGTCACATACCTTGATCATCATATCGGGCAGCAACAAAAATTTGGTCCCAGGACTTTTTGCATGTTTAACAGTAGCTATGGGTGCTAAAGCAAAATTTATTTTTATTTTCTGAGCCAGCTCCGGCATGGTGGAAAATGCAATAAAGCCTGCAAGAGAAGAAATATGTCAGTGTGGACATCGAATATCCTAGAACTAATACAACGCTTACTTTTATCAAAATAGTTCTGTAATGATGTGTGCTTGTGTTTTAATTCTCCTGTGAAATTACTAGCTCCTTGTCAGGGAAAAACAGTATCAGCAAACCTCCTCTCCGTTCCCTCTGACATCTGGTGTATTTACTGCCCAGTACTAGGTTCTCACTGAATTTGTGCGTGTGTGTGTGTGTGTGTGTATTACCCTTTTCACCCTGGTTAAACTGAAAAACTTAAGAGAGTCATAAACTGAAATTTTATAAAATGTAGCTGAAACTTAGCAGAGGCACTTCCTAGGACCTCTTCCCATGCCCCAATGGAGAAATGGAAAACCCATAACAATCTATTGCCCACCTTGAAGGTTTCCTAGTACAGGTGAAAAGTTTCATTTTTCTGATGGATGAAGGAACTTCAGGAGCAGTTCTGTCGACACTATGACATTTTATTGAAGTAGGATTAAATAAAGATTTATTGAAGTAGGATTAAATCATGGGGGGCCGTGATCTGCGGGTTGAGCAATTCTCACTCCCACATAAGACAGTGATTCTTAGCTACACAAGAGCGTCAGAATCACCCCGGGGTCCTTTTCCAAATGCACGTGCCTGAGATCCATTCCTGGATGTTCTGCTTCAGTAGGTCTTGGGTGGAGATTTGGCATGAGTATTTCCTGATAGACTTATTGAATTAATTATTGAGTCCAACAATATGGACTTTAAGAAAACATATATTGAGAGGTAACTATATGTTAGACACTGTTAAAGACTTTCGTGGTTCTTACCTCATTTAATTCTGAGACTCTTATGGGATAATTTTAATAAAATTCTACAGTGCAAGAAATCAAGAATTAGAGAAATTATCTTGTTTATTGACAACAAGCATGTTCTGTAACATAATGGGTATTGAGGCAGCAGGGTTCTGCTGGTTCTCCTTAATCTCTACCTTTTCAGGAACCCAAACAGCTGCATAATCTAGTAGGCAAGTTGTCCAGTGAACTGGAATCCAACTCTTATTTTTGCCATAGACTAGATTTGGGACCCTGGTTAAGTCAGTCTGTGCCTCCATTTCTATAGCTATAAAACAGAGACTAATTCCCCGAAATTCCACTGTACAGGGATGATCTCTTTGGACATTTGGGGGGGAAAAAGCTATCATATATACCCAGGACACGGTCATTATATTTGAAATACTATATGACTATTTCAAAAGAGCCTGTACACTCTTTGTCTAGGCTGATATCTGCAGGTTGTAAGGGAGAAAGGGAAGCAGAGAAAAACTAAAATTTCGTGGCCCTGAAGAGGATAAGGCCAGATCTGAGAGAAGTGTGCAAAGGCTGCTCCCAGGCACAGCTCTGCGCCATAGACTCATATTTCTTCTGAGTATACCAACTGCTTTTCTTTTTTAAACCTACCCATGGTGGTGCCCTGTGAATAGCCGACATAATAGATCTTTTCTTGACCTGTTTTCCGCAAAATAAAGTTTATGACTGCAGGAAGATCAAACCTCGCCATCTCATCATAACTAGGAGAAGAAAAGGCAAGATTGTATGAAAAATTATAATCAGAAACAAGCAAAAGCAGCCCCCGGGGTTTACAAACATGCCCTTAAGCTGCCAGCCCCAACAGCTGGTGACTGTGCCCCTCACAACACTTAGAATGGACTTGTTTCAAACCTGTGATGCCTGGATGCCTCTGGGGCCCCAGGCTGCTAGCAAATTGCTGTTTTCTCTGGATGTTACCATAGAGCAATAATCATCTTCAGTGAACATTTACTGAGCACATGCTCCACCTCCTGGTGGACATGTCCTGTAACTCTATTAGCAGAACGGCACAGGGCCATGCAGATTCGTTTATATAAAAAGTGTCAAAGCTGCTGCAGGAGCCCTTCTCTGATGAAATTCATAAAAAGCAGGTGGAATTCAGTAGGTAATTTAAATAAAAACATTAAAAGCTTTTGTAAGAGTGCGAGAGATGTATTAATCAAATGGGTGGTTCCTAAGGCTTATTAGTTCCACTGATAGTGTTAATACGGCCTGGTCTCATCTCCTCCTGGGGGTACAAGCCCTTGTCATCACTCACGGAAGAGCTAATCCCAGGATCCATCTACGAGGAAGTGGACCTACACTTCTCCCGTTCCAGTCTTGATCACCTGACACCACCGCCATCCTCACCCCATTTGCCAGACCCAGCCTTCTACTTGGGGAACCCAGTTTCCTTCCCCCAGAGAATCACTAGTTAAAGAAGACAATTGGGGGATAATATGTTAGGTTACTGAGAAGCCAACTGAAGTAAGTTATCTACATACCAGAAGCCATACTCTTTACTTCACTCTCCCAGAGGCATCACGTCCCCCTCCTCCCAGGACATCCGTGTACCTGAAAGCCCAGAACTCATCCTGGTCTGTGGAGAGGGTCTTGTGCTTCCGAGACCAGGTGTTTCCCCTGCTGTTCCCCAGCCACACGTCAAAACCAGCGTCTGCCAGCATGAAGCCCAGGCTGTTGTTGGGCAGGTTGAAAATCCAGTTGCCAGCATCTCCAAGCAGGCCGTGCTGCAGTAACACCACAGGCCTGGAACCTAGCAAACAGTGAATTTCAAAGGTGTGAGTGTCCTGCACCTTTCTTATTGTCCCCTAATGTGCCAAGGCTTTCAAGTGAGACAACTGAGTGTTCAGATCTTGATTCAGCTGCTTTCTAGCCTGTGCCTTTCTGTGTCTTGATTTCCTTGTGAGAAAAATGGGACTTTTGTTAAATAAAATGGCCCACAAGGACCAGGTGGCACAAGGCCTGGCACAGAGAAAGAATCAATAAAGCTGAGCTTTCCTTGTTGCTTTTGTGTAGTTATTTTTATGACTGGACTTGTCTGGGCACCTCGGAAGATACTGGAAATGTTCCGGGAGGTAGAATAGTACAATGATTAAGATATCTATAATAATCATAACTATTATATGTTAATAAGGGAAAGTAATTATATTATTATATACTAATACATGTTATTTACATAATACATTATAAATGTGTATAAGTGAGCATATTAATATTATATCAGTAATGTGTACTATATATTAATATAGAATTAATATATGATATTATACAGTATTATATGGTCTGTATAATTATTGACATATTAATATACACACATATAGACATGTACACAAATATGCTTAATATATTACCTATTGATATATTGATAATATTATATATGATTATATATCATTCTTAATATTGTGATATTAATATGTACTCTCACATATATGTCATACATGTAATGGTTTAATAATATGGGCCCTTCATGTCAAAAGGACTCACAAGCCAGCTTGAAAGAGCTCCCACTATTCAAATATGGAAAGTCTGAGCATCAAAATAAACAATGATAGCAATAAATTATATTTCATTGACTAAATTAAGAATGTATGAGCCAACATTGATATCAATAAAAAATGAGCAAATAATTAGGGGAAAAGGAAAACTTTTTAATTACAGTATAATGCCAATTAATAGATAGATAAAGATTGACAGTGTTATAAACTCATCAATGGATACTCAAATTAGTGGATATAAGTTTGAAGAGATACAGAATATTTACGTATCCTGAAAGCAACTCCTCACAAATTATTTATTAATTACAAAGGGAAGAATAGTAACTTCATGGGAGAAAAAACTTGCCATACGTCACCTTAACAAAAAGATCAATTAATATTACCGAATAGAACTGGACTCCTAACTTACACCCCTCACAAAAGTTAACTTGAAATACATTAAAGACTTCAGTGTAAGGCCTGAAACCGTAAAGCTCTTAGAAGAAAATGCATTAGACTTACCAATGATTTTTTGGAATAAGATATTAAAAGCAGAGTAATAAAAGCAAAAATAAACAAATGGGACTAATTAAAAAGCTTCTGTACAGCAAAGGGAATCATCAATATATTGACATTACAATTTACAGATTGAGAGAAAATATTTGCAAACTGTGTATCTGATAAGGGGTTAATATCCAAAATATATAAAGAACTTATACTACTCAACAGCAAAAAAGCAACTAATCCAATTAAAAAGTGGGGCAAAGGACCAGAATACACATTTAGCAAAGAAGACATACAAATGGCCATTAGATACATGAAGGGTGCTCGACATCACTAATCATCAGGGAAATGCACATCAAAACTACATGATGTATTACCTCATACTTGTTAGAATGGCTTTTACCTAAAAGAAGAAACAACCAGTGTTGGTGAGGATGTGGAGAAAAGGAAAATTTTGTACACTGTGAGTGGTACACTGGTACATTCATTATGGAAAACAAAATGGAAACTCCTCAAAAAATTAAAAATAGAACTACCATACGACCCAAGGATCCCACTTCTGGGTATATATCAGAGGGAAAGAATCATTATCTCAAAGAGGTATCTGCACTCCCATGTTCGCTGCAGCACTATTTACAATAGCCAAGATATGGAAAAAATCTGAGTAATGTTGAGTGATGTCGAAGAGGTGGATAAAGAGGATGTGGTATTTTTATATAATGGAATATTATTCAGCCACGCCAAAGAAGGAAATTTTGCTATTTGCAGCATGGATAAAACTGGAGGACATTACGCTAAATGAAACAAACCGACATAGAAAGAAAAATACTGTCTGATCCCATGTCTGTGTAAAGTCTAAAAGGAAAAAAAGAAGTTGAACTTACAGAAACAGAGTAGAATGGTGGTGCCAGGGGCTGGTGGATGGGGGAAGTGGGGAGATGCTGGTCAAAGGGTACGAGTCTCCAGCTACAAGATAAGTAAGTTCTGGGGATCTAATGTACAGTATGGTGGCAATACCATTTGCTAAGAGTAAGTGTTAAACACTAACACACACAAGGTACTTATCTGAGGCGATGAATGTGTTAATTAACCTGACTGTGGTAATCATTGCACAATGTATACATAGATCAAATCATCACATTGTACACTCTAAATATATACAGTTTTGTCAATTGTACATCAATAAAGCTGGGGAAAATATTTTTCAAAAAAGCTAACATTGCCATTCTTAGAACATTCCATCATCGTATGCTTATTATAAGAGGCACACAACTGGGAAGGACATAACTTCACTTCTGTGGTGTTCCTGTCAAAATGTATAACCTAAATCACATCATGAAGAAATATTAGACAAACCAAATTGAAAAATGATGTATACAACAACACTCCAAAACTCTTAAAAAAATGTCAAGACCAAAAAGACAAAGAAAACCTGAGGAATTGTTCAGTTTATAAAGGAGGCAAAAAGACATGACAACCAGATATGGTGTATAATCCTAGAGTAGATTATTGACCAGTTTTCATAAAAAAGGCTATAAAGGACTTTGGCACAATTGACAAAATTTGAATATGGGCTAAGGATTATATACTAACATCAATCAGTGTTAATTTCCTAATTCTGATAAGTGTACTGTGATTATAGAAGGGAATATCTTAATTCTTAGTGAAGAGGATCAGGATACACACTCTCCGAATTTGTCATTTTGGCATAAGAATTATGTGCTTTTGAGTCCCTGAAATCTCTCATCTGCCTAAAAGCACAGCCTCCCAAAAGAACTCAATTGTCACAAGTCCCTTCCCCGGGAGCAAATCAAATCTCTTCTTGGAGACAAGAAGTTGGCACCAGGACATTCAGACATTGTCACTAAAGATGATATCTCCCATCTATTCTCCTAAGAGCCATTTATCTTTCCAAAAAAGTCATTTGCTTTTCCGTAAGTGCTCTGTCTCTCTCTCCCTTTCCCTACTAGTTTAGGTATATAGACCCCAAATTCTAACCACCTTTTTGAGTAACTCATGTCTGAGTGCTCCCATGTGTATATGGGATGCACATTGCAAATAAACCTCTACTTGTTTTTCTGTTATTAATCTGCCTTTTGTTAGTCTAATTTACAGGGGCCCAGTTAGAAAACCTAAGACGAAATAGAAGAAAATATTCTTTTTTACCCTCTCCAAAGTTAGGTAATACATACTGAAGTATTGAGGGGCAAATGATGTCTCAAACTTACTATCAAAGATTTTTGAAAACATAATGTGAATAAATAAATATATATAGCAGAGGGGAGAGAATAATAAAGTAAATGGGGGCAAAATGGAATTCACAATTGGTAAATCAGGGTGAAAGGTACATGATATGGTAGTTCCTTGTATGATTCCTGAAACTTTCTGTAAATCTGAGATTATATCAAAACAAAATAGTATTTATAAAAGGATTAAGGGCTTTAGAAATTCCCACATTAGAAAGTAATACTGAAAGATTAAGAAAATGCTAAACCTTTAGGAGGAAAAACCGTCATGCTCTCGATAGGGCTTGTGAGGAGTAAATCACATCCTGAGTGTCCTGTCCACAGCACGGTGCCTGGCTTAGAGTAAGTCCGTAGTGAATAGTGGATTTGTTGCTACTGTCGTGCTGGTGCTATAACTTTCTAAGGCAGTGATTCTCTGAGCTTCAGTGTCCTCATGAGCAAAACCAGGACACAAAACTGACCACCTCACAGGGTTTTGAGATGCTGCGTGTTAAGCATTCAGCGTGCTGCCCGACCTCCTACCAGACGGCAGTTCCTGTTAATTCGGTGAACTGAGTCCATGTGCGGTTTCCGTAAAGGACGAAGGCCTCTCTGTAACAAACTCATCCAGCATCTGGGCAATCTTCATGAATTCCATTTGCCTTATTTTGTCCCTCTGGGGAGAGAACGTGAGGGCCGTGAATGCAGGACCAGGAGAAAGGAACGCAGAGTTATCTCAGGTTTTCCTCTATGTCTGGCCACCGAGTTTGTCATCTCAGCCCTCAAGGAGGTGACCTCAGCATGAGGTGATGAAACCAAGGTGAGTCAATGCTCTCCTCTGGAGTCCTTAGGACATTGCCACGGCGGGGGCCGGGCAAGCCCTCCTTAGCAGTGCAGTTTGTACTTGTGGTTCATCTAGTGAGAGAACTGGCTTCTAAATAATTTATATCACTTCAAATATCCCCAGTTTCATGGACTTTCACTTACATTATAGCTAACTGGTGAGCACGTAAGGCTATGCTTAAAAAGCTGTCATTTCTCAGGATAGCCCAACCTAATTTCTCTCTTCCACGGTAAATATTTGAAGCTGACAGTGATTTTTTGATGAAATAAAATTTAAACGAGGTTTTTGTCACAAGATTATAGACATCTTTCAGTTGTTTTCAGTATGAATTTCGTTGGCTCTCTTTTTGAAGAGATGATGGGAAATCTTTTTTTCCCCTCAAAGCTGGGAGACTTCCCCCTTGAAGCTCGTGGGAGCTGCAAGAACAGCATGAGCCACTAGAGGGCGGTATCCTGCACCGACTGGACCAGAAAGGCGGATCACCTTGAACTCCCAATGCTTAGGTACTTTGTGAACAGTCTAAATAAACAGGGTGTGAGAAAACAAACTACATTCACGAATGGGGGCTGAAAGCGACCCCCGAGCTTAGGAAATGCCACAGTCTCTGATTGGAAGAGCTGGGCCTGCTTACCCCCCAGGATTTGTGAAGCTTAGTGAAAAGTTCTCCCTGTGTCTCCAGACTATTCATTTATTCCACATACAGTTTTTGGCGCCTGCCACATGCTTGACACTCTTTTAGTCACTGGTTATGGCCTTGAACAAAATAGATAAAGTTCCTGTTTACACTCTGGTTGGGAAAGACATAATAAACAAGCAAATATCTATCATATCAGGGGATGTTAAGCGCTACTAGGAAAAGTAAGCAGGATAAGTGCTAGATCTCAAGAGCTGGGAGTGGGGCTGCTATTTTAAATAGGGCAGTTGGGATAAGAATGTGATGGGGAAAGTCTGAAAGAGGGGCCAGGACAAACTGCAGAGAGAGCTGCTGAAAGAGTGGTCCAGAGGAAGAACTGTGAGTGCAAAGGCACTGAGATAGGGGCATCCTGGACATGAATAAGGCACAGCTGTTCAGCTGGTGTAAAAAAAAAACTGGTTTTGAAAAAGCTTCATACATGTAAATTGCAATAAAATAGAACCCTGAAGCTTCTTCACACCAAAGCCAGACAGCATTCACACAGCATTTTCTGGTGTCAATTAAGAGCACGAGCCACACTGGCCAAGGATCTTAATTTGAGTGCAGGTTTTGCAACATACTAGCAAGTACTAGCATACGCTTTCTGGATAAGTTACTTAACCTCTGTGAGAGCCAGTTTTTTAGGATTATTATGAAACTTAAATGAGACTAATGCAAGTAAAGCACTTAGCATTGTACCTGGCATATTGAAAGAACACAGTAAGAACTAGGATCTGTGCTCATGACAGCACAGACATTTGTTGCTGCCATAAACAGCAATGTAGTTACTGTTATAAACATGAGCTAGAGTACCAAAAGGAATAAAGCCAAATAGAGATGAAGGATGGGCACACTTTAGTAATAAAGGTGAAAATTTTAAAAGCCAACAATTGCTGAAAATCTCATATATGAAGAAAGGGATTATATGCACTGTGGATGCATGTACCAAAAATTAAAAATTGTTCCTGTGGCTCCCAATTCTTTAAAAGACTTTAGTGAAAAGCTGGAAAACAGCTTAAATATTTAAAGGACTATTTGGATGGGGAATATAGAGTGTGCTATGGTGGGCACTGGGGGTCATGTTGGAGTTTGTATTCCACATGAGCAAGGATTGGCATGGTCTGTTTAGAGATGATCAGTGGATATTCTAGAATAACTACATAGGAGGAGTTTGGGGAATGGATAAAGAATAGAAGGGGTTAAGAAATGGACTCCTTTTGAAGCTGTTTTTTGAAAGACAAACACTATGTTTGAGATAATTGGGGATGGGGTAGTGGGGATGGAGAGTGTGGGGGAACTGAAGCCATCTTTTGGTGGAAACGGTGGGCTCAGTGTGTACCCAGAGCCCAGGCTCCCTTCTACACACTCAAATCACGGGGAATTCTTTACTTTAGGGAAGGCAGCCATGTTGGGGCGACATATTGTGAAGCATACCTGTCTTCTTAGGTTGCACCAGGCCTTGAGGGATCCTGTTAACGGAAAGGATATACCCATCTTCTGTCGTGACTTCATACTCCTCACAGGGATAACCTTTATGCTGGATGATTTCGCTCTAGGAAAAAAGCACATTTTTTTTGAGTTTAGTTTTGCATAGCTACATTCTCAATGATCCAAAAGTAAAAAGAAGATTCCTTGATGCTGGATGAAGTAGACAAGAAATTTGTTGTTTTTCCCTAGCTAATGATGCTATTGTAAAAAAATTAGCCAACCCCTCTAGTTCTCATTTCCTTTATCTTTAGTGTGGAGATTGAATGAAAGGTAGTTCTTAAAGTGTGGGCCTTGGACCAAGGGCATAGCACCACTTGGGGATTTGGTAGAAATACAAAATGATCAGTTTCCACCCAAACCTATTGAATCAGGAACTCAGAGGATGGGGCTCAGCAATTTGTTTTAACAAGCTCCTTAGAAAATTCTGATATGCCCTAATGTTTGAGAACTGCTGGAAAGGAACACTGATTCTAAAACCTGGGTACACATCAGAAACATCTGGGGTGCTTACACGTAAATATTCCTGGGCCTACTTTGGGTTGGGGATCAGGTAGTTCTAATGCAGCCAATGGGGCACTTGTCCCAGGATAATTCATGAGACCCCCTGGGCCATGTATCGTCTGAGGTTCTTTTCAGCTCTAAAACCACGGACTGAAGATCAGTACAGTTGTTCCTCAGTATCCACGGGGAATTGGCTCCAGGACTCCTCATGGATACCCATCTCCACGGATGTTCAAGTTCCTTACAGAAAATGTGTATTACGTCAGTCCTGCATGTTGGCAAGTTCTGCATCCCTGGATGTGGAGGACCCACTACAGTTCTTAACATTTTTAGGTTAAGGATCTCTCAGTGAATTTGAGGAAAACTATAAAAATGGATATACACATGGAAACACTATACACTTTTCAGGGGTTTCACATTTCTTGCTCCCTGTATATGGACCCCTAGTTAAGGGCCCCTCCCCTATACAGTTGTTACAGGTAGAAGGTCTTTGTAAAATAGAAAGCTGCAGAGTTCTTTTTTTTTTTTTTGCAGAGTTCTCCTAAGTGTCCTCAGTTTCTGCCCACTGCAGTTACTTAGAGGAGAAAATTATTTCTATCAGCTTCTGCTTTGAAAGGAACAAGGGAGGAGAAAGCCAGGTGTCAAATGCCCAGTGTAGTATACAGGACAAAGGGCATAACAGTTAAGAGAAAGGCCCTGTGGTCCCACTGTTTAAGTTTTTAAATCTTGGCTTCAATACTAATACATACACTAGCTGCATGATCTTGGGAAATTTAGTTATGCTGTCCCTATTCCTCAGTTTATTCGTCTGTAAATTAGGTATATCACTGGTTTATACTCCATGGGATTATTGCAAGGACTGTATGCACATTTCTTGCACAAAAGATACTGTACTGTACTAGATTGCCTGGCACATAGTAGAAACTCAATGAGCTACAGCTACCACTGTAATTAAAAATTACTCCCACCCTTCAAGCAACTCCTAGTCATCTTTTAGACTTCAGGTTAAGAAACATTTCTTCAGAAAAACTTCTCTGAATTCTCTGAATGGATCCCCCTATTTCATGTTTCCTTTTTTGATTTCACTGTTGTTGTGGTTAGTAACTGAGTGTCTGTTTTCCTTGCTGGATTGTAGACTTCATGAACTCAGGGCTTTTGATGTACCTGGATCTCTGTGTGACCTCAGTGCATAGCGCAGTATCAGGGGCCTAGCAGGTGTTCAGTTAACACTAGCTGGAAGAAACATGAATGAGGCCAGTTGTATACCAAAATATAGGATAAATTATATCCAGATAAATTAGTACACAGAATCAACCCCATTCAGACTCTGAACCACTTTTACTCTATTTCATTTAATTTATATGAGCGATTATATGATTTTCTGTTTTACTTTGCCTCTCAATGCATAACTGCTCAACAACAGAGTCTAATTCAATGCATTTTAGTCTTAGGGCTCTTGAAGTCCCAACAGTGCTGGGCATACCCAGTGGGTGAGACCCAGGGCGATTAGTCCTGCCTGTGACTAAAGACATTCCTTTCACTGAGTGACCAGAGGGATTTGTATGGGAGCTTCTCGGGGCCAGAAGGATGGCCCTTAAGGACCTACAATCAATTTGCTGACGATCTGGACAAACCATCAAAGGACAGTCTATTATTGGAATGGTCAAAAGAAACGTGGGATCAGACATCATGTAGATTTAGAATATTTCTATGGCCTGTCAGAGTTTTAGACTTCATCCATGAAAAGGGTCTTAAATGTGCATAAAGTCACGTGAAATCTGTGATAAACCTACGGAGCATGAGCAACACATGCTCACCTCACGCGGGTGGAGGCAGCCTCTTGTCCCCTGGGATGGTTTATTGCACAGGGATTAAAATTTTGAGCTGTGTGTTCGGGCAGGCCTGAATTTAAGTCGTAGCTCTACTGCCTACCACGGGCGTGGCCTAATTGGAGTTGCTTAACCTTTTTAATCTCACTTCCTTGACTGGAAAAACGGGATAGGCGTGTCTGCTGCATAGGGCAGTGAAGATGAAATAAAATAGTACCTCTGCAGCTTTCATCATGATGTCTGCTACGGGAGAAGTGTGACCATTTGGCAGACAATATTAAAACTTGACTAAGAATGTGAAAGAAGCTGAAAAAATTCCCTGGGATTCCTAGAAATGTCACATCATTCATGAATTTTACTCATAGGAGGCCCTCACTAGCATTCATAAGGGTCCCTTTCTTTTTTTTCAGCCAGTCAACAGTTACCAATTCAAAATAGGAGTGAAAACAGTAGATTAGAATGGCCCAGGACGCTACTTCAAGTGGTTGTCCTGATAGTAAAAAGTGAGATCTCACATCTTTCTAATACTGGAAAAAGTAGAGACAGAATAAGAAGCACAGACAAAATGGAAACAATTATGGGTCTGAGCTTGACCTAAGATACCGCAATGATTTCTCTGTTCACAGAACGAAACTAAGCCTTCAAGAAAAAGTTAAGCTGTGTTTGAAGCTCAGTGATTAAGTCATTTAAGTTTACTGAATTTGTTTGAGGTGAACCCAGGTCTACTCATACCCAGTTTAGTCTCCTTTCCAGTATAATTATTAATTAACAACTCTACTCTACTAGCAAAAAATCACCACCATATATAAATATATAATGCAGATAATACACAGATGCAAACATTAACATGTAAGGCACTCTGTTTCCCCCCAAACATGGAAAAACCCCACTTACAATATTCATGAATGCTTCTGGGTCCACAGCTTTAGTTGGCATGTGTCCTGAATTCACATTTCTTTGGAACAAGTATGCCACCAGAATCAGAAGCCACATCTCTGTTCTGTGTGAGACAATCCACACTCTTGACAAGATTTTTGACATGGTCCAACATCTGCATTTATCTTTTCCTGGCAATATGACAGCTGATTCTATAAGTCAGAAGAATCTGTAGGTTTAAATACTCATATACTGTCCAGCTGTAACTTCTTCCCCAAATTCTGAAGCAAATTAAACAAGCTTGCTTGATAGGAACGAAAGAACACAATGTAGAATGAAAACATACTCCAGGATGTCCCAGGGCCATCTGGCTCCTCCCACTCCCTCACACAACTTCATGGGTAGCACCTTCGTTGATGCAACCTGGAATTACGTGCATATGATGCAGTTCATAAAACCCTGTTCATCGTCAGGTGATAGGAACCACAGAGGGAATCCATTTCTTTTTTCCCCCCTAATTCTTATTTTTCTTTAATAGGTTGAAAGGTATGAGGTCTGCAAAACACATCACAAACTTCTAGAGTCATTTTCCAGGGCTTCAATGATCACTGCCTTTCAGTTAAAAATCAATGTAGTGACAAGTATTTTTATTTAAATATCAAAAAATTTAGGACGTTTTCTATTTTTAGTGATCCATGAAAACCTTGATTGGAAGAAAATAATTCTTCCATGTTCAGGCCATTTCTAGCTAGCTCAACTAAGTAGATGTGTATGAAAATTTATATTTGGATTTGTAATCACCAATTGATTGCTGAGAGATTAGTTTGATGGATACCTGGTAATTAATCATCTGTAATAACTCAAATAAGTTGCAGCCTAGTTATTTCCATGAACCAAAAGCCCTAGTTCAATCAACTGTGTGGCCAGGTGAGCAATTCCTTAGCCTACAAATATTTAAACAGGGCAGGAGAATAGACTTATTGTTATTTTTAAGTAAAGAATGTGTTAGAATTTAAGACAATCACTATTTAAAGTGAAACATTTCTTTACTTTTACCTCAGCGCTTCAGAACTGAGCTACCAGCAGCCACACTCATTTAGAGACTTTTGTAATGTGGTTGGTGAAGGAGCCAAAGCTGGAACAGAAATAATGGGTCTGTAAGAAAATACCCGCCCACACTTGCAGCCTCACCCACTCTGGGCCAGCTGCATAGGCGTGATGAAGTAAGCCTGAAGCTCTTATCTGGACCAATCTCCACATTCCTACCATTGATGCTCAGATGCGTGGTAAGGCATAGGAGCTGACCTAATTTAGAAGAGCAGAGGGAACATGTTCTTAGTGCTGCTGAGCTCACTCCGAACTTATGCAAAGTGAGGTTTTTAGAAAAAGAACCTGGGCTCCTACTGCTGACATTTTAGGATTTTGAAATGTTTTACAGCCAGAAGCCTTCCCCTTTCCATTCTACTCCTTTCTCCCCCTCTTCTCCCTCTGGGATTTCAATGATGTGTACTTGGTTTCTATTATTTTATCCTATAGTTTCTATGGACTTTTTCTGTTCCTTTTCATTATTTTTGTTTGTTTGTTTTTGGCTCCTCTGATTGGACAATTTCAGTTGATCTATCTTCGAACTCATTGATTCATTCTTTTGTTTGTTCAAGTCTGCTTTTGAAATTCTCTCCTAAATTCTTCAGTTCAGTCATTGCATTCTTCAGCTCCAAAATTTCTCTTTGGTTCTTTTTATGTTTTCTATCTCTTGGTTGAACTATTCACTTCCTTCTTGTGTTGTTTTCCTGGTACCATTATATTATTTATCTGTGCTTTCTTGTAGCTGATTATCTTTAGAACAATTATTTATAATTCTTTGTTGAACAATTCCTGGATCTCCATTTCTTTGGGGCCAGTTACTGGAGGTTTACTGTATTCCTCACTCTTCATGACCCCCAGAGCTTTGTGTCAGTGTCTGTTCATTGGAAGACACAGTCATCTCTTCCTGAATTTATGGACTGATTTTGGCAAAGGAAGAATTCTACCTGTGGGAAGGGGGATGCTGAAGTGTGCTATGACCCCAGGTCTAGTGGTGCAGGGCACAATTGTGGGAGCGTGTGGTGGCAGTAGGTCCAGTGGGGAGGGGTGTCCCTGGCTCAGACTGTTGGGGTTCACAGCATCCATAGCTGGGTGATCTTTGGTGAGCGCTGCAGGTCTCTGCGCTGACTGCAGGCACGTTTAGGGTCTTCAGTAGTGCCTCCAGGTCCAGTAGCTAGGGACCCGGATGGGTGACAGTGGAGGCTGGAGGCCATGTTGTGCACACATTCGGCTGTGGGGACAAGCTGCAGGTGCCTATGTGGTAGCAGGGGCTGATTGCAGACACATACACCATGGCGGGGCCTGGGGCAGGTAGCAAGGGCTGGGTTCAACTGTGGGCAATATGACAGCTGCAGAGGCCTGTGCTCGCTGGTAGCTAAACAGTTTCCCCCAGACTTGTGCTTGGCAGTGGGGGTCAGCCATGGCTGCCTAGTTACTATGACAGGCTGTGGAGTCACGCCTTCTGCTTTCTGACCTGACATGTATAGGATAAGCCAGAGTTTCTTCATCAGCTTGTGAAACTACAAAACATCTGGTGTAGAGAGCAGCACTCATATCCCCTACAGACTGGTCCCAGTGTGACTCCTGACTCCATCCCTTCCTGACGCGGTGCTCCCTGTCAAGCCACTTAACCCCTCAGAGCCTCACTGAAAATGAGATGCTATCAGGATAAGTGGAAAAAATGTGTGCAAATGGCATAAGCACATGGTGGCTGCTTAGAGAACAGTCTTTCCTTTCCCTTTTTCTTTTTCTTCTTGAAGGATCTTGTGATATGGACAAAACTTTGGTGGCTTAAGTTTAGCTTGTTTGCAATGTTTAGTTATTACAAATAATATCATAGCATCTGCTCACATATAAATATGTATATATGTATGTATATGTGTGTGTGTGTGTATAAATATATACAGTGTGGACATATGAGAGTATTTTTATAGAAAAGACGTACAGATGTGGAATAATGGATCCATCTGTATTTCCAGGCTAAGTTCCCTCAAAAAGATTGAACCAATTTAAGTTCTTATAATAGAGCATGATCCTGGTTGTTTCTCCACATCTTCCTTCATCAATTCTACACATTAGAAACCTTTTTATTTTTGCCAATGTGAAGGAATCGAGATGCTATTTCATTGTAATTTTAGTTTTCATTTTCTTGTGTTATAATGAAATTGAGACATTTTTAATGTGTTGGCTATTAGATTTTCTTTTATGAATTGCCTTTGAAGATGATTAGCCTGTTTTCTCTGTGTTTTTTTTTTTAGTGATTTGTCTGGGCTTTTAATCTTTATAAATATTGATCATCATTTTGTGATAAATATCGTGAGTATTTTCTCTTTCCCTTTTGAAAATTGTGATTGTGGTGCCTTTCTTTAGCTATTAATCCATCATACAGAAGTGCTAAAATGTTATGGGTTAAGTCTCTTGAGGTTTTCATTTTGAGTTTCTGGGTTTTCTGAGTTTTTAAAGACAGATTTTCTTTACTCCAAGGTTATACAAATATATTTTATATTCTTGTCAATGTTTTTACAATTTTAAAATTTATCTGGTTATTTGAAATTTATTTTTCAGCATAGTTGGGTATTGAATCTGGGTTATTTTTTTCTAAGTAATTATTTCATACTACCAGTATCATTTATTAGAGTCTTTTCTGATTTCATTTCTAGGAAAGCCACCTTTACTCTTTCATCTTATGTTACAAAATCCTGCAGCCTTGGGGCTTACATGATTTTCCTAGAGCAGTGCTTCTCAGCTGAGAGTGAATTTATCTCCCAGGGGTTTTGGCAATGTCTGCAGACATTTTTGGATGCCATCACTGTGGGAATGTTCCTGGCACCTAGAGGGAGAGGCCAGGGGTGCTTCTAAGTGAGCATCCTGCAATGCACTGGACAGACCCTCACAGCAAAAATTTCCCCACCCCAAATGTCAATAATGCTGAGGATGAGACAGCCTAGAGCCATCACAGTATATAAACATAGATCTGAAAAAAATCCTGCTTAGAAAAGGTGTATGAACATGCTTTTTAAATCATATTTTAGAATATTGGGGTTTTTTTTTTTGTATCTGTTGACAAATCCTCCAAGAGCTGTTTTGCATTTGAGCCTGTCATCATGATTTAATAGCTGTCCATTTTCCAGATGAGCAAAAAAATATGACTTTTCATCATTGTGATTTCTATGAGATGCTCCCTTTTCTCATAACTAAGATATTTCATGCTCACCAACTGCAGAAGACAGTGTTTGATTCTTGGGATGACAAATGCATATACTAACTGGATGTTCATTTATAATCAGGCCAGGTGGGGACAACGTTTTCAAATTTGATTTTACCTCTTATAGTCAAGAAAGTCAGACTGAGAATCATCTGATCAATGACACTGATTTCAGTTTCTACCCTAAACCAACTACGACACGGTCTCTGGGCTTGGGGTCCGGGAATTAGTAGTTTTGTCAGGTAAACTAGATGACGAGGAAGAGCTGCATTTGGGAGTCACTGCCATGCAGGACTCACAGTCATCCCACCTGCAGGGCGAGAACCTCTAATCTCTGTGAGGCAATTTATTCCAGCCTGGCTCCTTCCCTAGAGAGGAATTTGGCCCCAGACAGTGAAATAAGCCTGGGACTTCCGGGGTTAAAGATTTCCCTGTACTCACCAGCATCAGTGATGTAGTAAAGTAATGATTCATGATAACCATAACCTCTCTGAGTTTTTAAAATGCAAAATGAGAAACCACGGTGATTGAATAAACAAACATACAGGTTACTCATTTCTATGAGGGCTAATGATAGTTTATATTGGTTCAGTCTTCCTTCATCTTCAATGGGTTTAAACATTAATTAAGTTCATAAAACCGGGTGGCATGTAACAAAATATATGGCAAAGTCTAGAGAGTAAGATCACATGGATTTGGTCTGCATGATGCCAAGCGGAAAACACCCTGAATCTGATGCCCCCCCCCATAGAGGCATTTCACAAATACCCTGATCAGCTAAACTTTTCATGGTTTATTGAGATGGTTAGCATCTAGGGCCACTCAATCCCAGAGATAAAAGAGGTAAAAACAGCAGTGAAGGGGCTGAACTTCCAGAATTACTTCCAAAATGATAGCAAAATAATTTTCCTAAGTACCTTTAGCATTTAGAGATGAAAAGTTTATCCTGAAGTCTTTAAATCTTGGCATTCTCAATTTTTCAGCTTTTAATAGATTCACTATATGTATCATCAAAATGGTTTCTTGGACACCATGTCAAAGAAAAAAGAAAATTTGGAATGAGTTGACAGAAATTGAGTATGTTTGAAAATCATGAAGGAAAATATTTATGATGGAAGAATTAGTCCAAAAAAAAAAAAAAGAGAGAGAACTGGTTAGACATAGTTCCTCCCTGGTGGAGGGCATTTTGGTGTAAGAAAAGAGATTCCCAGGT
This sequence comes from Vicugna pacos, assembly GCF_048564905.1. Taxonomy (NCBI): domain Eukaryota; kingdom Metazoa; phylum Chordata; class Mammalia; order Artiodactyla; family Camelidae; genus Vicugna; species Vicugna pacos. The sequence continues at coordinate 67,841,613 of NC_132997.1, read as the reverse complement.
CCCTTCTACCCTAGGGACTTGGTAACAACTGTATTCAGTCAACCTGTCACCTGGGTGATGTGAACCCTAGCTGAAAATGTGATGGAAGGCCAAAGGAGGGATGTTTCTTCCTGAACACATTCCACAAACAAGGAAAACACATATCAAAGTTGCCTCTGTCTCCCAACAACCCTGGACTGAGTATTGACTTTTGACTTCTCTGAAGCTTAGCTCCAGAGTTCACAGTTTCCAGGGCAGGGGATCTGGGCTAGTGATGGCAAACTTATGGCAAATTTGAGAATAGCATTAGAGAAAAGGAGAGTTTTGAAATTTTTACAAATTTTACCTGTGACAAACCAGCAGGTGAAGAAATATAAATGTTGAATTTAAAACTTCCCAAAACGTGTGAGTACATTTATGCAGATTAATAAACCCAATACTAATCAGACGTAGGATGACATTATCCAAGGAGGCAGATAAGTCATTTAAGAGCCCCTTAAGTTACTTCCTTTGCCCGCAGACATCCTTCTTCCCCTAACTGTGAGAAAAATCTTTACATTGTTTTGTCATAAGCCCTGAAGCTCCACTAATGAAAAACGAGCCTGGTTGGTGAGGCGTTCAAGTACAGTGGAAGAAGCACTGGAGTAGGGCCCAGGCTCTGGGGTCCCTGGGTGGCAAATTGTAGGACTGTAGAGCGGTCACTTCCCCTTCTGGACCTTAGGATCTATAAAAGTTAGTTCTAGCCAGCTTGGTAGTTCACACAGTGTTTTGTGGTGGCCTGGTTTCTGTAGAAGGGCTGAAAGGAGTCTACCAACCTATGAATTAAATTTTGTTTTCAAATATAATTTTACCTACCTGAATGACTGTGCTTCATGTGTAATCTTAAATGTTGTACATCAAATTTCACAGCATCAGTGACCACTTAATCATTAACCGGTGCCAGAATCTTGGAGTAAAATTCCCTCTGCTGTCTTGTATAATTAAAGAGAACTGAAGTTGATGAAAACTTCTTAATGGTTTAAAAATGACTACGATGTCAACTACTTCTCTGTGATGACTTTACTGTATCTTGTAGCCAAACCAAATAGAGCACTGAAGAGTAAGCAGAGATGATACAACCACAGTCCTGTTGCTCGTAATAATTTCTAATTCTGGGGCTCACCAAAGTAGCTTTGTCTTTGCCACTTTACTTTATAATGGGTGACAGTTGAAAATTTGGATTTTATACGATAAATTTATACTAACCACCTACTACTTATTTATTCTATGTATGTTGGAACCTTGTAATCTTTTTGTTTGAAAAGACTTTTTGCTTCTAAAAATGTTTTAAAATCTTTGGTACAAGATAGTTACTATAACCTCTCTCTCCTCTGACATTATATCTAGGTCCTTTTGAAAAAAATTGGAAAATATCTACTTCTACTATCATCTTTATCATCTTTGAGATTTTGAAATTTTTGACGTAGGCAGTAGAGAAGTGGCTGGAATCATTTTGGTCCAGGAGTACCTGAGGGGAGAGTCGGGCTAGGGTGATCCCCATTTAGGGCTTGGAGACAGAAAGCAGCATGAAGCACTATAAATTTTTATAAGGGAGAGGGGAATAAACCTTGGAAAGGGTCCCCCAAAGGCAAAAAAGTGGCAGGCACTGGACCTTCCCTGGCTGCTGGGGTGCGAAGTGCCTGGTTGTTCAATTCTGCTTTCATCCTGCCCTGATTTTTAAAGTGGTCACATTTATGGGACTGTAACACACTGAAGCTGACAAAGACCTGGCAGATGGACTAGTTTATTTCACGGATAAAACAGGCCCAGGAGAGGGAAACAACTTGCCCACATGCGTTAAGGTCAGCTTTAGCATGGTGGAGGCTAAGGCAAGCAAGGGCCGTGGGGAGTGAAAACAGAGAGAAGGTGTAGAGGAGCTAGGATAAATAGGAACCCCCTCCTATCACCTCGCTAGCATTCAGGAGACATCCCAGCAACATCCACTGTCCCCCTTTAAGGTAGTTTTTTTTGTCTTTTTGTTTGTTTGATTTTGCTTACTTTTTTTCAGGTGGGTAGGTAATTAGATTTATTTACTTAATTTTTTTTTAATAGAGGTACTGAGGATTGAACCTAGGACCTTGTGCATGCTAAGCATACACACTACCACTTGAGCTATACCTTCCTCTCCTTTAAAATAATTAAATGGTAAGTGTCTCTGTGTTCACAAGTTGCCTCTCCTTTCTATACATTCTTGCTTTTGAAATTCTCTGCATTTTCAGAACACATCAGCTGATTGCCTACCTCACCCTGTTGACATGTTGACATATGACATGTCATTTCCAGAATATTCACCCCTAGAGCTCCTGCCCTGAAATGTTTATTTGATTGTCTTTGACACACCTAGTATGTTTTTCCAACAGGGAATAGGCAGCCTCTTCTTAATCACATCAATAGACACCAAACAAAAGAGATCAAAATAAACTACAAAAAAATCTGGAAACTCTATGAACGGTTTTAAAACACTGTCCTTAAAGATATAGAAGAAAACGAATTTTTCTGCTCTTTGAAATCTATAATATACTAAGTGAAAGATGGTACAATTGAGGATCATAAAGGATTCTAGTTGTCACTGGGTGGCTTTGAAAGTTTTTCCCAGGGCTATTAAAGGAGTGAGCATGAGGATGTGTAGGTCTAGTTACAAAGCCTGGAAATACCAACTGAAGTCTCAAGTCACAGGGACACCTAGCAGGGAGTCTCCCCTAGAGGAGACAATAACAGTGGAAACCAAAAGACCTGGGTTCAAATCCCAACTCTGCCCCTCACCAGTTGGACCCTTGGACAATTTCTGATTTTCCCTTTTCTTACCTATAAATTGATAATAGTAATAACACCTTCTTTGCACCATTGTTATAAAGCCTAAGTAAAACGCGTGTGTGAGGTGCACAGCATGACCCCTGGCACCTAGAAGCTACTTAATGTGTTGTTGCTGTTATTTACCGTTGTCCTTAGTGCTAGGATTGTTATCAATCTGTGGGCTTGAGGTGGAGAAGACCAAAAATAAGGCTGACTATGTGAAGATTCTCTACCTCATATTTCAATACATAAGAAGGCTGGAACAGGAGATCTGACAACAGACCATGCTCTTTAGTGGATGGACTTTGCCAGGTGAGGTTTAGGTAAAGCTACTCTGGCCACCATGGGCTTTGCCACGGCAACACTTAGCAAGTGAGGAGTTTAGAAGTTCTCCGTCTGATAATCTGTGTGGACAGCCAAAGTCGAAACTGACTTTAAGGCTATACAATTTGTTTGCATTGATTATATCATCAAATCTATTATTGGCAGAGTGTGTACCATGCATGAGACTTCTGAAACAGGCAAAGACTTTGAAAAGACCTTTCACGTTTTGCTGTAATTGTCCATCTGCTGCACCTTTCTATACCCAGAAAATACTATTTTTATAAATTTATAAATTCATCTAAATACCCTTAAAAATTTCCTCACTTATTATTTTTTCTCCTTTAAGGAGATGCTCTGAAATGGATGTCAAGTCAAAAGAAAGCCAAGCATATGCTCTTATTTATCACATAAAATGTAGAATAAAAAGTTTCTTCTTACTTTTTCCCCTCCAAAGATTACCACTTATTTTCCTCTCTTTCATTTACTCAAAGATGCAATTAATTCTCTTTTAAAAATATTTCAGTTTTCAGTGTAAATCTTTATAACTCTCTGGTGGGAAATTTGGCAATGTGTATAAAATATTTGAATATTCTAAATTCAGAAATTTATTTCTGTCAATAATGAACAAAAATATTTATAAGGAACAGAGTGAGAAGTTGTAAATAGCCTAAACATCCATGTGATTGAAATGGTTATATAAATTCTACTTAATCCTTACAACACAATACTGTTTGGTCATTACAGATATATTATATACGAATATTATAGATAATGCAGAAGTGTTCACAGTGTGTTTTAATGAAGAAAATGAAGACTACTGCACAGTATTTCTTACATATTTTTTAAGTTATAAAGCAGACATGAATGGAAATGAGACCAGAGAGAAATCTGTCAAAGTATTAATCAAGTAATTTTCTCAAGGTGGGGAGGATATTGGTTACTTATTATTTTCTTTGTCAATGTCTTTCTGTTTTTAAGAAGACCTATAATAAACATTTTACTTTTGCAATTAGACAAAACACAGTAAGTCTTTTATAAATTTAATTTGAGAAAAAAATTCCCAAGCCTATTTTAATCTAAGAGAAAAGCAGTGCAATTTAGGAACAGAAACTATAGCTAAGACCTACCTCAGTGCAGACTCCATTGGCTGGAGGAGGGCTGATTCAGGAATGCTGCCTCCTCAGCTCAGATGCTCCAGTATAAAGAGAAGCTGAAGGAGAGGGGGAAGTCAACACTGGCCACGCAGAGCTTCCCCTATAATCAGCTGCCATTTTAGCAAGCAGCTTCTCTGCCTCAGGCCTAAATTCTTCTGCAGTTGCTTTAATCCATGGCTACCATTTCCCTGGATGCCTTAGGGGAGTTCGTTAGGCAGTGTTTCCCAAGTGTAGGGTACACAGCTCTGGTGCTATGGAAGATTTTAGCTGATACCTGGGCATGGTATTAAATAATGTTGAATCACGCAGTGTGAGAGTTAGTCTCTGTATTAGTTTCTTATTGCTCCTGTAACAAATGACCACAAACCTAGCGGCTTATCATCTCCTGCATGTATTCCCTTATGGTTCTGAGGGTTGAAAGGGCTGCACTCTTTCTGGAGACATTGGGGGAGAATCTGCTTCCTTGCCTTTTCCAGCTGCTAGAGGCTGCCCGCATTCCTTGGCTGCTAGTGCTTCACCTCTGCTTCTGGTTGTTTCATTGTCATCTTTCTCTTTTTGACTTTGACCTTCTTGCCTGCCTCTTATGAAAACCCTTGTGATTATGTTGGCTTCACCCAGATAACCCAGAATAAACACCCCAGCTTAAGTTTCTTAATTTAACCACATCTGCAAAGTCTCTCTTGCCACATCAGGTAACATTTTCACAAGTTACTGGTATTAGGACATGAATCTCTTTGGGGAGGGGACACTATTCATCTTAGCACAGTCTCCCTATCAATTTTTTTTCAATGTTTTGAGTGTATCAAGGAGAAAGTCTAACTCTGCTGTATGTCTTTGTTTCTAGCACATGCTAATCTCTCTTGGAAACAGAAAGCACGTAGTTAACAAAAAGAAGGCAGCTCTGAAACTCAAGTTTCCTGACTAGTCATCTATTTTATTATCAATTATCTCCTTTTTATTGTTATGTTTATGGTTATCTTCAAATTATGGAAAATAATTCTTTTTCCTCGCATTTACAGTGGCTATAGAAAGTTTCTTTTAAAAAGATACTTAATTAAAGAGGTGAATTGATTTTGAGACTTTTAAATAAGCAGTATTAAAGGTGGCATACAGATATGGCAAACATTGGGGATGAGGGATGTGAATGACTAAAGTTTGGGAAATATTGCCTTCATAGGACACCATTCTACTTAAAATTAGGAAAGCATCAAGATGTCCAGGAATAACTCTGCCCCTGGCTTAGCTATGCATGAGGCCTCCCTTGATGAGGGGACACATTTACTTTCTGTTTCTTTTGACTGTTGGTTCTGTAGATGGTAGAGGATGAGCCAGCAAGACAAGAAGAAATACCAACTTTCTCATTCATGAAAAATGCAAATCACCAATGGAAAATCTGTGGGGTACCATGTATTAGACATTGGATAAGTGCAAACCTCCTTGCAAGTCTTGCTGAGGGGTAAATTCCCTGCATGCAGGTGGTCTCACTCTGATGAATGGCTACAAATCAGGGCAATGTAAGGTAGGAAAGGGCCTGGTCCATCAGAAAAGGAGCAATAAAGAGCTACAGAGTTCAACCAGGGACATGACCCTTTCAGCCTGAAGGTAGAGATTTGATGCCTTTGATGCCATCCTCTGTACTAGGAAGGTTTTCTGAGTACCTTGCCAGACTTGTTCATAATGTGCTGATAAGAAACTAGAGTTTAGGGGGATAGTATAGCTCAGTGGTAGAGCACATGCTTAGCATACACAAAGTCCTGGGTTCAATCCCCAGTACTTCCAGTAAAAAATAAAATAAGAAATTAATTAAAAAACACATAAAGAAACCTAGATTCCTCCCCCAACAAACAAACAAATAAATTTTAAGAAAAGAAACGAGTTTAATTTTCTCTCTGTTAAAATTATAAGATTTCTTAGATTCTATAATTCTAAGATCTTCTGTTAATAAAAGATTTTAAAAGGTTTTTCTGTTCCTTTTATGTAATCTGCCTAACAATCAAAGATTCTACGTCTTATTAAATATTTCCTGTTCTTGATACTGTCTTTATCGATTGATTACTTAGAAAACTACATCTTTTCAATATGAGGAGAGGTAGGGTTTCTTACAACTTGTAATTTTTTGTATTGGCTTTTCAAATCTTAAATAACTGGAAATACAGGGATGCGTTACACCAATGCCCCCAAAAGATTCATTTAAAGAAGCTACTTATTATTAAAATTTTTTTAATTTGCATTTTCCTAGTTGTCCATCATAGACATGTATTATTTTTATAGTATGAATAGTAGTTTCATTATAACATATAAACATATCAATAAAAAATGTTAAAAAAAAAACCCATATAAACATAAGCAGTTTCCACATATTCTTGTGACAAGTATTGTAGAGTATGTAGTTAGTAGTTTTTCCTTTGCTCCACCCCAGTGCTGACTTATTGGCTTCTGTTTTCGACATGCAGGGCCTTTCCATCCCAAACTGTTGATGGCAGTCTGGGACCAGGTGTTTATTACCTATAGCAGAGCTTCCAGGGATCTCTTCTTGGAAGAGGGGGAAATGATGAGGTATGGAAGATATATATTTTTTTTATGTATTAATTTTGGTGAAACTTATCAAGGGAACATAACATTCCAAATAAATTAATTTTCTCAGCTCACTTGACTGGTTTGCTTAGGAAAGTAATTGACAGACAAATTAAAAGACAAACAAAGGTAGGCAGTACAGACAAAACTTATTGTGGGATAGGTGGTGATGCTGATATGATTTTTGTTTGTTTTATTTTAAAAGTGGTGGAGGTTTTGATGGGACTAAAGCCCCGTCGCACTTTGCCGTTGGCTATACCTCATTACCTATTAAGAATACCAGCGATCTGTTCTCACTCTACTCCAAAGCACTTAAGTCAAATTAGAACTCTGAAATGTTTTGAGAACCACATCAATGCTTTATAATCTCTAGATGTCAGATTCAGATATGAGTGAAGGATTGTGTAGTAAGCCAATGGAAGCTTCTGGAGAAACTGACATTTCCCCTTAGGGCAATATACACGTTAGAGATGGTGTCAGCACAGAATTCAGCTTTGGGTGAAACTAGCAATTAATTCAAATGAACTAATTTGAATTGAATGCTTTCTATTTTCAAGTCCCTTTGTTAAAAGTGCTGAGAAGTTTAAGAGGTAAAGCTAAAACTTGGAAACAACCCAGAAGTCCTTCAGTGGGTGAATGGTTAAATAAATGGTGGTGGATCCACCCAATAGGATAATACTGTGCACTAAAAAGGAGCAAACTTATACATATTAACAGTTTGAATGGATCTCAAATGCATTTGCTGAGAGAAAAAGTCAACATCGAAAGGTCACATACTGCATGATTCCATGTACACAACATTACAGAGATGGGAAACAGATTAGTGTTTGCCAGGGGTTAGGTTCAAGAAGGTATACAGTTGACACACAACACTGTTCAAGTTTAAGGTGTACAATGTGATGATTTGATATGCCTATTGTCAGCCGAGGGAGGCTGACGTGGGGTTCTAGGAGGTGAGCGCCCAAATGAAAAAATTCACGAGGAGTTGCCATACTGCTGGACAGACTTCAGCCAGAGACACCATGGGGTTAACAACACTTTATTGCCATAGGGAGGTGCGCGCCTATGATGCACCTGTCCTGATTTTATCTGTTTTCTGTCAGCACATGCGCAGTCTGAGTTTCTTTGTTCATTAGGCTTACAGAATATCTCTAGCACATGTGAACTTCTATTTTCTTTGTTCTAAATCTTATATAATTGATGCATGCATGGAGCAGTTATTTACTGCATACTACAAACATGCTCTGTAGCCGTGGACTTGGGTCCCACAGCCTTAACTTCTCTCAAGGCCAGCTCACACCTATATATTGTGAAATATTTACCACAGATAAGGTTAGCCAACATATCCTTTACCTCACATAATTACCATTTTGTTATTAAAGTGAGAACATTAAAGCTCTACTCTCATATGAACTTTCAAATTCACAATACAGTGTTGTTAACTGTGGTCACCATGCTGTACATTAGATTCTCAGAACCTATTCATCTTATAACTGAAAGTTTGTACCCTTGATCAGGAATCTCCCCATTCCTGCCACCTATCAGCCCCTGGCAACCACCATTCTATGAGTTTGATGTTTTTAGATTTCACATTTAAGTGAGATCACACAGTATTTGTCTTTCTCTAGCTGACTTATTTCACTTAGTATAGTGTCCTCGAGGTCCATCCATGTTGTCACAAAAGGCAAGGTTTCCATTTTTAATGGCTGAATATTATTTCATTGTGTGTATATATATCTCACATTTCCATTACCTAAGTGTCACATTTGACAGATACGTTGTTTTTATGTCTTGGCTATTGCAAATATTGCTGCAATGAACATGGGTGTGCAGGTATCTCTTTGAGATAGTGATTTCATTTCCTTTGGTTATTTACCAGGAAGTAGGATTGGCTGGATCATATGGTACTTCTATCTGCTCATCTCAGTTTGATGGTTAGAGTATGCAAAAAAATTAAAAAAAAATTAAATACCCCATTTTCGCATCTCCTGCCTTAATTTTCCAAGTAACTTTGGTCTAGCGTAATGACTGTCATGATATTCCATTGTCATTTATATGCCAATTGAGCCCATTTATACAAGTATACGCTGTAGGGTGAGTTTGGGGATGTCAGATTTCTTGGGTTAAAACCATGACTTCTTCACTTGTACAAACTTAGGCAAATTGGTTCTTATGTCTCAGTTTTCTGTGTCTCAGTTTTTTCACCTATAAAATGAAGATGACCCTATACTATCTCATAGTGCTATAAGTTTTAAATGGGATATTTAAGTTAGAACTCTTAGCCAAGAATAAGCAATCACTCTGATCTATAATAGTCAATATACTTGCTACCATATGCAAAGCTAAAGAATCAAATATATAAAAAGTAGTCATATTGGTAAGAGTGTGGCATTCTTATCTTCTCTACTTCTTAGCTTACTGATTTAAAGTAGAAAAGCTTAGAGTTTTAAAAAATATTCTTATTGAAATATAACACATTAAGAGGAAACAAATGCACACATTATAAATATATAGCTTAATAATTTTTTTATTGTGGTGAGAACATTTAACATGGGATTTACCCTCTTAACAGGTTTTTAAAGTGTACAGTATTCTTATCTATAGGCACAGTGTTGTGCAGCAGATCTCCAGATTTACTCATCTCCCATAACTGAAACTTTATACCTGTGATTAGTAAACACGTTGTCCCCTACCTCCGGCTCCTGGCAATCAACATTCTGGTCTCAGCATCTATGAGTGTGACTATTTTAGATACCTCATGTATGTAGGATCATTCAGTATTTGTCCTTCTGTGACTGGCTTGTTTCACTTAGCATAATGTCCTCATGTTCCATCCATGTTATTGAATATAGCATGATTTCCTTCTTTTTGAAAGCTGAGTAATATTCCATTTGATACATATATTTATATATGTATATTAAAATATATTAAATATTTAAGCATTATATAAATATATTTGACACATATACTTATATCACATTTTTTTATCCATTCATCTGTCTATGGACATTAGGTTGCTTCCCTACAGTGGCCATTTTGAATAGTGCTGCAACAAACATGGGCGTGCTGTTACCTCTTTGATACCCTGATTTCAATTCTGTTGGATAAATACTCGGAAGTGGGATTTCTGGATTATATGATAGTTCTATTTTTAACTTTTTGAGGAAACTCTGTACTAGTACTAGTTTCCATATAGACTGCACCATTCCATATTCCCATTAACACTGTACAAGGATTCCAATTTCTCCACTTCTTTGTCAACACTAGTTGTCTTTTGTTTTAACAATAACAGCCACCCTAACAGGCGTGACTTCTAACTGAAGACTGTCAGAGGTGGGAGTTCATGTCACCTAGCAGAGTTATAAATATTTTCATCCAAAATTAAAATTCTACATGCTCTTTGAAACAGTAATTCTGGTTCAAAGATATTTATTCTGTAGGTATAAATGATATTTGTATAAAGTCTAAAATGATATTTGTGCCATATTCTCTACAGCACTGAGTGTAATTACAAAAATTCCTAATTCATCTTCATCTCTGTAATGATGCGTTTCCACATAACCTTTAATACTACTCCGTATGAGCTGATGGGGAATGATCTCCAAGATAGATTAAGTGACCAAAGCAAGATGTGGAAAGGTATGTATAGTATGGCACATACAGGAGACAAACTAAATGGGTATCTATGGACCCATTTGAATATGCATGGTGTAATCTTTACCAGAGTACACAAAAATACTGGTAAGAATTAATCATTTTTGAAGGCAAGACTGTCTGACAAGTAGTTGGGAGAAAAAAGGAGACTTCCATTTCATTACATTCCCTATTTTTATCTTTTGGACTTTGTGCCTGTGTGTGGTAGAGTGAATTGTGTCCCCCAGTTCTGCACTTCTGTATAACAACAGCATTATATGTCCGCAATCTTTGCCATGTGGTTTGCAGCCTCCCACTGTAGGTGAAGCTGACTATTCCGCCCCACTGAGGTCAGGCTTGGTCATGTGATCTGAATTAGCCAAAGGCATGTGAACAAGCAGAAGTTCCACTCTGCGGGCGCCACCTAGCTGGGCCCCTTGTGCTGGTGGGACCTGTCCTATGAAGGACATAACCCTGAGAGCTGCTAGTTCCAGAATGAAGAGAAGATGTGGAGAAGATCTGGACCCAACCTGCAGCTTTGAGCCACACGCAGGTGATCCCAGCTGAAAGCAGAACCACTCCAGACAAACTGCAGACTTGTGAGCATAAAAAAATAAATGTTGTAAGCCACTGAGTTGTTCACGATTGTTTATTACACAGCATTGTCATAGCAGGAGTCAAATAAGACACATTCGTAGGGGCTCGCTTAACCTACAATTAACTAGATTCCTATATTAACCAATGTCCTCTTTCCTCTCTGTAAACGTATTAGCTGATGTTTAATGCCTCTTAAACATCCATAACTAGTAGCCATATCCTTCTACTCCTTCCAGCTAAATCATGTGCTTACTAAGAATTAGATATTTGTTCTCAGAGTTAGCTATGCCTGTTCTATTTGTTGTATCAATTAAATTATTGAATTTTGATTAATTTATTTAAATGTGGCTAAAAAAGAATGTATTACCTGTATGAAAACTACCTTGTAATCTTTGAAAGAGCTCAATAAAAGTCATGAAAAACTGTAGTAACATTAGTCAGATCTTGATAAATAAATATTATAAAAATATAAAAGGACTTGCACTTAAAATTGCTTCCCAAGTTTTTAAATTGTCATCCCTTTTAAAGACACTAAAACTAAAAGTTAAAAATGATCAATTATGGATTCTTTAATGAGGAATAATTATGTGGTGTTCAATACCCAAAGACCTTGGTCCTATACACAAATATTCCTGAGATGACTTATATTTACCTGTTTTAAATTAACCAGTTGAAGGTATGTATGTGTGTTCTTTATTTATGATTCCTTGAGGATCATCAACAGTTTCCCATTAATTACATCTTCATAGAAGGTAAAGGACTTTTCCAAGTTCACATCATGCAGGAATGTGGATGTGACACTAAAACTTCATGCTACTCTTGGAACTCTATAATAAATCCTAGAGTCAATGTCTAGTCATTTAGTGACTGAAATAGAGCAAGACTTTGGAAATTGCTCGTGACTTTCTCGCTGGTTCTAAAAGTAGGTTTTCTGGAAGCTGCTTTAAATGTTACAGGGTACAAATGCAGTAATATAAATTCCACTTTGATAATGAGGCATAATGGCTGTTTAGTTTATCTTCAGAGCAAAACAAGTGAAGAATGTTCTTCCGCGTGTTATGGCTGAAGACTGCTGCTGACTGTCAAGCTCTAGTACACTACTTTCAGAAAGCTTTATTAATTTAACCTTCTTTTAAAGGCAATGACCTATTGTGAATAATTTTAATAACTAGAAATTGAGCTTATCCTAGTCATTTCCAATTTTCCCTTTTTTTCTTCCTTAGCTTGAAATAGTAAAACAAACTCCTGGAATGCTTAAATTTGGTTAGTTTTCCATTCTGCTATCTTTTTTCATGCTTGGAGCGGGCTTATTTCCTGGCTTGTTTATAGATGACTGTGTGACTACGGCTGTGATTGTGATTTCAAGAAAGCCACCAGATGCCAGCCACCTGAAATACATACCCAAACGGCTGCCTTGACGAGGCCTTTCTCGCGAAGTCAGCACTCCTATGCTTACATTCAATCCTTTGAAAAAGGGGATGCGGAGAGGGTATCCTTTGTATGAAGCCACTGTATATGTTTGAAATAGGAAAGAGAAAGTCCTCTTTTAACCCCTCTCCCAAGAGGACAATTAGCAGAGAAGAGTTTACTAGGCCTTCTTATTTGAAAAAGAGGACCTAGCCCTGACTGCGGGGAAGAGATGCTGGGATTTCAGGTGTGGCCATTTCGCAGAGAAGGAGCAGCACAGTTGAAACAACTCCTAGCTGGGATGCTGTCACGAGGGAATGCCTTAGAGGCGGCAGCAGGTGAGGGATGCTGGAGGAGACCTCACTGCTGGTTAGTATTTTTCCCCAAGCCTCTTGTGGGCTTGCAAGCAACTTTTAACTACGAAGTAGGTGCACTGCAGTCAGGGATACAACTTCAACAGATCTATGATTTTACTGTACACCCGTTGAGCAGCATCGAGGCCCCATATGAAATCAAAGTGGTTCCAATCTGGCAACAGGTCGAAGTAACGGAGATTCCTGATTTGGGGCAGTATCCAAGCCACATCCTTGAGTGTTACAAGGACATCGTTTCCACCAGCCCAAATAGCAGTAGGCACTTTCATGGCAGTCAGGTGATACAGTGGCGGACGACTCTAGGGAAGAGAGAGAGAGGGCATTCATGAGAGGAAGCTCCTCAGAGCAACAGCTGACTTCAAGTAAGTAGAGGCTGCAAAATGAATATTTACTATGATCACGGGAAGAACGCACTTCAGGGAGTTTGAAGGAACAAGGCAAGACAGCTAAATAAATATTTGTCTACAAATAAACATCTGTAGATAAATGCTATACAACATTCTCCAAATACAATGGAAGTGAAGACAAAGAGGAAATTATTTTCAACGAGGGCTTCATACAATGTGTTCATTAGAAAATAATGAAAGAAAACAGAAGTGTGTAAAATCCCGTATGAGAGCTTCCCTCACTCTTTCGTGTCCATCCACTTCACTTTTCCTTTTCCCTCTCTTTGAAAGTTATCACTTTAACATTTGTTGTTTATTTTTTTTATTTTTCCTAAGCATTTGCAAATATATGCATTTGTGGATATACATTGTCTGAGGAATTGGAGAAAACTTTTGCTGTTAATAAAAAGTTTCTATATCTGGATTCTGGTGTGGTCATATGAATGAAAATACTTGTCAAAACTCATCAAGTTGTCAGTCAGTGAATTTTATTGTATGCAATCACGTCTTAATCAAGCTGATTAAAAAAATAATAAAAATATACATAGCCCTCATTGCTGTTGTAAGGGCTATTAGAATCACGTCTCTAACAATGTCAACCCATTGATGAAAAGTTGACTGGTCTGACTGACTGATTTAATGTCCAGAAACAACTTGATCTATGTTTGCACTAATAGCCTTAAATACATCAGTCTGAGAAAACATTCTAACGAAAATTTTAATGTGTTCAGTTCATTTTGAGAAGCCCAGACCTTGACTTAGAGAAAAGAAATGGTAGCAACAGGATTGATTAAAAGTACAGGAGGGCTAAATGAGTGTAAATTTTGGTGTGTAAAGTTAGAGGAAAAAAGATGCCTTGAGATTCAACTCTTCACGGTACTCAACTTTTATGTGAAATCCTTATTCTGCTTTTGGTATCAAGAAGCATGTATTCATTTACTCTGCAGATTTTTATAAAACAATTTTCATTATTATGCAGCCATTAAAAATTATGCTTAAAAAAACCCTCAGGAAGATCGGTTATGTTTTGCTATGACCATGAATTAAAAAAGCAAGATGGAAAGTTGTAGAAAAGCAGACATGCTGAGAATTGGAATAAATGCAACAAAATATTGATGCGTCTAGTTATCTCCGGATAGAGGGATTATAAACAATTTAATTTCCTTAGTATATGCTTCTTTTATTTCTAGACTTTCTGAAATGAATATATATTAAAATTAGACTTTTTTTTTTAAAGCTCTATCTACCAGTATGAATGCCATCAATTGCCAGGTAGGATTTTTTTCACTCTCAAATAATTTATCATTATCCTTTTCCAAAAGCATCCTTCTGGGGTCATTGTGAGTAGCTCACCTGATTGTAGTGATGCATGTTCTCAGCTTCACTTCCCCAGTCATAAGCTCTGAATTCATCAGATCGGTAAAGCTGAATTAAATGTTTTATAGAAAAATAACATTCAGAGTAAGAATCACAATTGTTAGCAGCTAATCTTAGAAAAACTCTGTGTATTTGGAAGAAAATAAGGCTTCTGGATCACCAGAAGGATATAAATACATTTATACAAGTACGAAAAACAAAGTCAACAGAAAGGGAACCAATGATCTCCTTGGTTTGAAGGGAAAAAACCAAGACTCATTAGGGAGAAGACGAATCGCAGGTCTTTCCCTCTCTGGGGAAGGCTCAGGTCTCCTGAGCCTTTCCCAGTTTACTTTTTGCTTCAGTTCAGGGCCTATTTTACAAGCTCTGATTTCAGACAGTGTTCATTTATGTCACCTACTTGGTCTGCACCACACCTTGTCCTTTCTCTTAAAATCCAGGGAAATCAAATCATAAAGATGGTGACAAGGTCAAGATGGAAGCCAGCTGCTAAGCTTCTTAGAATAGGTGTGCTAACTCTGTCCTTTCATGTAGAAGGACTGGAATGGTTTTCCATGACAAAAACTCTACCTGTTTTATGTGCAGGATGTTCTGTACTGATGATCCTGTGGGAGCATGGGACAAATACACGTCCATTCGGCTCTGAAGGAAAACAAAACACATGTTACAGCGATAACCACCTAGTGCAAAAATGATGCCTTTCAGAAGCAGAGAACAGTTATGCTAAGAATTGGTACACAAATACTGGGGTTTTGAAAATGACATGGTGAAATCATCTAGATATCAAGAGTTCGTGTCAGACACCTCAATGTGAGTGAATCACAGGCTGACTGGTGGTACAGGCTGCTTGCCAGCAAACTTGTGTCAGCTCTGAAGTTAAGGGACAATTTGCTTATTTTGAAGTAGAAGAAGCAACAATGGACATCATGGGGGCAAAGCAACGAAAAAAGGTGCTCTGTGCAAGTCAGAGGGGTGGCGTGTGTATGTACACAATGTGCACCATCCCAGATCAGTAGATCAGAAATCCTAGAGTTCAGGACCTAACTTTGTTAATGAAAAGCTTTGTGACTTTGAGCAAATTCTTAAACATCTCAGAGTTTCTGTATTTTTATCTATTGAAAGGACATACTAAAAACCATACTCCCAATTTGCTGAGCTCTTGTAAGGATAAAATAAAATAGTGCAAAAGAAAAGCTAAAACCAATCACTTTCATATGCATGGTACTTCAATCTCTGTAAACATCATAGAGATGAAAATTATAGAGATATAATACTAACAATAATTCTATGTCTTAGAATGTAATGGGACTAATCAAAGAAACTATTAAAAATATTTACTTTTGAATAAACAGGATTTGAGCAATTGTTCCTCAAGGTTTTCAATTTAGCCTCTTAAAGAATAGGGGTAGGTGGGCTGGTGGAAAAAAGCTATTTGGGGACTAGCTTCACTGTAACGGTATCACTGGCTGCCATTCGGAATACGACAGGGGTGACTATTCAACCACACTGATCTGCACGTGTGAACTCCTACTCCTCCTTGAATTCTCAAAAACAGGAAACAAAGAGTTGATGAAACAGGACTTCTGTTTCTTTACAGGAAAGGGATTATGTCTCCATTCCATTGTCTTGCTTTTTTCCGAGTTAAGTGATGAGTTTTATTTGAGGCTAAAGTCACCCAACAGGTGAATGTACATTTGGAATAAATTTAAGGCTTGTATACGCTTCTCTTCTTTTCTAGGATTTTTGTTAATGCACTGTATCGTAAAATCCAGTTGACTGTGGTAAGTGGTGGCTGACTGTGAACTTGTGAAACCACTATTGTAGAATACCCATTTTCCTAAATTTGACCAGGGATGCAAGGATAAAGCTGCATATTCCTTTCCCAAATCTTGACATTCATAGTCCATTGGATACCTGATCTTCTATGCATAGCAAATCTCCACCTTTAAGGGTTTAGATGAACATATTAATTTATGCAGTGTAACAGATACATCTATACGAATCATAAGAAAGCTAGAATTTTTAAAAGCATTAAAAGATCCCATAGTCTATACATACCATATTCATATTTTTCTTGTTGAATCCAGCCCATAAGGACATAATTTCACTACATATCACCCATAATATTTTATTGTTGCAGATTTTGATAGAAGGTGACTTCCCTGTATTATCTTCTAAAAGGATACCTTTGGTACCAAAAAACCTCTGCAAAAATTTAAAAAAAAATTATCCTTTCAAGAACCATTTTCAGACTTCTTGACATTCCATTTATCCCAGGAATGAGGATTCTTGGGGAGCTATTTGTATTTGTATATTTATTTGTTGCTCTGGTCAAGGAGACCAAGTCATTTAGGAAAAGTAACTATTTATGAATCCATCTTCACGCAAGGAAGATCATCAGACATAATTTCCAAGGAGATTGCAGTAAGAACTCTCAACCCCAAATTAGCTAATTTCTCCATGGTGAAGCTCCCTTGTATTTTGTCCAATCAGTGATTGCCTGTATTTCTCATTAATTGGCAAGAAGGGTAGAACAGTTTCTCCTTAAGGTCAAATACTGCCTTGAATGGAAAGGAAAAGCAGGGTTTTTCCCCTGCTATCCATGTCCACATCACCTTTCCAGCAGTGTTCCAGATTAGCCAGCTTTAATGCTGAAAAGTAGAAGATGGTGCATCGAAGGAAGGGTGCCACTGGACAAAAAAAAATTGACATCATGGGAGGCAGCATGGTTAAAAGTTCTATGCTTGGAAAACAAGTTTCAATGGGGCTCTCTGATGGAGGAAGAGCACTTCTGGGGGTGACAGATACTATGAAATGGTGGGTGGGCCAGAGAATGAGATGTAAAATGGCAGGAAATTTGACATTAAGGGATATGAAACTGAGAAAAGCCAGGGACAATATTTGCCTCAGACCTGACCTGTTTAGGCAAAGCAATACACATTCAAAACTGTGTATTTAGAGATAGATGTGTCTATCTCTGAACTTAATTTAACTAATTTGTCTACCCGATTCTGCCCAAATGTAAAAAACATCCCAAACTAACTGATGTCATCACACTTTGAACAGAACCATCAATCACACAAAAGGGAAGTTCCATCATTTTAACTTACAGTAAACAATACAGTAAAACTACCATCACACCAATCATTTGGCCTCATGAATGCTGTTCCTTGTGTTAGCTCATAAATCCTTTTTTTTTTCCATTCCCACCTCTCCACCTCAGGCTAGGACCTCATCTTATATATGAGTTACTGTGAGACCCTAATTGGTCTCCTGGTCTTCATTCTGGACCAAATTTATTTTATTCTTCACCCCCAAATTTAAGGGGCAACCTTGGTAAAATACTATGTTCTTTGTGGCAATGACCTTTTTAGAGAAATAAAAAGCAAACAGAAAAAAACTTTTGATGACTAAAATTCCAAATTCATGACTCACCATTGTACTACTTTTCCAACACTTGGAAAATAACCAATAAGTATTTGAATGAATAATTGAGCTGTAAGACATTTAGGCTTTGGAGTCTTAGCTTGAGTTAGTTAGAGTAAGCTCCCACATGGGAAGGGGCATGTTCTTCAGGCTTATCTAACATCGAAGTCAGGGACATCAGTGATCACATGTAACTTGAAAAATGTCTTCCATTTGGGCACTGTGAATTCGTTAACATGTCCAGTGGAATAAGAATGGAAGAAGAAAACTTGCGAGTCGACCTTAACCCGACATAGCACTCAGCTTGGCTAGAAATTCTGACTGATACCCAGGTCTGTTAATGACTGAGTATCGGAAACTGTACCGGGACTTGTAGACCCTGTGGCATGGAAAACACACACAGGGACACACCCACATCCAAGCACATGATCCCGGAGTCTGGTTTTTACAGATTTCATCTAAAAGTCCTACTTTTACTTCATAATAGATTTAAAAACAGTAAGGATCTATCAATCATCCAAAAGGAGATCCTCATATACATTTTGGCAAAAGGAAGAGCCTACCTTGATCGCGGAATTTGGAAGTAGGAGAGCACTGGTGAAAATGCCTGTGGGATATCTGAATGAGTACACAGGACCCAGGGCAAAATTCATTTTGATTCTTTGTGCCAGTTCAGGCATCGTGGCAAAGGCTACAAACCCTGAGAGAACAGGAGACAAGAAAATCTTGTAAAAGTTAGAAATACTTAGGTAATGCTCCTATTGACCAAAGTGGGCTCTGCTTTGTCATTTTTACCCTTCTACTGCAATGATCTTGGGGGTGAATTGGGAAATTCTTCTGAGTGATTCTGCAAAGATAACCTGCCTTCAGTCCTCTCTGCTCTCAAGTCTCCATTTTTCTCTTATTCTGGAAAATTTAACTTGGTTGGGGAAAGTGAGGGATAAGTTGCTGCCACACAAATCAGGGACACCGTCACTTCCCAAGCTTGGGGGAAGTGTTGGCAGTGGCATCACTTTACCCCCAACTCTGAGATGCCAGAATGAGTCATAGAGCCTCAAGAAGTAAATAATCAGTTCAAGGAAGTGAATCAATTAGCTCTTTCTGCAGTATCATCTAGTAACTTCACAGTTTTTCTTTCTCACAAGGGAACGAGATTTCATGGCTCCCAGTGCTTCAATGGATATTAGTAAACCTCCAAAATCTTCCATGCTTCCAAAAGGGGAGGGGCTTTCCCTCGGTCCACCATGCTTCCAGGAAGGACCAGGTGTCTCCATGTGCTCTGATCTTTCAGTAATAGCACTGCACTCATCTCTAGCACTAGAGGAGATCAGCCTCACACAGGAAAGGCTATGTGGAGGGTCTATGTGTTTTGGTTTCCAGAAGTGCCTTCCTGGGCCCCCTCCACTCTGTGTGTGTGTGTGTGTGTGTGTGTGTGTGTGTGTGTGTGTGTAGCTGTAGCACAGGCATTGTTTTCTGAATATTTTGTTGAAATATTGAAACTGTCTTAGCCAGAAAAAGAACTGATTTTGTATCAAATTGGCTGAGTAGTTGATACAAAGACTGAACCAGGCAGAATAGTTTTCCCTGGAAGATGTCTAGAAATGTGTCGATGTGAGGTTTTTGGTCACACTGACTGGGGTGGCCTCTTGTTATTTAGTGGGTTTGGGCCTGGCTTGCTCAATGTCCTACAAAGAGCGAGTCCTTCCACGTAAAATTTTCTCTGCTCAAAATGCAAATAATGCTCACTGAAAAATGCCCTAAATGCAACACAGAGCCCTGGTGATAGAATTTACTGTCTTCTTTGCCAATCAGATATAAGAGCATATCTAAGTCCTACCTACTTTTCTGGGCCCCACTCAAGCCATCCGTCTCCACAGAGTCTCTCCATCGTGCCCAAGCATCCCACTGGCCAAGTCCGAATGACCTGGTTTGAATCTGTGTGTTAAGAGACCTGGAATGATCAACTTAATTTCTTTGGACTTCTGTTTCCTCTTCTATGAGATAGAAATAATACTCGTAGGATTGTCCTGAAGCTTATAGAGAGATACTGTAAGAAAGGTCCTAAACAAAGGGCCCTCTACATAGTAAATGTTCCTAGGTGTTAGCAATTACAGTATAATCATTTTCCTGTTGGTGGTAGTTTTTTGGGGGAAGTGGGGTCTTCTTATTAGGACTTCGATACTCTTTTAGTATTTTAGCTGTGATGCTCACTGCCTAGTCTAAACTCATAGGCTAGCTATCAATATAAAGCACTGATAAATACCATATTTGCTCTTGATGATAATGAGATACTGTAATAATGACTACTGTGAGAGTGAGACTACTGTAAGAATATTTATTTTCTCTTGCCCAGTTTCAACCCAAATGAAATATTGCATTTTCACATAACCCAATCTCTTTAAAATTGGAAACTTTGGTGGAAGATTACTAACAAATTTATATTATTAATAGTATGGGTTCTTTTAAGTTTTTATTTGGAGCTAGATTATTGATTTCTTTTTAAGAAACCTAGAAAGCGATTAAGAAGTACATATTCAAAGTACATTTCTTGGACTTTTAAAAAATGTTCTGCATCATGCTTACATTTCATGGCTACTCCATAAATATTAAATCATAAATTAAATGGATAAGCAGCCTGGTTGATTTGTTACAGTAAGCTTTTGTATTCTGATTCACAAACAAAGTGTGACTATGTCTTTTCAATTTGTTCAAATATGAGTATAACCCCCACTTTTGTATTTTTCAAAACCCCGTGTGGGTTATGAGGAAGGTATGACTTGATGTATATTTAACATTCTTCCAGGATATTTCATGACATTTGGCTCTAGTTTTGCAGCTCGGAGGACATCTAGAGACTTACTCTTTGAAAATACTTCTTTGGATTTGGGGCACGTGTTATACCTGGGAAATTACATCACCATTACAAATGTGCTGCTGTGACCAGAAATGGAGAAAGATTTGTCCTACATACTCACAGTCTCCAGAATTCAGGTTCACAGCCACTTGGGGCACTAGGGTTATGTGCCCAGCATAGGACAGAGAGGTAAGAACACTGTTAATGTAAAACAGTTACTCTGTCCCATTTTAAAGGTGAACTCTTGATGGCTCTGACCTTTGTAACATGTTGACCCTTGGAGACTTACCTATTGTAGTGCCAAGTGAATGTCCAATGAAATACAACTTCTCCTGACCAGTTTTATTTACAATGAAGTCTATTATTCCTGGGAGATCATATTTGGCCATTTCATCAAAGCTGCAAAATAAAACAGAGCCTTATAGATACTCCCAGCTAAGTTCAAAATTCAGAACACCTGCTCTCTTGTTTTTCACACACAAAATTCTGTGCTGTCCACTTCCTTGGTTTACATTCCATTATTTATCCAGTCACACGTAGGTTATTGCAGCTTTGACTTGCTGCATTTATACGTGTTACTTTCTTATAACAGGAATGGTTTCAAGACTTGTGTGTACTATGCCATTTGAAGTTCAGTCTTGTCATCCCTCCTCTTCATTTCCCTCCCTTTTGTTTCTTTTGCTGCCCTTTCCCCACTTGGTTTGCATGCCTCTACTTCAGCCCCCCCCCCCCGGGAACTTCAAGACTTTAGGGCCACTTAATACCTAGCTTTGGAAACAGAATGGGTTGTAAATAGTGATGCTACCATGTACTAGCTGAGTAACTTAAGTCCTCTGAGCTTAAGTTTCCTCATCTGTGAAGTGGACACAATAGGGCTGTATAGCAGGTCTGCTTGTAGTAAAGGAATTGCATAGTATTAAAGGAACGACTCTGGCTGCTGTTAGGCACTCAACTCAATCAGATGTTGCTATTATTAACATTTCTGTCCATATAGAGATAAATTCAATATATACCAAATCCTATAGTACCAGTTCAGCCAGCATTAATGCAAGAGAATAAAAATGACCTAAATAACATATAGTTGGGTGAGGTACCCCATGAGCCAGAGGCCTGTTTATTAAAAGCATACAAGAGGAAATTGAGATTGGTACTTCCAAGCATAAGAGAATGGTCGTGATGCCTTACAGTAAATGAGTGCCAAGCTCTCAGCAAAGGACTGATGACACAAAATCTGTCCTGATGCTTGCCCCTGGCCAAAGTTCTGACCCTAACACTTTAGTCTATTCTTCCTTTCCTCTCAAGTCAGTAGGTACTGACTATTTCATTAATACGGTTCTGTTCTACAGCAGGCTTGCAAACCAACCAGGAGCTTCAGTGTGAGAAAGGATGTCTGCTGCAGGCATCAGCCTGTCCTCAGGTGACAGCAGGAAACACTTTCACAAAAAGAAGCGGTCAGCATATCAAAAGATTTTTTTCTAATGCCCCTTAAAGAGGTTTGAAAGATCTCACGTTAGAGTTTTCATGGAAAATGGTATTCTATGCATTCTCAACCACAGTTTCTCTCGGTAAAATGTAGTACTGATACACATAATCTTTGCAAAACTGATTGGCTGTCCAAGAGGAAAAACTTATAAGAGCATCACTAGGATGAATATGAGCTTCCCGAGGGTGGAGACTTTTCACAATTGAAGGGCCTAGAACAGTGCATAGACTAGGCACTTAATAAACGTTGGTTGAATGAGTGCCTACATTGGTCACAGGAATTTCCTAAGCTGTCCCTTGGGACAGACTTTAAAGTATAGTATTGGATAAAATTGTATGTTAAAATGATCGTGTTGAAATGATACAATTTGCTTGTGGGAGAATCAGTGAAAATCAAAGCTTCTCGCTATTTATCTCCTCTGAGATGTTAGAAACTACAAAGGAGCTGTGTGACTTCAGGTATCATACATTATTAACACCATCCACACCATCATATTTAAAGAACTTTTCCTTAAACTACCTTCATGATCTCTCTTAGATACAATTTACCTAAAGGCCCAGAATTCCTCTTCAGTCACTGAGAGTGTTGTGTGTCTCCTTGACCAAGTGTTCCCCCGACTGTTTCCCATCCAGACATCATAACCTGCATCTGCTAGAAGGAATCCAAGGCTGCCATTGGCATAATTCTCCAGCCAGGTAGCACTGTCTGCGAACAGAGCATGCTGCATGTACACAACGGGCCGGGCACCTGGAGGAGGGAAGAAGAGGCAGAGAGAGAAATTTATAATAAATAGAGCATCTCAGGAACGTGACACACACACACACACACACACACATACACACACACACTCCATAAAAGTAAAAACCAAAAACAGCTGACTGATTGACATGCATGGATTTACTTAATTCTTATAATAACCCTACAGAGTAGCTCTGGTTTGAGGATTCTCATTCTATAAACGTGGAGCCTTAAGGTAGTTAAGCAGCTTTCCTAAGGGCTCATCCGGCTTACAAGGTACAAAGCCAGGACCCAAGCCAGGTTCCGTTTCATGCCAAAGCATGTGCTCGTAACGGCTCCACACTACGGATCCACACTTCCGCGTCTCCTGGGCTTGGCTCACCAAGGCACGAAAGTGGTCGTGTTTGACGGAGTCTCAGGGCTCTTTCAGGAGGAAGGGCAGGTGAGCGCAAAGGGACAATGACTAGTTCCTCACCAAGTTTCCAATCAAACCCCCAGCTTCTTCCCACTGAAGACATTTGAAAGCTACAATAATAAAATCAGCTTCACATCCCCCTGCCGACTTTCACATTTCTGAGGGAGAGAGTGTTCAGGGGGATGAGGAGAACCAGGATGGAAGATTCTGTAATTTAATAAGTAAGAGCACAGGGTCTGCGGTCAGGTGGCCTGGGTTTGAATTCTGCTTCTGTCACTTGCTATTTCTGTGACTTCAAGCCTATACATAACCTCTTTTACCTCAGCTTCATCATCTGTAAAAGAGTAACTATTAATAGTAACAACCTCAGCTGCTGGAAGGTTTAACTGATTTAGTTCATGTAAAGCATTTAGAAAGTACAATTAATAAATGGCTTTTAATTCCAGATCTTCCCCAAATCCACCCTCTTTTAAGCAAAGCCTTTCCTGTAAAAATGTTCTCCTTTTATATTTCACCCTCATCTCCACCACTATGTCTGGTATCACCAGATTTAGCAACAAAACCAAACCAAATAAAAAAAAAAAACCAACCAAAAAACCCCCCAAAAAACCCCAAAACAAATACACCAAAAAAGCAAAGATAAACAGAAAGATCCAAAGGATGCCCTTTGTTTTCTCAAAATTTTTTAATTAAATTTAATTTTTTGATTGAAGTATAGTCAGTTTTCAATGTGTCAATTATTTATACAATGGTCTATTACTTTTGGATTTCAGATTAATGAAGAACTTTTCCATATATCTTAAAGTGAGGTTTATGTGAAAAACTTACCTGCTATTTATCTGAAATTCAACTTTAACTGGCCATCTCATATTTTATCTGGTAACTCTACCCATGTCCCACTCCCATTTCTCATTGCAAAACTCCTGCATTCTTTTTTTTTTTAATAAGAACACTTCTTTTAATTATTATTAACTTTTATTTTTGGCTGGGGGAGGTAATTAGGTTTATTTATATTTAGATGAGGTACTGGGCATGTACTCTACTACTTGAGCTATACCTTCCCTCTCAGAACTCCTGACTTCTTAAAGAGAATGTCGAACATGACTTTAGCTGCTTCTGAACGTGGACGGCAGGAGAGATGCTGCAGAGCGATCGTGGTAAATGATTTGCCCCTGAACTTTGGCAGGTATTTTACTTACTCTTCTCCCCATTCCTCAAAGCATTTGCAGTTATATTTCCCCTTTTAAAGAGTATAATTCCTCTGCTTTTGCATGGCTGGTTCCTCATTCTAGAAAGAAGCCTTAGTCACCCCATGCTCTTTCTTTATACAAACTGTCTGTCCCTAAGCTCAAAGCACACGTGAATGTTTAAACTTTCTTTCCCAGAAAAAGTTTCAGAAATGCCACTGTCATTTGATTTTTTTATTCTGCAGAGAGAGGTCTATTAATCCTAGTGCTGGCAGGAGAGACTTCTGAGATACCCCACAGCCTACTTCATCCAACCCAACCAATCTCTTTCCAACACTGAGGAAATCCACTTTCCTGGAATACAGCAATTTTCCACATGAGAAATCAGTGATGAGTTGACAACATGTAGGCTCCACCTTTGCATTTCCGTCTTAATAAGCAAGCCTGGTTGCAGTCAGCGAGATCAGTCTTGCCCTTTGTATTTTCAGGTACTTGCCTGCCTTCAGAGAATTGGAAAAGAGTGAGTCTCCCTGTTAACCATTTAAAGACTAATCCAAAATTCAAAGCAACTTTGGTAAATCAGCCGCTGTCTGAATAAATAGCCAGCACTAAATTCTAGCCATCTGCAGCTCTCCTTCGCAGGAGAGACACATCTCATACCTGTGCTCCCAGAGTCTCTTCGCCCGCGGGGGATTCTGTTGACGCTGAGTATGTACCCGTCTTGAGTGGTGACTTCGTACTCCTCACTGGGGTAGCCGTTATAGGTGATGATTTCACTCTGCCCAGTGAAGACATAAGCATTAACCAAACATCTTCTCTAAGGGTTATCAAAAGGGACTAGAACAAAGTAACTAGTGTGTGCTTATTGGAGTAAATTACCTGAAATCTGTAGCCCCAGGTAACAATAAAATTAATTTACTACATAAAGTCATGATTTAAAAAAAAATGCAGACTATTAGAAAATGTCTGCTATTGGTAAAATTTTGATGAGTGGAGACAATATTAAGCATTGATGAATTCTTCTGACAAAACTGTATTTTCAAATCAATTGTCTTTTGAGACCCCCTCTTGGTTGAAAGGTAAAACCATAGTCCAGTAGAGGGCAGTCATACCCATATACCATCCAGAGGGCTTAAAACAGAAATTCTTAATATTCTTAAGAACAGAAATTCAAAGGAAGAGGTTCATCTATAAAAAATACAATTCTGCTTTATATTAGGAGAAAGTATTAATCAGCCCAAAGAGAAGATCTACCTAGCTTGACTCTTGCAGAAATGTTAAAAATCACCTATATTTTATCTGTTTTCTTATTAGAGATTTTCTGCTATAACAGGAACTTTAATATCTCACAACCCATTCATCTGCTTTATTTGATGTTCTTTGGAATTTTCCATAACTTACGATATTCATCCACACTTCAGGATTTGCTTCTTTTTCCAAATTAAAGAATCCACCAGCATTTAAAGTTCTACAAATCAAGTAGCTTGTTGTTAAAAACAGCCACATCATGGGAACGCCTGACATAAAACATTTAATAATCACAGATTAATTATATGTGTCAAAGTTATTAATGAAATGAAAATAGTTTCCTAATGAAAACTTGACTAACATCCTGAGCAAGCTGAACCAGCATGGAAGGGAGGAAATACAGTGAGCTAACTCCAATCACTAAGGATCTATTTTTTCACATAGAAACTGCCCTGACATAGTCCAGTTCTAAAAATGAAATGAATTTAATCTAGCACAGAGGCTTATTTTATATCTTATTTTTCTAGTTTTTTTGCTTATTTTTAAGTCTTTGCTCACCTGTTAGTTGCCAGAATACCTAAAGATTCAGAGAGCAAGTTTCCATACAATGGCAAAACTGAAAGGGTATTTATCCTCTAGTTTCGCCCAGCCTCCCACAAAACAAAAGCAATGAACAATGAAGCTTCAGCCAACCAAGCTCATGATCAGTTTCTAGTGATGTGATTATTTTTCACCCAAAGGCAGATATTGCACATTTAAGTGTGCAATGTCTCTTCTTTAACACAGCTTAAAAGCATGTCTCTTCAAAGCAGGTCAACATCGTCGCAGTGTTGAGGACTCCTCATAGGAGGGCCCGAGTTTGAAGTCCAGCCTCCCTCACCGTGAACAAGCTTTCTGACCTTGGGCAAGTTATTTAGTAGCTTTGTCTCTTGGTTTTCTTGCTGGTAACATTAGGCCAATGTAACCTGCTTTCTAGAGCTACAGGGAGAATTAAGTGGAGTATCAAGCGCTAAGCACAGTATAAGTTCTTCCACTATTTTTTCTTAATCTGAGAGTGAACAAGAGAGTAATATCAGTAATAACAAATTAATGACAGACTTTTAGAAATTCAGCATTTACTTTTGAACTTAAATAGCTTTTCATACCATTTGCTATCTGACTGAAGATGATTTTACATCTGTAAAGGTCATATAATTTAAAACATTTTTGAAACTAATAATAGCTACAGTCTATCGAGGGCTTAGCTTGTGCCAGGCATTGTTCTAAATGCTTCCCATGTATTATTTAAACCTCAGAGAAGTACCGTGAAGTAGCTACCATTAGTATCCTCATTTGTCTAAGAAATTAACAAAGGCTCAGAGAGTTTGAAGATCTCCCCAAGGCTACAGAGTCAGCAGGTGACAGAACAAGGCAGAAACCCAGGCAGCCGCAGTGCAGAGCCTTCACACCTGACTACCACTCCCAGCCTGCCTCCCGCTCATGGTAAACCTTGATCTTACCTGGTCAGGTGAGCTTCCTCTGCTCCTGAGGGCTCCTTATGGATTAGGAACTTCTGAACTTTTGCATATGACAAAATGAAGAATAAGATACGGTTGCAGTTAGAGGCTAGAGACATGAGAGACAGGAAGCCCATGGAAATAAAGACACCCTGGACTGTGACACACAGACCCACACACCCAGGGCGTCTTCCCGACACTCCAAATGCCACGGTGTGCTTGGAGGTTGGGCAACAGTGGTCTACATGATGCCAAATAACCAGTTTGACTGAATCCTCCATGTTTTCACTGAGTGTCTGTCACTGCTGGGAGGGTTCAGCAACATTTTCAAAGCAGTGAATCAAATGAGGAAGTAGAATGTACTTAGGATTTGAATAGACAAAATCAGAGACAGTAATATTTACCTTCTCAATACCAGAGTTCACTGTGAGGGTCAAATGAAACAATGCTTGTGAAAGTACTGATGAAAACCATATGATGTGCAGGGAAGTGATTGATGGTAACTCAGCTGAGAAGATGAGGCCACCCTGACTCACTTTTGAGGCTAGAAAGAGCTTGGGACTAGCAGTGTAACAAAGGAAACTAAACCCACAAGCCAAAGGGATTTGACCTGCTGTCAACTTTGGCATAGAGATCTGAGAAGAAGGAAGAAAACTTAGCTCTAAGCCCCACCTGAAACACTGGCTAATGGATGCTTAAGTGCCTCAGTCTTCTACTTCACTTTGTAGAACGTAGAGCCCAGGCAGTAACTGAATCTCTTTCACCTCCCAGCAGGAGGAAGGATACGTTGCTACCCAGCATGATATGGTAGATTCAGTTCTATTAATTTGGGCTCATTCTCAAGTTCTTTCAAAACTGAATGTATTCATATGTGTCCAGATCCTAAGAGCTGTTCCACTTGAGCCAATTAAACAACGTGGCATGAAAGGAAGCACTCAGGTTGTTAGAACAGGTGGAAAGATTATGTACCAGTCCATACGCATCCAGTCTTTGATGAAAAACTCAACCATGCTTTGCTTTGAATGACAGTGTGATGACAGAGGTGTGTGGACTTGCCTGGAATCTCCTACGTGTTATGTCTTTAAAAAGAATCTCTTCTAACAAAACTTCAGCGGACTCTGGGGAATTCTAGGAAGCACAATGTTAAGATTGTTAATGTTGATTTGTTGCCATGACTTCATGTGGAAATAGCATGAATATAATTAAACTTCTCAGGCATTTATGGATTATAATTTGCTTAAATCTCAGAAGAATTTCTACACTATTGCCTTCTCATATTCTTAGTCAACTTTGAGATTTATTTGAATCATCTGGAGAATTCTTCCAATTCATTTGCTTGTACAGATACAAAGCCATCTCAAGTAAGTGAAACTAATCTTTTCCAAATGTTTTCATTATTCTTCTTATATAAGCTTGCTATTTTAGTTAAGCATTCAATACATTGAAATTAATTAAAAATAAAACACATTGAAACTTCTTCCCTGACCCTGCGATACATAAAATGATAGCTCCTACTCTTTAGATGCTCAAATTTTCCGTTTTTCTTCCCCCCACAAAACTAGATGATATTAGAGCTGCAAAGAAATCTTGAGCAAAATGTAGATTAAGGCACAAACTTTCAGAAGGTCTGTGGTATTCTGATATCTTGACCCAAAGATCATATCACAACCTGAGGAAACTGTGACTGGTGGCTCCCCATTCAATGACCAGGATGGCTGAAAATAGGCAGTTGAACATAAATCTTTGAACTTAGTGTCTTATTTGTGAAAATGATTATTATTTTCTTTCCAATGCTCTAACTCAAAATACTTTTGCTATTACAATGTCTCTTTTTTTGTTTAATAGTTTGTTTCTCTCTCCCTAAAGACTGCTTTTTCTTAACATTTGACTTTGTATCAAAGGGGACATAATTTTCCGTTGAAAACAACTTAAAGTTGAAAAGAATAGGTCATAACCAGCAAAATAGAAACTAATGAGAATTTTGCGTAAAGAAATAATTTAAAACCTTATGCCTTTGAGACAGTTATTTTTTGCCCTGGACTAAAAGACTTTGCATGAACAGGAACATGGAATTTGTCACGTGTTCACTAGATAATTTATCTAATCCATTATACATCCTAAAATTCAAAGAAGGCTCAAGAGCGCCACAAGTGTGTGTGTGTGTGTGTGTGTGTTTGTGTGTGTGTGTGTAAAATGATAGATTAACATACTTTGGCTTTAGAAAAGGCACTTTACACTTTACATTTTATTTCTTTACTTATAAGGAAAAGTTGTCAGTGCTAATGATACCTATAAGAAAGGATGCCGTTCTGGAGATTACCTACTGGAGTGGAGTGTGTTCTCGTCAGTGTCGGTGTCAGTGAATCTCCATTTCAGCTTGGCTGTCCTACACCCATCGCCAAACACAGTATAGCTACGACAAAGAGGCAGAAGAGAGAAACGACAAACACAAAGTTTGAAATATTAAAGGTTTTTAAGAGGCCATAATAAGCTAAGTCAACTCATGCCCATCCCAATCCAAAACACTCAAAGGAAAGATAATTTACATTTAAAGTGTAGTTATTACCAAAAGCCAGGGTGCAGGAGGTTGGCTTTGATGACATTCAGGTCCTGGAGTGGCAGGATCAGGACTGAATTGGTGGCAAAGTTTAGAGCTTGTGAGAATGAGCAGGAAAGGTCATACCATGAAATAGGAGGAAATTTATACCACCCTCCAAGCAGGTTTAACTGCTGAGCTGCTTACTTAATATGCAAAATTTATGTAAGGTATGCTCTACAGCTCATTTTGAATTTGGATTTCTGTAGGAGGTATATTCAAGTGGAGGCTTTTTTTAAAAAATTTAAACACAGAGTCTACTTACCCAGAATTCAAATTGAATCTAGTTTTAGATATATTTTCACCAATTTGTGTAGTTAAATAAATGATGATTGGCATATGCAAAGAGGTAACATTGGCTGTTTTGATATATGCTCCTGTTTCTTTCTTGAATTTTTATTTTGTTGAATTGCTGTTAAACCACCTCAAATCTTCCCAGCACTCCTGAAAATGGGTAGATGGCTTTTAATATCATGATGTCTTAACTTCCTAATCACCATCAACATCAAAAATATTTGCTGAGTGAATAAATGGATTAACTGATAAATCTAGAAGTCCAGAGTATGTTGCTTAGTTACTGAGAAGTAATGCTAATGTTATTATTAACAATATAGTGAATTTTTAATTATTTATTGAGTATTTACTTTGTGTCAGGTGTTTCACTTTAATATACGACCAGCTTGACTATAAATTCTGCTGGACCTTTTTCCTTTTAATTATGATTCAAAGGACATTTTTATTAACGTTACTATATAGTAAATTTAATAGTAAATTTTATATGAGGTACATAATAAATTTTACAATAAATTCATAGAAAAAACAATCTTTTTGGTACTAATATGCAATAAGTCCACTATTATTCATAAATTGCATGGCACACTAATATAATAAAAAATTGTTACTCAACAGTAGTTTTACTGCTATTCAGCCCCCAAATTATCCTTAAACTTGGTACCCAGTATGGCACAATCTGATGTCTTTTACATAATCTATATTCTCTCATTTCTCCATAATTACAAA
Organism: Vicugna pacos; assembly: GCF_048564905.1. Taxonomy (NCBI): domain Eukaryota; kingdom Metazoa; phylum Chordata; class Mammalia; order Artiodactyla; family Camelidae; genus Vicugna; species Vicugna pacos. Next base: position 67,810,513 of record NC_132997.1, on the reverse strand, counting down.
AAAAACCTTATAACCTTATACATGAAGAATTATTCAAATTTTCTACATATAATGAGATTTCTTAGGAGATAATTACTTTTCCTCTTTTCTCTATACCAGTGCTGTCCAACAGAAATGTAAAATGAACTACATATTAGGGAATTTAAATTTCCTTATAGCCATACTCTTTTAAAGTGTAAAGAACAGGTAAAATCAGTTTTTATTTATAATTTATTCTATAAATAATTCATTTTATAAATAAAATTTAATTCTATTTATATTTCTTTTAAACCAATAGATCCAAAGTATTATCATTTCAACATGTAATCAATATTATTATTAATGAGAGATTTTCCACTCTTTTTTTTTGTTCTATGTCTTTGAAATCTGAACAGTATGTTACAGTTAGAGCTCATCTTTATTAGCATCAACCATGTTTCAAGTGTTAAATAGCCACATCTGACCAGTGGTTGTGTATTGAGGAGTGCAGCTCTGTACTCTCAGTCTGAAGCTTATTTATTTTCTTTGTTTGTTGAAATTTTTCTTCAACTAGATTATTTATTTTTTCATATTGTACTCACCCCAAATACATAACTTTGTATCATATATTTTACCTCAATTGAATATCTGCCTACCAAACTTTCTACCATCTGAATCACCAAACATACCTTCTCAAGGGCTTGGCGTCTGCTCCCCAAATCGTTTTGAGAATTCATGTGCAGCAAAAATGACATGTGCACGAATACTTAGCTACAGTCCTTTATCAAATGCATGATGTCCACCTGTGTTCTTGGGCTCACTAAATCTGAAAGGATGGCTTGTTACACTGACTCTACTCCAACAACAAATGCCAAACTATTATTTTAAAGCTCTTTTCTTATGATTTAACATTCCCTAATAGAAAAAAATGTCACCCGAATGATTATGCTATTATTTTAAATCATTTACAATTTTGACAGCTTCCTGGATCTAACTCTTCTGAGACTGCTGATTGAATTAGGAGCAACAAATACGTATGTGTGTGTGTGTGTGCACATGTGTGCATGCATATATGTAATGTAGCAGTGTACTTGAGAGATTTTGCTTTGAGACCATGGGTATCAACACAAATTCTCCCTAAAAGAGGAATGGTTCTTTAATATTAAACTAAGAAAATATTTGTTTATGGCTAGTTTTCTGGACTAAATAGCTACATAATAGCATAAGCTGTCTTCATCACTAGCTGGACACCCACAAACTTCTAACTAGATTCCCTGCATCCACCTAGTTCATTCTTCATGTTGCAGTTAACTGTCACCATTAAAGATCACAGGTCTGATATATTTTTTAATCATTCTTGAGATTAAAACTCTTTAATGACTTACCATTTAAAATTCTGTGAGTGGCTAGGAAGGTGTCAAACCAGGCTCTGTCTACCTCTTTGAGCTCATCTTGTCCCATTTTCTCCCAGGCTCCAGGTGCTTCTTTAATTTCCCCTAGTAAGCCTAGCTCCTTGCCATCTGAGCTAGTTCCCTGCCTGTAACATCTGGCAAATTTAGCAGATCTTAGCCAAAATTTCATTTCCTCAGAAAAGAATTCCTTGTCTACCTTGATGAGCATACACTTCTTATTGGCGGATTCATCACAATTGTAATTAAAGATTTAATTATGTGAGTAAACAGCTGTAGATTCTCTGCCGTCTTCATTAGTCTGGAAGTTCCACTCGGGAAGGAACAGTGTCTACCTTATTATTGCTCTTCACGTTCTGAATGCCATCATAAATACTCACAACATTATAGCATAAAGATTAAGAGCTTGATATCTAAAGTCAAGATTCCAGAGGTTAGAAAACTGATATTTTGGGGCAAGTTGTCCAATATCTCCAAACTTCAATTCCTTAATCTATAAAGAAGGGATAAGATTGGTACCATTTTATAAGGCTATTGTGAAGTTTAAATGAGATAATTCATGTAAAGTGATCACCTTATTGTTTTCTTATGGAAAAAGGCTCAGTGTACTTGAATAATTATGTAAGTGATGATTTTTGTTAGACCATATACTTCCTCTGTGTTTTTTGCCCCTTGCACAAACAAGTAATATTTTTTCATATCAGGACTTCCTATGTGTTTTGTTACAGAGAAATAATGCACTATTTTGGCCAAAAAAAGAATCCATTTAGTTCTTTTGACAACTATAGATGTAAATTATAATGACATGTTTTGGTTCATGCTTTGCAGTTTTTCATAAGTTTCAGTTATGTGACTCAGCATGTGTAATCATTTCTGGGACACTGATAAGATCAGTTGTTGGGATTGGCCAGTCTGCTATGCCATAGTCACCAAAGAGGTGACTCCCTGTGAAGCCTTTTGGTGTCCTGCCAGCCAGCCTTCCCCTGCTGAGGCTCAGATCTCATTTAATACCTTCCCCTTCACATCTATAGACCTTTATTTATGTATGATAAGAAATTTTTGAGAAATGAGTCTTAGCCAAATATATATTAATTATGTATCTTAAAAATATCCCAATTTCCACAAGACCCAATCAAGTGCTTGGAGGACAGAGATGACATTCCTAGCCATTCAACAACCATTTATTGATCACTGATTGTGCCTGGTTGATTGTGGGCACAATCATGATTGAGACAGATCTACTGCCATGAGTCAGCTGGTCCTGCCCAAGTTCATTTGGAACCAGATAGAATCCACATTCTCTGCCTCTTCTTTTGTATGTAGACACACTAAGTCTTCCCTTACAACTTAGGTCATTCATTTCCTCCTCTGGGATGTCTGCTCTGACACTTCAGCCTTCAAAACTCTTTACTTTGAGGTTCAATAACACTATGCCTAGCCATTCAAGTGGCACTTAGTATGTGTTATGATATGCTGTTACCTTTCATGTACATATGATTATATCCATACCTAGACCACAGCCTTGAGAGCATGTGAAAGTGCTCTTGGTAATTAAACAGCTAGTTCTTTGCTATTTGACTTTGGATATTATAGTTAACGATTTCTGTTGTTTATCTTCTTCATGTGAAAAATATGTATACTAATATCTAACTCATAAACTATTGTGAGGATTAAATGAGATAATGTGTGTCTTGTTTGGTACAGAGTAGGAACTCAATAAATATTAATTTCCCATCTCCTTGTACATACTCAATACCTCTTTCCCTTCTCCCTCCATAGCATTTGATAGTACATCATTGGATGAAATATTAGAGATTATTTAATTTATTGTGGGAATAAACGGAGAATAATTGATCAACAAATACTATTATTCTGGCAATACTGCATTGTGAGAGGTAGTATAGCATCATGGGTAATTAACAGTGAAGGTCTCTGTTCATCCCTTCCCCCACAAAAAAGTGGGTCTATTATTCAGGAAGTTGTTAACTTTTCAAATATTCAATCTCCTTATCTGTAAAGTGGAGGAAACATGGAGTCCATATTCAGTACTGTTATGAGAATCCAACAAGATAATGCATAGAAAGCACTTAATATAATGCCTGGCAAATGTTAAGTATTTCAAAATAATAGGTAGAGATGATTCCTTTTTTTTTAATGTTATTAAGATAAATATATTAAAGTCTCAAGAGGGTAAGAAAATAGGTGTTATGATTAACTATGACTTTACATATGTCATTTAATGTCTTGGTATACTTATATGAATTAAGATTTCTATTTTTCCATTTGAGATTTTGGTCATGATTAAAATTATTAAGCAGTTACCTTTACATAGCATTTTATAAATAATATTTATTAACCTCTTTCTATGTAACTGACATTGTGTTAAATTCGTTTAAGGTATTATCTCACAACAACCCAATAATAGAGGCACTAACATTATCTCCATTTCACAGATAGGGAAATGTGGATTAGAGTGAATAATTAACTTGTCTATGGATTTAAAGATAATAAGGGAGCTAGGAACTGAATCTAAACAATTTGACTTCAGGGCCCATGTTTAAGTGCTGTGCTACCCAAATATGCTTAGTGTACATCTTTGGTTTTCATGAAAGCAGATGAGCTAGGCAGGAATGAGTCACAATTTTGCAGAAAAGAAAATTGCTAGAATCACTAAATGATAAATGGCTAATTTGTAGTGGGGCTGGCTCTGGAACTTCCAATGTCTAATGCTAATGTGATCATTTATCCATAGCCATTCCTTGTTACCTCTCAGTCAAAACAAAGAAAGGTAATTAGGACTGTGAAAACACCTTGAATAGAGCATGAATTGTTACAGAAATGAGAATGATTTTTGTTATGATGATCTTGTAACTATTGGTATTATCCTTGATGTCCTTGAAAGAAAGGGCTAATAAGAGAAAGAATTCTTTTCACTAAACCAAATGTTTCCATCTAACACCATAGTGGTGAGCAAGACACAATGGCTGGAACTAACACTGGACCTAGAAAATGGAATCTAAAAAGTGTGAAAATGTTCAGCTTCATGTAGGAAATCTCAGGTATGAAGACAAAGGAAAGGCCTTTTCTAACAGAGAATAGTAATTTCCCAAAGTTTCTGATTCTATTAAATATAGAATGGAGGATGGTTATGTTGAGGGTTGGGTAATCCACCAGTGTTGCAGGACAGGGCTTCACCGAGATGAATTACATTGGGTAGGATCACGTGGATGACACCTGGCTGCTTCCTTAAAGTGCTGTGACTATGGGAAAGCTATCATAACACACTTATCAACAGCTTTGTCAGATATATACCATCCAGGCTGGCAGACATGGCTTTGCTCTGTGTCAACCTGGTTTTGACTCAGAACTTGGGTAACCTGTTTTCCATACTCACCTACACGCCTGTTCTGTCCTGACATTGTCCATCTCATTCCCTATCTCTGTTTCTGGTTCAGTCACTCCCTTTTTGTTGCTCTGATGACACAGAATTTGCTTTAGTCTCCCTGTTTATTTAAAAAATGTATAAATTCTGGCCTTGCCCACTGTACAGAGCCCCAGAAATTCTCTAACAAGCAGAACTTTCCCTGACCACAACAATCTATACTGGGTTTTCTCATCTGTATTCTTTAGGGGGACAAGACAAAGATGCATCAAGAACTGAAATTTGGATTCAGGTAACTTTGGGCTCAAGATCCAGATTTGATTCTAATTCTTAAATATTTGACTTGAGCCAGTATTTAAGTCTTCTGAGCATCAGTGGTCTTCCTTAAAATAGGATAATCATAGTACTTGTATCAGAGAGATGTGAGCAGAAATATATGGTTTTGGCCATGCCTTTGATAAATGCTAAACAAGTTAACAATAATGCTAAATACTGCTAAATAATGTTAGTTATTTTTATTACATCTCATTGGGTTGAACTTTCCCAGCATATTTTCAATTCAGTATAAATTATGAAAGTAAGAACCATATTTTCCTTGTTTCATCCACTATTTCCAGACTCAGACACATAAGAGATGCAAGGTAAATTTTTTATATTAATGACTGGTAGGGATTACAAAGATATCCCTACCACTAAGGAGAACTCTGACTCCCCAAGTCCTATACAAAGTAGGCTTATAGTGAAATCTGAAAAATAGTTCCACATTAAAGGTTTCTCCCCTCAAAAGTTTTCTCTGCTGGTTCAGATTCCTGAACATGTAATATAAAATCAAACTAAAAATATTAAATATTATGACTGATGAGAGTGATGGTGATATCCCTTGAGACTCTTACTGAAAATAAATTGTAAATTAAAATAGAATATTTTTAAGATGTAGGGGAAAATAAAAGAAAATCCTACTTGATTAAAAAATGCAGTGTTATCAGGGAAGTGACCAAGATAGCAAAGTAGGAGGACCCTGAGCTCACCTCCTCCATGGGCAAACCAAAATTACAACTTTTTACAGAGAAACCATTGATGAAAATGACTTGAAAACTAGCAGTAAATATTTTCCACAGTTAATTATATATATATATATATATATATATATATATATATATATAAAGAAACCAGGAGAAGGTAGGAGGGATGAAGATGCAGTGGGGTCAAGATCCACACCCCTGGGCAGATGACCCACAAAAGGAAGGATGATCACAATTACAGGGGTTCTCCCCAAGGAGCAAGGGGTGTGAGCCCCACTTCAGGCTTTCCCGCACCAGGAAGATAAGTCTACAAAATATCCAGCTTTGGAGGCCAGCAGGGTTTGCATATGGGAGAACCAGAGGGCTCTAGGAAACGAAGACTCCACTCTTAAAGGGCACACGCAGTCTCACCAGCTCCGAGACCCAGTGCAGAAGCAGTAATTTGAAAAGAGGTTGGGTCAGATCCACTTGCTGATCTTGGAGAAGCAAAAAGCAACTGGAACTCCCCTCTGGGGACAAAGATGCTGGCAGCTTCATTTTTTTGGAGCTTGTTCTACCACAAGGTCACTGGTGCTTACAAGTGCCATTTTGGAGTCCTCCCTTTAGTCTGTTAGCACTGGGGAGCTTACTCATCCACCAGAGGGGGCTCACATACTCAATGATGAAAAGCTGAAGTTTCTCCTCTAATATAACATAAGGAACAAGATGAAGATGTCCCATATAGTACTGAAAGTCCTAGATACAGAAATCAAACAAGAAAAGGAACTAAACAGAATTCAAATAGGAAAGAAAGAAGTAAAACTTTCACTATTTGCAAATGACGTGATACTCTATATAAACATTCCTAAGATGCCAAAAAAAATATTAGAAGTAACAAATGAATTCAGTAAATTTGCAGAATACAAAATTAATGTATAGAAATATCTTGCTTTTATATACAATAATAATGAAATATCAGAAAGAGAAGTTAAGAAGACAATCCCATTTACAATTGCATCAAAAAGAATAAAATACCTAGGAATGAATCTAAACAAGGAGGTAAAAGACTTGTATTCAGAAAACTGTAAGATATTAATAAAAGAAATTAGAGATGAACCAAATAGAAAGATATGCCATGCTCATGGATTGGAAGAATTAATGTTAAAATGACCATACTACCCAAGGCAAGCTACAGATTCAATGCAATCCCTATCAAAATACCAATAACATTTTCCACAGAACTAGAACAAATATTTCTTAAATTTTTATGGAAAGAGAAAAGATCCCCAATAACCAAAACAATCTTTAGAAGTACAACAAAGCTGGATGTATTATTCCTCATGATTTCAAACTATACTATAAAGCTACAGTAATCAAACAGTATGGTACTGACACAAAAACAAACACACAGATCACTAGGACAAAATAGAGAGCCCAGAAATTAACCCACACTTATATGGCCAATTGATCTACAAAAAAGAAGCTAAGAATGTAAAATGGGGGTGAAAATAGCCTGTTGAATGGGAGAACTGGACAGCTATATGCAAAAGAATCATACTGGACTACTTTCTTATACGACATGCAAAGATAAATTTAAAACAGATTAAGGACTTAATGTGTAAGACCTGAAACCATAAAACTCCTAGAAAGAAAACATAAACAATATACTCTTTGACATATTTCTTAGCAATATTTTTTTAGCTCTGTCTCCTCAGAGTGTAACCTGTAAAAATTGTATAAAAATTAAAAATTAAAAAAAAAACAGGAGTTTTCAAGCTTCTAACCAGAGACAAAATAATAATCATGATAATAATAATAATAATTCACTATTAATAATAGTAGTAGCAGTTTACCATTGCCGACAACAAATTACCACAAGCTTAGTGGTTTAAAATAATATATATTTATTCTCTCACTGTTCCCGTGGGTCAGTAGTCCAGGCATGGCATAGCTAGTTCTCTGCTCAGGGTCTCTCCAGGCTGCAGCCCACGTGTTGGACAGGATGCTTTCTCAACTGGAAACTTTACTAGGAAAGAATGGACTTCCAAGCTCATTCAAGTTTTAGGCAGAATTCGTTTTCTCGTAAGTGTAAGACTGAGAGTCCCAGTTATTTGCAGGTTATCAGCTGGAGGCCACCTACAGATCCTAGAACCCACATACAGTTCCTTCCCACGTGGGCCTTCTCAACATATCTGTCTACTTCATCAAGCCAACAAGGACAATCTCTTGCTTCAGTCTGCTGAGATGGATTCTTATATAATAGAATGTAATCAGGGATTAACATTCTATCACCTTTGTTACCAACATAGTCTAACCAAGGGTATGACATCCCGTCACATTTGCCAATTCTCTTGTCTAGAAGCAAGTCTCAGGTAACTCCCACATTCAAGGGGAGAGGATTACACAAATTTTTGGACATTAGGAGGTGAAAATTATTGGAGGGGTCTCCTTAGGTTCTGTGCACCACATTCCTCATTACAAAAACTTGCTCGCTCGGAGAAAGGAAAGTGTATTTAATTTGGCAAACATTCCCCCATCAATCTAATTAGGTCTTGGTAAATTTCATGGGGTGCATCCTGTCCAAGGTAAAAATCCACATGATTGTAGTGTGGAATCAACTTGTAATAAATAAGCCTGGTAATTTTAGGGAGTAAATTCTCAACATCTTTGAGGTCAGCAACAGCGTCCTGTCCACCACTCCACACTGCTGTTGGAACTTCCATCTTCGAAACATTGTATAGGGGAGGTGTAAGCTAAATAAAATGAAAGAGAGAGAGAGAAGTAGTTTATACAGAAAACCACATTACAGAAATAATGGTAACTATCAGTTGTTAAGAAAGTTCTTCAAATGCTAGAAATGTGCAGTGAGGACACGTTTAATGAACTATAAACATTAAAATATTAAAAAGTACTTGAAAGCACATTTGTGCAATAATACGAATTGTGGATTAAAAAGACAACCATTGTACTCCCGATTTTCACTTTTGGGAAAACAGAAAAGGATCCTAGATGAAGGGGGCTCTTATTTCTATGGGGGCCATCTTTCTAGTAGCACTTGGATTGGGAGTGCATCCTTTTCAAACAAAATTTTGGGTAGAATAAATGTAAAAACCCCTTCTCTTATGCAGAAATCTGGGCTCAGAAGAATTATTAACACTTGAGCAGACTTTTTAGGGAGGATTGAGACCAATGTGCCAAAAAAGACATTTGAAAAATAATGCTGAAAAGGAGGCAGCCTGGTACAGAGAAATAGAGTGCCCGTGGTGATGCGAATCTCCTGGCAAGCTCCCCTTCCTTCTCCTTTCTGGTAACACAACGTTTCTTGTGCTGATTCAGCAAATCCCAATCCCCCAGCTCCAGAACTTTTTGCCAGAGCTATTGAGGAAATATTAGCTTTTTATTTGGGTTTGCAGTTTTAAAAAGCTACATGAGCTAAGAGCATCTAGTCACCATCCTACTGCCTATCTTGGAAATAGCCTAAGAATGGAAACAGCATTTGCAAGCAGAATTGAGGAGAGAGAGAGAGCGCGCGCCTGATGGCAGTATATAAGTTCCTGGCTCTTGTGAGTTTACCACTATAACATTTAGTTCAGTAAAACTAAACCATATACATATTTTTAAAATTTAAAATAAAGTTGGTTTCTTCTACTAGCTACTGAAAGAGTCCTGACTACTACAATACTCTATGGACTGACTTGTGTTCCTCCGAAATCCGTACGTTGAAACTCTTACCCTCAATGTGATTGTATTTGGAGACAAGGCTTTTAGGAGGTAATTAAGGTTAAATGAGGTCATTAGGTTTGGGTCCCAATTTATGTTTTTACTTTATTAGTAATAAAGGGTTGGTGCTTATATTGATAATTATACCTGCTTAATTTATGGTGTTATTATTACTCATAGCTGTGACAAAGATTATTGATTTCTTAAATGTGTATATTATTCACCCTCTGTCTTTTTTTCCCTGAAGTTCCAAGCAAAAGATTGCTAGTTGAACCTGAATCACCACATATTTTTATAGAATCTGCAAGCACAATGACAAAATTAATACCTGCGATTCAACTCTCACCCAAGGAGGTGTTTGAATCTCACAGGGGAAGGTCATCATCTAAAAAGCTTTTCCCGAAGCAACTATATACTCTTGCGAGGACGAGGAATGGATTAATTACAACAGTAAACAGGACTTTGACATGGCATGGGAGTCCGTGTGTGTGGGCCCACATTTCCCCACACACACATGACTGTAGCAATTTAGGAGAAAAATTAGACTTTTCATGCTAGTTGAAGTTACACATTTTCACTATCGTAGTTATGGTGGCACTCAAACTCCTTTTTAAATAATTTCGAGTTTTCCACATCCCTGATTTGAAAAACCCATGTATCTTTGGTAACTACGTGTTTAATTTGAGTTTAGCCTATCACCAAGACGCTAAAGCCATCACTGGATTTCCTGACATACTGGAAAAAAGTAACAACAGTGCCTATTCACTTTAATACAGAGTTTTTGCTCCAGAAGTTCTCATACACAATGTCAAGAAATAAACTGACATACCGTTGTCTGGCAGATAGCACTGCTTCTCCCTAACAGTGATATTCCTGTCTGGAATATCTTTAATAATTCATATATTATTTTTTTAAATGAGTAGTAAATGACATTCCTCCCCAAAAAACTTCTTAGGATAGTCTTAGTTCATTTTATGAAGGATGGGTAAGAAGCCAGAGAATATGTTTTAGAAACAAAATTGTGCATCTTTAATTCTTTCTTTAAAACATGGTCTTAATTAAGTGCTAAGTGTTTTTATTTTTGAGAAGGATTAAGTGCAGTGGAAGAATGGACTTTAGATCCAGGAACCCCTAGGTCGTATTTTGGTTTTTCATTAGCTAAATAATTTTAACAATTTACCTAACCTCTCTGAGCCACTGGAAAAATAGAGACAATAATATTTACCTTGCAAGGTCATTCTGAGTATCAAAAATAATGATGTGGCACATGGGAAGAACCCAATAAGTAGCATCAGATCTATACAAAATATCTGGCACAGTGAGTGGGGCCTCATAGGTGCTTAATGAGTAGGTGCTATTTTTTTTTTAGTTCATTTGCAGGATTGTTATTATTGTACCTGATGGAAGTGCATCATGTTCTGATCAGGATTTCCCCAGTTGAAAGCTTGGAACAGACCAGAATTAACAGCCTATAGTAAAATGAAAATAATAAACACATCAAAATGATATAAGAAAACAATGTACATTTAAAGACAGTAAGCAAAAAATATACAGAGGACTGACATTATGCCCTATCCTTTAGCACATGTGCTGTAAGTCAATAAAGTTTAATAAGTCAAATAATTAAAATGATACAAATTGATACTGATTCACGGAACTGACTGACAATCTTTTATTCTCTTCTTTACTTTTCCAATTTTTTTAAAGGATGCTCAATTGAATGATTCTGGAATATCTTGACGTTAGGAATTTTTTTATATATATATTTTTAAATGGCCCCAGCTAGACGTCTCCACATTAAATAAATGACTGCTATTATTATTAAACAATTTTATACCTTATTATCCTTGTCAGATGGTCTAGGATATTATGACTATATTCCCTGTTCATAAACTTTTTTTTGTTACTTTCAAAAGGAATGTTCACTTAAAGTACACCCTCAGGGCTTCCTGAGATGTAGTGTCTGTCTCTCTGTCTCCTGTCTGTAGGACCCAGCAGCTGCCATATTGTCAGTAGAGTTTTAGACTTAAGATATTAGAATAGAAACATTCATACCTCTAAAGGTTCCATTTCCTGTTATTTGCCACCTATGTTAGATTGAGGAGACAGATAATTTTTACATTTACTTCAAGAACTTCATTAAATTATTCTTAGACTACTCCAAGGGTTTTTTCCCTTAACTCGAATCTCACATTCCCCCTCACCCCACATTCACTGATTTCATCATGGTGTTTAGTTTAAAAGGGTTCCCACTGTGATTTATGTTGACAGAGGCAACTGAAGTCTGCTGCTGTTGAAATTCTGCAGGTCTTCAGCCATGAGAGGCAATACGGTCAGGGACTTGGGTTTTAGCATCAAATGGGCCTGGTTTGAGGACAGGCTTAATGAATTATTAAATCTGTGATTCAGGGCAAGATATTTATCTTCTCTATACCTGTTATTTCATCTGTGAAATGGAAACAACAGTAGCATTCTTATCATAAGGGTGTGAAGACTAAACTGGATAATACATAAAAGGCTTATAGACTGAGGAATGGTCCAGAAATCGCTCTTTTTTACTAATATTATTGTCATCACCATCTATCATCATCATCCTTTCCCGAGCTGTCTATATAACTTATGACCAAATATTTTATCTCCTCCCCTACCTTATTCCTACTCTGAAAAAATCTTCTGTCAACGGAGAAGACTTCTCTTTAAGAAGTCAGATGTGTAAGGGATTGGCTATGACGTTTGTAGAATGGGGAATATCACTGTCTTCATTGAAAGATTGTTATGAGAATTCAATGAGACTGAATGCAATCATATATTTGAACAAGAAGAAGAATACATAGTAAGTGCACATAAATGTGAAACTGAAGTTGTATTACTTGGAAGGCCACTGCCTTCAGAGAGTCTCCCTGTCTCCTCACCAGGAGGAGGCCCTATGTCCAGAATATCTGTCTTCCTATTGGAAATTGGAGGCTTATTTCTTGAAGGTGGAACTCTTCAAAGAATTTTAGAAATCCTCAGCTAGTATCTCAGACTATCTATAGCAGTGATTCTCAACTTTAAAGCATGGAACAAATTTATTAGGGTGTAGGTAAAAGTGCAAATTCTTAGGAATCTTTAATCCCTATTAAATTTTTAAAAGTCTTTAAAAATTAAGATATTTAATTAAATATTAAGACTTTGCAAAGATCTTCTCTCTCTTTTTCTCTCCCTACACACACACACAGACACACAGACACACACACACAGACACACACACACACACACACTCATACATACTTGGTTCAGAAAGCTATACCAACTGAATCTGATTTATCTCTGAGTTTGTCAAATATTGAGTAACATAGTAATATGAAAAACTTAGAGTACAAGCAGAAATCCTTAATCTTTTTAAATTCCTCTCAAACATTTAATTTTCTCTGAATAAAGCATTATTTCCATGCTCTGAAATGGCCCATACCCCTGTTGGAGGATGAATAGATCTTTTTGGAGTAACATGTATCATGTTATATAAAGTTCTATTAGAGTTAATGATGTCCCCAAAAAGAAGATGCAGCCTTTCCCTAGAAAAGGCAGTATGGAGTAAAGTAAGGGTCAGATTTCAGTCAGAATATCCGGGAACCCAAACACCAGGCACTGAGGACACGGAGAATGACAAAGAGTAAAGGCCATCAGCATGTGTTGATGCTGATTCCGGAAACGTGGACCTGAGAGCGGCAGAAGCTGCAGAAGCCCGCAGCGAGCTCGCTGGGAGTACTCCTCGGGGCTCTCGCAGAGACACGCGTGTGTCAGGTCAGCAATAGGGAGCACGTACCTGGGCCCAGTGCAGCATGTTCTGAACAGATGTCCCTGCAGGGCTCTGTGATAAATAAACATCCAAGCGACTCTGCAAAGTAAAAAGGTCATTTCTTACCTGGAGGCTAGTCCTCTAATCACACAACGAGTGAATCTGAGTATTTTCTCTCTTTCTCTTTGACGGAATCAACACGCACCTTACCCTCTGAAGACATAGCGACGAAAGAAACCCAGTTTAAGAGCTTTGCCCTCCCTCACCTCTATTCTGTCCTGGGCAGTTTCTTCATAAAGCCCGCAGAGGGTATCCTGCTTATCAAAGACAGAAGGTAATGCACCTTTTCTTTCCAGCCTCACCTCAGACAGGTTCCAGGATACATGCAGTCAAGAGAGAAGAGCCCCGGGAGCCTGTCCTTCATTTAAGGACTGTGCAAAGTCCTAAGGGGCATTCCGAGAAAGTTGTTCATCAGAAAACACTGAGATCAGACCTAATATTCCCTTTCGCTTTCTGGTTTGTTTTTAATGTGGTAAGTATTCTACAGGGCTCTTTGAAAGTTTGTGGGACATAATCCATTCAGTATATAAAGCTCTATTAACATTTAGATTTCTTTTGGATCAAAAAAAAATCTTGGTTTTAAAAAAATGTTAATAGCATTTTATTTTCTTTAATATACAAAAGAATGATTTTCCATTAGTATGAGTATCAGAAGCATCTTGGAGCTTTAAAAAAGTACAGCTGCTTATGAGTTACCTGAATCTATGCAGTAATATCAAAATCTCTAGGGTCGAGTTCTGGACATGTATATTTTTTCAAAGTTCCACAAATGCTACATATGTATCCCTGGTTATACTCCACTAAAATATATATCCTTGTAGGCACTGTAATATTCCGTAATCCAGTCCCCAGCAGTGAGGAAAAAAGGCAGCCTGACTGTACAGATGTACAATGAAGGCCTCTAGTGAATGTTCTAGGGTCTCATTTTGTAAAGTCTTCCTTTGACAAACTCTTAGCCCATGTTGAGAGGGCGTTTTTGAAATTGTCTCTATTGAGTTTGCTTAAAGGTCTTTTTACTTAGCCCTGCTTACATGATTTGCTTCCATCTAAGTGATAGGCAAGCTGGATTTCCCTGGTAAATTGAGAAATTAAGAAAATAATGTGAAAAGGCAGTGGCTAAGGCATGTTTGCATAAACAGCCTTTTTATAAATGTTGCTTGAAATCAAACCAAGTGTTAATGAACACTGTTCACAGAGAGAGATGAGGCTTTGGGCAGAAGTCTGTGAGACAGACGGACACTGTATTCAGCTTTTTCCCACTTCTGGTTTCAAGCATTCAGCTAGCGGTTACTAAGAAAGGGAAGGGTCTCAGATAAGTTGGAAAGAACTCAATAAGAACCCCAACACTTATCTCTCTCAGTGTCCCTTGAACAGTAAGTCTGTAGCTACCATTGAAGAGTCGTTCCCTTACCCCTTTGGTTAAAGAAGCAAGTGGTTCACAAAATGACTATTTCCAAATCACTTGTGAAAGTAGGAAATTGGTTAAAAAATAGATGTCTGGGCTCACTTCCTGAAATTCTACTTTGTGAGGTCTGAGGTAGGGCTCAGGCACAGCAAGATAAATTTCAAAACCACAGCCCTAATCTAAGTGAAGGGCTTTTCAGTGGTGGCATTTTGGCCAACAAAAAGAATTGGTGAGAATTTTCAGCAGCAAAACCTTCTTTTCAAATCCTCCTAGTAAAGTATGTGGACACTCAGCTTTGGCTGGAAGCCAGGAACGTACTAGTCACATTCCAGGAGACAAAAAGGAGCCTCTGAAATGCGGTTCCCAGGCAATTCAGAATGAACTCTCCTTACCCCTGTGCAACAAAACAGCTGCTTCCCTGGATCAGACTCAGTAGTAATATGACTAAGTACACATACCATGTTTAAGTTCTTTGGATCAAATCCACTCAAAGTAAATAAGAAGTTGCTGCAAATACGATGAAATATCTTCCTGTTGCACACCTTGGTGGCAATGAATTGCCCGAAAAATGTGTGAGGAGAGAACATCTTGTCACCAAATAATACCTGCAAGATCAATTTAAGACACCATCAACTTTCATGGCTGTGACTGCTGAGTGGAGAACGAGTGGTAATTGAGACAAGGACTGAACACAGATGATACCTGCTCAGTACCAGCCTTCAGTGAATCCAAGAGGCCTATTAAACTTTGTCTTTCTCCCAGCCCACCTTTGATGCCTATTCCCAGGATCTTTTACTTGGAGTGTTCTTTGGAATGTCCTCTGAGAAACTAGTCCCCACAGGAAATTGGTAAGGCTTTGGAGTCAGCGGTACCTTGGTTTGATTCTGGACTTCGTCTCTCATACTTCAGGAAAGTCTTTGATTTCTATTATCCTGAATTTTCTCAACTATAAAACAGAAAATTACCATGCACTAAGTAGGACTATTGTGAAGATAACAGGTCACATTTAAAAGGCACTTAGTACACAGGGGAGTGGCCAAGGTGGTGGAGTAGAAGGACAGAGCAACTATTGATGAGAAAAACTGGAAGACCAGCAGCAACGATCTGCAGCTAAAAATATAAAGAAGGAACCGGGGGGGGGAGGGTATAGCTCAAGTGGTAGAGCGCATGCTTAGCATGCAGGAGGCCCTGGGTTCAGTCCCCAGTCCCTCTTCTAAAAGTAATGTCCAATTACCCCCCCAAATAAAGTAAATAATACAATAATAAAAAAAAAAAAAAGAAGGAACCACAACGAAACAGGTAGGAGGGCAGAGACACAGCAGAGTCAAGACCCATACCCCCGATGGGTGACCCATAAATGGGAGGATAATTACCATTGCAGAAATTCTCCCCAAGAGATGAGTGGACTGATCCCCACATTGGGCTCCCCAGCCTGGGGATCCTGCACTAGGAAGATGAGTTCTCAGAACATTTGGCTTTGAAGGCCAATGGGGCTTAATTTTCAGAGAGACAGAGAGCTGTGGGAAATAGAGACCCCACTCTTAAAGGGCACATAGAAAATCTCACACATTCCAGGACCTGAGGTGGAAGCAGTAGTTTGAAAGGAGCCTGGGTCAGAGTCACCTGATGATCTTGGAGAGCCTTCAGAAGAAGCAGTAGGCAACTTGAGCTAACCCGGGGGACACAGACACTGGCAGCTGCCGTTTCTCGGAGCTCATTCTATGAAGTGGACACTGGTGTTGGCAAGTGCCATCGGAGAATCCTCCCTTCAGCTTATTAGCACAAGGACACAGCCCTTTCCACCAGCAAGCCTACTGCCTAAGATCCCCTGAGCTGTCCTGGGACCCAACCCAGTCCACCAGAGGGCCCAGGCCCCGGCCCTGCACACCAGTGTGCCAGCACTAGCTCCTAGATCCCCAGGACCCTACATCCAGAGATGCTGGGACTTGTCTCTATCCTCCAGTGGGCAGAAACATCAATGCTAGGACCCCCCAGAGACCTGCAGCCAGAGACCCTGAGGCCTGGTCCCACACATCAGCGGGCAGATGGCTGCAGGACCACCACAGTCCTGTAGCTTCCTGAACCAGGACCCAGTCCACCCACCAGCAGGCTGGCAGGCCGTCACCAGCCCCGGGACCCTGTGTCCCAGCCCTGTCCAATGGCAGGTCAGTACCAGCTCCAGGATGCCTTGGATCCCTCAGCCAGCTGCCACAATATCCAGTCCACTCATTAGCAGGTCAATACCAGCTTTGCAATATCTCAGACCACACAGCCAGCTACAAATTTTATTTACAAACCAGAAATAGATTCAGAGACACAGAAAACAAAACTTTGGTTACCAAGGGAGAAAGGTGGGGAGAGATAAATTAGGAGTTTGGGATTAACAGACACACACTACTGTATATAAAATAGATAAACAAGAACCTCCTGTATTGCACAGTGAACTATATTCAATCTCTTGTAATAAGCTATATGGAAAAGAATCTGAAAATATATGTATGTACATATATATATATGTGTATATGCATATGTATATGTATAACTGAATTGATTTGCAGTAACCTGAAACTAACATTATAAACCAACTATACTTCAATAAAAATTTTTTTAAAATAAACTGACACCTTAACTTCAATTGCATAAAATTGTTTTATACATTTACTTGCCCCGAACACATTATGTTGTTGGTATCACAATTTACATATTTTATATTGCATATGCATTTACAAAGTATTATAGCAATGATTGTTTTTAACACTTTTACTTACAAGATAGCTTTCAAAGTGATTTGCACACAACCATTGCTGTATTAGAGTATTTTGATTTTGACTATGTATTTACCTTTACCAGTTAATTTTATGTTTTCATGTTACTAATTGACATACTTTTATTTCAGCTTGAAAAACTCCCTTACCATTTCTGTATAGAATCCTTATAGAATAATTATTTTGAAGTTTAGATTATTTTATACATACACACACACATATATACATGAATAACTTTCTAATGGTATTATCACCATTAGAAAGAATTCCTAAGTTCAGCCATTTGTATAATATGCTTGACTAATGATCTCAAATATCTGTAGTTTCCAATGAGAGAATGCATGTAAAATGCATAGCATAGTACTTTGTACCAGAAACCAAATTAGGATTAAGACAGAAAAAAGGGAAAGCTTCTCTCCTTCATTTCTGAAGGACAATTTTGCTGGATAAAGTATTTTTGATTTGCAGTGTTTTTCTTTGAGCACTTTAAATATATCATCCCATTCTCTCCTGGTCTGCAACATTTCTGCCATGAAAACTGCTGATAGACCTATTGGGGTTTCCTTGTTTGTGATGAGTCTTTTCAGTGTTACTAAAGATTTAAACTTGGGGAAAAGTTGTCACATACCTTGACTACTTTTCTGGAAAGAGATGATAATTTTCTCATAGGACTTTGGGTGTATTTCACTGTGGTGACTGGAGCCAAAGCAAAAAATATCTTAATCCTTTTAGCCAGTTCTGGATTAGTAGAGAATGCTATGAATGCTGAAAGAGAAGAAGATACTAGTTCATAGATTTAAAATAATTGTTAATTCCTCTTAAATTATAGTGGAAGTAGTTATATTAAAAACAAAATAAAACAAATTCAGAGTAAGTTCCATTTTTAGGGAAGTATTTTTAAATTGTCAAAGGTGGAGTTGGCTAATTCAAAATGAAGTGAGTTTCCTGACCCTGAAGAGTATAAATCTACTTACAGAGAATCTTACAGAAAGGGTTCAAATGTCCTCTGTGGGGCATGTCTAGGTAAACTCCAATGGTCATTCTAGCTTGATCATAGTCTTCAGTATCAAACAAAACTGGGTTATAATCTTACTCCCCATTTGCTAGCTGTGTGAAAACTTAGGCAAGTTACCTCCCCTATATGAGTCTCAGTTTTCTCTTTCTGTAGGCATGGAGAATAGAATCCTTATGGAATAATTCTTTTGAAGGTTAGATTCCATATGTGTATGCATATATGGCTTTCTAATGGCATTATCACCATTAGAAAGAATTCCTAAGTTCAGCCATCTGTATAATATGGATGATAATGTTCTCAAATGTTTGTGGTTTCCAATGAGAGAATGCGTGTAAGATGCATAGTATAGTACAGGCATATAGAGACTTACTTTATACCAGAAACCAAATTAGGGTTAAGACAGAAAAAAGATTGGTATAAATGCTGTTGGTATTGTCAAGTCTCTAGCTGAAGGGGGCGCAGTGAAGAGAGTGAAGTGCCTTATGGCACTGCCAGCGTGGCCCCGTCCACTTCTACGACTACTCTAGCACCCACTGGGATCTAGAAGTCATACTGACTATGCACATAATCACTGAGATTTGTAATTCTCTGCTTTCTTTTCAGGGTCCCTCACTAGTTTGTGAGCTCTTTAAGGGAAAGATGTGTACTACATTTCTCTCTCTCTCCCCAGCATTTAACCCAGTGTCTGGCAAATGCTTGTTGGGTACACAAATGAATAAATAAGTAGTCTCTTTTTCAGGCTTATCCATCAATCTCCAAATTTAGTCTGGGGCGGAGGGAATTTCTAAGTTACCGTCACTTTATTTACTCTTTAGAAGCCAGTCAGACAAAATGGTTTCCCAACTCAAAGCCCCAAGCTAGAGACTGTACAAAGGGAAGAAATCCTGTCCCCTTTCATAAATATGAAGATCCCTTGACACTCATATTACACTTGCTCCACACACACCGATGGTGGTGCCTTGGGAGTGGCCCACATAGTAGAGTTGCTCCTGTCCAGTTTTCTCTACGATAAAATTGATTGTGGCTGGAAGGTCATATTTAGCCATCTCATCCAAACTGCCAAAGAAAAAGAGCAACAATGTTGGGGAAAAAAATCTCATTGGTAGGTCTGCAATATTTAAACATATTCATTATAGACATAGATACTTAGCTTTTCTTAACTGTAAGACTAGATCAATACATGATATTATGCACCTGTACAAATTTTGAGGATGTCACCTTGTTTGCAAGAGTAACATGGTTAAGAAACTGAAATCAGAAGATGACTTGCAAAAGCCTGCAGAGGCTTTCCACTTATTTCTATAGCAGATATATCAAACTCCCTTGAAAAGAAAAATCACCTGGAATGCTTATTTAAAAACCAGAAAAAAAGCAAGGAGATTTGCAGACCTCAGCCTGGATAGACTGAATCAGAATTTCCAGGGAAGAGGCCTAGTAATCTGCATATTTATCAAAGACCTCAGGTGCTGCTTTCCTTTGTGTGTGCGAAAATGTAGGAAATCATTACGTTACTTTCAATGGTGCCATGACACAACTGCACTGGGGTGTGGAATTAGAAAATGCCAAATGTCCAGGAATAAAGCAGGAGTGAGGCCAAGGGGCAAGAAGCTTTAGTGACCTTCAAGGCATGATTCTGGGCACTGCCACAAGTGCAGGATTTGCTTCTGTGACCCAGCTGGCCTACATTCTAAGGCAGACAGCGCCCCCCAGTGGGTGCTGCTGACAACTTGGCTCCCGGGATAGATTTCAGCAGCATCAGCCTATTGAGGGCAACGTTTCTTCACTACTCAGTGAATAAACATTTGAGCACCCTCTGTGCTAGGGTGTGGCTCATCTTGGTTTATCATGAATTTCTGGTTCTCAGGATTTTCAAACAGAACCTTGTTTTTGGTCCCTTTTCTTTCCTTTCTTTCTTTTTAAATTTTTTAAAATTACTTTTTGAGTTTTGTTTTGTTTTGATGTTGTGTTGGGGGATAGTAATTAGGTTTATTTATTTATTTTAATGGAGGCACTGGGGATTGAACCCAGGAGTTATACCTTCCCTCTTCGGTCCCTTTTCTTGATCAATTTCTTTTTTCCTCTTATTAAGGGTACCACATAAATTTCCTTTGGGGTCCACATTGATGTGATAGTCCTAGAATTAACCTTGCTAAAGCTGACTTCTGCATTTTGATTTTTTTCTTGCATATGTACTTTATATACACACATACCAAGTGGAGTGCTTAAAACAAATATCAGTGCAATAATACGGCATTTTTTTGAGATTGCAAAGAAAACCTGGGCAGAGGAAGAAATGTTTATTTCCTTCTTGTGGATTCCATGGTGTGCATTTGGACAGAAAGGGAAAATTCAAAGGGTGTTCATCCATATAAAGCAAAGTACACACTGTTTTCATTAGTAGTATTCTCCTTACCTGAAGGCCCAGTATTCTGGTGATTTGGGTGAAAATTGCAAGTGTTTTCTGGACCAGGTATTTCCCCGGCTGTTCCCCATCCATACATCATACCCAACATCTGCCAGAAGGAAAGCCAAGCTGTTGTTGGGCAGGTTGCAAATCCAATTCCCGGCAGATGCAACTAAACCATGCTGCAAATACACAACAGGCTTTGGAGCTGCAAAACACGGGCCACAAGAGTTTTATATCTGTACTTCCTTGGTGTCTACAAGAAAATTTTCTTTCCTAACTCCCTGTGGTATAGATGAAAGATTAAGAAGTGAAATTTGGCACCAAGTGAGACTAGGTTCTAGGGTTTTGAACTACTTCTAAACCTGGGTAAGTTGTATCTTCTCTATGTCTTACTTTCTTCTTTGCAAAATTGGGATTATATACAATGTGTTGTGTTGTTATATAGCTGGTGGAGTCAGATTGCTCTGATTCAAAATCTCTTCTACTATCCACTAATCTCTTTATGCCTTAGTTTGTGAAGGAAAAGCCCAGCTGGGCTAACAGCTAAGTCACAAATCTAAGTGCAACAAATGTCGGATTACTGATCTGAGTTCTGCTGGGCTAACTCATAAACCTAAAGTTTAGTGTCAGTCTATTGGGCTAACGAGCTCAGTCACAAATCTAAGTGTGGTAAGTGTCGGTTTACTGATATAAGTTCTGCCGGGCTAACTTGTAAATCTAAAGTTTAGTGTCAGTTTACTGGGCTAACAAGCTAACTCGTAAATCCAAGCTCAACAAGTGTCAGTAACGTGATCTGTTCTGAATTGATAAACTCCAGTGTACTGATTCCTTGCTTTTTGTTGTTTGAACCTTATTGGCTAATAGCCCCATACTTGTAATTAACCCTATAAAACCTCATGGGCACGTCTTGGAGGTGCTCAGAGCTTCGGAGCAGAAGCCCCTCTGAGCCTGCCGGCGTAATACATCTGAGTACTCCAACCCTCCGAGTGGTGCTTGTTTCTTGGCTGGCCTGTCATTTCCGTAACATTTCTGGAGGCCCCAGCGAGGATACAACCACGCCGGCCCCTTGAGCCGCTGGACTGGTGGCTCCGGCCGACCAGGGGACGGGACTCCGGCAGTGAACGAGGTGGCGCCGCCGGACGGTATTCCGGGTTCTCCTTCGTGATGGCAACTCGGCCCCCCTGGGTGGCTGGGCTACAACCAGAGCCAGACTCCGTGGAGGGACGGACAGACTCACCAGGTGGCCGTCCGGACAAGGTAGGATCCCCCAGGAGGTATCAGGTCCTGTCCCATTGGACAGAAGAGGAGGCTGATCCCCTCCTACAGGCTCTCCGTCTGATGGTATTTCAGACGGGGAAATCAGGAATCAGGTCAGGAATTAGGTCCTGTCCCAGTGGACAGAAGAGGAGGCTGATCCCCTCCTACAGGAAACAGGATATTGGTATTGGTGGGAGGAATGTTGTTAACTTCTGTGTGTGTGTGTGTGTGTGTGTGTGTGTGTGTGAGTAAATGAGCGGCCTGTGAAGCACGCGATCAGGCTCGAGTTTGTAGCTCCACGACATTCTGCTACGGATTTCGAATGAGTCCCAACCTGCGGTTCCGTGGTGACCTCATACGGCTCAGGGCGGTATCGGTCCCTCAGGGTCCCGATAGGAGTCAGCGCCTTATACTGACCCGCCAAAGCTAAGAGGCACCTTCGTCCCCGCGAGGGGAGCGGCCAGGCGGACGCAACGAAAACCCTCCCTTGTATTGTCTGCGACACTGGCACAGGGTGGCTACACTGGGAGGGAAAAGGACATAGACAGCCAATGAGTCAACGCCCCTGTGCCCTCGGAGGCTAGGATGCTATTTCTTTGAGAAAGTCTCCTACCTGACTCTGTCACAGAACACCCGAAACTTATTGTTCCCCTACTGAAGTGACCCAAGTAGTGCCCCTTTTGCCTAGCCCCAGACCCCCAGGACTCAAGTTTAGAAGACGAATTCCTTCAGGACTGGGCTTGCCTGGACCTGGAGGTCCCTTTTCTAGTCCATTTGTTTTGCCATCTGCCGTCAGTCCCATGCCCCTGATACGTTAGTTCAGAATATAGAGAGGATTTAATGAAGAAAGTCCCTGGAACTGCTTGAGGCCTTGAGATCCAGAGACATCAGCTGTGACTGGAACCCAGAGTCCCCGACCAAGTTAGCCTTAAAACAACTCATAGACCCAGCAAGAGAGCAGTCTCTCTGGGAACTCCGGTGTTTTGAAGAGTGAAGAAGAAAAAGATATAAAGGCTACCTTCCCAAACATCTAAAGCAACAGAACTATTATCCTTAAACATCTAAAAAGAATGGGAGGCTCTAAGTCAAAACCCACCACTCTAGACTGCATGATTAAGAATTTCCAAAAGGGGTTCTCAGGAGACTGTGAAATTTAAATGACTCCTGGCAGGCTCCACACTTTGTGTGAGCTTAAATGGCCAGCCTTTGGAGTTGGGTGGCCCTCAGGAGGAACACTGGACCTAACAACAGTGCGAACAGTCTATCAAATAATCACTGGAACCCCAGGCCACCCAGATCAATTCCCTTACAGTGACTCCTGGCTAAATATCGCCCAGACTCTACCCCCATGGATTTGGTTTTGCTCAAATGGACCTGGACAATACAAGATATTATCAGCTCAGCCGGTCCAGGCCAAAAAGACAGTCAAATACTTGGGATTTATTATCTCAGAGGGACACCGAGCCCTAAAAAAACAAGTTATTTGCGCCATACCCAGACCAGAAACAAAAAACTGCGAGAGTTCCTGGGCGCAGCTGGGTTTTGCCGGATCTGGATCCCCGGGTTTTCAAAAATAGCCAAGCCCCTCTACGAAGCAACTGCTGGATCAGGAAAGGAAACCCTCAAATGGGAAACTAAACAAGAAAATGCCTTTAGGCAATTAAAGGAACTACTAACCCAAGCCCCAGCACTAGGCTTACCAGATGTAACACGAGAGTTTAATCTGTTTGTACATGAAAGAGACCAAACTGCTCTTGGAGTCCTAACTCAGAATGTGGGGCCATGGCAGCGCCCTGTGGCCTATTTATCTAAAAGACTGGACCCTGTAGCATCAGGATGGCCACCCTGTTTACGGGCCCTCACTGCCACAGCCCTCCTGGTCAATGAGGCAGACAAACTCACACTGGGACAGACTTTATATGTAAAAGTGCCCCATTCTGTGGTGGCCCTGATGAATGGCCCAGGTTACAAATGGATAACTAACACAAGGATGACCCACTACCAGGGGCTTCTATGTGAAAATCCAAGAATCCGTCTAGAGACTGTGCGAACCTTAAACCCAGCCACATATTTGCCTGAGGGGGAAGGACAGCCTGACCACAACTGCAGGACAGCCTGACCACAACTGCGAAGAAATCATTAAAAAGGTGTATGCAAGCAGGCCTGATCTAACCAACAAGCCCCTGCAAAACCCAGACCTGGAACTTTTCACAGATGGCAGCAGTTACATGCAAGATGGACAACGGCGGGCAGGTTACGCTGTAACAACAACCCAAGAGGTAATAAAGGCAGAGTCCCTTCCCCCAGGATGGTCTACTCAGCGAGCAGAGATCTGGGCACTGGTCCAGGCACTAAGGGAAGGGAAAAGAAAACGAGTCAATATATACACTGATTCCAAATATGCATTTGCAACCTTGCATGTACATGGAGCCATCTATAAGGAGAGAGGACTTTTGACTGCTGGGGGAAAAAAAATCAAAAACAAAGAAAAAATTTTACAGTTACTGGAGGCAATATGGGATCCAAAGGAAGTGGCCGTTATTCACTGTAAGGGACACCAAAGAGGAAATGACCCTGTGAGCCAGGGGAACAGGCTAGCTGATCAAAAGGCAAGAGAAGCAGCCGCCTGGGAACACTCAGTAATTAACATTATGGCAGCGCCAGAGCTACCCACTGCCCCAGAATATGGTCACGACGAAAACAAGTGGGCACAGGCTGAACGAGAAAAGAAAGGAAAGGACGGATGGTGGATCATAACGGATGGAAGGGTTTTCATCCCAGAACGACTAGCTTATCGTTTAGTCCAACAACAACACGAAGCCACACATATGGGAAAAACGGCTTTGGAGGCCCTCTTAAAGCGATATTTCCTAATTTCTCGTCTCCCTACTCTATGTGCATCAGTTTCCCAACGCTGCTTGCTCTGTGCACAAAACAATCCAAAACAAGGGCTCACTGGGCCAATGGGAATACAACGATGTGGACTGGCTCCCTTTGAAGATTTAGAAGTGGACTTTACTGAACTTAGGCCCAGTAAGGGATATAAGTACCTGCTGGTTTTCGTCTGCACCTTCACAGGGTGGGTAGAGGCCTACCCCACCAGGACAGAGAAAGCAAGAGAAGTGACAAAGGCTCTTCTCAGGGATGTTATCCCTCGATTTGGAATGCCTACCTCCATCGGGTCTGACAATGGACCTGCCTTTGTGTCAGAAATTGTACAGCAAGTGGCAAAGGCACTGAGCAACCGCTGGAACCTGCACACAGCATACCGGCCTCAAAGCTCAGGGAAGGTAAAACGAATGAACAGAACTCTAAAACAAATTATAGCTAAAATCAGCCAAGAAACCCAGCTTCCCTGGGTGGACATTCTACCCCTGGCTCTGTTGCGAATTAGATGCACCCCAAGACTTAATATTGGGTACTCTCCCTTTGAAATCCTCTATGGGCGACCGCCACCTTTAGTCAGGATGAGAAATCCCACCCCAGAAATAGGAAATTTAGGGCTCCACCAACAACTGTTGGGACTAGAAAAAGTACTACGAGAAGTTTGGGGTTGGGTGATAGAGAAAACCCCCATTTCATTAGGGGTTCAAGTGCATCCCTATAAACCAGGTGACCAGGTATGGGTAAAGGATTGGAAAAAGGAACCTCTCAAACCAACATGGAAGGGACCATATTTAGTGGTATTAACTACTCCTACAGCTGTTAAAGTTGCAGGAATCGTCCCTTGAATCCACCACTCCAGGGTCAAGAGAGCGACTGCACCTCAGACAGAGGGTCCCTGGAAAATTGAGAGTGTCCCGGGAGACCCGCTCAAGATCAAGATCAAGAGGGACCAGAAAAAGATCGACGAGCCCTGCTCTAGCCACACCCGGAAGCTGGCTAGTCAACGCACGGCCGAAGCCTGAGGATCAAAGTCTGCCCATCACTATCATAACTCACCAGCATCCACGGAGAATAAAATGAGCTATACAATTGATCCCCTTGCTAGTGGGGCTCGGAGTGGCAGCAAGGGTAGGCACAGAAATCAGGGGCATCGCCTCTTCCTCTTATTACTATTATCAGCTTACACGTGAATTCAGCCACGATCTCCAACGAATAGAAAAACCCCTGAAAACTCTGCAAAATCAGACTGACTCTCTGGCCGAGGTGGTCTTACAGAACAGAAAGGGTCTGGACTTACTCACGGCCAAAGAGGGGGGACTATGCCTCTTCCTAAACAAAGAGTGTTGTTTTTATGCCAATCAATCAGGAATTGTCAAAAAAAAATGGTTCAAAAGTTACAAGACCGAGTGAAAAAGAGAAAACATATTTTAGATAAGAGCCCATGGACAGGCCCCTGGGGCTGGACCTCCTGGCTGACACCGTTCATAGGTCCCTTACTCCTGATTTTTGCAGTTCTGCTGTTTGGGCCCTGTGTCCTAAACTTCCTGACCCACTTTGTCAGTGAGCGGATAGAGGCTATAAAACTTCAGATATTAGCCCTCCAATTATGAGCCCCTGCAACAGGTAAATGATGATGCTTACTCCAACAAGGGTTGTGAAAGCATCAAGAGGGGGAAATGTGAAGGAAAAGCCCAGCTGGGCTAACAGCTAAGTCACAAATCTAAGTGCAACAAGTGTCAGATTACTGATCTGAGTTCTGCTGGGCTAACTCATAAATCTAAAGTTTAGTGTCAGTCTATTGGGCTAACGAGCTCAGTCACAAATCTAAGTGTGGTAAGTGTCGGTTTACTGATACAAGTTCTGCCGGGCTAACTTGTAAATCTAAAGTTTAGTGTCAGTTTACTGGGCTAACAAGCTAACTCGTAAATCCAAGCTCAACAAGTGTCAGTAACGTGATCTGTTCTGAATTGATAAGCTCCAGTGTACTGATTCCTTGCTTTTTGTTGTTTGAACCTTATCGGCTAATAGCCCCATACTTGTAATTAACCCTATAAAACCGCATGGGCACGTCTTGGAGGTGCTCAGAGCTTCGGAGCAGAAGCCCCTCTGAGCCTGCCGGCGTAATACATCTGAGTACTCCAACCCTCCGAGTGGTGCTTGTTTCTTGGCTGGCCTGTCATTTCCGTAACAAGTTAACTTATGTTTAAATGGGGAATAATAAGTGTTATCTTATACTGTAGTTATAATAATTAAATTAGAATTAAAATACATAAAATTCTATCCAGCACAATAAATATCTGCTCTATAATTATTCATATTACCTTTTTATTTCTCAAAAAGCATCTGATTACAAAACTTTTTTTCACAATAATAATAAAGACAATCAAATGCCATTTGTTGAATGCTTACTGAATGCCGGACACTCTGCTAGCTAATTTGCATTGTCAGAAAGCAAAATGCAAGGTTTTAAGTGAAATTTACACAAAGTAAAATTGTTGATTTGATATAAAAATCTTATTTGCAATGTGGAATTGGAACAATTTGACCAAGAAAGGGAAAAGAAAAAGAAGGAAAGGGGGAAGTGGTGTTGAAAACACAGAGAAGAGAAAGAAGAGTGACTAGGAAGATAAAGTGCTGGAGAAACGGAAAGACTAAATAAACAGTGTATGTGAAAATGCTTTAAAAACTCCAAAGGGGCTGTACGAATGAAATGGAGTGGCGAAGGGGGTGGTGGGGATTTTCCTCCACTGATGGAAAAGACTAGACTCTATTTCAGGATAAAAGCTGCCCTGCTGCTATCAGCACATCTAGGAATCTCTCCTTAGGCATTATTCTTCTGATAATTAAATAAATCGTACCTGTTCTGGGACATTTTCTTCCATATGGAATCCTGTAAATTCCAAGGACATAGCCATCTTTTGTCACAACGTCATATTTTTCATAAGGGTAACCCCAGTAGGAAATAATCTGGCTCTGAAAAGAGGAAAGGAAAATATAAACCTTCTTGACGTAATCCCTTGATTTTTCTACCCATGTTCCAATGTAGTACTTTAAGTCACAGCCTACTCTTTATCTCCGTATTGGGACGGAACAGAGCAGGGAAATCAGGATAGCTTGAGGGGGATTTTAAAAGGAGGATGTAGGCAAAGGCATGGGTAAGGCAAGGTGACTGACTGTACATCCTGGTTTCCCTGGCCTGGTGTTATTAATGCACTCGAGTTCACTCTGAAAACGTGTGATGAAAACGTATCTGGTCGTTTAATGAGGGAAACGGCGTGGGATTGTGCAGAACCCTGTGGCTAGTACTAAGTGAGCTGTTACCAACCTCAGAGCTGAAGGGAGAAGGGGGACAGTGGTTACAAGACCTGTGTGAGAAGGTCAAGAAGAGAGGCTCACATGGAGAGGAGCTGAGACCTTCAGCAGAGGGAGACAGCCTGTGATGACCTTATGGAGGGAGCCAGGGCAATAAGCCATCTGATCTCACTCTTCTCCCACCTTCTGATCTGTTCTAGGTTTCCATTAGCTGAACTGAACTGAAAACCAAAGAGCAAGGTGGTTTGTTGACCTAGTTCTTACAGGTCAGCCTCTTGGGCAGAAATAAAGATGTAAAGAATAGACAGTGGAGGTAGAGGGGCAAAAACAGAAGATGCCTCATCCACAGATACACAAGGAAGAGGGGAACTACTGCTTATTGGTCATCTTCTGCATAGGGGCTGGTTAGTATCTTTCGTTTTAGTAATCTTTACAACAGGTCTTTGAGACAGAATTATACGCATTTACAGTTGAGAAAACTGAATGACAGGAAGATTAATAATGGGGCCAAGATTGCACGCTAGGAAAAGATAAAGACAAAATGTAAATCAAAGTAAGGTTAGCTCCACAGCATATGGGCTTATGACAGGATTATGTATTTGCCTGGGGCAGGCATGTAAGAGGAATGTATATATTACCAGGCTGGATAAGGCAGAGGTTTTGAGAGCCCAGACTCTAGAGACAAGCTGCGTGGCACTGAATTCCAGCTCTTCCTCTTAATGGCTATGTAGCTTTGGGCAAGTTACTTAACTCGTTTTTGCTTTATTTCACTTAACTGTAAAATAAAGATAATAATGGCATCTCTTCACAGATTTGTTGTGAGAATTACACACACAGTAAGTGCTCTCTATAATGGCTTACAATTCTTTTTATCATTAGAAAATAATTAAGAGCCCCAAACCACCCAGACCAGGGAGGAAGAAAACGCCTGTGAATGTGGGAGGAAGAGGAAAATGTGGATTTGAGGAAGTGTTTTCATGGACTGTGTGTTCAGCAGTGTAGTGGGAGGTTAGGGGTGCCCGCTGGACACTTGGGAGAGAGAAACAAGAAGAGACACTAATTTAAAAATGTTGACAGTTCCATTCTTAAAGTTCTAATACAAACTTGAGTGTGGGTGAAGACATCAGTGCTGTACAATGTATACAGGAATGAAGGAATTGAATACAGGAATCCATTGGAATGAAGCATACAGTTAACATTTGTCAATTGTTTGTTTGTTTGTTTTTCTTTTTCTTTTTTCCCCCGGATCATTCCATTCCACTCTATTCCAGTCCACTTCTGGTATGAATTCCTGCATGTTAAGATCTGGTTAGAAGCAAACAAAACCAAATCTGGCTTACTAAACTGAAAAAAATGCATAAAGATAGTTCACAAATCAAAGAATCTGCTCTAAAAAGAGCCTCAGGAAGAAGTCAAGGAGACTAGAGAGATCATCAGTAGGATCTCACGAACCTCCTCCTCAGGAAACCACCATGAGGCGGTCGCTCAAACTACCAGGGGAGGGAGTACTACTGCCCACTTTGGGTCGGGTCTTTCAACGCCTAGACTAGTTAGCTATGCCAAAGAACGAGGGAAGAAACACAGATTTAGTCAATCTAGAATTTTTTAAAATAGACAAGCACACCAATCATACCCAAAATGACAATAAATTTATAATTCTTTATCTTAATTTTTTCCCTTAATGAGTGACTTACAATATTCATATTAGCTTCAGGATTTGTGGTGGGTCCTTCCCTATAATAACCACATACAGGTCCAAGAAGAAGCATCCAGCATGTTGCTGCTAAAAGCTGCCACATTTGGAATGAGCCTGGGAAAAGGAATATTAGTATATTTGTCATCAAAGAGAATTCCAAAAGTGAAATTTGGTGTAATCTTTTTATAACACTACTGTGGGAGGGAGTAGAAAAAATGCTTCTAGGCTGTGTCTTAACAAGTAACGTACTTAATTATTCAAGACTCATCCCATGAAAAATCTGAAATGTTAATTTTTTAGTAAGAAAAGAAAGAAGAAAGGAAGGAAAGAAGAAAGGAAGAAACCATTATCAATTAAATCTCCAAATAATCAAACAAAAGAAGGGAATGCATAATGCACAGAAGAAGTATAGTGGCCAGTATATTAATCAAAACACATTTCATATCTCCAGTTATCAGATAAATGAGTACTTTTCTTCTGATGGTGGGAGTGAGCATTGGCACAACCTTTATGGAAAGAAATTTGTTAACATGTCTTGTAAATTTAAAAATATTTATATCCTACAGTCAATAGAATTCTATTTCCAAGAGTCTATCCAAAAGAAATATAATATATATGCAAGTACTATGTATAAAATCATCCCTTATTATATATCTTAATATAATGAAATTTGCCACAATAAAAGATTGATAAAATAAGTTATGGGGAAGGAAGAATGGAATTTTTCAGTTTACCAAGTATTACGTTTTTGTGCAGTATGTGAAATTCCCATTAAATGATATTAAGGGCAAAACAATGTAACTTGTGCATGTATTTCGAGCTTAGTGATAAAACGAATTATAAAGAGAAAAAAAGGACTAGGCATCAAATTTTAATTATGGTTATATCTAGATGGTGAGTATTTGCGTGATTATTTTCTCATTTTAAAGGGTTTTTCATACTTTCTAAATTTTCTATATTTGGTATTACTTTATCATAAAAAAAGAAGTTATTCTTCAAATAGAAAATTGTGAAAATTATGGGAGGAAAATATGATGTATATTCCTCATTTGGCTTTGAAACTACTTAAGTTTAAAAACAAACAACAAGGGCAAAAGTAACAGAGGGAGACATTTTGTAATGGACCTCTAATTAACTACTGTATAAAATGAAGACCTTCAAGTTATATTAGAAAATATACTAACTGCAAATTTCCTCTAGAAAAAGATTAAGACAAAATTTAAGCCAAAGTAAGTTTAGCTCCATAACAAATGCCCTTATGACAGGATTTGCATTTGCCCTGGCCAGACACACAAGAGGTGTGGATACAGCCCTCCCTTGGTATCTGGGCGGGATTGGTTCCAGAACATTCCTCCTTACTTCCATCCACGCCCCCACGGAAACCAAAATCCACAGATGCTTAAGCCCCTTATATAAAGTGGCACAGTATTTGTATATAACTTATTGCACATTCTCCTGAATATTTTTAATTATCTCTAGATTACTTATAATACATAAGTATTATAATGCAATGTAAATGCTATATAAATAGTTGTAAATACTATGTCAATAATGGCCAACACACTGGCAAATTCAAGTTTTGCCTCTTGGAACTTTCTGGAATTTGGGGGGAATATTTTCTTCGTGGAACGCACAGATACGGAGGGCCGAATGTATATTATGAGGCTCTGTAAAACAGAGTAGACACTTCTCTCTCTCTCTCTGTGTTTTTAACACCACTTCCGTTTTTTCCTTGTCTCTTGCTTAGTCAAATTGTTTCAATTTTACATTGCGAATAGAATATGACTTTTATATCAAATTAACATATTAGAGAGATGACAAATCTCACTCTGTAGGAAATGGAAGTGTTTTTCAGACTATGCCTTCACTATTCTGTTATAGAAATTTCCATGAATTCTTCTCTTGAATCTGTCAAAGTCATAATCTTTGTTGACTACATGTATTAATATAATTAATATGTGCAATAATTAATATGATTGATAATATATGAATTACGTAATACACATATAATTTTATATTAATACAATATATATAATATATATAACTAATGTGATTAATAGAGCTAAATTCTGGTGAATCTCTGTGGTAGTTGTAATAATAGCACCACCAACAGTGATAATTATTGTTATTAATCTGTTTTGTGCACTTATTATGTGCCAGATTATGTGCCAGACATAATTATCTCATTTTTTTCTCAAAATAACCCCAAGGGATAAGAAATTATTCTCATTTTATTTCAAATGAAACTGAGTCTTAAGGGCAAGTCATTTGCCTGAGGTCAAACATGTAGTGATGGAATTGGAATCTGACCTCAGGTTGCCTGACTCTAAAGGAAATGCTCTTATTTATTATGCTCTTAACCGTTCTGTCCACACAAGATACTCTTACTAGGGCCCTCTGCTATGCGCCTCATTAGTGTTACATGTGATCCACAGACCACAGGCATCATAATCACTATTAAAAACAATGAAGACTCTTAGAACCCACCCCAGTCAAGCCAGAGAGAATCTAAGGGGGTGTGGCCAGAGATGTGCATTTTAAACCCTCATTTCAAGTGATTCATGTGCATTCCCACTTGTGGAAAACAGACAGACTGAATTCCTTGAGAAGATAAAATGGTTCATTCTCACTTTGTGAAGGTTCTCACTAGCATGGATCTTATAAATTTTTGCCAAATAAATAGATGGGTAAGAGTGAATGAGTACATCATTTAATCTTAAAGACTATCCAAATCGACCCATTGTTTTGTATCTTATCTTTCTGCTTTCATTTCACCCCACTGCATGGGGCCTCTTTTTTTGACGGGAAGATTTGAGAGCTGATTTTTGTCCTTAATTCAGGTCTGTATCTTATGGGAAGGTAGTAAGATAATTTTTTTTTAAATTAGTCTTTTCTCTCATGACATTTACAATTTAGATCCTCCAGTTTCTGCTGAGTGATTGGCACCTGAGGCCTCTGAGTCACATCTCTGGCAAGTGAACAGGGGGCCCCTGGGTTAGAGCAGATCCACCCTCTTCTGAAATGTGCAGCTGGGGAGAGCCTGTGGGCTTGTAATGATGCGGGGAGGAGGACTCAGTGGCTCGCACTGCGGGCTGCTTGTAGGAAGATCTGGAGTCTAGTCCTCAGCAATGGCACAAAAATGCACTAGCCCCATGACCAGCTGTGTTTTGCAGCGATGGCCTGAAGCCCATTCAGCTGGCTTGGTTTCCTTCTTCTGTGCAACGGATCTGGGTAAGGAAGGAGTCTTTGAATTGAGTAGTGAATAAATGACAGGTTATTTCGTACCAACACCTCTTTTTAAATAGGAACATATAACAGCAGTTAAGAATTTGTTTGCTTAAAACTTCTACCAAAAAATCTCATTTTTCACTCTATAAAGTATCTTATCTAGTCTATCTATAATTCTCATATCATGGATTAAGCACCTATATGCTTAATCATCATAATTATTATTTTCCCACAGGTAGAAAATGTCAATTTAGGATTTAAAGATCTATTTTACTCCATGTTCTTTTCACTAAGTCTTGCTGCCTCTTACAAAATTTCTACAATAAAATTTTCTCAAAGCGTTACAAGATGTCAGAAAGTCTGGGCACAGTGTAACTTTGTAAAAGATTAGAAGGAGGAACAATTTTGTCTTAACAGATTTGAGTATAAAATTCTTTTCGGTGACAAAATTGAAAATAGAATAGGGCCTAGAAATATGAAACTATCCTGTGTATCCAGGTTGCTTGCCAACCAAATAAAAGATTCCAAGACAAAGCCAGTGTTCACATGCACAATAAAATGTAAATAAAATGCAGATAACATGTATGACATTCTCACAGCCCAAGGGAGCTATGACAATTGGGATGAAAATTTTATATATATATACATATTGATACATACATACATACATACATACATACATACATATATATGTATATATATATATATATAAATAAAATGTACTGAGTATAATATTAATAAGAAACATGTAATCATTTTTCCCTGTCATCAATTTGTATCATCTTTTATGAACTAATGAGCTGAGAAAGATGAGAAAAGAAATGTAGGAAGAGAGAGAAAGAGGAGGAGGAAGAAAGCAATCATATGATAGATAATTATCTGGACTAAAGGATAAAAGATTCAAGTTTATAATGAATCAGTGTTACTTATATGATTGTCACCAGGCTAAACGTTTTCAATTACTTCTGCCACCTCTCCAGTCCAACTATCACATTTCGAATACCTGTATCATTTTACTGAGCTCCTGGTTAGTCTTTTATTTTCCAGTCTTTATGACTCAAAATATTATGTATATTGGTGCCAGATTAATTTTTATAAAACCATCTCATCACTTCGAATTTCTATTCAAGAAATCTTAATGAAAAACTTCTGCTGCCACAAAACTGGCCTCTGCACCCCAAAAGCCAGATTGAGACTTGAAGGCAGCTTTGGGAGAAAAAGAGCAGCTTTATTGCTTTGCCAGGCAAAGGAGACTCACAGCAGGATAATGCCTTAGAGACTAGGAATTCATCTTGGAGTTGAGGTCTTGGAAGTTTTATAAAAGGAAACTGGATGGAACAGAAAAGGTGATAACAATCAGGGCACTTTACGGGGTGCTGCTACATTCCCCTTAACCTCCATCCATCTTTCTGGCATCATGGGGGAACTGCAGAGGGTTTGTCCATTCTTCTGAGATCATCCTCCCATTACCTTCTTCCTGGAGCATAGCCTCTGGGTTAAAAGTATTGTAAAGAATGTAAATGTAAAGGGAGAGGTTTGGGGATTACTTAGCACAAAAGCAGTAAGGGAGAGAAGCAAATTGCAGGATTTCTTAGTCAGAAAGGATCAGCAGACAGTTTCAGCATCAGGGAAGTTAGTTTGTTTCCTACTTCTTCATTTTTACTTCCAATCATGATGGAATAGCCCTTACAAGACTAACTGTCTCACTGACAAAATATAGAAGTCAATTATTTTCAGACATCAGACAACAGGGTACAATATTGCAGTCCTTTTTATATTTTAAAAAGCCAACAGAAGAATCAAAATAGAATGCTAAAATTTTTGATATCCTAGAAGAAGGCAGAAAAGGGGGTAATAGAAAAACAGGAGAAAGAAAGAAAGAAAGAAAGAAAGAAAGAAAGAAAGAAAGAAAGAAAGAAAGAAAGGAAGGAAGGAAGGAAGGAAGGAAGGAAGGAAGGAAGGAAGAAAGAAAGAAAGAAAGAAAGGAACAAATGGAAAATAAATGGGAAAAAGATGGCAGACAAACCCAAATGTATCAAAAATTACTTTAAATATTAATGCAAAAATACTTCAGTTAAAAGGCAGAAATTACCAGACTGGATTAAAAAAAAAAACAAAGCCCAAATACATCCTTTGAACAAGAGACCCATTTTAAATATAAAGAGAAATAGATTGAAAGTAAAATAAACAAAGGAGTATACCATGAAAACAGTAACTGTAAGAAAGCTGGCATGGATATGTTAATATCAGACAAAGCAGGTTTTCAAGACAAAGAGTATCATCAGAGATAAAGAGGAATGTTTCATAGTGTTTATTCACCTGGAAGTACAAGCCATTTCATCAGGACAAGAAAACAATCCTACATGTGTAGGTACCTAAAAATAGAACTTAGGAATGAAAAAGGAAAAAAAAAACCTGACAGAACTAAAGAGAATTCAGTTTCATAGTTGGAATCAATATCTGTCTTTCAGTAATTGATAGAAAAAATAGACAGAAAATCAGTAATAATGTAGACAATCTGAACAACACTATAACTAAGATGATCTAATTGACATCTGCAGAACACATCTAAAGATTCCATAGATAGCTGAAAAATTAAAAGGAAAATTAGAAAAGTTTTGGAACTGAATGATAAGAAAAACACTACTAATCAAAATTAGGGATGCAGCCAAAGTGTGCTTAGAAAGATACTTAGAGATTGAACTTTATTATGAAAAAGTTTACAATCAATAATCCAAATCTCTGCTTTACTAAGTAGAAAAAGAAAATTAAATCAATCCCAAAGTGAGTAGGAAGGAAAAGAGTAATAATCAATAAAATAAAAACCAGAGAACGTTAGAAAAAATTATCAAAACTAAAAGTTAGTCCTTTGGAAAGATTAATAAAATCGATAAGCACTAGAAAGACTAATCAAGGAAAAAAACAGTTATATAAAATGCCAGTATCAGAAATGGAAGAGTAAAATCATTAAATATCTTTCAAAAGATAAAATAATAAGGGAATATGATGAAAATTACATGCCAAGAAATTTAATAATTTAGATTAACTAAACAAATTCTTTGAAAAATTCAAATTCAAAAACTGTTTCAGGAAGAAATAGAACATTTGCTCAGCCCTGTATCTATTAGAGAAATTTAATCTGTTGTCAAAAAGATTGACACACACACACACACACACACAGAAATTTTAGGCCTCAACTGTTTCATTGGTAAATATCCTATTTAATATTAAAGGAAGACATTATCACAATTAAGAAAACCAAAAACAAAAACGAAAACCCCAAATTGTCACAGAAATAGAAAAGGAAGAAATAATTCCCAATTCATTTTGTGAGGCCAACATAAATTTATAATCTTCTTCTAAAATGACTTACTAGTCAAAACATATTTGCAAAAGAAACATAGTTGGGTAACTCACACTACCTGATTTCAGGACTTACTCTAAAGCTACAGTAATCAAGACTGACTGGGTTGTAGTGTCATAAGGATATATAGTTCAGTGGAATACAAAAATCAGTCCAAACACAGACACATACACAAATAGTTGGTCAACTGATTTTGGACCAAACTTTC
This sequence comes from Vicugna pacos, assembly GCF_048564905.1. NCBI lineage: Eukaryota > Metazoa > Chordata > Mammalia > Artiodactyla > Camelidae > Vicugna > Vicugna pacos. The sequence continues at coordinate 67,773,662 of NC_132997.1, read as the reverse complement.
AAGGTAACTCAATGGAAAAGAATTATATTTTCAAAAATAAAGTTAGAACCACGCACTGAAGAAAAAAATCAAACTCTACCTCTAATTCACACCAATCACAAAGTTAAAAGTAAATCATAAGCCTAAATATAGAAGTTAAAATTATAAAAATATGGAAGAAAACAGAAAATGTTTGTGACCTTGACACAGGCATGGATATCTTAGGATAGAAAAAGCATAAAAGAAAAAAAAATGATAAATTGGACTTCATCAAAATTAAGAACTTGTACTGCTGAAAAAATACTATTAAGAAGTTTAAAAGGCAAGGCATAGAGTTAGAGAAAATACTTATAAAACAAATATCTGACAAAGAATTTTATCTGGACTATATTAAGGGTTCTTATAGTTCAATAAGAAGTCAAATAACCAATAGTAAAATGGACAAATCCTTGAACAGACACTTTACAGAAGAAGATATATGACTGACTAAAAACACATGAAAAGGAGCTCCATATCTTGAGTCATCAGTGAAATGCAAATTAAAACTACAGTGAGATAGGTCTTCTCATCCACTTTAATAACTAAAATTAAAACGACCAATTGTTGGCAAGCACAGCAAACGACTAGAACTCTCAAACGTTGCTGGTAGAAATGTAAAATGGTATGAGTACTAAATAAAACAATTTGGTATTGTCTTACAGAGTTAAATATATGATATATAATTATCACATGGCTCAGTATTTCCACTCTTCAGTATTTACCAAGAGAATGAAAACATATGTCTATAAAAAGATTTGTAAATAAATATTCATAGCACCTTTATCCGTCATGGGCTCCAAGCGGACATAACTCAAAAGGCTGTCAATAACAGGATGGATAAACAAATAGTGGTATATCCATCCAGTGAAATACTAAATAGCAATAAAAAAGAAACAAACTACTGATACACATAACCACATGGAAAGACCTGAAAAACATTCTGGACAAAAGAAAGAAGTCAGACACAAAAGAGCAGATATAGTATGATTATACTTATTTGAAATTTATGAAAAAAATAATACTAACATAATAATGATAGGAATCAGATCAAAGGTGAGCTGGGGCTAGGGATGGGGGTGGGAAGAGACAAATATGAAGGACCATCTAGGGTAATGAAAAGGTTTACTATCAAGCTCTACCTTGTGGTGGTTACATGGGTTTATCTGCTTGTCAAAACTCCTGACTTTTACACTAATAATGGGTAATTACATTATAGTACGCAAGTTATGCCTCAGGAACATTATTGAAAACAAAAAGAAGAAACAACCATAGTGGCCCAATGTCCTTATTATGTTATTTCCATTTGCTGTCTTCCTTAAATGGCAGAATCTCTGGGGTATTTGCTAAAAATACTAGATTCTTCAGTTCTGTCCCTCAGAGATTCTGATTCTAAGGTGAATATAAAGACTCCAGAATTGCATTTTAAACTAATACCCTCAAGTGATTCTTAATGTAGATGTGTCCAACATTACACTTTGAGAACCATGTCTTTAAGCAGATTTAATTCCTATTTCTCTGCCTTTGTCATTGTTCCTCATACTGTGATATTCTTACTGTTATCTCTCCAGAGTCTATCTTTCTCGCTTGGTTCAACTCTCTCGAGCCTTTCACTGACTGCTCACTGCTCTGAATTTTTTTTAAGTGAGTTTGAAGGTGACAGCAGTGCATAGCAAATAATATTTCAATGGTTTCATTTGTGTTGTCTTTTAAATTATATAGCAAGCAACTTGCCCTATCCTTTATTCACAAAGTTCTCAGAGATAAACAGTATATCTTTTGACAGCAGTTTGGTTAAACTTTAATTTTTAGTCTTAAAAGAGATCTGATTTACAATGTCTGTTGATATAACCACACTCCCCTCCAGACCAAGAGCCAAATTTACTCTTTTGTTTTCCTTCTTTACTGAAATTTAATTACCTTGTTAAATAAAAATATCCTGGCACTCTTTTTTTAATTTCACCTCTCAGTCTCCATTTTAAAGGCAGATTTCTAGTCCTATGAACTTATGAAAGAGAACGTAATGGTATTTGGCATATGTTAGATACTCGATAATGTCGTTAGATTGTAATTCAACTGACAGGTCACAGAGCCAAACTCATTGATCTCCATGTGCTGTTGAAGTATTCAAACTGATTCTTTTTCAGATATAACCTTTGCAGAGAAGTAATACTAGTCTTCCCTTTAGAAATGATTCTGGTAGGACACAATTACATGTGCATTTATAGCAACTGAGCAGAAATACGGCTGTGCCAGAAAGTCAATGGTTCATAAAATCATCTTTCTTTCAGAAATGTATTTCTTGTTTTGAATACTCATCTCTCTCTTTTCCCAGCACCAGTAACAAACATGGATAGTATTAATATTTATAATAAAAAATACAGTGTAAATAATAACAGCTATTATACCTCATGTATATTCTGTAAAATAATAATGATTGCAAATAACTTTGCACTAGGAATTTTTAAATTTTTTATTTAATTTATTTATTTACTTTTGGTGGGGGAAGGTAATCAGGCTTATTTATTCCTTTATTTTTCAATGGAGGTACTGGAGATTGAACCCAGGACCTCATTCATGCTAGGCGTGTGCTCTACCACTGAGCTATACCCACCCCTTTGTGCCAGGAACTTTTAAAAGCAATTTATATAAATTAACTTAATTCACAGAACAACTCTATTGGTAAGTGCACAATTATTATCTCCTTTTTGTTTGTTTGTTTTGTAGGAGGTGAAACTGAGGTACAGAGAGGATCGTATGTTAGCTGAATTCACATTTAGTAAATGCTGGCACTGAGATTTATACACAGTTGGTTTAGTACAAGATGCGTCTCCTGTGTAGTGGTGGAGCATTCTGTATATCATTTCATTTTTATGATGAATTATAAAGGGATGCTTACATTAACCATGATATGTTACTTAAATGTTACAGATAAAGCCATTAAAATGTATATGAGGACTACATAATATCATGAAAGCACATTCATAACATTATGTTAAACAGGGAAAAAAGTATTGTTGGGAGGAAGAATTGTAGTCTTCATGCTAGGGTATGAAATGACTTTCCAAGAAACACATAGGCACATAAATCGTTTTTCAAAAATCAAATTCTAGATCTTTCACTCTCATGTATACTCTCTCCTAAAATTGATATGGCTTGAGATTTCTAACTTCAAGTCGGTTCTCCTTTTTAAACTCTGCTTTACAAAGGAAAGGCATAACTCTCTTCTCCTGAATCTTAACTATGGTGAATTTTCCCAGGTTGTAAAAAATCTGAGACCCCTAACAGAGGACATTAAATGATATTGATCTTGGTATAGGGGAAGGGAGACTTTAATAGAATATTCATTCTTTCTCAAAGCAATTAACTTCTGAAAATCAAGTTGTTTCTAATTCTTTGCTTTCAAAAAACCGAAAAAGGATCTACATGAGTTGTTAGGAGGTAAATTGTTAAAAAATAATTTTGTAGATGCTTCACTATGATTTGTGACACAAAGCTTCAAAAAGTTCAGAGTTGAATGGCATTATGTAAACATGGCTTTTCAGCACTTACATGTGTTAATAAATGGAAAAGAACTGATGCTAAATTTTGTGTCATCTGTAAATAAATAATATCTCTGAGTGCATGAATTAAAAGGAAAAGTTCTATTCATGTCATTAAGAGATTCATTGTTAATAAAAATTGGTTTTAATGCTTAATAATTATTCATTGAACTTTGAATATATTTATGATCCTTTGACCAACTCTATTTGAATAAAAACTACAATGACAAATCATTAAAAATTTAAAAGATAAATGCAACTTTATAGTCACAAGAAGGGAAAAAAATGTAAATTTTAATGTATATTCACTTTTTAGTTGCAGAGAAGGATCGATTAATCACTAAAAGACTTCTTAAGCATGTAAATAAATAACACCAGGATATGTTTTTATCAAAATATCTATAAAATACCTATAGAAAAAAGAGGAATGGGAATATAAATTTAATGAGAAAAGCAAAAGATATAAAATTTCAATTTCAAAGAAAGAGATACATTTTAAATTAAATATTTTTTTCCAATGGATGATCTTAGATATCAAAAAACTATTCTAGATATATTTTAAGAATTGCATAACAATTTCATTTTAAACTGACACTATATATGAGGTAACTTAAAGTCTATCCTTTGCAACTATTCAAAATCATGGTAAAAATTTTTTCACAGGTCACCCCAAAAATATGTAAACATTTACAGAGTTTCGTAAAAGTTCTTTGGAGTTATAAAAGTAAAACCAAATTTTAAGCAACTACAATTTTATTTTTAAAATCTTTCAAATGAGTAAGCACACCAAACAAGTATGATTTTAGAAACACTAGAAAGATCACTCCAAAATGGTAATGGTTTTATTTGGGTACTAGGAAAAAAAGTTTTCCCTCTTCTACCAATTTACTTCTTGATTATATATTTTTCTCAATGACTTTATTAGCTTGAATTACTCTTATAATAAATGTATATTAAAGTATTTTATAATAAATGTTTGTGATATAAAATATTATTATAATAATATGGGTGTACTAAAATATGCTAAATAAAAATATTTAGAAATAATTGGCTGTAAATTTAAGTTCAGTGAACTCTAGATAAAGGGCCTAGAAGTCTTCTCATGAAGAAAAGTCCACACGTGTTAGTATTGCCACCCTGTAATAACCATTTTTACAGTTCCCCGTAGTCTTTCTTTATTATGGGATTTTTGGCAGTGATGCAACTGGCTGGGTTTGCCAGAAAACTGTTGTCTGTCGATGAAAATGTTTGGGCATCTGGCACAATTTCCTTTTTTACCTGGCATTTTCAGTCTAAAACCCATCAGGGTGTTTATAAAAATTTAGATTCCATCTTGCCCTTCCTTACTTCAGTGTCCTTCACAAAACTCTGATACTCTCACCTCTTACCAAAGATCAGTGACTCACAAGGTTACACAACTATTAGCAGCAAAGTTAATCAGAATCTACATCTAAATTGAGTCTCTGTTTTCTGAAATCCTCCACCCACAGAGTGAAAGACTTAATAAATCAGGAGGAATAAGGAGACTACTAGGAAGTGAGAGAAAAGAAGTTATTACACAATCAGATATCCAGGTCTGCAAATTTCAGATTTGAGGATTAAGTCCCATTGTGTCAAAAAAAGGATCAGGCAGCTTGATAGGATCTTGAAATAAGATGGAGAGGCTAATAGCTCTGTGCTCCAACCCCAGCGGCAGCAGAGGGGAAAGAGTCTTAGGATGAACAGGAAAGAAAATACCCAAGAAAGAAGAAGAAGAAATAGCTAGTATCTAGAAGGCACTATATTTTCACGGCTCTTCTACAATATTAAGGCCAAAACACTTCTTTTGCTTCTCAAAATAGCCCCTGAAAGATTGCTGTCTCAAAATTAATTAATTAACTAACTAATTAATTAATTAATTTTAAAAAGGAAGAGCTGTGGAGGAAATAATTTTCCCTTCAATTTCTTTTACAAGGTAAAGGAGACATAAGATAGGCCAATGAAGAAATATTAAAGCAAGCCATATTAGAGTAAAATGACTCCTTTAACACCACATTTTTACCTCCAAATTTAGTTCCACACTACCATATTTCCTGCCTGAAGTGTTAAACGTGCTAAAGTGATTATATATTTGATAGATAAATGATTATATATATTTCAGTTATACAGAAAGTCTGGTAACAACTTCTTTCTTAATTCTGGAAACAGTAAGTTAAGGGTAAATATATTTACTGTAAAAACAAACAAAGAATAACAACCACCTGGCTTTGATACATATAATTAAAGGATGATCATCGGAGCTCTCAGTGTCCAGAGGGGGATATTAGTGCATCACGTAGACTTGTCCTCATCTCCCTGGACTCAAATACACATCTGCAATTATAAGGACTGGAGGAGCATTTTTTACTCTTAAATAACACCAACAACTAATATGAACAAATTTTTCACTCCTCACTGAGCAAGGCTATTCATTATAAAGCAGCAGAAAAAAAAAATAGTGGGTCCTTCACAAACTACTAGAAGGATGTTTCTAATTTCCATAAGCAGTCATATCACTTAGCACAGTGACTCCTGCCAATCACTTGCCCCCACGTTTCCCTGCAGATAACCTCGCTCATAAAAAGGAATATTCGGGCTCAAGGCCAATGGAATGAGACAATAAAAGGCTTTTTGAAAATGCTAAAGAGTTTTCAAAACATTATCCAAGTACTAGTTCCCAAACCCCTAGAGGCACAGCCCCAAAGAACGGTTTCTTACATTCTTAGATATACGTCACTAGTATTTCCAGGTGTAGATTTGTCGTACCACCTCTCATTGCGATTCAAAAATAGCAACGTCTGCTTTGTAAATGTTACAGCTTTCTGAAAGGGAAAACTCATCATTCTACATCTTCTCCACCTAGAGTGATCACGTTTTACTCTTGCTATGTCTTGCTTAACTTGATAGAATCAAAACACAACGTTCCTCAGCAACAATCAAGTTTCTCTGTCTCCAAATATTTCCCATGTCTCACTGAAATACTATGATCCAGGCTCTGCAAATAGATCAATAGTCATTACCTGATCTCTGAAGTCTCTGGGGGTTTGTCTTCAAGTCCTGGGAGCTTCAGATGGATTTCAGCTCCTTCCAGATGGAGCTATCAGTGGAGTATGCTCTGTTTGAAACAGCCCAGAAGATGTTGCAACCAGAAATTTCTCAACTGAACACAGATCAATCATGGCTTCAAATACAACAGATGCCACCCAGACAACCTTGTTAGGTGAGTTCTTAGCCAGTGATGAATAAAGAATTTAATGGATCAAAATCCCTGCTCCTGTCAGGCCAGTCCGTGAGTTGTGTGCCTCAAGGGCTAGATGGATTGAAAGTTTTTCAGCAGGATATAAACTCTCCATTCAGAAAATAATTTTCACCCAAGGATGGATGCAATGACTCCATCATATATGCATCGCTATAAAATGTCTAATCTTCCTGAATCACCCAACTCTAACACCTGTTATGCTATTCATTCCCAATTACTGCTCTGGCTTTCCTAAATTTTCTCTACCTTGTAATGTAAACTGGGTATTAGAACTGGCAGGAAACAGAAAATGTTTCCAATTCTTTCAACTGAAGCCTAGAAAAACAATGTCTCATTCAAGATCTACAGCTAGCTAATGGCAAAAATCTCAGGCTTTTTCTTACTCTCTAATCGTATAAGCAGCTCCTTGTCTGCACTGGGCAGAGGTTTGGTGTAGGTAACGTGTAAAAAATTTTAGAATTGCACAGATTTCTGTTTTCCGCTTTCATAATTACAAGGGTGCAGATCTAATTTGCTTAAAATAAACCAACCAAACTTCTAAAATGATGAAAAATTAGGATATTTTACATGTTTAAAAGTCATTTGAAGAGGAGAAAGAGTATTCCTGAATTAGTTCCTGAATTTTCTTTATTGGGTTAGGTGTGTCTGTGTCCACTCAGGACTGCAAACACCCCATCTCAGAACTTGCCTTTTAGTCACCAGCCAGAACTTAGTGGCATGAGGCTGATTCGACTATCTTCATTTCTTTGGATTTTGTTGATATAATTAAATTGAAGTCAATTTGATTCAAAATTGTAGTTGGAATTGGTTTCACTTCTGTTACTGTAATAATTTCAGCTGTTTAATTAAAATTGTTTATAGATTTCTTTGCTTTTCTAGAAAAGTGAATTCCCATGTTTTTTAACAGGGAATTACACTTTCAAGCAATACATTCTGCCAACATGCCACTTCTAGTCTCTGAAAGAAAAACCCAACTGGAAAGACAGTACATATGTTGGTAATACATAAACAACTGGAATCCAAGTCAATGCTAGAAAATCAGATTACTCTTGGGCAATAGGATATGCACTCTTACCAGCAGTGATGAGTACCCATTTCTCTATTTAGTTTGCTAGTTGTGATGTCAGTATCTCTAGCAGTCTGCTATTTCTCTATTCATTTCACTTACGATTTAACTCATTGAACAGAAATCCATCTCTGTTTACACATTTACTTTTGCGTTAATGTTTGTGCTCTTAAGATCTTCTTTAAGCTTAATTCCCAACCGTTAGATGGCAAAATAGCAAGGCAAGGTTGCTTCCCCTTTCTGTCTTTTTGTAAAGGCTTTACCGTCCTGCAGAGGGGGCGGGTCCCAACTTGCTTTTTTGCTTCTCCTCAGGGTCTTATGCCCTGGAGGGCGGGGTCTTCTCTCATAGAGCACTTTCTGTCCCTCTTTCATTGTGGTTTCCAGGACATCAAGGTAATAGGGCAGAGCAAGGGAAAGAACAGTAATTCCCAATTGCTGTTGGCTGATACTGATTCTGATGGCAACTTGTGTCCTAGGTGTTAGAGAGGTCTTAAAGGGAAGGCCACATTTAGAGTGGAGTGGATGGAGCTAGGTCCCAGTCTGAACACACTTTAAAATCTGTGCCTTCAGAGGATTTTTAGGGCAATGGAAGTATTCTGCTACAATGATGGTTAATCTCATTACACATTTGTCCAAACCCAAAGGATAAATCCTACATAAACTATGGACTTTGGGTGATTATGATGCATTAAGTGCAGGGTCATTAATTGTAACATATGTACCGCTCTGGTGGGAGATGTTGATAAGTGGGGAGGCTATGTATATGTGGGGATAGGTGGTGAATGGAAAATTTCTGTAACTTCCTCTCAATTTTGCTGTGAACCTAAAACTGCCCTAAAAATGTCTTTAAAAAATTATGCCTTTAAGTCTGAGTCAGAAATTTCACATTTTTTTTCATCAAGGAGGTTTAAATGTCTTGATGTTTGCCTGATGGCTTCTATTGTTCTAGTTTATTGCTTTGGTGTACTGTCCCCTGAGGTTTGCATTTTTATGGGCTTGTTGGTAGGGACCTAAACTACCCATGAGGTTTAAGATGTCTATTTCAGATTATGTAATCCTTCAATGCTGTACACTGAAGACCTTTTGTATGTGCCTGTGTGTATATGTGCCTGGTATCTTGAATGGCTGGAGTAAACTGGAGATTATGAGTTAGAGGGAAATGAGGCCAGGGAGAAGGCAGACTTCAAGACTTCCCTCCCTCTGCTGATGAATTTTATAATCCATCAAGGCCTGTGATTTTCGTAGGGAGGGAGGTATTAAATTTGAAAAGGTTGAAAATCTTACAGTATTTTGTTGAATCTAAGGTATCCTCATTTGGAAACTGTATCCTTCATTATATTACATACTCTAAGGAAAGAAAAACAATTTCTATTATATTCATAAAATATCTTCAATTATAAGAATCATTCTGAATACTGAGATGAGAAAATGTAAAAATGTGCATTTTTAAAAATTGAAGTATAGTTGATTCATGTTGTTCTAGTTTCTGGTATACAGCAAAGTGATTCAGATATATATATATATATAAACAGATTATATATATATATATATATTCTTTTTCATATTCTTTTCCATTGTGGTTTATTACAAGATATTGAATATAGTTCCCTGTGCTATACAGTAGGACCTTGTTGTTTATCTATTTTATATGCAGTAGTTTGTATCTGCTAATCCTAAACTCCTAATTCATCTCTCCCCTTCCCCCTTTCCTCTCTGGTAATCATGTTCGTTTTCTATGTCTGTGAGTCTGTTTCTATTTCATAAATAAGTTCATTTGTGTCATATGAAAATGCATTTTTAAATCAATGAAATATAGTTAATTACAATGCAAGGGCCACAAAATCTTTATAAGAATTTGCTTTATGATTCTGATTTAACTGTGAGTTAAAACACTTACACGCTTTGGCATATCATAAAGTGAAATTACCTAGGATTTTGCAAGCCCCAAAGATCTCTTCTTAAATTTTGTAGGGGCTTTAAAAAAATAACTTTCTTTTTCGATGAAAGCCATTCTGGCAGGTATGAGGTGATATCTCATTGCAGTTTTGATTTACATTTCTCTGATAATTTACTATGTTGAGTATCTTTTCTTGTGCCTGTTGGCCATTCGTATGTCTTCTTTGGAAAAATGTCTATTTAGGTCTTCTGCCCATTAAAAAAAATCAGTTTGTTTGCTTGTTTGTTTGTTTGTTTTTGATGTTGAGTTGTATGAGCTGTTTAAATATTTTGGATATTAATCCCTTATTGGTCGTATCATTTGCAAATATTTTCTCCCATTCAAGCCTATGGTGACTCTCTCTCCTTGGCCCACTTCTTTCCTAACTTAATGTGCAGCCAGTCAGGGCATGTCTAGATGTTTTGCTTCCCACGTGGAGTCAGACACGAGGCTGCTGTTTTCCAAAGTGCAGGATATGTACCTTCCCCTGGCCAAGTTGTCATGTTGACCTTCTTTCCTTAGGGCTGAACTGAGAGGCAGGTACTTACATCTATGCTCCCTGGAGGAGGGAGAATGAGTAGGGGGAGGAAGAGGTGGGATTCACAGCACAGTAATAGGTTTCTCCAAAAATTCTCTCCTGAAGTCCACAATTCCTGACATTTTTAGACCCTTGATGTGACCATTGGAGGAGATCATCGAGGGGATGTGACTGCCAGTTGACCCACGACCTGGACCTAGGTAACTGGAGCCACCTCACCCTCTCCTCTGTCCTTAGAATGTGCCTCCTACTTGCCTTCCCTGCACTAAGACACAGCTTTGAGATGGTAAATTGTTGAGACTGTGAAGGAAAAGCCCAGCTGGGCTAACAAGCTAAGTCACAAATCTAAGTGCAACAAGTGTCAGGTTACTGATCTGAGTTCTGCTGGGCTAACTCATAAATCTGAAGTTTAGTGTCAGTCTATTGGGCTAACGAGCTCAGTCACAAATCTAAGTGTGATAAGTGTCGATTTACTGATACAAGTTCTGCCGGGCTAACTTGTAAATCTAAAGTTTAGTGTCAGTTTACTGGGCTAACAAGCTAACTCGTAAATCCAAGCTCAACAAGTGTCAGTAACATGATCTGTTCCGAATTGATAAGCTCCAGTGTACTGATTCCTTGCTTTTTGTTGTTTGAACCTTATCGGCTAATAGCCCCATACTTGTAATTAACCCTATAAAACCTCATGGGCACGTCTTGGAGGTGCTCAGAGCTTCGGAGCAGAAGCCCCTCTGAGCCTGCCGGCGTAATACATCTGAGTACTCCAACCCTCCGAGTGGTGCTTGTTTCTTGGCTGGCCTGTCATTTCCGTAACAAGACCATTTCGACATATATGTGACTGAACTCAGTTAAAGCCTCTTTATAAACTTTTAAGATTCGGGTAGACAGGTGCAGAGATTAGCTGTCTTGTGGCCACCCAAGACAAGCTTCCTAAGTAAGTTCCCTTGCTTATCAAATTCTGCCATCTACCTCTTTCTTCAGTGTCTCCTTGCCCTTCATGTACAGGGGTCAGTTTACCAACCAACAGGGTATGGAAATCTAAGAGGTAAAACATCTTCTCCCACTTTCCTATCAGTCTTGCACAGGAGTGTAGCCTTTACTTTGGAGGATTGTTTCTACCACATTCGATCTCAATAGACCTTCCCATTTTAACCCTTCCAAGAGCTATTACAAATTTAGGAATTTATTAATGTTACCCCAGTGAAACCATTTTGGACTTTTGACCTCCAGGACTGTAAGGTCATAATTTTGTGTTGCATTAAATTGCTGCATTTGCAGTGTCCAGCAATAGGAAGCTAACACATTATCCGCTTGTTGTATGTTTCTCCCCCTAGATTTTGTGCTCTTTAAGGGTAGGGATACTGTTCAACTTTAGTGTAATAAAGGATGAGCAAGAATGTATAAGGTGTTAAATAAAGTTTGCCCAATTTGAGTTCATTAAAGAAAGAGGTTAAATATGGATCTGATATATTAGTAATCATTTCAGTTTTTTGAAGGGCCAATAATAAAAGTACTCTTCTTTCATTAATTATTTGCATGTAGGTTTTACTTCAAAGAAAAAAAGAAGATGGTTTCCAAATTCAATTGATAGTTATATGAAACTTTCACTATTCCCCTCCCTCTTTCTCTCTTTAGGTGCTTCACACAGTTTTTTCATAAAGTCATGAAATGTTAGAGCTCATGGGATCCTTAAAGATTATGTGTTAATATTTCTTCACTTAAAGGAAACCTGCATTTTAAGAAGTTAGAATTAACTGAAGATTGCGACAGAGCTAAGGCTAGAAATGATTTCCTGTACAGTATTAATTTTACTAAATAACTGTCTTCCTTTACCGAAAATCTCAAGGCATGTCACATGTATATATGTACGTATAACTATGTGTGCACACACACAGATTATTCACAGAATATTCACGGACTCTGCAGATTATGAGCTAAATATATTTTTAAAGGACAATTTTTTCCCCTAGCCAACCACAAGCACACAAGTGAAAACAATAGAATTCATAATCTTTTCTTCTTATTTTGGGTCTCGATTTAGAATGTTAGATTTGTTATGTTTTATAAATATACATACCTTGAATGTATTCTTTTTAACATATCAAATATTATGTGACAATAATAGTTTTAAAAAGGTTTTACTCATTTAGAAACATATAGTTTAGTGATAAAAATTTGAATATACACAAATAATTATAAAAAATGCAGAAGGCAGCTGTAATTGGTTTTTTATTTTGTTTTGGTTTGGGTTCAGATAAATACTATGGTCACTGAATGGAAAGGAACCCATTAAAAACACTAAGCCCATCTAATAATGAAAAACCAGCCTTTGAGGCAAAGATTCATCTAGTGAATATTGAAGATATATTAGTTATACATATCATGTGAATTTAGGCATCTTCATGACTTGTCATTTGAAAAGTGATTGTGGAATCCAAGTTTGAGCACTTCTGGATATTGATAATGGAAACCAAGTTCTCTGAAAAAAAAGAGTAACCTGTACACAGCGTGTATGACAGCTGACTCTGGGCCTCTGAGGTTTGTGCAGGTTAGTCTGCACAAAGGTTATATACGAGGGTATGAAGAACAATGGGCTCTTCCCTTCTCTTCTCCTGTACTTGTAGCAAATAGAATGGGGAGCGCCATCTTATCAGAACCTAGCTTGGCAATTAATTATGCCTTTGGAAACGTGCTTCCTTCAACTTTAGTATTTAAAACACTTTTAAGCGATAACCCCTATGCCTCCATTTTGCCTTAGATTTATTTACTCAGTAGATATTTACTGAGCTTCTACTATGTACCAACAATTTTTTTCAGGCAGAGGTGATCCAGCCATGAAGGGATAAAGACCCTTACCCTTGTTGAACTTACATTCTAGATGTAACCAGTAAGCACGTGGCTAATTTTCAACATCAATTTAACTAAGCATAATGCTTTACAAGACAGATAAATAAAAGGCCAAGTATTGTAGAGTTTTGTATCTCAAATTTTAATGTGCTTACAAATCATCTGGGATCTTGTTGAAATTCAGATTCTGATTCAGTTAGTCAGAGTGGTGTATGAGATTCTCTATTTCCAATGAGCTCCCAAGTAATACCAAAACACTCCTAGAACTTAGACCAGACTTTGAGTAGCAAGGCTAGGATAAAGGCAGTGTGGTTTTGACTAGATCTGAGTTTTGACTCTATTACTTTAGTAAGTCCCTGTTGTGTGTGTGTGTTCTAAATAATGAGGACAACTAGAGTAATTATGATGATATAGTTACCATTTATAGAGCATCAACTATGGGTCAGGCACTAAGTTTTTGACCTATATATTTTATTTATTTATTTAATTTTTTTTAATTGAAGTATAGTCAGTTTACAATGTTGTGTTAATTTCTGGTATACAGCATAGTGATTCAGTTATACATATATATATTCCTTTTCATATTCTTTTTCTTTATAAGTTATTACAAGACATTGAAGAAAGTTCATACAGTAGGACTTTGTTGTTTACCTATACTATATAGAGAGAGTAGTTAGTATCTGCAAATCCTGAACTCTCAATTTGACCTATATATTTTAATCTTTACCAAAATCCTACAAAGTATGATTGATCGTTTTTATTTGCAGATGAAAACTACTGTGTTTCAAGAGGTAAGTAATTTGTTTAAAGCCATTCACCCAGGCAGGGGTGGGAGCTGTGCTCCTGCTCTTTGCTCAGTGGGCTCTCATTTGTAAAATGAGGACAAAAAGTGAATGTGATGATGCCTGCAAGATGCTGAAGATGCTTCTTGACATTTAGTAGGTCAGTCTTCCTTTCTCTGTAGGAGAGGTCTAGATTACATGTTTAAATACAATCAGAAAATCTGAAATCATCATGACTGGACAAAAATTGGGAGAAGGGGCACTTTGGGAAGCTAATATTCTCAAATACCATGTTTTTTCTTCCCACTATATCTACTTCATTAGTCCAGAAGTCATCGTGATTGGTAGACAGACTCTCTTGCTGTTTCCATGGTCCCTGATGAGACTAATCATGAAAAGATGCTCAACTCCACAGTCTTTCCAGCTCCTACCTAGTCCTTCAGTAAGGCAACTGCTGACACCTCCTCCGCCCAATCTGCATTCTTAATCCTATCCCTTTGCTGAAAACTTTTTCTGTCTTATTAGCAGCTACACCACTGTCAACTTGGTGGTCTGAAGCTGTGTGGAAGGGAGGAGAAGCTCCACGTGGCAGTTCATGAGTGTGTATGTGTTTGTATTTGTTGTATATTATCATAACTGACACTGCTCCTATGGACCACGGAGCACCAGCAATCCTGGGAGCTTGTTAAAAATGCAGTGTCCTTGGGTCCCACTCCAGAAGTACTAGATCAGCATCTCTGGACTTGGGTCTCTGTGTTTTACCAGGTTCTCCAGGAGACTGCAATCTCCAGGAGACTGTATGGTAAAATCTGAGAAACTCTGACAAAAACTATCATTCTCATAGGAATTCATTTCAGAGGAAAATGTGTTGCAAGTTTCAAATGAACAATTTAGAAATTAGCACCCAGAGACAACCCATTATTAAGTGTAGGCACTGCTGGCCTTATGATAATGAGAAGAGACAGCTCCTGTTGATGCTGTCTCCAAGGAGCAGATCAGATAACAAAGCCTCTCTCTCTACCTCTTCCAACCTCAGGGCATTGATTTATCTACACACTGTTGGTCAGTATAAGGTTTCCATGTGCACTTGATTTGTGAAGACAGAAAAAGCTCTGGAGAAATGCCGAAATTTGACTTTCTTCCAAAGAGTTTAGGTTTATTCCTGCCTCAGCACTCTATCTCAGCAGTCATATGTTCACTTGCATGATGCCTATATTCAGAAGGACAGATTGAAGTTTTACAAAAATATATATTGTTATTTCTTTTGTTGCTCTGTTTTCAGCTTAACTCAGTTAACCCAACTATCAAATGTCACTTCCTATCCAAACTTGACTGACTATAGACAAAGTTCTCAGATCCATGTATTAAAGATCTCACATCTGCGTATCAGCGATCTCGTGTCTATGTATTCCTGAAGCATTCAGCAAGGTTTTTCTTTCTTTGTACTTATTAGATTCACTGCTGATTGAATAATAGAGACAATTTGCTTCTTCTCTTCAAGAAAATGCTTGATTTTTATTTTAGAAAACAAATAGCTAAATGTGAAAAAAACCTCTTGGAAGTAATAAAAATAAGAGCATGATTCTATGCAAACACAACAAAACACAACAAAACAAAAAATATTGAATCCAATACTTTTGTTTTACTTCAGTGCAATTTAACATTGTTCCTCCCTCCAATCCTGAGAGGTGATATATACAATCACATAGCAAGTATGTGTGTGATGGGGGTGGGGGGAGTGTGTGGCGGGGTGCATCAGAATCCCTGAGGGTGAAATGAGTGAAATTAGGAAAAAATCTCATAAGTGATTTTATAACTCCTCATTTGACAGCCACAGCTATACCCCAGCAAGAATGAGTTAGATATATGCTAGAATTAAGTCTAGTTTGTGCTAGAAACAATATCATAAAATTCTTAGGAAAATCTTGAATAAGAAATGAGAAAGACCTATTCATAAGAAACTACATGATTTTACTAAGAGACCTAGAAGGGAACTTGAATAAGTTTCATTTAATGTTTTGAATGAGAAGATTCTGCTTGAAAAGTTATGAATTCTTTGAGAATTATTTTAAAAAGGCTTAATGCAATTTTAATAAAAATCCCAATGATTTTTTTGAAAACCTAGTGAAAATGTAAATTCATAAGAATAAGAGGGCAAGATTATGTATTTAAGAATATTCAAATCAGAGTAACAAGATAGGAATTACCTAACTATATTTTAAAATGTGTATTAAAGCTATTAAAAAATTTAAAAGTTTAGCATAGTATAAGAATTGACTATGCAGTTATGAAATAGAAAAATATAATGTATAATACATTGCATAATATATAATAAAAATAATATTATGCATTCAGTGGAGGAAAAAGGTACATGTTGAAGGCTAAAATGGGAAAACAAACTGAATAGGCCTTGGGATCTTAGAGGAAAAGCATGACACTTAGCAAGAAAGAATTAGTATAAAACATTCTCAAATTTTGAGCTGACAGAAAACCTATCTAAAATTGGCACTGAGTGGGAGGAAAAGTAATTTTCCCTCTAACCTTCTAGGTTCTTGGCTGAGACACCCCTGTAATGAAAGACAGATTAACAAGAGAAAAAAAACAAACACGTTTCATAATATGTATACCTCGTGTACACAACACAGGGGAGACCCAGGAATACTAAGTAAAGTAATTCCTTGAAACGACCTGAAGTACCATCTCCAGGTAAAGACATAAAAAGATGTTGGGGGTGGGGAAGCAATTATGAGAGGTGAACAGGAAATCACAGTAAACAAGGGGAAAGTAGTTATACACATTTAAGTTACTGTCTTCTCCATGGATAATAATGCCTAGAGATTTAGTCATTCTCTTCCTAATATAGAAAGGGAGACTGCCTTACAAATGGAGATTTCTTTTATAAATGTAACTGTCTCTTACAAAATGGTAACTTCTACTCATTTTTTAGAGATTTTCCTGTGTGTGCTGTTTTTAAAAAATAATCAGCCTCAAATAATCCTTATGCCAAAGAAGCATAACTTGGGGTGACAAATTTTGCTCCCCTTCAACGCCATTAGTCATTAATTGGAATCTGGATTTAGATCCAGATCTAAAGCATATGTTCCAATATTCTGCCTTGCAATAATGAAAAAATGTATATAGCATAAACAATGGGAAAGAAAATCTTTTCATTAGCCTACATTTATTTCTTCTACATAAACTAACCAAGACCTTAAGATTAGTATTTTAAAGTATTTTAATTATCAAAAATTTTTGATTAAGAGTTCAAATGTTTTGCTGTACTATTTGGCTCAGTAACTTCAGACTGACAATGCAGTTATATAAAAAAGTGCTCAGTAATCAGCCTAAATGAATTTCTTTGAGTGTGCTATGCACTGAGTTCAACTTTCAAATGCAGAAAGAGCTATACCTTAGAACATTTGCCACAAAGGTCCAGGAGATATTTTTGAATGAGGACATTCACCTTAAGAACTTGAGAACACATGAGAATGACTTTGTACTGGAATCTTGTAGCACTTGCAGAACAAGTGGCATGTATGATTAACCACATTACTGTGTCCTTGATGATCAGAGCTCCTCTGGAAAGATTTGCCTTTCTAATTCCAACATGCTGTTTATTCGGTACATAATAAAGATTCCAGGAAGAGCTCTTCATTGTTAATGAGGAGAGTTAGCTCATTTGGAAGTGATGTAAATGCAGTCAGACTCTGACATGGGTAAAGGAGTAATCAAACAAGTTCAGGAAGAAATACCTCCCCATTACATAGTAATTATTTTTGAAAGCATATTTTGATATTTTGATAGGAGGATGGGAATTCAGGAAATAGCAACTTCTTCTCAAATATTGTTAAAAAACAAAATTTAAGTAAATTTGAAGACCTAATTTGCTTTATTCAATGATCCATGCATGAATCAGCAACATCTCCCCTAGAAAACAGCAAGTACTTCCAAAGAACTACAGAATAGGAGAGGTTTTTAAGGGCGGAATGGAGGTATGACAAGGAAATCACAAACGAAACAAATAATTATTTAGGGCAAGGTCACCTTTTTTTAAGGGAAGACAAGAGTCTGTCCGTTGGATTATCTCATTAGTGTTGACCAAGAAATTCCACATTGACTAGTTAAATTTCACATATCTGGGATAGGCGGAAACTGTAATTAAGTCTTGGTTTGCTGACCTGGGACTTGGCAAAAGTGACTCAATTTTAGGCCTTTTTTCCCCCTTAACAATTCTGCATTTTTAAAATCAGATTCTTGAAATAGTTCAGAGATGTGATCAAAATTTAAGGCATTAGTGCTATTCGCAGCTACTGCTCTGGAGTTGTCCCAGTTTTTGCTCATCCTCAGCGTGGTATTCACAGGTCATGACATTTTTGTTGTATCTCTGGGGTATTCACAGTCAGACACTTAGGTTCACACTTTCTTTTTTTACTTGATCATTCTCTTCATCCTGTTTTGATGTTCCTGTCTTTAAGAAGATCATATGCTTGGGCTTAGTTGCTGGAACATGCGTTTAAAATCTTTGAGAGAATATAGCACACTAGGGAACTCTCATGATTATTATAACCTGGGTAATTCTAAATGTCTGGAGTGCACTTGGAAGCCATGGTTGCCAAAACCCAAATCAATTAAAATCAGATAAGTCAAAGAAAGACCACACTGAAGGAGTAATCTTTTTAAGCTAAGTGGTTTACTCAGTGATCTAATGTAACTAAATTAATGTCCCCAGAAGTGTCAAACCAGGTACAGGAGATGGTGTTGGTCACAGCACAGACAACCCTGCTCAGCTAAAAAATAATTCAGGACTATTATATTACAAGAACAACTTTGGCTGGGGAGTCTAAGGGTTTGTGTTGGGCAGCTATTTTTTTAGCTACCTTCAGTACTTTCAAGAGTTAAGGAGGGCTTTCTGATTTGATTTTAGCTTCTTTTACATTTATAGGCATACCTCAGAGATACTGAGGTTCAGTTCCAGACCACTGCAATAAAGCAAATATTACCTGAGTCACATTATTTTTTTTGCTTTCCCAGTGCCTATAAAAGTTATGTGTACACTATTCTGTAGTCTATTCAGTGTTCAATTGCAGTATGTCTGAAAAAAAGTACATACCTAAATTCAAAAATCTTTTATTGCTAAAAAATATTAACCATCACCTGAAACTTCAGTGAATCATAATCTTTTTGCAATAGTAACATCAAAGACTGCTGATTACAGATCACATAACAAATATAATAAAAATGAAAACGTTTGAAATAGGTAAGAATTTTAGTGAGAATTATCAAAATGTGACACAGAGACACAAAGCGAACAATTGCTATTGAAAAAATGCTACCAATAGATTTGCTTGACACAGGGATGCCACAAACTTTCAATTTGTAAAAAATACAGTGTCTGTGAAGCACAATAAAATGAAGCAAAATAAAACAAGTTCTGCTTATATTCTTAGTCAGGGAAGTAGGACCCTGCCAAAGAAAGTGAATCCTGAATCATGAAAGCTTCCTGGTGGGTTCTTTCTAACTCGCTGATGTAAATTCAGGGGGAATTGACCAGTGAGGTGTCTGTCTGTCTTTCTGTGAACAGTTAGAGGCACAGTTAGGTAACCTAAAAGGCATTGCCTGGGTATATGCCAGCCATTTAGGTATAGATAATTCCAAGGAGAATGGCAATCACCACAAAGAGATAAATCCTGTCAGGGCAAAAATCCCTTCCACGAAGGTGGCACTCTTAATGGACAGATCAGAGTTTCTGATGATAACAAATCCAGCAGTCTGAATGGTTATCCCCTTAGCCATGGCCTGGGAGATACCAATAATGGTATCATCTTTCCAGGCCAATGCCAGAGGAGAGGAAAGGAACAGAAGAGAGGGTTTCAGGTTACCAAAAAGATTTGGTGAAATTTATTTTAAAAGTTTGCCTAAAAATTATTTTAGTCCACTCAGTTCTATTTAATTCAATTGTTTTCAACAGTTATGTTTAGATTACTTATAAAAATTTCGTCATACCAAGTTATTTTTCTTGCTGACAACTCTTCTAACAGTGATAACATGACACTTGTTTGACTAGTAAACCCAGACAGAATAAAGGTTGTGTATCTGCATTGTTTTTACTATTGACAACTCTAAAGACATGGTTATTTTAATTAAACCAACAAACTTTAATACCGACTATTTTCCCAGCTTATATAAATCTGAAAACCATTTGGGTTAGTTTTTACTATGTTACTGACAATTTTATGAATATGCAATTCATATAAGCACTTAATTTTCTATAGGCCAGTTAAGTAGAGCTATTTTACAAATTAATTTTCAGTAATGCCAGCTAGATGTAGAAAACACTATGTATTCATACCACATATATACGGACATACGTAACATAGAGACAGATGGAAGCAGAGACCTTATAATAGCTTTTGCTTTAAAATTATTGCCATGAATCAAGTACAATAATACAAAACTCACCAGTTATAAAAGAAATTGGATCTAAGTTATTTTCCTGGTGGGTGGAATGAGTTAAGTTTTTCTGCTCAGATGGCTAAAACTTTTTACTAATTTTTGTGGAGGAAACATTTAAGATTTTTTTCCTTCACCTGTATTTCAAATGATCTTTTCCCCCTTTTGTTTTTCTTCTGGTAAGAATCATCTCCCTGAAGTTTGTAAAACACTTACATTTAGAGGCATAGGGAAAGAAAAAAGTTCCTCTAAGAATAACTTTGGTTTCCTAAGGCCAGTATTCTTATAATACTTACAAGCCTTTTGAGATAAGTAGGGGAGGTTTGGGGATTGATAAAAATAAATAAGTGGACTTTGAACTGCCTCCAGAGTTGCATTTCTAGCTTTGCAAAGAATTGTGAGATAAGAACAGTTGTTCTCAATTCCTCAAGGAATTGGGTTGCAGCCTAAGTGACATCAGAGGTTTAGCCACCCACCCAACTATATTATTCTTAATTTGCTTTTTTCTTTTATATATCAAGGAGAGAATTCCTAAGTAAGACAGAATTCAAAAAATTTTTATGTTCTAAATTTAGAGCTGTTTGCCTTTGGAATGTTTTAGTAAATCCTTTCACAAAGGCTTTAGAAGATTTTCTTCCTCTCTGGGTACATAGTTTCATTTTAGCTTACAGGAAAAGGCTTAAAATTTTAAAGAAATTCTTTTAAATAAGTTGTCCATTTTCATCTGGGACACACAGTGAATATTTCTGGCAGTAGTGAACAACCTCTTGGACTCAGGTGGGATCCCCAATGAGGGTGCAAAAGAGATTTTATTTTCCTCTCCTCACCTGGAACTACAGACAGAGATTTGGAACAGCGGACTCTGGTAAGAATCCTCTCTCTTTGCCAACTTCCGCTAGTTTTCCCAGGATCCTAGCTGTAGCTTAGGTGTCTACCAGGGGTAGAATTTGGGAAGGTTTTTTATTAATCTTAATTTTAGTTTTCTCTTGGCTGTTTAAAGAAATATTACATAGCAGTTTACCCTCAGAGTCCCATTGACTCTAGGAGGGGCACTGGCTCATATAGGGGCTCTCCTCTAAGAGTAGATGTTGGGGTGTCGGTAAGACCACCAACTTGGTGACATTTTGTTTATAGTCCTGGAGTCTCTTTAGGGAGGGAAGATAACTTAGGCAGAATTACTAGAATGAGTACTTGAATAAAAGGGGACAGAGGAGAGCAGTAGGAATCTTACCAGTCTATTGTCTTTTGGCTGTAATTTCTCACTAGTCTTTGCAACAACAACAACAAAAAAAAAAACTTTTTAATGAAGAAGTTTCCATAATGAAGAATCACATTCTGTTCATTTAATTTGGAAATCTTATTTTCATGTGCACTTTTTAAATGACCTTATTTTATTGGAATATTCCTCATAATAGCCATGGTAATTTTCCTGAGGGCTGCCAGCCGTTTGATAGAATCCTTAGCCACAAACGAGGTGAACCCACATTTCTGTCCAGTCATATCTTGGGCCCCTCAACCTAATGGTTACCAAGCTATCACCAAGAGATGTTGCTTCGTCCTGCCTGTGAGAAGGCTCTGGGCACACCACCACCAATTCCCCCCATGGACTGGAGAAAGGATTGAACCAACAAATGAGGACTGTGGACTGGAAGCTCCACATAAATGGAGAACTGTGAACTGCTACTTAAAGTTTCCAAGTGGATCTTGGGACAAAAATTAAGAAGAAGAGTTTCCACCAATTAAATGAGAATTGTGGTCTGAAATAAAGGTAGGGGCTTGGGTTCTGGGTTGTAATCAAAGAATTATTGAGTTAAATTCTTTACAGTTGAATGACATAGGACATTCCCTTCTGACTGTTAATTGTGACATATTAATGAATGGCCTGAAACAAAACCTTTCCGATTTATACATCTACCTCAGTTATATAATATCCAGCCCAATTCCACTGGAGGAAGAATGGTCTTTCCAAGAGCGCTGTGTTTGTTAATGGGTTCTTCATCTGGCTGCCTAACTCTGCAGACTACAGCCAGAAGATCATTAAGCGTAAGCAAAAATCACACACAAGGAGCCTGAGTGGGTGTCAATAGGTCCATATATGGTCAGGACAGGGGACTTCTCAGAATAAACTTGATCCCATTTTAGATACAGTTCTAACTAGGACACATCTAACTTCCAAGAGCACAGCAGATCAGAAGATGTAAATTAGAAGGCAGAAACAACTACCCCAAATTCATGGTGACACAATGACAAAATGTCCACTGGTGAGAAAGAATGGGAATGTTCAAAATTTAAATACTCAAGAGAGTGGTAGGTTGAAGTTATTTTGTGTCAGGACAAACAGTTCTATTTATCTAAATAAAGATCCAAGTGGATCTTGGGACAAAATTAAGAGCTGGATGTTTCCAACAATTAAACTAGAACTGTAGTCTGAAATAAAGCTAAGTGCTTGTGCTCTGGGCAGAACCAACTGCCAGCTCAAGCTGATCTGCCCTGTATTGGAAAATCAATCAGATGGAAAGGTCAATGCAAAGATAGCAGAGATCACAACCGAAAGAAACTTACCCACGACTCTCAAAATGGTGAGAGAGACAAAGAATTCATAAGGGTTTGTGGGTACCATATCTGTGTTTCTCACTGTCCCCAAAGCAGCAGGAAATCTCCTTCGTCCCACCACTGCCACCAAGTCTGTTTAAAAAAAAAATTCAAGGTGGGTCGGTGTAAGGGGTGTAGCTCAGTGGCAGAGTGTGGTGAGTGCTTGGAGTGCATGGTTTTGTGTTCAGTCCCCAGTGCCCCTGTTATCTAGGAAATGGAAAGGAAGTGCCAAAGAGCTGCAGAAAAGAAAAGGTTTTTAAATGCAGAAAGGGAGTGGGACAAAGAAGTCATAGACAAAAAAAAAAAAAAAGAATTATTTCAGGTAAGATCACCTTCCTTTGGGGGAAGGCAGGGGTCCATCAGACGCATTAGTGCTGGCCAGGTAATTACTGATTAATTAGTGTGGTTGCTCATATGAGGCTTAGCACAAATGACTCCATTTTGGGCCTGTTGCTTCTTTTTTAACAATATGCAGGCAGACTTTGTTTCACCATATTGTACTTTGCAGACACTCTGTTTCTTACAAACTGGAGATTTGTGGCAACCCTGTGTTGTTAGGTGATGCTTAGCACTTTTAAGTAATAAGGTATTTTTTCATTAAGGTACGTACATTGTTTTCCTAGACAAACTGAAATTGCACACAGTAGACTACAGTATAAACATAACTTTTATATGCACTGGGAAACCAAAAATCACTTATTCTAATATTCCCTTTATTGTGGTGATGTGGATCTTAACACATAATATCAGAGGTATGCCTATACAATAATATTATTAATATTACAGATCTGTCATATCATGAGGGAAAAGGCTTTAAAAAGAAACTCGTAAATCAACTTGATTCTAATTGAGGAATTAAGCCATGGTTGGTTAAATCAAAAGTCAGCAACAAGGAGAGGCTCCTTTTGTTGGATTCGATCAGAAGAGATAGAGCCCAGTTCAAGTGCGAGGCTGAGGATGGGAGCCTTATAGTACTGATGTTATATGGTAGGAAAAGATGGTGAAGAGGAATCAGGGAATGGAATTTTATTAGGAATATAGCAATTGCATAGATTGAGCTTAATATGGCCATTTGGGAAAGAAGAGGAACATTAAAAAGTAAAATGAGGATACGGATGGCCTGTATCTATGCTCTTAGTGGAAACAAACTGTACTTGGTGAAACATACAGAATTAACATAAAGTATACTCAAGGATGGATTACATTACCAGGATTGGAGAATATTGTCAATAAATACCTGACAAGAAAGAAATTAGGAAACAAGAAGGAAGAACTGGCATAAAAAGAATCTTAAGAAACCTATAAAACCAAATACAGTGTATGGGAGTGTTTATATCTTGATTAGGAGAGACTAATCGTAAAAAGCACGTTTCAGAGACAATCATGGAAATGTGGACATTGCCTGGCTAGTTAATAATACTAAGGAATTTTTCATTTGCTTGGTGTTTAGGTGTGGTATTGACCTTGTGGTTATGTTTATAAATTTTCTTACGTCTTAAAGTTCCATAATAAAATATTTCTAGAAGAAATGATACGATGTCTGAAAGTTTGCTTTAAAAACAATCTGTTGCTGGATGTGGTGGGATATAGACGAGACAAATTCTCCATATACCAATAATTATTTATGCTGAATGATAAATATTCGGAGGCTGTATTATTTTCTCAGTTTTTTTGTTTGAAAACTTCAAAAATAAAAGTTTAAAAAAGAAGTAACTAGTAAGTTGATGAAGTAAATCAGACTCAGACTTGTCAGTTTTGTATTAACTTTAGGGATAAGTGCTGCAATAATTGAGCCAATCCCAAATGTGTCTGCTGTTTACATGCAGTTTTAGAGAGTCTGGCACACTGAAGAAACGGACAGCTGAGCTACATGGGGAAAAATACTTAACTATTGAATTATTGTTAGTAAAATAATTAGCAAAGGCATTAATTACAGATGCACAAAAATACTTAACTATTGAATTATTGTTAATAAAATAATTAGCAAAGGCATTAATTACAGATGCACAAAAATACTTAACTATTGAATTATTGTTAGTAAAATAATTAGCAAAGGCATTAATTACAGATGCACAACATAATGAGCTCCAATGACTAAACATGAGCTCCTGTGTGTCTGCCTGTGCCCCTCAGTAGAGAAGAAACAAGGAGCAGCAACATGGGTTTCCTGAATTTACAGAGTTTAAAAATCTAGACAAAGTGATAAAATAGATCAAACACACCTACTGAACAAAAAGAAAGTGGTAATGAGAAGGAAAAGACAGGCTGGGCTAGCAAGCTAACTCGTAAATTTAAGCGTAACAAGTGTCGGATTACTGATCTGAGTTCTGCTGGGGTAACTCGTGAATCTAAGTTAATAAGCGTCAAGTTTGCTGATTCCGTGCTCATGTTTTTTGTTTGTTTGTTCGTTTGTTTTTATTGCTAGCCAGCTGGATTTTCAGAGACATATCTGGCCTTGGAATGTCAGTTTGCTGCCTCCCTGCCTCTGCTTTTGTGATAATGATGCTGCTAAAGCTGTTCCATGCCTATTGGCCGAATACCCCAAGCTTGTAATTAACCCTATAAAACCTCATGTGCACGTCTTGGAGGTGCTCAGAGCTTCGGAGCAGAAGCCCCTCTGAGCCCGCCGGCTTAATACATCTGAGTACTCCAACCCTCCGAGTGGTGCTTGTTTCTTGGCTGGCCTGTCGTTTCCGTAACAGTAAGAGAGGTAACAGAGGCAAAAATGTACTATGCACTGTGGGGTCATGTGAAAGATTTATTTGTGCTAGGATTTGATTTATTTGTTGGTGTGGAATGTTGGACAAAATTGGATTTGCAAGTCAGACAGACGTGAATTTAAAGCCCGGTTCCACTATTTGCCATGAGATTTTGCACACACAGTTTATCCTCAATGCCCTTACTTGGTAAAATGATATAATATCACCAATTTTGTAGTATTTTGTGGAAATTGTGATAAAGTACTTAACAAATGCTTGTTTTCCCTGCCTTCTGTTGGTGAACTTCTCCAAGAGTTAATTCCTATTTTTTTAGATACATTTCCCACAATTTTTAGACACAGGGGATTAACATGGTAAGTAAAATGAGCACAAACACCAAATAAATAAACCTAATTATGTACCCCCCAACCAAGAAAACAAAATTGCTTTAAGAGAAACAAAACAAAACAAAACAGATCTTCTAAAATGAGCACAAGCACCATCTATTGACGAAATGCTGTAAATGTCCCGTATTAGGAGGAAAAACACAAGCAAATCTTGAAATTTACCCTCTAGTGGTAAATCTGGGTAACTGCTTAGTTCCTAGAAAATGTCTTTGTTAAAACACTGTGAGTATGAAAATTTTAATATTACCAGTAAATGATTTCCTCATAAGAATAAGCTGCATGTTTCTGTTAACTTCATAAAATAGTTAACTTTAGAGGCATAAAAGCAAAACCCTGTTTGGCTGATTATGGAATTAATTTCATAGAATTGTTGAATCTTAGAGCTATAAAAGCAAAACTCTACTGGATTTGCAGCAATTCTGATATAACCACAAAACATATTTCTGTATTAATGACATGGATGCTGGATCTGGGTGTGATCTGAAGTATCTAATATGGGTAGGTTATTTAAAACTCAATTTTGACGTCTAAATCATTTTACACGATGAAGTAATCAGGAAATATGTTATAGTAGATGGAAAATTATCAACCTCGTTAATCAATGTTGATGTCTGTGCTTCAAGCAGTGCATGTTGTAGCTGCACACTGGAACATCATTAACATCAACATTAGGCTCAAGATACGGTTGAGAGGGAATAGAAGCAGGATTTTTTCTGTATTCTATCAGCTGTCTCCTTTGTTGCATATCTGGATAAACTGAAGCTGATGATAGAGGCAGTTTATCTGGAGTGGAAGTATAAAAATCACTAAGCTTAACCACCTTATAAGACATGACAATCATCTCTAATAAGAGATATATTATTTAAGAGATTCAGTGAGATAAAAGATTACAATAGGCATAAGTAATTTAGAAATGTGAGTTTCTTGATGATAAAGCACAGAAAATGAAAGCAAATCAGCACTACAAAGCATGGTCTGTTTAATAGATTTAGAACAGTTATGATGAAATAAAATTTTTATATTAAGGCGGGACAAGAAAATTAATCATAAAATTCTCTGTGTTTGTTTGGGCCTCCTCGCTCTCTCCCTAATATGCAGGGTGCATGAGCATTACACATTCACCCGAACTTCTCAAAGATGAAAGTATCTGCTCAGCTCTAAAGATCAATGCCCTTCTTTCTTCTAATGCTAGCAATGCAGCTTCTTAAAAGAATAGCATTCTTTTCCAGCTCTGTAGGGAGTCGTGGTTGACTTGCTACCAGCTTTGTAAGTGTATACCTGGACTATGTATTCGTGGTGAACTTTGAATAAAATATCAGCACGTCATTTTGATGTACGATCCTTTGTCTCGAAAATGTGTGACTGTGCCTTCAACTTCTAACAGGTGGAACAGTTCTCACAGCTTTCTGAGAATCTGCTTCCCAGGTTATAATCCTCAGTGTGGCTTGACTAAATCCATCTTTTTCTTCTTAACTTGATAGTTAGTTGAATTTTCACCTACAACTATTATTAAGGTAGGAATTCCTGACCAGTAGCATCAGTGTCACCTGGGAAATTGTTGGAAATGAAAACTTTTAGACTCACCCTGGATCTACGATATCAGGAATATTCATGTTTGAATAAGACTTCCAGGTGAGTCAGATAATATACTAACGGTGGAAGTGGAGAGGCTGTTCTCTAAGGTATTTCTGCATGTCTCAGATCAGTCTTTTTTTTTTTTTCAAGGGTGTACCTAGACCAAACAGCCTGAGAAGACAGAGGTAAAGTCTCTCTCCATGGTAGAGGGCAGGTTTGTTCCTCACCAGTATGATAAAGAAAATGTCTCTCTCAGGGGCAGAGACTGGACAGGTTGGTTAGCAGCCGCCTTAATAAGACTAAGGGTTCCTCACTGTGACAGAGACCCAATACATGTGTGATGCCCCTCTGGGTCTGCCTTTTTTTTTTTTTTTTTTTTTTTTTTTTTTTTTTTGCACCAAGGGGTGGTGGCTGTACATTGTGACTTAAATGTCAGTGGGACTGTTTCTGGATCCATGGTGGCCAGGATGATGGCAGTGATTTCAAAACTCTTTTGGTTAGCTGGTGCATATTTTGTGTTTATTCGGGGATATGAGGGCAGAAGAGCAATAAGATGAAGAGCCCACCCTTTACCTCCCAACCTCCTGAACTGGGGTTGCCTGTTGCTTCCTGACCTGTGCTTGCTCTCTTCTCCCCAGAAAGGGAAAGTGAGCTGACTTCAATTCAGTGTACAGTCTAATCTGCGTTTTCATGAAGATTTACAAAAGAGCAAGTGGTATGCCCACAGCACAGATGGAGAGACTGAGCTTTAGCTCAGTAGACAATAGAAAGCAAATTACTCAGCCTCAAGTAAGCGTAAGAAGTACCAATAGTCAATCCCAGGACTGTCTTTTCCAACATTCCTGATTCATGGCTCATTATCTGCCTTGAGTTTAGAAGATAAGCTGAATGCGAGGGAAGAGTTTGTAATAATAGCTTTATACTTTCTAACTAACAGGTGTAATAAAATTTAAGATGACTGAACCTAATATTCCTAATGGGCCCTTATCTTTTCATGAAACTTAATATAAAAATTCTTTCTCACTCGCTATATGAACTCATCAGAGGCCCCTTAGGACTTATCCTAAAGGAACAAATTAGTGTTAATGTTATTCTGACCAAGGCTGTAAAGAGTCAGACCAAAGCCCTCAGATACTGACAGTAGAGGAAGACTAGGAGAGAAGGCAGAGGGGGGAGAGAGCAAAAGAGAATGGCATTCATAGGAAACTAGGACAGTGAACTGTGAGGGACCTATTCTGGTCAACTCTGCCAACCTGACCTTTTTTGATAACTGGACAAATCACAGGCATTCCTTAATGTGATTTGAATTATGAAAATAAATAAATTTTTCCAAAAGACTCCACATACATTGGCAATAAGTACTGAGTATATATTCAGAATCTTGTCTCTTCTCATGCATATTATGATTACAGTACTATTCTACCCATATTGATTTGAGATTAAGTCAGATTTCATTTCAAGTTGGAACCTGTAGAGCTGAGGAGACAGAGCCCAGTGGCAATGTGGCTCCTGTTCACATTCAGAGCATTGATTATTCTTTCTGATTTTTTCACATTTCCTGAAATCAGGCCCAAAAAGTAGGAAAAAAAGGAGGTAACTTCCTAAGAATAAAATTATTTACATATAACCAAAGTTGAAAGTTTTAAGGGAAATTATATTTTCCTAAGGTGAATATTAACTTCACATGTACATATATTAATTTTGAGGTCTAAGAAATAAACTTCATAACACCAGAGAGTCATACTCACTGTCACCAAACTTGAATGCTTTCTGCTTTCCAGAAGGTAAATAAAAATTTAATTCTTTTTCCTTTCCACTCCCTCACTATATTTGCATAGATATATGGTGAACATGTGTGTGTTTTGGGTGACCTTTCCTTAAAAGTGTGGAGTCATTGCATTTCCAGTAACTTCCATATTTGCCAAATGGCAAGTCAAATATTGCATAAACAGTCACCTCACAAAAGGATGTGGTTCCCAGACATCCTTAGAGAGTTAATCTTTTTGATTTATCTCCTGTTGAAACTGCGTCCCACATGCTCATTCTCTGAGTATTCTAACCTCCAGCCATCATCAAGTCTTCTTGCACAGCTGGGTGGGAGCACTTTCACTCGTGAAGAAGCACATTTATCTTAAAACAGTCAGTCAGACCCACTGGTATAGTTTTAAAAATCTGAGAGAAAAACAATTTTTACCAAAAGATTTGATGGTTGTTGTTGCAAGAGTTACAAAATAACTAATACCATATCTTGTTCATATGCACAAAATGTAGTTTTATTTATTTATTTATTTATTTATTTATTTATTTATTTATTTATTGAAATGTCATTTTATTGTTTGAAGAACATTCAACATTAGCCTTCCCTTTTTAATAAAATTTTAAGTGTACAGTTCAGGACAGGTTTTCCCAATGGTGACTGTGAAGAATTGGGACAGTTTTAATGGCTTCTGCTAGTTCCATAGCCCATATGGTGGTGTGTCTGCCTATTTGTTGCATTTCTATAACTAAAAATTGTAATGAAATCAGCATTGTAATGAAAAAAACCAGTCCCCTTACAGTTGTATCGAAAAGAAAATACCTAGAAATAAATGTAACCATGGAGGTGAAAGATTTGTATGCTGAAAACTGTTAAGACATTAATGAAAGATATTGAAGAAGACACAAACAAATTTAGAGATATTCTGTGCTCATGGATTGAAAGAATTAATATCATTAAACTCTCCATATTATCCAAAACCATATGTAGGTTCAGTGCAATCCCTCTCAAAATTCCAATGGCCTTTTTAAAAGAACTAGAACAAAGAATCCTAAAATTTGTATGGAAACATCAAAGACCACAAAGAGCCAAAGCAGTCTTGAGAAAGAACAAAGCAAGAGGTGTATCACTCCTGATTTCAAACTAAATTACAAAGCTGTGGTAGTCAAAGTAGGATGGTATTGACACAAAAATAGACACAGAGATCAGTGGAACAGAAGAGCAGCCCGGAAATAATTGCACACATACACGGTCAATTAGTTTACAACAAAATAGCCAAGAACAGACAATGGAAAAAGAAGAATCTCTACAATAAAAGGAATTAAAGAAACTGGACAGGCACATTCCAAAGACTGAAAATGGACCCTATAATGGAATCTATACCATACATAATAACTAACTCAAGAGGGATTAAAGACTTTAATGTAAGACTTGAAACCATGAAACAGCTAGTAGAAAAAATAAGTAAGCTCCTAGACATTGAAATTGACAATGATTATTTTTCTATTTTGATACTGAAAGCACAAGCAAATAAACTTAAATAAGCAGGACTACAGTAAACTAAAAAGCTGCACAGCAAAGGAAACCATTAAAAAAATGAAAAGTCAACCTACCAAATAAAAGAAAGTTTTTCCACATAAAATATGATATGGGGTTAATATCCAAAATACCTAAAGAACTCACACAATAACAAGAAAACAACCAATTCAATTTAAAAAATGAACAGAGGATTTGGATAAATATTTTTCCGAAGAAGCTATGCAGATGATCAACAGATACATGAAAGGGTGCTCAATATCACTAATCATCAGGGAGATGTAATTTTTAATCACAATAAGTTATGAACTTACACCTATTAGAATGGCTATTATCAAAAGACAAGAAATTGCACGTCTGGAAAAAGGTATAGAGAAAAGGGAACACTTATGCACCATTGGTAAAGATGTAAATGGTGCAGCCAGTATGGAAAACAGTATAGAGTTTTCTTAAAATATTAAAAGTAGAAGTACCAATGATCCAGTAATGTCGTTTCTGAATATTCATCATAGGAAAATGAAATCACTAACTGGAAAAGAAATATGCACCCTCATGTTCATTGCGACCTTATTTACAATAGCCAAAATGTGGAAACATTCATTGATGAATGAATGGATAAAAAAATGTGGAATATACAAAAAAAATCAGCCACAAACAGAAAAGAATCTTCCGTTTTGGACAACATAGATGGACCTTGAGGGCATCATCCTAAGCGAAATAAGTCAGACGGTGAAAATAAAAAACATACTATCTCACTTGTATGTTATCTAAACAAACAGAAACTGAACTCACACATGGAAGAAACTGGTGGTTGCCAGAGGTGGGGAATGAAGGGGTGGGTGAAATGGGTGAATAGAGTTAAAAGGTACAAACTCCCAGCTATAAAGTAGGTAAGGCATGGCTGTGTAATGTACAGCATGGTGACTCTAGTTAATAGCATTGTGTTGTATATTTTAAAGTTGCTAAAAAAGTAGATTTTAAAAGTTTTTATCACAAGAAAAAAATTTGTGACTGCGTGTGATGTATGTTAATTAGACTATTATGGTGAGCATTTCACAACATACACAAAAGTCAAATCATTATATTGTACACCGGAGGCTATTGTAATGTTATAGGTCAATTATATCCTAATACAAATTATCAATTTAAAATTAATCTATTAAAAATAGCATCAGTTTAAGAAAGTTCCTTCTGACTTCACAACTTATAATTAGTAATGCCATGAGTTTTTTACCAATGCTGTCAAATTTAGAAAGCCCTCTGTCAAGGTTCTATCCAACTGTGCTTTAAAATTTTAAGACACTTCAAGTCTCTCTAGATACTTAAGTACTCTCTAAACTGACTACAGTATTCACTGAAGTTTTTCAAGATTGCTAGAAATAATTTACTTACACAGAAATGACTGAGAACTACAAAAATGTATTACCCTATATTTAGACTATATGTATATTCTCAGCTAAGTGTCCATAAGCAAATTCCAAAACTTCCCATGGCCGCGCCAGCACTAGCCAATGAAAGGGGGATCGTGGCAGAGAGGAAATGAGATTGCTAACATCCAGGGGTGCTCTTCAGTGTGGTTAATATGTATTAACCTTACACATTTCATAGCAATACATCGCCTTGTGAATCAACTAGACAGCCCTGGAAGGGACTTGTGCAAGTGAAGGACTCAAAGCTTAAGCTCTGTGACTTTCAGTCACCCCAGGTTTGACTTGGAGAGGAGCACTCAGATTTGGAAATGAGCAGGGAAAAAGATATATCCGAGAACAGAACTATCTAAAGACAGTACGTATGCTTCAAATACACGCAATCTATTATAATCGACAAGAGTAATCATATTGGAATAAATTTATTATCCTGTACATGCCTCCACCACCCTTTTGTCCCCAGGTACCCAGGAGGTGGGGGCTCAGATGAACATTGCATCTGTCAGTTGAAAATAAAGCAGCTGTTTCCTTTGTGCTTCTGAATATAATACGAATAAACATAGGACAATATTTTTAAAAAGACAAAAAAGAGTACCTACTGTATTATTCAATTTATAGAAAATTATAAAAAGTGAAAACTGAGCTATGATGACTAAAATCAGACGAGTGTTTGGTTGTGGACAATTATGAAGGAATAAATTACCAACGAGCATGAGAAAATTTTTAGAGTGATGACGATGTTTGCTATCTTGATTGGATGTTGGGTATCTAGATGTATACATGTAATAAAAGTCATAAAATTGTACCCTTTACCTATGTATAGATTAAGGCATGTCAATTATATTCCAATGTATGTGTAACAAAAAGAGAACGAGAGAGAGTGCTTTTTAACAATGATCTCCACACTCATTCCATATTTGAGCAGATTGGGTGGGTGCTATGGAGCCTGGGCCTTGGTTTTATCTTTCTTTGCAATTTCTGGTCTTGATCTTATTTTTCTTGAATTAGCACGTATCAATACCATTTGAATTGACTGGCCTGAGCAGAGGCATAACTCACTTGTTCTTGAAGATTATGGCTTTTTCCCCCTCTCTGAAGTTTACCCTAACTCCTCAACACCTGTTAGGGTGATCTTTCTAGACCCTATTTTCAACTGGCATGCATTTCATATAACCTCCCAATGTAAATAGACTACATTCTTCATGACAGTGAAGTCCACTGAACTTATTCATTCATTTATAAAAGGACAAGCCTTCAGAGAAACTATTTTACTGAGGTCCAGATAGCAATATACCTATGAACTCTAAAATCTTTATAATTTGAATCATGTGACTTACAGATTAATAATTTAAAGCATTGTCAAGGAATAAATAATGTGAGAGAACTATTAAATGTGGCGAGAAGTTAACACATCAAAAGGTTAATAATATTGCTTTTCATTTACCTACGTTCTGGTTCATAGAAGAGATGCTTAGCAGAAAGCTGAGACATGACATGTGATTCCTTGTCAGCATAATTAGAGTCTTGTGTGATCTGGTGTAGCACTCAATGCTGTGGCCTGATGGTACTCAATAGATGAAGATTAAGATGCTTCTCAGATTTAAAAGAAGTATCTGGGGACTGTACTTCACTTATCTCTGACCTTATACGTCTATGGCTATCTGATCCTATACTCAGGTTTACCTGGTGTACTCAAGGTACTATGCAGCAGTGAATATTTTCATATTTCTGCCCAGATGGTGCTTTCTGTCAAATAAAACTTCAACCTGAATTAAAGGACAAACCTTGGAAGTTAAAGGGTGTTAGAGTGATGTGCTCCATGCAAAGTGTAATCAGTCTTATTTCCCTGGATGCCAATGCCTTCATCCTGTGGTAGGGACTTTCCCCTTTCTCTTCCAGAAAGAGTTTGTTCACATTCAAAGAGGTATGAAGCTGTGAGTCAAGGAGTCAGTCATTTATATTCCAGAGGAACAAAGAGTTTCTCTCCCTCTCCCAAGGAAGGGTGAGGTGCAGTGGCAGCTAAGAACTGTCCTATTCTTATTTAAACTGAAAGATTCACGTATCTAGGGTTCCTACCTGTAGCTCCAGAACAGCCCTTTGTGCACACATGGGCCTGATCATCAGACAGCTTCAGAAGGGGAACAGACTGAGGCATGATGAACCGATGTGGCTTTTGTATAATAGTCTTGCTGATCCAGAAACTTCTACATTTAGGATAAAATAAAGGAATATTCATTGCTGTCAAATTGTAGCTGGGAGGAATGGGATAAAACCTCAAAGAGGAAGAATCAGATTTTTCATAGGTAACTATACTTTAACTCAATACTATTCCTTGGGTAAAATAGTTATCATTAATTTAACTAGGTTTTTTTTTAAATTGAGATATAATTGACATATAACATTACTTTAAGGTGTACAGCATGATTCAATATATGTACATATTGTGCAAAGATCACCATAATAAGTCTAGTTCTCTATCACCACAAGTGGTTGCAATTTTTTTTTCTTGTGATGAGAAATTATGAGAGATACTCTGTTGGCAACTTTCAAATATAAAATACGGTATTATTAACTACAGTCACTGTGCTGTACCTTACATGACAGGTCGTACTTATTTTATAACTGGAAATTTGTGCCTTTTGACCACTTTCACCCATTTTGCCCACCACCCCAGACCCCACCTGGCAAGGACAAACTATTCGGAGTTTAGATTTTGTTTGTTTCTTTACATAACACTGAGATCTTATGATATTTATCTTTCTCTGCTAAATTTATTTCACTTAGCGTACTGTTCTCAAGTTTCACCCATGTTGTCACAAATGGCATGACCTAGTTTCATAAGTAAATCTTAACAATTATTCTTACTGCTCATAGAAAGTCACCTTTATTCACAGAGCAAAGTGGATGCAATGTTTGAAATCAGTGCTTATCAAACTCCAATGGGTCTGTGAATCACTTGGGGACCTTGTTATACTGAAGATTCTAATCCTGTATATCTGGAGGAAGAGCTTAGATCCTGTATCCCCAGACGATGCTGTTGCTGCTAGTCCTGGACCATGTTTGCATAGCCAGACTGTTACGGAAATGACAGGCCCACCAAGAAACAAGCACCACTCGGAGGGTTGGCATACTCAGATGTATTATGCTGTCGGGCTCAAAGGGGCTTCTGCTCCGAAGCTCTGAGCACCTCCGAGACGTGCTCATGAGGTTTCATAGGGTAAAGTACAAGCTTGGGGTATTCGGCCAATAGGCATGGAACAGCTTTAGCAGCATCATTACCACAAAAGTGGAGGCAGGGAGGCAGCAAACCAACATTCCAAAGCCAGATATATATCTTTGAAAATCCAGCTGGCTAGCAAAAAACGTGAACAGCAAACCAACACTAATTAACTTAGATTTACAAGTTAGTCCAGCAGAACTCAGATGAGTATTCCAATACTTAGATTTGTGAGTTATCTTGTTAGCCCAGCCCGGCTTTTCCTTCATAAGACTTTAGATAATTCTTATAAAGTAGAAACTTAGATTTCAACATAAACTGAAGGAAGTGGCTGTGGTTGAATCTTAACTGTAATAGATTGTTTCTACTGTGAATGAAAAATACTGCAAACCATGTAAATAAACAAAAGAATGCTGAAGCCATCAAGTCATCAGCCGCTGCTGCCACCCCCTACAGTGAAGACAAGCCTGCAGCCCGGCCTCTGCAGCCACTCACAATGGTGCACCCTGAGGGGACTCAGGATAATAAAGGACAAGATACTGGCCCTAGATAGCTAGGTGCTTGTCAAAGGAATGAATTCAATGAGCCCAAATGTTTGCTTCCTCCCATATACAGAAAAGCACTAAATTCTTTAATTTGAGATGCCTGTTTTTCTTCAGATAGCAAGTAATCTTTTACTGTTCCAACTCCCTGGTCTTTATTGTAAAGCTCCTATATATCCTAGCTCCTCGCCTACCTCTTCGGAGGAGTCCCTCAGAGTGATCTGAGAGGTTGTCATCCCGGCTCTAGTCCTCCCACCAAATAGAACATAACTCTCAACTTTTAGGCTGCGCATTTGTTTTAGTCAACACTACCCAAACACTCTAAGCTATGAGCTCCTTAAAATGTCCTGAGTCATTTATTTTTGCTTTGTATCAACCTCCCAGCATAGTCATTCGATAGGTCAGCAGTTCATCTAAGTAACTGCATTCGTTAAATAAATACCCAGTTTTACTAAGTACTGGTTCAAATTCTGAGACAATTTACCAATAGTTCCATTCCCTATTTCTAGAGAATTAACCATTCTCACATACGTTTTTAAAGAGATTCAGAATGCAGAACATGGGACAAGAGAATCACTTCTAATTTTCCCACTGTCAACAGAGAATTTTGTTAGTTTTTTAGATCATATTTTCAGTAAGTCTAACCCAATATATTAAAATTCAAGTTAGAAAGTACGAATTCACTTTATGTAATATCCAACTTGTCATAGCAAAATATTTTACCATATGCAATTTTCCGTAGTATTTTAATATTTCATTTTATTATATTCCCTTATATATTGGAAAAAAGGGAAAGGTATGGAGAATATCCATAAGAATAAATGTACTTTCTTTCACTTATACTCCATTATTCAAAGATATCCTATATGCTAGCTTCTGACTCTTAAATTAGTGTCACTGCCTGAGTTAGGCGATGATAACCCTGAGCTGTCATTGGCTTGGTTGGAGGAAGGGTGGGCCTGGGAGTGGGTATTTTACACCAGACATGGCCCTCCAAGAGGGAGTCTTTTGATCACTCCTGTCAGAGCTTAATAGAGAGGTAGAGTTTGTGTTTGGGAGGTTTGAGCAGGTGATGGTTGGAGGAAGAAGTGTTCATCTATTATGTTGAAATTTTTTAAAAAAGCTTTTTGATCTATTATATCTGCGTAGTTGTGAAAAATATTTATATTCATCTAATAAGCTTAAATAATATAGAATACATTATATTGATATTCCTTTAAAAGTATTTATCAAGCTAGACACTGCTCTTGGTGCAGGAACAAAAGACAAACACCTTTCCCTCAGAGAATTTATATTTTAGTGGTGAAGATTGATAATAAATTATAAACAGATAAATAAATTTATATATAAAATTATCAGGTAATAATAATCATTAATAATAAAAATAGAGCAGATGAGGGGGTAGGAAAGACACAAGGCACAGTGTTGAATAGAGTGTTCAGGAAAGGCTTCTTTGAGAAGTGGCCCTGGAGCAGAGGACTGACCAAAGTGAGGAAATTCCAGCGTGTTTGCGTTTCCCAGTCCAGTAGCTCTGAGGTGTCAAACATGTAAATAGTCTTGCAAGGTAGCAAGCTAGCACGATTTGACGGATGTTGGCAGAAGACAGGAAACCCCCATCACAACAATAAAGGACTCTTATTACTCATGGCACTGCAGGCTTCATAACTTTCACACTTCCCTTTGATCCCCAAGACCCATAGGGATGATGCAAAAGGAGACCTAGATGAACATTGGACCTGTGTGTGTGTCTCTTCTGCAATGAGGAACCCCAAGCTTAGGAATCCCCCAAACCTATAAAGATGCTGTTAGCAATCCTGCCCAGTCTTTGCCCCAGAAAAAACATTTTCTTTATCAAACTTGTTAACAACTTTATTAAGATATTATCTTCATAATCTTAATGGTGATTTCACACCGAATGTTGATATTAATGATATTCCAGTTGACAGCTACAAGGTGCATTGATTGAAGCACAGATATGCAAGAGATAAAAAAATTTCCTCTATTAAATTGATATAATAGAGTAACAGGAGAAAACCAAATATAGTTATATACATATGGGGGCCCCACAAAGACCATGAGACCCAAGGACAGACAGACAGTTGAGGCTTATATGCCATGCCATCTTGAGCTAAGGAACTGGATGGGGCCTCGGGCTTCAAAGGGGAGGAGAGTCACACAGGACGAAAAGAAAGGCAGAAGTTTGGTAATTTGATGTTTGTCCGGCCATACAGATAAGACACTCAGATAAAAAGTTATCTCTTGGTAATAGCTCTCTTTCTGGACCAGGCCCCTCTCTCAATTGTTTTAACTAATTATGGGGAAGATAAAAATTTTCCTTGAGTCGGCTGGATATTGATGTCTTCAGGTCATAGTAGTCTTCATGCCAAAGTGGCATAGTTTGGGAGACTTGTTCTGAACCCCTGCAGATTATTTCAAAAGTGACAATAATTTTCCATCTATTATAACATACTCTTGGTTTTTCAGCTATAAAAACATTTTGAAGTCAAAGTTGAGTTTTAAATATTTAAATATTTAAATAAAAAATTTTTATTATTTATTTTATTTCATTTATTAAATTTCTTTGATTTATTTATTATTATTATTTATTTTATTTATTAAATAAAAAATTAAAAATTTAAATATTAAATATTTTTTAACATTTAAATATTTAAAATATTCAGATATTTCAGATTACGTACAGGTTCAGAATTTGATACCATTAATACAGAAACGTGCCTAATGGTTAAATCAGAATTGCTGCAGATATAGTAGTGTTTTGTTTTCACAGCTCTAATATTGAACTGTTTTATAAAATAAATTCCATAAGTGGTCAGACAGAGACAAGTAGTCAGTCACATTGTAAGAAAAATTTACTGTTATTTAAAATAGTAGTTTCTTTTAAAATTATTTTTTTTAACTTTATTATTTTTTAATTAATGTTTTGTCATTACAATGTATTGATTTCTGGTGTACAACATAGTGATTCATATATGAAAAAAAATATATATATATTTCTTTTCATGTTCTTTTTCATTATACACTATGCAATGTACTGAATATAGTTCCTTGGGCTATACAGTAGGACCTTGGTATTTCTCTATTTGATATATAGTAGTTAGTATCTGCATACCCCAAACTCCCAGTTTATCCCTTCCCCACCTTCCCCTCAGTAACCTTAAGTTTGTTTTCTATGTCTGTGAGTCTGTTTCTAGTGTGTAAATAAGTTCATTCATGGCCTTTTTTTTTTCAGATTTCACATCTAAGTGATATCATATGGTATTTTTCTATCTCTTTCTGGCTTGCTTCATTTAGCATGACAATCTCCAGGTCCACTCATGTTGCAGCAAATAGCATTAGTTCACTTTTTTTTGATGACTGTGCAGTATTCCAGAAATACTGTAGTCAGTTTAAGAGTACTTAAGTATTTAGAGAGATTTGAAGTGCCCTGAAATTTTAAAGCACACATTTGACAGAACTTTGATAGATGGCTTTCTAAATTTGACAGCAATGGTAAAAGGCTCATGGCATTACTAATTGTAAGTTGTGAAGTCAAAAGGAACTTTCTTAAACTGATGCTATTTTTAATAAATTAATTTTAAATTGATAATTTGTATTAAGATGTAATTGACATATAACATTACAGTAGTTTGAGGTGTACAATATACTGATTCAATTTTTATATATATTATGAAATGATCACCACAATAAGTCTCACTAACATACATCACACGTAATTACAAATTTTTTCCTTGTGATAAGAACATTTAAAATCTGCTTCTTTAGCAATTTTCAAATATACAACACAATATTATTAACTAGTTGCACATACCAACTAATATATATAAAATAGATAAACAAGTTTATACTGTATAGCACAGGGAACTATATTCAATATCTTGTAGTAATGTATGTTGAAAAAGAATATATGTGTGTTCATGTGTGACTGAAGCATTATGCTGTACACCAGAAATTGACACAACATTGTAAAATGACTTATACTTCAATAAAAATATACATAAAAAAGTGAAAAAATATTATTAACTAGTCACCATGCTGTACATTACATAGCCATACCTTACTTACTTTATAGCTGGGAGTTTGTACCTTTTAACCCTATTCATTCATTTCACCCTCCCCTCAATCCCCCACCTCTGGCAACCACCAATCTCTTCTATCTGTGAGTTCAGTTTTTATTTGTTTTTTTAGATAACATACAAGTGAGATACATGGTTTTGCTTTTCTCTGTCTGACCTATTTTTCTTAGGATAATGCCCTTAAGGTCCATCTATGCTGTTTAAAATGGCAGATTCTTTTCATTTTTATGACTGAATTTTTTAATATTTTCCACATTTTCGTTATCTGTTCATCCATCAATGGATGTTTCACACTTTTGGCTATTGTAAAATATGTTGCAATGGACATGGGTGTGCATATTTCTTTTCAAGTTAGTGATTTCATTTTTTTGATAAATATGCAGAAGCAACATTACTGGATCATTGGTATTTATACTTATAATATTTTGAGAAATCTCCATACTGTTTTCCATATTGACTGTACCAATTTACATCTTTACCAATGGTGCATAAGGGTTCCCTTTTCTCTACATTTTTGCCATAACTTGTTACTTTTTATCTTTTGATAATAGCCATTCTAATAGGTGGAAGTTAATAACTGATTGTGGTTAAAAATTGCATCTCCCTGATGATTTGTGATGTAGAGCATGTTTTCTTGTGTCTGTTGGACATCTATCTGTATGGCTTCTTTGGAAAAATATCTATCCAGATCCTCTGCTCATTTTTTAAATTAAATTGGTTGTTTTCTTGTTACTGAGTTGTGTGAGTTCTGTATGTATTTTGGATGTTAATCCCATATCAGATATTATTTGCAAATACTTTCTCCTATTTTTAGGTTGACTTTTCATTTTGTCAACTGTTTCCTTTGCTGTGCAGAAGCTTTTAGTTTAGTGTAGTCCTGCTTATTTATTTTAGCTTTATTTGCTCAAATACAAAAAAAAAAAATCACCAAGATCCATGTCAAGTTACTTACCCCCTGGTTTTTCTTCTAGATGTTTTATGGTTTCAGGTCTTAGATTAAAGTCTTCAATCCATTTTGAGTTAATTTTTATATATGGTATAGTATGGGGTCCATTTTTATTCTTTGGCATTTGGCTGTCTATTTTTTCCAACACTTTTTATTGCAGAGACTCTCCTTTTTCCATTGTTGGCTTCTTTTTGTAAATTAATTGACTATATATGTGTGCAATTATTTCTGGGTTGTCTCTTCTGTTCCA
The DNA here is from genome assembly GCF_048564905.1 of Vicugna pacos. Classification (NCBI taxonomy): domain Eukaryota; kingdom Metazoa; phylum Chordata; class Mammalia; order Artiodactyla; family Camelidae; genus Vicugna; species Vicugna pacos. The sequence continues at coordinate 67,732,168 of NC_132997.1, read as the reverse complement.
CTGATCTCTGTGTCTATTTTTGTGTCAGTATCATTCGGCTTTGACTACCACAGGTTTGTAATTTAGTTTGAAATCAGGAGGGATATACCTCTTGCTTTGTTCTTCTTTCTCAAGACTTTGGCTCTTTGTGGTCTTTGATGTTTCCATACAAATTTTAGGATTCTTTGTTCTATTTCTTTAAAAAAGGCCATTGAAATTTTGATAGGGATTGCACTGAACCTATGTATTGCTTTGGGTAATAGGGAGAGTTTAATGATGTTAATTCTTTCAATCCATGAGCACAGAATATCTCTACATTTGTTTGTGTCTTATTCACTATCTTTCATTAATGTCTTAACAGTTTTTAGTGTACAAATCTTTCACCTCTTTGGTTACATTTATTTCTAGGTATTTTCTTCTTTTTGATGCAAAGTAAGAGGGATTGGGTTTTTTCATTACTGTTTCTGATAGTTTATTTTTAGTGTATAGAAATGCAACAGATTTTTGCATGTTGATTGTTATCCTGCTACTTTGCTGATTTTTTTTATTTGAACATTAAAAAAATTTTAATTTTCTCTATAGTTCATTTACAATTCTGTGTTAGTTTCCAGTGTATAGCAAAGTGATCAGTTAATACACATACACACATAACACCCTTACACACTTATATGTGCCTTTCATTATAGGTTATTATGAGACATTAAATTTCATTCCCTGTGCTATAAAATAGGACCGTGTTGTATATCTGCTCTCTATATAGTGGTTTGTATCTGCTAATCCCAAACTCCTAACTTATCTCTCCACCTCTTTCCCCTTTGCTACCCATAAGTTTGTTTTCTATGTCTGTGAGTCTTTTAACAGGTTTTTTTGTTGTTATTGTTGAAGGCGTTATAGTTTTCTATATTATCATGTCATCTGCAAATAGTGAGAGTTTTACTCTTTCCTTTCTGATTGATTGCCTTTGTCTTTTTCATTCTACAGAATGATCCGAGATTCATCTATGTTGCTGCATGTAATAGTAGTTTGCTCATTTTTATTACTGAGTTGAATTCCACCGTGTGGATATGGAAGTATTTTGTTTACCACACTCTCTAAGTTGCAGCACCTTTATAGTAGCTTGATTAAATCTTGAAAACAAGGAGAAATACTCCACATCTTCTTTTTGCTTCTATTTTCTTTGAATATTCTAAGTTCTTTGCTTTTTTATAGAAATTTTAGTATCAGCTTGTCAACTTCTAACAAAGAATTTGATAAAATTTTCACTGGGATTATCTTGAACATGTAGAAAAAAACTGAGAAAATTTGACATCTTAACAATAATAAGGCGACGTCCGCATTGGGGTGGTAGGATGTCCCTCTTGTTTGTTCCCCTTTTTAACAACTAAAAATCAATATCTATCATAAATGAAAAAAAAAAAACAAAAAACAAAACCCCTCTGGGAGTTGTGGAATCCAGCACCCTATGCCAAGGGACCTAGTTAAAAAACTAACCCACCTGCATATCTGGTAATAGGCAGGCACACCACCATATGGGCTATGGAACTAGCAGAAGCCATTAAAACTGTCCCAACTCTTCACAGTCACCATTGGGAAAACCTTTCCTGAATTGTACACTTAAAATTTTATCAAAAAGGGAAAGATCACGTTAAATGTTCTTCACACAATAAAATGACATTTTAATAAATAGATAGACAGATAGATAGATAGATAGATAGAAGAAACTACATTTTGTGCACATGAGCAAGATTTGGTATTAGTTATTTTGTAACTCTCCTAACAACACCACATCAAAATCTTTTGGTAAAAATTGTTTTTCTCTCAGATTTTTAAAACTATACCAGTGGGTCTGACTGACTGTTTTAAGATAAATGTGCTTCTTCACGAGTGAAAGTGCTCCCACCCAGCTGTGCAAGAAGACTTGATGATGGCTGGAGGTTAGAATACTCAGAGAATGAGCATGTGGGACGCAGTTTCAACAGGAGATAAATCAAAAAGATTAACTCTCTAAGGATGTCTGGGAACCACATCCTTTTGTGAGGTGACTGTTTATGCAATATTTGACTTGCCATTTGGCAAATATGGAAGTTACTGGAAATGCAATGACTCCACACTTTTAAGGAAAGGTCACCCAAAACACACACATGTTCACCATATATCTATGCAAATATAGTGCGGGAATGGAAAGGAAAAAGAATTAAATTTTTATTTACCTTCTGGAAAGCAGAAAGCATTCAAGTTTGGTGACAGTGAGTATGACTCTCTGATGTTATGAAGTTTATTTCTTAGACCTCAAAACTAATATATGTACATGTGAAGTTTACCTCCATCTTAGAAAATATTAATTTTACTTAAAACTTGGAACTTTGATTATATGTTTGTACATTTTTTTTCTAGGAAGTTTTCTCCCTCTTTTTCTATTTCTTTGGGGCTAGATTTCAGGAAATGTGAAAAAATCATAAAGAATAATCAATGCTCTGAATGTGTAACAGGAGCCACATTGCCACTGGGCTCTGTCTCCTCAGCTCTACAGGTTCCAACTTGAAATGAAATCTGACTTAATCTTAAATCATTAAGGGTAGAAGAGTACTGTAATCATAATATGCATGAGAAGAGACAAGAGTCTGAACACATACTCAGTATTTATTAACAATGTATGTGGGGTCTTTTGGAAAAATTTATTTATTTTAGTAATTCAAATACTGTAAAGAATGCCTGTGGTTTCTCTAGTTATCAGAAAGACCAGGTTGGCAGAGTTGACCAGAATAGGTTCCTCACAGTTTATCGGCCTAATAGCCTATGAATGTCATTCTCTTTTGCTCTCCCCCTTCACCCCGACCTGTCACCTTCTCATTTGCCTTCTCTCCTAGTATCCCTCTACTGTCAACATCTAGGGGCTTAGAAGTGAGCTCTTTACAGCCTTGGTCAGGATAACATAACAATAATTTGACCTTTAGGACAAGATCTAAGAGGCCTCTGATAAGTTCATACAGTGAGTGAGAAAGAATTTTTATTTCAATTTTTATGAAAAGAATAAAGGCCCTTAGGTGGCTCTTAGGAATACTAGATTCAATTGTCTTAAATTTTATTAGCTGTTAGAAAGTATGGAGCTATTACAAAGAGACATATTCATTTTTCTAGAATACTACTAAGAGTATGATTCAATTTAATTTATTGAGTGGCAAAAGCGTATGAAGCCAAGGACAGAGCAAGATGCTCTATAGCTACCTTGTTACCCAGTTGTCCTTCTGTTTGACTAGATGTAAAGCTTGTCTAACTTGGGGTTGTAAGAGCAAGCACAAAGGTCCTAAGTAGACCTGAAGTAGAAGGACAGAGAAATGCATGGACAATGAGGTCAGAAAGCAAGTGGAAAGAGCTGGTACTGCTAAACTATCACTAGATTATAAGCACCTTGACAGCAGAGAACATGCCATCACTTGATAGATTTCTTGGACTAACCTTTTGGTTCTCAAATCAATGTTTTAAGGTTAGAGCAGAAAAGAATGAACCTGTGGAAACTACAACCACACTTGGATGTGAGCGTTTCAAATGGAGTGTAGGGCAAAATAAAAATCTGAAACTTTGAAAAATTATAGGGCTTGGAATGAAATAGAGTGGAGCAATTCCAAGGTGGGAATTAAATTCCATGTTAATTCAGGCATCCCTTCGGGAAACTATCCATTAAGGTGACCTATTGATGTAGAATTTTGCAGGAATTGAATGAAGAGGAATTAGGACACATAAGTTTGAAATGGAACAATTTTCACTGATTAAGTCATATGCATCATGTGTAGTACAGAGAGTGAACAAAAGAGTTATTTCAAGCTCATCTTTGAATCTAGATATTTAAAGCAATAATGCAAAAGTTTCTCTGTATTGTCAATGTTGAGTAACAGTCTACCATTTTGAGGGGATTAAAGGAAGTTCTCACATAGAAAAGAGACAGTGAATCATGGACTGCCTTGTTTCATTCACAGTTTCAATAAAGAGGATCATTTCCAGTATTAATTTTTTCTCCTTTTTCTGACAGATGAGGTACATTTTTCTTGGACTGATAGAACAAAATAGAACAATTGAGTGGCTTAAAATAACAGAAAATTATTGTCTGAAATTTGTGGAATCCAGGTGTTTGCAGGTCATGCTTCCTCTAGAACTTTCACGGCCCCTTCCTAGTTTCTGGCTGTTTGTCCCTGCTGCTCCTTGGCTTGCAGCTGTGTAACTTCAATCTCTGCCTTCACCGGCACGATCCGTTCTCCCTATGTGACTCTGTCTTCACATGGCCATCTTCTTATAAGGAGATCACTCATATTGGATTAGGAGCTCACCCTACTCCAGTATTACTTCATCTGAACAAATTACATCTACAATAACACTGTTTCCAAGTCCACTGACATTCTGAGGTACTGGGGGTGAGGAATTAAACATCTTTTTTAGTGAGGTGTTAGGGGGAGAGCAACTCAGCTTATTTAGATAGTAAACGATAGCTCTAACATCAAGTCTACAAGGGTAGGTTGATAGAGCAAATGTCCATTGGGGAAATAGAATCATGTGTATAACCAAAAATAAATGACCAGAATGGCAAAGGTGTTGGAAAAACCATCTAATTAACAAGGTGATGAGGAACAAGGAGAACCAGAGGATAGGCATGGTGATAAATGCAAAATCTGTGAAGCAAATAGCAAGGCAGCCCAATAACATGACTTTACCTTGTAACAATTAACCACAACATGCTAATAACTTCTTTCCCCTCATAGATTCAAAGTGTGGTGGCTACTTACAACAGCGTGTTTCATCCACATGTCTAGAAATGCATTTTGTTTATTTGATAAAAACACTGTAAACCCTGAAGCTAATATGAATATTGTAAGTTACTCTTATCACTAATTTTAAAAATCTGTTCCAAAAGATACTGGCACTATTACTCTTATTAATTCTTTAAAAATTTCTTATAATTTTAAAAATTATAAAATCTGAAAGCTTTCTTTATGTAGTACATGTTACCCCAACCAATCGGAAGTTCTATTTTAAGAATCATAAAACTGCCAAGTGAACTCATGAAGCTAAATGTTCTGTCTTTTCTCTATTCAGAGTCAGATGATTTCCTACTGGGGTTACCCATGTGTAACGTATGAAGTTATAACTGCAGATGGTTACATCCTTCAGCTCTACTGGGATTCCTCATGCGAAGAATGATGCTAATCATTTAGGTAGGATTCGTATGAGGGAAAAAAAAAAAAGAATGTCTCAAATCCTGAATCAAATAGATTCCAGTCAAATACATTCTAATCATAGAATATGAGATTAAGTTACTCATTTAAAAAACACCTGGAACCTTCTTGAATTTCTCAGATTAAGCTGAGGATCTGAGTGACACCTGATTTACACTGGCTTCTATGATGAGGAAGTGGAGCACACACTGGCCCAGGATTTTAGTTTGCTGTACTGGGTGGGAACTCAGACTCCTTAAACAGAAGCCTGACTTAAATTAACACAATGCTGAGTGTCCTTAGACTGTCATTTTTTCAATAGCCTTTCCAGGTTTAATTGGCATACAATAAACGGCACGTATTTAAAGTGTACAGCATGAAACTTTTTTCATCTGAGAAATTATCAACACAGTTAGGATAACAGATTCAAAAATATCCAACTCAATCAAGCACACATTTAATTCTAGTCATGTGAAAAAGCCTACTTCTAACTTCATGTTTACAGGAGACTAAGGAATGTATTTATAAAGGTTTCAAACAATTTTCTTCTTTAGGTCAGACAGCTGCTGTGTTTCCGCAGCATGGTCTGCTGACATCGGCCACAAACTGGATTGCCAACCTGCCTGGCAACAGCCTAGGCGTCCTCCTGGCAGATGCTAGTTGTGATGTGTGGCTGGGGAACAGCAGAGGAAATACCCTGCCAGGAGAAATTGATACTATTCACCAGACTCAGCTGAATTCTGGGCTTTCGGGTAAAGAAAGGGACAATTAAAAATGGACAACTGAAGACAAATATGGTGTTAAAAAGCAAAAAAAAAAAAAAAAAAAAAAAAAGCATGGGTATTCACCCTTTCCAATTCAGTCTCATTTTAACAAATTACAAACCAAGTAAGAGGAGAGGGAAGCCATTTGTGTTTTAATCCCCTCTTGGATTCTTCCCCACCCCTCATTCCCAGGGAAGCCTTTCCTCCAAACTGTCTGTGATCTTAGTACCACCGTTACGTGATTGTGTTTTTCAAGTGGAATGAGCAGAATGACTGAAGCAAGGAAATTTGTTGCCTCCAACAGTTTCTGAAAGGAATATCTATTCGGATTTAAGAGGATGTTAAACTCAGTTGGAGTTCTTGAACAGCATTTGTCATCATCAGTAATCAACTGGTGGGGGAGACAATGAAATTTGGACACCATGGAGAGATTTTCAAAGATTTTCTATCAGTGGCCCAATTGTGCCTTATTCCTGGAAATTACTAAGGAAACGGAGAACAGAAGAGAATTTGGTTGATGACACTGAGGCATAAAAGTTCTCTGAAAGTTCTGGGAACTGGAAGGAAGCCCACATCTGGAGAAACAGGGAGAAGAACAGGAGAGGAGATGTGAGGTGCTGACAAGGGCCAGGTCAGGCAGGACTGTGAAGGTCATGGTGAGGGCCTTGGCGATCCTTCTAAGTATAATGAGAAGCCACTGGAAAGCTTTCAGCTGGGGAGTGGCATAATTTGTTTCCATTTTCAAAAGACCATTTTGGGTGATTTGTAAAGAATAAAATAGAGAGGGAAATGGTTCATATTACATATTAAATCTGACATTCACTTTCAGTGATAGAAATAGTCCCCAGCTACAGGTACTATTGTGTTTGGATTAAATTTGAAGCTGTAACACTGTGCTTCAGAAATGATGTCAGATCTTTATAAGGAGTCAACTCCAAAAGCACCTGACACTAACCAACAATGCTTAGAGAATCTAGTTTTCTATTTCTCAAAGGAAGCCTTAGTTATAAAAGTTTGTCTTTTAGAGTTTACAGCAAAGTCAGGTCTTGATTTATTTTTTTCTTACAGCTTTGATGAAATGGCTAAATATGACCTTCCATCCACAATTCACTTCATTTTAAATAAAACTGGACAGGAGAAGCTACACTATATTGGCCACTCCCAGGGTACTACCATTGGTAGGTAAAAGCATGCAGTGGGCAGTTTAGCTCATATAGACCCTTTCCCACTGGCCATGCAGACATGTTTGTCATCATGCTAATTGCTTAAATACTCAAAAGAATGGTACATTGAACTTATTTCGTGTCAAGACAAGCAGTTGTATTTATTTCAAATAATCCTAATGAAATTGTTGCATTGCATCTAAAAGCAAAATTTTTATGACCCAAGATGATCGAGAAAAGTTTTAGACATGTTCAACATGCTCTTTTTAGAAAAGCACAGGAGATGGACCTAAGTTGACATAAATTCCATCTGAAGAGGTTAAATTTTCAGATAGCTTTGAAAAGTAAAGGAGTAAATTTTGGTAATCCTGAACATTTCCCACTTTTTAACAAGGAATTTGAGTCTATTGTTGACCATGTGATTGTGACACTGTGCTTTGCTGCCCAGGAATCCCTTCAAGTCTGAGGCACTCATTCAGACCCACCTGCATGCAGGGCAGCTTGTGATTTTGCATTTGCTTAGGAGAACCCAAGGTCCCTTCCAGGGACATCCTGCATTTAATAACTGGTCAACAAGTGGGTGAAGGCCCAGCTACCTAGTTCCACTGGTGAAGAGCCATCTCATATAGAGATGGCTGACGCCTTTTGGGGACAGCATCATTGCCCAGCTTCTCCTTTTGCCTACTCCTGATTTTTGCCCTTTCCTCTAAAAGTGCGTCTCTAAAAACTTCCTGAGTACTAATCCTCATCTCCTTGGGATCATAACCTATTACACAGTGACAAAAACATTGGGAAGCTCTTCTTCACTGAATTTCTGTCTTAAATTCAGCAGGTGAGATTGGCATTTTAGGATGAACATACACTAGGAAGAGAACTTTCAACAGGCTCCCCCCACCCATTTCATCCACTTCCCTGCATGTGTCCACATATGGAGATTCTGATGCTTACCTTTGTAGTTGGAAGCAATGTCACTGGCTAACAGTGAGGAGCAGCATAAAAAATTCACCATCATTTCTCTCATTTGATCTCCAGTTTCTACCTTCTGCTTCAGCCTATTTCTTCCTTTTACAGATTCTCTCAGGCTGTCTTGAACTCACTTGATTATGCTTTTGTTCCCAACCACTCCACCAAAGTTGCTGTTATAAAGATTCCCTTATAACTTCTAAATCAATGGTCAATTGTCGACTTCATTTCACGTGACTTATCAAAGCTCCTTCCACAACTGACTACATTCTTCTTCTAACACTCACTCTGCTTGTCTTCCAGAACACCAAATACTCCTGCTTCTTTTATCCCACTGTCATCATTATTTCCAAGTTTCTTTACCAGATTCCTCCTCATCTTCCAAATTAATTGTGGCCCAGGGATTAGTCCTTGGACCCCTCCTCTTTTCTGTCTGAACCCACTCCTTTGGTTATTGCATCTTGCCTTATGTACAGATGACTCACATTTTAAATTTTCAGTTCAGTTTTCTTCCCTAAACTCCAGATATGTATCTACAATTGACTGCCTGACTCCTCCACTTCAATCTCCAATAGCACCTAACAGGAGTCCAAAAACTGAGTCCCTGCTCTTTTGGCCACATCAGCCTTCCTCACAGTCTTCCTCATCTTGGTTAATGGTGTCTCCACTACTCCAGGTGCTCTGGCCACAAACCATGGTGAGAACCTTGACTGCTCTGGTTCTCTTACACAGCGTGTTCAATATACAAGCAAATCCTGTTGTTTCCACCTCCTAAATACATAGAAAAAATACCTCTAGAACCTAACCATGTATCATTATCTTTTCTTGATGATCTAGGGTCATAAAAATACCGATTTTATCTGCAATGCAACAATTTCCTTAGGATTGTTTGAGGTAAGTAGAACTGCTTGTCCTGACACAAAATAACTCCAACCTACCATTCTTTTGAGTATTTAAATTTCAAACATTTCCATTTTTCTTTCACAGCAGTGGACAGTTGGTTTTTTTCACCACACTCATAAATTTCAGGAAGTTGTTTCTGCTTTCTAATTTATGTCTCCCAATCTGCTATGCTCTTGGAAGTTAGGCAAGTATTCTTGTTAGAATTGTATCTAAAGTAAAACTAAGTTTATTCAGAGAAATCAATGGCCTGACATTTTATGGACCTACTGATACCTACTCAGGCTCCTTGTCTGTGATTTTTCCTTACTCTGGGTGATCTTCTGGCTGTAATCTGCAGTTAGGCAACTAGATAAAGAACCCCTCAATAAACACAGTGCTCTTGGAAAGACCATTCTTCTTCCAAAGGAATCAGGCTGAATATTATAAAACTGAGATAGTTGTATAAATCAGAATGGTTTTCTTTCTAGCCATTCTTGATTTTTGTCAATATGTTGTTGTTAACAATAGGGAGGGACTGTCTTATGTTGTTCAACTGTAAAGAGTTTAACTTAATAATCCTTTGATTACATCCCAGTCTATTTCTATGAAATCAATTAAATGTGGACAGGAGTTGAGTATATTTACTGTGCATAGATGTTGGAATTACTTCAGAATCCATTTGTCAAGCATTTACTATGTGACTAGCTCTGGGTAAATACTTTACATGATTCACCTCAATTACTTCCTAAACAACCTAAGGAAGTGATCATTTGATTATACCCATATTCTAGATGAGGAAACTAAGGCTCTTAGAGCTTAGGTGACTGTCCCAAAGTCACAAAGCTAGTAAACCACAGAACCTGGTTTCAAACTCTGGTCAGATTCAAATTTGTGCTTTAACTTTTCCACTTATTACCCTACACATATTGACAGTCAATTTATTATCTCATTGTTATGAGATAAGATAAATTTAAACTCAATAAAACCTGTATGTAATTTAAATGATGACATTTTTGTTACCATATGATTATTCTAAAGTTGGCCTATTTTCTAAAGTCAGGTAAGAGAGTTTATTATAACTTTTTAAAAGTTCTAGCCTCATGTCCCCAGAGAGAATCTATGAATATGAAACAAATATACTAAAATCTGATCACTTTGTCAATTTCAGGTTGTCTCAGATGGCAACCTCAGTAAGTCCAAAGTAATGTCATACTTGTAAAATATACACACAAGCATACCTTTTCACATGTTCCTTGTTCTGTTTCAGAATTTATCGCCTTTTCCACCAATCCCACACTGGCTAAAAAAATCAAAGCCTTTTACGCATTAGCTCCAGTTGCCACACTGAAGTACGCCAAAGGCTTGTTCAAGATAATGGGACATATACCTCCGTTCCTTTTCAAGGTTATGTGATTCCCTTTAACTGGATCTAAGACATTAAATTGTTCATGGATTTCATACTGATAGAAAGAGAACAAAAACACTTGGTGGACAATCATGTTTATATCTAAGAATGAGAATAAACATATTTATATGTTATTTCTTGAATCGTGCTGACCACGCTGGAATCCCCATTACGGTTTATGAGAGCTGAAGTTGTTTCTTTGTTCCTGATTACTCTGTGTGGGTTAGCAATGCCTGGGAATGTTTTCGCTCCTTTGTACATGTTTCCTAAGCCACCCACACACCTCCACCCCCCAGGATATGGGAAGGGGAAATAAAAGCAAAACCAAAAGGTCAAATAAGGAGCCTGGTTCAAGAAAGCTGGGAAGAGGGGTAGGGAAGAAAGGGAAGGGAAGAGAAAAGGAGAGCGGGGGGAAGAAAGCAGTGGTAAACTGAGGCAAGGACTTCCAGATTCCTTTTCAAATACCCTTGGATTTCCAAACTTTTTCCTACTATCTCCTTCCTCTTTAAATGCGGATTTCATAGGGCAGCAGCACAGATTCCAACAAGCCATAAATATTAAGCAAGCATACATGATGGGGAATTATCTTTTCCAATGCTTAATCACCAACTTCTCCTACCCACTGAAACCGACACGTACACGCACATACAGTCTTGGTGAGGGGAACAGTTTACATCAGGCTACAAAATGTAATGATGCCATTCTCTTTTATGGTCGTGTCCTTTCATTTCTTTCACTCTTGATTAATACATGTGTCTAAATCCTAAGAGATTTTACCTGCAGTCCAACCTCATTTGTAAAACTTTTACTCAAAATTGAAAATTGTGTGAGGATCATGAGTATGTTTACTGCCTACATTTTTTTCAGAACGTATTTCTTATTTGTCTTCAGATTTTCAGGCGATGTAGAGAGAAGTTAAAAAGAAGCAATGGACCTTAAGTCAGAGACTTGAGGCTTGGGTCAGGATTCTAGTTATAACTGAGTTCTTATTAGACAAAGATTCTGACTATTTATTAGTCTCATGTTTCTCATGTATAAAATGGGGATAACAAGGTACAAACTACCAGTTATAACATGAATGTTACATGGATATAATGACAGCACGGGGAATACAGTCACTACTTTGTAATAATTTTGTATGGTGTGCAATCTTAAAAATGTGGAATCACCTCATTGTACACCTGAAACTACTATAATATTGTAAGTCAACTTTACTTCAATTAAAAAAATAATAAAATGGAGAAAACAAAATATCTGCTTTCCTGAAGAACAACTGGGGTGAGTCCTTTTCATTATTAAACTATGCATCCACTTTGCCTTTTTAAAGATTTTGCTGAAAATATGGCTTGGAGTCACCTCCTGATTTTTTAAAATTATTTATTCCTGAAATCACACATCTTGGCACTTAATGATGATATTTTACCATGTTGACTTTATTCCATAACTCTTAATACCCCAACTAGACTCTAACTCTTTGTGTCTTACACTTCTTCTCAGCTGCCAGTACAGTCTTCAGTGCAAAAATAAATACCCAATATTGATACTAGCTCTGCCCACTCCACATCTTTATTGTGGAAATTCAATAAGGGAAAGCATTTAATCTTTCTGAGACAACAAATAGAAATATGAAAATATCATCAGTCTATTCCCATTTGTACTAGCAAACTAGACAAATTATTGAGTCTTTTCTGCAGCTTGGTATTTGCAAATCCTTAATGATCTTTTTTTTCAGATTATATTTGGTAGCAAAATATTTCCCCCACAAATTTTTTGCCATCAATTTCTTGATACTGAAGTGTGCTCTCAAGATGTGCTGAATCTCCTTTGCAGCAATGCCTTGTTTCTCATGACTGGATCTGACAATAAGAACATGAACATGGTTTGTATGCAATGAAATTTCTAATCTAAATATTTTAAACAACATTTGAGCACTTGTCTCATTATCACTTTGGAATGATACATTTTTAGAACTGGGAATCACTTCAGAATGCTGTCCATGACATGCAGATAAACTCAAATCATAGGGCATTGCTCCCAGTTTGTCATCTCCAGGTTCCTTCCATCCCCGCATTGTGCCATGAAATAAACAGTATGTAGAAAAAAAAATATAACACCTCACTTCTCACTTCTGACCACCTGAATAATTGGTGTGATATTTAAATTCTGTGAGAGGAGGCATTGAACCATATATTTTCCAGCCTCCTCTGTAGGGAAAAAATATCTAGGCATTGAATAAATGTTATTACAAATACTTCTAATGCTGACAGTCACGACCATAAACTTTCTAAAACTTATCTCAGAAAGACCGTTTGTGTAAGATTTGTCCACACTCTTTATCTTCTATTTCATTTTCTTTGTATTGAGTTGGTGTTATAAAACACCTATGACAAAATCAGTATTACAAAGTAGTTAAGAACTTGGATTCAGGCTAAAAGCCTAAATTTAAATCCTATCTTTGAAACAGACTTCAGCTCCTCCGTCTTGATTTCCTTATCCACAAAATGAGTTGTGAAGATGAAATGAATTAGTATCTGTAAAGCATACAGAACACAGTGCCAAACAATATAGCTCATAGTATACCATGTTTTGCTACTAATACTATTATGCAATGACAACTATCCTTACTCAGAATTATCAGTTTAGTTCTATACTCTGAAATTTAGCCTATTCAATTGCACTTCGCAAGCTCTAAAGTGACGTACAACTCTGTTAATCATAAACGTCCAGTAACACTGCGCTTAAGCACTTTACTTGGATCAGAAAACCTTAAATCTTAGCTGTTTTTAAGACTCTTAATATATATCTAAGTGTGCATATATGTGCTTGTGTGTTTGCTTTCTAGAGTCACTTAGATGTGTATTTAGCACATAATCCAGCGGGAACTTCAGTTTAAAACATGCTCCACTGGATCCAGGTATCATTTCTCAAGTGCTGTTCAGACTTTTTGTGGCCCTGACCCTTCCTACTTTACCTGAAGCATGTCCTTAAAGTAGTCTGTCAAATGCTCCTGGTCGGGAATTTTCCTGGCATGTGACAACCAGTTGAGAGTAACTATTAATTCATATTAATGAAAATCATATGAAAACAGGCACTTTGGGTAACAAGAAATAAATGGTTTTTATGACTTGAATGGTAAGAAAAATTATTTCAGGCAAAGGTGCATTTAAACTTGAATAAGTTGTCCTGAATGATTAACAACCTTTATTTTTGGAATGAGAAAAATGTTTAAAAAAATAATTCAATTAAAAGTAAACTACTTGGAGATGCTTATTATTTAACTATTCACACAACCAAGTGATTTTTTAAAAACTTTACACATGTATTTAACTTCTCATATTAGGTTATTAGGTCTGGGAAATTCCAAGGTTTTGACTGGGGAATCCGGTATCAGAACATATGCACCACAAGCAGGTAAGCTTATGAAGTTGAAGTTACTCACTTTTGAAATCAAAGATATACAAGTTTAAAGATGAAATTATGATAACTTTGCAAGTATTTTCCAAAGAAATGTTGTTGCCCAGACCTAGGCTTAAGGAAGTTACAAAGTGGGTGATAATTTCCTTGGAATCTCTTCATCGTGTGAAACGTCACACTGGTCTCCATTTCTTCCACTGACCCTCATGCCCCAGCGGCTGTGCCCTCAAAGTGCCACATCACTGCATGTGAGACTCCCCAGAACTTATCACCCCTCACTGCATTAGATAGACCTGCCCTGTGTCCCAGACCCCTGCACGCTGTCTTCTTTCCAAAGTGCAACTGTCTGATAGCATAAATCACTAATTCTAACTGTTCTAATATGGAGCTGGAATCCCTGGTCTTTTTAAATAATATTCTCTCCTTTGTTGAGAAGTTTTTCCACCATATCCCAGACATAAAAGAAGGTGCGTGTGCTTGCAGTTCAAGGCTAGAAATATTTTTTAGCAGACAGGGGCCCTGTATACAGGCAGACGTTTTGAACATTCCTCCCACTTTTAGCACAAAGAAGCCAGGCTTTGTAGTCCATCCCATCTTAGGTCAATATGAACTGAGACAGTAACTTTTCATTTTTCTACCCAGACTCAGAGAGCTATTGAGAGTAATTAATGGGTAACGTGTATAAGCTCTCAGCTCAGGATAAACTGTCACGTTATCAGAGGTTAATTTTGAATGAGGCCAGTACACTGTAATTTTTTAAAAAATCCTCTCTCCTTCTACTTCATCTCACCCCAATTTTTCTGTCCAAGTAGTACCTGAACAACCCAATGAATTTTCTTCTGCTTCAATGACTAAATATCTAGAAGGGATTTATGTCTCTTCACCACAGTATCCTATCTGTAGAAAAGATGACCCAGCTTCCTTTTTTAATTTCAATATTCGATGCCCTTAAAGAGGCTTTCTCAACACCATCACATAAAACGTTTGCTGCAAAGACTTATTCCTCCAAACCAACACCTCTTCAACACCCTCAGGCACAAGTCGACCTTTGCACTGGGCTCTAACACCAGGAATCAGAGACTCCATCTTGGAGGGAGGGCCAAGCTGGGTGTCAAACACCCACTCTCGATTCCACCCTCCCTTCCACCAAGCCAAACACAGCTCAGGGTGGTTCAAACCACAAGGCAGTGACACTAATTTAAGAGCCAGAACCTAGGATCTAGAAAACACTTTGAACAGTGGCATATAAGTAAAGAAAAGTAGGTTTATTCTTAATGGATATTTTCCACACTTTTCCCTTTGTCTAATATAGACATGAATATAACAAAGTTTTAAAATACTATGGAAAATTGCATATGGTAAAATATTTTGCTTTGCTGACCTGGCCATTACATAAGTTTAGGACAGAGAAAATTTTAGTATATTGAATTAGAAATCTTGAGACTATCATCTTAAAAAGCTAGAAAAATTCTCAATTATTAAAAAAAAAACTATGTCAATTAATGATTGCCAGTCCACACAAGGAAGAATTATTGAGTTTAAAGTACAGTTACCTATAAAAACTCTTGATTCTTTCTCTCTTGCGTTTTAGCCCACCCCTCCTTACTACAGTTTGACAGCCATGAATGTGCCAATTGCAGTGTGGAGTGGTGGTAATGACTGGTTGGCTGACCCCCAGGACATTGAACCTTTGCTTCCAAAACTGCCTAATCTCATTTACCACAAGGAAATTTCTGTTTACAATCACTTGTACTTTTTGTGGGCAATGAACGCCCCTCAAGAAATTTACAATGAAATTGTTTCCATGATGGCAGAAGATGAAAAGTAGTTCTGGCTTTAAAGAATTATCCATTTATTTTTCCAAAAATACTTCCTTTTCTTACACATGTTTTTCTGTAATATTTTAAATGTTTTTTCCCTATAATTTTGATTTTTGAAGTATACTAGCATCAACAAACTTTTCGTCATTTTTAATTGAAAAGAATTTAAAGAAATCAGATTTTTCACTTGAAAATTTATCTAGAAATAATTGAGAGAACACATTCTTGGGGAGGTGAAACTTCTCTCCCAGTCCTCGTATTCAATTTATCTTCTAAACTCAAGGTAGATAATGAGCCATGAATCAGGCATGTTGGAAAAGACAGTCCTGGGATTGACTGTTGATACTTCTTATGCTTACTTGAGGTTGAGTAAATTGCTTTCTATTGTCTACTGAGCTAAAGCTCAGTCTCTCCATCTGTGCTGTGGGCATACCACTTGCTCTTTTGTTAAACCCCATGAAAAGGTAGATTAGACTGTACACTGAATTGAAGTCAGCTCACTTTCCCTTTCTGGGGAGAAGAGAGCAAGCACAGGTCAGGAAGCAGCAGGCAACCCCAGGTTATGAAGTTGGGAGGTAAAGGGTGGACTCTTCATCTTATTGCTCTTCTGCCCTCATATCCCCGAATAAACACAAAATATGCACCAGCTAACCAAAAGAGTTTTGAAATCACTGCCATCATCCTGGCCACCATGGATCCAGAAACAGTCCCACTGATATTTATGTCACAATGTACAGCCACCACCCCTTGGTGCAAAAAAAAAAAAAAAAAAAAGGCAGACCCAGAGGGACATCACACATGTATTGGGTCTCTGTCACAGTGAGGAACCCTTAGTCTTATTAAGGCGGCTGCTAACCAACCTGTCCAGTCTCTGCCCCTGAGAGAGACATTTTCTTTATCATACTGGTGAGGAACAAACCTGCCCTCTACCAAGGAGAGAGACTTTACCTCTGTCTTCTCAGGCTGTTTGGTCTAGGTACACCCTTGAAAAAAAAACAAAACTGATCTGAGACATGCAGAAATACCTTAGAGAACAGTCTCCCTACTTCCACCTTTAATATAGTACCTGAATCACCTAGAAGTCTTATTCAAACATGAATATTCCTGACATAGTAGATCCAGGGTGAGTCTAAAAATCTTCATTTCCAACAATTTCCCAGGTGACACTGATACTACTGGTCAGGAATTCCTACCTTGATAATAGTTGTAGATGAAAATTCAACTAATTATCAAGTTAAGAAGAAAAAGAGGGATTTATTCAAGCCACACTGAGGGTTATAACCTGGGAAGCAGATTCTCAGAAAGCTCTGAGAACTGTTCCGCCTGTTAGAAGTCAAAGGCACAGTTATACATTTTCGAGACAAAGGATAGTACATCAAAATGACACACTGATGTTTTATTCAAGTTCATCACAAATACTAGTTCAGGTACACACTTACAAAGCCAGCAGCAAGTCAACCATGACTGCCTACAGAGCCAGGAAAGAATGCTATTCTTTTAAGAAGCTACATTGCTAGCATTAGAAGAAAAGCATTGATCTTTAGAGTTGAGCAGATACTCTTAAATGGTATGTTTAAATTTCATTTTGCAGTTATTTGATGCTAGTACATAAACATACAACTTATTTTTGTATATTGACCTATCCTGAAACATTGCAAAATTTTAGGATTATTTCAAGCATCCTGAATGATTTGCTCTTTCTCCAGAGAGGATTTACTTTCACAGATGGCTAGGGTATTAGTATTCCCAAACTATCTTAGTATGTTGAAAATACATATGATTCAAAATAGAGCTATAGTTCCTGAAAGGGTGCTCAATTTCCACTTTGACTTTATTCCTAGGGTAGGGTACAGTTCATTGAGGTTCTAATCCAAAGCCT
The DNA here is from genome assembly GCF_048564905.1 of Vicugna pacos. NCBI lineage: Eukaryota > Metazoa > Chordata > Mammalia > Artiodactyla > Camelidae > Vicugna > Vicugna pacos. The sequence continues at coordinate 67,714,695 of NC_132997.1, read as the reverse complement.
GAGGATGGAGGTTTACCAAAAACTTCCCATTGGTAGGCTAAATTGAATTTTTATTCTCTATTAGTTTTTTTCAGGCTTTATCATACTTCTGGAATGAGCAGGTGTTGCTAGGATATAAACATCTAAGATGCTAGGCACACTTCTCTGGGTTTCTTTTTCTGGACCCTGTAATTTTTCACTGCATAAAATTTTAGCTGTTGTCTTCAAATAAATGCTTTTTACATATTTCCAGGTCTGAATAACTTAGTCCACCATTACCCAAAACTTCTATTCTTTAAACTTCAACATAAGTAATTCTTCTAGATAATTATCCTAATACATTAGCCTTCTTTAAAGGATCATTTGAAAGCTTTGAAGTAACACATGCTATGTTACCATTCTTGAACTGTTTAAAAAGGTATCTTTAAATATGTATCCATTCTCAGTGTTCTGTTTTAGTACCAAGGGTTACCAAAGAAAGGAAGAACTTATCTTTAACAATGATCTTCAAAGTTATCATTTGCCTTCTCTTAGTTGCATTCACAGTAATGAATGCATGTATTTTATTTTTTCTTACTATTTATACATATTCCATTTATTTTTTATATAAAAAATTTAAAGTTCATAAGCATATGTCAAGTACAATTTAGCAACCTAAAAGCTGAACTTGACTTTCAATCTCCATTTTGTTTGAGGAAAAAATTTAATTTTCTAATTCAGTAAATTACAAATCGATTTTCTCAATCTTCATGTGGTAAATTCACACTCAATTTTAAACTTCCCCTTTTCAATCTTGCTCTCCTCAAGGATTACAAAAGACCAATGAAGTTAGGCATTATTCAGGAATTGGAAAGAAGAGGAGTTTGGCCTCCCCCAAAGCATAAATCCTTGCATGTGATTTTGAAGGCTACAGTATCCCTTCATTCCAAATCTCAAGCTCCTTCGCATCTTCCAGAAATCTGTTGAACATGTCTACACTCTTCTGATGTGTAGGACTCTTCAATCTTTCATTTACTATGCTGCAGTGCCTATTTTGCGAGGTCACCCTCAAGACTGACTGACCTAGAAATGCACTTCAATTGTTATTGCTCTTACACAGTAGGCTGGAAAAGGCAACTGTAGTCTCCCTAAGCTATTCATTCTGGGAAATGAGGATCCCATCCAGTCTCTATGACCTCCCTACTTCTGAAAATGACCTTAGGTGGGGCAGAAGGCAGCAACATTACACTGGCATCCAGGCTCTCTTCCTTCTTTCCTCCTCCAAAGTCCTTTACAAAGCTCAGAAAGTGTTTTTACTATTCATTAAGCATAGAGAAAAATTAGCTTTCATATCAGCAAGTATTCTTCTGAACTCTATTTTTTAGGATGTCATACATGCTCATGCTTCTTTGAAGAAAATAAAAACTTTTCCTCAAAAAGCCATCTCTTGCAATTGAAAATGTTTAAGATTATTTTTTCTGTTTTTAGTTATTTGTATTCTATTTAGAAACTTTACAGACTGCTTTGGCTGAGTTATAATCTTCCATTACCCCTGATATAATAAATGCCACTGATTTAATGAATTGAAAGCCTAGGGGCAATGCAAGAAAGAAAAAAAATCCAGACTTCATTTAAATAGCTGGAAAATATACAAAGTAAGAAAAAAATTGGATTTTAATAGAAATTATATAGATCCTTCAACAAAGAGTACCATGGTTCTTTACAGATTGCCTTGGATAATGTCAATGATTTCATGGTAAACTTGATGATATACATCTAATCCAAACAAAAAATCTATATGATTATAGTAAGAAATAGTTTTATGGTAAATATGGTTTCTGATTTCAGGAAGTAAAATTTTAACATCTTCAGGATCAGCCAACAAGTCACTTTCACCACTCCAAGTTGCAGTTGACACATTCATGTTTGCCACATTGTACAACGGGGAAGTTGTCTAAGTACGAAAAGTAAAAATAAGAGTTTTCACAGGGGATAATACATAGAAGGTGTTATTTACTAATTCTTTAAATGATAAATCGAAATAAAAATTTCAAATAAGCTTAATCTAAAATTATTATTAAGAAAGCAATGAGTATGAGAGAATAGTTATTATAATTTTTACCTAGAAATAAATCAGGTACAAATCAAAATTACAGAGTTTGTTCTGATTCAGAGTATTCAGACATTCCACACAGATCATTTCATTTTTATTTATAAACAATAAAGGTATTTTTTAAAATTTTCTATGGCTATATAACTGTCAATATCTGTATCAATAAATGATAAATATTGGTAGTCAAGGTCAAATTTGATTTTATTGAATTTGATCTTTCTATTTCACTTCAGAGTTTTACACAAGCAAACTACACCTGGCATGGAGTTTGGCTAAGGCAGAAAAGTATGACGGAAAAGCATAAATTCTGTAGTAGGTAGACTTGGGTTCCAGTACTTCAAGACTTTTGTCATCATACTCAGACAATTTTTACCACTTCTCATTAACTTCTACTTTTTTCCTAATTATTGTATGTATGTGTCTTATCTTCCCAAGCACAATAGTTTTACGGTCAAGAACTATATTACACCTTTTATGTCTTATTTAACCAAGCACAGAGCTATGTATATCATAAATAGTAATTTTCCTTTTGAGGGATGATGTATTATTCTATTGCTTGTCATTTTCTCTAGACTTATCCAAGGTATTTGTTGTTAAAATACACAGAACCCATGGAAAAGCCACTTTAGTTGAAAATGAAAATATGGATCCAAATCAACATGATCTTCATCTGCTGATCTTTCTCATTGTGTTACTGTATTCTTGGGCTCTTCAGATTCATCTTTACAGCAAAACAATCTCAACTGACCAGGGAGGTAGTTTTTAGTTTTATACATAATTATGTACCTGATTAAAATGAACCAAGTTCAGAACAGGACTGCCCCAGTCAAAAGCTTTCAAGTGACTAGAATTTAAAAGCTGAAAGAAAAATGGAAGAGTTAAGAATAAACTCATTTGTTCATTACAGTGGCAGCTGATACAAGTTAGGTATTCATTGCACAGAAGACCTCTTGGTACTAAGTCTGTCGATATTTGTGTGGGTGGGCTTCTGTGTTCTTTGCTTCCTTTACATTGGGTAAGAAATGGAAGAGCTAGGAGGTAGGGAGCAGGGGAATTAGCAGACTATAATTCTGCCATCTTCATATAAATGCACATCTCCCCAAAGGCTTTTACCTTATTAAAGGGGGCCTCTGTGTTTAGAGTAACATAAAGTCTCCCCTCAAATCCTCAGCTGCATCTAGACGTCAAAAGTGAGTGTCTAGGACTAAGTGCACTAGGATTAAGATAACACTTCCCTCAACATCCTTGCTTCAAAACACAAGGCTCAAGAGCACATCCCACATGCTGTACACTGATGTATACCATAAGCAAGGAACAGTGCAGGGCACACAGTAGGTACCTAATAAATACTGTTCCAGTGTATGAATAAATACGAAGGTTGCTTAGACTTCCCTGGTCTAGCTATTACCAGAAATAAAATAAACCTAAAGATAAGCTATAATAAAATTTTAAATTATTTACCTCAAAACAATTACTTAGCAAACATAAACACTTTAAATGAGTAAGCCCTTAACCAATATACTAATAAAACTTTAAATATATCTAGTATTTACTAACTTTAAAGAACACTCATAATCATCATATTTAATTCTCATAATATTTTTGTTAGGTCAGAGAATTATTATCAATTTTACTTTTAAAATTAAAAAAAACTGAATTCATAAAGATGAAATGATCTGGCTCAATGTCACACTGCCAGTAAGGTTCAGAGAAAAAAATTCAATATCTGGTATTTCCATCTCAAGCATAGTGTTCTCTCTGTGATATTATCCTGGCTCTCAATATTAAGATGATATTCACACTGGATTTTTTTTTCTTCATCAATATTTACTCAACAAATATTCCTGAGTATCTACTAAATGCCAAGAACTCTTAGCCTTGCAAACAGAAAAGTGGACAAAACTTGCTCATGGTAATCATGGAGTTCCCAATTTAACACAGGAGAAAATGTAGTCTAGTAAAAGAGTAGGCACTGAGAGACTTGTGCTCTAGTCTTAGTTATCTGTAAAGAATTAGTTTTAAATATTTGGGCAAGTCAAACGATGGGCATGGCCTAAATGACCTCTAGTCTACTGTTCTGAATTAACATTTTCTTATTTGTAAAACAGAAAGTAATTATATTGCTCTGATAATTGCTTACATTTAGAGGATCTAATAAGTTATAATATTAACACATACTATAAACTTTAAAGAATTATACAAATATGTAATAACTTCATTTTACCCTTTTAAATTTATTATTCTATGGCAATGGCATGAAACCTAGAATGATGAGATAAACTGTGAGTAGTATGAATAAAATTTTATCAAGTACATTTTAAAATTTATACCTGACTCCAGTGGAGCATATTTTGAACAGATGTTCCTGCTGGGTTCTGTGACATATAGACATCCATACGGCTCTGAGAGGTTAAAAATTATTTTTATCCTTAGTCCAAGAACAGAAAACAATCTTTGATATTTAGTAAACTAAATAATTTCAAGGAAATTTAATTTCTAATAAATAACATTAATAAAACAAAATCATATTTAAATTAAGTACATAAATGTACTTTATTAAATGTATAATTTTTACATTAATGGGGAAGCTATTACTGGCTTTCTAAGTTATGTGGTCCATTACTCTATACTGAAAACAATCAGAAGTGATATAACACACACACATACACTCACTCAAACACACACACTTTTTGAAAGCACTAAAGAACTGAGAAGATAGAAAGAAATTAACAGGACAAATGGAAGAAAAAACCCCAAAGAACTGCAAGAGAAAAGCGAAATACTGGAGCCACTTTTTTCTTAAGTTTATTTGCCAATCTCAGAAGATTTGAAATTTCATTTTAAGAACTTAGCTAGCTAAGGAAAGCAAATAATCAGTCCAGGGCTTGCCAAGGGCAGTTAAGAAATTTAAAAAGAAACTCTTTCCATGATAAACTGGAGTCTCAAAGTTCTACACAACTCAAAGTGAAGTTGAATCAGAAATATAGCAGTGCTCATGTCAATCTGTAATCTAGGTTTGCATTGCCTGCATACTCTCTGAGAACCTCAGTAAACAAGACATACAATGTCAATTAATAATGTCGATGTAATCCCCACCCAAATCTCAGCACATTATTTTAAGGGTATTGACAAACTGCTTTCAAAGCTTGTATGGAGAGGCAAAAGACCCCAAACAGCCAACACAATGTTGAAGGGGAAGAACAAAATTGGAGGACTGATTTGACACAAACTAAAGACTTACTATAAAGCTACAGCAATCAAGACTGTGTGGTATTAGTGAAAGAATAGACAAATGGATCAATAGACCAGAAAAGAAAGCCCAGAAATGGACCTCTATAAATATAGTCAACTGATCTTCGACAAAGGAGCAATGGCAGTGAAACAGAAAAATTATAGTCTCTTCAACAAATAATATTGAAAAAACTGGACATCCACATGCAGAAATAATAATAATAATCTAGACACAGACCTTATAACTTTCACAAAAGTTATCTCAAAATGGATTACAGGCCTAAATGTGAAATACAAAACTATAAAATTTCTAAAAAATAGCATTGGAAAAAACCTAAATGACCATGGGTGTGGCAATGAATTTTTAGATACAACACCAAAGGCACAACCCATGAAAGAAATAATTGATAAGCTGGACTTCATTAAAATTAATAATTGAAAATAAAAAATAAAACATATAAATTAAAAACATTAAATTAAAAACTGCTACTCTGTAAAACAGAGTAGTATCAAGAGACTTAGCAGATAGGCCTCACACTGGGAGAAAATATTTGCAGAAGACACATCTGATAAAGGATTGTTATCCAAAATACACAAGAAATTTTCAAACTCAATAATAAGAAAACAAACAATCAGATTTAAAAATGAGCCAAAGACATTAACAGGCACCTCACCTAAGAAGATAAAAAGATGGCAAATAAGCATATGAAAAGGTGTCCCACATCATATGTCAACAGGGAAATGCAATGTAAAACAATGATGAGATACCACTGCATACTTGCTGAAATGACAAAAATCCAATTCATCTGTTGATGGACACTTGGTTGCTTCCATATCTTAGCAATTGTAAATAATGCTGCTATGAACATTGGGGTGCAAATATCTTTTCAAATTAGAGTTTCCATTTTCTTTGCATATGTACCCAGGAGTGGAATTTCTGGGTCAAATGGTAGTTCTATTTTTAGTTTTTTGAGAAACCTCCATATTGTTTTCCACAGTGGCTGTGCCAATTTACCATCCCACAACAATGCATGAGTGTTCCCTTTTCTCCACATCCTCGCCAACATGTGTTATTTGTGTTCTTTTGGTTAATAGTCATTCTACAGGTGTGAGGTGATAACTCATTGTGGTTTTGATTTGCATTTTCCTGATGATTAGCAATGTTGAGCATCTTTTCACGTGCCCATTGGCCATCTGCATTTCCTCTTTGGAAAAATGTCTATTCAGTTCTTCTGCCCATTTTTTAATTGAGTTTTTTTTTAATGTTGAGTTATATAAGCTTACATATGTTGGAAATTAACTCCTTATCAGCCATATCATTTCTACAAATTCAATGCACTCCTTATCAAAATACCAATGACATTTCTCAGAGAACTAGAACAAATAATTTTAAAATTTGTACAGAAACACAAAAGACCCCAAATAGTCAAAATAATCCTGAGAAAGAAGAACAGAGCTAGAAGGATCACATTTCCTCACTTCAGACTATACTACAAAGGTACAGTAATCAAAACAGTATGGTACTAGCACAAAAACAGACACATAGATCAATGGAACAGAATAGAGCACAGCAATAAACTCATGCACTTACAGTCAACTAACAAGTAACAAAGGAGGCAAGAATATACAATGGAGAAAAGACAGTATCTTTAGTGAGTTGTGCTGAGAAAACTAGACAACTACATGTAAAAGAATGAAATTAGAACATTCTCTAACATCATACACAAAAATAAACTCAAAATAGATTAAAGACCTAAATGTAAGATGAAATACCATAAAACTCCTAGAGGAAAGCATAGACAGAACACTCTTTGACATAAATCATAGCAATATTTTTTTAGATCCGGCTTCTAAAACAAAGGAAATAAAAGCAAAAATAAACAAATGGGACCTAATTAAGCTTAAAGCTTTTTGCGCAGCAAAGGAAATCACAGACAAAATGAAAAGACAATCTACTGAATGGGAGAAAATATTTTCAATAATTACTTTAAATATCAATGGACTACATGCTTGGGTCAAAAGACAGACTGGCTGATTGGATAAAATCCACCTGTTTTGCTGGTATATAGGAAAGTAACTGATTTTTATATATTAACCTTGTATCCTGCAACCTTGCCATAATTGCCTACTAGCTCCAGGAATATTTTATTTTTTATTCTTCGAGATATTCTACATAGATGATCATGTCATCTGAGAACAAAGACAATTTTATATCTTCCTTCCTCATCTGTATTCTTTTTTATTTCCATGTCTTGCCTTGTTACATTAGCAAGGACTATCTTTATGATATTGAAAAGGAGTGGTGAGAGGGAACATCCTGACCTTGTACCTGTTCTTATTGGTAAAGCTTCAAGTTTCTCACCATTAATTATGATGTTAACTGTAGTTTTATTGTAGATATTCTTTATCAAGTTCAGGAAGTTTCTCTCTATTCCTAGTTTACTGAGACTTTTTATCATGAATGTGTGTTGGGTTTTGTCAAATGCTTCTTCTACCTGTATGGATAAAATCACATGATTTTTCTTTTTAAGCCTGTTGATGTGACAGATTACATTAATTTACTTTTGAATGTTCACCTAGCCTTGCATAACTGGGATTTCCCCCGTATATTTTTCAAAATAAACTTTCTAGTTGTTTTTGCTCAGAGGACAGTTTAAGACTCTGTTACGCACTCATGCCCAGAAGTAAAATTCTCATAATGTATTTGTAATTGTTATGTCACCTCTTTTAAGGTTTTTGCCATCTGGCTACCTGGGGGCTTAAGAGAAAATATCTTTTTTTTTCCCTTTGCAATTCACAGTACTTGGAACTGGTAAAAGTAAAGTTCTGACACAATAGTTTAAAATGAACTTTATAAAATTTTTTAACAGAAACATTCTACAATTTAAACTCCTAGGTATTCATAGGATCTTAATTCTTCCTTGGGCTTGAAATAAGCTTCAAATATAATGTTTATCCTGAATGGCATATTCCAGATGTTCCTTCCATTAGAGGTCACCACTATTTATCCTAATGTGAGTCAGGAGCATACTCAACCCAAAACACTTAGCCCTACTCATTTTTCTGAATGAAGAAGTTTACCTGCTTTCATAAATATCTATGAGTAATCTCAGATGTTTACCAGAGTCTCTACTTCAACTTTATCAGAGGTAGTAAGGAGGAATTCATTCCCTAAGGGGACTCAAATCATAACCACATACCCTTGATAACTGTACTCCAATATCTCAGGCTTATTTCTCCTTATAAGGGTTAGAATGAATTTTTGTAAACCATCACAGAATTACTAGAAGCAGACAAAGTCAAAATTTTGGGTTGTTTGATGATATGTTTTCCAAGTTATACTGGTGAGAGTTTTTGCTACCTGTTCCTTCTTGCAGGATAGCTTCCTTTCAGTTTTCTTACTTGATTTTCTATGCCTGAGTGACATTGGCCTGATTCTATGTACTGCCTGTTTGCAAACTGCAAGATTCTCTTTCAGTTTTTCATACTTCAGGAAAGAAATTCCAAGTCAGACCCTATCTTCCCCAAAGATCTTGATAGGCTCGAGAAGACTGAACTGAACTGAACTGTACTATCACTCTTATCGTTCCCACACATATGGTGAGTGAAATTTTTCCACTTCAGACTATCCCCAATTCTAGAGAAGTTAGTACACAACCATATTACAACCTATAACACTGTCAACTTTTGTTCCAGAATGGAGACCCACAAATTTAAGGGCTAAGAAACCAGAATAGAAGCTTTCCTAATAGTTTATAAAAAAAGAGTTCACAAAGACACTATAATCACAGAAAATACAGCAACAGCCAAATACACTACCCCAAACATAGAATAAATGAATATGGTAAAATTATATTTATGATTCTTCCAGTCATTCCATGGTACCTTTATGACACTAGATGGACAGAAGAACATGAAAAGTCTTTTTTTTTTTACCTTTTATGGCAGAAAGTACACTGCTCATATCTTGACGGGAAAAGGGGAGAGGACTGGGTTCATTTCTTCTGCTATGAAGTATTTCTTTCAAATTTATGTAACTGTCTATGTTATATAGATAAAGCCCTCTGAGACTGGGGTAAGATCTTCTTGAGGTTGAATAAAATCAACATATCCTTGTGGTGTGAAAACGCGTTTGGGAATTAAGAGAACACCTCTTTTTCTTTGAATGAATAAATTAGTTCTCATTGAGAACTTTCTTAAAAGGTCCAGGTATAAGAACCAACCAACTAGTCCAAATGCCACAATTGCTTCCGCCAAATCTTAATGTGCTGAAAAAAATCTTAGAATGAATGCCTACATCTTTAAGAGTATCTGTACACAATCAATACAAATGGCCTTGGCAATGGTAACTGGAGCACCAAAACAGCTTTACACTCCAGTATTCTGATGAATGCCAGAAGCATGTAAGATAACTGGCAGGTACCAATTCTAATTATGGAAGGATCAACAAGTAAGGAAAGGAGTGTTAGGAACCAGGAAATAAGAGGAGGAGTTACAGAAAACAAGTGAATAAAAGACGACTCAAATACATGAATCCTCAGGAAGCTAACAAACAACAGCAGAGACTAATAAAGATACGTATCACTGTAGTGGCTCTCTGTTCCTTACAGAGATCAAGACAAATATGAAACCCAAATAATCCCAGCAGGCTAATACAAGTTAGTTTCACAATGTTGGTATAGTCACAAAATCAGAAAGGCTAAGAATCTACCTATAAATATAAATGGATAAATCATAAAATGATATACAAGGCATAAAATAAGCACTATTAAGAGCTGCTTTCTAAAAATTGACAAAATATATCTCAAATGCAACTTGTTCTCACCATATTTAAGTTCTTCTGGTCATATCCAGATATCATAAATAAGATATCATGACAAATTTTACCAAAAATCTTTAGTGGACACAGCTGAGAGCCAACAAATCTTTTAAATGAGGTATTAGGTAGGAAGTCTTTGTTGCCAGAAAAAGCCTGTAAAATAAATTCACTGTATTCATATTTGGAAAACTAAAATTATTAATCCAAAACTGATGTGGTATGTTCACTATATTTACAACCAAATGCATTATCTCACAGTTTAAAACATTTAAATTGAGGGACAGAACTTGGGACCAGGATGTAGACATAGTTCGATTAATGGATTTTCTATTACAATGAGATGTCCAAAGGTATCATGAGTAAAATTCTATCCCTCTGTAGAAACGAGGCAAGAATCCAGTGCAGATGAAATCAAAAACTTCAATTCGTACACGTGCCTGTACAAAACACAGCCAAGAGCTTTCATTGTTGAAAGCACAGAATTATTATCATTTTGGGTTATCAACCACAAAAAGGAAAGGGATAACATACCTTGATCACCGACTTCCAATTGTATGCCATTTTAATCAAAGGGCTTTTTGAGTATTTAATGGAAAAAACTGGCGCGAAGGCAAAAAAGATTTTGATTCTTCCAGCTATTATCGGTATTGTGGAAAATGTTATGAAGGCTGAAATAAAATAAAATATAAATGAACTATTATTAAGCAATTACGAGCATGTAAGAAATGACATCATGGTGAATAAGAGTAAGCCCTGAACAATTAATTTACATATTCATTTCTTAATTCATTTATCAAACATTAACTCATCACCCAATTTGAGACAAGCATATTGATCACAACATAATGCTGATTATTAGGACCAAAAACAAATGCGTAGATCATAAATGAGGATAATTCAGCAATAAATTCGTCTAATAACACCACAGTATAAAAATCAGAAACAATATTATACATTTGTATAACTGGCAATGGTGAAAATGAGGTAAGCGAATTTTTCAGTTAGATGAATCTTACATTTTAGGTCAGAAATTCAGTAAATGTCGAATTGTTTTCATACTTATTTTTAATAAGAATTTTCCTTATCTTCTTGTAAAGTGGATACTAAACACTACTTTATTGATAATTCAGAGTCATTATTATGACAAATAGTAGTTTTTTTCTTTTTCACAACCTATCAAACTATCTACCTGCACACCTTCTCTATTTTTACTGGTTCTTTTTTGTCCTGGGTTCTGAGAAATCAAAGAAGTAAAGAATTGTATATCATACTATAAGTCAATTAGCTCTGGCATAGCACCCATTTTTTTTCTTATTTAATTATTTTCTAGGACTCCTGGTTCCAGATAACTGAACAGCTGATGATAATTTGGACTAAAAGTCATAATAAACATCAGAGAAAAAGATCTATGAGAAATGGGATGAGACTGTTATTCAACACATTTTCTCTGGTATAAAGTAGACTATTCCTATAAGAAAATGATACTCTTCAGCCTAGAAAAGACTCATTTAATACTGGTTCCTATTATAAAACGGACTTTTCTACTTCCAAAATAGAAAGATTAAGAGTGAACAGGTTTACAATACCATTGAAGAGAATTATGTTAGGTCTCAGGGTTTTTTTTTTTTTCCTGAATGTGAAGTTGTTATGATGCATTAGAACAGAAGCATTAGTACTGTGAGGTAATGAAAGTTCTTTTCCTGTCGTCTTTAAATAGAGAAAGGTTTTCTTCATATTTGTGCATTTCTTAAGTTTAATCTTCTCTAAATGCAAAAACATAAATATCCTTTTAAAGTTTTTCACTCATAGAGCCCTATGATTCATTTTTAAAATAAAAATAATTATGAAATTTCTATTTGTGGAATAAGTGACAGTAATGACCTCACTGTGAACTTACGATGAATATCCAACTTTTACATAATTGGAAACAAACAAAACCTTGTTTTTACAGTCAATTCTTTGTGGCTAGAGAAAACTATGTAGAATTAAAGCAAGATGTAAGCTTCCAGGGCACTGCTATGCGATTTTTGTCTCACAGTGCTTTGTTTCACTTACAGGTCTGGAAGCTTACCTACATCCTTAAGAAGGAAAAATTGTAAAGAGTAATTAAGTAATAGTAGAGGTGATCTTTCTAGCCATACCAATGGTAGTGCCTTGTGAATGGCCGACATAAAATATTTCCTCTTGTTGCGTTTGCTTCACAATGAAATCAATGGAGGCTGGAAGGTCATATTTAGCCATCTCATCAAAACTGTAAGAGAAAAAGGAAAATAAGTTCAGACATAGAAAACAAACTTGTGGTTGCAGGGTCGGGGAAAGGGGAGGGAAGGGATAAATTGGGAGTTCAAGAACTGCAGACTAACCACTATATATAAAATAGATAAACAACAAGTTTATATGATATAGATAGGGAACTATATTTAATATCTTGTAGTGACCTATATTGATAAGGAATATGAAAATGAATATATGTATGTATATGTATGACTGAACTACTATGCTGTACACCAGAAATTGATTGATACAACACTGTAAACTGGCTATACTTCAATGAAAAAAAAAAGAAAAAGGAAAATAAAAATGCACTTTCTACTCATGCTATATTAACATTTGAAGATAATGAATAGGTAAATATTAAAAACATTTTTCAATTCACTTTGTGTATTATCAATAAGTTATGTAGTATAATGTGGCTACTGAATAGAGACTTGTGTGAGAAGACAAAGTCAAGAAAATAAAGTAGCCACGACCCAGTGTTATAAAGAGGGTGTTTGTATATTTTAAATACAGTGAAGCAGACTAAGCATATAGGTTACAGAGTGAAAGAACAGTTAAAGGAAGGGTGGGGCAGTCAATAAAAGTTACCACTGAAAAGTGAGAAACAAGCTCAAAATCAAAGAAGCACTCTTTAATTTCCAAGGCAAAATTTATGTATATATATTTTGATGATCTACTGAAAGCCCTGAGTTGAGAAAAAAGACATATATTACTTTATTTCATTCAAAAAGAAAAAAAGTGTTCAATACACTTATAAAATGAAACATTACTTGATTTTCTTTGTACCTGAAAGCCCAGAATTCTTTGGAATTTGTTTCTAGGTACAAGTGTTTCCTGGACCAGGTAGTCCCTCTGCTGTTCCCCATCCACACATCATAACCGGCATCTGCCAGAAGGAAGCCTAGGCTACTGTTAGGAAGATTGGAAATCCAGCTGCTGGCAGATGTGAGCAAACCATGTTGCAAGTATACAACAAGCCTCTGAGCTGGAAAAAAAATGCAGAAAATTTAGTTTTAAATGTTGTGGTGTCTACATGAGTACCTCACCTCAAAGTCAATCTCCTAAGACATGACAATTTGAAGATTTTTTAAACCACATAAACAGGGCAAATTATAACATTTAATCCCATTATATATGAGAATTGTTTAACACAGTTCACTAATGAATTTCTTTCAAATGACCAAAAAGGCAATTCGGTCATGTTATACTTAAATATAGAAATTTTAAGGATATAGAATATTCAAATATCTAATAGTAATCTGGGCACTCATATACATTTTAAATAATGTATTACATAAAATATATTTCCTATGATTTTCATTTCATAAAATAATTTTACAATCACATTTTTCACAGGTGTATTCAACATAGGTGTCATCTTTAGAACCACTGTTTTAATCACCAGAGTTCCCAGAGCCCTAATTTATACTTTCAGGCTTTTGAGAAGCAACACCTTTTGAATAACATAGGATGTGCTCACTAGTAACTTGATTTTAAGTCCTAAATTGCCGTTGACACACAATCCACATCATTATTATCTACTGTAGTGATGCTGTTGTTGTCCTGTATACATCCCACTAATTAGGCTGATGCTCCTGTTCTCCAGCTGTTGTGTTGGCTGCCGACTGTACACAGCTGCTCTTTCTCTGGGGATGCACTCTTGGCATTATTGGCTAAATGGGAGCTCCCACATTGGGGATGGAAGGGGACAACCTACACTTTGACCAACTGACACAAGGTACAGAAGGATGACTCCCATGCTTCAAGGTCAGACCAACTCTGATGTATTTCATGTTCTCTATCTATCCAAGGGGGCCCGGCTGAAGCTGGATTCCAGTTGAGACCACATCTTCGCTTAACTCCTTCTTCTGCTCTCTTCTGTTTCCTCTGTCACCTTTTCCCCCGAGATTCCCTCAATAAACCACGTGCACTCAAATCCCTGTCACAGACTCTCCTTCTGGGGAACTTGGCCTGAGCTACTACCAAAAGTGATCAAGGAAGCAGACATTTAAAGATGAGATTATGGAGTTGGACTACTTGCTGGTTTGCTGGCAATGAGGATCACATCATTGATTGTAGGTGGAGTACTGAAAGAACCTTGAATGTTGTGGTACTCCAATGGCTAAAATATTCACATATGATACAGGAAAGGGATGACTGCCTTATACAGTATCTCTGACAAAGAAGTACAGCAAAAATATTATAATGAGGTATGGGGAGTTGGGTAGCTATTGCTGCGTGTCAACGATAATCTGAAGAGAGAAAAATTATAGGCTCAGAGCAATCAATCACCAATTCAAAGTAAAGAGTGAATGAAAGTGGTAAGACCTCCTTGGCATCACATAAAACCCTCATCTTCTATAGCCAGAAGGCTAACTGAGGTGAAAATCTTGGTCAGGACCTAATTGTAAGAACAACAGAACTTCAGGAGGGTTGAATTTTCAGCCATGGGAAGAACCCATACTATATTTCAGGGTCTTGATAGGGAAGTAGGACTTTAGGACCTGAGATGAAAATATTTGGGTAGAAGAGCTTCAGAAACTTGAGTCTCAGATTTCCCTGAACTCAGTGGGGCTACAGAAGTGACCCACTCCTCTTTGTTAGAGGATAATGTTCCCCTGACTTAGATGCCTTTCAGAACAAAGATTCCCCTTCCTCAAGATCCACATCAATCTCCTCCTGGGTACAGAATCAGTAACTATGATTGAGTTCCAATATGGCTTGACTGAAAAAGTACTGCACCTGCTGAAGGAAAGGAGAAATTATACACAAAAGAGCTACAAAATCTAGCTAATAGTTATGTAACAGCAGGAACTGAGAGAGAATGCTTGGGTGTTGGATCAAAGCAGGAAATTATATATATATATTCCTGGGTAAGGGGGAGTTTATTCATATGAAAGTGCACTCCTATGACAGGATTTAACACACTGGCACAATGGTTCCAGAGGTCAGTCAGTCCTGACATTCTGCTGAGATTTCCTCGAAGCTTAGAAAATTCCAGAATTGCAACAGCAGATTATGCAAGAAAGAAAAAAAAAGGGCTTAGATGAAGATATACTAAATCTATTAAATAAGACCAGAACACTCACCATCTGATTAATGTGTCTTGGGAGAGCCTGGAGGAAATTCCATTTATCAACTTGCAAAAAGACTCTGGTGAGGACACCAGCAGGATTTGAAATCTTAGAAGTGAAGAGCTTACGCTTCCATTTTGGAAGAAGTATCATTCCTACTTTTAAAATGAATTACGTTCAAATTCATAACTTTAAGAAAACTTACCAGAAAGCTGATATCACAGAGCAAAAATCTGGTCCCAAATCTGAGGAAAGACAGGTGCTTGCAGGGAGACAGAAGACATAAGAACCCCCTTATGGGAGAGACACAATCAGAATAGTTCAGGTTGAATAAGTGAAGATAGTGAAGACCAAGTATAGTGTCCAAGGTCAGCATGAAGCCTCTGGATGCAGTATAAATTGAGAACATCCATACTCTTCTGAAAGTTCTTTGCAATGAACCCTACATGAACCTCAAATAAAATATTGGAGTCTTATGTAAGAGTCCACTGTGGTGCAGACTTGTGAAAGGGAACGAGAGCTATGCAAGAGGGTATGAAACTCTCCTCCAACCCTTTCTCCTATCTGCCCTCTAGAACAATATTCAATCTGTGTGCAGGGGAGGTGGATGGGATAGGATGGGATAGTGTACTACAGAGAGTACATTAACTAACCAAGGGCATAGGATAACTCAACAAATAGATGTCAGCCAGACACTGTTTTTAGCTGCCCCAGTGCTGTGCAATGAGCTCATAAAATAAGCAGTCATAATGGTAAAGATGTAGGTGACACACTGGCCCATCATTATGGGCCCCCTCATGAAGGCAGATCTAGCTACTATCAAGGCAGTATGTCTGGCCTGCCAGCAAAAGAGACCTCCCATGGTACCATCCCTCAAGGAAACCAAACCAGTCACTTGGAAAGAAGCCGGGTGTACCAGACCCTTTCTCTCCTGGAAAAGGCAAGAATTTATTATGGCTAGGACTGCTACACATTTCTGCTATGATTTGTCTTTTCTTCCACGTAGGACCCCTTCATAACATTACTTTGAATCAAGGGATCCACTTCCGGTCAAAGAAGGTCCATTCAAACCACTGATCCTACCCCATAACTACCATCAAGCCAGCTTGAAAGAACAATGAAACAATACCTTAAGGGCTCAGTGGAGATGCCAGTTGGGAGATGATATTCTGTAAGTATGGGTGCTATCCTTCACGATTCAATACACATCTTAAAGAAATGGCCATAATATGTTGCTGATTCCCCTAACTAGTAGAATACATAAGTATGAGAAAAAAGGGATGGGATTAGAGGTGGTCCCACTCACTGCCACTCCTAGTGGCACTTACTTAGGGATTCACACATTTTGTCCTCACAGTTTTAAGCTCTGTAGATCTAGAGGCACTTGTTCCCAGAGGAAAACACTTCCACTGTGGCACCAGGAAACATCGTAATAAACTTAAAGCTCTATCTGCTACGTGGTTACTTTGGGCTCCTCATGATAGAAGACGGGGAGGCAAAGAAAGGAATTACTATACTGGCCCTGAGATCAGGAGTATTGGCTTTGATTAACATGGGGAGGAAGGGCTATTGATACATAATGACAACAGGGAAAAATATATTTTGTATCCAGGTAATATACAGGGGCATCTTTCGGTACTTCCATGCTTTCTTATAACTGTAAATGTACAAGTATGACAACTATGACCTGTTATGGACATAGTAGTCCTTACGGATAAAGGCCTGGCTTACCATATTAGGGAAGATAGCTGAGAGGAAGGGGAATCTACAGTGGATGGTAGAGGTGGGAATTTATGAGTACTAGATACAGCATTAGGATCAGATATAATAGCAGACATCCTAATTTGTTCCCCCTAACCTTCATCTTGTAAGTTTTCCTACAAATCCTGATCTACTAGAATCCTTGAAAAGCTGTACCTGGATGAAATAAACTTAATGTGAAAAACAAGTGGGGTTTGAGTAGTGTAAGGGGTACACTCTATTTGATTATTTTGGTGCCCCACCTGGATTTCCTTTATTAAGCAGCTGAATTATTGTTCCTAGCTTTTGTGACTTGCTTTTCAAGGGTTCACTATTGTCCCTTTCTCTGTGGAACTGCCTCCAGACAAATGGGAATTGCCTCAGCCAGGAGATTATACTTCCTTCTATGGGTAGCCTTCAGCAGTGACTAACTGATATGGGAATACAAAAACGCTAGCTCCTTATCTTCAAATGGGACCACTTCTGTAGCGCAATTCATATATCCATGAACTCCTCTGAGGTCACATTTTAGCTACACTTTCTTAGTTGAGACACATCCTTCTTTAGCTCCTTCCTCTGCCTTCCCGTGATTTCCACATTATTTTCTCATGGAAGTATTTCAATCAATAAATCACATGCACATAAATCTCTGTCTCAGGCCCCGCTTCTAGAGAACTCAAAAGCACTTACTATATTTTAAAATTATCTTTAGATCTTTTATTACAGTATTTGAAAAATTAGGTCATACCCTGAGGAATGATTACTATAATTATGTCAAATCTATGTTAACATTTTCTGCTCAGTAGATGTGACCTCTATAAGGATCCAAAATTGACTGAGATTGTACCAAATTAATGTCTTCTCTGAAATGTACTTTAATGTTCAAAATGAGGACTTGATAGGGTGTCCTAAAATATGAGAAACATTCTTTTCAGGGAGAAAATCTAAGGAGAAAGAAAAAGAAAAACCTGAATTTTATTTGAACAATTAGATGAATAAGCAAAAGTAATTTGTTACATACTCTGCTAGTAAGTGTCATATCTAGAATTCTAACCCTAGTGACAAATTCTAGTGCATTTTTTTGCACCTCATTCTGCTGATAGTAGTGTATCTATTGTTAGAATAAAGAGCCATGAGGCTGCTACCAAATGATCTCTTTCCTATTGCTAGAGGAGAGAGCCGTAAAGACAAAGGGAATTTTTACCAGCCCTGCTTCAAACCTACAGAACAATGTTACTATGTTTCAGAGCATTTTTCACCCCTCATTAAACAAAG
The DNA here is from genome assembly GCF_048564905.1 of Vicugna pacos. NCBI lineage: Eukaryota > Metazoa > Chordata > Mammalia > Artiodactyla > Camelidae > Vicugna > Vicugna pacos. The sequence continues at coordinate 67,696,208 of NC_132997.1, read as the reverse complement.
AAAATTCTAGAAAATCAACATGTATGAGTAAAGTGATCCACAAAGAAAACTTGGAAGAAGCAATCTGTGTTCCACCATACTTTAAAATCCCTCTGTGAACAGGAAGCTAGTGTAGATTGGGACTCTTCATGAGGCATGTAGAGAGACGTATGAGAAGTTAACTGTTCACTTAAACTTCAAATCCTTTTCTTGTCCTAAACTCACTGAGAAGACATAAAAAAGTTGAGGACTTCAAACCCCAGATATTCACCAATTTATCTTGAATTGAATATTACCTGAACTGTTATCACTGTTTGTCTTTCCATAAGGAATTCTATAAAGGCCAAGGATATAACCATCTTCAGTTGTAATGTCATACTCTTCATCTGGGTAGCCCCAGTAGGAAATGATTTGGCTCTAGGTAAAGAAAGAGCAAGCCTTTACAAATAAAATTGTTGGTCAATTAGTGTAACCTGATCAATCTAACCTAATTATGTAATAATGAACCTTCATATTCTCTCTCAGCCTCATGCCTGTATATTTTTATTTTCATTAATTCACTGATTACTTCAGTAATAAACATTTATAGAACATCTACTAATTATCAGTCTTATATACTAGGGATTCATAGGTAAAACAAACAAACAAAATCCCTGCCCTCTAGGACGTATCTCTAAAACCAACCCATTAATTTTTTTTTCTAACTACTAATCACTCATACTTTTACCTACTCACCCACCTACAATTTAAAAATATATATGTTTATCCATAAATGTTTGCATGTCTATGCATATAGCTAAGCTTATATCTGAAATTTGTTATATATGTGCACGTATAGAAGAGAGAAATATATCCATGCAGGTAGATATATATCTATATCTATATCTATATCTATATCTATATCTATATCTATATCTATATCTATATATATTTCCATTACAGGGACAGAATAAAGCTGAAAGGGAAACCTTGGGCTTATAGAAGAGTAGATGGGGAATATCAGTTGGCCCATATCAAAATATGACTGCAGATACATAAATTTGACTGTAGATTTGTTAAAATATAAACCCTCAAAATTGAAGAGTAGCATTCCTGTTATTTTAGCAGCTTAGCATGTGTTTCTTAGAAACTTACAATATTCATATTTTCTTCAGGGTTCATAGATCTTCGATTTCGATAGGCACCATGAGTGGTTCCAAAAATTAGGATGAAAGACAACATCTTGAAAAGATACCACATTTGGGATCTAAAAATAAAAGGGAATGTTAATACTATTAAAACTGCAGCAATTAATGCTACTTGACTGTTTAAATAATTCTGGGAGGTAGGAAATACTACCATTCCAGATGTCAAAATAAAGGCTCTGAAAAATTAAATAACTTGTCTAAGGATACACTATGTATAACTGGCAGTCAGGATTCAGATTCAGGCCAGCTTCATTCCAAAATCCAAAACTGGATTCTAGTTACCAGGGATACTGTATTGAACATGACAATGTTTCTTACCTCTTGATGCTTACATTCTAATAAAATAAAAACACTAAATAAATAATATATAGTTAAACAAGTAAAAAAGCAAGGTAACTTCTAAAGGTGATTAAGCGATATGAAGAAAATAAAACAGTTTAATGGAAAAGAGAGTCACTGAGTGGCTGTTTAGGTCAAGTGGTTAGGGAAGGCCTCTTTTAGGTAACTTTTAAGCTGGACTTGAATGATCAGAAGAAGTCAGTCTTGCAGAGATCAGGAACAGAAAAGAAGTCAAGGGTAAAGTTCAAGGTGACCAGGAAGAGTAAATATAAGTACATCTGTCCCAGGTATTTTAAAATTCTACTTTCTCTATGTCATCTAGTCGTTCCCACCTCTCCCCAAAAGATACACTAGTGCCAGTAATGAACCATGGACTCACATCATCAAAAGATAAGAAAATCATCAAATCACAAGGGAAGAAACTTGAAGAACAAAAAAAAGATCTGAAAAGAACTATAACAATAACCAGAAAACAAGTAACAAAATGGCAATAAGAATATACCTATCACTTTAAATGTCAATGGACTAAATGCTACAATCAAAAAACACTGGGCAGCTGACTGAATGAAAAGTAAGACCCATCTACATATTGCTTACAAGAGGTTCACTTCAAAGCTAAAGACATACACAGACTGAAAGTGAGGGGATATAAAAAGATATTTCATGCAAATGAAAATGACAAGAAAGCAAGGGTAGCAATATTTATATCAGACAAAATAATCTCTAAAACAAAGAAGGACATTATATAATGATAAAGGGATCAATATGTGAAGAACAAACAATACTTATTATCATATATGCACCTGAAGGAGGAGCACATAATATTTAAATTAAGCAAACAGCAGCAGATAGAAAGTGAGATACTGACAATAATACAATAATAGTAGAGAATTTTAACACCCTACTTACATCAATGGACCAATCATCTAGACAGAAAATCAGTAAGGCAATAGTGCACTTAAATGACACAACTGACCAGAGGGACTTAACTGATATTTAGAGGACATTACATCACTAGCAGAGTACACATTCTTTTCAAGTGGACATGGAAGGTCCTCCAGGATAGACCCCATGGTAGGTCACAAAACAAGCCTCAACAAATTTAAGAGGATAGAAATGATATAAAGCACTTTTTCTAACCAAAATGGTATGAAACTAGAAATTAATTACAGGAAAAATAAATGGAAAAACACAAATACATGGAGATTAAATAACATGCTATTGAAAATAACAATGGGTCAAATAAAAAGTGAAAGAGGGAATCAGAAAATACTTTAAGACAAATAAAAAATGGAAGCACAACTTTCCAAAATCTGTGGGATACAGCAAAAGCAGTTCTAAGAGGGAAGTTCATACCCATACAGACCTACCTCGAGAAAGAAGAAAAATCTCAAACAAACAAGATTAACCTACCATCTAAGGAACTCAAAAAAGAAGAACAAATAGAGCCCAGAGACAGGAGAAGGAAGGAAATAATAAAGATTGGAGAGGAAGTAAATAAAACACAGACAAAAGGAAAAAAAGGTAGAAAAGATCAATGAAACAGAGCTATTTAAAAAAAAAAAGATACAGAAATTTGACAAACCTTTAATTGGGCTCATCAAGGAAAAAAAGAGAGAGGACCCAAATAAATAAAATAAGAAATTAAAGTGGAGAAATAACTGATATCACAGAAGTTAAAAAAATCACAAGAGAATATCATGACCAGTTATTTGCCAACAAATTGCACAAGCTAGAAGAAATGGAGAAATTTCTAGAAACATAAATCTTCCAAGACTAAATTAGAAAGAAATAGACAATCTGAACAGACAGATCACTAGAAGTGAAATTGAGTTAGTAACAAAAGAACTCCCAGCAAACAAAAGTCCAGGACCGGACAGCTTCAAAGGGGAATTCTACCAAATATATAAGCAAGAGCTAATACCTAACCTTTCAAATCTGTTCGCCAAAACTGAAGAGAATGGAACACTCCCGATTTCATTCTATGAGGCCACCATTACCCTGATACCAAAACCAAAGACACTACAAAAAAGAGAACATTACAGGCCAATATCTCTGGTAAATATGGATACAAAAATCCTCAACAAAATATTAGCAAGTGGAATTCAACAATATATGAAAAGTACCATATACCATGATCAAGTGGGATTTATTTCATATATGCAAGAATGGTTCAAGATCTGCAAATCAGTTAATGTGATACACCACAATAACAAAAAGATAAAATTTACGTGATCATCTCAGTAGACCTAGAAAAAAGCATTTGACAAAATTCAACATCCATTCATGATAAAAACTCTTATCAAAGTTGGTAAAGAGGTCATTTATATCACACCCAGCTAACATCACATTAACACTAAAAAGCTAAAAGATTTTCCTCTAAAGTCAGGAACAAAACAAGGATGTTCACTCTTACCACTTAAAAATACATAGCATTGGAAATCCTAGCCACAGCAATCATATAAGAAATATAAATAAAAAACATCCAATTTGGAAGGGAAAAGGCAAAAATGACACTATCTGCAGATGACATGATATTCTATCTAGGGAACCCTAACACCTTCATCAAAAAACTATTAAAACTAATAAATGAATTCAGCAAAATTGCAGGATACAAGATTACTGTGAAGACATCTGCTTTCCTATAACTTAATAATAAACTATCAGAAAGAGAAAGCAAGAAAACAATGCCATTTAAAATCTATCAAAAAGAATAAAATTTCTAGGAACAAACTTAATCAAGGAGTTGAAAGATCTATACTCTGAAAACAAGAAAACATGGATAAAGGACACTGAAGATGATACAAAGAAATGGACAGCCTGTGTTCATGGACTGGAAAAAATAATATTGTTAAAATGGCCATAGTGTCTAAAACAATCTATAGATTTAATGCATTCTCTATCAAAATATCCAGATCATTTCTCACTGAACTAGAACAAATAGTCCTAAAATTTATATGGAACCACAAAAGACCCAAAATTGCCAAAGCTATCTTGACAAAAAAGAACAAAGCTGGAGGTTTCATGTTCCCTGACTTCAGACTATACTACAAAGCCACAGTAATCAAAACACCTGGTACTGGAACAAAAACAGACACACAGATCAATGGAACTAAATAGATAGCCAAGAAATAAATCCACACACTTATGATGAATTAATCTATGACAAAAGAAGTAAGAATATACAATGGAGAAAAGACAGTCTCTTCAGTATGTGGTGCTTAGAAAGTTGGACAGCTACTAAGAATGAGATTACATTTGCCCACACTATATACAAAAATAAACTCAAAATGGATTAAAGATCTAAATGTAAGACCTGAAACCATAAAACTTCTAGAAGGCACAGGCAGACCACTCTTTGACATAAATCATAACAATATTTTTTGGATCTGTCTCCCAGGCAAAAGAAATATATGCAAAAACAAACAAATGGTATCTAATTAAACTTATAAGCTTTTGCACAGCAGAGGAAATGATCATCAAAATGAAAGACAACGTACTGAATGGAAGAAAATATTTGCAAATGACATGATCAATAAGGGGTTACCATTCAAAGTATATAAACAGTTCATGCAACTTAACATCAAAAAAAATTTTTTTTTAAATAGCCTGAATAGACCTAAACAGACATTTCTTCAAAGAAGACATACAAATGGCCAACAGGCACATGGAAAGATGCTCAACACTGTTAGTCATCAGAGAAATGCAAATCGAAACCACAGTGAGATATCACCTCACACCTGTCAGAATGGTATCACCAAAAAGTCTAACAAATAACAAGTGCTGGTGAGGATGTGGAGAAAAGGGAACAGTTGTGCACTGTTGGTGGGAATGTAAATTGATGTTGCCACTATAGAAAACATTATGGAGGATTCTTAAAAAACTAAAAACAGAACTACCTGTAACTGATCCTGCAATTCCACTCTTGGGTTATTTATCTGAAGAAAACAAAAACACTAATTCGAAAAGATATGTGCATCCCAATGTTCAAAGCAGCTTTATTTATAATAGTCAAGATATGGAAGCAACCTAAGTGTCCATCAATGGATGAATGAATAAAAAAGAAGTTGTATATATATGTATGCATATATACACACAATGAAATATTACTCAGTCATAGCAAAGGTGAAATTTTGCCATTTATAACTATATGGATGGACCTAGAGGATATTATGCTTAGTGAATTAAGTGAGACAGAGAAAGACAAATACTCTTTCCAATTAAATGTGGAATCTAAAAAATATACTAATGAATGTAACAAAAGAGAAAGAGGCTCACCAATACAGGGAACAAACAGTGATTACTAGTGGGGAGGGGTAATATGTCATAGAGTATTAAGATACAAACTACTATGAACAAAATAAATAAGGAACAAGATTATACTGCACAGCACAGGGAAATATAGCCCATATTTTGGAATACCTTTAAATGGAATATAATCTGTAAAAATACTGAATCACTATGTTGTACACCTGAAACTAATATTGTAAGTCAACTGTACTTCAATGAAAAATAATCATTTCCCTAAGATTTTATATAAATGTTACTTTCATTTTTCAGATATGTTCCAAAAATTTGTTGTTTGTATTTTGTCTTGCATATTTTGAACGCAATTTGTAAATGATTATGTATTCAATATTTTTCTGTTCAATTCCATTTTTATGTTCAGTTCAGATTTATTTTTATGCTTAGAAATGTCTTATTAGGCTATATATGTCCATCTGTATCTTCTTCTAGTTCCATTATCCTTTATCAGATACATAGTATTAACCTATCACGAGTGTGATGCATGGTAATTTCTTCATGATGTGTATATAAAGTTAAACCCCTAATTTTTAATAATTGGCTACTATTGTCAAATTTCTCATCGTTCTGAGAGATATTCAGTTACTCTAGCTTTCCAGGTAATAATTTTTCTACTATTCAGATTAACTTATTTTTTGATTTTTTAATAGTTCAAATTTATCCTTGCTTTTCACTTTTTTTTTTCATTTAGAACTTCCACGACGATGTTGGGGGGGTGGGGAACTAGTGGTAATGGCATGAGCCCTTGTGTTGCTCATCTTAATGTCCCTTTGAGCATGTGAAATGTGTTTTGACATAAAACAACACTTACTGAAGCGAGGAGTGATCTAAAATTTTCCGGTGAACCAGCTACCTCTAATTTTCAACAGTTTGGACAGTAAACACTGTCCCCATTTCACAGGTGGAGAAACTGAAATTCAAAAAAGTTACATAATTTACAGAGCCTGAGAGCTAGTTTAAGAATAATCTCTCCAAATTCTTTTTTCTATTACATGAATAGTGGCCATTATGGCAGTGGAGAAGGAAGCTGGCTCTGGGATCGCTGGTCTGTTTCTTCCCTTCCCCAGTTTTCAGACTTCAACTACTAAGATAGCGAAAGTCCCAACAAGGACAAGGGATAGTTATTCTAGTAGTTACCTTCGGCTGGGTCTCCGCTGTAGACACCAGCCCTGCGGCGAGGTGGGTTCTCACACTGTAACCTTCACCATCTCCAGGTTTTTGTGGGCGAGGGGCAGGCTGGAATTTACAGCTCATCTGACTGCACCAGCCTGTCTTGGATGGAAGCCAGCTCCCTCCCGGCCCTCAACCCTAGGGAAAGCCAAGGTTTGGGGTTCTTCCCAGCGGCTCAGCCTGTCGCCTCCTCTCCGCCCCCTGCCGGCCAGCGGGGGCTTGCTCGGGGCGCGCTGGGGCCCGGGGCGCGAAGTGCAGGCAGCTCTAGTCGTCTGGGTCTCGGCGGCTGCACCGAGTGCAGGCCGGCCGGCCTCGCCGCTGAAACAGCGGGCCATGGAGCGGGTGCTGATCGTGGGCGCCGGGCTGACGGGAAGCTTGTGCGCAGCGCTGCTGAGGAAGGAGGCGTCCCGTCCTTTGCACCTCGCCGTGTGGGACAAGGCTGGGGACTCAGGTGGGTCGCCCTCGGGCCGAAAAGGGGATAAAGAAGCCCACGCAGAGCCTGGCTTCTGAGGTGGCGTGGGCCCTGCGCGAGTCAGTCTGTGAGGAGAATCCAGCGGCTCGGCTCCCGGCGGGGACCCGCAGCGGCGCGCGCCCGGCCACGTGACCGCGGAAGGCGGGGAGGGGGCGCGGGCGGGGCGGCGCCCCACGCGGGGCTGGGAGCGGGGCGCCAGGGCCGCGCGCACTTCCGACGGAGGCCCGGCGGCCTGGCAGGCGTCCTGACTGGAGTTTGCGAAGCTTGGGCCTGGCGCTGCCGCCAGTACCTGGCTTTTCCTCCGGGCCGCTCTGTGCCTTGGCAGCTTTCTCCAGTCTGTGGGGATCCCAGGGTGCCCGTACACCAAGACTTCCCGAAGATCTCGCTGACAGGATCCTGTCCTCCTGAAGCCTGACCGCAGGAGTGAAAGCATTTTGATTCGTTCATTCTGACATTTCATTCACGGTTTTGTTTTATTTCGTTCGTTCATTCATTCCTTTTATTCAGATTAGTAAATAGATGCAGCCGGCACGGTCCTGAACGCTTGCTGTTCAGCATGATTTGTGGGTTCTTTCTAAAAAATACCTCACACTCAGTGACCGAATTGTTACCTGCTTCCTGACGATGTTAGATGACAAAGACTTTGGCTTAAAAAAATGTCAAGTAATCCATTTGTGGTAACGTGGGGTGAACAGCGTCAGTTGCAAAAGGTCCGTTCTGATGCACTAAAGACGTTTTCCTGGGGATTAATTCAAGGGGGAAGAATGACTACAGCCGGCAGTCCTTACAATCCACAGAGCACAGTCGACTTGGGCGCCCAGTACATCACCTGCACTTCTCATTATGCCAAAAAACATCAAAGGTGAGTTAGCTGAAAGGGGTGGAATCAGTCATACTAGTTGTATGATGTAAAAAGATGTAAATCATCCATTTTTAACAGTTAAACGTTGCCTCTAGTAATACTGTAATTGAAATGATTATGTTATCATTGTGGATCGTATTAACAGTAAAAGATTAACCTGCATAAAGTGGGAAAACTGTAATATATGCCTCATAACAGTTGTAAAGATCAGATGAGAGATTATAATGGACACGGTAATGGCCCAATAAAAGGAATTACTGGGGAGGGTATAGCCCAGTGGTATAGCATGCACGAGGTCCTGGGTTCAATCCACAGAACCTCCATTAAAAAAAAAATAAATAAATGAATTTAATTAGGAACCACTATGTTGGTGTTCAGGAAAAGGACACATAAAAGTACTGGAAGTCATTCCTAACCAAATTTAAAATTGGTATACTGATACCTCCATTAAAAAAGATAATAAAAAAAACCTAATTACTGCTCCCCACCAAAAATACAAAATAAAAAATAGAATTGGTATACTAACTACCTTTCAGTTTATATCCACAGACTTTCATTTTGAAATATATGAAAAAATAGGCCTCTGACTAATGTCAACAAAAGAACCATGCATTCTCAAAACATTTCTGTTCTTCACCTGACTTATCAGTTTCAACACAAAACATGTTGAGTAGATCATAGGCAGATACCTAGTTATTATTGAGGATTATAATCTCTAAGAATTCTTAGAAGAGAATATAGTATTTTAGAGGTAGTTATAGTATTATAATTATGTTGTACATGTTGATTTATTTCAGCTTTTATGATGAACTGTTAGCTCGGGGCATTTTGAAGCCTCTGATCTCTCGTATTGAAGGAATAGTGATAAAAGACGGAGACTGTAACTTTGTGGCACCTCAAGGAGTTTCTTCAATTGTTAATCATTACTTGAAAGAATCAGGTAGGAATAGGATTTTCTATGTCTTCTTTTAAAGTTAGCATTTTTAAATAAAAGTTGTACACATAATTAAATACTAATACTATAAAGAAAGTTATAAAATAGATGTTCTCCTAGTCACCACTCAATCGCTAGTTTCTCCCTCCTTAAGTAATCACTAAATTTCCAATATGTGCTTCCAGAAAAATGTTTACGCATCTGTTGTTCTACATGACTGTCTCTACTTACCCATTCCCATATGTTTATATTCATTCTTTTTTAAAACGTAGATGAGATTATTTTACATAAATCATTGTATACCTTGTTTTGTCTATGTTTATAATCAACCAGTCTCTTTCTCCCCGCCTCTGTTTTTCTCTCTCTCTCTCCGTATATATGTGTGTGTATATTTATATCCTATTAGCTCTATTTCTCTGGAGAATTCTGACTAACTCATCATCATAGACTTAATCATATCTTGGGTCTGTTTTCATATCAGCAAATTCAGCATATTTCACTCTTCAATGCCTGTGCAGTATTACATGACATGTAACTATTAACTGTTAACTTTCTGGTAAGTATTTAGGTCGTCTGAGGAGTGAAGGATTGCTTTGGTTTATGTTAATACCAATGTTGCTCCAATGGCTAACCCTGACATACTTTTGAAAACATATCTGTAGGACCAATTCCTAACAGTACAGTAAGTATGTCAAATAGTATGTGCATTTTTAATTTAACTGGGTTGTGCCATCTATTCCTCTTAAAGAATATCTCATCAATAGGAAATAAGAACATCTCTTTCCACACATCTCTATGTTATGGAAATTAATTTTTTTTTCCAGTGTGGTAAGTTAAAAATGGTATCTACTTGTTCTTTGATTTACATTTACTTAATTATGAGTGAGTTTATGCATCTTCGTTTTGCTAATCAACTCTGCATTTTTTTGGTAAATGCTTTATTTATAACCTTTGCCCATTTTTAATTAGGATTTTCATTTTTTATTTATATATTTTATTAGTGTTTTAAAATGGACTTTTTAAAAGAGATGACAAATGCTCTTGGATGATAAATGATTTGTTTTTTTCAAATCGAAGTAGGCTTCTTGATAAATCACAATTAAGTGCCCAATTCGGGATCACTGAGGAAAGATCTCAAGCTGAGAATTTGTTTTGTTTTATAAGCTATTTCTAAAATAATTACTATTTTGGTCTCTTTCATCGACTGTTACTTTTTGGATTGGGAACCCCAAGAATCCCTGATACTGGGCATGGGAGAGGTCAGTAAGATTGAATATACAACGTGAGAACATAGTAAACACCATTCTGGGTTAGACTGTTTCTCCATGTGGGATTTAGTCTGTGGTGGTGTTCATCAAGATTTTCCAGAGAAACAGAACAGAGGGAGAGAGAAAGAGAAGGAGAGAAAGAGAGAGAGACTTACTGTAAGGAATTAGCTCGTGTGATTTTGGAGGCAGGCAGGTCTCAAGATCTGCAGGGTGAGTTGATAAACTGGAGACCCAGGAGAACTGATGGTTTAGTTCCAGTCCAAAAGTCTTAGATCCAGGAGAGCTGAAGATACAGTTCCGGTCCAGAGCCTGGCAGGCTTGAGACCCAGGAAGAGCTGATGTTTCAGTTCAACTAGATGTGCATGCTGACTAAAATCTCCGAGTATTTATTAACTGTATTATACATCTATCCATCCATTCATACATACATCCATTCATTCAGTAAACATTTACTGAGTGCTTACTATACACTGCTTTAGGCGCTAATGATACAAGAGCCAAGGTTCCTGCTTTCATATAGCTGATGTTCTGGCAGAGGGACAGTCCTTCAATACATTGCACCTACATCCTTTTTGTGTTAGGTGTTCGGGGAAATATATGCTTTATTTTCCAAATTTGCTTTGGAAACTCTTGGGAGAAGAGGTCATACTTAATTATTTGTAGTTCACACAAAATCTAATAGTACCTTATATAAAGTAACTAGGTATAGTGATATAGATACAGATTTCTAATATATGTAAATATACATGTATTTATCAGTTCTAATTTAACCAATTCTTAGAAAAAACCTATTTATATTTTCAATTTGTACAGTCTCTTGAGAGGGTAAGTTCTGTAGATCTTCCTATCAGTATATAAAATGGTTACTTTAAAATTAACTTTTAAAAAAGAATTATACACTATTGGTAGAAAATTTAGAAAATAAAGAAAAATAGCAGGGAAAATGTCGTAATATATAAATCAACATAAGCTCATTTTATGGCATACTTTCTGTTTTTTTAAATGGATTTTATATAATTATATGATTTTTAAAAATGTTTTTATGTAATTAAGTTTAAGGTCCACATAATTTGAGTGTATATAAACTATTTCTTAGTTTATTATAATATAATCTTTGTAATGTTTCAAGAATCCTTTTCTCCCTATACCCGGATCTATTATTAAAGGATTTCTAGACCGTATCTATACCATTTTGAATTTTATGTTTATATCCCTTTAGACATTCTTTAAGCTTCTTTAAAGCTTTCTATCCCATAAATTGTTTCTATCCTATTTTAGTGTTTCCACAATATAAGTCTAGAGCGTCTCAGGAATCAGAATGACCTGGATTCAAATTCACATTCTACCACTCTTTCTAGCTATGTAATATTAGGAAGGTTTTAAAATCTATGCCTTGATTCTCAGCAGTTCTGAGCTAAAACCTATTTGTAGGAAATTTTTTCTTTAAAATGGAGGAAGACAGGGAATACAAATTGAAAAAAATATGTAACAAAACATACTTGCCTTTGTAAAATGTTTAAACCTTTTCGTGTTCTGATATCTTTATACTATCTGTAGATTTTTTTTTATTCCTCTAAAATATGTGCTGGGGAACCAGTAGTAAATAAAACACATGGTCCTTGCCTTTGTTAATGTAGAGTATAGTGGGGAGGAAAAGACAAACTAATTACACACACAAAAAGGGGTACGTAATGAACGCTAAGAAGTAAGAGTGAGGGCATCATGAGAGAGCTGTAATAATAGGACCTAACTTTTTTTTTTGAGATTACATTTTATTTTATTTTATTTTATTTCATTTTTTAAACTTTTTTTTTATTGAGTTACAGTCATTTTACAATATTGCGTCAAATTCCAGTGTAGAACACAATTTTTCAGTTATACATGAACATACGTACATTCATTGTCACATTCTCTTTTGCTGTGAGCCACCGCAAGATCCTGTATATATTTCCCTGTGCTACAGAGTACTATCTTGTTTATCTATTCTACATTTTGAAATCCCAGTCTGCCCCTTCCCACCCCCTGTCCCCCTGGCAACCACAAGTTTGTATTCTATGTGTGTGAGTCTGTTTCTGTTTTGTATTTATGTTTTGGTTTTTTTAGATTCCACATATAAGCAATCTCATATGGTATTTTTCTTTCTCTTTCTGGCTTACTTCACTTAGAATGACATTCTCCAGGAACATCCATGTTGCTGCAAATGGCGTTATGTTGTTGGTTTTTATGGCTGAATAGTATTCCATTGTATAAATATACCACATCTTCTTTATCCAGTCATCTGTCGATGGACATTTAGGCTGTTTCCATGTCTTGGCTGTTGTAAATAGTGCTGCTATGAATATTGGGGTGCAGGTGTCATTTTGAAGTAGGGTTCCTTCTGGATATATGCCCAGGAGTGGGATTCCTGGGTCATATGGTAAGTCTATTCCTAGTCTTTTGAGGAATCTCCATACTGTTTTCCACAGTGGCTGCACCAAAATGTAGGAGGGTTATAATAGGACCTAACTTAGTGTGAGTTTCAGAGGAGTGAGGGAGGGGAGATGTGTCAGGGAAAGCATCGCTGAGGAACTGATGTTTTCATGGGTACCTGAAAGATGAGCAAGAGTGAACTAGGCCAAGAGCTGAGTGGTGAGAATTGCATGCAATGGTCATATTAAATTGGGACTGTTCTAAGGTAGGAGGAAGATGGTGCATTTATGGAATTAAAAGATCATCGTGACTGGAGGGTAGTGAATGAGGGAGAGAGTGGTGAAGAGGTGAATTTCAGGAGTAAGGCAGGGGTCAGATCATAACGGGCTTGGTAAGCAACGTTAAAGATTTTATACTTTATTCTAAATGCAGTGGGAAGCCATTGAAGGATTTTATGCAGGAGAGGCACATCAAATTTACTAAGCTCAGAAGTAACTCTAGAGAGATTTTATGTAGTTCTCTGACTGTTCTAAAATGAGTTCCAGAGCCTATAGATTTTGTCATTTTGAAAGTTATTAGTTACTTTCACAAGGAAATGCCACTTTCCCAGAAACTTTACTCCTAGCAATTAGATAGGAAAACCTCCTTGTTGGTAAGAGCAGCTATACCATTGCCCCTAACTCTTGGAAAATGCTATTTTTGGGGTTGCTTTGTCAGTTTCAGTGTTAGATTTGGGTCTATTTATCTACCCCAGTAGTTCTCACTCTTTCATGTGCATTGTAACAAGCCTGGGGAGCTTGTTAAGTGCCAACTACTGGGTCGATTCCCAGATTCTGATTTAGTTTGTCTGGGTTGGGACCTGAGAATTTGCATTTCTAACAAGTTCCAAGGTGCTGCTGGTGCTTCTGGTCAAAGTTCCATACTTAGAGAACCACTGATATACACCTTCCAAACACTTTGGGGCCTTTGGGAAATGTGTCCAAGACATCTGACTAGATACAGAAAATTTATAGTTAGTGGACTTCAATCTCCTTAAACACACACATACATGCTCACCACCAACAATAACTATGTAATGCTGTTTTCAAATGGAATATTATGTGAAACACAACTGAATAAAACATAAAATCAGTTAACTTAGTTGAGGTCCCGGTCAGGGCCAGAACTAGAGTGAGGCAAGAGAGGTGGCTAAGTCAGGGGTGAGACTGCCTAAATAAATAAAACAGAGGGAGATGGAGCTGCTCTGCTTGGAATAAAAGGGATAGTGGGTGTGAGCTGAAAGCGCCAATTATTTGCACTTTCCCCTTTCTCTTAATTCTCAGTCTTCTTAATAAAGGTAATTGATCCATTGATGAGGATTTGACTTTGTCTTACAGAGATTTTTTTTCAGATTTAACAGAGAATATTAATTCCTTTAATAGGGAATATTGTTTTTTCTTGCTATTACTAGAGAGACAAATTGTTAACTCCTTTACTAAGGTGTATCTTTGCTTCACGAAGATAGTGAACTTTAGTGTCAGATGGATGTGGTTTTAAATCATGGCATGACATTTCTTAATCTATTTCCTGATCTGCGAAATGAATTGGTATAATATATATCAAGTATTGGCATAGTCTTGGCATACAGTGGATGATTAATGAAGTAGCCATGGCTACTACTATTATTAATTATAGCGGGTTTTTTTTAAAGAGCAGGCATTGATAGAGAGGTCAAAGGGTGCGAGAAGGGAGAGATGCCCAGTAAATGAGAAAGAGAGTAAATCAAGTGAAGCCCAGAGGCTGTAGAAGACAGATTTCACCATTTCATTCATCTGAATGGATCCAGTTTGGGTCTCTTCTCTCCCCTTCATTCATATGAAAAATCCTGATTATGTGAACATGATTTTGCTTTTGGAGCAGGTGCTGAAATCTGCTTCAGACAACATGTGACCCAGATCAACCTGAGAAATGACAAGTGGGAAGTCTCCAAGGAAACAGGCTCCCCTGAGCAGTTTGATATTGTTGTCCTCACGATACCAGTTCCTCAGATCCTGCAACTTCAAGGTGACATCGCAAACTGTGAGTCTCTGCCGTGTACCACAGAGAATGGGAATTCTTTGATAGAGCATGAATTCAGTTTAACTTTCTTAGCAAAGGGTATGTTACAGATTCTATTGATCTGCATGTTTTAAAAACCGATACTATGGCCTGGTTTATGATACTAGACTAGGTCAAATCAAAACCCAGGTTTTTTTTAAAGCTAGTCAAAAATTGAATATTTCTCTTTTTGTCCTTGCCTTTCAGAAATAAGTATTTTTGATGAAAAGGTAGTTATTTGGCCTAAAAGAACAGTCTCTTTGTGGCTGTTCTGGAGAAAAGAAGGATTTTATGATACAAGCACTGATTATATGACAAACCTGGTAAACTTCATCTTGCCTTGTTCTTGAGTATGTGTCATGTTCTTCCCTGCTTAGGACTTGATGGCTCACCTCTCACTTAGCTTCTCCCCTCTCCTTTTTTTTTTTTTTAAACAGCTTTGAGAGATAATTCACATACCATCCAAGTCATCCATATAAAGTGTATATTTCGATCGTGTTTAGTATATCCACCAACATATGCAGCCTTTACCACAGTCAATTTTAGGATGTTTTCATCACCTCGGAAAGAAACCCCATATCCTAAAGCTTTCACCTCCATCCTTCCACTTCCATCCCTGCCTCTAATAATAATCTAGTTTCTGTCTCTATCATTTCCCTGTTACCTGGATTCTTAAGAAAAGCTTTTCTATGGTGCTGCTTTTTGTCTACCTATGCCAGGTTTAACTGATTATTCTCCTGTCTTTCATCATGTGTGACTGAGTTCAGCACATTAGAGTCACTGATTTCCAGACTATACCTCTTCTTGCCTTGAAAGCCAGGAGTTATAGCAAAATAGAGTCTGGTGATGGTGGCAAGGCTTTGGGGATGTGACATGCTTTTGACTTTGCTGCATGACTGAAGGTGACATTGGTTGAGAAATGGCCTTTAATGCCACTATTAGAAAGAAAGCTGATAATAAATATGGCTTGTAGATTTCAGATTTAGAACTGTAATAGATGTTGTTCTCTGAGGTTGAACATAGCTGCTTATTACGTTTTGAAAGCAATATGAGTATCAGTTTCACCATGCAGTAATGATATAGCTTCTTTCCCAGTACAGTGTGAGATAGGAATGTAGACAGGATTGGAATATTTATTAGCTAGCTATAGGCAAAGTAGAAAACGAATTTCAAAGATCTCTTTCATGAGTCTATCTCTAGTGTGTTGCCGAAGTCCCTTTAAAGTAGGATAATTTTTTGCCATGGAGCTTGTAATAATTGGATTGATTTTGAGACTGTGTTAATATTTAACTAAAACATAGCTATGGATCAGTGTATTCAGTCGTACTGTAAATTACATATTCCAATTTTTAAAAGCTGCATAGTTTTTATGAGATAATAGACCCTTCAATGTTGCATTTTGAAGCAATTTTTCAATATTTGTGTTAGTGACATATAAAACATAACACCATGGTATAGACTGATTCCTAAGATGTTTAAGGGCCTGCTAATTAATAATTTTATTTAGATCATCTGTATCCTCATTGTTTTGAGTAGTTGAACTGTGTTAGGCTGAGAGAAATAACTTAATTCTCCTACTATAATTGTATTTTTTCTGTTTTTCCTGGAGTTTTGGGGGTCAAATTTTGCTTTATGATTTTTTTGGTAACGTGTTATTTGACTCATAATATATTTTCATTACAAAGATGCTCATTGTTTTATTTTCGTTTGCCTGGTACATTCTTTCTACTTTTAGCCTTTCAAAGATACCTTATTTTAGAAGTTCCTCTTTTGTATTTGTTTATCTTTGAGTCCAGTAATTTCACAAAGATATATCTTATTGTTAGTAGTTTTGTGTCAGTTTTTCATGCGTCATGTTGTACATCTTGACTTGAAGATTCAGCTTTTCCTTTATTTAAGCTAAGTTTCCCTCTAATGCTTACATGAAGATTTGTATCTGTTCCATTTATTACAATGTCAGAGTATCGTAAAATAAATACAAAATAGATAACCTTTCATATCTGTGATCTTATCTCTACTCACTTTCAACTTTGGTATTTGCATTATTTTTTCTTTCTAGTTGTAGTCTTCTCTTTATGTCACCCATGTAGTTTTCAAATTGTGTTCCTTTTGTTCCATTCCTTGAAATATTTTTTCACAGTGGTCATATATCCCTTCACTGTTTTCAGGTTACTGTCTGAGTGCTTGTTGAACTAATCTATTTCCTCAAAAATTTTTCCTGATGTGTATTTTTCATCAGCTCATTTGTTAGGTTTTGTTTTGTTCTGTTGTCTTCCTCCACTCCTCTGCATCCACCCCTCTCTGATTATTACTCATCTTTAAATGGGGGCATTTCAGTCAATTTGTGAAGGGAAGTGTTACCACAGAAGGCCAGATGATTCAGTTAAAGTATGTTGCCTCAGAACACGTTCTGCGTACACTTTGTAAATATTTAGCTGTGAACTATTAAATGCTAGTGATCCTTGATATATTTACTAACATCGAAAGATTTCAAAATGTTTTTAATTTAAAAAGACGAAAGGATGAATCTCTGTTTATTTTCCATCTACCAAAAATAGTTTGACAGAAACATAAGGACATTGTTTATTGCTCGAAGATGATTTTCATTTTCTTCTTTACAGTTTTCTGAGTTGTCATATCTTTAAAAATAAGGAAAGTTTACTCTTACTATAAAAAAATGTTGACAGCATTTAAAAAAGTGTATCATACTGAAAAGGAAATAGATCTTTTTTTTTCTTTTCTTTTTTAATGGTGGAATATGTCAACTCTTTATGATGAAAAAGTTTAAGAATGATTGACTTGGTACATTTGGCTGAGGGCAAGGATCTTTGGGGTGTTGTACTGGTTTAATTCAGAATTGGACCTCATGCAAGTAATTTTGTGTTCGTTGTTACATAATAACCCACTGTAGCAGTAAAGGTTTAAAACAGAAGGTCCTATCATGACCCTTGAATACCTGTGTGTCTAAAACAAAGGGACTGAAAACATCTGCTTTCTCTTTATGTTGTAAATCTCAACAGTGACCTCAGTATGAGGAATTAGTGTCTTTGTGGTTTCTCGACAACCTTACCTACTCTTGCTTGCTTGTTAGACATCCTCAGTTTATATGAAAAACCATTTACAAAGCTATATGTTGCCATCTAGTGGGCCTGGTACAGATTGCAGTTCCCCTCAGAATTTTTAAACTAAGAACTATGAAGACAATCGAAGTACAAAGTATACATAAAACAATATCTGTAATATAATTCACAAAACCCCGTAATATCACAGGGAAATGACTTCAGGCCCATTATAATTAACTAACTTACCCCAAAGTACATGGCTAATTAGTGACAAAACTCGGGCTGTGCTACAGGTCTCACATTCATAAAAACTATAAGCAGCCCCATGCCTTTGGCTTCCTTTGTGCTTGTCTCCTCATTCTCCCCCCGCCTCTCTCTCTAAATCATGTCTACCCCACTAGGGTCAATAAAGTATCATCTCTTACATGAACGATTTCCCTTTTGATTACAGCGTGGTTGAATTTCCCCCCACCTGGCCTCCTTTTCCCTATTTTGCTTTTTTACTGAAGAAGCAGAACTAATTTCTCAGGGCCGGCGGTTACTTATTACATTTATGACCTTCTCCCAGTTGGGAGAACAGGGAAGCTTTATGAACCACATAGTGAAACTTTTATGATTCATGATTTGCCCTCTGGTTTTGTAACTGTGCTACCCTCTCTCTATTAGTGTTGCAAAGACTTTCTCACTTAATCCTTACAACAATCCTAGTTGTTATGATTACTTCCCTTCGTGGTGGTGATCCTGAGATGTGAACCTCAGCAGTGTGAGTCCAGAGCCCATGTGCACTTAACTGCTGTTATACCCGGCTCTCCAGCATGCACTGCATCTTAGGCTATCCCTTTACTTATTGTTTTGTGTAGGTGTGAGTTCCCGCAGCATCTTGCTCATTCTTGATCACTATGTTTTCCAGACTTGCCTAGTGAAGATTGCTAGTTAAAGAAAACCTAAGGGTCACCTTTGAGAAGATTCTTAATTCCTAGAGTTTGGGCAGGGCCCAGGAATCTGTGTCTTTAACAAGTACCTTATGGGGATTTTTTTTCCTTCCACTTAGGCCTGTTTGGGACATTCTACCCTATCATAATACATTCACCAGATTTTATTGTAATTTTTAGTTTTCAGCAAGTATCTTCCCCACTAAACCATAAAATCCAGGAGGAAAGGGCTCCTATTGGCTACCCTGTTCCCACCCAGCATCAAGCACCACACAGTGCACGCAGACCCACATGGCACTATTATTGTTAATCAATATCTGCCAAATGAGTGAGCATCTGTTTCATTTCCCAACTTGATTATAAGCTCCTAGAGGTCCGCTAAACTTAGACTCTACTGATCCTGCCTTGGTACTGGTTCACAGCACTAAGATAAAAGCGTGAACCTTGGGTGGGTCATAGAATTTTAGGACTAAGAGGAACTTTGAGGCTCATTGCATCTTTCACCCTGATGAGAAATTTAAGACATGATCTGTCCCATACAAGATCGCACAATTTATTAGGGGCTGGACAGGAGGAAGTATCAAGAAAAAAGAAGGCACCTTTCAAATATCATTATTGTCTTTTTTTCAAACTTCTGGTAGGAACATCAGTCTCCAGAGTGGCTACAATATATTATGTTTTTTAATGTATGTATTTATTTTATTTTTTAATTGAAGTATAGTTGATTTACAACGTTGTGTTAGTTTCATGTGTACAGCAAAGTGATTCAGTTAAACATATACATACATATTCTTTTTTATTTTACATATATCAGTTTTTTTCCATTATAGGTTATTACAAGATATTGCATATAGTTCCTTGTGCTACACAGTAGGTCCTTGTTATTTATGTATTTTATTTATTTATTTATCTATTTTATCCATCTATTTTAGCAGTATGTATATGTTAACCCCAGACTCCTAATTTATCCCTCTCTCCCATCCCTTTCCCCTTTGGTAATCATAGTTCGTTTTCTATGTCTGTAAGTCTCTTTTTTGTTTTGTAAATAAGTTAATTTGTATCATTTCTTTTAGATTCCACATATAAGTGATATCATGTGATATTTGTCTTTCTCTCTCTGACTTACTTCACTTAATATAATAATCTCTAGATCCATCCATATTGCTGCAAATGGCATTATTTCATTCTTTGTTATGGCTGAATAATGTTCCAGTATGTATGTATATCACATCTTCTTTATCCATTCATCTGTCAGTGGACATTTAGGTTGCTTCTATGTCTTGGCTATTGTAAACAGTGCTGCTGTGAACATTGGGGTGCATGTGTCTTTTCGAATGATAATTTTCTCTGGATAAATGCCCAGAAGTGGGATTGCTAGATCATATGGTAAGTTTATTTTTAGTTTCTTAAGGATCTTCCATACTGTTTTCCATAATGGCTGTACCAAACAACATTCCCACCAACAGTATAGGAGGGTTCCTTTTTTGCCACACCCTCCCCAGAATTTATTATTTATAGACTTAAATGATGGCTATTCTGACTGGTATGAAGTGATTCCTCATTGTACTTTTGATTTGCATTTCTCTAGAAATATTATTGTCTTGATTTCATGTTTCATAAACAGTTAAATAGAGCTCTTCATCAGGCTGTAATGGAACATCTGGGCCTGAAATCCACATACCTGGCTTTCCTGCTGTAGTTTTTCCATTTTCCTGCTAAGAAAGTAGAAAAGGGAGTGAAAGGATGTGGGATAAACATTGTAAAACAAAACAAGTGGGATATGATAAGTGATTATGAGGAATGAGGAGCCTGAGAGACCTCAGTGTCTGTCCTCTACACCAGGCCACCTCCCTCACTGGGCTCCTCAGCTTTTTCTCCCACATGCCTAGATTAAAGGAATGCATATTTTCAAAGGTCTCCTAATGGATATACTTCCCTAATGATTTGGTATGCTATCTCACATCCTTAAAACCAAAATGTTAGTTTTTTTCCTTATAAAAAAAAGAAAGAAAGAAAGAAAGAAAAGAAGGAAGAGAAAGGAGAAAGGAAGGAAAGAAAAAAGAAAGGGGGAGAGAGAGAGAGAGAGAGACAGACTGAGTCTGGTGCTAGACTCTCCCTGTGAATGCCACTACTATCTCTACAGTTGTAGACTCACGTGCATTCTTGCTCTGACCAGACTCCAACAAAGCACTGCTAATTTTGGACCAAAGACCTCAAGCCACCTAACATCACTTCAGGAAACAGACAAATAAAAGCAAAAATGAGGTCTAGGCAGAGCATGTGGCCACAGATCAGGAGAGTCACCAAGAGGAAAGGGAATCAAGAGTTAGCCTCCCTTTCCAGAAGTCCTGGTCTCCTCTGGGTCCCTTGAATGAACCACACATTTTTCGTCTGTGCGTTTACTCACAGAGCTCCCATTGCCTGGAATAATCTGACACATCCTCTGTGTTGTCTCTCTTTCAGGACCCAGCTCTGGGCCTCTGAGTTCTTCAGAGTCTTCTCTGAGGGCTCTGTTCTTCAGGGAAAGCATTTGGAGACTTCTCTAGCACTGGGTTTTTATACCACTTATTTAGCATTGGCTACTCTGTAGAGGATGATTAAGAGCATAGACTGAGAGAGCCAGAATTTGTAACCCAGCTCTGCCACTTATGGTCTGGGTGATTTGGGGCAACTTAACTTCTCTGGACTCCAGTTTCATGTTTATGACATGAGGATAAATAACATTATCTATCCACAGAGGATTATAGTAGAGATTAAATGAGATCATCTGAGTAGAGGACTTAGAGGTGTGCTGGGCAAACAGTAAGCACATAGCTATTATTAATACTTCCAGTAACTTTTTTAGTGTTTGTGACTTCTTTACCATTACGGAAAAGGTCTCAGAAGTCTGTTTTAAAGGCTTGTATGCCTGGTGTTGGGGATTAAACGAAGGGGAATATTTTATTTTCAGAGTTTTATAAATAGGATGTATTACAGATGCAGTCATTGTTGCAAAACAACATGACAATTTCCTTGAAAACTCTACGTTAATTAACTTTTAATTAATGAACTGATCACTTTTGTAAGAGGAGTTACTCATTATTGGAGCTTTTTCACAAGTCAACTGCGACATTTTTATGAAAGCCACCTCTCTTAGAAGGAGGTACAACCTCACTCCTCCCCACCCATCTTCACCCCACGTGCTCGAACAGTGGAGAGAATAAGCACCCTGTCATAACACCTGCCCCCACCCACACGACCTCCTTGCTCACTGTTCACAGGCTCACCTGTATCTCTGAGGAAGTATCATGATGGGAATATTTTGTAAGTGTCCTCATGTCCCTGACATTTTTCTAAATGCTAATTCAGGTAAATTTAGTACATGCAATGCCCATTGGCCAGGTGTTCTCACGAAGCTTATGTGGGCACAAAAAGAAAAGATGAGCTTTACATATGACAAATGTAAAAGTTCTGTGTGAGGGGAGACTGATGTAAAAGCATGCTTATAAGATGATGTGGTCTGAGCTCTTGGCTATGAATAAGCAAATGGTACTGGGGAATCTTTGTAGACCGTTCATGATTATCAGTACAACGTGTGCCTACAAAAAGGCAGCCACTTTAGAATCGGTTTCATTAAAATCTCCTGTTGGAATGTTGGCTTGAATTATATTGAATTTAAGTGTTAACTTAAAGAGAATTGATATCTTTACAATAATTCATCAACCCATCCAAGAAAATCAAACTTCTCAATTTATTTAGGTATTTGCATGTCCTTTAGAAAAATTTTGTAGCTTTTATCTGAAGAACTTACACTTTTCTTATTAGGCTTATTGTGAAATCTTTTATATTTGTAGAGTGTGAATAATATCACTTTTGTTGTTTTGTGTTTACTTAGGTATTTACGGAGAACACCACCTAGCTGAGTTTTTAAAATCTAACATGAAATATCTGTTTCTTTTAATAGGATAATTCAACTCTTTTACATTTATTGGTATAATAACTATATTGCATTTAGCCTTTACACTGATGTCTATTACTTGTTTTACTTTGTTTTCTTTTCACTTTTTTCCATTTTCTTATTTTGCCAACTTTATGAAGTATTTTTGTCCCTTTTCTCACATTGGTTATTTATAGGATCTACAAACACACTTAAATTTAAACGTATTTCATCTCCCACTTATTCTTCTCTACCTTATTCTACAAATATTTTTGCATGTCTACTACATTACATGTTGTTGGATAAGTTAAAAAAATTAAGTAGTCCTGCTTTTCCTCTCCCCTAGTATACTTTCATTACTTTAAATGACAAAGCTGATTACTACTCTTATAGCAAATGAAGTAATCCAAAGTTGAATAAACAATTCGTTCCTGTGCTGTCTTTCTTTCCCAAGCCCTGGAGGTAATCAACATTAACAGTTTAGTGAGTGCCCTTCCACACCTTGCTCCATGCATGTGGACACCTTCTAAATGCAGTGTTTTGAAATTTGCATTTTAAATTGACATTCCTTCAGATAAATGGATCAAATTTATTTCCATTTAATAGCTGGATTTTCTATAGTTTGGGAATACCAGAATTTAGTTTTTTATCTCTTATTGTTTATTGATGGACATTCATGTGGTTTCTAGTTTTTTTTTTCCCCCTATGTATTCCTGTTTATTGCTATATTGGATGATAAAGTACCAACATTGGAATTTTAGGGTCAAAAGCTCTGTACGTTTTAACACATGTTGCCATATTACTTTCCAGAACTTTTGTAATGATTCTCATTCTTAATGTTTGAGAATGCCTCTTGTTCTGTATACTCATGAGCACTGGATATTTTTAATTTCGTGTTAAATCTTTTAAGATTTCTGCCAAAATAACAAATGAAAACAGGCACATAATTCTTGCTTTAATTTGCATTTCCCTTGACTGAAAGTGAGATTGAGCCTCTTTTCATAAATTTATTGGTCATTTAGGTTTTCTCTTTTGTAAATGTCCTGGTTATCTGACTATGCTTTCTCTTCTAGTGGGCTCTTTGCCTTTAAGGAGCATTTTATATATGAGATATTAAAGTTTTTCTTACAGTATTACAAACATTTCCCAGACTGTCATTTATTTGTATTTTGCTTCTGTTTATGTCATTTGCCATAATAAAGTGTTAAGTTTTTTATTTAGTCAGGTCTGTCTTTTATAGATGCTAGATTTCCTGACTTGCTAAGGAATATTTCTCTCACCGTTAAAGTCACATAAATATTATAAATTATATTTTAATCATTTTAATTCTTATGCTTTACATTTAAACCTTTACTCTATCTGTAATGTGTGTTTTATAAGATATGAAATATGGATCAAGCCTATGGGCATTTTCCCACCATAGTGGTATCAATCTTATCAGCCCCATTTATTTAATAAGTTTCTTTTTCCCACTGAATTGAAATTCCACTTTTGCCACATGTTAAGTTCCAGATATAATTGCATCTGTTTCTGGATATCTATTCTGTTCCATTTATTTATTCCTTTGCCAATACCATCACTTTTTTCTTTATAGTCACTTTGTTATTTTTAAGAAGTCTGAACTTATATGAGTGTAAACATGAGGAAGTTTTATTTTTTCCCTGGAACTGCCCTCACACTGTCCTGTTTGAACTCCATATCTTTCTAAAAATGGAGTGCCTTAATAACATCTTGGTCATCTACTCCAACTTCCTAGTCACTTTTGGCCGTTAGGATAGCGTCATTTTGGTTTTTAAGACTGAGTTGCACTTATTTTTAAACTTCAGTCTCAGTTCAGAGCTCATTCTCTCCAGCCCTAATGTCAGGTAGACCTGTCTGCGGTACCAGGGGCTTGTGTCAGAGTGAATAATGGGGTCTGTTTTATACGCACACCCCTTCAGCCTCTCTTTGTATATCTACCCACTCCTCCCTTCAGACTCTACATTCTCAGGGAGACACTGATTGCTCCTATGACTGGCTGCTTGTTGGTGGTAGGGAGGTAACGTGGCTTCCCTGCACTTCGTTCCTGTTGTCTGATATTTGTGACGGGTCCATGTAGACAACATGTGGTATGTTCTCTTGGTCTGGTGCGCAGATCTCAGCTTCACATTGAACCTTTCTGAGGCTGTTAACACCCCTGTCTCTATCCCAGAGGCAGCAAAGTCTTTGCCCCAGCCCCTGCAGGTTCTGCAGCTCAACAAATACCTACTTAGAAAACAAGGTCTCCAGTCATCCCTTCTTGGAGCCCTGTCCCCAGAGTTTACTTCTGAATCATTCTCTGGGGGGTTCACAGGATTTGGAGAAAAAGTTTCTCTCTAGGAATATGACATTCTGCATAAAGCAGAGATTTTCATACCTCCTTGAGTCTTCTTCCTATATAGACTAGGGAGTGGGGCTCAGAGTAGTAAGACCAGTTCTCACTGGCAATGTCTCAGAACTCTCTGAGAGCAGTTGGCCAGGTTCTTTTCCAATGTCTTCTTTATTGCTTTTTGTCTCCAACTTAACAGAAAGCCAGGATAACGGGAAAAATTGTTGCAGTTTTAATTTCAAGAAGGCAAGAATTTCCTTGCTGTGTCTTTGTTCATATATCCTAATTTAATAATAATCATGCCCCCATCAAGAAAGTTTACTTGTTGACCTCCCTCTGCCCACTTTAACCCCCTACTTATCCTTCAAATTCAGTTCAAATCTGCTTCCAAAATAATGACTTCCTGATCACTGAGACCAGGAGACTAGTTTCTTCCACCTCATATATTAACACTGTCACAATTGCAATCAAGTAATGGCGTAAGTCATTGTGCAAGGTGTGTCTTTCCTAATAGAATATACGGTACCTGAAATTCATGAAGACAGGAACTGGTCCTGACTTACCTACTCCTGTTTTCCCAGGGTTCCTTTGTGAGTGCCTCACACATATAGGCCTTCATTCTCTATTTACTGAGTGAACAAATGACACAGTCTGAAACACATCCTGAAGGAACAGGCAGAGGGAGGGAAGAGAATGCTTCAGGGAGAAAACTGGTCTTAGTAAAAAGCTGGAAGTAGAAATGCTTGTTTTATATATTGAAGACTGAAAAATAGATTAAGTTAGTGGGAGCAGTGGCTCTGTAGTAGGGGATTTGGGGAGATAAAACTGAAAATATGGCTCTGGGGCAGAATGCAGTGAGCCTTGAATGTGAACATCTGTTGAACAAACAACAGAGTTCCTAGTTCATCAGTAATACTGAATCCACCTTTTAAAACCTGACTGGATACATTGAGATGGGAATTAACTTTACCTAATACACACTCTCTGTAAACAGACACTAGGAACTTTAGTAAAATCTATACTGTAAAAATGTATAATCTGAGAACTTACTATATACTGATAAATATATGAATATAGAATATAATGATAAAATATTGCTCATAATGAACACCTTCAACCTCCTTCCTAGAACTTGTAGAATCTCCCATCATCCTTGATGGAAAAATGAGAACCAATTCGTTTTACTAAAAGAAGTTTAAATTCTTCACTTTTCCTTGACATTTTGCTGAAAACTTTTTTATTACAAGCGCAGGAAACAAAAGTCTTTTATTCCTCGAGTAATATGCTTCATTGCTTTTTCCGGCAGACCATCTCCATAGGAGGGGAAATAACTCAGTTTCTAAACTTCTTCAGATATTAGCTTCTCTGTTGGGCTGCCTGCAAGCTTATGAACTGAGATCTCAATTTTAGAAAAAAACGATTATTACCACTAATTTCCTTTTATTTATTATATTTTGATCTTCACCTTATAGATCTGCCTCATCTACTTGTCTGTCTTTATTATTATTTGCTAAATAGTGGAAGCTGAGATTTGGTTCCATTTAAACTTTCATTCTCTTTCTAAGTGCCTGAGAGGCAACCCAAGCTAATCTTTGCCTCTCTGCCACCCTCCCAAAACTTGAGAGTGAGTGGAAATGGCAGGGACTTTCATCTATCTTGGAGTGATCTGGCATTGATGTTACCTATACTTTTTACCTACTCCAGAGCCTGACAGAACAGAGGGGGTTTCCCTACTTAAATGTCCCCTTTGGGTAACAAATTACTTGCGTTGAAAAAAAAAAGAGTGAGATTAACAAGATGATGATAATAACCAACATCAAATAGTGCTTTGTGAATTTTTATTTTTAAGCATTTTAACTACATTATATTTTTTATTCTTTACAATCACCTTATGAGAAGTCTTTTATCCCCATTTTATAGAATGATAAAGTGAGACTCAGAGAAATTAAGTTAACTTATCTTAGGCCGCATAGCTATTGGGTGGCAGATCTGGAATCCAGATTTTCTCCAGCTTCTGGTAATTGGGGCAATATACCTTTTGGCCTCTTTACCTGGCACTAATGTGTGTGATCTCCCCATGCTTGATATAAATGCATCTATGATGTAAGTATTTGGACTTTTTTGTTCTTGTACATATGCTGTATGCTGTATGATTGAAAGTAGACCACAAGGTTCCTACTCTAACAAAAGCAAAGATCCCTTCTTAATGCTACCTTACTGTCTGTGTACTTCCTTCTGAACTTAGAACTCCATTTTTCATTGAGTTCTTCAATAACAGAAAGGCTTTAAAAAGAAATGTCAAAACTAGAGATGGGGTGAGATGAAAGAGCAGAGAGCTATAATTTAATGAATTGCATCATTATCACCAACTGAGTCACCAACTGAATTGAATTAAACTTCTTCCCATCTGAGCTGGCAAAGACATTTTAAAGAGAGAAGAAACTTGAGAACTGAGATTCTTAGCTTTCTGGTAGAAAAATCTGAAGATTCAGATAAAATGTGCTAAACACAAATAAGAACATATTATCACAGTTTACTAACTTTAAAGCAGGGGATTTTAAACATTAAGATTAAAAGAGTGGAAAAGAAGGATAAAATAATACCAGCATTCTACATTGGGTAACCTTTTTCCGAAATGTGTTTTTCTTTTTCACAAATGTATCTCATTTAAGAAGTTTCCTATGCTTTTGCATCAGATCTATGAGACATGACTGTATGCTGACCAGACATTCTGATCATCTGTCATTCCTCTGAATCCCTGTTTCCAGAGCCTGACATTTTTTCATTCTGACTTGAATGTTTGCTTCTAGAAAAGAACGAGAAAGAGAATCTAAAAAAAGTATTTGAGTACCTAGTACAGAACATTTTATGTTTACCAGTGTAGAGCTCTCTGTTGGTTTGAGGAAGCTATTTAAATATTGGTCTCTCCTAAAATTTCTTCCATGAAATAGACAAAGAAAATCTCTATACCCAAAGCAGAATTTGCTTTCCATTTCTGTGAGTTGTTAGATACTTTTGCATCTTATAATTTTGCTTGCTACAGGCATATAAGATTATAAAAATTTATTCCAAGACAACTAATTAAAATTCAGTTTTATTTTTAAAATGGCAATTGTAATCTTTTATTCAGTTGTTGAATTTATTTTCTCATTATACAAATATTTATTTTATATCTACTAAGTGCCAGAAACTGTCCTAGACACCCTGAATATAGCAGAGAACCAAACAATAAAAGCTCCAAGAAATTTCTATTCTAGTGGGAGGAGGAAAAATAAGTAAACTGTCTATGGGGAATGCTAGTAAGCACTGGGAAAGAAAATAACGCAATATGAGAACAAAAAGTGACGAAGAGTACTTTTGTATTTGGATAGCAGATCTGTGACAAAGTGACTTTTAAGCAGCAGAGACTTCAAGGTAGTGGAACTGTGAGCCATGAGAATATCTGGAGGGATATCCAAGCAAGAAAAGTCCCAAGGAATGGGGAGTTTCACAAGGAGGCCATGTAACAGCGCATAAGGAGGGGCAGTGGTAGGAGATGAGAGCAGAGAGGAAGCAGGAGTCTCAATTAGGAAGGGCTCTGTGGGCTCTGATGAAGACATTGGATTTTCCTCCACATGAGATGGAAGCTGTTGAAGGAATGACATGATCTAACTTAGATCTGAGGAGGTGTTTCCTGCTGTTGTGTGGAAGTTAGCCCATAAGAGGGCTAAGTTGACCAGATGGACTGATACTATAAAAATACAGGCCAGAAATGAAGATGGGTTGGATTAGAGCAGGTGATGTGTTGAAGAGTGTTACAATCCAAATGTACAATAATCTATAGTTTTTGTATCAGTTCTGTTCCTGATATAGTATTTCAAGTGTTCAGATAGTTAGGGAGAAAACCAAGCCTTAGTGGTGCCAAGAAAATGTTTGAAGAAAGAAATGATAAGCTATACCAAATGCTGTCTATAGTTTCATGTTAAGAGTTGGCCATTGGATTTAGCAATATGGAGGGCATAGGTGACAGTAACTGGGAATACTGGGAATGAAAAAATGGGGTACTGGGAGTGAAAAACATTGGAGAAGCCTCAAGAAGAAACAGTAAGAGAGGACACTGAGATAGAGGGTGTAATCCAGTGTTTCTCAATCTTTTTTTCTGTTTATTTTTTTCACCTCCCTAAGGAGCTTTTCAAGACGTTTTCCCCCTAATTGTCCTCCACCCACTCCAATGAAGTTATAATAGTATAGATATATTTTCTATTTACTACATATTATATGTATATATATATATATATATATATACACACATATATGCTTTATATATAAAAAGAATAAGAACTTTTTGCCCTGCAAGAGTCAGTTTTCACCCTTTGAGGGTGATATTACTCCTACTGAGAATGTCATGGTTTAGACATCCTTTAGAGGAGTTTCCCTGTGAAGGGAAACAAAGAGTTGGGCTAGTAGCTAGAGAAGGAGTTTGGATCATGTTTTTATTGTTTTGTATTTCTAAGATGGAGTATGTTATAACATGTTTGTGTGCTGACAGAAAGAATGTAGTAGAAAGGGGGACACTGATGTTGTAGAACCAGATTGGGCAATTACAGGAGTCATGGTCTTGAGCAGGAGCTAGAGGATGGGGCCTTAGGTGGGAGCCAGACAGTTCTCCCAATATAACAGGAGGGAAGGCAGAGCATATGAGCACAAGTGGAGCTGGGATGCTATCTTTGGACATGAGAGCCTGTGGAAGTCCTTTTCCGATTGATTTGTTTTCTCAGTGAAACAAGAAACAAGATCATCAGCTGAGATTGAAGAGGGACAAGAGGATTTGAAGGTTTAAAGGGAGAAGAGAGATATAACATAGTCATATGGGGAGTGAACTGAGTAGAATGAAGTAGGGTAGCTCCTAACACCCACCGCCCACTTGAAATTAGGGATTATATGAGACCAGTCAAATTTTCTTCCCTCCAGCACTTGATCTTCTCGAAGCACGTTAGGTATTTTAAGTATTTGAGTCAATGAGTAAATGACTAAAGTGAGTTAATACTGAGCTCATGCCGCATGCTACCTAAGATTTTTTAGATTTACTTTTGACATGTTTTTAATTGGAATGCTTTATACTTGATTTTGTTAAAACTAAGGACTTTAGATGAGAACATAAAACTGTACATCCTAGTTCAACTTTTCTGATCAAAGTGACTAAAATCAACAAGGGTTTTTAGTGCCTTTGTTTTAGTTGATGATGTAGCTGAATATGGAAAGAGCATGTAAAAATAAACTATTATAAAATATTCTTTTCATTAAAAAGGAAACAAGAAGTAAATGGTAGCTTCTTTGGGGATGTGGTAGACATTCTCTAGAAATTTCTGAAATTCTGAACTATGCTTAGTCATTCATTCACCCATTTACTCATTTAAGAAGCATTTTCTCAGTATCTTCTCTCTTAGCAGTCACAGGAAGAACGAAACTGAATATAACATGATTCCTACCTTGAAGTACATTACAGATATCTGATATTACACTACTTTTAGAAGTGGTATACATAAATTACTTTCGAGTATATAAGGATATTCTCGAACTAATGTCTTTAGGGACTCAGTTCCTACATGGTACCACATAGAATTAGCACTGATAAAGAGAGAATGTCATGAAATTTGTAAAATTTAAAATTCAAGCATGTCAGTAAATTCAATACATTATATATAAAATCTGTTTAACAGAGAACAGTGTGCTCACAAAGACTGCTTTGTCATCACTATGATTGTGTGCTTCATAGGATCTTAATTAGAAATTACTAATTCTTAAAGAATTACTAATTCTCACGATTGTTATACTTCCCTTTTTCAAGACCAGTTGGTGCTTTTGAAGAGTTAAAAGCTTTGTTAAGTCTAATCTATGCTTCCATTCTTCTGTTGAGGCCAAGCCTTTGCTCACAGACTGCAGGACACACAGATGAACAGCGTGTGGCAGTGTTTAAATGCTGTTCTGCAAGCCGGTGCCACAGACGTAGGACAATTTAGAACTCTTCTCTGCAGTGATTGCACACGCATCTCGGGATTATATTTTTCTTTTATATTGCTTTGTGTCATGCTTTGTTTGCCAAACAGAATATAGAAAATGAATAGGCAGTTTTCTCGCACAATTCTTAGTAGCTAAATTGTCAGAATGAACTCCTTTGCTTAAGAAAAGCATAAACACAATTTAGTCATTGGATGTGGCTGTATGTAGGTTGTTGCTGTGGGGAATTTTGGTTTGGCCAAAGTGATATTTTCTTTGAAAATTCTGAGGGACCAAGGTTCTCTTTGTTTTCTTAATACTGCCACTCCACCCTGCCCCCCACTGGAAAAAAAAAGAGCAAGCTATCTAATTACTGAGGTTTCACTTGTATAAATGCTGTTGCATGTATCTAACATAATTGTGAATTTATTTTGCCATGACTTTAAATTATAGATATTATTTGAATAAAAGAGAACTAAGCTTTTGATTCATTTTTAAAACTTTCATACAGGATTTTCTTTTAGGTAGATTTTTTTTTTTCGTATACAATGGAGTGAATTTTAAGCCATCCTAAATACAGATGTGTGTGTATGTGTGTGTGTCCTCCTCATTGTCCTTCATATTTTAAGGTAGTACTACTCGTAGTGATTGATATTTCTGTATAATAGTATAATGAGGGAGAGCTCAATGAACACAGTAGTCATTATCAGACAGTGGATATATAAAGATGTTTTTAGTTTGTGACTGTTGTCCTTATGCATGAATGTTCTTACTCCTCTACCTTTTACATTTACTGTCATCACAAAGACTTGACTTTGAGAGAATGCAATTTCTGATTGCCCCCTTTGCCAATTGCTTTCCAATTAATTATCATGCACATACATCTAATGAGCACTCACTGCATTCTAGGAATTGTCCTAGATTCCGAGTTCACCTAGGTTAATGAGCTCTAGCCCCAGTTCTTAAGGAGCCCATAGTGGGAAGATTCGTCTGTTGTATTTCTCTTCTAGTTGCTTCTGAATCTGTTGTTTTGTATATAGTTAGGCTTAAGAGCAAGTTCTGGTCATTTCTTCTGCCCTTCTTCCTAGTCCTGGCTCTGCTGCTTATTATCTATCTGTGTGTCCTTGGGCCCGTTACCTAACTTCTTGGAATCCCTGATTCCTCTTCTGTACAACTGAGGTGGTAATTCCAACCTCACAGGGCATGTGGAGAGATTAAATAAGACAATATATTAAAGCACCTAATGAATTGCTGGCACACGATCGGTGGTTGGAAGCTGCTGCTGCTGCTTTTTAACTTGTGTTTGTCACATGTCTGGCCCTTATTGCTAAGGTTTGGTTCCCTTTCATTCCCTTGGTGCTTTCCATTCTTCAAACACATGGCCAGTTGGAAATTTGGAACTAGAATAAATAGCAATAACTCCAATTTATGAGCATCTTTTTATATGCTAGATATTTTTACATGACTTGTCAATAATCCTTAAAATAACCCAATATTGATGTTATCCCTACTATGTAGGGGAAGACCAGGGAGATAAAAATTACTTTCTAAAGCTATGAAACTACCTGCTAGAAGAATGGAAATACTGACTTCTATCATTTTTTTTTTATTACCACACATTCTTTCCAGGATCCCTTCTAATTCTAAATGCTTTAATTTTTTTTTTTGAAAAATGAGTGTGCATTATGGTCACAGGCAGTAGAAGTTTCCATTTGAGCACAACCTCAAACACTCAAAATCTGGATGCCTGATAATGTCAATGAGCTAAGATATAAAGAGCTGAATTTTTATAAATATGTGTGACTGATGGTCCACAGACAGACAAAAGTTCCCCAGGTAGTTCTAGGATCTTGCTGTCTGCATCAGTTGATTTTTCTATATCATCTGAAAGTAGAATTTTTTTTAAGGGAGGTAGTGGTGAAAATGCTTTCCTTTAGGCTTTTGGAAATAGTTTTACAATTTTGATAAAAGTTTATCACTTTTGTTTTTAATGAAAGATTTGTTTTCACATTTTGACTTTATTCTTTAACCATAAGTGGTAAACACTGATAATCTGTTCTTGCTTTGGTAGAGTAGTTCTGTGTCTTTATTTAGTACTTGGTGGTCCCTGGCAGCCTGAGGACATGAGGCATAAAGAGATGATACAGTTAAGGAGATGGACAGCTGACCTGTGTGGCTGCTCAGTTGCTGAGCTGTTACTTTCTCAGTTCAAAGTAGCAAGAGTTCTTGCTTTGAGAAAGAGGAACTTGGGGTATGTATTTTCCATGGAGAAACTGAACATACTGTTAAATTGAATTGGAACAATTCTATGTAGAATTCTCAATATCAGCTTCTAAATGGTTACTTTGGACAAATGCAATCTATCTGGACTTCATTTTCCTCCTCTATAAAATGAGACCATTGAATCTAGAACACCAAGGTCCCTTCCCAGTCTAAAATCTAATCTAAAATGATTCTGTAAAAAGGCAGGTATGAATGTGTAATTGCTATTTGAAATGTGAGTTATTTGAATATGAGTTCATACAATACAGATGTCAGAAAATGTGTTTAAGGAAATGTTAATGTGGGTGAGTGAGAGAGAAATATTTCATTGTTGTTTACAAACACCTTGGTTAACAAGCTTGCACCTTTCCTGAACACATTAGATTTTTGGGGGAGGAAAGAAGAAGACTCATATTTAAACGAAGATTCAGGTTTTTTTTTTTTTTAGGTAACAGTTTATTTGTCTTTCTTGCCTGTTAAACTTGAGTTTTTTGAGTCCTCCTTTATCTCTGCCACCTTACACTGCCCCCAGTGATATTTCTTGAATGAGTGAATTAATTGAATGACAAAATCCCCAGTGTACTTAATTACACACTGAGCAACTGCAAGAAGGTAAGACTTCTTCATTTGCATTAGCTTCATCTATTTCATCACCTACTGTATACCTACATTATGTTGAAGAGAAAAAAAAAATCAGTTATCGAAAAAAAAATCACTTATCCTGTGCCTTCACTGAACTTTCATTAAAGAAAAGCAAACTACTATATTTTTGATGGCTAGCTGAATGATTTTTTGAAGTTTTACAAACAAATAATTTCTATAAAGCAGTTGTATTTGCACAATAAAACCACTGAATGAAATATAGCGGAAATTTGGGTAGGGCTTTTCTCCTACTTGCAAAAAGGTATATCTAAAGCAACAACAAAATATAGCAACAACCACAAATAAAACAAATTTGGGAATTGTGTATGTGGATACGTGGGGTGGGTAGGGGTGGGTGTGAGTGTGGATATTATAAAGAGGAATGGAATTTAAAGACATTGCTTTTTATATATATTTTGATGCAACTCATGAGTTCAGTACCCACTCTAACAATAGTAAGTTTCAGTATTAGTTGTTTTAAATGTGATACTGTTTTATTCATGAAGAAGTTTACAAAATGGATTTCAATGTGTGAATATACAAAAAAAAAAAAAACCTCTTCTTTTTCTGGGCCTCAATCTCCTTAATTTATGACATGATAGGATTAGAATAAATGATGTCTGAGGTTCTTTCAGCACCAAACCATTCACTGGTTTCATAAATCATTTGATCAGTTGATTGTGATACTGGCTTTCCAGCTTGACTCTAGAGTGGTATTTTCTACTTCTTTAAATTCATTTCTTCTACACTCCTTTTTTTACTCCCTTCTGCTTATCTC
The DNA here is from genome assembly GCF_048564905.1 of Vicugna pacos. Lineage (NCBI taxonomy): Eukaryota > Metazoa > Chordata > Mammalia > Artiodactyla > Camelidae > Vicugna > Vicugna pacos. The sequence continues at coordinate 67,661,292 of NC_132997.1, read as the reverse complement.
TTGTAAGCAAATTTTGTTTTTAGTCCCCCGTTTTGTAGTTTGTATCATGAAAAAATTTAATAAACAATGCGGGAATTTTTCAAATATATTTTTACATGATGGGCAATATTTTTATTTATATATATATATGGGACTAGGTTTTAGGAGATGAGGTAGTATAGGGCCACAGCCATATGACAAAAGCTCTAGCTTGTTCCTGTGGCCCCATATGTATGGAACAGTCACTAGGATTTTTCACGTGAAATATGATCTACTGTGGTCTAATTAGTAGTGCTACCAGTGTCACTCTCTTACATGTGAAATTAGGATTATGCCATAAATTCATGTGTCCACCCTCCTTAGTCATGATTCTGAATAAGCATATCTTAATGCATGATTGATACTATTGTCTTATGATACTTTCTTGACAGCCGGGAGCACGACTTCCTGAATTCTGAGGTCTTGCAGAATGCTAGATACTACCTGCATGTTAGATGAATGCTTCTATAATTTCCTGGTCTTTGAATGGGTGGGTTTTTCTTATAAATATGTGGGGATATATTTGTAGTGATAAAAAAATGTAATACAACCAATTATCTCATGAGGTACACCGAAGTAATTTTTAAAAATTTACATAATTTATCTTTTAAATCAGTTAATTGTAGGACTTGTTCTAGTGATGCTACCTCCTCGGATATTTTGATCGGGAATGCGTCTTTCACAATTGTAGTTTTGCCTACTATTATATTATCTTATGAGGTCTTCACCCTTTGATATTGCAACACAGCCCCTCAGAGTCTTGACTGATGACTAAGTACAGTGGAGTTTTCTAAGCCAGGGAAAACTGGTTTCTGGTCATAAATAAAATATGGTTGGAAAGTAAAAAAGAGAACTTTCTTAAATGTCTCAAAAACTGGAATGGAGATTGTGCCAAGAAATTCCAGAAATGTTTTAAGAGGATGCTGGGATTAGGGAGTGTATTGATAAATATACTTTGGAGTTTGGAGACATTTCTCTGGAGGCTATATTTTTATTTCCACAGTGTTTTTCACAGTAGCTTGCTCATAAATTTTTTTTAAAACTTCTAATGAAATTCACTGCATAAATTATTAGGGGGAGGAGAAAACTGACATGATATTGAACATTTATTACATGTCTACAACTTGAGCACCCATACTATATGTCATATATTTAAATATAATTTCTGCCCTTAAAACCAGCACAGTAAAGGAGAATCACAAAACAATCCAAGTGCAAAAAGAAACAAATGTCTACAATTGTGTTCATTTATCAGGCCTCAGAAATTTCTCTCCCTCACCAGCCACTCTTCTGTATTTAAGAATAAGGATATTGTGAGGCAACGTGATCTGTTTGAAGAGATTTGGGGATACGTTAAAATTAAAGTATTTAAGTAAGAGAAGGAACCTTATTCTCTGATTCAGCTTTTCTGTTAAATTTTTAGTCATATTCAGTACTGAAAATGTTAGTTTCTCAGGCTACTACTAAACAGTTTGATGCTTATTTGGAATTTGCACTAAAATCTCAGTCATTGCTGGTAAAACTGGTGTCCTACATAAGTAACTCTCAAAGGATTCCATAGCTTCCATATGAACAAACATTCTAAACTATTACAACAGTTCCTCTTATCGGCAACCCTGAAAAAAGATATAAATATATTTAATAATTAATGATAATATAGTAATTTTGATAATTTTGTGCTTTTGAAATGATAGTGTTTCAAAAATAGTAAGTAACTTAGTTCTTACAGCAACATGAAGAGGTAGGTACAGTTATTACTCCAAAGTTAAAGATGAAGAAATTGAGAGTTAAGTAACTTGCCCAAGGTGACAAAGTTAATGAGTGAGCTGGGCAGGCAGGCTTATTAATGAGTTAATGAGTTAATGAATTAGTTAATGAATGAATTAATTATTGTGTTTACTTATAAATACACATTTATAATTAATTATATTATTTGTGTTTACTAATAATATAATTATAATTATATTATTATTTATAATTAATTAATGAGTTAATGAGTGACCCCAGGAAGGCTGAATCCAGGGGCCTGGCCTTAATCATTGCACCACACTGCTTCCCACTATTTATCCTGTTTCTCATACTAAGCAAATGAACTAGAGTTTGCAATTATAGTAGAACCATAATAGAAGGACAAGATGGACAATCTTTCACTTTCTGTATTTTAATATCCATTGTAGTAGGCAAAATAATGGCCCCTCAAAGATGTCCACTTTCTAATACCTGGAACCTATGAATGTATTACCTTATATGGAAAAAGGGACTTTGCATATATGATTAAGTTAAGGATCTTGAGATGGGAAGATTATTCTGGATTTTCTGGTGGGCCCAATGTAGATCTCAAAGGTCCTTATAAGCAAAAGCTGGAAGGAAGATTATTTATAGTCTAACCAATAAATGGAAAAGTCAAAATGGCTTTGAAGTTTCAAAATGCTGATATTTTAGAAATATATTTACTTTAACTGAGATAAAATCTACTTTATCTGCAATTAGTTTGAATTAGTATGTTGCAAGAATGTGCCTGTTAGTAAATTTTGTAAAACCCTACTAATCATTTGAAGAGAAATGTTTTTCAAATTCATAAAGTTCAGGATAGCATACCAATACTAGCATGCACATGCTGGGACAGGCAGATAGAAGCACTTTCGTATCTATTTCCTCTTTGATACTGCACAGACTTGGATCGATCAGTGTTATCATAAATAAATGTAAGAAGAGGGAAAACAATTTAAAAGTAAACAGAAGAAGGAAGTCGTGAACTAAGGACATGATATCTCTGATGATTATCTCAAGGGGTTGTTATCCTCTGTAGGACCATCGCTTCAGAATAATGAAATGAAAAAACTCACACTCACTTCTCCTCAACCTTTCATTCCCAACACACTAATGCACAGAGACACATCCCATAAATTTAGTTCAATAAGTATTTATTGGATATCTGTTGTTGGTCCACCATAATCCTTCCATGATTCTTTTCTAATCATTTACATGGTATAGTCTGTTGCCTAACCATTGTTTGGGTTTCTTGGTAAGAAATAAGTTTAGGATTTGAAAGTTCTTGTTGTTTATAAAATAATATGGTTGAATTTTCTAACACTTATTATCCTGAAATTTTATTTAGCCTGCTCAATAATAAGTTCATGACTAGTTAAGAAGGATTTTAACATTCCTTGTCTGGATAATTTCTTGTTTAATCATTGTTGTCATATGACATGTTTTCTGAATCATGGATGGATTAGATTAAAAATTTCTATTTATCCCTAACATGAAGCCAATAATCAAATATTTTTAACCACAATCATTATCAGGAGTTTCTTTGGCAGTAGAGTTCATTGACTTATTCATTGTTTCTTATGTGAAAGTAAGAAACAGTGTCTATTTGCAGTAAGCACAAAGGGCAATGATTCTCAACCTAAATCAATGAACTCTGTCTTTAACTGTTCAGAGTTTTTAAAAGTCATCATTCTTTATTTTAGAATTCTATACTTTTCATTTCTGGTTCAAGTTGGTGAAAAAATCGGCAAAGCATTTTTTTAAAATAATAATTTAAAATGTTCTGAATAAGCAACAGTGTCAAAATACTCCTTAGCATTTACAAATGACTTCACAATATGGCAGATATAAAAAGTGAATATAGAATTTTATCGGTTAATATGAATATGCCATAAACAGTCAAATATACTTATGATACTCGAAGAATTATGTAGTTGGATTTTAGTTTTCATTGTTTATGTGAAAGTAATTGCAGAACTTTCCTACCATTAAAATATGTAAATACTGAATATATTCTATGTTCTTTATGATTACTTCTCAATGTCATAGTACTTATGATATAATTTTTTCTCAATACCACCCCCAAGTTTAGGACACTTCATTTCACACAACCATACACATAATTTTTAATTTAATAATTATTTATTGAATGACTGACTAGGTGATTCCAATTTTTGAAATACCTCAAAATGATCATCTTAGCTAATTATTATCATTCATTAGTGCTACTGATAAATATTTTTTTTAGAATTTCCAGTTGATCAAAGTACATACATTTGGATACTTTTTCCTGAAACAGCAAGTCTCACATTGTTTCTAATTAGATTTAGATCTAGATAGATATATCATGGCAGAAACTGATGAAAAAAAATGATGTCTCGTGACAAAATGAAATTCCTGAGAACTAAACTGTCAGCCTTTGAACAACATAGCAGTATAATGCTGAACTGTGCTGCTAAATTTATGTTGTTGCCTCTGTGTTGTTACTTTTCCCTTTTTTAAAAGAAGTCTGTGTCTGTTTATTTAAGTTTTTGGTCAGTATTCTAGAAAAGTGAAGGTAAAAAGTTTAAGATAAGATACAGGACACATCTTAGTAGTTCACTACATTGAAAATGAGATTATGTTGTGAGATGCCTGAGAAGCAGTGAGTTCAGAAGCACAGCAGTAACTAAGAAGTGGGTTTCTACAGTAAGATGGTACTGCAGCAAAAGGACCTTATCAGACAAGCTGCTAATGCTAGAGACCCCAAAAAGCAAAGGTATCCAGGATAGCACACCTTGGAGTGTTACTGTATCTATCAAATAGCTGCCAGATGAGGATTATTCCAGGGCTGCATGGGTCCTCAGATTGGAATGTTTTCTGCATTCTACACTGAACGTCACAAACAGCATACTGTCTTTCGGATTTTTATTTAAAAAAAAAAAACTCAAAACAAAACTCTGTCTTCTATATAAGAGCATCCTTTCCATAGTGATATTTCCCATCTAAATCATGAAAAAAGACTGAAAGTCAATGTTCATCTAAATACACTTAAGGAATTGAAGCCTTGTCTCCTAGAGTGGTGTATGCCATTCAGGCACCCATAGTTGTTTGTTATTTCAAAATTAAGCAAAGCAGAGCATCCATTCTTCTCAGCATTGCTAAGCTATATGACAGACTTGACATTTTAAGTTGAAGTCATTTTTGGATTGTCAGAATGCAGAAGAACCCTGGAAAAGATTCTTGTAAGTCAATACTTTTAGTTTGATAGCCAAATAATTAGACAAACCTTGCCTGTTTTTTTCCTGCCCCAGATTTCACCAGACTTTTATCCAGAGTATTCTGAGGGTAGCAGGAGTAAATGGGGAAAGGCAGAAGAACAGGGTTAAGCAAAGGAGAAGACTGGCAAATTGCAGTCCTTCAAACTTGTAGAAATTGGAGGTAAGAGGTAGAAAGAAATGAGGGTGAATGCCCCAGAGTGCATTTGTCTCTGTCAAGATATTTGCCCTTCCTTATTCCATTGGGTACTTTCAAATGAAGCGAATGGAAGAATATAGAGAAATTCCATCTCTTTAAATAAAAAAGAGAAAGAAGAAACAGGAAATAGCTAACACTTAAGTAGTGGTTACTATCGACTGGGTACTCTTCAAAGTGTTTTAAATATATTAATTAATTTAATTATAGCATCAATCCTAACATAACATAGTTTTCCCTATTTATATGATGAAATTGAAGTACGGGAGAGTTAAGTAGCTTGCCCAAGATCACAGAGCTTGTCAGTGACTGAGTCTGAGCAAGGATTCCCACCAGGCTGTCTGGCTACAGACTACATTGTACTGCTGTGCCTCGAATTTTTCAGACTTGACAGAAAATAGATATTTTGAATAGAATGTTGTCTCTATATCACATTATTAATATCCCATAACTGTCCAGTTAGAAGCAAATCTCTTATGATGTCTCAGACAAAGCAAATAATATATATTTTTTGAGGATTCAAATCCTTTTTGGTTATTTGGATTTCATACAATCATTGGCCACTAAGACCTATTTTAGGAACTGGCTCTCACGTATTCTGGCTTGTAGGAACCCAATGATTAGGATGTTTTCTGTTGTCATTTTAATCCATTCAAAATCTTTGCATTTGACATGTTTTGCATTAATTTGCAAATAGTTTATAAGTTGTATAAAGTATTTTTGTGTGTATTTAGTACCTTTTAATGGAATATTTCTGTTAAATAAATCTCTTTGTGTATTTCAGGTTTGCTTTCCCAGAGACATTTTATCTAAATTTCTTTATCCTCTATGTGTTTTTCTCAACCAGATATAACTTTTTAAAAGTATAATTTGATTTGTCCTAGGCAACCACTAGATGACCCATTAGTCCATCTAAATTTTGAAACATATAAGGAGAAAGTATGAAGTGGCATTTAAGAAATTTCAGAAGAAGATGGGTAACTCCTAGATAACCAATTTTAGAAGATTGAAAGAAAAAATGAAGTCAGTTTCTCCCCATGTAGGTTTTTCTTTTTTGTTGTTTTTTGTCTTTGGGTTTTTTTTTCCTGACAGTTATCAGTGTCTGAACTTTCCACTTTACAAGTGAGAAGAGAGAGACCTTAGGCAAGACCTAGGGTGACAATACTAGGAGCTGAGGTGAGAATGTGGAGTCGTGGGGGTTGGGGGAAAACTGGCAGCCACATCAGTTCATCAAATATCATGAGAAATTAGGCTGGAAATATTAAGCTAAAGGACTATATAACCGAGGCTTGAGAACACAGGGAAAGGGCAGAGAGCTGGGACTGTAGAGGTTGGGGTCAATTTAAATAAGCCCACTTCTTTTAAAAGTACAGTTTAAAAGGACTCCTTATGGAATTGTCTGTGTCTGAACTAGGTATTGCCTCAATTTGGGGGTAACTTTATCTGCATCATTGTGTATTAGGAATAGAATGGTTTTATATCAGTCAGGGGAGATGTTCTTTCAAGTCCAATGAGAGCTCAGAGCATTTTTTATTATATTTTGTGATTACAGTTGGGGATGATGCTTATCTTATTTCTTGTAAAACTCAGAGGGAAGCCTTCCAAGGGCTTTACAGCTCTTGGGTCCCTTCGTAATCAAATGTGCTTCTTCAGCAGTAATTTTAGCATCTATTATTATGCTTGAGCCTTTGGCAGCCCAGCAGCCTCACAGCTTTGACATCACTTGTGGTTTGCAGACCATCACGCTGTGCTTCCTAGTGCTCCTGATAATACTTTCTAAATGCATAGCTGATTTATACTGCCTGGAACTGTCCCATCTCTTCCTAGCAATTGAATTTGGCAAATTAATCATTTAACCTTTTCTGCCCCATGCCCAGGCCTCACTGTGAGGTCACTGGTGGCACACCAAGTAAGGCTTCACATTGGCGGAAGAAAGTTTGTGCTGGAATGGTGAATGCCACCCTCTCTAGGAGATGTACATACTGTGTTTTCAAATGAAGAAACAAAAGCAAATAGGAGCAAACTTTTCTAAGTGCACTTAATGAGTCCTCAACAGAACCAAGAAGGGCGATTCATGCTTCTCATTCCAAGTCACACGCTTGGCTCCTTGGGCTTCCTTCTGTTCTCACCAGAATTCCTGCGCCTGCAGGACAGAATGAATAATCACGCTCGAATTTAGTCTCATATTTAAGTTCCAGAGCTGGTTCCAAGATGCTAGGTTTGAGGACAGAGAGGGGGATCTCTAAAGGGGACCATTAATCTGATGTGCTAACTCCCCATTCACTGTAACCTTGAATTTTTGTATCACAGAGTTTCATCTTTAATCAAGGCTTGTACTTAAGCAGAAACTCAGTGGAAAGAGACTCTGATGGTCAGATGACTGGTCCTCCAACACAATGCAAAGGAATCTGCTCCCAATTTAGTCCCCCTACCCCCAGAAATGTCTCATTATGTCCTTGGAGCGAGCTGTGGAGGGTTCCATTTAATACTGCCATCCCTTCTGCCCCCTCATCCCCAACACCTTCACCAGATAGACACTTCAGCCACTGAGACTTCCTTCTCTGTAACGAATCCTCAAATAAATATCAAAAGGCAGAAAGTTCTTGGTAGTACCCTATGCCGACTTGGAGCAGCACAATAGGGATATTCCTCTTTGTCTCAGGGATCAACTTGACTCACACCCAGATCTGACCAGAATTTAGAAATATAAATTGTAGGCCCAAAGAAAGAATTGTTGTTAGAGTCAATTGTCTTCCCAAACTAAAAGAGGTTAGAGTTATTTTCTTTTACAAACATAATATTCCCGCCCTGATTTCCTGATTTCTGGTGCGCTATAGTACAGTGTGTTCTCAAGACTAATTCTTGGAACACTCTAGAAAGGTTCATGTGCTTCTTATTTTGTTGCTACTTGTTGAAGTCCAAAGGGGTTGAATGTGTCAGACACAGCGGGTCATTTGTATGACATACTACATATTAATAAAAAAGGATATGTGGGAATTCAAGGATATGTTTCATCCTGTTTCAGCATTTAATTTCAGATTATGGCCAAGTATCTGTTTTCATTGAGAAAAGTCCAAATTCGCCAAAATCAACATGAAGCAAATGAATTGCCTTGTGATGAAAAAGAGTTAAGACACATGTACACAGACATGTTGTTCCTTTCAATTGTTATCAAAATAGCTTTTTTTTTTTACAAAAAAGTATTAAACTTTCCATTGCAATATTTTAAACTTTTAGTTACAGAATTCAGTTTATGTACTGATTTATAGTCCATTCTGAAACAGCTCACAGAGTGTAAATATTTCCTGTCTATGTAATGGAAATTCTCCGACTACAGTTTTCAGTCAGCAGCCTTATTGTATGAGACAACTGGTAGAAGTTGGCATTTTTTATTGAAACCATATTCTAGAATTTTAACTTCAAGCTAGTTAAGAAATGCAGTAAGGCGGGAAGAGGGCAGTGGGGAGGGGCAATATGGAAGTAGGGGATTAAGAGGTACAAACTATTAGGTATAAAATAAACTACAAGAATACACTGTATAACATGGTCAATATAGCCAACATTTTATAATAACTTTAAATGGAGTATAACCTTTAAAAATTGTGAATTATCACATTGTGCACCTGTAACTTATATAACAATGTGTATCAATAAAAAGAAAGAAAAGAAATACAGTAAGGAGAGATGTACTGTGACCACACTATATCAGAATGTGATTCCTGATTATGGCAAGAGGGCAATCTGGGGTTTCTAAAACTCAGTTTCTGATTGAGGGTAGCAGATTTTCCTGCTTTCTAGCGAATTACCAAACACATTGCTTAATCTAGGTTTGACATATGAAGAAACTAAATGTGGCATGCCTGTAAGTCATGAGACTTGGTTTTTAAGTTATGTCTAACTTATTAAAAAATGTGTAGTATCTTTGGGAGAGTTCTTCTGGAAGTGCTTCTGGAATTACTTCTTCAATTCTCAAAATATTTTTTGAAACTTTTGAAAAGTTCTTTTAAATAAAGTTCTAGACAATTGTTTAAAAAATAAAACCAGAACAAAGTATTTTTCGAAACTACAGAAGAAGGGGTTTGGGAATTCGGAGCCACCCTGGAAAAATTTTTCGGATTCTGTTGCAGCCACACATTCTTTTAGATGCACACCTATTCTTTAGCCATGGCCTCAATAATTTTTGACTCTTCTAAAACTATTTTCTACTTTCAAAGGGAAAAGATTTGCTATCCTTGCAGATACTCAAAAGAATGAGCTGTGTTCTCTGGAAGCAATTCTGGAAGGGTCCTTTTCAAAATGTTTAGAATAGAATAATAGTAATAACTTTGGTATAACAGCATCACTTTTGAAACAACATGATTATCTGGATGTGTTAGTTCTTACATGTTTGTTGAAAAAATATAATACATTGTAGTCAAACATCCAATAGTGAGATAAACGATATCTTGTTAGAAAATTTTCACTTCCTTGAACCTGAATACAGTTGCTGTTCTAGTGGCCTCCATTATAGCTTAGGAAATGCTTGCTGTTGACTTTTGGAGGAATATGTGATCTTGTAATTTTTCAAGAGTCATGATAGCAAAAACTAGCATAGTTGTTCCACGGCATTTTTAAAAACTGCATCTTTTAGTAGTAAAAATGTGTTGTTAACAAAGTAAGATTCACAAAATAGAAAAAAATGTATTTTGAAAACAGATAATTATTTGAAATACTTTTTATCTTAAAATAAATTTTATGTATGAAATTATATTGACATTCTGGTGAAGGCAGTATCTAATTTAGCTCATCTTTGTTAGTTTGTGGCTTTTAAAGTGATAACACTGTATTGTCCATAAATGGTGGTTATAAATCTATTGAACATGAATATTGAAAAATTAGATTATGAAAAACATTTGATAACAATAGCTTGAGTAAATATTGAAAGGTAAATACAGATTTACTTTTGTAAATCTTTATTTTGAGTGATTTAACTTTGAGGTATGTTGCATTCACTGCAAAGTTATGAATCTGAAATTAGATTCAAGTGAGTATTAGATGTGTTCATGTTGAAAAGCAAGTTAGATATTTACAGAGATTAATTCATTCTTCACATCGTTCTTGAAGAACTGCAGTGGTTCCAGATGTTGCGCTAGACACTGAGGATAATGTGGTGGAAAAACAGGTAGCATCCCTGATATATGAGCTTATACTCTAGTGACTGTGGGGCTCTAGAGAGAAGAGACCAAACTAGAAACTTTTGTGGTGACTCTGTATTGCATGGAAAAACGCTCATTCCAAATCTCTGGGTCCATTCTGTTCTTTATTTTGAAGGGTTATGAATTCAGACTCATGGTCTCTAAATAGCTCTCAGATTAGAATTTGTGCTATGATTTTCTGAATTCTTCTTTGTCATCTTAATTGATATTGTCCTACCTCCCAGATTCATAGTATTTTCAGTAGGTATTATGTGAATACTGTATGTGAGAGCATTTTGTAAATTGTAGAATTTTTTAACTCTAAGGTAGTTATTACTCAACGAGAATGCTTTTGTGCTATAGCTACACAAATTTCAGTATAGACTCACACAGATGCAGATAGTAAGAAAAAAGCTAATCTGAAGGTCTTTTTTCCTTCTCTCTTAAAAACTAGAGGTATTTTTTTTGCCTGACTTAGCTAGTTAATTTTTCAACTGTCTACCTCACTCAGTCTTTGTAGAAACAATTTCTAAATCTCTTGAAACTGTATTTATGTTCACTATGGTTTAGAGCTTACATTTTCTGGCGGGCACAGTATGTGTCACCCCATTAAAGAGAGACTCTCAATGTTGTTTATGGAAGTAGAGAACAAAATGAAGTCATAAATCTAGAAGACACCCTATTTGGCCACTGCCAGTAATTCCAAATAATTTAAAAGGGCCAGTTAATTTTTTTCTTAAATATTTTTTAAGTAAAGAGATGCTACAATTTCCCTAAGTAACCTAAGTCAGCAGTCACATACATTTTCTCACATAGGACCCCATCACGTGGAAAGCTGAAACAAAGTAAATGACAGAATAATGTCTAAAACTATCTCCTAAATCTTTCTCAATTTTTCTCTTGTTTTGCTTTTATTTTAAATGTCTGAACCCATAGTTAAGCCCTCTTAAGAATAAACTGCAGCTGAACATGCTCAAAACTTATTTATAAAAAGGAAAAAAAATCAGATTTTGCTAGCATTGTTTTTCACTAGAAATGAATAAATATTTTATTATTTCTTTCAAGTTCTGCTTCCTTTAGACTTTTCTGGAAGCATCTCTAAAAACAGGCATTGCAAGAGATTTTGAGGAGAGATAAATGGTGATCAAATACAACCATGGCAGAAATCTCTTTTCTAAGGGTTAATGAGGTTACATTGTTCCTTATATTTTTTGAAGTCTTGAAATACTTGTGGATTTTTATTCTGACGACAAAGTGCAGCTGTTTCTAGTCAACTCTTTTAAATAAAGATCTTTCTTAAAATCCATTTCAAAATCAGCAAACTTCTGGGCCCAGAGTCAATTTTGCCCTATGTGCATGCCAGATACTTTCATTAATTGTCAGAGTCACAGGTTAATCTCCAACGATAATTTGTTTTCTAGACAGAATCACGTTAGTAACTAAAGGCACTATCTGGCTCTCTGTATCTGAGGCTTGTTGTGAGTTCATATATAAATTCTCTGTTTCCATGCAGTTGTGCTACATGAACTGAGTCTTGAGCATCAATTACATCTTTGCACTGCTGAAACTCTCAAATGACTCAACTAGTATATTCTTCTTTTCTCCCTCCAATGTTTCCTGGGGATCCTAGCTTTGGGACGAGTTTACCTATAAAATTGCCATCAAGACCATCTATTTCCTGCCTTAAAAAAAAAAAACTTTTCATTGAAATAAAATATACATTTTGAAAAGTGCATGTATTTTAAGTATTCATCTTGATGAATTTACAAATGGAACATATATTCATATAACCAGCACTCCTATCAAGAAAATAGAGCACATTAGCACTCTTAGAAGCCTTCCTTGAATTCCCTTCCAGTCACTAACTCTTCCTTCTTCCCAGTAGCTATTACCCGGACTTCTAAGTTTTTTATTTGCCTTTTTCTGTGCTTCATTTAAATAAAATCAAACAGTATGTATGCTCTTACAAGTGTTTAGCTTCCTTCTTAATACTATTTGTGGGAGTTACATTGTTGATATTGTGTAGTTATCATTCTTTCTTACTGCTGTGTAGCATTACATTTTGTAGATACAGCACACTTTTATCTGTTTCACTATTGATGGGCATTGGCGTAGTTTTCCGGTGGATACCATTATGAATAGTGCTCCTGTAAACAGTCTTGTATACTTACTTGGTGGAGCAATTTGTATATACATAGGAGACTATCAGCATGGTTTAATTGCTCGATTTTACTGATGAAAAATTTACACAACTGAGGATTTCTGATCAGCATGAATCAACTAGAGTTACTGTATTGAGTTGATAGAATTTTTTCTAAAACAACCTTAACATTTTTGTTACCCAAGCTGCCCTCTTGGTTTCAATCAAGCTAGTTTCATTTCTGCCCTTTTCACTGCCCTCCTGTCACCCTCCTTATACACACTACATACTTATGCTTTCTACTTCCTCTTTGCTTTACTTCTGTCTCCTAGAGTGGTACAGTAATAATTAATACTTATAGTAATAAATAATAATAGCAACTATTGAACAATGAATGTGAAGAAAACAGGTATGATATTTTTACATTATTTTATTTTACTCTCACATAATACTTACATTATGCAGATATTATTGTCCCAATATTTTTTTAAGAAGATTGAAATGATATCAAGCATCTTCTGTAAGCACAATGGTTGAAACTAGAAATCAATCACAAGAGAAAAAAAGGAAAAACCCGCAAAAATGTTGAGATTAAAATGTGCTACTGAACAACCAATGGGTCATAAAGGCCATATATGATAAACCCACATACAATATCATACTCAATGGTGAAAAGCTAAAAGCTTTTCTTCTAAGATTAGGAATACAATAAAGATGCCCACTCACACTACTTTTATAGTTTTGGAAGTTCTAGCCACAACAATTAAACAAGAAAAAGAAATAAAAATTATCCAAATAGGAAAAGAAGAAGTAAAACTGTCATCATTTGCAGATGACATGATACTATACAGAGAACTTTAAAAACTCCAGTAAAGAACTATTAGAATTAATAAATGAATTCACTAATGTTGTAGGATACCAGAACAATCTACAGAAATTTATGGCATTTCTATACAGTAATAATGAACTATTAGAAAGAGAAATTAAGAAAACAATCCCATTTATAATTGCATCAGAAAGAATAAAATACCTAGGAATAAATGTAACCAAGGAGGTGAAAGGCCTGTACTCTGAAAACTATAAGATACTGATGAAAGAAACTGAAGACACATACAAATGGAAAGATATTTCATGCTCATGGATGGGAAGAATCAATGTTGTAAAAGTGTCCATACTATCCAAAGCAATCTACAGGTTCAGTGCAACTCTATCAAAATTCCAATGGCATATTTCACAGAACTACAGCAAATAATTCTAAGGTTTGTATGGAATGCCACAAGATCCCAAATAGCCAAAACGATCTTGAGAAATAAAAATGAAGCTGGAGGTATCATGCTCCCTGATTTCAAACCATATTATAAAACTATAGTAATCAAAACAATATGGTCCTGGCACAAAAACAAACACACAGATCAGAACATACGATGGAGGAAAAATAGTGTCTTCAATAAATTTTCTTGGAAAAACTGGAGAGCCACATGCAAAAGACTGAAACTGGACCACTGTCTTATACCATACACAAAAATTAACTCAAAATGGATTAAATACTTGAATGTAAGACCTGAAGCCACAAAATTCCTGGAAGAAAATATAAGCAGTAACCTCACTGACATCAGTTTTAACTATGATTTTGTGGATCTGACTCCAGAGACAAGGAAAACAAAAGCAGAAATAAACAAATGGGACTACATCAAACTAAAAAGCTTCTGCACGTTTCAACAAAATGAGAAGGCAACCTACTTAATGGGAGAGAATATTTGCAAATCATATATCTAATAATGGGTTAATATCCAAAATATGTAAAGAACTCATACAACTCAACAACAACAACCACCTACTTAAAAAGTGAATAGAGGATCTGAATAGACATTTTTCCAAAGATAACTTACGGATGGCCAACAAGCACATGAAAAAGTGTTCAGCATCACTAATTATTAGGGGAATGCAAATCAAAAACCACAGTGAAATATAACTTTATACCTGTTAGGATGGCTATTATTGAAAAATCAAGAAATAACAAATGTCAGAGAGGATGTGGAGAAAAGTGAGCCCTCAATGCAGTGTTGTTGGGATTGTAAATTGGTACAGTCACTATGGAAAACAGTATGGCGATTCCTTGAAAAATTAATACCCGAACTACCACTATGACCGAGCTATTCCACTTCTGGGCATTTATTTGAAGGACACAAAAACACTAATTTGAAAAGATATATGCACCCATATGTTCATTGCAGTTTTATTTGCAAAAGCCAAGGCATGGAAGCAACCTAAATGTCCATTAGTGGATGAATCAATAAAGAATATGTGGTATATACACACAGCGAAATACTACTCAATCATAAAAACGATGAAATTCTGCCATTTGTGACAACATGGATGTACCTTGAAGGTATTATTGCTAGTTGAAATAAGTCAGATAGAGACAGACAAATACCATATGATTTCACTTAAATGTGGAATCTAAAAAAAAAAAAGCAACCAAACAAAATTAAGCAAAAACAAACTCAGAGATACAGAAAATAGATTAGTGGTTACTAGAGGGGAAGGGAGTTTGGGAATAGGAGAAATGGATAAAGGGAATGAATGTATGGTGGTAGATGGTAATTACACTTGTAGTGGTGATCACTTTGTAGTGTATACAGATGGTGAATTATAATTCTGTACAACTGAACTTTGTATGAAATAATAATAGTTTTACATTGTGAAATGTTACAAATATATATGAATATATAAAGAACCAAGAACAATATGGCTAACATTCATGTACCTAATTCTCAGATTTCATTTAGGTCAAGAGCCTGCTGTTTTTGCTTTCAATTTTTTCCTGTCCCCAAAATTTAGAACTAGGTGACTTGCTCAAGTCACACTGCCATTAAGTGACAGAGCTGATATTTGAGCCCAGCTGATATTTGACTCTTCATTAGTGTTCCTATAAGCCCCTACCCTCCCCCTCTCACTTTTTATTTATTTCGAGGTCTCATCCCCTTCAGATGCTCTTCATTGTATAAGTCTGTCTTGTTTTTGTTCCTTTTTAAGAATACTTGCTGACAATTATTCATTCAGCAAACAAGCATTTATGAATCTTTTTTAGGTTCCAGGAACTATGCTAATACTTTCCCATGCCTTATGCCATTTCTTCTCCAGCCCATGAGAGAGGTACCATATTGACCTCAGCTGATGGAAGAGGAAACCACAGATTAAAGGTTGAATCACTTGTCTAGTGCTATAGATCTATTAGGCACCCAAGCTAGTGTCAATTTCAGGTGTATCTGACTCTAAAGCTAGTGCTTTTAGTAACCTCTCAAAATTGTGTTCATTGGAGAAGGGATGTTATTTTTTGTTATTTCTTGTAATTGTAGGTAGTATGCAATGGTAGCTCCTCTCTCAAGTTTCTGCCATCTTTTATTTGCAAGTGAGGATGTTAATGTCCAGAGAGATTATATGAACATTACTGGGTCACATGGCTACTCAGGGGAGCCAGTCCTAGAATCCATGCTTCATTACACCTCGTCTAGGGCTTCTCTATCTCATAATGCTGCAGGTCTCCAGTTTAAGGAGACAATTATGCGAACAGGTCCATAAAACAAACTTAAACTTCTTTTGTTAATCCTTTGATAAAACTATTCTTTTAAAGGCCATCCCCAATGACCTCATCATCATCACATTTAAAGTTTTTCTTGGTTTTAACCCTCCTTATTTCAGTTCTTCTGTTATGAAGCTCTCCTTCCCTTGGCTACTCTGAAACTGAATTCTTTTTGTTTTCCTTTTAACTATGATCACACTTTCTCTTTGTTAATTATTCCTCTTCCTTCCTCCTAAAATATAGGTAGTACACAAAACTCCCCTCCTTTCCTTTGTTCTGTTAGCAATTTCATTTACCCCAAGGCTCTCTGTGCAGAAGACCCGTAAATCTTTATTTTTAGCCCTCATTTCTCCAAGATTTTGACATGGGGCTCAGGCTGCTTGGGAATTCAACTTGTGCAAAGGCAATTTCAACATCTACTCTCCTCACCAAACCTCCCTTATGTTCAGTACAGTGTCATTCCATTGGCTTGTCATTGTCTTTGTCATGACTCTGTGCATTGTTTAATTTCTTGGTGAAATTTTATAGAAGCCCCTTAAGGGATCTTCCTGTCAATAGTTAAATCCTGCTTCAATCCATCCTTGTATCTGACTGGAAAGTAATCTTCTTAAGAGAACTCTGGATCATTTTATTTTCCATGCATATAAACTTTGAGGGATTTTTCAGCACCTGCCACCTAAAATTGGACCTTCAAAGCCCTTTTTGTCTGATTTCTACTGATCTTTCAGGTCAGATTTATCTATTTCTTTTTCTGCTGACATGTCCACACTTTTCCATTTTGTGTCATTTCCTAACATTCTTTCTTTCTCTAGAAAGCATTTTCTCACTTCCTTGAAGACCTAGTTCATCCATCCAGGCCACTTCCTTCTATCATTTCCTTATATCCTAAGTCAAAAGTAAGACTTGATGGTCCTCTCTAACCAAAAATGATTGATAGTAGGGAAAACGGAAAATCCACAACAAGCTGGTACAAAAACTTCATAGTGAATAAGAATAAAAGGATTGATTGGGATTTTAACTTGAAAAATGAAAATAAAATCTACAAATTATAAACATAAACTTCTTTTTTCTTACAATTGTTATAATTGAAATTATGTGCCAATTCTTATAATGTACAAAGAACAATTAAAACATTTATTGAGTTTTTAGTATAATTTTTCTGACAATTTTTGTAAGATGGAATAATTCAATCACATTGATTTTGACTTTTGCCACACCAAAATAAATGTTTTTTTAAAAAAAATTCCAGAAACTCAGTTTTACCTAGAGCATCATTTAATTTAATTTGATTTTTAGAAGTATCATGTCGGTCCCTAATTTCTTCAGTTACCTGGTTCCTTTCTGCGACAGTCTTATTTATAAGTGACTTTGCATGTGATTGGAGTAGTTCTTTCCCATCTCTGTTTCATTGACTTTAAGAGAATTGTGTAGATTTTTCAATATCTACAAATCCTCTTTGCAATAGATTGTTATTGATGTTGTAATCTTTAAACAATCTGTGAGACCCTCTGTGATTACTTAACACTTCATCCTTAGGTTTTCTATAGTATTTACCATGGTCTAAGTGTTTGAATGCATATCTATTCTACCAGGTTCTAAGTTTTTTGCAAGGCAAAAATTATGCTTTATTCTTTTTTGTGGCCTCCCTTGAATCCATGAAAATAGCTTGTACATAGTAAAAATTTAATATGTATTTGTTGAATTCTATTGTCTGTTGTTTCCCCAATAGGATCAATCTTTGCGTTTTGCTGTATTTCATCATTAGAAACAATACTACAAAATGAGATTATTGAAAAATGAATAATTTATTTTTCCCATAGGAAAATAGGAACAGCACACTAACAGTGAGTTGCATTCCTAATCAAAGACTCAATTTCAGATATAACCAATAATGTATCATAAAATAAAAGACATAATAACTAAAATCTTCTATGGTAACTTAAATAAAACATATTCAAAGTCTTATAAAATGTTTATCAATATATCATGTACAATAGTTATTTATTACAGCACACACATAAAATATAAAGGTGCAAATTAGATTATTCATTTAACATAAATGTCATAAACATCAATTAAGAATGTAATTGACAACAAATTCTCTACTTTTTTCAAAATTTAGAAAGGTCTTTGGAGAATGAATTTAATAGCTCAGTTCTTTTTAAAAGTCTCATTTAAGCATGCCTTAAGCAGATGCTTCCTTTATTCCTAAGTAAGTAGATATGGGGGTTGAGAGAAGCAAACCATCCTGTTGACCTTAGATTTGCCTCATGTTATCCTAGGGGTTACTCAATGCTTGTTTTGGGAGATGATAATGATATTGCCTCTACCACTGAAGAGCTGATCTAATATCTTCCACTTGTAGTATATTTTTCTCTTTTGTAAGTATCTCTTACATGTTGGGTCAGGTCTTGGGTGCAGTGACTTTAGGGGCATTTATTGGAAAACATCTGCTCAGTTCAACTCCTATTAAATAATACTTGAATCAAACTTTTTGTTTGGTCTTCCCATCAAATTTTTTGAAAGCAAATTCTCATTTTAAAAAATTTATTAGAGAGTAAACTAACATGTGTTCTGGAAACCATATGTTATGTCATTAGCCTTCTTCGATGATCCTGCCTTGGTGCTGCTGTTTCCTATAGACTCATTGATTCAGTCATTCAGCACACACTTATTAAGAGAAAGCTTTTTCTGAGCATGACATCATATTAAGCCAGAATCAACACCATATTATGTAAAAAAATGCATTTTCCACTATACAAAGACTAAATGATTATTATTATTTACATACAATAACTATAAGAATTTTTAAAGGATATACTTAAACAGGAAGAAAAGCAAAACCAAATGAAAAATATGAGATGCAAAAAGCAATGGTGAGTTTAGAGATTTGTAAGTATGTTTATAAATGTAATTAACTATCAGTAGTAAACAAATAGCTATTTTTGTAGTTTTTTAAACGTTAAATTAAAATGCTAGACAATATCAAGGAGATTGTATACATGTATGTACGTTCAATGGGTGATTAAATAGTACCACCAAAAAATGACTAAAATGATAGCATCTAAACTGACAGAGCTAAAAACATGGAATTTAGGAATTGTCAGTTCAATAAAAGTCAATAAAAGGGAAAAAAGGAATAAAAGAAAGAGAAAACACAAAATAACGTGATAAAATAGGCTCAGTGTATTAGTAATCAACATTGTGTAAACAAATCGACATCACTATTAAGAAATAAGACTCGTTGTAGATACTTTTGTATGTGCCAGGCACTGCTCTTAGTGCTGTACCCATATTGACTCATTTGTCCTTAACAACAGCTCCATGAAGAAGGGACAGTTATTATCCCCATTTTTGTAAATGAGGATACTGAGGCACAAAGAACTTAAGTTGCTTGCTGGAAGTCACACAATTTAAAGGTCTTGGAGCCAGTATGGGATTCAGATCGGGTGCTCTTGAGCGGGTGTACTATCCACAAGCATCACTTTCTTCTTGGTAATGTTGCCTGGAAAACACAAGGAAAATTCTATGTACAATATGATACCATTAATTTAAATGCTAAAATAAAATAACACTATATGGTGTACACATTTGTGTATAGTAAAAGTATTGGAAAAACACACTCACAGAATGACAGAATGATACTTATCAATTTGGGGGTAGTGGTTACCTTTGAAGAATGAGAAGAATCAAGAAAATGATTTCATCCTCAAAAGACTAGGGATAGACTTACCATATGACCCAGTAATCCCACTTCTGGGCATATATCCAGAAGGAACTCTACTTCGAAAAGACACCTACACCCCAATGTTCATACCAGCACTTTACAATAGCCAAGACATGGAAACAGCCTAAATGTCCACTGACAGATGACTGGATAAAGAAATTGTGGTATATTTATACAATGGAGTATTATTTAGCCATAAAACGACAACATGACACCATTTGCAGCAACATGGATGTCCCTGGAGAATGTCATTCTAAGTGAAGTAAGCCAGAAAGAGAAAGAAAAATACCATATGAGATCGCTCATATGTGGAATCTAAAAAAAAAAATAATAATAAAATAAAATAAATACATACATACATACATACATACATGCATGCATGCATGCAAAATAAAAACAGACTCATAGGCATAGAGTACGGACTTGTGGTTGCCAGGGGGAGGCAGGGCGGGAGGGAACAGACTGAAAGTTTGAAATTTGTAGATACTGACAGGCATATGTAGAATAGATTAATAAGATTATACTGTATAGCACAGGGAAATATATATAAGATCTTGTGGTAGCTCACAGTGAAAAAGAATGGGACAATGAATATATGTATGTTCATGTATAACTGAAAAATTGTGCTCTACTCTGGAAATTGATGCAACATTGTAAACTGACTATAACTCAATTAAAAAAATGAGAAAATGATTCAGAGGACTTTAGCTGTGTCTGTTATATGTTGGTTTCTCTTAATGTATGGTATGAGGCAAACATGGCAAAAATGTTAAGATTTGTTAAGGCTGGATGACTATCCCTTAGTGTTTTAGTAGTATTTTCTGGATTTTTTGTATGTTGGAATATTTCATAATTAAAACATTTCTTCTTAAAGAAGCAATTATAGAAAGTAGGCTCTGCTCCCTTCTATACCTTGGAAAATTAGTCATTTAAGCCTCAATTTTAACTATAAGTAATTGCTCTTTTTGCATATTGCTCATTCAGTGACATACACTAGTACTCATCATTATACATATACAAAACCATGACAACTTGGATGTTTAGGGGAACAATAAATAACAGCTCTTTTTTCCACTCAAATTTGGAACCAACTGAAAGAAAAACAAAGGAGTCAGGCACATGCAAGTCAAACCATGTCTGTTATGCATAAGGCATCTTGGAGTATGTGATTGGGTGTGTGGCAGAAGTGGGCTTTCTTTTGTTTTGTTTTCATATATGTACTAATTATTGTTTCTAAGAACAGATTAGATCTTTAGCTTTTTAAACTTACATAGTTATCAATGGAATAAAGCCAACTACAAAATAAGAATCAACAGAATGCAGTAATCCAATCATAAAGGACAGTCAAATGTGCTTACACATACTCAAGAAATCAAAATAATAATTAGTTCATTTGTGTCCTTACTATTAATGTTATTATTTTTTACATTCTTCATATGAATGATGTTATATGGTATTTTTCTTTCTCTTTCTAGCCAAAAGTGGGCTTTTAATACTGAACAGATCTACCCAAGAGGCAGCCCTAGAGAATCATAGACCTTTGGAGGGGAGGGCCTGCCTTTGTAAAGCTTATGGCAGTGAGGAACAGACCAGATTTCAGGTTTCCTGCAGGAGGGAGGAAGAGGTTGAGCTGTGTATACCCAGTTCCTCCCTACAATCCTTCTAGCTTAAATTGACAACTGTAGAGGACTGAGGAGTGGGAGGAGAGACAGAATTTTTCTTGTTTGCAAGCCCCACTAGCCTTCAAAGCCAGACATTCTAGAGGCTCTTCCTGGTGCAGAACTCCCAAGCTGGAAAGCCTGATGTGGCGCTCAGAGCCCTTGCTCCTTGGAGAGAACCTCTGCAGTTGTGATTGTCCTCCTTTTTGTGGGTTGCCCCTGGCGGGGGGGTAGGTCTTGACTATACTGTGTCCCTGCCCCTCTTACCCATTTCATTGTGGTTTCTTCTTTATATCTTAGTTGCGAGAAATCTTTTCTTCTAGTCTTCAGGTCATTCTCATATATAGTGGCTTTATAAATGCTTGTAATTTGGGGGGTGCCTGTGGGAAGAGGTGAGCTCAGGGTTTTTCCGCTCCACTGTCTTGGCCACTGCTCTGACAGAATCTGTTTTTGATTGGCAGTAGTTGAGATGTTTGATCCTTTGCAAGATTATGAAGATGAAGTAGATTCAAGGGTTAAGGTGCAACTTCACTGGATTCATTGCACCTTGGTAAGCACATTCACTTGGACTTCACATCATGCCACAAATCCTGGTTGGCTTCTGTAGGCATTGGGCCAATTTTTTGAAGTGAAAGTCATATTGTGATTTCCCAAGGGGCTGAGGAGACCTGGACAGCTAATGCATATCGGTATTATTACTAGGAGGTGTTATAATCTCTAGTGTCTGCTAAAATTGTGATTTAGTGTTGAATACAGGAACATACCAGACCATATAATGTTTTTACTGGCTTAGTTGTACCCCACAGCAGCACTCCAGTCAAATAAATAAAAAGTAATATTCTTTACCACCCACTTGACCTGAATTATTCTTCTTTGTGGGTGAATATTTATTTGTAAGACCTTAATAACAAGCCTGAATAGCTAATTTCGTAAGATACAGTTATCTAGAAGTCTGAAGAGCACTTTCTTCACCACAGGTTCAGATCAGTTTGAATGCCAGTAAGTGTGTGTGTGTGTGTGTGTGTGTGTGTGGACAGATTTATAGATAGATATAGACATATAATTGCACATCTAAGCTAAGATTGCAAATTCATGGAGCATTATTTGTGAACATAGTTCTGTATTAACAAAAATAAATAAAATTAAAAATAAAAATGAGACCCATTAAAAAACCTATTTAGAGAAAATACTGCTCCCACCTTACCTTTTGAATGCCCTTCTGCATTGCCATAGCTTCAGTCATCTGAACTGTTTTATGATTAAGGCACTCTCCATGCAGTTATTTAGGGCTTGCTTAGGCCCTTTATAAATGTAAGTAAAGTTTATTGTGTTGTGAAAAGGGGAGGTTTAACAGGTCTTATGTTTGGGAGAATATATTTCATATCAGGGATGATCAACAGGAAATTTTAGGTTGGGATATACAATGATAAAGTTAATTGTGGTATTAAATCTTTGATTCAGGTCTCACACACACACACACACACACACACACACACACACAGAGGGAGCAACATTTTTTGTTCCTCAGATGACTTAGACAAGTAAGTTTCTTCTTGCTCTAGTTTTTATGTGGAGTTTAGATGTTCCTTATCACTGGGTTGCCAGATCAGGAAAATAAACTGTAATGCGATCTGCTTTGGACTAGGACAAGGATTTTTAGTACTTGAAGTGTACTGAAAGGTTAGATACAGCCAGTATTTAGCACAAGATTATATGTAAAGCCAATATTGTATTGATAAATTTGAAAATGCTCTAATTCAGTACTGTCCCTTAGGACTTTCTGTGATGATAGAAATGTTCTATAATTCCACCATCGGATGTGGTAGGCACCAGCTGCAGGTGACTACTGAGCACTTAAAATATGTCTAGTGTGACTGAGGAACTGAATTTTAAATTTTGTTTAATGTCAATTAATTTAAATTTAAATAGCTAGTAGATAATAGAGTGTTCTTTAACAATTTCCTGAGAATATAGATAACAGAATAAAATTATTTTGAACAACAGGACTAGTCTATAATACAGAGAATTGCCAGTAGCCTGACTGTGACACAGGCCATTCATTCACACATCTATTCAACAAATATTAAGCACTTACTCTATTCTATACTTAAACTATATTGTGCTAGATATTGAGGTAAACACACTTTATGTTGTTAAATTTGACCCCAAATAAATGAAACCTTTTTAAGGTCACAACATACATGTGAAGCTGAGCAACTGAGGTTGGAGAGTCAAGTGGTTCTGCTGCTGTTACAGAGTAGGAGAGAAAGAACAGGGCCCAGGAAGTCATCAGGGACACTGCCTGCAGCCAAGGAAAGAGGACAGAAGCCAAAGGACAGAAGAATTTGTTATTATTAATCAGTTTGAAGAAATGATATGTGGTCAAAAATTATCAGAAGGCAGAATTTAAAAAGTAAAACAGAAATGGACCAAAGCCCAGTAGAAATTATTGTGAGATTAGCACAGTGAATGGCACATCCCAGGAAGCCGCTATTCAGCCAGGATACAGTATTATTCTGAAGTGCAGCTGAGTGACCACAACCCCAAGTGAAATCCATCTAGCAAGCAAATGTAGGTTATAGTTTGAACAGTGATTCTGCTATTCTGCAGGTGATTCTGAAACTACTGTATCCTTGACAATCATACAGTAACTACAAAGGACTTTCCTTGGCTTCTTTTTAAATTGAGTCTCTGACCTAAAAAGTCTAATGACTCATGAATGTGAGATTCTGGAATCCAAGTATGAGATGGGAGAGAGTCATCTTTCATTTTGTTCCTTGTAATTTTCTAAGCTCAAAAGGAAGGATGGACTGAAGCTGAATGTTCCTGAGCTTGGAACCTGATGTAAAGTGATCCCTTACTTCTAAAGGAGAAAAGCATTGGAACAGGATAATAATGAAAATGCCACCATTTAGTCATTTTGCTTTATAGGCTTAAACTGACATTTAAATAATTCCTTTCAGAAGAGTTGTAACTTATTTTCAAAAAGTCTGTAAACTTCCAGTTTTATGGAGTAATAGAAAATAAAGTGTCCTTCTACACTTGGCTAGGAATATAGGTAACAGAATAAAATTGTTTTCTGAGTGGCACAGTGGGACACGTGCAAAGAACACTTGCAGCTAATCAACAGCAAAATTTTCCTCTTAAAAAATATTTGTATGATTTAAGGTTCAGTCTTCAGCCTTTTAAGAATCTTAAGAACATATGCTGTTCTGCAAGTTCCTTCGCACATCTCTTGGTGCCTAAGTGTATGGGATGATCTTGAGAACTGTAAAGATAGAAGAGGACTTCTCTGTAGAATTTCTCCCTTTTCCTTGGACTGCTGTTTAGATACAGAGCTGCACATCTGTACTGGGGAAGGGCCAGAGAAAGAAGTGCCGCTGCCCCTTAGGATCCTCTCAGATAGTACACCCCTGCCCCTGCAGGCAGGAAGTTCTTTGGGGAAGAACCAGTGGTACAGCCTGCTTTTCTGCCTCCACTGTGGAAGCTTGCCTGCAGGGAAACACAACAGCTGCTTGCCACATTGGCCAGATACTTGAAGACTGTTATTTGCTTATCAGCCTTCTCTTCCTTAGGTTAAATAAACCACATTTCTTTGTATTTCTGTTTGGGGCCAATTTTCTTTTAGTTTTTTTAACAGTCCTCTAATCTCTTTGATCAGTCTCCTTGGGATTCCTTCCAAATCCTCTATAGATGTTTTCAGGGCGTAAGACTGAAGCTAATCAGTACTTTTATTAAGGCTTGCCCAGTGCTGAGCCTAAAGGGGTGATCAGTAACGTGCTGAAAATACTCTTGTACAAAACTGGATTTTTAAATTTTAGCATAACATCATTGGCTCAAATTTGACCTGCATTTTTCATAGGAGCATAGGTTTTTTTGGGTCATGGATATTCAACACCATTGCTAAATCTTTATTGGTACAGGATGGTTTTACTTAGAAAAATCTACACTATTCAATATTTGTTCTTGTATCCATTTGCCAACTTCTACAATATCATTGCCATTTAGAATTTTTATTCACTATTCCAATTCCTGTATGCAATTTGTGCTGAATTAAACTTCTACACACTCAATGCCTCATTTATCCAACTTCAATATATGTTTATTACGCCCCTATATTTCAGGCACTGCCTGTCCTACCATGCCCATTTTTAAAGTATCGATGACTGCAACCTTGTTTCAGCCCAAGGCAAGAGTGCATTAGACTCATTTTAGGGAAATGCAGTTAATAAAGTATAAAAAATTTCCATTAGAAGATGAGTCTTCAAAGACGTTAGGGTGATGTTCTGGTATAGTACCAGCCAGTGAACGGAGCCTGCCAAAGCTTGTTTGAGCATTTACTCCGGGGTGAAAATGAAGCAACAGTTCCTGTTTCTTGTTTCATTTAACAAGAGTTATGCTAGAAGTCACCCTTTCATGTCCACTTTTTGACTAAAATCTGAATCTCCTTTTTTCATTTTCCATTCTGGTAACTGTGGATGTTCCCCAGGGTTTATTTGGTTCTTGGTGTTCGGTTCTCTGTGTTCTTTTCTTTGGTAATGTGATCGTGTGCAACAATTTTAACTTTTTTCCCTTGTATTTCTGTTTATACCATCTCTGTCTAAGCTCTAGTCCTGTATCATTTGCAACCTCAAACGCCATTATTGGAAATGTGTTTTATCCCAAATCTGGTACATTTTATTCTCTCCCAAATAATTTGCCAGTTCTGATAGTTACATTTCTGTTACTGACATATACATCCTCCACTTAAAAACCTCATTCCTTTTTTAAAAATTCTATCACTCTTTTCTTCTGTTATATCCTAAAAATAACCTGTTCAATGTCCCCTTTCATTAATTCAGATTACCCATTATGGACAGTATTTTTCATAGCACACTTCTTAAAATCCATGGCTAGTTCTCTATAAGCTACAAGACAAAGTACCCAAATTTTAAGACACACAAACCTGAGAACAAACAGGATCACAACAGTAAACAATTATTTTATAATCTTGCTTCTGTCAGTGTTCCTACCTCCCTTCAATACCATTCAATCAATTCCCTAAAAGTCATTATCTTTGAAAGTTGGGACAAGAAAATAAAGTACCCATGGTTAGGATCTGAACCAGAAAAAGTTAACTCAGGAATAGGATGATTTGGACAGGAAACATTTAGCAAAGTGTGGAACTACCTACCCCTTTACCACCTCAATCATCTCTTCCTTTACTTACCTCAAACTCTATGAAGCAGTTCCATATTGATGTAGGTATTGTGGTGGTCCCTAGCCTGAGCCTAAGCCAGGCCCATCACAGAAATTCACATGTCTGTTGGACTGGTGCAACTGACCAGCTAGAAGGCAATTCATAGGAGAGACTAACTAGGACTTCTGGAGAGAGAACTCCTTTGCAAGGAAGATGAAGTTAGACAAAGTTAACCTAGTAATAGAGCTTTAGTAATTGTTAGGAGTGCTACTTGTGAGACAATTAGGTGTCCATCATTTGATTCATCTACCAGCCATTCCCTTAAAATCCTCTTAAAATCTTCTGAGCCATATGGGGACATAGCAGGAGGGAACCATACAGAGAAACAGAGAGCTCCACAGTAAAGTCCAGGAAGCCTTTGGAATAATACTTCTTCTGTACTAACATGGAAAAATACAACACTGAATCAGAGAAGGAGACATTCCTAGCCACCGAGCCACTTTTCATTTAACACAGAGTAAGTTCTATATGTTACAACTTCAGAGAGCCCAAAACAACTTTAGCTCGGGAAGGAGCCCAGCTCATTGGCAGGAAAGCACCAGAGGGTAGTTATATCCCTTGGAAATGGGCACAGTGCTTGACAGAGACAATGGTGTCCAGCAGGTTATGGTGGCAAATCGGTGATCTGTCAGCCAGAAGCAGCTGATAAACACATTTAGACACCACTGAAGACCTCGGAGGATGAATTTCAGATACCATGAGGGTAGGGGTACCCAAAGCAGAAGAGGAAAGTGTCAGATCATGTATAGTAGCTGACAGGGCTTGTTCAATGCACCCACGAGATAACCCTTGGAGATCCATAAATATTTGTGGAGAGCTTTGCAGGGCATTAAAGATACTTTGTTTTAATAGGTAGGGTCAGGAAGCAGTACAATGTGGATTTCTAAGCTTCTTGGGTTTAGAGAAAGGCTTTTTCCTGTGTTTTTTTTTTAAATTTGTTAAGTCTCAAAATGAATTATGATATTTGAAATTTTTAAGACATAAGGTGTGTTTTAGAAATAAGTTGTATCTTTATTGTTTTCATAAGTTAAAAGAAATGGTAACTGGGCCTATATAAGCATTGATCCAGTGTTTACTACTAAATAAGATTATGTGTGTGTGGAGGGGATAATACATATGAAACACTTTTACACAATGCCTGGAACTTAGGTACAGTAGATGTTCAGTAAATATTAGTTTGCATGCACTTCTAATCTTCCCCTTTCAACCAGAAAGATGTTTATAATATAGGGAAGAACAGGGATGGAACATTTGCTAGGCTTAAGAAAGAACAGAACTTCAAGCCTGACTAAGCATTAGATTTACCTAAGGAGATTTCTTAAAATAGAAATGCCTGACCCAGACCTTCAAGAATCAGGATCTCTGGCTGTGGGACCCACATACTTTTTAAATGTTCCTCAGATGATTCTGATGAGCAGTTGAGCTTATGAACCCCTGATTGGAGGCAGTAAGAAGTAATGATTTTCTGCTTTATAAAAACAAAAGCCAATCTTTTATAAAAGGATTATCTTTGCTTTCCTTAAGAAGGCACTATGGCCAAATGGGAAAAGTACTGGGTTGGGATCTAGTCCTACACTTAGCTCTACTAATGGAGAAGTTCACTTAATTTCTTTTATCTCTGTTTCTCAGCTGCTTAATGGAGACTGATACTTTCTGTCCAGAGCTGTTGTGCATATTAAAAGAAATGAAGCATCTGTATGGTAGGAGCTGACCTGGAGTAGGTGGACAAAAAATGTTAGTTCTTCTTACTTACCCTTTTCCCCTCTCTCTAGGTAAACAGTGATTCTTCAAAACGAGTACTTCAGCACCCCACTTCACAGTCTAATAATGGGGGAGATGAGTAACAAACTAATTACACTCATATTTATTTAATTACAGTTCTGTTAAGTGTCACAAATGTAAATGACATCTTATAAAGGTCTCTAATAAGATTTTCTGAACTAATTTACGTAGTGTTTCAGCCTTCTGTTTTAGCTATGATTTTTTTCATATTGATGTATTGAAATAATTTTTTCTCCAATTTTAATATAGGAAAGATTATTGTAGGGAATATAAATCCTTTATCCACAAGAATGAATGAACAGATGCACACTATTATATTGCCTTTGGGTTATGTTATACATATGTATGTTACTTACTGTTATGGATAAATATGTATACCCTTACTG
The DNA here is from genome assembly GCF_048564905.1 of Vicugna pacos. Taxonomy (NCBI): domain Eukaryota; kingdom Metazoa; phylum Chordata; class Mammalia; order Artiodactyla; family Camelidae; genus Vicugna; species Vicugna pacos. The sequence goes on along the minus strand of NC_132997.1, from coordinate 67,632,362 downwards.
CCAACCTTTTTGAAAACCCTTTTTCATGTATTTTTAATAAAGAATCTAGATTTTAGATTTTACTTAAGCTGCTGGGTTAAAAACAAAAGGACTGGTTCTCATTATGGTCTAACTTGGCTGAAGGGACAATGAAGAAATGTCCAGACTCAGTTCTCTTTGGCAACACTAAAAAGAGAAATCGTTCCTACCATATTTTTAAAAAACAACTTTCAATTAAGTTTCGTTTGGGATTAGAGTCTGTCCTAGTTATATACTTCAGCAAATTAAGATTTATAACAGAGAAGTTTTAATATCTTAACACCATTAGTCAGAGCTGTAATCTGTTCATTGTTTCCCATTGTGTAAAATTTAGTGTTCCTTTTCAAATGGCATGAGAATTGCCTCACAAAATCTTCTGGCATTGATAGTCAAGTTTCGTTAGGTGGAAAAATCATTATTCAGTTAAAAGTTATATGACCCTCTTTGGCTTTTCACTTTTCATAAGTAACTTAGGCCGTCAGGCATTGTGTCTGTAAAAAGTCTAGAGGAAATCTCTTCAATGAAGGGTGTATGTGCCCATGTTGAAAGATTATTTTGAGATTACCAGTAAACAAAATTAGAAGAATAAAAAATAACTTGTGGAAATCACTTAAATATATCAACCTGTGTTATGTATGTATATATGTGTGTAAAACAAAAGGCCATCTCACTCAGTTTACTTCATCTAACCTAAGATAAATATCAGAATGAACCTCTGAGACAATATCATAAAAATAAGCACATTCAAAGCATTTACATCCTCAAAGTGCTGCTAAAACATTAAACCCTTTAGATATGTTCTCCACTAAATATCGTTAGCCTCATTTTATAGCCAGCAATATGGACATCCAAGGGCGATGTCAATTTTTGTTAATAAATGGTGCATCGGATATGTGTATGGTAAAAAAAAAAAGTTGATACATTTATTCTTTGCTTATTATGGGAAGTCTGTTTGTGATAAAAAGGAGTTCTGTACATAGGGCAGTAGATTTATGCACAATGAATTCATAATGATTTCCCAGATGTTCATATTTAACTAGCAACCATTATGAAAGGAGCAAGACTTTCAAAGGTTATCTTCCTGATTAACAGCTTTCACCATTCCTGGCTGGGTGATTTTATAGTCTGTCAGGGAAATTAACCATGTAGCCCCTTGATCTTAGCTATCATAATATAGACAGAATATAATTTCACACATTTCAATCATATTTTGAGATGAAGACCAGACATTACTTGATTTCACTTAACGATTTATACAATGTCATAGATATCTTGATTTACCCAAAATATGAAGGGAAATGAACAGTTTGTCAAAGTTGGCATATAGTTTTTAATAGAAAAATAATGGCCATCGTAAGACCACAAAAGCACTCTCAAGGACTTCATGTCCTATGATGGATTTTTCATTTTTCGTAAACCATTGAGTATGCCAGTGTGTCAAATTTTATTTTCTAAGAAAAGCATCTCTTTGAAACAAACTAACCCAGTAGTGAAGAGGGAAATACTAAATCATAAAATACCATCCAACTTTATAGACAGACTAAAAATCATAGGGGTTTCTAAACAGTCCCAACAATGCAATATTGCTATGAATGCATGTGCCCCCTTAATCTTGAGTGGCTTATTATAATCAGACTAAATTCTCACATCATGTAAATCCATTACAGTTTATGACTTAAATCCATGAGAATTATAACTGAGAGAGCCTTACCCAATCAAAATCAGATTTAATTATATGTTCACATTATAATCTAGAGAATGAAGGTTTTAGTTTAAAATCAGCCTCATGTCTTTGTTCCGAATGGAAAATAAAGCATCCTGTTTTTTTTTTCCTCAGTTGTGACATACTGGCCAGGACATAATTAGTCTTCAGTATGCCTCTAATGTCCTACATTTAGATAGGCCCTAACCCAGCCATCTTCCCTTCCCTTCTATATCCTCTAACCTTCTATATTAGTTTTCTAGGACTGTGTTGTTTTCCTAGGGCTGCTATAGCAAAATACCATAGACTGGGTGACTTAAACAATGGAAATTTATTTTATCACAGATCTGGAGACTCCAAGTCCAAGATTAAAGTGTCAGTAGGTTCTCCTGAAGCGTCGGCCCTTGACTTATAGACATCTACCTTCTTGCTGTGTCCTTATATGATCTTTCCTCTGTCTGTATGCATCTCTGGTATCTCTCTGTGTGTCCACATTTCCTCTTATAAGACACTAGATAGATTGGGTTAGGGCCCCACTCTAATGACTTCATTTTACCTTAATCACTTTAAGGGCCCTGTCTCCAATCGAATCACTTTCTGAGGTTCTGGGGGTTAGGGCTTCATTATATGAATTTGGAGGGACACAATTCAGCCCACAACATCTTTTATGTATTGCTCCCACTCTCCTCACTCCTTCCCTTTTTTCTTTTCTTTCTTTTTTCTTTAAACATTTATGAGCACCTACTTGTATGTGAAGTACTTAGCTAGAGGCTGAATACACAATGGTGACTGAATAAATTACAGTCCTTTCCCTACAGATCTGGAGGAGAAGGTAAGAAAGTAGTTAATTACATTACAGAAGGATAATGTTCTGATGAAGGTGCACATAAAGCACTCTGGAAGGACAGAGCAAGACCATTCAAACCTGCCTTGGGGAATTAAGGAAAACCTTTGCTGTAGAAGCAGCCATCGGGTGAGTCTTGAATGACTAGTAGCAATTGGCCAGGAGAAGAGAACTGAGAGAATGTTCCACAAAGAAGCAACATACACAAGAACCCAAAGGTGGGAAAGACACAGGACACCCCAACCCTGCAAATAATTCAGTAGAATTTGAGTGAGGCAGTCGTGAGAGTTGAGATTAAGGCAGTAAGTAATGGAGAAATAATCAGTGTTAAGTACTGTTTGGAAATAAATTAACATAAAGACAAAGTTATGCTTGGGAAAATAGATCATATTAAAAATCAAAATAGAAATGGAAAACTTGGAAAAAATATTTGCAACTTATGGTAGAAAGGGCTAGTTTCTTTAATATATAAAGAGTTCTACTAATCAGTATGAAAAGGCCAGTAACCCAGTAAAATCATATGCAAAAGACTAGAAAGTTGAAAAGAAAAAGACATACAAGTGACTCTTAAACATATGAAAAAAAAAGATGCAAAATAAAACTGCAAGATATTTTCGCCTTTGATATTGGCAAATATTTAAAAATGTGATAATAATATACTTAAAAGATAAAGAGAAACAGACACCTACATTGCTGGTGAGAGTGTCAATTTTTGCAATCTTGACAGAAGAAAATTTGACAATATTCCTCAAAATTATAAATACAAATTTCCAACCATTCACTTCCTAAGAAATATCCATACAAATATGAAATAGAGTTTATACAAGTTTCATTGTAGCACTAACAGTAATAAGCAAAAGTTTAATATCTAATAGTAAATTATACGCATCAAGTATTTCAAGGGAGATGTGATATCTGCAACATATTCTGAAATTATTAGAAATTTAAGAGGAATGGATAAATATGTGATAAAGCAAGTATATAATTAAAATTATTTATAGAATCTAGCCGGCGCATGTATGAGTGTTTACTGTAAAATTCAACTTTTGTGTATGTTTGAAAATTTTTATAATAAAATATTAGGGAAAAAAGATTGCCAATAAAGCCTATCCACAGGGGAATGGCTTATCTAATAATGGTTATCCATACTATGGAGCATTATAGCTATTTAAAAAAAGAATAAGACAGATATTTATGTACAAACAGGGAGCTCTCCAAGATATATTATGAAGTGAAATAAAAAAAGATGTCAAAGGCTGTATGTATACTGCCATTTGTATTTAATATCTAAAAGAATGTACACAAAATTGGAAAAAAAATATAGCCTCTGGTAGGGGAACTTCATCTGGGGGATAGGGTGGAAGGGAGATCTATTATTTAATACATTCGTGAGTTTTGAATCATATGCATTTACTATCTACTCAAAAGTAAAGTTTGAAAACATTATAGTCATTGGGCCAGATACCTTTGATATCTTACTTTATATAATTCTCACTGCCTTCCAGCAAAGTAAGTGTTATTATCACCATTTACTGATGAGAAAAAGTTTCTGAGAAGCTCGATAATTTGCCGAGGCCACACAACTAGTAAGTGAAAAAGGCACAATTGGGACATAGGTCTATCTAGTTGCAAAACCTTTACCTTTTGCACTGCCAACTAGTGTAAGGAAGCACTGCATTCCAAGCAGAGGAGACAGCATGAGCAAAGGGCACAGATGGGAAAGGGAAGCACTCACTGGAGAACTGTGAGCAGTACAGAGCAGCTGGAGTGCAGAATGCATCGTGGAGAGTAGCAGGAGAGAATGCAAATGAAAACTTCCGGCCAGGTTGTAAAGGAAACCTAGATGCCATGTTAAAAAATGTGTACTCTGTCTTCCAGACACTTAGGAGCCATAGATGATGTTAAAGATGAGTTACTTTTTGGTTGTGTATGGTGGAGGACAGAAAAGAGTTAAAAATTACAAGTTCAGACAGCTGGCTTAATGGGGAGCTTTTGTTATCCATTGTTGTTTTCTGGGTATCAGTCAAGAATTCTGAAGTGGTGTGTTTTGTGACCATTAGTGCACGATCACTATAAATTGTTTGCATTTTATGTGCGCGTGTGAAGAAGACCCTATTTATGTGTAATAGGAACCTCCCAAATAGAACTTCCATCGACAATTTACTGCAGCAAGAATTATGGCAGAAGGGGACTTGTTCATGATATAAAAGTATGCAAACACTTTAATCTCTAAATCTCACTCTCCTTTAAAAAGGAAAATAATAATAGCTAATAAAAATAATCGGCACTGTTGAGGGATTACCATGTACCGGAATTTTCCCATCCTCTTTGTTACATACAATATTATACTATATTATAACTATAATAATAATTATTATAAATGTGCTACTTAACATTAAATATTATGGAATTAAATATTATAATTAAATAATATAAATGTTATGAGTAGTTATTACTGTAAATATGATATTTAGTGGCAAAATTTCCATTTTGTACTATTTTTGTGCATGCTATAATACTTACTTGAATCCACTTAAATATAGTATGACTGAATTACATTCAAGGGTGATTTTGCCTTGTTATTTATAAAAGTAAAAAATTGAAAATCATCTAAATATCCACAATAACAATTTGACTAAATAAATCATTGTACATTTATATTATGGGCTATTATGCAGGTATTGAAGATATGGTTTCAACGAGTGTTTAATGGTAAATGAAAAAAAAAAACAGAAGACAAAATTATATCTCCAGGGCTATCAGGGACATCAGTGATCTCCAGGTTGCAAAACCCAACTGTTAGTCCTCAGCCTTCATCATACTTGACTTACCTGGGATACGGCGCCTCGGTTACTATCCCTCCCTTCTTCTTGAAATACTGTCTTTACTTTTCTTCCTGGACAACACTCCTTTTGTCCTTCTTACCTCTCTTTGTGTCCTTTGCTTATTTTCTCTTATCTTCCCTAGACCTCTAAGTGTTGGAGTGTCCCACGACTCAACCTCATATCCTCTTCCCTTCTCCAGCTCATCTTCCTCATCCAGTTTCATGACTTTAAGTCCCCAGTGTACATCTTCAGCGTGGGTCTCTTTCCTGAACTCCAGCCTACTCAGGAACTCCACCTGCTTGTCTGATGAGCACCTCAGACTTAACTCATCCAAGGTAAACTTCTGATTTCTCCCTTTGCAAACATGTCTCTCCCACAGTTTTCCACATTTCAGAAGATGACAATACTATCCAACTACAGTTGCTCAAGCCAAAATCTATGGCACTGTTGTTATCTCTTCTCTTTCACACCCTACATCTTAGTCACTCGGGAAGTGAGGAAGCTGCTGCCATCACTTGTGGCTTGTTTATCACTGAGGACACACGTACTCCAAATGTTAATATCCTGGGGGATTACTTACAATGGCCATTTGGACATAGCTAGAAAGGAGACTATGAAAAATTTATCAGCATTAGAATGGGGCTTGATAAGTCATCTTGGCAGAAACAGTCCTAAATTGTTCCAGGCAGAAGGGTATCACTCTTATTGTTTTCAGAAATATTTGAGGAAGATTATATGACCAATTGGTATCTTATTTTGGTGTTCAATAATCATAACTGTAAGGTTATCTTTCCTTATAGATGTTACTATTTATACCTCCCTCCTTTTTTATAATTGTGTCCTTGGTATAGAACAGCTCACCTATACAATCAATATTTCCACTGATTTTTGAGTTGTTCCCTAATCCATCATTTTTTCTTTAAACCTAAACTGTTCTTAAACATTCAACTTAATCATTTTGTGGCATTTTTTAAAAAAGCAATCAATTTTGTATATTTCCTTGAGTTCAAAATTGAGATTAGATTCTTTCTCTTCCTTTTTTTCTGCCTTCCCTTTCTCTCTCACTTTCTTTCATTCTTTCTTTCTGCCATTCATTCTGTCATTCAACAAACACTTCCCCAGTGACTACCCACACCAGCCACTACACTAGGTGTTGGGAATGCAATGAGGAATAAGATACATGTTGTCCATTTGCCCATGGAGCTCACAGACCAAAGCAGTTCTGTCCCTTATTTAGGAAAATGGGCAGTAATTGCCTGTCTTTATTTGCTAGTGTCAAAGACTAGCTTCTTACAAAATCATGATCACACAAATGGAGAAGAAAGTTGTGACTCCATCTAGGCACTCGTTATTGTCGTGACATTGAACTCCAAAGTTCTGCATTTGTTCAGTATCACTTCACTGGAGGCTGAATAAGAACCACAGAGGAATTTGGTTTAGCAGAACTCCACAGGGGCAATTTTAGAAGGGGTTTAAGAACCAGTTTCACCCCCACCTGCACTCCCCACCCTGCAAAAAAAAAAAAGTGTCTTGCCAAAGGAAAAGCAGTCATTCTAAAACCGTAGCATCTTGAAACCCAGAGGGAAATTTGCAGTGCCTTTGAGAAAGGATGGAGGAACGTGATAGTAAGTCAGTAAATCAACAGTTATATTTAGGGATTAAGCTAAGAATGGGAATATTTGATACTATTGGTGTCAATGCTTCTTTATATTTCTGCATAGTTTTCTTCTATATAAGTAGTGTCTTAAAGGGACATTCCTAGATGGGGTAGAATACTGGGAAAGCAGTGGAGGGGAATTATGGGAAACAAGCCTCGATCAAAAGACACAGTTCCAAGGTGGTGGTCTTTTAACTCCCCACCCTCACAGCTGCTACAGCCACTATAATCACAGTCACCACCATCACCCAAGACTCACAAGCTACTGATGCAGAAACACTAATAAAGGTCATCAGGATCGTATCAAACAGTAATGGTAACAAAAGCAGCAATACTCCCAGCTATATATCCTGAATACTTACTGCATGGCAGGCACTCTGGCAAATACTTTACGTACATTATCTCATGGAATCATTCCAACATACTCATGTGCCAGACAATTAGTAATATCCCCATCTTACAGGTGGGGAAATAAAGGCATGGAAAACTGATGTAATTTTCATTAGGTTACACAGCTTGTAGGTGGTGGAGTTATTCAAACACAGGTCTGTCTGCATAGAACACAATCATAACCACAAGGCTGCAGTTCCTTTCTAGAGCCCTGTTTCACTTTAGAACCCTCACTCAAAAATGCTCAATTTCAAGCTGTTCACCAGTTGGAATTTACTGTTTTCCTCAAGTCTAATGGATACACAGCTGGCAACTGAAGACAAGATAAGAGACGTAATAATAAAAGGCTTCCAAATAGTTCTTTATAGTGTAGAGACCATTCAAGATTAAAATTCAGATTTTCAAAGAATAGTGATTCACTTTGCAGCTGCAACTGCTAACCATTAACTGATTAATTCCTCTCATTGTTGACTGTTTATTCTATTTTAAGGTTGTAGAAATATCCAGTAATCCTACAGTTATCAATTGTGGAGACATTAGATCTACATATAATCACAGCTCAAAATCATGCCTGTGGATATAATATGTGGTTACATTCTTTTTTCAGTGGATTTAGTTTCCTAGTGGCCAATAATTTTGAACTCTCAATGTGTGCTGCATTGAAATTAAATATTCATTATAATCTTTTGAAGTTTACATTGGAAAGTACTTCAAAAACTATCAGTACATCAAATTATAATGTATTGCTTCTCTTTTTAAAAATCTGATAGTGGTAATCCTTTGTGAATTTTGCTCTTTACAATTCTTTCATCAGTGCAGATGTTAGCAGCTCACATGAGAGAGCTAAAAAATGCCTTCTCATAAAAGCTATAGAAGAAAGTCAGTCATAAATCATGCACTTTAAATATGGGGAGAGCATCTTGCTATGGATGGTACAGTTTCTCAAGAACAGATGATTGTAAAATGAAAGGCTTAATACTTCCATTAACGTACCACTTTCTTTATTGATTTGTTTATGGTTGATTGGACCCCTTCTTTTAGGGATGTCATTTAGGGATGTCTTTTAGGACTTACTGTTTTGTATTTTTCAATAGCTTTTTAAAATTACCAGGAAAAATATCCATAGAAAATTATTATACTCATTTCTCGTGTGTGTGTGTATGGGGTGGGGGGAGGCTGGCAGGTAGGCCCTCAGACTATGCAGTCACATTTAATTGGATTTCATATTTCATCTCATAGCTCTTGGACTTGACTGATGGTTAACAGTAAACATGTATAATTATTCTTTCATGCGACTTGGCCATTGGCAGTGATTTTCATAGCAGTAATTTAACTGCTGAGGCTGCAAGTCAAGATTCATCAGTTTTATTAGGATGCTGAACCTTAAAAGCTTATGGTTGATGATGTTATTAACTCTCTCTCTGCATTCCTCTGTAGTAAAGGGAAAAATTGGAAGTGCAGCACTTTTTAATGTAGTCCATGTGTGGGTGGCTATAAAATATGGGTGAAACCTATGTTAGAGCTCTAAGTGACTAACCCAGTTATCTCAACTCTGCCACTTCAGTTGTCAGACATTTAGGTGCTTCAGAATGCTTGAGTCTTTCACTCTGCAAAAATGAATTCATAGAATTGTTCTGTGTGTTGACTTCTTTTTGTTTTTTAGAATACTCACCTTTTTAATAGTTTCTAGACATATTTTTGCATTAATTTTTATCCATCTTATTACAAAAATGTTCAAAATTACAGAAAAGCTGGAAAGATAGCTCAACGACATCTATATATACTGTTACTGTTGTTTAAATGATCCAAGTCAAAATTATGTAAAAATTGAAACATTTCAAACCTATTTATATTCATTAGTTTCATGCTTATTTTTCTTATTTTTTGACAAAAATAAACAAATGTGTGTACATTTCCTCTTCTTTTTTATACAAAAGAAACATACTATGTACGTTCTTTGTCACCTTTTTTCCCCCATAACAATATATTCTGGGAATCACCCAACTACCAGTTCATAAAGATCTTGTCATTCTTTCTTAAAATTACAGATATCCCATTGTGCATTATAGATAAGTCACTCAATGTTTTATGGATGAACTTTCAGGCTGCTTCCAAAATGTTGCTGTGTAACCAATGTGAGCAGCTTTCAGCTGGCCGCATTCAGGTCTCTCATGAGGTTGCGGTCAAGCTGTGGACCAGTTTAGCTTATATTATGTCTCAACTGAGGTTGAAGAATCCACTTTCTAGATCACTCATATAGTTGCTGGCAAACCTTTGCTTCTTGCCACTTGGGCCTTTCCATAGGCACCTGAGGATCCTGAAGACAGTTGGCTTCCTTCTCCCCTGGACCACTTTGTGACATGATAGCTATCTTCTTTTAGAATGTGTGATGAGAGAAAGCACCCACAGCCACCCATGTACACATCCAAGGCAGAAACCACAGTCATTTCATAACCTAGTACTGGAAGTATCATCTGGTCATATCTACTATATTTTATTAAACTATAAGTAAGTTACTGAGTCCAGATCACACTAAAGGGAAGGTGAATAAGCTCCATCTCTTGAGGAGAGGAGGGTCAAAAATATGTGAATATATTTTTTAAACTACCACATTGTCTAACACAGAGAATTCAATCTCAAAACACTTGTTCTATGATAGCACTTGTACTGTATGATGTCAAAATGTTATCTCATTTGATCCTAGTGCTCCAGAGTAGAACTATACATCTATCACATCCTAACTTGATAGTTTTAATGAATTTCCAGGTAATAAATTAATTTCTATGACTATACCCAATATGAAATTTCAGTAGATAATCTTACACATTTGTGCTTCAGTGCCTTAGCTTTTGTTGAAATGTTTTGAGGACAATGATAAAAACATACAAACTAAAGACTCTATTTAGAGTGGGGAGAAATGGATGAAGTGATAGATTTAACAGATTGGCTATAAATTGATGACTGTTGAGGCAGGATGATGGAAAGATACTTAGGGGCTCACTATACTATTGTTTTTACATATATATGTATATGTGTTTTATATATATACATATATATATATATATATGTTTATGTATATAATGTTTTCCAACAATGAAAAGTAAAAAAAAAAAAGAAAGAAAGAAAAAAAAGAAAACCTAAAATTTTGAATTTTCTGTTCTTCAAGATTTATTGCAGTAAGGGAATATAAGTATTTTTGAGCATTAAGAAAAAAATAGTTCTTCTGATGACCATCAAGTTTTCTGCTCATCAGAAGGAATCTCAAGTTGCTAACGCATAGCCCTTCTTCTGTGAGAGAGTTACCAAACTTTACTGTATGCAAGAATCACCTACAGAGCTTGTTAAAATGTCCCCAGTTCCCCAAACCACCAATTATAATTTAGAATAAATCAGTAGAATAAAAAAGTCTGTATTTTAAGCAAATACCTCTGGTGTTTCTGATTTCAGTGATATAGACTGTTTGATATAGACTGTTCTGTGCATTTATAGTTAAGGCATTCTTATGAGTAAAGCAGTATGACAGATTCAAAGATGAATGTGCTGTTCTCATACTGTGCTGTATTTCCTAAAGAAACTTGCAAACCAGTAAAGAAGAAAAATATGCATAAAGTGTTGTAAAAGGAGTATCCATAATTGGGCTAATTCCATATTATCCTATCAGCTCTCAGCAAGGAGTGATGATCCTATGGGAGCAAATTTCTTGTCTGGATGAGCAGAATATAATAAGAACTTTCAAAATACAAAGGAATATATATCACTGTTTGCTTTTCTAAAGCTTCAGATGTTTCAAGTTTGTCTTGTCAAGTGCTGAAAATTGTTCATTTTTAGATGACAGCTCTGATAATTGCCAGGTTGACTGATTAAAGACAAATCCACATGCTTTGAATATAAAATGTGCAAATGACAAAGGTGGTTTAAAAACTGACACCTTGTAGCTCACAAGATCAACTCACTTATATGTCATGGTAGACTTTAGAGAAGAAGCTCAGGAGTGCAGAGGGCAAAGTCATTATTTTAATTCTTCAGATCTGCTCAGGAACATTAAGAGCTTATTCTGTTGAGACTCCAGGTGTTAATATTTGGCTGCCTCATTCATCAGATAAAATCTATTTTGTGAATAGGATTGTACACTACTATGCTTAGCTGTGGGGAGAGAACTAACATTTAATTGAGTATCTGCTGTGAAATCTTTGCTTTTTTTCACAACCAAATTATGAGATGGGTATTACCCCATTTTATGTGAAGGATACAGATTTAAAGGTAATGACTTTTATAATTAATTCGTAACTGTCAGTCAGGTAAAATATATCCCCAAGTGATGAAATGATTTATCCTTTAGTATGAAATTTAATTAATATTTTTGATATTAAGTTTTTCTTATCATAGCCTGTTAGGAGAAAGATACTCCTAGTTCAGCAGCATCAAAATAATAATAGCTAACGTTTATTATAATGAGGTATAGTGTTTAGTATATATAAATCCATCATATATCATCTCCTAAGTTAATACAATAATGTCATATAGATGGCTGTTTATTTAGGGCAAAGGAAAGCAAATCTAATGCATCTACTTGTGAGACCAAGTTATACTTTTATTGTATATCTCCTGCTCCTACACTGCTGTGAGTAATCCCTTAAAGGGATGAGTAAAATCAGAGGAATAATGTAACAGTCAAGCTAAACTTTTTGAAGAGGGTGATGACTTACAATGTGTCTTTGGATTAAGCACTGATGATTAGAGTTAGACTTTTCTCAGTATCAGAGAAATGTCAACACTAAATGGTATGATTTTCTTGCCTTAGTTTGTATCTGCAGTTTTGAGGAACTACTTTTATTCTGAGTGAAACTAAACAAAGATTTAAAAGTTGAAGCGCAACTATAGAATATCCTGGGTCAGAGCTGGCAGAAAGTGATTGCTGAGGTGGTAGTGGTAGGAGGGGAGTCTGACAAGCTTCTTGATAAATAACTTAGGCTGTGTCCACTTCTGGGTTTCATATCTGTCTGGTTACAGTGGGGGTAGTCCTAATAAATCTATTTGCAGAGAAGCTGAGAAATTTCCTATGAAGGGGTAGGGCCCTGGAAAAAAAAGCCAGCCCTAAAAAGCAGTCACAGTAACATTTTTTTATGTGCAAGAGCTTTTAATATATCAGCTGTTACAAACACAGGTTTGAGTTCTGTGGGGAGAGAGAGAACTATAAGGGAATGCTGAATGGCCATTTTCAGTAAATTTTGGAACTCATTGGAACCAAGCAATCTCGCTTTAAAACCCATCTCACAATATTAATCACATGGGAGCCTCTGCACCCCAGGGATTAAGATAGTCACTGGCAGAGAAGTGCTGTGCCCAGCTAAGGAGCAAAGGAAATACTGTGCCCAGCAGAGCAGTGCAGACTGGTTGAGTGCCTAGTTGCTGCTGTCTTATCTAGTGAGCAACAGTGGAATCTTCCACATGCATAACACTTTTACCTTCAATTGCTTCAGCACTCATCTCCTGAGAGTAAGGACATCCTTCTACATAAGCACCCTCCCATTGTCAAACATGGGGAAAATTACAGGCATTTCATAATTGCACCTAATATTTGTCCATTTTCAGATTTTCCCAGTTCTCTCAACATGTCTTTCATAGCTGGTTTTTTTTCTGAACCTTTTTTCTGAACCAGGATCCAATCAGAGTTCATGAATTGTACTATTCTGTTCTTTCCAGAGAATTTTTAATTGTTTATTTTGAAGTAATTTCAAACTTATAAAAGGAGATGCAAAAATAATGCAAAGAATTCCTGTATATCTTTCACATAGATTCTCCAAATGTTAACACTTTACCAGGTTTGTTTTATCAGTCTCTGAACTGTTAGGGAGTAAGCTGCAGGGTGATGCTTCATAGCCACAAATACTTCAGTTTGTGCTTCCTGAAAACAAGGACATTTTCTTACATAACTGTGGTACAATTGTCAAAATCAGGAAATTAACATGGATACAATATGATTATCTAATCTACGGACTTTATTCATATTTTGCCAATTGTCTCAGTAATGCCCTTTTTAACAACAGAAAAGAAATTTTTTTTTCTGCCCCAGGATTCAATTCAAAATCACATATTAAATTTAGTTGTCACGTCTTGTTAGTTTTCTCTAGTCTGGAACAGTTTCTCAGTTTTTGTATTTCATGACCTTGATATTTTTGAAAAGCTGAAGAGTACTGAACAATTATAATACACAGTGCCCCTTGATTTTGGTTTGTCTAATATCTCCTCATGATCAGATGCAGGTTTTGCATTTTGGGTTTGGATATGATGTTGTGTCCTTCTCAGAACATTATGTTTAGCAACACATGGTGCTGACTTATCCCATCGCTGGTGATGCTAACTTGGTGATGTTAACTGGTGGTGATCACTTGGTTAAGGTGATGTTTGTCAGGTTTCTCCACTAAGTTATTATTTTCTGCTTTGTAATTAATAAGTAATTTGTAGAGAGAGTCTTTAAAACTACATTAATATCCTGTTTCTTATCAAACTCTCCACCCACTAGTTTTAGCATCCATCAGTGATTCTTGCCTGAATCATATCCAGATAAATTTTATTCCCTTGAATGAGACTTTTTCCTTTTTCCTTTCCTGAATGACCTCACAAACACTATTTTATAACTCTACTTTACTCAGTTTCTTCCAAAATTCTAGCTAATTGGCTCCAAAAATGTTTCTATGGTATATTGAGAGACCAGGTGTTGTTGTGTCTCTTCCTCCTCACACCTTTCCTTTGGACAGGTGCTTCTTCTCTCCCAGAACTTTTACTGGCGTAAGCCATCAGTTTGTTATGTAAGATATTTTGCATGACATTTCTGCTTTGTCCTAGTCTTTCTCCTGCCTGTTCCTGGTTTTAAACAAAAATCTTTTCTTTTTAATGCCCACATCCTCAAATCTGTCTACTTCCCTTTCTCAAGTTTAGGCCTTTGACATCTTTCTTTGTGAAACACTTTCCTGTTGTTAGTTGTTTTAAATCCATGGCTTTTATTCTTCAGATCTGTCATTTTCTTTACAGTGTCTTTTTTTTTGGTATCTCTCCAACTTTAGCTTTTGGAAACCACCTTCATCAAGCCATTTAAAGTCTTTTCAGGGTAAGCTACTGAAATTTGAAGCTGGCTTCTTCTCCATGGTTGTCATCGTCTTTTGTCTTGAAACAGTAAAACATGAAAATAAGCTAATTCTGTACTGTTCTTGTCTGCTTCTAGCAAATTGGCTTGTGTTCTTTATCTGAATTATTGGGTTTCTTTTCTTCAAGTTGTGTTTCTCCAATATTTTTAATAATTTCAGTTTGTCTTTCAAAACAACCTTGAACTTACTTTTTAAAATTAATTTACTCATTTCCATTTACCTTATATGCTATATCCTCCCCAACCTGAGTTGCTGCTAGCAATCAAGTTCATTCTCACTGGGGCCCATTATATGGCCCATTCACTGTTTCTTCCTTCCATTTTCATTTTGATATGTTTCCCAGGGAAGCAGCACATTCAGTTTGAGATTCTCAGTCTCCAGAACACCTATTCTTTCCTTGCTTTTAGAATGTCTCGCACTTTGGCCATCTCCATAGCTATGTCTGTATTTCCACAAAAGTTCCGTGTAGATTCCCTCTTTAAAAATAATGGTAAGTTGTTCTCAAATGTGAAAACTTCCCTGGCTGCACACCATAAGGACATGCCTTTTTGAATTTTTTTTCAGATTCATTTCTTGATCTGATTTTGGGGGGGGGGAGTAATTAAGTTTGTTTGTTTATTTATTTATTTATTTATTTTTAATGGCGGTACTGGGGATTGAACCCAGGACCTTGTTCATGCTAGGCACACACTCTACCACTGAGCCATACCCACCCCCATTTTGATCTGTTTAACATGTATTTGCCTATGTCAGCTTTAACCCTTCTATTCTATGAAATCAAGTTTCTTTAAAAAGAGTGCAGTTTGTTGTGTGTTGCATGTGGGAAAAAGACGTGATATATGATCACAGATAGCCTCTGAAATCTTTGAAATTGGAGCAGATTTTAGTGCACTTCTCTTGGAGCAGGCATTCTGTCTCCTTTTCTCAAGTCCTGGTTCCAGTTCATATTCTCTAGTCAAAAAGCCAACCAGGCTTTTTTTTTTTTTTTTTGCATTTCAGTGTCTGAAGAAGTAAATCATCAGGCCAGAGTCTTTCTTCTCTTACACCACTGTCGACAAGTGCACGGGGTTTAGCCTTTGCCAGGTTAATGAAATTCTAAATAGTTTTCTTAGAAGTTTTGGATTCTTTTCTCATCATATAATCCCTCAAGGGAACCCAGCTTTACAATTTGAAAATCTTATCAATTCCTAATTCGAGGGGTTTTAATTACAGTGTTTAATTCATACAGTATAGTCTATAATCACTCTATCTATTGGGCAATTGCCCTGTTTTTATAAATAATTTCAAAAAGCTTTTCCTTAGAAGTGCACTTCTAGGGTACTTCTCTCCTTTCGGAACTTGCATAAATGTTCTCTCCCCTCTTCCTTCTGTCCCCTTTGCCTTCTGAACCCCATATGGAAGCAAAATAGACAAGTTAAAAATGTTTGCCTTCTTTCCCTTTTTGTCTTCTGCATCCCCCTTCACAACTTTTAAAACTGCTTTCCTCTATCCTGCCCCAGTTTTTCAAATACACTCTGCCTTTCTTCCTTTCAGAATTTACACTTGATGATGACACTCATCAAAATCCTGAGCTAAAAGAAAAAGTGCTATGATACACCCTCTCATTTCCACTCCTGTGGTCCTTGATCTTGGATTCCTTTCTTAGGCCTTGCCCTAACTAAATCCAAACCAAGTTTTCATATCCCTTCCCTTTTTTTTCCCAACTCTTCCCCTGTCTTCTCCTTCCTCCATATCACCTTCTACCCGTACACTGCCCTCTCTCATTTCCATTTCTACATTCTCCCCATTCTCCCCTAATTTCCCTCCTCTCTCATCCCCCATTGGTAACCCCTTTTGATTTTTCTTCTTTTCTGTATGCTCCGTTTACTTAAATGAAGATTATGTATTTTGACACAATCTTTGGGGTAGTGAGGGCAAATATATTATATGCTCCCTCTTATAAAGATAGTAACTGAAGTTTGAAAAGTTTAACTTCCATGTCTAAGACAACCAGTTGCCGTAAGACTTACAGACCCAAATCTCCCTTGTCACATTCATTTTATCTAATGCTCTCCGCTACTTCTTGGAACTAAAGATGAAGATAACAAATTGAAGCTATTAACTGTTTCTCAAGTCATACCAACGTCTGTGTGTATCTCTCTTAGAAAGTAAATTTTATATTTTTGCAATAAGTAAAATGTGCAATGATTGAAAAAAATCTATACAAAATCAGAGCAGGATGTTTTAACATATCTAAAATTAGGTAATGAGAATAAGATTTGCTATTATAACTGGAAATTGTATCTATTGTAGGAGAGGTAATTAAAAAAAGATTTAGAACAGCTTCCCCCATCAATGCAGATGCTGAATTAGAGTCAAATCTCAGTATCTAACCTACACAAAGTTAAGGTGGGGGGGATGTGTCCAAATTTATTCAGACATAGAAGGAAATCGGTAATATTTGAACGTTGTGTATTATTTTCTTTAATATAGCTTGTAAGGACAGCAGAGTAACTGCTTGGCTGGATTCTTGGTGTCCTGAAATTTCCCCTTGATTGTTTAATTTAAAAGAATCAAAATTCAAGTCTGGCCTAGAGAAAACTTCACTACTGATTTTGCTAGACATCTACCAGAGTCATCCCAAACTACACAGCTAGTAAAGCACTGGGGCCGGGACTTGGACCAAGTTCTCTAGTCCCGGGCCTAATGCTCTTCTGCTGTATCTCCACCATCATTGGGAACATTAGCCTTTGAAAGCAGTGCTTCTTGTCAGGCTATCTTTTGAAAATGGCACCACTTATTTCAGAAAGACTTCACACATAATTTCTCAGTAATCTTGGGTCACCTTAAAAACAATGCAATGCGTATTTTTGAAAAGTAAGTAGAGCTTTAAATAGATATTTTAATTCCATACAAAGGAAATAATAAATATGGTTTCATTAAATTAAAGAATCTTTTATGAATTTTATTCTCTCCTGTTTAAACTCTTTATTTATCCTTGTGTCTCTCACTGGCCCAAAACAGAGCCTGTTCAGAACATAACTGAAAAAAAGGATGGATGAATAAATATTCCATTTGTATGCTGATTATTAAGAAAGTGAAAGCCACTAAGCTTTTTTCATATTTTCACTTTTTTATAAACAAACAGACTTTAACATTTTGCCACATAACTTCCTATTGTGGAACTTTCCCCACACTGTAGTTAATTGCTGTTCAAAATCTGAACATACCCAACTCTTGCTTTCCTTGTTTTTTTTCCAAAAACCTGTTACTGTCAATGCATGTATTTTAACAGAATCCATATGTTCTTTTTTCCCCCCATGTGACTTTCTTTGTGTGTCTACTATGCATATCACGCATGATTCTTGGCGTTCATTTTATACTATCATGATGAAGGATAATCAGTGTTATTTTAGTTTAATTTCAGTATCAGAGGTCAAGACGTTGTCTTCTGAATGTCTTTCAGGGTTTTCCGTCTTGCTTATGCTCTGCTAGTGTTCAGAATTGTTTGAGAATGTTTTTATAACTGAGTTGTCAGTGGTGGTATAAAGCAACTTAAATACAGCTTTGAATGACTTCACCTCCCCTATTACATTAAGGAGACAATCAGAATAGTTGAGATTTGTGCCTTCAAGTTGCTGCAGTTGTAACAAAAAGTGAGGATAGAAGAGAGGACGGGGGAAAGAGAAAGAGAAAAGGAAGGGAAACTATTATCCCACAATTTTTAAAAAGACCTAAATTCATAGGTATAACCCTGCAATAATATAAAACGGATGTTTTGAATTGGTTTATAAAATAAGAATAAGTAGAGCACTCATCGTTTAAAAAATAAAGAAATGTGACCCCCAAAAAGAAAAAAAGTAAATGTTCAGGGAAGAAAAAACACTGAAAAACTCAGAAAGTGATCTAGGGGAGAATAATATGCTGAGTGTTAAGAGAAAAATCACAGAATAATTGATGTCATATTGTGGTTATTCATTGACTGATAACAGATGCTCAACTTACATGTTCCCTCTGTTCCTATATATAGTTTCTGTTAACATCAGAAGATACTCTGCATGATATGAGGAAAAACAAGATTATAATCTGCTTAAGCCCCTATTAAATACCCATTTACTACATTTATTATCTAATTTGCCAGGATATCAGAATATATATCAATGATGGAAAAAATTATAATTTGTGTAACTCCCATTAAGTATCCATTTATTATCTCTGCTAACTATGTATCAGATTATCATAATGCTTTATTTAAAGCTGGCTTACAAATAAACACATGCCCGAGCCAAAAATGACACGTGCTAGTGAGATAGTGAAAAATAAGAGTCCATTACATTGACTTAATTTCTTATATAACAGAAAAAGTTGACTAGTGTGAAATATCAGGTATTGTAGGTAACACTTGTCCACAAATGTTTTGAGTTATGAAATATATTTAAAGTTTTATTCACTTTCAAAATTTAAAAATCCCGTACTCAGAACTTATCCAGGGTAGAAAGGTGGCTGCTGCAAACATAGAGACAAAAGAGAAAATATCATGTCTCTAAGTTTGGTCATTCTGCCTCCTCACGTTCAGGATCCACTTACAGATCGTCTTTTAGTAAATGTTTGGGGATAATGAGATTGAAAAAGATTACGTAACTGCACATACACAAAACTGGGGAGAAAAATCATGTTGGGAAAAAAACATATAAAAGCAGGTCAATAATTTACATTTTACTCCTATAAATACATTAGCACCTTGCGTGCCGTTTCCTAGAGGTGCCTCTAATAGCCACTTTTCAGACTTTTTCTGATGTTTCTTGATAAAACTAGATGCTACCTCAAAATACCTTTCTAAAATGAAGTAGAACATCTTTCCCCAGAGTGTATCCTAGGAAACATTCTCCAGGCTGGGGGATGATGGGACTGGGGTTCGAATTCCTGATAAAATAAGTTTGGGAGGTTCTTACACAGTCTCCTTTCCTCTGGACATATACAGTGCATGTTAGTTTATAAAAAATTCTGCCTTAAGGCAAATTATTTAACTTTGTTTATCCCAGATTTTCTCAAACCCCCCCCTTTTTTTTTTTACCATTTTAACCTTTTATTTTACTTCATTTTAAAAATTCTTTTTTATTCTAACAGCTTTTAACATCTCTAAGAACTAACATTCTCACTTTAGGAAACATTGAACTAGCCTTCACCATCATGGTCATTTATTACCTCCTTTTCACATCATCACTGCCTCTTCAAGATCTGCAGTGCTATCAGTGGTAACTGTAATGGGTCATTAATTCTCCTTCTCCTTGCACATATTCCATAGGTACGTGGAGCTGTCTATACAATACTCTCAGCACTGTTCACTTGTGATAAGGAAATCTTAATAAATGAATAGTAGGTTAGTACATTTAACAGTACGTTGATATACTTAATACAGTTTTGAAATATAGGCCACAGTACTAAGTAGGCTTTCTGGGAATAGTTAGTTAGCTCATGTATATTCAAGAGACAGTGGAAACTGATAGAATAGAGTCCATTTCAATCCATTTTGGGGGGTTCACAACAAAGAAGATACTACTACTAAGATTTTGAAATGCCCCAGGGTTTTAGTGTTTTTTCCCCTCCTATTTTAGGCTTTAATATGCTCCACCTCCTAGGTGGTTTGTATGTCTGGCCTAATCATGGAGCTCTAGTCACTTCAAGAAATTTTACAAGAAAAACAAAATTTGAAATTTTGGAAAATCCCAATGTTAAGTAAGAAGATACTGATATTCTGACGTTTTATTGTACAACCTTAGCATTCTGAGAATTTGAAAAGGCTGTGTGTCAAAATAAATAGTTTAAAAAATAAGTATATCATACTTTTAAGTAGGTTGTTACTGTAACTTGCAGTCCATAAGGTTATTTTTAGGAGAGCTAGAACACATACTCCTGCAAAATGTATGTTTACATTTGCTAACAATAAACAGGATTCTTGACCTTGAAAAAATAGACAACTTTCTGTGTTATCTGATCTCATTTAGTAATTTATTGTCATAGTTGTGGCCAATGTTCCCTTTGTGTGTACACAGTTCTTTTATATAAAGATTATCAGAACTCCCACTCATAAGCTTAAAAAGTTCGTTGGTGAGAGTGAAGAAAATCTTTCAGTTGAAAATTATGCAATAGAGAATTAAGCTACAATTAAAGTAACTGCATACTACATGTACTTCTTTTAAAATAACCTCAGACTTTGGTATTTAATAAACTTAGAGATCAGATGTTAGAGTATTATCTTGAGGCACTGCAAAATAATTTCACTAATTCAGTTTCTAAAGGTAAATGTTTTGCTACAGCTTGCTCCAAAATCAGCCTAAAACATGCTTTGGATGACTATTAAGAGAATAAATTGAAGTTAGCATTTCACAATATAGTATTTTTTCCTATAAAATCTAGCCAAAAATCCATACAGAAAGTTTAGTTTTTAAGAGTTTTAAGAGACTTTTCATGTTACTCTAATCAATATTCCAATACAGCTGGTCCCTGAAGCCATACAATGGACAGCCTGCTAGCAATAGCTCACCTCTAGTTGCTCAATACAGAAAATCAGAAATTCATAAGAGTGCTTGTATTTCGATCAAGGCCAGACTTTTGAACTTTCTTTCTTGTCTCATAAGAAATTAGCCTGAATAGTTTGCTCTGATGTAGAAGAAACTAGAATACAAATTGATAGTCTTAAAATCTCAGATGATGAACTGAGTCGTGCAGATCCAGTAGACATGGCTGTTTGGTTGAATTTGCTGACATGATCATCTCTGCAACAGGACTAATGCACTGATGTGGCCCTCTCTACAAGAGGTATCTGTTCTTGTGGGAAAATGGGGAACTCAAATTGATGAGGTCCTTGCTATTAAGTTTCAATTTGAATCACCTTGGGAACCATAGGCTCCACATCCATTTTGGCCTTCTACTTGTTTACACAAAGGAAACAGATTCAAAGGACTCATGTCCTAGAATTCATACTGGCTTCATTGCACAGAGCAATGGTTTTGATGTTCTTGTTCCCAATTTATTGCAGGCTCTGAGAACCTGGGTACCATGGTGATAAAGTGCCATTGAAATACATAGGTAATCAGTCAGTGTACTGGAGGATTGATTTCTTTCTTTCCTTTTCTGAACAGACAAAAGCAGTCTTCTTAGAAGCAGTGGGAGTAAGAGGACACTTACCATTTATGTTATGAGAATAGCAATGATAAAGGCAAAGATGCAATTTAATTAATAACTTCACCTGGGCTGTGACTATCTCCAGGGAACTGAAAGTATTGAAAACCTTAATTGACCTCTCCCATGTAGAACACAGGCCTCTCTTTTCCCATTTTTAAATTGGAAGATATCAAAAAGGCAAATCATTTGCTCTCAAGCTGACTTCTGGTCCATAATGGAATTGCAACCAGGACTTGGAACTCGGATTTCAAGGCAGGGCCACTGTGTACAGTGTGTCATGTTAAGGATAAAGCTCTTCACTTTAACCACTTGTCTGTCCTGAAGAGCACATCGCAGTTTAAAAGAGGCCATGCAGTCTGATCTGACTACAAAAAATTTTTTAAGTCTTTTAAATATTCAGATGCATACACTTTATTTTAAATGTTGGCAGCTTTGCCATTCACAACTATGACCCAAATTCCTCCCTCAAATGTTTTAATTGAAGCCAAATAACTTTACTTTCTGTTTTTACATAAGAATGTAGCACATTCATTGCTGGGACAGTTATCATGAAAAATTTGGCTTTTGGTCCTTTTGCTCTCTTATCCTTCAGCCTCTCTTTCTTCATACTTATTTCATTTTTCATTTTGCTTTCTCATATTTTAAGATTATATTTTATTTTCTCTAATTTATTCATTGATCTTTACAGATATCTCTGAAGTTTTTTTACAGGCGACATTTGGCCATTTTTTTCCCCTTAAATTTATTGAGGTATATTTGACATATAATAAATTGTGCATATTTAAAGTATGCAATCTGATAAGTTTTATATACAAGTCATTTATACAAAACTGCTTATGATAGTGATTATATCCATAATTCCCCCAAATTTCTACATGATTCTCTGTAATCCATTCTTCCTCCCATCTTCTGGCCCTTGCATTCCCAAGCAACCACTGATCTCCCTTCTGTCTCTATAGATACATTTGACTTTTCTAGAATTTTACATAAACGGAATCATACAGTCTGTACTCTTTTTTGTCTTTCTCCTTTCACGCAGCATAATTATTTTGAAAGTCTTGGTATTATTGCAGGTATCAATAGTTCACTCCTTTTTAATGATGATTAGTATTCTGTGTGTAGGTGTATAACAGTGTGTTTATCCATTCAACTCTTGATGGATATTTGAGTTGTTTCCAATTTGAGTCTATAACAAACTGCTATGACCACTTGAGTGTAAGTCTTTATGTGAATATGAATTTCCTTTTCTCTTTGGAGTGAAATAAGTGACTCATATTTTAGGTGTATACTTAATTTTTAAGGAAATTGTCTAATTGGTTTCCAAATTATTACACCATTTTACATTTCTACCAGCAGTGTTTGAGAGTTTCATTTCCTCCATCCTCCCTTCACCTTCTTGCCAACTCATGGTATATAGTCTTTTTCATGATAGCCATTCTAATAGGTGTGTATCTCCTTGTGATCTTAATTTACATTTACCTAATGACTAATGATGTAGAGCATCTTTTCACATGCTTATTTGCAATCTGTATGTCCTCTTTGGCAAAATGTCTATTCAAATCTCTTGTGCATTTTTATCTTGTTCCTTCTTTTCTTATTTTTAAGTCTTGAGAACTCTTTATATATATTTTAGATTTAAGTCCTTCATTAAATATATGCTTTACAGATATTTTCTATCAGTCTGTGACTATCTTTTCCTTTCCTTAACAGTATCTTTTGAAGAGTAGAAATGTTTAATTTTGAAGGAGAGGAATTTATAAATTTATTTTTTATAATCATATCTTTTATGTCACAAAGATTTTTCTCAAACTTTACTTCAAGAAATGTTACAGATTTTAGGGCTATGATCCATTCTGAGTTAATTCTGAGTTCATATTTTACATGTGGATATCCAGTTGTTCCAGAACAACTTATTGAAAAGACTTCTTTCTCCAGTGATTCGCCTTTGTTAATTAACCTTTGTTAAAAATCAGTTCTATATGTGTGGGTCAGTTTCTGGACCCTCTTTCTGTTTCATTAACATAATTTTCTGTCTTTACACAGATGCCACACTCTTTTATTACTTGAAATCAGGTAATGTTATCCTTCCAGCTTTGTTCTTCCTTTTTGAAGTTGTTTTGTCAATTCTAGGTTCTTTGTATTTCCATATAAATTTTAGAATCAGCTTTAAAATTTTTATAACTTTTTTTATTGAGTTATAGTCAGTTTACAATGTTGTGTCAATTTCCAGTGTAGAGTACAATTTCTCAGTTATACGTTAGCATACATATATTCATTGTCATATTCTTTTTTGCTGTGAGCTACCACAAGGTCTTGTATATATTTCCCTGTGCTTTACAGTATACTCTTGTTTATCTATTCTACATATGCCTGTCAGTATCTACAAATTTCGAACTCCCAGTCTGTTGCTTCCCACCCCTCTCCCTCTTGGCAACCACAAGTTTGTATTCTATGTCTATGAGTCTGTTTCTGTTTTGTATTTATGTTCTTTTTCTTTTCTTTTTTAGACAGAATCAGCTTTAAAATTTATTTTAGAAAATTGCTGTGATTTTGGTTGAGATTTTGTTGAATCTATAGATTAATCTGGGAAGAATTGACATCTTAACAGTGTTTAGTCTTTTGACCCATGAGCAAGCATCAAATAATAAATGCTTAAGGATAAATATACTGTGTGAGAGATATATACACTGAAACCACAAAACACTGCTGAGATAAATTAAAGACCTAAATACATAGAGAGATATATTTCAACTGGCCGTTTAAAAAATTTGCCATGCTTTATTTGCCTTGTTGTTTTTTTCTCAATCACTGCTTGTAGTCCAACTTCAAAGAAATTAAGATACAATAACTTTAAAGGTCCTCTATTTGTCTCTACCTTCAGTTACTAATGAAAAAATGATTGATGGAAAGTTTAGAAAAGAAGTGTTTATAAATAAATTATTCATGGAATCATTAGCTGCTCTATGTATTACCCAGGCACTTTGTTCTTTCTCTTCTTCAATTTTTTTTTTTGTCTACTTCTGGCACTTTCACTTCTCATTAGTGTCTTCTGGGTTAGATAAGGGTAGAGAGAAAAAATGACACTCAACTAATAAATTATTTTTCCCTGTTATTAAAAGCCTTTATGGAAAAAGAGATTGAATGCTATGTTTAGGGATTTCACTTATCTTTCCTATTCCCATTCTGTGCCCCACATGTACAAAGATGAGTGACGATTGGTAATAGTAGGAAAGTACAAATATGCACATTTAAATATCAAATGCTGCCTTCTAAATTTGTTAATGTGTTTTATCACTGAAAACTCAGAACATATGTGAAGTGCACTTCTCAGGAGGGAAGCCTATCTTTTTGAAGAAGATTTCTCATTATAATAAAGATTTAGAATTTTGAAATTCGTTATATTATCTAATAGAGTTGGCTTAGTGGCTCTTGAGATTAAAACAAGCTATTACTAAGAACCCTCATAAACTTTTATGTTATTCATACTTAAGACTAATAATTCTTATGAAAATTTGCTTTGGGTTCTCATCTTGTCAGAGACTTGATATAAATTGCAGCTGCTGTATATGTTACCAAGACATACTTTTTCAAAATTGTGAGGTATAATAAATTAAATGTTATTCATAAGAGTTTCTTCAATAAGGCATAATTAAAACTATGTTACTCTGGATAAGATAAAGAAAAGAATACATATTGTGATGCAATATCTCTAATTATCTTTACTATACTCACTTAATTATTAATTTGCAAAATTAGGTAATCTGCAAGGATTATTATGACCAGTTTATGAGGCTTTTGTATAATTTAATTTAGAGTAAAATTGCTTGCACAGTATAAAATATGAAGGTTATTTTTTCTTGTTATGTAGTGTGAGGTTATTGATTCTCTGGAAGGAAGTGTTGTGAACAAAGAGAAGTAAGCAAAGAATGAAACTCAGAAATTGTCAAAAAAATTTTATTCAGTCTTTGAGAAACAGAAATATAAAAGACACAACTGGAATAAAAGAAGAAATAGTTAAAGAGTTCCAAAATAATCATTTTGCAATATATATGTGTGTCAAACCATCATGTTATATACATCTCAAATGTATTAAAATTGTATATCAATTATATATCAATAAATAGGTAGTGGGGAAAGTACTAAGAAAGACTAAATTTACTCAAATAAGAAAGTTTTGTGATATACATAATATGACATTTAGGGAACCTATAAATCTCATCATGGAATCAGTCGCTATCAGTTTGAAAAATTACAGTTAACAGGAAATTTTTCCATGTAGTCTTTAGGAAAATTGTCCATCTTAAAATAAAAGAAATTAAAAAGTGAAATTCTGCCAGCATTTACTGCAAACTTACTGTGTTTTAAGCTCTGTGCTGTAGAGATGAATTCAAAGTCCCCATTTCAAAGACTCCCAGCTGTGGCCAGCAGAAGAGCTTGGCAAATCCTCTTCCCAAAAAAGCAGTTGTAAAACTGGACAAAGCTTGTAAAAAAAAAAAAGCCAAAAACTGTTTAAGTTCTGAAGAACAACCAAAAGCATACCATAATCTGCTTGAAAAACTATTGAATGTTGGGTCTATCCATCAGAAGATAGAAGCTTTACTAACTCATGGTGTTTGTGCACAACCTCAGTCCATTCATTGGTTGATCATTAAATTATGTGTCACAAGGGTGACTCCTAGGAATCCAAGTTTAACAAAAACACAAATAAACAAATGGGAATGTATAAAACTAAAAATATCTTGCACAGTGATGGAAACTATCAACAAAATGAAAAGGCAGCCTATTGAATAGGAAAAGATATTTGCACATGATATATTTGATAAGATTTTAATATCCAGAGGATATAAAGAGCTCACATAACTCAATATCAAAAAAAAACCAAACTATCAGGTTTAAAAATAAGCAAAAGGGTTTTCCAAGGAAGACATACAGATAGCCAATAGACACATGAAAAGATGCCCAATGTCACTAATCATCAGGGAAAGGCAAATCAAATCCATAGTGAGATATCACCTCACACTTGTCAGAATGGCTGTTATCGAAAAGACAACAAACAAGTGTTGGCAAGGATGTGGATAAAAGTGAACTCTCATACACTGATGGCGGGAAAGTGGATTGGTACAACCTCTATGAAAAACAGTATGGAGGTTTCTCAAGAAATAAAAAATAAAACTACCATACAATCAAGCATTTGCACTTCTGAGTATTTATCCAAAGAAAACTAAAACACTAATTTGAAAAGATACATGCACCCTCTGTTTTTTGCAGCATTATTTGCAATAGCCAAGATATGGAAGCAACCTGTGTCCGTTAATAGAAGAATGGATGAAGAAAATGTGGTACATATAAACAGTGGAATATCACTTAGCCATAAAAAAGGCTAAAATCTTGTCATTTGCATGACAAGATTAACCTAGAAGGTATCATACTAAGTAAAGTGAGACAGAGAAAAGCAAATACCGTATGATTTTGCTTATAATTGGAATCTAAAACACAAAACACACAGACAGAACAAAATAGAAACAGACTCATAGATGCAGAGAGAAAATTGGTGATTGCTAAAGCAAAGGGAGGTGGGGAGTTGGGCAAAAGAGCTGAAGGGGATTAAGAAGTACAGACTTCCAGTTATAAAATAAGTAAATCACAGGTATGTAATGTACAGCATAAGGAATATAGTCAATAATATTGTAATAGCTTTATATGGTGACAGATGGTTACTAGACTTATTGTGATCAATTTGTAGTGTATTTAGATGTCAAATCACTTTGTTGTATACCTGAAACTAATATAATATTGCATGTCAATTATACTTTAACAAAAAGAAAAAAAAGAAGATAGCACAGCCCAATGTGGTAGATTTCTCAGTGTCTCAGTTGGAACTTGAATGCCACATTCAGAATCCAAGTACTGGCCACTTCCCAGGGCAAAATCCTGGTTCTCATGGCAAAGATACCATTATGATTAGTATTAATTATTCCTCATGTGATTTCCCACAGACATAAGATTAAATTACGTTAAACTTAAAAAAAAAAGGAAAAGAAAAATGAGGAGAGCCTTGGAGATCTGTGGTACAATATCTTGAATACCAATATATATGTAATAGGAGTCCCAAATGAAAGGAAAGAGAGAAAGCATCAGATGAAGTAATGGCCAAAAACTTTCCAAATTTGAGAACCAATATTACTCTACAAATCCAAGGAACTCAGTGAGTCCTACAAAGAATAAGCACAAAACCATCCACATCTCCACACATCATAGTCAAACTGTTGAGAGCCGAAGGGAAAAAAAAGAAAATCTTAAAATCAGTAAGAGAGAAACAGCTCATGATATATGAAAACTTAATGCAATTAACAGCTAACTTCTCATTTGAAAGAATGGAGTCCAGGAAGTAGTTGAATGAGATAGTCAAAGTACTGAAAGAAAAAAATATTAAGCAAGAACTGTATATGCAGAAAAACTAGCCTTCAAAAGTGAAGATGAAATAAAGTCATCTCAGATTAAAAAAAAAAAAAAAGAACTCATTGCTAGCAGACTTGCCTTACACGAATATCGCAGGACAGAGCATCTTATAGGCTAAAAGGAAGTGATACCAGAAGATACCTCAAATTCACAGAAAAAAAGTGAGAAACACAGAAAATGATAAATATATAGGTTAATATAAAAGGCTCTATAAGCATATTTTTATCATTTCTTCTCATTACTTCTTAAAAATACGTAATATTCTATAATTATTACAGTACTATGTTGTTGCATTTACATACTTGTGTATAGATTCATGTGTATGTAATATATGACAATAGTAACACAAAGAATGGGGAGGGAATGGGACTATAATGGAGCCAGTTTCCTATATCTTACTGCAATTAATTATTAATTAGCCTGCAGTTGATTGTGATAAATCAAGGTACATATTATAATCCCTAGAGCATCCATTAAGAAAATAACTCCAAATTAAACCATTAAAAAATTCACAAAAGGAGTTAAAATAATACTTTAAAAATATACTTAACACAAAAAAGACAATAAAGGAGGAATAAAACAAAACAAGACAGGATACATATAGACAGCAAATAACAAAATGAAAAATGTAAATCCAGACTTGTTAATTAAATATGAAGGATCTAAACATCTCAGTCAAAAGACGGAGATTGACATGCTGATTTAAAAAGCAAGATCCAACTATAAGCTCTCTACAGAGACACAAGTTAGAATCAAAATCAAACAAATCTATTTAAAGTAAATATATAGAAAAAAACATGTCATGCAAACAGTAGCCATAAGAAAGCTGTGGTAATTATAGTAGTATCAGACAAAATAGACTTTAAAACAGGAAATACTGCTACACAGAAAGAGGGATATTTCGAACTGATAAAAGAATCAATAAATAAGGAAGATAAAACAGTTATAAATATATACACATACCCAACAATAGAACCAAAATACATGAAGCAAAAACTGACAGAATTGAAAGTAGATATAGAACAAATCATGGAAATGAAATTATTAATTTCAGTCAACTAAAAACATAAAATATTTGAATGATATTAGTCATGTCCTTGTAAGAATAACATTATTACCAAATATAAGTTCTATATGTAACATAAAACATACAAATACATACCACACACATGCACATACATGCGCAAAAGATCCAGGAATGAGCAATACTGATTTCAGTTTCATAACAATCCTAAAATAGTACTAATAGACTAAAAGTTTCCCCTAAATCTTAGGGAAGTAAAAATTTGACTGAAGTCTTATAAGAATCTTACTTAAAAAGTATGAATTTTACTAACAAATTCCTCTAAAGGATAATTATCAATGGTTAAACATCACCTTTGAAGAAACTATCAGATTCAGCCCACAGCTATGTCAAAGAACTTGTGCTTAATTAATAATCTAGAAAACAGAATTGAGCATATGCTGGCCAGATTTAAAGGTCCCATATTTATCTATTTATCTCAAAAGTAGAATTAACATCCAAATGTTATTGAGTTGTTAAATAGGAAAACAAGCCTACAGAAATTAGGTGAAGTTCTGGTAAGGCAAGTATAATACAAAAAATGCAGTAATATAAGAATATGATGGATCAAGAGTGACTAATCATAATTTTAAAAGAAGAAAAGCTTAAATCATGGGTGAACACTTGATGAATGTAAGATTGTGCAAAAAGCTCATATAATGCAAGGATACATTAAAAAGAATGTGACATACAAGTTTTTAAAAGGGGTATTTTTATTATGATCTGTTGGTGAATTTTTCTTCATATGCTGTATTCATTTTTTTTATACCTTTTAAAAGATAGAAACTAAAAGAATGTACAGAGAAGAATGACTGGTATGAAAACACGATAAATGGAGAAAGTAGGTCGTAAGGGCAAATAAAAGGAATTTGGGTTACTTTTCCCAAAAGGAAAAAAAGCTAAGAGCTAACATAATTTAAAACAAACAAACAAACAAAAACGAAAGAAACCTAGCCCAGGAATCAACAACTCTTATTTCAAGGTATTTTTTGCTCAGACGAGTCTGATGATGATGATGATATCCATATTTCTCAAATTGCCACTAACATTTATGGAGGACTGCTGCTTGTCATTTCCATGGATTACCTTATTTCACCTTCACAATCATGCTATGAGGTAAATTCCAAATTAGTTTCATTTTTCATATTAGCAAGCTGAATATAATTTTCATCAGTGGAAACTGGGCCAATAAAATGTGTCTCACAGCTTGAGGTAGCAACATGAAAATGCTTTGCAATACTCTAACTTCTAAGGTTTATTTGTTTACCAAAATTATAGGAATGCTCTCTGTAGAGGATGCTTCATCATTGTTAAGAACGAAGTTAGGAAAAATTCATTTGAGAGAAAGTCAGTTGACATTTTGTTCTGATATAATTAAATCCAACAAGCATTGTTGAATAGCTACTTGCATGCTGAACATGATTCTAGATGACATAATAGGACATACAAAGAAAAAAAATTAAATATTTTGAGTTCCCCAATAATAATTGTAGCTGACATTTAGTAAGTACTATGTGTTCATGTAATCTTCACAGCATCCCTATGCACTAGCTACTATTATTCTTATTTTGTAGAAGAAGAAACAGAATCTAGTTGATGATAGAACTGTGATTCAAACCTGGGTACTCTGGCTCATCACTTGGCTGGAGAGGTTGAACATATATATAGACAAACAGTAC
This sequence comes from Vicugna pacos, assembly GCF_048564905.1. Classification (NCBI taxonomy): domain Eukaryota; kingdom Metazoa; phylum Chordata; class Mammalia; order Artiodactyla; family Camelidae; genus Vicugna; species Vicugna pacos. Next base: position 67,601,416 of record NC_132997.1, on the reverse strand, counting down.
AAGATAAAGTAGTTAAAACTATGCGATGTCAGGAAAAGGGAGAAATCAATTTGAACTTGTTTAGGCAAGTAGTTCCAGCATTCTTAAAGAGATGGCTGAACATGGTAGGGGGTACATTATAAGTGGGTTGTATAAAAATGAGGAGAGCATATTTGGAGTGAGCAGTTCATTCATTCAATAAGCATTTATTAAGACTTTCCTATAGGCGATGCACTGAGCTATTTGCTGGGGTATGAAAAAGCAGCAGATGAGTTCAACAAACATAAATAATGACAAGACTGGGTGATAAATGCTGTAGAAGAGGAGTCAAGGAAGGATCAATTGTGGCAAAGGATAAGTTAAATTTCACAGAGGAAGCCTGTTATTCCTGGGTCTTAATGGAAAAGTATAAATAAACCAATCCAAGAAGGGGCTGCAGGGTAAGTATGAGTGCACATGAGGATAGTCACATGGTTCAGAGTAACAGAAATGTTAGACAGAAGGCAGTTGGTGGGGGGTTATTAGGGTTATTATGGATTTGAAGCTGGAAAGGTAAGTTGAGGATGGATAAGCCCTACGCATATTGTGGGTTTATTCTTTATCTTGGGGAACAGTGGAGAGCTTTCAAGGATACCAACCTGGCCAGGCATGCTTTAATGACCACAGGCAGATCAGATTGGGATAAAGTAAGGCAGAGTGAGGTATCTGGACTTGAGGTGACAGGAAGCAAGGTATGTGGTATGATTAAACCCAGCCATATAGTTAAAATCAGCAACTGGGCCTGAGGTGATGAAATACTGGCATGATGGGCATGGGAATAGGAAAGAAATAATAGAGCTAACCAAAGTGTTGAGGATATATTGCCAAGGAACAAAACTAACTGGCTGTAAGGAATAAGAGAGAAGGAAGATTCAGATGGCCTCATGTTCTCAAGCCCAGGAATCTTGGAGCCTAGGACTGTGGCATTGGAAGCAGACGTTAAGAAACTGGCACTAGGAATGCATGTAGGTGGGAGAAAGTAAATGTTTCTCTTCAATGTTTGAAAGATAATACATGAGCCTTTTGGAATAGATTTTAAAATCTTTATAGATAGTGGACCTCAATCCACAAAGAACACAAGGCAGCTGATTCTCAAGTTTTAATGTTTGTAGGTTTTTAAAAAGAAGCCATAAAAATCTAACCAGGATAAATCTAATCTATCTGAAATAGGTACTGGACCGTATGTCTCATGAGACTCCATGCATGCATTCAACAGACATGCATTATGAACTCCCAGAGTATTACCTAGTGGATGGTGGCTTTGCTTACATGTGTTCTAGGGTCAGGAAGAACTTAGTTCCTATCCCAACTCAGCAAAAATGCTGACCTTCTCTGACCCTGACTTTCCTCAGCTGTGAAACAGAGACAATGGCATGCCCACCTCATAGAAAGGTTGTAGGAATTAAGTTGGGTGATACATATAAAACCTTTATTCCCGTTCCGGGCACACAGGAGATAGTGAGGGTGAGATGCTGCTGTTACTGTCTGTCATCATTTCTGAATCCCCATTATCCCCATCATCACTGTCATCTGTCATCATCAGTATCCCTGTTCACCATCTTCTTTTCCATCACAGTCATCATTGTTATCCCTGTGTTGTCCCATCATCACCATTATTTGTAGTCTTTGTGGTGGAAATTCCTCAAGGTGATAGGCACCTGCTTTGTTGCTCTATTAGTCAGTTTTATATGTGAACAAATAATATTACTATGTAAGAGGCAAATCTAAACTTGGAACATCCCTTAATTGTTGTTAGTTTAGGTCATACTGTACCATTTTCCTGTTCTTTTTCTGATAATGTATAGTTATCCATCACTTAATGACATTGATACAAAACTGTAATTTGTTTTGAGTTATTCCTGTTTGGGTTAATTCAAGAATTGGAGTTTCATTTATATTATAGCAAGTTAATTTCTCCCTTGAAAAGTCATACTATTATTGCATTTACTTTTTGTGGCAAAGGAGTACAGCTTAAAGCATTTACAGAGACATTCAAAAAATAATCAATTAAATGCGAATTTGGCAAGCCTTGCGTTTTATGAACATCAGTACCCTGGCAAACAAAGAATTGAGAACTGGCTCCTTTTACCCACCTCTCAACCCATTTATGCAGGTTTTTTTTTTTAAATAGGTAATGGAAAGAATTTGATTATCTTTTCATTGTCCCTGATTCCTACATCTATTGGGGAAGAGATTCATGTTGAAGATGTGTTCTTCTTAAACAACAATTGAGGGTGATAGTTTATATTTTGTCCAGACTTCTGCTTTGTAATATTATGAGATTGTTGATTTAGAAAGTGGCTTGAACATTCCTCAAGATAAAAGCAGGTTGCTTTTCAATATGTCACATACTCATTTGGGAGTATGAGGGAGCTTATTTTATGTGCTCCCTTGCCCTCTTCCTTTGTGATATGCATTCCACAAAGATTAAGGGTGGTACACAGTGAATGACTGATCTGCTTCTCTGTGGAGTCCATGTTCCAGTGCCCACCTGCAAACATTTTGCTACCAGTCTAGGAAAAGATAAGTCAGAGACTGTAATTATGAAACTTCCATAGTAATTTGACATTGCTGTGACATCTAAACATATGCCTTTGTATTTAAAATCTTAGTCATCAATTGATTGGAAATTTTACAGAAATGAGGAGCTGTAACAACAACCAAAACAAAAACAAAAAATAAATTCTGGTCCTTCACCACTTTGGTCAACAGAACATCAGTTCCGTGGAATACTAATAGGTATTCTGTACAAACTGCATACTATCCTTTAAGTTTGGGAAGAACTTATAAATTAAGCCTAGGTTCTTCTGGACTCCTCAGAGACTGAGTTGCGAGCCTCCAGGGGAGTCTCTGATCTCATAAAACCCGGGATTTGTAGAGTATCTGCACTGTCCTGTAGAGGAGACTTTATGAAAAAAATATTCCATAGCTGTTTTTAACTTACACAGCTTTAGTATTTATGATTCTCCAAACTTGATTTTTTCCTTATTTTTTAATTTTTGAAACATGGCCAAAACTGTCACCACTGTAGTCAATGTTACCAATTTTTTAATATCATGGATTTTTTTCTTCATTCAGTTAAAAAAAAAAATACTGATCGGTCAGTTATAAAGCCCCACCTCCTAGAAGCCAGAGACTACATTTTTCTTATGATTTCTAGATCTAGATCACAGAGAGTGTGGAACAAACCTCTGCAGTTTATGTAAGGGATGACTTGAAAATAATTGTGTTGGAAAATTCTTCTTGGCATAAGAATGTGGGATTAGGAGCTGAAAGGACATTGGAATGAATCAGATATGAAAAGGTTTTTTTAGTGCTACACATAGAAGGTAGAAGGGAAAAGAAACAGCAATTGAAGGTTAAAAAAGTCATTTATAAAGTACTTAAAATGTGGAAGTGGTCCTTGAAACACTATCAGATATCAGAGCTAAGGCCAAGATCTAGTGCCAGGAACAAGTTATAGGGAAGAGATTGCTTCACTTCCTGGTAGGCTGGTCTCCCTTATTAGACCAGCACTCTCTCAAATCTAGATTCGTTTTTGTTTTGTTTTTTTTTTTCCGGTTTGCTAACATTAAAGTAGCTCTGTTGAGGGCTGGCTATCACTTTGAGAGTGAGGCTCTAATAAAGTGGAAAAGGTGAAAATCCCGATGAAATTGTGCAGATTCTATGAACAGGTAAACACAGCTTCACATTTGGAAAAGCCACAGTGGAGTGCCCCTGATTGCTCTTCTCTCTGTATGCCCGAGCCTCCTGGCTTTCGCATCCCATCACCTCACATAGCTGCCCTTTCTATCCTCTTGAATCTCAGCCTCAGTTTCATCATTTTCTATCTTTCCTCTGTCTTCAAATATATACAGTATTTCCCTATCTGAAGTGGGTGGAGGGGGAAGCTGACAGCTCTACACTCTCTAGCTACTTTCTATTTCCCACTTTCCCATTATTTGCAGAACTTCTCACACAAGGTATCTTATTTCCTTGCCACCTCTCCTCTCCTTAGTCTCCAGCATCTGGCTTTAATAACAACAATGGCTGCAGGAACTATGGCTGACTTGACTGAGTGCTTACTCTGCACCGGCCTAGTGCTTAGAGCTTAGCGTACATTATTTCAGTGCATTCTCACAGTAATCCTCTGAGTCAGGTATAACTCCTGGTATAATTGTATAGATGAGATGCTCAGGCTCTGATTAAGCAACACAGTCACTGTTGACAGGACTGGGATTAAGCCCAGGTCTGACTGACCTCAAAGCATTCCCTTTACTACCTCTTTGTTTACTCAGGCATGTCAGAAAGATGCTCCCAACTGAAGAGGTATTATTGTAATCCATTTAATGCACTTGCTCTAAACAAGGAGCGTGGCATCTTCCTTGGGGACATTTGCAAATTTGTAGCAACATTTGGTTGTAGTGAAGTTGAAGGTGGAAATGCTACTAGTATTTAATAGCTTAAAAAAGGAGTGCAGTGCTGAGAACTGTTCTGCAATGCTGAGAACCACCTCATGCAACAGAGTTATACTGCCTCAAATGCCAATAATGCCCCATTCAGAAACAGTGGTAATGGCTGAGAGTCTAATAATGAATTCACAAAGCCCAAATAACTTCCCCGAATCTGGGGCCATAAATCAAACTGATATCTGTCTGGCTCTAAAGCTCCTGCTTTTTTCACTCTATACAACAGAACATTAAAATATTATGTATAATTTGATTTGCTCTCAGAATTATCATATTTTATATGTAACATCTCAAATATAATTTATTTAGGGAATAGTTAACTAATTTCCTGATTGAATGTTCTTTTAATGCATTTAATGGAGATAGCATGTATCATAGTATTTGCCAGATTTTCAGAAGGATGCTAAAACTTAATGAAAGAAACCATCATCATATTAAATGAAGAAAGCTGCGTATTCTGGGGCATGCTGTCTTTACTATCAACCAGGAATCAAAAGGACTCATTTAGGAAAGGAAAATAAAGGGGGATGGGGTAAACTAGGTAAAGAGGTTAGGAGAGAGAAAAATATACATAGTTGGATTTTTATTTAATTAGTCTTATATATTGAACTCTGAACTGTCACTTGCAGTCTTTGCTGCTGCTTTTTTTAAATCTCTCTCATAAACATCCTAAAGTCTAAAGGGTTACCCATGTTTAAATAAAATTCTCTACTTTCTGTATATGAAGGTGTCTCTTAAATGTACTTATTTCCAAAGTATATCCCAGATATTTTTTGTAGCAGTTTTGGGGTCTGCTGGACAGAAAACCTTATTACTCTTGGTGAAGGAGAACTGTGCTTTTCATAATCATAGATTGCATACCTGGACCATACACTTGAACATGCCCAAGTCTAGAAATTTAATCATCCTTTCCTAACATCATTGCCCACTGCCATTTTTTTTGCCACCCAGAAAAATGCAATAGTAGTTCTAGCCTCATTCTTGTGCCTACCTTTGAAACCCCCATCCTGAATTGCCTGAAAGAAAAAAGTGTCTTTTTTTCTCCCTCCTATTTTCACAACTTGAGATGCATTTAAATTCTCAATACAGATGATTTTCTGGACACCACTGAGAATAGAGAACCCCAAACCTTATTATGATAACAATATCTGGGCAGCTTGTTGAAAATGCAGATTTCCAAACCCTGTGTTAGAAACCTGAATTTAGTAGCTCTTGAAGGACTTAGCATGCTGTGTCAGCAAGCTCCCCGAGGAACCGGGTACGGGTGGTTCATGGACTGTGTTCTGAAGACAGTCTGGCACTTAGTAGGCCCTTGAAAAATAGCTGTTGAAAATACGAATGTATCTGAAGGCTGTCCTGACATCTTTCTTCTGTCATTGGAGGCTTTTACCTACAGCCTCATGAGCTTATAATCCTAGAAGATTCATTACCTGTTCCTCCCCCTCACCTTTATCCACCTGTTTTCAGTGACTATTGAAGTGTTACTGTGGTGGCGTCTCACTGTTCCTTACATTGGTCCTTTCCCTTCCATGGCTATCACACTGCTTCAGAATCTTCTATCTCATAGCTTGTTAACAGGTCCCCTGGAATCTGGATTCTTTTTACTCCAACTCATCTTTTAAACCACTGTCAAATTAATAGTCCCCAAACACATGCTTATCTGCATTGAAGACTCTTCGTAATTTGACCCAAGCTATTTTTCCATTTAATCTCCCTTTGCTCTCTTTCTCTTTAACCATACTAGTTTACACTCTTGTCCCTAATTATGCTTTATATACTTTCATCTCCCTGTCTTTGCTCCTGCCATCCCCCTCCATGGACAGAAAAGGGTTAACTCAGCAGGCCTGGGTTGTTCAAACCATGTACCTTCTGTCTTCAGGGCTAGCCCTTGGCCAGCTGCTGGGAGATAGTTTTGGAGCCCCTGACATACTCTTCCTGATAAGTGTTTTTGTATGCCTAAGGCCTAGGGCCCTACTATATGGTAAACACCTATGTATGTGCCTGAGGCCTTGGCATACAAGTTTAAACAGATAAGTGTATCCTGGCAATGTGATTTATGGTGAAGGTCTGTTTTGGCTCTAGTTGGGGCAGGGCTGGGCTCTGAGTAGCTGAGATCAGTCATGTGGGCTCTGCATGTCTTTTGTGATTGTAACAATCTTGGAAACCAAGGCTCAGTTAAGCTTTCCTGGCTGGCAACATTTCACATGGTTATCACACATCATTGCTGGGAGAATTAAGTTTGCCCCCATAAGACTCCACTGAGAGGGAGCTTGCTCTTGATTTCTCCTGGACTTCCGTCCCTGTGCCTTTTCCCTTTACTGATTTTAATCTGTATCCTTTGACTGTAATAAACCATAACTCATTAATATAGCAGGTTTTCTGAGTCCTTTAGGCCTTCTCATGAATCATCAACGCAAAGTATGGACTTGAGGACCCCTGACTTATTCCCATAAGGACTGCCCTCTCTTTTCTTCCTCACTATACCCTAGTCATTTTCAAGAGCCTTCCCACATTGCCCTTCTAGAAAGACAGGCAGCAAGTAGCACCTCTGCTGGTGATAGTGCCCACTGGAAACACTTTTCTGAAAAGAAATTTGGCAATGTTAGAAAAACTTTAAATGGGCATACCATCGACCCAGCAATTTCACATTTTGGAGTTTATTCTATAAAAATCTTTACAAAAAGATGCACTGAGTATGTTGCTGTCTTGTTTGCTGAAGCAAAAATTGGAAATAACCCAATCATCCGTTGATGACAATATTAATAGAATAATTAACCCTTAATAATAATAATAAAGCTCCCATTTACTGAGCACATTCAGTTCCAGCCCTGTGCCGAATGCTTTACTTACAGTATTTAACTTACGTTTATAGCACGTCTTCCATGTAGGTAGATTATTTCCACTTAGACAAACACTGACACACCTGGAGGTTAAATGCAGGCACATGGCCAAGACCTGTATGACTCCATCCTTACAATTCATAGTAGGCTAACAATGTGGTTAATGAGCTCTGTATGCTGGCGTGGAAGGATGCCTATCACCTATTAAAGTATAAAAATTAAAATTAAATTTTGAAAATATTATATAATATGTTACTATTTGGGGGAGCATATATATGTATACAAACATTTGCATAAGAACCAAATAATACAGTAAGATTCAATAGTTTACTGTACAGGTAACAAGTAACTTCTTTTCTCCTAATGCACTAGAATGATTGTATGATAAACTTAGCTACCTTCATGCAACAGAAGGCAGAAGTCTGAAATTAAAAATAAAAATTGTGTGCCTCCATTGATAAGGAGAGGACACTTGATCCTAAATTTTGGGCAACAAAAAAGTATTACTATGTTATAATTTCTACTAATATACTTATGAAAAGAAAGAGTGAATCCTTTCACAGATAGAAACAGATAATGTATTAAATATTTTATTTATTTATGTAAGTATATTTTACATTATGTTTAATTAAACATAATTTTTCATTGTAGAAAAGGAACCAGGCACAAAGAAGAAAATAATGGACTGATTCATTATTTTCTTAGAGCAACATTCCTTTTCTGTGTTCTAAGAACAAATATCAGCACACATGCTAGCAGGTTTTCTCAAAAAAAAGGAAAAGAAAAAGCAAAAAAAAGAAAAGTTCTGTTGTTTAAATAAATTTGACAAATTTGACTGCATGCTGCATCCTCTTCTTGTTCTAGTGCAAATATGTTTGTTAAAGAAGTCCTATGGAAAAAAAACACAACTTCTTTATTCTGTATTTCTTAGATTATGTGACATAACCCTTCTGCTATTTGAATGTCTATACATGGGGAGCCCATAGGGTGAAAGGTGACTGTTGCTTCCTATCCTGTCACAGGACATTGGTCACTGCAGCAGTGATTTTCTCATCTTTGTCCAAAGACAAATCAAGAACCTCAATTTAGTTATCCTAGCATTTGTACATTTAAGATTCCCAGGAATGACTTTAATGGACTCTACCTGAGCAATGTGCCCCAAATAGCCACTATGGAGAGGGAGATAAAATACCTTGATTGATCAGCCTGGGTCATAGGCTAAGTACTGTAGCCAGGGCACTAAGCTCCAAAATAACCAAAATGGCAATAATCACAGATATTTGAGTGGGGAAGATTGGTTGCACCAAGGAAAAGAGAGAAGAGAAAAGATGACAAAATACAAGATGTCTAACATGCTGCCTTACTGTCTTTTTCTGTGTATTTTAATTGAAACTCTTTGCGGGTTTTATCAAAAACATATATTGTATATACATACCGTATATTTATTCTGACACCATACTTTTTCAGTTAATATACTATGAAAATTTATTTTCCATTAACATTATTCTTCAGAAACATGAGCTTTTAGAGCTGCATGTAATCCATTCATGAATGAACTATATTTCTCTATTGTTAGGTATTTAAGTTGTCCCCAGTTTTGGTTCTTAAAAAGCTCTAGGTTGCACACTCAGCATCAGAATTTCTTCTTGGTTCAACTCAACATTCAGACTCACAAAACCACATTTGATATCATTCTACTCCAAAGGGTAAAGGACAGGAACAAGGCTTGCTAGAAAGGCAGTGATGGACATTCCTTTCCTATAGGAGTCCTTGTAGTGGTCCATGGCCCCTCTTGTGCAAAGAGATGAGATGCATATTAGATAAGTGAGGTACCTGTCTTGATTTAGAAGACCTCCCTCCAAAGAAGCCAGTAGCTCTTATAGCAATTCCATAAGGGTAGGTTTCAGGTTCCTTGTAAAGGACATGTTCACATACAAGAACACTGCACTCAGGGAAGCTCAAAGCTGTAGTTCCTATCAGTGTTTGTAGTTCTTCTCGTCTAGATGCCACTTATCAGTCCCGGGTCAGTTTTACTATAAGTTGTGTTGACTGGTTGTCAACATACTTTACATGCCCCTCATCAGGTTACCAGGAGCTGACCTAAAACAGACTGCCAGTTATTTCTCCAGAAAAAAAAAAAAGAGTTTATTTGGGATAAGCTGAGAATTGCAATTCAGGGTCTGCAACCATGGCAAACCATGTGCAAGTCCCCACACAGCAAGGGAAGGAAAACTCTTCTGTAGGGTCGAAAAAGAGGGAGTAGGGGTGGGCTGTGGTAAACAAAGAGTCTATGGCTTTTCTTTGGCTGAGTTGTTGCCAGAAAATATGAGTCTTTCTTCCTGTTAGGCTCTGCTGTCATAACAGGGCATGAGGCCCCCATCTTCTCCCAACTGTATTTAATTTAGGTTTCTGTTTATTAATTTTTTTCATAGGTATTGAAGATCAATTCTCCTGCAGAAATGGAGAAAGGTTTTGTTAACCCTTTACCCACAAACATTCTTCAACATAAATTCTAGTCCAGATATGATTATTTCCTTAAATAAATCCTAAAAACTGGGACTTCTGAGTCAAAGAGAATGAGTAACTTAAAAACTCCTGATGCCTATATCTGAATTATTTTTCAGAAAGGCACACCATGTCAAAGTACCATTGATGGTACAGATCTGACTTTCCAAAATTATTTCTGACACTTTTTAACCTGAATGTAATTTTCCTTCCAGCCTCATTAGCCTCTTCACCATTCCACCCATTTTATTTTCTTTAACATTTCTTTCATAGCCTTGTCCTCTGACTAGAATGTTCTGTCATTTCCCTGCCTGGTACCACCTGATTTCCCTTACAGAGTATACTATACATGTCACCTCCTCTTGAAATGATCCCCAAACACTGCTTCCTCTCAACACTTCCCTAAGTAGAATTCTTAACTCACCTGTCTCATTCCGAAAGCTTTTTGTTCTGAAGGCTACCTTTGTGCTTTTTAGATTACATTGTTGTGGTGTATGTGTGTCTGTCTTTTAGACTAGAATGTGAACTCTCTGTAGCTAGAAACTGCATTTGCAATTCTCCAGCTCAGAGTACTCTGAATAGTCTATGATGGCCTTTTAAAAATGTTTGTAGAAGAGTGAATTAATTCAACAATAAATATTTATTGAACAGTTACTGTAGGACAGGCATTATAAAAAGTACTCCATCCCCAGCATCTAGAACTGTACCTGCACATTATCAATAGCCAATAAACAGTGAGTACTGGTTGAATGAGTGAGTGAATGCAGATATAGCACTGGATAAGATCTAATCTCATGAAGTATTAAATTTAATGAGGGAAGAGAGAGAATAAACCAACAAATAAGAAAGCCATCAGATGTAAGAAATGCAATGAAGAAAATTAAAGTGAGGGTGATGTTATAAAATGCTGGGTGGTTACTTTAGATTAGGTAGTCAAGGAAAGTTTTGCTGTGGAAGTGACAAGCTGAGATCTGTCTGCTAAGAAGTAGTTGGCCAGGCAAAGATTTGAAGAAGGGCATTCCAGGCAAAGGTAGAATCTAGTGCAAAGACCTTGTGATGAAAAGAGCCTGGCATATTCCTGGTAAGAAATGCACCGGGGTGGGTCAAAACAGAAAAACAGATGATTTTCAAAATATTTAATGACTGGTACAGTATAAACATTGATGAATCATAACTCATTTCAGCCACTGTCCCCCCTCCCCTTCTCCCCTCCCTCCCATTGTCCCACTTTCTGGCTCTGTATCTGCCCTGAATCCAGAGCTCAGAAAGATTTAGAGCCACCCGTCTCAGTCCCATCCTGTTCTTCTCTTCCAACTCTTAATCAGATGGAAGAACACTCCCTGTCTATTTTTGTTTCGTAGAATGTAAAGCAGGTCATATTTTCAGTGGGTATTTTGGAATTCTTGCAGGACTAACTCTCAGACTGTCAAGAGGTTATTTGGAGTGGCAGTAGTATAGGGCCATGCTTCCCAAATTTTAACTGACAAGTGAATCCTCGAAGATCTTGTTAAAATTCCGATTCTGATTCAGCAGGTCTGGGGTGGGGCGTGAGATTCTGCCTTTCTAATAAGCTTCCAGGTGATGCTGACGCCACTGGTCCATGGTCTCTGTGTTTAGTAGAAGGGCATAAAGCAGTCCTGGCTACCCCTTAAAATCTACTAGGGAGCTTTTAAGTCTTCTAACCCCCAGGTTGCACTCCATGCTAACTGAATCTAGAACTCTAGTGTTGGGACTCAGGCAGATTTTTTTTTTTTAATTTTCCCAGGCGTTTTTGTATTTGAGAAGCACTGGCCAAGGGCAGAAGGTTGGTAAATCTTTGCTCAGTCTTTTAGGTCACAGTCATTGATGAGGCACCAGGTGTTCTTTCAGAAAACAGATGTCCTAGGAAGAGTAAACCCTACCCTGTCAAAGTCCTGAAAGAAGTCTAAAGACTGTTAAGATTTAAAATTCTTTAAATTCTGTTTTTCTTAAGGGTGGATGTGTGATTTCTCTGTTACGAGCAGGCAGGACTTCTCTCTTGCCCTTCAGCTGTCCGAATTTAAAACTCCTCTTGATGGGGATCCTCTTGAAGGACCTTTTCTTTTTCTGAAACCTTTGGGCAAACTGAGGCCATAAAGTAAAACAAGGAGGGACCTGCTCACTGGCCTTTGCCATACACCCCAACAAAATGAAATAATGGAGTCTGAGGTTTGGGATAAATATGGTCATATCAAGCTGGTGTTCTCTCCAAACTCCAAACTGATGAAAAAAATTATACCCTGTTGGAGCCCACTGTAATTAACTCTCGGACAGCATTTCCATTATAAACCCAAGTTTTAAGAGGTTTGTTACTCAGCTGTAAAATTTTGCTCTAGGCTATGGCTTGGACATAGACAATTTCAGCTTGAAAGATGTTTTAAAAATAAAAGGACTTTTTTTTTTTCACTGAGCAAGTGAAATGTGGTTTTAAAAGGAATGAAATATCTATTATGCTCAGACATTCTTTGCATCTCTCTCTATTTTTTCTCCAAGTGGTCTTGATTTCTAAGAAATGAAACCTAGTATGTTTGCATAATTTTAAACCAAATGTTTAAATTACCAAATGTTTGGGGGACTCTTTGTATTAAGGAAATGTATTGTGAGGGTCACAACTCAAGAAGGAAGAAAAATGTTCTTTACTATTTTTTGCGTGCAGGACTAGGGTGGGGCAAGACTCTGTTCTTTGAAGATTCTTAGTCTGTTGCTCATTTATTAAAAATGGGAGTTAAAAAAGAAGAAATCCAAATGGAACAACAAGAGGCCTATTCATTATTTGTATGTTTTCACTGAAAATTTCTCAAGGAGTTTCCAAAATGTCTCTCTGTCATAGGTACACGTTAAAATAAATACTGGTCAATTTCATGACCAAAATCTTGATTTCTGCTTATTGGTATTGGGTACTTTTTCTGAGATAACCCTCTCCTCATATTCATAAAGAAAGTGTTGCCTTTCTCTAGTTTAGTTTGTTCCTCAAATGGTATATTGAACAGGACAATCTCAGATTTCTCACTGTACATCACCTATTGTCTCTCATTGGCATCCCATCTGCTCATAGTGAGTTACCTTTTCCTCTTCTTTTTCCTCTCCCTTTGACAACTGATGCAAGACTCATTACCTTTGCCTCCTGTCTGCCTGTGACATAATAAAAGCCCAGTTATATGTTCATTGGTGTCCAGAGTAGCTCTGCTGTAGGGCTCTAAGTCTAGAGAATTTTATTATTTATTGGTCAGTAGTGTTCAACCTGAGGCCCTATAAGACTTCATGCATCCAAACAGACCTTACATAAGTATGACTGAAGCAAATTACTGTTTATAAAATATAGCTGTAATCATTAAAAGTAATATTTCCTTTGAAAGAGCAAATAGTATAGTATTATGATACATAAAGATTCCAGAAGCAACCACCAATAGAAGAAAAAACAAAAATAAGCATTAACATTAAAAACATACTTTAGGTTCTTTGTCAGTATCGGTCTTTGTCACCAAGGAAACCAAGGTGTCAATCTTTATTCTAACTAAAATAGCGTTGCCTCACATTTTAGTTCAGATGTCACCTCTAGGGAATGATGCCTAACCATCACCCCATCCACCCAATCTGGACCAAATGTTTCTCCCTCCTCATTCTTTGTACTCTCACTGGACCCTCCACTTGGCCAAAACACAACTCCTCAGATTTCTATCTGTCTACTCTCCACCAACTAGGCTGTGAGCCCTTTGGGTTCAGAGACTACATATCTTATTCATTGTTGGAACCCTAGTATATAGCACACTGCCCTAGCACCATGCTCAATAAATAATTGTATAAATCAATAGCAAAATTAATAAGTCAACAAAGTGGAAACATAGGGACTTGTGCCCACGTAACAACTCTTGAGTTTATTTGCCAGTATTTTATAATAGTCTCTGGTTTTATCTAAATATTTGGGGAAAAAATGGTCCTGTTTTATTTGACAAAGACTCATTGCCTAAGAGTAGCAGCAGGAGCTGAAGTACTAATAGCTAACACTGATTGAATATTCTTACCAAGCACAATTCAAGAGGTGCTTTACCTGTATTAACTCATCTAATCTCCCCAATAGCCTATATGGTGGACACTGCTATTAACTGTATTTGACTAATAAAGAAAGTGAACTACTTGCCCGTGCCACCACAGCTCATGTCAAGCCCAGCCAGTCCAATTTGAACCATCTTTAGGTACCATGCCATATGGATTAGGTAATCAGGCCCACTCGTGGCCTTCACCTGCGAGTGTGTTATGGTTGAGTCTGTTTTCATATCAGAGGACTGCCAGTCTTCATCGTTTAGTTTGGCAGCCACCATACTCCCATGTGAAGGCCATCTCTCCTGATCTTGGTTTCCTTGTAGTGAGCACATGTTTTTCTTTCAGTTCCTCACTTTAGTGTTTTATGACTTGGGGAGCTTGAAGAGGCAGCTGTATTGTTAATGTAAGCCATTACCATAGGGGTTTCTGCTCTTTTTCAGAACCTCATAATTTGTTAAAAGTTCTGGTGTGGGTTTTCTTCACGTCTTATTGCTGACAGTTTTAACAGTATATGCCAACATTATCAGCTGTCTCCAGGGTACTGATTGAGATATAAAGGTTTCTGTAATTGTCTGAGATCATTTGCCACTTTATGTAGTACATCTTGCTCACATAGGTATACTCTGCTTCTGAGTGATTTTTCTGGCCCCAGTGGGCTATAAAATCGTTTGATGCCTTTGTAACTTTAAAGACAACAAAATATTAGCTTTGAATGGTTTGCTTTTGTTAACCTCATATCTTAAGGTTGCCTTTGTACACTGAGAAGGGGGAAATGATAAGCAGGAATTCTTTCATTAAACTGAAGAAAATAAGGAGAGATTTTTCTTGTCATCCCTTCTCCTTGCTGATGATACCGATTTGCACTGCTATTCTTACAAGCTTTCTGTTAGCCCTTTCTCATTTGAAGCATATCCATTCCAATAGAAATTTTTGCAAACTGTGAATCATGGCCAATATCAAAAGCTACTCTGACCCAAGTTTTTCTTGAGCTGATAGCTATTTGAAAATTAAGCACTGGTCCAAGGCCCCACAGTTTGTTCGGGCCAAAACTGAGGTTAGACTTTGGGTCTCCAGACATTCAGTTCAGTGTTCTTTCTGTAGTTCACATCCTCAGAGTTTATTTGTTTGAAATAATGGTCAATATTGCACCTTAGGAAGAAAAGTTAAAGAAAAATTTACTTGGTAAAAGCCAATTATTTTGAGAGCTCAAAGCCCTCACAGATTTAAGTTTCCAAAGAATAACACACATACAACCACAAGAGTAGCCTTCCAAGAACCTAGCAGGAAGGGATATAAAAACTGTATTTAATTTTCTAGCCAAATGTGAGACTGACCTAAAATTAAAACTTTAAAAACTATATGTTATATATTTGAATGCTGCTAGGGAGTTACTACATAGAAAAACTGGAAAAGGAGTAGTACTTTCTCAACTCCTTTAGATATTCTTTCTTAATTGAGTTCCAGTATTGTGTAGAATCTAGTTTAAAATTCCTATGGTCCTTTATCATGTTCTTAAAAAGAATTTATTGTCTGAAAAAGAATTTATTGTCTGTATTAGTTTGTTACAGCTACTGTAACAAATTACCACAAACTGGGTGCCTTAAACAACAAAAATGTATTGTCTCACAGTTCTGGAGGCTAGAAGACCAAGATCAAAGTGTCAGCAGGGTTGGCTCCCTCTAAGGGTTGTGAGGCAGAGTCTATTCCATGCCTTTTCCCTAGAGTCTTAGTTTGTTTGGGCTGCTATAACGATAAACCATAGACTGGATAGCTTATAAACAACAGAAATTTGTTTCTTGTACTTCTGGAGGCTGTAAAGTCTAAGGTCAAAACACTGGTGAGAGCCTACTTACTAGTTCATAGCCAATGGCTATCTTCTCACACGATGGAAGGGTCAAGGGATCTCTTTGGAGTCCCAGAGTCCTCACCTACTGATGCTATTGCCTTGAGTGTTAGGATTTCAACATATGAATTTTGGATGGAGAAGGAAGGACAAAAACATTTCAGTCCATAACACCTAGCTTGTGGTGATTTGCTGACAATCCTTGGCATTTCTTTGCTTATAGAAGCATCATCCCAATTTCTGCATTTGTCTTCGCATGGCATTCTCCCTGTGTGCATGTCTGTGTCCAGACTTCCCCTTTTTTATCAAAGGACACCAGTCCTATTGGATTAGGACCCCATCCTATTCCAATATGACCTCATCTTAACTAATTACATCTACAACAACCCTATTTCCAAATAAGGTCACGTTGTGAGGTACTGATGCTTAGAACTTCAACATATGACTCCAGCCTATAACACTACCTATTTAAGAAAAGGTTAATTCTTTGATTAGCTACATCAAACAGGAAAAAACTAAATATAGGCAGTATGATTTCCCGTCTATCAGGAAAATACAAGTGGCAAGTATTTACTTTACATTAATCATTTAATACCACTAAATCCATCATGTACTTTTAAATAAAGTCCCTATAATTCAAGACCACACTAACTGGAGATTAAGAATATAATGAATTGTTTCATCACCTTGAGATACTGCCTTGATTTTTGCAGGCTTTCCTATGTCTATTTTTTTTTATCTCAGCAGGACAAATATTTTCATTTACTCTGAGTAAATTTTTGATAAGTTCCTGATCCTCAGCTGCCAACTCCAATTTATTTAAAAGGTTATTTAGAAGACAGCATTCTCTAACTCCTCCCAGGCAGGTTTTACTCCCTTCTCTTGCTCAGTATTAGGTACATGCCTCCCTTGTAGTATGGTTGCGTTCATTAAAATATTTTGTGTTTTTATGCCTGACTCCTTTATTAGACTGTGAATAATTTGAAGACAGGGATTGTCTATATTATTTATGAGTGTATTATTTATTTCCTCAGTGCCTGGTATAGTGTCTGTTACATAATACTTGGGATACTTTAAGCATCTAATAAAAGCACATTAAAGATGGAATCCACATGGAAGAGCTCAGAGGGGCATATCATTTTAGAACTAGAGGAGATACCACATCAAATTTTATCTAATATAGTCTGTGCACCCAGTATCTGGTCAATGGTTTTTCAACATATGCAAATATAAAGTAGTAAATACCCAAATTGATATTTATCAAGCAGATATTGTCAAGGGTAATAGAAAAACTAATATTTACTTATAGGACAATCATTATTTGACAAATTCTCAGAAGTATAAAATGTGATCTTTTGAAACCCTATGAAAGTTTTTTTTTAAGTCTAAACATTATAATTAGAAAGTATTTCAAATTGCTTTAGATTTTAAAACTTTCGGAAAGCCTTTATCATGCTGGTTTAATTCCAAGTGATGACTAATATTTATTTGAGCATAGCCCATCCACTACTTTGTAGACACCTGGGGTGATAACTTTATCTTTCTTTGGGTTTTATAAATATCAAACCACTAGTTAACATCCCTTTTAGTTCCAAAATTCTATTATTCAAATATATATCCTGCAATTATATATTACACACTTGCCATACTCCTTGCATCTGACAAGATACTAGGGTCTTGATTGAAGTATACAAAAAAATGCATGAAACACATTACCTCCACAGAACCATGAGTTGAACATAGTCCAAGATCCATAAGAATGTGACTATTACACAAGGTAAGTAAGTCCTGTAAGGGGCACAGGGATAGATGGTGGTGTGGGTAGTCAGAGAGCTCTTCCTTGGGCCTGGGGAAGCCAGAGAAGTGTTCACAGGGAACAGGAACGTTTGACCTGTGCTTTGTAGGGTGATTATTGAAAGGTGATTATTGAAACTAAGTAGAAGAGAAGATGACTTTCATAGATGAAGCCTTCTGGTTTATAATTTGGTGGACACTTTAATGGGGCGGTTAGCTCATCCATTTGCACCCTCCCTTGAATGAAACTTCAAGGGTTGCAGAGACCAGCTGAAGTCACCCAAGGGCTTCTTCCCACTCCTCAGCCTTAGAACAGACAACCCTTCCTTCCCATCTGAGCCTTGAGGAAAGAACCTGAATTTAGAAGCTCAGAATCCAAGGAGGGCTTTTGACAGTTGCCAGGACCTGCCAGCTAAGGGCGGACTGGCAACATGGAGAAGTATTCAGAAGCTTTCTGAGGAAGATGGGGTGAAGGTCAGGGCAAGATTCTTTGCACAATAGGAGCCATTTCTTCCCTCCCATTATTAAGTCTCTCCTCCCCTCAATAGACACAGAAGTCACCAGATCTTCGACTTCTACCCACTTACATTTTCTCCATTCAGGCCTCAGATAGAAAAGCCTCTTTCCTAAAACAGGAGAACAGCCCAAGTCCTTTCACTTCAGAACAGGAGCAAAGCCACCTTCCCTCTTCTGCTTTGGCTGCAGTTCAGCGTAACGTGATGCAGGATCGCTGGTCTCTGAGATGAAAAGCGATGTCAACCGGAAGTGAACCCAAAAACAGTCAAGAGGGAAAGAGGAAACTAGAAGGGAACTTCCAAATATTTAGTAGTCCTAAATTTGTAGGCGGTTTATTATTTCATTCATTTGTGCACTCACTCAGCCAGTATTTTTGAACACCAACTGCATGCCACGCACTGTGCTAATCACTAGGCATAAAGCACAGCAAAATCAAAACAATCCTTTTTCCATGGAGGCTGCATTTTGTGGGGGAGATGATTGGTAATAAGGTAATTACAAATTGTGGTAGGTGCTATAAAGATGATAAGGGAAAATGTCGTAGCAAGTCAGGAGGTTGGGGAGACTTTAGAATGGGTATCCTGGAGGGCTTCATGGAGATGATGACATTAAAGCTGTGACAAGAAGGATGAGAAGGAGTCAGCTATTCAAAAAAACAGGCAGAGAGAACTGCAAATGTAAAGACAGCATGAGCTATTTCATTTATATCTCATAACGACTGCTTGAAGTTGATGTCACTATTCTTCATTTATCCAGAAGGAAAACAGAAGTAAGAAAAGAAGAAAAATATACTGGTTACATTTCTCTCTTGTCTCTTGGTGAATAGGTTTCCATGGAAGGATGCTTTTCAGGCATCTTGCCTGCCCACACCAGTTTCTTGCAGAGTTGCACAGCTTTTTTACCCTCCTCTGACCCTCTGTTCCCACTTCTGTAAAAGGAGCATGAAAACCCACCATTCAGAGGGACCTGGTGAGGATTAAATAAATGAGTAAACAACTTGACACTATGCTGAACCCAACAAATGCTCCATCCATGTTCACTTATTCTCTTCCAGTGCCAGGCTGAAAGATACCATAATGTGTCTGGGATGTGAAGTAATTATTCGGTGACCAATATATTTCCAAGCTGGGAATTGGAGGGGTCACCTCAATTTCAGCTCTACCTAATAGTGTATTTAGTACTGTGAAAGGTCTGGAATGATCCAGTGCCCTTTCATCATGAACACAGTTACGCAGGAACACAAGAGCCCTTCAGTGAACAGAGAGCTGACCTGAGAGCTGCAGTCCTGCTGGAGAGATGTCACTGGTACATCGCATTCTCAGTCGCCGGTAAACATTATTTGTCCTCCGCCCAACAGAGTGGAAACACAGGGAAGAGCAGGCCCAGGCCCTTGTTTTCCTTTTCAGCTATCACTGAAAACCTTGAATTTCTTAACCATGTCTTGGGGCTCTGTTGACTCTAACTAAAATTGATTAGCAAGCTCCCGGGGTGCTTGGACTGTTGAGTAGCAAAGGTACATATGGCAGTTCTGCTCTGCTCGGTACAGAGAATACCGAACAGACAAAAAGAGCAAACTGCTCCGTATAGGCTGAAAGTTAATGAATTGCCTCTCTTCCTTGGTCCATAAAAAGTGGTGGGTTTGGTCTTGTGGCTTTGTTTCTAAATTGAGCACTGAATTTACCCACTGACAGAATTAATCACTATAAACATCAGAACATGTTTCCATCAAAGGACATAACTGCTGGAAAATAGGGATGCTATAAAATGCATCTTTTTAATAGCAAAATAAAAAAAGGAAAGGGAGAGGGAGGGAAAAAGCTCTTATCCAATCAAATCTTTTTCAGAACAGTCTCTCCCCCTTCTTCTTCTCCCACCCTCCACTCCCACCACCAGATCCCCTTTTCTCTACCCCCACCATCAAAACAATGACAATACTGAAAGTGAAAGAAAGCAAGCTTCACACCATATGTTTCTATTGAACAGTGAATTTCTGGTTTATGAAAAAATATTGAAAGCATTAAGTTAAAATTCTAGCTCTAAGGGCCCAAGCTATGATGTACTTTCTTTCCTTCCTTCCTTTCTCCCCTCCCTCACTCCAAAAGTCTTCTGCTGCTCATTTCTATAGCCATCTTAAGGAGAAATGTGCCCTCTGACTTCTATTCTAAAATGTAAACTAGGATGAAACTAGAATTGAGGATTGCATTTGTTCTTTTCAAAGCTAGGTTGAGGAATGTCCTCAGAGTTTTTTTCTCTGTCTTAATCAATAGACAAATACTATTCTTCCTTTGAAGGTTTGTGTGCAGTTTTCTATAGGGAGAGAGAATGACAAATTAGATAAGGTCCCATTTTCCAGAGAACTTTATAGCACACTGAATTCAAGATGTCTATATAGAAAAAGAAAATGAGCTGACCAAGTGGTATGTCCTCACCTTGAACCAGCTGTGCCACAAGTGCCAAGAAGAATTCAGCAGAGAACAGGAAAGCACTGTTTCCAGTTCTTTCTGCAAAAGAAAGGCAGGGAGAACTCCTGAGGGGCTGGGCCCTGAGGGCAGAGTGGACGTGAATGCAGGAAGTGTTTGGAGATGGAAGGATGGAGAACAGAGTGGCAAGCATAGGTCTTACCGGAGGACGAAAGAACTATGTGCAAGGGTCTTTGCTTCACACACAGAAAAGAAGCTCTGGGCTGTCCATTTGGAACTTGCCCAGTAGAATGGACAAGAAGAGCCAACATATGGTACATGGTAGATTTTGCTAGGCCTCTGTCACATGTGCCTGGCATCTACAGGTTGGAAGTGGCCAAGCACCTATATGGAGAATTGTGGGGTAAGACCAATGAAAACAATTTGAAACCCATTTGAATAGCATGCCATGCTGGAAGGCAAGGCTTGCCCAGAGGGGCACAGGCTTTACCTCTCACTCTTACTCCATAATGGATGACCTGAGAGAGCAGGCTTCTTAGAGGAAAAGGATTTGGGTGAGGAAGCAGGAGAGAGACCCAGAAGATTGCTATTCATTCTGAAGGGTGTATGTAAAAGGGGATATTACTTTCAAAGAGTCCAGCTGGCCCCAAACCCTTCAGGATGGAAGCTGAGGACAGTACTTGCCTGTGTGTCTGTGGTAGCCACTCAGCACCAGCAGAAGGCACGCCTCCTCCTTTACCCCTGCCGCCTCTGAAGTCAAATCTAGCTTCAAGATTTCCATGGCTGCTGGAGGATTCAGGATGCTTTGTTCACAAAGACATCCAGATACTGAAGACTTGACAGGATAAGCAGGAATTCATCCTAGTAAACTGCACCTCCTGGGCCTCAGTTAAAACATAAACCCTCTGATAAAAATTTCAAAGTATCAACAGCAAAAACCCCATAGACATTATATCCTTTGTTTTGTAATGTACCTCATACCAAAGACAATGCATGACATTGGTTTGAATGTTACTGCATTCACTCCACAGAAAATTCATTAGGTTTACTGTGAATGTGGGGCTGTGGCAGGCTATATCAGCTTTATTATGCAGTTGAGGCGGCAAATGGTTTTCCTTAATGATTTGCATCATCTTCATCTTCATTGTTCCCGCCCCCCTGCTGATGTTTTCCTCCTTGAGGTGGACCAAGGCTTCAGATAATGAGCTAACATTTACTATTATGATTTTGTTACACTTTATTACCTCCGTTAGCCACATAAATCTCCAAACTCTTTATAAAAACAACAGTTATATGTTATGTTTGGTGAGGGCGGCCACTGGGGTGTGCAGTATCACCCATGTTGCTCAAATAACAGCATTAATAAGGATGTCTGCCTCAAATGAAAATTCCTCAAGCCACTGCTGCACCACCGTGGTGCGAATTCCTGGGTAGCAGTAGGGGAGGAAAACTCTGAGGCTTCACAAGGGCTTCAAAGACTTTTACTTGAGCAGGGGTTTTTCCTAAAACTTGTGGATTTTTTTTTTTAATGTGGTGGAGGAGGGAGACTGCCTTTGTTTTCTGTTCTGCTTTATCAAACCATTTAGAAGGCTTATGCTATGTAAATCCTACAAGTATGACTCAATAGGATCTTTCCAAAAGCCACTGACAGTGTGCAGAAAGGCAGTGAGGAAAGCACTTCAAATCCTGGAGTTATTATGGTGAGGTACACTCGTCAGCCACAAGGCCTCCCACTTCTCTTGCGGGAAACCAAACCTATGGAGGGACCACAACTGTCAAGATACCTCCCACTATGACTTTTTTTTCTTTAGGCATGCATCTTAACATAAGAATAATGAAACAAATGATGGATTTCTGGTGGCTCTGAGGCTGCTGTATTACAGGAGTCATCTGAGCCCTTATTGGGGTTCGTTCCACATCCAGTCCTTACTATACATTCAGGGTGTGTTATTGCCATTCTGTGTGAAGGCTGCCCTTAGTGCTGTGTAGTGGGCAGCTCTGCCTGTGATGTAGCCAGTAGAGGAGCTGGTTTCTTCACGAGGATTCTATTCTCAGTTCTGCTGTTAAATAGCTACTTGACCTTGGGCAAACCATAGAACCTTAGTTTTGCCTTTCTTATAAATATTCCTTATCGTCCTTTCTGTTTCTAAAATTATCTCATGCTCATTCTTTTTTATATTCTTTATCATTATAGTTTATTACAGGATACTGAATATAGTTTCCTGTGCCAAACAGTAGGACCTTGTTGTTTATCTATTTTATATAGAATAAATATTTGCAAATTCCAAACTCCTAATTTAGCCCTCCCTACCCTTTCTTCCCTGGTAACCATAAGATTGCTCTCTGTGTCTGTGAGTCTGTTTCTATTTTGTAAGTAAGTTCATTTGTGTCTTTTTTTTTTTTTTTAGATTCCACATATAAGTGATGTTACACAGTATTTGTTTCTTTTTCTGACTTAGTATGGTAATCTCTGGGTCCATCCGTGATGCTGTAAATGGCATTATTTTATTCTTATGTTTGAGTAGTATTCCACTGTATATACCACAACTTCTTTATCCAATCATCTGTCAATGGACACTTAGGTTGGTTCCATGTCATGGTTATTGTAAATAGTGCTGCTGTGAACATTGGGGTGCATTTATCTTTTTGAATTAAAGTTTCCTCCAGGAGTGGGATTGTTGGATCATAGGATAAGTCTATGTTTAGTTTTTTAAGGAATCTCCATACTGTTTTCCATAGTGGCTGCACCAAATTACATTCTTACCAACAATGTAGGAGGGTTCCCTTTTCTTCACACCTTCCCCAGCATTTATCTTTTGTGGACTTTTTAATGATGGTCATTCTGACCAGTGCGAGGTGATACCTCATTGTAGTTTTGATTTGCATTTCTCTGATAATCGGCAGTATACAGCATCTTATCATGTGCCTCTTGGCCATCTGGATGTCTTTCTTGGAGAAATGTCCTTTTAGGTCTTTTGCCCATTTTTTGATTGGGTTTTTTTTTTGTTATTGAATTTTATGAGCTATTTGTATATCCTGGAGATTAAGCCCTTGTCAGTCACTTCTTCTGCAAATACTATTTGAGAAATTTTGAATATGGATTTCATAGTAGTTATCAATAGAGTATGTTATAAGAAAAAATGTGTATATATAATTATATATCATCAAAGAGAGATGTAATGGAAACAAAAGCAAGCTAGAAGTGTACCTCAGGAAAGCCATAAGAACTTTAATTCTGCTAAAGCTTTGGGTGCTTATTCAGTCCTCTTGCAAGCATAGTTTGGAGTAACTTGAGATTTAGTGACCAGTATGGGGAGAAATACCATGGAAATAACCATTCCTAAATCACTTAGTTGAAACAGGAAATAAGAGAGTCCCTGGCAGTAAGACAAACATAATTTCCTTTCCAAATCTTAAGAATTCTGATTAGGACTAGTTTTATCAAAGAATGTTCTTGCTGACTTCTCGTACATCTTCTTCCATCCCTTAAGCCCATCAGTTAAAACTGTTTCATGTTCACTGAAGCTAAGACCTCTTGGGAGCCTTTTACTGGAGATAGATTAATATTCACTTTAAAGCAAAAAGACTAAATGATGAATGGTTGTGCATTGGGATAGAGTGAGTGAGTTGGGGAGTTTTTGTTTTGTTTTTTGGAAAATAACAGAGTTGTTGGGAGAGACTTCTAACAGAAATGTAAATACCATACTATTTGTTCCCATTTTTTTTCCTCTGTGAAAAAAGAGAAAGAAGAGGGCTTAAAATGAATAATAAGGCCATGAAATTAGAGGTAATTACAGGAATAATCCCTCCCTGCATAGATTTTAAAAGTCCTTAACTTGTTGCCCTAGAAGATTTATTTCTATAGATTATCTAGAAAACAGTAGATTTTCCCCCCATCTACTTTAATTCTAATCAACCTACCAGAGCTAACTTTCACACCCATACCATTCCTGGTATTCTCCCTCCCAGGATAACTGAAGTGCTCCCTCCTCTGTGTCTCCATACCACTTTGTACATACCACTCTTATAATACCTTTGAAATCATATGATAATTTTGTATGTTTTCCTCGCCACTAGTCTATCAGCTCCTTGAGGACAGAAGCTGTGCCGTTTATTTTTATGTTTGTTTTTATTTTTTCAATCTTTTTTCTTGGTTCCTAAAATAGTCCCTGACAGATAACAGTACTGAATAAATATTTGTTGGATTGAATTAAAATGAGTATTTGTATAGGTCAGATAGTTCAAATGCAGGAACCGTGTCCAGACTTGATTAATTCTCAGGGAAATAGGCACAGGAGATCAGTGTTCCTGATTTCTCTGTTCTCCATCAACCTCTGAGTACACCCACCTTTATCCCCACACTTTGGAACAAGTTCTACTTCTTGCTTATTTGGTCACAGGGGAAAGAAATCTGATAAACCTACTCATACTGAGCTGTAATTGACTTCAATATGTTTCCCTTGAGTGACTTAACCACCTCTGTTTATTTGAGCTCTGAGTTAGGCTTTATAACTTTCAGTAAGTAGTTGACCTTGTGGGTGGGAGGTTTGAAGGTTATGATCATATACGTGACCTCTGTAAATTCTAACCATTGAAAATAGATTCAAAGAGCCATGTGGATATAAAAGCATTATTAATGAAACCCTAGTAGACTCCTAAAGAACAAAGGCCCCTGCTGAAGTGGAATTAGAGAATGTGTCTTAAGCAGGAAACTGAAGCTGGTGCTTTACACTTCTCCAGATAGCAGTACAGCAACCACCTGTGAGAGAAGTTTGATCTACAAAATTGACTCTGAATACATTTCCTCCCATGACGCAACCAATATATCTCTGGAAAATGTCACTGGTGGCCTCCTAACTGTCAGATCCCATAGTTATTTCTTTCCTCTATCTTAATTGATTTCCAGTTGTTATTTCCTTCTGTTGATTACTCCCTTCTTGAATTTTTCTCCTCCTAAATATCCAGGATACTACCCTTCCTTGATTTCCTTTTCTCTCACCAACCATTCTTCCATGAACTCTTCTTTCTTTGCTCACCCACTAAGAGTTGATATTTCTCAGGGTTCTGTGGTGAGCTGTCTTCTTCTCTTACTCTGTGCATAATCCATCAGCAATTTCACCCACTTTTTTTGCTTCTACTCCTGTCTGTTATGCCAACAACTCCATAAAATCTGCATCACTTATCTGGACCACTATCCATATTCCTGATCAATATATTCTTTCTTTTTCGAATTCCACAAATATTTGTTGCTAAATCGCGGTGTGGTAGTAAATAGTGGGGATATAAAAATAAGAGTCTCTGCCTTTGAAATACAGGCTAGTGGCAGAGACAGCTATGTAGATAGAATGGAGTGATGATATCCTGGAGACTATATGGGAAACATTGAACAAGGGAACTCAAATCAAGCAAGGAGATTTAGAGAATGAATTTAGAAAGAACACATGCCTTAATAATACTTAAATGCTGACTAACAGTGAAATTGTTATCGATTCCAGATCCCCTCCCATCCATTTCTTCACTTTCTCCTGGGTGATGGATGACCTGAGTTCTAAGGAGAGTATTTGTCTGCAGCCCTCTTCTTTCCTCATTGAGCTCTGGCAGTTTCCTTCAGTCTACACTGCTATATGTTGGCCTCCTCTAATATTCATGGCCCTCCCATGACTTCTAGTCTGATAGCCCTCTCAGTACTTGGGGCCCTTCCACTAAGGGCTCTGAAATCTCTCAGCTGCTCTCCCTGTCTCTTGCTGGGGTAATCAAAATCCTGTGAGCCTGACCTCAGGTCCATCTTCATGGACACTCAGACTCAGATGGCATGATAGGGTGGAAATTTTCTGATACCCACAGGCTTCCCAGGCTCTACTCACTTATTTTCTGTCATCTAATTCTGAAGGACTCAACCTTGAGCTGGGGACAGAAAGCAAGCATCCCATACCCGTGTCTAGCTTTCCTTCTCTCTTCTGGCTTTCGCTCTCTAAGCCCCACCCTTTGTCCGAAGAAGGGTGTTGATTTCTCACTCTGTCCTTTTGCATCGAGTTCTGTAGCTTTCCCTACTATAAGATGCTGGATATAACTTCCATGTTTTGGGTCTTCCAGACTCTATTGCAACTAACAAATTCTTTTTCCTCTCAAGAAGCCAGCTCTTATGAATCAGAAGCTCTTTGGCTTTCAAAACTGTTTACTCTGCCATGAATTTCAAGGATCTATTTTGGAACTCAAA
Source organism: Vicugna pacos (assembly GCF_048564905.1). Taxonomy (NCBI): domain Eukaryota; kingdom Metazoa; phylum Chordata; class Mammalia; order Artiodactyla; family Camelidae; genus Vicugna; species Vicugna pacos. Next base: position 67,574,756 of record NC_132997.1, on the reverse strand, counting down.
GCCAAGAATTGGACTTTTTGTTCTTGACATTGTTTTTGTGTCCTCCCCTCCCTGAAGCAAAAGGCTTCAACCTTCTTTAGTTTAATGTTAAAAAGACAAAAAGTTTTTTTTTTAATTAAGTAAGAAAAGGAAAAATGCACTGGGTTTCATAATATTATTTTGCTACACAAGTAGCCCATACCAACTTTCCATATTTAATTATATGCCTTTCCATTTCAAAATTGTCATCTAATTTCTTAACTCTAGTATTATTTTGTTTTTTAATTATTTAGGGCAGAGAATAAGCCAGAGAAGTCTTTTGCATTCCTCAGAGCACCTGGGTTTATTCATTCATTCATTCATTTATTCACTAAGCAAACATTTATTGAATACCAAGAGCTATTGAGAAAAAGGTGAATAATAGTCCCTGCCCTTCATGAGTTCACAATTTAATGAAAATCACTGTTAGGTAATAAAAGGAAAGTGGAAAGTAAACCAAGATAACTCAGAGAAGAATATAAATCAGAATGAGGAATCCAAAACAGGTTCCTTGGGGAGATGACACCTCAGCTGAGTTTTGAAGGTTCAATGTGTTAAAAACAAAGGATAATCTTATTCCATCCATAGGGATCTGTGTGAATGAATAAATGGTAGTGTATTTAGGAATTACAACTACTTAATTGTGCCCCAAAATAGTAAAGAGGCTTTGGTGATTAGAGAGGGAGCCGGCGGAGAGAAAAGATTAGTTTTCAATAAACAGTTCAAGAAGGACCTTTTACGTTTAGTTGGAGTTTGAACTTAACTTTGATAACTATGAAGAATTATAAAAAGGAAATCCTTAAAAAGGAATTTAGAAAGCTCACTCTGGCCATAGTGTTGAATTACATTTTTAGTGGATCTCATATTAGAAAGGACAAAAGTTAGAAGATTATTGCAAAATTTAGATGAGTGGCAAAAACCTGAATACAGATGATGAAATACAGAGGGGAAGATGTGGAAGATGTGTAGCAGGTCATATCTTCAGTTCTCAGATGTAAGAGTTAAAGAGTTAAAGAAAGGGAGGATGATGCTAAAGTTTCTAGTCAGTGAGTGATTATGAAAATAATAGTTTTAATCTCTGAATTAGGGAAGGGCAAATTTGAGGGGCAATACCAAATTCCAGTTCGACTGTATTCAATTTGACATACCTAATATGAAGTAGAGATGTCTGGTGGAGAGCTCCACTTTAGGATCTGTGACTCAGACAAGAGTTGGAGCTGGAAGTGTTGATGTGACTGTGAAAGGCATGAATGTAGGCAAGATGGTCCATGAGGAGGAATGTGAAAACATGGAGAGGTAAAGAGTAAAGAAGGAAATCCTGTGGAACATGATACAGGCCAAAGAAAGAGAGCTCTCAGAGACCAATAAGTAGGAGCTAATGGGAGGAGAGTAGGAGAGCCAAGGAAGATGAGGCATGAAATCCAGGAGATGAGAGAGGTAAGAAAGGGGCTGGTCAGCAGAGCTGCTTATGCCATGGCTCCTGTAAGTTACAGTTGGAAAAGTAATGAGGAAGCAGGTGGAAATAGGAACATCTGAACTCCGTAGCTCCAGAAAAGAATAGGCTGTGAGTTCTGCTTTTTCTAGAAGATTAACAAGAAAGAAAAGTCACGGTGATGAATCAATAGGGGGATTTTTTTTTTCATTTCTAACCAGACTCAGAGTGTGAAAACCAAGTTTTGGTCAGATGAATGTCCAATTATGAGATATACTATAAGGGAAACCCATGTTAGCAAGGCATATATACAGACACCCTTCATAAATGAGTAACACTTTTCTATAATATATGCAAAATATACTTAAGAGAGAAATGTTCTGTAGCAGTAAACTATTTGTTTTCTCTGTACTTCTGAAAGAAAGAAAAGAAAGAAAGAAAGAAAGAAAGAAAGAAAGAAAGAAGAAAGAAAGAACAACAAAGCCCTACATAAAACTATATTAACCTACATGTTAAAAGGATTATAGTCCCTTTTCAGTTTTAATATCATACGACTGAGGACCCACAAAAATCCCTGTCTCTACAGACGGGCTTCTGAATAATTTCCAAATTCCAAAGAAATGATCCCAGCCTCTTGTCATATTCTGTGAGCTTGTCATTCCTGTGGCAGAGAAGCTTTTGCAAGGGTGTCACTTTAGGGTATAGAAACCAGGCAGCCTCTGCGTCAAAGGAGGTATTTTCTTCCTTGCACACAAGAAGCTGGAGTTGTCTGCGTGGGTAAGTGAGAGCATCATAGCCGAGAGCTGTCCTCCTCAGGAGCCCCGTTAAGACCTGTCAAGGTTTCCCATTTCCTTTCTATGTTTATTAGTCATAGAATAAACACAGTAACATTTGAGAGCAGCCATTGCATCTCTAGCCCATCTTAGATGTTTGTTTGACTATATTTCTAATACTTCAAGAATGATTTCTTCTCCAGGAAACATATATCCCTTGAATTACTTCACATACTGTAGAAAGGCAGCCCTCACTTCTGTGCCCACCAAGCAGGTTTTGACTGAACAGAGCACACCTATGCTTGATGGTGGAAATAGAATTAACTCCAAATATCCCAAAGCATGAAGTACCAGGCATTGCAGAGTTAGTATTTATTTACCTTCTCCATACAGAGAGGACAGCACTGAATGCTGCAAATATGCTGGGAGACTTTTAACACCCATAAGCAATTTGCCTTTCAGTATCATTTTTTTTAATCTTGAGAAACTGTCCACTTCTCAGCACTCCACCTCCTTCTTAAGCACCGTGATCAGCGTAGCACGATTTCAGTGAATCACCATCAATTTGTATATAAGTAGGTGGGAAGGAAGAGCTTGCTCTAAAGAAGTACTGCGTAGATCAGAATTTGGAAGATTTGAAAGGGGAAATTAAGATGACTTTTCTGAGAAAGAAATTGTTCAATCTGAGGGTTTATAAATTGCCATGGGTTCCCAAAAGTATACTACTGAACATGAAAAAGAAGAATTTTTCCCTGATCTGTCAATTCATAAGTCATTAGGATATAACTGGTTTGATCCAATGGAAAGATAACACTGAAATATTTCTATTTATATTATTTATAACACATGATTATATATAAAAAGAAATAGTGATTTGATTTCTCTTAACTCAGAATTCCATAAAGGAGGTTATTTATGCTGTTACAATTTGAAGAATTGTCATCCTTAGATCATGCGTATGAATCTGATTCCCTACCAAGCATCCTTTTTCATTCTTCCAAGCAGAACCTGAATTTGTTCAGGTATCCATCCCTCTCCCAAGCAGCCCAGGAGACTGAGGAGAAGCCAAATACATCTCCAGGTTCAAAGACAGCCTTGAATTTCTAAGCTAGGCAGGCTCATACTCTTGCGTAGTGACTGTAATAGGTCTAGTTAGTTGGTCACATGACCAACTAGATTCAGCCTATAGGGAAAGATTTTTATTGCATAGTTGGGGCCAGAGTTTTCTTTCTCATGCTGGACATGAATAAGGAATTGTGTAGCAGCAGATATCTAATGATGAGGAGAGGAACCAGCCTTAGGAACCAGTCAACACCAAAGATTAGAGAGGAGAGGGATAAAAGGAATTTCACCCAGGGGGACATGCTATGGTTAGTAAAATCTGAAATCTTTCCTCTTTGTGGTCTTCCCATTGTGTGAGCTAATTCATTTCCTTATTATTTAAGCCAAAGTGAGTGGAGCTTTTCTTTCTTTGCAACTTGAATAATACACTTATGAGTAACGTTTTATATTCATGTCTGGGCAGACCTTGCAAGTAATGAAGTCCAAGTCTGCCTTGGTGTTTTGATTGGAGGAGTACCAATCACAGATTATCTCTTCTACCAGTCTAACACCAGACCTGAAATCCTGGCCATTAATGACTGCTCTAGGCTGAAGCACTGTATCCATGAAGGTGTTTGTTACGATGCCAGGAAGAATGACATCTTAAACTGGATATTCAAATGGAATCAAAGTTTTATTAGAAAGTAGGGTGTGGGAGTGAGAATTGGGAAGACTTCCAGCAGTGTCCAATGCAGTCTGTTATCCTGAGATCTGGAAACTGATATGTTAGGTAAACTTTGAATGGGATTTCCTCCTAAGACATAAACCTTGGCTACAATAATTGCAACTCTTCTTATTATATTATCTTTATTTTAAAATAAATTATTTCAAATTATAAATTTTTCTGGTTTTGAGTAACATCGTTGATAGAAAATTCAGCCCCGTCAATTATATGGCTTTAAACACAGTATGTTATTGATATCCTTTCTGGATGCAAATGTTAATGAAAGGTTGATTTAGCTAGAAAACTGAGAGGCAGGCAGACCAAAAGATGAGTGCCTACCTTTTCCCTTCAGGCCGACTGATGCTTCTTTCTGTACTCAGATTGAAAGCCAATATTCCATCAGTTTCCCATAAACAAGTTTCCCTTGTTACAAAAAATAAAGCTAAAATGCCATAGTTTTATAGGTAGTGCTTTCTCAGGCAGGGCCTAACGTGCAATTTTTATTATTGTTCATGAAGTTGTTTGGTGTTGTAAATTATACATTAGCTTCCAAACTGCTATAAGCGTCACCTCTATTATTTTTGTACTTCATCAATAAATTATGCCATTTCAATAATATGCAAATTTCTATCAACATTTTTGGTCTTGAAATTACAAACTTCAAGCTTGTAATAAATAATATATGGAAATGGAGATGGTGCGTTTCTGCAAACTGATTTTATTATTGGGCACTTAATGGTAATGAAATGTAATATTTAGTTAAATGAGCTTTTTATAAAACATCTAGAAATGGGTGCCTAGCTGTCCTGCATCTCTTTCTTAAAAATAAAGATATTTATTTAGATACAGGGGTAAATGATAGAATTTCTGAGGGACAAAGACTAGCTTGAAGCCCAAAGGATAGTATTAAAGAAGCAACTCTTAAAAGGCGCTTAGGGATTTGCCAGGATTAGGGCTTTGTGGATGTGTATAATGGTCTGTAGCCTGGCCACATTTCTCACAAGCAAACTGAAAATTGCTTTTATGCCAATATCCATATTAAGTGATAGAAGCTTTAATTAATTGAGAAATATAATTGCAGGTGGCTTTGTCAACCTAGATAGAAATGAAATATAAAACCTCCTTGTATCTGTGAAATTGCTATAGGACAGAGGCCTGGAATTTTTGTTCTAATTCAGAACCATCCTGGGAGACCCATCTGGTCCAAGATTATCTCTGATCTGGAGGATCCATAGGATGTTTTGGTGGATAGGCACAAGAAGCTGTGAGATGAGTCTAATGCTGGCCTTGTGTGTGGCATCTGACATACACTGAGTCTTCTATCCTGGTATTGTCACACTTTAGACCCTGGAATGAGCCTACACCACCAGCTTAGTAGTCGCTTCTCCCTAAGGGTGTCAGGTGAGGAATTACTCTTTACCTTCCCCTGCTCCTTCCCTTCTTGTCTCCTCACCTTGCTTGCTCCATTCCCTCACCTAAACCACTAATGAGTGTCATCACCCTGCCTCAGGATCCTGGCACCCTGTTTCATGGCTCCTCTCTGCCTCTCTCTTCCTCTCAATGTTAGCACTTCTTAGAGTGTTAGATCTAGGACCTTGCAGAGAGATCAACTACTGAGATCTCATTTTAGTGATAATATAACAATGATAACACTAGTAACTAAGAAGTAGTATGGTTACAACAACAACAACAACCCCTTTATTGGAACTTTACTATGCGGTAGCCACTGGACTAGGCAATCTTACATGGTTTCTTTTCTTTAATTCTCTAATCAACACTGAGAGGAGCCACTATTATTATCCCCACTCTGCACCTTTTGTTTCATTTCCTTTGGCCCTGAAACTGTGCCCCTTTTGCTTTCCAGCCACCTGTGGAGACATGTTTTGTGTTGTCTAGAAATTATTAATTCCAGATTCTTAAATTATTTAATTTTCATAAGTCTCTTCTTACATTATGGTGCTGCTGTCCTCTAGATTCTCTCTCAGGGGGCTATTTTTATTTAAATATTTAAGTATTTTATTAGTTCTGTTCATTCTGTTTTCTCGTGTACTCTGGGGAGGTATTATTTGCTGACTTTTTCATGTTGTTTTGGTGTACCCCAAATATTTGCTAATTTGATTCATATTTGTCTTTTTACTTTGTGTTTGAAAATCTTTTGGGGGAGACTTAGAGGAAGAAGACACAGGTTCTAATTACAGGTGCTCTTGAATGAAGGGGGAAGGGGAAATACATGTTCATTGTAGTGTACTGGAAACTTCCTTCTGGGCTCGGGGGTTCCTTGCCCCCCCAAGTGTCTCTAATTATCCTTACTTGTGTTTGTCTTCAAAGTCACAAGGCCCTTTCTCATTGTTTCAGCAGGTGGAGGAGTTAAGGTGGAGGAGTAACAAGATGGCTGATCAAAATTTAGTTGGCCAGTTACTCACACAGACTTGCCTCTGTTACTGGTATCTCGTTTTGCTAAACACAGCACATTTTAACTGTTCTCACCTTCACAGTATGCTCTCCTGCTTGTATTTTGGGGCATGGTTTCCTCCAATCTTAGTCTCTGATTTCTCTAACTTTCAGGAATGCTTCAAAATCCCTAGCCTTTGATGGTACAAGTCCTTATTTTCTAATACTGAATGGTTTTATAATTCTTTTTTGAAATACCTTTTCTGTCATTTCATAAGATTTTGTATGGGAGACAGTAGGAGTCCTGGATTCAGTCCACCATTTTGATCCAATATTAACTCCCATTTCACAGATGGAATAACTATAATTATCTTAAAGAATGTGCACAAGATTCTGAGATCCTATCTATTCTAACAGAGTCCTCTGATGCTAGAGGCCATGTTCCCAACCAATGTGTATTCTGATTTTCATTATAAGCTTTCCAGTTTATACATAATCACATTCAGTGGTTCATTTAGTCAGATGGTACAGCCTATAAGGTTTTATGACTATTGTTCCCAGGTGATTGATGAGGAAACAGACTCAGAAATGTTAAGTGACTAGCTCGGGAACTCACAGCTAATAGTGGCATGTAACAAATATTTCTACACATGCAGCAAATAATGCTTAGTACATAATAAGAACTAAGGATACAAAGAGAAGCTTTATGCCCCTGCACTTAAGACCTCACAGAATAAAACCTGAAGCAGAACCCAACTTTCTTAATTTTCAACTTTCTAAGCACCTTTATACTAAACCTCAGTCTCTCAATTTTCTTGGTCTTGTTATTAGCCCTTATTCAAAACCATCTTGTTAGTATACACACACACACACACACACACACACACACACACACACCCTTACTCTATTGGAGATTGCAAATGCAAGATAGCAAAACCTGGCTTGTGTTTTATATGACTATATCCAATAATGCATTGATGTTTCATGCAAGCATACATCAAAGATTAAGCCCTTAGGTTTGCAAAGATTTCCAATATGACCTCAATGCTCTGAAAGTTTCGTGCCTCTGTTTTAAGGTAGTTCTGCAATGTGCTTAGAAATAGAAGAGAGAGAACTTGCTGTATCAAAGAGAAAACATTGACAAATCAGATACTTACTGAATCTAATCAATTGGGGAGCCTAGTAGACCACACTGATTTTTAATAGTGCTACTAGACACTTCAAATAACACCACCCTCCTCATAAACAGCCACATTGTACTGAAGGCTGCCAGGAGACTGTCATTGTCAACTGGAGAAAAATGGCAAGCCTCTAATGAAACATTTATAAGCACACTGAATTACAGTATTTTGATTTGGGTGCTATTAACCTAGGTCATTATACTCTGAGTGAGAGAGTATGAAAGCAGAAAGCATTAGGTACCAACAATGAGTGGAATGACTGAAGTGAAATTCCATTGCGTCTGCTGAATAAAGAGGTTTGATCTAAGTCCTCACTTACCCCCTTTATTAGTTATTATTATTAATAATGCCAGTAATAACAGTAAACCCTATATGTTCTCAGAGCTATTGAGATGACTAGCTGGGCTCCAAGAAGGGAATTCTGTCTTATTTGTTACATCCCTACTGTTTTACTTCTCTTTTTGCTTTAATGAAAAACAAAAGAAGTAAATAATAGGAGCAATACTTTACATTTGCTGTTGCTTAATTAGTAATAGACAGTTGTCTATAAAACTTCCCCTTTTAATTCTCATCAAAACATTGTAAAATAAATATATTTAGATTATAGCTGAATTATGATATTTGGTTACTAAAATAGGGGAACATTCTGAAGAGTTAAGTGACTTTTCCTGTGTAACACAAGCACAGATCAAGTGCTAAAATGAAAACTCATACTCCGGTTATCTGTCTCTGAATCCTCATGCTTATGCCACACTGCCTTGCTTCTCCAACAATACTCAGAAGAACAAGTCTGAACCACTGGGGTTTTCTGTACTGGTTTCCATCCCTCAGATGGAGATGTTCACCTTGTAAATATATACATCTTAGGATTCACTAACACCACAGGACTCTTGGAATTTCTCTGTTCTGCCCACAGTTCAACTTATCATACGTAACTTTATGTTCAGCAGAAAAGCAAAAAGATATTTAAAATTGAATTTATTGTTTTCCTTATTTTACTGAAATAACAATTTCCTTTCTGTGACCACAAGATTAATATGACTTTTTAGTCAATTATTTGGGGTGCCAGGTATTAATGTTTTATATGCTGGGGTAAACATAACTTCTGATATTCAAAACTTATCAAGAAAATCAGCATGGCATCACTAAGAGCTATGTATCATTTAAAAATAAGAATTTTCAGCTGGTCCCAAATCTCTCTTCAGCTCTGTACTAGCGATGATGAATTTGGTTTAAAAGCAGTGAAGCATATCCTGGCATTTGGCTCCATTTAAAAGATTATAAATTGCAAACATTTATTTTAGCTTGATCTTTTCAGCCCATTCATTTTAGTACACTTCAAAAATTGAAGACAAGATACATAGCCACAGATTTTTTAGAGGGGGTCAAATTTATACCCTCCATGGTATTTGATTTGAAAACTTTGACTTTAGACAACCACTAAAATAACAAAACCAAGAGTTATAGCCATAATTCAACAGAAGAGATGAAATAAGAGTCATAAAAAAATTAACTTGATCCAAAAGAAAAGAGAAAAAAGAAGGAAAAGGAAACAAAGGATAAGTTGGGAAAAAATAGAAAACAAATAGCAAGTGATAGACCTAAACCTAACCATATCAATAATGACATTAAATGTTAATGGTCTAAATTGCCTAATTAAAAAGCAGAGACTATTATATTGAATTTAAAAAATCAAGACAACTATGTATGCTGCCAAAAAGTAACAAACTTAAAATATAAAGACATAAATACATTAGAGCAAAAAATATTAACAGAGAAAAAAAGGTCATTCCATAAATATAAAGGAGCCAATTCAAGAGGACAAAAGGGTCCTAAATGCACATACACCTAATGAGTTTCCAAGTACTTTAAAAAAAAAAAAAACCTAATGGAGCTGTAAGGAGAAATGGTGATATTCACAATAATTGTAAGAGAAATCATTGCCCCTTTGTCAATAATTTATGGAACAAAAAGATAAAAAAATCATCAATGATGTAGTACACTTGAATAATGTTTGTCAATCAACTTTATCTAATTGACTTACAGAATACTCCACTCAACAACAACAGAATACATTCTTTTCAAATACACATAGAAAATTGATTGAGATAGACCTTATCCTGGGCTATTAAAACATTTTCAGTAAATTTAAAAGGATTCAAGTAATACAAAGTATATTCTCTGACTGCAGTAGAATTAAATTAGAAATCAATACCAGAAATATCTCTGGAAAATCTCCAAATATTTGGAAACTACATAACACACTTTTGAATAGCCCATGGATCAAGGGAAGAATTAAAATTGATATTGTATAGTATTTTTGAACTGAATGAATATGAAAATACAACATAGTAGAATGAATGGAATACTACTAAAACAGTGTTTAGTAGGAAATTTATAGCACTAAATGTCTAAACTGATTAGGAAGAAGGGTCTAAAATCAATGACCTCAGCTCCTACTTTAAGAAGCTAGAAAACAGAGAGCAAATAAAGCCAAAGTTAGCAAAAGAAAGGAAATAATAAAGATCAAAGTGGAAATTAATGAAATAGGAAATAAAAACAATAGAGAAATCAGTGAAAACAAAAGATGATTCATTGAGAAGATGAAATAAATTTAATAAACCTCTAACCAAATTGATCACGAAAATGAAAAAGATTCAAATTACCAATATCAGTAGGTAGAATGGTAACATCAGTGTAGATTCTACAGATATTAAAAGGATAATAAAGAGATACTATGAACAACTTATGCCTGTAAATGTGACAATTTAGATGAAGTGGACAAATTTCTGGAAACAAACAAACTACCAAAGCTCATTCAAAAAGAAATATAAAACCTGAATAGCCCTGGATCTACTAAAGAAATTGAATTTTAAAACCTTCTCAGAAAGAAAACTCCAGACCTAGATAGTTTCACTGGGGAAATTCTACCAAACATTTAAGAAATAAATACCAATTCTACATAATTCTTCTAGAAAATTGAAGTCAAGGAAATACTTTCCAACTTATCCTACAAAACCAGCATTATTACCCCAATGCCAAAATCGTTCAAAGATATTATGAGGAAACTACAAACCAATATTCCTATGAACAGAGAAACAAAAATTCTGAACAAAATTATAGCAAGTGTAATCCAACTCTGTAAAAAAGAATCATAACCAAATGGGCATTATCTCATGAATGTAGGGCTGGTTACCTTGCAAAAGCATCAATGGAATTTGCCATATTGAGACTTTCTTAAAATTTATGATCATCTCAATAAGTACAGAAAAAGCATTTAACAAAATCCAATATCCATTCCTGATAAAAACTCTTAATTAACCAAGAATAGAAGAGAACATCCTCAATCTGATAATGGCATCTATGAAAAAGTTATAGCCAATACTATACTTCATTAAAAAAAAATCCAAATCCTTTCCCACTAAGATCAGGAACAAGACAAGAATGACTGCTGTCATCACTTTTATTCAGTATTATATTTGGGGATTTAGCCAGTGCAATTGGGCAAGAAAAAGAAATATGAAGTATCTATATTGGAAAGGAAGGTTTAAAGCTGCCTTTATTTATAGATCACATAACCATGTAGATAGAAAATCTAAAATCTACTAAAACAGCAGTAGAACTAATAAGTGAGTCTGTTAGCAAGATACTGCAGACTTTAAGAATATGCAAAAAGTAATTGTATTATTGTATACTAACAATAAACAATCAAATTTTTTTAAAAATTAAATAATAAATGTGCAATAGCATTAAAAAAAGAAAACTCTCTGGGAATATATCTGGCAAGAGATATTCAAGACCCATGCACTGAGAACTGTAAAGCATTTCTGACAGACATGAAGACCTAAGTAAATGAAGAGATATACCTTTTTCATGGGTTGGAAGACTCAATATTTTCCCACGCTAATCTATAGATTCAATGTAGTCCCAATCAAATTTCCGGCAGGTTATTTTGAGGAAATTGACAAGCGGATTCTAAAATTTATGAGTAAATGCAGAGGACCTAGAATAAGGAAAATAACTTGGAAAAAGAACAAAATTGGAGAGCTAGCATTTCCTGATTTCAAGAATTTCATAAAGCTGCAGTAATCAAAACAATGTGACATTGACATAAAGATAGACAAATAGGCTAATGGAACCAAATAGAAATAGTTTCACACATATAGAGACAATTGATTTTCGACAAGGATTCAAAAGCAATTCAGTGGAGAAAAGATAATCTTTTCAATAAGTTGTGCTGGATCAGTTGGATAACTATACACTACAAAGAAAAGGAAAGAAAAGAAAAGAGAACTCCAATCTATATCTCAAAACATGTAGAAATTAACTCAAAGTAGACTGTAGACCTATATATAAAACCTAAAATTATAAAATTTTTAAAAGAAAATATAAGAAAAACATTTGTGGCTTAGGATTAGGCAAAGATTTCTTAGCTATAACACCAAAAGCATAATCCTTAAAAGAGCAAATTAGTGAATGGCACTTGAGCTCATCAAATGACCCTAGCCATCTTTGTCCTTCCTAGGCCTGGAAGACAGATCAACCTGAAATCAAGATTCATTCTAATTCTTGTTCAGGAAACTGAAATTTGACTTACATTGACTAAGAATCCTTTTTTTTCTTTTTAAACTTTTAAATATAACAGCAATGCCCAACTGTTCTATAGCACTGTTAAAGTTATAGATGGATTTTCTATGTGTAATTATACAGCAACTTTATAAAGAGGAGCCTGTTATTTTGCCCATCTTACACATGACTAAACTGAAGCTCAGAGAGATTCAGTTACTTACCCAAGGTTACATGCTAGAAAGCGACAGGGCCAGACTCTAATACAAGTTTCCTGATCTTAGAGTCTGGTTGTTGTTCTACTGTGTCACTTTCCCTCTCTGTACAGGATGGTGAATTGGTTCCTGATCTTTAAAATGAAGTGAGTTTTTGCTAGATGAGAAGGTTAATGACAAGCATCAACTCTCTCAAGACACTAGGATACTACTTAGTAAACTAGATATCTATCCTTTATCTTTCTTTTCATCTATCATGGCTGCCATCCACATTTGTAAGTGTGGCTAACGGAAAAGGATGCATGACCAACCTCCCTTTCCATCTTGTGTGGAAATTAATTTGCCTTAGCCTCTAATGACACTTTGCCACTCTGTACTCAAGTTGCCATAAATTAATGTAATTCCCAAAGTGACTACCAAATGCCCATGGTGTAACCGCTTCACCCAGTAGGATCTGACCCGATATTTCTCTGATGTTGTCTAAATAGATGACTCATTCAGGGAGCCTTCCTTTGAATTCAGTGCTCTTGGCATTTGCCCCAGTTCTGTAATAGCCACATACCCCAGGGGTAAAGTAATGGATCTCTGGCAATCTGGCTGTCCCCTTTATTTCTCTTTCACATTTGTTTACACATCTGTGCCTGTCCTCTGAGAATGGCACATAGTAGAAAGGATAATATCCACCCACTATCCTCTCTAAGGGTCAAAACCGCATGAATAGCCTTATCAGTCTCAGTCAGATTATTCTTCAACTGTGCTTCTAGACACAGTTAAGCCATTTGAAAGCCAAAGTAAAGTGTCATTAACAGAATCAAATTTAGACCAGTATGCTTATTGCCAAAGACAATATTTGAGAAAGGTAAATGAATAAAAAGCAAGTCTTGCACATTATAGCCAAGCTTTCAACATTTGGAAGGAAGAATGCATTTTATGAAGCTATCCAGAGAAATGCAAAATCGTATTTTCTTATTAGTAATAGTCCTAGTCCTTTCCCTTGGAAAGTATATGTAGTATTATACTTGCATGTCATTGGGAGAAACAGCATTGGAGCAAAGAAAACCATGATTGGAAGTAAAATACTTTATTTCAAGTGCCTCATATATATGTTTTGTCTGACTTGAGCAACCGTTTTTGTCCTTTTTGATTTGCATTTTTTCTACCTATAAACCTCGATTGTTTTTCTATTATTCACGGTATTTTTCATGTCTATAATAATTCTGGTAGGAATAAAGAGTTGGTTTCTCTTCTTTCTCCTAGTAGGGGCAACATAGTTAAAAAATTAACAATTTTTGATTGAACAATTAGTTAATATTAATATGTAGTATGATGATAAACATTAGTGAGATACACACAGCATTGTAAAATGACTGTAACTCAATAAAAAATGTTAAAAGAAAGATTAGTGAGATACATCTCTATTCCAGTCCTTACTAACTGTGTAGACTGTAATAAAGATTAAACAAATCTCTTTATAAGTAATAAGAGTCTCTTGCATTTTTGTTGTTGTTGTTGTAAAATGGGGATAATAATGGTGCCTGTGTGGAGTACCAGGCACATATAGGTCTCCAATCAATAGTAAATTCTCTCATTAATTATCAAAAAGAAACTGTTTCCTGTTTATATTTAATTCTAACTACAGTGTTATAAAATGAAAAAATGCAGAAATGAATTGAAAACGTGGGCTCTCAACATCGATTTGCTTCACTTATTCTAATTTTTCTTTAGATTTAAATCATCTTTATTTGATACCCTTCTGCAGGCCCCCCTTCGCCTGCACCACCATTGCCCAGGGGATTCTTCCCACATATGGGAAAGCTGTGTGGCATACTGCTTAAGAAGACAGCTGTATTTGACTCCTAGCTCCTCCTCTTTCTGACTTTGTGCTTGGGGCAACTTTCTCTAATCACTAGGTACCTATAAAAAGAGGGTAATAATAATATCTGCCTCTGGAATTATTGTGGTAATTGAGTTAAAACATGTAAAGCACCTAGAACAGTACCAGGAGAGTAATATGTGTTCCAAAAGCACTAACTAGGATTAAATGCTAGCAATTAGGAGTAACAGAATGTAGTCATTTTTTCTCTTCTGGAAGCACCTGTTTATTCAGAAGTCCTGACCTCCTATTGTGGGGATTTTTTTCCCTCCTTGACCTCCTCTTTTTTGAAAATTCTCAATAGTAAAAGAAGGAGGGCAAAGTGTTATCTATATACAACATACTGTCCCTGTAAGTTATCAGTAAAATTGTCCCATGTTGCTGTATCGAAGATATGACGATGAGTCCCTCCTTGGGCTTCCTCATTATTTACATGAGGATTCATTAAACAGGGTTTAATGAACTTCATGAAAACAGGGTTTTCATAAACTACCAAAATTACTCCAATTTTGACTCGGCTACGACTTTCAACCTGAGTTGTAATTCACGTGTGTTCCACCTTAGACTGTCTTCTTCTTGAGGGCAAAGGACCATATCTTAACTTCATTGTCTACAGCACTTAACACATACCAGCAATGCTCAGTAAACTGCCACATAACTGAATGAATGAATGAATAAATGGAGTCTTATTCAAAGTATAGTATGCTAGCTCTCTGTTCAGTAACAGAGGAAACTTTCAACTTGGTTTTGGGATAATTCTGGAACTTTTAAATTTTCAGAGAAACTCATGCATCCTATTTTGGGTCTTTCTACCTTTCACCATTTCTAGTGTACTTCATTGCCTCCCAACCGAAACATAATTTGTGTTTTCCTGTCTCGGTGCCTTTACTCTCACTATTCCTTTCTTTTTGGAATGCCTTTGTCACCTTCTCTTCTTATCTGAATCTCAACTCACATCTCACATGAACATTTCCTTCTCTATCCTAAGTGTAAGTCCTTTCACCTCCTTCTGACCTCCTACAGCAGCTGTTGTCTAACCCAATAGCTGTCACTTAGTACATACTGTTAACATACTTTTAGTTATCATTTCACCATAAAAATGCTTCATCAGGTTTTAAATCCTTTGAAAGCAATGATCATGTCTTACACTTTTATACCTATCATTGCACTTCATGCTTGGTGCAATAGTAAATAAATAATTGTGACTGGGGTGACTTGGTCTATACCACCTTAAACAGACTGCAGTGCAAAATAAAACTAAAAGTAGCACAATGAAAACATTAATTTGTGGATAAATAGGAAGCGTCAATGTGCTGAAACACATCAGGACAAAGATGTAAGTTTCAAGTCTTTTCAGCTTTATTAATTCCTTTTGATTCTGGGCTTTGTTTTTATTTGATTTGATGCATCTTTTTATTTTTGTTTGATTTGTGCTTTGGGGCAGTGGTAAGCGCATTTAACTTAAAGTTTACTTGAATGTGCGAACAAACAAAACTACTGCAGAATTGTTTATTTTACAATGAAACGTTTCAAAACAAAACATGAGACAACTAATGCCTCTCTGCCATCTGTTGTGAAGAAGTGTAGGGAGGGCGTAAACGGGGGTGAAGTGTTATATGCAGTTTCCTTCTCCTCTTCAAACCTTTCAGGAACAGTGTGCTAATGACTGTGGCGTGGATATCACCCAGATTTACAGTGTGTGGCAATGTATTTGAGCATCCTGATAATCACAGTATATGGAGCTACCAAATCCAAAGCAGTGTAAAGAATTGTGAATGAGCAGGATGCTGGAAGGTCATGTACGCTCTTGTTCGTATTTTAAATCCTGGTGAATGAGTCTTTCTAAAATGCAGGTAAAGGGAAAAGCATCACCAGCCATTGCTCCACATTTCATAGCAGCCATGATGACAGCAGATCTTGTGCCAAGGACCAAGGTTTGTCTTTGACACTGGACACTTCTGCCCCGGTTGCCAAGAGCATCTGGTCCCATGCATTTTCCTTACTCTGCATTCATGTGTTAGATTTTTATAGCTATTCATTGTCTGAATATTGCCACCTGGGTAATGTGTCAGCATTGCACAGAGCTTGATCAGCAGCTTCCTTCACTCACCACCCTATTAACATTTGCCTTTGACTGTATATCCACAGAGGAAAGAATAATATCCCATTTGTCTAGAATCTGACAGAACACTTAAGGATTGGTGTGGGCTGCCTTAAGTCATCAACGAGGCATAGAGCCATCTCCTCCAATGAGCCTCTACTTCAGTTCAGTTTGGTGCACTGCCTTATGGTCTACATCTGAGAGACTCACTGTCCATGTACTTCCATGAAACTGCTTTAATACCACCTAGCCCTTTCTTCTTTACACTAGTATCAAGCTCCCTTTCTTCCCATTCCTGGGTTATTTACTTTATTCCTACGATGAACTTCTAGTTTTTCTCTGCTTAATCTGGTCAGTCTTCCAGGAGCATCAAAGAGAACTGACATTTTGCACATTCAGCTTCTATCTCCATTTTCCATTCATTGAATCATTCATTCATTCATCCCTCCATCAACTTATATAGATTGACTTGTGTGCCAGGCGCTGTTCTATGTATTGGGTGAACAAGACAAAGGTCCATCACTCATGGACCTTCAGTTCCAGTGGAGGGGGTCAGAGAATGAACAAACAAATAGACAAACACACATGTACTGGGTGGCAAGAAAAGCTATAGAGGGAGACAAAACAGGGTAAAGGAGAATGATGGGTGGTAGGGGAGGAGGTGGGGTGCTAAGGCAAGCCTTTGCATGACAGATGAGAAAACTGAGACATAGGAGGGACAGGTAATTAGCCCAAGGTCACACATATAGTGAATGGCCAAGTCAGATTCAGAACCAGGCCACCTGGCTCAAGAGCTCATTCCCTTTGCCCTGGTGCCAAGCTGTGCTCTTGATCCTATGCCATCCTAGAATGGAGAGCTGAGAGTATTTCCAGGGGGAGGGTCCATACCTGCTGTAGGGAGCCCTGCAGTCCCGGCATGAATTCACAGTGCAAGAGCCCAAGGAATTGAGGAGCATGTGCAATACCACTGCCCAGTCCAGTCGACTGAAAACAGACTAGTCAACAAATAAGGTTTAACAGATAAATACCAACATTGCCAGTACACTCAGCTCATTCTTTTTATTCAGTCATTAGGCTTTGTAAGCATTTACATGAGTCTCAGTTTGAAATTCTGACTTAAATCTATTACAGTTATCAGCAGTGCTAATTTCAGGAGCCTTTTAAATCCATAATCTCAGCATCACACTCCTTGTTCAGTAAAGCAACTCTCTCAGTCAGTGTTCCTTCAGATGTGGCAAATGCTAAGTAATTAACCTTAACAAAGTCAGTCTTTGTCCATTTCCACGAAATTAGTTTCTAAAGAAGTGTTAAGAGTGCCGGTTGCACCACAGTGTCTATTAATAATACTCCTGGGTCCAAATAAATAGAGCATGTCCTCACAGCATAAGAGCTGTGGAAAATGCTGACAGGTTGCACGTCAATGTATGTGTAGCATAACTGCAAACTCAAGGCAAGCCTAATCATGCCATCTTTTTACAACTCAGGGTCATCAACAGTGCTATTAGGGAAAATAAAAATTAGATTTTCGTAAAATGGTCTGGAAGCATGAAAAGAGTTAAATGGCTTATCTTAAAACAGAACTAGTATTCAGTGGTTTTGGATTGATCACCAAGGTTCCTTGCATTTTGAAAACTGTTCCCTTTATAAAATCTATTTAATTGGAAAAATGACCATAACGAAAGAGAAAGGAAGTGATTCCTCCCAATGTCTTTTTTAATCTTATTTTTCATGAGATTTCTGTCAAGCTCCTCACTTAGTAAACAGAACACCCTGATGAAGCTTAAATTAGTTAATCCTCAGAATTTCCGGGTATCTGGAAGAAAGTGTAAGGAAGCAACACACTTCAACAGCAGATGTTCCATTAAAGGAAATCCAAGCAATCAAAAAAACTCCATTTCCAAATCCTTGAAAGAAGTACTGAAAAGGCCATATATATTTTTAGTGGTTTGCTATAAGCCATATAGATTGATTTAGAAACAGTAACTATCCTAGGTAAAATTATATACCTCTTGGAAACTACTTTTTTCCTTAGGCTTCTAATTCATATGCCCCATCCTTCAATATAAGCTAGTTTTAGAATCATGAATGCATTGAATAAAGAAAGCAGTGTTAGCAGAAAAGATTAGATATCAGGGGATAATGTGTTCTGATTCTTCTATAGGAAGATCACTTTTAATATTTGGAGCTATCATTTAATGTTTAAGTGACTGTCTCAAATACAGTAGAAGTTAATGAAATAAAGATAGAGTTTTTTCCTCCAGAAACTTTATTCTTATCAAGAGTTAGCTACTTATAAGGAAGGATGATAGAAGTATCTTCCATGGTTAAAAATATACTACAGACGTTTATTAGGTCAGTGAAAATGCTCTCTATGATGCTGTCATGGTGGATACATGTCATTACACATTTGTCCAAACCCACAGAATGTACACTATGGACTTTGGTTGATAAAGATGTGTCCCTGTAAATTCATCAGTTGTAACAAAGGTGCACACTCTGATGGGGGATCTTGGTAGGGGATAGGCTATGCATGTGCTGGGAGATGGGGTATATGGGAAATCTCTGTATCACCTTAATTTTTTTCTGTGAACTAAAAATGGCTCAAAATGTCTTAAAATATAGACGTACACATAATATTATTCACATATATTCATAGGAAAAATGTAGGTGGATATGCTGTAGGATGTTACTGTGGTAATCTTTTTGCCATGGGAATGTATGTTTTGATTTTACATTTTTGCTTCCATGGCATTTTCTAATCTTGTACAATGCACAAGTATTGCTTCTATAATAATAAAAATTTATAGAAATAAGAAAAAGGACTATAGAAGTGGTGGGCCTAGAGGGATACAAAAAAAAAAATCCTGCCCTTGAGGAACCAAGTCAAGATGAAGTAAAAGACATATACATAAAAGATGAATTGCAGTATAGTGTGTCCTTGTGTAATGAACAGTAAAGAGGACAATGATGTGTGGGCTTTGTGAGGTCTTCTTAAAGGAGGAGGAATGGAAGATAAAGAACATTCTAGGCAAAAGAGTGGCCAGCAGCAAAGGTCAGAGAGAACGTGATTGAGACATACCAGTGGACCAGACTGACTGGAGGAGGAAAAAGACTGAAACAATAGGTTATGTGTAGGTTGTGTGGAGCCTTAAATGTCAGTAAGACAGCCATCAAAGTTCTTGACTGATCTCATGTGTAGTGGGGGCAAAGGAGTACACATACTGTGTAAGATGCAATGTGGATTATAGAGAGGAGGGTAACTAGAGGCAGGTGATCTAATTAGGAAACAACTTCCTAACTCCAGATGTATGGGGACAGTGCAGACTAGGGAGATGGCAGTGAAAATGGACACATTTGAAAAACTTTTAGAAGATGTGAGGACTGTCTGGAGAGGGACTGCATGAGAGACAAGATCATATTACTAATGACAGTTTAAAACTTGAGTAACCAGAAGTAGGCTGGATCCTTAATAGTTAATGTCTTATTAAAGGCTTTTATTTCTTCCAGAGGTTAATGAAGAGTAGCTTCTTTTTGTTCTAAGTGAGTAGGCCTTTGCACGGAAAGGACAGGGCACACAGAATCACAAGATATGAGTAAAATGTCATCAGCATTATTAATAATGCTTCCTGTCCACCTGAAACCCAGTAAGGAAGACAAGGGAGGATCCTTTGAGAAAAAGTTAAGTTCAGTTACCCCTCAAGGCTCATAATATTGGCTCTGTAAAATAAGTGCCTACTGTATACTAGGCCCTCCACCAGGTCTTACTAGACATTATCTCACCTTTACTTCTTCCAAAAAACCAGTGAGATAGGTTTAAACCACCATTTTACAAATGATGAAATAGTAATCAAATGAAGACAAAACCATACATCTAGCTAGGGCCAACGTTGAATCTTCTGGCTCTAAATCTTATTGCTCTTTCTAGTAAGTGGCACATGTGCAACAGAACAGAATCTCAAGGAAGGGGGAAACACTTCTTAAGTTTAGGAAATGGGAAAATTAACTGGATTTTTTTTTTTTTACAAAAGACATCTGAGTGTTTTAATGGTTTATTTTTCCCCTTTCTGATCGCTACATCTTTTAAAAGGCAAAAGAATAAGAAGGAACAGGAAATTACACCTGCAAAAGAAAGACCATGACTTGGAGAAAAGGGAAGTGTGAGCCCAGTGTTATTATCCTCTATTTCCCTCACCTCTTACCCTCCATGAAGAGGTCAGAGAGAGTTCTGGGTGGACAGATCCTGATAGAGTGAGTGGCCCCACCACAGACCAGTTGCATGTATCTTCTGGACGTAGCCATAGGAATGATCTCTCAGGCAGAGTTTTTGCATTATGTTCCCTATTGTCCAGCACCAGTTCTGTGTTTAGAGGTTTTAGAAGCAGCAGTTTGCTTGGAAGAAAGAGCTGAGAGACCTCCCTGAAATGCTGTTTGCATAGCAAAGGCACTGTGTGTACTTAGATGGCATGTCTGTGGGTGAAAGAGGGCTACTAAAGCCCTGCTTTGGGCCACATTCATCCTGCAGTAGACTTTAGCCAACAATCTAAGAAACTGTCAAACTTGCAGGGAGTCCTGAGGAATCTGGGCCTCCCTAACCCAGACTCTGTTCCTTGAGGTTAGCCAATGGAGTGTTTGAGCAACTCTGCTTAAGCTAGGACTCAGCCATCTGGGTTCAGCAAAAGAGAGCAGGAGAGAGTAAGCCAGCCACCCTCTCAGAGTAAAGTCGTTTAGAAAATCACTTTTAAGAGTATGTCCAGGATATGCTTGAGGACACAGTCCTTTCCATAAAGGCTCCTTCTCTGGGTCTCACAGATTATCTGCCTCAATGTGTCACTTCTAAAATTCTCTGTAACATTTATAAAGACTCCTTAGCCCAGGAACATAAACACAATGTGTAGCATATGCTTTAGTGTATACAGATATCCCCTGAGAATGCTCAATAAGAACTAGTAGATGGAGATGTTTAACCAACTTAACATCCTCGCTGTTCAAACTGCTTGTGCATTTCCATGAGAATCCTGCTAGTGGAGACAGAAGGCAGAGTATATGTTTGATATTTATCTTGAATGAAAACTTTTTTTTAGCCATTCATTCAGGAAACTCCTTAAGTCAGATTTTGTAAGCCTTTGATGAAACAGACACCATCATTTTAGATGGCCAGAGTTGAGGATGCGATTTTCAATAATGTCATTAAGCGTGCACAGACTTAGCACAATATGGTGGACAAACAATGCATGCTTTCTAAATCCCCCCAAATAACTATCTAATATACTCTAAGTTTTATATTGTATTATAGTGATCAGAACCCATTGTTAGAGTCAGAATTAGATTCAGTTCTGAAACGTGCCATAGGCCAGCTGAGTGACCTGGGAAAACTCATCTTACCTCCGAACCCTTATTTCCTCAACTGTAAAACAGAACTAATTATGCTTACTTACCAGGGTTGTTGCAGGAAGCAAATGAGGTAAGATGTGAAAGCATCTAGCAGTAAAAAAATTCTGTTCAATCATTAGCTTCATCATGGCTACCTATTTCTGCATCTCCAGCAAGGAATTTATTTTGAAAAACACATTGTTTCCATTCTGAATTTACTAGTTGATTACTAGACTTTGGCTTCATTTTGTGTGGATATTTTTCTGTATTTTAAAAACCCATGGATATCCATTTCAAATCACTAACTCCAAAAGGGAAAGTGAGTAATTATACAACAAAAGAATATAAAGTGAGTCAGAGATGTCAACACTATCACATCAAACTGTATTCATATCTGCATCTTAAAAATAATTCATCTACAGTACATAAAATTGTGTGGGCAACAAAAAGCCAAAATCATAAAGATTCCAGAGAAAAAAAACCTGCTAAGGTCCTAAGCTTAAAATTTCATGACATGAAAATGAAGAACATTTTTAATGCATTTTCTTTGTTTCTATTGTCCATGCTGAAGTCCTCAGCATTATCATAATAATGTAGACATTTAAAGGGCTACAACTCATATTTCAGGAGCTGGGCTTCAAGTCATCTCAAGAAACAAAAGGCTCATTTTATTCAGTGCTGTTGGCACTTTGACCTTTTTGGGAAACATACTGTATTATGTTTCACACTGTTACACTATTTGTTAATTTGCCTGTCAAATTAACAGAGTAGACTGTTTACAACTGTTCTAATGTAAAGTTTTAGTGATAATAATTCCTCATAAATGTGGACGCTTGTCATTTTAAAAAAGAACTATTTCATGACTCAAAGGGTTTTAAAATCCAAATTCCAATTTAAATATAGTATTTTATACCAAGATTTTCTGCTTACAGAAAGCATGTAGGAAGAAACACCAATTTAAAAGGTTTGGGAAATATCTTCTCAAACCACATGTACAAATCCAAGTTTTAGGCTATCAACAATACTGCACTCTTCAGACCCTGCTGTTCAAAAGTCTTTGGAAATTTTAAAGCATATACAATCTTGATTCAAAAAGTACAACTTCCCCTAGAAGAATTCAGCAGAAAATAAAAATAACCCAGCTGAGCTCCCACCACCCCAAACATATCGTAAAGTCTAGGAAGGCCAGATTCTCATCCTATATAGTACTATGAGAATTCCCACAGGGAAATCTGTGAAAGAATTCAGAAACCTCCCTTGCGGAAATTCTCATAGAGCTATATAGGATGAGAATCTGGTTTATAAACAATAAACATAAAATTCCTTAAGATATGATCTTTGCCCTCAATTAAGCCCCAGATGTTAACTGAGATAAGATAATCTTGGGGCTCCAATACACTGTTTCCTGGGTTCCCAAGAATTCAGTTGGTCATTCAGCAACTCTGTTGCCATAAAGGGACATAAAGATATTTGTAAAATTGCCCCATTGTTTTGTTTTTTTCAATCCAGTTTTCAATACAATGGGAACTAGGATATATAGGACAAATCAAATTTTAGACTGAAGGATAATATGATTGTATTTACATATGTAGGCTTTTTTATAATTACAAAAATTCATGGGCTTGTTGTAAAATATTTGAAAAGTGCAGATACATATAAAGTAAAAAAAAAAAGTTCTTAAAGAAAATCTATTAGACCCTACCAATTTAATATAATTCTCATGTTTCTCTTCAAAGAGCAAAGAGAAAAAGTGAGGTCAGGTTATCAAGTGGCAACTGAATAATTTTGAAACCTTCACCTACTTAAAATTCACTGTAGCATTTTCTCTAAGGAAAAAAGAGTGGGAGTTTTTAATGTGCCTCAACTTGTAAAACAGAGTTGCTGTGATGCAAATACAGAAAGAAGAATCAAGGTCAGGGTCATGGAAGGGCAGAAACAGTCTTTGTCATGCTAACCATGGTCAGAACACTGAAGGTCTAAGTAGAGCAAGGCAGGAGGATTTACAGAAAGGTGCAAAAGTCAGGTTAAATTTACAGAAAAGTACAGAAGTCAGGTCAGTCACAGGAAGAGAAGATGGAGGACCAGAACTGCTGCTAGTGAAACCTTATTAATATGTCCTCCTCTTCCAACTGGTCTTTACTTTCAGATTAACTAATTCATATGTATTTTAGTCTGGGAGCAAGAACAGATGACCTTTATAGAGTGTAAAGTGCTAACACTAATTGAGTAGTTACTATGTGCCAGATTCTATTCTAAATGTTATATGTATACATCTCATTTAATCCTAATGAAATTGCAGCAATCCAGTGAGACTGGACTACTATTATTCCCATTTTACAGATAGCAAAGCTGAGGCTTATGCAGATCAAGTAACTCACTCAATCATATAACTAATAAATGTACATGAAGTCAACTGTTATTCTTTTGAATACTTCTATAGGCACAGAAACTAGTGTCAGTATTTTCACCTTATTGATAGGAGGGTGGGGAGAGGCCATTCAAAAGAGCACAAATTAACTCAGTCTAATAACTGGCATGGTTGAGATTTTGGATGAAATCATCAGTCCAGCCAATCCAGTCAAAATTAGTAATCTATCTTTTGAATGTAAACACGACTTCAGTGCACTCTTGGATTCCAGTGCTTTCAAAGGCCATATACTTTTTCTAATCTTCATAATGTGCTCTACTTATTTCCCACATGGATTGTTTATTTGGAGAGAGGTAGGAGCTGACATCATTAATAGGCACAGAGAAATAAATATTTTACCATCTCACAAAATTATCTCTTTGGGTTCATTTGCTCATATGCTCTTGAACTTTCACCATGATCTTCTGTTGCGTTTCCAGCACCCTGTAATATCTTTGTTCAAAGCTGGACCTTTTTACCATGCCCAGAGCATGATCTGCCTACTTGTTCACACATACTTTGCAGTATCTGTGTGCTTCCCATCTGGGTACTTTGGTTGGAGGCAGCGTTGAAAGCTAGAGATTTTTGGTACTTTTACAGTCTCCTTTCTGCCCATCTTTTCCAGAGTTCTAGCCACCCACAGCCTGATTTTCTGCCTGCCCTTATCAAAAGCATTCCTCCCTGCCCAAGATCAAACTTCAGTTTATTCATTGCAGTGGATCTGAGAGGCACAGAAGCAATCTACTGAGCTAATTACAATCGATTTAAAAGATAAGTTTGGTTAACTAAATGAATCCCTAGTGGGCAGGTTTATTGGAGGGGTCATTTCAGAGCAAGAGAGTCTTCTCAATACATACAACTCCTAACCCCCACCCTATATATCATTAAAATAAGAGTTAACCAGATCCTGAAGGTTGCTAGTGACTACATTTGACTATAAACTTTAAAAGTGCCTTTCCGCTTTTGTGATTTTCCTGTACATGCAGTAAGCAAAATGCACACATATATTTTAGGACTGTATATAAGAAGACATCATAGTCAAAGTTGAACCTCTAAAATCAAGTCTCAAACAATGGCCTTAAAATCTTCTCTAAGAATCTGATAAATGGTATGTACACACACACTTACGGATACAATAATAAGGGCCCATGATGTAAACAGTTGTAGACCAAAGAAAAGAAATGGAAACTATGCCCTGACCTAGTCTTTAAATAACAGCCTCAATCCTTCCTGGCTTCAGTTTCTTCATATCTAAAATTATGCCCTTTGAATTTCCTTATCGCTAATGTCCTTTCAGTTCTAAGGCTTTTTTGACCACCCTTTTCTCATGCTCATGGAAAGCTTCCTATTACATCCTGCAGCAGTAATGATATAGTCTCTCAGGGTGTACTTAGATTAACAGAAGACCCAACCTTAAGCTTTCAGTGTATTTCTCCAGATGAATTCGGAATACTTGTTTCATGGTAATCGAGCATCAAAAATAAGCCAACAAAACAAACTCCTTACAGTTTCTTTAAAGTGAAGGGTGCGAGTACGTAGCACCAGCCTAAATAAGAAAATGACATTTATTTGTATTCATTTCTTCAGAGAGAAAATGTTCTCTATTTGTTTGATTTTGGTACAGATGTGGCTGTGGAGACTGTTCTCCTTCGATGTGAAATATAAAATGAGAGGATTAAAATAAGGTCAGTATTCTCAGTGGCTTACCTATTAAACTCAAATTATGAATAGAAGATATTGACATGGGGGAACTTATCACTGTCTGCAAAAGGAAGAGAAAATAGAGCGGGTCAGATCTGCTCAGATACATTGTCTGAAACATATCTGAACATGATAATCAAAGACAAAGCAAAAGAGTCTTATTTGCCAACCAAAAAAACCACTGAAGCACTGAAATGAGATATCTGAAAGAGGAAGGAAGAGGCCCTTAATCTTAAGTGGAAAATATGCCCCTCACCGTTTCACCTCAGTGATGCTTAAGAGTTTGGGCCAAGCTACAAATAGAGCAGTGAATATTTGGTCAGCCACTTGGAAGACCATAAATACGAGGCAGAGATGGTGTAAGATTAAGCCAGTGTAACACCAAGTAGGTGGAAAACTCTTTAAAGTAGACTCATCCTGTAAGAGATGGGAACATACTGCCATTCACCACTGCTTTCATACTGCCAGAAGCAATGTTGGCACACGGATGCTTAATTAATATTTGTAGAATGAATAAATGAGTGAATGTCAGGCAGTGTAGGGAGCAGAGTTCTAGTTTGTATCTGGGAAAAAGGGAAGAAAGTGCAGGTCAGCAAAAGCTATTAACAGATAAGTTAATAAGCATAAGTTCTCGATTAGTGAAGGAAAGTGGGGCAGAAGAGATCAAGGGTTAAAGAAGACATTGACTGCCAGAGCAGAAGGATTTGTGAGCACAGGATCTGGAAGCATTTCAGTGGGAACCAGGAGATCTTTGTCTTCAACCTCCACGTGGGTGCACTATGTGACTTCAGGGAGAGAATCTGACTTCCCATTTTCTTCTTAATAACATTGAGAAGTTGACATTTTCTCGCCCCTTTAAAAGGACCAAAGAGATTCCTCAAACGGAGTAATGAATGAATACTTCTCCTTTGGAACTGGACATCATCAACAGATCTGCGTCCAAAGCACAGACTTTAAATATTTCTAGTTTTTCTTCAGAATCGGTGCTAAGCATTAAAGTTTATTCATTTAGCAAATATTTAGGGAGCACCGCCTATTTGACAGATGCCATTCTAAGCATGGGTGAAGATTTTATTTTTATGTTGAGTAGTTCAGTAGTTTGAGGCATCATCTATAGAGAACAATTGGAAAGCTACAGGATATTTAGGATTACTTTATCTTCATTATTGCTAAGTGTCTTGAGAAAGTGGTTTCCATACCACCTCACCCTTCATTCATCTCTCTTCTCTGTGCCATCCGATCTCAATCCTCCTTGCTCCAAGGAAACTACCCTCCTCTAAGATCATCCATGACTGTCTAATCCTTTAGACATTGTTCAGGCCTTTCACCTTTTAACTTCTGTTGAGGTATTTGATATTATTGATAATTCTCTCTTTGTGAAATCTCCCACCTTCCCTGGTTTTCTTATCAATGATACAGTGTGTTCTAAAAATTTATAGTGAACTTGGAACCGCAGAGATGTGCTTGCAGATCTCATCTTTGTCATTTTGTTAACCTGAGAAAATTACTTAACCCAAGTTAGTTTCTTCATCCGTAAAATAAAGTGAAAAGAAAATAGAGCATAGAATTTGAACCAGTATGAATGTAAGTGAATCAACCTGGAGTAAATGGGCAGATTTGCAAGATCAATGATGAAGGCAGTGTGAAACAGAGTTAGAGTCTGCCTGAAAACAAATGTGTGTACAACACGTAGTTTCCCCATGGTTCAGTGAAGAAACAAATTCTACTTTTTCAAAAGCAAAGGAAGGTATAGGGGTATTCGTAAGTACTAGAACATGGATCAATGACTGAGTGCTCATATGTAAATGATTGAGCACACAGAGTGAGATGAGGCCACAAGGATTGCCGTGGGGTTGACCTGTAGACTGTATTGACCAATACTGACTGAGACGAAAAATAGCAGAGGGAATTACAGGAAATGGAATTGTGAGAATTTAGCCTATTTTGAGGAGGGAATCAGAGCCTAGCCACATAACAGCTCTAATCAAAGAATGATGTTGAAATTATGAGTTTCTATGTGTGTTTTTGTAGCTTAAGAGAGTCTTCTAAAAGATTCCCTTGAACTCCCTCAATAAGCTAGAAAGAGTTAGTGATGCATTGTTAAATGCCTTAAACTATTCTGTTTTAGCACTGACCACTGAATTTATTTCTTAGACGCCATCGTATTTTTATGGGGGCAAGTTTATTTTGTGACTTCCTGCAGCCAAAATTATGGTGTAACCTCAGTTGTCAGAGTACCTTTCTTGTTTGAACTCAGCAGTGAAATGTCAAAAGAGTGCCACTGGCATTCTGTAAACTTAACTCTTTGGGGATTTTCTATTGATATGGTCCAAAATGAAGTTTTATTTTCTGAAGTTGCTATGAAAAAAAGAATAAAATGAAAAATAGTAAATAGAATAATTATAGGATAAAATCATTAACTATAATAGTTAATTATGATCAAAATTTCAAGTTCTCCAATATAATTCATATAAATAATAAAACCATACATATTTCTAGTGACTTATTAAAAAGTCTTTGTGATCTCACTTATAGGTGGAATCTAAAAAACTTGAACTCATAGGTACAGCGAACAGACTGGTGGTTGCCAGATTGGTGGTTGGTGGGTGGAGGGAGGGCGAAATGGGTGAAGGTGGTCATGAAGTACAGATTTCCAGTTGTAAGATAAGTAAGTCCTAGGGATGGAATGTACAGCATGATGACTATCATTAACAATACTGTATTGTATGTTTGAAAGTTGCTAAAAGAGTAGATTTTAAAAGTTCTCATCACAAGAAAAAAATTATAACTATGTGAAGTGATGAATGTTAACTAAACTTATTGTAGTAATCATTTCTCTCTCTCTCTCTCTCTCTCTATATATATATGTATATATATATATATATATGCGCACATACAAAGGTCTTTGAATTTTTACTCCTATTCCCTTAAATTTGTCATAGAAGCTTTCCTGTATTCTCCACTGTTTTATGAATACTGCCATTATAGAGACCAAAAGTTGGCAAACTACAGCCTGTGGGCCAAATCCAGTCTGACTCCTGCTTTTATAAATAAAGTCATATTGGAACACAGACACACTCATTCATGTATGTATTGTCTGTGACTGCTTTCGTGCTACAGTGTCAAAGTTGAGTTCTTGCAACAGAATTTGTGTGGCCTATAAAGCCTAAAATATTTACTGTCCAGAAAAAGTTTGCTGACATTAGATAGGACAGTGATAAGACAAATAGGTAAAGCCTGCTCTTTACAGTGTAGAACCCAGAGCTACTGAGCTGACAGATTTTATGGTAATTTCTCTTAAAAATGAAAAATAAAAAGTTTTTGAAAACAAAAACTGTCAGCTATCAAAAACGAATTTCAACTCCACCAGCAATTTTTTTCAAACAACTGACTGAGAGAGTTCCTTGTTCACCACCACATATATTTGGAAGCTTAATGTAAAGGGCATTTTATATGCATAGTAAGTGATTTATTTGACTGTGTTGCTTTATTTAATTCTTTGAAAACCATAAGTAACATCCATTGTCAGGCTCTAGCCTGCAATCTAGAGCTGATTTCTTATAAGAAAGTAGAGGAGATGAGATACAAAATCACTATCTAAGTGAGAGGCCCTAATGACTCATAAAACCTTTCTGGGCTCTATTTAAATCACTTGAAACTGAAATTAATGATTCATATATGTGATGGCTCTAGCAGAAGTAAGAAAGGAATGGTGATTCATCTACTATTAGTACGTGAGCTTTGTTCTTAAGGCACAGGGTGGAGAAATGCATTTCTAATACCTTGAGACATGTGTTCTTGCACATGCTCTTTTTCCTGATTTTGGATCCCAAATGGAAAATAAGACTAAATAAATGGCATCCTAATCACATTACTGTGAAAATGTTCACAAACTATACGTGAAACTGAGAAGTCATTCCTGATCACTCTGACTGGAAATCGTGGCCTCAGTGCACTAAATGACATTGTATATAGATCTTTATTTGTTCTTATCCCTACCATATGTGTAAAGAAAAAATCCTAGTAGATAATTTCTTGAACGATTGACCAATATGATATAAAGTAACATTTCTGTAAATTGAATCATATTTTCCTATTTATTTACATTATATTCTCAGAAGTGGATCTCCACTAAGGTTATTCTCATCAACACATTATTAAAACACACTTAACATGTGCACACACTGCAATTAAAATAAATCACACTTTTCATAGGAAATGTAATTTAGTAATAAGCCAACTCAAATCCTTTTTGTAACAAGGAAAGTTATTTAAAATTGAACAATAAGCCCCCCAAAAATTCCAAATAAAAAATTTACATTATGTAAAACACCATGTTAAAATTATTCAGTATCTAAAATGTAGAAAGGGAGAAGTTTCATTTCACTGCATAATGTTTACAGATTAAAGAAAAAGAAAATAAAAAGAAATGGAAAAGAAAAACTTTTACATCTAATTAACCAACTCTATCCCCGTAAAGTCACTGTGATTATCTTTTTAAGGTATATTTTGGCCACTGTCCAGACATCCTTAGCTGAAGCGCTGAAGGTATAGTTTCAACACACTTAACAATTACGTTTATGTGATATGTGTACTATCTCTTTAACAGCTTGCCTTTTCTTTTGTCTTTTATCAGTATACTGCTGGGGCTGGGAGCTGGGTTGGTTGGCGGTGTGGAGGTAAAGGCAAGTACAAAACAAATCCAGCAAAATAGTAGAGAGGACAGAAGAGCCAAAGTTCATATTAATAACAATTTCCTTAGATGGAAACATTTTTATCCTGTATGTTAACCTAGTCTGCAAATCAGGTCACCAGTGTCTTTCATGTTTTGCCTACAAAAAAAAAAAAAAAAAAAAACCAAAACAGATTTCCACGTATTACAGAGTCAATGCTAATACTAAAATCAGAGTGCTCTAATAATGACTTTCAAAGCAGAGTCCTTTTTCACCTAGGATCCCCTTGGTGAGGCCGGCAGCTGCAGCAGGGCAGTGTGGTAGGCGCCTTGAAGACTAGAACTGTGCCTGTTCTATTTGCATTTTTCTCCTAGCACTTAATAAGTATTTGTTGACCTACTGAAGAAGCTAAGTTGGCCTTTCTTTGTTTACTTACACTAACTCCAGCTGTTTTCCCTCCATTTCCCCCTGATGATTTCACCCAATACCTTAATTCTCATGCCCCTCTCCTCCTCTGTACTAGTAGTATTAATTACCACCTAACACACCAGTCATATATAGCACAGTCATCTTTCTTTTTCTTATCCTCTAAATCTTAAAGGAACCTAAGAGAGTGTAGCTGTAAAAAAAAACCACAAACCAAATCAAACTGGCAGTGCAAACTATAAGCCAGCCTTTCCGTGTTGCATTTTTTTAATAGTAGTTTTTTGTTCACATGTTAAACATAGTGATTTGATATTTTCCTAGATTATGCACCATACCAAGTTATTATATTATGACTATAGTCCCTGGGCTGTGCATTACATTCCTGTGACTATGTTGCATTTTTTTCACGGGGAGAGAGACTAGACATTCAAGAGAATAGAAATTATGCTCTTTCATTGGTAGTGGGCTGGCATACTCCATGTGCACCAAAAGCTTAATAAGAACTTTTTGATGTTGACGGTTATGATAGTTCAAGGGAGCAGGAAATTAAAAGAATAAGAGAAGGAAATGAGGCCTGATCTATGTCTGCCAGATTTGTATCTGCAGTCCATACCAAAGCAATTATTTTCACCCACATCTATGAGATTTGGATATAAATCACTAGATACACATCATTTAGTTATCTTCACAACTTCAAGAAGTCTACATGAAAATCATCTCAAGGTAGTTGTCTTCCCTTTGCTTAAAGATCTCCAGAGAAGGAACATTTCCAATTTCCCAGGTGTCAGGAAGTTTTTCCTAAGCCTAACTGTAATTCTTTCTTCTGTAATATAAGCCTGGACTCTACCCAGCTGACTGAAACAGCTCCTTATCTTCATCTGGATAATATTTCTTTGCCTGTTTGAAGGTTGTTATTACAGCTTCCCTCTACTCCAGCACTCTTTTCCCTGGGCCAACTGATCCTAGCCCTTAGCTTTGCCTCTTTTGTAACCCTTTCAACACTTGTATGTTTGTCTTTTGGATAATCTCAAGTATACTAGATTTTGCTAAAATTACCCAGGAATAAACTAGATGGAATTTGAGCCACGCTGAGTTAAGTATCTGGGTTACCTCATGGTTTCTCTTTGCTGCAGTTACTTATGCCCCTTGTGTTATCAAGCTTGAGTTTTCCACTGCAGTACCATTTTGCCACTTCCTGAAGGTCCACTACGATCTTCAGATCTTTTCTGTTAAACTTGAGATGTGTTTTCCCCTTTCTCTAATTCAAAGTTATTTTCCCTTCTCTGGGTAAATTACTCTTCCGTTTTGAATATCATTTGGCCTATGACTTAAAGGTTTAGAAAATAGTTTTAAGCTCCTACCCATTTTTAGGAAAACCCTTTGATATATTTTCAGAATAAAATGTCCAAAAGAAATTAAAGATAGTAGAAGTCTGAATTGTAGAAAAGGTAAGTCTGACTCCTTCATTATACAGATGATGAAACTAAAACTTAGAATGATTAAGCAGTTTGTCCCAGGACACAAAGATTCCTGGGGACTGAGGCAGGATTAAAACCAAGGTCACATGATTCTCAGTTGCATGCCCTTTCTACAACTCACTGAACACAGTTGACAAGTAGAATTGCCAAATGAGAAAGGTATGGAAATTGTAAATTTGAAGGAGTTTAATAGAAAATTGCTTTTATTGTAAATTATACAGTGTTACCAATGAATAATATATGCATTATAAACTAGGTTTTTATTCTATGCTATAATGGAAGACTATGTATTTCAGTTGGCCAGGAAAAAAAAATCTACAAGAACTCTTCAATTAAGCAAAATAGGCTCTCCCCAATGAGCTTTTATTTTTAAATTTTTGTTATATAAATCTTCAAATGTATATAAATAAAGGTAGCATAGAATAGTGAATCCTGATTCAGCAATTATTAGTACATGACCAAGCTTGTTTTATCTCTGTCCCCATGTCCCTCACAATTATTTTATGAAACTCTCAGTCATCTTATCATTTCAGCCATAAATACTTCGGTTGTGAATTTCTCTTACTATAACCACAGTAGTTATCACACCTACAAATATTAATAATAATTTCTAAATATCAAGTATCCAGTCACATAATTAATTAATATTATCAAATAGCTAGTCAATGTTCATATTTCCCTAATATTCATATGTGTGTGTGTGTATAACAGTCTGTGTGTTTGATCAAGATCAAAATAAGTTTTTACAATATAACTGCAATTGCAATATAGGCAATTGACTTATATGTCTCTTAAGTCCCTTTTAACCTTTTCTTTTTTTCCCCTTGCATATTTTTGCCAAGGAATCTAGAGGTTGTTTAACCTTTTTAGTTTCAACAATCTGCATTTTGCTGAATGCATCCCCATAATGCCCCTTAACATGTTCATCTGAAGCTTGTATTTCCTATAAATTGATGGTTAGATATGGAGAATTGATCATGTTTAGATTCATATTTAGAGAAGGCCACTTCATAGGTGATAGTGTGTTCTTCTATGAGGAGATAAGCTTTTACCAGCTACTGATGATCATCCCCACGATCCATTAATTTGTGAGAAATTTCAAAAAATGTGATATTTTATTTTATTAGTTAGACTATTTCTAAAGAACAATCCATCCATTAACTCATAGGTTGCTTACTAGTACTTTTATCAATAACACTTCAGTAATTGTTTAAAGCTTGTTCTCTTACATGTTACTTTGTAAAGGTGTAGGTAAATAATATTTTCTGAGTTTTGCATGTTCCCAACAGCTTATCTATGGCCTTTTTACCTGAAAATCATTTTGGCTGGTTATAAAATTCATGGCTCACATTTTTCTTCTTTTGAATGTTTTAGTGTGATACCCCATTGTCTTCTACATAAATACTACTGTCAAAGAGTCTGATCATTGGAGTTTCTTTTCTTAATAATTGACTTGGTCTTTTTGCTTGGATATTCAAAAGATTTATTATTTTTTAAAAGAAACTTTTAGCTTTAAAACTATGAAAGTCCCAAAGTTATACTAGAATATATCTCAGCAGTGGCTGTTGCTGGTTCATTTTTCCAGGGACGTGATGCTCTCTTGCAATGCATATCAATCATATTTAAAAAAAAAACAAGAAACAAAAAGAACTCCAATGTTTAGTATCTGGTATTTGTTCTTTTCCATTGCTCTGGTTTTCTTCCTCTAGATTGTCTATCATGTAACTCTCTGGCCTGCTTGTATCATCTGTAGGGAAATTATTCTGCCTCTTCTCATTTGTCTCAAAATGACTTTGTATGAACAATTTTATTTTGCTTCTCAGATAGTTTCAGTGAATAAGATTTCCTGTACTTTGAGAAGGGGGTGTGAGGCAACATATATTTTGTTGATTCAGAACTCCAGAGCTGCTGCTTTTGAAAAGCGTGATAAAAAAATATGTCCTTACACTTTCTGAGACCCACCTCCCCTGCTCTCTACCCCACTTTTAGCTGGTCCTTCCCTTTCCTCTGTCCTTTTGCTCTAGTGAGTTCAATTTGGATTCTCCTCCCAGAACTGTCTTTATAGTGTGAGACTCTGTCTTATTAGGTAGCTTTTGTTGGTTAATTTTGAGAATTTAACGGCCCAGAAAGATCCTAATGGATCACAGACCCTTTTCACTACCTATGGATTGGATTATGCAGAACACTTTTCTGGTTTCAGCCGCCATCAGTGAGGATTTGTGGGATACTTTGTCACTTCATTTTGTTTTAGATGTTGTCTGTGGGCCTTTGATTTTGCTACCCTAGTTGGTTTGTTTTTATAAAGCGTAAGTATTTCTGTGCTGTGTCTGTGTAGAATTTTCCCCTGTATTATCTTTTAAAAAATAAAAAAATCAACAGCAAAGAGGTGATGTAAAACATCATCTTATGTGATGTTTCCTAGGGTCTGGCCATATTCAATCATCTGTGTGACACCTTTTATCCTAAAGTAGAACTGTAAGAGAATTGCTCTCAATAATTATGCTATTTGGATAATGCAGAATCCTGAATCATTGGGAAAAAGAGAGTCTCGGCCTAACTTTTAGTTTACTAGAGAGTTCATTTAATTAAAACACTCATCCTGGTGTGTAGTATTTTGACAGTCCAAGTCCGTGAATGGGTATTTGAATTCTGTTCAACTATTCCAGTATTTTCTGGGACCAAATTCCAAATATATGTTACAAAACCTGTCTCAGTATTTATTATGGCTAATTAACCGAGAATGGAAAAATTATTTGGTATTACTGTTATGTAGAAGGAATTTGTGTTTATGGAAAGCATATTGATTTTTTTTAACTTTTTGTCACATTGATTCTTTAGTATATTTTCTCAGAATAATTGGAAGTACATTTCTACTAATTGGTGTCTCTCCTAAAGGTAAAATTTACCTTATAAGTCAATGGTAGCCATGGGGTGATGGAGAAAGGGGGAAAACTTGCAGGGAATCCTGGAATTTAGCATCTAGAATAATTTGAATTCTTGTTTTCTGAAGGAAAATGAAAATATTTTTGTTAAAGGAGAGAATTGAATGTTATTTAAATATTATAATATTCAAGAAATAACATTCAAGAAATTATATTAAATAGCACACTGAGGAATTTGAGATACATATCTATCTTTGTAAAAAGAATAATAATAAGATGTCCTTCCAAACAAATCTAGGTCACATAGAGCCACTGGGATAACTCTCAGAAATTGAGAGCAGAATCTTTCCACAAGTAGCAAAAATCCTGAATGAGTAAAATTTAATTCAAGCCTGTTTTTAATGAGCAATGATTGCTTAGGTACTTAAAATGACACATTGATAATCAACTGTTAACTCATTCATTCAAAATACATGTGTATTTATGCCTTTTATATACCAAGCATTGTGCTTAACACATATGTAGATTAACATGATATTGTCCCTGCTTTAAGAAATATGGTCTAGTAGGACAACCAAACATATAATAAATTAACAAAATACCGTGTAGTATATGTCAAAATAAAAGTGCTGTGATAGTGAAGAGAAGCTTTTTCTAAGAGAAGCTGTGAAATCACCAAGAGGTGATTAATAAGGACTTAAAAGATTGGCAGTGTGACAGAGGAGAGTATGTTCATTGGAGGAAGCAATATATACAAAGGCATGAAAGTATGCCAAGGCATGGCATAAAGTTCAGTGTAGCTAGAATAAAGAATACAAGAGGAAGAGATGGAGTTACAAAGGCAGGTTGGAGGAAAATTAGGATTCCTGTATGTCATACTAAGGAGCTGTGATCTTATAGATTGGTGGTTCTCAATTCAATTAGGCAATGAATATACATATGTTCATGTATAATTGAAAAATTGTGCTCTACACTGGAATTTGACACAACATTGTAAAATGATTATAAATCAATAAAAAATGTTAGAAAAAATTAAACCCAGTAGTTTGCTGAATAATGGACACCTAAATATATTCGGTTCTAACCTCTGGAACTTGTAAATGTTATTTTATAAGGAAAGAGGAATCTTTGCAAACATGATAAAGTTAAGTCTTTAGATGAGGAGATAACCCTAGATTATCTGGGTGGAACCTAAATCAAATCACAAATGTCCTTATAAGAGAGATGCAGGGGGATATTTGACTCACAGAAGAGGAGGAGGCACAGTGACCGCAGAAGTAGAGCTTAGAATGATGCAGCTTTAAGTCAAGGATGTTGTATTGGCTGCCATCAGAAGCTGAAAGAGACAATGAACAACTTCTCTCCTTGAGCCTCTGGAGAGAGCATAGCCTTGCCAACAACTTGACTTTGGCCCAGGTGAAACTGATTTCAGATTCGTAGCCTCCAGAACTGTGAGAAAATAAAGTTCTGATATTTTAAGCCACCAAGCTTGAGGTAATTTGTTACAGCAGCCACAGGAAATTAGTATCAGCCCAATGTCCTCTGTTTTTAATTGAGATGTAATTCACATACCATAAAATTCACCTTTTAAAGTTTACAATTCAGTGTTTTTAGTATATTGAAAAGGTTGTGGTTTTGATTTGCAACCATCACCTCTGTCTAATTCCAAAACATTTTTATCACCCCAACCCATTTGGGGTTAATTTTTGTATATGATATGAGATAGGAGTCCGGCTTGTATTAACCATGTCTTTTGTTTTATGTACTCTGATAATTTGATATCTGGGGCCTTGCTGACCCTAGAAAGATCGCCCTACCCAGGGTTAGCCAATTCTTAGAAATAGTAAACAACTTACCTATGAATGTTCCTTTCAAATGCAGACCAACCAGTCAAGAGCCCATATATCCAACCACCTCTTTCATTAGGCTCTCTCACATTCTGGGCCACTATTGACCTGTCCTAATTACCCCAGGACCAGGTACCCTATAACTTAGAGGCATCTTATATGCCCCAGAACCTGTTAAAATTATTCAAATTAGCCAATCCTAAACCTGTTTACCCTGGTCTACCTGTTTTTTTCCCCCCAGGGAAACCACAATAAAGGCTCTTGCCCACAATCTCCTCTTCTCCCTCTACCTCCTGACTAACCTCGATGCTTCTTCATGTGGTACCCTGTAGTATAGCATACCAATTCTCTTGGGATCTGTGAGTATAACAAACTATCATTTTTTTTTAACTTTTTTTTACTGAGTTATAGTCGTTTTACAACGATGTGTCAAATTCCAGTGTAGAGTACAATTTTTCAGTTATACATGAACATGCATATATTCATTGTCACTTTTTTTTTTGCTGTGAGCTACCGCAAGATCTTATATATATTTCCCTGTGTCATACAGTATAATCTTGTTTATCTATTCTATATATATGTCTGTCAGTATCTACAAATTTTGAAATCCCAGTCTGTCCCTTCCTATCCCCCGCCCCTTTGGCAACCACAAGTTTGTATTCTATGTCTGTGAGTCTGTTTCTGTTTTGTATTTATGTTCTTTTTTTTTATTTTTTTAGATTCCACATATGAGCGATCTCATGTGGTTTTTTCTTTCTCTTTCTGGCTTACTTCACTTAGAATGACATTCTCCAGGAACATCCATGTTGCTGCAAATGACATTATGTTGGCAGTTTTTATGGCTGACTAGTATTCCATTGTACAAATATACCACATCTTCTTTATCCAGTCATCTATTGATGGACACTTAGGCTGTTTCCATGTCTTGGATATTGTAAATAGTGCTGCTATGAACATTGGGGTGCAGGTGTCATTTTGAAGTAGGGTTCCTTCTGGATATATGCCCAGGAGCGGGATTCCTGGGTCATATGGTAAGTCTATTCCTAGTCTTTTGAGGAATCTCCATTCTGTTTTCCACAGGGGCTACACCAAACTGCATTCCTATCAGCAGTGTAGGAGGGTTCCCTTTTCTCCACAGCCTCTCCAGCATTTGTCATTTGTGGACTTTTGAATGATGGCCATTTTGGCTGGTGTGAGGTGATATACATAACTATTTTCCTGTATAGTTCCATTCCCTCCCGCTTCCTTTTGTGCTGCTATAGTCATACAGATTACATCTTACATTGTGTATACATAAACACAGATTTGGAATTTATTACTTTATAAAGTTGTCTTTTAAATTAGATGAAGAGTTACAAACAAAAAATATATTATACTTTTCTATTTACCTATATAGTTATCTTTACCAGTGCTCTTTATTTCTTCATGTGGATTTAAGTTATTGTCTAGTGACTTTCCATTTTATTCTGAAAGACTGTTAGTATTAATTGTAGGCCAGGTCTTCTAGCAATGGATTCTCTCAGTTTTTTGTTTTTCTGAAAATGTCTTAATTTCACCTTCATTTTTGAAGGATAGTTTTGCTGAATATATAATTCTTGGATGATGGGCTTTTCTTTCAGCATGTTGAATGTGTCATTGCCACTGCAGTCTTCCCTCCATGGTTTCTGATGAGAAATCAGCTGCTAATATTATCAAGGATTCCTTTTACATGATGAGTCATTCTCTCTTGCCACTTCCAGATTCTCTTTGTCTTACAACAGTTTTTTTATGATGTGTTTAGGTGTGAAACTCAGATTTTATCCTTAGAATTTGTTGAGCTTCTACGATATGTAGATGAGTGGTTTTCATCAAATTTGAATGTTTTTAAAATTTGACATTTGACTTGATAGTATTCCCCAGGTTTCTGAGGCTCTGTTTCTTTTTTCTTTATTCTTTTTTTCTTTCTCTTCTTTGGACTTGATAATATCACTTGAC
The DNA here is from genome assembly GCF_048564905.1 of Vicugna pacos. Taxonomy (NCBI): domain Eukaryota; kingdom Metazoa; phylum Chordata; class Mammalia; order Artiodactyla; family Camelidae; genus Vicugna; species Vicugna pacos. Next base: position 67,535,683 of record NC_132997.1, on the reverse strand, counting down.
CAATCTTCAAGTTTGCCAATTCTTCCTTCTGCTTGCTCAAATATTCTGTTCAGCCCCGCATGTGAAAATTTCACTTCTGTTATTTCACTTCTCAACTCTAGAATTCTCATTTGACTAGAATTTCTCTTTATTAATCTTTTATATTTTGTGAGAAGTCATTCTCATGCTTTCCTTTATTTCTTAAGATATAATTTTCCTTATTTCTTTGAACACAACTGAAATAGCTGATTTAAATCTTTGTCTAATCAGTACAATATCTGAGCTTTCTCAAGGACAGATTCTGTTGACTGGTTTTGTCCTCTGGGTGAGCCATACTTTTTCTTTCATTGCATGTCTCCAAATTTTGTGTTGAACACTTACTTTTTAAATAATATGATGTGACAACTCTTAAAATCAGATTTTCCCACCTCCCAATGGTACATTGTAGTTGCTGTTGTTGATTGATTGGTTGATTTTTCTACAAATTTCTTAATGTCTGATTTCTTTGTTATGGGTGGCCAGTGGAGTTTCTACTGGTTGGCTTAGTGTTTGACTTATGACTGGACAAAGATTTCCTTAAATGCCTGAAGCCAATAAGTTCCCCTGTCTTTGCCAAGGGGCTCTGTGTGTGTTGGGAACATCTTCAGCACTCTAACAGGCAGTGTGCAACTCTGCCTTACCTTTTCCTTCCTGCTTTCAAAGAGCCTCATGGTTAGGCAGAGTGACAGTTTACATTCTTTACAGCTCTTTTCTGAAGAGCCCTAGATGTGATCACATCCCTATGCATGTGCTTGGCCTTATGGGTTCCCAGTAATATGTCTGTGCTTTTCAAATATTTCTATGGACATATTTTTCCCTAGCTTTTCATTTTAAGCTTTTAACAAGCCTGTTATTTGCCCCAGCTGTTACGAACCACCTCTGACATCTGTAATGTTAAACAATTGCCCCTGATTCTTTTTCTAGAAATAATAGAAACCTATTTCTACTCAGAAGAAGACTGTTTACAGTGGGTGGGTGAGCTCTAAGTCAAATCAACTATAGACAGTGTTCTGAGCAGGATGTTCCAAGAAACCATCAGACAGGTCAAATAATGACAGTTTTTCTGGAAATGGGGCTTGGAAGGACCTCTAACCCTGTTCTGCCCTCCATTGGTTACCAGGCTGCTGGTTTTCACCATGATTGCAGGCTGTTGGTTTTCAAGGTAATTGCAGAACTGGAGAGTGGTGTGGTGGGAATGGAGCAAGTTAGTAAAATCAAACTAGTCTCACTGTTTTTACTGATATTCAGCCATTTTTCTTGAGGAAAAGCTACCTTGATTGCTGCAAGCCTGCAGTTAATTTCCAGAGTTCTGAAAAAGTTTATTCTGACCATTTTTGCCAGTATTTCCATTGCTTTTATTGAGGAGAGGGTTTTTAGGTTCTTTACTCTGATATTTTTAAATATCACCCCAATATACTCTTTTAATAACAAATAATGTTTACCAATACCCTTTCCTTTCTAAAATGAAATTAATGGATAATATAGCCTACCAATACACATAATTTAAAAGCTATCAATATAATTACCTAACTATAATATAAGGAAAAAGGAAAGAATATATTAATAATGATTGAAAATTCTTGGCTACAACTACACTAGAAGATACAATGAAAGAGTCAAACATACCTATTTGTAGAATCATTTTGAATTGGATGTTACAAACAGAAATTTTTGTGGTTGTGCTCTTGGAGTACTCACATACCATGTGTAATTATTGATGTTACAGTTTTCAAAAATGCTGAGCAATTCTTTATTAAGTTTCAAACAAAATAAAGTGCAATCTTTCCTCAATTTACATTGGACTTGCATTTCTGAAAAATTCAGTGTATATTAAAACCTTGCAAAACATATTACTGTTTTTATGTAAAGTTGAATTTGGTCCTGGGCTTAGATAATTACATACAAGTTTTTATTTGCATGAATGGTTGGTGGGAAAATCTAGCATGATGTGGAACTGCTCCTCACATCCTTGGTCACTACCCACTGAATATTAGTAACAGCCACAATAATCATTTAAACAGTTTGAGACATCCTTTTGACAAAAATGGTCCCCAAACACCCCCTAGGGGGCAGTACCACTCCTTTAAAAATCCTCGCTTTAGAGGATTTGGTAGTTGTTTTCGTTTTTGTTTTAATCAAATATGCACTAAATTTCAGGAAAGGTCCCCAGTAAGAAAAGCATCAAGCTGATCAAATGCAAGTGTGCTATATTCATAACTCACTGTTAACTCTGCCCCACATTCTGCCTTTCAGGAATCTTGAATACTGAAATAATCACTAAATAATGTTCAGAAACTTTTATGGATTAGATGCTCAAACACTTTGTTTTTCTTTTTCCTTTTTTAATTTTTATTTTGAACGAGATTTTTATTTAGTACATTCAGATGAACAAATATAGAAACGGACCTATGTGGAATAATGCCGCTTCCCTCCATCTTAAGACCCTAAATCCTCAGCTAAGGGCTTTATAATTCCATTGACATCTTTTTGTAATTGTCTGGTACTCAGATTCCTTGAGTAAGATCCCTGTGGTATATAACCAAGATTGTCTCAAAGAGATCTTCACTTTTCCCTCTTCTGGAGATAAGGGAGAGCTACTTTATGAAGGAGTCACTAAATTTTATGGTCACAACAGTTTCAAGGAACCAACACTGAGACCCTTGCCATTTTGGTGGACACATTATGGTTTTATCAACTCTGATGAGGAATCTAATGACAAAAGTCCTACAAAATGAACCTCCAATGGTTCTCAATAAACCGCAGCCAAATTCTACTTCCCTCTTGTGTTCATGACAATTTATGGAATTGTTGGAAGTGCTGAAATAGCGGTAAGCTTCTTTTGACCTTCTGAATATAATACTTAATTAGTTAGCTTGCGTGTTGCCAGTTGATGTGAAATGCTGTGACTCCTGGCCTCATTCTAATGGATTTGGGCTTAAGACATTTATATGATGGCCCTCCCTTTGCAGCCCCTGCAGGCCATATCCCTGAATTTGCAAGCAGATATTCTGAGGCATGTATTTCTTGCAGTTCCTCAATAGCAACAGAGCCCTTCCTATAGTTGTGGACATCTTTATTTAGAGTTGCTCCTTTTCTTTAACGTAGAATGATGTAGTCTCCCTGGATAAGGCTTTAGTTTTAAAAATGTCCAGATTTGTTTCCACCAGAGGGCACCATGGTAAACTTCATTTTCAAAGGGACCTGTAATAGGTCAGATAAGAAATTTCCAAAACTACAATGTTGAAACGAATGTATTAAAGAAGCAATATGTTGACCAAGACACTGATTCCATTGTGATTTTAAAATCTCTATAGAATGATTTATTTTTGCTATAGGTGTGTTCGTAATTCACAGACACACCTTTGGCAAATCAAAAAGCGATACAGGCTTTATTATATTCCCAAGTATGAGCTCCACAGATTGTTAAGAAAATAGCAGTTTTCTTGATTTTGGGGGAGTCCCCACTCCCACCTCTACTTTTCTAGCTCTAAAAAAGAATGGATGCCTTTCAGCACATGAATCTCAGGAGGCAAACCAATTTCACACTTTCCTACATGCTTCAAAATAGCTGTCTTTAGCAAAGCTCCCATTTCAGGATGGATTTCAATTGTTTACTACTAATAGACCTTGGGAGGGAATTTATACTATCCTCCAAGTCCCAACCCAAATAGGATTCTATTCCCTTTTTCTGAAATCACGATGTTGAGATTCCACAAAATTTCCCAAATCATGGGTGGCAGCTGTATCAGTGCTCACAGCCCCAACAGGAATGAACAAATAACAGGGTACAAACAGGAAACAACTAGTGTACCGTGTCCATGACTCCATCAGTGCATAGGTGATATGGCAAACAGAGTATGTTAGTGCCCTGATATTCATTCATTCATTCATCCATTCAACAAATGCTACCTTCCACATACCACTGTTGTGGTCTCTGGGAATACAAGGTGGGGGAAATCAACTTGGTCTTTGCCTCAATAGAGTTTGGTGACTAGTAGGGGGTAGATATATAAAAAGAAGATAATAAGCAGGAATCAAACAAAAACATATGTAATTTCAGATCAAAAATCACCAGAAGTTAATAAAATGTTACCATAAGTGAGAACAAAGGGAAACTCTTACTTAGATGGGTTTGCGAGGGAAGCCCTGTCCGTCTGCGTAGGTCACATGAAATAGGGGAAAGAGCCAACCATGGGTAATATGGAGAGAGAGAGCAAAACTGAAGCCTCTTCAGCTGGAAAGATGACAGTGTTTTAATAACTGAAATGAGGCCTCAGTGGCTAGAGTGGTGAGTTCTAGGTAGTGTTGCAAATTAAACTGGGGCCAGATCATACTAAAGGTTTTGAGTTATATCCTCAGGGCAGATTTTAAGCTGGGAGCTGGCATGGTCAAGAGAATAGATTTAAAGGGAAGGGGACATGAATTAGAGAAGACGGGGTGCAAGAAATTAGAGAAATCCAGTGGAAAGCTATTGCAGTAGCCCAGGAAGAGAAAATGGTAGTGACTGTAGAGATGGACAGAAGTAGACTGACTGAAGATACCTTTTGGAAATTGAATCTACATTGCTGATAAATTAGATATGGGGAGAAAGTAGCGATAAAGATGACTTTCAGGGCTTTAGCTTGAGCAGCTGGTGAATACTGGTGGTATTTAGTAGGCCTGAGGAAAGGATGGTTTTCAAGAAGAGAGGTGGGGAATAATAATTAGGTACCCAGTGATCCACCCCACTGAAATATGTTCAGAACTGCCCTCTGAGCTCTCAAGACACGAGTCTCACTTGTATGACTACTGTCTTCTCTTCTAAATACCCACGGAGGTGTTTCCTATGTCTGTTTTCAAAGTCTGAGGTCATGAAAGGCAGAGAGCCCCCTACCTCCATTTGCCTTCCCACTAAACTACAGGGTGATGTGGCTTCTGATTCTCTTTTCTGTGTTCAGAGCATTTACTGCTGTCTGTCCAGCAGGACAGCTTCAAATCATCTCCACAACACCTGTGTGGCATCAAAAGTGTTGGATTTGTGGCCAGAAAACCTCCTATATTTTTCTTAGTAGCTGAGTGACCTGGGGCATGCTATTTGACTTCTGGGAACCCTGCAGGCCTTTGAAAAGACAATATCAGTGATTACATGTAGAAGCACTTTGTAAACCATGAGCAGTTCCATAAATAGGTGTTATTCTTTTCTCATTTTAATCTCAGTCATTACCTCTGCTGCAAATAATCTGCCATTCGTTTTGCCCTGTTCTCTTCTTGCCTGCTTCTTCTGTCTCTTGTCCCTTCTGCCACATAAATTTGCTTTCCTGAAAAAGGCTGGTTATTTGGAGACATCATCACCAGCCAATCAGAGCTCACCATTTCTTCTGGCTGGTAAGCCAATCAGATGTAACCTTCAGGTCTCTTTTCAGTGTTGCTAGGGCTTCAGGTCTACTTCTAAAAGCTGACTTGCTTGCTTTCTGCTAGTTTTCGTTCTCTCTCTCTCCCCTTCCCTCTCCCTCTCCTTTCTTCCCTTCCTCTTTCCCTCTCCCTCAGCTCCTCCTCTCCCTACCCCCTCCTATCCTTCCTATGCATCCCTCTCCCCACTCCCCATTCAGAGCTTGGAGCAATTCCAAATACTTAAGCCTTCCGGAAGTTTGGGTTACGGATAAGCAAGGTTTGACTGTGTATTTTTTCCCTTGAGAAATAGAGAGCAACTATTCCATGTTCAATATTGTAGCAGATATTTTAGCAGCTTAATGTCCCTTGGCTACATACAATTTAGCTGTATTTATGGGAGTTTTTTAGTGTACAAATCAACCTTAATTCAGATAGACTAGGGCATAAACTGGCATTAAATTTGGGAATGAAACGTTATATCACTCAAACCTCATTGGGCCTCACAAAATACATTCAAAACATTTTAAAGCTCTTCCAGTTTTTAACTGATGACAGAAGATGATAAACACATTGTGGTTATCATGCTCCTGTTTCTTGAACTTTCAGTGGTGGGATTATTGAGGAAAATCACCGTGGATAGCAGTGATTTGGGAACGAATATCTAATTGCTAAGTGGGTGTCCTCTCACTCACTTCCTGTTTATCTTTGGAAGCTAATTAACATGGAAATAATAGCTAGACACCTCCCTTTTTTAGAGAACCCTATGGTCCATCTTTAAATGCTGTCTGTATAGCTGGGATATTAAGATTCCCTTAACACAGAACAGCTCTACTTTCCAAAACCCTAAAGACATTTGATAAGGAAAAATAACTAACAAGTGATGTCTTTCTCATAACCTTTGCTACCTACTTAAAAACTGAAACAGTACAAGAATTTGCAGCTTAAAATGACCAGAGAAGTGGCAGAAAGCCAGAATTCTGTCAGAGACAGCTTAGAAAAGCTTAATGATTAACAAATGGGTCACTGCCTTCAGGCTCTGACCTTTAGAACTAACCCGTTTTAGCCTTTTGGTTAGGTTTCTTCAAATCTTTCTGTATCAAGGGAAAAAACACTCCCTAATGGCACAATACCACCCATCCAAAAAGGGATTCTTAGGCAGCCCACGAATTTGGTGAGTAGCTTTTCTGATACCATGTAGCTGGCGTTAAGCACGGTATTAACATCTGTTAAATCATATATATGTATATGTATGTGTGTGTATATATATATATATATATATATATATATATATATACACATATGTAGTTTTTTGGTTAGAGTTTAGGGAAGGCCCTCAGCACTACTGCATATCCTGCAGGTGAAATGTACCAAATTCGGTTAACATGGTAACGGCTCTAAAAATACCTAGGCTACAGTTTAACCACAGAGTTTCCTCCTCAACGTAAAAGAGCCACCGTCACGAGCTGTTCGAAAGTGCAACAAAAGCAATCTCTGTCAGACTTTGTGCAAGCAGGCTATTAAATCAGGCCTGGCAATGACAATCTGCAGCCACCCTGCATCAAAGTAATAATTAAAGTTTTGCAGACCAGAACAGCAAAGCACAACCCAGCTAAGAAAAAGGTTAAATTGATAAGCGTTTTCTTTCCTCCTCCAACCAGTTTTCTCCCTCCCTCACCCCACCCCCACCTCCAGGTGGACTAAGCAGGGCGTGGCAGGGGTGCAGAGACAAAGAGTCACCGCACTGTAACCGCAGGGCCCCACCCGGAGGAAAACCTGGGGCAGAGGGACCCAAGGGGACAAAGGACTGGCTGCCACAGTTTTCCCAGCAGCCTCTGCACCAGACTCCCACAGAGGGTGTACAGGAGGGAGAATTGCTCATGTGGGGGTTCCTGTCTGGGCCCTTTGCTTGGCAGAGACAGAGAGGGTGGGGTCAACTTTTTCCTTGAAGCCTGTGCAGTTAGAGAGTTGGAAACACAGTCGGCTCTTTTGAATTCCAAATCTGGTGGGCTGTGCAGGCAAGAGGTTTCTTATTAAATTCTGTCATGTCTAGGCTGCCAGATTTAGTAAATAAAAATACCTGGTACCCAGTTACATTTGAATTTCAGATGAACAGTTAATAAGTTATTTAATATAAGGATGCCCCATACAATATTTGGGATATGCAGCTCTAGTAAGGTCTTTTCATTTTTTTCCTTTCTTATAGTCTCCCTGTCCTGCAACACTGATCAATAAGTTTGATTTTGTTTGTTTGTTTGGAGTTTTTCACTTTGGTTGATTTTATTGTTTAATTTTGCTTTGCTTTGTTTTTAAGCTTTGGGTCAATCTAGAAAGGCCAAGGGAAATGAATTATCGTTTACTGAGTCCATTCTTATGCCAAGCCTTGTGTTAGGTACTTTTGATGCATTTTTTTTTAAAGTTTTACATTATTCCTGTGTGGTAGATTACTTATAATCTAAATTTTACAAAGGAGGATATGAAGGATTAGAGAAGTTAAGTGACTTGACCAAGGTCACACAGCTAACAAGCAGCAAAGCTTGGAATAAGCCAGGTGAGTATGACCCCAATGGGCTTTCTCAGCTACTTTAGTACATCTGCATTAGTTGGATTTAAATGTAATATTTAATTTTTGCATGTTTGTAATATATTAAGTTCTTTTTCTTAATAAACCTCAACCAGCTTCTGTAATAACTGAAAAGCTCTAATTGCCAGGTGAATTGGGAACTATTCTTCATCAACTTCTTCTAAATAATAAACTATTTTATTGATCTCTTTCCTGTTATTGGACCTCCAACCCATTTCTGATGGCTCTCCACCAGAGCTGTTCTAAGGACTTCCCATATATTAAATTAATTTAATCCTTAAATCATCCCTTTGATAAGGTGATACTGTAGTTATAATCTCCACTTTACAGATGAGGAAACTGAAGTTTAGAGAGGTTAAATAACTTCCCAAAGGTCACACAGATAGGCTTTGCAGCCAGGAACACCAGATTTAAATCACGGTTCATTCATTTACTGGTGTATGACCTGAGGAAAAGCTCCACACCGTAAGTTACAAATAATAGTGCCTTTCTCATGAGGAAAACACTTTGGACATACTAATCACTCAACAAACATGACCTTATAAAATTATTTTGAGAATTATCTTTACTTGGCATCCATGACAAGAGATGAAAATATTCTAGGTCAGGGATTGGCAACATTTTTCTGTAGAGAGTAAATACGTTAGACTTTGCAGGCCAAGAGGCAAAATCAAGGCTATTATTCAGGCAGTTACATAACAAGAGAGAGAACAAATTTCCACAAATCTTTATGGAAAAAAATTGAAAATTTAATAATAAAAATAATCGAGTACAATTTTCTGTAATATAGGTCTACTAATGAGAAGAGTGGAATTCTTTTATTGTGGAGGAGGGATAACATTTCACTTAATTGGGGTTCAAAGTTAGTGTTTCCTGTCATCAGAATCAATTGCACATGTCCATCTGTTAATGCTGATTCATAATAAGATTTTACATATTTCATCTTTGAAAATGTCTTTTAATACAGATAGGTACTGCCAAATACTAATATCTGTCCATGAGCATTTGATTTTAATTGAGCACATTCATTGCTTGGAAGGCATTTAAAGAATTCTTTTTGAATCTTCTCCTGATACTTGCCTTTTAGCATGTCATTAAATTAATTACTTCCAATTGAAGGGTAGGTGGAATCTTCTCAATTGCACAGTTAAGTAGATTTTAAAATATGGAAATATCATTTGCACTTGTACCAAAGTCCAAAAAAATGCTGCTGGAACTGTAGTTTGAATTCAGAAAATATATCTGGTGCACATTTGTGTGGAAATGAAGGCCTTGCTTCTTGTTTTAACTTTTGACAGCACAAGAAATGTATAAAGCATCTTGACGTTACATATGATTCAAACAACACTGTCATTGAAATGACTTTACAGTATAAATTTCACATTTAAGTGCAATTTTGCCTTGTATTTGTTAAGAAGCATTATCAATTCTGCAGTAAAAGCTTCTTTCCAAATCCATTCAATGCTCAATGATAGTAGTTGTTGGTAGTGCATACGATTCACAAAAATTGCAACCAAAGTCCTCAAAAAAATCATAAAAAATATTACCACTGCTTAGCAATGAATCTGCTTTTAGTATAGAAATGGGCTATTTAAATTCTATTCTGACAAATACTTATAAAACTTATGATGATCTGCAAAAATAAATGCAGCTCACCATTGACACAGTTTCAATTACACGTGATATACTGAAATATTTTCCACAAAGCACCTGCTTGTGAATAATACAGCGAATATCCATAGGCTTAAAATGCCTTACGAGTTCACAAGCTTTGTAAATTTGTATAAGTAAGCCTTTTTTCAGTTTAAAAACAGATTTTTTTTAAAAAAATCACCATCATTTGGAACACATCTTAGAAGATTCCCCTTCAGGTTGCAATGAATTAATGTTTTCTCAGTTTCTTAAAAAATATGGTCGCCTATAGTTTTACAATGCAGACTGTTCACAGAGGATAATTCTTCAGTCACTTCAAAGGCAGGATTGACTCCTTAAATAAATAACAACTGAGCAGTGTCAGTAACATCTGTCAATTCATCAAGAGCCAAAGAAAACCCAAAATCATTTGCCTTGTTTTTTAATTGACTATTGATGTTGCTCCCAATATTCTGAACTCTTCAAACAACTTTTCTCCCTGAAAAGCCAATAGTCTTAAACAAGTTTATTTTCTCTGGACAATTTCTTTGACTGCTGCAATCAAACACAATTTAATTTACTCACCATCAGCAAACAGCTTTCCTTATTTAGGAAGCAAAGGAGCCCCTCAGAAACTTGCTTTGGTTGCAGCCTCATTTTCACTTTTTATTTTTGTAAAAAAAAAAAATTCTGCTGTAATGAGATATTCTATTTTAAAAAAATTTTTATGACCATTGCTTTTCTGTGAGTCTTGATGGGTATTTAAATCCAGTAATGCCTAAATACATTGTATTTTTTTAGCATAGCTCTAGAATCATTCTACAATAAGCACAATGCTTTGCCATCTAATTTGATAACAAAATCATCCATACTCCACTGTACATGCCATTTGCAGTCCACTTTCCTCTTCTTGTTTAGACATGATGAGTATGCAGTGGTAATTTTTTAAGTTATAATAGAAGATGCCACAGTATAGCACGGTACTTAAAACATGGTCAGATCATAACTGCATCAGTGTGGTTTGTAGTGTACCTAGCAGCCCTGCAAAGCGGTAAGTGCAACCTACAGCATCTGGTCACAACCACTCTACTTACTCTGACATTGTAGTCGGAAAGCAGCAATGAACAGTATGTAAAAAAATAAGCATGGCTGGTTACGATAAACCTTTATTTATGGATACTGATATTTGAATGTCATATAATTTTCACTTGTCAGAAAACGTTTTCATGTGTCATGAAACATTTTTCTTTTGATTTTTTTCAAGCATTTAAAAATTTAAAAACCATTCTCACCTGGAAGAACATATAAAAACAGGTTGGGATCGTATATGGGCTATTGGTTGTAGACTACCAGACCCTGTTCTAGGTAACTAAATGTTAAAGTCGATTAAAAAAAAAAAAAAAAAAACCTTGTTGCAGAATTTTCTAAAATAAGTGATACATGATCTGCATTTTAAAACAAGCTCTGTTAAACATATACTAATCTTTCTTTTATCACAGAAAGTTAATATAGAGTAAATATTAAGAACAAAGGCTTTGGGTTTGCTCATTTTGGCTGAGCCTTGCTCTGACATTTGCCACATGGGCAAGGTTGCTAATATATTTAAATTTGTTTCTGTATCTACAATTGGGACAGAAAATTAGAATTCTTACTGAGGTCACAAATAAGACACAGAGGCCAGTATCATCACTACTATTTAACAGAGTAGAGGACCTGGCCGCTCAAATCATGGCCTTGACCACTTGGCAGCTTATTAAAATCAGAATCAGCATTTTAACAAGATCCTTTGGTGATTTTTGTGTACATTAGTTTGAGTAGCACTGGTAAAGGAGGTGATAGCTAATGCAATCATGCAAAGAAAGGAAAATGAAGACATACATTTTGGAATGGAAGAAGCAATCCTGTCATTATTTGTAAATGCCATGATGGGCATTTATAATTCAAGGGGAATCAACTGAAAACCTATTACAACTAATAAAATAGTAAATAACAGAAAAGAAAGCTAAATATAAGAAATATAAAAAATATATTTTAATACATATAAGTATAAATACACACATACACAAATCAATAGCTTTATTATACTACAGCAGCGTCAATTAGAAAATATAATATTAAAAAAAAAAACCCCTCCCTCCTCAACAATAACAAAACCAGTGAACTACCTAGGAATAAACCAAACAAGCATTGTACATGACTGGGTGAAGAAAACACTAAAACTTTCCTGAAGGACCTAAAAGATGACTTGGATGAGTAGGGAAATGTACCATATTCATATTCAAGAAGACTCAACATAATAACTATGTCATGTGGCCCCACATTAATCTATAAACTCAAAGCAATTTTCTTAAGACACTTGGTAAGTTGTTTCTAAAATTCATCTGAAAGATGAAATGTTTAAAATTTACTAAGAAATTTGGGGAGAAGGGGGAGTAAATAAGGCCAAGTTACTTATTCTACCAGATATCACAACGTACCAAAAAGCTACAGAAATTAAAATAAAGTGGCATTTTTATAGGAATGGTCAAACTGATCAATGGGTCATAATAGAGCCTAGAAACAGACACATATTTAAGAAGTTAGTTGATAAAAGATGCATTCCAAATCAGTGAAGAAAGGATGGATTATTTAAATAAATGGTATAAAGACAACTTATTATCCATTTGAAAAGAGTCCAATTTCCCCTACTTCATATTGTATAAAATAATAAATTAAAGATGGATTAAAGAGTTGATCATAATTTGTAAAAACTTATAGTGGAAAATAATCTGAAAAGAAAAAAATATGTATGTATATAACCAAATCACTTTGCTGTATATCTGAGACTAACACAATATTGTAAATCAACTATACTTCAATTAAAAAAAATCTGGTCATAAATAAAGGTATAAAATTACTAGAAGACAATATAGGATCTTTTTATAATCTTCATTTGGGAAAGCCTTTCCTTGAAGAAGACAGAAATCCAAAAACTAAAAAAGAAAAGGAATTGAAAGATTTGACTTCATAAAATTCAAACTTTGCCATCAACTAGAAACAACTAGTTGACTAAACTAAAAATATGTGTAACAAGTGTAGGATTATACACAGAATATATGAACAAGACAAAAACAGCCCAAGAGTTAAAAGAGCAAAGTTCATGGAAGAAATGCAGATAGTCAATAAGCATATGAAAAGATGATTAACCTCCCTGGTTGTTGCAATTTTTTTTTGCAGTGTGACAAACCATGCCAAAATGTAGTGATAAAACAACCATTATATTATGTCAGCAACTCTGCAGGTCAGAAATTTGAACAGGTTACAATGGGGATAGCTTGTCTGTACTCCACAGTGTCTGGGGTCTCAGCTGGAAAGACTCATAAGCTGGTAGGTGACTACAGCTAGGGGCTGATAACTTCTGAAGACATCTTCATTCATATGTCTGTAGTGTAAGCTGGAGCTGTCAACCAGAAACCTATGTACCCTTTCAAGTGGCCTAGGATTCTTTGTAACATGGTGGCTGGATTCCAAGATTGAGTATTCCAAGAGAACCAGGCATACATTAAATTATCTTCCATGACCTAGTTCAAAAGTCACATAGTGTCAGTTCTGCCTTAGTCACAAGCTTTCTCAGATTCAAGGAAGGGCACATAGACCCTGACTCTTGATAGAAAGGATGTAAAAAGACAGTGTATGATGGCGGATATTGTTGCACCCATTTGAGGAAAACCTATCTGCCACACTGGTTATCAGGAAAATGCAAATTGAATAACTTGAGGCCATTTACCACGCATCAGACTGATCATTCTTCACAGTTTCATTCATTCTTTGGGAGAAAGAGTGGGAGAGGGGATTAAAAGGAAGATAAGGAAAATTAAAACATTGGACTAAGTTTTACCATTGTGTTTTTCCCTAGTTAATAGAAAAAATTGTTCTGGAAAGAATTTCTCTTTTGTTCAAAATGTTATTAAAAACTGGCCATTTTATTGGAATATGAAAAATTATTAATTTTGCACATTCCACTTATATAGCTATACATTTTCACAGTTAAGTAAACAAAAGCAAAAAAGGCCTCTGTCTTTAATTTAACTCGCTCTTCAACATTAAAGCATACCCGCTACTGAACATAAAGTTGCATTTTTTCCATGTATTTTATAGTTGTCTTCTACTGGGAGTTAAGTGAATAAGTGTAGAAGTGAATAACAAAAATGGTTTCTGTGTGTGTGAGATAGAGAGAGAGAAAGAGCGGCGGGTGGAGGGAGAGAGAGGGAGAGAGAGAGAGAAACAATAATACACCTTATCTTGTATTTGAGCTTTTTAAAGAATATTTCTGAGTTGTATTCAAGAAAGCAAGAAATTCAAGTGTAGCTAATTTTTTGTGATTTTAATAAGCCATACAGGTATCATTTTGCTTTAAGAGAATTTTCCTGCATAAAAGAATTTGTTAAGCTTAATAAATGATTTGTAACTAATGGGTTGCTATTTCTGGTGAAGTTTAAAGTGTTATGATTTTTTTTGTATGTTGAGTGCATTGGCATATAGTATAGTATTTTTACCAAGACTATTAGAACAGAGAACTTTCTTTTCCAAAAAGAAAATGTTTTCAGTTCTTTACTAAAGCCATCTGTGTTATTTCAATATGATTAATGTGAATGTATGATTTTATGTTCATTTACCTGTGATATTTGCATAATGTTAACTGTATAGTTAACTACACAGTATACAGCAGAAGATTTACATAAATTTCATACAACTGGATTGCTGTATGTACTGTTATGCAAATTCATAATCCTACCCTGATTTTGCCACTTGCCACCATAGAAATAAAGGCAGGGGATTCAAGGACTAGCAAAGGAAAATGAAGTGTGCATGCTTATTCCAGCCATGCTAGAGTAATAGTTGGAGCTGCTTTCCCCACAATATCATCTTTTTGACACTTGCAAGAGAATAATAGATTATTCTTTTGCAATTGCTGGTAAAATACAAACACTGAGTTAGCAAATTAAAAAGTTAGATTTCTCAGAGTGACATTGATTCATCTATATTGCATATAAGAAGTAAATATTTTATTCACTGCATCATTCAATTCAATTTCTCAATATGCATTACTCGAAATAGAGATGAATTAATTTTTTTATGGGCTGCCTATTTCTGATTTCCTCCTTTTGCACCATGTCCCTGCATCTTTATGCAAGAAGACAAGCTAGCACAGTGAAATTGGTACTGAGTTAGAAACCAGAGCATAAATCAATTTTCACCTTAGGCAGTTCTCAGTTTATAAACTCCCTGTTGGTAATTTTCTGATTGTTTCAAATTGGGAATATGTATTCTCATAGAAACAGTGTTTTAATCTGCTCTCCAGTCTTGCCCACAGAAACTTATTTATCATTAATAAAATAGAAATATTGTCCATTTGCTCAAATGGAGAACAATATAATCATTCTATTTATACTGGATGCTCTTGGACACTGGTTATTGAGGAAAAGCCAGATGAGAAGGTAGATGAAGTTTTTTGTGAGATTCTGAAGGGGACTTCAGGGAACTCTTAGAAATTATGGCCCTAGTGGAGAGGGTGTATAGCTCAGTGGTAGAGTGTGTGCTTAGCATGCATGAGGTCCTGGGTTCAATCCCTAGGACCTCCATTTAAAAAAGGTTCTGGTCCTTTATTACTTCTAATTTCATTACAAAATACGTGGCTTTCCTTATCCTTGCCTCATCAACTGTTAAAGCCATTTTCAATCTATTTGGAGGTCAAGGACTTACTCTGTTGTTGTGGTAGTGGCCCATGTCTTGCTCACAAATAGAATAAAAGAGGAAAGGAAGAGAAGGCAATTGGTGAGCTAAGAAGAAATCTTCCTGTGACAGCAGAACCGCTTGGGGGAGGAGGAGTGGGGAAGAGATGATTTGGGTTTGTAGCAGAGGAAAGGAAGTGGCAAGAGTAAGCAATATTGCTAATTACTAGAGAAATGCAAATCAAAACTACAGTGTGGTATCACCTCACCCCAGTCAGAATGGCCATCCTTAAAAAGTCTACAAATAATAAATGCTGGAGACAGTGTGGAGAAAAAGGAGATTTCCTACACTGTTGGTGGGAATGTAGATTGGTGCAGCCACTATGGAGAACAACAGGGAGTTTCCTTAAAAAAATAAAAATAGACTTACCCTATGATCCAGCAATCTCATCCTGGGCATATATCCAGAGAAAACTATAATTTGAAAAGACGCATGCACCCCGATGTTCATAGCAGCACTATTTACAATAGCCAAGACATGGAACCAACCTAAATGTCCATCAATAGATGAGTTGATAAAGAAGATATGGTACATATATACAATGGAATATTACTTAACCATAACGAAGAATGAATTAATGCCATTTGCAGCAACATAGATGGACCTATAAATAATCATATTAGGTGAAGTAAGTCAGACAGAGAAAGACAGATATCATATGATGTCTCTTATATGTGGAATCTTAAAAAAAAAAAGATGCAAATTTTATTTACAAACCAGAAATAGACTCATGGACACAGAAAACAAACTGTGGTTACCAGTGGGTAAAATGTGGGTGAGGGATAGATTAGGAGTTTGAGATTAACATATACTCATTACTATATATAAAACAGATAAACAACAAGGACCTACTGTACAGCACAGAAAGCTATATTCAATTTCTTGTAATGAGCTGTAATGGAAAAGAATCTGAAAATATATATGTAAATATTTATGTATGTGTATAGCTGAATTGCTTTGCTTACACCCAAAACTAACATTGTAAACTGACTCCATTCAATAAAAAACAAGAATTATTTTTTAAAAGTAAGCAATCAACTGTCCATCTAACCAGGACAGCCTGTTTGCTGCCTAAGCTTGCAGGTAAGGGTGAGGTGGGTAGCTTGGAAAAAGGATCTACAATTGAATTCTCATATACATAAGATATCCGTAACCTAGGGTGAAACCAGGTATATCTGAAAAGATTTCAGCAGGCAATCCAATAATTTTACTCTAAATTTCCTTATAAACAGTGAGAGTAGCTCTATTTTAATGTCCCTAAGCAGACACAGGTATGGAGAAATGTTTTCTCCTTGGAATTTGCTCTTTAAACAATACAATGACAAGATCCCCCTTGTCATCCCATCATGGAGATCATGTCCTAGCTGATGTACACATTTACTTGCAAGCAAAGAGTAAACAGGTGTGTGAGGTGGGTGTGTTAGGGCAGGAAAGCAAAGGAGGAATTTATGTTTCTGACTCTACAAATGGTAGGATCATGGGTCTGGAATATGTCCTAAGAAGGAAGAAAATTACCTACTATGTTCTAGGCTTCAGAGGTGCTTTGGATAATTGTATTAGAGTTAAATTATATACTAACTCTGATTAATAACAGATACCTGGTAAAAATCCATACCTGATAAAGAAAACTTAATAAACTTGGTGATAAAATAGTATTTAAATAAAGTTAAGTTGTAGATTAGAAGCAAACACCTTGAAGCTATAAAATGGTTCTAAAAATCATGTATTTCCAAAGATGAACTAGGAAAAATTCATTTTCCTTCTTCCTTGCTCCCACGTCTAAAGCTCCTCTTAACAATTATACCTTTCTATGCCTTCCTGTACCTTCCTGTACCAGTTAAGGCTATCTTGTTAATCCCTTTCCCTGAAACAAGAATAAGAACAAAAATTGTTATTATTACTTTTTATTTGCCCCTATTTTGTGCCAGGTTTATATATATATATATGTGTGTGTGTGTGTGTGTGTGTATATATATATATATATGTATGTACGTATGTATAGTTACATACATCTATAACTTCTCTAATATTTAGAATATAAAATTTCTAAAGCTTTTTTATAATATTTAGAATACAAAATTCTGATGTTCATAACAACCCTTTAAGCTAGATCATACTACTACTTAACAGATGAGGAAACTAAAGCTCAGTGGGGAGAAATGTGTGTATCATATTATATTGATATGCACTTATTTATACACATAAAGGTTTTTGCCATGGCTCAGAAATGCAAGTGTTCAGTTCAGGATAACCTCTGTCAAATCTTTCAGATGAAACATTTGCAGTGTGTAGAGGTTGGCTGAGAAATACAGAGAAATGATTGAAACCTGGCAGTAAAAACTTACTGTTTAAAATAGGAGCAAAACAAAGAAAAATGAACAATATTTCACTAATGTACAGACCAGTAAATTAATAGAAGAAACTATAAAAATAATTGTGTTTTTCATCAAATTGGGGGTTTTGTTAATTATAAGAGTATACTGATTTTAAAATAAGTAAAATGCTGTAGGTTTCCACTAAATGAAGTCTGGTGCCACTTGCAGTTTTTTTCCCAAGTCCAGTTTATTTACTTTGGCTTTGGCTAAGCATTGTGGGGAATTGTTATTATGTAAACAGAAAAGAAGCTAGCGGATTTTCAAAGTACAAGATGAACATATTTCTGAGTGTCCTAGAGCTTACACCACCAGACTCTGACATTTTGCCTTTATACTGCAGATTCCAGGTCCTTGCAAACATCACTTTCTGATTTCTAAAACTATAAAAGTTTTGAATTAGAGTATTAATTATCTGATTCATTGCCTCAGTATAAATTAACTGTTGCCATAAATATAAAAATATATATCTATATAAAAATATGAGGTGACATGTAATAAAGTTTTTATTATTATGAATTTTAGAATGACCGTATTGCTCATGAATGGCATGACCGTAAAGTAATTACATGGATAGGCTGGGAAGAGTGGCTGTAAAATATGTATGATATTCTGTGACATTTCGTATAAGAGTACACACAATGCTTTATTTTCATATTCTTTCTTATCTGAGACTCAGCACTTTTCTGACAATAAGAATGATGGCATAATAGTCTAAAAATTTAGAATGCATAGAAATAAGGCAAGCATGTTCCAGCCTTATTATTGTGGTTTCCAGACTTGCTGTATATGTTCCGCAAAGAAAACAGGAAAAGCCAACTACATTTCTATTCTGAAATCCAAAAAGAAGATTCCCAAGGATAAAGTTGATAATAACTTGGAAAAAATTACGTTATGTGTCAGTCCAAAATCTATCCTAGAGTCTGCCAAGAGTTTTGTTAAGAGGTATTTTATAGTGGCTGGCACAGTGCTGGCTGCATAGTGGACTTAGAATAAACAATGCCTGAGTTAAATAATCCCGCAGTCTTTCAGAAAACAGCTTCTACATTAAAAAATGTTTATTTTTCTAATCCCATGTTTAGAGCTAGTTGCTATAGAAAAAATCGACTCCCATTTTAGGATAGTGACCAAAAGACAATACAGAGAAACCTGTTTCTTTGGCACTTTTCATTTTTATATAATCCTGGGATAGAATTAGGATTAAGAAAATGTAATGCCGGCATGCTAGAGTAATGGTGATACAAAATATGGGTTTTCATTCCATAGTAGTGTCACAGGACCTCCATCCAGATAAAGAGTGGGTAGTGAGTTTGTAAAACAGCAGACTTCATATGAAGGAGAGAAAGTCATAGGCTTTATGAAAAGCCAGCTACAGCCACATCCATATAGTTAAATACTCTTTTTAAAAGCCACTGGGACAAAGTGGCAAGAAAGCAGTAGAAGAAAAGACCAGAGAGAAAACACTTTTGTCCTTGACAGATTGTTCTTTATGATTAGGGAGATGGGGAGACAGCAGGGATTAGAAATCCTTCCTGCATCACTGGGGAGAGGAGAGGAAACCTGATTCACCACCAATGCTGATAGCAGCACTAACAGTTTGAGCCTCCACAGTACTGCAAAGACATTTTAGCATGTAATCTGCCCCTAGGATAGCAGGAGTGCCTTTTTAATCTTGGAAGCCTAAAACCTTGCTCCTAAAATAATGACATGTTTATTTTTATTTTTACCAGAAACAGCATAACATCATGATCAGTTAAGTATTACTGGATTTTAGAGACTTTAG
Organism: Vicugna pacos; assembly: GCF_048564905.1. Lineage (NCBI taxonomy): Eukaryota > Metazoa > Chordata > Mammalia > Artiodactyla > Camelidae > Vicugna > Vicugna pacos. The sequence continues at coordinate 67,516,155 of NC_132997.1, read as the reverse complement.
CGTCCTTATGTTTTAGTGTCTTACGGATTTTTTTTTAACCAAGGTAGTATATGCTGTTTATGACTTCTTTAAATTTACATAGTACTCCAACATATTAATACCCTGTGTATTTCAAAAAACCAAATTCATTTACAGTACTATAACTGGTCACCAAAATGAGGGGAAGGAAACTGTACAGTTGTGAGAATGTGCAGATGTTCTCATTAAGGCAACATTGACTCAGACAACCATTTAGTGTCTGTCCCCTCAAATGCCTCACAATTCTGGAACGCCTACTGTGACAAATAAATGTCAGCACACAATATTTCCTAAATTCTTACGAATCTTTCACTTTGACTCATCTGGTGAACTGAGTAGAAAGTGTCTTTCTTTTCTTCCCTTTTTAATGCCACTTAATGCATTGACTTTAGGGTTCCACAAAACTTGGGAAACATGATAAATTTCTCTTACTAGATATGAACTTAATTTTCCTAAGATGCCTATGATTTTTAATGTGTTCTAATGACTTCTTAAAAAGAACTATGCACAGCAACCAGATGGAATGTACCTGTTAAAGTTTGTATTCAGATGATGATTAGCATTCTCCTAAACACATGAGTGTAAAACCAGCTAAATCTTAAATTTTTATCAAAATATTTTTATTTAGTGACCAAAAAACAATACAGAGAAACCTGATTCTTTGGCACCTTTCATTTTTATATAATCCTGGGATAGGATTAGGATTAAGAAAAATGTAATGCTAGCATATTAGTGTAATGATGATACAAAATACAGGTTTTCATTCCTTTCAGAAGACAAATCTTTGAACATTCAGCATTCTAAATTTGTTAGCTAAAGAATTCCACAATTTATGTTAATTTTTCAAAAATTATTGTCTGAAATGGTTTTAGCATCTTTACTACTCCTTACTTTTCAAAGAAAAGTTTTGGTTTTTTACCCTCTACTCTGAAAGTGAAGTGCATTTAGTACATATACTTCAGCCAAGAGATAACTTTGATTTAGTATTATCCTGATATGCTTGAAATTTAGGATCTTGCCTCCAAAGTCTCTTTAGAAAATGTTTCTAAAGTATGTTATACATGTAGACACATCTAAAGGCTTTTAAATTCAAGAACTGTAGTGTTGGGTCTTTGCAATACATTTATCATGTGCCAGACACTGTGCTAAGTAAGCACTTAGTATTATCTCATTTAATTTCTTTACAACCTTTTAAGGCTGGGACTATTATTGTTCTCAGATGCTTAGAGGAATTAAGCGATTTGACTAAGGTCACACAGATTGTGTCAGAGCCAGGATTGAAACCCAAATTCTTCTGACTCCAGAGATACCTCTCAGGATGAAAGAAATATTTCTCCAGGGAAATCTCACATAGATATAACTGCTGAAGTCTGTCCCAAATAAACTCTAGATTTATTGCTTGCCAAAACTATTTTTGAAACTGTGCTTCCAGGCATAATGATTTCTATACCCATAGAGTCCACGTGAACATTCAATTTATACCAGGTGAAGTGAAATGAAACTAGTTCTGTGATGCTTTTACACGAAAGGAATGACTCATGAATGGTAAGATTTCAAACTCTGTACTGGCCTGCTGGGAGAACTATTTATGGAAAAGTGGGTCTTTTCAGCACTATTTCTACTACCACTTTGAGTAAAGAGAAGTCAGCTATTCTGGCTAAACTGCTATTGGCTTCATGTACACACAGAACTGGATGGTCTAATATTAGGAGTTAAATTTAGGCATGAAACTTCTTGACCTTTCTTGGAATTCGACATAGAAGATAAAAGCAATAATAAGTAAACAAAGAGCAGCCAGGGTCCCCTGATGTACAGCGTAAGCAGTTATAATACAAATTGACTTCCTAACTTCAACTGTTCCCAGGCTGAAATTCTTTACATGGTAGCAAATTGGGAAATTAACAATCCTCTTAATTGGCTATAAACGACAAAACTTCTAGAAGGAGGTTAAGGTTTTCAGCATCATTTGACCGTCTGTGTGAACATTTACCATTAATATTGATAATGAATGTCAAATTAATGCTAAAAGATACTTGTTTTACTATCAATATGGAAGTATTCATTGTCATGCCAAAAAAATCAACTTTTAGTAAAGAGAAATACAGCTGAAAGCAGTACTTTTTTACTTATGAAAACACAGACCTTCAAAAATCACAAAATATTCTTATTAGGAATACTTCTGGGTACAAGGATTTGGTTTTAAAAAGTTGATCTCTATCACTCCATAAGAGTAGATTATATCATGCTTCGTTTCAGAGTAATTTCCTAGAAGAAGCTAGAAGAAAATATAGCCAAATATTGTTTCAGTCAGGGTCTTAGCAAAAAATGGATGGTATATTTAAAAGGATTTTACCTGATAGAATGTAATGAAAGGGCATTTATAGGGCATTTACTACTGGGCAGAGGTAAGGCAACCCACAAATGATATTTTGATACCTGGGGACAAGAACAGCAGGAAGCCATTACTGCCCCTAGTTCTAAATGGATGAAGAAGAAAACAAGGTGTCCAGTGCCCCAGGAGTGTTGGAACCATGGAAGAAGCTCTGCCTGAAAGGAACTTTAATGTAGAGGAGCTCAGCATTGTGAGCACCTGGCACAGCAAGAAGGAGCAGAAGGAACTGATATTCCGGCTTCTGTCTCCTTCCACCCTGCATCCTCCTGCCTCTGCCTCCCATTGGCCAAAACCATCCAGAACCAGAGCTCATGGGGATTCAGCCAATAGCCTGGTCAGTCACCCCCCAGCACAGAGCAAACAGAGAAGGACAGAGGGTGGGTGTGGGGGAGCAAGAATAACCAGCACAAGTCAAGTTTTAGTCTCTAAGTGTTTAAAAAGGAAAGAAAGGAGGGAAGGAATGAAGAAAGGGAGGGAAAGAGGGAGAGGGAGAGAGAGAGAGGGAGGGAGAAAGGAGGAATGAGTGAGAGAGAAGGAGGAGAAGAGAAGAAAGAGAGAGAAGGAAAAAGAAAACAACCAATAGATTACCTAAATAAATATTATATCATATACAGTACTAAAAATTAAACAGCATGTAGGAAAAATTGTATAACATACAATAAATGGAGATGTATCACCTATTGATAAAAATCAGCTGAACAGCATGAATTCAATAGACCAATTGGCAAAATGACATGAACAGATTGTTTCCAAAAGAGACAATACATCTGGGCTTCAGTAGATACATGAAGAACGTTTAGCATCATCAGGAGTTAAAGAAATATATTTTAAAACCAAAATGAGATGTATTTTTTCTTTTAAATTATCACCAAAAAAATGAAAGGTAATACTTAATACAGGCAAGGATACAGTGAAATGGGTCTTTCATAAACTGTTAGGGGAAGTGTAAACTGGTGCATCTTTCTGGAAGTCAATTTAACAGTAATTCCACGTCCAATAGTCTGTCTTAAGGAAATAATTAGAAATGTAGGTAAAAATCTATGCTCAAAGATGTGCATAACAGCTTTAACTATCATGAACAAAAAAGGAAACAAATATCCATTAGTGAAATGGTTAAGTTCAGATAACATAGCATCCACTCCATCAGATTGTATAGGGCACTCAAAATTATGTTCACAATGAGGATTTTTGGTAATTGATAAGCAGAAATGCAGTATACAAAATTATATGTATAATATGATCACAGCCATGTTTAAAAGGAAAAAGTCCAGGAAAGTACTAAAGAAGAAATATCAAAAAGTTGATAGCTGTTTGGATAATGAGAATATAATGATCATTTCCCCTTTTGCCTCTTTATACCTGTGTGTACTTTCCAAATATTCTAAAATGAGGATGTATTCATCATTATTTATAAATGCCTACATGGTGTCAGTCATTAATTATCCTGAGACCTGGACCCAAAAAAACTCATGAGGCACAGCCTTTGCCTCAGGTTGTTTATAATGTGATGTCTCATTTTTATATTGTAACTTTTAAAATTATACAACAATGAAATTGTTGTTTAGGTGACAAGGGTAGGTGAGGGGAAGTAGTGTCCCATCTATTCCTCACTTGATCTCTTCCCTTCACACCACTTTTTCAAACCAACAGAAACTCTGGCTGTTTTAACTTCAAAATATATCCAAAATCCTATGAAAGGTAAACCAATAAACCTTTCAGAGAAAATAAATAAGAGAATATCTTCAAGACCCTGGAGTAGGCAGAGTTCTTTAACAGAGCACAAATGGGCTAACTATAAGTGAAAAAAAAATGGTAAATTGTACTAAGTTAAAATTAGAATTCTGATCATCAAAGCACACTACTAAGGGACTAAAAAGGCAGGCCACTGAGAAGAAAGTTTTTACAGTTCATATATAAGACTCATATCCAGACGACATAAAGAACTACCACATAGTAATAAGAAAAAGTCAGACAACCCAGAAGAAAATGAGCGGAGGTTTGAACAGACAATCATAAAAGGATATCCAAAAAAATATGGAAAGTCTTCCAAATATTAGTCATCATGGAACACAGATTACAACCACAATGTGATACCACTACCTCCCAAGTAAAAAAGGCAGATTGTATTGACTATACTTCAATTTTAAAAAGGAAAGAAAAAAAAGAGCAGATTGTAGCAAACGTGGATGAAGATGTACACCCTTGGTGGGAGTACGAATTGGTACTGTCACTTTAGAAAACCATTTGATGGAAGCTACTAGAACTAAAAATCAGGGAACCCCATGATCCAGAAATACAGTATGTACCCAAGAGAAACACACACATGTGTTCTTCACGTTACTTTTGTAATTGCCAAAAACTGCAAACAATCCAAATGTCCATCAACAGTAGAATGGACAAAGTGTAGTAGTACATACATAAAAGCAATACTGTTCCACAATGAGAATCAAGTATGACTACATGTAACAACATTTATAAATATCAAAGCATGATATTGAGTGAAAGAAGCCAGACACAAAGAGTACATACCACATCATTCTATTTATATGACATCCAGAAACAACTCAACTAATCTATGGTGTTAGAATTCGGGATTACTGATTACCCTTGGCAGCGAGTGCCTGTAGAGCGGAAAAAAGTAACTTCTGGGATTCTGGTAACGATCTGTTTCTTAGTCTGGCTGGTGATTATACTGGTGCATTCACTTTATGAAAATTCAAGGCATACTTTTCTGTAGGTATATTAAACCTCAATTAAAAATTACATTATATATATGCATATGTTTGTGTGTGATGTACACACATATATATACACATACACACACACGTTTATATATTACATTCAAAATATAACCACTTATATCTATATATTATAAATATGTAACTACATAATAAATATGTAACCACTTCTGACCCTCTCCATTGTTACCTCCAATCTCAGACACTGCAGTCCCCAATTCCTCGCATCCCTACAGTCTTCACCTATGGCCAGAATGATAATTTTTAAAACAGAAGCCAAGTCATATCTGTCCCTGGCTCATAACCAGTAGTCACTTCCCATGTCAATCAGAATAAAATCCTCAGAGGAGGCATATATCCTTGACAGCCTGTTTTAAATAGCTTCACTACCCAGACCTGTCACTTTCATCCCCTTACCCTGCTTTCTTTTTCTTTATAGTTCTTATCACCAACTGACACACCATTTACTTGTTTATTTATTTATAATTGTTCTCTCTGCCACTAGTAATGTAAGCTGCATGAGAGCAGGGACTGCATTATATCACTAACATTTAGAATAATACTCGGCATCATAAAGTAGGCAATGAATGAATGAATTAATGAGATCATCACCAAAACACATAGGAAATAGGCAGAATATATATGTCTAGTCCTCTTTTATTGGTTAAGACACTAAAAGAATGGTTACATTAGAAAACAAAAGAAATGAAATTACTTACTTGATGTAATTCAGGAGTAGTCTAGGTCTTCTGTTTTTCTCTCTTTCTCCTCTGTCCTTCCCCTCCCCTGTCCTATAGGCACACGTGTGGGCACCCACAGGCATAGTCAAAGAGGGAATGCAATAAGGACCGTTCTCCTGACTGACAGAAGTATGAGTGTAAAGTACCCCATTCAGTACAATTTATAGCCACTTTACTCACATCAGATAGTCATAAAATATAGTCTGTATTATATATACATGTGTGTTTGTGTGGTATAATTACAGAGATTATATAAACCTAGTGGTTCAGAATTAAATGAGGAATGACATCCAAAGATTCATTATATTGGAATTAGGCACTTTTCTATGAGCTTTGTTTTGTGGGTATGCAGCCCTTTTGAATATTTAATAGTAAAGAACCTTTTATTTTTCTTGCTGAAATGTATGTGTTTAGGACCTAGGGCTGCTCCCTCCAGCATTTTGCATTAAAAAAAATTTCAAACAGAGTAAGATCATTTTGTTAGGTCCTGCAACAATCAAAAACTTTCCAGGCCCGGAAGATGAATTTTTTCTAAGTGAGTATGTCCAAAAATGGAGATTGTTTCAGTCAAAAGTTTCACCTCCCTGTTCTCAGAATGAATTGTAGATAGAGCTCCTGGAGCAGACAAGGGTGTTTAAGGTTAATCTCTGTTTCTATGTAGATATCAATTACCTTTTCAAAGCGCTACCCAGTGGGATTTGCCACTTGGCAGCTTGTCTAAAAACTAGCTAAATGTGCAAACGTGTGTGGCGGGGGAGGAAAAGGTCCAGTTTGGTTGTCAACCTAGTTGACCTTTCAGTTTGGGTGAAGAAAAACATAAAAATCATTTTTTAAGAGTTTTTTAGGCCCTTTCAGTTGCTAAACAGCTGACTTCACAGTTTTGTTGGTTTATTTTTTAAATTGAAAAAATGGGAAACTCAGTGATAAGCCCCCCAGTACACAGTATGTGCTCAACTGCTAGTATTAGTCTTCCTCACCTCATCCAGCTCAGAAAGCAGTAAGCACGACATAGGCCCCATAACTTTAAAAGCAGATTGAATAATAAAATGAAGCCCACAACACATTGAGTGCAACAAAGCCAGTGTCAGAAGATCACTCATTCATCAAGTAGTTAAATCTTTTAATAAGACAGAAAATTATGGTTAAATGGTAAAAGGATTGATGCCTTTTACGTCTGAGTGCAAAATAACCATGAATGTCAGAGGAGAAAACGATGCCAATGTTCGTTTTGAAGCTCAGACTTACAGATCAGGAGGGGAACGTATGGAGTAATCAGGACATGTACATGACTTCAATGCAGGAATTCTAGCTTCATCTTTACCACATGACTTGGAAGCTGTGTGGCCTAGGACAAGTTACTTAATGCCTCTGCATCTCAGCTCCATAGAGATGTAAAATTAGGATGGTGAAAACACCTATCTTGCAAGACTCTTGTGAAGATTAAAAGAGGTCTTAGCTCTAAAAATGTTTTGTAGCCAAGAGCATGCTGTGATAATGTACAGGATTATTACTGCGCTTAAATAACGTACTGAGTACCGTTCTGTCCTTTCTTCCACCTAAAGTCACTTCTCTGAGGGTTAGCTCAAGTTACCCGCCATCCTTGAGGTTTGCCAATCCCTACTGTTTTCAATTAAGATATTTTTCACCAATTAAATAAGAACTTTTCATATGTTTCATTTCTGAACCTGCCTTCCTAAGCCTTTCAGAATAGAACTATGACCTTCTCGAAGCCCAAATTATTAGTACACATGAATGAGCAGCTCCCTGAGACTCTTAAGGGTAGGAAGATTGGAGGTGGAGATTAAAAAGTGAGAGAAATCTTTTCCTTTTTCATCCCAGGATGGAACGTTGTCCCATTTTCCTAAATACTTTTCTCTCTATAATAGAAAAAGTAACTATGTAATGAACACTTATCATACGCTAAGCATTGTGCTATGTGTTATTTATGTAATCCTTCTATCAGACTAATGCATCCTTCACTATTACTGCCACTTACAGACAAGAGGACTATAATTAGAATAAGTATCTTGACCAAGGTCATCTACCTAGTAAGTGCTAGAGTCAGGATTTGAACCCAAACCTCCTTTCCCAGTCTTTTTCCATTTGCTGATCATTTATTTACCTCCTACATTTTAACTAACTTTGTGTGTCTGTGTTTGCCTTTTTGTCCCTTTTTACTTTCATCCTTCATAGTTCTGTAATGAGTAGAGTAGAGGACTGTAACAAAAAAGACTAAGGTGTGGTCGCCCTACTTAAGGAACTGTGATAATCCAGTGACTGAAAGATGACAGTCAAACAAATGACTATATGACATGGGAGAACGTAAGAGGTCTGTAAGAGATGGAGCATCAGTCTCCTCCCCTGTAATGTGGGCCTAGCACTCGACCTTATCCAGTACTTTTTAGGATAGAGTGAAATGCTTATGTTAAGTGTTTGGCAAAGACCTTGACTCTTAATAAGTAGTCAGTGTATGGAGTCTATAATGTTTCAGAGAGTCCCAGGGTCATAACTAAGATCCAAAGCTAGAAAAGCAACATGACAGAGTTTAAGAACCTTGCATGTCAGTCTAGAGAGTTTGGCCCTTCAGCTTGATAGAAACAAGTGTGCCAAGGTTTGTAATCATTCTGCAAAGAAATTAGAGCTAATGCTATTTTACATTACCTTTCAAAATTTGTCATAAGTAAGAAAGACTTGGTGGAAACAGTTGGAAGTGGTTTAAAGGAGTTATGAATTTGATGCCTTAAAAGGAAAGATGGTATTTTCAAGTCTGATGCCCTGTACTTTTTCTTCTACAGTAATTAGTGAAATCCAAAGGCAGCAACTGGAATCTGTGAGCTACTCCTCTCGCTATGCTCTGGGCCTCTTTTATGAAGCTGGCACGAAGATTGATGTCCCTTGGGCTGGGCAGTACATCACCAGTAATCCCTGCATTCGCTTCATCTCCATTGATAATAAGAAACGCAATATAGGTCAGTACCCCCATTATTTCCCTTAAATACAGTAACAATGGTGGGTGTAGATCATGAAAAATGCTGTTTAATTGAGTGTTGCCATTCTGAACAGAGCAGGCATTTAACTCCAAGCCACAGGGGATAAAATTTAATGTCACATTTGGCCAATAATAAAATACACAGTGAAACCAGCAGAGTTTTTCAAAAAATCACTCACCACATGGTTTGTATTACTGAGTTTATGAAAATAGTGTCAGATGGTTTAAGATTTCAAAATGGCCCAAGTTCTTGCTTTAATATGGCTCCATCTATATGCAAATATATCTCTCATCATTTGTTTCTTGGTGGAGTTTATTTTTTGTTTGATTGGTTTTGTTTTTAAAATTTGATGAATGTTTAATTCATCTTTCCACTTCCCAGGCTAGAAATAAAAAGTGAGTTTTACTATGTTATGAAAACCCTTCACTTCCATATAATTTTATTTATTTAATTTTTACCTTGAAGGCTGCATAAAATTATTTTGTATACAGTGTAACCAAAACAATAGGTAAGATGTTGTATAAGAGCTTTACTAGAATGGGATAAAAACTACACTCCACCTTTTCTGTTGAAGATAGTTATTAAGACTAGATTTGAATTGCAAGAATAAACGTAACTGGTTTATTTTGGGCATGAAGGTGAAAGTATATTCTTATTTGTAGGATTGTAGTACTCTCTGAGATACTGCTTTTTGTGGAAAAAACTGTAATGACTTAATTCTTGAAAGGAATCGTCATTTCAGTTTGTTATGGTGTATTATGGTGTAGTGATGGTTTCATCAAGCCATTAGTTAGAAGTCTTGCCTGATAAAATCACCAGCTAACGTCACTTGGCCTGATAGAACCTTATAATGATAGAACTGGGCTGGAGCATGGTTTTTATATCAGAGCACATGATCTTAGAAAAATGTTTCTTTTATAACTTAAAACTCTCTAAGGACTGGACTGTTTATGTTAACATGATACCACATATATGTACAATCAGCAGTTCTTGAAATGTCCTGTAACAGCAATGGACTAACCATTTTTAACTTTATAACTATTAGTTCTGAGAAAAGGAAAATAGCCTTTGATCTTCTCATGTTATATGTCATGAATTAGATAATATCCTTTGTGTATTGCTTCCAAAGATATGATATCTGTTAGGGTACATTTAGTAATACATAACAGAAAAACCAATTTAAACCTGTTTACACAGCATAAGAACACTTGTTATATAATCTGCTATGGACTGAATTGTATCCCCTCAAATTCATATGTTGAAGCCCTCAACCCCAATATGATTATATTTGGAAATAGGGCTTCTGGGAGGTAATTAAGGTTAAATGAGGTCATAATGGTCAAATCCTAATCTAATATGATTGGTGGCCTTATAAAATGAGAAAGGGAGAGAGAAAGAGCTGTATTCTTGTGCACATACCAAGGAAAGGCCATGTGAGGATAGTAAGCAAATGAAAAGGCAGGCTTTTCTGCAAGCCAGGAAGAGAGTCCTCACGAGACACCAAATCGACTGGCAACTTGATTTTGGACTTCCCGACCTCTGGAACTGAGAGAAATAAATTTCTGTTGTTTAAGCCATTCACTCTATGGCATTGTGTTTTGGCGGCCCATGACTGATACATTATCTAAAAGGAAGAAGCTGGGGAGACTTCAGGGCTGATTGATTCAAGAACTGAGCAATATCTTTAATGACCTAGGGTTTATCCTTCTCTGCTCTCTTCAATTCTTAATGTTGACATCTACAGAGGACTGGTAGCAAGACGGCAATGACTGTTGGAGTCACATCCAGATCCAAAAATATGTTTACGAAGAAGAGGGACTATTACTGTCTCTGTCTATTTCTAAGAATCAAGGAAATCTTTCCAGAAACCTCTCAACTGGCCATCTTGTATCTCATAGGTCAGAATTAGGTTACTGGACCAGTCTGAAACCAATCTCTGGCAAAGGGGGTGTGGGACTACCATTATGACCCTAGACAAATCAAGATCTTCTCCTGGAACTGAGGTTAGGATCCTCTTCCCTTTAGTCATATGAGGGATAGATACCTGCATAAAATAGGGCTTTGTTAGGAAGAAAGAAGGCTAATAGTAGATGCTGGTTTGGCAACAAATAATATCCATTATTTTCAAGTAGATTCACCCTTAGGTGGGAGATAAAGTTCTAAAGTTGGCCCACAATGAGAAGAATTACATATATTCAAAATCATTTAAAAAAATCTCTTAAAACTACATGACATTTTGGAGAGTGACATAATGTTCAGTAAGTTCAGTATAGCCATTTTGCCAATATTCAGTAGATTTCAGTTTCTTCGGGTGAGGCTATATTAAATAGTTGGTTTGCATTTATAGGACAGAGTAATACTTTCTACTATGAAAGGCACACAGGAAAGGAGATAGCAGTCATATCTCCCAGAAGATTAAATCACTATACAAATGGAATGGGATGGTAGGTGAAAACACCCATACTACTGTGCAGTAGCAATTTATAAAATCCGAGTTACGCAAATTTGAGAGTACAACATAAAAATATTAATAAATCTTACAAGGTGGCAGCATTTGAAGTAACAGAAATACAAAGAAAGATCTTTTATTTATATTAACAATCACACACTTTTAAAACTTGAAGGCCAGATGAATTGGGAGCCATGTTTTTGCTACAGCCCAGGGGAGTGCCACTTCAGACAGCAAAGAAGTACCTTCCTTTCTTTGTCAGTTTTATGAAAAATTAATTTTGGATTATACAAGTTTTAAATTATGAGAGGCCCCCAGTAATGACATTCCCTAACAGAAAATCTAACTGCCTTGCATTTAAACTATTTTTTCTGATTGTTTGGGGCCAGGGTGCTAAGTATGTCTACTTGAATTCATATAATACAAATGTCCATATAATGTAACTGCACTGTATTTTATTGATATTCATATTTAAGTAGACCAGTAAGAATTATCTCTTTATGTCACTAACATTACCCAACTCCCACCCTTTTGGAGGGGTGTTTTCTTATCAAGAATTAATACTATAAATACACACACTCAGCCAATGGAGGGGAACATTTGTGTTCTGTCAAGGTTGAGCAGCAACAAGGTAGACGAAGGAGGGCAGGGTTGAGTCCATAAAATAAAGTCTGTTGTCAAGTCTTGAAGATAGCTAGAGGATAAAGGATTAGTAACCCAAACTAGACAAAGGTCAAGAAGTAATCATTTGTCAAGTGTCAGAAATAGGCAGTACCAGAACCAAAGTCTCCTTAAGCGGAGGGGCTAAATTCCAAGATGTATTAGACCCAACTTCAAGTACTCATGAGTATAGATATGACCCAATATACTTCGGTTTGTGTTTCCCAAAATGTGTTCAATGGAACACCAGTTCCTTGATATGCAATTTGGGATGGGGCTCTGTCATGAAATAAGTTTGCAAAATGCTATTAACTTTACCCCTATTTTGGAGAATCTCAGGGTGTATCCTATTAAAAGGCATTCCTATAGAAAAGACACCTTCTTACTTAATACTTTACCTAGAATTTCCCAATGTACTTGACCGTGGAATTTTATTTGGGCACTCAACCTTCTAATATTCCACGGAAATCAATCCCCAAGACACACTTGAGAAAGCCTGACTTGATGCCACTGTTTGTGTTTTATTCCTGGGCAGCAAATGTAGGCCAGATTGGGGGATGAGGAAGTCTGGTCCTGAAGGCATCAATGGTATGATACTGAAATTTTTTAAAGGCGACTTGTTGCAGATGAGCTCAAAACTTGGTGGGGTCATACTTGGAGATGGTTTAGTTGAAATAAGGTCGTGTTAATTATCATTAACATGGATAATTTTTTTCTGATTATCAATAAGATTATCCTTGTGAGAAGAATTTGGACTTTAAGATTTAGATTCAAATTTTTGAAACATGCTAATGATGTGATCTTGCATGATCTTTGTTTCGGAACATTAGTTTTTGTAACAAACACACTAAAAAATTTGAATGGCCGAAACATAATGGAAGTTTGTTTCTTATTCACCTAAGACCCAAATAGATGTGTATGATTGGTAGGTAGCTTTCGTCAAAGAGGTGATTCAGAGACCCAGACTCCTTCCATCTTTTGACTCCACCAGCTTCATCAGGTGGCTTACAGGATCACTGTGCTCATAGGAATCAAATCAATGGATGAGAAAAAGAATGGAGAAGAGCACATAGGATATTTTAAAAGGTTAAACCTGAAAATGGTACACATCAGGAGGGCTCACATTCTATTGATTAGAACAGTTATGTGGCCACATCCATCTATTTGAAAGAGAAGCTGGAATCGTTGTCTACCCATGCACTAGGAGGAATAAAAAGTAGCTTTGATGAACATCTACTGTAGCACTTAGCATAGGTACTTCTGTGAAGGAAGCAGATTAGACCTACATGGATGATAAAGAGATTTCAACACAAGTGCCACTCATTCAACAGGAAGTCATCACCTAGGGCAAAGACTATGATTCCAAGGCTGCATCTAGACTCAGTTGAAAAGGATTCTGCCAACAATTGGCGATGTCTGTCATGCACAGGGCATAGGGAGTAGTGGGACAGGTGGAAAACATTTATCTCCTTATAGAGAAAACAATCCTGTGGGTTCCTCCTTTATTCTCACACCACTGCCGTACTCACAACACTTTTGACGCCAAAGGTGTGGGTTTTCCACACATCAGCAATTCTGCAACACCAGCTGGGTATCCTACAATTCAGTTCAGTTCTGACACTACCTACAAGGAGTTAGAAGCAAATCCCATAGGCACAGGGTTCAATGCCATAAAACTGCCTTCACTTCAGATACCAATTGCAATTTTCAGGCTGTCATCTGTTCTTCTGACCAACCTAGCTATAAACCGGTGTCCCCAGGACCCCTCCTTGGGCTTGATAATTTGCTAGAATGGCTCACAGAAATCAGGGAAACACTTAACTTACATTTAATGTTTTATTTTATAATAAAGGGTATGATACAACATACAAATTAAGAGCCAGATGAAGAGGTACATAGAGTGAGGTCCAGAAGGAACCCATGTACACTACTTTCTGCCCTTGTGGAATTGGGGTGTACAACCTCCAGGCGATTGGATGTGTTCACAAGAAGCCCTCTGAACCCCATACTATTGGGATTTTTGTGGGGACTTCAACATGTAGGCATGATCGATCATTATCTTAATCTCTAACCCCTCTCCCCTTCCTGGACGATAGGGAGTGAGGCTGAAAGTTCTAAGCTTCTAATCACAGCTTGGTCTTTCTGGTGACCAATCCCCATTCTGAAGCTATCTAGGAGCCCACCAAATGTTACCTCATTAGAATAAAGAGACTTCTATAACCCAAGGAATTCCAGGGGATTTAGGAGCTCTATGCCAGGAACTGAGGGGAGATAGCAATATATATATTTATTTATTATTTTATACCTCCCGAGAAGATATCTGAGATCGTCCCCAACATTTTAAATTTGGAGCCAGACTGGCCAGGAGTCAAACTTCTTAGATTGAGCTCACTTCTACCACTTATTAGCTGTGTGACCTTGGATAAATTACTTAAACTGTTTACTGATTAATACAATGAGGAAAATATTACTGAAGATGAAATGGTTTAAACATATAAAGAGCTTCACATGGCACTTAAATAATAAGGATCTAGGGTACCTAATGTCATAATTAATAATTTCAGTCTTCAATTTGGATATTAAATTCTCCAAAGCAAAGGGAATGACTATAAAAGCCTAACTTAGGTAAATGCAGCCCTGTGTTATTAGGGCAGATAGGAGTCAGAGCGGCTTCAATAAATAAAATGTATGAGTAACGCTCAAAATGATTGGTCAGAATTTTAACATCCTTCCCTGTTCACTGTCCAGAAGACGGTGTTAGTGTTAGTGATCACTACTATCACTAATAGGCAGCAGTCTGCAGAGACTAAGACAATCTGCAACTCCAGAAATGTGATAGCCAATGACCATAATCCCGTAGTTTTCAACAGCTCATTGAAGGAAACAATCCGACTCATCCAAAAAGAAAATAAATGAACAAACTTTTGCACCACATGGGATTTATCCATAAAAGGATTGTATTGTTAGGATCCTTAGTAACAAACACTACTATAATGCATGATGCCTTTAGTGGCTCTTTCACAAAAGATGCAGAAAGGTTATTCCATATAGCTCTTTGTTACATCAACTCTTTGTAAAAGGCAGGAACATAATATGAAATTCTGTAAATAATTGGGATGGGCCTGGGGCTATAAAATACAGTCACCCTGTGCTCACTTGAGGGAGTTCATGATTATTCCAATTAAGCAGATAGCCATGCTGTTGATAGCACAAAATGGTCTGCTTTAGGATTTGAAACAGTGTAGAATTATCTGTCCTTAAACGGGGAGAAAATGCAACCCAGATAGGTTAACACTTTATAGGTAGAACAAAAAAGAAAGAAGGAGAAGGAGGGGGTGGTGGAGAAGGAAAGGAAAAGAACTGTGATCATGAAAAACTGTCAGGTTTCCAGTTCAGGCTTTTGTTTTAAAATATCAACTCCAGAAACAGCTCTCAGATAAAATAGCAATCATCATCTTAAAATAACAAGCAGTAACCAGTTACAAAATTCATAATATTACGTCTTTTGTATAATAGGCATAGGCATTTGTAATTCAATGATGTAACTGACACTGTCCATATAAATCTGTTAAAGCAATTTAATAAACAGTAGATATTAATTACAAATATCCATCTCACTATTATGATGATGCCATAAACTATCACATGGTTGTAGTACCGAATCTTGAGATGCTCTCTCAGGAAGAGAATAATACAAGTGTGTGTATACTTACATATGTATATATGTGTGTAAGGTATAAATGTACTTATATAAAATATATGTGTATTTACATAGGTATATATGTATACATAAAACTAAATATCCATATTTTGTCATTTAAAGGCATAGGCACAAATTATAAAATAGACTAATCTTATTTCACATAATATTTGCCAGTTCAAAAACAAAACAAAAAGAGGTTTTCTTTAGAAAATGAAATAACTCAGTCCATTTTGTAAGGAGGACATTTGCACACAAAGTAAAAAACAAACAGATCCCTTTCAGCCTCTGGTTGCCCTATCAAGCTATCCTCAATGGGAAAGATTTACATCCACGATAACAGTTGTCCTCCCACTTGCCAAGCAAGTGAGCTCAGTATGAAAATCAATGCCAGAGATACGGGGAAAGTGGAAAAGCAGCTAAATATATAACATCACAAATAAACTTTAAAAATATCCCATGAAGTATATTACTGGGAAAAAAATATACCTTATGGAAATTTCTTTCAGAATAATGGAATTCACAAATGTTTGATTTATATGTTTTCCATTTTCAGTTTATTCAGTCGAATCGTTATTTACAAGTATGTATTAAATGCCTCTGTGTGCCAGGCACTGGGCTAGGAAATGAGGATTCCATAGTCCCCGCCTTCATGAAGCAATGTTTTTATTTTGTTTTGTTTTATTTGGGGGGGAGATAATTAGGCTTATTTATTCATTTACTTATCTATAATGGAGGTACTGAGAATTGAACCCAAAACCTTGTGCATGCTAAGCAGGCATCCTACCACTGAGCTATAACCTCCCCCCGAAACAATGCTTTATGAAGTCTACTCAAATGAGAAATTCTGAAGGCAATTGGTGCTTGAGGCTCTGTTGGACTATTGACTTGAAGTCAAGTAAGAGTCCTCATAAATATAAATGGATGCACTGATATGTACAGTATAGAGAGCGTCAACTTGCATCTGTGATCAAAACTTGGGAGAGTCATGTTGCCCCAGGACAATGTTATAAGCTTTTAAAAGGATGCTTTAGACCTAAGACCTTTTGTCAACATGAACATAATAATCTTTCTTTAGGTGAAGTAATGAAAGATGGGGGCTATGGAACACTCAAATTCATGAAAAAAATCAGAAACTTTAGTATGGCCCATTATTTAACTTTCTCCTGGGGCTGCTAAAACATTCAATACATGCAAAGAGGTCATGAAATGTCCAAGAGTCAGTGCTCAAAAGAGTAAAGACAGTCTGGAGTCTACAGCTGCCTGGCGTTTCTGGAACTGTAAACAGTTCCAAAGTACAGGTGTATATAGCATCCACACTAAGAAGTGAGTCTCTAACATTACATACACAAGTTCCTTTTTGTGTCACCACTCCACCTTTGTGTTCTGCCTGCCCTGTGCTCTAAGAATGGTACTTTCACCTGTGGTATTGGCCTAATCTTTTGGCTGTCAAGCTGAGATTTACAAAAGACCTTCAAGTTGGCCAAGAGTTGGTCCAGAACACAAGAGGCAGATATATTGGTAACCAAGATTAGTTCGTATCTGCTATTAGTGGGAGAGAAGAGGAGAATGAGAATCAGATGACTGTTTAGGATGAATAAATGTATGGCTCTGAAATTTACAGGTTATAGATGAGAGCAATAGAAAAACTGACACAGGCTGCCATCTTGGCCACCCATTTAGAAAGGAAACAGCAAGGGAATCCCTCTGTTGGCTTTGTAAGGAGGTGAAGAAGGCCAGTGTACATCAAGGAGGGAAAAATCAGCAGAGGTGCACAGGTGGGAATGGCCACAGTCCCTCTGACCTCTCCACTAACAAAGGTCAAATAACTTGGTGTGTAGCTATTGTCTAATGAAGACACTGCTGTATTAAGTGCAATGATATCTCATTTTTGCTGTTTATAATTATGATCCCTTTAAGTGATGGTTCTTCTGTCTGCCAAGCACCTAGGAGAGATTAGATGCTGGTTTGAAAGTGGGAACAAGGTGAGCTAGATTGCTTTGCCTAGTTAAGGAACAAATTTCAGACACTCGGAGACTATGGCGAGGGCAAGGAGCAGAGAAGGGAAAGAGGAGAAAGAAGACTACACGGTGAGAGGCCTGGCTTAACCTGAGGGGTTGCTGTGTAGATCTGTAACTTGTTTGCTATATAATTTACTTGATGACGCCCTCCCACAACTCCCTATTACCTCAGCATAGTTCTGGAGTGAGCCCTTGCTTTAAATCCACGGTTGCTTTTTATTGGGGAGTTGTTTTGTAAATACATGGTTGCTTTTTATTGGGGAGTTGTTTTGGAATATCCAAGATGAAATTAGATAGGAACTTTATGGTTTCTTCAGATTAGTGCCTGTGCAGAAATTTGGAGTCTGCTGTCTATACGGTAACCCTCACATCTGTTTTGAGAACCGTATTATGAATCAAGACAGAACTCCTGATCCTCTGGACCTCAAAGCAAGCTCAACTTACTGTCTCCCTAATACTTGCAACCATGTCAATCTGTTGAGAGAGCTGGAAATTGGGGGAAAGCTCTCTCTGGGGGACTGAACTGTTTCCAAGCATCTTGAAGTTAAGTCCTTCCTGCAGCCTGAGGTGAAGCTGTCAGAACCCTGGATTGTAAGCTAGGGCTCAAAATGGTATACTCTGCTCTGCTTCCCAGACAAGGGCCTGGTTTTCATCATTCTGGAGGCACCTCAAAACCTTTGCAACTTCAGAATAGTCTTGTAAAACTGTGGAACTCTCAGACAGCTTCTGAGCCTCAGGTCCTGGGAGACAGTAAAGACTTGTCGAGCTGGATGACAGCTCGACAAGTCTTCATTCTGGTCCATTTTTATCTGGGACCACGACAACACTATCCCAAGGAGATGGCAACCTTCCTTTGCCTAGAGCACCCTCAGAAAAGATTTCACCATTTTTCTCATTGTCGAGAATTCCTCCTCAGATCAATCTAAATGTCTCATGGGCTAAAGAATTGATATGTCCTGTTTGCAGAGCCTGCTGCTTTCTCCAGAATTAGAAAGTCTCTCTTTTAGCAGGAATACATGCCACTCTCTACAACACATGCTATTCATTAGTTGATCCTCTTATCTTCATCAAGGTTGAAAATAAGAAATTAGACACTAACATCACGGCATCACAGGAGTGTGTACTCGGTGCTCGAGAAATATTTGCTGAGCCATTCGTCCTTTATGCAGCTCTGAGATGCCCTTCCCTAGTCCCGAAATAACACTGAGAGTTACTACTTCAGTACTGGTCACCCACTTAGCAGACAAGGAAAAGTAATGGCTAGTTAGCAAATTGTTCCTCCCAAAGACAATCTAGGTATCTATTACCACTGCCCTTTAAATCATGTAAAATGAATCAGCTCTCTAATTGCTGGATCTGGAAGCCATTGAAAAGCACATGTGAATTCTTGGTAGTTAGAATAATCAGAAGCCTCTGTTGGAGGCTCTGTACCATGCCTATAACATTGGGAATGCTTGACCACCTAGGATCAGAGGTACTGCCAGTAAGACCTGGAAGTTTTATCAAGCTTCCTTCCCAAAGAGGTCCAAGTATTCTCAGTAACAACTTTACTGTGGTCTGTAGGGAATATCCATCTGCTTTGAATGATGCCCTGTAACACAGACCTTGATTTCCAAGGTTACACTTCAAAGGGTCCCACTGTTCTCTTAGTGAAAGATATTTTTTAAAATACTTGGTTAGAAAACAACTGTGCTCCAGCTGAGATATTTAACTTAGAAAATATGTGATAAGCTCTGCAAATGTGTCATTTCTCTTCCATGGCTTAGCAGTTATCTTTTTTATATTACAGTGGCATTAAAATGCTGTTACATAGGAACTTTGCCATAAATGATGAGTTCATATTAACCCAGACCTGGTGAGTGGTGAATTCCCTATTGTATAATTCATGATTTGGTTTTTATTATCATGGATAGTCAAAAATAGCCAGTATTATCCAGCATGGTTGCATGGACTTTGTAATCACAAGACCTAGTTTCAAATTATAACTCTATACCAAGAATTAGGTAGAATGTATTATATTGCTGTCTTTGTAATTAAAAGTGTTGGAATATTGACATTTTCATGTGATTCAATCTAATAGCTCTGTGACCATGAGTAAGTTTCTTGATATCTTTGAGATTCACTTGTCTGTACTGTACGGTTCGTAATGTCTCCCACACATGTTGTAAGGGTTGAATGAGATAGTATATTCAAAACTCCTAGTACCACGCCTGGCACACTGGAGGCACATAGTAAATGCTGTCTTTATAGCTGTCACATAAATTATTTTATGGTTTCAGTCTGTCATGTATATAAACCTTTTCTTTTCATTTTAACAAAGAGGAAAGGGAAGGAAAATACCAATGGTGCACGTTTAGCTAAATTATATTATCTCTTGTTAAAAATAATAACACACATTATGTTAGTTAAACAATATCTCATTTCCTGAATATTAAGAATATTAAGTTAAATGTGGCTCTTCTTTCTTTTTATGGAATATCGAATCACTTTTTGAATAATTCCCCCCAAATTTACACTCCAGCATAGCTGAGAAGAGTTAGATACTGTGAAGTAAGTCGTCAGCAAATCAAAGGACTGAAACTAATTCAAGAGCAGGTTTTGAAGTCTTGACTGCAGACTCTCACCACAGGAAATCGCTTCATTGTGTTTTATAAATACTTTATATCAGTTAGCATTTTTAACCCTGCCCAGAATCACCGATCCATCATTTTGCCCAGATGTGACATCACTGAGTCAATTTAGCCTGAAGAGTCCTTCGGTTTATTACCGGTGACTTTCTTGTTATTAAGGGAGCGGTGAAGGCTTTGATATGCCTTTTAAGATCATACGTGGGCCCTGCTACTTTTAATGATCATTGCCCCACAGACTTTATATATATGCTTATTTAGATAATGAGAAGAATCTACATGCACTGTACAGGATGTCGAATTCCCTGCATAATATGAATGAATATTAAACACTGGAATCTGAAAAGAACCTATTGAAATTCCATTAATATTTATAACTGATCTGTGGGACTAGGGGAATTCTTCAGTATAAAATATTCCAAATTCATGTTTGTAAGAATGAAGCATCCTTGAATTTAAAATACAGTTTTCTCACTGAAATAGATTTCTGTTATACATATACCTGGTGAATTCTTTGTTGTTGATGTTCCATATCCTTACATTATTTAATAGAGTTGGGAAAGGCATTTTAGAGCCTTGAGCTCAGTTGAACCTAATCCACTCTTTTTTTATTAAAAATAAAATGCCTATTTGTTCCCTTTTTCACTGTCTATATTCAAAATATTGGTTTCTCAGGAGTAGCTAACAATAGCATAAAGATTATAGTCCTGTTGATTTAAGAACTTTAGCCAAAATACTCAGATTCAATATTTTTTTCTGTCAAAATATAGCAGGAAGAAAAATTTCACTCGTCTTATTAGTAAAGAAGATAAGAATGTCCATAGTAAACCAGTAAATTTCCTCTACGAAAAGGGCCAGAAATATTTGACACAATCATAAGTAAAATCTTCACCATCTGAGTAGTCTGTCTTTCAAATTCAGCATTTTATAATGCCAAGTCAAAACCTCCTCTTTAATGCGCCAAATGAACTAGAGTGAAGTATCGGGTCAAATCCTCCAGCCCAGAGATATATTTCATCTGTTCATGGTATCCCTTTGAACAGTTACAAATCTAAAGCTGAACCCAATTATGCAACTGCAGTGATAAAGTGATAGCCTTAGAGCAAATCAGTATGCTGGCTCAAGGGGAAAACCTTGCCCAATTCAGGAAAAGAGTCCAATCATAATACCACTCAACACACAAAAATTTCATATAGGGCATGATGCTGAGCAGGCCAGAATACCAATGCATAATAAGGGATGGGTGCTTATTGCTGGTGAGTGTTGGGAAAGTGGGGCATTTTAGTTGACTGTCATCATAGAAAACCAGGGCTTTCTTAACACTGCGGGAGAACTCCAGCGAGGTCCTGGAACACCGAGTACAAGTTAGGGCAAATCGCCTGCTCTAGGGACCTGGGAAGGCCCAATTAAAGGACTATTGAAACTCTTCCGTTTTTCCTTTTGGCAGTGCCAATAAAAGCTGCAACAGGCTGAAAATCTCCTTGTGTCTCAGGATAAATAGATGTTTTCATAAAACTTGGGAGGTCTTAGCCAAAGAAAAAACTTCTCCCAAACAGATCCTGAAATACATGCAGTCCCACTCAACGTGGCCTCATTCTTTAAATGAGCAGAATCTATGGAATTTTTAAAGGGATTAATGCGAGGAACAAGAGGAAAGATTATTCCAGCTCTGGAAAGCAAGTAGAATCCAAAATATGTCAATGTTATTTTACTTCTTTAAAAAAAAACTGTATATATAATAATCAAACCTAACATGGAAGTACTGGCTCTTGATTGCCTGCTTTCAAAATTGAGAACTTGTTCTTCCTCCAGTCTTTTCTGTTCCTGAAAATGGAGTCATCAGTCTCCCAGCTCCTAAAGCACCAGATCACGAGTCATCCTTGGTTTTTCCCTCTTCTTCATCCCATATCCAATCTGCAATCAAATCATACCAGTCTTGCTTCCAGAATAGATATTGAACTCACTTCTCTTCGTCACAACTGTCACAACCCAGGCACCATCTTATTTTAACTGGCCTCTCCATAGTTGCCCCTTTCCAGTTCTTTCTTCATGTAGCCAGAATTATCTTCTTAAAATATGTCTGTTTATGCCATTCCCTTTCCCATTCAAAGCTCTTTAATGCTTTCCCTTTGCATATAGGATTGAATCTCAGATCCTTATCATGATGTTCAGGATCCTGAGTGATCTGGTACAGGGTGTCACAAACTTTTTCTACAGATAGGGAATACTTTAGACTGTGAGCCATATAGTCTTTTGTTGCAACTACTTAGCTATAGTGGTATAACACAAGATATAGACATTATATAAAGGGATGGGCATGACTATGTTCCAATAAATATTTAGCAACACAAGTGGAGGCCAGGTTCGTATGCGGACCCCTGGTCTAGCACATGCTGATTTCACTAGCTCCTCCCTCCATGCCTTGCTTAGCTTTCCAGTCACACCTCTCACTCTTGCCATGGTTTTTCACACGCAAGACCATTGTCCTTTTGTTCTCTTTGCCTTGACAGTGTCAGTTTAAATGTCACTTCCACAGATGCCATTCCTGAATTCCTAATTTACTCTTTTATAGCACCCTATATTTTAATTTCCAGTAGCTACAAATTGATTTGTGTATGACTTGCTTAATGTCTGTTTCACCTTCTAATTGTAAGGTCCATGGGTGGAGAGACTGAATTTGCTTTGTTTCTCTTTGTATCTCCAGCACCTGGCACAGTGCTTAACATACAGTAACTTCTCAATTAAATGTTTGTTAAATGACTAGATTGTACACTTGAAATAAGGGATATGTTATTAATAGGCACACTTCAAAATCTCAATGCCTCAAAGGCATTTGTGATTAACACATTGTGGCTTACACAAAGTCACATGCAGTTAGGGCATCTCTACTTCATCTTGTAGATCTGCTATCTGGAACATGAGCCCCTAAGGCCAGCAGGGAGGTAAGAAAGAAATGGAAGGGACACAACAACTCTTAGCAGCCTTGGACTAGATAGAACACACTTCACTTCCCCTCAGAATCCACTGACCAAAACTAGTTACATGGCTCTCGCTTGACTGCCGAGCAGACTTGGAATTGCCAGGGAGCACATAGACTATCTCTGCCAGAGAATGTAAAAATTAGTTCAAATATATGTCCTTTCATTAAACAAAATTGGCTATATGAAGGTACTATGAACTGCATACATTGGTATACTATAGATGATCTATTTTACCAATTAAGAAAGCTTTTCTTAAATTTTAATTTGCCTCATTGATGTTACTATCTCACTTGGGAATAATCACTAGGGTCTTGCTCTGATGTCTCCTTCAGACACTTTTCTACAAAGACGTTTTAATGTTTAGTAGAGGAAAATGCTCATCTTGTAATAATTTTACCTATGACTATGATTTTTCTATATAACTGTTAAATTTGGTTCATTTTAAAGGAATTCTATGGCATATTTCTTCTTAAAAGTAAATTTTATAATCCAAGAGTTGACTGTAGGAGAATCACCTTTGTAAGAAAAGGAATATACGTATGTTCTCTTTGCTCCGCAAGTTATCTGTGTCTCTGTAAGTTATTCATCAGTCATAAATTCAATGAATATTTATTGCATTTCAGCTGTGGGCCAGACATCGTTCTAGGTGTTAGTGACTAAGACAGCTCATCTAGTGCTTACATGTGGCAGGGAATATTAAAACATACTCCAGCATGAAAAGAAAAAGAATTCCTTATCAGCAAAATTCTAACAGTGTGTAATCAAACATTCCCTTTTATTATTATTATTATTTTATTTCTGCAAATGTTTGTGGAATTGAAGTACTGATATCTCTGTAAGACAGTCTTTTACTCTGTTTGGTATTCGTAGTCAGATCTTTAGTAATCCTTGAGTTATACTTGCAGGAGTATAAAAATGTACCTTGGTTTAAAGGGTCAATAATTAGCTCTGAGGCCATATCCTCTCCATCAAAGAAGGTGAAAACAATTGTCTAGTTTGAAATCGGTTTCCTAGGAGTTGTCTTCCTTAATTATTCAGACTTACCTCGTTTTATTGTTCTTCACTTTATTCTGCTTCTCAGATATTGGGTTTTTTACAAATTGAAGGTTTGTGACAACCCTGTGTCAAGCAAGTCTATTAGCACCATTTTTCCAACAGCATTCGCTCACTTTGTGCCTCTGTTACATTTTGCTAATTCTCATAATATTTCAGACTTTTTCATTATTATTAATTTGTTATGGTGATCTGTGTTCAGTGATCTTTGATGTTACTATTGTGGTTGTTTTGGGTGTCACAACACGCATGTGAGATGGCAAACTTAATCCATAAATGTTTTATGCATTCTGACTGACCCACCAAATGGCCATTCCCCCATCTCTCTCCCTCACCCTGGGCCTCCATATTCCCTGAAACACAACAATATTGAAATTAGGCCAGCTAGTAACTCTACACTGGCTTACTGTCAGACACCTGGACACCCAAGAGCTCTGATGGAGATGGGCAAGGAGATTCATCTTGTTTTCATGCCTGCTAACATAACATCCATCCTGCAGCCCAGGGGTCAAGAAGTCATTCTGATGTTTAGGTTTTATTTTTTAACAAACACATTTTGTAAGGCTACAGCTACCATAGATAGTGATTCTTCAAAAGGATCTGTGCAAAGTAAATTGAAAACCTTCTGGAAAGGATTTGCCATTCTAGATGCCATTAAGAACATTTGAGATTCATGGGAAGAAGTCAAAATATCAACATTAACAGGAATGTGGACGAAGTTGATTCCTACCTTAGTGGATGATTTTAAGGAGCTCAAGACTCCAGTGGGGGAAGTAACTGAAGATGTGGAAGAAATAGCAAGAGAACTTGAATTATAAGTGGAGGCCATAGATTTGACTGAATTGCTGCACTCCCATGATCTAACTTTAATGGATGAGGAGTTGCTTCTTACAGATGAGCAAAGAAAGTGGTCTCTTGAGATGGAATCTACTCCTGGTGAAGATGCTGTGAAGACTGTTGAAATGGACTGTTAAAACAAAGGATTTAGAATATTACATAATCTTAGTTGATAAAGCAGCATCAGGGTTTGGGAGAAATGACTCCAGTTTTGAAAGAAGTTCTACTTTGCGTAGAATGCTATCAAACAGCATTGCATGCTACAGAGAAACCATTCATGAAAGAAAGAGTTCATTGATGTGGCAGACTTTATTGTCTTATTTTAAGAAATTGCCACAGTCACCTCAACCTTCAACAACCATCACCCTGATCAATCAGCAGCCATCAACATCAAGGCAAGACCTTCCACCAGCAAAAACACTACAACTTCCTCAAGACCCAGATGGTAGTTAGCATTTTTTAGCAATAAGGTATTTTTAACTAAAGTATGTGTATTGTTTTCTAGACATAATGCTCTTGCATGCTTAATGGACTAAAATATACCATAAATATAACTTTTATATGCAATGGGAATCCAAAAACTCATGTGACTCACTTTATTGCGATATTCACTTTATTGTGGTGGTCTAGAACCAAACCCACAGTATCTCTGAGAGATGCCTGCATGGCTTGCCTAAAGGTGTGCTCCTAGAGAGATCTGTCTCACAAAATCAGATCTCCTTCTGATCTAATAAAGGCAAGAGCCTAGGGAATGATGGAGAAGGGTAGACTCAAACATGAATTCTTGACCCAGTGGAAAACTTCTCTGGCACAGAACCTCCTGAAGCACCCTGTAACAGGGATTCTGTTGATCCTCAGGGATTTATCTTTGCGATGGAATCTCAAAATCTTATCTCTTTGGTTTTCCACAGTGGAAACCTTCAAGAAATTGCTTTCTCTGAAAAGGTCAGAATTATTTGTAAAAAAATTTGGCAATTTCCAGTTCAGTAGTTAAAAGCGATTGGAATGATCAAAGAATTCTCATGGGGGGCAATGTTATATAAGACCCTCTGTAATGCAGAAGTACTTCTAAGTCTTGAGCTCTGATTTGCACCGTGTATATCTGGGTTTTGGGGAAAACATGGGTCTGCCTCCCAGTCTTGAGTCACCCTCCTCTTCCCTCTTGCTACAGTGATGTATGTATATGTATTCACTTGTGTGTGTTGAATTACAAATAAGAAAATATGTTTCTCCTCTGTTACTACCTATTTCTATATAAGAAGCAGAAAACACTTTCCTATAGCCTGAATTTAGAACAATTTAGGACTTTGAAAAGTAACAAGGAATGAAAAGAAAAACCAGAACCGTGTTGCTCAAATGATTTTTTTACACTTTATCTTCACATCAACTCTCAGAGATAAATATTATTATCTCCATTTTATAGGTGAGGAAACGAAAGCTTAGAGAAATTAAGTAAAAGCATGACTTCAGCCTGAGGTTTGTTTGTCTCCAAACGATACTTTTTTTAATAAAAGTAAAAATCTCTATCCTAAAGATCCTAATAAAAATTCCATGTGGACTTATCTCTTGCCCCAGCACCTACCCTAGAACAAAATGAGATTGGCTGACGCCTGGAAACCAGGTTCTTTTTATATTTTTCTTTAACCTCTACTTTCTGTCATTTGTATATTGAACTTAACAGTCACTTTTAAAATTCACTTGCTGAAGATGAGATAATAACATCAAATGTGTTATTTGAAATTTCACTCGTTCCTCTCACCCCCTTCCCAGATTTGGGTCAGCCATATTCTCTGTGCCTGCCTCTCCCACCAGCCCTAGCAATCCACTCCCACCACTGCCACCGCTAGCCCACCACTGAAAACTTGGGGAATGAAAGAACCTTGGAAATCTAGTTCTCCTACCATCGGTCCCTTGACAAATGATATTCACACCCATGACGTACTCATGAGGGTAACTCAAGTTATTAGGAATCCCACGAGGCCTCGGGTTTTCACACTCAAGATCACATGTATCAAAATACATGTGAACAAAGGTAATGTTATTTTCAGAACAAACTTGAATCCAACTTAATATATCTTTGAAAAGCAAAATATCCTCAATCCCAGGTATATTCATTTAACTATTGTTAGTTACACGTGATTTTCCAGAGAGCTGTGGTACTTGTGAATTATTTATCCATTTTACTGTGTGGATTGAATATCTGTGGTATGTCAAGAGCTGTTCTGGGTAGTAGCGGAGCCTGAACCAGACCAAGGCATTCTTAAACAATGTAGTGCATTTTCTCACCGTACTGCAAAATAGTTCACTGAATTTAAAATCGAAAGTGGGATGGAGATTAAAGCCCTAAAATCTTGGGCAAACTCAAGGTTTAGAAAGCTCAGATGAAGAGAAGTGTGTTCACCACACTGGTCCTGTGGATTCTTAGTTTTAGTCTTTTCTTTGAGGACCAGAAATTTCTACCCTAGTGACAGCATGGAGTGATTAGGGAAAGGATGCACTTCACTTTTCAAAGTGTCACTGCTCCCTGGACCTCCATGTTATAGTGTCATAGAAAATGAAAGCTGAAAGGCATCTTAAGAGAATAAGGAGTTTTTTCCATAATTACTTAGTCAAGATTTCTAAAGAAACTGGTAAAATCTAATCTTCTTTATGTATTGGAGATACAAAGTAAGATTAAGTTCAGACAGGAGAAGAGAAGAAAGGAAATTTATATTCGTAAGAACAAGCATATATATGCCAGACATAGTACTAGACACTTCACATATTTAGGTTATTTAAGTTACAAATGACATAAGATCCAACTTGGATGGCTTACCCTCCCCCCACCAAAAAAAAAAGGGCAGAGGGTGAGGATTTATTGGTATTGTTCCTGAAAATCTTAACAGTAATGCTACAGGCAGGTCTGGTTTGATTCAGTCAACATAAGACTTAGTTTCTGTCCATTTCTTGACTCTGCCTTATGCTGGATTGGATTCATCCATGGTACCAAGCATTTCACTACCAAGTCTTACCAAGAAAGAGCTCATTTCCCTAAAAGCTCAATACTAGTCTTGGAATTGAATCTCATTGACCTGATTGGCCTGGCTTGTGTTGTGTACCCAACTAATCACTGTGACCAGGAGGAATGGGTCAATTGCTCAGCTTAACCTAGGCCACCTTTATCAGGGGAAAAGTGTGGGAGTGTTGATCCCCTCAAACAAAATGTGACTTCTGTTACCATAGGACACTGAACAGGTAGTCTGACACACAGACGCTTGCTCATTTGAGCCTTATAACTAGTCTGGATGTCAGTAGTTAACTATACTATACCATCCCTTCTCTCTAAGGGGTACTGGTTTTTTTTTTTTTAATCTATTGAGTAGATTACCAGGCCGAAGACCTTCCAGAAAATTTCTGGAAGGATACATAGGCTGGTTTGAGCCCCTTCATGAGTCCTAACACCAATCTAATAGGAAAAGATATACTAAAGTGAATTTTTGTAGGCAATGTATATATTTTTCTCCCTATAACTAGGAGTACTTCCTGCCAGTCCCCCAGGCCCACCCCTGCCTGTCATCCCTCACCTTTTCCACTGATCATCTTGTTTATTATGAAGCCTTACCTATTTTGGAGATTTAGCTCAACAAATTGGTACCTATACCTATTCCACTCTCAGAACTCAGGGATGCCCCTCTAATCAGTAGGAAATTATCCCTGGTAGCCCAGCCCAGCCCCTGTTCTCACCCTCCTGACCCCATCGCAAAGCCTCTAGCATTCAGCCCTCACAGGTACTGAGGAAATAGGCAACATGTTTATCATTCAAGTAGTTTGGATTACTGGTGAATGTTATCATTTACTTTCTCAGCTGGCTGGAGAAGGCAAACATACTCTTCTGTGGACAATTTTCCATTGTTTACTGGAAGATTATTTCCTGAATTTGTATACATTTATTTATACTGGAGCTATGGAGAACTATCTTCTGAAGCTGGAAGTATGAACTTTTGGGGGAATTCTTATTTTATTTTCAATTCATCGTGTGGGGTTTTATACACTTGTTTATATTTAACTAAATTCCTATCAGAATGGTTATCTTATACAGAATTGTTTATAGGATGTCTGTGTGTTTTGTTAAACATAAGAAATCCAAACATATGTAGCTTGGGATAACAAGGATTACAAACATCATGTGTACAAGTTTAAAACTTCCCTTCCTAGCCTCTGTTTAAAAAGGCAAATGCATACATCCATAGATATGTTTGTACCCTCAGGCTCAGAAGAAACAAGTAAAAGACCAAAAGAAGAGAAGAAACTAATAGGTGTGTTAGTTTTGTTTTTTTTTTAAGCTAGAATTCCCAACTCAATGATAGAAAAGTTTCTTAGGGTCACGTATGGAACCAGAGCTCTAATTGTTCAGCTGTGAGCACTTAGTGTTGTCAGATTCTAAATTTTTTGTCATTTTGTCCAGTAGAGCTGACCTTGTCCTCTTATTCACTAGCCGGTAGAAAGCCTTCTCTGCCTACCCATGCCCTCTAGGTGGGGACAGGCAGCCGAACTGTTACTTCATTCATTCATCTATTCATTCAAGTATTCAACAAATATTGACTGCTTACCATGTGTCAGACCCTGAGGCAGGTATTAGAAATGTAAAACAAATAAGACAGGATCCATTACTTCAGGTCACCCCAAGAGAGACAAGTAAATAGACAATTAAAATACCATGTGATAAATACCACAGTCAGGAATGCGCTTTCCTCCCACGATGAATCATTTTCTGAGACTCAGATTTCCCACGAATGAAGTGGAAAGGAAGAGTGATGGCACAATAAAACTTTGGTAACTCTAATCCTGTGAAATGGGGTGAGTCAGCCTTGCTAGGTAGGTTTCCCAAATAATACTCAATGAGCACTTACTGTGTGCCAAACCCTAAATTTTCTCACTTGACGTGTTTAATCCCTACGTTGACACTGTTGTTGCTGGAAGGATGAGAAAAAAAGGCAAATCACTGGAAAGGATTCAAATTGGGTTTATATTTGAAAATACCACACATAAGTAACTAGCTGAAAACTAAAACTAAAACTAAAATAAGATGCATTGTAACCTAGCAGATTAGCGAAAATTACCTAGTGTTGTTAAGAGCATGGAGAAATGAGCTCTTGTATACTATTAGGAGGAGTGTAATTTTGGAGGACCATTTAGCTGTATATCTGAAATAATTTTAAACGTTTATTCTTTGATTCAGCGATTCTATTTCTAGGAATTTATCCTAGAGATAGTCTCACATAAACATAGTAAAGAAATGTGAATAAATGTGCTCATTACAGCTCTGCTTGTTACAGCTATGGAAGAGTTACTAATAAACCAGAGTAATTCCACACTATTAAATTACGTAGGTCTACATGAATTGGTAGAAAGTCCTTCATGTTATATGAACAAAAGCATAAAAGAACAATAAGTATAGTAAGATTGTATTTCCATTTTAAAGAGGGGAGTAGATATGCAAACTCATGTGTAGAAAATTTCTGGAAGGATACATAGGAAACTTTTGACAGTCATTGCCCTGGGGAGTGGGACTGCCAGGTCTAACATAGAAGCTGTAATTTTATTTGTTTTCACTTTATGCCCTTTTGCTGTTTGAGTAACTTTTTAAAAACAATTTTGTAATTTAAATAAAAAATAGATTTAAAGCACCAAAAATAATTTCATACTATCACACTGTATGTAATAATATTAGGGACTGTGAGATATCCTATATAATTTTGTTTAAAAGAGGCATTTCAAAAATATATTTGTCCAAGGAATTTCATTGTTGTCATTTTGCCTAATAACTGTTAATATGTCCTGGGACATCCTGTGGGCAACAGTGACTTAAGGAATCACAGACATGATGACCAGCCTAAAGTCACACAGCCGGTGGGTAGGGAGACGACATTTCTGACTCAAGATCAAGATCCAAAGCTCAGCTGATGTGCCTCTAACACTGTGCAATCAGGGTGGAGAAAGGGATCTGATTTGTTCATACTGAGTAAAAATACCTTGTTTCTTAAGGCAGGTGGTGGGGGGTAGGGGGTGGGGGGCCTAGACGTAGCACTGCAGAATTCTCTGTAACTCTTAGATGGCATAGTTTCCTAAGAAGAGCTAGGTACTACCTTCAACAAGAAGGGGAAAAAGACACCTTTATACCGGAATATTTCCTATCATTTAAAAGAGTGCCATTTCACCCCTATCATTTCCCTTTTTTAACAGGCATTTTACCTTTAGAAAGGGAAGTAGAGGCTTATCGGCTAATTTTGGTAAATCAGGTGACAAGAATACAATTTCCCCATTCATTTCTCTTTCTGAATGTTTTTCAGGCCAATTACTTTTTCCTGTCACTTCCCTAGATACTGTTATCTTTATGTCTCCCAAATGGCGCTGTTCATTCAAATCTCTTCAATGATTTTAATTGGATATTTAAAGCAACTGCTGCTACCAATTAATATAGTCCCTAAGCTCTGGGGAAATAACAAGGAAGAAAGTGAAACAACTATTTCTCTTCAAAGATGATGGATAAAAGTGAAATCAGTAAAAGGGAAGACTATGATTAAAACCGCCTTTTGTCTGTGCCCACCCATGCTGTCATTTCAGAAGGTTACCCTTCCAAAACCTTACTCTTCAGTTAAAACCATAATATTGTGCTAAATGAATATAGATACTTACTACGGAAGTTCCTGTTGTAGATAAAGTTGGAGGGAATGAGGTTGCCCAGGACATGAGTAGGGCTCCTGTATGTGAATTTTGGCCTCTGTTACCTATATATGAAAAATAGGTTTGAGATGGTTATTAAAAAGCAAATAAAACCTGCAGGTGGTCCCTCTGAATAGCGAGGCCTAGTTCCTGATTCTGGGCCAGCAGCAGACACAGAACAGCAGACATGCTGCCAAAGAGGTGGCATGCCAAATGGCAGAGTGTTAGACACTTGTTTGGGCTGTGAGGAATGGGAGAGAGACATCAGAAGAACGTATCTCTCCATCTCTGTCTCCCTCTCCTCTCCCAAGTCTTCTTCCCTTCCCCCTGCTGTGCTTTCATCATCCAGACTGAGTTACTTTTTTGTTGTTGGACTTGACTGATATGATTGGCTTACTCTCCGTTACATTTGCTGCTGGGCTCCAGAGCTGTATGAAAGAGCTAAATTATAATGAGAGCTCTCATGGCTGGAGGGCAAGGATAGTTGAGCCAGTTCCACACCAAGAGGGAGAGGGAAACCTACCACCAATTTCCACTGCCAGGAGGAAGGAGGGCTGACCACCCACCCCCTCAAACTGTGTGGCTCTCAACGCCTCGTCCCTTCTTTTCTCTCTTCAGGAATCTGTTTCCTGAACTTAGTCTGCACCCACTGTCAAGACCATACCAGTTAGAGATCATGGGTCTCTAACTGTTTTGCTTAGGCACCGTCTCCCCCACTAAGATGTAAGCTTCTGAAAGGCCTCAGCCAAGTTTCTCTGGGTACCAACCTGCACTAGACAACCACATGCTTATTTGACTATAGTAATTAAAGAAACATTTTCACCCACTTCTTGATCCTCTTGGTCTGCAGCTATAATGTCTGCCACTTCTTAAATTTCTTTAATCCCCTACTTCCCTGTCAGAGATGGAATCTAGAGCTGGCCTTAGGGGAACCCAACTTCTGCCCCTTGGTAGATATGGCCAGAAATAAAGTTTATCAGATGGAAAAGGCCTCTGAAGTATTTGCATGTGAATAAGGATGTCTCAGTAAGTTTGAGCTTGCTATATGAGTTGAAAGTGTAGATTCCTTATACAATTTCAGAAGTAGGAAGTCAGAAAAGGTGACAAAATTTGAGTCAGAAGTGGGAGGGAAATATTATAAGTTAAAACTGTTCACATATCTAATTTTCTAGGACAATTTAAAAAATGCATTCTTCCTCCATTGCTTTGTTAAGTTTGTTGTCCTATACTACTTACTATATTTTAGGATTTTTTTCCAGAGAGATCTATTCTGATTCATTGACTATTATTTTCAACCAGTACCAGGCTGTTCTGATTGCTGTAAATTTATAATGCATTTAAATATATGGTAAAGCAAGTGTCCACTCATTGATTTTTTTCCAAGAAAAAGTGTTTAATATTCTCATTGCTTTGTTTTACCTTTAGAATTATTTTCTCAAATTGAAAAAGAAACTTGTAGAATTAATTAAGAATTTTTTTCTTACTAGTTATTGTGATATATAGGGCAATCAATTTAATATCAAAAATTTCTAAATTAATTTGATGATTTTATGTTGGTTTACTGTTATTTTAAATCATGATTTTCCTTCTTCCTAATAATTATAAATCTTATTTCCATATTTTTATCTTAATGTGTTAACCAGAGCAGTGTTAAATACCATTAGTATTATTGAAGATCCTTGATTTATGTTTTTGCTATGAAAAAAATCTGTATTATTTCACAGTAAAATATGATATAAACCAACAGCATAAGAAAGATATTCTATCTCATTTTGAGAAAGTCACCATTTCTTCATGTTGTCTTTTTTCCATGAATTGATATTAAATGTTAATGGATGCCTTTTAAACATACCTATTGAGAGTGTCATGTTTCTCTTCACTGTACCTATAAATATGAAAAAATATACATATTAATATTAATAGACAAATGGTCTATAGTTTGGTGTGTGTTTATGTGTGTAAATGTGATGTGTGTGTCTGTAATCAACGTTATACTAGCTTGACAATTTTAAACAAATCACAAATAAAACAGCTAGGTCCTAAAGTCTTTTTTTTGTTTTAAATATTTATTGACTGTACTTTCAATTTCTTTTATGTATTTTAGTTTATACTCATTTCTTTTAAATTGAGTTAATCTTGATAACTTTTATCATCTAAGAAAAACTGACCTGTTTCTTTTAGATTTAAAAGTTTACTCACATGGACAGGTACACTTTTATGGCTTTTAAGAACTTCTCTGTATCTGCTATATCCTATCTGGCAGAGGAAGACAATGGGGATGCTTGCCTATCTTTGAGAGGAGTGGAAAAAACAAAAAAGAAATAAAATGTCTCCCCTGAGATGCCAAAAGACATATCCACCCTCAGGCAGATTTGGTGCCAGAATTCATTCTGCTAGTATGTCCTAAAAATCCACTTAAAGTTAGTCATATGCAGTATTGCCCCCAAGGTATCTAGCAGAAAGGAAAGTTAATCTCCCAAGAAATAATCTTTAAATTCAGGCCTCAAAGAGCTTCTGAGATAAGGTTCCTAGGAATTTTAAGCTCACCGTAGGAATATTGGCTCACAATAGAAAAAAAAAACACACAAGGAAACCATCATGAGCAATGATGATTAATTGTATCTATTAATGTGAAAAACTACTTATGAATGTATATCTATTAATATTAATAGAAGAATGGTCTATAGTTTCATGTGTGATTAGATGTCCACAAAAAGCAGAATCAAACTCATAAGGACTGCAGATTTTGGAATAACTAAACATATAGTATAGTACACTGAAAGAAATAAAAGAGGGTACTTGACAGTGTACTTAGGGAGAAAGAAGCTATCAAAATTGATCATGCAGATTTGAAATTCAAATGGCATATTAAACATTAGAATAAACACATATGTAGGGAGAATGATGGTGAACTGTAAGATAAATCAGAAGAAATTAAATGGAATCCAGCATAGAGAGACAGAGCTGGAAAATATTAAAAAGAGATCAAGACATGTGAATATAGAATGAAAATGTCTACCGTATCTAAGCAGAGGGCCACCATAGCTCCTAGACAGAGCAGAGAAAACTAATGGTTAACATCTTCCAGAATTAATGACAAAAATGGGTCTTCACATTCAGAAAACCCAGTGAAGTCAAAGAAAGTAAACAAAAAGAAATTCAAAACCTCAAACTATACAAGTAAAACTGCCAAACACCCAAGACAAAGAGAAAACACTAGAAGCATCCATATATAAAAGAAGAATTACCTGCAGAGGACCTGCAATCAAACTAAAAGTTGACTTCTTAACAGCATTGATAAATGCTAACCTACACTGGAATAATATCTTTAGAATGCTGACAGCAAATATTTTCAATCTATTATTATATACCAAGGACAGCTATCTTTCACAAATGAGGGTAAAATAATGACATTTTTAGAAAAACAAAAACTGAGAAGAACTTTCCTTCAACAGAACCTCGTTAAGGAACTTCAAAAGAAGATACTTTAGAAAAAGGAAAATGACCCTGGAAAGAAAATGGGAGATCCACAATGGAAGCTGTAGAGAAACAGTAATAAGCATTAGCTGTATTAAACAAAATTTAAGAATAAATCCTGGACAACAAAAACTCACACCATCACAGTTAAGATATTCTCAGTTTCTTAAATTATTCAAGAGAAAGATAAATATACTAACTTTTGAATTTAATATGGATGCTTAAATCTACAATCCCTAAAAACAAATCTGTAATCCCTAAAATAGAAATAAACCATAAAACTTCCAAACTAGTAAAGGGGAAGAGTGGAATAAGGGAGAAAGTGGTTTAATTAAAAAAAGTGATTTTTATTTTAATTTTCAAAAGAAACAGAGAAATGTTGAAAAAGTGAAACAAGTAGCAAGCAGAAAATAAATTTTAAGATAAAAGGCATTTCTAGATGTAATAATGTTCGCCATACATTGTTAAGAAGTATTAGGAAATAGCAAGAAACTAGTAACAGAGCTTCAATAGAAAGCAAAACTGTCAGAACTAAAGGGAGAAATTGGCAAATTTACCATCATAAGGAGAGATTTTTTAACATAGTACTTCTCTCAGTAACTGATCAAGCAGACAAAAAAATCCATAAGAATTTAGTTGATTAGAACCACACAATTAATAAGATTGTTCTAATGGACTTATTAAAATGTTAATTCAACACCTAGAAAACTCTATTTAAGCACACATGTAATACTTACAAAAATCGACTGTCATGAAGCCATTCAACAAATCTTAAATTATTATGCAGACGACATTCTCTGACTCAGCACAATTGAGTTAGGATTTGTTTTCAAAATGTATTTTATTATAAGTAGTATATAGCTTGATGTTATTTTCTTGACCCAATATGACAATCTTTGTCTTTAAGCAAGTGTAACCTGTTAATACCTACTATGACTGGATATGACCGTGGATCCAAGACAGTGAAAATTTACTTGTAGGCCTTTCAGGCAGAACCTTCTAAATCTCAATGTTCTAGTAACAGTACTTGATATGCTGCTGCTATTATTGTTATTAGCTTTCAGTATTTTGACCCCCACTCAAAACTGTGCACTAAAAACTGCTGTGCCCAGTTCACACCCTTTAGGATGGTTATTAAAAAAAAATAAAACACCAAGTGTTGGCAAGGATGTGGAGAAATTAGAACCTTTGTGCATTGCTGGTGGAAGTGAAAAAATGATGCAGCCACTGTGGGAAATATGATGATTCCTCAAAATTTTAAACATAAAAGTACCATATGATCCAGCAATTTCACTTCTGGGTATATACACAAAAGAAATGAAAGCAGGGACCTGAGTAGATACTTGTACACCCATGTTCATAGCAGCATTACTCACAATAGCCAGAAGGTGGGAGCAGTCCAAATTGCTTCCATCAACAGATGAATGCATCAACAAAATGTGGTATACAATGGAATATTATGTGGTCTTAAAAAGGATGACTGGATACAGAAGTTGTGGTATATTTATACAACAGAATACTACTCAGCTAGAAAAAAATAATAAAATAATGCCATTTGCAGCAACATCGATAGACCTGGAGATTGTCATTCTAAGTGAAGTAAGCCAGAAAGAGAAAGGAAAAATACCATATGATGTCACTTATATGTGGAATCTAAACAAAGACAAATGAACTTATTTACAAAACAGAAACAGACTCACAGACATAGAGAACAAACTTATGGTTACCAGGGGGAAGAGGGTGAGAAGGGATAAATTGGAAGTGCTAGATTTGCAGATACTAACTACTGTATATAAAATAAACAGCAAGTTTCTACTGTATAGAACAGGGAACTATAGTCAATATCTTGTAGTAACCTATAATGAAAAAGAATATGAAAATGAATATATGTATGACTGAACTATTATGCTTTACACCAGAAATTGACACATTGTAAACTGGCTATACTTCAATTTAAAAAAAAAGGAAGTATATTCTGACACCTGCTACAACGTGGATGAACCGTGAAGACATCATGCTAAGTGAAATAAGTCTGTCGCAAAAGGGCAAACATTGTATGATTCCACTTATATGAGGTACCTAGAGTTATCAGATTCATAGCAACAGAGATAGAGTGGTGGTTGACGGGGCGGAGAAGTGGGGAGTGAGAGGTTAATGCTTACAGAGTTTCAATTTGGGAAGATAAAAAAGTTCTAGTGATGGATAGCGGTGATGGCTCCAGAACAATGTGAATGTACTTAATGCTGGGGAGCTATACACTTAAAATAGGTTAAAAAGATAAATTTCATGTTGTATATATGTTTTTATGTGTGTGTATATATATATATATATAATATATATATATATATATATATATATATATTACCATAAAAAAAAAACCTCCTGTGCCTATACCCAGGAATAGTCTGTCTCTGTTCCTGGGGTGTTAATATAATAATCAATCTTAATACTTTGAGAAAAGTCAACTCTGTTATCCCTTTCTAAAGGTGATCTTACCACAGCACAGAGGTCAAAAGAAAAATATTATCTAGGAATGCCTTACATTTGTGTGACACTTTATATTTGAAGAAAGGCTTTTATGTATCCAAACCTATTGAATCCTTGTGACAGCCTTATAAAGTGTGTTACTCCCTTTTAATTGATGGAAGAAAGTGAAGCCTAAGAGATTAAGTTGTCCAAGATCACGGGGCTATTAAGATTGCAAAGGTTCAAATACTTATTTTCTGACTGAAACCATTGATCACCCAGCATGCAGAAATAGTTGTCAACTTACTATGAACTTTACACTTAAAATGCCAAAAGCAAAGTGCTATGCTTGTTAAACTGAGGAAAGAAAAGAAAAAGAAAGATAGCATCATTACTTTCTCAGTGACCAAGGAATAATGATTATACTGAATTTATGCTCTGAAACCTATTAACCTATTTGTGGCTTCTTATAATGCTCTCTTTCCAAACCTTGGTCACATTTAAACTCTGGTTGGCTGTTTGTATTTTTGCACTTTAGCTTCTAAAAATACCCTTTAATTTGGGCGTTGAGGGAGCTTTCCCTTAAAACTCGTCGTCTTAGGTGGCAGCTCTTCAAATTTTAATCAAATTCTCAACCATTTTTGTCTGATTCTAATAAAAACAAGTAGCCAGGTTGTTCTCTCATTGTTATGCAAGAACTGTTTCATTTGGGGTCTTAAATTTCCTTTTTTATTGCTCTCCTTGGAGTGGATAGCTAATGTAAATGGGAGAAGTCTGGCAACGCACCATCACTGCCCTTAGTGATGTTATGAGCTGCCCCCCCTAGAACAAACGGCTGGGTCAGTGCAACCTCACGCACAAGCTCTAGTTCCTCTCCCTTTGCGACCTGCCTTAAATAAGTCAACTCAGAGTCCCAGCTCTCCTGCTTCACAACTCTGACTCAGTAGCCCTCCCTGTCCCCAGGAACACTTGGAACTCATGGAAGAGGGGTGACATTGACACCCCCTTTCTGTGAAAAAGCCTCCCTGCGAGTATTAACTAACAACAGAGATAACACTCCCTGAGGCAATATAATATGCAAGAGGTTTCTCATCTCGATGGTATTCAGAGAAAGAACTTGAGATTTTGCACTCCCTGGACCCTGGTCCTTCCCGCTGTGTGGGAACCTGTAAAGTCAACACCAACAGGTTAAACATTGAACATTCAGAGAGATGGTCCCCCTCTTCCGTCTTTCAAGTTGCTCCAGCTACCGTGAGGTGAAAACTGGACAATCTCCTTACCATTGCATTTACGGCACAGATTCTGAAGTCAGATCTCCCACCTCGAGTATATATATATATATATAAATGTTTGGAAACACTTTATAGCACCCACAGCATTTTGGGACTCTCTTCTCTATTTTACTATGAAATTCACAAGGCAGAGTTCTCTGAGTGGAATGCAATGGAAAAGTGAAGTAATTTTACCCCCAAAATCTTATACCTATCATTCAGGCAACACCAGGAGAACTTCTCCCTTGGCTAGATCTGATTTATTGCTTTTATTCCAATAGCTCACATTTAAGTACCTCCTCTGTGTCAAAACTGTGCTAAGCACTTCACATGCATTATGTTATTTAATCCACACCACAGAGCAGTGTGGTGGGTACTAACTCATTCTCATCCTTCACACACACACACACACACTCACACACACACAGAGTGGATGCTCAGCAAATGAGTAGCTTGTTCTGTGTAAGACTGTATAAACCCATCTCAAAGAGATTGTCTTTTACAACAATCCCTATGGGAGTTTTATGATCCCGAATTAAGGAATTTTCAGAATCAGGCTTTTCAACCCCTGTCAGTACCTTATACATTTTACTATTTTCTTCTTTCAGCAGCAGGGAGCACCAACTTTCATATTGTTATTTCATGCATTTCAGATCTATTATTGTTTTCCCCTCAACTTTCTCTTCTGCATGATTTAAACAAATAATAATAATAACAGCAAATCCAGTTAACATTCCTCCGAAGTTATATTCTCTAATGCCTCAGTCACTTTGCTTTCAACGTCAAACTTTATTCCATTTCCTATATTCTGAAAGATATGAAGCAGACACTCATTATTTGCCATTGTGGAAACATAGCAAAAAGTAATTCACTGGCAAGCAAAAATGGACAGTAGGTCTATGTTATTAGTGAAGCAGTCTTATTTTTAATGCTGCTTAAAAGATAAAGGACATTATGAGGTCAAGCTTGTTTTTAGAAAGAAGCTTTTTTTAAGTAGTAAAGATATTTTATTCTGGCATTTATATAATTTCAGCAAGAGATTTGACAACCCATTTAACATAAAACTAACAAGCTAAGTATTTACTGAACATCTACTTTGTTCTCAGAATTTAAAGCAAATATAGGCTATGTATAATAAATGGTTCCTGCCCTGATAAGCTTATGATTTAGTGGATGAGAGAAGATAAACATATCAATAAATCTAATTTCTTAACCAAGGCCATACTTAGTAGGTTCTCTTACCTTCCTTCCGGTTCTTTAACAAGACCTGAAAATTCATTCTTTAAAATGCATCTTGAATCTGCCCTCCTCTTCAGAGAGGCCTGATTTTGAATTTCAGAAATACCCTAAATTTATACTTCGAAGATTAGAATTTGTTTCTCTTCATTTATTGTCTGGTAGCTGCGATCAGTTCTTAAATCTGGATCGAAATGCTGAGAGATACTTCCTTGCTGCCCACTTTAAGACGTATCTTTATGTTCCTCTTCCATTAGAGTCATCAGAAATCGGGCCTTCCCTTGTGGTTCACACCACTGTCCCATTTGGAGTTGCACACTTGGAACAGAGCATTGAGGATGTGCAGAAGTTAATCTTCCAGCAGCTGGAGAACATTTTGCCTGGTTTGCCTCAGCCAGTTGCTACTAAATGCCAGAAATGGAGACATTCACAGGTAATCAGGGAAGCCAGGGGTATGAGTGCTGTTTCTTAACCAGGCCTGACTTCACTTTTTCTCATCCTTTGCCACTTTCTAGGAAAAGAAATGGACAAGTGATTTGGGAAGCAAATATGTATTTGCCTAATATAGAAGTTTACAATTACCCTGATTTTATTATCCTGTTAGTTCTCAATGAGAGATGCATACAATTTCCCCAATGTTATGTTCAAATTCTAGCATCTCAAGACATACACCCTGAAAATCTGGGGTTTCCTATGCAGGCAAGGCAGGTTATATATCAGAATGCAGCTGTTTCTCTGGGGATTTTCTAAATCAGTACTGTGGTTATATAGAAACCACTGTAACCTCCCAAATTTTTGCAATATGCCAAATTAACCTCATAAGTGTATTTTGCTACCACAATTTTCATTTTTATTAAGTTCCCACTTTGGTTTTGATGGCTGCCAGCAGAGCTCTTTGGGGGAGAAGGATAATACCTGCATAGGTTGGCTGGTTGAGCTGTTTTTCAGAGTTAGATAAACCTGCTGATCGCTCTGCTAATTCAAACCTACAAGCTCTTTATACTAAAAGTCAATGCTGACTTTTCTGAAAATATCTGCATATTCCAACAGAAGTTTGTGAATATTCATAGAAAAAGTCTTTTTTCTGTAAACTCAGTTGTGAGGTCGTTTGGGGGCAATGGAGCAAAAAGCAGAAAGAGAAAAGACGCAGTGATTTGTCTGTTTTTAACTAAGATTTCTGAGTGTATCGATTAACTGACTTATCAGCACTATTGGTTACCCAAGCTGTAAAGCTTTTAGAAAAAGTGGTTGTGAGAAATTGGAGAAGATTTTGTATATTTTAAAGGGCTTTCCAAAAATCAGAGGAAATGGTAAACTTCCTAAAAATATTGCAGCAGGTCTGTGTGTTTACCTATATCTTCTCAAGTTAAATTATACAGTGACTCTTTCAGGAAAATATTTACTTAAACACATCATGGTCACTTTAAAAGACTTTACTTTTTCCCTTAAAAGAATTTTAAAAATCTCAATAGCTAATGTCCTTAAGTGATATTTAACTCAATTTTAGGTTGGCCTCAAAAAGAAAACAAGGAAATAATCTTGTTGATATAATTGAAGCTACATGTGTTATATTTGCAATGTATAAATATTCTTTGAAAAGAAACGATAGCTTGTGAATTTCTTCTTGTGACTTCTTCAAAATAATTTATTAATAAAATGAAAAGATGGGTTAAAATCTACTTATTTCTTAAAATATACTTCATTAATAGAAATAGATTTGACCTATCCTCAAAATGACCTAGTTAAAGTTGTGCAATATCACAAAATTTAATTTAAAAAAATCTTTGGACACAAAGTACATCCAAACCCTAACAATGATTTTTATTACAATTTGGATGGTCTCCCTTGGAATGAGCCCAGTACATTTAGAGCTCTGCAGTCATGAAATCTACATGGGCTGCAAAGCCTGAAAGGGAATAAGATGTCATTCAAATGTAAAGGTTTGCATGTTCCGCTATTCATAGTACCTTGAGCATCATTCTGCAGAATATAACACTGTCATTATGGCAGAGATCTTACCTACATTGTTCAATAGAGAGAGAGAGTGAGAGAGAGATCTCCCACATCACCTTAAAAGAAGAGATAATTAGTGACTGGTCATGAGACTTAATAACATTTAGCTAGTTAGGTTTCAGTTATTTATTCCCCAAGATAACATTTCTCCATGATGAAGTTTTTAAAAGGTTCATCCTAGCTCTTGAAATTTGATGTAAATGTATGTAACCCTTTTTCCTTTCCATCCCAGGACACAAGATCTACCTTTGATGAATTCATAGATGT
Source organism: Vicugna pacos (assembly GCF_048564905.1). Lineage (NCBI taxonomy): Eukaryota > Metazoa > Chordata > Mammalia > Artiodactyla > Camelidae > Vicugna > Vicugna pacos. Next base: position 67,473,517 of record NC_132997.1, on the reverse strand, counting down.
TTGTGCATAAATATGGTCCAATATCGGCTTACATGGAAGAGAAGGATGGTATAGAAATGGGGACAAAAAAAAAAAAAAAAAAGAACAACTAACTGATTTCAAAGTTTCCCTCATTTCTGATTTCCCTGCAGGAGAATCCCTCCTTTTATTTCTTCCAGCCTGGCTCCCACCTTTTTTTTTTTTCCTCCCTCTGTCCTGCTTCACTCAAACCTTTCCTGTTTTTCACACTCCACCCACTTCCTTCTCTTCTTTCTCTCTGACAAACAAATGATCGAGCCCTTCAAACCCTCATATTGTAAAATCCTAGGTAGACTCCAGAACTGGAGTCCCCGCCCTAGGCAGCAGTGAGTGGTGTGGATTCCCACTTCAGGCCTCTCGGGCTGTGCTCTCCATCCCCGCGCCCTTTTCTCTTCTTTTGTGATCCTTACCCTGCACTGTGCCACTCAGGGACTGTGCAGGGTGGGGGAGAAGAAAAGAAAGGAAGGGAGACCCCAGTGATGAGCACCCATGGTGCGGCGGGCCTGGGGCTGGGCGATTCAAAGATGTGATCTCATTAAAGAACAACAGTAGCCTTAGGACGTTGCTAGTTTTAACCCACAGTAGCAATGAGAAAAACTAAGCCTCAAAAACATGAAATAAATTCCCGAAGGTCCCATGGCTAATAATGACAAAACCAGTCTGCCTGCCTCTCCAGTGCTTCCCTCCTCTTCCCTGACCCTCTGTTTTCCTTGGCTGCTGTAACAGATTACTACAAGTTTGGTAGCTAAAAACAACGCAAATTTATTATCATACGGTTCTGGAGGTCAGAGGTTCAAGATGGGTCTCAGTGGGCTGAAATCAGAGTCTCAGCGGGGCTGCGTTTCTCTTTGTAGGTGCTAAGAGAGAATCCATTTTCTTGCCATTTACATCTTCTAGAAGCTGCCCACAATCCTTGGCTTGAGGCTTCTTCCTCCATCTTCAGAGCCAACCACAGCTGGTCAAGTCCTTCTTGTATTACATCACTCTGACCTCTTTTTCTGCCTCACTCTCCCTTAAAGGACCCTTGTGATTACACGAAGCTCACCTGGGTAATCCAGACACTCTTCTCATCACAGGGTCAAGTGTCTAGCAACATTATTTCCAGCTGCACCCTTTCCTATTTCTTGGCATATAACATAACATTTGTAGGTTCTGGGGATTAGCATGTAGGGGAACCTTATTTCTGCCTATCACACCTTTCTTTCCTCAGAATCCCTTGGTAGATTCCGTTATGAGGCAGTATCTCCCGCTCCTCTCATAAAACCTCTACGGAGAGCACCAGCCGTTTAAGGCTTAAGCCACTTAAGAAGTAGCTGCTCTCTGAAAGAAGTAAGGGACAATTTTGTGGCAGGGACACAAAATAGTCCCTTAGCTCTTGTTTCCTTTTTCCCTGATGTTGCTGTCCCATGCTTTCTGCTGCCCCTAATGTCGTATAGCCACAATGACAGCAGGGAGGTGAAGGATGTTTGTTCATATATTCATTTTGGTTACTCATTTATTCAATAAGCATTTAACAAATGCCTTTGACATGTCTAATACTCTGCTTCTGGAACCCTAGAGACTAATACTTGCTGAAGGCCTTCACCTAAGACACTAAATGAATTTTTTGTCTTGAGTAAGATAATGCTGCATTTTTGTGGATGCTGCCCTCAAGGAGAGAGGCAGATGAAGAAAGAAGGCGTGTTTGAAAGACTTTGGAGCTGCCCTGTGCCTCCCATTTGGGCTTTGGATGAAACACTTGAGTAGGTGGTTCAAACAAACACAGCATAGCAATGGCAGATGTTTTGATTCTAAGTTCCTCCCTTTTGCAGCTCTTTGCCTTCCATTATTTAAATGTTTATCCAGTTAATATAATTTGATGCCTAGGCTGTGATGCATTGAATTAAGATTTCTGTAACACGTATGATATATTAATCCTTTCAGCAGAAGAGTAATAACTGAAAACACCTTTCCATGTACCTGGACAGAGGACACTCGATCAGTTTGATAACTCTCCCCGATACTATTTGCTGTGCTTTCCTTTGTTTCAGGGTCTGCCACGATGCCTTTCTCAAACTATAGTAAATGTCTGATTTGCTTGCGAGATTAACTCTCATTTTCCCCCATCTTTCTGTAGCTCCTGAAAATGTCAGTGGCCCTTTTCCTCATTTAGCACACTCATGGATTACCTTATTTTTTTTTTAAAAAATCACTGAATGTATTTTGAATACCAAAGAGTTCAAGAGAGGAATTTAGGGGGAGGGGAAAAAGAAGAGGGAGATAGTAAATGAATATGTTGGTGTCTTTGGCAAAATAAATGGATTTGGACGAGCCTATAAAGCTTTAGCAGTAAAATCAGAAATTAATTATCTTCTGTAGTTACACTTCTTCACTTAGTCTTTTGCCCTGAGAGTGTACTTTCTCTCTCCTCAGTGGTGGTCCTTTCATATTTTTAAAGAGAAGGATCATGAGCTCTTTAAGATCTGATAGAAGCTATGAATGTGAAGATTCTCATCCTTTCAAAATATACATGTACATCTGAACTATGTGTGATTTACTGTACAGAATAAGTTCCTTAAATATATATATACATATACACATAAACACAAAAGTGTATATAATTATGAAGCTTTGTAAGCAACTTAAAAGTCCTCCCATGAATCCTGCATTAAGAACACCTGCTGTAAACGGTACACTATTGTAGCCCAAGTAAATCAAGAACTCCTCATGGCCCAGTCTTGTGTTGTAGTCGAAGACACAAAATTCAGCAACCGGGAGGACTGTAAAGCAATTCTCATCTTTCTAAACTTTAAAGAATATCCAGAATTCACCATCCTCAGCGGTACTTTCTGAAGTCTCTCTGCTCATTCCCTATGTTTCCTACTTCTGGAATCTCCCTCAAATCTTTGTGCATCCTTGACTCTAGTTTTCCTAATAACCAGCCATGTGGACTTATCTCTTTTTCTACCTTTCCTCTTCTCCCGGAAGCCTCCCATTCACATTCCTCACTTTTGACTCTATCTTTTTTTTTTTCCCTCTTGACAAGTAAATCTTAGACCTTTTCAATGCCAGTTCCCTATTTTGGCTTCCTCAGATCTTCCCCAATTGATTACCTCAGTTGGCATCATACTGCCCAGGAGTTAGAGGGAATGAAAGAGAAAAGAGGAAAATGCAACAGCTTAGAGGTTTGTGTTTGGTGGGGAGGAGGATGTGTTTGCAGAAGAGCCTGGGGTCACCCATATACTTACATTATTCCCTCATGAGATTAATTTCTGGTGGGTAAGCTGTGTCTAATTTCAGCATTGGGAGGTCAGGTGGTAATTGATATTTTCATTTTCTCTTTCCCTGTCTTATGCATTTTCTATTATATCCTCCTCATTTTCTTCTCTTAGGTAGGTTGAAACTGAAAAGCAGTGACTGATTGATTGTATGAATGCATCAAAATTGTAAGTCCAAAGGATTGTCCCCTTCAAAGTAGTCCGTCACCTTAATAAGCCACACACTGATTTCAACAAGACTGAGCATCTCTTTCAGAGCCTGACACATATTCTTCAGCGTATAATCAGTTGAATCACGTCTTTGAAAGCTGAGCTTAAACTTGCTGTTTTAGAAATGACCAAAGTCATTTGGACTTAAATCTTCTTAATAAAATAGTTGGTCAGTCTTAACAATTTTCTTTAATGTTTTCATAGCTAAAGAAATATAGCTGTTTGTATTTATCTGTATTAATGTGTCTAGCAATCTGATTCTAAAAGCTGCTATCCCTAAAAGACATTGACCCCTAAAAGACATCACTGCAAATGGAAACATATGGCCTTTTAGGATAAATACCTTGAAAGACAGTAATCAATTGTATTTATCAGTTAAAGTAGATTAGGCATGTTGTTTTGTAGTTTATTTCTACATTAAAATCATACTCTTTTGATCATTCTGCCACTGAGACTTTTCTTCCATATTTGTGTCTTGTAATTCCTGGATTTTTGACAATGTGGTATGATCATGATCTTGCACTTTGGAGTCAGGCAGACTTCGGTTCAAACTTCAGCTCTCCCTGTGCTTTTGAGCAAGCTAGACTAACTCTAAGCCTCCGGGGCCCCGTCTGTAAGTAGTCCAGCTGAACCTACCTCAAAGGGTTGCGGTTAGAATGAAATGGAAGAACACCGTAGAAAACATCTACTGTAACACTAATACAAAGCAAGTTCTCAATTAATATTACTAAGTAGAGGTAGCAAAGGGAGGAGGAGATGAGGTGGGTGAAGGTGACTCCATGGTCATTTCCTAGTTAGTAGATCAGCTTTATGTGTGTCCCTTGCTCCCTTTTCTTGATTACCTCTGTGCCAACAAGCTGCCACATTTTTTCTTTTTTCTTACTCTCTTCTCTTTTCAGAGTTTCTGTCTTTTCTCTTTGCTTCACATATGCAGATAGTTCTAGACAAGGATGTTTCAGAAGGACTGACTCCATGCCAGGGGCTGTGACACTCAGTCGTACCAGAGGGACTGTTAACATCAGAACAGGATGAGATGAAAGTGGTGGGTCCCTGTGGACACAAGAAACTCTTCTCAGTTGGGTTTTTCTAAGTTTATAGATTTTCCAGCTTCTTGCCATTCATTCCTAAATGAACTTACACATTTTCCAGTGTTTGGTAGTTTAACACATTTATGCCATGAGTCTACATTTCCTGGCATGAAATTGAGGCCTCCAGAGCACTCTTGTCTATGTGCCATAAGTTTACGGTATCCTATGGAGACCCAAAACAGGCACTTTGGAATCAGTGGACCATGGCATGACCCACTCTACCAAGAGCAGGAAATCTAACAGGTGTCAGTCCTAAGCATTCCATTGAGTAATCTCTCACCTCTTTCTCACTGGCACATAACTAACCACTTGCTTCACTTTATTATGAGGTAGCTACATATGTGTGAGATCATCAGCTGAGAAATTCTGATCATTGAATTAGTGATGTTCAGTCACAGTTTAATTGAAGTTTATATGAGCAGGTATTTCCCCTTTTCATAAAATTCCATATTATATGAGCTATTAAACATTTTAACACATATGAGTCTAATTAAGTCATTTTTTTCTCAAGTGCTCATGGCAGGAACTTACCCTGCCGTGTGGTCAGCATCACATTTTTTCAAAAGAACTAATTACTTTGAACAGCAGTACTTTATAGAAAACTTTAAAAAGGAGTCTGTCATTTTTTCCTGGGCAAACGCTGTATATATTCATCTGAACCCAGTATTACTTAAAACTGGATGATGGATGTTATTATAGGGGTGTGGGCAACCTAAGAGAAACAGGCCCTATTCCAGCACTACCCCATAAAGGGAAGTCCACTTGGTCTACTTAGAGTAGACATTAGTATTCAGCTCTAAAACTAACAAGCTGAACTAAAAAGTTCACTTGACAAAAGCTATTTATACCCACATTAGAAATTAATAACATATATTCTTTTCATTTAGCATACATTTATTGAGCTCCTACTATGTGCCAGCTATTAGACTGGATTTAAAGACGCAAAGACAGCTCCCTTCCTTTAAGGACCTTCCCATATAATCAGCAAGGCCGACCAATAAACAGATAATCATGATATGTTACAATTTGTTCTAAGAAAGGTATACACAGTATACTGTGTGAACCCAGAGCAGATTTGAAGAGAAAGTGGTAATAAATAGCTCCCTAAAAGAACATGCCACTTGAGCTAAATCCTACAAGATAAAGTCAGAGAGGTAAAGGGAATGATGTTGGACTAGTGTTCCAACAATATATACACTTTCACAGAGGCAGGAGAGTGCAAGGTGCATTCTTCCTTTTCACCTTAATCTTGCCATCATCTGTCATAGCATTTATATAGACCATGACAGTCTTCATCAGCATTTTATTAGACAGTTTACATGCATAACCATTATCTCTCTCTCTCAAAAATGCCATTTATTAATCCCCTGCTCTGTATAACTCACTGGGCTCTGTATGTAACTCACTTCATCTCCACCCTGTGGAGTTCGTACTCCTTCCCCATTACGTAGGTCAGAAAGTTGGGAAGTTGAGAGCTCAGTGCCTTGTGTGAGGTTCCTCCACTAGGAAGTGGCAAAAATGGAATTCAAGCACAGGTCTATTTAAAAGCTGGTGCTTTTAAACACTCGTTCTGCTGTTGGTAATTGAGTTCTGGCTTTCCTCCAATTATGACACATTCTTATACTATCATTCTGTTGCTGCTGTCAGTGAGAAATAATAATAGTTAACATTTATATTCTGATTTTAGCAAGTGCTTTTATACTTGTTTGCATTTGATCCTCACAACAATTCTGACAGATCAGGAAGTAAATATTACTATTTTTGTTTAAGTGAGGAAACTGAGGTTCAAGTTGAATGTTTTGCCTAACGTGATGCGACTAGTGAGCAGCAAAATAGAAACTGGAACGTGTCACTTTAGACTTAAAAGTCCATGTTTCACAGTATACACAAAAAATTAACTTAAAATGTATCATAGACCTAAATATAAAACCTCAAACTATAAAATTTTTAGATGAAAACATAAGAGAAAATATTTATGATTTGTGGTTTGGCAAATATTTCTCAGATAGGATACAAAAAGCACAAACCATAAAAGAATAAATTGATAAATTGGACATGATCAAAGTTAAAAGCAATGTCCTTGAAAGATATTGTTAAGAAAATGAAAAGACAAGCCACAGACTTGGAGAAAATGTTTGCCAAAACATATATCCAATAAGAAACTGGTGTCTAGAATGTATAAAGAACTCTCACAAATCAGTAATAAGAAAACAAATGGCCCAATTATTTTAAAATGGACAAAAGATTTAAAACAGCACTTCACTAAAAAGGAGATGTGAAGTTAACCCAGAGGTGTAAGAGTTCTACAATGAAAACTGTAAAACATTGCTGAAAGAAATTAAAGGAGACTTAAGTAAATGAAAAGGCATCTCATGTTTGTAGTTCACAAGACTCAATATTTTTCAGATGCCATTATTACCCAAAGTGATCTACAGATTTATTATAGTCTTTATCAAAATCCAATGGCCCTTGGAGAAATGGAAAAGCTGATCCAAAAATTCATCTGAAGTTGCAAGGGACCCCCCCATAGCTAAAACAATCTTGAAAAAGGACAAATTTGGAGGACTCAAACTTTCTGATTTCCAAACTTACTACAAACCATAATCAAAACAGTGTGGCAGTGACATAAGAATAGACATAGAGATGAATGGAATAGAATCAAGAGTCCAGAAATAAACCCATACCTATGGTGAATCGATTTCTGACAAGGTTCCCAAAAACATTTGATGGGAAAAGTATTGTCTCTTCAACATATAGTGCTGGAACAACTGGGAATCTATGTACGAAAGAATAAAGTTGGACCCTTACTTCATGCCACAGGTGAAAATTTACCTAAAATCGATTGAAAACATAAATATGCAAGCTAAAATCATAAAAAAAGCTTGGAAGAAAACAGTGGTAAATCTTTATGACCTTGTATTTGGCAATGGTTTCTTAGATTTAATACCAAAAGCACAGGCTTCATCAAAATTCAGAACTTGTGTGCATCAAAGGATTGGCAAGAACATGAAAAGACAATGCATAGAATGGGAGAAAATATTTGTGAATCACTTACCTGATAAGGGCCTACTATCCAGAATATTTAAAGAACTCATAACTCAACAGCAAAAAGCCAAACAGTTCAATTTAAAACTCGGCAGAGGACTTGAATAGACATTTCTCCAAAGAAGAGGTACAAATGGTCAAAAAGCACAGGAAAAGATGCCCAACGTCATTAGTCATTAATCATTAGGGAAATGCAAATTAAAACCAAATGAGATACCACTTCATGCCCACTAGGATGGCTATAATTTCTTTAAAAAAGGAAAAATAAGTGCTGGTTAGGACTAGAGAAATTGGAATGCCGTACCTTGCTGGGGAGAATATAAAATGGTTTAGCCACTGTGGAAGACAGTTTGGCAGTTCCTTAACAAAATAAACATAGAATTACAAGATGACCAAGCTATTCCAATCCTAGGTATATACCCCCAAAGAATTGAAAACATATGTTCGAATAAAGCTGTGCACACAAATGTTCACAGCAGCATTATTCACAAGAGCCAATGGTAGAAACAACCCAAATGTCCGTCAGCTGATGAATGGATAAGTGTGGTTTATCCATAAGATGAAACATCACTCAGCCGTAAAAGGCAGTGAAGTCGGTACATGATAGTACGGATGAACCTTGAAAACATTATGATAAGTGAAAGAAGCCAGACACAAAGGCCTTATCTTGAACGATTCCATTTATGTAAAATATCCAGAATAGGCAAATTCATAGAGACAGCAGATAAATGTTTGCCAGTGGCTATTACTAATGCTAAATTTCATGTTACGTGTATTTTACCACACACAAAAGGAGAGATGTGGATGGCGAATAGGCACACCAAAGTATGCTGAATGGCAGTGGTCATTAGGGAAATCCAAATTAAAATCACAGTGAGATACTGAGACATACCTACTCGAATGGCTCAAATCAACTCTCTAAAGATGCCAAATGCTGGCAGAGATGTGAAGCACCCAGAATTCTCACGTATCACCATGGGAGTGCAGCGCAGCATAGCCGCTTAGGAAAACAGTTTAACAGTTTCTTACAAAGTTAAATACACACTTACCATATGACCCAGGAACTGCACTCTTATGAATTTACCCAAGAGAAATAGTCACACATCCACATCAAAACCTACATGCAAATGTTCATAGCAGCTTTATTAATTATAGCCCCAAACCGGAAGTACCCCAAATATCAATCACCTGGTACATGGGTAAACTGTAGCACATCTATAAATGCAAAACTACTCTGTAATAAAATGGAAAAAAAACCCACTAATATTTACAATAGCATGAGTGAATCTCAGAAGCATTATCTCAGCGAAAGAAGCCAGGCTGAAAGGCTACATATTGTCTTGTTCTATTATTCTATTTGTGTTTCTGGAACAGGCAAAACTGTAGGGACAGACCTTGGTTGCCAGGGGCTGTGATTGGGAAATGGGATTAACTACAAAGGAGCACAAGGGAAATTGTCGGGCTGATAGAAATGGTCTCTCTATTTTTTTTATAGTGGTAGTGTAGACACAACTGTGTACATTGTCAAAATTTATAGAACAGTACACATGAAAAGGGTGAATTTTACTGTGTGTAAATTATACCTCCATTAAGCTGACTTTAAAATCCATGTGTTCTTTAGCCTTCATTATTGTCTGAGGGGCAGAGCATTGACCCTTTTATTTCCACGGTACTAAAGGTAGAAAGAAGGTCGTTTCTAGACCTGAAGATCAAAATGGCTGCAGTCTTTTTGCCATAATTGTACAACTCAAATAAAAAGCTATTGGGTCTGCTCGACATGAATGAGAACCAGAAAGAATTAATGATCATGCTTCTGAGTTGTCAAGAAGCAGCAGACAGGAAAGAGGATGAGAGAAGGGGTGAAGAAGGGTTGAATTCGTGGGAAATTAAGCAGCTGTTAACTTAAACAGGGAAGTAGTGATTAGACTTAGTTCAGTAGCAAAGATGATTTTAAGCTTATCTCTAGACTCACAACCAAAAGCACGTTTGGCCCTCTGCATCCTAGGAGCCCAAGCAATTGGATCGTTAGAGAGATGGTGGTGCAACATTTATATTTAGATGAAAACAAAATGATTTAAGTCTGTTAAATCACCTTCTCACTAGGAACTGGTTTCTGTACTCTCACACTTTACACGGTGCTCAGCAACAGCTGGGAACACAACAAATATTAGAAAAGTTAATGAATGAATATACTAAAACTTGCTGAAGGACAGAACAATTTTCTATTAAATTAAAAACTCTAAAGGGAAATGTAATATGACTATTGTTTTGTCCATTATGACTGCCACAGCACTAGAGAGGACAGTATCTCATTCTTTATTGTGTGTTTGTTCTGAACAAGTCCTCATCAGAATAGACTGAGCCAGTGTTTTCAGGACTTAAAAGATAGAATAGATCTAAAAGGATTGAATGTAGACTTCAGCAATTGAATATACAATTTCAGCAAAGTATGTCCTTTGCAGTTCGAGCCCACTAAAGCTGCTACATGGATCATATAATTGATTTGTGGCACATTCTGCCTGCATCTACCCAATGGTTTATTAAAATAGAATAGACAAATACCAATAAAGAGAAAAGCTCCTCTGAGAATTGACCAAACCACATCGCTTTCTTCACACCTAGGATATTCCATCCAATAGTAATTTTACAGCAGCTCTCTGGGTACCAGAGACAGAGCTCTGTAGCCAGAAGCCCAAAATACAAGCAAATCTTTCCCTAAAGCACAACAGAGAAACGGGCTTATGAAATCACCATTAAATATAATAGAACACTGGAGAGATGAGTTGAATAGAGGGAAGATGAGATGATGCACATAACACATTAGAACCAATTAAAAATATACCATCTCTGCAGGAAAGCACCCATGTGTTGATAAAGCTTTTTATGAATATTAAGTACTGTAACATAAGATAATATAGGACTGACAGCCTCAAACATCAATGGCCAAAAAGGGAGACAATATATTTTAAGGAAATATACCTAAAATAGATTAAATATCATCAGCACCCTGAATTTGTCATTATTATCCTAGTTCTGAGAATCACTTATCTTCAATAATATGCAGTGTATGGTTAAGAAATAAATCTTATCAACACTTTTCTTAAGAATATAACTAATATATTCCATTTGTACATGATTTCTGGGTTGTGCCACAAGAATCTACACATAGAGAATTGAATCTTCTAAGAAAGAAATTTTAAAAGATATAGATGTAAATTGTCTGGATCACCCTGAAAAAATGTTTTTTTTTATCCCACTGTGATACCTCTAGCCTTCAAAAATGTATTTACTAGCTCTAAGGGAAAAAAGTATTTAAAGGATTACTTAGACTTCATGTCCATGCATGTTCACTGCAGCTCAGCTATATACTATGGAAATAGCATGGAGTGTGTCACACTGGTCTCCATCTTTTGAAATAAAGGCAAACATCTGTATACCCCGTTATACACACACATGGACATACTCACATACACACTCACCTAGTTATATTTTACACCCTTTTCAAGGTATTCTTTGCAATGACATTTTATGAGATGAGGGTGAATTATCTGGATAAGAAACCATCTTTGCTACCTATTTGAAATTCAGGCTGATTCAAATATTCCTAGTGCCTTTGCCTGAACTCTACAAAAGCTGAGCTGGAGGAAGAGAATTCAGCATTCTGGGAGTGATGACATCAGTGTCTGGGCAAGGATTATGGGGTCCAGAACTCAAGAACTAGGTTAGAGTGATGAGGTGTGATGACACAGAAGGAGGTTAATAACATGGTAACTCAGAAGGATAGAGAAAAATTGAGTGACTGAGAAACCAAGGAAAATTATTTTCATAGAGGAAAAAAAAACCCACCACATTTAAAGATTTGAACACTGAGAATTTAAAGCTTTCAAAAGTTTGAATGAGTTTTTTGTGTATACATCCTTTGAGCAAACATTTATTCAACACTAACCATGTACAATGGAGTAATAGATGCTGGAAATACAAAAATGTATAAAGCACAGCCCTCGTAGCTTGCTATTTCTGAGAACTCAAAAAACTTTGTAAACATCAAACATCTCTTACCAAGTTGCAATTTGGTGAGTTAAGTGTAGGGGAATCAATATTTTATTGCCTTTTCATCAAACCCCAAAGGGACTTTTAAAAAATAAGGGAAAGAGATAGAAATATTACATTTTTAATTTGGCCAATAGAAAACATTTTGTACTGTTAAAAAAAAAAAGGTCAACTTTCCTTTCTCAGATCTCCCTTTCCTATATCATAGAAATTTACTTAGGGGTCAATAGTATTTTTCACCATTGACACAACCCTGAAGTTTCATTTTTTCACAGTGCCTGGACTAGTTCCCCAACTATACACACATAAACAAACATTTCCATTGACATCAGTGTTAAGTTATGGTCTCTCTCTCACTTATTTACATTTCTCTGTTTTTATAAACAGGCATATGATAGATGCTTATAATCAATGCCAGGGGAATATGGTAAGAATGGGGAGATGTATACAGAGAATCAATCCAAACCACATGTACCCTCTAGGTACTTGCAATTTGAAGGTAGATATTTATTCCACATTTGTTTAAGTCTTTTTCCCCCAATCCTTATTTTTCTCTGCACCTTTTATGGTTACTACCTGAAAATTTAGCTTTAGGTAAACAAAGAACGTGTTACCCCAGATTCTAGGTCTATCTAGATTAATATTTGTATAGAAGGGAGGTTGTACAAGTTTTTGGAAAATAAGTTTTACACCAGATTTTATTCCATTTTTAAAAATTACTCATCTACTTACCAAGTCCAAACTAAGGTTGTCCAGTGTTACTTGAGATTACTGATAGTTTTTCAAAGCCGTCCTTTGCTGCTGCCCAACCCCCCTTTTATAGGAAACATTCCTCAGGCTGACAAGACTCTGCTCTGAGCCACATCAGGCACCTCGCCCCAGAGCAGTGGTTCCAAGTGTTTTTATTTCATGGACCAATAAAATCCCTCTAAATGTTTTGGGAACCAATGTAATATTGCTATCTTTTTATTCTGCAATTAAGAATTTGAAAAGCAAAATACAACTACAAGAATTTAATGAAAAGAATAACACCTCCCCAAAAATATAGTAAAGATACAACTTCGTAACAATTTATAAATAGAATACATTAATCTCTATGAGAAAGCTCATAATTCTCCTTATTTATTCTCTTCTTGCCAGCGATTGACTTTTGGGAACCACTACCTTCGAGCTTTGCATAGGGGGCTATAAAAGAATAAGTTAACCAAATATTCAATTTCTGCTGTTTATGTATCATGGCATGAGTTCAGGTTTACACTGGCAGCAGAGCAGAGGAAGTGAGGAAATGTATGAATCAGCTCCGTACCATCTCAGGCCTCCTAGCTATTCATATTGCCAGTGTGGTCAGTACCTCACACACACAATGGGCAGGGGAAACGCCAACACAGAAATATTGTTACTCAAGAGTTTGTCCCAAGTCAAGTTAGTGAACAACTAGGAGACAGAAAGATTTCTTTGAAATCCAGGGACAATTTAAGGAAGGAGTCACCCTCAGACATTGGAAGTGATTAAAAATCAATTAAAAAGATGTAGTGTGAGTATTAAAATCATGGGTGATGGTTTAGACATCTCTATCTGCTGCCAAGACCCAGGTATACCCAAGTTTTTTGTTTTGTTTTGTTTTGTTTTGGTGGGGAGGTAATTAGGTTTATTTATTTATCTTAATGGAGGTACTGGGGATTGACCAGGACCTGGTGCATGCTAAGCACTTGCTCTACCAATGAGCTATTCCCTCCCCAACAAGTTTTTGTTTGTTTGTTTGTTTTGTTTTTTTGTTTTGTTTTGTTTTTCTCAACAAGTTTACTTAAAGTGAGCCTAAGGAATGTAAAGGAACATAAGAAAACAATAAAATTACCTATAGCTTTTTATGACAGCAGAGGTTTTTTTTAATCTGAATTATTTCGAATGCAATTGAGAAATAGATCAGTAATATCACAGGGCAATCGTGTTGGTTTCATACATGCTTATGTTTTCAAGTGATAGGGGTACATTTTCTCACAAGCAAACAGAAAGCCTTAGCAAATATGAAAATCTTTAGGAAAAAAACTGAAAATCTCCAGAGATGTCCTCCTTTAGTGCAAATAGTGGCTACTGTAGTGGCCTAAGAACTGCTGGGTTTTGATGAGGAAGGCTATATCCTGGATATTTAAAATCTTGATCAAAATGGTCTCCTTTAGAAGCAACATCCACCCAGGACATACAGCTCAAAGGAGGAAGTGTAAGCTCAAGTTTACACTACAAAGATATCACTAGATTCAGAGGCTAGATTTTTTTTTTTTTTTGGTAGGTACTGGAGATTGAACCCAGGACCTCAATCATGCTAAGCACAGGCTCTACCACTGAGCTCTACCCACCCGCCTGGGGAGAATGTTATCTGTGCTAGTCATTTTATTGTTTTTGTTAGTGGTTGGTTCAAAGTTCTGTAGGTTTTGAGTTACCTGCATCAACTCTATTTTCCCACAAGCCCTAATACTTGTTAATGCACAGTTTTGTAGAACTACATTTGAAATATCTGTATTTTATTTTCACACAGCAGTCAAAGTCCTGATGTCACCCGTGGAAGGGCAAAGGTCTTGATGGAAGTTACTAGAAGGTCATTAGAAGGAATTGGAATTGAGCTTCCAGCATCATCTAGAGGAAATGGCTCCTGATGGGATCTTAATTCTTGGCATTGAACTATGTCTGCTTTGAACAAAGCCAATGCATCAGACTATCCTGGCTTAATGGGAAACGAGAATAAAAAACAGTAAAGAATATTTAATTCCTTTATTTCTAATTACGTGTTTGCTCTGCAACCTACTAATCCAGGATTGGTATATAGGATTCCTCTCGAGTGCCAACTCCAATTGACTGGTAGTGGCTGGCTGAAGCAATGAAGGAAGAAGGATGCTGAGGCCACTTCTGGCCTCAGTGGAAAAGGATGCCACAATTGATTAGTGATGTCTGTCAGGAGTGGCCGTACATGCGTCACCCCTGTAATCTACGATACAGTTGAGGAAATTTGCCTACTAAGATGAATGGTCTGGGAAGACAACCAGATTCGGTTCTGAAATCGGTACATTTACCTTTGTAAATGAACAAATCGATTCTGTGATTGCCAGTCTATCTCTGTCAGTTTCACCTAAGACTGTTCATTTGGGTGAATTGAGAAAACAGAGGGTTTAAACCAGCAGCACTGAAGACCTTGGAAATCCTGACACTGAGCTGCTGCTTACCTGAAAAGGCCCTGCTTCGAGGACCCTGCCACTCGGTATCTTTGCACTTGTTAAGCATTCACTAACTAGTAGGTTTTCACCACCCTTCTCCCCTTACCCTATTTAATATTTGCTGTATTTCATCAATTGTAAGATGCCATCAAGTTGGTATACACCAGGAGACAGGATATGGTTTTCACATATGTGCACTTGGTTATTTTCAGTGGTCTAACAGTGGGACTACCCCTGTAACCCCTTGATATTTAAATTACTAAATTATTAAAGGGCCGTTTGAGAAAAGAATATGAGCCTTGATTGCTGCCTGAAAATCTGTCTTTCCCACTGAAGAGAAAGTGCACAATCAGACCTTGAAGAACGGGTGTCAGTGTCTGAGAGGAACACCCCAGAAAGGGCAGTTCAGTGGAGCGCTCTGGTAAGAAACGCTGCGCCGCCCGCTCTCAGGGCAGCACGGAGGCCAGGCTGTGCGGGGCAGCGTGCGGGCACGGACAGCTCTGAGTGAAAGCGTTTCTCACAGAAGTCAGACTCTGCGTGTGAAGAAGTTTTTGGAAAGGCTAACCAACCTATTCCTGTCTGATTTCCTTTTTATGTTTTCAAAAGAGCTACATGTAGGTAAGTCTAAAAGAACCTTTCTAGTAAGTATAAAATAAAGCTTTGTGTCATGCTGACACCATAATTTTTCTTTCTCATCGGTCTGTAAAATACCGGTGCCTCTTACAACTGACAGTACCTTTGAGTCAGTGAAATGCAGTATTGGAGGAGGGTACAGCTCAGCGGTAGAGCCCGTGCTTAGCACGCGCAAGGTTCTGGGTTCAATCCCCAGTACCCCCACTAAACAGTAAAATAAAAAATTAATTAAAAATACTTAAAGAAACCTAATTACCGCCCCCTCCCCCCAAAAAAAATCAAGAAAAAAAGAAGAAATTCTGTGTCGTTTACATCCATAACAAGCAGCAGCAAGAACCTGGTTGTTCCCAGATTGTCTAAGTTCTCTCAAGTTGGTTGCAAAACTAGGATTAGAACTTATGAGGCCTTAATTCTTGCCTAGCTCCCTTGAACATCACCTCGTGCCATATTTCAGAAAGGTTGGTTTTGAGTAACCAAATCATGGGCTGGACAGCTAACTAGAACTGGCCACCCTAAAATATGGCCACTCTGTAGGCCAAACCAATGAGAGAGTTCTATGCAGGCAGAAATCTGGCAGTCCAAGGACAAGCTTAGCTGTCACCATAGGTTTGGAAGAAAAAATGTACATTGTCGTATGTGTCACTGATTTTTTTTGCTAATTATCAACTATAATTTTGTGGAAATACCCGTTAGCCTACTTGTCTTCCTCCCACTTTATTTTCATCTTTAATTTCATTCTCACACGAAAGGGACTTTTTGGTGTGAATTTTTACAATTAATATTCATGTTATAAAAAATTGTTAGGTTAAATCATATAAAATTGACAGTATTTTACCATTTCTGACCTATAGAATCAGCAAGTTTATGTAATTTAATTGAATACATATCATAGACGTTCATGTAAAGCAGTTCACAGAGTTGTTTATCATTACTGAGAGCCTTCTAAGTACAATAGCTCTTCCATTTCAGCTTCTGCCAGCTCTGCAGAGTCTCTGCATAACACTTTTTGGGTAGCTGAGTTCCCTCTGAAGACCTTCATTTGAAGTATGTGTACAGTATTCTGTCCTTTTTAAAAAACTCAATAAACATTTATTGCACACTTACTGTGGGCTAGGCACCATTTTCAGCCTTGGATACAAAGATGAGTGCATCACAGTCCCCAATTTCAGCAGTGTGCAGTCCAGGAAGGGAGACAGGCATGGACATAATTACAGTGCAAAATAGCAAGTAACATAATGGATATAAATAATATGCTGAAAAGGCACTTACCCTGCCTGGCAGAGCAAGAAGGCCTCCAAGCAGGTGACATTTGTGCTGGTTTTTGAGAGTGAGCAATTTGCTTGGCAGAGAAGAGAGGGAACAATACAACATCACCAAGCAGAATGGCTTGTTCAAAGTCACAGGAGCACAACAAAGAAGGACGTGCTTGGAGAACCTTGGTTTGAATGTAGATAGGACATGTGGCAAAAATCACAGAGAAGCAGCAAGAGAGGAGGCATGGATGGAGGTAAGATCTGGTTATGAAAAGCCTTCCATGTGAGGCTGGGGAATTTGCATTTTATTCCACAGGTGAAGAGAAATCACAGAACATACATAGGTTTAAATTGCTTGGATATAAAACCGTTTTTTTTTTTTGGCTTTAAATTTATATGTCCAGTCCAGTCATCACCTAAGTGTATGAAAACTTTACATTACCGACCTGGAGCATCAGCTTCTGCAGTGAGAGTTCTTTCTGGCCCCTCCAGGCACACATGTAGGCAAAGCACCCTGGATTTCCAAGGGGTTGTTTCAGCCCTGACATCTCTCTTAAACACAGTCATGAAGCTGTGGTTCCTCACTGTGGCTGGAAGCATAGCCAACGGCTGCATTATTGTGAGAGATTGTGGCTTTGACAATTATGTGCTTCTCTACTGCAGAGCTCTCTACTTCACATGGGTAAAGGAGCTTGCCAACACACCCTTCATGTTTTCATATTTTCCTCCTTGGGTAATTGCAAAATGGGTGATTCCACCTAAAGGCAGCAAGATTGATTTCATCCAAACTGCAGACTGGCTAATCAGTGGCCCAGTTTTCTAGCCATGTGATCTGGCATCTGACATTTACCACTCATCAAATGAAATTACACAGCACCGATAAATTACCAGCTCACCCCTGGGCAGAACTTTTTCCCTTAAGCTACCTCCTGCTTAACACTTGTGTAATGTGTAATAGTACCATGGTTTATCTATACGGGGACGTCAGCTGGAATTTATCAAATCTTTACTACAAATGGAGATTTATATGTGTCTATATAAATTATATATAGACACACACACGTATGTATGTATATGCATATGCATGAATGAGTTATCCCATTTATGTGCATTTTCCAGATGACTATCAAACATCTGTTTTGTTTTACGTAAATCAAGTCTTTGGAAATGCTTTTGAAGGTGCTGGAAGGGTGAGTTCTAGAGTCAGCCTTCTCTATTCGAATCTGTTTCTTCACCACTGATTTTCTGTCCCTGGGCAAGTAACAATGTTTCTGAGTCTCAGCTTTCTCATCTATAAAATGAGAACAGTAGTAACTGCTTTGTAGGTTGCTGTGTGAATTAGGAGGGATGTGTATGTAAAGTATTTGATATGCAGTGAACAATTAAAAATACCAATAATTATATATACTTTATTCATATTAGAGTTGGTTCTTGAATATTGCGGGCCATCATCATGAGCGTTAATGATTGCAGGAAAACTAATAGCTGGCACCCTTGGGGACTATTAAGAGCCAGAAAGTTATTTGTCCCTCCCCTAAATGACCTCGGACTTTTTTTCCAGCCCTCTCTGGGTTTTGACTCTTTCTACAGCATCCCTTGCTTTCAGACTATCAGTTGTCACATTCTGAAATCGCTAATATATAGGAACTTAGCAGTTTCCTTTCTCCTTTAGTGTTTCACTGACAAAATCAAATCATTCAGCTTGTTAAAATTCCATCTAAAGCTCTGATTGAACACTCAATTCTGTTCTTCAGTGTCTGCACTATATACTATACATTTTAGCCACTCAAAGATCTTTTCTGCAGATTTCAAGATCTTTTCTTCTTGATCAAATCGTGCATGATCTCACTTACATGTGGAATCTGAAATAGTCAAATTCATAGAAACAGAGTAGAATGGTGATTGCCAGGGACTAGTGGGAGGGGCAAATGGGGAGATGTTGGTCAAAGGGTACGAAGTTTCAGTTATGCAGTATGAATCAGTTCTAGGAATCTAAAGTACAGCAATATGACTGTAGTTAACAGTATTTATATACTTGAAATTTGCTAAACGAGTAGATCTTGATAATTACTTTGATTATGGCAAGTATTTAACAATGCATATGTAGATCAAGACAGCAGGTTGTATATCTTAAATACGTACAAGTTTTATTTGTCAATTATACTCCAATAGAGCTGGGAAAAAAGAAATTACAATTCAGCATAATAACTTAAAACTATGGCTTAATTTTTAAAAAGAGGATCTGCTATGTCTGTGATAGGTTATATTGCTATCAAGTGACCTTCAGAAAAGTGAGAGGATACTCTCAACATCTTGCATTTGTATCTGAGTGACACAGGTCTTTAAAGGTCCATATCTTTAGAGATTCAACAAGGAAATAATTGTACTATCTCTTTTTTTAAAGCAAAAAAAATGACATGTAAATTAAAAAAGCTACACCAAGTTTTTCTGGTTTTAAAAAATTATAAAAGCATATACTAACTCAGCCTTACAAGAACCAAAATCTCAGCTCCATAATCCAAGTAACATTTATTACATTTCTTGATTTTTTTTTTTGGTATGAATTTTAAACAAGCAAACCCTTAGGGACTTTATTACTCGCCATGAAAACACTGTATGAGAGAGACCAGAACTGCCACAGTTGTCTGTGTGAATGGCGCCCCCTGAAGTTGTGCAGGAAAGCGGTCCCAAGTGAGATTGCGTTTATAATAGGTTTGTGTAATTTGGTTTTTTAGAGAGTTTTCAGTGTTTCAGTACCCAAACCATCCCAGTGTCCAAGATAATACATTCAGCTCCCACTCATTCTCCTCATTGTGAATGTTTATTAGCAACATACATTGTAATTTTGAGAATATTTTTTTCTAGGAAATAACCTGTCTACTTTTTTCATCATTTCAAATATTAGAAATGTAGTTATACAAAATAAAATAAATCCCAGACTTCAGCTGATTCTTCCTGCTTTTCATTCATAAATAGTAAATTCTGCATTTTAATAGCCTTTATTTATAAGTTCGTATTTTTAAAATTTGAAACACTATACTCTTTTTATCTTGCCTCTCAGTCATGTCCCTTCCTCTGGTCAACCTCCTGCCCCAGCACACACATACACAGATTCCTAAGCAGCCCATAGGTGTAGGCATTTACACGTGCTGTTCCTTCTCTTTAGAAAGCCCTATTTCTGTTTCCTCCACTAGCAAACTTCTATGCATCCCACAGAACTCAAGTGAAATGACCCATCACCTCCCCTCTGAAGCTTTCTCTGTCCAGTGTACTGGGCTGAGTCTCCTCCCATGTGTTTTATAGCACCTTGTCCTTCAGTCTGTCTAAGGCCTTAGACTCCTGTGTACCAGCAGTCGTGCTGAACTGGAAACTCCTTAAGGACACGACCCTTAAATCTCTTTTGTATCCACCTTGCCTGACAGATAGCAGGTACTCAATAATTGGTGAACAGTTGCATGAATTTCATTTCCGCCCAATGAAAAAATTCCCTGTACTCTCAACTAATTTAGCAGATTACGACTTAGTAAGTTTGAAGTTCAATACATTTCTGATTCTCTCATCAAATAACAGAAAATGTAAACATTTAAGAATGTCGCTGTAAACACTTGGAGAGGGGAGGAGTTTAGGAGTCTTGGCTTTGTTTTCTGTTGCTTGTCGTGAAACATCTTGATTTCTCCAGGTGGAGAAACCTCTCCCATGTGGGCATTGACGTGACATCACAGTAGAGCACAGAATTGCAATCCTTTCTTTGTTTTATTATTTTATTAATTTATTTATTATTTACATTTGCAGGTTACAAAAGCTGCAGCCAACTACCCAGGACAAATGACTCTTCATCGTAAACCTTTCCTTGTGTGTGGAGGGGATGGGTTTACTCAGTCCAACTTTGATGGCTGCGTCACTTCTGCCCTATGTGTTCTGGAAGCTTTGAAGAGCCATATTTAGTACCTGTGTTCTTATTCTCTACAGGTATGTTGGGGTTTTGTTTTCACGATTTGTTGTTATTGATTATTTTGTTTTCTATTTTGTTGAGAGAAATTACTGAAAAATTGTTCTTTACTTGTTTTTTCGTGTGGGGTATAAAATCAGTTTGATAATTTCAATAGTTACAACTCATGCTAAAATGAAAACTCCTTGGACTTTATACTTTTCTTCACTTTTCTGAATTGCCATGACTACTCCTTGTTGGAGGCAAAGTAGTGTTTAGGAATAACAAGTGACTCTCCCCCCGAAAATTATGTCAAATCAAAATAACAGTTCATGTTCCAAAACCTTTATTATCCTTTAGAAAATTTCAGTCCCAGATAAAGAATATTCATTATCAAGGCCTCATGATAAATCTTCAAGTATGTCCTTGATTTAGTATTTTTGAAATTGCTGAACTACAAGATTCCTCCTGATTGTGGGTAACAAGAGTGTAATTTTTGTTTCTCATTTCTCCTCCAAGTTATTAAATGATCCTCAATTGTAGGTCATATATGTCATCATCTCTGAGAATGCAGTTTGGAGGGCAACTTGACTGACCAAGAAATGTCTCTTCAAATTTTCAGAAAATAACCATGTTCAACTTGACTCCCCAAGTCACACAGTACTTTTTAACCTTAAAAAAAATGAAAGATAAAATTAAATAGAAACTGAAGAAATTATATTGATCTTTACCTTCTGTTATCTCCTGAGGCTGGTGCTGATACCTGAATGTGCTCTTCCGTATGTGCTGTGGCATTTAGACTGTGTCCAGTTTAATGAATTTAATACAAAAAAAATTTTACTGAACCAGAAAATAGATGCACTTAAAATAGTTCAATAGTTGCCAATTTAGTGGTTCAGCATATCACCCACATGCTTCAGTGACAACCCCATGACTTGCTGGCTGGAGAGAAATTGATCCCCAGCCTTCCAAACAAGCTACCTGTTGCTAATTTGAAAAGCAGAATGGTGAGTTCTGCTTTGTCATTTTGAAAGGAAAGAAATTCTTGCAGCCTCTCGAGCTAAGAAAGGTTCAACAGAAGACTCCTTATCTTGGTAGTATTTAAAATCTCACACTTACATGCCCAGTATCCTACATACACAGGCACAGGCCTGAGCAGAATTGGCTTATGTATCTACAGAGTGGGTTTTGTGACTCTGTGGAATGTTATTAGATGCGTCCTATTAGTAATCAATTGATGGAAAACTGAAATGCCTGCATGTGGTTAATGTCATTTAGTTTTGACAGCAGATAAAGGAAGAGAAATTAATGTCATCTCAGGTATGATATGATGAAAAATACTGAGATTTCTTTCATCATTTTAGCCTACTCTTAATTAACATTTGTCTTTATTTTGGTTTTACTCTTAAAATATGGTAGAAAATATATTCAAATATATTAACTCTTTTGCTTTTAACTAACGTAATTCTGGAGCCATTTGATTGAAAGCATCCTGAAGCTTTAAATAAGTTATATTAAAGCTTTAAAGTGTTATATTCATCCCATGACTGTGTCTACTCCAAAGAAGAGAGAAAAAATGATTTATAAAAGTGAGATGGGTTACTTAGAGAAAGTCTGCTTCCAAGCCATTACTGACGACTTTTAATATCTATTCCTTCGAAGCGTGTTTCCCCAATAATCCTGCATCTGCTTAGAGAAGCCTATAGCAATTTGAGAAAAGGCTCAGCCCTGCTTAGTGTGTAGATCATTCTTACTTAGCTATTTTAATCATTTTGAAAACTCGTTTGACATTTAGATCCACCTCTAAGAGGAACAGACCAATTCCCTGATGCTCAGATAAGGAAAGAAAATGTTTCAAAGGCTTGTGTTCTCTATTTTCATTTATCCCTTCCTCTTTAGAAATTGAAATGGATGTGGGAGTATCTCGTGCTGGAAGCCATCCCAGAGGGTCATGAAACTCAGATGGCCAGGATGCCCTAAAAGACCCAGGCCGAAGGCATCCGACTCCCCTGGGAAATCGGGGTCAGTACCTTTTGGAACAGTTGCCAAGTCCCATGCATGTCAGCCCCACAGGACCACACAGCGCCACACTATTTCCAACAAGAACTTTTATTAATCAAGCCAGCCAAGGAAATCTGCTCTGTTTTGAAAAAGAGCATATTCAAGTGAGAAACGGCTTGAGCAGTGGGGTGATTTAATACTTGTTAGCTGATAAATATAGCCTTTGCTGGAATAAAACTTTATGATGCAGTGTTGAAAAGCTTAATTACTAAACTGTCTATGCACGTCTTGCTCAGGCAGCCAGGGTGACGAATTATAGTAGCAGAATAGTATTTTTCACCTTTGGCATTTCTGAAGAGGGAAAGTACGTCTAAAAGCACCGAGAAAGCAGTAATAATCCCAGACCAGATATTACGGAAGGAAAAAAAGACACTTCATTGAGTCACCAAGCCTTCTGTGGAAAATGCCACCATCCCCACCCCCCGCCTACTCACTACCTTGTTAAGTAAAAAGAACAGAGTCAATTTTACATTTATCTGGTATTTTATTCTCATCCGAATATGTGTGTGTATCTCCACTTTCCATCCTCCTTACACCCTTGTGAAATAAACAGAGCAGAGAGTTCTTATTCACATTTGACAAATGAAGAAACTGAGGCACAGAGATTGGCCAGCCAAGGTCACATAACCATGTGCAGAACAAGAACTCAGGCAGGCCTCCTATGACCCATTTCTACTTACAGGGCACCGTGCTGCTGCCAGATGAACATGATAATTAAAGCTGAGCTGAAATATTAGTTGGAGGTACAGTCAGCACCATGTGGTCCTCTTATTGATGTTGCATTTCAGAGAGCTAACACTAATCCTGATGTGATATATACAGGAGTCTACTATGGAGTAAAGTCTCTGTAAGTAGTGCCTAATGATTTATGTTCCTGTTATTTTCATTTGCTGGTTTATTTCCTTCTCTGGGGGGCACTTGCTGTGAGAAATGGCTGCATCCTAATGCATCCCACTGAATTTCAACCCAGCAGTAGTTGGTTGGTAGACAGGCTCCCTCTGCATTCAGCCTTTCCTGCTGTACTCCTCTTTGTCTCTTCAGCCCCTTTGGTTCATTTTCCTCTCCTCTGTCAGTTTCTCCCCTTTCTTACCCCCCTCCTCATTTTTTCCTCCCGCTTCTTACCCTGTGTCCAGTTCTCCATTCTCAGAAATCTGGAATATAAATGCAATCACTTTATGATTCATAGCATTTGTAATTTTGTGGTTTAGTCTCTCTCTTTTTTCCTAAAATCTAAAGCAGTCAATGCTGCTTTTTATTCAAGTTGATTGGACAGTCATTATTTTGATTTGTCAAAAGTAATGCAGGCGTTTAGAACCATCTGTTGCTTTCAGGGATCTCAAAGCTAATAACCTAAAAAATACATGTAAATCATGGTGCCAGGCTTTCTAGGATGATTAGCCATCTCCACCTAAAGATGCTAGTTAGGGGAAGACAAGTCCCTTGGAGTGGGAGGCAGGGTAAAGTTACATGCTGGTGTAACTGCAGACAGTAAATACGATGCTCTACCTCATGAAGCTGGGAATCCTAAGACAAAGAACCACGTTTCCCTGGGAGAGAGAGGGTCTCCAAACAGAAGCAGAGATCTGTCAGGAAAACACATTTGGCAACCTCCTTGCCCTCCTCACCTGCCCACACTGTGGGCAGATCTGGCTGACTCCCGAACTCTAAACTGTGTATCAGCGTGCTCAGGACAAGTGAGTACTTTCTGTAGAGAAGGCTCAGTAAGACACAGAATGTGGTCTCTGGGAAAAGGAGAATGCTTCTGCAAACCCAGCAGCAGCTTAGTCCTACATCAGGCAGCATCATGTGGCAAGATAAGCTGGGGAAGGTTAAAGTGGTCCTGTGTTTCTTTCTTAACAGATAGTAATTATAGTCCGCTTAAGAGTTCATAGCAGAATCCATCAAATGAGCCTACTAAGGAGAAAGAAGGCGTAAGATTTCTCCTAATAGCAACAACAAAATACCTGTGCACATATGCATATGGAATTTGCATACCAGTTTAGAGCAGGCTGGCTAGCTGTCTGTTTTTGTAAATAAAGTTTTATCGGAACATGGCCTTGCCCACCTGTTAATGGATCATCTATGGCTGCTTTTGCTCCGCAACATTAGAGATGAGTGTTTGGGACAGAGACCATACAGCCTACAAAGCCTAAGATAGTTTCTACCTGGTTGTTTAAGGAAAAACTTGCTGACTCCTATTTGATGGCAGTGGGAGGTGGGGGGGGGACAGTTACAAACCCTCCAAAATCTTTTTTAACACTCAGGGGTCTATGGACCTCAGATTAAGAACTTCTGAATCTCGACCCTATTGCTTTATGTAAATACAGGGTTATCTTATGTCCACACATCTGGTCCATTGTTCCTTGATCCTGTGCCCCATTGTAAATCCTTTAAGGCAGGCAGTACTAAGAGCACAGTCTCTGGAGTTCAAAAGATCTGTGTTTTAATCCAGACTTTTGCTCCTCATTGTGTGACCTTGAAGTTAAAGAACTTCACAGCCGCCTTCGTCATTGAAAAATGAGTCAATGGTGGCTACCCCAAAAGACTGTTGTGAGGGTTAAATACACGTAAAACCTTAGCAGAGTGCTGGACACGTAGTAAGCGCTTCATAAATGATAGTGCTCATGGTGCTGATGGTGAAGGGGAGGAAGAAAGAGAAGGAGAAGTGTAAGTAGATCCTCCTGGTGCCTCTGAGGCCCCTGTGAAGGCCAGTTTCCTCTGCAGTTTCATAGTTTCACTTGGGAGAGTAGAGGGTTTGTTCATCTGTTAAATGATGGTGAAACTCAGATGGTTAAAAGCTCCAGGCTCCTTCAGAACCTTCATGAGACAGAATAATAAGGTCTACCTGAGACCAGCTGTGGGCTGTTTTCTCTTTCCCTGTTATAGTTGGTAAGTAGACACGTGCTTGGGGAAAAGGGGGGTTTGCTCTCAAGTGACCCTCGATCGTATAGCAAAGGGAACTATATTCAATAGCTTGAATTAACCTATAATGAAAAAGAATATGAAAAAAATATATGTGTTTAACTGAATCGCTATGCTGCTCAACATTTTAAGACAGCTGTACTTCAATAAAATAAAGTGATCCTTGAAAGGAAACCATGAACTATCATGAACCTACTAAGGTCATTACCAGGAGTAGGGATAATATAAAATAGAAGCATTCTCTGCCACGAACGGTGTCTTTTCCTTAGCCAAGTTTGTGTGCTGAATGCAAAAAATCGCACGCTTGGATGGGATTCTGCTGAAGATTATTTACTTAATCTCTGAAATACTGTGAAAACTGGGAGTGAGTTATTTCACATTCTTAACATGTTTGGCTAAGTATGCAGATTCATTTCCTGTCCCTGGCCTTCGTTTTTAAAAGCTCAACTCCTGGTAAATTCTACGACATTCTGAACCCACCACTTTCTAGATGTGTAATCTTGAACCAGTTTCTTGTCTCTGAGCCTCAGGAGCTGCCTGTATAGAATGGGGATACTAATTTTACCTTCCTTAGGGTTATTCTGAGTGTTACAGAATGTCATATATAATGTGTTTAGCATTGTGCTCTGCCCAGAGAAAATAATAAATGTTAGCTGTTGTTATTACTATTATTATTAGTGACATATGACTTAGATAAATAATTCGCTCTCATAACTATCGCTCCATCCATATGTACCTTTAAACCTAGCTAGGGAGCCAGTTCCTTACTTGTAAAACTCATCGGGGACTGTATTCAAGTATCACTGTAAGTTTGGCTTCATTTAGAGTCGTTTTTCCTCAGAAGTTCTTATTGACTCTTGAGTGAATTGAATGAATGAATGAATGAATCTATGCTTTATGTTTTACCGCTGTGCTCCTTAACATACCTTGCAGAGCATCTTGGTCTTCCCCAGCCAATCTTGTCTCCTCGCTCTTGTGATACTGATCACACGTGTACTAACCTGTTCAACATCTCCTTGCCACCAAAACTGTGAGACCTACGAAAGCAGGGCCTGGCACAAAGGAGGCGCTCTGTAAACATCTGTTGATCCCGTGAGTAAATGGATTCAACTAATTAGTATTTCTTAAGTGCCAAAGGAAAACATTGCTGATACAGAATTATCCCCTAGAAGAAAAATGTACCAACCTTATCCTCAGTAGTGGAGATAATTCCATGGTACCTACATTCTCCCTGAGTAGTTTCTATTCAGTCACTAGGTGATCTCAGAAAGTCCCTGCTTTATGCTGCCTCCCATTACTTGAGAAGTCCTTATCTGGAGAGTGGGGAAATGTGGGAGAGCTGCTCTACTGTTTAAAACCACCTAATAAACACTTGTACTTCACTTATCATCATCTTGCCTCGTATTTAAAGGTTTCTGCCCATGAAGCCAAAAACTTGAACAAAAAACACCAGACTAAAGAAGCCCGGTGCATCTGTTTCACAGTGCTCTATCTGAAAAGCTGGACTCATATATTTTGAAATGTATTAAAACTGGATAATTGAATTATGTGGAGAGGGAGGTTAAGTGAATTTCTATTAACTGGAAATCCTTTTTTTGCCTCAACTTCTGCACTGCTGTCTTTCTAAAATGCTCGGTTCACTTTTTTTTTTTTTAAGTGCCTGTGGTATGCCTGGCATATTAAAGTTGAATGAATCTTGCAAAGCCTTAGAATCAGGATTTCTTTAGAATGTTGTAAGCTCCATGGAGACAAAAGTTTTTGTCTTTTTTTTCTTCACTTTGGAATCCCCAGTATCCAGAATAGTGCCTGTCACTTATTGAATGAATAATTCAAGAACATTCCAATCATCAGCAATTAATTAGGAGGCTATATTATGTAATTAAAAGATACAGCAAAAGAAATGAAAAACTAACAGTTTATGAAATCTGACAAGGTACCAAAAAATGAAAATGACAAAGCTTTCTGGTTTTACTTGTGAATATTTAAGTAAGTTCCATGAAGACAGGAATCATGTGTGTCCCCCAAACATAGCACAGAGCAAGTTGCATGGTAGACCCTAAATATATTTCTGTTGAATGATTAAATAATTGAAAGAAGGAAAAGCTTAAGGGAAAATGAGCATTACATCCTAACAAACCCAAAAGAAACAATCCTAGAAATGCAAGACTTAGAATGGGCCATCTCTGCGTAGTTGGTGCTTGTGTGTGCACGTGCGTGCCAGAGTCAGAGAGGGGAGGCCAGCGATGCTTTCCCTGTGCGAACAATCAGCACAGCTCCTGTGGCAGTGTGTTCTGCACTGTGATTTATCACCTACCAACAGCATGTAATCAGGGTCTATTGGCTGGTTTCTTGGTATTCTTTTGATTAGAATTAAATTAAAGTTGACAAGTCTGACTCCACTAGTATCCAGTAATCCTCTTCAGGGAGAGACCAGGGACCAACATCTCAGATATTGTCAATACCCTCTTCCTTTGCTCTACACAAGGCTGAGCTCCTTTCACAGTCTCTTAACTCAGCAAGTCAATACTCCTAATGCTGTTAAGTGTCCAGTGTCTGTTCCTAGGCTTCCTTGTTGGGGACCCACTTGTAACTATTTCACCCAGCTAACAAGCATAAAAGGCTAACTTGTGGGTAGTGTTTACAAAAGTACTGCTCCCAAGGAAAATGCTCTGATTCTCTCAGCTTAGGCATTTATGAAGGATCCCAGAGCCTTTCCCAAAATGAGAACGTTTCTGGGGGATTTGTATCAGGTCAGGGTTTTTGTGTTCTTGTTTTCAAATAAGTTTGACTTAAATAAGTTCAACTGATAGTTTTTGTATACCAGCTTTAATGCTTATAAAATTTTTACTGAGGTATAAACCAAGAACCAAAAGATGGTCAGAAAATAAACTGTTAATGAGACAGAGGCCATTGTGGAGAAAACAAAAACAGGCAAGTGTCACTTCACTGAGAAAAATGTACCATCCAGGGTGAACAGCACTTTGGCAAATTAGCTCTATATTATAGGAAAAAGCTAAAAGAATGTGCCCATAATCAGGAAATCTATTCATTTAATAAACCATATTAATATTTACAATAATAAAAACTTTACAATTATTTCAATAGATGCTAAAAATTGTGTTATAAAATTAACATATATTACTGATAAAACCTATGGTAAACTCATAAAAGGGAGCTACTCTCTTAGAGAGATGAAGGCTATTTTAAAACCTTAACAACCATCACAACTGAGAACAAATGACTTGAGTCATCTACATTCAATTGGGAAGACGTCAAAGATCCTTGCATCAATGCTTTGAAGTTTCTAGAGACGGCTTTAAGGCATGGACCATATTTAGGGGATGTGGACATTGGGAAAGAAAGGCAAAATTGTTACTTATTTCTGTCAATATGATTATACTCCTAGAAAACTCAGGTGAACTAACTCAGAATTAATAAGACATTTCCAGTCACTGCCAGAGAGGCTGAATTATAAATGCTCAAAAATCAATGACTTTTCTGTATGCCATAATCAATGCAAATATATCTTGTATATATTTTTATTAACAAACAACAGAATACAAAGGAATATCTCTAGGAAGATAGATCCAGAATTTATACACGGAAACATTTTCAAAATTTTAATGATATTCTAAAAGTTTTGAATAAGTAGAAATATATACCATGTCCCTGAAGGGGACTATGGAATACTATGAATTTTTCCATTTTCCTCAAATTAATTTATATATTAAACATAATCACAATGGGATTTTTTTAATATGAAAAAATAGTTCTAAAGTTCATCTGGAAAAAATTTAACAGGCAAAAGTAACTAATAAGTTTATGAGCAAGCAGGTCATAAGCATTGAACTTATCAGCTGTTAAGATGTATCATAAAATTAGATCGGTAAAGCAGTTTCACTATGGATTCTAGAATTGACACAAGTCAATGGAAATAATAGCTAGAAAAGCATGTAATGTGATAAAGGGAGCATTACAAAAACAATGAGAAAGAAAGAATTATTTAAAAATGATTTGAGGAAAATTGACTATTTGGTTAAAAAAAGAAGGAAAAAAAGGAGAAAGAATTAAATGTGATTCTATTCTTATACCATATATTGCAATAATTTCTAGATGGACTAAAGGGGCAAATACAAACTAATATACACCTTTCCCTAAAAGAAGAAACTTTAGATAAATATTCAAAACTCTTAGAAAACAAAACTAAAAGTTTACATACCATTATGAAAAAAAGCACCTATAAATGATTTACAGTAAAAATAGTAATAGCCCTAATATAAAGAAAACATCTTAACAAAGCTTAAAACTTTGGCTCAATTTTTTTTAAGAATTAAAATTTGTTGAATTAGAAAAATTTTTTTAGGAATTAAAAATACTAATTTGAAAAGATATGTGTACCCCCATGTTCATAGCAGCATTATTTACAGTAACTAAGATATGGAAACAACCTAAGTGTTCATCAGTGAATGAATATATATATTCCATATATATATAATGGAATATTATTCAGCCCTAAAAAGAATAAAATCTTGCCATTTGCAACAACATGGATGGACTTCAAGTGAAATAAGCCAGAGAAAGAAAAATACCATATGAACTCTCTTATATGTGGAATAAAAAAACAACAATCAAGTTCACAAATACAGAGAACAGATTAGTGGTTGCCAGAGGCAGGAGATTGGGGCATGGGAGAAATGGGAGAAGGAGGTTAAAAAGTGAAAAAAAAAAAAAACAAATGAAAAAAAACAAATAATGTCATTTACAAATGTTACAAAAAATGAATATGTAATCACATCACGTATTAAGTAGTATGAATTTGTATGTAGTCATTTGGAAATTTTCCCCCTTCTGTGGTAAATGTTTGATATTTTCCCTGTCAATATACATAGGTATAATTCATCCACTTTCACTGCTATGCACTCTTCCATTTTATGACCATACCATAGTTTGTCCATTTCACCATTGATGGACAATAAGTTGCTTTAAATTTTTACTATTATAAACAGTGTTGTAATAAGTGTCCTTGCACATGTCTTTGTACACTTGTGCAAGAGTTTTCACAAGACATAATATTAAAAATGTATCAAAATTGAATGTGAGTTCAATGGAATATGTTATATATTTTTCTACTCTATGTGTTTTTAATAATTAATAATTTAAAATTAATTTAAAAAAGAAATATTATGAAGAGTACCTTAAAACCAACTGATACACTTTTCCTGTAATTAAAATGGCTACATCCAGGTAGGGATGGGGTGAGAGACTGGGGACACTGCTTGGTAGCAGATCCTCAAGAGGATAGCAGGACTACATGGAGCCAGAATCAATGCATTTCAAGTCTACATGTGTTCCCTGGCAGTAAAGAGCCACTAAGAGCATAGACAAGGGGCTATCAAAGGCACTTGTGATGACCTTGGAATTACTTGACAGTTCTCTAATTTCCTGGCACCAAGCACTGATGTGATTCTGAGAAGTATTTTCCCATCTGGCTGCTGGAAATCAAGACAGACTGTCATATTTCTTTTGATGAAAAGAAGAACTACAATGAGACACCACTTCAGAGCCATTAGATGGCTATTATCAAACAACAAACTAACTAACTAAACTAAAAAATAACAGAAACTAACAAGTGGTGGTGAGGAGGACCTGGAGAAATTGAAACCTTTATGCATCGCTGGTGGAAATATAAAATGGTGCAGCCACTGTGGGAAATGGCATGATGGCTCCCCAAAACTTCAAACAAAGAATTACCATATGATCCACCAATCCCACTTCTGGGTATGTACTCAAAAGAAGTGAAAGCAGAGACTTGAGTTGATATTTGTACACTCATGTTCACAGCAGCAATACTACTAGTAGCCAAAAGGTGGAAGCAACCCAAGTTGCTTGGTTCGCTTCCATCAACAGATGAATGCATTGACAAACTGTGGTATACAATGGAATATTATGTGGTCTTAAAAAGAAGGAAATTCTGACACCTGCTACAACATGGATGAATCTTGAAGACATCATGCGAACTGAAATAAGCCAGTCACAAAAGGACAAATACTGTATGATCCCACTTACATGAGGTTCCTACAGTAATCAAATTCATAGACACAGAAAGTAGAATGGTGGTTGCCAGGGGCTGGAGGAAGTGAGGAATGGGGAGTTAATGTTTAATAGGTACAGAGTTCTAGTTAGGGAAGATGGAAAAATCCTGGAGATGGATCGTAACAATGGTTGTGGAATAATGTAAACATACTTAATGCCACAAAACTGTACACTTGAAAATAGCAAATTTTATCTTGCGTATGTTTTACCATAATTTTTGAAAAGAAAAGAAGAGATTGTCTGATTATTTGTATTACAAAACCAAGGAGAGTAGTGCGGATACAAAGGGAAGTATGCTGGCTGGAGCTGAGATGGAGAATAAAGTCAGTTGAAGATCAGCACTGCCCACTGTTTACTAATTTAGGCATTTAACCTTCTGCCTAGGGGCCCTCACACCTTAACCTGATGAGAGAACGTTCCTGTTCTTAGAAAATATACGCTAAAGTATTTAGTATTAAAGGGGCATTTTGCCTACAGCTAACTCTCAGATGGCTCAGAAGAAAAAAAATTAAATAAAGAGGTGAGAAAATGCAAATGTGGCTAAACTAGATATTTAAGTAAAAGATAAATGGACATCTTTGCCCTATTTTTGCATCTTTTCTGTACGCTTGAAATTTTGTTAAAATAAAATGTTACTCCCCCCAAAAAGACATTGAAAAGACAAATCAAACACAATAGTAATCCCTGGGCCACTTGAATCTAACTCACCAGGCATGCTTTTCATTCATTCGTTTAATCAACCATCATTGATCAAGGGCTGTACCAGGCTCTCCATGCAAAACACTTGGGATCTATCAGAGATCAAAACACTTCCGTGCCCTTACACTGGTCACATTAGAGTTTGGTTAACATAAAATGCAGCTTTGGGGGCCTTGAGACTCAGTGCATTAAAATCTCTGGAGAAGGGCCCAGAGACCCACCCTGTATAAAGTTTCCTACGATGCTACCTGCGTACACCAAAGCAGTGCTGCTTTTCAAAATACAGCCTTTGACCCATAAGGATTTTATAGTAACAATTGAGCCAGCCAAAAAATTTTTTTAATTAAAATAACAGAAAAAGGAAAAAGAGAAAAGAACAGGAAAAGAAAATAAGAAGGCTGACACATGCATGTTAAAGTGTAGTTGTTATTTCATAAACTTTTGCTGAGCGCCCTGGGTCACAAAGTAAACTGGGTTTCCTATAGCAAACCACTACTAGAAAATATGATACATAAATTATATCATAAATTATATCCTCTTTTCCTCTCTAGCCCTTGTACCCAACAGTTCTGGGAATCTGACTCACTGGTCCTGTTCCTGACGTAACAGCACTTCCTCCTCCTGTTGTGTAGAGCCCAGAGCTGTGCTCTCCCACAGATGGCGACATCCCGAGCGCACATCCCATACAGCACGCCATCTGTCCTGGCCTTCCGTGGTGGAGGTCGAGCGGCAGGTGGGAAGGAACTTCTGGGACCAAATGCTTCCACTTGCTAGGATGCTGTCTGAGGGAACAAGAACCTAGGACGTAAGGAAACCGATTTTCTAGGCCAAAGTGCTGGGTATTTGATGCAGATCCCTTGTGTTGGGTTGAAATCCCATGCAAACCCAACTTTCTGACCCAGATGAGAGATAACAGTTGTCTCAGATCAAAATGAAACAGGATGGGGTTAACAAACCCACATGAAACGCACTGAGGAGCCCTCTCGGGAAACCCAAGAGCCTTCTGCACTGACCAGACCAGGGATGTTCCTGTGGTTGTCTTATGAGCTGGCACACAAGTTTTGTTATCACTGAGAAGAGAAATCCAAAGGCTGGTGCAGCATAAATGGTCCCCTGACTGCCTTGAGGGCGGTGACAGGTGAGTCATAAGCAGGGTTAGAAAAGCGGCGACATGCTCTGGAGGCCTGGAAACGCTGCCCTCAAGTTCGTCTCATGGCAAGAGGAGTACTTCTTACGGAACTGAAAATGGAATTGCTCAAACTAAAAACTGCTGACCTCACCAGGAGGATTGCTTTCCAGACCCAAGTCTGGGAAGTGCCATTGGTAAACCCCCCAGAATGAATTTGCTCATCAGGGAAGGGCAGAGTTAGATCCTCTCCGATGTACTCAGTGACATGTTCACAGCCTTAGAAGCCAGCCCTTCTCCACCTCAAAGCAAAGCACTGAAATGCTTGATTCTGTGCAGTTGTGGTAGAAATACCCTCTATCAAAGGCAAGCTCCAAATACC
Organism: Vicugna pacos; assembly: GCF_048564905.1. Lineage (NCBI taxonomy): Eukaryota > Metazoa > Chordata > Mammalia > Artiodactyla > Camelidae > Vicugna > Vicugna pacos. The sequence continues at coordinate 67,439,546 of NC_132997.1, read as the reverse complement.
GCAAGCCAAAGATAAATAGCAGAGGAAATCATCGAGACCATGACCTCTTGGTGACCCCCTGGCGCTAAATCTTTGCTAGACCTCAGAATATCAAAAAGGCCACCAGCCTGCCAGCAGCAGTTTATGTATGAACAGCTTGGAAGCCACCTCGGCCTGCAGAAGACTGGCCGTCTAGAAGCTTGGGAAGAGAAATCCCAAAGGAATTTCTTGGTCTGCTCCCCACAGCAAGCGTTTGTTGTGTAGGTGAAGAACCCCCTTCTGAGAAATGAGCTCATTCCTGGGCCTCTGCCAGGGTCAGCCAGGAAAGGTATTTGCCTGGGAGCTGGGACGCTGTCCACCTCCTGTCCCATGGTGAGATGTTAGTTTGTGAAAAAATGTTCTTTCACTAACTAGCAGAAACATGAACTGGCAGGATCTCACAAGGGAGATCCTTCTCCCCTCCATAGATTTCAGTTATGAATTCAAATCAGCAAATACTATGGAGTGTTTGCTATATGACAAGTACCGTGCAAAGTTCTTTGAGGATGCTGAGCAGAACCTGACTCAGTTGCTCCTGGAGGGAAGCACTGAGAGGCTGGAGAAAGCCAGAATCTAACAGCCAGGAAGTGGCCTCGAATTGCTCTTGGAGTGTCTGGCCTGAAGACTGAGGCAAAGTCAGCTGAATCCTCTGAATAAAAGGAGTGGAGAGAAACTGAAGGATAAAGCTGACCCTCAGTCTAATAGGAAGGATAACTTGATTACAGGAGGGATTCAAAGAGATCCAGTTTGCATCTCCCGGCTGTTAGCATCACCAAGCAGTACAAAGGTCAACTGATAGATATTGTATATGTAGAAATAGATGTCATTGTGGTTTTGGGGGGGATTTAAATTTTTTTTTTGTTTTTTTAATACAACTTGCTACATTTATTTTATTTATTATTATTATATTTTAATGGAGGTCCTGGGGATTGAACCCAGGACCTTGGGCATGCTAAGCATGTGCTCTACCACTTAGCTATACCCCCACCCCCTGTTTTATTTTGTTTTTTTTAACTTCCCTCTCCTCTTTTCAGAGAGATCATCTCTGTCTTAGAACGTAAAATGACCTCAAAGTTTAGAAGGGTTATCGGTCCTCTTCCCAGGCCTTCTCCAGAATATGAAGGATTTGGGTGAGATAAGTGGGTTCCCAAGCTTTAGTCATGGAAGTTGTTATTCAGACAAAATCTCCCATCGTTGTGTGAATAGATCAGTCACATACAGGAGGAGCAGCCCTGCAGATGAAAGCAGGACCTCCCCTGGGTTCCCCTGAGGGGTCCTCAAAGTACAGTTTGAACCATAACTAAGAAGGACTTCTCAGATCCCTGCTGCCTGGTGCTGGATCTCTGTGACCCTGTGACGGGTGCCCCTCAGAATTCACGACTTCTGTCCTTGACCCATCATGGGGCAGTCGTCCAAATAGCTTATCTAAACCTCGTGAACCCCAAGTGTCCTATTTCAGCATGTACACCCTCTAGGAGTGAGCTCGCCCAGGCCTTGGTTTGATGATGGGTGAGAATAACCACTCAGAACTTGTTAATGTCACTGTCACTTTAGTTTTCTGTCACCACATCAAAATAAGCGATGAAAAAAGGTGAAATTAAGGGAGAAAAAAGACCTAATAAAATTTTTTCACACACAAGACCTTAGTTTAGTTACTAATTCTATTCACACATATAGAACCTGCTGTCTCAGGAATCCCGTTGTAAATACTCCTTTATTCAAAGAACTGTCAATTCACATTCAACTCCTGGTGAGTGTTAAACTAGAGTTTTGTGCGTGAAGACATTTTATTCAATCTCATGGTTATAAAATATTTTTTAAACTTACCAAAGAAGTCTGATAGACTTGATCCACTTAGATTTTACATTATATTGCTTTTTCTCTGGAAGAGGTTACATCTTCCTGTGTTTCACTGATTTTTTATTATGGACTCCAACGACTTGCTGACTCTAGTGAACATTTGTCAGTCATCTCCCTAATACATATTGCCTTTCTCTCTAAAGGCTTCTTTTGGATGCCCTTTTTCCCATCCTCAGTCCATGTGGTCCGGGACAGGGCATCACCCCCATGCTCAAGTTAGCGCTTCACACAGCATTGGCCACAGCAACTGCTTTGGGGTAGAATAAACATGAGCTAAACTCATTTTATGAGATGGAAGCCCAGGATCTTGTAGGAGTGTCCCACTGGACTTGGAATTAAGAAGACCTGACGCCATTGCTGCTGTAGCCATGCCACTATACAGGGCAAGTCCAGAGCTGCCAGGGCTCACAAAGGAAGATCAAGAATAAAGCTAACACAGTAGAAGGTAGAGCCGAGAAATGAAGAGGAACTGGCATCTGAAGGCATCATTTGAGCCTGAATCCTGCCCTGGCCTTTTTAGTTATGTGACTCAATAAATTCCTTTTTTTTTTTTTAGCACAATTGAAATGTCTTTTTTAAATTTTTAAATTGAACTATAGTTGATTTACAATGTTGTGTTAGTTTCAGGTGTACAGCAAAGTGATTCAGTTATACATATACATATTTACACATTCTTTTTCAGATTCTTTCCCATTATAGCTTATTACAAGACACTGAATATAGTTTCCTTGTTTATTTTGCATATAGTAGTATGCATCTGTTAATCCCAAATTCCTAATTTATCCTCCTCGACCTGTCTGTTTGGTATCCATAAGTTTGTTTTCTGTGTCTGAGTCTATTTCTGGTTTGTAAATCAGTTCATTTGTACCATTTTTTTTAATGCCACATTCTTATTTGGCATAAACCAACCTGACTCAATCTGTGTCACTTGGAACATAACAAGTTCTAATTTATGCATTGACCATGGAGCTATTCCTAGAAAGGAAGTATTTTTGCTTTTTCTGGTTTCTATATGTTTAGCCTGTCACCATTACTTAGTAGTAGTAGGTTTGTAACTCCTACTTAGTGAAGACTCTTCTCTCCTAGGCACTGTACCTGTAGCTTCCCACCCATCATCTCACTGGTAGTCTGATGATTATCTCCATTTCATAGATAAGAACACTGAGGCGACCAGTGCCATAATAGTTTGAAAGTGGCAGATATGGAATTTAAACCCTAGGGTGTCTGACCCCATAGCCCATGACCACCTGTTATGTGGTAGACACTGTGTAAGCACTGAGGACAACAGTGACATATGTCGTCCTCATCCTTAAGGCACTTTGATTATAGTGAGAGACATATCCAACACACGGGAGCTAGGGGGTCAGCCTTCTCCCCACCCTACCCCATTTCTACTACAGCCATATCTAGTCAGTGGCAATTGCTTTCTTTGTCAACCAGCCACAGTACCACATTCTTGGAGCAGGGGAGGACATATGGAAATGTATGGAAAGTTTTCTGGTTGTCACACTGACTGGTTGGTGAGGGCACAGCTGGCATTTAATGGACACAGGCCAGAGATGCTAAATGGTCTGAAAGGTGCAGCCCTATCCTGCCCAAAAAGGAACAGTCCTACCCAAGGTGCCAACAGCACTCTCAATGCTGGAGTTAGGTATTTAAACCCAGATCCAACCTAGATCTGGTGGCACATACAAAAAGAGATTCTGTTAGTGTTGTTTTGATAGGAAAATCAAAATGAAGTTCAAGAGTCTATGAAAAGCACATAAAAAAACAGAGTGTCATCCCTAATGCATCCTTTGACCACTGCCAACCATTCATAGACTCTTTTCTGCTTATGAGCAAATATTACACCAAAGTTTCTCCCTAGGATAATAAGCCCTTAGAATTCAGTTTCCTTCTCAAGGTATATAAAGATCCAAATTCCCCTGAGAACAGCCAGCCCTGGTCGGCTCTCTTCCTTTCCAAGTGTGGCCTCTGAGCCCCTTATGAAGATTCTAGATCTAGTCTCCATATCCAAATTCTTTATTCCCCCTCTCCCTCCTCCCTTCTTTTCAGACCTCCCTTCCATCATTAGACATCTTTTAGAAATGTTCCCAAACCCGAAATGTGGAGGTCTGACTCTATTGTTCAAATGTCTACAGGTTTTAGGTTATAGGTTCTTCCCAGTTAGGGTTAGTGTATAGATGGGGAGTGTCTTCCTTCAGGAACCCAACCTCTTCTTGTGTTTTATGGCATCACTTCTATCTAGCTTCGTGTATTTGTAGCAGTGTATGCTCAAACATCTACCAAATGACCCAGGACTTCACTTTGTTAGATTTTTAATTCATTAGAAAGAAAGTTTAAGGGGGGAGGGTAATAGCTCAGTGGTAGAGCGCCTGCTTAGTATGCACAAGGTCCTGGATTCAAACCCCAGTACCTCCATTAAAAAAAAAAAATTGAGAGAGAAAATTTAGGATGAATCAGTTTGGCACTCTGAAAAGCAGGCACTGAGGTCAGATTTGATGTAGAAGGGGAAGTGCCTGCGACGCATCAAGAGTATGGGGAGCAGAGGTAGGTCTGGAGGGTTTTCAGACAATGATGCCAGTCTGACACCTGTGAAAGAAGAGGAGAAAGATGGTGGACGAGATAGTGACACCCTGAGGTTATCTCAGACAGACCGTGCGAGAGCACCGGCACAAAGACTGCCTGTTAGGGAAAGAAATGGCCCAGCTCTTGTGCCCCCAGTCTGCTCAGTGCAGCAACTGACCACACCTGCCAGCTGCCTTCCTCACAGTAGCTTCTCTGAAAGGCAGGTCTGAGCGGTGTCCCTCCTGGCAGCCATATGCAGCATTGTGGGTATTTTAGAAGTGGAAGTCGTTTGGCATAAGATACATGGCTGTGGGCAAGGGGGTGGGGGTGTATATTTAAAAGAAAGAAGATTGCCTTGGAAAAAAGAAGTTGGGGTCTGAACAGTGACATGATAACACCATTGAAAACCAAAACAGAATCTTTCTGTTTGGGAGACAAGTTCTCACTCCCAACTATTAGGCTGTTGGCTTGGTTGAAACAGAGTAATTTCACCACTTTAAAAAGGAATGGAATTAGAAATGCCAAGAGTGCAAAGTATTCTGGGACTGCTGGGCATCCAACATGCTGTGCTAATCATAAAGGGGGAAAGCCCTCTGTTTTGGCCAGAAATCAGGGGAGTTATTTTGGGAGCAGCTTCGTCAGTGACCCAGACTTGAGCATTTGAGTTCCAAAGCTCCGAAGAGCATAAGCTTTGAGAATGCTTTCCCACTGCGCCGTGTTTCTTTCTCTTATGGCTTTTTGCACAAATCTGCTATGAATCCAGCCTTCACCTCCTCCAGGGAGCCTGCAGAGAAGCAGGTCATTGTCATTAGAGGAGGTGAGCTTTCCTGGGAAGTGACTTGTCTGCCCATCCAAGTCCTCATGGCTCACGGTCGCCAAGGTCTTAACCAGCCTCGTAAAAAAAGCACTGAGAATTTACCCCACACACCAAACTTTACCAGCCTGCCTCCTATCAATAAAATGCCCCATATCAGAAAACCCAACAAAAGACAATCATTTCTACAATTTTTATGATGTTTGTATGTGAATTACTCTAACCTGAGCTGCTGGCTACCTGGGAGATGAAGGAAAGGGGGCTCAAAGAAAAGGACTGCATGATGCAAGCCCGGAATGATGGACTTCTTCTCTACTCAGGTCCCCGTGAGTAAACCCAGATCCTCCTCTTACTCAGAAAGGAAGGATAAACCAGTTATAATAACCAGTATTAATTGTGCGCTTCTGCATGACCTCAGTGTATATTTAGAGCAACCATATCCAGAAGGTAGTATCTTTATAATTCTCTTTGGAGAAATGAGGACACCTGGTCTCAGAGTGCTCAAGTAATTTACCCGAACTAACCCAGGTAGCAAATGGCTGAGCTGGGACTTGAACCCAGGCCCCTCTGAGTCCAGAGCTTGTACCCTGAACCACACTTCCTTATTTCCCAATCGTGACTGGAGCAGATTCCGATTTGGAGGCAGCCTGAGCTTATACATTTGGTGGGAGGTAGCCCTCTTTAAGAAACAGAAAAAAATATACATGGAAACAAAATTCAATACAGGGCCTTAGAGTGAGTCCATGCAAATGAGGGAGCCCGATACTTAAGCTTCATGTATTTCTCAGTAAATCCACTTCTGATTGTGATAGTGCCATTATTGCTGACAATGTTGATATAAAAATAACAAGTATTCTTCAAATTCAAATACATGCAGTCTGGCTAGTTTAGGATTTTAGGATTTCCTTTGGAAAACAGAGTTGTTCTGGGAGCTCAGAGACCCCTACACGTCCCCTTTCCAACCACCATATAATTGCTCTGCATCTAAGTCATACCCCACCTGCTCAAATTCTCTTCATGTTATCCTTGCATTTCTATTGTATGACCTCACTTTCAACGTCTTAATAATAATTATAATTATAGCTAACATGATTATGGGGGACATGCACTGCTCTAAGTGACTTTCTCTTTGCTTTAAAAACCTTTCAGATAAGGAAACTGAAACCATGAAAGATTAAATAATTTGTCTCTGAAATCTACATTCTTAACCACTCCATCAGGTGCTTCAGATATCTCGGGTCAACCAGACGTTAACACCAAGAGACTCCATAGAGGCCAGAATAAAGTACCAAATATAAGGCTGGATGTTCTGTAAGTCACAGACTTAATACTTTGGGTCAGAATCCCCTTTTGGCACCTGTGAATAGTGCAAGAACAAAAATGAATATCAAGTCAAATCAGCAATTCTGAGACATACAGAACCTTGAAATATGTGATTTAAGGATGTAAAAAATACATTTTTTTCCTAGGTTGCAATTGCTGAAGTCCAAAGAATAAGCTGGGCAGTGCCTGAATTCACATGCTTATCATGAGTGTTATACTTTTGTAGTCATTATCAAATTACGTGTACCAGAAAGTTGTGCTACCCCTGAAGACTTAGCCAGCCAAGAATGGTGCCTAAGGAAACTAGGGGGGGTTATGTAAAATTATCTGGTCAAACTGGCTTGGCAGTCTTCCTGGGGCTGAGTCACCGTGGAGAGTGCACATCTGAGTCATGTTCCTTGAACATCAATGTTTGAAGGAAACTCAAAATTTACCTGTTTCAAACCCTTCCTTTACAGGCGTAGGCAGAGGTACCCTGAGAGGCCAAAGGTCATAGAGCTAATGAGCATCCTTCAGTCAACAGACTAATGGAACAGATTATGGGACTAGGATAGAGGACTTTCTACTGCCCCACACTGCCCCATGGTTAAGACTTACCATTGGGCACAGCATCAGTAATCCTGCAATTAAAGATAAAATTGCTATCTATGACACAGACATGCAAGGCTTATATTGGTCTGGGCTCTGCCTGTCTATCACCATCACCTCCCACAGTTCCATGGTGTGAACCCTTGTTCTTTATATCTATCTCCCAGAAAGCACTCAGTATGCGCTCTTGTCTTAGCACGGGCTGCTATAACAAAATACCATAAATTGGTGGCTTATAATCAAAAGAAGTTGACTTTTCACAGTTCTGGAGGCTGGAAGTCTGAGGTCAGGGTGCCAGCTCGGTTGGGTTCTGGTGAGAGCCCTCTTCCAGGTTGCAAACCACCAACCCCGTGTTGTATCCTCACATGGTGGGAAGAGGGGTCGTGAGCTGTCTGACCTCTTCTTATCCGGGAAGTAATCCCATGCATGAGGGCCCTGCCTTCACGACCTGATTACCTCAAAACAGCCCCACCTCCAAATGTCATCCCATCAGGAATTAGATTCCAACATGAATTTTGGGAGGGGGCCATGATCGGTCCGTAGCAACTCTCACTGCTCTGAGCCTTTGTGTAGGCTGCTTTCTCCACCTGGATTGCCTTTCTGCCTGTTCTCTACTATATGAACTCCTTCATTTGTCAAAACTCAAGTGTCACCTTCACAGTGAAACTTTCCATGAAGAAGGCTCTTTCCCCACCCATCCATCCAGAAAGGATTATTTTGACCCCTCTTCTGTTCTCTCAGTGCACAGTTCTCAGGGCTTTTAGCACTTGCCACATTTTATTTTGACTCTTGGTTTAATTTTATTCCCTCCATTAAACTCTGAGCTGCTGAAAGTCAGAGATCCAATGTTGGTCATCTTTTTAGTCACTTAATGCCTAGGCTGTAGTGGGTACTGGGGGAGGGGGGAGCTGTAACAATAATCATTAACGTTCAATCCCTACAATAATTCTAAAGGGAGGGTGTGGTAGGGGTAGATACTGTCAGTGCTCACCAAGGATTCTGGTTCTCTTCTTGAACTTAGACGTGGCCACATGACTTGTTTTAGCCAATGAAATTTAAGCAGAAGTAATACATGTCACCTCCACGTGTTAGTATTATCCAAGAACAGGTATTCCTTCCTGCTGCAATGGTGGACCTGGAAGTCTTGTGTTGGGCAGGCAACATCAAAAGGTGGTGAAGACTCCTCTACCCTTTGCTCACCCATACTGGTCATTTATTATAGGTGAGAAATATATCTCTGTTGTTTTAAATCACCAATATTTTCAGACCACTATGGAACAGGGAAGGAGGAAAGAAATCAATCTACTTCCACACTGAGAATTCGAATTGTTGTTTCCTTTCCAGCTTCTAGCCATTGTCAAGAATTTGTAGAGCAGCTATTCCCTCAGAGAATACCTAAGCAAATTCCCCCCTACCTCCCTCGCATATCCTCTGATGTGTCCATTTCCTGATTCCACCTCAGGTGTTGGACTTAGGTCACAACCACCCTGGAAGCTTTTACACATAATATATTTGTGCTTTACTAAAAGCAAAAGGAATGCGTTACTGGTGCCTTCAATTTCCAGTCATATTTTTAAAAGTCATTTGAAGAGTTCTTTCTCACTTACTGCTAAACAAACAATATCTTTCATTAAATGCCAAATACAAATGATTTGTGTGCGATGATTTTTTTTCTATTTTGATATTTGATTTTTATTTAATTTTATTTTTATTCGATGTAACATTGTCTAAGTTTAAGATGTACATGTTGATTTGATACTTTTATCTATCATAATATGATTACCACTGTGGCATTAGCTAACACCTCCGTCACGTCACATCTTTTTTGTGGTGGGAATAACTAAGACCTAGTCTCTTAGCAAGTTTGGTGTTTACAGTACAGTACTGTTGTCTGTATTCACTCCATTGTGCATTAGATCTCTAGGGCTTATTTACTACTAGTTGCAAGTTTGTTGCCTTAAACAACATATCTCCTATTCTCCCACCTCCAGCCCCTGGAAACCACCAGCCTACTCTCTGTTTTCACTAGTTTGGCTCTTTTAGATTCCACGTATAAGTGATATCATACAGTATTTGTCTTTCTCTGTCTGACTTACCTTACTTAGCATAATGTTCTCAAGGTCTGCCATGGTTTCTTTAAAGAAACTTTTATTTGGGAAAAAAAAAAAAGGCAACTCTGCCAGTGTTATCAATGAGTTGGTAAAGCACTGCTAGTAGTTTGGATGAGGGGGTGACAAATTCAAGGCTCAAGAAAACATCATTGTTTGTGTTTAATTCAGCCCAAGGACCCATCCATGAAGGCTCTGGAAAGTACAGTGCCGTCCAGCAAGTCAGGCTAGTACTAGCTAGAGTTTAAGAAGAGGGTTTTAAAGCCAAATGAATTCAAATCCAAACTCTGCCTCTTCCTTGTTCTGTGACCATGGTCATGTTAGTTAACCTCTCAGAGTCTTAGTTTTATCATCTGCAAAATGGGTAAAGAATAGCCACCTTTACAGGATTGTTATAAGGATGACATCCTTAACATGGGTTCATATTGATAAAGCCCTTGGCATGGTTGCCTAGTATCTAATAAGCATTTGATGAAGAGTAGTGTGAAGCGAGCCATAAATAGCACCTGCTTATCTGCATATCTTGCTTTGAAAAAAAAATCAGAATAGTACCACAAGGAACTGGGTGCAGGACTCAAAGAAACCAGCCCAAGTTTGCTTAGCTTCACAGTTCCTGTTCTTTGGGGCAAGTTGTTGGTCAAGAAATTAAGATGGGTTTTGGGTGCAGGCAGAGGACGTGTTCTCTAAACTTGGGAGTCAAGGATTAGAGTTCTGTTAGAGATCTAGTCCCCAAACAATCTTGTTTTTCTTAAAATTCTAGCTTTAATTTCTGCCTCATCCTATATATGTTCTGTGCCTATGCTTTTATTCCTCCATATACCTGGAAAAACTCAATACTCTACACATTTATGTGCCTAGATTTTCACTTCAGAATGCACTCAGTGGGTAACTGTAGATCAAAGTGTAGAGACCTTTCTTACTCAATTTGCAAGTGTGGAAAATGTGCAGATGGACTATAATTCATTCACCTGGCTTCCACAGATAGACATTTAAATCATTTCCAAGTAGAACTTTCATGAAAAGCCTTCACACCTATAAACACACATCCTTAATGCCCGTTAATGTGTGAGAAAAAGTGTATTAGGTTTAGCACTGGAGATTGCTGGGCACAGTGATGGTAAATAACATATTTCTTTTTGTTAAACTACCCATCCTTCTGGCTCCAGTTAAAATTAAAGTCATTGCTCTGTAGATATCTGTAGATACTCTGCAAAGTTGGAAATGGGGATTATCCTCCTCGCTCCCATAGGAGTGGAAATCATTGGAAACCCCTCCTTCATTTGTCTTCATAACTTCACTTTACTAAGCGGACACAAGGTGAGACTCAAGATATGATTCCCAACTAATTGTTCTTAGGCAACTCCTTGGTGCTTTTCCAAACCAATCTGTTTGTAAATGATGATTAAAATGATTTGGTATGTTCTAAGGAGAAGGGAATCATTATGTGAGGGCGTTTTCTTCTCTTACTATAATATTTAGAATGATAACATGATTAAAGCCCACAGGGTGAATCTGCAGGAAACCAGGAGCATCCAGAAGGCTCTTTAGCTTGAAGGATTTGAGCTCATCAGTAACAGAGCATCAGAGCCTGCACTTTCTTTCCCCTACTTCCTCATGATCCCTGTGCCAAGGATCCTTAAGCCTGTGGTGAAGGGCTGAGCCTGTAATTTCCAATATTTAGACATCACAAGCCCCTAAAACTCCCAAGGTCTCTCAACAGAATTTGATCAAACAGTTCCTATTATGACCTGATGACCAGATCTCAAGACTGTTCTTTCCACAAGTCAAATTAGGTTTTATTTGATAGGATCCAGAATGCATCATTTCAAACATTTATCTTCGGTGTCCAAAGTCCTCTGAAAATGTATGCCTAAAAAACTCTCTTACAGGAATTACCATTAATGTCACAGTCCGTCAGTGATTCTTATAAACTACCCTTTATGTCCTACCAAGAATAATGGCAGTAACATTTTACATCCCAGACTCCCTTTCAACTCCTCAAAGTGCTTTCCATGTCTGCTGGTGCATTGTATTCTCCCAGAAATACGATGATTCCTTAGAGATGAGGTCAAAGAATTTGCCAAAGCAAACGATCAAATTTCCCAGCTCTTCACCCAGTGAAACTTCTTTAGGAAGGAGGAAGACGTGTTTATGGGTGTATGATTCAGTTATTTTATTGGCTGTTTTAAGGTAAAACAATAAATGTTTATGGTAACAAATCAAAGAGTACAGATCTGGATTTGCAATGAATCACCTTCCTCTTTCTTCTCCCTGTCCCACCCTCTCAAAGTTATCTACGGCAATGGATGGGTGTATAACCTTTCACTTCCACTCCAGACAATGAAAAGCCATGGTTTCTAAGATAATATCGTAGACTGAATCACGGAGTAAAATGCACTTCCTCCAGGAAGTCTGGAAGTGTAATTTTTATCATCTTTAGCACAGGAATCCATCTGAGAGTCTCTCCCTGACCCTAGAGTCTACCGCTGCCTCCCCTACATGTCCCACCCCTGAATCCCTCTTCCTAGCTCTCAGTCTCCCAGCCTGACCCCTTCAGAACTAGGCTTCCAGGGTTAACTGGCACTGGTTTTGCTTGGTATGTTCTTGGTTTACCACCCACTTGGCATGCTATCTCTTCATCCTCATGCATAAAAATTGAGTCAGACCCACTCTGTCACCCTAGCCAGCTGCCCCTCAACGTCCACTGAAGGTGTTTTGTGGTGTCTAAGCATGACTTTATAAGAACTTTAAATTGGGAGTGAAGTCTTGGTGGACACAGCTTTCCATGATATGAACGCTGTGGATCTTCCATTAATCTCTTCCCGCCATTCTCCTGACCCTGTAAGACTGTCTCTTGGGCTCTGTCCTAAAATTGTTTTACAATTGTTTAACTTACACTCACATCACTTCAATTTTGACATCATAATGTGATTTACGCAGATTTGAGGCTGCCATCAGGATGAGCTCAGAACTATGTCAGAATCTCTGCTGAGTAAATAAAGAACTGATTTTGAATGTGGGGAATGATGGAGGGTGGAAAAATCACAGAAAGAGACCAGAAACAATACAAGCGCAGTCAGGAAATTTTAGACATCAAACTTTTTTTTTCCAAACACAAAATACCAAAGGTCACTAGTCTCCCACATCAAATACACAGACAATTTTTTTTAAACAAATCCTTTTCTGTCTGAGTCTTGAAATGAGTCTAAAATATGTGATTTTGCAAAGAGGATTCTAGGATAATTTTAAATTTGTTGATTTTGAACAGTAAAGGAGGGGCTGCCTGGGATGGCAGAGGAGGAAAGAAAGCAAATGACACCATGTTTCTTTCCATCTTCATTCAGCACATGAACTTCAACCTATGCAGAGGGATGGACAGCTAAGTAACGGATCCTGAGGTGCAAAATCCCAGAATCACACTCATTTGCAGGCTTAACATGCCACCAGAGGAGTCAAGCAGGCTCTAAAACGTGACTTTGCACCTGTTTTTGAAGGGCTAGCGGCTTCCTTTGTACTCAGTTACTGCTGACTGGAGCACCCATCCTTTGCCCAAGAGGCAACTTCTGCATCTATCTTGGCAGCAGTTCAATGAGGGGATGAGGTTTGGCTGAAGGTGGGTGGAATCAGCCTGAAAATGTTCCTTTGCCAATATCGTCCCGTCTGGAAAAAGATGGGCGGAGATGGAAGGCTTTCGGGCTGAGTTCCCCGCCGACCTTAACTGGAAGTGCTCGCGCTCTTTCACATCTGCAGCTGTGTCCTCCTCAGGGAGTTGTCCAACTAAATGTGATTTTAAACATCTGTCAGCTAAATCAGAGCTCCAAATTTAGCACTCGGGAACATTATGTGGATTTGTGATGCTCGCTGGAGAACACTGGATCTATAAACCAAGCCCACACGAGACAGCCGGGTGGTACTCCGGCTGATAATTTCATCTATGACACATTTAATTTGCCTGCATATTTATGAACGTTACGTAAAGGGAAAGAGTGACCAGTTCCCTGCAAACAGCTTTCTGAATTGCTGCAAGCTTGGTAGTGAGATGGGAGAGCCTTACACTGGAACACCGATTGTCTTCCTACCTGATAATTTGTGTGGAATGAAAGAAAAGAGAGAAGAGAAGGGGCAGAGAGAGAGAGAGGAAGAAAGAAAGAAAAGAAAGAGAGAAAGAAAGAGAGAAAGAAAGAGAGAAAGAAAGAGAGAAAGAAAGAAAGAAAGAAAGAAAGAAAGAAAGAAAGAAAGAAAGAAAGAAAGAAAGAAAAAAGAAAGAAAGAAAAAAAGAAAAAGAAAGAGGCAAAAAGAAAGAGAGAGAGAGAGAAAGAGAGAAAGGGAGAGAGAAAGAGAGAGAGAGAAAGAGAAAGAGAAAGAGAAGAAAGATTGATTGATTGATTCCAATGGGCTCCTTTTGAGTGAATTTCCTGAAACTATTTTCTGCCCTTCCTGGTCCAGCTATAACTTTGCTCCAGTATACTCATCCTGGAGGAAAGGAAGTTCTGCATGCAGTCATGACTCTCAGTTACCACCTTTGAAGAAGTCAAGCATAGAAAAACCATCCTTCCTCTCCTTTGGATGGATGAGTCTGACGAGATGTGCTGCTCTTCGGGAGAACTGTGAAGCCAGGTCTTAAATTCAAAGGCTCTCTCTTTGCTGAGGCAACACTCCTGGATGATAGGCTAGAAATCCTCAGTGCATATGGGGGTTTGAAAGTCATCCTATCAGTTACTGAGATCATGGTGTCCTTGATGGGAGATAAGGCGAGAAAGAACCTTGTGATTCAGTGTGAGTTCCCAATAGATGACTTAGCACAGTAGACTAAAACGTGTGAATTTGCTTTGCTTAGGTTAGTGCCAAAGTTCACAGCGTCCAAAGTCCATTTCTCCATCAAGCCTCAGAGTTACTTACCCCCTTCACTGAAGTCCCAAGACAGCCTGATATTAATGTGTGATGTTGTTAGCGAGTGTCTTAAAATGCCTCTGTGATCTCTAAGGAGGCAGAGATGGCATTTAATTTGGCCTGTATTCCTAAGATTAGGATAGGCCCATAGATTGGCCAATGGACATTTTATAGGTAGTGAATAAATGCATGAGGGACTGGCCCTCGTTTGAACGGCTTAAGAGTATACCATCGAGAGGCAAGGAAGGGTGGTTTGGGCGCGGGGTTGATGGCAAAAGGAGAACCCCTGCAAAGGTCCCCTGGATAATCCACACGTGGATAGTGCCTGTGTGCAGGGAACTGACTCAACACAAGTTTCCCTTGGTGTTGGAGACAGGGTAGTCCTGTCAGAGGTACCGAAGGCCAGTGAGGACAGCCAGGAGAATGGGCACAGAGGAGCGCTGCCTTCTACATGGAGTTGTGTTAGGGCGCTGAGCAGGGAGGGTCTCCTGCCTCAAAATGTCTTCCTTCTGCAATTAGAGCGTTTGAAATGTATTCCTGGAAGGCATGTTGATTCTTCCCTCTTTTCTTCCCACCTTGGATGACACCGCTTACCTTGAGAGGCCACGTATAGTAAGAGTTAAAACCGAAGACAGTTGCACCAGCCAGATCGGGGTTCAAATCCCAGTCCATAATTCACCAAGGTGTATTATCACAGGGACATGACTAAACTTCTCTGAGCTGACTCATTAGGTGGTTTAAATGAGCCGGTGTGAGTAAAGTCGCTAGCACATAGCAAATGTTCAGTGTAGTCGGTAATGGCATCATTACTATTATTAGTTTGGACTCTCATTAGCAAATGAGTAAGAATGGACCTGGACCTCAGGGAGGTGCCCCTGTCTTGGTCTGTGCATCTGCTCTGTTCTCCTCTCAGCTTCTTCTCTTCTCGGGTCCACGTCATTCGCAGAGAAAACCCACCTCTCAACGCCTAAACTGACACGTTGCAGATTCAGCTCCCTAAAAAGAGACCAACACAAATCTTTTCCTGGCCTT
This sequence comes from Vicugna pacos, assembly GCF_048564905.1. Classification (NCBI taxonomy): domain Eukaryota; kingdom Metazoa; phylum Chordata; class Mammalia; order Artiodactyla; family Camelidae; genus Vicugna; species Vicugna pacos. The sequence continues at coordinate 67,424,345 of NC_132997.1, read as the reverse complement.
AGTTTCACATTTCTGGGGAGAGACTCCAGTGGACTCACCTTGAGTCTGGTGTTGGTTCTGCTCATCGGCTGTGGCAGGGGTCACAGCGACACGATGGCCCCCTCCTGCTGGAGCCCACTTTACTGGTGGGGAGGCTGCCAGAGAGGGAGGGCAGATGGGTGTATAGGGAAGACACCATCATGAGATGTGCAGATGCCTCAAAAGTTTCCTTCAAACTCCTATGATGAAAACGGGACACCTAGAAATGTGAAGAAACACATGAAATGTTCTGTGTGGGGAAAAAAAAGTGCATATACCTCATAGTCATACCTATATTCACTGATAAATGTGAAGATTTGTGGGGAACACAAAGAAATTGTTTTTATGTCACAGTGATGATGTTTTAATGCACCTTGATTTAGTAACCAAACTTTGTTTAATGTGGAAACTCCTCCAAGGATTAATAACCCTTGAGCCTTTGCCACCTAACACCTTAGCAAGGATTAGCTGACAACTGGCTGAGCGCCAGGCCCCAGGGGACAGCTCCAGACCTGGAGGGTGGAGGGAGGGAGCAGGAAAGCGCCAAGGGCACGGGGTAAATTTCTTGTTCTTCACAGCGTGTGGATACCGAGATCCTTTCTTCCTGGAAAGGCAGAACCCTGGCTTGGAATTCTGAAGACTCCGTTGCATTTTCACAGAATGGCAGTGAGTTCCGGGCCGGAGACAGGGCAGCTACCAGAAAATGTGTTTGGTAATAAAAAGGCATCAGAAACATTGTGAAAGGGACCATGTGGTTTTCAGGGCAAGGCTAGTGCCAACTTCCAAAGACCCTACAGGGAGAGCAGCCAAGATGGCGGAGCAAAGACCCTGCAGACATCCTGCAGAAATATTTCCATAGGAACAGATACCCCACGTCCACCCCGCCAGCGCTGGCGCCCATCAGGAACCCTGCCCCAGGCCCCATCGCTGGACGTGGTGAAGATAAGCCAGGAAGAGCCCCTGCATTTGAGCTTTGGCCTCCTGCTTCCTTAGCCTGAATGTCAATGTGCTGCTGCTTCCAGCGTTTCCCCCAGGGATCGTGTAGGACAGCTGGTCACCGTCATATTGAAGCCAAAGACTCATGGAGCAACTTTAAGAGCATCCTGAGAGCTTAACCCCCACCCCAGAGACAGACCCCTGAGACTCTGGCTGGGACAGTGACCGAGGATCTTAAACACAGCAGGCAAATCATATCCACAGCCTGAGCTGCAGAGTAGAAATAGCGTCTTTAAAATTGCTCAACTTGGCTGCCCTGAGACGTTGCCCAAATGTTTCCTTAAACACTGCTTTTATCTTCAGTAAAGCTTTATAAGGCCAAAGCTCTAGAAAAGTTCACTGCCGCTAAGGACTTTGTGCCAGCGTTCAAGGCCCAAGCGTTAGAAGAGTCAGAGTTCTGGAGCTGGAGACCCTTTCTGTCTGTTTCCACAAATGTCTTAACTGCAATCCTTAATATCACCGATGTGTGTAACTTCAACAGTGTTTATCTGTGTCCTCTGGAGTGTAGACTGACAAAGTTATCTAGGTGACACATTTATAAAGTAGCCATCCATTCATTAAGGCAATCAATGGACTGAGCACCCCACTAGGAACTGAGTATCAAATGGTGAGCTCAGTTCAGTCCTGCCCCACGGCATCCACAGTCCAGTAAGGGGAAGATATCCAAAGAAGCAATGACAGAGTTATGATGGTAAGCGATCATGGGATTAAGGACAGAGTACTTGGCACGTCGACAGAAACTTAACAGGATCTTGAAGGGTCAGAGAGCGAAGACGAGATCTGTGGAGTCCTAAAGGAAATGAAGGACGTGGGCAGAGGAAGACGGGAAACAAAACTGGAGTCCCGTGACCCTCCAGCCATGGCCTCTGGCCCACCTCATATCACCAAGCCCGGGGCTGAGCTGGGTTTGCCCAAGTCTATACGTCTACGTGGGGAGCTGGATGGTGGGGGAGTCGGACCCACAGAAATGAAAACAAGAGCTCTCCTTCTTCCAGGAATTATTACAACATCTGACCTTCTGATTGACAATTCAGAGAACTGTCTGAACTTTCTGTCAGAACAAGTGAAGTCAATCTGAACAGTTCATCAACTATGTGGAGCACATATTGTGTGCCAGGGAGCAGGGAGTGCCAAATAAATAACTTCTGACAAGACCAGAGGGGGAAGAGAGGGGAGACAGGATAGCGTTCGTGGTGGAGGAAAAAGGAGGTCCTGAGCTGGTGAGGGGCCCCTGCAGCTGCTTATGGCATGTGCTCACGGGCTGATTTTTATCTGACGATTGGTGACTAGCAACCTCATCTCTGCCGAGATGAACAGGGATGGATACACTTGCAAGAAGGGAGTCAATTCCAAATAATCAAGCGCGTCTCGCCAGCTGTCTCTGACTTGCTTCAAATGGGGGATAAGTGCTCTCTGTACGGCACGTCGTTGGAAGAGGCTTTCCGGGCAAGAAAAAAGCTTAGATGACCCACTTAGATTTCTCCCTGGCCTGTGCCCGAGATTTGACAAAGCTTAACTGAAATATGGAGGGAAGGAATCTTCAAAGGGGGGTTCAGAGATTTAAGTTCCACGAGTATTTGCCCTAACACACAGAGTTAAGTAACAAGATGTCAAACACCAAAATGTGTTGTTTCAGCTTTGTGTATTTGCACATCACATGTTTGTGTGTACGCGTGTGCGTGCATGCGTGAGCATGGGCGTGGGGGTGTTTGCAGTCTGACTTTTGGTGAATTTAAGATCTCTGTTCACTCTTACCTGATTCAGGAGTGAAGGGGGGAGCTGTCTATTAGGTAGTTACACAACCACCCGATCCATTCTTTGGAACCCCTCATTTATAGAATTTTAGAGCTTATAGACAATAAATGAGAACCTGTTTATTAGCAGGCTTGGCATGTGCTTAGTATCTTTATCAACAATAATGAGCGACGTTTCAGATTTTTCACTTTACACACATAAAGGAACAGAGGGACACAACAACTTGGATGAACTGTTCAAGATCCAAGGCCGCTCGTTCTTTCATGTGTAAATTCATGCAAATACTACTGAGTGCAGACCTCCTGCTAGGCGCTGGGTGTGTGGCGCTGGCAAATCCAAGCACTAGAAGGCAGTTATCCAGACCCCCAGGCCAAGGCTTCTCCTTTACATTCTGGAATTTACACGCTAGGTACTGTTTCAGGGAGAGGAATCAGCCTGCCTGCCGTCTTTGTGAGGGGCCGGGCGAGCATGGAAGAGTGATCTAATCTCTGGACAGCAAACTATACCTTCCCTCTGACCGTGCAAGCATTTTGAATAGCAGAATATGGAGGAAATATTTTAACCTATTGTGAATTTTAGGTTTACAGCTTTTAAAACCATCAACATCGGCAGAAAGGAGCAAATCGATGTGCAGTTTGCTCTGATTCTAATAGATTATCATCTGCTTTGTTATGTCAGAGAGTCTTAACTAGTTAACAAACTTATGTGCCTCTTTCATAAATTATATTTTTAGGATGATGATCTCAATCCATTAAAGTTTGGGTTAATGAATTTATCTGTGGATCATTCCCAGGGAACTCTAAATCAGAGGACACAGATGAGTGGTCCCAGCCAAAGGTTATATTTGGTTTGGCTGGCAGAGTGTTGGCCCACACAGCAGTTTTTAAAATTTTTGAATTACTACATAACATTTAAAAATCAGGAGACTATTATATACAAGTTAAGAGTCCAGCTTCTCTACAAAATAAGAATGTCTTGAACCAGCAAGTCACATTCTCCCTCACTGACAGCATGAGTTGACTAGGGCTGTTTATAGGGTACCCTTTTTATTTATTTTTTAAAATAAAAGAAAAAATTTTTAATGGAGGTACTGGGGATTGAACCCAGGACCTCACGCATGCCAAGCATGCACTCTACCACTGAGTTATACCCACCCCAGGGCAGCCTTTTTAAACAAATCCTGGCCACAGCCCACCTCAGCCCTGCTGTCCTCCGTGACTGCCTGCCTCCCTCACTTACATGCCAGGCTCTGCTGGCACTTGAGGTCATGACCTCTGCCCTCTATCAGGGGTCGACATCTTTACAAAGCTCTGTGGAGGCTCCCAACAATTTTGTCGGGTGTTGAGTGCAAAATGGTTTTGGTGATCATTGGGGAGAGCATAAAACAGGCATTAATTCACTCACCAGGTTCTAGTGGCTACTGGGTCCCAGGCATGTGTGTACCGAAAAGGAAGGACACTGAGATAAATAAGTCTCCGTCCTTCCAGAAGCCTACGGTCTAGTGAGGGAGAGAGACATGTAAGTGGTTAGAACAGTTTATCCAAATGTTATGGTGAGTCATGGTAGCAGAAAGGTGGGAGCAACCAATTCTAATCAGGGGAATTTAAGGAATTTTAATAGAGAAAATAACTGAACTGAATGTTCAGGGCCCAGCTAGGAAAACAGAAAACATTCTGGGGAAAATGAAGCAGTTTCATACTGTAAATTGGTAACCCAGATATGGTGGTTTTAAAACATGGACCGCAAATTCTTCGACCTTTCTCCCACTGAGGGATGTGTCCCTGCCCACCGCCAGCATCCCCGTTTGCATCCGGGTGAGCTGTTAGTGACTATTTCCACTAATAGACGAGGAGGAGAGTGGTGCTGGAGGCCTTGAGACGCTGCAACAGGGATGGGAGCTTCCGCTCATTGCTGGACGGAGCGCTCTCTTCTGGAGCCCCGAGCCATCCCATAAGCCAACTGACCGCTCTGAAATTCTCACACTGTGAAGTCAACCCACGTGTCAAGCCATGTGTGGGTGCTCTAGTCGGCAATCCTAGCCTTTGAGTCATCCCAGCCCAGGCACCAGACGTGTGAGTAAATAACCTTCGGATGACTCCAGCTCCCAGGTGTCACTTTGCCTTCAGTCTTTTGAGTTTTCTCAACTGGAGCCCAGGCATTGCGGACAAGAGATAAACCATCTTGCCTGTGCCCTGTCCAAATTCCTGACCCACGAAGTGGCTGTTTGAAGCCACTGAATTTTGGGGTAATTGATACATGGAAATAGTGATCAGACCTATAGGTTATGGAATTGCTAAGAAGCCAAACAAGACGGGGAAGCAACCCATAGGTCAGCAGCAGCAGGAAACACAGTGCTACCATCTCTAGGCTAGAGGGACAAAGAGAACAGTTGGTATTAGTGAGACCCAGGGTGCAGGGTCACTTGATGTTAGAACCGTGGTGGACCTTCTTCCTAGAGGGGGGCAACGATTCTACCTATTACAAGAATTTCTTGCGATGCTTAACTTATGGATCAGTTTGACTGGGCTAAGGGATGCCCAGCTAACTGGTAAAGCATTATTTCTGGACATGTCTGTGAGAGTGCTTCTGGAAGGGGTTAGCATTTGAATCAGCAGCTGAGTAAAGAAGACTGCCCTCGTTGCTGTAGGCAGGCATCATCCAGAAGGCCTGAATAGAGCAAAAAAGACGGAGGAAGGGCAAATTCACCCTCTTTGCCTCAGTTGAGACAGCCACCTTCTCCTGCCCTTGGAAGGCAGCGCTCCTGGTTGTTAGGCTCTCAGGCTCAGACCGGAACTCATGCCATTGCCTCCCCGGTTCTCGGGCCTTCAGACTTGGACCAAATTATACCACCAGCTTTCCTGGGTCTCCAGCTTACAGATGGCAGATCGTGGGACTTCTTGGCTTCCAAAACCGCAATACCCAATTCCTATAATAAATCTATCTATCTATCTATCTATCTATCTATCTATCTATCTTATTGATTCTGTTTTTCTGGAGAATCCCAAATATCACACATACCATGTAGCATGTTTTAACATACTTCACTTAATCCTTGCTACAACCCTATGAGGGAGGTGATGTTACTGCCCCCATTTTACAGATGAGAAGATTGAGGCTCAGCAAGGATAGCTGGCCCAAGATCACACAGTAGATGGCAGGCCAGGGACTCCATGCCAAGCCTGTCCAGCTCTGCTATTCAGTTCTACAAACTCACCATGTTCTTCCTCCCTTCAGGCCTTCATTAACATTGTTCCTTCTCCTTTTTATTCACTTTTCCCTTAGTCGACTGGTTACCTTCTACTCATCCATCAAATTCAACTTACATGTCCCTTAGGGAAGCCTTCTCTGATCCCACAGATGAGGCCAAGTAGTTCCATTATGCTTGATCATGTGTGTGCATTTCTGTCTTTTCTCAGAATAAAATCTCCTGTCTTTATTGGGGCCCTGAATCAACCAGCCGCTGCCCCTCTCCAGCCTCATCTCTCCCTCCACTGTCCCCCTTGCTTTCGTCACTCTGGCCATACTCACCTTCTTTCAGTAACTTGAAGTCATCAGGCTCTTCCTGACCTCAGGACCTTTGCACACATCTTTCCTCTAGCATGGCTTTCTCACTTTTTTTACTTGTTAATTCTTCAGGCCCCAGCTTACCTATGCCATTTAAAAATGAGTTAGGGCCTTCATGACACCCTGTAGCGGTACCCCATATTTCTCCTTTGTGGTGCTGATCATAATTATAATTACACAATTTTTAGGGTGCTTCCATACTTAATTACCGTCTCTGCCGTGATGCCAAATCCCATCACTTCAGAGCATGTTTGGTAGCATCTCAATTGCTACTAAATTAATTAAAGCACAGTGCGTGAGCTGGCCCTGGGTGTGGATCTGAGGACATGGGAAACGCTCGTATGGCTTCTGTTTAGAGACACTGGAAAACTGGAAAGTGGCTTTGCCTCTGACGTTCAGAAGATCACCAGTCCTTTCAGACACTCCACTCTTCATGAACACCATTGGTCAAAATCAGAGACACTGGATGAACCACATTTCTTAAAGAGAGAGCCATGGTAGAAGAGGCTAAGGACACCTGTTTGAGGTAGCTCATCTTGTTTCTCAGCACTGATAAGCTCAGCCTCCAAAATGAACGAACAAACAAACAAGCAAAGAAACACACTAGGGCGGGCGCTCTGGACTGGTGATTCTCAGTGTTCAGTGTGCATCAGAATCACTCAGGCTTTATCTGGGTTTCATCCTGGAGATTCCCCATCAGTACTTCTGGAGCAGAGCCTGGCAAATTGCATTTCCAGCACCTTCCCACCAGGAGACTGGGTGCTGATCTGGACCACACTGGGGGAAGCAGTGGTGAAGGGTTCTCAGACTTTGGTTGTATTCATCAGCACCTGAAGCCCAGGGTCGTTAGACTAGGATAGAGCCTGGAGCTCTGTATTTTTACTATGTCACACTGAAGTTTTGGAAGCACTGGCTTTCAAACTTGGCTGCACATTGGAATCACCTGGGGAGTTTTAAAAGCTACTAATAATGGCAGGGGCTCACCCCTGGAGATGCTGATTTTATTGACTGGGATCAGAAGGTTTCAAACCCCCTAAGTGATTTGAATGCGTGTGAAAGCTGGAGAACTCTTGACCAAGAGCCGTGGTTCTCAAACTTCAGTGGCCTCAGGGTCACCCGGAGGGTCTTTGAAACCGTGGAATACTAGGCAGCGCCTTCCGTTCCTGATTCGGAAGGTCCGTGTTGGGGACTAGGAATGTGCATTCCTAACAAGTTCCCAGGGGTTGGTGATGTTGCTGATCTAGGGACCACACTTTGAGAACCACCCTTCTAGGGAAGCAGAACAGAGAAAGTCGACCAGGCCTGTGCATCTCAGATTTGAGTGTGCATAGAAATCACTGAAGAGCTTGTTATAATACATGTTCTGGCTGTGGCAGGGTTTAGGGGTAGGGATGGGGAGTAAGGAGTTGCAAGATTCTGCATTTCTAACAAGGTGATGCCATTGCTGCTCATCCACAGGCCGTAAAGCTGGTAGCCAGATCTGGATTGTTTGGGTCCTCATCCTGGGACAGCATGGAGCCCAAGCCAAGGCAATTTTTCTAGTGAGGCTTCCTTGGGCCATGCCATGGGCTTTGTGACCACAGCCCCAGGTATTAATAAAAAGATCCTTTGCACACTTTTGTTCTCTCCCTGTATATCTCCCTCAGTGTCTGTATGGAAAGGAGGCTGATTGAGAACAGGATTCGGGTGTTCCTATGTCCCTGCTCCCAACAACCATCTTACAACAAACAATACAAATGATAGTTAATTGGGTCAACTGCTTACCATTTTTGCCTTATTACCATAGAGTAAAAAAAAATTAGTCAAAACACATGTCATATGAGCTTGTGTGAGCTTTATTTGATTACAACAGTAACCTCCATTCTGTATGCTAACCTTCATGGCTGGTTACACATGTGAAATGGTTGTCTGCTCACAACTTAAAAACATCAGAGAGAACTCGGGGCATTCGAGACATGGTAAATTATCCAATGTGTCTATTTCCTGCAGCAAGGATTGGTTAAAGCTGTGATTACTATTTTAGGGGCCTCTATCTTCCTACCCTCCTTACTTCCAATGTCCTGTATGGGAGGAGAGGGGAAGGAACAAGAAGAGGGAAAAAAGGGACTTACATAAATGTGATACATCTGTTATATTACCTACCTTACACACTGGATGTGTTTAAAAACAAAAACAAAAACAAAAACAAAAGCTCTGAATTCAGAGCAATTGCTGCAGATCACACATCCCTGATGGTACGGCGATCTTCCTAGTGGGCCAGCCAGAACTAGTGCAGGATGCAGTTTAACGTGTACTGTGCGTTTATTTATGGTGCAACGCATCATCAAACAACACTTCACAGGCTCTAAGCTGGCAAACCAGAGGGCTTTGAAGAGAAATAATGAGCTGAGAGGTTCATGACATACTATTAAAAAGGTTGTGATTGGATTTGGAAAATCAGATGGGTCTCCCACGGAAGGGACCATTTCTGAACCATCGCACTTAGAATATTTTTGAGCTCCAGAGCAGATATTTATAAGAGGAGAGAGTTGTTTTTGTCTCCATTCCAGGTCCTGACTCTGATGTACAGTGGGGAAGCTGCTTTGCACTGCAGACCTGAAGCTGTGGAATATCCATGATGTCACCTTTTTCGACTGATCTGCTACCATTGCACAGAGGAGCACTCTTAGCGCTGTGATGGTTTAGCTTAATTCTCCCATATGTGGGTTGCAATTCCAGCCAAAACAAAGCCGGCAGGGGATTTTACAGCCACTGAATTGCTGAAGGTGCTGCCGGCCGGCTCAGTGAGATCAGGGAGATGAGGTTAGGGTGCCGTGCATTATGAACAAGAAGACAAGGAGAAAGACAAGGCACCAGGACAGTGACATTTGGGGCTGCCTGGTGTGCAATTTCCAAATCAAGCCTTTGGTCTTCCAGTCAGTGATTTGATGCTCTGGGTTTTCACCTTTGAGATTTTCAGTGCTTTTCCGGCAGATGTGATGGGAAAAAGTGCCCTGTTCTGAGTGGGGAACTGTAGATGGAATCCCTGTCACTCAGTTAGAAAGGAGACATTTTAGGGTATGAGCTCATGAAAGAGAAGTGTTCTGAAATGGGGGCAGGGAGGAAGCATAGGCACACAGTAACACGTAACTAGGCCAGCAAAGGATGAATTTGTGGTTAAGCCATTTTTCCCATGGCAGATGACGCTTTAACACTGTGACTCCCAGAGCCCTCCTGCTCACACACAGCAGAAAAAGGCAGCTCTGTGGCTGCCACCCTAAAGCCAGGCTGCACCAGAGGTGGGAGCAGGAAGGTCTTGCCACACGTGATCACCGAGCTCTTCAACTTGAGATAGCGCGCTGTGATTCCTTCTCTTCTCCCCGCCAGCAATGTCATGATATAAACACCGAAACCCTGCTCCCAGATCTTTTGAACTGAATGAACAATGGGGCAGAGCAATCACACCCTGAAAGACTACTTGTGATCATTAGGAGGAAAAAAGAGGGGAGCGGGATAGGTAAACATGCAAATAACTAGTTTTTCCTTCTGCTTTCTTCTCGAAAGTCACAAGGATGATGGTACCTTTCAAACTGGCTCCAACCAAACTCTGAAATGTGCAAGTATTTGTTTCCTACAGGCAAAGCTGTTCCTTTTTTTACTCCCCCTCTGCTTTTTTCTTTCACTGTGGGAAAATGAACTTCTTTTCAGTCACCCCTGACATCTGACCACTCGACTGATCACGAGGACGCTGTGGTAAACCACGGCTCAGCTTGAAATTATCTCTTTTAGGCACAGTTCCTGTATTTTGGATGGCACCGTCCCTGGCTGCCCAGCTTCGACTTTCCTCTATGGGAGTTCCATTTTCGCTTTCCTCCATCTACTCAAAGCCAGTGGTCCCTCTCTTAAGTCTTTCGATAGGACTCAGCCTCAAAATAAGCTGAATACAAAAAAAAAAAAAAAGAAGAAGAAGAAGGACACCAGTTTTCCCAGTCCATGCCCCCAAAGTGGCCCATTTTTACATTGTGTTCTTCTTTTTAAGGGGGAAGGGAGGGCAAAGGGAGCATGAAAACTTTAAACATCCTGGAAAGGAAATGGAAAAATAAAAAGCCAACCCTCCTGATTAATATCAGAATGATCCAACAGGGTTTACACATAGTCCTTCTGTTTGAATCATCTTGTTTTTTATAGTTGTTTTACACCTCCAGGATCCTGCCATCTGCCCACTGTGAAGAAACGCAGAAAAGCATTCTGAAAACAATAGCTGGAAGGAGATCTTTTTGAACAAACCCAAGAGATGGACTTTTCTGCACCCTTCTGGTTCCCACAGCACTCCCAGGGGGAAGGCACTGTGGGGTGGCCCCAGAGTTCATGCAGTGGGGCGCTCGTCTCAATAACCTCCCCCTCCTTCTTGTGCCTGGTCATGCCCTCAGGGTGACAGGAGAGGACTCAGTGTGCACATCAGGCCGCCCTCTTGGCTGAGGGAGGAGGAGGAGGAAGGGTGGGCAGCTCCCTGGGCAGTTATGTCCTATTCGGATCTGGTGTGTGTCACTGCAATACAGGTCAGCCTTTGCTGGACACAGCCAGGGACCCCGAAACACACCTGGCTTCGTCCCCCCTCACTCTCTTCCTGCCCAAGAGTTAACAGTCCCAGAGAACATGGGGAGGCCATCAGGACAGACAAAAGTGGTCTTTCCTTTTGCTCGCAGATTCCTGGGAAATCTAAAGCATAGCAAAGGCTTTATCAGTCCTGGGGTTGGGCCAAGGAGCAGGCTGAAGTTCAGCTGGTCAGGCCCCGCGCAGCTGCTGGCTATCCACGCTTCCCCCGGGACTTTTCCGCAGCCCCTGATTTAGACCGCTGAGGGGGTGGGTAATGTGCATGTAGCTGCCCAGGGTGATTGGAGGCACAAAGTGACTTTCAATTACTGAGCAGTTCAGGTGGAGGCAGCGAGTGCAGGAAAGAGTTTCTTTCCACCAGCAAAATGAGGTGTCAGTTCAAGAGATGCTGACCTCGCGGAGAGGTTTTTACTTTAAAGGCGGATTGGCAAATGCTTTCAGCTGAACATTTAGGCTTGGTGACTTGACTTTCCTCCAAGGTTCATCGAGGGATAAAGATATTACATGAATTGGATTTTTCTTGTGAATTAAAACATCGATGGCCTGATTTGGGGTAACAAGCGTTGCCAAGTTAATGCTGAGCAGGCAGAAAGGAGGGCTAGGACTAGTGCTTTGCCTTCAGGGCAAGGCAAAAAATGTTCACAAAAGAGCGTCATTCCACCGATTGTTCAAGGTCACCAGACTGTGCGTGCTCAAAGTGGGACTCAAGACTCCCAAATCCCAGTGTCTGATTAATTGTCCTTTGACTAAAACAATGAAAATAAAATGGATTAGCAAAGGTATTGCTCCAGGCCAAAAAGTTCAGAAAGAAAATAGAGCCTCAAGGAAAGTCGGATTTTCTTTAATTAGGCTGACGTTGAATGCCTCAGGAATAATGCTGTAAATGTGAAGTGGTCATTTGCACAGTAGGTATATTTGTGGGGTTTTTTTCTCATGCCAGTTAAAGGTATCACTGTGTCCCAGGCACTGGACAAGGCACCGTCCCCACATTTTGGGATTTAACCCTCATAAGAACCTGGTGGGTCACATATCTTTACCACTCTTTTACTGATGAGGCTGAAAAAGATTAAAGTTTTGCTTGATATGTAAGTGGTAGAACTGGGGTTAAAATCTAGGTTTCCCTACTTCCATGTTTCAGACCCACTTAACAACCTCTTCTAAGTAGCATCTTATTTTGTGTATTCATATCTGCTATAAAGTATAAGTTCCTAGTAGAGAAAGACTATGAGCTGAAATGGAGGTTTCTTTGAATTACCTACTTGCAATATTTTGCCCAAATCTGAAGGTAATGGGGTTGATCATAAAACATTAGCATCCCTTTTAATTAAATAGTGCACACATTTTAAAATAAACTCTCTGTGAGGAAGATAATATATACCCTGATACTTGAAATGCATTGAGATGTCCAGACATAAGATAGTTTGGATCTTATAAGAGGAAAATATTGGCTCAAAAAGTGGGAAAGTTGAATGAATAAATGGAGCACAAGGGATTTTTAGGGCAATAAAATTATTCTGTATGATACTATAGTGGTGGCTACATGTCATTATGCGTTTGTCAAAACCGATAGAATGTACATCAAGAGTGAGCTCTAATGTAAACTATGGACTTTGGTTGATAATAATGTGTCCATGTTGGTTCATCGATTGTGCCAAATATGCCACCCCGATGAGGGATGTTGAGGGTAGAGGAGTATATAGTGTAGGTGGGGAGGGCTATGTGCAAACTCTCTGTATTTTCTGCTCCGTTCTGCTGTGAACCTGAAATTGCTCTAAAAAAATAAAGTCGGTTAATAAAACAAACAAACAAACAAAAAGTTGGAAAGTTAAAGTTGTTAGCACATGGGTGATTCATTGCTAAGTGCATGTTGACAAAGCAGGAAAAGTGAGGTTAATTTGGTCAGCATCTTAGTTGAAGAATGTGGGTGCCACCGTTTCTTAAAATAGAGGAAAAAGACATAGTATCATCTTTTCTCTATCTTTTTCTTTTTGAATAAAAAAGGAAAGATATGGGGATAGGAAAAAGAAGTTAAAAGTGGTGATAATAATAAAGATGAAAAATCGATTGCACCTGCCCTCAGGGATCTGCTGTGGAGGCAGACAGATAAAAACAACACTATGATAGATGAAAAACTAGGAATATGTACAAGGCACAAAAATAGGGCAGAGGAGGATGTTGTTACCTACACTGGGAAGGAAAGGGTCAGGAAAGGCTTCACAAAGGAGGAAAACTTGAGCTGGAGTTTAAAGATATTGACTAAGTGGATAATGGAAGAAAAGAGCAAAGTCCTTACAGAGGCACAGAGCATGAAATGAGCTGACATTTGGGGGCCTAGAAGGAATCTGATATTGCTGGAGGGGAGAGCAGACTGGCTAAGTGTGGAGAGGGGCACGGGTGCAGTAGTTAGGAGGCCAGGGCTTGGAAGTGGTGCGGTGAGCCACTGGTGGGTTTTCAAAAGTGGATTTGAGTTTCCAAAAAATTACTCTTGTGGTAATGTCCAGAAGGAATGGTCGGTCATCTGATCAACAAAATGAAAAGCTGGTTGTTTCAAAAAGTAATTAGATAGACAAACTGCTGCATGATTGATTTTTTTTAAGAGGCAGAAATAAACCGTACTGGATATGAAAAGGTACATTGAAGCAGAAAAAGTAAATATTTTAAAATCATAAGAGAATCACATGAACAGCTTTAGACCAACATACTTGAAACCTTAGATAGACCACACAATTTTTAGAAAGCATAAATTATGGAAATTAACTTGAAAAGAAATTGACACTGAATAAACCTATAACCAGGAAGGGAAAAAAATTTAACTTAACAGTCAAACTTATACCACACTCGTTCCAGAAAGTGTCGTGGACAATTTTTTCCAAAACTTCAAAGGAGAAGTAATAATCTCTAACAAATAACCATTCTAGGGAATAGAAAATGAGGGACTATTCCACCACACATTTTATAAAGCCATTATAATCCTGTTATCAAAGTCAGACAAGGACAAAATAAGAATCAATCTCACATATGAACGCAGAAGCAAAAATACTAAACAAATATAAGGAAGAAATCCAAAGAGAGTATGTATATAAATAAATATCATGTAAAATACATTTTATATAGCATGCAAAAATTTCTTAGCATTCATATAATTGATCACATTGGCATATTACAATAGATAGTGGGAAACAGTAAAATTCTATACTTATTCATAATGTTTTATTAAATTTTTTAAATTGAAGTACACTCAGTTACAATATGTCAATTTCTGGTGCACAGCACAATGTCCCGGTCATGAATATACATACATCTATTTGTTTTCAAATTCTTTTTCATTAAGGATTATTATAAGATTTATTCATAATTTAAAAAATATATTTGTCAACAGATTTGACTCACCACTCCATGACTTACTAATTATTACATTTTAATTCAGGTAAAGATAATCTAGGCTGTGTACAAAAAAAGGAAAAGAATGGATGAGAAGAGGAAAGAGAATGGAGGCAGGGAATGATTGGGAGGTCATTGTGGCAAATTCAGGTATGAGACTCAGACTTCGGAGGCTGGAGAAAAGTCCCGATGGTGGAGGCAGAGGGGAGGGCAGATTTCAGCATCAGTCTAAGACGACTGATAGAAGTTGATGATTGACTGGATGTGGGAGGAGGGCTGTAATGAGGGGACAGGAGTCTATGAGTCCCAGCTTTCTGGACATCAAAATTGAAAACACAGTTTGAGCGTTGGTCTGAAATCAGCAAGACCCTCTCTCATGAGGGGAAACTCACTAAGAGAACTGAGTGCCAGCAGCCTGAGAAAGAGCTTTGCCATCACTAGATTCCAATTAATATTAGGAGAGAGAGAGAGAGAGAAGCATCACCTGCTTTTGAAGCCCAAACTAGGACTGGGCCTGGCAAAGTCGCCACTTGATTAATGTTTACTGAACCAGGCCAAAGCTACCAGCAATTTATAGAGTGTGTGAATGAGTAAGGAGCTGAGGCTTTGGGTGCCCAGCATCACAGCAGGTAAGAAAAAATAGAACCTATCTTGGAAGTATATAGTAAAGCTAGGGTTAAGTACCTAACCATGGTAATATCAGTGAGACAAATATTTTTAACATTGAAAAAGGAACAACTTTGCTGTACACCTGAAACTAACATTGTAAATCAACTACACTTCAATAAAAATTTTTTTAAAAGAGAAAGAAAACGAAGCAAAGAGGGAAAGTTATTTCTATTTTCTTAAATCTTGCTCTATCATATATTTTGTTATGTTTCTGTAAACAGTTACTACATTTTTGCATTAAAGCTTCAGCTTTGTTCATGACAGATTTAATCTTTCTAGAAAATCACAAAATGTGGTATTTCGGTTCTCAGTGATCCCCAGGTGCCCAAGGCACTGTGTCTGCATGCTGGCCGCTACCAGAATTGCATTTTCCTTCCTTCACTTTGCCTTCCCAACATGATAATATCCATGTATGTCCCACCCACTATGCTGTGACTTGAATACATACCAAGATTTGCAGAAAGGAACCAAACTAAATCACCATGTGACTATGCACATGCAAAGTGTGGGGAACGTCACTGGCTAAGCATTCCACCCAGCCTGGGAAAAGAACAGACAAGACCAGCGAGCATGGAAGCCGCATTGGAAGTGGTTGTATCCTGCAGAAGGCGGCGGCGGGCAGCTGCCAAGCTTTGTTAGTAGCAAGACCAGTCTTCCCTAAGGTGGTTGAGAAGGATGATGGCTTCATCTGGCTTTAAGGAAATTCATTCAGGCGGGACTTGGGCGGAGAGCACAGGAAACAGTATCAGTGGCTCATCCAGAGTCTGGTAATTGTTTCATAGCTGCCTGGTGCTTAAACCTTTGGGACACCAGATTCCAGATGGCATTACCCAGGGACCAAACCCAGATCAGAGGGAGAATATACTAGAACCCTTTGCCAGGAGCAATCTCCTGCTGTCACGATCCAAGTGGCAAGATCCACAGCAGGACAAAGGAACTTTTGAAAGGGACTTGAAAAAGAGCTTAGTTGCTCTGCGGTTAACCCATCAAAGGCGCCTTCCTGTAACCCAGAGGACAGCAGGCCTCGACATGTGCTGGCCATTTGGAAAACAGATTCACATGGAGTAGATCAAACATTTCAGGAGAGCCCCTTGCCTTGAAAATATGGAGCCTTATGAAAATCATTAAGCAATTCATTGATATTTATTTGCTTATGCTGTGCCTCAGCAAAGCAGGCAGGAGGATGAGGATAAGAACCACTGACCCAGTTTCAGAGGCCCTCGTTCAGGAAAAAAGGCTTCTCTTACATGCCTGACTTTAAGGAGCCTTTTAGGAAGACATCCTACCACCCAGCTGGCATGGGAAGGCTGTCTTGGCTCCCTTTGACTGTGTATTAGGTTAACAACCACCTCAAGCTTCTTAGAAACCTAGAAATCCCCAGGCAGTAAGAGGAATTCCACAGGGCTAGGCAGACGCTTGCAATCTCAGCACTTGAAGCAGAAAAACATTTCCAAACATCTTCCTTTCTCACTCAGTGGCACGTTGTGTAACCCACTCCCAGCCTCATCAAACACGGGTGGCTCCACAACAAACCAGTAATCCGTCCTTCCTAATGAGCCAAAACTCTGCATTACGGCTCAGGTCTGTAGCCCTGGGAATGGACAAGGAGCAGGTCCGCGTTTTCACTTCGGGAGTTACCAGGTTACTGTGCATGAGCTCCTTCTAAACTGAATTCCACCGTCTGACGCAGGGAACTTTGCTTGCTTTCAAGTTTAAGGAAGTAGCCCCTCAAGATTCATCAGTCTCCCAGCCTCAACTTCCCTTTCACTCAGATGCAAAGTTCCCCTAGAGTGGAGAAGAGCTCAGCAGAATGTCATCATTCTTACGCTTTGGGCTTTCAAATGATCTATGCTACGCGGGATGCCAAATGCGTTGCCTCTGAGGCTCTGGGAAGTGGGGGAGGAGGCTGACTCTTGAAAGCTGAGCTCAACTTCTCCCAGAACATTACAGAGGTTGAAAAATCTGTCTTCCAAATAGTCAACACATATGTTCCGAAATTCATTAAGTTCCAAGATTAAAAAACAAATTTAAAAGATCCAGCATGGGTTCTTGTACAAAGCAGATACTCAAGGAATGCTTGTTGACTGATGAATCTGTTAGCTGATAAATATGAGAAATACAGTCTGTTTTGTCCCACTCGGCAGCTGAGGTTGCTAGAAAGACATTTGTCCCTGGTTTGCCATTGTGTAAGTTGTAGAAGAGAGATCACCTAAACTCTACCTGCGTTTGGAGAACAACTTTCCTCACAAAGCCTCCCCATCCTCTCTGCTTTGTCATTTTGGGAGGAGACAACTGTCACTTGGCTTTGCATTGTTGGTTAACTTTTTGTTATCTTCCCAACCTCTTGATCCCCAAAGGGAAAAGTTCTGCCTTATTTTTTGTTTCCTTAAATTTGGGGAGTAACTTTCTTGGGATCCAACACGGATTTTTGCAGAAAGCACATACTCAATAACTGTTTGTTGATAGATTGATTTGTTTGTTGATAGATATTAAAAAGACAGTCTCGCTGAAGTTGCAGTACACAAAAAGCATCATTCTCTGCTCCTTTTTCTATAGCCCGTGCTTAGAAGAAATCATGTCTTAGGAGATCTTTTCTATGGTCTCAAGTTAGGCATAGACACCAGAATTTTAGAGGGACTAATGTGTTTTATGCAGTAAAATAAGAGAGCAAGTATATAAATCAGCACCAATACTGCAACACTGCAGTGACATTTTCTGTCCATTGACGAAGATGTTGACTAATTTCTAATAGACCCATGGCAGTCATTTCTGAGGAGCCTTAGTTATTAGTTATTAGTCATTTCTGACAGAGCCTTTGTAGATGCATGAATTAGGCTTTTTAGTGTATAAGATCTAGTCTTGAAGCTTTTTGTATTAAGAAAGAAAGGGAAGAGGAAGAAGTGAGAGAGAAATGAGAAAGAAAGCAGGAGAGAGAGAAATTAACTAACTAACTCTTTGTTAAATATCCACATACATGATTTAACCACTAATTAACTAATGACTTGTACACATAACAAATGTGTCAATATAGGAAAGTTGGAAGGAAAGAGAAATTCCAACCCTAGAAATACAATTTGAGGCCCTTTCCCCCATAAAACGTCACTCCCAATGACCACCTTGCCCAACCCTGTCTTGCTCCCGGGTCTAAGGAAAGCTCACCCTAGGAGTCTACCTGAGCTCCAGAACTCCACTCATCCGCGCTTCAGATGGGGACATTCTTCCAAAAGAGGCCAAAAGACGTGTCCCTTTACGGACACGTCTCATAATTGGGATAATAGGTGTTGACTCCTTGCAGTGGACTCGGTAAGCATCCTCTTGTTGAATCATTCCAGGGAGTCAGGAGCTGTCTGTTTTCTCAGCAGATGGCTGGTCAGTGAGAGGTGCCCAACATCTGCTTGTTGAGAAAATACATGTTCATAGCAGCCCTGTGAAATGAGAGCAGGAGGCCCACTTACTGAATGGGGAAGTGGAACGTGGGGAGAGTCAGCCACTTGCCTGAGGCCTTCGCAGAGCCCTGGCCTGCACCGCTGTCTCTGACGGGCACCTGCGCCCAGCCCTCCTGAGAGAAGGCAGCCACCTACCGCGCTGGCCCCGCATCATTATACCTGGAGGGCTACTTTCAAGGGTAGCCTTTCGTTTTGCTATTAGGATGAAAAAAAACCTCTTGAAGATTATTAACCTAAAAAGAAAGCTAAACCATCAAGACCCATATAATAGTATTTTCCTGTGACCTTCTTGTCTGTTTGTTTCCCTAAATTGGGAAATGGTTACTCAGGCCCCAAAGAAGCCAGCTCAGGGCTCTACCTCTTTCTCCTTTATCAAGACTTCCTTGTCTTGGAAAGTGGTTTCTACTCCAAAGAGTGTGTCAACAGTTTTCACAGGCTGCCAAAGCTCTCCACCTCTTTCTTAAATGATCTAGGGCTTTTCTTCTTTAGAACTCGATGGCACAATTAAGCAAAACCCAGCCATTTTCAAACAATGTTATACCTTAAAATATTTTAGAAAACTTCCCATATCTTGTTAAAGTAGTTAACATGATACAGGCATTCAGTAGCAACCATCACATAAATACTCTATACTTAAAGGTCAAAAAGTTCTAAAAAGGTAACCAAATATTGATCTGGGACTACTAAAAACTTACTATACATAATTTCTTAATTAAGTAAATGCATTGTATTTATATACACAGCAGCACACAGAGATAACAAGGGCTCAAAATGGCAGGTGAATCCCAAAAACCTGTGTTTTAATGAAATGCATTACAGTCAGATTCCATTTGTGCAATACTTTGACAATATGAAGAAAGAGAAAAAAATAATTCATTATCCATTAGTCCATATTGGTCATTTTTGCTAAATCTACACATTGCCAAAAATTGTGTATCAGTAAGAAAACCTTGGAGGAAAAAATATAATAGACGAATTCCTTTGTAGCACCAATGGAAGAATGCCTGAACCTGAGGATGTATGTGGTGGACAAAGTGGGCTTGTTATATCAACTCCACCGTATTCTTAATCTGCCAACTGAGATGATACTATTATTCAGGAAGCTGCCATCCATTCGTATTGAGGGAGATCTAACACAGAAACCACACACCACCACGTGTGGCACGTGGGCTTGGTGTCCTGCTTTAGCCGACCTTGTCAGTTATCGATTTCACCAAGGCTACTCCAAGAAGTAGAAGGATTATAATAAAATTGGTCGCACTTGTCTGCTTTGAATACTACCCCTGGGATGGCCATGCTTCCCATTAGCGGAATTCATTTTGGATCTGTTAGGAACGGATTCATTTCTATGTGAAACACAATAAAACCCCAGTTGTCAAATGCGTCCTCTCCTCCACGCCCAACTTAATGAAATCTCACTCATCCTGCCAGGCTCATCTTGACTGCTACCTCCTCTGCGGCATCTTTCCTGACCTCTCCTCCGTGCACAAGTTTTCACTCTCTCCTGAACGTTTTGAACAGTTTGACTTTTACCCCTCGGAGGATACCTCCCCAAATCTGTATGTCATGTTGCTGTTTCTTTGCCTTATCCGCAATTAGATTTTAAGTCCCTTGAAAGCAGGGATCAGTCTTATCTTTACATTGCCTATGGGTGGAGCACAGGGCATTGGACTTAGAAGCTTAATAAAAATGTGTTGAATTGCAGTGCATCATGACCCACCCTGTCTCCCAGGCCCTCCGCCAGCTTCCGAGCGCAGAACACAATGGCTTCTTGTATTCGCCGCTGTGTACGCCCACAAACATACACTAAACACCTGGTAACATGGGGCCACTTAGTTGCTTGGCAAATCTTCTCCTTCCCAGGGTGACTTCCCTTTAGAAGAGGCGGCTCTGACAGCTGGCCTGCTGCTGGTGAGATGGGCGCTCCCTGGACTGGCCCATCACGGCAGCACAGGGCCAAGTTCCCTGTGCCAGGAGCCAAGGAAAGAGAAGAGTCCAAGTAGGAGAGTCCCGATGCCAAGACTGTGCTCTCAGATTTATAACTAAGAGGGCAGCTGGGAACCCCGCAATGGAGAAAATGAGGTTGAGTTCTCCCCGAAGCCTCTTGCCTCTCCTACCCTCTTTCCCTCTCTGTCTGCCCATTTTCCTCTCCCGTGCTCGATCCTGCATTGTCACGTGGTCTCGTGGAGCTTGGAGTTCAACCCTAATCCCGCGGAAGAGGCCTCCCGTCCAGCAAGGTCGGGGCCCTCCCACTTCCTCTGCGGGCTGCTCTCCCAAGATGCTGCTGCTCTTTATTAAACACAAATTGCACTGAGCAGTTTCCAGGAACTGGAGTGGAAAGTTGATTCTCCCAAACCCTCAAGGCATTTCCCAGATCCTGAAAGGATGGTTATTATTATTATCTTCATTATTATCTACAAAGCCTACATCATTTTTTAAACGTTTTCTTAAAGGAACAACATAGAGGTAAGCACGAGCATGCAGCTTGGAGAACGCTTCCTCAGACCCCGCTTCCTTCACAAGAGTGAGGTGATCTGTCAGATTCTGGTCAGGCATCAAGGCAGGAGGGAACAGGCTTCTCCTGGAAGCTCAAGCAGGGCTGCCAGATTTAGCAAATATAAAAACAGGACACCCAGTTCAGTTTGAATTTCAGAGAAACAGTGAACAATGTTTTAGTATAAGTATGTCCCAAATACTGCATGGGACATACTTACACTAAAACAACATTTATTGTTTCTCTGAAATTCAAATTGAACTGATTATCCTGTATTTTATCGGACACCCCTAAGCCCAGGGAGTCAGGACAGTAAAGAGATTTTTATCAACAAAAGCTTCTTTTAAAGCGCTGGCTGAATGGCTTTGGACGACATTTCAATTCAGGACTTGCGTTTTCCCTGGAGTGTGAGCTCAATGTCATAGACAAACAACTGGGAGAATGAACATTCAGTGAACATTCCGCCCCTTCCTTGCCCTCAGCAGCCTGTGGCAAACTGCTCCCCCTCAACCAGCTGGGGAGGAAGAAAGCTCTCTCTTTTAAGATGGCTTTCCCCTCCCCTTTTACAGATTGGATTGTTTCTTGGGTTTGCTGGAGAGCTGCTTTGGCTAATTGCTTGCAGACTGCAATCCAACCAGGCCTGCCAACTGTGGAGGCAATATGGAGGGGCTGAGAGAAACAGAGGATGGAGGCTGGAGTCTGGCAGACTTGGTTTGGAATTCTGGCTCTGCCACTTCCTGCCTGTGACACATCGGGCAAGTTGCTTAACCTCTCTGGGCCCCAATTTCCACATCAGTAAAACGAGGGAACTCACAGGGTTGAGGTGAGGGTGACATGAGGTTGGAGCAGGTACTGCACTCGGTACGTGTCACAGTGCCTGACACATCATAGGTCCTCCTTTCATAGTGACTGTTATTATTACTGTATCTCTTTGGTATGTCACACATGACGAGTGACACCTGGCATGGAGTCTACCCAAGCCTGGGAGTTGGAAATGCCACAACACAGATTCTAGAAGGCTGTTAAACCTTGCACACCAGGAAAGGGTAACTCAATTGAAAGATGGCTTCATTGCTCTCCCCTAGAGCTCTGCCCACTTCAGTCTGGCAGGAGGCTGGCCAGCTGAACACCTCTGAAGTCAATGATCAGATCACCAGAAAAACGTGTTGGGAGTCAGAAGTCAACTTGAAGAACTGGAAGTAAGAGAGAGAGATGAGGAAGGAGAAGAGGGAGGGAGAGAAAGAGAATGTGAAAGACTGAAAAGGAGAGGCAGGGAGAGAGGGATCTTCTTACGAGAACTCAATGGAATAATCTCAGTAAGTATTAGACTAGCGCTGACACGGAACAACAGCTTAACAAATGTTAGCTATTATTAGTTGAGATGTCTTAAAGATGGCTAGAATTTTCCTAAATAGGAAAAGGAATCTGTAACTGAGACAAATAGATAATTACTGTTATTATGAGGCAGACTTTAAACGTGTGAGTGATGAATTTGGACTTGGTTTTACACGCAATGGAGCTGAAGTTGAGGCATTATTACTCGTAGACATATGCTGTGCAAAGACCGCTGACATGAAGATGTGTAAGACGGACTGGAGGAAAAAAAGGCCACAGCAGGAAGACTGGTGTAAGAAGGGGGCTGTTAGAAAAAACAGATGAGAAGTAATATGAGCATGAATGGGGAAGGGAGAGGGTACCCAGAGAGGTGAGGGGGAGGGGAGAGGTGGGCAGGGATAGGAGAGAGAAGAAAGAGAAAGAACCAGATTGAATATACAAGCTTGGCTGCCAATTGGATATCACTGGATCACTGGTTAGGAAGAAGAATGAGCCAAAATTTTAGGACTGAAAAAATATTGGTTGTTGCCTTTAGCAGATCCTGTTTTATGTCTATCCCACAGTCCCTATCTCTCCTCCCCTCCTCCAATTTTGTTCAAATATTCACCTTCCTCTAAGTGGCCACTGCTTAAGAGAAGATGCACTTATCCTCAGCCCCAGAGGGTATAAATTGATTTTTCCAAGACATCTGGATGGCTCCATTTTCTTCCCAGTGATTGGGTTAGCATGAGCATATGGTGAGATTCTTGACAGAAAGAGGCAAAGGACGGAAACAGCCTAAATATTCATCAATCAAGGAATGGTTAAACAAATTGTTGTATGCCCATACAGTGGAATGCTATGTGGCAATAAAAAAGAATGAGCTACTGATTTGTGGCACAATGTGGTTGGGCCTCAAAACATGCTAAGTGAAGGGAGCCAGACACAAAAGACCACGTATTATATGATCCCATTGGAACAAAATGTTTAGAATCAGCAGATCCATAAAGGTAGAAAGTAAGTTTGTGCTTGTCAGGGGCTTGGGAGTGAGGGGAATGGAAAGTGATTGTTAATGGATGCAGGCTTTCTTTAGGGGCAATGAAAATGTTCTAAAATTGACTGTGGTGATGACTTCACAGTTCTGTGGATGTTCTAAAAAAACACTTAACTGTACATTTTGAATAGATAAACTCTATGGTATGCAAATTATATCCCAATAAAGCTATTATTAATATTTTTAAGAACCAAAAGGAAGATTACTCAGGGGACTTTTGGAATGGATTTCATCACTCTTAGGAAAAGAACACACACACAAAAAGAAGAGTTGGCTCTTCTTTCTGGAGGCGGATGTACCTGCATATGATTGTTGGGGATGTTATAATCACCTGCCTACCATGACAGGAACCAGCAGAAGCCAGAAGTGACCCACAGAGCAGGCCAGAGCCAAGCGAAGCACCTAGACTTCTCATTAATTAAGAGAATAAATTTCCTCATTTTTTAGGGCAGCTGAGTTGGGGTGTTCTGTCACTTGTAGCCACAGTGTTCTAAGTGACACAGTTCTATGAACAGGAAGGAGAAGAGTTGGTTTTATGGAGAGGCTAGGAATTTACATTAATTTAAAAGTGTAATCCAAGTGAAAGTTTGAGTTTGTTGTACAAGATCTAGAGAAAGGAATGGATGCAACAATTGATTGATTGGGCATTACATGCTCAGAGCTGAAGGCTGAAGCCCCAGAGAGAGCACAGAGAGAGATCAGAGGAGAGTCTGAGCTGCCTGGACTCCCTCCACTGTGCAGGATGAGGGGCAAGAGAAATTAGTGAAGGAGACTGAGAAAAAGTGTATAGATGGGACATGGGAAAGCTGGACAAGCCTGCAAATGCTGTCATGCAACCAAGAAGGGGATTAAAGTTTGCATCATTCTGCAAAGAAACCAAGGAGGAAATAGCAGAGAAAATATGGTTAGATGGATAACAAAGAGGTCATTTTAAGAAAAACATTTCAAAACAACAACAAAATGTAGTTTTAGTGGAGTGATGGTGACAAAAACCAGGTTTTAGAAGATGTGGGTTAGGGGGACAGTGAGGGGACACCGAGGAAGTAGGTGGCAACAGTGTAGGCACATCCTTCCAGAAGCTGGGTCATTGTGGAAAGCCACCGAGATGTAGGCGCTGTGTGTTACCCCGGCATAACCTAGCCCTGTCCTTGCCACAGATTGTGAAAAGCGAAGAAAGCCAGGAAAATGGCAAAAGAGAACAACTAAGTCAAAGAAAGGATGTTTTTACTTTTGTTTTTGGATTTTCCATATTTTTAGGGCAAGGGAGACCCAAGCATATTGGTTAGGAAAACAGAGTCAGTAGAAAGGAAGAAGCTGCAGATGACAAATCCGTGTCCTAAAGAGAGCAGGAAACAGGGCAACGTTCAAGCCCAGAAGTGGGTCCCTGCCCTTCCTCTTCCTAGAGAGAAGTGAAAATCCAGACCTAGGGTGCATACCTGGCAGTTTGGGTTGGAGAAGAAAATTGAGGCAGCCCATCAGCACTTGACTTCTGAGACAAGCAAGCGGAGCCTGGAATTTGGAATCCTTGGAGTGGAGCGATTTCAAAGGATGACTCGGGTCTACAACTGAAATAACCGTGCCTGCAACATTCACCTTTGTGTATCACCCTCCTGGCAGCTGTCCACATAGGGCAGACCACATTTCATTCTTTTGGTTTAAATTCTGTAGGCATTTCTTAAACAGAATCATCATTATTTAAAAAATAAATCAAGTTGTGCCCAGAAAGGGTTAAGATTGTTTTGTTGGAGTTCTAGCCTAGCCCCCAACCCCCACCATTTCCCCAAGTCCTCTAACGAAATTAGTTATTCCATTGACAGGCCAGCACTGGTCCCTCACAGAACAACACATGCTGTGCTCTCTCTGTGAGTGCACTCGTGATGAACTTTGAGCCACACATCTGCTGCAGAGAAGGAACTCTTATTCCCAAATGGCTGACATTAGCGAAAGATTCCAGGTTCATCTCTACCATAGTGTATTTTTATTAGGTAGAGCACTGGAGAATCAGAGGAATAAATCTGATTACTATGTCTATACCTCATTACCATGCGTCCCCAACTATTGTCCTTTTCATCATTCTCAGACTCTGTTTCTGCAAAGTGAATATTTGGATTAAAACCAATGTCCCTTCTCATTTACCCCCAGGTCATTGCCGTATCTGGGCTAAGGATGTATGTTCATGATGTCACCAATCCAAGCTTCTGCCTCTGGTTTAAAGCAGTGGTTGGAAAACATTTTGTGTAAAGGCCCAGAGAGTAAATATTTTAGGTTTCGTGAGACATACGATCTCTGTTGCATCTACTCAATTCTGTCACTGTAACACAAAAACAGTCAGAGATGATACCTAAATGAATATGGTTGTGTTCCAATAAAACTTTATTTACAAAAACAGGCAGTGTGTTGGATTTAGCCCAAGGACTATATTGATCAGCAGGAAGACTTAAGGTGAACTGACAGATGGAAACCAGTACCTTTTCATGTGTTCATCTCCTAGATGGAAAGAAAAATCACTGCAACATTTTATTGGACATTTTATTTATTTTGCCAGCAACAGTATGACATTTCCTCCTTTCTAATATATTGCATCTTAAGTTTTTAGATTCCTCTCCCACAAAAAGTCGAGAACAGCAGTAGAATTTAATTCAGGGAAAAGAGGGTTAAGTGGCTAAAATTTGGAGGGTGAAAGTATCCCTTATCTGCAAATACAGCCTCTTCTCTAGAAACTGATTTACCCAGACATAGAGTTGATTATAAGAGATGTAGAGCAAAAACAAATTTGCTGACCTTAATTTCAGAGATCAAAGGTTAAATTCATACCCTGTAGGATGGTTCTGTTAAATCACTCCCAAGCTGCCTAGTGACATATTTTTGAAAAATATTTCTCTCCAACTTTATCAAATGTTCTTTGTGCTGTGGAAACATAATTTGAAGTCCCAGCTGGAGCTGGGATCTTACGGGTCTGAGATAGCTGAAATTTGTCTCCAACTATACCCAGAGACATATGGTTTGTTGGGATAGACGTTAATTGCAAGGGTTAATACCTCTGAGTCTATCAAAGATTGGTATTCTACTTATCTAGTTTTATTTGTTGAAGATTGAAATTAACATTTTACACTTGATAGCCAAGGGTTGTATGAACTGTGTGCATAGATAAAGAGCTAAAATTGTCCACTTCGATGTCAAGGGACATTGGGCTGGATAAACATGTATTTATAAATTATAATGGCCATCAATGACTGAGTGTTCCCAACTCTCTACTCCCAACCCTCTAAGCGGTGCCTCGGAGCAGAATCCCAACAGTTCAAAAATTAGGAAAAGTTTCTACACAAATCAGCTGAACTCAAAAATAATTTTTTAAAAAAGCATATTATCTGTCTCTTTAACCATCAATTTATACAAAACCTTTCAACAACAATGGTTTACAAAATTTGCTTTATAACAAAGTTTCATCAGTTCATATTTTACATAGCTAAGTGCATTTAAAGGAGCTTCCTTTAGTTGATTTTTGTGTTAAATCATCAAATTTAATTAATTCTGATTAATAATTACTTAGTCAAATGTGAGCAACCCTATATTGGACCCCAGTTGTTTTAAATGACAATTGCTATGTTCTGAGTTGTAGCCCTCCAAAATGCAGAAGCCCTAACCCCCAATTCAGAGGCATTATCTGGGAGATCTTTAGGAGATAACTATAGTTACATGAGGTCATGAGGGTAGGGCACTCACGATGAGATCAGCAGCTTCAGAAAAAGAAGAAGAGAGGGAAAGATCTCTCTCTCTGCCGTATGAAGACATAGCAAAAGGTGGCTCTCCGCAAGCTAGGAAGAAGGCCGTCCCCAGGAACCTAACTGGCTGGTACCTTGATCCTAAACTTCCCAGCCTCCAGAATTGTGAGAAATAAATATCTATTGTCTAAGCCATCCAGCCTATCATATTTTGTTATGACACCTTCAGCCAACAAATACAAAAATCCTGCAATTGACTGAGAAGAGAGCTGAGCATTGGAAGGGTGCTAGTAAAAGGGTAATTCCCAATGCTTGCTGTCTCCACAGAGAGGAGCAAATTTGGATTTTTCTCCCCACAAAGTTCAGAGGGTATGTCATTGCCAGCAGACCTCTAAGAATCTGGAGGATAACAACTAAGGTGAAGAACTTCTGGTCTTTGGGCAGTATGGGTGCACACTCAGAAAGAGGTCTCATCCTTGATGTGGTGGGAGGCAGGTGTCAGGATACCCGACTTGTTGAGTGGAGAAACTGAGAACTGATTTTGCCACCTGCGATAGAGATGAAAATTAAACCCAAATGTCCTCACAGGTGGCATTCCATTCATACACTACTGTAGTATGAAGCAAACGAAGGACAATTTAGTAACTGAATTTTCCAGTCAGATATCCACCAGGTGACTTTGGATGTGTTCTTTATCCTCTCCAAAGCTTGGCTCCCTGATCTATCAATGGGGATAATAATATATCCAGTCACATGGAGTGGCTGGGAATTAGAGAATGCATGTAACATGCTAGTTTAGTTATAGGCATAGAATAAGTGCTCAATAAATGTTTTGTGCTATTATTTGGATGATATTTTAAAAAGAGACCAAAAATGCCTGATTTTATTCATGGAATTACTTTCCCAAATTTTGAAGCTGAAGCAGAATATAAAATTATCTAGAACTTTATCAACTAAAGCCAGTCAAATGGTTGGAAACTTTCCACTACATAGTAGTAAAGTCATCACATTAAAAAAAGAAAGAAAAAAAAGAAAAAACCCTCACCTGATCATTGGAATGAGCCCCACCAACCTAGAGAAAGCTGTAGGATACCAATCAAAGCCTCTTTAGATATAAGGAACAGATCCACTCAAAGTGGCCCAAGGAAGAAGGAGGGTTACCCAGTTGACAATTTACCCAACAAATAGAGTGTCATACTCTGCCAAGGCATGAAAGCATCTTATAGCATCTTAGGGCAAGAAGTCCAGCCAGACCTCCTGAACTACAGCTAGAATCTGGAGTTTGAAAAACAGCCGCTCTGTTTTTAAGGTCTACAGTCTTTCTTATATTTTCCCATGCGTTCACTACCCTTTCTGTACCCACTCCATTCTCCTCTTTCTCTCCTCTCCTTTTTTCTTTGTGTGCTCATTTTGGACATGGCCCAATGAAGCTATCTTATCCCCAGTCTCCACGTTGCTCTGTCTCAAGTATTTACACCAACTGGAATCCTCTTCTCTGTGACTGAAAACATCTAAAGAACGGGACCTGGTTGGCTTAGCCAGCCTATGGCTCCCGGTGGGTCAGATCTTCTTAACCAGCTGAAGCACAAGGGTGGTGAGAATGGGGGCCCACTCATTTTGGGTCATGGTGGGGTGCCATTTTGGAAAATGGATTTATTGTAAGTCCTGGTCGCCAGGAGGAATGAGGGATGAACTGATTTTGGTCTCTTGCAAATTTATCCCCATCACGGAGAAAAAACTAAAAGTCATATCTAATCAAAAGGTACATGTTCCTTTATTTTTCTAAAAAAAGGGCAACATATGAACTCCTGGTTTCACATTATGTCCTAGTCTTTAGGGAAACACGTCCAATAGTGGTTTGTGCCTGTTTCATACTTGTTTGATTTTGTTTGGCAGCAAAATGAAGATTGTGTTTCAAATAAAAGCCCAGCCCTGTCCCTCATACGTTTCATTAAGCAGCATATGCTGATCCCGTCTTCTTTTTCCACAGTCATGCCCAGGCATGATTTGCAGACTCTTTTTGTGGGGATATTTTGGTTGGAGGATTTGAGGAAGATTAAAATCACTTACCAACTCATTGTTTATGTTAATGAGTTAATACAATTGCTTTTTCTTGATGCTATTTAGAAAAGAACTGCTGGGAAACCTAAAACTGAAATATGTTTCTGGAGGGAACAGGAAGGAGAGAGAGTAGAGGACATTGTGGGGATGGGAGTCTGAGCCGAGGCTCTGCCCCTCACAAGCTGTGTGTCGTTAGGCAAATCAGATAACCTTTCTGGGCCTCCGCCTCCCCTCATTTAGTTATATAGGGATGATACTGCCTGGAGCTTGAGTTCACAAGTTTGTTTGAGGACACAATGAGATAAAAATGATGAGTGTGTCCCACAGAAGTACTTTCATGATTTGTGAATATGTTTCAAAAAACAGAAGACTCTAGTTAAAAGAATCAAACTTTCCTGAGCCTAGAAAACTGAGTAGAGCTTCCTCCTTTGCCACGTGACTCCCTTCAGCAGCTTCTACCGGCTTTAGAGGCAGATGGATACAGACCTTTTGTATTAACTCTGCCCTGTTCAGTTCCCTGGAGTCTTGTAGACAGATCCTGTCATGTTCATCTCCCTGGTGGGTCTTGGAGGAGTCTTTCCAAAGGTGCGTGTTCACCTCTGATGGTCATTTAATAACTAAATTGGTCAACTTCCATTAGCACCTGTGTTCATCAGGCATTGTTCTAGGCTGTGACTTTATTACAATAATAATAAAAACAATAACAAGACGATACCAGGTGGTCCTTTAAGCACGAACTGCAGAAGTAAATACTGTTATTATTTCCCTGTTTAATAAATTAAGAACTGAGGCAGAGAGAGGTTAAGTAACTTGTCAGAGGTTAAACAGTCTATTAGTTACAGGGTCAGGCTGTGAATCCAAAAGATAACTGGAACTTCCTACTGGACTCCAAAGGGCTTATAATGCACTAGGAGATTTGTATTTCACATCCACTAACCATAACACAGAATGACACATTCCCGTCTAGTGCTGTGGGCAGAAAGAACTCAGATGTGGGCTTAATGACTTCTGCCTGTTTCTATTAGGAGGGCCTTAAGAGAAGTTAACATCTGACTTGAGCCTTAGGTATCGAGCCAAACTGACCAGCCCTCTCTTGTCACCATTCACTTGGACCTATCCAACCAGGATTTCATGTATAATTCCTGCCATAGTCTTCAGTAGCCATATTAGCTTAGGTGTCAGTAGACTGAAGTTTAAAAAAAAAAAAAAGGCTCAGTTTAGTGGTTGAACATTTAATGCTTGATAAAACCATGAACTTTCCACCCAGCATGGACTCGCTTCGGGCGACTCACAAAAGCTGAGACCCTGGAGATCATCTAGTTCAATGATAGCAAATAGACTTCATTTCATGTGCCAACTCCAATCTGTTGAGGGCTGCTGCTGGAACACTGGGTTTAGAGGAATCCTGAGGCTGTCAGAGATGAAAGCAGAAAGTGCCTTAATTGATTAGTGATGTCTGACACAGACCCAGGAGTAGAGAATGATGGTGTGCACGCAACGTGAATACCGAACAGAATCTAATCCAACATGTCTGTTTTACAGAGGAAATAGATCTCAGAGATGAAATGTTGAATGCCTCGGAATCACTTAGCAGGTTAGTTACCTGGCTTCTGATGCTCTTTTCACAACACCTCAACTCCTGTCAAGTGATAATTGGTGCTCACGGGATCAGCACTGAAAACCAGCAAGCAAATTACATTATGCTTAGTACAGTATTTGTGTTAAGTGTATTTCATTCTAATTTCTTGAAAGCTGGTGATCCATGTGATATAACTATATTCATCAAAATATCTGATTATTCAGAGCATTCCCTGACTCGGTTAAATGATAGCAAATAACCCTCCCCCAGGCAAGTAGCAATTTGTTCCAGTCAAGAGAAAAGAAGACAGGTCAAGGTCTTCCTACTTTTTCTAGCGGGCCAGTGGCAAATGTTATGCAGTGAAAATGTTTGACAGTCTGGCCTGGGCTTGTCAGTAAAACCTGACAAAATAAAACACATTGGAGGGAATGATGGCTCTCTAAACGGTAAGTTCAGTTAAGTTAAAACTTGGTGGCCAGATTTCATTATTTTTAAACATTCGTGAAGGATGAGCTAATCAAGGTATGTGCCCTGAGGGACCATGAGAATGCCCAGGTAGCGAAGGAGAGAGGAAGGTGCACCAAGCAGGCAGGGGACCTGTACTTTATCTCCAAAAGTTTGGGGGTAAAAAGGAGTGGAGTCCCTTGGTAGGGAAGGAGGTCAGCCCTGTTAGAGCATGGAGTCTTGGGAGCAATTGAGGAGCTAATGTACCATGGTGACAATGGAACCTGGACTTTGCAGTCAAATGGACCACCCACTCAACCCTGACTCTGCCACTTACTAGCACACCAACATGGTGTAACAACCTCTTGGAGTCTCAGTTTCCTCATCATGTATCTTTCAGGATAGTATCAAAATTGACTGAAAGAATTATGTCATGGAAACAACCTAAATGTCCATCAACAGATGAGTGAATGAAGAAGATGTGGTATACATATACAATGGAACACTACTCAGCCATAAAAAAGAATGAAATAATGCCATTTTCAGCAACATGGATGGACCTAGAGATTATTATATTAAGTAAAGTAAGTCAGGCAGAGAAAGACAAATATCATATGATATCACTTACATGTGAAATCTAAAAAAATGTATATAAATCTAATTTACAAAACAGAAATAGACTCACAGACATAGAAAACAAACTATGGTTAACAAAAGGGAAGGGGAGGGAGGGAATAAATTAGGAGTTTGCAATTAACAGATATACATTACTATATATAAAATAGATAAACAACAAGGACCTACTGTATAGCACATGGAACTATATTCAATTTCTTGTAATAAGCTATAACAGATAAGAATCTGAATATATATGTAACTGAATCACTTTGCTGTACACCTGAAACTAACATTGTAAATCAACTACACTTCAAAAAAAAAATTTAAAAAAAAGAATTATGTCAAACTCCTGTGCCTGGAATTTAGTAGGTGCTCAATGAATGGTCAAGTCAAGTAACTAATTAACATGCTGGCTTATTACATTTTGTCAGGAAAATAATACTGGGCAAGGAAAGGTAAGTTCTGAATTCTGGTCCCAGATCTGCTACAAACCAGCACTGGGACCTTGGACCCACTGCCTTGCACCATAGCAAGCACTAAATAAGTATTTGCGGAATAAATGAGTAAATGAATGAAAGAATAAATAAGAACATCCAAGAAGGATTTTACATACTTGTTGGGTCCCAGTTTTCTCATCTATGTAAGAAAGACGGATTTCTCAGATCCTTTTTAACAATAGTGTTCTTTGCACCCCTGCATTTCTCACAGATCTTCATCTCCACTATGAGCTGGGCACTGTCCTGGCCATGAGACTGAAATCCCAGGAGGATCACAGAATACAGTGCGTGACCTCAGCAGTCCCTGGGCTGTCACCCCTGAAGATTTGACCTTGACCACCAGAGATCCTGTAATGCCCCACTTTTTCTCAGAGTAGACTCCAAGCAAATGAAAACAGATCTTAAAACAAGAGACAACTGAGGATGAAAATGAGACCTGGGGATGCATTCCAGCCTCTGCTCATTTATGTAAATTGCTGTCACCAGCACTGTTCTCTTTCTGGGCGTTCAGCCCCCTCACCTGTGAGTCAGGGACCATCAGGTGGAGGGCTTGCACTGCTTGGCCGCCATGAAGGTCAGGATGCTCCATCCACCCTGGGCCCTGACCTCCAAGGTTTAGGTGGAGTGCCAGCGCATTCAGGTGGAAGCGAGTGCTGGAGAGGTTTCTAAGACATCGGGGCACCAGCTCGGCTCAGGGACTACCATCCTTTCCCTGGCTTCCTGTTCCCTGGTGAAGATTCCCTTGAAGGGTGGGCTCAGACCCCAGAAAGGGACAAAGGCTCTCAGGAACAGGGAGACAATAACGTTCACAAGATGAGAGTTCAAAAGGAAAGAGCACAAGCTGGAAGTAATTGATGTGTCTTTAATGTTTCAAATATGCCTGCTTTTGTTTATTTTTTTTAATCTCAACAAGTCACAGACACTGAATGGTAAATCAGATTTCTGCAGCTCCCCCCTCTTTGGTACTCCAGATTTAGAGAAGCTTTTACACAGCTTTAAAGATAAAACTTCAGAAGGCCCGAGTTCTTTGCCTGGGCGGCGGGAAAGCAGCCATCTGACTGGGAGAGGGAAGGGCAAAGGCTGCTTGATCAGGCTTCCCTGATAAAGAGGTCAGGACCAGGAAGTGGAATGAAGTAGAAACCAGGAGGATGAGTTCTTGGAGCTGATAAAAGCAAGGAGTCAGGAGACCAGAGAACTTGAGGGGCTGGCTTGTTATGAAAGTGGTACCGATGGGAAATCACATAGGTGTCTAGGCAGAGGATAGGCAGTAGAAATATTCTGCTGATGAGAGATGTTTCTAGTACCTTTTCATGCTGCAGATTAAAGCAAGTGGTAGGAAGGGCACACTGACCTACTACGACCAGATCAAATTCAAATTTAGAAATAGCGGATGCGGGTAGGGTGTAATTTTTCTAACCCATGCTTTAGTCAAATAACAAGAATGTTTTTAGTACTGTCAATACCACTTAGTTATGTATTCATTTACTCAATAAATAATTATTAAATATCTATTATGTGATCATCCCTCTGGGAGATGCAACAGAGGAAGAAATCGATGGTCTCACCCATGTTAAGTATATAAAAATATGCTAACAACAAAAAGAGAAAAAGGGCACAATTAATTGTGCAAGGAGCAGTGAAGATACTGTGTGTGGAAGCAATCTGTTGAAATAGACCCTAGAGCTGGAGTGGTCCGGATGGGGCCAGTGGATGGGCGTGGGGGTGCAAAAGGAACATTCCAGTCCAGGGGAAGAGCTGGCCAAGACTCGGAGGGAGGCATGAGCAGAGTGTTTGGAGGACGCTGTGGGGTGGGACACTGGCCTGTCTGAGCTGGAGCTATTCAGAACTCTCCTGGAAACAAAGATGGGTCCTTGTCGACCTTCGAGACAAGGGCTCCATATCTCACATGGTGATTTAAGAAGACACATGTGACACAACGTTTGGAAGGGCCGGAAGCAGGAGAGGTGAGGAGGGAGGGGTCGGCTGGGGGTCATGCTGGTGTTGCAGAGGCGGGAAGATGGGACTGGGAGGCTGGGTCCCATCATAACAGTGGGTCCCCATGGGCCCTTTCAAATATTCCAGGGCCCGGTCGGCTGTCCAAAGAGCGAATTGGACACCCGTGCTCTGGATTCTGCCCATGCCAGGAAATGAATACTTGCGATGCCTGAGAGGAGCCTGGAGAAGAGAACAAAACCCCAGGAAAGAGTGCTTCCCATGTGCAGCCCACGTCGCCGGCAGCCCGCACACCAGTCGAGGAAGGAGGGGGAGGTTCGCGAGCGGCAGATTGTCTGAGGCCAGGATGTACATGATTCATTTTTCTTGGGAACGTCTGAGGGCCTGTGCTCCCTGTCTACTCCCACATGCCAGGCTTAGCTTGTATTTTGACAGGCATAGGGCTGGCCGCTTTGGCCAACGTCCACTTGAAGATGGAGGAGGGGCTGCCTTTAGTCCCCGCCGAGGGCCGGTCACCAGTGGCCTGGGCCCCCATTCCAGGTGGCATCCGTTAGCCCCGGAGCCCAGCTCTCTGGCACTAATCACAGTGCAGAAAACCAGAAAATAGCGTATCTTTTTAAAATTTTCTCCCTGTTTTTAAAATTTGAAAGCAACAAGAATTTTTCTCTCATATCAAACTGCATTAAATTTCTGAGTTTACAAAAAAATTACGCAAATTTTTATTTGATCTAGAAGTGCTCTACTCCCAGAGCATCTCAACTCCCCTTCACAGCTGAGGCCCTCTATTTTATTTTCCTGGATGGCCTACGATGGACTCTATTAGCCAACATCGTGTTCCCAGGATCCCCTGCTCTGAACCCAAGGTTGCTTGGTCTTTATATCAAATAACACTCAGAGAGTGAGGATCCCTTTCTACCATTGGAAAGACAAGATTTTTTTTTTTTTGGTTTTGTCATGTCTTTTTTATTGAAAATGTTGAAACATAAACCCAGATTTTTCATATTTGTACCCAGCTGAGGAAAATGTGCTTTCCACAAAATATATGAATCCATGCCCTTCCAAAAGACCTCTAATTCACTCAGTGCCACCCACATCACTCCTGTTCCTGACTGTCCCGTATTGTTTGACACAGTTTGCCACTTCATCCTTATTTTCTAGTCACTAGCAACAGTGGGTGTCATCTCCCAAATGACACATCTTAAGAGTACAGCCCAGCGGGGGCTTAGAAGTGTTCTAAAAGGCTTGTTTAATAATCATCCCTAATGGATGTTTGAAAATAAATCTGTTTTTCCTCAAGGCCAATCTTGCTCTCTCTCACCCCTCCCCTCAACTGAGAAACACTCATTTGGGACACACGCTTGTCTTAGCTGCTGGAGCCTCCAGGCCGACTGGATCACTAGGGCGCCCAGAGCCGGCCTCCGTCCCCCTGATGCACACCCAGGCAGCAGCCCACACACCGCATCCCTCTCTGCCTGCTTCACCGCACCCGCAGGTACCCAGGAGCACCGTCTTCTGGACTTGGATTTATTTCCAGATCTAGGAAGTAAGTTCTAGAGAAAGCATGGTGGATGGTTGTGTTTTTATTGTTGTAGTGGTCTGCTTGGTTGGTTCCTTCCTTTGATTTCCCTTCTTCCTGACTTCCTTTTGGAAAACCATCTTTCTACACATTTCTAGAATTTATGGTGCTGGAGGGATTCGTCCTTATTCCTTATGCTCTAGAGGACAGCACACAGCCCAGGCCTGGCCACTTCTCTTTCTTGGTTTCAGCAACTGATTTAGGAGGTGGGTAGAGGACCCAAGCCAAGCCAAAGGGTTATTCTCAGCGTTTTGGCTAGAACTCTTAGGAAAGAGCTGCTGTCTTTGTGCTGGGTTTGAAAGCTGACAGATTGTAAGTGTGAGGCTTCTCAGAGACATCTTGTCAGCTGGAGTACTGAGCCAAGAGGCAAAGTGGAAATGACAGGCAGAGGGACACAGGTGTCTGATGGCGGATTTGAGCCCCCAGACCTAGCTGTGCCCGAAGCTAACTGTGCCGGAACTTTTCAGCCTCGTAAGCTGCAAGAACGGCCCTCCTCGCTTACGGCAGTTCCAGCAAAGCTACTCTCCTTGGGGAGCCTTCCCTGCCCGAAGCCTTGGGATTTCGAGCAGACTGTTAGTGGAAGGCTTCCTGGTTGCAACGGTGTGCTGAAGTCCAGGGATGGAGGGATTCACCCCTGTTTAGCCTCTGATTGAGACACAAGATAGATATATGTAACTTTCATGAACACTGCAGTCATTTCCAACTCATCTTAATATCTTCTTTCCCAAACATGACAAAGTCATGATTAAGTAGCAGAATTCACAGATGGCTTACCTGCGTAAGGACTGACTAATAATGAAAGGTCTAAATGTGAGGAGCAGCCACATGGGAACCGTCTGATACACAGATCTGGTACCCAGTCACCAGGAGGGTGAACACGGACACATTACCTGCAATCCAAGTGAAGCCCCTCCCCACAATGGGCCACTCATGGCCGGGGAAAAGGACTTCCTGAGGCAGCCTTATTTCTGTTGCACAGACCTAAGGGCTAAGTCCATCAGTTAACAGGACCCAAACAAACATCATGAGCTTTGAGACTGGGCAGACTTGTATTTAACTCTCAAAGTTTGTAACTTGCTGGTTGTGTGAAACCTCAGAGGAGTCTTCTTAGCCTCGGTTTCCTCACCCAGAAATGGGAACAATACGACCTGTCTCCTAGGTTGCTGAGGATAGTCAACTAAATTATAAATCTAAGTACCTTCTCTAGACACCAGCATGTAGTCAGCAACCAATAATTGGTAGCCATCTTAGCATAATTATTAGTAATTGGAATAATAATATTAACAGCAGTAGAAGTTTGCTCACTCCTATTTAAATTTCACGTATATAACTGGAATTGTGGGCCTATGAAACAGCATTAAAAATAATTACCATAAATAGGCTTTGGGGTCCTCTTAACTCAACATGTAAGGATGAGAACAAAGAGGCGGAAGAAGGATGCTATTTCAGTTTTGTTGAGGCTGATACAAAATACCCTGACGAAGCCAAATTTCTCAAACACTCTTAGAGGATTTTGTACACTAATCTCTGCTTGCTCTTAATTCAGAGAAAATGTCACATTTAAAATAATGTTAGCAGATCTCTTTAACAGTTGCATTGCACACGCTTTATTAAAAGATAAAGGCTAATACATTCCATTCATTTGTTCAGTCTCTACAAATGGCATCTCAAATGACCTGGGAACTTTTTAAAAGAAGAATTTTGAAAATGTGGTTCAGAATACCCCATTTACTAATGTGGCATAAAATGGAAAGAAAAAGAAAGATAAAACTGAAAATAAAAACTGGGGGAAAAAAATACTGCCACAATAACTGAGCAGAAAAATAAAATAATGCCAATGAATGCAAGAATAACATACACATGTTTATGATTATGGTTCATTCGGATCCTGATAACTGGGTTTTAAAATGGTTTTACAGAGTCAGATTGCCTTTAAATCCAAAGTGGATCGTTTGCCGGGAAAGAGAAAAGGGGGTTCCCCACCCAGCTTAGGAGCTGAGGTGGGTAACTCTTCTGTTTTGTTGTATTTAAGGCTCTTTTCATGGCTCCCTGTCCAATGTGCCCTCATCGGGGATGTTCCACACTTATCAGCACAAGCCTAGCCAGAGTGATTGGTTCAGAGGTGGGTATGTGAAAAAAATTTTGGTTAAGGATAGGTTCATAGTTCTAGTGAACATCTTGGGGAGGTAAATTCACTTTTTTCCCCAGGACCGGAAAATCAGAAGACGTACTATACCACTGCTAACTGCTACGACTACTGCGCATGACATGTGAGACGAAAGCCAACAAGAGCAGAAGGCAGAGCCAAGACATGGAGGGAAACTGAGTCCCGCAAATCCCCTGTGAGCCTTGAATCCAGTGGTGCCCACCCTCGCCCCCTGAACTTCCCAGTTTACGTAAGCCAACGAGTTGCCTTTTTGTTTAAGCCAGTTTAGGCTAGGATTTTGCTACGTGCACACTAAAGTAACCCAATGATCTAGAGATCTGGTATCAAAAACAAACAAACAAGATCAAGAAATACCGAAGTTTAAATGAGGCATAAGCAAATCAGAAAAAGTTCCAGGATCTCAGCTGAGGGATTAAGGCGAGGCACCACAGCCTGTTGAACCTAGAAATTTCTACAAGCTGATCTGCAGACTCGATGGATCTTCAGATAAAAATAATTAAACAAACAAATAAAATATCTGACTTACGCTGTGTGGCCTTAGCTATCCAACTGGGGAGTTTTGAGAGAGAAACTCGGAAAGGTATCAGAATCCAAAATGTGGCTGTGGCAGGACAGTGGATCAGGGGTTGAGTGGTGTCTTCGGGAAGTTAGCTGAGGAGGCAGCAGTTGGACAACATCTACCCTGATCAGGGAAAGCAACGGGACAGCTTGCTAAACATTGAACAAGGATGCTTGCAACAACTGCATTGTTTAGGCTTTCTACGACTGCAAAATAAGAGGCTTTCCCAAACTTGGGAAGGTGCCTTTAGGGCTAGAAATAAAGGGGTGTGACTCTGCTAGCACACAAGCAGAAAGAACTCAGACAAATGAGGAATTGTAGTTTTATGAAATGGGGACTGTACAAAGCAGATGCATTAGGAATTTGGAACCAGCTTAAGACAGTACATTGTTTGTTCAATTCCTGGTAGAACTCCTGCCCACCCCCCTACCACCGAAATTATTTTTAATCATATATGGCAACTTCTTTGCCAAAAAAAAGAGCTTGGATGCAATGCTAGCATAGCATAAAAATCACAGCAAACACAGTTCAGAAGAATCTTGGAACTGAGAAGCTTCCCTCCCAAACCACAGTTAGCCCAGTGCCCATTCCTGGCAGGGTGGAGTGCAAGGTGGTGGCAGACTGAGCTCTGAGCAGGCAGCAGGGGCAAAAGCCACACTTTTCCTTTACATTAAGAACTTTGCATTAGGACTCATTCTTCATTCTTCTCATTCATGCATTTTGGTGTATCCGGTGCCATTTAATTCTCCTTCTACTGGGTAAACATCAGAAACTGTTTAAAAAACAAGACAGGGTTAACTCAGCCCAGAAACATGCAAATACCAAATTTAAATTTCTTGGGCAAGGCACTTGCCAACTACATATGGCTAACTTCCTTCTGCTTAGGAAGCCAAAGGAATCGTTCCACACCTTAGTCCCATCCATGCCATTAGATGGGTCATCTGGGTACCATGTGCTAAGCTGTGCTTAGTTTCCAGTACATTCAATCCTCATTTTATATGGCAAACAGGAGAAGGGGTCTGGCTCTGTGATAAAGAAAAAAAAGCACAGTATCCAAAATAAAATGGATAGTTTAGTTTGAAAACAGAATCAGCTCGAGAATAGTGCCTAGGATACAGCAGGCACTTATGCAGAGTGAATGAATAAAAGCAGAAGCAAATGAATAAATGAATGAATGATTTGCAAGACTGATCGGTTGGTTGTGCCATTTAAAATGAGACCCGAAAGAGAACCACCTGGAGAGTTTCAAGAGGCGGAGCAGCATCACAGTTGGTCCACAGGACAAATATTTATGGTTCACCCCACCTTGCACAAGATGAAGTGGGAAATGCTGAGGGGGAGGGAGGTAAAAAGATGTATCACCATGGTTTCTGCTCATATTGCTTGCCATCAACTTGAGAAAACAAATACACTAAGGAAACAAGAACCAGCATTGTAAATTATTTCTCTTTCTGAAATTAAAAGCACACAGAAAAAAACCTTACAAGCATTCATACAGGTACTGGGGCTGGAAAGTCAGAGAAGGCTTCACATAGAGATAGTATCGCTGTGGGTAGAACTTGAATCTGTGGACAGAAGGAGCAAGGGGAAAGGCTTACCTGGGAAAGAACGTATTGCGTGAATGCCATCACGTGACATTCAGACCCAGCCTGACAACTACCTCCGTCTGTAACTCTTGTTCTCTCTTCCAGGGTCCTGGTTCCTACAGTCACCTCTTGTCTGGATGGCAGCCTCCAACTGGGCTTCTAGTCTCTTTATCTTGCCCACTTCTAATCCACTGTCCTCAAGGGAACAAGAATAATCTTTTCTTCTGGTAATTTTTAAAAAAAATTTTTAAGTGATATTGACAGAGTTTGTTTTAGTAATAGTAAGAAAAAAATTTGATATAAATATAACTTAGCTTATCGGTTTTCTTTTTTTTAATTGAAGTATAGTCGATAAGAATAATCTTTTAAAAAGATAAGTCTTATCAGTTTTCTTATCTACTAAAACCCCACAGTGGTTCCTCACTGATCTTAGAACAAAGTCCTAACTCACTAGGCGTTTTTCTGTCCCCAAGCCCCACTTGCCCAGCCCTCCCCCACTCTGCCCTCCAGTTACGTGGAACCTCCTTCCGCCCCCAGGTGTGCTATGGCATGCTACCTCTGGGCTTCAGCCGCGGTGTTTCATTCCCCAAGAGAACTTCTCCCCTGTCGTTCACCTGGCTGGCTGCTATTCACAGGTCAGACTGCAGCCTAGATATCGCTTCCTCGCAGAGCCCCGTGGCCTCCGGGTCTGGGTTCCATGTCCCTCCTCTGTTCTCTCATAGCAGCCTGTGCTTTCTGCTCGTAGACCTTGTCACTCTGCAAGATCATGTTTATTGTCCCATTTTGCCACCAGACTGTAAGGTCCATGAGAAGAGGGACCAGGCCTGCCTGTGTTGTCACTCTGTTAGTAACACACAATACAGTGTTTGACACTTGTTAGGTATTCAATAAAGTCGCTGAATGAATGGATGGATAGATGGATGGAGGGAGGGTGAATTTTATACAAACAAGTTGGGAGGGGATTGAAGACTGTGATGGGCCTTGAATGATAAGCCAAGGCTTCTGAATTTTACCTTGAATTATTAGGCAGTTTTGAGTACAAAGTGTGACAAAAACAAGAGACGATGAAATTGATACTCATGAGAAATAAAAATAGATACACCTGATGCTATAGGAAGGGAAGGTTAGAGAATGAAGGAAAAGTCAAAGATTTCACTTCACAAAAAAGAAAGGGTTTAAAAGGAGGCGCGAAATCAAGTGTGTGGTCTAGAAGTGCTTCTTAGAGGAATTCCTATGTTGGGGGACTTTTAAGGTTGGGTTCAACCCAAAGTTGGTCCTCAGAACCAAACCTAGGCCTTCCCCCCACACCCAGACGCACTCACGCATAGGAAAAGGGAAATGCAAAGTCCTGGGGACCGTTTGTAAATAACCCTTTCACACGGGGTGAGCTAACTGCTTGGATTGCAGACAGAGAACGATCGAGATTCCCAGTTGAGGAGAGGACACGGGTCCTTCTGAACAAGATTTAAAAAGAGAAGAAAAAAGAAAAAAATTAAAATGTTACCATTGTTCTATTGTTATGTAGGTGGTAAGAGCCACGTAGGCAGAGGGGGACAAAGAGACCAGCCAGTCTGCAAATACTGGAAAGGTCAAAACAGCCCGACCGGCTACCATAAGCTGTCTTAGGACGCACGGCCCGGGTGACTCCTGAGCCTCGCTCTGCGTTCAGAGTCAAACATTTGGATTATAATATTAAACTAGGACTAACGTGACCCACACTGTTAAGGTTAGTAAATGAGTGGAAAATTGCACAACTGGACATCTTTCTTAGTTGTCTAGCCTAAAGGTCATAATTTGTAGGGTCGCTGTGCTGGCTTGGATTCTGATCATTTACCAAGCGTCGGCAGATTCTTCAGTCCTGTACGAGATGGAGAAGTCCCTGTCCCTCCTGGGGGAGAGAGAATATATGTTAGGCAGGCAAAGACTCCAGCATAATGTAGACAAGGTGCGGCTGTACAGTAATGACAGGGATCTTTTAAACGAAAATACCAGAACTTACTGTTCAAGGGAGCTGCTCTGCAAATCCATCCCCCTCGGGCATGTACCATTAGTTTGGAGCTGTGTCTATTGCTCAGACATTTTTGGAAGGCATCTTCAGACGCTGCGAAGCAGTGCGATGCAGTGAAAGAAGGATACACTTTGAATTCTGACCACTACCAGCTGCACGACCACAGTCAAGTTTCCTAACCTATCAACTCCTTAGATTCTTTCTCTTGTAAAATGGACATAGGATACCACACTACAGTTTTATGTGGATCAAGAAATAATGCTAAGAAGGGCCAGTCTTAGAGGGCTGGCCACCAAGGCAGCCACTGCTTGTGGCACTTCAGTTCGGCTTTAGAGCTGTAGGACACAACCAGACTTATTAGGTAACCCTAGACTTCTTTTGACCAGCAGGAGAATTACTCAGCTTGATTACTCCTTCCCACACCGAACCTAGTCCCCAGATTAGTTTCCTGGGGCTGCTGTTACCAAGTACTGCGCACGGGAAGGCCGAAACAGCAGAGATGTATTCTCTCACAGTTCTGGAGGCTTCAAGTCCAAAATCAAGATATCCGCAGGGCCATGCCCTCCCTCTAGATGCTCCAGGGGAGGCGCCCTCCTTGCCCCTTCCCCGGCCTGGTGCTCCCTAACAATCCTTGCTGCGCTTTAGCTTGCAGACGCAGCTCTCCAACCTCTGCCTTCATCATTCCATGGCATCCTCTCTGTCTGTGTCTCGTCTTCTCTCCTTAGAAGGAAACCAGTTAGACAGGATTTAGGGCCCACCCTAGTCCACTATGACCGCATCTTAATTTAACTATAACTGCAAATCCCCTATTTCCACATATGATCACATTCTGAGGTTCCAGGAAGATGTGAATTTGGGGGGTTTACTATTCAACCCAGAATCATCCCCAAAATTAAACTCTGAAAAAAGAAAAATAAATAAACCCAAGGGTTTTACATTCTTGAAGACCTTCAAAATAATCCAGTGCAGGTTTTACAAAAGTTAGCACGAAAGAAGAGTTTCAGAGATGTTTCAGACAGTGAAAGCTGGCAGCTTTATTGGAAAATATGGCTTGGCCACCGTTGTGATGAATTTGAAGCCATCCTATCTGCCTCTGTGTGTACATTCTCATGATTTAAACTTTAGTGAGACCACCATTGTGTCCCTCCACAAACGTGGAATGAGAAGTGTCCCCTTGCATGCCTACGCTTACCAACTGACACTCATTTCAAAGGGACTAGAGCTCACAAATAATGATAATAATAATTAAAGGGGTGTCTTCTTCTAAATTTGATCTGGTCAGAGACAGATTCGAGCTGAGTTACCTCTTTTTCACTTTCAGTCTCCAAGCTTTGTGTTACACAGTTTGCATTTGTAGAAGCATCATAAACGTCTATAGATAGGCAGCATTTGTACATCTTCTGGTACAAAGAGAAAGTCAAGGACACTCTCCAGTCTCAGGTGAAACCCCTCCATTAAAGAAGGCAGATCTCAGATGGAGACAGACGCCTAAAGAAGACAGAGATTACTGCAGGGCTTTGATTTTCAAAATGATGCAAAAC
Organism: Vicugna pacos; assembly: GCF_048564905.1. NCBI lineage: Eukaryota > Metazoa > Chordata > Mammalia > Artiodactyla > Camelidae > Vicugna > Vicugna pacos. Next base: position 67,380,750 of record NC_132997.1, on the reverse strand, counting down.
TTCCTTGTAGCCAACATGGCAATATCAGCTGTTAAAAAACAAAAATAACGACCTAGGAACTTAAAGGTAGGCTCCGTGAGGTATGAATACCTGAAGATGGCAGAAGCCTAAGACGCTTCTGAAAGAGGAACCCAGGAGGAAATCAGCACGCGGGGAAATAGGGAGCGGTCCCTTGAGGAAGTGTTAAGGCATTCCCCTGCAGAGAGATGGAGAGCACACCAGGGTTGGAGGGAGTTTCAGTCACTTAGTGTGCTGTCCGCCTGTGGTCTAGACCAAGCTCTGACCTCAAAGGACTGAGCTCTACCTGGCTGAGCAGACACGATATCCCCATTCTAGGGTCTCCAAGTCTGATGAGATAGCTGAGCCAAAACCAGAAGTCATAGAGTGCAAAAACAAGGGGGGGGGTGAAGAATTAATTTGGCTCCAAGAGGCTGGAAGGGTTATAATTATCACTCAGATCAGCACAGGAATTCCTGAGCTCCCTGTGCCAACATCAAGGGGGCGCAGGGCAATTTGTCAGAGACCCTAGTGAAGCAAACAGGTGGTCTAGAAGCAGCAGCAGGGGGTATGGTCAGGTCAACTGAGTCCCAGCACGAAGAGACTCTTCACCCAAGGACTGATGGAGTGTCAGGTGGGGTAACGCTCTGCTCAGCTTTTAAGTGCTGGGATTTTAGCTATGGAAGATGATAAAAGTCTCATCAACTCTTCATTTCTTTTAATAAATCATCGCTGGGATTCATACTGACCAGTGTTATTTACCAGTTGAAGAGTCGAAACAGCCACCTGAGCAAGCAAGGGAACAATTGTCTCAGGTTGCAGATGGGAGCCAAGAGAAGTGTTTCAGTCTCATAAAGTTCCCCAATTTCCATCTGTCATAGAGATGTTTGACACCAGGCTTACACTTGAACAACTTATCTAAAGGGAACTTAATCTGGGAAGCAATGAGAGCATTTAAAAGTCCAGATGCCTGCAAGAGGCATGGCAGCCTAGGGATCTAAAGTCAACAGCCTGCAAAGACCAAGCAGGTGACTTCAATGAGTGAGGCAGAACTAGCTTTGTTAACAGTGAACACAAGAGAGACAGCTGGTCGGATGAAAGCAGCGGCTTCCCAGCTCCAACCTGTTGGTGTCGTGCAGGAGCACAGGCCCACAGTTGCTTAGTTTGTAAGAGAAACCCAAGATCCAAAAATTTGAGATGTAATCTGCCCATCGTTCACAGCTATACTGCAATATAAATGACATATAATAAACTGCACATATTTAAAATGTACAATTTGATATGCATGTCAGATGAAATGATAAAGAAAATGTGATATAGATAGACAATGGAATATTACTGAGCCATAAATAATGGAAGTCTGCCATTTGCAATAGTGTGAATGGACCTAGAGAGTATTATGCTAAGAGAAATAAGTCAGACATATAAAGACATATACTCCATATCTCCATATTATCACTTATATGTGGAATCTAAAAAATAAAACAAATGAAGGCATATAACAAAACAGAAACAGGCTCACAGATATAGAGAAAAAACTAATGTGCTAGTGGGGAGAGGGAAGGGGGAGGGACAAAATGCGGGTAGGGGATTAAGGCATGTAAACCACTATGTATAAAATAGATAAGCAACAAAGATATATCGTACAGCACAAGAAAGAATAGCCATTATTTGGTAATAACGTTAAAAATAATATAATCTGTAAAAATACTGAATCTCTATGTTATATACCTGAAAGTGACATAATGTTATATAAATCAACTATATTTCAATAAACATAATAAATACAATAAAAATTAAATGCACCACTTCATATATATGCTTATGAATATTTACAGATTATATATGTTTGTAAATATTTAGTATTTCCAAACTGTTTCCAGAATGGCCATACCACTCTACACTCCCACCAGCAGGGTATGAGAGTTCCATTGCGCTGCCTGCTTGCTGACATGTGGTATGGTTCATCTTTTCAAGTTTAGCCATTTTAATAGCTCATTGTGGTTTTAATTTGCATTCCCCTAATGACCAGGTCAGTTAAGTATCTTTTTATGCATTTATTTGCTGTCCATGTGTCTTCTTTGGTGAAGTGTCTATTTAAATCTTGGGACCATTTTTATTGGGTTATTTATTATTATTGAGTTTTGAGAGTTCTTTGTATAACCTCCATACATGTTTTTCATCAGATATGTGACTTTCAAATATTTTCTCCCAATCCATTACTCACCTTTCATTTTCCTAACAATGTCTTTCCAGAACGTTTTAATTTTGCCAAAGTCCAACTTTTTTTTTCATGGATTATAATTTTGGTGTTCTATCTAAGAAATTTTTGTGTAATCCAAGGTCATAAAGATGTTCTGCTATATTTTCTTTTCTCCTCATTTTAAAAGGCTGAGAATAATTTTTAATTCTATGAAAGTTCTCTGTAGGCCAAACAAAAACCCCTAGCCTGTGGGTCACCTGTTCGTAACCTTTTACTTACAGCATGATCTCTCAGATTCCGAATTTTGTATCATGTGAAGTTAATGAGTCCCTTGCTTAACGCTTTCACAACACCTTATCTCTCAGAAGAAACTGTGGTAAGTCTTGCTCAGGGTCACCTTTTCCAGAAGATCAATGTTTTCTTTTAAAAAGTACTGATGCCATTTGCACTAACATGGATGGGCCTAGAGATTATCATACTAAGTGAAGTAAGCCAGACAGAGAAACATATATTTATCATACAATATCACTTACATGTGGAATTAGAAAAAAAGACACAAATGAACTTGTTTACCAAACAGAAAGAGACTCAGGGACACAGAAAACAAACTTATGGTTACCAAAGAAGAAAAGGGTTGGGGAGAGAGAAATCTGGAGTTTGGGATTAACAGATACACATTACTATATATAAAATAAACAGCAAGGTCCTACTGTACAGCACAGGGTATCCTGTAACAACCTATAATGAAAAAGAATATGAAAAAAAGAATATGTAAGTATAACTGAATCACTATGCTGTACACCAGAAACTAACACAATACTGTAAATCAACTATACTTCAATAAAATTTTTTTACTATTTAAAAAAATGTATTGGAATGTCTGAATATTTTTAATGAGTATTGAGAAAAGGAGTAAATGCTGGCTTAGTTCTCTTGAATTTGAACTTGCTTGGACTTCTGGTCAGATGAAAAGGACCTTCACTAGCATAATGTATTAGCAATCTACCATATCAGCCAACTATTGTTGAACTTTAACTAATGAGAAAATCATGGAGAGAAGGGGGTTAAAAGGGAAGGGGCAGAGTGAAAACAGACTTTTCTGTTGAAATTTTGCTTTCAGGTAATCAGGGTCAGTGCCAGTTGGGGCCCTTTATTCTTCGATGCTATCTCAGAACTCAAAAAGATGATTTCAAAACCACCTGACTAATTAAATGCTCTTTCTTTAACATGGACTCTCCAGCATAGTGTTTTTAATATACTGGAGGAGATAAAATTCTGGCCCTGGGCAGACACTAAAAACATTTTTGTATGGTCAACAGAGAAAGAGTGTTCTCAGCCCCTCTGGCATTGTTCTGGAAATCCACACATGATGCAGGAAATTAGCTGTCTCATGTCCAAACACTGTCGATGAGAACACTTTTTAAAAATGTAATCAGACACCACGAAAATGCAGGGTGCAGTTCAGAATGTATGATGTGTCCTGGCAGTGCTGGGGCTTAAGAATGTCACCACGTGGATGGGCGGGCCACAGGCGAGGGAGAGCGGAAGGTTAGCGGGGATTTTTATTGGGAAAAAGCTTTGCCGGGCCCTCTGAAACCACTACTGCATTTAACTCTGGGAACTCAAAAGGAGCAAAGACAACTATTGAGCCCCAGTGCTCTGTAAATGCATAGTATTTCTCTTCTATTACAGATGAGAAGCTGGTTTAGATCGACAACTGTAAAACTTACGCTGGTGATGCTGATATTCTGTCAATTGTTTCAACAATGGTTCAGAAACAGTCCTCAACTCCTGCAAAAAGCATTTTCAGAGAAGTGAAAGTTTTCCATTGCCCTTACAGGAAAATATTGCTTCTGAAACTTCCTCATCTCCAATTCCAGGGCACACGTGGTCCTCTCAAAGCGGCAGGGCAGTATATCCTTCCTCTGAAGCCATTTCATGCTCCTGTGCTTATTTTACAATAAAATAATAATAATAATAATAATAATAATAATAATAATAATAATAATAACAACTCAGAGGACCAGCGAGGGGTTAAATGCCCTGAAACTTCCAGTGTGTCTTCATCCTTGATTTTGCACCAGCAAGCCAATACCTTGTATTTCAAGTACGTCTGTATTTCTTTGTATTTTTTTCAGCACTTAGTTCTGGTCCTTGATCAGCTCATCACAGCCTGAAATGAAGCTACTGATTCTTGCTTCTAATCCAAGATAGGGAAGGTTTGAAATCTAAATAAATAAGAACTGAGGAATAAGTTTCCTAGCAAACTCTCTTACAGCAGAACTTGTAGTAACTATATGGATCTGTTATTGGAAGGGTTTCCTCCATAACCTCACAGAAAGGATCATCAAAAAGCAGGAATTTGGACATTGTTTTTCCTGAAGTATGTAGAGGGATGATTGTTTGGCTAGGAAAAAAACTGGGGGGAGGGGTAATTGGGTTTTTTGTTATTTGTTTATTTATTTTAATGGAGGCACTGGGTTTGAACCCAGGACCTCACTCACGATAAGCATGCACTCTATAACCTCCCCATGTCCTCCCCTGACTCTGTTTGGCTAGTAAAAAATTTAACTTTATTTTATTTAGCAGAAAACACATCACCCACCATGGAGAAAGGCAGCTGTTCCATGTTGGTTTACTTTGTATTAGTCCCGGGTGACTTGGTCTGGTAAGGAAAGCACAAGCTTTGGGATTTATAGTGAGTTTGCCACTTGCTGTCTGTGTGGCCTTGAGCAATTATTCTGACCTCTCTGAAACTCAGCATCATCACATACAAAGGGGGCTACTGACCCGCAGCCCTGCAGCCCCGAGGGTTGCTGTGAGGATTCAATGCATTTTAAGGGCCCTGTGGGTACCCAGGCGTGGCTGTTATGCATCTGTTCTCAGAGCGCTGTAGGATGCGACTGGAGTAGTCACCACAGCATCTTATTTCGTAACTGCTCATTTCATCTGCTTTCCTCCAGCACCCTGTTAGGGAAAGGACCAAGGCTTGTTGTTTCATGTTTGCATTATTCACCTGACACAGGCCCAGAGCAGAGGAAGTGTTCACTAAATGTTTTTGGAAGGAAAGAAAAAAAGGAAGGGAAGAATAGGTTGATTAGAATAGTGATTAAACGACTAAAAGCATCGACTTTGGAGTCAAACTGGATTTCAAATCCAAACACCGTGACTTACTATCTGGCTGACTTTGGGCAAGTTATTGAACTCTCACCTATAGAAAAAGATAATGTTTACCTCAAAGAGTCGTGATAGGGTTATGAGATTAATTTTGCAGAGGGTTTTGCATCGTTCTCAGCCTGTGGTAAGTGCTCAGTGGCCATTATTCTCATTATTATAACATAGTTCGGAACTCATCTTAAATCTGATTGACGCTTTGCAAATGACTGGGTAGCAACTGCCTTGATCTTGAATGAAATGGGTGTTGCAATCATGCAGGAATGACCTTCTGCTGTCACTAGGCATAAGCTGTAAATAATCAGCGCTATCTGGGACTGCACGCAGGAGAGGACGGGTCCGGTTGGCGCTGTCATCAGCAAGCCTGACACTGCCGGGAGGGTGGAATTTCAGCCGATTCAGACAAGCATTTGAACAGCACTTATCTGTACGTTCAGGGCACAGGGCTAAGGGTTCTGAAGCTTTCAGAGATAAATTGCATTCGGCCCTCCAGGAGCTGGTAACTCATAAATCACTGTAAGAAAAGGCAGAGGGTGATCAAATGCTCCAGGCAAAGTGCAGACCATGGTCTGGACCCAGCAGATGGGGAGGGGTGACCTGCTAATTGGGAAAATGGGCTCTGGGTTCAAATCGCTGTCTTGCTATTTTCTGACTGGGAGAAACTTCATTTCCTCATATGCCAAGTCAGAGCCCCGGGAGTGTCCACTTTATGGGATGGTGGTGAGCATTAGATAAGACTTGTGGCTGGACATGATGTCTGCTAAACGGTCAATAAATGTTAGCCGTTTTTGTGGCTGTCTTCATTTCCCAGCTAGTATTATTTTAATTGGATAATAGTAACATTATTATAGGTATTAACACACAGCCTAATAACACAACTAGGGTGTTAAAACTAGTATATGATAAAAATCTTTATATTCCTATAGTTAATATTATTATAACATTAATCAGTATAATAACAGTATTACTACAAACCATAGAACAGATATGTAATAGTTTAATCATATAAACTGTAAAAACTAATAGTATAACAATACTATTTGTAACATCATAAGTACTTCATGGAGAATTTGGCATTTGACCTCTTGAAAAATTGGTACATTTAAGCAATATTTGGCTCTTCAGTGTCTAAGGAATAAAAGGTGTTTTTTACCTGATGCCTTTCCAAGTCTCTAATCAGTTCTAAGTTTTCTATTCTCCTACGTGAAGGAGAGAAAGGAATGAATGTTGGGCACAAATTCCCCAGGTCACTGCTTTCCCATATTTTGCTTTACCCACCCTGACATCCCACAAGACAGCCAGGGCAGTGGTGATCAGAGCACTCCACACACTATAAATATTCACCTCACAATTACTATATTATTAGTATTTATGTTGAAAACAAATTCCCCTTTGGGATTCCCGCACAACTCTATTGGCACCTGGTGGATCCTTTAATATCTAAGTTCCTCCATCTTCAAAGATCGACATCAGAGTCTTTCCTGAGGCTGAGGACTGAAAGTTCTTGCACCTGGGAATTTCCCTTGTGGCCAGAAAACCCAAAGGGGGGAATGTTTCATGCATAAAAGAAATGTTAAAGGGATAAGATAAGGTGAAGTGGAGGGGTGGGTTTTGAGGTCTAAAAACCACACATAAAGATTTAAATGAGCCGGCCTCCACCCCCTTCCCCCATTCCCATTAGAAGTTTATAAAACTGTGTGTGTGTGTGTGTGTGTGTGTGTACCAATGCACGTGCACATGCAAGCATTAGAAAGGGAGCAATAAATCAGAGCTGAATTTGCATTGACTTCCCAGAAAATGTTTCATGAAATTTGTTTGTAAAATAAATCTAAGGCAGCGATTCTCAAACTTCAATGAGCACAAGAACCACCTGGAGAGCCAGTGAAAATTTATATTTCCACCCCCAGAGAGCCTGATTCAGTTGGTTCAGAATGGAGCTCTGGAATCTTTATTTTTAACAAGCATCATGTCATTCCAGCGCAAATGGTCCTTGAATCACTTAGAAAAATACTAGTCTAAGGTTTATGTTTTTCTCTCTTTATATTTTTTTCTGTCCTTCTATTCATTTGGGGATAACTTTTGACTATTTTCCTCAATTTCCTCACTAAGTGTATGAGTCTTATCATTTGCATGGCTGGGTTTTGGGTTTTCTTTTTTTTTTTTTCTCTCCATTTTTGGAAACTATTTAGTCTCTGAAAGCTACATCCCTTTTGATGGAGTAGGGCCGGGGCAAATGCAGTGAAAAGGACTGTATTCTGGACCTCAGCTAGACAATGACAGGGAGTACTAGAAAGGTTTTTTCCTTCAGGGGTTTCTCCATCAAGAGCAGTTTAAACTGAGGGAAGTCAGCTGCACTGGGTCTCCTGTGAGTTGCCCCTTCCCTGTGACCTTAAAAGCGATGTGGTTAACTTCTGCACAGAGCACATGGCCACAAACACTGCCATGTGTGCTCAGGGCGGACGGATCCAGGGCTTTGATTTGCCACGTGTGAGCAGCTGTGTGCAAGTGAGGGAGGAACCAGAGGGACCCAGGCACCCAGTCAAGCGGCAGATAACACAGGGGGCTCCCCTCATCCTGCTGTCCTGGGGTCTGCCCTTTTCTGGCTTCTAGTGGAATAGCCCAGATACCTGCTCTGAAGAAAGAGAACTTGATAACATGAATCACAATGTCCTTTGTGTCCTCTCTATATTTGAGGCTGAATAAGCTCTGCTCCTGGATGAGCTGGGAGGAGGATGAAGGAAGGCTTCTGGGTACCAGGACTAGGCCATGACCCTGGAGGGAGCCCTGCCCTGGAGCACAGGCACTGGGTGAGGGGAAAGCGAGGAGGGGAGATTCTGAATTTAAGTGGCAGCAGTAAGTATCCTCATAAGAAATTTGAAGATCAAGAAATGTTTTTATCTGGGAAAGTTGTCCCCAGACTGTTAGAACAACAGTTAACCTCCTCAATCTACAACAGTGACTATCAGCCCTGCTGTTGTAACATCTCTGGATTTCAGCTTCTGTGAAATGAAGGTATTGGAGCTGATAATGTTTTTGACTCCTTCCAGCTCTAACATCCAAAGAGTGACTGTTTCATCTGAGTGATACCTGAGAACTTTCTCAGGATTAGCTACAATGATCTTTAGTAGTTAAGAAGCTAGTTATCTATTCCCGCACAACAAATGATTCCAGAATATCATGGCTTCAATCAACAATTTTATTTTGCTCACAGTTTCGTGGGTGAAGAACTGAGAAAGAGTTCAGCTGGGCGATTTATCTCTGATTCCAGCTGGAGCTGGAGGATCCATTTCTGCGATTCTGGGATGGCTTCTCATTCACCTAATAGATGCCACAGCTCACTCTCTCTTTCTCTGTCTGTCTCTCTCTCACTCCGTACTTGGCAACTCACTCTGAGCATGCTTCTCACAGCACAGCAGCCTCGGGGCAGTCAGACTTCCCACGTGGGGCCTTGGTGTTCCAATAATCAAGCCAGGAGCTGCTGGCCCTCTTAAACGCAAGGTCCAGGGCTGGCACAACATCACTTCCACGTATCTACTGGTCCAGACATCGCAAGCCAACGCAGATTCAAGTGGTGAACTAGAACCTACTGCTCAGTGGGAGGAGAATCAGAACATTTTAAGCGATCCTCAATCTGCCACAGTCAGCATTTAAATAGAAATCCATGTCCAACGTGATTAAATCTACCCAGTGGCAGCGACTCCAAAAAAAAATAGTCTGTTCTTTCACAAAACTGCAAAGATTCAGCTTTTTTTTTAAAAAAACAAGAGGGCTGTCTGGGATATCCAACGATCATTCTATGGCCTCTTTATACCCAGACGAGAAGCTGACTGCTGAGGAAGGTCAGGTTCATGAAGACACTATTTAAAGACCAAAAAGCTGTTTTTAAATAGAAACTGATAGCTGCTTAAAAAAAAAATTAAGTTAAAAAAAGTGAAAAATAGACTAATTTTAGTGTAATTGATATTGATCTTTGATAGCGCTGAGTCCTTAGCTATTTCAGAAAGAACAGCAAGGGAAGAGCCCAGAAGTATCCAGAACTCCGTCTACAAAGCATTGTTACCAAGGGCCACCCCATGGGGCCAGGGGAGAAGCTCATTTCTCAGTGTTCTGCTTACGGTCTTCAGTGTGACACAGATGCCACCCTTGCAGACTGCATACAAACAGATCTTTGTTGCTCTGGGTGCTGCAAATTCCTTACCATGAATAATCTACCACAACAAACGCTCCCTTTAGTTCCTTCTCAGTCTCAAGAGTATTTGAGCTCCCCAGGGAAAAGAAATCAGGGCTCAGTAGGAATTAAATGCTAGAAATGCTCGCTCCGAGCATTGCTCCAGTAAAGAAATGGAACGGACCCTATGCCCTATAAATGTGAATGAATTTGGGACAGAGACACAAAGTGCGACAGCAGTAAGGAGGCAGCGTGGTGGAGTCAGGAGGTGCCTGGGCCCTGCAGTCACCTAGTCTGGATTCATGCCTGAACCTCATCACTTCCCAGCCACAACACCTGGGACCAATAACTGAGCTCACCTGTACTTCTCTGGCCTCAGGAGGGAGGAAAAGACCACAGTAGGAAGATCTGCCTCATAGAGCACCTTGCTGAGGGTTCAGTGTGATGTCTCTGCAGAGTGCTCAGCACACAGTAAGCCCTTGATGTGTGTTTATGCTGTTACTGTTACTGTCAGACTTACACATACTCACATTGCTGTTCAGGTGTGCAAAGGAAACAGAGTTTCTTAGCTTTTCCAGGACTGCTATAATATTCCTTAGCAGGCCCCCCTCTGCGCTGGGTAGTTGGGAAGGGAAGTTGTTAAATATGTCAATTAGGAGCATCTCAGTCTCTTCTGGTGTGAATTCTTTTGGGGTGACTCCATCTTGATCAGGTCATCTAGGACATCTTCCCTTCCCAATGCTTCTCACCAAAACTAGAGTCTATGTAAATGGAAGGCCAGGGCCTGGGATCCAGCACCCTGCCTTGGTTCTCACTTATCTCTGCCGTGGGGCGTGCCTTGTCTTGCCCTTGTGTTGGCTATGCTGACAGTAGTCCAGCCATCTGCTTCCGGATCTCCACAGCGCCACTGACCTTCCCAGCACCTCTGAGTCCCGTCTCCAGGGCAAACAGGAACTTTTGGATTCCTGCTAACCATGTGCTGGGATGCCCTGCCCCAGGCTCACTGACCTATGACCCCCCTCACCTCAGCCACTCTTTCACTGCCACTCTAGCACGGGGCCAAACATTGGGCATCTCCCAGGACGGTGGCTCCTATGGGGAAGGGGGCACAATTTTGCCTCCAGGAGACATTCGAGATATCTAAAGATGTCTTTGGTTATCGCAGCTGGGGAGGTGCTACTAGTACCCAGTAGGTAAAGGCCAGAGGTGCCACTAGACATCCTACAGGGCACAGGACAGCCTCACCAGTAAAGAGTCACCTGACCGAAATGGCAATCGTGCGCAGGTTGAGAAAATCTGTCCTAGAAGTTCCCAGCACCCCCAGGCCACTCTGAGGAAAGCGGCCACTAGAGTCAAGGTGCCCAGTTCTCCTGAAACCTACCTAGATGTTTCTACCACACAGCGCAGCCTCCCCTTCCCACCAGCAGGGCTGTTACTCTGATACTGGAGTAGGCGGGGAGGAAGGGACCCCAGCACCTTGCTCTGCCTGGCTCTCCTCTCCTCCCACCTCCCTGCGGACAGAAACGGCATCTCACCCAGCCCTTCCTGGGTGACAGAGATCCCCGCCCGCTCCCCCCACCCCCGCCCCAACAGCACTGGCGCCTTCTCCTTTCCAAGACGGCATCTTCCCTGGGGCCTTTTCTGGGGCCAAACAGTGGAGTGAGTGCAGGGAGAGAAGCTGACTCATCACTGAGGGAAGACAAAAGGAGAGGCATTTGGAGAGGACTCTATTGTACTTTTATTTACGTTTATAAATACGATATAACCAGCCGCTTTTCTCCTGTCAGGCAACGACTTGATAAAGTCTGCACTGAACTGAGTTGTACTCTACAGAATTTATTCCTACCCTCAAAAACAAAACAAACTAGGGGCAGGGACATCATTTTTCCTAGGCAGCCTACCTTCTAATATTGTTGGGCTGTTCTCTGAAGTTCTACTCGGACCGAAAGGAGCCCCTTTTGTAGGTCCATTCTTGCCTCTCTCCACTCCTGCCAGCTGAGCTGAGGGCCCACGCTGTGCTCTTTCAGCACCAGGCCTTCCGCGCGCCAGTGGCTGCAGGTCCTCCTTTGCCTCGGGCCTGAGAGCTGCCTTCCTTGACTAGGGCGGTCCCGGGCCCGTGGTGACCTGGACAGCAGACCGATGACACACATAAGCTCTGTGGTGGGCCGTGGAGGTGGGAATGCGGGTCTTAACATTTGCTGGAGGTGGAACCAGGGGCAACTGACTTCCTCTCTCTGAACCTCAGTTTCCTTAACTGTAAAATGGAGATGATAATGTCACCACACAGGCAGTTGCAGTCGGCTCAGGCCCCCGTCACAGTTCACCTCAGGCTGAGTGGGCTTAAACAACAGAAACTCATTTTCTCACAGTTCTGGAGGCTGGAAGCCTGAGCGCAGGGTGCCAGCGTGGCTGGCTTCTGAGGATACCTCTCTCCTTGGCTGACAGACAGACAAGCTGTGTCCTCACATGGCCTTTCCTCCAGGCACATGCAGAGAAAGAGAGCTCTCTGGTGTCTCCCCATCCTTTTGTAAGGACACTAACCCCATCGTATTGCAGCCTCACCCTTAAGACCTCATTTAACGTTAATTACCTCCCTATCTCCAAACACCATTACGTTAGAGGTTAAGGCTTCTGCATAGGAGTTTACGGGAGAGAGGGACACAACTCAGTCCACTTAACTGGATTTCTTTAAAGATTGAACGAGATCATCCATGCAAAGCATTTGAACCTAGTAAGCACTCGATGTCTATCATCACTGTTGCTGCTGCTGTGAGGAGTACAGAGCACCACCGAGCCGGACAGCCGGCTCCACTGCTTGACACCCATTAGCAAAAGAGTTTACTGAGTAGGGGCCAGGGAAGGAAGACATGGGGCTGACATGCAATATCAGACCCAGACAGACAGGCACGAGAAAGAGCTCAGGGAAGGTGCTGAATTTCGCAGGAAAGAAGCAGTAGATACCATACAAACGGTACCAGGTCACCGACATTGACGAAAAACAGTATTTGTTGATTTGTTCCACAAACATAAGAGCTGCCATTTATTTAACACTATGTGCAGAGCATTTTATGTACATTATCTCTACTCTCTCCCAACAACCCCAGCAGATGGGGAGATTAGGATTTAGAGAGGTGAATGGGCTCACCAAAGTCATACAGTGATTAACTGGCAGCTTGACGCAATCCCAAGCCTGGGCCGTCTTGTGCACAAGCTCAAAGCTGTGGGCATCAAGATCAGAAGCTCTAGTCTTTTCCTTTGAGTTGTTTGTCATTAAAGGAGGAGTTGGTCGCTAGCAACATGTTGTCACTGAAGCCAATGTAGAGACTCACCTCATGCAGCATTTTGAAAGGGCCAGAAAAAATTCTCCATCCACCCTTAAACCTATGGAGCTGAGAATTAATATATGAGCTAGGGAGATAAAGGGATTAAGGGGATTGCCTAACCAGTAATTCACTCCAAAATTCAGTGGATCGAAGCAATAATCATTTATTCTTGCTCATAGGTCTGCAGGTCAGCTGGGTATTGGCTCATCTGGGCTGGGCTCAGCTGAGTGGCTCTGCCTTGAACTCTAGATCCAGCTGCACTTGGCTCCCAGCTGCAGGTTCCCTAGGTATTCATCCAGGCCTCAGGTAGAGAGGTAGCGGCTACCTGGGGAAGGCTCTTCTCAGAGATGGGAGCAGTGATGCCTCTTAAGGCCCAAGTGCAGAACTGGCACATGGTCCCTGCCACCCCACACGCCCTTGGCCAAAGCAAGTTTCCAGCAGTGGAAAAGTTGACTCTGCCTTTGAGGGGCGGGGGGAGGAGGGCCACATGGTCAAGGGTGCGGACCAAGAATTGAGGCCAAATAATTCCGTCTACCAAAGACATTTTCTGACTTGGATAGGGAGTGGCTAACATTGAGGGGGTGGAGTGGGCAGAGAAGGTCTATAAAATCCCACTAACTTTCAAAAGATTTGCCAGAAAAAAAATCTGCCTCTGAACAAAACCGCACGTTTCCTCATTTCTCCAACTGAGATCATGAAAGCCAGATCCTCCCACCCTCCCACTTTCCTTTTCCTTTTCCTTAAAAAGTATACAAAATTATAGGATGCCAGAATATTAGGCAAGCCTGGCTAAAAAGAGAGATCCCTCCAGTCTTAAGTTTCAACCATCTAGAAAAGTAGTGTTTGGCAAACAACTGTGAAAAAAAATGTGTCTTTCTGCATCAGGGGCTCAGGAGCCCCATTTGGTGTTTTATCTAAGGTGTAGACCCGTTTAATCTACAAGCACACAGACACCAGCCTAACTGCTTGACAAATAAGAACAAGTATGCTAATAAAACAGAAAAAAAAAAAAAGGAAAGACCTGAGAAATGTAAATCTGAAAGGACTGGGGCCAGATTTTATTGCCGAAGTCAGGGGAGGCCTCCAGCCGTATCACATTACTGTATAAAGCTGTATTTACATTTCCCTGTGTTAGCTCAGCAGTTCTAATGACGGGGTTGTATTTGAACTGGGGAGACACAGTTCCTTCCAATAGAAAGCTGGATTGCTCTGTCTTTTCAATAGAGATCTACCCCTCTTCCTCGGCATCATCTTCTGCCCTCTGTTGTATTCAGACCAGCTCCACAACGCCAATGTTTGGTTCTCAGGAAGCAGGGACACTAGGGGAGCTCTTTCTTGGGGTCCTTGCAGCACCTGGGTACCCTCCTGCTCCTGATCTCTTACGGACTATAGGAAAATCCTTCACAGAGTTTAGTGCACAGGTCAACATCCAAGATGACTTTTTGCCTCAAACTAGAAGGCCTACAGGGTTATGCAGCCCTGAATTCAATCATCAAGGAGTTACAGATCTCTTGCAGTGTGCCTGGCACTGATGCAAGGCCAGGGAAGGTAGCAAAGGAAGGAAAAAATGCATAGTCTCTGAACAGAAAGTATCTATCCACGTATTGGGTTCTGAGCTGCTGTGACTTCAGTTGCACTACAGCTGGGGAGCAGAGGGTTAAGAGTTTGGGGCTTTGCTTATAAAAACACAGCCCCAAATCAGATAAAATAACTAATTTAAAAGCAATTATAATGCATTTTATCCTATTCTTTTGCCAAAGAGCACCTTCTTGGAGTTTCCTTTTCTCTTTACTTTTCCTTTAAAGTCTCAAAAAAAGAAGAGACACAGACCAAGCAGATTGGAAAAGGGAGTGATGAGCGCCCCAGGTGCCCACATTGTGCTGAAGAGAGAACTTTTGGATCCAACACTCACCAGGTCTCAGGGTTGGACAGACTCACTCAAGTGTGCCCGACCAACCTCACGTTCTGGTGGGGAGTTTTTTTCTCCACGAACATATGGATTGTATTAGTGTTTAGCAGGCAGCCAAGTAAAAAAAAAGAAAGAGAGAAAACAACAACAACAAAATAGAAAACAAAGTTAAAGTACAGTACTTTTTTGTATTGAAGTATAGTCAATTATAATGTGTCAATTTCTGGTGTACAGCATAATGTTTCAGTCATGCATACACATACACATATTTGTCTTCATATTCTTTTTCATTATAGGTTACTACAAGATATTGAATATAGTTCCCTGTGCTATACAGAAGAAATTAGTTTTTTATTTATTTTATATATAGTACTTAGTATTTGTACATCTCAAAGTATGTTTTATTATATTGAGGCCAAGTTCCATTTTCTGTGTGTGCAATTAATACATAGTCCCTGGTTTAAAAATACATCATTTTTCAGGATAAATAAGCACTGTTATCTAACACAATGGTTCTCAAACTCTTAGATGCATAAGCATCCCCCTTGGGATTTGTTAAAAATGCAAATTTTAATACAAGAGGCCCAGAGAATAGCCCAGGAAGCTCCATGTTTAGTCCTCTCTCCAAAAGATGCGGTTCGTGGTAAACAGGACTCTGAAAAGCACTGACCTACCCACCTGTCTGGTTTACTTTGGTTTACTCTGATGTCACTTGGGGGCATGGCCTATTTCTGACTGTACTCGTGAATGACAGGGCATTGCCTCTTCCAGCTTTTCAGAAAGCATTTCCCTCACCCTGGCTACCTGCATTCTTTGTTGGTTCCAGATGAGCAAGACATCACCTGGGTTGTAAGAGAGGCAGGCACGAACCACTTTATCCCAAGATCCAGAGCACAGCATGGAGACATCTAGACCAGTGGTTCTCAACCAGAGTGGCAACATCCAGAGACATGTGTGGTTATCACAGTCTCAGGCCTGGGGGGCAGTGAGGAAGGATGCTGCTGCAATTGGTGAGTAGAGACAGAGATGCTGCTGAACAGCCTACAGTGCATGGGATAGCCACTGATAGCAAAGTGATCCCACGCAAAATGCTAACCATGCCGAGACTGAGAGACTCTGTTTAGACCCAGCTGTTCTTCACAGGGAACTCAGAGAGTTTACACCCCTTCTCCATGTGCTCAAAAGGCACATTGAGCCCAGATGGGGGAGGGTCTTGAATGCCAGTCTTAGACATATGGGCACTGTTCCATATTTAGTGAGCTTTGAAGAGTAAAGAAAATCACCTGTTCCTACAAAACAATTAGCCCAGAGGAGACTAAGTCATGATAAGTCAATGCAAAATAAACAGTGCTCCATAGACAGGCGGATGTTGAATTTTGACACAAAGGAAACCACATCATAGTGGATCAGTGACTCTGATTGATTTTAGAAATTTATTTTTTAGCACAAATTCATTAAGATGTGGTCAGAGACATGGGCAAAATAGCACAGTCCCTGCCCTTATGAATGGAGCTCATGTCTCCACCAAGAGCCATGAGGTAGAACAGAGAGAAGTGGACTCAAAATGGAGCCTTTGAAACCAGAGTCAATGGAAGAGGGAATCCTGAATCTCCTGACGGACAGGGGGTAGGTGGGCACAGGAAGAACTGGCAAAGCTTTGTGATAGTTTTTAGCTTAGTCTTCAAAATAAGGATGAGTTTGATGGAAGCCATGGACACAAGGCTATTCAAGTAATGATTCAGGGGCAAATAAGTGGAGGGTGACATTGGTGTTAGGGGAGGGCGGTGGTTCCAGAAGGGTGAATACAAAGGTTTCACTGAGATGTGAGGGAGAGAACTGAGGTTGGCCCAGTTTGGAAGCTGACTGCTTGGCTAATGCACAAGGCTTTATTCTGTGAGTAATAAAGGACCACTCAGGTCATAGGTCCCAGAGGCTCTAGCCTCTACTCCAAACTCTGTGGCTCTAAACAGTTCTTGGGCAGAATCAGTAGGTATACGGACATATCCTTGCCCTGGGGGTCTAGCCCCATGCCTTCGCCTCCTGCTCAGGGTCCATTTTCCAGCTGCAGACTAAGCTTTCTGGGAGGCCTGCTGGACACTGAACTGGATGACAGGTGGGAGCCTTAGGCTGTTTGCAGGTCATAGCAGGAGTATGAGGGAGAAGAATTTCTAGCTTACACAAAAACATCACCATCCTGAGCAGCCCTTCTGGCTCTCATTAATCCCAGGACCTCACAGACCACATCTCCTTCTTCACATAGCCAGCCCTCTGCCGTCAGGGTGGAGATAGTTAGAGATAAGTTCACTGCCTGTGCCATTGGGCTGGGGCAGTCTGCACTAACTCTAGGCAGTGGAGGCTGATTTTTGGCTAGGTGGCTTCATCTAAGCCATCCTCAATCTTTAAAATTAGCAAGTAATTGCTGAAGAAAAAGTGTAAATGTGAAAGGCATTATACAATTATGAGAAGAATGAATAGAAGATAGCACAACAAGTGAGAGATAGCTCCCTGGATAAGGAGAGTCTGAGAACCAAACCAACAGAGGAGATCTGTGATGAAGGATGAACGGCTGGGGAGCAGCTTCCATGTACCTGAAGCCATGTTTCAAATTGTGTTCCACCAGATTCAGTGGAGTTCCCTGAGCCTGAATTAGATGTTTTGTAAAAACAACTCCAGGAAAACAGTGTGGAGAAAGTTAGTTTTAAAAATCTTTAAAATAGAATTACCATATGATCCAGGAATCCCACTCCTGGGCATGTATCCGAAGAAACTCTAATTCAGAAAGATATATGCATTCCAGTGTTCACAGCAGCACTTTTTTTTACAATAGCCAAGACATGGAAGCAACCTTAATGTCCATCGACAGATGACTGGATAAAGAAGATGTGGTACATACATATAATGGAATATTACTCAGCCATTAAGAAGAATGAAATAATGCCATTTGCAGCAACATGGATGGACCTAGAGATGATCATACTAAGTGAAGTCAGACAGAGAAAGACAAATATCATATGATATCACTTACATGTGGGATCTAAGAAAATGACACAAATGAACTTACAAAACAGAAACAGACTCACAGACATAGAAAACAGCATGGTCACACAAGAGGAAAGAGGATCACAGAGGGATAAATTAGGAATTTGAGATTAGCAGATAGAAACTACTATATACAAATTAGATAAACAACAAAGTCCTACTGTTCAGCACAGGAAACTATATTCAATAACTTGTAATCATAAGCAAAACAAAAAGACAACCTCAGAATGGGAGAAAATATCTGCAAATGATGTGACTGACAAGGGCTTAATTTCCAGAATATATAAACAGTTCATACACCTTAATAACAAAAAAACCCAAACAACCCAACCCCAAAATAGGCAGAAGACCTAAATAAGCAATTCTCAGTGAAGACATACAAATGGCCAATAGGTACATGAAAAAATGCTCAATATTGCTAATTATCAGAGCTAATTTGCAAATCAAAACTACAATGAGGTATCACCTCAAACCAGTCAGAATGGCCATCACTCAAAAGTCCACAAATGATAAATGCTAGAGAAGGTGAACCCTCCTACACTGTTGGTGGGAATGTAGTTTGGTGCAGCCTTTATGGAAAACAGTATTGATTCCTCAAAAATTAAAAATAGATTTACCATATGATCCACCAATCCCACTCCCGGGCATATACCTGGAGGGAACTCTAATTTGAAAAGATACATGCACCCCAGTGTTCATAGCAACACTATATACAATAGCTAAGACATGGAAACAACCTTAATGTCCATTGACAGATGACTGGATAAATAACTTGTGGTATATTTATATGATGGAATACTACTCGGCCATAAAAAAGAATAAAATTTGCAGCATAAAAAACTCAGCCATTTGTAGCAACATGGTTAGAACTGGAGATTACCATTCTAAGAGAAGTAAGCCAGAAATAGAAAGAAAAATATCATATGATATCACTCATATGTGGAATCTAAAAAAAGAAAAAAAGACACTAATGAATTTATCAACAAAACAGAAATAGAGTAACAGACATAGTAAACAAACTTATGGTTACCTGGGGGAAAGGAGGCAGGAAAGGATAAATTGGGAGTTTGAGGTTTGCAAATATTAACTACTATATATAAAATAGATAAGCAACAAGTTTCTTCTGTGTAGCACAGGGAATAAATGCAATATCCTGTAGTAACCTATGATGAAAAAGAATATGAAAATAAATATATGTATATATGTGAATGACTGAAACATTATGCTGTACACCAGAAATTGACACAACATTGTAAACTGTCTATACTACAATTTTTAAAAAATGACCACAAAAAACTTGTAATAACGTATAATATACATACACATGTATAACTGTATCACACTATGCTATACACCAGAAACTATACCACATTGTAAATGGACTATACAGCAATAAAAAAATCAATCAAAATAATAAAAAGTAAAAATAAAGCCATAATCAAGTAAGCTTGGGAAATTCCAAGTAATACCTCATGCCTTCCATAGCCTCCCAGGAAGTTTCCAAGTACCCCTGCAGAGCAGCACCCTAAATGCTCCAGGGGAGACATCTAGGGGAAACTGAGGGGGGAAATGTGTTTTCCTTTGATCAACTCAGATCTTCCAAATGAATTTATTTTACTCAGGGGATCTTTTCATTTATTTTGTAAAAACAAACCTACCAACATTTCATGGGTACTTAGGCATATAACAAGTACTTACCATGTAGTGGGTTCTGCTCCAAACACTTTACAAAGATTAATTCATGCAACTCTTGAAACAGACCAAAGAGGCAGGCAGAACTGGTTTATTCTGCAGGTGAGATACACAGTGGAGACCAGGGTGGGCAGGGAGGGCAATTTGCCTGTGTCATCCAGGCAACAAGGCTCCACAGCCTAAGTTTTTTAACCAATACCTGGAACATGATGGGGAAAATACAATGTACCAGAAGGGCTGTCCTGGGATAGAACATGGAGGGAAAGTGGCTTTTGTGTTGAGAAGCTCCCTTATCTGTTCGTGCTCCTTCTAGGGACCCCACTGTTACCTATGCTTTGGTTTAACAAACCTTCTCTATCATCATGGCCACAGGCAAAAGCAGGAAAGAAGACACGTTAGCTAAGCCAGGCTGAAAGTGCCACAGCGGACGCTGCCAACAGCCTGTACAAATCAAGCGGGACAGCATGGACTCAGAGGTATGTTGAAGTCCAAGTCAAGATTACAAATCCAAGACTGGTCCCATGGAGGGGACTTTCAGAAGCCTCATCCATGCCTCTCTCCTTCCCCTCCAGGGGTAAAAGTGGACCTTGACAGAGGGCCCCCAGTTACAGCCAGGGGCCTGCTTCCTGCTCTAGAACTTCTTCCTACACATTGCTGTTAATTTTAAAGATTGAGAGTAGCTTAGACCCAGCCACTTGTTCTGATGGCAGAAGCAACCAAAAAGTCAGTTACCATGGAGTTAGCAAGGGATGCCTCTGCCCAGCTAACTCACCTTCTTGCCCTCCAACCTCTGCATTTGGTTTCCAAATGAGAAAAAAAAAAAAAACTCAAAAGATCCAGCATAGTTTTCTTAAAATCAAATTACAGTTCTCCCTATAAAACTCCCTAGGACTAAGACCCCAGAGCACAATATAGGCTGCAATTCTGTAACTTCAGAATGTTGCTGCTTGCCATGGGCAATCACTGGGAAGGGAACGCCTGAGCCCATGGGAGGTCAGAGATGAGCCCCCCTTGAAGGACGGTGAGGTGGGAAGACTCGGGAGCCACCCCCATAACTTCAGGAGCTGCCGAAGTCCCTGGTTAGGGAGCACACGTCCTGCCCACGCACACATCACTGTCACTGAGCCGTGCCTACCAGACCTCAGAGCAGGAGCCCGTAGAGAAAGCTCCCGGCACAGTTCTGTGCCTCCCCTTCCAAGTTATGAATCAGGCCAGGCAGAGCCAGGGCAGGTGCGCCACTCGGCCCCGGGGGCCTTCCTCCACCCCGGACCAGGCCCTCCCTGACCTCACGGGTAAGAGAGGCCTGTCCAGTTGGTTGCCGGGACGACCTCAACATAGCAGACATGGCCCACTCCGCTGCTCTCCCAGGAGGAAACCCATCTCGGAGGTGAGCTTTCCAGACCGTGAACTAGGATCCAAGAAGCTGGAAAATAAGCAAGTAGCGATGTGGCAAGGAAGCGAAGAGGGAGGGGAGAACACAGAGAGTCCTGTACCCAACCACCTCAAATCACAAAATGTTTATAGCATACGAGGGAAACAGAAAAATCTTATAAGCTATGGCTGCTGGAAAGGCTGGTGTGAATGAAGGAATGAGGAGCCTCCATAGTACAGCAAACTGAAGAGGCTCCATTTTACTACACGCGGGCTCGTGCAACATTTGCACCAACAGCACGAGGGAAAACCAAGTTCATCCACCCTCGAAATCCCACATCCCCTAAAAAACCCTCCCTGATCTCTGTAATCCGCACAGACCTCCCCTTTCTGCACCTGGCCTCTAACGGCCTCACCGAGGTTTGACTCATCTCCTTGGGTCAGCCAGGGCATAGGCAGCAGGAGAGCCTGGCCAAGCATTCAGACGTGGCCCGAGTCTCAGTCAGGTCGCCAAGATCAGAACAGAGGGTGAGTGAGAAGTCCAGACCTGAGATAGAAAGAAGAAGGCACATCCTCTATGTCAGAGCAGGGAATGTTGAAAACCTAGGGGGACAAGTACATCCTGAGGAGTTAGGCAGATGTCTAAGAGGGAGGCAGGAAAGGCCCAGGGCTCAGCAAAGAGTGGGAGCCCCAAACTTAGGGTTGGTCTCAGGGCAGAGGTCCTAATCCCACTGCCCTTGTTGGCAATCACACTTCCTGCTGTCATCTGGCCATCCCTGGCCCACAGAAGGAGACAGACATGGGGGTGGTCATGCTATTTTGAAAGTGGGGGATGAGGGCAGTATTAAAGGGGCAGGTGGATCGTGTTTTAAATATGCCCACCATGCTTCAATGGGACACTTATCAAAGTGCAAAGAAGGGACAGAAAAACATTTCTTACACCTTAAGAACAACATAGATGTCATAAATGTCTATCCCCTGTTGCTTTGTTGCATTGCAGCCCTGGTCAAAGGCTTGTTAAGAGAAGAGTAATTATAAATCAGTCATTCATTGTCTCCATGTCAAAACTTTTGTTCCAGTCAGTCACTGTGAAACTGTCATTCAGTCAACAGATATTTAATGATGGCCTGCTATTAACCAGGCACAGTGTAAGGCTCTTAAATGTAGGGGGATAAAACCAAGGATCAGTCCCTGGCATCAGGAAGCTTCCCAGCCAACCTAATGGAGCCTCCCTCCCTCCTTCTTTCCTTCTGTATATTTTTATTGTCTTGGAAGAGTAATATTCATAGTTCCAGGTGAAGTCTCATCGCAAGTTTTCTATATAGCAAAATTATTACTACATCCCCTTGCAGATCCAAATCGTTACTTTTCTTTGTTGCTCAACCTGAAATACATAGAGTGAAGGGATAAGTTACCAACACTTCAACATCACAAGTGGAAAAAATGTAAGTAATTCTGAAATGAAGGACCTAAGAAAATGGTATTCAAATGTTAACCTTCCTTAAGAGTTTTGAAAGTCATATCTGAAATGTTAAGAAAATGTATATTTTTCTATCTACCTATTGATCTACCTACTTACCTAGACACACACGGATTCATGTAGGTAGAGAGATAGGTACACACGTACGGGTGGTTCTCTTCGTGTCCCTGAAATGTACATCACTCCTGTGAAAGCTGAGAATATTAGAACTAAGAGAATTTCTGAGATGATGAAACTGAATTTCAGATAATCACTTAGTCACAATCAAACACTCAGTTTAAGAACTAGAATTCCTATCTGTTGACTCCCAACAAAGGAATGCTTCTATCCACATCGTTTTCGGGGTTTACTCAAATCTAAAAGTAAGACTCTGGCACCTAGAAAAAGGTACAGTGCTTTCAGAGAGCAATTAAAAATAGAATCCAAAAGTGTGATCATTTTAACTAGTAAAATGAAGGTCAAATGAATAATGAATTCTAAATGAATCTACTTACATTGTTCAGCTGGTGACTGTAGTAATAACTGTCTCTTCTGGGCATTTCCTAGAAATTGGAGCTGGCTTTTTAAAAACGCTAACAAATTCATTTTTAAACAGACCCCCAGATTAGTGTTTGGACTTTAATCATGTGAAACTTCAGCCACTGCTTGCATTGTCTGGACCTTTCACACAGAGCACCCTTGTAGCTCTGGGTTTGGTCCAAAGGGAAAAGCCACGTGACCGGAACCTCTGCTTGACAGCCACCTATGGTATATTGCTCTGCTTGTAAAGCCTGATTTTAAAAAATAGATACTGTAATAGAATACACTGGACAC
The DNA here is from genome assembly GCF_048564905.1 of Vicugna pacos. Classification (NCBI taxonomy): domain Eukaryota; kingdom Metazoa; phylum Chordata; class Mammalia; order Artiodactyla; family Camelidae; genus Vicugna; species Vicugna pacos. Next base: position 67,357,581 of record NC_132997.1, on the reverse strand, counting down.
CATAAATGTCATATTAACAAAAAAAACCCCTAATGCTCTCATGGTGAGAAGGAATGTTTTCAAAAATGCCATGGATGACAAAAAAGAAAGAGTGAAATTCACGGAATGCTGAGTAAATGAAAGCTCATTTTAAAAAGACTTTAAGGTAGAGAAACAGCCAAAGATTTATTTTCAAGAACAAGACACGTGTCCAGCAGAAGCACACCAATATTTCAGGGCCAGTATTGCCTGCCAGCATGCCTGTTTTTTGAATGCAAATGTAATACCAAACATATGGTCCTATTGTCCATATGAAAGGATTAACTAAGATTTTATAATCTTAACCCTGTGTCCTAAGAGGGAGAAGGTAAGAAACAAGTAAATCAAAAAAAAAAAAAGAGATATTAGTCATAATTAATCAAGTTCCCATATGACAAGAAAGTTATCTCAGCCCTGTGTGTATTAGTCTGAATAAGCTAGGTTGTGTGCACTGTGATAACAAACACTTCCCTAAATCCCAGGGGTTTCTGAATCCCACAAGACCTCTGCCTGTCCAGGGCTCCACCAGGGCGGCTCAAGACGCAGTCTGCCAGAATCTTGTAGCGAGGAAGCCTGGAACACATAGTTTCAAGTTCATCATAGCAGAGGAAGAAGCTCAAGGTAGCATATCAACTTTTTGTTTGTTTTATTGAAGTACAGTCAGTTCACAATGTAGTGTCAACTTTTGGTGTACAACATAATGTTTCAGTCATACATATATGAGGCCCTGGGTTCAATCCCCAGTACCCACATTTTTTAAAACAAAAAAAAAAAGCAAATAAATAAATAAGCATTCCAACTTTTAAATGTTTCAGCCAGTTGGCCACCTACCTGCGTGGGAGCTGAGATGTCGGGAGCGTGTGTAGCTGCAGCGAGGAGTAAGTGTCTGTTTCCCACTGCGACCCTGCCCTGCCCCCATCAGGTGTGTGCTGAGGGAGGGCTGGCCACAGCTGTTTCCTCAGGAGGATTTCTCCAGCCCCCTTTTAGACTGATCAGCCCCTACATGAATGCTAAGCACTGATTAGTTCATATCTACACAGAGTGTCTTTACCCTCACGGGATGCTCAAGTCCTGTGTCTTTTTGAAGACCCTTCCCAGCCCACCTCCGTGTTCTCCATCCTGGGAAAGGATCAGGCCCCAGCAGGCTGGCTGGCTGGCTGTCAGCTCCTGCAGGGCCTCCTCGTCTCCCAGCCCTGGGGACACCCTGGTCAGGCAGTTATGAGACTTGAGCACACAACGTTGTACAGAGTGCTTTGTTCTCTTCCAGGCAGTTTGCGCGGCAGCGTTACCTTCTGTTGCAGGATGTGGTTTTGCTTAGGTGAATTTGACGATTCTCTCTAGAAAGAATACCTGCACTGTGCGAGTCTGCCTTCACCCTGAACAGCCTCAGTGCAGCGAGGCTGCTGGAGCCACTGCCACCCTCAGAAGAAAGGGGGTGGGAATGTTCTGGGCTTCAGATCTCATTCATTTTTATTTAAACAGCTCAAAAAAATTTTTTTTCTTTACCATGGAGAAATCTCCATATAATATTTTCTGACAGAGTTAGCCAAGAACATATCCTAAGTGGGAAGCGTTCCGTTTGTTACCATTTAGCACTGATATCACTTAAACAGGCAAGCGATTGCCATGCGGTCTGCGCAGCAGTGTGAACTCACGCGTGTGGCGCCGGATGGGGTGTCTTGGGTTCCTTTCCAGCTCCCAAGCACTTTCATCACGCTGTGACCTTGACCGAGTCACGCATCATTTCTCCTCTGGGTTTTCACAGTGAGGTGAGAGATGAACAGGGACGACGTGTGAAATGCACGTTCTTTGAGGGAGGAGAGGGTGTTATGTGAATTTAGTAGTGAGGCGTGAGTACTTGGCTATGCTTTTATATGCAATATAACATTTATGAGAGATGTAATGCCATCCTGACGGTTTAAAAAAATGAGATTAGCAGATTTGACACTGACTCATCTGCTAAAATACAGGAAACAAGAGCGGTCTCCTAACAAAATTTCTTCCATCACTTGCAGCCCCCAGGATCCCTTATTTAACTTCCTAGTATCTGCTCATTTATTAAAAAGCAATGTTGTTGTTTTTTTTCAAGTCTGCTTAAACCCTCTGCCTTTGTGTTTGCCAACCAAGCTGGAGAATGTTCTTATTTATTTTAACAGCTGACTTAATTTTATTTATTTACTTTGGGATTCCTCAAACTGTGACTTTCCTTATCTCCTCTGGTCTTCAGTTATAATCTCTGGGCTCATTACATTAGAAAGTCACAGTTGAGCAATATTTACCAGGAAAGATGAGTCTGGGGGCTTGTTTCTTGGAAATATTAACAGACCCTTGGTGGGAAAAGACTTTTCCACTAAAACTGATTAGTAAAATCGAGACTAGGAGATGTTTTGGCTATGTTTTTCAACGTGCTTAGTAACAATTTTATTTCCAAGAATATTGATTACATTTTTATCGATTTTCGTAGCCCAGTGATGCAGACTTAATACTGTATTTTTTAAAGTGACCTCTCTTTGTTAGCGTAAGCCTGACTTTCTTTTTCTCTAACTTATAACAAAACAGGTCTCAAAATAGCTAGGACCAAACTGACATCAAAATATTTGATTGTCATAGGGCTCAGTCAAAGAATGTGTCCAATGAGTAAAGGAAACAATACTCAATTTATACTGTGTCTTTACTGACCAAAAATAATTGGTCCAAATGAGATGTGAAGAGTAAGTTGGAAGCACATCATGGGAGATACTGAGCACCAGAGTGAGGAGTTTGGAGTGTGTTCCTTAGAAGACAGAGCTCCATTAGAAGCTTTGAGGGAGAGACAGTATATTGTCTCAACTGTGTTTTAACAAAATAAGTTTGCCAGTATTGAGAAGGGATTAAAAAAATGTTACAAAGAGGGAAGGAAGATCAGTTAAGGGAGCAATATTTTAAATGAGACCAAAGCTAGTCCAGTGACAGTGAGAATGAAAAGGGATAGACTGAGAAATATTTCAAAGGTAAAATGATCAGATCTTAGTCAGTGGAGCGGAGATGATCGGGACGAAATAGTGAAAAGGACAGAGACAAATGATTAACTAAGAAATGTTGTTATTAATGGCAAAACCAGTGCTTGTAGACCCCTTCCCTCTCCAGGACTTTTCTGATGGTGCATCTGGTCTGAATTGATGGGGACTCTGGCAGTCTCTGTCTTTTATGATTTATTATATAACCTTGGCCTCAGTGACTATATTGCTGGTCAGCTGGTGCTGAAGGAGAGGCCGAGCAACAGATTTTCAAAACCTAATTCTTCCCTTATCTCAACAGCCTCAAGACTGAACAAGGACGGGGCACCAGTGTGCAAAGAACATGGAGTTATTCAAGACTCTCTGACCTGGAGGCCTCGGGACCACAGACGGAGACTTCTCGGGGCAGATAAATGGTTGTACCAGAACATTCCAGAGTGCTGAGCTTTACAGATAAACTTAGATATGTTATTAATTGTGATTTGAATCCATATATCACTAGAGTAGCTTGGCATGACATTCATAAATAATAAGAACATCACTGTTTACCCTCGACTACATGCAGTGTCTGAGCAACCTTTGGGGACGTATGATTCAAAGCTCTCTGTCCAAATCCAAGTTCTTTCCACTCTACTGTCCTGCCTTTCCGCAACTGAACTTGCTAATGGTATTATTTCCAAGGGCGCTGACTAGAGTCCCGATGAAAAAGGAAAAAAAAAAAAAGTTCACTGTTGATAAAGTTACTTGTCAGAAATGAGTTTCTGGTTTGCCAAAAGCAATAATTGTTCTACATCATGGGAACTTAAAATCACACAAACACACATACACGCACATACACACACACCACACATACTCAGGGACAGAGAGAGACAAAGAGCAGAAGAAAAACAGAGAGCTATACCCCCACTATACACTACTCATGTATAGTTCTGATTTTGTAAATTAAGTGTGATGCTAGATTTCCCCAGAGACTTTCAGTACTATTTAAAAGAATATTGGAAAAAAAACTAAAAAAAAAGACACAAATGAACTTATGTACAAAACAGAAACAGACCCACAGGCATAGAAAACAAACTTATGGTTACCAGGGAGGAAATAGGCTGGGAAAGGATAAATTGGGAGTTTGAGATTTGCAGATACTAATTACTATATATAAAATAGATAGACAGCAAGTTTCTACTGAACTATATTCAGTATTTTGTAGTAACCTATAATTAAAAAGAATATGAAAACCAATATATGTATGTGTATGTATGACTGAAAAAGTCTGCTGTACACCAGAAATTGATACAACAGTGTAAACTGACGATACTTCAATTTAAAAATTAACTAATTAATTAAAAGAATGCTAAAATGGGTCCTTTTGTAAAGTGACAATTTTTAATTGGTTACTTTATTATTTCTTGTTCATTACTTCAGATATGAATACAGCTGAGTAGTCCTAAAGCTTGATCCCCATGCATTTTGTATCCCCCAAAAAAGTGATTACTGTGTGGCTGCAGAAAAAAACAAATTGCCAAAATGTTAAATATGTTACCTGAAACCTAATGTTTTAAACTTTGAGCCAACCCAAACATGAAAGACGAGTGCTGGCTTAGACCTGGGACCACGCCTAAGGTACACGCAAACACCTGGGGGGGTTCCTCCCCCTAAGTTCTTCATCCACATGAGTAACCTCCCAAATGACAATTTTGAGTTCTGATGTGGTTGCGTGTATTTGAGGGCAGCCACCCTTGAGGCTCATAAAAGAGGCAGTGAGCCTCTGACCAATTCTGACTAATACATATGGAGAGAGCCCCAGAAAATAAACATACTTCAAGTTGTTTGCCCACTAATGGATATTCGACCTACCCCCACCTCTTCCCTAATGCCAGCATAAGTGGTATTTGAAGAGCAAAGCAAATTCCATTTTGATTCCAAAGCTTGGTCTGATGCACTTTGACTCAAGTTTCAAATTTTAGGAAGTAGCTTCACCACAGAGAGCTTCTCAAACAGTTCTTGTTTTGTTTTGTTTTGTTTTTTGGCAAGGGAGGTAATTAGGTTTATTTATTTATTTGCCTTTTTATTGGAGTATAGAGAGCTTACAGTGCATCAATTTCTGGTGTACAGCATAATGTTTCAGTCATACATACACATACATATATTCCTTCTATTTATTTTTTGATGGAGTACTGGGGATTGAACCCAGGACCCTGTGCACACTAAGCACACACTCTACCACTGAGCTGTACTCTGCCCCCTGCTCAAACAGCTCTTGAGTCGGCCATTATTCCACAAATGCAGCAGCTATTTCAACCTGTGCAGAAAACACAAAGGCCGCTGTGGCCCTCTAGGAAGAGGAGTTACACTGCATATGCTGGAAACCAATAGCTGGAACCAACAGACGAAAGAAAGGAATGGTGGCTTCCTTTAGCCCTTGGCCCCACTCCCAATCAGAAAAGTCATGCTCTTTAAATTTGACAAGGTACTTAACTGCACATCGAAAGCATGAAATTTTTATATACCACTCATCCAGTAGTTCCCCTTAAATGAATGTATCCTAAAGAAAGAATCAGATTATTTCAGCATTATTTCATTAGTGAAAAATTGAAAATGAGCTAGAAATAGAACAATGGGTGTATTGGTTTTGCTGTTACAATACATTACAACAGACTTTGTGGATGAAAACAACACAAATTTATTATCTCACAATTCTGTGGGTACAGTGGGCTTGCTTGGTTCTCTGCTTTGAGTTTCACTGAGCTAAAATCGAGATGTCAGTAGGGCTGCATTCCCTCATGGAGGTTGTAAAGGAGAATAGGCCCCTGTTTTCGTGCAGTAGTAGGACCAAAGTCCCCCTTTTCTTGGTGGCTCTCAGCTGAGAGCCATTCCCAACTTGTGGAGATCACCCTCAGTTCTTGGTTCATGGCCCCCATCATCCACCTCCAAAGGCAGCAGCAGTGGGACCAGTCCTCCTCGTGTCTCATCTCTATGGCCTGTGCTTCTGCCCCTCGCACTGGGAAAGGCCCCTGTGATTACATTGGGCTTAGCCAATAATCCAAGATCATCTCCCTATCTGAAAGTTGGTAACCTTAATTCTGTCTGTAAAATTCCTTTTGTTCTGTGACTTAACATAGTCACAGATTCCAGGGATTAGGGCATGTTGATCTTTGGGGGCCTACCAAAATAAGTATCAGTTGAATAAAACATGGAACATGCATAGATTTAAATGGAATATAAATAAAAGTAATGGTGTTGAAAAATACCTAATGGCATGGGAAAATGCTAAGTGAAATATTAAGAAACAAACAAGAAACAGGCTACCCAATAGTAGGGATCATTTTATAATTGCTATACAGTAAAAGTAATCTATAGTTTGATATGTCTGTGCATCTATCTATATCTACATCTATTCAATATTTATGTATCTACCTAGGTGGAAAGGTCTACTCAAAAATGTCAAGTTGCGATTTGAGGTTGGAGATTACTGGTAAGTTTTCTTAGATTAATGTATATTTTTTTACTTTCATAAAATGATTAAGTATATCCTCTACACACACACACACAAAGATATGAAACTTAAAAATTAAGCCTTTCTCTTATGAACTGAACGCAGTAGACACTCCTTTGGCCAGCTGACTGACTCACCCAAAACACCAGAAGCTGCTTCTCCTAGACACAGTGACCATTCCTATTCTCACGGAACTGAACTCAGTTCCCGCATGACACCACCAGTCCCAGGCAGCCCGCCCACATTCTGAGAAACCCAGTATCTTTAGCCCAGTGGCCCAGGAGCTATTAAACCAAGTTATAAGAAGAGAACCTCACTGACTTTCCACAGCTACCATAATATATTGTTGTTTAATGTCATCTCTGAGAAATTTTCTGACATGGTACAGCCTGAGACACTCATATGTGGATGTTGGCTTTGGTTTAAATTCCAGATAGCTAAAAATAAGTCTTTCTCCTCCTTTTGGTTTTAAAGTGTAAGCAGATCTAGCTTTTGATGTTCAAAGCTTATAAACGAAACAATTTGCTGTCCCCACCCAAAGACAGCTAATGCAACTCCAGAAAGAAGGGTCTATCTTTAACAGTTTACTCTGCGTTCTAACTGTGGTTTCCGTAAGAACACACTGTATACAAACTCTGTTCCTAAGGTTATTTCTGTTGGTGCCAAATTGACTTCAATTCGCAAAAATCATGTGGTGCATCCCATGTAACTCGGATGTTTTGTTCTAAAGAAAACCGAGGGCTTTTCCCTCTTCGGCAGCCATCCCTGTTTAGGGAAGATTCACTTCCACCCTAGGGATCAAACTTAGAATCAGTCACCAAATGTGGGCTTACTTCTTAGAAGACCTAGCAAAGACTTTGACCCCTATCCCAGTCTCGACCTCAGACTATATCCTATCAAGAGCCGACAGGTGGGGCTTCATACATTATGGTGAAAAAGTATGTGCTCTCTTACCAAAATCTTAGGGTACCAAAATCCTTGGGTCCAAATCTTGTCTCCTCTTTACTGCCTGCCTTACCACGGGCCAGCTATTTAACCTTGTGTGCCCCAATAAATAAAAACGAATATAATAATATTACGTACATCTTAGGACTATTGTGGAGTTTAAGTGAATTAAATATATAAAGCATTTGGAACACTGTCTGGCATGTGCTCATAATAGCACTTGTAAGAGAACCATGTAAAGGAGACAGCAGTACTATTTGGGAGGTTATCAGTCAAAGAAAAAAAGAAAAAGGAAAGAAGGGAGGGAAGGAGGGAGGGAGGGAGGGAGAGAGAAAGAAAGAATATGATATTAGCGTTTCCACTTCCTGTCTAGGTTTTCTGGTCTGCTCTGCGAAATGGAAGATGTAGATCTTATCTTCTCTCCTCATCTGCCCCTTGAGATACAGACAAGATTCGGTTTGAATCTCTAATGCAGAAGTGTTTCACAAGATTTCTGTGAATTCATGGGTTGGGCATGCTTTTGGTTACAGCTTGTAACCAGTCTAAGCTGCTATAATAAAAAGACTCAAAACAGCAGTGCCTTAAACGAGATACAAGTTTATTCTCCCTCAAGTAATGGTCCAGGGGTTGCCAGAATAAGGAAGATAAACCACTCTGCCATCTTCAGTGCACATGCTTGAGTTCACGGTGACTGGTCCAGCTCCCACCACTGCAGCTGCATCCCAGGCAGCAGGAAGAGGAAAGTGACATGCAGAGTTCATGCTCATGCCTTATAGAGGCTGGATGCAGAAGGGGTATATACCGTGTCTGCTCACATCTCATTACCTAGAACTTGTTGCATTGCACAACTAGCTGCAAAAGAGGTTTCGAACTGCATTTGTTACCTAGGCTGTCCTCTAAGTCTAATTGCAAAAAGGATACGCAATGAGTCAAGGGAGGAGAGAATGGATGACGGAGGACAACCAGCAGTTGCTACAGTTGCCCTCTCCAACCACTCCAGTATCCATTCACACCCTTCCTCCTGCAGACAGCATGGAGCTTAACGTGCCCCAGCCCAGGGAGGCAAGCCAGTGTCCCACCTGGTTACCGTTTCTAGCTCCAAGTCTGGGCTTCATCCAGTGAGGAGCAATCTTTCCCACAACCGAGATGCAGCCCCTCCTGGCCTGCTAGAGCTCTGCCTGTTTCTCTCACATATATACACACGCCCTGTACACACATGGTGGGGTAGAAACAGACACGCTGCAACTTAAACCTCCCATTAGTAAAAGGGAAGACGGAAAAACACAGCAGCACTTGTCCACAGCAATTACCGAGGTGCCCTCCCCTGACGGAATAGACGTCCTTGATTTGATCCTGCTTCTGCCCACTGGGAAGACCGCTCTTTCCTGTCATTCTCACTTGTCACATCTGAAGTGAGTGCTGACGAGCAGACTTCCCTCGGGAGCTGTGCAGCTTTTGTAACTCACTTTCTGCCTGGGACATCTTTGGGGGATTAGGGTTGTTTTAGGGTTGGAAGAATTATAGGCTTCTGGCTATTTGGTTCCAGTTGATTCCATGTATATGTAACTACAGCCAAAGAGCTCATCCAAACAGAGCTGTGTTTTTTTAACTGCTCTTATATTTACTCATCTTTATGCTCCATTCATCTGTCTGTCTGTCTCTCTTTATAGTTCCTTTGAAATCATCTGAAATAGTACGTTTGAGTGGGATGACAACCCTTCATTGAATACCGGCATCAGAACTGACTCCCGCTATCTGGACCGGAAGTCCCACTGGGAAGTGATCCGGAGGCTTGGGGACTACCGTATTATCACCTGCCAAAGCCGCCCCTTTAGAATGTGAGTCACCTTTCGTAACTAGCCTGAGGTTGGCAATCTAAAAGCAGCAAGAGGTTTCTAGAACACACCAACATTCTGAGCTTTCCAAACCAGCTTCACTGAAGTTTCTGGATCTAGAGCCACACAATCTGTCTTCGAAGCTTTCACTGCAGACAGTTTTCCCAAATGTTTGGCCATGGCATAGCAAGAACTCCCCGACTTCCAGTTTGCCGTGTTTCCCTTTGCCTCCTGCTACCTGAGCACTGAGCTGCTTCTTTTCAGTTTTGTTACGGCAACACCCCACTTCTGAGTGTAAATTCCAAGGCAGGCAGGATACAGCATAAGCGGCTGTCACAACAAAACCCAAAGCGCAGTGACTTAAATAAGACAGATGGATCATATTTCCAGGATGTTACAATAATTTCTTTTCACTTTTAAACCATTCTGAAATGGGAAAGTGTCTTGCAGTCAATAGCATCAATACAATCAAAGCATCATGTCATAGCTTAACTGCCTCTGTGTGCTTTTCATCGTGAGGGTCTATGAAGAAATAGGGCTTTTGCAATTGGTGACAACTCAGACTAGATTTTCCTCTCATAGAACAGCCCAGACATTGACAGTCCAGGATGGGGAGAACAACTCTGTGACCCTTAACACGGGACTCCCATATTTGGATCCAAGGTGGCTGCTCCAACTCTTCCATCACTTACCAGCCAACAAAAACGGGGAAAGAGTCAGGAGAGTGTACGTTCAGTCCAACCTGGAAGTAATATATATGATTTCTACCCCATCCATTAGCCGATCCCTTAATCACGTGTTCGTACATAACTTCAGAAAAAGCTTAGAAATGTAGTCTCCACCTGGACAACAGCGTTTTCAGCTAAAATTCAGCAGGGAATTTTTTTTTTTATTGATAGGAAAGAGAAAGAATGGCTATTAGGAATTAACAGACAGCCTTCACCATACCTCTGCCTTCAGCTAATGCATGATCTTCCAATATGTTATTTTATCAAACCAGTCAGTTCCCTGAGCCCCAGAATTCACTCCCTTGGGCAATTTGCCTTTGAGAGGTTGACTTTATGAAGCCATGGATATGGGGAGGCAAGATTTCCATCACGACGAAAGTGACTTCAAAATGGGTAGTGAACATCTCTGTTCCTTTCTCCCCGGCACCCAACAACTGCAGCACATCAACTTTTTCCAATCGCATCATCCTCTCACTCCTCACCCCGTCTGCAATCTCCTCCACCACTGCTCTCTCATTTTTTAGCCCATATCCAATGGGAGGCAGATCTGCTCTCTCTTCCCTCTCCTTCAGCCCTTTGAACCTCTTCCTTTGGAGTCTCACACTTAGGATTAACAGCTTATCAAGGATTTTTCCCGAATGAAGATAGATACCTTCTCTAAAAGGAAATCTGCTGGAGTCACCTATCAAGACAGTAACATTAGCATGCTGCTTCAGAAGACTGTCTGGGGACTCAGGGTAAGATATAAAAGTCAAGGCCAGATGCCTACAATTCTACCAGATGTCACCTGACAAACACCAAACGTGGAGAAGTGGGATTCAGCAAATCCTTAGAGCTGAGCATCGTCTTAACACTCAGTCGTTTTGAGTACAGGTCCATAAAACGGTATTTATTTTCAGCGTTGTTAACCCTCTAACAATACAGTCTTCTATATTTGCTTACCAGTTTCCTTACGAAGGTCTTGAACAACGCTACCACCATCCGCCCAGTAATGCAGGTATGTGCTCAGCTGTAACCTCCATATAGTTCTTCCTTGGATGCCAGTAATTAGGGATTCATGAGTTCCAGCTCAGAGGGTAGCCATTCATCTTCCCCCTTGTCTTTCTAGTGCCTGTACCAGCTATATATAGCCTCCTTCCTGGGGCCTGGGGCCCTGCTATTCATATCCTCTTTTCCCACATTTTATTGGAACTGAGAACACGTCTGCCATGCTGGCATTAATATGCGCAAGACTCATCCAGCGTGGGGCCTGATACAATCGAGAATTCCCATCCGGCTTTCCCAGCATCGGCAGCTCACTACCAGGCTTGGGAATTCCACGTGGGACAGAACTCAGATCCTGCCAGCTTCCTGGCACAGACATGGTGGGTTCTAGGCGGCCTCCAACAGTGATGTATAACTCTGGGCATCCAAGGTGGGGGGTGAGAGTCTGATGGCCTCCTGCCACTCATTGTCAGCCTCCGGGTTTGGGTCAGTTCCTGTAAGTTTGGGTCAGTTCCTGTAATGGCTGAATCACGCTGGTACCAGTCCCTTATTAATAAGAAGTAGACTTTTTACGTTGGGCTTACCTGGAATTATATGGGAACGGGTCTCATACGGTCAAGGGAAAGCAGCTCTCCAGGCCTCTATTTAAATGCTGCAAGTAGTTTCTGCTCCCCCTAACTCCATCCAGATGTGGAGACTCCGTGCCCATGTAAATTAGATGGCTTGCCTTCTTTTCAGCCTGGTCGAGAATCTGCATTCTGAGTCACCCAGGAAAAAAAAAAATGGAAAGAATGTGTGGCAACTACACACAAGACATGCTATTTTAATAGTCCCAGCTCTGTTGAAGGGAAAATCAGCGCTTTTGTGCTGCAGACAACGGCATTTGCATTTCGAGGGGCTAGACACTCTGGCGCGGTAAGAACCAGGCCAACGATGGCCTTCCATCCCGGGTGTCAGCTCTTCCTGCTGCTGGCGTTCTGATTTGGGTTCTAAGTATCCTTGACTGGAAGCCACATCTGTTCTCTGCCCCCAGCCTTGCTGTGGTGACTTTCTAAAAGGGAAGAATTATTTGAGATAATGGGCCCTCTGTAGTGCCTACAGCATTTTCCATTCTTTTCCTCTCTCTCGAGCAGGGGACTGCAGTCAGGCAAATGGGGGCACCCCGAACTCGGAACACAAAAAGCAATTCACACTGCCCATCATGTTTTTTGTCTTCCACAGAGTGTCTCATTTAAGACACAACCCACGAAAGGCCATTTCACGGAACTGGGCTCTGGCAGAATGGAAAAAAAATAAGAAAAGAGAAGGGGAAAAGGCAGCCTGTCTCCTTTGGGCCATTCTGGAGTTGTTTACTGATGGCTCTTTGGAAAAACGTGCTCCGTGACTGACAGAATTGAATTCATCTTCAGTCCACCTTCACCCCAAACTCATCCCTCCTCCTTTGAGAGAGCAGGAGGGGAGAGGACCACAGATGGTGGAGGCGCCTGCAGGCACCGAAAGTAATGACGCTGCCTTTTCACAGGATGGCCTCAGAGCAGCTCCCCAAGGCTCACTCCAGCTCTTCTAGAAACCCACCTCCTCGCACCCTCTCAGATCCTGCCCCAGGCATAGTCTATGACATCTGACATGTGTGTTCATTTACCCTGAACTAAATGTGAAGCTGAGAAATGAAATTCAGAATAAATAGAATAAATCACCACTGAGACTCACGTGTCATTAACCATAAATCTCTTAGAACAATACAGCCATGTCAGGCTGACCAAGCTCTGACAGTTTACAAAGTGCTTTCTGAGGCAACGTCATGTTTGATCCTCGGAGGCATTCTGGGAGGTAGGGGGAGGTCAAGCTTACTACTCAGGTTTTCCAGATAAGAAAAATGACACACAGGGAAGAGTGTTAACTCCCCAAGACCCCAGGACTCACAAGAGGAAGAGGGGAACTCAGCCCAAGGCTTCTGGTTTCCAGCTCCAAGTTATTTCCACCACATTTTAACCAGAATCCCAAAGGCATCATCTGTACCTTCCAGCTGTCTGACTGGTTGGTCTCCACACAGTAGAAATTTTAGGCTTTGGACTCACCTGGGAGCAGGGTGACCAGCTGCCCCAGTTTGCCTGCACTCTCAGCGCTCAAACCAGGACCGTCCTGAGGAAAGCAGGACAGCTGGTCACTACAGCAGGCGGGACTCCCAGCACAAGTAGGGCCGAGGATAGCCAGGCTCCCCTCCAATCAGCAGACACCATTCTCAGGCCCTGTGTGCTATTTCCAGAGGACTCCTCTAGCAAATGCTTTCAGAAAGATGAAGGACTCCAAAGGCCCAGTCGATTAACGAGACACGAAGGACGCCTTCAGCAACTCTGTCGCGTGCAGTGCCAGTGCCAGACTGATTCAAGGAGCAGTGACTCCGCTCCTCAGAGTGCGTCTGGCACAGGTAACTCTGAACCCATCTTTCCCAGGCTGTCAGAGAACAGCCCTCCCACCTGGCTGGACTGAAGCCCGTGACACCAGGGACCAGTGGGAGGGTGGCGGGTTGAGTAGGAAGGAGAAAAATAAGGGATTTGTTTGTGACTTTTTCCCCCAATGACCTTGGGCTTCTGGGGGATTGTTCATTCTGGTGATTGAGTTACTCCACCAAAGAGAGGACTGATGCCAACGTTTTTATATAACTTCTGTGCACAAGCTGCCCTTCTGCTTGAAACAAAACAGGGTCTCTATTCTCTATGCTTTTGATGCTAAAGCCAGCCTGATGTCAGGCCAAATGTGGGACTATGTATCAAAATCCTGAAAAATGTTTGTAGCCTTGGACCAGAGATTTTACTTCGGGGACTTTCAGCTTAAGAAAGCAATCGGGGACACAGAAATGAATGTGAATACTAGTAAGATCATCAGAGCAGGGAGATCATCTTGCTACACTTACTGCTGGGGGTCCCAGAAGGTCTGAGCATGTTTAGAGCGCTGGTAGAGAACTGCGAGAGAACCTGAGCTGTGTTCCTCAGCGGCCGGAGAGGGGGGTTCAGAAAGAGCAGAGCTTGGGTGGGAGGCAGGTAGAGCTCAGTGGTGGAGCATGTGCTTAGCATGAGTGAGGTCCTGGGTTTAATCCCTAGCACCTCCATTAGGAAAGAAGGAAAGGGAGAAAGGGAGAAAGGGAGGAAGAAAGAAAGGAAAGAAAGGAAAGAAAGGAAAGAAAGAAAGAAGGCTGGGGGGCACTGGTTGAGTGGCAGAGAAGTCCAGGTTGCGGGTGGTGAGTGAGGTAAGTGAGCTGTTGGGAGGCAGCTCAGCCAGAGGGAAGAAACCAGGCAGGGCAAGCTTAGCCTAGGAATAAGGGTTGGCTGCACCTTTGAGGGGTGCAGAGATGCTGAGGAAGAATCAAAAGTTACTATCAAGCATCCATCCCCCCACATGTGTCCTAGAGGCATGTCTGAGGCCAGGAAGAGGGCGGGCTAGAAGGGAAAGCTGAGAGAGTAACTTCACTAAACTCTGCAACACTCTAGGGCCCAAGGAACACTGCTGGGGAGAAGGCAAATCATGTGAATAAGCCAGCTGTTCTTCCTATTTGACCGCAAGACCTGGCACAGCTTTGCCACCAGGAGTGAGTGACCTGACAGCCACTGGCCAAGAAACACTGTGCTGGACCAGCAGGAGAGGCTGCAGTTCCGCTCAAGCCATGAGAGGGGCCATCCTAATGGCCAAGGCAACTGGGCATCAGAAGAGACTGAGGGAGGGGTCTGTTCCTGAACACAGGCAAGTCACCTTCCAGGGATGCAGAGACTATCTTGCAGATCTTAAAAGTGGTGTGGCTGGAATCAGGCCATTGGGATTAAATGTCACCATTTACAATACAACATACGAAAAGATGAAGGAAAATATGGCTATCTGAGGAAATATTATATGGGCACTAAAAGTGGTACTCAAGTACAGTATTTGATTATAAAAAAATTCTTATGATATACTAAGTTTATAAAAAATGTTTATAATGCACAGATGTGTATATACTGTGTGCATATAGACATATATAAATACACACAGACACACATACAGATGTCTCTGACCTCACCAGACAAATGAAAGTTATCATCATCGAATTTATCTTCCTATCTCCCCTATTAGAGTCTAATTTCCTTGGGAAAAGGCACTTTGTCTGTCTTCCTTACCTTCATACCTTAGAACCCAGAAGAATATCTGGCTTCGAGTACGCACTTGATCAATATTTATCAGATAAATGGACGGCTGTCACAACCCAAATTCTTACCAGGATAATTCCCTCTCAGACTATTCCCCTGTAATTGTAAGAAGTTTCCAAGGGAGTGTCTCACACACTTCTACCATCAGCATCCTTCCGGCATTCAGCACATGAGTCCACTTGTCCACATCCTCTGACCATGAAACATCACTGTCGCCACTGCTTACAGCCAAAACCCTGTCATCTGTGCCTAGGATTCACTTCCAATCCTTAGAGTGCCAAACTACTGCTGGGTTTGAGTCAGAGGTTGGAAAAATGTCCTCCTTTCCAATTCTGGACCACACTTTGTCGCTAGGGTCCAAAGTAGCTCTGTTCGGCCCAGAGACTGGCAGTCTCTCTTAAACAGTCCTGTGATTTGGAGCCCTCATCCCTCTTTCCGTAAAACTTCAAATCCAAGAAAAGCCCTGGGCAGGGATAAGACACTATACTATTCATACCCCATCAATCTAAACTCTCCCCTCCTCCACCATAATAAGACACAATTCCCCTTGCATTATAATGTGCAAATAGACTCCACAGGAAGGGAGAGGTGGGGGCACATTTTTAGCACTAATTGCATCTGGTCCTCAGCTCAGCCAGTCCAACAAGCCTCAAGATGAGATGGAGACTTAGAGACATCAGAGTTCCAGGGGGACCCTAAACAACAATTCTCTTTCCTGCTGGGTTCTGAACCAGCTCAGAGACTACCTAGAAGAGGAAGACTCAACTATCACCTTTCTTGCTGCAAGGCTGAGCAAAAACGCATCCTCATATATTGTGGCTTACATCTAGTGGGAAACAAATTTCCTAATCCTGAACTCCTAAGCAGGCAGATTTAACCACCTGGCCTCCTTATGGACTCCCACAGACCTACCCCTGAGCTTGCTGCATTAGAGCAAGTGGGGCCAAGTGTCCCTGGCAGGGGCACACTCCACTAGCAAAGAGAAGGAGGAGCTAGGCTCTTGGTAACTCGTTCCTGTCCTAAACTCACCAGTCCAAAAACATTCCAGCTCCCCAGGAGGCAAGCCAGGGATAGGATAAGAGTCCAGAAGTGTTGTGGCCAGAGGGTGTTCCTCAACACGCAAAGAAATGTCAGTAATAGGAAATAAACCTCCCCCTGACAATAGAAATACACAGCTATATGTGCAGGGTAAAGACCCTAGGTCAACAGTTATTATTTTCAGGTCATGACATTCTGGGTAGTTTTTAGTTTCTTCCATGAATGCATTCATGTGTGTGTATGTGATTTTTCACATTCTCTATAAGGATGTAATTTATTTGAAATCAAACTGGAAAAGAAAAGTAATTATTCAAGATTATATCTCAAATAAAACAAAGGAAAGAAAAAGAAAGAGAAGCTCATGGCCATCTCAGCTCCTGCCTGGAAGAAACACGTACCTTGACATCTGGTGGCACTGCACCTGTGTTGGTGGCCCACTTACTTTACGGACGTGAACTTGCTCAGAAAATTGCAGGCTAACGAGTAGAAATCCAGCAAGATTATTTTCTCTCAAGCTCTCCAAAGACATGATGAGGGCCCACTGACCTCCTCTAACCAGTTATTGAAGATTTCAAAAAGAAAAGGCTGCCAGACTGTAAATCCTTAGAGAGATGACTCTTGGATACAAGAATGTGCGGGTGTTGCTGGTGAGGGGCGGGAGGAACCGGAAGCAGTATCTCAGAATTCCAGAAGCTCAGAGCTGGGAGAATCCTTGGGGAAGGGAGAGAATCTGGTGGCCAGCTGCCTGAATTCACTGCTGAAGAAAGAGAGAAGGGAATGCTCAGTGATTTGATGAGGATTCCACAATTCTTTAGTCGCATCAGGGCATCTTCTACCTCTCTTCTCCTTGTTTTTCAGTGAGAAATGATATATACCATGTGACCAAGAGTAGAAGAATCAAATTGGAAGAAAGTTGGCCTTAAGAACATCCCTCTTCATAAAAACAACAGGTGGCTGATGTGGTTTGCAGGACCCACAAAAACAGAGTCAACATGTAAAAACTTACAGTCTTTTCCCAAAGTGTGATCAGTGGGGCTTTACCTCCTGGGACAGTAACAAGCATGATATAGGAAAAGAGAGGTGGGGAATGGCTTTGAGAAATCACTTAAAAAATACTGACGTTTTTTTAAGTGATTCCTGATTGCTAACGGGTTTGTGAATTTGTATCTCAAACACCTTCGACCATAGAGACTTCACCCATTTTGTAGGACTGACATTGTGCTGGCATAATTTGGGTAACACCAGGATAGAGGGTCACAGCCGTAGGCAAAATCCATAATTTATTCAGAGCATCCATGGCTGGGTTGTCCATGCTGTGGCCTTCAGTACCGTACCCCAAGTCCTTCCTGAGATAATTAGAAACTCTACTCAGGAATGTTCCCAGACAGTAATCTGCTATTTGAGAACCACATGTCTGTTTATTTTCATTTTGCTAATTTTTTTGCTCCATCATATGTAATTTAAAAATCTTTTTTTTTGCACTGTAAGAGATATAATGAAATATCTTCCTTAAGCTCCAGCATTATTTTGATCACAAGCTTCTCGTTTGATGGACTATGGCACTAAGCCAAAATAAAGCCAAAAAGAAAACCAGCAATGCCTGACAGAGGGTCCTGGGCAGGAAACCAATCAAACAACCTCCATTTGAACAATATCTGTTCAATCACTTCTAAATGACAGCACTGCAAAAGCATATGAGCTATTGATTTTATGTTTTTAGTTGCTTTTATATTTAAAAGAAAAAAAAGATTCCTTTGTCAAATTGAAGTTTGAAAAGGCATCTGTCCCTGGGAAGAACCATGATGGCCTTAGCTATCACTTTGTTTGAAGAGAAATAGGTGAAAAATTAAACGTTCTACAGATACACAATTTTGTGTGGGGACCATGCCAAGAAAGGGCTACTTCCTTAGCAGTTCCTAAATATACAATAAAGAAATAGACTAAAATTTGATCTAAATTATTATTAGGATCTACAGAGCCAATAGCTAAATCCAGATGCAAAAAATAAATAAATGAAAGTCAAGGCCAAAGAAATAATACATATGCACAAGGCAGACAATTGGTCAAAAGAATGAAGAGTGAGGGTCACTGAAGCCACTTAATGACAGAACGCTTTTTCTTTGTTTCAGACCTGTGTCTGGGTATGGGAATATCCACGACGAATGTGACTAAAAATACAGGCACAGCAGCCCTGCAAGGCATTTCTTAAGTCATCCAAACTGTCAGAAGCCTGTCACTTCTAGTGACGGCAATTTAAAACTTAGAATATACCACAGTGGATATGAGGTCTTTTTTTTCCTGAAACAAGATACCATGATCTCCACCCCCAAACTAAATGGCCAGCTAGTGGTCCTACAGGGAGAACCCAAGGCCAGTGAACTCAACAACCACACAGGGGAGTGATGGCTGATCGTCTGTGTGCAGGCATGTGTGGAAAACACACTTTAAACTCCGGCACATCTGAAGTCAGGAGAACAAGTAACAAACTACTCTAATATGTCTCTATATCCAAATGCAGTTTTTTGGTGTGTGTGTGTGTGTGTGTGTGTGTGTGTGTGTGTGTGTGTTGCCTTCCTTAAATAACACATCCTGCCAGCCTCACGGTCATCAGTAAGAGAATATTGGTCTTCAGGGTCCACAAACCTCCTATTTCATAAACGGGAGCCAGTCTTAAATATTTTCTCAAGAAGGCATAATCAAAGGAATACGAATCTTTCAAAGTAGAGATGTCAATAGAGACATAATTAATTGATTTCTTAAATTTCCCTTCCTGGCTGTGAAAATTCATCTGCATTTACTTTTCAGAAAGGGTTTTGATTATCGCCTGGGGCTGCGGCAGCGTCTGCACTACACAGACGGGTGGAGGTGGTGGCTCTTTAGAAAGTCTAGGTTGGGATAGGAGCTGCAACAGAGAGAGCAGGGAGGAGGGACGAAGCAGGTGCAGATGCAGGGAGGAAGGGGAGGGTGAGTCTAAACTACGTTCCTCAGTTCTTCTACACCCCCTTCCCCATCCAGGCTACATTCTCAGGTTCTAGATGTTTCCTAAATGTCAAGCTTTGGTCCCTTTTCATATTCACCAGGGAAAAAATTTTAATTTACTATAAAGTGATGATACTACTTCATAGCAGACATTTCATATAAGGTGCCCAGGTAGGACTTTGAGAGTCAGACACACACACACAAAAAAACCAAAAGGACAAAGAGAAGAAGCAGAGAGAGGAAATCTGCCTATAGCTCTGGCAAAGCCTTCTAAATAAAAAGAAAAAAAAATCCAAGGTAAGTGAAGGGAATAAACTGCCCCCAGAGAAGATGGGCAAGTGGGGTGGGGACCCAGCTGAAATGGGTTGAGCAGGGGGGAATTCATGCAAGTCCCTCAGACGTCCATGGACTCGTCTGGGAGTAACTCGTGGGGATGGCTGAGATAGATGCTTGCCTGTCATGGGAGGAACATGGAAAGGGCCAAGGTTTAGCAAGCAAACGTGAGCCCCATGGGCATGAACAGACTAAAATGAGGGAATGGGAGAGAGAGCAGAAAAAAAACCTGGTGAGGAACAAACAGTGTATTTAGGGAGAAGGGGCCCAAGTGTTCTCATTTATGGGCACCCTGGACATTTGAAGCCAGTTAATCATTCCTGAAATTCCTGATCCTGGCGGCCTTCTCCAGAGGATCTAAGATAGGACCTGTCCTCATCTGTAAGGGTAATAATCTCCTCTACTGGCATTTTATTTGCTGTGATACAGTGTCCTAAACCTTTGCCCTCCATTAAACTGCAGCATTAGAATTACGTAAGATTTTAAGGTACTTCCGTTCATACAAGGACTAGTCAAAGGGCTCAGTTACCATATTTACATAACACAGATACATTTCAAAAGAAAAGGTAAGCCATGCCTTTGCATTTTGCAAAACCATTCCCACTGAAGCATGAAGACGTTTACACAGTCTTTATCATTCTGCAAGATGTTTTCATTTGGTTTAGTCCATGTCCCAAACTGTACTTTGTTTTAGACTTCTACTCATTTTCTTTTGTTTGTAAAGAGCTGTGTCAGGCTGAGTCTCAATTTCCTCAAACATTCTGTTTCAAAATGAATTATTGATTAGAGAAAAAGTAATGTTATCATCTGAATGCCTTGTTGTCTTTCTTGGTTCCAGCTCATCGCCAGCTCTTCCTAACCTTTGTCGGAAAAGCAAACGCCCCAGGTCAAAGGAAGGAGGGGACAGATCGTGGAGTGATGGGCTTGGAAGGGAAACGGTGAAGGTATAGAGCTGACAGCATCCTATCAAGATGGAGTTGCAAGAAGAACTGGCCATGGCAGTCAGAAGGATCCTCTCGTGTCAGAGGCTGCCATGAAAAGTGGCTGGTGAAGGATGGATAGCATCAGAAGTTTTAACTGGAGGAAGTCAGAGAGGGCCAGAAGAGAAATTAAAAGCACAACCTTGACTAAACTTGACTGTGGCTTTGAGCCCAAATAGAAGATCAGGCTAAGAGTTCAGGATAATCTTTATGAGATACAGGAGGAAAAAGTAACATGTGTTTACAAGCTGGATAAACTTGGATAAACCTGAGATACTCTTAGACTGAGTCACACACCAGGGCAAAGATGACTAGAACTGACCATCAGGAAGAAACAGAAAGTAGCCAGGAAGAAATCTGAGGCGGAGGTTTTTTCCCCCTTTTGTAGAGCAAAGACACCCAAGGAAACAGACATTTGGCAATAAAGGGGCAGTCCAGAGGTGAAATAAAATATTCACAAATCCTGAAACTACTGAAATAACCCTGAGAAGCCCCCATCACCATGGTTCAGGGTGCCAGGCAGCAGTTTTCCATCCAAGATGGGGCACAGGAAAGGGAAGAGAAAAACAGCAGCCACTGGGGATCTGTGTGCGGTGTCGTCCAAGTCATTTTGATCCCAGAAGCAAGGCGGCAGCATTTCCCAGTGATATGAAATAAAAGGAGAAAACAGCTAGGATGCTTCCTTACCAAAGACTGGGGCAAGCATTTCTCCTCAGCACGGAGTCCGGCCAACACCAGTGATATGTCAAACATCAACAATGTCAAGGACTCAAATCCCAGTGATGATCTCCAAGATCCTAGAGCCAAAGATGCCTGTGGTGCAGAACCATCAGGAAAAGCAGCAAAAGGAGCTGTGAAGGTCCTCAAGCCCATGTGGCCTGGAATGGTGGCCAGCCAGGAAGTCAAAGTTAGGATGATGAAGATGGAAGGTGGACCCTAATGTGATCCTGTGAAATAATTCTAGACAGAGTATTAGCCGCAAACATTTCTGAGACCTCTGCAGCTTCCAACACACTTTGTTAGACATTATCCCATTTAATTCCTGGAACCTGAGGGCCTGTCTTCAAATTCAGGCTCCACCAACTCTCAGCCACAGTGATCTTGAGCCAGTCACCTTTATGAGCTAAAGTGTCCTTCTCTGTGAAATGGGGCTAATAAAACCATAGACTGCCAAGAGTCAATGTAAGGATTACATGAGATAATATATGCAAAGCCTTTCACATGATGCCTGGAAAAAAATAGTAAACACTCAATACGTTTGATCTACTTTTAAAAATTATTAATAAACCTCATGCTAACCCTGTGAGGTGCCCAGGGCAGGTTTTACTATCCCCATGTTACAGGTGAGGAAACCAGGGCTCAGAAAATGACTCACCTAATGCTGCAATGCTGTAGGCCCTCAGAGGAAGAGACTGGAAAGGGTGTTGCACAAACACAAGAGCACTCGGACTGTAGCAACTTGGCTTTGTGTATCCACTGTTTGTGTCCCGTCGCAGCTGGGGAACAATCAGAGGAGCAAATGAGTTTCAGATTTTTTAATCAAAGGGAAATTTGACAGAAAACCTTCCAGCATTTTCTTTGCATCCCAGACTCAGGACCATTCTGACTTGCATTCAGAAGGGTTTAAATTTTAGGGTCAGGAGGCTCTCGGGAGACAGCCAGGTTCAAAAAGGGAAGGGAAGGGCATTGCCCATGGGAGGAAGACACGCCACGGGAGCCCCACGCACACGGTGCTGGTGCAGACTTCCACCCACGAGCCAGCAGGGCCATGTGCATGCGGCTGATCTTTGGTCACATCTCTCAGCTCATACCGTAAAACATGGACTTTCCGGAATCCCCGTGGACTGACTCATTGTGGAGAGAGCTGAGGGCTGACTCCTTAAAGCACCCCAAACTTTAAAGAAATATTTCTATTACCATTATAATGAAAACGTGTTCATGGATCCCAGGTACCTTGGCTTTCTAAGCAGCGTGCATTGAGTATAACTCAGCCTCTCCTTGACAAGTCAAGGACATCACCATGAACATCCATCATTATCCCAGGCTGTATACAACCAACCTCTTAGGATATTTCGAAGCATGGTAGAAAGAGGTTTCCGCTAAACTAAACAGTTTCAGATTACTGGACTTCCTTAGTACTTCTTTGCGTTTCTTTTAATATTATTTTTGCATCGTCTCTTTCCATGAGCACTATCTTTTTCCTTGCCTGCTTTTATCTGACTCTTGTTCTCTCCAAACCCTTTAAACTTGCATTTTCTCATCTACTACAGACAGCCAGGCTCTGTAAAATAGGTTGTAAAGTAAGGATAAATAACACTTTTAAAGGGTACGTTTTATGATACGCGAATTATATCTCAACAAAGCTATTTTTAAAGTGAATTGCGGAGTATAAAATCTTACAAAAGGTGAGATGTCACATCACTCGGTTTATACTGATAATAAACTGTTTCACTCTCTCATTTAATAATTAAAAAGTACAAATAGGCTCTGAGTGAGGACTCAGAGTTTTCCACAAGTAATAAGCCTGAGAGTTAAGGTGTGGTCCTTAAAACATTGATTTTTGTTGACATGACCTTTCAGCTTAGTCCTTAATCCTCAAAGTTAATCTTAGTGAGATGTAGTATGACTCTAGATTTTTTTTTAAATTAAAGCCCTTATCCTTTGTTTATTCATTTGGCACTTTCAGTAGGATGGCCTACTATGTGCTAGACCCTACAAATAAACATGAATCTCTAAGTGACTCAGATCTTCCTTGTGTGGATCTTGGGTGTCAATTTCTAGCAAGCATGAGTTTTGATGCTTCTTTGAAGTGTGCTCCCAGAATTTCCATGACCCCCAAAACCCAATCTGTCCCAAGGGAAGCATCATAACCAGTCAAATGTGAGGCCAGCCCTCTGTTGGAAAGCTGATCCATGGAGTGGGACCTTTGATCAGAGGAGATGTTGAGAAGTGAATGAGAGCTACTTTCAACTGTTGCATTCTCTAGTACTTTTCCATGGAGCACCGAGAACCATGTTACTCAAAGTGTGATTGCTCAGACCAACAGCATCAGCATCACCTGGTAGCTTTAAGAAACACAGGACCTTAGGCTCCACCCAAGACCTATTAAATGAGAATCAGCCTCTTAAAAAAGATGCTCAAGTGATTCATAT
The DNA here is from genome assembly GCF_048564905.1 of Vicugna pacos. Taxonomy (NCBI): domain Eukaryota; kingdom Metazoa; phylum Chordata; class Mammalia; order Artiodactyla; family Camelidae; genus Vicugna; species Vicugna pacos. The sequence goes on along the minus strand of NC_132997.1, from coordinate 67,333,925 downwards.
GCTCATTAAAGTTTGAAGAGCACTGAGCTAGGAAATATTGGACACTAGCATGCATGAAACACCTGGCACTTTACCCACGGTAGTAACCACATCTTTCAGAGCCCTGGATGAACAATGCCAAACATGAGACGCCACTGCTTGACACAGAGGCACATCCCACTAGCCAGCAGGCAGAGATGGTCCTGATGATGCTGTGCAGATGTTCAGCATATTTGTTGAGCAGTCGGAGACCACTGCTATTCTCGTCACCATGCCTGTCAGCTTCAATAACTCTTCTCCAGTGACTCATCTCTTCATACACATGTGTTGTAATTTTCTTTAAAGACCAGCTTGTCAGCAGCATTCAAAGCTGAGTGTTTTTCCTTTGTTGCAAAACTCCGTCCATATTCCTGGAAACACCCCCCAGCTCAAATTCAACTCTAGTCTTCCTGACACCATTTCATTCATCCACTCATTCACTTGAAAAGTGTGTGCTGAGCGCTGATTGTGTGCCAGGCACTGACAGCATCTTCTACATTTTCCATTCAGTGACTACCATAGAAACCACTTCATTTCCACATCTTATGTAAGACTGGAAATATACTTTTCAAGCATGAAATATGACTTCTATCCTTAATGAACTAATACTATAATTGAGAAGGCAAGAGTCATAATTTTGAAGTTCATGGAGAACAAATTTTCAAGAACACAAAAGGATGATATGTGTTGTACTAGAGCACATCCTCAGTCAGGAGACCTGGGATGAGGTTCTGGTTCTTCCACTAACCTACTTCAGACTCTTAGACAAGCTTTTTTGCCTCCCTAATCTTCAATTTTCTCAACCACTGAAAAAAAAGATGTTGGACCATCTAATCTCAAAAAAAATTCCTTCTTGTCTCCAATACCCAAATGCCCAAGGATGGATTCTAAACTACATACATAAACTCTGATTGAATTCAAGGTAAGAAAGCATGGGGTCAGCTAGGGAGATGTACATTATCATGATTAAGAGCTCTGGCTTTGATACCAGACAAATCTAGGTTCAAATCCTTGATGTGGTATATGCTTAATATCCTTGAGATCTTTGACAAGTCACTCTTTCTCTTTGACTCGCAGTTTTCCCATTTGTAAAGTGGAAATAATAATAGTACCTACCACATAGGATTAGCATGAGGATTAAATGGATTAATTTATGTAAAGCCCTTAGCACAGTGCCTGATGCAAAGGTTGTGCTAATAGATGATGATGACAGTGTTGATGGTGATGATGGTGGTATTTTCAGCATCTTTGGAAGCACACAGCCTTTCTAATAAGGATGAACTTCAACAATCAGTTGGAGGAAGTGACAGGATGTGGTATAAACTACAGGGAAACTGACCAGTTGGCAGCAGAGAAGCTAAAGGAAGGGATGATAAGAGGTAGAGAAGATGGGAATGTAGGTAAGTTGATGGACAAATTTATTAGCCAGAAGGGGTGGGGAAGGGAAGACTTGGTTTGACAGGACATGATGAAGCAGTGCTTGAGTGGCTCAGGCATCTCTGTGTGGATGAGGAGTTGAGAAACTGAAGGAAGGAAGACTAGTCAGGTGTCTACTGGGGAGTCACGCTCCTGGGTAAAATACTGAGAGCTGGACAATGGGGCAGAAAGTCAGGAAGGAAAAGCAATCCTCCAGAGCTCCCCAAGGATCTCTTCAAGGTCCTCCCCAAGATATTGGTCTCCTGCACACACGTGTTTAGTGTTTCTTCCCTCCCCAATTAAGACTGGAGGAAACACTTGACCATGCCCATGTGTATGAAGAGATGCAAGAAGCTGAGATCACATCCTGTCTGTGAGCTCTGAGTCAGAGAATCCCGTAAGAGGATGTTGAGGGTTACTAAGCAGGCCATGTCACTTTCAGCCTGGCTGTAGTCAGAGATCGCGCTGGATAAGAATGGGACCCAAGCCCTCCAGGCATGGCAGGGCCTCCGAAGTGCCATGTGGTTGCTATTACTGAGTCTAAACAATGAGCCTAGCGCTTGTATAGGCTGTCCCTCCTCATCCCCTTCGTGCTCCATGCCCAGGACTGCCCAGGAAGAACAGCCTGCCCAGCATAGCCAAGGGAGGCAACTTCTGTTCCCAAGGGACACTCCAGAGGTGGAGCTAGGAAATAACTTGACCTAGTTATAAATAACTTGACCAAATTGACCAGAACTTTGCTTCCGGGGCTGTCACGGTTGTCCCCTGGCATGCTTTTCTTGGGCTCGGTGCATTCTGGGGTATAGGCTCCTCCCCACAGCTTCCTGGATGGCAAACATTGCCCTGGCCATGTACTAGAGACCAAGAAACTGACACTAGATATGCAGAAATATGTCTGGGGAGGCGGAAGAGTTCAACACTCCCCACAACACATGTACACACTCATACGCCCACCGCTGGATCACACTTGACTTTAACTTCCACAAGCCCAGTAATCTGCCAGAAACCAAAGATATGAGGGAAGATGGAAGCAAGCTTTCAAAGCAGCACAGGTGGCCGTGTCCCCATGGCCACAACCAGGTGGAGAATTGAGGCAATTATGCAAGTAGAGAGCATATGCATGAATAGTCACAGTCTAGCAAAGGTCAACAACAAAGAAGGCCATAGTATTAAAGAGGGGAATTCCTTACTCCAGAAGGCATTGGGAGTCAGAGACTTTCCTCTGCTGTCACTCCAGTGTCAACACCAGTCTTCAGAACCAGGATTCTCCCTTGGGCATTTGCTCCTATTTGTGAGGTTTCTTTGAGGCCATGACAGGAAGAGTCTTTTCAGTCCCTCTCTTTCTTGGCTTTAACTCGTGTATTCAGCAAATAGTTACTGAGTGCTGGCTGTACCAATCATGATGCTTTGATGGATTCCACGAAGTCCTTGATAACCTACTCAGTAGGTGTGACACAGGGAAAGAGAAGACTTCCCCAAGACAATGACATTTGAGTGGGATCATGAATGATGAGCAGGGTCTTCCAGCCCAAAGGGCAGTCAGTCCAGGTGGAGGTATTCCTAGTGACTGGAGCTCCCCATCCTTCTAAATCCTACCTCAGCCGCCCCTGCTCCCACCCTAACCTTCCTGAAGCTATCGCCCACAGTAGAGAGTAACCGGTTATTCTTGAAGTGAGGAGCTCTTTGTTATTAAATGGATTCTCCTCTCTGTTCTTTGTTGGTCCCGTGCCTTCCTAAACCACAGCCCTAACACCAGCACGAAGAGCACTAAAACTTCAGCACTAACATCAACTGAAACTGAGATTTCATTTTCCAGATGGAAACTTGGGATCTACAGTCCAACTCAGCGGTACGCAAAATGGCATCAGAGTCTGACGGTCTACAGCAATGTCAGAGAGGCTGCCTCCAGAAGCCTGGTAAAGTCACCGGGGCCGTCTTTCTTCCAGAGCAGCTCCATTTCTATCTCTCTTTTGAACTATGCTTTCCACGTAAAGGTCTTCAAAAGGAGGGAGGGGCTGAGAACCTACTGATGCAGCCCCTTCTCTAACGCATATGGGTTTAGTGCACAGTGCCTGGTGGTAGCCCACGCCGGGCTTGGAACTATAGATCCAAACTTGGACAAGACCCAGACCTTGCCCTCGAAAAACACAAAAACAAAAAGACAAACAGTGAACTTCCACAATCTCCAGGGAAGACAGAGAGAGTTTAGAGCTCAGGCTCTAAGCCAGACTATATCAATTCTAGGACGTGTGACCGTGGACAAGTTACCTAACTCTCTGAGCCGCTGTTCCCTCACCTGTAAAATAGGCACAGTAGTTGCACTTCCCTGGTTCCATGGAGTTAGTGAGTTAATATGCCTAAGGCACTAGAATGCCTTAGATAAGAGCCTGACATGTGCAGGCTCTGTGCATATGTTTTTAAAAGAACAGTAATGAGATGGGTGCGTTTCTGTGCCAAGTGCTGGAGGTTGGGGAGCAGAGGGGATGAGGCTCAGAAGATGGAATCATTGATTCTGTCCAGGCAGTCAGTTAAGGCCCAAAGAAGGTGATATTCATTCTGGATCTTGAAGTTTGTCCTGCAGAAGAGCAATAGAAGGGTTCTCTAGGTTTAGCAAACAACGCTGGCAACGTTCTTACAAAGCATGTTTTCTGATCTGAGACTGGTTCACAGTAAAATTCTTAGAAAGCTGTCAACATTGAATGAGGCTTAGCAGAACATTTCACAAACTATCTTGCAGCAAAAAGGACAAAATGATGAGATATCAGGACAGAAATGGTCTGGTAAACGTTTAACCCGCTGGGAAGTGAGAGAGGGAGGCCTGATGTGTAGCATTTGCTCATTTCTGTAATATAAATACTCCCACAATAGTTGATTTCAAGCTATCAGTGTTGTCAACAGACTCATAAAATTCCTGAAAATTTAACACTCAGCTTTCTGAAGCCAGTACAAACAGGCTCCAGCCCACCACAGCGTCAGAAGCAGTCTGCGAATTACAGGGCCTGTGTCCCCCTCACTCGGTGCCACAGAACAGTGGAGAGGGCAGATCTGAAGCCCTGCTCAGAGCATGGCTGGGGCAAAAGTCCCTTAAGGTGGCCAAGTTTTGCTACTCACTGAACTTCGTAACTACTAAATCTGGGCACAGTTCTGATTCGCAGAAATGGAATCCACCTTGGCTAGTTTAATCAGAAGGAGATTTTGAATTCTATTTTATTAAAAGTTCACAAAAGATCTGGGGTGTTAGAAAAAAAGATCAAGTTTCAGCTTCTAATAGCAATGCTCAAGACCAGGGTGAGAAGAGCTGAGCACTGAAAGGCAGGAATGCCACTAACTCCCTGTCGTGGGGCCCGTCAGTGCTACTTCCCCCAGCATCAAAGCCATTCTGCATCGGGAACTGCATGTGAAGGCCCTTGGGAAGCTGCCGCTTGCGCTGCTGCTCCCACAGAATGCCTTCCTTCCAAAAGGATGGCTCTCCTGGGAGCTGCGATTGATTGGCAGGACGTAGGTCCCATCCTGCCTCCTGGCTGCACTGGAGTCTGGGTGTGAACTCTGCAGCTACTGGGGTAATATGATTCATAACACAAGCATTTCCCCGAATCAGAAAGACAGGACAAAATTTGGAGGGCTCAGGGCTTCTACGAATCCCACTGAGGTAACTTTCAGGACTTTTCCTGCCTTGTACAGAAAGGTTTCCCCTAGAACCCACGTTATCCATAACTTTTTTCCACAAATAAAAAGGTCACCTGCTAAGGGAGAAATTTTACACATCATTGACTATGTTCTTTTCTTTGCTGACAAAAGAGTTAAGTATATCCCACTATTTGCTCAGAATCACAGACAAAAAACGTATCACAAATTCTAGCACTGTGTAGCAAATATAGCCACGCTTTGGAGTTAGACAGACCTGGTTACTTAGTCTCTCTATTCCTCAGTTTTGTTATCTGCAGAATGGGCATGATAATAATAATATCCTACTCCTTTGGTTGTGGTGAGGATTGAATGACATCTGCTATGTAAAGGAACCTGTATCAGAGTAGAGTTTAAAACCAATTAAAATTTTTTGTAAAGGGCATTTTGGCATAGTAGAAAGGGTATGAATTCTGGTGTCAGACCCAAGTGATGACAGACCAAGTGATAGACCTGACTTGAGACCTGATTTTCTTGTCTGTAAAAAAAAAAAAAGATAATAATAATTCCTATCTTAACAGTGCTGTTGTGAAGATCAAAAATAATGTACCATGTTCAGCACAAGATCTAGCTTATAATAACTGCTCAATTAATGATAGTCATTATCAATATTATTACTATTATTTATGTTGTTATATGGCACAGCTTAAGTGAGAACATCAGCTATTCCCAACTTGCTAGACCTCTCAGAAACTAGTAGACATTTTCATTAAGAACTCATGAAATGGCAAAGAGTTTATATTTTTTTATCATAGTTAGTATCATGCATTTTGGCTTATAAAGCACCTTCATTATTCAATCTGCAACCCATGCCAGTCTTGCGAGGCAAGGTGAAACAATTCTATAAGTATTACTACGGTGCTTTGCCTCACGGTTGGAAAAGTCTGCCTCAGAGAGGTTAAGTCACTTGTCTAAATCACACAGCAAACTAGTAAGCCACGGCCAAAATGAATTCCTGAATTTCTGTAGAGTGTTCTTTCCACCACCTCATGCTGTATCTTCACTAGTTTGTTCTTCCATTTGTTCAATAAATTTTTATTTATTACCTTTTGTACATCATTAACTATGCTAAATAGGTTCTGCTGATCCAAAGATGAATAAAAGAAAGTACCTGCCCTCTAACTAAGACAATTTAAGAAAACATCCCACTCCCACCCCAACACACACACACACACACACACACAACCCAGGGAATTTAACAGAAAATACTTTTACCAATTATATGACTCTAAATGTTTTCTAAAATTATATTTGCAAATAAGATGATCAAATTAAAAATGGGACAACCACTCTCACTTGAGCCACGGCACATAAAATTAATATAACAACATTAAAAAGTAATATTAAAATCATTAAAGTGAGCTTCTTTAAAAATTTACTTTTCAGCTGCTAAAAAGTTGTTTCATTTTTAAAATTAACTTTATTGCTTATAAGACCAGCCGATGTATCAAAAGGAATCAAAATATGATATCAATCCATATTGTTTACAACCGAGAGATTCAAAAAAACAAAGGCTCTTAGCCTTTTTTGGGTCTGGGTCTCCTTAGACAACTTTGCCTCCAGCTTTGCTTTGACCCCAGCCACTGTGAGAAGAGGATATAAAACACTGTGGGTTCCAGAATGTTCTGTCCTTGGAAGATCTCCATTCAGAGTTTTTGGCCAAATGTCTCATTAATTCCCCTTTGACTAAGGCACTTTGGGGTCAGCTGAACTTGGGGTCCATGGGGATTACAGCAAAGGGACTGGGTGCAGAGTTCACGCCAAGGATACATGTTTCTGAAACTCGGGGTGAAGCCAAATTCTGCTCCAGGGATTTAGGAGGGAGTTAGCTCAGGGAAGCTTTTTTCCAAGAATCTTGAAGTTAACATTGTTGTCCTTTTTTTTCACCAATAATAATAGTGGCCACCACTTAACAAGAGACAAGCCTGTGCTGAGCTTTTTACAGCCACTATTTCTAATCCTTATGACGAATAATGCTGCGAGGCGTTACAATTTCTGTTTTACAGAAGACAAAACTGGGGCTCAAAAGGTTAAGTAATTTTCCCAAGCTCACATAACAAGAGGCAGAAGATGACATTTAAAGCCAGGATCTGTCTTATCTCTCCTTTCTCTATGTCCCTGTTACCTCAATCGACATCTTCCCCACAAAGCAGCAAGACTAGCCCTCAAGTATGTACGCTTATACAGGAAATTTCAATTGCTAGTCTAAACATATTTACTAATTATCACCTCCACACCCAGCTCTATATTAGGCACTGAGGAATTGTGAAGAATTCTTGGTTTTGGCTTATTTCTTGACTTGGGAAAAATTTGCCTCTTTGTATTCAGTTCCCTCATTTTCCTATGAGCTATTTTTCTGGCCACTAGACATAATGCATACAATTAGACGCTTCTCTCCCAATGAAAGACCTTGTTCAGTCAAAAATCGCAACGATATCAAAAGCCCATTCGAACCTCAGGGATCCCAAACAACACCATTCGTGTCAGAGTCACAATTTTAAAATGTGTCTCATCGGGAAACTCGAGCCATTGCATTTATATTATATTTTTAAAGAAATACCAAACCTTCCCCTACTTTGCTTAACACTGCAAAATTTGCTATCAGACTTCCTGTGCAGAATAGCCTGAGACCTTCTGCCAGAGTTGGCTGTAGATTTGTAGTATCGTGAGCAGGGCAGTTGAACTGTGTTGTTCGGTGACCCTCAAGCAGAGGGTGAGGGGTAGAGGGGAACAATACGGGAGTGGGGACAAGGAACAGTATTTTGAAACAGCATGTTCAATATTATAATATAATGTTCTGTTTAGAAAATGAAACGCATTGTTTTCATAATACAAACTTCGAAAATAATGCCTGACAATGACCTCTCTGCTAGCGGGGCACGAGCATAAAAAAGTTGGCCTGAGAAAAGCCACTCCACGTTTATATGAGTTGATTGGAGACACATCGGCTTACCCCTCAGCCAAAATTCCATAGCCAAGTTCTCAAATCCATGTAAAGACTTGTTCCATTTGCAAAACTCTAAGTTTTCATTTTAGTGACTAGATTTCAGATGCTTGTTTGGTTTTGTGTTTCATCTTTATCTTCCTCACTTAAAGGAGAAATAAACCAAAGCTTTCCTCTCCCTAATTGGCCTTAGAGGGAAAAAAAATATGAAAAAATTACATTCTAATGGGTGATTAAAGATTCCTACACATCCACTTGGATTCCACCCAACTTGGGAAGCAAAAAGCACAGGGCCTAGCAAGAATGTCTGGTAAATCTACCTCTGATTTCATGTAATTGAAAATAGGTCCTGGCCACCACCTGCACCAGGTCCGGATGCATGTGCTTTCCCCCCTGCCACTCTCCACCTCTGTCACTGAGGAAGAGTTTCCACTGGCCAGCTCAGCATCTTCTGAAAATTCTTACCAGCTCTGTTAGAGGAGAGCGTGGGGGAATTAGGATACTTTAGCAGTTTACGACTAGTTTGTTAGATTGCTGGCAAAAACCAATAATGTACTAAAAGGAAGGAAGGGAGGGAGGGAGGGAAGAAGGAAGGAAAGAAGGAAGGAGGAAGGGAGGGAGGGAGGGAGGGAGGGAGGAAGGAAGGGTGGGAGGGAGAGAAGGAGGACTGCAAGAACCAAATGGCTGGCAAGATGTGTAAATCCACCTTTCTGATATCAAAGGGCAATGAAGAGGATTCATAGCAGCACAAGGATATGTGAGTGATCAAAAGTTAAGACAGGGCTTATCAAGGTAGCTGGACAGCATTAGACCCAGGCCTTGTGTTTAGGAGGAGAATGTCATTTGACATTTTCACTAGTATTAATTTGCTAGATGAGCAATTTCAATAAATCGTAATTTTAATGATTCCTTTTGACAGTGTCTTGTTAATATTTTAATATAGTAAGACCTCCGAGGGGCACCAGTTAGGGCCATTAAGGTAGAAGGTAGCAGGGCAGTTAATGGTACCAAACAGGTCTAGACCACTCAGGAGCCAAATAGGAAGCAGGAAGCAATTCCTGAGCCCAGAAGGGAAACGGCTCCTGGAGAGAGATGGATGGCTCACTGATACTTGCATAATTTTAAACATGGATCTTTTTTAAAAACGCATTTTATATAGTATCAATCCACCTAAGATTTTCTTTGAAAAAATATTTTCACAGCTGAAAAGAAATCAAGTTTAAAAATACCAGATGAATACCATTACAATGGAACAACTTTCTTCTTGAGAACAATTTTTTAAACTGAACAGAACATTAAAACAAAGCATTCTAGTGAAAGTATGAAAGAACAAACAAAACAGTAAGGAATTCATGGGACAACATCTAGAAAAAGGCAAAACCCAGAGAGATAAGCCCAATGTTCAGAGTTGCTTCATCTGAAGGGCACTTGCCAATATAAAGCAAAAGCTGTAAACCCACACAGCAGTGTGGTGGCTCTGTGGGGGACACAGTCAAAGCCGAAGTGCAGAGCCTCCCTTGTGCACTGTCAGCGGGAATGTACATTCATGCAGCCACTACGGAAAACAGGATGGGAGTTCCTCAGAATATTAAAAATGAACCACCGTATGATCCAACGACTCCTCTACGGGATACACACCCAAAGTAAATGAAACCACTGTCTCAAGAGACACCTGCACACCAATGTTCATTGCAGCATTATTTACAGTAGCCATGATATGAAAATAACTTATATCATTTTGAACATATAAAACCTAAAAGAAACTATATTAAAGTCATAAGCGTTAATAACAGGATACAAAATTAACAGACAAAAACCAATTTTATTATTTTAGTCCACCAATAAAAAACTAGAAAATAGAAATGTTTAAGGGGGGAGGGGATATAGCTCACGTGGTAGAATGCAGGCCTAGCATGCACAAGGTCTGGGGTTCCATCCCCAGTATTTCCTCTAAAAATAAATAAGTAAATTAACCTAATTACTTACCCCCCCAAAAAATAATAATAATAATTTTTAAAAATTTTTAAAGAAAAAAATTTTTTAAGAGAGCATTTTATGACAGCATCAAAAACATCAATCACCTAATAATAAATCTAGCAGAAGATACATGAGACTATTATGGGCAAACTAGAAATCTTTACTGAGAGTCATTAAAGAAAAGAGAGATTTTACATTCATGAATGGGAAAATTTAATGCACAAATGTCAGTTTCCACATTATATTAAAAGCCATTGTTATTCCAATCAAAATCTCAGTAAGCTATTTTTGTGGCTTTGACTAGCTGATTCTAAAACGTACACAGAAATGTAAAGAAGAAAGAAGAGCAAAGACACTCCTGAGGAAGAAAAACAAGGTGAGAGAATTAGCTCTACCAGGTAACAACTCTTATTTTAAAAACAGTATGGGGGTGGGTATAGCTCAGTGGTAGAATTCATGCTTAGCATACATGAGGTCCTGGGTTCAATCCCTAGTATCTCCATAAAAGATAAGTAAGTAGACAGTGTGGTAAAGTAACTCAGACAGTGCAATATTGGCCCAAGGATAGATAAATAAAACAGGAGAACTCAGACACATGCATATATGGATCTGATGGATGAAGGTGGCACTGCAGACTAGTGGGGAAAGGACGGTCTTTAAATAAACTGTAATAAGACAACTGGGTTTTTGTGCCAATGGATCCCAACTCACTCCTCATGTAAAAATCAACTCCAGGAGGATTTTAGAGCTAAATGGGAAAGACAAAACTATAGAGCTTTTAGAAGAAAATGAAACAGATCTTCAAGACCTTGAGGTTGAGAATGATTTCTTGATCAAGATGTGAAAAGCAATACCCATTTTGGAAATGACTGATACAGTTAACTGCATTAAAATCAAGAGTTTCAGTCTATTGTAAGACATCTTATTGCAAGGAAAAAGACCATGCTACAGAATGATAGAAATTATTAGAAAAACATATAACTCCCAAATAAGTAAGGAATATCTATAAATCAAGTGCAAAAAGACGGAAAACCAAAATACAAAATGGGCTAAATTCACTCATAAACAGACACTTCACAAAGAGTGAATCCAAATGGCCAATAAACATGTGGAAAAGTGTTCAATGCCATTACTAATCAGAGAAATGAACATCAAAACCAGAGGAGACCACCACTACCATCCACGTACATCAGGTTGGCAAAAGATTAAAAGGTCTGCCAAAACCAAATGTTGGCCAGAATGTGACGGGAGTGAAAAGTGATACACTCACTTTGGAAAGTAGCTTGCCATTATATACACATCATCATGGCCCAGCAATCCCACTGCTGCGTATATGTCCTAGACTAGAGAAACTTGCATGTGTACTTCGGGATGGTCGTAAAGAATGTTTATACAGCATAGCGGTAATAACCAAAAAGGGCCAACCCAAGCATGCCTTGGCAATATAATGCATACATAAATTATGACATATTACCACCATGGAAAATCAAAGAGAGATGAAAATGAGCAAATGACAGCTACACACAGTAACATGAATGAATCTTACAAATATCCTGACACAAAATAATGTATGTAACATGATCCCATTATATAAAGAAAATGCCAGAGATGCCCACTTGATAGGCAAATTATACAGAACTTCAGGAGATGATTACATGAAATTAAGGGTAGTAGTTTGCCAAATTCTTTTTCTTATGATGAGAACTTTCAAGACCTGCTCTCTTAGCAACTTTCAATTACGTGATACAGTCTTGTTAACTGTAGTCACTATGCTGTGTATCACATCCCCAGGACTTATTTATTTTATAACTGAAAGTTTTTAACTTTTGACCATCTTCAGCCATTTCAGCCATCCCCCACCTCTGGTAACCATCAATATGCTCTCTGTGTCTATGAGTTTGTTTTTAGATTTTACATGTAAGGGAGATCATATATACTGTCTTTCTCTGTCTGACTTACACCACTTAGTACAATGCCTTCAAGGTCCATTCATGTTGTTGCACATAGCAGAATCTCCCTTTTTATGACTGACTAAAATTCTATTGCACGTATATAATCATCAGCTTTTAAAACCCTAACCCTAACACCTTTGAATTTTCTGTCAAATGCTATCAAAATTCCTACGGGCAGACTTCTCTCTAATGACTGTCTATGCAATACCAAAAATAATTCTTCGAACAATTCTCAGTAGTAATGATTGCTGTTCCTGTTGTTGTTTTACAGAATTTACAAAGAATTTGACATATTAGTAGAGGTACAGCTTTTCCTAACTGTTACATTTTAAAGTCTGCACTTAGAAGGGACATGTTCACACAGTCAAAACTATCCTCCAAAAGACCCTATTTCATTCATATATTACAGCATACATTATGTTGTACACATACAACAATTCTTAGCCATATTAAAGTATAAGGACCATTGAGCTAATAAGAAGGAAAGTTTCAATGGAGATGTCTGGGCACTCAAATAATTCTGGCTTTAATATAATTATCAAACTCCTAGCAATGAATGTAGATAGAGCATTCAATAGTATTTCAGTGTTTGTCTGCATGGTTTATTCCATTCTTTTTTAACCTCACCTTCTCTAATCTTCTTTACCCTTCCCATTTCTGATCTTAATTACTTGTTATTGCAAACTAATCTTATGAGGGGGTAGGACACCAAAGCTGGCACATAGTGACTTGTATATATCCATGTTAAGTACTTTCTTTAGGAGTACATGGTGACTGAGAGAAAAGGGTCATCTCAGTCATTTATTTCATATCGCTTCCAGTGAATGATGATTAACTTGGTGCTGTTAAAGTCCATTTCTGCAAAGACATTCCTATACCCTGAAAGAAAAATCTTTAATTAGAAGGGGACTTTTCAAGGCAACATCTAAATTTCATGTTTTCTTGACCCACAAAATTATTATATCAACTTTTAAGGACCGAGGAGTTCAGAAATCACCTAGTTTAACCCTCAGCCGACAGGGGGTCAAGGGTGTGACAAAGGGAAGGAGAAACTGACAAGTAGACTTGTGATCTGGTCTTAGCTCTACTATTAAGGAAACCACTCTACCTGCTTGTGGTCCAAATTCTCCTACTTGTAAGAGGAGGCTTAAACTGCATTCCTTTAATACTGCCCCATCTAACTTGGGCTTGAATATCCTTGGCCAAGTCACTCAATTTTTCTGTGCCTCAGTTTCCTTATTTACAAATTGAGAATAACAATAGTTTCTACCTCAAAGGATGCTGCAAAGATTAAATGTTGTCAAAGATTAAACAAGCAATTACATACATATATACAAAGTGTACACACACACACACACACACACACACTTAGAACAGTGTCTGGCACTTGGTAAGCACTCAGTAAAATAATAATAATTATAATTTTCATTATTGTTAATATTAATAATTTTCATAATAATAATTTTCATTATTGTTATAATTAGGCTGAGATTCTTTCCTCCTATGATATCAAATCCAAAAGGTTCAGCCCAAGAAAGTGTATTGGAAATTACACAGTGGTCACCACTTAATTCAACATTTTGTGAGCTTCGGATGACCATGTATATATATCTAGGCTAAACCAGATACCCGCTGACACACACTGTAACACATCACTTTCTAAAATGGCAGGTACTCACTTTGCTCACGAAAGGCAGACAGGCAAGCCAGTGATTACATTCAAGCACCTTTTCCTACCACAGTTTATCTTATTCTAATGATATAAAAATGCTCTGGGAAGCAACCTAATCAAGAACAATTTAAATTTTGCAAGTGGACGAAGGGTTTCCAGCATCATCCTTTAGATTTCATTATAATGAACATGGATGGTTAGGTTACACAGTTACAGCCTGATCTACACTCACGCTTTTAAAATATCCTCACTGGGGAGTCAGACTGGATGACCACCAACATCCCTTCTAACTCCAGAATGTTCGAATTCCATTGGCCAATAATATGTTTTAAATGTAGGAAGTCAAACTGAAAGTAATCAGCAAAGATCCAGTTTGGCAGTTTACTCACAACTCACAAGGCTGGAATTCTCTATTTCATGAGCCACTTTCTTTGCCTCGATTTGAGTACTTTCCTCAGATTCATTTTCTTCTTAAGAAAGAAGAAGGGGGAAAAAAGAATGGCTTGGATCCCCCTTCCTGAAGTGGTTTGATTCTTAATTTTCTATTTGCTCTAATAAGCCACTCTCCTGCCTCTCCAAACTAGTTGAACCAAATTGGTGCCTCTTCCTTCTACAGAAATTACTTTGTAGTTTGGTGTTTCAGAATCCCCAGCTTTTTCAGAATGCAATTACCAGCTACCCTGGACCTTCTCCATTTTAATTCCAGCCTCCGTTTAAAGAAAGAAGAAGAAAAAAAAAAAAGGATGATATTTAATCCTTCCAATTAACATTTTGCAAGAGCAATCATTTCATGTCTCCAGTCTGTGTGGGGCTAGGGGGATATCAAGGGGCCACATTACATCATACAGGGGCTAAAAAAAGAACACTTTGAGCCATGTCACTGGGGACAGTCCCTGCAAAACCAGAATGTCTAGTCACTCTGACCTACAGCAAAAAGTATCGGGTAACTAGAACAAGTGCTAGTGCAAACAACTGACCAAGTCATTAAACCCTAACCCAGCCACTCGGTATGCGGGGCCACGTTCACACTAACCAATTAAAGATGCCATCTGGGAAAAGAGAGAAACTGAGCTTTTTCTTTTTCCTTTCCAGTTTTTCTTTCTTCCTTGCTTCCTTCCTTTTTTTTTTTTTTTTTTTTTTTTCTCATTAGAACCTGAGAACATGAGTGATGAAAAGGACAGCACTCTTTGGCCAATCTGGGTGATTCCCAGCTTCCAAAATCAGTAGAATCTTTTCTCCCCAAGTAAAGTGAAACCACTCCTTTCCCTCCTGAGCCACCGCTGTGGGAAACCAGACTCATGGCAACCCCATGGGGAGGCCCTCCTTTCTGCCACTGTGTTTATGGTTTGCATAACGAAAATGATAGCATTTTAATGGGCAAAAGAAAACCCCTGGTCAGCAAGCAGGCGGCCTTCTAGCCTTCCATCAGAACAGTTGTGCCAAAAAGCAGTCGACACCTTGGAGCTCTCTCAGATGGGTAGGTGAGATTGTTTGGTGGATCAAGACAGTGGTGAAGGAAAATGACAGAATAGCTATTATTTCTGCTGCTGTGACCCTGTGGCAGCTCCTGTGCTAAAGCCGTATTAGCTCGTTTACTAGTCTCGGTAACCCTAGAAAGAGCTCCTATTAGTATCCCTCTCTTTCCAATAAAAGAAACTGAGACTTAGAGGCATTAGAAAATTAGCCCAGGGTCACAGAACTAGAAACCTGCCGTCATTAACAATACGGCCACTATACATCCCTTCTCTGCAGCATCTCTGCCCAGACTTTCTTTCTTCACCTTTTTCAGAACAACTGCACCAAGGTATCTTGACAGGAGTCAAGAACTAATAACATAGCCTATATTTATTTGAATAAAGGCATATAATTTTCAAAAATTAACCTATCCTCTCATTTGGCTCCCGCTGCACCTTTTCAGGTAAATAGGGCAGGATTTTTTGTTCGTTTGCTTTTAAAGTCCCTTTAAAATTATATTCAGTGACTAAGCATTCCCAATGATTAAATTTTAGAAGTTTCTTTCAAAACAATCATTGTCAAGATAGAGCAGGTTGACAACTTCACCCATTAGTGGAAGGATAACAGACAAGCCTCGTGTTTGGAGGAGCGTCTAAATGTGGGCTGGGGAGGAAAACGCATTACAAAAGCAAAGGCACGCTGGCCAGCACCACCCCAAGTAGCTCAGAGACTCTGGGCTGCAGGGAATGTTTTGGGGTGTTTTCTCTGCCTTGTTACTACAGTCTTTTGAAAGCTAGGCCCAAATATCATAAGCAATTCAGGAAGATAGAGCCATTTGGGAAGTTGACATTTTCCCTAAATTCCCCCTCTGCTTCTTTTTACTCCAATTTCTAAGTAATGGCTTATAAACACAGGCTCTGCCAGCACCCAGAAGACTGACTAAGCCCCTGCTCCACTACTTACTAGGAGTAGGACCTGTAGCAAGTTATTTCACTAATCTGAACCTCAATATTTTCATCTGAAAAATGGGGATATTGCTCGAGAAAATTAAATAGGATAATGCATAGTAAGTGGCTAACATAATTCTCCAGTTTTTAAGCACTGAAGGGCATAATCCTCATTTCTATCACTGATTAACTTTAATATTTGCTATAAGTCTGTGAATAAGACATAACTGGTACTACACAATGTTTTGAGACTTTTGAAAATCCTTGATAAAATTCCATACCAGTGGTCACTGTGGGTGACTTAGCATCAAGGAACTGAAGAGTGTAAGGTTTTGAAATAAAGTGACCAATAAAGGTTAACAAAGGATGGCACTGGTGATGGTGCTGGTGACATGGGCATAGTGATGATGGCGAAGGTGGTGATAGTGGTGGTTTTAATAATGGGGTTAGTGATGGTTGCAATGGGGCAGTTATAATGATGACGTTGGTAGTGATGATGGTGGTAGAAGAACAATATCTAGATGGGCTTCATCATGTTAAGACATAAACTATAGGTAGAATATGAAAATGAATATATGTATGTATATGCATGACTGGGACATTGTGCTGTACACCAGAAATTGACACATTGTAACTGACTGTACATCATTGTAATTAATTAATTAATTAAGTTAAAATATAGGTAGAGACATGCAAGCTCCAGTCATAGAGTAATAGGGTCTGGTCTCAACTATTCATTCTGACTCATAAAAGAATACTGGTCTTAGGATAAGCGGGAAAAAAACAGTTGGACACAAAAGACTGCCTTTCAGGACCAGATACAGCCCAGAAGGCATCATTTTCCTCTAGATAATGTGTGCCTCCTGTCTCTGAGGATTGCCAGTTTCAATGCCTCCAGGGGCCAGGTGGGAAATGTAAGTGAGTGAAGTGGACAGGGTGACACAACAGGGCATGCTGGGGACAGGGGCAAACTGGAGAGGGCAAACTCCTTCTCTTCCAAAGAGAGAAGCTCCTGCCCAGGTCTAGCCAACCAATGTCATGAGGCACTTCAAACCCAGCATTGCCAGAGTTACCAATTTTCAGATGTACCAATTTTCAAGAACTGGGAATTGGAAATTTTATATGAAATCTGTATAAGACAAAGAGAATTGGAAATTTTATATGAAATCTGTATAAGACAAAGAGAACACACCTGCAGTTCTGGGATCAATTGCTGTCCGATTGCTGTAACTATTTGAAATACCATCAATCTCTGTACTTAGCTCATCACACAGTAGTAATGGTGCACACACCAGCAGTGGTCCACAGGCCACATCTGGAGTGGTGTTGACACATTATACAGTAAAGTTAGTGACTTTGACGGAGACAACACTGGGAGACTAAATGAGAAGTTTTTAAGGCAATTATTTAGGAACCAAGCCTGCTTGATATATTTTCTCCAAACTTTATCAACCCCTCAGACTAAAAGATTCTTTTCCTCTCCAGGACCCATTTTCTTAAAATTAAAGCCTCCATTTGCTGCCTTATCACCATGCCAGAGCTATTTCATAGCCTAGAACAGAAAAAAAAAATCACTGAATTTTTTCATACTTCTCTTATAATATTTATGTCCTGCAATGTGAGATAGCGATTTATCTCTCCTTTCCCATTAGATTTAAGCTCTCAAGGACAAAGATCAAAGAACTTGATCACATGTACCTTAATATCTCTGCAGCACCTAGTAAAAGCCTTCAACATGCTAAGTACTCAATGACGACAAGCTGAATGAGTGAAAAAAATTAAGTAATGGATAAGCAAGTAGACTCACCACTACTCAATGCCTCCAAAAACATATCACTGAGATGTACTACGTTTTACATTTTTATTTGATCCCAAAGGTTAATGATTCCCTTTAGACTTAAGCTGCTGGAATCATTTAATTTTTCTATACTTGGTCCACATGTGCAATTCCAACCAACATCAAATGGAAGTTTGATTAAACAGACCGGGAACAGCATGTGTGCTAGAAGTGAAATTCCCCCTCAGGGCGGGATGTAGATCTGGAAACCGGAAGACTTGACACTACAGAGCTGAAAGTCCTCCAAAAGAGCCTCTGTCCAATGACTAAAGGGAAACAACGGATGTTTCACCTCTAAAACAGAAACAAGTCAAGTTCAGAGACTCGGAGGTGTCTGGATCAAGCCACCAGATTTGGAGCCTTCCTTCTTTCCCTCATATTTCTGACTCTTAATTTTTTGTATTCACGCCCACCATAAGAAAAAAAAAATGGAGAATTCAGTGGGATTGCAAAAATCTTTCTAACCCAAGGAGGCAAAAGGACAAAGCAGTTTCAGCTTCCAGGATTATTCTAGCTTCTCAGAAGCTCTTGTTGCCCTTGAAGCTGGTTTCCTGGAGCGGCGAAGATTCCTGGGATTCTGCAAGCAGCTCGAGTTATCTGGTGAGTGATCAGAAGGCTCCTGGGAGGAGGCCCAGCTGGGATTTCTTCCAAACCGTGTCTGCACCACCTGTAACTCTTCAATGCATATGCTTGCCAGAAGATCGTCCCAAGCCTGGGGGGATGGGAAGAGTTGCCATTCCAGAAAGAACCACCAGCCAGCTTTGGCAGAGAAGGGCGTCCTTGTGCGTTGGGAAGGAGTCAGGGCTTCCAGCTAAGGGCACCTCGCCAGCCCTGGTATGCAGTTCTGGGATCTGTGCCCACCGAGCCTGCCCCAACTTGCCCAGGAGAGAGAGGGGCCAAGGGAAGATGAGAAAGGTGTTCACTCCCCACCTCCTTCCAGTCCCAGCCAGCTCCAGGCTCCTTTGAAGTCCCGAGCCCGAAGGCCTGGCCAGCACTGATGCTGAGGCTTTTTTCAGTGAGTCTCTGGGATTCGAGTTCTTTCTCTCTGTCTCTGGAAGGCAGACCAATGTAAATCAAAAAGCACAGGATCTGGAAGCAGATAAACCTTGACTCAAATCCTGTCTGGGCCACGCACTGGGTTTATAAACCCAAAAAAGTTATTCAACGTCTCTCAGCCTTAGAGCTCTTACTTCTGGAAACAGCATTCCTCTAACCCAGAGTTCCTCAGCCTCAGCACTCCTGACATTTTGGACTGGTCACTTTCTGTTGGAACTGGGTGTGGGGTCTGTCCTGTGCATTCCAGGATGTTTTAACAGCGTCCCTGACCTACTAGCACCACCCTCCCCCTCCCAGCTGTGACAAGCAAAAGTGGATCCCGGCTTTGGCTCATGTCCCCTGGAGGGCTAAACTGCCCAGTTGAGAACCACTAACCTAATCTAATCCTTAGGACTGTTGTTTTATACATATTATTGCAAACACAGAGTGTGTCACCCGTGAGTGAACAAACGAAAAGCACGTCCGCACTACTAGTTCCCACCACAGATTCCATCACCGTCCTCCCTGCACCTCCTCAGCACCCCTCTCAACACACTGATGGCTGCTTCTCACGAACACCTGGACCTTCTGGTCTTCGGAGCGTGGCTAGCACGTGAACAGGGCAAACCGGAAGTCGATGCCGTTGGAAGCAGCCTTTAATCACTGATAGACAGGGAGCTGGTGAAGTAAACACCCCCGCTTCCCAGCCTTTTAGTTGAGATAGCTGTGCTCTCC
This sequence comes from Vicugna pacos, assembly GCF_048564905.1. Classification (NCBI taxonomy): domain Eukaryota; kingdom Metazoa; phylum Chordata; class Mammalia; order Artiodactyla; family Camelidae; genus Vicugna; species Vicugna pacos. Next base: position 67,314,253 of record NC_132997.1, on the reverse strand, counting down.
CAGTGGGCTCAGACTCCCGGCCCGCAGCGGCAGCTGGCTATGGAGCACACCTCCTCCCAGCCTTCACTTTCCTGCTCCCCAACGGTGTCGCCTACAGTCACTAACGGTCCTAACTTGCTGATTCATCAGGCTTCTCAAGAGGATTTACCCAAGTCACAGTGTTTCAAAAAAATTTTAAGCACTGCAAATAAGCTACTGACTTGCTCTGGGGGTGCTGAAAATAATGATCAACACTTCTCAGACAGCCTCGATACAGGTAAAACAATGAGTCTAGGAGTCTCACTGCTCACTTGGCCTACCCACCACACTGCTGCCACACAGCTCCTTCTAAAATCCACATCATATCACATCTGCCATGAGCCCAGCAGTCTCTACTGCTGTAACCTCAGAACCTAAAACCACACCGGCACATGGTTGGTACCCGGTAAGTATCTGCTGAATTACTGAGTGTGTGTCATTCTCATGCCTAGAAAGTCTTTGTACGCTTCCCCACGTTCTCAGTAAAGGATAAAGATCAGACTCCTTCAAATGGTACACAAGGCAGAGCCTTCCTGACTTGGTCCCTGCTTTCCTCATCCTTCTCTACTCACCCATTCCATCGTCCCCCAAATACTTACATGAACTGTACATTAGCCACTTCTTACTGATGGTAGTTTCTAGAAAGTGATGTTCGTTTTCCGGCTGTGCTTTTGCACATGTTGCCCTTAATCTGAGATGTCTTTTGGGGGTCTATTCCCTATTGACACCTCCAGGTTCCTCAAGGGGAGGAGGGTTCTGCCCTGATCTTTTTGAGTAAAGGCAGCTCTTCTCTGTGCCCATTACACTGTTGCACTTTGGGATTTGCTTAGTTACCTGACCTGCCAGAAAGAGTATTTTGACGTAAGGGGCCTTATCTTTGATCTGGAAGTGTCCCCGGTGTCTGATACACTTTAAGTGTTGAGAAAATAAATGCTTGTGCCTTAATCAAAGGCCTTGATTGTTCTCTGTAGTAATCATTGGAAGAGAATTTAGTATGTGAACTAATCAGGATTCTCCAGAGAGACAGAATCAATAAGACACATACAGATACATAGAAAGGGATTTATTATGGGGGGCTGCCTCCCATGAGAAGAGGCTGAGAAGTCCCACCATCTGCTGTCTGCAAGCTGGAGGCCCAGGAAAGCTGGGGGCCTCGTTCCAGTCCAAACCTGAAGGCCTGAGAACTAGAGGAACCAATAGTGTAAATCCCAGTCTGATCCGAAGGCTTGAGAACCAGGGGTACAGGTGTCCAAGGGCAGGAGATGGATGTCCTAGTTCAAACCAAGAGCAAATTCTTCCTTCCTCCACCTTTTTGTCCTGTTAAGGCCTTCAAAAGATAGGACGATGCCCACTCACACTGTATGAGAGATCTTCCTTACTCAGTCTCCCGAGGCAAATGTGAACCTCTTTCCCAACATCCTCACAGACACACTCAGAAATGATGTTTTACCAGCCATCTAAGCACCCCTTAGCCCAGTCCCATTAACACGTAAAATTAACCATCACAGTGTGTAATCTTCGTTCCCCTAAATCAGCAAGCAATTTCTGCATGCAGAGAATATATTTGGTAAATCCCAGGGATTCCCTGACTGCTAACTGCCTTCAGAAAGACAAACCACGGGTGCATGAACCACAATTATCTCAGCCTCTTACTGTTATGGCTTTGCTGTACTAATGATGGCCAAAGAATAATGTGACCCGAGTCTGTAGAGAAGTCTCCGTGTATGAACATGAACTCCTCCCACACTGTGCAGCCAGGTTTGCGGCTGTCCTAAGAACCTCGAAAAGCTGTTTGGAAGTTGTGCTCTTCACCGAACTAAGCTCTTGCAAGCTAGAAGAACATCGTCAAGATGGAATGTTTACAAATTCAACACCAGCTCTTAAATCTTAGAGCTTCTGGTTACTACTAGCGAGCTGGCTTCCCGGAAGCAGAGGTAGAAAACAATGGAAGAAGAAAATGCACTGGTTCTGCTCTGAAGGCCTAATTAATTCTCCATCCAAATCCTCCTCAGAGAGAAGGATCTAACTGGGACAAAGTGATCCCTCCTCACTTCCCTGCCCCTCTTCTGCCCTCACCTTCCCAAAAGAAAGCTGTTCTTTTCCAGAACAATCCTGAGACCTGAATAAAATCTAATCATATGAAAATAGAAATCATAATGGCAGTGAAGAATATAATGAAAGGAGAATTTTCATTATATTTATTCAATTATGCAACCAGCCAGCACAGAGTATCTACTAATATAACCATCTCATGCATGAGGACAGCGTGTTTGCCCCCCAAAACGATAATATTTATAAGATGTACATGCCCACCAAGATAAAGTGCAGGAGTCAAATACTGAACATGATCTCTGAGAAGTAATAGACTGAATCTCCTGATCCTGCCAGTAGGATAATTGAAGTCTCTCTTGATGAGCTAAGAATCAACCAAAATTTATTTTCAACAGAGGACACAGGTCTTCTACCCGGACCACTTGCAAATTTTCTTCAGTTCCAACTTCCTAATCGTCAATATCCTACTGACATCCTGTTTATTTCACAAAAACAGGCATTCTACCACTACTTAATTCCCCCAGGTCTCCAAGCCCTTCAGTCGTGGACCATCTGTATCTCCTTAAGGAAACCGGAATGAAATATGAATGTTGTCTTTCTTGCTGTTTTCACATGACAATACATGGTAATACATGCCGTCAACAGCTACACTTCAGGAGTGTGATCTAAATAGCACAGAGGAGTCCCCTTAACTCGACAGAAGCTGTTTAAGACTCCAGGAGCTAGTCCATTAGAGATCATGAAAGTTCCATGTGGAAATAGATGCAGTGACTGGAACTTCCTTAGAAAGAAATCACAGAACCACCAAATGCCCAAGCTGGAAGGAATTCCCAGATACCATAAAACCAGCTAACTCACTTGATGGGTGAAGATACTTCCCGAAGAGGCAGGGAAGATACTTGAGATGCTCAAGTCCCAATAACAAGGAAGATAAGCCACACCCAAGTTTCCTGACACTCACCTGTGTCCCATACTACCTGTAATCAAGTTTTCCCATCACTGAATCCCTCAGGTGTGCAAACAAGCTGGCCTGGCATCTGTGGCCCCAGGCATTGCCAATATGTTTTAGCCAACAGCTGAGATGAACTCAGGGAAGAGTTTGATGTCCTTCTCCTTGCAAGTACTAAACCATCCCTTTTTACTTTCCTACCGGTAAATTCATGTGGTCTTTACCAGGGTACTCAAAAAGTGTTTTACCCAGGACCTTACAGATAACGAGTAAAGAGATTAGGGACAGAGTAGAGAGTAGATTCCACTTCTCCTGACTCTCCGCACAGCATAGTTTCTATTCCTTTAACATCTCCCATACCCCAATGTTCCTGCGGAGAGATCTCAAAGAGGACATGATGCCTTTCAACATTCAAGATTCAAACCAATTATTTTGAAGCCAACATGCTATATAATATCACATCCTACATGTCTAACATTAGCCAAGACAATCTCCTTCAGCTGGAACCAACTTTTCCTGCTAAAGGCAAACATGAATCTAGCTAAAGTAACTGCTACTGCTGTTATAAAAATATATTATTACTTGTAGGCTCCACAGAATAAGAGGTAATTCTTTTTTTATGTGCTGTAGTAACAAGGATGTTTAAATGTCATCTTTATTTTGACAGTATTTCAGAGGAGGGCATTAATGCCACATTCGATCTAAATAGGTTTTTATAATACCAATACCCTGTTCACTTTTCTCGATGGACAAAAGGCTCCAAAATGGTAAAAAGGAAAAAAAAAGAAAAAAAATTAGTGCAACCACGAACCTCACGGAAAAAAATCAAGTTCTGACAGAAAACTACAGGATAGGGAACTTGACAAAACTGCATCAATGACACTAGTGATTTAAGCTTGATTTTACTTTATTTAACTCATGATTCTGACACTTTCCTTCTCAAAAAAAACAACTCCATCCTTGACTCATAATCTCAAAATCTATGTGGTTTTCTTACTTTTTGAAATGTCAGATCTGACCTAAGATGTGATGAATAGTCCAGCGTTTACACAGTTCAGTAGATGAATTTAGACAAATGCTATGCGCAGAGAGACAGTGCCTTTACCAAAAAGAAGAAAAGAGAAAATGAAGCAATGCCCCTGCTTATCTTGTGCCAGTAAAGAGAGCGTCAATTAGCACAGCCGTTTAGAAAGCACAATGGTGAAACCCAGTCAGAGCTGGAAGATTTTCACTGGAAATAATTCCTAGAAAAATAATGTGAGTAGAATGCCCATTGTGATGTTAGCCAGAATGGGGAATGGGGTGGGGGTGGGGGTTACACGTGTGAGAAAATGAAGATGTTATTGCCATTGTCCGTTGCCGTGTTGACTAAAACAGGAGAAGGTTTGCGAGACAAAACCTGGGGGGAAAAACCCTCCATGTCCAACACTGGAGATATAATGTAGTAAAACATAGGGTCTGTGAGGGAGGAGGGTATAGCTCAGCGGTAGAGTGCATGCTTAGCACGCACAAGGTCCTGGGTTCAATCCCCAGTACATCTATAAAGTAAATAAACAACCTAATTATTTGCCCCAAAAAAGTTAAAAATTTTTTAAAAGTTAAAATAACTTTTTTAAAAACCCATAATGTCCATGTGATTAAAAATACAGCCATTATAAACAATGATTATGAAATCTGTGTGAAAACCTAGAAAAATACTTTGAAGGAATTATTGCAGAATACAAAACAGTATTGTCTTGTCCATGCGGCTGAAGCTAAAACAATATGCCTCAGAGTGGGTAGTTTTATCAACAGAAATTTATTTCTCACAGTTCTGAAGTCTGGAAAGCCCAAGATCCAGGCACCAGCATGGCTGTGTTCTGGTGAGGGCCCTCTTTTTCATTCATAGGTGCCACCTTCTCACTGTATCCCCACATGGTGGAAGGGCTTAGGGACCTCTCTGGAGCCTCTTTTATCAGGTCATTCATGAGGGTTCCACCCTGATGGCTTAAGCACCTCTTAAAATCCCACCTCCTAATGTGCTCACATCAGGCATTAGGATTTCAACATATGAATTTGGTGAGGACACAGACATTCAGACCACTGCAAGTATGGATATTTCAAGTACAGTAATTTGAAAAGATGCCAGTGCCCTGCTTAAAAGCCTTCACTGGCTCCCTACTGACATCAAGTTTTAGCACAGTGTCCTTAAAATGGCCATTAGGTGCTACTTTGTCCAGTCTCTACCTGCACTACCAACTTTAACTCACCTCACTCCCTAACTGTCCCCTGGCTCTGACTATTTAGAGACCTTAGAAATTGCCCAAACATGTCATCCTTCAGCAATCAGCTGAGGCATCACTTCTTCAAGAGGTCATCCACAGCCTTCCTTATAAGACTCCCTTTCTCAGCATTTTCACACTGCACTGAAATTGCCTGTGTACTTGTCAGTTGCCCCAAGAAGACTGACTTCTGAACTGAGATCTCATCCACTTTACTTACGGCTGTGTCCTCACATAGTGCCTAGCATATGGAGGGGTTCAGCATATGTGCACTGGATGAATGGACAAATAAAAGAATAATCAATGAGTGAGTCACTGAAAACATCAATCAATCTATAGCATTGCTACTGGCTTCCCTGATCTCTTATTTGAGTGAATAACAGAATACATGACCATTTGTATGTAATGCAGTGAACAGAGATAAGAAGAAAAGAGGAGGTGCAGCCATTATGGAAATCAGTATGGAGATTCCTTACAAAACCAAAAATAGACTCACTATATGATCCAGCAATCCCACTCCTGGGCATATATCTGGAGGGAACTCTAATTCAAAAAGATACACGCACCCCAATGTACATAGCAGCACTATATACAATAGCCAAGACATGGAAGCAACCCAAATGTCCATCAACAGATGACTGGATAAAGAAGCTGAGGTATATTTATACAATGGAATACCACTCAGCCATAAAAAAGAATAAAATAATGCCATTTGCAGTGATATGGATGGACCTGGAGATCGTCATTCTAAGTCAAGTAAGCCAGATAGAGAAAGAAAAATACCATATGATATCACTCATATGTGGAATCTTAAAAAATAAATTTAAAAGAAGACACTAATGAACTCATCCACAAAACAAAAATAGACTTACAGATATAATAAACAATCTTGTGGTTACCGGGGGAAAGGAGGTAGGAAGGGATAAATTTGGGAGTTTGAGATTTGCAAATGATAACCACTATATAAAAAAATAGATACAAAACAAATTTCTTCTTTATAGCACAGAGAACTACATTCAATATCTTGTAATAACCTTTAATGAAAAAGAATATGAAAACAAATATATGTATATATATGCATGACTGGGACATTATGATGTACACCAGAAATGGACACATTGTAACTGACTATACTTCAATTTAAAAAAAAAAAAGAAGAAAAGAAGAAGACAGACTAAGACATTGGGGTAATTGAGCCTCTCTTTTTCAAGATTATCATTAACACTGTAGGAGGTTTGGGGAGGTAACAGTTTTATTGAGATATAATTCACATATCATACAACTTACTAAAGTGTAAAAAACAATAGTTTTTAGTATATTCACAGAGTTATGAAAGCATCACCATAATCAATTTTAGAACATTTTCCTTACCACAGAAAGAGGCAAAAAATATTTTAACTGTCACTTCCCTCATCTATCTCCCCACGCTCCCCAGCCCTAGGCAACTGCTAATCTACTTTCTATTTCTATAGATCTGCCTATTCTGAACCTTTGACATAAATGAAATTATATAACATGCGACTTTTGTGTCTGTCTTCTTTCACTTCGTATAATGTTTTCAAGGTTCATCCATATTGTAGCATGAATTAGTACCTCATTCTTTTTTACCACTAAATAATGTTTCATTGTATGGATATACCATAATTTGTTCATCATTCATCAGTTGATAGACATCTGGGTTGTTTCCATCTTTTGGCTATTTTGAATAATGCTCTATGACATTTGTATACAAGTATTTAAGTAGACATAATATTTTTATTTCCCTTGAACATATACCTTGGAGTAAAATCACTGGGTCCTATGGTAACTCTATGTTTAACTTTTTTTAACTATGTTTAACTAATTCCAAGAGTGTTTTCCTTATTGGCTGTGCCATTTTACATTCCCACCAGCAGTGTATTAAAGTTCTGATTTCTCCATATCCCTGCCCACCCTTATTATTTTCTGGGCTTTTTGATTATAGCCATCCTAGTGGGTATGAAATGGCATTGTAGTTTTGATTTGTGTTTCTTGGATAATTAATGACGTTGAGCATCTTTTTAGTGTTTATTGGCCATTTCATACTGTTACAAAATACTTTTTTCAATTTAGGAAAAATGTTTAGAATGAGAAAGAAAAAGTTTCATTCTAATAAAGATGGAGTACACAGGAGATTTCCCTAAACCTGTGGTAATAACCACTGAAAGAGAAAAGCAGGAAAAAGATTCCTTAATGACTCACAAGAGAAAAAGAGATCACAAGACTGCCTTGGGGGAGTAAGTGAGGACTTCAGTGCCAGAGTCTGACAGCAAGGCTGCAATCCTGAATCTGGGCAAGTTACTCAGCCTTCCTGAGCCCTGGTTTCCACATCTATAAAATAGAATATTAGTAATATATAGAGTTGGTATAATAATAAAATGTGCATAGACCCTAGCATACAGAAAGCACTCAGTAAATCCTTGGTGTAGGAAATGAGGTCAATTGAACTTTTTTTTAACTCTTAAGATTTCTAAAAGTCTTTATTATGCAAATATGCATTAAGACTCTTCGAGAAGAAAGAATTTTGTTTCCCAAATGTAGTCAGCCGTGGAACCCTTTTTTTTTTTCATAGATCATGTGGCAGGGCAAGTGGTCCAGGAACTCACTTGGGAAATGCTAACCCACCTTCTCTCACTTTTACACACCGGGAACCTGAGGCCCTCGAAGGAAGTGGCCCAGGACATTTGGTTACTCAATCACAAATCCAAATGGGGATGCCAAGTCCCCCACACCCCCATTCTTTAGTGAGACCCTTTCCATAAACCCATCACCTTGAGAGTGAGGAAGGAAGGAGAAGTCCTACGTCTGCCCACCCCACACTCTGCCCACTTAGCCCATCAAGCTCAGGCCCGTCGTTACACAGGCTGGAGCAAGAGTACAACGGAGATGCACGTATCACATGTCTAAGTACGTAACAGGCGTGAGTCAAGCTAACAGACTGCAGAAGAAACTACGTTCTATCCTCCTGCCTTGGCAAACAGACATTCATAATGACCTGGAGGGCCAAGTTCAAATTTCAAACCCCTAGAGTGCTTCAGTGAACACACACATGAGGAGAAGGGAGCCCTAGCCCAAGACCATACCCCAACTCTTTCAACCCTTGGCTCTGTCCCACACTGGGGGAGCCTTGTTCACACATACACAGACCCCTCTAATCATATGTCCAAGCTGCACCCACAGCCCCCTGTCCACAGCTGCCTCCTGATGCCCCTCAGAACTTGGGGTGTGTGCCAACAGCATGGCGGGCTATCAGGAAGCTGGATCCAGAGAAGAAGCCTGGGTGTGGAAGTGGGTTCAGGACTGTTTGGGCAGGAAAGTGGGGTTCTGGTGCTTGAAGTATGGAGGAACATGGGCTCAGAGTGGACATAGGTCCTCAGCCCTGCAGAACCCTTGCCTGGATGGACACATGCAGAGGGAGGAGGTCCCTACCTCAAAAGGTGGAGCCGAGCCTGCTCACTCTGTCCCTCTGAATGTCACCAGGACTGTTTCACATAAGGTGCCTGAAAAGCAACCCCTGAGAACAGAAGCATGCATCTCCCCTCCCTGAACCTCGGGCTTTTTAACTACAACAGACCTCCAGCCCCACCAGGGACGGCTATCCCAGAGCACTGCTACCACCTGGAAGATTCCACATGGCTCACTGAGGCATCAGGAAGGGTCCGGCAAGGTGACCTGGGGCGCTTTTGTCAGCCTCCCCGCCACGCATTTGGTAAATCGAAGATGATGAGTAAAAACTGGAAGGGGACTCAAGGCTCACATTATCTCTGGATGGTTTGCTCCACGTAAATAATAAGAACTTTATGGTAGCAAGCAGATTGTACATTATCATCAGCATGATTTCGGCCTGCTTTATGGCTCCTCAGCTGGTTGGAAACATATTTTTAGTTCTAATATTAAAACCTGTCAGAATTTGTTTTGCGAAAGCTAACGGAACGGTACAGGTCAGATCAATTATTATGAAAAATTCAATTAAGAAAGTGCCATATGCGGTGCTAGAAAAAAGACGGCGAGGCACATATGGCTGGAAAGAAATGACGGCACCGACACCACCCTGCCCTTCAGTCCTTGTCACTGTGGCCATATTGGCATGGGTCTCCCCCCTCCTCCATTCCAGCCTCCAGCTCCTCTCTGTCCCTCAAAACCTCTCGCTCTCCTCCCTCACCCCAACCCAGGGGACCTGGCAGCCAATTTAATTGTGTTTGTCTGCAGAGGACTTGGTGAACAGGGCTTTGAGCAGCCCAGAGCGCTGACATACTTAAACAGAAGACAAAGAAATGTTTAGACCATGAAATCCATGGGCCCAAGTTTAACTGGATACCCTGCCTCTGGCCTGTCTGAGGGGTCAGGGGTTGGAACACCAGCTCTGGGATCAAATGAGCTGGATTTAGGTCTCTCCTCTACTACTCACCCTTCTTGTGACACTGGGGAATCAACTTAATCCCTCTAAGCCTCAGTCCTCTTATCTAAAAATGGGGACAATGACACCAGCTCCCTCCTGGATCTGTCGCGCAAACTCAGTGAGATAACGCACGTCAAAGTGCTTAGCATGGTGCCTGGCGAACAACGTAAGCTCAGTCCGTATCAGTGATTATCTTTATCTTCTCTGTCATTGACAGGCAACAGGTGTGATGGCAGAGTTTACCGTCTAAGTCAGGAAATCTGGACCTGCCGTGAGCTCTAAGACTTCGGGTTAGTCGGTTCACCTGTCTGGACCTCCATTTCCTCATCAACAAATTGGCAGTAACTGTACCCATGTGGCAGAGTTGATTCAGGCTTCAGTGACACACCGCGTAGGGAAAGCGCTTGTGAGCTCTTCCATGATATGCAAGTGTAATTAATGTAATCATCTCCAAGCTAGCCCCGAGCCCCTGGAAACGCTGGGCAGAGGATACTGACATGAGTTTGTTCAGAATGTGGTCTGTCCGGGCAGTTGAGTGATACCTAAGAGCAACCTAAGAGTCTAACGATGCAAAGCAAACATGAGGGGCAGAGATGCAGAAGGCAGAACCCAAAAGGGCCCGAGATATACAGCAGAGTCAGATTCACAGTCATTGCCTGACTTGTTGTACTTCATAGCTTAGCATCTTTCCAATAGGTTAGGTATTTTTTTAAAGCCCCCAAACTGATATGCAATAATATGGCTTCCTTTCAGACCTAAAGTCTAATGATAGTTTTGTCCCTTGAAACCATAACCCAAGAGATAAACCAGTGTGGGGCTGCTGAGACGCACCACAGGGGCAGCCGTCCTTGGGCTGGCCCGACCTCACCTCGGAGTTCTGCTGATTGAGCCAGTGATCTGTCCACTTGGCTCAGATCGTGGAATTTTTCCACCTTCTGGTCCACAGCTCTTGGCTAAGACAGATGCTCTCCGCAGGCCCTTCCAGCCTGGTCATCCTCCAAGGCAGAGCGAACTGATTATTCACACACAACTCCTCGTTCTCAGACTCTGAGGCCTGGGCTGTGTTATGCACTTTTCTCCTGAATCTCGCCCTTGATGAAAGCCTGGGGGATGTACAACACAGGGAAGTGGAAAGGGGGAAGGAGTTTTGAAGAAACTGAAAGGAAGGAGGAGGAAGCAGACATTGTCGCCTGACCCTGCGGTGCTTCTTCAGGTGAGGGAAGAGGAAGGGTGGCGTCGAGGTTGCACCAGAGCGGCTCTGAGGAGGAAGCAGTTTGGGGAAGCGACCGCTTGCAAAGCTCAGGGGAGCTGCCTGGAGCTCCTGGAGGAGGTGGCCTCCGTCTGCCGTGGGAGACTCAGTGCCAGCTGGCCACGGGGACAGCAGGGTCCTGCTCCTTTGGTGGCATGAAGGGGCTGTAGGCAGTGACACCCGGAGATGGAGACAAGGCACAGCCTGGGTGGGGCTGGGAGCCCCAGCCTCGTCAGCTCGCTCTGGTCTCTACCTCGGTTTCCTCTTAGCTGTGGCTAAAGCAACAAAACCACGATTAAAACAAAAAAGCCCTCACATGTGTAATTTCACATTTGTATTCAGTGTGGGGAGGGAGGGTGGGGGGTGCTATATAGCTTAGCAAGCACATCCCTCCTTCTGCCTGCACTGCTGTCTCCCCAGGGCTTCAGTCCTGTCCACCTGCCAGCTGGTTCCTTCCTCTCTCTTTTCTGCCCTCTGTCCTCTTGCTGCTCTCTCTGCTGTCCTATTTCAAACCACTTCCCTGGAAATCTCTCCTCTCTGCTCCCCTCCGTACCCTCCTCCCTCTGCTCCCCTTCCTGACTCAGTTCCCTGCATCCTCTCTCCTATTCTCTCTTTTTTGGGGAGGGGTTGGGGACATGGTTAGGTTCATTTATTTCTTTATTTTTTTAATGGAGATGCTGGGGATTGAACCAGGACCTCATGTATGCTAAGCATGTACTCTACCACTGAGCTATACCCTCCCTCCCAGTCTCTCTTTCCTGTCCCCAGCCTGTCTCTTCAAAACACCCTGATGAGGACTCTCTGACTTCTCTGTCACTGGATTCCTAGGACTTTAAATATCACGTATAATCTTATTTGTAGCTATCAAAAGGGCTTGATACTGGTGGGAAAAGAATAAGAGAGGGGACATGGTGGTTCAAGGCTAAGTAAGGAAAAAAAGGGTCATGATAAAAACAATTTTATTGTACATTTTCTAAGAATAAAGATTATGTCTCAGATTTCTTCGTAGCCTCCAGAGAGCCTAGCATTGTGCCTAACACACAAAAAATACTAAGTAAGTATTTGTTGAAGTCAGGGAAAGAACTGAATGAATGAATACTAAAACAAAACTGTGGTTTTATTTTCTTTGAGCACACACGGCCACAGTGTAAACTGAACAGACATTCCCATCTTTAGAGAATCTTGGAAACCCTCTAGTGAACATACACGTTCAGTAATAATTAGCATAAGCGTTAGTAATATGTAAATGATGCTGCTAAGCTTTGCCCTCTTCCATGGGCTAACATTTCCCTTGTTTACATTACTAATTTTCTTGGTAAACCCTCTTCTATAAATACAGATAGAATCCCAATCCACAAGTTCCATACCCAAAGCCGCTGCCTCTGCACCTGTCCTGTCCCATGGTGACATCCGATTACTTTCCCATCCCCTCTGCACCCACCTAACTCATCCTCTCAACAAATATTTTGTTTCATACCTTTTTTGTTCTAATCTTCATGCTGCGTGCTTTACCCGTACCATCTCGGTGAATCCATACCATGCTCTGAAGAAGGTACTGCTATGTCTCCACTTTTCAGATGAGGAAACTGAGGCTAATGTTGCTCAAGTGGGTTCCCACCCCTAAGGGGGTTGCCAGGACAAGAGACCTGCAGGTTTCCCACCAGGAGGGGGCCTGGCAAGCTGTCCCAGCTTGCTTGAGAGTAGGGAGTTTCCCAGGACATGGGACTGTCAGTGCTAAAATGGGCAAGTCCCGACCCTAGGCGTGGTCTCAAGGTTACACAGCTGGTAAACACTGGAGTGGGACTCAAAGCCACCCCTTGCCTTTAAGGACACTAAAGGTCCACTTTTACCTAGGCTGCTTCGCCCAGCCAACCTCTAATCGTACATTTCTGGTTGCTCCTAAGACATCTCATAGCCACCTCACGCCCCAAATATCACCCCCCAAAAACCTCTCTTCCCCTAAAACCAGCTGTGCTGACTCCAACTCCACTGAATTTACCTAAAAGCATCTTAAGAGTCACTCCCAAATCCTGGGGAGCAGGGCTTCACGATGGCAGAGTAGAAGGATGTGGAGCTCACCTTCTCCCACAGATACATCAAAAGTGTATCTACATGTGGAGCAATTCTCACAGGATACCAAATCTCCCAAATCCTTCCCTCCCTTGCTGCTTCCTTTACCATCTGGGTCAAGTCTTCAGCCCCTGAATTCCTGGAACCAAAAGGTTTCTCTGTCTCCAAGTGTCCACCTTGCACACCACCCTGAGATGCATTCACTAGAATGCAGACCTGAAAGAGAATTGATGGTACAACCTTGCATTTGGAGTGTTAAAAAGCTAAGGCAGAGCCCAGCTGGGCACCACATCTTCCTAACCTGAGGCCAGCATGCTTTCCAAAGCACCAAGCCTTGCCTTTTGTGTGGTTCCCCTGGGCCTTAGGGCAAGTCCAAACTCCTCATCTGGAGACATTCCAGCCCTCTCATCCTCCCTGCAAGTGTGTCCGTACCCTCTCTGCTCGGCTAGGTTGCTGTGGTCCTTGCAGACCTCCAGTCCCTTCTAGATCCATCACTTCCATATCCATTCCCCTGCTCCTGTCCGCCCTGCCCTCACTCCATCACTGGGAAGATCTTAGCTGAGCTCCTGCCGTGGGCAAAGCCTCACACCAGGGAACACACCCAGGAGAAGACACAACCCCAAAACAGGTTGCTTTCCCTCTCACTCAAGTTCCAGCTCCTCACGATCCCTCCTTCTGACCCCTTTTTCCTCATCATTTTCCAGAACATATATTGTCTGTACCATGACTTTTGGCATTCAAGCCTTTCAATTTCATTTTCTGTCTGCTCCACATAGCTGGCTCTTGATTTCTTGTCTGGTCTTGGGTGTAGGAGTATTGAAAAACCTTTCTTCCTGTTCCCCACGACACATCTGGCTCTGTGCTGGGCATATACCTGAGAATGACTTGTTGAGTTGAATTCAGTTGCTCACAAGAGATTCTCTGCCACAGACAATCCTATGCAGCAGTTTATTTTTTCTCTGATTCCAGTTTACACAGCCATCATTCTGTCAAAGAAGACCTCGACTGGATCCTCTGCACTGCGGTCCAGGAGGAAAAGAGCTGACATCCAACTGACCCACTAACATTTCTTTATTTACCACTGGGGAGAAACCTACCTCCCTTTCACGCTCTTCCTCCTCCCCTAGACGTCTCAAAGAACCTAGTCACCAACTTCTGAATCCTCCCTGTCACCTTCCACCCCCTCAGCAAATGCACATACCACCTCAAATGCTGCACCACAACTTAGACTTTTCAAGTTCAAGAGCTCAGACGAACTAGCACTTGACTCATTTCTCCTTGATTCAAAGAGCCGTGGGTTCTCTAGAGCAGCCCTGACACCCCTCGCGTGGGCAGGTTCCCAACCAGGGCAGTCCAAGGGGATTCCTACTTCCCTAACCAAACTGAACAGAGAGCCATCAATTACGCGAAATTGATGTGTGACCCTGAGCAAGTAAGTCCCTTCACTGCTCTGGGTTCCGAGTCCTGCAGCTGCAAAATAAGAGGCTGCTTCTTGTGGTTACCAGTGGTGGGGGAGGCAATATAGGGATGGGGGAGTGGGAGGTTCAAACTACTGGGTGTAAGACAGGCTACAAGGATGTACTGTACACACGGGGACAGTATTTTGTAATAACTTTAAATGGAGTGTAACCTTTACAAATTGTATTAAAAAAAAAGAAGTCGTATGCTTCACAAAACAAAACAAAATTCCCGACAGGTTCCCCAAGGACCCCGAGCCTGAACGATCTCTGTCTGATTTCCTTCTCCCCCGGGGCTCGCTCCCCAGCATGACCTACTCAGAAGATAACTCCAGCTCCCAGAAATCCTCTGCCCCCGACTCAGCTTTTCCATTGCCAGCGTAAGAGGTGGAAAGATGCCTTCTTCTGATTACGTTTCAGGCTGAGGAAACCTCATGAAAACTGCTGGTTCACCCAAGATGGAAAGACAGCTTCCCCGTAGAAGGGCACACAAGTCTCAGGGCTCTCTGCTGCCCTTTGGAGATAAAACTGCTCCAAAGTCTTTGGCAGTTTGATTTCAGCAGCTCGGACAGACCCTCCAGCCTCTGACCGTCTCAGAGTAGGGCAGTAAGGAGATGATGAGGGGCCTCTGCAAAGGCAACGCCAGCTTTGGTATTCTGTGGATTTCTCCTTTAGATGACACACTGGGATGCCACACAGATCCCATCAGCTTTTCTTTGGAGAAGTCACTTGCAAAGAAGAAGAAAATGCTGTTTAAACACTGCCTTCTAAGGAGCGTGGCTCTTAATAAACAGGAAACCTTTTGTATCCAAGGAGTACCTTGATAGGCAAATTGGGCACAGAGAACAGTGTGGAAAGAGGGGATAGGGCAGAGTTGAATTGCTCTGCATAACAAATAGGAAGAACTGGGGGCATATTATCTTGAAGGGTATTTGCTAGTTTCTGTAGTGAAAGAGCTGCATTTAATACCAGAGGAGACTCCTCATTATCTCAGCTTCCCAAGCTGATCATCAGAGGATCTGGTTTCAAAAAAAAAAGTCTCTTATGACTTCCAGTTGTAAGATAAATAAGTACTAGGGATGTAATGTACAACATGATAAATATAATTAACACTGCTGTTTGGTATACATGAAAGTTGTTAAGAAAATAAGTCCTAAGAATTCTCATCACAAGGAAAAAATTATTTTTTTCTGTTTCTTAAATTTCGTATCTATATGAGACAACAGAGGTTCCCTAAACTTGTGACAATCATTTCATGATGGAAGTCAAATCACTATGTTGTACACCTTACACTTGCACAGTGCTGCACTTCAATTATATCTCAATAAAACTAGAAGAAAGAAAAAACTAATAAAATGAAAAAAGAATTGGAATTTGTGAGGCCAACCCAGAAAGGAGGGGATGAGAAAAAGAGAAGGGTCAGCAGAATAGGTAAGCCTGGGTCCCTCTGTGGGCAGAGTGGCCAGTAAAAAATCTCAAGGTGTCCAAAACTTGGATGTCTATTTCCAATATGTAGTTGTGTCCTGTTGCAATAAAAGCCCCTCCATCTTCCTCTCAAATCTGCTGTAAATTCTCTACAAAATTCCACGTGTGAGTGGGATTTTTTTTATATATCTGTTTGTTTGTGCTGGTAGAACTCAGGGATGAGGCTCAGTTTCACGTATGAGTCAAACGTGGAACAGAATAACAGAAAGAGCAGAGCCAACAAAAAAGCAGCAGGAGTTAGAAGCCAGGGGTGAGCATAAGAAAATAACCACCAAAGAACTCGGAGACATTATCAGACGGTGCATTGGATTGACAATTCAAGCTCCTCTTTTCTAGGTACTGATAAGGAAGAATCCATGCACATGTGTGGGGGGTGGGGTACATATGCACGAGTGCCCAAGACTGGAAACAAATGAGGAAAAGACTGAGAGGGAACATCGGACCAAGTCTAGGCTCAGACACACGGGAAGCCCGGCTAACGATGACCTGGTGCCCCTGGAATCTGAGGGCTCTTCCCTGCAGAAGCGGAGCAGGTAGAGTCTTGGCGGCTGGCCGGGAGATGAAAAGTCATTCTCGGGAGAGGAGGCAGCTGCTGGCTGGAGGCGGTGTGGATGTGCTGGCCAAGTGCTGTCTACGGTGAGGGAAACTGACCAGGAGAGTTTGATCAGATGAGGTATGAATTTCTCTTGATGGTTCGATGCTTTTACATTGAATATTTGGAAATGTCTAAAAACCATGGCACCTCAAGATGGAAGACAGCTTTCCCTTATAAATACTGCCCCTGTTAAAGCTATTAAAGAGTATGTGAATACGTTAGGAAAAACTGAACCAAGAGAGGGAAAGAGCAAGGTTGGATGATGAGAAAGAACCAGATTCCTGGCACCCAAAATATATCTCATAGAAAAATGGAAATAGACCCTTCAATAGATGGTTATCTGGAAAGAAACAGAGAATGAGAAGAGTCCAACATAACCTCAGACAGACCCCTCTGGGGTTTCTACCTTCTGCCTTTCCACCCAAGTTTCGTGACTTGACTTCAGTTTCCTTCATTTTCCCACATATATTTACTGTACACCAAATATAAGTTAGACCCGTTACTCGACTCTAGGGATACAGAAATGAAACCAGCAGACAAGGCCCTGTTGGTATAGACTTAACTCTGACAAAAAACAAGGGGAAAGTACATGAATAAGTGAGCTCATTTAGATACTGTTAAACAGCCTATGAGTAAAATGAAACAAAGAACCATGATGGAGAATGACCTGGTGTAGGGGCTGCTTTAGAGAGAGCACTCAAGCTAGGCCTTTCTGAGGAAGGCTCATTTAAGCTCAAACGTGGGCAATGAGAAGGAGCCGGCCCCGAGAAGATGCTGGAGAAAGGCATCCTGAGAAGAGGGACGGACATGCAAAGGGCCTGGGGAGAGCAGCAGGGCCGGTGGGACTGGAGCTGGAGATGGGGGCCGAGGGGCGGACAGGAAGCCCAGGACCAGGTCGTGCAGACCCTGGAAAGCCACAGTGAGGAAAATCACAATGTTCAGCCATCTGGTCCGCTGCCGTGGAGAGAGGGGAGTCCATTTCTCCAAGGAGGGAAACGTGGAGTGAGTGAGATCAGCCCACAGGGAGCAGTTTCGGGAGCGGTGCTTACAGCGAAGAGCCACCAGATGGCTCCGTGAGAAGACTGCCCAGCACCCCTCCTGCCATTGCTGCCGCCTTTCCTGTCTAAGGTAGAAGCACTTTTTTCCCACCGAACAAAAGCTTCTTTAGCAAACAGCCACTTTACTTTTTTTTTTTCCTCTCTTTTTAGCAAAAGGAACCAATAGCAACCAGTACAATAGGGTGGCTCAGGTGACTTCGCATCTTTGCGTCCTAATGGCTGAAAGAGGCTACTCTTACTGGCCTGGGGGCTCCTCCATGCTCCATTCCCAAGCTCCCACTTTTTCAAAGCCCTGTGCTCACCCCAATCGCCCTCCTTTCCTGATAGACAATCCTAGAAGAAAAGGAATGCCAGCAGCCCAGGCCACTGGCCAAACTCCAGCTCTCCAAAGAGCAGGCCTGCCCAGGAAGTAATGCTTCTAGGATTTAGGAACCTCGGGTGATGGTGTGTATGTGAGCACGGGGCTGGAGGAGCCAGGGGTACTAGCCATGGAAGTAGACCCTTTGGATGTTTGCTGCTTTCACCAAGATTTTCTTGCAACAGAATGTTTTTTAAAATAAAGGCAAGAATTGCTCCAGACCTCCTAACAAGCCCCGGCCCTAGAAACAGAGTTGCTTGGTGTAAATGAAGGGGTTTCAGTGGCCAGCATGTAGGTGGCACCGGAAAGCAAAGGTCTGCAGGACTTAGTAAGTCAGCTGCATCCAACAAGGAGCCACAGGGCCCCGAGGACTCTCAGGAGCTCTGAGGACTTTTCAAGGGAAAAACAGTCGGCCCCTGGCTCTAAGGGGCGTGCCATCTAAGCTGGGCATGGGAAGTCTGGCCCAATGGAATTCGTTTCTTTTTTTTCCCCATCTGTTGGTACTAGCCGCTTTGTCCCTCAAGCTCCCGGAGTCCTCAGTAGCTATTACAGTTTTGTTTGGCCTGTGTCCCTCACTGGATGGGGAGCTCCCCGAGTCCAGGCCCATGTGTCATCCACATGTGTGTCCCCCAACACCTCCCACAGAGACTGGGAGATACATAGATATAAATACAGATACTGATACTGATACAGATAGAAAGAGGGAGAGAAAGTTCGTTTAACAATATTGTTCTCAGCTCTGCTCTCCACCTCTCCCTGACCCACGGGGACACACACACACACACACACTGAGAGGCTGTCTCGTGACCTAGCAGCTCATCTGCACCACTCCCACTGGGGCAAATTCAAGGTAAAGAAGTGGCCCTGGAACATGAAGCTGAAGCTGTGTGATGAATTTTCTATCTGTTTGATAAAAAAAAAAAAAAGGAGGAGAAGGAGGAGGAAGAAGAGGAGGAAGAGGAAGAGGAAGCAGCAGCAGCAGCAGCAGCCAGGAGGGCCCTTGATTCATTGCTTTCAGCCATGGGAGAGAAGAGCGGCCTGCTGTGCCTGGTCATCATGTTTTCACGAACGGTCACGAATGCCTCTTCTTCAGCAGCATCTGGAAGATTGCTCCTCTCGGTACAGCTCACAGACTGTCACTGTGGAAATGTTCTTCCCGCCCTTGCTCTGCTGGCAGTACAGGGTGTTTGGGGAAGACCGGCACCCCAAAGAGCTTTGCATGCTGGGTTTAGGAACCATCACTGGCTACATCCTCCTGAGACGTTGCTCCAATCACATGTCTCCTCTAAGTGGGAGACACAGCCACTGACAGTGGCTCCCAGCTGCCTACGCGTTCAGTCAAAATTCACTGACTTGGAAGTCAGACCCTTCCCAACTTAAATGTCCTCTTCCTCAGGGAAAACTTTCCTGGATTCCTTCACACCCAACAGCATCCACCATCACGTTCCCACAGCACTCTGAACTTCCAGCCCTTCACGCCCTGATAATCACTTCATTGAATTTGAATTAAATATTTGTTTAACGTCACTAGAGCAAGACTGCTGAGACCCGTGTGTATAGGGATCAGGTCTCTTCATTCAAGCACTCAAAGTAGGGGCTGGCACTGAGGAAGTCCTCCTAAATATTTACAACCCATTAAACAACAAACCGACTTGATAGTCTGGTTCCAACTTCGACCTATTCGGCTTCATCTCTTTATGCCTCTATCCCCACACCTTTGTCCTTCTCAATCCACTATTCCCTGACATCTGTCTTTACTCTCTTGACTCTGTGACTTTATTCATGCAATTCCTTCTTCTTGGCTAATGGATATATTTTCTATCCCATTTAAAAACAGTCAGAATCAGAGAAGACAGAAGGATATTTTTTCACCAAGATACAATTTCACATACCATAATGTTCACCAGTGATTTTGAGTATATTCATAAGGTGTGCAACTATCACCTCTAACTCCAGGACACTGCCATCACCCCAGAAAGAAACCTCGTACCCCTTAGTCATCACTCCCCATTCCCCTCCTCCCCCAGCTCCTGTCAATCACTAATCCATTTTTTTTGTCTCAGTGGATTTGCCTATCCTAGAGATTTCATTTAAGTGAAATCATGTAATAGGTAATATCCTAGAGATTTCATTTAAGTGAAATCATGTTTTGTGCCTGGTGTCTTTCACTTAGCATATATTCCAGGTTTATGCATATTGTAGGAATGTTTCAGTACTTCATCACTCTTAATGGCTGAACAGTACACATTCCATTGTACAACTGTACCACATTTTATTTATTCATTCATCAGTTGATGAACATTTGGGTTGTTTACACTTTTTGGCTACTATGAATAATGCTGCTAGGAATATTTGTGTACACACTTGTGAACATATGTTTTCAATTTTCTTGAGTTTATACCTAGGAGTGGAATTGTTGAGTCACATGGTAACTCGATGTTTAACTTTGTAAGGAACTGCCAAACTGTTTTACCTAAGTGGCTGTACCATTTCATATACCCACCTGCAACGTATGAAGATTCCAATTTCTTTAATCCTTGCCAACACATTGTTATCTGTTGTTGTTGACTATTATTATTATTCTTTATTATTATTATTATTGCTCAAACCAGGGCATATGAAGTAGTATCTCCCTGCTTTTGATTTGCATTTCCCAGATGACTAATGCTGTTGAGCATTTTTTTATGTGCTTATTGGCTATTTGTTTCTTTTATTTGGAGAAATGTTTACTCAAGTCCTTTGCCATTTCTAATTGGGTTATTTGTCTTTTTATTGTTGAGCTGAAAGAGTTCTTTATATGTTCCGAATACAAGATCCTTATCAGACCTTTGGAACACAATTTGCAAATATTTTCTACCATTCTACGAGTTGTCTTTTCACTTTTTTGGCAGTGTCCTTGCAGCCCAAAAGTTGAAGTTTAACAAGGTCCAATTTATTCTTTGGTGTCTTGTGCTTTAAGAGTCCTGTCTAAGTTATCATTGCCTGATCCACGGTCACAAAGATTTACATCTTGGAAATTGTTTTCTTTTAAGAGTTTTATGCTTTTAGCTCTTGCATTTAGGTCTTTGGTCGATTTTGAGTTAACTTTTGTATATGGTGTGAGGTAGAAGGTCTACATTATTCTTTTACATGCAGATATCCAGTTATCTCAGGACCATCCTTTTAAAAGATCACTCTCTCCCCACTGAAATGTCTTGGCAAGAAGAAACATTTTTAAGATAGTCCTGATCTAAAAGTCTGCTGCGGTAAAGACAACTACCACCGCAGTCTGGGCTATGGTGGTCAGGAACGCAGAGGTTGCCTGGGTTATTTATGCAGTAAAAGTTATGCAAAAATCCCATAAGCATCATCTCAGTCCACCTCTTTCTATAGATTCCAATGCTTCTTGACCTTGTTTAGGGTAAATAATCCAAAGAAACTGTGGCCTGTTTTATTCACATACTATTCTGCTTAAAATGTTAAGGAGTTCACAGCCCACAAAGCCCAACCACAGGCCCTAAGCAAAGAATCCCTGCCCTTCTCTGCTTCCCACAAAATCTGTCTACCGCTGAGGCTCCAGCCAACACCCCGCAGTGCAGCTGACTCACTATGTTTTGTTCATTTGTCTGTGTGTATCCCTACCCTCTCCTGCCGACTACACATTTCCACCTAGCTGTGTGCACCACATCCCTGGCCATCTCAAATTCATTAATCCGTCATCTTCCCTCCCCCAGACCAGCTCATACCCCAGCTTCCCCTTTTCTGGTCATGGTACCATTCTTCCCATCACCCAGGCTCAAATCTCAAAGTCATCTTCACTTTTTCTTCCTCTCACCACCTCTCCCTCCACCATCCAGTTTCCAGGTTTGTATGATTGTTCCTTCACCCTGACCACTTATCAGTACCCCGTCCTGTCCAATGGCGCTTATGGAACTTTTACAGAGTATTTACTGCATAAAATAGCCCAGGCAATCTCTGCATTCCTGAGCACCATACCTCAGACTGTGGTGGTAGCTGTCTTTACCATGGCAGACTCTTAGATGAGGACTATCTTAAAAATGTTTCTTCTTGCCAAGACAATACCTCTTATTCTGAGACCCAGCTGATGCAATAGATGTCTCTGACCTTGCTTGTTTCTTTCTTTTCTTTTCCCCTTCCCGTTTGATTGAGATATAATTGACATACAGCACTGTGCTAAGTTCAAGGTATACAGCATAATGATTTGACTTACATACATCATGAAATGATTATCAGAGTAAAGTGAACATCCATCATCTCACATAGATAGAAAACTATAGAAATAAAAATTTTTTTCATGTGATGAGAACTCTTTAAATTTACTCTCTTAACAATTTTCATATGTAACATACAGCCGTGTTAATGATATTCATCATGCTGTACGTCATATCCCTAGTGCTTATTTATCTTATAAATGGAAGTTTGTACCTTTGGACCACCTTCATTCAGTTCCCCCTCCCCATCCTCCCCACCTCTGATAACCACAAACCCGATCTCTTTCTCTATGAGTTTGTTTGGTTTTGAAGTATAATTGATCTACAGCAATCTGTTAGTTTCTGTTACACAACATAGTGATTTGGTATTTCTATATATTTCAATATGATCACCACGATAAGTCTAGGTACTTCATCACCATATAAAGACACACTTCATTGACTGTATTCCCCACACTGTACATTCCATACTCATGATTTTCTCATTTCCTGCCTTCAGGTTCCTCACTTTCTAAAATATTGAAGGCACTAGATTCATCTGCTGAGAGAACATTTCTGAGCATTTCACTCTCTGGCTTGAAAAAACTCAGTGGCTTGTCATGACCCTCCAAATTTAGGACAAACCCAATTAATTGGTCAGGAATTCAAGATCCTCGCTTTTCTGACTCCAACCAACTGTCTGGTTTCATCTCCCAAAGCAGATGCTACGTTCCAGCCAAAACTGTCACTACTGACATCTCTTGCCTTGCCTTCACTCACTGCCTTGCCAACCATCCTCAGCAAACTAATCCTGTTGAGCCTTCAAAACCAGCTCAGTTTGTGACCACCTCCAAAAGGCCCTCCTGATTGCTTGTGCCGAAGGAGGAACCACCCCGATCTCTTGCCTCCTATAGTAATGTGCTTATTTTTACATGACACTCGCTATTATTATGCATCTTCCATCCCTCTTAGCATGTAACACAGCACCTTGACCAAAAGACTTCCTTGATGGATATTGGTCACATTCAGCAGTGATTCTCATAAGAGGATATGAATCAGAAACACTTGGGAAGCTTCTTCAAAATGCACCACTTGGAACCCAAACTTCTATGTTTCGAAAAAGAATCATCCACTGGTGATTCTGATGTACATCACAAATTAAGAACTGCTCATCAAATTAACAAAACTAGTAGTAATAACGATGCTTAGATATACTGGACATTTACTGTGTGCCAGGCACAGTGTATGCATTGTCTCATTTAATAGACCGTGGAGGTGGGAAAGGTATACATTTTGCCTTTCTCTGTTCTTCCTACTCTTTGCCTAGATTTCAGACGTTACAGCTATAATTCAAGCAACCATATTGTAACTTTGAACTTGGAAGCCATGCAGAAAGAATGTCAGAGCAGGAAAACAGAAGCAGCCTTGGCCACTGATGTCTCCTTGTAATACCAGACCAGCCCCAAACATTGACTTTTTTTTCCATTTAATGTGTTTAAGATACCATAGGTGGATCTCTGTATCTAACAGCTGTAAGAACCCTTAGGTGCTATACAGAATTATCTATAATTGCACAAAACTAGTAACAACCACCAGCAGGGACATGGTTTAGCAAATGATGTCACATCACTATAACTGTGCCTGGGAGCCACTGTCTCTTCATTCCTAAGAGGCACCTTTCCCACATAAGCCATTAAAATGACAATCATAAAGAACATAGATGCAAATTCCTAAGCCCATGATGTATCTAATGGCATATGCCCTATGACTGAAATCCAGCAATATCTGGAAAAGACTAAAAAATCTAATATACAAAGATAAAAACAGAAATTTAAGTTGGCAGAATCAGGGTTGATTTTTCATTCCCGTTTTCAAAATTGTCTTTAATATTGTTGCCTCAGCCTTTGAATTACAGCATTAAAGAATTTTTAAAGGTTTTTCTCCAAATCATCACCTTTGCTATTTAGTAACTACTAACTGTATTCATTTTTGACCAGAAGACATAAGAAAATAAAGGTATTAAGTATATGAGGCCTTCTCACCCTACGATGCTACATATTTTAGTAACAGGAAGAATTGTAATCCATAGTCACATTCTTAAAATAAAACTAGAGAAGCAAGGGCATCTCCTTGAATTTGGTAAATTCCTAAGATTATCTGAAGAGGGTCCTGGGGTGAGTGGGCAGATTCTTTGAGCCTGTGGTGGGATCACACCACAGGAATGGCCTCGCCAACCACAGGTCTCCTGTTTCTTCAATCAATAGCACGTGGGAAATGGGACTAGTTTTTGTGTTTTTTTTTAATTTTAGTGGAAAATATTTTCAATTCTTTCTGATCTTGATAGGAAAGGTTTTCTTTAAAAGGCCCAAAAGTTATTTATTATAAAATATTAATAAATTTGACTGTTAAAAGCAAGCATATCTCATCACTTAAAGTCATCCTAGAGAAAGTGAAAAAACAAGTTACAAACTAGGAAAGGATCTCTCCCACCTATAAAATATATCAAGAATATATTAAAAATTCCTATAATAATAAAAGCTCAACCAATCCAATTTTTAAAACTAGGCAAAAGACATGAACAGGCATTTTTCAAAAGAAGGAATACATATGGTAATAAATATACAAATAAATATTTAACCTTCATAGTGATCAGAGAAATGCTAATGAAGACCATTATAAGCCCAAGTGATGAGCAAAAATTTAAGTTTTTAATGTTCATCCTTGAATCTCAGCTTTTCCTTTTCCTTTAGTATAAACACTCCCTGGGGACCATTCAGGGTTCTATAAACCTGCTCTCTTGGTTGGGTGGTACTTCCGGTATTTCTGGTTTTCTAAGAAAACATTACACTTAACACTTGCTTCCTTTCTGAATTTTTTTTTAGTCAAAGAGTTTTTTAAATTAATTTATATTATTTTTAGATTTCTTTTGGGGGGCGGGGTAATTACTTTATTTATTTTTAATGGAGGTACTGGGGATTGAACCCAGGACCTCATGCATGCTAAGCACACACTCTACCTGAGCTATACCTTCCCCACTCCATCCATTCTGAACTGTTCGATGCCATGTAGCTTCTCATGGATTTACCCTTGCCCTGTTCCATTTGAAGCTGCAGGTGGAGTAGGGCAAATCCATTTCACTGGAGGACACCAAGCATACAGGAGCACTTGAGTAGGAGGAAGGGAGAGGTGGGAAGGGGAGAGGAGGAAAGAGGCACGCACTTTGTTGACCATAGCGAGTGTGCTACACACCAGCCTTGCCCTGAGCCTTTACTGACATTCTCAGGTTGACTCCTTCGCAGGACACATCATGGAATTATTAACTCTAATGTATAAATGAGAAAGTTAAGGCTTTTAAGTTAACCAACTAGTCAACGTCACACGGTTAGGAAATGGCTGCAAAAACACATAAGTTCAGCTATTTCACCCCAAAGTCAGTGGTCTTTCAGTCATGCTTGCAATGGACTCCTCAGCCAGCCAAGTGCGTGGGAAACTTTCAGTCTGTCTTCTGGTTTAGATTACTGACTTCATTTACGTAAGAAAACACACTGTATTTAGGTAAAAGGAAGAAAGCCGCTTAGCCGTAGGAGGCAGCACAAGACAGGAATTCACAGATTACCTCTTATGCCTAGTTATCAGGTTTGAATACAGATCCTGCCACTGTGTGACCTTAGGCAAATTTCTTAACCTCTCTGTGCCTTGGGCTCTTTGTTTGTAAAATGAGAATAAGAATATCACTACCTATAAAGCTGTTATGAGAATGTAGTTAGAACACACGTAAAACACTACCTTCTGCAGAAAACTAGCTCTGAGAGATACGGGGGTGGGGGTGGAGGCAGGCAGGAACAACAAGAGGAAAGAGGCAGGTTCAAGTCAAGAAGTCTGAGTGTTGCAGCTCTGCCACTGTTGGATATTTACAATGCTAGGTAATAAATTCAATCCAAAGCGTTACATTACAAAACTAGGATCTCCTTGGTGAAGTCTACTCTTTCTCCAAGTCTGTCTGAGTGCAGCGCCCCATCCCACCTGACCCTGGAGCAAGTCTTCACATTTTGGGGAAGGCTGCTTTGGGAGAGCTGATTTCTGGCACTCAGCCACCCCTCCCCTTCCACAAAGCCAGTAGAACAATCAAGGGGACTTGAGAATACTCGGATCCTGCTACACCTTTTTGCTCGATGTTTGAGAAAGTAGAGTGGATTTTTCCATTGGTAATTTTCAACTCGTTCCCACGATTATATTTTGAATTTGATGAGTAATATTTGGAAGTAAAGGCTTTTCACTTCTAAGTTCCTTTCATTGGTGTGTGATACGGGCAAGTTAACTAACCTGTCTGGGTTGAGTCTTGCTTTCTACCAGGTGGAGACTCATGCATCCAATGAATAATTGCTACATCTTTTCAAATACAGCCAATCATTTTTCGCCAGACATGTCTTGTCCAACCTCCTCTCCCTCCGCCACAAAAAAAAAATCACAAGAACAATTAACAAACTGAACAATAAAACGTATTTACTCACAATTAGAAAACAGAAGACTGAGTAAGTCTTTCTGCCTGGTGGGTATCCCACCCGTCTGTGAATCTGTGGTATACAGCAGCCAACGAGGGTTTAGCTGAAAACCGAGAGGCTGGGATACTCAAGCTGCACGTGACCTAGGCACACAGGAAAACTGGCCACGTCTGTAAAAGGATGTACTTTCTACTTTAGCTAGATGCTCAGGAGAAAATAACAAAGTGAGTCATTAGGAAAGGTTGGACCAGGCTGGATGATGCTGGGGCAGACTTCATGAAACAGTTAGGAAAAAAATCCATTTTTTTGACTTAAGGTTGCCAACATTTGGTTTTGCCAAATAAAAATTAAAATAAAGGACACAAATGAACTAATTTACAAAACAGAAACAGACTCACAGACAGAAAACAAACTTATGGTTATCAGGAGGGAAATGGGCAGGGGAGGGATAAATTAGGAGTTCGAGATTTGCCAGATACTGACTGCTACATATAAAATAAACAAGTTTATACTGTATGGCACATGGAACTATATTCAATATCTTATATTAACCTATAATGGAAAAGAATATGAAAAGGAATATATGTACGTATATATATGACAGACATTATACAAATACAGTTTCTGTATTTCAGAAACTGACACAATGTTGTAAGCTGACTATACTTTAATTTAAAAAATAATCAAAATAAAGAAATGTTACTATCTACCACCACCACATTTCAATAAAGCAGAGACATTTTACTAACATAAAAATAAGATGTACTTAATTTTAGAATAAAAGACAGTTCTTAAAGTTGAATAAAGTTAGTGATATGATACCCTCACTACCTTCTCCCACGTCCTCGTGCATCAGTGAACTCCATCCCATGCTGGAACCAGGCCAAGGGATAGTATTTGGGAATGACTGCTTTGGTGAGGAGAAGTCTTCCTCTGGCTCATTCGTGTGACCTGGGGCAAACCACTCTGCTCCCCTGAGGGTCAGCGATCATCCATGAAATGGAAATAACTCATGCTTGCCCTGCCTACCTCGCAGGACTATGATCAGAGAAGACGCAGTAACAGACACAAAATGGCCCTGGAAGAGGCGAAGAATTAGACAAATGTTCGGGACTGACTGTTACTCTTTCTCAACTTAAGGTATACATTTATTCCCAAACTCCTGGGATTAGATGATTTCACCATAAGATTGTTCATTTAAGAGACAGAGCAAATGCCAGATACTAACACATTTTCTCC
Source organism: Vicugna pacos (assembly GCF_048564905.1). Lineage (NCBI taxonomy): Eukaryota > Metazoa > Chordata > Mammalia > Artiodactyla > Camelidae > Vicugna > Vicugna pacos. Next base: position 67,286,353 of record NC_132997.1, on the reverse strand, counting down.
ATTAAGAAAATAAAACATGAATTGAGAGTTTACCACAGATACTAGGAAGCTGAATCCACAATTAAGGAACACCATCCAAAAACCATCCAGTAGTAAGGGTTGTTTGCTCTGGTCCATCCTTTGACTCTGGGTAGATTCCATCCAAAGTCAGTTACAAGGATGGGAATCTTTACCATTTTTAAAGATTTCAACAGAAGTTTCACGGACTCAAGAGTCAACACTTTGCAGACAACATATTTTATTCATCTCTGTATCCACAGAACTGGGAACAATGCCGGAACAGAATGGGGGCTCAGTGAATGCTGAATAAATGAGTAAACCCAGGATCTGGGCCCTGGGAAGGTATTTTTCAGTTTATTGCCCCAGTGTCCTCACCAATAAACTGGGAAGAAAACTACTAACCTAACTCCTGGGGTGGGTTCAAATATTTTCTGTTAAAAACCACTAAAAAAAAATTATATTGCCGCTGAAAATGTAAAATGGTACAACCACTTTGGAGAAACAGTTTGGCAGTTCCTTAAAAAGTTAAACAGTAGAATTACTATATAACCCAGTAGTTCCACTCTGAGATATAGACTCAAGAGAACTGAAAACATACAGTCACATGAGTTGTAAACAAATATTCATATGAGCATTATTCATAATAACCAAAAAGTGTAAATGTCCCAAATGTCCATCAGATGGTGGTGAGTGGATAAACCAAGTGTGGTATATCCACATAATAGAGTATCATTTGGCAATGAAAAGGAATGAAGTACTGTTACATGCTACAAGACGGATGAACCTTGAACACATTATGCTAAGTGAAAGGAGCCAGATGCAACAGACCACATATTGTATGATTTCATTATATGAAATGTCCAGAATAGGTAAACCCAGAGAGACGAAAAAAATCGATTAGTGACTGACAGGGGGTGAGGTGGTGGGGGTCAAAACTGCTAGTGGGTATGGGGTTTCTTGTCAGGGTAGTGGAAACGCTCTGGAATTAGATCATGGTGATAATTATACAACATAATGAATATACCAAAAAAACAAACCCCACTGAAGTGCACACTATAAAATAGTAGTGACTTTTATGTTATGAGAATTATACCTCAATGTGAAAAATATTTACACATCAAAGGCTGTAACAAACAGGAAAGTTAGGAGTGATGAGTAGAATTCTATTTTATTGAATCAGCCTTATAGAAATTAGTTCCCAATTATTCTTCCTCAGCTTTGAAAAGAGCCTTCATTGGCTAGAGCTATTTATTTAAATGTGTGTCACTAAATTTATTACTTTCACAGTACTTGGTAGATAATACGCACTCAACAAATAGTGGATGAATGAAATATGAGAACCCCGAATTGAATTTCCTAATAGACAAGATTTTTTAAAAAATACTTTAACTGTAGGACACAGCAGAAGAGCCCAGAAGACTTTGCTCCCCAAATCAGAAAGGATCCATACAGTGGCCCAGCTAAAATCTGAATAACCTTCAGCATCCTTGACAAGAGGGTTCTGGAGTCTGAAGCATACCAAGAGAGTGTTACTCAACAAATGATCTGAATCAGAAATTCCCAAACTTCGAGATGCCTTCGGTTATACCAAGTAAAATCTTTAAATCTAAAAGTTCTCAAAATAAAATTAACAGGACTTTCTTCCATGGTTAAAGTCGATCTACTCGCTATAGCACATTTAGGTAGAGAACAGAACACTACGGAGCCGACTAATTAAAGCCACGGGTAGAAACTCCAAAAAGATATGGCATAACAATATTGAAAAGTCTCACGCAACTGAGACTTGTTCAACCCTTGTGAAGCATTCCCGGGGCCCAGTGAATTACACTTCTAATGGATACCTGAGCTGCTCAGGCTCCCAGGACTCTGTAAGGTCAATTAACTGAACCCTTCATTTACCAAAGAGGAAACCAAGAATCAAGGACACAAAGGGACCAGTCTGAGATCACCATGCTGCTTAGAGTCCAAGGGGAGCCTAGAACCCAGACTTCTTGATTTCTGGCTTTGTGTTTTCCCACTGCTGGAATTTTCTACATTGTGTGGTTCTCAAACCACATGGGACATGCTGAGAAAATGCTGGAATTTTAATGCGGCAAAGGTAGCCATAAGGGGTTTCCTCCAGATTCACACATTTTATAAATACCATAAGTGAAGGTTTGGCCCAAGTTCAAAAGAAAAAACCATTTCCTACTTGCCCATAGGCTCCTCACCCTGGCATGGATGCTTAGAACTCTTTGAAAAGTTGCCAATCTACCCATAAATTTAGCTATCCCCTTCAGGTGGGCAAAGCCATCCTTGAACACACAGCTTCAGTGAATGCCACTTATTCTTTGAGCTGGTGAGGGGGTGGGAACAAGCCAGCTCTGACTTTAGGCTTTGCCAAGAACAAGTCATATAATTTATAGTAGAACTAAAGAAGGTATAATCTGCAAATTGGCTGTGTATTTATTTTTCTAAGACATAAGTGAAGTGTTCTTGGGAGGTAACACCACATGGCAAAGTGTAAGCCCTTTTGGAGGCAGGGGATAAAAACAAGTTCATGAGGAGAAACTGCTGGAGCCAACATGGAGGGCGATGGTTGGTTTTGCCTGCCCAGCACCCATTTTGCCTTCTTTTCATAAAAGTGCCCTCATTTCCCTTTGAAGAATACCCACCCTTTTCAGTCCATAAAATTTGGACAAAACTAAAAGTTGCCGACCTCCCCCCAACCAACTCAAAGGGTGGTCATGTCGCTGAGACTTGAGCAGTCAAAATATTCTAGCCCCCAAAACTGTGATTGCGTGAAGGATGGCCACGTGAAAAAGCCAAGCCGATGAGACTCTACTGCTGGACTTCAACAACAGGAAAGAAAGCTCTCTTGCCACTTAAGTCACCAGCTGTGAGAAGCCAACAAAGGTGACAACATGGAGAGCCTAACAGTAAGCAAAAGCAACACAGAGCAGAGCGCACCCAGAGACAGAGATGGTGAGCAAAAGCATGATGGGTAAGAGGGAGACCCAGTGCAAACTTGTATCCCATCTACCTGAAGCAAGAGCCACCTCTGGGCTTTAGTTACACCACCTTTTTGCTGACACCAACTTCAGTTCAGTTTCTGCCATTTGCAATGAAGACAGAAAAAATCATGCAGTAGTGATGCAGATTCTCGAAGCGATGAAATGAAGTGTGGATCCGGGTTCAGCCACTTTCTAGTTATGTGACCTTAAGCAAATTACATAATCTCTCCAAGCTGCAGTTTTCTCATCTACAAAATGGGGGCAATAACATCTGCTGCTGGGAGCCATGAGTCGGTAGTCTACCCAAAGCACTTGTCTGGGTTACTGTGGTATAGTTTGTGTCCAACAAAGCTGAGCTATAATTTTTTTATCAAAGTATAGCTGATTTACAATGTTGTATTAGTTTCACAGCATAGTGATTCAGTTATATATATATGTATCTTCTTTTTCACTACAGGTTACTACAAGTTTTTGAATATAGTTCCCTGTGCTTACAGTAAGATCTCATCTTATCTATTTTGGATATGGTAGTTTGTATCTGCTAATCTCAAACTCCCAAATTATCCCTCCCTCCCCCCTTTCCCACCAAGTAGCCATTAGTTTGTTTTCTATGTCTGTGAGTCTCTTTCTGTTTTATAATAGTTTATTTGTGTCATTTTTCTGAATTTCACATATAAGTGATATCATATGATATTTGACTTTCTCTGACTGACTTACTTCATTTAGTATGACAGTCTCTAGGTCTATCATCCATGTTGCTGCACATGACACTATTTCACTCCTATTTTTATGGCTGAGTAGTATTCCACTGTGTATGTGTGTGTGTGTGTGTGTGTATATGTATATGTGTGTGTGTATATCACATTTTCTTTATCCAGTCATCTGTTGATGGACATTTAGGTTGCTTCCATGTCTTGGTTATTGCAAAAAGTGTGAGCTATAATTTTTAATCAACAAACTACAATAAAAGCAACCCAATGCCTACTATCACAAGATTAAAGTTACTATAATATTATTTCATTTTTACTAAGCTTCACTAATACACAAGGGAAATTTGGCTTTTAAATAGCTTATCAGAAGGAGGCATAGAAATGGACCTAAATATCATATTTATCATATTTTCTCATGATTCTGAAGAGTTTGAAATAACATGGAAAAATCTACTTGTGGTAGTATACTAAGAGAATAAAGACTGCTATAATATAGCCTATGCTCAATTTGGCAACTATGTTTAAAAGAAAAAAGAAAAACAAAATCCTTAAACCCATGCATCAAAAATCCTGGAAGAAACTGCAATAAAAATAAGAGATATCTTGTAGTAGCTTATGGTGAAAAAGAATATGAAAAAAATATATGTATATTCATGTATGACTGAAGCATTGTGCTGTACACCAGAAATTGACACAACATTGTAAACTGACTATACTTCAATAAAAAAAGTAAAAATAAAAAAATGAGAGAATGAGATTGAATATTGTCTGAGAGAGAGATTGAATATTTAGATTTTTCTTCTATTTTTCTCTACTTTCCAAGTGTATGTCAGTGAACGTTGACTGTACTTCTGTTTTGAAGGCTTTACTGTCTGCGGGTTCCACAACCACATCATTAGGCTTTTAGAATGTTGATTTAAGAATTGGAGAATCACAGAGTATTAGAGGTAAAAGAAACAACAGAGACCATTTTATCCAACTCTCTCGTCTTACAGAAGGGAAAAACTGGTCCAAGATCGAATAGCTAGACACTGACAACATTGAAATTACAGCCTAACATTCCTACTAATTCAGGAAACTCCTTGAGGGAAACACTAGTGATTGGACCACATCACCTTCGTTAATTCTACTAAACTTTCAAGGGCCCATTTAAATATCTCTTCCTCCAAAAAACCTTCCCCTGGGCATCAACTAGAAGAAATCCTTCCAACTTTCAATTCCCAGAGTATCTGACTTTTACTTTTATTATTGTCTTTATTGTTCTACAGGTGTGTTTTTATGCCTTCATTATTAGTCAATAAAGTCCTTGAAAAGAGGATTTGTGTCTTTTTCATATCTGCACCTTGAGCCTGTGACACCATGCTTTAGTACATAGTAACCACTTAATAAATCATTCCTGAAAAACAGGCTATTGCATTGCTTTAGGCTCTGTTGCATCCAACTGGCTTAGTTTGGGAAAAGTGCTGAACTGCACAGAAAGTCATCACCATAGGATCCTTCCTGTGTGTTATAAAGATGGTAATTCCTAACCCCCATGGCAGTTGGAAGGGACTATGTGACTAGTTTTAGCTGTAAGACAGTACACAGAAGTGATGGGTGTCACTCCCATGCTGATACAGTGAACAGCCCTTGTGAGATCCTTCAGTTATATGTCCCCTTAGCTCAGCATCCCAGAAGCCACATGCTGAGAAGGGGCAATGAAAGGAAGCAGCCATCACATGGAGGAGAGCTACACTTCACAGCCACGAGACTGACATCAGGCTTTGCAGGAGTGAGAAAGACGTCTCTGTTACAAGTCACCAAGACTCGGGGGTTAGTTTGTCGTTGCAGCATAGTCTAGCCTAACTAGATAATAGCCAGACTAAAACACCGATCTCAGGACAGGGACTGCAGTGGTAAGTCATTATTTCTTTATTCCTTACAAACAGAATCCTAGGTAATATGCCTAAACTGAAAAATTACATTACATTACAATCAGCTAGGAGTGGCCAATAGGATATAAGTGAAAGTTATTAATAAGCTTTTCAACAAGTACTCCCTCTTACTTCCTGATAAGAAGTCAGATGTAATGACTGGAGCCTCAGCAGCCTTCTTAAACCATGAGGAGTCCTTGACAGTAGAAGTCATAAACTAAGGGGGAAAGGGGTCAGAAAGACAAAATGAGCCTGATTTCCTGATGACACTGTGGAGTTGCTATACTAAGCAAAGACTGCCCTACCTCCACGCTTTTATTTAAGAGAATCAAACCCTTATGTGTTTTAAGCCCTATAGGTAGATCTGTCAGTAGCAAACAAATGTAATTCTTAACTGGTACAGACCTTATGTCACATGTTCCAAAACAGTATCCTTGTACTGAACAGCAAACAGGAAGGAAGCAAAGGAGCAATATTTAACACCTAACCCAAGTTGGGGAAGAATGGTATTCCATTTTGCTTTGATTTGCTGAGGAACTGAAGGAAAAAAAAAAACCCTCATTAGACCACATCTTTTTACAAGATGCTTTTTCCTCATTAGCAAATTCTGAAGGAAGCACAACCGAAATTATTTTTCCAACATAATCGTAAGTATCTTAACTGAAAACATGTGAATGGTTTAGTCAACTTTTTAAATTAAAAAAAATTTAAAGTGACTTGATATTTCATATCACTAAGAACAATTTTAAATGTGAGGCATTTTTCTGGGGAAAGGTGAATTTTGAGAGATGAGGAGAATTGAGACATTGGAGATTTTAAAAGCAAGTTCAGTGAAGCATATTTTTAATTATTCTTCTTACTGCTAGAGATTCTCTCAGTCCACCTTTAATAAGTTTCATTATGTAGGTGTCTGCTATTACTTTAATAAGGACTGACATAAAAATTACAATTGACTCCAAGGAAAAGACTTCATATTCAAAATCACCAAGAGCGTCTTTCTTTTCCGCAGTTCTTTCTGGACCAAAATGTTAGCTCATTTCATCTCAGCCATACATGCCTCTCAAAATCTGGATTTTCATAAAACAAAACAAAAACAAATTTTTTAAATTATGCAACCACTCTCCCCATCAAATGTGCCTCTTCAGCTAGACACAAGAAAACCAGGAAAATCTGTACCTCTGGGAATGGGTACAAACTCCACCTTTTGAAGTTACGTGCCTCTGTTCTTTATAAGGCTAGAAGATCTTCCTCATCCCTCATGACCACGGGGGAATCTGAAAACACGGCAAGTATTTCTAACATCGGTCACTTCAGGCCACCTGAACTAGTGACAACTATAAACACAGGGCAAGGAGCACGTCCCCATAAGAAAAGATTTCATTATCTGCCTTGAAATACAGCCGACTGGAGTAGCCCTTCCCAGGTGAATTTCTCAGGAAGACTTTCACTCACCAGCTTTCCTGGAAAACGCTGTAATGCCTGTGCCCTTTCGCAGGCTACCTTCCCTGACGCCCAGAGCTGGGCTTTCAGGATAGAACTGGGTATGACTGAACAGCAGTTATTTTACATATTCTTTTACTGAAATGACAACCATCTTTTCAGCTGGAACCACACTGTTTCTAAAATAATCCCCATTTCAATACAAAGCTTTTACATGACAAAGGTTATAAGTTCCAGCATTCATTTAAAAGTTAGAAAGCCTTGGGTGTCCTTAATGTTTTTTACACCCAATCCTGGATTGCATAGAAGAGTTAAAAGTTAAGACTAAAAATAGAAAGGCCTGGATTCCCCTGACTGCAGCTGCTACCAGCTGTGCGCACTCGGGCAAGTTACTGCATCTCTCTTAGCTCCCATTTCTTTGCATATAAAATGGAGATGATGGTCCCTACTTCACGTGGTTACTGTGAGGGTCGAACAAGACAATGCATTAAAGCACCCAGCACAATGCCCAACACATAGTAAGCACTCAATAAACATTAGCTGTTGCTAAAGAATTCCTCTTTCTCTTGAGCTGACAGAACTCTGGGAAGAATCACTGAGGGACAAATCCAGAAATTCTTGGAATTATTGCCAGACACAGATACTAACCGGGGCCTCTGTGGGTTTGGGCCATTCTGAGCAGCAGCACTTGGTCCAAGTGGGTAAGCCAGGCACACAGCCTGCAGATCTGGGCTCTAAGATCCACCCACAGGAATTTTAAACTCCATTTGGCAAACTGATGCCTATTTTGCGTCTACATCTACCATGCCGCCCAGAGTGACTAAATCCTTTACAATAAACTGTTCCAGATTGCAACCTTTTTTCCCCTACCAGACATGCATAAAAATGAATCCATATGTGTATGTGAAGCAGCAGTTCCAAAAATAATGGTGAATTTAGATCCCATAAGATTGTAGGAGAGAAGAAATGGTTCCGAAGTAGGATGGTTAGGGAAGCATTCAACAAGGAAATGAGATTTGAGCTGGGTTTTGAAGGATGAATAGAAGTTAGATATGTGATAGATAAACAAGTTTCTTCTGTATAGCACGGGGAATTATATTCAATATCTCACAGTAATTTATAATGAAAAAGAATATGAAAACAAATATGTGTATGAATATATATGATTGAAACATTATGCTGTACACCAGAAATTGACACATTGTAACTGACTATACTTAAATTAAATAATTTAATTTAATTTAATTTTAAGAAAAAGAAGTTAGATATGTGGATTAGAGAGAGAGGATGCCTTAAGCAGTGCTCAGTAAATACCTGTGAGAGAATCAGCAGATTCATAAAGGAAATAAAATGGCATTTTCAGATTTCTCCGGCTGGAGACATCGGAGGAAAAAGTTGAGGCTGGCAGATCTGGTAGGAAGTTACTGCAGATCTGAACCTGAGGTGATAGAGAACTGAACTAATGAGCCATAGTGGACATGAACTGGAGCTCAACAGGAGAAATGTGATGAAAGAAGTATTTTCAGGACTTGGAGACTGGCAGCAATGTGGAAGGAAAATTAATTCCAAAGTGCCTGAGGTTTGGGACCTGAGTAATTGGCTGAAATGGCAATATGGACAACATCACAAGAAGTAAGGGTGGAAGAGGGGAGGGGAGAGGACAACAAGTCCAGTTTTGAGCATTTAAGGTGATGGGAGGACAGCCAAGTGCCACTGCCCCATTCTCACTTGGAGATAATAGTCTAGGAACGAGTTAACAGAATCGAGGTCCTCCTTAAGGAGACATTGTCATCTCCAGGTTCAAAAGCTTTTGCATTGAATTTTTTTTTTCCCTTGGACAACCTCCTAAAATTATGCCAAGCTCTTCACACAGTATTTTCTGAAAAACTGAGATTCAGAAAACAAGACTTCATGGCTGGTACCATGCTGCTACTCAATGTTAAAGCATTCATGAGGGCTGGTTTAGAGCCTTGTGTCTCAAAAGCAACTGCATCAGGAGAGCTTGGGAGTGGCGTGGGGTCCCAGGATCTGTAGTCTGATTTGCCCATCAAGTCATTCTGATACTTGCTGAAGTTTAAGAATCACTAGTCCAGGGGAAAAGGAAGCCTCCAGATAATCCTTCTTTCACTGTTTTTGACCCACTCCAGCAGAAGGCAACCTTGGGTGAGCGGTTAAGCGTGAGGTCTCTAGAGCCAGACTGGCATGGTTCAAGTCCCAGCTGCCTGTCCTTGAGTAGGTCATTTCATTTCCAAGTCTTTTCATCTCTCCAATATTCCCTGATCTAAATAACCGTACCGCCTCAGGGGGTTTCTATGAGGATTATGGGCGTTAACATACCCTGGATTGAGAACCACCAACAAACTGGATTGAGAACCACCAACAGCACTGCCTCCTGAGCACTTGCTAGAAGAAATTAACGCTGGAACATTTGATGGAACATCCATTGGCTCCTTAATTCTCCCAAGAACTCAGTGAGGTAGCTATTATCTCCAGCCTTATACAAGTCCAGAGGGGTAAATACCTTGCCTAAAGGCGCTCAGCCAGCACACTGTGGGGAGGAGCTCCAACCAAGGTCAGCCTGGCTTTCAGTTCCCAGATCTTTCTTCACAAGACAGCTGATGGGGGAACTGCCCCTTCACGCTTTTCTCTAATGCCAGAGAGAAATCGCAGTCGCTGGCACCCTGTGCCCCAGCATCGTGGAAATGCACCTCCCTCCTAGCCCGAATCCTGAAAGTCTGCCGTCCGTGGGTTTCTTCCTACATCAATCAAGGGGTAAACTTCAGTTCACAGGAACTAACACTTCCCACTCGCCTCACTATCTGGGTTAGGGCCCCATCTGTCACAGGCGATTACTTTTTGTCTCCTTGTGAGTGTCCCTTCCTGGGACTGTTTGCTTCCACATCTGTCTCCATTACATAAATACAGGGCATGGCAGAGGTGGGCTGTATGTGGCCTTTTTTTAAAAATTTTTCTATTGAAGTTTAGCTAATTTGCATGTTGTGTTAGTTTCAGGTGTATGGCAAACAGTTATATATACCTATATTCTTTTTTAAATTCTTTTCAATTATAAGTTATTACAAGATACTGAGTTTAATTCCCTGTGCTGTACAGTAGGTCCTTGTTGTTTCATCTATTTTGGATATGGTAGTTTGTATATCTGCTAATTCCAAACTCCTAATTTATCCCTCTCTCTGCCTTTACTTTTTGGTAACTGTAAGTTTTTTTTTCTACATCTGTGAGTCTGTCTCTGTTCTGTAAATAAGTTCATTTGTGTCATTTTTTTAGATTCCACATATGAGTGATATCCTATGATATTTGTCTTTCCCTCACTTACTTCACTTAGTATGGTAATATTTAGGTCCATCCATGTTGCTGAAAATGGGTATTCCATTCTTTTGTATGGCTGAGTAGTATTCCTGTGTGTGTGTGTGTGTGTGTGTGTGTGTGTGTGTGTGTGTGTGAAATATATGGAATATATATATACACCACATCTTCTTTCTCCAGTCATCTGTCAGTGGACATTTAGGTTGTTTCCATGTCTTGCATTGTAAACAGTGCTGCTATGAACATTGGGGTGCATGTGACTTTTCAAATTAGAGTTTTCTCTGGATATATGCCCAGGAGTGGGATTACTGGAACATATGGTAACTGTATTTTTACTTTTTTAAGGAATCTCCATACCGTTCTCCATAGTGGGTGTACCAATTTACATTCCCACCAACAGTGTAGGAGGGTTCCCTTTTCTGTGGACAGTTTCTTGATTGAATGAACAGCCTCCCTGTCCGTCGACTCTGAGATACAACCAGGTCAGCCCCTGCCTCACCCTCATGTTCTATGAGCTCGTGGAAGGTACTACAGGCCTCCAGGGGTAGATCCAACTGGCTTTGCTAAACCTGAGCAGCACAGAGAAGATGGGGAGAATATGCCTCAGTCCTTTATGCAGGCATTTTGGCTGAGATTATTTGAAGACTGCGTGGCCAAGACTGTGCTGAAAAAATCAGGGAGCAACCAGAACAAGTAGTTTTAACTCTCAAAGATGCTTTTCCCTTCCAGTTAACTACATTTCAATGTATTTCATCATTTACAATTTAAGAGCTCTGGCTTTGGTATCAGAAGATGTGGGTTGGAATCCCTGCCCCACCACTCATTAGCCATGTGATTTTGGAGCAACATGTCTTACCCTTCTGAGCCTCAGCTCCCTCCTCTGTAAAATGGGGATCCAAAAAATCACATTATAGTGCTGTTGTGAGGTTTAAATGCATCAAGAATTCTAAAATACTTAAGACCATGTCTGATATACAGTGGGCCTGATTATTGGCAATAATATTTATATTGTCTTTTAGGATAATAAATAATTGCTTTAATTGTTAAAACAGAAATTTGGCCAAGGCACATTTCAAAAGAAGATGCTAGATAAAATGGATATAATGAGTTCAAAAGGATGTCATGATTGTTTTTCACTACCTGGACCACTAAGTTCATTGCTATTATAGGAACACTAGATATGTGCTTCACAGGATGCAAAGATAATCCGCAAACGACAGTTGGACTGTGCTGACGCTGGGTAGAGGGGAGAAAGAGACAGAAGGAGGAGATTACAGACCCAGATTTCACACAGGGCCTGGCCAGCCAGCGAGAGAAAGGTGTAAGATGTGATTCGTGACCCGATACTTCCTGCCACAATACTTAGAGACATTTTCAAATGCTCTTTGGGCATAGCATCCAAGGTGTTCCCTTTTAACCCTCAAATTGGACTCCTGGAGCAGGGAGCATCACAGGTACTGGGTGAATTTCTCCTCTTGGTGCCCATCTCCTGAAAACTCGGTATTACAGGTCTTGTAGAGTGCATCCCCTCGGAAGCGGTGAAATAAAAGCTTTCAAAAGATAAGCTCGTGTTTTAACTGCACAACTTGTGTCATTTCCTAATTCTAAACTTTCGTAACCTGCATTTTCCGGGCGTAGCTGGCATAACAAAAGGGCCACGTAATTTGCTCAACACGGTACTAGGAAGGACTCCACAAGGTTCTTCAGTGAAGTGACTCAGTCTTTGAAGACTGCACAAAGCTTGATTTAGAATCAGTTTAAGAATGCAGGGGTTGCCTCTCACTTCCTCCAATTTTCACGTGACTCTCCACTCGCCATCCCCTCACAGGCTGCCCTTCACCTAACAGCCTTCCAGGGCCCTGTCCTCTTTTCTACAGCTCATTTCTCCATGGGGACACCTGACTGTCTTCTATCCCCCATCTCCCTTGTATCTTCAGTCAGATTATTTCCCCCATGGCCTGGAAAAAGAACTCAGGTCTCCTCTATTTTAAAAATAAAATTAAAGAAAAAAAAACCTACCAAGAAAACTTCCTCAGCCCTACTCTCCCCTCAAGTGCATCCTGTTTCTCAGCTTTTATCACCTACCAGTGGTTCCTGAATGCTGCTCTGCGGACTGGCTCCGTCTGAGCTGCCTTGGGGAGCTCAGTTTCCTCGTCCAACCACTGAAGATTTGACTCAGAAGGTCTGAGATGGGGCCTAGGAATTTGTATTTTTCAGGTTCCCTCCAAGTGACAAGGATGTTCAGCCAAGTTTAAAAACCACTGGTTCATCCACCCTGTATTTATTTCATCACCACCCACTCCAAACACCTGCCAAGCTGACTTGATCACGATTGCTTTCTCAAGAGTCGCCAGGACTTCTCCCTGCCATGTGCAGTGGGTTATTCTCAGGGCTCATTCTTGGCTTCTCTGTGGCAGTCAAGGCGGGAACAGGGCTCCACTTTCCTGACATTCTCTTCTCCCTTTTCTGTTGTGATCCTTCTAGTGGTCCTCAGCACTGGGGCCAGCCTCCCTTGGCCTTCGCTACGTCCACTTCCTCCTTCGCCTAGTACTCCAGAATAAGCAAATCTGAGATGATGGTTTTCTGCTGCCCCATCTTTGGAGATCTCATTCAGTCCCGTTGCTTTTTTTTTTTTTTTAATGGAGGTATTGGGACTTGAACCCAGGCTCTACCACTGAGCTATACCCATGCTACTTCTCCTGTCCTGGTCCTATTGCTTTACTAAGCCTTGAAAAGTGACTTCCAAATACATTTCTCCAGCTCTGACTGCCACTTTTGAACCAGTCACCTTCATTCATATTCTCATTCTTCAATTGAGCACATCTCAAAATTATCATTTCCCCCCAAACTAATCACCCTTCTAGAAATCCCCCCTTCAGTCAATGGCATCATTCCTCCAATAGTCTCTCCTCAAAGCCTTGCAATGTCTCTTACCTCTGCGCCTTTCCCCCTGCGTTTCTGCTTTTTGATTCTTCCGCTGCAATATTTGCAAGCATTATTTCTCGCACATCTCCCCTCCATCCCCAGAGCCTTTACCTGAATCACCTCCTCTGCCTGGCCTTCCCTCCCAACTCTCATCTCCATTTCTTTATCCCCTAGAATTCCTAAAGATGCCAAACCAAATGCTACCTCTTTCATGATGATTTTATCCCATGGCCACTTTGGCACATGGCGATGCGTCCTCCCCTGACCACCAATAACATGTATCTTCCATCCTATTCAGATAGCCCTCATCACTGGCTCCCTGATAATACTATTTCTCCCTCACACTGTGTCCCTGCCCCTGGATTATGAGGGTTTTTTGAGGGCAAGGACTCTGTCTAATATCTCTTTAAACCCTATCTTGTGATACTATCCCTATGTTGAATAAATACTATTGAACATAATAGAAACAAAGGGCTTCTTATCACCTCAAAAGCAGTAAGAAATCTAGTTATTTGCACTGAAGGGAAAAGGTTAAGGGACTGAATTCCACTCAGCAGCTAGAATAGCTCATGCATCCATCGCCCTGCTGGCACTACTCGTGTGCATGCTTCCCCCTGAATTCCAGGCCAGTGTCTGAGCTCAGTAGAGTGGCACCTGGTATCAAGGCAAACACCCACACCAGCTGTACTGGGAGGAACTAAGTCCCAGCATGTCTTACTGCCCAGCTCCTCCAACTCACTGGCTGTCTCCTGTTCTGGAAGGACCCACCCAGATGGGCAGATCCTTCTCCCCAGTTCCATTCTCTGCCACTTTCCATTGATGCAGGCCACTGAGAGCTGAAGGACAAGGTCCCTATCATTAATTTCAAACAGGTGAACAAATTCCAGAGGAAGCCATGACTGTGTTCCAGGTGCCTCTAAGGAGGGTCAGGAGAACAGAGAGAAGGGCAGCTGCTGGATTTTAAGCATTATCCCAACCGCTGGAAACCATGATCAGCTGGTTGGATGACCTCCAGTTTTATACTATTGTTTCCTACATGAAGAAGCCCCAGCACTGGAAAGCAGAGCCTGGAGTTGATTTCCTATAGGATGTGTTTGTGCTCCCTCCCACCTCATGACATATCCCTGCACACAGACAGAAGAACCAAGCAAAGTTAGTGGTCTGTACTATGGCAACTGTGTAAACCTGGTATGTCACAGACAACCCAATTTCCAATCCTCATAAATAGCAAAATAGTGCCTTTAGGTAGAAACTTTCTGGTCATTATTATTTAGTCTTTTTCTGTCTTTTTTCTAATTTTCCTACAATGTTCATGCATTACCTATGTAATTACAATAAATAATAAAATGCAACATTGTAATAATTGGAGGGAAAGCACACATATGTAGAGATATCTTTTCAGTTATTAACATCGTTTATTCTTGTGGAGTCAAGACACTTCCATTTTGGTTTGGGAAGTGTGTGTGCCATATAAGGCCAGGCCAATCCACTGCCCTGAGCTCTTGAACTTTCTCTAGCCATGCACACTAGGGAGTGAGGTGTTGGGAAACCAGAGGAACAAAATGCCCCAAGCATCTTCCCCAGCAAAAGTACTTTTAAACTAAAATGACTCAAGGCAACCGTGTTCCCCTCCAAGACATTTCAAACAGATTGGCTCTGCATGCGGGGCTCATTCTCTCAACCTTAAAATGTCATCTTGTGGATGTTTTGTGGAGGTAGAGACTCTGCCTGGGGCAAGTGCATGGATGTCTGCCTGTTTTGATCCCCTAATTTAGACAGTGATTAGGGGAGAGGAGAGAAATGAGTCAGATAAATTTCTAGAAGACTCCCTGAGCTATTTAAAAGAATGAAGTGGACGTCGAGGTTACTAATATGGAAAGACCTTCAAGGAATATTAAGCAGAAATCAATGTGAACAGTATGACCCCATTTTCTTAAAAGAATAAAACCATAAATTTTTATATATGTAAATGCTTTAAAAAGTCAAACATAATAGAGATTCTCTTTTTCTTGGAAAAGGACAACTGTGGCTTGGTAAATGGGAGTGTTCATTTTGCACCACGTGA
Organism: Vicugna pacos; assembly: GCF_048564905.1. Classification (NCBI taxonomy): domain Eukaryota; kingdom Metazoa; phylum Chordata; class Mammalia; order Artiodactyla; family Camelidae; genus Vicugna; species Vicugna pacos. The sequence continues at coordinate 67,270,983 of NC_132997.1, read as the reverse complement.
CTTTTTATAAGAAGGATAGAATAATGGTTTACTTGGATAATTTGAAATTTTTAATATTATTTAAAAGAATATAAGAAATGTCTAATCAAGGGTAATAAATGACCTAGGACACTACCTATCTAGGCATAAAAATGACTAAAATAACTTAGGTAAAGAGAAAAAATGACTTCAAATAATTCACTTTATCCAATCTATCAGCCAATCCATTGAACTCTTCCACAAAACATATGTAGAATTCAGCTGCTTTTTGCCATCTCCCCTGCTCGCCTGGTCTAAACTCCACCATCACTCAAATGCATGATCGCAATGGCCTCCTGACTGTCCTTCCTGCTTCCACCCTTGTGTTTGCACAGTCTGTTTTCCACACTCTTGGTCCTAAAAAATGTTCTTCCTCTGCTAAGAAACTTCCAATGGCTTTTCATGTGATTCAGGGAAAAGCCAAAGGTCTTACAGTGAGTGCAAAGCCCTAGGAGCCCTTCAGCTGTTTCTCCAACCCCATGTCCCACCACACTTAGCTCCAGCCACACTGACCTCTTCACATTTCCTTGAATACTCTAGGCACTCCTGCCTCAGGGCCTTTACACCTACTATTTCCTCTGCCTGAAGTTCTCTCTCCTTAGATTTCCCCCTCACTTGTCCCTTCACTTCCTTTAGGTCTCTGCTTAAATGCCATCCTCAAGGCCCTCCCTGACTGCCCTAAACACTCTCATCTCATTTTCCTGTTTTATGTTTTGCTATCATCAAACATACTATGTACTTTCCATCTTATTTTGTTTGTCTGTCTCCCCTTACTAGAATAGGAGCTCCTTTTAGACGGAGTTTTTTGTTGGTGGTGGCTTATTTGCTTGATTGCTTGGGGGTTTTTTCAGCATTACTGAGATATAATTGGCATATTACTGTGTACTTTTAAGGTGTAAAACATATTGATTTAATACACTTGTATATTGCAAAATGATTACCACCATCGCATTAGTTGACACTTCCATTCCATCACATAATTACCGTTTCTTCTTTGTGGTGAGAACCTTTAAGACCTACTCTTTTATTTGCTTGCTTGTTTTTAATCAGTTTAGTTTACTGATGTCTCTCAGCACCTAGATCCACTCCTGGCCCATATTAGGTGCTCCATGATGTTCTGTGGAATGAATGAAGTTTGGGCATTTACATCCTTGAGCGAGTCTCTTGATTTACATCCTTAACTGTGGGTTTGAGCCAGTTTCTTTTTGTATGGATATGGTGGACATTTCCCTCCCTCTGAGAACAATGTTAAAAGAATAACGGCTTGAAAAGCCCAAGCTTTCTGCCTGCATGGCAGGGAGGTGCTGCACAAATGCACACAGCAGCTCCCTGTGCTGGTAGCCATTCCTTCGTGCCCTCTGTCAGCTCTGCCTGTTGTGCTGCAGAGCCTGGAACAGGTGTCTACCCTGTGTCAGGAGATGCTGCCCACACGGACCATCCTGGCCGAGGGAGGAGGTCATGCCCGGTACAGAGACGGCCGAGCTGCCACACAAACGACATGAAGGAAGCCCAGCTCAAGTTAACAACACCAGACTGACCCATGGAGCAGCAAGAGGGGGAAAGAAACAGTTAAAAATTAGAAGGAGGAGAGGAGAATAAAAGGAATTGTACACACGACAATGGGAAAAGACACATGTTGTAAGGAACACTTTTGAGGGTCAGTCTATCCAAACTCTGAGAAAGCAGCAACTATCCAAAAATGACTGCGAATCTTTGGCTTGTCACAGAAGTGAGCAGTGTTGTTTCCATCTAAGCCCAGGCATACGGTCTCTCAGATGCTCCAGTCAGGACTCACTGGGCATCCGCGTCCCAGAGGCAGCGTGATGACGTGGACACATCGGAGCCTTGAGTTCAGACACACGTGTGCCGATCCTGCCTCTGCTCTTTCTAGCAACTTCACTCTGGACAAGTCACTAAAACTTCATGAAACTCCCTTTCCTTGTATATCAAATGAAATGGGAAGAATAGTACCTATCTTGCAGGCAAGCTTTTTTTGTGGATTAGAACTAACAGAGAGAGAGTTACATATGTATGTATAACATATTTACTTATGTATGTACATATTTGTATACATATACACTTATAATATTCATATATACACTTATCTACATATGTATTCACTTATTTATATACAACTGGCAAACAAAGAGCCCTCAGTAAATGAGATCAGTGGTCATCATAAGTAGTCACAGTACCACTAATGACAATATACCAATAATGAGTCTGAGCCCCTGCAGATCCCACCTAAGTTTGACCTGGGACACCCAGTGAGAGCTCCAAAGGAATGGAATCACGAAACGAACAAAACCCATGACTCCATTCCTTTGGAGCTCTCAGACTGCCTTTGCCCTGTCTGCATTTAAGGTCTAGCTCTTCCTCAGGTAGCTTGGGGGTCCACTGCCATTGATCAGGACAATGACGGGGTATTTTGCTTCCATAGTTATTTTCAACTGAGGCTGAATTTAAGGTGACCATCCTAAGGAAGATCTGCAGCCACATGTCCCAAAGGGGGCAAAAATTCCAAAGTAGGGTGAGGAAGGGTATAGCTCAGTGGTATAGCACATGCTTAGCATGCACAAGGTCCTGGGTTCAATCCTCAGTACCTCCATTAAAAAAAACAATGTCCAATGACAGATGACTAGATAAAAAAGATGTGGTATATTTATACAACTGAATACTACTCAGCCATTAAAAAAGAATAAATAATGCCATTTGCAGCAATATTGATGGACCTCAAGATTGTCATTCTAAGTGAAGTAAGCCAGAAAGAGAAAAAACAATGCCATATGATATTGCTTATATGTAGAATCTAAAAAAAAAATGACACAAATGAACTTATCTACAAAACAGAAACAGACTCACAGACACAGAGAACAAATTTATGGTTACCGGGGGTAGCAGGGGTAGGAAGGGATAAATTGGGAATTCAAAAACTGCACTTCTTGGGGAGTGATGGAAATGTTAGCTATCTTGATTGTGGTGGTGGTTTCATGGGTGTACACATCTATCAAAAAGATTTTCATCAAATTGTACATCCAAAATATGTGTAGTTTACTGTACAGGAACCATACCACAATAAAGGTGTTAAAAAATAAAAACTAAAAAATAAATAAATAAAACCTAATTAGCTCCCCCTGGGGGAAGAAAAAAAGATGAAGCAAATAAAACCCCAAAGGGGGACCTGCATCTGATCAAGTCATTCTTTTCAAAACCCTTTGGTGACCTTCCAGTTGTTCTTAGGACGAAGACTAAGTCCCTTCTCCAGGACTTCTAGGCCCTTCCGATCAGGCCCGTAGCCACCTCTCCGTCCTTCCTAGCTCACCTCTTTCCAACCATCCTGACCTTCTGCCACTCACTTGAACACACTGTCTCCTCTGCCAAGAAAAGGCCCTGCTCGCAGCTCTTCACCGCCTGACCCCTTCAGGTCCCAACAGAAATGTCATTTTCTTAAGGAAGATTTCCTAAAACTCCAGACTAGGGTGGCTTCCCTAAGGGGCTCATCGAGATCCCTGCTTTCCTTCAGGGATGTCATGCTGTCATTAGTCATTATTTGTGTGATTCCATGGAATGTCAGCCACTCCTAGACATGAAGTTTCTTGAGGGCAGTGACCCTGCTGTCCTTTCTCATGGCTGAAGCAGTCCCCAGAGCTTAGCAGGGCTGGTCCTAGAAACGGGCTTGATAAATATTTGTTGAATGGATAAGGGAAGTCATGCATGGGTGGACAGACACTGTTTTAGTCTAGTGGCGCCCTGTGTGGATCCCTGTAAGGTCCCTCTGGGGAATGTGGGTCATTCCAAGAGACAGATGGGCCCTAAACAGCAATCCTCTAGAAAGGAGAGGGCAGATAATGTGTACTGATGGAGGGAAGGCCTTCTCACCACATTCACAGGGCTTGTCAGTTATGAGGCAACTCCATCAACAAAGGACACAGATGTACTTCCGGTCGGGGCCGTGGGAATAGGACTTCTGCAGTCCCAGGACAACGGCTGCCCTCACCAGAGAGTCTAGCCCTGCCCTGGCCAATACAGCCTAGCCACTGGCCACATGTGGCTAGTGAGCCCTTGAAATGTGACCTGTGTGACCAAGGAATGGATTTTTAAGTGTTATTTTATTCTCTAAATGACATTAAAATTTAAAAACTGATGCTCAATTCAGTTACTAGAAAAAAAAATGTTTGAAACAATTTTGGTAGGTAAAACAACTTTTTTTTAACTGCAGATTTTAGGAGGTCTAAACACAGATTAAGTAGGCCTTAATGAAAATTTAACATCCTATTTGAAGTGTAACATATGCCAAATTTCAAAGACAGTACCCCCAAAAGGCGATATTTCTCATTAATAATTTTTATAGTAATTCCATATTGAAAAATATTTTAGAAAGAGTCGATTAAAAAATGCATTATTAAAATTAATTTTATCTGATTATTTTTCTCTTTTCAGTGTGGCTGCTTGAAATGTTTAAACTGTACACAGGGCCTACATTCTATTTCTTTTGGACACTGTTTCTCTAGATCACTGATTTAGAGACAGAAAAATGAAAGAACATATTCCTTTCTTTCCAGAGCCCATAAGTTTTAAACTGATATCACCATGGCCCATATTTGGAAGGAGGAGACAATTAAAAGGAGGATCTTCCTTCTTTACATGAAAACAGTTACCATATTAGAACTCGGAATGGTAGACACCCATGTAACATCAAGCGTGGTGAAAAAGCAGCAGGATTTATCTTCTTCCGCAGATACTATAATGTTCCTCGCTGCAGTATTTTCGACCATGAGGGAGCTGTAGATTGTGGACATGGCTTCTTTTAGATGGAGTTGCCTGGCATATCAGCTAAACCGGTAATGAAAGGTTGTTAGTGACTATAAATTACTTTGTTCGGCTGAAGTACTTCTCCATAGATCTTGCAAGCTTTCACAAATGCTAATTAAATCTTCCGCAATAGTCTACAAGGTCAAAATCTCACCTCATTTTTTGACGGGTGAGAAAGCAGACTGTGGTGATTTGCCTGAGGCCACAGAACCAAGGAGTCAGCACTGAGAAGGCCAGACGCACAGTCACTTCACTGGGCTGCTCACCCAGCTCGCTTCTCTGAAGATGCCCGCCAGCTAATCACAAAAATTATTCTTGCTTCCCAGAGTGCCAGCTTTCACTACCTTTTAAATAGCCCCTTCTGGTGGGGAAGGGTAGAGCTCAGTAGTAGAGTGTGTGCTTAGCATGCACCAGGTCCTGGGTTCAATCCCCAGGGCCTCCATTAAAAATATTTATAAATTAAATAAATAAACCTAATTACCTTCTCCCTCCCTTACAGATCAAAAAAACCAAAACAAAACAAAAGAAAACCAATGAACAAGAAAGAGAAAGTTTTTTTAAAAAATCAACATGAACAACAAGAAAAATGAATATTATGGTTAACTTATGGTTATCCGGGGGTAAAGGAGGTGGGAAGGGACAAACTGGGAATTCACAAAGTGCACCTCTCAGGGAGTGATGGAAATGCTAGTTATCTTGATTGTGGTAGTGGTTTCATGGGTGTGTACATCTATCAAAATCCATCAAATTGTACATCTGAAATATGTGTATATGTGTAGGAATCATATCACAATAAAGGTGTTTAAAGAAAGAAAAATGAATAAGTAAATAAAAACATAGCCCCTTCCTCACTCAAGAGGAGCAATAGTCTTTGGTAAAGTGACCAAAAAACTGATTTGCAGATGGTGGAAAAATAAAGTTCAAGCTGGTGAGTTTTTAATGTTTGTTAACGGTGTGGTCTGGAGCCTTGCTGCTGAAAACGTGGTCCACGCATCAGCAGCTTTGCCATCAACTGGCGTCTTATTAGAAACGCAGAACGTCAGATCTCACTCCAGACCTTCTGAGCAGGACTGGGCATTGGCACAAGCTCCCCCAAGATTCGTGTGCATGTTAAAGTTGGCGAAGCACTGACTGGGGCACTTGGGTTATAATCCCAACCTCTTTACTACAAGCAATCGAAGGAAATTCACTTGTACTCTCCTCTAAACATCTGCCCCTTGATCTCTCTCTTGTCTCTCACAAACACACATTTCTACAGACTTGATTCTTTGTAAGGCTCTCAGTCTCTCCTCTCCAGAGACACTGGTTTGCACATCACTATACATCTCAAGGTATCAATTTATCTCCAACTTCAAGCAACCTTAGTACTCCACTCCTCTACCACTTGACTGGGAGGGTTGGGCAAACTCAGATGCCTCCAGGGGCCAAGCAGGTAACATGGATGAGCGTCAAAAGCCATGTTTGTTTCAGACAGGAATCTTCATTTGCCTTCTTTCAGCTCAGACACATTTGGCTTGCTTATTATAAATCACTCACAGTCATCATTACTGTCACAAAGTAATGCACTCATCGTTTCTCACAAAGCATGGTCTTACCTTTTGCTTTTCACTTTTCAATAGAAAAAGAAGGTACAAGAAATAGTTCCTATTTCCCAGAACACTACTATTCAAGCAAACTAACAAGACAAGGACAACTTCCGCTGCCCCACCCCCACACCCACCCCCAGGAGTGGAAGCACCGCGTGGATGGAGGGGCGGGCGGGCGAGTGTGAAGGGGGTGGGCCATCTCTGCTCCAGCCATTGTTCCCAGGCGGGAATTTGGGTCCATTTTACTGGATCCTCCCATTTATTAAAGAGAAGCCGGAAATCTGGATTTTTATGTGAAATCTCCCATTTTTTAATGTTGGCAATTAATTCAATTTCTTTAAACATTGTGCAGGCCAAACAAAACATATCTGCAAGCCAAAATCTACACCCTGTGGACCATGGTTTCCATGTCTCCCAGAGCAAAGTCTCAAAAGAGAGCCTGTTACTGTTTTAGTTTGGGGTACATGTCCACCCATGGTCCTGTCAAGTGGGGTCAGAGTGTGGAATCAACCGGAAGAAGCAAAGGCTGAGCCCACCCTTCAGCAGGAGACCGTTTCCAAAGAAGCAGATGTGAGTTGGGTGGTTACCCCAAAATGTACGTTACATTGACAAATATATCAATGGGACATTCCAGGGGACAATCAACCATATACTTTATTAAAAGTCAGGCTTATTGGGCTATAAATTCACCTTTTTTAGTGCCTGATTCCATGAGTTTTGACAGATGTATCCAGTCTTGTAATCACTACCACAAGCAAGATATGGAACGATTCCATCACCGCTTAATTTCCCCATATGCCCCTTTGTAGATAGTCCCTAGCCTGAGGCCCTGGCAACCACTAATCTGTTCTCTGTCCCTATAGGTGTGCCTTTTTTCAGAATGTCATTTAAATGGAATCATACAGTGGATAGCCTTTTGAGTCCAGCTTCTTTCACTCAATATAATGCATTTGAAATTTAACTGTGTTATTACAGATAGCAGCAACACATTTCTTTTTATTGCCGAGTAACTCTCCATTGTATGGATGTTTGTTCATTCACCGATTAAAATATACTGGATGACTGAGAATAAAACCACTATGGACACTCACATAGAGGTTTCAGAACTTCTCTAGGTTAAGTACCTACAAGGGAGATTTCTGGGTCTTATGGTAAACAATATATTTAACTAAATAAGAAGTTGCAAAACTGTTTTTCAAAGTGGCTGAACCATTTGGTATCCCCAGTGGCAACATCTGAGAGTTCTCCTTGCTTTGTATGCTCTCCAGCACTTTCATCGTCAGCATTTTGTTTTCATTTTATTTTGTTTTGTTTCAGCCCTTGTAATAGGTGTGTGGTACACACTCATTTTTGACGGATAGTGACAAGCACGTAGAAGATCGTCCTCTAAATCTATGGTCTCAGCGTAAGCCATTAAATATTATTTCTGAAATACTGCCTCATGCTTGCACAAACTGACCCATCCATCTTTAGTACATTCACATGTGTAATAAGGTAAGTGATTTTTAATTCCACCAGACTCAAATCCCCTTGACGTGACTTACAGCCATTCTGCTACTGAGCCTTGAGAGATTATGGGTAAGTGCCAAGAAAAAAAAAAAAAAAGATGGCTTTGAACTGCTCTTTCACCAGTTAAAAATAATACTGAAACCAAATGTAAACATAAAAGAAGTGGTCAGATTCAGGTTACATATTAACGGTGTTTGGTCAGGCCCGACCTGAGGCACAGCTGCAGAAAACACCTTTCACTTATCACTGTTTCCAAACCTCCCTACCTGGACAAGACTTGACTGGATTTACAAGAGAGCTTTTGAAAAGATGCAGGGGAGAAAAGCAGCACACATTTCCTGGCAATAAATTTAAAAGGTTGCTAAAACATTCCAGAGATTTTCACTCCACATTCCTCTGGCCAACACATCTGCAGTCTGCCAATCCTTAAAAATCGGTGTTTTTGCATCTTAATCTCACAAACATCTTTGAAAATACCTTTCCTCTCTGCCTCCGTGTCAGACAAACCCAGCTTTTTCCATTTTCTAAAACCACAGAAACATAACGCTGCTTAATTCATGCAAGACTGAGTTAACGGGAGTGAAAATACATTTTCAGATAGTTTTTTTGGCCCACTCTTCCCTTCCAGATGATTCCACTCTTGAAATGGTCCTATGATTCGATTGTCTCATTACAGGGCATCCAGCAAAATAAAGGGGCTCCATTCAGAATTATGTACAAGCAAAATTATTATTCTAAAAATAAGCATTCGATATATTATGTCATTAACTCCAATTCTTCACCCTTCCTTGTATGCATATGCCTTTTGTCACATTCTTCCCACAAAGGGGCAAAGCACATCTTCCCTCACATTGACTTTGGGTTCAGCCGTGTGATTTTCCTTGGCCTACAGAGTGAATCAGAAGTGATGGTGTGATGAGACCTTCAGAGGCCTCATGTGTTTCAGCTCATCCTCTATGTTCCTCTGCCATCACCGTGAGATGGGCATGTCCCAAGTAGCCTGCTGGCCCGAGGAAGACGATAAGAGAGATCTGGAGTAGAGCTCACCCAGCTGCTGCCACCCCAGGGGATCCCCGGCCCTCCACACAGAGAAACAGAACTACCCTGTCAAGTCCAGTCGAGATCAGCTGAACCCCAGTCAAGCTGGTGCTTGAGTCATAATAAATGTCTTTTTCAGCCACTGAGCTCTAGACTGGTTTGTTAAATAGCAAAAGTCAACTGATATATTTTTGAATTGTTAAAAGAAAAATAATACCAGCTACTTGGTATTTTTACCTCTGCCTGCTTTCTGGAAGGGGTTAATGCGCACAAGGAAAAACTTGACAGAGGTCGTAGCTCCATGTGGTCCTATCCAGGAAGCCAGCCAACACTTCACCGTCACCACAGCTGATGGACGGGACAGGACTGAAGTCACTGTAGTGCTGTGGACCATTCCATCTCCGACTCTTCCTCTTACTTTTCTCATCTCTCAATGGCAGTGGTTTTCACCACAGATGATTGTGCTCTACCAGGGACATTTGACAATATCTGACAACACTTTGGTTTTCACAGCTGGATTGGAGAGAAGGGGTTACTGGCATCTAAAGGGTAGCAGACAGGGCTGCTGTTAACCCCACAACACACAGGTCAAACCCAACATCAAAGAAGTCTGGCCCAAATGATGCCAAGATTGAGAAAGTTGTTCTCTAATTTAAATGGAAATTATTTGACTTTTTCTTATAAAGAGTGTGTAAGTTTGAGTCTGAGGAATCGTATGGTAAAAATGTATTCAATATATAAAAATGAGCCTTTTTAAAAATTCAAGCCAACCTTCTGTATACAATGTACAACATACGCAAACACATCCTTTCTTCAAAGTATAAATGACCCTTTTTCTAAAAATGTCCTAAGCAACTGACAATCATTGGAAAAAAGCTTTCCTTTGAATATTTCTTAACATCTTTAAAAAAAAAAAAAGACCAGTATCTCAATTTAGCTATCAAGAAAAATCCTACTTCATTCCAAATGTTTTTGAATAGACAAATAAACAGAAAAGCAAAGGCATCCATTCCTGATTGGACCCCTCACCCTAACCTGCCCAAGGGCACTACAGTTTTAAAATGTGGCAGTCACAACAGTCGGGGGCATGAGGCTGTTTGGGGTGAAACTGCCATATTATGACAATATTCTTTAGTGCTTCAGCAACTAAACCCTCTTAATGACATCCTCAGGAGATCAGCTTAATACTGAATTCTAGCCTCAACGTTTGAGTTTGTGCAAAGAAAACTAACCCGCTCCCCAGAATCACTGAGAATTGACGGGGGTCGTCAGGGCACTGAGTCAACTGTGGTTGAAATATAGGTGTGGACTAGTACATGTGTGGCTCTTTCTGATGCAAATCTGTATTTGGCTGGGATGTCTACAATAATGAGGCTGGTAAAGCTGAGAGAGACTCATGAGATTAGTAAATGAAGGTTTTTAATGCATTGATGTGTTTGGTAGGTTTTGTGCATTTTTAAAGATACAAAGATCTTTCAAATAGACTGGGAGGTGGGAAGGGTATAGCTCAGTGGTAAGAGTGCATGCTTATTAGCATGCACGAAGTCCTGGGCTCAATCCCTAGTCCCTCCATTAAAAATAAATCAACTTAATTACCTCCCCTTCAAAGAAATTGTATAAATAGATAGATAGATAGATAGATAGATAGATAGATAGATAGATAGACAGACAGACAGACAGACAGATAAATTAGACTGGGAGTTCAACAAAAGAAAGGACAAACCCAGGATGGTCGGCTCAAGATCTGAAAGGATGAAGAGAAAATAAGTCTACTGGAATAGCATTTCAAATCACCAACAAAGCATAAGGTTACAAACAAAGGTGAGGGAAGAGCCAGAAAGCCAGAATTAAGCTGAAAGGCCCCAAAAGGGGACAGGTGAGATCAGGGAATTACCCGACCTATGGTCGGTATGGTCGTTTCTCAGCCATGTTCCGTGGGAGGACAACACCAAACACTCAAGATTTGATTGGTTTGAGGAATAAAGGCCATGGAAGTAGCCTAGCTTAGAATGCAGGCTGAACCCTGGGATAATATATTCAAGAGCTTGATTATTACTAACTTGTGCCAAGCTTAAATAAATACTGTGTTGCTAACCTAACTTTACTAGGAACAAGAGTATTCATCCTATAAAGTGACAACACTTTATTTTTTTAACTTTTTTTTAAATGAGTTATAGTCAGTTTACAATGTTGTGTCAACTTCCAGAGTAGAGCACAATTTTTCAGTTATACATGAACATACATACATTCATTGTCACATTCTTTTTTGCTGTGAGTTACCACAAGATCTTGTATATATTTCCCTGTGCTATAAAGTATAATCTTGTTTATCTATTCTACATATGCCTGTCAGTATCTACAAATTTCGAACTCCCAGTCTGTCCCTTCTCACCCTTCTCCCCCTTGGCAACCACAAGTTTGTATTCTATGTCTATGAGTCTGTTGTCTGTTTCTGTTTTATATTTATGTTCTTTTTTTTTTTTAGATTCCACATATGAGCCATCTCATATGGTATTTTTCTTTCTCTTTCTGGCTTACTTCACTTAGAATGACATTCTACAGGGACATCCATGTTGCTTCAAATGGCGTTATGTTGTTGGTTTTTATGGCTGACTAGTATTCCATTGTATAAATACACCACATCTTCAAATCAAAACTACAATGAGGTATCACCTCACACCAGCCAGAATGGCCATCATTCAAAAGGCCACAAATGACAAATGCTGGAGAGGCTGTGGAGAAAAGGGAACCCTCCTACACTGCTGGTGGGAATGCAGTTTGGTGCAGCCACTGTGGAAAACAGTATGGAGATTCCTCAAAAGACTAGGAATAGACTTACCATATGACCCAGGAATCCTGCTCCTGGGCATATATCCAGAAGGAACCCTACTTCAAAAAGACACCTGCACCCCAATGTTCACAGCAGCACTGTTTACAATAGCCAAGACATGGAAACAGCCCAAATGTCCATCAACAGATGACTGGATAAAGACAATACTTTAAATTGATGGTAGCATATGTTCTGGTGGTGAATCTTAATCTGTGCTCCACAAAGCCCTGAGATTCAACAGAGGCCCACACCAGATGGAAAGAGAGAGGTCAAATGTGTGGGCATCTGGGCCAGCTACCCTTACTTCAACCAGGAAAAGCTCCACTCTAAAGCTAACTGTTTGAAACATTGGAGCCTCTGTCTAACTTTGCATCTGAAAAAGTAGATTCTGCTGCCTTAAAGAAGTTTGGGAAGGAATATTAATGGAGAATGAAAAGAGTCAAAGGGACCCCCAGGGATAAGAGTCTTTTAGACAGAGGCATTGGAAATTTTTCTGAACGAAGCAACAGTATAAAAAGGGAAGCAGGCCTGTCTGTTAGAAGGCTCCTCCCCAATTTCATTCATGTTGGGGGGCCCCATATAATTTAGTGTCCTAACTGGGACATTTTTGAGAATGAAGTAGGTTCTATGAAAATTTACTGATCAAGACAAGAGGTGTCATAAACCAAGACTGCCCTGGGCAAACCAGAACGTTTGGTCCCCCTAATTAAAGTAGGTACTGGCCATGTGAACACAGGTCTTGGTGGGAAAGATAGACCCATTTCTAAGTCTGTCATCAGTGTGCACTGCTGTCACATTAACTAAAGAAGATGGTGTGCCAGTGAAGAAGCTCATTTATACAAATGGATTGAGCACACCTACCAAGGCTTTTTTGAACCACTACATTGGAGAGGAGAGAGAAAATCTCCTTAAAGTTTCTATAATATTAATGTCATAATTTTACATTATAGGTCCTCTCCTCCCATGACTTTGAGAGCAGAGAGAGTAGAGTATTGGGGACTGTCCAACTGAAATCATTAAAATGACAAGGAAACTTAGTTTGGGTCCCATTGCTCATAGATAGCGCCCAGGACTAGATTTGCTCACGCCGTTAACCAATCTCCAAAGGCCACGGAATGCTCTCTGACTGTGGATCTGCACATCTGTACGCCTCCTCTTTGCCACCATTGGCCACCACCATATCCCCAACCCCAAAGCAGTTCAGATTCTGTTTGGGTGCTAGTTAACACGTCTAACCACTTCACCGAAAGACCAACAAGAGGAAACCACCAGTGAGAGAGAAAGTTAGCTTATTACAAGTTCTGGCCACCTCACACCTTATGTTTGTTCACTGAGTTTGCCAGAAAGTTCCCTTCTGACAGCCTAATTTACAACTTTCTTTGAGCTGCCAAGTCATCACCCGGTAGACTTCTCCTATTACTTCCACCCCGCGGCCCACCTACGGCCTTCCCGTGGAGCACTGGACAAAACAGCTTAGACCAAGCAAAAGTGTGACTGACCCACATCAGGCACAAATAATCTACCTGTCACTCACGGCCACGCTTGGCAATTGGCAACAACAATGTGGGCGGCCAATTACAGCAGGGAAGTTGGAAGAAGAAATTTATGAGATTCAATCTAAATGCTTGGCATGCTGTATCACTAGAAAACTGGGCCCCTAAAAGTCAGGAACAGAGAACTGCAAACACACATGGATGAAGAGCTCTGCGCTGCATATCAAGGGTCTCGTCATCATCAAAAAATATTTTATGTCAGGGTTTCGTACATAGCAGAGCCGCTCCCTCCCTGCAATCCATTGAAAGTCAGCCCTTGACACAAGGGTTTGTAAAAATTAATTTTCTTTAGAAAAAATGTATTACTATGCATTTATAGTTCCTTGCCCTTATGTGGTTCCTGGGCCACTCCCTGAAGGGTATGCAAACTGAGGAGGAAGAATAAAAGCCAACAAGTCACCAGCATCAGAAGCAAACTCCAATGCCAGTATCACTGCCAAGAATACTTACAGGGTGACCATCTCCATGTGGTAAAATTAGGGTTGGTTTTTTTACTTATTTCCTGCTGACTTTCTGTATTTTCTAAATTTTCTAATATAAACACATATGCCCCTTATTATTAGAAAACCATAAATGTTGATAGAAAAAAGGTTGTGGAATTAGGACTCAAATGCAAGCCTGTCTGATGACGACCAAGGCCACTCCCTTCCTATGGCTCCTCATGGCCTCTCACTCAGGTCCTTCTTTTACATTCTTATTTATTTTATTTTTATCTAATAAGCAAGAATGTGCACCAGATATCTTTCTAAGCATTTTAAATGTATTAACTTGCTTAAGCCTCACATCAGCCCTGTGATGTGGATGCTGTTCATAATCTCAATCTACAGATGAGAAAACTGAAGCACAGAAAGGTTAGGTAACTTGCCCAAGACGGCACAGCTTGTGAGCCACAAAACTGGGATTCTTCCCCTGCTGGTCTGGCTCCAGAGTTTATGGTCTTAATCGCTCTGCTAAGCTGCCTCAACCTTCTCCTACTTAAGACAGATCCTCTCTGGCCCTGCTATTCTTTTCCCACCTGGCCAGGCCTCCATCACCTACGATAGTGTCAGAGCAAGGCGGTCAGGACAGCAGAGCATTGTTCAGAGAATGGCAGAGCCGTATTACTAGCATAATCAGCTCTAGCCTCAAAGCCTCAGGATGAAAAGCTTCAGATGAAATCAGCTCCAGTCAGGGTCCGTGATGACAAGGAAAAAAGATATGAAGGATCCTGCTGCCTGAAAAAACTCAACACGAAATCACTTTTCTCATCTCATTTACCACAAATATAAATTAAATTGCTTGGGAATGTTTTTGCCTCCTTGATTTGGCCCTGGTTTTCTATTTTTCTTGAATGTTACCCACCCGCATCACACACATGCCACTGACATCCCTCTCTGTAAAGGGACTCATCCACACTGAGCCAGACAGGTGACCCTCTAGACTCCAGATTTTCATCTGTAAATTCAGGGGTCTGAGCTGAGGCTCTCTGATCAGGATGCCACTTGGCATTGGTATAGGGATTTGCACTTTCTGAGCTATTTCCATGTCCATTATCTCACTTCATCTCCCAGTGACCCTAGACAGTAGACACAATAGGTAGGTTGTCCTCAACTTCCAGGTGGGGACACTGAGGTTCCGCTGTAGCAGAGAGGAAAACCCAGATCGACTCACTAGAAGCCTAGATCTCCTTCCTCTTCGCCTCCCAGCCTCTCAGGGCCCTTCCAAGCTCTCGGTCCTTGCTTCTGTGCCTGCCTCCTCGGCCCCTGTCCCTCACTAGGGCAGCGCTCTTTGTAAGCTGAAGCTAGCGGCTGCAGCATCCTGGCTCCCAGAGACATTTAGAAGCTCACTTGGTACCTGAGGACTGCGGTGATGAAAGTCCTGCCTTTAATTTTCATTGTCAGGAGTCTGGACCATCAGAGCCAGCCACTGAGACCACGAACAGATGTCAGATTTGGCCTGGGCTTTCTGGGAGTCACATCTGGTTGGCCTTCCCCCAGCCTGTTACTTCCCTCCACAGCTGGTCGTTCTGGAGACTGCAGGCCTGCCTGCCAGGGTGGGTGTGTGCGGGCGGGTGGTAAGGGAGCGGAAGGATTATCTGGATCCTGGACTGGCTCCCCATCTGACTTTCATTTGTTCCCTTAGGTGTATCTGACATGCTATATACCTGGGCACCGTGTCAGGCATCCTTAACCTCCCAGAAGGTCCTTACCTACATAGCAGGACCCGCTGGCTGAAGAGGGAAAGAACTGATGTGATTCAAAATGCATAGCAGCCAGGGAAGTATGAAGGCTTTTCCCACGCAGAGCTTGGGGCCAAAAGTGTACAACCTAATTAGAGTAAAAATACACCCCACTTGCCTGCAACAGTTCTAATTTACACCTGCTGTCCAACTGTAATTTTTAATAGCAGCCTCTTCAGTCTCTAAAGTCTCCAAGTTTGGACAATAAATTACATGAATACACTGTCTACGATGTGAGATCAAAGCCTACAAACTACAGGATCTCTAAACGAAAAGGCGTGTCAACGACCTTGAAGTTCAGCATCCCTGCCAGTGCTTGGAATTTCCTTCTCAGCAACACAACAGACTTGAAGCTCTAATAAGCGGCGCACTTGGAATTACATCTTTATAAAGATTTTTAGGTCACTTCATATATGCCTGTTTTGTCTCTAGTTTGTAGCGTTAGAAGCCATCATAAACATGAACGGAGGAGAGGGTGATACCAGAATAACTTGGTTGCAGGTGATGCAGAGATACTTAGCAGAAAGGAGAAGGGAACTCAAATTCACTGGGTGCCCTACACTGCGGTAAGACCTTTTGTCCTCCAGCAGATCCGTGTCGGCAGCAATGTTGAGAAAGAGGGATTAGCTCCCCTTCTTACGAGTGAGAACATGGAAGCACAGAAAAGTTAACTATATCGCTTAAGATTCTACAAGCTAACATCCATCAGCAGGACTGGGATTTGAACTCTACTCTTTCTGACCTCGAAAGCCAGAGCTGCTGCTCCTCTAGAGCCCAGGCCTCCCCCTGGGACCCCCCTCCCCATTTCCTGTCTCCACTGGCGTTTGAGGTGGGAAAGCAAACAGTGTCATACATCGCTGTCACCTCCCAGGCCAGGCAACCTCGCCCACAATCTGTCAGTTCCTGAAGAAAACACCTCTTCAAGGAAGGGCAGAGACAGAGCTCTCCACAGAAGATTTTCTGTTATAATCTACCCCCAGTTCACAAGTACCTGCTTTCGGCGCAGTCCAGATCTAATGTGAAGTGACGCTGAAAAGTTATTAAAGAATTTCAGTGTTCTCTTTCCCCGAGGGAGAGGCAGGGGCTGAGAGAAAGAAGGAGAAGAGGAACTTGGAGCTGCTGTCACCCTGGAGGGCCACTGCCACGGCCCCACTTCTTGCCTGGGCTATCATTTCAGAGCAATTGTTTTCTTCTGTGAAGACACTTCAAAGATTTCTCAGAGACAGATGCTCTTGTGACTGGCCGGAGCAAGTGGCCAAGGCCTGGGGAGAATTACGAAGCGTTTCTTGTGCCCTGTGTATTGGGATGTGTGTCCCAGACGCGTGGCAGATATGAGTGGGCAGAGCAGCCGGGCAGCTGCCCCAAAGCGGGTGGCAGAGGGAGCAACGGCCCGGGGCTGGCCGGCCCCAGCAGGTGAGCTGCAGCGGCAGCCTGCACAGGTTCGCGGGGGAAGCCAAAGGTGCGGGTGATGGAAAATGAACACCAGCCCATTGAATAAAGAAGGAACCGTGAGGAGGAGAGCAAGAGTGAACCGGAAAACTGCCAGCCACTAACTTTACATTCAGCTCTGGGGGCACAAGTCCATGTGTGTGCACGTGCTCACCGTTCCTGTTATATTAATTCTACAAAAAATTGTAGGCCACCCGCCAGTCAGTGGTGGCTCGGCCCCTGTCCCGACGGAGAGGCTCAGGGACTCTGTGAGCTCTGTTCCTAGGTCCCGGGCTTCGAGGCACAGTGGCCTAGTGGAAAGAGACAGAACAGCCCGGTGACCATGTTCAAGTCCTTTCACACCTACTAGGATCTCAGGTAGGAGTTTCCAAAATGCAGTTCCTGTAATATTATGTAGTGAAGAAGTGTGGCTTTAATTGTTTTGTCATTATTTAACATGTGAGTATCACATTAGCCCCAGTTTTTGCATGGACTTTATGGCTTGAGACAAGGCTAGGCAAAAAAAGTGAATCAATTTTTTTTTTAAAAATTAAGCAAATCAGAGTGGAGGTGGTACAAAGGAACAGAAAAGATTGTGAAAAGATGACTCAAAGAGCCAACATTTTCATATCACTGAGATAATGTGTGTGAAAATAAAAAAGCATGTATAGAAAACAAACTATGGTTATCAAAGGGGAAAGGGTTGGGGGAGGGATAAATTAGGAGTTTGGGATTAACAGATACACACTGCTATATATAAAATAAACAACAAAGGCTTATTGTATAGCACAGGAAACTATATTCAATTTCTTGCAATAACCTATAATGGAAAAGAATCTAAAATGCATGTATTTATACATACATTTATATATATACATATACATACATGTATACGTAACTGAATCACTTTGCTGTACACCCGAAACTAACACAACACTGTAAATCAATTATAGTCCAATAAAATAAAATGACAAAAATGCATGTGGCCCACAGAAATAGAGAAGGCTGTAATGACCCCTCCATGGGCATGTGCTTCCCCCTGCACCCAAACCGCGATGAATGAAGCAACTGCCTTGTAAATAGCACTGCTCTGGCTGCACATGCCCTGGTAGACAGCTCGTCCATCATGCAGAAGGCACTAAGGGTGTGCTGATGCCATGGGGAACTTAACAAAGAGACCTGGTCTAAAAATAGTATAATTTAGTAGGAAAGAAAAGACGAGCACACAAATAACTGTAAAATGGGATAAGCCCCAAAGAGGAGGTACAAAGTCCCCGTAGGAGGTGCTCAAAGGATGGATAAGTCACGCCTGCTGGGCGAGGTCAAGAAAGACTTCATGGAGATTTGAGATAAGCCTGGAAAGATGGGTAGAATTTCAATGACCCAAAAAAGACCAGGGTGGGGGGCAGGAGAGACATTCCAGAGAAGGAGAAACACTTGAACAACAGTACAAAGACTGGAAAGTGGTATCAGGATAGGAAGCCCTTCCATTTAGCTGCAATGCAGAACACAAGACAGAGAGACCATGAGGCGGGATTATCGTATCACAAGCCTTGAAGAACAGACTAAGGAGGTTGTACTTCACGCAGTGGTAATAGGGTCAAGGTTAATGGAGGGTTTAAAACATGATTGGACCTGCACTGCAGAAAACTAGGCCTGAAAATGGGCTGGAAGTAGAGGTTACTGTCACCCCACCCTGATTACTGTGACTGACTCGGAGAAGCATAATAAGCATGTGAGTCCGTAGGACCACAGTGATGATTTTTCAGAGACTGTCTTAAGACCTGAGAATTGATTAAGGGTGGGGACCCAGCTAGGGAAGATCTAAGGAAAACGAGATAACTGGACCCTTCCTACTCCTCTGATAAATATTAACAATACATTCATTTTAATATACTAATTATATTAGTATATTAATATGATATCATACTACCTTACATATCATATATGTGTACATGGGCATATATGTGCATATAATGTATAAAATCTGTTATATAGTATAATGCATCTATTATATACCATGCATAATGAACCACTGCCATTTGGTATATTTCATCTTGAATTTTTGCTGTGCTTAGATTTGCATGTGTGAATATGCAGATAGCAAGCCGCCTATTTTCTCTTCCAAAATAAGGATCATCTTCTTGTTTTTCTGTTCTTTTCACTTGCCCTGGTCTTTTCTCCTGAACACCTCCCTCTCTTGAGGCTAATGTGGTCCCCAAAGGCATTTCTATTTGTATTACATCACTTAACAAGTGCTTGCTTTGGCCTACAACTTTCATATACAGAAATACGTAGCATTTATAAATTAAACAAACTTTGGGATGTGATTAAAGCTACACACACTGAGAAGCAAAGAGTATCCTGGATCAGCCAGGTGGGCCCAACCTAATCACATAAATCCTTAAAAGTAGAGAACCGCCTCCGTTCCCCAGCTGGGGTCAGAGAGAGAGGCTGACGACAGAGGAAGGGGTGTGGAGACGGGATTTTGCCGGCTTTGGAGATGGAGGAAGGCTGGTAGCCTCTCAATACTGGGAAAGGCAAGGAAACAAGTTTCCCCCAGAGCCTCCAGAAGGACACAGCCAGAAGGCACTCAAAAATGATGTTGTCCGCCTGGCCCGCCTCCTTCACTAAGAGGATGGCTGCTGGCTGGAGGAAGTCGCTCCAACTCTCTGAGTCTCCTTGGCCGCAACTAAACTGGGGCTGACACCTTGTCATGGAGGGTCAGAGGCTCAGTCAAATCTCACATTCATTGCCCCTTGCTTCTCATGCACAGGCCAGTCAGTAGGAAGTGCCAGGGCTTCTACAAAAAAACAGCTAATTCAACACTACTTTATCAGACTATGTCCCTTCCAGAGGCTCCTCTTTTTAATCATACAACAACCTAAAGACTTCCTCTATTCTCCAGGCCTTCATGACACAATCTGACCCCATTTCCTCTCTGACTGTCTCTCTTTCTACTCTTCCCCTTGCTGACTTTGCTTCAGCCATGCTGGCCACCTTGCTCTCTGGCGTGCACCCCAGACTGCTTCCAGCCTCAGGACATTTGCACCTGCTGTTTTCTCTGCCTAGAATCCTCTTCTCCCATATCCAGATGGCTTTCTCCCTCAGCTCCTTCAGATCTTCATTCAAATGTTACCTTCTTTCTGAGACCTCCCCTAATAATCCAACTGAACATTGCAGGACCGCCAACCAAACACTCCTCACCCCATCCTCTACTTTACTTTCCTCCACAGCAATTTCATCTTCTACCATCATACATATTTCATTTATTTTGTTTACTTTGTTTTCTCTATTGGAATGCAAGCTCTAGGAGGGCTCTTCACGGAAGACATAGAATAGGTACGTCAAAAATATTTGTTGAATAAATAAATCAGTGCATACACAAATCTACAAGCAGGAAATAAACATCAGCATTGTCTCCATGCATGACATACCTTTCATTACAGACAAAAAATGAAGTCACAACAATGGTAATCGACCTATCACTGAACAGTGAAGCTGCAGCTAAGACAAGTCCTTGACTGAACTCGCTGAGGACAACTAGGAGGGGTGGAACCAGGGTCGAGGGTCCCAACCCCCAGCACTTGTCTCCCAGACAGAGAGAACCCAGAACAAGCCTGCCTTCTGATTTCCCATCCTTCCTGGTTTCGACCAGTCTCTCAAAACCGTAAGAACAGTTTGTCTCAGTGTTTCAGGACTTCCGCTTCCAGGCCCAGGAAAAAGCAGGAAGTGCGGGGGCGTGTGAAAACTGAGAGAAGAAGAATCAAACCCACTAAACGTAAAGGGCTCAAAGACTTCCTCTGCAGCCTGTCACAGCACACGGCTTTGAATGCGCCTTCGCCGTGAGCCTAGAGGAGAGCTTCTCGGGCTCTAGAAGACTAAAAGCCAGAATGTACTCATGCATCCAACACAGATTTACTCCAGGATAACTGTGTACCCAGAGGAAGACAGATGTGGTCCTTGTCCAAGTAAGCTTACACTTCACGGTGGTGTAACGTTAGAAGGATAAACTCAGTTCACGACCTACCTTCCCAACAGCCATGCTGACTAGGCTGTTTCCAAAACAGTCC
This sequence comes from Vicugna pacos, assembly GCF_048564905.1. Lineage (NCBI taxonomy): Eukaryota > Metazoa > Chordata > Mammalia > Artiodactyla > Camelidae > Vicugna > Vicugna pacos. The sequence continues at coordinate 67,249,918 of NC_132997.1, read as the reverse complement.
CCAAAGGGTGCCTTAGACTACGAGGAACGGTCTGCAGGGTTTAAGGCAAGCTTTAAAATCAAGCCTATGAAGGCTCTAATCTTGACTACGTTGCATTTATTAGCTAAACGTAAACTTCCTAAAGGAAAGACTTTTTATTTCATTTGCTATCTCCCCAGTACTTAGCACAGTGCCTAATACTCTTAACAAAAACTTGTTACCTGAAAAAATTAAACTCTCAGAGCCTCCATTTCCTCGTTTGGAAAGTGGGATTATAAACCCCACTTTGTGAAGCTGTGTGAGGATAACATGAAATCGAGTTATGCGAAGTGCTGACGTGGCGCCTGGAACACGATAAGCATTCACTGCAGTGAACTGCCATGTGGGTGGCAATGCGGGGACTCGAGGGTAGAAGAGGTTCAGTTAGCTCTGGATAGACTGTAGCACATCCCTGTCCTTGTTCAGTCTGCAACTTTGGACTAAGCCTGGGCTTGATAAGTTGGGTGATCCATTTCTGTTAGAAAAGTCCTGTTCAAATTGGGCCAGAAACTCTGGAAAGGGGAAGGATGTGTTTTACATCCCAGCTACAAGGGTGACTGGCAGCAGAACTGAAACAGCATGACTAAGCATAGCCCACATGGGGGGCTGAGGTCCCTCCCTCTCTGCTGCGGGACTGGAGGGGGGAGGGGTACCAGGTTTCATTGCACCTGATAAAAGGATTGCAAAGAGCAAGGGACATTTTCCCAGCCATTCCTCTGTTAGATTCTCAAAGCTTAAAACATAAAAAATTAAAATTAAAAAAAAATACAAAAATGCTGAAAGTCCTTTCCCTAACTACCTATCTTCATGTGCACATCAGCTAAGTTTCCCTTGAAGTTCACTAGCCCATATCCTCAGGAGGGCTACAGTGCCATCTGCCAACGTGCAGGGGTTAAATTAAGACCGAAGGCCTTTCTAGAAGCTGAGAACCCTAGGATTCTCTCAAAGCTTTGGAGGTTCAGCTGAGAATCTCCTTGGTGACAAGGAATGGGTCTCACAGTTTCAAGTCAAGCCATACTTTTTGGAAAACTCTGCTCTTTCTAATACTTTTCATTATAGCACTAATGCAAAAAAGATCTCTTTTAGAAATCAAAGCAAAGAGCCTCGAGCTTGGTGCCAAAGACGTTTGTGAAAGGGATTCACCAGAACAGGATATGAGCAGCCTTGTTCACAATAATCATTTGAGAAGTGCTTGCTGATTGATACAGGTGGGCCTTCTGTCAGCAACCATGGTGGAAATGGGGAAAGTCTTCTCAAAGAAACAGACATTGCAATGACTCAAATGATTTCAAGCAACTGTCATTATTACTGGATTTAGACATTTATGTTAACTTTTCCTTATTTTAGACACCTAGCTTTAAACTAACCACTCTAATTAACAGTAGCAGTTCGGTCAGTAATGGGTAAAGAGTTCTTCTGATGTTTTTTTAAGGACTGTGAGGTGGAGAAGACTCCTGAGTTCCACTTCACTAAATAACCAACCAGTCCTCACTGTCCTTCTGTAAAGCTGCCACAGCTGTGGGGGAGGAGAGACATTTCAGGAACAGCTCCAAGCCAAGTACCAATTTAAAATCTTCTCACCAGCCCAGCAGCATCCTTCAATCTTTCATCCTTTGACTGAGGGCCTACTATGTGTTACTGCCTGTTCTAGGTATTGGGAATACAGGGGCGAGTGAGGAGTGGGGCCCCAGCCCTGTCAGAGGCCTCTATGTAAGCAAATAAATGCAATAAAACATGATGTCGGGTAACCAAAGCATATGGCAAGTGGTGAGGCCAGGAGAGCAGACAGCCTCTTAAAGGGTGACCAGCAATCTACCAATCTGAGCAGTGATGGAACAGTAGGCCAGACACACAGGCTCTACTTTCGGGGGCTTTGCTTTACTAAAAAAAAGCCACCTGAACCATGGAGATGAAGCCACAGTTGCCTTCAGGTACAGTGATGCACCTTGTCCTGAGGTCTTCACTTCTGCGTCTAGAGCTAGAGATCATCTGTCTCAGCTCTGTTAGGTGAGCCTTTCAGGCAGCTACATCCGAGGTCATCGGGGCCAAAGCTGGACTAAAAGAAAGAAGGGTGTGAACACTGCGACAGCCTTGCTGTAAGCAAGGTGACTTCACCCCCTCCCCCTTAGGTCTGAAATTGAGAAACCCAGAGATGACCACAGCCCTAGGCCACTGCATGTGAAAATGAGAAATTCACTCCTCAAGTCCTCCCCTGTGTTTAACCAGAATCATCAGTCTATAGATTCGGGAACTAAGTGGCTTGATCATTTTGCACGTAAGCCGTGTGCATCGGTCCAAAGGAGACCAGTGAGCAACAATTCAATTTCAAGTTCACTGAACCCTCTGGTTTGGGAAGGAAATTGCTGGTAATCAATTGCAGCAAGCACACAGGCTCAGGGCCAGGAAGAGAAAAATCACTTTAATGGGCAAAGCAGATGTTGCTAAACTCATTGCAAAAGTGAGATGGGCACGGAGCCAGGTCTTGCAGGAGAGATGCTGATCTGTCCTTCTGAATGAAGAAAGCAGAGATACTTCAAAAGGAAGGTTCTACGAGGAAAGCCAGAGGTCTGTGTCCCTGTTAGACTGAATGAAAGAAAAAGCAGAGGTGCTCGGGTGTCCCGCACAACCACAGGACTTAGAGCTGTTAACATCTCTTAAAGGTTTTAAGCAAATCCAGTATACTAGCTAAAAACGGTCTGGGGAGACTTCATTCTGTTCTAAGGAGACTACGTGGTATTGTGGAAGGAATGTAGGCTTTAGCATCAGACCTGCTTCTTCCATCAGTTAGTTGACTCCACCATCAGGAAGTCGTATGACCTTGGGCAAAGACCTGTAGGAGATCAGTTGTGAGGATTAATGATCATGTCTATACAGTACAGTAGAGAAATGCACTTCAGCAATGTTTTCAGAGCTGCACCAAGATTGTGTGGGAGAACTGGTTCGTTATGGAATGGGGAGGTGGGGGGAGGGTGAATTTCTGGTCCAGTATCTCCTAGCTTTCCACTGCCTCTCAGTGATGGATTACTTCACAGGCCAAATGTTTTTTGTATGTTTCAGTGGATAAAATATCTCTCAAGCATATAAGAGTTCAGAGAGCACAATATCAAGGTCCCAGGACAGTCACCAGGTATACACTAAGAATGTTTTCATAAAGTAGCTCCTAATTCAAGCCCCCTAAAGAAAGAGTCAACTCCGATTTCCCCAAATTCGAAACGTTCCTTACTTATCTAACTCCTACTCATTCTTCCGGGGTGAACCCACCTCTGAGAATCAGCACGGACTCCTTTAGACCTCACCGTCTCTACCTATTCAGACATTGCCTGGGTTTTTATCAGCTGCCTTAAATCCCCCCTGGAACAAGATAGGTTCAGTGCTAAACTTATTCATTAAAAAACTTGGAATGCTGCTTGCTCAGTTATTTGGCCTGTCATGGTAAACTGTCTTATATTACTCTTTACCTGAATCATGTTGATCCATCCTAAATATTTTGTAACTTCCTAGAGTTCAGGTATTGATCATAAACCATTTAAAATCTCCAACCCAGAAGACAGAGAGACCAGAGGGTTCCCTTACTTGACTGGTTGTCTTTTTCTTTACCTTTTCAAAGCCTTACTTCCCTCATCCGTGACTTGCGGATAACAACAGTGCCTTTCCCCTAGGGCCTGTGTGAGGATGACATGGGCTCAGTCCCACCAAGTGCTCAGTGGCCCCCATGGCAGCGGAGTGGCAGTGGTCCTTTCCTAGAACCTTCTTCACCCAGAGGGGCTAGTCTACTTCTAAACATCAAGAATGTTAAGTGCATTCATACTGCTGAGATTTCCAAACCTCAGGCCACTTCCACCAAGTGGCCCCTCTTCAGAAAGCCATGTCCCACTGAAAATATGTTTCCAAGTTGCCATCAGCATTAGACTGTTCCTGATAAGTAAGCAAAGCTGCCGAGGGACTTTGGCAGTGAATTTCTGGGGGCTGGTGGGAGGAGGATGTTTACCACAGCACGTAGGCCAGGTCCTGAGCAGAGAACATTTTGGCCCAGATAGATTCTGGAGAAGGCATTTTTGCCAAGCACAGTCTCCATTCTCAGGTCCTGAAGTCAGCGTCAGAAACTAAACAAACCTTCCCGGGTTCACATTTGTTTACTTTTGGCAAAATGTGACTTCCTGTTTGAAAGGAAAGGCGCAGTAAAGCTTTCTATAGCCTTCTTGGACATAAAGTCGCTCCTTAAAAACAATTGATTTGTTGAGCATAAATGTATCAAATGTACACAATGGGGATCTCCCTTTCCCTCAAATGTTCATGTTTTAATAGGGAAAGTGCTCAGCAAAACCAAAACAAATATTTTTTTTCAACTCTTGGCCCATGAGGATTGTTTAGGCCATTTCTTCTTCTCTGAGCAAGAAAAACAGACATCAGGAGAGAGCCAAGCTCCATGTGCTGTGTCAGAGAAGTCACTGTGACACACTTGGGGGCTGAGATTTCAGTTAACAGAAAGGCGGAAAGTTTAAGTTCCCACAGCCACTCAAACCACATTCCCCAGCGTGAACAGAGAACAAGTGGGTCTTTCGTTATATGACAATGTCCCTAGCCACACCCCCTCGGGGTCCTGAAATCCCCTGGATGGTCCCATGCCCTGCACTCACGTTTGATCACTGACTGACATCCCCTCACAAATCCCCCATAAGCCTTTTACAAGGATCCTAGATTATTCACTCTGTGTATGCAAGAGGGGAGCAGGGAGTATCTGTAATTAATTTTTAGAGCATCCAGCAAAGCTAGCATAAACTTTGGCTTTATTTATAATCCAGGCTCTCTCTATAAATCTTGGATCTATTTGTCATAAAATATTAAATTTGTAAAGGACCTTAAAAATCATCGGATCAACGCTTCCACACCGACCCATACACAGACAGACACATAAATAATTTAGATGAAGAGGGAAGAGGTCTGGAGAAGTTTCCTCCCTGGATTGCAAAGTTCTTGCTCCTTAGAACCAGAACTGTTTTCTTCAGCCTTGTGTTCTCCAGCAGAGCGCTAGGATCACAGTAAGAACAGGAAGAAAGTGTTGAATGAACAAGTCTTCTCCTGCAAAGCCAAGGACAGCACCCAGGACCCCTGACTCTCACTTCTGTGTGTTCCTGCCTCTTGTGTATCAGCTAAATTGTAAGCTCCTTGAGGGCTGAGGAGGTAGCTTATCGTTCTTTGGGCCATCCTATATCCTAGGTATTGAACTTTGCAAGCGTCCAATAAAAATATTTTGAATGAGTAATGAATGAATGAGTGAGTGAGTAGATGAAGACAATTCCATGATTGAGATAACAGAGCATCTTTCTTGAGTGATTTCAATATCCTCCATGAAAGGGGACATTCTTTCCTTCTCTAGGATGCTGGATTGAAGGAGAAGTGGATTTGGGGGCTTTTTGGGGTTTTTTTTTTAAACATTTTTTATTGACTTATAATCATTTTACAATGTTGCGTGAAATTCCAGTGTAGAGCACAATTTTTCAGTTATACATGAACATATATATATTCATTGTCACATTTTTTTCTCTGTGAGCTCCCATAAGATCTTGTGTGTATTTTCCTGTGCTATACAGTATAGTCTTGTTTATCTATTCTACAATTTTGAAATCCCGTCTATCCCTTCCTACCCTCCGCCCCCTTGGCAACCACAAGTTTGTATTCTATATCTATGAGTCTATTTCTGTTTTGTATTTATGCTTTTTTTGTTTGTTTGTTTTTGTTTTTGTTTTTTAGATTCCACATATGAGCGATCTCATATGGTATTTTTTTTTCTCCTTCTGGCTTACTTCACTTAGAATGACATTCTCCAGGAGCATCCACATTGCTGCAAATGGTGTTATGTTGTCAGTTTTTATGGCTGAGTAGTATTCCATTGTATAAATATACCACATCGGAGAAGTGGATTTGTGCACGTGGATTTCCAGACACTCCTGTGACCCTTTCCTTTTGGTTTAGACAGTTGTAAAAATGAGAGGCAGTTATGATAGGTGATCTCACCCCTCTCCAGTGCTGCCAGTTCTTTTCCCACAAACCAAAGCTAACCAAATCCACCATCTACTTAAACGTTTAATGAAAATAGGTCCATCCTGGCCCATAAGCCCCTTATCTCTGGCTCCCATCTGCCTATCTATCTTATCTGCAGTGTCCCTACTGAGTGAACTTCTCCAGGTTTGGGGACTTAGTGAGGTCTTCCATGACTTCATACTCAACAGCCACACAGTGGCCTCTGTCTAGAATATACTTCACTGCCACTATGATTACCATGACCACTGCCATTTTCACCACCACCACCACCACTACCCTCCACCACCGCCACCATCCAGTGACCACTACCTCACCACAACCCCTTTAAACCTGAAAAAAAAAAGTCTTCCTCCTCTCTTAAGAGCCAGCTCAAATGGAACTTCCTAAATCCCTCCTGAATTTAGTGCCAAGCCCCTTTCTGAGGTCCAGCCAGTCGCTTGTTCTCAGCTGTGTAACTGACATCAAGTATGTTGCCCTGTAGTTTATTTAATTGCATGTCCTTTCTGATAGCTGGTGTCCTCCGCTGGAACCACAATCCCTGACCAAAAGGGAATATTTAGGGAGGATCTGAGCACAGATCACAGAGTGATGAGAGTCAAGAGGAAGGAAATGAATGAGGACTGGTGGCATGCAGAGTCGGTTAGGGTGCAGCTCTCCAAGCAAAGGCCAGGAGATTTCAAGAGTTACTGACCTTGCCCCTCAACAAAACAGTGATCTGACTGCTTTTAAAGCCTGCTTCTTCCATCATCCTGGGTTTCTCACTTTTATTCAAATCATTGTTAAACAAAATCATACAGTACCTATTTGGTACCAAAACGGCAGACATGTTGGGGAAATAAATAACCAGACCACTCTCATGCAGGATTAGGATGGGGTGGGGATGGAGAGGGTGTTTGGAGGTCAGGGTCACCTCCAAGAGGAACTAAGGTTTAGACTGAGGTCTGACAGCTGGATAAGGATCAGCCAGGTGAGGGGAGGAGACAAGAGTCCCTGATTATGAAACAGATTTTGGGGGGTTTGACCATAAGAAGCTGATTACCATCCAGCTCCTTGAAATTTTCATTCCCACTGCCTGGAATGCTCTGCCCCCAGGTCTTGACATGGATGTCTTCTCTTCACCTAGGTCTCAGCTCAGATGTCACCTCCACAGAGAAGCCTTCCAAAACCCACCAACCTCAAGGATCTTCCGTTCCAAACATTCTCTAGCACAGTGCCTCTCAAACATTAACATGTATAGAAATACCGGAAGGAGCAGGGGGTGGAGGGGTCTGGTTGAAATGCAGATTCTAATTCAGTAGGTCTGGAGTGCCTCCTGAGATTCTGCATGTCAACAAGCTCACTGGTGACACACTGCCCGTCCAAGGGCAGCTCTAGTTCCAGGTATCAATGTGTCTGATTTTCTTCATAGCTCTTATCACTAGATGAAAATTATCTTGTTGATTTTTTCTAGTTAGTGTTCTCACAGACACACAAACCACCCCCACTAGAATATGAGTTTCATGAAATTAGGTACATTTTTGTTTTTTGTACCACTGTCCCAAGGACTTGGCATATAGTGATTGCATAGCAAATATGAATGAATGAATGGATGGATGAATGGATGGATGACCAGGAGTTTGGCCTTCTAGCCCACACCCTAGGCCTCTATAGCAAGACATCAACACTTCATGCCAAAGACCACTGCAGGAAATCCCAAGAATAAACCAATGCCATGGCTGTGGGTCAGCACGTACCCACAATTTCATAGTTCCTTCCTCTTTATTTCACCTCAGCAGCCACCATGAGCTCATCCAGCTCTGGAAACACTCTGTCCTTTCTGCTCAGCTTCTGATATAAGCCTTTAGTGTTTCCAGGCAAAGCTATCCTCTCCATCTGAACCCTGCCTCAGTGAAATTCTTGGACTCAGCACCATCTTTGCTTCAATCTGTCTGGCTTTTCCAAGATCTTTGACCTGCAAACAACCTGTGCTTTGAAATTATTCTTTAAAAAGCTCCCCCCTGTTCAGATAATGAATCTCATTCTACTGCTCAATGAGCCTTTCAGCGTGAGATTGAGCAAACTTTCCAATTTTTCCAAACGAAATTCTTTTTCTAAACACCCTCTTTTTCTCTCTGTGACCCCAGTGGGCACAGGTCATCACTGCCAGGCATTTTGGAGCATCTCCTCAAGGTCAAGTGCCAGGACTGGTATAGGGAATTCCAGAGTCAGGCATGACTCCAGTCCCTGGACCACAAGCCTCACGCATCACAGAGGGAATGCAGCTGACACACACACAGAGAAACCACATCCCAACAGAAGATATATAAAGTGCCAAATGGGTGGCACATGACACCAAAGTGCCAGGCAGAAATGAGGGTGGCCCAGGAAGCACGCTTTGTTGGCACTGCTTTGCCCTCCTGATTCCTCCCACTGGCTATTCCTACTTAGTCTCTCTTACAGCAAGTCTTCTCTTTCCTGTTTTCTAAATGTCGATGGGCTCTGCGTTGAGCCATGGGCCCTTTTCTCTTCCATCTTTATACGTTCCCGCTCTGGGAAATCTCAGCCACTTACATGACTTTAACTACTATCTCTGTGCTGACAACTGCCAGATTGCTATCTCTATCCCAGACTCTTCTTTGAACAACTGGGTTGAATAATCAACTCTTTGGTTAATATCACCACATCGATGTTTTACAGGTATCTTCAGCTTAACATATCCAAACCTGAAGTCTTAGATTCCATCTCTCTCTGTCTCTCTCTCTCTCTCACACACACACATACACAAACACATACACATTCCAGTATACACCACCACCACTTAAATTCTATTCTTCACCCAGTTTTCCCTTTAAATAGTTGTTCAGGGAAACAAAAAAAAAATTAAAATCATCTTTGATTCTTCTTTCTTGCTTCCCCTACATCCAATCTGAATCAATGAGAAATTCAGTAATTTATAAAAATTTAGTAATACATAAATAAAATTTAACTTGAAGTGATTGAACCAAGTAAGAGTTTGACTATATTTTTCATGAAAGAAGTGCGACTATAGGCAGTCCGGGTGGGATGGCAGCTCTGAATGTCATCAGCAAGCGGGCTCCTACCTTTCTGTTTCCCCAGTCCTCATCTCGCTGCCCCTTGTCCTCCAAGATGGCTGTTCCACACCAGACTCTGCCGTCCAGGAAGGAAGACAAGGGAGAGCAAAGGGGAAAAGTCATTTAGCAGTTGAATTCATTTCCTTTTAAAGAGCTTTCCCAGACTCCCTGCCCAGAGATTTCTTCTGACATCTTGTTGGCTAGAACTATGTCTTATGGCCACCCTTAGTTGCAAGAGAAGCCGGGAGCTATAGATGCATTTTATTTGTTAGGCATGTTGTCACCCCAAACAACATTTACATTATAAATGTTATATAATTTACAATATATGACATTATATTGGTAAGGAAGAAGGGGAGAATGGACTGGGAAATCAATCTGAAGTGTCTGCCACAACATCCATCAGCAAGTTATTATTTCAGCCTCCAAAATATATCATAAATTCACCCCTTTCTCTCTGTCTACACTGTGCCAGCACCACGATCCCTCCTACCAAATTATTATAATACCCTTTCAAGTTACCTTGACTCTCCAGCTGCTGATCTCTACTTCTTTTCCCATGCAAAAGTCAGAGTAAGCCTTAAAAAGTATCTATCAGATCATGTAATTCTTGTGTTACAGTACCTGGTACTCACTACTGCAAGTAGACTACAGTCCAAGGACCCATCATACCTCACTGGCCCCAAATGACTTCACCCTTACCTGCCTCTCTCATTTCCTTACATCGCACTAGATTCATTCAAACATATTTATTGAGTGCCTATGACATTTAAAGCACTGTTTAAGGCACAAGGGATAAAGTAAATAAATCAGACAAAAACACCTTCTTTCATGAAGTCTATGCTCTAGCGGAGGGAAACAGATAATAAATAAAATATGTAAGATAGTGTGTTGGATGGTGCTGAGTCACTCGCTCTGCTCCAGCCTCACTAAGCTTCCTTAAGTTACTCTAGCTCTTCTAACTGAGGGTCTCTTCTGTCTAAAATGTTCTTCCCTCACCAGTCCCAAACCTTCCACAGTATCAGCTTAAAGGTAGCTCTCCAAGGAGGCCTTCTGACCACTCATTCTAAAATAGGACCAACTTGGTATTCTCTTTCATAGCACTTCCCACCTTTTGAAATCAGATGGATGGATGGATGGATGTGCTAAGTCATAGGCTGAGTTGTTCAGTATGTCTCTGTCACTGACGATTTACTTCTATAGTTGCAGAGGTCATGTCTAGTTTGTTCACCATTCTAGCTCCGGGGCCTAGAAGAGTCAGTTCCTGGCATATCGAGGTATTTAATAAATATTTGTTGTTGGATGAGTGAATCAGTGAAAGAGTGAAGTCGATGTGATTTCTAGGCTTTTGAAAGGCAATATCATTACTTTGTCTCTTTTCTTTTTTCTTTCTTTTTTTTTTTTGAGAGGAGAGGTAACTAGGCTTATTCATTTATTTATTTTTAGAGGAGGTACTAAGGATTGAACCGAGAACCTTACGCATGCTAAGCATGTGCTCTACCACTTGAGCTATACCCTCTCTGCAATATCAGTACTTTGATAAGTAGAGAGAAAGGAAAAAGCTTTCATAGACAGAGGGAACTATGTGGACAAAAACAGAGAGGCAGCAGTTGGCTTGGTCTGGTTACTGGGCAACTAGCCATTTGGGGCTAGAATTATGGGAGGTAATATTAGAGCGATAGATTGGAGACAGATGAAGGAAGGTCTCCAATACTTGGCCCTATTTGGGGCAGCATTAAAAATAAACATATAAAAAGCAAGCTCACCTTCGCAGACTAGCACCAACCTCTTTGCAACAACCCCCAGACCCAGTCCAAAGTTATGGCAACAAGTGACCCAGAGAAATCAAAAGACAAGAGAAGTCCATCCACTTGGGATCATTCCATGGCTGGCATACAAATTGCCTTTTCCCCTTCAACCAACTTAACATTTTGAAATGATCTCTTGCTGATTATCAAGGTACTCCATATTTATTATGGAAAATTTGGAAAGCACAGAAAATTATAGAAAGAGCAATTAGCTATCAGTACTCTGAACATTAATACAGGCTTTCACCAACCAAGACGTTGTGGCGAAAGCATCATGTCTCTGCAGACCATCCTGGGGTGGGGGCCAGTAGCTGTGGAAAAGACGGCGGCAACAACAGTGACTAGCAGCCAGGACAGCCACAGGAGGAACTGCGAACTCTGGATTCAGTGAGTTCTTGGTGTGTGACACTGGAAAGTCACTTTATCCCTTTACCCTTGGTTTCCTCATCAGTCAAAGGAGTTTTCTGATCAGTGGTTTTCAAAGTGTGTTCCTTGGAACTTCGTGAAGCCCTTTAGAAAAGGTGGGGGTACAGGCTTGAGCCGCCCCCGACTCTCCTCCAGGCAAGCAGAGAGCCACAATTACCCATTTGTCACATTGGATTTTGGCATAGGTTTTGTATATTGGATTTTTTGTTATTGTTGTTTTGTTTTTAACAGCAGACAAGGGGACTAACACAAGATTGCAACTGACTTTTCCAGATACTCAATAAAGTTACTTCCAGCTCTAACTTTTGATGATGATTCTAGTTCCCTTCTGGTAGAAATCAACATAGATGTGAACTGGGTGCAACTGAAAACTCCTTTTCCGATGGGCCTAAAGGAACATGCTAAAGATTCTAAAAGTATCAAGGTGTCCTAATGGAATAGCGTCTACCAGTTCAGCTACAATCTGAACTTGGATAAAATATTTAACAGCCCCATGCATCAATCTCCTCATCTATAAGATGGGGTTAATATCACCTACCTATTGTACTGGATGCAGGGAAATGAAATTATATCACATGCACAAAAAGGCCTAGCACACACCAAGAAATACAGCAGTAGCTCGCATTTCCTGACTTCTCTCTAGATGCCAGCATCTATGCTATGTATCTAGTATATAGTCCATTATTCAATCTGCACACAAGCCTATGCGATAGGCATATTTTTATTATTGTCTATTATTGTCCCCATAATAGAAGCTGAGACTTAATGGGGTTAAGCAACTGTTTGTCCATTTCACACAGAGCTTAGATTTGAACCAGGCAGTGAGGCTGATGAGGCTGTGCTCTAACATGAACAGCACTCACAACAACCACAGTAACTGCAGCTCCCATGTTCCGAGTGCTCGCCTGATGGCAGATGCGGTTGGTTATTAAAGCTTCGGCTCATTTAATCCTTAGGTCAAGCCAATGGAGCAAGCACTGCTTATACGGCCTGGGAAACCTGAGACGCAGCGGTGCTAAGCGCTACAATATCTCTGCTGACTTTTTTAGGTTGACTACTTAGTTTCTCTGCTGGGCACTAGAAGCCGATACAGTTGTCTAATTAATCCTTCTGAAAGAATTACCTTCTAGAACAAGAACTCCCAGGGGAAGAAGCGTGTTTACTCAGGATTTACCGCAGCAAAGGGTAATCTCCAAGACTCCTTCCCTCCCACTCCTCATCACCTTTCAGTTACAGATCCTGCAGTCTGACGTCCTGGATGTTCCTCTAATTCCTCCCTTCTTTCCATCCCACCATGACTGTTTAAGTCTGGGCCTCTTAATAGCCTCCCACCTAATCTCCCTGCTCTAATCCTGACGACTCTCTGCTTCTCTTAAACCCACCCTCCACCCTGCGATTTCCCCATTAAGTGGCTCCCCCATGGCCTACAGAATAAAGTCTATACCTTCATATTTGTCTCCAGCCCCATTTCCTAGCTTAAAATATATATGCTAGGATCCCAGAACCACTCACATTGTCATTTCCCACCTTTGTGTCTTTTTACATGTTCTCTCTGCATAGCCATCCTTTCCCATCTCTCTGCATGTAACTAACTCTTGCTCTTCCTTCCTTGCACAGTCAGGTTCATCCATCCTCCCCGTTGCCAGGCTCCTAATGAGCTCTGCATTCTCAGCACATGAAGTTGAAGGTACCTGTTTACATATTTGTCTACCCTACCACACCATACTTTTCCCGAGAGCAGCAACAGTGATTTTATTCTCAGTATCCATGACCCCCAGTATAGTGTGCGCATATAGTAAGCACTCGATAAATACTTGTTTACAAATCAAACTGAAGTCAGGGAATTAGCGACTGTAATGGGCACTGTGTAAATTTGTAGCATGTTGTTAATTAGAATTAACATTCAGTGACCTCTCCCAAGTTTGAATAATTCTATTAAGCAGTTAACATGAACCATGTAACTCCAGTCCTTGAAAACGAGCTGATGCTATGGTCACGTCCACTTAAGCCACTGTTTAGCAGTTAAAAGCAAACAGCCCTAGGTTTAAATCTCAATTCCAATTATTTTATTAGCAAATGAATGAACCTCTCCAAGCTGCTATCCTCATCTGTGACCTAGAGATACTGATACTTAACTAGTTTTGAGGATGAAAGGAAATAAGTTAAGTATCTAGTGATAGAGCCGACGCATAGAAGACCCTCAAAATAGTTATGGTTATTATTGGGATGTTACTATTATCATTCAAGCACCAAACCAGAAATCATTCCAGGAAGGGGCGGGGATCACACAATTTCCATTATATGGGTGCTGGGAATCCATCTCTCCCTCTGGCAGTGGGGGTCCATCGTTATCTGGGAAGACATCCTAAGAGCTGTCTACAGCCAGACACTGCTGATTGCACATTCTTCGTGAGCAGTGGGAACCGCTCATGAGCTCAGCAGTATTCATGACGTAGCCTGAAAAGAAGGCTCTGGAAGCTTCCAGTGTCACATTCCTTTTGATTTCATTTGAAAAACTAATATATTAGAAATGCAAGGATAGATAGAAAATGAGGTCTTCTAGGAGTCTCCATCTCTGGCAGAATCTAGGCAGAACATCCTTGAAGAATAATTTTTCATCTAGCCCTCAGCAGATGTGATGTGTGCATCCCCCGAAGTCTCATCACTGGTATTTTATTTGATCAACTGCTGATAGACTGGGTCTTGGCAAAGACTTTTCCTGCCAGCACGGCATTGCACATGATGGGCTGGGGTGCTGCCTAAAAACCTTATGAGTGAGCGACAACTCAAGAGTCTCTTTTAAAAATCTTATCTAGACCAGGATTAGAAAAAGTTAAACAAAGGACAGGACACAACTGAAGGAGCTCGCCCCGCTGTTAACCTCTGGTGATGCTGGGGAGTCCCCACCACTACAGCCCCGCCCGCATCTCCCACGGTGGGTCCTTGTGCTCCTCCCTACTTCTCATCAACCCACCCCACCTCTCCTGCTGTCCACGCCCGGGAACACCACGCCACGTGAGTGAATACAGCCCAGCAGAATAGAAAAACTACATCCCCAAGGTTGACCAAACTGATCTCACTCCCTTCTTTACGATACTTTTAATGAAAAAATTACTTTTGAATTCAAGTCATGCAACATTTAAGTATGTCAAGGCGTATTCGTCCACCTCCTTGACTCAACTGTAATAATAAAAAAAGCTTATATTTCTTGAGTGTCTACCGTGTTCCAGAATCTGTGTTGAGAGCTTTTTCACCTATTTGTATAATCCTCAAGACAGCCTTATGAGATAGGTACAATTATTATTCCCATTTCATAACCAAGGAAACAGAACATGAGAGATAACAAGTAACTCATTCAACACCACAGAGCTGGTAAAAGAAGAAGGTGGTTCTTTAAGCCTACAGTAGTACTCTTAACCTAGAACCTTCCACCATACCCTGACGCAAACTGTTTCCTGACTGCTCCATAACAAAGCTACTCAGGGAGCTCTGACGCAGATTCTGTGACCATATCTGAGAGTCCTGTATCTTTTTAAGATAAATTCAGAAAGACAAACTCTTCCCAGGTGGCCCTTTATCTTACAAAACCTGTACCCACTGCTTAAAATGTCCAAGAAGAGTGTGGGCAGAACACCCAGGTAGCCTGTCCTGGGTATGGGGGTCTGCCCTGCTCTGCAGTTGGCCTCAAGGCTGCCCAGACTCCCATGTCTTCAGCCCGTCCCCTGCAGTTGCTTTCGCAATGAGGCTTACGTCCAACGCTGCCCCTGAAGTGTTATCACGCATCAAGATGAAGAGTTACCAGACATAAGGTCATTTCCTGGCACCATTTTTTGGACTCAGTTTGAGCACAGCAAAACCATTTTAGAAATTTGCAGTGCCAAGGGAGGTGGCAGGACTCTGAACCATATCCAGCCTGCCTGTCACCTAGCTGTGGGCACCTAGACCTGTCAATGATGAATGGAAATGCTGGTAAGATGTACTCTCAGTGATCCCACGTGATCTTTTCTAGAGGGAAGAATACAACAGCAGTTTCCTCTTAGTTCATAGTTAGCCTGTGCCAGGGCACTGTGACAGGCATTATCTCATTTAATCTTCACGCCCACGTAAGTATTATCTCATTAAATCTTTATACATGTCATGATCTGTGAGGTCAACACAGACAAGAAAACTTGAGGTCTAGAGAAGTTAAGCAACCTGCTCCATGGCTCACAACTTGTTAGGGCCAGGACTTCATCTCAGGTGGTCTGACGTGCTTATTCTTTACTACACATTTAGTCTATGCTCCATGAGAAAATGAGGTCACCAACATCAAGGTCTTCAACGTGGCCTGAACACAGCCATTTTCACCAAAGACCCACAGGGCTCCCAGATGGGTGCTATACACTAACCCATTCCAGTTATGAAGTTCCCCTGCTTGCTGTGGTTCAACTTTCACATTTTTAAAGTAGCCTTTTGCTGGAGGAAGACCCCCCACACACACCACTGAATAACATTAGGTAGGGTGGATATCCAAGATCGGCTACTGGAGACTTTTCGAGTTGACAGTTCTTCAGTCCCAATTTTTTAAGTTTTTTTTAATTAAAAATTTTTCTTATTTTTTCACAAGTTTTAAAGGTTATTTCCATTTACAGTTATTACAAAGTATTGGCTATATTCCCCGTATTGTACAACACACTCTTAAACCTATCTTATACCCAATAGTTTGTACCTCCCACTTCCCCACCCCATGCACCCCCACCACTAGTAACCACTTGTTTGTTCTCTTTATCTGTGAGTCTGCTTCTTTTATGTTATATTCACTAGTTTGTTGTAATTTTTAGATTCCACATGTAAGTGCTGTTATACAGTATTTGCTTTTCTCTGTCTGACTTATTTCACTTAGCATAATGCCCTCTAAGTTCATCCATGTTGCTGTAAATGGCAAAATTTCATTCCTTTTCATGCCTGAGTAGTATTCCATTGTATACATATACCATGTCTTCTTTTCCATTCATCTATTCATGGCAATTGTAAATAATGCTGTGATGAACATTGGGGTGCATGTATCTTTTCAAATTAGTGGTTTTGGTTTTTTCAGATATATACCCAGGAGTAGACTTGCTGGGTCATATGGTAGTTCTATTTTTAGTTTTTGGAGAAACCTCCACACTGTTTTCCACAGCGGCTGTACCAATTTACATTCCCACCAATAGTGTTCAAGGGTTCCCTTTTCTCCACTTCCTCACCAATATTTGTTATTTGTAGCCTCAGTCCCCCTCTGAAGAGTGGTGGTGTCCTGGATTACTCCCAGAAAGACTGATCCTTTCCAAGACTAGACATATAATAAGAAAGTGGGTAGAACAGAGAAATTAACATTCAAATACTTCACTGTGTCCACGAGGGAATTCCTTCCCAGTATATCTCTAGAAATTACTATGGTTTTTTCTGAATCCAAAACCCCAACAAAAGTTGGTCAAGAAATTGAGAAAATTGGAAAAATATTATAATTACGCCAAGAAAACTAAAGCCTGGCAATCGACTAAGTAACATTACTGGTTTAAAGGGATCCACAGACATCAAGCAGAAAGCAAGGTCAGGACGGCTGACGCGTGTAGCCAAGGGTTAAGACCAACGTTTCAGGGAACTGGGCCAGTTTCACGCTGGAGGGAAGCTGCCCCAGTCCAATCAGTCAATCTTTCTTTGTAGCCGTTGCCATGTTATAAGTGTCCTATTTGCTGTCAACAGTGAGTTGTTTTGAGGGGGAAAAGTAATATTAATGAATCTATATGCATATATACTTTATTAAAAATGAGTATACCAAAAAATAAAGTTTTGGAAGTAAAACAAGTACTTTAATGGGCAGTTTCAACATGATATTCTGTTGTGCTGTTAAACTTGTTGGCAGATCTAATGTTACATTATCCAAATACTACACAATAATTTTTGCCAGCACTTTTCAAGCATTTGAATATTTGCTGCAGGCTGTAGTTCCTTGCAAATACTACTAAACATGATGTTTCTTATTTAATACATTTATTAAATACATTTATTTATTTACTAAATACATTTTCTTAGATATTCATGATAATATGAAGAATGCTTACGTAGTTTAAGAATTACTTAGGATTTGGGGAGTTCTAATTTCTCATCCCTAAAACTGAAGGTTAGTATGTGTTGGAAATTTGAAGCACTAGAATTCTGAAACGAGGTGGTTGAAGTGGGAAAGGTGGAGTGTCGTTTTTCATGCTCAAGAGCCTGTTCTTTTTAGCTTCTGGAAGCAGCAGAGCCAGCCCCCGACCCACGTCATCCTAGCAGCTGACTGCTAACATGTCACTGCTGGCGTGAGCTCTCAGGTGACAGATCTGGGATCAGCTGTGAACGTCACAGTGCTCACTGCAGTGCACAGACTTCAGTCTGCTTTTGATGGAGCGAGTCTATGGGTCGGTATCACCCATCCATAGACTATTGGTGGCACTTCAAGGACCAACTGAAAAAAACAGATACAGCCAAACCTAAATCCAAAGAAGAGCAGAACAATTTCTGTTTTTCAGAGACAATATGTGGACCTTAGACAAAATTCTCCTCCCAAATCCATGCAGTCAAGATGTGGGGGAAAAAACCTATCCCAATAGATCAGACAAAGAAGTCAGAACCTACCACAAACTGTAAAATCAAAGTAGACTGTGACCCCAAAGAACACCTCACAGGCAGTGAGCACAAGGGGCTCCCCGAGAACGAGGCAAGACGCCCGTGAGTGCAGGACAGGAGAGAAGCTGCCTCGCCCCCTCTTCTCCTTGCCTTTTGCACCTCCCGCCTGTCCGTCCATCCGTGCAGACACAGGGGCCGAGAACACTGGGTCAGAGCCCTCTCCCCTGCACAGACAGTAGCTGTTGTTTAAGAGAGGAGATCGCTCCCTTCGTGTTTTCTGTCAGAACTTTCCTTATGCACCTTTTGTACCTTTTCCCCCAGTGGGTTTGGGCAGACCATTCACTCACTTGTATATTTGTATACAGAGGTTAAAAAATTATACACACACACACACGCACGCATGCACGCACACACATATATATGTAAAGATATGTACATATTGTAAAAAAAAAATTTTACTAGTTTGAGGACAACAATTTATCAAGAAAGGTTCACCACTGTCTGTGCATGAACATTTTATCACATTCCCCCACTTACAAACGCAGCCCACTCACAGAGCTAACTGTTTTGAAGTACTTCATGCAGATATTACACCAAAAATGAACATTTTCAAACTCGTCAGATTATCTCTATACGCAGGGACTCTTGCCCGCCATCTCTTCCCGGTCCCTGCAGCCTGCGTATACATGCTGGCCAAGTGTGGTCTCATGCGGTTTTCTTTTCACTTCACTTTATTTTATTAATGAATCCAAGCATTTCTTTAGAAAAGACGTAGTGGTGGCACTTTTTTAAAGAAACAAACAACATCCTTCACAAACAGTCCCCAACTGCACTAGCAAGCGAGGACTCAAGCCCTTCGCCACCAAGAGCGACCTGCAGAGTGGCCTGGCCTGTATCGCCCAGGCAGAAAACTTTGATATTTATTCTGTGGAAAATGGAAAGTCCTTGGAAGACTGGTGCAACCTGCCCAAGGTAATATTGTTGGAAGATAAATCTGTCTCTTGACTGGGCTGATAAGGTCATCTGTCAACCAGCTGCTGGCCCATCACCAAAAGTAGTTGTCTACAACCCACTTCTAGGCTTCT
The DNA here is from genome assembly GCF_048564905.1 of Vicugna pacos. Lineage (NCBI taxonomy): Eukaryota > Metazoa > Chordata > Mammalia > Artiodactyla > Camelidae > Vicugna > Vicugna pacos. Next base: position 67,230,841 of record NC_132997.1, on the reverse strand, counting down.
AGTCCATTTTTGCATATGGGGAAAGAGGCGGCAACACACTATGGTACAAATTGCTAGGATGTAGCGGGCTTTATAGAAGCCAAAGACTTACTTGATGGGTAGATGGAAGAATGGGCAAGTCACTGCAGTCTCTGAGACTCAGTTTCCTCATCTGTAAAATGGGAGTAAAATACCTACTGAATGGGTGTAAAATGCCCAGCAGGGTGCTTATCATATAACTGGTACTCTCCCAGCGTTAGCTAACATCACCGTCATCATCACCACCACTCCCACCAGCACCACTGTCATCATCACCAGCAGCAGCAGCAGCAGCAGCAGCAGAAGCCTTGCAGGCTGCCCACATGGGGCCTCCAGAGGAGGCCCTCCCCAGCATCTCTTGAAATCTGACCCACAGGCAGCTCCTTATTATCATAAGATTCCTCAGCGTGCTCTTCCTCAGCTTGGAGGAGAGCCAGTCAGGGGCAGGGTCTGAGGAAATAATTAAGAAGGCTGAAGGTGTTGACCAGGGAAACAAATTAAGTGTTAACTGAAGCACAATGACAATCCCCAGAAAATTTAAATTGGTTGGACTCCCTTTGTGTTGTTCAAGTGGTCCTTAGAGATGCTAATCCACCCCACTGAGACCCCTTTACAAATGGCAGGTGCCAACAAATACCCTTGGTTAAATCCACCTTAAGAGAATTATTCAGAAATGGGCAAGCCCTGTGCTCCTCCCAGAACCCAGTTAAGATCACTTGTTCCCTACTCAATTCATCTTTCACCCACCAAACACATTCTCTAGGAGCAATCTTCCTCTTTAGAAGTTCCTCTCTTGGGTTTTAGAGAACTTTTTGGCCTGAACTCTTTCTAAAATTAAAGCCAACTGCTGTTACTCTCAGATGCAGTGATATTTCACTCTGGCCAGAGCTATCAGAGACGCATCCCAAACCACATAAGTTCTTATTGTTTAAACTGTCTTAAGCAGCTGTTAAAACATACCCAAAGATATCAAAGCCACTCTAATTAACTTCCTGCTTCTCTGGGACTTCAAAGTCTTTTTAAAAGTTTTAAATAGGGTTTTTATAGAGAATTTGACCTAATATTTAAAGAAAATTATGCAAGCTTGCCCAAGAGACTCCACTTCTCCTTCCCTCTTCCACCCCGCTTCCCTCCCAGCCCCACAGAATCTTAGAATTTTGTGACTAGCAGTGAGAATTGAGGAGAAAATTTTAAATCCGCCGTAACCCAAAAGGCCAATCTCTTTATGGGCATCCACGCTACTTCTCAAGTGGGTAGTTGACATCCTGCCTGAATGGCTCTCCCTGCCCCAGCCCTTCTCAACCTGGCAACCCTTTCCAATCCTTCAGGACTCAGCTGAAATGCACCTTCTCTGGGAAGGGCCCTTGATGCTCCCAGAGTGAGGGTACCACTCCCTTCTGGCGCCTACACAAACTCCGCATCGCTACTTGGTCCTAACTGCGATGGACTGGAATGTACCGGTTAAAGTGTCTGTTGCCCTGTCTAGACTGTGAGGTTCACAGGGCAGGAACTGTTTTGTATGAAGCTCTGTGTTCCCACAGCTTCCCACAAGGTCTTGCGTATCTGTGGTCAGGCTCCACATACGTCTGATAAATGACTGAATTCCAGCTCATTCTGGGAGAGGTGGAGTTGCATTATAATTGATCCACTCCTTACTCATTTTCCTCTCTCTCCCTAGGCTGTCTATAAACATCTTAACAAAGGGCATTGTACCTAGTGGTGCTGCTCTAAGAAACTGTCATAAAAATAAACAAAACTTAGAAATATGGCAAAAAAGAAAAAAGGCACGTCTTCCCACAGCCACTCAAGGCCTCTTTTCTAGGAGAATGTACTTGGTTCATCTCATTATTTGCTATTGACTAAAGGTCCCTGACTTCGTGAAGTTACCCGTTATCTTATAGATTTTTGTCTGGTAGAGATGCAAATAATTTCTGTCCCGTGGAACAGATAACCTCTAAGATTTATGGCTGGTTGAGCATTAACCAGTTTATATCTAACCCAGTCATCTTATCCTAACATTGCTTTATTAAACTGCCTTGTAAACAGCCTTGCTTCTTAGCTCATTTTTAAGCAAGCCACAACATCTTACTGACCCCCTCACTAATTAATGAGTTAAATAAAATCGTTGACTTATGTCCCTTTTATGCTTCCTAAGAGTCAAAATTTCATCTTTTTCAAAATCATTTTTTAGCACAGGGTGTAAACCAGAGTGACAGGGTAAAGCCAAAAGGTCAACAGGACTATCTGCTGAGAGCAGTCGAGAGTCTGGGGCTGGGAGTGGAAGAACCTCGCTCTGCTAGGAGCTTCCTAAAGCCTCTGGAACCTCCCTTTCTCCACTGTTGCCTCCATCCTCATCCATTCCCCACACAGCAGCTGGTGTTCTTTCAAAACTGAAAGAGATCATGTCACACCCCTGCTTCAAGCTCCTGAGTGCCTTTCCGATACTCCGGATAAATTTTATGCTCCTTTTATTGGCCAAAAGGTGCTATGTGATCCAGCCCACTGGCTCACCCTCCAAGCTCATCTCAGCCTTATCCTCACACACTTTGCTCCTCTTCTTCCCAGGCGTAATTAACCTCCTCAAACATGCTCAGCTATCTCACCCCAGGGCCTTTGCACTTGCTATTTCTTCTGCCTGGACATCTCATGCCCACCCTCCTTTCTTCACATTACTGGCTTCTTTCAATCTTAACTTTAATTTCACCCTCCCAGAAAAGTCATCCCTGCCCACTCTTTCTTTCTAAAGTATATCTATCATTATTCTCTCTCTCAGCACCCTGTTCTTTTTTTTCATAGCACGTCCCAGGATGTGACTGTATTTATGTACTGTCTGCCGCCTGCACCAGACCATACACCTTACACTGGCAGACGCTGTGTCTCTTGTGTTTGTCCTTGTGCCTGGCACAGACTAGATGCATGGTGCCTATATGTTGAATAAACAAGCATAAAGACACGAGAAATCCAGCTGGCTCCAAGAAAAGATGCCTGCTCGGCCCCGTCTGTATACATTTCTAAACCAGTACAATGCAAGTTCCTCAATCTTGAGCACGTGTTTCAAAAGACTGGAGCCCAAGAAGAAAAATTCCCAAACTCATAACACATCGACGCAGAGCTGTTTTCAAGAATAGGGACCGAGTCATAACAGGTCTCCTCATCAGCCCTTCCTTTCATAACTCCAAAGATGTCAAACCTTTTTATGAGAAGAGTCCTTCCTACCAAGAATTAAACGTTACCCAGAAGCACGGCTGCGTCTGTACCCGAGGGCTAGGCTTCAAGTGGATGAAAGAAACCACCAACTGGAATTCAAGATTTCAACAGCGCGACGGGGAGAGAAAACCCCGGGCTGCCTCCCAGGACTCCACCCCAGTTTGCTTCAGGGCATCTGATGACATGGCTCCCTCTAAACGGGCCTGGGTTTCTTAATCAGAGCCAAAGGGCCCAGCTCCATTGCCAGGGTAACTCAGGGTCTTACAGGTTCTGTGCTCACTCTTCCCAGGCACGCCAGCCACTTCTGCTAAATGGCCCCTTCTCCTTCAAGACCCTCCCGTTGGCCCCTGGGCCGGGCTGGTTGGGCTCCTGTGAAGACAGCCTCCAGTAGGCAGTGCTCCTTAGGAAGTGCTGGTTGACGGGTGCTCGTCTGCTTTCTCAATTTTCATATCAAGCATATTACACAGCAGCAAAAAAAAAAAAAAGAAAAGAAAAGAAAAGAAATGCTGTTTCCTGGAAAGGGATCTGGTGGGGGAAGGGCCCAAACAGATTTCGTTCACCATGATGTGCCTTGAGATCAGATTCTGCTGGAAACCTGCCTCTGGAAGTCCTTCCCCTGAAAGGCTTGTGGCCAACTGTAACCCTAAGGCAGGGGTGCCATGGGGGCTGCCTTGCTTTGAGATGAGTATTACCTTACAATCCAAGATAGGTTTATGGTGGGTGGAGAACACCCATCTTTTTCAGCGTTTTCCTTTTTCAGATGCAAGAGGCAGTTTTCTCTATACCAGTCCATCTGCCTGCCATCAAAGGCCGAGCTGCAGGCTTCACAGCCTCTGCGGGGACCCGCCTACCCATATAGCCTCTCTGCCGCCCAGAGTCCTCATGTCCGAACCCAGGAATCCAAACTGAATAGTTCCTCTTATCCCTCTGAGACCCAGAAAGCCAGGGAGCTGCTCTTCTCCCCTCAAAACGCATTCAACTCTTAAAACGACTTCAAACTCGGAAAATGACACACATGAACTTGTTACCATGCTTTGTTTAATTTTTTTTTCCCCTCGGAAATATTCTTGTGGCCAAAAATAGAACATTTTCCATTCTGAGGAACAAGCAGCATCCATGGGAATTCAAGTAGTGCTTCATGCCTCTCCAGAAAATTCCTGCCAAACACGCACACTCATACACACACAAGCCGCTTGCAAGTCCTAAAAAGCTGCTTTCTGTAGGTACAGTGGGGTCAGGAGCCAAAAGTCCTCTGTTTATTTTCTATCCAAGAAAGTTACCAGAAAAGAGTGTGAGGGCATCTCAAGGACGCTCTATAGGGAAAGAAAAAAAATCTAACTTCATCAAGGGTGATGCTTTTGAAAATGGCCCCATTGTCCACCCCTCCTCCCGCCCACCACCATCCCAGAATTCCTCCCAAGACTTACTCCTCTAAGATTCCAAAGCTTGCCTCAGAACAGAGTTCATGGCCTTTATTCCAGCGAGATGATCAGCCGCGAGCTCTCTCTAAAGTTATTCCTGCGATAAAATCAGAAATGGCAAATTTAGGAAAATATTCTCAAGCTTCAATACCGAACAGTATGTACTGGCGAAGTCAGGCACGGGTGATGTCAGAATAGCAGTAATCCAGAAAATTATGCCACCAGCACAAGATACGGGAGCATTTTGTACACTGTTCTCAAAGTTTGTTATTCTCAGCACTGTGATAATCCTCATTAATGGAACTTACATGGCTAAAACATTTCATATTTTTATATTTGAACATGCAACCCGTTTTACACCCCCCGGCTCCTCCTCAACAGGGAATGGATTAGCAGTAAGATCTGCAGGGGCTACGTTTTTATGTGCAGCTGGAATTTGGTTACCATTGAGAAAAATAAAGAGTACTTTAAATTAATGATCTATTGCTGACACCAAAAGTAGGGAAGCCAATGAGCCAATGTAGAAAGAGTGAAAGAGAGGCCAAGGTGTGAGGAAAAGTATAAGACAGGAGGAGAAGAGGAAGTGAGAGATGGACAAGAATCAGAATGTCAGACAGGAAGGGTATAGCTCAGTGGCAGAGCACATGCTTAGCGTACACGTGGTCCTGGGTTCAATCCCCAGTACATCTGTTAAAAAAGAAAATTAAACCTCCCCCTGACCAAAAAAAAAAAAAAGAATCAGAATGTCAGACATTAATTGGTGTGGAGGCAAACAGAAGCAGGTTGATTGGTCCAAGATGGGCCACAAAGAAAGAGGCAGGCAGCGGGGTAGGGGGTATTGCCTACCGGTTAAAAGTCAGTTATTTACCAGCTGGATTACATTGGGCCAGTTCATCCCTCGGAGCCTCAATTCCCTCATGTATTAAACGGAAATAAGAGCCTTTTGTGGAGGCATGTGCAAATTAAATGAGTTAATATATAACATGCTTAGAAAAGTGTTTGGCGCCAAGTAAACATTCAACAAATGTTTTTACTAGTGAAAAATAAACATGTGGCACATGTACATCAAAGAACATCTGCTTATGAATTAGACCTCCAGCTATACTGTCCTTGAATTCTTCTAGTAGACACAGAAGCACGAAAATTACAAGGGAGCTGTGAGCCCAAGCAAGTGTTGGTGAAAGAAGGAGCTGTAAGGTAACAGCCCAGACGCTAACAAGTATTTGCGACTATGAGTGAGCGCCTGACGTTGAAAGAGACAGAGTTCATGGCTGCCAATTAGTCATCACCATTCTCTTTTAACTTCATTAGTTCATTCACTCAACAAACATTGCGCAAGCAACTCTTTCAGCCTGCACACACGGAGTTTGGCCGTAGCTTATCTTTCCAGCATTGTCGTGAGCCCCTTCCACCAATCTCACCACTCTGTGGCTGCACCAGGATAATTATTAGTCAATATACAGTCTTTATGATCCTTCCCCTGTGCATTTGCTTAGCCTGGATTTCTCTTTCCCTTTTCTTCAGTCTAGCAAGATACCAGTCATCCTTCCAGGCCAAATGTTGTAGGGTTTTTGTGTGGCTTCTTTTTCCTTCTCTCCCACCACCCCAAGGGATGACTCTTCCTCACCTAAGGCACACACCGTAAACACATATGCCTTGTCCCCCAAAGTTAATATGTGGAAGTTTTAATTTCCAGTGCTTCAGCATATCTGACCTTGTTTGGAAATAGGGTCTTCATAGAGGTAATCAAGTTAAAATGAGATCATGAGGATGGGCCCTAATCCAATATGACTGGTGTCCTTATAAAAAGGGGACTTTTAAACATAGAGACAGAGTTGCACAGAAGGAAGATAATGCTAAGAGATATGGAGGGATATCCCCTTGAAGGTGGATGACTGAATTGATGCACGTACAAGCCAACAAAGATGCCAAAGATTGCGGGTAAACCACCAGAAGCCAGGAGAGAGGCATGGAACAAATTCTCCCTTACAGCTCTCAAAAGGAACCAACCCCTGCCAACACCTCAATTCTGGACTTCTAGCCTCCAAAACTGTGGGACAATATGCCACTCAGCTTAAGGTACTGTATTATGGTGGCCCCAGGAGACTAGTCCACACCTCCATCACGGCAGCTGTGCTAGGTTTCCAGGCAGTCTCCGTGAGGCCGGGGCCTGAGTCTTATTTGACTTTGGATACTCAGGCCTCTAACAGCTTCCGGCAAGTCAAAGTAACTCTTTAAGAATCTACAGCCTAGGACTGTGGGCAGCAAACCACGGCTCATGGGTCAAATCCAGCCTACTGCCTGTTTTGGTAAATAAAGTTTTATTGGAACACAGCCACACTCGTCGTTGCTGTTTTGTCTATGGCTGATTTCACACTAAAACCGCAAAGCTGAGTAGCTGTAACAGAGGCCATATGGCCCACAAAGCCTAAAATATTTACTCTCTGGCTCTTTCCCCAAAAAGTTTATTGACCCCTAGTCTAGAAGAAAAGAAACGTGAATGAAGCACAGCAATGGGATGAAATAGATGCTACAACAATGCACAGACAGTACAGAAAAGGGAATGGTGGGCTGAATGAAAGTCTTCATAAAGAAGGTGACATCTGAAAACTAAGAGAGATTTTACTCAGAAATGGCAAAATACCTAATTTATTCACTCTACTGTGCTGTGTGGACTGATCATTTTCACACTGGTAGTTGCACAATAGTTAAGGGTTGGAACTGGAGCTGGCTGGGGGGAAAATGATGGTGGGTTCTGTTCTCTACACTTAGAGCTGGACTTGCCAAGAGAAGGTGCCCAACCATGGGATGCTGCCAAACGGTCTAGGTCGGAGACACAGATTTCGGTCAGACTCAGTACAATAAAGATGAAATTATCACTGGAGGAGAGAAGATTGCTCAGAAAAAGAGTGGGAAGTGAGGGGGGAAAGATGGCTGCACATGAAGTTCAAGGGAACTTCAGAACTGAAGAGGCAGGCCAAAGAAGAGAAAAAGACCCTGAAGGATTTGAGGAGAAGCCAAAAAGGAAGCAAAAACGGAGTTATGTCCCTGAGGCCCAGGGAGGGGAGGATTCAGCAGTTAAATGCTGCCAAAGGCCAGGAGGACCAATCCATCAGATGTAACAACCAAGAAGACACAAGGCCTGGTGACAGTGATTTCAATTGCTCGTCACTGTCACAAATTATCCCTCACACTACATCATAAAGAAGAGCACACCAGTCATTGTCAAGAGAAAAAAAAAATGAAGAGTGTGAGAAAAGGAAAGAAGAATTAAAGATGAAAGAAAAACCACAGAAATTGAAGATAACTGGTTTGAAATTAATACCTCATAAAATGTAAGTGTTATACTCTCTGTGTATAGATTTTATCCTTATCTAAATTCAACAGGACTGAAAGTCAAGTGCATAGAAGCTATTCCTTGAAAGAACCCAGCCAATTAAACAACTGACTTGAAGCACATTAACAGGTATGAGGTAATCACAGATACAAATTATTGACCAGGTACTGTGCTGGCTACTTTGCACAGATCACCTCATTTGATCCCCACTAAAACCCTATGGAGGGAATTATAGTAAAGTAGAATCTGTTTTTTTTTTTTCCAGGTGAGGATATGGAGGCTCAGAAAGGTCCCACAACTGCACACCTTCCTGGGAAGAAACAAGAACAGAGGGCACAGGAGAGGGAAGGAGACCGGAGCCAGTATTTACTGAGTGCTTATTCTGTGGAAGTATTTCAGTAAGAATTTTACATATTTTGGTTCATGTAAGCCTCACAATAACCTATGTGGAAGAGCGGATGATAAGGAAATGAACTTGGAGAGGTTCAATGCTGTGCCAAAGGTCAAAACTGAGTGAAAGGCTTCTTGGTTTTACAAAGAAATCCTTCAGAGTTCAGAAATGAATGACATACTGAGTTATTTGAAGGTGAGAGCAAGTCCAAGTCAATGCTAGAATAATGCAAAGTAACCCCAGGTGCCTTTTAAGACAGTTCTGAAGGGCTCCTCCGACCACAAAGGATAACAGGACCCCCAGCTTCTGCAGCCACACGCCCAGAAGAGGGACATGTCTTGAATGGGCTGCAGTGGCTTTAAGCTCCTCCTCCTTGAAATAAGAGGTGGAGTCAGACAATCCTAAAGTTTCTTCCAATATTAAAAGTCAGTGTTTCCCAGCATATGATAGCAACCAACAGGTAGGAGTATTCAGTCAATGTTTATTAAACAAGCAATTCAACTGTTACTAAGGAAGACCCTACAGTAAAGATTTTTGGAAAAGCTCCCGATTGTCCAAATTGTCCCTTTCCTAATTTTGGAGGACTTTCATTCTGCTAGGTTTTCACTCACTGCTTTATACGGCTCCCGATGCAGTATAAGGTTCCTGGTCCATGCCCTCACTCTACCCTCGTGGATGCGTTCATTTCACCAACAAAAAATCCTTCTCTGAAATATAGGTGGATGTAGAAGATGATCTGGAAATAATTGAGCATGATAAAAAAAAAAAAAGGAAAGGAAAGCCTTCTGCTTAAGAACAACTGATGTTCTTAATGCCTCACGGAAGACGAGGAAATAGATTACTTGTTCTTTACCATGGGTCTGATTAAGGATTTGGATTCTTCATTGTTGACAGTGGTAAAATAAAATAAAGCCCTCATACCCTGCTGATGGAAGGGCTCACTGCTTCTGGAAAGCAATCTGGCAATTCTTATCATGAGATTTAAAATAAGTCAAGCCCTTTAACTCAGGATTATCCTTCTAAGGATATAAATTTAGGAAAATCACCAGAAAAGCAGACTGAGAGCAGTACAGTGTATTGCCTAATCTCCGGATGTATAGCGTATGTATTCTAATGCTCACTAGTCATGGAGCTTTGGACGAGCTACTTAGCCTGTCTGTGCCCTGGGTTTCTCAGAAATGGAGATGATAATGGTCTCTGTATCATGGAGTTGTTAAAGGGATTAAGTGAGTTATTAAACGTAACACTTTTTACGTACATTTTCTCATTTATTCCTCATCAAACTCCACAAGGAAGGCAAGAAAAATGTTGGCCTAACCTGGTTAGTAATAAGCATTCAACTAAATGTAGTCTTTTTTTTTTATTACCACGGACATTACAAAGGCACAAAGATGTTCATCGTAATATTATTCACTCTAGTGAAAATTTGTCAAAAATTAAATGTTCAATAATAAGAGAATGGTTAAATAAATATTTCCATGTGATAAAATATGCAGCTATTTTAAATGTTTTCCAAAACAGCATGGTATTGGCACATAAATGGACACACAGATCAATGGAACAGGATAGAATCCAGAAATAAACCCACACATTTACGGTCAATTAATCTACAACAAAGAAGGCAAGAATATACAATGGAGAAAAGACAGTCTCTTCAATAAGTGGTGCTGGGAAAACTGGACAGTTACATGTAAAAGAATAAAATTAGAACATTCTAGCACAGGGAAATATACACAAAATGTTATGATAAATCACAGAGAAAAAAATGTGACAATGAGTGTGTGTATGTCCATGAATGACTGAAAAATTGTGCTGAACACTGGAATTTGACACAACATTGTAAAATGATTATAAATCAATAAAAAATGTTAAAAAAAATTAGAACATTCTTCAACACCATATATAAAAATAAACTCAAAATGGATTAAAGACCTAAATGTAAGAAAGGATACTATAAAACTCCTAGGGGAAAACATAGGCAGGACACTCTGACATAAATCGCAGCAATATTTTTTGGATCCATCTCTTATAGCGATGGAAACAAAAGCAAAAATAAACAATGGGACCTAATTAGACTTAAAAGCTTTTGCACAGCAAAGGAAACCATAAACAGAACAAAAAGACAACATACAGAATGAGAGAAAACATTTGCAAACCACGCAACCAAAAAGGGATTAATTTCCAAAATATACAAACAGCTCATACAGCTCAATATCAAAAAAACAAACAATGAAAAAATGGGCAGAAGACCTAAATAGACACTTCTCCAAAGAGGACACACAGATGGCCAACAGGTCCATAAAAAAATGCTCTACATCACTTATTATTAAAGAAATACAACTCAAAATCACAATGAGGTATCACTTCACACCAGTCAGAACGGCTGTCATCAAAAAGTCTACAAAAAGTAAACACTGGAGAGGGTGTGGTGAAAAGGGAGCCCTCCTACACTGTTGGTGGGAATGTAATTGGTAAATTACCATGAAAGACAGTATGGCGATTCCTTTAAAAACTAAAAATAGATTTACCATATGATCCAGCAATCCTGCTCCTGGGCATTTACCTGGAGAAAATGCTAAGTTGAAAAGATACATGCATCCCAATGTTCACAGCAGCACTATTTATAACAGCCAAGACATAGAAGCAACCTAAGTGTCCATTAACAGATGACTGGATAAAGAAAATGTGGTATATATATACAAGGGAATACTACTCAGCCATAAAAAAGAATGAAATAAAGCCATCTGCAGCAACATGGATGGACCTAGAGATTATCATACTAAATGAAGTAAGTCAGACAAAGACAAATATCATATGATGTCACTTATATGTGGTATCTTAAAAAAATGACACAAATGAGCTTATCTACAAAACATAAAGAGACTCACAGACATAGGAAACAAACCTATGGTTACCTAAGGGGAAAGGGATGGGATAGGGGGATAAATTTGGGATTTGGGATTAACAGATAAACACTACTATATATAAAACAGATAAACAACAAAGACCTACTGTATAGCACAGGGATTTTCAGTATCTTGTAATAATTTATAATGGAATACATTATATATAGAGAGAGAGATAGATAACTGAATCACTTTACTGTACACCTGAAACATTGTAAATTAACTATACCTCAATAAAAAAATGAAAATTAAAAAAAATGCTTTCCAAAGAAGTAATTGAAATGGAAAAAATTTCGGCAAATAATGTTAGGTGGAAAAGGAGGCTATGACATTGTATGTACCATATGATCCCAATTTCGACATGACATTGTAGTGAATAAGGCCGTCTTCACCCAAATCCTTTCGTTGGAGCACGTAGCCCTCCCCAGCTGCTGCAGATATCACTGTTGATAGCTCACAGCTGCATCCCTCCCTGGGCATTGTTCTTGGCCCTAGGAAATAGACTTATCCAAAATTAGCCCCCTTCAGGGGGCCAATGACTTGCTGATGCAGGGAGACAAAAGGTCCACCCACTTACCTCAATTTGGAACCGCTCTGAAAGGCCATCCCAGCTCTGGCTCCCCCATGCAATCAGCGGAGTCTCAGTGGCAATCGCATTTGGAGTCGAAGTCTCCCTCTGCAGGGTCCTCCCTCACTTTCTTACAGGGGCGTCTCCTGAGACCACCCACTCAATAAACATTTATGCAATTTTTTCCTCTGTTTCCAGGGAACCCAATCGAAGATATTTTACATCAAAATATCATGAGGGAATACCTCTCTGATGACATTCCTGGATCTTCCAAATTCTCTACAATGAGTCTATATTAGTCAATATAAATGACTAAAATGACATTGTTTTAAAAGAGGCAGGCTCCTCCCTGCAGTGTTGAAATTAATTAAGCCCATGAATTTCAATGCATAGATTTTCTTTTTTCTTCTTCATCTCAGACTAGGCTCATCTTTACAGACAGGTAAATATTTTAACTTAAGTAACAGCACTAGTAAGTGATGAGTCTAGGTTAGACACACAGGCACACACTTCGGAGTATACAGTGCCTCAACCTGGCCAACAACGTGGTTGATCCGTACATCCCAACAATGCTTCCATGGCTTAAAATGTAACTCCTTTGCCTTGGAGAACCATCTTCATACATGGTGCTAATTACTAGCCACGTGGGAAAACCAGCCTCCTTGCCGTGTAACAGTACATCAGTGTTTTATTTTTATTAATCTCATCCATCTGTCCACTCACACCACTGTCCACTCAGGTTTGCTTCTGAACACCACTGAAAGGCCAAAAAGACACAATTCTTCCTCAAAGGATTAAGTTTCTCTCTTCATTGGAGATATTCAAAAACATGTGCCAGAGACTATGAAGGCAGCTTCAAAAGAGGAGGCCTTAAAAGATCTTGAGTAATGATACATCCTTGGAATAAGGGCTCAGCCGAACAGAGTAGCTCCTTGGAGAGGACAAGGAGCTTGCCTGTATCGGCTTTGGGTGTCTGTTTAAAACAAAATCCACTATGTAACTTTTAGAGTCACTTTTATGGTCAACGTAATCGTCTATTTCTAATATCGCAAATTGTCTATCAACAGCTTGGGTTAACAAGTAATAATAAAATTTTAGAAGTAACTGTTTGAGTCAGACTTTGTACTTGTAGGTACAGTACATCTCCACCTATGGATAAATGCCAAATGAGGCCACAAAAGGCCCTCAAGATCCACAGAAGCTGGAGGTGAAGGAAAGCAGCTTGTCGAAAACTTCCAGTCAAGCAGTATAAATTATCCTCAGATAAGCGTTAATGTAACAGCTAATAACTGGGGGAAAAAAAGCTTTTAGCTTTACATTTTTTGTATCATCAGTTTTACTATCATGAAAATATGCAATGTTCTTCATCAGTAGCAATCAGACATTTGTTTTTCCCACCAGAAACGTCAAATTCAGCCTGATGTAGGTTCTCTAGGCAAAAGACTCCATATTTAGAGAGGACACCCTATGTGGAGTCTAGGAAAACCGCTTGTTTTTAAAATGGCAGTCTTCTTAGTGGGCCCAAGTCTGGGAGTCTATCTCAAGAATGCAATCAGAAATGTAGGAAAATCTTCAAACACGAAGATGTTATCACAGTGCTATTATTTCTTTATAATAACACTGGAAGTAAGCTAAATACTTAATACTAGGGAAATGGTTGAGTCAATTGCTATATTTAATGTTTCTGAAGACTTTATAAAAATAAGGAAAAAATATAAAAATCAGTCATAGTGTTCAATGAACGAAGCAGAGTATAAAATGTAAGCTATATGAAAACTATATACAAGATAAGTAAGAGGGAAAAATCGACTTGAAGGAGAAACAACAAAATGCCATCCATGAGTGGATGTCTTAGAATAGTGAGGTTACACTTGATTTTCTTCCTTCCTCTCACTTATCTGCATGTTACAGACTCTCTTTAATGGGACGCAAATTATAAACTTTATAACAACAGAAAGAAGAAGGGGAGGAAGGAGAGGAGAGAGCAGTTACCCCTTCATTCTGGTTTCTGAGGTGATTAGGGAAACAAAATCTGAGGCATCACTGAAATCGGGCACCAGGCTAGGAGGATAGAAGGCAGAAAAATCAGCAATGGAATAAACCTAACAGAATACATTAAAATAAAGGTGAAAGGGTAACTACAGTGAGAATTTGCATTAGGATAGCATTTTAAAATGTTAGCCGGTATGATTTTTCTTGCATTGCTTTTCACTAGACCTTTTTTTTTTTAACACCCCCACCTCCCACTTTTTTTTTAATTTGTTTTTTCACCAGACCTTTCATTCAGTCAGCTGTGCGTTCTGAGACACCTGTTCAGAAAGGAGGGAAAACCACACATCTGTCCTTGGCTTGGGTCTTAGAGTCCCAAGCCCCTGAGAAGCTGGAAGAATTCGGGGCACGGAGTAAGAGAGGTTTGCTGATCGTCAAGACCAGAAAGCACTGCCCAGACTAGGACAAAAGGGAGAGCTGGAGCAGAAGCCAAGGGAGTTGCAACGCTGGTGGGTCCCCAGCAGTGGGTCCCAGAACCCAGTTGTGCAGGAATGGGTAGGGAGAGACCACAAACCCTACACAGCCTGGGGGGTGTTTAATGCCCTTTTCCCAGGTAGAGCCAGGAAAGCTGCAAGATGCCAGAACAGAAAAGGTGACATGGCAGAGATGAGCCACCCAAAGTAGCTGCGGGATACCCCCATTCCAAAGTGATGCAGAGGAGAAGCTGGATTCCTGCATGTCCAAGAGCAGCTCCGGAGAAGTAAAGTTGATCCAGTGCCCAGCCACTCGGCAGGACATGTAGAGGCAGAGTACCCTTCATGCTCCAGGAAGCCCAATGAGTAGCCCAGGACCTTACCAGCCTCAAAGAGTTTCTGTGTCCAGCAAGGTGTAACTGAAGCCTTCTTGATCCAGCAGAAAGAGCCATCTAGATCTTAAAGGGCACTGAGACGAGAATGAAAAGGATCAGAAATGATCTGCGTGGCCTGATGACCAGGATGAGACAGAATGGCTGCAGGCACAGATAGAAAAGCATGCTCAACAAATGCCCTGCCCCCAGTCAAGATGGTGGCCATACATAAGCCCCCAGAAAATGCAACGTAATCATGGGGTAGGTGGTGCTGGACTGAATGAAATTTAACTTCTAATATCCAAAGGAGTGAGAGCTCGAATGAGATAGTAGCTATTATTTCATTGATACCAAGAAGCCATCGATTGTAAAATGCATCATTAATTTCTGTACCACTAAGAAAGATGCCAATTAATCTCTGAAAGAATGCTTTTTTATCACTTAGACTCTTTGTTTTATAACTTGCTGAAAAAGCTCTTCTAGATTTGTTGGGACATAGATTTTTTACTATGTGTCACTCTTATGTATATACAAAAAAGAAAATTGGTCAAGAAATTCTTGAAATTAGCTTCACATTCAGAGTCTAACTCTTCTGAATCAATGTTCGTATTTTTCTGCACAATACTGTCTTCTGTGTTGATGATGAAACATTTCTTACAATAGCCCCCACTACTGGCTCCAGGTTTTCTCTCATGATATTGCCACCCATTCTGAAATGTTTAATGTAGGTACATTCTTGCTTGGCGTGTACTAACAGGCAATGCCTTTTTATATAACTCAGTAACAAAATATCTCAGAGTTTCAAAAACTTGCAGTAATCTGCCTCTATTACCCTGTAAGAGGCTGTCTGCTTTACAGTGATTCCTCAAAAATATATATTTGCTTTACTGATATCATATTTACTCCCCCGCTCTGCTTCCAAACCTTTCTGTTAACTACCACTTTTCATTTCAATACAGAAACTTAGGGTGATCTTTTTGAAAACATTTCAAAGAGCAGCTAAACTCCACTTGGGTAATACTAACGATGCATATAATTCAACAGAAGGGACAGTAATATAAACCCCTATGACCACGTTCAGACATGCACAGGCAACAGCAATCACATCAGCACTGTCACTAGAGATTCAAAGATGCCATCAATTATCAAATCCTGATTTCAGAGATGTCAGTGTATGAAAAGGCGTATATTAGGATTAATAAAGTACGGTAATTTGAATTAAAGAAACAGTTTAAAGTACATATCGTGCACACCTGAGCTTGTAAAACCAAGGTCTGCCTATTACCCAGGTGCAAGGGTCTCCCGTCACAGCAGTGGGAAACCACGGCCGCAGGTTAAAGGTGTCCAGCTCAGAGCACACAAGCAGGCTGGCCATAGGATAAGGTCCAAAGTCCTTAAACCAGTGTGGCCTCGTGACATCTGGCAGGAATTGGTTAAGCAGAAATAGCACCCCTGAACTGCTGACATGAACAGGGAGGTTTTATAGTTTCCCAGAGGAAGTGTCACAGCAACCATTTTTCAGTACCTTCAAATAATTCATTTTTCAGCCCGGCCCTTAACCAGGCAGTGAGTCTTGCTGACAAAAGCAGATTATAACCTTCCCTTTATGGTATGGCTGTAGCGCAGTACACAAATGAAACAAAACAAACTGATGAGCAAAAGGGACTAACAGAGAGCATGGGCATGTGGTTGACAGCTTGGCCTTGGAGTTCAAACGACATGGGTTTGAGTCCCAGAGCTGCTCCTATTTCTGTACTGTAAGTCACTTAACCTCTGCGTGGCAGGGATTATCTGGATAATTCACTAAAGCCATTTCTTCTTCCCCAGCAGATAACAAGACCATGCAGCCCAGCCCCCTTGCACTTAATTGGAGCCATGTAATTGATTTCTGGCCAATGGAATTTGAGCAAAAGGACTACACCCCTTCTAGGCCTGCAGTCAAAGTCCTTCTGTTTGATCCTTTACACCCTCTCTCCTTTCTCTTATCAATGCCACCAGACTCGGGGACCTAAGAGAGGATTCTGACACACTAAAGGATGGTGGCACCTTCATATGGAAGGAGCCTGAATCCCTGAATAACTGTGTGGACAAGACACCCTTGGCCACCAAACTCCATGGACAGTAATGTGAGCAAAAAACCAGGCTTTGCCTGTTACAATAGTTATCCCACTCTGTTTAATACATGCTGTATTTCTTCAGGGTCCTCCTCTACGGCAAAGATTAAATTGGTTACTTAAGGGACTCAGCGCAATGCCCAGCACACAGCAAGTACTAAGTGGTGACTATGTTATCATTACTATTGATTTTGTCACTGCTATTGCTGGGGCCAGGAATGCAGCTAGAGGATTCTAACAGGCAGGAGGCTTTTTGCAGCATATAGTAGAGGGAAGTAAAACTTCTATAAATATCAACTGATGCAGGCTGTATTTAAAGTGAAATTTGAACAATCACCTTTTCAGAGACTGAGAAGAATCTGCAAAGAGTAATAAAGACCCTGAAACAAGGAAGTGACGGATTCCGAGCAGGGGGAGCAGGTCAGGGACCAGTGTCAGACTCAGAAGGAGGTCAGCAGGAGCTGGGAGAAGAGGAATCTGGATCAAGCCAGAACAGAAACTGCTCCCTGCGCCACCCTGGGCAATGGTTCTCAGCAGTTCCTCAGGAAGGAGGAAGTGGCCATTGTCACCAAAATTCTACTCCCTGAATACATAATAGTTCAGTTACTATAGACTATTGAGTAGTTTTTTCTTAATCACATGATTTCATCATCCTCATCTGGCTCCTTTATGTTTCCACACTTCCTCAGTCAGCAGACCCCTCCGGGCACTGCGACCAGGACACACCTCCACTGCAGTTTGGAGTCAATTCTGGTAAGTAAGTGGCTCCTCCGATTCAAACTCAGCTTTAACGAGCTATATTTCTAGCTGTGTATGCCATGCATTCTGCTAGCATTTGAGACTTTCCCCAGTCTTGTCATTTGTTCATTCACTCATTCATTCAAGAAACATTGACTGAGCACCTACCACGTGGCAGGTACTACGTCAGCTATTAGATACACAGCAATAGCAAAACAAATAAATGTCTAATTGTGTATGTGGAAAAAGTGCTCTGAATGTGAAAAAAAAAGGAAATTACGATGTTCTGATGGGGAGGAACAAAAAGGACTCCATTTAGAGAGATCCTCCAGGAAAACCTACCTGAGGACAGGATAATTAAATCATTTCGTACATATGCCTTGTTTCTTCAATAGACTGTCAACGCCCTTGAGACAGGGATTCCCACAGCCCTTGGCCATGTCCCCACACGTAATAGAGGCTCATTAAATTTATAAATGAGCCTTCTCCTCTCCTAGACAGCAGCAGCCCGATTCTGAGTTTTGACCTTGCCTTTACTCCTCTCCTCCGTCCATCTGTTGCTCTCCATTCATCAGCAGAGCAAGCTTCAAGGAGATGCCCACATTTTTCTACAGCCTTATTCTTTTGTTAGATGTGCCCCCCTGGCCTCTCAGGCAAGCCTAGTCTTTGTGGTACCCATAAAGCTTGAGGATGTTGAGAATAGTCTTTTGGGGGGGAGGGGGGGGAGGAAATATTTTATATCATGTATTTAATGATGGATTTCTATCCAGAAAAAAAAGAACTCTTACAACTCAAAAATAAAAAGATAGCTAATTCATTTTTAATTGACCAAAGGAAATGAACAGACATTTTCCAAATGGCCGATAAGTACATTAAAAGCTATATATCACTAACCATCAGGGAAATGCAAGTCAAAACCGTAAGACATCACTTCACACCTACCAGGATATCATTTTAAAAATGCACAAATAACAAGTGTAAGCAAAGATGTGGAGAAATCCAACCCCATCACATTGCCGTTGGAAATGTACCACTTCTGAAAGCTTGGCAATTCTCAAAATGTTAAGCATAGTAGTTACCATATATTTCAGCCATTCCACCTGCATGTACCCAAGAGAAATAAAAACTTAAATCCATACAAAAACTTGTACATAAATGTTCACAGCAGCATTATTTCTAATAGCCAAAAGGTGGAAACAACCCTAATGTCCATCAACTGATGGACAGATAAAATGTAGTATATCCAAATAATAGAATATTAGTCAGCAATAAAAAAGAACTAAGTATAGCTGACCCTTGAGCAATGACCCTCCAAGCATTCAAAAATTCACGCATAATTTTACAGTCTGCCCTTCAAACCCGGTTCCCATCTGCAGAGTCTACCACCTGCAGGTCACGTGGTACGTGTGTAAGTGGCTGCACACGTCAAACCCCTGCTGTCCAACGTCAGACAGCAGATACTTCCCACAAAAGAAGCATCTGGAGTGTGGACGGCTGCACAACGACGTGAACACACTGAATGCCACTGCGCTATATGGCTCAAATGGGAACTTCTATACCACAGATACTTTACCATAGGAAAATACTAATTTCAATACATCATTTGGGGGCATTTGAGTCTTACCGGTACGCTGCTGCCCACCCGAACCCCGGGTCACGGGGCACCGACCGGGCGGAGCAGGTCTGAAGCAGCCCGGCCCCGCCACCGCCACTCACGCCGCGGAGGAACAGCCGCGGCCACCCGCCCCGGGCGCGCGCGCGCTGCGGACACGCGCACGCGCACGCGCACGCCGGCGCCCACGCACTCGGGACCAGGCCTGACAGGTGCCATCCCTCGGACATCGGCCTTAGACGCAGGCGCAGGGACGCCAGGGTGGTTTACAGAACCATCGCATCTTTAGGAGGACTGTCTATGGCCCAGTCTCTCTTAACCCACTGTCTTAAAATACAGAAACCCAACAGTCAGTCATGATTAAAGGGAAAAATCAAACAGTAATAATGCTCCGGAGACACCAAGAGTATTACGAAAAGGAAGTGTTTAAGTGGAAAATACTCAGCTTTGGAACTAAAACTACAGGCATCTGAACTCAAGTATGAAACCCAGTTAAGGGATGTGAGAAATGGTAAGAAGCTCTTTTGCCATTGAATCAAGTCTCTGGCAAAAGATCCTTGATGAATCCAAATTCGCACTGGGATTTGAAACTTTCCATGCTCTTGTATTTCATCAGCTGCTTTGAGTTACTTTTAAAGAAACACATTTTTAATGAGAAATTTTTGACAGAGAATGCGGTGCAGATGTAATTCTTTGGAACAATTATTTCCTTTGTCGATGCCCTTCTTTTTTCCACAGTACCCGCTTGCAAGTAAATGAAACAGCAATTAAAACTCTAAATTCACTCAGAATTACTGTCCCATCGATCACCTTCAGAGATCCTCCAAATGTCATTGTGGAAAGAAATGTCTTAGCAGAAATGCAATGTGATGTGCAGAAGGCCTTAGATTTTTCTATCTGAGAGTCATAAATTGATAATATACAGGAAACTTTTAAGTGATTCAACAATTTTCACAATGGAATTAAAATCTAAGGCTATAGACCATAGGATAACTTAATTCTCTCTGGGGAAAAAAAAGACTGGGGTGTTGTTTGGTTTTTTGGTTTGTTTGGTTTTTGTTTTTGTTTTTGTTTTTTTGACATGTTTATACATATAACAAGTACACTGAAGAATTTAGTGACATATATATTACTGCCATAGACCAATACACTTCCCCCAGTGCAGACATGAAACATTCAGCCTAATTTAGCCATGACATAAGTGATCCTTCTCAGTCTTCCCCTGAGACAGGCTGTGTTTAAATCTGATGTGAACTCATCAATTGAATCTCTGAAGCTTCTTACAGTGATTCAAGAATGGCCTTCCCTCCCCATCACTTCTTCCTCCTCCTCCTTCCACCTCCCCACTTTCCTGAAAGGCACCATCATCCTTCCAGCAACACACACAAGCAACTTCCAAGAGCAACTCAGACTGATTCTTTTCATGGCCCATTTGAGCCATTTATTTGTCTTTTTTTCTTTTCCCCCTCATTGGCTCCCTTCTTGTTCTCTTTTTATTAAAACTACATTATTCTCTTATTCTCTTTCACCAGGTCTCTGGACTTCCACTTCCTTCTCACACCAATCCTCACAACACATTGCTTCCAAGTTAATATTCCTAAGGGCAGCTGACGGAATGACTCCCCTGTTAATGAAGCTCTGCTGCTCACTTTGCCTGCCTTGGATGCAGCACAGGATTTCATGTCCAGTTACCTTTCTGGTGCAACGTGCATTGTCCCCTGTCGCGTCCTCTTAGCGCCCCAGGCGAATGGAATTGTTCTTAGTTTTCTGTAAACACAGCATACTTGACCCTCTCCACATCTTCAGTCATGCTGTTTTCTCCACAGAAGGGCATTCCTCTTGTGTCCGCATGTCCAAATCCTATCCACCCTTCCAGTCCCAATTTGAGAAAAACTGCTCCATGAATTGGGCCTTGAAAGATAGGCTCCGTAGGAATCCTAGAATGTCCAGAAAATTCCTGGCTCTGACTTCTACCACGTTCAAGCCATCTCCTCCTCCACTAAGCTGAAATTAGAAATAGCTGCCTAATACGCCCACTCCATACAACTCATTCTCACCTTTTGTTCTTTTGTTCTGTTTACCAAAGAACTGAGTGGCATTGTCACCATGAGCAGTTCTGGAGGTGTAAGTGGTGGAGGTGGGTAAACAGTCCACCCAGCATCATTTGTAAACAATTCCTCGTGACATGGAAGCATTAGATGAAACCTCCTTGAGAGGACAGAAGATGGCCAGGCCTCATGGGTAGGAGTGTGGAGAGATCTCAACCTGGGTATTAAACTGTAAATCCTCAAGTTCTGGGCATTCATAGCCTGCACCAAGAAATTCATTCTCCCATCCTACAGGTTTCCTGGAAGGTGGGCAGATGAGGAGCAACTGTTCAAGGATAAAGATAGTGTTTTAAATTTTCGAATGCCTCCCAAAGGTAGACGTCCCATATTGTCAGTGTTTGGGGCCAGGTCTTTGGATTGCAAGAATTCTCCAACTAATGCATATAAAGGGTGGGCATTATGAGACTACATAAGGATCTCGCTGAAGCCCAAGAACAGGAAACTATATAACACATCCTGGTGCCTCGTGAGAAGCACTGCTGGGAACCACCAGGAACCAAGGTCAGTTTGTTTCTTAGGACTTTCCTGCTTTTCTCAGGATATCTGTTCTCTTTATGATCTGTTGTCCTCTGTTTCTTCCGAGTCTTTCTTCTCTTATAATTTCACATTTTATGTGGCTCCTTAAGACTTCTCTTGTCCAACTTGACCTACGATCTCCATGTTTGTTCCCTAACCAGCTCAGTCTCTTAGTTCCCCAATCCCACCTGACTGAGAGGGCAATGTGACCCATCCAAAAACACTTTGAGCAAGGTCACTGGCTAGCCTAAGTCAGGTCCCTCCCAGCCTGCTAGTGTTTATGTGATAGGATGGTGTTAAAGAAATATACATATGGGAAAGGAAGAGCTAAATAATCATTATTTACAGCTAATATGATTGTCTACATAAAACCCAAGCAAATAAACCAAGGAATTTCCAGAACACATATGAGAGGAGATATGACTAGTACAAGATCAACACACACGATTTAACAGAATCTCTAATCATCTGTAGTAATCAGTTAGAAAGTTCAAAGAAGAAAGACACTATTCATAATAGCCACTGAAAAACCCAGTAGGAAACATTCAAGAACTATATGAATAAGATAAAAGGAAACCTAAATAAATGGAGCTATGCCATTGTTTTAAGTGCAAATATACAATTTTTTAAAGTTACTTAAAATGCCAACAAAAACTTTTCTGGAACTTGAAAAACTGATTCCAGATTTTGTATGAAGGAAAATGAATGCGAGAAGCCAAGACCTTTTAAAAATAACAGCCTCGAGTAACTTGACAAATCCTAAAAAGCTAAGGTAAGATGTTAGCATTAGCTAATGAATAGAGACATGGCTTACTGAAGCAAAATATTCAAAAACACTGTATATGTGGGAATTTAAAATGTTATAAAGGTGACATTTCAGATCAGTAGGGAAAAGATAGTCATGGCATTGTGACAAATGGATATTCACTAGGTCACTACCCCATGCCATGCTAAAAATAAATTCCAGATAGATTATAAAAAATGAAATACTTAAAAATAAAATTCAAGTTTAAAAAACAGAAAGTATCTTTTTCTAATATTATGACAGAAAACTCAGAAGCCAAAAATAATGGCATTTGATTATATAAAAAGGTTAAACATGTGTATAATAATAGCATAAAAATGTTAAAAGACATTCAGAAGACTGAGGGACCATACAACCAACAATGAATTACTACTTACAATTCAAAAGAAGCAATTACAAATAAGTAGGGGAAAGCCAGACCACTCACTTGAAAGTAAGCAAAAGATTAAAACACGCAGTCACGTAAGAAATAAAACGGACGACCAACGTGAGATTTGCTCAAACACGCTAGGCATCATGACAATGAACTTAAAACAGCAAAAAGGTATTTATTTTCTCTCAGATAGAAAGAATTTAAAAGATTAATAACATCCAATATCAGCAAAGCCATTTTTTTTAAAAACCTTACTATTGGAAGTAAAATTTAAAAACCATGACAAAACCCTTTTGTGGAACAAGTTGGAAACGTATGACTAGCATTTCCACAACTGGTGAAAACACAAAGAAGCTTGAATAAAAATATGAATTGAAGTAATTTTTTTAATTTTAGCACATCAGTTCGATAGACTCAAGCACACTGACTTCAAAGGCACTGCTCTTTCCATTCCTCACTGCTGAAAATGGCTAGAGTTCATCCCAGAACTGGGGGGTAGGGGGGTGATTTTTCAGCTTTTGTTGCTAAGAGTCCAGGATCTAAGAGGTAGAGAAAACAGTAAGAGCAGAACTCATTGCCCCATTGCCCAGACTCAGTAGCGGCTTAGATATTCCAAGGTCAGATCGGAGAGCCAGTGCCAACCAGATGGCCTCAGCATAAACACTACTCTAACAATCCTGCTTCCAGTGGATGGAAAGAAATTGTACAATTTAATGAAACTCCTGGCTATGGGTACAACTCAATTTAACAAGCATTTACATAGACACTGCAGGGGGTTAGGCACTGGGGACACAGGGATGAGTCAGAGGCAATGTGTGACCTCTAGGAATTGACATCTTTGTTTTTGTTTTCTACTCCAGATTCTTAGTGATAATTATGATTCCCTGGGCAAAAGCTAATTACTCTAAACCAGTGATCCTCACAGTGAGGTCCTGGGAACAGCAGCATCATCATCTCCTAAGAAACTTGTTAGAAATGCAGGTTCTCAGGCCCCACTCCACACCTACTGAATCAAAATCTCTGGGAGTGGGGTCCAGCCAGCGAGCCTGATGTACACTGAAGTTTGAGAACCATTACCCTATATTAAACACCAAACAATGCCTAGGTAGTTTTCTTTATAAAAATTTTGCTTAAGATCCTAGTGAATACAGAAGCAACCACTGTATAATTTGTACAGGCTATTTAATTATAAAATGGTGGGACACATTTTGCACATATGACTTCTGGAAATATCCCATTGTCATAGACCTATCCTGTATGGAATGTTCCTCTGGCAGAAACATGTATTCATTCACTGCTAGATCAATGCATGATTATTTCTTGAGCTCCTATTATTTTTCTGACACTACCAGATAATGTCACATTGAGCAGCATTATACATACAGCTTTCTTTTTCCTGATTAATTCCATGGGATAAATTTCCAGGCATAGGATAATTATATTGGGGGGGGAGAACAGGAACATCTTTATAGTTCTTAATGCCTGTTGCCATGCTGCCTTCCAAATGGGTTTGTCCTCAAATGATGCCAGCTGTCCTGTGAATGTAAGTTTCATCGCCAACTTCCCCACACAGGGCATAATCATTCCATTTTCATGTGTTTGAAATGTTGCCTCAAGGCTGCTCTATTCTACTTTCTTTGTTTTCTAATGAGGTCGTAGATTTTTCCCATGTGTTTCTTTAATATTCACATTGCCTCTTGTGTGACTCATCTGTGGATGATTTCTTGGTTATCAGAGATGCTGCTTTAAAAAATATTCACTTAAGAAGTTCCTACTGGACCCAGGAGACAGAATCGCATTCCAGGTATGTTCCAAGTGTGTAAGCATGTGGAATTAAGCATCTAAAAGTAAGGAATCCCTCATCTGAGCCATCGGTAGAGCTTCTATAAAAGCATCTTTTTGAATTTTTTTCAGGGCTGCTGTTTCCCATATGGAGTCTGTGTAACTAGAAAAAAAAAAAGATGTCTTTTCTTGGGGTTGCAGTCCAATTCCCTGTCCCTGGGCATGAGACGTGGTGAACAGAGGGTTTCAGTCCTCATTCACTCTCTGACGCGGGCACCCTTGAGCAGTGAACAATCTGCTTGACCTTATCCTACCGCTCCTGAGCCTGTCATTTCAAGTTCCTATGTGAAACCCCAGAGTTTCTGAAAACCAGAGCGAGGCAGGAGGGAACCTGCCATTTCCTCATTTCTATGGCCTAAGCTTCTTCTTGGTGACTTCAGGCTTGAGAAGTGGCTCCACCACTTCTACTTGTCTTTTCTGTGGTTTAGAAGGAAGCTCTGGCTTAAGCAGACAGGGCACATTAGTAAGGACCCAGGAGCTGGAGGGCACCTCCTGCCGCAGATCTTCCAAGTGCTGCGTGTGGCACCGTTTCCATCGGTGAGAAGTGGGGCAGACTGCCAAGTCAAAGGAGTTCCCTTCCCCTCAGCTTTGGCATGTTCAGGGAACTTTCCTTCCCTACATAACCTGGACTTATGACCCACTGAAACAATGTACAATAATAAAAATATTTATTGTCTTAAAGTTGCTAAATTCGGGGGTAATTTGTTATATAGAAGAGACGACTAGTAGAAGTGAAATTATTGAAGTGTGGTGTTGGGTGCACAAGGAGTTCATTACAGTCATTGCTCGGTGTTTGTGGAGGATCGGTTCCAAGACCGCCTGCGGATACCAAACTCCATGGATGCTCAAGTCCCTTATATAAAATTGAGCTCAGACAATGTCTTTTTCTGAAGCCGTCCCCCCCACACAGATGTTCGTACCACCTGTTCCACAGGGTTTGCTGTAGAGAGCCAGCACTGATACCATAATCACTGTTTACGCATCTCTCTCCCAGCGGCCATCAGTGACCTCACTAGCCCCCTGCTCTACTCTGTGCTGCAGAGAACTATTTCTCCAGGCTCCTTTCCCTCTAGTTCTGGATAGGACTAGAATGGAATTCCATTTCACCATTGGAAGACACTGGTGAAAGATTAGAAAGTTGGAAGCTGGGGGAGTTGGGATATTTTTCCCTCCTCCTCCTCCAGTTTCTCTGATGTTCCTAAAAATGTCCCTCGATGCTACCCTCTAAACCCATTCCCACAGTCAGGCCCCGCCATGGTTCTAGCCATGGTTGCAGACCCCTCCACACTGCCCTCCTGGGCTCTGGCAACACTGCCTCCCTCAAACACGCCTCACCGCGCACCCCACCCCCATGCTTCTGCCCTGAGGCAGTAGCAGTTTTCTGCTCTTACTATTCCGTCACCATCGCCTTTGCCATCTCAGTTTTTCCCTGATTGTGTAACCATACCCCTGTATTAAATTCCCTCTAAACTATAGAGTGATTCAGTTTTACAGAGCAGATCTGACTCATATATATACCCCCTTCTAATCAAGATCCTTCAAGTAGGAACCATGTATGCAATCACTGTAATAATAACTGTTCATTTAAAGAATGAATAGCCCTATTAAGTAAGCTATGTCTTAAGCAACAGTCATACACCTATAAATCTATATATTAGAGGAAAAGAAGGCACCATGTCCCTAGACATTCTAATCAGACAGGCCAAGAAAGAAAGGCCCTATGTAGGGACCCCTACAGGATCAGGCAGAAAATTCTTCCAAACAGACCCTGACCCCTGGCCTTCTTCTCTATGATCAACTAGTATTCCATTAAAAAGTTTCAGCCACAAAATGAGGCATTCTTTCCTTGTGATTCACATTACCCAGAAGCCTCTGTTTTCCTGGAATTAGTGTTAAGTAGTAGCTTTCAAAGATGATAATATTTGCCAACAATCCCTGGGGCACTACTTTACATTTTCCTGAAACAAAAAGGGGATTATTTTGTCCCTATTTCTCATTTCTACAGGCTTTTGCATATATTAGTCCTTCTTCCTCGGGCATTAAATAGCAGTGTGTTCCCATTAAATCATGAGAATTACGTTATTGTCTTTTAAACATCAGTTGTCAATTAAGGTTGACAAACAAGCTCCCTGACATTCTCGTGAACATCTTACTCAGCATGTGGGTACTAATTTCTCACTCATTTTGAGAAACTCTGGTCACAGGCAGGCAGACAGGCAGAAATAAATACTTGAGAATTTGATTTTTACTAACGTCCTATAATTACCTACTCAATTCTATATGCCTGCATTGTCATCCCAACAAATAATCTTTAAAGCTATGTAGGAAAAAAAAAAAAGATGCTGTGATTACTGTTGATCCAGTCAAATCAAATTACTCACCATTGACTTGTCCTTCTCTGGCCTTTTTTCATCCTTTTTTTGTATCCTAGGAGTGTGCTTTATCATGATTTCTCCTGTCCATGGATTAGCGTGTCCAGATTCTTTCTAGCTTTCCTGTAACATTTCCAAGTGCCAGTATCTTCTCTATGAAGTTTCCATGAGTTTATCCTGCCCAACATAATCTTTCTGTCCTCAATGCAGTCCCTTCTCTAACATCTGATATTGCATTTGTAGATATTACTATATATGCCTTAACTCCCCTACTGCATTACAAGGTCCTTAAGAATAAAAGACACATTTTCTGACTATTTTACCTTTACAGGACCTATCAGATTATTGGGTTTTAGAAGGTTTTCATTAAGCATTTTTTGAACAAATATATTTTTCCTGGATATAAATTGCTATCCTAAGTAAATTGTTGCTTAAAAGTTTTTATGAATAATTAAGATGGATTTGGAACAAGGTTTTTGTAATTATTTGTAAAGTATTTGACGTATATAATGTAATCCAGATCCTACTCTTCTTTAGCTCAGAGATTCACCTGTTTGCTTAGAAAACTCTTTAAGGTTCTTGAGGACAGAGATGGGGATCTCTAATGTTTCCCTGTGTCCCTGTGCCTAGTATGTAGTAAATACTCAATACATGTATACCAAATTAACCCTTCAAGATTCAGCTCAATTTCTTTCAAAACCTTTTCTAACCAACTCTGGATTCATTAACGTCTGATGCTACACATACATATATTCATACATACCCACATACACACATTTGTATTTATGTATACAGACATGTATACATGCCTTCTTTGGATAATTCAATATAACAATCACCCAACGAAAGCATTGTTATCCCCTTTGTTTAGATGAGAAAACTCAAAGTCAGAGACCTTTAAATAATCAGGTTACAAAGTGGTTGAGGGGCACACCTTGAATTCCAATCCAAGTATGCCTAATTCCACATGGCTCTTTTTATGACACCACAGTGTCTCTTGTCATTTTATGAGGCTTGAAATTTTCTTCACATTCCAAAATCAACAGTATAGTAACATAATCTTTCCAGGGGTAGCATTAATTTTAATATCTACGTTCCTATGAGATCTGTTTCTCTCTCTGTTCTCTATTTTGTGGTATACTCTGCTTGGGAAAGCGTTCCGCTGTGATCAGAGCTCTCATTCTAGTTTTGTACTGCCTTGGCTTTCTTTTCCATATGTGAACCAAATATGTCTCTTTCTTGGATTTCCCTCAATTCTTATAGTTTAATAAAACTTCCCAAAACACTCAAGTCCCCCACCCTTCCCCACTCTGGGCATACTTCCTCCTTCCTACTGATCACTTCTTCCCTATTATGGCCCACCTCTTTTCTAACAGTACATATTTCATTTAGCAAAAATTGGGCTAGCTCTCCCCTTCCCTTTTCTGATTAATCAAGCAATACATATTCATTGTAGAGAAGCTGGAAAGTGCATATAAATGAAAGGAAAATATTGACAACTAGACATCTCATCACCCAGAGAAGAACACTATTACCGTTGCAGTCTTCATCTTGCTTTATTTTTATCTCTATAAATGTATTTGTATAAATCTGTATACAGATTTTTTTAATAAATTATATTATACATGTCATTTTTAATTAAAAAATTGTCATTTAGTGTTCCATGGACATTAAAAATAAGAGTTTTTTTTGTAAAGAAATTCGTTATGTATTTAAATAATATTACTAATTTATATTATTTAATTTTTTATAATCATATCTACTTTAGTTTCTTTGCTTAGGTAAAGGCTCAAAGGAATATGCTAATGTTTCCCTCTGTTATTGTTCTAATCCTTTTTTTCACACCTTACAAATAGATTTAGCATTACATATTTTGTCATTATGTTGTTTAGTGCACGTAATTTTACTACAAGTAAGTATTTATTGAGGATCCCCAATTATCCACATGTTACAGCTGTATTATTTGTCTCCCATGTCGATTCCTTCTAATTCTCTAAGCTCTTTGTCCTTTTCCTCTGTGTTCTTAGAGAGTTTCTTACACTCTCCCTTCATTTAATTGACTTGACTCTCTGCAGTGTTGATCCTGCTCTTTATTACTTTTAATGCCATCATAGTTTCTGTTATGCTCTTACTTGTTCCCTCCCATTTGAGTCTCACATTTCCCTTTTATTCTCATTTTGTTGTCTCATCATAATATCTTTTACCTCTAATTCAAATAATTCACAGTTTCTTTAAGTACTCTGAAAATGCTAGGCAAATATTCCCTAAAATTTAACTGTCCTTCCTAAAGTATGCTCATCCTTCAGTTTTGAAATGCTATAGTAATCCTCTAGTTTAGTGGCAGAATTTTTTCATATATCTCCCTTTTTTGTTTCAGTGCTGTTTAATTCTTTTTGAAACCATTCATTTCATTTAAAAAATGTGTTAATTGAAGATCTCCACAGGGCTGGCACTGGAAGGATAAAGGTGAAAAGAGAAAAAAAAAAATCCTAGCACTAGCTTACAGTTTCATTCTCTAGTGTGAAAGATGACTTTAAACAAATTAGAAAATCAATATCCAATATGAATGGGGGCAAGTTATCAAAGAAAAAGAAGGGATTCCTATGAGAGAAAACCTGGGGGAACCTACCTTAGACTGGGTGATTCAACAGACCTCTTGAGAAGTGACATTTAAGGTGAGATTTGGTGGATAAAAATGAGCAATCCACATGAAGAAAATAGGTAAGAGTGAACAAGGTTAAAAAAAAAAAAAAAAAAAAAAAAAGCACGTGCAAAGGCCTTGAGGCCAGAGACACTGTTGCTCCTCTCTACCGTAATCACTCTGTAGGAGATAAAGTTAAGGAGGTCGGCGAAAACCATGTCATTCCCAGTCTTCTACAAGCTTGGATGTTCTTGGAAATGCCATGAGAAGTTACTAGGATCTTTAAGGAAAAGGACTGCATGATCTGATTGATATTTTGAATTCACTGAGGCTGCTGTCTGAGGCGTGGGGTGGGAAGACTAGAGTAGGAGCTGGAGACCAGTTAGGAGGCTAGGTCAGTAATCCAAATGAGAAATGGTAGTGGTTGGGATCACAGCAGAAGGATTCAAATTCTATTTCAGAATTAGAATCTTGGACTACATGGACTGAATTAAATGTGGTGAGGAAGGGGCTGTAAAACAAGAGGAAGAAATTATAAGGCTTTAGGCTTGAACAACTGGGTGGACAGTGCTGCTGTATACCAAGATGTGAAAGACCAGTGGAAGAACAGGTTTAAAGCTGAGGGCTGACTATTGAGAGTTTGGGACATGTTAAGTTTGTGATGCGTTTGAAAAACAGACAAGATTGAGACTCTTAGGGAGAGAATTTGGGATAGAAATTTAAGTGTGGGAGTTAGGACACAGAGGTATTTAGTATCCCATGAATGGATTAGAGCACCCTGGGTAAAGTGTAGAGATGAGCAGGCGGTTATGCACCAGAGCCTGAGGGACTCCAAGATTTACAGAGAAGAAAGAGGTGAGAGCAGAACCTGAGGACTGTAGAGTCACAGTAGCCAAGAAAGGAAAGAGACTGGTTGGCTTCTATTTAAAATTGCACAGTAGAAATACTTCTACACCCTTTCTTCCCAGAACTTCCCTCCAAACAAGGAGAATGAGAATGGAGACACAAGTTCAATTTTAATGAATCCCAGAGACATCTGCAAACCATAAAAATATGAAGAATGGAAAAGATAGGGAGGAATGGTAACCACCTATCAGACCACTAGAAAGTGAAACTTGCATGCTTGCAATGAGAAATACGGACAAGAAGAAAGTCAATTTATTCTGCCAACCTGCCGAAAGATGCAGGAAGCAGACTTGTCCAGTGTAGTAGAAAGAGGGGTAATAATGAAAACAGAGCTTTGGGATTTTGGATCGCTTGCTCCTAAATACAAATGGACAACCAAGCAGTATCTGAAAAGATATTTCATTAATAGGAACAAAGATTTCCAAATGAACAAACTGTAAAAAGGAATTTGAACAAGAAAAAAAATGCAAAGAGAGGTTAAAACTTAAAATTTCAAAAACTAATTACTCCCCTTGGAATGATGAGAACATGTTTATGTCTATAAATCAACAACAGGAAACTACACAGAAGAAAAATTCAGAGAACAGGAAAGAGATCTCAGAAATGAGAATAAAACTTAAATTCTTTTTAAAAAATCTAGAGAAGGACTGGAAGATAAAGTCAAGAAAATTCCCTAGAAAGTAGAACAAGGAGAGAAAAGACGTCTAAAAATTAAAATATCAATCCAGAAGTTCACATATAGCAAAGAGGAGTTCCAAAAAGGAAGAAAAGAGAAAACCGTGGGAGGGAAATTATCAAACACACACACACACACACTTTACAGCATTAAAGGAAATGAAATTGTAAATTAAAAGAGTCTACTATTACACAAGATGAATTTTTTTAAATCCCTTGGGCACATGATTATGAAACTTTAGAATACCAAAAATAAAAAGATTGTAAAAGTTTCCAGAGGGAAAAACTGGGTCCCATAAAAGAAACAGAAATCCAAATGTGATTAGATTTTACATTAGAGGTGGCAACATAGAGCAAAAGTTGGGAATGTGGCTGCCTGGGTTTGAATCCTGATTCTGCTTTCTACTAGCAACGTAACTTTGCACAGTTAATTAATATTTCTATGCCTCAGTCTCCTCATCTGAGAAATGGCATTAATAATAGTATATACCTCACAGCATTGTTATGAGAATTAGATGAGTTAACATTTGTAAAGTGCTCAGAATAGTGTCTGGCACTTAATATTTGCAGTTTAAGTATTTTCTAATTGAATTTAAAGACAATGAATTGAACAGGACTTCAAACTTCTAAGGGTAATGAGTTGCTACCTAGAAGTCAATATCCAACTAAAACTCCTAAACAAGTATGAAAATAGAAAACACATCTTTTCAGACATGCAAAATCTCAAAAAAAAATTTATTTTCTCTGAACCTTTTTCATGGGAAGTTCAAGAATTATAAGCATCACTTAAACAGGAATTAAACCAAGAAAGAGGAAGATACAGTATTCTGTAAATGGTTGGAAGATAAAGGGAAACAGGGAATATAACACAAGAGAAAAGGAAAGTCCCAGGATCACATCAGCATAGCAGGCGAAGAGGGCAACCAGTAAAACTCTGAATTAATTAATTAGAAAATAAATGAAATAGAAATGACTGGGAAGGGACAGACTGGGAGTTCGAGATTTATAGATACTGGTAGGTATATATAGAATAGATAAACAAGTTTATACTGTATAGCACAGGGGACTATATACAAGATCTTGTGGTAGCTCATGGTGAAAAAGAATATGAAAATGAATACATGTATGTTCATGCATGACTGAAAAATTGTGCTGTACACCAGAAATTGACACAACATTGTAAACTGACTATAACTCAATACGTTTTTTTTAAAAATGGAATAGAAATTTCCAGGAACATAAATGGAATAGATAAGTTACAGCCAGATTTGCCCTTGTGGAACATTACATTAAATGAAAGGGGAAAAAATTAGCAAAGGACACAAGGCACAAGGAAATTCATACGTGAAAACAAATCAGGCAATTACTAACTACAGGAAAACCAAAAGTTGTATAAGAAATGATCAAGACAGTGCTTGGCAAAGAGAGCAATATTTATTTAGTCCAGCAATGCAAACATGTAATAGTGATTTAACTAAAAATTGTGATATGACTATACCAGAAGAATTGAACAGGGATAAGAGTTGGGGGTTGGGGAACATGAGTGCTAAATGGCATCTACCAAATAGGAAGTCAGCATAATGTCCAAAAAGCAAAGAGACTGAGGACTGGCTTATTACTAAGAAACATAGAGGTAAATACCAGGCAGGATATTTGCCCCAAATAGTGTGCATGGATTCTCCCTGAGTCTCCTCGCTGCTCCTGAGCACCTCCACTGCCTTGATGTGAAGCTCAAAGTTACTGAGAAGATGAATCAAAGAAAATTCCCAACTTGCTCTCTGTTGCTGTAAGCTGTGTATCATATTATTATAGCCGCGTCTCCCACTCTCTCTCTTAACTTTGATCATTTCAAATTAAGGAGTGCCAATAGGGTTTCCAGGATTTACTTTCTTCTCCCTCACTTCAGTCTGGTCTCATTGCACCATACCTAATACAAATTCTTTGAATTTTGTGGAATGTGGTTGGCACCATTCCCTGGTTTCAAAACAGATTAGTTGAGAGTATTTTGGTTTTGTTTCTTTAATGTCTCTTAGCCATTTCTAATTCTGAGAAAATCTTCAGAATTTCATACATAAGCTACCATCCTTTCCAGAAGTCTGTGGCAATTGGCAAAACTTCTTGATTCTCCTAAACGTGTTTAACTCTTATCTAAGTATTCTTGTAAAATGTATTAAAAATAGACCTTTTCAAATTCACAACCTAAAAAGGACTTATGGTTCAACGTACATCACACCACTTGGTCCTTCACTGATTCAATTATATGTTGTTAACAAGGATGTTTAAAATTCTAATGCAGACAAAAGGTGGTATATCCACACAATGGAGTATTATTCAACCACAAAAGGAATTATGTTCAACATGGATGAAACTTGAAAAAGTCAGATAGTGCTCGCTTCAGCGGCACATATACTAAAATGGAAAAACTCAGATACAAGAGGCCATGTATTGTGTGATTTCATTTATATGAAATATCCAAACTAGACAAATCTAGAGAGACATAAAGTAGATTCGTGGTTGCCAGGAGATATGGGGAAGGTAAACAAGGAGTGACTGCTCATGGATACCAGTGATGAAAATGTTTTGGAATTAAAAAGTGGTGATGTTTGCACAACTTTTTGAATATACTAAAACTACTGAAGTGTATGCTTTAAAAGTGCAAATTTTATGGTATGTGAATTACACCTCAATTAAAAAAAATTCTCTTGCAATCTCCCTGAGGGCTTGAGAACTGCTGAAAAATTTCAAGCCATGGCATGCACAATTGAATAAAAAATAATCCACAGAACTATTGAGAAAGTGCCAAGCCCTAAAGCTCACCTCGTATAGAGTTTAATGTACCAATAATGGAATCAGAAATATTATTAAGTGTTAAAACAAAATGGAGTTCTGAAGTGTGTACAGTGTGCTACCATTTGTATAAAAAATAGAGGATATATAAATGTTTTATATATTCATAAAATATCTTTAGGCAATACATAAAAACTGGTTACAGTGATTGCCTCCAAAAAGAACCGGCTAAGGAATGTATATAACAAGGTGGTGAGACTTTTCACTATATTCTTTATGCTATTTATTCCATATACTTTTTAAATCATGTGAGTGGAGTAACCATTCAAAATAAATTAAAATTAAATTATTTAGCCTAATTATGCTTTACTTCATGTGTACAAATGCCATCTTCAACTATAGCTGTGGACCTTTCTATTTCTCCTTTCAGTTGTATTAGCTTTTCTTTCATATATTTGAAGCTCTGTTATTAGATGCACACATTTAAAAGCGGTTATGGCTTCGTAATGACTTGACCCCTTTTACATTAAGGAATGTCCCTCTCTAACCTTTGTCATATTCCTTGTTCTTAAATTTATATTGTCTGATATTAACACAGCCACTGTAGTTTCTTTTATTAGTATTTGCATATATTTATTTCCCTATTCTTTCACTTTTAACCTATGTCTTTATATGAAAAATGAGTTATCCAATTTGACAATCATGTTTTCTTTAACATGATTTCTTTAACATCTTTTAACATATTGTAACATTTATAATAACTATTTTAAGATTATTTTCTACTAATTTCATCTCTATTATTTCTGGGTCTTTTTTATTGGTCAAGTTTTTTGGATAACAGACTTTTTAAAAAAGCAGTTTTAGGTTCACAGCAAAACTGAGTGGAAAGTTCTCATATACCGGCCCCCCCCCAATAAATGCACAGTCTTCCCACTGTCAACATTCCATACCAGCGTGGAAAATTTGTTACATTCAGTGAACATTGACACATCATTATCACCCAAAGTCCATAGTTTACATCAGGGTTCAGTCTTTATGTTGTACAGTGTATGGATTTTGACAACTATATAATCACGTGTCTGCCGTTATAGTTCATACAAAGTAGTTTCACTGCCCTAAAATTCTTTGTTGCACCTGTTCATTCCTCCCTCCCCTCAGCCCCTGGCAACCACTGATATTTTAACTGCTTCCATCATTTTGCCTTTTCCAGATTGTCATATAATTGGAATCGCACAATATATAGCCTTTTCAGATTGGATTCTTTCACTTAGTAATACGCATTTAAGGTTCTCTCATGTCTTTTCAAGACTTGATAGCTCATTTCTTCCTAGTGCTGAATAATACTCTATTGTCTGGATATACCACAGTTTATCTATTCACCTACTGAAGACATCTTGGTTTCAAATTTTGGCAATTCTGAATAAAGCTGCTATAAGCATCTGTATGCAGGTTTTTGTATGAATGTAAGTTTTCAACACCTTTGGGTAAATACCAAGGAACACAATTGTTGGATAATATTGTTTGGTTATTAATTATTATATTTTCATATACTTAGTTTTTAAGAAACTGCCAAAATGTCTTCCAGAGTGGCTGTACCATTTTCCACTTTTTCCCCCTGGAGATCTTTTTCCCTGAAGACTCCATGTTTCTGCTTCAGACCGAACTGTTTTTCTCTAGTCCTGCTACACAGCTTTTATTTTTAGGACTTCTCTTTGCTGCTCTCCCTCCCCTTTTCCAGATCCCATGTCTTCCTCTTTCTTGGTTTACTTCTGCATTTTGTTGGAACATATTCCCCCATATGTTCCTAAGAAAAGTTGCATGGGAGATGAAGTTTTTGAATCCCTAAATACCTGAAAATTTGTATATTCTACTTTTATACTTGATTAATAATCTGATGAGGTCTAGAGTATTTCTAAATTCCTATATTATTTTACATATATGACTTTTGAAATGTGCATTTGTAACTAAACTAATATATTAAATATTACAAATAGAAAAATGAGTGAACGAGACGTGAGGAAGTAAAGACAAGGGCAGATGTTCTTGTTGAGCTTGCTTTTAAAAAGAGAGAGGAGAGTGATAACTAAATAGAAAGCAAGATACAAGAGAGAGAAAGCCTTTTTTCCCCCTTCCCTTCACTTAAAGAGGAATTTAAGAATATTTGTAGACTCCAAAAGAGACTAGAATGTTGAAAATAGAAAGAAAAAGAGGTAATCCAATAAAACATGATCTTTCTCCCGGGAAGGAGAAGAATAAAAGCACAGTAGAAAAGTTAGCCTTAACAAGAATGAAAATATTTTTTCCTCTAAAATTAGAGGAAGACAGATTGAGGGAGGTCATAGGTTGGTTGATGATGGAGTAAGAACAGGAATATGAGGCAGTCCATGCAGTACGATAGCCTTAATTTACTCTGCTCAGTACAAGGCAAGCACAGGTTCTAAGAGAGAGAGAGGAGAGGAGATGGGAGGAATAGACTGAGCAGGGTTGCAGAGTTCTGGGGATGGGACTAAGCTGGAGAGCAGAGCATAATAGGATTGCCAAGTAGTCCTGGGTTACAAAACTAATTGTTACTCACCATCCTGCCCTAAACTTTAGAATCCTAAGAGTCAGATAGAAGGTGTATGAGATAAGCACTTAATGTTCTCTTTCCATGTTGCCAGGACATTGAGGGTCAGCTTTGGATGGGAAAGGCAGAACGAGAGAGAGAAGACCTTGGATCTCTTTGCACCTAACTGGTCTTTACTGAACAGGAAGTTCTCACTTCCTCACAAATGGCTCTCCCACCATAAGACCAAGTTGCTAAGGGTGTCCAGGCAGTGCACAAATCTGCTTTAATCAGAAGCACTGTGGAATTGCTTCAAAAGCATGCTGCACAGGTGGTGACCGAGGCAAGGAAGTGAGAACATGCTTCATAACTTGTTTACTGGCTTTTTTGTTGTTATGTGTCGTTTTCTCTTGCAAGACGTGATTTATGCAATAACATTGCCAAATATGTTTAGTAGCACGCCCTGTTTCCAGGGAGACCTACTGCACTCTGTTCAAAATTGTACAAGCAAACCCTGCATTTTATACTGAAGAAACTGAGGCACAGAGTGGGTGAGCAAGGTCAGAGAGCTAGTAAGCAGTGGCATTGAGAATCAAACTTGGTGACTTGACCTGGCCCAGAGCCTGAACTTAAACCATCACCACTTAACTGAAATATGCACATAAATGTGTATACTCATTCATTTACTCACTTCATACATATTGAAC
The DNA here is from genome assembly GCF_048564905.1 of Vicugna pacos. Taxonomy (NCBI): domain Eukaryota; kingdom Metazoa; phylum Chordata; class Mammalia; order Artiodactyla; family Camelidae; genus Vicugna; species Vicugna pacos. Next base: position 67,193,416 of record NC_132997.1, on the reverse strand, counting down.
AGTTCTCTTCTTGGATAGAAGAAAGGGGGAAAGTCTCCTGTGCTCACCACTGACAAACCCTGGGAGCAGGGCTGGTAGAGCCCCAGCATCCATCTGAGAACAGACTGTGAACACAGTATAGACCAAATGCACAGTAAATGGAGTCTTCTTTGAGGCTCTCTTGTCAAAACTGTGACCCAGTCTCTGCTTGTGTACCTCAAAAGGTAAAGTCAAAAGTAAAGTGAAGAATGAGTGTGGGAGCACTCCCTCCCCTTCAGTCTTTTGGAGGAGCCGGAAAAGGAAGGGTATGAGTTTTTCTTTGTATGTTTGGTAGAAGTCCCCAGTGAAGCCATCTGGTCCTGGACTTTCGCTGGTAGGGAGGTTCTTTATTGCTGATTCTATTTCATTTCTAGTGACTGGTCTGTAACATGGATGGACCTAGAGATTGTCATTCTAAGTGAAGTAAGCCAGAAAGAGAAAGAAAAATACCATATGAGATTGCTCATATGTGGAATCTAAAAAGAGAAAAAAAGAGGACACAAGAACTCATCTACAAAACAGAAACAGACTCATAGGCATAGTAAACAATCATGGTTACCGGGGAAAGGGGGTGGGAAGGGATAAATTTGGGAGTTTGAGATTTGCAAATGTTAGCCACTATATATAAAAATAGATTTAAAATTTTTTCTTCTGTACAGCACAGGGAACTATATTCAATATCTCATAATAATCTTTAATGAAAAATAATATGAAAATGAATATATATATGTATAGGCATGACTGGTAAATTGTGCTGTACACCAGAAATTGACACATTGTAACTGACTGTACTTCAATAAAAGAAAAGAAAAGAAAAGAAAAGAAAAAAATTAAGTTCTTCTTCAAGTTATTATTCTTTTGCTGGAAACTGTTAGCAAGAATGGCACCATCTGATAGAAATATAATACAAGACATATATGTAATTTTAAGTTCTCCAGTAGCCATGTATTTTAAACAATATAAATAAATAGTAAAATTAATTTAGTAATAGATTACTATCCAAGTATTATATTTTATATATTATACAATAACAGTATATTATTAATAATATAATGTTATATACTATATTTATACATAGTATATAATGTTATAATATAGTATAAATTAATATCCAAATATTATGTATTTATATATAATAAATAATATCCAAAATTATCATTTCAACATGTAATCAATATCAAAATGATTGATGAGATATTTTACATTCTATATTTCACACTAAGTCTTCAAAATCTGGTGTGTGATTTATACTTACAGCAAATCTCAATTTGGACTAGTCACATTCCAAGTGCTCAGTAGCCACATGTGGTGAGTAGCTACAGGATTTGAACAGCACAGAGCTGAAAGTTACTTATGGTGAGGCAAACCTGGCCTCTCGAATATTCCATACATAAATTCTGATTGCGTGCCATGGAGTGAGAGAATACAACTCACCCTTTTCAGGGCTCTTAGCCTTTTCAGGGATCTTAGCCTTTTCCGTATTACAGATAGAGAAAGAATATTGGTCTAGAATTGAAGTAACTTGCCCAAGGTCTTCCACTGAGTTGGTGGTAAAGCCAGGATGAGCACTAAGACGTTCTAACTCCTGGGGCTATGCTCTTCCCAAAACACCATGCTACTTTCTCTCACAGGGCAGACTTCAAATATTTTACAACATTTGAAAATACTCTTGGGCTTCTGTTCTCAAGGAAAATTCTTTTAGTTGTCCTTCATATGTGCTTCTCAGACCTGCCTTTTGCCTAACATGATATTTTGCATGTGGCAGGTGCTCTATAAATTGTTTTTAATCAAATGAGATTTGTACATTGTACAAGCAGCACCTATACAAATTATTATTCAACTGCCTTTATGTTGTTATTCAAACATTTTCACGTTTACCACATAAAGCATTGTGTCAGAGATCATAAAGGAAAAATGAAATTTGAGATGAACTACCTAACCCTCATGACATGTGGTTATCACTGTATTATTTTTTAATGTTCTTAAGTTACCTGCTACAGAATATAGTATAATCTTTTTCTGGGAATCAATATTAAACATACTGACCTTCATTACTCTGAACACATCCCTCTGGAAAGTTAAGGCAATCTTTTCTCTTTTCTGTGTATCTGAACTCTCTCCCATTTTCCCTAATTTATCATAGATTACTGCTAGTGATTCTGAAACCTCATTTTCAAGTTCCTTCAGTACTCTGAAAATTAATTTGTTTGGATCTTTCAGGTAAATATTCTCTTCCTTGCCTCTTCTCATTCAAAGCTCTTACATCAGTGATCCTCAAAGTGTGGCCTGCAGCCCCTGCAGAATATTGAGACCCTTTGAGAAAACAACTAACGGCATTTGTTGTCGGTAATAAAATTCAAGCTTTGGGGTAAAAAAATAATATTTTGAAAAATCTATATCTGCCCCCAGGAACTTGACAGTTTCCCAATATTTAAAGACTTTTTTGATAAGCCCAGAGTGATATAACAAATGTGATTTTTTTTCTTACATTGTGTAAGGATATGTGTCAACATTTGGAAGACCTAACACAACTCAGTGAACCAATATTTTCCCAATAACCCATGAACGATGTTACAGAATCGTACATGGGTAAAAGATCCATTCAAAGAACAAGATAAACCAATGTGTTTGCATTAAACAGAGTACAAAAAGTTCACTGAAGATTTCCAATTCCACATTGCAACTTGATGGGTTTGGTAGTATCAAATAAAAATATCTACAATCATCTGAAAAGGCTATTAACATACTTCTCCCTTTTCTAACTACATATCTATGTGAGGCCATATTTTCTTCATATATTACAACCAAAACAACATATAACAATGGATTCAGTGTAGAAGTATGTATGAAAATCCAACTGTTTTCTAGTAAGACAAGTAATAAAGAGATTTGAAAAAAACATTTTTCAAAAAAAGCCACCTTTATCACTAAACTTTTGTTTTGGAATGCATAGCCATCTTCATTAAAAATGTTATCTATGTTAACATGTAAAGAGTTTATCATTTTTTTAATTAATAAATATATGTCAGATAATAATGTGTCAGTTTTAATTTCTTTTTTCTAACTATAAAATTTCTTTCTTTTTTTTTTTTTGTATTGACGTATAATTAACCTACAACACTATGTTAGTTTCAGGTGCTGGAACACGTCATGAATTTGCATGTCATCCTTGTGCAGGGGCCATGCTCTGTGCCATTTCAATTTTAATATTGTGCTGCCGAAGCTAGTACTCAGTTTTAGTTTTTAATGTGGTAAATATCAATAGGTTTAATCACACAAACAAAAGCATTTTGAGGTCCTCAATAAATCTTAAGAGTGTAAAGGAATCCTGAGACCAAAAAACTTGAATAGTGCTCCTCTTACCACTGTCAGACCCATTCCAGTTTGAAGACTATGCTCTCTTAAAGAAAATTAAAGGTTTCATTAAGTTTTTATGGAAAGTAACATACACAGCACGGTTGTTAATGGCCCAGGCTTGGCAATCAGATTGACCTGGATTTAAGTCCTAGCCCTACCACTTACTAGTTTTGCTATGTTCAAGTTATTGAATCTTTCTGTACCTCAATTCCTCATCTATCAGATGGATGTAATCGTACTTCCTACCTTATGAGAATTAAATAGCAAAGCTTGTTGCACTCTTAAATCCAGAATAACCATCACCATTACAAAAATTAGTACTACCTTTTGAGAGTAATATGGTGCTAATATAGCAACGGGAGGTATTGTAAAGCCTTGAAATTCTCTTCCTTCATCAGGAAGTCGTTTTTCCAAATGAACTGCAACGCTAGTTCAGTTCCTCTCCAAGCCAACCTAGAAATCCATTACGATTTCTGGGTACTATAAACCTCAATCATCGAATATTTTTCTGTTGTAAAGCTGAAAAGCATGTATTGTGCCTACACGATGGGTCAATTTTCTTACATCTCTGTAATAACATCCATATTTGGGAAAAGGCCCAATTGCAAAGGCGGACTCAAAGAGTTAACATGAGCAGGTGAGCAAAGTGATTACCAAGCACTGACTCTGAGGATGAGCTTAGCTCTCCCATCACTAGACTGCTTCTACTGCAGGTACACAACTTACTAGACCCACTCAGAGAACTTTTCTCTGTCAATACCACTTTGGACATCGTAAGTCACAGAGCATTTGAAACATGTTTTTTTATGTATTAACCCTGTATAAAACACTGTGGTAGAAAATTCACATAATCATCATGGTTGGACCTATGATAATGCTAATTCTTTATTCAATATAATTGATAAACAGCAGGAACATCTTCATATATATCTGAGGGAGCCAGATGAATGTATTTGCATGAATATCTTACTAAGGAACCTATAGCTAATTATAATCAAATACATTTTGTTTTTCAAACACTCATTCACCTTTAAGACTTTGAAGTCGTCATTAAAACTGGACATTTATTAATTTAACTTTAAGTTTGCTGACTCCTATCATTTCCATTTTTTCTGTTGCCCATTTAGTGGTTTTTATTTTTAATATCAGTGTACTTTTTGCTATAACATTTCCATGTGGTTCTTTTTATAATTTCTGTTTCTCTGCTGAGAACTTATATCTTTCCATTCAATTCAAGGGTGTTTATGTTTATCTAATGGAGCATAATTATAATAGTGGCTTTTGCATTTGACAATTCCAACATCTGGGTTATCTCGAGGTTGGAGCCTTGATTTTTTTTTCCATAGTAATTGGTCACATTTTCCTGGTTCTTCCTAGCTAAGTAATTTTAGAGACTGAGTCATATTAACTCTGAGTCTTGTTGGACTTTTCTAGAAAATATTTTGTTTGTTAAGCAATCAACCCAGTTAAGCTCACACTGTAAATTCTGTCTCACCTTCTGCGAGTGGCGGTTCCGACCTGAGTTTCATTTTCAAAGACCTTGCTATGGTGCCTTGGGTCCATCCCATGCATGCCAGCTCAAGACTGAGCCCAGGACATGTGGAAGTTTATACATAGAATTAGAGGATCCCGGTTTCCAGCTTTCAGGATTTTCGTCAGCATCTCTTCAAGATTTTCCCACTCTCCCCAACCCCATGCTCTCTGGCCCAAATGAGACTCTTTTTTCTGTTTCTTCTTGCCAGAAAGCTAGACTTGTCTGAGTTTTAGCTACTCATACCTCCAACGCTATGCAGCTCTGCAAGAGGGGCCCACCCTTAAGGCAAAGCTATAAGAGAAAAGAGGAAAAAGTGGGAAACATCCTCATATACGTTGCTTTTCCAAGCATCGACTCTCCTTTACAATCTGCCTGCCTCTGTTTACTTTTCAGAATTCTTAGGTATGTGTTTTTCACATTTGCTCCAGAGGTTTTTAGTTTGACGTCATTAGTAGGAAAGATGGACTTGAGTGGGTTGAGTCCACCTTGGTTGGAGCCAGACGTTCCCCTGACTACTTCTCCAAATGTCACCTTCCACCACTCTCCCCTGTCACTTAGTCCAATCCGCCGTCCTTCTTACAGTTTCCTAAATGGCCAAGTTCGTTTCTACAAGCCATTGCACTTGCTCTTCCCTCTATGTGAAGTCTGTTTCCTCACTCTAAAACGGCCCGTTCTGACGTCTACACTACTGTAATTCCAAATGGACACAGAAGGCCTGCAACACATATTTGCTGAATGGCCGGTTGGCCTGCTTAACTGACAACCATTAACTTTGAACTGTCTGGGTATTCCAGTCCAAGCAAAAATAAGGTGCGAGTTTATTCAGTCGATTTAATACTAAACTAGTAAATACAAGGGCTCTCATTCTGAGTCTTGATTTAAAAAAAATGCATGCCAACATCTTACCATCTTACCTGTAAAGAACTTTGCAAGAGAGTTGTTTTCTCTTCTATGGCTCAAACAATTGTGAAAGACTTCTCTTAGCTATTCATCCTGCAGGACTTAGAGCTTGTACTGAAGCCTGCTTTTCTTCCGTCAGTAATAAAGAGTATCCGCTTGACTCCATTACCCACTGGTTGTTTAGGCTTTTGGATTTCGTTCGCTTTGTAAATTTGACTGTTTAACAGGTAGCAGACTGCCGTGTTCAAACCCAGTTCCACTTAACAGTTGTCAGACTTAGGAAATTTAAATACTCTGACCTTCAGTTTTTGTGCATAGAATGAGATAAGATTACCTACCTTGAAGGGTGGGGAAAGCATGTGAAACACCTCCCACAGCGTCTGGCACATACTTCAGGCTCAAGAGAATGGTGCTTCTTATTTTCCTGTCCCTCTACCAACCCTCCAGTACTAAGAATTAGTTTGCGCTCCCCCTTGCTTCTTTTCTTCCTGCTTCCCTTCTTCTCTTTCTTCAGCTTCCTCTCTCTCTCTGTGCTCTTTTATTTTGGTCTCTAGGTAGCTGACTTATCACAGAATTTCCATTAATTTTAAATATATGTGTTCAGGTTTTCTGAGGTAGAACTGTGTTTAACTTCCTTGAGAAATACTCAAGTAGCTTCAGGCTTTCAAGTACCTCCTCGCCAAGAATTTACTCCAGTAAATCATGTTCATAGTGATATTTTTGTTTTAACACCATTGGATCTTTTATAGAAACAATGGCTTTGGTCTTCTCCAAGAACAGCTAACTACATTAAATGATGTCTGCTGAGTCCGGCAAAGGGAAATTTTACCTTATACGTACTTTTACCAAAGACTAAAACTTATTTTCCCTTTTGAACATTCATTTAATATACAGTACCAATAATCATAACAAGCCCATGCGTTACGCATGTGAATTGTAATGGCTGTATACAGTAAGCGCAGTATTAGCTAATCAGTTACTTAAAGAACACGTATAGTTCCCTTGTTGAGGATAACCATGTAAAGTGCGGGGCTTTCCTGCCAAAGATATCTTCATGGAAGTATCAAATAAAACTAAGAAGTTGCTGATTTTCACATCCACTTGTGAAATTTAAATACATTTCTCTTCCTTATAGATAATAAGGATTAGAAAACTAGGAAATCTCTAATTTCAAAAACATGGTTATAACGGAAAAGGCAAGCATAAACATAGATGCTTAGAGAATATTTTTACAGATTATGTTTTTGGTGAGTTTCACAACATCTAAAGGTCACATTTACCTGTGAATATGTTAAATAGAAAAATACAATTACATTTACCCCAGGTCTCAGGTATTCCAAGAAGAGTAAATACTATAGTAAAAACATGGCTTCTTTCCTTGAAAATTTAGGAGGCTTATTTATCAATGTTTGAAGGAGCAATTCACAACACTATTGGAATACATGGACTTCCACATTCCAATGAAGTAGGCTCAGGAGATGTTCAACTAAGTGAAGTTTAACCCTTAGGCCAAGACCAAAGGATATATGCAATATATTTTTTAATTTACATGACAGTTAATCTCACTTTGGAGAAACCCATTCAGCTACTTTAAATTCTTTCTCAAGCAAAGTAAAAATGCCTCCGCCACCAAAAAGCCTTAGATGTAGAATAAAAACAAAATGCAAAATTGCCAAGGAAGTGTCTTTAAAAACACTTAAAATCCTATTTTAAAATGAAGCATTAAAAGAAAAAAGGCTAATAGTTAATGTTTTCTTTCAAAATTTCATGTGCAATTACACATACCTGCCCTGATGGGAGGAAGAAGCTGGTAACTAGCAAATACCAGTTAAAAATGTCCTGATAAATAGTTGCAAATTTCTACTGTATCAAATTTTTCCCTCGATCACAAAGTTAAACTACTTGGATCTTGAAATGGGGTAGGAGGAGAGGTGGGGGTTCCCTTTTTGTGAAAAAATATTTCTTCCACTATTTAGGTATTTATATGTTTCCAGAGGTTTTTGCTTATAACTTAATATACAGCACTAGGCCATAAATTTCACCTTTTGTTTCTCAAGTAACTCAAAATTTACAACTTGTTTCCCATCAATAAATCATAAGTGACATTTCCTTTCAGCTTTCCAGAGATGTTTAAAGCCATAACAGAACTTTAACTTCTACTGAAAAGTGATATCAAGTATTTCCAAAACACACATATTAAGAGTTAAAGAAAAATTTTAAAATGAGCTCAACTCTGAGAATAAAGAGAAACAGATTGTTTACACAGATTTTGCCAAACCAATTTAGAAAACAATGTAACTTGGAGCGTTATGACTATTTGGGATGGTATTCTTAAATATTCTCCATAGATACACCAATAATCATCTTAAAAACTCAGGAATTAATAGAGTTGTAAAAGGTGAGAATGAAACTTTATAGAGGATAGTCATCCTTTATGGAGGATTTCATCTTGCTAATTGAAAGGATGAAAAAATTCTAACTACTGTTTCAAGGGTCCGTGCATCAATTCTTACATTCCCAGTGAGGCCTATTCTAGACTTAACTTATTTGACACTGCAGTCTCTTTACTCTGCATACCTGGTCTTCCTTACCATGTTCCATTTTCCCCCCATAGCACTTATGACCTTATCTGTGGTGTGTTTATTGTTCATCATCTATTACCCCTTGCTAAAATGTAAGATCCATGAAGACAGGAATGTGCTGTTCATCCATTTGTATCCCAAGCATCTAGAACAGTGCCTGACATAAATCAGGGGCTCAGTAACTACTGAGTGATCTGCAATTTAGTTTCTTTACTGCACCATGTTGTTTAGAGATGCCACTTTTCATTTTGCTTCATTCTTAACTCCCTCTTCCTTGCTCAAGAAAGCTTTCCCTGATCCTTCCAAAGCATTAGTCAGATAATTATGCTATGGTAACAAATTGCCCCCAAATCTCAGTGTAAATGAATGTTTCTTGCTCATGCTAATTTCTAATACACTCAATGTGGGAGAAGGAAGAATATGAGGAAGTTCTGCTCCATATGGTCACTCAAGCCCCTGGGTGGACAGAGCTGCGCCATCTAGAACATGTCATGTTCTTGGTCACTGTAGCAAAGAGAAACTAAAAGATTGTACAAGGGATTTTATTTTCAGTGCCTTTCCTCTGAAGTGTCACATAACTTTCACTGCTATTTTGTTGGAATAAACTAGTTACAATGGTCCCATCTAACCTTAAGGGGGTGGAAATTTAGAGGAGCATATGGAATGTTTGGTAATCATTACAGTATCACATATTATAATTATTTTAATAAAGTCTATTTCCTCTAGAATTGAAACACCTCAAAGGCAAGAAAGGGTGTCTGTTTTGATCTCTAATGTATTCCAAACATCTGTTATACATAGCAGGGGCTTGATAAACATTCATTGAATAAAAAGTTTAAAACCAAATGTTGAAAATAATTAATCTTTTTAATTTTTTAAAGAAAAAATACTCTCCATAGGAAAGCATTTCTTTTTTACGTCCATCAGTAGCCAAATGGAATTTGATATAAACATTTCAAATATACCAACTTTGGTTAAATGCACAACTTAGAAAATAACTCATTAATGCACACATCAAGATGCTACCAATAAATTCATTAATAACCAAGATTCATTACTATATGTCAAAAGTCATCCAGGGTTAACCTTATTTTCATTACAGTGAACTGTAAAATTCCAGTGAGCACTGTTTGCCTGAATCAAACTATTTAATCTCTAAAATTGGAGTTTGGCACACTCAAGACACCTAATTTACCCACCCACCTACCCACACCCCACTACACACACACACACATGCACACACACACACATATAAATTGCCCATGAGGGCATTTGAGCAATTTAATGGAAAAACAAAATAGAAATTGAAAAAGCATTTGTAAACGTGAGATATCATTTAGACCACTGTATAGAGTAGGCAGAAAATCCTAAATGTATACATAAATAAAAGTCAGTAAATGATAACCTGCAAAAAGCCACATCTAAACATTTTAAGAATTTCACTACAGTAAACAGATTGGACTCACTGAAACACTAGAGCCACGACTACAAGCCTTGCTCCAAGACAAACAAAATCTCTAACCATTTTAAGGACAGATGACAATCCACATGCAACAAATGAGATATAAATTACTTTTAATTTAAAAATGAAAAATATAAATCCTTGTTAAACATTTCATTTAAAAATATGCAGCTTTATTTTAAAATGTGGTAATGCTCAAAGATGGCAGTTGACTTCACTTATATACGCAAAAGTGTTCTTAAAATATCAATATATCAGTTTGTTATGCACTGCCCTCCAACTAAATTTTTTTTCCATCAAAATTCTCAAACAACTGTCAAAAAGAGTTGCATATTCTAAGCCCATCGCTTATAAACAAGGTTAAGTTCCAGAGCTGAAGGTGAACCACTCATGAAACACCGTTTTTGATGTGATAAAAGTCTCACGGGCACACAGATTTAGAGACAACTAAATGATAAACCAGCAGGAACTTTTTTTTCTTTTTGCAGGTGTTAAACTAATTCACTCTAAATTGAGCGACTGTTTGGGAACTGTAAAAAGTGAAAAGCTCATTCTTCTTTTCCAACCTATAAGGGAAATAGAAAGGTGATGACCGTAACTACTAACATAGTGTTTCACACACTGTTTAACTATTTAACACAATTCCAAGATGCAAATGTTTGAAATGGTTTTTGAAGAGAAATATCTACAATGTTAAGCTTGGCTATACTAAATAAATGTTAACTGTTTTATTTACTTACACACGTATTATTCTGATGCCAGTAATATTTAAACATCCATGATTGACCCACTGAATTGGAAAGGGCTCCCAATAACTGCACATGATCTGCATCTGCAGCATTAGAAATAACCCAATCACTGTCCATTTTCTGAAGTAATTCAATATTCTACAAGTCCATGATAGAAATACTAAGCTTAAAGACTTTGAGAGTATAAACAGTACAAATTTCATTTTTCAAAGAAAATATATACATGAATATACAGAAAAAACGATTGTATAATCACTAAAGTATTAACAATGGCTATGTTTCCAGGCGGTGGGATTATACGTGATCATTTTGTTGCTGTTATGGGAAAGTATTCTCAAAATAGCTAACTTAACCAAAGGGCATTACCACCAATGAAATTTTGTCCTTTCTGACTTCACATTATAAACTTTTAAAGCTACCAACAAATATGAATTTGTCAGAGTGACTACATATATTCTGATATACTTGTAAGAAGGAAGATCTCTTATAATATGAAAAAATAGAAAGATCATAGTCATAAAATAATAGATTTGCTCTAAAATTAAAAACTGATAAGCAGCCTAATCTTTAGGCTTCCTATAGATACGTAATTCTACAGGAAAATCAGTCTCCAACACCTCATCTTTCAAAGTTTTAAAATATTTTTCTCTATTATCTTTTTTGCTAGCTTTTTAGGTACTGTCCTTATACCAGTCTGGACTGAGTATTATTGTTTCCATTCACAAACATTTCTCTCTGCACTAGCAACAGTACTGCTAATCAAAACTTATACTCAAGCCATTTAATACTTAGTTTTATATGTGTGGCTAATTATCTGGCAAGAAGAAGGGAACAAGAAGAGTTTCAAATTAGCAGCAAATTAACTAGATTTAAGGGTCTTGATTTTTTGGAAGCCTTTGGAAGCCTGCATGTTAAACACTGGTGATTTTTAAATTCTCAATGGAAATGGTGATGGCATTCATTTAACCAAGTCAGCTCAAATTACAAGGTATGAGAACATGCAATAAAAACAAAATTGCCAGTAAATTCCTATTTTTCAGACATCACCAAGATCATCTTATGAATCAGAATAATTTTAGACTCCAGTATAGTTTTCAACCATAATTAAGATACCTAAGAAGAAAAAATAAAATGTGTGTACACACACTTTTCATACTTCTTTACATTATATTCACATTTACTATTCAAAAGTCACAGAGAAAATTGAAATAACATTAAACTTGAAATAACATTAAATTCTGTTACATAAATGGTCTGTTTTATTTTCAAAACATTTGTGCAAGCTACACTTTCACTTATTTCCTTACTATGCTTTGTTGAAAGGATATGCCTCACTTAGTCTTTAAGCTTTTAATATTAGGTATAACAAGATTAAGTTCAAGTACACAAAATCCTTTAGACTATTCTGGAGTATCAATTTTTAATGGCACAAGTCACAATGAGCAGATGAAACTTCCCATACACTGATCTACAGAATCATAAAAGATGGGAAAGCCACATAATTGGTGTCTGAGATATCAAATCCATCCTGGGGAATTATCTTCAGATATCTTAGTAAAAAATATATATGCACAATTTTTCAAGAATTGTGAACTTTTAAAGGATTATTTAATGTGCTTGAAACAATTTAGATGTTAACTAAGGCCCTTAAAAAGTTAAGTGCCTCTCTCAGACACGAGTAGACTGATATTCTACTCCCAAACTGACAAGGGCCCATATTTTTATAATTGTAGGCTCTGAAGGACAGCAGGAAAAAAAAAAAAAACTTACAGAAAACTTATCACACTTGGCTGCCCATTATTTAAAATGTCAATGAATTTATGCAATGTAAATTATAAATACTCTCATTTAATAAAACGCCCACACAATGACAAGAATGAGACTTTAATCAGTTTTAAGTGGAGTTTATAACACTAAGAGATAAAGGGTTGTTAACAAACACAATAACAAATGGACATCTGATTGGTATGAGGCATTATCCTGTACACATCGTATTTTTTTGTGTATCCTCAGTGCATAGCATTTACACACAGAGCCACTGCTGCACAGCACAAGAGTATCTGAAGAGGCTGAATCAGAGTAAGGCTGTTTAACAGACTGAATTTTTTTAGTATATATATTCTATATGAAAACAGGTTGAACTTTTGAACTGGCAGGGTAGAAGGCAACTCTGCCAAACACTGCAGTTAAAGCCCCACTTTAGTGCACAGTTCCACCCCTTCCATCTGCATGCATGACACATTAACAGTATTTAAAGGTAAACGAGGCACTTTGTGGCAACCACAGCCATCGTTATGAACATATTGCACAAATTTTCTAGAACTAAACAGTAACTTGTACCCTACTTTTATTTTTTAAAGCTGAAACATTTGATGCTGCCGGTAAACTCCACTTAAGTTTATAACCTGTGCCACAGCAAAGAATGGTGATGCTATTTATTCAACTACCCTTTTATAATTATGGCAAAAAATGTTCAAGAGGAGCTACAGAGGACTTGGGATGGTACAGGGCCCAATTGTAAGCTTTCTTAAAAGTGATGCCTTCAAGTAACTTCAGACATGTAAGCGGCTGCACATCCAAAAAGTCTAAGAAAACATTCCAGAAACTCAAAGAGATTACCTACAGAATGCATTTCAGGCTAATTATGAATACTGTCATAAATAAAGGTTTAATTAGGACTTGAAAACCTTTCAGTCATAGCAATTCTTGTCAAATTCTATGGGGATGGTAACTGAAATAAAGAAGAGTAGTATGTATAATATATATTTATATATATATAATATATATAATGCCATTTTTCCATTTCCAATGACTACACCATAAAATGTAAGCAAGGCTTCTCAAAAACATTGAAACATTCAAAATCAAAACCCTCATTCAGACCTTCACATTCCAAAGGAAAAATAATAACAGTGCAAAAGCCCATTATAATGTCATTACTTATGACCTGGCCCTCCATGTTACATATTGGAACAATACAAGTTATGTTTTAATATACTGTGCCCAAAACTGTAACAAATAACAGTATTAAACATGAATAGTTGATTTTCATCTTAGTCAACAGTTTTCAGCTTTTATGAAAGACAAGGTGGCATATAAATTTCAATGATGAGATCTTAAGAATAGGTGTCTCTAACTTTACCAATTTAACTTATGAGCAGTCAATCCTCTATATATCAATGTTTAAATATAAATGTGTAAATCCTAACAGCTTTGTTAAAAATTTTAAAATTTTATTTGTTGAATGAAACTGATGAGGTATGGAAAACATGTCAACATTATTTACTAAGAATATTTTAGATGAAGTTCTGCCTAATCTATTTACCATCAAACTCTATAAATGCTGCTCTAGTAGGTCCTATGCAATCTGTATTTGTAAATTAACTAGGTCAGACCACAGCGAGTGAACAATTTCAGCACCAATAAGTTATTGAAAATGAGATTTTTATACCATTAAGAAATAAATTGGCTGGATATTCAAATGTTTCAAGATCAAGGTATAATTTGAAAGATACCAAATTCCTGGGGAAAAAAAATTCTTTTTAATAATATCTTCACATTAGCTTACAATAGTAGTTGTACTCTGCTTAAAATCATATGCAGTCTGGGCATATCAAATATATGATATTTAAGAAGTGAAACTGAAGCCCTAGTCCTAACTACCACTATGAAGAAATGACTCAACACTGCACATTAAAAAAAAAAATCCATTCTTTCAATAGCAAATTGATAAAAGCATTATGTGGGACAATTTCTACTGAGAAAAGTAAATGCCTTATTATGTGTGCAGTGTTGAAAATTTACTGCAGCTCTAATTTCCTTTTTAACACAAATAACGTCCTTTTAAATATAAACATTATATGTACTCAGTATTCAAGTAAAATTCCCTAACAGTTAATGACATTTAAAAAATGTGCAAAACTGCAAAACTCATTGTAATAGAATGTGTAAGGTCAAAAGGGTGGAACAGCTGACATCTATTGGACTGAATAAGTGCATCATAAATCTCTAAAGAAAAAAAAAACCGCTTACTGTAGAATCTCAAATTGAAATTTCCTGTGCAGCATTACAAAATATTTTATATTTAATGAGAAAAAAGAAGCTTGCAGGCAGCACATGAAGCATCCACAGCAGGTATATGATTGAAAACTAATAAAATAAGTGTAAGTTGTTGACTGATGTAGGTACTAATAGCATCTGACTTTTAGCACTGGCCTTGATTACACAGGAGATGGAGCAGTCATTACAATTGAGAAAACATATTTAATAAATCATTGTCAATTTTGATAACGTTTCAAGCCCATTCTTTGTTGATAGCCTCCACATTTATATGGTTAAGTCATTGTTGCTGTGTTTCTTATCTATGACCACGTTATTTTTATACCCCTTCATTTGTGGATTCTTAAGATGTTGTGGAAGGTTCGTTCCTGTACCCCAATACAGATTCACTCCCTCTAGCTGCCTTTTCTAGCACCAATATGCTTTAAAAAAATAATAAAATGCACAAATAACAAGCAGTGACAGCGGCCAATTCCTCAAATGTCCAGATTAATAACTGTAGCATGCTAAAGAAAGGTGCTTGTAAATAGCTGGAGATGGTATATGGTCCAGAGTCCAGCATAAAACATATTCCTTTCTGAGCATTCCCTCTATTCCCCTAACCCGAATACATGCATTAGAATGTAGCAAAACCCTTTTGAAACTCCTCTTAGCCAACTGCAAACTTATCTGTTGCCACAAGTGCAAAGGGGCAGGATGTGAACCTGTGTACCACAAAGCTCTTTAGCCACTTCAGTTGGTGACAGAACACAAAATGAGAAATTCCTACGTATACACATCAGTCTGTCTCCACTTTTTATAAAACTGGAATAAAATGGGAAAGTGCCATCTTTATTTATCCTAATTGAATTTTAAATGTCCTTTTGACACAAAAAGGTATATACATAACACAGCTACAAGACCTTTTTTCAACTGGACAACAAGTGTCAAAACCCTGTGGATGTATAGGGTAAAACAAGATTGGTCAGGAAAAGAGAATTGTTCCTATAACTGGTAATCTGACACAATGTTCTATTGCCATTAAAAAAAAAAAAAAGGTCCATTTTCAGTTTATTCAAGTTTGTTTTCATGGTGTTTTATCCCTCTTGATAAAAAAAAAATCAGACTTTTGTAATTTGTGTATGCTGATCTTCATCAAAAGGTTCATTCTCTGGATCAGAGTCAGTGGTGTCAGAATATCTATAATGATCAGGTTCATTGTCACTAACATCTGGTGTTACAGAAGTTGAACTGCTAGCCTCAGGATTTGATGGCTCCTCTACTGTTTTTGTGAAGTACAGCTTCACCTAGAGAAAGAAGAGAAAGTTTAAATGGAAGATCCACAAATCTGACTAATCTTAAATTACTTAAAGATATATATTTTTGCAGATTCATTTTTAAGTACTACGACACATACGATCTTTAAAAGGCAGCTGCTTTTTAATGACCCTCTTAAGATTTCCTACATTTTCTTTCTTGTTATATATTGAAGAGAAACTGGAATGTTAATATACTGTATTTTTTAATAAGCATAAGCTACAAGCATTAACTGAATAATTCTACAAAAGAAATGTACTGAGTTCTTTAAGTTCATCCACAGTCCAAATAGTTCCAATCACAAAATTCAGTTCACAAAAGGTTGCATTCCAAAAGAATGTTTACTTAGTACCTGTCTGAAACTCAATGTATTTTCTGATACAAACAATACTAAACAAATACAAATACTATATAAAATACTGATCAACAGTGATGTTTAGGATCCCATTTCGCCTAAGAACTTCACTGAAAGGGAGGAAGATGAAAGCTGACATCATACAGTGGTCTAAATAGTGAAACAAGGGCCTTTACAGGCAGAACTGAAATAATTGTCCAAACATCTCTACAAGGCAGGTATATCCATTTTAAAGGAGAGAAAGCTAAAGCTCAGAAAGGTTTGAAAACTTAATAAAGGCCACATTATCTAGTGGGTAGTGGATGTGGGATTTAAATTAGATCTGACTCAAATCCTTCCTAATTCTATGATATCTACAGTCCCTCCCCCATGATCCTTCTCTTTCTTTTACATCCAACATTCCACTCCTTCAGTGAATTCTTCTAGTTGTACCTTCAGCTAATCTCCTAGCTTCCACCCCTGCTACCTCTCCCTACTTACCTCTCCAGTCTAGACTTTTAAAGACAAAATTCAGATTACATCTTTCTTATGTGGAAAACACTCTAATGTCCTCACACTTGGACTGATGTGCTTTAGTCAAAATGACTTCTTGTCTACTGCTCCTCAAATACACCAAGCTCACGCCTGTTTCAGGACTTCTGCACCTTCTCTTTGCTCTTTTCCCAGATATCTGTATAGCTCACTCATTTCATTTAGGCCTCTAATTAATAATGTCACCTGCTTAGAGAGGCCTCTTCTAACCATTCAGCTGAAAAACACACCAAGGCATTCTCTATTTTATCTCTGCTTTATTTTTTCATAGCACTTAACATTATATGGTATTGTATTTGCTTACTAATAAATGAAATATTTTTATTTATAATCACAAATGTAAAACTTCTTGTAATACTAAAATAGAAAACAAAATTAGAGGAAGTCACATTTTAAAAGCTAACGATTGAGGAAACTTTATTTTAACAGAATTATAGTCTTTATTCAAGTTATTTTTCCAAATTTATGTCTCCTAATATTCAAAGTTGCTTCTTATTTTCTTTTTAGAGAAATAAAAGCAATTTAAACGTGAGTTCTAAAGGCACTTAATTCTGGATCTATTTTCACTTAAAACAGGAAGCCTCTCCTTTACTTTTCCTAATACTAGCAAGATTCTTATACTTATAAGCTATGATTGTTATATGTTATAAAAATGGAATGAAGAAAGAATTTTAAAAGAGAGAAAGGAGGAGGGTATGGTGAAAGGAAGAGGGGACAATCAAGTAGAATAAGAAATAGAAAAGGGGAAAAAAACGGCAAACCACCATTTGGGAAAGTTTTACAAGTCAGATTTTCACCTGGAAAATTCTTATCTGTAACTATAAATATACACTTACATATATCACATCTAAGTACAAGTAAAATGAGCCAAATAATTCTGTAATAAGAGGAAGTAGACGGAGTTTTTAAAAGCGAAGAAGGAGGGAGGGTGATTAGAGAAGGCCTTTCGGAGCTCATGAGCCTGAAGCAAAGGTTAGAGTGTGAGGAGGATGGCCGGTGAAAGGCAGGGCAAGGCTGAGGGTGCAGGGGCACAGGGAGAAGGAAAAAAAACAGAAAGACCTGAGGCAGAGAAGCTCAGCATTTTGAAAAACGGAAGAGAGACCAGTCTGGATGAACTGCAGGGAGAGAACGTGGCTAGAGTTGATGCAGGTAGAAGGTAGTCAGTCTTGTGCTAAATTATGCAGGCTCCTGCAGGTCATATCAAAAAACCACAAGATTTTTTAAAAAGTCTAAGCAGGAGTGACACAATAAAAGTCATTTTTAAGATCACTCTGAAGAGCTGAGAATAAACTGGAGGGGGACAAAAGTAGAAGCAGTGAGAACATTCTATACAAATCATTCCCAAGGGGCTGAGTGCCTTTCCACTTCTTTCTTGCCCTATTCGTACTTCATATTCCACTTACTCCTCTCCCCAATCCCTGCCCCAGATTTCACCAAGTAACAAAGAACCGGGTAAGGAAAATGCAGCCTTTTGACTCTCTGTGCATCCTGGATTTCACTAGAAACTTTCAGGTTACTGCTAGATAAAAATTGCTTCTGAATATACTTAATTTAAAAATTAGTCAAGCAAGTCTTTCATCAGCAAAACATCTAGAATAGAACAAACACACAGACACTCACCAACTCCTCAAAATGTTTTTAACTGACCTTAAAATTTGGAGAAAAGTATCGGTTGGCCTTGTCTTTATTTGCTTTGTCAAGATCATTTTTTGTTAAAGTGAGTACTAGATATTCCTTGTCATTATCTGCACGCTCTATACTGCAAATACTATCGATTTCTTGATCACATAGACTTCCATTTTCTACTTTTTCTGAGGTTTCCTCTGGTCCTGGTATGAAGAATGTATTTACCCAAAAGTGAAACATTTTGTCCTTAAAAAAAAAAAAAAAGACATATTAAAAAAAAAAATTTTTAAGATGTTTACCTACATCCATCATTTGCCCTAAAAAGTTAATAAAATATGCCATATGTGATTTGATATTTTGAATAAAGGTAAACACAAAGACTAATGCTTGGCAATCTGTGGGTTATGTTACATCTAATTCACATGATTTTTCTTTCATTCAAATTCTAGACCAAAAAATATAATTCTACAAATTCTAAAATAACTTTCTTTAATAGCTTAAGTAAAATATCTCCTTTTGTAGTCTAATACTAGCTTTTTAAAAGTTGAGTTTATATGTATATATTTTAAAAACTCAGAAATGGATTTAATTTTCTCCATCTTGCAACAAGCTATTACAAAATTTACTTTAACAAAAAAGCTCTTGAAATGTCAGTACAACTTCCCAATGAAGCAAGGCGGACACATTTTTACATCTCCAGCAAAACAAACATTAATTGGCTCCAGTTTCTTGCATGGCAATGTATGTTTGAGAAGTTTCAATAATAAAATATGGGGGTAGGGAGTAAGTAGTTCAATTTTTTAGTTCTTATAAAATGTCTATTTTTAAAAAATTACTTCTTACACCACACCAGAAGTTTATCACTTCAAACCTTTATTGATCAACACAGAAAATGCTCTCTCTTCTCTTACTTAGCAGAATTTGGCCTGTATACTCATTTGACAATTAACAATGCACAACTCTGTGACATCTTATTCTGGTGCCTTAAACTGCCATTTAAAACTTTTATTCTAATTTATCTTCAAGTTCATTTTCCCAGGAAGATGGTAAGATCCTTAAGTATCTTACATCTTAAATGTCTTTGTATCTTTTAACAGTACCTAATTTGATATATGGTATAAGTCTTTTAAAAATATTTTATTAATTTCGATTATTTTCACAAAGTCAGTAAGTTAGTAACTATATGCACATTTTAGAGTCAGAAGAAAATTAGCTAGTAAAATTTAAATTTTCAAAAATGTGGATTCTGTTAATGTACTATTTATAGTAAAACTATTTTTGTTTAAATCAGAGCAAAACAAACATTTATAACAGGCAGGGAAAATCACATAAAATGGAAAGAAACGTAAAGTAATTCAAGATATGCAAATATAAATATTTAACCTAATCTTCAATTTTACATGTGTTAATGTAAGGTGTATAAGTGACAAAAACTGGAAGAAGAATTAGTATAACTCCTAAAAGTATGGGGGAAAAAAGTGTGATACAGGTGCCTATATTTTAAAGCAAAATATAAAATCTTACATGCAAAAGTCTTACAGTGAATAAAGAAAAAAACTACTTACCTTTATTTTAAAAATTTGTTAACACTTCTTGGATTATTGAAAAATAAACTTTCAAAGTTACTGAGACATAATTAACTTTTATTTATACAGAACACATAGTAAAAGGTTTCTGGTGAAAGAAAATCAGTTTTACATTTTGTGATTTTCCAGCTACTTGGATTCTGGATAAAGTAAATTATATTTCTTTTTGATAAATCAAAATAGATAAATTCTGATAAATTAAATTTTTTGTGAATGAAGTAAATGAAGAAGCTTTCTTCTATTTTCTCTCAAACAAGAAAAAGCTAAAACTCAGGAAAACAAAAATCAATCCTGTCACAGAGACTGTCTACAGATTAGCAATGTGCTATCTGATACATTTAATAAGGCAGTAACAATATACAAAGCTAATATTTTTGCTCATTACTACCTAAAAATTTTGCACCTTTAGCTGACCTTAAATATTCATACTTAATATTTTAAAACAAGTTAGTTCGTTTTAAAATGTGCTTTTGCATTCCCTAAACAATAGTAAGATGCAAATCTCACTAACTTTCTAAACTTGCATATTTAAATACATTTTTTTCATTCTTCTTTACTTCCTTTTCATACTTAATTTCTCTCCTAGCTAAAAATCAAAATACTCAGTAACTTTGAGGAAGCTAAATATAAAATGACCCAGTCTCAAGAAACATAAACCAAAATGAGGGAAAGGTGGTTTGTGTCATTACAGAAGACTACAAAACAGGTTTTATTTATACATAAAGATCAGTGGTTTTTTTTTTCAAATTCATGGTCCCATTCTAACTTCTTATCAGTTAATTTATCACCCTTCCTAAGAGGATTATAACTGACTGAATGGGGTATGTATGTGATCTTTAATATTTTTACAAAATTTCTTTGCATAGTCCAAGTTAAGGAAAATTCACCTCAAATGACAATGCCACATGGCCTTTTCCTATGGCTCACCAGTGCCATTGAAAGCAAAGCATGTGCAGATCTGATAGGTCATTTATGATTTATTAGATGTCAGTCATAAAATAAAATATATCTTTTAATCTCTCCTTACAGAATGATTTCTGCCTAACCAAATGGTTTAAGCAAAAGATCTGAGGTTACTATTCAAGGTATGGCTATTTCGGATACTTTTCCCAATAAAAGTAAAGTGCAAACCTTTTTCAGCATCTTGTTCTGTTTGTGGAAGAATTCAACTTTGATGTCACCACACACAGGCAACGGCTGAGGGAACTCAAAGTACATGAACTTGTCTTCCCGTCGTGTGGGTCCTGAATTGGAGGAATATATCTTCACCTTTAGCTGGCAGACTACAAACTGAGGATCTGTGTGGTCAAATACATACTAGTATCATTTCACAGCAAATGACAGTTTAACTGTCAAACTGTCAAAAGCTATTTTGATGATTAATATTAGCAATATACATAAAATAGTAATTCTGCATCTGTAACCCCTTAAAACAAAGCAATGGATAAAAATAATTAGTAAATTAAATAAGTAAGTAAATAAATGAAACAAAGAAAATAAATTAGGTCACAAATATAATCAATATAAGATTTTTCTTAATTTGAACCTTCAACATAAGGTTCTATTACTTGTATAAGTCAATTCTATTTCATAAATAGTTAAGTCCCAAGATTGGATTTCTAGTACTATACAGAAACATCAAAACTTCAACATTAACAAACAAACAAAAAAACAAAGCGTAAATACAGGACAGAAATAGACTCATAGATGTAGAATACAGACTTGTGGTTGCCAGGCAGGTGGAGGGTGGGAAGGGATAGACTGGGATTTCAAAACTTTAGAATAGATAAACAAGATTATACTGTATAGCACAGGGAATCACAGAGGAAAAAATGTGATAATGAGTGTGTATATGTCCATGTATGACTGAAAAATTGTGCTGAACACTACAATTTGACACATTGTAAAATGATTATAAATCAATAAAAAATGTTTAAAAAAAACTTCAACATTAAAATGATGTTAAAAATCTAATATAAATTATTTTAAGAACTAAAATGAATTGTATAAAAGGTAATTTTTAAAACAGATATTTGCTGCAGTATTTTAAAGTCTCTATCATGGAATAAAAACCACAAAATACCAATCATTACACCTTCATAAGAAGAAAGAGAATATAATCTATAACAAAGTTAATAATACATTCCATAAACACAAGTCTCAGTGTTTATAAAAAATATGAACAATAATTAATTTTACCTAGCTCATATTTTATTTTTAAAGCTATGTAAAGCTACCACCATGAGAAACAGGAGGAAAGAGATCTGAAATGTCTGCAAAGAAATGCAACAGACATCAAGTATAAATTACAGCACAATCCTCTCCCTCCAAAACACACTCCACTTTCATTACTAAGCATTTTGGCTTTGGCACATGCCTATTATAAAATAACTGGTAAAATATGACCTCTCAAAATGTATCATTGCTTGTATCAGCAATTCAACTAATAGGTCATTAAGTGTTGAAAGAGAAGGATTATGGGTTTTATTTTTTAAATCTGTTCATAAATGTATCTATACCTAGTGACATTAATGATAGAATTTAAAATCATGAATGTTAAGATCCTAGAACTTTAAAAACTTGGTTATCTAAACAATCTGACAATGTGTAATTCATTTATAGTATACTAAGTTCAAAAATAAGAGTTCATTAGAAAGAAAGTAATTAACCTGAGGAAGTAAGAAGTGGGTCTTGAAGTTTTGAAACATGCCAAGACAATCAAGAAATATAAACATAAGCCTGCACAAAGTGCATGAGAAATAAACTAAAAAAAAATATATGTATATATACACACACACACATACATACATATATATGGGTGGGGAGGCATAAAGTTCTCAGTACCAAAAGATAATCATCTTTAAAAATGAAAAAAAAAATCACATTCTTTATCAATGTGACCAACAACTGAGAACAAGGCAGAAAATTTATGTAAGCTAAATACATTTTTCAGTGTAATAAATACCTACTGGCTCATCTATACAATATCTAAAGAAGTATCATCAATCATGTAATAAAGAGTAGGTTTGATAAAAGTCATGTGGGATTATTCCTATATGGGTTTGTGAGACATTTATCATGAGAAAAAGGAACTCTAAATAAGGAAAACATTACACTAACAATCTGTCAATAATTTTCACTTCCTTGACTAAAGATTAAAAGTACAATGAGCCATGTTACAAGACTTTATGTGATACTAAAATTTTTCCTGGGAAGTCTAGCTTGAAGAAGCAAACAAGGTATAATTTCAAAGCCGTGATAAAAATCAACCAGGAAGAAAATGCCTTGTAATCTTATTAATTCAAACTCCACTATTTCAGAATCTGATAATCCTGATCTTAGGACTTTAAAAAGCAAATTAACTGTGTAAGCCAGATTTCATTAAACTACATCTAAAATGTGTACCTTCAAGAATTTTCGAATTATATAAACAATTGATAATCTAATTAGAAACCAGATTTCCTCAAAAAACTAAGCTAAAAGTTTTAATAAAAATAAGAGAAAAAGATTTCTTCAAATCACTAAGAAAAAATTTTCTTTACAATATGAATTTTATATTTTAGGTAGATAAGACCAAACTTAACAAAATTCCAACATTAGTATGGTTCTGTTAACTTCTAAGACACAATTCTAATATATATCTTTGGATATGATCGACTGTGTTCTTAAAAAAAAAGACTGATACTGAGAGTAAACAAATATCAGAACTAAAAGAATTGAACTTTCTTGGATATATGCATATTAATATATATAATATGAGAGAAAAATCACACTGACCATCTTTTATTAACTTTTTAAAATCCTTTTAGATATATAGAATATAATAACTTCCATTATTTAGAAATATTAAGACAATAATCAAATAAGAAAAAGGCTGTTAGCCCCTGACAACTTTGCAGAAGATACTTTATTTTCACATGTTGTTTCCTTCACTGATTCCTCTTCCTCCTCCTGAACCCAAATTGTTGCAATTTCTGTTTGTCTCAGTCCTCACTCTGTTTCCTTCTGAGCATTCATATTTTCAAGTACTCACTAAATATCTTCATGTAACAGCTCACCTTTACCTGATTTAAAACATGTTTAAAACCAAAATATCAACATTGATGTCTCCAAGTCTCAGATTCACTTTTATTTCTTCCCTGTACTGTGAATTATTCACTTGACCAGGGTGAAAATTCTGACAAAATCTTTAGATATAAATGGCAAAAGAAAACTAATCACATCCCATTTGATTACCTAGCAAAGCACATCTGGCTTAAAAAGCAAGTCATGTTTAACTGCTTTCCTTTCCCCTACTTTTTTCCTCTTACAATAACCACTTTCTATACAACTGAACCTAAAATACAGCTTAAGCCTCTAGTATTATCATTGACACCATGGTATTTATCAAATCAAGTCTGATATGCCCATTCAGAGTCCTCTAACAGTCAGCCACATGTTCCATTCCTATTCTGTTCTACATCTCTACATTTCTTGTCCAGCTCATTTCCTTCTGCTGTGCTTCAATTCAACCTACTTCCTAGTGCTGGTAATAGTTTCTTTGGTTTTAAGGCCAACCTAAACTGTATCTTTCTTCAACGTTCAATAAACAGCTGGACTTCCTTCATGAAACTATTTGACAACTCCCACCCTTCAAACTTTCTATTTCTGAATATACCATTTATAATTTATACAACCTCTCATTTAGTATTAATTACTTATAACACAGCTTTACTACATAGTATTAAATCACAGTGCATAACAGAGAACTAGAAAATTAGTGAAGATTAGAAAGATTTCAGTAGTCAGTAAATTTAGAAGTTTAAATGTAATACTGAGGTCAAAAAAAAAAACCACATAAACACACACACATTTAAATGTAAGCAGGCAGAGCTGAATTGACAGATGTTTGCTAGAGAGACCACATGAAAAAACAGTAGGTAAGGTGACTGAACTGAATGTTCTCTCTCCCTTATTATTTCTCTAATATTTTATACCTTTCATTTGGCTTTTACACTGATATCTACACTATAGGAAGAACATGAGCTTTTTCCTTCTTTTTTCCTTCTCCCCTATAAATCTAAGTTCCTGTGTCAATCACCTCTGATATCCTTGTGCCTTGCACTCAGCAGTTTTTTTACACTGTACTCAGATGACAAAAGCATCAATGAGGCCTTTTAGAAGCCTTTAACATGCCATATTACTAGATCTGTGGTCTTTAATAAACAAGCTTGCTCTCAGAACACAGGAAAAAATCTAATGAAAGTGATTACACCCATGTGACAAAGATAAACAATATCAATAAATTAATTTCCTAGGTATAAATTAATTTAGAGATAGAGAAATTTTTAATTACTTAAATATTTTCAAGAAGCAAACTTAAAGCTGAGAGCTAAAACTACAACAAATTGCAAAATATCACTGAAATATTATTAGAAGTATTAAAAAATATATATAGTGGTATTTTACTTAGAAACCATAAAATTGCACTCTAAATAAATAAAACAAGTTTCTCAAACATGAAAACATAGCTGATCACTTCCAAGGCAGAAACTAATAAAAACAACTCTGTTACAGAAAAAAGCAGCAACAGTCTGGTCTTTTACAGGGCTGGATAATTCTTCCTTCCAAGAGCTCTCCCTTGACTACTTGGTTTGGGTCAAGGTATTAAGGTTCCTATCAGTCTAGCTAAGAACTCTGGCCAAGAATGGCAGAGAAGCAGAGCAGGACCAGGATGACTGAGGTAGGCTTACAGAGATTAGGGTAAGAGAGAAATAGAGGCAGACATCAGTTACATGATCTTTAGTACTTCCCCAGGAAGTTTCAGATTTTAAAATATCTTCATTTTACTGATGAACATAGACAAGGAGAGGTAGATAATGTGCACACTAATAGCAAATCGAGCACTGGAACTCACCTAAATCCAGGTTTTCTCTAATACTCCACACCCCCTGAATCAACCCTACTCATACAGTATAGTTCAGGTTGTTGCCATGTCTCACCATTTTTTCCTCTTCTTTTTATTGTCCCTATCACCATTATCCCTATCAGCATGTCTTCCCAAGATATGAGGAACTAGTCCCTGCCCCAACACCAGTAATGTGATGAGTCTCATTGCTGCTCTCATGCTGAATCTCTGATGGGTCAGGTTTTTTTAGTCATCTAGTCAGAATATAAGCTGCATTTGGTAGCTGCAGCACAGAATATTCCTCTCATAAATATAATTTGGCTTCAAAGACATTAAACCCACTGGTCTTGGCTTCCTTGGCCCCATGTGCTAAACAACTGAGCTAATTAATTAGTTTGGATACTTCAGAAAATATACACTCCTGCATAAATTTTAAGTATGGTAAATTTCTTTCTAGGTTTTTATATAAACTTCTAGGTATGTTAAGAAAAATGTTCTAGTACATGGAAGGATGAGGATTTAGAGCACTTACTGCAAGTTCCGCCACTGAACATTGGAATAGTTTCAAACATCATCTTGTGAAACAACAGTGCCACTGGTCTATAATCCAGATGATTCTTTAACAGGTAGCTATAATAATACACATAGCGCCTCTGACTGGGAATAGTTACTCCCTGGTGGACAGAAAAAAAAAAAAAAAAGAAAAGCCAAATTCAAAAGAAAAGTTCCATTACAGTTATACACTAAATGGTTATGGTAACTGGGTTGTACCCATTGAAAACATATATACATTAGAATTTTGACCTTAAATGATTAGTATTTAAATTCAGTTTAATAATAGAATGAATCAAACATCAATACAAAGGAAAATATCAGAATAATTTTTCTCCCTTAAAATACAATCATAACACCCCGACTTATTCAATGGTCACAACAATCTCTAACCCATACCCAATAAGCAAAGGCCACTGGAAGTAACTGTCGAAGGCCTCTGCCCTACAGCTGTGCTCTTTACACGTAGGGCTCCACACAGGATTTACGGATTCTTATTAAACGTACCATGCCTCACAAACCTGGATACCTATTTTCCTGACAAAAGCATATCAGAATCAGCAAACTAGATAAAAGCATACTGCCTTTAGGAGGCAGGAATAGTAGCAGCAAAAAGTGATGCTGGCCTTAGAATCCACAAAAACATGAGTATGTAGCTGACGTAAATGTATGCAATAGTCTGATTAACAAAGGTGTTTAGAAATGTTCCTAAGCTACATATATCTCTTTGTTGAAGAAACCAGGGAAATACATAATGTTTTAGAAAAGTTATGTATTACAAATGCCACAAATATATATATATACACACACACACACATATATGGTTCATGTGGTATTTAAAAGGGGACCCTGACTCACCTCAAGAAAAAAAATCTCATGTATGCAGCAATGCATTCTCTAATGATGCTGAATAAATGAAGTATTATGGCACTTTTCTAAGGATTCTTTTCCTATTGCATGATATGACTTCAAACAAAATTCAAGCATTTAACTTAGAATTTACAGTATTTCTAAGTTATTATTGGCATCTAAATCTCCCAAGGTGTTAAAAACTTTGGACATAAAAATTTTTCTTCCCTCTAATGAAAAGTAGAAAGTATATTTATGTGAGTTTAAAGACAGGCACATTGAATGTAGATATTAACTGTAGTATTCTCGGTATTTTTTTTTAAAGGGTAGTGTGATTGTATCACAATTTTAAAAAATACACGAAGTGTCAAATAATGGATTAAAGCCATTTTAAATCAGGACAAATGATTTAAGATTTTGGCTACAGTGCAAAAATCATACAATCGAGACTTAGATTTGAATGCTGACAGTCAAAATACAAACTGGTTTGTTTCTTCAAGAAAATGAAGACAGTAACATCTTCACAGGATTCTCATGAAGATTAAATACTAAAGGCAGTTACACAAAAGCATGATAAAACTACAAATGTTACAGAAATCCTAATTAGCAGTTTTAGAAATTCTACCTATATTTAAGGTATAATTTTGAAAGTGCTGGAGTTTTAGTTCTATATATTTTCTTAAAGAAATAGTACTAAAGTAGTAGTACTTTGAAAAGCTGCTACAGAAATTAATGTTAAAAGCTGTCATTAAAATTTTTTAAGTGTTTAAACTTAAAATTATTTCTCTACCACATTATGTAATGTCATTTGAGAGAGAGAAAAAAAAAAACTTTTCATATTTACCAAGATAAAATACAGAACCACAAAGCAGGTTGAGGGAAATAGCAGATAGACGATGGGATGAAGGGAAAATTTTTTGAACCATGTAAATTTATTATCTACTCTAAAAATTAAATAAAATTAAATAAGGTTTTTTAAAAATTAAATCAATGGAAGTTTGTAAGTTGTCAAGTTATTTTTCTGAGGTTTAGTGGAATGATAGATGATATATTTTTTCTTTATCTCCATTCTGGTATAAGTTTGCATGCAATAATTAAAAAGCTTTCAAAGTTTATTTTTTCTCAAGTATCAAGTGATTGGGAATGTATCTGTAATGCAGATGTTTATATACCCAGTTAAATTCTTATCACAAAGGCAACTGTGTAGAGAAAGAATGTTAGGAATCTACTAGTTGTCACCAGTGGATTAATAATTAATGTGTAAATACAAGTAAGATGAACCAAAATTATTAATATAGTTCAAAGAAAAAAGCTGAAAAACAATTGTAAACTTATTATTTTACTATCAAATTATGTATAATTAGTCTTCTGTATCATAACTTTGCGATTCTTACCTATCTGTTAGATTACCAGCACCTCAAATTCTGTGTCCAAATTACAAACATTAAAAAGCTGGAAGACCCAGATGTGTATGGACCACAGGCATTAATGTGTCCGCTGCACTATTCTTTCTCTTATGGTCATAATGCACACTTTCTAAAATTTAATTAACAATGCAATGAATCATACTGTAATTTAGAATTTGAAACAAAATGAGTAAAATTTCTGCATTAAATTGACAGTGCAATTTATGACACTTCAAATATCCTGTTTTCTGAATGAATGAAAACAATGATTCACGTGCATGTTTTACCTATAGTATCTTGAATACTAAGATTAAATTTAAATATGTATTTATCTTTTTAGAAACCTAAGAAGTGTACTTTTTACTGATCTTCAAAAATTTTACACATATGAAGAGCACTGACCTTTATAAACTCTTGAAGATTAAGAAGTATGTTTTAAAATTTTCCGTTTAAATTAAGACTAATAAAAATCAGTTTGTTCCTGAATCAAGAATTTTTAAGCTAAATTGGTCTATAACTATATTCAAAAAGTATAGTGCTATTCTCTACCACTAATTTCTCTCCTTTCCCACTCTGTGAAGAAAATTACTTACATTCTTAACCTTTTTTCTTCCAGTAAAACTTTCAAAACATTCCAATTTTAAACTTAGCATTCTTCAGGTTGACTTAGCATCATTCCTGGTCATCATCTCAAAAGGCATCCACTGTTTCTTCAATTCCCTTATGTTCACAGACCAGGAGGACAGTTGGAGTTCCTCTCACTATTCCTTCCAGCCCACTTTTCTTTTCCACAGCCTTTACTCAGTCTCACCTATTCTAAATCTCTATTATTCAATAACTCTTTCTTCTGGTACACACTACTACCTCTGGACTACAATGATTTCAGCATTTGTTCATCCCACTTCTCTTTCTATCCTGCCCCAATCATCATCCTCAGTGAACTAAGCTTCCATTTTACTGGGAGCCGTGAGGTGACCCAATGTGAGCACCCCCAAAATTCCTTTCTCCCATCTTAAAACCTTTTTACTCCCAATATCTTATAAAAGTGTCTTCATGTTCACCTCAGTTCTATTTTTGCAAATGTTCTATTAATTACCTCCTCTATGATATTTGCCTTTACTCTCTCTACTTGTCTCCTTAAAAAGTTCGGGTAACACTTATCCGTTACCCAAAACAACCATACAATTCAAAGACAAAAAACACCCATACTCTCTCAAGATTCTGTATGTATCTCTCTCAAACTTTCATCTTCCCTTCCTATATAAACTCTTAAGGAAAAGTCTCTACTCCTTAAATCTTGGAAATCTTTATTTTGAGGCTGATTTCTTAAAGGTCATTAGCCATGGCTCAGTTTTGGGCTGCCATTTTATATACCTTACATTAACACATGTAAAACTGAAGATTAGGTTAAATATTTATATTTGTATATCTTGAATTATTTTACATTTATTTCCATTTTATGTGATTTTCCCCACCATTTTGAAAATTCCCTACTTCTTGTCATAGGATACACTCTCAAAGGTTTTCTCCTATCTTTACTGACTGTCTCTTGCCTACTTGTCCCTAAATGTAGGCATATCTCAAAAATTTGATCTCAGCTCTTTCCTCTACAATGTCAATTCTATCTACTCCAGTAGTTTAATTATCACTCTTATACACTAACTCTAAAACCTGTGTCTCTCAATATGATTTTATTCCCAACTCCCAGTCCTTAACTTCTTACACTTAGCTGGAAATTTCTAGCTTGAAATCTCAGATGCACTTAGAACACAACATATCCCAAAACTGAAGCTTTCATATTCTTGCGTAGACCAGCCTCTGATATTTCTGTCATTATACTCAACTCACTATTTTCTCCAGCACCTGAGCCCAAAACCTCTTCTAATACCATCCCCACTGTACATGAAGGAAATAAACTGAGGGACAGCACTAATGTACACAGGGTTATTTTAGTAAAGAGAAGTGAGGAATCCCAGCACTATGCTGAAGGTCCAGGCAGAGAATGCTTAATCAGTCAGCATATCAACTCCCTGGCATATATACACAGATATAAACACATATGCCTGTGCGTGTGTGCGCACACACACACACACACAAACACAAAACCCACAAAATGGAAAGCAAACCAGAGGTTAATAAGCTCATTTAGAATACTAATATTTGACTCCTACACAAAATCCAGATTTTGACTTTAAAATGCCTCTCAAAACATCAGTCCTGGTTTTCTGTGGCCATTCTAGTTCAGTCACCTCCTGCAATTTTTGAAATAGCCAACTGATTATCAGCCTTTATCTAGTTTCCAATCTGTTTTTTATGCCATTTTTGAATTAATTTTATAAAAATATAAGATTAA
This sequence comes from Vicugna pacos, assembly GCF_048564905.1. Taxonomy (NCBI): domain Eukaryota; kingdom Metazoa; phylum Chordata; class Mammalia; order Artiodactyla; family Camelidae; genus Vicugna; species Vicugna pacos. Next base: position 67,162,314 of record NC_132997.1, on the reverse strand, counting down.
TCCCATTACTGATTAATTCAAATTGTTAAATGGTTTCCCAGTGTCTACCCAAATAAGAACAAATTTGTCATGCACTATATATAATTCCTTAACAACATACAGTCCAACCTCTTTTTCCACTCTTATCTTTCACAACTCCCTTCTATGTACTCTTACTTTGGCCAAACTATTTAATTTCTCCCATATTATACTTTTTGGTTTTTAAATATCTTTATTAGATTGAAGTAGAAGGGGTATGCAAGCAGTCATCTGGGAAGTTTTACATATTTTCTAACATCTGGTCCAATTTAGAAAACATAATTATTTGATGCTTCAAGGTTTGACAGCAGCCACCCAAAATGTAATTCAGATCAGATACTTCAGGGCTCCTACACATTTCATTCTGGTCTATTCAGACTTTGTATTTCGTCTGGAAGCATTTATGATAACCTGTTCACTGAAAATTGCCCATTTCCCAATGAAATTTTCTAATTCATTAGCATAGACCAGAATATAATTTTTATTATCACTTCCATAATGTAGTTTTATTTCCTTCCGCAAACTTCACATCTGAATTTTGTTTTCCTTTCTTTCCTTTTTCCTTTGATTGGCTTTAAAAGAGATGTATTGGTTTTATTGTTATTTTCATACAATCAGTGTTTGGATTTAGTAGTTCAAATATCTTATTGTTTGCTAATTCATAAACTTATATTTTCTTATTCATCTATTTGTTATTATCTTAATACCTCACATGGATTTGTATTTCCTAAATGACCCAAAATTATTTAAGTGGTTTTAAATTTCCAAATGGCTGAATTGGCCTGATTAAACTTTTTCTTAAAAAAAAGAAATCTCTAATTCTATTGAACTGTAACCAAGGAGTGAGGTTTATATATTTCTACATGGAGATGAGATTTTTATGGTTGGTATAATAAGTTATTAATACTGGTAAGTGTTTTGTGGGTGACCAAAAATATGTTTTATGGGCTATTGTTATTATATTAATCAAGCCATTGATGTATCTTCTTATTTTATACCTTCTTGATCTTAAAGTATATTTAAAGAAGAATCTTACTATCATTGCCTTCTATCAATTTTTCTTCAGTTCCTGCAGTTTTCACTTAATGTATTGTGATGTTATGTTTAGCACTTAAGAGTCTGTAGTTGCTAAATCTCCATTATGGAGTGTACCCTGTGTTAATATGACATTCTTGATCCACTTTTACATATTTTGTTGCAGATGTACTCTGATACGGATATCCTGTCACCTGCTTCTGAAATTTACATTTCTCTGGTATATCTTAATAAATCATTCATTTTTTAACCTGAGTTGTTTTATGTAAATCTCCTGTATAATTAACCTCTTAAAAAACAGAGATTTAAAAGTATAAGCTACACACATCTCTCAAATCTAGAATACTGCCATAATACTACCAGACCAGAATACCACCTGGATATCATAACACAAAATATGTAGTATTCTGTTTATATTCTGTGCATTAATACTCTCAAATCATCTTCTTTAAGACGGAACCACAATCTTAGTTAAGAGAGTAATTTTCTACCTCAGTAAACTTTTCATTAGCACTTCTAAACTCAGAAATCATTTATTTATTTTAACATAGTGTTTGCTTGAAGCTTGGAAATCTATGTTTCAGAATGATCACAATAAGATCATTACAGGAAAGTAAATTTGACGAAAAAATAAGGCTCTTAGAAATGGTGAGTAAGTACTACAATGACAACATATAACAGTAGTTATTGTATATTAAGCAACATGCCATTTGTTTTACATATATCACTAACACTACACCACTTTATAAGACAGATACTATTTCCTCTATTTTAAGGGTAAGAAAACTGTTCCAGCACACTTAATCATCTTGTTCAAAACCAAGATCTGAACCTAAAAACTATGAGTCTGATTTAAAATTTGTTTTACTCCTGTGTCCTGGATTTTACTAATAGCACACATACTATGTTACGAAAACACAGAAGTCACAACTTCTTTGAAAACAAAGAAGTCACAATCTCTTTGAGCTCTTATTTTTCCCATCTACGAAGAATCTCCAAAGTTTAGAGTGCTACAGTTCTATGAAACTAATTCTAAATATTAAATAGTGGTACATGAACCACAGAATCCTTGAGAGTAATATGAAGCAAAAATTGATATTTTTCTCTCTGTGCAGTATCCTTTCCCCTTTGGGGGCCTATCTCTCCCCCTGCGGTTTGGGGCGGGGCAGGGGGAGGGTTGGAAAGGGGGGGTTGGGCCCTATTCTTCAACTTCAGATATATGACCCAAGTCTCTGGCCAGAAGGTTTGGTTCAGGGATGGGTACATGCCCTAATCCAGGTAAGTCAGAACCTAATCTAGGAATTTTTGCTCAAATTGTAGGTCTCTTCCCATTGCAGCTGCTGAAGTAGACAGTGTGTAAACCTGGGGCTACTATTTTGCCATTACTTGCAAAAAGTCTGCCTAAAAATAAAGTACATACAGACGAAAGAAGAGAACTGAGAGAGAGGGATTTCTGACATCTGTTAAGCATCTAGATCCAGGCCAGAGCTTTTAGGGTTATATAAGCCAATAAACGTCTCCTTATGTTTAAGCTATTTTGAATTGGGTTTCTGTGACTCAAAACTGAAAGAGTTCTAATCCATTATAATACAGCCGCTTCTTTTTTAAGTTTCTATTTCTACTCCGAGGATCAAAATAATAAAGAAAACTAATTTGGACAAGAGAACACAGTACAGTAAAAAGAATACTGGATTTTAGGTTAAGAGAGACAGTTTTGAGTTATAACACAGAGATTAAATGACCTAGGATAGACTGATCTTTGCTGATCTGTTTTATCATTTATATTAAAATGAGTCTGAGTTAAGTAATTGCTAAGGTCCTTCAAGGTATAAAAATCTTACAATTTTATGAATATACAGAGAATGGATAATAGGCTTAAATGCCATGTATTAGAAGAACACAGTTTAGCCCAAGATAATTAATGTGTTAGAAAAAAATTTAAATGTTATATTAGGAGGTTTTTTTTTTAAGCCAAAAGAGGATAATTACAGCTTATTTTGTTTTAAATGAAGAGAAAAATGAGAAAATTTCATTAGATTACTACATGGGGAAATTCAGTTAATAGACTAGAAAAAAACAACCTGATTGTATTGGGACATAAATTCACTCCTCAGAGAAACTGGAAAATTTCCTCTTCTTTGGATCACTTAGAGTGAAAATATTATTTCTAGAAGATTTAAGTCTTCATTAAAGATAAGCTAATGAACTCATATACAGAGATCATAACATACAGGAACTTTAATAACGACTTCGAAATCAAACAAAAAAAATCAAAACCTCAAATGTTTTTTCTTAGAAGTTTAATCAAACAAAGTAACTATTAATGCTTACTTTACTTGCCACCATTCTAGAAGGGGGAAGGGAAGGGAAAGAGAGAGGAGGAGCAGAGATTCCAGGTAAGCCTGTCATATAATAGAAGTTTGTCTCTTTAAGTTCAGAAATTTTGTAAATCTTTCCGAAATATATACTTACCAGCATTGGTAGGATGTTTTAATTCTTTATTCATGGTTTATAGTAAATATTGTGAACTATCTATTATACTTCTGAAATATAAGCACAAATGTAGATAGTGTGAGGCATAGGACTAGATGGAAGTAACCCTAGGAGCTTCCTTTGGGGGTGTAAGGGGAGGGAACCACGACAGCTTGCTTTAGAATTTGCCACATGCTTATAAAGCAAAAGGATCAACTATGCAAAGCAATGATCCCTAGGGAAGTGTAGCATAATTGCCTTCTTGTAAATTACTGAATAAAAGATAGAGGAGTCTTCCTGCCCTCAAGCAGTTATCCCACTCTCAGAACTAACTCTTTATAGGAGGTATCAGTTGTACTGAGTTCACTGCAACATTCAAACCCTGAAGTACTATTTGGGTATCACTAACACAACTGCACATTTTATGGTCAGCTGGCAACCACCACTCTGCCATCTAATTTGCACCACGTCTGCTGAGAAAAATGTCAAGATGCTGCACCAGATTAATTTGAAGAGAGTCTCTGCAAAGTCTATAAATTCTTCACCAAAAACATGACAACTGGCTCCTCTTTCTCCAAACCAAGGGGGAAAAGGGGGAAGAGACGCAGAGGGAGAGGGAGAAAGAAATGGAGGGAGGGGGAGGGGAAGAGGCAGGAGGAGAAAAAGAAGAAACATTCTGCTCCTATATAAATGTCATCAGAACACAATTTTCTTCAGCTTCTTAATTTTTCTCTATAATTAAAAACAAGGATACAAGCAAAACAACATTAAAGACAATTTTAATAAAATTAATCCTACACAAATTGAAAAACTGATAAAATATATGTATCTCCTGAAATAGTGGTTACAAAAATGCAAATCTACAGATGCAACCTAAAAAAAAAAAAAAAAAACTGACCAGAGGATAAATCTCTTAGCAGAGGTTTCAAGAATAAAATTACTTTGGATAATCAATTACATTTATTATTAGATACTTATTTCTCTGGAAGAATTCCACAGTTGGGTAACAGCAGCTTTACCATGGTCAGCTAAGTTTTCTTATGATGAAATTAGTTATACCCTTTAAAGGTTAAAAATACATTATTTCACTAGCATTCTGTTCAGTAAACATCTGATATGTTTGAAAGTTTTAAGACAAATTCAAAAGATTTAAAGGGAGCCTGCAGTATTATATTTATAAGAACAACAACTTCAGGCAGTTCTTATTCTACTTAAATCAGGGGTCTTTAATGCTCCAGCATCTATTAAAAAAAAAAAAAAAGGTATAAACCAAGGAGCCTTGTCAAAATAAGCCAACTTCATAATTTTGTGGCTTTTAAGGAGAGCCTGACGCTGCACAGAGATTAATACTGAACATTTTCAAACTTCTTTTACAATTCCAGGATTTATGGACTTGCTAATATAGAAAGAAGTTCACCAGTATGTCAGAGAATTCAAATTTTACTCTAAATGCTGTCATTAATTGTTTGAATAATCTTGTTCAAAGCAGTGTAAAATAAGAAATATTCCTGTAAAAAAAAAAAGCTCATAATCTTATGACTTGAATGTACCATGTCCAGCTTTCTAATGCTGTTTCAACCTAAAATGCAAACGATACCATTTTGAAAATACAGCTTTGTCAATAGCATCTGCTCATAAATGTCTTTTTGCCTTTTAAAATATGCAGAGATAAAGGTAGGAACACTTTAGCATACTCCTTTAGAGCCTGTGAATAATTCATACAAATAGTGGTCTACGTATATTAATTAATCATGAGCTAATAAAATAAGCCTAGCAGATCTCAATGATTTGACTTCAAGATGCTAAAGTGATCAATTTTGGCCAAATTACTTAACTTCAAGCCTTGATATCATGTAACAACTAAACATAATTTTACTGAGTACATCCTTAATAGCATGTACAGAACCTCATTTTCTACTAGCCCATCACCTTTCACTTGGGTGGAATTCCAACATATAAGAGGATGAAGAATATGCTGTGCCTGGAGCAGTTCTGCTGATGATGTAGCTACCATTATATTCTACCACATGACACTGAAGGCTTTACATCTTATTTTCATAAATACTTCTCATGCTATCTTTTCACTCTGGCCCCTGTATCACAACAATATCCCATTGGGCTTGTCATTTCATCAAATCTCCTCTCCTTACCTCTATAGAGAAACAGAACTGACACTATTACCAGATTACAATAACTAGAATATCTTTCCACTGACAAACTAAAATATGTCCTCACTTTTTGATTATGGAGACTTCTCTTAGATCTAACTTAAACTGGAAGCAGAGGAAAAAAATACATATAATAAAGTTTAAGTAACCTTGGGTTTTCCTTTAATCCCTGAATATGACGGGATGAAACATCCCAAGTGCTTTTTATATGACTAGTTCTCACTATCAGAAGCATTCAGCCAACTACCCTGAAGAAGCACCTACATCAGGGTATGTATTCTTATGTGTAAGGGTGGATGTGCATAAGAGGGTAAGAGGTAGGGAAGGAGGGAGTATAATAAAAACTTGTGACACAGTAGTTTCCAGAAAGACGAGATCATTACAAAAATCTTACTTGCCCCCTGACTCAAAATCCTTGATTAAAGTACCCTACAAGGCTTTTGGCTATAATGCCAAAGAAATCACACAGGGAACAAAGTGAGGGCAAATGCCTTGAAAATAAATGGTCACCTTTCTGTTGCAAACTACAAATATAAGACTGTTGTAGTACCTCTATCTAACAATTTTATCCATTCCAAAAAAACACTTTTTTTCTAAAACTTTGCAGCAGGTCATGAATGACTTGGAGAGACCACATCTCTTCAGCAAATGACTTCTCAGTTTGGCTAGCTACTAGTTTTCATCAAATACACGCATGGTGGCACAAAGAATAATTCCTATTTTGGCATCCTTTTTGGACACTTCGGGGGATATTAACACTTTCAAAATGGTTATATTTCTTTGCCCCAAAAAAAAAACTTCTCCTGAAGAAATCTCAGTATTCTGTAGACAAGATAGTATACCTTAATGCCTAGCAAAACACCTGGTTTTGCTGTTTCGGTGAAGACAGAAGCTCTACCTGTCACTGTTACTCCAACTTTGTTCATTAGTATGCACTGGTGTCTAAGATTCTACCATCAATTCTGAGAGAAATCTTATCTCTTGTAAAAGTATTCTACTGCTTCACAAATGCCAAGTCTTGAATCATAGACTGTGCAAGAGGATTTGTCATGAAAAATCTGCTATTGTGCAAGTTGCCAAATTCATGAAAGCCAAGACTTTCAATCAAGGACTTCTCAAGAGGTTTTGTCAAGAAGTGGGAGCAACTATGAAATTCTCTGCTACACATAAGTTCATTGGCTTGCAGAAGACAAATTCTATAGCTAGAATTTTAACTGCATAAAATACAAACTCGTTAACAGTTTAACCCATCAACATTAAAACTAAAATGTGGAGTCATAATCCTTTCCTTCCTAACACAGCATCATGCCAGAATCTTGCCAAAAATGATCTCAACAACTAGAAGGCAAAGAAAATGATGCAACGTGAATTTATCTGAAGAGCCTTAGAGAATTATTTCTTGACACAAGCCTACTTTCATCTCATAAAAGAATCTCGGTTCCATTTGCTCTTTCATTCGTTCACGAGACAGGGTTTTGAGCACTTGTTTTCATCAAAAACAAAGTTAAAATGGATTGGTTATCAAAAATGACATAAAAGTTGCCAAGTCAAAGACAATGGTATATTTTCAACATGTTATTTAAAAGCTAAATAACAGTAGCCCTTTCATTAAAATTTATTATTGAGCAGAACTAAAGCTTAATTTTGGTTAATTTGTACCACTTTTATTCATCAATCTCAAGTAGTGGCCCCTGATTTCAGCATAAAAAAGAAAATGAAACATAATTCTTATGAAGGTTTCTCTTGTATTCTTTGTTTAAAAAATAATTTTCAGTGCAATTAAAAACTATAAGCAAAATTTTATATTCATGTACAACATGCACATTTTTCTGTGGGAGGATATTTATAGCTTTCAGCATACTTTTAAAGTATATAACATAAACAGTTTAAGAGCCCCTAACTTAAACCTAGTTCTGGCTTCATGCTACACAACTTTTCTATTTTAATTTTAAACTCTTTTTACCTGTTTTCTTTCCCACTATTGAAATGTCTGCCACTCATCTACCCTGTTTTAAATTTCTACCACTGCTTCTGCGACGGTATTCTAATTTGATCCATTTCTCTATGGTTTTCTTCCCATTCAGCCTCTTACCCCTGTGCTGCCCTGTATTTATTCACTTAAGTGTAGAAAAATTTGCCTTCTATATTTTTAATAGGTAAAAGCAATTGTTTCTAAGTAAAGAAAGGATGAACCGAAGTAAACATCTCAGGTTCTCTGCTCTGGAATTCATTCTAGTGCTACCACCCTAGCGTGCACACAGAATACAGAAATGTGACACCAAGCTATCATAATCAACATTCAATAAAATCATGCATTAGTATTAAGGTTCAATTTTGTAAACTATCACAAATAAAAATAGTACTTTGGCATCCTTGAATATAATTCAAAAAAGTCACAAAGACAAATAAAACAAGAAATGAGGGAGAAGTAAAGAAACCAGGAATCAATGCAACTATCCTGCTCAAAGTGATGGATTATGATCACTTATATTTGTTCTGAAACTGAATTAAAATGAAATTAGTCTAAACTGGAAGAGAGCCTTCCTGATTGTAAAAATTATTAAAAATAGGATAAATTTTTCACAAAAGTTATGATGTCTCCCTCAATAGAGCTCGCTGAGTTCTTCTATCTGTCTGGAGTAGTTTGGATTTTTTCTTCTTAGAGACAGAGAAATATACAAATTCTCTTTGTAAGAAATGTAAACATGTTTTGCCATACTTACCATCCAAAGAAATAAATCTCTTGAAAATCACTGTAACAATTCTCCAAGAGTTCACTTTTTGCTTTCAAACGTGTTACACAAATTAAATTTGTCATTGATTTTCAACAGTCTTTATTTTAGTCTTCCAAATAAGAGAAAAATCATTAACTAATCTTAGTTATAACTATGTTTATGAATATTCATATCAAAGAACAATCTTTAAGTATTATAAAAGTAAAGATCACACTTTACTAGGTAATGACATCCAAGATAGTATCCAAAGACATTTTATTCTCAAGCAAGCTTCATGAATATCAAGCTTACTGTTGATTAATGTGCTGCTTTTTTAAATGCTTTGTAAAGAGTTCATGAGACCAAATATGCAACACAGATATTGGGTAAGATTTGCTAGCATGAAATGAAAATGCTACATGAACAGAAAAACTGAATGAATTAGTCATTTGCTCATATGAAACTTAAGGTAGTACACTGATTTAAATGTTCAGAAGAAAGAAAGAAGGGTTACCAACTATCTTTTTAAAAATCTGTTTTCCAGTAAGTTCTCAGATTTAGGAAGAAGAAAGAAAAAAATATCAAATATAACTTACCTTTTTGTCCCTGGTCCTTACTTCTCCATAGAAATCTAGGGCCTCTTGTGCCTTTAAAAATTTGCCCCGATGTAACAAATATGCACAAATCATTACACCAGTTCGTCCCTTTCCAGCTTTACAGTGAATTGCTGCAACATGATTGTCATCTTCACTTAGCCATTGGTCAAGATCTTCACAAAAGGGTTTGATAAGTTCTAGCTGTGGTGGATTATGGTCTTCAAAAGGATACTGTGCAACTGTGGTTAAAAAAAAAGAAAAGAAAAAAAGAACCTCAGAATAAGAAAAAAAATCTCCCCTGAACTGCTTATTAAATGCAAGTTAACTTTGGAAATGTTGCATATAACCTTAACAGACGTTTTAAAAGAAAATCTGAACTCCAGAGAAAAATAATTTATTATCTGATAATTTTCTAATTTTTGAATAGAAAACAGTCTCATTAAGTCGAACTTATCCATTAGACAGGGATACCAAGTATTATTTTCCCCACTTTATGAAGGAGGAAACTTTGTAATGGAGTAGCAACAACATATCCTAGGTGATAACACATTAGAGGTAGAGGTAAATCCAAAACGAAATGTCACATGAGCCTCTTGTCAGGACTCTCAATGCATTTTCTAACACAAGGGGGTGTAATACTTAAATATTGCAGTACCACAAAACGTATATTCCAAAGAAATTACGGATTACTAATAAATTAAGTGGAAAAGACTGCATTTTACATTTCATATAATAAAAATGCCAAGCATGTTATTTTAAAGATGGTCTTGCAAATGTTAATGTTGTAGACACACTTCAAAGTCATTTACAAAAGAAACTGAAAAAAACCAACTACTTATAAAATATACACAGTTATAGTAAAGTTTATCAAATGAAGTTTAAGGTCTTTTCATATGAATTACAAGAACCCAAAACTTCTCGGTTCCCTACAGTTAAGAGTTCAGTTTTTTAAAATTTTCTAGAAATAAGACTTTAAATATATCACTATTAAATTTTATCTTACTGGTCTCTGCCTCAGTTTCACTCTACTAAGATCCTTAAAATTCCTGACTGACATTCAATGTACTTAATTATCTTCTGTGTCATCTAAATATGTGAAAAGTCTTGCACATTTTCAACTTCATAATGTGGTACAAGATACAATCAATTAAGCCCTTGGGGTGACAGGACAGCTCTTCAAACAGACAATGACTACCATTACAGGGAGTCGTCAGGACAGCTTTCACTTAGCCAGCTGTCTAGCTGTACCATCATTCCATCTTCATTGCCCCAAGGGCATACAAAACACCCAGGAAACCTGTGAAACGTCTACTTAAAGTCAGATAAACCTTGATTAAAATTCTCTTTGCCTAGTCAACAGTGGCCTAAATTCACTAAAAATGAAACATTCCTAGTGAACCTATTCTGGCTGTCAGCCATTAGCACTTCTGAATTCTCAAACCAACTGTGTGAAAAGTCCATTCTAGATTTTTCAGGAGAGAGCAATGGAAAATATATCGATCTGTAGTGGATGGCAGCATCTCCTTTTGACTTTCATGGCAGCATCTTGCCAAGCTTCTCAACCCTCCAGGTCTTTCATGGTTCAAAGGGATCCACAAAAACAAGTGAAAGTTTTTGTGTGCTCCAAGACAGAATTTACTACACCTGGAGAGGACTCATTTCAACAGAGTTAAGTTGCACTGCTTTCTCCCTTAATTTCTTATTGTTACACTAAATACCTTAACAGTAGATATAACCCTCTCTTTATTCTACTGTTAGTCTAGGAATTTCCCCTAATTCTTAGTCTATTCTACAATTTAGTCTTCCTAGTTCTACTGACAGGTTTATTTGATACTTGCTTCCAAAAGCACAACAGCAAAATTAAATTTATTTTTCAAATGTTCTAAGACCATCTTTAAGATAATATCTCACTTGATAATTGAGATTACCCATTATTGTCATGACAGTAAAATTTAGTCTTTTGGTTTCAAGTTATCTAACATAATTCAGTGTTTTTATACCTACCTCTGCAGTTAAATTTGGCGGTATCATAATGTCTTTCAGCACATCTAAAAGAAAAGTTTAAATGTTATATATATAAAGTTATCTTTTGCACTTGAGAAAAAAGTATAATAGTAACATTTCCTGAACTTTATAATGTACCAGGCGTAGTGTTGAATGTTTTATATTAACTATTTCTTTTAATACTAAGAGTCCTATGAAATAGGTACTGTTATTGTACTTTAATTGTAAAGTGTATATCCATACTTCACAGTTAAGGAAATCGAAGCTTAAAATGTTAAATGTATACAATTAGAGCTGATACATTTGCTTACAAAACTTGTGATACCACAAATATACAACATTGCAAATTCAGCTGCATCTATACCTTCAAATTTCCTTTATGAAAATTGTGTCTGTTAATGGATTTATTTTTGATTTCACAAGTATATGTAAGCTAGTTTCAATTTTATCTTTGCCTCAGAAGTCAGCATCCATAGCTTTCTCAAACTATTATTTTTTAAAGATATATATTAAAAATAGTAAAATTATAAGGACTAAAGAAACTGATGCTTATCTACTCAGACACAACACTTACAAAATTTTTTTAAACCAGACCTTTCTCTCCTTAGATAAACCATAGGTCATCTTTTTTCAATACTCCCTCAGGTTTTAAGTTTTAATTAAAGTCTGAGAGTAATGAAAAAGTAATAAGTAAAATCAATACAGAATAGTAAAATGATGACTTAGCATTATTTATAGCATGCTAAAATTTATCTCTGTAATAGTAGTGACACATTTGTTATCATGCATTGGTTGACTCATGATTAATAGGCCATGTTTATAAACATTAACAGGCTCAGAAAGGGAGTCCATACATTAGTTTCTGGTCAGCATCATCCTGGAAACTCCAGCTACTATTCAAACCAGATAATTTTTTAAAGTATTTAAAATAAAAACTTAGCATATTAAAACAAATAAAGGTTCATAGCCTCTTAATCCACAATTTCAAAATTCCCAAATCATGAAACATCTAAAATTTTCTCTTACATTTATGGCAAACTCAATTGTGGCATATTTTCTCATAAACACAAATGTAATCCTTAATTAACAGGAATACACTTAAGAGTGAAGAGTCAGATATTTTATTCTAGGTATTGTTCCAAACCCCACTGGGATGTTATGTAAAACAAAATACATGCTTTCATGTTACCTTTCTGAAAACTGAAAAATTCTGAATATTGAAACACAACTAGTCCGAAGAGTTTCAGATAAGCCATTGTGGACCTGTATTTTACATTCAGAAATCCTGAAAACACCTGTAAAGTTCCTCTATTTTAAATAGTTTTTAAACTCAAACCCATATGAAGGTTGAACTAATTATAAACAAATTGCAATCTACTGATTTCTAACTAGTCAGATCTGAAACAAATCAACTTTCATATTACTAAAAACAAATCTTTTCTGTTTTAGTATACTATAACTTAGCATACTGAGTTTTGCTAGAAAGAAAATTTATTTAATAATGACATATGGACATATGTGCACCCTTGATAAATAATTTTACACTCACTCATATTGGAAAAAAAATGAAAGGTAGGAAAAAGAGGATTGATCAAGAAAATAGTGACATTTTATACTTTCTTTGGTACAGATTAAAGAGCAGACCTGGTAAACAGTGAAGAATCCATAATAGAATATTTTATAAGGAATCACGTAAAGATGGGGCTTAGGAGGTGAGGGGGGAAGTGTAGAACAGGAAACAATTCTAAGAAACTGGTCTCATGACAGTACAACAAAAAATAAACATTTTGAGTTTCATGCAGCTGTAGTTCTCTAAAATTCCCATACTTTTTTAGCAGCTCAAAAGGTTTGGCTTGACAAACACTGCTTAAGAACTACCTTCATACACTGATTCTCAAATATTATTGTTAGGGGGAAAAGTGAAAATAATGAGCTCCTTAATGTCTACCAGATGTGCACACACCTCACAAAGGAGTTTCCATGTTTTTAAATTCATCCTCACAATCATATAATAGTTAATATTATCTCTGTTTCATCTATGAGAAAGATATAGAAGAAGACTTAAGATTTAGAAAGGCATTACAAAACTCACCCCTAACCACAATATATAAAAGGAAGAGCCAGGACTCAAGCCCCACACCTCTGATCACAAAAGTCAAACTTTTTCCACTATTATTCCATACATACACATGTAATAAAAAAGAGAAAATGGTTTTAAAAACAAAACAATAGGGTGGAGGGTATAGCTCAGTGATAAAGCATGTGCTTGGCACGCATGAGGTCCTGGGTTCAATCCCCAATGCCTCTGTTAAGGGGAAAGAGAATAAAATAAATTAAAAAAAAAAACCAACAAAACGATAACAAGTTATAGGCAAAGTCAGCCTTCCTACAAGAGCACCATTTGGCATAAAAGACAGAACCAACATGTTGATAATAACAACATGAAAAAGTTGTGAAAATCTCTCCAGGTATGAATAGGGAGTATGTGAGAATATACACTGGGCCTAGTAGTGATGAAAGTGATCTGGGGAGGGGTTGTTTGGGTAAGAATGAAGACTCTATTCATTAAAACCCTCTCTGATAACCATGTGCACACACACACAGTTTCTTACAAATTTTTTTGTGGTATGTTAGTGATAACACAAGTCTCTCAACAAATTGAAACTAAAGATACATGAATGACAAATGGGATTAGACTAAGGCAAGTGTTTGGGAGATCTAGCCATTTATACTTCATTATAACTAAAACTCAAAGATACCTTTTTTTTATCATCACCTCATATTGGCTTATATGAGACAAGAGAAGTGAAGATGCACTGAGAGTTTTTAATGAAGCAGTAGATAGAAGGTGAAGAAAGGGATAAGATTAATAGGAAAAGCTTCCAGAAAAGTAAGACTTGCCATAGAATCAGCTAAGTGTGTACGTCTCTTCTTTCCTCTTCAATGGAGCTACCCCTATCTTACAAGAGAAACTTTAATAGATAAAAATTAACAACAGCTAAAGGTTTATCACAAAATGATAGAGAATTGTATGTCAAACAGAATATACAATGAAATTTGGTAAACCTTTTAAATCAGTATCCACTGAACATTTAAATTTCTCAAAGGCAAGAACTATATAATGTGTCTTTATCCCCTAATTTTCCCCTCCTCCCCTTACCTCCACCAGTATACAGATTATACAGAGGAACATACAAAAATGAAATATACACATCTGCACAAAACAGATTTATGTACTAAGCAGTTTACCAAGTATTCTCGAATTTGATTAATAATATGAGGCTAATTTTGTCCTTTCTTAAAATAACTTACTGGATGCCTGATAACACAGAGGTAAAAACGGATACAGCCAGTTATTAGAAAGCCCACATTAAGAACTCTTCTTCATCCACATGTCATAATTGCCATAAACAGTTTAATAACCTATTAATTACAGGTATGTCTAGTGCAAATATTTTAAGATCTTTCCTTCAATTTACATGTTTTTAAAGACATACACACATGTAATTAATATTCTAAAAATAAAAGAAATAAAATACAAAAATCTTTTACTTGTCAGACTCACTTACCCAGAGCCAGAAATATAAACAGGGGTAGAAAGGGAAAAAAAAAAAAAAACTGAAAAGTGACATCAGAACAAAACATGCTACAACTTGGTAGTTGTAAAAATTCCTGAAGCAAGTAAAATTTGGGGGGGTTAAAACAAAGAAACAAATAAACAAAAACTAGGAAGGGAATACTGACATCAACAGTGGATGGTCTGCTACTGTATGTACCTGTGTGACCTTGTTCAACTCACTTAACTCCTCTAGGCCTCAGACTCCCCATCTGTAAAATGAGAAGGTTGGACTAAATGATCTCTTTCAGGTACTTTCCAGTTCTGAAAGTCTATGATTCCATTAAATTGATGGGGTGGGGGTAGAATAAGGGAGTTAAAATATATGTACCAAAAGCTACTCTCAACTAATAATGAGACTGTTCATTAACTTGGGAGTCCAATGTCTGGATATATAAAAACAAACAGGCAGTCAAGTTTCCAGGCTAGATCCCAATGCCAACTTTAACCATAATAACACAAGTGACCCACAATACTGACAGTATAAACCTAAGTCCTAAATTCTAGAAGCAGGAAGCCACTGCAAACAGGAATGAAAAGAATTTCCTTTCCTTTCTTTGCTTATAATGTTAAACCTGAATAAAGTTTTGAAAAAGGCAGAATCTGTCTTTAGCATCTTTCTACCTTCCTTCTGGGACCCTCTAAATGCCCAATCATGAGAGTCTAAGCCTGAAGTGACTCATTTAATGGACTCTAGTTGTTGATAGTTCAAGTCCTGTTTTGTTTTGTTTTTTAACTTAACTTCTGAATCCAGCTGTTCAAAAACTACAAAGCTTTGGGGATTTTATTTTCCTCCACAGAAACGGTCTGGCACCTGCAATGTTGTAGAAAATGTTAATCCAGAAAAGAGGAAGATACATCTACAGATCATGTGTAAACTGAGGCCCACCTAAATTTAAGTTTCTACAGCATCAGCACCTTTTACCTTCTTTCATCTTGTTACATTATTAGCATTACACTCTCCACATACACACACTCCATAATCTGACTATGATGGATTATCTGCCATATTCTAAACACTAATATGCCAACAATCTTCTTACATGCCATTCTCTCTGCTTGCAATGCCATTTCCCCTCCCCCTAAGCCTGCACATCAACCTCTATATTCTTTTTACCGCAACTCAAACGTGCCTTTCTTTATGTAATCTTCCCTGTGAGGTACAATTACTATTTCCACTGTTCTCCATATAGCCCTCTTCTATAAAAGAGTTACCTCTTCTATAATACTTTCGCTACCTTTCACATTAGATGATAATTACCTGAAGGCTGGAACTACATCTTATTCATGTTCGTACTAACAAAATGTTTTAAAATGTCTAACATATAGCAAGCACTCAAAATGTTTGCTTTCTTGTGAATCTTAGGCAATCAGTGAAAACTCACTAGGAAAAACAGTATTAGTGTCTACTTCACTCTCATGTCTTCTGAAGTCTTATCAGAGCAGAAAGACCACTACATTAAAGATAAAAAAGCAACAGCCCACAAGCCAATAAGGCAGAGATATTATTTCATCCTTTTTGGTGAAGATTTGAAAGCCCACTGAGGGCAGAAAAGAATCTTGTTCTTACATTTGATAAATAAACTCTACAGAAATTATAACAGTAAATTAGTATACATAACTTCAGATTAAAAAATCTCCCCTTGCATAATTCATACATATCACATCAGAAAAATAAAAGTCAGGTAGAAATATAACACATTTTATATACCATTTTTTAAAATTAGAAAACAGTCAGTACTTTGGGAAGGGAAAATAGTCAAGAGCAAAATATGGTAAAGTATTTTCTTCACATTTTTCTTTCCTTCTTTGTTCTTTTTCACATCTCTACTCACAAAGTCAAAAGAAAAAAGGAAAGGTTAAAGATAAGGTCAGCTACCTATACCAAGTGGCAATCTTTACATCAGACAAGAGAAACCACCCCATTCAACAACTTTAGGTAACTTACTTATTTATGTTATATACAGTTAGAGAATACCCTAATAGATGTTTCAATCAATTGACCTAAAGACATGGAATAAACAAAGTTATATCCATTCTGGAAGCATCCCTTCACAGAAGACGGTATTAATGCATTAACAGAAGCTCTGCTGTAAATTACACTTCAAGTTATCACATGGATATGGGCTCAAAGATGGGCTAGATGCCAAGTCATTTAAGGCAGATCAAGTAACATGAATCTGTGCCAACACTGTCTTACCTCATCACTACACTTTCTAAATGACCTAACAATGCTCTCAATCAAACTTCTTGAACTAATTGTTTCAGGAATACAGTTCTGTTAAAATATATTTTTACCTCATTCTAACAAGGAAATAAATTTCACTTAATAGTTATAAGATATTTGCAAGCAACAAACAAGAAAACATACTTACAGATTGTATATCTTGTAATGGTTTTTATGCTTTGAATCCAAAAACCTTAAAACAAAACAAACAAACAAAAAGCCACCATTAACAAAAATGAGCTAACATTTGAAATTACATTAATACCATTGAGGAAAACCAAAAGACAGATTCTCTTTTTCCTAATATCAAACACCATGTAAGAAAAATAATTAAATTCTATTAAATATCCCCTCCATGGATTTGAACTAGTAATCATGTCTTTCTCAAACAATTATTACATTACATAGATTTATATAATCTGAAGTAAAGCCATAGTTTTTCACAGAATGAATATTTTCATAATCTCTCTTCAGCCTAACATAATGAGCTTGAATATTAATAACTTCTTTAAAAAGCAGCATTAGTATTTAGCTCAAGTTCACCTAGCTTATACAGTTTTGTGAGAAACAGTCACATGCAAGTCTTAAAAATAATCTTGAAAATTCAGCCATCATTTTCTTTCAAACTAAAAATTTGATACTAGAAAGATGCCAAGTAATAACTATTAGCTGTATACAATGGTTATTAAGAATTTTCACATATATATTCCCATTTGACCCTCACAAACATCTGGTAGTTAGAGCTTATTCACATTTTACAGATGAGGGAAGCAGGTGTCAAAGAAATTACAGGACTTGCCCAAGGTCATACAGCTAAGTTAAAGAATCAAGGCCAAAGACCTCTCCCTCAACAATTAATTAAGAAACTAAACAACCACAACATTACAGCCAACACAAACACTTACTATATGCCAGGCATTTTTTAAAAGTATTTTATACTCTATGCATATAAATTTGTTTAATCCTGTGAGGTAGGTAACCGAGAGGTTAGAAAAATATAAGGCTGAGGAAATAGAAGAATAAATAGAAAACAGAAGAGAAGATTTTAAAAGATTTGAAGTCCAGGAGATTTAACATATCAATAGGCATTCCACAGAAAAGAACAGAAAAACAGGAGAGGAAATTCACGATATAATTCAAGAAAAATACTCAAAATTGAAGGCTATGAATTTCTAAACTGAAAGGACACAATGAGTATTCTGCAAAAATTATTAACATAGGCCTCAATAAAGGCATATATATCTTAGTGAAATTTCTTAATGTTAAAGAGATAAACATAAGACCCTAGAAGCTACCTGAGAGAAAACAGGTTTCAAAAAAGGAATCTAGAAACAGAATGACATCAACCTTTTCAATGGCAACACTAGGAGTAAGAAAACAACTGGGTAAAACCTTCTGGCTTAGAAGAAAAATTACTCCCAGCCTAGAATTCCATATCAAGAGAGACTATAAACCAAGTGTGAATACGTAACAAAAGCCTTATTAAGTATTAGGAAAGTCTCAAATAATTTTGCTTTCCATACATTCTCTCTCTCAGGAGGTTACTAGAAGATGTGTTCCACCAAAACAAGGGTGGGAAACCATGAAAGACAATGACAAGTTCCAGAAACTGATGAATCCAACTCATAAGAAGGAAAAAGAGAATCCCTGTAATGAATGGTGAAGGTACATCTCAAGTAGACAGCCACTCAGCAATCCTAGAGAACAACTAATCCAGATTAGGGCAGATGGAGAAGGTTCCTGAGGAAGATGAAATTGATATAATACTGAATGTGTTCAAACGTGCCCAGAGGTTTATACAACTAGGGGTAAGTTTAGAGATGACTTAATTAAGAATGTACAAACTAAACAAGTTAGAGAGAGAGAGAGAGAGAGAGAGAGAGAGAGAGAAAGGGAGGCGGGAAGGAGGGAGAATTGTAAGTCCACGGAAAACAAATTGTGCAGGAAAAACCAGTTATAATACACTACATCACTTAACTCTGAATGGCATTTATCTAGTCATGACACAAAAGTCCAATATTGATATAATCAAAACTATAATTTAACTATTGGAAGAAGGGAAGAATGAAAATATGTGTGTGGCTGAGGGGGTGGGGAGAAGGACAGTCCATAAGCTTGAATGTGAAAAATTATGTGACATAGTGATACAAGCAGTACTTGTAACTTTGTCACTAACTGAAATGTCACACTACAGTTGTTGAAGATATCAAAGTACTACTTACAATCCCAACACTTCAAAATTAACATAGTCATTATACCTGCCAATAGATTTAATGTGTTAATAACTATTATTATATAGATATTTTAAAATATTTTATAACAATTATAACCAAAACTAATAGGCATATTATAATCCTATGAATTCTATCTTGTGGGTTTAAAATCATTCTAAGACAGGGTTCATAAGCTTCACTAGACTGTTAAAAAGGTACAAGGCATAAGATTAAGAATTCTTGCCACAGGGCAAAGGGATATAAAGGAAAATAACTATTTTATTGCTATTGTGGTAGATGTTGTTAATAAACCCTATGGAACTATTTGATTCTAATATTTTATGTCTACAACGTTCTTAAAGTAAATATTTAAGGTATGATTCTTTCTATGATTCCTTGTTTTAACCCACTACTTCAACCAACCCAGGAAGCACTGATTCTGCTTAGAAAACTACTGAACTATAAATATACTATAGGAAAACATGGTATGTTACACACCCTTTCACTCCAGTCTATTTTGCCCTCTATCTTCTACATTCCTTTATCTTTCTCAATTTGTACTTTTGGATTTTTCTTTAAATTGAGGTAAAATTTACATAAAGTAAAATACACAGAATTTGGGGGTACAATTCTGAGTTTTGTAACAACCACCTCAATCAAGATATAGAATACTTCCACCGCCTCAGAAAATTCCCTCATGCCCATTTGCAGTCAAGCCCCACCAAGCTCTCAGGTAGCTACTATGATTACCATAATATTAGTTTGGCCTTGTTCTTTAATTTCCTATAAATGCAATAATATAATATACAGTCTTTTTTAACTGGCTTCTTTCCCTTAATATAATGTTTTCCAGACTTATCCATGTTTCCAGATTTATCCACCGTTAACGTATATCAATAGTTCATTCTTTTTATTCTGAGTATTATTCCATTATATTTCCATAATACCATTTGTTTATCCGTTCTCCTTTGATGGGCATTTGGGATGTTTATAGTTTGGGGTTATTTTGAATGAAGTGTATAAACATCTTGTGCAAGTCTTTTTGGGGACATATGCCTCATTTCCTTGAGTAGATAATAGGAGTAGAAGTGCTCAGTCATAAGTAGATAGGTGGGTGTATATTAAGCTTTATAAGAAACTACTGAACAGCTTTCCAAAGCAATTGTACCATTTTATAGTCTTATCAACATTTTAAAAGAGTTCCAGTTGCTCCATAGTCTCATCAACATTTGGTATTGTCAGTTTTTTAAAATTCTAGTCCTTCTAATGGGTGTGAAATATCTTGTGTTTTTTTCTTTTCTTTGATGACTAATGATGTTCAGCATATTTTCACTTGTTTATTAGGCATTTTTATACTTTCTTCTGTTCAAGTCACTGACTCATTCCCCACCCCCAATTGGATTACTTGTCTTTTTTCTTACTGATTTATAGGAATCTTTCTGGGTATTCTGGGCACAAGTCCTTTGTCAGATATTTGCTCCTTGTGTATGACCTGCCTTTTCATTTCCTTAATAATGTGCTTTGATAGATAATCAACAACTTCAATTTTTGATAAAATCCAATATATCAAAATTTTTTGTTTTTTAGAACTTTGTACCCTCTGAGAAATCTTTCCCTATCCTTGGAGTTCATAAAGATATTCTCTATGCTTTCTTCTAGAAGCTTTATACATACTTTTAGACTTTTCTACTTTTCTCAATTTCTATTTTAATTTGGCTGGAAATTTAGAACTGCTTAGGGTAATAAGAATAACTGAAACATGGACCAATGATTTGAAGGACAGTGATTATAAAATTTAGAAAACAATTCGTTGCTACCTGCCATATCTTTTACCATAGTTTTTTTTTCTTTTGAGGGAAAATAAATAAGCAAAAAATAATCTGCAAAATACAATTTCTCACAGAAAGCCTGCAATATAAATGTGAGCAGGGGAAAAAAAAAAGTGTTTTGAAGGATCAATAGTGCATTTTTAGTTTATTTTGAGTCTAGTAATTTTCTGTTTTGAATCTAAATATATAAACCAATACTAAATTAATAGGAATATACACATCTCACTGCCCATCTCCAATGAATGAACACTCTACACATGTGGCAGCCCTGAATACACTTAAACTGGAGTCCAAAGGAGTGATAGAATACATAGCAAAATGGTCACAGTGGTTATCCTAGGTTTTCAGGGAGAGATCGAGGTTTTCATAATTTATTTTAAACATTTCTACAATTTTGTTGTTAAAACATAAGCATATCCTACTTAAAAAAAAGTTCTGTCCTAGTCTATCTTCCCAAAAAAGTAACAGTTGATGAAGTTATATCACATTATTCTTCATTTCCAAAAAGTGGGCTTAATGAAAATCCATGTTTTTTTGAACAATATGCTTTAGAGTTTACATGAAATTAATATTTTCATGTACTTTTTGAAGTAGAAAAAAAAATCAAATTTTTTATGTGACAATAATCCTCCTTGAGAAATAATTAAGTTTTAATGAGATTCACACAATTTCTGTTCATAAAAACTCCTGAAGTTTTTAATTATATCTTCATTCATAATGAGCCTGTTGAGGATATAAAAAAAAAATTAATGACACACACTGTGTGCCAAAATCTGACATCAGTGAGAAACGATAACTGACCAACAAAACACAAACAATTAATTAAAATGTTAGTAACATGTTATGTCTTTAAATTCTTCCTAGACTCTAGTGAGGGAAAGCCCATGCTTTAATTCCATCAAGACATCTCTTACGTAACTTTAGCTAGGTGTCTGTAACATATGTTCAAAGCTGATTTTTATTCTCTTTAAATTTCAAGTATTATTTATAAAGGGCACAACTGCTAAGAATTTCTGCTTTCAAATCTTTCACTTTCTATGTTCCATTCAGGTAGTACTAAAGACTTGTTAAATAAACAGTCTCATTGACTCCTCATAATATACATTAAAAAATAAAATGACTTCAGTTATAGAAAAGAAAATTATCTGTTAGGGTAAACTTTCATTAAAGTAACTATCCCACAAAATAATATTGACTGAGCTAGTAAAATGAAAATACATTAGGGATAGACGTCAAATAGATGGTGGTTTGTTGAGATGCAATATTAAGGCTATTAAAATAATGTCCAGGTTGGAGATGGGGAAAGAATATCTTAATTGATTACCAATGTCTGCCATTAGTGAGGGAGAGATCAATATAAAAATCTTCATTCTATTTGCCATTTCTAGAGAACATCAATGTACATTATGGGTAAAATTCAATTATAAGTAAAATTTGAACATTACAAATGATTATGTAATAGCAAAGTTATTGCAACCAGTAGATTAAAGTTCTACTATGAATAGGCCTTAAATAACTTTGTCCTAAAAATCTTTCTTTATATTGGTATTTGATATAAAGGGGTCATCTCTTAAAAGTTTTCTGACAGTAACATTTATGTATTTTTGACCATTATAAAGTATCTGGTACTGGAGTTTTCCTCTTGTAAACAACTGTAAAACTGGGCAAAATGTATGAGGCAACCATTTGTAGGTATTGAACAAAAGGCAGTACAGGAGATCCTTAAGGAAAAAGAAACATGAGGTATCCCCCATGGTTGCCTTGCTTTCAGCTGGGAGGCTTTTTTCTGACACAGCAGAAGGAAATGGAGCAAATGGAACAAAGGTTTCAGTGAAGCAAACACGCAGAGATTGGTTCTGGGTGGTAAGGCAGCTACAGTTTGTGGAATAGGGTAGCAGAGAAGGAAGGTATGAACAGAAGGAGGTACTTCAAAGTCTTTATGGAAATTCACTTCAAGTCATTGGCCAAGGGTTGGGCGGCACATGTGCAGAATCTGAAAACACAATGGAGATGACATCAGAGAGACAATAGCACTGGGAGAAGTTCCAGAGTGTTGAAACCTCATTGAGGACCCCAGGTACTATTCAGCTGAGAACTCAGAAAGGCCATGCTTTAGGAGTAAGGACCATGTCCTGAGACAAAAGACAAAACTGAAATAGGCTTGCCTTAATAAAGAAAACCACGCCTGACAATACCAGAAGAGTAACCATCAATTTAAATGCCTGCCAAAATGAAACTAGGCACATTTACAGAAAGTAACAATCCAGACACCCTACAACATATCACCTGCAACATTCATCATTCAATTAAAACTTACTAAGCATGCAAAGCAGGAAAACATGACCTATGACCAAGAAAAGAAAAGCAGTCAATAGAAACCAGCTATAAGACAAATCAGATGTTGGAATTAGCAGATACCAACTTTAAAGCAGCTATTATAAATACATTCAAGAATGTATAGCAAAATGATTACAATAAGTGAAAAGATAAAAAATCTGGGCAAAGACATAGAAACTATAAAAGACAGAAATCCTAGGTCTCAAAAGTACAATGTCTGAAAGTAAAAATCTACTTGCATGATCTTAACATAAGACTGGAGACTGCAAAAGAAAGATGTGACAGATTGTATTTTCCAAGAATGACTGCATCTCCCATCCCACGTGTTCTTTATACAACATAACCTTAACACTTCTCCCAGCAAGTGGTGGAGTCTATGTATGGTCCCTCCCTCTTGAACCTGGCCGTATCTTTGTGACTGCCTCAACATTAAGTAGAATGTATATTCCACATTATTTATGTTGAGGAGTGGTTTGTTATGCATAACTGTTCAGCATTAACTGAAACATAAAGATAATGAACTTGACAACAGATTAGTAGTAATTATCTAACCTGACAAACAGAAGAAAGAAATTGAAAAAACCCTTTCAATTGTCCCACCCATGGTGTAAATATCAATTTAGAGATACTAGAAGCACAATAAATTTGAAGGAAGACAAATACAAAAAGAAACACAATCTGTATATCATAATCAAAACCACTAAAAACCAAAAATAAAGTGGGAAAAAACAAAAGGAGTCAAAGAAAACAGGACATTAAAAATAGGAGAATACCAGCAGGCGTAATGGCTGACTTAACCTCAGATCTAATGAAATGACATCTTCAAAGAGCTGAAAAGGGAAAAAAAAAAAAAAGCCATCCCACAAGTCTATATCCACCAAAAATGCCCTTCAAAAACAATTAACAAAAGCTGAGAGAATTTGTCACTAACAGACTTGCCCTCAGGCTGAAGAGAACTCACTCCAGATGAAAACTTTTGAGTATACAGAAAGAAACAAAAAGCATCAGAAATAGTAAATATAGGAGTAAATAAAAAAGGACATCTTTTTCTTCTCTTGATTTCCCTGAAAGACAAGTGACTGTTTAAGGCAAATAAAAAATATTCTGGGGTTTATACATATATAGATATCAAATATATGACAAAAATCATACAAAAGAAACAGAGGAAAATAGAATTTTAGTGCTGTAGGGTTCTTACATATTAACGCTTAAGTTAATATTAACTTTAAGAGAATTATAAAGTAAGCTAAGAATGCATTCTATAATCCCTAGAGCAAACTTTATACAGGTATACATGTATGTATAAAATCACATATATATATACACACACATTCACATATATATATGAAGAGATACAGCTAAAAAGTCAGTAGAAGAATTAAAACTGTACACCTACAAATATTCTTTTAACCCCCAAAGGGACAGGAAAAGAGGAATGAGAGAGAATGAAATTTAAATAGGAGTGAATGAGTATGAGACAACTAAACATGGTAGACTTAAATGGTGAACTTAAATAAAACATATTAATCATTATATTAAATACAGACTAAACACTCCCAATAAGTCAGTGACTATAAAGCAAGTTCAAAATTGACCGTCATAATATTTTTTTATGAAATATAGTACATATAAATAAATTTTTACCTATATTTGCTATACAGGCTGGCACACTCTACCAGCAAATTAATATACTATGCAATGTCCAACTTGAAAGAAGCAAGACAAGACTACATAAATCAAATGCAAAACTCAATCTAGATGCTTTATACATTAACATCATGCTACTGAACTCTTTCCAACAGAGGAGAAAGAATCTAGGTTGCAAGATAAGCTTTATATTGACTCTCAGAAGGCATCATAAATTCAGTTATTGCTTTGGTGAAGTTACTGGTGGTCCTTCCGCCTGTAAGGGTTGGACTTGATACTGTCAGTACACTGAGTGGTGATTTTTTTTTTCAGGGACAAATCCAAATCCGTATCATATGACTGATATACAAGTAACATAATGACAATAATGGCAATATACTAATTTACTTGGAAAAATCCAACTGCCATAAGAACTAAATAATTCATTTATTTATGACCATATCTCATCATAAGCAGACCTAAAAAGTGAAATCAGAATCAGTAAAGGTGGAATCAAACAAGAGGAGCTAGTAAAACGAAGCAATTTTTAATAGACTAAGATATTCTAATGTTTCTATCTCCACAAAAGGAACAGTCTTGCCAAAAATATCTTAAGTTCGTCAGCTAAGGATTCCTTTCCCTTGGCAGTGTTTTCTTCATGTTTCAATAGCTAACCAATCCTTTTCACTGAAAGGCTTTATATAAACCAACTAAATATATTCTACTGAATTAAATCAAGGCCCAAGAGTAATTCTGCTTCTTAAAAGTGAACTGATATATCTCTGCCTGGCGCCAATACTTAAGTCTATATTATTAGAGCATTTTAATCAGTTTCAAATGCTTTGAAAACTAATAAAAATTCATCTAACAAATATTTACTGAACTCTTGCAATGTGACAAGCACTACCGTTGATACAATGGTTTAAAAAAAAAACTCTATGGACTAACAACCACAGTCATAATAACAATTGCTCCTAGTGGCTTGAAAGAAATCCAGTAGCAAACACCCTTTCAAGGTATACCATTCAGAAAACAGCCTAAGAACACTGGACAGTTCCTACTAATCCAAAAATAGGTTTAAAAAATTAGAAAGAAAAGAAAAAGAATTAACATCTGAAAAGAAAAAATTACTTATTTGCTACATTTTTCTGTAGGTAAGCCACTATTTGGTAACTATTTATTTCCTCTGCTGTATTTCCATTGAATCAACATTTGCTCTTAAAACTCTAATATCTATCTACAGTTGTTACTGCTACTTACTGCTAAAACATGAAACTGGGTTGTTTGGGTTTTTTTTTTTTAAGACATAAATCATCTCTACCTTAATCCTCTTAAAACAGGTAAGCTCCAAACATTCCAGTCCTTAACTATTTTCTTCTAGTCATCTCCAGGTTGTCAGAATTAAAATCAGTTATTTATCCAATACAAGAAAAGTATCTTATCTTCCAGACAGAAAATAAATAAGGAACAGAGAAATTAAATGATACAACAGAAAAATTAGAGTTGGTGAATATTTTCAGAGCATTACACCCCCCAAAAACAGGATATACATTCTTTTCAAGTGCACACGAAACATTTTCTAGGATTGATCATGTACTTGGGCACAAAAGAAACCTCAACAATTTTAAGAAGACATAAATTATCTCAAGCATCTTTACTGACCACAATGCATGGGACTAGAAATCAACTTCAGAGAAACAAAGGAGAAAAAAAGAAAAGCATGGAGATTAAACAACATGCTATTAAAAAAAAAAAACCAATGGGTCAATGATGAAATCAAAGTTGAAATTAAAAAATACCTTGAGACAAATGAAAATGAAAACACAACCACACAATATTCATGAGACACAGTAAAGGCAATGCTAAAAGGGAAGTTTATAGCAATACAGGCCTTCCTCAAAAAAGAACAATCTCAAATAAACAATCTAACCCAACAGCTAAAAGAATTAGAAAAAAGAAGAGCAAAAACACCCAAAGTCAGCAGAAGGAAGGAAATAATAAAGATCAGAGAGGAAATAAATAAAATAGAGATTAAAAAAAGTAGAAAAAATCCATCAAACCAAAAAAGCTGGTTTTTTGAAAGAGTAAGTAAAATCAACAAACCTATGGCCAAACTTATAAAGAAAAAAGAGCACAAATATGCAAAATAAGAAAGGAAAATGGAGAAATTACAACAAATAAAACAGAAATACAAAATATCATACGAGAATATTATGAAAAACTATATGGAACCAAAATGGATAACCTAGAGGAGATGGACAAGTTTCTGGAAACATATAGTCCACCAAGACTGAATCAAGAAGAAACTGACCACTTGAACAAACCAATCACTAGAAACGAAATCAAATTAGCAATAAAAAACCTCCCTACAAATAAAAGTCCAGAACCAGACGGCTTCACTGGGGAATTCTACCAAACATACAAAGAACTCATACCAGTCGTTCTCAAACTCTTCCAGAAGACTGAAAAAGAGGGAATACTCCCAAACTCATTTTATGAAGCCACCATCACCCTGATATCAAAACCAGGCAAAGACACCACCAAAAAAGAGAATTACAGATCAATATCACTGATGAACATAGATGCAAAAATCCTTACCAAAATACTAGCAAATAGAATCCAACAGCACATAAAAAAGATTATACATCATGATCAAGTGGGGTTCATCCCAGGGACACAAGGATGGTTCAACATATGCAAATCAATCAATGTAATACATCACATCAACAAGAGAAAGGACAAAAACCACATGATCATCTCAATAGATGCAGAAAACTTTTGATAAAATTCAACACCCATTTATGATAAAAACTCTCACCAAAGTGGGTATAAAGGGAACATATCTCAACATCATAAAAGCTATATATGACAAACCTACAGCCAGCATAGTACTCAACAGTGAAAAACTCAAAAGCTTCCCACTAAAATCTGGGACAAGACAAGGCTGCCCACTATCACCACTCCTACTCAACATAGGCTTGGAAGTCCTAGCCACAGCAATCAGGCAAGACAGAGAAATAAAAGGGATCCAAATTAGAAAACAAGAGGCAAAAGTGTCACTATATGCAGATGGCATGATACTATATATAGAAAACCCTAAAAGGTCACACAAAAACTACTAGAAATAATCGAAGAATTCAGCAAGGTAGCAGGTTACAAGATTAACATTCAAAAATCAGTTGTATTTCTTTACACTAATGATGAAACAACAGAAAAAGAAAGTAAAGAAACAAAACCCTTTAAAATAGCACCAAAGGTAATAAAATACCTAGGAGTAAATCTAACCAAGGAGGTGAAAGAATTATACACTGATTATACACTGAAAACTATAAAACACTGATGAAGGAAATTAAAGAACACTTAAAAAAATGGAAAGATATCCCATGCTCCTGGATTGGAAGAATCAATATTGTTAAAATGGCCATACTGCCCAAGGCAATCTACGGATATAATGCAATCCCTATCCAATTACCCAGGACATATTTCACAGAACTAGAACAAATCATAATAAAATTTATATGGAACCACAAAAGACCTAGAATTACCAAAGCATTACTGAAGAAAAACAAAGGGGCTGGAGGAATAACTCTCCCAGACTTCAGACAATACTACAGAGCTACAGTAATCAAAACAGCATGGTATTGGTACAAAAACAGACATATTGACCAATGGAACAGAATAGAGAGCCCAGAAATGAACCCACAAACTTCTGGTCAACTAATCTTCAACAAAGGAGGCAAGAATATACAATGGAACAAAGACAGTCTCTTCAGCAAATGGTGTTGGGAAAACTGGACAGCAGCATGTAAATCAATGAAGCTAGAACACTCCCTTACACCATACACAAAAATAAACTCAAAATGGATCAAAGACTTAAACATAAGACAAGATACAATAAACCTCCTAGATGAAAATATAGGCAAAACATTATCTGACATACATCTCAAAAATGCTCTCCTAGGGCAGTCTACCCAAGAAATAGAAATAAAAGCAAGAATAAATAAATGGGACCTAATGAAACTTACAAGCTTCTGCCCAGCAAAGGAAACCATAAGTAAAACAAAAAGACAACCTACAGAATGAGAGAAAATGTTTGCAAATGAAACCGACAAAGGTTTGATCTCCAGAATATATAAGCAGCTCATAAGACTTAATAAGAAAAAAACAAACAACCCAATCTATAAATGGGCAGAAGACTTAAACAAGCAATTCTCCAAGAAGAAATACAAATGATAAATAGGCACATGAAAAAATGCTCAATGTCACTAATTATCAGAGAAATGCAAATCAAAACTACAAGGAAGTATCACCTCATACCAGTCAGAATGGCCATCATTCAAAAGGCCACAAATGACAAATGCTGGGGAGGCTGTGGAGAAAAGGGAACCCTCCTACACTGCTGATAGGAATGCAGTTTGGTGCAGCCACTGTGGAAAACAGTATAGAGATTCCTCAAAAGACTAAGAATAGACTTACCATATGACCCAGGAATCCCGCTCCTGGACATATATTCAGAAAGAACCCTACTTCAAAATGACACCTGCACCCCAATGTTCATAGCAGCACTATTTACAATAGCCAAGACATGGAAACTGCCTAAATGTCCATCAACAGATGACTGGATAAAGAAGGTGTGGTATATTTATACAATGGAATACTATTCAGCCATAAAAACCGACAATATAACACCATTTGCAGCAACATGGATGTTCCTGGAGAATGTCATTCTAAGTGAAGTAAGGCAGAAAGAGAAGGAAAAATATCATATGATATCGCTCATATGTGGAATAAAAAAAACATAAATGCAAAACAGAAAAACACTCATAGACAGAATACAAACTTGTGGTTGCCAGGAGGAAAACAGGGTGGGAAGGGACAGACTGGGATTTCAAAATGTAGAACAAATAAACAAGATTGTACCGTGTAGCACAGGGAAATATATACAGGATATTGTGGTGGCTCACAGAGAAAAAAAAATGTATGTTCATGTATAACTGAAAAATTGTGCTCTACAGTGGAATTTGACATAACATTGTAAAATGACTATAACTCAATAAAAAAATGTTTTAAAGAAAAAAAAAGTACCTTGTTGAAACTGCATAGTACTGCTTTCTCCTACATATTTCAAGTTAAATACAAAAGCAAAATTAAGAGCTTTATATTAAATTCACTCAAAGACAGTAATCCCCAGAACTAAAGAAAATCTATCCTGTCTAAAGAGGTATTTAACTAGAGGAAAAAGAAGTAAGCAGTGTAGGAAGTGACCTATATAACTTGCTGAAAAAAATTCAAAAGGCTATTAAAAATAATAAGAAATTGCCAAACATTGCTCCAAAGAAGTTACATCGTTTTGCATTTTCACCAACATAGATGAGAATTCCAGTTGATCTACATCCTTGACAACCCATTAGCTCTTAAAGTTTTAGCTATCCCAGTAAATATGAAACAGCATCTCACTGTGTTTTAATTTTCATTTTCCTGATGATTGATTTTGAATTTCTTTCTGTATGCTTTTTGATGATTTATGTCTTGTTTTGTAAAGTTTCTGTTCACATCTTTTGTCCTTAGTAGGGCTGTCCTCTTACGAATTTGTAACAGCAACATTATAAGGTGTTGAATTCACATCCATTGTCAGATATATGCATTCCAAATATTTCTCCCAGACTGTGTTTGCCTTCTTATTTTATTAATGGTGTCTTTCAAAGAACAGAAGTTTTTAATGTTGATGAAGTCCATTTTGTCAGTTTTTTCCTATATGGTCAATTTCATATGAACTCTCTAAGAACTCTTTGGCTAAACTAAAGGTCACAAAGATTTTCTTCAGTGATTTATAAGTTTTATAGTTTTATATTTCACTTTTATGTTTCCATCTTTAATCCATTTTAAGTTAATTTTTGTGTATAGGCATACCTCAGAGATATTGTGGGTTTGGTTCCAGACCACTGCAATAAAGCGACTATAGAACTAAGCAAGTCACATGAAATTTTTGGTTTCCCAGTGCATATAAAAGTTGTACACTATATCATAGTCTATTAAGTGTGCAGTAGCATTATGTCTAAAAAACCAATATACATAACTTATTTTAAAAATACCTTATCACTAAAAAATGCTAAACATCACCTGACACACAGGGTTGCTATAAACCTTCAATTTGTAAAACAACAACAACAACAACAATAAAAAAAACAAAGTATATGTGAAGAGCAATAAAGTGAAACACAATAAAATGAGGTATGCCTGTATTATGAGAAGTATAAGTCAAGGTTCATTTTATTTTTCATACTTACATCCAGTTGTTCCATCATCATTTGTTAACAAGAGTATCCTTTTTCCAGTGAATTATCTTGGTATCTTTGTCAAAAAATGTTTGTGAGTTTTTCTGGAGTCTCCACTCTGTTTCATTGATTTATATATTATATGACCTAGCAAGTCTACTCATAGGTATTCAATCAACAGAAATGAAAATATGTGTCCAAAATAATTTTGTCCACAAATGCTTAGAGCAGCTTTGTTCAGAGCAGACCCAAACTGAAAACAACTCAAAAACTCAACACAGGTGAATGGATAAATAAATTATATCCATAAAGTGGAAAGCTACTCAGCAATAAAAAGATGCAAATTACTGATATAAGCAATAACAGGAGATGAATTTCAGAAATATGCTAAAAGAAGGAAGTAAGATAGAAAACAGTACATACTATATGATTGCATTTATATACAATTCTATTACAGGGAAAACATCTATAGTGAGAGAAAGCAAATTTAGAGATTGTCTGGACTGCAAAAGGGGATTAGGTAACTTTTTATGGTAACAGAAATGTTCTAAATCTTGACTGTGGTCATGTTTACACAAAGGTATATATGTCAAAACTCAACTATACATTTAAAATAGGTACATGTTGTTGCATATAATTTATACCTTAAAGTTGATTTTTTAAGAGTAATATAACTATCAATCTGTAAAATTGATAGCCAATTTGCAAGCCACCTCAAAAAATCTCAAATTTATTTTGATTGATATCAGAGATAGCAATCAGAATGAATACATCATCTTTAGGAATTAGAACTTTAAGAATGAAAAATAAAACAGCCCTGTCTAGAGTAGCACTGTTTAACAGAACTTTCCACAAAGATAAAAATGTTCTATATCCGTACTGTCCAACACAGTAGTCATTAGCCACATGTAGCTACTGAGCCCTTGAAATATGACTAGTGCAAATGAAAATCAATGAGTAAATTTATTTTAATTAATGTAAATTTAAACATAAATAGCTACATGTGGCTAGTGGCTAACATATTGGATACCACAAGTCTAAAAGATATGTACCTATGAAAAAATCCACTGGCACACAATACAAGTGGGTATATTCTTGGAATAGAGCATAAAATTAAAACAGGAAAGATACAGCAATAACTGGGGACTTTATAATTATCAAAGTATCTACTGAAAAGTATGTTCAAGTTTCTAACAAATTCTTGATATTTTTCTTTTATGAGTATACTAATAAAATACAGAAGGGAACTACAACTTTGGACTATTTCTAACCAAGAATGAGGAACGAGTCCGAGTGGAAATGCCAGGAAACAGGGAGAAAGTGTTCATATAATTTTAGAGTTCACGTCAGACAAGGAAGGAAATACTGGCATAGTTAGATATGATAGAGATCAGTAAAACGGATTTCAAAAGCTTCATTTAAATAACAGGCTATGAATTCGTAACTCAAAATCTAAAAGAAAAGACCATAGAGAGGCTTTAAAAACTAAAGTTCTGTATAAACAATCACAAATTACTCTAGTTTGTTAAAAAAAAAAAAAGACAAAGAAGGAAAAACAGAAATTATCTAAGAAGGCCACTTAGTATAGCTGCAAAGAATTTACCCACAAAGTTCAGATTTAAAATGTATGTGTGTGTATCCAGAAAAAAAGGGAAATAATCAAAGATAAATACAAAATAGTAGCATATATAAAGGAACACAAAAATGGTAAAGACAAAAGAAAAGGCTTGGAGTGGGGGAAAATATTTAGACCAAAAATAACAATAAATAAGGTAGATTTCCACAAGTTAGACAGTAGTATAATACTAGAGACAGAAGAAAAGCAAGAATTCCTAAATTCCCTTTTCACGTTTGTCTTCTCTCTCCAAGACACTATTGCTGATTCAATAACTCAAGAGTGGTGGGCACATCACACTTCTCTGGACATTTTAAGCAAGGTTATTTCTTAAAGACTATTTCTTATCAAACTACCAACAAAAATCTTTGATATTCCATCATTATACATAGCAGTAAAGCCGACAGTCAACAATCATAATTCTAATTGAGATAATCCACCAGGCTCTTTATCATTGCTTCATCTGAATCCTGTAGTTATATAACTCAAACAAGAGGAACCCAGCATTATAAAAGCTGTCTGACCAGAAACTAATACAACATTGTATATCAACTACACTTCAATAATAAAATAAAAATAAAAAAATAAAAATTGTCTGAAGACTACCACTAACATTCTTACTTTTCAGAGTTCGTAAAAAACATTAAGAAAAAAACTACTACTACTACTACTACCACCACCACCACCACTAATAATAATAATAATAATAATAATAATAATAATAATAATAATAATGTCAGTACACATACACAAACCAAGGAAAAATATGTAAGACCAATAAAGATCACAAAGTTGCTTCACCTTGCAATTGAAGAAAAGCAATCAAAAATCACATTATAACAAACTGTAACTAGTTTAACTTTGATAATACTCAGTTTGCCAAGACAGTGAGAGGGGTGAGAATATAAAATGATACCATTTTTGAGGGTAAAAGTTTAAATCATGGACCTACTGATCCCAGCCATTCCACTGCTAAGAGTTTATCCTAAGGACATACATACTTTCAAAAGGACACTAAAGTGAATGTGTAAAAATTTTTATTACAGCACTGTTTACAATAGCAATAACTTGAAATATCCTAAATGTGTTTCAGAGAACACTGTTTATTGTGGTATGATCATAAAATGGAATGAAAGACAGCCAATAAAAGAATCAATTATATCTCCACGCCAATATGGAAAATTCCTAAGTATGTTAAATGAAAAAAAAGCATGATATACAAGAGTATGCACTATGTTTCCATTTTATTTTTTAAAAAGTATGTAACAGATGAAAACAATTTTTTAAATAGATGAAACTTTTAATTGTAGACAACTGTGAGAAGAGGGTCTGAGGATAAGAGGTATAAAATAAGAGGAATTTGTAAGGGATATTTGCCATCTCTAAGCTGCTTAGCATCCAAAAACATTCTAATTTGGAGAGAATTTCAAAAGATTAGAAGCAAATATTCCCTTCCCCATCTTTTTCTCAATCACATGTGCAAGGCCTAAGACCAATTAGGTCCTTGTGCTCTGGACACTGAATCCTAGATGGTGAAAGTTAAGGTACAGAGGAGTCAGAGATTATTCAGAGAAATCTCCAGAGGAACTGAAAGTTTATGAATGCAGTGACCAACTCAGTCATGGAAGCACCCGGGACAGCAATGTCCAAGCAGCAATGTCCTCAGCAGAGAATGCTCTTACTATTACTTCTTGACCATTCTTTACTTCTCTTAGCTTCTGCAAATCTTCCAAGCCAGGTTCTCTAGCTATGAGCTATCAAATATCTTTCAAAAAATTCTCTTCTAATTAAGTTGAGTTACTTTTTGTCATGGGCAACCAAGAACCCTGAATTCCTTCTTTTAGAGTATTTTCCTATAAATTTTTTTTTGAGTGAGAGTTGGTAAAATTATCCTTTTTTGTGTGCTTTTTAATATTTGAACTTTATTGTAATTTCTTATCTAGCACTCTGGCAACAGTAAAACTGGCTGAAGAATAAACAATCCATTTAAAAGAAAATATCACAGCATTTTTTTAAAGGAGGGAGGGTAAGTTCTCTCAAAGAACTTGAATATTACTTAGGGAAATATTCACCATGGCAGCCCCTCCCACATCCTCCTCTCTCCTCCCAAGGATTTCATGCCTACAATTGGCTCATTGCCTTGTAGTTTGATACAATGGAAAAGCGGAAAACAGCAAGAAAACAGCACTTTCCAAAGGGAAATGGGAAAATTTAACTGTGGATACTTGGAAAGGTGAGACTAAAAACTTAGATAGACAAGAGCAGAGAGGTAGTATCCTCAAAACTTAAAAAATCTAAAATACAAATCTAATTTTTATACCTTACTTCAAATATCAATATATAAAAATCAGAATTCATTAAAGACAGCTGTAAGAATAACACTGCATTTAAGCCTCTACTTTCCTCAAAGAATTCCTATGAAATAGTTCCAAATAAGCTTCCAAAGTGCATTTTTGTCAAAATAGCATATAAACATATGTATTTCAAAAGATACAAAAAGTTTGTAATAAAAAATTACTTCAGGGAAGACAGCAGAGTAGGAAGCACTGGGAACCCATCTCCCTATCTAGACAAAAACTGTACTTGCATAATCTTTCTGATGTAACTATTTTGGAACTCTGGAGTCTAGTCAAAAGCTTGCAGCTTCCAGGGGAAGGCCTGGACAGTAAATCACAATTAATTTCAATTTCAACTCTTAGTGTGGTGTAGCTGTCCACCCCTTTTCCCCTCTCAGCAGGCAGCCATGCATGTATTTCTAGAGCAGCCTGATCCAGCTTGTGGGACTTTGTCCACCAAATGTCAGAGATCTGTGTTCTGATCCTTGACTGCTGCTTCTGATTACAGATGTGCAGACACAGAAGCAGGCTGCCATTCTTGCAATCCCCACCAACTGAAATGGCTTCCAGAGGATTTAAAGATCCAGTCTTTCCCACCCCCACTTCATTTTTTCCCCCTTTTCCTTTTTGGGAGCCAGACATTTAAGAAGTATGACATCCATGTACAGGTGTTTGTGTAAAGCTAAGTCTTCAACTTCTCTGGATAAATATCCAAAGGGGTGCATTGCTTGACTGTATGGAGTATGTTCAGTTTTGTAAGAAACCACCAACTGTCTTCCCAAAGTGGCTGTACCATACTGAATGTTGTGGATTTTTCATATACTGCCATGTTGTACAGGAGCAGGGTTTTTGTATGCTACATACTGAATAATTCTACCTATACAACATTCTGGAAAAGTCAGAACTATGAAGACTGTAAAAACATCAGTGGTTGACTGGGGAGAGAGAGGGATGAATAGGTAGAACACGGAACAGTTGTAGGGTAGTGAAACTACTCTGTATGATACCATAATGATGGAGATATGTTATTATAAATGTGTCCAAACCCACATAATGTACACCACCAAGAGTGAGTCCTAATGTAAATGTATGGAATTTGCATGATAAGGATATGTCAATATAGGTTCATCAATTTTAGCAAACATACCACTCAGGTGGGGGACACTGATAATAAGGAAGCTAGGCATGTAAGGGAGCAGAAGATATATGGGAAATCTCTGTACTTTCTGCTCAATATTGCTGTGATGTAATATGGCCCTAAAAAATAATAAAACACTCTGTAGCTACTATGATATGCAGTGGTAAAAGACAAAGGTTTTCCTCTAAGGTAAATAACAAGACAGGAGGCCTGCTTTCACCACTTCTATTCAAACACAGTGTTGAATGTTCAAGCCAGAGTAATTAGGTAAGAAGGATAAAAGGCAGCCAAATTGGAAAAAAAGAAGTAAAATTATCTGTTTACAGATGACATGATCATATACATATAAAAACTTTGAAGAAAAGCCAAAAAAAATTGTTAGAATAAACAAATTCAGCAAAGTAACAACATACAAAATTAACATGCAAAAAATCAGTTGCACTTCTATACACTAACAATGACCAATCCAAAAAGAAAAATTAAGAAATTTACAATAGCATCAAAAAGAATAAAACACTTTGGTATTAATTCAACCAAGGAGATGAAATATTTGTACACAGAAAACTACAAAACACTGCTGAAAGAAATTAAAGAAGACATAAATAAATAGACATCCCACGTTCATGGACTGGAAGACTTGATACTGTTAAGATTTCAATATCATTGAATGCAATCTACAAATTAATGTAATCCCTATCAAAATCCCAAAAACTTTTTTTTTGCAGAAAATTTTTTGCACTCTAAAATTCATATGAACTCTCACAGGATCCTGAGCAGTCAAAAACAACCTTGAAACAGAAGTACCATGTTGTAGGACTCACAAATTCTGATTTCCAATGTACTCTGTACAAAGCTACAATGTGTGGTACTGGCATAGAGAGACATATACCAATAGAAGAGAATAGATAACCCAGAAATAAACCCTTGTATATATGGTCAAATGATTTTTGATTAGTGTGCCAAGACCATTCAATAGGGAAAGGACAGTCTTTTTAACAGATGGTGCTAGGAAAAGTGGATATCCACACACAAAATCATTAAGTTGGACTCTTACTTTACATTATATACAAAAATTAACTCAAAATGGATCAAAGACCTAAACCAAAGACCTAAAACTATAAAACTCTTAAAAGGGATGAGAGGGGAAAAGCTCATGACATTGGATTCAGCAATGACTTCTTGGATATGACACCAAAGGCACAGGCAACAAAAAACAGATACATTAAATTGAATCAAAATTTAAAACTTTTATGCATCAAAAGACACTATCAACACAGTAAAAAGGTACCCATAGGATGGAAGAAAATATTTGCAAATCACATATCTAATAAAGGATTAATATCCAGCATATAGAAAGAACACCTAGAACTCAACAACAACAAAAAACAAAGCACCCAATTCATAACAGGCACAGGACTTGAACAGACATATCTCCAAAGAAGATATACAGATGGTCAATAAGCATATGAAAAGAGCTCAACATCACTTACCATTAGCAAAATGCAAATCAAAATCACAAGATACCATTTCACACCCATTAGAATGGCTCTTAGCCCAAAAAAAAAAAAAGAAAAATCAAGTGTTGGTGAAAATGTGGAGAAATCTGAACACTTACACATTGCTGGTGGGAAAGTAAAATGATACAGCCACTACAGAAAACGTGGTAATTCTTCATGGTAATTCTTCAAAACATTAAGCATAGAATGACCATCTGATCCACCAATTCTGCTTCCAGAAGTATACCTAAAAGAACTGAAAGCAGGAGCCTGAACAGATACTGATACACCAATGTTCATACCAGCATTTTTTACAATAGTCAAAAGGTGGAAGCAACCCAAGTGTCCATCAACAGATGAACCGATAAAGAAAATGTGGTATATACAAACAATGGAAAGAAAATCTGACACATGCCACAACAGGGGTGAACTCTGAAGACATTATGCTAAATGAAATCAGTCAGTCACAAAAAAACAAATATTATATGATTCCACTTACATAAGGTACCTAGAATGGTCAAATACATACAGAAAGAAAATAGAACAGTGGTTTCCAAGTGCTGGAAGTAGAGGGAATGGGGAATTACTGTTTAATGGGTACAGTATTTCAGTATGGAATGATAAAATTTTAGAGATGGATAGTGGTGACAGTTGTACAACAATGTGAATATGCTTAATGCTACTAAACTGTACACTTAAAAATTATCAAAAAGGTACATTTTACCTTCTATATATTTTACCACAATAAAAGAAATTACTCATCTCCATCTTCTCTTTATCCTCAAACTTTCACCTTTTCCTCAGAAGCAACTACCCTCAAGTACTGATTCTGTTTCCTGGTATTTAATTCAGTGTTCTATATAATGTACGTAATACTTCTTATAGATCTATCAATCACCTCCATATTTTCTGCCATGGTAGAGGTTTACAAAACCAGTAGTGCCCCTACACATATATTTCACTTCTCTTAGTCCCTTTCAAATGGCAGTAAAATGATTTTGGGTTAAATCAATCAACCCTTGTTAAAACTGCTTCCTGTTTCTAAGTCACCAAATTTTCTAAGAATCTACTACATTTTTCCCCAAATATTCAACATCCACCTATCAGTTCAATTTTTTTTCCCTCATGAAGCCCTTTGTCCTACTGCTCTAATCAGAACTGGCTGCTCTTCAGCTTTGTGGCACTGCTGCCAGCCTGTCACCGTGGGACTTTCCTTTGTTGCTTCTGAATTGAATCCTCTGTTTATTGAAGCCCTTTTCTTTCATGATCTATTCTCTTGTTTTGCTGGGGCACATCTTCTAGTAATCGCCTAAGAAATATTATATGGACACTTTTTTTTCAGGCCTTGAGTGTCTTTTTCTACTTTTTGATAGGTGGTTTGGCTGGATACAGAATTCTAGGCTGACTACAGAACTTTTGAAAGGCTGTTCCTTCCTCATCTATCTTTAATCCTACTGCTAAGAACTTAGATGCCATTGATATCCCTAATCTTTTCTAAATGATCCTTAAAAATTTTGAGAAGTTCTCATTATTCCTGGTATTCTTAAAGAAATTTCATAATTTCCCGGTATTGGCCTGTTTTCATTTATTGTGCTTGGTACCATATAGAGCTTTTCAATCTGGACACTCAAATCCTAAAGAAATGTTCTGGTATAGTAATAATACCAGAAAAGACCTTCCGTGATGATTTCCCACAACATGTGGACCAACACTGTGAGGCCAAACAAAGGACATCAATGGGCTAGATAAGCCCAAGAGTTTCCAGTTTTTGTCCTCTGATACACAGGATTTTATGGTTATTAAGGAAATCAGCTTTGGTATCTAACAGACCTGGGCTCAATCCTCAGCTTCAGTACTTACCAGCTGTAGCACTAGAGAAGTTAGCTCCTTTTAAACCATCTATGAAATGGGGATAAAGTTTACTATAGCGATTTAATGACACATGTAAACTGCTTATACAGCAGTAACACATGTATAGAAATAAATGCACAGTAGTGTTACCTATTACTAAAATATCAAAAATTAGATTGGTGCAGGTAATATAAACATTGTCCAATCCATCCAGGGCTCTGCTACAGAACAAGACTAACAAAATAAGAGGGTGGGAGCCAGCTGGGACAGGGTTTTCTTTTGGGGTGATAAAAATGTTTTGGAATTTGATAGAGGCTG
Organism: Vicugna pacos; assembly: GCF_048564905.1. Lineage (NCBI taxonomy): Eukaryota > Metazoa > Chordata > Mammalia > Artiodactyla > Camelidae > Vicugna > Vicugna pacos. The sequence goes on along the minus strand of NC_132997.1, from coordinate 67,122,430 downwards.
CGGCTGTAAAACACTGTGAAGGTCTTAAATATCACTGAATTGTACACTTTAAAGTAGCTAATTTTATCTTATGTGATTTACTTCTCAATAAAGAAAAAAAGGAAGCAGGAAACAGAGAGGCAATATGAGGGAAGAAGTCAAAAGCTGCTGGAAAAAAGGGAATTGATATCCTTTCCTCTAAGTTATTTTGAAGCTTTCTTCTAAATAATCTGTTTTCAACTCTTTTTAACTGAATAACCAATAATGGTAATATTGAGATGACAAACACTTCCTTTTTCACTGAAAATCAGCATACAATTAAGGTTGATTGGCAGCTCATATAATTCAATAACCAAAAAAAACAAAACCAACCAAAACACCAAATAACCCAATCAAATAAAGGGCAGAAGATCTAAACAAACATTTCTCCAAAGACATACAGATGGCCAATAGGCACATAAAAAATGCTCAATATCGCTCATTATCAAAGAAATTCAAATCAAAACTACAATGAAGTACCACCTCACACCAGTCAGAATGGCCATTACTAAAAATTCCAAAAAATGATAAATGCTGGAGAGGGTGTGGTGAAAAGGGAACCCTCCTACACTGTTGGTGGGAATGTAGTTTGGTGCAGCCACTATGGAAAACAGTTTGGAAATTCCTTAAAAAACTAAAAATAGACTTACCATATGATCCAAAAATCTCACTCCTGGACTAGTATCTGGAGAAAACCAATTTGAAAAGATACATGCAGCCCAATGTTCACAGCAGTATTATTTACAATAGCCAAGACATGGAAGCAATCTAAATGTCCATTGAAAGATGACATGGAGAAAGATGATGTGATATCTATACAATACTACTCAATCTTAAAAATAATAAAATAATGCCATTTGTAGCAACATGGATGGACCTAGATATTATCATACTAAATGAAATAAGCCAGGAAGAGAAAGACAAATACGGTATATCACTTACACGTGGAATCTAAAAAAAGACACAAATGAACTTATTTACAAAACAGAAACAGACTCATAGACATAGAAAACAAACTTATAATTACCAGGGGGGAAAAGGGATAGGGAGGAATAAATTGGGTGTTCAGAATTTACAGATACTAACTACTCTATGTAAAATAGATAAACAAGTAGCACAGGGAACTATATTCAATATCTTGTAATAACCTATATGACAAAGAATACAAAAAGGAATATATATATATATATATATATATATATATATATCTCACTGAATCACTATGCTGTACACCAGAAACTAACACAACATTGTAAATCAACAGCACTTCAATTAAATTTTTTAAAACAATCAACATACGATTAAGGCTGACTGAGAGATCAACATATAATTAAGAGAAGAATATCTGAAAGGTTTCTTCAAGAAGAAAATGTATAAAACAAGAAAGGAGAAGACAGACTCTCGAATCTGTAATAAAGCTGCTTATATATGAGTAAAAAAGCTGATAGTACACAAGACAATGAATAAAGTCTTTTTTCAAAAATCACTATACATCAGAAGACTGAGCACTAAGCATTTCCTTATAATAATTATGGAAATCTTCCCACCTCTAAAATCTTTCCAATAAAAGAGGAAGAAGTAAATTAATTCCTACTGACAGACTAGAGGAAAATATTGTTATATGCATATTTTTCCATTTTCAAATTGTGCTCTAAGGAACACTGTTTAGAGAGATGTTACTTAATAAACTACAGAAGAAAAGAGAGAAGGGAGAGATAGTAAGAGAAAGGGAAAGAAAAGAAAAAAGGGAAAAGGAAAGCAACATAGAATTTCATTCTTGAGAGATTTATAATATATAACAGCACATTAAAGATTCTGCAAGAAGGAAGTTCGCTCATCTCTATTAAACCTATACTTTACTGATTTATTAGGTACAGAACAGTTCTCAAGCTGTCTGTTAAACATACGAAGCATCAATTTGTTAAAGACTGCTTAGATTTATACCATGTGACATATAAATTAGATAAATTCAATATTTCCCTGAAGGATAAGATTAACATACCTATCAAAGAATAGTCAATTATCTAAATAAAACACTTTCATATTACCAACTGGTTAGAGCTAGAGTTTAGTGGCAAGAAAGAAGGGGGAGAGGAGGTAGAAATAACAGGAAAGAAGAAAAAACAATCTGGCAAGAGCTGGCTCTTCAACTTCCCTTCTATGACATGACCCTGTCCTACTTTGTCAATTCTGATTGCTTATTAAACAAAACACTGGCAGTTAAGATAGTAAAAAATTTTAACTTGGTTCACTTTTCTTCCTCTCCGTTTTTATTTTTCAATTAATTCTTGATTCCAGGAGGTAACCTCGAAAGGAGAAATGAAATATGTCACAGAAATACTTTGATTACCTCAAGTGTAAAATTTCACAATGCTATAACAAACCATATCTCAAAACAGTTAAATAATACTGGACAATTTAAGCATGAAGGTATTTGCAATTTTAGTTTATTTTACTCAAAGCAATGATGTATAACAAAAGACTTAACTCTGCACAGTATTTCCTGCTTCAGGGTAAAAATCATAGGAAAAATACAGAATTCGAAAATACAAGGTAATTTTAAATATTCTTCAGACATCCCAATACAGAAGGTCAAGGAAAATCCAATCGAAAATAGTTTTTGTTAGTAGAAAGGATGTAAGAAAATGAATACATTTTCCACCAAAATGTTAACATTTTTGTACCAAAAAGGAGTCACTACTGATTATTCCTAGTGTCTCCAATATAGCATAAGCCATTCAAGGAAATTAATTATTTAGGTACTGGAGACAGTCATTTCCACGGAGAGGTTAATCCTAACAGGCAAACTACTTAGGAATTACTTGTTTTCATTTTTGTTCATAGGAAAAACTACATCTTCCTCCCTGGTCACTGTTCATCCTTTCTCATAAAAGAAGAGGGGTTGGGTGACTAACCCAAGCCAACAAAGCCTTACTGGCCATTCATCCTCCAATCTAAAAAAAGGAAAAAACAAAGAAACAAAAAACAAGACAAAACAAGCACAGTATTGCTATTACATTCAGTTAATAATTCTTCACTTTTATATGCTATTACCATTACCACTGGGGTGACAAGATCAGTTGGCTAAAGCAACCACTGGCTAAGTAACAATCCATTCACATAAACCTTTTTTCAACAGTAACAGATTTGAAAAAGTCAAAGGCTAGATAAAATAAACTAGATACATTAAAGGAAATAGAAAAAAACATCAACTTTTATTACTGATTATAAACTACATGTGTGAATCTTAATTCAGAGGCATAAAGGGAGGGATTATGAAGTCAGAAGATGACAGACCAATATATTTCCCAGCATAGTAATTTTTCTTGGTGAAGTTATTATAATTTAACATCTGATAATCATATGTATAGATCTAGAAACTGGACTTTATCAGTAACCTAAAAGTTGATCAATCACCCTTAGTGACTAATTCAGTCAGAAGAGATGAATTCACCTTCACAAGAGAACAATGTAAAAATTAGCACGCCAGATTAATCTACCACAAGGATATCCTTAAAGTGATCAGAAAACTTCCCCTCTACTCAGAGTACTCACACTTTTTTTCAGTATGAGCATTAATCTGACTTGACTAAATACAGAATTACAATAATATGAAGTATATCAACTTCTGAGATGTTTCATCTAGGCCATAAAGAGGCCTCATAAACACTCCTGCACAGTAACAGAGAAAACATATCTGATGACTACACTGCTCATTTTCCAGATTCTCCATCTCTTCTGATTCAAAATTTACTTCTCTCATTCTTTTTTCTATCACCCATTGCATCTTCTATAGATGTGTATTATCACTGACTAAGCCATATTAAGCTGTCGATCCCACAAATCTGTGATATTAAGCATCTTTCCACTGTGTCCTGCCTAACTATGAGAAAGCAAATTCATTTCCTATTTTCAAGTTCTTAAATCGTACCTCTGACAGCCTCATGTACCATCTATAATCATAATAGAAACTACAAAGTAGTTTTGGGTTTTCTTGAAGATACTGAAATTTAATTCTGAACACAGTATAAACACTCTAAAAATCTACTGGACACAACTCAATACTCTAAAAATGTAAATATACTTTGGTTCAAAGCAAATTGCTAAAAATTAACCACTTAGAAAAACAACTATGACTAGCTTATATAACAGTACAGATATGCTCATATACTTAGACAATTATTTAAAAAGGATTCTACATCTACATAATATTTTACAAAGTGCTTTCCTGCCCATAATAATATTTAATTCTCATAGCCACCAAATATTTAAGTTGAAAGTCTCCAAGAAAGGTATTTCTAAAACAGAGTACAGGGAATAACCAAAAATTTTAACTTTTAAAAGCCAATTATGAAATACTGTGCTGTACACCAGAAATTGACACATTATATATTGACTACACTTCAATAAAATAAAAAAAAAAATGAAAGCTAAAACAAACAAAAAGTTAAAGTTCCTACCGGTATTTTACAGTTCATTTATTTATATGTATATATTGTTTGCTTTGAAATCAGAAAAGATACTAAGACTATTTACATAGCAGACACAAACTCCTTCTCTCATAAAATATATCATATACTCATGTCATAAATGTATTTAAAAGTATTTAAATGGGCCTTGAGAGCTAGTGCTCTGAACTGAATGATAATTACATTTAGAAAATCATGCAGAATTATAAAGCAGACAGTTAGGCTTTGGTATGCCCAGCAATGCCTTTCTAGATCCCTTGTACCAAATACTTCTTCAGGCACTTGGTACACTTATGATGCCCCACTATAAACTGCTCTATGTAAAATTACATGGTATCAGTTGTCTAGACTTTAGGATACATTAAGTGAATAAATTCACTCAAGGATTTTAAGGTCAATACCCAATTGTGAAACAAAAGACAAAAATTATAGTGTAAAGGAATTCAGACATTAACCTGGTGAGGGGCATTTTATGGAGTCCATGAAATCATATCACATATACCTGATCATATAAAAGGTCAGTTCTTATCACATGAGTTGTATCCCACTGAGGTACAGTAGGTACATGAAGCAAAAAAAGGCAATTTTGTGGATCACTAACATAATAAAAATAAAGTTTACATCACAAAGTACATCTTTTTCTGTAGTTTAGAAATCTTTTCTAAATGAAAATACAACATGAATATAGTACATCAATATTTGAAACAGAAAATCAAGAGTTCTTACCTTACTACATCATCAATATTGTTCCTGTATACGCCTTCAAGTCTTTCTGCAGGAAACCCCATAGCAATAATATTTGGATAAATATCTGAGCACTTTAGTCAAGGAAATATCTGAAATGTGCAACAATGCCAATTACATGCACACATTTTAAAACATTTTAAACATTAGCTGATTATAAAAAGAAAGCCTTCTCCACTATAGCTATGCTAACAAAAGATTGTCAAATATACTTATTTATAAACCATCATGTGTTAACTAAGAAATACAAGTAAATATATGAACCCCAAAAAAATCCTCAAAACAATTATATGACAAAATAATTTTCAAATCCTTTCACTCAGTACATTTAAAATGCACCTAAGGTAAAAGATAACTTCCATATTTACAATACTAAAGTATCAGGACAAAAACTAAAAATTAAAATCAAAACAACATGCTACACAACTTCTCATTTTTCATGGCTGTAAAAGGTACCATGGTATAAAGAAAAGTAGATACAATTAAAAGTTAGGAAATCAGATTTAGGAACTGGCCACGCCTCTAACCAGTTGTATAAATTGGACAAGTTAACCTTTTTGGACTTCAATTTTCTATTCTTCATGATGGTTACATTGAGAAAACCACTTGCCCTTGGCATTTTTGATTTGATACTACTGAAGTAATATAGAAACTTATTCTCATTTCCAAACAAGGTTATCAATATTTAGCATGCCCACTCTATTCACTTATTCACTACAGCTGCATAAAAACAAACTTCTACACTCAAGAAGAATCAAACTATTAAAAAGCACCAATAATCTACATTTCTATGCATTCTGTCCATCATACCAGCTCTTATTTCTTGAACTCCATCAATCCTCTCTAATCTCACGATTTTCTGACATGGACCTTTCAAACCAGCCAAGTTAATCTGCCTTAAGCCACTCTTCAAGACCATCTCTAATGTTCCCTACCCACCTACTTCTGGACCCATTCATCTTCCAAATACAATTCAAAATTCACCAAATCCAGTGCCCTTTTATAGATCTTTTTCTTTATTTCTGCTGCATTTACATTACTGAATTGATTTCAGTATTACTTTCAATTCAAAAATAATTATTACATTACTGAAAGCTTTCATTTTGATATCATAATTTAAGAAAATATTGTATGTGTACTATATTTCTATCTTTAAGAACACTATGTACTGCAGTATACTACATTTTGTATAAAAGAAATAGTATTTTATAAAAGAAATAATATTTACACATATATTTGCTTGAATTTGAACCCTCCAACACACATACACATATACAACTGACAACTGAGAAATAAAAATCATTGCTAGAGAAGGGGAAGAGAAAGGGAGATGCATACATTGAAAACTGAGATACAAATAAACCTGATTAAATATCAAATTGGTAACCAAAGAAAGGATTTATTTCAAGAGTTATTTGGACAATGTAATTTTACTATATTCCTTGGCAGAGAGTATTCGAAGAATTTTGAACTTCTGATTGTTTTTAGTAATACCAGTATTGATATCGTTTAACTTTTTTTCTTTACATTACAGGAAAAAGCAATGAAGTTATGTTAATGATTTGAAGATTCATGATTATTAGTGTAAGAGAAAAGACACAGCATTATAAAATCAAGAAATCATGTAATAACTAAAAATATTAATATGAACTCATGTTTGTAAAAGTATCTATTTTCTAAGTCTTTTCAAAGAAATGGCCTAAAAGCAGGTCACTTTAGCAGTAGTAAACACTCCAAGAACCCTGACTTCATCTCTAATATCATAATGCACTAAAATGTATCAACTTTTTGGAAAAACAGTTGATGTCAGGTCTGCAGTAGGGATGGTACAAAGTAAGCCTGGGATATCCTTCTGTGCCAGAGAATAAGGAAGGAATACAGAGATTAGCGGTCTATATCAAAAAGGCATAGGAGCTAGTATGAAGGACATCCCAATGACAAGTTGTGACTATCTTGAGCATCAAAGAAAAAAAATGTAAATGGTAGTAAATTAAAGCAGCCATAATAAAATGAAGTTTATAAAGTCCCTAAGTCTATAAAGATATTCAGAAGAGAACAAAAACAAGTTAGAAGAAAACAAAAAATCCTTCTCATTTATCACCTTTAATAAAAGTGGCTGTTAGAATAGTTCCTTACTTTGAAGATTGGTAAAGAGGGAGATTAAGTATCCCACTTTTCTTGCAGGAACTGTATTTCAGGGCAACCAAATAGCCTAATTTTATATGGTAAACTCAACAGAAAGCATCAGTTAATAAACATAAAGAGATAGCATTAGAAAAAAAACAAACTTTGCAAGCCCTAATAAAATCATTGATTCAGGCAAAGATCAACAAATGGTGCTAAACTAATAGATGAGTGGATAATAAGGAACTAACTGAACTTTTTTACAGAGCCAAAGTAATACCACACAATATAGTTTCTAATGTAAGGAGACAAATATAATTGAATAATGGGCAGAAAAGACTGCCATCACCCAATTTCAGGGGTCAATCTTAGTATCATCAAGAAAATTAAGAGATCATATAACTTTCGATATGATGCAACACAAAGGACACAGCATCATCTATGATAGTCAAATTATCTACAATCTGAGAATCCACCAAGTATTTATTTATAAATTTTAATTTACAGACACTATATGATAGAACAAGCTAAATGACATTATGAGCATAAACTGGAAAAATTCAAAAGGTCTATAGGATATGATCCAGTCTCTTTCAAATTATCTTTTTAAAAAGTCAAATATCATTTTAAAAGGTGAGGAGGGGGAGGGATGGGTAGCTATCTTTGATTTAAAAGAATTAAGGGTTCTAACAGCCAAGTTCATAGATACACTCCTGCTCTGGATACTGTTTCAGACAAACTACCCATATAGGACATTTCTGAGCCAACTAGAGAAATCTTAGTATGATCTGAAGATTGTATGAAATGAAAATTTACTGAAAAAGTAGGCATTATTGACTTTAAAAAAGGCTTCAAAAGAGAAGGTACAGTGTGATACCATTTTGGTAAAAGAAAATACACACAGTATATCTCTATACTTAAGTAAATCAAAATATGTAGACAAAAAGGCTACAAACTAAAGTACTAAAATATCTAGTTGATAGAAATATACATATATATTTCTCATTTTTGCTTGTTTTGTGGTTTCTTTTTCTGGTACAATGCACCTGGTACTGTTTCTATAACAGGCTTTAAAAATTATGTTTTTTTTTATAATTATCTCCAAGTCTATTTACTGTCTTGAGAAAATAGTCTTGCTCTATATAACTTACAATCAGCTCTGTATGTAGTTTTTTTAAATGCCGGATTTCTACCCTCCCCAAAAAATATAATAATAAAAATACCAAAGACTTAAATAGCATTTACTAGGAGCCAGGAACAATTTTTGTCACTTTAAGAATATACGTTCACCCTCAACCTCAAAGGTGAATTTTCTACTTCTACTATATAACTTTCTACTATAAAGACTCCAAAAGAAAACCATTAGGATTTAATATCACAAATATTAGCTGTTATCTATTATTCTCATACAAGAAAGGAGCCCCACCTAAAACCATAGCTCTTACTCAGTCATCAAAATATTTTAGGGTATTGTATCCATTCATTAAAAAAAAAAAAAAGCAGAAGCGAATGGACGCTCAAATCAAGCCTATAGTAGTATAGTTCCTGAAAGTGAACAATCTTTACTTTTTAACTCTGTCTTGTGGAGTACAAACATTAGAAAATGGGAAATAACCGTCAGGAAAAAAATGAGGCAGCAGTAAGGAACCCAAAGCAGTAGAAGCTACCACCAATCCAGAATTCCTACCTAAAAAACTATGAATACACATTAGTCAAAAATATAAAATGAAATAATGCCAAATTTTTCTAAGCAATGCAACAGAGAAATATTTTTAGTAAAAAATATTTATTATTACTAACAAACTTACCTAACCTAACCATTAATTCCAATGAGAATGCTAGTAAGATTCTAGCCTTACAGAAAAGAAGTATAAAGCCCCTTGAAATGCAATCATTTTAACAAGGACTAAACTCAAATTTACCCTTGCACCATGAATGCTAACTAATAAAGATTGCAAAGGACTTGGCTAACTTACTTAAGAAAATTACTTGTCAATAACTACATAAATGAGAAGCTTATATACTCATTAAAGTAAACTCAGAGGAACCCCTTCTTTATTCACTTAATTATCCAAACACATATTGAACATTCAAACACATACTGAACATTGTGCAAGGGGCTTTGAGAATATAAGGCTAAGTAAGCAAAGACTACCACACTCTAGGAGTTCCCATTTATCAGGGAAGATAGACAAAAGACCTACATTGTGCCAAAGGCCCCATTATACATAAAATCAAGATAGTTTAAGAGCTAGAGAAAGAGGGATTAATTCTGTAGGGGCAGAGATACAGCTTCACAAAGTAGGTAATATGTTAGATAATTCTTAAGAAGTCAGTAAGACATCAGTAGATGGAAGAAGAAACAAGAGCAAAATACACATTTCAAACAGAAAGTAGAGCAGAGACATGGAAAAACACAAAATATTCGAAAAAGTGAGCAGTCCAGGACAGGTCGCACACACAACTTTATGGAGAAGGCGGCGGGACTGACAGTTTAAGACTAGTTTTAAGGATGCTGTGGCAAGGGAGTTCAACTCAATCAGACAGATAAGGAGTCAAAGGCCAGGAACAACATGGGAGTTTCTTGCAGCACAATCCATGGCCCTGCAATCTTTTACAGAGCAACAATCCAATTCTTCCTTTAAGTAGAATTTAGGAATTCAGCCTTCTTAAGGTTTCATTTTCCTCGGACTCTCATCTTCCTTATTCACACAGTTTGGGATTTTACCCAAGACACTGGCATCCATCATAAGACAGAAAAATAGAGAACATGTGCAAGACAGTATACCAAATAGATTCTTCTCATTTAATCCTAACAATTCTACAAAGTAATATTACCACTACATAGATGACAAGACTGACGGTCAAAAATATTTGGTAATTTGCCCAAGGTCCCTAATGCCAATAAGTAGTTAGTTATGATTCAAACCTACTATATACATAACTCCAACACCCAAGCTTTATATACCTTTCTGCTTCACAAGAGATTAAGATTTTCTGTATTTACAAATTAACAATAAAAATACAAAATTTTCAAAGGAAGCAGATTCAAATGAAAGTAATTTACTAACCAAATGTTAAAACCAAAAACTTCTAAAAGACGATACAAAATCTACTGGCATTTCCAAAACTGATGTTAGCAACTAATGAGTGCTCAATTTTGAGGCAAATATTTCCTTGTTAAGAATTATGTCAATAAACAAAATCTTTCTAATATATGACTTTATTGCTTCCCAATATGTTAAAAAGTTTATGACATACTTTTTTTAGACAATTTAAACCAAACAGGAATAAATGAGGGAAAACAGACTTAACCTGCACTTACTGGATATTACTTTTGAGTAAGAAGTAGAGTGGCCTAATTAAAGTACCTATCATACTGGGTTGTTTTAAGGATTAAATGATTTAATATACGAACACCACCTACAATATAATGATGCTTGTCTATCAACTGAACAAATAGTACAGCCCTAGATTCTAAGAGCCCACCATAACTATCTGGTTCTTTTTCAATGACAATGACTTATTGAATAACCTGACCCTTCTAAAGAACACCAAAGCCCAAAAGAAATTTTAACTCTTTAAAATCTTTACTGTATCAATTTGCCCTTTACAGATTTACCTTAAGAACATACGTAAAATATAACTCCAAAAGGAAAAATAAAGCCTTCTCTCCCCAGTATCAGTTGCTACTGCACATGAATAAAAGAGAGGTAAGAAATGCATATATAGTACTTTCTATCTTGCCTAGGTTGGATGGCTACCATAGTTACAGAAGAGCTGAGATATACTGGACAGCTTTCCTTCATTCCCCGATCTTTAGGCAAACATGCTCAATTTGTTTTGTTTTAACTGAAGTATAATCTACACACAATTAAATACATAAATCTTAAGTCACTGGTTTATGAGTTTTAATAATTACATACAGCATATCCCATCTGAACAGTTTTGATTGAAGTGCTATAACAATCCCTCCTCACACCACAGGATACTGTCCCAAAGTTAAAAAATTAACAAATGATAATTAAGTTCTAAGTCTGTCCACACAAAATATATAAATAGCTCATACAACTTAATAACGAAAAAAACAAACAACCCAACCCAAAAATGGGCAGAAGACCTAAACAACCAATTCTCCAATGAAGACATATGAACAGCTAACAGGCACATGAAAAAATGTTCCATATCACTAGTTATCAGAGAAATGCAATTCAAAACTACAATGAGGTATCATCTCACTCCAGTCAGAATGGCCATCATTCAAAAGTCCACAAACGATAATGCTGGAGAGAGTGTAGGAAAAGGGAACCCTCCTACACTATTGGTAGGAATGTAGTTTGGTGCACACATTATGGGAAACAGTATGGACATTCCTCAAAAAACTAAAAATAGACTTACCATATGATCCAGCAATCCCACTCCTGGGCATATATCCAGAGGGAACTCTAATTCAAAAAGATACAAGCACCCCAATGTCCACAGCAACACTATATACAATAGCAAGACATGGAAGCAGCCTAAATGTCCATCAACAGATGACTGGATAAATAAGCCGTGATACATTTATACAATGGAATACTACTCAGCCATTAAAAAGAACAAAATAATGCCATCTGCAGCAACATGGATGGGCCTGGAGATCACCATTCTAAGTCAAGTAAGCCAGAAAAAGAAAAATATCATATGATTATCACTCATATGTGGAATCCTAAAAAAAAAAAGAAATAAAGAAAAAGAGTATGCTAATGACCTCCTCTACAAAACAGAAACAGACTCAGACATAGTAAACAATCTTATGGTTACTGGGGGAAAGAGGGTGGGAAGAGACAAATCTGCAAGTTCGAGATTTGCAAATGTTAATCACTATATATAAAAACAGATAAAAAACAAATTTCTTCAGTATAGCACAGGGAACCACATTCAGTATCTCGTAATAACCTTTAATGAAAAAGAATACGAAAATGAATATATGTGTATATATATATATATATATATATATATGCATGACCAGGACATTATGCTGTACACCAGAAATGGACACATTGTGACTGTACTTCAATTTAAAATTTTTTAATTTAAAAAAAGAAGTCTGTCCATAGAAGTTGATTCAATCCATAATATAACTGACCTACTATAAAATAATATGGCTACTATATGAGCTAAATACATTTCTATTGGCTGTTCTAAGAACCCAATCATAACTTAAAACACTAAAAATGTTCCACGTTACCTCTAATTAACAAAACATCTTTTAGAAAACACATTTTGAGTTGAGATCTCATGAGTCTGTTTTATCTCAGAATTTTATCTGAGCCTAAATTAATGGGGTTTGCACCATAAATTTACCTAGAATATTCAAATAGACAGTAATAACCAAAAATTGCTCCCTAAGCCCTATTCTTAACAATGTGTTCCTGACATGTAGACCAAATCTTATTTCAAGTATGATTACTAAAAGTAAAGAAGTTCTGAAAAGTTCCTTTGTAGTACCTAGTATAGTATATAGATATGCTTATCCCTTAACAACTTACAAAGTACAGTGCTAGTATACAAACCAACAACCACTTCTTTTCCTGCTATAATTATTTTAAAGAAAATTATTTCCACAGATCACATATAAGCTATTTTTAGAATTCTACTTAACTGAAAGCTGTGGTAACAATATGAAGCTACAACATATGGAACATGACAGGTCAAATAAAAAGCAACACAAATTAAGAAAGGTAGTGCTCAAAAAGTATCAAAAGCAAATCTGAAGTTGCCTGACTCACAAGAGGAACACCTAGCTAAACCAGCAGCAGGAGTAAAGGAATAAAGTCAGACTAACAAGAGGAAGACGACAAGAATCAAAAGCAGGTTAGCAAAAGCAGGACTTCACCATTTAATTTTATTTTCCAGGAATTTCTGGAGCTTTTCCCCTGCTTTGTGTCAGTGCTTTCAACCAACAGACACTTAAGGCTCAGGTAAGAAAAGAAATTCAGTCATCGATTTATAAGCTACAACAGCTCTACATTCCTTTCAATGAATTTTAAGGTTAGATTTAACAAATACTTTCCAAGTTTGTCACAGTTATATCCGTATTATCAACTTTTCTAATCAAATTATACTTTATACCAGCCATGCTAACAGACTTCTTTGACTTTCCCATTTAATAAAGATTTCCTATTTCTTACTAGATTTTATTTTTCTCTATTAAGTGCGTTAAATGTTTGAATCTCATTTCTAAACTGAAGATTCATATTGGGAGTAAGATTCAAATTCCTTGAATTTTCCAATTGATAATTGTTCATTACTTAAGAACATTTGCCCTAATATATGTCATATAATCATCCCTGGACAGATCAAGTTAATGTAGCTTAAAATTTTATTTCCTGAAGTGAAGAGTGCACAGGTACAAAAGCATGAACTACAGAAATATTCAGAGGAAGAATCCTCAAAAAGATGAGAGTTTTAAGAATAAAGAAGAAACGTCCAGGAACAACACAGGACACTGGAACATTTAAATGTTCGCTAGGTACCAGACCCTGCACTAAGCACTTAATGTATTACTGTCTTTTAAGATAGAAGACCAGAATTTCATTCTCAGCTTTGCAACTTAAAAGCCTATGACTTCAGGTTAAGTTACTCAATCTCTGGGTCTCAAATATTTTTGTTCCGTTTTTCTGTAAAATAATGATAACACCTGCTGTAACTTCTTCACTGGTTGTTTCAAAGATCAAATGGGGTATCTGGAAATATCTTTAAATCTATAAAACTGCAAAGGGATCTGTAACATGAATTAGAAATGTCCTGTTACTTACTTTCAGTTTAAATGTCATTACAAGGCAACTCAATAGTGTTTTCATAAACAAATTATAAAAGAAAAAATTCTAATATATTAACTTAAAATCAATTCAGCATAAATTTTACATTCCTTTTTAACAATTTTTGATTATCTGCTAGCAGTACCAAACCTGAAAGGAAAACTACTGCAAAATAACTTAAGAACGCTACTGAAGTTCTCTACTTCTCCAATCTGAACCTCACAACTTTATGTTTTAAATTATTCCAACTTGAATTGACTAAAAAGCTTACACATATTTTTACTTTGAAATACAAATTTAGATCTCACTTTCTAAATGAAAACATCACATTCTTCAAAGGTGATGTCAAGAATTGCTAGTAATTCTATTTAGAAGCAATACTATAAATTGGTTCATCTGGCAAGAAATCTGCAATCTGTAATACAGAGCTATGAAACTGTTGTAGCTTTTATTCCAGCAATACCACTCTAACAATATACTATAACAAGCCACTGGGGGGAAAAAAAACTCAGAAAGAAGTAAACTACACAAAGATATTTACAACAGTACTGTTTAGCAAACCATGATGAAATATTACCTACAAAGCTTTTTAAATGAGTAACTATTGACAGATAAAAATCAATTTGAGAATAGTATGAAAACACTGATTACAAGTATCTAATTATGTGCATATATATGTACATTAACAAACAGGGAAAGATAATTTCCAGTGACAAATATTTGAAATAGAAGTAACTTTTTTCTACTGAATTGTTTAAATTTAAGAATCATCCTGAAAATATTTCAAGGCGGATCTACTGAGATTAAATTCAGTTAAAAAATAATTTTAAAATAATCATCAAGGCACTCTGAGCTTTATATATTTAAATTTAAGCAAATGAGAATCACAGGAAAACACCTTATCAAGTCACTGAGGATGTTAGCAATACTCTAAAATCCAAAGCACAATTTTTAGTGTATTAGCTGAGGATTAGCACCCCCAACTAAATCAATTTTTCTCCAGAATAGTTGTAAATTATGAAATAATATATCCACAACAGTTCAAGCCTACATCTGTGAACCTCTAAAAATTTAAGTTGCCCAACTAACTGGTTTTAACGAGTATACCAAACAATTACCTTCTTCCTAGGACTCTGGATGAATACGATAAGACTGATTTCCTGTTTCAGAACTCTGCTGCTGTTAAAATATATACACAAACACATCCCTCTCTACAGTTTGGCTCCCAGTTAAAACTGACTCCCAATGACAAATGAAACAAAATATGGCTGTAACTTACATAACAACTTTCAAAAAAATTATCAGTTCAACAACATACATTGGACATACTTGTCAACATTATATTCTTGAACTAAGTTAAATGCTAACTTTAATTTTCTACTCACAAAATCTTAATAAAGCATATGAAGGATTAAAAAAGTTACAATTATATTGATCCATCATTACTCTAAAGTATGTAGGAGAAAAAAAAAAAGCACATAAGGGAATGTCTTTTATGTTCTAATCATTATATTCAATGTTAGATCTGTAAATTATTTCTGTAATATCATTCTATTATAAAAGCCATGCTTTTTTCATTTATTTTACTAGAAGTGACTACCCAAAACACTAGTTTCAGAGACTCTACATTTATGCAAAAAGATAAAACTATTAACATTTACAGAAAGAAGACATTCAAAGAGTTAGGTACAGAAAATGCCAAGGGATTTGTCAGTATTTTGACAACAAAGGCCTAGTAATATTTAGTGGCAATTCACTCAGTATCAACAAACTGCATTCTGGGGGAAAAAAAGATTCCAAGATTTCTAACTGTATTGATCCTTTTGATGCAATCATGAACAAATTTCCTAACATTCAAAAACTACCACACACACAAGGTACTAAGGAAACAAATTTCTAATACAAATAGGTCTCCAGGAAGGATTTTTTTTTCCTGTTAATTCAAGCAAAATAGCAAAAAATTTTAAATTTACTTCTAACAATCAAATTCACCTTTCAAAGAAAGTCCTGTCAATTTGAACCATTTTAAGTGAGAACAAGTGTGTGCTAACTGCTTCATTTTATATTTGGCTTTAATATTATAAAATCAAGTCTCTTTATCCCATATCTTAGCCAAAAAATTATTTGTAAATTACTTACTTTTTTTTCCAATTGGCAAAAAATAATCTTGCCTAAGTGCAGTATTTTAATCTGGATTAGAACAAAATGAACTAGTCTCTGTCATGGAAAAACAAACCCAATATGAACTAGAAATACATGTAATTTTAAATATGAAGGCACACATATTGGCATTCATTACTCTATTGGTAAAAACCATATTACTAATTTTATGTCAACTACTTTGTTCTAATATTGTAAAGTATGATTCATATTCCCATTGATGGTATTTTAATTATATCAATTTATAATTGTTGAATAAGTGTAGTATCCAAAAGATCTGAAATTATATATACTAAAATACTAGTCAAAATTCTTAAGATTTAATGATATGCAACTTTAAAATATACTAAAAGATATGAAAGTAAGTCTACATTGCCTGGTTTGAACAGATAATACTGTTCATTTTTGACAGCATGTTCTTGAAGGGATACCATCTTAGAATGAATCCAATTACTGCAACCGGGAGTTAAAAAGCACAATTACTGATCATGTTCAAAGAAGAACATACCAAAAATCTTGGAAAATAAACTGAAATGTGAATGAAAAAACTAATTTAGAGGTCAACTTTTTCAACCAGAAAATAAACTTTTTAAAACATAAAGTTTAACATACAGAAAGACAAAAATACCAATAGTTGGATGGGAAGGACAGAAATGAAAAGAAGAGAAAGAAGCTCTTAACACCTCACACCCTTTAAATACTTAAGTAAACGAAACAGGTAAAGAGTTTTAGTACTTAGATAAAAATCTCACCTACATACGCATTTCACTGTGTGTCTATCCAAAAAGGTCCCAAAAGGCATGATTCTTTTCATGGCCTACAACTTAGGCCTGAACAAATTCTATAAACTGATGCTAGTAAAACAATCTACTTTCATCAGACATTAATTTGAAATTGGCAAGATGTTTCTTACATAAAAAATAGAAACCCCAGACACAAAGTTGCATTTGAGAACATAAATGCAAAATCACATCTAAACTGATATATTATGTCTGATCATATTAATCACTTAGCATGGTAACAAACTTCTCAATAAAAAACAAGGTCAGTGTAATAAATAAAACAAAGATTAAAATTAATCAGATCCTATTAAGTCCAATATGCAGTTTTAAGACTTCCATGGAACTTGGCAAGACCAAGTTCTTGGGGGTGAAGAGAAATTAAGTTATAGAAACAACTTCTGTGGTGATTTAAAATACAACAGCAAAATTTTAAGGGAAACTCATTTACTAGTATACAGATAAGAATTGAGTTATAGGAGGAGAAAATGGAGAACTTGAACAATATTTAAAGCAAATATTTAAGGAATATTTATTAAATCAGATCCCTGATTAAGTTCTGTAATAATGAATTCCTATATATCAACTGTTAGGAAAATTACAGTTTAAAAATACCAAAATCTTGTATAACTTAAAATGTCAAGTTAAAACATGATGTTTCAACTTAAATATCCAAACAATCTTGTAAAAGTAAATGACTAAAAGCCAGACTTTCATTACATAATCTTTAGTTCTCAACCAGTATCTTAGTATTTTAGCAGAAAAGTAACACTGGTATTATCATTAAATTTTATTCTTGCAAAAGCTTAAAATTTGATATTAGCCTTTAAAACTTACAATTAATAGATGACTCCAAAAACAGAAGTGTCAAAACCACTTATATCATCAGATCATCTTAACTTTTTCCTATATTTGTGTAACAGATGGCAAGCCTTACTTCTTGGACACTACACAATAATTACAATCTGTGTGACCTTTTCAGTATTAAAAATAATCTAAACAGCCTTAATAACCAGCACCTTAGCATATTTTACACTATTACATATAACCTTGATCACACTGGACAGAACCTAGATATGTAAAGTTGTTTACTTCCAGTGTACTAAGTTTATTTATTTTATATAGTCTTCCTACAACTAGTCTATGAAAACTATTGATACTAGATTGCCTCTTGAGTTTAAAAAAAATACACACACTTACAAACAAAACATTTTGGCCTTCACTATGTTTTCATTGACATCCAAGAAGGTATATACCACACCTAGATCAAAATTTCCGTGTTTAAGAATTTAAACAATTTTATCTCATTTGGGAAAATGTTACTGTAACAAATAATTTTGTTTAAAAGAGAGTCTGTTTCTTCCTCAATATTTCTGTTCTAGCTACATGAATTAATAAATTCATTGAGAATTATCATTTAGCTAATAAGGTTAAAATTGTTTCCATGTTTGAGTAACTGATACTTAAAAATAAAATCTGACATCAAGAAATGCAATTTTTTACCACAAAAATTAATATTGATTATAAATGCAAATGCAGAGCAAACTTTCATCCATTACTATCACCAATTACTATCACCAAGGCAACTATGCAAATATAAGCTGTATCATTCAAAATATGCTCCAGGGAACAGTAACATCATGACAAGTCATATCCCTTCTGATTAAAGACAGGAAAGCAACAAGGTTATAACAACCTCAGAATAAAATGTGAGAGTTTATCCAAATTATTTCTATATCTACTTTAATTTCAACACAATACAATTAATATTCCTACAACAGAAAAAGGAATTTTGACAGATCGAATGTGTTTAGATGAATTTTATTTTGCCTTACTTTTAAATAATTAAAATATGCTTAAAATTTTAAATATGCAACAGCTGTTCAGTAAGTAAATAAGGGAGGGGGAAAAGCTTTAAGACTCTAATACTTCAGCTATTCTTCAATGTAACAGATTATAACTTTGGGAATCAAGATCATGAAAACCTTTCCTAATATTTATTATTTTTTTGTAGGTTATTTTGGGGGGGAAGGGAGGTAATGAGGTTTATTTATATATTTACTTTTTTAGAGGCAGTACTGGGGATTGAACCCAGGATCCTAGGCATGCTAAAGTGCTCTACCACTTGGGCTATACCCTCCCTTCAAAACCTTTCCTAATATTCAGATTATCTTAAACCCACTCTAAAAAAAAAAAAAAATCAGAAAATAGCGGAAAAAATATTAGCCAAATATTGGAAACATGTTTAATGTATAACTACAGAGAAATAATTAAATATTTCTGACGACTTCACCATTTAAAATAATTAAGGCAATTATGAGGTGCTTTGGAAACTGTTAAAACACACCTTCAAACCCACTAGGATGAATTATATTTTAAAATAGATGCATAGAAACAAAAAACTAGAAGCTAATATGGAAATGTGAAATTTCAGAGAAGACAATGAGTAACTTTTTAAAATTTCTTTAATTACTCATGTTTTTATAAAAGAAATTGTTTAAGTACAGTAAAGCAAATGGAGTTTCTATTCATATCCTGAAATAAACATTGTTTATTCAGTTAAATTACAGCAATAAATGCTGTTTCTTTTTCTTAATGTGATGCTACCATATGATTAGCAATCCTGGTTTTAAAGTATTTATCAACATTTCTGACTATCTCCTGTAATTCCACGAAGAAACATTAACAGTCAAAACTTAAATTTCATAAGAATTTTTAAAATAGGCCTTGACATTTTATTCTGCCTGGGCAAAGTGAGAGGCAAATTGTAAAATCAAGCCAACAGAAAAAAATAATAGAAAACAATCTATTCCTAGAACACTTTCGTAATTATGTTTGTCTCCAAAACAAAACAAATTTCAGAATTCACTAAGCTACTCCACTGGCATCTTCTCATCTTTGGACCAATCTAAAGCTCCATCCCAAGTTGTTCTAAAAGCTTCATACATTAATGCAAGTTTTAATGTAGATAAATAAAGCACTGTAATTCAACAGGTTGACACAGCAAATTTAGGGTCTAGAAAAGAATGCATCAACCTTAGAATAGGCCGTGTTTTCTTCATCTGGAAAGATATGAGAAGTTTATAATAACTTGTCAGAAATTTGCCCTTTTATATCAGCAGATTTAACTTCACCACATCTGATTATAACAAAAACACCTTTAGAATAAAAAAGGAAGATTACAGAACGCATTAAACAGCACAAATACTTTGTGAGCAAAGTATCTGCTAACTACATAATTAAAGGCAGCAAGCTGAAGGTTACTTTAAAAACTACTGGCAATATAAAAATGAAAAAACAAGTTTCTTTTAATATAGCACATCCATCCTGTTAAAGAAGTTCTATGTAACACCCTTCTGAATGCCTCATACAGTGCACTACACTTACACATGTTTTTTGAAAACATCATCAGCCTTTTCTGACAGATGCTCAAAGCAACACATTCACAAGCAGCCAAGTAACACGTGAGCCTTCTTCAAATAAACCTTTTTTTGTTACTAGGGATATCTTTTGTGGACAAAGTTCTTATTATGAAAAGTACTGGCCTAACAGTAGTCAAAAAACATAGATATTCATAGCCTAACTCTATCATTTATTAGCAATTTTACTTCTTAAATACCACAATCTAAGAGTACAAGTACTGACTTTTATCAAACATTATACCTATTATGTACCCAGACACTTTATACCTCTAAACCAGAGTTTCTCAACCTCAGTAGTATCAGCAATTTAGGCCAATTATTTTGGTGGGTGAGGCTGTCCTGTGCACTGTAGGATGTTTAGCAGCATCCCTGGCCTCTATCCACTGCATGTCCACAGCACCCTTCCCCTTTTGACCCCCTAGGATTGACCACCAAAAATGTCTCCAGACAATGCCAAATACCCAGACAAGGCAGAAGGGGATCACCCCTAGTTGGTAACCAATATTCTGAAAATATCTAACTCATACTTCTAACAAACCTAAAAAATCACCCTACAAGGGTTTTTACCACTGCGTTAGAGATGTGGAAACTAGGGTTCACTAAGGTTAAGTAGTTTATCTTTTATTACATAACTGGTAAGTAGCTGAGCAAGGATTTAAACTAGACTTTAAATCTAGCTGACTCCCAAATCTATGCTCCTTCTCCTCCACTCTGCTGCCTTTCTAAACTCATCGCCTTGTTCACAGAAAAACAGGGTAACATTTGCCATGCTGAGCTATTCAAGGTTTACAGGTCAAATGACATAATGCATGTGTAAATTCTATTAAAGGAGATAACAGTGGTTTACAAAGTGTGATCCCCAGACTACCATTCTCAGCACCACCTGGGAACTTGTTAGAAATACACATTCTCAGGCCCCAATCCAGATCTAATGAATCAGAAACTGGGGGGGGTGAGGTCAGTAATCTGATTTAAGAAGCCCTGCAGGTTATTTGGATGTCATCTAAAGTTTGAGAGCCACTGATAGAACATAATGGGAAAAATACTGCAAGAGGTGCCTAAAAACCCTGCATCTTTCTTTGGACTCAATCTTCTGGTAGCTTTTAACAAGTTACTACTTCTATTGGAGCTACGATTCCTATACTACAAAAAAATGAGGAAAGTAACACTCGATCCATCTCTCAGGTTGCTTCTAGTTTTCTCAGCAAAATATAATGAGCTAATGATTAAGAAAAGGCTTTGTTAACATATATATATATATTAAAAAAATGTATAAATATATACTAAACAAATATTCAACACTGTTAGGGTCTACACCAGCTAATTCTATTACAATAAAAAACCTGACTTCAGTCCTCATTTTTTCATATTTTTTATTTCATAAATGAATAAGTAAAAATGTTAAATAAATTTTACAACATGGCTAAGTTATGCCTGGCAAAGTAGTTTTCACATTACGAAAGAAAAAAGAGCCCAGGCATTCCATTCTAACTCTAACAGACTCTGAGTAAAGTAATTCATAAAGACACACTTAAAAAATAAAACCTAAAAATTAAGCTTAGGAACATTCCACAAACTTCATTTTAAACGTATAAAAAAGATTTCAATTCTATTAATCTCCAGTAAGTTTAGACTAATTATAACACTCAAAAAGAAGAGTCTCACTAAATCCATGAGAGCAAAAGAATTTTAAATGGAAAAAAAATTGCATACATTTTAAAGCAAGAAGTTGTTTGCAACTCTGAACATGTATGCTATATTTATAAATCACTTTAAGAATACATCTGACTTAAAGAATACCTGATTCAAATTACAACACATTTCATAATACCTTAAATAATTATATCCTCTTTCAAAGATCAAAAATATTAAACAGATAAAATTAGCAGAATGCATGCCTGCAATTACTACCAAAGAAGAGAGAATCTAATTTTATTTTAGCCTGAAAATCTACAAAAATCAAGGGAAATAAAACTGAAAATTATTCTGAACTGCTTTAATAACACTAAATCAACTCTAAGCTTTGGGTAGTGATATAAAGCAAAATAAAGGTGTATGTAGCATTAGAGAGAAAGAGCAAGAGAAAGTAACAGAATTTCAGACAACTCAATTTTCCTAGAAGATATCAAAATGCACAGTTCAATTCTACAACTTAGACTTGGACCAAAAACACAGCTAGCTTCTACAAAACATATAAAAATACATAAAAATAAATCATCAGAGAGTCACATATATAATTACAGCACGATTCATTCTGCAGTGTAAAACAAATAAGCAAAAAAAACTCACTAGAGATCAAGTGCTTCACAAATGAGTGTACTATGACACAGCTGGGAGACCAGCATAGGCAAGAAAAAAAAGATTGATCCCTATGCACAAGCAATGGCCTTTACAAGGCAGGTGTCAAGCTTATTCCATCCTTCTCCATAGTTGGTAAGAAATAAATGAAGAAAGCAATCCTCTGGCTCTTTCTTCCCATTACTAGGGCCTAAAATTATATTGAGAATCTTCATCAAATGTGAAAATGGGACACAATAATACAAAGGTTTAACCTAAATCGAAATTCCTGTATTAATTTGTAGCCAGATTATGTTAAGTGTAAATTATATTGTAATAAATGTAATCTGGCATTCAAAATTGTATGACTCTTCCAAGAATCTGACCTTAAAAGGAAATGCAAAGATACTTTTATTGATAGATGGTTTAAATAACTGTTGTATCATATATCAAGCATTCTTTCATTTGAGATAGAAATTACTCTTTGTGAATAAAAACAATGTTTTAGTTGACATATATTTAACACTGAAGAAAATTTAATATTACAATAAATTTTTATTTTAAAACTTCTACTTCATTATGCATGAACAGAGAAAGCTTTCATCCTTCCTTAGTATTACAAAGCAAATATTAGCATGATTAACTTTTCTTTGGTCAATAGTATGAGCGGGCAGAGTTTTAAATTATTTGCGATGAAACGGCAAAATCACAGACATGTTAAACTCAGGGCTCCTAAAGGAATACCCCTATCTTAAAAAATACTCATAGCTTGAATTAATTAAACTAACGAACATATCCAAAACTGAGGAAATTCAGGTGTAATAACTGCTCCTCCCACAAATGAAAACATAATTTCTCATACATGGGTAATCTGAAATTATAATTTTTAAGAGCAGCAGTTACAATTTAAGTATTTACAATGTGGCAGGTGCTATACTAAGTGAATTATTTATATTATTTCATTTATTCTTCAAAATAAACTTTATGTGTGGATGGGTATCATTATCCTCATTTCACTGATAAAATAGACTGAGAAAAGTTAAGTACCCACTCAAAGTCATCCAGCTACTATCTGACAGAGCCAGGATACCAACACAGGGAAGCTGGTTCCAGAGCCTACACTGCCACCCTAAAATCTAAAATGAAACAATGTACACACAATGTGTGGATAAAACTAATACCCAATATTTTAGTGTAATTTAAACAGATTAAGCTGTATTTGAAAATTATAAAACGACAGCCACAAAGTGATCTCTTCTTCAAAGAAAACAGGAAGTTCATTTTTTAGAACTATTACAATAGTTTGCTAATTTTGTATTTATTTACTTACATATCCATAGAGTATTCAAACACTTATAAGTTAGTCACTGTCCATACTCGAAGTGATGACTATTGATAATTGAATGTATAACCATTTAAAATATAATACATAACCAGTCTTCTTCTCTACAATATGTACAGGTTAAGAATATTCTTTTGTTGGAAGGTGTAGCCACAGTATTCAAATCTGTCAATATTCTCAACACTACCAGTAAGTGTGTATCTAATACTCTGAAGATGTCTCCCTATTTCTTAGTACAAACTATTGCAAAAAAAAGAGAATCCCCCTTAAGCTATACTGAACTAAATTAAAAATTCCCATCCAAAATTAACTCACCCCTAAATTATGTCTATTCTTACATTAATATTTTTCTAACAACCTTTTTTCATTCCAGTGCAAATTATTTTAAAAGAACCAAGTTGCTAATACCTTTTCCATAACCAGTAAAAAAAAATTCAGAATATTAGAGGATAGGTGAAAAGTCAAATCCAATATACTAATTTCCCTTTCCTGACAAACGAAAGTATTTTACATTAGTAAGTGCATATACATATTTGGTATTTAGAAAGAGAATCACAGACCAACACCTGGCAAAGACCACATGTGGCAGTAATATGGCCTACTTAAAACAATTAAGGACATCAGTTTGCTCAGCAAATCCTTACCAACTAAGAGTTGTTCAGTCTAACATTACTGGTATTTCTGATAGCAACTGTGTTAATTTTAAAACTAGATAGAAAGCAATTGTAAAACAGAATATTTAATATTGTAAAACTGAGTATTTAACTGAAATCAGTTCTGACCCCAATCTCACAAGGTGATACAAATGCCTGAAGTCATTATCCTTAGAACAAATCCTAACGCCTTTTCTTAATGAAATCGGGCCACAAAAGAATTCTCCAATACTGGCTTGACTTAAAATCAAGTTTATCTACTAGAAAAAGAGAGAGGAGCATAGTAAGAGTGAGGGTTTTATGAAATAGAAATAAAATTTAAGAACTAATGGCCTCTACAGAAGAAAAATACACCAAAGAAATTTCTTATGCTATCATTAATAACATATTTTCTGGAAGCTAAATCCTTAGAGTACAGGCAAGTTCTAATCTCACTCAAGTAAGTGAAAAACTGTCATATGCATGCAAACTTCTAAATTTCTCTTTACAAACTCCAATTTCACATACAATATTAATATACAAACATTTCCTATACTGCTGTCTCACTAATAATACTGAAGTAAAAATTTTAAAATAGAATGTTTACTAAGGGTGAATTAATGATAAAACTTTGTGAACTGATTTTCCCATAATAAATACTCTTACATTAAAAGTCACTGAAGTGATTACTTCTTAAGTGGCTTAAAAGTTGTTAAAAAGTATTAAGCTATTGCCAAACGAACAAACAGCAAATGGACCAAATCTCAAATGAGAACATTTGAAAATCAGTACTGAAGACTTCCAAAATGTAAGGAATTTTTTAACATTAAGAGGTTTGCGTATTTTTTGTGGTTAATAAGGAAAAGCAGATACTATACTGTTCCACACAAAAATTAAAATATCACCAGCTACCTTTCTCATCTTGTTAAAATAAAATTCTAAAAGGTAATATACATAAATGCATCTTTCTCTACTATCATTCTTTCTAAAACTAAATTTAAGGTGTTTATATCTCCCCATATTTCACTGTTTATTCATCTAGTCTTTATTATATTATAAACAATGTAAATCTACATTGATAACTGTACTAATGTGTAAACTTATAATGAACAGCAATAAAGTTTCCTTTTCCTTATATTAAGCGTCATATAAACTGTAAATTCCCCTCAGATGCACTTTATTCTTGAATAAGCTTTATGAAAATGAAGTTTGTAAATTATCATATAGCAATTAGGTGGCTCAGAAGCGTTCAGTAAAGAAATACAACTTAGCAGATATAATACAGTGTAAAATAAAAATTGTGACTAGAATCTTTGATTTAAAAAAAACTCACAATATGGTCATTTCAGTAATCACTAATCTTTAAAAATACAACCAAACTACAAGTCACTGTACTCTCTACAAATTAAAAACATTCCCTATGAAGGTTAATATTTGAAAAGATGCAAACTTATCAAACAAGAAAAATACAACAGAAGCTTAAAGTTTCCATGAATTCTAAAGACAATGAATTTTTTTAGTCCCATGTTCACCATTACTTTTCAGACTAACATTAAGGATAAAACCCAACCAACAAATTTTTGTTGGAATAATTCAGTTTTACAAAAAAATAAGCTGAATATGGTCCTCAATCTTCCTCTGAGAAATCACTTCATTATTAATCTTTATCAGATAAAAACACTCCCAATCACTACTTTCATAAAGGAATTTAACTTCAAAAAAGCTAGCTGCTGAAACAGATATTGCAACCTGCTGAAGACAAATCCTTCAATAGCCATTTTAATTTTCCCCCCATAATAAAAACAAAACACTAAAGTGAAACCAAGCAAACCAAAGTGTTTTGGTATATCAAAATTATTGGAAGTGCAACTATCAAAAAAACAAGCTCTTTACTGACTTTCCTTAGTGATTTTTTTCATATCAACATTTGGCTCAATAAAACCACAACTCTAGAAATTAAGTGTTATTAGTCATTTGATGCAATATGAGATACTGCTTTCTATGCATACCATAGCTAAAAGTACAATTGTACAGAAAGTTTTAAGTCTCATAAATTTCATACACAGAGGTACACATATTCTGAAATCAAAGGAGAAATGGCCAATCAGCTCATGGCTCACATATAAGAATCTGACAGAATGTTAATCTTACAACTCTGAAATTTTTAAATCAAATGGGTAAAGCAAAAATAGGATAAACATACTTTGAATATTAAAAGCAGTATGTCTACCAAACTGCATTCTAGAGATTTTTTTTGAATGGGGGCTTATTTTAAAAAGTTAAACAAACAGTTAATTAATTTGTTCCTATATATCTAGATGACAGTCAATTCACACCAATAGTAAACTACTTTTGAAATAAGTTACAAATCAGAAGTTTTTCCGTAATTAATTATCTTCTGGGCAAGCGAGTCAAGTTCAGCCTCAATACGATTTTACAATTAATGCAGACTCCAAAATTTCCAAATAGTCTTTTAAAATATTATTTTTTAACTTAATAGAAAACTGTTATGCTTTGTGTGTTGTAAAGCTACTTCATCAGTAATTTTTATCTTCATTTCAAAACAAAAACTTGGGCAAAATTAGCTGTGCACTTATGTGCAGCCACATAATCCAAAGGAATAAAACTTCTTAAGATATAAAACATTTTCTTCAAAAAAAAATCTTTCCCACAATTTTTACCTGGACATATAGACACTTTAGTGTCACTCTATCTTTAGGCAAAATATTCAATGACACTTGCTAAGAAACCATTTTTATTAAGAATACTCTATTAGTATTCATACAATTACATAGTTTTAATTAAGTATTGGCTACCCCTACAATTCACATCATCGAATTTTTGGTCTTAATAAAAGCCTCAATAAAATGCTTCAGTCACCTCAGACCAGTAACTTAATCCTGCTTTTCATGCCTTATACACTGGCCTACCAGTAATGCTCAATTCCTATACTTTCCATTCTGCAAAACAAGGAGGGCTCTATTCCCATCCTTGATCAAAACCAGTTTATTACATCTGAAACTGCAAAGATTAATGCCTTTCGATAACCACTATCTTTTGAAGTACAAAGGCCTAACTTTTATACAACCAAAACTATACAATGCTGAAATTCTTGGGTTTCTGTCTTATTCAACAAGCTGACTCAGTAAATTTAACACACCATATGAAAAAAGCAAATACACCTACAATCTGAAGCTGGAGTAATCCATTCTCGCCAGCATTTCTGGTTATTAACTGGTAAATTATCCTTGGCATTTTAAATAAGTCAGGGTAAAATTAACGGATACCCAAAGGTGCCAGAAGACCTGAAACCTAAATAAGGTGAGTAGCAATTCTAGTATAATACTACTTAAATTTCAAGTGAAACTGAAGTTTAATCTCTGAGATCACCATTGGCTACACACAATACCCTTGAACCTACAAAACATTATCTGGGATCAAAACCTACTCAAACTCCATTCTGTTACGTGTGACAAGAGCACTGAATATAAAACGCTACTAAGCTGTAAATTTCATGCCCTATCCCACATCACCTCAACACGAGCGAGAAAAAAGGCAAATTTAACAAAGATCTAATAAGAGCACTTTATAAGCTATATCATGGCACTACTGATTTCAAACTACAAAACTTCTTAATGCAGTTCAAAGTTGTAATTAACTTAGTTTAAACACATAAACCTACTTTTGCCTTCAAATGAGCACCATATATGCTGAAATGATTCTGCCTCTAAAGTTATGCAAATCAGTTCGCAACTCACATTTTTAAAAAATCCATCAATGCAACCCAGGAAACTAAAAACAATCACTGCAAGATTCTGATGCAATATGCGTACGTGCAACACTAATTTTCATTTTAATCTGATCTATACCCTTGATCTAAGGCCTAAAGCCAAGATTTAATCGAAATATGCTCAACCTCAAAGCATCTACTTTTCTGTTCATTTAGTAGACCGGATTACCGAGCTCACTAATCCACTGACAGTGTACTGTATTCTGCATTAACGGACAATAGCCCTTAGGAAGAGACCCCATAGACTAAGAAACCAAACCCATCGGCGCCTTGACACTTGGAATCAGGCACGAGTTTCGTCTAGCCGAACACACCCTAGGTTCAATGCACCCAAAAGAGGCACCAAATATGCATGATCTAGAAATTCGACCAGGATTAAATTAACATTTAGTCACCCAAACTATGGAAATTTTTCGCCACCGTCTACTCCCACGTTAGAAGAGAGTGTCAGAAAGGCAAAGAGGAGCAGCAGCCACAGAAATGGATACAGGTCAAGTCTAAGTCGAATCCATCCTCTTGATATCTCCTTTTGTTTCTGCTAACGATCTCTTTGATGATGGCTGTCATGTCTGGGAGCCTGTGGCTGAAGAAAAAGGAGGAGAGAGATGGCAGAAGCTGCTGGTGGCGGGGCTTCTTCTGCAGGATGGAAATGGCTCTGGACTTGGCGGTAGCTGATGCCCCTCGCTCTGTTGCCGCTTGGCTCTGGACCGCAGCCGGGTAATGGCTGCTGCGGCGGCTGCTGGATGGTTGCAGCGACTGGGCCTGCTTCTCCTCAGCAGCCAGAGGTCTGGCAGCGGCGGCAGCGGAATGGGGAGAAGACGAATAATCCTCGGAACGGCTGCCTCCTCCGGCGGCCTCCGGAGCCCGGGCCAGGGAGGGTGCGGCGGCGGCGGAGGGGAGGTTTAAAACCGGCCCGGGTCCCTGGATGTGCCGCCGCCGCCGCCGCCGTGTTGGAGGCAGTAGAAGGGGAGAGACCAACTCTCCGGCGTTCCCAGCCCTGGAAATGGTGACAGGCGGCTCCGACCCCCTCCCCGGAGCTGCAGCCGCCGCGGCCGCCGCCGCCGCTTCTCCCCCCCGCTCCAGGAGCGGGAGGTGCCGCCGCCGCGCCTCAGCCGGCTCCCGCCCGAGCCCACGGCTTCCACCTTCCCTTTCAGGAGAAGCCGAGGAAGAGGCTGCACGGTTAGAAAAGAAGACGAAGAGGAGGCGAGAAACGCCGCCGCTGCCGCCGCCGCCGGCCGGCCGGCTCCCCGAGGGCACTGCCCCCGCGGCTGCTCACAGGCGCTGAGAGGGGCTCTGGGCCGCGGCCGCCGCCGTCTCTCATCTCCCTCGCCTGAGCCCGGCCTCGCCTCACAGCGGCTCAACTCTCAAACTTCCATCATGGCTGCAGCTTCCGAGAGGAGAGAACTGAGCGCAGCCGCGTCCCGGCGTCCGAACGCGTATCCTGCCGCAGTGCACAAAGAGTCCCGCCACATCACCGCCCGCCGGCCTGCCCGCCCCCTCCGCCGCCGCGCCGGGAGCCCGGGCGCCCGGGGAGCCCGAGGGGAGGCGGGAGGCGGATGGGACCGCGCCGGGGGAGGGCAGGGCAGGGAGGGGGCAGAAGCGGTGGCTCCGGGTGCGAGAGCCGAGACCCAACCTGCAGGCGCCACTGAGCATGCCCAGTGTGACTGCCCAGGGCTCGCTCGGGCTTGTTTCGAGGCGCCCGCCTGTAGCTGCACTTTCCGCGGCTGCTTCTGCAGCAACGGATGATGAGGGGGACAAGCTGAGCCACGGCCTGTGCCCAGATTCCCACCCAGAAGCTGGGTAGGCTGCTGCGAGCTGGGCAGGGGGAGTGAAGGTGAAGGCTGAGGCGGGTTCATTAAACAGTGTCACGGACACTGAGTCTGAGATTACCTGTGCAGAGGTGGAAAAGACCAGGTGATTGCGCTGGTCAGTGTACAGGGAAACGCAGGGACGGTACCTGCAGCGAGGACACCCCTCCCCCTGCCTCCGCCCCCAGATTTCTCCGGCACGGCCTGCAGCCTCCATCTCCTTTTGCACCGCTGTTTGATCACAGTCGTTCGCAGGGATTTGACTGCAGCAGCCTTTGCTGAGAAATCCCTCCTCTAACCCGTGTCCTCAAGGTGTCAGTCTCAGTACAAAGAACTACCCCCTATTGTGTCTCCAGTGCGTATCACCTCATCCGGCTCCCTTTCACCGCCCCACCTCCCGCTTCCCCGGCAACTCGGTTCATTGGCCCTAAAAATGAAAGCTTAGAGCGCGGTGAGTGTGAGCACATCGCCCCTGGATTTCTAGCTCCCAAACGACAACTGTCTAGGTGGACTGAAAGCGGACTCCTGAGAATGGGATGCACCCTGAAGCCCCTGCATTGCTCCTTGGAGAGTCGAGCATCTCTCCACTTAGGGTTCCAGTTGGGTTCACCGCGTCGAACTCAAGCTCGATCCTTAGAAGCTCCTCGCCCCGCCCCTTTCGGATCGCTGTGAAAACCTGGCTGGGTGGATCGCCCTGGGGCCAGAATCCGCGCTCCCCCATCCAGGCGATGCACGCTAGAGTCCGGGGTTGCCGGCGCGGAGTGTGAGAGGTACGGGACCGTAGGAAGCTGCAGCCCCTGCGAGTGGGCGGAGCCGAGCAGCCCTAGGAGGGTTCAAAAAGAGGTGGAGGGATACGCGGGCCACAGTCGGAACTACTTTCAGGAGGAGGTCACGTGTGTTCCTAGTTGGGGAACTTTCCAAATTCCCACTCCCATTTGAGAGCTTAAGAGGCAAGTGCTTCGCTTCCTTTGCCTGGGGTGCTCCTGCCTTGTACGGACAGCGAGACCCCAGAGCCTCGCGGGTCTCGGCAGAAAAACAGGCTCAGACGAGCCTCCGGCCGGAGCGCTGTCGGGGCTGGCTTCTAAGGAGCTGGTTACACAAGCACTCACATCCAGGCACATGCCCCCTCCTCCCCTCACCTTGGCTACCGCCGCCGCTGATTCTTGCAGATCTCAGAGCGAGAGTTCCCAAGCTGGTCGCACCCTTCGCCTGCTACCCACAGAGCAAGCTAAAGGGCCGAGACCTGAAAATCCGAGCTCTGGATCGGCTAGCACTGCGCCTTCCCAACCGTGGGAGAAGGGACTGGGCCCTGGGGCTCTGGCGCATCTTCCCCGCTAGTGCCCTTCCCCTTAGGGCGAATCCTTCTGGGGCTGTACTCGCGGGGCAAAAGGGTATCTCCTGCAGCAGCCCGCTGCTTGAATGCAACGATGTTGCAACAAACTCAGTCACTACCTCCGAGCTGGTGAGCGCGCCCCACCTACTGTAGACTCAGCCAAGTGACTTATCTGGTCAGAGAACCTAGTCAATGGCCTTCAGCCCAGAACAAACCTGTCAAGTCTGCTTACCGTTCGGATTGGTTGACTTATCCCGTGAGAGAGCTGATTCAGAAATGCTGAGAACTAGAGCATATTTACCGCGACGCGGATCAGCTGCAAAGTTAGCTGTCCACCATCTGTTTGGAGAGAGTGGGCATCAACATCAGCTTAGGAATTCCTTCCTTATTTCCCTTGGGAAGTAGAACTCAAGGAGAATTTTAGTCCAGAACTATTTAAGTTGAGATCTAGGCTGAGGCACTGGGTGGTTTTTTGGAAGAAAGAATGGGATCTCTTTGCATGTGTACTGCAGTAACTGTGAGTAGATGCCTCCAAAGGTCTATAGGGGATTTATTCAGTGATGAGAAAGTAGATGGTATATGACCACATCATAGTTGCAGGCAGCCCCTGAAGACTAGAAACCCCAAGAGAGCTAGCTGAGAAGCCGCAGACCATTACTAACTCCAGGACTTCTAATTCAACCAGGAATATTTACACTGTTCTTAGAGATCTCTGGCTCCATAAACCTTCAAATTTATATACAATATCCTTTTAAGATAACTCTGCAGGAGTTAGCCACTTGCTGAATCTTCAGCGTTAGTATTTATTGGAGACTGGTTTTGTGCATGGTCCTGGTCAGCCTGGAGGAAGGAGAGGCCACTAGTGGAAAAAGAAATGGAGAGCAACCTAGAAAGAGTAGGAGAACGGTCTCCATTTGGTTTCCAAAGATGAAAATCCTGTCCACACAGCTTAGTGTAAGCTACAGATTTCTTTATTTTACAATTAACCAAGGATAAGAGGTCCCTGTTCTAAGTGTTCCCCTAGATTGCGTGGCAAGAACCTGAAAGCTATGCTCCTTGAGTATCAAAAGCTGCTTGGTGAGGAAAGGGAAAATGAAGATAAAGTTAAATGAAGGCAAGTGATTGGGGAGCGGTAAAATGTCCCACGTTTGTTTCTCGGGTTGCTGGTCTTGTCCCTAGAGGTCCTGTTATTAGCATTGCCCTACTCAGCCCTCCCCTGGAGCCTACCCTATCTGAAGATTAATCTCACAGCATTTAAAAAGTTCTGAAATCCACTTCCTGGGGGAAAAAATGGATTCATTCCTGTCCTATTGGTGTTAGGCATGAGGAGAGAGGATTCTTTTCAATTTCTGTTGCACAAAGTAATTCTGGAGCAGAGAAGGTGTGCATCACCAGCACTAAACTGCTAGAGTATGAGACTGGCCCACAAACACCTTTTAGTAACCTTTTTCAATTTTTGTTTTTCTTCACTTTTACCCAAGAGATCTCCTTACCCAGGTAGTAGAGCTGAAACCTCTAAATAACTGACCCTATCTAATGTACAGAAAGTTAAAAGATTTTTTTTTCAAGTTCAATTGCACATATCTGCGTGGCTGTACAGATATTACAATACACTGGTTTCTAAACACTGCAGTTCTTTACCTGTCTGGATTCAGAATGCCCTGGGGAGAAACAGAAGCTTCTAACAAAGGGAGAATTATATAAAGCTTCAGGGAGACTAACCATATAGAATAATTAGTGAACATGATAAACCGGCTTTAATTATAGTTTCTAACAGCTGATTCCAAAACTGTATTGTTACTGCACCCAAAGAATATCCAAAGAAAATTCCTTTCTTATTTTCGTTGATAAGTGAACTGATCAGCAACTTGATGTGGGTGATATAAATAGTTGATGCGCTCTTTGTAGGTCCTGCTGCTAAAATGTCTTTTGTTGAACACTGATTGCTATCATGCCTTTCTCATCTCCCACACACTGACCTTTCAAATAGAGGTCTAAATCAATGGCTTTAATTTTTAAGCAATCTTCTCTCTTTTTATCTCTTTAACCACTGTTTCCTAAATAATACAGGATAAAAAATATCTAATAATTATAGGTTTTAATTTAAACCATCCTATTCTTCCAGTGGTCTGAATGCTTTTCCCTTATTGCATTTACCCTAATTGCAAATATTGCTGTTTAAATAAAGATATTTTGCTTACAAAATTTCTTTTCTTTCTTTCATTTCTCTATAAGGCACCACTATCATCACACAAGCAACCGTATCCTAAAAGAGAATTTTCCATTATTGTCTCTAAGCTCTTCATACACCACATCTCTCCTGGAGCTCTTTCAGATGGCACTAGTGTCTCCTTTCACATCTCAGTAGAGAGGTGTGCCATATGGAATTACTACTCTCAGAGAAATAAAGGTTGGGCTCGGTACTTCCAGGAGAACCACAGAGTAGGCCAGGCACTCACTATGCCCAAGTGGCATTCAGGAATTGTGACTTGGACTAGAGACTGCTAGAAAGGAAAAGACCTAACAGGAGAAGACAGCTTTACTATCTTAGTCTCCAATCTAACACTGGCTATTGAATATTGGTCCCCTTAATATTAACTCCAGCCCTATGGAACACATTTTTTTTTTGCCCTTTAGCTCTTCAATAACAGAAACAACTAATAATTTTTATGTTACCAGCAGATATGGGGCATTTACCAGGTGCTTCACAGTGTAGACCTCATTTGTCTAGATATAGGAGGGACATTGAGAAGGAGTCAAGGTTAACCATTGCCACACTCCTACAAATCTTTCCCTTCAGAACATCCTTCTGCTTTCTGAGGTATCACGTTTTCTGTCAACAAAAAGCAACAAAAAACCTTTCGGAAAGATAAAATGCATGATAAAAACTGTTTACGGTATCTTTTTTGTCTATGTTGATGGTATAGTCACTTAATGATTCAATCAACAAATATTTGGGAGTGTATTACATGCCAGTACAGTGCTAAGCCCTGTGGACAGAGCAATGACTATGGCATATAGGGTCCAGCCTTTATGGAATTTAATCTCCTTGAAAACTTGGCTTCTTTGTCTGACACTGTTGCAACCTCTTCATGGCCCACTGAGTTAAGCTAAAGTTGTAGAAAATATCCTAGCAGTTGATAACTGTTTCAATTATTTATCGCTGCATAACAAACCACCATAAACATTGTGGCTTAAAAGAACAACCACCATTTCTTTTCTTACAATTCTGCGATTTGGGAAGGTCACAGCTGGAGAGTTCTTCAGCTCCCCCAAGATGTCAGCTGGGTCAGACATGTGGTTGCGTTCAGCTATGAGTTCAGATAGGACTGGAATGTCCAAGATGACATTTCCCACATGTCTGGCACCTTAGATAGAGTACCTGAAATGTCTGGGGGCCTCCCTCCTTCTTGTGATCGCTCATCATTCAGCGGTCCGGCCCAGACATCTCTGCACGGTGACTGGATCCCAAGAAGAAGAAAACAGAAGCTTCAAGGCCTCTTAAAGCCAAGGTTCAGAAGTCCTAGAATATCATTTTAATTGTATTCTCTTGGCCAAAGCAAGTCACAAGGCCAGCCAGACCCAAGGGAAGAGGAAAGAGCCTCTATTTCTTACTGGAAGGGGTGACTGGCATGGGAGGAATTATTGACAGTCATATTTAGAAACATTCTATCATAATCCACCCTCTGGCCACAACAGTTCACACGTACACCCTCACACACAGACATGCAAAATATGCTCACTTCCTCCCCTCAAATTATCATTCTGTACAGCATTGGCTCTAAGGTCCAATATCTAGTAATATATACTAGGCCCAGATATGGATGGGGCATTTCAGATGCTGCTCCTCTTCACCTGGAGGTTTGTGGACTTGAGAGACAAATAACACACAGAACACATAATGCTGAAGCAGAGGTAGGGTAACTGCGATAGATACTTCTGCTCAAAAAGAGAGCAAATGGAAGGCACACAGTCATTGGTCTGTAGCAATTCTGAAAACCAGCCAAGCAGTGTCATCCTGACTCTGGTGATCCAGTTCTCGGCTAGGGTCTGGTTCTTCTCCCTGGGAGTAGTTTCCTAGACCATTGTTTCTGGCTCCCTGCTCTGGGGTCCAGTTGACCTCTCTGGTCCAGTCTTTCTTTGCCATCAGAAACTGCTTGCCCTGTATAGTTGAATAGTTCTCTCAGCTTCTTCCTGCCCACAGAAAGTTGGGGGCCCAGAGGCTTTTTTTCATTTTGAACTGTCCTTCCTTAGTCCAAGCTCATGGTGCTTTTATCAATAAAATTATCTTTAAAGTTGTGTGGGTTTTCTATGATTCCGATTGAAGTTCACTCCTTGACCACAAAGCAACATCTATAATTCTTTCAAAACAAACCTCTATCTACTTTGGGCCTTGTCAAGGTGGCTGCTGTTGGACCACCCTCAAGATTCTTAGAAGTACTTTTTGTCTAGACGAGAGGGTCTGTGAAGCAATGTCTTAAATTTTTCAGAGGTCTTAGCAGAGTTTTGATTAAATCGTTTCCTTGAGGCCACATTCTACAGGAAGACCTTGAGGCCGTTTCTTAATTTCAGACCCCTTTGCTGACTATAAAGACCCTAGATCCTGTATATTTCTTCTACATTCTGTTTAAACACTGAGTAGTTCTTTTTCAAAACCAAGATGTGGAAACAACCTAAATGTTCATAGATGGATGAATGGATAAAGAAGATGCAATATACATATATGTATACATACACACACACACACACACACACACACACACATAATGGAAAACTCAGCCATTAAAAAAAAAGAATGAAATTTTGCTATTGCAGCAACAGGAATGGACTTTGAGGGCATTATGCTAAGTGAAATAAGTCAGACAGAGAAATACAAATACTGTATGATCTCACTTTATATGTGAAATTCAAAAAAACAAAACAAACATAATTTTTAAGAAACAAACAATCTCATAGATACAGAGAACAGATTGGTGGTTGTGGGGTGGTGAATGGGGGAAAGGAGTAAAAAGTACAAATTTCAGGTAAATAAATCTGGGCATGTAATGTACAGCATGGTGACTCTCGTTAATAATACTGGATGGTATATCTGAAAGTTGCTAAGACAGTAGATCTTAAAAGTCTTCATCACAAAAAAAAAGAAAGAAAAATTTGTAACTATTTGCGGTGACAGATGTTAACTAGATTTATTGTACTTATCATTTTGCAGTGCATACAAATATTGAATCATTATGTTGTATATCTGAAACTAATATAATGTTATATGTTGATTACATCTCAATTAAAAAAAAAAAAAGAATCCCTGCCCAGACTATAGAGTCATATCAATTAAATGTAAATGTGGGATTCTGGAACAGAAAAAGAACATCACTGGAAAAAGTGGTAAAGTTCATATAAGATCTGTACCTTATGTTAATATCTTGGTTTTGATAATTATTCTATGGCTATGTAATTTATTTTTGTTTATACTAGGGGAACTGGGTGAAGAATATACATGAACTCTGTACCATATTGCAACTTTTCTGTAAGCTTAAATTGTTTTAAAATATTTTTTTAAACACTAAACTAAAAAAATTTTTAAGAGTTAGAGTTATCTCATTACCTTTCCAAACTCCACCCAATGCCAGGTCCCAAAGTCAATGCCACACATTTTAGATTTTTGTTATGCCAGCACTCAGCTTTCATACATCAACTTCTATTATCTATTGTATATAACACACTATCTCGAATTTCATTTCTAAATAAACGAGTATTTTAAAATAAATGTAGCAGCTCAAACAACAACAACCATTTTCTTGCTCACCATTCTGCAATGTGGACAGGATGGTGGTGACAGCTTGTCCCTCCTTCATGTAATGTTGGTTGAGGTAGCTTGACTTGGGCTGGAGGATCCAAGATGGCTTCAGTCACATGTCTAATGCCTTAGCTGGAGGGGCTGGAATCGCTAGGGGCTGGCTGTACCTATTTGCCTCCTTACTCTTTTATCTTCTGAAGGAGAGGCACACTGACTCTATGAGGCCTTTCTCTTCAGCAAAGTAGTCAGACTTCTTCACATGGTGATTATTTTCCAAGAAAGCAAAAACTGAAGTTGTCAGGATCCAGGCCCAGAACTGGAGTAGCATCATTCTCACCTCATTCCATTGGCCAAAGCAAGTAACAGACCCACCAAGATTCAAAAGAGGGGGAAAAGACTCCACCTCTTGGCAGCAGCTAGTTTGTAGAGAGATGGAAGAACTGTTAGTGGTCATCAACCACAAGGACTCTAGCTGTCTTCCTTATAAATGACTCTTCAAAAGAGCCAGTTTTCCATGATCAGTTCTGCCTAGACTCTATCACTTAAGAAGCACCACTATCAGCTGACAATTTGATTAGCAACTGAATGTTTTCAGTTGATTATCCATTTTGTTCCTTAATCCTATAATCTTTTCATTTGCTCACTTATCTATTTTATATGCATCATTCTACTCTAGGATTAATATATTTCACAAAATGGTTCATTAAAATTCAGTGAAATAAAATAAGAGTGATAATACACATATATATATGTGTGTGTTTGCATAAATACGTGGAAAATATCTGGAAGAATAAACCAGAGAGAAGACAACACTGGTTATCTCTGAGGTTAGGATGGGGAGGGAGGGCCTCAGACGGAGAACTTCTTCCATTTATTGCTTTCTATGTGGTTTGAAGATTATTTACAATGATCATTTATCATTTTCATAAAGCAAAAAAGTTATTTAAATCGAAGAGAATTAAGACTAAAAATAAACAAATACCTATTATTGAAGTATCAAATAAACCAGGGAGAGAGCTCAACTCTAATTTCATTTTTAAAGTAATGAGATCAATAAGGAATTTCCAGCATTTAAGCCTAAAGGTCTGTTTGGTGTCTGCGGCACAAGAGAAATACATGAGAATATCTGCCACAAGTGCTGTCTAGCAGAGGTGCTGTGTAGTAGACAGGTTGTATCTTACCCTGAGCATCCTCTCTCCTAGATCAACTATCTCTACTAGATACTCTTCACTCTTTGTACTATTGAATGACTTTTGCTGCTTAAAGAAAATATGCTCCAGAAATAATCACACCACCATTCAGAGCAGTAGCAGACTACCTTATGATCCAAGAAATCTCAAAGATCCCTTAGTTCACCAATCCCACTTTACAAGTGAAGAAACTGCAGTCTAAGGTGTTTATATGCCCAGATTATGTAGCTACTCATTGAGAATCCTGGACTGGGGTTTGGAAAATTCCCTGATATCCTTCAGTGAATAAAGATGGGAAGAAAACCTCGCTTTTACAGAGACCTAAATGAGTTACTCAGAGAGAAATTTCACTGGAGAAGGCTTTTGCTGGTATTTTCAAGCCCTGGACAAAGGAGAATGAAGGCAACAGGAAGACTACCTAAGAAGAGATAGTAAATAGGGTTTGGAATAGGGAAAGACGGTGAGTAAACAGTATTACTGATGCTCACCATAACAGTCCTGAAATCAGACCATGAGGACTAGGGCCTTAAAGATCAAACATGAAAATATGAGTTGATGCATGTTACAAATTTGCTTCTCCTCTTCAGTTCCTAAGATCATTGGGAGACTATCTAACGAGAAAGGATGGAAAGGAGGCAACTATTATACCTGGATTGAAAAAAGAAAAGGGACCGTGCTCTTTTGAAAGGAAGGAAACGCCAAAAGCTTCTGGGAATAGAGGGGAACACTGCCACCTGCTGAAGAGTTGGAGTCAATGAAAATGCTGCCAGGCATGGGTAGAGGTAACATCTTCAGGGCTCAAAAATCAGTTAACAAATCTATTTGCTGTCTGAGCAGGTCAGTGCAGACAGCAAGTTTAATCCTGTATTTCATCAGGCCAGTGTGCAGTGGAGAAAAGTCAGTTTGTCTCTAGTGTGAGGATGGTAGAGGCCTACATCCCTGCTTCCCTTTCTTCCATGAATACTTACGCCTATTAGCTCTGAATTTTTTCCTGAAACCTAAATCTCAGAATAATAAAATATACTTGGTTGACACGTGATGAAAGTGATATGAAAGGAAAAAGCAATACAAAGAATCCTATTCGTGCAACACATGCACCGGGTGAAAAATTTCCATTGGCTCACCACTACCCTTCCCCAGAATGTCTTTTTTCCCCCTCCTTTTTACTCTTCCCATTTCTTCCTTGTCTATTCATATACAAATATACACACACAAAGGACAATTGCAAGAGAGAGCTGAGAGAAAGTTGCTGATCCTTTGTATAAAGCCTCAGTATTTCCCCTCTGCTAAGGTCTGAATGTGTCCCACCCCAAATTTTTACACTGAAACCTAACTCCAAGGTGAGGGTATCAGGAGGGGACTTTGAGAGGTGATTAGGTCCTACGGGCAGAGCCCTCGCAAATGGGATTTATTGCCCTTACCGAAGAGGCCCCCACAGAGCTCCCTTCCCTCTCTGCCATGCCAGGTGAGGTTACATCTAGAAGATAGCTGTTTATGAATTGGGAAGGAGGCCCTTGCCAGACACAGAACCTGATCACGTGGGTGTGCTGATCTTGGACATTCAGCCTCGAAAACTGAGAAATAAATTTCTGTGTTTATAAGCCACCCAGTTTGTGGTATTTTGTCAGAGCACCCTGAACAGACTAAGATGCCATCTTCCTCCCACCCTTCCAATCTCCTTTCTCCTGCCCTCTTTCTCGCCATTCTCTTTCTTCCTATCCCATTTTCCTCCTCCTCACCTCTGTGTGCCAAGATTCTCCTTATTAATGTATAAGAAACTGATATGGCTAAGAGACCAGGTGGGAAGGTGACATTTACAGGACTGCCAAGTGACACAGCTCCAAGGACCACAATCCACATTGCATGTGATGCTGTTGTTTTATGCATTTTGATTTCTTCAACCACATGAATGTATTATCTTTCGTTATATTTAATTTTTTTAAACCTGAACCTTAGTGGCCCAATGGTATAGGCCACTATTTAATCCCATGGTCCCACTGAATAATAAAATAAAGCAGTTATAGACCCTACCCAGTTATATGTTTCTTATTTACAATGTCTTAGGATTAATAAAATGAGTTCTAAAGGCACTCTCATTATGATTTAGGTTTTTCTAACTCCTAGGAACTTCGGAAAGAATACCATAGAAAAATCTAATGTCAGACTAACTTTGAAGGGAAATTTTATCTATTCTAAATACAATAGATGAACAGTTCTCTTTTGTGAATTTCTGCTAGTTAATTGTACTTGAATGTGTTGCATTTCTTAAAAGATGTACAGGTTTCATATTTCAGGAAATATAAAGGAAAGGGAGGTCTATAAGCAAAGCTCATGGTACTTAAACATTAATTTGGGAATACTCCAAATTCTTAACATAAATTTCATGAAACTGAGGATCTGAGAGAAAGCTAACAGATAGAAACTGTTTATTTTCTGAGAAAAACAAATCAAAACTCTCATTTACTAGCTCTGAGCCAGAAATCTTATCTGAAAATTTCCCAGGACATAATACCTTTGTCTTGGCTGCCTCCCACAGTACAGCCTCAGGCCATTGGCTGTCAGAGCTTAGGAGACCACTCTCCTCCTATATCACCTGTTGAAGCAAGTACAAAAGAATCCTTAGTTAAGATGTGTCATATTGTTAATGTGCTATTGTGGACTTGCTAACTGTAAAATATTATGTCTTTAAAATGATTTTCAAAATAACCTGTAACTGTACAATAGGATTGTCTACATTTCATATTCTGTTTTTTTTATAATATTGAGGCATTTGTCCTATTAATGGTCAACTTTTCCTTATGAATTGAATTTGGCACATTAAGTTTTCTCAGTCTTTAAAGTAGAATTCAACTGGTCACTGACTGAGAATGGCCATTATTCTATTTTTGAAATGTACTATCCTTTTCAGCTATATCCAGAAATTTGCAAACCAGAATGTTGACTAAGACCAACCTATCTTGGTAGTATACTTACGCTGGTAGTTTCCTTGACCTGGGTTTGCTATCAGAAGCTAGGTCAAGCAATCCCAACTTCTTATTCTCCCAAATTGCACAAAATATTTCTAATAACCTTCTCCGCTAGACATCTGCTTATTTTGCAATTAACAGAGGGTAAAGGAAGCCTTAAAGGCATTTCTGCTTCAGGGCACAGAATGCAAACCAACTACAGTGCTGTCTTTGTACCCACTTTGTTAATGTAGACTAAGGATGCCCTTTAAAGAAAGAAAATCATGAATAAAAATTCTTTCGGAGGTTGTCACAAAGCAAATTATAGAAAAATTAAGTGTCTCATAGAATCCTACTGGGCTACTACTCATTGGTCACCAGTTATTTAAATAAAGTGACCATGGATTTTCCCCAAATTAGAAAACTGCTATGACTCACATGTAGGGCCTTCGGAGCGACTTCTCCCAAGTCCCTGAGAGGCAAAGCAACATTCTTGACAATGTGGGTTCAGTGAAAGTCGTACAGTTTAGGAGACTCCAACAATAGCAATTCTATTCCCAGGTATAATCCTCAGAGTAGTGGTTTTAAACTAGAGAACTGAGATGCTCAGATATTTTTAAGGGGATCAATTCCAGATCTTTAACTCCTACATATGCTCCCTCCTAAATCTGATCTACCTGAGATGGAAATAAGTAAAATTCATTTATGATAGGCAAACTAATTTTTTAAGCCTCATTGATTTCTTTTTTACATTTAGTAATTATAACATTTAAAAGTATCTAATTGATCAATTATCAACTAAACATAATTAATGATAATTCAGAATAATTTTTAATACTTAGGAGTATTATAGTCAATGGAATTTAACATAATATAATTTAAATTTATGTATAAAATTTGTCACAGAGAAATATGATAGAGTGATCATTAAAGATATTCACACATAGTATATATTACATTCAGATAAAAATCTAGGGCAGGAGTGGAAAGAAAATTCAAGTGCAAAGAGAAAAGGAAGTGACATAAAATTTCCAACTGTAAGAGAAAAGCTTGTTCATGTTGTTAATGTTTTGGTGGATAATGGTGAATATGTCAGATCACTATGGAATGTATATCCCACTGGATACATTTAAGAATTCTACTTTTAAATGTTAAAGTTTACCTTACAAGGAAATGACTCCATTTGCAACTACTTACACTCATGATGAAAATTTCAATTCCAGCTCTAAAATGTTTAAGGAAGAAAAGTTTTTCCAAATTGTCCATGGAATAAGCAAACAAAAAGTTTAAAGACCTCCTACTCTAGAAAAACTTTCATACATGTGCCTAAGAAAACATACATGGGTATTTTCATGGCAATATTATTTGAAATAGCAAAAAATGAGGAAGAACCTAAATATCCATTAATATGGATAAATACAATGTGAGATTTTCAGATGATAGAATATTATACACCAAGTTAAAAGGAATAAATTAGATAAATTTATCAACACAGAATTATCTCAAGATTTACCAGACCCTAGTTAAATCTGATCCTCAGAATTACAGTGGGCTAATCTTTCTCTCATTTCCTATCCTCCGGACAAAGAAAACCGTCCAGGAGGCAGAAAGTTCATAGGCTATTTGACATCACCCAAACCTTGGCCTTGAAGCAGAGAACTTTGAATGGGTGTGTAACATGATCGTATCATAGTTATGGTCATGAAGGCTCCACACTTGTCTCAGGCATTTTAATGAATACCCCTTGCTGGGAGTGGAGGGGAGACTAAAAGAGCCAAAAAACCAATCAGAAGGAAAATAATTTCTTCATCATCTTTTTGAAATTTCTATTTGCCTGGAAAGAGGAAGTAAGGTATTTATTTATTCATATAGGAAAGATGAATGGAGGAAACATTAGTGACCGAGCAAATAAATCTCCAAAGGTGAGATAAGCAAATGAGCAAGAAATTAATTCTGTGATAATAAAATCATAGTTCAATTCATTTCTGAGGAAAGCAAAATCCATAAAGCCCAGGAATGACAATTAAATTCCTTGTCTATATATATGAATTTCATCCCTCTCTTTCTGTTTAGAGAAATCTAAAATGTTCGAATATTTTGTCATACATATATATACATATATATATTCTTTT
This sequence comes from Vicugna pacos, assembly GCF_048564905.1. Lineage (NCBI taxonomy): Eukaryota > Metazoa > Chordata > Mammalia > Artiodactyla > Camelidae > Vicugna > Vicugna pacos. The sequence continues at coordinate 67,078,668 of NC_132997.1, read as the reverse complement.
TCATTATAGGCTACTATAAGAATGTTATAATAGTTTCTGGTGTACAGCATAGTGATTTGGTTATACATATTATTTTTCATATTTTATTTCATTACAGAATATTTGCATATTTTGAAAATTAAATCCTATTTTCTCACTAACCCCAAAATAAAATTAGTGTAACAGAAAATGAGGACATAAAAGTAATAATGATAATAACTACCAATATTTTATTATTACTAATGTTTGTTGATAATATTTAGAAATGTATAGGGTCATTAAAGGGCATACGTAAGGTGTTAAGAAGACCCTTGGCCAAAAAAAAAAAAAAAAAAAGGCATGTTTACATTTTCTCTCCCAGGTCTCTGTAAATATGTTTCTACAAGGACAGCCTGGGGTGAGCACTGTGATATAAATAATAATGAATATTTATTGATTACATACTACTACAAAATGGTCTACATGATCAACAGAAATACACCTGATGTTTTTCTTACAGTTTGACTCTACACTGCTTCTGTATCACAAGTACTGAAATCATCCCTCTTCTGAAATAGCTGAGGCTTTATTATCATCTCTAATTTTCCACCCCCAGGAACTTTCTCCCTAAGGTTTCCAGTATTCTGTAAGCACTCTCCCAGCAGACCCCTCCCATCAGTTCACCAGACATGCCAAACCTCCGTAGACAAGAAGGCTTTATATAAGTAACTCCACCAGAGGAGAAAGAAAAGGAGAAGAGAAATGTTATCAGATTTATTTTAATTGTTAATCCTCATAATGTATATGTGAAAGGAAGATGCAGGGTTGTAGCCCTGGATATAAAATTAAACTGGATTGCTATCCATTGGTAAATACATTCAACATTTTGCTACACTTAAAACTTTCTTGTTACTCCGTTCTTTTCTTTGGAGCACAAACTGAAGCATTTCTTGAGTCAGACACCCTTGGTGTTAGTTTACAGGAAACAATCTGAATCACTTTCTGCTTCCCTATACACCATTCCCCACTGCCGTACCCTGAGAGGGGAGGTAACTATGTACACTGAGATCATAAATTCCTTGAAAGGCTATTTAGTATGGAGGCTAAAAGCACCATTTCTGGAGCCAGACTGTCTGCTTTCAGATATTGCTCTGCCACTTAACAGTTGTAAGATCTTTGGCAAGTTACTTAATCTCTTTGTATCCCAGTGTCCTCGTCTATAAAATGGGAATAATAATAGTACTTACCTCACAGGGTTGTTATGAGGATTGAGGGAGGATATATACATCACCTAGAACAAGCCTGGCACATATCAAACACCATATAAGTGCTCCTTGTTAGCTGGTACCACTATTGAGTGCTGATACTATACTAATTCAGTTGTATTCTCCTTGCTGCCACGTCTGACAACTTGCATATTATTTGACACATGGTAAGCCTTCAGTGAATGCCAAATGAATGACGAATAGCTATCAACAGTGCAAGATGGGAGATAAGAAAATAAGGGTTCCCCGGGTCCTTCAGGATGTCCCCAATAAACAGTAATTTTTGTCTTTTATTGTTATAATCTTATGTCATATAAATGTTTTAGTTAAGAGTTTAAGTAAGCTGCATGTGCCTTTGAGTCACCCACGAGTCAGGTATGTTAATGAAACAGTCCAATCACATTGACCTGCCACATTCTTCTCTTAAGTCACATGTGCAACATTGTGACATGAGCAAGAATGCACACAATCTCCTTTTCCCACCCATACAAAATTCTCTCCAGGTTCAGATGTCACTTCCTCCATCATCTTGATAGCTTCCTGGACAATATCTCCTACAAACTAGGATGATAGTTCCAGCTGAACTATATAAAGAGCAAACTAGCACCAGCTTCCCAAGAACCAGCCTCATTCACAGTTGTCACAAGGTACAGTACCACTTAGAATCAAACCCTCATCTTGACTTTCTAGTTTAAGCCCTGCCAACTCCTAAGCACATCTCACTCTTTGCTTCAGTGCGGCTATCCCAATTCCCAAGTTTCTTGGTGGTTAAAAAAAAAATCTTGTGCAAGCCTTTGTACTTCCTATAATGCCTAGCAGTTTTTTTTTTTTTACATATTAGATAGACACCCAGTTAAGTATTTATATACTCAATGACTAAAAGGATACACACTGTTTCAAGTATATACTTAATTATACAAATATAACTTATCACTGGATAGAACATAATCCTTAGATTATAATATCCATATATTACATATCATGTTATATAAACCTTTCTTTCTATGCTTTGGTGTGAGATATAATCTGGAAAGGACTTTACCACTATTTCTATCTTTTTTCCCAAAGGGAACATCAACAGAGCAAATGTCAGGCTTAGTTAGTATTTTGTGCCCTGAAGAGTGGAATAAAAGGTCTATGAGGCCTTTTTAATTATAAAGCAAAACAGTAATGCACGTTTCCCTCAGTTGCAGCATAGCTAACCAAAATTCCCCAGAATGTAGGCTCCTAATTTTATTCAAGAGGCTAACTTTTCTCTTTCAAACAAGTTCTTATGAAATTATTACATTTTAATATTTCTTCTTTAATTATGTCTCAGATGGATTGGCCAAATCACAACCAAGGTTTGATTTCACAAATCATTCTTACTAAGTATGGAACAATGTAATGCTTTAACAAAACTCGAGTGTGGGAAGTGAATACTACATACTTATTCCAGAACAAGTAATAACCTTTTTATTTTCAAGTGAACCAAGCAGAGTTAAGCCTTGTCTTCTGGCCAACAGTGGCAGAGCTAAAGCAGGGCCCTGGGGAGAAGGACAATATGGAAAGGCAGAATAGGAATGGGGACAAAGCAAGAGTACCAGGAAAAGATGGGAAATGGAGATGGATAAAGAAAAGGCACTCCCCTTAAGGATCAGCTGCCTCTTTAAATTCTGCTCCACTGATTAACCAAGATCACAAATGAAAAAAAATTGTGAAGAAGGGAAAAAGAAAAGGGGACAGATGAGATAGAAAAGATTAGTAGGGGACAAAAAGAAAAGAAAGAAGTCCATCTGTTGGAGAGCAATAGAGCATAACATGAAATTGCCTTAGGTACCAAAGCTCACGGATCTGCTCTAGAGTCTTCAGCCCACTTGAGACAATAGCCTGGTTCTAGCCTAGTTCCACTCCAATTATGAGGGCTCGTCCTTCACATTTGATGGTCAGGAATTATTAATGTTTTCTTTATTTTTCTATATGAATTTATTTAAAACTATCATCTGAAAAAAATAAGAAAACTCCTTTATCTTCTACTGCTCAATTACATATATTTACTCAGCACTACTCTCTTTTCTTATATTTGACTGTGTTGTAAGTGAAAGAAATGGACTTTGGGCTTCTAACTATATGTCCTTGAGGTAAGTGTCTCAAAGACATAAAAATTGGCCCAAATAGGACCTAGGTCACTTAGCCTTGAGATTATTTACAGTAAAACATTAAGAAAATTTAGTCAAGGAGACTAGGGACCAAACAATTAAGCAGTGTATTCATCCAAGGCATAAACATGTCAAAATTATCAATATATATTTGAGGTGTGTTTTATTATATAAACAATAAAAAATTAATTGGATCTGTAAAGCTACCAGTCTAGTTTTGGGGAAAGCCTCCCAGTTCCAGCTCAAAGAACAGCAAAAGCATTTCCTAATGCTCAGAAAATATAGGAGAAATCTGCCATTTCTTGTTCTTTTTCTGTTCTCTAGTGCCCCAGGCCCCAGGCAATCCCACCAGCCCAGCAGCAACTGCAATGGCAGTGGGGACCCAGACACCAAAATCTCTGAGAGGGGGGAAACTTTCTCTATGGAGAAGCTGTGGTCTCAGGAGAATGGGCAGAATGCCAGTTGCTTTTTTTCTTCTCTGTCCATATACTAATTGACCCTGGACATGGTATAGTCCCAGAGAGTATGCAACAGAGCAGGATCACTAAAGAACTAGCATTCTGACTGTAGGACTGAAAGAGGAAGTCTAGGGAACCAGACGGTACCAGAGATCATGGAGAGAGAGGGTCTCAGGAAAGTAACAATGTTGATTATAAACGTCTACCCTCACCCTCAAGCTACACAAGGGGGCATCGGACCCTAAACAACATACCAAAGACTTTGAGACTGAAGGATATACCACTGCACATGTCCCAGACTGATCACTGAGTGCGGTGCCCACAGAGATAGATCCAAATCGTACTGCAAATGTTTTGAAAACAAAATTGACATTGAAAACACGATCTACAGAGGGCTAGTTGAAATTTGTGACCTGAACACAACCAGCTCTATTGCTTGCTAAAAATCATCATCACCATCATCAATATTCTCCATAGGATTTAAATAAAACCCAGAGACTTATACTTTAAATGTCTGGAAGACAATTAAAAATTATTCAGTGCACAAATAACTAGGGAAATCAAAACTTACATGGGATAAGAGAGTTAAGAGGCCAATGCTGAGATGCCATAGATGCTGAAATTAGCTAGCAAAGAACTTGATAATATCAAGGTCTGGTGAGGATGCAGAACAAATGGAATGCTCATACATTCTCATGGAAACGCAAAATGGTACAGTCACTGTGGAAAATAGTCTGATAGTTTCTCAGAAAGTTAAAAAATACTCCTCATATGATCTGGCAATTCTCCTCCTGAGTATTTACTCAAAGGAAATAAAAACTTCTGTTCATTCAAAAACCTTACACACAAATGTTTATAGTAGCTCTATTCATAATGACCAAAAACTGGAAATAACTTAAATGTCCTTTAACAAATGAATGGACAAACTGTGGTACATCTCTACAATAGAATACTACTTAGCAATAAAAATTAATAAACTATTGGCATGTGCAACATCTCAGATGACTCTCAAAGGCATGCTGAGTAAAAGAAGCCAGTCTCAAAAAGTTACATACTGTATGATTTAATTTATATGTGGCATTCTCATAAAGACAAAACTGTAGTGATGGAGATCAGATCCATGGTTGCCAGGGGATGAGGCAGTAACTTCAAAGGGGTAACGTGAAGGAGTTTCTTAGGATGATGGAACTGTTATATATCTTGATTATAGCAGTGGTTATATAAATCTATTGTATTAAGTTCATAGAACTGTACACACATGCACATACGTACACACAATTTTACAGTATGTTGATTTAAAATAAAACTATAACATGATGTATTGTTGGTCAACATTTGAAACTAATTTTTATCAGAAGACATACATATGAGGAGATCAAAATTCAGAGGCATTCATCCATTCTTTCTCAATTGTACAGTTGAAATGTAAAATGAACCATTAAAACCCACTCCTACTTAGAATGGAGCTAGTTATTGCTTCCAGTCAACATTGTGTATTCTCATGAATCAAACTCATAGCACTCCAAAGGTACCAATAGAGCTTTCATGAAGTTTAGAGACTGTAAACCCAGCAGTGTTAATTTACCATGGTTTTCTTGCTTTTAATGAGTCCTAATAATCTATGTAACAGAATTGTTTTTAATTTTGACAAATCTGGGAACAGGGCATAATAAGTATGCACACAGGCTCTGGAATTAGACATCCTGGTTCAAATTCTAGCTCTGCCACTTACTAGCTATTTGACCTGGACAAATTATTTAATCTTTCTGTGCCTCAGTTTCCTTATCTGAGGATAATAATAATACTTGCCACATAGGGTTATTATGAGGGAGAATTCAATGAGTTAACATATGTAAAGCACTTAGAACAGTGCCTGGGACATACTAAATACTATATCGGCATTTGTTAAGTAAAGGGCACAAAGTTCTTGTCCATTTGTCAGCTGCATGGCCTTACAGGTATGCCACATTGTATCTGATTAAATACTCAAATTATATTGTATGACTCAAGTGGAATTTTGCCAGTTTATTAGTTAATATGATAAAGATTTAGTTGTAAGGTTCTGCACTTGAGTCTCTTCCTCAAAACTGTGACAGGAACGGCATGCAGAACTCAAGCTCTGGCTACAGCACTAGTGAAGATGAACAGGCTTTAATTAACGGTAAATTCAACAGGTATCAAAAGAGTGGGTTCGAGGAAAAGGAAGCTAGTTTGATCCAAAGTTGTGCTGATAAATCTAGAGTACCCACACTGGTTATATCACTCTTAAAGAATATATTCCTTTCTAGATTACATGCTTAATTGATTTTATACCCTTAATCTGTGCAGCCACACTGGCAGAAATGAAAACCGCAGGAGAAGTTCTATGGGAAAAGATTTAGGCTCAGTTAAAGGAAGAACAAACACTGAAGAGTACTCCAAACATGAGACGGGCTACCTAAACAGTCAGTGAATTCCATGTTACCAAGAGTGTTCAAATAAGCTTTATGACCAGTTGGGACAGTTATGATCACAAGAACCACAATCGCTTACCAAATGCTTCTTATGTCTGTTCGAGGTCCTTTACAAACATTACCTTCAATCCTTTCACCAACTGTATAATGTAGTCCCTATCCTCATTTTGTATGTGAGGAAACTAAGGCTCAGAGAGGTTAAATAAATTACCCCAAACACACAGCTACTAAGTGGCAAATCTGTGATTTGATCCAGGCATTCTAATTCCACACCATACATTCTTTCTACAATTTCACATTGTCTTTGGTAAAGATTCAATGGCTTTAATAATCTTTTCAGTCCTAATATAGAACAGTTCCATCATCCTAAGAAACTCCTTCGCGTTACCCCTTTGAAGTTACTGCCTCAACCCCTGGCAACCATGGATCTGATCTCCATCACTACAGTTTTGTCTTTATGAGAATGCCACATATAAATTAAATCATACAGTATGTAACTTTTTGAGACTGGCTTCTTTTTACTCAGCATGCCTTTGAGAGTCATCTGAGATGTTGCACATGCCAATAGTTTATTAATTTTTATTGCTAAGTAGTATTCTATTGTAGAGATGTGTAGAGAGTGTGAGTCCTTGAAATTATATCTTTCTAGATATACACCTAGATCTTCCCGAACTATTTCCATAACACTGGAGCAGCTGTCTTTATGCAGGTTAAAGATGTATGTGTCTTACCTGTGTTAATGTTGGTTTGTTACTTCTGTGAGAGAGATGTGCTCCAAGCTAACATACCACCAGTATGTCAACAGACAATGAAATTAACAGTAAAATAGATTATGCAGAAAAGGCACAGAGCTTCTTACTCCTGAATGTACTTCCTAGATCATGAGATTTAAAAAAAAAAGAAAGAGGTAAAATATTTTTTCTCGTAATAAAGGTACATATCAACACACAAGTAGAAATGAATCTATGTCCTCACCTCCTTACTCCTCCTCTTTGGCTAGTTTTCAATTAATCATGATTCATGAGAATCTGTGTGAGTGTCTTCAGTATTTGTTACAGTAATCTCTCAACAACTGGGGGGTGGTGATGGTTACATTCCAGAAAAGTGCCATGATAGATAAAACCTTCACTGGCAAGTTCAAGGATAGGAAATTCACAAGAGAATAAAACAAAAAAAATTGGTTATAAAGCAGAAAAGAATCTTTCCCCTTAGTTCTTCACAAGCTTATATTCTGAAAGCCATGATCTTCTGTGCAAGATGGAGTTTATATTAACCACACTTCTTTTTTTAAAGTTCTTGACACAGCCCTTACTGTACTGATATTTAATGCTTTCTTGTATTTGCTTTCTCACTTGTATCACTTTTGCAAGCCTTGGCAACATTCCTAGTAGCCATCTGGTCTTTCCAGAAAAGAAGGGCATGGTTTTTCTAGGCCCGGCCTCCTACTGTCATGTTCCACTCATCATTTATGAAGAGGATGGTGAATAGCAGACCTCCTTTCTCTTCACCATCTGACCATAAGATTGAGGTAGGAGTGCAAATGAGGGTAGGGATAACTGTAATTAAGTTCTTTTGGTTTCAAGGAACTAAACCTAACCATATATACATACATGGAGATCACAGATTTTAAAATATAGGCAAACAAATAGAAAACCACATTGTAACAAAACTATGACTGGCAAAATAGCAGTTGGCAAGGGATTACTGCACAAATCTTCTCAGGAATCTTCACAACTTCTTTATAGCTTAGAGTAAACTCCCAAACCTAGAGTTCAAATTTAGCATTCATTTTTTGGATCTCAAAGGAGGAGAAAATTTAAAAGTTCTCCGCCACTGAGGTCAGAACGAATGAATCACAGAATCACGGAATTATGAAGTTGGTAGAACTATTTCAGTTTCAGAGGAGAACACCCATAAAGGCTACCTAACATGGGACAGATCACAGAGCTGTCATTTAGTACTGTTATAATTCAGAATTTCTCACATACTATACTCAATAATCTACATCTTGCATGCTTTAAACTATTTTAAGAGAGGTTGTGTTTGTTCTTCACTTACCTAACAACTCTGTACTTGGAAACACTTTTGTGTGTTGGGCACAGAAGCAGAATTTGGGGATGTTCCTTAAATTGGAGTTTCATAGACCCCACCTTCCCATGGAATGCAGAGAAAATATTGTCCCCCCTGCAGAGACTTTTAGTTGTCTTCTGGTTTTGGCCTATGAATGTGAGCTCATAGACTAGAAATCCTTATGATTGTCTCAACTGAAGATATATTATTCACTCTCCCCTCCTCTATGCTCACCTCCCCCCAAAAAACCCAAGACAACCACTGTATTTCATGGCTTTTTAGACACCATTCATTTAAACTGTTTTCCTGGTTACTTCCAAGGGTCCCAAGGAAGTGGTCAGGGGAGGCTCCTTGAATACTAGTCTGAGAGGAAAACATGATAACAGACTATGGAAAGCCGATTTCTCTAGCATAAGTAGGGTTGAATGATGGATGGACTGGAGTGTGGAAGGTGGGACACTGTCTAGTCAGAGGTTCAAGAACATCCAGACAGAATTCCAATGCTGCTTTCAGCAGGTTAAGAATCATTAGCATCTTTTCAGCTTTCTGCAAAATACCACAGGAGAAGAGAACACTGTTGGGGAGTCGACTCTTTGTCTCCTTTCCTTTACTATCCTTTTTTTTCTGATCCCTCGTTTACCTGAGAACTCAGAAGACATAAAGAAATAAATGTGGGGCATGCCTCTGACTCTAGGTCTTATTTGGACCTTCAAAGCTCTCAGAATGACTCTGGTATTTAAACCTAGTAAGCAGCAGACAGACTAGAAAAGAGAAAGGTTTGTGAAACTCTATCAGGTATACTATTTTGAAATTGAATGGGACTTTGAGCACGGTCATCCTAGTATATTTGATTTACTGCACTTCTCTAACTTAAGTTACAGGTTTTGCTTTTTTATTTTATTTTCTTACCCCCCTTTTTTTTTCTGGTTCCAGAAACACTGGCAATAAACAGGTGGGGAGAGCAAATTTAACATTAGCTTGCTAGTGCACTACTATTGGGCCTCTCAAAGATGAAAGAAGAAGGTAAAGTAGGTACTCATTCCTAAATATTTTTAAAATTATCAAGTTTTGTCCTTGCCTTTGCCTTTGCCTTTGGAAGCTATACACTCAGTCTCTGAACAGGATATATCATTTCTTTTGCTCAGTAAAACTTCCTCAATTTTAGGAGTATTTCCATGAGTTACAGAGAGTAAGTAGTTTTTAAAAAACATGTTATGCTCAAATGGATTAAACTTTATGTGAAGAATAGCAGCCCTGATGTTATGACAGTCCTCAAGGGTAATAAAAGGTTGCAGTTTGCAAAGAAATGATAAGACATGCAAAGTATTGACCTCTAAAATCTCAAACCCTGTTCAGCATCTCATTTTCATCCATTGAACTAATTTCTTTCTTTTGTGTAAAACTCACTCAGCAATCTAAGTAAGGAAGTTTTCCCTAAACAAATAATGACTGGGGATGAAATAAAGGATAACCTTCTAGCCTAAAAAAAAAATCAGTAATTCTACGAGGACTTGCATTTTCATAAAATGTTTTAGTCTTTAGAACTCCATGAGAACAAAAACTGTCAGCTCAATAAATGGCTGTTTTAGACAGATGGGAACAACAGCCAATATTAATGATGGTCTTCAGTGAACTGAGAAATGTCCAGATAGTTATTTTCATGGATTGATCAATATTTGAAGCTTAATTATCTGGGGGTCCTAAGGATGGAATCTGATAGGTTTTATAAAACTATCACAAATGGTTTATAGAATACTAATCAGTTAAGACTCAGCCAGAGGGGTGTATTAAGACTAAGCAGGAGAAAGGGGAGGGTATAGCTCAGTAGTACAGCACATGTTTAGCATGCATGAGGTCTTGGATTCAATCCCTGGTAGCTCCATTAAACAAACAAATAACAAACAAACAAACCTAATTATCTCCTTCCTCACCAAAAAAAAAAAGAGTGTTAAAAAAGAAAGAAAGAAAGAAAGAAAGAAAGAAAGAAAGAAAGAAAGAAAGAAAGAAAGAAAGAAAGAAAGAAAAAGCTGAGCAGGAGAGAGCTAAGAGATCAAAGAGACAGGGGCATGGACTCCTCACAAGTCAGAGAAGATAAACATTCCCAGACAAGACACCATGGTTGAAAACTTGAGAGGTTAAGTCCTCATGCAAACACTAGGGCAATATGAAGGAATCTTTGTCCTCACAGGTTTCTGGAAATGGGAGACTATCACTTAACAATATAATGAAAATATCATCTGTGGTATTACAATGATATGTTTCTTGAGCACTTGCTAAGTGCCAGGCATAGAGCTCAGCACTTTCCATGCACTGTCTCATTTAATTCTCAACACAACTCCATGTTGGATGTACTGTTATTATCCTTCTATTAAAGATGAGGAACTTGAGGCTTAGAGAGCTTAATAACTTGCCCAAAGTCACAGAGCTAGTAAATAACACATCTTACATCCAAAACCAAGTCTGTTGGGCTGCAATGTTCATGTTCTTAAACCCTATGGATTCTAAGACTCATCCTGCTGGGACTGGCCTCTGGTGGACACATCAGGAACAACCTGTCATGACAGAACAATAATATAATTATGGTCAGTAGAATGGTTTAATTGCACATGCCCTGTCTTTGGGCCATTAGACTTTCCTTCCTCTTTTTCCCCCTCTTGTCACTTTAAATCTATTAGAATGGTACCTGAAAAGCCCCTTTAGATATGTCAGAAGGGGGGAAACAGTTAATTAAAACATTTGTTAAGCCCCTCCTATGTCCTAGGTATTCTCTTTTCTCAAGAAGTTCACAGCTAACAGGAGAATACAGAAACTTAAACCCCAATTATAATTCTGTGAGCTGAACACTATGCCAGTGCTATGGACACAGATTTTAATGTACTTGTGCTTAGAAAATAAAAGATTTTGAATTCTCCTTGTCCATTTTAGTTTTATTTATGCTTCAAGGTTACAAGTTATTTTGATAGAGAAGTGGGGTGGGGGAGGTTTTATGCAATCTTAACTTTTAAAATGTTAAGCACTAGCTTAACAAAAAGTATTATTTTCTAAATACTTTCAAGGGCATTTTCCTAGAATCAGGTAAATGAGAGCAAGCAAGTGACCTACTTACAGCAAAAAAAAAAAAAAAAAAAAAAAAAAAATGCTCCAGGTTAGAAAGGATGGGAAGCCAAGTGCATCCTGGAAACCGCAGCATCTGGTCTTGTTTTATGCTTCATCTATCAATCTGCTGTTACAGGAACTGAGAATTAATGTCTCAACTACTGTTTCTTCTATTTTGCCTGGTAAATTCATATCTGCGTTCTCCTTATCCAATCCCTCCTATCTCCCCTCCCATTTAAAAATCATATGGAAAGGCATTTATGAAGGTCCCAAATAAATCCTAGAGGGATTACTCTTTCATTTATGCCTTAAAACTCTTGCTAATGAGGCTACAGTAAGGTTAAACATGTTCCCAAGCAATTCCGTTTTGATCAGTCCTCACATTCCACAGAGAGTATCACATGAACAATGTATTTTCAGTACTGTATTAAAGCTAAACAACAAAAAATGTAGATTTTAAAATAAATATCTAAGTTTGAGAAAATGTTTCTTGGTAGCACAAACTGAAAAAAAATGTACAATTGGCAGTAGTGCTTGAGAAAAAGGATTATGTAGCAATGGAAGATTGCCTGCGGATTAGCACTACCCTGATAACATGAGAAAATTACATCTATACTCATTTCTATATACACTCATTTTAAATTATGTGTAAGGTTTAAAAACATAAAAGCATGACAAGGAGATTTACAATATGTTCTCTGAACTTTGCTGTTCCATCTTTTAGCTCTTTGTGCTTTTTATAAAATGAAGCTATCAATTCATCTTTTCACTCCTTCCAATCTGTTGAAATTTTAATTTTCAATTATTTTTGCCTTGATTCTTATTCTTTCTATTGGAGCTTCAAGCACTCAATCTTAGTCCTTCTCAGTGCATTCATGGCTCCAGCTACAGCTTCATATTCTTGCTTTACTTTTCTTTGTCCACCCATTCTATTTAATTTAACTTGTCAAAATAATAATTAAGATTATTCTTTTCCAATGAAATATTTTTAAAAGAACCAACGTTGCCAAGTGACTGGCGTAATTGCCGCTATATAAATTCATCTATTTGTTGAAGTTCTGCTCTTTCTAAATCACCATCAAGTGAGTTATCTCCAATGAGCAACGACTAGGGTCGGTTTTACCGGGTTTATTTGTCCAAAGAGTTCAGATTTGTTTTTCCTTCCAAAGATCTTTTATTCTGAATCTCATCATGAGGCTTCTTTGCCTTGATTTCTTGATGTATCCCAGCTGGCTTAATAGTTCAGCTGACCAGATAAGCTTTGGGGGCGGGGGCAGCAGAGATTTTTGTAAAAATACCTCTGAAATTATCACTGACGAGGGCAGAGTTTGTCAAAATGTGGGCCGAAATTACCTATATTCAAAGTACCTCAGATGTGTTTTAAAAATGCAAATACCTGGGCCAAAAATCTATAAATCGGAATCTCTAAGCCTGGGACCCAGGAATCTAAATTTTGCCTAGGTGTCCAAGTGAACAGACTCAGTGAAATTCTAGAACCCCTAATCGATGGAATCCCTTCCCCTTCAAAGATCCAGAGCATTGACTGACCTTGGCTACAGAGCAAATTAACCACACCTCCATCTAACTAACAAAAACAAAGGAAAATTCAGTTCCATGGGGAGAAACTGCCACTAGCTGTCTTTAAAAAACAAACAAAACCTTTCTATAACAAATATCACAATTATTTTTAATATCTTCATTCTGACAATCACAGAGGGAAGGTTCAGAAAGTCTATAAAAGTCTGTTGCTGTAATTTCCTGATTAATATTACACATAATGAATTATTTATTGAGCCCCTACTGTGGGCCAAATATGGTGTTTTGTGCTGCCAGAGATTATATAAAGCTATCCTGGGATGAAAAGCATATGTTCACTCGGCTCTATTCTGGAAAAATCTAGTTGATTCAGTGATTGCTGGGAATGAATATACACGGTATGTGGGAAGGCAATTAATTTGATATTGTAGGGTCTAGACATAGAAGGATTTGCTAAATGAAAACTAGGTCCAAAGAGTATAGGTGTAGGTATATGGTTTACAGCCAAACCACTGGAAAAGGAATGAGTAGCAACATTTATTTGGGGTCATGTAGACACTTTACAGGCAGTCTTGATTATTCTATCCAGCGATTACTTTTCCTATACAATCATATCCCAAGTATTAAGCAGCTGAATTGAGACTAGATGCAACCATATTGAGAACTCCACCTGATTCTAGAATTCATTTAGGCTGTCCCTGGTAGAGTGACTAAATTTTCATGGCTTGTCTGAGACTTTCCCTGTTTGAGCATTTAAAGTCTTATGTTCTAGTAACCTCCTTAATGTCAGACAAACTGGGTAGGCTGATTACCCTGGTCCTTAGATCAAGGCAAGTGAAGTTCTTAGCTGGTCTAGTTTCACTCAGAGGATGATGGAAATCCATTACCATCTTGACAGGGGGAGGGTACAGCTCAATGGTAGAGTGTATAGCTCAGTGGTAGAGTGTATGCCTAGCATGTACAAGCCCCTGGGTTCAATCCCCAGCACCTCTATTTAAATAAAGAAACCTAATTACCCCCCAACCCTCCCACCCCACCAAAACAACATTACCATGTTGAATTTCTCAGCTTATTTTCCTTACCAGTGGATGTGTTTATCCTAGTGGGCTACAAACCTAAAATATTTCTTTCCTTCAATAGCCTCTATCTTTTAGCTTCGTCAAAGCATGTTTCCATAAGCATCCCAAGAATGACTTAGATAGAGGATAATCCCAGGGATCCAGTGATCCTGTGGAGATTCTCTTCCAAGACTTCCAAGACTGCTGACACATGGCTTGTGGGGATTTTTTTGTAAATATTGTCCTGGTCTCATAATCATTCTGTTCTCCAAGGTTTATCTTCATCTCTGAATAATCAGCCTAGCACTCCCAAACCTAGCTTCATGCCAATTTTTTTTAGAATTTATTTTATGATTGTAGACACACACATATAGATGAAAAGGCATGGATGTAAAACATGAACCATTTACTGTATTAAATTCCACTCTGATTTTTGTCAATGAAACCATAGTTTTTAAACATTCATGCTTTCCTGTCATCCCATCCTTACCCCTTAAAGACTTAAGTTTTGTTATTTCATGACAAAATGAAAGGTACCTCTTTCACCTAGATTTTAAACTGGTATTAAATTACTACTTCAAATAGAGAATGTAAAGTGTAGGGTTTGAATGAAATCTAGGTTCCAATGAAATTTTGCCACTTGTTAGGTGCATGAGTTTAGAAAAGTTTATCTTGCTAAGCTTTAAAATTTGCTCATCTATAAATGATAAATAAAAGGAAAATAATGGCTATTTTAGAGGATTGTTTGGGGGGATTTATTTAGATTATGGATATGAAGCACATAGAAACATATTGTCTGACACCTAGTAGACATTGAGTAAACTGTAGCTATCATCTTCACTACAGAATCACAAGCCTGAAACAAGGGCAGCATTTGCTAACGTCAACAATCAAGCTGCAGAATTTTAGCTATCAAGGATAATGCCTAAGGCAGAGAGGCACAAACTGCCTTCCCGAGGAGCGGAGTAAGAGGAATTGTCGCATTACTTCTTAGTCTCACCGCCTCTATAGGAAGTGATGCTTCTATCTGGGGACAGCGTCTAATGTCGTCTCTTCCCCTAGCAGTCTGTGTTAAGGAGGCGCTGGCTTCCAGGTTTTCTCTCTGGGGACCTCTTGTGCCACGTCTCTCATTCTGGAAAGGGGAAGGGGTAAAAGAATAAGGGAAGTCACCGAAATGCAAAACCTGTTATCAGATGCCCTATTTGTCCCGACTATCAGGCCAACCTGGGTGGGCGGCACAGCCGTTTCGCAAAAAGATATGTAGGCGCCACCCCCAGCTGTTTGTCCGCGCAGATATGAGGGAGGAAGGTGAGCCCACCCTAAAAACTGAAAGACAGATGGTGAGGGGTAGGCGGTGGCCATGCGCGTCAGTACTTTGGCTAAAGGACTGAACAGCAAGTAGCGTGCGAGTTTACACAATGAGGCGGGGCGAAGAAAAAGATGAGGGGCAGAACTAAGGATCAAGCAGCAGTCAGGTAAGAAATTTGCAGGGAACTGAGAGCATTTCTTTGCACTCCCAAGGTTCCCGGCTTTCTCAGTATTGCACCGGGAGCCCGCGAGCAGGGCGGACTTCATGTGACAAGCGCCTGACCCATTTCCATGTCTAAGACTCAGTAGCTAAACTCAGAGGCTTGGGGAAAGTGGCAGGTAGACACACCCGCTTCGCAGAAAGTCTGAGCCCGGCAGAGAGAAGGTTAAGAGTCCGGTGCGCGACCTCGCTCTCCCTCCCTCGACCACCTCCAAAAACCGGAAACCTGGCGGCTCCAGGCCTTCGGCCGCGGGTCGCGCATGCTCAGTGCGAGGGGGCGGGTCGCTGCTCCCACCGGAAGCGTTCTTTCCCAGGCAGCGTTTCCTTCCTGTGTGAGGCTGGCTGAGGGCTCCTGCGGCCGCTGTTCCTGCCTTAGGGGTGAGTAGCAGGTTCCCACGGGGCTTCGTGGGATCGGCGAAGGATCCCGCTGACCTCCTTTAGGGACCGGCGAAGGATCTGGGAAGCCGAGCAGGAAAGGTCACCTCGCTGTCCTCCCACGCCGCACCTCAGTGCCGCCCCCCAGCCTCCCCCAGCCTCCTCCAGTCCTTGGTATCCAGCGGATTAACCTCCAAGGGCGTCCCGGGCCTCGCCTTGGCTTCCGGCCCGGCCTGGGCCCTAAGTTCTTCGTTAGCACTGACCCCAAGAGTTAGACCGTTTCCAAGGGCATCTCTGTAGGCAGCTGGGTCGCTGCGGGGGCATGGGGTCGTCCCGGCGACCTCAGAATCGGGGTCCTAGGCAAAGACCAATGGAATGAGCCGAGTCTGATTGTCTCACGGGCACCGCTACCACCTAGTGCAAAAGTGAAGGTGGTTCTTCCGGCCTAGACACTCTTTCGCGGAGGATAGTGCTGTTAATAACAATGTGTCCTTTATGTGAAGGTTGGCAGGCTTTCCTTGTCATAGGCGATGTTCATAGGGCATTATATCTGCAAAACTAGGACTTCTGGGGTGGAGAAAAACTTTGTAAAACACTGCAATGAATTAGGGGAGAAATGATATGGTATGAGTACTATACTTTCTGTCCTTAATCTGTCAGTAAACTGCTCATTGGCCAGGTGGTACGACTTTATAAAGTTTTCTACCTTGAAATGGAGAACTCTTTAAGATGAAACTATCTCGTGTCATATTTGCCTAACAGATAACTCTGAATTACAGTGTTTTGCCATATTTCTTAGTTGTGCATGGCACCATCTATGTTTATGTGCATCTTTGTGTATTCATTTTGTTGATCCTAATGTTTATATAAAATTGAAATACAGTCCGTAGTGTTGTATGCACATGCAGCTTTTGTTATATATTCTGCTGTACTGATATAGTCACCGTAATGGCCTTACATTACAGGCATATCAATGTCATATGAATGATTGATGAGTGTGTAATTAAGTATATATAGTTACAACCTACAAGCAGGTGGAAGTTTCAGTTTCATTTCAGGATTTTGAAGTCATTTTAAAAGAGGGATGACTATTGTAGAAGTGGCTATAGGTCTAGAGTACTGTATTGCAGTTAATAATTTAAGTATAGGAAAATATATGCTTAACAGAGGTTTTTTGTCTTGATATCGTCTATTGGTTTAAAAATTGTTACCTTAATGACCGGGATGTGTACTGATAGCCCTAGTTGTTCATGTAGTTCAGTGAACATCCAGTAGATGGCAGTTTTATCACTACTAATTTAAACTTTAAATAAATCAAAACGTTTTATTCATTCAAATATCACTAGTTTAAGTTAGTAAACCTTTATTTTGCCTATTGGTTTATTTTCATCTATGAATAATGCTCCCACATGATACCACATATTCCAACTGATTTTTTTTCTCAAATTTATTGTGTTGGAATAAAGGCTAGAGAAGACAAATTTTCACTTTCTGTAAGAAGTATTGTTAACACATTTTGAGGAATCCATGCTGATGGAAGAAAGCACACTTTGATTTATTCCATGAGAAATTTTAACTAGGTGGCTTCTCTCTAGCTTTATTTTTAAAAATATAGTAATAACTGGACTGTGCATTTCTTGAGTAAAATAACTGTATCTTAACCATTATTGTATACCCAGTATATAGTAGGCATTATATATACGTGCTCAATAAGTGCTTTATTGTATGAATTGAATCATTTAACATCCCTAGGCCAGTTTCTTCATCCAAAATGAAGGCTTTCAGTTATTTAGTTGTTAAGTTTAAGTTAAATAATGTATTACTGTGAAGTCAATGGCTCCTAGTAATGCAGAAGTTTGGAATCCTTGTCTTTTCTTTTGGAAGTCATTCAAAAGTCTGGCAGCAATTTTGTTAAAATGATTGAATGGGAGGTTTTTCTGCTGTTGCAGTTTAACTGTTCAGCAGATGATTATTGAATAGAGTCTTTTGTATGTGACAGTTATAAAAACGGGTAAGATATAAATTCTGTTGATAAGGATTTAAACTCTAGTTGAGAATAATAAATATTACATAAGTTCAGTAAGAGGACCAAATGAATATTATAGAGGATTAATGTGATCTGAAAGCCTTCAGAGTGCATGTGAAATTGATTTTTGAAGTTTGGATAGAATTTGACTAATTCTAGATGGAGAGAAATGACCCATCCAGGGTACTGTGCAGATTTGCTGGAAGGAAAATACATGTGACCTTTTCAGATGCCAGTGACTCCAGTATTGAGAGTTGCTGTTGAGAAGTAGTGGAGAACTGAAAAGCGGCTTTAAAGTTGCTCTTTGGGGCTAGATTGGTATAGTCTTGAATGCTTGGGAATCCTGTAAATAAAGGGAACGCTTTGGGATCTTTTTGTTAGGGAGAAGGAGATATCTAAGAGGAATTAGAAACTATTGGAGCTATTCCAGAGACAGGAAAGTGAAGAGAATCTTTAATAACTGAACAGTAGTAGTGAGAAAAGAAACAATAATTTTAGAGCTGGAACGACCATAGATGTTAATCTGCGAAACATCTGATTTTTACCTGTTTCTGAGCCATCTGTGTAAATTCTGATTTATTCCTTTTCATGAGTGCAAAATATACATTCCTTCTTCCCCACCCCCATATCATATAGCATTCAGCATAGTCCTGTGCTATGAGAGTATAATGACATCATTTGAGGCTGAGATTCTATCTCCCATAATGTGACAGTCGCATCATCCTTAACAAGCTGTTTCTACAGGGTGGGCATTGTCGTTGATACAGGTGTGCATGCCTCCTGTAAGCCAAGCTGTAGTTGGTGTAGCTGCTCAGGCATGTCTGTCAAAGTAGGCACGTTGCCTTCTTTTTCTCTGTTTATTTTGAGTGAGAACTTGTATTCTTGTGGCTCAAACATTTTGAAGATTCTGTTGCTTCATATTTAGCTAAATTGTTGGAAATAATAAGATGGCTCAAAAAATTAAATGTCACTTATTAATTGAGAAAATGACGTATAAATTTCAGCGAACCTTGGAAGCCTTTAAAAGAAAATATGATGGAAAAGTGAGTCCATTCACAGTTTGAATTTCACTCAAAAATTACCTGGTATGTATTACACTTCATAGAAATTCTTACCAACACATTAGTAAAGTATTTCGTTTTGGGGCTGGCTTTTTTCAGTTGGATTAGTGTTATAGTCATTATTTTTCTGTATTCTCTGAAATAGTTATTTAAAAGCTATTTAAAAGAGAAAATGCTTTAAAATGTTTACTGTGTTTTTCAAATAGAATTATTGTCTACTTAAATTATATGAGCTTTTAGAAAAGTTTATTAAAAATTCTGATTAAATAAACCTGAATTTCCAAGAGGAGCTTAAAATGTGTTTGTTTTCTTCACATTTAAAAATCCGTTTATCTTTAAGTAAAACACTTTTTAAGGTATGTAATGTTAAATTTGACTCGAAGTTAGTTTTTCTTGCCTAGTTTATGCCACCTACCAGTCTCCCAATTTTAATGAATCTAGTTATTACCTAGTGACATTCTGTTTGTTTTTTAAGGTTAACAATCAAGATGGTACATGCTGAAGCCTTTTCTCGTCCCTTGAGTCGGAATGAAGTTGTTGGTTTAATTTTCCGTTTGACAATATTTGGTGCAGTAACATACTTTACAATCAAATGGATGGTAGATGCAATTGATCCAACCAGAAAGCAAAAAGTAGAAGCTCAGAAACAGGTATGATTAAAATATTTGAGAATCATTTTTCTTGGAGCTAGCAAATATTTTCCCATAAAACTAAGGATATAGTAGAATCATAAATTAATGAGAAATTATGTATGACCCATGTAGAAAATGTGTTTTTATGTAATATTTAACTTCATCCCTAAAAATATGTTTGCTTCTCAAATCCTTTTTGACTACTTAAGCATTTTATCAGAAGAAAAAATGAATAAGAATGAAAGTACTATACAATTTTGTTATTAATATCCTAAATAGATCATTTTTGTCAGCTTGTAAATGAAGGAATCTAGATAAAATTTTTCAACAGACTAAACAAAAAATTTTATCTTCTGTAATGGTATATATTATACTTTGTGTGACATTTGAAATGTGGGTAATACTGACAAACTGTCAGTCTTACAGACTTACAAACTATATGAATTTCTGATTAAGGGATTGCTAAAAATGTTGTTATTAATATAAGTTTATAGTATTTCTTTTTTCAGCTGTTGCCTCTTAAGGTTATTTTCTTACTAGGATGATAAATTTTTTTGGTTTCTATTCTTCCTCAAAAAATAAAAGCCTTAGAGGAATCTTTCACATTTTTCTTGCTGTTTGAGGGCAGAATGTTCATATTCATGGATTTTTAGCTTTCTTTTGTGAGTTTTGACTCTGATGCATTCGGTGAACAGTCATTGAGCTGCTAGCAAATGCTTGATGCCAAGGATAAAAGATAAATAAATCTTATTCTTTCAAAAAGCTTAAGGCTAGTTTGGGAAACTGGGATGTAAATAATTGACTGCTGTATAATGCTGTGCATAGCTCTTAAATTAGTGAAAACCATGGTTTCATAAGTACTGCTTACTGTATATATCTGAAAAACAATTTGGACAGTTGTCAGTTTTTTCTCCTGAATTTGCTAATAAAATAGTTGACTTAAGGTCTAGGTTATATCATCATATCAGTCAATCCAGAATTCTCTAGGAAGTCTGAGCAGTGTAATTTTTTTTTAATTTGAGTATATCCATGTGTCAACCTAAGTGCAGTCCCCCCTCCCCATCTGACTCATGAAAGACAGCTTAAATCTGAGGTCAAAATATTAATTAGTCATATCATTTTCACAGTTTTTGAAAGCAGAGATGTGACTTCAAACAGAATTTTGCTGTTTATTTTTCTTGGCTTCTTAGAGCTCCTGGAACACACATGTAGAAGACATGGAGAAAACCAAATATTAACAGATACTTAAGCAATACATAAATGGATTATTATCATTAATCTTTTTGTGACAGTTTCAATATGATACACATTGAAAAGTATGTGTATAGTATTGTTCTAAATGTCAGGCATATGAAGTGTTAGACACTACATCTGCTCTCTAGTGCCCAGGGTAAGGAGAAAAAACTTGCCCATGACAATATAAACTTATGACAGTAAGTAGCATATCCTAATTGCCTAATGAGTAGACAGAAGCTATAGCATTTAGAGAAAGTATTCACTAATGATTGGGACAGTTGAGGATGGCTTCATGAAAGAGGTTGGCTTGGACTTTAGAATAGGCAAAGACAATTTTAAGTAGAAAGAAAATCACGAACAGAGTTGTGATGGGGCTAACGATAATAAGTACTGTTAGAGGAAGAGTAAATAGACTAGTCAGTTTGGAGTAGAGGGTTTGCACAACTAACTAGTAGAACTTAGAGGGAGAAGTAAGGGGCTAAATGATAAAGGACCTTAAGTATAAACTCAGGGAACAGAGTGCTGATTTTTCCTTACTCAGTCCTAATGTTTTCATGGGTGGACAGAGGCTGATAAAAAATGCCACAGAATTTGAGAAGTCCATTATCATTTAACTAGGAGGCATGCTTTTTGCTTGACTTGGGGCTACAGCTTCTCTGTTACCCTTTCTCTTTTCTTTCCTTACCTCCCTGGCCAACTACTTACTGAAATATGCTCTTGATCAGTTGAAGTCTCCTGTATAACCAGTGGTAAACCATTAAAGATTTTTGAGTAGGTAGGTGATAACGTACAGCAGTGTTTTAAGGATAATTCACCTTACAGTATCATGTAACAAGAATTGGAATCAGGGAGGCTAGAAGTGAGGTCTCTGTTGGTTATAGACTGCAATAATCCTGGTCAAGACCTAGAATAAGCGGGTAACAGAAGGAATGGAATGCTGGAAGGACTTTATGATGATAGGGAAAAGAATAAGGACATCTTACAGATGAATCCGAGATTTGTCTGGGTCCTCAAAGACTCATAGGATCTTTTATAGAGTTCTAGAATCTTTAGATAGGGCAAGTTTATGGGAAGATGACATTTGATTTGAGCATATTGAGTATGTGTTGGTGCTACAGATCCAGGGGAAAATGTTCATTTGACAGGTGAAATTGTAGGTCTAAATCTCAGGAAAAACGTCAGTCTCTGGAGGTTCCTTCTCAGGCGCTCATAGTAGTTAGACTCATTAGAGCAGTGAGTCTCACTGAGATGGAGTAGGCCCTATGGCTATTCCTGGGTAGATATGTATCGTATCATTTGTGGGTTTTTTCCCCAGACTACTCTTCCACTTTCCTCCTGCCACCATCAAGATACATACATTCAAATATTTGTTGAGTGCTTATGTAGTTGTCACTATGATAGATGCTCATAACTGTACTGAGAGTGGTGAGGTCTTAAAGGAGATGTTATAAAATAGAAACAGTCGGCTGAAGAGCAGGACTTCATTTAGGGAGTGAGAAAGATGATGTGAAGCCAGTGGAGAATGAATAGGTCAGTATGGGTAGCTAGGTACCTGCTGAAAACGACAATCCAGATAGGATACTTTAAATCTTAAAGGTATTTGTGAACTAACAAGAAAGTAAGATATTCAAATAAAAAATTTAAGGCAAAAATTCAGAAAGATAAGATGAGCTTGAGGCCAGCTTTCACATTGGGGAAATTTGCTGAACCTGTTGAAATTGAGTTTCTGTTTTTATGACCCAGAGGAACTCAGGATACAAAGCATAGTACTGATCTAAAGTGTGGAGCATCTCAGAGATGATATTCCCATAAATCTTTGATCCCAAAAGACAGCACCCTTTAATTTCATTAAAGACGAAAATGTAGAAATGGTTTAGAAAGATAAAGTTAAGCCATGTACTAGTTGAGGTGACACATAAAATGCACATACAGAAAGGTTGAAAATAAGAATTTGGAACATGAACACAGATCACAAATACAAAGAGAAGGCTGGTTGAACAAAAGTAAACTTTAAGGCAAAAATATAACTAAAAATGTAACTAAAAATTCAGTTCACCAAGAAATAATAACATTTCTGTATGTGTGTGCATCTATTAATGTGGCACCAAAATGCATCAAGTAGAACTACAGGGAGAAATAACATATCCATCATCATAGTGGAAGATTTTAAACATTTCTTTCAATAATTGATGAAACATTTTGAGAAAATCAGTGAGTGTAGAAGATTTAAACAAATAACAAGCTTTATCTAGTGTCCACATATAGTACATTACATTTAAAACAAATGCAGAGTACATTTCAAGCATGCATGTAAGATTTGTGAAATTGAACCAAATATAATCTATTATAAAGCAAATCTGAAGTTTCATAGTACTAGTAGCGTATTTATTACATTCCCTGGCTACAGTGCAGTACAGTAAAATCATTAGAAATATCCAATAGGTTTAGAAAGTAGGAAACATTTCTAAATAGTTCCTAAGTAAAAGAAAACATAATAGAAATTTTAAAATATTTGTAATTGAATTAAACTTAAAATATTAAGTAGTATTTAGAGAGAAATTTATAGTCTTAAGTATTTATATTAGAAAGAAGGTAGGAAATAAAGTAAATATCCAACTTAAGCTGGAGAAAATATTTTAACAGAATGAAACCATAAATAACATAGTGAAAGAATGGGAATAATAAACATAAGATAAATTAATAGAAAATAGAATATACAATAGAGAATGAATAGAAATGTAGAAAATAAATACATAATGGAGAAAGTCAGTAAAAGCAAACAGTTGTTTATTTGAAAAGACTGATAAAATTGACACTTCTTTAAAACCAAGAAATAAATGAAGCCACCAATAAGTATTACTAGAAATGATAAAGGATGTAATTACAGATGCTACAGACATTAAAAAGGACAATAACTATGCCAACAAATTTGAAAACTTAAATAATATGGACAAACTTCAAAAATCATGAATTGCAGCAACATGGATGCTCCTGGAGAATATCATTCTAAGTGAAGTAAGCCAGAAAGAGAAAGAAAAATACCATATGAGATCGCTCATATGTGGAATCTAAACAAACAAACAAACAAACATAACATAAATACAAAACAGAAATAGACTCACAGACATAGAATATAAACTTGTGGTTGCCAAGGGGGCGAGGGGTGGGAAGAGATAGACTGGGATTTCAAAATTGTAGAATAGATAAACAAGATTATACTGTATAGCACAGAGAAATATATACAAGATCTTATGGTAGCTCACAGAGAAAAAAATGTGACAACGAATATATACATGTTCATGTATAACTGAAAAATTTTGCTCTATGCTGGAATTTGACACAACATTGTAAAATGATTATAAATCAATAAAAAAAAGTTTAAAAAAATCATGAATTACCATAACTGATTTAAGAATTAGAATACATGAATTGTTAGTTCCATAACTATGAAATAAATTAATATTGGAAAAATATATCCATAAAGAAGACTCCAGGCTTATAGAATTCTGCTGGCAAATTCTAGCAATATTTAAAGAAAAATTAATAATAGCAATTTTATAGAAACTCTTCCAGAGTGTAGAAAAAGAGAAGACACTCACCAAACCTTTTTATGAGGGTAGCATAACAACAATTCCAAAACTTCTAGTGGGCTGTAATTTATCTCATTTGTGAATGAATGTAAAAATCTTAAACAGAATATTAGCAAGCTGAGTTCAGCAGTGTGTAAAAAAGATAATAAATTGTGACCAGTTGGATTTAACCCAGGAATTAAAGGCTGGCTTCATTTGAGGAAAACAAAATACATATATAATACTCTGTATTAACAGATTAGAGGACAAAACTGTGATCATCTCAGTCAGTCAAACAATCAATGCAGAAAAAATCCTGTGTTAAAATTAAACATTCTTGATTTTTAGAAAATCTCTTAATAAAATAGAAATAGAAGATATGCCTTTAGCATGCTAGAATGAATTTACTACAGGAAACATACTTCACAGTAAAAAATTGAAAACATTTTCTTTATGATTAGGAGCAAGTCAAAGAATCCTATTGTCATTGCTTCCATTTAACATTTTACTCATTACTAACTAATGCATAAGTCAAGAAAAAAGGTAAAAAAGGTAGAAGTATTGGAAAAAAAGAAACTAAACAGTCATTATTCACAGGTCATATCATCTACAGAAAGCCAAAGAAAGTCTATAGATAAACTATCGGGATTAATAAGAGTTTAAGAGCTGCTGGATACTAAATCAATATTCAAAAGCCATCTATTTCTGGATACCTTCCACAGTTGAGAAATGGAATTTTTAAAAGATAACTATTTACAATAGCATCAAAAAATATACAATAATTGTCAAACAAATTGTACAACACATAGAGAAAATTGTAAAACTATTGAAGGCTTAAGTTAAATTCAGTGTCAATTTAAAAATACCAAGAGGCTTTTTTTGTGTGTTGCATTTTTTTCCCGTAAAATTTATATTGAGGAATAAAGGTTTATGAATAGGCAAGACACCCCTGAAAAACAAGACGTGTTTATTGGGAGAGGAAGGATTTGCCTTGTTTTATAGTAAGACTTACGATAAAGCTTTACACAGTGTACTATTGGCACAGGGATGGATTGACAAATTTAGTAGAAGAGAGTCCAGAAACAGTCCTATGCATAATATAGAAACGATGTGTGACACAACTGGCTTTACTTTGTATACTATTGGAGAAAGGATGGATTTTTCAATAATGATATTTAGACAGTTAGATCCATATAAGAGGGAATAAAGTTTTATTTCTCTTTGATTCCATACATAGTAATCACTTCCAGGGATTAAAGACTTAAATTTATTCATTAGACAAATATTCATTGAGCACCTACTCCATGATTCTTTATACCTCATCTCTGTGTTCTGAAGATACCCTTTTTATCTCTCCAATTTTGATAAAAGCACTTTAAAAATATAATAAATAACCAGAGAAGTAGGAATAAAGCCAGGATAATGTAAGTTATTCATACCAGTCTTTCCCACCTCAGCATACCTTGAAGTATACAAAAAACTGCAGGCTGTAATAGTGGTTCCTTTGTGGCAGTTGTGAAACATTAGAATTTGAGGACATTGGTGGGGTGTTAAATATGATTTTTAAAAGCCCCTTAACATTCTCTCCTGTTATCTGTGAAATTACTTGTGTGTGTAAAGTCACCAAAACCAAGGGGAAAAAATTACAAAAGGTAGTTGGTTGTAAATGTGTTATAAAATGATCTAGGAGAAAAGGAGGTAATGAGGAATGTGATCGAAGAAAGTGATCAGTAAATTTATTGAAATTATTAAACTTGAAGAAAGCAGTTTCCATTCATTGGGGACAGCAAGTATAATTTGAAGTAAAAGCACATAGTCATTCCAGAGTTTGCTGGGTGAAAGGTAAAGAAGGAAAGGAAAAGGACTAGTGGAGGAGGTAGAGAGTTGCTGACAAAGAGGATGGAGGTAGGTTCTGGAAGAACCGGGAGGGGTTGGGATCAGTAGTTATGGGAATATTTTAAATAGAGTTAATTATTTTATTCTCAATGAAGGGGAGAGGTGTGTGGGAGTGGAGGAGATTTGGGACCTGCTGAGCTAAGTATGTGATCAGTATTTAACGAGATAAATCATGGTAGATTATGAAATGTTACGGCATGATTGAAGAAAGCATGTTATTGGGAACTCAGTTGTTTTGTTTTTATTAATTTCTTGAGGATTCCTCAGCAGCTTGGGAGCAGATAAAGTGAATGGTGGTGTTGAACCTGCTTTGAAGACAGGGCTAACTGGTGTAACAAATGTAAGGAATTTTATGTTTCTACAGAAGACATTCTGTGGTTCAGGCCATTTAGGAAACCAAATACTGCCAAATGAGGAATAATTTAGTTGGAGTACAGAAAGGAATTAAGAAATTAGAGTGCACATTGAGGACCAAGATGAGGTGTGAATGTGGGAGGGGAGAAAGGTATGACTTCTGTGGTCACAGAGGAAGAGCACTGAATATAAAAATTTAGGTAACATTTTGAGATTACCAGATAATCCGTGGGCCTCATCTGAGTTTAAAGGCCATGCAGTTTTGAGATGAAAGGTAAAGGATAACAGATGTGTTCAAATCAGAAACAGTAACCTAGAAGTAGTCTTCATTTGGATTAAACAGGATATTTGTAAACAATTTCTAGCCTGAGGACTTATGAAATGTGGGATATTTAATTGATAATAAGGAGATAATTTCAACAGGGTTATACAGGGACCAGGAGTATTCTGGGCATATGCTGCTGTTGGATCATATTGGGATGTAGCAGATGAGTTTTGATAGTTATGTCTGTGATGAAAATTGGGATGTAGAAAAATGGAATCTCTGGGTGTACTGTCTATTAAGGAACTTTCAAAGACAGGATGAATAACTTATTGATTGACCTCTTCTGGGCATTTATACATACAGTATTTTGTTTAGCATATTAATTATATACTATTTAATATTCCTGAGATTATAGTTTAGTTGTCAAGGACCTGGAAAGATTCACAACCTAGAATTCATGCACATGAAGGTCATACACTGTGACCTTCGTCATTTAACGTAATGTCTTCCTATTTTTAGTCCTATCGTTGATATTGTAGGCTTCAAAACTTTATTTCGGTAATTTTGATGGAAATAGTAAATTAAATAGTTTGTGAAGGGGTGGTACACGGAAATCTTAACATGCAACTCTTAACTGCCAAGGATTTTTAAGAGCAGCCATCACAGAAAGCCAATTACCATTTGGAAGAGCTAATATTTGTTGACACTAGACTGTGACCTGTGGCCCTAAAACTATGGTTGCTGGAGCTGAGTCTTAGAAGACTGAGAAGCTGAAGTAAATAATGAAATTGAGATAGGAAATCAGTGAGGAATAAGCAGTTAGTGTTGTCTCAGAGGCCAAGGAAATAGATCGAAGTGATGAGGAAAGAAAAGCAACAAGAGAGAAACTTAAGAAAAAACCCAGTATATTGTAGTGTTTTATACACAAGCCTAGTAGAAGAGCCATAGTAGAAAGCCATCTTATCCAGCAAGTTTTGGGATATACACGGTAAAGTCAGAAGAAAGATGTAAAGTGTACTAACTCTTAAAGAGAAGGTAATTATAGCCACGTGTCTGGAAAAGAATGTTTGTTAGAAGTTTAATGTAAGTTTGTGGTAAAGGTTTATACTTAATATATAAAGATAATTATTCAAATTCTTTGCTATTTCCTATTTAAATGTATTTTTAAAACTTTGTATTGTTAATTTTCTGTTATTGTTAAATTGGAGTACTTCAGCTGTGACCTCAGTAAAAGGTTTCTGATATAAGTTTAATTAGTTCATCTTTGCTTTTTCGCTCTTAACTTGTTATGTATGCCATCTCTTTCTAAAATTATTTTTCCTAAAGAGCCAATTTCATGAATCTTTTGGAACCTGAATGGACGGAGTGTTTGTTTTCTGCTGCTCCTTTACTCCTTTTCCTCCTTCCTTATTCTAAGTAGAAATATTAGTTCACTCTTTCCTACCCCACTTCTTAACTTTAAAAATAATACTTCACATGGAGAAACAGTGAAATAGCTTGAAGGGATAAAAAGTATACTATGAAAAAGATGGGTATACAGTAAAAAGTAAGTTTCCTTCTACCTCTGACTCCTCTCACCCGCAGGCTGCCAGTTTCCCTACATGTACAGAATGGGAGAAACATCCTTTAAAACCCAAGCAAACATTGGTGACTAGAAAATATAATTGTCATTTAGCTGTAAAGGAATGCATGAGCATAAGCCATTTTTCAAGTACTCCAATCTTAACTTTGTTTTTCTTGGTAGAACATTTTACAAATAGGGATTCAGTTAGAAGTGTCAAAGCTAAACAGTTGGATAACTTATTCCTGGAGCAGTTTGGTATTGATATGGTATATTTTGGAGTGCTTTCTTTTCATTTGTTTACTAACCATGTTCTGCTCTCCCAAATGAGGAATGTTAGTGTTTCTACAGAAAATGAGCTTTGAAATTAGACAAATCATGAGTTGAACTCTGGTAATGCTAATTCCGAGCTGTGTAATCTTGGCAGTTCTTTCAATTTGTCTGACCCTTGAGTTCTTCATCTGAATAATGAGAATAGTAATAACTACTTCTCAGGATGTTTTCAAGGGTTGATTCCCTTTAAAGTACCCAGCAAAGTGCTAGGCATGTGGTAGGGACTCAATAAATGTTAATTTTTTTTCCTCTTTTCTATCAGTGTTATTAATGCAACCCGGAGACATTGTTAAAGGAACTACTGTTGTGGGTAAAAGATTCTAGGTAAACTCGACTATCACCGTTTTCCATCTCTGTAAACTAAATAACACAGTTGATCATTTTTATTTGGGAAATCCCAGATACAGATAAAGGTAGCAACAGGCAGTTGTGGCCTAGAGTAAAATTTTAAGGGCAAGTGGCTAATTGGGGGGAAAGAATAGAGTTTCTGAAATATTGACATTTCAAGCCAGGTAATGCGGGCAGAGGGTAAGCTATCCTGTGCCTTCTTGATTGTGCAGCAGCATTCGCGTCTCTGCTGTCTAGATGCTCTGCTTCGCCAGTAGCGTCCTCCCCTCTACTCAAGTGTGACAACCAAAAATATTTCCAGACATTGCCAAATTGCTCCTGGTTAAGAACCACAGTTTTAGAGCATGGCCTGAAAAGGATACATGTGGAATGACTTCACATTTATGGAAGCACAATGAAAAGAGTAAATTAATGTTATTATACGTATGGAAAATAGGTTGTCTTTTGTAGCTGACACTTAAAAGATTTAAACTCAGTGAAAGAGAAGTTATTTGTAAGAGAGAGATAAAAGAATCTGGAAAAGGATGCTTCATCCATTGATTCCATAATTTCACAGAGGGCTGGCTAAATAGGAAAAATGTGGTTCATAGCACTTTTAAAAAATGCTGTATTACTAGGATATGATCAATATATATCCTAATCCTCTCTCTGTAATGCTGTATGATGTGAATTTTTTTAAGAGCAGCAGTACCCCTGACAAAAAGCAAGATTTTATATAGTCAGAAGTATTCTAGGAATAAAATAAAATAAAATAATAGCAATAAAAATTTAGGTAAGTATGATTTATCAGAGAACCTTCATTTCTGAAAATGCCCATTTAATTGAAATTTGAGTATGTTATCTCTAGATTTTTAGGGAGTCTCTGGTGGTCACTAATTCCTATCATGTATTTGGGGAAACCAAGATAATGTGTGTGATGGTTAGAGTATTATCTCTAGAGTTGGGACTGCCTGGATTCACATGTTGCTTCTTCCGTTTGCTAACTTTTAACCTAAGACAAATTACTTAGTCCAAGCTGAGCTCAGTTTCTTTTTCTGTGTTGGAGAAAAATTGTCCCTACCTCCAAGATCACTCTGAGGATTCAGTGAGTTAATCCATCCGCAGTGTTTTGGCATAATATGTGGCACACTCAGTAAATGTTTACTCTCATTATTTTTATTTTAATTGAAAATCTTGTTGCATGGTAGAGCATATAGGTTTAAGGCTAGTTTTGCCCAGCTTTAGAAATATATGCAAGTATACTTCTGATTCAAAGTTATTTTTGTTATCTCTGGTTTGTCTAGCCCCAGGAATTGACTTTAACTAAAAAGGGTAGAATCTCAGAACAATTTGAAATTAGGTAGGCATGAATACCTATTGTAGATACTTGAGTGATTTTTTTAACTTTATTTTTTATTGAAGTGTAGTTGCTTTACAATGTTAGTTTCAGGTATACAACAGAGCGATTCAGTTATGCATATACATATGTCTATATATTTTCAGATTCTTTTCCATTATAGCTTATAAGAAATTGAATATAGTTCCCTGTGCTATATAGTAGGTCCTTGCTGTTTATCTATTTTATATATAGAAATGTGATACATGGGTAATTTGAAGAAAGTTAGGCTCCTGTTTTCAGATACTCTTGTTAATTTAAGAAGAGAAACTCCAATTGTCCATTTCTTGGTATCCTTAACTCCTTGATCTTTCATCTTGACGTTTCATCTGCCCTGTCATGATAATCCTGCTAGGAAGGAGAAATCAAGATGGGTCCTAGAGTCTCATTGGAGCTATGCTAGACCCTATATATATCTCTTTGATCATGCACCCCATTTTTTTGTTTTCCCTCATTTCCTAAGAGCTGGTTTAAATTGCCCTGGTTTCTGTGGAGTAGACCTTCAAATCTTTTCTTTACTTAAGGATTTATGTTGGGGAAAGATGAAATCAAAGGGCATAAGAATATCCCTGGAAAATTCTTGTATGTCTGTTCCTTGCCTTTTAGACTTCACAGATACATGTTTTGGAGTGCCAGTGTCGAAATACCAAACTAAAAAAGGTCGCTTGTTTTTTCTTTCTAGGCAGAAAAATTAATGAAGCAAATTGGTGTGAAAAATGTGAAGCTTTCAGAGTATGAAATGAGTATTGCTGCTCATCTAGTAGACCCTCTTAACATGCATGTATGTATCTTTAATCTTATTTATTTATTTATTTTAGTCTAGCATTTTGTGTCAAGGGTCCCAAGGACCACAACCAAGTTTGATGATTCTCTAGAGGAATCACAGGATTCAGTGTAGTCATAGTCATGGATATAATTTATTATGGCAAAAGGATACAAGGCAAAATCAGCAAAGAAAGAGAGGCATGGAAAGAAGTCTGGTGGAAATCAGGCACAAACTTCCATGTCTTCTCCCAGTGAAGTCACACGGGATGCACTTAATTCTGCCAGCAGTAGGTTGTAAGAACACGTGTCAAATGCTGTCCCATCAAAGAAGCTCATTAGAGACTTAGGGCCCAGGGTTTTAATTGGAACTGGTCACATAGACTCCATCTTCTAATGTGTATCAAAATTCTGGACTCCCATAAGGAAAACAGGTATCCACCATGAACCATATTGTTTGCACAGTTTAGCTATTCTTATCAGGGAATGGTGGGAACTCTCCTGAAATCTAAGTTCCCATATTCCAGCCAAGGGCCAGCCTTGTTAAGCAGACCTTTCTAAGGATAATAGTCTTAGGCCTGCTATATTAACTTTTTTTGTGTGCACATCTGTTTAGTTAAAACTGTACCTTTATATATTCACTTTTGTGGTATATAAAATTACTGTTCTAAGTCATGTGGTTATTTGATTTGGAGTCTAAATCTAGATTTCTATCTAGATTTAAGGTGTGATAGACAACACAAGATTCTGAATCCTAGTTTTTCCATTTGTGTCCTTGGCAAATTGTTTCCTCTTTGAGTTTCAGTTCCCTCGTGAATAATCCATGGATACTGTAATAGCTGCTCTACCTACTTTTAAAGGATTATTTTGAACATCAGATTAATGTAATTTATGTATTCTAAAATCCTATGAATATTTTATAACAATAGATATAAATAAATAAAGAGTGAAATATATATCCTTAGCCCCAAATCTAGAAAATAAAAATCTACAATGTCTATTAATATCTGCGTGCACAGAGATACATCATGCCCTTCCAGAATTAATCCTCCATTTGAATTTGATTTATAAATTTACAATGGCACTTTCTTGAAGCCCTACCTATATTGATTTCTGAGTAAGACTATACTAATGAACTCAATTTTTTGTTACAGCTACAGTGTAAGTAGGTGATTTTTTTTTCAGATCTGGTTGCAATTTTTTAACTTTTTTCTTAAAGTGAAAAATAAATAAATCTATTGTAAATACTGCTTCTGACCAGCCCCTTTAACTCTGCCAGATTACAGCTGGGTTGTTTTTGTTTTTTAGGTCTTTTTCAGTACCCCTCCCCCTAGATTTTTTAGGTTGAGTCAGCAGGCTTTTAAAATACATAAGCTGTGTGAATTTTGAAAGCATGTATCCCCTGTTTACTATTTAAAAAGACGTAAGTTTTGACACAGTTTTACTTTTGATTTATAAAATTCATAAGCCCAGTTTGGTGAGTATAGGCCTTATTTCTAAATTCATTCCTATTATGTTTGACAGCTTCTTGTATGAATTAGGCACACTTCTGATGAGCTCTCCCCCATCAGTTAGTGCCAAATTATCTGTCTGAGCTGGTTCTCAACCTTCTTGGCAGAGTATTTCTTCCTTTTACGTGGAGTGAATTTAGCTTGTTTAGGTCCCTGCAGAGTTTTGAGTGCTGCACCTAGTCTTTTTTTTTTTTTTAATAGTAGATAATTGACTACTCCTTTTTGCGGTCCATAGTAGTTTAATAATTTGAGTATTGCCTTAAAGTGCGTATGTTAATATATCATTTTAAACTTTTGTTATTTATGTATAAAGCTTGCCATTTTGGAAGGAGTTTTTTCTACTTCAGTGAAAATACATTAGTTGTAAAAATTTATGTTGACCTTACCTTTTACCAGGTTACTTGGAGTGATATAGCAGGTTTAGATGATGTCATTACAGATCTGAAAGACACAGTCATCTTACCTATCAAAAAGAAGCATTTGTTTGAAAATTCCAGGCTTCTGCAGCCTCCAAAAGGTATGGTAAAAGTTTATTTTTGCTAAAGCATTAAAAATCTGGGAAGCATTGGAACTTTCTGCCATTATAGAACTGGTGTTTTTGAAGTTGGATTTTCAAGAGAATGCTAAGATACAGTGAACTGTTTTATGAATAATAAAATAATTGTTTTAAAATTTTTAAAGAAATAATTGTTCATTCCTTAGCTTTCCAAATTTAGATAAAATTTTCCCTGTGGTTACATGTCAAAATAATCCTTTATTTCAAATTCATTTTTATTATTTACAAGAAAACAAAAATTTGGGAAATCAAGGATAAAGAAATCCAAAGTAACAATATGGGTTTTTGTTTTCAAGGTAAGACTTCTTTTTGTTATTTCATGATTCTAGTGATTATTTTTCCTCTTGGTAATTCTGTTTATTTTTAGATTGCAATTTTTTTTTTGAATAGGAAATAGCGAACTACAGATGAACTAGAAGTTAAATACTATTTATGTTTAAAAGAGAAACATTTTCTTACTCCTAGTTAGTAATTACTTTGAAAGCCTGGGAACTCAAGAATCGAAAGTATTTATAACTAGGTCCTTAAAGGTAATACTTTTGCTCTTCTTCATATAAGTATTAATCATGTTTTAGGTTTATTAAAGGCAATTCAAATGGAGAGTACATGATGATTGATAGTGAGATCTTTAGAGTTGTGTTGCTATGGCTTTCAGATACAAATGCTGTTGTGTAGCTTATTTTTTCCCATCTAGTAGAAATTTTTCTTCATTGTATTGCCAGAACTAGGCAGGTTGCTAGTCAAGACTGAAATCAAATTATTAAACACATGCATTTCTCAAAAAAGTGGGATCTTTAGAAATATCAAAATAGTATAGGCTGAAGTTGTTTATAATCTTACTAATTTTGCAGCTATATCAAAAAGTGCATTAATTTGTATTTCAAAGGTAATTAAAGCCAATATGTGTACATTTTTATGAAGTAGATAATTTAATTTTTTGTGCTATAGTGGTCTTAGTTTGTGAAGAGGGAGGGCATTAGATGATTTTGTCAACCATTGATCAAGTGGTGTGAGTTTGGATGTTAAGATGATTGTCTTTAATATCCTGAACTAGACCTTTTCACGAAGGGAGGAAGCACAGAGATGCTAAAATTCCTAATACTTGTCATCACTGACATGAACTTAGAATATAGCACCTTCCTTTCTACTATAAGAAAAGATAAAATGAAAGTGAATATTGGGAAAAATTTTAGTGTGGGCAGAATTAATACCATGTTGATTATCACATAAACTAAAGCAAATACCTTGTTCTCTTTCCAGGTGTTCTTCTCTATGGACCTCCAGGCTGTGGTAAAACATTGATTGCCAAGGCTACAGCCAAAGAAGCAGGTTGTCGGTTTATTAACCTTCAGCCTTCAACACTGACTGATAAGTGGTATGGAGAATCTCAGAAACTGGCTGCTGCTGTTTTCTCCCTTGCCATAAAGCTACAGCCTTCCATCATCTTCATAGATGAAATAGGTATGCTTTGTTTTCTATGCAAGCATTTCAAAGGGTGGTGTTTAGATGACCAGATTTAGTTTTGTTTCTTTTTTTAAATTTTATTTATTTATTTTTGTGGGGGGAGGGAAATAATTAGTTTTATTTACTTATTTACGTTTTTTTTTTTTAGAGGAGGTACTGGGGATTGAACCCAGAGTCTCGTGCATACTAAGCATGCATTCTACCACTTTGAGCTATACACTCCCCTCTCAGATTTAGTTTTTAATATTTGTTTAGGCCAAATTAATAAAAGAGATAACCAACATCCTAATTTGCAATGTCTGACTTCTGTGTTATAGAATAAACCATAGTCTGTTTTTTCACCCCCTTGATACTTTTTTTGGTCTTTTCTCTTTTATAAACAGTATGCAGTGGACTTTCATGTACATGTTTCCTCATGCATATATGTTTGTCTAGGGTACATGAAGTTGAACCGTAAGGTTGTGTGATGTGTTTACCTTCAGCCTCACTGGGATGACCAGATCGTCAGAGTGGTCATACCCATTTTCACTCTGACCTGTGTATGGTTGGCTTGTACTGCCCCAGAACTTATTTTTTCAGACATTATTGTTAATTTTTGTCAACTTAAAGAGCAAGAATTATTATTGTTTTGTGTTTCCCTATTTACTAGTAAATTTGGGTGTCTTTTAACATGTTGATTGGCCATTTAGGTTTCTCTGCTTGTAAATTGCCAGTTTTTCTTTGGGGTTATTTGCATCTTTTTTAGTAATTCTTTGTTGATGTTTTATTATGATTGCAAATATTTCTTAGACTGGCTTGTCTTTTCACTTTATGATAGTTTCTTTTACATTTAAATTTAAATGTAGTTATATTTATCAAGTCTTGTGTCTCGTTTACAAATCTCTTCACTACCTCCATACTCTCTTTTTTAAAATACATAACATGAAGTAGGAATCCAGTTTCATACTTTTCCATATGGACAGCCAACTTATAAAACAGATCTTCTCTCCCTGAATGTCATGACCTTTATATTTGTGGACTTTTTCTACATTTTATCAATTATCTATATTTTTGTTATAATGTTATATATTATAATAAAGCTATAGTAATTAAACCTATAGTTTTGAATTACACTATTTTAATTATATGTAATATGATAGGCTATATAATAATAGAGAAAGATAGTTATAGATATAAAGTATTTTGCCTTGTGTATCTTTCTCATCAGTTTATTCCAGTTATTTCGGGGTTTTGCTTTGAATTTTGCACAAAAGAGCATATAGCTGGATTTTTAAAAATTTTAATCTAAGACTTTTTAACTGGGAAGTATAGTCAGTTTGCTTTCATTTTGATAGCTAATGTATTTAGGTTTATTTCTAATAGACAATTGTATGCTTTTTATTTACCAGTCTAGTGGGCTTTGGTGCTTTCTTTATTCCCTTTTCCCTGCTACGGGTTTAAAAGTTATATATAATTGACCCTTGAACAACACAGGTTTGAACTGAATGGGTCCATTTGTACGTGGATTTTTCTGATAGTGAATCCTATAGTGCTGCACAAACTGTAGACATGGAGGAGCCATGCATGTGGAGAGCCAGCTATAAATTGTGTGTGGACTTTGGATTGTGGGAGGGATCAGTGCCCCACCCCCACCTGGTTGAAGGGTCAGCTGTATTCTCTTTTAGCACACATTTAGCATAGCTACTTGTCTTAAAAGTCTAGGCTAATTGTTTCTCCCCTCCTCCCAAATAATACAGGGACCTTAGAACTTTTAAGTACTAATCATTCCTCTTATCTCTTACATATTGTTAATGGCTTATCTTATTTTTTACTTTCCATATTAGTTATTTTTATACTGACAGTGCTTGTTTAGAGATTCACTGCCAGTTTTTTGGCTTACTATTGCTTCTTACACCTGCCTTTTCTGGATTTAATTTCCTTCTTACTGAAATCTGTTAAATTTCTTTCAGCAAAGATTGTGAGTTCAGTGAATTTTGTGTGTCTTTTGTGTGAAAATGTGTTAATTTTGTCTCTACTTTTAAGTGGTACAGAATTAATATTCTTTCAACATTTTGAAGCTTGAAGTCCGTTGTCTTCTAATCTTTCTTGCTGCTTTTGAGAATTCTACTCATAGCCTAATATTTCTTTGTAAGTAGTCTATCTTTTCTCTAGTTGCTATTGAATGTTGCAAGGCTTCTATATATGTATTTTTTATGCAACTCTACTTAATTTTGAGTGATTTCCATAGTTTTAGTGTCTGGTTCTCTGTTTCATCAGTTCTAAAATATACTGTCTTGTTTTGGGGTTTTTTTGCATTTTAACATCCCTGAAATTGGAGTAGCATGTTATAATTTAATTGGCAGTTTTTTCTTCTTTTAGTATTATAATTTAATTGGCAGCATTTAAAATTTTTTGTTTATACATAAAGTAATTGTGAAAGTCAAAAATCAATCATTGAGTGAGTTATAAAAAGCAGTTCTTTGCTTGGCTGTGTTTAATCTCACAATCATTGGGTTTGTAGTCTGTTGATTATATTTAAACTTCAGAAATTCTATGTTTCTCTCAGATTTATCTATTATCATTGTAGCTTGTTTTTTTGTTGGAATTCCAGCCCGTTTTGTCTTCAGATTTTAAAACATACTATTTTAATTTAGTTTTTTTGGATCATTTTATTGTCTGAAATTCTACTCCTTTGTATCATTAACTCTCTCTTTCATAGTAACTTGTTTCCTTGTGTCATTTCTAACATTTGATTGCTTATGACTTATTTTTATATGAGAATTCTGTGTTGCCTAAAACAATCTAGAGTAGTTTTTCTGTCTTCCACTTAGAGCCTTTGGGCTCTAATTTCTCAGTTTGGATGTTCCTAGACTGAACGACAGTACAAATTTAGACTTCAAGTCTGAGAGAGAGAGCGCCCCTGTGGTCCTGGTTTTTAATTTTTCAGGGGGGATATATTTCCCCTCAGGGCCCAGGCCAAGACAGACAAGCTTCCTTAACTCCCTGTAGTGATGAGCAAAATTTTTTTCTTGTCTGTACTTTCTGTGAGTGTACATCGTTTTGAGTATCTTGGCTTCCACATGGATGTTAACACCAAGGCAGAACCTTCTATTGCTACCCATGCATACCTGTTGGGTACACAAGCACA
Source organism: Vicugna pacos (assembly GCF_048564905.1). Taxonomy (NCBI): domain Eukaryota; kingdom Metazoa; phylum Chordata; class Mammalia; order Artiodactyla; family Camelidae; genus Vicugna; species Vicugna pacos. The sequence goes on along the minus strand of NC_132997.1, from coordinate 67,040,657 downwards.
CACACAAATAGTGGCATAATCATCTCAAGTTCTCACCATTCTTGTTTTCAGTTCTCTTTTTTTCTGATCTTTTTCTTTCCTTCTTGCAATCTCAGATATTTATTAACTTCTTTTAGATTACTGGACTTTATTTTTTAGAATGGTTTTAAGTTTATAGAAAAACTGAGCAGAAAGTATAGAGAATTCTCATATACCCCCTCCCCCTACACACGATTTCCCCTATTATCAGTACTTTGCATTAGTGTGATGCATTTACAATGATTAATATACCGGTATTGATAACGTTGTTACTAACTAAAGTCCAGAGTTTATATTAAGGTTCATTCTTTGTGTTGTACAGTTCTGTGGTCTTTGACAAGTGTGTAGTATCATATGTCTACCCTTATAATATCACAATAATTTCATCACCCTGAAAGTCCTCCATGCTCCACCTATTCATTCCTCCCAAACTCCTCCCTCCCAAACTCCTGGCCACAGTGTCCTTATAGTTTTGCTTTATTCAGAATATCATATAGTTGGAATCATTTAACATACAACTTTTTCAGACTGGCTTCTTTCACTTAGTAATATGTATTTAAGGTTCCTCTGTATCTTTTTGTGGCTTGGCAGTTAATTTCTTTATATTGCTGAATAATATTCCATTGTGTGTTTGTACCACAGTTTGTTTATTCATTCATCTAATAAAGGACATCTTGGTTGCTTCCAGTTTTGTGCAATTATGAAAAAGCTGCTAACAAAACAGATATATAAGATTTTGTGTGGACTTAAGTTTTCAACTCAACTGGGTAAATACCTAAGAGTACAGTTGCTGGATCAGATGATAAATCTGTGTTTAACTTTTAAGAAGCGACCAAACTATATTCCAAAGTGGCTATTTGCGCTTCAAAGTTCCAGCAGCAGTTCCACCATTTTGCAGTTCCCCCAGCAGTAAATGAGACGTCTTTTGCTCTACATCCTCTCCAGCACTTGGTATTACCAGTGTTCTGGATTTTAGCTATTCTAACACGTGTGTAGTGTTATGTCATTATTTTAATTTACACTTCCCCAGTGACATATGTGTTGAGCTTTTTTCCCCTATGCTTACCGTCTGTATATCTTCTTTGGTACAGTGTGTTCAGACCTTTTGCTCATTTTTTAACTGAGTTGTTTTCTTATTGTTGAATTTTGAGAGTTCTTTGCATATTTTGGTACAAGTCCTATATAAGTTATGTGTTTTATATATTTTTTTTTTACAGTTTGTGGCTTTTTTCTTTCAACAGTGTCTTCCACAGGGCAGGAATTTTATTTTTAATAAGGTCCAGCTTATGCATTTTTTTCTTTGATGAATTGCGCTTTTGGTGTTGCATGTAAATGCTCATTCCAAAACCAGGGTTCCAAAGATTTTCTCCTTTATTACCTTCTAGAAGTGTTAATAGTTTTTTGTTTTACATTTATATCTGTGTTCCACTTTGAGTTAATTTCTGTAAAAGGTATAAGGTCTGTGCCTAAATACATTTTTTTTGCATATGAATGTCTAATTGCTCCAGCACTGTTCGTCAGATAATTCATTAACTTAAAAAAATATTTTACTCGAATTTTTTGTTAGTGTTTACATACATGTCTTTTTCCATTCTTTTCAGTATCCTGGGCCCTTCCTTATATTTAAAGACGTGTCTATGGTTAGCAGCACACTTTTTTTTTTTAAATTTAGTCTAATATATTAAAACGTATGCTTGGAGACCTTAGATCATTTATATTGAGTCTAATTACTGATATAGTTAGGTTATTTATATTTAACCAGCATTTTAAGTTTTTATTTTGTTTTAAGCAGCCATCACCAGAACCACTTCTTAGCAATGAGGATAATTTAGGAATAATTAATAGGAGAATAATGGTGGTTAATAAGTAGACAGCTGAACTTACACAATTTATCATTGAAAAATAAGCGATTTTTAAATGACTAGATTTTCTACATCCAGAATAAATTTAGTTTTATACATGGTCCAACAATGGGACCTATTAAGCAAGATTAGAATCATAAAAGAAAATCCAAGATATATGTTTGTCTTCATAAGACTCTTACCACATCATGATAATGTGGTTTTGCTGTAATAACTTTTTTTAAGTGTTTTTTTTAAAGCTTGGACCTAGCACATGAAAAAGCATTTTGTGTCGCTTGGGTGTATGATTCACAGACTTCAAATTTTAGTTTTAATGTGGAAATGTGAAAGTTAATCAGAAATACTAGTGATTTGAAGAGATGTAAGACAAAAACATTTGAAATAGGGTTGTACTAGAAAATCTTTTTTCATTCTTAGTATGTACCACCTTTTCAGTCTTTTTGTTCTAGAAGGAAAATGTTTTCCCCATTTTAAAAGCATTTCGTGTTCATTGTAGATAATGTGGAAGACAGAAAAAGAATTCAAGGGAAAATTTAAATTGTCCTTAAGTATCACTGAGAGATAACCAAAGTGATTAGTGTTTTGGTATATTTTCTTAAAGGCTTTTTTTTTTAACCACATGTAACATATATGTACATGTGTGCTAGCATGTGTGTTTTAAACCATTTTCTCTCATTTTCCCACTTAATAGTATTGACATTTTCCAATATTTTTATTTATTACCAGTAAAAATGTATGAGGAAAAAGGATGTGACCCCATAATTAAGAATACCACTAGGATGCAGACAACCTGGAAAGCTAGGGCCAAAGCACACGGACTTTCTTCAAGACACTATTCGTTCCTTTTTTAGCCTGTCAGTACCAAATCATTTGTTTCTTTTATATTTGTTCATATGAATGTATTTTTAGGAAAGAAATGAAGATTGTGAATTGTTTTAATTTGTCCAATAATTTGTCAAAATGGTTATATTAGAATAATGTGTGAAAAGGCTTAGTTGAACCCTTTGTAATCGTTCATAAAATATCAGCTTTAATTAATGATTTGAAATTATATAAAGAATAAATAATTTATTATTAACTTCTAAGGTTAAGGACTTTTTCCTTCTAGACTCCTTTCTACGAAACCGTTCCAGTTCTGATCATGAAGCTACAGCCATGATGAAAGCTCAGTTTATGAGTCTCTGGGATGGATTGGATACTGATCATAGCTGCCAGGTATTTGAAAGAAATCTGCCTTAAACTTGTGTTATTGGTGATGGTGGTGTTAATAGAAAAATTGTCTGCTTGTTAGGCTATTTTATAAAATTTTTTTCACAACTTACACATATCAATAAATGATTGGTATCTGAAAAAATATGGTTTATATATGCTTTCATCCATTTTGAAGACTCTATAATTAACAAAGTGTTAAAGATTTCCTAAATGCCCCAAACGAATACAACAGAAGAGAGAAAACCGAGGTACTAGAACCATTTATGTCAAGGAAGAGGAAGTGACGAGTGGCTATGGGTATTCTGTACGTTTCTTTCGACTCTTACCATAAATCCTTATAGTCTTTACTCTCAGTTCTTATGTCACTTATTTTTATGTTATTGTTTTAAGTTAGTTGCTGAAACTTACATACTTACCCACTTCTGTCACGTGTACCTTCCTAGCTTATACTTGACAGTCTTCTGTCTTAGGCTTTGCCTCTTTACCCATAAAGCTGTGAAAACCAAAACTAAGGTCCCTTGGTATGCCTTAGAGAGAAAACCAGCTATATTGTTCAGTTTATCTCTTTGAGCTCCTATTTTCACTTAGTTCTTTGCCTCTGTACTTCCTTGCCAGATCAATGATATATTTTAGAAGAAAATTTAAAGAAAAAAATTCATCCAGCATGTTTGTTTTTCTGCCCATATTGCTGGAGTTGGAAGTTCTAGAACCATTTTTCTGTTTGTTTTCCCCTTCCATGAATCACCTATTTTATATTTCATATATATATAAAAACTTTTCTCATAGGAAAGTTTTGAGAAAGTTGATAATGTTCCTTTGTTGTTTTAACTTTTTTAATAGGTATTTTTTATTTTGTAATCTGTTTTTGCCCTTTTTAAAAAACAACTAGAATCATATCTTTCATCACTTCTTAAAAATGTAACCATTAATCCTTTAAATATTGTTTCTTCTCCATTCTCCTTGTGATATTATTGAATGCCAATTGGACATACTTTATTTATATTCCATGTATTTTAACTTTTCTTTTGAAAATTTTCTCTCTGTTCTGTATGCTGGGTGATTCCTTTGCCTCTTCCAATGTGATGATTCTAGCTTCATTTGGATCCATTCTGCTATGTAACGCTTTCATTGCTCTTAATATTTCAATTATGATGTTTTTCAGTTCTGAGAATTCTTTTAGATCTTTTTTTTCAGGTCTGCCAGATTAGTTTTGATGGTCTCTTGCCAGTTGGATTAGAAAAGCAGAGTCCTGCAATCAGTTAGCTTTGTGACCTTGACCAAATTATGTAATCACTCTGCATGGAGGTTATCTGAATATCTTTAAAAAGGGAAGAATACTTTCCACTTCAGAACTGTTGAAGGTTTTTAAGGATTTAATCTGAGTGAAGTGCTGATAATAATACATAGTATATATTTACTACATAAGTATTTGCTGTGTGATTTTTTTTGAGTCTTTGTTTATTCCTTTAAATAAGTTAATACTAATTTTATAGTCTGTATTCAGTAATTTTAACATAGAAATCTTTGTACATCTTGTTCTGTCACTTGAATTTAGAGTGGTTATTTCCATGCATGTTTTGTGATTTCATGGGGGAAATCATATTTGATAGAACTTTGTGTGAATTTTTGGAACATATGTTGAAGGTTTGCTGCTCTAAGAGGATTTTCTATTTGTCTCTGCCAGATTTTTTTCCAAAGACAGGTAGGTAAATTCAGGTCCAAGATCCATGTTAGCTGTCCATGAACGATGAAATCTCACAGATTTAGTGTGTATATGTGTTTATGTGTTTATATGTCTTAATAAGAATCCAGGCTTGACTCTGCTGGATAGATTTTCTAGTATTTCACCACTTTTCTCAGGCTGTCGTATTTCATAAGCCCTGGCTTTGTGTAGGGTGGCCTCTCATCAGGCTATTTGGCCTGTAAGGTGTCCAGTGCACACCCCACTCTCTCAGATATGTACATGTCCATATGGTATGTGGTCAACTTTGACCCTTGCTTACCATCCTGCTGCATAGGCTTTATTGTTGACTTCAGCTTAATTCCTTTACCTTTTTGCAGATTTGTTGATTGAGTTTTTTCAATACTTTATTATTTTTACATGTTTTGTAGCCAGACGGATTAAGGATTTCCTGTGTCCACCACATTACCGTAAATCAAAGTCCTGAGACATAATTCTCAAGAAGAAAGTTAAGCCCCATATTCTCTTTTACATCACCTTTATGAAAATATAATTTCATTATGAGGGAAAATTGCCTTTGGTGTTTTTTTGGAATGTTTAGTGAAGAGAGCACAACATAGATAAATTTAGGTGACATTAATAGAAGCAGTTTTTATTAATATTTGGTTCTGGTAAATCTGTTCAAAGGGATTAGTTTACAGATTTGCAAAAACTAATTATCCTCCTAAGCAACAGTGTTTAAAGCATGCAGACAACTGAATAGTTAGCCTGTGTAAGTGAAAATAGTTTAATATTATATCCTATCAGAGTATAGTTTTAAAGCAATGGAAATAATGATAGTTGTATAAAATATACTCCAGAGCAACTTCATCCAGAGCCCCACAGCATGGTCCTGATATAGAACAAATTAAAGCTGAATTTTCAGAACATAATTCCTTATTATACTAATAGTATTTTCTGTTTTTACTATGACAGATTTTCGAGGGAGCAAATAAAGATACTGCTTTTTAATTAAACTTGGGTAACAATTTTTTTAGCTGTTTTGTGTTGAGGGGTTTAAAATGGATATTGTTAATTTGAGTAATAGTTTTAGACATGTTTTTTCATATGAACCAGTTAGCTTTTCTATAAAATTGTCTATTCTTTGACTATGGTTGGAGCCCAGTACCCCAGCTAACTTTCTTTATTTCTGTGCCACAAAGGAAACAAATCTAGTTGAATGGCCTAATGATCTGTCACCACTACTGGAAAATCCACGTTAGTTACTGATAAATTCTTCATTTTGAGAGACATGAGATATAAAAGATAGCATTATTTTTGAGATATTCATTGACATAGTTAAACTTTTGAGGCATAAATTTAGATCTCATTATTTTAAGTGATAAAAAGTTTATCTCAATACTTTGTTTTAAAGATTTTTAAAAGTCTTAATGCCTAAAAGGTGCATTAATTTTGCTGCATAAATACTAAAAATTTACTGTTGCTTCCCATTTTTAATCTTCACTTATTTGCACTAGAGTTAATACATATATATGTGAAGGTTATCTTTTTTGCCCCTTAAAATCACTCCTTAAAATTTGCTTCTTTAATTTCATCAAGAATGTCTTGCTTTTTTCATCATGAATATCTGTTATTACCCCATATGTATTCATTAGACCATGTTGTGCTAGATTTATTTAGATTCCTTGATCCTAATCTTTAGCATTTCATCTTTCATACTGGGTTTTTTGTTTTGCTTTAGGCTGGCTGCTTACCTAGAATGTTTCTCAAAATACAGCCCATTTTTTCAGTTTTTCTGAGGTATACCTTCAACCACGGTGCTTTTTGTGATTCTGTACAACCTAATGTGGTCAGTCTTCAACAATCTTGCATATCACTTTGAATCTCTCTTTTAACATTTAGTGTATGCTCTATCTCAAAATGTACATTTATATTCATCCTTTATCTTATGCAATTAATTCATTTGATTACTTTTAAAGACTTTTTTGTTTTACATTTGGTAGAAATTTTCTTATTAATTTTATAGAGTTGTAGAAAGTCAGTAAAGAAAAACAGGTAAGAGCATTAATATTTTGACATTAGGACCACTTAACCCAAATTAACACGATTGTTGCATTATGTTGTGGAACTAACTTTTCTCAAATTTGCATTTATATTTTTTCCCTCTAGGTGGCAACCTCTCACAGTTAATTAAAAGTAATTTGGCTTTTGAATAATATTAAATGTGAAGAGTAGAAATAGAATATATGATTTGGTGGATTTTTCAACATGTTCTGAAGTTGGATATCAGATTATTTCAGAAATCTGAGACCTCCGAGGCTGAATTTAAAGTTTTCATTAGAATACCAGTAAATTTCTTTTTGGATAACAGATGTATCCTTACTGGGTTATACAGAAATAACAATAGTGGTAGTATTGAAGCCCTTCAGAAATTAAATTGTTTTGTTTATATTTGTCTTTATTCTTGTTGGTTTTTTTCATCTCTTCTAGAACCAGAGTTTGGCAGGGCTACCAGTAATTTTTTTTTCTTTTCTTTTCTTTTTTTTTTTAAGTCAAACTAGCATTTTGATGTTTGCTTTTATTCAGTTGTTCTTGTTTAAAGTTGGATTGCTTGAAGTTTTATTAGCACTAAGACATCCCCTGCAGTGCTGACAGTGCCATGAGAAGATAATGTGAAATCTAGAGAAAAAAATACATGGTACCTGTTACTATTACCAGAATTCTCAGATTCTGGTAGGGGAAATTCTCTCCTTAATATTATTAAAGGGCTTGAAACATTCCCCTCATATATACTCAAGCTGTAACATAAATAACTTTCAGTTATTCAACGTATAGCCATTGAGTAACCAAATTTTGCAAAATATAATAGTTTTTCTCAATTTTTATAATTCTTCAGTTACTGAATAATGCATTATTTTAGTTACTAGAATCTGGTGAAATGAATCAGTCTTCTGAGCTTTGCTATCATTTGGTCTATTTAGGATTAACTTTGATTTGTATCTATAAATATTTGAGTAATACTGGATTACAGTCAGATTTCTTATAGAAGATTTAGTTTAAACCCCACTTTATTTCCTATATCTTCTAATCTCTAGTGATAACAACCTAAAAGGAGTATTATTGGTAGATTTAATACCTTTGTTTTCCTTTATGTATTTAGGTCATAGTGATGGGAGCTACTAATCGTCCTCAGGATCTTGACTCTGCTATAATGAGAAGAATGCCTACGAGGTTTCATATCAACCAGCCTGTAGGTGGATTTGTTAGTATTATGAGCGGTTAAATTATTCACTTTTTCCAGATATTTATCTATGATTTTAAGAAGGGAATGATTTTTTTTTTTAATAAGATTTACTTATGACAGACAGGGTAGGAATAGGGCAAGAATCTTCATAATTACTTTTGTCCTTTCCATTCCCTTCCTGGCTTTTTCTGTCTTTCCTATGGTTAATGTTATTTGCTTCTTTTCAAAGTATGTAACTCCCTCAAGTTTGCCTAGTCACTTTAGGGGTTTTCTTTAGAATGTAGCAAGTTATCTATAGAAGATACATAAGAAAATCTAAATTGTGGTTTTGATTTAGCATAGGATGAAATTAGGGGGTTTCAGGTTTAAGAATTGTTCTGTTCAGAAGGCCTGACAGGAAGAACATCTGTTATTTATTTGATCAATTATTGGCGGTTGTAATTGGTGCTTTCCTCTGACAGGATTAATGATTAACTAGTAGCTAACATACTGTACTTTACCATAAGAATGCAAGTATAAGGATAGGATTGAACTATCTTTTTTCTAGTATTCTTTTTGTTGGTGAAGATGTACCCTCAAGTAAATGATTACAACTTATTGATACTCTAATTTTTGCACACAATTCTCATATCTTGGATTTTGTCTGCTTTTAGATTAGAGAAGAAAAAACAAACAGTGGTAGTAATAGAATGTATACACCATCCAATCAGCATGTTACGTGCAGAGGAACTTTCACTGTCATTCCTTTCAAAGTTTACAGTAAATCTCTGACTTTAAAATATTTGTCCTATTTTATATTCTTCAATTTAACAGTTTGTGGCAGTAAACATGATTTCCCAAAACTGGTGGTTGTGACCTCTATAGAATTACTCTGATCTAGTGTTTGCTACAGCTACAAACTCTGGTTCCTCTGAGGGTATGCATAGATTTAAGCAGTCCATTAAAAAATTTACCTGGTAATTCAATGAAGAGATTTTTTTAACATGATATAGGAGGTTATAACATTTATTTAGTCTGACTAATATTTATTGAGCATTAATATGTGTCAGATTCTTTCTAGGCTCTGGTGAATAGAACAAGGCCCCTGTCCTAAAAGAACTCTGTTTCAGGGGAGCCAGACACATAAATAATGTAAAATGTACTTTACAAAGTTATGTTTAAAGAATTGGGAGAACCTGAGATGATGATGAAAACTAATAATTCTGTCTGAGGAGTTAGTGAAACTTACAGAATCCAGCTGGGCCTTGAAAGATGAAGCATGGTAGGAATTTGGTGGCCAAGTGAAGCAAGGAAATGCTTTTCTACCAAAATGAACAAAGGCAAGGAGGTGTGGAAGCACACATTTAATAAGGTGACTTGTGGGGGTAGTAGTTTATTTTGTTACTACAACTTCAGAGTATTTTTGGAGAAAATTAGGTTGCCTCAGTTGTTCTGAAGGTAAAGATTACATTGATAGAACCTCTGCCTGCAAAGTGTTTTGATGTACAGTAGAGTAGAACATAGGGTACAGCAGATGGAAGTAGCCTTTACTGAAGTTCTAAGTTTAATGTGTTTATTATGTGAGTTCAGAATGGGCTGTAACAGATTCATCAAATTTGTATCCTGTTAATGTGGAAACTGGGAGTTTGTAACCCTCTTTTCATTCTGTTTTTAGTGAATGTACACACACATACTTTATAGGGCAATTTTTTTCTTATATGACTATGATATCAAAGTATATTATTAACATTATCTTAAAACTCCTTTCCAAGTTAAATGTTTATTAATAAAAAATACTTATTGGTAATCAAATATACCAAATTAACCTTCATTCTTAACACACTTGAATTATAGAAACAGCAGACTTTAGTTTTGTTTTTTGGGTCATTTGATTTGATACTCATTGTAAAAGCTCGGTTTTTTTCGGTGGTTGTGGGAATAGGGCTGAGTTCAGCCATAATAATTTTTGAAAGCATTCATATTTACTATATATGTAGGTATTGTCTAAAAGCTTCTATTCTCTAGTATAATAATATGAAGCATCACTGGGGAAAAAAGCAGACAAGCATGTAAACAAATATACTATCAACACTAAATAAAGTCACTAATGTAAATTAGTGAACATGGAAGTTACATGTTGAATGGAAGAACCAAGCGGGTATTGTTGCTCTCTCTTCCAATTAATGGTAAAAATTTTATGGCAGCAGTGAGTTTTCATAAGGTTCCTAAATGAAGAAAAGGAGATTTGCAGAGCTTTAGAGGAAAGACATTGGTAATCATAGGTTTTCATTTACTCACTCAAGAAATATATAAAGGGATGTTATTTCCCAAATATTGTGCTAGCCACTGGGGATTCAGAATAAGAAGATACAGTTCAGTGGGATATCTACAGATGATCACTCTATAGAGTCTAGAATCTAAACCTTGTTTTAGTCAGAAGTTTCCATGACCTGTCAGAATTTCTGTCATTTCACACAGGTATTGCTGGGTAATTTACAAGGGAAGGGAAAAATATTGGGAAAACTAACTGATCCATGTTTTTTCAAAAATGCTAACTGGAAATTCTCCTGGTTTTAGGCTCTAAAACAAAGAGAGGCAATCCTGAAACTCATCTTGAAAAATGAAAATGTAAGTAGAAAATTACAGTTTTTCTCCATCCTATAAATATTAAAAAATTACAGGTTTGTAAAATCATTTTAGACAGAAATGAAAAGGGAACCTGGGAATAATGTAGCTTTGCACTTGTTACAGATTACTGTAAAACTATTGACTGCTCATGTACCTCAGTTACTATGGTATATTAGAACTAACTAAAGGTAATCTGGTTTTTAAAAAGCCACGTGTTTTCATATTTACAGATTAAAATTTAAGTCCTCATTGATATTTTTCAGACTGGTTTCTAGTTATATAAATACATTTGTTTTTGCAGAGAAATATGGGGAGCTTTTGTTTCTTATTTAATTGCAATATTTTTTTGAAGTTGGAACTAAGAAGGTATGACAATCAAAATCTTCAGTAGTTTATATTTAAGATTTTAAAAATAGGTAATATAGTCAAATGTTTCAAAAATTAAATATACATGTATTTTTCTTGCTATACAAGGAGAAGTCTCACTCTTCTCTATACTTCTTTATCCTTCAGATGACATTATGCCTGTACAAGCAAATTAGAATAAACTGTTACTCCTCTCCCCTTTTCTACATAAACCTTATTAATAAACCATATTCAGTGTTTTGTGCATTGCTTTTTTCATTTATCTTTGAGATTCTGTATTAGCATACAGTTTCCTTATTCTGTTCTCTCTTTCTCTTTTTCTTTCTCTTTCTCTTTCTTTCTTTCACTGCACAGGATTCCATTGTACAGATACAGTACAGTTTATTTAATCAATGCCACATTGAATGACATTTGGGTTGATTCCAGTCTTTCACTTTTATAAAAATGCTTCATTGAATAAACTTGTACATATGTCATTTCACATGTGTGCCAGGAGTATTAATAGGATGAATTCCCTGGAAGAGGAAATGCTAGATCAAAGGATAGGATATTTATAATTTTAGTAGGAGTTGCCAAATTGTTCATGCCAGTTTCCTCTTATATTAGCAATAGTAGAGTTTCTCTTTCCCTGTAGCCTTGCCAGCAGAGTTATGGTACTTTGTGCCAATGTGAAAGGTAGAAGATGGTGTCTCATTGTAGTTTTAATTTACATTCTTCAGGGGTAAAATGAGCATTACATGTTTCAGAGACTCTTGAATTTTTTCTATGAAATAGCTGTTCATCATCTTTGTCCATTTTTCTATTGCAATATTCTTTTTCTTACAGATTTGTAGGAACTCCAATGTATTAGAGAGATTTGCCCTTTTTTAATATGATTTGAGAATACTTTTTTCCCAGTTTGTCTTTTGATTTTACTGGGTCCCTTCCCCCGTTATGGCCTTTGGATTTTGATCTTTTTCACTCGCATGTTTGTGAAGGAATTTTCCTTATTCTCCAGCTTTTGCTACTTGTTTTTCCAAAAGTCTATAACCAAGTACATTTTAATAACGTGATATTCCTCACTATCGTAAACTTTATACCTAACTCACTATTTGAACTTGCTATCTAAACTAAGAAACCAAATAGCTTTCCATACTGCGGGATACTCAGATTTCAGTGGTTTTCCTCACTCCTTGAATCACCGTCATCCCATGGCTAATTCTGCTCTTTTCATACGCTGTCTACTTCCTCACCTCTCATGTTTTCCCAGCATATCTCATCTGCAGATATTTTAGTTATAACTCTAAAAGGAAGAATTCCTTTCTTATCTAATAACTTCATTACCATTATTATACTTAGCCAAAAAATGACAACAGTTCATTACTGTTGTTGAATATTTGTTCAAATTTTCTAAACATCTTTTTTTTAAACCATATGTTTAACTCAGGATACATATAAAGTTTATAATTTGCAATTATCCCATAGTTTTTAAATCTCTTTTAATTTATAGATTATAGATTCTCCCTTTATCTCTTTCCTCCTTTCCCTCTTCCCCCTTTCAATTTGTTGAAAAAAGTAGGTTGGTTTTGTCCAGATTTTTACGTAATCTGAATTTTGCTGATTACACAAGGAGCAGTAATTCCTCCAAATTGGTAGTTGTTATCAAGAGACTGGATGAGATTCAGGTTCAGGTTGGCAGAGAGGGGAGACAGGACTGCTTCTTAGGTAGAATTATATTCTTTCTTTAGGAGATGCATAATATCTGGGTGTCCTTTATGGTTTTATGTTTTAGGTTTGAATCTTTGCTGTGCTTGGTTTTTATCCCAATATTTAATGTGCTTTGAACTTTGCTTTAGTTTTTCCAGATAGATGCCCAGTTATCCCAGCACCATTTTTTAAATAGTCCATCTTCTTCTCATTAGTGATGCCATCTCTATCATAGGCTAAATTCTCATATGTATTGGCTGTGTTTCTGGACTTTGAATTCAGCTCATTGGTCTTTTCTGCGTTTATGCACTGGCACCACCCTTTACATTAAGGCTTTGTAAGTTGACCCCTGACCCACAGTTTCCTGGTTATTTTTGCTCATTTATCTGTATGAATTTTAGAATTAATTTGTCTTATTCAAGAAAAAACAAATGCCAGTGTTTTCAGTGGATCATAATTTAAGAGAACTAAGATCTTTTTTATATTGAATCTTTCTGCCCAGAAGCATTTATGTCTTTCTGGTTGTTCACGTCTTTCAGTGGTATTCTGTTCATTTATTTCTTTAAAATATATCAAAATAACATATATGCTGTTTGCTAAAGTTTAAAGACTAGCAAATTACAGAGATTAGATCATTGCTTACTAACCTTTTGGAGGATCATAAAGAGCCCTTTAATAAAGAGATAAAAGCTATGTATGTAGTCTTTCCTTTAAAAACTACTTATATACATGAAATGTTTTGTATGATTTCAAGGAATTTCCTAAAATCTTTCATGCATTCTGGGTAAGGAACTTTTGTCCTAGGTGAGTGAGAACTCAACAAATTACGTTTTGTCTTTTAATTGAATGTTTGATAACTGCTTTCAAAAAGACATTGTATAGTTCCAGTACTGTTTAGATAAAACAGGCTTCATGGTCATCCTTTGACAAGGATAGGTATTGATGAACAGAGAAGAAAACAGAAGATCAAATGATTTCACAAGTTCTTTTGAATTAGAATGGCTGTGATGTGGCTAGAAATTTAACAAGCTTTAGAAGTTTTTTGTGGACAGTTTTGCAGACTTCAAGTTAACAATTGTAATTATTCAATTAAAAAAATTTTTAATAAAGTGTGGCTGGAAATGAACAGTTTTGAACCCTGTGTATGTGGTCCAGTATAAACATAGGTGATGCTGATGATTGGTGTGTGTATATATATATATATATATATATATACATACATATATATATATATATATATAGAATGTAAATGATGAGATATAAGCTCTTTGTCTCATAAGATAGCCATAGTTTACATAGGCTTTCTAAGTTTTTAAGTTTTAATATCAGGTAGAGCCAGGCACCTCTTATTGTTCCCTGACGCACAGTTTCCTGGTTATTTACTTTACACAGGCTATTAAATGTTAATGTTTAAACTTAAGAAACTGCTCATTATGCCTAATTTAAACTTTGATTTTAGTATTCTGCTTTTTTTTTAAACAGTATCTCTGGAAATTCTTTTAGAATTACATTTGTCACGGGTACAGGGAATTTTTAGCATTCTGTTTCTTATTCATGGAAGTACGAAGGATTAGTCTCTAGTTTTATGATGCAAAATACGAGTGCTCTAGATAATTGCTGGCCTGGGAATGTCTGATTTTCTACTAGCTGGTATTTATATGCTGGAGGCATTTGTTACTTCGGTAGAATCTGAACGAAATTAGTGCAATTTTGTTAAAAGATGCCTCAAGTCAGTAGCACACACATTTATTTAATAAGATGAGCACCATCATGGTTATACATTCCTGAGAAGAATTAGTTTTTGATGCAAATAGATGACTAAACTTTTATATTTCGAGTTTTTTTCTTCTCTGAAGAAAAGAATGAAGCTTTTGAGATGATACTGTTTTCTAGGCTTTAACAATTCTTTATTGATAGATCCCTAGCACAGTTCACTCAGTTAAGAAAGATAGTATACTGGTTCTGGCTTAAGGTTTTAAGTATGAAAAGGATTAGCACTAATGACATTTATACCTAATACAAGTATCATGTCTGACACTAGTAGTGAGGCTAGTTTTTTCCCCTGTACAGACTAAGCTGAATTTATATATTTTCTGTAACAGCAGGAATAGTTAACAAGCATGGTTTTAGGAGAGAGACCGTAGGATCCCATACTCTGGCTTGACCGTTTCCTGCTGTGTGACCTTGGGAAATATTGTTAGCATCTCTCTGCCTCATTTTCTCACTTGGAAATTGGAGATAATGCGAATAATCTCATAGAATCATTTTAAGAACTTAAATGATATATATAAAATACTTTGAATACCATGCGGTGTACAGTAAATAACTGCACACAAATAAGTGTTATTCTTTCAAGCGATTTTAGAACTTTGTTAATTTATTCCAGTTTTGCTCCCTGTACTCAAACTTGGTTTAACTTGGGAATTGCCTCCATTCTTGCCTAATGAAAATAACTCTCATTACTTGATGATTTATCCATAGCCATTATCTTAAAATATAAAGGGCTACTTTCAGAGTGCTTGCTGTGTGCCAAGCATTGGGGTGAGATACACATTGTTTTATTTAATCCTCAATTCATCTAAGCAGTATTTGTTAGTACTGTTTTACACTTGGGGAAACTGAAGCCCAGAGAAGCTAGTTGCCCAAGTTTATTTAGCAAAGTAGTGATGGAGCCTTTCTCTTAACTATTACGGAATGCTGCCTCTGTTTACTGATCTTGCTCCTCTGATGATCAGAATCTTCTTTTTATTCTTTCCTTATACTTGTTTTTTTCATCTTTGGAACTTTATCACCCTGTCATGCACAAGATTTGTGAGTGGTCAGAACACAGTGTGGCCCAACAAAGGAGTGAGGCAAAGGATGAGGTACAGGTGTTGATTGTTTGAGGCAGGCGGGCTAAGTTTTACTGTCTCGGAGAAAAATTTGGAAGGTCTTTTTAAGTTTTTGTTTGTTTTGGGGGGGCAGTAATTAGGTTTATTTATTTTTTTTTATTGTTGTTGTTTTTTAAGTGGAGGTACTGGGTATTGAACCCAGGACTTTGTGCATGCTAAGCACCCACTCTACCACTGAGCTATACCCTCCCCCAGAGTTTAAGTTTTAATTTTTTTAATTTATACAATATTTTAAACATATAAACCAGTAGCTGTAATCTACCACCCTGATTTGAAAGGTAATCTTAACCTATTTTGTTTCATATCACCCCCCCACCACACCCCATTTACACACCACCATTGGTGGCCTGCCTGAAGTTGGCAGTGTGTGTCAGTTCCATAAATATGTGTGGATAGATACATAATACTTGCACAGGTATAGGCTATTTTTACTCTTTGACTATTACAAAGAGTAGAGAAATTAGATCCTTATGTATGTCTGATTCCTTATGTATACCTGTAAGAAGAGTTCCTGAGGCACAAAGAAAGTTTAAACTACAAAGAGAATAGAAAAGTCAGACTGTACTCAGACTTAATGGCTTCTAGAAGTATGACAAGATAAAATGAACAAAGTGAAACAACAGGCCACTGGGAAAACATTTGCAGCCCTGTAACCAACAAAGAGCTAATATCCAAATTATATAGAATTCCTGTAATCAGTTTGTCAAGTTTTATGTTTGTACATTAGATCACAGATAGTAACTATAACTAGCCCTAGGAACTTACTGTCTGATTTGTTAATATAGAAGACGTAAGTTCCAAATCTCCAAATGTTATTGTGTATTTGTCCATTTGTTGTATTTTTCTGGTAAATTATTTTTTATCATTATGTAATGATTTGTTTGTTGTGATTACTGATAAATTTGGATTCATTCTTTCTTATTTTAGTGCTTTTCGTATATCATGTTTTTCTTTGTTTTCTCCCTGGACTGCCCCTTCATCCTGCCCACACTTTCTTCTCTCTCCCTCTAGTTCTCCTCCCACCCCAGTCCTTCGTTACGCTCTTGTGTTCTTTATTCCTTTTTCCCTTTTCCTCAGCTCATTTGGAAGTTACACATTCTCTTTTAGTGCTACTTTAAAATTTTTGACATGCACACATAAAGTCTAAGATAATATTTCTGCTCTCTTTCCAATACTATAATTTTAAGGCTTAAGAATACCTTAACATATATGTTACCTGTCTTACAAGTTTTTATTGTCTACCATTTTAATTCTACATGGTTTCTCTACCCCAAGTTTAATGATTATTATTCCTCTTTATATATTAAAGCTTATTTAGATGTGTGTGTATATATCTATATGTATATATAGTTTACCATTTTCCTTACTTGCTCCGCATCTACCTTCTGGGTTCAGTTTTCTTTTTATCAAAGAATATATGATTTCTCTTTATTTAATCTCCACAATTTAGGAATAAGAACACTGTCATGTGAGGTCACAGTTGCAGAGTTGACCCCTTGTTGTCTTACCTCCTAGTCTCTTGTCCTCGTTTAGAGTTGCTGTTCTTACTTAGCATTGGGACTTCCACAAAGACAAATGGGAATTTAGTAACAAGGTGACATTTCAAATCAACTTGGGGGAAGTAAATGTTAAGACAAATGGTTAGCTAGATAGGGAAAAAAATATAGCTGGAGCTCTACTACATTGTGTTCAGATCTTGGCTCTGGTAATGGTGTGACCTTGGGCAATTTATTTAACCTCTCCAGGTTTTACTATTTTCGGAAAATGAAAATGAGAATACTTCCCTGACAGGATTAAATGAGAATAATCCATGTTAAGTGCTTAGTACAGCGAATGACAATACATGACAGTTACTATAAGTAATTTTTTCTTCCTCATTTTCTCTTTTTAATCTAAAGATATAAACATGTAAGTTTAATGTGGTTGTGTTTCCCACGTCTGTTATGTTTCCAGGAGATCACTTAATTGGCTTAACTATATAAGCTTCGGTTGGGGAGCAAAACCATAGGTGCTGAATTAGTGTTGAGGTAGTAGAAACCAAGCATTACAGTTCAAATGAAGGTTAGAATATTTCACTGGAATATGGTTTTTGTAGTGGGCTTAGGACTTACCGATAAAGGCTATTTGCCAAGTATGTTGAAAATATAGAGAGAGAGGGAGAGGGAGAGGGAGGGGGAGGGGGAATATATTGTCAACATGGAATTTCCTAAAAACTATTAAAGTCAAGCCAGCAAGCAGTGTTTGAATGTCTGTTCCTCTCCATCACTCTGTGATAAGTCTAGTGAGATTTATTTCTGTTTTGGTCATAATGACATTTACTGAAAATTAGATTTCAGAATTTCAAGCTTTATGGTTAGAAAAACTTCTGGAAACTTTCTAATGATTCTCCTCCTATGCTATTCCAGTGTGCTTAACTTTCTTTAATTCTAAGAAAAGTGGATATATCTTTTGCAGTATATTTTATATTTGTTTTTAAGCATATTTTATATTTGTTTAAGGTGGATAGACATGTGGACCTGCTAGAAGTTGCCCAGGAAACTGATGGGTTTTCAGGAAGTGACCTAAAAGAGATGTGTCGAGACGCTGCCCTCCTCTGTGTCAGGGAATATGTTAATTCTACTTCAGAAGAAAGGTATGTGTATTTAGAGTTGGCCTGTTAATATTTGTCAAGCCCTTTTAGGGCTTTTAGATTAGTTTCTTTTAAAAATAAAAGAAGTACTTTACAATACCAACTCTGCTCGTGGAGTAAAAGGTAAATTGGAATTTAAAATCACCCTTACTTTATGTATTGCCCCTTTTCTGAAGGAAAATTCTGGAAATGAACTTGCAGGGGGGGTGGTTGTGGGGAGCGTGTGGAATGAAGAGAAAGAAGTAAAAGCTGAATTTCTACTGAAAATCCATGGACTCACAGAAAGCTGACAGAAACCTAGGCTTACCCATCTCTGCCAGGAAAACAGCTGCTCTGGTACCCCTAGCTTGCTTTTGTTTTTTAAAATTTTTGAATTTCATTTCATATGGAAATGAGTGCCTTGTCTTCCAGAAATTTCATATTTATGGAGACACAGGGGTGTTGCTGCAAACTAGACTTCAACTTGTTGATAACAGTGTTTTTATTTTACAAAGAAATCATTTGTTACTGCAGCAAATTATTTGAAACCAGTTTCAAAGTATTATGAGCTTGAGAAACCGGTTTTATACCTGCCATATTACTGAGCTGGAATAACTCAGCCCTAAGGAGCCAAAGCCCCCTGTTTCCCATAAGGCCACTTGCCCTGAACCATATGACCCTGTATTTCTAAACCCTTGTACAAAATACTAACCTTCTAACAAAGAATTTCTGTGACTCTTAGCAAAACCAGTATACTCTGAATGAGTTCTCTACCTCTTGCCCCATTATTTCCCAGTGTCCCTTCTTCATCCTGAGACTTTCACTCCAAGTGATCTGGATTTGCCTGTCTTACTCATGTGTTCTATTACATTGCATTGCCAAAGCAAGCTTAGCCAAAAAGCTTTCTCTTGATATAAAAAGGTTTGTAAGAAAGCTACCCTATTAACCAGTAGCTATGCATACACGAGTTCTGGACCTATCTTTCATGTTCCCTTGGACCCTGTAGTGAAGAAGTAACTCCATTTAATTTATTGCCAGATTAATCTAGCTGCCGTGGCACTGAAGTTAGGAATACCTTTGACCTCTGTGTAGCCAAGAACCTACCTTCCAAAGGTTTTTATTCTTCTATACAAGTTAGGAGGAGGAAAAAAAAAAAAACCTCATGAATATATTTTGCTTAAATTAATTACATTAATGAAAATTCTGTTTTTCTGCTGTCCTTAATGCCCTGAAAATTTTCTATTTCAATATGAAAAATCTGAGTAGTGAACTTAGGTTATCATATGTTCTCCTAAGTGTTTGTAAATTACAAAGGAGATATGTATTGGATTGTATTTTCCTCCTTATTGAAGTGGGGAGGACTTCGAGTAATTGGTTTTTATTAATAGGAAAGAATTTCATTTTTGGTTCATCAAAAGCTAAATATGAAGGGAAGGGTATAGCTCAGTGGTAGAGTGCATGCTTAGCATGCACAAAGTCCTGTGTTCAATCCCCAGTTCCTCCATTAAAGATAAATAAATAAACCTAATTACCTCCCTCCCCCCAAAAAACCAACTACACTTCAAGAAAAGCTAAATATGTACATTAATCTATACCTAAGGCTGCTACTTTTTAGTTTCAGTTTTCATGGGAATAACTTGATTCCTTGAATTACACAGCAAGATAAAAATTATTAGAATTACAGTCCCATTTATATCTACTGACACACCTTTGTATTCTTAGTGTGAACTATTTGATTTTAGTTACCACAGCTATAATGTTCATACCCAAACATTTTAGCTTCCTACCATTTTAGCTTCTCTTAGCAGTTAGTGCTTTTAAAAATAAATCTCTGAAGACACTTATATGCATAGATAATTCCCTGGAAGAATTCACATGAAGCTGTTAGTCGTGGTTGTCTTTGGGATCTTGGATAGGAAAGAGACTTCATTTTTTATTCTTGGTAAAATATTTTAGGGAGGTATATGCTAAAGTTATTTGAATATTTGGTGGATTTCTTTTTGCATTTTAGCCATGATGAAGATGAAATTCGACCTGTGCAACAACAGGACCTCCATCGGGCAATTGAAAAGATGAAGAAATCAAAGGATGCGGCATTTCAGAATGTTTTAACACATGTTTGTTTAGATTAAGAGTAAAGATCGTTTGTACAGTTCAACGTGATCTAGTTTGGTGTGCCCTCTTATGATTAGTGGAAGTAGAATGGAAGGAGGAGTGTTCTTTAAACAGTGAGGGAGTTATATGTTCATTACACTGGTTTTATACTCTGAATTCTAAGTTATTGAGATATAGTTGTTATATAAATGGTATTACGACTTGTGAAAAATCATGAGAAGGAACAATTTAATTAGCCTGAGTGTGGGTGCTTGTGTTTGACCTCTTTAGCCATATGTTGCAGCCTTATAGCGTCTAAGCTGGTCTTAAAGTAATAAATGATTCTCTGAGTCATTATTGAAAACTGGGGATGTGGTTAAGTGCTGGTTTCTAGATATGTGTGTAGGTGTACGTGTGTGTATGTGTGTGTGTATTAAATGTATATATTCACACATTTTGTATTGACATTCTATAGATAGATTTGAATACAGAAACTTTTTTTTACCCCAACTACTGAATCAAAAAGTACCAAATAGCATATAGCAAAATTAAGATTAGTGGTTGTGTCTAAAAGGTACAATGATTCAGCTGTTTCCAGTTGTCACTTGTTTCCTTTTTGTTTTGTTTTGCTTTTCTGCTGTTGAATAGTTGGAGTCAGGCACATCTGAATACTTAGTTGTGGCTCAATTATGGTTGTCAGGATAATCAAATCAAAATACTGATAGGTGATCAGCTTTGAATGGTTGGCAGGCGGTTGTGTGATCAACACTGATTTCACCTCTTTCTGCAAGCATACTGAGTAGAGACATTTTTAAATTGATACGTATAGAGGTGGATTGAAAGCCTTTCAAGAGAATGGGTTTGAAAAACCTCAGTGCCGTTCAATACATGTATGTGACTTTCCTTTCTTCGTTTAATGTAACAGTTCTGTTGTAACCATGGTTTTTTCATGTTATTTTAAACTTACATGTTTTTTAATTATGGTCAAATATAATTTGGTCATCAAAAATGAAGTGATAGTTTAAAACAACTTACTAAATGTGCTAGAAAATACTCACTCTGTAATTTTAATTTTTTGTTTTCTTAGCATATTGTAAATTATGCCCTACTTAGAACAAATATATAATCAAAATCCCCATATTGTATCTGTAGTTATTTGATGCTACAAACGTAAAAAATGACACTTTTTTTTATCCAAAATTTCACTAACTAGAATTCTGTTATAGGCACTTAAACACACAGCATGAGGAAAATGGCACAATACAATCTTAAGGTGCCTTCTGAATCATCAGAAAGATTAAATTATGCTTCATATATTTTTGTTTTTATTGTATTTCTTTGAAACCTCAATCTTTATTCATGAGTTGTTGAATTAATGTCTTTGATAGTAAGTCTCTCACTAGAAACCATTGGTTAGTTTGTTTTTCAATTGTGCTTTGAATGGTGGGTGAGGTAGGTTCAAGTTTTGAAAAATTGTGAAGATGATTGGAAAATTGAATGCAAAACACAAGATACCAAAAATAAAAAATTTTGTCTCCATTTTTAGTAAGTATATTATACTATTATTTTATAAATGTGTAATAAAGAGGTCCCTCTTAATTAAGCTTTCTCTAGTTACTCCATGTTTTTCAGTTATGTAAAATTTTCTGGGGTTTTGGTTTGTAAAATTTGCTCTTGGACTGTTTTTATCTTGCTGTGTAGCTTTCACTCTTTAATAGCATGCATTCTAATATCTAACCATTATTTTGTTTTAGTATGAATTTCAGTAGTTGTTTAATTTTAATCTGATGGCATATTGATAAAAAAATAAGGGGTGATACATCTCTCCATGCCTTTTCTTTTAATCTTTTAAATTCAGAATATCCAACAGTAGTAGTTACTGAAGCTATGGTTTTAATCATCAAATAAAGTTAGAGAAATACTCAAAAGCCAACAACCATGATTCATCTAGGCATCTTAATGCCTTAAAATAATTGAGGAAACTTTATTATATAATTTTAAAGAACGTTTAATGTTATATAATGTGTCCTGCTGTAGACATGTATTTGACATAAGCATTTGACAAGGATTGGATTCTAGGTTCTAAGGTATTTCATTTTGAGTAACAGTTAAGAGTACTGGGTCTAGAGTTAGACTGCTTGAGTTTTAAATCCAGACTCCCCATTAGTTAGCTGTGTGTCCTTGAACTAGTTACCTAATTTATTTGAGCCTCAGTCCCTTGTTTACAAAAATAGAGTGGCAGTGGCACCCACCATATAAGGTTGTATGATGAGATGATGCATGTAAGGCACTCAGCACAGTGCCTGGTGTATTACTGTTCAAATATTAGCTGTCGCATTTTATTACTTTTACACACTGATCTGTTGACTTATCTGTTGACCAGGCTCAATTTTAGAGCATTCTCTTTCCTAAACCATTTCCATGATCCCTAGATCTCTACTCTAGGGATTGAGATAAAATGATTACCTATAATGTTTCTCTAAAAGTGTCATTGTTGGAAGACTTCTGGTAAGTCTGGTGTCTCAGACTATTCCCAGGACTTTTTAAAATAGAGTTTAGAAACTCAATATTTGAATCAATTCAGTATCTCCTTTCCAATTTATGTCCTTTCTTTCTCATTCAACCCCCCATCAGCAGGGTGATCCAGAACTCACCATGTTATCAATATTCTATATGACTACAATAATCTAACATTACTTAGTAGCTATAACTTACTGTTTGGTGTTGAAGATATCTCAAGCTTTGATTGTGCCTGGGTAAAAATGGGACTTTTTCGGTAGGAATTTTTTTTTTCAGCTGGGATTTTTGCGTGTGTGCACAAATGTTACAGCTTCTGGATAGAGGAAATACGTTGGATGATGTATATTTTATAATTCTCTTTTTAGCTTCTTTTAAGGTCAATAACAGAATATTGAATAGGATTCGGATATGCTAAGCATATATCCTGCATGACTGAAACCCCAGCACCAACTGGAAGCCTCAAATAAAGCCATAGAATCACTCCATTTAGAGTTGACAGAATTTTTAGAGAGCCTTCATTACCAAATTTCGTTATCAAAGATAGATCTCCCTAATCATCTCAAAAGTAACAGCTCTTTTTAAATTGAAGTATAGTTGATTTACTATGTTGTGTTAGTCAGGTGTAAAGCAAAGTTACTCAGTTATTTTTATATCTATCTTTATACAGAAAAAATCTTTTTCAGATTCTTTCCCATTATAGGTTATTACAAGATACTGAATATAGTTCCCTGTGACATATCGTAGGCCCTTGGTGTTTATCTACTTTATATTTAGCAGTATGTTTATGTTAATCTCAAACTCCTAGTTTATCCCTTCCCTTCCCTCTTTGGTAATCGTAAGTTTGTTTTCTATGTCTGTGAGTCTGTTTCTGTTTTGTAAATTCATTTGTATCATCTTTTTTTAGATTCCACATATAAGTGATACCATGTGATATTTTTCTTTCTCTGTCTGACTTACTTCACTTAGTATGATCATCTCTAGGTCCATCCATGTTGTCAAAAGTTACAGCTCTCTTTCCTTGTATAGGTGAAAATTCTGTCCAAGTCATCATGTTCATGAAATTGTATTGAGAAGATGTAAGGGCATACATACCCTTGTTTTATTGTGCTTCATAGATGGTGCTTTTTTTTCTTTCTAACAAATTGAAGGTTTGTAGCAACCCTGCATTGTCAGATGATGGTTAGCATTTTTTAGCAACAAAGTATTTTTTAAGGTATGTACATTGTTTTTTAGACATAATGCTATTACAAACTTAATAGACTGCAATATAGTGTAAACATAATTTTTATATGCATTGGGAAACCAAAACATTTGTGTGACTTGCTTTATTGAGATATTTGCTTTATTGCAGTGATCTGGAACCAAACCCACAATATCTCCAAGGTGTGTGCCTTCCTGGCACAGATGCCAAATGTCAATGAAATCAAACCTAAAAGAAACCATTTAGCATGTGAGTAAAAACAAAACATCCTTAGTAACACCGGTTTAAACTTCACACTATTAATAGTTACACTGCTTAAGGGTCTCACTACTAAAACACTGAACTGGGAGTATACTTTTGTGATTGTCTTATATTTACAGTTATAAATCTGCTTGACAACACTTTTAGATAAAAGCTTGTGTGCTTTGATACAGTTACAGTGATTAGTGCTGATATGGAATGTATCAAGGACATGGGTTTGTGAATTGTGACAGTTTTAAAACTACAGCCAAACGTTGAAGTAGCTACTGACATGGAAAATTTGGAACAGAACCCAGTGGAGTATGCCCCACCGTTCTGAAGATGCACAGCTTCCAGAAATTCTAAGAATGACCAAGATACTCAAATCGGGGTGGTAATACATTATTCAGTAAACAAAGCCCTTTGCAGACACATCTGAGGGTGATGAGGTTCGTCTTCTAGGCCATAGTCATAGTCTTGTAAAGAGGACCAGTTAGGGTTCTATTGCAAGCAGTCAACTCTAGCTGACCTAAGTGATAACTGATTTATTTGAAGGATCAAAGGGAAGCTAAAAAACTGAACTTAGGTTAGAAACTGAAAGCTCCAGAAGGTTTTTTAGCAGGAATTGCTTAAGAATCTTGCTTCTATTCCTTCACTGGATTAAATGAACTCCAAATGTTTTTCTTTAAATTGCCCCATTTAAGTTTCAGAATCCTAGGAGTGTACAAAGCCAGGTCAGAAATCACCCCTAGCAGTCCTTGGAGCTTTGAGACTGACCCTCCAAGAACTCCTTTGGCTTAAATGGTTTGAAAGTGAGTACAGTTGACTCTTCCATGACATGGGCTTGAACTGTGCGGGCCCACTTACACTGAGACTGTTTTCAGTAGTAAACACTGCAGTACTACATGGTCTGCAGTTGGTGAATCTGTAGGTGTGGAACCAAAGATGCAGAGGGACTGTGGATACAGAGGGCTGACTGTAAGTTATTCGGGGATTTTTAACTGTAAGGAGGGTTGGCACCCCAACCGCTTCCTGTGTTGTTCTGGGGCCAACTGTATCTGGATGTACTGGTCAACTGGAACGGAATAGTGGCATTTCATCCAAAGGAAACTGAGTATTGTGAGGTACGTAGCTGGATAAAAAAGTGGCAAATGAGGCCATACATGTGTGCTAAATGAGGGGCAGTGTTATGACTCCGGGGGCACGGTGGACGTATGAACAGCATACATTACAGTTTGTAATGGCCTTCAGGGACTGGTTGGTCTGATCCCGTAAGCTTTACCACCTGATGATGATGTGCTTCTTGGCATGCCCAACTCTTTAACTAGGTGATCACTTTTTAACATGTAATTTATTTTGTTTCAGATAGTGGGTATAAGAAAGGACAGTGGAGACTCATGTGTAACACTTGGTTTTTGTTTTATTTCCAGGAAGTGCAAGCCATTTCTTCCGATAATCGGCAGTCAGGGTGAAGGACTGATCTTTCCCATTTCTCCAAAATCTAGTCAGGCTAGGTCTTGGCTGTAGCTTTAATAAGATTGTGTTGACCCAGCTTAGACCAATTCCTGTGCTTCTGGTTTGATCTTGGCAGTATTTGAGCTAGGAGGGGTTTGGGTGCAAGTTAAGATGTTTGTGGTGCTTTGTATTCAGTTCTGTCAGGGCCCAGGCACCCAGTCACCATTAAGAATGCATAAGACTTTCAGTCCCTCTTCTGCCATTTTCTCTTCAAAGTCCAGGGAAGGTGGATTGTCTAGACTGGCAGTTTGTTTCTAAATGTGTTTCCAGATTTCAGTCACTATTGTCTGAGTGTTGGCTGAATTCTCATGCCTGCAAAGTCTCTCCATTTAAGGCAGGCCTGCTCTTTCCCACACTACATCCAGACTTGAGAGTAGTACCAAGGCTCTCTGCTCTCCTTTGAAGGGCTTATTTCCCCTTGGACATCCATGAAGAACTCCTTACATCCACTGTTCTTTGCTAGTCTCATAAAAAGTCTCTTTATTTTGCCTGGATTTTTCTTGTTACTATGGGAGTGAAAGTCTTTTGCATCATTCTACATTCTAGCAGAATAAATTGTGCAGGTATTCATTATAAGTCATGTAAAGTTTGTTTTCAGCATCTTAGGTTTCAATCCCAGCTGTGGAACTTTTCTATATACAGAGAGAGAAAGAGAACTTCCTAACGTAGCCTTGGACAAAATCTGTTTCTGTAGGCATCTGTTCTCTTATCTGTAAGAGAAAGCATAATGTATACCTTCTGTGATTGTTTTAAGAATATGAAAATACTTTGGAAACTAGGAACTGAATATGTCTGTAGGTTATCATGTCCTTAGGGAAGTCATCTCACGATTCTGGGCCTCCATTTCCTTAATCTGTACAGTAATGGAAATGCATACATAGATGTTCTTTAAGTTCCCATCCCAGTTTTCACTAACAGCACGCTGATGCAGCTGTGGCCATATTGATAATGTCAGGGCCTTAGCAGTACTGACCGGCTCATCAAGATTTCTAAACTGGGTGGCCTTCATAGCCACCGATGGGTGTCAGCCTTGGTAAATGAACTTGTTTTTGATAGGCATAAATTATGAAACATGCCCTAGGTAGACAAGTCATAGACACTTCCATGTACCTGGTGTTACTGTTTATTAAATGTGTTTATTTCTTTGGCTTTTGTGAAGCTATAAGCTTTTTCCTTGGTTGTTTACTTTGAATATCCAAAGATCTGATATTTTACATAACTTTTTATAATTTGAGGATAAGATGGGGGAATACAACCTCTTTAGGGGTTGAGGGAATTAATGTCTTCCATAAATGAAAGTTCTTCTTCATAAATACATTTATAGAGGCCGGTCTTTTAACTAGTTTAACACCTTGATCGCCCACTGTGGATCGGGTGCTTCTGAGGAAACACATCTGTCACCAAGATTTGAGGGACATGGCGATCAGCATGTTAAAGACCAGGTCAGTACGGGAGTTGTTTACGTGAAAGTAGGCCGCTATTATTTCAGCCTGTGCTCAGCTGAACTGTACCTTTGAACTATTTATGGAAAGCTGGCTTATGTAGTAAGTATAAATCAAGATTTCTGTCTACCCATGTTTGTATAATACATTATAATATGTAAGAACTTTCACAGACATTATTTGACTAAAATAGGTGCAGAGCATGTTTGAGTTTCTGAAAGAAACTGACTGTATTTGAGAACTTTCCCAAGTAAAATGTATGCTATTGATGCCAGCAATTACAGATGTGTGTTATGACATTAAAGGAGCTACGCCCATTAGTTTGTCACTTTTGTATTTGAAGGTAATAAAATTGTACTACTTTTTAAAACATTCTATAATTTAGATTTCTTACTAATTGAGACTGGTCTTCCCTGCAGTGAATCCAAATGAGGAAGTCTATGGAAAGGGTGATGGCTTGGGGGTGGGGGAGAATACCTCGGTTACAAAAGATAAGCCACTGAAAAACTACAAGGCTCACTGTGAAAGGCTTGTTTCTCAGTTCCTTGCATCACCACAACTCTTTCCTAGCCCCACAGTATTATTTTTTAACTTTTAAAGTATTGTTTTTATTTTGTCTAGGTTTTTCTATATCAAACTAAAGTGTTCAAATTAGCCAGTGACCTATTTCTAGTAATAATTTCAACAAAATTAAAATTTAAGCAGAAAAGAGGGGGGCACCTTTGGAGTATGTATTAGTGACTTGCTTAGACATCACTTTTAACATTTGATGAATATATATAATGAGTAGCCCAATAATAGTTAATACTGACCAAAGAATTAAATGCATGCTGGGGGAAGAAAATCTAATGGCTACTCCAACGTCCGTATCATCAGTTCTTTTACATTATTGGTCATAGGGATATGCTTAAACAATAGGAACCTATAGCACTCAAAATCTCAAAGGCAAAAGCTGCACTAGGTTCCATCAAACCTTTAGACATAAGGACAGTTGACTGATCTGGTGCTCAGAATTTCCTGATTTCCTGCCTATCAGCAAAGTATATTGAAGATTCATGCTAGACCTAAAAGGTAATGGGAGGAAGGTGAGGAAGAAACAAACTTGCTGTTCTCAAGTCACTAAGGTTTGTTTCCTCTTGCAGGGAGATGGGTTGGAGAGGAATTTTACGTCCTGATATTAAAGTTGATAGATTTATAAGTCCACCATTATCTGACTGAATGATTTACTGTTGCCTTTCCAGGATTTTTTCTCAGTAAGTTTGGCATACTGCATGTACAGCACCACCTCTGTCTGCATGTACATACACATTCCCTGCTCTCCTTTGTCCTATGGATTGTCACTAGGAGCCAGCAAGTAAGGATCTGGGGAGACAGAGGGAGTGTTGACAAGAGGCAGCTTTGGGCCAGCTATTAACACCAGTTTTATTTGGAGTCAGGACCAGTAGCAGAAATTTGCATGAAGCCTTCAGGTCAGAAGGGAGGCAGGGACTCATGGAGGGGGAAAAACCCAAAATCTGCAGGACAATCTGAAGTCCCTCTGATTTCACAGTCACCTCTGAAAATATCACTGTCGTGCTCGGCTGAGAGCTTGTGTCTCTCATTCCCATCTAGAGCTCAGTTTAGAAAAAAAAAAAAAGACATGAACAAGGGCAGTCAGCCTCTTAATTACGGTCTGAAAGAGTCGCTGCTTCTCTCCAATTATACAAAGTCACAAAGGCCTCAACCGTCATATGGTCAACCCACATTCGTTGTGCTAGAAAAGATTCAGCCTTCATTTTGAGAAATTTATTAAAATAGGAACAAGAATCAGTTGTATAATAGAATTAATCATTTGCACTAAGTGTGGTATTAGAGCAGAAGAGCAGTTTTAAATATATTTTTAAAAATCACAAAATACATGGCTAAGGCACTACATCTTGTCTCCTGTTTTCAATAAATATGCTGCTTTTTAAAAAAGGCAGTAGTGAGGACATCTGATTAAATGAATATAGGCACTACACTATTAAAGACAGTTATACTTTGCTGTGGCCACTGTAAGTAATTTATTCTCAAAAGAACTTTCATTAGCTAGGGTTAGCATTTTTTTTAAATGAAAATGAAAAAAACAAAATCACAGTTTTCTCTTTCCAGTCTAAGAAGTCCCTTCCAGAGAGACCTATGTACAAAAGGTACTGTCTCTTCATATATTCCTCGGTAACAAGGAATTATGCATAAGGTGCAAAAGATTGCCTCCCAGGAAGCGAAGCCATCAGAAGTTGGATGTCTCAGGACAGCAAGAGTCTTTGGAAAAGTTTTTCCCAATTACAGTCAAATCAGCTGGGTTTAAAAAACTCTGGAACTTCCAGCATCCAAGAAAGCTGCTTTGTAAGTGCCCTCTGTTCAGAGAGTTTTGTTAAGCAGTTGAGGGAACCAGCTCCAGCTCCTGTGTTGTACAGTGTAGACAGAGCACCAGACTGGGAGTCAAGTGGGCTGGGCGCTGGTTCAGTGCCACCAGTCCTCCCTAAGATGCCGACCTGGCGGCTCTGTTACGGTGCTCGGCAGCTCCTGAACCTGTGCTTGTGCATCGTCTTAGTTTGGTCACCTCTAAGATGAAAGGGTTGGAATTTCTGCCTTTTTGTCCAGTTCCAGCAGCTCGCTGGTTTTATGGTGTGAACCATTTATGGTCACAGCTGCTGCCGCTGCAGTAAATAGGCACAGCCTCTCTGCAGGACACAGTGACCACAGCAAAGAGGAGAGAAAGTTACCTTTCCACAACATTGCCAGATTGAGCCCCGGGCGCACATCTTTTCATCAGAGCTCTCTATGCTATCCAATTAAAAGTTGCCATTTAACTGGAGTTACAATATTCACAGAAAAACATTAAGACTTCTCTTCTTACCAGACAGTACAACTTTCGTGGCAGAACTCGGCTGCATAGCTCTCAGAGATTAAATGTACATTTCCACATATTTGGTTTCTCCAGTCAGGTTATATACTTCAGCACATAAGAGATCGGGCAGTAAGGCTGTACATGGGCGTGAGGCGAAAGACTAGCAAGAATCTTGACATGAGCCACACCTCATTTACAATGAGATCATTATATTATTACTACTTTTTGTCAGCTGTCTAGAAAGGGATGCCCATCTGATTTCTTTTACTACTGGTATATGACACTGGGAGAGCACAGGCCGGCGAGACTTAAGCTGGAAAATACGCTTTGCCTTTTTGGCACTTAAACTGGACACATGGTCAAAGCTTTAAGAAACCTTGGACCTACTGCTCAGATGCAGTAGAGAATACAGCTAATTTCATTCTGAAATATTAACAGTATTGCTTCCACCTGCTAAGGTTTGGTCTTCAGTTTTACTTTATATATATATATACACACACACACATACATACATACGTGTATATGTGTGTATATATACATTGTTGACTTTAAATTATAGACATTTCTACCTCATTATAAAACACTAACTTTAAAATCAGTCATTGAGAAGTAATTGGATACAAAGCATCTAATCACAAAAATAGAGAAGGAAATCAAAGAGCACTTCGGAAAGCAGCTCTAGGGCTGAAGGCCACTTAGTCGTTCTTCTCCAGGGACCTGTAATAGTCTGTCAGGACCTTCCATGCTTTGGGGGCCATGAAGCCGTCTGGGGGGTTTTCTCCTTCCCGGGCCAGCTTCCTCATACGAGTTCCTGAGATGAAGTCGAACTCGTTGTGCCTGTCACAGGGAAGCAACAAAGAAGTTAACATCGGTAAGTAACACCTACCTCCAAGAGTCCAGTTTCTGGGAGGCACTTACAGGTTCTTAGACCACATTTTTCCTTTCTGCAAAATGCTGCATCTTCTAAAATGAGCGAATTGCTACATCTTCAGTTCAGGAAAGGAACTTACAGAACAAAGGGAGATAGTGGCAGCTGTCCATTCAGTGCTCCCTCTGTACCTACGCTGCTCACGGGAAGTGTCTTCTGTTGCTCTGCCCACTTCTGTGAGCTCTGAGCAAGGTGAGTGCTCTCTAGATACTCACTGAAATCTTCTGTGTTGACTTCCTTTCAGGTAATGTGCCAGGTGCCCAGGGCGTGCTCAAGGAAGGTGTATGTTAAAAAAAATATTTACGGACCATTTACTATATACAAGGGGCGGTGCTGTAACTCTAGGGGACACAGAAATGTGTTAAGACCAGGTCTTGGGTTTCAAGGGACTCTTATTCCAGTTAGGAGTGTGGGGAGATACACTGGAGAGGTTTCCAAAATTTTGCATTATCATTCCCGTTCTACAGATGTTGATTAAAGAATTTTCCTCTGAAAACTTACCTTTCTGGATCATAGAAGTCCATGGCTTTTTTGGCTTTGTTGTAGGCAGCCACTCGGAATGGGATGATTTCCACAGAGGTGAGACCAGGGGCCATGGTCAAAACCTTGCCCCCGTGAGTGGGTTCATACAGGTCTTTCTTGGTCTCAGGGTGGGGCATTCCTGCAGGGTCCCGGCCCACAATGTAGAAACTGGCCCCTGCAATCATCCGGGACCTGCAGTGCCACTGAACCTGGGAAACATCACATGAAGGACATGCTGGTCATCACTGGCCAGTCCTGGGGATCCTGTTTTTGGAGACACCCCTTTATTCTGCTGAGAAGTGATTAGGTCAACTAATCATTGTAAGCAAGTCAGTAGTAAGGTGCCCAGGACTTATTTCTTCACCTGCTTGGTCACACTGCGTGGGGGAAGAGCTTGAGAGAGAAGAGTCACCCCTCCGAGAGCCTGAGGTTACATTCCTCATCTCTCCAGACGAAGGAACCAGGAACACTCAGACCTTCCTGTTCCACAGAACTGTGAATTTTACTTTCCAGTTCCTCCCTACTCAAAATAAATCACAGTTGAAGGGTAATTACAAACTCCACTATCTCTTATCAGACTGCCTGTAATGAGCTAATTAACTTTCCTTTGCAGACACTGATGGCCTTTCAGCACAGCATTCAGATTTCAAGATGACTTACCCTCTTTAAAGCTC
The DNA here is from genome assembly GCF_048564905.1 of Vicugna pacos. Lineage (NCBI taxonomy): Eukaryota > Metazoa > Chordata > Mammalia > Artiodactyla > Camelidae > Vicugna > Vicugna pacos. Next base: position 67,008,477 of record NC_132997.1, on the reverse strand, counting down.
AGACAGAAATTTAGAGGATGGGGATGAAAGCTAAGAGCCTGGAACTGTGATCTGGTTGAAGAGAATTCATTCATTAAACTCAGTTTGGGGCATTTCAAAGGGTTGAGACCCTTTCAATTCATCATACTTACCACAAGCTTGTTCAGATCCACTACACTGGTGCAGTGGGACAAAGAAAGTCTCTGTGTGATAGTCTCAGTGTCTTGTGATGAAAGGGAGACATTAACCTTTGAAAGACATCCTCTCCCTTGTAATGTAACTCACAGAGAATGGTGAATCACTTCAGAGTAACAGGAACTTCTGAAACAGTATTAGGCTAGCTAGGTCTTGCCCTGTAACCCAGTTAGACTGTATTATCTACCTCATTCACATGCCAACTTCCATATTCTCAAAGCCAGTGCACAAGTTGATTTGGTGTTTCTAGCATTTTTACAAATACTAGATGGAAACATAATTAAGTTGGATAAGTAAGAGACACCAGAAGACTTCAGAATTTGCTCATCAGGAAGAATCTCACAGACTCACTTGCTCTTCTAAGTTAAGTTTGACTTTGCACTTCTGAGTCGACAGCCCAGCTCAGGGAATTGCTCACCTCTGTGGGGCCAGCATATAACATGGGAGATGGGAAGATGGCAACAATGGTTGACTTGGGATCCAAAACCCCTTCCTCAAGCACTGCTGCATGCTGCTTCATCCGCCACTCCAGGGGCACATCGTCATCCTTGGTCCAGCCACCCAGAGGGTGGAGCAGGAGGACTGGGTGCTTGTAGCCCCTCTCCAGGAGCCGGCGGTGGGTGTCCTGCATCAACAGAGCATGGCCATTGTGGACAGGATTGCGCAACTGAAATGCGAACACTGCATCTGGGAAAGGAAAGCAGAAATGCCAAGGTCAAAGACATGAAAGGTCTGCAAGAACAAAAGGGAAAAGATGAGGCTATGTTTATTGTTCAGGGCACCTGTTATGTCCACTTGCTTTTAATAACTGGCCGGAGAATCCACCTGGATCTTTAGGGGTGTTACTCCAAAGGTACCAACCAGTGCCAAACTGCTTAGACAGGGACAGGACGAAGAGGCAGAGGGCCCTAAGGGAGAGTCTGACTCAGAAATGAAAACATTTGTTGCCACGACCTTTCCTGCAAACCAAAGCTCAGGCAAGGCCTGCATTAATCAGTCCTCTTGCACCCTGCTCTATCCTTAATTCCCCCAGGGTGTGAATATTGACAAGGAACATTTTCTGGGAACTGTGCAGAGTTTTAACAATTTAAAGTTGTAAAAAATATTTCACCTTCACTTTAAGGAGATCTTCAAAACAACTCCACTTAGTGATAGACTCCTGGGAGCACTAATTTTTCCTTCTGGTTATTAAATAAATACATATCCATTACAGAAAACTTAGGAAATACAGAAAAGCCCAAAATAGGATAAAAAAATCATCATCCTATCAATACTTTTTCTCTTTTTCAAAACATGTAAAGTGAAGATCTCTCCTTCCCCTTAGTCCAACTCCATCCCTAAGAGGTAGCCGCTGACATCTGCAGTTTGGTGCTCATGCTGCCAGAGACTTCTGCTTTTACATGCATAAGCAGGTTCAGGTTTCAAAAACACTTATTACACTGTGTTTTGTTTTCTAAAATTATGCTACATATAGTCTGTGATTTTCCTTTTCACTTAATATACTTTGAGTATCTTTCTGTGTAGCACATATTTTTAACTGCTGCCTAAAATTCGAGTATTTCAACTTTATAAACTGTTTCCATGTCAATGGACAGAGGATGTTTCCAACTTTTCAAAACTATAAACATGCTGATTCTTGGTAAGGAGTGTTAACAAAATGCAGTAGGACCAAGCTACATACCTGCATTCATTTCTTTACATTTCTGTTTGAGCTCCGAAGGTGTCAGGCGGTATTGGTCCAACCCATCATTCCACCTTATTCTCTCCAGTACCTGAAGGTCACCACCAACCAGCCAATCCCCACTTTCCATCACCATCTAGAAAGACCATTGTTAATGATTAATACTGTTTTTTATTTTATCAAAAAACATTTTCTCCTCCTTCTGGACCAGTCTTGGGTTACTTGAACTGCCTTCAGTTCTCAGCACTTCTAGCAGTTAATTTATCTAACTTTTTGGTCTCTTAACCTCTTTATACTCTTAAAGGCCTGCAAAGAGCTTTTGTTTATTTATATGGGTTATATCTGTAATTACTTTCATATTAGAAATTAAAACAGAACCTTTAAAATATGTATTAATTGATTTAAAACCAGCAATAATAAACCTATTACATATTAACATAAATAACATTTTATTTTTATGGGAAGTGAAAAATAAGTAATATTTCCCCCCCAAAAAAGAGAAAATTGACATTGTTTTACATGTTTGCATGGTCTTTAATGTCTGACTTAATAGAAGGCAGCTGGATTCTCATATCAACTTCTGCATTTATTCTGTGGCCATATATTGTTTTGGCTGAAATATATAAAATCCAATTACAGGTAGGTGGTTGGAAAAAAGAAATATTTCAATAGCCTTTTTCTATCATTGCAGATATTCTTTTTTGATACAAAAGATTAAATAACCCAATTTTTAAAATCAGCGAAAGACTTGAATAGACATTTTTTCATAGATGATGTACAGATGGCCAACAGGGATATGAAAAGATGTTCAACATCACTAATCATTGGAGAATTGTGACCTCACACTCATTACGATGGCTACTATCAAAAACAGAAAAAAACAAGTGTCAGCAAGGATGTAGAGAAACTAGAATCCTTGTGTATTGTTGGTAGGATTGTAAAATGGTGCAACAGTATGGAGTTTCTTCAAAAAAACTAAAAATGGAACTACCATATGATCCAGTAATCCCACTTCTGGGTATATATCCAAAAGAATTAAAAGTAATGTCTCAAAGAGATTTCCACACCCGTATTCACTGCAGCACTATTCGCAGTAGCTAAGAGGTAGAAGCAACTCAAATATCTATCAACAGATTAAAAGATAAACAGTGAATGTCATATATGCATACAACGGAATGCTACTCAGTTTTAACAACAAAAGAAATCCTGTCAGAATCTACATCATGGATGAACCTTGAAGACATTATGCTAAGTGAAAAAGTCACCCAAAAATAAATAAATACTGTTATTTTTTCACTTACATGAAGTATCTACAGTAGTCAAACTCATAGAAGATAGAATGGTTGGTACCAGGGGCTGGAGGGGTAAGGGAGAAGTTGTTTAACAGGCATGGAGTTTTGGATTTTCAAGATAAGAAAGCTCTGGAGATCTGTTTCACAACGTGAATATACTTAACACTACTGAGCAATACACTTAAACATGGTTAAGATGCCAAGTTTTATGTTACATGTTTTTTACCTAAATAAGTAAACAGAGGATAGATTAACAAGACTCACTTTCAGTCACTGAGGATTTCACTGAAATTATGAACAATACTCTCACTTTTCAATTCCTAGTCTCAGATGAAAAAGTGACATCAGGAAAGGATAGGTGAGGAACAGACCATGGAGACTTTTAGAAAGAACCACCTGTATGTTGTCCCACACTTTAGATGGCCCAACTCTGGCCCCCTTCTGTCAGGTAAAAGAAACCCTTGGTGGGCAGGCCCACCCGGAGTCTGTGTTTACTCTCCAGACCATGATCTGTGTACCTGGGACTCTGGAATTCCCTGCCCAGTCTGCCCTGAGCTGGGGTGCAGAACCAAGAAGTCTAAATTTGAACCTGGCCTTCCAGATTGTGATCAAGACATAGTTCGTCAAAGTAGAAAGATATAACATTTTATTTAAATGTATTAGTTAGATATGTAACTTTTAAATATGCTATCTGGGGGCTTCAGCTTGTATTCTTATCCTGACCCCCACAAATATTTGGTGTGAACCTCGTGTGAAGAATGGTCAAAGTAATGAAAACTAAAAACACAACAGTGTTTGATGAGAAAGGGCCAGCACTTTCCTGGACAAGGAGGGGAGAGGCCCTGGACCTGGCAACACACATACGGTTAAGTCGCCGACTTTGCAGCATCTAACCATGGTTTTTACATCATAGACCTTAAACTTACGCATTGTTATATGTTAATTATATCTCAATTAACCTGAAAAAAGAAACACATGACCACCTTTGTTTTTTCTATAAACGTAAGTATGTTCCATATGACGTTGCAGTGCAATCAATTATAACCGAGAGCAGGTGTTTCCTCAGTCACTAAGCCAAACATTGCAGAAAGTCTTATCCCTCAGTTTATAGTTGTGCATCCCTTCCCCTGATCAAATTTTACACCTGCCTTTCACACTGTCTCAGTACAATGTGGCCATCTGTAACGTTAGCAGAAAAGAGGGAGGCAAGAGAAGGGGAGAAAAAGCTGACTGATTTCCAGCACCCACTCAGAAGATACCATGGTGGTGATGGTGTACCCCCGGTTGACATTCCCTGTCGTGGCCACATGTTGGGGTTTACAATGACTTGCATTCCATAGGTTTTCAGAAGATGGGGGATTGGGATAGAGCCATGGTTCTCGATAGATGGTGACTTTGCCTCTCCTGGTAACATCTGACAATATCTGAAGACAATTTTCATTGTCACAACTAGAGTGGGAAAGGATATGCTATTGGACTAGTGTACAGAGGCCAGGGACCTACTAAATACCCTATATTGCACAGGATAGCCCCCACAACATGTAACTGTGCAGCCCAAATTCAATAGCACTGTGGTTGAGAAACCCTCAGTAGAAAAAGGGTACTTTGCAAGAGATTTGGTTGTGTTTTCATGGCCCCCCTTCTAAACCTGGTGCTTAGGAAAGTCACTTAACCAGAAATATGATCAAATACTCATACCTATACATTAACTTTCTCCTCATTGCTTAGAGTTAGACAACAGATAAAATTTTTTAAGAATTAAGACCCCAAATCCCTGGGCATGCAGTAACTCATTCTGGACGCCAGGGGTCCACCCTATATTGTTCTACTGGTGAAGGCAAACTTGAATCTGTTTTGTTCATCACCCAGCCTAAAAATGTGTCTGCACATCAAATCATAAAATGTGGGGGAGGGGGGTAAGAAAATGTGGTTTTTTTAAGAACATGTTTGAGCCTGAATGACTATCAGTCTAACCACAGATTAAAATATACTGTAGAGTCACAAAAAACAAAAAGAACTCAAGCATAATACAAAAGAAAATCATAAAACCACAAGAAGAAAAACAAAGAAGAAATACAAAATCAACTGGAAAACAAGGTTTAAAATGGCAATAGATATGTATCAATAAGCTCCAAACAAAAGACAGGTGGCAGACTGGATAATAAAACAAGAGTATACAATATGCTGCCTGTAAGAGACCCACTTTAGGGTGAAAGACACACATAGATTGAAAGCAAGAGGATGGAAAAACATAATTCATGCAAATGGAAACAACAAGAAAGCAGGGGTAGCAATACCCATATCAGACAAACTAAACTTTAAAACAAAGGCCATAAAGAAAGATAAAGAATTATCATTATTACATAATGATAAAAGGATCAATACAATTAGAGGATATTACTCTCTTTAACATATATGCACCCAATATAGGAGCACCTAAATACATAGAACAAATATTAATAGACATAAAGGGAAAAACTGATGAGAATACAATAATAGTAGAAGACTTTAACACGCCACTAACATCAACGGACAGATCTTCCAGAAAGAAAATCAATTAGGCAACAAAGATCCTAAATGACACAATATAACAAATTTAATTGACATTTTTTGGATATTACATCCAAAGAAAACCGGAATATACATCCTTTTCAAGTGCACATGGAACATTCTCTAGGACAAACTACATACTAGGATGCAAAACAAGCCTCAACAAATTTAAGAGGGTAGAAATTATTTCAAGCATCTTTCTGACTACAATGGCATGAAACTAGAAATCAACCACAGAAAGAGAAATGAGAAAAAGAAAAAAAAAGATTGCATGGAGACTAAACAACATGCTACTAAAAACTCAATGGGTCAACAATGAAATCAAAGAGGAAATTTAAAAATACTTTGAGACAAATGACAATTAAACCACAACCACACAAAATCTATGGGATGCAAGCAAAAGCACTCCTAAGAGGGAAGGAAGTTCATAGCAATACAGGACTTTCTCAAAAAACAAGAAGAATCTCAAACAACCTATCCTACCACCTAAAAGAATAAGAAAAAGAAGAACAAACAAACCTAAAGTCAGCAGAAGGAAAGAAATAACAAAGATCAGTGAGGAAATAAAATAGAGATTAAAAAATTAGAAAAAAAATCAATAAAACCAAGAGCTGGTTTTTTTGAAAAGGTAGACAAAATAGACAAATCTCTGGCCATGCTAAGAAAAGAGAAATGACATAAATAAAATAAGAAATAAGAGAGGAGAAATAACATCTGACACCACAGATAAACAAAAAACAGTAAGAGAATACTATGAACAACTATATGCCAACAAACTGGAAAACCTGGAAGAAATGGACAAGTTTTTAGAAACATACAGTTCACCAAAACTGAATCAAGAAGAAATAGATAATTTAACAGATCAATAACCAGAAGCAAAATAGAGTCTAATTTAAAAACTCCCTACAAACAAAAGTCAAGGGCCAGATGGCTTCACTGGGGAATTCTACCAAACATAAAAAGAACTTATGCTGATCCTTCTCAAACTCTTCCCAAAGACTGAAGAGGAGGCAACACTCCCAAACTGATTCTATGAAGCCACCATCACCCTAATACCAAACCAGTCTAAGATACTACCAAGAAAGAAAATTATAGGCCAAATCTTTGATGAATATACATACAAAAATTCTCAGTAAAGTTGGAAGAGATTGTTTTGTGTTGAAGAAATCTGTAGCCAGAAAAAAAATTTTTTTCAACAAAATATTAGCAAACCGAATTCAACTATACATAAAAAAGATCATACACGCTAATCAAGCTGGATTCATCCCAGATGTCACAAGGATGGTTTAACATATGCAAATCAATCAGTGTGATACACCACATCAACAAACCACAAGATCGTCTCAATAGATGCAGAAGAAGCATTTGATAAAATTCAGTATCCATAAATGATAAAAACTCTTACCAAAGTAGGTATAGAGGGAACATATCTCAACATAATAAAAGCTACTTATGACAAACTCACAGCCAACATAATACTCAAAGGTGAGGAGCTGAAAGCCTTCCTACTAAAATCTGGAACAAGACGAAAATGCTCCCTCTCACCACTTCTATTCAACATAGTCCTGGAAGTCCTAGCCACAGCAGTCAGTCAAGAAAAAGAAATAAAAGGGATCCAAATTGAAAGGGAAGAAGGAAAACTGTCACTATATGCAGATGACATAATGTTATGTATGGAAAACCCTAAAGACTGCATACACAAAAACTACTAGAACTGAAATGAATTCAGCAAGGTAGCAGGATACAAGATTAACTTACAGAAGTCAGTTGCATTTCTTTAAACTAACAATAAAATATCAGAAAAAGAAAGTAAAAAAAAACCCTTTTATTTTTATTTAAACCATCCCTTTTAAAGTCATATCAAAAAAAATTAAATACTTAGGAATAAACTTAACCTCCTTGGCATAACCCTCCCAGACTTCAGACTATAGTAATGAAAGCTACAGTAATGAAAATAGTGTGGTATTGCACAAAAAGAGACATAAGGATCAATGGAACAGAATAGAGAGCCCAGAAATAAACCCACACACCTACAGTCAGTCAGTCTTCGACAAAGGAGGCGAGAATATAACATGGAGAAAAGACAGTCTCTTCAGGAAGCCGTGTTGGAAAACTGGACAACTGTATGTAAATCAGTGAAGTTAGGACACCCCCTCATACCATACACAAAAATAAACAAAATAGCTTGAAGATTTAAACATAAGACAGGACACCATAAATCTCCTAGAGGAGAACATAGGCAAAATATTCTCTGACATAAATTGCTGCAATGTTATCCTAGGTCAGTCTCCCAAGGCAACAGAAATAAAGGCACAAATAAATAAATGAGACCTAATCAAACTCATAAGCTTTTGCACAGCAAAGGAAACCATCAATAAAATGAAAAGACAACCTACGGACTGAGAGAAAATATTTGCAACTGCAACTGACAAGGGATTCATTTCCAGAATATACCAACAGCTCATACAACTCAACAACAACAAAAAAAACCCAATCAAAAAATGGGCAAAAGATCTAAATAGATATTTCTCCAAAGAAGACATACAGATGGCCAACAGACACATGAAAAGATGCTCAGTATTGCTAATTATCAGAGAATTGCAAATCAAAACTAAATGAGGTTATCACCTCACATGGGTCAGAATGGCCATCAATAAAAAGTCCACAAACAATAAAATGCTAGAGAGGGTGTAGAGAAAAGGGAGCCTTCCTACACTGTTGGTAGGAATGTAATTTGGTGCAGCCACTATGGAGAACAGTATGGAGATTCCTTAAAAAGCTAAAACTTGAGTTATCATATGATCTAGCAATCCCACTCCTGGGCATTATATCTGGAGAAAACTCTATAATTCAAAAAGACACATGCACCCCAATGTTCACAGCAGCACTATTTATAATAGCTAAAACATGGAAACAACCCAAATGTCCATCAACAGATGACTGGATAAAGAAGATGTATATATACAATGGAATACTACTCAGCCATAAAAAAGAATGAAATAATGCCATTTGCAGCAATATGGATATAGAGATTATCATGATAAGTGAAGTAAGGCAGACAGAGAAAAATATATAATATCACTTATATGGGGAATTGAAAAATGATACAAATGAACTTATTTACAGAACAAATAGATTCATACATAGGAAACAAACTTATGGTTACCAAATGGGAAAGGGGGTGGAGGGATAAATTAGGAGTTTTGGACTAGCAGATGCAAACTGCTATATACAAAACAGATAAACAACAAGAACCTACTGTATAGCAGAGGGAACTATATTCAATATCTTGTAAAAACATATAATGGAAAATATGAATTTTCCACTTTGTATAAATATATATACGTACAACTGAATCACTAAACTGTATGTCAGAAACTAATACAACATTACAAATCAACTATACTTCAATAGTAAGTAAATAAATGTGTCTGAAGAACAATGCTGAAATTATGCTTTTGGAATTTCTGGGATCAGGAGGGACAAAGGGCATCTCTCTCCAAGGTGGTCCAACTGTCCCCAGAACAGTGGTTCAGCTATCAGGAAGGGAAGTCCAGTGGCTCTGCCTAATTTCCCAGGGCTTTGTGGCCCTGAAGTCTCCACTGCCTTCCAAGCCTGCTGCCAAAGGCGGGTGTGGGACCACAGATAGAGAGTCTGCAGAACCGGACACACAGAGAGGACTGGGAGACAGGCTTTAAGGGAGTCTAGTGAAATAGTGAAAGAGGACTTGGGCTCAGAATCACAGGCAACAGGAGTGCAAAAAGGAGAAGAGGATGAGCTCACACACGGGGATGAGCACTAAGAATGTGAGCGTGGATAGGATGAAGGAGAGCATGGAGAGGAAGAGTGAACAGGAACAGCCCGGAGAGGGAGCGGGGTGTGCACATCAGGAGAGGCGCCGCTGAGGGTGGGAAGGTGCCAAGGTCAGAATGCGAAGGGAAGAGGAGAGAAGGGAAAGAAACCAGAAGGACGTTGTGAAATGGTGGGTCCAGGAAAATAAGTCATGATGAAAATGTTCAGAGAACAGAATCAAGAATAAAAAACAGCATGTGATACGATTGGAGAATGTGTACTCATGCCTGTGGTATCTGCATGGTCATGGAGTCTGTAGATCACATGCATTTAATGCCCTCAATTCCAGATAAGAAGACAGTTTCACAGAGGGGAAGTGGCAGGGCTCAAGTGCAAATAGCTGCTTTAACGAAGCCAGGACCCAAATCCAGGAGTCCTCCAAACAGGCTCACCTTCCCATCTGCACCCACTGCCTCTCGTCAGTGGCCTGCACGCTGACAGCTCAGCATTGTCTTCAGGGGGATCGTCCATTCACCCTCCATCCAGTCAGCACTTGTGTGCATGGCCCTGGGTTTGCTGCTGGGGATATGACTGAAAAAGACAGATGGAGATGTGGTCCTCGATCTCACAGGTTGGCAGTCTGAGTGGATCGACAGAAGAGGAAAAGGGTAACATTGTGGCACAGGTGTGGACAGGACAAGAGCAAAGTGCTCTGAGAGGACAAAGACGCACCCAGTCAGGCTTATGGGTCACGGAAGTGGGGCCAACTTCTTGCAGAGAAAAGGAGTAACAAATAAGGTGAGGAGGCAGGAGTAGAAGGAACAGTGTACTAGTTGGAGGGACTAGCCTGTGAAAAAGTAAGAGAGAGAATGATAGAATGAGCAGCTGAGAATGAATGGAGGAGAAAATATCATAGGTGGCCGTGGTAACAGGTGGTAAGATGAAGTCATATCTTTACATACGAGTTCCCAAATGAAGCTTGAACAGTTCGCCCTAGCCGACAAATGGAGAAAGAATTTGAGGGAAGCAGGGAAAGAAAGATACAGGGAAGAAATTTGAGTGTCCTGGCCTGAGTTGAAACAGAAACGTGAACAAATTCAAGCAATACCAAGGAGGTGGAATTGTTAGGAACTGGCGATTGAATGAACAAGGGAGAAGAAAGAAGCCAAAATGACAGTCTGACTTTGGACGTGGGCCACCATTTGGATGGTGGAGCTTAGCTGTTCATGGAGCTAGGGCACACAGGACGGGGAGCGGGTGGGGTGAAGTTGCACATGCCGAGTGCCGGGTACTTGCAGGATATATCCAGGCGGAGCCACGGAAGCAGCAGCTCCAGATCAGGATCTAATGCCATGGTTTTCAACCTTCACTGCACATTAGAATCATAGAGCCTTAAAACTCACAAGACCCAGGACTGAGCCCAAGCCAATGACATAAAAATCTGTAAGGGAGGGGTCCAGTCATAGGTAATTTTTTTTACAGCTCCCCAGGTGACTCTGTTGATCTGACGATTTTCTTTGCAGAGCTAAAGGATATAAAAACTCTCCTAGCCTTCACTGGGAAGTCATACTGTTCTCTTGATTTCTACATTTGTAAAATGGGAATAATGATTCTTAGGTGCTTTACAAGAGTGTTGTGAGAAATAATTACTGCTTGGAAAAGCTTTGGGAGCCATGGATGAAATGCAACAGGGCTCCTTTAAGTATGATTTTTACAAGTTTCACCTGCTCCTTCTCATGGTTTCATCTGTGACAAGTCACAGTGGTTCTGTACTAGTGATGACAGGGAGAAGAAAGAAGACAGAGAGGGTTGGGAGGATTTGAATGGAAGGCTGGGGAACTGCAGTGAGGGGCCGTTCCCTGGGTGGCTCTGACCATTTTCCACGCAAGTATCACTTCCAGTGCCACATGAAAATACAAGAAGGCTCATGATTACTTTTGGAAGGAATTCTGTTGGAAGGTTTGGGGTCTTAAAAACAAACAAACAAATAAAAAATACCATGTTTAAGTATTACTGTGAATTTCCAGGTGCTTATAAAAATGTATCATGAGTTCCTTTCCCATAAACACAGCGTCAACACTCCCAAGTGTAGTGTGTACAGAGTGAGTGGTGTTCTGTCTCTGGAAATGCATGGCCCATTTCTCACCTTTAGCTCACTGGCGATGTTTAGAGTCCCTCTAATGACCTAATTACCTAATCACTGACTATACTGTCAAGGCCACAAGTCACACTACCACTCTCCCTGCCACCTAAGAAATTCTGAGCTCCAACTGCCAACACATGTCGCAAGACAAGATAAAAAGGAAATAATTGCTTAAGAGCTTCCTTAGATTTTTTTTTCTTTTGGTGCTAATCACGTGTGTGTGGACATTAGTCCCAAAGAGTGGAAATATCTGAGCTGGCATGATGAAGGGCCACTCTTTTTTAAGTCACTGAGTGCAGATTAAGATCCCAAATGTATAGGGTCATGATCAGAAAAGGAATGAAACAAGGACATAATTAAGGCCCAGAATACAATTCCTCAAATAGCTACTGTCTAGCAATTTCAAGGACTGTCTGCCAACCACTTGGAGAGAAAATGTTCAGATGGCTCTGAGCTTATCTACAGGGTGGACAGTTGTGTCCAATAAATGCAAAGCTGCTTGGCTCACCCACTGACCTCTCATGTTCCACCAGGGGTCTTGAAAAAGCCCTCCCTACCTTGCAACATTTCACAACTGGGATAAAAAAAAAAGAAAAAAACAAAATTAAGTTTGCCTGGCAGATTTGGACAGACTTATTCAAACATCCATTTCGTATGGTCACAGGGATAGAAGAGATCTCGGAGTTACTGAGTCCGGCCCCCTCCTTTTATTAATGAAGAAACTGAAGCCCAGAGAGAGGGTGTGCCTTGTCTGATCACAAGGCTTTTTAGAATTGCCTGGGTCTCAGGTTGCTCTCTAGTCCTGTGAACTTTCTGAAAGTTACTCCAGCTGAGGAATTTGACAAGTCAAATCATTAGTAAATGTCTTTTTTATTATTACTATTATTATTTGAACCCTAATGCTCTTATCTTGGATGAGGGATGGTTTTTGCATTTAATTACACGTATTTTTCTTTATGGGAAATTAACCACACGCAGCAATTCCCCTCCCTCCAGTCCCACCCCATCACCAGCAACAATTAGAAGTTGTGAAGGAATCTGAGTTTTATTCTATTTTGCCTTAATTAGATGAATGCATTTTTCAATATTAAAAATATCCACTGATGAAAATGTGGTATTTTCCCTCTGCAAACTGCCACTATCTGTGCTGATTTTTGTTTACTGAAAGAATGTCACTGACTCACCACCCCCCACTTCCAAAGGCCACAGAGCATGAACTCTGAGTCTCTTTCCAGGGGTTAGTTGGATCCTTTCCATATGAAGAAACTGACATCCCTTGTGAATTTCAGGATGGACTAGGCTGCAAGCCCTGGCTGTGGTTTTGTGCATAGCACAGCTATGATTCTGGTCCTCTACTCATGATGCTAGACTAAATAATACCTCCCTGGTCTAGTTTTTTCCCCATTTAGCTGAGGGAGCCAGCCATCACAGGATCTGAGGACTCAAGAAACCATTCAGGCCAGCACTCAAACAGAAAGTCATTTCTTTGCCTTATCTAAAAAGATCTTCCCAGGAAAAGCTTGCAAAACCTCCCTTAGAAATGCATTCTTCCATCTAACCCGTTTTTTTAATTCCTTTACAAAGGACTTGGAAAGAATTGTTTTTATCCCAAGTTGAAAGAAAGCCCTTTCAAAGGTTTTGCCACTTACTTTGATATAGGGGTGTTTTGCACACATTGTGCCCCACACATAGGAACAACGCTCCTCTTTTCTATGTTCGTAGAATTCAGGGTCTTGTAAGATAGCCACCCTCCGTCCTTCATATGTCAGGACAAACTCGCCGCACCCTTCCAGTCGTGTCTTGTCGTCCACAGAGACAGGCAGAACAATGGGAATGCTCATGTTGATCACTCCGTCTGTGGAGAGAGCCAGGTAATGCATGAACAGAACATACAAGCTGTGCTGCCCTTTAAGGAGGACTCAAATGTGCACGGTGTCCCTTCCAAACACTCCTTGCAAAAGACCTAACTGTAACATGGTTGTGCTGGCTGCACCAGTTTCTCTGGAGTCTAAGTCCCTGAGAAGCTTCTCAAAGCCAGAGATGGAGCATCTGTGAAAAGCAGGCTGAGTTTCAAATTGTGTTGGTGGCTTCAGGAAATGATTTGGAGGATCACGAAGGGACGTCTCCAGTCTGAGTTCTCTTTTTAAAGTTTGGTTCTGACTGTAACACACTAGGGAGCTTCGTCTTTAAAAATCCAGTTAGACAAAATAAAGTTTGGCAAAGCCCTCTGTATCTGTGGTTCCGCACCCACAGATTCAACCACCCTAAGGATCACAAACTTAATATATGATCTACCTTTGGTTGAACCTGCAGGTGCAGAACCCATGGATACGGAGGGCCGACGGTGGGACTGGAGCATCCACAGATTTTGGTATCTTCACTGGGTCCAGAACCAGCCCCCTCCCCTCTCGCCCCCTCACTCCCTGCAGATATGGAGGGATGACCGTGATTTCTTAGTGAAGCCAGATAATGTAAAAGAAATTGCACAGCTGTTTCCCCCCTTTTGTAATAGTGCCCTAACATTCTAACAACATGTCAGGCTTTCAGTTGTACTTACAGGGAGAATATGGGGGCACAGAGTTAAGTACATAACACTAAAAAATACTAGGGAGATGTGGGAGGAGTTCCCAAGTTCAAGACTCAGAAAGAAATGAAAGGAAGGTGAGTAAAGGAAACATTCAACCTGTTACCAAGTCTACGCTGGTACTGCTCACTCTAGGGCAGGCCAATAAATCGAGAGGTGAGTTGTTGGACCAAGGCTTAGCAACTTTATTCAGAAAGCCAGCCGACTGAGAAGATAGGGGACTAGGATCCCTAAGAGCCATCTTCCCTGGGTTAGAATTCAGGCTTCTTTTATACTAAAAGGGGAGGGAGTAATGTCAAACATTTCCTGGTTCCGGTCAGACTCCGGAAGGGATGTGTTAATTTCTTTCGTCCAGCAGTCACTCACAGGTGGGCCTGGTCAGAATGTTTCCTGTGAGCTCAACAAAGGTATTTTAGCTTAACGCCCATTACCTGGGAGGCACAGTTCCCAGAGATGGGCCATTATGTATAATTTAAGTTTACAGGCAATGACCCTTTAGTGATTAACTTGTCCTGGTCCGGATGCTTCCTGTGAGCTAAACAAAGGTATTTTAGCTTAAGCTCTTTACATGGGAGGCAGGGTTCCCAGAGCTGGGCCATTATGTATTATTTAAGCTGATAGGCAACATCCCTTTAGTGGTTAACTTGTAGCAAAAGCATAGAATACAAAGGTTAAAGTAAAATAAACAGATCCAATATGGTGTCAGATGTGTCCTTCCCTATTACAAACTCAGGAATTCAAAACAGGAAACAACTGCTGTTATTTATGGATTAGAGGAAATGTACCATAGATTAATGAAGTCTTTTAAGCCAAACTTTCAAAATCCAACACTGGATAGAGTTAAAGATCTGAGATCCAAATTCTGTTCCTTTGGGGCACAACACTCCCCCTGATAGCTATGAAAGCAAAATCTACAGGTACATCACTTTGCACATTTTAAATACTCTCCAGCAGTTACCCGGACGTAAAGAACGTCACAGGGATAGACAGCAACTTCCCACAACAAAGAAATCCTGTATATCAGAAAATCCTGCCACTTGCTCTGGGAGCCTTATAAACCACAAGGAAGATGCCATGCACAGAGAGCAATGAATTTTGTCACTCAAATAACTCCTTTGTTTCAAAGTTCATAGGCAGTAAGAGTGGTCCAAGTAAGCCCTGTGCAGAGAGCACTAAACTCAAAGCCAAGCGATCTCCTGTGTCACTCACCTTCTCTGCGCTCAGTTTCTCCACTTGGAAAATGGGATCATAAATAATATGTATATCCCTGGGGCGCTGGGAGGAGGCATACTGTAAAGTACTATACCAAAAGAGGTTTATAATGAAAGATGATTAAACCCACCGCATAGTCTAGTTGATAAAAAGGGAGGGAGGCTAACAAAGAATAACACCTGCAAGGATGCTGATGATCTAATGAGAAACCATGCTTTCTGTGGATTGTGGACTACTGACCACACTGCTTATAAAGAGTGCCTTGACAGAAATAAAGTAAAACAAAATGCAAAGCAGAAGGTGGGCGGGATGCTGGAGGGAGCCCAGCTCTGCCTGCAGTGCTGCCGTCCATAGGTCATTCTGGGGTGGAATCCAGAGACTGCTCCACCTCCCTGTTGCCGGCACCTTCCTTGGTCCACCAGGTTCCAGCCCAGGGACCTGCCTTCACCTTGGCCTTGAGTAAAAAATCTGAACTAAAGAAACAGCATTCCCTGAAGGCTGTCAAGACAGCTAATCTGGGGGGTGTTGCAGAGTAACAACAGCAACTGATCGCACACACCTGTAGCTCCAGCTCCACTCAGGTATAAGCAGATATGCCGCGGTTTCCCTTCCATCTTAATCAACCTTTCTAGTACATGAACTTATCCTACAGTTTAACCTTGGGATGAAATATCCTCCAAAGCTTTATAAACATTGGCTCGGGCTTTCAGCCTTTTTCCATCATGTTCTTCAGCTCTGGTGGAAACCACCCGGATTCTTTTACTGCAGTGTATCTCACTTTGGAAAAGAGAATCATAGGTTTGTTTTGTTTTGTTTTTTTAGCCACGGTTAGTCCAACACTTAACTTCATGTTTAGTGAAATAATTTTGTTTTTGCTTTAAATAATTTTCAAGTCTGCTGTTTTAACCTTGTAGATCCACTTATCATTTACTTGGGACAGTTTCTAGACAAAAACTAAAATGCTTTTTTTTTGCACAGCAGTCTTTTTCAAAGAAAAACAACAATGATGAAAATAATACTAAAGATAAATGACAACTTCAGAATTTTACCTTTTCGTTCTGGTACAGTGCACAAGTTTACAGTCGCAGCCAGCATGTGTTTATTCCCAGTTTTATAATTATCAATCATCATAGCTTGAAATTAAACTCATGCATAATCACACATCACCAACAAATGAAGTACAACGATCCACAATCCAACCAGGTGCATCCACTTTAAATTGCACGTAGAACTGACCTATTCTTCGTCAATTAAAAATGCTTTGATAAATGCAACAGAAAAAGTTTCCAGATTTATGAAACTAAATGAGGACCAACACTCAGCAGGAGTAATGAGCAGAGAGGATCATACATCTTTTAAAGCTCAGGAACAAAATGTGCAACAAAAATTTAGAAACAAGTTTACTTTTGTCAGCCAAATACAAAATTATTAACAACAGCTGCATCTGATCCAGAATTTCCTGTTACTTGCACTCCTGTCAACAGAAGAATGTAGCTTTATTTTATTATAACTGGTTGGATCATGAATTGTTAGCAATTACAACTGGTTCATTTAGATTTTTTTTAGTTATGGTCTTACCATTTCTAATTGATATAACATATCTAATTATAATAATTTAACTATTTGCGAAGTTGAAATACATACCAGGAAGGAACATGCCTAGAGAAATACAAACACAAGAAACATGTTTTCATCTCTCCACCAACATAATATATAGTAAAGCAACAACGTCAAGGAACAAATTTCTATTATGAAACTTCATACATACAACATAAAATATACTGAACTCCTTGCTAATGCTATTTCTAAAAATAGAGAATATATGACAGCAAAAACTGGTGAGAACAGAATTGATATTGAATACTGTTTAGTACAATCCAAAAAGGTTTATTTAAATTATTACCTGTTTTTCAATAATTAAACCATATGCCAATAGCCCCTCTAACTTCAGCAAGAAGTTGTCTCTTACAAATATATAATGTTAGAGCTACTGTCAGATGATTCCAAATGAGGCTTTGGAAGGTATAGAGACAAACTGCCCCGGACGTCCAGGAATCCCAGATGTTAGAGGACATGAAAGTATGCCTAGTGTGGACAAGTACAAATACTTGAAGCAGGATAACCTGGATTTGAATCCAGGCTTCGAGTGAGTTATTTAACCTTTCCAAAACTTATTTCCTCGCATAAAGAAAATACTTTCACAGTGATGTTACCGGGGTTAAATGTGATGCTCTCTGTCAAAACACCAGGATCGAAACACATTATGTGCTGAATAAATGCTGGCAGTTATGTATGAGAGGCCTCGAGCCCTGCCTTGGAAAGTCAGAGCTGGGGAGGACTTGCCCTTAATGATAAAGTCTCACCAAGCTGCCATGTCTTAACCCTACTTGGATACCATCAGTCAAGAACATAAGTTTGAGGTTCCATTTTTAAATTTAGATATGACATGTATGATTAGAGGATCTGTGACAAGCCCCAGACTACATATCCAGTGAGAAATAAAGTGATATAATACATTGACATGACAATAGATTCTTGAGTAATATACAGAGTAACTCATACTATATAGTCACCAAAAACACTAAAAAAAAGATATTTTGTTTTGCTTTTGGACTGAGTAGACTGCGTTAATTTTTTTTTTAAACGTAGGGGGAAATTGTGAACCTTTGAGAAAATGAAAACCAACAAAATATTTTTGGGAGACAGGGTCAGAATAGAAACAATTTTACCTAAACATTGTAGGTGGTCAAGAAATGGGCAATTGTTTAATGATAGTTGAAAATGACCTCATGTCTGTGGCTACAGAAATTATCTCACATTTTCAATGGTGGTGACTCAAATTTCCATAAATTAGTTAAAATTAAATGCTATCCATATGAATGATATCTTGCCTAACCTTCTGATATATAGTTGTATCATCTTTTGGAATTTAACTATGTCTACAGTCCAGAAGCCATCAAACCAGGTTTTACCATGAACTGTTATGGTGTGACAGAGGGCAGAGTGTTTCAACCAGCTTCTCCGAGATGCCTTCAGGGCTGCTGTCCAGGTGGGAGAAAGGCTGAGCCCACCCCTTCTACAGGCGGAGTTTCATTTTCATCTGTTATATATATTGCCTCAAATTTCACTGAAATAGTTATCTGGCTTGAAAAAAAAAAGTTTGACAACCACTGATGTCGTGGGAAAACCCCTCTGGACTGGGGTTCAGCAGAGGAGCTGTGTACTGCTTGTCCCAGCAAGCTCCTATTTGTCTTCATGATCTATTTCCAGCAGCTAGGACAAACCCCGGCATACAGTAACATTCAATAAATATTCAATATCGGCTGGCTAAGGAACATCTTATCTGTGCTGCTTCCACACTGATGTGGCTATATAGATAAGCCACTTGGTCTCTTCAAAACTTCAAATCCTTTTAACTGTATTCAGTATGGGAGGGGGTGGATGTTAATATATGGAACATGTACTATTGGACCAGGTATTCTTTTAAACTTTCAGTGAGGTAGGGACTGTTATTGAGATCCTTATTTTACAGATGAGGAAACTGAGGCACAGAGAGTTTAAATAATTAGCCCCAGGTTCATAGCTAATCACTGGCATATGAACTCAGAAAGTTCGATGCCACAGCTCACTCTTATCCACTATATTCCGCCTCTACTTAGGTAGAGGTGGGCAGCATATTATATTCCTGGTATTCCTTTTTATTAATTGATTTACACAGGAATTAAGGAGGCTTCTTGGGGGCATGGGAAGTTTTGAATTCTAATTACAACTGGGGTTGTTTATGCCCCATTCCCCAAGCAGAGGCACAAGTCTAAAACATAAACATCTTCCTCAAGAAAGAACATCTGATTTGACTTTTCTTCCTAAAAGGTTTGGAACTCTGCTCAGTATGATAAATTCAGTATGACTCTATCACCATCCCTTCTCCACTTAGCAGCCATTCCCCAAGATCTTAAAATGCATACATTCCATTTGATAAGGTCGGGCAGTTCGAGAAAGGAAATGATCATAGAGGGGAAGTGTTCTGAATGACACAGCCTTCCGACCTTGACAAGATCAGCTCTCTCAAAGCCATTCACTTTGTGTCCAGAAAGCTGCCTCCACACCCCCTGTTAGAATTTAGTGGATGAAGCCACCCTAATACATTTCATGTATGGGCATGAATATCGACACTTTATCATCCACAGAAGAAAGCAGCTGCTTCAGTTAATGCTTGATAGAGCAACCTGGAGGATGGGCGGCCCCCTTCAAGCCAGCAATGAGTGCTGAGTTCATCCAAGATGGTCCAAGCAGCTGGCGATGGTGCTTCTGACTGTCCACTGCCTTCTGAGCATCAGGGCCAGCAAAGGGCAGGTGGAGGTGAAACACACTTAACCTTCTGTTGGTTTTGTGTACGAGCTTCATTTTTAGTTCCTTAGCTTTAAATAATCACTAATCCTTGGAGGTTAATCCAAAAAAATCCTAAAAATGGAAGCTTGCATATAATTGAACACACCTTAAATAATCTAAATATTGTCACAACAAGTTTTACAAATGAAGGCTTAGCATTTCTTGTACTTTTGAAGACTTCTGAGAATTTTTTTATTTTTTTATTTAAAATTATCATTATTTTTTAAGATGGATTTTTTTCTTTAATAATAAAGAATAAGAAACAAACAGAAAAACTCATACCGTCTAGCAGGGTGCCGAAGTGTATAACCTGCAAGTACTCCTTCTCCCGCATAAAACCTTTGAGGGGAGTGGCCCAGCCTTCACTCAAAACTTGGACCCACTGAAGATCCAGCTGCAAAACACAAAAAGCAAATGAGCATTTCCATAAGCTCTGTTTTCCAACCATACGGCCCCAGGACCGTCCTTTCTTATTCAGTTGACAAGAGAATGAGGGCAGACTTTTCAGGTTTTAAGTGTTCCAATATATATAAAACTGACCCATGATCTAGGGGCTGGAGCAGTTTGAGTCTAGAACTTTCCTATGGGAGAGTGGTGAAAAGATTTCAAATTGGGATGATTTATCCAAACACCCTAGGCTGTATTTACCCTTATGATAGGCAACTGTGTTGAAAATTCACTGTTCATCTTTTTCCACAAAAATTCTGGTTTGGCTATATTTTTTTTCACCAAATGTGCTAGTTATTTGACTGAATTGGGCAAATCATTGACTCTAAGAAAAACGTACAAAATTTTTAGCACAATACTGAAAGGCCTTCAAGCTCTGGCCCCAGGGGCTCACATAGGGATGTCTGTCTCCAGCCAGTCCCCATTTGGGGGCCTAGTCACCAACAGTATGGGACAACGTGTAGTCTAAACACACATGAGGTTTCAAGTCCATCCTCCCCTCTATCTGAAAATTCTATTTGTCATTTAAAACCCAGCTCCTGGGCCACTGCTCCGAAACCTTCCCTGTCACCTCTAGGATGGAAAGAATTAATCGTTAGATTCCTGGGCCACTGCTCCGAAACCTTCCCTGTCACCTCTAGGATGGAAAGAATTAATCGTTAGATTCTTTGAAGTTCTTCTGTACCTTGAAGACCATTTTGTTACTGGAACTATTATTCCACACTGTAGTTATAATTCTGTGCTTCTCATCTGCCTAGAGCATTGGAGTGCTCAGAATTTATTGTGTAGAGTTAGGAGTTCTGTTTATAAATTTGTTGTGACTTACGAAAGTCTGGGATCTTCATGAGCTGAGGCACGTTCCCAATTTACTCTGCCTCTTATAAAAATGTCCAAGGTTTTAAGAGATACCAAAAAGTTGCCAGTGAAGACTCAATCACCTCGTATAGATCAACCAACACTGACCCACGGAAAGGCCAAGGCGTCTGCAAGGCTGTTGGCTGGAACTACATCTTACATCTCCCAGGTAGAAAAATCAGTGCAACCAAAGCTGTCTCCCTGTCTCCTCAGACTGGACTCTCCCTGACGAGAGAAGAGTGGGATTTGCGGAGCAGAAAAAAGATGAAGGCATTCACATCACTTTAGATCAGGGTTGCTTCTTGTTTTCTTCAAATTCCTTTTCAGTGGTCCAAGAAACACTTGTATTCTGGACAAACTATTTTCTCAGCAACGGCCAACAAACAGTTACCGCCCAGTGCGTGCATGTTGGCATAACTGAAGGTATAATGACAACTATATAAAACGGTCCCATGCAGATACAGAAGCTGCCTTCCCCGTCTGCCCCTGTGCATGGCATTGATCAGCTGCCTTGAGGCAACTCCTGGTGACTGTCTCAGACAAGAGGTAAAAAAAAAAAAATTGGCAAAATGAAGTGTTTTTCTTTTAGGACGTTGTGTTTTCCTTGTGTGTACCTACCTTATTATTAAGAGTAACTGTAAATGGATCATAATGGCTGATCCTAAGCCTAATTCTCCTTTGCCAGTTCGCACCCTCTTACCTTGGTAATCGATAGTGAAGGAAGAGCTTCAGCCTCAGCTCGGACTTGGTCGAGTTTGTTTTCTGGCACAAAGAGTTCGTGGATGCCTTTGATTATAGTATGGGGTACAATGTTCTGAAATGAAGCAGACTTGGTCACAATTTGGAATGAAAACTATAAAAAGAACACTTCTGTTAACAGACAATTTTCATGACTTTAAAAAATTACTAAAAAAAAAAAAAGACATTCAGTCCACCCACCTGCTCTTGCAGAAGCTCCACCACCTGCTGCACACAGTCGCTCACTGAGGACAAGTTGGTTTTAAGCACAAGCTCGGGAGTTTCAGGTTTCTCATAATCAGAATCAATACCCGTAAAGCCTGCAACGCAGAAGGGTGAAGTTCACATCTGCACCAACAGCACAATCTTTTTAATCAACAAGACGTAACACACGTTGGGATAATGTTTTAAACCGTTATATTCAGATTATAACAGAAAAGGCCAAACAGCCATCCTTGACCTCAGGCCATAGGTAAGAAAATATACAGCTGTGTTTCCAATATAGAAAGCCCCAAATTATCAACAAAATATGGCTAGCTGGGTCCAAGCCCCCTGCAGCTGATCAGAATCGAAAAGGAAGACAAGAAGGAGGTAAACCCTGAAACGTTCCTCCCAGGCACACGCTCACATATTATCCATTGTAGTCCTCTGAACTTGACTGCTTGTGGCTGGGGTGATCATTACTTAAAAAATATAAGCTTGCATTTTAAAAAGCCCAAGGACATATGGAAGATATTATGGTTTGATAAAAAGTTATCTGTGTTATGTGCAATTTTGGAAAACTGCTTTCAAAACTTCAGATAGATTTCTGGGGACAGACTAGTAACACGAATTGGTAGCAAAAGTAACTGGCAAAGGTGCCACTGAGCTCGCTCTCCCACCTTTGATCTCCCCAGCTCGGGCCCGTTTGTAGAGGCCTTTTACATCTCTGCTCTCACAGATGTTTAGAGGCGCATCTACAAATATCTCAAAGAATGGCAGTCCTGCCGATTCATGGATTTTGCGGGCATTCTCACGGTCCTGGAAAAAAAGGATGTTTCAGCATGTAAGAAGAGGCTCCATAATGAAATTCTTCATCACAATAAATATAAAAATAGATAAAAAAAAATTCTTCTGTACAGCACAGGGAACTATATTCAATATCTTGCAATAACCTTTAATGAAAAAGAATATGAAAAGGCATATACATATATATGCATGACAGGGACATTATGCTGTGCACCAGAAACTGACACATTGTAACTGATTATACTTCAGTTTAAAAATAAAACAAACAAACAAACAAGCAGACAAATCATTGTGTGCGCTGGCCTTCCACAGCCTTAAGATAACACGGGCTTTGTGCTCTGCAGAGGTGGCAGGAAACTAGCCCTTTAGAGAAAGTCCAGAAATTTCACTCTAGTAAACAGCTCTCCCAGGGTCTTTAAACAAACAAACAAACAAAACCCACGGAAAAGAATCTCAACTGAAAGTCAGGGCAGACAGCTGACGAAACAAGAACATTTCGTCCTCAGGATATGTTCAAAGCACACAGTGTCTTATTTGTGGCTCAGAAAATTTTACTGTTTTAAAACAAGAGTGACATGCCACCTCGGTGATTTCAATATTAAACACTCATTGCCTGGTGCACTGGCAGGGAACTGCTGTTTTC
Organism: Vicugna pacos; assembly: GCF_048564905.1. Lineage (NCBI taxonomy): Eukaryota > Metazoa > Chordata > Mammalia > Artiodactyla > Camelidae > Vicugna > Vicugna pacos. The sequence continues at coordinate 66,984,969 of NC_132997.1, read as the reverse complement.
TTTCGCAAGCTAAAGCCCTCAGACTTTTTGGAGAAATAAAATTAACCGAGCTTTAGAGTTTTCCCTGTTTAACTTTTCTTTCCTTTCAACTCTGGCCAAGTGTACCTTACAACTGTGAGAGTGGAAGGGTTTAAGTCAGGTGCCCTGGCATCTGGAAATGAAGGGACACTCTTTATATAATTCAATATTAAAGAGGAAATGAATGAGAGAGTGAGAAATTGGGGAGACTGTGGTGCAAACAGAACGTATGACATCCTTCTTCCCCTGCAAACCCCCCACCGGCTCCTTATCCCGCAGTGGGAGCCCCAGCGCTGTGTGTTGCCAAATCACTTCACCTTTGTGAAAGGAGAAATGAAGCTGGTGATGCAGACCAGACCAGCGTCGGCGAACAGCTTGGCCACCTCGGCAATCCGGCGGATGTTTTCCTCTCTGTCCCAGGGAGAGAATCCAAGGTTTTTGTTGAGGCCGTGACGGATGTTGTCCCCATCGAGGGAGTAGCAAGGGATGGCGTGGGAGACGAGATACTCTTCCAGAGCAAAACTGATCGTTGTTTTTCCAGCACCAGAGAGACCTGTTCAGAACAGGCAAGACAAGACTGGCATTGTCTCTGATTGTTGAAGGTGATAAAGTGTGCCCTGATCCTAATTGTGAACTGATCCTAATTTTTACCTAATTCAAGTGTCATTACAATCATTTGATTGACTCCAAATCCAAATCATTTGTATCTAGAAAAAGCATAGTTTACTTACAAGTCAATTACTTCTACTTCTTTCAAACCTTGAAAAAACTATTTGTCCCTTATTAGGATTATAGACTTTCAAAGCAAAAGGGGTCCATCCAATAGAGAGACCTTGGAAGGGATACGCATGGTCCTTGGTGTGTCCAGTTTTATCTGCAGAGTGCTTTAAAGATTAGAAAGTTGTGCAAACAAATCCAGATTTTGGCTTCTCTTGAAAAAAATCAGAAGACCTGTGACAATGTTCTCATACCCCCTTGTGACAGCCATCAGCCAGAGTGGAGGGGACAGCCAGCCCTTGGAGTCCACCTTCCTTGCAGATGCTGCCAAACAACCATCTGGCAACAAAGCCCACATACTGTCCTTTTGCCTTCAAGGTTTTTCCAAAATGACTCTCAAAACATGAAGACAGGGGACCCTCCTCAGCTGGGCTGCAGACGTAGTTAGAGCTGCCATATGCTCTTAGATGTTTGGAGTCTTTATATGAGAGCAGAGTTACCACATGCCTTTTACCATAGTTTCAAAGCACAATGATTGGGAACACACTTTATAATTTCTATATGAGGAAGAACGTAAGGAGGAAGGGAAAGAAATGCTACATGCCAAAATTACTTAAGACAGTAAAACCTGAACTGCCCTGGAAAAGCAGCACCGTTAAAATTCAGTTGTCCGAAAGATCTCTGAACCTGAAGCATATTCCATGGTGCCAAGCCACAGTCAGACGGCACCCAGGGTGGAAGAGGAAAAGTTGGATTGAGCAGCAGGCAGAAAAGGAAGTCAGAAAGTTGTCAATACAGAGAAAACAGCAGGAGTAAAGAGGAAACAGACAAAAGAAGTAAGAGAAAGCAGGGCTGCAGGACTGAGACGAGACTTGAAAAGAAAGGTGATCTCTGATAGGTAAACAAGTCATTTCCATATTTTCAGTTGTGTTTTAAAGTCATGCCCTTGGCTTTGGCAGAGTATCATTAGAAAAAGTGGTTCCACAAAGACCGTGTTGGCAATCTTTGTAAATCTTGAAGACTCTGTCTATTACATTATTATGTAACTCAATTTCATTTGAATAAAGACTAGTGTGACAAATGCCTCTTAAAATGTACGTCCAGCTGTGAGGCAGGAGAAATGGAACTCCTGAATCTCTGGTACGGTCTCTTATGTCAGAAAACAAGAGAAATAATAGAAACTTCCTTCTATTTTGCTTCAGTTCTCATGAAACTAAACGCTAAATCACAGTAACTATATTAAACCAGGCCATTGACATATTTATTTTAATACATTGGGGTAACACCAATTACATCCACTGAGAGTTTTACTAGGGGCCAGGCCCTGTGCTAAGTGCTTCATTTCATTTAGTTCTACCTACACCTCTATGAGGCAGGGACTGTCCTTATTCTCATTTTACAGATAAGGAAACTGAGACTTAGAGAGGTTGCTTGGCTTGTCCAAAGTCACACAGCTAATGCAGGTGGAGCTGGGACTCAAATTCAAGTCTCCGGGTTTGAAGTGTGCGGTTTCTTCCAGTCTCCCTGGTCAATATCCAACCTCTCTAATATGAGAATGAAAAATAAAGTAGGACAAGATGATTTTCGAGGGCAAGACAGGGGAAGTATACCCTTGAGACTTTTTTTTCCTCTTCTACCAGTTCTTTTTTTCTTCTTCTTCTTCTTTTCAGGGGTGTTTCACATTTGGCAAAAGGGATTCTGTATGTCCCAATTCAAAATTTGGACAAACACATGAAGGCAAAACATCCCATGAAGGCAAACACATAGCAAGAGGGAGACGTCTGGAGCGCAGCTGTTTTATTCACTGCTGCACAGTGTGTCTCTCCGAGGGCGCTGGGGGAGACGGTTCAGGAAGTGTGACCCAAGAATCCTGCCTTTTGGGATACAGCAGGCTCCTTGCCCCCTGTCCAGCCTCACCCTGGAAGCTGGGAAGGGTTGCTGTTCCAGAGATGAATAAAATCAGGAGAACAAAGGCAAGTGCCACAGGCACTAGGAAATGGCTTGAATGAGAAGAGGCTCCTGCAGACAGGAACAGGAAAGGCCCAGAACAGAAAGAAAAGATGCAAGCAGGTCCCTGCTTGTCGTGCTCTTTACAGTTATCTCCAGGTTAGAATAAATCAGCATTTGGGAGCAGACAGGAACACAGAAGTTGATTTCATAACCTGGATAAACATATCTTGGCATCTGGGCTCATCCCCACTTGAAATACTATGTCTACAAAATGAACTTGTTTTTTTCCTGTTGAGTCCAGGTTATGTCTAATTCCAGTTCTGTCACTAACCCTTAACTTTGACATTCTGGGGCTATAAAACGCAACAAAAAGGGACATTCATTTGGTCATCTCAGTGGGAGTGAGTTATTTTTCTATACAAGGGATAGTCCTCAGCTACACAGAAATCACTAGTTTTTTTCGTCTTGCATAGATTTTAATTTTTGTATAAATAAGTGAAATAGCCCCCCCTAGAGTGTTAAAATCTCAGAAAACAATAAAGAATATCTCTCACGGACAGCCAAATGCTTGATGTCAAATTCGGAGAGCCCCATTCATACCTGCCAGTGAGTGTGTTTAGGCATGAAATTGACAGTGATGGTGCCCCTTAGAGCCAGAAGGGAATGTCCTAATCAACTTGGCCCAACCTTTCCTGCCAAAGAAGTGAAAACGGAGAACTGGAGACATTCTGTGACTTGATGTAAGTCCTACCTCTCACTGATGGGTAGAGGTAGGACTTGGGAAACACCCAAGCTTTCTACCACAGCTCTTCCCCTGCTAATGTTAAGCACTCAGTATGTGTCATCTGTTACAGTAATCTCCTTAAAATTGTGTGTCACCATCAATTTTCAATTAAAAAAAAATATGTCGACAAAACATACCTGTGAGCCACACGGTGCACCCTCGGAATCCGCCCCTGGTTCCTACCACCTGCCCTCGCTTGTTCCTGCTCACGTGGTGGGCCTGATAGACAACATTGGTGGATTTCTGCTGGTTCCCCTACAAAACCAGAGCAAGCACAATGTGTGAGCAATAAAATAATAAATCTGAAGATACTAGCTACTATATATAAAATAGATAAACAGCAAGTTCATAGTGTATAGCACAGGGAACTATATTTAGTATCTTGTAACTCACAGTGAAAAATATGAAAACGAATGTATGTATGTTCCTATATGACTGAAGCATTGTGCTGTACACCAGAAATTGACAGAACATTGTAAACTGACTATACTTCAATAAAAATATATTAGAAAAAAATAAATTATAAATATCCTCAAAAATAATAATAAATCTACTATGTAAAAATATAATAAAAGAACAGATTACATTAATAGTCTTCCCTAATTGAAACTCCTCTTTTATAATTGGCATACAGACTAACCATTAATTAATTCCACTAACTTACACACTGCCTTTAGAATACCCATCGTGCCGGTTGGAAAGTATCATTTGAATGAGACAATTACTGATATGATGTAAAAGGTCTGGTTTGGTGACATTTTAAATGTGCACCTTTAGGTCACAATGAGGCAATGTCTTTGTTTCTATAAATGCATGTCCTCCCCAAGTCCTACAGGCATGAAGTGAAAACAACCCCAAAACCTGCGCCACTGAGGGATCACTACGGTGAGGCTGGCTGGGCCCCACTCTCTAAAGATCCCGGGAGAAGCTCAAATCCCAGAATGAAGGGTGAACGTTGGTCATTTCCCTCCTGCTCCCGCAAGACATCAGACCCCGGGGACTTAAGAGTTTAGTCCCTTTTCACAAGCACTAAACTCTGTGTCCGCTTTCCCTAGGGTCAGTGTATGAACTTTATAATCTTTCAGAAAGCCCTGCAGGAATGGAAATGCATCCACTTAGTCTTGGAAGCTGATTCAGATCTCGAATGTCTTTATTTTGGCTGTAATAAAATCAGCCCTGTGAGGGCATGGATTATCTGATCCTGAGCCTAAACTCTGATTGGAAGGTACATTATCTGACGAATAAAAAAGGTAAAATGAGTCAATAAATAGTTTGTGGGGGACATTTTTTTAAAGTAACATGTGATCCAAGTTGGCGTGGGGCAGGGGAAACCTATACTGCTGGTTAAATTAAAAGGTTGGGAACTACCCATGTCTTTGGCTTGGTAATCAAATTTCTAATGACAGATGTAATCCAAGTTGCTGTGAAAATCTACGAAGTCTTTTAAATTCTCTTTTTTTTGTGGTGGGGGGAGGTCATGAAGTCTTTTAAACATCACAAAAATACACACACCAGAGCTGAGAAAGCACTAATATGCTTTGAGCAAGACCCAGAGAGTCTTAGAAAACTCTGGGTCACAGGAGGACAACTTTTAGATTCTGGAACAAATTAAATCACCTCTTGATGCCTTTCCTTTGGGGGGAAAAATGAAAGGGGAATATAAATAGGACTGTTTGCAGGCTCATATGAGATAATGGATGTGAACAGGCGCTGTAGATGGCCGAGTTCTCTACGAATGTGGACGCTGACGACGATTATTCAGTGTGTGGCTCCAGTGGGAGAGGAGGGAGCCAGCTGGATTAGGACCAAGGAAACTGGCTTCCAGATCAAGGAGGAAGGAGCCCCCTGCTGGCCCTTGGGGGTTCAGAAAGGCATTGGGGGTGAGCCTGAGACTAAGACACAGAGCCCAGCAAAGGAGCCAGTTGGCAGGGACCGGCATTATCAGTGTCAGAGGCAGCCAAGAGGAAGGTTTTGAAAGCTGGGATCAGATGGGTGAAGTTACATAAAACTCTCCAAGGCTAGAGGCTCTGATTATCCATCAGGTAAACTTGGTCGGAACCCAAGACTTGAAAGGGGGTCAGGACGTAGTCACAGAATGCAGCAAACTATACAGCCAGCGGCAGCTTGCACGAAAAGGTCCATACATGGGGACAAATGACGCTAGTCCATGAGCTAGTCTAGCAGTATTTCCCTGGGTGAACAAATCCCCTGAAGGTGTCTGGAGTCTTCTGTGCTAAGTATACTTTATAGCTCAAGGATAACATTAAAATTTCATTTCTCTCTATTTCCTTGTTAATCGCAGCCATTAAATTTGAGAACCCTGTATCTGAATAGCAGGCCCAAAAGTCAGTTCATCTGTTCATTCACGACTCTTTCAGTAAATTTTCATGTAAATGAGCTCGTACTAAGTGCCAAGGGCCATCCTGGGCACTGGGAACATAGCACTAAACGAGGCAGAATCTCTGGCATCATTTTGGGGGTATATACAGACAAAAAGGTCAAGTAACTGGGCCCCACTCCCAGAAGAGAGAGTGGGTCTCATACACATAGCTCAGTACCAAAGTGCATGGCTGTTAGCATAACTGACAGCATCTTGGACCCTCACAGCCTCTCCTGTCCTTCCGCTACCCTACCCAGGACTGTACTGTGCAGTGGCTCACTTCTGTGTCATCAAGAGCTTTGTAGTTAATAGATGTTGTTTAATAATCATTAGGACAAGGTGACCTCTATGCACTGTTAGTCCTTAAACAATGATGAAAACCTTTGCTGACATACTCCTGACGCCCACGAAACCAGTTACGCATCGATAAATTTCAAGTTAGAAATGCATGTCCTGTTTCCAAGCACCTACTCCTTTACACTAGGCTAACTGTAAAATTGTCCCAAGAGTCCCTCAGTGGTATGGAGTGCAGCTGCGTTTGCTTCTGGATCGTTGTTGGCCCGATTCCGATCCCACCCTGTAAGTTATCCTATCATATACTGATCCATCGTCATATGGAGCTACCTGCCTGGTCTTTTCAGTCTCAAGATGCTACCCCAGCTCAGTGGGCACTTTGCATTCCCTCCATCCTCCAATGTGAAAATACATAAAGAACGGCTGCAATTCCACAATAAAGAAACAACCCAATTTTTTTTTAAAGGGGCAGAAGATTTGAACAGTCGCTTCACAAAGGAAGACACACAAATGGCCCATAAGCACATGAAGAAGTGCTCAATGTCATTAGTCATGAGAGAAATGCAATTTAAAACCAAAAAACGAGATGCTACTGATAACAGCTAACGTCAGCAAGGATGTGCTCTCATGTGTCGACAGTGGAGGTGTAAAGTGATCCAACCATCCCAGAAAACAAAAAAAACCTAGCAGTTTCTTACAAAACTAAATATTTACCTCTCTTATGACTCAGCAATTGCATTCATGGAGAAATGAATACTCAGATCCACAAAAAGATTTGTACAAGATTATTAGCAACTTTTTTGGGCAAAAACTGGAAATAACCAAGGTCTATCAATAAGAAAGTAGACAATAAAAACAACAGAGACAAAACAAACCCCCCAAATTGTAGAATACTTATGTAATGGAACATTAATCAGTAATAAAAAGGAATGGACAACTGATATATGCAACACAGATGATAATAAATGCAAACATTTTGCTGAGTCAGAGAAGTCGTACACAGAAAAGCTACATATGATTCCATATGAAGTCCCCCAACAGGGAAAACTAATTTACCAAGTCAGAACAGCAGTTGCCTCCGGGTGATGGCAATGCTATGCATCTTAGTAAGGGTTTGAAGTACACAGGTGTTCGCATTTGGAACTTATAGAATATACACTTAAGATGGGGATTTCATCATATGTAAACTTTACCCATGCAAAAATAGAGCCATTTTTTTTTAAAAAGTAGGCAAACAAGAAACTACCTAATAAGATTCAGATGGTGGAATGAAATTGTTCAGCCCTGCTGCATTTGTGGAAAAGGGCTCTGATCCCATCACAGCAGATTTGACTTCAGCGGCTGCTGCCCACCCGTGCACATGAATGCCCACCAGGACTTAATTTGTCCACAGAGATGGTTTTTCCCCTCTCTTCTGGCTGCTCTTCTCCCTACAGGCTGAGATCCAGAATAAACTCCAGGCTTTGTTAGTCTTCCGCAGAAACTTTCTTATCATCTTGTTAATTGCCTCCCCAACAAGTGCTTGGTTTCCAAAAACATCAGGACCCACCGGAAGGAACTACCCTAAAACAGTATATAATAGTTAATCTCTGAACTTTTGGTTTTTATTAACTGCATCTTAATCATGAGTGTTCAGATTTTCTATCACTCCAGAAACATTTTAAACAAACAAACAAAATCTTTTCAGATGGCCAGGTACTGGGAAGTTTTTTTTTGTTTCAGGAAGATATTTTGCTTCCTATTTATCTCAAATTTACCCTTGATTTTTCTCCAAAAGGCAAACAAATAAAATAGAAGCAGATGTTCTGAAGGCTATTTGAACTGCAAAGGGGTGGAGCAGCTGAACGCTTTCCTTTTCCTTGCTGAAAACTTTACTCCCGTCTGTAGTGCATACGGTGTTCTAGGCTTTGGAAAGAAAGTGACTGTCAGAAAAAGGATTCTTTGGAAAATAAAACACATGCTAAAGAAAAATGCTTGCCTCCCTGTCTGTAGAAACACAGTACACCTCTCTAACACTGTCACTTAGCAGGAAGTGGCCCAGAAACCACAAAGTTGGTGGCATACTTCTATTCTGGGTCCCCAAGAAAAAAAAATTGGCAAAAATCCCTATCTTCTTCCAGGTCTCTGGCCCAGAAAGACCCCCTCCAGCACTCACAGATGGAGCATGAGTACGGGTTTTGGGGTCATGCAGACCTGGGTTTGAAACCCACTTCACAACCTACTTGCTCTGTGACCCTGGGCAGGTGATTAACATCATTGATCCTCCATTTCCTCCTCTGTAAAATGGGACTAAGAATAGTTTCCTCATAGGGTTGTGGAAAGGATTAAGTAAAATAATTTTATATATAAAGTAAAAAAAAATATACAGGACACATGGTAAGATATTGGATCCGATGTGGTCCAGGTGGCATCAGTCTACTCTAGAGACATCACAGTAGTTTGAGATCTGAGTCACCCAGATTTAGAAGTGTTCTCTAAGGTGAATCTGGGGAGGTGGGGCCCGTGTTCAAATCAGACCATGAATAGGACAGCATTTGGTAGCGGCTGAGTCTCACACACACACATTCAAGAGGATGCTGTTTTTCCAATTATAAAGCCCAGCCAGTAATACACCATTCTGAGCTGGACAAGTTTGAAGCCGCCTCATTCCACCCCAAACCTACTGCTCTACTGCTGGCTGTCTCAGTCACACACTCTTAGTGACCAGCACAAGGATGGCCTTTGCCCCAGGTCAGCCTCATGAGCTATTAGAGGCGGGATTTTATCACACAGCCTAGAGTTGCAGTGCGTGTCTCTGCCAGGTCCACCCCTCACTCCCATTGGTGATGCTGAAAGGGGAGTATGAAGGAGATTCTAGAACATGGGGTGGGGTAGGCTAGGTCATGACAGATCATCTCAGCCTTGGTTTTGCGTGACTAGAAGAAAAGAAGCCACATGGGGAAAGGACTTCAGATTTTATGGCGAGGCGGGGCATCCCCAGAGCCAAATCCAAGCATGTGTCACCATGAGTAGAATTATGAAAGAGGACGCTGGAGGAATGAGGAAGTTGGAAACCACAGGCCAGGTTAGGAGTTTCTCAATGCTCAAAGGTTTTTTTTGACGTGTGTGTAATGTCTTCACTAAAGAACACGTAAGTGGACTTGAATTCCCTCTTACTTCCCAAACAGAGCGAAGAAATCCACTTTACTTCTTCAATTACAACTCGACTTTCCCCCTTTGAACTTGGCCCTTCCCACTCTTGGGCTATGGTTCCATTGCTCTCTCGTTGATTAAAAGTGTTCCAAACCTCCCTGACCTTGGTGCGCAGTTTGAAGATGCACTTAAAGATTCGTCTGCAGAAAGCAGCAGCTTCAGGAGCCGGGAGCTGCGGAGACCGTGTGTTGTGACCCATTTACAGATCCTAGAACTCCTGGCTGACGTCCCACACCTGGAGGATACGAGACATGGAGCCAGGCTTCCTGACTCAAAGTGCAGGTCTTACTCTTGCCCAGACAGAATTCTTGGTTTCCAGTCCCAGCTGTGTGACCTTTGGGTCATGGCTTCCTTATCGAGGACTAAATGAGATCATGTATATTAAGGGTTTTGATACTACATAAAAATGTAAACAATTAAAGAAATCATTCTTACTTCATTTTCATTACTTAAACTGAGTAGCTTCAAATGTTTTACAATTATAAATATTTATGTATACTTCTCTCCTTTCAGAGTATTTCCTTGGGGTATATAACCCAAAGTGAACTGGTTTGAGTATTACAAGGTGAACTACTTCACGTATCTCATTAGTAGTGCCAGTTCATTTCCCAGAAAGATAAAACCAAGTTTCTAGGCTACCACAATACACCTGTTTCTGAATAGTCCAACTAATTTGTTATGTTTGCAATTTTACTGTTTTTTCCCCCCGAGATCACTTTGTACTTATGTAGTTACTAGTAAGACTATGAATTTTTTCATGTTGCAATTTATTTATGATATTTGTGTGTTTGTCCCTTTCAATATTAATGATCTGGGCAATGACTTCATCCACTTTTAAAAAATACATTTTGGTTCTTTTTTCTGTATTTTGAATAGTAAAAATTTTACTAGTTATGATATAGATTTTTTGTTCACTTGCTTTCCTTTTGATATATACTTTATTATATATCACATAAATATATTTTATGTAAAATATGTTATATCATATTAAAAGGTATTCTAAGAATATATTAAAATATTCCTGTTGTCTTTGATGTCTTCCATTTGATCATTCCTTACAGCTGAGCCAAATATGCTCTTCAGACTTCTATTTTGATATGATTAAATTACATTAATTTTTTTGGATACATCTGACATTTTAATAATGTGCTTACATGGATCCATTTTATTTCTTTCCCATCATTGTATCTAGTGATCTCAAAATATGTTGTAATTCGTTTCCCTATTACTTTGAAAATATTTTAATAGTTTGAATCTATTTCTAGAATTCTTATATATTTGTAATTCCTATGTATGTATAATTTACGTACTCTTACGTATTTCTTACATGATTTCTGTATTCCTTCATGTTAGTGTAGACACCTATGGTACTGATAGTTGTTGCTTTGTAATATGTTTGAAAATTCTGCAGATAAAAAGCTCTTTCTTTAAAAATATTTTTCCAATTATATTTTATTTTAAAATCCATTCTTCCATGGAAATAAAATTATTCTAGTTTGGTTGAGGACATGTAATGCCTCGCTATGATTTTCCCTGTTAGTCTCACTAATTCTCAAAGAACTTCAATATCACAATACAGAAAAATAAGTCCTTACTGACAGATGTTCCTAGTCAGGTTATTTAAAATAGAAACAATCAAAATTTCTATCAATTAAATAGGTTATGGAAATCCATACAATGAATGGGCACCTCTGTATTTACTGACCTAAAACTATATCATGAGATATGCCCAAATGAGAAAACAAGTCACAGAGCAAGGAATGTTAGTCCCATTTTTAAATGTATATATTTATATGTGTAGGGCTACGAAGAAAAAAACATCTGGAAATGCTAATAGGAATCATCATGAGGGTCAGGTAATTCTAAGTAATTATTTTTCTTCTTGTCTCTACATTCTGTTTTTTCTATATTAAATTTGGAAATAAATATATTTTTTAAATACAAAGAATTTCTCAACCAGAAAATGGTGAAGCCAAATGGTGTGATGGTCAAAGAGTAACAGATGTGTGTACACAGGTGAGTAGCAAGGTACATTAAAACCAACCAACAATAACCGGACAAAGCTAACAGATGAATAAACTGAATCTCTTAGACGAGTCTCTCCAAAACACATAATGGAGGTCAGGACACTCCAACAGATAACCTTTAAGGTTACAGTCCATTTCACTTGATCAGCAGTGGTTGTTACTTTTCACATTTCGTTATTTCATGCAGAGAAAAAAATGCCCATAAAGAAGATATCGCAGCTCTTGGATGCTGATATCACAAATGGGAAGCTCTGTTTGCTCTTCCATACATTCTGTTTACTAAGGCAGAGGCTGAGTCAACTGGAGTCACTTCATGGGACCCTCCCAGAGAAAGGCGCCCTAACAATCTTAGCACAAAGTCTGTGAACAGCTGAACAGCAAGAAGGCCATCTTACTCAACTTTGATGCAATCACTACCCACTGGACATTTAAAGTTCAACTCCAACCTTGTGGTTATTGGTAGATAAGGAAGTTTTAACTGAAAAAGTGTCACTGAAGTCAAAACTGATAATATGTTTTTAAAAGGAGTTTACATTGAAGAAAATATGGTTCTAAAGTGTACTGTGTAAAGAGAGGTTTATGGATGGTTAGATTCAATATCTGAGCATGCTAAATCCAATTCTACCACTACGGTTTTCATGATAAGATGTATCTACTTTGTATCATGCTAGTAATACCTTCCTAAAAACCACTAACTTCATAGGGTTATACTTCATGTTAAACTACTCTTGAGTTATAAGGTAAATAACCGTATCAGGTAGCTAGTGACAAAAATACCAGTTGTGAAAATGGAGACAAATGAGTCAACAAATTCCTGAAAAAAGCAAGTAAAATCCTTTGTCAAAACAGTCATTGGACAATATAGAAATGGTCCAAATCTGGAATTTATAAATTAAAAGAGTCATTCCCATGAAGGAAGTTTTAGAATTTATATAAAATTTCTTTAAGACCCAAAGTGATCGTTTTTCACGAATTCCTACTACAGAAAGATTTATTGAATAAGTGAATGCTGTGATTTAGAAAACAATTTAAGGGGAAAATGTATCCATAACTAAGTTGATTTGACTTTGAGAAGACATCTTTATGAAATAAACCACAGACTGATGTCAAATGGACAAGAATTTGAATGCTGTGGGAAAAAAATGACAACCAAAAAGTCAAGGACTGGGGCATCTTAAAAGCATCTTTAAAAAAAAATTCCACATGGCTTTGCTTATTAAAATATTCTACGCTTTTTTCCCCCAGAGCATCTGAGAAACAAGCAAATTGTTGGAAAACTCTGGATGGCAAATTTAGACAGTTTGCAAGCATCATTCGTATGTGTGCCAAGGAAAAATGAGAAGCCCCTCTCCTCATGGGACTGTACATGGCGTTAGAGGTCCTCTAGATTCCGTGCATCTTACAGCTAGATGGCAACCCAGAGTCTTTGCTGCAGTTAAAACGTGGCGTCATCGTCATCGGGAAGGGAAGGGAAGGGAAGGAACTAGGGAGCTTCCCGTGGTTGGGGAACAGCTCAGCTTTGGCTTTTTCAGATACTCTGCAGGCACAGGTTTATGACACTGGAGAACTTTGATGGCATGCTTTGAACCGTCCTCTCTTTGCATTTTCACAGAATTTTCCCTCTCTTCTAATACATCAGTGGCTGTTAAGAGCATAATAGGTTTTGGGCTTTCGGTCTTGCTTCTGCTCATAAGCCTTGAAGTCTGCCGATTTCCCTTTGACTGCAGCTTCTCGGTGAACTCGCTTGCAGGACCGCCAGGCTCTTCCTCTGGCTCGCGTCTCCACACGACCCGCCGCGTCACACCCAGACCCGGCCTCTCCGGAGAAGCTGGCCAAGGGCAGGCGCGCGCCGCTCCCCGGCGCCCTCCGGGTCGGGGGTCCGCGTCCGGCTGGGTTGGGACTTCATCGCCCCCGGAGCGGGAGAGGGGCCGGGTCGGGAGCCCAGGAGGCGGCCCTGGGGGCTGGCCGCGCGCCCAGTGCGATGGGACTCATGACTGAGCGAACCCAGGAGTCTGGGTGCCAGCGCCGCCCGCCCCCTCTTCCCCGCTCCTCGCCCCCCAGGCCCCTTCGACGCTGCGGGGATCGAGGGAGGCCCGCGCCACCCGGGGTGGGAGGGACAATTGTTAGGAGTCGCCAGAATGGAGCACACTGGGTGGACCGGGCAGGATCCATTCTCTGCCTGACGTTCATATCTGACATAACAGCCACGTTCCATCACTTCCCATTCACCATTCACAAACTCCAGTAGAGGGACATGCTGCCAAAGACCTATCAGTACTCCTGAAAAGTGCGACAGTCATCAAAAACAAGGGCAATCTGAGAAGCTGTCACTGTCAAGATGAGCTTAAGGAGACTTAACAACTAAGTGTAATGTAGGATGGGATTCTGGGACAGAAAAAATGATATTTGGTAAAAAGTAAGGAAATCTGAAAAAGTATGGACTTCAGTTAATAATGTATCTTCAGTTTATTAATAGTAACAAAGGTACCCCACTAATGTAAAAGTTAATAATAGAATAACTTAAATGCAGGGTCTATGGAAATTCTGTACTGCTTATGAATTTTTCTGTAAATCTAAAACTGTCCTAAAAAACAAAGTCTATTTCTTAAACAGTGCATTTTACTAAGATATGGCAATAAACAAAATCATGAAAACCTAAGCATTGCATAATCACTTTAGCTTCTGCACTGGGGGATTTTTTTTATCCTTCCTGATCATATTTCTTTTTTTTTTTTTAATGGAAGTGGTCAATTTACAATGTTGTGTCAATTTCTGGTGCACAGCATAATGCTTTAGTCATACATATACATACATATATTCCTTTTCATATTCTTTTTCATTACAGGTTACTACAAGGTATTGAATAGTTCCCTGTGCAATATACAGTAGAAACTTGCTATTTTATATATAGTAGCCTGATCATATTTCTTAAAATCACTGACTCCACTATTTTAGTTATAATTTAAGAATTAAAATTACTTGGAGCTATTTGAGAAGTCTTTTCTAAGCACACTATGAAGTAGAGGAAGGACAGAAAAATAAAAGAATGATAAGATTTAAGTACATTGATAGCAAGTTGCAACATATCCACACAGTTATGGCAACATTTTAAAATACTGCGAGTGAGATTTTGGTTTGAGAGGAAACTGATGAAACCTAGCAGTGCCCACTACGGAAGACAGCCAAAACAGTCTAAACCTCATAATAAATAGAACTCCCACTTACAAATGCATTTGCTAAGTATTCTCTGAAATACGCATTAAGGAATCACATATACTAATTTGTGATTATAGTTCTGGTGAATTTCCCATATTTTTTGAGAATCAGTTAAGCTGATGTGACCCAACACATTTCAGTCAGTGCTGAAATCCAAATCATTACCCAAATCCAGCAACATATTGAACTGGATACTTAATGCATTATTTGAATAAGTTAAACAAGCCACATACTCTCTGAGCACATCTTCATTTTTACCGCTGGTTCTTCCTTCACGAATATAATATAAACAATCCAAAGACAACCAACTAAAATGTTTATTATTAGGAACTCAGAGTCTATCAGCTTGAAATGGGCTGAAATTCATTCTGAAAAGTTTACATCAAAAAGCTGTCACATGCAAATGTTGTCTATTCTCTGCTTAAGAAAAATTAAATTAAAAATTCATCTGCTCCACTGCCTATATTTGGTTCACAGTGAGGCGGTTTCCTAAGACTAAGAAAGGTCACTAAACTTGTCACGCTCATCAGGACGTTGGTGTGGTTACTCCTGCCCAGTTCAAAGATTTCCTTTTGTGTGTAATATTGTGATGATTTATCAATTAAGAGAACTCAGGGAAAGGAATCAAGATTAGAATGCAGTCTCTCATTTGATCATCAAAAATGGACGCAGAGATTTGCAGACACTAACCACTATAATAAAATAAACAACAAGGTCCCACTGTACACCACAGGGAACTACATTCAATACCTTGTAATGGCCTATAATGGAAAAGAATATGAAAAGGAATGCATATATGTATAATTGAATCACTATGCTGTACACCAGAAATTAATGCAACATTGTAAATCAACTATACTTCAATTAAAAAAAAAGAAATAGGGAAAAAAAAAAGAGAGAGTGAGCCCAGAGAAGGTTTCTGCCTCTGTAAGAAAGGGCCAAGCAAAGGGCACTTGTGGAAAAAACAGGTTAATGCCTTTCTCAAGACTCACTGTCATTATTAGGAGTAAAGGACTCTAATCCATTGCAAGATGACTTCTGTGCCCACCAGTAGGTTCAGACAAATTACTGCATGTAAAGTATTTAAAACCGCCTAATCAAAATTCACCATAATGATCATCACTGACAAGATCTTCAGTGTTTCTCTTATTTGATCTCTCTTCCCTGCACACTCTCCTTAGTGAGTCTGCCCTGCCACCGCTGCAGACCCGGCGTCCCCTCCCCAACTACTCTCACCGGTCATCGCTGATTGCACAGGATTGACCCAAGTGAAACCAATGCACAGGGTGGGTCGATCAGATTCTCTTAAGCATTTAAGCTGAACAAAACCGACACTGAGTCAGTTATATGCTCAACCCTTAGACTGGAGATTCATGAAGAACCTGTACCAGAGTTGGCAAGTCAAGACATTAGGAGCAGAAACTGAGTATCCAATAATCCCTACAATGATGTCTCCCTTCCATTTTATCCCACTGACCACTCTGTCCTGGAGCTTTCTCTTTCCTTAGCTTCCAAGATATCATTCTCTCCCAGTGCTTTTCCACTTCTCACCCCACCTCCATAGGCTCCTTCACACACTCCTCCTCCACTCCCTTTAGATGGCAGGCTTCTCGTAGTTCTGCTCCAGCACCCTTCTGCCCTGGACACTCCTTAGTGACTCTCACCTGTTCCCAAGGCTTTGTCTACCATCAGTACGCTCTGGGCTGCCGAATCTTGTTCTTCAGATATTTAATGCCTAGTAGGTGTGGTCCCCCAGAGCCGCTGACACTCAGGATGACACAGAATTCATTTTCTTGTCACCCCCCCCCCCACCCCGCTCCTTTTCCTATGTTCCTTGGCACTTGTAATGGCCTGCACTCCTCTCCATGATTTAAGCTGGGAGACATCCTACCGCCTCCTCCCTCATCACAAAAAAATCAATCTAACACCAAGTCCTGTCGATTTTAGGTAAGAAATGCCTCTCACATTTCCCCACTGCTGTTAGTTAGCTAGTTGCTCCTGACAGCCTTTGGACTGGACTCCCCATCTCTCTCCCCATCAAGCTATTCTCCCCTTTGCCACCAGAAAAAAATTCTCTTGCTTAAAATCCTTTGGCTTCTATAGTGAAGTCCACAGACCTCACTTTGGGGCATGACCTCCTTTTTCAGCTTCACCTACCTCCCTTCAGGCCTTGAACTCCATGAACCAGTTGCACAAACCCCAAGCACCAGTTTGAACAAACGTGTGTGTGTGTGAGTGCGCGCTTCTGCACTTTCCCCCACATTCTCCTTGCTTGGAGTGTCCTACTCTGCCTGTTTGCTTCTTCACTCATGAAGCTGTGGCTTAAATATTGCTGTGAGGCTTTGGCTAATCTCGCCACCCACAGACAGACTCATCTTCCTCTGACCCCACAGTATCCCGTTTCTGCTGACAGCTCATGTCCCAGCCATACTTAAGACTGATGTAAGACTCTAATAAGGTATTTGTTAAAAATACAGATTCCCAGGATTCTCCCGCAAGGGATTCTGATTCAGCTAATCTGGGGTAGGGCCCAAAAATTGTAGTTCTTTTTTTTTTTAATGTTTGTTTGTTGTTTTGGGGGGACGTAATTAGATTTATTCTTTTTTTTTTTTTTTAATGGAGGTACTGGGGATTGAACCCAGGACCTCATGCATGCTGAGCACACACTCTACCACTGAGCTATACCTCCCCCTGTGGTTTGTTTTTAAAGTGTCTCAGGTGATTTTAATGCTAAGGCAAATCTAGGAAACACTAATGATATTAGAGAACTTACGTTAACTTTGGTTACTGTGGTGCCCCCTTCTCCACAGGAAATACATTGCAAGACCCCCAGTGGATGCCTGAAACAGGAGACAGTACTGAACCTGAGATACACTATGTTTTTTCCTACATTAACGGGCGGGTAGCATACTCAGTGTGGATATGCTGGACAAAGGGTGATTCACATCGTGGATGGGCCGGAGCTCGATGGTGTGAGATTTCACCATGCTACTCAGAACGGTGTCCACTTTAAACTTATGACTCGTTTACTCCTGGAATTTCCATTTCATATTTTTGCAGCATGGTTGACTGTGGGTTAGCTGAAACAGCGGAAAGCGAAACAGTGGATAAAGGGGGGATGGCTGTGTTTGCTGACATGTCTGTCTGCTTCACCAGACTAGGAGTTCGGTGGCTTGCTCTACCCGTGTTTGTCTTGGAATCCACATGCTTGGAATATTATAGCAGTTTAGAATTTATTGAATGAATGTTAAGTATTTTTACTCAAACGAATTTTTCATTCACATGATAGGTCATAAAATCTAAATAGTTATTCTAATGTCTATCATGAGCAAAGGTAGAGGGCCAGGAGCTGAGAGTCTTGAAAGAACATGGTTGCCCAGGTGGTAGGTTTGGGTGATAAGAATGTCAACCATTTTTTTCAAAATCTTGCCTGAGCTACAGATTTGGATGCAGCCAAACCTGCTAGTACTGTCTGATGAATTCAACAATATTAATTAAAACTCATCCTGCAGAAAGCCAGATGTTCTCGCCCCCACCCCACCTCCTTCAACTGGATAGTCCCTTAGAGAAGCAGAATGGTAAGGGGGAGGGTATAGCTCAGTGGTAGAGCATATGCTTAACATACTCAAGGTCCTGGATTCAGTCCCCAGTCCCTCCACTAAAAATGAACACGTAAACAAACCTAATCAACCCCCACCCCCCAGAAAGAAGCAGAAGCAGAATGGTATAAAGGCTAAGGGCACAGGCACCAGAGTGACTGGTTGTGCATCCTGGTTCTTCCAGCTGCCAGCTCCCTACCCTCTAGCCAATTACTAACTTCTCCATTCCTTTGTTGAATGGTTTTCAGAACAGTTGGCTAGTTTAGTGACCTTGTATGAGGATTAAATAAGAAAATGTATACAAAACAGCATAAGGCCTGGCCGGTAGTTAAGCCCTAACTAAATGTTAGCTAAAATGAGATAAATAGTTGTTATTAATGACAATGAAAAAAATAGTTAACATACTAGTAAAATAATTGTTATTAACAATAGTTAAGTGAATGATGAGAGTTAAAATTATAAAGACAGCCCTAGTGTTTCCTCTGTTTGGTCTTCCCTAAATATGTTTAGGGAAGTGTGGAAAGAAATCTGTTTTCTCTCAAAACTCCAGGGCATTCTCCTTTATTTTCCAGCTATGAAAACTCCGCAGGCCCTGCTATTTCTAACTCAGCACAGAGCCTGGTCCCTCTCACCTAGGTGTCTACTGACTAAAGCATAAACAAAATTAGTGCCAGTGGTCGTCCCTTACCTGTCACAGAAACTTTAGAGTTTCTAAAGCCACATCCAAGCCTCACAAAACACAGCAGAGTATGGCTTCTTTCATTATGTCCATTTCACAGATGGCAAAATTGAGGTTCAAAGATGTTAAATGTTTTTGCCCAAGGTCATAGAGCTGTTCACTCAGGGTCTCAAATACAAGTCTTCTTATTCCAAATTGAGCAATCTTTGGGGATCTTAAAAGTTTGGTTTAGAAATAAGACCATAGAGGGCAAATAAGTTACTACAGCTTTCTTGAAAAGATATGTTTGGGGCTGGCTGATAAACCACGAGAAGGCATAAATGCTGTCTAAAAGAAGATTTCCCGCCCCCATCCCCTTTCCCCTCACCCCCTCCCCAGCAGAGGATATAGTCTGGGCTCTAGAAAATGTATGTCTTTTTTATCTCATGACATTGATCTCTGACCTCCACTCCTATCTACTTAAAATCTGGCTCCTAGAAATCACCTGGCCTTTTCCCCAGATTCATTCCTGGACTCCCTCCTCTGCAGGCAGTCTGCTGATTCTAACACTTCTTAGAAATCACCTATGCTCACCTGGTGTGACCCTTCCTCACCTGCCAGCTCTGACCGCTCAGTAATCAGCCCTCCTCCGTGGCATCTCCTGCATCTTTTCCTCTCATCCCTCACACTCCACTTTCATATTCTAAACACCTGTCAGTCTGAATCTCTGAAGTTCCCCCCAGAGTTTAAGCTGTTTTTTTGCTTCTGGGCCTATGCACATGCCATTCTCTTATTTATTATTTAGTTGTTGAATAAGTCCTATCCACACGACCCACAAACTTTAAATATATTTATACAAAAAGGTATACAGAAGAGTCTTGCTTTCACCCCCATCCCCTACCTGTCCCATCTCCTCCCTCCTCGTCTCTGAAAATAGGTAACCACTTCTATTAGTTTCTTGTATATTCTGTCAGTTTCATTATGCAAATAGAAATACATTTTAAAGTATGTTTACACTATTTACTTAACCCTGCTTTTCACACACCATTACACATCTTGCTTTTTCAGATCTGTCCTGGTGAATCTTTCCACATCAATACAGAGAGTTTTCTTATTCATTTTACCCCTGCATAGTGGTCCACTGTATGGATATACCATAATATATCTAACTAGTTCCCTTTTGATAGATAGTTCAATGGCTTGCAATCTTTTACTATTGCAAACAGTGCAACAATGAATTTCCTTGATTTCTCACATGTGAATAGATGTCTATGAGATTAATTCTTATAAGTGAGATTACTAGGTCAATCATCAATCAGTGTGGGCATTTGTGATATTGATCTATATAGTCAAATTGCCCTCCACAGAAGATTACATCAATCTATGCTTTCACCAGCAATACCTGGGAGTTTCAGGTTCCCGAAAGCATTGCCACAGGGTGCATTATCAAAACTTGAATTTTTTTCAGGTTTGATAAATGAAAAATGGTGTTTCAATATGATTTTAATTTGAATTTCTGTTATTATGAATGATGTTGTACACCTTTTATTACGTTTAGGACTGTTTGTATTTCTTTTACTCATTTATTTTTTGAATTCTCATTCCTACCTTTTCCCAGTTTTTCTATTGCATTGTTGATCTTTTTCCCATTGATTTATAGGAGTTCTTTATATATTAGATAATCTTTCCATTGATTCTTTGTCCTTTGACTTTGTGAATGATGTTATTTATAACTTTGTTTATGGTGTTGCTTGCCATACTTTTTTTTTTTAATGTAGTTAAATTTAACAATCTTTTCCTTCAATTAGAACTCCAGTTTTTCCAGTTCTACCACAGCTTGGATACAATTGGCAGGACTGAATGGGTGAGTACAATTTCAAGCAAGTCAGAAAAACAGAAGGTTGTTTTGGTCAGTCTTACAAGGAAATCTGAATAAATAAAAGTTGTTGCGTTTTTGTTCCTTGGAAATTCCTATAGTTCTTCAGGTTTTTCTTCTGAAGGAGAGAGAGTATATCCTTAATTATAAATAATATATTTAAGGTCCTTATAATCCTGAGATTTTATGAATTTCTGATTACATTAAATTTACTTGAATGTTTTATTATTGTATTTTGAAAAATAGTGAAATAAATAATGAACAACGAGAAGTTCCATATGCTTAATTTTTACAGTGGAAAAATATTATATGTTAATCAGCATTTTTATTTAGTGCCTTTATCAAGGAAAGTATTACAGTGAGCAATAAATTCCTTAGAAGAACCATAGGTCACCCCTATGATAATTTTTACTTTACAGTAAGACTCAATGTCATACCTGACTAGTAGTACACATCTACCATCCCCTGGATCAAATTCAACCCTTTCAGAAACAGGTGTATTAAAGACACACGACTTATCTGATTAGAACATTACAACAAAAGTGTACATGAGAGGAGATAGGTGACATTATGTCCAGCAGGGCAGTTTTAAATCAGATAATTACAAAGATTGCAGCAAATTCAGAAAAGACTATTGTTCAATTTCCTCCTCAGCTATTACTTCTTTTTGAAGTGGGAGTAAACTTTACATATTTAAAAGCTGGATCCTTTACCTAAATGAGCTAGTCTAGTAAGTCAGTTAACTAGCTAAAATCCAAAATAAGATAGTATTAGTCACATTATCTTGTTGTATGTGTGAGCCTGTATTCCCACGTAGGTGACAAGTATCATAAATTCATCATATTCTATAATTCTTTTCTTCTTTTGATTAATTTTTCAAAAAATATTTAACTTTATACCAAAGACTGTGATAGGAGCTGTAATACAAAGGTGAAGGCCTTCTCTGAGGCTCCTAAGGCCACGTCTGAGCCTAGCCATTGTGCTGAAAGTGCTCAGAAAACATTAATTGATTGAAAGTGTGCTGAAACCATATTGAAAACCTTGTTAGAGTCTCTAGATTTACCAAATAAAAATAAAGTATGTCCCATGCTATATTTTGGGACATACTTATACTAAAAAATTACTGGGTGTTTATCTAAAATTCAGATTTAACTGGACATCTTGTATTTTATCTGCCACCCTACTAGTGGTTTACTTCTCAGAAAATAAGGCCTAGCCTTGCATTTAGCCCATACATAAGGCATTTGAACACTGAAGATGTTTATCTCTGTGCCTCATTCTTTTTTATACTCCATTTATAAAATTCTCTCTTTAGAAATTTTTTTCAAAGGAATGGCCTTCTTCTCTGGTGTCAATCAGAGGGAAAGATTGGTGTAAAAGTCTTGGTTCCAGACTGTTAGCTGCTAAAAACAATTGCATTATAGGAGAACAGTTTGTGTTGTCTCAAGAGACTAGAGTTTTACATTCAGTGCTGAAATGTCAGACATAATAATTGTTCAAGGTTTAGATAATTCTTCCAGCAAGACCTAACACCCTGTATTGAGAAATGAAGCTTCACACACAACCTTGAAATTAGTGGGGAACAGGTTCATTGGCTCTGGGGGCGGCTGTGATGGAACACAGAACCCCGGTGGGGCAAGGGTGTGTGTAGCGGGGCATGAGGAGGACCATGTGGAGACACTGGGGAGCAAAGAAGGCAATTTCAGAAATTGAGAAAGACTGAATTCAGACATTCCTAAAGAGCTGCACCCTCCCCACTCTGTCCACTAATGAGTAAAATTACCTCTCTTTTTTTTGGAAAACTGCTACTCTCTTGGCTAGCACAGCTCACAAATTCCACAGTGGAAAGGAGTGTCTGGAAGAAACGGATGAAACTCTACAGAGGGCAGACTGCACATTTAACTTGTATTAAATGCCGTAAAATTTTTTTAAACCTATCCGCACATATAGACACAACCAACTTTGTCATTTAAAAAATAAATCTTTCATCTAAATTCAAAAGATGTCAAAATTACTTATTATTTTCCAGAGCAGGAAACGAAGTGGATGAGCTGCCTTCCCGGGGAGGGACTGTCTGTCCTCTGAGAGAAGGAGGTGCAGGCCTCCTCTGTACTCCCTCCTGTCATCACACCAAAGATTCAGCAACCTTCTGCACTGTTCTAAGATGGTCAAGAAGAGATGCAGGAGCAGAACACCTCATTTCCCACTGCCAACAGAATTTGGGAGTGGGTGGCCCTATTTATGCCCTGCCATTTCCATCCATGGAGAAGCCATGAACCGGCCGCCTATAAGCTTCCTGGTACTGGGTTTCTGACCCAAGGACAGAAAACTGATCTTTCTTTTTAAAGTTAATCTGTAGCCTCCACTTGACTGTCTCTTAGGAAACAATGGGAAGAAAAATGCACTCATGAAAGTGTTTTAAAAAACAAAGTGTGAACTGACATTCCTTTCCTGCCAACGGCTAGAGAAGGCTCAATACAGGGGGATAAAATTCCTCAATATAAAAAGCAAACAAACCAAAAATCCCAAACAGTCCCCTACCACGGAACCAAAGCAGTTAAAGCCAAAGATAACTGACACTGAACTTCTCCTCTCAAGAGTCTCTTTGCAGCTTTTAAATATACGTTTGAAATGGGGCGGGGGGACAGCTTGAGCCCACATTCAGGATTTTCCAGGGATTCGGACACATCAGGGGAAGTGTGAGGACTGCCTGGGAGAGCCCTTACTCTAAGCACGGTAGACCTGACCGAGGAATAAAGCTCTAGTCACGGTGGAGGGATGAATCCATGCATAGCCTGATGGCAGAGATTTGTCTCCTGGTCTAGCTCCCACAGCCTCACAGTTGAATCCTTTAAGAGGACAGAAGAAAGACAAAAGCAGATCAAAGAACTGCTTCACTGAAAAAATAGAGTGAGGCTGGAGATCACGGGACCTCAGGTCAGGTGACCTGGGCGCAAGGCCCAGCTACACCACAGTGAGACAGGTAGGAGGCAGTGCACAGCCATTCAAGGAATGCTACAGCAGTTAACATCAAAATGGTGAAAGATTCAACCTCTAGTAGGCCTTGAGAATCAAGATGGTGGGAGATTTGACTTCTATCAGATCTTGAGCTTCATTATACACCCATTGTAATATATTAGCGTGGTGAATAACATGCCTACAGGTGCCATGGCAGTCCCAGGGCTAGCCGCAAAAGGTCAAAGAATGGGAAATGGCCAACTTCCTGGGAATTCCCAGCCCCTTCCCCAGGCTAGTTAGACTGGTCCTTCCACTTATTAGCACATGAAGCCACTGAGCCCATAAAAACTGGCAACACGGTTCCTCACGGCCGCCATATCTATCTGTCTGTCTGTCTGTCTGTCTGTCTCTCTCTCCCACTCTCCCTCCGTTCGGAGATGGCCCGCACTCTGTCTATGGAGTTTGTACCTACTTTTAATCTGAGCACCCAACCCCCACAACTTATGGCCTTTCTCTTGCCTTTTAATGTATCTGTCTGAACAAATCTACCTTTACTCAACTGTAGCTCGCTCTTGAATTCTTTCCTGCGTGAAGCCAAGGACCCACACCTGGCAGAGCACGTCCCAGGGGCTCAACCGAAGCCTGGGACGTGGCCCTCCTCATGCCCCACATCTGTTTTCCTGCATCAACAGTGGCCTGTGTGACTTGAGGTAAATGAACTAATTCTAAAGCAGTTCAGAGCCTTAGTTTCCCCATCTGCAAAATGGACAGAATAACAGTATCTACCTTATAGGGTCGTTATAAATACTGAAAGATGTCTAACTGCCACTCAACCATAGTCTGGTAAATAAATCATGGTGTTTCACACAATGGAAACTACACAACAATGAGAATGAACAAAGTACAATGACTCACAACAAGGATCGTTTCTGCAAACACAATGCTGAAAAAAGCCAGACACGAAAGGAGTACATTCTGTCTATTTCCATTTATCTCAAACTCAGTAACAAGCAAAGCAAATAATCTATAGTGTTCAGAGACAAGGTGGACCTCCGGAGATAGCTGATTGTGCCTTTGACACGTCACACTATGAACTAGAGCTGTCATGAGCATGCATGTGCGGCTCTTTGAGGACCCATACAGAGCATTAGTTAGGCATGAAGGAGACCCCAAGAAACATGGCTTACCTTTGCAACTACAACTTGGATGACAATAGGGTCTCCATTTAATCACATACTCCATGTCTATTCCCACACAGGGCAGATGGAAGGAGACTCCTGCAAGAATGATCCAGCTAGTAGAGGCAAAAATCTAGGTTCCGAGGAGAAAGACTAGGATTTCTTCAAAAAAGACATCTTCACCTGATGGACTGACTTCAATCTTCCTTGATCATGCATTATGATCACTCACAACTCTTTATTTTGCTGCATTTGGTAGACATGTATTGATACAAATGTGACTATAAATGGATTCAAAACAGCTGTGCACGCTGCATATCAAGTCTTACTTTTTTGTTACTAAGTAGTATAAGTGAGATATTTCATCTGAATTTAAGTGGAAGAAGCTAAAAATAGCTATTAATGAGCCTGAGTTCCTGACGGTGTGTTTAAACCTTCATGAATCCACACGAAGACAAAATATTTCCAACCACAATTTTGCAGGGTTGGTTTTGCAGCAACTTTGCACACTGATGCAAATCTACAACGTAGAGCTCTGTTTGGTTCTTGTCAGGCGCTGGAAACAGGGGATGTGAGGCATGTTCCCTCAGACGTACACAAGGCCCACTGTTGAACTATTGTGTTTCTGGGCTTAGCTTGCATGTGAGAAGTTACACGATTTGGAATAATCGGCACCGCCTTCAGAATCTATGGGGAAAGTGCAAACTGCATCTCAGGGCTGAAAATCTTCCTTGCCCTCCATCCTGTTCCCTGGATGAAACAGACAGGCTTCCCAATGCTTCACCTTCACTCTGGGCAACTGTCAGCTGGCTTGGTTTTACTTCTCAAGCTCGCAATCTGACCGTGTTTTCTTCTGCGTTCCTCCTCCTGTCTCACTCAGTCCCCTCCGTTCACCTATGCAGAGGGGGCTAGAAGGGGCTGGAAAGGGCACTGCAGCCACCCCCGCTCTCTGTGCTCTGAGTATCTTCTAATACCACACTGTCAGCCATACCTTCATTTGATGCAAATGGGTTGACACTGATGGTGGGTCTCTTCTTTACCGTGTCATACTTGTTTTTGTAAATATTTTCTTTCTTTTTCCAATGTATATATAGATGCTGCGCTTCCTAACTTTTCTCGATTACAAATATTCTGTGTGATTATCATATATGCGTGTTCTGTCTTGAGGACTTACTCTTAAAGCTCCAGCTCAAGAATGGAGAAAAACTACCATGGACGTAAGGCAGGTTTTACAGCCCTAGGACATCCTCTCAAGAGTGTACATTATGAAGATGCCTAGTTTGAGTGTCATTAAATCTGCCTCAAAAACAAGAGTTTTCTTGGTTCAGCCAGAAAAATCTGCCTCCAGGCTGTGCCAACTGGATTCTGTGTACCTGCCTCACAAGCTGTCCCTTTGCTGATTTGTGCCAGCGAGACTGGGGGAGGGGTGCTGGCTGCTACGCTTTGCTCTGCTCTAAGACCCACAGCAACAAACCAACTCAGCAACCCTTAAGCAAGCACAGATCTTTTATGGACATAACTATCAAAATGGAAACCTGGATCAGGTGAGCAAAAGTTAACAGTGTTTGTGTTTCCTTTCCCTCCTCCCCCCTCTACTCCCCTTCCTTCTGCCTGTGCCTGCCTGCCCTTCCTTCCTTCTTCACTCTCTCCTCTTTCTTTCTTGTCTAGGGTTATTTGTTGAACCTGGATAGAAAAGTCCGCTTGAATTTCTTCAAATTGACGTAATAAAAATACGATTTAAAAACCATGGATGGGCTTTAGACTGTTACTCTCAGCTTTGGGAAATTTTCACATTGATAACTATTTTAAAATTAAAACTATTTTACTGGTTAAAAAAATAAAAAGCATGATGTCGTTTATATACATTACACTTTAATTTTGTTGTCTCTCTCATTTATATAGATTTCATGTTTTCCAGCAGCCAAAGTACCAGATTTGGTCTGAATATACACACACTAAAAACAACATATATTTATTCAATTTAGTTTGGGTAATTAGAATGTTGAGGAAAAGACTTCATTTCAGACAATTCATTCGGCTGCAGCAATGTGGTTGGCTGATGAGCTGTGTCAGATGTCATATTATTTATGGTCAGTAAAGACAACCCACTTCATCAGAGGCACTAGAAAAATCTGGTAGTTTGTTGAATGGGAAGAAAATGCCACTCAATTTCTCATCAAAAATAACCAATTTGATTCATTTGAGAGTTCAATCTATAATGTAAATAAAGAGCTAACTATAAATGATGAAATCCAGCTATATCAACATTTCCCAAACTATTTTCTTCAGATTGTCCCTTGAGGTAATATGGTTTTTTCTGTGGGAAAAAAACCCCAAAAACAAAAAAGTGGGTATTTGCCAAATAAGTTTGGAAAACACTAATAGAGCTGCCAACGATGTGAGCTTGAACTTCTGGTATAGTTTAGCTTCCTTTCCAGTAAAATGAGGGGAAAGTTTTACTATAATAGGAGATTTGCTTTATCTTAATTTTTTTTGGTGGGGGGAGGTAATTGGTTTTATTTATTTATTTTTTAGTGGTGTACTGAGGATTGAACCCAGGACTTCGTGCATGCCAAGCATGTGCTCTACTACTGAGCTATACCCTGCCCACCTTATCTTAATTTTTTTAAACAGTCTAGCTTCATTTTTGCCCTATTGAGTATATAACGCTTTGTATGTAATGCTGTATAAACAAATCCACAGGGTATCTTTGTGTAATGTGAAAAGTCCCTTATCTTGTTTATTCTATTGCAAAAAAGAGATTTAGTTACCATGCTAAGTATTTTGTTTATTTATATAACAAGTTATCCCTCAGAAGGAGGGAGTGAGGAGAAGGGGAGGAAAGGAGAAAGTACCTGTTAGTATCAAGTGTTCTGATCCTTTTAATTCTCCGCCCCAACCCTCACACCCAACCCTACTGCATAATTATTCAAGCCTAATAAAAATGAACAACTTTCATGCCCTGAAGCCACATGATCCCATGTGGCTAAGAAACTGGTTCCCACTGTTTGAACACCCTCAGTGAAGGTGAAGGGGCTTGGGTCAGGAGTTTCAGTACATTTCACTGGTGTTCGACACAATTCACCTCCAGCGGAGGCAGTTCTGCCTCTAGGTAACTCCTTTGGCTCTCAACGTCCAATTGCCGACAGGGGTCTTAGCCCTTATGTCGGTGGAGAATGCCTGATAATTTAAAGACTACTTTCGTGCTGCTTTTATCTGTGATCTTCACAATCCTCTGACGTATAAGCCCTGACTTCACCTGAGTACCTCTTTCTTTACATCATTTTCTATTAATGGATGTGCTGGTCCCATATGTATCCATTCTGGTAATGGTCTCTCCTTTTGAGTTATGATTTATTTTATCGTAAGATACTAAATGAGACATGTTTAATGACTTCTCTTAGTGGAACCAAACAATTATCTATTATCCTTTCCTTTAAGGCAGAGTTTTGCTGCCCTGTAGTTTAGCCTACTTGGTTATAAAATGCTTTCAAAAGTGCTAGGGTTTATATGGATAAATGTCAGAGGTCTCTTTTTCCTGCAAGTCTAATACTCCATGTGACATTCTCCGGTCTTTTCCTCTTCCTATTTTTTTTTTAATTGGTCAAATTATCCTTGAAAATGATAAAGGTTATCTAGCACAGAATCATGCCCTTTCTTCAAAAGCCTATTTATGTTTGCCATTTATCTAGCTATCCTTCAAAATCCTTCATGTCCATTATTCATAATAGCCCCAATTGGAAACAACTCAAATATCCATTGTGAATGGATAAACAAAATGTGATATAGCCATACAATGGAATACTATTCAGCCATAAAAAGAATGAAGTAATGAACCCTGCTAACACATGGATGAACCTTGAAAACATGATGCAAAATGAAGGAAGCCAGACACAAAAGACCACACATTTTATGATTCTATTTGTATGAAACATCCAGAAAAGTAAATCTGGGGGACAGAAAGTAAACTTTTGGTTTCTTGGGACTCAGTGTAGGAATAGGAATGATAACAAAGTGCATAGGAATCTTTTTGGTGTGACGAAAATGCTCTAAAATTAGACTGTAGTGATGGCTGCACAATTCTGTAACTCTACTAGGAATCTTTGCATTGTACACTTAAATTGGGTGAATTTTATGATATGTAAATTATACTTCAATAAAGCTGTTTTTTAAGGACAGTCCTTCACGTCTTTATTCTTTGATGAAAAGCTTGATTGAGCTCATTTCATTCTCTCATTCAGAATCTCTTCAAATTCTTACAGTGATTCCAAAATACACAATTTTTGTCTATGACCAAGAGTATACCTAATAATTCATTTTGATGCTAACATTTATCCTAAATGTAAAAAGCGTGCCCTATCTGGTAGTTTCCTTATTTTCGTGAGCCTGCGGCAAGCATGGTTTCAAGAATTTCAAAGCCAGGCCTGAGCTTACAAATGCTGAAGCTGCATCTCTAAGGAATATGTGGGTAAATAAGCTGTGGTATATCACATGATGGAATATTATTGTACAGCAGGGTTTCTCAACCTCGGCACTATTGACATTTTGGGTCTTTGTTGTAGAGGGATGTTGTTCACTGCAGGTGGTTAGCAACAACTTCCCCCGAGTCCTGAATTATGACAACCAGCAAATGTCTCCAAACATTGCCAAATGTCCCCCGAGGAACAAAATCACCCTGGGTTGAGAATTACTACAATGCAGCAATGAACAAATTCCAACCGTGCACAAACAACACAGACAACATGGACAACACTCCCAAATATAACTGGGAGCAAAAGAAGCCATACACACAGTGTATAATATAGAATCCCATTTGTTCTCTACAGTTTCAGATGCAGCAAAAATCATCAGATGATTATCTTTGGAGAGTGAGTGACTGGGAGGTGCTTCTGGAATTCAGAGAGTATCCTGTTTCTTAATCTGGGTACTGGTTACACAAGTGTGTTCACTTTGTGAAAATTCATTCGGCTGCACACTTACAATTTATGTATTTCATGTATGTATATTATGTTATACTTAAATTAAAAGTTTTAAAATATGTGCCATTGCTGCTGCTGCTGCTGCTGCTGCTGCTGCTGCTGCTGCTGCTGCAAAAAGAGGGCATTCAAGGTGACTCAGGAAGGGCTCAGTACCTTTCTAACAGGATGCTAATTCATCCCTCTGCAGACCCACCATGACTCCTTCTGGCCCACCCTGAACTCTCAGACAGAAATCCAGTGTGTTTCATTGATGAATGAAAGCTTGTTCCTGGGGTACTTTGTTATCCAGGTGCCAAAACCCAGAAAGTCCCTCCCCACTCCACCACCCATTTTCAATTCATACTTGCAAAGCACAGGCCTAAAACTAATTTCAGTGTGAAATTGAGCTAAATGAAGCCAAATAAAGGAAGCACTTTCTTTAGTACTCACCCCAGGGCTAAAGAAAATTCAAGACAGGTTCTCAAATCTGAGAGTACTACAGATGCCCAAGGTGGCAACTCCCATTGTTTGGCCCAGAAGGCAAAAATGTGCTGATTCATTTATGTTCTCGCTCTCAGTTGGGCCCCGCCTCCCCGACCCAAAACATGCTGTTCCAGAGAGTGCAGCAGGTGCAAGAGTGGAGTCTGTGGCCATGGCATTCTCTGATCTAGGCAGTGAGTGACACCGGACCCGGGCCTAAAAATCTGACCAATGACCAACAAGTTCACACTCCACACAATTTATCCAAAAGGCTCAAATGATCAGGAGTTACCATTAGCCTTCCAGCCTCCTGTATGTATATGAATGCATGTATTTACAAATAAATAAATAATAAGAGACAGACAATTCTCCATGGGTCTCTTGTGTCTCTGCACATCTTTTGAGTGGGAGTGTTAACTGCCTTTTATTTCAGACTATCTTTTCAAGGATGTTTGTTTTGTGTAATGAACAGCCCTGGACAAGAGAGATAATGTCTGCTCTAGAGTAAAGGGCCAGCCTCCCTGTTGCACATCATAAAAGATTAAGGTTGCCTATGCTCACGGTTCCTCTCCTATCATACAACTCACTGTTTGTGTGGATACCCATCTCGATGCACCCATGTCACCCTCACAGGGGATGGTGGCAAGAGAAACCAATACACATGCTGATGTTCATACTGCTTGCTAGGCAATGAATAATAAAGTCCTTTGCCTCTGATTCAGGAGTTTTGTTTTCTACCAGCATCCATGAAACTACGGCAGGCTAACTTATTAAATTTGCAAGTAGGATAAAATCACAGACCCTGCACAGTTCCTGACTATATATATTATCTAGACAGAGTTTTCTGTTTTCAGAACGTAAGTCTGCTCAGCCACTCAGTTCTCTTTGCTGAAGGCAATTATACCACTAGTTTATTATGGATCCTTCCAGAGACATACAATATGCCTTTGTAACTATATGCATCTCTTCTTTTTCTTCCCAAATGTCACCAGCCTATAGACATTGTTTTGTACTGGGCCTTTTTCACTTAACAGAATGTTTGGAGATCTTTCAATATTGGAATATTCAGGGGATACCTCATTCTTTTTCAGTCCATACTATGGATATATTATGATAACAAAACAGTACAGAGTATGTACTTAAACAATCCTCCTATTGATTGATACTTAGGGCATTTCCAACCCTTTGTCATCAAAGGCTGCCAAGAATACCCTTGCACATGCATCATCTTACCCATTTGCAAGGTCTCTACAGAAAAAAGTTCTAGAATTTGAATGGCTAGCTCAAAGAATATACTCAATTTTTTTTAAGTTGTTCCCAGAGGGTCTGATTCATCTCTCTCTCTTTTTCTAAGCTGATGTATAGTCAGTTTACAATGTTGTGTCAATCTCTGGTGTACAGCATAATGTTTCAGTCATTCACATATATACATATATTCCTTTTCATTATAGGTTACTACAAGATATTGAATATAGTTCCCTGTGCTGTACAGTATAAACTTGTTTATCTATTTTATATCTGGCAGTTAGTATCTGTAAATCTCAAACTCCCATTCAATTTTAATTTTTATAAATATTTCCAAACATCTCTATGGAGACTGTACCAATATATATCTCGACTAGCAATGTATGACAATGTTTCTTCCCTCACACCTTTGTCAGCTTAAGTTTTTACCTGTGCCAATATGATGGGTGAAAAATCAAATCTCATACTTTTAATTTCTATTTCTTATAATGAATGAAAGTCAGTATACTTTCATATGTTTAAGAGCTATTTGTAGTTTCTTTTCTGTGAACCTCATATTCTTTTTGCATTTTTTTTCCTATTAGATTGCAAATTTTTTAAAATATTGATTTGTAGGAGTGCTGTATATTTCGGAAAGTAGACCTAAGTTTTCTACGAGTTATAAATTCTCCCCCAAATTGTTGTTTGTCTTTTGATTTGGTTTTAATTTTTCAAAAATTTTGGCATGTAACTTAAAAAAATGTTTCATATTCACTTGTATTTGTGTGTGTGTGGTATCTGAATATGTGTTACACTTAGAAAGGTCTTCCCAACTGTAAGATCATAAAAGATCCATATTTTCTTCTTGTAGTTTTATGGGGGTTTTTTTATGCTTAAATCTTTGCTCTATCAAATCTTTTCTTTTCCAAATTAATTCTTAAAATATACATTAAAATGCTTATCTTTGTTCATACAGCTAAGCATAGCTAAAAAAAAAAGAGAGAGTTTTCTCAACTCTGTGATCACATTTTGTTAATGTCCATCCTTTGCCAGGTACAGACCTAGAATTGGCCTTAGATATGAAGTGGTTCAAAGTATAATGCACGTGTATGCATATAATAGAAATCTTATGTATTATATAGATTATGTTTTTATCCTATAGATAGTGGATAGCTCTCCAGTAGTAACTTGATAAAGGGATTCTACTCTACAAAATTTCAAAATTACATTGCCTACAAAAAATGAAGATGATCTAGAAGAGACACACAGAGCTTCCTTGGGGAGGCAATTTGCTCTACAGTTCTGCGGGCTGATTCCATACAGGGCCAGCGAGAGGGCTTAGTGTCAAATTTCCTCTTCTTCTCTGTCCTGGCTACTAGATGCCAAGACATTCGTTCTGTTGTCATTTTCAACTTCAAGGTATCCTGACCTGCTGTAGGTTAAATTTATTTTCTGTTCTGATAGCTGTACAGGAGAACTATAGGAAAAGGAAAATGAAAAAAACAAAACAAAACAGATAGTTCTCAAAATAGTAACTAAATGCACTTCAAAATGAGACAGAAAGGGGGGGAAAGCAAAAGAAAGCTGCTGTCCTAAAGAAACCAACTGTAACTCAGAAAATCTGCCATTAATTTAAGAGGACATTAGCTTGAGTCATCTAATCTTTTTAAATTTAAATATATTAAATCTGTTTTTCTTTCATTTACTGCATGAAGAATGAATAATCTCTAAGAAGATAAGTGCTACGTAAGATAACATATTAATTTTTAAACCCAATGAGATAAATAAAGTTGATCAAAATCCATATTCAGATAAAACAAGGCAAGATGTTTATTAGCTTGGGTGGAAAAGGTACAATGGTTATAAATTGATTTGATTAATTCTAAGTAAATTCAGATGATAGGTATGAAGTGCATAAATGGACAGCATTTCTGCCCATGAGGTACTTATATATCTTTTCCCAGAAACGTCACAGTTACACTGACAACTCACAAGGGAAAGGGAGGCTCATTTTTGCAGAATTCTCCCAGTTTGAGTCTTTAATACTCAAATCCATCAAGGGTGACAAGGGAATCTTTTTAGATTTGTCTCCACTTGAACATGCCAGGTTCAACAGTAAGGTCTAGAGACTGACATTATCAAGAATCACAAGCTATTTACAAAACAGGCCACTCTCTTAATTGTGACTTGGAAATGGGGCAAATTTCCAGGGGTAAATTGTCACCCGAGTCAAGAACAACCAAGAAAGAATGGTCTCCTGGTCTTTCCAGAAAGCTATCTGCTCATTAGGTAATGTAAAATTGGACAAAGATGGCAAGCTTTTCAACATTCCAGCTGTAATATTTAACTTCAAATATTCCATGAAGATTGCAACAGTAACAGAATTCTGCATTAGCTGGTAAAGGGCCTAATGTTTTTGGAAAAAAAAAATCTGAAGAGAGCAAATAGCATTCTGAAGTAGAGAAAACCCAACTGTTCCTAGCTAGCTGGAGGTCCTCAAGCATGTTGCAATGCTCCACATTTGTACTGTGGAAGAATTAGCCTAGGCTGTGGTTCTCAAGCCAGGCCAAATCGAGGAACCTCTTACCCAGCTTTTAAAGAACCCCACACAGCCCAATTCAATCAGATCCTCGGGGAGTGGTGTCCAAAAATCAAGCTTAATTTGTAAAGCTTAGCGGGATTGAGAAACACCAGACTAGATCATCTCTAAGGTCCCACCCAGATAGCAATAAATTATGGAAAGAATTCAGAATACCAGCATAATCATGGAACACGAGAACGCATAAAAGCCATTCAGGCATAAATCAAATCCTAGCCAGGGATGTAAAGCACAGAAATATTAGCAGAGAATGCTATTCTCAAATGAACCTTGGCTTCATGAACAAAAAATACGCTTGACTGGGCGGAGGTAGAGCTCGGTGGTAGAGCACGTGCTTAGCATGCAAGGGGTCCTGGTCCAATCCCCAGTACCTCCATTAAAAAACAAATACATAAATAAACCTAATTACCACCCCCCCAAAAACATTAAAAATCAGAGTGTGAAGCGGTAGGCTTTTAATTTCTCACTGAAAAACATCAAGAGTTGAGATGGCGAAAGCCAAGAGAATTAATTTTGTGAGGGCGTGTACCTTCCTTGCTCTATGGACGAGAAAGATAATGGTAACTGATGACAGCCAGAGCCAATACTGTGACTAAGAGCATGACTAACCAATGTAGTCGATTCTTAGACATGATTCATTTAAGTGGGGCCTCAAAAAATAAAACAAAATAAAACCCCTCTCTCATGTGACCTTCTATCTTGGCTTTTAGCCAACAGGGCCTGAGACCTTGAACTGCATATTAGACATGGGCCCTGTATGAGAATCTGTGAACCCTCTGGAACTGTGTGTGTGGGGGGGTCTGGGTGGGTGCACCCATGCACAGAGCTTTCTTATCCATTTCTGAGTCAAGAACTCCTTTGGTAGCTTATGGACCCCTCTTCAGAAAAATGTTTTTAAATGTGTAAGATAAAACTCAAAGGACTGAGAAGAAAAGAAATGAATTACAGTTATCAACATGGTTTTTAAAAATTACAGCACAGTAATAAATATGCTTGTTTATCAGCATATTACATAACAAGATCTAGTTGTTTAGATAGATGGCTATAACAACTATCTTAATTTCGGAGCAATAAAGAACACAGATTTTTCGTGGCATCAGCAACACCATAATGTGACAGGAAAATATCTGTGACTTCCACTGCTGATATCACAGGTCGGCTAATACTGCTGCTGTGATTTGTTGTCCTGTTCATCCTGGAAGGAAGCGATAAATCTCTAGTACAGGTTATAAAAAAAAAATATGTCCCCATCCAAGTCCACGACCCTCCTAAGTCCTCTGGACTCTAGATGAACCTCTGATCTACGTCTTTATCCATCTTGAGGGGTTGTTGATAAGCTTCCAGCAAGGCTAGAACATTAGACCACAAAGCACTCAATGAGCCTTTCAAAGGCTGGTTTCCATAAGGCCCTGCAGGCACAGAGCCCTGGGAAGTCACAAAACAAGAGGGAAACGGTGAAGGGCTCTCTGAGGTGGGACCATAGGGAGAGGTCTGTGAGTTTCTGGGGCTAAAATTCAAATGCATCTTATTTTTAATTTATCTTTTAATGTTCTGCATTATTCCTAAAAAATGGACAGTGACTTACAAGATCCTTAAAGCATAGCAAAAGCTCACTTCTGAGTGGGCGAGAAAATGAAAGGAGAAAATAACATAGGGGCATACAGTGGAATGATACCAAACACGAAGCTGGTGTAAAAACTGAAAGAGCCATAAATTCACTTCTGAGCTTTCTGTCGGGCATCTTGAAGGGGCAGACCTGGGCAGTCACAGAATTACACACACACACACACACACACACACACACAAAACAACTCTCAAAAAAAATACAACCTTTCTGGCACTAAGACTGAATAGAAGTTTCTCCCCTGGAGCTTTATAAAGAGGATAGCATTTGTTGTCATTAATGAACAACATATTCAACAATATCATTAAAGGAGACCTAACAATGAGTTCTACAGAACTTTTTAAAAAAATAATGCTTTTTAAAAAAACAAAACAAGGGCAATACACCAAACACGATTCAATGGGGGCTCATGTAGTAAAGCTGGGTCCTCGGCTCTCTGAAGTCAGATGTGAGTGATGTGCTGACAGCCTCCTGACCCCAATAAGTCAGAACTGAACACCGGCCCCCCACTGTCAACAGCAGGATGTAGCACACTCTTCTTAAAGGGTCAGATAATATAAATACTTTCAGCTTTACAGGCCATACTCTACTGTAAATAGACTGAAGGTAGTCATAATGTGTAAATATGCAGGCATCACTCACTGGGTTCCAATAAGCTTTATTTACAGACACTGAAATATGAATATTTTCAGATTTTGGATATATTTGTCACATGTTGTAAAACAGAATTCTTCCTTTGATTTTTTTCCCCCCAACCATTTAAAAATCATTCTCAGTTTACAGGGTCTACCAAAACAGGAGTGGGGCTAGATTTAGCCACAGAACATAGTCTCCTAACTCCTGGCCTACAGGATCAAGTTTTCCCCAGATACCTCCTGGACTCTAGAATCCTTCTGTTTCTTCAAGCCTCTGTCTATTTCACTTTTTTTTTTCAGCTAATAACTCTTCGTATGCAACGATACACTGATCCAACCAAGATGATATCATGCAGACAGTCATGGCTCCAGAATTTTTATGTCCCATGGAAATAAGAAGGTAATCTAAGATGAGTTAGCAGCAAAGAAATGGTTTAGCTTCCAGCCTCCTCATTAACATAAACATACATAAACACCACCAAAAAAAAAGTAGAAAAATTTGAATGTGCAACCTTCTCTATTTCAAGGATCATGCGTTAGTTTTTTAGAAGCATACCAAAAATATGTGTAATTAGCCGAATCACTAAATTCATGTATTCTAGTGTTTACAGCACTACATCTCTCAGTGAAAATGAGGCCATATTGTGTTTTGCAGCACACAATTAACTTGGTACAATCCCAAAGAGAAAGCCTTTATTCCAAATCTCAATTCAGAAGCCCTGAGCTTCTGTCTGTTTGGAGACAAAATGAAGCACTAGGCCACTGAACTTGGCAAACGTGGGCTGTCTCTATTATTACATGGGCTCAGTAGAAGGCCCTGGAGAATTTGCCCCATCTCTTTATTTTAGTATCTTTATCTATGATTCGTAACACTCATAGCTATACTCATCCTGGAGAGCTGCTAGGATAATTTATAAGAACTTATGAATAAGCCTTGATGAGCATGATGAAAGAAAGGTATTATGCATACCCAGAAGAACCCCACTGTAATTCAGGGAGGTGGCAATCACCCCCATGGAAACACGACACACATCAAATCGGGTCTCTGAGAAATGTGTAACTGCATTCAGAAGATGTTCTGAACCACAGAATTACAGTGTTCGGCACAGGTCTCAGCTGCCCTATAAGTGTCTCACTACAGGCTTGTTGTTACCTCTGTGCATTTTCTTCATATTCTTTTGCACATGGTTCTGGTAATGAGGCTGTGTATATGACACAGGCTCCATGAACCATGAAAGATTAAAATTCTGTGCTGAGCTGTGGAAATGCCCGTGAAACCTCTAGTACATCCAGAGAACAGGCCTGCAGCTTGTGGGGCTTTGGGAACTTGTAACTCATGAATGCTCGACTGTGCAGCACTCGCATAATGAACAAGGCAAGGTCTAGAGTTACATGTAAGTCGCTGCAATTATTTCTAAGGACACTTATTCTTGAGTGTATGCATTCACCCGCTAGAACACTGCCACTTTGTATTATTAAGGTGAAGTGTTGGGTTGGATTCAAAACACTACTGTTCCTAAAACTGGTCACAGAGCCTCATCCAAACTAACATTTATTGCCTTTTAACGGCATTTGCTAAAATCCACATTTCTACAGATTATACACAACATTGCAAAAAGACCCTGAGGAAAACCATTTGCAAAGTGATCACATCTTTTCAGTTCATTCACTCTATTCATCTGCATCCACAAAGACAAAATTTTAATGTAGGTTTAAATAATCAAAAGAATCTACATTTTGACAGCTGTAGTATCTATTACATTTGTTACATTAATGGAAGGAAAAAAAGAATGAGTGAAAACGTGGCATTTGTACTTAGAAGGCAGTCAGTTCCAGTTCTGCCACCTATGATTGTACATCCTAAGGCCAGTTATTTAACCTCAATGAACCTGGCAGTTCTCAGCTATAAAATGGGGATAAGAACATCAACTTCTTCCTCGGTTATTGTGAGGATGAGATGAGATACTGTAAGGAAAGTCCCTGAATAAATGCTTGTTCTCTTCCCCTATTTAGAGAACCTGGTTGAATCAGCAAGTTACCTTCCTCAATCTCAAGGGAGACTTAAAATGTAATCACGGATAAATATCATAGTGTGATGTTTCAAAGACTTATCACAGATATAGAAAACAAACTTATGGTTACCAGGAGGAAAGGGAGTGGGGAGGGATAAAATGGGAGTTTAGGATTTGCAGATACTAACTACTATATATAAAACAGATAAACAACAAGGTCCTAAGCACAGGGAAATATATTTAATATCTTGTAATAGCTTATAATGAAAAGGAATATATATATATTATATTTGTATAACTGAATCACTATGCTGTACACCAGAAATTAACACATTGTAAATTGTCTATACTTCAATTAAAAAAATGATAAAGGGTATATTAAACCAGAACCTCAACGCTGAGAAGATAACGGAAGAAACCCAGTGTTAATGATGACCCAGATTTTTCCACTCACTGAAGTGGCTAATTAAGCAGAAACAACACACACTTTGGCCAGAATTTTGTATCCAAGGTGTCACATTCTGTGAAAGCATGGATTCTGAGATTTAATTTCTATACTGTCATTATGACTTTCTTCATTCAAATAATGTAATCTCTCTTTAATAAAGGACTTCACTCAGCCCCTAAATCCCGTGCAGCCAGTGCGGCTCTCCCTGCGCTGGTCTCTCACACGTGCTCTCCTCCGAGTCAGAACCCAGGCCCTCCCAGCGGCCATCCCTGAGGCAATGGCCCACAATTGCTGAAAACTTTCCTGACCTAGGACGACAGAAGGAGACAACTCTCCTTTTAAACATTTACATTAAACATTTACTAAACAATTTTTAAATGTTTCTTCCAAACATCGTGGAAAGTGCCGTTTACGATCTCCTAACTTCTAGGCGGTCCTTCTTGGTCCCCAGTGAAGTGGAAGCACTATCTGGTTGCCAGCATCCCTAAGCTGGGACTTCCAGTTAAATCAAATTTTTATTTTGTGCAGAACACATGGGTGGCCTGGTTTCCTTTTATCATCGACAAATCACAGTTCCAACTTGGCTCAAGTATTAGCAGTTTGAATGGAAACAAATCATTCTGTTCACATTTGTTGAATACTGACCTAGTGGTAGAACTCCGCAATCAAAACTATTACCCCTACTTGTTGAGTCTGAGCGCAAAGAAAATTTATTTTCCAGTTATTCACTTTATGTCATCATAAGGAAAGAAATGTGTGTGATGGACAGGGGAACGTGACTTTGCTACCATAGGCCATTTACTCTTTTTAAAAAAAAGCTGGGGAATGTCTCTAAATAGAATTCATTATTGTTATCTTGAGATATTAGCAGTTGGTAGCTGCCAAAATATTTCACAAATGAAGCAGTAATATATTACTAGTTGACTAATCCAGCTGTGTTTGCTACTTGGCGTTGTCTCGTTCCCCCTATGAAATGAACAACTTACTAACTACAGAGGAACTAATGAGATTTTAGCTTCTCCTGTGGGTAACTCTCTAAGGACTTTTCAGTTAAATGAGTTCCCTCCTATATGTTCACCAGCTTGCTTCAGGATATGACAGGGACTAAATGACTTAATGCACTGGCAACCTCTGGAACAGTGCCTGCCACATCATGTGCTCCACACAGATGAGAAACAAGTCACAACAGAGTAAGAATTTTCTAACAAAACATGCTCTAAAAATCGAAACTCCTGATAAATATGCAAATCCTACAGTCGGAATTTTAATGTCTAGGTTTTACTCGAGTTCTTCTTAGTCCTATGGCTAATTTAAACACATAGACGAATGCAAACGTTTTTCTTTCATTTTCAAGTAACCACTCAAAATGTTATATTAGTGACCCAATGGCCCAAGAGTTGTAATTACTCACATAATTTAGGAAAAGACTCTCTATTGGGACTCAGCAATTTAGGCAGATTTAGTTATCAGGACCACACAATTACTGTAGTCGATTTCACGGTCCTTCATGAGCTTAGGAAACAATGGAAATGAATGGATTTCGAGGTAAAACTGAAAATTCTGAGAACTACAAGAATTGACGCTTTTATGTGTAACTAAACCTAACCCAACTTCTGCTTAATATAGTTTTATCTATACTGCACACTATTCAATCATTGTTATCTTTTCTTTCTTTTTTTGATTAAATGATTAAACTGTTTGAAAAGGCTTAAAGAAGAGTAAGTAAAGTTGAGGAGGGTAGGGGGTTGAATTTTCTAAAGAGAAACAGTCTGTCCCATAGAAAATATTTCAACATGGTGAAGTTACCTTTTCAAACACTGCTTTTTGGTCCATATTTTCTATCTCCAGAATATCAAACAAGATGCTAAAGCTAAACCAAAGTATAACTGTGACTTACTGATAACCAACTTGAGAGTATACATTTTTTTAATTTATGGAAAATATTTCCCAGCAAGTAAAAGGAAGAAAACAAAGCTATAGAAAATGGGTTGGGCCACTTCAAAGGGACATAATAAAGAGAAAAGTTCTAGACCTGTAGTTAGACGATCAGAGTTTCAATTTAGTAGTGGTATCACCAACTAGCTGGCCAGGAAGACGACCATGGACCTTAGCAAAGCTCTTGAACACTGTGTATCAACTTGAACGGCTGGAAGATGAGCTCTTAATTTTCCTTCCAGAAGTAAAACGCTAGGGCTATTTTAAAAATACATTTTAAAAGTAGTAATGCCCTGAGTAAAAAGTAAATAATTTAAAATGTTCATTTAGGAGGGAAAAAAAGGATCTAAAGATGTACGAAAAATCAGTTGGGAATTTTATTGCTTTTGGCCCAAGGCCACTGTAATACTGACTGGGCATAATGTTGAAAGAATACGAAGATTGTGGGTGGGGTGCTGCAATTAGAAAAAGCAAATGTCTATGTTTAGAATAGTCTTAAAGACAGTGTTTGAATGGACTGAAAAACTATAATTAAAGAATATAAGGCTTTGGTAGCTTCAGTAAATTATGGCAAGTACAGGCCCTGGTTGGGTCATTCAATAAATATTTGTTGAACGAAGCGAATGAATATGTAAGTGAGGATTTGACAGGAACTAAAAAGGAAAAGCTTTTAAGAGCCCTTAAAGGAAAACAAAACCATACATAATGGGGTCACCAGCAGAGGACCAAAAAGGTAGTCCAGCTTTTTAACAGTAAGAAACATGTAAAAATAAAAATCATCACCACCAACATCCTGAGTTGTAGCTTTTGCTAGAAATTGGGAATTATTCAAAAATAAAGAATGACTGGGGAAGGTACAGATGAATGAGGTAATGCGGATACATTCTCAGACTTTACTATAGATGGTTTACGTCTCCAGGTGAAGTCTGCAAATGATTTTTCAAGCCCACACCCAACACATATTAAAAAGTGAAAAAAAAAGGAATTGTAATGTTAAACCAAACAGAGATGCTTGGTGGATTAAAATCCACATTTTTCATAACAAAACATATAAAGATGTTAACCAGCTATTTAAAGCAAATATCAACCTAGTATAGAAACAATCACCTTTAATGATGTAGCGTTTGATGTATTCATGTAACTGTTTTCGGAAAGTTTTATAACAGATCACTTTTTTTTGCACAAAAGTTAATATTTGGTGTGACACAGATTGAGCTTGTCATGTTTGTGTCGCATTCATGTTTTCACAATACCAGTATTACAATAAAATCAACTTCAGGAGTAAATTTGAAATGCAGAAAGAGTTGCTGATAAGATTTTAAAGGAAGTCACACCAGCTAACTGATGAAAGTCACTTTACACAACATGTGTTGTCAGAGGCAAGTTATATTTCAAGTATTAATGCAGCGGTTCTTTCTCAGAGGGAAAAAAATATATCTTGTCTACCAGTTTATTCTAAATTGAAAAAAAATTTGGTGATCAAAAAGGTAGGCAAGAGGACCACATTTGTAACAAATCCAATGTTAATGTTAATTAACTTTCCTGAAAAGCTTTATTTAATATTTATTAGAAGCAAAGGGAGCTTAGATGCCAGTGTGCAGTCTGAGAAAGGGAGTGGTTTTTCTGTGCCTGGTGCTGGACTTGGCGTGAGAGAGCCAAATACCTTTGAGGATTCTGAAAGCAGGGAGCACTGGGTGTGTTTGTTTCTGATCCTCAACAGAACCCAGGGGAGGAGGCACAAATAGACCCCAGCAGTCTCTAGAGCTCCACAAAGTCCCAGCATGGTCACCCCAGAGCAGAAGCCCTGTTTCCACCATCCTGGGAGTAGTGGGGAAGTGTCAAGGATCTTAGACAGCCTTACCGAGTTTCCC
This sequence comes from Vicugna pacos, assembly GCF_048564905.1. NCBI lineage: Eukaryota > Metazoa > Chordata > Mammalia > Artiodactyla > Camelidae > Vicugna > Vicugna pacos. The sequence continues at coordinate 66,942,336 of NC_132997.1, read as the reverse complement.
CTAGAGCTGTGCTGGAGCAGCATGGTGACCTTGGGGTACTCACTAGAGCACGGAAGAAGCAAGGAGAGGTATTGAAACTGAAGGGGCTTTCAGCCAGGAATACACTTGAACTGGACCAACACTAAGGATGAGACAGGACAGGGCACATCTCTAAGGATGCCCATATAGGCAGAGGCCACCAGGTGAGCATTGCTCTCCCAACCCCCAGCCCAGATCTTAGCACTCTGTAGGGAAAAAAAGATGAAATATTTCTGACTAGCGATCTGACTTAAGTTTACTTGTTCTTAAAGTACTCCCTTTCTAAGAATGTTACAGGTATAGTAAGGTAAAAGAATGATATGAAATATTAATGATACACAGGAGTCAAGGAAAGGCAGAGATTTTTTTGTTTGTAGCAATAATGGTCTAGATTATACAGTCCGATCCTTCCATAAAAACAAATTTTAAAATGCAGGTTGTAACATAATCTAATTAGAAACATCAAATAGCTGACAAGTTCCTACGGAACTACCAGGCCACAATCTGTGGGAAAGTAGGAACGAAACAGGTAAGCAAGCAGGGAGGTACTTTTTTTCCTGATATGGGCAGATCTGCACTGATTTTGACAGCCTCATGGGAGAGGTGAAACAGAAATCAAAGCCCAGAACATACCTAAGTGGGGAAAATAAAAAGGCCTTCATCACAGCTAAGGTCACCTGAAAGTCCCCCCAGAAATAAGAGTGAACCAGAATTAATCCACCTCCCATCCTGAGAGTCTGCCAGGACACTTGCCTCGACACTGAAAATGTACACTAGGCGGGGAGGGAGGTGGTCCCTGAGAACTTGTATTCACAAGCCAGTCCTTGTGTGCAAAACTGCAACTCAAATTCACATCACCTGGGTGGTCTAAAAACCTTTCAGAGGTAAATTTAGGTTAAAGTGGTCCCAGACTAGAAGTGCCGCCAGGCACCTGGCAGAAACAAAAGCAAATCCTCGGCAAAAAAGGCCATTCATCCTAAGCCTCAAAGAAAACCTGCAGGTAATTTTTCAGTGGGAATGATGAATACCCAGGCAAAAAGAAGCAAGAATACAACAAGAACAGACAGACCGGAGTGGGGGAAATCTAAGAAAAATAGAGATCCTAAAAACAAATTCATCCTTTAATGAATTCTGTGGCCATTTATGCAAGGAATATTTATTGAGAACCTACTCTGTGCCAGGCTCTATGCGAGGTTGTTGGACATTTGGGCCGGTTCAGCTGTCACGTGAACAAATCACCCAGGGAATGAAAGGTTCGTTCAAATGCCATTACATTTCTGCTTATTTACTTTTAGTTTCTGTGTTTTCCTAAGACTTCCAAACACCAAGACTCATGAGTGCCCATTACTATTTAGTGATAGATTTGGAAGTAAACAGTAATCTCCCAGGACTGAGACTGACATCATTGATTCCTTTCCCAGACTCATTCCCTAAAGGTTCCATGTTTGAGTTAAGTCTATTTATCCCCTAAGCAAAGCACAGAGTCCTGTGCATTAACAGAAAAGTGCTGAAAGACTAAGATAACTATCTCAGAGATATGAAATTTAGAGTTAACTACATTTATCTTTAACGGTAAAAGTCCAAAGAGATGATCACGGAATAATAGCATGAATCGGGTAACATTAATTTTAAGGTAGATCTGGAAACAGTTGGAGGCACAGGCAGGGTGGAGTGTAGTCCAATATTTACTTATATATAGATTGCCTTTCTTGACCAAGGTGGTTGGTTAAAATCTTGCTGACTATCTGTGTTATCCTGGTACGTCTGTACTGATTATCGACCTTTGTCTTCTCTTCAGCTTTTCACAATTAGGATTCAAATTGTCACCTCTACCTTCTGTATTTGTTTGCTCTTATTAAATATTCTGGTGGTTGTCATTTACTGAGCCTTGGGAATGGTCTGCACCATGCTTTCTTCTCTTTGCTGACCAAACCACAACAGCATGGTATAATAAAATTATTAGCAATAGCAACTGCATATGGGGTCCTTACTCTGGGCTTAGAACTCAGCAAGATGGTTTTTAAGAGTTATTTTCTCCTCACAACAACTATAAGGAGTAAGTCATTATTACCCCCATTTCACAGATGAGGAAATGTATGAGCCAGAGAGGTTATATCCTGAAACAGAGATACAGAGGGAGCAAAAGCATGAGCTTCAAAGTTGGACAAAACTGAGTTCAAATCTTGGCCAGCTCGTGGCGTTTCTCCTCCCTAGAGATGCTGCTCAGTTTTCTGGAGTTGAGGCTGCTGTGGAGATGAAATGACACGCAGCCTAGCTAAGGGCCTGGCCTCTGGGGAGTGCCTGCTTCTCCTTCCTTCCAGCGGTTACTCATCTGGAAACTCATGTCTTGCAGCATCTTCAAATAGTTTAAAAGTAACTACTTTCAGGAAAATAATGTAGTACTGTATGCAATTTTTAAAATAATAAAAAGGTAGGTAATCTCTTACATGGATGAAGACCTTTAACTTTCCCATGCCTTCACTCCCTCCCAACCATTGGCTTGTTCGATCCTTTGGCAAATACTTCAATATCTCAGTTGACTTTTTTAGATTGGTTGTCTCCAGGACATATTTGTCCGTGGGCTTGAAAAATGCTAATCCAGGAAATGACACAAGAAGAAAAGACCAGGCCTTTGCCTTTCTTTCCAGTCCTCTGGCTGCAGCCAGCCTCCTTCCTTCTCCTGGGATCTATGTGTGTGTCAATAGAGGGGATGGGAGGTGGCCAGGGTTGGAGGTAAATCAAGGCGGGGGGGGGGGCTCTGACACATAGCTGTCTTTGGTTTCCATGGTAAGGATGCCTAACACAGGAGGAGTGTGCTATCTTCCCTTATAAAAGAACTTTTCTTTTCTTTTTTTCTTTCCCCCAGACTTGTGAGAAAATCATCCTACATTCTCACATATAACCCAAACTACTTACTCTTCTTAGAGTGGTCTGAACTGAAAGGCTATATTCATTCAGTCAGTGTGGCAAAAAAAAAAAAAAAACCTAAGAAAGATGTATTTACCCCAGTATACCACCTGGCACACAGTAGGGGCTCAACAAATATTTGGAGTTACTGCGGAGACTGCAGCATAAATTGATGATCCTCTACCGACAACAGAGAACATTGTAAGGATTTCTTCAAGTCCCTGAAAAGATCAGCCCAGCCTCCCTCCCAGGACAGCTTCCTACATCAGCCAGATTTACTTCTCAAATAATTGATTAGTTCAGAGGTCACACATGTGGACAGATTTTGTTTTGGCCTGCAAGGTTTCAAAACACGTTTTGAGTTAACATTTAAAGCTTAAGAGACTTCATACGCATTTACAACTGGCTTGCTTTACCCAATTGTATCTATCTGGCCCTTTGGGGAACTTGTGCTGGTGCCCTGCATTATAATTGTGTTGGCTAAATAAACCCACAATAATTTCACAAGTCCTGATAGCCAGTTCAGGTGTTAATTTAACCCCATGCAGAGCATGTACACACCCCAAACCAAAAAAAAATAAAAGGTTCCAAATGTGTAAACACAAAAACGAAACCTCTGGCCCTCAGATTTCTCCAGCCCCCTGTGCAGTTGCCACGATTAGTTTGTAAAGCCCCTGTTCTCAGACCCTTCACTTCACAGGCTCATGTTTGATGGAGTTATGACGGGGAAGGACCACCTGCCCCTTCATTCCTAATGCCTGACAAAGCAACACCGACAGAACTGGGAAGGAGTTCTTGATGAGAGCAGGGAGGTAAGAATGAAAACCCCACTGACATAAAAAGCTATTAAGTATCACAGCAGCTTGCCATTTAAAAGACATCATTTAGAATTTTACAGAAAGTAATCAAATTAAATAGGAGTAAAACACAAGTGATTTCATTTAACAGTGTGTTGAAGTATAATACTGAGAGTCTCCCTACTTTACAATCAGTCCCATAAAAAGCAAATGGACCTGGACCACTTGCTCAAACTGATGCTGCCTTCCTCCTGGACCTTCCTGAAGGTCCAGTGTGGCCCCTTGAAACCACAAGCCCCCATCCCCTTTCCCTTGCTGCTCAAGGCCCCACTTCTAGCCCCTGGTTGGCCCCTCCCCTCTCCTTCCCGAATTCGTGTTTTTCTTTTTCATCTTTTCCACAGCCTTCCACGAATACATCTCAAAGATATTTCAGTAATAAATAATATATAATAATAGTAATAAACAGTTATTGACCACCTACTATGTGCCAAGCACAAGTCTGAGAGAGGTCGACCCATTCAGTAACCACCATAATCATCGGAGGCTTGCAGTGTGGTAAAGAGAGCTAAGCAGTCAGACTGCTTGCTAGTTGGGATCTAAGCAACGCTGGCAGACCACCCCTGGTGTGGCCAAAGGCTGTCTGCAAGGCTCCTTGAAACTCTAAGGGCCTATGATCACTGCTGTCATTTTTAAGGATGTAAAACTTACAGCTGACCCTGTCGCTAAGCGGAAAAGGAAACCTTCTATTTCCCATACAGGGGATGGCTGGGATTAATTCTGGATAAAATTGAGTCTTATCAAAACAGCGCCTTCATCTCACTCCACCAAGCCGAGGAGCCCCCCATGACTTAACTTGAGGTGCCACCCGATGCCAACAGGAACTGAATCAAGCTAGAATCCTGCCAGTGTAGAAATACAATTTCCTCCCGTACGTCTACATAGTTGCAGTTTCCTCTATGAAAGTCTGTCATTAAAGTCCACTCCAAGGAGGTTCTACGGGCAAATCTCAATGACTGTCGCTGAAATGTGCGCAGCGACCGGACCTGGCAGGACCGGAGTCGGCTCAACCCACCCTCCGCTGGACCTGTGCGGAGATCATACTGAAGGAAACGAGGGTCCGGAAAAGCTCTTGGGGAAGAAAGGAAATTTCCTCTCTCTGGTCCTTTCTTTTAATTAGGGCTCACTTTGCCTGCTCTAGGAGGTCTGTCCCGGCGTGACGCCCCCAAAGGGTGTAGGTTCCCAGAAGCGCAGGGCGGAGAAGGACTGCCCCGAGAATCCCAGCCGTGCCTCGCCCTCCCGCTTTCCCTCCTCCACGCCCTCCTCTTCCTCCTCCCACTCTTCTTCCTCCTCCTCATTCTCCTCCCGGCGCCCGAGCCTCTGCGCCCGGGCTTCTCGCCTCCTCCCGAGGAGGATGGGATCCGAGTGTCCCGGGGTAGGGGCGTCGACGCCGCGCGCATGGAGGGGAGGAGGAGGAAGGCAGGCGACTCGAAGCCTACCGTCTTCTGTTTCTTGACTTCGGCCATGCTGGAGGGCTGCTACGGTGCTCGGCACCCTGGAACTCGGAGCCCGACTCCTGCGAGCGGAGACGCTAGGACGCACGAGGGCGGTGGCGGCGGCAGCGACGGCAGCGACTGCTGCCGGACTGCGGGAAAGGAGGTATAAAAAGGCTCCACAGACACGTCGCACTTCCCTTGACCAGCCCCCTCCTCCTACTCCTCCCCCCGCCGCCCTCCTCTCCGCCCCGTCGGCTCCGCCAGCAGCGCCCAACCCAGGGGACCCGGCAGCCGCCTGGGCGGGGTCCCCGGCCCGGCCCCCAACTCGCGGGAGCGGCTCTGCCAGCCCGGGTCGGAGGCAGGACCTTGCAGCCCAAGGAGTGGACGGACACGCCCCGCGCGTCGCCGGAGGTCAAGTTCACCCTCCCCTTTCGCACACCCGGCGGCTGCGGGAGAGTCCCCCACCTCCCACGGGCCCCTGCACCTCTCCAAGGAAGGCTTCCTACTTCTGGGACCTCCTTGAAACCGTCTGGAGTGCCAGCATGGTCCCCAGTGGCCGCAGACACCCAGCTCGTCTTCAGTTACAGTAACAACTGCGAAGGTTAACTTTCTTTGGTCCTCACTCTGCACTCTGCCTTAAGCCTGGTGCACCCCCTGCTCAGGCATCGAGTCCTGCTTTCTCTCTTGAAACAGTCGAGGCTTTCGGACATTCTCAATGTTATATTATGAGTGAGGGAATTCAAACCCAGGCTGTCACCCTCCACAGTCCAGACTTCCTACACCAGCGTCATCATCTACGATGATTATGGAATCACCAGGCTCATCACTTGCCCGCACTTTATGCGCCAGACTTGGGACTGAGGAGTTAACATGCATTCACCCCCTTGGCAGCTCATGATATATTCCTGTGTTACAGATGGACCCACTGACGCACTGCTCCTCCTCACAAAGTCAAGTAAACAAGGCCAGCCCCAGAAGATGGCCAATGATAGCCCAGAGACTTGTTTCAGTCCATCCCCGAGCATTCCTATAGTACTTCTGGGTGCTCAGCAACTAGGATGGGCCCTGAGTTGAAAAAGTAAGAGGAGGCCCAAGGTAACAAGGCTTATGGCCTGTACTTTACGGCTCCAGAGGGCAACTCTCTAAGCCCCAGTGTCTGGGACAAGCAAAAGTAAGGAGAGAAGCTACTGTTAGGGACAAGCACCTTGAGGGCAGTCACAAGGCCTCACACCCCTTTGTACCTTAACTCCTTGCACAATGTCACAAACAGATCAATAGGACAGTTCTGGCCAGAGAACCATGAAGACGCCCAAGGGCCACACTGTTCATTCCAACTTTGGTCTTCCTTCTGTGAAAGGGCGAAAGAAGTGATGTCCTAAGGAGGTGAGAGATGGAGCTTTTTTTCACACCTAATTGTATTTCTGGCAGACGGCCAGCTTTCCAGACAGACACTGAATATCTGAGTATTCATTCATTGACTGCCTTTCTCCAGGGGAAGGTGGGAAACAAATGGAGTCAAAAACTTAAAAGGCAGCCTACATATTTGTCCAGTCTTGAAATGTCAGTATATTTATTTTCTGACTCATTTTGAGTAAGCTACCACCCTGCCTTCAACTATGAGCAGTCTGAGAGCAAATGCTGGGCTTGAGTTTCTGTTCTGCACACAAACTAGCACATTTTGAATTTATTGGATTTAAACAGTAACATCCTGTTCTTATTTTATTGGAAAAAAATCCTTTGGTATCAGTTCCAACCATATTTTGAACCCTGCCAGATCCTGCCTTAAGAGAAAAGGTAAATTAAGTGTGGATGGAGAAATAGCAATTTGCATGATTGTTGTGTGTGTGTGTGTGTGTGTGTTTCCTTGCCTCTTAAAAAGCTGTATTCTTAAAACAGAAGGAAGTTAAGGGCAAATCTGTAAGGGCAACTTCCTGGAAAATAAATATATATGATTTTTAAACCTGGGGGAAGTTTTGAGATCATTTGTCCAGTTTCCCTCTCCCTGTATGTTCAGATGGGCAATATAAAACTAGCGCTGAGAGAAGAGAGATAATCTGACCCTAGTCATTGTCATGGGCAGGGCTGAGACTCAAACCCAGGTCAGTCGACTCCCCAAATGCAGTAAATCACTCAGCTTCTACGTCAACTGTTTCAAAACCTCCATGATAACTGTAAACTAGACTGTTGATCTTGTTCTGATTTAATCAATCCTCAAATAGTACTTTGGAACAGATATTCTTTAATTACGTCCAAAGACTGGTGAAGTAGGAGGCCTCAGCTCCCTTGGACCCAAGATGCCTGGTTTAAGATCCTTTAACTTCATGGATCATCAGTTTAGTGGTCATTCAGCATGGCAATGCACTGAAAGGTAAAATAATCATTTCTTTTTCATTTTCCCAGGGTCTTTCTTTTAAAGGCAATGTCTTGATTCTTTTTCATCTCACTACCCTCTTGCTCCTGGGAGAGGACATTCCTTCTGAAAAGATATAAGTAATTTGCAGCCTAATTTCTGAAGCCTATGATTCCAGTACATCAGAACTGGGAGGAGATTCATTCAGGGGAAGGAAGGAAGGGCTGACATCTTTCCAGTCATCTAGACACACTCTCCATGACTTTCTCAGTAGTGTTTCCTCCAAGACTCCACTGTAGGACATTGTGGCCTGTATTGCACCAATTTACAATCCTTGATACTACTCACAACATTTGCATGAGGGTTTTAGAATTTTCTTACTATTTTCTTTTGTTTTCTTCCTTCTAGAAATTGACTAGGGTTTAATAACTAACTTAATGGGATGGTGATTGGTCCTTTTATTATTTAGAAAAAATGGAACGGGTCAGCTCCCGTGGTGAGACGTTCATTCCACAAGTTCTCCAACACATTTTAGGGAGGCTTATCACATTTTAGGGGATCTAGTTTGGGGGCATTGCTCTTGGACGGCGATTCCAAAGGAATGCGGCTACATTGCCCCCTGGTGGCTGTAATGCATAAAAAGACACCTAATTGTTGAAATGCCCTGAACAAAAAGCAGTGCAGCAGTTAGTTCCCTTGGGTCAAGAAAGCCCTGGAGAGAAAGTCCTCTAGGATTCAAATATTCTTCCCATCCCCAGGCACAGGTCTACCAAGATGAGCAAGACTTGGTCCCTGTCTTCAAGAAACTCACAATCTCGTGAAGGAGACAGTCTCTACTCCCATCCCCATCTCAATCATTTCAATACAGTCTATTACTGAGACAGGTGAAAATGATACATGAGTACCATACACATTTTATTTGACTTAAAATGCATGCACTTCACTAATCTTTGTTGTAGGGCTAAAGGTTTCTATTTTGGTATGAGTATGCTGACAGGAGTTCCAAAAACCACTCTCATAAGGCATTTTCAACAATTTCCAGTTTGGGATTTTATAAAAGTGGAGTTAAAAATCAGGGCACTTAAATAATCTGAGGGAAAATCCTTCAAGATTTCTACATACTCCTTCCCTATCTTTATCTGATCTCTTGCCTACATCTAATTCAGCAGTACACATTTTTTAGCAGCTTATCTTTCCAACACATCCATCTGTTCTCATAGAAAATACAGCTTTTTTTTCTCACTCATATGCTATTCACTTAAGTCACATCTAATTAAATTACTTAATTACACTAACAGGTACACTAGCATAAATAGGTGTGTGAGCAAACACAATGGATCTCAGTAAGCATCCAGCTTAGGGAATGGAAGAGCAGCAACATGTGGGCATTCCAGTGTGTCCTGCTGTCAAGAGAACATTCAGTTTGCTGTGGGCATCGGTCATTATCTGTTCCAGAAAAAATGGAGAGCATGGATTAAACTGGCCAGTCAGTAAAAAGGAAGGATATTGTGGGAGCACAGAGGAGGGACATCCAGTTCAACTTTGAAAGAAGGGAGAATGGAAGGAGATGTCAGATTTTCTTGGGGAAAATAATAAATAAACTGAGATTTGAGATAAGGGTAGGATTTTGCCAGCCCTCCCCTCCCCAAAGTGGGCATGTGTGCAAATTTGAAAGATTTAAAGGCAGAGAGCTGCGTGAAATAACATGGCATGTTTAGAAAATTACAAGTATTTGCATCGCTGAGTAGGAGATATAGAAGAGTTGGGGAAGGCTGACGACTGTAATAGAGGATGTGCCATGTACAACTGGGTCGCACCATGATTTTGCATGGTCTCTTCTTTATGCTCATCAGAGTGCATTAGCCATGTGGCTGGCCTTGTGTTTCTTCAGTAGGCACAGGGACACTTCCCGTGTCTAAGAATGAGAAGTCACTGTGCTGAGGTGTCCATGGTCTGGTGCGGGAGATGGATATGTACACAGATACTTCCAAGAGAATGTGATAAGTGCCACAATAACGGGAGATCTGAAGTAATAGGGAATGCACGTGCGCGCGTGCGCGCGCACACACACACACACACACACACACACATAGATACAGAGGTTGAACTATGAAGAGATTTCAATGAGTGGTGATACTTTAAGTTGTGTTTCAAGGATAAAAGAAAGCTAGAAAGGAGGGTGATCTGTCACCCAACTGATGGTCCAGGCTGCCTGGCCTGATGTTCCAAGATGCATGAAGTAGTCACTTCCTACTTCACTATTCCCTGTTCCTCCTTCTCCAAGTGCCCCAGCCTGTCACTAAAGACCCAGGAAGGGCTGAGGAAAGCTGCTGACAGCCAGATTGCACAGCAACACCGGCCCAATACGTAAGGGCCCATAGAATTTGGGCAGCCAGAGGAAAAGCCCACATTTCCAGGCTAAAGTAATGCTCTTCAGCCATTTCTTGGGTAGAATCCATACAAAGTTTTTTGTCCACTCTTTGTATTAGTTTAATAAGAAGTACATTTATTAATATACACACATACTATGCAAGATAGAATCAATTAGGGTATTTAGGGAAATTCACTCCAAAATTCAACAAACCTCAGTGAAAACAAGTTACCTTCGTTTAATGTCAGGCAAATCAATTACTGAGTCAATTAACTGGCTGAATTTTCAGCCTTCAACAGATTTCTTTTAAAAGATATTTAGCAAGGTGGAAGATAACTTGATCCACGTCAGTTAGAGGCTTTCAATTATTAGAAAAAATACCCCACTAAAATTATTTAACTATTGACTATTTAATTAACAAATATTTGACTTAAACTTTAAATTATTAGAAAAATATCCAACTATACTTAGCTAGATTTTAAGACAATATTTTAAAGTAAGGAACAAAGAGGAGAGAAGGAAGAAAGGAAAGAAAGAAGGAAAAAAAGAAGTGGTAATTGTGATAGTTGGCCTAAAATTGAGAAAATATCACAAAAACATGATATATTCAGAGAAATTAGTTATAATTTGAGAAATTTGTCTTTAATTGTGGAAGGACAGAAATATTTCATTTAGAAATAACTTATATGAGGTTATACAGTAAGCGCTCTCTTTTCCAACATAATTGAGAAGTGTAGTGATATAATAAATTAATATTATATTTATTAGGGAATATGATACTATAAATGGGAGGTTAATTTGCAAAGAATTGCATATATATAATATAATGAGTTGAATATATGTTAAGCATAATTTATTAGTGGGTTCTAAGCCATCTGGAAGAGTTTATACATTTGGGCAGTCACATTATGAAAAGATAAGCAGTAAAAAAGAAAAATCAATATAGTCTCTCTCTGTCTGTCTATGTCTTTTAGATAAAAGCATAAAAATCCTTAACAGTCCCCAATTTATGAGCCTCAGGCCTCCTGAAAGTATTGTAAGAGAGTTTTTATTGATACTAAATATTTTCTGAAAAAGTAATAGTCCTACATATATATTTCTCTTTTTCAAATGTATTTAGGTGCTGCAGTAAAGAATAAAATGCATATTCATTTAAAATGTTATTGAATTCATTTCCTGATCTTCACATAATATTTTCACATGTCAAATACTAAAAACTACGACTACAATCACAGGGGTAATCTTAATCTCCTAAAGGTAAGTGGGGCAATAGTCCCATTATAATAAATTCATAAGTATTGGACAAAATTGTTATATGCACTGCTAAGACAAACTTATGCTTCAACTTTGAAATACCTCTATTCTTAAAACACTGTCTTTTCTCCATTAAACCCCCACCCATCCCCCACCATACATTTGATTTTCTTTTCTTCACTCCTAGTTTGGAAAGAAAATTCTGCTCTGAACAGGGCAAAGTTCTTTTGAAGTCCCATGGTTTCTCAAATTTCACTGTATATTATAACCAGCTAAGGAAACCACACACCTGACTAATTAAATCAAAATTTGGGGGTGGGGCCTAGGCAACAGTAGTTTTCAAAATTTGTCTTTAAGAGAATCCTTGGTCTCAAAAGTGCCAGTGCAAGATTACTTGCGTGAAATTACAGACTGCTGCCCCTGCCCCACATCCAGATTTTCTCATGCAGGTGACCTAGGGTCGGTTGCATTTCCAACCAATTTCTAGGTGAGGCTGATGCTACTGGTCCAGAGACCGTGTTCTGCAGATCATTGCCTAAGATATAGGTCTTCCAGCTCATGCACACGTTTTAATCTTTTATAGAAAATTTAGAAAGTAAGTTGAAGGAGAAGAAATAGGTGTGTTGGGGAGATGACCTTGGATAATATTCTTCAAAAAATCATCCCACTACAGTGAATAAAATGTCTTACAGGATTAATGAGGAAGGAAATAGGCTTTACCAGGAATTCCCAGCTCTAACTCATCATTAAAATCACACTGGAAGCTTTCAAAAAAATTCACATGCCTGGTCCTTCCTGCCTCCCTCTCAGTCTACAGTTCTCCAGGATGGGGCCTGCAGCAGAATATGTTCCACCCCGGCGGTGATTCTACTTCGCAGCCTGGTAGGAAACCACTATCCTAGCCCACAGGTGCACAAAATCCCCTGAGGTGCTTATAAAGATACACATTCCTGAATCCCAACCTCAGAATTCCTCCATAAGTTCATTTAGCTCTAATTCTAGTTCAGGGTTTTTAAATTAATCCTTGGTGCTTTTCCTTCCAAACGCTTTGTTTCTTCAGAGCTCTTTCTTTTTCTCTAAGGGCTTAAGGCTTTAAAACCAGAAAAAAACACTAGTTACAGTTTCTCCTTTCCATCCTGAGCCCAGAATCGTCTTGAGTGACTTGTGGAGGACTAGGATGAGGGAATATTAGGTATAAAAATCAGTTACGGAGAGAAGGGTGGGTATGGATCAGTGGTAGAACACATGCTTCTCATGCAGCTGGGTTCAATCCCCAGTACCTCCGTTAAAAAAAAATCAGTTAATACTTTGAAAATATTGTCCCACTATACCATTTTTCCTAACATCACTTACTGACTCGTCTATCTGTTTTATTGGTTTGTGGTGCCTTCTCCATGATGTGTAAGGTTAGCTGGCAGGAGTCTCCCCTTGGAACTGTCAAGTGATAAATCCTAGGATTCCCCACCAGGGAGCCACTATGAGAAGCAGGTCAGTTCTAAATAGAACTTGAGACTTTTTGCCCACTTGCTCTTCCAGACTAATTACTACATTATTTTATTAAGCTCCTTGCCCAGCTACCTAAAGTTGTATAGGGCTTCTGTTGAATTGTTAATAAATCAATTATGCATTAATTTGGGAAGAACTGGTATAATGACCAAGTTTCTTCTCTAGCACATGGTATCTCTATTCAGGTTTCTTAAATCTCATGTATGCACTGAAGTAATTCCTATGGAATTACAAATGGAATTTCCCACCCTACCCATTCTTGTTTTAGAGGAATGCTATGGATTATTACACTCGGTTACTTTTTAAAACATAGTTATTTACTTAAAGCAAGAAAATGATATTTCTTTTTTCCCCTTATCAACATAATTCAGACCACATTTTGGGAACCAGTGACCTAAAGAATGAAATTCGATCCCAGTGGAGGGATTCTTCTGGGTGGGGGCAGCAAACTGCTTCCAAGAATGGTCAGCCTGGACAGGGCTCTTACTGCCAATGGCCTTTCACCAGCTCTCTGGGCTGTGACACAAGGGTGGGTCAGCAACACGAAACAGCTATGTCTAGGGTACACGAAAAGAATTCTAGGTTTGGTTGAAGACCTAGAGTCAGATGTTTTTGTTGGTCCAGCAGCTCCCTTCTGTACCTTAACAGTAGGCATGGGACCCAGTGTGAGTGTAGCCCAGAGCAGCCCCAAAAGCATTTCAGGTCCCTTTCTAGGGTTTTTCTGTTGGAGCTGAGGAAGGAGGCCTTTCCCCTCTCAGTTAGAAAGGGTCAGCACTGTACATAAACCCAGAGGTGTTATCGGCCACAACTCCTCCCACGTGGAGAAGTCTTAGAGAATGACAGAAATAACTGAGGAGACCTCAAGGTGTCATGTTCTTAGTCTCTGCCTCAGAACTTCCCTGCAGTTTCCAGAACTACCTGGCTTCCTAAGGCTCTTCTTGTGATCCTGGGGGCTATGCCAACAGCCTTTCAAAAAATACACCTGCTTATTTTAACTAAGATAATTTGAGTTGGGTGGCATCCCTTGGACCAAAATAGGCCTGAATTATTTAATAAGCACCTTTTCAGACCACTGTGAAAACTGCATGAAGGGATTAGTGTGAAATTTCCAGCATTCGAGGGTGTGGAGAAAAGGGATCACTCCTACACTATTGGTGGGAATATAGTTTGATGCAAGCATTATGGAAAACAGTATGGAGATTCCTTAAAAAACTAAAAGTAGACTTACCATATGATCCAGCAATCCCACTCCTGGGCATATATCCAGAGGGAACTCTAATCCAAAAAGATACATGTACCCCAGTGTGCATGGCAGCACCATTTACAATAGCCAAGACATGGAAACAGCCTAAAAATCCATCAACCGATGACTGGATAAAGAAATTGTAGTATATTTATACAAAGGAATACTTCTCGGCCATAAAAAAGAATAAAATAATGCCATTTGTAGCAACATGGATGGACCTGGAGATCATCATTCTAAGAAGTAAGCCAGAAAGAGAAAGAAAAACTACCACATATCATTTATATGTGGAATCTAAAAAAATAAAAAGATACAAATGAACTTATTTACAAAACAAAAACAGACTCAAAGACATAGAAAACAAACTTACCAGAGGGGAAAGCGGGTAGGAAGGGATAAATTGGAAGTCTGAGATTTGCAGATACTGACTACTATGTATAAAATAGATAAATAACAAGTTTATACTGTGTAGCACAGGGAACTATATTTAACACCTTGTAGTAACCTATAATAAAAAAATATGAAAAGGAATATATGTATGTATATGTAAAACTGAAACATTATGCTGTACATGAGAAATTAACACACTGTAAACTTAATATACTTCAATAATAAAAAAAAAAATCCAGCATGGTACCAAGGAATGCTCAATAAGTCTACTGAACTGAACTGAATCCAGCATGATAATTTAGAATTGCCTTGACATTTATGACATTTCAGGGTTTTGAGACTGATGAAAAATTTTATTATAACCTCTAGGCTTATTTCACATTCTAAAGGTATAAAACAGAAATGACTTGAACCCCACCCCCAAATTTGAAAATGCTCCAAAATGTGGAAAATTGGTGAGATTTTCAGGTTATCACGTGGCTTCAGAGTTATCTATTACTGTAGCCTACATTACTTATTGCAGTTTATATTAAATAATAGTTTATTACAGAATACACTATTAAATCTATACTTCCTTTGAGATGTGGGCTTAATGATATTCTGTGTGAAGTGTTTCTGCTTCTTCTAACTTTTCTTTAATTTTCATTTTATTACAAATGATGTCTCTTTTTTCTGCTCATGCTCCATCTGACATCACAATAATTTACACCCTTTTATTTAATTAGTCTATCAACAAGATTGCTAGTGATGATTTCTACAGAGCTGTTCTGCAAAACTAATGAGACTCTGTCAGATTATTTTGCTTTTTAGTTTTAAAAAGGAAGATATTTCCTTTGTCTGCCAACAATACTGAACACAGAGCTCTTGGTTCTGTGTAATATCCAAAATATCCTCAACTCAGAAATCACTCTTTTTTCAAATTTGAATGCTGGGGGTTGAAGGAAAGAGGATTCATGAGAGGAAATAAAGTGGCTAGTGAGCTGTAACAAGTCTGAAGGGCTTTTTGCGCATTTTGAAGAATTTCAAATTTGGTGGCTCTTTATTCCAGTTGCATGGCTTTCCTTTTTTTTTTTTTAAAGTCAAAAGTGTATCACCAAACCACAGCAAGATATTTTGTATCAAGATGACTATCCTAAACAGGACAAACAGTAACAAGTGTTGACAAGGAGATGGGCAGTTAGAACCCTCCCTCTCTGCTGGTTTGATTGTAAAAGGGGACGCCCACTTTGGAAAACAGCCTGATATTTCCTCAAATGCTTAGGACATGACCTAGAAATTTCTCTCCTAACTATAGACCCAACAGAAATGAAAACAAAGGTCCACACAAAAACTTAAACAAATAGTCATAGCAGCATTACTCATAATAGCCCCAAACTGGAAACAACCCAAATCTCTGCTGAGTGAGGAACAGATAAACAGAATGTGGTATAGCCATACAGTGGGATATTATTTGACCAGAAAAAGACTGAAGTTTTGATACTTGCTATTATGAGAATGAACCTTGAAAACATAATTCTAAGTGAAAGAAGCCAATTACAAAAGACAACATACTGTATGATTCCACTTATATGAAAAGTCCGGAATAGATAAATCTAGAGACAGAAAGCAGATTTGTGATTGCCAGGGGCTGAGGGAAGAGGAGAATGGGAGTATTTCCTTACAGGGCAATGAAAATGTCCTAACATTAGAAATGAGTGATAGCAGCACAACTCTGTGGCGATTGTACTGATAACACTGAATTATACGTTTGATGGTGTGTTAATTATGTCTCAACAAAACTGTTGTAAAGGTGTATCACCATACAGCTACCTAATGACCCAGCAATCCCATTCCTAAGGTTACACTTGGAGAAATCAAAATGTATGTCACACAGAAGCTTGTACACTAAGTTTATAGCAGCTTTATTCATAATTGCCCCAAACTGGAAGTGATCTAGATACCTTTCAAAAGGTGAATGAATAAGTTGGTGAAGGGATGTACCACATTTTAGCGGTGCATCCATCCAATAGAATAACACTCAGCATTGCTGACTCCACTCGGCGATGAAAAGACACTATTGATCCATACAACAACATAGGAGAATCTCAAAAATAGTTTGCTAACTGAAAAAGCCAGGCCCCTAAAAGATTTTATGACTTCATTTATATGATATTTTGGCAAAGGCAAAACTACAGGGATAGAAAACAGATGAGTGGTTGCCAGGGGTTGAGGATGGGAGGAGTTTGATCTCTAAAGGGCAGTACAAAGTGGGTAGTGGGTAGTAGATCTGTTCTGACTCTTCACTTACAGGACTGTACAATACAAAGAATAAATTTTACTGAATGTGAGCTTAAAAAAAAGCTATATATGGAGGAAATCCAAGATGAAATGCAAATGGTAAAATACAAACATAAATGTATTATAAATGAATAAAATGACCACACTGAAGAGAGCAGCAAAGAAACAACCTATGTTACGTTAGAAAAGGGTATTTGAACTGCAACTGTAAGGCTAAAGACAAAAAAAAACCTGTACGCAAATACCATACTATAGTTTGTAAATTTGTTTCTCACAAGGACATGAGTTAGCAATTCTGAAACTATCTTATTATATGTGTATTAGGTTTGAACAAATAGGTAAATATATTACAAGTAATGACCGCCAGCTTTCTCACTGTCAGAGAAAAACATTACAAATGAGGAAGGAGGAGGCTAGGGTGAACCTGCTTTGGAAACAGGTATCAGCATGAATTCATACACTATATATATATATATATATATATGTATATATATGTGTGTGTGTGTGTGTGTGTGTATACACACACACACACACACAGGTAGATAAAGAAATAGAGATGTGTATATATGAATTGTTAGTGTACATGTTTATATTTCCAAGTTCTGTCCACTGAGAGGGTCTAAAAGCAATGAGTACACCTAGCGCCCAGATCTTGTTTTTTAAATACCATTCTCCAATAAAAGAAACCAGGGCTTCTTGGAGAAGTGGTTGAATTCAGGGCTGAGCCAGAAAGAATACAAAATGAGGCTGGAGCATCTTGCAGTGCTATAAAGTAAGGAATTGCAAAAAGGAAAGAAAGAAAGAGGGAGAGGGAGGGAGAGAGGAAGGGAAGGAAGGAAGGAAATGAAAATGAGAGTATGTTTAAAAAAAAAAAAAGGCATGGGAGCCCATTTGAAAGATCTCTCAATGACCAAAGCTGGAACAATTTGAGCCACAAAATCTGTAATGACAGGATTGGATTATAACCCACAGGAAAAAAATAAATGTCTAAGAGCCCACACTAATATAAGTTATTCAATAAATAAATAAATGAGGGAGAAAGAGTAAATCTTTCTTTTGGAGAGATTCCAATTAATAAATGTAGAACGATTGATGGAAATCATAAATCACCCTTGGAACATCACAGTAACAATTGTTGTAGACAAAATCTACTAATGAATGCTTAAATTAGTGGATGGAAGTTCAAGGAGAAACCAAAATATCTGGAGAGTCTCAAAGTTTCTATCCCAAGATACTTATTAATTATAAAAGGGGAAAAATAGTAACTTTACAGTGAACAAATCCAGCAGACACCACCTTAGCCAGATGATCTAGGCTACCATAAAAGACTAAATCGTCAACCTCATGTACCTCCTGATCTGGTGCAGTGAGAAGGACATATTGCTTCTGTGCTTTTCTTGCTAAAAAGGCATAACCTTAGTCTAAAAAGAGGAAATATCAGACACACACAATTGAGAATATTCTACAAGATAACTGATCAGTACTCTTCAAAAGGGTCAAGGTCATGAAAGACAAGGACAAACCGAGGAACCATCCAGACTGAAGACTGAGGAGATGTGGTGGACAGACTTTAAAGTGGCTCCCAGGATTCTCTCTACTGGTATTCATGCCTTTGCATAACCCCCACCCCCTGAGTACTGGCAGGACCTGTCACATTTCTGACCAAAGGAATGTGGTAAAAGTGATGGGCGGTATGATTCTAATTATACCTTGACTACATAAGGATGCAGCCTCTGTCTTGCAATGAAATCTCTATTTTTCTGGCTTTGAAGAAGCCAGCTGCCATGAATCCTAGAACCACAAGGAAATGAAATCTGCCAACCACCTGAGAGAGCTTAGAAGGCGATTCTTTCCCAACTGAGCCTACAGATAAGAACCCAGGCCTCGTGGTATCTTAACTGCAGCCTCGTGAGACCCTAAGCAGAGACCCAGCTAAGCCATGACCTCCCATAAGAGGCCTATGAGGTAATAAATATGTGTTGACATTAAATTTGTGGTATTTATTACAGGAGCTCTGTATGACCATTGAATGATATGTGGGCTCCTTAGCTGGATCCTGGAACACCAAAAGGACATTAGTCAAAAAATGAATGAAATACTAGTGAAGTCAATAGGTTCGTACTAATGTTAATTTCTTCTTCTTTCCTTCTTCCTTCCTTCCTTCCTTCCTTTCTTCCTTCCTTCCTTTCTTTCTTTCTTTTTTCTTTCTTTTTCTTTTTCTTTCTTTCTTCCTTTCTTTCTTTCTCTTTCTTCCTTTCTTTCTTTCTCTTTCTTCCTTTCTTCCTTTCTTTCTTTCTCTTTCTTCCTTTCTTTCTTTCTTTCTTCTTCTTCCTCTTCCTCTTCTTCTTCTTCTTTGTCTCCTCTTCCTCCTCCTTTTTTTTTTTAACGTGTGTCTGAGTGGCTTAAACCACAGAAGTTGATTTTCTCACAGTTCTGGAGGCTGGCAAGTGCAAGATGGAGGTTGGGTGCAGTTTCTGGTGAGGGCTCTCTTCTTGGCTTGCAGATCATCGCCTTCTCACTGTGTCCACACAGGGCCTTTCTTCGGTGTGTCTTTAGGCATAACCAATGTTAATTTACTAGTTTTGATGACTGTACTATGGTTACCTAAGATAGTGATGTTACAGGAAGCTGGGTGAGGAGGAGTATATGGGAACTTGCTGTACAACTTTTCACAATCTTTCTGTAAGTCTAAATTTATTTCAAAATTTTAAAAATTAATAAAAGTGTATCACTAGCAGTATTCCAATCACTCTCTGTTAAGAGACATTTTATTTTGTTATCTGGAGTCTAAAAAGAAAAGAAGAGGTAGAAAGAGACACAAGAAGATGAGGAAAGAGGAATGGTTAAAAAGCATGTGTTCATTTTTTAATGAGAAGGAGATACCATGAGTTGGAATGAATTGTGTTGTGAGCAATGAAGGAACACAAGGATGGCCCTGAGCTCCTCCCATGCTCACCCTGAGAGTGGACCATGTGGAAGCTTGAGGTTCGATGTGTCTGCACACCCAGAACTGCACAGCCCAGGACAGACTGCCGTGAAGAGGGCCAGGCATCTGCTCTCAATTTGAAGGCAGCAAACATTTAAATGTGAGACAGAGGGGAATTCAGTTTTGGCAGCAGAAATGGAAAGACAAACCAAGAAAACCCATTCGGGAGTTGCCATGAGACAGTGAAATCCATGAGGTAAAGCAGCACAGACACTACAGAAGCAGAGACCTAGGAAAATTGTCACGAGGATGTCGGATTCTCTGGAGCAGGGAACGAAGGTCTCCTGATGTCAGGCTGCTGGAGCTGCAGTCTGTGTCTTGAAGGAATCCCAGGAGACTTCTCCGTTACCCAGCAGGCTCTCAGATCAGAAACTCTGTATGTCAGCAAAATATCCTTTCACCTCAGTCGCAGCAGACACTGATCAGCTCCTTCTGAACCTGGGCTCCACACACCTTGGGGAGCCGTCTGTCCAGGGTATTACTGTAGCTTCTGTGACGCTGCACCATGAAACTTGGCCTGCCTCTGGCTGTCCTCAGGCTCTTGGCTGGGGCTGCTTCTGAAATAAGCCTTTGACCATGGAACGCATCAAATTCCACTTGAAGACATGTGAAGGAGTTTGTGTAACCGTTCATTTCTCTGAGGGCTGGTGGTTGCTGATGGACTGAGTGTCCCAGAACCTCTCTGCCCACACTTTCAGCCCCATCACAACTTTGGAACTTTCCTCATCAGTGCTCAGTTTTCCAATTACTGTTGCCTCTAGCCTCCTGCTGTGCCCTGTGCAAACTTGGGAATGAATAGAGGTAAACTGAGGCCTATGCTTTCAATCAGGAGGTCACAGTTTACAAGTAACAGCAAATATTCATACTCCCTATTGTGAATTCCATAGAGCCAATTGGTTCTCACAGAATGTTTTTGTGATTATTGCCAAATTCTTTCATTCAAAGCTTACCTATGGGTATGACCCAAGCATGATCTGACAAATGGGAGTGCATTCTAATCTGCTAACTATTCTCCTAATAAATTTACTACCTCTATATCTGTGGTCTATTGTTAAACTATTTCTCACCCTTATACAAATTATATTCATTAAAGTGAAACCTTTTCCAGCTTCGGCCCTACATATGCCAGAACTTAACTTGTTCCATCAGTAACATTTTCAGTCCTTGCTGAATAAGAGCTTTTGAATAGTGGAAGACTGTTTGCTCAGCATTTTTCCTTTTTTTTTTTTTTCACGCTAGTCATGCTGTAACAGCTACAAACATGACTCATTTTTAAGTTTAATATTCATTATTAAAATTGTCACCATTATTATCCTAAATCTAGACTGGAAATCAGCAAAATATGGGCTGCATATTTTTATATGGCCCAAACGAGGAATGGTTTTTACATTTTTAAGTAGTTGAAAATATTCAAAAGAATAATATTTTGTGATATATGAAAAATTATATGAGAGTCCATTTTGGTATATACGAGTAAAGTTTAATTGGAACCCAGCCATGGTCATTCATTTATATATTGTCTAGGTCAGCTTTTGACTACAGTGGCAGAATGGAGTAGTTGTAACAGATTGTATGGCCTATAAAGCTAAAGTACTTATTCTCTGGTGCTTTACAGAAAAAGCTCCTGACTTCTGCTCTGGACAATCAGCAAGACAATGAAGCAAGCCTTGATTTGTAGCATCTGCCCATTTCTATACTTCAACAGACCCACCATCCTCAGTTGAGATTCCAGCCCAGGTCTGCGCACCCTCTTCACATTATCACTGTGCCTGAGTGGCTTGAAATAGTAACATATTTCAGTCCTAATCAGGGATTCCTGGTGTGGTCCCTTCTACTCCCCTCAGGACATTCTAATAACAGTTAGCAATGTATCAGATCACTATCTGTGACCCATGAAATTTCAAAACAAGTTACTCCTCTTTGCTTCTTGGGCAACTGGTTAATTTAATTATATCGACCCCTGCATTCCTTGCAATTTTATTTGTATCATCTTTTCAGAAGAACGACCCCTTTTTTTCAAAAGTGGGGACTAGAATGTTTAGAATATCACACTCACATATTCTGAGTTACGAACCGAAGATATTTCCACATTTTTAAGTAGTTGAAAGGAATGGTATTATTTCAGCCTTGCAGTGTAAACACTGGCTCCTTCCATATCCAGTGTGAGTAAACCTTATAGAATAAACAGTAGAGTCAGAGCGTCCAGAGGAGTCGTGATACCAACAACATTCATTCCATCCCGAAATGTTACTGTTACTGCATTATGAACTTCAAAGAGGGCTTTAAGAAAAAGAGAACCTGGTCCTCCTATCTCAATCAATTATTAAATGCTTTCTGTCCATACTCACTACTCACTTCTCTGTTCACGTTGGTATGTGAAATTTTTGCCTCCATTTAAATGAGTCAGCCAGGCTGGGAATGTTTTTTTGAGCAGAACTGAAAATAAAATGCTAATAAATTGAACATGTATGTACTTGCATCATAAAAAAGTACCTCTGTCTAACAGGAGTTGTGAAATTACTATATCTAAAATCTTAAAAGGCTATTCTGATAAGAAGCAATTATTTTACCTCATTTGTCACATGACAAGCCCCGCAATGTTGACTTAGGTTGTAGATTCACACCAGATACAAACATTCTCCCAAATGGTGGAGATATGAGAGTCTCAGACTAATTCATAGGACTTTCTCCAAGTCAGTACAGAAAAAAATCATCTGTGGGATTCTGTAAACTCTTCCCTGCCTAAAAAAAAATTCTCAAACTTAGTCCTCTTATCCATTCCATTCCTTAATCCATTTGGCTATGGACACCTTTCTTCATATTAGAATTCTGCTGAGAAATTACCTTCCCCCACCAAAATACATACATACATATATATATATATATAAAAATTCTACTGAGAAAGCATTAACTAAACACATTCGTGGTCTAATTATTGGGTTTTTTTACAAATACAAATTCTCAAGGTGGTGCAAAAAAATTGAGGTTGAGTTGTTAAGATTAATTGGTTGTTTTAGGCCCAGTACCCAGTTGGCTAAGTCATGATAATGAAGCTAATGCACGTAGCACTTGACGCTATCCTAAGTGCTTTACATATATTAACTTACTTAACTTTCAGGACAACCTATGAAGCAGGTAATATTGCTATGTTCTTTTTTCACAAGAGGAAATGAAGCACAAAGAAGTTAACTACCTAAGTAAATGGCAGAGCCAGGATTCAAATTCAGAGAACCTGGTCCTACCATCCACGCTTGTAACAACTATGCATGCAACCCCTCCCGTGCCTATGCATGAAATACTTTTTTTTAAGGAATGTATTAAACAATAATGCTCATTAATCTGGAGTTATTAGTGAAAAAGTCATTCTGCGTAAGTGAAAAGAGGAGCATAAGTGGTTTGACAGACTATCAATATATTTTATTTTACTGTTTTAAAAGTTACTATTTTTTACTATTTTTTATTTTTATTTTTTATTGAAGCGTAGTTGACGTACAAATCTTTTCAAGTACCTCCAACAACAAGAACTAACTCTCAGCTCCTGCAGGAAGTCAGGAAAGTGGCATTTACATTTACTAGCTTTGTTCACACATGTTCACCTGTTGGTTCTTGTTCTCTTAAGTCGGCTTCGTGAGTCCTTGAAAATGCGTTCATAATGTCAATTTGCTTAGCAAAGCCTTTATTGGACATGGTGGTTTTTGCAGTTATAGCTTTAGCCCTGCCCAGGTTAAATAATCAGAAATCTCCTATCAGTTAAGTCCAAAGGAAAAAGCTTGACCTCTATAGAAAAGCAGGCATCAGAGATTTTTATTGACTAAACTTCTTGCTAGCTTCTGGGATATGAAGAATAAACTATGCATTCTTTTAAAAGCCTTCCTATTGGATAGGATAATTAGAGTTCTTTCAAGAGATTCCTATAGATTCAATGAAAATGCTGGAAAATGGCAAAAGCTCAGCAAACAAGAGTTCTTTTCAGGCTCCCATTGCCTGTGGTGGGAGGTTAGGAGATCTGTCACTGACTTTTACACCATAGTGAAAAGAAATTAAAACCCCTGGAACTTCCCTAGCTGGTATGGCTGATGAGGTGGTGACTTGCTGAGCTTGAGTTTGATGTAATCTCGCTGAGTCAGGAGGTTTGCAACATGGTCTTGGCTGTGCCGTGAGACAGAAGCAAGGCTTAGAACAATCTCTCCTTTCTTGATTTTTAAACAGCTTTTCGGAAACAGAATTCACATATCATAAAATTCACCCAAAGTGTACAATTCCATGGGTTTTAGTATATTTAGAGTTGTGCTGTACATTCACCACCCAAATCAAGTTTAGAATATTTTCATTACCCCCAGAAGAAACCCTGTACTCCTTAGACATCACAAGTTCCCTGTCCTCCAGCTGGCACTGCTAATCTGTCTGTCTCTACAGATTTGCTTATTCTGGATATTTCATACAAATGGAGTCATACAATATGTGGCCTTTTGTGTCTGGCTTCTTTCAATTAGCATATTATTTTAAGGTTCATCCATGTTGCAGCATGCATCAGTATTTCATTTCTTTTTATGGCTCAATACCACTTTTTCTTCATCCATTATTGATGGACATTTGGGTAGTTTCCACCTTTTTGGTCATTGTGAATAGTGCTGCTATGAACATTCATGTGTGAGTTGTTGTGTAGACATTTGTTTCCATTTCTCTTGGGTACATACTGAGGAGTGGAATGGCTAGGTCATATGCTAACCCTATGTTTAATGATTTGATGAACCATCAGACTGTTTTCTGAAGTGGCTGCATTGTTTTACATTCCCATCAGCAATGTATGAATGCTCCAGTTTCTCCATGTCTTTGCCAACACTTGTTATTGTCCTCTTTTTTATTAGAACCATCCTGATGGGTGTGAAGGGGTATCTCATTGTGGTTTTGCTTTGCATTTCCCTGATGGCTAACTGAGGTTGAACATCTTTTCATGTGTTTATTGGCCATTTGTATAGCTTCTTTGGAGAACTTCTTATCCATCCCATATATATATATTTTTTTTAATCTGCTTTGGCTTCCCCTCTCCCAGGGAAAAGTATTGCAATACAACATTTCATCACTGGCTTTGTTCACCTTGTTACAATACACAACCTCTAGCAAATCATGAGAACAGATTTATAAAGCACATGATTCAGTCAGTGATCACATGCATTATCAAAGTATTGATTTTAATAGAGTTCAAGACTACAATAAAAACTTGAATGGAGAGCTCAAAGTCCATTGCAAACAGACTTCTCTTAGGACTCACAGACTTCCTTATGCAAAGGCCCCATTTTAAACTTCAAGGCATTATTCTTGAGTCTATCACTCAGAAGAAGGTCCAATCTCACAGAATATCAAAGAGAACTTTCCAAATAGAAAGATCAGTGAAATGGGATGGTCATATCACATGATTTAGAGCCTTTCAAAACCTGAATAGGGTAACTGGCCATCGCAATTTGTCCGGAACTGTCCTAATTTTTAAAATGAAAGTCTTGGGAAACACTTTAGTCCTGAGTGAGTTCAGTTGGTTGGTCACCCCAGTGCTACCCTTATTCTCCCAGTTATGTAGGTGACAGAATTATACATGAAGACGCAGTAAAGAGCAGAGGCTACATCTTTAGGCCTTGCCGGCAGCATGGCGTATTGGCTTGTGAATTTTGGCATGTTATTCTATCTCTGTGAGCCTCAGGGAAGTTCAGGTGAGATATGATGGGGTCACACCTAATGTGCTTTAAGGTCAAAATTCATATCTTGAAAATCCTTCAAATACAAAACCAAGTGCGATGCCGTAAAAAATATATTTGGTGTGATCAACATTGAAGATAATTTTACCAGATTCTCCAACTCTTCATTAATGACGCTCAAGGAATTTCTCACTTTATTCTGTCACCACTCTTCTACATGCCGCCAGGAACAACGGTTTGACTTTTGGGATCAAACCCTTACAGTCACGCACACAGTCTTTCCAAGTGTTCAGCTGCCAAGCGTTGCTGGTTTCAGGCACAGCTGTGCCTACTTCTGGGCACATGATCATCAGAGGGACTAGTGGGGCCATCCCACGCATTATTTGAATTCTCTTTCTCTTTTTGCTAAGGACACAGGATGGAATTCCTGCAAGGTGAATGTGTGTATTATGTGACTCCATTGTAAGGTATCTAAACCACTTAGTTGAGGGCTGATAAGCCTCAGGGAAAAGACCCACAGATACCTCCAAGAAGATGTAAAAACTGCTCGAATCTTTTTGTGATTGAGGTAGCAGCTCACAAGTTTCACCTCCCAAGAGACGACTGATGTTTGAGGGTGCAGAGCCCAGTTTACAACTCTGGAAGTGGTCCCATTTTGATGATTTTCCCACAGCTACTGTTCTGGAAGTCTGCCCAGGTATACCCCACCTGGCCTATCAGTTCATAAGCAAATTATGATTGGCATGTGTGGTGTGTCAGTCTCAGCCTATCAATAACCAGTGTTGCGGCTAGACCAGCCCTTGTGGTTCTTATTATGATTCCAAGAAGTCTTTCAGCAATAACCACCAGGAAACTCTGAAAAATAAAGGTTTATTATTTACAGGACCTCGAAATTATACAGCACACCTGGGACCACATATCAAGGTCATGGGTAGAGAAAGAGACAGAGTGTGAGGGACTGGGATTCTGCTAGGGTTTCGAGGGCTCATTCTTTATGGATGAATTTAAAACAAAAGAACAGAACTTTTAATTTTATTTTTAATGGATGTAGTGGAGGTTGAACCTGGGACCTCATACGTGCTAAGTGTGTGCTCTACCATTGAGCTATACCCACCCTGACCAAGAGTGGAATTTTAAGCATGGGAAGGAAAAAAAAAAGGCTTATTGAAATAAACCAAGATCTCTAAAACAAAGGAGCTTCAATAGGGGGAGGTGGTGGCAATGTGTTTATTCCAGATAGCCATCTTTGAAGTGGATGCCTCTCCGTGGCAATTAAAGGTTAAGTCAGGTACTTGCATGACAAAAAAATAATCCACACACACAACTGTCAGTGTTTACACTCTGGCACGCCAAGGTGAGCTAGGTACCCAGAAGAGCACTCCAGATCAATCTGGTCGGATCTACAGTGTCAGGGTCTGCTCTGGGGAGTAGCAGGGTTCCAGGACTTGAGACTGATACTGACCTAAGAAAGAACAGAACATCCTTCCCCTTCCCATCCAACAGGAGTAAGTAGGAATGGAGTGTGAGGACACGGGTACCATTTGCCAGGAAAACTAGGGCATTCAGAACTTTACCTGAAACTACAAAGTGGTACTTTGCCAATGCCATGGCTTAAGTTTTTTGTTGTTGTTGTTGTTATTTTTATTTTTACTTATTCTTTGGGATGTTCCCCAGTGATTCCTTTTAATAAAAGGCACACACTCAGTGTCAGCTGAAGCAGAAAGCCCTTATTGGTGAGGTCGCAAAAGACTAGCAACTCAGATGCCCATGTAGAGGAGTGGCTAAGAGGATTACAATATAGTCTTATATTAGAAGACTCAGGCAGTCATTAAAAAGAACAAGGTGGAGCTATCTTCGAATATGAAACTCTCTCTGGGACATATTAAGTGAAAAAACCAGGCGCATGAGAGGTACACAGATGCTACTATTCATAGTAAGAGGGAAAGGGAGATGAGAACTTAAACATAAGTACTTATGCTTACACTTACTTGTGCTGAGTATCTCTGGGAAGTTACACCAAAAAACTATTAGCAGTGGTTGCCTCTGTGAAGAGGAATCAGGGGTAGAAGGAAGACTTGCATTCATTGCCTGCTCTTTTGTATTGTTTGACTTTATTTTACACATGCCTGTATTAAACCTAAAAAATATAACAATATGGCAGTCCAATCACAGGAGAAAAAAAAAATCCTGCATCTCACCTGTATAAAAGCAGAGTGGTGAGTAACAGAATTTCTACTGCTCTTTGTTGTTGCTGTTTTTCTTTTCTGGCAAAAGAGTTTTGCAATCCTTAAGCAAGGTAGTCCATATTTGAGTTGGATTATTTCCCACATAGGATTGAAAAAAGTCTTCCAACAGTCTTTCAAAGATAAAGTATAGATCAGTTAATCACAGTGCCTTAGAGTTATGGAACTTAGAGTTATGGTCATGCTCATTTTATATTAATTCAATTAAAACTCTCACTTGATCCTAAGAAAATGAATATGTAGTAAAGACTGAAGAAGAAAACAACTTTATGAAAACAACTATACATTTCTATTAGCAGCTAAGATTAAAAACTAATTTGAAAAACTGTGGGAGCCAGAATTTACAATCACAGAAAACATGAGTCAGGAGCGCACCCAGATAATCAGAATTGGGTGAGATTTCGGTTTTTCTGTGGGGGAAAAAATGACAGTTCACATTGGTCCTTCATTCTACAAGCTTTTTACTGAGTCCTCCCCCAGTTGAAGCGAGGCACAATGCAAGGTGCTAGCAGTACAAATGCAGGGACAGCTGTCATTGCTATTTGGCCAGGACCCATTTCTCCCCTTCCTGGTGATATCTTGATTCTCCTTTGGGAAGCCACTCATTCTCTCTTCTTGGTTCTTGTGGTTCCTTCAGGAGAGACTAGCCTTGCACCCTGTCTTTTACGGCCACCACCAACCACAGCTACAGGAGGGGTACCTGGAAATTCTAAGCCCCAGGCCACAGTGCTGTGCATGGAATTCAAGAAAAGCCATCTGGGACTTCTGTGGAACTATCAAGAAGACAAAGATCCTTCTCCAAGGTGAGGCTGCCAGTAGCCTGACAAGGAGGCCAACAGAAACAAAAGTAGAGCAGAGAGACACAGAGGTTGGGTACCACCGTTTGGATATTAGATCCAGCTACACCTGAAATAGGTTGCCCCTTGGACATTTTAGTTCTAGGAACTAACATTAATTTCCTTTTTTCGCTTAAGTCAGTTTGAGCAATATATTTGTCACTTGAAACCAGAATATTCCTGGCAAATATAGGTGGCACAAGACTGTTCCTTCCTCTAAGATGCTCCTTTGGGGAGAGGCAGACCCATAATTGAGAATTAGTTACCTTGTGATGGGTGGTGTTATGACAAAGTATGTGCCTGGTGCTGTGGGAACATGGAAAGACAGAAAATTTGGTAAGACATCTTAGAGTTGGGAAGAGTGTTAGAGTTTTTAGAACTAATCCTCTCATTCAAACAGAGACTCTGAAGCCCAGATTCATCCAAGAGATGCAAAGTAGCTAAGAATGGTTCTGAACTGCACTCCACCCCTCTAGCCTGAAAACTATGTTTAAACAGCATTTTCTCCTAATAACTAAAAGTTATACACTCATTATAGAAAATTTAGAAAATATAAGAAAAGCCAAAGAACAACATAAAATCATCCATAATACTCACTCATCAGCTAAAGATGTCCATTCAATATTTTGTCAATGCCCTTCTAATTTTTCTCCATGAATTCTTTAAAAACTTCTTTTTCAAAAATGGAATCATACTGATTTGTTATCTGCTTCTTAAATTCAACTGAACATTTTAACATTAGTTATATGTTAATATATATTACATATAACAATATAACCTATATTAGCCTTCAAAAATAATTGGCTGCATAACTTATTTATCCAATCCCCTCTTGGCTAAATTTCAATTTTTTATTATTATATGCAATACAGAGATGAATGTCCTTTACTAGAAGGGGCACAAACCTCAAATCAGCTGCAGATGGGAAGCTACGTGTAATATAATCGTAGGGATTATCTTCCTAATGAGAGGAGGGAAGAATTTCACTGACACAGGAAGCCTGTCTTCAGAGAAAGTAAGAAGGGCATGGATACACAACTGTACCTGTTAATGTGTAACATTATAAAGTCTAAGCAGTGAGGCGTTAAGAATAAACACTGTAATCATGAAGAGAGCTCTTCAACCCACCCTTTAAATCCATCCATTACACTACCTTCCCCCAGTGTCACTGATCCCAAGTGCAAATCAGATCATGCCATGTCCTTGTTCAAACTTTTTCACGGCTCCCTACTGCCTTCTGACAATTCTTTATAGAGGCACTCGGGCTTCTTAAGATAAGATTCCAGCACCAAATTTTGAGTCTTATTTCCCCCTAGTAACCTGTCCCAATGCATCTAATGCTGTAGACCTGGCCACCATTCACTGATGGGTCCCCACACGTGACACTCTATGCTTTGGTCCACATTGTTCCCATTTTCTAGAATGACACTCTCCCCTATCTCTACCTGTTGAACCCTTCCCATTTTTTGAGGCTCAAATGCCACTCCCTCTGCAAAGCTTTCCAAGCTTATCCTAGCAAGTCTGTCCTTCTCCTGGTTTAAGTTACAGTTGACTGTGAGGTACCAGATGCCCCTGTGTCCTGCGGGCTCCTTGAAGGCAGGAACACATCTCACTGAACACATCTCGCAGCACCCAGCAACCAGCTCTGTGGCTTGCACATGCACATTTCCAATCACATGTTTGTTGAATAGTGTTTTTCAGGCATTAAACATGTGAAATGGTACAAAGTTTACTAATCTAGCAGGATTGTATTTAATTAAGTGATTCTCCTTTGTTATGTTATTATATCAGCCATTCTGTTCTTAACCCAGCCTTCCTAAGCAATCAAAAAAGGCTCATTCTTCGTAGGTGGGGTGATGTTTGCAATGAACTTCAGCCTGCAATACAGCCTTTCACCATT
Organism: Vicugna pacos; assembly: GCF_048564905.1. NCBI lineage: Eukaryota > Metazoa > Chordata > Mammalia > Artiodactyla > Camelidae > Vicugna > Vicugna pacos. Next base: position 66,912,075 of record NC_132997.1, on the reverse strand, counting down.
TACTGGCAGTGGGAAATTCCATGTTGTGCTTAGAGAGATTTGGGAAACTGATTTAAAACTGGACATTATACTTTATTTCAAGGAACCCTGAATAAGGATTGTACTAAAAAACAAATCAAACTAAATAAACGTGTTTGCATTTTCCCCTCATGCTCCCCCAAAACACACAGAAATCTGTGTGTCTAATGCAGTCCTTCCCTTAACAGAACTCCCTGAAATCAATCTCTAGCGTCCAACTGATGAAAAAATTTTGAAAAGGGCTTTAGAACAGCTTGACTCGGTGCTGAGACCTCAGGACAAGATGAACCAAGAGACTTGTCCAATGGTTGAATTGCTTTTTCTGCACTTCACTCCGCCAGAAGCAGCTGAAGAATGTAGCTCAGTGTGTTTCATTACACCCTGCGGGTAGTTGGTATGAGTGAGGTTGACATCAGATACCCGCCAATAAATACATCTGCAGGACATTTCCTAGGCAGCCTCAAAATGTAGGATGTGCAGAAATGCAAGTACATTCACAGTGTATGGGTTTTAAAAAGCTAGAGTCATCTTTGAAACTGTTTCAAAAAGAGTGGCACATCCGCATCTCAGTGAGAAGCCCAGGAACCTCTTCACAGACGGCTCTGTCACTGACTGGCTTCGAGGGGTCCTCATCGCACTGACAGGGCAGCGGGGAAGGCAGAGCTCTCTATAAATAACCGGTTCTGCATGAGCAAGGAATTCTGTGCATCCCACGGAGGTGACAGAGAGGAGACCTGGGGGAATTCTGGTAGTAAGGACTCAAGCAGGCAGGACGACCTCACAGGCTTCACAAGGCGTGTGACACCATACACTGGATCTGGCAGGATAAGCATGACTTTGCAAGTGGATGGGGGACAAAGGGCAGCCCAGGCAGATGGAGTGGTATGTACAGAGAGGCACAGCAGCATGAAAAACCTGCTTGGTGCAGGGAATTATGAATCCTTCAGGGAATTACCATGGAAACATAAATAAAGAGTTGGGGAGAGGCAGGAGGCGAGGCTGGTGAGAAAAGAAGGGCTGAGGTTACAAAAGATGCCAGCAGTGTCGGCCAGGAGCTTCAGCTTTACTCCATTAAGTATCAAGACTTCAATGTATCTTTTGGGAGAACACAATTCAACCCAGAACAGATGCCATGAGAGCTTACTGTGGGCAGGTTCCATTCTCAGTGTTTCACTTGCATTAACTCATTTAATGCTCGCAACATCCTTGTACGGTAGGGATGACTACCATGCCCTTTTGATAGACAAAGGAACTGAGGTAAAGGGAAATGAAATAATTCATTCAAGTCCAGATGTAAAACAAATGGGAGAGGCAGAACATCTCTCCCCTCTTTCCTTTTTCTTGAGTAATCAGCTCACTTGTGGGAATGGCTTACATAATGCTCCTCCAACGTTAACGTGCCTACAAATCACCTGCGGATCTTGAAGATTCTGATGCAGTAGGTCTGAGGTAGGAGAGAAGATTCTGTTTTTCCAACCAGCTTCCAGGTGCTGCTTCTGGTCTATAGACCACACTTAGATTGGCAAGAGTGCTTGGCTCACAGGTGGTAGCCAGATGGAATGATTAGGGGTGCTTTTTAAAACTGCTAATTCCGAGGAGAGGGCATAGCTCAGTGGTAGAGTACATACTTAGCATACACGAGGTCCTGAGTTCAATCCCCAGCACCCCTGTTAAAAATAAATCTAATTACCCACCCCCCCGAAAAAGTTTTTAAAAAATCAAATGCATATGGAAATTCAAATGACCCAAAATAGCCCAAACAATTTAAAAATAAAATAAAATAGCTAACTCTCAGAACTCAGAATCTCCAGACTCATAATCAGAGTAGTGAGTCCTGTCTGTTAAGGGAGGTGATTCTGATGTCTAGGCAAACTACTGGCCCAGACAAGCTTATGCTGATTTGAGCCGGCCTGTTACGAAGTCTTTCCTGATTACATTGTAGCTGAGATCAAAACATTTGAGCTAAATGATTATAATCAAGACATATAAAACTGTTTGGGTAACTATATCCCCAAAATATGTCAACCCAGAGGCAATTCCTTAGATGAGTTGTCTGACCCTGTCCTAGACAAGATATATGTGAATGACTTGGATGAAATCAGAGAAAATATGTTTATCAAGTTTTTATATGGTAAAAGGTGGGTGGGAAAAATAACTCGACTGCTAAAAGAAAATCAGGATTTAATAGGCTAAGACACTGAGCTAAACGGAGTAAGATTTGAAATAGTCATAATAAGGTAAAATTCTACAATCAGGTTTATAAAATGAATTGGGGAAGTAAAGGATGGGGAAAAAAACCTAGTTTGATAAATCTTTATACAAAAAGGACCTAGAGAGTTTAGTTGATCACTTATTTAATATAAGCTGATAGTATAATGCAACTACCAAAATATCTCAGGCAATCTTTTTTTTTTCCAGGCAACCTTAATCTATATTTCTATTAATATAGAATGGCATCCACCACAAAGAAAGTGACAGTCTCAGGGTTCCCTGCCTGTTCAGAGCAGAGCTGAGGCACCATGTTCACACTGGGGAGCCAGCTATTTTAAATGGCATTAGATTGTGCTTTGTGGAGAAAGATCAGATTGGTGAAGACTTTGTAGGTCATAAGCCCCAGGGAATGAATGAAAAGAATGGATATGGCCGTGGAATACAGGAGACAAAAGAATACTTGAACTGCATCAAAATATACTTGGCAGCTTGTTCTAAGTAGCTCAAAGGAGGAGAAGCAGGATCAGTGGACAGAAGTTGTAGGAAGGCCATGTTTTCGTCAGCATATATGGAAGAAAATCCTCAGACTTGATCTGATTCATGGTGAAATGAGATGCTTGATGAAAGATGCAACTCCATGTTTCTGAAAGTGTTCAAGGAGCTATGTCATAGAAAGGCCTCTTTTCACTGTTTGGAAGGCTAGGCTAGATGGCCTCTGAAATGCTGCCAGCTGGAAAGAGTTTTTAATTTTGATAATGTGTAGAACAAGATGCATTCATAAATTATCATGGGTTTGCCTCATCTCCCAGAGGGTTTTGTTTTCCTTTTTCTCAAGAAAAAAAAAAAGAAAGAAAGAAATTATTATGTCCAGATTTAAAATTCTTTTAAGGTGGTTTGATGTTGCTGAAAATAATATATTGGCATAAGAATATTCATTGTTTCATTCAGTATATATTGATTAAGCCCTTAACATTAACAATAATTAATAATGATAATAGGTAACACATATAGTACTTACTATATGTCAATCTTTGGTCTTAACATTAGCCCATTTAACCTTAGCCAAAATTCAATACACTATACGATGGTATTATCCCTATTTTACAGATGAGGAAACTGAGTCATAAAAACAGACATTAAATAACTCCCCTGAGGTCACACAGCTAGAGAGGGGCAGAGACAGGATTTAAACGCAGACAGCCTGGCTCCAGGATTGCCAGTCTTAACCGCTATACCAAACTATGGCTTTTATGCTACATTATAAGCTATGACTTCAGGGCTGTCTCGGAATTATTAGGCATAATTCCAAGAATCTCATAATACTTTTAGAGATTCACAAAATTGTTTAAATTTCTGTTACAATCAAAAGAAAAAATGAACTTGGGATTGAAGAAAATGTTTCCTTTTTTCTCCCTCATACCAGAAAACAATGAAAATTTTAGGGCCCATGAAAATCCATTATAGTGGGAGCAGGCCCCTAGGCCCAAAAGGTATGAAAGCTGATATGCAGTCCTGACAGTTCTACTCGTAGAAATTTTAAAAAACACATTTCTATGAAAAGGCAGTATTTTATTTCCCCCTCTCCCCATCCTTCCATGTAATTTGTGCCACTAAGTTCAGCTGGTAGTTGAATACAAAGCTGTGTCCTTTTAAATGTCTATCTGCCAGCCTGCAGCATGTGTACTGGTTAAAGCTGGAAATCCTTACTGACACGTGGAGTAACTTTGTGCTCTTTTTTCTTAGACTCTTCTGAAAGGCAAATGGCCACAATCATGCTTTTCAAAAGGTGGTGATTTAACTTGGCCTGGTGATTAAACTGGTGCTCCTTTCCTTTTAGGTGACAGGAGGGGACAGGGAGTGATGGAGAGGGAATTCCAGGTGCAAGCACGAACATGATCAAAGCTATAGAAGCAGGGTGACAGGGGAGATATTTATCCAGCGTGAGTGTGGGAGATGAGTGGGGCAGGTCAGAAATGGTTTACTCCACCTCCTTGCTAGAAGAATTGGACCTCTAGAGAGTAGTGGGAGGAAGCAGTTTGCGTTAGGGCAAAAGAGGATAAAATCCATTTTGTACCGGAGAAGACAATCTTGTCAGGAAAGGAAAAGGATTTTCATAGAGACTGATGCACAGAACCTTGGGAGCTGGAAGGCGCCCATAACATTTGTCAGGGAAGCAACGTTTATCCTGGGATGGTAAGTGAGAAGGAGGCATGACTGCTATTTTGCAGTGCAGATGTAAAACACTTCCTGGAAATGGAAATAACACAAGCAAGGAAGGATACTGTCTAGGGAAATTTGATCTGTTTAGCGTGAAAAAGACTCTAGGAAGAGGATTTGCAGATGTGAAAGGCCCTAGAGCATACAATTCAAAGTCTGAAAGCTGTCTTGAGGTTAACAACTCAAAGGATTAGAGAAGATGAGGATTTTATAGCACAGTCTTTTTAAAAATCTCTTTCTATTTTTGCTGTACTCAGCTTTCCAATTTAGCACACATCCACAGAAATTCCAGGAGGCGGCGGGAATGATGCTATTGGAGCTCAACTAATGTGAAAGGCAAGCAATTTTGAAAGAAACATTGTCTTGATAATGGTACCTGCCCTTACACCAGCAAGAGGGGCAGCTACCCCAGCCCTGCACCTTTGGCCTCCCACACTTTGAAGCACCTTCCTTGAAATTTTCTAAGTCCCTTTTGGTCTGGGACCTAAACTGAGACTCACTTGGCCATGTATCTATTTTATTCTCTGCAGAGTGTTCTCTGGCCTCTGCCCTAAGCCTGTGGGGTCAACCAGATGTCCCTAGGAGTTCTGAAACTCACAGCTATGAGGTCTTCTCAAGGGTCTGTGGCCTGGCTTTAGTTCTGGAAGGGTGGCCTGAATTGCTCCTGCCTGAGTTCTTTCATGGGGTCAAGCCAGAATGAACCTAGTACCACCATAACAGTACTGGGTGAATTAAAAAAGAAAAAAGATTTTTAATAGTTTCACTGAGATAAAATCAACTTACCAATACATTTACCCACTTGGAGTATACAACAAATAGTTTTTATAAAAAAAATTTGACCTAGCCTTCCATATTCCAGGGGTATTCTTCAATACCAGAAATATTGAAATGAATGTGCAAATGGAGGCAAAAGTGCTTGTTCCACAAGGGATGGTGCAGGAAGTCCACTGAACCTCTAAAAGACAGGATGGAATTTGTGTATCTCCAGACAAGGATTACATTGCATTGCGATCAGTTATTTACAAATTAAAGAGTTGTTAAAACTGCTCCCATAGATTCAGAATCAGATAACCCAGAAAGATGTCTTCTAGAGCTTAGAACACACACTTTGTCATCCTTTCCTTGTAACATTGATGATGATAACAATGATGAAGAAAATGATAAATACAGCCGAGTGTCTGTTACGTGTGTAACTGAGCAAGACTCTATGGGGTCTTCCTGGGACAGACACTCCCCATCCCCCCATGTCTTCCACCTGCCTCTTAATTGTAGAAAAACTTTAGTCCCCTAGCTTTCCTTGAGTTCCAAAGAATAAATTTCATCAGAGAAATAAGAAAATACAGAAAGAAAGGAAAACAGTCAAGCAAGACAAAATAATAATAGTTTATCCATTAAACAAAGTCAAGGACCTTTAGTTCCTCCTCAAGGGCTATAGATAATATTCTGAACCACATCCTTTGAACTGTTTTGCAGGTAATGAAGCCCCCACTAGCTGGAAGAAGTTAACTGTATGTTGCCCACAAGCACCCAGACCCTAGACTGGTTGGAACCAGAAGGTTGATGATGTTGACTCTCAATTACCTCACCACCAACCAATTAGAAGGATGTCCACAAGCTGATCACATACTCCACAATCCCCCTCCCTCACCCTGTCTTTAAAACCTTTCCCTGAAAGCCATCAGGGAGTTCAGGTCTTTTGAACATTAGCTGCCTGGACTCCTGGTTTGGTGCCTGCAATAAACACTGCACTTCCCTTCACCACATCCCAGTGTCAGTAGATTGGCTTTCCTGCTCAAGCAAGCAGATCCAAGTTTGATTCATAACATTTGCAAGCATTACATATACTAAATGCTTTAAAACATACTCATTTAATTCTTACAATGACTCTGTGAGGTATTTATTATCCTCATAATACAAATGACAAAACTGCGTAACAAGAGAGAAGCTGGCATGACCTAGATTGTAAATCCAGCACATAGCACAGCATACAAGGCTAGGTCTAATTCCAAAGCCCTTGCTCAGCTGCTTGTACTTTTAGTGTCACATCTAAAAAACCATTGCCAATTCAAGGTTATGTAGCTTCACACCTACATTTTATAATTTTAGCTTTTAGGTTTAGGCCTTCTACCTAGCTTGAGTTTGTTTTTATATATGATGTGTGGTAGGGGTTCAATTTTATTCTTGAATGTGGATAGCTGGTTGTAACAACACGTTCGTTGAAACACCATTAAACTGTCATGGTAACCTTGTCAAAAAAAGTATGTTGTTTTTTTTTTTTGTTTTTAACTCTCAATTCTATTCCATTGAACTATATGTCTCAATACTTGGTTCTTAACGTATGTTACTGTTGAAAAGATAACTCACAAAGATTCTTAGATCAAATGGGAAAAAAATGCATCATTGGCTACTTTACTAATCATTTTCTATCACATCCACCAATCATCCAAATGTTTAAATGAAGATCTGGCTAGTGAGTTTCCATCTCTTCTGATGTCTGTGAGTTGTTCTTGCAAACCAAAAGTTACATATTGCATTTTTTCCCCTTTTTAAACACATAGATACAAAACTCACTAAAACTCCTCATTTAGCAGATTTTAAAAACAGGCTAGCAATTCTTTCCTCATGTTTTCAATAGTGCAACTATGAGAGTTTTTAGAAGGTGTTATTACACTTTTGTAATTTTAGCACAAAAACTGCAAGACAATAAATACATCTTCAAAAATTCATTTACAAAATGATCTTTTGAAATCTCAAGTTTGTTAGCTTGTCGTTTAGAGAGGATTTCATTTCTTTCTATGAAGCTTGTACTGGGAAGTATGAGAAATGTCAGCTCTTCAGTTTTATTGTTGCTCACTTGTGTTTACATGATTACTATCCTCTTCAATCTATGGTTTCTTTGCAGTAAATATTTTAAAGCTATAATCCATTTTGAGGGAGTATGTTAGTTAAAACTTCAGAATATAACCTGTTGGGCTTTTTCTTTTTATTTCATGAGTTTCTTCATCTACCTTTATTATTTTCTTCTTTCTGGATTTTTAGGGGTCATTCTGGCATTCTTTCACAAACCTTCCAAGTGAGTGTTTTTAATTTTTAATGTTTCTTTTTTTAACGTGTTTAAATTTTCTTCTAAGAGTTGCTTTAGTGTATCTACAATTTGAATAGTATTCTTATTATCACTCACTTTCAAGCATTTTCTAATTTCCATTATGATCCATAAACTACTTAACAGTGTGATTTAAATATTCCCAATATATGGGGGCAAGTCTTAATTTTTTTGATTTTTAAGGCAAACATTGTTGTGAAAGAAAGTGATCTTCATATTCTTGATTTTTGAACTTTGTTGAGACATGTTTTGTAGCTTAATACCTGGTGCATTTTTGTAAATGTTTGCCCAGAGTTAGTCTTACTGCAAAGATGAAGGCACAGCTTCCACACAGGACTGCCCTCATTTTTGACACTCGCTAGAGTTTCAGCCAACTACAAAGTTAAAAAGAATGGTCTCTAAGATTGCCCTCATTTCCGATACCAACGACAACTTCAGGGGATCCCCAGATCACTCCCAGATTCAATAATTTGCTCAGAACTCACAGAACTCATTGAAAGTTCTTATATTTATGGTTATGGTTCAGTACAAGGAAAGGATGCAGATTAAAATCAGCCAAAGGAATAGACACATAGGGCAGAGTTTGGGATGGGGAGTGGAGGAGGGGAGTCCTTCAGTATTTTTATTATCTCCTTTTTTGAACTCAAGTTTTGGCAGACTGAAGAGGTCTGTTTCATTTTTCTTTCAAGGGATTTCTCTTGTTCTTTTAATTGGGAATAGCTCCTCTGTTTCTTCATTCCACTTACGTCTGTCTGACTTTCTACTTAGGAGTCATAGTTATCTACTGCGGTCTTGAAGGGCTGTGTGTATGTGGGAGCATCCTTGTGTAGCCTGTGCACATCTAATATTTCTGTTGCGAGGGCTGTTTTCAGTTACGTGTGGCTGACACGTCTTTCCTCCGTTACCCCCTTGATAGGGGGTGCGATGGGTGTTATGGTGACCAGAGCCCACGTTGGATGTTGAGCAGGGCCCCCTCTTTGTTCTGTGGTTGTCACAGCCTTGTTGGGAGCTGGGTCAGCTCCCTGGTTGTTGAAGTAGAAGCCCCCAAATCAATCTCAGAGCCACTGGAGTGCTTCTGCTGGGAGAGGAGCTGCTGAGTGTTCCTCCGCAGGAGGTGTCCCCCGGGAAGTGCCCTCTGTGGTGTGGCCTGTCACGTGATGTGCCAGCTTACAAAGTACACTGTTGGCCCTGCCTCAGCTGTGGAAATACAGGCAGCCTGTGGTGTTGAGGGCACATTCTCTAGGAAAACATTGCTCTTGCTTCTATCTGAGCTCCAGAAAAAATCCAAAATTACTTAAAATGAATTTGTTATGTCAGTTTCAGCCTACTGAGAGCTATGTTCTCATGTAGCAATGCCTGAGGCACCCACCTGGGCTGTGCTTACTCATAGGGAGCCCCACTGACGACTCCTCACCTTCACACCACCAGGGCCAATGTTATGGCTGGACTGGCCTTTGTGGTTCTTATTATGATTGCAGGACAAATCTCAGCAAAACAATCAGGGAACTTTGGAGAAGCTTTATTATTCACAGGTTCTGTGGGGCAAAAGGCATATTACAGGGCCACACAGGTCGTGGGGAGTGAGAGAGGGAGGGAGCATGGACCTGGGGCTCTATATTTATTAGGGTTCAAGGGCAGGGTGCCTGGGGTTTCAGGGTTCACTCTGTTTTGGCAAAGTTAAAGCATAAGATTAGGAACTAGAGCAATGGAAGGGAGGAGCAGGCTACTCAAATGGTCAGTTATCCCAGTTACCCAGGGCTTTCTTAAAGGGGAAATTCATGGGCATGGGACGGGATAGGGGCACTCAACCTGGTTCCTTATCTAGTTGTTTCATTAATAATTTTGTCAAACAGCTGGCAATATGTTTGAGATAAATGCCTTCAAAATGGATGCCTTAGCAACCAAAAGCTTAATGTCAGGCATTTACATTACAGTTAAAAAGTTTAATAACAGGCACTTACACTACAAAAGTTCTCCTTGGTGGGGGATGCAGTTCTGTCCATATTGTGGCATATATAACTTTTTGAGAGTACTGCATGCAAATGAAAAACTGTCACTGTCTTTGTGCAAATTTAAGAACCAACTCTATTAGTAACAATGACATGTTTGTTCAAAATGAGCATGTTGTCAGAGATTGACTATTTGATTGATATCACCTAAATTCCTAAACAAAAACTTTAAAAACTTACCCTTAAGAAGTGATTGTAAGGAAAGAATGTTTTAACAAACTTAATAGAACTTATTGTCTGCTTTTATAGAATGGAAAGCAACTTTAAATGAGTCTATATATATATTTTTTTTCCTAGTTGAAAAAATATTTTTTTAAAGACGTGGATTGCAGAAGTTATGAGTTGAGCCCCAAGAATATGGACCATCTGTCTGCTGCCTCTTCTAAAATAGTTCTTTATTTTTTACATTTACTCATTTTTTCCATGTAGATGTTTATTTTTATAGGTTTTCAAGGAATTAAGTGTAGGAACACAGATGGTTAAGCATTTTTGCCCCCAAGAATAGAAGATGGAGGCAGCATTAACCCCACCACAATGAGGTCAATATTGCATCTCCATTTTAAAAATTTACTTATTTTTTTTTAAATGATCATCCCCCCCTTTATTTCCTTTTTTCCTTCTTTCTTTTTTTGGTAAATTGAGGTATAGGAGATTTATAATATATTAGTTTGAGGTATACAACAGCAAAATATTTCTTTAAATTATGTGACATAAAGATAATTTCTCTGTGTTATCTTAGAGTTCACATTCTTATAGAAACACCAGTTGCCTTGTACCAACAGTTCCCTTTACTTCCTGCCAGTTCTTTTGCATCTCAAAGCTCCAGTTCACTCAATACACTAGTCACTGCTCTGGATTACACTGTACTGGGGGTACAAAAGTAAATAAAGTAGCATAGACATAGAAAACAAACTATGGTTACCAAAGGGGAAAAGGCTGGGAGGGATAAATTCGGGGTTGGGGATTAACAGACACACATTACTATATATAAAATAGATAAACAACAAGGATCTACTATTTAGCACAGGGAACTATATTCAATTTCGTGTAATAACACAAAATGGGAAAGAACCTGAAAAAGTACATATGCATGTTTATGTATAAGTGAATCACTCTGCTGTACATCTGAAACTAACATGATGAATCAACCACACTTCAATTTAAAAAATTTAAAAATAAATAGATAAAGTAGGAAGTCACAGTCTAGTGAAGAGTAAATAAACAACCATGAAGGAAAACAGAATTTATAAGCGCTGTAACTCAGCAACAAAGTTTTCTAAAGCATATCAGGAAGAGGGAATCATTCAGACTGAGGGTCAGGGTAAGGGCCACAGAAGAAAGTATCACTTTAGGTTTGCTGGAAAGCTAAGATGAATTTGACAGGGACTAGTCTTTCCTATGAAGATCTGGTTTCCTTACTGATCAAGCTTACAAAAGAGAGTCTGCCCTCAAACTGAGACTAGTTTAGAATTCAAGAGACTTTTAACCCACTGGGGAGAGTGGGAACTGGGCCAGGAAAACTTGGGCCAGATTCAGCTGGCTAAACAGAGGTTTCCAAAAATGAGACAATTCTCAGACTTAACTCCTAAGCTTTACTCCTTGTTTCACAGAACCTGCAGAGCAGGGGCTTTGGGTCACACAGTATAGGCTGACCCAGATACTTGAGTTCAACTATGTAGGCAATCAATCAATCAATCAATCAATCATATCAACACATTGGAACCCCAAAAAACATTCTGAATACTTCTTAAATCAGTGCATAGTACACCTTAAACTTTCAAAAAAATTAAATTAACATTAAAAAAAAAAACCCCTCTGAACACTGAGGCTCAGATGAGCTTCTCTGGTTGGATCTACTCCGTGCACATTGTCACACATCCTGACTCCACAGGAGAGGAGAGCAGAAGCTTTGTACATACACTCCTCCACCACTCCCCACCCCAAACTCTGCTCTGTGACTATTCCTTTGGCTGATTTTAATCTGCATCCTTTCCTTATACTGAACCATAACCATAAATATAAGAACTTTCAGTGAGTTCTGTGAGTTCTTCTAGCAAATTATTTAATCTGGGGGTGATCTGGGGATCCCCTGAAGTTGCAGTTGGTGTTGGAAATGAGGGCAATCTTAGAGACTGTTCCTTTTAACTTTGTAGTTGGCTGAAACTCCTTATAGTGAGTGTCAGAAATGCAGGCAGTCTTGTGTGGAAACTGTGCCCTCAAACTCTGCAGTAAGACTAACTCTGGGCAAACATTTACAAAAATCCACCAGATACTAAGGTACACCTTGTACCACCAGGTACAAAACATGGCTCAACAAAGTTCAAAAATCAAGAATATGAAGATCACTTTCACAAAAATGCCTCTTAGCATGCAGTATACTGTACACATGTATTTACATGTAATATACTGTGTATGTGCAGCCGAACTGTTAATAATTCTACCTAATAAAACTGAAAAAGGAAAAAAAAAAGAAAGAAACAGGAGAAAAATGCATCTGTCTTAAAAATTAACAAAAACAACAACAAAAAATTAAGACCTCCCCCCATATACTGGCAATATTTAAATCACACTATTAAGTAGTTTTTGAATCAAAATAGAAATTACAGGAAAATTAGAACATGCTTGAAAGTGAGTAATAATAAAAATACTATTCAAACTTGTCAATGTAACTAAAGCAGCTCTTAGAGGAAAATTTAAACACATTAGAAAACACACACACACACACACACACACACTCAACTTGTAAAGTTTGAGAAAGAATGCCAGAATGACCACCTAAAAATCTAGAAAGAAAGAAATTAAAAAGGTAGATGAAGAAACTGAGATAAAAAGAAAAAAGCCAACAGACTATATTCTGAAGTTTTAATATACTCTCTCAAAATGGATTTTAGCAATCACAAGTGAGCAACAATAAAACTGAAGAGCTAACATTTCTCACACTTCCTAGAACAAGCTTCACAGAAAGAAATGAAGTCTTCTGTAAACAACAAGCTAACAAACTTGAGGTATGAAAAGATCATTTTGTAAATGAATCTTAGGAAATGTATTTGTTGTCTTGAGGTTTTTGTGCTAAAATTACAAAAGTGTAATAATACCTTCTAAAAACTCTTATAGTTGCACTTTTGAAAATATGAAAAAACAATTTGCTAACTTGTTTTTAAAATCTGCTAAATGAAGAGTTTTAGTGAGTTTTGTATCTTTGTGTTAAAAAGGGGGGAAAATGCAATACATAATTATTGGTTTGCAAGAGCAACTCACAGACATCAGAAAAGATAGAAACTCACTAGCCAGATCTTCAGCCAAACATTTGGATGATTAGTGGATGTAACAGAAAATGATTAGTAAAAGTAGCCAGTGATGCATTTTTTCCCATTTGATCTAAGAATCTTTGTGAGTTATCTTTTCAACAGTAACATACATTAAGAACCAAGTATTGATACATACAGTTCAATGGAATAGAATTAAGAGTTCAAAAAAACCTCATACATTTATGGTCAGTTGACTTTTAACAAGCTTACCATGACGATTCAGTGAAGGAAAGAATAGTATTTTCAACAAATGTGCTGGGACAAATGGCTATCCACACTGAAAGAATAAGGTTAAACCCTACCACATACCATACACAGAAAAGGACTCAAATTGTTTTGAAGACCTAGATGCAACAACTAAAACTACAAACTACTCTTAGAAGAAAACACATGTTAAAAGTCCTTTGGGACCTTGCATCAGACAATAGATTTTCAGACATGATACTGAAAGTACATGCAACTAAAGAAACCTAAAAGGTAACTGATCACCAAAATAAAAACTTTCATCCTTCAAAGGCCACTATCAAGAAAGCGAAAAGATAACCCACAAGATAAGAAAAAAAATATTTGTAAATCATATTTCTAACAAGGGTCTAATGTCCAGAATAAGGAGCTCATTACTCAACAATAAAAAGATAAGTAACTCAACTTAAAAATGAACAAGTAATTCAAATGGACATTTAATAGACAAAGAGATATACAAACCACCAATAAGCACATGAAAAGATGCTCAGCATCATTAGCAACTCGGGAAATGTAAATCAAAACTGCAATGAGATACTTCTCAAACATTAAGACGGCTATAATAAGAAGATGGACAATAACAAGCATTGGTGAGGGTGTGGAGAAACTGGAACCCTCATAACACCGCAACAGGATTGTAAAATGGGGAAGCCACTCTGGAAAACCACCTGGCTTTTCCTCAAATGGTTAATCATAGAGCTAGCTGATGGCCCAGCAATTCCACTCTTAAGTATATAACCCCCTCAGAAAAATTTTTAAATGTCCACACAAAAGCTTTTACATGAATGTTTATAGCACCATTATTCATACTAGCCCCAAAGTGGAAACAATCCAAATATGCCTCAACTGATGAAGAAATAAAGATAATGTGGTATACCTACACGATAGAATACTATGTAGCCATTAAGTGGAATGAAGTACCGACACATGCTACAACATGGATCAATCTTGAAAACATTATGCTATGTGAAAGAAGCCAGACACTAAAAGCCACATGTTGTATGATTCCATTTATGTGAAATGTCCAGAACAGGCAAATCCATAAAGGCAGAAAATACACTAGTTGTCAGGGGCCAGGGGGAGAAGGGAATGGGGAGACTGCTAATGAGTATGGGGTTTCTCCTGGAGGTAACAAAAATTTTATAAAATTAGTGGAGATGGTTGTATAACTTTGTGAGTGTGCTAAAAACCACTGAACCCTATACTTTAAAACGGTGAATTTTATGGTATGTGAATTATATATCAATTTTTTTAAGATTTAAAAAATAGAAGTAGTATAATAAGGTGAACTAGTCCAAAAATCTGAACTGCGGTATCACAGAGTCACAAACTGATTTTTTTTAAAGAAAGAGGTATATTTAATCATATTTCTCCCACTAGCAAAAGCAATTTTTTTGTACTGTTACTAAATATTAAAAGTACCTTTAAGATAGTTTAATCTTTAGCTTATCCATTAAATTTTAATCCTGGCCTATTTTGTATTGTACATAAAATATAAACGCAGCCATACAAGGATATAGTTTCTAAATATGTAAATAAGCATATACTGGGTATTAATGCACAGAGGTTTTCGCTGATGAGGGACACAGTCAACAAAGTTGAAGACCACTGCTTTGATGTGTTGTTAGATGACAGACAGGAAAAAAAAAAAAAGCTCAGGAAAACAGAAGAAAATCAGCAAGACGTACTAACATAACAAATTTTAGTTTCAAAATATTCAAAATACGGAGGTAATTTGTCTACATGATTAAAATAAAAGCTAATCTGAAGGTCTCTACTGGAAAATTCTCTGAAGTTTTCATATTAATTAATTTCAATTCTTCCTCCTGTGGTGGCAATTTGGTACTAAGCAAATTTCCATTCTGTGTTGTTCCACAGAAGAGGGTCACACCTTACATACTGTGCACTAAAAATACATTCTTTGAGAATAATAACACTACAGTTCTTTCTTAGTCGTGTCCCTGACGGCCAGCCAGGCGTTGGCACGCTTTACCAATTTGGCTGGTACCGCAGACGTCGTCTGGTCCAGCGTCCAATTTCTTTTCTCCATTTGCCCTGAAAGAAGACAGTGGGGTCCCTGTAGTCTGTGATCTGTCTCTTCAAATGTCTGCCTGACCTCATTATCCAGGACACTCTATAAATGTAGTCTGTTACACAGCTCTGAGTCTGTGAAGGGACAGGATACTCCCTTGAAAGTGACAAAGCAAAACAGAATGATCTGTCTAGCCAGGCTTGGAAAATACCGTTGCCAGGTTGCTATTGGTTTAAAGAAAACTCATGAGCAATGTGCTGGCTGCCACCCTCTGTTCCTGAAACACTGCTGTGAACACTTTTACAGAAAAACCAAAAACTGAGAGGAAAGCCTGCCCCTTTGCTGGCATACCTGCCACTCGCTCTTCCTCAGGAAGTGCTCTGTATTTTATGAGTGACTACACAGCTCAGAGCATGGCTGCACCCATCTCTCCACATTGCCAGCTGGTTGGTCTATAGATCAGATGTGTTAGCAGAGTGACACTGTGGGAAGACTACCCAGATGAGCTGGATTTGAACTCCTGGACTTTTTCACTCACCAACTCTGGGGAATCACTCTACCTCCCTGATCCTTGGTATTCTCATCTGTTAAATGGAGATCATGGCAACCCCTGTGTATGGCCGTCGTGTAGCTGAGATTAGAGAATATATCGAAAAACAGCACAGCATCTGGAACACAGTAGGTCCTCCACAAATGTGAGATTTCTTTTTTGCAAGTGAAGGATACAGGATCGGGGGTGGTTCCTCCTTGTTATCACATAAGCATGGTGACTGACACTGTTGGAGTTACTTAACCAATGGACAAATAGCCATATACCCTTCTTTTTGGTAGGGAACCTTGATTTTTTTATTTTGGATGGTGTTTGAACTTGAAGTCTCCTGAAGGCAGAGCCTGAGACAAAACTAGTATGGAGGTATTTATTTGGAAGGTGATTCCAGGGACCAGGAATGAGGGCCTGAGGAGAGTTGGACAGAAAAGGAAGATAAACCAGTAAAGAGTATGTTATCAAGGTCACTGCCATGGAGTGGCAATGAAGGTGGATTCTACCAGGATGGGATGTTTGTCCCCTACTCTGAGAAGCCATCCATGTCTGCCAGCTGATTGAGTGCACACACGGGTGCCTGCAGACTTGGAGAAGCCTGGGAGAGAAAGCAAAGGTGTGTGTTTAAAGCAAGAGGCTTTCAGGGAGAATTGTTAAGACCCTCTGTGGAATGCCCACCACAGCCAGGACTACCTAGATAAGTTTTGGGATCCAGTGCAAAATGAAAAGGCTAGGTTCTCTGTTAAGAAATTATTAAGAATTTCAAGACAGCAATTGAAAAGCATTAAACCGAGTGCTTCTCAATGAGGGGCCCTGTGTAACTACACAGGTCCATGCCATATGAAGCCAGCCCTGAACCCCATTTGGGGCTGGAATGAGGGCCAAGGCCAAGTACATGTGAGTGGAAGCAAAACAGATGTGTTACCAGGTGGCAATGTGCCCCACCTGAGAGGCTGAACTAAAATTGGTCTAAGCCCATTGGGGCAATCTCATTCCCCTTCTACGTGATTGGTTTAAGGATGGTCATGTTCTGGCCAATAAGATACAGGATGTTGAAGGATAACAGTGAATGGTGTTGGGCAAAGGGAAGCAAGCAAAGCAAAAAAAAAAAAAAAAGTTTTTTGTTTTTTGGGTTTTTTTGCTTGTTCCTCTCTCCTTTCTGCTAGAGATGCTGTCCTTTGAGGACATGATGCTGGGAGCTGCAGCAGCCCTCTCCTGAGGAGACACTGTTGCTACACTGAGGATGGGTCCTTTGAGGACTCTGGCGAACTTCTGGAGACCACTACTTTGGGACTTCCTGTTCAGTAACAGTAAGTGTCCTATGGATAAAGTCATCAGCAGCTAGAAGCACTCCTAACTTGTACAACTCCTAAGAATGCATCGTCTCTCTTTGGCCATACATTTCCCACATTCTTTGAAGCAGAGCAAAGGCTACTATCTATAGACTCTGCCTGAACCAGGCCAGGGCAGACAAAGAATTAAATTAAAGAAGTAAGTGGTTTCTTGCCATTGAATGCATCCCTTTCTGCATAATCTGCATCCATTTGCCTCTGGCTACTTTCTAATTTTTACTCACTGGCAGGAGTGGTAAGAAAGGACATGACAGCTCCTCCATGCCCACACCAGTGGGGACTGAATCCACTACCAGATCTTCTTTTCTAGGATTAAGCTGTTTAAACTTTGTAGAGGACACTGTTGTATTTGCCTGCCTTGAATTCTCTTCATCTGGTAGTAAATTCCATTTTATCTTGGAGAATTGTCCAGCCTCTTTGCTTGCAGTCCTTGGTAAGACTTTAGAGTCAAGGTGCCTAACTCTCCCCTGACCAAGGTCTGTGTACCTAACCCCGGGGCCAACTGGACTCTGTCTCCATGTCTCCAGGAAATCTGAATCCCAATGGCAGTGTCCTGAATGGATTAATTCTTGTTTTTTCTTTTTTCCTTTGTTCTTTATAAGGGGAAGGTAAGGGGAAGGTAATTCGGTTTATTTATTTATATTTGGAGGACGTACTGGGGATTGAACCCAGGACCTCATGCATGCTAACCATGCACTCTACTGCTTGAGCTATGCCATCCCCTCCTAATTCTTGTTATCTAAATTCTGGGTGATTCAGGGTTCCTGTCTTTGCTGAAGCTCATTCTTACATTCTGTGAGCTATCTTATACTATATATGATATGAAATAAAATAATGTAATATATATTTTTTCTTTTCTTTTCTTTTTGCCTGTTAGCTATAATTTCTACTGCATGCCACCCAAACATCAAACCTAAAATGTAAAGGAAATGGAAACCCCAAATACAAAAACATCATTGTGCAGCTGCTTGTAGATGAACTCCCTTACTTTCAAATATTCTCTCACATTAACTGAAAACTTACGTAGCAGCCTAATCACAAAACTAGTCCCAATTTTCCACCCTCCCATGTATCCTTGCACTTTGTATGGACTTTACAGCTCCTCCCACCAATAGGTGGAGTCTGTTCCTCCAAACTCTTGAATATGGGTTGGCCTTGTGAGTTGCTCTGGACAAGAGAATGTGATCAAAGCTATGGCATATCTGTTTCAAGACTCCACCTCAAGCAGCTTTCCCTGGTGCTTCTGACCTGTTTCCTGGGGCCTTGGGACTGGAATGTGAACAAGCCCAGGCCAACCTACCACAGGATGAGAGGCCACATGGAGCAGAGCTGCTTCATTCCAGCCAGGTTCATCCTACACCAGCACCCTGCTGACCCTCAAACCGATGAACGAGCCTAGTCAAAAACTAGAAGAGCTGCCTACAAATGCACCACAGCTAACTACAAGTACATGAGTGAGTCTGTCCACAAGCAGGAGAACCATCTGGATGATTTTTAATAAACTCCTGAGCAACAATAAATGTTCACTGTTCTAACCCACTGAGTTTTGAGATAGTTTGTGATATTGATGTGGTCTCTAAGACATATCTAAGCATAAGGCATTGGACTGGTATTTAACCAATTATTATGATGTGCTCAATAAGCACATAGCACTAAGCTCATACATGAGTGCTTACTGAGATTCTCACGGCTATCCCACAGGTTCTTATTTATTTGCTTGCTTGTTTGTTTTAAAAAGAATGCGGCCTTCTCTACCTGCATATTTTGAGAGGCAAATATTTCAGACAGTCATATAGACTCTACTGTCTAAATGGTAATTAAGAAATTAATCTGATACTAGAATGTTTGTTTTTCCACCTGGCATTAGCCCAATCCATCATGTTGCCAAAATCAGAAGGAGATTCTGTTTTAACAAGGTGTGAGAGGCTGTTGTGGACCCTGGGCAGGGACTGTTTCTACCGTCTCTCTCCCCTCTTCCTCTAGCACATGTTTGAAAATTAACTTGAATATTTAAATCTGCCAGGGCAAGACGTGTGGTTTTAGTGAAGACTGGAGTAACCTCAGGTTTGTGAGCCAAACCACAGAACACCCATAGTCCAACGTCCTCTGAAAGCTTGAGTCAGTTCTAGGATCACTTTTGGAAAATTCTAAAACTGTCTATCCATTTAGAGCCAATGGATAACGAGAAGATTTGTTAGAAACAACTAGGTTTCAATGAAGCAATTCACTTTACAGACTGGAAGGGTGGATTTCGGTAAGGGGTATGTTTGATTTTCTCAGGCTTTAAAATACATTTTTGGAAAGCTGTGTTCTAACCTGGTGCCTAAGGCTAGTGGTTTGTATAGTACAGTGGTTTATTTAAATAGATGAAAAGTATAAACATATTTAATATATACTCATCATTTTTACCACATAAGGTGTTTTCTAACATAATGTAATTTTGAAATAACATTAGTAACTTTAATTTATGGTTTCAACAGGATTTAGAAAATTCATTGCTGATTCATTTGGCACAAAAGGTTTCCCCCAAACACAATGAAAATCCACTTGTAAAACAGGTTTTCCAGTGAACAACATTTTGATAGTGGCTCTGGTTATAATTCAAAGCAAGCTTCTGAGCTTCTTGACAAATTTGTTTTCTCTACCATGACATCTTGACAGAACAATTCTTGCAAGACACGTAGAAAACAAAATGAAACAAAACAAAAACTACTTATGTCTGTCATTTAACACTGCCAATTTATTGTTAGCAAAATGCATTACTTTCTAAAGTGATGCAGGAGGCAAGTCTCAAGTTACTCAAACAATATATATAAGCTAGGAAACACCTAGCAAACTAAACACTTAAGAGGTTTTCCATCTTGCTCCATGATATTTTTCAAGTTGTCAGATAAATTTTAATTATCAATGATTATTTCTAAATGTTTTATTTCTGATCTGAAAGAAGGAAAAAATCAAACCTTAAGGAAAACAAACTTTACACAGTAAAATACTATTTGGGGCATAAGGAGAAATGGGAAATCTAATTAGGAATGATGAAATTATCAAAGTAACAGTTCATTTTACTGATCTGTAATAGGACTTTTCTACATTAGCAGGCCTAGATGTTCACTCAACCTAATCAAAACCAGTTGTTTCATGTTTTGTTTTGTTCCATATTGAGAAACATCTAAGCAAAACCCAAAGTGTCTCAACGTAACCTTGAGAAACTCAAATTACTTAGCCCTCCTGGCAAAGCTCAGGAATAGAATTATCTGCCTTGTCATAATATTTCATCTACAAACTTTTCATTAAGCAAACTTTTGATCTTGACTTATGTGACCTTTGAGCTTTTAATCAAGATTGGAAGGGGAGGAGAAAAGGGAAAATAACTTCTTAGTTCTTTGCTAGAAGAATACAGTTTCTAACAACTATTTCTAAGTAGGTCAAATACATTTTAGAAACTTCTCTATTTCATTCCCAAGTGTTATCCTTTGAGAATATGCAAAACAGAGAGAAGAGGATAATATTTTTGGTTCTTCATCACTTAGAAGCTTCTAGTTTTGGGAACATTTATTCACCTTAATCTATTCATAAACATACCCTTATTGTTCAGTATCTATGAATACTGGGGGTGGGGGAGGGTGGGCTCCCTGATGGGGTATTTTCAAAATCCTCAAAGAAATAAATTTAGGTGGGAATAAAACACATGAAACAAGAGAAAGTCTGAAACTAGAACATGCTAGAGCTAGAATCAACTAGAAATGTTAAAATGAAAAATGCAGTTATTGAAATAAAAAATTTAATAGATAAGCTTCATAGCAGCTTCTTCACTGCTGAAGTGGGAATGGGTAAACTGGAAAGTCAAACAAAGTTTATCTCTTTGCAAAGAATGCAGCTCAAAGAGATAAGGAGAATGAAAATTTTAAAGAAAAGTTCAAAGAGAAGAGGACAAAATCCAAATCCTCCAATATATATTAAATAGAGTATCAGAAGCAGAGACTATAAGGAATAGTGAAGATGTAATACTGGAGAGATACTATAAAGAGTGTCCCAAAACTGAAGGGAAAAAAAAATGAGTCTTCAAATAGAAAATTCCCATTAAGTGCATAGGAAAACAAATTAAGAACACGCTCTTAGATATATCATGTAAAATTCCAGAGCATCAGAGATAAAGTGAACATTCCAAAAGCTATCAGAGGGAAAAAGACACAATACTACAAGGAAGGAATGAAGATGGGATTATCAGCCACACTGGAGCAGCAGTCAGTGTGCTCAGTAAAGTAATTTTGGACCCAGAATTCTTTATCTAGCCAAATTATCATCCAAGTGGAAGGTAAAATAAAGACTTTTTTCAGACATACAAATATTTACAGTTTATTATCCAAAGATTATCTTTGAAAAAACTACACTAGGGTGTACTCCAGCAAGAAAAAAAGTGAATCTAAAGGACGAATGCAAAAAGTCAAAGTGAGCAAATAAATCATCAAAAATATAGTAGTAAATCAAAATGAGTAATAAGTTTTAAAAATTATGTGTTTAAAAACAAGCTGGAACCAAAATTTCAGAGAGTAGCAACATGGGATTTTGGAGGAATTGTGTAGAGAGAAGTAAAAGTAAGCTAAGTGTCTTATCTTTTTTGCATAGAATAGAGATACTGATTAAATTATGTGCTTAAATATTTTAAAGTGACCAATTATATGCACACATGCACATATATACACATAAAACAGTAGAAGAGGGAAATGTGGAAAAAAGAAAATGCAGTCAAACAATAAAAGGCAGGACTAGAGAAGAAGGAGGGAAAATAGAGCCAAGCTAAAAAAAGACTTAGAGCCCTAGTGACATTGTTTGAGCTCTTGGATTCAGTCTGCCTGAAAGCTAGATGCACTCCTGGACTTTTTAACCTACATTAGTCAATCATCCTTTTGGCTAAAGTTAGATTAGATGGGTTTTTAAGATATGCATCCCAAAGCATTTTAACCAATTCAGCCTTAATATTCATCACTCATATTTTTGTTTCACTTGTCTTCCTTTTTACGCTGAATTAAATGCTCACACATTTCTATAATGTGCTAAAATTTATTTTTTGAAAAATATTCACTCATTGATAGATTAACCTCACCAAAAAGGATTCTGATGAAAGATGTACCAACGTGCCTGACTGCACGTTATGACATTTATTGTTTAGCTCACACAGTGTTTGTCGGTTTTTTTTTAAGTCTGAATTAGTTTCTCACACTAAAAAATCTGGAAATTTCACATAGAAATCTGGATTTCTAGCTTCTCTTGAAAAATCAAGCTACTTGGCAGCACTGGGCCCAAACCCCCACATGGAGACAGTGAGGAGCTGGTGCTAAGGACGGATTACTATCTTAATCAGAGTGTTCACGGACCAGTTCACAGGCGCCACTGTTCCACTCCTATTTCTCTGTGGGCATGTGGTTTGTAACCCCTGATTTGAATTAGTTCCATCACTAGTCATTAATAGTCTCTGAGGAAGTATATATCAAGTAACTAAATCATAATTTCCATTCATGTGGCCATGCTGACCTATAAGGTGACAGGACATAAATGGTGGATTCACTTCACAGTTGAATGAAACAAAAGTCTCTTCCATAGGCATTTAAAGTTTGTGATCATTTTACTTTCAGGCTCTTGTATAGTAGGAAGGGAGACCATAGAGACAACATAAATTCTCTTTGCAAATCCAGGAGTCTTTGTATTAATTCTTGTCTTCTCTCAAAACAGGCAACTTCTCATTAGTTTTAATTACTTACTACTTACTACTGGAGTAACTAACTACTATTTATCTAATACTATTACGTAGTTTTTTCACCAATTGTCATTAAAAATGTCTTTAGTTAATAATATAAATATACAGTTATAATAATACAAATATAGTTAATACTGTGTTGCATATTTGAAAGTTGCTATGAGAATAGATCTTCTCACTGCAAGAAAAAACTTTTTCTGTAACTATGTAAGGTAATGGATGTTAACTGGACTGTAGTGAGCATTTTGCAATATATACAAATATGGAATCATATTTTGTACGCCTGAAACTAATATAATGTTATATATCAGTTGTACCTCAAAATTTTTTAAAAAATGTTTTCAGCTTAAAGTACTCTAAACAATCCTGGCTCTAATCTAAGGCCACCCAGGTACTATCTCACTCTCACTGACTGCAAAAAGTTTACAATCTTGCCCTTTACCTTAATCAATGCAATGAAGATGGCACTCTGTGTCACTTCAGTTCAGTTCTTTGAGGCTCAAGAGGCCAAGTACTGGGCTGTCTTATCCCATGACTGCCCGAGTTAGACACTGTGCTACCCTTCCTAGATTCCCTTTAAGGAATGAAGGATTTATTCCCTCAGATGCTGGCAGTGCTGCTTTGGAAGATGTCTTCAGCTTTCAACCCTATTTAAACTGCCTCACCCAAGGTCATGTCTCCTCTGAGGGCAGCCCACAGCTGAAGAAGCATCATCGGAGGATATAAAATCCTGCCCCTCTTGCCCCAACATGGGACATCTAAAAGGCCATCCCAGCTCCAGAGCTCCTGAAGTCTTCATTGGGAGTGCATCTTAGTGCAACTTCTGCTTAATGTTGCTTCCCTGTGTCTCTTCCACAGGTGTCGATCTCAAGCTCTGTTAATAACCCCTGCACCCTAATCTCCATCTTGGAGTCAGCTTTGCAGGAGCCCACCTTGTGAAACTACTATGACGAGGGTAGCTATGGAATGAGGGTGGTGTTTCGAGAGAAGGGGAAGAAACCAGGGGAGTTGAAGCACAGGATTCCTATTTGGGAGTACAGGCAAAGTAGAAAGTGGGGAAAGTTTACGAAAGCCCAGCAGAAGAGTCTCAACCAACGCTCCCAGAGAGCAGAAACCAAGCAACACTGATTATTCTTCCATTACTTCCTATTAAAATACGCATGAACCCAAAGAGAGGAGATGAGAAACTTACAGCGGCATTACAAACTAGAAATGCTGCCCAGCCATCCTCCGGCTGTCAGGAAGAACGTGTATGTAGCAAAGCCTGGAATGAGAAGCCTGGGAACACAGCAGAGGGGCTCTAAGTGGGGAGAGGTAGGAGAGTGAGTATGGGCAGGACTACAGATCGCTAGAGATGATTCTCCCCTGTGGGGGGTGGGAATCAGTTTTGAAGATCCGAAGCCCTATCTTCTAAGGGTCAAAGGATCTATCCCTTAGAACGAACAGATTCAGAACAAAAAGAAATCTGCAAGCTAACAGAAAGATGGGCGAGGTGTTTTGCCCATTCAGTCCTCCAGTCTAAGATGCAGAGGATTCTAGCACTGACCATTTCTGCGTGATTACAGGCATTCACCAGAGTTGAATACAGTTCCTTCTTTCTTTAAAAAAATTTTTTTTTAATTTTTAATGGAGGTACTGGGGATTGAACTCAGGACCTCATGCATGCAAAGCATGTGCTCTACCACTGAGCTATATCCACCCCCCTACAGGTCTTTTTCAAGGATAATCAATATTTTAAAAGTGGTAGGGGAACCCTATGAAACATACAACGTAAATGACCTGAGAGAAAATTTGGCCCTGAAGGTTTTCAGAATAACGTGTTTGGAAAATACGTCTACAGGAAACCTAATTCATTTTAGAAAACTCTCAGTAGGACCTAGGAAAATGTAGATGTTATGAAATAAAAGATGAACTGTAGATAACACAACAAACAGATAAAAAAGGAGCTAGTTGAGATGGAATCAGAAATCAAGAGTAGTATGAGATGATAGGACTACTGTAAAAAAGTTTTAAGTATGATCACAGAAGTAGTAACATATTGACAGGAAAGAAAACTGAAGTGGTGATTTGGAGGAGTAGCTTGAGAAGAAGGAAGCCTAAGAAAAAACAGAAAGATAACTTATTTTTTTCCTGCATAGTTTGTTTTTCATTAGTTTGTTTATTCATTGTTTTCGTCTGTTTTCTACCTAAAATATCTAGGCTGGAAATTCAGAATTCCTTCTCAGTGTGATCTCCCACCTCCTTGATTTTGTATTAATCAGCTATTAATCAATAATTAAGTAACTATTAAACCTCTGGCATTAGTTTTCCTGACCACACACAAATGTGAATGTTGTGCTGCTCCCTTCAGAAGGACCCATCAGCAGTGTTAGCCCCTGAATATCTATTATCTTAATTCTGTGGGTCTCAGTATACTTGGGACAGTGTTTCTGAGAGGAAGGTATGTATGGTGCAGGGAGTGGAGTAGTTTACTTAAGGAAAAAAAATAAAAGGAAGAAACTAAGAGGTTAAAATGTGATAAACATGTAGGGAGAAAAAGATAATCATTATTCCTGAAACACAAGCCAGAATAAACATAGCAATAAATTGACAATAGGAGAAAACTTTGCTGATATGAAGATGTACCATATGAAAAAGTGCTTAGAATTCAAGAGCCCATCACATACCTATACATGAAAATTTTTTTTAAAAAATGAACAACTAGACATATCCTATTAGCATTTTTGGTTCAAAAAATTTTTGAAGTGTCCTACATACAGAAGAAACATCTGACTTACAAAGGAAAAACCGTAGGCATAAAATGAAATGTATCCTTTACCTCTTCTGTAGAGATTAACGTCATAGATGTGAAGGAGGGTTGTAGAAAGAACAAAGATATCAAAGTGAGAGCTGTTACAGTAATTCCTTGTCAAGCAGGTCCTGGGTCGAGGACTCTAGTTACACCTGATATCTCTAATAACTTCTTAGACTCCCTTGACCTCTGTGCCCCACAAGAATGAATGACCTTTCAGCAATGCTGCTGGCCGCTAGTGCACCATTACATCTTCCCGACACTTCAGGTTCAGTAAACACCAGGCCACCAACAGACTGCTCTGAACGCCACTGTCATCATACCTTGAAGGCACTCAATCTGCTAGATTATCTGTAGTGACTTTTGTTTTCAATTTGTGGACATAAATAGGTATAATAGTTTGTTACTGCTGCTACAACAACTTGGCGCAAATTTGGTGGCTTAAAACAATTCAAATTTATTATCTTACAGTTCTGGAGGCTGGAAGTCTGAAATTAGTCTCACTGGGATAAATCAAGGTGTCACCAGGGCTGCAGTCCCTTCTGGGGGCTCTAGGGGGTCTGTTCTCCTGCTCTCTCCAGCTTCTCAAGGCCACATGTGGCCACTTTAACTATTCACTAGCACCTCCAGAGAAAAGCAGTGATAAACAGTAAAGGTCAACATTCATTTATAATTGATAGGAGGCTGATGAAGGAAGGGGAATCACATGGCTAAAATAGAGAACTGAGATAAAATCAGTGGTCATTAAATCAGATAAAATATATAAAATCCTCTACCTCGAGGCTTGGCCCAGAGCACCTCTGATTAAGTAACAGTGGAATCTGAAGTTGATACCCTACGTTCTTTCAAAGCATGGCTACTAGAGTGTGGTCTCTCATCTATTTTTACACAAGAGTCACTATTTCACAAAATTCTTGCTACTATTTTTCTCTTCACCTCCCCATCATCTCAAAAATAGTTTTTATTTCTCCTCTGGATACACTCAGCATGGAAAGGCTGCCATGGACATTGTATTTGTTTTATCATTGTAAACCAAGAGTTTCTCCAGATCCTCTTCTGAGCTGAAACTATGCATTCCTGACCTATCATTATTATTTCAATGAACTGTACAGTGAGCAAAGATTGACAGAGTTCTTGCTATTTGGGAAGAAAGCAACCTCATTAGTCAAGAAAATGTAGAGTTTCAAGTGTGGTTGTACATAGCAGAAACCCCAACAAAGCGAGCTAAACACACAACAGTTTTTCTTGTGTGTAAAAGAGTTCCAAAAATGGGCAGATGCAGGCTTGTGTGGCAACTCTGCTAATAACACTTCAGTTTATTCAAGGCAACGTAAATGTTTAATTATTTCTTTCTAATGACCACTTTTCAAAGTATGGTTTTAGTGTGCTAACTGCCTTCAATAGTGAATGTTTGTTTCAGTTTCTGAATTTTTCTAAGTGTCATTATGAACTCAGATTTTCTCTATTCAATGTGTTTTAATTGATTAGTTATTCTTTTTGATACTCAAATTGTCTCATTTACTGCCAGCTAAAAGCCCCTGTAGGTTGGCTCCAGTCCTTCTGACATGACTCATTGGTCTCTGAGCACTTCCTTGCTTTGGCACAAAAAATATGCCAGTCTTATCTTGTCCATTCCTGCCTCAGACTAGGAATCAGCCATTCTTCCAATGGCCCTGGTCCCTTCTACTGGGAAATGGCACTTGGAGAACACAGCCTGGTCTCTTCTACTTGGTTGTCATTGTTCTCAGGCCTCAGTGGACACAGCTATTACATATGTCTGTTTTAGAGAGAGAAAAGTAAATCACAAGCTCCTAATTAGAAATTCAATTCAAATTTAGGATTGTCAAGGTTTTACTTAATATATTGAATTGTATATTTGCAGCTCTCTTAGGTGAAAAAAATTCAATTCCCCAAATTATATAGATAAATAGTAGTATTTATTGAAAACTTAAAAACCAGTATAATCACTAACAATAAGACTACTGAATATAATTTAAGTTTCGTTAAAGTTCTTTTTGCCCTTAGACTATTTCCCAAAATACTGTGAAATTATTATGAAATGTTGTGAAAATTTATGTAAAATAATTCTTCTCAATGTAAACATGTCACTCAATGTAAACATGATAATTAAATTTTTTTCTGTGTATTTTTTTAAATTTAGAGCTCGTGTATTTATCCTTTTTGACTTAATTTTGTTTTTTAATTACTACATTTACCTAGTCACAAATAAAATTTTAAATGAAGTACATTTAGAAAAGTCTAGTTTCCCTTCCTTATAGCTAATTATTTTAATTAGTTCTTGATTTATCATTTCATAATTTTAAAAAACACAAATGCTTATGGATATTTATATTTCCCTCTTTGTTTTACACAAAAAGTATCATACTATAAAAACTGTACTCCACTTTGCTTTTGTCACTTAAAAAAAATACCCTGGAGATTTTTCTATATCAGTACGTAAATAGCTTTCCCATTTTTTTTATGGCTGCAAAGAGCATCATATGTAAGTACTATAGTTTATTCAACAAACCCTCTACTGATAGACATTTGTGTTTACTTCTTTTGCTATTATAAATAATGATGTAATGAAAATCCTGAGTGTATGTCATTATATTTGCCAGTGTACCTTTGGGATAGATTCCTGGAAATGAGACTGGGACAAAGAATATATGCATATATAACACTGCAGATGCTGACAAACTTCTCTCTCTGGGTTAGCCCTGCCAATAAAATATGTTGCCAAACTTTTGCATTTTTGCCATCTGACAGAAGTAATATCAGTATAGTTATAGTCTCCATAACTCTTATTTTGAATGAGGCTGACCGTCTCTTCATGTTTAAGAGTCATGGAAAAAACATTTTAATTTAAATGTATTTATTCCTCATGTTGGTATTTTCTCACTTTTAAAGTTGGGGAGAACAGGATGGGTGTGATTAGGTATGAAACAAGTTTACACTGAGCCAAAGGTAATGGCCAATGTGTTTCTTAGAGTAGAGAAAGTTCCATAAGGCTTTATTTGAAAGCTTGCATGGAGGGAATTTTATCCAGCAAATTTTAACATGGATCCACGTAGTTTCCTTACAGTAGCATGCCCTCACTGAATTCTCACCTTCAGCTGTGCATCAGATTCACCATACAGAAGATGTTTTGAAAAAGAAAAAGATGTCTTGGCCTGCCACTGGATACTCGGACCTGGAGACTCTGAAGTCCATGTTAGCTATGTGTTTTTGTTGTTGTTTTTAGGTTGCTGTTTTTTTAAGCTGAGGAGATGATTCTATGAAGATAAATGTACTTGTTCATTAAATTTATTGGCTGTCTACCAAGTGCCAAGGAATGAATTGGATGGTGGGTGCTAGGAACATAGTGGTGATAAAACAGACACAGCCCCTGTCCTTAGAGATGTATCAGAAATATGGAATAGATTCACATAGTTGTCACCAGTGCTCTGAAAAAAACAGGGGCCAAGATGGAGAGTAATTAGGAAGGAATGCTTTTGGAGAGCCTGGTCAGGGAAGGTCTCCTGAGGAGGTACCTATGTTCAAGCTGATTTGCAGAAGGAAAATGGGCTTTAGGGCCATGTAGACCTAAACTTTTAAGGGCTATTGGAAACATCTGAGCAGAATTTACATAAAGTACTTCACTCGGTGCCTGGTTCATCGTAAATGACAGCCGCTATTATCTTCTTCCTTCAAGGCCCATTTCTCACTCAACTACTCCATTAAACCTTCCTAAGTGGATCTAGCCCACACTGATTCATTTATTCACCAAATGTGTATGGGGCCTCTAATGTTTGTCAGGCACCATTCTCAGCTCTGAGGATACACTGGCAAAGCCCACTTGGCCTTCACAGAACACATGACAGGAGGTGATGCAATTCAGTATTTTTCTATCTTTTCTTTTCCAGATGCAAACAGATTATAAATTCTTGGTAGGCAGGGGACTTATCCTTTTTTGAATCCCTCCTCACATTTCCTGGCATAAACTAAGTGTTCTGTAAAGTGCTAGACTCAGTGACCTTTTAGTTGGTCCAATGTACACCATCCACCCAGAAGCCAAGGACTCTGAGAACTGACAGTGCTATTAGAAGAGAAAAGAGAATAAATGAAGAGTCTGACACATTAAGGGCCCCAAAGCTATCTTTATGCCTTGAAAAAAGGTGAACATTTCTATCAGTTCAGTCTGCTGAAAAGTTTAAAGTTGTAAATTGCCAAAGCTCAGATCCTGTCAGCATGGCCTGTAGATAAATGGTTCTTACAAATATGTTGATTTTGTTGTTGTTAACCAACTTAAAAATTTATTTTCTTGAGAGACCATATTTGAAGCTTTTGAATTCCTAACATTAACTAAAACCCTCCACCATCCCCACTATTCCCTCACCATCCGCCCCACATATGTACATCCACATCCAGATACTATGTACAGTCTACAGTTTTATTTAAAAACTTGTTTCCTCCAAGTCAGTGCTTCTCAGCATAAAAAACACCTGCTATGCCAATAACTTATTGAGTTACAGTTCACTTATTTATTAGAGTTTATTATTAGATAAATAATACAGGATGCCCAGTTAAGTTTGAATTTCAGATAAACAACATATAATTATTTAGTGTGCCCCAGGCAATATTTGCAATATACAGTTATATAAAAAATTACTTGTTGTTTTATGAAATTCTAATTTAACTGGGCGTCCTGTATTTTTAAATGCCAAAGCTGGCAATCCTACTTGTTACACGTCTTTACCGATTCTGTCTCTCATAACACCTTAGAAAACACACAATGTAAGTATTATGCTATTTTACAAATAAGGAAACTGAGGCTCAGAAAGAGAGACAATAATACCCTCAAGATTATAGCTGGACCACGGGAGTCAGAATTCAAAGCTATGTGTGTACAAACGCAAAGGCCCTGTCTTCACACCTCTCAAGAAAACCAATCATTGTTACAACTGTTATGTCGAGAGCTCAGTCAAGAGTATGAGAGTGTCATAGTTGTAAGATTAATGGACATGCTTTTCCAGTTCCCGAAACACGGCTCCTCACCATGGTGAGATCAGGCATCGTCTGCCCCCCTCACCATGTGAGTGCTACTTGGCCTTCACAGCTCAGCTCAGAGGCTACCTGATTGAGGAAGCTTCTCTGACCATCCCAGGAAGAGATGATCATTCTGTGCCTCTTCTCAGCACTTGCACAGTGTATTATAATGATCTTCCTAAGAGTCTGTCTCCCTCAGAAGGCCATGAATTTCCTGAGACCAGCAACATGTCATTTTCCCAGTATCAAGCATGAAAGTGGAAACTCAGTAAATCCTCCATAGATGCTTGAGTTCAAGTTGAAGCCCAAATTTTGGGCATCTAATTTACATAAACTCTGCTAAAACATGTATGGGATTACTGACTGGAAGGCAATGGTTCTCCTGCTCATCTTTGAAAAATGTCATCAGCAAATGAAAAACCAGAAACCAACCTAACTAGATACGGACAAGAAAACCATAATCCATTACTCTTTAACTTGGGAATAACCCTGCCAATTACATTATTTTAATGAGCTTTTTTTGCTGTGACTTTTGACACTCTTTTAAATTGTACTGTTGCACAATTATCTTGAATAGAACATCTGAGAATGAATCACTTTAGTTAACATTCATAAATATTTGGAGAGGCCTAGGGAGATGTGAGGCAAAGTTGTGCCTCACATACTTAGCTCAGCAAAGTTCAATTCAGTCACTCCAAAAGTCAATTTTGTGTGAAAAATGAAGTCATTTTCTATGCCAAAGATACATGTGCTTGGCATATAAGAATGTTATTCCTTAAAATATTTCCTTGAATGTACTCTAGAGGCTTTAAAAATTCATTTAAAAATGAATTATAATTCTGGTGAACACAGGGCTTCTTTATGTCATTCCTCCTTTGTGGACAGACTTAGCGATTTCCAAAGACACTTAATTAGATTACTGAAAAGAAATACAGTACTCTTGTCCCTTGGCTGAACTGCTCATCATCATGAACTGAAACTAAGTTTTAGTGCCAACAAAGCATCATTTCATTGAGAACAGAAATACACCCATTTCCTCTGGCTCTGATTCATCCCACCACATCTAGGGTGTTTAGCTCTTTTGCTGAAATATTCCAGGTAAGGAAAAATTATGGGTCGATGCCCTTTCCAAAATGATATGTAAATGCTATAAAAGGTAGCTAGTCAATAATGACACAATTATATTAGTCAATAAATGTTTTAGGAATGATGGACAAACTCAAATTTAGATAAATTCTAATAAGACATATGATCACTAGACCCGAATGGCAACTCTTATTTGGCGGCAGCACAAAGATATAAACAATTTACTCAGGAAGACATCTAATTTATTCTTTTATGCTGAGGAAGACTGATGCAATCTGGTGTGTTACTTAGTGTACTGGACAGAGCTTTAAGTCAAAAGGAAGTCTGTCTAATGGTGAAATCCCAAACACCAACCATGCAGTGTGGGTAGTGTAGCATCTTGGGAAACAGAAAAACTTCCTTCCACCCTCAGAAGTGAACTCTTTCTGAGCTGGGCTGGGGTAAGCACACTGTTGGCTGTTCCTCAGTCTGCGTGGAGGGGAGGAGGGGGACACGCAGAATGGCTAAGAACACTGGCTGCAGAGTCAGAATGCTGGAATTTGTCTCCCAGAACTAACGCTTCCTGACCTTAGACCAGGTACTTCACTCAGCCTCATTTTTCTCATCTATAAAATAGAAATGATAACAGTATCTACCTCATGGGGTATTGTGAGGATCAGTGAGACTACAGGTGATTTAGTCCAAAGCCTAGCATAGTAAGGGCACAGTCTGTTAGCTCTTCTCACTATTCTTTCTTCTCTGTCAGAATGACTGAAATCAATGGAACAGTATGCTGGCATACAGATGGATGATGTCCCAGCTTCTGAACACAGCTTCCTCTAGACAGATTTCCATAAATAACGTAGGTTATGTTAAAAAGAAGCAGAGATTACAAATTGAGGCGAGGATGGCAGGGACTCAAATGCCTCTCTCTATCCCCTTGTCCCTCTTCCTTAGGTTCTGGAGGGAAAAAAAACAAAACTACAAAAGACAGGCCATGAAAATGTTTATGAGACTCTGGCTAAACCCCCATGCAGACTGTCGTAAGCTGAGCTGGCCCTGGTGGAAGACCCTTTCACGTGGCTAGAGGCAGGCCTTGGGCCTAACAGCAAAGGAGTCCCTATGGTCCTTCCCTCCCCAAGCCCTCACCCAGGCTTCTCTGGATCTGACTGCTAAAACAGGGGGGGGGTGCAGGAAGAACCAGCAAGTCAGCAAAGAAGCAACACATTAGAGATCCCACATCCCTCACCTAGCCTTACCTGGTCCAGGCTGTCTCAGCAGGTGAGAATGAGCTCCAGGGCTCCTGGCCTAGATAAGCCCATCAGAGGGAGAGACAGTCAGATGGCTCAGTCAAGAGCAGCCACCACACCTGGTTCAGAACTTTAACTTGTTCAATTCATTCAATATTTATTTTATTGAGCCTCTATGATGCACTGGGTGCTTTTTCCAGGTGCTGAAACACCCATCCCAGTTTAGAAGTCAAAGACAACCACAAAGAGGGTTCAAGCCCTAGGCCCCATGAACCTCAAACCTGCCCTCTTCTTCCTCAGAACTTAACTGCTTCCCTGCATGCTAATAGCTTTCCTCCTTACCCTGATGCATTTATAAAGTGATTGAGCATTTTTAAAGATGGTATCTAAAGCTTTTATATACTGAAATACTTGCAAAAGTTGTATTATCTAATTTTCTGTATATAGAATATGTATTTCAAATTTACTTTGGCCAAAACCTTGAGCAGCAGAATCAGCGTATTAAATTTATAAAAAACATCCACATACCTGGTGCAGAGAGGGTATATATAGCTCAGTGGTAGAGTGCGTGCTTACCATTTATGCGGTCCTGGGTTCAATCCCAGTACCTCCATTAATAAAATAAATTAAATTAAATTAAAAACAAAAACAAAACAAACAAAATGACAAAGGATAGAATTCAAAGAGGAAAAAAGAAAAAGAAAAAAATTCCAGACTTCATGACACAAATGTTTTCTTGCTTGTTTTATCACTAACATAGTCTCTCCAGAACTCTCTTCATTTTCCAGATAAGAATAAAAAGAGATGTGAAGATGTGAGATGTGACGAAGGTATGTCACTATCTTCAAGTCACATAGCTAGTTAGTTGCACTAGATCCCAGGGCTGGACTTTAGTGCCTCTGTTTTGTTCTCAAACACCATAGGGCCTTATCTGTGGACTGGTGGTGTAAGCTCCTCTATAAACGAGCTGTTAGTGTATCAGAACAGCAGTCTGAATTTCTTTAACTGACTGAAAAAAAAAAAAACGTTACCAGTTTTCTGTAAGTTTAAAGTGACTGAGCTTTAAATCACTTTTTAAAGTTTTATGGCTTTAAAAAACCATCTTTTTAGTTGGTTTAGTTAGTAAATAAAAAGTAAGAGGTGTGGGGGATTTTGTTTTTTTGTTTTGTTTTGTTTTGTTGCCAGGCCCTACTTCCTTGATGATGCAGTAATTGTAATTGTTTTTAATATCAAAGAACCATCCCCTTCCAGCTCTGCATCAGGCATGTAGCTTACACTGATGACTCTTCCCAGTTTTCTGAGACTGCAATAACTATGCAAAAAAGCTTCTTTCTCAATGGCTGCCCTTTGCTCTTTGCATGAGAATCAACTTTTGTATCATAAAGGTTCTACTTTTGAAATCTTATCAAATCTTCTGTTTGGAATTCCAGAAAGTGGCATAAGAGTCAGCTCTGACTGGAAGAAAAACTGGAGAAATCCCCAACTTTCTAGTTAGAAACTATGAGGTACTGCAGAAACGGCTCTTGAGTCAGAAAGGAGAAAACAGGGGTTTTAAATCTCCACTATAAATTAGCTGAGTGAACATGAATACAATCAAAGGTTGTAGGTTACATAAACTACAGAATTTAGAATTACAATGGACTTTAAGGACCTTGGTCCAATAGCCTTGTTTCACAGATAAATAAATTGAGGTTCAAAGATGTTCAATAATTGTCCTCAAATTTGGAAGTAGTTACCAACATTAAAAATACATATATAACTGGATTTCTGGTTAAGATGAATCAGTAGGTCCACACTTTGATATATTTCTTCTACTCAAATAGTAATAAGTAAAGTATAAAAATCAAAATAAAGGAAAGATATGAGGGGTCTCAAAAACAGACTACATATTCCATGAACCAGAAACAGAAGAGTAATGTGGAGCAGTGAGAGGGGCTGATGGCCAGGAAGTAGGCAAAGGTGGCTGGGCCTGTAACTTCTGAAGTTTAATGGAGACTAAAAATATTCCAAATCAGATGGGAAATTAATGATTTACTGCTTGAAACCAGGGATTTCAAAGGATTAAAAAAAAACCACTGCACACCTACTTCCAGGAGACATAGGCTAAGAGGAAGCAGTAGGCCTTGGCAGGCCTGGGAGCAGAGAGCCATGGGTTTCAAGAACCAGGAGGACAATGCTTAAGACTAGGAATGGCTTGGTAATACAGGAGCTCCCCCATATATCATTATGAGACGTGGTTTGGACTGGGCATCTAGGATGCAGCAACTGTAAAACCACTAGACAGGTAGAGGTGAGGACATAAAAACTGGAAAGAGGAGAAAGAGGAAAGGAGAAAAAGACATAAATAAACACAACTTCTATGCCAAAAAAGTGTGCCAAAGATATTTCAAAAGAAATTCAAAGCTAAGGAAAAAAAAATCAATAAAATCAACGAGAACACAAATCCATTCCAGATACAATTAATTTTATGTTACAGGATGACAAAAACTTTCAAACAAATGCTTAGAATGGTCAAAAGGATAAACTGAAGATTAACTTTCATTTTAAAAGAACAACAAAAGATAAAACAAAAAGACAGAAATAAAATAGGTGAATATGAAAAAGGACCAATTAGAAGTTTTGGAAATTATTTTTAAGTAGTCACAATGTTTTTAAAAAGTAGTAATAAAACTAAAAAAACAAGACAAAAACCAATCTCACCAGACTGGATGAACTGTACATTGGACCACAATAGAAAGGAAATTATTCAGAAAACAGCATTGAGAGATAAAATTTAAAAAATGTAGAGGCCTGGAGGATAAGTTTATAGGAGAATAGATTGAAGGGATCCAACATACATCTAACCAGAGTTCCAGAAGAGAAGAATGGAGAAAACTGCAGAGAAATAATATTTAAAGAAAAAAAAAATGGAGAAGTTTCCAGATCTGGAAAAAGACGTTAAGTTTTCAGGTCTATCTTCTAATGCTAAACAAAGACAATCCCACAATTAAGTTTCAGAATATCAAGGGTATGGAGAAAAATCTAAAAGCTATCAGTGCCCACAAATCAATACAAGAAAAGGCAGGTAATCCAATACAAAAATGGGCAAAAGACTACAACAGGCACTTCACAAAAGAGGTTATGCAGGATGGCGGAGCAGTAGGACCACGAGCTCACCTCTCCTTGCGACTACAACAAAACCACACTGACTGCTAAACAACCATTGGAAAAAAAAAAAAAAACTGGAACCTGGCAAAAAAGATCTATTGGAAACATAAAGAGGGAGCCTCAGCAGGATGGCAGGAGGGGTGTGCTCTTGATACAACTGGGTCCCATACCCCCCCAGGTGGATGACTCATAAGCCAAAGACTAAGTCACAGAGGCCCTCCCACAGGAGTGAGAGTTCTGAGCCTCATGTCAGGCTCCCCAGCCTGGGGTTCGGGCATTGAGAGGAGGAGGAGACCCCAGGACAGCTGGTTTTGAAGGTCAGTGGGGCTTAACTCCAGGAGACCCACAGGACTCAGGGAAACAGAGACTTCATTCTCTTGGGAAGCGTACACAGAATCTCACATGTGCCAGGTCCAAGGGCAGAGGTAGTGATTTCACAGGAACCTGGGCCAGACCTGCCTGCTGGTTTTGGAGGATCTCCTGAGGAGGCAGGGGACAGCTGTAGCTCACCCAGGGGACATAAAAGCTGGTGGCAGACATTCCAGAAGTGTTCATCTACAATCCTGATTGTTCAAGACATCTTGATGGGGTCATTAGCACCAAGACCTAGCCCCACCCAACAGCCTGTAGGCTTAAGGGCTTGGAAGCCTTAGGCCAAACATACTGGGTGGGAACACAGCCCCACCCATCAGCAGATCTCCTGAGTCACAAATGCCTCTAGATGTGGTCCAATGGCCCTACCTATCAGAGGTTCAAGACCAAGCTTCACCCAGCAGTGGGCAGGCAACAGCTCTTCCTGCCAGGAAACTTGCATAAGCCTCTAGTCCAGCCTCATCCACCAGGGTGCAGACACCAGACATAAGAAAACAACAATCTGAAAGCCTATGGAAGGAATCCACAAACACAGGCCAGATTCTACACTGGCACCAGCTGCACCCTGGCCCTTGGGTGACAAGAGAGGAGTGTGCTGCTGGGATACATAGGACGTCTCCTACAGAGGGCCACTTCTCCAAGGTCAAAAAACGTAACTAACCTACCTAAAAATACAAATAGAATAGATAGACAATACGAGGCAGCAGAGGACAATCTCCCAGGCCAAGGCACAAGATAAAATCCTAGAAGAAATAAGTGATGAGGAGATAGGCAATTTATCCGAGAGTTTAAAGTAATTCTAACTGGGCCCCTTTCTTTAGTTTCCTCACTTTTTGTTTTTTTCTCAAGGTTTTATTTACCATCTATTTCCCGCATGTCAGATCTTTCCAGTGTCACTTAGATCAACTATCATGGTCGCCAAGGTCTGAATGGGTTGATTAACCACTGGAGCCAAAACCGAAACTAAGGTCCCATACCAAGCTCCTGGAGCGGACTGCAGGATACGACTCTTCATGCCTGCTGCCACTCTTCATCAGACCCTCGGTGGTGAGGAGCAGAGATAGCATGCTTCATTGCTAATTCCCTCATTACTTCTTGTAACTTCCACAGGCGCCTGTCTTAAGGGTAGGGACAGCACCTCCCCTTCATGTAAGCCATGCATATATCTGCACATATCCATTCACTCAACTTGGCTAGGTGCCCTCAGTGTTCTCCCACCCCAACTGCATACAAACATGGCTGGAGGGCAGACTGTGCTGTAGCTGAGGCCATTTTAGACATTTCTGACCCATTTAACATAATACCACCCCTCCCAGTATCCCATAATCAGAGCACCAATGCTGCAACTCCTCTAGTCTTTTGTTAAAACCTCCCGGTTAATTCTACTAATTCAGCGGAGGACTATTCGCACTCCGTTGTTTTTGGCTCGTAGAGATCTCATCTCTATTATTTCCCAGTTCCCTGGTGGCCTGTGTTTTAGTCTGGATCAGAGGCCATGCTTGCAGGTGCTCTTCCTCTATAATTATGTCCTAGTCTTCTGATGAATCATTGTTTCAGGGATCCCACCTCTTGGGGTCCCAGTTCTCCCATGAAATAATAGTCCTCACCTTTG
Source organism: Vicugna pacos (assembly GCF_048564905.1). Taxonomy (NCBI): domain Eukaryota; kingdom Metazoa; phylum Chordata; class Mammalia; order Artiodactyla; family Camelidae; genus Vicugna; species Vicugna pacos. The sequence goes on along the minus strand of NC_132997.1, from coordinate 66,874,021 downwards.
AATGGGGCAGCCTAAATTCAAATGGCCCTGCATTTTAGCCATCTTACATGCAATCACTTCAATGTGTTCTTCCTGTTGTATTTTGATAAAACATCTGAAGGGGCAGACCATGCAGTCCAGACATCCCTCTCTAACACCAATGCCTCTTTAGTCTCCTTTAGTTTCTCACTGAGCTATAATTTCTTTTCTGTGCTAGTCCTTACAGCACATAACAAAGTCCACACAACAGCCGAGATAGCTTGCTTACTTTTTCCCACTGCTTGCTTCCGTCAATACTTCTCACTAGCCCTTTGGCCTTATCCAGGTGTCCCTGTACTCACGCAATGCCCTAAGTTCCATAACCTAGCCAAGTCACCCTCCATGGAAGTGGTTGGCCAACCTGGGGTTTCCCCCATCGACAACAGGCTTTCCTCCAGCATGGTGACTTTGCCCATTCCTGTGTTATTTATGGTTTCCTGCCTGGCTTGCCAATTGTTGGGAAATGGAGGGAACGCAAAATCCCTACCAAACTGAGAAGGCATCTTGAAACCAAAAACCAGGCAGGCAGCTCCATATAGTCAACTGATCCATTTTTTATGCGGTAACTTATAGGGTGGGATCAGGATCAGGTGGACAACTATCCAGAAGCATTCACAGTTGTACTCTGCACCATGGAGGGGCCATTAGGATAATTTTATAGTTATCCTAGAGTATGGGGTTGGGGGCTTGATAACAGGATGAGCACTCATAAGTCAAAATTCACGAATGGGTAACCAGTATCCTGGACACTGGGAATATTTCAGTGAAGGTCTTCATCATTGTTTGGGGACAAACAGGGCATAGAGGCCACCTGGTCCTAATGATTATTAAACATCTATTAACTACAAAGCCTTGTGATGGCAGAGAAGTGGTTCACTGCACAGTACAGTCCTGGGTAGGGTCAATGGAAGGAGAAACAGTAAGGGCCCAAGATGGCTAACAGTCAAACAGAGATCAAGTTTTATCTTCAGGTCCTCCGACTGGGAAATGTTTCCTGGCAATGGGTGTATATAACAAGATTCTACTGATATAAAACAATTGGTCATGTGGTGTTTGCTGTAATACACATTGTGTCAAAGTGGCACACTCAGTTTACATGATGGAGTAAGGAAGAAATCATTGACATGAAGTAAAAGACGCAACTTGCAGCAAAGTCTTGTGTTTTTCATCCCCTAGAATTCCTCACCATGGATAGCTGGTAAAGCATCTGCGGGCAGCCACTGCTATGTGCTCAGCGCACTTGGGTTTATGGACTCCAGGAGTGTGTCACGGGAGTGAGGCTATGAGGAGAGACCTAAGTAGCTGCTTCACTGAATGAAGCAGAGGAAGGGAAAATAAATACACTATATAATTATAGCTCCCACTATTCTAGAACTCAAATAATCTACAATCTCCAGTAAAGTCTGAATGTGCCATGCTTAGAAATATTACAAATACAATTCTAAGGGACATTTGTCATACAATTACTACCCTGCCCCACCCTCCTGGTTAGCTCAGACAGCCTTCTCTACCAGGTGCATGGTGTAGTTTGGCTGAGCCTGGAGATACAGAATAAACTGATTTCTCTTGGAAAAGGTCATATACCAGGCTCTGATTACACTTTTGTCTCCCTCCCATTTCCTGCTGAGCGTACAACTTCTTGGCCTCAGCAATTACAGCTAATGGCTACAGAGGAAGACAAAGAGGGCAGCACCTTCAAAAGCATTTTTTTCTCTTTGCAATGGTGAGCACAGTCAAGAGATTTAAGTAGTTTACAATCAGTTACATTATATAAAACAATCTGTATGTCAAAGTGCCCCAAATGAACTAAGTCCAAATTCCACTTTTACCACTGATACAACTGTAACAAAATTGAATAGAGTTCAAAGTATATAAAAAAAAAGCACTTTCATTCTCAATTTCCTATCTGCAAAATGAGTTTCATATTATCAACTTCATAGTCTATAATGAAGATTAAATGTAATAACAGGTAAAGTACCTTTCATATAGGACTTGGCAGGTGTAGGTATTTCCCGTAGCCAATAGCAACTATTTCACACACGTAATTTATTTTATAGATAACCTAGTTAACAGCAAGTTTATGGCTGAGTATTGAAAATTATAATTTTTCTCTTAAGACTAGCTTTACATATCTATGTTTGGGCAAATACTAACAAATGCATATACCCAACTCTATTGTAGTGCTTATAAAATACTTTGTAACCAGTTTTTAGACCTGTTAAATAAAACGGTTCTTTAAAGCTCATATAGGCCCATCGGTTGGAGAAGTCTTCCAGCCATGCTTCTATTTTTTTCTGAAGAGCTAGGCTGATAGCAGCTAGACTTGAAAATCAAGTACCTCCAGCCGTAACTGAGGCAAAAACTAGCAACAGTGTTTGAAAAAACTCCACAGTGCTGGCCGCTCTACTCCATTTTCCTGACTAGAAAGACCAGAGGCCTCGCAGACTGAAGTGAATGTAGAATCCCAGCTACTTCTGACTCCCTATCTGTACATCAGGTGAACGTGATAACCACTACCCTACGGAAACCCGTTCCCTATCTTTATGTGGGAGTTTCATGGATTTTCTCTCTCAACAATGAAAACACAGGGGATTGTTTCTAACTCATTTTTTCCATCTTCTGCCCGAAGGAGATCAGAATTTCTCCTCAGACTGTATTCAGTCATCTAGTACTGAAGTAGCAGGAAAAACTGTGAAACTCAAATTGCGTTTTTCCACCACGAATAGGACTTGGGTGAATTACGGAGACTACATAACTCAATCTAGTTAGTCAAATTAGAAAACCAGGCTCTTATCCTAATCTCCGTAATACAAGGAGTAACAGAAGATTTCAGGGAGCAACACTGCAAAAACAGAAAGAAAAAAAAAAAACACTATCTTGTCTCGCCAAGACTAGTCTTCTCACCTTCTCAGGAAGGTAAGGGAAAGAAAAAAAAATCATAAGAAAAAGAAACTAAGGATTGCTCGAAGGAAGAGAAACTATGGCTAGGGCATAATTAGTGTTCTTTCCATCTCCAATTAAGCATGTTTCTTATCAATTAAATAGAACTCCCTCATCTGCATGAATCCAAAGATACAGTTCACCAGTATGTATGTATATAATGTATATATATAAATATATAATAATTTATATAATGGATTTATATAATGGATTTTTTTCCCCCAGGGTGAGAATATTTATTGTAAAATTTTCCAAAAGCACCCAAATTGTTAATGTTTGGTCAAAAGAAAATTAGAACCAAGGTTGGTAGAATGAATTCTAATGAAAAAATCAGAGAAAATCTATAAATCCTAATTTAACTTTCCATATTAGCTATTTCAGAAATAATATAAAATAAATATTCTGATGAAATATTCTCATTATACTAAGAGTATCTGTCAATTTGTAAGGCTATCATTCTAACGAACAACTATTTGCTCTCAGTACAACAAACAAAAGTTGAACATAACTGCTTGGGTCTAAATAATGGTTTAAAATCTGGGAATAGTACACGAAGATGTTGAATTGGGACTAGTTTTAGAAATAATAAAATTAAAAATCTTTCTATCTTACAATATAATACTCCAGCAATGATAAAATAGTTAAAGTTTTAAAAGTTAACCTCCTCCCAAGTTGCCAGGTATGAAGCCCAAACTACGAATGTTTTAACTGAAAGAACAGGACATCCTTTTTCTTGCTGTGAAATTTTTTCAAAAACACTCTCTCTCCCTCTCACACACAAGCACACACACCAACTAAAAAAAAATAGCTTATGTGAAGGTGCTTAAGGGTAGACTGAGCTGACAGGTGAGTGGAAGGAAATTCTTAAGAGAGTGAGAGAAAAAGAATGGTTAGGAGAGAACTGAGTGAGCAAGTTCAGGAAAAGAGCTAGAGATAGGCAAAGTAGATTGTAATGCAAATATTTATTTTCAGCTTACATTTGGCAGAACACCATTCAAATTCCAAAGGTCATTAATGAGCTACATGAAATATCATCTTAGAGAAATATATTCCAAAAATTTACAGTTTTATATTCTGGTTTGGTTGTATGTAACCCCCATATATTCAAGGGCATGCATCAGTTCTACAGTTTACAAAAAGAAAGCACTCAAAATATCATAAAAATTGATTTCATCTGAAAAAAACAAAGCTCCTTTTCCTTTACAAGTTGAATTTTGTTTTCATTGTTAAAATTAAAATTATACATGAAAATAGTATCAAGTGAATGATTATGTGTTGGAGAACAGACACTTCAAAATGATAATGACTATAAAAATAGTACATACAATACACTGCACACATCAGGTTGTAGAATAGACAGAAAAATGGCTAATGTCCACAGGCTATTTATTACTGACCCAAATCTCAGAATGCGTAGTGATTAAATTTTGGCTTAACTGAATAATTTGGTCATCTATTATGAACAAACTGTTGTTAGCCAAAGATTATTTTTCAATGTTCAACTTTTAATATATCCTATCCTAGATAAGACCTTTTGCTTTTATCATGAGATTCTTCAGTTTCAGGCATTTTCCAAGTGAGAACAATAGCACCAGAATAATGTCACAACCTCTGCAACATTAGCAAAAATGGACCACACTTATCCTCTATCCTGAAATAGTTCACATACCAGTGACTACAACAATAACTATATGGTCCTATTTAACAATAAATTAAACAATTCCTATAAAACTTTCACAGTCTATGAAAAGATTATGAATCAGAAATTATTTAATGTTCCGGACACCAAGTAAATTTGTTTTAAGGTCTTTTAAGATAACCCCCTTGAAAGAAAAGCTAGGTTCATTCAACTTTATATGCCCATAGACTGAGTCTAGTGTTTGTACATAATACTCAATACATATTGATGAATTGACGGTATTAATTTGTGACAAATGATCAGGATCAAGAAAAGTCTTGAAAAACAAATATGGCAGTTAAATCAATCAATCAAGATATGCACAGTATAGGTCCTTTTACAGAAAAATTTAAATTCCCACAACACTACAGGTTTTCAGAGTCAAGCATTCAATGGAATGGTGAATAATGAATTTCATTCTGGTGATTACCTCGAGGCAGGTGATTTTTGGGTGATTTAGTCAAAGCTACTTGAAATTCTAACCTTTTACCATCAATTACTGATTGTATTTTAACACAGAGAGCAGAAAAGACCTGGTAGTAAAAATCTCAAGAATTCTGTTTATTTTCATGGCAAACATTTTCATGGCAAACATTTTCATGGCATTTGACAGAACTCAGAGCTATTTCTTTGAAATGGGTTCATATCTGTGAAACTAAGCCCACCAGGATGAAGTCTTTTTTTTTTTTAAAGAAAGAACAAGAAAGAAATTAAGCCACCAAAAGATGTATTTCACATAATAGCAAAATATAAAAAATTGAAGCAAAATGACAGAATAAAAAAATTGCTAAGCAATGGATTTAAGAAACTTTGATTCTGTTCTTCTCTCTTGTTACTAATGGTCTTCTTTTCCTTCCATTGTTATATATGTAAAACAGGTATGATAAGAATGAATGAAGAATGGCCTTGCAAGACTTACTAGGAGGTTAAAAGGAATTATTGAAACATTGTTCAAATACTTTATAAATACTACTGACAAAAGTATAATAAGATCGGTGTTTTTGTTTTCTTTCAGTGAAGATGTTCTTTTAAATCAGACTCTGTTTCTTAATATTGTTTCAAATTCTCAACTAGAGAGATGTTAGCTTTCTTCCAAAGTGATACTCCGAGTGAATCACAGTATTTCTGATTAAGAAAGACAATACTTGAACTGTGCTACCAGGGGAAAAAGAAAGGAACTGCAGCACAACTGGTAAAGTTCCTAGACTTAGTCCAATCAAGTTATAGATCATCCAACTGACATAATATTTTGTTACTCCAAAACTTTCTAGTATCATTTTGAAATCATATTCCATCTCAGTGTGAGATTTCTTACATAAATAGGAGGAATTTAATTTCTGTAAACGTTTGCAATGCCAGTTATTTCTCTGAACAAATTTTTTTCCTTTAAGAGAGTGGCTCCAGCGAAGAATCCTTTCTTACACATCCATGTCCAGACTAAAAAGAAACAACGCTTTTCTTTAAAAAGACAGAAATACCCAAGAAATGTTAAAGCTTTCTGTAGCCAGGGATTGTCCATCTATTATTCTAAGCATGTAATCACTCCCTATAGATTCCTGATGAATCTAAAATGTTTTCCAGTTACTCATAGCTCATCAGATGTGTTCACCTTTGGTACGTCACATTCTTCACTGGTATGACAACTCTGAAGGATATCCTTGTAGTAGTTCTTCAGATCTTCATATAAAGAAACAGTTTGTTGTGAGTGAGCCAAGGGTAACACTTTTTCATTTAACAACATCTGCACTCGGAATTCTTCTTTAGGAGTCTTAGCATTTTTACAATGGTAAAGCACAAATATTAGGTTTGAGGCATAGGGTACAATGTGGCCACTTCGGAACTTCCTATGCATTTGCTCCTTGTAATTATAAGCTGTTAGGGGCTCCTTGTCTTTGAAGTAGCCCATAAGAGAAAGCAGTGGAAGAAGGGTCTCTGCATGACCAAACTGAAGGATGACTGGAGAGGAAACTGGTTGAGAACTTAAAAGAGAAACAGAGAAAAAATATGTATAAACATATTTTACATACATAATAATTTAACGTAATTTTACATATAATAATTTAACATAACAGCTTGTAAACACAATAGTTATACTTAGAATTAGCATACAACTTTCTCACCTTTTTGAAATATAAACATAACAACAATATGAATGAAATTCTGTGTGGCAGAGAACTGAACTTTTTATACTGAAAGTTAAGTTCCAAAATTTTGGATCACTGTAGTAGTGCAAATTCATCTAAAAGTGAGGCATATATGTTATTCTTTTTTTTTCCCAAAAAGTAGAATGTATGTTCTCTCTCTCTTTTAAATTGAAGTACAGTCAGTTTACAATGTTGTGTCAATTTCTGGTGTACAGCATAATGCTTCAGTCATACATATACATACGTATATTCCTTTTCATATTCTTTTTCATTATAGGTTACTACAAGGTATTGAATAGTTTCCTGTGCTGTACAGTAGAAACTTGTTTTTTTATCTATTTTATATATAGTAGTTAATGCCTGCAAATCTCAAACTCCCAACGTATCCCTTCCCATCCCCTTTCCCCACTGGTAACTGTAAGTTTGCAGTTTAAAGAGAGTCCAGTATTTACTTGCAGGTTAAGGAACCTGAAGCTGGTATGCATTTCAAAACTGCACTGCTTTCTGTGAATGAAACTGAGCAGCTGGCCCTTAGTAAGTATTGATTACTCTTTGGAGCTCTTCTGAATGAATTTCAAATGTTACTTTCTCTTTATCTAAGGAATAAGGACAAGCAATATTCAGTAAATTTCTTGGTTAAAATCAAGTCTGAACAGTCTGAACAGTAAAATGGTAATGCATGTATTTCAGTGCTTTTTATAAGAACTGATTTGGGCACCAAATGAGGAATAGAACCACAAAAGGGCTGAGATACAATCTATTATAGCTGATATACCGTGTCTTTGGGTGCGAGTGGACTTGATATATTACAATAAACACAACAACTTTCAATACTATGAGCTAAGTCACCTTTTTTTTCCCCCTCAAGTTTTCTATAATCTTTTTTTATTTTCTGGTAAAGGCTTCTTTTATAAACAGCAGCAAATGACTGCTTAGCCTTTTCTCAGCTTTTATAGAAAGAATATAGCTATAGTTCTTAAATATAATCTGTAAACCTATTCAAACACAATTAACCATCTGACTTCTTGCCACCACCTCACACATTAGGCTACAAATTTAGTACATCTGGATTGTCTAGGAGGACAGCAGCACTTGCAGCAGTTTTTGAACTTTCCTGAGTTCCCACATAAAAACAGATGCAGCAACTGGATAGCACACCCAAAACCCAAGGGAAACATTCACAGCATAACCATGTAGAAAAGTATTTTCCATGAATTACCAATAGCCTCAAGACCTGCATATTATCAGTATCTGTGGAAGGAAGCAAAGGGAAACCACAAAGCATGTGAGAGATTTGAAAACAGGAGTATCCCAAAGAGCCATCAGGTACTCACTAGAAAGTACAGTGGGCCAATGTGAGACAGCAGCTGAAACTGGGAATGGTTTCACCCAATCTAGCATGTGTGTGTGTGTGTAAATATACATGTACAATGTACGTGTATTACACACATATATATGTATGTATATGTATATATGACAATAGTAATATTTATTTTTTCTATATGCTGTAAACATATATCATTACCATTTTTGCTTTTGATAACGAGTTACCTTTTAGAACTATTAAAAACAGAATAAAAATTATAGTGGACAGAATTCTAAAATGACCTCCAAGAAATGAGCCTAATCTACCTGGGGAAAGGGAAATACTCAACTCTAGCCCCATCTAACTCCTCTGTACCACCTAAGGAGGGGGAAAAAAACTGAGAGGCACAGGCTCATCAAAAAGCTGAGACCCAATCATAGGACGATAGAAAGTTTACCCTCCCTCACACCTTACCGCTACATTAGTAAAGGCCTATTTACCATAGTTTTACCCAGTACATCATGTCCACTTTCAAAAAAAAAAAAATTACAAGACATACTGAAAGGCAAAAAACTTAGTTTAAAGAGACTAAACAAGCATTTAGAACCAGAGTCAGATATGGCAGATATGTTAGAATGATCACACCAGGAATTTTTTAAAATTATAATTAATCTGTTAAAGGCTTTAATGGAAAAAATAGACAATATGCAAGAAGAAATGAGTAATTTAAGTGAAAGACAGAACGTCTATGAAAGAATAAAAAAGAAATAATAGAGATTAAAAACATTGTACAGAAACAAAGAGTATCTTTGTAAACCAGACACAGATGAGGAAAGAATCTCTGAGCTTTAGCGTATGACAACAGAAACTTCCAAAGCTGACAAGAACAGAGAAAAAAGGACTAGAGAAAAAGAAGAGAATATACAGGAACTGTGGGACAATTACAAAAGGTTTAAATTAACATATGTGTAATGGGAACACCAGACAGAGAAGAGAAACAAAAACAGATGCAACGTCTAAAGCAAACATGAATGAGAATTTACCCAAATTAATGTTAGACACCAAACCACAGATCCAGGAAGGTAAGAGAATATTGAACAGGATAAATTCCAAAAAAAAAACACCTATGCCTAGGCATATATCATTCTTAAGCTTCCGAAAATCAAAGCTAATGAAAAAAATCCTGAAAGAAGCCACAGGAAAAAAGCACCTTACCTATACTGGCACAAAGGTAGGTACTGCACCTGACTTCTCCTTAGAAGCCATGCAAGCAAGAGGACAGTGGAATGAAATATTTAGATGTTTTGAGAGGGAAAACCTCAACCAACCTAGAATTTTGTACCTTGCAAAATTATCCTACAGAAAAGATGGAGAAATAAACACTTTCTCAGACAAACAAAATCGAAAGAACTTGTTGCCAGTGGACATACCTTGCAAGAAATGTTCAAAGAAATTTCTTCAGAGAGAAAGAAAATGACATAGGTCAGAAACTCAGCTCAACACAAAGAAAGGAAGAACAGTGCAGATGAGTAAGTAAAGATAGCATTAAAATGTTTATTTTTTATCCTTAATTGGTCTGATAACTATTTATTCAAAATAACAGTAGCAATAATTTACTCAATTATGTATGCTTATATATATACACACACACATACACACAGACTTATGCATGCTTATGTATGTATAAGTGAAATTAATGACAGCAATGATACAAGGGACAGGAAGGAAGAATTAGAATATTTTGTTATTATAAGGTACTTGCACTACCCATGAAGTGGTAAAATGTTATTTGAAAACAGACTAGGATTATAGTTATAAATGTATATTGCAAATTCTAGGGCAACCACTAAAAAAGATTAAAAAAAATGAAATACAATTGATATGCTAAGAAAGGAAAGGAAATAGAATCATTTAAAGTCCTTGATTAAAACATCAAAAGGCAGAAAAAGTGTGGAAGACAAAAACAGGAACAAAGAACAAAAGCAACAAATAGACAAGAGTAACAAATATGGTAGATATTAATCCTAGTATATCAATAATCACTTTCAATGTCAATGGTCAAATATACTAATTAAAAGACAGAGAATGTCAGATCAATATAAGACTCAACTATACGTTTTCTACAAGAAATCCACTTTAAATATAAAGACACATACAGGATTAAAAGTAAAGTAATGGAGAAAGATATAACATGTTAGCTAATACTAATCAAAAGAAAGTGGGAGAAGCTATATACATATCAGACATGGCCAACTTCAGGGCAAGGAAAGTCATCAGAGATAAAGAGGAGCAGTACCTACTGATAAAGGGGTCACTATTCTAAGAAGATAAAACATTCCTTAATGTATATGTACCTAACAACAGAGCACAACATGCATGAGGCAAAAAACTGATAGAACTACAAGGAGAAACAGATAAACCCACTATCATAGTTGGAGACATTAATACTCCTCTATCAGAAACCGACAGATCCAGCAGGCAGAAAATCTGTATGGACATAGTTAAACTCAACAACACTATCAATTAACTGGATATAATGAAATCTACAAACTACTTCATTCAACAACAGTGGACTACACATGATTCTCCTGCTCATGTGGAACACTCACCAAGGGACCACATTCTGTAATATAAAACACAACTTAAAATTTTTTTTTTAAGAAACAGAAATTATACAGTATCTGCTCAATGGAATTAAACCACACCACAATGGAATTAAACTAGAAATCAGTAACAAAAAGATAACTGGAAAAATACCCAAAATACATGGAGATTAAACAACACATTTCTAAGTAACATGTGGGTCAAAGAAGAAATCTCAAGAGAAATTTTAAAATATTTTTAACTAAATGAAAATGAAAACACAACTTAGAAAAACTTGTGGGATTCAGTGAAAGCAGTGCTTATAGAAAATTTATATCATTTAATGTATATATTAAAAAAGAGGAATGATCTAAAAGCAATCACCTAGGCTTCCATTTTAGGAAAGTAGGAAAAAAAAAAGAGCAAATCAAATCCAAAGTAAGCAAAAGAAAAAATAAAGATCAGAGCAGAAGTCAATGAAATTCAAAACAAGACATCTAATAGAAAAAATCAACAAAATCAAAAGATGATTCTTTGAAAAGGTCAATAAAGTCAGTAACTCTCTAGCCAGGTTAACTAAGAAACAAAGAGAAAAGGCACAAATTACTGGTATCAGAAATCAAAGAAGAGACTTCACTACAGATCCAATGGACATTAAAAGGATAACAAAGAAATATTATGAACAACTCTATGCCTCAAAATTTGATAACCTAAATGAAATGGAACAATTCCTTGAAAGATAAAATCTGCCAAAATTCACACAAGAAGAAAGAGATGATCTGAATAGGCCAATATCTATTAAAGAAATTGAATCAATAATTAATAACCTTCCAAAATAGAAAGTACCAGGGCCAGATGTGTATACTGGTGAACTGTACCAATCATTTTAGGAACATATTCTACCTATTTTCTGTAAGTTCTTCCAGAAAACAGAAGCAAGGGGAACAGTCAACTAATTCTATGAGACAGTATTACCCTAATACCAAAACCAGATAAAGTCACTACTAGAAAACTACAGACAATTTTTCTCAGAAGCTAGATGCAAGCAAAAATCCTCAACAAAATATTGACCAATAGAATCCAACAATGTAATAAGGAATTATATACCATGACCAAATAGGATTTGTCCCAGGTATGCAAGGCTGGTTCAACATTCAAAAATCTATTAATGTTAACTATTATATCAATAGGCTAAAAAAGAAAAATTACATTATCATATGAATAGATTCAGAAAATACATTTGACAGAATTCAACATTCATTCATGATAAAAATTCTCAGCACATTAGTGATAGAGGGAACTTCTTCAACTAGATAAAAAACATACAAAAAGCTAAGTTAACATCATACTTAATGTTGAGAAATGCAAAGCCTTCCTGATTAGATGAGGTACAGGCAAGAATGTCCCTTCTCACCACTGCTTTTCATCATTGTACTAGAAGTCCTAGCTAAAGCAATGAGATAAGAAAACGAAATAAAAGGTAAACAAACTGGGAAGGAAGAAATAAAACTGTATTTGTAAATGACAATCATCTATGTAAAAAATCCAAAGAATCAATAAAAAAATCTCCTGGAGTAAATAAGCAATTATATCAAGACTGCAGGATACAAAGTTAATATACAAAAGTCAATTGCTTTTCTATATGCTAACAATAAACAAATGGAAATCTGAAATTAAAAACACATTACCATTTATATTAGCACCCCTAAAAATGAAATATTTATATAAAATAACAAAATATACAAGATCTATATGAGGAAAACTACAAAACTAAAAAAAAAGCTATCAAGCCATGAGAAGACATGGAAGAAACATAAATGCGTATTACTAGGTAAAGACAGCTAATCCAAAAAGGCTACATATTGTATGATTCCAACTATATGACATTCTGGGAAAGGCAAAACTACGGAGACAGTAAAAAGATCAGTAGTTTCCACGGGTTAGTGGGGAGGGAAAGATAAACAGGCAAAGCACAGAGGATTTTTAGGGCAATGAAACTATCTGTACAATTCTATACGGCCAATACATGTTGTTAGAAATTTGTCCAAACCCAGAGGATATACAACACCAAGAGTGAACCCTAATGTAAACTATGAACTTTGGTGATAATGATGTGTCAACATAGGGTCATTAATTACAACAAATGTACCACTGTGGTGTGAGATGTCAATAGTAAGGGAGGTCTGGTGGGGAGGGAGTTTATGGGAACTCTACCTTCTGCTCAATTTTGCTGTGAACCTAAAACTGCTCTAGAAAATAGTTTATTAATTAAACAACAACAACAAAACTACTGCCATGGGATGTAACCAAAAAGCACATTTTCCTTCCAAAGAGTTAATATAATCTGTTAAACAGCTGCTCAGGCTTGTACCTGTTTGCCCTGTTATAAGACTTCCTTACATTTCAATTCTTTTCAACAAAGTTAAGGAGAATACATGTTAAACATAAAAACATATTGTATTTCTATTCTAAAATATTTCCAAACACCAAAAATGGGAAATTGGTCACTTTCAACTAATGGAGGCTAAAGAGTTGTGGAGTTTGTATGTGTGTGCACATACAGTAGCAGTTTTTAAATTTTGGTTTGTTTTTGTAATTCTAAAGACATCAAAACCAATATTACAAAAGTATTTATTTATGGTCCAATTTTCATCAGAAGCCATTAAAGGTATGTGCCAGGTTTCTGTAAAGTAAATCAGTAATTCCTGTGAAGTGAGTTGGTTCCATCTCAGGAACACACTGCTCTTTACTCTGACTCATAAATGAGAGTAAATCTTAGAAATGTTCTGAGCCATCTGCTAGCAACTGATTTACTTCAATTAGTATAACTGCTGTTTGAAAGAACCATATCCTCAGCTTCCCCTTGAACACACCCAAGTCCCAAGGATAGCAAGGGAACTCTTCTGGGTTTCATTTCCAAGCTTCTCCAAAGCAAAGTTGGTCTATGACTAAGCCCAAAATATTGGCAACAGCAAATGGGTAAGAGTGTGTATGTCTGAATGAGAGAGTAAGGAACTATGTGTATGTGTGTGTGTGTGTGTATGTGTGTGTGTGTGTATGTGCGCACGTGTGTGTGGCTGGCGGGGAAGGTGAGGGGAGGTGCTCAGAGAGACCAGAGAGAACAAGAGAATATAATATATGGGAGGACAAAAGGGTAAAGAATGTGAAAAACACTTCTCAGTTTACTCAATGTCTAATATACAGCCACTGCACATAATTTTGTCAGAAGACTGCTGAGTGCATAAAGATTGCTACATCCTATCTATGGTCCCATGTAGCTTTCTTTATTTCACATGGCATTCAATAAACAGAGCTGAGAAGTTCAGGCTGCCAAGACAGAAAGACCAAAGTTTTCACCTTTAACTTAAGAATGCAGTCTTTCGGAGGAAGATGCAAAAATTTTTTTAAAAAGGAGCTATCAAGACAATCAGTAATGATACATATTCAGTATTCACTGCATCTGTAGTTTCTAAATGTTGGGGAAATAAAACTATCTAAGAATCTAAAGGAATGGGACTTCATCCCAGGGAAATGCACAATCCCGTAACAACGTGAATACAGTTTTGGGAGTTCAGACCTCTCCAAATCCCAAGAACCCTCGTGCTATATACGACAGTTTGACATCCTGAGGAATAGTAAGCCTAAAATCCTGTCCCACATTGTTTTGTTTAATCTCCTACATGATGTGTATTTCAGAGAAGTCTAATAATTTTATCCTAATGAGTCCTATATTTAAAATGTCAAGATAGATTAATTAATTTACATTTTAAATTTACACACTTGTATATCAATCAAATTAAGAAAAATTCAGATATCCTATAATTTGCTTTGAATACTCCCATTTTTCTTGAATCATGCTGTTTCTGTTTTCTGTATTCTAACTACGTACTCTGATCCTTCAACGTAGACTTCTATTAGTCTCACTTCTCATATTAACTTATAATCCGACTTATGAAGATATTCTTTAGAACTCTTAGCAGAATAGTCTACCAAAAAATGAGAGATACAAGGGCATGAAACACATTTAACTCTTTCTCTGATAAAAATACATTAAACTTGGGATGTCATATTTTCCAATAAGTGGCAAAACTACTTTACAGGGGTACATTAAAAAAAAGCTAGAAAATGTAAACTATTAATACAAATGTAAGAAAACAAATGAATTATATATAGGAATACACAATTGGAACTGTTTCAGGGTTGAGATTTGGTCAAGCCCTCTCATTTTAGAAATAAGGAAAAGCTGAGTGAATTACCTAATGTTATCTAGCAAGACAGAATGTATTTCTCCAAATTTCAGTCCTCTTTTACTTATATAAGTTGGTAAGGAGATTTATTAACTCTTTAATTAAAAAAGAAATTTAATTTGGTCTAAAGTTACTTTGTTAAATGAGGTTTGATGACTATGTATGTGTTCAAAGTAGGTGAAACACCCAGAAAGAAGGCCCAACCAGAAAAACAACTAATAATTGCATGTTTTTCCCCTAAATGTACTCAGCTTACATCTTTCTAAGCTCTTAATTCATGTTTCACAGTCAACTAATGTTACACAGAGTGAATGCATTTTCAAACATGATCCAGGAATATCAAATAGAGCATTAGATAACTCATATAATTCCCATACTTATGTAAGCGCACAAATAAGCAACATGAACTGCTAGAGATATGAGATGCTTTGGGAAGAAAATTACAAGGAAAGTATTTTTTTAAGTCTTCCTTTACAATTGAAGCATCAGCTCCAGTGAGGCATTTGGAGAAGCATCAGGGTCAACAGTTAAACACAAATACAGAACAAAATGACTCAAGCATAAAGATTTTTCTCCAGGAAAAATACAGAGAAATAACTTCTGCTTCTAGCCAAGATGCAGTAACAGGGACTGAATTTACCTCACAGCCTTAAACTACTATAAAGCCATTTGAAATATATGAAATAACAATTTTTAGACATTTGACAAAAGTCAGAATCAGAGCAAGGGAAGGCAAATGAGGTGAATCCCAACAACCGTCCCATCTTAACTGCCTAGAGTTTGGGAAGGGGAGCCCAAACAGAGCACAGCAATCTTCCTGAGTAGATGAGATAGAACTGAGAATTTAGTGAGGCTACATTGGCTAAAACTCACAGGATAGAGTCCCAGGGAAGAAAGATCTGCAGGGACTCCCCTCAAGTTTTCAGCTAGTATTGATCAGCTTATGCGTGTGAAAAAAACAATGCAAATTCACGCAAAAGGCATTGAAAAGAAAGAGGTGAAAAAGTTCTCAAAGCTAACACAAGGCCAGGAATAGTTTGTATTCCAACAAGCCAGACTAGGAAAGCTTCAAAATACACAGGGTACCAAATAGATGTTCAAGAGGAATTGCCTCAATAGTGGGGCAAAATTAGCCCATAAAAGACATTATTATAAAAACAAAGAAGGAAAACTACAGACTAGGAGAGTATATTTGTAAAGTATAAATCTGAGAAAGAACTTGCACATAGAATATATATAAAGAACTCCTATAGTAACAATAATAAAGATGATAAACAAACCAATTAAAAAACAGTAAAAGACATGAACAGACACTTTAACAAAGCAAACATATAGGTGGTTAACAAGCACATCAAAAGATGTTCACTATCACTAGTTGTATGGCTATTAGCGTAACTGACACCATCTTGGGCCCTTACAGTTTCTCTGGTCCTTCCACTGACTCTACCCAGGACAGCAGTGTGCAATAAGTCATTTCTCTGTTAAGGACTTTGTAATTAATAGATACTGTTTTATAATCATTAGGACCAGGTCACCTCTATGCACTGTTAGTCCCCAAACAATAAAAATCTTTGCTGATGTATTCCTGGGGCCCACGAGACTAGTTCTCCATTCATGAATCTTAACTTAGGAATGTACATCCTATTTCCAAGTACCTACCTCCATACCCCAGGTTCACTATAAACTGTCCCAATGGCCCCTCTGCAGTGCACGGTACAGCTGCAAATACTTCCAGATCATTGTCTGCCCTATCCTGATCCCACCCTGTAACTAAGTTACCCTATGATAAAGGAATCCATCGATTACATGAAGCTGCTTATCTAATTTTTTGGTTTCAAGATGCCTTCTCAGTTTGGTGGACACTTTTCATTCCCTCTGTCCTCCAACACTAGTTTTTAGGCAAATGCAAACTAAAATCACAGTAAGGTTCTACTACATGCCCATTAGAATGGCTGAAATTAAAAATACCTACCATACCAAGTGTTGGCCAAGATGTAGAATAATTTTAACTCTCATACATTGGTAGGAGGAGTTTGGTAGTTTTTTAAAAAGTTAACCATATACCTAAATATGACTCAGCTATTCCATCTCTAGGATAAAGAAATGAAAGCATATGGTACAAAGACCACAAATGTTCCCAGCAGCTTTATTAGCAATAGCCTCAAACTATAAACAACCCAAACATTCACCATAAGGAGATAGATAAACAAACTGTAGTGTATCCATATAGTGGAACACTAAATAAACTACATAAAACAAAATAAACAAAAAGGAATGAATGACTGATACCCACAACGTAAATGAATCTCATAACCACTATGCTGAATGAAAAAAGTCAAACCAAAAAATGTACATACTATATAGTTTTATTATATAAAATTCTAGACAATACAAATTATAGCGACAGAGCAGATCAGTAGTTTGCCCAGGAGTAGGGGTGGGAAGTGGATTAGAAAGAGTCACAAAGAAGTAAATCAGAGACAAATATCATATGATATCACTTACATGTGGAATTTAAAACAATGATACAAATTTATTTTACAATTTATTTATTTATTTATTAAACAATTTACTTATTTATTAAACAATGACACAAATTAATTAAAAACAGAAACAGACTCCTCCACATAGAAAACAAAATTTATGGTTACCAAACAGGAAAGGTGGGGGGATAAATTAGGAATTTGGGATTACCAGATACACACTACTATATATAAAATAGATGAACAACAAGGACCTATTGTATAGCATAGCACAGGGAACTATATTCAATATCTTGTAATAACCTATATGGGAAAAGAATATATATGTATAATGTGTGTGTGTGTGTGTGTATCTGGAAAAGAATATGTATATATACATATATGTATAACTGATTCACTTTGCTGTATACCTGAAACACTGTAAATAAATTACCTCAATAAATTAAAAGTCACCAAGAAATTTTTGCATGTGATGGGTATTTTATTATCTTGATATGGTGATAGTTTCATGGGTGTATAAATATTTAAAAACTCAACAAATTGTATACTTTAAATATGTGTTGTTTATATCAATTATGCTTCAATAAAGCTGTTTAAATAAAAACCAAAACAAGTATTAAGGGCTGATATGCTGAGGTTTGCGAAGGAAGTCTTTGATGACCAAACTCAAAGATTCCTCCTCCCATAAAGCCTTTACCAAACTCCAACAGCTCAAATTAATTCTCCTTCAGCATTTTTTTTACCTGTTTTAGTGCTGTTTTACAAATACCCTCCAAACTAGGACATGAGTTCCCTGAGACAATAATTTAAATGTATTCATCTTTGTATATACCCTCTACTGCCTCCATAATAAGCTGTACTGGAATGGAGTAGAAGTAAAACTAAAATCAGGGAAGCACTTAGGAAGCAGTTTCTAAAATCCAGGAAAGAGAAGATATTAGCCTGAATTGAGGTGGTAGCAGTGGGGATGAAGAAAAGTGGAAGGAACTGATACAAAACTGGAAGAAAAAAAAAAAACCCAACATTATGGTGAGAAGACATAGAAGGTGCGAGAGACAGAGTCAAGAATGATGCACAGGTTTGTGGCCTGGATGCCTGGGAGGATAATGATGGCTTGACTAAAATAAGAGACTACAGGCCTGTGGATATTCCTTCAATACATCCTGAGCACTAACTGCATCCCAGACTTGTTCTACACACTGAGGACATAGCAGGGAAATAAAGTTTTAGACATCACAGACCTACAGTCTACTGAGTCAGAAAGTATCTTTCCAGAGGCATCCTTACATCTGAATCTGAATTCACAGCATAGCCAGGCAAGTTAAATGAACTTGTACCTTATCAAGCCAGTATCAACAACCAGTGCTAAAGTCTCCTGGCACACCTAGTTAAACTCCATGGAACACTGACTGCAGAAAGGTAGCAAAAAGACAAGCGAGAACAGAGTCCAAGAACTTTAGAAGACAAAGCTCCCCTAGTTACTACAGGCTAAGTAATCACTTGGTGCCACTACATTTTTATCTCAATGCTGCCATCTTATGTAAAAATATGGAACTACACAAGCTTAAAAAGCTATACGTTATCCAACAGTGAAATCTGGAAATATCAAAGATTTGAGTCAACAAAACGGTAGAAAAAAGGTTAATGAGAGCTATTTAATGACAGTAACATACATTTACAGCAATTAATTTTGGTATTTGAGAGTATTCCTGACAAAATGAAAGATCTCATGAGACAAGCAATTACACTGTCCAGAATATAAACCTTACTTTGAAAAAGCAGTGACTTACTGAATTCCCCTAATTTAAAAAAATTAAAAATATACTAACAGAGATAATGGGGGATGGGAAAGTAGAATAAAATCCAGATACATCTCATTTCTTCAGTAAATTCAACATGCTTTTCTAATCACAGCTGCTTAAAAAGCAACAGCCGCTTAAATTTGCTTAAACAGTAAATTTACCGGTTTTGATTTTAATCCCATCACTGTAGTGATGGTTTAAGAAGAAAAATTAAAGTCAAGATCATAAGAGTCAAGGACCATGGATTTAGAGGACTGGTTATATAAAACTAAAATGTTGACACTTGTCTATTAACATTATTTGCAATCTCTAATTTTTCCATGAAGTAAAATCATGCTATTAAAACTGTGTTGAAAAATATTCAGAAACACTGAAGAATATCTCTGATTTAACATTAATATGAAAAGCTAACAACAACAAAAAAAGATAACAACCTGTGCACACAGTACCATCACAATGTGGGGTGGAGGAGGGATGGAGAAAGCAAAAAGTAGCCAGGGAACTCTAGAATTAAGTGAAAGACATTTCCTCACATAATATTAATGACAAATACTGCTTTTGTATATATGTACACATATACAAATACACTCACTTATTATAATCTCCAAACACAAAAAAGGTTTTTAAGAGTTATGAAGAAAAAAGATTAACATTTCAATAGAACAGATCAGAAAAAATACAAAGATAAAATATTAAACCTCTATTAAAACCTTATTATTATACCACACTGGTTTGTAACATTAATAGTGGAGGAGCTTGTATGTATGGGGAGGAAGTAGTATGTGGGAACTCTCTAATTTCTACCCAATTTTGCTGTGAACCTAAAACTACTCTAAAAAATAGTCTATTAGTTGTTTTTATTATTATTATTATTAATAAAATCCTATTAGTCTCTCTTTGCTGAGCATCTGTTAGTTTCCTTCAGAAGTAGCCTTAATTTTGGTGCTACTCATAAAACTGTTCAGTGTCAATCTGATTTTTGGAAAGAAATTTGATAGAAGTCTCTACACTCATTTTCTTCCCTTAAACCTACTTAAAAAGATTTCACCTTGATTCTGCTAAATATTTTTAAACATCCCAAACAGCCTTTTAGTATAGAGAAAACCAGTCCCTGAAAAGCACCATTACCGCTGACTCTCCTTCCTCAGTTAGGAAAGAAGGCCGTGGGCAAAACCATTTCTTCTTACAGAGTCAAACTCTCCTTCCTTTAACATTTTATACTGTTTTACAATCTTACATAAAGTAATACCATAGCCCATGGCTTTTATATACATTTCTGTTTTCTCTGGATTCTAAGAGTCACAAGTGTAATGACTTTGTCTTACTCATCACTGTGTCCAGCTACTAAAACACTGCTTGACATGTATCACAGTAGGTGTTTAAAATATTGTTGAATGAGTCCTCTTTTCAATTCACAAATAAAGAAGTAATCTCCAAAAAGAGTAAAAATTTTCTCCATTTCACTGAAGAAAAGGAAATTCATTTAAGAAATGAGCTCAAGGCCACGAAAATTTGAAGAGATTAAGTACTACAAAGTATTTGTTTCTAATATTTGAATACTCCCAGCAGTTGGGGTAGGGAAGGTGTGTGAATATCTGACAAAGACGTTAAAGACATGTTTTGACCAGAGAACTCTCATATATGATAATAATACCTTATCTGTATATAGCACTATACTAAGTAATTTAATAGACATTCTCTCATTTGATTATCATAACAACTTTGTGAGTCAGGAGAGACAGTCCCCTTTTCTGGAAGTGAGTAATCTGTAGCATCAGTAGAACAGAACCAGAACTTAAACCAAATCCAAGCATCTGCCTACTACATCACACTGCCTCTGTATCACTGCATCTCATTCAAGAAGCCATGCATGAACATTAGTCTCATTAGCTTTTAAATATATAAAAATACAATCAGCAACTACTTAACATAAAGGAATACTCAATTTGTTGCATTTTTTCTCTCTATGTACTTCACTTGTGGATAAAATAAGCAAATTATAAAAAAAAAACCCTAAAAATTGGAATTTCTTAAGATAAAACAAAACAAAACAAATAAAACCTCCTAGCAGGAGATGTGGATTACTATAAATGGGCCAACCTCAACTTGGAATGCTTCATCTTTAGATTATATCCAGAAACCAGTGCACATCAGGGATTGTTTACATAACTACAGTTTTAATATTCTTTAGCAATTCCTGATTGTCAAAGTTAATGACTCTCCTATAAATTCCATTCCTAGGCATATACCCAAGCAAAATAAAAATATGTCCACACAAAAATATGAATGCAAATGTTCACAGTAGCATTACTCATAACAACCCCAAAGTGGATATACCTAAATGTCCATAAACTAATGAACGGATAAACAAAATACAGTATAGTCAACATAACAGAACATAATTCAGCCATAAAAAAGAATACTGACACATGCTATAACATGGATCAACCTTGAAAACACTATGCTAAGTCAAAGAAGCCAGTCACAAAGAACCACACATTTTCTATATCCTCAAGTCTGTTTACGTTTTGCTATATATATTCGTTTCTTTAGATTTCACATATAAGTGATATAATGCAATATTTATCTTTCTCTGTCCAATTTATTTTACTAAGCATAATACTCTCCAGGTCCATCCATGTTGCAAATTGCAAAATTTCATTCTTTTTTTTACAGCTGAGTAA
Source organism: Vicugna pacos (assembly GCF_048564905.1). Lineage (NCBI taxonomy): Eukaryota > Metazoa > Chordata > Mammalia > Artiodactyla > Camelidae > Vicugna > Vicugna pacos. The sequence continues at coordinate 66,852,136 of NC_132997.1, read as the reverse complement.
TATTCCATTGTATATATATGCCACATCTTCCTTATCAATTCATCTGTTGATGAATATCTGGGTTGCTTCTATGTCTTGGCTATTGTAAATAGTGCTGCTATGAATGCTGGGCTGGGGTGCACACACCTTTGCAAATTAGTGTTATCATTTCTCCCAGATACATACCCAGGAGTGGAATTGCTGGGTCATCTGGTAGTTCTATTTTTATTTTGGGGGGGGAATCCCCATACTGTTTTTCACAGTAGCTTTACTAATTTACATTCCCACCAACAGCATACAAGAGTTCACTTTTCTGTACATCCTCGCCTGGCAGGTGTGAAGTGCTATCTCGTTTTTACTTGCATTTCTCTAATAATTAGTGATGTCGAGCATCTTTTATGTACCTGTTAGCCATCTGCATGTCTTCTTTGGAGAGATGTCTATTGGAGTCTTCTGTTCATTTTTTGATTTTTTTTTTTTTGGTATTGAGTTGTAAAAGCTGTTTATAAATTTTGGATATTAACTTTGTTGGTCATTTCACTTGCAAATATTTCCTCCCATTTAGCAGGTTCTCTTTTCATTTTGTCAATGGTTTCCTTTTAAAAGCAAAAGCTTTTAAATTTAATCAGGTCCCATTCGTTTACTTTTGCTTTTATTTCTTTTGCTTTAGGAGACAGGTTCAGAAAAAATATTACTATGATTTATGTCAAAGCATGTTCTGCCTATGTTCTCTTCAAGGAGTTTTATGGTTTCAGGTCTTACATTTAGGTCTATAACCCATTTCGAGTTTATTTTTGTATATGATGTGAGCAAATGTTCTAATCTCACTTTTTTTTTCTAGGAGTTTTACATGTAGCTGTCCAGTGTTCCTAGCACCACTTCCTGAAGAGACTGTATTTTCTCCACTTATATTCTTGCCTCCTTTGTTGTAGATTAATTGACTACAGATGTGTGGGCTTATTTCTGGGCTCTCTATTCTGTTCCATTGATCTACATGTCTGTTTCTGTGCCAGTACCATGTTGTTTTGATTACTGTTTGCAATACTGTCTGAAGGTTGGGAGGGTTATGCCTCTTTTTCCTTAAGGTTGCTTTGACAATTCAGGGTCTTTTGTGGTTCCATACAAATTTTAGGATAATTTGTTCTAGTTCTGTGAAAAATGTCACGGGTATTTTGACAGAGATACTACTAAATCCACAGATTGCTTTGGGTAATATTTCAATGATTCATTTTTCCAATCCAAGACCACAGGATATCTTTCCATTTCTTTGTACGGTCTTCAGTTTCCCTCATCAGTGTTTTATAGTTTTCATTGTATAGGTATTTCACTTCCTTGGTTAAGTTTATTCCTAGTCATTTTATTCTTTTTGATGTGATTTTTAAACGGGGTTTCTTTTTATTTTCTAATAGTTCAATATTAGTGTACAGAAAAGCAACAGATTTCTGTATCCTTGTATCTTGTATTTTGCAACTTTACTGAATTCATGCATTACTTCTACTAGTTTTTTGTGGACACTTTAGGGTGTTCTATATGTAGTATCATGTCTTCTGCAAATAGTATAGTTTTACTTCTTCCTCTCCAGTTTGGATGTCTTTTATTTCTTTTTCTTGTTTAACTGCTGAGGCTAGAACTTCCAATACTATGTTAAATATAAGTGGCAAGAATGGCATTCCTGCCTTGTTCCTTAAATTAGAAGAAAGGCTTTCACTGCTAAGTATGATGTTAGCTGTGGATTTGTCATAAATGGCCTTTATTATGTTGAGAAATGTTCCCTCAATACCAACTTTGATGAGAGTTTTTTTTATCATGAATGGACGCTGAATTCTGTCAAATGCTTTTTCTGCACCTACTGAGATGATCATGTGATTTTTATCCTACCTTTTGTTAATGTGGTGTATAATGGAGTTTCTTTTTTTTGGAGTAATGAAAATGTTCTAAAATTAAACAGGGATAATGGTTGCACAACTCTGTGAATATATTAAAAACCACTTAACTATACACTTTAAATGGGTGAACTACATGGTATATGAACTATTTCTCAAAACTGTTTTAAAAAATAACTGGTATGGGATTTTAATAGTGGGGAAGGCTATGCACATGTTGCTGGAGGAAGCAGATGAGAAATCTCCTTACCTTCTGTTCAATTTCACTGTGAATCTAAAAGTAAATAAAGGCTATTTAAACAAATCACTATACAAGACTGCAAAAGCCTGCATTATTAAAAAATTGATTATTTTCTAGTATATTTTATTAAGGCAGAGAAGTGAGCTAGTAATTTAAAAACACATTAACAATTACATGTTAAGCATTTTGTGGTCATCTTGTAAAAAACTCTAAGGAAGAATGCCATTTTTCTGAATTAATAAATTCTTTAAAAATTATTTCCACTTCTACAAAAAAAAAGTATTTCATTCTTTTCTTTCTCCACCTTTTCCTTTTATTAGATACCAATAGTGTTTAAAAAGTTTTCCTGAAGTATAATGTAACAATCATAAAATTCACCTGTTTTAGTTGTTAAGTTAAACGAATGTCAGTAAATGTAACAGCTGTGTGTGCAATCTCCACAATCACCCTAAAAATTTCCCTTGTACCCATTTGCAGTCAAATAAGCTTCTCAGTTTCTACAAAGAGACCTACTGGGGTTATGACAGGGATTACACTCAGCCTACAGATGATCAATCTGAGTCTTCTAATTCACAGAGACAGTATATCTTTGCATTTATTGAGTCATTTTTAATTTCTCTCTGTAATGTTTTATAGTTTTCAGTGTACAGAAATACTTATTTTAAAACATCAATGATAAACTTCTTATTTAAACTTTAAATCTGGTATCAAATTATAACAGCAATTTTTCCAAAAGTTATTTAAGAATCTTTCAGACACATTTTTAAGTTTGCCATACCTCACATTCAAATGGGACAAACAATGAACAAACAGTAAAGGTCTGTTATCTCATAAAGTCTAAGGATTTTAAACCATTCAGAAAACTAAGTAGGAAAAAAGTTAATGCCTATGTCAAAGAGGGAACTTGTCTTGACTATTCTGTCCCACAAAAGTGTTTGGTAGCAGAAACCAAATATAGATCTTCCTCCACTTACAATGGGATTACATCTCAATAAGCCTATTATTAAACTCAAAATATCAGTAACTCAAAAACCTACCAAACACCATTGCTTAGCTTAGCCTACCTTAAATGTGCTCAGAATACTTACATTAGTCTACAGTTGGGCAAAATCATTTAACACAAAGCCTACTTTATAATAAAGTGCTGAACATCTCACATCATTTATTGAATACTGTACTAAAAGTGAAGAACAGAATAGCTGTATAGGTACAGAATGGTTTTAAATGTATCAGTAGTTTTTTGCTCGTGATGGTGTGGCTGACTGGGAGCCACAGCTGACTGCCGCTGCCCAGCATCATGAACGACTATCATACCACACACAGCGAGGCAAGGAAAAGATCAAAATTCAAGTACAATTCCTACTGAACGTGTATCACTTTTGCACCATCATAAGGTCAAAAAATTGTTAAGTCAAACTATCCTAAATCAGGGACCATCTGTACTCAATCTGGTTTTCTCCCCTAACTCCCATCAAACCCAAGAAAATCCCATAAACTAAAGTCATATCCACAAGTACACATAATTTCTCTTTCTTATCTATATGTATATAAAACTCAATACTGCAAACACAAATACACCATATTCAGCCTTTGTCTCAATCTTTACAGCGTAATTTTCATCTCCAATTGTGAATGTATATGCTTCCATGGAAGCATATTTGTCAAATAAAATAGGGTTCAGATTCTATCAAAGGTTCAAATTAGGAAAAGGTTTTGTTTTTTTTTTTAACTTTGAAATGTATGAATGTTAACAAAGGCTTTTTGATAAGAAACTCATTTAAAATAAAAACTTACAAAAAAATTCATACCAGAAACCATGTACAATCACACTATTTATAACAGCAAAAACCAGAAACTATCCAACTGTCCACTGACAAGAGGAGATGATACATATAATGGTATTTATTTACTGAAAATTGAGCATTACTGAAATTGTACTATAGTAAAATGAATGAACTACAGTATATGCAACAATGTGATGAATATTATAAATGTAATGTTGAAAAGGAAAAAAAGCAAGGCCCAGCATATCTCTCTAAGCAAAACTAATTATATTGTTAGGGCACACATACATTCATAATAAAAACTATTTTATAGAGGCAAAGGAATAATACACACCAAATTCAGGATAGTAGTTACCGGGGATAGAGAGTAAAGGGGGCAAGGGAAGGCAGGAAAATGGAATCACTTGGGTTTTCCTTGGGTTGAATGGAGGGTTTATATGCTTTATAACATATGTCATCTAATTCTTTTGTAAATATAATCATTTTTTAAAAACACAAGCAAAACTATTTTTTTAAATCGCCCTTTATAAAGCATTTTTCAGAAGCTTAACTAGGCACTTAGAATATACACTAAAAAATATTTTTTTAAGTTTTTACCTTTTTTTCTGTTCAATTGCTTTGTCCAAGTGCTGAAAGATATCCTGAAACAAGGTGCAGCTGGATCGACTATTAATAGTATATCCATATCCTCTTTTCCAATACTGTTTCAGATCATTTAAATACTCTAAAACCTAAAGATAAAAATTTCAAAAATCATTACACTTTTATTCATGTAACAGATTCCCTCACTTAATAATGATTTTTTTTCAGAAAAGGTTACATTGTTTAATCAGCATTCAGTACAAAGTATAGCAAAATCACAGAGTTTATAATTGCCATTTCAAGCATTTAAAGGTTGGACCCAAAGGTCCATGACACAGAGATTTATGTTGAGACACAAACTTGAATTGTGGGAATGTGGAGACTGGCATGCAAGAGCAAGTTCGTAGCCCTCACAGCCAATAATCCAGCATCCATGACAGTTCAGGATAGTAGGCTGAAGACATATGTTCACTTCCTCTTTCTTCTAAAGTTAAATTAAGATGATAGCAAAGATATATACAGAAAAAAGAAAAAAAGATACACATTGAAAAATATTCATCACAGCACAGAAAGATGCTAACAGTGGATCAAGAATTTTTGAGAACTTTAGGAAGACAGAAACCAAATAGAAAATGAGTTATTTTGGCTCACGTATCATTATGATAAAAACGGTAATAAAAGTAGACCAAAGATACGGAAAATTGGTACTGATGGAAGGAATGTATATTAGTATTGACATTCTCAAGGGTAAATGGGCAAAATCCACAAAAATACACATCTCTAAGGCCCACTGAATTCTATTTCTTATAAAGTAATATTCACGAAGGAACACGAGAGAATGCACAAAAATGTCTTAGAATAGCACTGCTTACAGGAGCCAAAAAAATTAAAAGTTCCTGGAAATACCTAAATTTTTTTAGTAAGTTGATCATTAAATAAACTACGGTATACACATACTATGGAATACTGTGAAATTATTTGTAACATTCTCTATTATAGATCTACATGAACTGACATGGACAGACCTCCTACAAATATTGCTGAATGAGAAGAGCGGGTTAAGAATAAATACAGTAGTAAAATACCATTTATTACCAAAATATATACACACACACACACACAACACTGTTTAAAGTTCTAAGAATTATATAAGTTGTAAATAAAGCGTAGAAAAAGGTTGAAAAGTACACAACAAACTGACAGCAGTGATTAATTTCTGTGGAGAGGTAGGTGATTTGGTGAATTGGTGATTAAGGTAGCCTTTATCTCAATGCTAAACTTGTACTCAGGTAACATTTGAATCAAGATTAAAACTAGAGGACTAAAACCTGCAACCCAAAAGAGATACAAGACATGACTATACAACCGTTGTGAGCCATTTGTCCCAGAAGAGCACCTAGAGAAATTAAGTGCAAGCCAAAAGTTTAAAAGCAAGAGCAAGGGTAGGCCAGTGCCATACACCAAAAACAAAACTAAACATATATTAAAGAGGCAATTAAATCAAGAAGATAGCGAAAGGGAAAAAGTAAACATTAAAAAAAAGTTGAAAGGAATTAAAACAGTAAGAATTAGATAAAGTTCTGCCAAATCTATTGACAAAATAAAACAAAAATAGTATCAAAAGTGAAAAAGGAGAGGCACTTTCAAACTGTGCACAGGAAAAGGGAGGTCAAGCAGAATCCAGCAGTCTTGCTGAGCTGAGGAATTAGAATTGAGTTTGGTAAATGTGAAGTGGTTGGAATTAGCAGAACCGAGTATCAGAGAGAAGGAAGCTACACAGAAAGAGAACTCCAAAAATCCAGGGGCAGTCCCCGTGATTCTGTTGCTGAAGGTTGTCGGAACTGGAAGCTCAACAATTCCAGAGCTATCGCAATGCTGGGAGAGATTCATGTTCCAAGTAGTCTAAGTAAAGAGCACTTCCACAGACACCAAGACATCCAGGACTTCATTACAGTCCCCAATAGGGTCATACTTTAATGGCAAAGTCTTGTTTCTGAGTTTTGTCAAGTTCAGGCCTAGAGTATGAAACTCAGAAAGAAAGAAGTTTGAAAAGGATCAGACTGATCCACAATTAACTTAACTGCAAAATAAAACAAAATTTAACACTTAGAAGACAAAATCCAGGCATTCAACAGCATAACATTCACAATGTCCAGTATCTAATAAGTAATTACTGGAAACACATAAAGAAACAAAAAATGTGACATAACTAGGAGAAAAATCAGTCAATAAAAGAATCTTAAGAAAGAAGGAAAGCAAGGATGAGTCAATATTAGAAAATGTACTAATGTAATTTACTATGTTAGAAGATTAAAGAAAAAAAAAAGCGAATTTTCCTAGATGCCAGAAATTTAGCACACAGTCCTAGTTTTAAAAATGATAAACAGATAGACGGTTTTAGAAAGCAAGAAACAGAAATTTCTTTACCCTGATAAGGATAACTACTAATGATTATGCCAAACATCATACTTTATGATGAAACAATGAAAGTGTTCTTAACTAGAAAATATAGACCTTCAGGCTTTAAGATAATTGAATAAAGATATATCTGATCTCTTCTCTCAGTAGGCACTCTAAAAAAAGAAGAATGAAAAGAGAAATGTAAAAGTTCTTTTCAAAGAAATTAAAAGACCTCTATACCCTCAGCCACCACCATAAATGAGGAAGGACTGCCAAATGCAGTGAAAATCAAACAAAACATCTTAGATAAAGCCAGCAGAAGACAGATCCTCAAAGCACGTGGTACATTTGCCGTAGTAAATCTGGTGGGAATGCAGTTTGGTGCAGCCACTGTGGAAAACAGTATGGAGATTCCTCAAAAGACTAGGAATAGACTTACCCTATGACCCAGGAATCCCGCTCCTGGGCATATATCCAGAAGGAAGCCTACTTCAAAAAGACACCTGCACCCCAATGTTCATAAGAGCATTATTTACAATAGCCAAGACATGGAAACAGCCTAAATGTCCATCAATAGATGACTGGATAAAGAAGATGTGGTGTATTTATACAATGGAATACTATTCAGCCATAAAAACTGACAACATAATGCCATTTGCAGCAACATGGATGCTCCTGGAGAATGTCATTCTAAGTGAAGTAAGCCAGAAAGAGAAAGAAAAATACCATATGAGGTCACTTATATGTGGAATCTAAAAAAAAAAAAAAAAGCATAAATACAAAAGAGAAATAGACTCACAGACATAGAATATAAACTTGTGGTTGCCAAGGGGGTAGGGGGTGCGAAGAGATAGACTGGGATTTCAAAATTGTAGAATAGATAAACAAGATTATACTGTATAGCACAGGGAAATATACACAAGATCTTATGGTAGCTCACAGAGAAAAAAATGTGACAATGAATATATATATGTTCCTGTATAACTGAAAAACTGTGCTCTACACTGGAATTTGACACAACATTATAAAATGATTATAAATCAATAAAAATGTTAAAAAAATAGATAAACAATAAGGACCTACTGTATAGCACAGGGAACTATATTTAAGTTCTTGGACTATGACGTAATGGAAAAGAGTCTGAAAATATATATATATGTACATGTATAAGTGAATCACTTTGCTGAACACATGAAACTAACATTGTAAATCAACCACACTTCAATAAAAAATAAGAATTAAAAGTTTTTTCAACTAGCAGAAAAAAAGCAAAAACAAAGCACATGGTACACTTGCAGTAGTAAATCCAACAATCCTTTGCCTGAAACAGTGAGAATGAAGTCTAAGGGGAACCTCCCCTGACAGTATGCAACACCATTAGGAGGAAACAGACTTACATTCCATCTTTACAGGCAGCATTCTGCAAAGAATCTCAGAGAAGAGTAACTATAAATTGGAAGGAACACTACTTATCTCTGAATAGCTGCCCATCCCAGCTGGCTGCCTCAGGAGAAGTAAAAACTGAACTCTGCGAAGATGAGTAGTAATTTAAAAGGTGCCAATAATCAATATAAAATATACAAATTAAAAACAAGACTGCTATACAGATAAAATAGTCAGCCAGAAAAAAACTTCACCCTAGAAATTCTGCTACAGAGCAGATGAAAACTATAATTAAATAAACATACTATTATGAATTCCAAAGACTTAAGAAAATAATCATTTGAAAAAAGAGTCAAAAAAAAGAAAAAGATTTAGAAAGAAGCATAAAGACAGAAAGATAAGCTGAAATAGTTCCAAAAATGGTTCGGCATTATCTAGCAAATCTGAAGTTCTGCATATCCTGTGATCCACCAATTCTACTACAGACATAGACCTTCAGAAATGCCAATAGACACACACAAATGTTCATAATAGCACCGAACTGACAACAACCCAAATGTCTGCCAAAGAGATAATGGATTAAAAAACCGATAATTCATACAACAGAATACTATACAGCAATGAAAGTAAGTGATCTGTAGCTAGAGGCAGCATCACAGATAAATCTTAAAAACATAATGTTGAACAAAAATGCATACTGCGTGATTCCATTATATAAAGTTCAAAAATATATAGTTAAACTGTTTCTTGGTAAAAAATAATAAATTAGTAGACACTAAACTAACAAAGAAAACACAAATACACAAGTAAGTAATAAGAATGGGGAAATAATCTCAGATACAGAAGGAAAATTTGTTTTTTAATTATGAGATAAACGTACAAAATTGCACAAATAAATCTGAAAATCTGGATGACATGGATGACTTTTACAAGAAAATATTAAATACGAAAACTGATTCCAGATGAGACAAAAAAAAAATCTAGATATGTAGAAGACACATACAAAGTTGCAAAAAGCTATCCCACAGAAATGTACTTAGTTCATGTGTCATTTCTTTTGCAAAGATTCACCTGAGTGTCATTAATCAGCTTCCTCCTTTGTGTATCACTATATCTTATATATACTTCTATTATAGCCATCCTATTGTCTGGCATGGTTTATTTGTTATCTTTCACTCCTTGTTATGTTCTTTGAGGACAATGTCTATCTTATGTTAGTATCGTCAGTTTCACACAAGTGCCTGGCACAAAGCAGGCACTCAAACAATATTTGCTGAATGAAGACCAGCATTTCATAAGGTTTTGGATATCTAATAATCTCCAGAATTATCAATATTTCACAAATTTCTATTATTTTTTAATTTTAAAAACATTTTAATAAATAATTTCAAATACAAAAAATAGAGTACAGTAAAATAATGAACCCCTATGTATCCATCATCCAACTTCAACAATAATCAACATTTGGCCAATCCTGTTTAAATTGTGCCCCTACCACCACCACTGGATTATTTTGAAGCAAATCCCAGACATCATTTTATTGCATCTACAAATACTTCAGTGCATAAATCTATTCACAGTGAAAAGTCCTAAACAGAAATACATAAATTATTTTCTATCAAATAACTGAAAAAAAAACCCACAGAAAACATCTAAATCAAAAGAAAACAGTGTATTTTTAAATGAAGAATCTAACTTATTTACTTATACTATAAAAAGGAAGTTTTTATTCAATTAATTCAACAAATATGTACTTCAAATTTTCAAATCATGGTCGTTTGAGAAACTTTTTACTTACAAAGGAAAAAAGGTACTTATACAATGGACAAATCTGGTAAGCATCACTTTCATCATATGATCAAACACATAATCATCAATGACGTGACAAACTGATATCACTTCTTCTGATTAGATGCACTATAGATAGTATTGTTATAAAAAATGTTTAAGGGCAATCTAACCTTAAGTAAAAAATTAGACACAAAGACATTCTGCAAAAAAACTGGCCTAGTTGCCTGCAAAATGCCAGTGTATAAAAGACAAAAGAAAGGCTTGAACACTCTTCTAGATAAAAGGAAACTAAAAAGACATGACAAGTAAATGCAATGAATGATTCTTGATTATATTCTGCATTTTCTAAATAATAGTTATAAATATAGGACTTTATTAAGACAAGTGTGAAAATGCAAATATTGACCATATATTGGACAATACTATATATGCATATATAAAATTATATTTTACTATCATTATGTAGAAGTGTGTTGTTTAGATGCATGCCCAAGTATTTAAAGATGAAGTGTCTTGATGTGTGAAGAAAAAAAAAAAAGATTATATATATGTGGTAGACAAAATAAATGCCCCTCAAAGATTTCTACACCCTAATCCCTAGAACCTATGAATATTATCTTACATGACAAAAGGGAATTTGCATGTGTGATTAAGTTAAGGATCTTAAGATGGAAAATTATCCTAGACTATCTAGGTGGGCCCAATAATCACAAAGGATCCTTATAAAAAGCAGCCAAGAAGGACAGAGTAGGAGCCATGGAAGCCATAGTCGGAGTGATACAAGGAATGCAGGAGGCCTCCAGAGATTGGAAAAGGCAAGAAACAGATTTTCCTCTAGAACCTCCAGGAGGAACACAGGCCCCTGCTGATACTTTGACTTTAGCCCTGTAAGGTTCATTTGGACCTCTGACTGCCAGAACCATAAAGTAATAAATTTGTGTTATTTTAAATGACTAAGCCTGTAGTAATTTGTTATAGCAGCAACAGGAAACTAATACATGGAAAGACAAGCAAATGTGGCAAAAAAGGGTAGCAACTGGTGAATACAGGAGGAGGACATGAATATTCATTCTATCATTCTTACAACTTCAGTCAGTTTGAAATTTTTCAAAATAAGTTGTGGGAAAAATCAAAGAGAAGTTCATAAGCAGTAAAGAGATAAAAGGGTAATCCGAAAAGGAAAAGAAAAAGGTAAGTAGCATAGAAGCTTAGTCACCTACTAGTTGCATCTTTTAACAGATATGGAAATAAAAGCAGAGCCGTCAGTCTTTAAAAGTCAAGGACCACATGGATGTAGCTACTCAAAATAGGAAAAGGGTAGACAGCAGGCGGCCAGGTGAGAACATGCCAAATATTTCAACAACTACAGTAACTTGGGCAAATAGGTTGTTCTTCTGTTAAAAAGTAAATTTCCCTTCTGCCAACACCCATCAGTCATTTACACAATGCTGAAAATCACTTCAGTTCTGTGTATTCACTTTTTTCCCTAGAGCAATCTGGCTAAGGAGAAAAGGGGGGTGAGGTATTCTGACACACATAAATGGTGACCATAAGTCTCAGTTTATACCTTTAACTAGTATAATTATTAATGGTTCCCCTTTCACATTTAGAAGTATTCCAATTTAGAACATATATTTTATGGTCATCCTAAGCACAGAGCATTTCAGAGGGTAGGCCAGGAAGTTTCTGAAGTGATGAGCTGTGGACAGTTAGAGGAGATGAGAAGTGTACTGGATACCTGGGACAGAGAAAAAGTAGGAAGCAACCCAGGAGCAGAAAGAGGAAACACAATACACCTATTACTACTGGTGCTAAGCGTCCTAGAGCAGTCATCCATCGAGGGCCCTTTCTCCTTCTTCCAACTCACCCACTAAGCTCTACTCCTACATTGGCCCAATACCACGGAAAATTACCTTTAATCTGGTTATTGATCACTTAGGTCTTTGAGTAACAAAGTAGAGCACTTGTTTACCTTTAAAAGTAAATTAGCTCTCAGCTTAAAAGCCTGTTTCTAACTGGCAAATAGTACACTTCTTTTCAAAATTTGAGGTTAAATTCTGAAGTTAATAATTGATTTTCATACAGCATACTGAAGGTTCCAAAGTTTCAGAAGTCCATATTCCTGAATGACCCATACATACAGATACATCCTACCAGAATTCTATCCAACACCACAATCCTCACTGCTTAAGAAAACAATTAATTAACCTTCCCCTACCCCATCTCTCTGGTGCTCAGCATCCCAGAAGTGACCAGAATTTGCCTCCCTTAAAGTCACTGGAAGTCTGTCTGTTCTTCACTTTTTAGAGTCTAAGAGTCTACAAAGAAGACACAAGAATGAAGAAAAAAAGGGAATACAAAGTAGGCAGGTAGAAACTGTAGATGAATTACTGCCATTACTAGGTGGAACACAGAACTCAATTTATTAGGAAAACTGTCATAAAAGAATAGGTACTTAGAAAACCAATCATCCTCTCTGAACTTTGACTTCTGACAAAAAGAAGAATTTGGATTATATTAGCTTTATAATCCTTTCCAGAAGTAAAATTTTATGATAAGGTAAGTAGGTTTTTAACTGGGTAGACCTAGAAATCAAATCACCATGGAAGAATGTTTTCCAGAGTTTTATGAACCCAAACTATTTACACAAGTAGGTAGGTCCTACCTGAACAATTAATCTCTCTTTATGTTAGGAAAATTATGAGATAATCAAAGACAGGTAATGTTCCCTACTCTGCTTACTTTTTGAAAACCTGCTTTAAATAAACAACAACAAAAATCACACAAAAAAAGCAAAGAAACTGCAAAAGTAATGCTTACCTTTGCATCGTCTATGTCAAAAACATCACACCAAGGAGATTTAACACCTTTAATTGCCAGGTCAAATGAACAGGTGAAAAAAGCTACCTGAATTAAATCTGGGGGAAAAAAAAGGCAAAATTTGTGGGTTACTATTTTGTGCAATTTTCCAAAGGCTATATCTCCTGAATGCCAAGGACTTACTACATAAAATGCAACTTGATTTTAATTTTAGAGGGTTGGAGGAGGGGAAATAAATCTATAAAAGGTTTTAGTCCCCAACTTGAAAATTAGCAATAACAAAGTACATTCCTTGAATAGTTCTCTTAACTACACAACAATTCATATTATAACTATTAAGAAGAAGCAAGTACAGAAAAGGATATAAAAGAGGAGAGGAGGCTGCAGAAGGTAGAGAAGAAAGGGCAGAGTAAGGAGGAAGGTGGAACAAAGGATGAAAAAGGAGAGAAACAAAGAAAGAAAAAAAAATCACACTATGAGACCTAACTGCCACTGATTATCCTGGGCAAAGCACTCTAAGTTCTCTGGCTCTCAGTTTTCCCACCTGCAAAATAAGGAGGTTAGACAAATCATTTGTCAAGGACGAGTTATGCCTCTGATCCATCCGTTAGGACCATTCTGAGTTCTTGGTCAATCTTTCAGAAAGTCAAAAATATTTCAGATGAATTAGAATTTAAACATTAAAAAAATAAAATAAAATAAAGGAAAATAAAGGAAAATCTAGGAAAACATAATAATCTTGGGGTAAGGGAGAAATCTCAGGCAAAATAAAATACTCATAAACCATAATTAAAAGACAGATATGGCTATAGAAAAGATGTCAACTTCTGTACAATAAAAGGCACCATAAGTAAGACTTAAAAGATAAGCAACAAATTGGAAAAAAGTTAGCAACATAAAATAGGCAAAGGATTTATCCATTATCAAGCACTATTAAAGGATATAGAATTATTAATCCCACAACATATAATGGGCACCTATGATCAGTAAGAAAAAATAAAAATAATTCAATAGAGAATGGTCAAGGTTATGAAGAGGCAATTCTCAGAAGGAAGGAAATAGCTAACAAACATATGAATGGATATTCAACCTTACAGGTAACCAAAGAAATGCAAATTAAAGCTAAATCATTCATCAAATGGTCTAAAATCAGAATGACTAATAATATCCACTGTTGGATGAAATAGGGGAAATGAGCATTTTCATATATTGTTAATACAAATTGCTCTACACTTTCAGAGAACAACTTGGAAGTATATGTCAAAAAATATTCATGCTCCTTATTTATCTTATTAACTCTCAAGTGCAAAAAACCAGATTATAAGAATGTTCACTGTAGCATTACTTGAAAGAGGTAAAGGGGTGGAGGTATAGTTCAGTGGTAGAGTGCATGCTTAGCATGCATGAAGTCCTAGGTTTGATTCCTAGTACCTCTATTTAAATAAATGAATAAATAAATAAATAAATAAAATATTAAAAAGAGGTAAAAACTAAGAAAAACCTCATTAGGAAAGTAATTTCCTACATAAAGAATTTCGATTGCATTAGCTCCAGCTATTCTGACCAGTAAAATCTGACGATGGGTTAAATAAATTTTTAACTAACATTAACCTAAAATGTAATTAGATATCCTATGATAAAAACTGAATTTAAAAGAATGAGACAGATATATTGCTAAGAAAGAACAAGTTACAGAAAATACATACAGCATCACCCCTCTAAGCAAACAAAAAAAGTAAGTAGCTAAAATATTTTTGAGCAGTTATTCTCTGCCAAGTACAACGCTAATGCTTTGCATGAATTAATCTCATCTAATCCTTGTAATAATCCAATGAGGCAAGTACAAGTCACATATCCGCTTTACAGAGAAAGAAATTATGGCGCAGAGATATTAAGGAACTTGTCAACGATCAGAGAGTTAGTCAATAGTATAACGAAGTCAAGGTTCAAATACAAGGTTTAACTAATAGGCTATAATAGGCTCCAAAAAAGTTGTTCTCAGTTACCCCATCAGTAAAATACAAATAATCTTCAATTCAGAAACTAAAAATAGTTTTTAAAAAAAATCTTCAACAATGTTAAATGCCCACTGACACAATTATGGCTAGATGCTGGTAGTTATATAATGGAATTCTGTACATAAGTTTAAAATGTAGGACTAGAAAAATACACATTAAATAAAAAATACAAAGTTGAATTAAATTCAAATTTTAGACAGATAACATAGTTTGATATCATTCCTAAAAGTTTAAAAATCTGCAAAACAATATCCCATTTAGGTATAGAAACATAAACATAAATATAAAAACTGGCATGGGATGACTTAGATGCTCAATTCATGACAGTGGTTACCTCTGAGAAAAAAAGGAAAGGACTGAGATCCTGGGGAGGGACCAAGGGCCCTCGATTTATTTAAAGCAACTAACTGAAGTATAATGTGAAAATTTGATAAAACTAAGCTGTGGATATACATATAGTCATTATATTAGCCTTTATTATTATCTATATACTTGAATTACTTCCCAAATAAAATAATTTTTAAAGCTCTGCAGATGACCCAAATATAAAGCCAATTGAGGAAAGAGAAAAAACTCAATTTTGAATGTGAGTCTAGGCATCCTCACTTTTTTTGATCCTTATTAAGCATTCAGACTCCATGACTGGCAGATTCTAGTCTTAATTTTTTCCCAGCATCTCCCACTTCTAGTCTTTGGAAATTTATTCACAATATAATGAAATCATACTCTGTATGTATATTTGTCAATATCTGCTGTATGGATTATAAACTCCTAGAAAACAGGAAAAATCTTATTATTTTTTTCTTAATTTCCAACTGCTAGGTGACCATGTACCCTGCTTTTCTAGCATAATTATGAATAGTGTCTCCTTTCACCCTAAAAAGTGTCCCAGGTTGCATGATAAATTGCAGTCAACCCATCCACTGCAATATTTAATGACAGACATGACTGCTCATCGTCTCAGCACCTCTAGGTATAAAATTCTAAAAACAAAAACAAAAACAAAAAAAAAACTCACTACTTTTCTAAAACTTAACCCCTCTCAAAACATTAACATGCACTTCTCAACTGCTTCAAAAGCTAAAGAATTCATATGATTTTCCATTTGTATCACTTTATAAGGAGATAATTCAGAAAAGATAATCTTTGTTTTATAAATAATGCCTAGAATTGAAGCTTTATATAATCCTGTTCTCAAAAAAAAAAAATTTCAGGATACAGCAAGATTCTTGTGTATTAATTTACATAAAACTCAAAGAAGAATCTGAACCTAAAAATAGTAAGCTTGAGATGTAGACTTTTCTTGATCTAGAACACATTTTCTTAATGTAAAATCAATTGTGGCCTTTAAAAAGGACTAATTTATGCTTTCATATTTTTTCATTTTCAGAGTTCAGAAACCATTTAAACTATTTCACAGTTCAAATGCAAGATAATAGACACATTACCTGCACTTAAATTGTTGACTGGCACTTGTAAAGTAGCTGCAACTTTGTTTAAAATGTTCTGCATTTCTGGTCCAGTTTTGAAGGCTTCTACATGATAAAGAGCCGTAGCATTCTTTTCTACTTGAGTTAAAAACTTCTCACAATAATCAAAGAACCTCATTAGTTTATCATTAATTCTTGGAGGCCCACACTCCATGTCTGAAAGAGAAAAAAATATTGAGTGTGTATGTATGTATGTGTATATATATCCACTGACATGAATGACAATTTCAAATTATTGAAAATTCTGTTTCAAGTGTGAAAGGGAACACTAAAAACCTATTTATTCATTGGTATGTCTGAAATAAGTATACACTGCTCAAAAGACATAAGGCAAAACTAGTCCCCATCTATAATGACTGTTAATTCACGAGACGATATGCTAAAAAAGACCGAAGAAACAGAGAATATAAAAAATAAAATGTTATAGCAATACTACACTATGAAATAAAGGTAACTGAAATAAATGTTTTCCTAAAGAAAACAAAAATAATTAGACGTGAAAGTCATAAAAAGTACAAAATGTATTATAAATTACTGTTTCTGTCAGGCACAGAAAATTTAGCAAACTGAAAATTAGCAAAATTTCTAATTACAGGGTAATTAATAGAAATCTGTTTGACTACTCTAAGTCAAAGTCTAAGTAGAGTATTTTATTTCTCAACTTTCTCAACCCTGTGTTAATTTAAAAAAGGCTGCTTTGGATAAAAAACTACTGACAACAGCACAAAATACATTAACGTTTCAAGTCTTCTGTATTTCATTGTGCTAGATGCTTCTGACTCGGTTTATTTTCTAACTAGAGCTCTCATATAACTTTCTATTTAGAATATTATATGTTACATTATTTCCCCAATCCAGCAACAAATATGTACTAGAAAAGCATTCATAATCAAGCTTCAACTATTGAAGTGCCTTTTAAGTTTTCTGGGAGTCATATTTAAAACACACAGATTTCAACCATCATTCCTCCAATAATTTACCATGAAATAGTATATCAAGTATACTATTTCTGTATATAAAATGAGAAAATTAAATCTAGTTATACTTTTGTGCTTTGGATGTGTGTGTGTGTACACATTTCAAGAGACCCTGAAATGAATAATTCTGCCCACTTTAATTGGCAACTGGATTACAATTTTTAAGAAAACATTTTGACCAGGAAAATATGTAATCTTTGTCATCTTTTTCTGTGGCCTCAAAGTAGGATTTCCTAAGTGGATCTGGATAATTCATCCTTGTTATTATCTCATTACTGCTGTTTTTAAACAGAAACAAAGGCATTGTTCTGTTTCTGTAAAAATACAAAATCTAATTCAGTGGCTTCCCTCCAAAGCCCAGTTGTACACAACAGGCAAAACAATTGTCTGCAGATAATAATGAAGCAGCTAAGCAAAAGGTTTAATCTCTGAGACAGAAAATGGTGAGGGTGGCTTATCCTGAACTATTTTGATCCATGGCTTTGTACTTTGAGGCAAATGCCAATTCTCACAACGCCATCTAAGGGCAAAAATTCATTCATCCCAGGAGATCCAGCAGCCAGCCAGCCCCTTTTTGGTAACACTATATATATGTATATATACACATTACTATACTGAAATATGTTCTGCTTTCAACATTCAGTTAATTTAACAGATTTGTGGGGAATTTTCACTCATATTAATGGGAAAAGTCCAGCTATAATTAAAAAGCATGATTCAACAAGTGACTAAACATAAGTCAGCCAACCGAGTTACCCACAGAGCAATAACATGACACAGAGTCAATAGAAGAAACCCTTGGAGATGGCTGAACTGCTTAAAAGAGGATGCTACTGGAGAAATGACAAACCAGTCTACTAATTTATTTTTCACTTGGGCCTTTTAAAGCTAAAAAGTCTCACCTCAACTCTGACCTTAAAATTGATCAAGAAAGTATTAACACTTGTTCGTCTCCCTGGCACAAAAATGTTGTGTTTTTATTCTTATCCTTAAGTCACAGGACAAATGGAAGCTACGTAGTGTAATGGTTAAGAGGCCAAGTTCTAAATCAGATTTCCTGGGTCCATACCTTGCTATTTTAGGCAAATTATTTAGTGTCTCTATATCCTCATCTATTAAAAAAAAAAAAGAGGGAAAATACTATCAACCTCAGAGAGCTGTTCTAAGGATTTAGTGAAATCAATGTTAGGCATGCCTAGCACACAGTAGGCACTAAGTGCTTGCTATTATTATTATCTGTGACTATTACAACATTTTCGGAGGAAAAAGCTTCATTCAGGGGGCAAACAGAAGACTTGGATTCTGGGCCTGCCCCTAGTCCTCAAACTAAGAAAACAATCAGCAAGGCATATTCTTGGGCTCAGCTTCTTCACCTGTGAAATAAAAGTGCCCCACTAGATGATCTCTAGATGATCTCTCAAATTTTGCGAAGGTATAAGGAATGGAATAAATCAGTAAAGCTTTGCTCATGACCATAGTCCACAGCTACAAGGAGAGTAACTCTACCAAAACACGGAAAAGGCAGAACAGTAAAGAAAGTTTGAGAAGCTTCCTAAAATAGGTTGTAGGTCTAGAACCAGTATCTGGAAAAGTTGTTCAGTGAAAACCAAAACCAAAACCAAAACCAAACCAAACTCAAAAGCCTGAGGAAAAAAGTCCTAGACTGTATAAAGAAAAAAGTGCACCCAGCTGTGGAACTAGCTGCCAGACTGGGAGGAAAAGTCGGGGATGGTGCTCAGAGGGGGCAATTCAATTTGGGAATGGGTGATCAGAACCTGCTCTGCCTGTTTCCTTCGCTCCTGGATCCCCCAACCTCTACCACAGGGTCCTGCACGTAGAAGGTGCCAAATTCAAAGGTGATGAAGGAGTGAATGAACGTGTATGTAAGAGGAGAGCGGAGATACCCAAGCCCTGAACATCCCACGAGATGAGAGCCCGAGGGATGGGAACTGGGGAGAAAGGGAAGTGAGGAAAGGCTGGGGTCGGGGAAGTCGAGGACCTGGGTAGGCACTGGCCAGGCGGCCGGGGCGGTCACCTGCGACGTCGGGCGGCGGCACCCCCGGGTGGTAGTGCTGCCACAGCCCCTGCAGGAAGGCAGCGCCGCTGTCCACGCAGCGGTGCTTGGAGCTGGTGACTAGCTGCAGACGGCCGTAGTTCTCGCGGCTGAAGAGGGCCGGGAAAAGGGAGGCCATGCGCAGCGCCAGCTGTCTCATGTCCTGCCGCCCCTTCTCCACTAGCTGCCCGTCCATCCAGTCCGCGTACCACAGCGGCCAATTGGCCAACGCGGCGCACAGGCTGCGACCGCCCGCAGCGCAGGTTCCGTCATCCCCCCGCCCGCGGGCCTGCAGCAGCCCGTGCAGCTGCCGCAGCTTGCGGATTTGTTTGGCCGTAGGGTAGCGGGTGCCGTGGCGGATGAGGGCGACCAGCTGCACGGGAGTGCAGGTCTCCTCCAGCAGCTCGGGATCCCGCCGCGGCGCCTCTGGGTTCGGCAGCAGCCCAGGGTTGGCATCCTCGTAGCGAGTCTTGGTGCCGAAGTAGGGGCTGAGCGCCGACACCACAGGGTCCTCCGGCTCCAGGAGGGAGCAGCGAGAGAGCGACGAGACCAGCGCCACAGCCAGGGCCGCGACGGGTGCTGCGGTGACCCTGAGGAGGCGGTCGGGGCCGCGGAGCATGGTGCGCTGCGGCCCGCGGAGGGCGACGTGCCGACTGAGTCGCCGACTTCCGGCTCCGGTGGGCAGGGGGCGGGCTCGGAGGCGCTTCCGGCCGGTGCCCCCGGCTCTCGGGTCGTGAGGAGGCGGCAGCGCCCGGCCGAGCGCGGTGGATGTGGCGAGAAGCTGCGAGGAGCCCAGTGGACCTGTGGGTCAGGTGAAACTGGCAGAAATCCCTGAGGAGTTTCAGAGACTTGTGGTTTAGGTGGAGCCGGTGTCGCCTCGCCCCGAGCGTGGGCGAGTTTCCTTGTTGCTGGCGCCTCAGGAACTGACACAACGACTCCCGCGCTCTTTCATTAGTCTCCTAGGTTGTGAATGGACTAAGTCTTAGCCTCCAAAGTTGCCGAACCAGGACACCTTTGAACAGCTGACTCTGTATCATCATCCTTACCCCATCCCACTCTGTTTTTCAAAATGTAGTTTGAATCAGTCGCATCAAATTCACCTGAGACGATGGTTGAAAATGCAGATCGTGAGCCCTGCCGCAGCACACCTTCTGAAGCCCAGGGTTTTGGGCACTTTAGAGTTTGGAAATAAACCTTATACCACAGGGCGGAGAAGAATCAGGAAGAGGCTCAGTTCTCCAGGAAATTTAGTTTCTGAACCTTTGATAGTATCTTGACCCAGACTAACAAAGCTGACAAGCGAGACAGCACCCCAAAGTACTGTGCTTGTTGACATCAAAGGCTTAGAGTAGAGACATAGCAATCGTGATAACCTGAGCACATTGAGTTATGGCCCATTTTCTCCATTATAAAGTGTGAGCTAATCTGCTACGTGAAGCAAACATGCTCTGTATTTACCACCACTCCGAGTTCAAGCTCTCCTCCCTCTTAATTACATACACAAATCAGCAGCAAAGTTTTTCATAACATAAGTTATTGCTCAGAATTTTGGATCCCTGAAATCATAAATCTGACAATACCTTAGTTTCTCCACTTGAACTCCAATTTATGGGCCAGCTGGGAAAAGAATAAGTATTTAAGAAGTCATATGGTGATCCAAATTGAAGGACGTTTGGACCATGTTTTTCAAGTGTAGCTTTTCGTTCAAAGACATTATCGAATTGCTTGTGGTAAATCCATCTCCATCTTTATTCTTTTTCTCCGTAAAAGTGCCCCTCTGGTTCAGAGAAGTGTACATCTGTTTACCAGTGAAGAAAATGATATAAGGCCAAGGAGAGATTCCAACTTGAATGCTGTAAGTTTTAAGATGTTCTGTGGCAGGTAACCATCTTTAGGATATGTTATTTTTTGATATGCCATTTTGTGGAATGTCAGTGCCTGAATATTCACTGATGGTCAGTGATTCACTGAATAGTCAGTCATATTTTCACAGAATTTTGCTCAAATTAATAGTTAATGAACACCTACCCTTTATGGACTTGCTCACCATATATTTTATATGCTGAGGTACTTGGTAGTATTTCCGAGTTCATTCAGCAAGCATTTATGTCAGATGTATCTCACTATTTTATTTTATATATGTGGTTAATAATGATCACCTCTCATGCCCAATCTGAGTCCTCAGGAGCTACCAAGTCTTCCTAAAGGCATCACTTCTTCCTAGTGAAACAGTCTTTAGAGGCCCTCTCTACATACAAAACCTAGCAAACATTCTTATGCACTAAATTTGCCCCAGCCTGATTGCATTTTCATTTCTCTAATTATTCATCTGTTAATTTGTGCTGTTTAAATACTTAATATAAAGCAACTCCAGTCACTCTGGTGTTAAGCCAAGGTGATAAATGATAAAATTAAGCAATGCATTAATTGTTTGGGCTAGGGAAAAAACAGATATAAAGAAGACAAAATTCATAAGCATTAAATCCAGACTGTAACTCAGCCACGCATTAACTGAGTGACTTTGAAAAGTTACCCAAGTTTCCCTAAACCTTTTGTTTTCTTATCTGAAAGTTAGGAATTTAGAATACCTACATCACAGGACTGTTATGAGAATCAGAGATGATATAACCCCGTATAATTATAGGCTGCTATAAGTGATAATTTGTGTCATTAATAATGTTCAATGTCATTATTATTCCTGTACTGAGATACTTAGTTTTCTAACAACCATACATTATAAACTTTTATATTAAAATGAGTGACTTTAACAGACAAGGCATGCATCAAAGATTATTTTGTAACTTTACTAATAATAAAAATCCACTCATCTCACTTAAAATAGGTCTCTCATTCTTAAAGCAGTGAGCACTTTTTTGAAAAGTTTTCATGCCAGGCCACTTAATTCTCTGACCAGCCTACAAATTGGCTGCCCCTTGAAATGGCTGCCTGCCTTATCCAATCAGTTAGTACACAGAGGTTTGCATGACACAAAACATGGCTGCTCCTTTGCGAAGACCGTGGGTGGATTGTCTTCCCTCATAAGAGGTTGTAGGCATGATAGCAATGTATTTGACAAATCTGCCACAACACAGAATAGATTAATGGTTCAACTTCCTTTGAGAGAGGTAAGAGGATGGAACCAAGAGAATTTGATTTGGACCAGAAGGAGAGGATACCTAATCTTCTGAGGAAAGATTATAAGGATGGGTGCACATATGGATAAATTTGGTCTAGCAGCAGAGAATTCATGGATTTCAAGCCTAGTGCCCTCATTTTCTTAAGTGACAGAGTCAAGATTGTCTGAAGAGCTGGAGGAATGAGAATTAAGTCTTATGAATGTGGAAATAGCTTAGATTTGGGATTGAGAGAGATAGGAAAGTAATGGAGAATGATTTGCAATTGAGAGGAATGGAAATCAAGTGAAAGGTTGGATGGCTCTGAGGATCATGCTGAGAATGGAAGACTTGAATTGCTAGTGGTTGTGCAATTTTATACAGAAGTGAACATTATCTGTTCTGTCTTTCAGAGCAAAAGAGGAAAAGGTTGAACTCTGTTGTTCTACATTATTCTAACTTGTCTTAAGTTTTCTAATTAGTCCACTACACTATGGGTTGGTTGGTTGGTTGGTTGGTTGGTTGCTCTGTAATTGAAGTACAGTTCATTTAAAATGTTGTGTTAGTTTCTGGTGTACAGCATGGATGGACTTGGAGAGCATTATGCTAAGTGAAATAAGACAGACAGAAAGACAAATACTATAAGATATCACTTACATGTGGAATCTAAAGAAATACAACAAACTAGTGAATATAACAGAAAAGAAACAGACTCACAGATATAGAAAAGGAACTAGTGGTTACGAATGGGGAGAGGAAAGGGAGAGGGACAAAATGGAGGTGGAGGATTAAGAGATGCAAACTATCAGGTATAAGATAAGCTACAAGGATGTATTGTACTACATGGAGAATATGGCCAATATTTTATAATAACTATGAATGGAATAGGACCTTTAAAATTGTGAATTACTATATTGTATACCTGTAACATATACATCAACTATACTTTAATTTAAAAATATGATATTATAAAATAAATACATCAATAAAAAAGAAAAAAAAGAATAGGATAGGTTATTTTTGCCAGATTTATTCATAGGACTTCTATAATATTCAAGGAATTCCACTCTTAAAATTGTATGTTGACATACACAATATTTTAAGTTATAGCTGTCTACTATATTTTAAACTAAAGAAGGTGGCTTTCTGGTGAAGTAATGATAAAGGAAAAAGCTAGATTCTATGAGGAAAAGGACAGGTTCTCTAAATATGGATGAAAATAGTAAAAACAAGGTTTATAAAGTTGGACTTCTCTGTTTTTTTAAATTCCAGGTTCATCACTTAATATCTGAGATATTAACTGACAAATGTCCAGTTTTTCATAGCTATCTATTATCTCACAACTATATTAAGCAGCTCACTTTGTGCCTAAGGCCAAAAAAGTTTTAACTCTAGTATCTCACTGCCCTGCTATTTCATCTTTCCTTTGCCAGTTATTGATTTAGTGCTTATTTGTTTTTTACTGCAGTAGATGAAGCCAGCAGAGGAGGGGTCCATTTGTGTGGACAGAGTTGGAGTGAGCTGTGCGTCAACAGCAGTCCCTTCAACCTTTCTTCAATGTGGAGGGTGTACAGATCACAAGCTACTCAGACTGAAAGATACCTTTGCTCGAAAGGAGCTAACCATTGCATTATTCCCCAGCATTTCAAAGCAAAACTGAGTTGTTTAAGTTGTGTTTCGATTGATGGGTAGAACTTCACGAACTACACAACAACAATGCAGGTGACCTGCTATTTTACATTCTCTATTATACCATGCTAAGAGAGTTATTCTGTAGTGATAGAACTTCTCTTCCAGTGTCCTGACACATCCTAGGATTTTAACATTGGGAATGCTTCTCACCCATCAAATCTGGTTTGAAATCCCCAGAACTATTTGAGAAACCAGATACAAAATTATGGTAAGTTTAAATTACCAGTATTCTTTCTATGCTTTGCTACTCCCAGTTAATAGGGGGAAATTGTAGCTATTCATTTTCTAGTCCTGTTTTGCAATGATTTTCAACAAGCAACATTGTTGCTCAGAAACATCATGTCCTGCACAAGTCCCCTCCATCCAAACTATATTGTTATCCTATTACAAAGATAAATAGTAGATTCCAATTCCTGGTAAAAATCTCACTTCTCCCCCATATTTTTCAAGAACAAGCATAGACAATAGCAATTATGTTTTAACATCTTATTTTTTTCTGGAATGTTAGTATTCCAAAATTGAAAAATATTTTTGAGCTATTGGATCTTTAAGACAATTGGTTAGCTGACTTTAAAGCCAACAGTGTTTCCTTATCATTCATTCCAAAGAATGGATAACTTTCAGAACAACTGTTCTTTCTTTATTAGTTCATCAGTTAGGCAGTTTTTTACTTAGTCCGTTAATGTCTATTTCATATTGTCTCGTTAGTCTGTACACGGACCAATCTTCTTTCAGTTTTCCATTTTATTGTAGCATAAACCTATCTCATTACTTTGCTTATATTTATATCAGTAAATATTAAAACCCAATCATACCTAAGCTAAAAAAGCAATGTAGGCGCTTGTACACTCATACACTTGATTGCAGCCACTTTAATAACAGGGCAGATCACACTCCAGTTGAAGCAACCATTATAGTTCCACAACACCCCTCATTACCCTACTTTACCTTTCATGTCTTATATCGTATACCACCTTGTCTGATTCTGTCCTCTAAGAGAAAGCTGTTGCTATTAAATCATTCATTGGCTAATACCTTAGATGCAGGGGCCATTGGGAAAAATTTTTTTGATTCCCAAATAATTCATTCCATGTCTTGCATGAAGTACACTGTAAGCAACTATTCGTTGAAAGGGTGGATAAATGGATGAATGAATGAAAATAGAACATACAGGCAGTGTGGGAAACTAAAATAATATTCATTTGCATTTATACAGTGTAATTATCTTTTATCTTCCCAGCTATCCCATGACATATGAAGAACAATATTTATATCATGCTGTGAATGTGGAGATCAAGACAAAAAGAGGTTAGATGTCTTATGTATAGTCATCCAGCAAGTATTTGGTATAACCAGTTCTAGAATGTGATCAATGGAAACAGAGCTATCTTTGCATTTCTTTTTCTAATGCCTACCCTATTCCTGACAAATGAACAGTGATACAAAAAGTGTCACTTGTAGCTGAGGCTAAAATATGAATTTTACGGAAAATAATATACCAATTACTATTAGCTAACCACCCAACATTTATTCCCCCTTTTACCTTGGAATCAATGTGTAGGTATTCACCTTTCAGAAAGATTACTCTATCCCCACCTCAGGGAAAAAAATCCTGATTAGTTTAAACCAATCCTGGTAACTCTATTTTTCTTACCAGTTTTGGTTTAAGAAAGAGCTTTTGACTCCATTCTAGTCACTAAGATATGAAGGTCAGTCTACTGGGGTGTTTCTGGGAAAGGTTTTTGGTTCTAAGAGACAAACGATGGGGTGATGAACAGTCAACACTTTATAGGCTCAACAGATTGGAGATCCTGTTGAGTCAGAGGAATATTGCAGTTGGCACAGTAACATATTCTAGAAGGAAAGGAGATGGTATTCAGTGAACGAAACGCTTAAAATCTGAAGGTGGTGATTAAATGGAAC
Organism: Vicugna pacos; assembly: GCF_048564905.1. Taxonomy (NCBI): domain Eukaryota; kingdom Metazoa; phylum Chordata; class Mammalia; order Artiodactyla; family Camelidae; genus Vicugna; species Vicugna pacos. The sequence continues at coordinate 66,826,007 of NC_132997.1, read as the reverse complement.
AGTTTAGAATATGAGATTAAGAAAGTTTAGCTAAGGCAAATTACAGAATACAAATTTTTTAGAAGTAAGGAGGTAAAACAAAAACAAAAAGATACAACTGAGGGACCAAGAAATCCTAGTCCAAAACTTTTGCTTCTGACTGCAAATTTCTGCCACTACTAGACTTAAGACCCACTGGATTCTCACTTTCCACTAGTCTATGCACCCCTCCCCAACCTCACCCCTAAAAATCCCCACCTCACTGGGCAACTATTCCATGAATTTTATTAAAATTATTTTTTACACAGGCACTTTGTTTTTAACAGATGCTATTGGAAAGAAGAAGGAGATTAACAAGATCAAGATGCCAGTAATCCAATAATTTTAAATATAATCTAAAAAACTTCATTTTTAAAATGAGAGAGATACAGACAAGAAAGAGGCAACTGCCCTGGATGTTAGCATGTCCAAGTGTGATGACTAGATCTGCTGCAGCCATCTTGTAACCAAAAAGGAGCCAGCTTGCAAACAAAGTGAGATGACATAGAAGAAAATGGAAAGAACTGGAGTCCTCGATGATGCTAATGAGCTGATAAGTTAAACCTGGAGTATACCTACCATGGGCTTCCTGTCATCTAAGGTAACAGCCTTTACTGTTTAAAACAATGTTTCATTGTTTTCTGTAGAGAGCCTCCTAATTAGGGTAAGTACCTGTTAATCCCAGTTAACCACTTAGGATGTCCTTTCATTCTTTTCTTTATTTTGGTGAGGTCATATATGAGAATAACAGAAAACTGCAGACAGTTATTTTTGTGATCCCAACCCCTTAGATATGACCTTGAGTCTCTCATTTTGAATGATCATGGTTAATGAAGTAGGAGGTAGGTGGGAAGGATGAGACATCTGGTGATGGAGGTGATCCTGGTCAGGTAAGATGAAGTATGAAAACTAAGCAGGAAATAGATGCAAATGTAAACAGAGAGAAGGCAGTTATTCTGAGTAGACTGTTAGAAAGCCAGTCTCAGTGACATATGGGCTACATCTTTGGGGAGAGTTGTGGAACCCACATTATGGTAATGACATTACTTTGATACATGTTGTTCTCTCAAGAGGAGAAATCAATATTCATGGAATATCAGAGGGTTTTTGTCATACTTGTTTTCTTCAGAAACAGACCAGGTTTGATATATCTCATGACATGGTGAGGTGATCTAAAAGTGAAACTTGATTTTAATTTTTCCTGTAAACATCTAAGAGGCCATGCTCTCTTTCAGTCTGACACAAGTCCCATAAGCTAAAAGGTGGCTTTAACATTCATTCTAGGGTAGTTATCCCCCATGACCTCTTGCCCTTTTCTAAACATCTTCATATTCTGCTGTGAATTATATGAGAGCTATTTGTACGGATTTAAATAGCAACTCTAACAAATAGACTGCTCTTGCCTGATCATTCAATCGTGTTTAATTATTCTTAAATTTTAAGCATTTAAAAATTAATTCCTGAATTTATTATATTTAATTGAGTTTGAAGCATAAGTAGGAAGGAAATAATAAGGATTAGAATAGAAATTAATGAAATAGAGACTAGAAAAACAATAAAATCGATGAAACCAAAAATTGGTTCTTTGGAAAGATCAACAAATTGACAAATCTTTAGCTAGAAAAAGAAAACAGAAATCTCAAATTACTAAAATCAGAAATTTAGGAGAAGATATTACTACTGACTTTATAGGAGTAAAAAACAGTATAAAAGAATACTATGAACAGCTGTATGCCAACAATTTAGATAACCTGGATGAAATGGACATATTCATAGAAACACATAAAGTACCATAACTGACTTAAGAAGAAATAGAAAAATCTGAATAAACCTATAACAAATAAGGAGATTGGATCAGCAGTCAAAAATCTCCCAACAAAGAAAAGCCCAGGACAAGATGACTTCACTGGTGAAGTCTACAAACATTTGAAGAATTAACATGAATACTTCTCAAGCTCTTCCAATAAATAGAAGAGGAGAGAGAATACTTCTTAACTCATTCCCTGAGGTCAGCCTTATCCTAATACCAAAGGCACCCAGACACTACAAGAAAACTACAGATAGATCAGTATTCCTTGTGAATGTAAGTTTGAAACTCCTCAATAAAACTCTAGCAAATAGAATTCAGCAGTATGTTAAAAGGATTATACACCATGACCAAGGGGGATTTATTTCAGAAATGCAAGAGTGGCTCAACATACCAAATCAATGTAACATACCACATTAATAGAATGAGGGAGGGGAACCACATGATCATCTCTGCTAATGCTGAGAAAGCATTTGACAAAATCCAACATCCGTTCATAGTAAAAACACTCAGTAAACTAGGACTAGAAGGGAACTTCTCAACATGATAAAGGATATATATATAAAAAAAAAAACTCACAGAGACATCGTACTCATGGAAAAAGACTAAAAGCTTTCCGCCTAAAATCAGGAACAAGACAAGGATGCCTGCTTTTGCCACTTCTATTCAACATAGAATTTGGTAGTGCTGGCCAGAGTAATTAGGCAAGAAAAAGAAATGAAATGTATCCAAATTGAAAAGGAAGAAGTAAAAGTGTCTCTATTCACAGATTATATAAAGAATACACACACACACACACACACACACACACACCCCTCTGAGAGCTAATTAATGAATTCAGCAAAGTTGCGGGATACAAAATCAACACACAAAACAGCTGAATCTATATATACTAGCAATAAAAAATCAGAAAAAAGAAATTAAGGAAATAATTCCATTTATCATAGCATCCAACAGAATGAAATACTTAGGAATAAATTTGACCAGTGAGGCATAAGACTTGTACACTGAAAACTATAAAACATTTCTCAGAGAAATTAAAGAAAAACTAAATAAATGGAAAGGCATCCTTGCTCATGGGGAATACTTTATATTATTAAGATGAAAATATTACCCCAAAACAATATGCAGATTCAGTGCATCACTATCAAAATCCCAATAGCACATTTTTCAGAAATGGAAGAATTCATCCTAAAATTCATATGAAATTTCAAGGGACCCAGGATAGCCAAAACAATCTGAAAAAGAAGAAAAAAGTTGCAGAGCTCACACTTCCTCATACCAAAATTCACTACAAAGGTACAATAATTAAAACAATGTGGTACTGGTATAAGAGTAGACATAAGGACCAATGGGATAGAATTAAAAGCCCAGAAATAACCCTCAGATCTGTTATGGTCAGTTGATTCTTGACAAGGTTACCAAGACCATTTAGTGAGGAAAGGGCAGTCTTTCAACAAATGGTGCTGGGATAGCCACATTCAAAAGCATGGACCCTTACTTTACACTATATACAAATATTAACTCAAAATGAATAAAAGACCTAAATTTAAAAGGTATGAAACTCAGAAATTATATGCTATAAAACTATCAGAAGAAAACATAGGGAAAAATGTTCATGAACTTGGATTTGACAATGGTTTCTTAAATATGACACCAAAAGCACAAGCCACAAAAGAAACAATAGATAAACTGGGCTTCATAGTAATAAAAAACTATTGTACATCCAAGGACACTATCAAGAGAATGGAAAACAACCCATGGAATGAGAGAAAACATTTGCAAATCGTATGTCTGATAAGGGACTAAAATCCAAAATATTTAAGTATCCTACAACTCAACAATAAAAAGACAATCTATTTTTTAAAATGGGCAAAGAACTTGAATAGACATTCCTCCAACAAAAAAATGTACAAGTGGTCAATAAACACATGATTTGCATGAGATGCAAATCAAAATCTCAATGAAATATCATGTCACATCTACTAGGATGGTTACTTTTTTTAATGAAAATAACTAGTATTGGTGAAAATGTGGAGAAAGTGAAACCCTAGTATGTTGCTGGTGGGAATATAAAATGGCACACTGCTGTGGAAACCAATTGGACAATTCCTCAAAAAGTTAAACGTAGAATTACCTTATCATCCAGAAATTCCACTCCTAGGTATATACCCAAAAGAATTGAAAACAAAGACTTGAACTGATACTTAAACACCAATGTTTATTGTATACCAATAGCAGCATCATTTACAATAGCCAATAAGTGGAAACAACCCATGTGTCCATCAACAGATAAATGGATAAACAAAATGCAGTATTATACACACAAAGGAATATTATTCAGTCATAAAAAAGAATGAAGTATTTATACATGCTACAACATGGTTGAACCTTGAAAACAGTGAAATAAGCCAGAAATAAAAGGACAAATGTAATGTATCATGTAAATATTTAACACAGGCAAATTTATAGAGATAGAAAGTAGATTAAAGGTTATAAGAGGCTAGGAGGAGAGGGTAATGAGAGTTATTGCTTGGTGAGTACAGAGTTTCTGTTTTAGGTGACAAACAAGTTTTAAAAATAAAGGTGATGGTTGTGCAACATTGTGAATATAATTAATGTCACTACATTGCATACTTAAAAATGGTAAAAATGGCAAATTTTATGCTATATTTATTTTATCACAATTAAGAGAAATAAATAGCTTGTGTTGCAAATTAATGAGTGCATTGCTTGGGGCTGTGAAATAATTCCCCCAGAGGATCACTGTTATGAATAGCTATTTGCTTCCTAATTTAACCCATTAATGCAGAATACATATTTGCTATAAAGTTATAGTAAACAATTCTGTCAAAACACTGATATTTGACCAAAAGAGAAAAACAATATGTTGAATCAGAAACAGCATCATTTTTATTAACTGGTATCATTTTCATTAGTGGAAAATGAGAAAATAGAAAGTTTTCTATAGATTCCAGAGAAATCTAAGGGCAGTTCCTAGAAGGTTAAATGGGCTGATTCTTTTTAATGACTGTGGCAGGCTAAATAATGGCCCCTATGTTCACATCCAAATCCCTGGAACCTGTGACCTCATATGGCAAAAAGGACTTTGCAGAGTGATTAAGTTAAGGATCCTGAGATGGGAAGATTGTCCTGGAATATCTGGTGTAATCACAAGTGTCCTTACAAGGGAAGGCAAGAGTGTCATAGTGAAAAAAAGGTGATGACTAAAGCAGAGGGAGATACGGTATTGTGATGATAAAAGCAGAGGTCATTGTGGTGCAGGGGCCACAAACCAAGGAATGTGGGCAGCTTCTAGAAGCTGAAATAGTCAAGGAATTGGATTCTTCCTATAGGGCCTCCAGAAAGAAAGCAGCCCAGCCAACCCATTTTAAACTTCTGATCTCTAGACCTGCAAGATAATAAATTTGTATTGTTTTAAGCCATTGAGTTTGTCATAATTTGTTGCAGGAGCAAAACAAAACTAATACAATGACTAATTTTACTTCCATACTCATTGTTTCCTTTCCTTAAAACAGTTTCATCACAAGCACTATTTTTATACTACTTTGTTAAGATTATAGGTTTGGGAAAGGTTGTTTACCTTGATGAAGATAATAATGTAGACAATACTACCATTTACAATGCATTTGCCAAATACAAAGCGTTATGTTAAAAGCTTTACATACTTTATTTAAAAAATCTTTACAATCTTTTTAGGTAGGTGCCATTATCTCCTTTTACAAGTAAGAAAACAAGGCTCTATGGAGTTAAATAATTTGTTTAAGGTCATGTAGTGATGGTGTAAATATGCACGTGCTGAAAGAGAGCAGGCAAGTCAGGAGTTGAGTTATTTTTATATTTCCTGTGATAGATTAAGGGTAGTTGTTATTAGTAACAGAATGAAAATCTGAGAGAAGAGAAGAAAGGTAGAAAGAAATGTTTGATTGGGCTGGGTTCCCTGTATTCAGGTTAGCTTATTCAGGATAGCTTGACCATAGTTCAAATGGGGAGTTTAGGAAAGTCATAGGCAACCAGCCATTTCTGTGTTGAGTGTTTGTTTGAATGTCAAACTTTCAGATACGTTAGTTGTTCTTAAAAGAATTAATTTTCTTAAAACTTCTGGAAAAAAATGTTCTCCTCTGTATTAAAACTTTTTCATAATGAACATTGATTGCTACATTACACATTAGGCACAAGTGTTACCTAGTGCAGTTTTTTATAATTGTTATTGTTCATGTAACTGGAATATCTAATGTATATTTTAAATATACATTTTGCAAACACTAGGAAATCTAGAGGACAGTCTCTGAAGGAAGAAACAGTGGTGCTTAATTCTGGGCTACTTTTATTTATCCTCTCTGTTTTACATGTGACTACAATAAAACAATTTTTAAGACATCCAAATTTTTAAAGGAGAATATATATAAACATCTCATAATTTGGGGTGTAGATGAGGGTGGCTGGTGTTTTTTTTTTAAAGGTATTTCTCAACTCAATATTTGGGCCAAAGATTGTGGTGGAGTTTCTGCCCTCAGACCAAATCCCAGTGATAAGATATCTCTTTTTCACATAAGCAATAATGAGCCTGTAGGATTAAACCAAATAGTAAATGTCCGTCACAGGATAGAGGATGTGAGAAAAGTGTAAAGCGATAAGGCGGTAGTCGCCTCAGAGTGGTCGTTTCAGATATGGTGGTCCAGCAGAGTAGAAACTTGTCAGAAAGGAAAGGTGCCACGGATTAGATAAATATGTGCCCACATTGCCCAATGTCAAGAGCTAAAAACTGTATTGAAGTTTTATCCTGAAGTTAGAAATAACATCCTTATGAGACACTGAACATTAAATAGATATATGTTAAACTGATTCTGATGTTGATACATTTTTTTCATTTATTTGACAGTTACTGAGTGGCTACATGGTAGTTTTTAGGCCTCAGGATTAACCCAAGCCAAATTGCGAAGCAGGAAGTTTCATTTCGGTCATTTTACTCTTTCTACTATGCTCACTTTAGGGCGTTCAGCCTTCCCTTTCCTCCCTCAGACTTTGGAGCTTAGAAACTAATAACATTAATGCTACAGTGACAGGAGTAACATGGCTGTTTAGGATAAAAGATAGTTGTGTTCAGAAGAAGACAGTCTGTATTTTGGAAAGACACAGCACCAAAGTGTTAAGTTCTATTACCTATGGATAGGTAGAATTATGGTATCCATTATATTCTTTTTGCTTTTCTATTGTACTGATATGCCTTGTCTTCATAATGTAGGGGGGTACATATAAAGAAAGTAACAACAAAAAGAATGAATTAAAATTATTTTCTACCATTTCAGTTTTTATCTTTTTAATTCATTTTTAGTCTGTCAAACCTGCTTTGTTTATTTGGCAATGTTTTATATATATATGTATATAAAATTGAAGTGTAGTCAGTTTACAATGTTGTGTCAGTTTCTGGTGTACAGCATAATGCTTCAGTCATACATGAACTTACAAATATTCATTTTCATATTCTTTTTCACCATAAGTTACTACAAGATATTGAATATAGTTCCTTGTGCTATGCAGTATAAACTAGTTGTTTATCTAGTTTATATGTAATAGTATCTGCAAATCTCAAACTCCCAATGTATCCCTTCCCACCCCTTTCCCCACAGTAACCATAAATTTGTTTTCTGTATCTGTGAGTCTGTTTCTATTTTCATTTTTTTTTTAGATTTCACATATAAGTGATATCATATGGTAATTTTCTTTCTCTTTCTGGTTTACTTCATTAGAATGACAATCTCCAGGTCCATCCATGTTGTTGCAAATGGCATTATTTTATTATTTTTTATGGCTGAGTAGTATTCCATTGTATAAATATACCACATCTTCTTTATTCAGTTATCTATTGATGGACATTTAGGTTGCTTCCATATCTTGGCTATTGTAAATAATACTGCTATGAACATTGGGGTGCATGTATTTTCTTGAATTAAGGTTCTCTCTGGATATATGCCCAGGAGTGGGATTGCTGGGTCATATGGTAAGTCGATTTTCAGTCTTTTGGGGAATCTCCATACTGTTTTCCATAATGGCTGCACCAAACTACATTCCCACCAGCAGTGTAGGAGGGTTTCCTTTTCTCCACACCCTCTCCAGCATTTGTTGTTTGTGGACTTTTGAATGATGGCCATTCTGACTGGTGTGAGATGATACCTCATTGTAGTTTTGATTTGTATTTCTCTGATAATTAGTGATTGAGCATTTTTTCATGTGCCTATTGGCCATTTGTATGTCTTCAATGGAGAATTGCTTGTTTAGATCTTCTGCTCAGTTTTGGATTGTGTTATTTGTTTTTTTCTTATGAAGTTGTATGAGCTGTTTATATATTCTGGAAATTAAGCCCTTGTCAGTCTCATCTTTTGCAAAAGTTTTTTCCATTCTGTAGGTTGTCATTTTGTTTTGCTTATGGTTTCCTTTGCTGTGCAAAAGCTTATAAGTTTAATTAGGTCCCATTTGTTTATTTTTGCTTCTATTTCTATTACCTGGGTAGACTGCCTAGGAGAACATTGCTGAGATTTATGTCAGATAATGTTTTGCCTATGTTTTTTTCTAAGAGGTTTATAATGTTTTGTCTTATGTTGAAGTCTTTAAGCCTTTTTGAGTTTATTTTTGTGTATGGTGTGAGGGAGTATTCTAACTTCATTGATTTACATGCAGCTATCCAGTTTTCCCAAAACCATTTGCTGAAGAGACTTTCTTTACTATTGTATGTTCTTGCTTCCTTTGTCAAGATTAATTGACCAGAAGTTTGTGGGTTTATTTTTGGGATCTCTATTCTATTCCATTGATCCATACGCCTGTTTTTGTACCAATACCATGCTGTTTTGATTACTATAGCTCTGCAGTATTGTCTGAAGTCTAGGGGTTTATTCCTCCAGCTTCATTCTTTTTCTTCAGTATTGCTTTGGCAATTCTGGGTCTTTTGTGATTCCATATAAATTTTAGGATTATTTATTCTAGTTCTGTGAAAAATGTCCTGGGTAACTTGACAGGGATTGCATTAAATCTGTATATTGCTTTGGGTAGTATGACCATTTTAGGCAACGTTTTTTAAAGTTGTTTAAAAACTTTTGCAAATTGGACAAAACTTAATGTTTCCAAGTACTGGACATTTAGAGTGCTCTCAACTTTACAAAATTCTCAGTGAAGTAGAAAAAATACAACTGGTTAATATTTTTAACCAGATATTTTGATTGAATCATTACATTGCTTTGGAATCTTAAAGGATATAATATACTATGAAGGAAAATCAGAAGGGACTTATCATAGAGTAGATTAATAACATCTGTTTTATCTTGGGAACTTCAGAGAAGACCTCTTTGAAGAAGTATCATTTGTCCTAGCCCAATCAGTCTAAATACAAGGGACTAACTATCGTCTAACAAGGTCATATTTATTAACTCATTGCAATGAGGGAGATCACACACAGAACTGTGAGGCATCTGACCAAACAAGGAAAAGATAAAGTTATTATAGGATTTTGGGTTAGAGTGGAGATTGGGTAAAATTTAAATGAAGTAGTGTTTGGATAGACTCAAAGCAAATCAGAGGTCAACATCAAGTCTGGGAAGGATCCTAGTTCCTTGAAAACTACAAAGTTCACATAGATGTGGAGTGTTGTTTCCAGAAGCCCTTTGTCTGGAGCCCTGTACCCAGTTGGAAATGGAACCTGCTTCTCTGTATCAAAGTATCTTAGAATCTCCAGACAAGAGTGGAATGTTTTATTCTTATGATAACTAGTTTTAAACAACAAACTTTCTGATAGTCTATGGTTTTAAAGAACAAAGTTTCTTAACAAGTAAAAAGACAGTAACCACTGAAAGAAGATGGTTGTTATGACACTTTGGCATGTCCTTGGAAGAAATAGTTTCCTATAAACTTTGCAGCTGGCTTTATCCACTTTTATTATTACAACCTGATGAGTAATAGAGCAGGTTTTTGCTTTCTATGTCCCAACTAATGCTTAGTCTAAAGGAGATAACTAGCCAAGAGAGTGGAAAAGAACTTTCCAGGCAGAAAAGAACAAGTGTAAAGTTTGTGAACTGGAAAAGATCTTGACATGTTCAAGAACCTAAAATCCAATAGAAACTGTAACACAAATGATTCAAAATGAGACGAGAGAGAGAGGCAAGGATCAGATCTTGCAGAAAACCATTAGCTTATTAAGGATTTTTGCATTATATCAAAGAGCAAAGAGAAGATACTAATGAGTTCTAATCATAGGAATTCTTGAATCTTGATGTTCTAAAGTGGAGAATTCATCAATGGGACAATAGTGGAAGCTGGAATGTTGCAATAAAAGATGGTGATTTTTATTAGGGTGACAGCAGTAAAGAATAGAAGTGGAGAGATTTAAGATTTTGGGTAGTACTAAAAAGTCTTAGTGAGTGTTTGTATACAGTGAGGAAGAGGGAAGAGTTAGGAATAATTTCTCCATTCTGGCTTGAACATCCGATTAAGAGTGTGGTGGTGTTGAGTAACAGTGTGGTGTTGTTGACCAAGATGTGGAAGACTGGAGGGGAGGCAGGACTGATGGGAAAGAACAAGAGTGCAGCTTTGTATATCTTAAATTTGTGTGACATTCAAGTCAGGATGGCATGAAAGCACTTGGATTTATGGGTCTGGAGTTCATGTAAGGTTTGAGTTATTGATAAATATAGAACCATAAATTTATATTTGAGGCCATGAAAAAAGAAAGTAACATAATTTTAAAAATTGAAAAGAGAATTTGGGACAAAGCCCAGAACTACCAAAACTTGAGGTAGACAGAAGAGTCAGCAAGGAAGATCAGTTACCTTGAAAATGGCCAAATCCATTTATCAAAAGCTTGGTTTGATTCTTGGTGCTTCAGTTATACCTGTTATCAATTTCTTAGATTAATAAGGAGGTGAAACATGTCCTGATCCAACTTCTATTTTTATCCACTGCTCTGCATTATCTGTATTCATCTACTGAGGCATTTCCTTTCCTGAAATGCTTGTGACTGAAACCAGCAAACATGTATTTATTTGTGAAGAGCTTGAAAAATGCAAGTATACATGTGACATGTTATCACAGCAATAAAGAGATGTTTTAAATTTTATTTTAATCCTGTTTGAACTATATCATTTACCTGTGACTCTTCAGACATAATATGCACTTTATGCTTCTGAGCCTGTGCTCAAGCTGTTCCTTTTGGTTAGATGCCCTGTCTTTCCTCTTCTCTGCCTAAGTCCAACTTAACTTTTAAAACCCAGCTTCAGTGGCGTGCTCTTCTAGGAGCCTTTTGCTATTCTAATAGGCAGAACTAATGACTCCTCCTCTATATCCCCACAGTTTTCAGTTTATTCTGTTAGTAGAGATCTTGTCATATTTCACTTTGATAAAGTATAGAGAGATATGGATATATCTGTCTCTGCCATTAGATTGTAAGGTTTATGAAGGAAGCGACCATGTGTTGTTTTTTTCATATCTCTGAGACTGAAAGAAAGCTCATTGAATTTAGTTGTACATAGTAGGCAGTGACATAGCAAAAGGTAATGTGGTTATACCTGTTTCATGTTCAGATAAATGCAATGACATATATAAACAAAATACTCTGCTGACGTTTTAATTTTATATCCTATTTTGGCTTGTACAGAGTATAAGTTACATGCATACCAGACACTTCTCCAGACCTGTGAACATGCTGCTTTCTGTCTGGCATATACCTCTATTTCTTCCCTCCCACAATTCCATCCCACCTCTTATCTTTTAGCTTCAACCAAACTTTATGGAAGAAACTTTCAGCTACCTCCTCCTTCCACCTCCAGATAGCTTGCTCATTTGCAAGGTCTAATGTCACCCTGCATCCACATTGTATAACACACATCATCTTTTAGTTACTCAGTGAATTTTACTTTCTCTCCAAGACTGAAAACTCCCAGAAGGCATGGACAAACGTCTGTACTTTTTTTTCCTTGGGAAGGAGAGCTGATTTAAAAATTCTTTTTTAAATCGTTGAAAGAAACAGAATTAAAAAAAACCCCTCATATACTTTCACCCTGCCCCAGTAACCATGAACCTATGGCCAATCTTTCCCCTACCTATTCCCCATACCTTCTTATTATTTTGAAGGAAGGGCCAGGCATCATGTGATCTTATTTGTAAATATTTCAGTATGTGTTCCTAAAATGACTCCTTTTTATAACAAAACCAGAATGCCATTATCACACCTAAAAATGTGTGATTCGTGTCATCAAGTGTCTAGGCAAAATTCAAATTTCTAATTCTCTCATCATTTTTTAAATGTGTTTTCTTGAATCAGGATACAGACAAGGTCCACATCTTGAAATTAATTGTCACTCTTTTAAGTCTTTTTTTTATCTACAGATTCACCCTCTATTGTTTGTTTCATCTTTTTATAAATGTAAACACTAGGTTTTTTTTTTACAGATACTACATATTACAGATATATACCCCCAGTTCTTAGTCCAGTCCTGATAATAATATTTATTTTGATAAATACTCTATTTGATGAATAAAGGAATGAATGAATGAACAGTTAAAAATGAGTTGCATAAATGAGAAATCCCTGAGGAGAGGTATCAAAAGAAGTAAGACTTAATAGCAACCTTGTTTTCTCAGATCATATATTTCTTCAGTTTTCTCTGTGTGTTAAAATGTATTTGATATACAAAATGCATGACTTTGACATAAATATTATTCTCTGAAAATCTCTAAAAATTTAATTAACCGTGGAGTTGTTATAATTAGTTTATTTTGATTACTTCTGCTGGATAAAAATAGCCATCCAAGCAGCAAAATGAAGGCAGCCTGCAAAGGGCTTCTATTGTGTAATAAAACTTACTTTTCCCCCTCAAGAAATTGTCATTAGTAGACCATGCAACCTCCATTTCACTATCGTTAGATGTAGCGACTGTTCATACAGGACCTGATGAGATCGCTATACAACCTTTAATTGAATCAAATTCATTGATAAGGAAATTTATCTTCTTACCAGGTACTGACACTATAAATAGGGGAAATGAAGCTCAGCAAAAACTCAATGTAGAGAATAATATCATTGGAAAAAACTACTGGGAGAAAGAATTCTTTGTCAATAACAGAGAAAAACAAAGGTTAAACTCAATCCAGATTTAGTCCATATTAACTAATGAGCACAGAAATAAAGTTATTTTTTCTGCAATAATATTGACAGTATTTTTTAAAGTTTGATATTGGTATAAAAGATTATAAAGTTGTGGGTTCGTCACCAGTCGTGGGTTCTGGCCAGCAGAAGTCCCACCGAGACGGAATGAATTACTCAAGACTGTGGAGAAGTCAAGAGAGCGAGAGGGAGTCAGGAGCCAACTCCACGAGCCTCTCAAATCTCTCATATTTATCAAGTACAGTCAAAAGAGGAATGCAGGAACTTAGGGAAGGACAGGGTGGGATCACAATGAGTACAAAAGCTTTGTTTATTGTTAGTGTTTGGCTCAAGGTCAGAAGACCCTTTTGGTGAATCATGTTCGTGTTGAGCCTTTCAGCTTACCAGGGCGGAACGTATGAGAATCAGCTGCTTAATAACTTGGACTCTGGCGGCTGTGCCTGTCTTATGTTGCCCCCCCTCAGGGGATCTTACCCGTCATTGGCTAACCAGCCTTCTCACCTCTGAGTCTGCAGCTTTTTATAAGTTGTTTACATTCCAGCCCAAGGCTGTCTTGGGGATAGAAGACTAACAGCAGGCACGCCCAGCGTTTATAGCCAGGGGCCTTGGTCATTGCTAAAACCTCAAGGCAGTTACTAAGCACATCTTCAAGGAGATAATCGGCTGGGATTGTTACAATTTGTTAACCCAATCATGGGCTCCCACATAAAGTGAAGAGTAAAAGTCTTCCTCTCTCTAATCTCCCCTATTCAGATTTCCAGAGGTAAAACCATTGTTTCTTATACATCCAGGCATTTGCTATTAGAATGCAAAAAATGTATGTGTATATATGTATACACACACAGAGAAAGGATCTAACTAAACTTATTTTTCTTAGCTTACTTTCTCATCCAAAAATGTATCTTAGGTATTTTTCCATGGGAGCACATATATAGCTTCATTCTTTTTTTTAATATATATTTTTTATTGAACTATGGTCAGCTTACAATGTTGTGTCAATTTCTGGTGTACAGCATAATGCTTCAGTTATATGTGAACATACATATTATTTCTTTTCATACTGTTTTTCGCAGTAAGTAACTACAAGATATTGAATATAGTTCCCTGTGTTATACAGTATAAGCTTGTTGTTTATCTATTTTATATATAGTAGTATCTGCAAATCTCGAACTCCCAGTTTATCCCTTCCCACCCTCTTCCTCCCCCTGGTAACCATAGGTTTTCTATGTCTGTTGAGTCTGTTTCTGTTTTGTAAATAACTTCGTTTGCTTTTTTTTCCAGATTCCACATTTAAGTGATATCATATGGTACTTTTCTTTCTCTAGCTTCATTCTTTTTAGTGGTTCCATAGCATTTCATTGTATGGTTGTACCAATATAAATTATTTAACAAACCCCTTTATGGTGACATTTAGATGGTATCCTGTTACACACTACCTCAAGCAATGTTGCAGTGATCATACATACTTGTATATGAGTTTATGTGTAAGGTAAATTTCTTAACATGGAATTTCTAAGTCAATGAGTATTTCACTGTCAATAGATGTTACCAAGTTGTTCTTTAAAAATGTTATACCAGTTTACACTGCCACCATGTCTTGTTTCCTTTCGCTCTGATCAATGCTGAGTATCATCCATCTTTTTAATCTTTGCCAGTGTGGGAGGTGAAAAATGATATCCCACTGCTGGCTTTTATTTTGTTTTGTTTACAAATGTCAGTGTGGGGAAAGTCTTAGTGATTGATGAAACCATACACCAATAAGTAAAGTACAATGACAGAATGTGTTAAATTGAAACTACCAATGTGAACCATGAAATCTTTACTGTGGCAGTCCAGAGCATCCACAGAGGCAGCACTGTTGCTTATCATCAACACTTATATATCCACTTCTGGAGCCCATATTTTGATCTCTATTATTATTCTTATTAGAGGAAACCAAGACTTTTGAGAATAATTAATTCATGTCCTACAGCAGGAAAAAAATCCAGAAGCCTCCAGAAATTCCTGTTTGTTTTTTAAACAAGCCAGGATGTTTTCAGGATCATTAGAAGCAACTCTTAAAAAAGCGGAAGAAGTCAAATTGAGGGGGTTCCCTCTAACCAAGTTGAGCTGCATTGATTAAAAAATTATAATAATTGTGTTAAATTAGAACTCATTGAATTCTTGAAAGACTGTAAGTTTCTAATGATGCCCCAAAGGAAAATGTATACAAGGTACAAAAATGATAGTTATAAATATTAAAAGGATGAATAGGATAGGTTATATTTAGCTTTTGTTAATTTTAGTAACTGGGAAAATGTTTATTATATAATACATTTATTAATATATAATAATAATAAATATCTATTTCTATTAAGTATATTCATTCATGAAGAAGAGGCATGTTCCTGTTTCTGTTAGTATGAACAAAAAGAGCAAACCATATGTGAGTTTTTCCCAACAGTTCTGGAAAAAAAAAAGAACTGTATTAAGCAAAAGGAGGGCCAATCATCATGTGGGATTTCCCTGGGGGAGGGGAGTTTAATAGCTAATTAGCACCACGGATCACACACAGTAACCATTTAAATGACAGTCCAACATTGTATTTCAAGATGTGCTTCAAGATGACAAATTAGACAAATGTCCCCCCCAAAAGGAAGCTAACTGCAGAAACACATTCTCTCATCTGTCAGGTAATAAAACATGTAGATAACCTTATAATTATAATGAAGAAATGGTAAGACATTTACATAAGTTTCCGGTTATACCAACAAACCACATCAATACATCATGATGAAAGGATAAAAATTAGATATAGCTGGCTTATAGAACACCTCAATTCTAGTAAAAACACTGCATTTTCTAAAATTTAAACCTATCCATATGAAATATATGAAGGATAGTGAGGTAGGATGAATAAACTTTCCTCAAGATGTCTGTGTCCTAATCCTTCAGAACCTGTGAATTTTACTTTACATGGCAAAAGGGATTTTGCAGATGTGATTAAGAACCTTGAATTGGGAACTGTTTTGGATTGTTGGGTGGATTGATGTAATCACAACACTTCTTATGACAGTCAAAGGAAAAGTTCAAGTCAGAGAATAAGGCTATGTGATGCTGGAGGAAGAAAATGTAACATGATGCTTTCTTTGAATATGGACGTAGGGGCCACAAGCAAAGAAATACAGGAGGCCACTAGAAGCTGAAAAAAATCAAGGAAATAGATTTTCCTTCCTGTGCCTCCAGAAAGAACCAGCCCTGACAATACTTTAATGTTACCTCAGTTTAATTAGTAATGGATTTCTGAATTCCAGAACTGTAAGAGAACAAATTGATGGTGTCTTAAACCACTAAATTTTTGCTTATTTGTCTTGTAATGGCAGTATTCTCAAGCTCCTTCCAAAATCCTGAAGGAAGAACATCTACAAGATGCTCAGATCCATTCATATTGCCAAACCGGTCATCTCAGCATATTTTCTCTGCATCATTATGCTAAAAAAGTTTATCTTTTCCCATTTGGAAGCATACCATCAAATGTCTCACCAGTTATACAGGACTTTTTGTGTGCCATTTCCCATTAAGGAAGGTCAGTGTGTTCCAGTTCTCGGAAAATGAGAAAAGGGTTTCTGTCTGACTATAGCAGATGCTTTTGGTGCCATGTGCAACATTCCTCAGCCCATCAGACTTTTTTAGTACAGCATGGTAGTCAATTCCATGCACATTGTCAGTGTCCACTTCAAATTTATACCGTGGCTACCCTTGCTGTTCTGTCTTAGGCTTTCTTTGAAACATGGGAAAGCTGCTCATAGCCTGCAGGCTCAGTTCTGGGGCTTGGGGGAGTCAATCACTCTGGAGGCAACTGGCAACCAATGGGGATAAGAGTCAGCAGATAAATGTCCCTGCCTTCCTGTCCTTTGGTGAGTTGTTCCGGGCAATTCTATGCAGTTCATCAGAGGGGCCCCCTGGGACTGAGCTCCAGTTGCCCACAGTGGTAACCAGCTCACTGTATTATCCTTTGGGGAGCTTTTCTCTCTTCCCTGTCTCACTCCTTCCACTCCCTCACTTCTGATTCCTAGGATCACCCTCAATGTCTTCTCCTAAGTCCTTGCTGAATGCTCTGCTTTAGGGGAACCCCAAACTAAAACACCTACCATATATTAAATTTAAATCCTGAGTGAGAAGTAATGGTGGGAGAATTATTGGTTAAAAGCAGTGTTCAGCTTCCCTCAAACCACCCACCAAAGCAGCTGCGTACTCCATGCAGATAAGATTCTGTTCTTGCCCTCTGATGAGCCTTTATAGTGAAAAGGATGACCTGAACTGGAGATATCCGTGTTCCATGGCCCCGATAGTGAATGGCCCCAGGATGCAATGCCTAAATTGGAAAGTTTTTAAAAAGTTTTCTTATAATTTATATTATCACTTTTAAAATAGTGTGAAAAGTCTAGGCAATATGTCCTATTTGTTAAATCTACCTTAAGCTGCACATCTATTAAATTGACCATCTCGATAGTAGGTTTAGATGGATGGAAACATCAGGCACGGATACAGCTTAGACAAACAAAAGAGTTTATTTATCTGAAAGACACAGAAGAAAGTCAACACAATTAAAATACATGGGCAACATTTCCCAAAACAAACCAAGATGTGTAACTTCCTAATCTCAAATGCCCCCCTAGAGGATGTATACTTGCAGATAATAATGCCTGTTTAGTGAGGGTCCTATCTGATGCTCTGGAAGCAGAGAAATCTCTCCAAGTCTAGCCATACATACATACATATATACATCTATTGCTGGCATATTCTTCCATGTAGCCCAGTCTAGATTTGTGTAAGAGATTCTTAACTGACCAAGTGCACCTCATCAATGCGGTGGTTACACACTGCAAAAAATATAATTGCAAGGTACAAGGACTTTAGGTACGAACAAAGCCCTACTCCATTACTCTCAAGCTCTGTAATTTACTACAGCCTGAGCACGCTGCTGAGGAAACATAGCAGGGGTCAGTTTCCCAGCCTTTTCCAGGAGATATTTGAGCAAATGTTTAGATCCACTATTGGACTTATGTTGAACGAGTTCCTGTAGCAGTCTGCATCTACCTCTGTATTACTTACCACAAGTAGAAGTTAAACTCCATGAGGGCAGGGATTTTTATCAGTTTTGTACATTGCTGTAGTCCCAGTGCCTGAAACAATGCCTGAAACATGATAGAAATGATAGAACCTCAATAAATATCTTTCGATAAATAAATATAAATGAATTAGAGATTATATATTGGATGTCTCTCTCCTCCCCTGGAATTTAAACTTCACAGATGGAGAGATCTTCTCCCTCGTCCACTTCTGTATTTCCTATACCTAACACATTACCTGCCTCATAAAGTGTGTTGCATACATTTTGGGTAAGATAGTGTTTGTGTGAATGAAATTTGGTAAAATCCATTCAGCAAAGATTAAAATAAAAAGTAATTACATATTCTTATTTCAAGACTTCCTTAAAGATAAATCTTCTGTGCTAAATAATCATTCAATATGTCCTCTCAGCTTCTAGGACCATATTATCTCAACAATATGCATTCAGAATATCCAATTTAGCCTTGCCTTTGCAGAGAAAATTATTTTCTTTTTTAGAATGACTCCAAAATATGTAGGAATACACATATTTTCCTCTTCTTCTTTTGTAAATTGACGTTGACTTTTTAATTTTTATTGATAGTTCGGAATCTATAATGAAAATGCTGACAAGCTCTGGCTCTGGTAACAAGTATTACAGATAACTCAGAGAATAAAGCTTCCTGCATTCCATTAAAATTCATCTTTTGGAAAATGATATAATGTGGTTGACTGGAGATGAAGGTAATTTATCAATTTATTTGGTGATGCATATTCCATAAACATAACTTTTCTAAAATTAAACCTGAATATATAACAATTTGGAACACCTTAATGCTAAGACTTATCTCTTGAATGAGCCTCTTTTATCAAACTGAAACTCTAAAATTACCTAGCATCATTTATCCCAATGATGTAACACATCAGTGGCTTACTTTGTATCATTTATTTTCATAATTCATCCTTCATGAAAAATATTAACAAAAGTGTTTACCATAAAAGTGAGTGAAACTTAAAGACAAAGAAAAATAATAAAATTAGAATTAAAGAGAAATGACTCAGAGGATGGGAATCATTGATTCAAAAAAAAAGAATGAAGGAGTTATAGAAGCATCTTACAATGTTCAATTATTGAACCTCGGTAAAGCCAAATCTCATTTTGCATATGTAAAAAAGTGGTTGCATATTCATATAGATACATTCTGGCTATGAGCAAATTTGGAAGTCACTATAGAGGAAGATGGGCATTCCAGGGCAAGAATATTAGAGTCCTCCAGGGTAGAAATGTTGGCATGGTCTCAGAGAAAAGAGATAGAGTATAGGATATTTTAATTGTTGTTGATTATGACCCTAGGTTTCTAATCACAGGTGACAGAATTAGGGAAAACTTCAAGCAATTATTCAGTTCACTCCCCTTTCACCTCTGACACAGTCCATAAGTATATAGTGCAAATATTACAAGTATAAGTTTTGAAAGAGAGAGATGCTGCAACCCCTTTCAGTAACCAACCCTGTAGGTGTATTCAACCCTTTTCTCTTCTTCATTCTCTATTTCTAGAGGATTACACATCTAAAATGTCTTTTAAAATCTTGTTCTTTTATCATTCCATTGCTACTGCTTTTGTATGTTTCACAGAGACTAGTCAGGTAGCTTCCGGGTTTTCCCTCCTTCAATATATCTTCCATCCAGCTGCTGTTTACATTCTAAATAAACAGCTAATCATGTTACTCCTCTACTCGCAAACATCTGATGGCAAATCACTATATATTTTTTTTTCTTTTTTGGAGATACTGAGGCTTGAACCCAGGACCTCATGCATGCTCACCATATGCTCTATCACTGAGCTAAACCCACCCCCCCAAATCACAATTTACACTTTTAAAAGTCCCAAAATACTTACTACAGCATTTGATCTGATCCAGTTAATGCTTTCGGCTTCATTCAGTAACCAACTCCCACCCCTTGCCACATTGAAATGGGCAATATTCTTTTTTTCCTTTTCTTTTAGGTTGGAAGATCAAATCTTTTTTTATTTTATTTTATTTTTTAATTGAAGTGTAGTTGATTTACAATGTTAGTTTCAGGTGTATGGCAAAGCAATTCAGATATATAGATATATAGATATACACACACACACACACACATATTTTCAGATTCTTTTCCATTGTAGCTTATTACAAGAAATTGAATACAGTTCCCTGTGCTGTACAGTAGAAAATGGGCAACATATGGTACTTTATGTTTTCTAGGCATTTCAGCTTGTTCCACCAGAAATGCTCTCTCCCCCACCCTTTCTCCTCTTTTTTGCTTGCAGAAATTTTACTGCTCCACCACAGCATCTTAAATGTCAGTCTCCTATGTGAAGCTTTCTCAGGTCCTCATTCTTAAACAGAACTGTTATTTCCTCTTGACAACTATGATTCTTAGTTTAACCTCTATCATAGCACTTAACACTGTGAATTTAAATGAGACGAAGACTCTCAAACTCTTGAATAGGAATGCAGCGGAATCATGGATGTATTACTGTTTTAAATATAAAGGGGAAAGAAGGACATTATGAAGTTCTTCATGCTTAGTAAAGAAATCCTGCAAGCATTTATACTTTTCAGACAAGAGAAGCCAATTTAAATGTTATTATTTGAGCAAGAAATTATTACATAAGTCCACCAATCAGAATTACAGATTTCTAGCAATTATAAGGTTCTCTTCACAGGATATAGCAATACACTCAGAAGTTCAGGTGTCTTAAATGGCTCTTCTGTCAAACAGAAGAAGGTTAGAATAAGATGATGTAGTTTTTATAGGTCTTTATGTTGGATAAGATACAGGAGTGATTACTTTTGTGAATGTCCTTAGTTCTTTACTTTATCAGAACTGGCTTTACAGTATGGGACAATATGTGCTCTTCTGCAGTTCAAGGGAATATTTTCTCCTTCTCTTTCTGAGAGTCTTATTGTTAGATGCATTCTCAAAGTTATCAGATTAATTGGACACTAGAGGAGGCTTGAGAATCTTAAAACTTACAGTATGGCAAAGAAAAGAGCACGATAGATATTTAACAAACGGGGATTAAGCATATGATATCTGGATCCACATCAGAGTCTATTCCCTATGGAATTAGAACTCCTTAAAGATTAGTCCTTAATATAGTTTAACCTTGTATCTTCCACCCTAGCATAAAGAGGTTGTTTAATTATTAGGATATTTTCAGTGGTATAACCAAAATGTATCCTTGTCCATAAAAGGGGAAAGAAAGTCTAATCATCTTTCTATCCATTAGTTGAGTCTCCAATGCAATATATGATTCACAAAGAGTAGTTCAAAGACTGATCCAAAACAAGTATCTAGCACATTTCCTGGAATGAACTCAGATTTACTGTAAACCTCAGGGAACAGCACTCAAAAGACTCATAATAATCCTGTCACTGTTTTCCTCTTAGTTGAGGAGGCTTCATTATGTTCAAGTACCCTCTAGATTAAGGAGTATTTAAAGACTTGTTAAAGACAAGACAACAGACCCAAAATGAAGGTGCTCATGTTAAGCTCCCATGTCACCAAACCAAGACTTACATTTTCAGCTCTCTCAGAAATGCAATCTTTAACCAGCCAATCAGGAATCACTGATTAGCATTAATTAGATAATCTGCCTGAAAAACCCCTGCTGTTCCCTATAGGGAAAGTAACCTTGCAGTAACTAATCTGGTTTTTTGCCTAGTGTAGCTTCCTTGTTCCTGCTACCTCTGCTTATAAAAATCTTTCATTTTGTTCAACTCCTCAGGGCTCCTTTCTGTCTGCTAGATTGGGCCCATGATCCATGAATCACTGAATGAAGCCTATAAGATCTTTAAAATTTATTCAGTTGAATTTTGATTTTTAAGAAGTATTAAACAGCCAATACATGTATTCAGATTTATTTATTCCTTTTTCAATGCTCCCTTTCTTTGGCGCTCATATATACCCACTGAGTTCAGGGGAATTGCTTAAGTCTGGAGTCTAGCAACTGAAGAGTCTTACCAGTCCAAAGTAGTATCCCAAATCTAAGATCTTTCTTTTTATTTATTAGAAGTTACTGATTTTTCCAGTTCTGGCAAGATTCTGCCAGCTGAATAACTAATGCGATAAATAGAGCTAATGCTGCTATTCATCTGAGGCAACATTTGCACTTGTCCTGAGGTCCAGTAAATGGTTAATGTAGGACATATCAGGACCAGTAGAGACATTTTACATTAGAAAAAAAAAAACAAAAACAAAAATAAAAAAAGCTGTAATGGGATCTTGGTAAAATCCCAGCTTCCAAGTCTACTCTTTCTTCTGAACTTGCATTAATTCAAGGCCTACAGAGGAAACTTCTTTCTATTTCCTCAGAATTAATTTCTTTCTTTCTTTCTTTCTTTCTTTGAAGGAGATAATTAGGTTTGTCTGTTTATTTATTTGATGGAGGTACTGGAGATTGAACCCACGACCTCATGCATGCTAAACAGGCACTCTTACCACTGAATTACCTCCCTTTCCACAGAATTTCTGTTTGTGGGTATTAGTAGCAATGATGAAACTTCTGTAATTTTTTCTATCAACCATACGGAGGTAGCTCATATGTAAACTTTCTAACGTAAACACTCCAATGTAAGTCTGTGAAGGGCTTGATTACCACAGACACTCAGCAACTGAAACTCAGTCAGTATTCAGACACTCACTCAAACTAAAATAATTTATTTATAGGTGACCAACATGCATGTTGGATGGCAGAGAAAGTGAATCCATTTGGCACGTTCCTATTTTCATTTTAAGAACAACCTTAGAAAATAATGAAACCTCAGTACTATGCGCTTAAAAGTGAGAGGGCGGGGAGGGGGTTCAGTCTAAAATTCTGTTATCTCAGCCAGTCACACACGAACAGTCAAGAAGAAGCCTTGGTCCTTTAACTGATGTTTGAATCATATCTTCCAAACCATACAAGGTTCACAGGGGACTAAGGGTTTGGGGAATGGCTCCTTCATCCTCTTCAGTCCTATGCCCTGGCACTTTAAGGGGCACGGCTCCTTCAGTCTCTCAAGGCCACCCATTCCCTCTGTACCCTTTCTCGTCCCCCTCCACTTTGCTTCACAGCCCCTGAGTTTCTTTAACCCAGTGATTCTCAATCCATACCATGCATTAGAATCTCCTAAGGAGTTTCTCAAATTTATCAATACCTAGGCAATACCCACTCCTAGAAGGTCTGATTCATTTGGTCTAGGGTGAGGCCTTGGGCATCCTCCCCTTTTTTTTTTTTACCCCTTAAAATCCCACCAGGGCAATGCAAAGTCCAGGTTGAGAACCACTGCCCTCCTTGGCCTCTCTCAGCCAGGCCTCTCCAACTTCTTTATCCATTTAACCTTGCCAGTTCCATCAGGTTCCATCCTGGGTAGAGTGAGAGTCATTTAAATTGGAGTAGTTTCAAAACCAGTTTCTCATTTTGACTAGACAGACCAGAGGGAACGCCTCTCAGCCCTTCTTAATTATTATGCTGAAACAGCCACTGTCTCTTCCACCACCTTGAATTACTTGACTCTTTTATTACCCTTGCCTCAGTACATGTAGGTAATAGCCTTTGAATTTGATCCTGTCCTAACTTGAGGAGTATGTTTCTGGGCCAAGAAAATGTGCCTTTATTTAGTCTTTTGTCATTTTCCCAGGAATTTTGAAAAGGTAAAATTGGTGTTTTATTCTATCATTATGAAATTGAAGCTCAGCAGCAACAATACAAAGTTTGCTTGTTTATCTGTTTATACACACCTGAATTTTAGTTAGCATATTTGTAGCCTTTGGATTGGCCCTTAAAATATAAGTTTAATAAGTTTAATTTGTAAATTATTTTCCAGGGCTCTCCAGAACTCCCTAATAAGTCACCAGCAGCATCCCTTTAGAATATAAAATACTGAGGAGCTCCTTCAGATATAATCATCAAAAATTTAAGTATTTAATATGCTATTTGTTACTTATCTTTAGTTATTATTTTTATTGTTGTTGTGTAGTTCCTACTCCCTTCATTTACTGAATTTAACTTTTAACCAAGTTGGGTTTTTTTTAGCTATGCCATCCAAATCAAACCTGGGCTGATTTGTTAAAATAGTGTCCTAGCTTAAGAAGAGAATTGTTAGATACAGACTAGACAAAAAAACAAACAAACAAACAAAAAAACAAACTTGGTATTCATTGTCTCCATCAAGGAAAGGCTTTTTAAAATTTGTTTTCTACTTTAAAGTAATATGCTACATTTCAGGGCCAAAACTTTAAATTAAAATAAAGTAAAGCCCTTGGAGTTTTGCATTTGGAGATACACAACCAGGTCTGCTGAGGTAGATTTTTAGGGGCAGATATAGTGGGGAAAAAAATGCTCTTGTTGGTACTCAATGATCTTGGGCAAGTTATTTACCCTTGATTCTCTCTTAGCCTTGGTTTCCTCATCTGGTAAATGGGGTAATATTAGCTATCTTGCAAGATTCTTGGAAAATTAAATGAGATAAACTATATTTGTAAAGTACATGGTATTTAACAGGATAAATAAATAATGTTATTGTTTAAATCCAAAAATAACAATGTGTGAGTTCATAGTAATAACTTTAAATCTGTATCATACATCAAAGGTAGTTTTGCCTATAAGCACAAAACTTCTAATATTAAGTAGAATTCTAAAACCTAGGCAGCAAAAGAAGGGAACCTATCAGTGTAGCTCTGACCGTTTATCAGTTTGGATAGACTGGATAGACCTTTTTATCAGTTTTGTCAGTTGATGACACCCAATCTCCCTCTCACCTCAGGGCCTGTTTCCATTCCCTTTGGCCTGAAAAGCTCTAGGCAAGCTGTTTACATGGCTGACTTCTTATCTTTTAGTTGTCAGCTTAGTATCACCTCCTGAGAGAGGCCCCTTCCTGATTATCTTAGCTAAATTACGCCTTCCCTTCCACTAGTCACTATTACAGCACCCTGTTTATTTCCTTTAGAGAGGATGTTGGAACCTGAATTACTTCATTGTTTTGTTCACTTGATTACTCTAAGTCTCTCCCACTAAGCTTCACAAGGTCAAGGGCCACGTCTATTTTTGGGGACTCAATGCCTAGTGTATGTTAAATGGCCAATAAATATTTGTTGAAACAACTGATTGATAAACATTGCTCAAGTTCTCTATTTTATAGATGAGGAAGGTGAGATTAAAATATGACTAAAGTCACAGAAATAGTAGGAAAGCCAAGCTTCCAAGAGTAATTCCAGGGTCTTTGCCATGGTGTTAAATCTCATGTCGCTGGACAGTGCTACCACCATATCAGTAAACTCTCTTTTTCCCAGCTTCGTATTTCATCCTTTTGATCCAGCCCCTTGCGGTCCACTTCCAGGCTTATTCTCTGGGTTCCTACTGGTAGATGTCAGCCAGATCCAGGAGGTCCTTTGCCATATATTTTTCTCTTCCCTTAGTAGACCCTGTACTTCCCCAGTTGGGTCATACTATCAATTGATCCCAGAATTAGCTGATGGACAGGAGAGAAATAAGGCAAAATACTGAGCCTGGCCAGCATTGTTTTGTGAGATACTTGACTCATTTGAAGCTTTATACAGTTTTCAAGCAGAGAGAAGTTCTACATCCCAACAAGAGAGTGGGCTACCTCTGCAGGTCCACGGTGTTCAGAGGAACTGGGTGATCAAGGTCCTCAAGTTACCAGAAAAACTGGATTCACCTCTTGGTGGGCATTGAGCCAAAAGACACAACCAAGCCAAAGAACAGGATGAGGAAGGATTTATTAGTACTTGCAGCAAGTAAAAAGAATACCAGGGATCTTTCCCAAAGCAATGTCTCTCTAACAACAAAATTGGGGAAGTTTTAAGCTAAGGGTACATGCATATTCATGAAGGGGCTTGGTCAATCGATACGGTGCAAGCTTTAGTTGATTGAAGTCACTAGAGTCAGAAAAGGTCATCATCATCATCATCCCTTAGGTTCCAGTTGATCTGGTGGTTGAGTGCTTCAGGCTAATCCATTCAGATAAACCACTGAAACTGGGAGTCTTTAACAACTGATGTATTATCTTTGCTATTGTTTCTTCTCTCTCTCTCTCTTTTTAGAAAGAACATTCTTTGACACCATATACAAAAATAAACTTAAAATGGATTAAAGACCTAAATATAAGACTAGATGCTATAAAACTAGAGGAGAACATAGGCAGAACACTCTTTGACATAAATCGCAGCATTTTTTTCAAACCAGCTCCTACAGTAATGGAAATAACAGCAAAAATAAACAAATGTGACCTAATTAAACTTAAAAGCTTTTGTACAGCTAAGGATATCATCAACAAAACGAAAAGACAACCTACCGAATGGGAGAAAATATTTGTAAATGATGTGATTGACTAGGGACTAATTTTCAAAATATACAAACAGCTCATACAGCTTAATATAAAAAAAAAAGCAACCCAATCAAAAAACAGGCAGAAGACCTAAAGAGACATTTCTCCAAAGATGTCATCCAGATGGCTAACAGGCTCATGAAACTATGCTCAACATTGTTAATTATTAGAGAAATGCAAATCAGAACCACAATGAGGTATCACTCAAACCAATCAGAATGGCCATTATTAAGAAGTCTACAAATAATAAATGCTGGAGAGGGTATAGAGAAAAGGGGACCCTCCTACAGTGTTGGTGGGATTGTAAATTGGTGCAGCCACTTTGGAGGACAGTATGGAGGTTCTTTAAAAAACTAAAAATAGACTTACTGTATGGTCCAGTAATCCACTCCTGGGCATATATCTGGAGAAAACTATAATTCGAAAAGACACAGTCACCCCAATGTTCACAGCAGCACTGTTTACAATAGCCAAGACATGGAAACAACCTAATTGTCCACCAATGGATGAAAGGGTAAAGTTGTGGTATAGACATATGATGGAATACTACTTAGCCATAAAAAGAGTAAAATTATGCCATTTGCAGCAACATGGATGGACCTGGAGATTGTGATTCTAAATGAAGCCAGGAAGAGAAAGAAAAATACCATATGACATCACTTATATGTGGAATCTAAAAAAACTTATTTACAAAGTAGAAACAGACTCACAGACATAGAGAACAAATTTATGGTTACCAGAGGGGAAATGGGGTGAGAAGGAATAGATTAGGAGTTTGAGACTTGCAGATACTAACTACTATTGTTTCTTCTCTTGGCTGAGAACAGTCCTTTGTTTCTACATTCTTTTGTTCCCTTAAGATCAATAACTACTAAAACCTGTTCAAGGACAAGCTTTGTGGCCAGGCTTAGATTACAAAATGGCTTAGGCCAAAAATGGCTTCTCTTATGTCAAGAAAGCCATGCCTGGTTCTCTTTCATGGGGATCCCCTACCCTATTTGGTTACAGTATCTGTATCCCAACATTCCTTTCTTTTGAGGGCCCTGACTGTCAAAGGGACTTGCTGAGGCTGAGAATTCATCTTCTCTGAAGTTCTGCCACTCTTAATTGAGGCTTATGCCTGGTCTTCAGCTCAGTCTGCCTTCTGGTTGCCAGTGATGAGGGTCTCTTTAAAAGTTGCCAACAAGGCTCTTTGACTCATACTTGGATTTCAGTTGGTGCCTAATAGTTCTCTTCCTGTCATCTACATTGCTCAGTACAGCAGTGATGCTTAGCAATAGTCTGCCAGTTTCACAGTCTTTCAAGTTACTGTCTCCTGTACTCTTAAATACATCACACAAGTTAATGCAACCCCTTCTACCTATATCCTGTCTCGGTCACCATAAGTGACAGTGTTAGGTATTGTACTGCAGCAGCATGCCACAGACTATCTCCAATGAGAAAGCCCTCATTGAACTAGCTGGTGAAACAGCAGACTCCATAAGCTCAAATTTAGGACTACTAGAATCAACTACCTTGGGTTTAGCCCTTGAAGCAGGCTCTGAGACTACATTTCTGTCCAAGTGACTTACTGAGGGAATGCTCTCAGAAGGAACCTGAAGGAGGGGAGTGAGAACTGGAAGGGAAACTGGCAAAGATGTGAGCTCAGCTGAAGTCTAGCTTTAGACTGATCCTATAGGGAATTCAGGAGGATCAGTGGCACCATAATTCTGGAGGATTTTGCCCATGTATCAGTCAGTCATTGGCTGCAAGTGATCCCTGAAGAAAGGGTGCAAACTTCCAGATATTTTCTGGAATTGTTGGCTTGAAGGCAATCCTCAGGAGAGGGATGTTAACTACTAGTAGCCAACACAATACACAGCACCTATGGGATCCACTCGCCAGTTCAGTGAAGGGATTCTGAGCAGAGCATCAACAGTGTCTTAGACAAAGGTGTATTTCAGTAAGAAGAACACTGAACCCAGAAGGAGAGGTCAGATACAAGAAGAAATGGTGAGCAAAGAAATTTGTAAACAAATAAGTTACTAAATAAGCACTTTTATAAACAACAATAACAGGAGTAATGATGGCTAATTTGGGGGTGAAAGTATGACCAAAAGGTGAAATTAAAGCAATAAATATTAACAAGGAATATGGGGTGATCAGTACTAAAGGTTTCTAAAGGCCATGTATTTTTAAGGTGAAGGGTAAACACATTGATTAAATTTAGACATCATTATGTCAAGTTATACTTGTTAGAAATTTAATGGCGCTCCCAGATATAGAGGATAAACTAAACACATGCATCAAATTTTGTTCTTGCCAAATCCAATTAAAATGACAATGAATTTTTAAGGCCCACAAGATAGGGGAAATGGGAGAAGAAACAAAAAGAACAACATTTGGAAACTTGAAAGATGATGGATGAGTTGTAAAGGACTTAGCAGACCTCCCCACAATTGAATTACTTTGGCAGAAGTAGGAAAGTCAAGAAGCAACTTGTTTTAAACTAAAAATTCTCAGAGTCTCAGGAATTGGCAGTATCCAATTCTTCTGGAAGTTAGGTGAAAAAAAGAGACTGAAATAAGGAAAATTCATTGAAAGTTTATTTAAGAAACGGTTAGATCACCAGATGCCTTCTTACCATGAAAAACTTCAGTACCACTCCTCTTTCATTGTAGGTATATTCTCAGGAGAGAATAAAACAGGTTTCTGTCTGGGGACTCCGAAGGAAAGTTGAAGTTGGGGGAACCTTATAGAAAACAGTGAGATTAAGGGAATGTATGCACGTTGGAGCTGTCTCTACCCAACCATCTTGTTCTCCCCAGGTCCATAATACCAGAAGCTACTGTTTCACTCTTTATACTGAAGATTGGAAGACACTTACTTATCTGATCAGATCAGGAGGAAAAAACTAAAAGCAGTGACATCAGAGTTCCCCTAACTAACCTGTCCAGCCAAAGCATTTTACAGTGATTCTTACCATCATCATTAAAATAAGAAATTAAACCAAGGAAGTGGACAGGACAGGAGATACATCTAGGACAGTAAGGAAAGTAAGCCCAGAATGATAGTCAAAGGAAGGTCCCAAGATGACAGCCATATATCAGGCATAATGACTGAATGAAAGCCTGTGAGAAGAATCTAAAAGATGTTTCATCAGGCAGATTGAATCAGTGCATCTAAATATCTTAAGATTTAGAGAACTGGTTAAAAAAAAAAACTCCAAAAAACTGGGGATTGAATTAGCAATAAGTACATGGAAAACTAAACAAATGACAAAACACGAAAATTACCTCCAGGGCAAGTAAAAAGCTATTCAGGAAAGAAAAATTAATCACAGTTTCCTACATGGCTCAGCTGTAAGTAGTTTTTCCATAGTCATATTAATATAAACATTACATTGATTGATATAATCAAAGATAATTTGCAATGACCATGTTATGAGGGGTGTGAAAAAGGAAAGAAGGTGCATGTGTGATGAAAGCAATCATATTCCATAGCAGTCATTTTATATGATGATACCAAAACCTGCAAGTCAAGAAATAAAAGTAAAGGCATGTTCTTTAAAGAGTGGAGATAAATGCCAACATGACCAGTAAAAGAAATAAAAATTATTGCCTCAAAGGAAGGGAGAGAGGATATGACTGATGTTTTTCCTAATAAACCATAAGACAGTATTTGGCATTTTAAACTGTGCTTTAAAAATTTTTGACAAAACAAAATCTAATCACTTCACATCCATTAGGATGGCTATCATTAAGAAAAAAAATAACCAGTGTTAGTGAGGATGTGGAGAAATTGAAACCATTGTGCATTGTTAATGGGAATGTAAAATGTGGAGGTTACTGTGGAAAAGTTTAGTGGTTCCTCAAAAACATAGAAGTACGATATGATCCAACAATTACACTTATAGGGATTAACCCGAGAGAACTGAAAGAGAGACTCAAACAGAAATATTCATAATAACCAAAAGACAGAAACAACCCAAATGTTCATCAACAGAAAATGGATAAACAAAACATGGTATATATACATACAATGGGATATTATGTAGCCTTAGAAAGGAATGAAATTCTGATACATGGATGAAGCTTGAAAACATTATAAGTGAAATAAGCCCGACACAAAATGCCAAAGATTTTATGATTCCACTTATATGATTTACCTAGAATTGGTAAATTCACAGAGATAGAGAATTGAAGAATAAAGGTTACCAGGGGCCGTAGGGAAGGAGGAATGGGGGATTATTATTTAATGGGTACAGACTTTCAATTTGGGATGATGAAAAAGTTCTAGAAATGGGTATTGGTGACAGTTGCTCAACACTGTGAATGTACTTAATGCTACTGAATTATACACTTTAAAATGGTTAAATCTGTAAGTTTTTTGTTATGTATATTTTACCATTTAAAAAAGGAAAAACTATATGTGAAAACAAAAATGGACCTAATTAAACTTACAAGCTTCTGCCCAGCAAAGGAAACCATAAGTAAAACAAAATGACAACCTATGGAATGGGAGAAAATTTTTGCAAATGAAACCGACAAAGGCTTGATCTCCAGAATATATAAGCAGCTCATATGACTTAATAAGAAAAAAACAAACAACCCAATCCAAAAATGGGCAGAAGACCTAAACAAGCAATTCTCCAAGGAAGAAATATAAATAATCAATAGGCACATGAAAAAATGCTTAGTATCACTAATTATCAGAGAAATGCAAATCAAAACTACAATGAGGAATCACCTCACACCAGTCAGAATGGCCATCATTCAAAAATCCACAAATGACAAATGCTGGAGAGGCTGTGGAGAAAAGGGAACCCTCCTACACTGCTGGTGGGAATGCAGTTTGGTGCAGCCACTGTGGAAAACAGTATGGAGATTTCTCAAAAGACTAGGAATAGATTTACCATATGACCCAGGAATCCCACTTCTGGGCATATATTCAGAAGGAAGCCTACTTCAAAAAGACATCTGCACCCCAATATTCATAGCAGCACTATTTACAATAGCCAAGACATGGAAACAGCCTAAATGTCCATCGACAGATGACTAGATAAAGAAGATGTAGTATATTTATACAATGGAATACTATTCAGCCATAAAAACAACAACATAATGCCATTTGCAGCAACATGGATGTCCATGGAGAATGTCGTTCTAAATCAAGTAAGCCAGAAACAGAAAGAAAAATACCATCGCTCATATGTGGAATCTAAAGAAAAAAAAAAAAAGAACATAAATACAAAACAGAAACAGACTTATAGACATGGAATACAAACTTGTGGTTGCCGAGGGGGAGTGGGGTGGGAAGGGATAGACTGGGAGTTCGAAATTTGTAGATACTGACAGGCATATGTTGAATAGATAAACATTATACTGTATAGCACAGGGAAATATATACAAGATCTTGTGGTAACTCACAGAGAAAAAAATGTGACAATAAATATATGTATGTTCATGTATAACTGAAAAACTGTGCTCTACACTGGAATTTGACACAACATTGTAAAATGACTATAACTCAATAAAAAAAAGTTTTAAAAAAAATGCAGTTGATTAAAATAGTAGAGCCTAGAAAAAGCCATTATTCATAATTATTTTTAAAAGAAAATGGGGCTTTATTTTCTCTTCATATAAATTCTGTGTTCTATATTCAGGTTAAGTTTTTAGAGGAAAATATTATTTTCCTCTAATAATTTATACGTATATAAAATAACATGTAACATAATAGTAATATACATAATATTGATGTATGTATTTTTTTAACATTTTTTAATTGTGTTATAGTCATTTTAAAATGTTGTGTCAAATTTGTATGTATATTCATATGTATTATTTTCAGGATGGGTAAGATGATATCCAGACACAAATAATAATATGGCCACCAGAATTGGTATTTTATGGAATCTACTTTGTTCACCCTTCTTGTATGCTTTTCTGACCTCCCTTCAGGGATAATTTGTCTTCTTCTAGAAGTATATTTTAAGTGCTTTTATTTAGAATCTATTAATGGAAGAATCAATTTGTTTTCATCTAATGATTTGCATGTTTTGTCTTCATTCTCAAATAATTTTTTGGGATATACAATTCTAGATTGACTTTTGAATATATTTTTTGAATACATTTTCACAGCATTTTCTGGCTTCCATTGTAACTGCTGATTTGTTTTCAATCAAATTGTAATACTTTAAAGATACCCTTTCATGTGTGGATGCTTTTAAGTTCTCTCTATTTTTGTTATTTTTGTAAGAACAGCAACTTTGTGTTTTTTAGTTTACTCATATCTTCGAAACCTGGAATAATGTCTGATAGCAGTTGCTTGATAAATCTTGAGTGAATAAAAAAAATGGAATGGTGACAAAATAAAACATTGAATTAAAAATATTTAATGGCAACTAATGAAAGAGTAGAAAGAAAATATATAACTTCTAAGCCAGTATTCGAGGAAAAAAGGGGAAAAAATGATCAATCTCTTAGAAAATAGGAGAGGAGATTAGAAGAAACAAAGCAGACACATGGTAATTAAAGAAAAAAAGGGAAAGGATGAGATCTAACTGAAGTAATTAGGCAAGCCTTGGAGAGAGGTTTAAGAAAAGGGTTAAGAAGACTGTATGGATGATTGTCTTTAGTCAAATAAACTGGTTTGCAGCAGTGAGGTTAAAGGACTCCAGCACTTGAGGGCCATGATGACCCTGAGAGAAGGAGATAAAAAAATCCCTCAGCATGGGCCCTGGGTACTAGACAGCAGGTGGTGCTATCTGCTTTCACAGCAAGATTGCGCTCCAGAGCAGCAACCCAGTGAATAAGAAGAAAATTGAAGTGTATAGAGCCATTCACAAATAGGGGTCTCTTCCAACTGAGTATGCATACCTTGGAAATTAAATACATTTCAGTATTCAAGACATCACCCAACATTTCAATAACCAATGTATCAGCCAGTACTTAACTAGTGCTAATAATATACCTCTGTTGAGCAAAAGGAATTCTAGAATGAAATAAACCTAATATCCAGTGCTACCATTGAGAAAAAAATCTGGTGAAAGCACCAGATATCTATAAAATTGTTCAACTACCTCTTGATGTTCATTCAACTGAACAACAAATATGCTTTGTCTCAATTTCCAACATCTAAGATAAATATTTTAATTTTATTTTTTTTTAGTTTTGTTTAATCACTAAAATTATGATTTTATATTTTACCATTGTTAAAGATGGGGAGTATTTAAGTAACTTTATAGATTAAAATTAATTTTTGCTGGCTGGTTAGGGAAAACAAAACACCTGTTTAAATAAGAGGAAAAGACACACCAGAAGAAACAACTAAATATTAAAAACAGTTCCTGATTACTATTTTTATCCATAAGTTTTGTAGAAATATTTGATTATTTCAGTTCTGTATGTATTACTGATCACATTTTAATAGATAGGATTAAATGTATAGGCATAGAAAAAAGATTGAAGGGAAAAAGATAAATTCTCTCTGGGTGGTGAGATTAACTATGTTAATCTAAATAATCTAGAATATGTATTACTCTTGTATCATTATTTAGATTTGGTTTTATTTTTTAAATAAGACCAGCACTTTTTCAGTTGGACCAGCATTGTCAGGAAGGATACATGGAACAATGTCTTAATCTATTTGTTATACACCCTTACTAGGAACACTCTGAACAGTTCTGGGTCCTAGGATCACCTGACAATGCCTCCTCTTAAAAGAATAAAAGAACTGTAGTGTGAAAAATAAAACATTTTGTCATTTTAAATTTGATAATGAGAAATGACGATGGGAGATGTGTACTTGGTATTTAAGGCCTCCTAGAGGAATTTAAAGACATCAGGAAGGAGGATTATAGGCTGTGGAGGATAACTCTGGAAAAAGATGCTGAAATAATGAATAAGAAATATGAAATTGAAATAATGAAAAGAAATATGAATTGTTTTAGAGATACCACATGGCTTAAAAACACAGGAAATGTGTTAAACAGAAGATGAGGACAGTTACGAATGAAGTACCTTGCTTTCAATATGACAAATATCCAGGACAAAGAAGTTACTCAATCTGGAATAAGGAAGCTAGCTCTAGAATCATTTAATTGTGGAACCAAGTAGAAGACTTGGGATCTAGTGCCTTTTACCTCAAAGGACCTGGAAGAAATAGCTCTAGTGTTAGATTAAGTGTATAAATAAGAACGGATCAGACAATCTAAAACTGAGAGTCATACCTATAAAATATCTGAATAGGTATTAATATTCATCAAGCTAAAGTGAAAATGAGATGATGTTTGTAATTATCTGAGCTACATTTGTAGGTATGGAATATGGAATGTTGGGGATTCTGGGCTAGACCCTTGAGGCTATGAGGCTAACAACATTGGAAAGAAGGGAAGATTGGAGAAAAAGGAATATGGGACGTCTTAAAGTTTGGCGATCTTTGTTACTTGCTGGTGTATCTATTAAGTGACAAGCACAGGAGTTAAGAGCACGGAGCTTCAGGGAATTAACAGCACTGAGAGCCAGATAGATGCCCACAGTAAGAGTTTAGTGAGGGTTTCCACCCTGAGACAACTGTGGGAAAATAATCTTCACACTCAGAATAGTTTTCCTTCTGCACTTAAAGGGATCTTCTATGGAAGAAGATTCTGAAGGAGAGGTGAAAGAAAAAAGATTATGTCCCAGAGGTTTGGAGGAGGAACTCCAAACCAGCATTTCACCAAGCTCTGTACCCTCTCAATACCACCAGTCTTCCATTCCAGTGGGTAGAAAGTTACTTAAGGGGTGGGAACAGCATGAGCAAATACAATTAGGAGATTATTATCACCATCTTTATTTCATCATATCCCCAAGCATTCTGAGAAGCATACTGATGAGAGCAGCAAGAAATTGCTTTTGGGGGCAGTCTTTACATTGGGACTCTCTGATGTAAAAGGTTAAGATCTGAGTGTGGTCTAAATCTAGACAGCCTTGAAAGGTATAGACAAAGAGACATATTCTGCTCAGCAAATCCTAGAATATGAAGGGGCATGCCTAGAAGTTTGAAAAGGTATTTGAGTAAATAAGATGAAAGCAGTAAATTTAAGAAACTGCTTACTCCAAGTAGTAGTGCAGGCTGGAAATATATAGTTATTTAGTGCAGAGTATGTGATAAGTTCTGGGAATAAAGTCAGTCCCTGCTCTTCCAAGGCTTATGGTCTAAAAGGGAAGATAGATGTGAAATAATCCCATAAGTGTTTAGCTCAGTTGTGGGAAATCAGAAAAAATAAAATAAAAAGGACATTGTGATATGAAAGAAAGTCTTTATAAAATATAACATCCTAACCTTCCTACACTGTTGGTGGGAATATAAAACTGTTGCATTGGTACAGCCACTATGGAGAACAGTATGGATATTCCTTAAAAAACTAAAAACAGAGTTGCCATATAATCCAGCAATCCCACTCCTGGGCATATATCTGGAGAAAACTCTAATTGAAAAAGATGCATGCACCCCAATGTTCATAGCAGCACTATTTACAATAGCCGAGACATAGAAACAACCTAAATGTCCATCGACAGATGAATGGATAAAGAAGATGTAGTATATATATATATAGATAGATATAGATATATAGATATAGATATAGATATAGATATAGATATAGATCTATCTATATCTATATCTATAGATATATATCTATATCTATCTATATATATATCTACAATGGAATATTATTCAGCCATAAAAAGAATGAAGTAACACCATTTGCCAAACATGGATAGACCTAGAGATTATCATATTAAGTGAAGTAAGTCAGAAAGAGAAAGACAAATATCATATGATATCACTTATATGTGGAATCTAAAATATGATACTAGTGAACTTATTTACAAAACAGAAACAGACTCACAGACATAGAAAACAAATTTATGGTTACCAAAGGGGAAAGGGATTGTGGGGAGGGATAAATTGGAAGTTTGGGATTAGCAGATACAAACTACTGCATATAAAATAGATAAACAACAGTGTTCTACTGTATAGCACAGGGAACTATATTCAATATCCTATAATAAACTATAATGGAAAAGAATATAAAAAAGAATATTAAAGAAAACAACATCGTAAATACATAACCATTGATTTCCATGTTAAAAGGTTTTAATGCCTACAGTTTTCTCTAGTTTCCAGGTTTACTGGAAATGCCTCCAGGTTTACTAGAAGTGGATGATGTGTGAACTTTTCATATTAAAGGAATGTTTCAGTATAGATTTATCACTTATTATGTCCTTTTTTCCTTGAAAAGGCTGATTATCAGGCAGGGAATTTAGGACAAAGGAGCTGGAAAATATGTATGAAACTCAGAAACAAAGCTTTTATTCCAGTTGCAAATTTTCATTATAAGCACTTGAATAGAGTTAAAGACAAGTTAACATCTGTAAAACCAAAGATGCTGCTTACTTGGCTAGACCAAAGCAGTATTTGTTTACCATTATTTTAGTTTTTCTTCATGTAGACAGGCACTTTATTTCTTAGAAGAAATCAATGTTCATAACCAAAAAGTAACTTAATTGTGATATGGTTTTATTTAAATCAGCCTTTTCTGGTTATTGAACATTTCATATGAATAAACTAATTATTAGACACAAGGTGGCTTATCTAAAATAGCTTCCCAATTTTTTTAAATGTCAAAGGCATCTTTTTCTAGCATAAAAACATTAATGGCATTTGCTGTCTATTAGCAGAATAGGAAAATTAATCCTATCCTAAGCAAAGGCAGAAATATAATTAACTGAATCAAGAAAAGTGTGACATTTGCCCATGAACTCTCACTTCCAATAATATATCTATTTTAGGAAATCATAAGACCAGAACAAGATAAAAATATGAGAGGGTATAAGGCTTCTCTAACTAGTTACTGTTAAGTATTAGGAAATGAATGTGGCTTTTATCTGTGACTTTTTCAACATCTATATGAAAAGAAAATAATGATAAAATGCAAAACTATGTCAGTTATTAATAGCAATTGTCTGTTTTACAGAAAGCAGATAAGAGTGTCACTCATTATATTTAGTGTTAGGTAAAAGACTGTTTTTACCTGGTTTTTCCTCATGCTCTCACTCTCCCTTTCTAGCCCTAAGCTGCACCTAGTATGGAATTTACCTATAGTGGACATGCCCCTAGAGATTATTTCACTTCACTTGGAGCCTAGAAATCGTTTGCTGTAAAACACTAAAATTTTAAGAGCTGATATCCCCAACCTGCTCCTCAGCCTTAAACTTGCTGACCGTCTAGTCCTAGGATAAATTTGTTGAAAATGATTGTGAGTAAATTTTCATCTGGGTCTCAGTTTGCTAGGACAAATTCTATTTTTTCATGTTGAGAAAATTTACTAAGTTTATTACATTGGAGGGCCTGATTCTATTGCAAATATTACCCTTTTAAAAAAAAAGATAAAGGTATTTTTCACCGTGGAGGGAGCTATAGTACAAGATTTCATAATGTTGGGAAAATTTGAGTGTCTGAAATTTGTTTCATATATGTGTTCAGCTTTGTGTATGTGTATCTGTGTGCGTGTAGAGAATGCAAAATAATCTAGATTCAAAGAAGATGCACCAACAGTATTTAAAGTACTTAATTTCTGAGGACTGGGATTATATGCAAGTATTCTTTTCTTCAGTATGCTCCTCTTTATTTTCTAGCTTTTTTACAGTGAGCGTACTTTATTTCATAATGAGAGAAAAAACAGTTATTTTCCCCCAAATGATCGAGCACTTTGTATGAGCACAGTACTGTGCTAAGTAACTTGAAGTATAAAAAGGACAGGCTTTCTTTTCTTTTGGAACTTTCAGTAAGACACAAATCAATTGATACACTGTGTGATAATCTTTTTATTGCCTATTCTGTGTCAGATAACTCATTTCACTTCATATACTCTACCTCCTTTAATCCAAACATACAGAAAATAAATACGTTCACTTGATAGTATATTATTCAGTAACTTCAAATGCTGATGATGAACATGGATATGTATGTTTTATAATAGTAAGTTACAAACACAAGAGAAAAACAAGCAGACAAAAAGCTATGCAAAAAAAACTAAATGGAAAACAGTCTACATGATAATTTTTTCTACTTTTAAATTTACTATTATGAGCATGTATTCTTCCCATAATGGAAGAGAAATAAACTTTTAATCATTTTAATATATATGACAGACAAAGAACAATTCTGTTCCAACTTTAGAGCCCTGATACACAGTGTAATAGATATTTAGTGAAAAGAGAGACCAGGGTGAAATGATGAAGCTGGAGGAGGCTTCAAGAAACAATGTAGGGCTCGCTGAGTACTTTGAAGGAAGAGTAAGATTCTATAAGAATGTGGAGCGAGGACATTTTATAAAGAGAAAGAACTTGTACAACAGCACATAGAACTGAACCATTTGTGAAACAGGATAATACTAGGTTGCTCATATGGTGGCTGTATAGATTAAGTGAGGTGGTGCACCCAGCATCATGTCTGGATGAAAGATGCACAGGAAATATTAGCCATCATGATGATGCTGACGTTGAGAATAGAAAAGGGAGATGGACTCAAGACACCAAAACAATGCACGGCAAACCTGTTAACAGTCTGGTTCCTTGAATGGAAATAAGGGTGCCAAACAGGCCTTCATTGTTTCTCACCTCAGAGATCAGAAGGAGGGTGCTATAGCCAAAGCAGGAACAGGCTGGGGAGCTGGCATGTAAGGGAAGATGATGAGACAAGTTTGGGACATTGGAATTAAAATTTTGGGTGGGTTATTCACCAAATAGTAGTGAATAGGGGGAAATCTTGTGGGGGCCTGGAACACAGGGAGAGTTCAAGGTTAGATTTAGGAATCATTTGCCCAGAAGCAAGCATTGGTTTTGATTGACTTGAACCTTGGAGATCACCTGCAGTTTAAGGTAGGAAAGGGGAAAAGAAGCCACCTAAGAGACAAAGGGAGAATGGTCATCGAGATGGAGAGCACAGCGAGATGTAATTGGCATCTGAAATAAGAAACGTGAGATTTTCTCAAACGTCATCAACTGCTCAGCCAGAAAAGTCTGAGGAGAGCTGAATAAGCAGTAAGTACTGAGAGAAGGCACCCAACAGTTGAATCACCTTTTGAAGCATCCTGCTTTCTGTAGCTTTGCATCTAATTGCAATACACTATGATGAAACCAGTTCACTCTGTTCAATTCACTGTTCTGTTCAAAGGAATGTCTTGACATTAAACTTGATACCTAAAGGCCAAGTGCTAGGGGCCATTAAATTAATTACCCCCAGAGCACTATATGTAGATCAGCAATTAGATTCGAGTAAGGGAGTTCATAATCACTTATCAGGAAGTGAAAAAAAAATTGTAAGAAGCCTTGCAAGTCAACTTAATTAGAATGAGGGAAATTAAAGATTTAATTCTCAAAGAAGCCTCAGTCCAAGTTTTCTTTCTCCTTTCCAAGGCTTTGTCATTTAGGGGTTGAGAATCTGAGCTGAGTAAAAGGCTGAGTAGAAAACAAAAAGGAAAGCTAGGGGCATGCTGGATAGGCAGGTTCTTCTCTAGCTCCAAAAACATAGCTGAGGTACCGTTTATCAGGCATTTTCTCTGTGCCAGACACTGCGCTAATATTTCACATCATTAATCGATGTGATCCTTACAGGAACCCTGAGGTAGGTAGTCTTAACATCCTAGTTACAGCTGAGGAGACAGGGTGAGGGAGGCCAAGCAGCTCGCCCAGCATCTCCTAGCAGATGAGCAGCACAGATGGCACATGTGTCGGGCGGTTGGTCCTGTTACAGTGGCTCTCTCATCTTGACACCTCAAAGGAAAATCATTTGCCTTTTGAGCAGTTCAGGATGGCAAAGAGATGCTGGCCACCAAAAAAGCATAAAAATTACAAATAACCAGAAATAAAAAGAATAAACTATTGGTAAACACAGTGGATTAACCTCAAAAGGATTATGCTAAGTGAAAGAGGCCAGACAGAAGACTATGCATATGAATCCATTTATGTGAAATTCTCAAAAGGCAGATTTTAGAAGAAGCAAAACTGTAATGACAGAAACCAGATGACTGGTTGTCTGAGGCTGCGAGAGGACAAGGACACTGACTGCCAAGGGGTAAAAGAACTTTTTAGCATAATGGAAATATTCTAGATCGTGAGTATGGTGATAGTAACTCAACTGTTTGCATTTGTCAAAACTCACCAAATTGTGCATCTAAAATTAGTGACCTTTTTATTATGTGTAAATTAGGTTTTAATAAAACTACCCCCAAATTCTATTTTTTAAAATTGAAGTATAGTTGCCTTACAATATTATATTAGTTTCGGGTGTACAACATAGTGATTTGATGCTTTCGTAGATTACTTATAATACAGTTATTATAAAATATTGGCTATTTTATCACTGATACTTTATATTTCTTAATCCTTTTCGCTTATTTCATGCTCCTCCACCCCAACCCCGTCGAGCTTCCCTCTGGCAACTACTAGTTTGTTTTCTGTATCTGTGAGTCTGTTTCTGTTTTATTACATTTGTTTGTTTTTTAGATTCCACATGTAAGTGAAAACATACAGTATTTGTCTTTTTCTGCCTCACTTATTTCACTAAGCATAATGCTCTTCAAGTCCATCCATGTTTTTGCAAATAGCAAGATTTTATTTTTTCTTTATAAATGAGTAATATTCCATTGTATGTATGTATAAAACACATCTTCTTTATCCATTCATCTGTCGATGGACATTTAGGTTGCTTCCATATCTTGGCTATTGTAAATAATACTGCTATGAACATGTGACTGTTTTTCTCTTGTTGCCTTTAAAATTCTCTTTAACTTTTCCCATTTTAATTATGATATGTCTTGGTGTGAATCTTGGGGCTCATCTTGTTTGAGATTCCTTGTGATTCCTGTACCTAGATATCTATGTTTTTCCTCAGGTTAGGGAAATTTTCAGCCATTATTTTGTCAAATACATTGCCCCTTTCTCTCTCTCTCCCTTTCTCCTTCTGGAACTACAATGCAAATATTAGTATGCTTGGTGTTATCCTCACTTAATTTTTTTTTTTGGTGTACTGATTGGGTGATTTCCACTGTTCTGTTCTGTCTTCCAAGTCACTTACGCATTCTTCTGTATCACCTAATCTGCTGTCGATTCTTTCTCTCTCTCTTTTTTCCTTCCTTCCTCCTTCCTTCCTTTCTCTCTCTCTCTTTCTTTTCCTTTCCTTTTCTTTTCCTTTCCTTTCTTTTCTTAACAATAGGAATAGCCTTTATTTTTTGCAGTGGAAAATGAAAGAGGAAATATGACAGCTCCAGCCCTTGGAGCAGTTGCTGCCCTCAGTGTTGTTGATTTCTAGTGTATTTATTATATCAGTTATTGTAGTCTTTATCTTTGGTTATTTACTTTTTATATTTTCTAACTCCTTTTTGAAGTTCTCACTGTGTTCCTCTATTCTTTTCCCAAGTTTGGTGAGCATTTTTATGACCATTGCTTGAACTCTTTATCAAGTAAATTACTTATCTCCATTTCACTAGGGCTTTTTCCTGGGTTTTATCTTGCTCTTCTGTTTGGAACATATTCCTCTGTCTTCTCATTTTGTTTGACTTTCTCTTTCTACATGAAATTAGGGAAGTAGTTACCTATCCCGGTCTTGAAGGTTTGTTTTTGGATAAGAGCATCCCTATGCAGTCTGCATGTGCCCAGTGGCTTTGATGGTGGGAGGGTGCAGGGATGGGCTGGAGCTAAAGCAAGCATGGGCTGGGGCTTTTTCCATAGTTGCCTCCTTGGTACAGGCAGGCTGGAGCCAAGAGCGAGGACTAGCGCTAAAGCCCAGCACAAGCCAGGGCTTCTCCCAGGCATGGCAATGGTGAGCCACCTTGGCAGTAGTGGGCCAGAGCTGGTGGGGCTAGAGCTGGAGCCCAGCATACACTGAAGTTTTGCCCGCAGCACATGAGGGCTGCCACCTTTGCAGGGGTTGGGAAGATTGAAGCTGGAATCTGGTGGGGACTAGGGGTGCTTGAGTGCTCTTGGCAGGCCAACTAGAGCAACAGGTGCTTTTTAATCCTCTGCCTCTGTGCTGGGACTAGGAATGAGTAAGTGTGCATGTGCCCACTGAGAGTGCAGTACTGGTTTCTTACAACCCTCTGGTTCTCGCAGTCATAAGCCACACTGGTTTTCAAAACCACTTAAGTGGTCTCGTCTTCCTGATGCTGGATACCAAGGCTGGGGTGCCTGATGTAGGGCTTATTAGACCCTCATTCCTTAGGGAGGACCTCCAAGTTTATGATATCCCCTTCCTATTTTGGGTCACCCAATTTGGGTATGAGTCCTGACTATATTATTTCTCTTCCCGTCCTACCTGTCTTGGTGTGGTTTTTTTCTTTTTATCCTTAGCTGAAGAAGAGCCATTCTGCTAGTTATTGGATTGTTTTCAGAAAGAATTGTTTCATATGTAGTTGTAGGTTTGGTGTGTTCATGGGAGGAAGTGAGTTCAGGGTCTTCATACTCTGCCAGCTTGCTCCTGCCTCCTACCAAATTTTATTTCTTTTTATTAATTTCCTTGAAAAGCTGTTACCTTTAAGTTTTGCTTTTAAATTACTAGCGCTATCTGTTTTAGTAAATAAGAATATCTTTGTAATGGAAAAATTTAAAAAACTACAGCGGTACTTCTGTAAACAATTTAGGACAAAAGGTGATCAAGTGAACATAGGAAGAACAAACACTAACTGCCCACAAATATAACTGTCTTTGGTCTCCTGGTGGAAACAACTTAAAATTTTAGTTCATTCAGCCAGCAAATATTTATTATATTGAACCATTTGAAACTGCCATTGTTGTAGTTCAAATATGGTTATATATTAGCAATTCCAAATGGTTCAGCCTAATGTAAAACAACTTCTGTGTGCTAAGATAATATTGGGAACTGGGAATATAGTATTGTATAAAATGGACCAAGGGCCCTGCCTTCATCTTGCTTTCATTCTGGTGGTCCAAGACATGACTAAGCAAAGAGGTAATAAATTAACAAAGTCATTCTAAACTGTGATAAGAAATAAAACAGAATAAAATGATTGGTACTTACTTGAGGTGAAGTGAAAGCTACTTCAGATAAGACCAGAAATGGTGAGATAGGAAGGAGGAAATCATTATAGATAAGGGAACAGCAATTTGAGTATCCAAAAAGCAGGGTAAAAATTCAGATAGGAGCTGTGCTGAGCAAGGAGACTTGTCATTAGTGCTTCTCAGAGAAGTAAACAGAAGTAAGCTTTGTAGGGCCTTGAGGGCTTTGAGAAGAAGTATGTATTTTATTCAAATTCAGAAGAAAGTCACTGAGGACTTTTTACCAGAAGGGCTAAAATAATTCAAAAAAAGTTAAAATATAACTTTATGACAAATATCATATGATATCACTTATATGAGTTTGTGGTTTATTTTTTAGATTCTGCATATAAGTGAGATTATACAGCATTTAACTTTCCCTGTCTGACTTATTTCATGTAGCATAATGCCCTCAAGGTCCATCCATGTTGTCACAAATAGCAAGATTTCCTTCTTTTTTATGGCTGAATAATACTTCTTTGTGTGTGTATATATATATACACACACCACATCTTCTTTATCCATTTATCCATTGATGGATACTTAGGTTGCATTCATATCTTGAGCTACTTCAAATAGTGCTACAATGAACATGGGAGTGTGTATGTCTTTTTGAGTTAGTGTTTTCATTTCCTTTGGATAAATACCCAGAAGTATAACTGCTGGATCATATGTTAGTCCTAGTTTTAGGGTTTTGAGGAATCGCCATACTGTTGCCCATACTGGCTGTGCCAATTTACATTCCCAGTGTAAAAGGGTTCCCTTTTCTCCACATCCTCACCAAACACTTGTCATTTCTAGTCTTTCTGATAATATCCATTCTAACAGGTGTAAAATGATAATTCATTGTGGTTTTGATTTGCATTTCCCTGATGATTAGTGATGTTGAGCATGTTTTTCATGTTGGCTGTTGGCTACCTGTATATCTCCTTTGGAAAAATGTCTATTCTGGTCATTTTTTAATCAGATTTTTTTTTGCTATTGAGTTGTATGAGTTTTTTTCATATATATTTTAGATATTAACTCCTTATCAGATTATAATTTGTATATATTTTCTCCCATGCAGTTTGCCTTTTTATTTTGTTGATGCTTTCCTTTGCTGTACAGAAGCTTTTTAGCATGATGTAGGCCCTATTTTAAAAAAAATTTTTGCTTTTGTTGCTTTTGGGGTCAGATTCAAAAAATCATTGCCAAGATCTATGTCAAGAAACTAGCCATCTATGTCTTCTTCTTGGAGTTTCATGGTTTCAGGTC
Organism: Vicugna pacos; assembly: GCF_048564905.1. NCBI lineage: Eukaryota > Metazoa > Chordata > Mammalia > Artiodactyla > Camelidae > Vicugna > Vicugna pacos. The sequence goes on along the minus strand of NC_132997.1, from coordinate 66,781,210 downwards.
CTCCATTCAAGTCTTTAATCCATTTTGAGTTAATTTTTTTGTATGGTGTAAGATAGGGGTCCAGTTTTGTTCTTTTGCATGTGGCTGTCCAGCTTTCCTAACAACATTTATTGAAGAGACTGTCCTTTCCCCATTGTATATTTTTAGCTCCTTTGTCATAAACTAACTGACTATATATGTATGGGTTTATTTCTGGGCTTTCTATTCTCTTCCACTGATCTATATGTCTGTTTTTATGTCAATACCGAACTGTTTTGATTACCATAGTTTTGTAATATAGTCTGAAATCAGGAAGCATGATGCCCTCAGCTTTGTTCTTCTTTCTCAAAATTCCTTTGGCTATTCAAAGTCTTTATGGTTCCAAACAAATTTTAGGATTGTTTGTTCTATTTCTGTGGAAAATATCAGTGAAATTTTGATAGAGATTGCACTGAATCTGTAGATTCCTTTGGGTAGTATGGACATTTAAACAATATTAATTCTTCTAATCCATGAGCATGAGGCATCTTTCCATTTATTTGTGAGGTATGACTTCATCTTAATTAAACTAATTACATCTTTTCAAGTAAGTTCACAATTCTGAGATGTTAGGGGTTAGAACTTCACTATATCTTTTATGAGGGGGTAACCTAGTTTAATTCAAACAGGGGCTGTGTAGATAGAGTTTTAAATCTTAAGTTAAGGCATCTCTTTTCAAATTTTTAATGCATAATTCCTACTTTTCTCAATCCTAATATCCCTAGAAAAGTTTCCTGCCAACAATGTTCCTTCCTTAAGTTTAAGGATTACCAATACCAGATGTTAAGTCAGCTAGCAAATCTGCAAATGGCAGAGGAGAAAATGCAAAGAAAAAAGTAAAGTTCTCAAATGCAGCTTAGAAAATAGCTAGCTTTTACTTTAAAATAAGGCAACATCAGAAACTTTTTCCGTAAGTTCTCTAACTTCAAAAATCTAATAGTGTTCATAGTATTGGAATCTATCATTTCCCATTTTGAAAATTGAACTATAAAGTCAAATACTAATTACACAAAACATTATTCTCTGCTAATAAATATTTGTAACAGTTTTGTCACCTCAAATAAACTCAAAGAAAATATTAACTTAAGGTGGCATTTCAAATGAACACAGAAGTGATGGATTACTTAATAAATGGTACAGGGACATTTGGTTAACCATTTGGGAAAAATAGATGCCTAGTTCACAGATTAAACTCCAGATTTTTAAAGGTTTATGTATAATTGAATTACAGATAGATTTTTTTAATTAGGTCAAACAAGTCATAAAATAACTATGGGAAACTAAAAGTGGATATTTACTATATTTTGGAATTAGGAAGTCCTGCTAATTATAAATGCAAAGATATAATCCATAAAAAGAAATATGAATTGGTTTTAAATACACAAGAAATTAAAACTATTTTGTATATATAAAAAATAGCATAACAACATGGAAAAAAGGTGTGTACTGTATATGACAGATAATATGCTTATATTTTTCATATAAAAACACAAATTGCTAACAAACTCATTCTCCAATAGAAATATGGCAAAGAATTTAAAAAGACAATCCACAAAAGAAGAAATACAAACAGCCATTAAACATATAAAAAGATGCTTGTTCTCATCTAAAATAAAAGAAAAACCAGTTAAATAGTATCTCTAAAGCCTTTTTCAGTTCTAGCACACTATGATTCTGAATACATAGGATTCAGTTGGTACATTTTTGCATAGATTTGCTGTTGAATTGATTTTTCCAGTGCAAAATATTTTAATCCCTATTATAAAGTTTAATTAAATCACTTAAATCTCATTTACCATATTTCTGATATGAAAATGTGGATCTTTTAAAAACCAACTTTACTAGGATCTTTTGGTTGCATAAGCCAGAATCCCAACTCAAACCTGCTTAAGAAGAAAATCAGCAGATGTCTACCACCTCCACACATTCCTACATCTTTAATATCCCTGTGTTTTGAAACTCTAAATGAACATGCTTAGAAATATAAGGTCAAATTGACCTAGTTCTTTTTACCTGCTGAGTATTGGATAGTTAACTTCTCACACTTAGAAGTAGAACAGCTCTAAGTAGAATAGACCTGAGGGCCAGCCATGGCCTCTAGAAACTTCCCAATAATTTAACCTTCCATTTTTGGAAGTTTCTAGAAGAAAATCTCTTTCCTGGCTAAACCTCTAGTCACATCTTCCTGAAACACCTTAAGAACAGCAACCATGTGTCTAGTATGGCTTATTCCTGTCAAGATTCAGGGTTGTAGGGCATTGTGATGGTTGTATTTTTGTTTACCCAGTCTTTTATCCCTTCTCCTCTTGGGTTCCTTGGGCAATCACCCTCCATGAATTCCAGGCCAGCCTGTCAATCACAGCATATTCACCAACACCGTGCTCCTACCCCCACTCCCCACAAAGGATTATGACACAAGGTGGTCAATCAGTTTTCCTAGGATTGGCTTAATGGATGTCAGGAGAGATGCTCTCTTCCCCCTAAAGTAGATAAACTCAAGATGAGAAGTTGGGCTGCTGGTGATCAAAAAAAGCCATTTGCCACTTTAACCACTTTGAATAAGAAAATGCCTAAGAGCTTTAAGCTTTTGAAGTGAGAATTAGAGAGTTCCTCATTGTACAATTCAATGAATCAGAATTAAAACATAGCCATTAGGTTATCATAGGTGGGAAAAATGGCAAAACTATAGAAATCTGCAAACATGTTGATTGGTTTGAGTTGCAAAGTGCCATCACTTGGCCAATGGTATAAAAAAGAAGGTTCAGGAGCCTCTGAACTCAGAAAAACAAAAACAAAAACATAATTCCAAGGGAATAGAAGAGCTAGCCTCAGCTCAGCTGCTCACTCCCTTTGTTACCTATGCTCATACCACACCTGGGACTTTATAAGGGTAGACTCATTTACTCGTGAATGCCATTTACAGGCAATTCCATCTTTAGATTCTTTGAATTTATCGCTTGCCACTAAACCACTGGTTTAGGATCACCTGGAAATTCCTTTCTATTCCAGGATTCAAGGCATGAATTGAAAGAGAATATTGTACCATGTTCAACAAACTAAGAGTAATAGTTTATACTAAAAAAGATTTCCTTAGTGGGAAGTCAAGATTGAAAACTAACACTTCAAAATCTTTCCACCCAGAGAGTCCCCTGTGTACCAACAGCATCCTTATCACCTGAGAGCTTGTTAGAAATGCAGAATCCCAGACCCCACCTGTGAGTTAGAATCCACATTTTAATAAGATTCACAGGTGATTCATATGCCCATTAAAGTTTTTGTTTTGTTTTCATTTTAGTTAGTCTAGCCACATTGCTGTACATTAGAATTCCAGAAATTATTCATCTTGTATAACTGAAACTTCGTGCCCCTTGACCACAATTTCTCATGTCTCCCTCCCCATCAGGCCCTAGTAACCATTATTTTACTCTCTGCTTCTATGAGTTTGACTATTTTAGATTGCACATATAAATGAGATCATGCAGCATTTGTTTTTCTGTCTGGCTTATTTTTCTTAGCATGATGTCTTCCAGTTTCATTCACATTGTCACAAATGGCAAGATTTCTTTCAAGACTGAATTATATTCCATGTATATACATACCACATATTCTTCACCCATTCATTTGTTGATGAACATTTAGGTTACTTCTATTTTTTTTACTATTGTGAATAATGCTGCATTGAACATGGGGGTACATATATCTCTTTGAGATAAAAATTTCATTTCCTTTGGATATCTATCCAAAAGTGGGATAGCTGGACTATATGGTAGTTCTATATTTAATTTGAGAAGCCTCCATACTATTTTCCATAATAACTATTTCAATTTACTTTTCCACCAATAATGTACAAGGGTTCCCTTTTCTCTATATCCTCATTGGCATTTATCTATAATCTTTTTGATAATAGCCATTCTAACATATGTGAGGAGCTCCTTGTGGTTTTGTTTTACATTTCCCTGATGATTAGTGATGTTGAGCACCTTTTCTTATACCTGTTGGCCATTTGTATTTTTTTTTTTGAAAAAGATCTATTCAGGTTCTTGGTCTTTCTTTTAATTGGGTTATTTGGGGTTTTGCTATTGATTTGTTTGAGTTCCTTATATATTTGGGTATTATCTCTTTATCAGATATATAATTTGCAAATATTTCCCCTAATTCCATAGGTTGCTCTGTTTTCACTCTGTTAATTGTTTCCTTTGCTGTGCAGAAACCTTGTAGTTTGATGCAATCCCATTTGTCTATTTTTGCTTTTGGTTATCATAGCCAAAAAAGTCATTGCCCAGATCAATGTCAGGATGTTTTCCCTATGTTTTCTTTTTGGAATTTTGTGGATTCAAGTTTTACATTTAAGTCTTTAATCTATTTTGGGTTGATTTTTGTGTGTGGTGTGAGATAAGGATACAATTTCATCCTTCTGTATGTGGATATCCAGTTTTCCCAACACTATTTAAGAGACTATCCTTTCCCCATTGTGTATTCCTGGCAGTCTTGTCAAAGATCAGTTGACTGTAGATATGTGGATTTAATTCTCTGTTCTCTAATCTGTTCCATTGGTCTATATGTCTGTTGTTATACCAATACCATAATATTTTGATTACATCACCTAAATGAGGGCCAGGGCTTGAGGATACAGCAGTAAACCAGAGAGGTCAATTTATTAATTTAATAATGTTTGTCATTTAGTGTAATTTTTTGTGCAAAATTATTATTTGGTAGGTTCTTTTCATTTAACATATATGGCATATTTTATTCCCATTGCATAGGACACAGCCAATGACTATACTGTTCAATATTATCATACATATTATATTTTTCTCTTCATAAAATACATTATAAATCTTGGAACATGATCCCTAGTTGCAGTACTTTCTATGGGGAAATTCTAGTCACTCTTGAGCTTCATACTTACGGCATAGTTTACAAGTACATATCACAGCAAAAGTGAAAGGAAAACTTTCTATACTTCTCCAAATATTTCATAATTCCTATCACCAAGTGCCTTGGATGTGGATAATACGGGCTCAATCAATATTTGTTTTTGTATTTTTAATTTTTTAACTACATCTTTCTCTCCTTGAATTCTTGAGCCCTAATGAAATGCTCTGATATGGTTGCAAATTTTCATGTAGAGAAGCGAAGACTTATAAAAGGGCTGATCATGGCAGCATAATTTATGATAGCTAAAAATAGAAAGCATTTTAGATTTCAAACAAAACATGAACAGTCAAATAAATCACAACATAGTCAAGTACCAAATATTACACAGGTATTATTAACCATGAGTCTAAAGAATAATATCATAGGGAATATGCTCATGTAAAATGATAAGTAAAAAGTTTTTAGAAATTAAGAGAAAAAAATCAGAACGCAAAATCACATATATAGTGCATATATATATATATACATAGTTATATAAATATATAAAACTATATATATATAGATACTAGTTCTTTACTACTTTGCCTAGTCTATGGACTAGTATTATAGGCATAACCTGTAGCTTATTTGAAAGGCAGACTCTTAGGCTCCACTCCAAACCTATTGAATCAGAATCTTCAGGTAATTTTTGGCACATCAAAGTCTGAGAAGCATTGACTTAGGGAGCAGCATTAGGCCACTCTATCTACAAATCCACCTCTCCAAATACACATCTAGTGTCTCCAAGGGGGGTTCCGAAAGCAAAGACTGAGGCACTGGGGTCAGGTGGCTTTACTTCTCCTTTAATATCCCAAGGGAAAAAACGGTCTTTGATAATGGTTATTGTTTTCATGTTATGTCAAAGAAAGTGATGAAAGGTGTATTTTTTCACTCTTGCAATCTCTTATTGAATATGCCTTTTATATAATCTCTGCCCATTCGTTTTCCTTTCTGCTCCCTCCTGTCCTTCACATGCCTCCTCTCATATCTAAGAAGGCTCAGGGAGGATACCCAGCATCCCAAGATTAGGAGAATAATTGTGTCCTCATGTGCAGCAATGGATACCACCACAGAAAGTAACATACGTGCTCTCCTATCCCTTCACACTAGGATGCAGGCATCACTGTCCCTCTTGACCACTGTCCCAGTGGCCACTTTGTTACAGTGCAGACCTTGCTAACATGTCCCATCCTGGTACACTTGCGTAAAACTTCCCTCTGACCACTGCCCTCATGGTTAGGCCAGTTCACCTCGGACCTAGGCCATGATTTTCACTGCTTTAGATTACCATGTGGGGCTCCACAAGGTCATTACCCATATTGTGGTTCCTAAATCAGGTATCTCTGCCCACTTAGTTGCTGGTGTTCTCAGGTAATTCAGTGCAATGCTCTGGGCCACCACAAGAAGTGCCTTGAACTTCCTGTCCTTTGGGTTAGCATCACCAGTCTTTTCCACACTGATGATACCACATGTCTGCCAAGAAGGGGAAATGGAAGAGGATATGGGCTTAACCAGAAATTAGATAAGGGTAAAGGGATTTGGGAACATCTCTCCTGAGAGTTTCCTGTGAAAAAAAATTCTGGCTATCATTCAAACATGGAGTATATAATACAATAGAAAAGCAGAGTAATGGGATTTAGGAGACCTACTGTCTTGTTCTAGTTCCCTGTGTGACCTTGGGAAAGTCAATCTTAGACCCTCAGTTTCCCTCTTTATAGAATGATGGGTAAAAACATTTGCCCAACCTATTTCCAAGCTCTGGTCAAGTTCAATGAGACAATATTTGGAAAGAGGCTTTGAAATCTGTATGATGTAGTATTAGTGTCAAAAATATGCAGCATCATGGTAAGAAAAAAGATAATCGGTGCCAAAACTGACCTCAAAAAAATCTCACACTTGTTTATCTGGTAGAATCCGTGAGTTGATATTTTATACAAGGTCAAGAGTAAACTTGGAGACTGGTCTAGACTAAAAACCAACAGTGTATTAGAAAGTGGTACACAGCTGCTACTAGGTAGGGGAAATTGAGGGCATCGAGAAAGGAAAAAAAATTCTCAAACATTTATGCAGTTGTTCAGATGCCAAACATAGGAGATTTTTGCATTTCATTATATACATACTTTCAATCTACATAGATTTGGAGCAAAATAAACACCCTATATACAATATAATGGCTTTGTTGATTTGGTTAAATTAGCTGAAGGCATTGTTGACTTCATCATTAAAATTCATTTCTCAATGTTCTTTAGCTTTATTGACTCTTTTATCAATTTTCTTCAGTTCAGTCCTCATTCCTTGCCTCCTGTCTCTTTCAATTTCCTATCTAAAATGTTCCGAAGTAATTATTATAAAAGTTGGAGAAAGATGATGAACCTTTTTTATTGGCAAGAGATGAACCTTCCAAACTCATTCTCAGCTCATCATCACAGCCCCTAGATTATGGAGTGGAAATTCATATCTTAAGAGTGCCTCAGCTTAAGCATGCGGAACAGATGTTTCATTTCACAAGTTTTCCCAATTTATTATGCATGATATCTCTATCTGTGTGAGAGGAACACTGCTTTGGGGAATAGGCCCTTCCGTTTTCCCCAGCAAGCTGATGCATGGAAATGGGCTATTGAGTCAGCTTCTATTTACCTCAGGAGAGGAGGTTTTCTGAATGCTGTTTGTTTTTCTGCAAGGACATTAAGGGGAAACAATCACAATTCCCATACTCTCCCCTCTACACATGTCATTTCCCTACCAGGAATGCATTTAATTGGATGCACCCATCTAGCAAGGCATGGCTTAATTTCACAACTTTTGTGAAATTGATGAACCCGACTCATAGCGATAGCTCTTTCTTGAAATGGATAAACTGTTGGTGTTATCATTTGCATCACCATCATTAGCAATGTAGGAGGGACAAAGATGGTACTGGGTGGGAAAGTGATATTATCTTCACCTCTTCATGTTGCACTGTAAGCTCCGCGGTAGCAGAAACTATTCTTATCACTCTTTGCCACCCCTCTCAATGGCTAGCATGGTACCTTTCACATGGTTAGTGTTTAAAAAGGATTGCCTAGTCAGTTATGTAAAACGGCCTTGCTAACTTTGGTATCCTAACTTTGTTCTTGCATTAGGGCTAGAAGACAGGGAGGAGATAAAATAAGAAAGTGAAAACCAATCCTGAAAGCTATTGGAACCAAGAAAGGTAAGGAGCAAAGTTGGCATTATAAGAAAAGCACAAACCTATAAAGGGATAATCCTCAGGTCTGAAGGTCTCGTTTCTCTTCTGGTCTAGACACTCACCCTCCTCTTCTTCTCTTAATTCTCTTCCTTCCCCACAATGATTCTCCAGACAACCCTGAATTAAGTCTTCTAATTTCACCTACTTAAGAATGTCCAAGCCATTTATACTCAGACACTGCCAGTGGGTGGGTCAATTGATATAACCCTGAATAGAAAGCAATTAGGAAGAACATACCAAGAGTTTAAAAAGTGTGCATAACCATCATCTCAGTAATTCCACTTCTGGGACTCTATCCTAATGGAAAAAATCCTCACTCTGAACAAAGATGTATTCCTTAAATTTTCAATACAGCTTTATTTATACAGAGATAGGAACAATCCAAGAGTTCTACAGTAGGAGAAGAGGTAACTAAATTATGACACAAGGCTCTTGCTGGAATGTTGATTAAAAAGTTATTTTAAAGTATGTTTTAAAAGCATTTCAACCTATTTTATTTTTAAAATTAAGATATAATGAAGTTGACTTTTTGATGTGACCAGTTCCATGAATTTTAGCATCTATATAGATTTGTATAACCACCACCAAAATCAAGATAAGAAACAGTTGCATCACCCCCAAAAATCTCCCTGTGCTATTCGTTTGTATCATGCCCTGACCCCCTCCCCCCAGGACCTGACAATCAGGACTGTTTTCTGTATTTATAGTTTTATCTTTTCTGGAATGTTACATAGATGGAATTATCAATATGTACTTCAGTCTTTTGGCACTGGTTTCTTTCACTCAGTATGCCTTTGAGGTTCATCAGTGTTGCTGCACATACCAATAGTTCCTTTCTTTTTTATGGCTGAGTAGTATTCCAATGCATTGATGTACCACAGTTGACCTATTTACCCATTGAAGGATATTTGGCTTGTTTCCAGTGTTTGGTGATGAATAGAGCTGCTATACACATTCATGTAGAGGATTTTGTGTGAACATAAGTTTTTATTTCTCTAGGGTAAATACTTAGGAGTAGGATTACTGGGTCATGTGGTAAGTACTAACTCCGTAAGAAATTGTAGGTCTGTTTTCCAGAGCTAAAAGCATTTTTAATAGTAAGGAGAAGTGCTGATGTTATAAATTAGAAAGTAGGAAATGAAATTGCATATACAGGATAAAATATGCATAAGAATAAGACTGGAAGGAAATATATCAAAATGATAAAAGTGGTTGTCTTGCTGTGACTGGATTGTAAGTAGGCTTTTTTTCTTCTTTTTCTATGTAAACTTGATGGCCCTTGCCATCACCAGGCATTGAGTAAAAACATATCAAATTTACAGTAATTATACAAATCCTAGTGCTCAGAGGTCCCGTTCCCTCAACTGTGAATACCTAGTCATGTCCAGAGACTCCCCTCTGCAGTTTTTTCTTAGGAGCAGAGCTGTAAAGTCAAAACAGCTTCTTGTATCTCTGAAACTCCTCTACTGTGATGTCTGAGGGCTCTATTTCCTGTCCTTCTGTTGCCCATTGTGCTGTGTTACCCCCGACTTGAAGGCTGTGCTCTGGAACCTTCCTCAGAACCACTGACCTTTGTTTTTCTTTCCCCTTGGCCACCAGGAGAGCCCCTGCTTCTTCTCTGGTGGGTCCTGGTGACACCTTTCCTTCTATCATTCACAGGCCTGGTAAAGTGAGCGAGGGGAGGCAGGGGAACACCCTAACACGGTTCCCTCCCTCTGACCACTGTCTTGCTGACACTACAGACTTGAGTCTCACTCAGCATTTTCTCAAAGGGGCCAATGCCTTTCCCTCCATTCCAGCCTCCAGAAAGAACCTAAGACTATCAGGCAGTTCTGTCTGTGAGGGAAGCCCACTGTGGACCAGGACAAAGTCTCCCACAGGACTTCTTACCTGGCTCAAATCACCAGACAGGCTTCAGCAGCCACAAGCTTCCAAGGCAGGCAAGAAGCTGCTGAGCATTCTCTGGCAGCGCACCACAGGCCTCTAGGGGGCAGTGCTGTCTCATGCCACATGTTTATCTCTGTGCAGTTTCACTCCCTCAGCTCTCTTCCAGCCAAATTATCCCTGCAGCAGTGTTTTCCAAATATTTGATGAGTATGCACTACTTTTACAATCAGGAAAAATAAATCACTAATAATCTGAAGAAAGCAGAGAGTTATTTAAACACCAAAGCAACATACTCACTCACAGAAGGCATTGCCTAAAATATAAAAATAGCTTCCATTTTATAGTCTGCTTTCTAGACCATTGCTTTCTCTGTTATCTTTTCTCATGATTCAAAGCCCAAAGTTATGTGTCCTTTAGTTAAGTTACTAGATTATATGGCTCTTGATTTTAATTTTGCATATTTAAAATAGCATTGACCACCAATTTTTAAAACTTCTAAAATGATTTTAGTAGTATCCTCTAAGTTTCTCAGGGGAAACTGAGAGTAATGATTGTTCTCTTTCTATTGTGCAGAGATAGCAGAGAACTAAAGAGATGGCTATTAGTCTTAGTTCTTAGAGCATTTATATATAAATGCAAAATATTCTTTTAAAAAATTCTTATTGAAGTACAGTTAATGTACAATATTATATGTTATACCTGTATAATAGAGTGATTCACAGTTTTAAAGGTTATACTCCATTTACAGTTATTATAACATATTGGCTATGTTTCCTGTGTTGTACAGTATAAACTGACAGCTTATTTTATACATAATACTTTATACCTCTTAATCCTCTGCCCCTGTATTGCCCCTTCCCCTTCCCTCTCCCCACTGGTAACCACTAATTTGTTTTCTAACAAATTTCTGTTTCTTTTTTGTTATATTCACTAGTTTCTTATATTTAAAATTTCCACATGTAAGTAATATACAGTATTTGTCCTTCTCTTTCACCTAAGTGAAATGAAAATATTCTAATAAGTGAAAACATAATGTTACCAATTTATACACATAAGAGCATGAATTTTGAGTCTTTTGAGTTGAACTATTCAACTTAGGTTAGTTCACCCATGCCCTCACTGTGACCACCCCTTCTCCCACCACTAGGGATGATGACCTATCAGCGGTGTGGCTAGGGAGAAATAGGCTCTACAGAGTTATAGGTTGGATGTGGATAACCAGCCCTGCCAGATTCTTAGACAGAAACCAACCCCACCAAAAGGAAACTTAACTCATTCACCAAATATTTATAGAGTGCCCTCTATTTGCCAAGCACTGTTCCAGGTGCTGGGATATAGTGGAAAATCGCATAGGAGAAATTCTTGGTCTCACAGAGTTCACATTCTGGGCATAGGTGGGAGATAGCTACAAAAGAAAAATAAGAAGAGTATCCTTTTGAGAATTAAAACAGGATAGAGACTGACTTGTGGGGGCCACTTTATGGTGGGGCGGGGGTGGCAGGGAAGGCCCCTTTGAGGAAAGGTATTTTAGTTGAGACCTGAATGATAAGAAGCTAGCCTTGAGAGGATAAGAGGTTCGAGGGCATGTTCCAGGGAAAGGAAACAGCTAGTGCAAAGGCTGGAACAAACTGAATGAGTTTAAGAAACAAAAGTAGGTGAGAGTGGCTGGAGTAGAGCAGCAGGGAAGAAGATGAAGTCAGAAAGGTAGGCAGGATCTAGTCAAGTAACAGTCTTGTGGGCCAAGGAAAGGAATTTAAATTTTATTTTAGTCCAATGAGAGATGTGGAGGATTTCACATAGAGGAATGAAATGATATAGGTTTTTAAAAACCATTCTGACTGCCATTAGGAGGACAGGCTTGGGAGTATGGGGATTATTTAGACAGCTCTCACAATAACTGAGGCCAGAGGTGATGAAGTTATAAAGCAAGAGTGTTGTCAGTGAAGGAAAGGGACTGAGTCACTACATCTTTTGGAGATGGAGCTGTTTGGATTGGCTGATTTATTGGATATACATGGTGGGAGGGGCGGGGATGGAGTTGGTGAGTCAAATGACTACTCCTGGCTTTTTAGTTTGAACAACTAAAAGGATGGTAGTTCCATTTCCTGAGATAAGGAGACTGAGGAGAGCATGTAGAACTTCTAGGGGGAGAAACTAGTGTTGAACATATGGGCCTACAAGCCAAACCTTTGGGTAACTTCACACTTGTCCCTCTGCAGCTGCTTGTTGGAAGGGTATGATCTGGCCAGCAAGCATTCTTCTGAGTAAACTGATCTGATGAAAGTTTTACCTTGAAGGGGAAAGCCAAGGCTGGGATTAAGATCTAAGGTCAGCAACCTGTCACACCAACAAAGAAATGTTTGTTAAGGTGATCAATAGATAAGCCTCCAGAAAGAGTAGCTCCTTAAAGTGGCTTAATTCCAACTAAGTAGCTATTTCTCAATTGGCCCCCAACCTCTTGGCAGAGCTTTCTGATTTTTTAAATAACTATTTATATTTATATATATTATATATATTCACATGAATTGAAAACACATATGTAGCATGAATTCTAAATATTTATTTTAATGTTTGAACATCCCTGAAATTTAAATAAATGAAGCTTTGAGTTTCCATAGAGAGAGAACAAATATTTAAAAATAAGAAGTCTGAGATAAAGGTTAAAAAATGGTAAAGCTGTAAGTAGCTCTTAAATGCATAATATTTTCATTCCGCAAAATCTTAAAATGTAAATAAATGCTTTAGCTTTTGACTCCAAAGCTGGAGAATTTTGTGTGTTTTGAAGAATTTTGAAGTGATGCATTTACTCATAGAGATCCTGAATAATCATAGTTCTTACTCATACTTACCTCCTCTTCATTATTGTGATGGCTTCTGTTAATCATTAAAAAGATCCTTTTAGTAGAAAGGCTGCCATAGCTTCGATTTACTTTTGGGGAATAAGATCTTCCCACTTCAGCAAGCTGTTTTCATGTTGGGGTCCTTACAGAGAATCATAGTCTCTCAAAAATTGAGGGATCCCCAGTTATGTCCTTGAAGGAATAGAAGATTCAGGAGTGTGAGGGTTGCACCCAGCCACCAGAGTCTTACAACATATTTGAAATTCTCCAAAGCAAGTACCAAGGGCGGATCTATCTGAGCATCATCTTCATCTCCTACTTATTTCCCCAGGGTTGCCCACAAATTCCTCTACCCATCACAGGAAGAATGAACTTTGGAGAAAACCTGAATGTTGAATTTAGGAGTATATTTTTTGTAGCTACATTCCATTTGAGCAGCCTGGGCAGGGGCCAAGGAAACCCATCTTGTAGAATATGCATCATTCATAGAACATAACTGAGAAACTCTGTTCCAGGACTACCCAGTATTAAAATGGCCTCTTGGGCTCTACACTAACTGGTTCCCCATTCGTCTCCCTACCCTTATTTCCTACCATCCTCTCCCTGGTTCACTATGCTCCAGCAACTCTGGTCTCCCTGTTTTTCTTCAAAAACAGAGACACTTACCTTGGGGCCTTCACATTTTCTGGTCCTCTGCCTGAAACACTCTCTCCTTGTATCTATAGAGCTTGCTCCCTCACCTCCTCTAAGTCTTGGCTCTAAAGTCACTTTTTTTTTAAGTCACTTTTTTGAAAAGGTCTATCCAGACTAACCCCATTCAAAATCACAAACTTTCTCTCCACCCACTCTTACCATCCTCATTATCTGGCTCTTTTTTGTTCAAGCATTTATCAATCTCTAATACATACTATCATGTACACATGTATTGTACTTATTGTTTATTGTCTATGTCCTCCCACTAGAATACAATTCCACAAAAGGTAGGTAGACTGTTTGTCTTTTTGTTGTTCACTGCTGACTCCCCTGGGCCTACAAAAGTGCCCAACACATAGTAGGCTTGCAATAATAATTGCAGATTAAATAATTGAACAGAAAGTATCTGAAAAACTAAGGCTTGATATGGTCCCTTCTCTCAATACCAGCACACCCATCCAAGGCTCCCAACACTGCTGACCTGCTGCCACTCAGTCCTCAACGTGTCAGTGCATGGCCTTATGCCCAATACTTGCTTGGTCCATAGGCTATTACCAAACCAACCTTGAGTCTGCTCACCTGACATACAGCAAAGCCAAGCTACTGACACCAGGCTGTGATGAAGGAAAGTACAGCTTTAATTGCAGGGTGCCAAGCAAGGAGAATGGGCAGCTAATGCAAAAAGACCCAAACTCCTTGCTGGCTTTCAGGGAAGGGTTTTTAAAGATAATGTGAGGGAGAAGGTCTCTGGCTTTGTGATAAGCTCATGTACAATTCTCTGATTGGTTGATGGTGAGGTAACAGGATGATGTTTCAGGAATCTCAATCATCAACCTTCTGGTTCCAACTGGTCTGGAGTCTACGTGCTTGCGGTCAGCAGCTTTCATCTGGTAGAAGTCTGGTTTCTGTAAAAATAACTTGGGAATGTGCATCAGATATTATTATCTATGTCCTTCAGAGAGGAACTAAAAGTCCTGTGACTCTGCTACATGGCTGTTCTATTGTTTAAATTGTTACCAGTTCTCCTGCCCAACTGCTGTTTTTTGTCTCTGCATATTGTTACCCCTGTGATCATTAACCAGACTTTTTGAAACTTAGGGAAGGTTCAGGAGACTAAATTTTTTCCTTAAGCAAGAGATAGGGAACATGAAGAGCTCTGTTATCAAGAAAGACTGTCTAGAGATTGCTTGGTTTCAACTCTCCCATTGCAGCCCATGACCCAACCCAGCCACACAATGTCAGCAGTTTGTTCAAATCTGAAACTCTTCAAATTTCAAAGTCCCTTTTCAGTCTATGTCTGTCCCCTGTGTTCTTGCTCCTGTCCACATCACTGGAGGTGTCCTCCTCTATCTTAGTCGGCAACACCCCCTTGGGAAGCCTGGCTGTAGGGTAGGGTGCCAGTCTTTCCAGCTGCCCCTTCTATGCTCCCTTCCAAAAGGAGCTCTTTTTCCTGTGAATATTTTAATGCCAACCATTAGAGGGAAATAGACCTAGGATAATAAAAACAACCAGCAAGGAATTTAAAAGGTTATGAAACAAAATTTTCAAGTTGTGTTTTCTCATTTGTATTTCTTGACTCCTTTTTGAGATGTTTATGTAGAATCATCTCTTTTCCTTATTGCCTACTTTTGGGTGAAAAGTATTTTCAGAATTTCTCAATTGTGTAAAATTGTAATAGAAAACATTTATTGAGCAATTACTATGTGCTTGGCACCATAATGCCCCTCTGAACAAATTACCTCATTTAATCCTCATAACATCTCAGTGAGGTTGATGCTGTCAATCTTTCTGTTTCACAGAGGAGAAAACTAGAGTTAAAAAAACTTAAATATACTCCCAAGTTTACATAGCTAGTAAATTGAAGGTTCTAAGTTTAAACTATGATTTATCTAATTTGAGGATTCAAATTTTCAACTACTATAAAATATCTCTGATATATATATATATTAAGCTAAAAAATGCTATTTCTGAAAAAAATTTTTTTAGCATCTGGTGCCCTATTTTAATCCAGTGAACAAATGTTTTATTGAGTACAGTCAATGTGAGAGGTATAGTCTAACCACTGGGGAGTCAGAAGAGCAAACAGACATGGCCCTTGCACTCATAGAACATGTTTCTTCTTAAAATCAAATTCTTGAAATATGTACCAGTAGACTTTAGAAGATTTATAACCTGTAGTCAATCATCCCATTTCTAAAAATAAAAATAATCAAATAGATACAAATAATTACATATAGAGATGTTTATCAAAGTACTATTTGTAATAGTTGCAACTGATATGTCCAATAGTAGGTGAATCATTAGGTAAATTGTGGTACATTCATACATTAAAATATAATAGTCATTCATGATAATGTTTTCAAAAAATGTTTATGTTATGAACAAATACTTAAATTATAATGTTCAATGAGAAAAGCAAACTACAAAACAATCTGTTTAGTATGCTTTTTTAAGTATGTAAAATAATATGTATATGACATTGTTTAGATAAATTAGTGCAAACCGTATGAAATTGACATTTTTGTAGGTCAAAAGGATCAAATATCAGTAATCCCATAACAAGAAAATCTGAAAGTAAGTAAGTCAAAATATTAATGGTGATTGTTTCTTGGTGATGGGACCATCAGCTCTTTTCATTCTCTTCCTTTTATTTTTCAGCATTTTCCGATTTTCAACAATGTACATACATTACTTTTCTAATAAAAACATTATTGTATAACAAAAAGAGAATAAATGTTCCTCTTTTGGCCATGTTACTAAATCATAATGCTAAATGTACTCTGATTGAGTGCATGTAATCCATCATGTCAGTAACTGCAGCAAATGTAGCAATGGACTGAATTCCATTTTATACACACTACAATAAAGATTCAGCCCAGAACAGTATTTCAGGGTAGCAGTCTGAAGCAGGGAGCTGGTTCAGATAAAATAAATGCCAGATTTTCTATACTTCACAGTAATGGGAAAACGACTGTTTTATACTGACTGCCTTAGAGGCAGGTTTCTAAGACCTGACTCATATTTCCGAGAAAGTCACCTGAATTTCTTATTGAGATCTCCAGTGCTTCCAAAATATTAAATACACACACACACACATATATATAACCAAAGAAAAGCATGCCATAAATTTCTAGCTCTTGTAGATAATGGTGGCAAATTTTATATGCTGGAAAGAGGGTGTCTTTTTTTTTTTTAAATAAAGGATGATCTAAAATAACTTATCAATCCTTTATCAGCCAGTGTTGATGAATAGTCTTGTCTGTTAATATAGCCAGAAACAATGGAAAATTATATGTTTAAGTAAAATAGCTCTTCCTTTTCAAAATTTGATAAAACTGCTCCTTTTACACTTAACTTTTAACTTTAAATAATACATTATATATACATTTTAGTGAGTGCTTACTTTGTGCCAGACACTGTGTTGAGATGCGGTATGGATCACTGAACAAGACTGACACGTCTCTTATAGCCTAGTGGCAGAGACAGACACACATGCAAATAAATGCAAAATTATTCATTGTGAGAAGTGAGATGAGAGCAAAGAATGGGATGCTGTAAGAAAGAATTAGGCTGAGAAAGAATTGGACTGGGAAGAACTTGAAATCTAAATTAGCACAGGATGATCTCTCTGAGAAAGGGACATTTAAACAGGAGGATGGGCAGAAGGAAAAGCTTCCCAGGGTTAAGAAAAGATGTAGGAAGGCCATTACCCAATGAAAAAGAGCTAGAGGGACTGAAAAAAGTTGAGTGTGCCTAGAATTTTCTCAAGTAAGGCAGAGAGAGTCATCAAATGGTGTTACAGTTGAGGTAAGCCTGGGCCAGGTGATTCAGGAGTGGCTAGGTCATGTTAAGGATTTATCCAAAGTAGAACAGAAGTCTGCTAAAGTATGTTAAACAGAGGATGGTATGATTAGATTACTATTTTTAATACATCATTTCACTGAAGTGTGCTACTGGATTCTGCTGGTTCTACTATTCTACTGGATGTAATTCTATGATGTCTGAGGTTTGCTTTAACATACTTCATATATAAAGAAAAAAGAAAAAAGGATGAAAGTTGGGGGTGGGTAATAGAGGAAATAAAATTGTCAAAGTGTTGACAATTGTTGAATCTGTGTGATAGGTACATGGGAGTTTACTATACTCTGATTTTGGGATATGTTTAAAATTTTTCATGATTTAAAGTTATTTCAAAAAAAGATTAAAGAATGTACTTTTGGCTCCGAAGTCATAACCCCAGTTCTGCCACTGTGTGGTTTTGGGACAGTTCTTTTCCTTCTGTATCCCTTAGTTTCCACATGTGTGGGATAGTGACAATGATAGTACATACCTCATAGGCTTGTTAAAAGGTAAGTGCAGTAACAGCAGAGTCTGGTTCATAGTCAACTCTGGGAAATGTTAACTGTGATTTTAGTATTTCCTCCGAGATAATATTATATAGTTTTTAAAAATTCATCCTTATGTATGCAGGGAGACCAGTTAAGGGCTATTGCTGGGATTCAACAGAGTGGCAATAGAGCAACGGAGAAGTGAAGTCCAGGCTGCAGATGAAAACCAGGGACTCACTGGTATATGGTTGCTGCTTAAAACCTTGTGAAAAGCAGGACTCCCTGAGAAAGAGTTCTCTGGGATTTTTGACATCCTCTTCCCCTCACCTCCCCCCCCCCTCTTTTTTTTTTTTTTTGCCATGGACCCCTTTGGCAGTCCATGAAGCCTAGAAACTCCTCAGAATTCTATGAATGTTTTGGGGAGACAAATTTTTACCTCAGTTGTCTTAGGGTTTTCTGCTGGGCCTGCGAATTAAACCGACATAACATAGATTAATAGGAGAAAAGCATATACATTTATTTAATATAAATTTTAAGTGAAACTGGAGCTCTCATAAGGAAATGAAGACCCAAAGAATCAGTTAGAGTTGAACACTTATTTACAGAGTTGGACAAAGTTGTGAATTGTGAAAATGTGACAAGGCCAAGGGGAATTGAGCTGGGGTTGTTAATAGTGGGAAAGTGATGACGAAGATGAAGATTAGTTTACAAGGTTGGTTTGTACAGATTTCTCTTGACCTCAACTCCCCTTCCCTGGTGACAAAAATGTTTTTTCCCTGCTTTGGGGAGGATATCTCCTATATGGGGTTTTATTCTCTGCTTTCAGGAAGAAAAAGGGGGAAAGTCAGAGAACACTTTGCACCTACTATTTCTCAAGTGCCTTTAGCTCAAAATAATCCTTATACCAAAGTGGTATATTTTGGGGTGGCATATTCTACCGTACTTCACATACACAAAGTAAAATTGATTGGATAACAAAGAAAACCAATTATACTGGAATACAGTTATTAATAGCAAATTTTAATATAGTAAATCCTAACAGCCATCACAGTGACAAAGTTACAGTTCCTGCAGTTTCTACTGTGCTTTGTTGCCTACCTTCATATTGGAAGAAAATGAATTTTCAGTTAGAGGTTAGTGAAAATGAACATGTAAAATTTTAAGTGCTATCTAAATTCATGGACCCAGGTTAAGAATAATTTTGAATGAGAAAAGGGCTCCGTATTCAGAGGTGCTGTTTAGACTTTGTTGCTCACTGGAGTTGAGTAGCGCTATCTTCCGCTGTAGGCAAAAATGAGCCTGTTCTCCACGACGAGAATGATGGCCATTCACAATGAAAATCAGACATGAGAGAGTCTGCAGTACCAGAGGGAAAGACACAGAAACTGAGATGTAGCTGCCTGAGTTTCCTTTAGAGTTCCAGATTTTGATCCCTCGTGAGACCGAAATACACCTACAGTTCTTGGTGTCCAAGAAATACCCCTGTGTTCTTTTAAGGACTTAATTTTTTTAGAGTAGTTTTAGGTTCACGACAAAATTTAAAGGAAAGTACGGAGATTTCCCAAATACCCTCTGCCTCCAACACGTGCATAGCTTCCCCCATTATCAACATCACTCATCAAGTGGTTCATTTTATCATAATTGATGAATCTACATTAACAAATCATAATCACCCGAAGCCCATAGTTTATATTATGGTTTTCTCTTGGTGCTGTATATTTTATGGATTTGGATGTATATATAACGGCATGTATCCATCATTATGGTATTATACAGAGTGTTTTCACTGCCCTAAGAATCCTTTGTTCTCCACCTATTCATACCTCCCCAACAACTCTTGATCTTTATAGTTTTGCCTTTTTCACAGTGTCATATAGTTGAAATCATACAGTATATAGCCTTTTCTGATTGTCCTCTTTCTCTTTGTAGTATGCATTTAAGGTTCCTTTTCATTTCTTTTTCTTTTCTTTTTAGCATCTCTGTATCCTTTTTTTTTGTATATATATGTATTTTTGTTGAGGTATAGTCGGTTTACAATGTCATGTCAATCTCTGGTGTATAGCATAATGCTTCAGTCATACATGAACATACATATATTCATTTTCTTATTCTTTTTCACCATAAGTTACTGCAAGATATTGAATATAATTCCCTGTGCTGAGCAGTATAAACTTGTTGTTTATTTTATATGTATTAGTTAGTATCTGGAAATCTTGAACTCTCAGCTTAACCCTTCCCACCCCCTTCCTCCTGGGTAACCATAAGTTTGTTTTCTATGTCTGTGAGTCTGTTTCTGTTTTGTAAATAAGTTAGTTTGTCTTTTTTTTTTTTTTAGGATTCCACGTATATGTGACATTATATGATATTTTTCTTTCTCTTTCTGGCTTACTTCTCTTAGAATGATGATCTCCAGGTCCATCCATGTTGCTGCAAATGACATTATTTTATTCTTTTTTATGGCTGAGTAGTATGCCATTGTATAAATATACCACAGCTTCTTTATAATGAATTTTCTTTTCACATAAGCTAGTTAAAATAGGTTTCTGCTATTTCCAACCTAAAAGTACCTTTTTGGAAACAAAGAGATACTTTTAACACTCCCTTTCCAAATTCTTGAAATCTGAAGGATTTTAGGTTTAGGAGCATCTGGCAACAAATATAGGATTGGGAATGTTTGAAGCATTGGTGCCCAGGTTTGTCACATAAGGCTCTGAGGTCTCCATGAAAACATTGACTTTCATTGGAGGCCCTTGCTACATAGTTTAACCCACCTACAAAAATGACTTCTTTTTATACGGTGCTAGATTTCAACATTTTGATGACTGCCATGCTTTAAAGTGGGAATAAAGATAGCTATTATATTTTTTAATTTGCAGAGCAAGGCAGACAATAATGGCATGGTATTCATCAGAAGAGCAATCTTTATTTTTAAAATCCAAAGGCAGTCAATAATGTTATCTATGTACTTTGCTATTATGATGACATACAGCATATAAAATATTAAGTATGTTTGATATTTAATTGATTTCAATCATATCAGTTTGCCAAGATATAATAAATCAACAAGAAAATCTACCAACAACTCCCCCACAAACATTCCCTATTGAACCACTCTTAGTTTTTTTTATGTAGTCATGAAACTTGAAAATTGCCTCTAAATTAGCATAGCTATTCACACATTATTTCCACCACCAACAAAGAAATGTCACTGTAACAGTTGCTGAATAGTTTTTTATGCAAAACTGATGTTAGTGACAGATTTTTAAGCATGCAATTTGTCTCAACACGTGTCATTTTATTTGTAAAAAGTCCTGGGACTAACAAATGAAGTTTCAAAAGTTATTTATTTTGTCTCCTGGCAGGATAGAATAATCAACCAACAGAATTGTGTGATGGTCTATTAGATTCCGAATCATACTGTTGTTGTAGAGGGGAAATAAAACTATTTCCCTTTTACCCTCTAACCCCAGAAATAAGTGAAGAACAAATGTATCAAATGGACATACAATTGTCCATCAGTATCCATGGGAGATTGGTTCTAGGACCCCTGAAGACACTAAAATCCATGGATCCTCAAGTCCCTTATATAAAATGGTGTACTATTTGCATATAACCAAGCACATTCTCCTGTATACTTTAAATCATCTCTGAATTACTTGTCATTCCTAATACAATGTAAAAGCTATATAAATAATTGAAATACAATGTAAATACTATGTAAATAACTGCCAGCAAGGGGCAAATTCAAGTTTTGCTTCTTGGAACTTTCCAGAATTTTGGGAGGGAAATATTTTCCATCTGCAGTTGGTTGAATCAGAACCTATGAATACAGACCGACTGTACTTCGATTTGGATTTACAATTTGATTTGATAATGCAGCATCTTATAAATGGAAGAAAATTCCTTAAAAAATTACACTGCCAGCGCAGTTCTACCCCTACTGCCATAACTTTGAAAAATAACAGTTGTAAACAGTAGAGTTGCCTGATTGCAGGATCTGAGGGGAGTACCTTTCTCTTGCTATTTCATCCCAGAACAAGAAGCTTTTGAGTCAGTCCTGCAGTAACTGCTATCACCATCATCTGCTCTGTACTGTGTGCTTGCAAGGTAGCACACCAAAACTATCTTCAGAAATGCCACTGTTAATGCTTTGCCTGCCTCTGTAAATATACTAAGATATATTTATATTCCTTTTATATATAAAAACTATAGTAATATAAATAATGTTACGCAGGGAAGAAATAAGTTAGTAAATCACTAAAAGATCACTGCCTTAGGCTACTAGGGTTGACATAACAAAATACCATAAACCGGGATGCTTTAATAATAGACATTTATTTTCTTACCATTCTGGATGCTGGAAAGTGCAAGATCAAGGTCCAGCAGAGTTAAGTTCATGGGGAGAGCTTTCCTCCTGGCTTGTGGATAGCTGCCATCTCCCTGTGTCCTCACATTGAGGGGAGAGGAAGAAACCTTTCTCTCTCTCTTCTTATAAGGCCACTGATCTTATTGGATTAGAACCATCCTTATGACCTCATTTAACTTTTATTATCTCCTGAAGGCCGTGTCTCCAAATATAGTTACCTTTGGGGTGAGGACTTTGATATATAAATTTAGGGGGTGATATAATTCAGTTCATAGCAGTAATTAAATACAAAAAGACTAAATACCTAGATATGTCAATAATGGCAAAATGTAGGTGTATTTTTCATCATATGGACTACCCATTATTCTTGAGTCTAATCCTAACATGTTAAAAAACAAAAACAAACTTCTGTTTCTTTCTAGAATGACTGATTTTCGGCCACCAAGTAGTTTCCTTTTTTGTTTATTTGTCAACTTTAAAAAAATTTCAAACCTACAAAAAAGTTGAAAGAATAATATGCCCATATATAGGCCTACCATTTTGCCACATTCTGTTACATCCCAATCACAGCCTCTTAGTTTGGAATGTAATTTACAGGACATTTGTGTCAACTCTCGCCTCGTACACAAACTCAGTCCAAGGGGTCATCCAGCCTCTACTTCTAGATCCCTGGTAATGAGGAACTGGAATGTCTTTGAGCCAGCCCCTTCTGTCTTTAGAGGCCTCTGGTTGTCACTAAGTTTGTGCTTAGAGTAAACTGAAATCTGGCCCTCCATAGCTCCCCTCAGTTGGGCTTTATATAACACTCTAGCCAGACAAACTAATTTTAGTTCCTTTCTCACACGACAGCTTTAAAACGATTGAAGGCAGTGCTCTGGTTCTCTTCCTTACTCTTGGAGAAGAAAGACTTATGAACTGATCCCTTCATCCATCCATTTGGATTGGTAAAGAGTCCCTACTTGGGTAGTAGGGGCACATATTTACAAAGTGTCACTCAGAGTTGACAAGACAATGAGGCTATTTCATCTTCTCTCATGGATATAACTTTCCTCACTGGCTCTGCTGGGTGACTCAGTCTCTTTGTGATATGCAGAGACTGGGAGTCCCCAAAGCCACCCTCAGATTCAATAATTCACTGGAAGATTTGCAGAAATCACTGGACACTGTTATACTCATGATTATGGTTTATTACAGCGAAAACTTACAGATTGAAATTGGCGAAGGGAAGCAATGCCTAGGGCAGAGTCCGGCAGAGTTCCAAGCACAAACCTTCCAGTTGCCGTCTCCCAGTGGAGTCTCTGACACTGCTGACTCATCCCAGCAGTGACATGTGACAATACACATGACAATACACACAGAGTGTTGCCAGCCAGGGAAGCATACCTGAGCCACAATGTCCAGAGTTATTTGGGGCCCCATCACATAGATATGGTTTATCACTGCACCTTAGCTTCCAGCCTCTCCAGAGGCTGAGGTGATAGGGGTGGCCCAAAGCCCCCACCATAAGTCACATTGTTAGCATAGATTATCTGGTATGTCCTAAGGTTCCCAGGTAAACAAAGACACTCTTACGAGGCAGGACATTCCAAGGCTTTAGAGATTACCTCTCAGAACAGAGGCCAGACTTCTGCTTGGGAAAAATTAATTATTTGCCAAAGAAGGTAGATAAGCCATTTTTCCAGCTTTTTCCCTATTCATTTCCCACTTCTCTGTCAGCATAATGTCTGGACATGTGCACCCCATTGTGACAAGAGAGATGGGCCTTGATCTCAAGTGCAGGTCCTGTCCTGTGCCTCTGCTGCAGGGTAGCTGATCTAGTTCGGTTTCTAGAGCCTTGCAGTGGTGCTTCTCCAAGTGTGATGTCATTCTTTGGCTTAGTTAGACCCACCCACCCTGTATCTGCCAGGACTACAGAACCCGCCAAATATCAGCCAGGTCTTCTTTCTGGCCTTTGGCTGAGAGGCATCTGTCCTTCAGCCTTGATGTTAGGGTTACCTCACACCTAATCACAGAGGCCCTACCATAGCAGATCCCAAGGTGGCCAATTCTGTTACTTACGTTGTCTCCAGCAGGGGATTGTGGGAATTTCTGGAGATCTTCATGCTCCTTAAGAGCCAGGGCAGGCATGGGATGGGTCATGCAGGCCCTCTCTCTGCTGAACCGTGTCTCCTGGCCATCTTCGTTGTGCTCTGGTAGTTCCAGGATGGTGAGGCCATTCTATGTGGCAGTCTCCTCTCGGAGTTCTGATCAAGGACTGGGACACAAGTTCCCTCTGCTTCTGTGTCTGGCTCTCCCTTGGTTTAATGTACCATCTCCCCTTCCATCCTTTTCTGGATTATGACCTGAAGAGGGCAGACTACTTGCTTGTTCTTTTGCCTTTTATTATTTTCCCACAACCCATCAGGCTAGAAGGAAGGAATTACTTTACATCATATTTTCCTCTATCCTGATTAAGGATTTCTTCAGGCTATACTAACTGAATGGCTGCGGGGAACCAGATTTATAAAGGAAAGGAAAGAAAAATATTTTTAAAATATTATCTCTATCATACTTGTATAAAGAGGTTGGTGACAGTGAGGACCTGGAGCCACTGAAAGTACGAAACCCTTTTTCTTTTCCCCATTTTCCTTTCTCTTTTTTCCATCTTCCTTATAGCCTGAAGAGTTCACAAGTAGGTTAGCAACTACAAGGTCATGGTTTTGGAATGGAAGACAGTTTGTGGTTCACTAGAATCTCACTGTAATGGTAATGATAATATATCTTCCATTTATTTGAATGCTGTATGCCAAGTATTGTGCCGACTTTTAAAAATTCTCTCCAAAATGCTATCATTACTCCCATTTATAGATAAGAAAATTGAGTTTCAGAGAAGTTAAGTAATTTGCCCAAAGTCTTATAACTGGTGAGTGGTGTTACTAGAGTTTAAACCCAATATCATCTGACTACAGAGCCCATGCACTAATTAACCATCACTCTGAACTGCCTTTTGATGAGGCTTTCAGATTTCTGATTTCCTTGTTATTGCTATATGAAGACCTTCAGTAAAGTGCGACTACACTTACATTTTTGTAGGCTTCCAAAAGTCCCTTGGTGATAAAGTGGCAAGTGTGGCATTGAAAACCTGGTCTAATGTTGGCAAGCACCCTGAAAATGCTGCTGGGATTACTGAAGGAATCAGCCACTTGGGATTCTACCTTCCTAATCGCTTCTTAAGGGAACTTGTAATGAATCTAATTGGAAGCATCTACTTGATTCCCTACAGGATTATGTCATATAAACCAGTAGGAAGAAAGATTTCAAAATCAATAAGTGAAAAAGAGAGAGACGCAAGGGTTGAAAGCACAGAGCTTAGGCCAGGAGGGCAGGCAGAACACTGACTTTGTAGCTCAGGAGGGAAGTCTTGAGCCCTTTTTGATAACTGCTATATGTGCAAAAGATGTTTGTGATTTGGGTATGGGAACTTTGAACACACGTTTTCCTTTTGACATTCGGTAAGCTAAATTGTGGGAATTTCTGTGGGTGTTGATTAAAACTGTATGGTGCTGATCAGTTCAAAGGGCAGCACTGCTGTCAGACTTCAGGCCATACAGAGAGTGCAGGCTATGTGGCTGTGATCAAGATTGTCTTGGGGCCTCTATTCAGTTATTCATTTACCCATTAAAGAGTTGAGCTGGACTTGAACGATGGGTAGGATTTTGATAGGTAGAAATCATGGGGCTGGACATTATAGATAGGGTCAGTAGTAAGCAGAGACATAAGATGGGAAAATATGGTGCATGTTTGGGGGATGGGCTTTTTTTTCTTCAGACAGAATTCCAGATAGAGAAGAGAAAGAGAGAGACAAACTCAGAAGAGTAGAACAGGATCAAACTGGGTAAAATGATGACATTAGGTCCCCAGGCACAAGTGCTCAGCGTGAACCTCCAGTAGCATGGGAACATCTGGGAGTAGGAAAAGCAGCGAGGTTCTGTTTGAGCTTGGGTGGCAGAAAGGAGAACCTCTTTCTATTTGTTCCTTCACTGACTGCTGTAACAGGACAGTCCTTCAGTCAGCTCCTGCCTCGTGATTGTCCCATCATGTGTGTTTTGGCGGTTCTTCCTCTTGGTGAGCCTCCACCATCCACCAGAATTGTGTCTTTTGTCTTCCTCTCCTTCTTTCTGTCCCCTCCCCCTTCATTATGTATCTTGACAATGTCTTTAAAAAAATTTTTTTTATTGAAGTATAGTCAGTTTACAATATTGTGTTAATTTCTGGCATACAGCATAGTAATTCAGGTATACATATATACATTGACAGTGTCTTTTAAAAAAATTTTTGGGGGGGAGGTAACCCAGGTCCTTGTACATGCTAAACACACACCCTACCGCTGAGCTATATGCTCCACCCTTGATAATGTCTTTTAATCCTTTGGTTTCAACTACCATTTCTGGAGAGACAACCCTCAACGTTCTCTTACGAAGGGCAATGGTGTTAGGATGGTGATAGCAGCGGTCAGATTGCAGAGTTAAGAGGGTGACTCAGGAGTAGGGGCAGTGACCGTCAGTGAAAGTCAAAGAGAAAAAGGTAGGCCATTAAATAATCCTGGGGTCAGCAGTCTAGGAGGAAGCAAAGTCAAGAGTAGGGAGTAAAGCTATGGGGGTGCTACCAGGAGGTAATTCATGGACAAAGTTAGGGAGAAGGCAGCAAGAGTTGAAATTTATGAAATGGTCAGGTTAAAAGGGTAGTCTTGTCTCAATAGATTGAAGCTACTCAAAATTAACTTCTTTAATATCTCCTCATGTCAGAAGATCTCTGCCTCTGAGGAAATATTTCCTCACTTCTTTCCAACATGTCATCTCTTAAAGCAAAAACAACAAAAACCTAAAATCCATTTTGTCACTGATTTAATTAAGTCAATCATCTAGATGTTCAGTCTGTGTGAAATCAAATGTGCAGATGGACTGAACTGTTAGATGAAATTTCCCATCCCATCAATGTCTAATTTGTGTCCTACCATCTCCATGGAATCATCACCACTGTTGTGAATTCATAATAATTGCTGCGTCTCAGAGCTCCCAGATCACTTGTTTCTGAGTCATGCATTCTAGAGGTAGCCTGAGGAGCATCTTTAAGTCCATATATAGATATAGATACAGATATATATGACAATGTGTATATATATTCTAAATTTGTTTTTCTTCCTTTTGGCACAACAAGGTATTTGTATAATAATTCTTTATCTCCCTTTAAGTAAGTATATGTAATGGGTATTTTTTTCCAGGCAACCCTGGCTAGGAGTACAGAAAAATCTACTGATTTAATGTTACTCTAAATCATTTTCTTCAGGGTATGACTGTTCCTTTTTAACAATAACCACCATTACTATTACTATAAGAATAATAAAGATAAATCTTAAAATGCAAATATCCTTGGGAGGGGGATTCATTAAAAAATAAGCATTCCTGTTAAGGAACAAAGAAACCAGACTGATTCACTCCCTTTTTAAAGATAAGATCTGAGAGGAGAGGATACCAACTGTGGAAAGGAGAGCAGCAGCAGAAAGAAAGGCTTAAAGCAACCGGTTAGGCTCCCAGAAGGGCGGGGAAACCCACAAACCAATCTAGATTTACTTCCCGGTTTTGCTTAGGGCCACCATTTTAAAGGTAGACATTAAAACTGAGTGCACTTCTATCTCTGTTTTCCTTTCTTTAAATTTGAGATTCAAGTTATCAGATATCTTCACTAAATGGAATGCTCTTTTGTTTCCACTGTTGTACACAGATAAAGCTACATTTATGGCCTGCCAGTGAATTGGAATAAATTGAGTTTAAAATGATTTTCAGGGATATTATAAAATGTGTTGACTGCTGTGAAAAGAACCAAAGCAACTCTGAACAATGCCCATGGGAAACTGTTTTATACTATAAAAAAAGTCATTTGCTTACAGAGAAATATTTCTTTTAAAAAATGGAAAATCTTATCATAGATTTAGTGCTATGCACAGCTGGTTGTTCCTAAAAATAGTGAACTGTTAGAAAATTCATTAATTAGGGTCATATATTTAGCAATATCTGCTTGTTTAAAATAAGACTTCTTCTATTAATTACTGCCTATTCCATAAAATAGATCTATCCTTTAATTGCACAAATACACGAAATTATAATCTTGAAATTCCCCACCAGGTCTAATTTAGGTCAATGCTGAGATAATTGTGCTTCACAGCTTAGCCACAACAGAATCCTGATGAATTTGTAACAGAGACTCCATACCATATCATCTCAGATGATAGGTATTAAAATGACTAGTACCTTTGGGCAACCAGTGTTTTTTTTCACAAACCCTAGGTGAAGAGTGACAGCTAGTAGAACTGAAGCAATGAGGCTCAGCAGAAGTTTACAGGAATGTTTTGATTGATCAGTTTCCATGAGAACCAATATCTAAGCACCTGCTATTCTAATTCTTGGAGGGCATCTCTAATAGTAAAGCCATCAATTTAAATTCTGCTTCTGGACCTTGGCTACAAATATTTTAAAGCTGATGGTGAAATTCCTCTTCCAAAGTTTTGATTTTATTGGCCTGGGGTGCAGCCAGGACCTCAGGATCTTTACAAGCTCCCAAATAATTGAAAAAAGAAGCCAAGGTTGTGAACGTCAAAGGTTTACAGCTTTACAGGTTTGGCAGCAAACGCACAGCAGCTGATCATTTCCTCTTATGTCTAGTAATTCTATTACAGGTAGCCAGCGAATGGTGATGTCTCTCTAGAAAGTAAATACCCATATGTGAACCTTTCTTGGACTCACTGAAAGAGAATTTTTGAGCGTGAGCCCCTGGCATGAGTACTCCTTACATCTCCCCAGGTGGTTCTGATGTACAGCCAGCACTGCAAATTTCTGTTTGTAGTTTTCCAGGCCCAGCCATGTGACACTCCTCCAATGCAGACAACTGGAGAAGCTTCATGTGATTACTCATTAGAGCATTTTATTTAAAAATGGAGTTTTGTTTAATAATAATTTGGTTATTGTTTATATTACACATATAACAGGTATGGCTAGAACGAGCTTCTAGATCTAACTTACTAGTACCTGAGAAGTAAATCCTAGTACCTGGGCAAATTGTACCACGGTAAAAGGAAAGTTGCATGATGAATACATTTTAATTTAACAATTTTCTTACCTAGACATGAAAGTCTAACACCCAGTTGCCAATACCAGAATGTTTGTGATGGCTGTAAGTTTCCTGTTACTTATTGTGGGTTACTTCAGGCTGCTCATCTGAGGCAAAGTGTTATTTCCCTTGTTAAAATCCACCCTTTGTTAACACTAAGGAGTTCTTGCTTGGTGGCTCCCCTACTGGAAAAGTTTTTCTTTTCTCTCAAGTGAGCCATACCTTCTCTGCTCTTGTGTGCCTTTGTCCTGAATATTCTTTCTGCAGCGGGGCAGGGTCCCTAATAGTCTTCATTATCCCACCCATCTGCATCAGGACTTTCCTTTCAGTTAACACTCTTTGGGTTTGTGGTTCAGTTTCATTCAGAGTCTTCCCTTGGTTAAAATAATTATTCTTTAAAATAGGATTTCAGAATATCCTCATTCCTAAATAAGTTCCCAGATGCTTCTCACACAGATGTTTGGCAAACCAAGCTTTGAAAAATACTAATTGCTCAAAAGGTTGCTCATTGCTAAGGATAAGGAACTTTTTTTTTGGTTATTGACAACAGTTTGAGACAAAGAACCTTTGTGCATACTATGTACTGTTTGATGAATAAATGTCAAATATTTAAGGCCAATAATTTCCCCCAAGATCATAAAACTTCTACCCACATTATTCTACATTATATTACCTAATTGTTCGTTCGTTTGTTCTTTCATTGACATTTTATAAGAGTTTCCTGCAATGTGGAACAGATCTAGATGTTAAAGTGAGTAAGAGTAAAAAGTGACTAAGACACAATCTAACTTGACGACAAGGATCATGTCTTGGATTATGTCTAATGAGTAGAGGCTCAACGGATGTTTTTGAATGAGTGGATGATAAACAGCAAAGCAAGGAGATGAAATGGTGAAAAATGGCCATCCTTCAGGTTGAAGGATAGCAGGGCTCAGAAAGATCTCCTGATCTCCTCTTGTTTGAGTGCCTGGTGACAGCTTGGCAATGTCCTATGACAGAGGCATTGACATCAGAGCATTAGAACATCTGTTTTCATAGGAGATGTTTTCAAAGACATGAGCAAAGTGCCCCACCTGTGGCCAACTGTTCATTCTAAAACCCAGTACAATTTTTAAAAATAAGTAAAAATCAGTGGTATGAATCATAGCTATTTAGTCTCAAAGTTAAAGCATTAGAAGGATTGTTATGTTCAAGAAAGGAAAACAACTGGGCAGAAATTTGCTGGACAATTTTGTGAAGTTCCTTTTGCAAACATATTAGGCAAATAAGGTCTATACTGCGAATCCTTCCTACTGTACGTGACACCATCTAGAGTGAATCAAGTGCCCTTGAATTTGAGCAGAGTAAGAATAGATTGATTGTAAAATGTAGGCCTCTTATAAAATAAAATTTTTGGTGCATAGAAATTTTCACCTTTATTAATTTTTGCCTATCACATTTTACTTTATAGTAAATAATGTTTTAGGAACATAGAGTTATCTGTAGATAACAAAACTGTTTCCATCCAGAAAACTGTTGCCATTGTTCAGTCTGTCAGTATTTTCTGTTTATATGTGTTATTGATCACAAATTCAACAAAAAGGACTAGTATTGGGAATATAAAAGTGAACTCTCAAAATTCAACATTAACTACCTTATTAGAAAATAGGCAAAAGACATGAAGAAACACTCCACCAAAGAGGATGTACAAAGGTCAAGTAAGCACACAAAAAGATGCTCAGCTCATTAACCATTAGGTAAATGCAATTAAAACCACAACAGTATATTACTACATACCTATCAGAATGGCTTAAATAAAAAAATAGTGACATCACATGCTGATGAGAATGAGAAGAAACTGGATCACTCATACTTCACTACTGGGAATATAAAATGGCTCAGCCACCCTGGTAACAATTTGATAGTTTCTTTATGTATGGCAGATTCTACCTGTTACTGTCATCCAAGCCAGCAATTATACTGTTGGGCTTTTATCCCAGAGAAATGAAGACTTAACATTCACACAAAAACCTCTACACAGATGTTTAGCAGCTCTATTAATAATCTCCAAGCACTGGAAACAACCGAGATGCCCTTCAGTGTATGAATGGTTAAACAAACAATTACATTCATACCACAGGACACTGCTTTTCAGGAAAAAGGGGAACAGATTGTTGATACGTGCAACATCCTGTATGAATCTCCAGAAGAAAGGCAATCCCAAAAGGGATTTTGTAAATATTATGTGATTCCATTATATGACATTGTTGAAATGACTGAAGTATAGAAATGGAGAATGTATTAGTGGTCACCAGGAGTTAAGGGGTTGGGAAGATATGAGGGAATTGGCAGGGCTATAAAAGGGCAACAGGTGTGGAAAATATTCTGTATCTTGACTGTACCAATGACTATCCTGGTTGTGATACTGCATTATAGTTTTGCAAAATGTTACCATTGGGGAAAATTGGGTAAAGGGTACATGAGATCTCTCTGTACTATTTCTTATAACTTTATGTGAACCTACAGTTATTTCAAAATAAAAAAAAACATAGTCATCATGATCACCATCATACCCAAATCTTACATCTCTTCAGTAACTTCACCATTGCTGTAAGATAAAAATCAAAATGCTTCATAGGGCTTGAATAGAACTGTGTGATCTAGCCCAGTGGTTTCCAGCCCTGGCAGCCTGTTAGAATTACCTGTGGAACTTAAAAAAAATACTGATGCCTGGGCCCTTCTCCAGCTCAATTAGCTCAGGACCTCTAGGGGTAACTGGACATTAATTAATGTTTTGTTTGATTAAAGTCTGCCTTAACACCAGACCATAGGCTCCATGAGAGCAGGAACCAGGCTGGTTTTTGCTGTCCATTGTACTTCCAGCTCCTAAATCAGTGTCTGCCACTTAGGAGGTACTCTGTAAGTGTATGTGAAGTGAATGAATGAATGAATGAATGAATCGAAGGAAAATAGAAGTACCCTCTTCTCTTCTTTCACTGCTTCCCTAAACATGTAGAAGGAGAGAAGGAAGAGATCAGGCGCCTTCGCTGGTCTCATCCCCATCTTTCTAGAGCATCATTACAAAATTGCAGTAGGGACCACAGCACTGCCCCAGGAGAGATCTAACCCATAAGTACAAGATCTGGAAATGATGACAATGCCTCCTTCTTTACACTCAATCAACAAATTTAATGAAAGTGAAACAGAAGCTGACAAGGAGGCTGAAATGACACATAGTCTTACTCATGCAGAAATAATAGAAAACATTTAAAATGCAGCTAAAAAAAATTAAAGGCACTGACAAAGAAATGAAAAAAAGATTTTAGGGAAGGAGAAAAGCAGAGGAAAAGGAGGCTCCCAGCCTTATGACCCAGTGATCACATTTACAGAACGTCTTTCTTGTGTGCTGCTCATGAGGCCAGTATGGTTCACTCAGTGTTCATGAGCCAGCCAAATGATGCCAACAGATACTGAATGCAGCAAGCTCCTAGGTATTCTTGAAGCTTGTACTGATTTCTCCTAACACCTCCCAGCATCTATATTGACATCTGTAGTGTGAGTGCAATACTTCATGTTTTATACAATTACCCTGAGACATTGCAAATTCTGGAATTTTATACAAATCTGAGTTCACAAATCCGCAGACTGGTGTCTGTGGAAAATAGACCTTTATTTTCAGTAACTCTATTTAATTTCCATTTCAATACTACCACCATCCCTACCACCACCACTACTGTCACCACCACCTCCACTCCCCATTCTACCTAGCGGGTGGAAAATGTGCTTTTTTGTTTTTGGACAGGGGGATGTTTTGCAAGTGCTCCCTGGAAATGTCATGGCTTAGGGGGGTGAAGCACTGTGGAGGCTGTGAGTATACTGGCCCTTGAGTTCCCTTTCCATGCAGGTGGAAGGGAGCAAGGTCCTTTGTGTCTGGCAGCTCCACTGTTGGGACCCATGCTTTAGGCTTGGGAAGCTTTATTAGGCTATTTACATTCTCATCTGCCCAGATGTCTCGGCGGCCCTTCCCTCTCTGGTCTTCCTTTCTCCCTGACAGCTGTGCTGGAAAGCTGATACAGCACCCCTTTCTCTCTTTTCTCTACTCCCTCCATCCAAACAAAATCTCTTTCTAGTTTGGGGGAAAAGAAGCCCCAACCATTTCCTTCTCTGTTTCTGGCTAAGACGTCTTGTCTCAGTCTACTGAGGCTCCGATTTCTGTAAGCAAAAGTTAGGAAGGTTAACAGTCTCTTTCTTTCCTCAACAGAGTCTGTGAAGGCAGGACAAACTAACTGCTCAAGTTCAGGTTGGATTGAGGGAGACAGAAAAGAAAGGAAGAGGGTATATACAGTGATAGAAAATAATGACCTCAAAATGTTATCTTGGACCGATAACTAACACTTCTTACATGCCTATACAGTGTTCCAGGTGCTGTATTAAATATTTTATACGGAGTATCAAGTAATTCTCCTAATCCAGGAATAAGTTATTATCATCCACATTTTACAGGTGAGGAACTGTGTCTGCAGGAGGTTGAGTTACTTGACCAATGTCACACAGCTAGTCAGTAGCAGGGCCGGAAAGCAAATGCACTTCTAATTCCAAAGCCCATTGTCTCTGGCTTTGTTCCAGGTTCTGGCTTCTGGTTCATGACCTATGTAACAGAAGGAATTTCTGCTTCAATCTTGCAGTTGCCCTTGAGGGCTAGTCCAGCAGACATTAGCTAGAGCTCATGCCAGTGGCTCATCTGAGTTCCTTCATCTTTTACCAGTCAAGTTTCCCTGGAAACTTCTCCAATGTTCTTTCCCAGCTCCTAGTTGGCCACCATGCCCAATCTTCCAAGGTCACTTGGTAAGTGGTTGAATCATTAGGCTGAACAGTACTCTGGGAGGGGGCCACCATCTCATGTTGCAACAGGAAATGAAAGTGTGTCCATACATCTCAAGCGTCTATGTTAAGAAGTTATGCAAAGAACTGTTCCATTTAATGTGGAACATGCACCATGCACTGAGTCAGGCAGGACAGCCCATAGCAGAGAGGGTTTTGGCTCACAGGGAAGGGCATTATGTCCATCTTGGTGAATAAGGGGCTTCAAATGATTGGCTTGCCAGACAGGCAAGCATGTTAATAAACGAAACAAAACAAAACTGTCCTGTTAACCTTGTTACAGCCCCAGGCATAATTGAGCACTGTGGAACCACTCCTCTCAGTGTCATTGAGATAGCTTAGCCCAAAACACAGATGGGTCACGAAAGTACCTGCAATGAAAACAGGAAAAATGATGTAGCAGGGCAGGGGGTAGGGGTGCCCACAAAAAGTGAGGGAATATAAAGAGAAAATAATTTAGATAATTATTATAGAAAGACACATTAAAACTGTTGAATTTACTGAGTTTTGTCCTTTGAAATTTCCCCCTCCGACAAATCCTTCTCTGGTCAAGATGTGATTATTGATTATCGATCTTCTGCCTTCTTTATCTACATGTGTTTTTTCAATCACCCCTAAAACCCTGTGGAGAGTTAGTATTGTCCCTCGTGTAGACAGGAGAGAATGTGGCCCTAAGAGGTTAATGAATATTTAGGCATGGCCTGGGGACCAGGAAATTATTTTTCTTTCTTTCTGTTATATCATATTGACTCTAGTAGGCTCTTAAAGAGTGGATTTAGAGATTCGAGGAAGAGACCACATAGTAAGTATGTAATGCCTGTCCACTTTACCTTTGTGTAAGGTTGACCTGGCCAGGAGTAGAAAGCATTATATTTGCAATGTCAGGAGCTTCTCTTCCCTTTGGCATTTGAGAAGAACTTCTGTGGAGCAGTGGTACACACCGGGGAGCTTTAAAAAATCGTTATGCCCGAGCTGCACCCCATACCACTTAAAGCACAATCTCTAGGGGACCCAGATATCAGTATTTTAAAAACTCCTTGGGTGTTTTTCCTCTTGTGTATTCCTCCTCTGCACAATCGAGAACCAGGGCTCTAAAGCAATTGTTTTCAGACTTGAACGTGCATCAGAATTACCTGGAAGACTTGCTAAAAAGCTGACTGCTGGGACCCACCGCTAGAATTTCTGTCAGTAGATCTGGGTAGGGTCCAGGACATGCATTTCTAATAAGTGCCCAGGTGACTAGAAAGGTGAGCTGAACAAAAGTAAGGCTGGTCTGAGCGTCAGTTCCTCTTCTTCCTGCCTAAGAGGTTACAAGGGGTTTGTATCTCAGTCTGTTTCATGACTTCCCACATGCTGACTCACCCAACAAGAATACTAGAACATCATTTGTTGTGTAAATGCTAAGTAGCCTGTGAGCACCAGAGTATTCTGAAATAAATCATGCAATGAATTCCATTAGGCTTTGGATGGATGCTAAGGAGCTTACCGCAATTTTCAGTAGGAAAATATTTGTCAAAGGAAATTTACCATACTTAAATTTAGTTGTGTCCTTCCTTCTACCAGCATTTCTTCTTTTTTTTTTTTTAAAAAGTATTTGTAATCACTCCTCTTTATTATTTTTCAGGAGGTCAAGTTATAAAGTTTATGGAGTCAGAACTCAAGGGATAGGCATAAATTTTCAGATCTAGGAGGGTAGGGTTGCCAGATTTAGCAACAAAACAAAGACAAAAATAAGAAATACCCCAGGACATCCAGTTGAATTTAAATTTCAGGCAAATGATGAATAATTTTAAAATGTAAGTATGTTTCATGCACTATTTGACAATCCTGGTGACAGGGCAGATATTAGGATGGGAATGACATATGTATCTTTTGTGGAGAAACAGAACATATTCCAACCATTTCTGTTTGTGGTTACACAGAGATACTTGAGCTTGAGCCCTGTCCATCGAGAGCTGAACAATCATTGGCTGAATTAATGCAATATGGATACCTAAGATATAAGTATAGTACATAAAATTGCTGAGTGACTTCAAAAAAGTATGCTTGGTAACTCAAGATCCCAGTTTTCTTTTTTATTCAGATACCCCATTTTTGTTATTATTTAAATTAGTGGTTTGCAACTGACAGTGATTCCCATCCCCTCACCTCTACCCCAGGGGACATTTGGCAAGGTCTGGAGATGGTTTTGGCTGTCACAACTCGGAGGGCCGGTGCTACTGGCATCTAGTTGGATGAAGCCTAGGATGCTGTTAAATGTTCTACAACGTACTGGACAGTCTCCTATAAGAATTATCTGGCCCAAAATGTCCACAGAGCTGAGATTCAGAAAGCCTGGTCTAGATCATAGTGCACGGGATTTAACAAATCTCTTGTTAAATTACTCCAGCCATGTCTTCTGGGTGAAATGTGGCAGAGAGGATGTCTTCTATTTGCTGTACTGTAAAGGTCCTGGTGGCAGAATTTTGATAAACTCCTTTAAAATTTTACAAAACAAGGGAAGTGCTGTTGCAGTTCCAGAAAAAGTGCCAGTCCTCAGTTGCTGCTTTTCTCTCTAGCATGGCCTAGATTTGAAGCCTTTGAAGAGTTCAAGCAGGATCTATGAAATTCAGGTGATTGCACTATATAAATCTCCTCTCCTTGGTGGGGAGGGTATAGCTGAGTGGAGAGCACGCCTACCCTGCACAAGTTCCTGGGTTCAATCCCCAGGACCCCCATCAAAATAAATAAATAAATAAACCTAATTACCCTCCCAAAACAAACCAAAACTCAAAACATTTTAAGGAAAGAAAAAGTTTAAAAAAAAACCCAAAATAAAACTCCTCCCCTTTAGTGTGGGAGACATAAATTTAATCTCAACCCTCCAATTAGTTCCAGTCATCCAGGACTTGCTCACAAAGGGGACAGTGACCCAATATGCATTCATCATTTTGTGTACTACAGCTGTTGCTGTAATCCTTGTATTTAGAAGGTGATTGCTAAATACAACAAACAAACAATAAACATTCATAATACCTTGACAATACCTGATGTTTTCATCATGTTTACCTCTAATTAACTATAAAACATTTAAGAGACATATATTCTTATTAAAGATCTAATTAATTCCCATGAAACCCATGGGAAGCAAAGAAGGGGTGGGTTATATTATTTCCATTTTAAGAGGTGATAATTAAGCCTTGCCTGGAGTTACACATCAGCTGTTTAAAAGGTTAGGAGTAAATTAGATCTCTCGTCAATGGCACTGTGTCTGTCAGCCAATGCAGCATTCTGCCGATGGTATTGATTTATCAGACCCTGGTTAGCGCCCAGTCATAAATGTCTAATTTCAAAATCCTCTTTAGATGTACACGGCAGATTATGAAGGGTGGTTGATAATTAGAAAAGGACAAAACAGCAAGGCTATTTCCATTCCTAGTGGTTTACCATTTTTAAACAAAAACTTGGCAATAGCAAAGTAAAAAGGAGGAAAAGTATAAGTTCAAGAAATATTTACCATGGGCTACTTGATGCCAAGTCCTGTGCTAGGTACTATGGAATATGAAAGATAAATATATATATCTTTGATATGTAGTTTAATATATAAGTTGGAGACTCAAGACTTAACCTGCAAAAAACATTAAGAGAACTGTCAAACACAGTGTAACATAAATACATGCCAAAAGGTGTGAATAGGAAGCTTTTGTATCCTGGAAGGCAGAGAAGCTTTTATGAAAAAGGTGGACTTGGAGATGGATTTTGAAATATTAGTAGGTCTGGTTCTAATGGACAGTAGGAATCTGGGGAAGTAAGTTCCAACCAAGCAAAGGGGTTAATGAATACAGGTAGGGTCATTCTTACTACTCTCTGGAAGAGAAATAAACTTGGGAGCTCTCAAGTGGTCATTTTCCTGCTTTGTGAACTGAAGGTGTTACCAGAAAACTAGGTAACCATTCTTGGTGGATGTGGAGCCAAAAGACACAACCAAGTCAAAGATTGGGAGAAGGAAAGATTTATTATTACTTGCAGCAAGTAAGAAGAACACCAGTGATCTTTCCTAAAGCCATGTCTCCTCAAAAAGCAAACTGGGGTAGTTTTAAGCTAAAGGTGGTTGACAGAGCCAGGCTTTAGTAGATTGAAGTTACAAGGGTCAGAGAAGGTCAACATCGTCATCATCCCTTAGGTGCCAGTTCATCTAGTGGTTGAGCTTTGCAGGCTAATCTTTATCACTGAAAGAGAACTGGGAGTCTTTACAACTGAAATATTATCTTTGCTATTGTTACTTCTCTTGCCTGATAACAGTCTGTTGTTTCTGCATTCTTTTGTTCACTTAAGATTATTAATTACTGAAACCTGTTTAAGGGCAAGCATTGTGGCCAGGCTTAGATCACAAAATAGCTTAGGCGAAAAATGGCTTCTCCTCTGTCAAAAAGCTATGTCTGGTTTTCCTTCTCTGGGGAGCTCTCTCTCATCTGCTTACAAAGGCAGAAAAAGCCAGATAGTAAGGGGGGAGTATAAACAGAAGTGCGAAAGAGACACAGGGAGACTTCCTGGGTTCCTGTCAGTACTCCAGTTCCTGGTTCTGAGCTCTGCCTGAGCCTCAGCTGCATCCCTGATTCACTCCAGCATCTTCAAATACATTCCAGTATTTTGTTGACCAGTGGGAGAACCCAAGCAGTTATTGAAGCCAGGAATCCTAACCACGGGCGAAGGGATAAGTACAGAGGGTTGAGTGTTACCAGATCTAAGCCCCAGGGCAAATACTTGGAACCAGCCCTGTTGTCTGGAGCTGGCTCTTCTGATCAACTTTGGTTTGGAAATTGGGTTGTGGGTTGGTCAGATGAGTTTAAAGGGCTATGAGGGCTCATGAGGTCTTGTTCCTGTCACTCAGGCTTTTGTGGTTCTAGATTCTTCCACTGAGACAAATAGCCTTGGACACACAGAAGCCCCCTTGCTTCTTGAATACTATTTGACTTTGACAATAGTTTGGTGAGTGATGGCTGCTGCTTACAGGTCAACTATCAACTGGATAAAACCACTACATTTTTAATCAGGTAGGTTACCTTCTAAAGGTAGGAATCATTCATCTGAAACTGAACCACCTACTTCAGAATAGCTGTTTTGGCAAGTGAACTGTTTGCCCTAGTATTTGCTCTTAATATCATTTTAAACATATTTTAATGATAGATTATGACTTAGAAGTGATTCATTTTTATTTTATAGGTGTCTTGACAACAATGTAATTTATGATATTCTATGTACTTGAGAATTCTAAAATTTTACAACTGAGCAATATGATGCTTATTAAATTTTTGATCAGAAAAATACAATGGTAAAATTCTTCAGGGTTGGGTGGACTGGAGTGGGACAATTATTTATTTTTGTTAAAACTGTTTCTTTTTGGATTCAAACAGTAGTGACTTAAGGACCATAGCTAAATTTAATTCCAAGGAGAGTCAATTCAAGTGTCTCTTATAATCACTTCACCCGGAATTTACTTTTACTGCCTTTCAATTTTAGATTTTCCCCCCTTAGTTTATTATAGCTCTCT
Source organism: Vicugna pacos (assembly GCF_048564905.1). Taxonomy (NCBI): domain Eukaryota; kingdom Metazoa; phylum Chordata; class Mammalia; order Artiodactyla; family Camelidae; genus Vicugna; species Vicugna pacos. The sequence goes on along the minus strand of NC_132997.1, from coordinate 66,741,399 downwards.
CTAAATTATTTTATGAAATTGGAATGAATTGGAAATAGTTTTATACCTTGTTTTTTCCCATGTGTATAGTCTTAAAATTACTCATGTAAAGCAATTTAGGAAACTTATTATGAGATATTTCAAACATACATAAAATTAGAAAAAAATTACAACAAGCACCCTAGAAAAAACACTTATAATAGAGAACTGCTAATATTTTACAAAATTTAATTCAGTTTTACATTTGGGGGTGGGGCACTTTAAAGTAAATTATACTCCTTGATGTAAGTTTATAGCAGATGCTTGCTTGAACCTCATTTTCTGGAAGTCCAAAGTCTGGCCATTCTGCATAAACAATTCTTCAGAGCAGTTTTCTGGCACTCCCTTCGTTTGAAAAAATGTACATCAAGAGAAAGCAAGTCTTCTCTTTCACCTCTTAGGTGTAAACTGATGAAACTTACTCAGCAGGGTTATGACTCAAAGAGCTTTGCCCTCTGTATACTCAAAACATGTAGTTGAACTGAATTTCAGTTGTTATTTTAAAGGCACACGTGACAAGTGTACTTTCTTAGTCTCCCTGAGAGCAGTATAGTGTTGTAGGGGTGAAAAAGTCAGAAAGGCCGAAGTGGAAGGCGCGATAAAAAGCCCTCACTGGGGCAGACTGTCTTGGTTTGAATTCCCGACCGTTCAGGGTCTTTTGGGATAAAGTGTCAATGCCTCATTTATAAAGTGAGCTGCCCTAAGGCCTAGTTCAAATAAAGAAGTAAAATGTTCACCAGAACCAGCTGGAGTGCTTATTAATGAAGTGGGAGGACGCCCCGCCTCTCCCAGTACGGTTTCCGATTCTGTAGGTCTAGAATTTTTTTGCATTTCTAACAAATTCTCTGGTGATGGTGACGCGGCTGGTCCTAAGGCCACAGGGACTGCAAGTGGTTCGTGGCACAGGAGCTCAATAAATGTTCACTATTAACATAACCATCTAAGCTGTCCACCAGCAGGGGCCACACCATAGGGAAGAGCGACGGCCTCTGTCCAGATGTTCCTGCCAATACATCACGCCTCCTCTGCACGGAATAGATTAGCACAGAGAGGCAGCTGGAGCAGCGATGTTACTGCCTAATGGAAGGGGACCCCTGTCTCTAACTTCCGCCTCTGGGGAAAAGCAGAGGCCATCCATCCCCGGAAACCTGCCGTCTCAATTTCCCAGCCGTTCGTTTTTAGCCCAGGCGGGAGCCTGTCCTCCCAGCAAACCCAGGGCCAGCGCAGCGATTCCCCGGGGCGGGGCGGAGGCAGGTGCGGAGAGGGGGCTGGAGCCCCGTGGGAAGGCGTGGCGAGGAGCAGAGCACTCTGCTCCAGTCCCGCCAACTCGCAGGTCCGTTCCGATCGCCCGCGGGCCGATGGCCGGGCGGAAGATGGCTGCCTGGAGCTCCACGGACAGTCACGTGTCACCGCGATACAGTCGCACGCCCCCTCCCCCGCTCAGTGAGTCCCGGACCCCGCGGGACGCGCAGCCCCAGGCTTCCTCTCCGCCGCCGGAGTACCGAGCGGGATGGCCAGAGAGGGGGCGCCCCGCAGCCGAAGGCCAGTTCTCTCCGCCATTGGCCCCTAACGCGGGCGCAGGAGTCGGGCTCAGAGAGCGGAGAGAAACCAGCCTCCCGGCGACCCGCACCAGGTCAGTCTACTGGGCATGCGCAGGACTCCCGCCCGGGCGGGCCCGCTCTCCAGGTTTTTCCCGCAACTCAGCGGGGCCCGCGGGAGGTGGGGCCGGGATGGGCCGGGGCGGGGCGGGGCGGGACGGGGCGGGGAGACCCTGACACGGCTTGAGTCGTCCCTGTTCAGACTGGAGCTATTCGGGCCTTCCTATCCCTGACTGGCTTCGGCGGGGTCGCCGCGGCGGTTTCATTGATTTTGGGGTGGGAACCTGGGGACGGAGGTTTAAAAATGGGTCGTAGAGTCTGAGGTCCGCCTTTTTTTTTTAATGAATGCTCAATTACGACTTAATCCCAAGTGTCGCACTCCTAGGCTCGGTGGGGAAAAGAATCCTTGGGTAGCTCGCAAACTCGTGCCCCTGAGCCCGGTCTCCAGAAGGCCGTTTGTGTTTCCTGTTCTGACCAGCTCAACTCTTAAACTCTCTGGCTCTGCCCCAAGTGGCATACTGCTGCTGACGGTAAAACTCGGCTCCCGTCCCGCCTCACTAAACAGCTCCCTAAAAATGTGCAAGTGGGCCTTTCTCGTCGTTGGGGAAAATGCCTGCCTCTCGAGCTTCTAATTACTTGGAAGTAAAATAACAGGGGCCAAGCGCCAGTTGCCCCTAGGTGCGCAGTCTGGCCCGGGTCCCGCCGGGTCGCGGACAGAGCCCCCGCGGACCCCACCCGCCCTGTCGGTCCTCCCGGCCGCCGCGAACACCCGGAGGAGCGGATTCCCGTTGCGCGGGAAGCTGGGCCGGCTCGGGTAACGGACTGGGCATGCTCGGCAGCCCGGGAGGCTCGCGTTGGCAAGTCGGAAGCGTTCGCACCAGCTAGGCAGCGGCCAGGGCAGCGGCGGCTGGCAGGAAGGGAACGGGAAGGGTCGGCCCTGGAAGGCTGCTCTGCCCTGGCGCCCGGCAAGAGGGCCAGAGAGGTTAATCTGGGTGCGGATCCCCGACGCTGCCCTGCCCCGGATTTCGTTCTGCGGCTGGGGGCTCGGCGAGCGGAATTCCGGCGGCTGCCGCGACTCCAGTGCAAGTGAGTCGTGGGGTGGCGGGAGAGAGCCGATCTCGGGGGTGCCAATCGGTCACCCGCCTCAAAGGCCTGGCCTGCCGCCGGGAGCGGTGTGCTGGCACCTCCGGGGCGAGGGGGCGTGAGCTCAGCCCGCGCAGAGCGGCGCGCGTACCTGGCGGGCACTCCCCCCGCGCCTCCGCTCCCGGGGGGTGGGCGCGAGGGGCTGTGCGGCGGCTGGGCTCGGGGCTCCGAGGGGGCGGGCCGCCCGCGGGGCTCCCGGACCAACTTGGGGCGGAGAGAAAGACGGGGGTGTCAGCGGGAACCTTTTCAAAGGTGCTGCGTGCAGGCTGGAAGGCTGCCTAGAGTCAGTTTGGGGCGAGCAGACGGTGGCGGGGTCGAAGAACCGCCAGGCGGGGAGTCTTAGGGCAGTGGCTCAGTGGGGATCTGGACACTCGCAGGGTCCGACCCCAAATCACGGCCCTACCCCCACAGCTCGGGTGGTGGCGTGACAGTTGGTGCCTCTGAGTCGGATCGCAGCCGGCCAGTCTCCCTGGGTTTTGGGATCTCCCCGTCCCCCGTCACGGCTCCCCGATGTCCCCAGACAACGTAACAGGTGGGACCCCTTTCCCTGAGGAGTGAGCTCCACTCCCCAGGCCGCATAACAGCCTCCAGGTTCGGGGGCGGCTCTGAGACCCCGCGGGGCTGCCCCCACCGGGTGAGGGTGTTAAGGGGTAAGGCCTGGAGGAGCCATCGGCGCATCCCGGAACTGGACATTCTCTCCCGGACACGGGTGTTCCTGAGTGAGGGGTCTCCGCGATTCCGAGGCGACTTGTCAAGGGCAGAGCAGCGACACCAGCGGCTGTTTCTCCCACCGTCTTAACCGAGACTCCAGCTTTCGGCTTCTTTTGGTGGGTTGGGTAGGGTGCCCTGGTCCAGCTAACGGATTCAGTCAGGCGCGTTCTGGTTAAAGCCTTTCCTTCTTGAGAGTTGCGAGTAAAAATCGGGATGAGGGCTGCCATGGCTGGAGAGAGTGAAGGGAATCCTTGCAGGTGCTCCTCCAGTGTTTCTTTTCACCTTCAGACAGTACAGACTTGAGCGGTACAAGCTTATGAAACCAACACTGAAGGCTTGCTTTCCGAAAAGGAAGTTTATTTTCTACGTTATGGGGCCTGCTTACTATTCTGGCACCCTGGACATTTACCTTTTTGGACCTTTAAAACTGGACAGGTTATTTTGCTTGTAGGTTTGGGGGCGTTTCTGGTTGGCTGCCTGGGTGTGGAAGCCGCAAGTGCCTGTCACGGTGTGCTGTGAACGCCCCACGCTTCCTGGCACTGGGGGCTGAGCATTATGGGGACTGAGTGGGCCGAAAGAGGAGTGGGACTGGTGACGTAGCAACGCGAGGGGAGTTGCATAGGGCTGCCCAGACACCACGAGGTGGGGTTGGTTGGCTGTTCTGACCTGTGCGTGCTGAAGGGGAGAGGGCTAGGCGTTTCATTGGTTCGGGGCGTTAAGATGTTAACCAGAGAAGCCAGGCGGGGGTTGGGTCCCCGTCTGGTCAGTGCTCCAAGGGAAGCCCAGGGATGTTTGGTGATTCAGCAGGTGGCAGCCTTCCAGCTCTGGAGCCATACCTTGGCCAAGCCAGCCAGCAAGCCAGCGGCAGCAGCTTGTGCATGCTGTGGGAGGCGCCAGCTTCGGGGGAACCTCCAGGAGATTCTTCTGCCTATAGCAGCTCACTTTCCTTATCTTGCTTTCTCTTTATGGCTGGGAGCCATGGTTGTTTTGGGTTTCTTCACTACCTCTCTTAAACTATATAGCATATTTTTGAGTATCTCCAGTTCTCTGACCCACTGGATAGCAGGAAGTGGCAGCTGCCACCATGCACAGTTTAAGTAATTATTCTGCAGAAAAATGATACCAGTATGTAAAGCAGAGAAATAGTCTTTTTTTTTCTATTTCTGCTTCAGAGACTAGAAATTTACATTTTTAGTAGAATAGGTTGTATTTCTGTAACTCTTCAGTGCTGGTAGTGAGCCATTTCAAATATCAGAAAGCATTAAAAAAATTCAAGGGATGGATAAATGACATTGAAGGGACACAGTTATGAAAACAGTGTCTCATTCATTGGAGGATCTGCAGCATCTTGTGCAGTGTTTAACTTGTAAATATTCAATAAATGTTTGTTCACCTGAAATTTAAAGAATTTTTCATAACAGAAGCTTGTCGGTAAGTTTTGATGTGTAAGGAACTTTGTATGTTTTCATAAGTCAAAATTGCCTAGGATGACCATAGACATTCAATTTTAGTTTGAAAATGGAATCCTTTTACTTTTCTCCTGTCCCTTAATTTTCAAATTGTAGCAGATCCTGCACTTCAACTGAAAAAAAAAATAGATGTCTTTTGCTAACATATCTCATGAAAATCCAAATAGGTGTGTTTTGCTAACATGTCTCATGAAAATCCAGAAGACTCCTACATATAACCGTTACAAATTCTTTTAAAACTAAAAAGTGCTCTGACTGCATATCAAATATGCTTTATTTACAAAACTTCATTTTATACAAAGCATTTCAGGAAGACTAGAGAACTAAACCTTTATCAGCCAATGGAAAGTGCTGCTGTAGAAAAGGCAAACCAGTGTTTTGGAAATAAAAATTCTGGCTTGTTTGCACAGGGGGATAATCTGCCTAGTGCTGGGTCTTTGAAGGAGGTGTGAGTGTTTGTCCAGCTCATTCTCCTGCATTTTACTTATGCAATTCTGTTCCTCCCTCCAGTTGTTAAGCTGTTTCTTTTTTCCCTAAAGGCATACTTTGCTGGCATGGCCTTGCTTACTTAAAGCTGTTGTATTTTCTCTCATAAATTCAGTTAGTGGTGATTTTTATTTTTTTCACTGCCCCATACACTTTCCAGCTGCTTAGTATGATAAACTGTTCGATGGTCCTTGGAAAAAGCTGTGGCCAGTGTGACCTTGTGGGGGCATGACAGGTTATAGATGGCTTTTTCTTTGCCTTTTTTGGTTGGTACCTATAGCCACAGCCATCTCATCTGGAAGAACTGTGAAGGCATGCCTGGTCTTAAAGATTTTGGCCTTTTTCTTAAGGCTCTTGGTCAGGAATATAAATGGTCATTTATTGTCTCCTACCACATTCCAAGAATTTTGGCTATAAAGTGTGTCATTTTAATAATCTGCCGAATCCCCAGAGGACTGTTTCACATCAGTCCATTTGGATGTGGGAGCTAGGAACCAGCATTGGGTGTGGGGGAGGGGAGGGTGAAGAAAGGGGAAGAGAAGGGCAGGTGGGGCTGGGAAGATAGCTTGATTTTGTAACTGTGACTTCTGGTTTCAGTAAGATAGAATTGAATGGTTGATCAACAAGTGTGGCTCAGTCTCTGCTGAAGTGCTCTGCTCCCCTCCGTAGTCCTCTCCCCCACCACAGATAAACACACCACACAGACACACACACACCCCCACACACATCCAGAGAGTTGCCCACAAGTCCATAGACACGTACACACACAGTCACACACTGAAAAGAGTCACAGGTACAGATGTAGACACCTCTACCCTTTGTGAAAAGCCAGGCATCCCCACTACTTTTTAAATCCTAATATATCACACAGGGAAAATTCAGGGCTCAGCAGCAAGTTGAGTTCTGGGGGCCTGAAATCACCCCAAGTTTGTATTTCAGAAAGACTTCTCTTCCCTCTCTCAGCGGCAGACTGTGTAAATGCAGGTGAGTGGGCTTTTAGAGACTCAGGGACTTGACAGACTTCGGTGGGTTTCAGTGGTTTCAGTGGTTTCAGTGGTAACTTCCAGAAATTCTTACTTTTGATAGAGCCCAAAGCCATTAAATTTTGCCTTTTGCACATTAGGAGTCTTAAGACATTCTTCCTTACCCCGAGATTACCAATGTAATCTAATTTTATTCTATCAGCTTCCTACTTTTACCCTTCACAATGAGGACTTGAATCTGCTTAAGGTTCATTTTAATGGCATAAAGAAGGAACCCAGTGTTATATTATCCTTTTCATTTTGTGAGCCAGTTTTCTCAAAATCATTAAACAGTATATTCTTTCCCTGGGATTTTAGGGGTAAATGTGTAGCCACCTCTATTATACATGCATGAGTCTATTTTTTCTATGTTATTAATAGTTATAATTTCTGTATGGTCAGCTCCATCCGTACATTTGACGTGTACAATTGGATGAATTTTGCCAGATGTGCATACTTGTGAAACCACCCCAATCAAGATCCAGTGCTTTTCCTTCTCTCTAAAATGTCCCATGGGCCCCTTTACCTTCCATCCCTCCCATGGTCCCCGGGCTCAAGCAGCCACTGGTCTATTTTCTGCCACAAATAGATTAGTTTGTGTTTTCAGATTTTGAGATTCTTCACAGGGTTTAAGTTCTCTGTTCTGTTCCAGTCATCTGTCTGTTTCTATGCCAAATTATTTTTATTATTATAGCTCTGCATTGTGTCTTATATGGCAGGATGAGCCCCTTCCTTGCTCTTCTTTTTCAGAACTTGGTAATTTGTGGACCTTTTTTCTTCCATATACATTTTGGAGTGCTTGTCAAGTTCTCAACAAAGTCTTGGAAATGTGATTAGTGTTACATTGAATGTGTAGCCTAAAAGGGGGAGAACTGACACCTCTTCCATCTTAATTTTGTAATTCTACCCATGAACATGATTGTCCTTTCTTTTTATAATGACTTTAAAAATTTTCTGTCACTTTTTTTTTTTTTACAAAACTAATGTGTTGTTTTGAGGAGAATTTGAATCAGGGCTCCTCATTCTGAACCTTATAGGAAGGCAGAGTGTAGAGGCTTTGGGGACAGATCTTGTTTCAGTCTCTGTTCTCTTTTCACTGGCCTTGAGTGACTCAGGGCAGGCTCTCTCCTTCGGTAGCCCGTTTCCTCCTTCCTCAGGCTGGATCCCATAGCCTCCCCTTTAAGGCATTTGAGCTGCAGAGGGCTTTAAAGAGATAGTGTGGGAGAGGCAGGGAGTACAAATCTTGAAACAGAGTTGCTGCTCACTGAATGTTGGTGTAACATGTCCCCTAATGCTGGCTTTAAATAGCATAAACTTTATACTTTTATTCTGCTTCATAGCAAAGAAATGTCAGAAGAGCAAAGTGAATAAGCCAACCAATTAACTGTAATACTCTCCAAGTCTACACATGCAAGTCCATGCGTCTGCCTAGTTTTGTGGGGTTTCACAGTAAGTATGGATCTTTCCAAAGAATTTTACAGCCCAGTAGAGTAGAAAAGACCAACGTACAAGAAACAGAGAATTATGTGTGACAGATGGTTTATAATTAGGGATTCAGTGAGGTGGTGCCAGGGGAGTTATGAGTAGAGAAGTTTTGACTCAACTTGAGTAGAAGTAGATTGGGAGTAGTGAAGAGGCCAGAAAAACCCAGTATAATTAGCATTTCTGTCCAGGGCCTTGAATCCCATGATAGTGGAATTTGTACCTTAATTTAAGTGTCTTAAAAATCATTGCTTTGGAATCAGTGATAACAAGTGGCTGGTAGATGCCTAGGTAACTAGTAACTCTTTGTCACATGGAACAGTGGTTAAATTGTGCCATACACCAGAAATTGACACACTGTAACTGACTGTACTTCAATTGAAAAATTAAAAATTAAAAAAAAAAAAAGAAAATAGTGGTTGAGAGCACTGACCGTGGAGCTAGAGTTCCTGGGTTCAGGTCTTGGCTTACTATTCAGGAGCTGTGGAACTTTAGGCAAGTTCTGTAAACCTTCTTTGCCTCAGTTTCCCTAACCAATATCAGTGGGTGTCATAACAGCAGGTACCTCACAGCTTGTGAAGACTATAAATTAACCTTTGTCAGCTGTTTAGTTTCTGGCACAAGGTAATCACAATATAAATGTTAGCTGTTCTTATGACTACTTATATTAATATTTATTGTGTTTCTCCTCTGTCTATCTCCCTTGAGCTATGTGAAACCTTATGCCACAGAGTTGGATGGCTTTGGTCCAGAAAGACCTATTGGAGGCACAGTCATGTAGAGTGAATTTTCTCTGCATGTTGCTGGGTTTGTGCTGGATCCTTAGGTTGTAGACTGCACAAGTAAATGCTCAGACAGTGGAGCCAGGTGCTGTCTCTGTTGGTCCTGGATGTCCTCAGGGCTCTGGCATGGAGAGATAGACAAAATCATGTGGTTAGTGTTGACCTTTAAAATAAAACAATTATTTTACCAGTAAAAAAATGGGTTTATTTGGGAATAGCAAAAATTGCAATTCTGGACAAGCAAGCCATGGCAAAAAATCATAGGCAAGCTCAACAAAGGAGAGGAATATTATTTTATAGAGAAAAAGGAGGACATTGGTAAGGGTTGTTTTGAACAGAAGTCCATTGGTGAAAAGTGAGAGTTTAGGATAGAGAGGTTTCTCGTTGACTGAGTTGCTGGGGTTGTCAGAATTCTGCAGGAGATGTAATGTGCATCTTTTCCTGTTGGAGCCTGTAATTGGAGCTTCTTTTCCATTGGTGATTCTTATATTAGGGTCTGGAATTGACTATTCTTCCTGTAATTGACATCCAGTGATACTGCATGATTGCTCCCCTCCTGGTCAGTCCTCTGACTCTAATTTATTGAGATTTCCCTTTATTAATTTTCACATTAGCATGCAGAAGGCAGGTTTTATTTTGCTGTATTCCTAGTTTTGATTAGACCTTTTGGCAAAGGTGTAGTAATCATAGGGATTCAGATTTGTTGAGGGTGAACCACATGCCAGACGCTGTCTAAGCCGTTGACAGTCCAGTGAGATGGATGTTATTATTATCCATTTTCAGAGATGAGGAGAGTGGGGCACAAGTAATTTGCCTAACAAAGTAGGAGTGCCCTGAGGGAGTTTAGTGTTTGGGGCCTTTGTCAATTGGCAAAAATTACCAGAATAAGTGTTGGTGGGGCGCCATCGTAATTACGTAGAATTGTGAAACACAGGTTAGCCCAGCTAGGCATTCCCATGACCTTGGAGGCTTACTGCCCCACATTGATGGTGCTCAGATTTCAGCAGGTTATCAGAATCACCTGAAGGCTTGTTAAAACACCCGTGCTGGGCCCACCCCCGCCAGAGTTTCTGAGGCAAGGTGTTTGGGGTGGGGCCTCGTAGTCGACATGTCTGCCGTGTTCCCAGATGACACTGGTGCTGCGGGTCTGGGACCTCTCTGAGAACCAGTGCCTAAGCAATGCTTATGTCAATGGAGAGCCAGCTGCTCCGATTTCTACTTACAGTCAGGTGAGATGATTTCAGATTCAGACATTTTAAATACTGCCTACCACATGAAATAAAAACCGAACTCACACGGTCCTGTTTCTAGGCCAGTGGAGGAATGTCTGAGCCAGTGCAGTATACCTATTGCTTTCTGTTCTTGCCGGTGTTTCTGACATGGCTAAGGTGGGTGAGAACCCAGGGTGGAGAGAAAATTTGGAAATACAAATCAAGACTTACTAGAAACGTGAAGTGCCATGTCATGCATCCCATCCTGCGAAAATGCCCTGATTTATTTTTGTTATTTTCCACCCTCCCTACTCCCTGCCATAGGCACAGAAAGGCTTTATGTTCACCATTTAACCCCTTGGGAAAATTTAGGTACAGAAAAATTAAAAATGTATGAAGATGCACAGACTGACAGTAGAGAGGCAGAAGATAATCCTATTTGACTGGGTTAACTGTAGTAGAAAACCGTCTGTTTGTAGAAAGGTACTTGAAAACAAAGAGAAAAGAAAAAGGGCTGTGTATCTGTCTCCAGCTGCCGAGAGGTAAAATAGCCACTGTGTGTCCAAGCTTAGTGCACAGGAAGTCCTCACCAAGTGTGAACCACTGTTACTACAGCCAAAGTTTTCTATTTTACAATTGAGACTGCATTTACCCCGCCTGAGCCATGTCACACGTAAAACTGAGGAATTAGAAAATTTTAAAATTGAAAGCTGTTGCAGGAAATCAGGATTTAGGATTAACTCAAGAGGAGAACATACAAATAAATCGTATTTGGGAAGAAATGTTGGTCCAGATTTTTCCCTGTGCTAGTTGTCGGGGCTCTCCTGTGACCCCAGCAGCCAGAATTTGTTTGTTTGCTTGGTAAGGGGATGTGGTAGGGGAGAGAGGATGGGAGAGAGCCGGGGGAAGGCTCCGGAGGCCAGGGAGGCCTGTTCATATATGCCAGACGTTCTCAACCTGGAGTTTACAGCGGTGGTGAACACGTATTGAGGTCTGCCATGGGCTAGACCTCTGTTACGCTTTGAGATCCAGAGGTGAGTGAGATACAGTCTAGATTCCCCAGGGGTTAGTCAGGGAAACAGACATGTCCACAGATAAAGGCTATCACCAAGTAGTGGGTACAGTACAGCAGCTGGACACCAAGCCCCTGGGGGCAGGGCGGGAGGGCTGGTCAGAGGAGGGCGCCTGCTCCCGGCTCCCTGGGTAACTGACAACCCTAGGGATATAGTAGATGGAGCCGGAATGGTGTGTTTTGGTTTTGTTTCCTTTCTTTGCGTCTTTTGGGATTTCCATTCTGAGTGAGATAGTTTTGATGGCAGACGGGATTCTGGGCAGATATATGCTGGAAGTGGTCAGCCCTCGAAGGGAACTGGGAGCTGGAACAGCCCTTCAGAACCGCTTAGGATAGATAAACAGCAAGGACCTACAACGTAGCACAGGGAACCTGAAACAAACATCTTGTAATAACCTGTAATGGAAAGGAACCTGAAAAAGAATGTAGTGTGTATATGTATAATTAATCACTTTGCTGTACACCCAAAACTAACACAACATTGTAAATCAACTATACTTCAATTAAAAAATCCCACAAAACTTAGGAATCAGAGGGAACCTGTGCTAGTCCATTTAGTCTCTAACAACTGTGGCTAACTTTTAGCTATTTCCTAGGAATGTAAAACCTGCAGAAGGTTACTGCCGTTCTCTCTTTAAGGTAAATCAGCTTTTAAAAGAAAGATTCTTCATTCAAAACAAAGCTTTGTTTTATTTGCCCTCAGTTTTTGGTGAAGTGCTAAATTCCACTTTGAATTTAGTTTTCAGTGGTTTGCATTTCTCGCTTTCCTTGTCCTCCCCTTCTCTCTCCCCTCTTCCTTCCTTAATATCCTTACAAACAGCACACAAGCTAAAGCGTACATGCCAGCACCGTGACCTTGGCAAGCTTGGGCCTCCGCTTCCGTATCTGTAAGTGGAGAGTTTGGATTAGCTGACCCTTAGTCATCTAGTCCCCAGACCCGTGAGTCCTGTGACTGGGGGACACCTGAAAAGAGTGGCTCCTGAACTCCATTTCAGCACTCACTTCTTACCTTGGTAATAAAAAAAATCTTATTTCGGAACCGCGTTCCCCAGTCCTGTCAGTTGCGTGTCCAAACCGCTTTATGGAGGCAGCAGTGAGTGGTTGATTCTTCACTGTCATGTTTTCCAGGTTGTGATTGGTGCCCCTCCTGGCAGTCTGTCTCTGTTAAAGGTGTAAAATGTGGGATGTTCAGCCTTTTAAAGGTTTCTCACAGGTTCTGTGCGAATCCACCAAGGTGGTTATAACCAATGTTATATAAGGACAAATTGTAAGGGGTATTGTGGTTAATCTCAGGTTATGGGGTGGAGTAGGGGCTCTTCAGCTAAGCCATGAGGGGCATAATAAGTTAGGAATGGAGCTTCCAAGAGTGACGGGTCAAGTGAAGGTTGGAGATGGAAGGAAAAAGTGCTGGGGGCAGACAGATGGAGAATAGAACACAAGAAAATATCCCTTAAGGAGAAGGGACCCCTCCTCCCAGCTTTGGGGGCAGTAACAGGGCCAAAGATACCAAAAAGGGGAGAGAAGCAGCAGCTGGTGGCAAGGAGTTGCTTTGAGCCTCCTGACAAACACAGTCTAATGGTTTGGGCAGAAATCTGAAAGAGAGTGGTGGTGCCGATATGCCTTGAGACCAAGAGGAAGGAGGCCTTTATTGCCCTTGAGGAAACCAAGAGGGAGAGGGAGGTGTGTGAGGACAGGCAGGCTGGGCTGGGTGGAGGAGGAGGGGAGAGGCCACAGGCCTGGCATGCTGAGACCAAAGGGGCTTCAAGAAAGAAACACCCCCTACAGGGGAATCCTCGGCCTTCCACCAGAGCCAGGCTTCTCTGGTCATCTGAGACCGAGACAGAGCAAGCAGAGACAGGTGTGACCGTCCTTTTGCGGCACTGGCTTTCTCTCATGTGAAATGGGAATAATGACCACTGCATCATCACGGTATTGTCATTTGAAAGCCCTTGGCATGTGCTGGTGGCAATGTAGGGCAGCTTTCCCCAGCTGTGGAGTTGGCCTTGGGAGGTGGCAGCAGAGACCTCCCCATATGGGGGGAGAGTGTCAGTTTCCTGTCGCTCCCTGGTTGGCATGTTGACCATTCACTTGACTAGACGGACCATGAGTGACACTCTGAGCTAGTGCTCTGGGCGTGTCCACCTGTCCCCAGCTTTGTGGCCATGTGTTGTTGAGATTTTTTTACCATGTGGCCTGTCACCAGGTCCATTGTGTTTCTGCCTGATCTTACCCCACAGCCTGTCCCTGTTCCCCTAGCTGTTAGTTCAGTCTCCCCATCCTGAGATCCCAGGTGCACAGAATGTTCCATGTATGTCGTTGCTCTCTGTGGAAGTCTTCGTGGGTGGCCTCAGTGTCCAGCATAGGCCTTCAGGCTCACTGGGACCAGCAGCTTTGACTTGGACGAGGCTGAGGATATAGGTGTGAACAAAACCAAGTCTCCACGTGCAGGGAGTTTCCTTGGTGATGGGGCGGCCATGACAATCAAGTCCACAAATGTGAGGCATGCCAGGGGTCCTGCTACCTCACCGTATAACGGCTCTGCACCCATCCACGAGGTCAGTACTTTGACATTTGCTGTACCCCTCACTGTTTGTGTAGTGACACCTGAGTTACTTTGAAAGACCCTGCAGAGTTAGCAGCAGTTGTGCTGGGCCGAGTTCCAAGTTTCCATAGGGCTCTGAACATGGCCAGCTTTCCCCTCCCTCCCTTCGATTTTAGAAACAGAAGCAGAATGGTTGAACACTCCCAGGAATGTCTCAGGCCTCCTTTTGGCCATTTGTGTGAAAGCCCTATCAGTGGCCTGGGGTTTCTTATTGGGATCTACGGGTGGGTTTCACGAAGCCACTGAAATTCAGTTTATTGTTTTGGGTATGTGCATTTTTCTGGGGAGACTGCCTAAAGCTTTCGCTAAACCCACCAGTAAGAGCTCTGAAAGGTCTGTTTTTATGCAAGTGGATGAGAAGATAGAACTGTGCCATTGAGGGCCTTTCCTTATTGCCATCGCTCCTCTTCTTAGAGGAACTAATGAGAAGTGACTTGCCTAAAGCAAAGAGGCAGACATGGGCCGAGAGCCTCAGTGCGGTTACCCGAGACTTGAAATTTCTGTGTCTTGTGGTGGGACAGGTTCAGTCATTCCTCTGAGGAGAACGAGAAGTTAAATGATATAGTTGGCATCATGGAAGACGAATTAACTCAGTGGAGGAAAGTGCGTGATGCTCCAGTAGGTTCTGTCCTCCACTGAGCAGGAGGAGCGGGTGGAGCCTCGGGAGGAGAGCAGAAGACCACTTGAGCAGATGCTGCTTCTCGGATTTCCCGCTCCGATGGGCACAACAAATAGGTCTTCAAAGGACAGTCTAGAGCTTTGGCTGTTGATGTCAAAGGCACCTGTTTTAGGAGATTCCTTTGCTTGAGAAGTCCACAGTAGTTTACCTAAATGGTGAAGTTCATGACAGTTGTCCTCCAAAATACAGGTATGGAGGGAGGGCATTGATACTTACCTACCATTTGATCCAGCCGTTCTATCTCTAGGAGTTTATTTTACGAAATAATTGATCCTAGTGAAAAGTTAAAAGCCTAAATATTCAACAGTTGGGGATTGGTTAACAAATGATATATATCCCAATAATGGAAGACTTGGCTGCCCTTAAAAATAATATGTAGAAGAGCAATCATAGAAAGCTGCTCTAAAAACATGATTATGTGCAAAAAGTGATGTATTGCCTTTGTAAGCAATAAACTATTGAGAAAATACTAGTTGGGCGCCTGCTGTCACCCAGGCGCCCTGCTGGGCACTGGTGACACAGGGACGAACTAGGCAGATACGGTTCCTGCCCTAAGCTAGTATATAGTCTGTTAGGGAAACAGTCAAGGCATATTGACTTTCTCATAAACATTTTTTTGTAAATACCATAGGACTTTAAAAAGAATGACTCCTTAACAGGCATGTTCGACTACCTGGGAAATCCAATCAGACTGGTCTCTCTATACCTGTTACTAGCAACACCGCTGACCTGAAATCACAGATTTTCGAGCAAGCCTGAAGCCAGTCACTGGGATGTCTTCCTGATCATGCTCACTGTTCAGCTGTCTTCCTTGCAGCCTTGTTTCTTGCCGGCAGTGCGAGGCTCTGTGTGAAAGGGAGGGGAGGGGTGTACCTGTCCTACTTTCTGGCTCTGCTCTCAGTGCTCCAGTCGTCGCAGGCCTTGTCACCAGCTCACCTGGAATTGCTTCTTGTCATCCGCTGTCCTCTCGTGGGCCTCCTGTTATTCTGACCGGGCCCCTGGCTTGCTGCCTTCTGTGGTGTTTGCAGCCATGTGGAGTAGTGTTTTATTCTTAGAAATCATCTAGTTTAAATCCTTTCTTGGAGCCTGGTGATTCCTGGGCTGGATTCTGTGTGTCCTGGCTCCCCGATGGGCATCTTTTCCACTAGACAGCAGCCAGGTCCCCCGCTACTCCATCACCGTAGAGACGGCTCTTCCAAGCAGATTGGCAGTAAAAACTAGCGTGCATTTCTAATCAGTGACCCCACAGAGCTGCAATAGAGGTTAATTCTCTCAAAGGCCAAAGGGCAGCAGATTTCTTGAGGAAGAAGAAATTAACCCCTGTGGTGGTGTAGCTGCCTGTCACAGCATTGAGACAAAGTAGAATTGGCATTGGTGGTGTTTGGCAAGTGTGAAAGGGCTGTGTTCTTAGCCAAACTTCATGAGCTTTTGCCGGATGCCAGCTGTGTTAGCTCTTCGGCTCCACAGAGGAAGGCGATGAGGGACTTTGCACCTCTATAGAGAGAGCAGTGGGGAGATGGGCTTGAGGACAACACACTGTGGTCAAATGCTGTGTGTACTAGTGCCTGGGACTTGAAGGATTTTAGCTAAAATGTTCAGGAGGGTATTCAGTGGGGAGGGGAGATTTGAGCTGGATGTGGAGGGGGATAGGATTGCCAGGGGCACTGCTGACATCAGCGTCTATGTGAGGGGCTCCTCCCGGGGGCAGGCAGTGCACAGCCTGTGCAACTGTCCAAGGCCACCTGGCATTTGCCTTGTAACCTAAGTTTGGCTTCTTCTTTAGAACAACTTCTTTTTCTACCTTCTCCTCCTCCTTTTTCTCTTTTATCCTTTTTCCTTCCTTTCTCTACTCCCCTTCTCTTCCTCTGTTTAGAAGATATATAATAAGCAAAAAGAATATCCTTCATAATCCTGTCACCCAAAGATAACCACTATTGTTCTGCTGTATATCTCTCCAGTCTTTTTCTACAAATATTAGGTATACAGTGAATGCACATGTTGTCCAAATACTGAAAGATGGGAGTGTTTAGGAATAGCTAAATTTCACTGTTCTAGGATTGACTTCAGGATACAACCATAAATTTGAAGATTTATAGAAGTTATTACAGTGTTGTTATTACAATTATAGTAAGGTTTGGCATTATGGTACAGGAACTTAATTTCTTAGCAGGTGTGGTCAGTGTAGTGAACATTTGTGATACTGGGGGCATGTTGACTTCCAGCTGAGATGAAACAAGGCTTAATGTATTTATTTATTTTGGTTTTTGAATTACTATTATTATTATTTTGGCTAGCTGTCAAGATGAGGCACTGTAAGTAGTAGTTTGTCTCCGACTTGCTTAAACTTTTGTCAAATACCTAACTTCTCTTTAACTCTTGGACCTTAAGATTTCCTTGGTGACGATGCTGCTTTGTGTGGTGCTTGACGGAGAATGAATCTGGATAATCTCAAAAGCAGTAGTAAGATCGTTGCCCTTCCGCAGATTCTTTTCCCTTCAGTTTTTACATGCAATTGCTGCTTCACACAACCAGCTGAGAGAAAAGCTGGTCCTTAAGCCTGGGCTCTGGAAGTGTGGCAGTGGAGCAGCATAATTGGCTTTCAAGATAACAAAGCTGTTTTCCAAATCTCCATCTGCATCTTGGCTTTCACTGCCTGCACACCAATTTCAGCATCTCCCCTGGGGAAGAATGACAAAAGAATCTTTACAGAGGTAATATGTGAAAAATGTTTGCTCCATCCAGGCACCTCAGTTCCTCACAATCGACTGCTTTCCCTGCAAGCAGCCCTTGGTTGCCTGTAAGCCTGCTCTTTGATATAGTTAGTAAGCATATTCTGTCGACGCCGTTATCTGCAAAGTACAGTGTTAGAATTTTCTTTTATTCAAGCAGCCTTTTCAAATATGTAATAACCAGTCATCCCATCCCGTCTTTGAACACCTCATATAAGGACAGTACAAAATCCCTTGGGTGTAGCGTAGTTTGCCTTTGGGTGGAGGAGAGTTTTATTCTGAAGTACATCTGGAATGCTCACCAACATTGGGATGCGAATCTTCGGATATTAACAGCAACTGTTTGAAAGATGGGCTTTGTTCACTTTGCTGATGTGGTATAACCCACATGGTGATGCAATCACTGATCACACAAGGTTCCACATCGAAACCACAGGTTGGATTTTGGCTGAGTCTGGAAACTGAAAATAGTTTCAGTGGATCCTTAAATAAATATAGAAATATATATATATATGTATGTATGTGTGTGTGTGTATATATATATATGAAATTTGTATAGGTGTAAAATATAATATTTCCAAGACATGACTGAGAATGTTCCAAATCTATAATTCGCTTTTAAAAATGACATCTTTTATTTATTTTAACTACAGTAAAATGTACATAACATGAAATTTACCACTTTAACCTTTTTTGAGTGTACAGTTCAGTGGCATTAGGTACATTCACATTGATGTGAAACTGTCACCACCATCCATCTCCAGAATTTTTTCACCATCCCAAGCTGAAACTTTGTACCCAATAAATAATCGCTCCCCACCCCTTCCTCCCTCCAGTCCCTGGCTACCACCATTCCACTTTCTTTGTCTATGAATTTGACTCCTCTAGTTACCTCATATAAGTGGAATCATACTGTATTTGTCCTTGTGTGTGGTTTACTTCACTTAGCATAGTGTTTTCAAGGTTTATCTATATTGTAGCATGTATCAGAATTTCCTTTTAAGGCTTAATAATATTCCATTGTATGTATATCCCACATTTTATTTATTTGTTTATCTGTTGGTGGGCATTTAGTTTGCTTCTACCTTTTAGTTATTGTGACTAATGCTGCTATGAGCTTATTCGAGTTAAACATCTTTAAATAGACTTTAAAAAAAATAATGAAAATAAGTGCTTTCTTGTGATCAGTTTTATTAGAGCACTGCCATGTCCAAGTTTGGTCAATGCCTGTCTCACAGACATGAAAACACCCAAGCACTTTGAAGAGTGTTTAACTGAGAGCCTCAGTATTTGCCTGAGGTCAGGAGAGCAGTTTCATAATACTTCTGAGCAGTCTCACCAGTGAACTTGGCAGCAGCCTTGAGTGAGGCCTGTCAGGCTTCTTGGAAAACAGCCTGGTGTTTTCATGTCTTTTGCTCTGGTAGCTCTTGCCCATCAGTACCTCAAGAGGGAAAATTTGAAAATAGCATTGGTTTCTCAACTCAGCCTTAGCTGGTAAAATTCTCATCTGAACCCTTTCTGGGTCCACAGACATGATTTATTTAGGCAGTTTGCTGTTCTGTAAGCCTGGCTCACCATTTGGGAAGGGAGTTGAGGGTCTGGGCTGTGGACTGTGTACACCCAGCAAGCACTCTTGATTAAACTCGTGTATTTTTCCAAGTGTATCTGGTAGGGGATGCCTGCTGGAGAATGTAGCGCAGCAAACTCCCCCGACACCATTTGGTGGTCCCCTGGCTTAGTAACATACGGCCATCCTGCAGCGATGTCTTGGGCACTTCTGTGTGGAGATGTGGGAAATTGGGGTTAGCTTCCTGTTTTGTGGTAAGGGAAATGAAATGTTTTGTAACTTGACAGGCTAGCTAAGAATCAGATATGATTAACCACGGTTATTTAAATAACACCAGTCAAGTTGGTTTGCTTACGTGGCCCACATTGTCTAAAGGCACCTGACATTCCTGAAGAGGGCGGCCTGTCCGTGAGCTTACTGCCAGCATTGCGGACTGCAGTTTTATATTAAGAGTCTGTTTTCTTTCTGTATGATCCTTCTTTGTTTAATCAATTTTTGGCGTCTTTCTTGGTCTTTTTACTGATAGGTACGTGTATAGATTTGTAGAGTTGTGGAGCAGATTTTAAAAAGTCTTTGATTTCAGTAGGGGACCTCTGGAACAAAGTAACATACATGTCTGATACTCAGTCATATAATTCAGATATTTGGTGAGTCACTTTTGGCCAGCTGTCAAATATTCTACTTTAAAGAACAACTGTAATACTGTCTCTAATAATTCTTGGATTCAAAATGCAAGGTATAATTAGAGATGCATCTCTGGGAAAAAAGGTAATTGGGGTCTTTTTGTACCATTACAGTTTTGGGTGTAGCAAACTAACCTGGCCCTGCATCAGTTATCTAGGCAAACAGTTGCCAGTTGAGAGTTGAAGTCTGTTTTTCGTGATGCATTTGGTGGCTGAATGGGAGTGCCGGTTCTGAGCTGCAGACTCTGTTGTGCTGTGGCCCTTGGTAAGTCATGGTGGTGGTTCTGCGTGGGCTCGAGGGGCTTCTGATGTTGACTTCTGACCCTCTGGCATTGAAGGCTGTCTTGGAGCCCTGTTCTTTCATTTCCTTTTCCCTCTAGTTTGTCTTGTTCCTCTGTCTACATGTAGCGGCCAAGTTTTGTACACTCTCCAGTAACACATGTTTAAAGATAAATAGTATCAGAAATTGATTTTAAGAATTCATTTCTTTTTCTCTCATAGGTTTGTTGCCAATTGCATCTTTAAGATTCACTTCAAATGTTATGGTGGTTTAATTTAAAATAGTCATGCAGTGTTTCTTTTATGACTGTAGAGGATTGTATGGTTAGTTTACCACTCAATTTCCTTTATTGCTTTGAGTTAACATTTGGAGGTACTATTCTGATACTGTATACCTCTAGATTGTAGTTTCTTGGATTTTTTTTTAATTTACTGAACTGCCTGGTGGAGATTTTTTTTTTAAAATAAGATTCACTCATTTATGGAGCCCAGAAGTTTATGAAAAATGAGGGACAGAGTGTCAGATATTGGGAGACATACAACATGGTGTAGTGAAAATGAAACCAAGGCTTTTGGTCCTTGGTAGCGATGGGTTTGGGCAGAGATGGCCTGGTCTGCCAGTGCGGTCTTTGTACTTAAGTTAATCGAGTCTTAATTTCCTCATCTGTAAAATGGGCACTATGATGCTCGTCTTACACGCCTGTTATGGGGTCGTGTCTGTAAATCCCCAGCACACTGCAGTGTGGAGGAAGTGGTAGTGGTTATTGCTAGGGCTCCTCTCCTGAGGCCAAAATATACTAGAAAGTGATTCTATTTTTCTGTTTTGTTTTTTTTTTATCGTTTACCATTCCAAATGATATGGAGGTAGAAATGAGGAAAGTCTAGACTGACTGAAAACCTCATTTTATTGTTGGATTGAATTCATATCGTCTAAATTTGCGCATTTCTGTCTTGTCCCTTGATTGCTTTTTCCACTGTGGGATATAGGGTTAAAAACAAAATAGATTACAGTAAAATTTTCTCTGTCTAAAACCTTTGTAGAGGAGTCAGTCTGACTAGCCAATTCCTTCCCCAGGGAGTAGAGGCTTTACATTTTTTATTTTCATTTTAAATGTTTTTATTGGAATATTTTAAACAATTAGAAAATATAGAGAATAATATAATGAATATATATACCCGGCCCTCAATTTTATCAAATGTTTTATGTGTTTGATGTGTTTTGATGTATATATGTTATTATTATTATTTTTTAAACAAACATCCTGTCCCCACTGGACTGTGAGTTCGGAGACTTTGCTGTCTGATGCATGGGACAGTGCTGGGTGAGTGGCAGCCTCCAAATAAACACCGTGCATCCTCCAGGGCCTTCCCCTCCCTTCCTCCCGGAGGTAACGCTGTCAGGGATAGGCTAGCAAGTGATTGAGGAGGGAGAAAAATCATGTTAGGTTCAGCCAGTGATACAAATGTCAGTGAAATAAGGACTTCCCTGGAAGAACTCTTGGTGCCATGGTGTAAGGTAGGATAGATGAGTTCAGAAATAGTCCCTATAGAAACCAGAACATTCTCCCTGTATTTGTAGAGCCAGAGTGGCTGGTTATCAGAAGTAGCTGTTGGAATGAACTTTAAGAAGCAGAGATGGAGGCCAGGCTTCCTAGGCTGACAGGACAGTTGAGCCAGAGCTCAGCCGTGGGAACAATGTTTCTAGGGATTGGAACTAGGTAGTTCAGAGTAGCCTGGACTCTGTTATCAGAAGGGAGTAGGAGGAGAAAAATCAAATAGCCAAAGAACAAGACCACATAGCTCTTACTACATAAAACTACTAGTACTAGGCCCTCAATGGAGAAGTATAGCATACTAGATGAAAAGCTGACCTTCTGGAAGGAGAATACCATCTTGGATTAAAGTTTAGTTCCCCCCTTTTCTGGCTGTGTGGCCTCAGGTAAGCCACTTAACCTCTCTGAGCTTCAGTTCTGATGTGAGGGCTGTCCTCACTTTGGCTACTAAAGCTAGGAGCATGGAATTGAGTTCTTGCCCAGACATTCCACTGGGTTTTAAGAAGTCATCTTGACTGTGGGAATTCGAAATAGGCATCTAAATGATGAGAAGTGTGACTTTTTGGTCACTAATGTATAGAGTGATCTCATATTGAAGTCTTGGACAAAGTGACACAGTTCAAAGTGAGCCCAGCTTGCCCACTGGACCTGCACTTCTCGTATGTTGTGAAAAGACTAGCCTCTTCTCAGTCATCAGGATGGAATCAGGGAGTTATCCACAGTTCCTTCTCTTTTTCCCTTGTGCCCTTCCAGTCACCAGTGCAGGGTCATTTTACCTCTTTCTGATCTCTCTTGCTTTCATCCTTATTCCCAAGCCCTCATCGCTTCCTGCCTGGATTTCTGTACATACAGTTATCCACTTTCCGCCCTGTCTTCACTCCATTCTCCCAACTGCTGTCACAGCCCTCTCTCTAAACTGCAAAGGTGACCATGTGATTCCCCGCTTAACTGAGCCCGTGGTTCTGTTGCATCTCAGAGAAGCCTGAGCACCGGCTGAACACGAGTCTCCGTCGTTGTCCCTTGTCATCCCTCTCATCTACTCTTTCCCTTCCCCAGCGGGTCTTTCCTTCCATGCCTTCTGCCCACTTGCAATGCCTTTCTCCTGCTTGGCTCATCTAGTTTTTCTCACTTTTCAAGACTCAACTCAAACATCCCCTCATCTGCAAGGAGCACCCCTTTCCTAACCCAGCTGGCAGTCTGGGTTGGGAGTTCCCCCAAGCCTGCCTTGGTTAACCCACCGAGCACACTGGGTTGCAGTTGACCACTTAGCTGTTCTCAGAGTGAGCATGCTTGAAAGCACAGCCGGTTTGGTTTTTTTAAAACAATCTCATTCTTCTTAGTGCCTCACATGGTGTCTGACACATAGGAGGCTCTCAAAAAAGATTAGTAGAATATAAATGGATAAGAAATTACTTTTTTATCTTCCCAAAACCAGGAGGACTGTAACTGGGTAACAGAAGCATTCTTCCTCCCCACCTTTCTGTCTGTATTCATCCCAGCATCTGCTCAAGAGCCCAGCTGTGGTAGAAGAGAAGCATATGGTTCACTTGAAAGAGGCAGTTGGGATGTGATTGTGTGTGTATATTCACCCACCCCCCACCCCATACAGAGTAGCAGTGATGACACCTCAAATTTGTCTTTTTATTTGTATTCTCCTTAAGTGCTTCCACAGACATGATCTCATCCAGTGTGAGGTGTTGGTAGCCTTTGTGCTGGAAGGGAGTTTGTGACTGTCTCCATTTTGTAGACAGAGGAAAGGGAGACAAGGAGTGAAGAAGTTTGCCCAAAGTTAGTGAGTTGTTAGTGGCAGAAGAGACCAGACTTTGAGCTGAAGTCATCTGTTCTCCTTTTTAATAAGCGGCAGAACCAGGTTATATTGGATTGATGTTTTCACATATAACTATCAAAAAGGAAGACTGGCAGGAGGTATGGTGTTGGAAGTTTTCTGTGCATTAACTTTGCTTACAGGTATACTTTTTTTTAAATGGAGATACTGGGGATTGAACCCAGGACCTCATACATGCTAAGCATGTGCTCTACCACGGAGTTGTACTCAACCCCTGCTTTGGGTATACTTTTATTTAAACTGTTGATTTCTCTAATCTTCCTTCAGTTCTGGTTAAGTGCTCAGAATGGTAGTGTCACTGGGTTCATTTGGCTGAAGTAGCTGAGGCCCATTAGGTGGTATTCTGAGGTCAGCTCTGGACAGAGATGAAGCATTTGCCACATTTCAGTTGGCCAGTTTGGGAATATTATGGACTTCAAGCAATTTTCTTGCCTCCCAAACTAGTAAAGTGACAACCATAAAATCTTGGTCCTTTTTAAATTGTACTCTTTACATTCTGTTAAATCCTTTAAAAATGAATTTTTTTTTCTGTTCTGGAATTCTGGAGTATTTGCATAAGCTTAGGCAGGACAAGAAAATTTATCACCAGCACTCGACAGTCATATTGTTAATTTCCAGGAATTTCTAAAGTTTATAAATTGCAGCCACTGAGGTGGGCCGTTCCAGGGAAACAAAGCTGACATGTTTCATTAAATCCTGGGCTCCTAACAGCAAACATGCAGGTAGAATGAGACTGAAAATGTAAGGGCAAAACAATTAAGACACAACCAAGAAATGCTCAGACAGCAATGCAAGTTTTGGATGGTAGTCTTTTTGTTACTTTTTTGGTGGGGGGGAGGAGGCAGTCACTTACTCTCGCTCTCTGAAAAAATCTATATAGTTGTTTTTTTTTTTTTTTAAATCAGTCTTCACTCTTCTTGACTTTTTCAGCATTTGATCATTGAGTTATTCTAGCCCCTCTGGCCCCTGCCCCCATGAAAACTCTCTTCTTTTGACTTCTGTTATGCAAGAAATGGTGTTCTGAGTCTCTTCCTGTCTTTTCCCAGCTCCTGGCTACTTCTACTACTGTCACTCCACCATCTACACACATCAGTGGTTTTCACATTATTTTGTTCCCCGATAGTGTTTGTGTGAGAACATAGCAGTTTTTCCATGTCTGGGTATTTCTGCTTATTGTCCTCTGTCTTCCCATACTCAGTGCTTTAAAACAAATTGACTTTACAATGTTTGTGGTGGGAAAGGACCTTCAGGATCATTTGCCTCACTGTCTTATGTTAGAATGAGGTGAATAAGGCTCAGGGAAGTGATATGGCTTGTGTAATTTCACACAGTCATCCTTTGGCGAAATCAGGCTAGAAATCAAAGTTCTTGGTCGTCTGTCCCTCTCAGAGCCCTGTGTTGACTTCTTCTCACACACTGACTCTTCATGGTCTCCTGTACCATTATTGTCCCCTCGGCAAAGAACTTCATAGCTATTTGACCTTCACGTCACCCTTTCTCTGCAAACTGAATGTCAAATACCCATTCACCAAGATCTCCAGTTCTTTCTGTGATTTAAAATTTTTATTCTTTGGTAATTGAAGAAATTACAAACATTAAAATTCACTTTCTTGAAGCATGCAGTTCAATGAGTTTTAACCCAGGCATATAAACAGCATGTAGACCAATCTGTCTCCCCTCCCCCTGACACCTGGCAACACGGATTTGGTCTCTGTCACTGTAGTTTTGCTTTTTCTATAAAATCATATAAATTGGGTTATATGGAATATATCCCTTTGAGATTAGCTTCTTTCGTTTACATAATGCATTTGAGATTCATCTATGTTCTTGTGTGTATCAATAATTTGTCCCTTTTTGTTACTAAGTAGTACTCCACTGTATGGGTGTACCACTGTTTGTTTACCCATCATACAACCAATGTGTGAGAATCCTAGTGGATTTGCATCTCTACCAGCATTTTATATTGCCAGTTTTTAAAATTTAGCCATTCTGATAGGAATGTGGTGGTATCTCATTGTGATTTTAGTTTGCATTTATTTCTTTAAGGATTAATGATGTTGAACATCTTTTCATGTGCTTATTTGCTGTTCTTCTGCCTGTTACGTATATCTTCTGTCCATTATTATGTTTGTTTTGCCCACTATCATTATCATAGCACTATTCCATGTGGTTATTGTGCCTAGTTTTTTATGTCAGCATTGTTGCCCATGTAACACAGTATGTTCCAAGGCCAAGGCACTGAGCTAGGAACTTTATATATGTAATCTCACTTTACCTTTACAAAACCTCTATGAGATAAGTGGTGTTTTCCATTTTTATGGAGGCAAAATAAAGATCATATGCTCAAAAGATATTTATTGAGTGCCTACCATGTGCTATGTGAGCCAGGTATTATACCCATTGACTAATTCCGTGACTTTGGGCAAGCTGTTTAATCTTCGAGTCAATTTTCTTGTCTGTTAAATAGGATTCTGTATCACAACATTTTCTCTCTGGGTTATTGAGAGAAGGTTTTAAAGAAGAATGTAGGAAACACATTCAGCAGAAGGCCTAGAAAACGTTGGCAGTGGTTTCTTCTATTGTTTTCTTCAAACATTTCATACTGTGCTGAGATTGTTTCTGCCCCTTGCTGGCTACCTCCTTCTGGAAAACTGCCCCTTGGTGGGTCTTCTCCTTCACTCTGGATGAAATATTAGAACAAACACAAGATTTAGCCTTTTGCTTTTAAGAATGAATTGCATCAGTTGGTCAAAAAAAAATGGAATTGGACTAATTTTGGAGAGCAGCCCTATAGTGCTGCAGTTACTACTGCTCCTTCATCCTTCCCCTAAATGTAGAGGGGACCAGTTACCATGGAGATTGCTAGTAGCTAACCTGGGGGATGTGTTCCTAAGTTCACATTTCGTACTTTAAACACCCAATCTGAGGAATGGCAAAGGGAGACTAGAGAGGGACCATATCTCTCAGAGCAGTGATGTGTTCAATATTGCTGGAATTTAAAAAATTTGTCATTTACTAGTCATTCAATCAAGTTTTTTCTTTGTTGGCCAGATAATTTGGGATGACTTCCAGGAGACTGGAAATACTTTGAAGAGAGGTTGCTATTTGAAATGAGTACTGAAGATTTTCTAAAGTTAGTAATGGGAAAAAATGAGCCAAATGTTTTACTTTGAGTCCATTCCAGTTCCAGTGTTTATGTAAAAGTATCTAACTTTTACTAATACCATAAAGGGTTGATCTAGTTGGCAAGGTTATTCTGTTTAGGACAGAGAGAGAAAATCATAATACTAGTGGAAAAAAAATAACCATGACACAAAGATGGCCTTTTACAAATTGTCGTCATCTATTATGGAGTATTCGAGGCTTTGTTTGTGGAAGCCAGGGTGTGGTTCAAAGTGGCTCCCTGCTTTTTCCTGTTGGATAGCTGGAGTGCTTAATCCTTCAATTGTTAAACATGTATCTGATGCTTACCCTGCTCCAGGTCCATTTTATATGGTAAGTCTCTTTTATCCTCAGAGTAACCCTTTGAAGTAAGAGATAGCCCCATTTTGCAGATGGAAGGTTGTGTGGAGAGGCTGTTTGACTTGGCCAGTGAAACCCTGTAAGGAGATGGTGTTGAGCCCTGGTGTTGTGACTGTGCCTCCTGCTCTAGTTGGTGCCCATTCTGCCTCAGTCTGCCTCTCACAGAGGCACCAAGAAGCCAGCACACTTTCTTTCAATATGGCGTCTGTGTTCTTCATGGGTACTGTGTCTAGGACTAAGGCCAACACTTGCCTATCACAAGCCCTGGAGTTATGTGGTTTTATTTTGTCCAGAAAGCCCATTGTAGAAGGAGTATGAACTTTGAGTCAGCGACAAGGTTCAAGTAGTGTCTTCACCATGTTATTTATTGCCTATGTGATTTTGGCCAAGTTACTTAAACTCCCAGAGCCTAAATTTCTTCAACAGTAAAATGGAAATAATACATGCCTGGCAGAGATGTGGGGAGGATTAGAAATAATGCAGTAGAGCATCTAGCAAGTCCTTGGCACGTTGTAGATGCTTAGAAACTGGGAGCTACTATTAATGTCACCAGTGCAGGGCCTTCTGGTTGGTGGTGGGGGACTGAAAGAGCTGCCTACAGTGATGGTTAAGAATATGGATTCTGGAGTAAACTGGGTTCAAATCCTCATTCTACCGTTTATCAGCCGTGTACACAACTTAATTGCTATGTCTCAGTTTCCACCATCTGTAAAATGGGTATAGCAGTAGTTCCGGCCGCACAGGGGTAAATGATCATGAAGAGAGAACTGTCGAGAGATTGAGTGGAAATAACCCCATTTTGGTCATCTAGTGCCATTGTTTCAGTGACATAATATGAGCCTCCTTGAAGTTTACAGTAACGTTTCTTCTCCCCTTCCTGCCCAAAGTGAAAGAATTTCTCATTTTTTTGTATTTAATGCCAACAAAAATGTTTAATACCACGATTTTACTAGAAATGCAGATTAAATTATCACAGAAATTATGATCTCCACCTCAGGAAATTGAATTAAGTAATCAAAAAAGGATGTCTTTTTGTACAAAGAATACCTGAGTATTTTTTTTGTAGAATTAAGACATATAAAATTAGATATAGTAAATAACAATCTCATCTTATAGGTGAATATATAACAAACACAACCAGCTCTATATTTTAAAAAAAAACACTATTTCATTGAAATGCCTGGACTCTCCTCCTTTAATATTGAACTTGGCTGGGTTGCATTTGAGTTAATTTTTTTCCCCCTTCAAGTTGACAGCATTAAGAGGGCACCACGATGTGAGTCCAGCAGGAGGAAAACAGTCTCTGAATTTAACGTATGTCTAGAAATCCAGTTTGACTTCTATGCCGTGGGCAGTGTGTAGTGCTAGCTGGGTCTGCATCATCATTCTGAAGTCTGTACCGAAGTCCTGTGACTAATATGTCCCAGCTGTCTGGGTCACTGCTTTGGAGTACTGTTTATTTGCAGTGGTGATGCTGCAAATAGGAAAAGCTTTCCCTTTTGTTGGTTGAAAGCTTTGCTGGTAATTAGCAAAACAAGCATGCCTCTTATTTGGCAGCTAAAGAGTCAAAAGTACACAACTACTTTGGAAAACAATTTGGCATTACTGAGATGAGTTGAACATGTGCAGCCCCCAGCCCAGCTCTCCTCCCTTAGGTACATGCCCTGGAGAAACTCTCGCTGTGTGCACCAGGGGACGAACACTAGAATATAATGACATTATTTGTAATAGCAAAACCCCCCAAGTCCCCAGATGATCCTCAACAGTAGAATAGAGCAGTCAACTGTGGGTAAGTTCACACAGTGAGAACTATGTGGTGGTGAAAAGTCAACTGCTGTCATGTGAGTCAACAGGGATGAATCACAAAATCACAATCGTAAGAGGTGAGTCTTAAAAGAATGCATACAGTCTGGTTTCCTTTGTATTAGGCTTACCACCAGGTAGAACACAGCAACGTACTGAGAATACCCATGTGGTAAAACCATAGAGAGGAGCAAAGGAATGATTAACTCAAAATTCGGCTAGTGATTATCTATAATGAGGAGAATGGAATGGGGGGCGGGCAATCGGGAAGGGGCACGCAGGCCTTTTTTTTAAAAAACAAAACAAAAATAAAACACACCCCAGCACCACCAACTGGGTATTAGGTACACAGGATTCACTTTCTTCTTTAAGCTGACGTTTATTTTTTGACGTATGTTGTGACGTGTTAGTTATCACTGCATAACAAGTTCCCTCAAAATTTAGCAGCCTAACACGCTGATAAGCCTTCATTATCTTGCACAATTTCTCTGGGGGTTGGGACATCAGGAGCAGCTTAGCTCGATGGTTCTAGCCTGGGTGGGGGGTCTCCTGGGGTCACAGTCAAGATGTCAGCTGAAGTAGCAGTTGTCTAAAGGCTTGACTGGCCCAGAGGATCTGCTTCTCAGAAGGCTTACCTGGCTGTTGCCAGAGGCCTGGGTTCCTCACCATGTGGGCCTCTATGGAGCAGCTGTGGTGTCCTTGTGATGTGGCAGCCAGTTTCCCTGCCAGGACAGACCTAGCCTTTGAAGGCACATCCCATCATTTCCCCCGTATTGTCTTGGCTTGACGTGCTAGCCCTGTTCAGTGTAGGAGGGGACTTCACAAGAGCCTGAGTGCCAGGAGGCAGGGATCACTGGGGGCCATGTTGAAGCCTGGCCACTGTGGTTAAGTACTTTTTAATATAATATGTTTCACAATAAAATATTTCTCGAGACAGACAAAATTGGTAGGCTTATTTGTCTTTAGTTAGGATGCAAAATTCTGATGAAAATTAATGTCAATGCTGAATGTATTACCGTTCAATATGGGGTTGAAGAAAAGTCAGTGGTTTAATGTGAGTAACTAAGTGGCTTGAACCTGCCTGACAGGAATGCGCATGCGGGCTGGGTGGGTGGGACGTGAAGAGGGCAACCTCGGTAACATTCAGAGCGGGATGTGTGGTGTAGAGGTGGGAATATATGGATCTAGACTTCATTGCACCGGTACCTAGACCTGCAAAAATGTGGGGCTCCTGAATTTGCAGAGAATTCTCCACAGTAGGGGCCATTGGGAGCTTCCTGGACTCACTGTGATATGAAAATCCCTGCCAGCTTCACATGGTCTCCCAAGGTCATCTTTAATGAAAAAGAAGGGAGAGTCCACCCCTCACTCCCTTCCCCTACATGTAAGGGTGTAGCTGGAAATGAATAGGCAAGGAAGGATAGGAGTTTGAGCTTACACATTCTTGCAGTGATTGCATTCAACTCCATAATGCCTATCTGTTTCGATGTTTACAACTTACATTACTGATTCATTTGCTTATCCTTCCCTCCCCAAAATCTGGGGGTGAAGTTGATGTTTCCTAAGGTCCATCGAGTCTTTTTCCTTAGTTTTGTGCAGCTCCTGGCATAAACACGTGGTCTGTATTCCTGGGGTCCAGATGCTCTTGTTTAATAAGGCATCGAGACCCGTCCTGTCTTTTATGTGAGTTGCAACATCCTTGTGAATAAGTCTTCCATCCTGCAGGGGAGGTAGCTGCTTGGAGAGCTTCTCTTGACTTTCGATCAGGCTAATGGGTAGGGGAGACAGGACTAAAAACCAGGTGCTGGGGGTCCCTGACTAGCTTTCCTTGGACTTCTGGACACCAGCACCTATACATAGTAGACATCAATGCCTCTAAACCTTTGTGCATTGCAGGCAGAATTTTGGTAATCAGCAGATGAAGGGCCACTTTAGGCTGTCGTGTTGGGACACCACGTTCTCTCCAACCTGAGCTCTGATGCTGCTTCCATCTTTATTGGCAGAGCAGTGTCTGTGCCATTATATTCTATTGTATTTTACATTTTATAGAAATGAATGGGTGGGGAGGTTATAGCTCAGTGGTAGAGTGCATGCTTAGCATGCCTGAGGTCCTAGGTTCAATCCCCAGTATCTCCATTAAAAAAAAAAAGAATTAAAATAAATAAACCTAAGTACCCCCTTACAAAAATAAATAAATAAATAAATAAAAGTTAAAAAAAAACATGAATGGAAAATCCTCAACGGCAAGTGGTAATTGTCTCTTGCTGTGGCAGAGATAAAAATTACCAGGGGTGCCATGTGCTTGTCTTACTTCCCTTGGCCAAGTGTGCTCTCTTGAGAAAGAAGGGAGAAGAATGAAATATATATATAATGTCAAAAATACATTAAGTGTTATTGTGTTTTAAAAGGAAGTAGAATTACTAGTAGTAATTATAGTAATTGGTAATCATAATTATAGTATTAATGGTACTGTTAAGAATGATTATTATACACTGTCAAGGAATAAACTGCAGCATGTGCTTGTCCCCTCACCAGCAGTGACATGTGAATGGGTTGTTTGGCCGTTGGGCCTTGAGCTTGGTTTTCAGGAGAGCATCGTGGTGGGCGGGGTGGGGAGGGAGGGCACAGCCTGTACAGTGAGATAAGCCCTGGGGCCAGAAGCCCTAAGTTGCAGTTTTATGTCTGGTGTTTTTCTAGTTGAATGTTCTTGTCATACATCATCTGTGACACTTAGCTGCCTCCTCTGGAAAATGGAATCAGGAAATGCTGTGTACCTCAGGGCTGTGGGGAGGATGAAACGTAACTGGTGATGCCAAAATGCAAGCTGTGGTGGAGGCGTTGCGAATGTGACGTGCAGGCCGCTGGGCCACTTTGCCCCACAGTGTGTATTGTAGCTGAGTGTGCAGTCGATTGGGTCTGACCAGCTTTGCCTAAAGGGACTCCAGGATGATCAGTGGTTCTCATGTACAAGGGTACGGGGATGCCTTCCAAGTGTGGTCGCAGAAATCCAAAGTTATATTCAAGCTCAAGCCCCTGAGGCCCCAGTTTTTGTTTGAGTGAATTTTCGGGCTTTGTCACTGCCCTGAAGTTTATGTGAATTGAAAGAAACTTACTGAGGAATTCCTTTGTTGCAGAAGTTCTAAGAGTGAGTGAGGCTAATGGTTGTTCCCCACATTCAGTATGTGATGGAATCATTTTTTCCTTTTTCAGTTTTCTCCTTTTTAAAAAAATTACAGCAGTATTTTCATCTACAGGCTTAAGAACATTTTCTCAACTGAAATAGCATTAACTTAATAAAAATCCTCAGTAATCACATGTTGTCTTGCTTATTCTTGCAGGGTGAGGGCAGCATGAACATCCCTAAATGTGCCTCTGGGCATGTTTAGCCATTCGTTTTTGATTAGGAGAAAGAAGACGGCCATCCACTTGAAAAGTGAGTGAAGATTTCTATGCATCATTTTATTATAAAAATTTTCAAACATACCAAAGAGTTAGAGAATGTGCACTGAGTTCCCATGTATCCACTACCTACATTTAACAGTTGTTACATTTTAGTGCGTGTGTGTGTGTGTGTGTGTGTGTGTGTGTAGGTTTGTACATTTTTTTTCTAAAACATGTTAAAGTAAATTGCAGACATCATAACATTTTATCCTACATTCTTGAGGATGCAGTTTCTAAAAACAGAAATATTCTCCCCGAGAGGCATTTTAGACCATTCATAAACTCTATGACATAGAATCATTTGATTAAACACAGTTATAATTTCCTATCAAAAGATGTAATTTTGAATTTTTATTCCCTTCGTAGATGATATAGATAAGGTCAGATGTAAAAACTTTTAAACAGTGATTTCTTTAACAGACAGACCTATAATATGAATTTGTTTGATACGAGAGACATCTGAATATAAAGGATTGGAATTCGCATGATGCATGTGCCCTGTATACACCGGAGAGGATCACTAAGCTGTCTCCACTCCTGGTAATCTGCGCATCTGCCGCACTGTGGCTGACGGTTATTGTTAGGTCCGGGATCTGATGACCACTCTTGGCTTCCTCCTGGTCGGCATTCACAGGTAGACCCGTCTCAGATTGCTTTGGCAGTTCGGAGTCTTTTACGGTTCTATGTAAATTTTGGAATTGTTTGTTCTAGTTCTGTGAAAAGTGTCATGAGTATTTTGACAGGGGTTGCATAGGATCTGTAGATTGCTTTGGGTAGTACAGCCATTTTGACAATATTAATTCTTCCAATCCAGGAGCACAAGATATCTTTCCATTTCTTTGTATCATCTTCAATTTCCTTCACAATGTTTTACAGTTTTTGGAGTATAGGTAACCTCCTTGGTTAAGTTTATTTCTAGGTGTTTTGTTGTTTTTGATGCAGTTGAAATGTTTATGCCAGTTATGAAATTCTGGTTTTTGAAGTGAAAAAAAAAAAAAGAATGAAAGGCTGGCTGCAAGTGGCAAAATAGCCTTCTTTCTTGTGGGTGAGTTGTATTCTATTACTTATATATACCACATCTTCTTTATCCATTCATCTATTGATGTGCACATAGGATGCTTCCGTATCTTGGCAATTATAAAGAATATTGCTGTTAATAGCAAGATGTATGTATCTTTTTGAATTAATTCTTATTTTGTGGTTGGCTTTATTCCTTTGATAACTATGTAAGTTTAAAAAGCTAAAGCTCTAAACTTTCTTAGAAACAAAGAATAGTACATATATGTAAATTTAAAAATATGTGCAGTATATTGTGTGTATGTATTTACATGCAATATATTGTATATGTGTAGACAAATTTTAACAATTCTACCTAATAAAATTGAAAAATGAAAAAAACCCCAAAATAAACAAAATATCCTTCCAATGTGGAATACAGAAAAAAAAAAAAAAAGACAACAAAAAAACCCAAGTAGACTGGTATCTGTGATCTAATGTGATCAAAGGTCTTAGTTGATTTTTTTGACCCTGAACTTATAGGAGAATGTGAAAAGAACATGAGTGATAATGTCAAGTTGAGTTAGTATATTAAAATCAATAATAGAATCAAAATGATTCCCAGCCCCATAATTTTGACTGCCTAAATTAAAACTTTACATAGAATCTTAAAGATATGTTCCACTGTGAATATAGTTTTAGATATTACACATTAAGGCCAGTCACACAATGAGTCATTACAGCTCTGGTTCTTGCAGGGTGGCTGTTGGCTATTCTGCATTCTAATCTCAGTTACATTTTATTTATGGTATCTTCTCCCAGTGGTCCCTGAGTATTGAAGCTTTTCTTTATAGAAGTTTATGACCTAGAGTTATCCATTTAGAGCATGATTTTGAAAGGAGTCTACTTAAGTGAGCCCTTTAGGCTAGCGGCATTTTCTTATATTCTCGTTTCTGATTTAGAACAAAAAGTTAATGACAGACGTAAAGTTTCTGAAAGGCACTGAAATATTCCAAAGAAGCTGGAACTGGAATTACAAATATCTCAGAATGATCTAGTTTGCTTTTTCACTTTTTGGCCGCTGCCTGGTTATGCTTTGAAAAGATGACGAGGAGTGAATGGGGCTCCACATGAGGCAGGAAGGCTTTGAAGGATGGTGGAAGGAAAGGCATATGGGGCCCTAGATGGGGCCTTCAACTGGCTCTCTGGCCCTGGACCACTTAGATATGGGGTAATTTTTTTTAAATTTTCTTTTGAAATAGAACATACATACGGAAAATATGCATATTGTAAGTGGACGGCTCAGTGCAGTTTCTAAACTGAGCACACTCATGTAACCAGAACCCAGATCAAGAAACAGAACGTTTTTGTCCCAGCCTCAGGCCTCCTCTAGACACTACATACTAGACATTATCTGCTCTGTGAGTAACTACTTTTTTGACTTCCAGGAGCATAAATTAGTTTTGCCTGTTTTTGTGTGTGTGTATGTGTATATGTGAGTATGTGATATATGATTATGTAATGCAGATTGTACCCTTTTGTGTTTGGCTTTTCTCATTCAACAATGTATTAGAGAGATTCCTCCGTATTGTTGCATGTTGTTACAGATTGTACGTTTTCATTGCATTCCATTGTGCGTGAATACAGCCATTTATTCATTCTCTTAGATGCAGGTGATATTTTGGGGTTCATCCACCCAGAGCACCCTGTGGCAGAAATGAGGGTTAAACCAAGGTTTCATCCTTTTTATGGTTACAATTGAGGTAGTCCAGGGTTGTCTAACCTCTGTCCAACTTTTGCTGTGATATGAAAGAGCAATCTAGGTAGCAGATAGAAAATTGAGACATAGTTGAAAGAGATTGGTTTTTCAGTCCTGTAATGATTCCTGTTTCTTTTCCTGTGACTCACCATGTCCCCTTTCTCTTTGTTCCCAGCTGGCCCACATTTTCTCCATCTTCTCTGCCATAATGACTTTCTGAGCCCCTCCAAGGAGACAGTGACTATATCAAATAGACAATCAATACATACTTAAAATTCAGTAGGTGTTGATATTAGATGTTAGATGAAGGGTGAAGAATTGAAAGTCACCATTTTATACCCGACATACAACAGGCACTCTGTAAATATCTGTTGGCTAAATAGATGAATAACAAAAGGCATGAACACTAAAATTAATGGGCTTGCTCTTGAGGAGACTGTGTTATGGTTATGGATTCATAGGTACAGACATGGCCTTCATTCCCGGAAACCAGTTGTACTGTAGATTTCAGGATATAATTTCAGAGGCTTGTGTGGGCCAGGCTTGTAACATGATGGAGATTAGCAGTAGTAGCAGGTTGCCCAGGAAGGAGTGATAGAGGTGTGGAGAATGAGTGTAAGTGCCCTGTCTAACTTTTGACCCAATAAAACATGTCTGACTGAAGTTATCAAGTTCAGCAATGTCCAGCCTTTAGGGACTAGAGTGCTCATTGTAAGAAGGTGGTTCCCATGGGATTTGGATGTTTTTATGTAAATAAAGTTTTATTCAAACACAGTCACGCTCATTTGTTGATGTATCTTGTGACCACTTTTGTGCTACAACAACAGAAGTGAGTAGTTGTGAAAGACATTGAGTTGAGTGTTTGCAGCAGTGACCATATGGCCCACAATGCCTAAAATATTTACCATCTGGCCCTTTACGTAAAGGTTTGCCAACTCCTGCTTTGCTTCATCAAAACAGGGACGTAGTAGTAATAACCTCCGTAGTCATGAAGTAGTCTGAGCCTGTTAGCGCTAGTGTTCATGCCTTTAGTTGTTCATTTATTTATCCAACAAATGTTTACAGAGTGCCTGTTGTATGTCAGGGGTAAAATGGTGATAGATACAGTTCATACCCTTGTGGACTTTACAGGAGACTCCTATGAACTTGGAGTTCCATTCTAGGATTGTGCTTTCTATGAATCAGACCAAAAGTGTAATTTGGAAGTAGAATTACCATATCCTCAATTTTAAACTAAAATGTTAGCTATTTTTGTTAATTTTATAAATTTGATAAACACTTATTCTGTGTAGTCTAATGGTTACTTCAGTTATAAAAGAGTATGTAGTATGATGTACATAGAAGTGATTATGTGTTTAAAGGCCCTGCTTGTTTCAATGTGATAACAGAGACGGAAAGCAGTATGTCTGGATAGGGCTGGTGAGCTTTGCAGTGCTTGTCAGAGCAAGCCCAGCAGTCCTGCCGTCCTGGGCCAGGATAATAATAAAGACTAAGCCTCAACGGAAAGAACAGCACACAGGGTAGTAACATTTGGAATGTAGTAAAGCAAATTAAGCTATCTCTTTTGGTATGCTGATCTGTTTGCTTACTTGAGGTCATAAAAGTTTGTTTCTTCTTAATAGGAAGTTATGGAGGGCAGTGTAATGAACATGGAAAATAGAGAACTATCTTTTATATTTCTCTAAGGAATGTGAAACTCGTTTTTAACATCATTTTAACTCATTAATTAGCATTTTTATATACATTGATACATGATTTATGACAATTGAGTGGACACCTGAGCTGTGAGTGACTGTCCCTCCCACCCCCAGACTGTGCTCAGACAGATAATAAGGAAACACTGTCCACTCATCTCAGTAAACCATTGGAAGCCATAGTGGCTGCATTGCCTTCTTCCGCTCGAGGGATCTTTTAGGAAGTCAGATTGGATGTTTGCATGAATGTTGTAGTTACAGTTATTTAGCCCCGTGTAATGATTTGAAGATGTGAAAAAGTGTGAAGTTCTGACGATGTTTACACATTGCCTTAGGAGCCGTCTGACGTCATGTGGCATGCTGCTTGCCACCTTTTAAGGCAGTGATCTGGGGACCAACAGTGCTTTCTTCTGAAATCTAAGACTCTCGTGAGAGTTGGTCTGAAGGAACTATGGGGAATGGATGCTAGCTGGTGCAATGGGGAGTTTAATGAATATGATTAAAAGTCCATACTAGTTTCTTTTGTTTCCAAAATTAATAAATAAAGATTTAGTTCCTCTTCTTTATGAGGGAGAAATTATATAATTGCATACATACTTTCTGCTTTTTGTGTTTAAAATGTTTTTAAAAATTTAATCCAATTCTTCATTTTAGTAATTTTTTGTAGTGGTTTGTATTTAAGGGTAACTGAAAAATGAGAAAACCGAGAGAAAATAAATATCACAGATGTTTTCCTTACAGAGCTGAAAACTGTAGGCTTAACTATTTTGGTTAAAAGTTAAGTTTTATGGAACAAATTTGATGATAGGCCAGTTCACTTGATCTGAGGCATTAAAAAAACTGGATCTTATGTTCTTTGTAAGATGGAGTTCTTTTGTCTAGAGCTTCAGCTTCAGGAGTTTTTAATTTGTCAAGGCTACCTAATTAAAATTTACTTTCTCAGTCTCTCAAGTTTTATTTTTAGAGAGGGGAATGTACTGAAGTGCCAATGAATATAACTTGATAGAACAAAACATGTTTTAGAAAGAGTCAGGGTGATTCTCTTCGTTGCAAGAAACAGAAAACCCAATTCGAAGTATCTTAAGTGAACAGGTTTATCAGTTCAGGTAGTTGGAAGTCTTGAGATGGATCTGACTTCAGGAAGGGCTATACTGGGGGTCCAAACAGAGTCACGAGGATCGTTCTTGGCTGCATGTTCTTGGGCTACAGATGGAGACTTCTAGCAGATTCGGGTTGACCTCATTGAAGTGACCATTTCCAAGATACTACATCAACAGCATCCTTGGCCTCATGCCTAGTGCTAGACAAGTCACTGTGGCCAGGGACATCGGTCTGCCCTGATTGGCTTGCCCATGTCACCTGCTTCGCACCTAGAGTCTGAGGTTAGCAGCACCTCTTCAGCTGAAGATGAAGCACTGATTGATGACAGAAGGGAATGGCTCCCGCCAGAAGTATGGAAATCAGTGGAGTTACTAGGAGAGTCACTGCGTGCTGGGAGGCAAACTGATAGTAACAGTAATAAAATAAGAACTGTATCTTTTTATGGTTTGCAGAGCATTTTCAGGTATATTTTCTTGTTTGATCTGAAAGAAGCATTAGGGAGGCAGGATAAAGAAGTAATTAAGAAAATGGACCCTGGGGCCAGACTGCGTGGGGTCAGTTATTAGTCACATCAGATTTTGGCAGATACTTAACCTCTTGATGCCCTGGTTTCCTCAACTGTACAGCAGGGATAAAGGTGTCTACATTATAGAGTTCTGGGAAGGATTAGATTAATGGGTATTTTTGCAGGGCACTTAGAACAGTCCCTGGTGGATGCTGGTCTCTCTGTCCCTCATCATTGCTGTTGATCTTTGAGACAACCCTGCCAGCAGCATGTTCTTGTCATATGACAGGTGTGCATGTGGAAGTCCCGAGTCACATGGCCTGTAAGGGTGGCACCAACAGCAGTAGGTCTCCTGACTTCTTCCCTGCCCGCACAGTTGCCTTTGTGTCATGATTGTGGATTGTGTTTGGATTAATAATAAATCAGGGAAGCAGAGAGGAAAAAAACTCCTACAAAGTAGGCCTGCTGTTTGGAAGTACCTACGTATACAAGCAGGGTAGCATTACCTACATATTCTATTTGCAAGCTAATTTTTAGCTTTCCAGGTATAGAATGCCCCTGGGGATATTTAGGGGACATTACTGGGAGGACATTCACAACGGCAGTGTTCCACCCTGGTGGGCACATGCTTGGGACAGTCAGCCATATCCAGGGTTGGCGCTCATTCCAGAAGTATTTGCTGATTGTTTAATCAGATCCAGTATTCTGAGCTTTAGAGGAAACTAAGACTTTTGTGGCTGGGAGGTGAGTTGAGCCCATCAGTGTGGTGTGAGGATGTAATTTTGGACAGAGAGGCTTGGACCACCCCAAGATGCTGCTTTCCAAGGCCTTTAGCCAGTTCTGTCTAGAAAAAGACACCATTTTCCTCAGTAAGAATATATCCCCACCATGTGGAGAATGTTTTGTGGGGAAATTATTCAAATGACTTAATGGAGTCTTGCCCTGGGGATTTGGACTTTGGTATGACCCAGACATCTAAGAAGGGTCATATTGCTTTCTGAGGATATAGACAATGACTTCTTTGTACTTACTGAGGACTCAAGACACTGTGTCACTGTGGATAATCTGTAATATAGCCCCCCCAAATATGCAGCTATACACACAAGGAAAAACCTAGCAGAAACCACAATTTTGGCTCTCCCTACAGTGCTTTTGAGGAAAAAGGGTGCTATTTAGCATTCCCAAAGCTGGCTTCCTGCGCCGACCCACCAGCTTCCCTTTGGGAAAAACTCTGCCCTGCAGTGACGTGTCCTCCCCCGCTGCCACTGTGCCTGTTACGTGGGAGGCGCTCAGATATTTCTTGAATGAACAAACCTATCTGAACTAAGCCTTTGCCTTCATTTTCAATTTCTTTTGACAAGAAATCGTTTACCATGTAGATGTCTTCAAGAATTTCAGCGTGAACACGCTACATGATAGTGTCTCTTTAGCTGAAAGTGGTGGTGCCTGAGTATGGGTTCCAACACCTGGTTTTACAATGGTATTTATATTCCAAATAACAACACCTATTCAGAGAGTAAAAGGATTAGCTACTAATTCTGTAGAAACCACCCTAGTTTGCCAAATGCGTGTGAGAATCATAAAAAGTTCTTAGATTTAATCCTACTTACTTGTTCTTAGCGCCTTGGGAGCTTTTTGTCTTGCTTGTAGTCTGGGATTGAATATTATTAGATTCTTCATTGTCTTTAACCTGACCCCATTTTATCGCTGAAAAAACAGGGGCAACCTTGTTTCCTGTATGTTGAGAACAAAAGTAATAACATCATTATTCACTATGTGATGGGTATTACCCTGAGTTTTTGTTGATTATCCTGTTTAGCATTCTCAACAGGTCTGTGACCATTATTTTCTAGGTGATGAAACTGAGGTACAGCCAGCGTGTGCCTGAGTGGCTTCAGGCCTGCTTGTAGCACTCACACGTGCTGAATTGCCAGTAGGTGGGGGCCAGTGTTTGGTCAGGGGCTCTCAAACTACCTGCGTATTGGAATCACCCTTAGGGCATTAAAAGCACTCCATGTCCATGTCCAGGTATCCTCCCTGCTTTGTTCCCTCGTGTTCTTATTTTACTTGGCCTAGGATCTCAGGTGAAGGTGCTGTGCTGTCAGAATTGAGAACCGTTGAACTAGAGCAGTGGGTCTTAAAATTTGGTCCCCAGAACAGCAGCATCAGCATCACCTGGGTGACTTGGAAGACGTAGAATTTCTTAGGTCCCACCCAGACCTACTGAATTGACACTCCAGGAGTGAGGTCTAGCAGTCAGTGTTTTAACAGGCCCTCTGAGTGATTCCTTTTTTGTTAAGTTGTAAAAAACATGAACTTCATCACTGTAACCATTTCTGAGTTTACAGTTAAGTAGTGTTAACTATATTCACATTATTGTGAAACAGATCTCCAGAACTTTCTCATCTCGCGAATCTGAAATTCTATACCATTAAACAGTTCTCCTCTCCCTGCTTCCCTAGCGCCTGGTAACCAGCATTTTGCTTTCGTTTCTATGAATTTGCCTACTTTAGATAAGTCATGAAAGTGGAACTCCAGGTGATTTTTATACTCGTTCAAGTTTGAAAACCCCTGAGCTCCAAAATTTGATTTGGCTTATCCCACATCATTAATATCACCCATGTTGTAAATCTTAAACACACATCATGCATGCCATGCTCTTCCTAGTTCTGTCTCTGCCCCCTCATTCTGTGTCACTCTTATCAAGTTACTTAACTTCCCTGAAATGGTTCTCTTATCTGTATAAAGAGGGGTAACCTAACTTGCAGTTTGGTAAAAGTTAAACGATTTGACAATTGTGAAAGTATTTTGTAAGCTGTCAGGTGATATAGTAATAAAATATTAAGTACATTAAGTGTAAAATTACCTTTTTACGTTTAGTTTTTGTTTTTGTTTTTAAATTATACAAGCATGGCTTTTAAAGTCTTATGTAGTTCCCCAAGGTCTCTTATCCCCTTTATGCTGTTGTCCCCAGCTCCCTGCCCTGCCTCAGTTTCTTATTTGGTATTTATCTTATACTATGTAAGCAGAATTCACAGACCCACTATATAGTATAGTTTGATTACTTTAACTTTCCTGCACACACATTTTTCTTGGATTTAATAATTGTCCTGTTTGAAAAAATTTTGAGCACTTATCACTAATTTAGTCACAAACAGCCGTCCATGTGAGTCTCCTCCTGATATCTTAAGACATTTATATATTGGATCAGTTTTGTCTTCTTGACCAACTCTCACCTGGAGTCTTAGGCCCTGCCCCCATCTAGACCATTTCTTCTCTAGACCTGCCATGCACACAGCAGGAGATGGATTCTCCCTTCAGCACCATTCTGGGGATTTCTCTTTTCTTGCTTCAGAATGGGTTTCCCTGTCTCCCTCATTCCATATTATCTTTCTTGGTTTGTTTCCTTATTTTGGCAGACCATGTGCCCTGGAACCTTCCTAACAAATTACACAGGAGTTAAAACTTTGAGTTGTTTTGTTACCTGAGAGTGTCACATTCATATTTAGTGTACAGTCTGGCCACTGTAGAGTCCCATACTGAAAGTCTCTGAACCCTAGCGAAGGATTTGCTCATTGCCTTCTGGCTTCCAGTGTTGATGGTGAGAAGTCAGACCTTCTGATTCCCAGTCCTTGGCAGGTGACTGATCTCTCTTACTTTTCCCTAGGACTGCTAGTTCTGTATCTTCAGTGTTCAGAAATGTCACAATAATGTTTCTTGGTGGGGAGGGTCTATTTTCATTTATTGTGCTAGGATTCAGGTGGACATTTTCAGGCTGGAAACTCACCTCTTTCATTTTTAGGCATTTTCTTGAAGTCTGTTATTTATTGACTTCCCCCTCTATTTTCTCCCTTAT
Organism: Vicugna pacos; assembly: GCF_048564905.1. Classification (NCBI taxonomy): domain Eukaryota; kingdom Metazoa; phylum Chordata; class Mammalia; order Artiodactyla; family Camelidae; genus Vicugna; species Vicugna pacos. Next base: position 66,699,790 of record NC_132997.1, on the reverse strand, counting down.
TTCCTTCTGTAATTCCTTAGATGCTGACTTGTCCTGTGACTGTAATCTTTTCTCCTGTTTTCCACCTCTGTTTTTTAGCTGTTTTCTTAGAATATTTCCTCAACGTTACTTTCTAATCCTTCTATTAAATTTTGTATGTTTGTTATCTTGTTTTTATTTTCTCACGGCTCTTTTTTTAGTTTGTTCTCTGAAGTCTTCTATTTTATAGAAACTTGTTATTTTATGAGAGTATTGTCTCTTAGCTCTCTGAGATTAGTTATTCTTTTTGTTCCTTTTTGAAGCTTTTTCTGGATGATTTTTGTTAAGTTGCTTTTGTTTTCCTATTTGATTCTGTCTTTACATGTCTGATGATCCTTAAGCGTCACTTCGTGTTTAAGAATGGAGCTTCATAAACTGGAAGCTATGGCTTCTTTGGGTCTGCTAAGTCAGCTACCATTATCAATTTGATTTCCAGCTTTAAAACATTTAAAATTTTAATCTCTCTTGTCATCTTTGTTCTTGTGGATTTATGCCTTTAAAAAGCAATAATTGTTGTATTGGGGTTTTAGGATGGATAGGAACTAAATATGTGTGTCTGTTCACTGTCTGTAACTAGAAGTCAATATAGGAGTCATAAAAAAAAATTCCAGGAAAATTTGTAGCATTAGTATTTGGTCAGACACATACCTGCAGTAGTGAGCCTTAGCTGGTATTCTTTTATTTTTAAGGCATGATATATATTTAGATTGCCTCAGTAGAGATCTTGGCTTTCTTGTTAACTTTGCAGCAGCTGCCTCTTTTTATTGGTTAAAGGCTTTCACTTCAGATGTAAAATACCAATAAATTTATAAATAATTGGACTTTGAGATAAAAAATAAAAATCTTTAAAAAAAATCCTTATTGATGTTTCTAAAAGGAATTTTCCGAGGGTAAGCATATAATCCTTAGATTAAAGTGCAGCTGACACACTAAGCCTTCTTACATGAAAAGCCCAATAATAGGCTTTAATGCCATCTGTCCTTGACCACCCACAAAGGGCACTACCGCAGGCCAGAGGGATCAGACGTAAATACAGCACCGGGAGTGAGGCTGTATTTGTGATTTTGATCCCCAGTAAAGCTTCAGCATAGCGGTCAAACTCAGCTCGTTAGAGAGTAGGTAAAAGACGAACCTGAATTCTAAGAGCAGGTATCTGCAAAAATTAAGCAGTTTGGGGCAGGGCAGTGTGGTTCTTTATACAGGCCAACTGACCTTGAGTTATTTCATGATGTGCTCCGTGTGGTGATAAGCTCAGTTGCTTTTTGTCCTCTCTGAATGTTGGACATGTCCTCTGACAAATACCCGTGCTTCCTTCCTGCTCCCTGGAGCACAGTCCCTCAGGAACACCTGGGTCATTGGGTGATGACTGCGATGGTAGCTCCTGGCCTGTGATGATTGGGTAACAGTTCTCTCCCTAAGACCTGCAGCTCTGCACACAGCAGCCCTTCAGTACTCTAACCTCTCCACTGGGGAGGGGAAGGAAACTTCTGCTTCCATGCTGATTGCTGTGGAAGCTGGCCAAGATACTTCCTTTCTTGCGGGGCTGTGTGCAAAACCGAGAAATTGCTTTCTACTTAAAAGCGTTGGCCTTTTATTACTCTCAGAACCTCTGGGGAAATCAGATTCATAGGTTTCCTAAGTTTAGAAAGTCCCTTACTCACTCTTATTATTAAAGTTAGTGACAATCTAGGGGTAATTTTAGTTATTGTCTTGAGGTTGAATTAAAATTATTAGGGGGTAAATGGGTGGGAAGGGATAAACTGGGAGTTCGAGATTTGCAGATACTTATTAGTATATATAAAAGAGATAAACAAGTTTATAGTGTATAGCACAGGGAACTGTATTCAGTATCTTATAGTAGCTTATGGTAAAAAAAGGATATGAAAATGAATATGTGTATATTCATGTATGACTGAAGCAGTGTGCTGTATACCAGAAATTGACAAAACATTGTAAACTGACTATACCTCAAAAAAAATTAATAGGAACATGATACTATGGAGATGCCTGGTTGATTATTGCATTTTAAAAAAGCTAAATGAAAATAAATCATGAATTCTTGTCAGTTAGGAAGGGACCCTTTTTGTTAAATTAGCAGCTCCTCTCTTTCTCTGTCCTGTCTCTTCCCCGTGGCCCCCAGCTCTGTCTTGGTCTGTCTCCTTGTCTTTTACTATATACAGTAGTGACGTGAACTCCTGGCGCCGCTGCGTCTGTTACTTAGCAGGCAGAGACCAGAGTGCTAAAGAGGAACCTTGCAAGTGTTGACAGATTAGCTGACTGGTACCCAGTGCGGGTTCTCTGGGTTTTGACGTCCTCGTTGATGATCAGTGTTGCTGCCTGTGCCCCACTTCCACTGTCTGGCCCAGGCATGGGCAGCGTATTTCCTTGGTTACTCTCAGATTAACTGAAGCAGCCTGAGTCTTCTGTTCTCTAAATTCTGAGGGTCAGCAAAGGAATTACCCTCCCCTCCTTTTTTTTTTTCTTTTAATTAAAAGGAGAACTACAACTGTTCTTTGTAGAAACTGCCAGTTTCTGATCTTGCAGAGCTAGTCCAACTCCCAGGGCTTCAAGCCCCAGCTCTGTGCAGTATTTATAGATTACCAAATACAGAAGGGAGGAAGAACCAAATACCTGTAGTTTCCAAGTGATTTAGATTATATGCCCACAGGGCAACTATTACTTAAAATTCCATTTTGTTGCTGTTGTGATGTTGGCTCTTAGTACGTGGTATTTATGATTTGTGTTCTTTTTTTTGTGTTTTTTGAAAATGTAAAAATAACCTTTAATTCTGAATCCACGTGTCAGGATATATCTTTTTTTAGGCCAGTGGACTTCTTGATTTGTGTTCTTTAACAAACTTCTGTTGGCAGAAGTTTATCACTTATATACATATATTGTAATGTATGACATCGAAAGTGCTATTAAGAAATGAAGGGTTAAATCTATGAGCTAAATGATTTTGTGATTCAAAAACTATATGAGACAGACTGCAGCTTTGTCATTTGTGATTTGAGATTGCCATGAATAGGTCTCTCATCTGGTTAAGAATTTTAACTACCCAGTTTCTCTATGGGAGAAATTGCTCTCCAGACAGAGTGTGAATGAAATATTCTATCCATTGTGGGACTCCCTTGGCTCTTGGAGGGGGATGAGAAGAAAGGGTGGCATTTGTGGCACTTGGCTATTTCGCTGAAAGAGGTGTATTCTTCCAGCTGCAGCTGTGGGGGCTGCTGTGAGGACGGGGAGACAAGGGTGATTTAAGAGGCACCAAGATCAGGTACTTGGTGAGGGGTTTCAGAGGTTGCTGGCTTTTCATGTGAGACCCCAGTATCTGCAGTATCTGATGCCTTTTGTAGAGGCCATGGTTATAACATTGTTTGAGGGATTTGCTATTGGGTCCATAATGAGGATGAACTGGCCATGTTTCTGTTGAAAGAAATCGGGTCTCACTTACAGGGTGAGGAGCTTTAGCACGTCCATCACCCACCTTCTCATGGGGCGTGTCGGGTCAGAGGCTGGGGCTGAATGAGAGTGTTAGGTGTCAGTAGGGTTGCCATCTCCTACTTGGCTTTGATTGGAAAGCATCTAGGGGTCCTACCCTCCCTAACAAGGGAAGTGTGATGTAGGAAGGAAAGATGCCTTTGAGAGTGATCTCCAGTGGAGATGGCTCAGGCAGGGTGTGGAATGTGGCTGTGACTCTGGGGTAAAACAGCTCTGGGAAGATCAGAAGAGTGTGCTTTTTGAGATGAATGGCTATATGTTGCTTTACTTTTTCTTTGACTTTCCTGTAGAACTTAGAAAAGCCTTTCAGAAGGTACTGAGGTATTTGGAATGTCTTTGCCCACTCTTGGGACATAGTTTTCGAGGCTGGATGTGTGTCCCTGAGCCCCTTGGTGTGGTGCTGCCAGCAACAGTGCTGACGGGGTAGGGGGCTCTCAGGAGAGCCAGGCTGCGTGCTTGGTCTTCGGGATGGTTTTCTCTTAGTGTTAAAAACTCTGGTCTGTGTTCTGTTTTAATAATGGAGACAGGTACTATAGTTTATTTCCCTACTATATACATGAAGAGAAAATGATAATGAGGAGAGGGTACAGGACAAGAGATAACAGAGAAAGCAGAGAAGTTAAGAGGAAAGCAAAAAGGATTTCTTACTAACTGGCAGACAGACAGTCACAATTTATTTATTTTCAGTTAAAAAATTTAACAAACATCCAGGCAACTTTGCAGTACTGTGTTTCCTACGAATTTTGGCAAAGTCATTGAGTCAGAATTTTAGTGATAGAAACTGTTCTTCAAATACATTTTTTTTTTGCAAAAACTCAGTATGCCAAGCAGGTGACCATACTGTGGCTCTGATGAGGGTCCCTCTTGTCAGCCCTCTCTCCTCCCCACCCCCACCTCCACCTGAAGAGACCTTTAGGCTGCCTCAGAGCACACTTGAAACAGGCAATATACTGTCTTTTTATGGGCAAGGAATTGTGAAGTTTTCCCTTTTTGCTTTGGTGAGTGAGAATGTTGGGGTACCAGCCGTGGGTAGGTCTTGTCTGTTCATCACCCTTCCCGAGCAGGCTTTGAGGCCTCAGTTACTGGGGAAATCCTGTAAAATCCAGTACGCCAGTATCCTTGGTTACAAATACAATCCCATGGTGGCAGTCTCAGGAGTTGCTTCATTTGCCCAGAAGAGGGGCCGTGAGCCTTGAAAGAGGTGGCCTTACAGAACACAACGAGGTCAGCTGGCCAGGGAACACCCATTGCAGTCCTCTTTCTAGTTAAAGAGATGGCTGTTGGTCCTGTTGTCAGAACTCTGACAAATTGTTGATGGTAGATTCTGTCTCATTTTCCTGTGTGCTTGTTCTGTTGTTGGTACCTTCTTTGGTGATAAGTTGTGTAAGAGCCCAAGTTTTGAATTAAATGAGACAGATCTGCATATGCATCCCAGGACCTTGTCTGTGACCATAGGAAAGTTACTTAACCTTCTAAACCTCAGTTTTCTTATCTGTAAAATAGGGATGTTTCTTTAGGATTATTTTAAGGATTAAATGAGATTACATATATATTTTATATTAATTATAAATATAGTCATATGTTTAATATTCAGTATATAAATATATAATATATGAGTTTCATACTATGTTAACTAACATGTAGATTTTTATTATCTGTGTTATGTATATGTGCATATATACATGTACACTAAATATGTATATTGTGCTTAGTACAATGTCTGGTGTGTAATGAGTGCCAAATACACAGAGAATGTTAGTGTAATTATTATGCTGTAATTATACTCAAATTTTTTGGTGCCCCTCCCTGTGTGCCTCTCTCTCTCCTAGATACAACAGAGCTCACTGTGGGGAGATGGAAAAAATGCCTGATTTTGTGTAAATCATATCCAGATTCTGATTTGCTTTTCTTAGTTCTTATTCTTCTGACTCTTAAGCTTTTGCCTTTTCTTAATGTTCACCATGTCCTCTGAAAGTCTTAAAATGGCCATGACAATTCTCTGGGCAGGGAAATGTAGTCCGCCAGGGCCCTTGCAAAGTGACCTTATAAAGATGTGTTTCTTAATCTTTTTACCTTTTTAAGGGTTACTTTCCCCTCCACTAAGGGAGAAAGAATTTGTTTGTAAAACTAACAATTTATTAGGCAGCCATTAGTTTTTTCCCTTTTTGTCAGTAATTCGATTGTTGGTGTTTACAGTTGGACTTGATTAAATTCTCGCCAGAGGCAGACTGTTTTGTCAGTTAGCTTGTGCAGAAAGATAGTGGGCAGAAGCAGTTTCTTTTACCCTTTTTTGAAATAGTGGAGAATTGAAGGGCCCACTTCAGTGGTTTGATTAGGACCCTAATTAGGGAGCTACAGTTACAGTGTGACAGCACATTGACCTTAAACGTGTCTCTCGTTTTACTCATTGGGTCTTTATTCCCACTTTTGAAAAGAATTTCGTGTGTAATGTAAGGGTACTAGCTGTACATATAAGGGTCCCGAGTATGTTTTTTTTCAGGATTATTTCAGAAATATGTTTAGAATAGTTGAAGTCCACAAGGAGTAACACTGGAGGATTAACCCAAGGCTGATTAGCAGGTTCACTGGAGGAGGGTTTCTGATACGCCCAGTGATTTTCTGTAATTGAACTCTCATCCTTTACTACTTTTGCTCTTGAGGGGCCAAGGCTCTGAAATGTTTCTTGTGTGACATCTTCTGCAAGTGTGCAAGGCTGGTTCAAATAGTAAAGATTATTCCATTTTTCTTGAATTTCCTCTGGGAATGAGAAGCCAGGAAGCCTAGAAAAGTTTTCCACTGGTTTTTTTTGATCTCTGTCCCCAGAAAAGTCCACCATTCTCAGTGGTTCGCCAGCACAAGACTGTTGTCAGAGATGTAACCAGACATTCCCAGAAGGTCAGCAGAAGACCTTGAAAAAGAGCCCTGGAGAAGATCAGCCACTCTTAATGCCCTTGTGGCACATTGGGTGCCTGATGCTGTCTTGAGGCCTTGTCACACCAGCCTCCTACGATAGGGAACGCCCCAGCTTCTTCGGAGGGGACATGAGGACTCCAGGAGCTTCAGCGCCTACCTTGATTGCATTCTAGTAGCTGAGTGCACATTGACTCCAGCTCCAGTTGACTCCAGAGTACATACTTTTAACTATCACGTTTTGTTGCCTCCTAGCTTGGAAAAAACCCTCCAAAGTCTGTGTTCTTTCTGTTGTCATGTTGCCCCCATTCCTGGGCATCCTTACTGTTCATTCCTTCAAAAAAAAAAAAAAAAAAAAAGAGCTTCCAGTCCACACCATTTATCACATCTCTAGGCATCCCAGGCAGCACTTACAACCCTCACATCTTTGGGACAAAGAAATAGCCCCGCAGTGCACTGTAGATTACTTGCCCTTATTTATGTTGGGGAAGAGTAATCACAGGAATGTCAACTTAAGTTAACAACTTAAAACCAACCTTTGCTTTTAGTAAAAGTTTAGGAATATGAGGCTGGGAATTATGAATCAGTTGGAAATGACGGGAGCTCTGATGGTAGGGCTCGAGCAGCGTAAAGAAGGGAACTCAGATAGCGGGAGGCCCTGGAGAGTAGACAGCCAGGATCCTCACGGCCCCTCTGCTCCAAAATAATGTTATTCAGCTCTTCCCTGTGTTTGTTCCTTGGCTCATTCCTTCATTCCTTTTTTCACTCAAGCCTTCAAGCACTCACCAAGCATTACTGAGTGGCTAGTCAAGCTCTTTTTGGTGCTCTGTAAGAACAAATGGTGTGAGAAATTCTATCTGCCTCTTCTTAATGGGAGAAAAAGGAAATTTGGAAGAAATAGAAATAGGTATCTGTTTAAAATGTTGCATCTGTGGTACAAGATGCGTTTTGCTCATAAAATAGGATGCTGGATAAATCATATGAATGTAATGCTCAAAGTAAGCATGTTTAAAAAGTCATGAGGTTGTGACCCTCCCTTTTTTTTTGTTTGTTTGTTTTAGTGAACTAGACAAATGTCCCCAGACCCATCCCTACATGTGCAGGGTGGTATGCAAATAAAATGAGAAGGTGGAACATTTTGTCATTTTTCTGAAAACAAACACTGAAGTACAAAATGTAGTGATGCAATAAGAGATATAGTAGTTTATACATTAATATTTATGCAAAGTCTAAAATCCAGGGAATATTTGATTGAAATGGGAAAGGATGTTTTCTCACTTTTTTTTTCCTTGTGGAAAAAGAAAATTTTGAAGCATTTGAATTAAGTGTGTGTGTGTGTGTGTCTGTTTTTTTTAAAGCCCATTTTATGATGTATCTGAAATAACAAGCCAAACTTGAATGTCTCTTGGGGCCAGACAGGTAAAATAAATTGGCGATGTGGGTTTGATATTACAAAAGCTGGGCCCTGTGACACACCAGAGAGCTGTGTGCCCCTCATAACAGGAGCAGACGCTGCTTCCGCGTTGCCTGGTGACAGCCCAGGTCGGGGTGAGGTTGGCTGATCTTCCAGTTTTCATAGAAATCCAGAATTTGAAGTAACTGATTGAAATCCTTAAACAAAACAACACCACGTGGGTAAACACGTCCTGCCTGTGGTTTGCACTTGGCTTACAGGTCACCACTTTGAAACCTTTTGGTTTTGTAGCACTAGAATATATCGCACGTAGCCCCTAGTGCTCACAAAATAATAACCTTGATGTTTTACATTTAAAAGTAAAAACTCTCCAGCATTAGTTACAAAATTTTCAGTTGAATTTGAATTGAAATATCTCCGTTTGTTGTGAGTTTAGCTTTAATGCATAGCATAGCTCTGCACACAGTAGACTTTGAATAAAGATTTGTTAAACTGAACTGAATGCTGAGATGTTTAATAAGCCATAGCCTTTCTGTTTACAAGAATCGGAGAGAAATTTGAGACCAGAAGAAGCTGTCAACAGAGTAAAAGAAAGAAAATCAATATGTTTTCTGGTTGGAGTATCCTTAGCTGTGTCAAGCATCTAGAGAAAGGATCTGTTTTCAAAAATGGAGGAGCTTTTGTAAAGGTTAAGATAAAAAAGGAGAAGGGCAAACTCACTTAATACCACTTTTGTAGTGTGGATCTTTGCTTGGTCTCATTTTCTTAGCTACTACTTCTCTAGTTTGGCTCCTTTTAATGTTTTATTTTTATCATCCTTTCGCACTTCTCAAAGCCAAAGGTTGTCAGAATTTTCCCACTTCTGTCCATGCCTTCCTGGTTGCAAATAAAAACTTAAGCAGAAAGAGAATATACTGAAAGAATATCCAGCGGTTACCAAAGGAAGCTAGGTTTCTAGAACCACAGCAAAACCCATAACCTAGTACAGTCAGCTCCCATGTGCTGTGGACACCCCAGTCAGGACATCCCTGCTGGTCCAGCCAGGCCCTGGATGTACAGTTACTGCTAGGCCACTCACCTGCATCCTCCTCTGTCCCTGTCTCCTTGTGTCACTCGCTCCAGATTCAGGATCCTGGATGGGAGTGTGTCTAATTGTCCAGGCCTAGGTGACATGTGCGCAGGGATGGAGGGGGCAATGGCCTGCCTTCTCAGTGTCTCTGATGGGGTGGGGTACCCCCCACCAGTGCTCACTTATCGAGGAGGACGCCCCAATATAGGAGACGCAAGTGTTGGACACCAGTGAGTGTTAACTTTTAAATCACCCCCAGAGGAAGACGATGGAGACACTGAAGCTTCCTAGAGACAAAGGGGTCAGATGCCCTGCCATTCCTAGGTCGTGGTACCCTATAGCAGAAGGAGGGTTCACAAAGATTAAGTGATTTGCCCAGGACATGTAATGCTAGAGCTGGGTTAGATTTTAACCTATTTGTATCTGACTCCCAAACCCATGCCTTTAACCACTTGCTACTTTACTTCTTATCCAGATGTATCTTTCATATAATATACATGGCAGCATTTAAGAAACCTTTCCCAGTCTCCAGCCTGAAAGGTTCTTTCTATCCCAAGCAGATGCAGTAGAAGCCAGTGCTGCCCTGACGTAGATTACATCGTAATCTGCTTTGTGGCAGCAGGAAGTTCCTCAGTGTCAATATAGATGGTTTGGACACATGGTTTTGTATAAAAATACCTTTTCTGTGAGGGGTTCCAGACACTGAACTAAGAGTTGGGGGATCCTGAGTTGAGTAAGACCATTTCTGCCCTGCAGTACTTACTTTAGAGAGAAGGAAAGGATAGGCTACAGTATATAGACACCTTGCTCATTTTGTAAAAAGCTGACCAAGGGAAAACCCTGGAGGGTAAAAAAAATGTTGAGAGTTATCTAAAAAAGAAGAAAATCACTTATGCTAACCCTTCTCTCAATGCTTGTAATTACTCATAACACGAGAGTGGGGAGGCAGGTGCCCGGAAACAGGCAGAAGCCGCAGCCAGCTAGGGACGGGCGAAGGCTCGAGACCCGAAAGGCCACGTGGGGCACATCCTGTGGGAACTGGCCTTCTTAATACTCTGCTTGCCCGCCCTCGTCCCATCCTCTGTGCTCTGTACCATAGTTCCAGTGGGTAAAACACTAACTGTGGGTCATTCCCATTTCCGTATGTTCTCTCTTGCTCACAGAGTGCTGCATTGGCTAGCACTGCATTTGAGTTGTGGAGTTTGGGGCGCTCTGTAGACAAACGACTCTGCTACTGGGTGTGTGGCTGCCCATGGGAACATGGCTGAGTTCTTGTCACACGTGACTGTGGCCTGATCAGCCTGGTGGCTGTCAGGGATGTGTGATCCCAAGAGCTCGAGCACTGGTCTTCCAGGAACATCATATGGCAGGTGCCTTTTTGAAAAGTTGTACACTTCTATCAAAGTATGTAAAACAAAAATTGATGATCACAGTGCGAACACATGTTACCATGACTCAGGCTGAGAAGTAGACATTTTCTAGTGCTCTGGAAGCTCCCCTGTGTTCTTGCCAATCATGACCTCCTCTCTCCCCACAAGGCAGCTTCCTTATACTGGTCATTTATACTAGCCCCTTCCTTGCGGCTTGTGTTTTCTATTTCACACTCTGCCACATCCCTTCTACTGGTTCACATGTCTTAACTGTGTCCTGTTTGGGGTTTCCAGAAAGCCAGTGTCCTAACATGCAGTCTCCTAGTGGCTATATGTGGTTCCAGCTTCTGCTGTGTGACTGGAGCAGGAACGTCTTTGGACGCAAGGGTGTCATGTTCCTTCTGCAGTTGAATGTCACGTTGATGACAGGTGGTTGTGCTCGGCCCGAGGCCTGGTGTTGCACATGGCCTTGGGCAGTGCCTGCTTCTCTTTCAGGCTGGACCCCTCCAGCCTCCTGTAGTACTTGCCCTGGTGAAGTCTGGAGTCGCCTGGGAGCCCTGGGAGCTGTCATCCGTGCACCTCTGGCACTTGGAGGTAGATTGTCAGTACCTTCGTTACAGAAGATAACACGAGTGTCATCAGAAACCCTGCACCTGTGGATCCCTGTAACATAAACCCCGGTCACTATGGGACTGATTGCATAGGAAACGAGTTCCATAAAAAGCATGCCTTATGTAAGAGGATTTAGCATGGTTTTCAGTATCGTGGCATTTTAGAGAGGCTCATTTCAGCTACGGTGGAATACGGTCCTTTGATTGAATTAGCAGCCTGTGGCATTATTTGGGGTCAGTAGCCACAAGACATTTGGGCCTGTGTGTGCAGAATGCCCTCCCTGTGGGCACGGTCTGGGGGTGAGAGCAACACCAGTCTCCCATCTGGCCCAGGAACGATGGGTTCGAAAGCAGTGTCAATCAGCATTGGTCACGGGGCCCAGGTGGCCCACCCGTCCCACCATGTGCTCTTCGGTGCCCCAGGTGCTGATAGGAAGCTCGCATCTGCCCAGCTGCTTATAGTTAGTTCATGGGTGAAATTATTGCTCTGACATTCTCAAGACCGATGTTTGATGCTGGGAGTGAGCTGGTGAAGCTTCCAGGAACCCCGCCGCTGAGGTTTTCTCTTGACCGGCAGTGCTGGAGCTCCCCAAGTAAGGGCCACCACAGTGACCCAAGCAGGGGAGGGAAGCATGTTTTGAAGGTGAAGCCCTGGGAATCATAGGCAGATGCACAGGGAAAGGGGGACGCAGAGAAAATCCTACTGTTCCTGGCCAGTATGGAGATGGTTAGGCTGTGATTCAAAAGAAATGTGACTTTGAGATGTGGTTATTGGAGGAGGAGGAGTTTGGGGGAGGGTCAAATGGGGAAAGGGGGTCAACCATAAGGTGACGGATGGAAACTAAACTTTTGGTGGTGAGCATGCTGTGTTGTGTACAGAAGTCCGTATTATGTTGTACATGTGAAACTTATATAATGTTATAAATCAGTATTATCTCAATTGAAAAAAATTAAAAAAGAGAGATGTAACTTTACTCTTGCAGCCTCTGCAGCAGTGTTTGTGTGTGGTTTGTGTGTGTGTGTGTGTGTGTGGGCATGCATGCCAGGAGTATTAGGGGAAATGAAGATTCCTGAACCCAGTACCAGACCCACCAAACCGTAGTGTATGTGTCCAGAAGCCGGGAATCAGCATTTTAATCAGACACTTCGGCTTTTGTGCACAGCTGACTCCTAGAATTTCTAATCTAGAAACTGGCAGTTTGTCATTCATTTGGGTGAGGGTAAGTCGGATTGGGGAGAGGCTGGGAGATGAAAAAAAGAAAAGGAAATAAAGGATGGGCCTCAGACTTGTTATTCTGAAAAAACAAGAAATGCACGCAAATGAGGGTGGGTTTTCCATGCTCTTAAATTGTAATTTGTCTGTGATGTATTCTGAACCCAAGTGAGGATATGCTCTCTGGTGGCTTGGAGATGCCACTGCAGTCTCCCCTGGGAACCTTGTTGTGGAGTAATGGGCAAACTTCTGGAGTCCTGGTGGGGTGGGTGGGGAGGTGGAGGGCCCATCTGAAATATTAGTGACCAGAAACCAGCTAGTGAGCCTGGAAACTGGTTCTGGTTATATTTCCAATCTCACTTACTCCAAAAGTAAAATGTTTCCTGTTTTGTATCCTGCTGCCTTTCAGTGTAGCTAGTAAGTCAGTTCTTCCTACGTCAGCTGAGAGTTGAGTCATCAAGAAGCATTTGAGGCACCGTATCGATTTCTCGTTTGTTTTAGGTGTCCAAAGTCAGTGTCTTGGTAGCTCCTTTAAATCTCTCAGTGTTTGAAAATAAAGGATTTGTTACTTGTGAAGGACATTGAGCAACTACAAAAAACTGGCATAAATGTGACCACCTAAACACAGCTCATTCCTCGAATGTCAGAATCACAGAGGGTTTGAGCTGGAAGGAGCCCCAGAAATCCTCTAACCCAGCAGCAAGCCCTGGATGCAGATGGCTTGTGTTCTGTCCTTGCTCTGCCAGTTGATACAAGCTGTAGAACTGCGTGCCTCAGTTTCCTCAGCTGTCAAGTGAGGGTGGTGCTACCTGCTTCTTCATGTTGTTGTGTGATTACAGTGAGCCAAGACGTGCAAAATGCTTGACTAGTGTCCCGTGTGCAGTAAACTCTCATGTGTCAGATCACAGGTGAAAAAACAGACCCGGAGAAATTTGGCTTTGACTGAGGTCATATCCTTAGTTGAAGTTGCAGAAACCAGGCTTTTTCACTCCTAGTCTTATTTTGTTCCCGTTGACTATTTCAGGTAACTGATTCTTAAACTATGATTTAAAAGTTATGTCTGCCCAGTGTAAGCTCTAAAATGTTTGATGCTTTGCTTATTAGCTCTGTTTAGCTCAGAGACTGTTCTTGAATAACAAGGTGTGATTATAACATAAGACACAGCAGGACTCTTCTGTCTCAATGATGGTGGTCCCTTGCCAAGTAAAGCAGTCTTTAAACGCGACTGTTAGGGAAACTGTGGAGCAGGATTCAGAAATTCTATATGAACCATGATCACAACTGGATGAAAACATGACAGGAAGAGTGAAAGGAAATTCATGAAAATGATTGCAGCGTGTTAGGGGAGGGGGAATATGGGTCAGAGTGTCAGCGGATAGTGAGACCCCTAAATTAGGAAGCCCACCAAAGCATGGGTCCTTGTTGCTGGCTGTGAGAGAATTCGCGGCAGAAGCAGAAGGACAAAGTGAAAGCTGCTTTATTGCTCAAAGAGGAAAAGGAAAGAAAGTGTTTGACTGGTGACCATCAGCCAAGTTGGCCGGGCGAGACAGCCCCAGCCCCGGGCTGGGGCAGGTGGGCTTTTATTGGCAGCTTCTGCCATCATATCTTCTTTCTGGGTGCGCTGGAGCCAATTGCCTTTTTTCTGTCCTTGTATGGGCTTTTCCGGTTGTTGCCTTGGTAATCGTCAGCTGTCATGGCACAGGTGGGTGTGTCATTTTAGCATGCTCACCACTGTACCCCCACTGCTGCACCATTTTAGCATGCTCATACATTGCAGTGGTCATATAATGAGGCTCAAAGGCCCAAAGTCCAGTCCTCCACCATCTTGGGCCTCATTAGTTCTAACCAGTTTGTTTCTTTGCAGCTGCCTCCTGAGACTTAGATAAGAGTAATTGGTTTCTATTCGAGGGAGGGACAGAGGTATGATCCTGGGGGCAATAGCCTTGGTAACAAAAAGAAAAGTTGCTTTTAATCAGAGTGCTGGCAATCTGGTGGACTCAGTTCCCTCCAAAACAGTCTCCAGAGATCCTGCTCAAACATGAAAGTTTTAAAGGGAAACCCTAATCATTGAGATAGGGTGTCAGGGTCCTTGCCATCCCGCAGTGCCTGCAGGCTTGTCCTAATCACTGCTTGTGCCTGCTCTTCTATGACTCAGGGAGGCCTGGGAGACTTCAGCTGTTCTGTAAACAAGAGGCAGGGGTTGGCAGCAGGTGGGGGCAGGGCCACAGCGTCCTACTCAGTATCAACTGAGTGTGATGCTGTTATGGTTATTGTCAGATCTTTTACCCAAAGGGTTGGGCCACCAGAAATTGGTAGAGGGGGGCTCTCTCCCTCCATTGATTCGACTTCTGCTTGTCATTAATAATATTCTTTCCTTGTTTTCTTAGTGCCTGCTATTAAGTCTTGGCAATTGTATTGTTACTGAATGCAAGTTTTTGCGCCCAACACACAGTGAGGCTAAACAAACTGAAATGTCAGAGTTTGGACCAGAGAAAGGCCAAGGGCCAAACGAGGACAGGGGGCTTGTGCTCAAAAAGCCAGAACCCTCTGATTGTTTTCAGGGAGAAATTTTTATAGGCAAAATTTGGGGTGAAGGCTGCAGGGTGTGTGACTTGCTTTTTATTGGTTGGTGGTGAGGTAACAGGGTGGTGTTTCAGGAATCTTGTGCTCAGCCTAGAGTTACCAACCTTCACCTGAGTAGTGGCCTTAGTTCCTGCAAAACAACTCAGAGATGTTGTCATGTATATTCCTTGAGGAGGAGCCAGGACCCTGACCTAAGGCTGCACTGCTGTTTCTGGACTGCTCCTCCTTTCTGCATTCCCTCCCGTCCCCAATTAGCAGCTGTTTAAATCTGCCCTTTGGAACTCAGGGAAAGTCAAGGAGGCTGAATGAAGCCTATTTCCTACAAATAAGAAACAGGGGGCACGGAAAGGATTTGCACCTGGGAGGACTCCACAGGGTCCTGCTCTGTTTCAGTGTTGCTAGAATCAGTAAGAAAAAACAATAAAACACGACTCACATACACACACCTCCGTACAAATGTGTATGTATGAATGTATGTATACACAGCAAATGGAAGGAAGAAATTGTTTAAGTTCCCACCAAGAAATCACATTCTTGCTGAGCTATTTATGTCTGCTTATTTCCTTTCTTCTGTCTTCACAAACTTTCCTTTCCTGTGTTTAAGGAAGAAGTGTTAGATACTTCCTCTCGTTTACATAGTTGACTTGAAATTACTTACAGTTTTACATAGGAGAGGATGGATTTTGCTTTTAGGGACTTCTAAGTGACGGGACATACACTGAGTGTAATCTTACCCCCTGCATGACTAGTAAACACCCATTCCATGCTACGGCTATCTAACCAGAGCTTGCTGCACGAGAAACTTAATCCTCTGTTGGGGAAAACCCTTCCTGTGCCCTTTGGGCAGGCTAAGTCTGTTGAGAAAACCCGCTAAAACTATTGATAATAGATAGTACAGGGTACAAGTATAGGGTAGCAGTTTCACTCAGACAGACCTCTGTGACCATGGACAAGTTAATTAACTTCTATGCAGTTCAATTTCCTTACCAGTAAAGTGGGTTTAATCCTAGTATATATCTGATCGAGAGATAGATCTTCCATATTTAGATATTGGGCCAAGATAGCTATATTTAACCCTTTCTCTTTTTTTCCTTCCTTCCCAAAACAGTCTGGGTGTCCGTTGTATGTGACTGCCTTTGTGGATGGGAGAACAGATGCCCCAGCAGACACAGAATACGAGTGATTGCAGACGACCTGGAATGACAGTTCTGGGTGTGTCTGGCAGCTCAGTGGGGGTGGGCCTCGTGATTCAGATACTGATGTTGCTTAAAGAAGCAAAAGCATGTTGAATAAAAGATTATGGTAAAAACAAACAAACTAACTAACTAACCATTCAGGGTCTTCCTTGTCCAACCCTTGTAGTTTTAGTAACAGGTCTTTGATATGTGATATGTACGCTGTGGCATGTTCACTAGTTTCCCTTAGCTTCATGGTCTGTTCTAGGTCAGAATTCTCTTTTCCAGGTGTTGTCTGAATGGATTGTTGTGGGGCAGTCCTCTGTAGCTTCTAGACCAGTATATCCTTACGCTGAAGTGGTGACTAATAGGTCTGAGGCCTTGAAATATCATGTCCTTGGACACTGACAGGATCCAGTTCTCCAGTTAATCAGGAGACGATGCCAGATGCCATTTTTCATCCTGGTGTTTGGCTCATTCCAAGTTGCTTATCTGGGATATTTCAGGCATGAAGTTTAAGCAGCCAACGGTAACTTGTTTTTTATGACAGGAATGGAGAAGCTTCCAGCCTGGGAATTAGGTTCAGCACGTGGGGGTGAAAGCTTGTGTGATGCCTTTAAATAAAATGTCCTTATAATTAAAAAAAAATAAACAGATAAACAGTAATGATGATGATGATGATAATGATGGTGATGATGTTAGTGAGAGTTCATTGAACCATCAGCACATAAAAATTGCCAGTCCCACTCTGAAATGGTTGGGTCCAGTTGAAGCAGCACGGAGGCAGGAAAGTGTAGTGGTTACTAGTGTGGACCTTGAGCCAGAATCCGGGTTTGAATCTGGCTTCACCACTTAGTAGCTGTGTGAGAAGAAGCTTACTTTCTCTGTGCCTCAGTTTCTTCATTTTTAAGATGGAAGGAGGTAATAATAGTATGCATCTCTTAGAGTGGCTGTGAAGATCATATAAATAAATATAAGTTAACTGGCTGGAATAGTGTCTGACACTTAGCACGTCTATGTTAGTTACCTCTGTGTCCTTAAATCTTACCATGCTCCACATGCTCCCACTGTCTTTTTCTGTTGTCAGCCTACCAGCAGCTGGGAAGCATTTCACCATGGGTTTCTCTTTCATGTGGAGGGACTGACTTCCCTTGTTTCTATAGAGAATTGCCTTGAAAGATAGCGTCTCTGGAGCCAAGGGCAGGCGTACTTACTGCTTGTTATAAACTGTTTGGGTTCCATAAGTTTATACAGACTCATTTTCTTTTTAAGAATAAAATTATTTTTCTGGTTGCCTTGATTTGGTTTTGCTTTTGAAATATTATTTTTTGCTAGTTTAGATTTTAGATTAGGGTCTGATTTCTACAATAATGTTATATCTTTTCTTTGCATTTCTTCTATTAAAGCACATTTTCCCCTTAAAATTTCCCCTTTTTTGGGAAGAGGGTGTAGCTCAAGTGGTAGAGTGCATGTTTAGCATGCACGGGGTCCTAAGTTCAATCTTTAGAACCTTCTCTGAAATTAAATAAACCTAATTACCTCCCCCCAAAAAAATTTTAAAGAATTTCCTCCTTTTATTAAAAATTTTACATTTAAAATATATCTAGCAAAAAGCTAATTAATTTACTTAATCTTTCTTAAGGTACTTCCAATATTCTTGTTGCTCTTTACTCGTTATGGATATCTAAACAGTATTTAATAAGTAAGAAATACTAAGTTTAGTACTATTTACAAAGAACTATACCCTGTAGTGAATATGCAAACACTAAAAAATGCTTCTGAACATTATCTGGTAATGTTCAAATAATGTTGACATTTGGGTCTTCTAGCAAGATTAACAGCACCATATCAAATCAGGGTTTATAAGAGGCATACTATGTGTAGCTTGTTAATATTGACTCTGTTTGCAAGATTGGCTCAGCACTGGCAGCAGACAGGACTGTGAACACACACTAAGAATGTGGTAGCAGCCACAGGCAAGACTGAGCCATTGGATTGGGGCAGCCTCACTTCCGTGTGCTCCTGGCCCAAATCTTGAAAATGTCAGCCTTCACCTTCACCTCTGCATGTCAGCATTTTCTGCTCTTGCTTTGAATTTGATGTCATTGGAGTCTATGTTGATTGCTAAACAAGCTGGAGAATTACAGTACTTTTCCCCCATTTCTCAACTTGTTTTTTTCCACAAGATTCTGAAGAAGTATGCATTCCCCCAAGGGATTCTGGGAAGGAGTTCCCTCCCGGAAGGCCGCTCCCATCTCGCTCCATGGAGCTCCTGGCTGTCGCCGTGCCTGCCCTTTCTGACTGCCCCTCTGAGGCGGTGGCTGTGCTCACTGGGCTTCAGCCGCTCTGGCCTCCTTGCTGTTCTCAGAGGCGCCAAGCTTGTGCTCCCAGGGTGCACCTGCTGCCCTCTCCACCTGAAACACTCCTGCCCTGACATGTTCGTCCCCTCTCCTTCCTTGAGGACATGCTCACATGTCCCTTTCGGAATGAGGCCTTTGCTGACCTCACAGAGTAACCCAGCCTCCGTGCACTCCTTCTCCCCTCACCAGCCTTCTTTTTCTCCACAGCACTGATCACGTTCCTGATGCCACGCTGGGGTGGTCCTGAGGGCCAGGGCTTGGTTGTGTACCCTGCTTTGTCCTCGTGCCTGGAACACTGCCTGTGGTGTAGCAGGGGCTCTGTGAATATTTGTTGAATGAGTGACTGAAATTACTCCAGCAGTTTCGTAGGATACAAATGGGAAAGAGGAAAGGTTGGTGACAGGTGAATTAGGAGGCTGTCTCTTTGGTTGCCCTGAGGTTTGGTGAGAACCTAATCCAAGGGTTTGAAGAAGAAAAGGCAGTCAGGAGTTGGGATGGCTCGGGTATGCTCCTGATGGATTCCACTTGGGAATGGAAGAGAGGGAGAAGGGGAACAATCTGGAATATTCCCTGTTTCTAGCTTGGCAACAGGTAGATGACTTTCCATTCAGCTGAGATAAAGTATACCAGAAAAAAAAAAAAAAACCCTAAGCATTTCTTTTACAAAGCAAATCGTATTGATAAGATGAGAGAATAACTTATTTCTGCAATTTATGTTTATCTGAAATATAGTTTTTCAAAGCCTCTAACCCTTTGTGAAATGCTGATTTTAATTTGAGGTCAAGTTTCCTAAAATGTTTTGAAAGCTAGCCATGCAGGGACACGTTGGCTTCCAGGGAGTTTGTAACTATAGGTAGAGAGATTTTTCTATATCTAGGAGCTAACCTGGAGTTTCTGAAGGTCTGAATACTTAATTAGCTTTTTTTGGTACCTTGAGTCACTGGCAAAATTAATATTTCAAATAGGAAGTTTGCCATTTTTCTTTTTAATAAATATTTCTTTATATAAGACTCGTCTCTGAAGCAAAGGCCTCAACCATGTCCTTTACTCCACTAGTGCAACTCTGGACTTACCCACGTGGCTCAGTTATCGGCATCGTCTAGATGGCTGGGATAAGCAACTTATTTGCACTCCGGGCCCTGCCCTATTTCTTTAAGGCCTGGAGTCAGGAAGGTGGTGAACTTCCTGAAAGTCTGAGTTAACTCTACTTCAAATATGTTTTGTAAATAGGTGTAATATGATGGCTAAGCAAATTCTAATTTAGTAACTTGGATGAATTTAGAGTGATTCTAGATATTTGCTAATAAAAAAAAAAACAAAGTTGATGGATATGAGGTTCTTCACTGATTACAACCCATCATTACGTTGTTCTAAGATAATTTCATCTCCCTTCTTGCTTCTCACTTGCCATGCTGGAAGCTCTGCCTTTTGGCTTGGGCTCTTCTGGAAAGCAAAGATGATGGCATGATGCTGCTGACACCTACTGGCATCACCTCATGTTGGGGGGAGAGGGGCTCTGCTTCTTTCCTGGACACTATATAGGAAGTGTCCAGGACCTGGGGACCTCATCTGCTAAGTGGAAGGAATTGGCCACAGGCTCTGCAGTCATCTTCCTGCATTGAAATTCTGTATTCTAACTCTGGGTTTGGTGAAAAGAATGCAGTAGATCAGAATGTACTGATGTGGAAGGATGTCCATGACATATTGTTGAGTGAAAAAAGCAACTCATAGAACATCTTGTGTGTCTAGAATAAGCAGGATATGTAGTGATCTAATCTGTTAACAATGGAGGAGTAGAAGGGAAGGACTTTGGCTTCTTCGTTCATATTCCTTGGAACTATATTTTATTCACTCATGACTTTTATAGTCTTAAAAGAAAAGCAACCAGCTAGTCAGTAGTTCTGTGATTCTCTAAATGGGCTGAGTATCACCCAGGGGCTGCCTCAGCCTGCTCCTATGCCCCGTGCTCCTCAAGGCAGCACTCAGCCTGGGCTGAGAGGTGGCTGCCATCTTGGATGAGAGGTGCACCTTCTGGTTTCTGGTACCCGCCAGCTGCAGCCATTTGCTTTCCATGCCTGATTCTATCGGCATTTAGGTTTGCAACCTCTATTTTAAAATTTCAAAATAAAGAAGGTGCTTCTTAAAGATCCCTAGTATTTAAACTTTTCATTAGTTTAAGCTTGCTTTTCTGAAGTAGCAGGCCTTAAAGACTGAGATTTTGGTGGTCCCTGCTTGACAGACCAGGGCACCTTGGCCATGTGTTTACTGACACATGTACCATATGATGTGCATCTGTTTGTCACCACCAAGCAAGTGGTTTTATCTGTTTGTGTCTTGAATGTGGTCAGAGGTGTGACTGACTTTCATTTTACCCCATGGCCCCTTAATTGGGGTTGTTTCTTCTGTAGCTTGTTAGTGTGACTTGTGCCTCTACAGCTCCTCAGTTGTTAGGGTGTAGTAATCAGTGTAGAGATTCTGAACTCCCACCAGCTATGCTCTGAGACCCTACTCTCCATGCTTCTTGCTAAATCCCTGCTTCTCTCTGCAGGCTCCACGGATGACTCAAGACCTTTTATGGTCTTCCAAGCCTAGCCCCGAGAGCTGACATGCCCGGCTGCCTCCTGGCCTTAGCTGTTGCTCATTGCCACTCCTCGTAGGGCAGACCAGCTGCACTGGCATTAGGGGTGAGGGGGGTGGGAAGTTTATTGGTTGTGTTGCTGTCACTCATTTTCCATCCTTGCCTTAACATGACCTGGCAGCTCTTGTGGTTGTGGCTCTCTCTGAGTGAGGGGATCTCTGTCTGTCTGTTGTCTGTCTCTTGTGCTCTATTAAGGGGTGCCCTGTCTACCTAGGACAGCCCCCAGAAGTTGAGGGGGCCCCTTTTTCACCTTTGATGGAAGTTCTTAGTTCCAGTGTCCTAAGGAGGTCGTGATCATTTTTTCCTGTGGTCTGTGTTGGTATCTCATGTGAATTCGAGTCTTCTTGACCCATCCTACTTCAAAAGAACTCTATGAATTTATAGATTAGGCTGCTTGAGCTCTAATTTTCTTAAGAATTCTTGATTGTGACACCCAAAATGATAGTGAAGGTGGTATAATTTTTCTTACCTCCTTTTTCAGAATCTTTCTACCTTCTTACTTCAGCCATACCTTTGGCTCTTTTATACTAATGAGTACTGAAGTATGTAACAAAGAAAGAATTAAAATACTAACTTTCCTAAGGATTCCTTTATTTTAATAGAAGGCTTTTAAAGGCTTTAGGAATCAAAGCTCTGAGTCTCAAGCATCTCGTGACCACTGGTGATCGCGTATTTATGATCAGGTGTGTCGTATGGTAGCTCCTAAATCACCCACTTAGGCTGGTGACACTGTAGGATGTGGTAGCAAGTGGTGCTTAGGTTGTCCATGGAGAAGAGTGGTAGATGCGGAGAGACCAAGAGGTGCAAGACCCTTCATCTTTGCTGTCTTCAAGTGCCTTGTGACATTCCTGTGTTGGGGTCTTTGGAATAATTTCATCTGTTGCTTTGAGTATAACCAAACATAAGATGAATGCTAGCAAATGGAGCATCAGCAGCTTAATTAAGAAAACAGGTCTTTGCTGGCCCTTTGACCTAACTAGTATAGATAACCCATCTAAGAAGAGTAGCTGTAGGCTTTTTAATGAGTGACATGAATTTAACGCATGACACTAAGCACATGTCTTAGAGCTATTAGCTGTCACAATTTATCAGGTCGTATAGCTAAAAACTATGATTCAGAGAGGCAAGCATGAACTTTTCCATTTACCTTACCTTGCTGAGGTCATTTTAAAAGTCCTAAGCTAGAAATTGGGGTAAAGATGTTTAGTTTGCCAGACTGAGAATTTAAAAAAATGAGATTTATCTTGGGGTGAATGTGGTTTTTTGGGTTTTTTTTTGCCCCTGAATAGCAATAATTCTGTAATGTATTAATAGTACTTTTCATTTATTGAGTGAGTATTGTATGACAGGAACTGCATTAAGTGCTTTTTTTTTTCACATGAGCTCGTCTAATCCACGGCACAACTCGGAATATAGTCCCATTTTACAGATAAGGCAGCTGAGTCACAAAAAGGATAAAAACCTTTCCCAAGGTCATATAATTAACTAGTAAATGTTAGAGCTGGCATTTGAACTTTGGTGGTTTAGTCCAGGTCCAAATTCCTAACCACTGCTTATACTGTTTCCCATAAGTGGATGATGAAGCCTCACTAGCTAAGGCTAATTAGGACCTAATTGTGGACAAGGCTAACTTGACTTCACTTTAAAATATTTACTGTGAGCAAAGAGCACGGCGCCATGATTGGCATTGTGGCTGTATTCGTTTCCTGTGGCTGCTGTGACAAATTGCCACAAACTTGGTGACTTAACCAACATAAAGTTATTTTCTTTCAGCCGTTGAGGTTAGAAATCCAAAATCAGTTTCACTGGGCTGAAGTCAGGGTGTTGGTAGGGCCGTGCTCCCTCCGGATGCTCAGGAGAGAAGCTGTTCCCCGCCTCTTCCAGCTTCTGGCAGCTGCTCGCCTTCTTGGCTGGTGGCTGTGGTGCCCTCGTCTTTCCCTCCTAGTCACATTGCCTTCTCTTCTGTCTCATGTTAGATCACCCTCTGCTTCTCTTTTCTAAGGACACCTAAGATTGCATTAGGGCCCACCCAGAGAATTTCCCCATCGCAAGATCCTTAATCACAAAGTTCCCCCTTTCTTTTTTTGCCGTGTGCAATAACATTGACAGATTTCAGGGATTAGAACATGGGTATCTTTTGAGGGGGCATTATTCAGCCCATGACAGTGACAAATGGAAAGAATTAGAACTTTTAGTTCACCTTGTAGGAGGACGCTTCATTTCAACAATCCCCTAACTGTTCTGCAGGACACAGATGCTAAAAATGTGAAAAGAATTCCATGGTCTAACAGATTTGAAAGGCATTGTGTTAATATATCCCTCTTTAAGGAGAATCACAATGTACAATGAAGGCTTTGAAAATTCCTGTGACAGAGAAAACTGCTTAACTGAGTGGAACCCAGAATTCCTCAGACTCCGTTGATTAAAAAACACTTCATTTTAAAGGGTTACACCGACTAACATGCCATGAAGTGCTTAGAACACACTTTAGGAGGCACTAGTTCAGTTGCTTATTACCCGCTAGTCTTTTGAAGGCATAAAGTATGTCTTTACTGACTTTGTGTTATTTCATAACTTAAACATACTTGGAATTGATTGGAAAGAACAAAATCAGATAAATATACAAAATTACATGATGATTTTTTGTATTTTAGCTGATGTGCTAGATGAGATAGAGGGGCCCAGATATGCTATGGGTTATGATAAGGGAGAAATTGTTCCTAAGTGAAATGATCAGAAGACACCTCACCAAAGAGGGGCCCGAATGCATCTAACTGGAGGGGAAGCAGGGAGTGCCCCCACGTGGGAGCGGATACTCAGCCAAAGGAAGGAGGGCTCATCTGGAGAGCAGGTTCAGGGGTTATATGGATTATGCCTTGCATGTCAGTTTTAGAGTTTGGACTTGATTCTCTAGGCCTAGGGTTTGACACACTATGTCTGGCCTGTGGGCCAAATCCAGTCCTCTGGCCATTTTTATCAAGTGTTATTGGAACACAGCCCCGTCCATTTGTTTGCACATTGCACATGGCTGCAGTAGCACTGTACTGGCAGAACAGGGAGGCTTACAAGAGCTTAAAATACTTACCCTCTGGCCTGTACAGAAAAGGTTTGCCATCCCTGATGTAGGTAAGGGGGAGCTGTTGAAGGGCTTCAGTCAGGAAGGTGTCATCCTCAGATCTGTGTGGTAGGAAGCTCATTGTGGCAACTGGGTGGAGCATGGACTGGGTACTACAGAGACAGAAAGGGCAGTGACCAAGGAAGTGGGAGAGGAGGGAACAGGAAGAGACTACAGTAGGAAAGATGATCATTTTTTAAAATAAACTTTTAATTTTAGATTAGTTATAGATTTAGAGAAAAGCTACAAAGATAGTACAGGAGTTCTTCTCCTCAGTTTTCCCTGCTGTTACCATCTCACAGTACTGTGGTGCATTTCTCATAGCTAGTGAGCCAGTCTCAGCACTGGAGCCAGATTTCATTTGAATTTCCTTAATTCCTAATATCCATGCTATGTTCCAGGATCCCATTCATGTCTCCTTAAATTCCTGGACTGTTAGGCTATGGCCGTTTCTCAGATGCTACTTGTTTTTGATGGCCTTGATAGTTTTGAGGAGTGTTAGTCAGTTATTTTGTAGAATGTGCCTCATTTGGGACTTGTCTGATGTTTTTTCATAATTCGATTGGGGTTTGGAGTTTTTGTGAGGAATACCACATTTTATCCATTTTCATCATGTCCACAGCACATAGTATCAGCATGCCTTACTGTTGCTGATACCGACCTTGATCTCCTGGCTGAGGTGGTGTTTGTCAAGTCTCTCCACTATACAGTTACTTTCCCCCTTTCCATATGTTGTTCTTCGGAAGGAAATCACTTTGTACAGCCCACATGTAAGGAGTAGGGAGTTATGCTCCACCTTCTTGAGAATAGAGTATTTACATAAGTCATTTTGAATTCTTCTGCACAGATTTGTATATTCCCCTTCAATGATTCATTCAGTAATATTAGCATGGATTCATGGCTATTTAATTTATGCCTTGGGTTATAGTCCAGTACTCCGTTATTTATTTTGTTGCTCAAAATTGCTCCAGCTCTGGCCACTGGGAGCTCCTTCATTTGGCTCCTGAGCCCTTCGACATTCTCCCATTGTGTGTGTGTGTGTGTGTGTGTGTGTGTGTGTGTGTGTGTGTGTGTGTGTGTGTATGTGCACAGATGTGTGTTTAGCACTTTCTGGCCCTACAGGATGCCTCCAGCTCATCCTGTCTATTACCTACTGCAGTCCTAGAGTCAGCCAGTTCTCCAAGGAGGCATGGCCAAAGGCAATTTTAAAATTTCTGGCTTAGACTGGGCTGCCTCCATCTCTGCCTCACAAACTCCTACTACGTGGTTGAAGAAGGGACGTGGGGCAGGATCCTGGGAAATGGCTGTCCATTTAGGGGTTGGGCAGGGATAAAAGTGATCAGAGGAGGCCAAGGAGGAGGGTGAGAGAATCAAGTGGCCAACAGGATGGTAAATAATACAGCCTCCAAGGTTGATGTGTGTTTCGGGGGGGAGAGTGGTCAGCATGCCTTTGTAAGCCCAGGAGGAGAGTGCTGAGGGGTAGACGGTGTAGGCGTCTGGCTGGGGTGGAGGGTTGAGCAGGAGGGCAGCAGGAAGTAAGGTGGGGCTAGAGGTCTTATGGATCTTGACTCTGTTTGGCAGGAGGCCTGAGTGGTGCTGTAGGATGATGAGTTTGGCAGCCACACTCAGATTAGACAGAGGGATCAAGACTTGTAGTTGCTTTTTGGGAAACTGATAGAAATGGGTACCTGGAGCAATGGTGAAGACAGGTGGACCCATAGGGACCATTAGCTCACCATTAGTAGATTTTTGCATATACTAGGTTTTTTTCATAATCAGGGGAAAAAAAGAGAGAAGAATTAGTGATTAAGCAATCTGTTTGCTTACAAATAGTAAGCTTAAATGATAAACAGACCATGTTGTCTTAAAATACTGTTGTAGTTTTGTGTGTGTCTCCTTTTCTCAGAGAAGAGTCAAAGGTGAACTTGACCTTGAACCCAACTTGGAATGTCACACAGTCCAAGTGAATGAAAAACGAAGTTTTAATTTGGTTTTCATAGGCTGTCTCCAGTCAGTTTCACCGTGATTTCCTGTTGCACTTCCCGCCTCATCCTCTTTCGGTGGTAGTTCTATCTGAAAAGTTGTGGTGCTTCTGAGATGACTGATGGCAGAGGGAGACTCACTGAGCTGCAGCTGTGTGGAGAGAATAATCCTGGGAATACCTACTTTTCAGCGGTTGCCGGCAACTTGAATTTGCCATTTCTTTTCGTACAACTAGGAGGATAAATGCAACCACACTTGAAGCTGTTTGTTTTATGAAAAGGGAAGCATATTCACTGAATTACTGATATGACCTGAACTTTAAAAATTATCCTTTTACTCCTGAAACGTCTCTGGGCACAAACCCCTGATCCTGAAGTAGAGTCCTGTTTTACTGTTTAATTTAGCCGGCCTCAAATGCTGTGATTTGTACGTCTGGTTCAGTAGAAGCAGTAAGTAGCTAGCTCTCCTGTGCCTTGTCTCCACATCAGCCCTCTCTGGGTGAGAGCGAGTGAATTTAGTAAACCAGATCACCCTTGTTTGTGCGTCCACCAGCACGTGCTGCCAACCTGAGCCTCTGCTGGGCTCACTCCCGAGTAGCGATACCCACTTTGGGGTGGAAATGACATTTATAAGGGAAATTCTGGGTTATTATTTTTATCTGTAAAATCAAGATAAAAATACCTACATCATGAAGTTCTTAGTAGGTATAAGGGATGAAATGCAAGTACCGTGTTTTCTAAGCAGAGTGTCTTCTTCTAGAAATCCCGTCTCCATGGATTTCACTGCAGTGGTTCTGCCTTTCTCCAGGTTGTCGCTAGAGTGCTGTTTATTTAGCAAGAAAATTTTCTGAAGCGGAACCAAGAGAAAGGAAATTGTTTGGCCTTCTCTCACATCATCCAACCAACAAAAATCACCAACCAGGGACACATCCAGACTCACTGCTTATAGAAACCTGGAGGGAGAAGGCATTTTCGAAAGCAGTGTTGGGGACGGCCACTTTCTCTGTGCCCCTCTAAGACCAGGAGTGTCAAGTGTGCCGGGGCAGAGGGGTCTCGTGATTACCTTTAATATCACAAAGCTTCCCCTGTCGAGGTGGATTCGTGATGTTTATATGTGCCTCAGTGAAACAGCTGCCCTGTCATCCTCCAAGCTCGTCACTTCCCCTTTCCTTGATTTTAGTGGTATTGCACGCACGCTACCACCTTCTCTAGAGCAACACAGCCGCCTGCGCTGTGTTCCTTTTGCCTCTTTCCTCTGTCAGACAGAAACTGAATCATTTAACTACGTTATTTACCAGCTACAAGTTGAAGGTGCAGGTAGTTTCAATAGGTTGAACTCATAAATGAAATAAACGGCACCCGTTTCACATCTCTCTTTGGGTAGCTGAAAAGGGGTGGTGGTGTCGGGTCCCGATCCTTGGTGTTCATGGCATGTGAGGACTGAGTTCATGGAACACGGGGCTGTGCGCTGCCAGCCCTCCTGGCATCGTTCTGGCCCCTGGTTACACTTTCTGTTTTCCCCAGTCTCCTTCACGTCTTCAAAACGTGTCGCCCTCTAAAACCGCAAGGTTGCATTTGAGTTTATTGTTGAATAAAGGCTCTATTTCAGGGTTACTTCTTGGACTTTACAGTTAGCTGGACCTGATACATTGTCTACCTTACATTTGCAGTAAAAGCTTTTGATTTAAATTTGCTATTCAGGAAAAAGCTGTATGGGAGGGAAAGTAAATTCCCAGTTGCAACTGAAAATCTCTGAGAGATGGGAACACAAATGAAGTCAAGAAGACTCTTAAACTGGCTTTCCTTCACTGAAGCAGAACTGCGTCATGGTTAGTAGAGCATTTACATAAGGGCTAGTAGGAGCCGGTGTGGAGCTCTGGCTTCCAGCACTGGTGATGGCATTTGCAAGAATGGGCTCTGGCTCATCTCCTTCAGGGCCTCCCTGGGTGACCTGCTCACCTCCCTTCACCTTTCTGTGCTTCAGTTTGCTCACCTGTGAAATGGGGACAATAAAAGTAACCCCTTCATAGTCATTGTGAAGATTAATGTGTTAATTAAAAAAACACCTCAGACACCCCCGGGCATCCAATAAACATTACCTGATATTGTTGTTTTGTTATTACATTCCTGCAAGTTATGTCAGCAGGTATGAGTGTAGCAGACACTTAAGAAATAAATGCATCAGAACCTCCACATCTAAATGGGCTCTTTTCTTCCTCAGAATAGTCTCTGGTGGAAGGTGAGTCCTGATGTTGGTAGTGCTGCCTGGGCAGGATGTTTTGGGGTTGCCTTCCCTGGGAAGGCCTGTGAAGGCTGTAAAACTACATTCTTTAAATGGCTCCTGTACTGGCCAGTTTTTCTGTCATTTGAGTGAATGTGGGTTTGAATTTTTTCTTTCTTTCCCCCTCTCTCTCTCTCTCTCTTTTTTTTTTTTTAGCTAAAAGGCATTTGGAATCAAGCAAAAGAATGTTTTGGTTTAAAACCTTGTTTGAAAAGTGTACTCAGAAGCATGGTCATCGGGCCAAACTAAGCCAAGTTTTTGGTTTCAACATGCTGATTGTTTGGCTTCGGCTTTGGGAGTCAATAGTTGATACCTACTTCCTGCCACAGCACTTGTTCTGTACCTTATCGATTTGTCCTCAGAACCCCTGTCCACCCTGCCTCCTCTGTAAGTGGAACATCACTCGTACTTTGCTGCAGGGGTTCACTTGCCCGCAGGTTATATCCCTACAGAAATGCCTTTTGCCTTGAGTCAGTAGGATTATTTTCTGCTTCACTTACAGGTTTGTTTTTCACCCAAACCCTTTTGTTCTAATGGGCACTAGTTTTTACAGCTAGATATGTAATGTGTGTATCTACTCGCCTGGGCTTTTTAAAAGAACTTGATTGTGGGCAGGCCTCAGGCTTGCTGTGTGGACGTGCTGGAGCACAGTCTCACATCCTCGCTGTCCTCTTCCTTCCTCTCGGAGGAGGAATTCCAAGTGATGTGAAAATCAGCCTCAGACTTGAGAGTCACTCCTAAGTCAAGTTGCCAGTCTTGCTACAGAGTCAGTTTTTCCAGCTGCCTGTGTAATGGAAAATCTAAGTTTGTCTTGAAACATTCCCTGCTCTGCAGAAAGTCAACACTTGGTCTCCAGGATAGTTCAGGCCCTAACGCAGTTCCTCTGTGCTGTCTAGGTTGTGGCAGATCTGGTGTGGATGCCTCATGTCACTTATTAAAATCAGCCTGATAAGGATCATACAGACACTATGTGTGTGTGTGCGCGCGCACGTGTGTGTGCGTGTGTGTGCATGTGTGTGTGTGTGTGAGTGAGGAAAGCGGGTCTAAACAGTGATGTCATGTCTTTGGTTTGAAAAGCAGGGAGATTGCATGTTAAAAACAGTAAAAGCTGAGAGATTAAAAAAAAGCTTTCCTTTTCTTTTTTTGCAGTTACCATTATATTACAATAACGAAATCCAGAAAACTTGCATGAATGATTGCTGAAAAATAAAAACCAATTAACAAGTAAAAATCGGGACTTATATACAGCATTGTGATTGATATATATAGTTTATAAGTAGCTAGCTTTTTATATTTTATATGTAATATATGTAATAGTTATATATGTTATATATATATATAACATATAGTCTTGTAGGTTTATATATTAAATATATATAGCTTTTCTGTTTTCTCACAAACTTCTTTATGGCCCTTAAAAACTGTTTTTTGTTTTTAACCATGTTACTTTGACTTGCGTTATTCATAATTTCTCACTCTTTGGACCTTTTTTTTTTTAAATGGACAAATATGCATTTTTTCTGCTCTAAGCCCAGCTTGGTGATGTTACAGAACTTCCAGTTTTTCTTTTCTTTCTCAACATTTCAGGTGTTTTGTAATCTATTCTTTTTCTTTTTAAATTGAAGTATAGTCAGTTTACAATGTGTCAATTTCTGGTGTACAGCATAGTGATTCAGTCATACATGAACATACATATGTTCGTTTTCACATTCTTTTTCATTGTAGGTTACTACAAGATATTGAATAAGTTCCCTGTGCTATGCTGTATAAACTTGTTTACCTATTGTAATCTATTCTTCAACAGATGCCTAAGAATTAAATGAGTGGCAATACTTCAAAATAGTGATTTGTAAATACATATGTGCATCAGATCTTTTTGAATGTCTAAAAATAATTTTAAGGGAAATATTAAGTGTACTTCCGGCCATTTTAGACACATAGAATCTGGAGAATTTTGTTTACATGCCCCTCTTGGATGAAGTGGCAAGTCTTTGAAGGATGAAAGGTAGAAGTATCAGGTGTGGCTGTCTTCAGCTCTCTTCCCCACAAGGTCTAATTTGGTTGCTGGAACTTCAAAGCTGTGCCTTTAGGATCTTGATGTTAGTGATGGTGGCTGTGGGAGGATTTTAAGAAAAAAATCCTTGTAGAGTTCCCACCAGCGTGGTTTTAGGCAAAGGTGTGAGACACATAACCTCTTCCAACCTCTGGATACCAGCATCTTGAGCTTTTTCTGTTAAAACCTATTTGCAAGAGAGACTCAGAAACTCTTCTTGAAGTGAAAGAACTGTCGGTTTTAGTGCCTTCTTCCAAGGAGATTTGTATTTTATCAGAAAAGAAAATGTCAGTTCCAGGAATGAAAGTCTTTTTTTTTAAGTGGAGGAGTCCCACAGTTTGGTTCTAGTCCTGACTTTTGGAGGTTCTCCTCTGGTTCTCTTGGTTGAATTTGAAACAAACCCCTCTGCCCACCAAACCTCCCAAGAGTGAGTGAATCCACCCAGGGGCCAGCATCTTTATTAGAGTGTCAAAGATCTTTGCCACCCTCCAGGTCTGGTCACTTGGGTGACTGTAGTCACTCTCTGCATGCACTGGGACTCTTTTCCATCCATTTTTAAAGATACAAATCTGTTAATTCACCTGTCTTCCTGCAAAAAGCCAGAAGACAAAACCGGAAAACAAGCCCACATCACCCAGCTTTTCTGTAACATCCCTTGATCTTCAGTTGAAATCATGACCTCGCTGTCACCCAGCCCCGCCCCCATGATCCAGCCGTGGTTGGCTTGGTTTCGGTTCCTCAGAAATAGCATTCACTTCCACTTTCTTCCCTTGTTTTTTAAACATTTTGTTGACTTCTATTTTTCCTTCAGTTCTCCCCTTAAAATACCGCTTGTCAGGTAGAGCCTTAGATTAGAGACCATCCCACTGCATCACGTCCATCCCGTTGGTAGTACTTGCCTCTCTCGGGGTATCCCTGGTACTCGCGCAGTGTCTGGAGCGCAGCAGACAGTCGTTTTGCTGAGCACAGGGAAGCAGTGGTGTTGCAGGTAGTTTGAGTGCTTCTGCGTCCTCTGAGGGGCAGCGTGTCTGGTCTGTGTGTGCACAGACTTGTGCTCAAGGCAGATGCTTCTCGCCTGTTCCCACACCCTTCCCCGGCGCTGCCTTTCTTAGCTGCTGTTGAGGCAGCTGTTTATGGCCTGTGGCATGAAACCTACTTGCCATTTCCGATCTAGCAGAAAAAGCCGTAGCATTCCAGGCACGTAGGTTCTCGCCCTGATCTTTAGACATGTGGCCGCAACTCTGTCTGCCTTAGTTTGCACCCAGTCTGATGCAGGTAATCAGATGGTAACATGAGATATTCTTCCATGGAGGTAAAGTAAGAAATACTGAAATAGTAGTGATGGTTATCCAAACGTAAGGTGGTATAGTTACATTCAGTGTGCTTCGTATAGCAAATACTCATCTTGTGATCAGACACTTAAATAGAGAATAAAATGTAAATTTTTTGATCTGCACATATGTAAGTTTTCATTACAGACTTGCCACGTCTATATATGTGTCCTTTACAACAGGGAGTCTACTTTTCTTTCACAATTAAGTTGCTCTCTGGTCTAGTTCTTATGTTGCTAGGGAAGAATACGCTTCAAGGAGATAGGATGTAAAATCGCAGGAAGACGCCAGTTTTTATTTAGTTTACTGTCCTTCTGTGGCAGTGCTTCCTAAAGTATCCCCGTGGATCACCTGCATCAGAAACACCTGGGCTTGGTTAAATTGCAGATTCCTGCCCCCACAACTTAACTGAATCAGACTTTGTGAGGCCTGGAAATCTACATTATTAAATAAGCTCTGCTAGTTGGAGAACCACAGCCATATAATACCTGGTATATAGTGCGTCGTTAGTAAATATTGAACAGGATCTTTAACAATGTCTCATTCACTGGCCTTTTCAGTCTCACCTGAGTGTAACGATGACATCAGAAAACATAGCACTGCCACTGCTGTCCAATAAAAGGTGAAGACATTGTGGCTCAGGTTGGACTCAGTCAATGGCCTTATTCAGCTGGAGCACAGGCGATCAACAAGGTCATTGTTCCCAGAGGCTTACACACACTGGCCCTCTGGGCACAATGGCCCCTTGACCACAGCTGACATGGGCAGAAAGGAACCAGGCAAGGCGCTGGTCCACCCACCCCCCACACACACCCCCCGCCCATGGGTACTGCTGAGTGAAGGCCTGTCCTGTGGGGAAGGGGTGGTGCTGCTTGTCTAGTCCGGGTCCCCCCGAGTCCCTGCCCTCCCTGAATGGCCAGGATGCCAGGAGAAGACTTGCTCTGAGTAGAAAGGCAGAAACAATAACAGCAGCTAAAACTGGCATTGCTGAGCGTGCAGGACCTGCTTTCCTTGTAGTAGCTCATGTAATCAGCCCAAAGCGGGGCAAGTCCAGGGCATTGGTGAGAAAGCATTTCACAGCAAACTTTGGCCCTGGATGGACTGGCCCCGAGGAAGGTTACAGCTCTCTCTCCCATTCACAGCACAGCTTGCTCTGCACCCTCAGCCTTCCTTGATCTCCTTCGACTCTTTATGGCGCTTAGAGCTTGGACTGCACAATTCCATACCCAGAGTAATCATTGTTTTCTCTCATTCCTTAAGTGTTAATTCCATCTCACCAGCTAGAACAGAGATTCTCAGTGGCCCTAGTGTTTAGGACCTTTGTGGTTGTCGCAATGATGATGAGGAGTGTGTACATTAGCATTTCACATTCTGAGGGTGTGGGATTCTAAATGCCCCTTGGTCCTCGGGACAGTGAAGGATGTCTTGTCCAGAATGCTGATGCACCCCCTTGAGAAATGCTGCAGCTCTGCTGGTTGGCCTGCATCTTGTCCAGTGCTTCCTTGAGAATAGACCAGGCATTTATGATGTGATGAATCTGCATGGCGTGGCAGATGCAGTATGAGCTAAATTACATTCCGGGAGAATAAACAAATGGTTGAAGCCACCTTTCTGGCTGGCAGTTGTGCTCTGACACTGAAGCTGTCCCTCTTCTTGGATTGTGCTTCGCAGCTTCGCCCTTCCTGATGGTACAGTGGGGACAGGAGTTATGACCCAGACACTGGTGCTGAGCCGCTGCTGCCTTTCCATTCAGGAAACACTCTGATGTAAGAAATATCCCACTGCCTGTTGTCTTACAGACACTTTGGTCTCACAGAAATAAACAGGGTAATATATGAGTTAGATAAACAACGAGGTCCTACTGTATAGCACTGGGAACCATATTCAATACCTTGTAATGGCCTATAATGAAAAAGAACATGAAAAAAATATATATCTGAACCACCATGCTGTACACTAGAAGTTAACACAACATTGTAAACTGACCATACCTCAAAAAAAAGGGTGATATGAAATAAATGAGGTGTTATGTCATGAGACGGGGTGGCGACAGGGACTCCAGTCCTTTATCGCTGACACCATCCTGGGTGAGTGCTTTTAGCAGCAGGAGGGCTTGAGGTTTGGAGGGATGTGTTCTGAGCTCCCAGACCTTCTGGAGTTATATATTTTGCCTGCAGATCAGAAAGCTGCTGTGGAGAGAAAATTTTGAACTGAGGATCAGACAAGGTCAGTACAGGGTCCTGGGATGTTTGCTCACTCATATCAGTCATTCAGTTAGAGATATCAGAGAAGTGACAGGTGGTTAAAGTTCAGGAACACAAGAAGATGAAAAGAGGGTGACGCCACATCTTATTTTAAAGGACTAGGAGTTCAGCCAGCTATCTTGTTGAACTAATGATGTCCTATAGATGGGATTTGTGTATCTTGAAAACCAGATAATACTTAGACTAACAGTAAAGGCAACAATGAGAACAGACTGGAGAAATTCAGCCACAGGTGGTTGAGAGAAATGCAAATTGAAGTGACTCAAAGGGTGGGTTCTCCCTACGAGGCAGGCTTCCGGTGACCAACTGAGAAACAATGTGTTCTTCCTTTGACTCAGTGAGCTTACTTCTAGGAGTGATTTCTGAGGAAATGAGTAGAGCTCTGTTCAGAGGTTTAGCTCGGAGGTTGCTTAGTGAGCATTGTTTGAAACGAACCTTAGAAGCAACACAGATGGCCCCATCCCCCCAGTACCTTATAATTCATCTGTGTAATGGAATATTCTGTAACCATGACAGTAATGTGGAAGAAAATATTCATCTGAGACAAAATGTATGAAAAATAGGCTATAATAGAATATATAAGGCTAATGTTTCAGTAGAGAATCTATGTAAACATAGAGGGAAAAGAAAACCTAGGACGGCATTAATGAAAATGCTCACTTGGATTATCTTTCAAGTGGTTGAAATCCAAGTACCTGGAATTCTTTCATCGGGCTTTAGTACTTAAATTGTTTAATTTGAACATGTGTAGTTATTTCTGTAGTTAAACAGTTCAATACAGTAAATAAAAACATGATCAAATATATTAAAAGGAGCTTTGTCAACCTGCTGTCCAAATATTTCAATGTTTAATCATTTTAAAATCCAAACATTCCTGGTAGTTCTAAGGAACTATTAGTCCCTCACATTTTACTCTGAGTTAGTTGATCATTAGCACAGACGAAATAAGAGTTCTAATTAGTGGGAGTAAATGTGGGTGGGGGTCAATTAATGAGTGAGAAGCAAGGAGGCATATTAATAGAATTAAGAGGAATATAGATAATTATCTATATGTGAATACTAGCTACATTTCTCTAGTTTGAAACTCTGCGTAGGAAATTCCCTACTGAAACATCACACACTCATGTCTCTCAGAGTGGCTGGGGGATACCCACTCAGCCTAGGCTTGGTTCTCGTGCCTCCAAAGTGGCTGAATCAGAGATGTGAGAGCGTCTCCGGTGCTAGAACTGACTTTTAGAGGAATCAGGTTTCCAGCCAGCAGCCTAGTTCACCGTAGGCTTCTTAATTCTCAAAGGTTAGGCCAGAGTTGTATCAGTGAATCAGCCCATTAAGAATTTAAGTCTTATTTCAAGGAAATACTTTGCAGTAGCATGTCTTAGAGCATACTCTGTGGGACACTATTCTTATGGGAAGGCTCATGGGGAAAAACAAAGAAAGAGGATGGGACAGACAGATTTGTGAAAGGAGACTGGTCAGCATGTCCGCCAGCCCAGCCTAGCCCCAGCTCGCATCTCACATTTAGTATATGTATTAAGACTCCAGAAGTCTTGCCCTAAGGACATCTTTTGGGTTTGAGTTAACCCTGAGTTTACTAAATTTAGTTACCTATAGGGTTTTTTTTTTTCATATAAGGATTTAAAAAACTATTGAGGCAAAGACTGGATACTCTTTTTTTTTTTTTTAATGAAAGTGCTGGGAGTTGAACCCAGGACCTTGTGCGTGTTAAGTACAGAGCCTACCACTGAGCTAACACCCACCCTCCACGCCCAGATGGATACTCTTATATGTGAATATAGGGTGGCCTTTGTTTAGTGGCACCTTGTTCTAGCTAGAGCTGAGAGCTTTGAGTGTACTCCATGGGAAAATATCCACGTGGAGCGTACTCATTATTCTGGGAACACTGTGAAGTGAGGCCTGAGTTCACATAATAGTAAGAGGTGTCTCCCTCGGTTGGTGTTACACAACTTATAAAGACTGGTATAATTTAGGATTTTGTTTTTCTTAAAATCTCAAACGACAAAGGTTGGCAAGAAAAGCATATTCATTATAGTCCTCTGTCTTGTAATTTCCCTCCAGTGAATATATGTTAGTCTGTGGAACCTTCCTCCCCCAAAAGTTTTATTCATGAAACAATGGGCCTGCAGCATTTCCAGCCCATTTTCCCTTGGAAAGAGCAGGGTCGGCGGGCTGCTAACTCATCCTGTGGATGAAGGGTCCCCTGCCCCGCACCTGGCAGCTCTCTGCTCTCCCACACTGGAGCAGGGAGTTTGGGAGGCAAGAAGGGCCTGTGAGCCAGGGATGGTTCCTGCTGCTTCCCTGTGGACCTGGAGATACTGCGTTATCAGTGCGCCTGGGCCTGCGGGAAAGTCAGGGAAGCTGGGGTCAAGCTGGGAGCTGATGCCTGCAGGGCCAGTGCCACCTCCTCTGTCTGCTGTGATTCTGTTCCAGCTGAGACACAGAGGTGACTCTTTTTAAGTCTGGGGAGGTACCTGTGAGTTAAGACCTTTAATTTCTTTAACTCCACTGTGGGGCCCCAAACTTGGCAGACTAGGAATGTAGGAAGATAATATAGAAAAAAGAAATTTTCAGTCCTTAGACTCCTCAGTAGGAGAATGCTCATCTCGTACACATGTGGCCAGTCAGCGATACACTTGGCAAATCCAGGGAAGTGCGTGTAATGATTACTCTGGACAGGGTGCCTTTTTTTGACATGAGCAATAATGCAACTCAAACAAAACCAGATCCCTGGGAGGCTGACTGAGGTCCAGCCTCCTCTGAGGCTCATCATGGAACCTCAGGCTCCCTTCCTTCCCCACTGCAGCCCCCGCCTTCATGCTTCAAAGCTTACTCAAGTCCTCATGTGGCCCAGGTAAAAAGGAAGTGGGCCAAGAATGGGTTTTACCCAGAGGATTGAAAAGTTAACCATTTCTGGTGTACAACAAAGTGATTCAGTTATACATATACATACATACATATATATGTATCTTTAGAAACTAACATTGTAAATCAACTACACTTCAATAAAAATTTTTTAAAAAGATAATCATGCCAAAAATATAAACTGAAATGAATAAGTCTATCAAAAATATATAAGCACTTTATGGAGAAAATTATAAAACTCTTTTGGAAAATATTAAAGATCTAAATTAAAAAAAAGTTAAACATTTCTGAGTTCAGCAGGAGCAAAGAGTTTGTCCTGTTTTCGTCAAATGAGACTCACTTGGGGATGGGATTAAAGAAAAATATTCTTGAAAAGTAAACCTTTTAATTGAAACTTTTTGCCCCCTCTAAGATCCCAGTAAAACAAAGTGGAACACATTATCCACAAGGCAATTTTAGATAAGAAGCTGAACGTTTAGATGACTCTTCATTTGTTTCTTTGATAATTCTACACCAATTTGGTTCCAGTCACAAATGTGGGTGAATAAGATAAATGATACTCATCAGCAACCTTTGTATTTTCTATTCTTCCTTTCAATTTTCTGTCTGATGAGAATACACTTAAAGCATTGACTCATTTAATTCTATAGCTGGAATGAATCTGCAGATGCAGAAATCAAGGCCTCAGGAGGGAAAAAGATCTTTCGAGCTCATACATCTAGTTATCCATGGAATCCAGGGCTTGGATGTTTTTGCTGAACAGCAGAGTATAGGTAAAAGATCACGAGAACGCTCATACAAATTCCCAAGAGGCTACTTGTTTGGTCACACTCACATTGGTAAAGGGATGGAAAGGAGCATTCCTGCCACGTGATCTTTTTACCAACAGATGGGACAAAACCTCTCCCTCCCCATGAGTGATGTTTCCACTGTGGTGCTTCAGACAGGCACCTCTTCTTAACAAGTGTTTGACCTATTTCTTATGAGTAGCCAGGGCACAAATAAAAAGGACCAGACCCTTGTAAAAAATGATATTTGTTGTTTTTAATGGTGAGAATGACTCATTTGGCAATGTTTGCATGCCTACCATGAGCTGGAAACCATTCTAGTTGCTGTGGTTTCAAAGGTAAATAAGACAAGAAAACATTTTGTCAACTTACTGGTATATTTTGCCTGTTCCTTTTCTGTGTATGCACCTAGTTTCAGTCACATTGCAGGGATTTGAGAAGACTTTTGTCGTGTGCTGGTGTGGTGGCTCTTGCTCCTGGTTCAGGATTAATCATGCTAACAGACCTATAGAGCACCAACTTGGGGGCGTTTGTTTATCAAGCACTGCACCATTTTATTGCATACCCCTTACTAAATGCCTCAGGACAGCCAAAGTGCTGTTTATTGCCATATGCTTTTGAATGTCTTGTTAGTGAATAGGATCCACTTGGAATACAAGGATATCGGAATTTACCATGACAAACTGATACACAAATTACAGCACTTTCCTCAAATAAATAGAATAGTTTGTTGCTATCAAGAAAAGTAAAATTTGAGAAAGACTAAGATACAAACAGGTAGCCTGTGTACGTTCCTTTTAAAATACGAAATAAAGCCCCGAGCATTCTTTCAGGTGGCTCCTCCCCTTCCGGTCAATGGGTGATAATGGCATCTTCACTGGTAAGTGACACATCAATCTACAGGTGATGGCACTGACATGTAAACAGTGCCTGCTGCAGCCAAATGAGATGATGGGTATCTGAATAGTGAAATAATTGTTGACATTTCTGAAAACCTTTTATTTCAGTTACTTCTGGGATTTTGTGTAAAATGCATCCAAATAATTTTTCCTGAAAGGTCTTGCTTTGAGGACCAACTTCTTTGTGACATCTTCCTGCCCAATAGGTCATCTTATTTAGTACTTTAAAACTTGATAGAAGGAAAGGATGTTTATTTCTGTTATTGTCAGTGCCTCTCTGAGTACTTTCTCTGAGATACACTTTAATATTATATCACAGTAAAAAAATAAGAAAGCACATACTTCTGCATATATGGTATAACCAGTTGTTAAAAAAAGATGATTGTTTCTCTGTACCTAGGGGGAAAGGCCCTTTCCTAGTCTTCTTTTGATCAGAATTGTATGGCCTGCTCTGTTTCCCTTTTTTCTCTGGCTAATGGAAATTTGGGAATTTTACTGTTGAAATACACCAACAGTATTATCTCCTGGTTGGAAAATCAACTTTTTTTATTTCATGCCTTTATGTCTGTGACTTCCAAGTGTCTATGTGTATGTTATTGAATGTTGCCTCAAATCTTTCTTGCAGATGGGTAGCATGTAAATAATTTAATAAAATGAACTGCTAATGATAGTGTGATGATTTTAGATAAACCATTCATTTAGCTTGTAGCTTTGAGATTTTTGGACAGAAAATTACATACAGCTTTAATTGGCTAAAAGAAGGCCAGGGAATTTGGAGGAAGCATTAGGGCCAGAAAATTCTGATATAGCCCATTTAAGCACTCAAGTTATATGTGTATTTTAGCAGTCAGTATTACAGTGTGACTGATCATTAATTTAGAAACCTCTTATTTAACTAGTGTACATCAAAGCAATGTGCAGTTTTTCATGGGGGTGTGATGATGATTGAGGAGCATGGTGACTATCTAAAGCATTTAATATGTAGATGGACTGTGCTGCTTTTTTGCTTTAAAGAAAATAATGAGAATTAGACAAGGAGATTGCAAAGGACACTGGGAAAAGAAAAATCTTTTTTCACGTGGGGAATTGAAGTGCACAGCAGGCTTAGTCATGCCCTCCTCTGCGCCCTCCTGCACTTGACTCCCTTTGCCAGAAGCTCTAATTTTATGCTATTGTAATTATTTGTTTACAGTCTGCATCTCTATTAAACCAGAGTTGGCCCAGCCTTGTTCTTCTTTGTGTCGGCTGTATCAAGCACAATGCTAGCAGTAAGTTTTTCACATACATGATTCATGTTTCTGAAATAGCAGATTAGAAGGCATATTTTAGGCCAGTAAGTATTTCAAAATATTGGCAAATATTTCGAATAGTCAAAAGGGTCTGGGAGGCATTTTTTTGCCCCCAAAGTGTAATCTCTGTTCCAAAAAAAAAAAAAAATTCAGAAAACCTGATTTCCTGTAATCTCACATTTCTTAAAATTATTTAGTTGCAAGGAGCCTTTTGGTTCTGAGGCTTGCTTGAATGGGAAGGGATACTTCCTTGAGCACCCTTCACACCTTGTCTCTCCTACATTTTTGTACTGTGCTGGTTGTCAACGTGACCTGTATTTATTAAAGGCCTACAGTATACTCATCCATGTATTATGCTGAGGATACAGTGGTAACCAAAATGTGGACTCTGCTGTCAAGGATGGAGTTTATATTCTGGAAGTATTAGAGGACGACTCAAGTCTTAGAATTTACACAGAGAACTTCCTTGCTGCCACCTTTTATTCTTGAGGGCAGGTTGACACAGAAAACCATAAGTAAGAAAGTTTGAGAGTCATTGATTTGAGTATTTGTGATAAGGATTCTCTGCTGGAGAGAAAACTAGAAAAGGGTATTTTGATTGACCTTTTCCTTCTTTATCTGCTGTATCCCAAACACATACTTTGTGCTGTGCCATCGATGTAATTTCATTTCCACAGTGTCCCAGCTCTAAAACCCAGTTTGTTCTTGTGGAAATCTTACCCTTTTTGGAATGCCATAGCAATTTATAAATCAATCCTCTCTGATAGTCTTCCCAAGGGACATTATGACTATACTAGATGATAGAATGAAGTCTGTAGTAATATGTCACTTTGATGAGTGACATATCATGACCTTTCAGTGATTTGGGCTTCTTTGAAGCACAGAACACATCTTGGGGATGAGAACAGGTTTGCACTGAATGTTGCTCGGTGAAATTCCAATTGGTGCCAAGGAAATGCTTTGTGGAGTGATTGTGTCTGATCCCCAGATTGCACTCCTGTTTGCCTCACTCATGTGTCTTCTAGTTTTAAGCAACGGTTACTGCTGCTTATTCTGGGTACATCACTTAACCCCCGAGAGGCTCAGAATCCTCATCTGTAAAATTGCCATCATTTGACGAACCTCTGAGTGCTTTCGAAAGTAGCATAACATCTATGAAGTGCCTGTTACAGGACTAGGAACAGAATAGGCCCTCAGTACACAACAGCTGTTCTTATCTCTTAAAATGGGAGACTTCTTTATTCCCCAGCATTTAGAAGCTCAGATTTATACTATTTTTGAGTTACAATCATTCATTCTTACTAACGTGAGTCTGCAGTGCATTTCAAATCCCGTAAATTGCATTCTTCTTAGTCTATAAGCTGGTATTGTCTACTTGTTGGTGTTTTTCCATATGGCTTAGGACTGAGTCTTGAAGCAAATTAGCAGTTCCTTAATTATTTTTATTATGATTTTACTTATATAGTCCTTAGTGCCAGATACTGGAACTAAGTTCTTTACATAAATTATCTCATTTAATCCTTAGAGTCAAGACACTGAGGTACAGAGAAAGGTCAAGTAATTTGTTCAAAGCCACATTGGAGAACCTCTGATTGAAACCCAGGCGTGTCTGACTTCTCAGTCCAGGTTCTGAGAGCTTCTCTCTCCCTTTGGCATGTGTTAAATCACTGCGAAGATGGCCCTTCAGAGTGGCAGACACCAGTGTTTTGTGGATGGCTTTCAGTCTGGCTTGGTACGATGTGCATAAACACACCATTCTGTAGTCAAAGGGCTCGTGCTCTGAGATAGGTGTTAAGAAAGCACAACTTGCTCGTGAGCACTGCACTGTGTGTTCCTGCTGGGCCTTTATTATTGTCTGTCCTCGCTCTGGTTCTTAGTGATCGAGTCTTGGAGGAGGCAGTATATTGAGCAGTTAAGAGCCCATGACTCTGAAATTGGACAGCCCGACTTGAATCCCAGCTCTGTCAATTACAAGCTGTGTAAGGTAGAGCAAGTTACTTCTCGTCTCTGTGCCTCAGTTTCTCATCCATAAATTAGGGACAATAAATAGTACTTAGTTTTAAAGGGTTGTTGTGAGGATTAAGAGTACACACACACACACACACACACATGCAGATGGTGCTTAGGGTACTTAGAATGGTGCCTGGCACGTAGTGAGTATTCTGCAGTGTTTGTGGTTAGTCATGATGCTGTTCTTTGGGCATACCTCTGGGCAGTGGCATTTTTGTCTTCCTGTTCTGCACGGAGCCTGCCCCGGTGCTCTACAACGGTGGACGCTTGTAAAAGTCTCTAGAGGGGATGGCTGGGCATGGCTGGGCATGGCTGGGCTGAAGTTGAATGCACACCCAATTCTTTTTGTCCTGAAGCTGTATTTGCCTCATTGACATAAGCACTCTCTCTGGACTTTAATAGAAACATAGACTAAATAAAAGTTGACCCACGCAAGGTTAAAATTCTTTGTCAATGGTAATAGCTGACATTTGCTAAGTACTTACTATGTGGCAGACATAGGCTAATATTTTTATGATTAACTTACTGAGTCTTTCCAAGAGCCCCGTGAGGCAGGTATTAGCCCATTTTACAACCAGTAAGTTTCACGTGCATTCGTCTTATCCTGTGGTTAAGAGATTGGACTTTGAATCAGGGGAGACCGTGTGAAGCCCACAGCACCAGCAGAGCTGAGCTTCCGCCGACCTTTAGCTTCTAGTAAAGCACTCAATAAACAGTTGTGTTATCTGTTATTATTGCAACTTCCGTGAGGCAGAATCATGAACACCTATCCTACTCTAGTACAAATGTGAGAGCTCTGAACATTGGTGATTAGCACAGCGGTCATGTATGGGTATGCAGACTGCATATTCCTTTGTTAAAAATTCTTGCTTTGGGGAAAGTCTTCATCCTGAAGCTAAAATTTTCATACTTTAGGTTAAAACTATTTTGTCTGTGCTTCCTTGGGTGGAAAAGGAAAACTGCGGTCCATTGCTCTTCGCAGGGTGTGCTTAAAACGATGCTAAATGGTACATCTTCCTTGTTTTCTCTTCCCAAGGTTGAACTTTCCCCGTGGATTTCATACTTTTCATCCCTGTGGGTTTCATCTACTTTTGATCCTCTTCCATTTTTTTCTCTAATTTTCCCCAGAAGGGTGGAGCCCAACGTTGGTCACTGTGACCCTGGCTGCTGTTTCCCGCAGCCTGAGTTTGCCCATCCTCCCTCCTTCACAGTCAGGGTCTGCGACGTGAAGAAGGGTAGCCTGGGTGAGGCGAGGGGCCAGCTGGAAACACTCATCCTCTCTGCTTCACTCTTCCCGAGACTGTCGCCGGGCCATTGGTGAGGCGGCTGGCTACGAGTCCTGTTCATGCCTCCTTTGTTAGGTCCCCAACTCCACAGTCTGGGGCCAGAAAGGGGCATATTGAGTCAATGAGCTTCAGGGCCCACATGGACCACAACAGGTCTTCTCCATATTAGACATGCACATTGCAGCACATCGATTCCTGTAGAGTGACTTTGCCTATTCCCGAATCCTCACTTAGTTTGTGTGGGAGCTAATATATTGCTCCTAACAGAGCATCAATCCCATTGGTTGCACAATCCACAAACTTCCTGAGGATGGAATCTGGAAATATTCCAGATTCTTCCCTTTGAGGAGTCCTTTTAATCTTTGATCCAATACACATTTTTCTGTTGTTCCGAGTAGGAACATTCTTCTGCATCTCCCCCACTACTTTTAAACACTTACTGCTTGAGCCATGTGTATATTCCTGGATTCTTAGAAATTGCCCTCTGTCTTGATGAAATATTTTGTTCTTTATTATCAGTATCACAGTTGATGTTAGTTGATGAGTATCTTTATGGCAT
The DNA here is from genome assembly GCF_048564905.1 of Vicugna pacos. NCBI lineage: Eukaryota > Metazoa > Chordata > Mammalia > Artiodactyla > Camelidae > Vicugna > Vicugna pacos. Next base: position 66,656,191 of record NC_132997.1, on the reverse strand, counting down.
CCTCTTCTGAAGAATTCTGATGAGCTTTTCCCAACTTATTCTTACCCTTTTAGTGTTGTCATAGGATCATCATCTGTTGCCGTTCTGGGCCTTTCCCTGGAAGCACCAGCTATATGGTCAGTTTTTCAGTTGCGTATGTTAAGTGCTGTTTATGGAAAGCCCGCAAGCTCTTTGACCCCACCGCTCACGGGCTGTGTAACCCTGGGGAGGCTGCTGACTCTCTCCCCCCGCTTGCTTATCTGCAGGGCAGACTGAGAACAGCACCTCCTATGCGGAGTTAGTGTGAGCACACAACGAGCTAGTGCATGTTGAATACCCCTAGTGCTTAGCACACCGTAAGTCCTCAGTAAACGTTGTTATCATTGTAAAGGTGAGCACAGGTGTCGTGAGAGTACTAACATTGAATTATTAACCCAGCTTTGAATGGTGATCATGAAATACTGCCCAGAGGTTGTCAAGCCTCAGTGATTTAGTCAAGAGAAGAAAGGGAGGGAGGGGTGTTTCATGAAGAGGAAATGGCTCCACCGTTTTGACTAGGGATGGGGCATAAAGCCTTAGGAGGTGAGGTGGAAAGGTGAGCAGGGAGTAGGTCACAGAGGTCTTGTTCTGTGAGGTCCTGGGGCTCTGACTGTATTACTGGGAAATGGGGAACCACTGAAGAATTTGAACCACTAGAGAGCTGGACACATGCTGTCTTGAGGAAACCATTAGAGAGCTGGACACATGCTGTCTTGAGGAAACACAGCTCAACAGGGTCCACATGGAGATGCTGAGACCTGAGAAGACTGATCTAAGTAAGAGTCCCTCTAGGATGGAGAGTGCCCGAATGGTGAGATGGGCAGAAGGACAGAGGAACATCGTCCTTACAGAGGATGCTCGCCTTTAAGTTCTAGGGGACCTGAAGTAAAACTGAAGAAAGGTATAACTTCGATGCATTGATTCCTGTAGAGAAAATGAATTAGATGGGCTGCAATGTGCATATCTAATATGGAGAAAATCTGCTCAAGAAGTAGAAAGAGGGTGTCCCACATTTCTGCCTGGCGCACTGTGGGAAGGCTAAGTGTGCATGTGCGCCATGGGCGCAAGTCTGCTTGTATAGAGAAAGACCTAGTCTTCTGTGACGGCAAACTCTTCTTTTCTTACATTTCCTCTGTGATGAAAAGACTGTGCTTGTTTGCCAATTTCCTTTAGATTAACTTTGTATCTGGGGTTGCAAGTTTTCTTTTTGACTACTTTTTCTGATTATTTTCTCACCAATGGTTAGGAGTGGAAATGGAAGTGCATCAGAAACTGATTTACAGGAAAAGGAGTCTTCTCCCCACCCCTAAGTACATACATATAAACAAGAGAAATAAAGAATAGCACTTAACTTTTGTTGCTTTGGCTAGACTATGTAGTGTTTTATTATGCCATTTGGAGGAAGAGTTATGGAAATACAGGGAAATATATGTCAGAGTGATAGCCAGCTGGCTATCTGAAGTATCAGCTTTCTGGAAGGAATAGAGACATTTTTTTTTTCTGTCATTCTGTTTAGAACTGCCTGACTGCTAGAGAGCATTTCTCTTGCCATAGTGCTGTAATAAAGGTAAACACATACATTTCTAAGAAATTTTTAGAAAGAGAGTTTCTTTGAAATGTTGAAATAAAGAGCATTTGTTATATGCTCCAAGTGTTTGATTCTTAACTCTTCCCAAGAGAGCAGCCCTGTGTTGCTCAAGCATCACTTAACATTGAAGGCATAAAGAGAAATAGGAAGCTGGTGCTGGACTTGCCCTCCACTGGGAAACTAGAAAACTGGACAGCACATGAGGCAGTTGGCTGTCAATCACTGGACGGCAGGTGGCCAGGATTTTGATCCTTGAGAGAAGAGGGTCATATGAGGCAAGACCTGCATTTGTCCTGGTTTTCTGCTGGAGCCTGTTCCCTGCTGTGGTACCAGGAGAGGGAGCCTCGCAGAGCATGGTGGTCTCGCAAGTTCAGGGCTGCTGCTGAATGGGCTGGAATGTGTGTGGCTGGAACCCAAGAGGAAGGAGCTACAGGAGGGGAACCCAGAAGCTGGGGTGTGTGTACGTGCAGGGTGAGACCCAGCAGAGAGCAGCTGCTCCCAGGCTGGGAAGAGAATGGCCATAGCAAGGGTCATGCAGGGCAGAGAGAAACGGAGAGTTCTGGCCTGGTCGGGGTGTGGAGAAACCTCACAGAGCACCTTAGCCATTCCTGAGACACCAGGAGGACCACACTTTAGGACTAAGGGCTATACACCAGGACTAAGGACATAACTGAAATAGACCTCGTCTTTTGAAAACCAAGCCTGACAGAATCGAGAGGATCTGCCTGTTGTGTGGCTGCCATTAGAACCAAACTGAACACCTTCCAGGTGTCTACCTGATAATAGAAAAGCAGCAAAGAAGCAGGAAAATGTGACTCACTTAAAATGGAAAGTAATCAGTAGAAATAGGCAATGCCTTTAAAACCACGTTATGCTAGATCTCAGTCTCTAACACCATCCTCCACTGAAAGGAAACTAGAGCTTTTGGAGAAATATCTGCATCTCGGGCAGAGACAGAGTAATACAAGATGAACCCAGAACTTTTTTTTAAGGTCTAAAAGTAAGAAAATAAAATTAAAAAAAAAATGATGAGGTCATGCCACAACAAAGGTAAAGGAGCCAGCTTAAACGGTTGCCCACTGGCTAAATCTGAGACAGTCTGAGCACCAAAATAATTAGGTACAGTGATAAGTGATAAACTGTTGAAAAAGTAGGACATCACATATCCTTACTGATCATAAATTGGTAAGTAGATGAACAGATAGTGTAAACTGCTGAGTCACAAATGGTAATGTGGAGAGAATGCTGGAGTTGGAACAGTTCACACATTGCAGCCATCATAGCAAAGTTCAGATCAGGCAAGGATCACCAATGGATGCTCATCTACAGGGACAAGACTTTTGATGAGGGACAAGATATTTGCATGGACTTAAAGTGTCTCCCCACAGATAACTTACTCATTGCAAAGGGAAAAAAAATTTTCTCTGGAGAAATTGGGCTGGGGTGATCAAAATTTGTATCGCCAGGGGAGAGACACACAGACTTCCTATGCCTTCAGCTCTGACACCAGGAGAAAACGTCACCTCTGTAGTTTTCTGGCTGATACTGCATAACCTTAATTGAATCATGAGGAAATGTCAGTCAAGTCAAAATGGAATTGTTTTATTAATTTAAAAAAAGGGGGGGACTATATTCTTCTAAAGTGTCAGTGTCATAAAAGGAGAGCTATGTGTTTCAGATTAATGGCAGCTAAATGCAATACCTTACCCTGGACTAGATCCTAAATTGGAGGAAAATGAAATGCTGTAAAGCACATTATTGGGTTAACTGAATATGGTAGTCAATTAAAGTATTGTATCAGTATTAAATTTATTAAGATCGATAACATTATTGTTATGTAAGAACATCCCTATTCTTAAGAAGTAAATTCTGAGGTATTTAGAGCCATGATGTATGGAACTTATCTCCACGTGGCTCTGAAAGAAAAAAACCAAAAAACCAAAAACGGTGAGTCAATGTGTGTCTGGAGAGAGAGAGCGAATGATTAGGTATACAGTGGGTTAAATGTTAATAGTACGTGAATATGTGTAAAAAGTACTTGGCATTCTTTGTACTATAATTATTCTGCAACTTTTCTGTAAACTTTAAATTATTTCTAAAAGAGAGAGAGAGAAACAAAGAAAGGTGCAGTAATTATGACTTAAAGAGAAAAGGAAGGTGTGTGAAAAAAGATGCATGTGTTTCTTAACTGTCTTGGTGTGGATTTTCTACCCTTTGGTTTGTCTCTGGTAAATAAACATTTAATCCTATGGCAGTAGCTGTGTCACTCAGCCGGCAAAGCCACTTCTGTATCTGTTGGCTAAGAAAGTATATCTAGTGAAGGGGACATAATAATACTGCTTTTCAGATTGAAACCATCATATCATTTGGTGCCGTGGAAGAGTTTGGAATGAGGAGTCATGGAGGTGGTTCTAATTCCTCCTCTGATCTTTGCCGGCTGAACGGTCATTGGAAAGTTCCCCAACCTATGGAAAAGTGGGCTGCTGCATTTTAAAATAATGCTTGCCTAGTCTCAATATCTTACAGCTCAAATTAGAAAATGCATGTGAAAGCTCTTTGTAAATAATATGATTTATTCTACAAACATTAAATTACTGTTAATAGTTTTGGTTAAAGATGAAAATTGGCGTAGACCAAAGTAGAGATTTTCCTTAATTTGAGTGCCCCCTCTTAAATGTCAAAATTGATTATACAAGAGTGTTCTTTTTTCTGTTGGATCCTTTGGTTTCTTCTGGTTGCCTCCCTTCTAATTTCCTGCCTTTATTATTCCAGGCAAAGCTTCAGTGGCTGAAGGAGTTGTGGATTTTCTGAATTTCAGGAACAGTAAAGCAGGCGACAGAAGAGAGTGTATAAAAGACAACACGTAAGTCAAGCTCAGTGTTTATCCATTCTCACACATCTCGTGAATCTGAGGTTCCTAAGAATCGCTCCTGCTTTGTTCTGAGATTGTGTGTGAGGCTCTGATGGATGGCAGGATCTTTCAGATCGTCAGCATGCCCCAGGTCAAAATCAGCCAAGGAAAGGCCAGTATGGCTTGGGGAAGGAAGGAGAGGGGTTGAAGAGGTTGGCTTCCTCATCAGGGGAGGAAGGCAGCTTAGGCCAGCGTGGTGGAATGCGCAAAATGAGGGGCACAGGAAACAGTGTCTGCCTGAGTCACTAGAAATGACAGAAACGGGCGCTGCCAGGTCCAAAGTCACATAAACCAGGGAGGAGGGCTCCAGGGAGGTCTGGGAGAGTCATTCCCTGTCCTCTGGAATTGTTTTTGATTGAGGCTCTTTATCAGGGAAGATTACAGTTACCAGATCTGTCCCCTTCTCTGGAGTTGAATTGTCTAGGCCAGTGCTTCTCAGAGGATCAGTCTCAGATGAGATTAAGAGCTTACCCTAGAACAAACATAAGCCAGGAAGCTGCTTCTGCCATTGAGACAGTTCACAGCTGAACTAAACAGTGTTCTTGATGTGGTAGTTGATTTCCATTCCGGCAGATAATTACCATGTCCATGTATGTATCCAAATAATATATTGCCTAGTTTTCTTTGTTTTTAAGCTTAATAAGAATGATATATTGAGTGTAATAGTCAGCAACTTGCATTTTTTCATTTAGTTACATTGTTAAGAGTCACTTGTTGCATGTTATGGTAGTAAATTAATTTTTATTGCTAAATAAAATTCTATTCTGAAAATCTATCATAGTCTATATTTTGTTCCACTTCCTTCCAATATTTGGTATTTAATTGCCATTCTAGTGGGTATAAAATAGTGTATCATTGTGGTCTCAATTTGCATTTTCCCAATTAATAGTAAGATGGAGCATCTTCATCTTTTTGTGTGTGTGCGTGTGTCCCTTGGAGAACAGAGTTTGTGACTGTAAAGTAGAGAAAATTTTCAGTCTTTTCTTCTACAACTTAGTACAGTTTTGTTTATTTCTGAGTTTTTGGTTTTAGTTTTGAAATATAGTTTAATATCTCTTTTAACTATCTTGCAGTTTCATTCTTTTTGATTGAAATTTTTATTGATTTTTATTCTCATTTAATTTTTTTCTCTGATGTTTCAGAAATTATGCATTTTATTTCTATTCTTCTAATGATTATCCTGAAAGTATACTGTGCACACTTAATAATTTTAAAATCAGTCAGTAGTTAAGGTATTCTAATCCCCTTCCAGAATAATACAAAACTCATAGGACACCAAAGAAGACTGTCTCCTTCTGTACTTCAGTGTTCTTTTCAATCAGTTCTGTTTCCTCACACAAATTAGACAATGGTTATTGTTTAGTGATAGTATTTGGTCAGCTTTTCTGTATGTTTGCCATATCTTGACTCTCTTTTCTTCTTCCATCCTGAACCTTTCCTCTGATGAGATTTGCCTTTTTTGGAATATTCTTTCCTTAGGATCTTTTGGTGATAACAGCTCTCAATTTTGGTTTTTGTGAAAATGTCTTTATTTCACTCTTGTAGTTGTTAGTTGATAGTAATTTTTCCTCCCAGCACTGTGAACGTATATACTGTTCTATTGTCTTATGGCTTTCCTTTTTGCTCTTAGGAAATTTATTGTTAGTCTTTTGTTTGCCATTTTTAGTAGGTGATCTGGCTTATTTTGAGATTGTTCATTTTTCATTGGGGTTCTGCAGTGTCTTTTGTGTAGCTTTCTTTTTTTTTTTTATCCTGTTTATATTTGTTGTGTTTCATGTATTTGTGGCTTCATATTGTTCATCAGCTCTGAAAGTTTCTCAGCTATTAATGCTTTGAATATTGTCTCCTTCGTTTTCTTTATTGTATCCTTCTGATTTTGATTAAATAGATGTTAGAACTTATCTTTTTTTCTTCATGTCTTTTAATTTGTATTTGTTATTTTCTTCCTTGTCTTTCTCTGCTGCATGGATTCTTAAGGTTTAGCTTCCAGTTCAGTAAATCTCTTTTCAGCTGTATTGAATCTTTTATTTAACCCATCCATTGAGTTTTTAATTTCAATGATTATATCCCTTCATTTCTGAAAGTTCTTTTTCTATTCGAAATCTATGTGAATTTTTTTTGGTGATCTCTTTTTGCTTGCACATTTTCTTTTTCCTCCATCTTTCATATCTTTAAACATCACCAAACACAGCTAGTTCATATTCTGTGTTTGATAATGCCAGTATCTGAAACTCTTGGTGGTCTAAATCTGTGTCTGTGGCTTGTTTCCTAGTGTGCATGGTGAGTTCTAATTGTGTGCTAATATTTGATAATTATATCTTGGAATCTGGAGGTCTTCTTGAAATTTGTGTTTGTTTGTACCAGGAGCGAGGAGGATGCTACAGATCCAGGACCACTTTTGTTTCCTTGGAAATCCTAGTTTCAGGTTGGGCTCTTCCCACCTGGCTGAAAGCTCAAGGTCTAGATGCCCCTTTTCATTGCTGATATTTGTAGTTTCCTCCAGGGCAGCTGCTGCTGTCTTCTCTGCTCAGGTTTCAGTGCACTGTTCCTGCCATGCCCCACCCCACCCCACCCCCGCCACCGGGATTTGTTTCTCTACCTGGAGCTAACCAACGCGTTAAAAAGTATTGTTAACAATAATTTATCCAGAATCTAATTACAGTATAGAGGATGGGCTCTGCAAATATCTAGTCCACTGTAATTCCCAAATTAGTAGTGCCCAAATGATATTTTATTTTTTTATTAAAGAAAGCTTTTTTTAGTGGAGGTACTTGAACCCAAGACCTTGTACATGCTAAGTATACACTCTACCACTGAGCTATACCCACCTCTACCTCAAGCGATATTTTAAAATCAACTTTCTGTATGTGCCCTTCATCAATTTTTTTAAATCCTTTAAACTTTATATGGTGAATTACTTTATTTCACTGAGGGATTAGAAAATAATGAAATAGTGATCTCTTTGAGAGCTGACTATATTCATATTACATATATATCCTTACACCTTTGCCTGGATTCTTTTACTGCTTGATCTATTGAAATTTTTTAATTCTTTTTTTTTTTTGGTGGGGGCAAGTGATTAGGTATATATATATATATATGTATATATATTTTAAAGGAGGTACTGGGGATTGAACAGAGGACTTTTTTTTTTAATTGAGTTATAGTCAGTTTACAGTGTGTCAATTTCCAGAGTAGAGCACAATTTTTCAGTTATACATGAACATACGTATATTCATTGTCACATTCTTTTCACTGTGAGCTACCACAAGATTTTGTATATATTTCCCTGTGCTATACAGTATAATCTTGTTTATCTATTCTACATATGCCTGTCAGTATCTACAAATTTCAAACTCACAGTCTGTCCCTTCCCACCCCCTTCCCCACTGGCAACCACAAGTTTGTATTCTATGTCTATGAGTCTGTTTCTGTTTTGTATTTATGTTCTTTTTTTTTTTAGATTCCACATATGAGCGATGGTATTTTTCTTTCTGTTTCTGGCTTACTTGATTTAGAACGACATTCTCCATGGACATCCATGTTGCTGCAAATGGCATTATGTTGTTGTTTTTATGGCTGAATAGTATTCCATTGTATAAATATACTACATCTTCTTTATCTAGTCATCTGTCGATGGACATTTAGGCTGTTTCCATGTCTTGGCTATTGTAAATAGTGCTGCTATGAATATTGGGGTGCAGATGTCTTTTTGAAGTAGGCTTCCTTCTGAATGTATGCCCAGAAGTGGGATTCCTGGGTCATATGGTAAATCTATTCCTAGTCTTTTGAGAAATCTCCATACTGTTTTCCACAGTGGCTGCACCAAACTGCATTCCCACCAGCAGTGTAGGAGGGTTCCCTTTTCTCCACAGCCTCTCCAGCATTTGTCATTTGTGGCCTTTTGAATGATGGCCATTCTGGCTGGTGTGAGTTGATACCTCATTGTAGTTTTGATTTGCATTTCTCTGATAATTAGTGATATTGAGCATTTTTTCATGTGCCTATTGATCATTTGTATGTCTTCCTTGGAGAATTGCTTGTTTAGGTCTTCTGCCCATTTTTGGATTGAGTTGTTTGTTTTTTCCTTATTAAGTCGTATGAGCTGCTTACGTATTCTGGAGATCAAGCCTTTGTCAGTTTCATCTTTGGCAAAATTTTTCTCCCATTCCGTAGGTTGTCTTTTTGTTTTATTTATGGTTTCCTTTGCTGTGCAGAAGCTTGTAATTTTCATTAGGTCCCATTTGTTTATTCTTGCTTTTATTTCTATTGCTTGGGTAGACTGCCCTAGGAGAACATTTTCAGATGTATGTGAGATAATGTTTTGCCTATGTTTTCTTCTAGGAGGTTTATGGTATCTTGTCTTATGTTTAAGTCTTTGATCCATTTTGAGTTTATTTTTGTGTGTGGTGTACGGGAGTTGAACAGAGGACCTTGTGCATGCTAAACGCGCACTCTCCCACTGAGCTAACCCTCCCCCCGGTCCACTGAATATTTACTTCCTTGGAAGCTGGAATTACTACTTTTGAAATAACTCATAAGAACAGAGTCCTTATCAACTCCCATTTATTATATCTCACAATCTATTTTCTGTTCAATTGTCATTTTTCTTTCTATCCAGATCCCTAGAGATGTGGATCTCTGCCTGGAGATGCCTTTCTTCCTCATGCAGAGTAAGAAAATAGGTATTACTGTTGTGAATTAGAGGCATTATCTCTGTAAACTCCCTGCCCTTACATTCTACATCCCCTTAATGGGCAGAGAAAGCAGCTTGAAGTTTAACATTTAATATAAAATGTTAAGTTTTCATGTGCTTTGGCACATGAAAAAAACTTTTATTTCAAAATGGATGTCAACTGAGGATGCTGATTTAATAGTTTTCTATTCCTTCTGTAGCAGAACCATCACCTGTAGCAATCATACCTTTTCAGAGGCCATGCAGATCTGACTAGAGTGGCTAAGGAGTTAGTGATTGAAGTGGTATGGAAGGCATGTTTCTAATCTGCAAAATCTTTATGCTTTGTAGGTTACAGGTAGGATTTTTGAAATACTAGTGTAATCGTAGAAAAGGCAGGCACTAAAAACTTTCCCGGGAATGCTGAGCTCTATGACTAGGGACTCTCTGAGGGACTGCCTCTTGTTGGACCCATACTTTCACGTAGAAAATATAAATACCGAATAATTCTGTGGCTTTTCCTCCCTTGGACAACATATTCTAATGAGTAGTTACTTCCTCTGTATCCTCATATTCTTGGGTTATCGTTGGCTTTCAGTTCAGGGACTGCTGCTGGTTTTGGTTTAGTTAGCTGAACACTACAGAAGCTTCGCTTAGAGAGCTGGGAAAGAGACGAAGTGGAACTGGGGACGCTTCCCAGAAATGGCCAGGGCATCTCAAGGAGAACTTGCCCAGCCTTTGGGTCGGGGAGCCATCATTCACAGGTGCACACTGCCCGGCTGTGGGGAAAGGAACCGGATTACCACTGCTCCCAGGTCTCTGGGCCTGAACTGGGCAGTTCATTTGGTGGAGCAGGAATTGGCCCTTTGAGCCTCCCAGGTCCCCTCTTTTACTGTAAATATGTATCCCTTTGAAGGTTGCAATTTGGATCATTAGCACGACTTTTACAGAGTTCATCTGAGTGCAGTTTTTTTCCTGTTGCAAAATTATGGTTCTGGTTGTATAAAAATGATGCAGAGAGACAGCCCAAGAACATGGTCTTTCAGATGTCCTTTTCAGTTAGGGTGTTAAAACTGGGGCTTGATGGTTGTTGTCAAGATGAGTGGCCATAAATCTGAGTTTGGTCACCGGAGCAGTGCTTTGCTTCACGTGCTCCCTGGGTTTCGTGGGCTTTGGTCCTAATTGTGCTCCTTTTGACCAAGAATGGGTTACTCACCTCTCTGTGCTTGGCACTGGAATCCTTGGACATTTGTAGTATTTTTCTCCTTTCTCATATGATGTAATGAATTTGTACATTTCTAAATAAGGTTTGGAAAATTGGGTTTATTTTAAATACCTTCTTCTCCAACTTGTCCTCCCTTCTGCCCACCAAATTAACGTCTGAATTATTGTCGTGCCCTTTATCTGGTGCCTGAAAAAATGCACACAGAATAATTTTCATTCACCTTTGCCTCAGTCAGGGTGTTTGGGGTTGGCTGCATGGCATGGAGGGAGCTATACTAGGTCCATTGATGGCCAGACAACCAGGCTTCAAGTTGGATGTCTACTCACAGTCTGCATGACTTTAGTTAATCACTTAGCTTTTCTGAGTTTTGATTTTCCTACCTAGTAACTACCTCAGTCTTTTCATGTGCTGAAGCAGTGATTCTCAAATGTTTTGGTTTAAGGACCCTTTATACTCTTAAAAATTATTGAGGACCCCAAAGAGCTTTGCTTATATGAGTTACATCTAGAATTTTGTGGCAGGCAGAGAAATAGCCCCCAGAGAGGTCCACACCTAATCCCCAGAACTGATGAATGTGTTACTTTACGTGGCAAGAGATTTGATTATGTTAAGGCTCTGGATTATCCAGGTGGGCTCAGTGTAATCAAAAGAGTCCTTCTAAGAGGGAGGCAGGAGTGTCAGTCAGAGAAGGAATCATGGGGACAGAAGCAGAAGTTGAAGTGATGCCATTGCTGGAAGTGGGGACCATGAGCCGAGGAGGGCAGGTGGCCTCCAGAAGCCAGGAAAGCTGAGGGACAGGTTCTCCCCCAGGCCCATGAGGAACTCAGCTGTGCCGACACCTGCATCCTAGCCCTGTGAACCTGCTTTTGGGCTTCCAACCTCCAGAACTCTAAGATAATTTGTGTCATTTTTAAGCTGCCACATTTGTAGTCATTTGTTTTAGCAGCCATAGGAAACTAATAAAATATTTTCCGTGTTAGAAATTAGAAGTCAGAAATTTTAAAAATACTGCTTCATTTTAAAATAATAAACTCTTACAGTTATCCCAAATTACTTTTTGGGGGGAAAATAACTATTTTCCACCTATTAGTGAGAAGACCACCACTGCTATACATTCTTAAACTCTTTTAATGTCTGGCTTAATGGAAAGTACTTGGTCTCTCAGATCAGCTTCTGCATTCAGTCTGTTGTGGCATCATGTGTCATGTAGCCTCTGAAAAACTCCCCTGAATACTCATGAGAGAATGAGCATTAAAAAGACGAATACCATCTTAGTATTATTATAAAATAGTTTTGGCTTCATGAACTACCTTAAAGGGTGTTGGGAGTCCCAACACTTTGAGAGTTTCTGGGCGAGAACAAAGCACACAGCCACACCTAGTTGCAAAAGAATCTAGAGTTTAGGGTGCTTACTTTGGGTCTATTTAAAAAAATGTGGAGGTTCTATTATTAAGGAAGAAAGGGAGAATGGATACTAAGAGACATTTAGCAATCTCAGATTCTCTTTATATCAAAGTTTGATAGGTAGGTAGACAGTCACCAAAATATTGGTTTCCCTTCTCCTCGTCCTTATGTTAGCTAGGAAAGATGGGTGTTTGGTTCAGACTGCATCATTTAGAAATACCTGTGATGAAACACAGTGCATGTAGGCAGAGTCATAACTGCAGTGAATTGCATTTTTTTGCATTTAAAGATTAATTGTATAAAGTATCTTTAGTTTGGTGTTCACAGGCAGCTTTTTGATGTTTTGTTTGGGTCTTTTGAACTTAACAATACGCTTCCTTCCCTTGGCTAGGAGGACAGTTGGAATTAAAATGAGATTTCAGCCCAGCTTTGATGCATAGTGGTTCTTCATGGGGTTTGAAACTACAAGGGGAGTGACATTTCCTCTTGGTCATTTTGTAAACAGTTCCTCCTCCCTAGCAGCATCCTGTTGCTGAAGAATAACCCAGTTCTAGTTTCTCATGTGAAAGCGCAGTTAGGAGTATTTGTGCTGAGTAGCTTATAATTTTAAAAATTTTATATAAATACAGTAAAACAGTTTGAGTTGAAATGGCATAATTTTGAGCCTAATATAAAGCTTGATACTGATTTCATTAATTGATAATATATGTTTAATGCACTTTTAGAGCTATTCTCGTCTTTAGATCAATTATTGTAGTATCTTTTGGGTGAGTGAGGACTTGGGAGATACTTTCATATTCCATACATGGTCTGGAAGTATTACTTCAACCTCTGGGATGAGAGAAGCCTTTGTGTCTTTCACACCTTAGATTGTCCATTTCCTGACTGAAATGATTGGGGAGGGGAGTTTTGGCTTGGGGTGGGGATGTGGAGAGGAAGCAGAGAATTTACAGGCTCAAATTTAGAGGCTCAAGCACTTGGGGAAAAGGTGTACCTGGTTGGGAGCCACACTGGGGTGGGTACTGTGGGAAAAAAAATATTGCCTGCCATTTTAGTAAGCAAAAGATATTGTGGCCATAAAGCCATCAGCCACTGCAGCTGCGCTGTCGGTGCACCCTGAGGGGATTCAGGATGGAGAAAAACAGGACACTGGCCCTAGAGAGTTAAGATGCATATAAAGGAGTGATTTCAGTAAGCCCAGACTCTTCTATCTTCCCGTAAGTTGAAAAGCACTGAAATCATTAACTTGAGGTGTCCTTTGTGATTAGCAGTAATCTTTTGATGTTCAACTACACGGTTTTTTGTTTGTTTGTTTGTTTGTTTTGTTTTAAGCAAAAACTCCCATATATTCTGGCTTCCCCCTTACCTCTTTGGAGCAGTTCCTCAGAGCCATCTGCGAGGCTGTCTCCCAGGCTATAGTTCTCAGTAAGGTCGCTGAATAAAACATAATTCTTAACTTTTAGGTTGTGCATTATTTTTTTAGTCAGTAGTTCTCTGGGGGCTAGATGGTCATGCCAGTGTCTGGTGACCTTTCTGAACTGGAGCTGAGAAGGACAGTTTTACTTGCTTTTCTCTTTTTCCCAGAGGCCCATGAGAACCACCTTGTGTTGCCTGTTTCTCTTGTACCTTGTGGTGTACTGTGTTGCCAGGAACTGGGGTCCTTCTCAGTTGGAAACCTTGGTTAAAGGTTAAAGGTGGAAGCAGTTTGTTATAACTTGAACTTGTGGACCAGAGACCTGTTGCTACCAAGTACCTTGCATCTGAGGGGCTCGATGTTTTTAGCAACCAGCATTGTCATAGTAGCATTTATTACCCATATATGAGCATAATGGAAAAATTGTAAGTGAAACCGATGGAAGGGTATCCCTATTCATTTTTGGATGTATTACTGGTCATCGCCTGGCTGGCTGTCCCTGTGACTTGTTTGGTGCTCCTGTAGGGGAGAAGTGTGGCTGTGGTGCCCCCCTCTCTTCTTTTTGAGGGGTTTACTCTCATGTCCACATATCACCCTGGTCTGCCATGCAAGGTCCTGGTTAAGAGACAGTTTTGGTTAAAAGCCATGTGGTTGCAGTAGCTAGCGGTTTTGGAAACATGGGCTGGAAGATTTTTCTGATACTTTAACAATTGTTTTTTATTTGTAAAATAACCAAACAGTTGTTTTAAGATTGCAAAACAATTAGTGTTTTGATTTGGCAGTTCCTACACTTACTAATCACTGAAAGTAGACAATTTCTGCATGTAAGAGGCTCAGCGAGCAGGGGGCCAGGGGCCATGTCTTATTTTCCCACCGGCTCTTTCGCAGGCCTGAGGGGCTTCCCTCGTGGCTGACTCGGGAGGCACTTCAGGTTTGTACCCGGGTGTCACAGGCCTTCAGACACAGGTCATTGCTCGGGCACTGAAGGAAGGGTGTTTTGGAAGCTACATGTGACAGTTTAAGGAAAAGTTAGAGTCTCTCTGGAAAGAGGCAGAAGCATGCACAACAAACTTGCTGTGTTTCACGATTTTTTTTCCCCTGTCACTCTCATTTCTCCCTGATTTCCCAGCTTACTCTTGCTGCAGCTGTTGAAAAGGCTGACTTCCTTTCAGACTCCTGGTCTCCCCTAGCCCAGCCCTTGGCAGATGCCTCAGACACGAAGTCATGGAGACAGAGCCTGCCCTTCCCCTTTCTCTCTCCACTGCAGTCTGCCTGCCGTTCTCCTGCCACGTGTCATGCTGGGCTGTCCTGAGCTCTGGCATGTGTGGGCAAGGCTTATTTCCTACCCACTCACACATCTTTTGTCCTGCCGTCCCCTCTATTTGAAATGTTGGGGGCTGTAAGTATCCCTAAGGTAAAACAGGGGCAGTTGCTAATCCTATGTATCTTAGGGGCCAGGCTTCGACCTAAGAAGATAAGCAGTCCTTGGTCCAGTTCCTCAGCACCGGAGGGCTTCCTTACATTCTTCTGCTCTAAGAACTTTTTGGTTACATACTCACTGCTCAATGGCTCAGAGACTTGGATGCCCTGTTCCTGTGGGAGGGCCTCAAATACTGAGTCTGAGGATGAGGCTGGATCACAAGGATCCCAGTCCAAAGCAGACCATGTTAAGTTCCAGTGCACCTTTAGATTTTCATTTGTGGATAGTGCTTGTCCCAGTTTGTAAGAGCGTGTGAATATTTCTCCACTCTTAGATTCTTTTAAAGAGAAGAACTCTTGCTCTCCTGTTTAGCATTTAAAAAAAAATATTACCTGTTCTGGGCTTGGCATATAATAAGGAAAGAATGAACAGGACAGACACCCGTCCTGAAAAATGGACTTCTCTGTCAACAGTGGTTTGCATATAGCACCCTGAGATAGATACATGACTGTTTTTTTTTTCATGTTTTTTAAAAATTGAGGTATGGTTGATGTACAATATTATATGTTTCAGGTGTACAACATGGTGATTTATAATTTTTAAAGCTTGTATTCCATTTATAGTTATTATAAAATATTGGCTATATTCCCTATACTGTACAATGTATCCTTGTAGATTATTTATATTATACATAGTAGTCTGCACCTCTTGATCCCCTACCCCTACTTTGCCCTTCCCCCCTTCACTCTCCCCACTGGAAACCACTAGTTTGTTCTCTATATCTGTGAGTCTGTTTCTTTTTTCCCTTCCTCCCTTCCTCTCTTCCTCCCTTCCTCCCTCCCCTTCCTTCCTTCCTTCCTCCCTTCCTTCCTTCCTTCCTTCCTTCCTGTCTTTTTAAAAATTTTGGATAACAAACTTTTAATTTGGTCAAGGGAAAAGGACAGAAGAAAGTCATCATTTACCAGAATCCTTCCAACAGATGATGTTTGCAAAACCAAAAAGGTCTTTTCAAAATATAATGTACTGAGGGCACGGTATAGCTCAGTGGTAGACCGCGTGCTTAGGATGCAAGAGGTTCTGAATTCAATCCCCAGTACTTCCATTAAAAAAAGTATAAAAAGGAAAAACTATATAACTATATATTCAGCTTTGCTGAAACAGATCTATATCCTGATTGAAGTAATGCTTATATGAATCTCTGCATGTGATAACATTTTATAGAACTGTATGCAAAAAAGAAAAAAGACAGGCATTGTACATGTGAAAAAATGAAATCTGAACAAGGTCTGTAGTTTAGTTAACAGTATTGTACCAATGTCAGGTCTTGCTTTTTTTGATACTTGTGATTATGAGGATAAGAGAGGAATACATGGGAACTTTCTACTAATTTTGCAACTTCTATGTTGAGTCTAAAATTATTTCAAAATCGAAAGTTAAAAGAAAAATACAATGAGCTACCACTACATACTTTTTATAATAGCTTTAAAAAAAGAAAGAAAAAAAAACCAGGAAAATGAAACAAAAACACAAAGATACAGAGCAACTAGAACTTTCTTGCATTGCTGGGGGGAATTTAAAATGGGCCAGCCACTTTGGGAAATAGGTAGCTTCTTACAAAGTTTAATACGTATTTACCATACAAACCAGCAATTCCATTCTTAGATATTTACCCAAGAGAAATGAAAACCTCTCTTCACACAAAAAACCGAAGGCTAATATTTTCAACAACTTTATTCCTAACTGTCCAAAACTGGAAGAAACTTGAATGTCCTTCAACAGATAAGTGGATAAGCAAACCTGATGTCAGTGGAGTATTACTCAGTACTAACAAAGAACATACACAACTGTTTGGATGAATCTCAAATACATTATGTTATGTGAAAGAAGCCAAACTCAAAAAGGTACATCCTGTATGACTCAAAAGGGTACTACCGTATGATTTCATTTATATGACATTCTTGAAAAGGCAAAAGTACAGGATTAGAAAACACATTAGTGGTTGCCTGGGGCTGGCAATGGGGGAGAAGACTGAGTTACAAAGGGCAGAGGGAACTTTTTGGAATGAATGAAATATTCTGTATCTTAATTGTGATGATGATTACATGACTGTAAGTTTTGGTCAAAACTCATAGAACTGTTACACTAAAAAGGATGGGTTACTGCATGTAAATTATACCCCAATAAATCTGACTTTTAGATGAAAACACCACGAACAGCAAAAATAAATAATTAACGATGTGCTTTGGCTTAAATACTCAAGAAGAGTTCAGTGTCTATCACTTGTCTGGTTGGATAAGGTTTTGTGAAGTCATTGGTTATACAAGATATTTCGGTCAAACACATGAGTGTAGCCTCTTCAGTACTTTGGCCTCTAATTGATCAATGGAAAGAACTATTGCCATAGAAATGGATGCTTTGGTATTTGTTAAACAGAATGCTGCTGGGAGATTAAAACAAAAGCTTTGGCCCTTGCTTTAGTGAATGTAGGATGCAATCTTTAGTATGTGAACATTTAATCAGATGTCACTTTGTCTCCTCTCTGGGCTTCTTTGCCATTGAAATAGTTGTTAATGGAGCAGTTTTTGGATTGTTTTAAGTCTCAGCCATAACAACTGTGCTGTGATTTTTCTTTTTTCTCCTCACCCGCACCCCCGCCCCAGAGTGGTCTATAAAATGTCCTATTGGGATAACCCAATGTTTTGATTTGGTAGGAGGGAGGAGAGCTAATTTCAGCACGATAGCCAGTACAATTTAAATGTAAATCAAAATGTTTACAGCAGGAACTGGAAGATGCAGACTGGAAATTTGATGGCTTAGAACCCTGAAGCAGTGTCTCTTGATAATCAACATCCTTTGTAAATCAGAGTCAAAATTTGATTTTGAAGAAAGATTTAACTCTGAACTCCTGGCCATGATTTGTGGGGCTGAAGGATTTAATTCTGCCTTTATGGAACAGATAGCTGGGTGATGCAAATGAGATTACAACAATCTTTTCCCAATAGAAGGCTCCTTGTTAATTTAAAACCAAGATTTACTAGATTGGTTTGGATTTAATGTGATTCAGTAGTCTTTTCAGTTGAGCAAACACTTAATCATTAACCACCTATCATGCTTATTATGAGGGGTTGGGTTTGCACAGGCAAATAAGCCTCAAGTGCTGTTTTCAAGGAACTCACTACCCAGCAGGGTCGCCAGAGCTGTGTGCAGCCCCCTTAAGTTCAGCTGCCCGGGAGACCCCTGAGGAGGAAGCCCTGACCTGGCATGTGTCACCTAAGTTGGACCTTGATGTGTAAGTAGACTTCTGTCTGGTCTGGAAAGAGCCCAATTTCTCAGGCAGAAGGAGCCAAGTGCTGTATGAAAGCTTTTGTGGTTAGGGAATCATGGCATAGGAACTGGGCAAATGACTTCCTCCCTCCCTCTCCAACTAAATACGAGTTAACGTAGAAGCCATATTTATATATGTAGTAAATATCCAGACTGTTTGGAAAGATATAAAATTATAAGTGATTTACTCCCTTCTCTCTTCTCTGTTAGTTTCTATTGCTGCGGTAATTAGTTATCGCAGTGTAGTGTTATGAAACAACACAAATTTATTGTCTTATGCTTCTGTAGATCAGATGCCCAACATGGGACTCACTGGGTTAAAATGAACATGTCTGAGGCTTTGGGCCTTTTCTGGCTTCTAGAAGCTGCCAGGATCCTTTGGCCCATGGCCTTTCTCCATCTTCTTTCGGACCATTCTGCTGTAATTGAATCCAGGAAAAGGCCTCTGATTTTTAAGGACCTGTGTGATTAGATTGGGTGCTTGGGTAATCCAGGATACTCTTCCCATCTCAGTATCCTTAATTTATCATATCTGCAAAGCCCCTTTTGCTGTGTAAGGTAATGTATTCATAGGTTTCCGGGGGTTAGGATGTGGACATGGGGCCATTATTTTGCCTACCACATCCTTGCACCCTTATTTTTTTTTTCTCCCCACTGGTAAACTATTTGGATATCAAAGCTATCATTCATACATTCGTGTGTGTGTGTGTGTGTGTGTGTGTATATATATATATATGTTAAGTTTTTTATCCCATGTATGGACCATATTATGAGAAGTTATACTATAAAACGCTTTCCTTTTATTTGCACTTACTAAACTACCTCTTTTATTGTAAATGCTGTAATAGGATTCTAGTTAGTAGGTATTCCCTTTATTTTGAAGGTCACCAATAATGCTGGAGGGACCATCACTGGACATATGTCTTGACATTCTTTTCCACACATGTCCTTAAAGAAAATACACTGAATTGCTGGAGTAAGAGTATATGTGGGTTGTTAATTTTGAAAAATTTTGAGAAATTAATAAATGGGAAACGAAAAGGAATGCATGATACTAAAAAAAAGTAAGTTCTTTAAAAGCACTGAAGGAGGAAGTGAGCATTATTAACTTATGGTTTACTATGTCACAGTCATTATGCCAGAGGATGACTTCCTTTTTCTCGTTTGATATTCCACTGCGATACCGAGACAGCTGTTGTTAGCCCCAGTCTATTGATGAGGGGAATGAGCTATGGTAGAAGAGTGTGTAACTTGCCCCAGGTCGCAGCTCCAGGATTCAGTTCCAGGACATCACCCGACCTCCCTCAAGGACAGTGGGGACCCCTTAAAATTACATCTCAGTCCTCAGCATACCAAAATGGTGACTCTTGATACCTTCAGATTGATTAGCTCTTTGAGTGTTTGAGGTGCTCTGATATGCATTCTCATTTTCACTTTAAAAAAGACCTCACAGGTCAGTGATTGTAGTTTTAAATAGAGCATCGTGGCTGCACAGCAGCCTCTGGGGCCTCCCGCGTTATCTAAAGCCCGAGGTGGCTGGTGGCTCCAGCTGAGCGGCTGAGGCTGATGGAAGTGGGGTGGGTCCACCTTCAGCCGATGCTCTGAGACTCGTCCCTGACGAGATCTGTTGTGGGAGGTTGAGGGGGGCCCATCCTGTCTCTGGCCGAGCTGGGGCCCACTGTAACCAGGGCAGCCACTGGTCTGGAGGCCTTGTCAGAACAGAAGTTTTCCTGGGATCTGCCACTCCTGGGAGTTGGCGTGTTGGGGTTGGAAGCTCCTGAGGATGATAGGAGGCTGTTAAGGGCTGCTTCTCTGAGAGCTTCCCAACCCTGTGTGCACGTGATTGCTGCCTTGGTCTGGCCTGGCAGGCCCAGTGGTGGCCAGTAAGTGGTGTCATACAGGCTGTCGGCCGGCTAATTTGGGAAGAGGGCAAGGTGGTTGGATTCACAGTAAATTGACCTCGATGTGGGTGATTGGTTTTGCCACTGGGATCATACAAAGCAGGGTGGTGTGTGAGGTGCTGGGGTGGCTCCCACGGCCCAGGCCTTATTCCACTCAGAGGAAGTGTGACCGTGCGTGCAGAATTGTGTTTATTGCTGCCCCAGAATCAGTGGTGTTGGATAAAGGGGTGTCTGGGCCGCCAGCTTTTTCGCCTGTTGAGCTGGGCTCCAGCTGGCTGGGGCCCAGGGCCTCTGTGTTCCTAGGCTTCTGTCACTTAGAGGAGCTGCATGATAGCACAGAGACAAGGGGCCGCTTGTGTGAATTCAGACCAGTGGCAGCTGCAAGAAAGGAGAGTGATCAAGTCCTTCTGTTTTGCTTTCACTCAACTCTAAAGGGTACTTTCGGATTTTTGTAACATTACAGTGTTCCTTACGAAAGCTTGACTTAAGAGCATTTATTCTGAGGGTTTTAGGGATCTGCTGTGAGGGGAGGTGGGATCTGTGAGAAGGACAATCCAATGGGAATGGAGCTGTTGGCTGGACCTAGCTATCATTGGGCTGTGTGACCTTGTGCCAGTCACTCTCCCTCTCTGGTCCTATAAGCCAGGGAGCTGGGACTACAGCAGCCAAGTGATTCACACTCAGTACCACACTTTGGGTCCTGGTCCACTTGGTATTGGAACTCTGGGTCGCGGCTGATGTGCTTTGCCGAGGATTTGGAACCCAACAGAGCTGCTTCTGATTCCTGGGTCGTGGCATCTACTTTGTGAGCCAAAGCAAACGACCTCACCTTCTTCACCTCCTTGATCAGGTGGAGATCAAGTCCCTTGGATCATGTTGTGGCTGCCAAGATTCAGTTGAATGAGGTAGCAGATGAGGAAAGCACTTTGCAGTTAAGGTGGCTACCGTAACTGTAAGCTGTGTGGCACGTGGGGGTCTTGGGACACTGTCCTTTTACTTCTCCACACAAAGCGAGTGACTCCCATTAGCTTCAATTAAAATTTTAAATATTCTGAGAGCTGTGGACCAGCGGGAAGTCCTTCCTCCCAGGGTTCGCTGTTCCTTCCCGTCACTTTCCTTTGGTCCCTGACAAGTATCAGTGACTGACCTGTGAGGTCTCAGGAGCGGGCAGCTCTGCTTACTGGGCATCCCAGTTAGGAAGACAATTCTAGAACATGAAACACAGCTGAAAACAAACATGGTCCAAATGGCTCAACTTGGGACTTCTTAGTTTGGGACTTTGTTATTTCAGTGTAGCTTTTTCTAGTTCCTAACTTTTGTTACTAGAAGAGAAATTTGCCAGGCATAGACAATGCCTTGAAAAGATGCAACTGTGTATTTCCCTTGAAAGAGAATACAGGAAGGTGTGAGGAGGAAGGCTCAACCCCTTCCCAGATATTCATTGAGCTCTGCTATTTTTAAGGCATGGTAGATGCAAAAATGAATTCAACTGACGTGGTCCTGGTTGTCACAGAGATTAGTTTATTGGCGCAGGGCAGACAGTAAATTGCAGAGATAATGGTATAATTATAGTTATGATGGTACTAGGAGAAGGGCATTGTATACTGAGTGTACAGTGTAGGGTGGCCAGGGGTGGGGAGATCAGAGAGGCGCCCTGGGGCAATGGCTTCTAGCTGAAGGTCTGAAGGGTGGGAGCAGTACGCCTGAGGAGATGGGGGCGCATCTCTCCAGACAGAAGGAACCCCGGGCAAAGGCCTCGAGGCAGAAAGGAGCTGGGCGGTCAGGGAAGCTGAAAGAAGGCCAAGATAGCTTAGAGGCAGCGAGCTCTGGGGACAGCAGGCATGAAGGATGCAGACAGGTGGGCAGGGGCTGGCTGTGCCTGCAGGACCTGGACATCCAGGACCCAGATTTCACTCTGAAGAGCAGTGAGGAGTGCTGAGCTGTTTAGAAAGTGGCCTTGATGTGATTTCATACGTGTTTTTAAGAGATCATTCTGGTTTCTTTGTGGAGAACAGATTTGCTGTGGCCGGAGCGGGGGATGGGAGCATAACAAATCTGGGGAGACCAGTTTTGAGGCTTCTGCAGCTGTCCAGGTTTATTAAGACAGGGCCTGTTTGTCAAGTGGGGAGTGGAGATGAATGCTGGAGAGGAGCAGCCCACAGGACCACCTGGTTCACAGGATGGGAATTGTGAGCTTAATTCTAGTTCTGAGCAACTGGGAGAAGGGTGGGGCCATTTGAGCAGATGGAAAATTTAGAGGGGATTGTGGTTTGGGTGGGGATGGAGGACTGTCTACCAGACACACTCCTCTGGGGATGCACTCTCTCTAGATACTGGGTGGCTTGCCTGCACTCTCCCTCAGGCCTCTGCTCATATGGCCCCTTACTGGGAAGACCTTTGGGGACCACCACAGTTACATAGGCCCCCTGCCCCTCGCCCCCAAGTACCTATCACCATCTGACAAACTGCTTGGATCCTTACTTGTTTAGAGTCTACATCCTTTTAGGAGGATGTGAACTCCTTAAAGGTAGGAGTTCTTATCTGTTTTATTCTCTCGTATCCATAGCACCTAGAACAGTGCCTGGCACATAGAAGGCCCTTGATAATTACTCGTTGCATGAATCTTGAGTTTGATTTTGCTTCTGGTTTTGTATCCTTTTCAAACTTGAGTGACTTTTAATTAACCTGAGGCTAGAAAGAGGCATAGGGGCATTGTTCATTTGACATGCTATGTCTTTTTTTTTTAAGGCAGGATGAGTAGAAAAGTTTGATTTTCTTCTTTTTTTTAAACTTCAGTGTTAGAAATGTTAGAAGAGGACAGTTATGAAAATATTTGAATATCACGTCTTTTTTTGTTCTTTACAGAGCAGTGTAAACATCTAATCTTCAGTCTGATACATTGTTCGGATTTGGAGGCTGAAGTATAGCACATTGAAATTCCTCTAAGCTAATTATTTTTCTGGGAGAGGCCATTGACTTTTTGACTTCATCTTTTTTATTTTCTGGGGAAAGGCATGAAGGTTAGGATCAAAACTTAAAGGAGAAATGTGAGCACATCACAGGATAAACACCTTTGATGAGAGATATTGCTGGATCCTTGGGTCTCTACATAGCCACTGATTTGAAAGTACTAATAATTCAGAAGTGTTTTCCTCAATCTTCTTTACTTTGGGTTATAAATCAACTGTTAGCACTTGTAAACAGGATCTGTGCTTGTGAAAGAGGAGGCTGTGTATACAGTGGTTACCAAACACTGTTGGAGTCACACTTCTATTTAAATCCCCCCCTCTGTCACTTACTAGCTTATAACCTTGCACAAGTTACTTAACCTCTTTCTTTAAAATGGGCATTACCAAAATAGTGTTATTATTTGAGGGGCAAGGAGAAGACAAATATTCACTATTGTTACCATTTATAAGCTTAACATAATTGATGGTATTACTAAATGGGATTTAAGGGTAGAAGCATCTGAAGAGAGCTAAGTGAAGCATCAATCCAGTGTCTCCCCAACTTGCCGAAACATAAGACTCTCCTCGAAGTGCTTTTTAAAAACGGAGATTCTCAGGCACCACCCAGATTTACTTAATCAGTCTCCAGAGGAGGGACCTGGGAATCTTGCTAGGCAGGTTGTGTGATGACACACCCTCGATTATGTGACTGTCCTTGGTTTCAAATATTCTGCCTAGTAGATTCTAGATGTGTGTTTATACTTGTTGGATTATGTCCCAATTTTTAGACAGGAAACGTCACTGTTTATATAAGCTATCTTATTCAGGATCTTCTCTCTAATTAAAGCAGATACAGCCTGCTTCTGGGTTCCCAAGAACATGAGAAGATGTGTAGCCACAGAACAGCATAATGTTGGTGTAAGTTACTCAGCTTCCTTGGCTCGCTTGCGTTCTCTTTACAAAACCTGTCTGATCTTAATAATCTGCCCTGTGAAATATATACAGGGACACGGTCAAATTTCTTTATAGTCTTCTGTCCTCCCAAGTCTCGAAGGCCTGTGACTCCTGGCTGTCAGAATGGCAGTGTCTGCACAGGGAGGCGACCCCAGGCTTTGTATATTGGAGGCTAAGCCTCCAAGAGCTGCCCCTTCCTCCTCAGCGAGCTGGGAACCAGGAAGGAACGTTTCACGCCACTGCACTTAGGACAGCTTGTTCTTAATCAAGTGTTCTGGAAAAAACAGCAATTTGTTGTTGTCACACAGGCCTGCAAGTTCATTTCCCTCCTCTGGCCCAGGTGGTAACTAATCATTTTCCTATCAGCGACAAAGGAAGATGAGTGAGGTTTCTGCAGACATCACAAGTGGAGTTCACACCCCTTTGAGGAATACAGGATTCTCATTGTCACTATGGTGGTACCCTCCACACTAGGTGGGGCTTGGGGTAGCTGTTTTCTCATAGGAGTCTGTGAAGATTTAAAGAATTTTTTCCAGCAGCTATTTTTCTGTATTGGTTGTGGTCTTGTATTAATGTTTTGTTTCATTTCAGTTTGGGCTTAATTGCATCTGTCTATTTACCTCACTGTGGGAGAAACTGACTTAGGCTGAGAATCTTATTTGGATAAGTTCATTTCTGACCTGTGACAGATCAGTCCACTTCTTGAAGCTCTTGTTAAAATTGAAAAGTTGATGTATGTTTATAAATTTGTACATTTTTACTTCCTTAGAAAAAGTCTTTGAGTTCTTGAGGGCATCTACCTAATTACATTTAAAATTGAGGATCTGGACATTGAAAGGGAAGGTATTCTTTTCTGCCCTCATATTCTCACATCACAAAACTTTGTATCTGCACAGTATTAAGTAGCAGAATCCTAATATTTTGGTAAACTTAAGGACAACTCATTCGGAAAATGTTGTGAAATGTGGGCAAATATTTGTCATTCCATGGGCAGACCTAAAGGACTATACCTTCCCAATCAGAAAGGCAGGAGGCGGATCCACGTGCGGTGAATTTGCCTTTTTCTTTCACAAGGACTCAGGCCCTCCACGGGGACTGTCCCCTGCACTCCCTCAGCAGCTCAGTTACGGGATGAGCCTGGAACTGCGGCTTTCTTTCCTGACTTCTCCTGCTGTTCAGGCTTTTTGTTCCCTTTCCTCATTTGTAAATCATCTTTGTGTGGGGAGAGGCTGGAGGTGGAAGTTTAAGAGTCATCTTTTTACAAGCAGTAGAGATGATGACCCAGGTAAGTGGTGTTGGGATCAGTTAGAGCTGCAGATTGATATCTTGTCAGGTGAGAGGCCCATGCCAGGCGCTTCTAAATCGCAAATATATCGTGTAAGAAAGACACAATCTGTGTCCACAAATCAAGACCTCTGCTTAAAGAAACTAATTAAAAACAAAAACAAAAAACCAACTTCTCCTTTCCCAAGCAAATATACACACATACAACAAAAATGGACAGTGATGCAAGATGTGCAATTTTAATTTTGCTAAATACCCATATATATGTAGTTATGTCTAATTATCTAGAAAATAGTCCTAAGATTTTTTTTTTTTTAGTTAGGGTTTTAATGATACCATGTATGTATTTTAACATCTTACCACTTTGTCTGACCTCTTTGAAAGTGAGGTTCCTATCTTGTCCTTTTTTTGATATTCCTCTGGCACTCAGTAGAGGACAGAGTATCTTATAAGGACTTAGCGACAACTTGTTGAATTGGATTGAAGCATGACTCAGCCCATTTATGTAGATGGAATTCTGCATTACTTCTTGTGGGTGTTCACATATTCATGATGTTTATTTACAAGCTATCTTAGCCGAAGAAATGCCTGCTAATTTTTGTTAGTCTGTGTGTGAATCAAGAATTAATTTCTTAAATTAACCCAGAGAAGAGGGGAAAATTAAACATGTTTCATTAAGTGCTCTGCCTAGGGTAATTTAAAATATGTAGCAAAGGACCTTTGTTTATAATACAAAATTTTGTATAAAATAGGTAATTGTAGATAGTTGCCATTGAATTATCAGGTCATTTCATTTGTATCAGAATGACAGTTTGCAGACTGGTTTCCCTCCTTGTCTCTAGTTCTCAGTGCTGAAGAGAGGGGCCCGGGGAGGTGCTATGAATGGAAGAGGGAGAGGAGTTCCTCCAAGGGAGGTGTGGGGCGTGGGGATGGGGAGCCACATCAGTGTTATTGCCAGAGCGTAAATCGCAAGAGAGGACGACAAGAGACAACATGTTGAGGCTGGGACAGTCTGTGAAGAGCCCGGATGTCTGGAGAGCACATTACTCTTTGGGTTTTAGGCAGGAAGGGACAGGGTGCTGTTTCTGCTTTAGAAGATCTCTTTGCACCGTTTTGGGTAGTGGACTGAAGGCCACAAAGGCAGCTGCAGATCTGTTTGCTCCTCCACCAGCCCTCCTGCTGTCTGTCTCTGCTTTATTTCCTTGGGAGCATTTGTCACCAGAGCACACATTGTATATATTTTATTTACTTGCCCACTGCCTGCCTTTCCTAAGTAGAACGTAAACTCCTCGAAGGTAGGCATATGTCTGTTTTCCCACTGTAGTATCTCCCATGCCGTTGTAATCCCTGGGGAGTAATAGGTGCTCAGCAAATAATTATTAACCAATCAAATGCATGAGTCAGTTTTTGAAATCAAAGTGTGTCATTGTTCTCCTCAGAGCTTTAATAATTAATTACAAAAGGAAAAAAATCACAACAATTCAGTGGGGGAAAGTTGACAACACTGTAAACAAGGGAACAAAATTAACATCCCCAATAAGAGACTGTGAGGGTCACGTGTCTCTGGATGTTATAACCCAACCAAGAAGACCAAATCTGAATCTCATCATGAAGAAACACCAGAGAAATCTTAATGGAAGGATATTCTCTGAAATAATTGGCATGTATCCCTCAAAAATGTCAATGGCATGAAAAACAAAAGCTGAAGAACTGTTTCAGTTTAAAGGAGACTAGAGAGACCTAAGGGTTAAGTGCAGTTTGTGATCCTGTGCTGGGTCTGGGAAAAAGGAAATTTCTAGGAAGAGCATTAGGATGATTGATGACCTTGAAATATACCAAGGGGGCAGGGGAAACAGATTGTGAGCCAGAGTGCTTATATCTAATTTAACTCTGGATAAATTGTCCGGATTCACAAGTTGCATCTCCAGGTGGATTGGGCCGTGCCGCAGGACCCGGGGCAGTGGATGAAAGATTGGCGGGGGCAAGAACCCTGGAGTGGGATTCAGGAGACCTGGCTCTGCCTCCGAAGCTGTGGGGCCCTGGTTCCTTCTCAAAAGTCGGAGATCTGACGCTCAGAGACTCTGGCTATTACATAACTTGGATCTGAGCCGCAGATTTAGTCCCAGTGCTGCGAATTCTAGGCAGAGGGGATAGGGGCACCTAAGGGTTAACTGTAGCTGCCTCTGGGGGTGTGATTTGCATTTCACAAACCAGGGAAGGAGGAAAAGGTAATGACAGTGACTGACAAGATATCCTATTTGCTTATTCTTACTTGTTTGTTTCTTCTTGGTGGTCAAATCACAGTGAAAACTCAGAGGAAGGTGGAGATTCAGAGAAAAGCTATGTACTCAAAACATACAGTTTTAGGGAGAAAGTATGGTCTTTCTATCACTTAAGAGTGGTGAGGCTAATTTCAGGGGTCTATTTTATAAGCTGTGTTTTGTCATCAGTAGCGTTTCAGATTCATTCTGCCTGGCCCCAGTGACCGCTGAGACCCAGTGATGTTAGATATTCATTGACCATGAGCCTTTCTAGGATTGGCTAAAGAGTTCTTTGAAAAATCAGCTGAGATCCCTTGTTAAATCCTAAACCACCAAAGAAAGAATTGAAAATGACATACCCCTATGCCTTAATTATTGAAATTAGAAAGTAATTTTAAAGCAGTTTAAAGGAACAATGGTTGAAACAGAGTTTCCTGGTTAAATCTGAACTAATGAACCTAAATAGATGCCATTGTCAGGACATCCCAGTGTTTTGGAACCACTTCTTTGTGTGGGTAGAAGAAACAGGTTAGTATGAGCTTCCGTGAACCAAGACGGAGAGATGAAGACTGTCTAGAAACTTGAAGCCAGTAACATAATTAAGGTTTTGGAGTGTTATTTTACCCGGATTTCTCAGTGGAGTATATAAATAAACTGTGTCCAAATTTTAAGGAGTAATTTAAAATGTGTTATAATATTAATGGTACCGAAATCAGAATCCTTTGTAGAGATTTCAAGTGTTGATAAGTGTAAAATGCTTAGAAAAATGCCTGATGCGTGTCTTCAAGTGTTTTGATGACAAATTCATATCCTTTTGATTTAACTTTTATTTAAAAATCCATTTTCATTTATTTGATTTACTTAAATTTGAAGTATGCATACTTTTTTTTACAACTGCTCTAAGTTCCCAAGTATTTTATATTTTACTGTAATTTATCAATAAATTGGTAGAAACATAAATAACATAACTAACAGTGGTTATTTGGTGGGAATTTGGGTTAAATGATTTCTGAGTTTTTCCCTCAGGTTCTGTGAATTTAGACAAGAAGCCAGGTAAAGAAAAAGATACCTAGAGAGGCTTCTACAGATCTAGCTTTTTTTTTTTTTTAATGAAGAATGTGAATTTAGCCTAAGCCATACTTCAAAAGATAACCATTTGGCGTTAACTTTTTAATTAACTGGGAAAACAGAGAATCTTGTCTCACAGTGTGCTCTACCTTTTTGCTATGATAAGTATAATTTAAAATTTGTGATAGGTTATTGTTACTGCTTTTTCAAATTGTGAAAAAGATGCAATTTTGTGCTATGCTATGTCTGCTTAGTTCTGGTTTCCTGCCTACTCTGGAGAAGAATATTTATGTCTATATATTTATGTATAAGAAAATGCTTTCTTGGGCACAATGGCGACTTTGAGGTTTGAGGAGTATATGTATAAATTGTGTAGAACAACATTATCTGAATAAATGAGGAAAGGGTTTGCATATATAAAATACTAAATATAAGATCTTTTTGTGAGTTACCTCTTAGTAGTATTCTAGTAACAGTAAAACCTTTCTCTTCCTTATAATGATCTGTCATTCTTTTATTGCTTATTAATGTGCCAGGCACATGCTAAGTACTTTATACAATTTTGCAATTAAATTCTTCCAGCAACTTTAAGGAATGGGTATTCACGGCTCCATTTCACAAATGAGGAAACTGAGGTTTAGAGAAGGTACTTTGCGTACCTCAGAAGTGGCAGTTTTAGATTTAATACAAGATGGGTTTGGGGGGAAGGAAGTAGCTTAGTGGTAGAGCGCATGCTTAGCAAGCATGAGGTCCTGGGTTCAGTCACCAGTGCTCTGTCAAAAAAAAAAAAAAGACAGTTTTTGTACAAAGCTTTTTTTTTTTAATCTTAGTTGCTTTATTAAAATTACTTCTCAGAAGATGAATATTCAATACTGCATAGGTGGGACAAAAATTTAATTCAATTAACCAGTTTTAAAGTTAAAAAAATACAGGATTGCCATTAGGATGGCTACTATGAAAAAAAGAAAGAAAGAATGAAAGAGAAATAAATAACCCCAGAAAATAATAAGTGTTGAGAAGGATGTGGAGAATTTGGAACTCTTGTGCATTGCTGGGAATGTAAAATGGTGCAGCTGCTTTGGAAAATAGTGTGGTAGCTCCTTCAAAAAATTAAAAATAGAACTACCATATATTCTGGAAATCTGAGTCCTGGAGATATAGATAGATAGATAGATAGATAGATAGATAGATAGATAGATAGATAGATAGATATCCCCCAAAGAATTGAAAGCAGGATCTTGAAGAGATACTTGCACACTCACGTTCATAGTAGCATTATCCACAATAGCTGAGAGGCGCAGGCAACCCAGGTGTCTATTGATGGGTGAATGGATAAACAAAATTTGGTCTATGCCCACAATAGAATATTATTCAGCGTTAAAAGAGGAAGGAAATTCTCATATAAGCTACAACATTGATGAACTTGAAGACATTATTCTACGTGAAATAAACTCATTACAAAAGGGCAAACACCATATGTTTCCATTTGTATGAGGTACCTAAACTAGTCAAAATTATAGAGACAGAAAGTAGAAAGGTGGTTTCCAGTTGCTGGGGTGGGGGGAATGGAGAGTTATTATTTATTGAGTATCAAGTTTCAGTTTGGGTTGATGAAAAAGTACTAAAGATGGATGGTGGTGTTGGTTGCACAACAATGTGAATGTCCTTAATGCCACTGAACTATACATAAAATTGGTGAAGACGGTAAATTTTATGTGTATTATATTACAATGAAAAATATCATTTAAAAAAGAGGAGAATATTGAAGTGATTGCCTGTGAACTCTTTCCTGAGAAGGATAAAAGGGATTTTTAATCTTAGCCATGTATTTCTTAGGTTAAGTTATTCCAGCTCCCCCAAACAGCCTTCACTGGAAAAGCAAGGGTGGTGGAAAATCAGTGAGACCTTGAGATTTATTTCCCTGACCCCTGGCTTGCTTCAAGTCCTCATTCTCTTCATCTTGTCCAAGACAAAATAAGTGGACTTTCCTTGGGAACTGAATTCTTTGGAGGCTGATATGAGCATACTTTCACTCTGAGTGCTACAGGGGCACCTTTCTCAGCCTGAGAGGGAAAGCAAAGTGCAGAAATAACGTGGGGCTCACCCTCCAATAGGTAAATGAGATGTTTCTGGAATGAAACCTGTAACTGAGAGGCATGCTTTTCAGTGGGGCCTAGTGTTAGATGGCAGATGGATGAATCATCTGGTCAGAATGGGGCACCTGAAGGATATGGAATTTAATTAATACCCACTTCCCTTTGGGTTTATCCTACAGAATCTCACTGGTTCCACTCAGCTCTGTGTGGGAAAGTGCAATGTGATGTAACAGTGAAGCTGGGTGATCCATCTGCCAGCTGTAACACTATTATGGTTGTATGGATTGTAACACCTGAAAAGAGGGCTCCTGACATTTTTGTTGGTTATTTTGTGGTCACCATACAGGTAGTGTAGTGGTGAATGGAGCCTGCACTCTAGCGCAGAATGGTCCTTTTGGGGCATCTTCCTATTTGTAAGTGTGAAAAGTTCAAGGGAGTATAGGGGGCATCTGGCAAAGGGCTTTATCCTTCCTTGGGGGAGAGAGGTGTGGGTGGAGCCAGGGTGCCCCTAGTTAAAGTGCTCTCTGGAGAGGTTTGCACCACGGCTTCAGACTTCATTCTAACCACAGCAGGAGGCTGTTGTCACTTTTCGGTGGGGAGAGGAGGGTGGAGGTAACCAGGATGATTTTACCCCTCCTGGTGTTTAAGGCCACATTTACTATTGGATAGAAGCTAGAGTGGAATTAGGGCGGTCAAATAGGAGGCTTCTTCAAGACTGTACCCACAGATGACGGTAATGATAGTAACTGACACACATGGAGGGCTACCTGAATGCCAAAGCTCGACTTGCCTTATCCTCGCTCTTTGCACTATAGGTGGGTGATATTACTGGTACCATTTTGCAGATGAAGAAATCCAGGAACAAAGCGGCTAATAAGTTTGCTCAAGATCTTATACTAAATGGATCCGGGCTGGTGGGCAGGCCTGGGAGCTGGTAAAGAAGAGCTGTTTTCATTCTCCCCAAGCCATGTAATCACCAAGAATGTGGTGTAGAAAGGTGCAGGGCTGGTTGATAGCTTTAAACTGAGGTCCAGGAGCCGTGGGGCACCCCTCTGGCCACGTCTGTTCCTTCTTGGGACAGATGACAGCTGTTGTCCAGCGTCTACGGGGCTGGCCTGAGTTCTGGGGAGGAATGGGTCGGCTGGGGGCATTTGCTAGAGCCTTATGCTCCCACATGCCTGCTTGCGTTCCTGGCTGTGGTAGTGGTGGGGGATGGGCGTAGTGTGGGGGTGGTGGCAGAGTACACAGCGTCATTCTGATTAGTGAGCGAGCTGTACATGGATATTTACTGATGTGAGCAGGTTCTGCCAGTCCCCTAGGCATCTGGTTGACATAAAGAATAGCCAACAAGCAACAGAGTGCTTTTTTGTGATGTTTACTCTATGAAGACACTGAGCTTGGCACTCTGCCTGCTTGACAATAAAGGCAGCAAGAAATTCAGAGCCATTAAAGAACTGTGTATAGCAGAATACAAAAACAGCCTTTTCAGGTGTTTTGTTGGCCTGTTTCCTGCAGACATCTGTGGAAAGCATGTGCCTCTACTAACATTTAGGAAAGGTGGTTAGCAGTTTTGTAGAGAAGCAGGGAACTGTAATTTTCCACTTTGTTTTAAAAAATCCACCTGCCTTGGTCATGCTTATTATTGAATGTGTTGGATTCAGTATTAAAGGAAAGCTGACAGGTAGGGAACATCTGCTTTTTCACTTAAAAAATGTTAAATATGTATTTTTTTAAATTAAAAAATGAAATACATGCACATGGTTTTTAAAGATTCCCTAAGTGACATAAAGGGGTGTAGAAATCCTCCTTTCATTCTGATCCTCCCTCGCCTTCCCCAGAGATGGTTTCAGTTTTCTTGTGTATTCTTCATACATGGTCCATGCAAATACAGACAGATGATGTATGCAGTATGCAGACTATTCCGTGCTTTGCTGTTTGCATTATGTAATAGTTCTTAGAGATGATTTCATATCAGCACACATAAATGTATCCCATTTGTCTTAATAGCTATACAGTTCCAACGTATGGAATGACCAGAATTTAATCAGGCTTCATGTAGACCTTAATGCTTTTATAAACAACATTGCAAGGTATATCTTCTCCTTCACTGTTTCACTCACGTGTGAGCATATCTATAGATTAAACTTCTCTGTCAAAGTAAATTTATATTTAAAATCTTGGGAGGCTTACCCCTGGGCTTAGCAAAGCTAGAACTCGAACATCTATTGTGTGAAAGACTGGTCACTTTTGAGAATTTAGTTTGATTAACATGGTTTTTATCCTGCCAGAAATTGTAAAGAGGTGCTGATGAAATCTTTCACATCTATTTAAACATTTGCTCCTAAAAGTAAGATCTTTCACCCAAATGTTATTTCAAGCAAGCACAGTTTAGTCATTCATTAAGCCCCTCCCTTGACAGACACAGCACAGTCTTGATTCTGAGCGCCAGCACCCCAACCGCAAGCTACCGGTGGTGAGCATGGGGGCCACTCACTTCCCTGCATGAGAGACTTCGCGACACTGGAACATGGGGAACGTATTGAGCGTCTCTTGGTGGAAAGTCTTAAGGATCTTCTGAGGGATCTGCAACTTTGTGTAGCCAAATAAGTGTTGCTGCTCAGTTGTTCATCTGCACTTGTGGGTCACCAGTTCATGAGGCATTTTTCTGCCGGCTTCATGGATGTTAACCTGTCTGGTGGGGTGTGGTGGGGGCTTAAACTTCTTAATGTCAGTCCATTTCTGCAAGTGATGTTTGTTATTTTTCAACATCTTTCCAGAGTTAAATCTTATTAGGAGGGTGTGAGGGGTTTAAAAAAACTGATACTGGGGGATTTATTTTTGTTTATGTTTGTATTTAGATTTTTCAGCATTTAACCAGGAGTGTGGAACCTGGACTTTGCCATTTGATCCTCTAGACTATTCATCATATTGTGGGACGCACCTGGAAACCTCTGCACTTCCTGTGCCTCGTTAGTCAGCACTATTAGTATGTCTTTTTTTTTCAATCAAAAAAAAAAACCCTTCTAATATGCAGACTTGTTTTGAAAGACAGCTAAAGTATCAGTTGGTATCCCTAGTGAACAAGGTCTTCTTTTGACTGCTTGTTCTTGTCAATGATGGTCTGAGATGGGTGTAGTTACCAAGCTTTTGAAAGTGTGTATCTAGGTTCTATAATGTGGTCTTGAGTGGTGTTGATCACTCACTGAGTACCTATTAATAATTAGCCCTACACTAATAATAACAGTAGCTAACTTGCACTGAGCCACTACTCATCAAAATCCTGCACCTGCGTTTTTTGGTTGTTTTTTTTTTCTGCCTGACTTTTAGGGGTCAGGTGACTGAAGAGGTTAAGCTGAACACACAAGGGCCCACCGTTTGTGTGTGTAGAAACAGGATTTGAATGAGGGCGCTTTACTCCAGGCTCCCACCGTGATATTGTACATTAGTCTCCAAAAGAATCCTTTGAGATTGGTAATAATATTCTCATTTTACCTTCAAGGACCTTGAGGCTCAGAATTAAATATGACTTAACTACAGGTCATTAAAGGTCATAGCTAATGAGAAACCAGAGAAACCACGTGGTCTGAAATCCAGATTCTGCTGCGTTGCTCACAGTTGTTATTTAAGGCAGGGTCTCATATGTGGGCTTGTCCCACATATTTCAGGATATTTTGCTTCCCTGGAACTCACTCACTAAATCCCAACAAGGACCCCGTGACTGTCCACCCGAAAATGTCCCCTCGTACTTCTGATGTCTTCTACTAGGTGTATATTTACATTTCTTAATTTCAGGCTTGCCTCTTATCATTATAGTACATTGCCTCCCATGGCAATTTTTTAATCAACAGTAATCAAATTTGACTCTTGCTCATAATTTGGAATAGTTAGAATAATTGGAATAATTGTAAATGCAAATCATTTCAATACAAAATCACAGATGTGAGAGAGCATCTCACCCAGATCCTTGTCTAAATTAAACACAAATACACACACACACACACACACACACACACACACACACACACACACACACACCCCTCTACTCACCCTGAAGCACAGAGATGGCAGGAAGGACTTTCTCAAAGTCAAAAAATAAATTGGCAGCTGCCTGGACTCAACTCCAGTGGGGGAAGGAGGTGACATTTCTTCGAATTACCAGTTTGCTTCAGGCAAATGTATTTGACTGAGCTGTGTTTATTTTCTAATGAGTGATTTTGACCTTTCAAAGGGAGACATTTGGAGCGTTGATGTAATTTAGCTGAAACGGCACACCATGGAACTGCAGGACAAGTTTGTGGCTATTTTGGAAAAGTTATTTCACACATAGTCTTTCCCTTAAGCAGTTTTACAGTGCTGACAGAATTGGATCCTTATAATGAGACTTGTCACGTTTACCCCAGCAGGTGTTTGTGCATACTCCCCCCAGATTTAAGTAGAATAAGAGGCAGCTTGAATAATCTCATATGTTCCCATCCTGATGGTTCTCATAGAGGGAGAGAATTTTTGGTGAATGAAAAGTGTTATTGCTTGAGAACGTTCACTTGTTCAGAAAAACTGTTCAGTGCCTGTTGTGTAGCAGATACAGTTTTAAATTCTGTGGATGAATTGGGTATAGATTTTGCCTGTCGTATGTGGTACTGGTTGTTTCCATACCGTTTCTGTATCTTCATTAAAAGACAATTTAAAAAGACGACTTGCCTACGTTCACTTAGGACACTGTACAACAGTAGTATTCATTGTCTAGGGCCAGAGTTAGAGGTTAGTTCTGGTAAACGTACATTTCTCTTTGCCTGAGAGAATCAGTCTCATTTATTTAGTTGCGTGCCTTTAGGATATGAAATGTGTTTTGGGGAATGAATTTAATGAAGAAGTTGACTCATTATGCAGGAGGGTCATCAGATGATGATATCTTTTTTAAAAAGCACCTTTAATCTCATGGAGTTCTTGGGTCTCAAATTTGGATCTTGGTTAATCAGTTAAATCGCAGAGCCTGAGGATACTATGACCAGTGCAGAAATGTCTTCTGATGAGTGATGAGTGACGAGAGAGAATTCGCAGGTGTTGGAGTACTTTTTCCAAATACCCTTACACAAATTTGGAGGTGTTGAGGGATATGCGTTTCTTACTGTGGGAAAGAAAAGCTCATTGGAGCTGTTGACATAGACCTTTCATTAGATTTAGAAATTGCAGAAGTTGTTTTGAAATCTCCTACGTCATAGTAACAGGAAAGTAATGCTTCTTTTCCTTGTCCTCCTCCTCTTCCTCACGATTACTACGATGATGACGACGACGACGACGACGATGACAATGACGACTGTTATTACAGAGAGACTGGGAACATTAACTTGGGAAACATCTGTTTGAATTAATAACTCATTCAGCAGAGACTTTGGTTGAGAGCTATTGTATGTCTCTTTTACCTTCATGAGGAAGAGACTATGGATTAAAAAGCTTGATATTGGAGAACTCTTTAAAAAAAAAAAAACAGTAAAACACAACAGACTTAGGGCGTCTCCTGGGGTCGTTCAGCCTAATTTGTGTACATATGACTTGTATCCAGAGCTAAAGTGTATTACAGTAATCCATGTTCTTAATGATGACCTCTGACTCATGAGAATCATGTGAAACTGGGTTCTGGGGACTCTTCTTGTTTAAAAAATATCAAGAAATAACCCCAGAAGTGTATTTGAGGAGATGGAAAATGTTTAGGATGCCATGTGATAGAAAACCAGTTACAAAGTAGCACGCATATATGTCCTCAATTTGGTAAGATCCAATGATGTTCTTCAGAATTTTACAGTGAACCTTGGTAACTCTTGTAAAAAAAAAAAAATATGTCATTAGAAGTTAAGGGGAAATTCTAATTCTCCAGAAAGCAGTGAGTCAACCATTTCTCAAAAAAGAAGAGGGAGCAGAGGGCAAAGATTTTGAAGAATATTTAATAGTTTAGTGGCCTAGAAACGTATCTGTAAGTTGTGACATGAAAAATGATTATAAAGCAATGTGTATAGTCCTAAATTTGTAAAATGAATGCATTTCCAAAACAAGAAGTCAACCAAAATTGTGTGTAAAAAGTATACAGAATATACAAAATTATGCAAAATTTTGCAGAAAGTAAAAAAAGCATTTAACAGTGTATATATATACATACATACATACACACACACACATACACGTATCAGTGGATTAAGCAAAGAAGGCTTGGAAAGAAATATTTCCAAATGCGAAGTGATTCTGGTGGAGGCTAAAGTTATTGGTAATTTTTCTTGCCTCTGTGTATCTTTATCTTCTAACATCATTCAGAGAACATCTGTTACTTTTGCAAACAGGGAAAAAGTAAGAAAGAAATGCAAAACGTTACAGAAAGATTTTCACTTACTAAGAGAGAAAACAAAAAACTTAGCCCAGAAAGTCTCTTTTATCTGTGCAGTTGTGTCCATTTGATTGTTTGATAACTGAGCCATTTGAGGATTTTTGTTTTAATGGGGCTCCTAAGGGAGGTGGTGCCTTCTAGCCCATGGTTGTTACTACTTTACTGATGCAAACGTAAGACCTCAGGGCAGTGAGTGAGGAGACAAACGATTCTCTGGTAGTTCTTCATGCTCTCAGATGACACCTGGGAGGTGAGGCCCCTTTTGTCTTTGTCTGTGTCTTACCAGGATGGACACCTAACTTTTGGCTGAGGGTTACACTCAGTGGAGAAAATTCAAGAACCAAGCTTAGTGCATCATTTTCCCTAGGAAATTAATTTCCAAGATTTAGCCCTCGGAGTTCTGAAAAGCAAGAGCTAGTATATGACTGCAGCCCTTTCTTGGAGATTCTTAGTGCTCATTGGCATATTCAAGGTTCTGAGAAATTCTGGTGCGAAAAAGCAAATGTAATTGCTAGTTCCAGTTTAGTTCTCACTTTCTATGACAGACTTGGCCCATGACACTCACCCTGACCCTGTGTCCCTCTTGATCTTTTACCCCAGCATCTAACTGGCAATTTCCTTTAGCATTTCATAATTCCAATTTTTGAGGCAGAGAATCTAAATGGCTGGCCCCATCTTTTTAGCCAGTAGACACAAGGCGTGAGCTCCAGACCAGCCGTCTCCCCAGGTCCAGTCAGCTATGGCTGTATGCAGGTCTTGTATCCTGTGATACAGAAGATGGCAGCTGAAGAGCAACTGAGCTTGGGGGTGTGATAGAATTCCCCAGGAATAGCGGTAGGTGAACTGATACCCTGATGTGTCTATTGCAAATTCAATTTGAGTAAATTAGTTGATTCTCAGTTAAAAAAACATTTCTCATGATCTGCCTTGGAACTGGATTTAATATTTTAATCTGTTTCTATATTGGAGTACATTTGGGATTTCTTTTTAGTTCATCTTGTATTCTTACTAGCCAGCTGAATTTTGTTTCTTTTAGGAACACAAAAGATAGCTTTTGTGACTTGCAAAGTTTATTATGGTAGCCTGGTTTGACAATTTAGGGTGAATTTTCTTTTGAAGCCCTAGTGTTACTTCAAAGTATTTAAAAAGGAAATTAGAAAATTCTCATTGTTGTGAATTCCTTTAGTTACCATTAAATATTTATTCTTTTCAATATCTGAATCCAGATTCAAAAGGCAAAGCACTTGGATTCATTTTTAAAGTATTTACTGAATTGCTGACCTGTATATACTGTACATTCAGGAAAAGGCATAGCCTGTATCTGTGAGAGCTTCTGACTAGTTAGGGAGATGGTGTGCCTCTCACAGAGTGGCTACTTGGACAGCAGTAGATTAGACATAGTTTAGATAATTTTTTTAAAGGCTTTATAGTTCTTGAAGTTTTATAGTTTTAAAGGCATTACATTTTTTTCTTACTTTAGTTGAAAAAATTTTTTGATAGTGACATAAGACTGTAAAGATGGTTTTACTGGAATGTCAATTATAATAAACTATTGTGTACATGTAATTACCAGCCCAGAATTTGTTGGGTATGTATATAATATTTTGGGAAAAAAGTTAAATAAAAAAACAGCACATGGACAATTCCTTCATTATTACAAATATGTTTATTTCCATTGTTCTTACTAAGCCAGGTGACAGGCGTGGACGAACAGTGTGGGGAGCAGGGTAGCTGAAGGGTATTAGAGGGAACTGCAGAGCAAACACTTAGCGATAAAAAATGTTTTGAAGGTGGGTAGTAATCCAGTTTTGAAAATAATCAAGTGTGAAAAGTAAGGGTGGGTGAATTGAGGACTTGATGACAGAAATGCTTGATTTGATAAAATTGGTAACAAACATGATAGGGTTTTGTTGGTTGCTTACCAATGTTTCTGAGAGCATTGTGTAAACACAGGTAAAGTGTGGCTCTTGCCCTCAAGGAGCTATGATTAAATACACACAAGGAAGATTACATTGGCACATGTAAGGGTAGGGATTTAATAACAACCAAAACCTGCCCTGGTAAAGTAGGGGCAGGGCACTGCTAACAGGGCTCTTGGTAACAGGGTCTGTGATGTAAGAAAATTATTTCTTCCATTTGTGGGTTTCTCAGTCAAAGTTCTAGGAACCTGAGACTCTTCTAGGCAACCTCCAAAGGTAAAATAAGGATCGAGAACTATATTTGAGTCATGGGAGAGGAGGGTATCTGAAGATTTAATTAGAATGAAACTGTTTGGAAGACCCTTTTCTGTGTCCTATATACCTCATTTCTATCAGTAAAAAAAGTGAAGGCATTTACCAGACACACAGATTTCTTTCAGGGATTAAAATGAGATTCATAGCTTGTCTAGGATCTGTGCCTGGCCCCAGCAGGAACGTGCTTGTGTTTGTTGACACTGCTATTTACCTCCAAGTTTCACCTGTCACACAGAAATATAAATACTAGTTGATGTGGTTTTTCTCCTTGAAATGGTGAGCTCCTTCAGGGAATCCACTCTTTTGTCCCTTCATAATCCCACTCAGTAAAGGTTGCCCGAATGAAGGGTTAAGATACCTTTTCTTTCCTCCAGGCTAAGGAAGGCACTGGGTTCCGTCTGCAGAAGGGGAGAGGCCTTTGCCTTGAGATCACACTTCTGTTACCAGGATTAGCTTCGGGCTTTTTCCAGTTTTGCTCTGTTCCATTACTGTCTCTTATTGTATCCTGGAGCCCAGTTACTTCCTGTCTGTCACCTCTGGGAGTCCTCCTGTAGGTGTGGTGTATTCCTCCGAACTTTTCTATCCCCCGCTTCAGCCCTCTCCTTCAGCGCCCACATTTTAGTGGACTGCAGTTTAATAACCTGGCCTTTTCTTCTAGATGAACCTGCCCTCCTCAGCGCAGCTATTCACATGTACTTTACAGAGGAAGAGGGAAGAGGGGAGGCCCTTTGAGAGGCAGAGTGGGAAGTTGCTGAACTCCCAGGGTAGTGAATGGATGGCCTTTCACATTTTGTGTTTTCTTTTACACCTTAGCCCAGCAGCTCAGAGAAAGAGCTCTGTGACTTACCCGAGAGAATCTCAATGGGTTGCAAATTGAGGCCAGATTTGGGGGAGGGCTGGGAGGAGACTTTCAGTTTACTCTTTGTGTTATTCTTTCAATCTGGGATAAGTATGAATGTATCGCAGCTATGGGGATATTAAGATTTTCCTTGAGCCAGCGTGCTTGAACTCTTCTCCCTGGTGCCAGCTGCTAGCAGAATTCTGGAAGCCTTGAGGTGTCTCCAAAAGGAGAGCCCAGCTTTCAGTCACCATAGGCTAGGCGTGATGCCTGGGGTTTTGCAACTATAGTCAAGACTGTCAAGGCTCTTCTCCAGGCCTGGAAAGAAAGACAGAGTCCAATTAAACTGTGTTACTGAGAGTTAGACATTAGAGAACTTCAAAGACTTTGTACTTGGCATTTTGTATTCTCTTAAACTCAGATTTAATTCGTATAACACGCTGTTTTTGAGTGAGAGTGAGGAAATTTTCAGTGTGTGTGTGTGTGTTTACTATTGTAATAAAATGTAATGTTAATAGGAAAAAATAAAAAATATAAAAATATAATTAAATTGATCTTGTACTGTTCCTGGTCTCTGTATTATTCGAGTCTAATTTCACATCATCTTTCCTCCTGAGAAGAAACAACTAAATTATTTAATTGCAGACTTTGGTACAGGGTTGCCAAAAATCAAAGTATGCCTGCTGGTTTTTCCTGCTGCAATTTCCCTGTCGTAGGTCCACGTTGACAGAGGCAGTTGAAGTTGATTCCGGCCTTGTCTCCCAGGGTTGTTCCTTGGGTGGTCAGTTAGTCAGCTTGGTCCCCAAGCTGAAACCTCTGTCCTCCCTGATCTAGAAGGGAGTCAAACCTTGAAAGGACTGGCCCTACAAATATGAACTTGTAACGTGGAAATTCACCGTGCCTTAGAGAATGTTGTGAACTTAATTCTTTTCCTTCCCCCTCCTCTCTTCTTAGGCTCATTCTGTTTTACTTTGAATTTCCTCCTACTCCAGGGTCGTTTTTCTTGAGGCGGGGTCACCAGTAGTAAACGCACGGGAGTCTGAGTATTGCCACACCAGAATTATTGTGAATGAGGGAAGGGCATCTACCCTGTCACCTCCACTCCCCCCAGTATCCTTCTGAATGTCACTGGCTTAATGTCTGAAAAGTTTCTTGCCTTGTTATACTCAGTCTTAGTTAAAAGTTTAGAGCTATGTATGGCCTTCTAAGTGCAATTTGGATCATTTTTTCCCCAGATGCTTTACTGTGCAAGGTGAGCGTGGGTAACTTGCTTACTCACTGTTCCCAGAAAGAACGGCTCACGTTGTATCTTCACAGCATGTGTCCCCTGTAAAACCAAGTCTGTGGCTTCTACTACGCCCTTCCCGTGCTAGATCCCGTATAAAGACATCACCAGAGAGCTCTCAGCTGCCCTAGTAGTTATCTAATCTATAAAAAGCGTCCATTCAGACCTATTTTTGTTTCCTGTCCCTAAGCCACTGGCTAACAAGACACTTCCCCCATCTCGCAGGAGGAAGGCGTGTCCGTGTCCTTTTGTTCAGGACATATGAAAAACAGGAAAATAGTGAAAGAATCATTAAATGATTCTCGGAATTGAAGAGCAGATTCGGTTGTTTTCACCATTAAGCCAGAACTGTCCTGTGTCTTTGGCATCCAACACACTTGATTTAGGATCCTTTCCTACTTTTTCACACTGTAACCTCTGGCAAGTTTGTGGTCTTGGACAATTTCCCGACCTTGGACAAGTTGTATAACCTCTTGGGGCCCAGTGTTTGCATATGATAAATTGATAACCCTAATCCCTCCCCTCTTGCAGGGTTCTCACAGGATTGAATGTGAAGGCTTTTCGTGATGTCTGACAATCCTGGTTACTGTCGATGACACATTGTTTTGTATTTATCAGTGAGGATGCAAGAAGGCCTTTTTTAGCTACATGCCTTTTGGTAGGTACATCATATGTAGCCTTTAAAAAAAAATTCAAGTATAGTCAGTTTACAGTGTTGTGTCAATTTCTGGTGTACAGCATAAAGTTTCAGTCATACATATACATACATATATTCGTTTTCATATTCTTTTTCATTATAGGTTACTATAAGATATTGAATATAGTTCCCTGTGCTATACAGAAGAAACCTGTTGTATATCTATTTTATATATAGTAGTTAGCATCTGCAAGTCTCAAACTCCCAATTTGTCCCTTCCTACCCCCTTCCCCCCTAGTAACCAAAAGTTTGTTTTCTGTGACACACATAGTCTTATAGCAACTTTTTTAGATATGTTATTTCCTCTCCCTCTCAAGTGGCAGAATAGAAGTTTCTCTTTTTGAACTGTGTTCCCATTTTGGCCCCTGCTTTTTGAAAGTACTTACGACAGAATTAAACATTCATGCAGACGTGATGTGCCATTTGAAGGTGGCTTTATCACACGTTCCTCAGTACTTTTCTGGTGGTAATTTGCCTTTCTGCACCTGTGACTTTCTTTGAGGGACATCACTCTCTTGATTTCCTCTGTTGCAGTGGGAAAGCATGCTGAGTGATACAAGTTAACATGTCAAAAAATTACACTTTGTGAAGTTGAAGTGTTTCTTTTGAAACTACTTTGAGGTAGGAAAGATGAGTGGGCCTACTTTACAAGCAACAGGACCCTTCAAGTTTTTGATAATTTTAGAAGAAAGACTGTGGAACCTGAATTACCTGGTTCTTTCTTCTAAATGATTCGTGGGCCAGGACAATATAATATATTCTGTATCTAATTA
The DNA here is from genome assembly GCF_048564905.1 of Vicugna pacos. Taxonomy (NCBI): domain Eukaryota; kingdom Metazoa; phylum Chordata; class Mammalia; order Artiodactyla; family Camelidae; genus Vicugna; species Vicugna pacos. Next base: position 66,613,500 of record NC_132997.1, on the reverse strand, counting down.
CAATGGTCTCTCTTCTGAGAGCATTTTACTTTTTGTTTTTGGTGTCTCCAGCCCTGCATAGTAGCTGTCAAGAGGAACAGCTTTGCCTCACCTACTAACTCTGTAATTTTGGGCTCTCTGCTTTGCTCTGAGACTCAACATCCTCATCTGCCTACAGGCAGATAAGATAACACTGTCTTCAGAGCAATGAGAAGATCAAGTGAGATGATGCATCAGTAGCTTAGTCTAGCTTGTTAGACTAGTAGTAGACAAAACATACTAGTTTGGTTGTTCCCTTTGTTCTATAGATGTTTTTGTAGCTATACAAAGGAGGTCCAGACTTCCTTGGTCCCCTACCCTCCTCCCTCTGCTCCCACTTCCCAGACTGCACTCCTAGGCGTACATTCGTCCTGGACAACAGGAAGGCCCTTTATCTTCCATTTATATCATAACACAGCTTCCGTTTCCCCTAGTCTTGGGAGACCTTGCAGGTTGACTTCAAACAGCCATCCAGCTTGTCAGAACATCTTCCTGAGACACGTGAGCATCGTCCTGAAATAATAGCCCCCTGCAGCCTGTGACCACTTGCCGCTCTCTTCCTATAGCATTTTATTTTGGTCCAGATAGAAGGATTCTTAGACTCTCAGTCAGATCCTTGATCCAGCAGTCGAAACTCATGTGTGATATTCAGACAGGGCAGTGGTGACCTTTGGGGAGAGCGGTGGTTACACATGTGTGCTCACTTTAGGAAAATTAAGTAAGGCACTCGATTTCTGTGCTTTTCTGTGTGTATCTAATACATTAGTACAAATGTTTATGAATTTTTTAAGAGGTACTTTTTTCTTTTTCTGCAGGTACTGTAATTCACATGTATATTCACATAGATATTTTTGAAGGGTTACATTTCATTCTTAGTTGGGAAAGTCTTTCATGAAATTAAATGAGGAAGTGTTTCTAAGCTCTTTAAGGTGATGTGGGTTAAAGTTTATTTATAAGCTCTTTGATCATAAACATATTTATGTGGTCTGGAGTTTCACTTAACTTGCTGTTGATGGCATTTGGTAAAAATGGAATTTAAACCTGTTGCTACCTTTTCAAAGTTGTAATTCTTATGTTTTGAAAATATGCTTTCTTGCTTCTTTATCTTTCTCTATGTTGTCAATTAGCAGTTAATTAGCTGAACAGTGAGGAGATAATTTTTAAAATGTATGATTTTAAAACTCATGTTATACCATTAGATGCACTTGGTTTGCCATGTTTTTATTGGCACTGGATTTACATGCTTGCTCCTGCATGGCTTTGCATAAAGCTTACTCTGAATACCATAACAGCCAGAAATTCGCTGGGAAGTAGGAAAGAATTATTTTTTGCTATGGATAAGGGATAAGAAGTGAATAATATTTACCTTGGGTTTCAGTTTTTTTCTTATAAGCAGCTCATTATCTGAAGAATGTACTTTAATTTGCTTATTATTTTCTTCTAGATTGGAAGGAAGACAGGTGAAGAAAAATAACATGATTCAGGTAGATGGAGTTTTAATTTCTTTATGCACCTTTTTATGTTTAGTTTGTATTTCTCATCTTTTCCCATTGAGAAGAACAAAATTTTTGTGGTCAACTTGAATGTTTTAAACATTCCTTATATATTTGACTGTAATAGTCAAACATATTTATACATTTAATCAATTTAGTTACATATGTACATTTAATAATCACATATTTATGTAAAATATAATATTACAACTAACACTTTTTTCCCACTTTAGAAAAATTTTCTTCCAACTCTTTACTTACATGTTTGACGTCAGTATCTTCATTATTAGAGTCACATTTTTAGAAGCATTCAGTGCCGTTTCTCACAATATGTTTTCATTTTAGTTGTTTGTGATACAGCACTTTTGGAATTCATGTATGGTGCTATAATTGGAAATTTTATTCCAAGCCACACGTAAACCATTTGTATAATGTTAGAACAGTTGCTGCTTCATTCTTTCTCTGTAGATGAAAGTTGGAGATGTCCACTGTGTCACAATTTGTAGATTTGCTTTGTTAAATAGTTTTCCTTCCCCTCTCCCTCCTTCCCTTCCTTCCATCCATTTATTTTATTTTATTTATTCATGTGCATTGTTTAAAGTTAAAGTAGTACTGTAACAGCCATTCCCTTTTCTTTTCATACTCCCATTACTCCTTTACCCAAAGATGATCCTTTTCAACTCTTTTAGTTATATTTTTTGGTATCCACCTACCTATTTCTAAATAATACACAGTATGCTTTACTGATTTCTTTTCACATTTTGGATGTAAACATTGATTTCCTGCTGCGGATTTACCTCTCATACACAACTATTTACCCTTAGTACACACCTAGTCTTGTCTCTCCATTTTCTGGATGCAGTCATGTTATAGTCTGTGATTAAATATATACTTTATATATATATTGAATATATTTTATATTTAATGCTTTTTATTATATGTAATGCATTTTATATTTTAATATAGTTAATATATATTATATTTAATGTTTATTATGACTGTGTTTTGTTAATGGCAGAGCTTGTGAGACTTAGGTTGAAATGTCTCTGGCCATTCTGCTTTCCAATTGGTCATGTGTGGACTGTTTTATTTTTCTGGAAAATATTTGACTCTTTTCTTTATCCCCAGAATTCTGAAATTTCATATTGAGACATATGTCTTAACGATTTTTTTTTTTTTTTAACGTTCATGATTTTCTTCCTTCAGAAACACATGTCTTCCAATTTGGGAAGTTTTTTTGTAGAGTTTCTTTGATAATTTTCTTCCCACCCTTTTCTCTGTTTTCTGTAAGTTTGTTAGTGGGATATGTGGACTTACTGGTTTGGTTCTCTAGTTTTCTTATGTCTTTTTCTTCGATATTTTCTAACTCTGTGTTTCTGTTCTGAGAGGGTTTCTTAGTATTTTTTAAACTTCTAATTTCTGCTGGCCTGTTTGTAATTTAATTTTTTATTGGCCTCTGAATATTTCATTTAAATACTGGGATCCTGTTCTTGTTTCATGGACGTGATACTTTCTCTTTTCCCTTGAGAATATGAGTTGAATTATTCTGCCGTTTTCTTCTGCTCATTGCACTTTTCTTTTTCCTCTGCGTTTTCCCTTTTAATCAGCTTGTTTTGGTCCTTGATTTTAATGTTAGAGGCTTTTCTCAAATGAATGGTGAGACCCTTTAGTTGTCTGTTCATATTTAAGAGTGATTCTATAAAAAGTGGACTGGAAATTTGCTTACCTAGTTTGGCTTCCATAAAGGCTCTTTGGGCAGGAACCTGGCCATTTGAGTTCAGGTGATTCCTGGACATCAGAATCTGCAAATCTTCTTTCTTGGATCTTTCGGTTTCTCCAAAAGGCAATCCTCTGTTCATGTGTTTTTGTGGGGGTAAAAGCCTACCTGTGAGGATTTGTGGGAGCCAGCTGGGAGAAGGGAGCCAGAGGTCTCACTGTACACATGTGTAAGTGCTGAGTTCTTGGTGCCTCTATTTGAATTTTATGTGATGCCTCTGAGTCTGAAGTCTTGGTGCATCATTTTCTCCAGAGAGTAAGCAGCTTCCTGTTACAGAAGTAGGGATCATTTGTCTGGCTCTACCAGGTGGGGAGAAGACCTGGGATTCTAACTGCCCTTTTTTTTGGTTGTTTTATTATCTTGCAGTTCTGTAGGTCAGGTAGGAAGTCTGGTGTGGGTCTCACTGGGTTAAAGTCAAGGTTGCCACAGGACTGCAATCATTTCTAGAGGAGAATCCATTCCCTTGCTTTTCCTAGTTTCTAGAGGCTGGCTATATTCCTTGGCTCCTGGCCGCATTCCCCCTACTAAAGGAGCAACCATAGCTCAAATACATCTCATGTTGCATTACTTTGACCTCTTCTTCTGCCTCCATCTTTTGCTTTTAAGGACCCTTATGATTACACTGGACTCACCTATTTAATCCAGAATAATATCCCTCCGTTTTTTTTATTGTGGTAAAGAACACAATATAAAGTTTACCATCTTAATTTTTAAATTGTATAATATAGCAATGTTAAGTATATCCACATTGTTATGCAACAGTGCTCTAAAACGTTTTCTTCTTGCAAAATTGAAACTTTATTCCCATTGAACAACTCTCCTTTCTCCCCTGCCTCAGCTTTTGGCAACTACTGTTCTACTTTTTGTTTCTAAGAGTTTGACTACTTCAGATACCTCATATAAGTGGAATCTTACAGTGTTTGCTTTTTGTGTTGGCTTGTTTTACTTAGCATAATGTCCTCAAGCTTCATCCATGTTGTAGCATATGGCATGGATTTCCCTTTTTTAAAAACTAAATAATATACTGTTCTATGTGCATGCCTCATTTTCTTTATTGACTCATCTGTTGATGGACATTTAAGTTGTTTCCACCTCTTGGCAATTGTAAATAGTGCCACAGTGAACATGGATGTGAGATCCTGCTTTCCATTTTGGGGGGCATATACCCAGAAGTGGGATTGTTGGATTAGAGAATAGTTCTATTTTTAATTTTTTGAGGAACCACTATACTGTTTCCCACAGTGGTTGCACCATTTTACATTCCCACCATCAGCACACAAGGGTTCTGTTTTCTTCCTGCCAACACGTGTGATTTTTGGTTGATATCTCCTTTGGTTTTGATTTTCATATTCCTGATGATTAGTGATGTTGAGCATCCTTTCTTATGCTTGTTGATCATTTATATATCTTCTTTGGAGAAATGTCTGTTTAAATTCTTTATCTGTCTTTTAATAGGGTTATTTGTTTTTTGGTGTTGAGTTGTAGAAATTCTTAATATATTCTAGCTGTTAACTCTTTATCATGTATATATATATCATATATATACATAAACTATCTCTCTCTCTCTCTCTCTCTCTCTCTATATATATATATATATATATATATAGTTTGCAAGTATTTTCTTCTATTTCATAGATTGCCCTTTCATGCTGATTGTTTCCTTTGCTGTAAGGAAGTTTTTAAGTTTGATATAGTCCTATTTGTCTATTTTTAAAGCTTTTGTTGCCTGCACTTTTGGTGTTATATCCAAGAAATCACTGTCAAATCCAATGTCATGAAGCTTTCCCTCCTATATTTTCTCCTAGGAGTTTTCTAGTTTCAGATTTCACGTTTAGGTCTTTAACCCGTTTTGAGTTAATTTTTATATATGGTATAAGGTAAGGGTCTAACTGCCTTTCATACCAACCAGTCCCCTTCCTCTCAACTCACGACGCTCTCCTCCCCGGGAACCAGACACTACTTTTCCTGAGCCTTTCTAGAGCAGTCATCTGGCTTTTTGTTTGTTTCTCAGGCAGGGATGTTCCAGCCTGCTCTGCTCAGCAGTCATCTCTGCTTTCAGCTTCCAGAATGCCATTGATACCTGTTGTCTGCTCTAATATACTTTTCTGTCCCTTTTGTCCTTATGGATTTATATCTTTTCTCCTCTCTTAATTATAATTTTAATGGGAATTAGAGGGAAGCAGAGATAAACAGCCCTATGCCATTGGCCATCCATAACCCCCAAATCCACATTGCTTTTTAAAATGATATTTAAAAGGTTTTTAGAAATGCTGTCTCATATTTGCTATTGTTAGGTACTACCTCCAAAATTAATTGTTCATTCTCTTTCTCTGCCTTTTTTTGTTAACCAGTTTCTGTCAAGTGACCTAAAACCGTCCAAAGCTAGCATTTAATGAAAGTTATTTTCCCAAACATTATTTCATTATTCAAAATAAACTGATACCCTGGTTTGTAATATAAGGCTTAGTGAGGTCTTAAATATAAAGTGACACCCTGTTTCCTGAGATAGACTTTTTTCAGGGGAGACCCTTGATTTATCTTTAGGCGTGTATACTGTATGTTGGTATCATCAGAAGATGATGGTCTTTTGTATAAATATATTTTACTTTGAAGCTTTAATTGAACATTTTTAAGCTAATGTAGTGGCAAGAGAGTCCTTATTTGTTTTAGTTTGTGAAGGTGGCTTTCTTTTGACTGTATTTGATTATTTACTATTTCTTATAGATAGAGTAAAGAATGATTAAAATGGGAGATTGCCTGGTATGACTTGGTCCTAGAAGAGTATCACGAGTGGTTTCTTTTGTCCCAAGAATTGTTTCCTCACAGAGTTAAGCTTGGTAGTTGGCTCAAGACAGCTACCCAGTTTGGTACATGGAGATTCTTAGGATTTCTATTCTGGGCTCCAGAGATGGGCTTCAAAGAGTTCAAGATCCTCCTGAAATTTGAGTGGTGGGAGAACAGGCTTAGTTTTCATCAGATACTCAATGACATGGGGCTTATATGATCCTGAAAAGGGTTGTAAACCCACTTTGAACTCACTTTTGAAAAGAAAAAAGAATGTTACTGATTAAACTAGACATGATCAAACTGAAATGCCACAGTGCTAGCTACCATTAGATTCCACATTCTTTCACACATAAATACAAATGACCATAGATGACAGACTAAATGGACAGCTCTCTTTGTTCTCTGTCAGATGCAAAACATTATCTCCAGCTTTCTTGTTGTGCACACAGCCATTTATACATATATAGCTACAAAAAGTATCGTTTATGAGGGCGATGTTTTGGCCTTTTTATCAGTCAGCTTGTAAAGAAGTTTACTTAGTAGTTGCCCTTTATTTTCATATTGAAGCTGCTGTGCTTAATTTGTGAAAATCAGTTATTTGTTGACAATTAAAGATAGTAGGTAAGTATACAAAAGGAGAAATACCTTTATGTGATAGAGGGTTACAGTTAAGAAAAGATGGGATAAGTTTTATACATATTTTATGGCAATTAAAAAAGCTTGAAGAAAGAGAGAGGAAGGAAGGAAGGGAAAGAAAAGATGGGGGTGAGGAAAGATGAGCTGGAAGGTGGGGGTCAGTTGTGAATTTTTTGTTTCCAGTCTAATATTTTAAAACTTAATGCTTTTATTTATAGCGAGGTGTACTGGGTTGATATCTCTCTGAACGTTAGAATTTCATGATTCCATTTTCAAAGTCGTTAGCTTAAATTAGTCTTCTGTTCTAGGCACAGCATTGAGTTCTTTGGGATGCACACAAGTGTCTGGCTGGGAAGCTTATGAAATAGAAGACAAGACCCTGCCTCAGGAAGCGTACATGAGAATAATTTTAAAGGAACCTATCGATAGATGCAAAGCAGTAGCTGTTGGAGGTATGTAATAATTTAGATTGAACCTGGTGGGGCGCACTCTGCTGTACTAAGTCAGGTTGAGCCCTTCTCAGGGAACCTTCTTAGAGCAGAACCTCACCCTCTGGCCTCGGATACACTAGTAGTTGTTCTCTGAACTTGCCTGCGTAATGGGACGTCACTCTTAACTCTTTCTTAAGCAGCTCTGACTCAGCCCCTGTGAGTCCTTCCTGTTGCCTGATAGACAATAAAGACAATAGAGGAGGCCACATGGGACTCTGGACAAATGAAAGTGGCAGCGGACTTCCAGCTGGAGACCTCACTGCCTTCTTTTCTGGGAACGGGGCAGTCAGTATCAAAGCTCAGTGAATGTGTATCCTTTGAATCAGCTGTTATTCATTGACTTTTCTCTGCCCTAAATGACATCAAGGCCATATCTGAGTCTGACTGGGTGGTGGCTACATCGGATTCATAATTTCCTGTTAGTCATTAACTTTGACCTGCTTGTCTCCTTGACCCTGCAAGTTATAGGGTTAAGTGGTTCCTTTATTTTCTTTCTTATAGCCATAATTCTTATCTCCTCAACCAAGTTTATCATCAAGGTCAGGGTCACTCAGTCACTCATTATTTTATGTCCTGTGACCTTCAGTGGTTGGCTGGCTTTTGATGCAATGGCTCTTTTTTATGGCATAGCCTATGTCATGTTATATGTCACCTTGATCCTTTAGTTTGTTTTTTTTTTCCAGTCTACCAATATAGGACACTTTAAATGTACCCTGTGCCAACTATTTTATGTCTTTGATCATTACACCATCATGAGAACATTAAACAAGTCCCACTTTCTAGATAAGAATACTGAGTTGAGGTTCCAAGTGATTAAATAACTGGCCTACTGCTTCCCAGAGTCAGTGCAGGAATGGGACTCAGTACTAGGTCTGTCTGTCCCATATGTGTGCAGTGGAGGCAGTATACCACGCTGTCTCCCCTTTTGAAACATGGTTTGAAAAATATCCAAATGTTTATGGAAGTCTAACTTTCTGCTCTACTTTTTTCACCATTATTTGCTTTTCCCCACTTCATGGGTTCTTATTTGGTTTATAATTATAACATTTAACTGGCATATTAAAATCAAATATATTCTAATTTTATAACTTTACTGAGAGTATATTACTGGTATGAGACTGTGGTAAAATCTGCCCTCTTTCTAACATAGGCTCTGATGTCTTTGTTGATATGTTCTGGGTTGATTATACAAGGCCAGCAGAGGAGGTGTGAATAGACTTTGATTCTTTCTGATAACAATCGTACTGTGTCTGTGACATTTGCGCTAGTACACAGATCCTTTCAATATAGTTAGTAAAGATGATATAGAAGAGGAGTGATGAGATTTTGCTAGAAGTCTTCTCATGTAGTTCACAAACTTGCTTCAGAGCTGGAATTCTTTAAAATGTAGAACATCAATTCAAGTGCTTCGATTTGGCTCAAGTGACCACTTTCAGTATATATACAGCTTGGAAGTTGTCCTGAAGGATGTGAGTTTTAAGTTTAAGTGAGTTTAAGAATAATTAGTATTCACTTTTGTTTTTCCAGTAGTGGGCTACATGATTTGAAAAGCTCTGTGTTTAGACTTCTAAAATATGTTTATTAAGTTAGCAGATGCTATATATACTGATAAATATTTTAAATCTTCACTAAAATCCTGGGAGGTTGGCTTGATAACCTTCTTTGAAAGATGAATTAACTGAGGCTTGTGACATTACTTGCCGAAGCTCATGCAATTAGGAAATGGTGGAGCCAGAACTTGAACTAAGATTTGTTGGATTTCAGGGACTGTGACTTGACAATTCCTCTGCCTCACTGATGACACAGTGGTGACGTTTAGATCGTAAACGAGCAAAGGGTTTTTTCCTGCTTTGCATTACTACAAAGGCAGCCTTAAAACAAGCAGGTAAATAAGCCTCATCTTCAAAGCAAAGGCTTCTAGATCAGCCTGGTGTAGTCGCTGAAGAGGCTGCATCCAAACAATGACCATTCTGTTATGAGGGGCTGAGAACTGGGAGGAGTGCCTACCCGGCCACGTGTCCTTTCCCACACTGAGCCCACTACGCTGCCAGAAGCATTTAGGCTTGCTCACCTCAGCGGTTGCATGAGCAGCTGTTCCTTCTGAAGCAGCTGTGGCTGGAGTTTGGCTACACAGTCACACAACTCTCAGGTTTGTACACGAGTCTCAAAATTTATGAAATAGACAAACCTTAGAACTTCAGGTATAACTGTGTCAATTTTACTGTGAGTAAAATTTCTTTTTGTTTTGTTTTCCTTCTTTTTTATTGAAGGATAGTCGGTTTACAATGTGTTAATTTCTGATGTACAACGTAGAGATTCAGTTATACACATGTATTCCTTTTACATATTCCTTTTCATTATAGGTTATTACAAGTTACTGAATATAGTTCCCTGTACTATACAGTAGAAACTTGTTGTTTCTTTTTGTTTTTAAGTGTGATATTTTCCCCCTGATTTTAAATAGAAAATTTTGGTAAGCATTGCCAAGTTCAAACAACAAAACACAAATCACCACTCAGAAGTAGCCACTGATAATATTTTGGTTTGGATGCTTCCAGTTTTTATTCTTATGAATATGTATACCTCATAAAAAGTACAAAATTAGAATTATAGTGTTCTAGATCCATTTTTACTCAGTACAACATCAACATTTTCCCCATGTTTTTAAGTTTTCTTTTACGACATGCTGAAAAGTGGCTACAAAATCCTTCATATGAGTAATAACATACTGTTTTATCTTATTATTAGGCAGACCTAATCCTCATTCAGTTCAGTTAGGACCTCTCCAAATTAGGCCACAGTTAGGCAGGACAGAATTAAAATAAACAAGAACTCCATAATTGCCACTAGTTTTCACATATCTTGTAAAATAACTAATGACAGTTAAGAATATGATGAGAAAACCCAGATCACTTCCTCTGTCACATTATACAGCGAACTTGACTTATGAATTTCCCAGCACAAATGCTGTTTGTGCCTGAAAGGAGCACTGGAAATTATCTCTTGACCTGTAAATTTTGAAACCTCCTTTTTCTTTTGTTGAGATGACCCATCTATGATAAGTCACTATAGTCTTCCCATGGTTAGAAGGAACTTCTCCAATCCTTATTTGCAGATAGTTTGGCCCTCCTAGTTCCTTAATGTACCTAATGCTCCATGTACTAGTTAATTAAGCATTTTTTTCCCCTGTTTTTTTTTTGTGTGTGGGGGGCGGTGAATATTTCATGTGGGCTCAACCCTGGGTCAGGCAGCTGCACTGACCCGAGGAAACCCCAGGCCTCATGAGTGCCACTGCTTTTGCAATCTTTTGGAGAGACTTTCACAGTGCGTCACAAATAGGGCTTCTCCTGAGCTGAAGAGTTCTGTGCTCCTAGGGATCAGAGTTCTCAGACCAAGAAGGTGATTACAGCTGAGACGGTGAACGTTTAATAGAAACACTCTACTTAGAACAGGTTGGATATGAAGCCGGGACTATAACGTATTGTTCCTTATTCTTCTTCTCGTAAAGACGTCATTGTTAATTTAAACAATCATCATTATCATCATCATGAGGCCTGTGACCTCCTTATTGTCCCATCAACCAACAGCTCTGCCTTTATATGCTTTATGTATAGAACTCTCACAGAGTTTTGTTTAAAGAGTATTGCTGCTTAAGGAAGTAAAGACTGAGAATCACTATGGCATATAGAACCTACAAGAGGATGAAAAAAAGAAGGCAAAGAGATGTTTATGCTGTATTATTGCCAGTTTTCATTATGCTTGTAATTTAACTGTAGGGACATAGTCCCTCTTGGGTTTGGTACTTACCATAGGCATACAGTTGGAATTCCCATAGACTGACCTGCTTTTAGGACAGTGGTACCTCAGAAGTTCTACGGTTAGGAGAGATGGAGTGATAGCCTCACAAGCATTGGTGGTAGAAAGTAACCTTTAGTGATGGGGTCAGCAAATGGTGCTGAGTGTAAACTCTGAAAGGCTTGGGAGGCAGGTCTCTGTGTCCTGGTTGCTGGGGATAGTAGGAGGGCGTTCCTGTCACCAGAGTGATGCGTGGAACTGAGCCTGACAGTGTGTGAAATCTTCATCCTCTTTCTAGATTCTTTTAAAACATTTTGGGTGGACTCTCTTCAATTGAAGATCGATGTTAATGAATCACAGAACTGACCACTCCTGAACCAGGCACTTTAGCTCTATTTGTGTCACAGCTCAGTGAATTAAGTAAAGAATTGCCCTAAAGATGTTTGTAACCAGGGAAGACTAAGGAACTGACAATTTACAATGGCTCATTTCCAGTTGGAGCTCAGAATCCTCAGTTAATAATTTAAAATTTTAACTATTTATTTATAGGACAGTTGATAAAGGCATATTCATACATGAAGACCTTAACACGAATACATATTCAGTTATTCAAAGAGTGAGGTTAGTCTTGAGGTGAAAACGGAAGAGAAAATTTTTGCTATTTCTGTCAGGAGCAGGGTAAATTATGCCCAGTTTGCAAATGTAACAGGATACATTGGAGCCAAATAGGGTTTGAGTTGTCTGCATTCTGACTTCCACAGCTCCTGGCCCACTTCCTGCCATAGTCAGGCTGTACTTTCTGTGCTCAGTACAAACCACAAGATGTGAATGCATGGAACTCCTGGAATCATGCAGCACTGCAGCACTGGGTACATTCATCCGTCATCCATCCATCCATCCATCCATCCATCCATCCATCAGATAGCTACTGAGCATCTCAACTTTGTGCCATGCACTGTTGCAGATGCTAGACTGTAATAGTGAGCAACGCAAACAAGATCCCTTATGGAGTTTACAGTCCAGTGAGAGTGGGGCAGGGTGGTTCAGGGAGACAAGTGATACAGAGGTAGAGAAGCAAGAATATTTCAGACATGGATTAAGTGCTTATGAAGAAAATGAAATAGAGTGGCAGGGTGTCTTCGGTAAGAAAGACTATTATTCTAGATTGGTTCTAAAATGCACAACCTGTGACTTGTTACCTCCCGCACTTTTTATTTTTATATTCACCAGCTCTCTTAAGTAGTTCTGAGAGGAGATGAGATTCCTCTGTCATCACTGTGTTTTCTCTAGAAAGTAAGGAATAAGATGTTTCTCAAGCTGCTGGCATTTAGTGGTGGAAACTGGGATAGCTTGTCTTTTTGAGTAGTTTATGAAGTGGAATTTAAAAATAATTAATTGATGGCCAATAGCCTATAAACAGAAATTTCAAATCCATTCCGGAGGAAAATGTGATATATTGCTTATTCATAAGGGTTGAAGGTTGAGAAATTGGACTAATTCTCTCCTTAAGTATCTCAGACTCATTGTTGCCCATGTTAAATGGGTCAGTAAATCTTACTGATTTTTTTCCTTTATAATGTCCTTCTTTTTGTGTGTCTCTTTTTGTCTTTTTTCATGTATCTATCACCACTCTGATGAGATTCTTATTACCTAAGGCTGGTCTTTTAAAATACGATTCCCCTTGGTATCTCTGCCTGTGGGCTAGCTGATGGGTTAGTTTTTGTGATGCTACAGTCATAATTTTATTCCCTTCTTTAGAGCTTTTAAGGATGACTGTCCCCTCATTTCAGGAACATCAGGGGAGGGAAGGTGTGGCTCAGTGGTAGAGCACATGCTTAGCATGCACGAAGTCCTGGGTTCAATACCCAGTAACTCCATTTAAAAAAAAAAGATTGAGAAGGAACTTCAGACTCCCTAGCTCAGCATTTGAGGCCCTCTGTGATCTGCTTCCAACCCATCTTTCCAGTCATAATGCTCTAACTTTATCCCTGTTTTACCCAGTGCAGACCTTTGCCTTCACCCAGACGTTCTAGTCCCTTTTATTTAGTGCTTTGATCAAACTGCTGTCTGGAAAACTCATTTCTTTTCTTTTTTACCTGTTTAAATCCTGTTGATATTCATAGTTCAGTTTAAATAGATCATGTCTCTTTCTAGCTGCTTTACAGGTTTTGCTTTGTGTTTGGTAGTTTGGGGTTTGTAGGGAGTTCTTTTTCTATCTATTTTTTTTTTCCTCTTCAAACTCTGCTTGAGGTTCTTTGGGTTTCCTGGATCTGAAGATTAATATTTTAGGAAAATTCTATTATTAGTTATTAGAATAGTACCTCTTCCTCCTTTATTTTATTTTCTTCCATATGAAATTCAAGAAGATATTATGTTAGACGTCCTCAATTCCCATTCCATGTCCCTCTTCCTAGTTTTGTTCTCTCTGTCTTGCTGTTGTAATTCCGGACTATTTTCTTTGCATTGGTCTTCTGGTTCACCAGTTCTTTTCTCAGTTTGTATCTATTCGCTGTTTAAACTGTCCTTGATAAGAAAGAGATTTTTATACTTTCAAATTTCAGTTTCATTTTTTATGATAAATTAAAAAATTTAGACAGAGCTTAGAAAAAGGCATGACACGTAATATGGAGGTACTCAATTAATATATGTTGGTTGAATTAATATGAGTTTTTTACTTAAAAATTTTTAACCATTATTTTTGGTCCTTTCTCAAGTCATCTTGGTAATATTTTTTAAATAAAAGTTTGCTCCTTTTCAAACTTTTCTTTATTAAGATATATTAAATATACTTATTTTATGCTGATAATTCTAGTATCTGAAATCTTTTCAGAGCTGGTTCATTTACTGTTTTTATTGGTGTTCATTCATAGTATCTTATTTCCTTGTGTGTTTATGATTTATTGACTATGAGCTCATGTTCCTTGAAAGTTTTATATGTGCGAGTTCTTTAAGATCTAGATTAAAGATAGGTTTTTCCAGGGAGTATTTATATTTGCTTCTGCCAGGTACCTATAGGCACCATCAAGCTAGGCAATCTTCAAAGTCTCCTCTTGAGCTGCCTTGAAACACACAGTATGAATATAGACCACAAAACCATGCGTACTAGCTGTTGGTTATGAATTCTCATCGGAGATTTCCACCCAGACCACTGTCAGGCCTCACACTCCCCAGAAAAGTCACCAGAGTTAAAAAGCAGTTTCTCTTCTCTTTTGGTGGACCAAGTTTATTTCTCATCGTCCATATCCTGAGGGTATAGTTCCCTGAAGTTCCAGTTTTATGTAGGGATCTGTTAAACTCACCAGTCTGAGTGGTCCTGGTTTTATCTCCTGTCTTGCTGTATGTCATTATTATAATAGAAGTCAGAAGGGAAGTTCAAGGTGACCAGGGTGCTGGTTTTGGTGTTTTCTTACTTTACAGCATTCCTACTTTTACTGTCTCTTACTTTATTGTCACCTCATTGGTGTATCTAAGTAGATGATATATTTCCTTCTTCTTTAGTTATTTTTATTTGGGAGAGTAGTTATTTTATTTGGGGGAGTATTTTAGTTGGGAAAACAGATACAAAAGGTATCTATTGTGTCATTCTGCAGAAAAGGAAGATCTGTTTTTGTTGCTTTGTTTTTAGTAGGGTACGTCTAATAGATGGGGTAGGAAGACATTTGGAGCAGAGCTCAAAAAATTATTAAAAATTTAGGTACAATCCCAGCCTCCCCTTTTAATTTGAATGTCTGTTGTGTACAGTTGGATTAGGTCAGGAATGAGGTGGAGAATAATTCCTTGTAATATTGAGTTGCCGGGAAACTTGATGTCTTCAATACATTGTTTATTGTGATGAAGTTTATTTTTGTTCATTGATTTGATTGATTAATTGTCTGGTATTTTATTATATCATATAATTTTACCCTTCTAAGTAAGATTTGAGTCCTAAGTAACTCCCTCACTAGATGGGGGTTATTTGTTGTATTTTCCTTATGTGGTATCTGCCGCGGGTCCACTTGGTGGTGTCCTGAGAGGTTCTGATATATTTTGATCCTTTTATTCAATGTTATTTCATTTGATTCTGAATCAGTGGAATCTTATATGAAAGTGAAAATAGTTGCAATTAATAAAGTATGCCAGTGATACAAAAAAGAAATTCAGTCTCAAGAAGAAATTCTTAATATTATGGTTTAGATGTACAATATGCAGACCTGCAGAATTAGTTTTATGATTTGAAAATTTAAAAGACTCTGTACTCTCTGAACACTAAATAGGGGAGTAGCAGGAAGTGTTGCCATCTGATAGAAATATGTAACCCGTACATGTGCCACTCATGACCCTAAGTGGATCACATGCTATAGTGTGAACTTTAATTTTCTTGTTTTGAGACTCTCACGTTAGATTAATTTTGCAGAGGAGGACCCACTATCTGGATTACTGATGTAATGCACATAGCCATTCCTGGTCCATGCCTCAATCTGCATTACTAAGTTGGGACAGTTTCCTGGAAACAGCATATATTTGGCATGACTTAAGCTAATGAGTAAATTTTTTGAGCATGTAGTATGGTGCTAAGCAAATGTGAAATGGAATAAATGTTGATTTAAATTGGTAGAAAGCTCAAGTTACAATGACTAGAGTAGGGATGAGATGGCCTGATACAGTTATGTATTTTGAGACTGTGAATATTAGTAGTATGTTTTAAATAATATACCATGAAAGAAATTGGAAACAACATGGTAAGCATGCCAGCTGGATTAATAGCATGATTTCTCAGCTGCACACTCACATAAGACCATAATATGATTAGAAATTTTCAAATTAATATTTGAAGGGCTTAGAGAAGTTTATTTATTATAATATTTTTTTGAGTAGCTGTGTTTGGAAGTTTTCATTTTGTAAAATGTGTTAGCTAAACAGATCTTCACATTTAATCATGAAAAAAATGACTGTTTTTAAAATTTGTACTGTTTGCTTTGAATTGGCATTGGTGGAAATAGTTTCTAAGAAGAGGAAAATGGTTTGCATCCCACATTCTGAATATTTTCAGACTTTTAAACTATTTAATCCAGATCATCTACTGTTTATTATTTTTTGTTCAAAATATGAGAACATACACTTTACCTATGTTTTCTTTTTCTTATTAGTTATAGTTTTCAGCAGTGAGTACATTTCTGAAAATTATATCAGTGATATTTTTAATAAATTGAATAAATTTAGTTTGACGAGGAAATTTCACTAATTTTAAAGGAGATCTTAAATCCTTTAGTAAAATGAAGAAAGCTTTCTTGACATGAATAAGTCTTTTTCTCTTTTATGCAAGAGTTTTGAATCTTGGGGCACTCTTTTGATGATTTTTTAATATCACATTCAAAGATATGTTGAGTATTTTTTGACTGTATATATTTATTTCTGTCTGTATTAAAATAGGAAATAAGCCATAATAGAAACAAAGATTGTATAAGTAATAGTTCATTTACAAACTCTTTTTCTTTCAAAATATTTGATGGAAAATGTTAATTATTACAATCACTTTTAACCTTCCACACAGTTGGAAAAGCAATGGTTAAGAAAAATGTTTGTAGCTCAAGTGGTAGAGTGCATGCTTAGCACGTACAAGGCCCTGGGTTCAATCCCAGTACCTCCTCAGAAGATAAATAAATAAATAAATCTAATCACTCCCCCAACCCCCCAAAAAAGAAAAATATTAGAAAGCATGAGTTTTGTCCTGCCATTATCACATTCTGTTGCTTTTCTGTTCTGTCAAAGTGAATAATCAAAGTAAAACTAAAACTTTCGTTGTCTTTTTTCGGTAATTGGGCCCTGTTTGGTTGAAGAACGTGAATAATGTGTTTTTGTAACCCAGAATCTGTTTTCCAGCTCACTTCCCTCTTAAACTTTTGGTTTCTGTACAGAAATATGTAAATTTCTTAGTCTCACCCTGTGGAATAATCCAGAATCATCTCACTTCTGTGGATGTAAAGTAGTTACTTTTTTTTTTTCATTCTTCTGCTACTTAGTGATTAGCTGTCCTGGGCCATCTCTAATATTATTATCATTATTTAAAAAAATTCTATTAATAATTTCAGATAGTCTCTTCTAAAGATAATAACATCTACTGTTTACTGGGTGCCTTATATCATAACGTCTTTATTTATATGGTCTCTAATTAGAACCCCAGCACTTTGCAGGGACCGCCATGAGCTTCCTTTACGCAGCAAGTTTTTGGTGTTACCTTTATGTTCTAAGGTAGGGAACAAGGGGGAAAAACCCAAACAAACCCCAAACCTGCATTGTGGAGCTTACAGCCTAGTGGGAGAAGGAGGGTAAACTAGATGAATAAGCAAATCCACGTGTGCTGCATGGTGGTCAGGGTCTGGCAAAAACTAAAGCAGAGAAGTGGGTAGGAGTGTGAGTACAAATTGGGTGAGAGAGAGAGTAAGAGAGTGTGTGTGTGTGTGACGTGTTTCCTGTAACACAAAGTAGGGAGAACAGGGAAGGCCTCAGTGAGAAGGTACCAGCCAAGTAAGGGCTTGAAGGAGGGGAGGGGATGAGTCTGCACAATCTGGGGCAAGAACATCCCAGGCAAGAAGACCGTAAGTCCAAAGGCCTGGATGCTTGCTTTATTTCAAATCCAGGAAACCAAAACTCAGCCTTGCCCGGGGCAACACAGTTCAAAAGCCTTGGGTCCCTGATTCAAACCCAGATCTGTCACAGGCAAAGCCCGTACTCTCTCCACTACCCTGGGCAACTCTAAAAGGAAATTTTTATTCATCTTAGGAAGCTTTCCAGCTCCTAACAAAGTGTGTTACATATCATGAGCACTGAAGATTTAACCGTATCTACTTTCAAGCAAAAGTAATAGATAGGTCAACAGATAAATTAATTTTCTCTGCTCAGCTAGAAGAACCTTAAGATTATAACTTCTTCCCCAAATCTCTTCAGAAGGTTAAGAAAAAACTTTTAGTGAACTACCCTTTCTGTTTTTCCTTTTGTTTCTTTGAAATTTGTTTTTCTTGTTTTGCTTTAAAACTCCCCCTCTTCTTGTTTATTTGTGAGATTTCCAAAGAGTACACTCCTAATGGTGTAGAAACTGACCAATGGCGCAGCTTAGAAGTGTTGTTTTTGCTGTGTAGGTAGAGCCTGTGAAAGGGTAGTTCACTAGGATCATGGTGTACAGTGTCATTTTTTGTCTGATTAAGGAAAACATGACATTGGTAGCAGGTTAAGTGAAGGTACCACGTGGGTGAACCCAAAGGCTTACGTGATGGGGAATTGCCTTGTACTGGACACCTTTCCCCCACTAGTCTCCCATCCCTTCAGGAAGGATAGCAAATGACTGGTCACTACTGTCATTCTGCACCAGACAACTAAATTTTGGGGTACTTGTTGCGATTTGAGTTCACATGTGCTACTTTTCTTTCTTGGTCAGAATGAAGAGACAAATTTTTTAAAAATTCTTTTTGGATAAAATATTTGTTAACCAATGTACTGCTTATGGTACTATGATTTTGATATTAATTACGATGAAGTAACCCTGACATTTATTCTTAGAATCCTGGCCCAAGGAGATTTGCTATGGGGGTTTCTAGTTGGACTCACTGAATTTCAGCGGCGATAAGATCCTAGTTTAATCCTAGCTTTTATAGTGTGGTCTCCCTCTGGGAGCCAGTTTGTGAGGATGACTGAAGAGCTGGGGGTAGCCTGAAAGTTCGGCGAGTAGACTAAGTAGACTAGGCATTCTCCTTTGTATGGGCCAGTCATTCTTTCTTGCATAGGAAGAGATTTGTGTCCATAAAGAGCATAAGACTCTACTGGATCGATTCAGGTAGTATTTAAGGGAAACATTCTTGTTCCGAAGGTGTTTTTGTATTTCAGGAGGATTTTAAGAGCTGCTATTTGAAATAACTAAATGTTCGGTAAGCATTCAGTTCTCTGGCCTCGGGAGCCGTGCTGTCTGACAGTGGTCTCATTGCCTTTTATTCACAGCCTGTATTTGGTGGTGTGACTTTTTTCACACTTGCTTCAAAGTGCTGCTTTGCCTGTGGCTTTCCTGGCCTCACTCCCTCACAACTTTCACCATCAACTCCCCACGCTACCCGGGCTGACATCTCTGTTCATCCACTCAAACAATATGCATTGAGCACCTGCTACCTCGTAGGCACTGTTCTAGGTGCCGGGATACAGCGTTGAACGAGAGTCCCCGTTCTCATTGTGCTGCGTCGGGGAGAACCGACAAAGAACAGACAGGCATGTTAGGTAATGACAAGTTTTAGGAAGAAAAAATAAAGCAGGGGAAAAGGGGCATGGGGAGATGGTGAGGATGGTGTCTTTGATGGGGCGTATTGAGTGCTGACTGAGCGAGGATATCTGAGGGCAGTGGGGCTCAGGCAGGAGAGACTGCAGTTGCAAAGACCCTGAGGGGAGAGTGTGTAAGCGACAGCCGAGGGGAGGGTTTCAAGAGAGTTTGGAGAGGTCCTCGGGGGCCAGATCATGTAGGCCATGATGAAGACTCTAGCTTTTGCTCTGAGTGAGGTGAGAAAGTACCTGAGGTCTTAAGCTGAGAAGTGATGTGTTCTGACTTACGCTTTAAACCCCCCTGGTATCTATGTGAAGATTATGCTAGAGGGGACACAAGAGGATTCATGGAGGCCGGCTGGGAGGCTATTGCCAAGGTCTAGGCCAAGGTAAGTAAGCTTGGACTAGGGTGGAAGGAATCGTGGAGGGATGAGAAGTGGTGGGATTCCAGGTACATTCCTGAGGGGAGCTCACAGAATTGGTACATAGGTTAGACGTGGACTTGGCAAAAAGAGAGGCATTCCAGATTTTGACCTGAGCTGCCGGTAAGTTAGTTATTATTTACTGAGATTGGGGGAAGGTGCAGGAAGAAAGTGTTGGGGTTGTGGGGTGGGTGGGGAGTAAAGTATTTATTAGTTAAAATAGATACCTGTTAGCTATCTAATGGGAACAATGAGTAGGCAGTTAGTCCGTATGTGAACCTGGAGTTCAAGAGAGTTCAGCACAGTGGTATCTTTTTGTTCGAAAGTTGTCCTAGAAGAGGGGTATTTAACACTATGAGATTGGATGAGATCACCCAAAGTAGTTCGCAGAGTATAGTGGGGACCCATGGATACCTTGGACTTTTGCAAGGGTATCTGCAGAGTAAAAACTCTTTATAATAATACTAGGTCATACAGTGCAGTCGTGTTTTCCAGAGGCTATGTGTGGCATCATAGCAGAATAAATGCAGGCACAGATACAGGAATCTGTTATTTTCTGTTCAGCTAGGTTTAGAGAGATTTTCAAAAATGGGAAATGATGCTGTTCTTCTTACTAATACATGGATTTTCTATTTTGGAGAATGTATTTTTCATTAAAATGCATTATTTACTTTGATACATAATGAACTTATAGTTGCTTTTAGATGAATTAATAAATATTTAACACTTTTCTCAGTTTTCTAATATAGTAATTATCTAAAGATATAACCCTCATAAATAAATCATTTTTGAGATCCTTATTCATTTTTAAAAGTGTTAAAGTGGTTCTGAGACCAAAACGTTTGAGGACGGATGCCTTAGAGAGTCAGTGAGAACAGGGAAGAGGTCTGAGAATGGAACGAACATTTGGATCCTTGCAGATAACAGGAAGAACCCACAGGGAGAGTGAGAAGAAACTGCTGGAAGGAAGGCGGACAGTCCGAAGAGGGCGTGGTGCTCTGGGGGCCAAGTAAAGAAAGCATTTCAAGTGGAAGCAGGAGGCCAGCAGTGTCACTTGCTGCTGGCAGGTCATATTAAATGAGTATTGAGAACCATTGGCTTTAGGGATGTTGGAGATCATTGCTGATTTTGACGTGGATCGTTTCAATGCAGGGGACAAAAATAGGCTCAGCAGAGAATAGGAGGGAAGGGATTTGTTATCACAGTTAAGAGTCCTGAGAGTAAGACTTGACCCAGCCCATCTCTTCCTTTTGAGGCATAGCCTGACCAGTCTTTAGATTTACCTCGCATAGGAACCCACCCCAGGCAAACCAGCTATGGTTGGGATGGAGGATGTGGGCAAGTAGTACAAGACGTAGTTACCTGAACCTCTGTGCTATGGGTATAATTTTCTTTTAAAAATATATAGGTTATTTTTTCTTGAGTTAAGAAACATAGTTATATGGAATTAGTTGCTGAGGTTTTTTTTTTCCCCCTTAAAATTATTTCATTCTTCAAAAGAAATAACTGAATTTATTATATTTACTTCTTACATATTATTGATCAATATTAAATATTATGGTTTTAGAGGGAAAAGAAATGATATATTTTTCCCCTAATGAGGTCTTTACCAATTTATATTTAAGAACATTTATTTACTTACACTTTATAGTAATTTAGTTATATCTCTTCCATCAGACTGAGAACTCTTCAACAATAAGGTGTAAGTTTTTTATTTTCATTTCCCTAATGACTATCTAGCCTAGAATACAGTAGGAATTTAATAAGCGGTTTAGAATGAGTAAGATATTAGAACATTTGGATTTATGTTTTATAGTTTATTTTTTCAGTTCTTTCCCTGTTGTGTTGTTAAAAGTAAACTTTAAATTGTTAATAGGATAAATTAAATTATATAAAACCTAAAGGGCAGATTGCTTTTAATTCCCCTTCGTTGGAACCAATGTTGAAGAGAGTCTTTTGATAGGAGTTAGATAACAGGTTTTTTTTTTCCTTCGCTTTGTTTGGGTGTATATGTCAAAAATGGCATGACTAAATACATACATCTTTCTGTTTTTGAGGCTTTAGAAGTTGTCCCCCAAGGTAATAAGAAAAGAAATCGTTTTGACTTGTGAGAGACCATATCTCCTTCAGAACTAATTCAAAGGAATTTTTTTGTGTGAACTCTCTTTTAATTTGGGTATAATTTTATATTAGTATACTATACAGTGTACAAATTTTAAGTGAACAGTCCAGTAAACTAACAACTGTCTCATGATAGAGAACATTTCCATCACCCAGAAAATTCTCTCGTGCCATTTCCAGTCAGTTGTCCCACCACAGAAGTAAACAGTAATATGATTTCTATCAACACAGCTTAGTTTGGCCTCTTCCGGAACTTCACAGAGTTTTACAGAATGTACTTGTGTGTCTGGCTTCTTTTGCTTCACTTAATGGTCAGTTTTTGAGACTCATACATGTTATATGTATCAATAGGTGGTTTCTCCATGTTGCTGAGTAGTACTCCATTGTATGACGTTATCCACTCTCCTATTGATGGACATTTGGGTGGCTATAATTTTTGGCTATTATGAATATAACTACTGTGAACATAATTATGCAAGTCTCTTTGTGGACATATGTTTTCATTTATTTTGGATATATAACTGAAAATGCATCACTGGATAAGTGTATATTTAATTTCATAAAAAATTGTCAAGCATTTCCCTTAAGGGATTATGTAATTAAAGATTCCCATCAGCAGTGGATGAGAATCTCCAGTGTGGTCCGAACCTCTGCCAACACTTGCTATTGTTGTCAGTCTTTTCAGTATTAGTGTTCTAGTGGGTGTTATGTGGTCTCTTGTGGTTTCCTGTGATTTCCTTTATGATAATGGTGTTGAAAAAATTTTCACGTAGTTACTGGCTATTTCTTGTGTCTTCTTTTATGAAGTATCTAATCAAGTCGTTTGCTACTTTAAAAATTGTGTTGTGTGACTTTTTCAGTCTTGACTCTTCATGCTTTTCAATTCCTGAAGTATAGTCATTCTGTATGTATTCTTGATACATGTCCTTTGTCAGAGAATGTCTTGTAAAGATTTTCCAGGTGGTGGTTGTCTTTTCATTTTCTTGATTGTATCTTTCAGAAAGCACAAGTTTTAATTTTGATGACGTTGAATTTGTAAGTTTTTTCTTTTATCCATAGTGCTTCACCTACTTCTTGGTCACAAACACATTCTCCTATGTTTTTCTGCTTTATCGTTTTGGTTTTTACAGTTAATTCTATGTGAGGCATAGAGGTCGGGATTCATTCTTCTTTCCATATGGCTATAGATTTGTTCCTGTCTGATTTGTTGAAAAGACCATGTTTATAACCCACTGAATTATTTTGGCATCTTGGTTAAGAAAAAAAAAATCAGTTGACCGTATATGCATACATCTATCTCTGACCTCTGTTCTACTGCACTGTTGTATTCATATTTCCTTACACCATTACTGTATTTTGTCAAGGATTTTTGAATGTATGTTTTCTGGCTGTTATAGGTGTATAGTTTCGATGTCTTTGTCTAGTTTTTACATTAAGGTCATGTGGGAATATTCTTTGCTACCTGTTTATCTGTCTGTGTCTTTGCATTTAAAGTGCATCTGTTGTAGGTGGTATGTAGTTGGGTATTACTTTTTAATGTATTCTGACAATCTCTGCCTTTTCATTGGCATGTTTAGTCTATTTACTGTAATTATTGATATAGTTGGTTTTATGGCTACCATTTTGTTCTTTCCTATTTGTCCCGTCTTTTATTAGACATTTTTTGGATCCTATATCTCTTTTTCTCCCTTCTCTTTGTTTAGTTGAATATATTTTAGTATCACGTTTTAATTTCTCTTAGACTTCCAGCTACACCTTGTTGCATTACTTCTCTAGTTTCTTTGCCAATTGTAATATTTATCCTTAATAAAAAGTCTTTTATGAATAAATATTTTACTACTTTGTATAAAAATATAAGAAACCTATAACCATACGGTTTCATTTGCCCCCACCATTCATTGCACATTTTATATCCATATATGTTACAAAGCATACAAGAAAGTGTTATGTTTTTAATACAGTATATATTAAGTGTATGTAAAATATTTATATACACACTATATTTAATGCAGTATCTCTAATAAATGTATCTTAAGGAAATTAAGAGAAATAGTCTTTCACGTTTACCTACACATTTACTATTGCCAAGGTTCTTCATTCCTTTCTGTAGATTAAATTTTACATCTGGTATCACTTCTTTTCAGCTTGGAGAGCTTCCTTTAGTATCTCTTGCAATGTAGGCCTATTGGCAACATATCCTCTCAGTCTTTATTTATATGGAGAGTTTTAATTTTTACTTTATTTTTGAAAGATAATTTTGTTGCATATAGAATTCTAGGTTGACAGGTTTGTTTTTTTTTTCCCCTCCTTTTCTTTCAGTGATTTAAAGATGTTGTTTATTGTCTTTGGGCCTCCTGTTTCTGATAAGATGTCTGCCATCTTTCGGATTTTTGTTCTCAGATGTGTAATATGTCTTTTCTTGTCTGGATGCTTCTAAGATTTTGTTCTTGTTGTTTTCTTTGGTTTTCACAGCTAGATGGGATTTTCTTGTGGCTGAATTTTCTGCTTTGATGTATTCCTATTCTTGCTCCATTTTGAAAATCTCTGGCCTTTGTTTCTTTACACATGTTTTTCTGCCCCATTCTCTCTACTCTACTTTAATATGTAAATTAGAGTACCTGATACTGCCCCCCACAGGTCATTGAGGCTCTTTTTAAAACATCGTTTACTTCTCTGTGCTTCAGCCTGGATTCTTTATACTGACATATCTTAGAGTTCACCAGTCCTTTTTCACTACTGTGTCCAATCTGCTATGAATCTAATCTGCTATGTTTTAAAATTTCAGATATTATAGTTTTAAGTTCTAAAATTTCCTTTTTTTTTTTTTTACAGTTTCTATAGGTCTCCTCAAATTTCCTATTACTTTACCCATTATATCGATCTTTCTCTGCAGATTCTTTTAATATGTTTAAGATTGTTAAAGTCCTTGTCATCTAATTCCATGTTCTGGATTATTTGTACATCTGTTTCTGTGCACTGATTTATCTTTAGCTGTGGAGTTGCATTTTCCATTTGCTTCACATGTCTATTAGTTTTTAATTGTATGCTGGACTTGGCAGATGCTACATTGTGAAGACTTGGGGTTCTGTTATGTTTCCCCAAGGAGAATTGAACTTTGTTCAAACAAGCAATTAAATTGTGAATCATCTTGAACATTATGTAGGCTCATTTTTATGCTAGCTATTTTCATTTTGCCTTTCTTTCCCAGGAAATATCCTCTAGTCCGGGTAAGTGTTCTTTATTCCTTAAGCCACGGTACACCTGTGGTTTCCCAGGAAAGTCTGAGGCCTTGACCAGGCCCCTGGAACCTGCCATATCTTGAGCTTTAAACTCCTCTAAGGTGGGAAGCTGTTGGAATCTGTCAGCTTTCTAAAAACTTTTCAACTGTTCTTTTTCTCCTCTGGGATCCTTGGAGTCTTGTAGTTCTGGATTTAGCTAACAAGTGCAGAATTTATTTGCAGACTTGGGGCTTTATCCTCCATGACTTCCTCATTTGGGGGACTTTTCTTCTCATCTCTCAGCTGCCATGGCAAGCCCAAATTCTGACCAGTGAGACTGTGGTTTGCCGCTTGAGTTCCATCTGCTGCAGCATAGCCAAACTGTACAAATGAAAATTATCATCCAGCGTGGTTCCCTTACTTCAGGTCTGTAGATGATCCATTTTTTGCCTGCTCTTGTTTATTTTCCGGTACCTTCAAAGCTGCTTTTTGTATTTGTCCACAGTTTAGAATTGTTATTGGGTGGAGGGCAGTTTTGCCATCAGAAAGCTAATCTGTTAAAGAATTTGTTTTGTGTGGTTTATTTCAGTCATTTGTTAAGAGGTGTTGAAACTCATTTTCATTTGGAGTTTAAAAATACCTTCAAGTCATGCATAATAAATTAAACTTTTGTTACTGGCCAATAGAACATTGTTTAGACACAAGACAGTCTTTATGAAATAAGTAGTGTTTATGAAAAGAAATGTAAGATATTAAAACACATTCAAAGATGGGAAATTTGGTAATCATTCTGATTTAGGTACAGACTGACATTAAGTAACCACAAGAATTTTAATTGAACATACTTAGTATATGTATTTAAAGACTCTAGTGTAAGCACTGGAAATAAATTCCAAGTAACTACTTCAGCATTCCTAATGTCTGGTTGCCAATTTCTGACCTATATCAATAACCTTTAAGAGAGGAGATCTCACTTTTGAAGTTTCTTATCTCCCCATAATGCATTTTGGTCACTAAAATCAGCTAGGTAAGTTAGGGCAGTTCTCAGATTCTAAGACCAGAAAGAAGTTAGGCCAACTTAAAATACATCATTGCTCCAGGAAAAGTAAGGATGTAGTTAGAAACTGAAATTAACACCCTCAGCATTGGTGCATTTTGCTTTTGTCTGCGATGCTCACTGTGGTAAGATGTATCATCATTATGATATTGGCAGGAATGGGTGAACATTTAAGGGGGTCAGAATTTTTTTTTTTAACTCTGTCAGGAAAGCTATGTTAAATAATAACAGCATTGCCCTGTTCCACATGTTTCCTGTATATAATATTTCTTTTAAATTGCTTTGAAGTATTGCTTAATCAGCAGAGATTTTTGTTTGAAACAATTTTTTAAAACTCTTTAAAAAGTATGTAGTCATTATATAAAAAGAAGAAAATACTGATAAATAAAAAGGAAAAAAATAAATTAACCCAAATTTCCTATGCAGGTACAGCCACTTGGGTGGGGCATACATCCTTTTAGTTAGTTTCCTATTTCAATTTATAGAAGTGGATCATACTCTGTGTTATAATCTGTTTTCCGCCTAAGTTATTCAAGCAGTTCTATAGGTATGTGAATGGTTGTGCTTTTATATATGCTGTGTGTATTTATTTAAACAAAAAGAGATTGTACAGATACTGATTTTAAGTCTATCCAGCTAAGCATCTTTGAATAGAAGGCCTTGGATAATGAAAATTTTATCATTAGCTAAAACCACATTTGCTTTTTTTTTTTTTCCAACTGATGAACATGAGAGAAACTTCTTTGTAGCTTCTATTTTAACAAACCTAAGAATGGGAGGCCTGCCCTTATTGTGTTTAATTGTAGGGGCAGTTTGCTTCCCTCTTCGGCTGTATCACATCGTACATTGTAGAGGCTGGAAAAGCCCCAAAGTTGCCCTGCAAAACCACGCTTTGCTGATCATCATCAGCTGTATGTTTAGTCAGTCAGTGCAGAGTAAATTTTGAAACACCAAAGCCTCCTATTTAATCAAGCTCTCATTGCCATCACTGGACCTGGGTGTTGAACAAGGCAGCTTTCCAGAGTTTAGTCTAGAAGGGAAGCAGACGTTGAGCTGGGAAGGAATTATAAGTCTGCTGAGAGTAGTGAATAAGTTCAATATCATAGAAATGTATAACAGGTGTCACTGTCACAGAGTCCAAGCTCGTACTCCTTGCCGCATGACAGGCCAGTAAGTCGAGAGATGAGTTGTGGGGGCAAGGAATGGTGACTTTTTTCAGAAAGCCAGCAGATGAAGAAGATGGTGGACTTGTGTCCCACAGAACCATCTTGGCTGAGTTAGACTTTAGGCTTCTTTTATACTAAAAGGGGAGGGAGTTTCTGGTTCCAGTCAGCCTTTGGAGGGGATGTAATTTCTTCCTTCCTGTGGTCATTCACAGATGGGCCTGGTCAGGATGTGTCCTGTGAGCTAAACAAAGGTATTTTAGCTTAACGCTCATTACCTGGGAGGCACAGTTCTCAGAGATGGGCCATTATGTAAAATTTAAGCTTATAGACAACATTCCTTTAATGATTAACTTGTAGCAAAAGCAATGGAATACAAAAGTTAAAAGGTTGAGACAGATCCAATATGAAGTCAGACTTATTCTTCCCTATTAGGTCTTGACCTCACATAGCATGTTTGAGAAAAGCTTCTGAGGAAAAGATGTTTAAATTGATACCTAAATGAGGAGCAAGAGTCAGGCAGGACAATGGGACAGGAAGAGTCAGGGGGAGTTTTCCAGGTGGAGGAGCTGTCAGGGAGGCTGACACGTCACCATGCTTCATATCACACTACGTCATGATCAGTCTTTGTTTTCAGCTTCTCTCCAGTTCAATTTAGACCACTGCTCATTCTCAGAGGGTTTTCCCATTACTTTTTGCTTCATGGTGTTCTAGAAAAGGAAAAGCACAAACATTGGCTTTGTGTTTAAATAGAAAAAAATTGTGTTTAAAATTGAGGCCTGCCACTTAGAAAGTAGGTTCACTTGGGCATGTAATTGTACTTCTCTGAACCTCAGGTTCTTTTTCTGAGCACGAGGATAATGCCATATCTGCCTCGCCTGCATTGGGGATGTTGCAAGGATCAACTCATGTAAGTACCTGTGTATCGTTATTTGTTCTTTTTGGTGAAGTTGATGGTGCTGGATGACTGACTTCCTTCACTTATGTGCATTTGTGAAAAAGTTAATTTTGCTTTTAAATTTACTGTGGAATAAATGTGGTCTGTTTTTTATTTTGAAATTTTTGCTTAGATAACACTAAAGAAACTATTCATATTAAATACAATCTGAGTAGGAAAGCATGAAGCTCAAATTATCTGCATTAAAATCTTTCTATAGTCAGAAAAATCAATATTACTGAATGAAAGCCTTGAACATTTATTTTTAAAATCAGAAGCACTGCATTTTGAGATTAAAGGAAAGGTCATATGATAACTCTAGAAATTAGAGACATTTTTATTCTTGGATGATAGAGGAGGTGGGGAGTATTTTTGTCACTGTACTTTCTATGGTAGAATTATTATGCAGCTGATGAAAATACAGACTTGGCCAGGCTGAAGATACTATATACTATTGAAATGTATTGCCTGTTTTGTGGAAATAATGTGGCTACAGATACTAAGAAATCTCCCGCAACCTGAAATTAGGGTATGGCAGTAGAAAAGATTAGCTGTGTGCATTTTATTTGTCTAGATAGGAGATGGTGGTTTGAGGTCCAACACGGAGTAGAAAGTAGAGGGACAGACTTGCCTGTTAGACGCCGCCTGACAGTGAGTTAGAGAAACAGGTTCACTAATGACCCTTTCTGCAGATGCCTTGTCAAACTGTGTTATGTCCTGTATCTCTTTGAGTATGGTTTCTTCTCTTGTAAAAGAAATACTTACCTTTGTCACAAAGATCTTGCCATCTATTTCTGTTTTAAAACTTGGGCCAGGGCTTGAGAAGGTGGACAGATGACCAAGACCCTTTTTTCTCACCCAGTTTTGGGACCAGCAGGCAGACCAGTGGGAGTCAGACATGCAGAGATTTACTAGGAGCCAAGCTGATTAGAGGACTGTGGCCAAGTGGGTTTTCTGGTATTTCATGCTCCAGTGAGACCAAGTTCCCCCTCCTAGTGTGGGAGGGAGCAGCCTGGTCTGCCCCCTCTGTGAGCAGGCCAGTTGTGCAAAGGAAGGAACTCTGGAGAGTATGGGCCAAGTTGTCCAGGACCTTCTCCCAACCATGTGAATAATTCACTCCTCTCCCAGGGAGGAGGTTGGGAGAAGCCTGGGCTGTTGGGCTAATGGAAAGTCTTCTAAATGGAAATGAGGCAGGGGGAGTGGAAGTTTCCTGCTTTGTTGAATGGATGTGTTGCATGAGTAAGTGTGGCTGCCTTCTCAGTAACTCTACCACAGTTTCATCTTCTGTAAAACTAGCATAATGATAGTAACATGTCTCATAGCGCTACTGTCAAAATTAAATGAATTAGTACACGTGAAACATTTAGTACAGAGTCTGGCAAGTGGTAAACAGTTTGCCTGTTTTTACCTTTAGTAATATCAGTATTTGTAATACTATGTCAAAGCGTTCAGATGCGTTTAAAACATGGGAGGGTTAAATCCTGTCCTAGTGGGGGTAATGCCTGTAGAGGTATAAGTTCATGTTGAGGAGAGAAAACCTCTGGCTACGTGGGAGAAAATAAGCCTGATTTCTTTTTGGTGTGTTTTAAACATATATTTATTCTTGATACTAAGGAACAGGTTAGGAAGGAGAACGCTGAATGAAAGGCCACTTCTTTTAGGCTGCTGAGAGTGTTCCAGAATGGGAGTTCTAGAAGGATCCGACCTGGAGGTGTTTAACCCCTTTGTTTTAGTAACTCCCACTGCTGCCGTAAAAGCAGTATTATTATAGAGAAAAACAAGTTGATTTTTATTTTAAATATGGAAGTTTCTAGGTGAAAAGGGCGCTGGACTCTGTGGTCCTAATAGCCTACCAAAACACGTGCTGGAAATCTTTCTCTCTGCAGTGGTTACTTGTTTAGATGTGGTTACTTCTGCTGAAAATGTGAGTGGACATTATTTGTTTATGTCCAGACAGGCTCCTGATGGACAGCACCTACTATGCCGAAGCACATGTGTAATGCATCAGTGAACTGAGGAGTGGGGATTTGTAAAGCAGTAGAACACTTGCACAAGTGTTTGTTCTATGTCTGTTTTGATTTTCCTCCCTACTTAACATTCATTAAAAAAAAAAAGAAGCAGGTCATTCATGAGAAAGGCGGCCTATTTTAGGGGCATCTCAGTTTATGTAGAAAATACTGTGTGTTGCTTTTGAAAATGGATTGAATGCGTAATATGAATGTTATATTCAGTATTATTCTTTCCTCTTGCCACAGAGCTTAGTTTTCACAAGTAGTTCCACTTTTTTCCTCATGGAATATTTGATACCACTGGTGTCATTCTGTCTGGTGCCAAAGCTCCAGCTGGGTAGACTGAGCGTAGAGAAGCCTGGGGAACGAGAGGCCTAGGCTGTGCTGCTGGGTGACCCTGAGCAGGGCGCCAAGTCTTTGGGTCTGTGTGTCATCTTCTGCCAACCAAGAGGCCAGGACAGGAAGATGAATGAGGATTTTTTCAGCTTTTAAATAATGTGGCTGTAGGATTTCCCCACTAGTTTTCTGCTTGTAGCAAGATGGCCTGCTGAGGTAAGAGGTCTCTGGCTCAGTGTGTCTTATGCTCTGCTTGAAAATTATGCATTGAATTAATTTGTAGAAGCTGGCAGTACTTGCTTAGAAGATTTCAGAATGTATGTGTTTGAAAAAAAGCAAAACAATATATGTTTTTTCTTTTTTTCTTTTTTTTTGTGAGGGGCAGGTAATTAGATTTATTTGTTTCTTTCTTTCTTTATTTTAATGGAGGTACTGGGGATGAACCCAGGACCTTGTGTATGCTAGGCACACACTCCACCACTGAGCTATACCCTTATTAGCAAAATTTAGATGGAACTTTAAATGTCTGAATTTCTGTTCTGTTCTTAAACCACTAATACAGAAAGTCTCTAACTTGTCTCTCCAAACATGGGTTTTATAAAGTATTTAAGTCCATTATATTACATTTAAAGCACTCTTTTGTTAAAATTATTTTATGATGGGTAGGGTCAGAGTATAGCTCATAAGATGGTTAAAATTTTCCTGCTGTTTTAAATATGTCAGTGTTTGGCATGTTAAATAGCCTTGCAGGCCAGCCAGGGAGCCTGATCACCACTTATAAGATTGTTATCTCCTTGGTGATTATGACCCACTTTGTCATTCCAAATGGCAAGACTAGGGTGACAGGATGTGTGTGGTAAGAAAGGAAACTGAGGGTGTGAGTCAGGGATAGTGGAATAGGGATGCCAATGTGAGGGCAGGATCACTCTCCCAGGCCCTGGCCCTGGGCCTCCCTCTTCTTTCCCGTCCTCTCTCCAAAGGGCGTGTGGTCCCATGAGGAACTTGAACCTCACTTCCCGTTTGTATTGGTTATCTGCAGCTGCATAACAGTGTCACTTCCAACTTAGTGGCTTAATCAATGCACAGACTATCTCGCAGTTTCAGTGGGTCAGGTGTCTGGTCATGATTAAATAGGTGTTTTATAAGGCTGCAGTCAAAGTGTCAGCCAGGCTGTTGTCTCATCTGAGGCTTGAATGGGGAGGGATTTTCTTCTAAGCACGTGTGATTGTTGGCCAAATTCAGGTTTTTGTTAACTGTCAGCTGGAGGCTACTCTTCCTTCCTCTTTCTATAGGCAGCTTACCACTTGGAAGCCAGCAAGAGAGAGAACCTTGTAGCAGAATGGACGTTACAGTCTTATGTGATGTAACCACATATGTTCTGTCATTTTTGTCATATTTGGTTACAGGCAGATCACAGGTCCCACCCCCAGTCCAGGGAAGGGGGTTCACATATGGATGACAAGAGATGGGGGTCATGGTGGATGTTTTAGGGTCTGCCACATTTGAGGCTGGCCAGGAATATGTCTTCTCTTTGTCTCTCCTCTCCTCCTGTGCATTGTCCTGCTTAACTAGGGGTGTGACTCCTTCCTTCTGACTGGCAGAGAATTCAGCAACCCTGAGTGGCCTTTCTTCCTCTTTTCCGCTGTTGAAATGCAAGGAAAAGGCAGCAGGAAGCTCTACCTTGGTACGAAACTCAAGCTGTCGGGGCTCTCCCTTGACAGCTGGCGTTTGGCGTGTGTGATGTGCTCCCTGGCAGGTGTTTCTAGGTCAGAGTGTGGCTTATATAAAGGACCTAAGAGGGGACTTCTCAGCTTTTGTGTCTACTGGTCACTGTTGTTCTTAAGCAAGCGCTGAATTCCAACACTAGGTCACCTTCCCAGTGCCATCCTTTTAGGATTCTTGCTATGACTGTGTTTTTAGAGTCTAATTTAGAATCATTAGTGGTTTGGGTCCTGTTACACTTTGGCCCCATTAACTGCTCTTTTGTGTCATTTCCATCATTTCCTTGTTTTCTTCAGCCATCTTTAGAGGGTTTCTTGCCTTTTTGTGGCCCGCTTGTGCCCTGTGACTTGCTCAGTCTTCAGTTATTGCTCTTCCTCGTTTGCTGAGGAGACTCATCACTGTGCTGTAGGCTAAGAACAAAGACTGAAGCCGGGCTGCCTGGGTTTGAATCCCAGATCTGCCATTTATTAGCCAAGGAATCTCGAGCAAGTGATTCCATTTTGTTTCTGTGTGGCTGGTATGAACATTTCTGATTTTTAACACTGACCAACAAGCCTCTTCTTGCTGCTGCCACTCACACTATATCCCAAGATATGTGCACAGATATAGGCGCAATTTGTGCTTTACTACTAAATGAAACTTGACCCCAAGCCTTCCTCTGGTCTTCTAGTGAAATGGGCCAGACATTTTTGAGCTTACAAGGATACCTCCTTTTTTTTTTGTTAACGTTGCCCTGGTACTTGCTTTGCCTTCGAAAACTGAGAATAGTGTACTTCTTCCAATAACAACATTTCATGAGCATTTATTATTTGCCATGAGCTTTATTAAACTGTTTGCAGGCATTATGTCTCTAACCCATGTGACAACAGTAAGTGGTAGTGCTACTATTGTTCCCATTCTATTGATGAAGAAACTGAGGCTTAGAGAAATTAAATAACATGTTCAAGGTCTTCAGGGTAGATTGGGAAATGCAGTTCTGTGTGACTGCAAAGCACATGTTTTTAATGATCATAGGACACTGTCTCTCACAGAGGAAACCCAGGCCCCCCCTTCATTACTAACTCCTTGGTAGAAAAGAGGCTAAGAATGCAAAACAATCATGTCTCGCAGTACCAGAGCTTTACCCACTTCCGCAGCCTTGGTGCAAGTGCCATCCTCTAGCATCTCTGCTCTCAAATGATTTTGATGCCTACCAGTTTCCTTCCATGTTGGGGAGGCTTGGCCTCGCCCTAGAAGATGAAGCATGCATTCAGAAAGGAGCGTATTCTTTTCAGCCAGGTTTTTGCATGACTGTTGTAGAATCTTAACTTTGTATATGAAGTACGATTAAGAAATACTGGGTTTTTAACAATCTTAGCCAGGATTCACACATTCAGATTCTTCTTCTACAGTGCATCAGCCAAGTTAATTGCTTGTGTTCTGGGGGTACTGCCTTTGCATTGCATTTTCTTAAATGAACTTCATGTCAGTCACCTTATAACTCCTTCTCCATCCATCCTAGTACTTAGCACAGTGTCTTCTGCCAAATGGGTAATTCATTAGACGGTTGTTGAGGTCACTTGTCATTCTTTCAAATAACTATAGTGGTGGCAAATTACCATCTTTGAGGGTGAATTTGATTCCTTGAACCTATTAAAGTGTTTTCCATTATAGCAAATAAAGTGTCTTGAGTTCAAAAATCAGGAGCAACCAAGCTGTAATGAGACCGATTTTCTCGTGGACGTTGTGCACTGGTTTTGTACTCAGCTTACTCTGAGTCGTCAGCATCTTTGGGGTGAGTCCCGAGGATGACTTAGAAGGGGTCAAGGAGTACTTTTTGTAGATAGAAAGTTCTGTTAGCTATGCCTCACCCTGTGGGTCTTTGATTTTCTAGAAAACATAGCTGACAAATCCACACTGCTGTTGGTCAGGCTGTAACGGGAGGCTCGCCTTGGCGATAGGCTGCCTGCCACTCTCAGTGTGGCTTTCATTTCCTGCAGATGCCCGCTGAGTGCTTGGCATGACCAGGTGAATTAGCACTGCTGTAGATGATTCATTCCCTCTTTCAAGAATGTATCATCAAAAAAAGAAACTCAGTACCGATACAAAGAAGGCTAACAAATGTATAGCTAGAGCTTTCGGTTTGCGTGTCAGTAACTGCCAACTCAGATGGAGATTTTTATTTTACACTCCATTCGGATCAACTTAGAAAAGTTTTATGTTGTTGTCAAAAGTATGATTTGAACCTCTCTCCAAAATGTTCACCTAGAGAAAGAGTCTGAATTTAACGGCCTCAATACCATAACTGCAGTTTGTAGCTATGAATTTAATAGACCATGCTTGGACTAGTAAACACGATAATTGTAATTATGTTTTGGGGACATATTCTGTGATGAGCACTATACATACATTATCTCTAATCTGCATAACTACTCTCCAAGGTATGTATGATTGTCCTTATTTTATAGACCTGGAAACCGAGGCTCACAGGATTAAATTACTTGGCAAAACCACACTGCTATTAAATAGCAGAAGTGTAGTTCACACCTGCTTATTTTAAACTTTTATAAAACCCTCTTTTTCATGCCTTTAAAAGGCTTCCATGCCAAGTGACCTGGCGCCTGAAGCTACGGCCAGCCTATGAGCACGTTTCTCAGTGTTGGGTATGATCTGCAAGTCTTTGAGTCTTCAGTCCTTCCTTGCTATTTTTACAGATGTTGACAAGTTCTTTCTTTGTTACTAAGAAACTCTCTGTATTGATGTGGTGTTTTTTCCACTCTGTCCCTTTTTCATGCCCCTCTTACAAACACACACACCCGTACACACACCCCCCCGATGGTTTGGATAATATGGGGATTCTCCCTGTTCTGTAACTGAGGTGACACTGTCTCTCATGGTACCTCAATGTGTGGAACCATTTTACAATCAGTATTAATCTCTTCTCTCTGAATACCTTAACTAACAACAGTCTTCAGGTAAGGAAAGTTAGCAGGTTGCTGTTTTATAATTGTCATCTATTTGGAGTCCTATGTTCCTCACCTAAAATGAGCGATAGTTGTGTTCTACTTGGTAGAAGTGAGACATTTTCGTTTGGGCTGTCCTGTGAAGGGAAAGAAAGTGGAACCTCCTCTCCCTTGGTTGTGGACCCTTGAATGTTAATGAAATTGAAAAACAAAAGTAAAACATCATTCCGAATGACTCCCTTTTAGAAAACGGTGGGCACTCTGCTGAGCATGATCCATTATTCCATGAATTGTATGAATTCCAACATTTGAATTGATACGTGGACAAGTGGCAAGTCTGATCACTGAACATCAGGTGTCCCTGATTCTGGGATAACACCCTTCTTAGATCCAAGTGTGCTTGACTTTGGCAGATTATGTCTTTGATTTTACCTAATCCTCACAACCACACAGTACAGTATTTCTTTCAGAAATAAAAAAACTGAGGCTAGGAAATTGTGAATGGATTTTCCCATGGCTAGTGAGTGGTAGGACTTTGAGCCAAGGTTCCTTCTGTGCAGGGTCCTTTGGGAGATGGTGGTGGCTTGGATTGCCTTATCATTTCTCTTTCTATCTATGAGTTTTAAATGATTTAAGAAATAGCACAATGATTCAAATGGGAATCAACATAGGTGGTAGCTTAATTACTGGTAAAACAGGATGGGAGGGCTCAGAAGTGTCAGTTACCTCCTGCTGTAAAACATGCATTGGACCTAGAAACCCTGACCTAGCCGTCTGGTAATGGCAGGAGGGAAGCCGGCAGGGAGAGCTGGCTGGCCCTCTGGGAAGCAGACGGCAGATGACCTGCTTGCTGTGTGGCTGTTGGCTTGGGCCCGGTGCTGGAGAGAACAGGAGGGAGGCCGTCGCTGCCTGGCTCGGCGTCGGGCCGCCACACTGAGCCAGTGCTTCCTGCGGCCGTCCCAGGCAGACGAGTCACAGTCACTCATCACTTGTTGTGAGAAATAAGGAGGGGCTTGAGAGAGAGAGAAAGAGGCTTACTCTAATACTGCTCCCTCCCAAAAACCAGACTAAAAATTTCTTCCCGAAAACAGAAGGGAGGGTATTTTAAGAGTCTCCAACCCAAACCCCAATGGTAGAGACACTGCTCTTTACATTTTTTTCTCTTGAGGTGATCTTCTCTGTTGCTTTCTCCTGCCTTTTTGATTTTGGAGAGAAAGGAGGAGATAACTGTACTTTCCTCTGTGTTTTGGGTAGAAAGAAAGAAAAAGACTAATGTAGTAGAGACCAAGAAAATGGTCTTTTATGAGACATATAATCAGATTCTTTCTTCTCATGGCAGGTGATGGAAATGTACTGGAACAGTGGGAGAAGCCGGTAACTTACAGGAAGCCAAGATGACAAGAATTTTAACAAATAATCCGTGAGTAAAATTGTGTTAGTCCTTTGGAATTCCTTTCACTACAGGCTAAATTTTCTATAAGAAACCATGGTCAAATAAGAGCACAATTAAGTACCTTGAAAGTCTAAAAGAGAAAATTTCGAAAAGTAGGTACTCAAACGCTTCTGAAAGTTGGTGCTAACATTTGAGGAATTAGGTTTTTGCATTGTTCTTTCTTGGTAGAGTGTGTTATTTTAAGTTGGGTGCATCAGTTAGGTGGATAGAGCATAAGTATTTAAAGAATTCAAAGAGGATTCCCTATATATTAACCTTGGACTAGCCCTTCTCAAATGCAGATCAGTCTTGCTCCCAGTGGTTCCGTGGGCCCCATTTCTTACCCACTTTTTGTGGGTACGTTTTGGTGAATGTGAATAAAATTGAGCTCTTTGTCTGTCCCTCTTCGTGTATGCCATTTTTTACGCATCAGGGGCCATTAACGTTTACTGGTTATCTGACGGTTATACATGGCTGATTTTGGTTTCATTATGGTAATGACATTGGTAAGTGGGGTCGTTAGTGGGAAGATCATACATTTTTGAGTCAGACATTCACAGGCCTAGTCTCATGCTTTACTCAGCCTCTCAACCTCAGCTGACTCATCTGTGTACTGAATTTGATAATGCCTCTCATGAAACGAAGGACCATGTGGCCAGTACTTCGTGCTGTGACTGGGACATTCGAGGGCCACAATAAAAGTAGTTGCTTTCCATCCTTACATTGGTGTCATGATTTACAGTTTATAAGCCTTTATCCTGACTCAGAAGATTGGCCAGCTCAACTTCCTGAGCTACTGTTAGGCAATAGGTTAATACTGCTGGTAGTGATATGCAGGTAAATGTTCAGAGCTCACCCTGAGGGGAGGAGGGGCACATTTGCCAGTTTCCCAGCCATGGCTGATTTCAAACTACCAGCGAAGGTGCTGCCAGCAGAGTTGGGAAGAGCTGTGCAGGAGCGCACCACTAGATGCTTCCCTACCAACCAGATACAAGATTTGCGGAGAACGTCAAGAGCATTGATAGAAGTAAACAAGAAGTGATGAGTTTTGAGTATTTGTTCTCTTTGGTTTTAGTATAGTTTATTTTAATTGTTTATTTATATAATGTAGCTTTTAATGATCGTGTGTTTAACAACTACCTGGCCAAAAATCCTGAGACTGTGACAGTGGGTTCTAGGGGGTGGGTATGAGCTGGCCCTAGCTTGCCACGACACTTTGAGGACCAGCATTGGGTGCCACCTGGCGAACCGCGTAGCTTTGCTTTTGATTCAGAAGATAAGTTTTAAGGAAAGTGAATTGTCTCCAGAGAGAGTGAAACAAAACAAAACAAAATATTCTGGGCGGTTCAAAATTCATACTGGCTTGATGAAAACCTTAGGGAGCAAAATGGAGGGAAGAAAGGAAACCTGATCAGGTATCTCAGTGTTACTTCTAGAAGCAGTTTCTTCAGTTTTCTCACTTGCCCTTTAGAAGGGAACAATTGAAGCCTGAAATTGCTAAGTAACAGCTAAGATCGTGGTGGTTGTTTTTATTTTAAATCTCACCCACCTCATTCTCAAAACACATTCTTTATTGAACCTTCAAAAAAATGCCTTAGATATTTCAAAACATTGGTTTGTGTCAATCCCCTGAATCAGACTTACATAATCTTAAAACATTTATTTCCCTTATTTCTTCCTAAAACAATGGGTATTTATAGTTCCTACGGAGTCAGGATTGAACTTGGGTTATTGCAAAAGTAGTTCTTGTCCCTTTGAAGCGGAAGCTCATGGAGAGAAATCTGAGAGACTTGCCTCTGGATTAGGAAATATTGACCCATGTCTTAATTGAACTGAATAAGGCTGTCTTTGGTAACTTGGAAAGCAAACAGGGAACAAAAGGGACTGGTGATTAACAGAGAAATTTTGCCACAGATGAAATATTCCGATTGACTCTTTCTTTTTCCAGAATGGACTTGATGCAGTTTCTGGACACCCCACTGTAGATGAGGTTTTGACTAGAGCACTGCTAGGTGCGTAGTCTTCAAATGTGTAGATTTTACAGACTTGCTTTTTGTTCAGATCAATATACACTCAGTAGTTTCTGGATACTTGGGAGTCATGAGTTATTAGGGTAGAACCCAGCAAAAATAAAACAGGCCTATTCCACTTCAGGAGTTGATAATCAATCAAGCCTGAACAAAGAAAACTGATTTCAAAACAAATGTGGTGTTAATAAAAGACATGTTAAATACTCAGGCAACAGATGGCAGAGAGGAATTACCTGTGTGGTAAGAGTGGGCTAGATCAGGGAAGGTTTCAGGAGCAGAGGACATTTGAATTGGGTATTTAATGATTAATTTCTTTTAATTAAAATACCCTTTTTAAAAAAAAATTAAAAGTTAACTATGCTAACTGGAAAGAAGTTTAAAATGTAGAAGTTGTTCAGAATAGAAGACTCATCAATATTACCACTACCCAGAGATATCATTATTAACATTGTTTTTTGTTTTCTGCCACATTCTTTCTTTACCTAAATTAGATACGTATTTTTTCCTCCCTAAAATGGATCATTATTAACATTGTTTTGAAACCTGATTTGACTGACAATGTACTGAGACCATGCCACATTGATAAACACACGTCTACGTCACTTTTATTTTTCTGATGTAGCATTCCATGTGTTTGTGATCTGTTTTGTATTTACCCATTACCTTGTTAGTGGGCATTTAGGTTGTTCTCAACTTCATTCTTGTAAAGCGCATCATGATGAACATCTTTGTGTGTGCATTGTGGTGCACTTGCCCAGTTATTTGGGCAGGATCTTTGAGCAGAGTCGGGACAGTGTTTAGGGAACCCTCTAGGTAGAATAAACAGTTTGAGCCAAGAGGTAGAGGTGGGGAAGGAGGATCCCATTCTGGGGAAAGGCTGGAATTGTAGTTTACTAGGATGTGGAGCGGGAAGGTAAGTAGTGCTAATTAGGGCTGGAGGTAGAAGATAGAGGGTCTTTGATGCTAGGTCCTTTTATTCATTCTCAGTTGGGAGCCATGCATGGACTCTAGCTCATCCTTCAAATGAAGACTGCATGTCTTCAATTTTGCTTAATTTCCTTGTTTAGGAAGAAATAAAAATTATTAATAGTTCTGCCTTCTGAAACTTCTTGAGAGTCTTAAGAAACTGACCAATCAGGGGGCAAACAAGTAATAGAAATCATGGGAAAAGTGTATTTGTGTATAGAAAAAACTGTAAGACAAGGTGAGCTTATGGTTTTGGCGAGTGAAGGAAACATCACGAATACATGCATTTTCTACACTTAAGGAATTTTAACAAACTATTTGTGATTAAATTTAAAGATGATTTGGGAAAGACATGGGTGAGAAGACAAAGATAATCATTTAATAACAATACTACCTTATATTTATTGAGTACTTTAGGGTTCTTCTATGTTTTAAATACATTGCTTTACTTAATCTCTCAACAACCTTTTTAGGAAGTGTGTAGGATTATCTCCATTTGGCAGGGGAAGCAGAGGCCTCAAAGGCTGATGTAGTGAGAAATCACCAGACTTGGAGCTCCGGTTCGGGTGCTGCTGGGGCCTTGGGCAAGTCCCAGTATTGCACTGGGATGCTTGTGAGGATACAGTGAGACAGTGTGTGAATGATGATGAGAACAGCATAAAGGACCTTGGAAATGGAAGGACTGCTTTTTGTAATAGGACGCCTTCTTCTATCATTCCTGAAGGGAAGACACTTCTCTAGCTATTTCCCATTCCCTTTATGGTAGATTATATTATTATAAAAACATTGGCTATTCCTTCCTACCCACCCTCCATCCTGTGGGAAGATTGTGCTTTCCCACCTGACTGAGGGTTGAGCCGCATGGCGGGCTTGGCCCTACGACTTATTTGGCCAAGAAATGTAAACAACAGTGACAGGTGCCATTTCCAAGCAGAAGTGGAATAGGCATCGCCTGGTTTTGCTGTCTGTCTTTTCTCTTTGCTGTGGGACCAGCGTGTCTCGGTTAGGGGTTCTCCTTCTGCCCTGGTTCCAGAGTGGAGAGGACGTGGAGGCCAGCCTCGGCTCAACCACAAAGAACCAAACAGGAGGCAGGAATAAGCCTTTCTCTGTTGTTGGCCTCTAAAATGTTAGGGTTATTTGTTCCTGCAGCGTCATTTAGGCTGAGCTGATATATTCCTTTTTCACCCCTTAGGTCCTGCCCTCTCTCCCTTTCAGGACGGACGGACACACACACACACACACACACACACACACACACACACACACACACACACACCTTGTACAGAAAGCTTTCTTTTTAAGTTGAGAGACAGTGCTCCCCGTCATCTGTTGTGCTACAGTCTCTCTCCTGCTGTGAAGAGGTCAGCCTTCATCAGAAGTTATCACTTCGCGTAAGGCATTTAAATAAAGTATTTAGGATTGACCAACTTGACCCTTAATTTTTTTTTTTCCTTCACACATTTGAAGAACATGTCCTGTGTCAAGGTCTGGATGTCTGGAGGTTTTAAAAAATTGAAGCCCTGGACCCAGCCTTCAGGAATCTTAGAGTACGATGCAATTGGATGCTGTGTGTCCCAGCAGTTATACAACAAGGCAGACGTGTCAGGTGCTGAAAGAGTGTGTCACTTTGATAATTGGCAAACTGTGTTCACGTAGGTGTCCCCACTTTGTTGTATGCCACCTGTAAGATGTTCTTTAAGTGTCATTGCTTTCCACTAGTCAAGCTTATCTCCCTTTTTCCATCTCCCCCTCAGCATGTGTTTACTGTACCATTTAATTTTTACTGTGTGTTAGAATTCCTGATTCTCAATATGTAGTTTCTTTGTCAAACAGTGTATATTGACTCATTCACTAGCTTAGTGTATATGTTACTTCTTTGGACATGTCTTATAAGCTCTTTAACTTCTTTATATTAACTTTTTCCCGTAACAAGATTGCTTAACATACTATTACAAAAAAATTAGACTCTTAGAAAATTTTTTCTTATTTTCTCTGATCCCCCTTCCCCAAGTTATTAGTTCTTTTCTTCATGACGTGTGAGTGAAGTTCATTGTTAGTCCGTGTGCTCCTTTCTTTTTCTTTTTATGGTGTCTGATGTGTTCAAGGCTCTTCATAGGAGAACCAGTTTGTCTGGGCTTAGTAATACATTACCTCAATTTGGAATAATTTCCAGTTGACCTGTCATATTTCAGGCCACATGTCTAATAATCTGACTAATGACTAGGCCTGGCTTTGGACCATGGGGTGAAACCAGTAGGTCCTACCAGTCTGTCTGACTAGCAGTTTCTAGCTTTTCCCTTCCTTTATGATTGAATTCAGCTGTTGTCTGTCTTGTTGCTTCTGATCTCCTCTCCAGTATGATTTCAAAAGGCACAGGGTTAGTTTATTATTAAAGCCCCATGTTGGACCAAGGGCTTTCAGTTTCTGTTCAATGTGCACAGAAAGAAGCGGTTGTCAGCCTCCATCAGACAGGAAGGTGTATCCAGGGAGCTGCCATGGGTTTTCAGTAACAGGCTGCCTTTAGGTTGGGTGGCGGGTTCAGGACTGGTGATTTTAATATTATTTTTCCTGACAAATATGTTAAATATATCCTCTTGTACGTATTAAATACTGTGTAACCAAAAACATTTCTTAAAAGTGTGAAACACAGTTAAAGCTGTGAAGTGCACCCATTCCATTTACATTGGCAGAACTGAGTCACTTTAGTTATTTTTGCAATTTTAATTTTCTCTTAAAACACCTGTCTGAGTGCCCTCTGAGATAGTGTATCCTTTTTTTCAATAGGGCAAAATAAACTTTTTATGAAGATACTATTTATAGATCCTTAATTTTCAGATGATCTTCATGTAAGTACAAGTATCAATATAATTTAAGATTTAGCCAGAGAAATATTTTTCTTTTGTTCTCCCACAGAGAAATACCTTCTCTTGGGAAGACACAGAAGGTTAATGTCTGGTTATTGACTCTGCCCACTAGCTCCTTTTCTCTCTGCAGGGAAATCTAGATATTTTCACAGAGTCTGAAACATTTGAAAGCCCATTCATGTCTGGCTGCGATAAGTATCAGACAGAATGGTCCCAGCTTTGGGGTCAAATATACATAGCTTCGTAGGCAGCTCTGACTAATCTTCATGATTGACTTTAGGTGTGAAAACTTTCCCTAACTCCTAGTTTCCTCGTGTGTTCAGTGCAGTTTTAATACCTGCCTTGCTTTGTTACAGATTAGGTGTAAAATGATGTGTGTACAACAGAAGCCACTGTCATTACGAGATGCTCAGGAAATGAATTAAACTGAGCGTGCTTTTCTTGCTGCAGGTGGAATTTCAAGTACATTTTCCTA
The DNA here is from genome assembly GCF_048564905.1 of Vicugna pacos. Classification (NCBI taxonomy): domain Eukaryota; kingdom Metazoa; phylum Chordata; class Mammalia; order Artiodactyla; family Camelidae; genus Vicugna; species Vicugna pacos. The sequence goes on along the minus strand of NC_132997.1, from coordinate 66,570,532 downwards.
TAGGAAGAATGTTATGAATGGAGTTAGATTATCGTGTTAGAAAGCCAACCTGTAGAACCAAAAATGCCATCCTTTCCTGATGGAGTGCATTTTAAATTGGTCCTAGAGCCCAACCACCCCTATGGCTTTCCTTTTGCTGAGTTCTTTGGAGTCAGTAGGTCTACCTTGCCTTTGCCTTTCTGCTGCTTCAAGTGCCCTTTCTGTTACCTGCAAGTTAAAGGATGCAGACTAATTCTTTGGTTGTTTATACATGGAATATTTCACAAGTCTCTGTCTTTGTCATGGGCAATTATAATAAAAGTAATTGCATAGTAGGACAGCTGATTAATCACATAGCTTTTTGAGGACAGTGGTAGTATTTATTCCCATCTCATAAAAGCAGAAATATATTCGCACTAATTAGAGGATACGAGTGACTCTGTGTGTACGTGTGAATGACAGTCACTCTTCAACAGAGGCTTGCTCTAATGCAAATGTCATATAACTTTTTATTTTAAACCGTGTAAACAAAGGGATACTTGTGGTTCTAGCAGTTACAAGTTGCCTTGAAGAACTGCCCATTTTATGTTTAAGAGCACTTGTAGGTAAACAGGTCGATGTTTGTGGCTATCCCACGTACACAATGCTTATATTTAAGAAGGAATTGGTACTTTGGCAAGATGGTCAAATATGTATGTATGTGTTCCTTACCTGAAAGGGAAGCTAGAATGACTTAATGCCTCTGTTCTTCCAGTGGGTTAGTATTTGGGGAACTGAGATTGTCTGTATGACATTCTGTTGTAAACGGGACTTCCGTTTAGGAAATATCAAACTTGCTTTCTCAGTCCTGGCATTCTTTATATTTGGAACATGTCATAAAGAGCAAAGACATGCATCTGTCGCTTGGGTTCTGCTTGCCAGCTGGTTTGAACAGCTATAGTATTTGTTTATTCTTGATGTGTCAGCAGTCAGAAGGAAAGTTTTCCTTTCTCCTTTGTGGCTGTTCTATAACTCAAACATCATTATATCAACAATGACTGTTTGTTCAGAATCTGCCAGGTCCTGGGCCACACAAGGCCCCTGGAACACTGTCACTGCCTCAGAGGAACTTTGTCGTCTGCTGAGAAAGAGAAGTCAGGGATCTCAAAAAGAAGGAAGACACTCAGGCTCTATACATCAGTTTTGAGATGGAGGTATAAAGAATAAGGCATTTGCAGGGGAGGAGAGTTCCCTGGGGTTTGCACCAGTGAGGAGGGTTCCAGGAAAAGGAAGGGTTTGAGTGGGTCTGGAAGGTGATACTAGTAAGAAGAGTGAAAGAGGTCGTAACAGAGGCCATGGCCTGGGCCAGGTGTGGGGGTGGTAATGTGCCCACTCCTTTAGGAGAACAATGAGTACACCAGTTGGATTATTTGGCCAAGGGTTTTTTAAGTGAAGGATGGGACTTGGAGATGTGGAGGCCAGCCTTTGAATGACTGAACGTCATGGCATTGGGCCTGTGGGCTAATCGTTCCTTTTTTTTTTTTTTCTTTTCCTTTAACTTAGAGTGACAATCTTTGTCATTGCATTTTAACTTTAGGCAACAAAGACATCCTGGAAATAGCTATCCGTTTTCTTTTGTGAGGCTGGTTCTAATAACGTGGGTAATTGTGTTTTTATTTCTGAAGCATGAGGATTGTTGCAAACATCTTTTAAGTGCTTTGAGTTATGACTGAAAGTGCGTGTATTTATAAAGGCTTCCTTCTTCCTGAATGGAGCGTCTATAAATTTTAAGCTTGACTGGATCCCAGACAACAGAAACGAACTATGTGCTCTCTTTCCCCTCCTCTTTCATGTATCTCAGTGTATCTATGTGTGTCTGCATACACGCCATGCAATTGCTTGTTTTAAACTGCAGTGCCATGAAGTTTATTGAGTTGCTCATACACACACAGGTTATATATACATATATATGTGTATATATATACACACACACACACATATGTGTGTGTGTGTATATATATAGTCTTATCATATGAAAGCTACAGTTCTTGATGTAACAGCCAACATATTATCAGTTTGGCCAGTATAATTGATAGTAATAGTTTCATAAACAGAAAATCAATGTGCTTAAAAATAAGTATTAATTTACCTGGAGGTTTGAAGAACGTTGCCCCTTAAGCAAATGTCCTCTTGATCTCTACTATGAAACTATACTTGTTTAATTGACAGAGGGAAGGTTTATGACAGGATGGCACTCTGGACTTTGACACTTATCATGTGATGGTGCTGATGTGTTGGGGGCACAGGGGCCAGGACCTGGCAGCTGGAGCAGCAGCTAGGAGACACTCAGCCTCAGTGACCCTGGCGTGGATGCCTGCAACAGGATGGGAAAAAGAGAACAAATGTGAACGACGTTAGGAAGCTATCATCATACCTGTTGATAGTGAGTTGTCAATAGAGAGGGAGGGAGCTCAGATGATTGTAGAACTTAATCTACAGTATTTAGGACAACAAGATTACCTTTATGAGGAATATGAGAGTCAAGAGGGATTTATCAGCTTCATCATCTAGGATATAGGCCCAGTATACCTGCTGCTGAGGTTAAATGTTGGGTTACAGGCTTATCTTGTGCCTGCCCTTTTGGACCATAACTGGGTCTTAGAACTAGAGATGAAGCAGTTTACATAGAGCCACATACCTGATCATTTACTGGCAGAGCTGGGATTAGGACAGGTGCTCTTGACTCCTAGGGCACGTTCTTTCTGCTTTTTCATGATGGTCTGAAGAAAAGAGTAGCATTTTAGAAAGGGCCTTTGATCTCACTTTAGATTTTTATCTTTGGCTTAATGAATATTTTAAAGAAATCTTGGCTCATGGAATGACTGGTTCTAAACAAATATGAGGAAGTTAAACTCAGGAGATCTTTTCCAAAGCCAAGATGGTTTAATTTGTAACTTAAAAAAAAATGATTCCTCTGCAAAAACTCTACTCCACTAGTAATCAACTCTTAACTGGTCCTCAGGACCTGGCAATTCTGTAGGCTCCCATAATCTGCCAATTCCCAGCTACTTTGAGTTTATTTTAAATACTTCTATTCCAAAATGATGTTTAGGGTACAGTGACCCAGAGAGAATGAGTATTTCCAAAATCATTCTTATTTTCTTAAAAGTTGGTTTAATTGTGGCATAAATAAAATCATTCCAATTTTGAGCCTTTTTTTTTTGCTACTAATAAAATTTCTATTGTATAATAAGAACACCAAATCCAAGAATTCTAATCCCAAAGCTTCAGTTTTTTATCACTTAAATACAGGACTCAGGCCATGCAAATACCAAAGAACTATTTCAGCTCTAAAATTTTTTGGATAGTTTAACATTGAAGAGAATCTTTAAAGAAAAATTATGAGCCAATTTGTCCACAAGTTTGGAGACTGTGATTCTGAACTCAAGGGGACAAGACAGCACTGTTTGAGTGCCTACTCTGTGCCACGCACTGTACCAAATGCTTTGCTCGTATTATTACAAATAATCTGTCCAGGAAACTCTGTGAGGTGGGCCTTTTATCCCCTTCATTGCAAATAATTAACCTGCCCGAGATCATAGTGTCAGAAGTTAGGTCCGAATCTGTTTTGATGCCAGATCCCATGCTCTTAACATTGGGGATCGCTGCCTAATTCAAGAACTTTTACTAAGTAATAGAAATTAACATACATCCCACGTTCAAGTAACTATCATAACAAAGTTAATCTTTGTTTTTTAAGAGTTTTTTTTTTTTAAAAAGGCTATCCATCATTTTCTTGAAGTTGTTCAAGGCTTAAGTTTTAAAAAAAAAAGGCTCTTAAGCCTGATATAAATCAAGAAAGGAAAGTTCCGCCTTAACCGACAGTGAACACTCTTATTGGTTAGGATCGCACGGGCTGACTCATTTCTTTTTTGCTGTGTTAGAGGGCCACACCCTGCATTCCAAAAAACCTCTGCTGCCCGGCCACACCCGCGGCCTCGCTGCTCCAGCCGCTGGGGTTGGCCTCGGCGGTCTTGCTCACAGCTGCCCCCCCCCCCCCCCCGAGAATCCTCCCGCCCGCCGGAGCGCAGGGCTGCCCAGCGCCGCGGTCCTTGCACGCCGGCCCGGCAGGCCGCGGGAGCAGGGCGGCCGGGGCCCGCGGAGGCGCGGGCGCGCCCCACAGCCGGGCCGGGGGTCGGCGCGCCGCCGGCCGCCTTCGCCACTCCGCCTGCGCCGGGGCAGCAGCGCGCCGGAGCCGCGTGCAAACTTGGCGCCCCAGGAAGTTTCCCCGAGACTTTGCCTCCAGGGAGGAGAGACCGTAAGTGTTGCTCCTCCTGGGATGCTGTGCTTCAATAAATCGCTCTCTGGGGGTGGCGTGGTAGCACTCACAAGACGTTGGGACTGGTTAAACGCCGGGAGAAACAGCCTTCCTTGCCTTGCAGAAAGCACTCGGGACCACGGGCGTTGCCGTTCCCTCCACTACAGAGAAGTAAAGGGATTCTAGTTTTTACCGGCCGCTTTGATGCTAAAACATGCAACAGCTATTGACACCTGAGAACGCTCACAGGGTAGTTAATAAAACAGGAGGGATATAGGTAGACTACATCCACAAATCTTCCAAATTTTGTGGGATGCTTCTGAAGAGCCAAGGGTCCGGGGGTGGTTTCGGTTTGGGGTTATCACGCTTTCCTAATGGAGGTTTTTGAGGGAGTGGGGTTGTATTTCCAGTTTGGTTACTCAGTTTCGGGGAAGTACTCGCTTTCTCAAACTCGCTTTCTCGCTTTCCATTCCCTCTACAAAAAAAAGTCCTTCAGCCAACTCCTTTGGCTGGTTGGGAGCTAGCTGGTGAGTGAGATCTGCTCAGTGCCAGAAAGAAGCACATGCGCCCCGTGTTTGGAAATTGAGCGTATTTACTCCACAGCTATGCTTTCTATTTATTGTGGCCAGGTAATCGCTCTTGTGGAATTTGTGGAAATAGATACACTGAGAAGAATGCATGGCACTTGCTTTCCCCTCCCCACCCTCTTCTTTTCCTACTTGTGTTTGCTGTGTGTAGTTGTGACTTAAAGTTGTACCACAACAGGAACCAGGAGACCCAAAATCGATTCCCATTTCACTCCTAACCCTGTTGAGTTAATGGTCACTTTTAACTTTATGTAGAGACAGCCTCTTTTAAAATCTGCTTTTAATTTTAAAAAATCTGTTTTTTATGTAAGAATTTAGTCAACCAGTGCATAGAGAGATTAGTATGGTCCAACTAAATTATTTTCTTGCTAGAGGGTGGGGAGGCAGGGGAAAGGAGAAGCAGAATCCTGTGATTATTGCTGTTAACTAAGGATGTACGCAGCGCCGCAGGTATCACCACCAGAAACACCAACTGTACTGGAAAGGCAGACTGAAGACGCCCTGATAGCCTAAAGGATGACAGGAAAATGTAAACTGAATTATGAAGTTGCAAGTATGAATTATGAGGGTCTGAACAGCATCATTAAACATCCTTCATTTTTGACGATGTAGATGCTAATGCAAAATAGACAAGCTCTGTAACACAGGGAGAGAGTAGAGTTCTTTGGAGCTGACTTTATTTTAGCTCTGTAAAGAAAACTTCTCCAGAAAATCACTTCTAAATGAAATAATTAAGCTAGTTTGTTAAAAATTTTAATTAGTTACACTTTGAACTCATAGAACCATTGCTTCCAAGCTCATAGGCTAATTGTTAAACCCTTCTGTTACTTTTGAGTTTAACCGATTGGATGCCTCTGCCAGAGGCAACACCTTGGGATCCTATTTCTTTTGGGAAACAGCCTGGTATAATGACAGAAACGGCCTGAAATCTACTGGGGTGGTTGGAAAAGCCCCCTCAAGTGGTGAGAATGGGAAAATATTTTAACTCTCTACAATGTCTACAACCTAAAAGGGTAATTAAATTTGAGTTTTGATTTGAGTTTCACTTAACAGCCGAAACAGAGTCGAATATTTAAGTGAGATGCTTTGCACCCACTGCCTCACTTTAATTTTCACAATAATGCTGAGAGGTACAGGTATTATTATCTCTTTTTCAAGATGAAACAGCCTCAGCAAGGTTATATAATCTGTTCCAGATTTCACAGCTAGTTAACTAAGTTTACACTAGAAGGCAGCACTTAAGGATTGTAAGTTTTCCTATGTGGCTCCAGTTGCAGCACTAACATAGTGCTGCCTGTTCTGTGTGAAGTAATCCAGAGGAGGTTCTTGGTTCAAAGCAGATTTTTAAGGGATTTTTAAAGCTCCTCAAGCGCCCCATTGCCAAAATTTCAAAGTTCAAGGAATAATGCATTTACTTTGGAACCTTGTGGTTTTCAAATATTAACTAAGCAAGCCCTCCTCTTCACAAGCCTGGGGCTGCCCCATAGTTGCTAATTTAGGGGTGGGGGCACTTCCTCCTACCTTTTCTCCTAAAGCCCTTCTGGTTCTGGTTGTGCAGATTCTTCCTGCTCCTCACCAGGTACCACTCAGCCGTTCTCTGACTCACCCTCATGTGGCTGTGGGTGTCCAGTGGTTGAATTCTCAGTGTGTTGCTGCACTCCGGCGGTATTTTATATGCTAGGTGAAATGACTTAATTTCTGCTAGCCCTTAGAGTAGTATTGAACCTGTTTGTTAAGAATGGTGAGGTCATGAGAGGCACACGCTGGGAGTGCTAAAACTGTTCTTGTTGGATGAAGGTGGGGAAGTCTCAGCCTGCCTCACCAGGGACAGCCAGTTCTGTAAGAGTCCATCTGCTGGATCATCTGTGGGGATGTCATAGAATATAGAAGAATAATGCCACTTTCCTAGAAGACCATGAACTACAGTGTCTATTCCAGGACTGGGTGTGGCTCACATTCTCGTCATCTCTCTGACACAGGACACCCACCCACCTTTCCAAGCAAAGCAAGGATGCCTCGGCCTCCTCCTTAAACCTAATTCTCAGCCGTTCTAAGTACCTCGAGTCCTTGAGGATGTTGAAAGTACATGCCAGTGTGATGATAAACCATGTTGTGATAATCTTGAGATAGTTTTGGAGAGGAGGAATTCTGCCAGACAACTTGATTTTTGAAAACTCAGGAGATGGTAAATTCTGGAAACTTTCAGAGCATATGTTTGTGTTTAGCAGAATAATAAATCACATTTTTGAAAAGATGGGCTTGGATCATTTCAAAAAAGTGGAGATGATCAGTATCTAGCATCACTCATCTCCAGTTGACCTCATTTCTTTTTGGATAGTTACTGAACAGATATATCAGGGTATGCCATAGGTAATGTCATGTCTGCTCTGGCAAAGCATTGAACAGAGTGCCCTGTGTTCATTACTCAAGATGGACAAATGTGTGTTGGACAGCAGTGTAGATAAGTGGGTTTGTGTCTTGTCATAACCAAAGAACAATCAGTAGAGTGACATCAGACTTGAACAAGGGGCCAGCAGTGTGCCTCGATATGGCATTTGATACAGCTGGACCACAAAGCTCACAGGTTACTAGAGATGGAGAATTTAGAACCAAGGAGGTGATAACCCCACAGTTCTCTGAAACAGTGTAGTCAGTGATTAAGAACAGGGAGTTTGGAGTCTGACCTTCAGCAAGTTATTTGAGCCTCAGTCTCTTCATTCGTAAAATGCAGATAATAATACTTCCCTCATGTGGCTGTTGAAGATGTTGAGGACCAAATTAGATTATTCATGATAACAGAGCCTGACTGTAAATTATGTATGTTTTAGTCTTTTGTTGTTGCTACTGCTTTTTCTCCATGCGGTGATGTTGTGCACATTTCTGGGTTTGCGTTTGAATGTGTGTCCAGAATGGAGTAATGAGGTTTTGGCGAGGATCTAGAAATTATTTGAATAGTGGTTGAAGACACTGGGGACGTGTACCTCGGTGTAAAAGCAGACAGTAATTGTAAAAGTGTACTGTAAAGTGAAGCGGAGGTGGCTCCATTCTGAATTCTGATACATTTCATCCAGTCTGACAAGTGCTTTCTCTTCAGGAGCTGTAGCTTTGTGTAAGAGAAATCTCCACGAAGCTAAGATTTAGTAGAGCTCTTTCCTGGTATCAGTAGAATCCTTAACTAGTGATGTGATCTTAGGCAGTTAATTTAGTTCCATCGCTTTCCATGAGGTGTGATTTACCTACCCTTCAGGGGACATTTGGCCATGTCAGGACATCATTTTGATGGACACAGCTGGGGTGGGGAGATGTGCTGCTGGTCTTTACTGGGTAGAGGCCAGGGATGCTGCCAACACCCTAGAACGCACAAGACAATCCCCGCAATGAAGAATTACCCTGTTCAGATGTCGATAATGCTGCAATTGAGAAACCCTGGCTCAACTCTTCAAGATATGTGTTTCTATTTGTGAAATCTGCACACTGATCTTTGCTTTAGAAATATCGCAGAGTAGCCTTAAGAGTATGTTTACAAAAGGGCCTTTGAGAGTTAATGTAACCTTGAAATCTGCAGATGTATACAGCATGTGTGTTTTACCAGCAGCAGCACGGTAAAATATCATTTGCTCCACTCTGTGGAGGAATGTATTACAGTGGTTTGAGAGTCAGGGAAGCCTATGCTTGAATCTCAGCCCTGCCACACAGCTCTGCTGTGTGATTTGGGGCAAGCTTCTTTATCTGTGAAACCAAATTCATATTTCGTTGAGTTTGGACCATGCTACACAATTTACATACGTAGCTTGTACGTAGTAAGCAATTTTTTTTTTAAGTTATTTGGTTTGGATTTTTGGCAGGGGGTAGTGGGATTAAGTGGTACTTACTAAAATGTAAGATTTGGAAAGAGGATGAATAGAGAAATTGGATTTTAATGTTGAAAAGACGAAAACCAAAAAGGCTTCTTCAGAATTTAGGATAGGTAAATATCTTGGCAAGTGTTGCTTTGACCTTGTAGGTAGGGACCATAACACACATTAAGGTGAGAAGCACTGATTAGATGCAGAGGACCAGTTGCGTGGAAAACAGGAGTTATCTGCTTCATATGAATCTGGAACTAGCCCCGAATGTGATTTCTATGTTCGTGAATTGCTCCACTACAAAAACTTGTAATATTTGTTTTTATGCAGTGTGATTTGCTCTATTTTTTCATATTACTCTTGGTATTATAGTTTCCGGATATATTTTCCAGTGCCTTAAGATATAAGCAACATACCCAGCCACTGAATGTGCAGATATGTCCATTTTGCAGTGCTAGTGATTTCCTGTCCCCTCCACTTGTGCTTCAGCTGTGGACCTAGGGTCTGGCCGCCATCCACCAGTCCCACTGTTTTCCTGCTGCTGTGGCAACGTGGAGCAGTGTGTACCATATCCATGAGATCAGTTCAAAGTTAATGTATTTTGACTTACGAGTGCGATTCTTTTTGTGACAGTTCTTGGGTGGAAGGATCCGCAAGTGTGTCCAACCCACCTACTGTCTATCTGCTTTGTAGAGAAAGAACGCTGTCGCTCTGTTCATCTTCCAGGGAGGTAGCAGTAAGAGACCCAGCAATGGAAAGTTCCCTGACTTACAAAGAGGCTCTTGCTCAGGGTGGAGAATTGAAGTCAGTGATTTTTGTAAAGAGAGGCTACGCCCAAGTTTCTGTCTCTTGGTCCTTAGTGCATTTGAACCAAATTGTTTAAACCTCACATAAAGACATGACTTGAGCCCTCAAATGGAGCAAGTGTTATTCCCCAGCAGCTTGCCTCTCTGTGGGCATCTGGAAATCTCTCCTCTCGGAGCAGTGGGGAGAATTCATGGCTGGCTCTCACCACTAGAGCGATAACCCCGAGGTGAGGTACAGCAGCCCCAAGGGGCACGTAGGATGGAATGCTTGGAGGTCAGAACACACTTTTGACAAATTATGACACAGACTAAGCCCTGTTAGTGCTTGGAGGCTTTCATTAAGCTAACCTTCAAGCTCACTTAACTCTCCTGATTGTGCGGAGATCAAAGGTGATGTTCCAGACTCTCACGGTCTCCAGCTGCCCCCGAGTTGCTGGGTGAGCAGTATTGGCAAAAATGCAGTGATTCTAACAGAGAATCCTGAACTGGTTACCCACTATTGGCATAGGTCTCTGGGGTCAGAAGGCGGGAGTTTGATATTCAAGCCAAGCCGAAAACCAAGTTAATAGTAAACAGAAGAGTTAATGGATAAATTACAATTTTAGACGGTGTCGTGACCACAGTTCTTGAGACCCGATAGATGAACTCTCCCCTTTGGTGCATCCTCGTCACTTTGATTTCTCAGCTGTGAATGAGCTAGAAAATTCCGCAAGCTGTGGAAAGTGTTTGAGGGCTGATTATGGATTTGCAGGGGCTCCTGGGCAGCTACTTGGTGAAACTCTGCAGTGTTTGGTACCAAAAGCCAGTTCTAGACTTGTGCTGAGCCAACAGAGCTAAGGATAGATTTGTTTGGGTTTTGAAAGTGGAGTCTCACCAAAAAGCCCAAACACATTTTAGACACAGAAGGAACAGAGGGATTTAAGATGTCAAAGTAGAATGCAACAGGATACCCGTGTCTAAGGTCTGTTAGCTTGTATCTTTGGCATTTAATGACTTTTTAAAATAAACTTCTTTCAATATAGGTTGTGGCTATAGTTTCCTTTGTTTTGTTTTGTTTTGCTAAAGCAGACTGTCCCCCTTCCCTGAAATTCCTAAAGCCTTCATCTCCCCGTGGAGTCGTTGGCTCCCACCATGAGTGTGGTGTGTGTGTACCATACTCCAGGGCCAACAGATAGATCCCTTCCTGTTTCTGACTTGGAAAAAAGGTCAGACTCCAAAAGAAACTATAAAACACTTCAGTAATGAATGGATCACAGCAGAGGTAGACAAAGTAAGTTAAGAGATTAAAATGGCTTCTAGGGCAGAATTATAATTTAGTTAAAGGTACTGACATGTTTTTCTGAAGGTCCCCTGCCCCTCGTGTAGCATGGACAGGATCTTATCCTTATGACGGGGCCATGTGCAGGCTTTGGAAATCAAACTTTGAGGTTCCAAATCTGAGTTAGAGTCTGGTCTGGCCCTAGTCACTGAACACTGCTGAGCCTACCTTAACCTCACAGTGCACTGTCAGGACACACAGAAGCCACAAAACACAAAACGATTCTGTTCCACGGCCACAGTGCATCCTTGTGATGGTAATTTGGATTCCTCATGAGTAATGGTCTTGGGAGACACATGATCAGCTGATACCAGCACCCAGTGTCCGATCTACATGATGGTTTATATTTCTCACAACGAGGTATTTACTTGGCATTTTACTTTAATGTCACTGAATGTGGTTAGCCTGAACCCTCACCATATTTATGAGTTGCAAGGTTAAAGGGCCAGCCTTGGACGGTGGCGAGTCCCCTGGGATGTGGTACTCTGCGGGGACTAGCTGGCTTCCCCAGTGTTGCTTGTCTTCCTCGTGAATGCCCTTTTCTGTGTGACTGGCAACATAAGAGTGAGATGACCATCACAATGCTAGTATCTTTTTTGCTTTTTAGAGAGCGTTGAGAAGAAAAATGAGTGGAACAGAGTGCTTATTCATGCTGGGAATGTGGTGTTCTGAGTGACTCATGCAAACATGAGTAAAGGAGCCTAGAGTGCATTGTTATAGTAACAATTACAATGTAAACTAACTAATTCCTACTTTGCTAGTTAGCATATTCTATAATTCCCAAGGAAATTGCACAAATCACTGAACAACTGCAGAAGTCCCCAATCAAAGCAGTTTATAGCCAAAATTTCACAGGAGAATTTTTCAGTGCGGTTTTATATTGCTCAGAGTCTTGTAGATTTATGAAATATACTTATATTTGATTCTCAGGATAACATGCCCAAGTCCTTGGGCATTTTAATTCCAAAAGCTGCAGTACTTTTAAAGTCTGTTCATGTAAAACTGTCCTTTTAATACTTTTATATTCCCACTGATATACTGAAAAGTTTCCTGCAGTTAAGTACTATTGATAGTAAGTGATTTTGTACTGTTGAGCAATTGTTTGATATTTATCAGTCTGGTGGCCTAGGAGAGTCACTTTGTTAAATCTTTAGCATTTACTTCTGGGAGCAAAATTCTCAGGTGAATCTGGAGCCTGATGTCATTGACTTTGATTATGTCCATGTAAAGGTCGGAGGTGTGAAAGTAAATGTTTCTAACCCAGAAGCTAATCATCACCAGTCTAGATTAAAGGGAATGTCTTCCACAGTTTCAGCAGAGCCAGGACAGATGGAAGTATGACATGTGAAAACGACACATCACAGCAAGACACTAGGGCAGTCCTGTAGGACAGAGTAAGGAGTGGACTGGGACAGGACGGCGGGGAGCAAGCAGGCGGTCATTCCCACTGGGCTGAAGAATCGGGACTACGAAGCAAGAATTCTAATGTCACCTCTCTCCACAGAGGGCTCCTCCTTTTACTGGGTCTGAGCTCAGATCCTATAGAGGTAGCTATACCTCTTCTCAACAACTAGCATTTATGCCAAACCTCTTCGTTCTTAAGCTACTATTGTGTTCGAGGAAGTTTCATTCTCTGAATGAAAATTTGTTACCTGGGTTATCTGAATAAATTGCGTGTTTGTGTGGTGGGGATCAGGTAGGCTGGGGGTTGTTATATTTGTAAACTGTGAACAGAATGAACAGAAGGGCTGATGGTTCCACAGTGCCTCTCTTTCCCCACTCATTCCCCACCAAACCCCACAGAAACACCCGCAGCAGGAGTCCTTCCCCACAATAGAGATGGTCACATGCTAGACCTCTGCTGTCCCTTATTGGAGTCACTAGCCACTGGCAGATATTTAAGTTAATTAAAATTTAATTAAACATTCTATTTCTTATTCATGCTAACTACATCCAAGTGTTCAATAGCTGCATGTATCTGGTGGCTATCGTGTTGGGCAGAGGAGATACGGAACATTTCCATCTTCTCATTCCAGGAAGATGATTCTAGGAAGAAGCCTTAAAGACATGTGTATTAGGCATTAGCTCCATTCTCAAGGAATTCCTCTATAAAACAAAACATTTCTGGGGTTTAACAAAGTTGGCTCTGTTAGGCCAAATGAGGATATATTATTGAATATTTTAGTTTTCCTCAAGTTTCAACTTTGAATTCCAGCGGAGCATGACTGCATTGGAGAGTAGCCAAAGTAAATTATCAGCACATTATAGTAGAACTGGTTAGTAAGGGCCTCAGTACAATAAAAGAAACCACTTTTATTGACAACGGAGTGAATCTAGTGAAGTTACTTCCACAGGTGATGGACAGCAAGGAGCCCAACAGGGCTGCATGAAGAAACCTAGAGTTCAGAGCCAGCAGAAAGTCATGACTAGCCTCAGGCTGGAGGGACTAATGGGAGGCTGTTGCCAGAGCTCAGGGGCAGATAAGAGCCAAAGCCACAAAGATACCAGGGGAAAGGAAGGTGAGAAGTGCTCCTGCCTCCCATTGGTTGGATCCAGCAGGTGGTTCCCTGTGATAAGGCAGAGCACCGTCAGGGACAAGAAGGGGGATGGATCTGGGGGCCAGCAGGCCCAGGGCTGACACCGCTGGTATCTGTTAAGCTGAGCCCCTAAGGTGAACGCTTAACGTCTCCCCTCCTTCAGGCTGCGGAATCACGCCTTCTTCATATATTGCTTAGCAAATTGCCTTTGGTGTTTCTCTCTTGAGATGGACTGTGAGCTCCTTTGGGTCAGGGATTGTGTTACATGCATCTGGGTATTCCTAGTCCCTGGCACATAGTGGGTGCATTTTAAGACTTCTAATGGATTGGTTCAAAACTTAATAAAGTGCATTGTTTGGAAGATTTTGTTTTTAACAGAAAACTTAAGGTTTTGGGTTTTTTTTAAGAATTTGTTTGCAGCCACTAAATTAAAAAGATAGAAGCTAGTAGCCTTTCCAAGTGGGCAGGGAAGGTGAGGAACCTAGGAATACAGTATCCTGAGTAGGATGAGTGGGAGATGGGAGGGCTTAGAGATAGGGGACCAGGGTAGCAGTCCTCTGGAAGAGTTCATTAGGGTCCAATGCGTAAATGTCTGAACTAGCCCAGTTATCGTGAGTGCTGTCTTCCCAGAGTCCCCGTGGTTTGTAATTTTGGCTAGAACTAGGAAAAAGTGGAAGCCTCTAAAAAGGAACATCTACCAGCAACTAAAAATACTATACCTGAACTGTATTTTTTTTTAGGGGGTGGTAATTACATTTACTTATTTATTTTTAGAGGCGGTCCTGCCTCCTGCATGCTAAGCGTGCACTCTACCACTTGAGGCATACCCTCTGCCACTCCCAATATTTCTTAAATTTCCTGTAATCTCATAAGAGATTTTAAATTCAGTTTAATTTTTCCTGTTTTCTACACTGAGTCCTCTACTATCCTGATTCACATAATGATTTATGATAAATTTGTAAATTTGCACCGAGCATAAAGTAATAAGCATTTGATAAATGTATGTTCACCAAGTGAATGAGCATGTGATTAGGAATCATAATTTAAAGCCCTTAGCCATTTTTCATAACATGAAATCATTGCAGAGATCTCTAATCTAAACTGATATATCTCATTAGCTGTCTTATGTCCTATAGCAGTATTCACCTCCTTTGAGCTGCTCATACTAAAGTCAGGCTTTATCTCTTTCCTGCATGGTTGCTGCATAAGTTAGGTATTATTCCCAGCCATGAATAAACTTGCTGCTGCTTCCATTGTAATGGCCAGACATCCAAAGAAGAGGATGAGCTGATCTCTGCCCTACAGGGGCTCAAGACCTAGAACATGGGTCCATTTTAGTGGAACTAATCCTGTCTTTGTGGGGGGCTCTGCCAGGAGCCTTAGGGTGAGCAGGGCTTCCTGGGGAATGGGAATGGGACCCATATGAGGCTTCTAGGCTAGGCTTAGAGCCCCTGTGAAGACTTGGAGCCCTGAAACAGCTTGGCACTTCTGGGTTCCTTGAGTCACTAAGGGGGACCAGAATGTGGAGGCAGGAAGAGTGGTCTCCTGTGGGAGTATGGTGGTGTTGGGGGCAGGGGGAGGCTTAAATAATATTACCCAATTTTGTTTTTAAGCCAAGAAACTTTGATGGCAAGGAAGTTCTTATATCTCCCTGGATTGTAATAACCCACATAACTCTTTATGAAGGCCAGGGTGTAGGCAGTGGTTACAGGAAGGAGGGGACATACTCCACTTAGGAGAATTCTGTGGCATCAGTGGGATTTGGTGTGAGAAGGGGCAGGTTTCTTTCACTTGTGTAGTGTGCCGTGGGGCTGGTGGCAGGAATGCCGGTAGGTGAGGGGAGTGTATCAGTCAGTGCAGTCTGGGAGCAGAAACCATGCAGTAGTTTGAATAGGGACAACAGTTTAATATTAAGAATTATTAGCTATGAAGGGGTTGGAGCAGTGATGGATTGGCTAATAAGAAGTAAACAGAACCCTAGAATGTAGAAATAATAGATAATAGGGAGCAACCACTGCCCCTTGGGCCCTAAGGAATAAGCCACACCTATACCTGCTCCATATCTTGTTGGAGAGAACACTGCTGCCTGTGGTTCTCTGATGGCAGAGAAATTGCTACAGTGCCAGGCTGGTGGAACTTGGTGAAAGTCCACCATCCATCCTTGGGGGTGCCAGGGAAAGCTGTTCATAGGGAGATGTAAACTGGAGACACTCCACTGAAAACCGTTAGGAGATGGGTGCTGGAGAAGCTGCACTTGCCGCAGGAGCCTGCCAATGGAGTACGCCGGAACCGGGAGGCATAGCACCCAGCAGGGTCTTTCTGGCATCTTCTGCTGGCAGTGTTTAACAGCATCACACAAGCTAGCAAGTGAAAAAATATTTTAGGGGCCCATATCCATTTTTGCAGATCAGGCAGTAAAGGGTGAACTTGTGGCTGACGGGCAGTTTATTGATACCTGGCACAAGGAGGAGAAAGCCCTTCCTTTTCTCAGAACTTTTATTTTCCTTTCATTTAACCAGGCAGTTGCACATGATGTATATATTTTGGGGTGATTTTTATTTTTTCCCCGGTAGTACTCCATCATTTTCCTCAGACTTTGATCACTTTATGGTTTATTACCTGTGTTACATATAGCGACTCATCACTCAGGGACTGTTGAAGATTAAGTTTCTTTAATTTTCTTTTTTATTGTTTGCCTCTTAAACCTTGGGTAAATGCATAGATAATCAGAAATTGGTGCCTCATCTATGAAATGCCATCCAGTCAGATGGCACTTTAGGCTTTTTGTTTAATGCCTGTGAAGATATTTGGTATAACCTAGAATTATAATTGCATGTGAAGTAACTCAGTTTGAGATGTATCTCTTAGGGTTTATAAATATTTGCCGAAGGATTTCACAATATAGTATAAGGTTATGGTTTTGTCTGCGGTGGGTTTTTTATTTAGTTTGCTAGTGCATTTCTTTACTGCTTCTTTGTGAATTTGGAAGGATAGTCCTTGCAGGAGAGCTTTTTAAAGATTTTCCCTCCAGGTTGTTTTCTGCATTCCACAGCTTTGAACTGCTGGATTTCATAGCAAATTCTTGCTCCCTAACACCATGCAATGCATAATTTATTATTTTGTTTAAAGCACTAGAAAAGGATAAAATACTCAGTCTTGACCTTGAACCCAGATTGATACTTGATCTGTCTGTGTTGCCTTCTTTTCCTGTACTTCATTTCTTATTTTGTTGTGTTTCTTCCTCGCTCAGAATGCTACTAAAAACCTTTAAATCCTTACATGTATTTTGGGAGGTTCAGCTATTTTAAAGGCTTATAGATGCACTAAATTTTTTTAAATGGGATTTTTGTTGAAAAACAGTATAAAAGTAGAGAAGATAATTGCCCATAATCTTATATTCAGGTAACCCATGATGACACTGAAATAAATAAAAAAGTGTGCGTACGTGGTTAAAATACAAATGGTACCAAAAGGTACAAAAAAAGAGAAGCCTCCCCTCAGTTGTAACTATTATTATGTTTCTTGTGATTTCTTCCAGGAAAAAAGTGTTCTGGGCGTATATGTGCATGTGTCTGGTTCTCTACTTTTTACATATTTTAATAAAGGGATTCAATTATACATATTTTCTATAGCCTGTTGGGGGTACTTTTTCTGTTGTATTTTAAGAGCTCTTTCCCATCAACACACACACGTCTTCCGTATACACCTTAATGTGGTATGTGCAGGGTTTCATTCTTTCATCCACATTATGGATGTGCAATAATTGCTTTCACCTTTGCCTTGCTTCTGGCTATTTTTAGTAATTGCCAGGTATTTGGGGGGATGAGTGGTAATTAGCCGTTGGAGTTCATTGTAGTTTGCTTTTTTGTAGATAAACGTCTTGCTGATATATCAGTAGGTTACATTCCTAACAGTGAGATTGCTAGGTGAGAGGATAAGTGCTTTTTTAACTTAGGTAAACATTACCAAATTGTACTCTAGAAAGGCTACACAGACTGGTTTTCTTTTATAGTTGTGTCTTTCCCACGCCCCCACCAGCACTATAAATCGCCAGGCTCTAACAGTTTTGCCAATCTGATAAGTTAAAAGTGTTATCTCTTTGTTTTCACTTGTTTATCTTTAATTATAGGTTTTAAATTATCTCTTATTACAGGTTTTTAATTATCTTTTATTACAGGTATCTTTTCATAGGGTCATTGGCTATTTGAATTTCTTTTTGTAAATTGTCTGTTCCTATGTTTTTACTGTCTTCTTCCTCTCCCCCTCCTCTTTCTTTTTCTTCATTTTCTTCTCTCTAGGAGTCTTTGTCTGTATCATATTGACTTATCTGAGATTATTTTAAATTAGAGAAATGAGTCCTTTTTCATATGTATTGCAACTGTTTTTCCTCATGTTATATCCTATCTTTTGATGTTCATTAAAAAAACATTGTTTTTATTTTTGTGTAAGGAATAAAAAAATGTTCTTTATAAAAAGAAATAAAAGAAGGCTGGGGGTTGAGAAAAGTTGGCCATACTTTCTGCTGTTTTTAAAGCCCAACAGTTGTAGTTTGGGGCAGAAGTTTATTTCCATGGATCCTAGGGAGACCCAATACCATCTTATTTACACCAAGACTACTCTGAAGGAGTAATAGGCGTTGGTGTCCTTCTTCTCTGAATTTGCCTAAGTGCTTAGTAACCTACTGAGCCTCTTAAGAGCAGGTGAGCTTATGAATAACTGTATCTATAAATGCCAGAAGTTAGCCACTTGGTGAGATCATTCCTGGTAGCCAAGTTATAGGAAATGCTCCCTTCTGTATCCCAGCACGCGGATCAGTACCCGAGATGAAACACTGTGTTTAGTAGATGAAGACCAGGAAGAGTGAGAAGTCCTAGAAGGAAGAGAGCAGGACAGTGAGCTTGGGTAAAGGGTTCTCTTTAGAATGCTTCAGTCCACTAGATGTGTGCGCGCCTGACATGTAGATACCCCCGGAGGCCAGAACACTTCATTTCCTGTTGTCATAACCCCTGTTCAGTTAGCTTCTGGACATAGTGTATCATTTATCTCATGATAAGTTTTATAGAATATTGAATGTGGAAACAGTGCACTGGTGCCAAGTGTTTGGTCGAACGTCTTCTCTGTTTCATGTAATTACCTGTCCAGACTGGCCGGTGAGAGATAATCGTATCTGTTCTCTTGTGAGTATCATCTTATAGTTACTAAGCAGTACTTTTTAAACTCCATTTAAAATAATGACTCAATCGAGAGTGGATTTCTCTCCAAATTTCTTCAAGGAGCAAACTTCTCCTTTGAACGTGTAAAATGTAAGATTCTGGTTTACAAAAATTGAATGTATAAAAAGCTTGTTACATACACTATAAATTATGACTCAGCCTAAATCCAAAGAAAATATTTGGCTAGTTCATTTAATTAAATATCTCCGGAGAAGATTTTAAGGATTTCCTGACAATTCATATAATCCGTATTTATATACTCACTCTTACATATGGAAAGCCTTTTAATGGTATCATATAAGGGGCAGTATTATGCTACAGTATTTTCTTGGTTTGACCTACAGTGTTGCTCCCTGAAAATATCAATAAATCTTAATTTCCAGTAGGCTCTTGGCCTCTTTTCTATACCATATGACCTGAGATGAGATGTCTAATGACTTTGTGTATTTTTCATAGTTTTATGAAGGCAGTTGATTTTGTTAAGTTGAATTTGGTAAAATAAGAGCCTACAATAGGAAGATAGATTTATTTTTGAGAAAGCTAATACTAAGCTTTGACTTCTATTGCTATTCAGTGACACTTAGTGCAAAAGTAATTGGACATCATAACATTAGGGAACCAGCCATTGTTGTTTCGGATGATCATGGCACTTATTAAGCCTTCATTTCAATGCAGACTGATGAAATAATTGATGATGTCATTAATTAGTGTTGACCAGACACATTTTTTTTGTAGTTTGGTAATTTTCATTTCTCAACAGGATATCAAATGAAAGATAAATGGAGGTTTAAAAATGCCTAGCTCTGTCAAAGGAAAGCTCACAAGTGATTTCTTGGGCACAATGGTTTTGTGCCACTTTAGTCTACCTTACATCCTTATCTATAGCTTATAAATCAAGTTGACTAAATAAGGTCGAGAGAAATTCATTTGTGAATTTGTCTTTGACGTTTCATACAGGAGGATAAATGAGTAAGACAAATGGAATCTACTTTGAAAAATGAGTTTCTCAAAGCAGGAGTGTCTGTGATTTGTTCCAGTCAGCGAGGGCGGGTCTGTGGGTGAGACCTTTGTGCCTTGCTGAAAACCAGCTGACCTTGGAGAAACAAAGCAAATGAAAAATAAGATGCTAATATCAACTGTGACCATTGGAGAAAAAAAAAACTTGAAGGTAATTTTAGGAGCTTTTGCGGGGTATTTTTGGTTAGGTCGTGTAAATTTTTGGTAGTGTATAGATTTTATTTAAAGAAATGCTTTGCAGTTGAAATGAGAAATGCGAACCACTTAAAAATGAAACTAGTGGGATTTCCAGTGAGTGGAAAGCAGAGGCTTTGGAAATGGAAGTTTCTGCATTTGGTTCTCATGCTGCCACTCTTGGTTATACCCAGGTAAGGAATACACGCTCTCTGAGCCCCAGTCCTCAAAGAGTTTTGAGAGAAATAGATGAATTTGGTGGATAGTAATCACTCAACAAATGTAAACATCCTTTCTTTAATAAAGAGCTTCTGGTATTGTGCAGATTGAGTGGGTGGCTATTGGAGAAGCTGTCAGGGACTGCTGAAGTTCAAAGTGCCTCTTACAGCGTACGTTATGGGAAATGGGGCTCATTTAGAACTTACTCTTTTTTCAGGAAGGCAGAGATTTGCTCTGTGTTTTTAGAATGTGACAATCATTTTTCCCATTGCTGGCTCAAATGTCAGATAATTGACCCTGGTTTATGTTGTACGTCTCAAGATGAGGCCTCAAGTCCCACTGACGTCAATTATAGGCGTAAGTATTTATGTTGGAGTGTCTGTGTTTCAGGAGTCCTTTGCCGGTGGTTTGGTCAGACGCGCTAATTGCCGCCACCTTGAGATCGTGCAGTTGCCTTGGCGGCGGCCACATTGAGTAGGTCACAACACATTGAGCCAAGACACTTGGGAGTTTCCCACCCAAGTCCCCTCTGGCCTTGGCGTGGCCCACAGGGAAGTTGGCTTCATCATTGTTGGTCTTAAGACAGGCTCTGACAACTGTCCAGACTTCGCCCATGCCTGATGCATCCTGCTCACATACTAGTATTGAACATACTTGTAATGGAACAAAAAGTCAGTGCCTGTGGTTTTTATACGTTTCTTTTTTTCCCACCAAAGTTGTTTCTGTTCATGTTTTTTTTTCATTACTAGTAATGTGTTGGTATACATGCTGATGAGCGCTAATAGAGAATACTTACTCTGTACTAGACTCTGTTCTAACTGCCATGTGTCTATGATGTGCTTAGTCCTCATAAGAGATGGTACAGATGCTGTTAATATCTTTAGTTTACAGAGGCAGAAAGCTGCAGCATGGAGTGGTTGACTAATTTCCTCAAGATCTCATAGCAAGTAAATAAAAGAGCCACAATTTAAATCTGGGTCATCTCGTGACTAGTACTACACCAACCTTCCTCCCCAATAAAAAAATTAAGACAGTTTAAAAGAACATTAAAAAAAAAACCCATATAAATCCCATCTATCCAGTGACAACCACTCTCAGCACTTTGATGCACATTCTTCTAAATCTCTTCCTTGAACTTTGCTGGAAAATCCCCTCTGTCTCCATTTCTACTTCCAAGGGCTAATTAAGCATTGTGAACAATTTGGTGTTTATCTTCCCAAATATACAAGCAAACACATGCATATGCACAGATAACCCGCACACATTTCTTAATGTCCTTCCAAATGCATTGTCCTGCTAAGTACTTTTTCACTCATTACATTGTGGACACATTTCTGTATGTGTCATGTATAATCTGACACAATTTTTTAATTGATTATTTCGTGTGGACTGTACTACTTTCAGAGGATGACCGTTTCAGAATTTCTTCTAGTGTACCACTTTTATTGATGGACATTTATATTGTGGTCCCATTTTCCTTACATCATTTACAATAGCTGTATATATTTTATTGTATGAAAGTACTGTAACTAATACTCTCTTATGAGATTCAGGTTATTAGAAGGTACCAGGATGAACATTCTCAAAAATGAGGATTTGAGTGCATCCTTAGTTAGTTACTTCCCAGCACCAACTTTATTGAGGCATATGTTACATACAGTCAGATTCACCTCTTTTAAATGTACAATTGAGAGATTTTAAATAAATATACCAAGTTATGCAACCAGCACCATAAACCAG
Organism: Vicugna pacos; assembly: GCF_048564905.1. Classification (NCBI taxonomy): domain Eukaryota; kingdom Metazoa; phylum Chordata; class Mammalia; order Artiodactyla; family Camelidae; genus Vicugna; species Vicugna pacos. Next base: position 66,548,800 of record NC_132997.1, on the reverse strand, counting down.
TCATAGAACATTGTCATCAGTCCAGTAAGATCCCTCTTGCCCCTTCATAGTTGTAAATTCCTATTCTCATCCCCAGCTCCAGGCAACCACTATTCCACTTTCAGTCTCTGTAGATTGGCCTTTTCTGGACATTTCATATAATCTATCACTTTTAAGATTTTGACATCCACGAGTAATATTTCTTCTCTTATTCCTTTGAACAATATGACCCATATAAAACTCCTGGCTAGAATTGTTCATTATGTTAGGGCTTTGTACTATCCTGAATAATAATAAAATAATAATAATTATTATTCTACATTTTGTTCTTCTATTCCAGAGAGACAAACTATCTCTATGATTGTAAGGCTTCCCCAGTAATACATGTCGTTATCAAAGGAGAACTGTTGGATTGTTTTCAATTTGTTTAGTTAATTTTTTCAAGTGGTAACTTGATAGTAACTGGGATTCTTGGCTCAGTTTGATTGACAATATGTGCTAGGTTTCCCAGAAGGCATGCTACCAAGACAGAGCAAAAACCTAGCAGAACCTTAAGAAGTGATACCAAAAAATTCTCAATTGTGACGATTCCAAACTTGTTTTAGGAGCTAAGTGTGACCTTCAAATTGCTTTGAAAAGTTGTGCCACCCATTTGGACTGAACAACTCTGTAGTATTAAAGTAATTAAAAATTTTGAAAGTTAAAGTTGCTATTTTATTGCTTTTATAAACTATTTTGAATTACATGTTGATAATTAAAAAATTTAATATAATTTCATTTCAGTATTTAATATTTCAATCTGTTAGTTCCTGCATGTATTTTAGATGCCTACTCCCTGCATTTGTAGAGCTGTGAAGAATCTGATTGTTTTTATATCATCTGTTCCGGGCTTTCTGTTTGAAGTGCAAACAGGTTTATTTTTAATTGTTATTTCAAGTGAGTAATTACTATGTCCCAACGACCTTTGTTTTTAAGAAGCTCAGAGAGAGTAGAGAAATAATCAAGAAGCCTGCCCCTTTTATGAGAAAAAACATGCAGTATGGTATTAACTATATTCTAAAATATCTATTAGCACAGCAGAGTACAAAGTCTAGGCATAGAATTATTCCTGTGTATTTTCTTCTGCAATCTATCCAGGACATAGCAGAGGTCTTCCCAAGTCATGTACTGAACAGAAGTGAAGTGATTCAGCGTCATGGTTCTCAGATGCCCCTCCACATCTCGAGGCAGATTCCATCACCAGCATCCCTTCGTAGGCTCTATCTCTCATTTGTTTTCAGTGACTTCTTTATGAATCAGTGATTACCACCTGAGGAGAAGGAACGCTTTTCTTTAAAGAAAATACCAGGTTGATCTCGAATACCTTTGAAACCTGAATGGTTGCTTAGGTAACAGCTGTTGCATTTTATCTTCTTTGGCAAATGGGCAAGGCAGCTTTCGCGACTTGCGTTTGGCTTCTAAAGGGAAAACCAAAGCAATGGAGAGTAGTCATTGCTTACCTGGAAAAGATAACTCATGTGCACAGAGGCAAAGGGAGACAGACATCTAAATAAACCCAGACACTCTGTTCTTCAGAACTGTGAGAAACTGATTTTCTCTTTCATAGAAAGGAAGTGAGATGTGATCAGATGTGCAGTCGGGATGTTGTTAAACATAAACCAGCTGTCTCCTTCTCCCTCTTCTCCTTCGGTTCAATATCATGGCTGTCCCCTTTCAGATGAGGCCACCGGTGCTTAATCTTTCCTGTGCTCTTCAACATCTCCACCTTGCTTTATTGTGGATGTGTATGATTCACGATTCAAGATCCTTCTCTTGAATTGGCCAGTGTATAAACAGACACTTCCCACAACCATGTATCCTGCCTGTTACTCACAGGAATGCCCTGCTCTGAGTGAGCGCTCATCTCAGTGTGCAGGGAACCACTTCCTCAAGGGTGGTAATTTGGTTTGCAGAGAGTGTACAACTTGGATCTCTAAATCTAGCTGCCACATCAGAGATCTTAGATGATCCGATTCCCTGCAAGGGAATGGGTTTGGAGTATGGATGTAAAGAAAATAAACTGTTTTTTGCTTTTTATCTTACAGTCCATGAATTTTTGAGTAAATTCAATAAAATAAATCACCCAACTGATGCTCACGTTTTGAATGCCCCATCTTTCACAAGAGTGTGCTGAGGAGTGGAGGACAGACTTATCTTGGAAATGCATTACCTAGTCCTGTACAGCTTTCTTCATAACAGAGCCCCTGAGCCCCACACTGAGGTGTGGGGACCCAGCTACTTTAAAGAGAATCTTTGGGTTCTTAGACTGGGGGAGAGAAGATGTGAAAAATAATGCCACTTTGGGGATGTGCTTGGTGGTGGGGTTAGATGTGAGAAGCTAGACAACTAAAAACAGCCATGATTGACTGAGAATCCACTGTGTGCCTGGACTGTGCTGGGTGCCTTGCAACTCTTTATTTCATTTAATCCTATGAAGCAGGTGGCTTATCCTTATTTTTATATCGAGGGAAACTGGCTTGAAAAGGTTAACTTTCTGGAAGTCAAAAGTCGTGGATGAAGTTTGTCTAGTTTATTCTATTTGGAACTCATTTGCCTTTAGACTAACTTGTTTCTTGCTATCTCTGCTTCAAAATACTCCCCCCACCTTCTGCAGTCCTGTGGGGGTTTTTTTGTTTTTGTTTTTTGTTTTGCTGCTTTTTTGTATACTCTTTAACTGTTAACCACTTACGAAGAAGTCCTGCAGTGCAAGCATGCTAGGGAAAAGAGGCACCTGTGTAATGTGCATTGACCTCGGCCTTGCTTTGCTCAACTCCTGGCTGAGCACACTTGAACTTGAGAGAATGGGGGGTTATAAAAGCAAAGGGGGGAGGAAAAGAGGCAGTGTTTAACCTTGGCCACCAGAAGAGTGGCACCGGGAGCCCCCTCTGCCAACCTTAGGGAAGTGCAGACTCCAGAGGCCATGACCACTGAAAGGGAGGTGAGATTTCATCAAGGCAAACGGTCTCCCTTTCATTTTGGTTCAAGTTCTTTATCAAAGAAAGATGAAAATAGAGTGGGAGTTCCCAGAACTGGTTTAGTTCCTTGGAGAAAGTTTTGTCAAGTACAATTAGGACCCGCAGTTGGATGATGAATCAGTTAAGATTGTGTGAAGGAAAAGCTGGGCTGGTCTAACAAGATAACTCACAGGTCTAGGAATGTGAAGGAGAGGCTGGGCTGGGCTAACAAGATAACTCACAAATCTGAGTTCTGCTGGACTAACTTGTAAATCTAGGTTAATTAGTGTTGGTTTTCTGTTCATGTTTTTTGCTAGCCAGCTGGGTTTTCAAAGATACATATCTGGCTTTGGAATGTTGGTTTGCTACCTCCCCACCTCCACTTTTGTGATGAAATGCTGCTAAAGCTGTTCCATGCCTATTGGCCTAATACCCCAAGCTTGTACTTTACCCTATAAAACCTCATGCACACATCTTGGAGGTGCTCAGAGCTTCGGAGCAGAAGCCCCTCTGAGCCCGCCGGCGTAATACATCTGAGTACTCCAACCCTCCAAGTGGTGCTTGTTTCTTGACTGGCCTGTCGTTTCCGTAACAAGTGGAAATAATGAAAAATGACACATGCCCACCATAAACATTCTATTAAACTTAGAAATATCAGTGCTCAGAATGGATGGTGTCAAGACTGTTTCTTTGGACATGGGTCCTCTGATTTGTGTTCCGTGTTTTCTTTCCCCACAAAGCAGAGTCATGACACACTATTGGCAACTTCCAGTCTTTATTTCTTTAAAGCCAGAACATCAAAACTTTGAAAGCAGCTCAGTACTGAATCTGTCTAGATTTTGAGTCAGGTTTTTCCCTTAGAAAATTACCATTGTCTCAAACACACCTAGTTTTTCAGCCATCATTTTTAGCTATTTTCCTTTGTCAAGTGTTTCTAAAGCATTCAATTTAGTTTATAGAAAAACAGCTCACTTTTTTTTCAGACACACATTTAACTTATGAATATTTCATTAAATTTTGTAATAACTGAAACGAACACAGCGTGCACAAATAGGTTTAGAAGCAACTATAACTAAGTCTTGATAAGCACTGCACATCGACCAGTGGGAACAGTTGTCTGGCTTGTCTCAGCTAATTAATACCAGTGACAGTGAGTGGTTGCTGAGCCAGACACATGCCTTAGCATGCTGTGAGGGAGACATTAATCTAGTCTAAGATTGGTTAAGGTGTCCAGGGGAGCCCACCAACTTGTTTAACTTGATTTTTACCGTGAATTGCATCTCATGTTGTAAACATCCAGTATACTAATCATAACAGTAACCCATGAAAGTGTTCTTTGGTATCTGATCACAAAGAAAGTAGCCATGTTGCCAGAGAGAGCAGGGCATGGATTTTGCCATCACCTCAAGGCTTGCTATCTCTGGATATCTCTTGCTATCCTTGGGTTAAAGGGATAAATTCATTAGTTAGATGTGAACCAAACCTCCCAGGTCACTCGAGTGCTTCTGTCAGGCTCTTCCTGTTACGTAAAAACTGAAAGGAGTCCATGCAGATTACGGTCTTATTCTGTATATGATAATTAGTTTATGAAGTATAATTAGTTCATCATAGTGATTTGTTAACTTGGTTCACTACTTGAGTTACTTTAAGAAGCAGTCATGAACTCCGTTATTTTTCCTTTTTAGTTAAGCAGAAAAGATTCATACCCGTCATTACTTGCTAAACCATTCAGTGTTGAATGGAAAACAAACACCTTTTTTTCTCTGAGAATTTTTTTTAATAGAACTGAATATTTAATTTTCCCCCCACAGTATTCAAAGCAAACATTTTATCATTATTACTCTTGGTATAGCCAACTGAATATCAGGAATATAAGAAAGTCTAACTTGGAAATATTACACAGAAGAAGCTGAATTAGCAAACCTATTACATTTTTTAGTTATGTCTCACATGTATACATTGACATACCCCTCTCTGATAGCAGCACTGCTGGTTTTGAGTGAGTTTGTTTTTGTCTTCTTCCCATGGGAATGGAGAATGGCAGTATTATCTTTGGAACAAATTAAGAAGACAGTAACAATGACAGAAGAATAACTTCTCCACATATTTTCCTAAGGCCATAAATAGATAAGTGTATACTTACGGAAAAATATGCCTCAAATTATTTTTTAAAATTTCTCAGGATTTATTGTTTTGTTTCCTCTTAATAAAATATAATGCACTGTTCTACCATCTTTTCTGAGTTAAACAAACCCTGAGGAAAAAAGAGACTTTGGATCTGGCAGCCTGAACATTGTGGGTCAAACTTCTCTTGCTTTCCTGTTCCCCCGAAATTTAGATATGACTTGAAACAGAACAAATAGACAGCTATAAAAGACTTACATTTTTTGCTGTTGCATGTTAGTTCACATAACCTCAGATTTATTTTGATTTCCATTCCATGGTGCCCACTGGCACCAGAAATTGTACAGACTTATTTAAAGACCATACTCTCTCAGAAACTTCACACCATTGAACGTTATGGACAACCTCAAGAATGGCGAGAGGAGTTTTTTTAGTGGATGTGATTCTTGATCAGGTCTGGACAAGTTCTGCCCTGTCAAGTACAGAACGCATCTGAAGTGCCAGGGGAAAACCAGCATTTTGCCACCACCCATATTACCATCCCTGACTCTCGACTTTCTTGCAGTAGAAATTCACGTAGCTGGTGGTGGATGTTTTGGTTCGGGAGCCACTTAACAAGCACTTAGACTGTTTAGGTATCAGCACTGAATCGGTGGTAGACTTGGTGTGCACATCTGACCCAGGGATTCCTGGTGGGCACTGCAAAATAGGGAACATCACAAGATTCATATTACCTATAAGCTAGGAACTAACTAGTTTTTAAGAAAAGCAACCTTCTTCTAAAGGCTCAGAGAGGAAAGATGTGAGAATGGAGTGTAAATAATTTTCCTCTTCAACCCAGAGGGTTGGCTTCCATGGCAGTTTTCCCTCTGCTTCTGTGTCTCCATATAGAGATGGGGTACATGAGTCAGTGACTGCCATGGCAAAGCTCAGGAGTCTGAACGTTCGGGTAATGAGTACCTCGTTCTGGGAAGATGAACTGAGCTCAGTGTCCCAAGGACATGTAAGATCAAAAGAATCTCCTTGGCTTGGGGGTTGGACCTTTATCAGCTCACCTGCAAGATCTTTCGAAGCTGTACTCTTCAGCCCGTGCTTCTGTTACCTGTGTCTTGGATGTTTTGTCCAGAGAATCTTTTTTCTTCTTGAAGGACAAATACCAGAAAAGGTCCACAGTCTCAGTAACTATCCCTATTAATTAGCCTCAGAACTCAGTGCCTTTATCAAATGGAATTTCTAGAACAGTGTACCCTTGCTTAACCCGCCTCCTTATCTGCTATCTGTGCAGTTTGCCATATGTTTCCTGATTTTCTTGTCTGCCTCTGGATCTAGAAAGGAAATGTGGAGAGAATGAGGAAATAGTAAAAAAAAAAAAAAGAGAGAGAGAGAGAAAGAGTGAAGCTTGAATATGTGTCTTCCCAATAAATGACATGCAGTAATTTTGGCTTCTTTACATTTTTATCATCAGTCTGATGAGGTGTTCTTGAGTGTAAGAGTTTGCCCTTTTTGCCTTCCTTTGTTTCTTCTGTCATTCACTTGACCTGGTTTCTTTACACAGAGAAACCGGAAGTGTTTTTGGTCTTTGAGGAAGGAGGTGGGGGTGACAGCCCCCCTGGCCGTGGGGAGCGTGCGTTCAGAGTCCGGTCTCACCTTGTTCGTGGAATGTTGTGTGTATGGCTGGGGTTGTTAAAGAGTGGTGTTTCCACAGTGTATATGTATACCAGCTCATCACATTGTATACCTTAAAAAATAAATTAAGAAGAATAAAGAGGTGGTAGCTCCAGTAGATGTTCATGAATGCACTAGGCTTGGTGGAAGAAACTTCTGTTTACTGTGACTACTGGTTCTCTGGTTAGGAGTGGTGTGTTTCATTCCGCCACCCAACATAAATTTTTTGGTGCATTTATTTTATTTTGATTTTTTTCTGGGCGCCTTATGTTTTTGTAGGTGTCCCAGTGTAATTTTCAAAGCAAAAGTGGGGCTCATACTAAATTACATCTTAGAAAACAACTTATAATGATCATTTTTAAAAATGTAGAGTGACTAGTAGCACTCTATATCCTTTTCACCCAGCGTTGACAACCATCAGCTTTCTGTGGTTCTCTCTCTCTCTTTTTTACTGGAGGTCCTGGGGATTGAACCCAGGACCTTGTGCCTGCTAAGAAAGTGCACTACCGCTGAACTGTTCCCACCCGCCTTTCTGTGTTTCTTGTTCTATGTTTCCCTCTCCCCTACTTTGTTCAGGGTCAGAGGAGGGAGAGAGGGGAGCCAAAGCAAATCTCAGACATCAGACCATTCCCCTCCCAATACTTTGTTCTCATGTTTGTTATTCAATTAATTTACTTTTTGTCTGTTGACTTTTGTCTCTTGTAACTGAAATAACTCTTGGACTGTGCCCTGGTGATGTTATAAAGGTGCGCTCTTCTGGAAGCGGTGTCCTCTGTGTAGTGCTCAGTGGGCTGGTCTTCAGGGACCCTGAGGAGGACAGCCCTGCTGGCGTGGAGTTCGCGGTCCAGTTCCTAGTAGAACCCAGAGGTATGACTGCTGCCTCCCTTGCTTGTAGAGTCAGGTGAAGGGCTAGGCCTTTATTGTGTGATGTTGTGTTTAGAGGAAATAGACCCAAACTGAAGTCATAATGATTTGTGTTACTTATTAAACTCGTACAGAAACCATAGCTTTAAAGGAATAAGACTGTCTAACAGAGTGTGTCTAGATCCTGTTTTATTTCTGTGGTTACCTAGACGTAACACTGTTGATACTACAGTTTAATCGTTGATAAATTTGCCAGCCTTTGGGTACCATAATAATCTGTGCAGCATTTCACAGTTTGTAAAAATCTGTCGTATTCAAGTCCCACAATAGCATTGTGAGTGAGGAAGGATATTAAATTTCTGCCCAATCAAGTCAAAAGAGAAGTTGGAAGATGAGAAGGGGCTGTTGGTGACTCAACTTTAGGTCTTATGTCTCATAGCCTGGAAATCTTTCTATTTTGAATGGTCTTTGAGTTGCTTTAGAATGTGTTGTGAAATTGGAACGTGCCTTTTCCTTGATACTTGAACATTGTTGTGTCGAATGTTTGGGAAATTCACACCACCTCTGACAAGGTCTTGGAAGTGCCTGGAGAGGACCGTACTCTCACTGGGTCCTGTTCCAGGGCAGGGTCAGGGCAGCAAGCACAATGTCTTTGGAGCTGTCTGATTCCTGACATCACCATCACTCCCCCAGGACACTGTGTTCCACCTCTCTCCACTGCCAGCCCAGATCCAGACTGTGACCATTGCCACCTTTTCCTTCGTGCGCTGGTTACGTTTGTGACAGTAGAATTCATTTGAGCCTAAAATGTGAAATTTTCCTGGGGGTTAGAGATATTTGATCCAGTAGAGAAACTGTTTGGACATTCCTTCATCCCTGTAGGAATTTTATACAAGCATCAAATTTCCCAGTTCCTTTTAAAATATCTAGATATGAGCATTCTATTGGCTTAAATTCCCCCAAGGGAATTGAGTTGATGCTTTATTCGGGGAATTTTTATAGTAGTAATCTAAAAATATGTGTATTTGTTTTTCCCCAAAATACTTTTTTTTTTCTTTCATCTGTTAAAATGGGTTTCCTGCTGAAGTGGCTGCCTGCTGCAGGTGTAGTTCATAAAACTTGATTTATGCATTTGATTTATGGACATTATATGTATATAAAGTACTAAATATTTTGAGTAAGAATTGAACATAATTTCAGCGCAGATATTGTACCATTGTTTATTATTCAAGGAATTCTTTGTATAAAGGTTAATCTAATTTTAATATGAAGTAGCTTTGGGAAAATTAAGGAAAAGCCAGCTAAAATCAGGGAGGATGTGTCTCATAGAAGATGTTAAACAATAGGCAGTACTATTTTCAAACTTTAAATCAGTCAGAATAGCTGGTAAATCAAATGTTGTCATACCAACGTTCTGGTTTTATCAAATAAATGAAACACACAGATCTGCAATTAGTGCCTTAACCAATATGCAAATGGTGCAGCCAGAATAGTCGCTGAAGTGCTTGGAAACAGTTTTGTTTATAAAAACAAAAAGCTTCATACAAAATCTAATGAGAAACAGGGCTTGCTAGAGGTTTTACGTTTTATGGACATAGCTAGACTGGTTCACCAGGTCTGGTGAAGGGGCTGCGAAAGAGTGGTCCTGTGAGTGGCCGTGGGCCTCTGCAGCCAGGTGAGATACGGGGAACCTTTTATTTGGGGGACCTGGTAATAGCTGTGTGGGGGCGGATGGGGAGAAAGAGTGTCAGTCAGATCTCAAGACTCTCACTGCGAAACTGCTCTCACAGCCTGGTCTCAGCTTTAACAGTATTTGACGTGTGACCTTGGGTAAAGCACTTGCCTTTGATTTGACCCCAGTTGTGGAAGATTCAACTAGAATCTGATTTTCAGTTTGGGGTGTTTGAATTCCCCAGATATGATGTGGTGGGTCAAGAAGTGGGAAGTAACATGATAAACACATATTTCTTGAAGATTTGGGCAAAGACAATGGGTTTTGTATGAATTTTAACCCATAATTATATGATAGAGCAAAACATTTGAGGTAAACTAACTGTGAAAAATTATCTCCCTTACTGTACAGTCTCTCAGGCTTGTGGACCCAGACTTTTGGATGGCTTTATGTACCTTCTCTCTGCCCACAGGAGTCTTGGGAGAAAACGTTCAGAATAATAGTTGATACCTTTGTCAGTTGCTGGATGACATCTTAAATCTTACTTCACTCTTAGTTCATATCATTCTTCTTGCAAGAACTGATGGATCGTGGTCACCTTTCCTTGTTGGTAATAAAGTGTTTTTGTTTTGCTGTTGTTGTGTGTGATAGGTGACTTGGAACAGCATGTGCCCTGTGAGCAGAGTAATTCTGATTACGGTGAAAGACATCATTTGTTTCCTTCATTCTGCTATATCCGTTGGATCTCTGCTCTATGGGGGGGCACTGTTCCAGGCTTTTAATAAGTTAATTTTCTCTGTTTCAACTTTTAACTCTGTTGATATTTTGAGCAGATAATACAGTCACATGGTTCCAAGTTCAAATGATGAGAAAGGATGTACAGTGACAAGTATCCTTCCCATTCTTGCCACCCATGTCCACTCCCTGGAGTCCGTCAATACTATTTATTTTGAAGCCTTCAAATAATAGTTTATGTATATATTAGCAAATATGTATATATCTCCTTGCTTCCCTCTCTTTTAGACAGATGGTATTATACCATACCTTTAAACCTACTCCCTTGCATTTTTCACTTAACAATTAGATTTGCATGTTTTTAAAGCTCTGAAGGATGTACACCAGACTGTTAGCGCTGGTTATCTCTGAAGAATAGGATTGAGGAAGCTCACTTGCCCACCCTTCCTTCTTATCAAACTTGAATGTATTTCTGCATCATTTGAATCTTCTATAAAGAGAATATATTGCTTTTATAATAAGTGGCAGGATGTCCCTTTTGAAGGAAGAACGTAAGGTAAATACGTTCATGCAAACCCATATAAATCAGAGGTTTGGTCCTTCTAATAGCTCCTTAGGGCTTGGGGCCTCGGGGAGTGGGAACGGGAGTGGGGGGAGCGCTTTTTGACCTGGGAAAGGGAGCTCTCTGAAGGAATCTCTCAGTAATGTTTCCACACTTTTGTCTGTGTGGTTGAGGAGAGTAAACCTGTGTGGAACTTCCTTCCCTAGCTAATTGTTTTACCCACACCTTTCCGAATGGGACTTATGTTCAGGAATTGTCTGTGTGGTCCCTGCAGGGCGAGAGGCACTCAGAGCCTGGAAGGAAGGCTGTGTCCCCAGCTCAGGCTCCACGGGAAGCCAGCTGCTGTCTCCCAGCTGATGGAGCGCGGCGGGGGCCGTGGACAGGTTAGCCGGCAGCGGGCGGAGGAGGTGGAGAGCCTTGTGTTAGTTAGGGGCCTCCCCAGTGGTGGAACATTTGGACTCAGAATTTATGCTTCTGAAACCGCAGGGAAAGAGAGAATTTCTCAGTAACAGGACTTGTGGTAACAGTGTGCCTCATTTTAAGGAACCGAAAACACATTCCAGAATCTTCTGTTACCTTTAGCCCGTGGTTTGAAAGGGAGTGGCGATGTCCCACTAACAGCACACTGCTCAGTGGTGGAGCACACAGGCCTTGGAGCCAGCTGCTGGAGCCCTGCTCCACCCTGTGACCTTGAGTGCCTCCCCTCACTTCTGGGGCCTAGGTCCTCACCTGTCAGTAGAGATTCTTGACCCTTTTCATTGAACTGCTTTGATTCCAATGAGCACATAGTGTAAAAGCTTAGGTCCTAGTAAATTCTCAATAATGTTAACTAGGAGGCTGAGCAGGAAAGTGGGAAAGCAAGTAATGGGCCTTCCCTCTCACACGTGGGCCAGCGGTGTGCCGAGAAAAGACCGTGGACTCTTGACCCTGCTCAGTTCTCTGCTTAAACTGCGCTCTGAAAATTTCATTGCTCTTCAGAGTCATTTAGAGGTCACTTGAGCCAGTGGTCCTTGTCCTGGCCTGGGAGCCAGAGCATCCATCTCCACCTGGCAGGTTGGTTTGTTCAGGGAACTGCATATGTATGTTATTTTAGCTCTGTGGTGTACAGGTTTCCACTTGGGCACTGAGAGAACTTAGGTGACTGTTAACTTCCCAGTCCCTAAGGTATGGGTGCTGGCCTAGTAATAATAGTGTCCTATAGAGGGCTCTTGTCATCCATATTGATTTTCTAGTTACTTCAACTCTTAATGATGCTCTAATGCTTTTGTGACCAACATCTAAGCTCTATGAAGTAATGCAGTGTGCCCTGCAGTACAGAACACATTACTCTCGCATGTCTGTGCATGGCTTTCCAAAGCTGAGGTTAAATCCACAGAGGCTGTGGAGCAGTAATTAGCTTTATAATGCTTCATATGGTCTGATAAAGCAGTGTTTGGAATCCAGACCCCCCCCCCCAAGTTTTAAGTTTACTTTGCTTTCTGGTTCCTTTAGGGTTAGGTTTATATTTGAAAAGCAGGGATCTATTTTAACTACCGTGTGTTAGGTGTTCTAGAATTGCCTTTGTAGCTATCTCCATCCAAGTATAACAGCAGAGGCAGCTGCAGAAGGAAACATTTTGATGTCCTATGTCACAGCCTAAAAATCCCTGCAGGAGATCCCAGCAAGCAGAAGGTAGTGATTTTACAAGAGAGAACTGGCGAGGGAGAAGCCTCCGTGGCACATAGTGGGAAATTGGCTGGTGCATCACGTGGTTAACATGTTAGAAATGAAGCACAAATGCCTCGTGTTCTCAAACTCTACTTGCGGTGCCAGTTTCTCCAATGGAAAGATGAGATGGAGTAAGAGATGTGCTGTTGGCTCTTCCGTGCCTTCCTCCGTCATTGGACATCCTTCCAGTATACTCCCAGGATGCTCCAGCTCACCATTTTTCTCAGATTCCTTTATCTTAAGTCATAGTGGTTATTTTGCAGAAAAATAGTAACTTAAAAAATATTACTTAAAAAGTAATGGCACTGGTTGGTTTCATGGAACATGCATAAATTCCAAGCCCTGAGTGCCTTACATGTATTGCTTCATTTCATCTTCTTAACAGCTCTGCAGGTAGTTTCGTTTTTATTGGACACTGCGGAAACTGGAAAAGTTAAAAAACTTGTCCCTGGTCACATGGCAGAAACTGGCAAAACGGGCACTGGAACCCAAGTCTACCTGATTACAAAACTTCTGTTCTTAGTTTGGACTTTATAGTAACAATAGCTGCTGTTTGTTGAAGACTTACTGGGTTCTAGAACCACTGCTAACAAAAACAACTCTCTGAGGTTACCAGCTTCAACAGAGATCACGGTTAGCATTACCCCTGATAAGACATGGACATCACATACCCCTTGATATGATGTACTGAGCAAGACACAACATCACTTCTGGCATATTCCTGTCAAAAATGCGTAACTGCAATCTAATCATGAAAACATCTGAGAGACCCAAATTGAGAGACACTCTACAAAATTTAGAGATGAGGCAACTAGGTTCAGATGTTCCTAACCTAAGAGCATACCAATGGTAGTTATTATTAGTGAAAGAAAGAGGAAGAATTCTAACATAGTCTTGAATTTTCCAAAGCTCATTTTCCTGGCAATGCCTTAGGGCTGCCTCATGCCTGAATATGGGTGTTCAGAACATTAGCCCTGAGTACTCTGTACCCATTAGACAGTCCTTGTCCTGGGAGGAAAAATGTTTGTGCCTGTTGAAAAAAATACAATGCGTATGTTTCATTAATATTATAAAGTTATATATTTATATTTTGTGTGTGTATATATGGAGCAATATTAATAGAGAATTTTATATTTAAGACAATTTTAAAAAATCACATAAAGCAGTTCAAATCAAAGTTAAGTAAATTTTTACCAAGAAAAATGAAAACTATTCATTATAAAGCTGCTCTGATTTTTTTCAAATAATTTCTGTATGCTGCATCTCCAAATTGTAAATATGAGGCTTCTCTCTCTCCTGACTGCCCAGCTCTCTTAGACTTCTCTCTGTAAACGTCATTAGCACAGTTGTACAAGTTCTTACTGTTTGGTGCAATAGCTACAAGAAAAAAGCCATCTTTGTGTCTTATTAAAAGATGAATATTTTGAAAAAATGTGTAGAGTGTTTTAAAACTTTAGGGTAAGGAGGAGAATGCAAGTTTGAAAAAAAAAATCCTGTAAAAAGTTTCAAACTTCTGACAAAATATAATTACAATGGAGATCTTTTTAAACTTTAAAAGAAAAAAAGATGTGGATCATTTGGCTCTGTTCAAGTCTAAATAACTTAATGATACATTCTGGACAATTCCTTGATGTCATAGAATTAGAATTGCAGCACAAAGATCTAACTTGAGGTCACTTACTTTCTGAGCCTCCGTGTCCTCACCTATAAAATGGGTACAATAAACTTACCCAAAATTTTTGCTTAAAGAATTGGATAATTTTATAGTTTATAAAGTACTTTCAAATAAGAGATTTAAGCATTCATGTTTTTAAAGTTTTTTCCTTCCTTCTTAATAAGAATCTATCGTGCTCTTGATTATAGCTCCTAAAGTTAATAACCTGCTTCCAAAGACTTTGACCTTTGTTGTTTTGATTTAGTATGTGTTAAGTGTTTTACAGAAATGCAGAAAACAAGTTGCTCTTTGCCAAGGTATTGTATCAGCCAGCATACTGTGGTGCTATTTTTAATAGTCTGTAATTCCTGTGGCCTTTTGATAAAACCAGAAGCTCATAAAATGAAGCCCAGAGTGACAGGCCTAGGAAGTGTAGTTTTATAAGACCAGAGCTACTTCAAGGGGTGCTTTTCAGAGGAACTCTATCTCAGATCTAAATTTAGTCTGTCAGCTCGCCAGTTTTTCCTCTTAGTTTCTGATGATAATAGAGGACAGGGGTATGTTTGGGGGGGTTTCCAAGGCAAGTGGGTGTAGAGAAGAGAAGTGTGTGTGTGTATTCAGGGAAGACATCCACTTTTAAAACAGCTATTTATTTATTTATATTTATTTATTATACCCTTTTATTGATTAAAAATGTATTCATTATAATAAATTTTGAACTGTGAGAAGATAAGTAGAATTATTAAGTCACCAGAGGTAACTATCATCAGTTTGATATGTAGACCTAAAATCTTATTTTCTGTGCACATATAATCTATGTACAATACAGTTATCACAAAACCATGATCATGTCTTACATGTACTGAACAGAAACTTGCTTAAAATTGGCACTATAGAATAGCAATGCATTTTCCACATCCTTGAAAGTTTTCCAGGAAGGTAAACTGTAATTGTGTGGAATTGCTCACAAGGGTACTGATTTGTTGGGTTGGTTTCCTCTTGTCGTACGTGTGGACTCTTCCCCTGAGACTGACTGATGCCGCTGGAAGCCCCCATGTCCAAAGTCAGTCAACTATAATCCCAGTTCTTAATTCCCACGTTTACTACCATGTACAAGTTACCTAATATAAAAGGTATATATGTGTGATCTATGTATAATCTAACAATCTAGTTTTATAGTTGTAACCTCAGCAGTACCAGAGGATTAAAAAGAGGAAGAGGAAGACGAAGCTGGGAGCAGGGGTGCCCCAAGTACCACCTTCTCCCTCATCAAACCTGGCAGCAGCAGGATGCCAACGTTTAGCCAGGGGGTTAGGATTTCATTCCTTCCTGAGCCGCCCTGTGTTCCCTTGCATGCTGCAGTTAAACCTCTGACAGGTAGATGGGAAAGAAGCCAAGGGGCACAGACAGACAGACTCACATAGACCGTATAGAGCTGCCCCGCCCCACCCAAGCCCACCCATGACTCTCCTCAGCTCAGCGGCTGAGCATGGTTGGCTTTTTACCATTTTTAAAGTGCACAGTTTAGTGGTACTAAGTATATTCACTTTGTTGAACACCCACTACCACTCTCTATCTCCAGAACTTTTTTATCATCCCAAACTGAAGCTCTATCATTGTCTTTTAAACACTACGATTCAGAGCAAAAGTGGGTCCCTAGGACCAAAGCAATTTGATCTAAAGTAAACTGAAAGTAGTGATGGAGGAAACTCACAGGAGGATTTTCCCCCACTGTCCCTTCTTTTTCCCCGTCTATTACTTTCTTAAAGACAGAAAGTTCCATCGTTGTGGGCAGCCCCACACTTCTGCATAAGCAGAGCACGCAGAGTTCATTTGCTCTCGTTTGCACCTCAGTACCTTTCCTCAGAATGGCTTTTTCAGAACTCTGTTCTCAAACTGTTTTACATACTGTGGGAATCAGACAACAGTTTTTAAATTGCCAGTTATATTAATGTTTGTTAGTTTTTAAAAAATCACCAATACATTAAATATCTGTTTTCATGGATATTGTTGCCTAGGACAAGACAGTTTTAAGAAAGAAGGCAGAAAGTGAGCCAGTTCGGAGACTATTACATACATAACAATACAGGTGGTATAGGGAGCTGGTAATTTGGGATACAAATAAGTAAGTTTGGGAAGCAGGTTCTTAATGGTCCTTGAACAGGCCACACATCAGTCCACTGCAGCCTCTGGCAGCAGGAGGAAGCCACATAGGCAGTGACCTGGAGATGTCCCTACAGATTCTGCTTGTGGGCTGGCGAGGAACTCAAGGGCCTGGAGAAACTGAGAAGGTCCCTGCCTCTTACTAGTCTGGATGCCCAGGGACATGCCCCAGACCTGAGCAGCCCCATCACTATACTGTGTGCTTCTGCTGATCATGTTTGTACTGCTTGTACCATCAGAAAGGAAAGAGGATTAAAAAAAAGTCTGCATTCTAGAACCCTCTCTCTTTATTTCTTCAAATCCTGGATGGAAAGAAAAAGAAAAAGGTTTAGTTTGGTGACTGGGTAGGTCTCGGTTGGCGTCTTTCTGAGGAATGCCCAGGCTGGGTGAGTCTGCTGTGAATTTTGTCACTTAAGCAAGCATCAGGGTCAGGACAAGTGCTGGGCTTGGCTCTAGGACAGAAGAGCAGTGCCTGCAGGGGGCTTTGGAAGACAGTGGGCTGCTCTCCCAATCCTTCTTCCCTTCTGTTTTGCTTTACTTTTTTCTTACCAGTACTACCACTGCCGGCAAGGTTGGGGCAGGTCCAAAGCAATATGGGTTTCCAAAGGGGAAGGAGAAGGGGAGTAGAAATCCCAAGAAGATACGGCTGCAAGAAAAAGTGACTTTCATGACTGCCTGTCTTGAGCAGCTGTTCACAGATGCCCATTTATATTTTAAAAGACACACATAACTCAGGACTTGAGGATTCTTTGCTAATCGTTTTTCTCCCTTCCCTCTTCTTCTTTTTCCCCCTTTTCCTCTTGCACCCTCTCTAATCTTTTTTTTTTAAGTGCAGACCAGTAATGTGATTATTGCATATAAATCATTTATAAATAAGTGGCATTCCCTCACCCACTCCAGTTCGCCATCCCTGTTACCCCATATCCTCTGTATTGTGTACACTTCCAGGCTTTTTATGCTCAGACATGTATGCACACAGACAGCAAAATACATACTTCTGATTATATAGGCACCATAACCAGCTAAGCCATGGAGTCTGCCTCGAAGTATATACATTTTAAAATGAAAGTAATATGTGTTTCTCTATCACAGACACATTGATATCCACCCATAAACCTCATTCTTTGAAACGGCCTCATGGTATTCTTTTGTGAGGAGTTACCACATTTATTTCTCCAAACCACAATGAAGAATGTTTAGGTGCTTTTGGAAGTTCTGCTATATGAACAGGGCTGCAGTGAACATTTTTGAATGTATGTCTTGACTTACTTGTTAATATTTCTGTATGCAAGTTTCTTAGAAATGGAATTTCTGGGACATAAAGAATGTTACAGGTTTTGGTAAATAATGTCACATTGCCTTACATAGAGGTTATGGCAATCTTAATTAATTTTTATCTGATTGTTTTTACCTTTCTTGAATCAGCATACATTATTTGTATTTACCTCATATTTCACACTTTCGGCACTTTTTGTTCCCTGTATCCTACCCTAGCGTGTTCTCTCTGCTGCTCTGCCTGGATTATGAATTATCATTGACAGGGATACATTAGTGCTTGAGTAGTAGGTGCTCAATACAATAATGAGCTTCAGCAACAAAACCTCCCCTTAATTATTTGGGAATAATAAAGTAACTCCACGTTCCATGCATTATTCTGCATTCTTGTGGACACTGGTTTGATGTTCCTTAATGATGAATAATAGCCCTGAGGTGAGAACAGAGATATTTATTAAGTGTAAGTGCTTGGATATGGTGAACACTAGTAATGATTAATTCCACTCATTCATTCGTTCATTCAGCAATTTATTAAGAGCCTGTTCTGTGCCAGGTGTTATACTAGCCCACTGAAGGTTTTAGACCTGACTATTTTTACTCAAGTATGGTGTATTTCTGAATAAAAGTTTCCGATTAGTGCACAAATAGCTCTTTGAGTGTTATGGGTCTTATTCCTAATGGGATTGGCGCTCATGGATTGGATAAGGGCAGAGAGAGAGTGCCATCAAAGAGCCTTTGCCAGAGCATATAGTAGGATGGAATTGCTGAAGAAGGCATCCAAGAGAGGTAGGTTTGGAGAAGAGTAGGAACTTGGTTTTTGGATCTAGTCAGGCAGGAACCATGGCGTATGTGTCCCTGTCTCACAGAATGCCTGGGGCAATGCGTTATGCCTGGGAGGTGCTTAATAAATGTTTGGTTTTATCTGGATTCAGTGATTTGGCTTTTCTACGTATGTACAATTTTCAGTCCTTAGCTCTTTAGTGCTGGCTCTGTTTATGACAAAAAGAAAAGCTCATTAGGAATATAAATGGAAGATAAATTTGAGCTGTGTCTTCCCTGAAGCTGATGTTCCTGTCGCCTGGCCACAGCACTTTGGTAATCTGCTCTCTGAATGCTGGCCATCAAGGTCCTTTAGTGAACAGGATCTGTATGATACATACTTAGCTCTATACAAAAAAAAAAAAACACCTTATTTTAGGAGTGAGAATCCTTTACTTTTATTTATTTATTTGTTTAATGGAGATACTGGGGATTGAACTCAGGACTTCATGCATGCTAAGCCTGCCACTCTACCAATGAGCTGTTACCCTCCCCTCACCCCACCGAGGATCTTTTGTTCTGTGCGTAGTTTGATTCCTCTAGCATAGGCGTGGAACATGATCACATATGGAATAGACACCCATGGGACTGCCACTGTTACTTTATGGTAAGAGTGTAGTTTTCAGAAATAATTTAGAAAGTCATTTTTGGCATTTTTGGTGCTAAATGTTACCCCCCTGCCCACACATTTGAGAGATTGAGAGATTGTTCTCCCCTGGGGGTAGTACATAATTGTTCTTCATCATTTTCCCGGTTTTGATATTCATGACTGGTGTTTTGTTCTTTTACAAATGAAATCCATATTTCCCTTGCTCCCTGTTTCTCTTTTATGCCAAAATAACTTGTGACATTTGAAAGTTAAATTATTTGATCTCACAGTTTACATCTTTAGATCATTTGACAAGATTTTGAAACACTTTTAATGAGCTATGCCACCTTTTCAGGTTATGATAACATCATGTTCTCGTTGTATGTGAAACTGACGTTTTGTCAAACGATTGTGGTGTTAATGTGTACAAAATTTTGAAAAAATGAGTGTTACATGATCTGGGCATAAAAAAAATACACAACTCAGGACAGTGATTCTTGCAGTTCTATTTTAGTGATCAGGGCCTATTAGGTAATAAATAATTAGGGACATTATTCATTCTTGCTGCTGTGTTGCTCAGGTGTGCCTGTGTTCCCTTATTATTCCAACCAGAGTCTCAACTGCTATTGCAGATTACTGAACAACTCATGTCATCAAGGATCTGGGAGTTATCATACCTTCAGAAGCTGCTGAGAAGCATCTGTAAGGTCTCATATTTAAGCTGTATTTCTTCCTGTGACATTCTTAAAAATCTGATTAAACAAACTACCGAGGAGGATTTTGATAACTTTGCAAAGTAGGAGGGCTTCATTTTAGGTAGAAGATGGCTTATACAATTTGAAAAAAAAAAAAACCCAAGTATTTTTACTTTAATTCATTATTGTGTAAATACAAAACTATAAATTTTGTTTGAATACTTTCGGTTTTTATATTATAACAGTGGCTCTGCATTTTCTCTAAATTTGTTTATAGCAAAGAAGAGAAATTGAGGAACCTCTCTGAGACCTCTCTTTAGACATAACAACCAGAATGCCAACTCCTTTTATATGTTTAAGAAATTAAGTTCCTGCTGAGGCCAACAGAGCTCAATGTTATTTTTCTTTTCCTACTGAAGTAAGTCTAAAAGGAAGAAATGGTCTGATTAAAGAAAGTATGTTTTCCCATCTGAAAATCCTGGCTGTATTTCTTTTTAGGAGATTACTTATTTTTTTAATTAAATTTTTTGATGAAATGGTTTATAGATTTATTCTTTTTTTTTTTTTTACAGGTGGAAGTTTTAAAGAGAATAAATGAGTTTTATTGAGAATAAGCTGGTCAGCCTCACACTGTGATGAATCTGGGTTTTAGACCTATTTTTAGATGTCTGGTCTTAGAATCAAATATAGTCAACTCCCTTCCTTCTCCAGTATTTATTTTTTCATTCATGAGGCAGATATTTGTATTGAGTGCCTACTGTGTGGTAGCTCCTAGGGACACAATGATGAAAAAACACAAGAGACCTTCCGTCGTGGGGCTTCCACTCCGGTAGGGCAGAGGGACACTCAACAAGTAAGATGGTGTGGGGAAGAGGATGATCACAGAAGGCTTCTGTGAAGAGATGACATAACAGTGGAGGCCTGAAAATTGAGTGGAAATCAACAGTAAGGAAAGAACAGAGTGAAAGTGTCCCAGGTAGCAATAACAGCATTTTCAAAAGCCCTGAGGTGGTTAGGAACCAAAAATAGACCTGCATGGTTGACGTGCAGTGGGCAGTGGAGGTACTTGACCATACGAAGGCAGGATGAGTCTTGTAAGCTGTGTAACAGTGAAGTGTGGATTTTATGCTGAGGGCAGTGGGGAGCATTGCAGGATTTCAGAGATGGGCATCACACAGTTGAAGAAGTTCTCTTTGCCACCCTGTGGAGAATGCACGTGGTGTTCGGGTGGGATGGTAAGCACAGGAACATCACTGAGGAGGCTGTGGCAGTAATTCAAATGAAATGTGTTGGCTTAAACGTGGTGGTTGCATGAAGTAAAGAGAAGTAAATTCATGATGAAGTTCAGAGGTGCAGTTGGCAGAACGGGGACCCTTGGTGACCCTGTTTTTTCTTTTTTTTTTCATTATGATTCCTTTTTCATCTTTGCCAACTCAGTAGCTGAAGAATGGCACCTTGCTATTGTTTTCATTTTTTAAATATATAATCATCTTTATTATATAATTCGTGAATACATTAGAAGCTGACATGTATCTCTTTAATAAGATAAACAGGTTCTCATGGGCATTAGCTTTCCAAAAATCCAGTTTCCTTGAGAATGCTTTAAAAAAAAAAAGCCAAGTAATCTCTGAGTTTCCCAGATCATGAAACTATATTGTCTTAACAGACCTGCCCACACTCAAGTGTCTTACAAATTTCAATGGAATCTTTTTTTTTTTTAATGGAAGTACTGGGGACTGAACCCAGGACCTTGTGCATGCTGAGCACACATTCTACCACTGCCACTGAGCTATACACACCACCCTCTTTTTTTTTTAACTTGTGAGATTTTTTTAAAACTTTTTCATGTGTGTATGTGATTGGCCTATTTGTAATCTTTGTTTGAAGTCTTTTTCTTAACTGATTTTTAAGAGCTCTTTATATTTGTGATCTATGACATTAAAAAATATTTTGTCTGATATTTGTCTTTCATTTATGGAGTATTTTGACTGGTATTTTTATGGTTATTTGTTTAAAGCTACGTTTTATACACTGTCAAATCTGTGTTAATGTTAGAGATGTCACAAGTGCATATGAACTTATATTGAGTTGAGAAGACACTTTATATGTGACTCATTTTGAACTTAGTTCACTGTATCATAACATAGTGATAAAAGGTCAAGGCTTTTTAAGAGTAAAGAACTTATTTCACCTGATGCACAATAGCCTTAGCTCTGTTTGTTCAGATGTTCTAATTTTATCATGCCTTTAAAAAAGTTTACTCATTTTACAACTTAAGTCATTTTGTGTAATATTTTTACAATTCAACTGTCATCACTGATGTCGTTGCAAGGGTCTCATTTTGTTGTGTTAAGTTACAGTTGTAGAAGCCAGAAAATAACGTTTAGTACATTTTTATATAAAGCAAGAATAAATATCTAAGTGATTGTCATAGAGTTGGTGCTTCTGGTGAACTGTGTGCCCTTTAATTGTGGGCTTTTGTACATCTTTGAGGTCCTACATCCTAGACATGGTCTTGTTTAGGTGAGATTGTAGGGTAACTCAGAGATGCAGTATGTCTGCCTGGAAAACTATGGAAATGACAGTGTTGCTAACTGTAGAGTGACCAGGTCCACATTAGAATCACATGGGTGTAGTGGAAGGAGCATCAGTGGATGGTTTAGGAAACAGGGGTTCTAGTCCTTGCAATTCCAACACCTAGTTGTATTGCTGGATCAGAATCTCTATTGGAAGATGTCTCCAAATCCTTCACAGTTTGGGAAAGGTGCTGGGATGAGTATGTAATTTCATCAACTTTCTGCTGCCCCCTGGTGGTATTCTACCTTAGTCCAAAGCGAGAGCTGTAGTCCCTTTACAACCTGAGTTGTGCTTCATGCTGACCAACTTGATGAATGAGGATCATCCCTTCTATGCAGCTGAGCTGTGGTCCTTCTAACCAAAGGGCAGTTGATAAGGAAACTCAGTGAAGATGGGCCCTGGAAGTTTGGGAAATTATCAGATAGTTAAAACCAAGAAGTCCTGGTCAGTGGTAAGGAGAGAAAGTTGATGAGTTGATGGATATCCACTTTTAGGAGTTGGTATAGTTGCTGTCAGAAAAAAATGCTTAATGCATCTTTTGAATGTGGAGATAAAGGTAGAGAAGACCTACACTTGCTTTCCCTGAAACCCAGTAGACCAGGGAAGGAGACTGGCAGGGGGGCCACTTATGGGAGAAGCGTGGAACATGGATGATGCCTTTACGACAAAGACAGCCCAAAGGATGCGCATTTAGATGCCATCAATTTAGAATTTACCCCTTTAGATGATCTCTAGTCTGAAAATAGTTTAAACTCATCTAGCTATCAAAGTATTAGAAATTTATTTTGGGACATAAACTTGAACTTGATTTCTCCTATCTGGGCCTGTAACTTATTGCTAATTTTGAAATATGATGTTAGTCCGCAGGGCCGTGTTCCTTAAACTAACTTTCTTTTTACCTCAGTGAGTTAAATATGTTTTTATAAGTGTAGATTTAGAAAAGATTTGGTAGACTTTTTCTCACAAAAGAGAAAAGCTTTGGTTTCCCAGCCAGTGGGGATTTCTAAGCCTCAGTAAACTATAAAAACTTATTTCAAGTTTAGATAAGATTTTTATATTTTATATTAGGCGAGAAATTGTGTTCTTTTCTTTCAGATTGTTATTTATCTCTTACCAACACTAGGCAGTCCCCAATTTAAATATGAAAGATATACTTTAAATTAGTTGTGTTTTATTGTTATGCATGGCAATTAAGAATCCAAAGTCTTCCAAAGACCGTAGGTTATTTAAAGTGGTCATGCTTCTGAGTAAAATCATCAGCACACATCTAACTAAAATTTTCTAGCAACATCTGGGTAGCAGAAACATTCTGGGAAAGAATAATTTAGAAACTGAAATATTAAACCTTTTAAAGGACATTTTGATGATGTATGAGGCAAGGGGAAAATGTACTTGAAATCTTAACTGTCTTAGAAAAGTTGGAGAAATGGTTACTGTATAGTAAAACATGTCTAAATTTTATGGTGCTATTATTCTCATCATTTCTTTAGTATTAAAGAGGGACCATTGCCTATTACAGTAGTGTGGCTAAAAATATAATAAAAATTCTACTTTTAGATCCTGCACAAATGGAAAATAATCTCTTTTTTTCTCTACCTATCTTATGGCAGAGGCCCCATAAATTAAACTGACAAAAGATAGATTAACAAGAGAAAAGCAAGCACATCTATTAATGCTTATGGCGTATACACATGGGAGCACTAGCGATGCGTAACTCAAAGGGGTGGTAAGAATTTGGGTTTATGTAACATCTCAACAAAAGAGCAATAAATTTGTAGAGTAGGGGCAAGACAAAAGTAGAAGGACTTTGAGCTTCTTGGGGCAGCAAATGTGAGAAGGCAAATATATGGGAAAACTAATGGTAGATAAAGGCTCATTTTACCAAGGTTTGGTTTGTAGATTCTTTCAGTGCCATCTCTGGGCTGGAAAGAATCTTTATGCTCTTAAAGTTGTCTCCAGTGATTAATTTCTGACCTTTCTGATAGAGCTGGGTGAGGGAATACTTTTACAAATCTTCGTCCTACTTTGGGGCAAATAGGGAGAGAGCAGAGAGCTTCTCCTGTATCTGCTTCTGTTGTTGTTTGCAAGTTTGTGTGGCCAATCATCAGAGTTTATAGCAGAGGAAGGTTTATCCCAGGGCCAAGCAAGGAGAACAGGGGCTTGTGCTCAAAATACCTGAATTTGCCAATGGTTTTTGGGGAAGAGTTTTTCTAGACAAAATTTGGGGAGGGTGCTGTGGGATGTGTAATCTTCCTCTGATGGGTTAGTGGTGTGATAGCAGGGTAGTGTTTCAGGAATCGCAACCATCGGCTTTTCTGGTTCCTACCAGTCTAAGGTCCACATGCTTGTACTCTCAGCCTGAAGTTATCATCCTCCACCTGGGTAGGGGCCCTAGTTCCTGTAGAAGAACTCAGAGATATGTATCAAATCGTTATGCACATCCCTCAAGGAGGAACCTGGACCCTGTCCCATCCTGCACTATTGTTTCTTTCTGCACCCCTCTATGCCCCTAATTAGTAATTGGATATGCCCTTTGGAGCTCAGGGAGGGTCTTAGAGGCTGAAAGAGGACCTCGCAGGGTCTTCTCTGGGTTTCAGTTCTTCTCACTTTCCTTCAGCTCAAAATAGTACTTATGCCAAAGAAGCATGTTCTGTTACCCTTCAATGTCTTTGTGCTTTAAGCCTGCAGTGTTACTTCTGGTCAGGGACAGAAATCCCAGTAAGGAAGGTCCAGGACAGAGATTGGAAGCTGTGGATTGAGGTGGGATGGAGGAAAGCATAGCCAGGATGGTGAAAAGCAAGCTAGAGCATTCTTCAAGGTCTCTTTTCCCCTTTCCCTTTAAAAGATTAATTAATACAGAATAATAATAACTAACATATTTTATATTTTTAGTCATTGTTCTTGGATGCTTAATGAACTCTTTCAATATAGCAATTTGTGCCCCCTTGAGTTCTCAGAAGTCTTCTTGAATGATTTCCTTGATTGTAGTTTCCCTCTGTTTTTTTCTCTACTCTTTCTTGAGCTCCTACTATTCACATATTGAACTTCCTAGATGACTTTTAATGTTCTTACCTTTTCTCTCAATTTTCCATCTTTCTGTCTTGTTCTACTTTCTGAGAGATTTTTTCCAACTTTGTTTTCTATTGAATTTTTCATATTTACCATGAATTTCTAAGAGCTTTCTTTTTAAAATTCTCTAAATTTTTTGGTACTATTTTGTTCTTGAGAATGTTAATAATAGTTTTTCTTAACATTATAATTTCCCTACTTAGTATGTTCTTCCAAGTTCTGTTATTTTTTGTTTTAATCTCTGGCTTTCATATTTATTAGAGCTTCTTCAAATGGCTGTTAATTTTTTCTGTCCATTATATTTTAAAGAAGGCATTAAAAATGCCATTGAAAAGTGCTTTACATGAGGAGAACTGTTTATATAGATTTTAATGCAAGATGATCATTGCTCTTTTCTCTTAAAATGTCTGGGGTTCCCCTCCAAAAAATTGATCTGTTCATCTACCTGGAAGTCTCCCTCCTGGCTCCCAGTATTCTGTGTGTCTTAGGAGGTAAAGGACTAGGGCAGGTCTGACTTAACTCTGTTTGCAACTTTTAGTTAATCCCTTGTAGTTAGTATGATGCCCCTGCTTTCAACTATGTTCACATGCCCTGTTCTGGCAGCTGTCCATTTCCCTTTTCCAGACAGTAAACTTCCAGTCCTCTCTGTGTGGGGAGAGGGAGTTGTTCAGCTGTGCAAAGTAGGAATCTGAAGGTAATTTCTTAAATGGTCTTTTAATCAATCCTCCTATTTTTAGCTCCACCTTCACCCCTAGTTTGCAAGGTACCTGTGCCACCAATTCCTCATCCTTTTAAGGCTTCTGCTACATAAATCAGATTGCTTTTCATGTTTCCTCTTTACTGGCTTAGGGTTCCATTTTCTTGGGTTTGCTGTCGGTTACTACTGGCCCATTTGCTAGCCAGCATCCTAAATTGTGTTGCTGTTGCCTTCTCTTTTGTTCTCTTTGCCTTTCTTTTTTACTTTTTAATCCCTGTACTGTCATTTCGGGAGTTTTAAGAGGCAGTGGGAACTAATGCATATGTTCATTTGGACATCTTTTAAAAATGAGATTCATCTTTTGATCTACTGGATTCTCTTTTCTACCCCTTTCTCCCCCAAAAAGGAATTGTATGGGTGCTAGATTACTTGAGTTTTGGGGGTTTCAAAAAACCTGTCAGTTGCCTTTAAATATGTATACATTATATTTTTGCTGATTGCTCTTCCTCTATGACCTCCCTTTAAGCTTTTGCTAACTCCCCTTTCATCCTGAGGTATCAGCCCACTGCAGGCCAAAGAGAAAACCTAGGATTTTCTTGTAATTTCTTTAAACACACCTGTCTTTTCTCTTTTTTTCCCTTACCATGCCTTATTCTTTTATTATAGTTTCAATTCTTTTATTTATTAGTGTACTCACTTTACCACCTCTTTAAACTTATTTTCTCAAGTTCATGGTTTGGTAAACTTCTTGTTTGTCACACCTGCCAGACCTCCCTCAGGGTGGATTATTTCCTCATGTGATTTATACTTTTCAATTGTTTGTTTATCCGTGGCTGGGATTCCTTTTTTCATGGGAAACCTGTGAACTCTTGCTGGTTGAAGAGACTCTAAGGGGATACTTTGCATTTACTTCTCTTTTGTGTTTGCATTAATTTCTTGAAGTTTCTCGAAAACAGGATAGCAAAGTATGACCTCATCCTTTTCGTAATAAGCCAATGACTTTTCTCATAGCCCTGGTTAGCTTTCATGATAGATTCAGGGGGACTCACAATCTTTTTCTTCCAGCTGCAGAGCTCTGAAGTAGAAAGATTTTAGTTCTTATTTGAAAAAAGAAGAGTGGGGGAAAGGAATGGAATGTAGTGAGATGTGATGGAAATCAGAGCCTGTGTTAGCCTTTCCCAGGCTTCCTAGGGCGGATGAGATCACGACTGTGCACATCAGCTGGACATGAGAGCAGATGGAATTTGGAAACATTGATTATGTCCTTCGTTCTTGAATGCTGCTGGAGTGAATCTCTGTTCCAGGATTACAGATTAACTAGATGAATATTTTTAAAATTGCCCTGCTGGTTTCATACTTGGAGAGGCAGTTCATCAGTTGAGTGGGAATTGGACTCTCCAGAATTTTGGCAGTTGGGTTCTAAGAATGAAACTCCAGGGATAAACTATAGTGATTAGTTGTCTTCAGAGTTACACAAAGTTTCCCTTACTGTAATGATGAAAAGGCAGAGATTTCTAATGGTCTTTTACATTTGGCACAGGCTGGATAGATGGAGACTGAAGAAAATCTCAATGTCTTTCTGATGGTTTGTTGCTGTTTTCTCTCGGGAATTATGGGAAATATCTGAGACCAGAGTTTCTTTATACACTTAGGTTCAGATTTCAGCTTCATCTTTGTTGGTGGTTTGGCTCATATCCCAGCTCATATCCTGGGACCATTATGTTTTGGGAATATGACGATTTTGGAACCTACTTATACACAGAGGGCCAAAGTTCCAGTTATTTAGAGAAATCTTCAAGCCCATTTCATATTTTTAAAGAAAGTGAGTGTAGGAAGCATCTATTTTTAATTTTACAATGCAGCCTACATGTTTAAAAACATAGAATATGCTTGAAAGAAAAACAACCTTTTTCTTTTCTAAACACAAGTAATATGTCTTTATCAGAGAAGTTAGAAAATATAGGAAAAAATAAAGCAGAAATTTGTTTCATAATTTTATCACCCAAAGGTTCAAAGTTGATATACCCCTTCTAAACTTTTTTCATATGGATATTTGTGATATACGTGTTTTTGAAAAAATGATATCAGTCTCTTTTGTACCCCATTTGACAACTATATATATATATTATAAATATATGTAAAATATATAAATGCATATAAATATATATTTCAGTATAAATATAGTCTAATCTTTAGTAGAGGCTTAGTATTCTGTTGTATCATTTTGTATTTAAGTCTCAATTTTAGGTTGTTTCTAATTTTTGCCGTAATAAATGATTCTTTGAATGTTTTGGTTACTTAATGTGTGTATCCATCACAGAGTGACTCAGGGGGAGGTTCAGGGGATGGGAAAGGGCATGGACTCATCTCGCGGGTCATCAGCCTCTCTAAGACATGGGTGAAATGGTTGTGTATTTCATGTTGTCAGAGAACATCTGGCGCCAGGATTTATAGTACACAGTTGACGTGGCTGGTTTCTTGTCATTGTGTCACATTTAGTAGTTTTGTCAGCAAAAATCACCTCTTTCCCTCTACACTGAGGGCTACTGCATTGGAATGGGACATTTTGGGAGGGGGACACAAAAAGGGAGGCTATACGTTGAGTTAGTTACAGGGCAACTGCTGAGAAAGGATACACTTCAGGTATTGTGACTTCTAAGTATCAAACATCGTGAAATAAATATGGCATGGAGAGGTTCAAAAGATGTCCACAGGAGGCTCTTCTAACAGCCTAAGGAACCACGAGGCAAACATGTTTACTTCAGCAAGCCCTTCTTTCTTGTATCTCAGCAAAATAGACCAGTGTATACTTAGTTCAAGAAGCCCTTTCATAAGGAATCTTTAATTTGCTAACCAGAATTTAAGTATGGAACTGTGAACACTGCACGTAATAGCAATTGAAAATAAAGAGCAATTTAAAGGTTAAGGGACCAAAAGTAATCTAAAATGTCCTCAACAATAGACTGAAACTGTGTGGGTGTTACGCTAGCCATTCTTTCTTCCTCAGATAAATACAGTTTTATGAATTCTGCCTATTAAAGTTAACTCTTTACTTGTTGACTAACAGCAACAAAAATTTACAGCTAATTAGACTGGTTTGGAGAAAAGCATTCAGGAGGTATCCAAATTGAGTTAGAGAAGAATTAAACCCCTACCTCAGGGCATTTCAGTGGGCTGCATTGCCCTAAAAGTTTCACTAGGTTATTCCTGACTTTTATGGGAAGTACTAGTAGATGTAAAGACCTTTATCTGGACTTGAAGCCTTTACGAAAAGGCAGTTCGTCTGTTTCATAATAAACTAGTATCAGTTCTTGATTTGTATTTCTCTTTAATAAGGTGCCCACAGGTACGTTCATGTTATAAAGTCTGGGCTAAATATTACACGCTCACCACGTTTTGATCTTGCGTTAAGTTGATTATATGAGCTACTAGAGTAAAATCATGTGTATACCCCAGGTTACTTTTGTTTTTGAGATTCAATACGTGAAACAGAAAGTTTACTATATGCTGATAAGACTAATTATACATGCAATATTGCCTACTTTCATTTGCCGTTCTTGGCATTTGGAAACATCTGGAATTTCCCTGTAGTTTCTTCACTGACAGGCCATCTATGTTTGTTCAATCTTGGGTCCATTGTGCATTAAAAAAATCATAAAAATTGAATTCTTAATTTTGTGGCACTCATTTTAAAAGTTCATTGAATCTTCAAAGAAGAATAAGTTACGTTTGGTATAATAATTTCTTGCATCTTAATGTATTACTTTATGTTATTCAAAGCTCTATCAGGTATATGTAAACTCCCTTCACTAATGGAACAAGCAAATGGAATAAATTATTCCACTGTAGGAAACCGAGGCCCTGGGGTCAGAGTACAAGTTAATGACAGAGCAAGCGTTAGAACTCCGATTTTCTGAGCGCTTGCTCCGTGGGTAGTTGTATTGTGCACTTTGTGGTATTCTGATTCTTGAAAAATTGTATTCAGTGTGATTCATAAGGTAGCCTTTTGTTAACACAGTGTCTAGACAGTGCCAGATAAGATTAATGTTATAGATTCTTTCTGAGTAAGAATAAGCAAACAAATATTCATGAATGATTTGTTTAGTGATTTTGCTGGTTAATGTTTTCTTCATTACCAGGATAAATTGCTTTAGCTTGCTTTTCTGTTTTTAGAGATCTGGCTTTGGTAATTATTTATAAATAGTTCAGATTGTGTTGTGGCATATTACCTGATGGCTTTTCTAATATTAAAGCCTAAAATGTCTGTTTTAAGAATTGGAGCCAAATTTATTCACAGGTTTTTTTTTTAAAATTATTGTTACTGAAGTATAGTCGATTTACAATGTTGTATTAATTTCTAGTGATTCAGTTGTACATGTATAAATATATATTCACAGTTTTATTTTTTATTTAGTTGAGACTCAATGAAAAACCTCGAGTTCAGAACCTACACTGAATGAATATATGCAGTTGTTCCTGTCCTTTATCTCATAGGACTCTTCTTACAGAACGCTGTAATTTTTTTTAAGACTTTTCAGACTAGCCTTCATACATGCTCAAATCTGTGAGACCAGTGACTGTTTGCAGTGGGAGAGCCCTGAAAAGTATCCTGGGTCTCTGACCAGTTCCAGGCCCAACTACTTGCCATGTATGAGATTTCAGACAAATCATAGTCTCCTTGGACTTTAGTTTACTTATGTCTAAAAGTTATAGATGAATGAGAGTTCCAGCACTGCTTCCATCTCTCAAATGTGAAATATTTTGGAATAAAGAGTCTGTGTGCCAATTTTATTCTTCTATTACAACTTCCCAGTTCTGAGAACTAAGTCTAAAGATTTGAGCTGTATGTTATTTCTTCACGTTCTCCCAGTAGTGGATATAGGTTGGCTTTTCTGGATAATGGTGGTAGTAGTTGTTTTCTGAGCCCAGCCCACCGTACAGTCTTCTGAGTCGAGATGTGAAAACACTTTGCCTTTCCCTTCTCAGAAGCACCACAATGTACTCAGAATTGAGTGTGCAGGTCTAGGGGAAAGTCACCGTCTCACCTCTCCTACAGATGGGGTCTGGGGCCTCTGAGTAAGCCCTCCTCTTTTAGCTGTGGCCTTTGAAGGACTGAGTAGTTACTTCCATAGAAATGAGTTTTTTCTGTATTACATGATTTCAGCATCAACTCCAGAAAAACAGCGTGTATGCCTTTATTTTCAAGCTTTAAATCTTGCTTGAAAAATAAACATTTATTTTCTCATGAACTTTGAAAAGATGTTTTTACTCTTGTGTGTCGGAATGATTGGGCTTTTAAAAATACCATTTGGAAGTGGCAGCTTCATTAAATATTTATGAAATGTCACCGTGGGCCCCTTTGGGCATTAGAAAGGAAACAGGACATTATCAAAAGAACAAGACATATTTCTTGGAGTAATTAATAGCTTTCATCCCTTTTCCATGACTGGATCATCACAGCAATAGCAGCCGGTGTGAAGGTAGGCATGGTAGTTGTTAATTTCATTTTCCAGAGGAAACTGAGCTTAGAGAGGTTAAAGGACTTTGTCAAGAAGGGGGAGGTAGCAGAGTTGGGTCTCAACTGCAGGCTCCATACCTCACACAGCTGGTGCTCTTTCTGCCACATCATGCACACAAGACAGTTAAATTATATTTTGCAGCACAGGTATTAGTGACGTTGGGATTCACAGAGTGAGGAAATGGCTGTGAACAAGTAGCCAGGACAGGCTTTGCAGAGAAGGACCTTAAAGACTTAAGAGAAGAATCAGGACTTGATGAAGAGGATGAGATGGAGAATTCCAAGTTGGGGGAAGCACAAGGACCGTTTAAAGTGTGGACAGTTTTGTTGTCCTAGTCAATTAGTGGAAGCTATTGGTTGATCTTGCTATCTCTTAAGCGTTCCCCTGGTATCAGAAACTGCCTGATGGACTGACTTTTGCAAGATTAGTATTTCTACATTTGGCAGAATGTGTGTGTGAGTGTGTCTTATGGCCCTATATTGTCTCCTACCATTTGATTTTTTTTTTCTATTTTAAAGATTACTGTGTTTTAAGAAATTGTCTGCCTTTCCCCATCAGAGGGAAGTGAAATAATACCTTGGCCTTGGTCTGGTCTTTGTGGTTCTGAGGGGTTTTCCCCTCCTGGCAGGCTTTCTGCAGTGAGCACAAGGGGGAGGGAAGAACCCATATGAAAAGCCCACGTTCATTTCCTTGGGCCCGAACATTCAACTCTTCAGAGTTCTCATAGCCACTTCAAGATGCTGAGGGGTCCCTTGGCTGTCACCCTTATTCTGCTGAGGAATATTTGGGAAGAGGCCTGGGGTCTGATGCCAAGAGATCAGGACCTCCTGCCAGGACTCGCATTTGGTGTGTGTCTTCTTGTCACTCTGGGTAGTATTAGTGACAATTAAAGCTTCTCTGCAGTGGCTTTTAAGTGGCCAAAGATTCACTTTGGTTTCATATTTCTCTCTGAAGGATGCCAGTCTTACTCTTCTTGACCATTAAAATTGTTTTAAAGCAGTTTTCAATATCAGTGACATTTTCAGTAGGTTTTCTTTCCGTTAAACCATCCACATACATGGTGCTAGTTGTAGGAGACTTTTCCTTAGATATTAGGCAGATACTGACTGAGCACCTTCTGAGCCCTGGGAAAGTGAGAAATGTGGTGCTTAAGACTGTCTCCCTTCCACAGTCACTCATAGTCTCCTGTGCAGTCTAGCCAGACACTGAACCGCAGCAGAACATCTAGGGGAAGTTTCACAGCACTGCAGATGCTCAGAAGAGAGAGTGTGCAACTCTTTTGCAAGGCCTGGAGTAGCTGTTAAGCTTTACTGCCATTTGGTTGGTTGTTATATGGTCTGGGAAATTGGGACTGGGCATACTGTCCATCTCCATTCCAGAATCAGATTTGGGGATTCAGTAGAGACGAGTTTGGACTTTGAAATCAGAAGACCTGAATTCGGGTCTTGTTTGTACAAGTGCTTCCCAATGTATCCATAGGGAGTTAATGGTTACCGGGGAGGATAAGGAGTCCTGGGGAGAAGGACAGCCTTGATGGAGTCAGTTTAAGCAATCCTGGTAAAGGATTTCCTGGCACTTCTAACATGTTCATGTGTTCTGCTGGGCCTCAGAAAAATTACACTCTTCAGTTCCTAGACTTACTTCAATTTCTTTTAAAGCATGGAGTGAGCATTTTATCAGGTTATTATTCCACAGAGCACACTTAAGAAACACTGTCATCACTGATTTCTAGCCTTAAACCTACAAATCTATGTAAATTTTCTTGCAGTTACACAACATTTTTCTTTTGAGAAGAAAAGTTAGCTCACTGTTGGGCAAGGTGTTTCCATCATGAGCTATAGTGGACAATAGCTGTTGGATAGGACAGAAACTTTGAGAAAGAAAAAAAAAAGACCCTCCTTCTTTGTACTGAGGCATGGTTGACATATAACATATTAGTTTTATATTCTATAGCACATTTTGATACCTGTACATACTACAAAGTGGTCACCAAATAAAGCCCAGTTACCACCCATCACCGTGTGTTTGACTCCTTCACCTGTTTTGCTCACCTCCAGCCCTCTTCCCCTCTGGAAACCACCAGTCTCTTCTCTGTATCTATGACTTTTGTTTTGTTTATTTGTTTTGTTTTTTAGATTCCACATGTAAGTGAAATCATATGGTATTTGTCTTTCTCTGTCTGACTTATTTCACTTAGCATAATGCTTCTAGGTCCATCCATGTTGTCTCAAGTGGCAAGTGTACACTGTTGGTAGGAATGTAAATTGGTGCAGCCACTGTTGGAAAGAGTATAGAGGTTCTCAAAAAATTGAAACGAGAACTACTATGTGATCCCCCTTTTCCACTTCTGAGTATTTATCTGAAGAATATAAAATGCTGATTCAAAAAGATATATTCACCCCTGTGTTCACTGCAGCATTATTTGCAATACCCTTAATACAGAAATGATCTAAGTGTCCAACAATGGATGAATGGATAAAGATGTGGTATGTGTATACAATGGAATACAACTCAGCTATTTAAAAAACAGAAACAAAAATGAAAAACAGACCCCTCTTAGTGCTAGGTTGTGTATCATCAACTTTCACACATGGTTCTAAAGTACTGGCAACAACCATGTGAAGGAGAGATTTGATTATTTTACAGATTAATAAACTGAAGTTCAAGTAGCAGCTTATACATGGAGATACTGAGAGTCAAACTGTGGTCTGTCTTTTGCCAGAGGCTTTCTTTCATTAACCATGATGCTTTGTCATACAGCTAGGTCATCTTTTTTTTTTTTAACTTTTCTTACGTTTTTAAATTTAAAATGATTATTACAAAAGTAATACATGCTTATTAAAGAAAAATAGGTGGGAGAGAAGTAGAAAAATGCTCCCAGGCCCATCATCAAGTGTAACTTCAGTTAATATGTGATATATTTCTTTCCTGTTATTTTATGCAATGTTAGGTTCATTAAACATAGTTGTGGTTAAATATATGTATACATAATATAGACATTGTTGATACATATATTTTTATTTACATATATATATTATACATTTATAAAATTTTGAATCCTGTTTTTGAATCTCCCATACTGATGTGCATTTTGGTTATTGCCGCATCATTGGTTAAGTATTTTAATAAGTAAATACACTAAACCAGGACTCTGAAACTTAACCTGTAGCTCTTTCATGCAAGCTACCATTTGACCATGGGCAGGTTCCTTGACCTTTCTGGAAATCAGTTTCTTCGTTTATAAGTGAGGGAGTTGGATCAGATCATTGACTCTGAAACTGTGGTATTTCACAAAACCTCCTGAAGGCTGGAAGTAAATAGGTCTTCAGAGCCGGGAGGACCCCGGCCCTTCACTGCCTCTGTTTCAACCCGAGCATCTACGTGTGTAATTCTTTTATAGACTTGGGATCCAAACACATTTGGAAAAGGGGACCCATTGATTTTTTGTGAAAGGGTAGAAAATTGTTAGTCCAGATGTTCCTGAAGCTCAACATTTCTATGATTCTTTTGAATGATATCTATTAAGTTGTATGTGTTATATGCATTTTAAAACATTTCCTCACCAGATAGAATGGTAGATTAAGCAAATTTGCCATATTCTTTCAGATGACCTTAGGAAGCATGTGAGCACAAAAAGAATTACTGTTCAGTACTGAACAGTATCCAGAGCACTGTTGAATTATTTCTTAGCAGATACGCCACGGTAGAGGCTGTAAAACATGTGCCCTTTGACTTGATCCATCTCAGGCCCAATTTAATGCTCTTCCAGGGAACAGCAACCAGGGACTCAGTGGTCCCTTAAAGTAGCACACGTTGGAAAGCTATGGATTTTACCAGTAATGGGTTTTTCATTTTCCTTATACATGATGAGGTTTTGCATTTTGAGGGCATTGATGTGGAAGTCCCAGTATCTTGACCTTCTTTCTTGCCTCCACAGAAGGAAGAACCTTGTCCAAAAAATGAGGTGAATTAGTGCTTGGACACTCCAGAACCTTGGACAGCTACATGAGGTGTTTAAAAACTGCCCAGACCATCTTGCCACCCAAGTCTGTCATGAGGCCTGACAGGATGAATGCGCCACAGAGGGACGGCTTCCTGCCCTGTAGGAACGGTGACTGCTGACCTGCCAGGAGCAAGCTGGGGGCTGCATATTGTCTGCCAGTACAATGAAGGAAGTGGTTTATTGGTCACCCAAGAAGGTGGCAGACTGGCTGCTGGAGAATGCTATGCCAGAATACTGTGAGCCTCTGGAACATTTCACAGGCCGGGACTTGATCAACCTAAGCCAAGAGGATTTCACAAAACCCCCACTGTGCCGAGTCTCTTCTGACAACGGGCAACGGCTCTTGGACATGATAGAGACCCTGAAAATGGAGCATCACATGGAAGCACACAAGAATGGCCATGCCAATGGGCACCTCAGCATCGGCACAGACGTCCCCACCACCGACAGCAGCTTCAGCATCAAGGTCAAACCGAACGGGATGCCAAATGGGTATAGGAAGGAGATGATAAAGATCCCCATGCCAGAACCAGAGCGCTCCCAGTACCCCATGGAGTGGGGCAAGACTTTCCTGGCCTTTCTTTATGCACTTTCCTGCTTTGTTCTCACCACAGTGATGATCTCGGTCGTCCATGAACGAGTACCTCCTAAGGAGGTGCAGCCTCCACTACCGGACACGTTTTTTGACCATTTTAACCGGGTGCAGTGGGCCTTTTCTATTTGTGAAATTAATGGCATGATCCTTGTAGGACTCTGGTTAATTCAGTGGCTGCTCTTAAAATACAAGTAAGTACAACAAAACTCTCAGATTCAAATACTGGGGACAGTTTGCACTATAGACATTTAATATTCATTATTTGGAAAAGAAATTTTTCAAGCAGTAGGAATCCAAGCATATCTCCTCTTTTTCTA
The DNA here is from genome assembly GCF_048564905.1 of Vicugna pacos. Lineage (NCBI taxonomy): Eukaryota > Metazoa > Chordata > Mammalia > Artiodactyla > Camelidae > Vicugna > Vicugna pacos. The sequence goes on along the minus strand of NC_132997.1, from coordinate 66,512,527 downwards.
AAACGCGCACACACACACACACATACCCCACCCCCCCCCCAGTGACTCAACTAAAGCTCTGACAGCTTTAAGGAAATGTTGTGCCTGTTGCCTGTTTCGTACAAGATTCTTACCGAATGATAAATAGGATTGTTAGAGATAAGGGTCTTCTGTTTTCACTTCACAGGAAAGAAAACCCTCAGATATCTTCAGAGAGTCCAGGCTATTGAAATACAGAAAAACTACCCAATCTCGGTGTTATTAACCCATCAAATAAATTGATGACAGTTGGCCTGTGTACCATGAATGGCTGTATAGCTCTTCCCACACTGAGTCAGACATCTGGAACCTTAACAATATGTACTTAAAGATGTTTTACACCTAGAATTCAGAACAGCTAGTCCAGAGTGGCTTGGGCTTTTAGGAGACTGATACCCGCAGGGAAAGACTTTAAGTAGGTGGAATGTGGATGCATTTGCATGGCTTTCCCCTTTTAGAATGTGTGCCACTTAAAGCAATATTCCATTCAAGTTTCTCAGGATTTTAAATAGGCACCTCCTTTTAGTTTCAGGTCGATCTAAAATGGCTTTCATGTCCCAGGCTCTAAACTCAGTGCAGACAAGCTTGCTCGGATTGTCTGTAGCAAACTAACCACCTACACTGCCCTCATCACTGGTGTCTGATTTTCTCATTAGTGAAAGCTCTTTATGGCTTCCATGCATGGGAGCTGGAAATGGTTTGCCAAGGGACAGAGTTACTATCTAGTAGACTTGAGTTTGTGATGCATGGTACGGTTGAATATTAAGGAAATCATCTTAAGAAAACTAAATACAGATTGAGTTGATACTGAACTTTATTTAACAGAAATGAGTTTTTTCCTGCTATGTTTCATAAGATCTGTGTTTTTTTTTTTAACCTTATAAATTATATACCTACAGGCGGAAATAAAAGCAATTCTTGACTCTTTGCCAGTTGTGTAAGTGGCCAGTTTTCATTTGGGGACTGGTTTGGCAGTCTTGGAGTTTCAGCTAAATTTGACATAGAAACAATGATCCAAGCTGCATTTGATTTGGTGGAAGACTTTTTGTGTGTGTGCTTCCGTTTAAGAGGCTAAATAGATAAGAGTAGGCCTTAGAAATATGAGATGCTCAGAATTTATTAATTACATTCTTCTGGCTGTCCAACTTCAGTTCTGCTTTTAACTTTTAAGCTTTTTTCCCTAGAAACTCATTAGAAAAAAATGCCCATACATTTTTCCTTTACAAAGGCAAGGTCGACTCAAATTTCCAGGGGATTTCCTGATTTTTGTTGTTTTGTTTATATGAGTTTGTTTTCTGGTTTTTGTCAAAATTCTGCCGTGCAAGCTAATAATTTACTGCCCCTGAATATATTATGTACTTGTACATAACATGTACCAGTCCAAACCTGTCACAGAACTATAATTTTTGAATAATTTTGTTCATGTTCTAAGAAGTGTCCTACCAGAGGGATAATTTCTTTAAAGTCTATTACTGTGTATATTTCTCTCAGAAGGGACTTCTCCTCAAATCTCTCTGCCCTTAAGCTTTTTAATTTCATGTTTTACTGGTATTTATGGTTAATATGGTGGTCATTTGTGTATTTAAATTGTTCTACGACCATGAATCAGTTGATTCACACTTTGGGCAAAATGAACCCAGGGCTGGGACGCAGGCAGCCTGTGCTCCGGTCCCAGCCCCACCCCAACATGCTGGGTGATGTGGATGATTCCCCAGATCTCAGGAACCTTGTTTTTCCTCACAGAGAAAACAGAGGCCTCTCAGTCTAGGTCATTTCTATTGTTCTGTACAACTATGTTACATTTGATTCTCACATTATTGAATGGGCCAATCATATTATTAGCTGCAGCACATTTTTCATCCAGAATATGTCCAGCTAAGGATTCTTTAAAGTCCTCTCTCTGGTTTCCACGTCGGCAAGAGAGCCCAACTGTTGCCATGGTAACCCTAAGCATCCTCATCCCTGTTGCACTAGTGGGGCCCGTCCCTGGCTTCCCACCTCCCTCCTTGAGACCTTTCTTCAGTGTGTGTGGCACGCCAGACATGGAAGAGGTTGACCCATCAAGCAGTGGGTATTGATGAGCTGTCTTTCCCTGGCCCTCATTATGAAGATTAAACTGTCTTGTAAAGTGAAAGAGACCCCTTGTTTCTAGTTACTCGGCTGTGGCTGTGTAGCAGTTTTATTACTCAGCATGTTGGAAAGATGGATCCTTCTGGTTGTGGAATATTCTGTTGCAGAGCGATAACCTCTCACTCGTCTTGTACTTGCCTCTTCTGACACTTGACCACTCTCCTCAACCTCCACCGAGAGGTTTACTACTTAGGAGTATGTCCACAACTCCTAACTGGTTTGACCAATAATTTCCAAAAGGGCATCTTTAATTTTACTTTGATTTTAAGAGTCTTGGAGCCTTTAAAAAGATCAGCCTATTCCTTCTTGCTTCTTTATCTTCTACTTTTTAGAGAAGAATCAGAGGCTGAAACTGTAGAGGATGACTTACTGAGAAATGAGATCCCTGGAATTTGAGCAGCATCTCCCAACAACAGACCTGTCAGCTAGAAAACCTTGATGCTGAATTTGTGACTTTGTGACATTTGGTCTTATCCTTACATTGTATACAATTTTCCTTTTACTGTTAAACATAAGTTTGGAGGGTTTTTTTGTACTTAAAATTTTTTTGCCTCTTTTCATTCTTGACATCTCCCCCCTCCTGTCTCTGGGTATATATGCTTATATAGATACACGTCCACATGGGCTTTCCATGACATTGTGAGGTGGTAAGCAACAATAATGCGTGTCCTTGAGAACGTTTTGATTTTTTAAATTGTAAATAATGTTGTCTCCCCATTTAGAATTGGACTTTCAAGCCACTGACTAGGAAAAATTCCTGGGAAATCTCTGCATTTGTGTCAGACTTCACTACAAACAGGTATCCCTCATTTTAAGAAAGCATGATAAAGAACATGTTAAACTTAACAGATTTTCATGCACGGCTGACTTGTGGCTCACACGGTGGCACCTGTATGTGACACGTGTGGCTCAGTGCTGTTAGGACTCCGCAAACATCTGCCAAAAAGAAGGCCAAGGAGCAAGGTTGCAGAATTTCCAAGCCAAGGATTTTCTAGCCACCAGAGAAGTCATTAGGACTTAGTATGGTGATCATAGGTACCTCAAACTCAGCTCTTCTAAAACCAGATTTACCATCTTTTTCTTTCAACTTCTTCTTCCTCCTATGTGGGTAGTGGCATTTCCTAGAAACCTAGAACTTCTGAGTTCCTTTTATACAAATAGTCACTAAGTTCTGTCAGTTCTAATTTCAGACCCATTACCACTTCCCATTCCTACTTAGTGATGTCTAGCGGGTGCTCAGGTGGAGTCTTGGTTCCTTAGCATGAAGCCCAAGGTCCTTCACAATCAGGCCCCAGTTTGTCCTACCTCATCTCTAGCTACTCCACCCCACAGTGTCCCCCGAACACTTCAAGGCCATATCACATTCCATTCTATTCATTGTGTGTGTATCTTTCACTGCTAGACTCTTAAGTTCCCCAAGAGAAAATGCTAGATCCTATTTGTTATTCATCTTTACATCCCGCTGCCTGATACAGAGTCTGGAACATAGAAAGGGCTCACTTAAAATTCATTCATTGGTTCAGCTTTAATTTTCTGAGAACTGTCTATGCGCCAGGCCCCGTGGTAGGCCTTGGGAATGCTGCACAGAGCCCAGGCCCCTGATGGTCTCACGGACCTTAAATTCCACTCAGGGTGAAACAGGCTGTAAACAAATGAGTATATGATATCAGGTAATGAAAAGGAAAATGGAGAAAAATAGAGCAGTATAAAGGGTTAGGAAGTGTTGGGGAGAGTGGGGAGGGGATGGTATTTTAGATCAAGTGATTAGAAAAGGCGTCTAAGGAGGTGAAAGTTGAGCGGATCCTGAATCAAATGAGGGGGATGCCATATAGGTGTTTGGTGCAAGAGCAGCCCAGGCAGGAGACATAGCAAGTGCTGAGTCTCTGACGTTTACCTGAGAACAGCCACAGACCCGTGAGGCCAAGTGAGCTGGGAGAAACTGGTGACACGGGGTCAGGGAAGTGTGAACTGCATTGTGGACCATGGAAAAGAGTCAGGACTTTGTGGTTCCAAATGTGTTGATAAGTCATTAGAGGAGAATGATGTGAACAGATGTGTATTTTAAAAGAAGCACTCTGGCTGCAGTATAGAGAAGAGGGAAGCAAGAATGGAAATGGCATGGGTTAGGACGCCATTACAAGTGGTCCAGGTAGGAGATGATGTCTCTCTTACGTTTGGCCAATGAATGCATTTTGTGCTGGGCTGGTGGGAAGGGATGAACCCTTTCTAGAAGCCGTGGCTTCAATTACATTTAGAGCTCCTTATGTTTTACAGCCACAGGGCGGGCTTCTATTGCATTATCTCAGGTTTGGGTTCTCTCTGTGAATCTCTGAATTTTATATGGGGCTTAATGAAGAATGAATTATGAGATAGAATGAGACAGAATTCACTAATTTGGGAGCTTTCACAGCTTTGCTTGAATGTGTTTCATTTCAGAGCTAAGTCAGGTGACGCATATATCCTGGTATTTGTTTTCTATCATGACTGCTCTTGGATCAGATATTTGCCTAAAAGGAGTCGCACAAGTCAGTTGAGGGGTGGGAGTGGGTGGGATAAGGATGAATTAAATATTGCGGGATACATTGGTCCATTGGTGGTGAAAAGATTTGAAGAAAGAAGAAAAGGAGCCATTGGATAGTTGGGCTGTGGGGTGGAGTTGAAAGAGCCTAGTGGTTTAGGCACTTGGGCCATGGGTCGAATGTTCTGTCATAAACAGTTGTATAGAGCTATGGAGAGAGTGGTAGAATGGGTCACCAAGTAGACTCTTTGAAAACTTATCTCATGACAGAAGGGGAGGAACTAGGGGAGGAAATGGTGATGGCAGATCCTGCTTGAGACTTGACGTCTCTATTCAGAACTATTTCAAAGGGCTTCGTTGATCCTGGGGGAAGGATCAGATACAGTTTTCCAGGGTGGCTCTGTTGGGATTATACTCTGAGAGTATTTACTGCAGTGATTTTCAGATGTTTGGCCACAGTGTGTTTTTTATGTTCAAAGACCGCTTTGGAAAAGACTTACTTTGTATTTTATCCTTTGATAAATGCCCTGGATTTGGAGGCCTTACTTGTTAGGAGGGTGTCTGCCAGCATAAGTTTATCCACAGCACTTACCTCTCTCCTGTGAATGGAATCTAATTTCCAAGGACATAAACCCTGTGCTGATTGGCAACTGCTGCTGTTAAACGCTAATTTGATTTTTGTTTTGTTTTCTTTTTGTCTTACTCAACAGACTAGACTCTCCACCAACACTTATCTTTCATTTTACCCTAGTTTAATTCCATCAGTGTTTCTTTTCACAACAAGTTGATTGAATCAAAGTACTTAGCTCTTTCCTTTTCCAATTCCCAAGGTAGTTTATGAAAGCCACAGTTACTGTCAACATTTTTTTCAATTGTTTTTAAGTCTTTGATGGTTACGATTAAGTAAAGTTCTTAAAAGCTGTTGATGGAGAGCACTTGATATGAAGTAGATCTCTCCACGCTCCTAGTTTACAGAGTTTACTTTCCAAGTTCCTTCGAGAAGAGCGTTTTCTTAAGGCTTTAACTTTTCTCAAGTTTTGCTTCATTTGATATTAACTGTACACTGTGGTCCACAGGGCTAGTCTCATGGAACCTCAGGGCATATTTACATGTAGTAATTTATCAAGGATTATTGAAGTTGGATGCTAAGCATGTAGCAGTGAGCACAACAAAGCTACATAGAGGTTATCTCCTGGGGAATTTTTCTTTGTTCTCACAGTAACATCTCAGGTTTTTAAAATGTGTGTTGGCTGTCTAAACCCTATCCTAGTGTAAACCGCATGAGGACAACAATCCCCTCATGTCACTGCAGCCTTTATTTAATTGGCTGGTAAGCTGTCGTATTCCTCTCCAGCCATAAAGCAAGATGTGAGCTCAGGGATCGTCGCTTCCCCTCCTTTCTTCTCCCTCCGCACAGGTAGCTGCATCTGTTACATGCTTACCCAGAGTCTGTTTTCTTCTGTTCCTTTTCATCCATGTTGTCAGAAATCATTATCACCCTGTTCTAATGGCAGATTCCACGACAGCTGTCTGAGTAACAAGAATTTTTTTTAACGTGCATTGTCATTTGATCCCACCAACTCTTAAGCAGTGATAATAACTGAGACTCAGAGAAGCTATTGACTTGCCCAGGGTCTCACACAGAATATTCTGGGGATTGGAGGCTTTTTGGTGTAAATACAGCCTAGAAGTGTCCTGGTATGATAGGCAACTGTCCTCTGGAAGTGTGTTTTCTTAGCAGATACAGTGGCATAGATTCTATGTGCAGAGGACACATCGAATGAAAGCAAATCAGTTCTGGGTTGGGTAATAAGGTTCGTGTGTTGGGTACCATCCGGGAGACGTGCATACTTGCCCCAGAAGGACCTGCCAAACCTAAGAGCTGTCACACCTTGCTGCTCCCCAGAGTTTGTAGAAAACGTACTGAGCTCTGTCCTAAATACTACCCTAAGCCTTCGGAATTGTAAGGAAGCTAGATGGACCCTGTGTTGCTCTCTAAGTTCAGTCATTCCAGTAATTTAGGTTTTAAGTTAACATACATATAAGAGGCTTTTTAACTGAGAGGATAAAAGGGAAAGAGAACAAAACAGACAAAACAAAGGTGTTGGGGATGGGGATAGCTCAGTGGTAGAGCCCATGCCTAGCATGCATGAGGTCCTGGGTTCAATCCCTAGTACCTCCACTAAAGCAAACAAAAAACATAGGTGCAATAAATTACAGTTTTCGTGGGTTAATTTTTATTTATGACACCAAAGAAAACTAAGTAGTGTATCTTGCTTGTAGGCAGATTAGAAGATAAACAAACAAAAAGTTACTTACGTTGCCTGAGATGATAATACAAACATCGGGTTTCATGTTCCTTTTAATACTTTTCTGCATGCTCATGTATGTGGAATCTACATGCACGTGTATTTTTAAGTAGTATCATATTTGCCTTGTACTTCAGTGTGTCCTGGGATCGTCTCTTTCCCTCTTAAAAAACCATCAAGTATGTCTATCTATGAACTGATTCGGAGGTCACCGCATCTGTCCCCCCAGCCTGTTAGTGTCATGTCTATGCAGAAAAACATTGAGTTACACTGTAAATTTAACTAGTTTAAGATCATCTTATCCCTACAGCCACCTACTAACTGAGGCGAATTTGGTCAGATTGCTTAACTACTTGTAGTAGCATTGTTTCCTCACCTACAAAATGGGGATGATAAAACAGTGTCTGTCTCAACGTCATTGTTGGATGGAGTGAGATACTGTGTATAAAGCACTTAACTGAGTCCTTGGTGTCCTCCGGGTTCCCAAGCCTGTCCTACTTCCATCCCCATTCTCAGGCCGAAGGTCTTGGTTTTGTTTTTGATATTTGCGTCCACCTCACGTCTGGTCTGATAACCCCACCACTTCTTGCCGCCTCTGTTGCTACCCTGGGTCTAACCACCATCATCTCTTACCTGGGTTGTTGCAGGTAACCCAGTCTGTTGCCGCCAGTCTGTTTCCATGCTTCCTTCCCTTAGGTGACTTGTCAACTCCGCAGACAGAATGTGCGTGGGTGGATGTCACTCTTCTTCTACCTCGTGCAGCTGTTGGGTCAGAGGTCCTTATGGTGACCGAGGATGTCCCCTGGACCTCAAGCTCTCATGCCCTCTCCTCCCTGACGGCCCTGCTAGTCAGCAGACCCCCACACATGCTAGCCTCTGTTTGGAATCTTCTCCCCCAGATTCCCTCATTTAACCCCCAATACCCAGGAGCACTTTCCCCGATCACCTTAGCCCCAAACTGTCACCTCCCATTCCCCAGCGACACGCTCACTTAATTTTATGCGTTAGCACTTACCTAACCTGCTCTACATTTTACTCATTTATCTGGTTTATGGTCTGCCTCCGGCACTAGATTATAAAGTACCACAAGGCAGGCTTTTGGTCTGTTCTGTTCACCAGTATGTTCCCAGTTCCCGGAATAACTCCTCGCACATATATATTTGTTATGAGAATAAGTAAATGATAATAACAGCAGCTGCCGTTTACCGAGTATCGTATTGTGTGGATTCCTGTGCCTAGAATTCAGTAAATCTGAGCCACTGCTGGTGTTGTATGTGCTTACTATGATTTTAGAAAGCAGCCCCCGGTTAAAATGAATGTGTTACCTTTAAGAGTAATGTGTTAGCTCAAGAGCAAACACTGATTGTTGAGTTCCACCAGCTGTGACTGAAAATCCCTGAAGAATGTGATTCACCATGGGTAGGTTTTGTTGAAGGGAAGGAATGACGGAAGATCGGGGTATACTTATGGGTATTTGCATTATGTATACACATACGTATATGTATGTGTATTACATACACATACATGTACATATGCGCACATACAATTTTTGTTAATAGCCTAAAATATTAACAAGAAATGTAATTTTTGTTTGGTACATATGTATGCAGCAGTCTCTGTAGGATACTTGATTTTAATTCTTCATAACTCTGGAAGTAGATCATACTGATACTGTCTTTCTTATCCAATAGGGTAACATTTTTTCTTTACCTTATGTTATAGTCTATATTTAACTCAGGAATTTTTTTTTAAGGTGGCTAGAGTGGAGACAATTTTATAATATGATCTGTTCTTTGCAAATTCCCTAAACCAGTATGGATCATTTCCTGATGTTAGGTAATTGTATTATATTACAGACCTTTCACATGGGGCTTAGAAAAAAATATCAGCCACTACCTTTTTTTTTCTTGTAATGTGACATTGTCATTAGTGAAAAGGGCAGCTAATTGCAAGTCTAGAGACCTGGGTTTTGTTGTGGCTTTCTCATTGACTGACTCTTTGACCCCCGGCTGGTACTTAAACTCTACATCTTAATTCTTCTTTCTGTAAAATGGGATGATAATATATGCTAAACAGGAATGTGGTTAAAATGATTAATACGAAAGGTGCAAAATCTCTTTGAGTTGGACTTTTTAAAAGGCCCTGTGCACGTACGGGCACACTTCTGGGCTGGGTACATGGATAGACCTCATTCTCCTGATTCACACACTGTGCCATCCACCCATATGGACACCCAGGAAATAGTAAATGAGTTAGGGATCTTCCAGGAGGCATGTGTCTTTACTTTCCTGCTTATTCTACAGCATTTATTCTTTCCTTTTTTCTCATTTTACAAATCTTTCCTTGGGATTTTCCTTCTTAAATTACCAAATTAAGACCTGGGTTTTCATGATCCACCCTCTGGAGCCATTGAGACTTGTGTGATGGGTGGAAAGCCCATACAGGGCTGGCTACGAGGAGACAGGGGAGGCCGGGGAGGAAGACGGCAGAACTCCTAGTCCTCGTTGGATGAATGCAACCATCTAAGCAAGTGTTGTCAACTAAAATCTAAGTGTAAAAAGGATGCAGAATGAAGGACTGGTGAGCATCAGGGGAGGTTAATTCTGGCAGACGTATGAAAGAGTATAATGGACAAACGTTCATGGAGAGAAGCAGGAAAGGACTGTTGGAGGGAGTAAGTAGTGATGCTCTAAAGCAGGGAAGCGTGTGGTGTTGCCCATATTACAGGTGCCATCATCAGTCTCACTGGGACTAAATGGTAAGAAGGCACAGCTTTGTTTAATGGTTTCTGAGTTTTGTTTTGTTTTACTTATTTATTTATTTACTTTAATGGAGGTACTGGGGATTGAACCCAGGACCTCGTGCATGCTAAGCAGTGCTCTACCACTGATCTGTAACCTCACCTGGCACAGCTTTGTTTAAGAGCTTCCTCTAACAGAAGGAATGGGAGCCTCTGTGGGGAGTGGTGATGCCAATCTCACTATTAAAAATACTGTAAGATAGAAACAAAGTTCTGAAGTGTTTGGAGGATGAGGGGCTCTGTCCAGTTGGGAACATCTGGAAGGCTTCCTACAGAGGTGGTATTTGAGGTGGATGGAGGGGATTATAGCGGACAGGATAATGGGAGAGGCCAGGGAAAGAGATTTACTGGCAAAAGCAAGAAACTGGGGTTTTAGGGAACAGTGAGTGGCTCCTTTTGCTCAGAGCTTTGGAGTACCTGTCTGTGAGATAAAACAGATAAGATAGCTTGAGGTCACCTTGAGAGGAGCTCCTGAGGGGAGTTTGGACTTCAGTAGGTGGTGATGAGCAGGTATCATAACCCAGAGAATCCAAGGGGTTGAAGCAAGGAATTAAAGAGGAAAATAGATAGAAGAAACTCTTTGGAGTTAGCTTCAACAGAATGTGGGAATGGAGGGGGAGGCTATGAAGAAAGTAAAAACAGAAGACAGCACCACGAACCTTCTTTAGAGTAGGTGGTCTGTCAGAGGCCTGAGTGCTGGGCAGCGTACCAGGAGTCCAGGCAGGCAGGATGGCTGGGACAGGCATCCTGCCTCCGGCGGGAGGGCCGCAGTGTGATGCACTCAAGAGCACCAAGGGCATCAGACCAAAGCTGCAGTTTAGGAACCATGGAGAGTGGTGGGAGGGGAGGTTGGAGAGAGGCAGGCCAGGTCATTTAGGGCCTCATGGGCTGGGTAAAGGGTTTGGATTTTACTCAAAATATGTTTGGCAACTGTTGGACGGTTTTGAAGGACACACTCCGTTTAGCTGTTTCAAAAAAGATGATTCAGGCTGCTCTGTGTAGAGTGGATTTTGGGGGGGCACAAGTGGAATTCGAGAGAGTAGGTAGAAGGTCACTGTGGAAGTTCAGGTGAGATAGAATGTTGAGACGGGGATGGCATTTTAGAGTGACTAGCCATGAGGGGCAGTGGTCATAAGCAAATCTACCTGGGCGCAGGCTATGCAAACAATGAAAAATGGACAACTTACTATTGAATATCTGGAAGGCTTTTTTGCAATATTTTAATAACTCACATAGTTATTAAATTATTACCAAAAATGCTTATTTTGTAGAGTTCTGGGTTAACAGGAAATATGACATAAGACACTAAGTGAAAAATCTGCATTAAGTAGATTTTGAAATGCAACTTAAATGTAATCAGATGTTGGCTCACCTATTGGTACACAGCAGTGTAGTCTCAAAATAAAATTAGAATGTCTTACACAATTTGAAGCCATTTCCTGAATCTTTGGGGTTTATGTAATGTTTTATATTTCATCTTAAACTTTCTGAACTGCAGTTTCTCCATCTGTAAAATGAGGATCCTAGCCTTGCATTGCAGGTTATTTTAAGAACTCAATGGCATAGAGATTGGCACTGAGGGGAAATTTGGCAAAACCCTAGCTACTGTTAATAACAGCCTGGGGAAATACCTCAGTAGCATTTCTCGGATTCATAAGAATGATACCATTTTTCTGGTGAGGAAGCCAGTTTCCAAGGAAGTTGATTGAGATGTTCCAGATCATCAGCAGAGCCCTTGTTAAAGGTGGAGCCAGCACCTGTGTGGAGACAAGCTGATGACGCCTTGTCTCTGTGGCATCTACTGGAGTGTCCATCAGGGACCTGAACCATGCACTGGCCCCCATGGTTGCTCTGGAGATGTGGGCCTCCCTGATTCTGGTCCATATATGTGCACCGAGAGGACTGTGTGCCGTCTGGCTGTGGCTCAGTTGAAAGAGACAACTGGTGGGAAACAAAAGAACTTTCCATTTCTTTTATTTTATTTTCCAGTATATTCATTTCTTTTGTCGTTTTTCCTTTCGAATTTTAGACCGTTGTATCAAATGCCAAAAACAATGTAGTACTGCTATTTTAAGCATATATTTGGTAGTAATTAGTCAGGTTTTGAATACTTTTGCCTCTTTAAATAGGGATATTTAAAAAGCTTAATAGTTACCCATTCTGAACATAACAGAGTAGTCTAGCAAGTCTTATTAATTCTAAAATATTAACACTTTTATTCATATTTCCTTATAATCAAATTTGACAAATATGTTTTTCTTTTTTTCCTTCGGTCAGAGAAAGTAGTAATAAGCCCATTACTCAGCCCTTAGGAGAGGAATAGATAACCATAACCAAGTGCAAGTGTCTGTGAGGTGATGGCCATTGCAAAGGGTGAGCAGATGGGAAACAGGCTTCTTCCCAGCATGAAAGGGAAGATGTGTCCCGTGTGAGAAGAACACCATTGTGGTTTTGAGAGTTATAATACACATCTTGTTCTTGGCATTTGCTTAATCTCTAGAAATATCTCATTAACATTTCTTCTGTGGCTTTTTTGTTGCTTTGTTACATTTTTAACTACTTGAAACCTTTTTTTTTTTAAAGCACATCTTGAACTTTTTAACTTGAGAAAGAATTCTGATGTATGAAATTCTTCGATTAAGGAAATAAATGCCTTAACAGCATACAGGTTTTTGAAACATTTTAATATCCTGCTTTTTAAAGTTTATGGTAAGAGATTCTTGTTTAATGTTATTCATTGAAGATGTTCTAAGCTTAATTTCAGAAAGATTAAGCAAATGCCAAAGATCAGAAGATTCTTATTAACAGCTGCTTCCAACTTGTCACTGTGTTAATATTGATGAAGTCACATGGATAAAGTCATTTGACTTTTTCACTTCAAGTCAGAGGATGTGATTGAATCTTTAATGTTTGTTACGTTTAAAGTATTTTTGTAAAAGAATTTGTTTTTTCTCATCCTTTCTCATTTTTTCGTATTCCTCATTCTCAGGTAAATCCTGAATCCTTTCAGTGCTACTCAGCTATAACTCAAGTTTGAGATATGGAAGTAGTTGTTGGTGTTTGTGTGTGCATCTGTGTATCTTTTGTGCACCATGAAGCAATCAGGCAAAGGGATTTTAAGATAGTAATCTTTACCAAAGTTGAATGATAGCGGTCCTTTTGTTTTCTCTTCCTCTAAAGAGATTAACAGATCTAGAGAGACTTAACAGTTCTGTCTTAGACGTTTCTTGTATAGTTCAAGTAAAATTGCCAGTAATTTCTGTTTGTTTGAACAGGATGTCTAGAGAGGGCATTTTCTTTTTAAAAAAAATGATCAGTGTATTGTACAATGTAAATTTCATTTCCCTTTGGCATTTTAAGTTACTTTTGGTAAGACATTTATAGTCTAGTAATATCTTTTCATATTGTCCCTCTTTGTACTGTTTAATTATACTGTGCTCTCTGTCATACTTGAAATTAGAGGCACATACTTCTATAAAAGACAGCTTTATGCTAAATAAATCCTTGTCCTTAGAGGTGGTAAGCACAGCTTTAATAAGAGAAAATAAGCCATTCTCTCTGGTAAGCAATTCTGACTCAGCTTATAAAATCAGGTTAGAGGCAAAATACCCAAACTCTACCCATACAACCTGTTACTGAACTGTGTAGTTACGAATGAAATGCTAATACAGTTACATGAGTTATTTTTTAAATTAATTTTTAATCACACAAGTGACTTATCACTTCATTCCTCTTGTTAAAAAATACAAATGATACAAATTCTCCTCCAACTGCCACACTTCAGTAGGAATGTCGATCCTGCACAAAAATAGAGCTTCACTATACAGTATACAGTGACTGAATGTTCACTATCCTCAGAGGAGAGCACGTTTATTGTTTCTAAAAAATTTTTATTTGTTTAAATCAGGTTTGCCTGGGCCTAGGAAAAACTTGAACTCCTCACAGTTGAGAAAGAGGAGACCCACAGGACTGTAATTGTAGCTTGTGGTAGAACAAGATAGAGTAGGTACAGGTAGAGAGGGAAAGAACATTCTTGTCCAACAATACACTTAAGTTTATACAACTTAATCTAATGAAAGCCGGGGGTGGGGGTAGGTAGAGGGTTTAGCTTATTGGTAGAGCACATGCTTAGCATGTACAAGGTCTTGGGTTCAATCCCTAGTACCTCCATTAAAAAAATTTCTTTTAAGTAAATAAACCTAATTACTTTCCCTACCCCCAAAACATCTAATTAAAGCCAAATCTAGGGAACTTGATATTAGACATTATCAAACTCAATATACACATGTTCACATGTATGTATCAATTAATTTCATTAGAACCACTAATCAACTTGAAATAGAAGAGATTTCTATTTCTGATTCGTGCTAATTTTGTTATTCATCCACATGAACCATGTGTTTGTTGACCACCATTGTGCATGTATGGTAGGGATTTTCCGTACATTATTTCTAATGTTATTACCTCTGATTTATAGATTAGGAAACTGAGACACAGAGATGTCGATAGCCTATCCCAAGGCCACACAGTTAGTAAGCAGAGCCAGGCGGGTGGGGATTGGATGCTGTCATTCAGACAGGCTCTTTCCTTGGCATCAGCCAAGAGAATCAGTTTCTGGGATGGACGATGACATTGTCTTTGACTCCTTAAATGTCCGGAAGGTTTTGAATTCTCATTTTAATATCATTGTAATTTTCTGAACATCTCTTTTATAACAGAAAAGACACTCTCTAAAAATGTTTAACCGCAGGTACCGTGTCAGCTCTAACCCATCCGAATAGCCCCACTTGTACATCGGTTGAATGTCAACTCATGTTTAAGGCCTCAGAAAGCCTAATTAATAGCAATATAGAGTGCTTTAAACTCCTTTGGCCTTAAAGTGAATATTTTTTATAAAGATTACAACATCATTCTCAAAATCCTCACCTTAATTTATTAGCTATAGTTTCCACGTTCTGATTTCAAGCTCTCAAGTAGTTTTGGGGTTGGTTTGTTTGGTTGGGTCATTGCAAACTTAACGTAAATAAACCTGCAGAATTTCATGACTGAGTGTCTGCCCTGTTTTTCCCTTTTTCTAGGTCTATTATTAGCAGAAGATTTTTCTGCATAGTTGGCACGCTGTACCTGTATCGGTGTATTACAATGTATGTAACTACACTCCCAGTACCCGGTATGCATTTCAACTGCTCTCCGAAGGTAAACCATTCCTCACTGTCATTTCCCTTTTTGGTTGTTTCTCCTCTTGCCCTGGGGTCCTCTGACTAAGGCCGATGGGGAACATTTCCTTAGAATATAGTCAAGTCCCTTTGCCTTCATCTGGGAATGTTCCTGAGCAATATGGTCCAATGGCCACACCCTTCTCAAAATGTCCAAACCCTGCCAGTACTTCCCCGCTGGGGAAATATGTGGTCTAGTTAGTGCGCTGCAAGCATTTAAGCTTTGTGTGTGGGTGTAGCTCTTTGGTTTCCTGCCAAACTTTTAAAATATCATTCACTCCCTTGATACAGATCCAGAAGCTTTTATATGCTTTTTCCCTCTCTCAGATGGAAAGTTCAGCTTCAAATGATTTTTTCCCCCATCTTTCTATTAATCCTGACAGTGGGAATCTGTAATAGCAGAGCAAGAGACACTCTTCCTGTCTCCTTGGACCCTCCACCCACCCAAATAAGATCACTCCTCACTGGATCTTCTCTAAGTAGCATAGAAGCTTTTCTTGAAAATAAATTTTATTCCTCTCTTATTGTCTCTGCCTTTCCATCTGGTTCACATAACACTCCTTACTCCAACCTTTGCCTTGGGATAATTTCAACTAGGGAGATCATTGGAACTTTATGAAATAATTCGCAGAAGATGTTGTTGTAAAAATGTTTAACTACATTAAAGCTCCATAATACAATTAGAAGTAGAAGAGGCTCATTTCCTTGGTTTGAGTGGGAGAAAATATGGAATGCCATGATGTGTCTGGAATCATTTCTTTGCATTGCACTTGTGCTAGTGAAACACGCTTTAGTTTCAACCCATGTACTTTTGTTCCTTCCAGAAGAGACAGTCTCTCTGATAGAACCTTAAGAGGGCTGAAAAATGGGCTTTGGATTTTCAAAGCGATGTCTTTATCGTTTGAAATTTTGGATCTCTTTAGATTGCTTGCTTATTCTGGTCCCCTTCCTTCCTAGACTTGACTTATGGCTGTGCTCAGGGAGGTAGCTAGGTTCTTACTTCCCTCTTTTCATTTTTGGAGAAGCTGTCCTAATGAGGGAATGATCCCAAGGTTCCACACGACGCTATCAGCTGTCCTACCTCCTTGCACTGCCTTCTTGGTCTTTCTTCAGCTCTTCCAAAGAAGCTAGCCTCACCTCTTCTTCATCCTCTATGAAAGCTCTCAGGCACTGGCTGGCAGCTCTTGAGTTATAGGAAATATCTTGTTGTCATTGAGGATCCAATGGTATAGACTCTGGCTGGGAGACTAGCTTGCTAAGCAGTGTGTTCTCAGTGGTGGGCTGACGGTTTAGTTCCAATCCTTAAAAAGAGTCTGTACATGGAAAGTTTCTCCACCAAGAAACATGTCATACCCATTTAGGTTGATGTACGAGCTGGCCAAGCCCATGTCGAAGAGGGATCCAGCATCAGGGGGTCGAGTTGTGCAGCCTTTCTCCCTGCTCTGGTTCCAGCCTGTTTCTTCTTAGGATGTCCGCAGCTCCACCCAGTTGCCAGCAACCCCACGCCTGGTTAGCACTGGCTCTTAGAGAGTCAGCTTGAGTCAACGGAGTATCTAACCAAGATCCCGTAGCTAAAAATAGCTTGTTGGTTTTCTTGGTAAAGGCAGAGGTAATGGCAGGAACTGTGCACAAAACCAAACCCAGACATGCCTCTCATTTATCATGCTGCCAGGAACCCAACTAGGGCCGTCATTCTGTGATGATCTGGAAATTGGAATCTTTAAAATAAAGTATAGCGGAGGAGGTGAGATGTTAGCAAAAATTAGTAGTGAAAACTCATGAAGTCCAACTACTTTTGTAGAACAGGGCTCTTAGAAGAATGGGTTCAGAAAACAAATTTTTATTCAGAAAATTTCCCCCTGTATCCCAAAGAAGAGAAACCAGAATAAGGAACCTCCATATACCAACACCCAGATTCAGTAATAATCGAGATGTACTGCAGTTGCTTCATCTGTCTTTTTTTTTTCCGCTTTTGAAGGATTTTAAAACAAACCCCAGACAATGTCACTTCATTGCTACATACTTTAGTATGTGTCTAAAATTTTTGGACATTTTATTGCATAACTTTAATGCTGTTGGTACATTCAGCACAATTAACAGTAATTCTTTGGTGTTGGCAATTCCCAGTTCACAGAGTATCTTGACTCTTAAAAATGCCTCTCTTTCTAACAGTTGGTTTGCATAAATTAGGATCCAAAGTCAAGTCTCTACATGCTAAAGCAGTTCTTTCTTCTCCCCTCTTTTTTAAACCTTTCTAGAGATCAGAGTAGTTGTCCTGTGGAATATCCCACATTCTGGATTTATCTGCTTGTTTCTTTGTAGTGTCAGCTCATGTCTTCCTCTCTCCTCCGTATTTCCTCTAAATAGAAAGTTGGCTCTGGAGACTTGATTAGATTGTTTTAATTTTTTTTTTTTTTTTTTTTTTTTTTTGGCAAGAACATTTCACAGTAAAGCAATGATTTCTGAAGCTAGGCGGAAGAGTCAGAAAAGGCCGTGAAGGCTGGGGGATACCTCTTGGAGGCAAATCAAGCTTAAGAAATTGAGGGGTCAGGCAAGGGCTAGGACGCTGCACTGGGGAAGAGCGTCAGAAGGGAGAGATGGGTGGCTCTAGAGAGAGACCCCGGAGACCAGCTTTCCTGCCTTAGAGCCATACCTGGGGCTCGGTTAGTCAAAATGGAAAGGAACCTTCCTGAAAGTCATCCAGTCCAGTGTTCTACTTGATGTCATGATCTCCTTGCCACCAATTCTTGATCAAGCTCCCTCTGAACCATTGCACAGTGAGGGAACATATTACCCTGTAAAAATACAGACCTATTGAGCAGTAGAAAGAACACTGAGGTCAGAGTGAGGGTGACCTCACACAGCCACTTTCTTTCTGGGTGGCAGTTACTTTAACTTCTCAGAGCCTCAATCCCTTTGTTGTCAAGACAGGGCTTATGATGCTTTTATGTCTTAAGGAGTTGTGAGAGTGAAAGAAAGCAGTGAATACAGAGGCGCTCTGTCGATGTAGAATGCTGTACGGAAGTAAGGAAGCTTGGTGTCGTCATCATCCTTTAACCCCTCGACTCTTGTTCATCCAGAAATTTTATTTAATATAAGAAAATTTACTTAATAACATACATTAAGCACCTGCTGTTTCTTAGGTGCTGGAGCATGGCGGGGGTGGGAGGGTTGGTTAGTGAGCACAGGAGATGGAAGTCCCTGCCTTTGTGGAAGTCACCTTAAGATCACTACATCCAAACATGCATCTTATGCAATGTAGAAAATGCTCTAATACAGAGGCCTCAAGCTAAGCCGCTGGCCCTGGGGATGGAAAGGAGGAGACGGATTTGAGCAATAATTAAGTGTCTGAATCAGTACAGCTTAGTAATACATTTGATGCAGGAAATGAGGAGCGGAAGGAGGGATTTCAAAGGAGACTGGGCTTTACCACTGGGGTAATTATAAAGTAAGGAGGAAAGGGAGTTAATGACTACAGATTAAATAGAGTTTGAGGTACTTGTGAGATAGCTAAGTGGTGGTGTCCAGGCCAATTAGCAATCCAGGTTTGAAGTTGAGGGAGAAATCCGAGCTAGAAATTAAATATTGTTGATTCATCATCTCATCAAAGCTGTGGGTATGGATGAAAAGGCCAGAGGCAGGACGTTAAAGTGCAGGGCTTCCAGAATTCACTGTTTCCCGACTTGAGACACCATTTAAGGCCTGAGAGTCAGTGGATACTCTTTCAGCGATCAATCATCATTTAAGTACAAAGGAAGGGAGCTGAGCTTTAGAATACAACTTTGTTTAACAGAGTCACGTGAACTTAGAGTTGATTGTGCCATCAGACAAAACCCCATCACTAGTACACTTAATTCTTCCCTTAACACCAGTACTCAAAACGCATGTCTTTAAGAAAAATGTTCCAAGAGGTGTGTGGTCGTAATTATGGGCATTGTTCCTAGTGTTCATTCATTTGACAGCAGTGGACTCTTCACAAAATGTCATAGCTTGGAGAAGTAATCGTCACGTGAAATGATGAGGTGAGGAAAAGGGGGCCTGTTGTCAAATTCTGCTGCAACAGAGTTGAGCCACCGGGACGTGGAAAGGGAAAGGGCACTCAGCTCCTGGATGAGAACGAACTATAGGACCACGTGGTTTCCCGGTGTGAGCCCCTGCTGGGCTTTCCAGGCTGCCGAGTTTCCGAGACCTTGATTCGCCCGTGTGAATCTCAACACAGCTTTTCTCCAAAGAGCACGTGTACAAACCAGAAAACAACCCCTTGTGGTCTTGTTCTGACTTTTTAGGATTCGATTTTTTAAAATAAAAGGGCAGAAACATTTGAGAATTCTTCTGGGTTCTAAGTTTTCCCGAAGAAAGTTTTTTTTTTCTTTTTCTGTTTTAACAAACTCTAAAGCAGAAAAAAACCTACCCGAGGCCCCTGATATACAGACAGCCTAATGCTATTGGAAGAGAAGAAATAACTTATGCTGTTTTCAACTTTCATTTGAATAATCACATGGGTTAATCTAGTGGCTAAGCATTAAAGTGAGTTTCATGTTGGTTCTGGTTTTTGGTCTCCATGGTGACCCTAGATTTGAAGACCTTCAAAAAGAGAGAGTTATGTTACAGCACGGGTGCTTAGCTGGCTAATACATCAATCTGACATGGTGTTTCCAGTGGAATGAGTCTCTTGAACTTGAAAGACATGTTTTTAATTTTTCCCTCTAAGATACTTGAGCATAGCCTACTGTTGGGAAAGGGCTACTATGTTCGGGTGGCATCTGAGGTTAACTGTTCAGTAGAACAATAAAATACAAATGTAATAACAGGCAGGTTTTCGAATCCTCTAATGCCGATGTTGGTTTTTCTGCATTGCATGAATTCAGAGGATCAAAGCCCCTTCATCCGTTTGCTGCAAAGCTGTGATGTGGTAATCATCAGCCTAGAGGGCCTTTTTACTGGTGTGCATTCTGTCTTATGAGGCACAAGACTCATTGCTCCTTAGAATTTTGTAACCTATTTTAGTTCTTTCTTACCTTCTTAGGTAGCAGATTGACTGTTCAGAGCTGCCCTCCAGGCTGATGAGTTTTGATATTCTGATTAGCTCCTGCTACCCTTATCAGAATTTCAGAATATGGCATGTGTTCTGTCACCAAAATAGCCTCCTGTCATCCTGTTGAATTGTGTGGCACTTAAATTGTCAGTGCTTGATTTTTACCTGATTTTCATCTTGCCTCCTAGTTTCTTGTCAGCATAATTTTCCTTTTTGTTCATTCCCTTTTTTTTAAATTTGTATTATTTCTTGCTTATAATTTCTGGTAACCTTCCCCATCCCACGGCTTTTCTTCATTGTCCCATTTCTCTCTCCGCTGTTCTCTTTCTTTTTCAGGAATTAAAAAAGAATACATTAAATCATGTCTTTCTGTCTCTTAAAAAAAAGGATAATTTTTTTTCCATTTTAAAGAAACCCCACATTCCTTATAGACACATTGAAAAAATACAAAAAGGAAAATTTTTACACTCATGGCCCTACCTGCTGCTAGTATCTCAGTCCGTTTATTAGTCCTTTATGCATATTTTTCTTACTTTCTTCTGATCATGGTTTCTGTGCAGTTATTCCTGTGTCTTTATCGTTAACTGTTTCTACATGATTTTACATTTCTTTACATGATTTTATTCACCCTAAACTTTCTAAATGGTTTTCTTATTTACGGGAAGTCACCAGGGAGACGGGGATTGTGAAATAGGGAGGTTGTAGATGTGACTTCTTTTCATAAACAGGCAGGTTATTTATTTTTGAACAAACATTTCTAGAGAACCTGTCCTGTATGGGGTACATGGGCGGTATTTGAGGGTACGCAAATGCATAAGACAACTGCCCCCTTCTCTCACAAATGGGCATCCAAAAGTCGTGCTGACATGTAACCCAGCAGATTACTTTCTGACTACAGCCCTCACTGTAATGGGCGTGTGGAGCTCAGTTGCCATGGAAACAGAGAAGGAGGTGGCAACTCTGCTGGGAGTGTTGGCTGCATTGAGGAGGTGCCCTCTGAGCCAAATCTGAAAAGGATGAGTAGGAGTTTGCTAAGTCGAGTTGAAGAGAGGGAGAATTCGCCAGGTGGAGAAAACAGAACGGGTGTGAAAGGGAGTCTGAGGGCGCAGGTAAAGTGGGACATGCCTGGGCGTGTGAGCCTATGGGCTGAGCAGCAGAGATAAAGCCATAGAGGCAAGCTGTGGGCAGATTTTTAAGGGGTCTGGTCAGCCTTCTAAGGATTTGGGCTTTGTCTAAGTCATTTGGCCACAGGAAGGTTGAAGCAGGGTGTATTACGTGATCATATCTGTCTCTTAGAAAGACATCTCTCCAGTGATTTAGAAAGTAAGCTGTTTGGGAGGGAGGGAGGACGCGAGGTAGACTTAGACTGGGGCCAAATTATGTGTACCTGTTTTGTGCTGGGTGCGATTCTAAATGTTTTGTTTTCATGTAATTCTCACAGTCATAAGTGGGAGCTGGTTGCAGTTGTTTCGGAGACACTGGACTTGCCTGTTGTCTCACAGGTACTAACAGTGCTGAGTGGCCAAGGCCAGAAGTTCAGCCACGTCTCTGTCCTTGACACTTCACATCAGGGCGACAGATGAGGCTGCTTTTGCGTGGTTGTCTTAATTTAGAGGCAAAGAAGGCCCAGACCAGGGCAGACATTGGGGAGGTGACGATTTTCTCCATGGCAACAGCTGTCTAGTGTGAAGAGGTCACCAGGGTCAGAAAGCATTCCCCAAGGAAATTCGGAGAGCCTCAGAGAGGATGCCGTATGACTCCCCACGAAGCATCATCCACTCCATCAGGGTACAGGCAGATGGACAACAGGACTTTGGTCCCGAGGAAGGGGCTCCAGGCCACTGGATTCCATTCAGCAGCTTTACTCTCCTACTTGAGAGGCTCCCACTGACCACATTTGAGGCACGTTGAGCATCAAAATGAAATAACGACTAATTAATTATCATATATCAATAAGCATTTAAAATTAGTGTTGGAGGAGAAAAATTAACTAACAGATGTAAAAGAAATATTAGAAATAGAAAATCACCATTTTGCAACCACTACAGATAATTCAAACGGGAATCATCAATAGATGCTAAAG
This sequence comes from Vicugna pacos, assembly GCF_048564905.1. NCBI lineage: Eukaryota > Metazoa > Chordata > Mammalia > Artiodactyla > Camelidae > Vicugna > Vicugna pacos. Next base: position 66,490,418 of record NC_132997.1, on the reverse strand, counting down.
CCATTGGGTGAAAGGTTGGGCATCATAATATTTCTATAGTTTCAGAAAGTCACAAACTGCTTACTAATAACAAAGGGGCAGAGGTGTGTATTCAGTGGAGAAATCTGGCAGTCTGGCAGCCAAGTGATCACATCAGTGGCAGGAACAAGACATCAGATACTTTTTGATCTGGTGCGCTGAAAAGAGCACATCATTCTGTACATTCCCGCCAATAATGTTTAACCCGAATTTAAACGTAAGGAAACCATCAGATAAAACAGACTGAGGGACGTTCTGTAAAGAAACTAGACTAGACTCTAAAACTGTCAAAGTCACAAAAAAAAGAAAAAGAAAAAAGACTGAGAAACTGGTAGATTAAGAAATATTAAGAATATGACAGGTAACCTCAGTATGTATCCTCTGATTGGATCCTAGGTTTGGGAGGAAAGTTATAAAGGACATTGTTGAGACTCCTGGGAATTCTGCATAAGGATGTCTATTAATCACAATAGTATTGTATCATGGTTAAATTTCATGAGTGTGATTACAAAAGAAAATGTCCTTGTTTGTACATTCAGTGGTGAAGGGTCATAATGTATTCCACTTTAAAAAAAAAAAGTGGGAGAAAGAGGAGAAGCAAATGTGGCAAAATATTGATAATTCGTGAGTCTAAGTGAAGAGCCTAAGGTTATTTATTATTCTCTTCTTTAGATTTGCACATTTTCGAAGCAAAAATCTGAGGAAGGTGTGTTTTTTTTTTTCAATTTTTACTTGATGACCAGGTAGGCTAAAGGATCTCTCAAATATAATTTTCATTAAAGGGAAACCTTGCCTGACTGAAGGACTGGATTCCTTTAATGTGACAGGTAAGTATATGGGTAAATAGAAACCCGTAACTGAACTTTAAGATTTTATGAAGCCTTTGATAAGTCTCCTTACTAAAGACTATGAAAAAATTTCTAAGTTTTTACCAGGGGAAAAAGAGACTGGTTGGGGATCAGTGTTTCATTGCTGATAATTACTTAGAAATTGCCCCCCATCCCCCCAGAAAAAGCCTGCCTAGTATAGGAATTGATGGATACATTGGGTAATGGAGCAGTGCAGAGTGCCAAGTCCTTCAGAGCTTAGCAGAGGGAGAAGTGTTTTTAAAGTTGTACGTCTGAGTCCTAAGAGGATGTGCATAGGGGAATCGCCCTATTTCAGATCAGCTGAAGTGGATATAATATTTGTGGGTGAAACGAAATCTTTCCAGAAGTGAAGTGATTACCGTCTGAGGAAGAATTCATAAAAGTCTCTTGTGGTCACTGCTGTGTATTTAGGGAGCATTTCACCATTTCACCATTTCCCGACTTCACTTGTTGGTTGCTAGACATTGAGTTCTCATTAAGGAACTCCTCATCCAAAAGGTGGACCTCACTCGGTCATTGTAATGCTGACTGAAATTTGCATAGCACTTTATAATTTTAGCAATCACTTTGACAAACGTTACCTCCCTTTGGCGGCAGGATTGAGGATGAGGAGGTGGTGTTCTTGCCATTTGACAGATGAGAGAACTGAAGCTAGAATGGGTAAAATGGTTTGTCTAAGCCACCTGGTTAACCCCAGACTGGGGTTTGGGGCTGGATTTATGTTCATTGTCATTCTTATGAAAGTAAACTTAGAGATCTTTGGAGCATCCTTCTGACACAGCACGATATAAAGCAAGGAGAGTTAAAATCAAAAGTGTGCAATTTGTTTGTGAAAGATTTCCATGAAAGTAACTTTTATAGAGATGGGAAAGTTTAAGTGGAAAAGACAGGAAAAAGAGATCTTTAGTGAATAATGAATAAATATTTTTTGGAACTACCCAACTATATTTAAGTGACATATGTAAAATGGATTAAATTTCATTAGCACAACAAAGTAAGTGAATCTGGAGACATTGTCCAGCCTTTGTTGTTTGGGGACGTGTTTGCACCAATAGCAGGCTCTTTCCAGGGACCCAAAGGCAAGATTGTTTAGTGAGAGGTAGGACGTTTGGATCTGATCCTAACTGAGTCACTGTGTGAAACAGAGAAACAGCCTCTCTGTTTGTTCATCTGCAAAATGGACAAAATAACATCTGCACTAACCACCTAATAGGCTTGTAAGGCTACAGTGAGGTAATTGATGGGAAAACTGTTAAAAAGTTGGAATCACTGTATAAACAGAATGTGATGTTTTATTATATAAAATCACCCTACCACTCCTTTTTTGTTTTGTTTTGTTTTGTTTTTAACTGCCCAATAAAGCAACGTTAAAAGGAATGAGAAATTATAAGGGGCAGTTTTGAACCTCTCACTGCTTCTGTGGAATCTAAAGCATTCATCAACCTTATCAACACACTGTCTTCCCCTTGGGACCTTCAGGGTCACACTCAAGGACATTTCCTAGATCATATTAATTCTTAAGTATCCATCACTGGTTAGGAGGGCTACATGTCAGTTGAAATGCAGGAAGTGGCATAGTTTCACTGTTTTGGGCCATAGTTGTTTGGGAGTTGAAGTTGAGGCAGAAACCACAGTGTGGAGCGTGTGTTTCCCAGCTGCAGGCTGCTCAGGCCTGGGATTGACAGGGATTCCACTGATTCTTCTGCTCCCTGATGCTTGATTCCATAGCAGGGCCAACCTGGGGTCCAGGTGTTGAAGAGCAGCTTCCTTGGTGGGTCGTAGATGACAGTGAATTTTCTGTCTTGGAGGGAGAGCTTTCTTTAGGAACAAGACCAAAAGTTATTTGCCTTGGTGGTAGCAGGTAGATTCGTTGACTGAATGAATGAATGGATGAACAGATGAGAGGGGAACCCTGAGAGACACATGACTGATCATGGTTGTTGGAATGGGGCGTGATGGCGTGGCATTGCCTAGGATGCTCAAGGAAAGGTTACTTTATGTTTTTCCGGCTCCTGGTTTATGCAGGCTGGGAGAGCCTGGCCGTGTACAGGTTTTGCAGATACATCGTTTTGCAGAGAATACATCCATGGAGTCAGAGATCCTGGGTCCCATTCCAGCTCCAAAACTGAACAGCTGGGGGACCCAGAACAGAGTTAAGACCTGCCTTCCTGATTTTTCAGGGCTGCTGTAAGAGGAAGCATTGCTAAAAGGCAAGAATTATATTAAATAGCATTTTCACTCTTTAGCACTCACTTTCAGCCCTTCATCAAAGTTATACCAAAGCTGTTGATTCACACAGCATTACTTGCTGAGTTTGGTTCCAGGTTCTCCCTTACCTGCCAATAGAGGGTGAAGCACAGTGAACGTCCCCACTTTTCAAATGCAGTTAAGAGAAGAGGCAAGCGCACGAGGCCATCTGCAAACTGAACGATGGTGAACAGACCAGCATCAGAGTGTTGTGTTATTCAGCACTGAAAACATACTGGGGGGAACCTGGGTTTTAGTTACCAAAGGCTCACTGGTTTGAACGGTTCTGAGGTGGTCAGCCTCACTCAGAAGCCTCTCCCACCCTCTTCTGCTCTCTGTATCTTGTATTGCTTAAATGATTTGGCCAGTTTACTTAATTTCTAAGCCACTCATTAGAAGTTGAAGAAAATTGCTTTGTTTTTACTGAAAACTGATTTTTCTGTGACCTAGAAGATCTTAATTCACACAGTGATATAGATACAACACCTTGTCACAGCTCTGCAGCGCTCACCGAGAACACGTTTACATGCTTTCAAAATTGAACGTTCAAAAGCCTACTGATGGGGAGGTTACAGCTCCAGGTACAGTGGCATAAGCAACATTCGTCCTCTTGCCTACTGAATGCAGTCCCAAACAGGGCAGGATGTCTGGAGCTGCTCTTTGAGTGCCCTGGAAAACAGTAGCAGGCAGAATGGGGAAGGAAGCTAAACTGAGAAATGAGAAGTATGAAAGGTCCAGCTGGGAGCTTCCTGTTTTCTCTGCTGCTGCTTCTGTATCTGTTATTTCCTCCACCCCCTCCTCCTTCGTCCTTCCTCTTCCTCCTCCCTACTCTCCCCACTCCTCTCCTTCCTCCCCCCTCCTCCCCTCACCCCTTCTTCTTTCCTCCCCCTCCTCCCCCGTCTCCCCTCCTTCTTCCTCCCCCTTCCTCCTCCCTCCCCCTCCTCCTCTCTCTTCCCCATTCTTCCTCCCCCTACCCTCCTCCTCCTCCTCCTTTTCTTCCTCTTCTTTTTCTTCCCACATCTCCTGCCTGAACTCAGAGATAACCTAAATCTCAGAACTGAAGAACTTCAAAGGAGTACCTCTCTTTCCAGCCCAACAAGCAGGAATGGAAGTTCCCTTGGGACAGAGACTAGGAGAAATCCTCCCAATTTCCATGCAAACCTCATTAACATGTAGTGTGTACATTCTAGACTTTTTCTGTGTATGTGTTTTCTTAAACAGTTAGAATCATACCAAATATTTTGTTTTGGTAGAGAAGAAAATATTTATGATATAAATTTAGTACACAATCACTGTACGCTTATTTTTAAATAACTTAACAAGCAGTTATAGCCGAGTTCAGTGCATTTGAATCACCTCAGATTCTGGTGCAGTGGGTCCTGAGAGTGTACAGGCACACCTCATTTTAGTGAGCTTGGCTTTATTACGCTTCGCAGAACCGCATTTTTTAGAAATTGAAGGTTCATGGCAGCTTGGCTGAATGAGCCTATCAGCACCACTTTTCCAATATCATTTGCTCACTTCATGTCTATGTCACATTTTGGTAATTCTCACAGTTTTTCAAACTTTTCCATTATTATTGTATTTGTTATGTGATCTGTGATCATTGATCTTTGACCTTTGATGTTACTGCTACCACTTGCTGAAGGCTCAGATGATGGTAGCATTGTTAGCAATAAAGCATTTTTTAATTAAGGCATGTACATTGTTTTTTTAGACAGAATGCTATTGTATACTTAATAGGCTACAGTATAGTGTAAACTTTTTTATATGCACTGGGAAACCAAAAGAATTCGTGTGACTTGCTTTATTGGGATATTCATTTTATTGCAGTGTCTAGAACAGAACCCAAACTATTTCTGGGGTGTGCCTGTAATCACAGCCAACTTCTGGTGTTGCCAATACTTACCTGGCCCAGGCTTTGAGTAGCAAAGGAATAGTTACTTAACAATTGCCATTTAGGTTGTTTCCAGTTTGTTGCTTTTGTAAATAGTGTTGTGCATAAAGCTCTTCTTCATGTTCCTTGCTTTGAGGTAAACTCCTAGAAGCAATTAAATACAAAGTCAAAGGTCATGGCTGTTTGGATTGCTGGTCAATATTTTTTTAAATTTTTTACTGATCTGTATTTGATTTACAATGTTAGTTTCAGATGTACAGCAAAGCGATTCAGTTAAACACATACATACATATATTTTTTTTCAGATTCTTTTCCATTATATGTTATTACAAGAAATTGAATATATTTCCCTGTGCTATACAGTAGGTCCTAGTTGTTTATCTATTTTATATATAGCAGTATGTATCCATCAATCCCAAACTCCTCATTTATCCCTCCCTGCCCTTTCCCACTGGTCAATATTGATGCTAATTTTTGCAGAGGATTTTGCCAGTTGTAATGAATATATTACTTTTCAAGTTGATGATGAGGAAATTGGGGCTGAGAGTGGTTTGGCTGCCCAGGGTCACACAGCTAATCTGTAGAAGGGCTATGATCTCAGCCCAGCCTGTCTGCTTCCGAGGACACTGCCTCTTCTCCCTGCACCTCCGCCGCTGCTGCTGCATTCACCACGTTCCCTCCCTCCTCTTAAAGGGCCTGTTCCAGCAGATGAGTGACACTGTCCCTGCCCACCACGGTCTGTCTGTTTTTGGCTTTGCTAATCTGCCATGGGAAAGAACGAGCTCCTGTGAATGTTAGTTTTCATTTCTGTTTGTTTGGCAGAGTCTGTGCCTCCAGCTGGTCACATCCTTGTCCTTTGATAAATTTTGTTTACCAAATGGCCTTATTTACTTGATTTATGTATGCTATGTTCTTGTTAAAGATGTTAACTTGTCCCTGCCCCGATTGTCTTGTAATTTGTCTTTCACTTTGTTTGCTTTTTTTAAGCACAATGAAAAATGTGTATATGTAGCTGTCACCATCCATCTTCTTTTCCTGTTCCCCACTAAGCTTAAAGAGACTTCCCTTTTGCAGAAGTTTGACAAACATGGAAAGATATTTTTCAAAGAAAGCGTAGATGTTTTAAGGGCACCTGTAAGAAATACGGCATTCATTTTTTGGCTGTTTCTCTTCAATGCCATGTTTTCCTTATAATCGCTCCCTCTTTTCCTATCCATGTAGTTCCCTATAGATATTTTCCTGCTAAAATGGGAGGGCAAACTTTGGGGGATGATGCTCAAGAAAATGATTTACAGTTTTCAAAACAGGGAGTTTGGGAAGGACAATTTGAACTAATGTAAAACAAGGAACTACCTAAGCTTTTTTGCCAGAATTTTCTTCTACATATTATCCATTGTGGTGATAGAACCAGACCAAATGTTCAATACAAAACTTTGAGAAACTTTCTATCACGTGTATGCAATTTAAGAAATAAAATGATCAGACAGATCTTAGAAAAACGATATTCCCCAACCCTTACCCTAACCCTACTCCAGCCCTCTTTCCTGTTCTCCTTCAGCTGTTTTAACTGAATCTTGCAATATTTACCTTCATTTCTTTAATGCTTTTTACTGAATTGTGTGTGTGTGTGTTTATCCCCAGGTCTCCAGGTGACATAGCAATATTGTTCCCTTACACTCACTAATATAGGGTATCTCTGTGATTGACTCCCTGCTGGGGAAGGTCGGGACTTAGGGTCCTCATACACCACCCCACCCACGTGTTCTGTGCCTTTTCCTTCCCTTCCTCCCCTCCCCCACCATCCCCCTCCCGGGGTTCATGCTTCTTATCCCATCTTCCCAGTGTCATTTGCTGTCCTTGATTTAACTCCATCTTCAGTGCTTACATTATTACAGTTTTGTAAATGCTATTCATAGCCAAGTCATTTAGTTTCCTATAATTACTCTTCCTTTTCAACACAGTATTTTACTTCCTGGAGAGTTAGAAATTGCCTTGCTTTTTTGCTCTGTTAGTTTTCTGTGTACTTTTCACCCTCACTTTGTGACTCAGTGCAGTCACAGGGTTGGGCATCCTGTTAGCCTCATCCCCGGGGCTCTGACTCACCAGGTGAGGTGGGGGCTCCCCCCTAGGTCTGCTGCACAGCCGCTCAGCCTCCCTCCATTGGCATGCTGGCAAACACTGTTTCTTCCTTTGTCTTTGTTTATGCCTTTGCTTTGCAGAGTATATCCTCTGTAATTTCCTGCAAAGAGAGTACAGAGGTGGTAAATATTCTGAAATCTTGTGTATATGAAATGGTTTTAGTTTATCCCTGGTCTAGAAAGAATATTCTAAAAGAATAGTCTTTTAAGTTTATGCTCAGTTAATATGGCTGGGTATAGAATTCAAAGTTGGATACCATTTTCCCTCAGAATGTGGAGGCATTTTTCTTTTCCTTTCTTTCTTTCTTTTTTTTGGGGGGGGGGTGAGGGGAGGAGTAATTAGGTTGGTTTTGTTTATACAGGAGGTACTAGGAATTGAACCCAGGACCTCATGCATGCTAAGCGCACATTCTACCCCTGAGCTCTACCCTCCCCTCAAGGCATTTTTCTAAAGCAGTCTGTTTTTCAGTATTGCTTTTGAAAAAGCCTGATTCTTAATCCTGCGTATGAAGCTTGTTTTCAATTGCTGGATGCTTTAAGGGCTCTTGGTAGCCCCCGGTTTCTGAAGTTCCATGATGCTGAGTCTCGCAGTGTCGATCTGTTTGCTTCTACTGTGGTGAGCTTTCAGTAATCCCTTCAGTTTGGAAATCCATATCCTCTGTGTGGTATGTTCAACCTGGCATCCTCAACTAGAAATCTCACTCAATTGTTTAAAGGGAAATTGCAATGAAATAGCTTTCCCAGAGCCTGGCATATTATCAGTTAAATGTTGAAAAGGGATCATGTTGATTAAATGGGCTAGCCACAATTTAAAAGAGTCCTTACAAACATAAAATATAGACAATCACAAATTTTGTTTGCCAGAGCAAATAAAAGTTTCAGTGAATGAGTTGTTTAAGCCATTTATTACTCTAGTGTCCAGCCCAGACTTGTATCAGAGACAGGTAGATTTATTTATAAATTTTTTCATTCTTATTAAAAGGAAAAAATGCAGTTATCCCTACATAATTTCCGAAGGTTGAAGGTACATTCTATTCAGTCACTTGTTTCAGTTTGGTCCCCCAAAATCACATGCCTAAAATATCCATATATTTGACTCCCCAACCTCTAGCCACTTCAGCTGGTAAGTTAATAGAACCTTTGTCCTCTTGGCCAAGTGTATGAAAGAGACCTCTAAATTTTCCCTAGAGGTTTTCCCCAAAATGGCAGTTATGGTAGTAAATCAGTCAGTCAGCCAGTCTTCCTCTATCCGTGTAATAAGAAAAATATTAGTAACTAGACATCTGCGGAAATGTGCTAAGAAGTGCTAACATCTAAGGAAGGTACCGTACTCTCCCAAGGGCTGTCTGAACAGCAGTGAACGCTGAGTGGGCACACTTCATGCTGGGGAGTTGACACATCTTAATATAAGCGTGCAAAAGGAAGAACACTCCTGTGTATCTCTTGAACTCTCAAAACCCACACTGAACGCTTCTGTGACTAGCTGCGCAGGGATTTTTTCCCCCCACACAAACAAATTTCTAGGTCTCTTTTAACTCAATTCTGAAACGATTTACCTGGAAATAGTATCAGATCCCATAGGTGGAGGGCTCAGTCTCACACGATTGTCCCTGCCCCCCACCTCCAGACTCCAGTCACAAGCCCAGGTTGTCACCTGTGCTTCTGACCACCAGAAATTGGAGGTTCTATGACCCCCCCCCAACACACACACACACCCCTCAGGTTCAATGAATTTGCTAGAGCTGCTCACAGAACTCAGGAAAACATGTTACCTACTAGATGACCAATTTATTATAAAAGGATACAACTTAGGCCCAGCCAGATGGAGAGATGCGTAGGGTGTAGTACTGGGGGGAGGGGCGTGGAGCTCCCGGGCCCTCTCTGGGTGCACCACTCTCCCCACATCTCCACATGTTCACCACCCTGGAAGCTCTCGAACCCCCATCCTTTTGGATTTCTGTGGAGGCTTCATTATATAGTCATGATTGGTTAAGTCGCTGGGCACTGGTAATTAATTCATCCTCGAGGCCCTCTTTCCTTGGAGGTTAGGGAAGTGGGAATGAAAGTTCCAACCCTGTAATCGCCTGGTTAGTTCTCCTGGCAACCAGCCCCATCCTTAGGGACTTCCAGAAGTCACCTTGAACTCAGGACCATGAACTCAGGTGTGGCTGAAAGGGGATTTCCCGAATAACAAGACACCTTTACCTCTTCTCTCTTAGGAAATTCTGAAGGTTGTAGAAGCCGTTTGCCAGGAACAGGGGCAAAGACCAAATATATATTTCTTATTATAAATCACCATCTTACGAAGCCAAATTCTGAATATAAATTGTAATCGTAGCCCCTTTCATATGGGCTAATCATGCATCTGATTTTCTCTTTTCCCACCAGCTTTTTGGAGACTGGGAAGCCCAACTGCGGAGAATAATGAAGCTCATTGCCGGCGGCGGTCTGTCCATCACCGGCTCCCACAACATGTGCGGGGACTACCTGTACAGCGGCCACACGGTCATGCTCACACTCACCTACTTATTTATCAAAGAGTGTAAGTCTCGAACAGCCTGCCGTGAGCATTTCCTCGCCTGCCACTTCCCCTGGTGTCTAGAAAGTCTCCCGAAGCAAGACTGGAGGCCTCAGGAGGGCAGCCCCTTCTCCCACCAGTGCCCAGGTCCAGCAGGCACCCCAAATAGATGTCAGAGGGAGTACCTTTTCTTCCTGTTGGGAGTGTCCCGTTTCCTCAAGTGTCAGCTGTAGTATTGGGGTGTTTTATAGCCACTGGAAGGAGCCAGAAGGGAAGAGTCACGCGGACACCAGATTCAGGCCCGGCTGGATGATGACAGCCGGCATGTTCACCCAGCAGCCATGTTTTCCAGCCCCTGGCACTACGCTGTCCGCTCTAAGTGCAGTGCAGGGGCAGCGACGTCTACCTTCACAGAAGCCATGGTCTTGGGGACAGTAAATGAGAAATTTTCTTTAAAAAATGGTTTTAAAATATTTTATCAGGAAACATACAAAAAATAATATTACAGATAGCCCTGTACACTGCTCAGATTTCATACAAGCCTTCGTCGTGTCTGTTCTCCCTTACGAAACCGAATGAAACGGTAGTGTATATGTAAAGCTTTCACCCCTTCCCCCTCCCATTTTCCAAATTATTTCCTTGCGTGTTTTTTTATTCCTTTGTCTCCTTGTGGAAAATTCAGTTGTCCTCAGTATTACACTGTTAGAAATAGCCTCGATGAGCTTCCTGTAGGCAATTCCCGAGCAGAGCAATAAGATAACCCAGGCAGTGGTTCCACAGAAGAAGGACACGCACGCAGTCTGCAGGTATTTGAGAGCATGGAGCACCTTCTGGGACTTTAGTGTGGTTGGAATTCAGAGTGGTGGTAATAATGAGGAATGAAAAATGAACCAAGAAGTAGGAACCAGATCAAGGAGTGTGCCTTGAGCCAGGAGGAGTCTGAATTTGTATTCTGACGGAGATGGGGTGCCCCTCGAGAGGGTGTAACCACTGAGACAGTGTCCTCTTCCGTGTCCTGTAGGGAGGGAGGAAGCACTCCTGCAGTAGCTTGCAGGATGGGTTGGAGAGGGGCAGGACTGGAGACCAGGAGAAAAGCTAGGGGACGGACTGCTGTTGTAATCCAGGAAAGAGATGGCGGGGGCCCGGATTACCATGATGGCACTGGGGACAGAGAGAAGGAGGGGAACTGAGGGATTAACAAAGAGGAGTCAACAGATAACAGGATAGATTGTGGGGAGACAGAGACAGGTAGGTGGTGGACTGAAGGATACAAGCCCACTTTTGGTCTTAAAACTGAGATGGGAGACACAGGAGAGGAAGATAAGCTGTACTTCAGGGCACAGACTGAGAGAAGGGAGAACAGGTGTTCTGCTGGTACCTTAGTAGGTGACCCAATAGAGTGAATTCCGACCATGTCTATTCAGAATTGTCATGATCAAACATGATCAAACCCTTGTGCTGAGATGTTACCAGGCATTGAACATGGGAACAGAACAGGCCGGTGTTAGCGGCCCTGGGGATGGGATTCCTACCGCGTGCTGGTTGGTACCTGAAATACTTTAGTGGAATTAAGCCTTATCCTTCCAATGGGCCATATTGGGAAGACTTGGGTCACCAACTGATTTTAAATCCTGGTGCTGTCACTTCCTCCCTCTGTGACCTTGGGGGAAAGCTCACACCTCTATAAATCTTAGTTTCCTCGTCTTTAGAATGAGATACACATGAGTGAGGGAGGGGCCTTGAAAATTAAAATAGATGGCATGCACAGACACTAACTAACAGAGCTGCACGAGTGTGAGCAGCAGCCGCTACTTGTCACTGTACGGTCAAGGTGTCAAGTACACATCTTCCCGGAAAGGGAGTACGGCGCCCCGGATGTACACTGAGACCCCCTCTCCTGACCACTCCATTTAAAATTGCAGACCTCCCTTCACCCTCTCTACTTCCGATCCCACTTACCCTGTTCAACTTTTTCACTTTCCCATAGCATTTAACACCTTCTGACACAGTGAGTAATTTACTTGGTTATAATTATTATTTATTGTCTCTTTTCACCTCTAGGAAGGGGTCTCCCCACAAAGGCAGGCTCTTTGCCTGTTTTGTTCATTGACCCCAGTAATGAGGGCAGTTCCAGTTCTGGGCACGTAGTAGATGCTCAGTAAATACTGGTTGAATGAATGACTGATTCCTGGACCCCTTGAGAATCCTGTAAAAGCCTCAGCTTTCTACCCCAGGGTGAGGAGGGTAGATCACATTCAAACAGCATTTTTGCCTAAAATTTCAGACCCTCAGAAGCCCACCCATTGAGAAAACGAGGTAGGAAGGCCTGTACTAAGAGAGATTTTGAATCTCCCATCAGGTGACTTCCCAAATGGCAGTGCAGACAAGTGTTTATCTTGACACTGCCCTGCCTTGGGAACGTACTTGGGCTTGAACTCCCAGGCATTTGGATTCTCTCTTACCTGTATTTGAGAAATGGAAATCTCAAAGACTCAAATTAGTATACGGCTGCAGAGCTTGGAAAGCAAGTAAGACAGCTGAATCAATTATAATTGCCTAGTCTGTGTATAAGAATGTTATAGACCAAGAGGTATTGATTTTTGTATAGAGCATTAATCCCCAAATTATTCACAGGCAAATTTAATTAAATGTCAGTGGATAGTTTTTTTTTAATGGAACATGATGCATTTATCTTATTTGTCCTTTTAAACTGTATTTATGACGCTATGAATCAAGTAATCACCAAATGTAAACTACTATTGCTAATAAAACCACTGTATAAAATAAGCTACTTTCCTTCTAACCTTGGTTACGTAGAAGCTAAAGCCCTTAGATTTGCTGCCCTAAACAATCTGTTTGCAGAAGGAAAGACCCAAGGTAATTAGACTCAGAAGCAGGAGTTGAGATGCGGTGGGGTGCCCTTAGTGGTACTTGAATAATGGGACTGTTGCGAATTTCTCCTTTTCAGATTCCCCTCGACGACTATGGTGGTACCACTGGATTTGCTGGCTTCTCAGCGTGGTTGGAATCTTCTGTATTCTCTTAGCGCATGACCACTACACTGTGGACGTGGTGGTGGCATATTACATCACCACGAGACTCTTCTGGTGGTACCACACTATGGCCAATCAGCAAGTGAGTCCTTCTTCCCATCTGACTTTGAGTCCAGTTGCTCCTGGCTTGCTGTTGCTGGCATGGCAGGCGTTAAAGTGCAAAGAGTCCGCTGATGTCTTAGGTTTCTTTTTTCTTAAGGGGTAGTCAGCTAAGATTGTGTTGGCTTTTGTGATGCTGATCCACTTCCAAATCAGAAATGAGTAAGAAGTGTGTTGATAGAATGACATAGGAGATTGCACCCTCCTGGAACAAGTATCACACTCTCGTTGTCCCTGGAAAGTACTTTTTAAGCTGTGCCCACCTCTCTTGCTTGATTTGCATTTCTGCTTTCTTTTCTATCTGGGCCCCTCACCAGCTTTATACTTAACATTTAATTGTCTCCATTTTCATCGTAGCAGAGTGAGTAACTAAAACGCTAATTGAGGTATTTGTTTATAGACAGGAGGCTGAGTAAGCCCCATGTTCTCCTTGGAATTGGAGTTACTTGTTTTCCTGCTGGGGTGTGGCCCGGTTGGCAGATGAGTACAGAGTGTAGAATGGTGGTTTGAGTGTGGACCTTGGGATATGTGGGTGGTCAAGGGGCAGGTCTGGGATCTTTTGTGAATTTTCATATGGAAACTATTTGAATCTAAAATGAAAGACGATGAGAAACATGTTCCTTCGGGGGCTGGAACAGTCAGTTGTTCTTCCTGACTTGGTTTTCTCTTTCTGTGTTATCTTAGGTGCTAAAAGAAGCTTCCCAGATGAACCTCCTGGCCAGGGTATGGTGGTACAGGCCATTTCAGTACTTTGAAAAGAATGTCCAAGGAATTGTACCTCGCTCTTACCATTGGCCCTTCCGCTGGCCAGTAGTCCATCTCGGTAGGCAAGTTAAATACAGCCGGTTGGTGAACGACACATAACAGCTGTGCGTGGTGGGGAAAGAGGAACTGTCCGAAGTGCTAAGAACTCCGTGAGAGAAGATGCCATAAAATCAACACCTCCCTAATCCTGTTATCTTTCAACAGTTACCTGAACTTAACCTATTGAGTTACCTGGTCAGCACTGTGATCTTTTTTTCTCTCCAAAGGACCTGCGTTGGACAACAATAAAGCAAATTTAACCTATCATGCACTGTACACATTTCCTGTTCATAAGTTTGGGATTTACATAACCTGCGACCACCATGTTCCTTTGTATACGATGCAACAGCATAGATGTAAGCTTTTATATCATCAGTTCTGGTCTTTCCAGGCACATCTGGAAATAAAGCGTATTATTTTCTTGGGAAAACATACTTTTCATATCTCTTGCCCCAAAGATTGGGCTGTAAGCCATTTTCTAGCAAATGTCTCTATGAAGGTTTCTAAGTACCTGAATGGGGTTCGATTCTGAAATCTTTCTACCTGTTGCACCGATATTCAGATAAAAATGACAGACACAGAAAGGTTTGGTTAACTTTGGGTTTTGTAAAAATCAGCAGAGACAGTGTGTCAAAAAGTGCAAAAAAAAAAAGATTCTGTTATAAAGTGATTTTCTAAGTATTTCCTAACTTTATTTTTCAAAATGATGTTATGAAAACCAAATTTAAAGATTTTTACATGTCAGAGAGAAGAGAGTTAAAATTTAAAAATGCTTCTTGGGAGAGAAATTTGTCTATGTTTCTAGTGCCTTTCTTGTCTTGATTGTATGGTCAGTAGGCAATCGTAAATGTTTTTATTTAAAATAAAGTATTCCATGAAAATGTAAATGTATGTATACACTACTAAATTTTGCATTTATAGCTAAATTAAATCAGAAGACTGCTTATGGTTTTTAAATTGCTCTGGATTAAAGAATGGAGGAGTTAATTAGAAAGTCAGAGCCTGTTCCCATATTGTGAGCAGGTGACCATGACATGTACCACTTCACTTATTTTATCATCTATTTGGTAGTTCGATTTTAAGTCAACAGTGAAAACAGCCATGAATACTTTGTTGTTAAAAAGAGAGTTTTGAAAATGATCACTCAACTAAAACTTGAAATCTATGAATTAGTTATCCATACTCTCATGACAGTTTCGTTGATGAACAACAAAAAAGAGATCTATTTCTTTAAAATATATTTGTGCAGGAGCTGCATGTAACTCTAAGTTTCACTCCTAACATAAGTATGTTTGGGGAAGTATTCTATTCTATACTTGCCAATGTGGAGAACAAAATAGTTTTTTAAGAATGAAGAAGTATATATATCCATTCTGTATTTTACGTGCAGCAGAATTATCTTCTGTAGGTTTTTTTTGTGTATTCACAAGGTGATATTTGTATTGTAAAACAATAATGGTGAAGGAAATAAAAAGGCTTTTAAAATTTTGTTTGTTTTAAATCTTTGTAAAGTTATTATTCCAGAGAGTATACTGATATCTTAACGGCTTACCTAGATCATAAATTAATCAAAATGCACTTTTTAATAAAAACTGATATTTAAAATAAATGGCTACTATTTCTAATGTGTCTACTTTCTTCACAGAAGTTGTAAGTACATTAAAGCAGGATTAAAAAAAACTGAGTTTGGGAATTTCTTCTCTGAGTTTGCTTGTGAGAGGACCTTTATTATCATGTTTCTTTTCCCTTAAGATGCCTTAAATAATGTGCTCTAAACTTCAGTAACCTTACAGATTGAGTGTATTTTTAAAAATATATAAAAAGAATCACTCATAAGTTTACTTCAAACTGCAGACCTCTGTTTACCAATAATTTTGAATGCTCTAATTCTCAAGTCACGGGATTAACTTTTTTCCTTTATCACTGGAAGTAATACTAGCTTTTCCAGTTTAGATGGAAAGGAAAAGTGAATTCTGAAACAAGTAATGCAGTAATTGTCCTTTGATAATCAATGGTAATGCAAAGTATCTTTTTCAAAATAAAAAGATATTATTCCTGATGTGATGAAGAAAGGAAGATGTTAACCATGGCAGCCTGTCTTTATAAACAGAGGCTATTATCTATCTAGCCAGGGAGGCTGGACCTGTAAAACTAGGAAGATTTCCTGCATGGAACTTTGGCCTTGTGTCTCAGAGAAAATGTAGTGGCCTCTTAAGGCACATGGAGCAAAATTCTAGGATAGGTTTGTGTTTAACTGTTACAGCCTTTCACTAACTTTGATTCTTGATCCAGTGCTGCATATTTTTTTAACATTGTTTATTGAGTTAAAGTCATTTTACAATGTTGTGTCAGAGTCCAGTGTAGAGCACAATTTTTCAGTTATACATGAACATACATATATTCATTGTTGCAATTTTTTTCCTCTGGGAGCTACCACAAGATCTTGTATATATTTCTCTGTGCTATACAGTATAATCTTGCTTATCTGTTCTGCGTATGCCTGTCAGTATCTACAAATTTTGAAATCCCAGTCTGTCCCTTCCCACCACCTGCCCCCTTGGCAACCACAAGTTTGTATTCTGTCTATAAGTCTGTTTCTGTTTTGTATTTACGTTCTTTTTTCC
Source organism: Vicugna pacos (assembly GCF_048564905.1). Taxonomy (NCBI): domain Eukaryota; kingdom Metazoa; phylum Chordata; class Mammalia; order Artiodactyla; family Camelidae; genus Vicugna; species Vicugna pacos. Next base: position 66,474,151 of record NC_132997.1, on the reverse strand, counting down.
TTTTAGATTCCACATATGAGCAATCTCATATGGTATTTTTCTTTCTCTTTCTGGCTTACTTCACTTAGAATGACATTCTCCAGGAACATCCATGTTGCTGCAAATGGTATTATGTTGTCAGTTTTATGGCTGAATAGTATTCCATTGTATAAATATACCACCTCTTCTTTATCCAGTCACCTGTCGATGGACATTTAGGCTGTTTCCATGTTTTGGCTATTGCAAATAGTGCTGCTATGAACATTGGGGTGCAGGTGTCTTTTTGAAGTAGAGTTCCTTCTGGATATATGCCCAGGAGCGGGATTCCTGGGTCGTATGGTAAGTCTATTCCTAGTCTTTTGAGGAATCTCCATACTGTTTTCCATAGTGGCTGCACCAAACTGCATTCCCACCAGCAGTGTAGGAGGGTTCCTCTTTCTCCACAGCCTCTCCAGCATTTGTCATTTGTGGAATTTTGAATGATGGCCATTCTGGCTGGTGTGAGGTGATACCTCATTGTAGTTTTGATTTGCATTTCTCTGATAATTAGTGATATTGAGCATTTTTTCATGTGCCTATTGATCATTTGTATGTCTTCCTTGGAGAATTGCTTGTTTAGGTCTTCTGCCCATTTTTGGATTGGGTTGCTTGTTTTTGTCTTATTATGTTGTATGAGCTGCCTATATATTCTGGAGATCAAGCCTTTGTCTGTTTCATCGTTTGCAAAAATTTTCTCCCATTCCGTAGGTTGTCGTTTTGTTTTACTTATGGTTTCCTTTGCTGTGCAGAAGCTTGTAAGTGACTTGAGTGATGAAAATGAATGATTGGCATATGCTAAAAATAGGATCTTTTTTCCCTGAGTCAAAATAGCTACATGAAAAAACTCATTGTTATAAGTTTACATACTATAAATGTACTAAGAAATTCACTTGCTGATTGCTCTTTGTGCCTGATGGCACAGAATCATGAATTGACCTATTTTATGGCTCTCAAGTCTGCAAATCCCTGGAAGGATGAGGGAAGTCTCGTGTTCTGGAGAATTGTAGTGCACCTTACAATGCTTGCCTGAATGAGAATGTGTGCTTTTTTGTCCTTGGGTTAGTAAGCTGGAGTCCTAGACAATAGCTTCTTTATTTTGCTCTCTTTACAAGTTAAGCATTTCACATGTAATTATCTTGTTAATCCTCTCCTAACCACAAGGTTAGTTATTATCCCCATTTTACAGGAGTTGACTCAGGTATGTTAAACCACTTTCTCAAGGGCATGCAACTGGTAAAGTTGTGAAAATCTGATTGGAGTCCAAATTGTCACCCACTCCTCGACACCCTCTCCACCCCAATACTGCATATGTTTCACATTTTGAAACTGTCCCACAGTTCTTGGATGTTCTGTTTTTTCATTCTTTTTTCTTTTTGTATTTCACTTTGAAATGTTTCTATGGACATATCTTCAAGCTCATGGATTTTCTCCCTGGCCACATTCAGCCTACTGCTGAGGCTGTCAAAGGCATTCTTCATTTCTGTTTTAGTGCTTCTGATTTTTAGGACTTCCTTTCAATTCCTAGAATTTTTCTCTCTCTGCTTACATTACCCATCTCTTCTTACGTGTTGTTTGCTTTTTCCATGAGAGCCCTTAACGTACTAATCATGGTTATTTTTAATTCTTTGGTAATTTCAACATCTATGTCATATCTGAGTCTCATTCTGATGCTTGCTTTATATCTTCAGACTGGGTTTTTCATGCATGCTTTGTACTTCTTTTGTTGAAAGACGGACATGTTGTTTTGGATAATAGAAACTGAGGTAAATAGGCTTTTATTGTGAGGATATAGCCCAGTCTGTCTCGGAGTTGGGCTGTATTTAATGTTTGCTGTAGGTATTGGTGCCAGAGGCTCCAGAGTCCTCTAGTGTACATGTTTTTGTCCCCTCTTTGATTGTGGACTTCCCTAAGTAATCATCCTTGGAGAGAGTCTGTGTCTTACAGCTCTTTCAGTTGTAATTCACTGTTTTTCATACTAGATCTCCACTGATGTGGTGGTAGATGTAGGGTAAGGAAGTGTCCTGTGATCTTCTGATTCAATCTGTCTTCTAGTGGGGCTTGATGTTCACAAGCACAGTATTACACTCCCGTGTCTCCATCCCTTACTGCTTTCCCTGACTGCAGCACTCACCTTCTGTTTCCTTGAAGCCTTGCCACTGTTGACTGTTTCTCCCCCTTAAGTCAGATGGGAAGGGTCGGAGGGGCTATAGTAGATGCAGTGACCCTCCAGGAGTTTCTCACTGTCACACCAGCCTACGTTCCACCTCTAGCAGTTTGCCTAAGCTCCCGTGGAAGTGTTCCTGCCACTTCATGGCTATGGTGGCTTCTGCTCCATATAAGCAGATGTCCGCTATGACTCTTAGGTGCACCATCTCTCCAGATTTGGGGGTGGCGGTTGGACCTGCAACCCTAGTCCTGTGATGGGCCCAAGAAAAGTCATTTTTCTAGTTGTAAGAATAGGAGCAATGACTCCTAAGCTTTTTACATGTTGGAGCTGAAACTAGAAACCTCTAGTGATCCAGTTTTCATGGTCAAAAAAATTTGGGAGACAATAAGCTGTTTGGGACACAAATCTGGTGTCCTCACAACTGAAGAACTGAAATCTGCTTTAATGACTTCCAACTCTCAACACCCAAGATGTTCAGAAGAACAGGAAGCAAATTAACATGAGATTGGAGAATGGAGGGGATATACTCAGATATCTTCTACTTAGCATGCACTGGGAATTTTGAGGCCATTCGCTAGATTTCTGAACTGCAAGACTTTCCAAAGCCTAAAATGTACTCTCATCCAGAGGGCCTAGGATGCAGCCCACATTAAAGCAAAGCCCAAACTCCAGAGCTGCAACTAAACAATTTTCTCTCTTTCTTTCCTTTGACTGCTCTAATTGTCTGAGAGCACTGTGGCAGATCCCAAGCTGGTGGCTGGAAAAGAATTGCCAGAGACATTGGTTAGTAACAAATACAGTTGCTTATAAGGAACTTCAGAACAGAAAGAGAAAATGTCATGTACCTATGGTTCAGAATACTTGGCCTATTTATGTCAGAGTTAAGAGTGTACAGTATTTTCTGCTTGTCAATTGCTTCTCATTTTTTATGAGTTTTTTTTAGCTTGAACTAAGATAAGTTTTAAATATTTTAACTTGGTGACCTGTAGGACACTTACAGGACACAAGCACTTTTCAGTGTCAGTAGGAGATAAGAAGGGTGGTGGTTCTTTTATTCTTTTAGATCTCCCAATCCTTGTTATTTCTAGCAAGAACTTCAACCAGGATGTAATGCTTCCCTTTATTTCACACCTAGAGCTTTGTCCAACTCCTCTCATGAATTTGAGTCTGAAATGCACTAGTGCTTGGAGAGATGTAGTAAGTCATGTTCATGTATAAACCCAGGGTAGTTCCTGAAAGACATGAATCATTTGTTAGAGTAATCGCTAACCTAGAGACGTCCTGATCCTAAGAAGCTGCTCCAGTTCATACTTTCTCAACTAGAAACACTTAACAGTGTGACCGTCTACCTTTGTGCCATTTTGGAGTGAAAACTATGGAGTCCAGAGACCACAGGGGATTGTGTAGGCACCTGCTGGCTTGTGGGAACCAAAAAGTCTTGGGGAGCAGATGTAAAGGAAAATAACAGGTTCAAAGGAAACGCCTTTTCTCTGGGAGGTAAGCTAAACACTTGTTTCTGTTTAACTTTGATATTAGGTTTGATGGTTGAAAGGATCAACGAATGAATGGCTCCATTGTTTTATGAAGAACGAGAGTGATTGGGAGAAAGAGAAACTCCAGGAGAAGATAAAGGAAATATGGTGTATCCACAGGGGCAGGGACTGGGGACTCAGATGTGTTCAAATCCCGACGCTGATGCTTATGGGCACTGGCCCTTGGCCAATTTTCTCTGAGTTTTGGTTTCCTCACTTGCAAAGTAGGGATGACTTTACTTACCGTGCGGTATAATGTGGGGCAGTGATGAGGCATGGGTACGAGTTAAGTGCTCGGCATTATGGCAAACAACCATTGTCATTACAGAGAAGAAAATGAGAGACAGAAAGGAGACCTCTGTGGAGCCAAGAAAGAAGTCCAATCAATGCAAAGACTGATCCCAGCCAGAAAAAGACTGGATAAAAACCGAGCCCAGACTCAGCCTTTATCGGAACTTCTGAGTGAGTATGCATTATTTGTAGTCTGAACCTCTTCCCATCTTACTACCTTTGGTGAAATACTTGCTCTAGCATTCTGAACATCTGATGTGCGTGCACAGTGGCTGCTAGAGTTGGCCGACTCTGAAACAGCGTGACATGGCCGTCTTCAGTGCAGCAATAAAGCAGAAACGTGGGTGGCCACCAAGATTTGTTGGCGCTTGGAGTCTGCTCATTGGGCCAGCTCTGTGTTGTCCCAGGGAGGAACTGGTATGGCTTGAATTGCTTTCTGCCAATAGCATTTATTTACCAGCATGAGAGGGGAGGGGGATGGAAGGTTTCAGACAAAGCAGCCTGTCTCTTACACACTCTCTTTTTAATAAAGAGCCTGTGACCAAGGAAAGGCATGTATTGGGTTTCCCACTGGGATGTGTAGCAATGCTTCTTGATATTTTAGGATGTTTCAGGAAAAAAAAAGTCATTTTGGAAAAAGCGTGATCTGACTTGAAACGAATGTTTGTTTTGAAGTCGTCTTTGAAATCGTTGGCTTTGAGTTTTAAGAGGCCACAGTCAAATCACCGCCAGGCTTATGGGAAGTGTGTTTATTAGGAGCCTTACGGGTCAAGGGAGACTGTTGACCTCTGGCCTGTGTTAGGCGGTGACGGGCCCCCGGCAGGGGCACCAAGTGAGGAGACAGTGTGTTTGCAGCACAAACGTCCTTTTCTCCACAGGCAAGGTTAGAACTGCTTCAACGAGCCTTGCAGCCTCCGTCCCACGGGCGGGCAGATGAATTTGCAGGCGTTTGCTACCTTATTTTCTCCACAGGCTCCAGGGATGAACATGTCAACGCAAACGGCTTGAAAGGCATCGTGTCCAATGAGCGCTGCTGGCACACGTCCGCTTTAGAAGCGTCACTGGCCCCGGCTACGGGGGCGCATTCCTGAGCTGAGCCCAGGTGACTCCACAGAGCTTGCCCTCCCTTCCCATGCAGCGTCCAGGGGACACGCAGCGCCCTCGGGGCCAAGGGGCTGCCTAATGAGGTTTCCCCAGGGGCTCCTGGTTGCTGAGCGTGGAAGGATGCCACTGCGGGAGGCAGAGGAATTGAAGCAAGGAGTAGAGCCGGAAGGACTTGTTCCTCGTTCCTGCACAATTCCCAGCACCAACTGCTCCCAACACATAGCAAAAGTTGTTCTTGCGGGTGTGGGGTGGTGCTCTGGTTCTTCCTTTAGGAGAGAAAATGTCAATGTATTCAGCACATAGAACCCCCCCCCAGGCTAGTAACATTCACACAAGTGTGAATTCAAACAAAAAGTCACCCAAATTAGATGGGAAGGTATCTGAAATGTCACTTTAACACGTGGCGTGTATGGAGAACTGTGACAATTCAGCTTCCTGGAGAGCTGGGCTTTTAAAACTGAGTTAATTTCTCAGGATGTTTGGGGCTTAATCACCAATTAAAATCAGTAACAGCAATGAATTTGCTCAGGCCCTAGGAAATCCATTTTCTTTGTGAGGTTGGAGGGGACAGAAATCCAGGTCTTTTCACTTGACAAAAGCGATGAGGGATTCATGGCACTCTTCCTACTGCTCAAAGGAGGTCAGAGCAAGCGAGGCTGCCCAGCCCCCTAGAAAGACTTGCTGGTTTCTGTTCTCATTTCCACCAGCTTGCATCATATGCCCAGGACAGAAGGGAAATGAGCTAGTGGAACGGGGGCTGAAGTCCAGGGAGTGAGAGACCCTGAAAAGCACAGGGACCTGGGCACTGGGCAGCACGGAGCGCTGTTTCCCAGTCTCAACTCCCTTTGGGTTTGGTTTTGATGGGGGTAAAATCTAAAAGAACACACACACACACAGAGCAGCATTCATATCTGTATAATTAAGACTTTAATAAATCTCCTCAAAGAAACCTACCTAAATTTCAATTAACGAATATTTTCCAAATGTATTTGGCCTTGAAACCCTTTTTATCCAAACCTTTTCCTGCTAATATTTCATTATGAAAAATTTTTAAATCTACACTGAATTTATAAGACTTTCACCAGGAGAACCCCTATAGGCACCACCCAGTCTCTACTATAATTTTTTTTTTAACTTGCTACATCACACGTCAGCCCAGCTGGCTTTTTATCTAGCAATCACTCTTATTTTTTAACACTAATTTCAAAGTAAATTGCAGATATCAGTTCACTTCTGCCTGAACACTTCGGCATTCAGATCATTAGTTAAAATTCAAAATTTGTTCATTTTTTTTAGGGGTAAGATTTATAGATGAAGAAATATACAAATTTTAAGTGTATATTTGCTGATTTGACGAATGTATGGACCATGACATGGAACATTACTATCTCCCCAGAAAGTTCCTTTATGCCCCTTCCCAGTCAATCCTGGCCAGCTTTTTACCCTACACTCCCAGAGGCAAACACCTCTATGTACCTCTTTTTCCACCAGTTTTTTTTCCCCCACCACGTACTATGCATGTGCTCTATGTGTCTTGCTTATTTCACTCTGCATATTTTAGATTCATGTATTTTGTCATGTGCATTGATAATCTATTTATTCCTTTTTATTAGTGAGTAGACTTCCATTGAATAAATGTGCCACAGTTTAACCACTCTTCTGTAAGTGGATACCTAGACGGTTTCCAAGCTTTGGATATCAGGAATATGGCTGCTAAGGACATTCTTCTATATGTTTTCTGTGTGTGTGTGTGTGCATGTGTGTGCACATATGCATGCATGTACAGGCATACCTCGTTCTCCTGTGCTTTACTTTATTGTGTTTTGCAGATACTGTGTTTTTTTTCCAAACTGAAGATTTGTGACAACCCTACACTGAGTAAGTATTGGTGCCATTTTTTGAAGAGTATTTGCTCACTTCATGCTTCTGTGTCATAGTTCGGTAATTCTCCCAATATTTCAAACCTCCCACCAGCAAACAGATTATGACTTGCTGAAGGCTTAGATGATGGATAGCATTTTTTTAGCAATAAAGTATTTTTAATTACAGTATTTACATTTTTTAGACATAATGCTAGGTATTACACACAGCAGACTACAGTATAGTATAAAAATAACTTTTATAAGCATTGGGAAACCAAAAAATTCATGTGACTTTCTTTACTGCAATGGTCTGGAATTAAACCTGCAATATCTCTGAGGTACGCCTGCCTGTGTGTGTATGTTTCCATGGCCCATGGGTAAATAGCCAGGTACGAGATTGCTGGGTCAGGGCAGATGTGTTTTGATTTTATACAAAATTTACCAGACCAACTTTTAGGGAATTTTCTTAACCTTTAAAAGGGACCCATGGATGAAAATGCTTCCTTCCTCGGGCAAGGTTGTATCTAAATACAATGCCCCAAACTTCTGTAGCTCTTAGCAGAATTTACATAATATCCTCAAGGAACTGTTACGTGAGTTAATAGTGTTCCTTCTTAAGTCAGTTTGAATCAGAGATACTTAAAAAAAATTCTGAACAAGGTAAAAATATTTTTAGAAACTTTACTGAGGTATTGCCTCCACCCAGAAAAGTATGTAGAGATGAATTTTCACAAACTGAACCTACCTAAGGTGCTGGCCTCCAGAAGGAACAGCAGCATCACCAGCATCAGGGGCCTTGAGGAAAGAGGGCTGTATCACACATTATCAAAATTAGACACGAAAAAATAAAATTGGAAACGCACCTGAGGTCACTGGTGAATTCTGCCAAACATTTCAGGAAGAAAGTCCAGCAATGCTGTACAAAAATGAGAACAGACTTCCCCATTAGAAACCCCTCGCTCCTCCTCGAGTCCTCTGCTCCCGGCTTCCCTCTCCCCCAGAGTTTTCTCTTCCATATTCTCTCTCCAAGTTCCTCTCCTCTTGCAGGCTTCACTCAGCAAGGCAAAAAAGCCTTGTCATTAGCTAAAATAGTCATCGCTGAATTTTCCTCGAGCTGTCTGGGGTGCGAGGTGGGAGGAGTTGGGGAGGAGGTGCAGCTACAATAAAGCAGCTCAGCCAAGTGCTTGTTTCTGTGTTGAAGAGTGAAAAACTAGGGGTCAGAAAATGAGTTGTGCCCTTACCAGCCACGTGACACGCGGACATGGACATGCAGCCGCTTAGCCGGGTGTTGTTTGATTTGCGAGTTGGGCAGAGGGATAGCTACTTCACCTGGCTGTTTTAAGGACTGAATGTCAACAGCTTACATGTATTAAGGGGGCTGAGGTAGAAAGGGTCACATTCTGGGGTTCATGGGAAAACTTCTTTCCAGTCTCCACCCTTAGCAGGAAGGGCTTCTTCCCAGCAAACACGGTCAGCCGAAGCACTGAAGAGCACTGGTGTTGCAGAAGCCACAGACAGACTCACGTGGGGCCACTTGCCGGCGTGTGAGACTGGGGGTGGGGTGGGGAGAGCGGTGTTAAGGCAGGTCTTATGAAGGGAAGCATATTCTTGTTCAGAAATCAATTAAAGTATAAGAACTCCAATTCGAGTAAACTTTGGGCAATTATATATGAACACGGAGTGAGAATAATCTACAAATGCCTCTTCTGGCCTTTCACATAGAACACACCACCCTTGAACATATCTCTTGTGGAAAAAAGAGAAGTGGGGGAAATCACAGCAGACAATTAGCCAGCTGTAAATAAATAAGACTTTGGCTGGATCAGAACAGACTATAGCTAAGGCTTCTCTTCTTAGAGATTGACCTTTAAAGATACTTACATTAATTGGACATTCAGTTACACACCAGTATTTCCCAAAGTTCATCCATTAGTGTGTAGCTGACATGATTTTTCCCCATAACTACTTATCACTTGTACTATTATTTAATTAGCATTTTTGCAATGAATTCTTCAAAAAAAATTACACTAGCCTTACTCTATAATTTATATTTCTAATTTACATCAAAGCTAGTTCATAACTATCAAAAGAGTCCACTCTGTACGACCTAAAAAGCTATCACCCTTTGGGATAAAATTTTGTCTATCATTATCTTTGAAGATATTAGGCTACTCCCAACCAGTCTCAGCAAGTCATTTTCATAGGCTCTTGCTTGAGCTAAAGGATCCTTCCAGAATTATTTTGCAGAGATACCCAATGTTTGATTCTCCTGAACCGAACCTGCTTCTCTCATACTCTCCCTCATCTCTGCAGAGGTCAACTGTGCTCTACCAGTTCTACAGTCTAGAACATTTTTGGAATCACTCTTGACTCCTGTTTTGTCTCTCATCCCTCTAAACCCAAATCCTGCTGGCTCTGCCTTCAAAACACATCCAGGTCACATCCACATCACATCTCTGCTTCTAGCCTTCTTATCTAAGGCTCTTGCGTGGATATTGCAAAAGCCTCCAAATTTGTCTGCTTCTAAAACTTGCTTCTTGGTAGTATGTGCTTCCACATAGAATCTAGGTGATAGATAACAGAGTAAGCTTTCTAAAGGCTAGATCATGCTCTAATGACGTTCTCTCTAATTCAGAGCAACATCTAAAGCCCTTCCTTACTTTGATCCCCGAGGCCCTTCCTGACCTCCACTCCACACATCTTGACCATATTTCTAACTTCTTTACAAGGCACTCAGGTGAATTTTGTTTTTTAACAGTCTCCAGAGCAAAGGTTCCAGGAAATGTGGATGCTGCACTGCTTTTTGGATCCGCCTCAGAAGCCACATGGCTTCACTTCCACAGTCTCTAGTGTCAGATGCAAGCAGTCACTTGCCTGCCCAGCTTTGAGGGTTGGTGACATAGATCCCCACTTTTCCACGGATGGCATGCCAAAGAACTGGCAGCCGTGCTTTTAAGCTGCTTCGATGAGGTATGACTCAGTTAAGTGGGGAACAGTTGGGAAAGGGTTCTAGGTGAGGATAAAAGTTTGAGCAGGGGTGGGATAGGACAGGTACATTTAGGAACCATAAAGAGACCTATGTGCCAAGAGTGGGAGACTGACCGGGAGAAATGTCAAAAAGATAAAGGAAAGGGTGTGGGCTCCGTGAGTTGGAATACCAAGTTAAGGAGTCTAGTCTTCATTCTGTAGACAAGAGGCCTTTACACTGTTTAGCTTACCTATCCCTAAAAGAAGTCTGAAAAACACATTTTTAGGTTGACACCCAATTTTTTCCTCCTAATTTAAAAGTGCCAGCACACCCGGGAGATATCGCAGGCTCAGCTCTAGAGTACTGCAGTGAAGCAAATGCCGCAACACAGCGAGCCACAGGGATGTTTTGCTTTCCCAGTGCATACAAAAGTTATGTTTATACTATGCTGTGGTCTGTCAAGTGTGCAATAGCAGTAAATCTAAGATAGCAATGTACATGCCTTAATTAAAAATAATTTACTGCTAAAAAGTGCTACTCATCATCTGATCCTTTAGCGAGCTGTAATCTTTTTGCTGTAGTACCATCAAAGATCACCGGCCACAGATCACCATAACAAATATAATCATAATGAAGAAGTTTGAGATATTGTGAGAATTACCAAAATGTGACACAGAGACAGAAAGTGAGCAAATGCTGTTGGAAAAATTGTACCAGTAGACTTGCTCCTTGCGTAGTCACCACAAAGCTTCAGTTTGTAAAAAGAAAAAAAAAATGCAACATCTGTGAAGGACATTAAAGTGAAGCAAAATAAAATAAGGTATGCCTGTAATTGCAAAGGTCAGTAGGTCTCTGTATGGGATCATTCAGGCTGATGGAGGCTTTTCACTTTCTTCTTTCCATAACCTCCAAGGTCACTGTGGGTCTCTCCCTCCACTTCTGTGCCTGGAGCCTGGAGGATCACACACTGGGAAGGTTTTATAGGCCAAGAATGGAATGATACATATCACTTCGGCTCACTCTCCACTGGCCAGACCTTGGTTTCGTGGCTATTTCTGACTGTAGGGGAGGCAAGGAAGAAGAGAGGAACACAGATTTCATGCAAGAACCAGCAGTTCTTGCTACAGAACTGCTGTAAGCAGTTTGCTTTAAGCAAAATGTTTGGCACATTTGCTGGCATACAGTAGGCACTCAGCAGAGTAGCTGCTGCTGTTGCTACAATGTCACCATTATTATTACACATTCAGTTTACAGGCTGTGTTCTATGCGCCGATGGATTTGCACTCCCTTTGCTGGAGCTTACAGGCCCCCAAGGTAAATGCAATTTGAGACAAAGAGGCCCTGGGGCTTTGGAGTCAAGAGCTAATAAACCTGAGCTGGCAAATCTGCAGCTCCAGCCAGCAGGAAGGAGAGGAAAATCTTGAAGAATCTCCCTCACCCCGGATTTCCACAGTTGCATGTCTGTTTCCTGCCTTTCTGCAATAATTCACGTAACGACCAAACGCGTCTCCCTGTACCAGTCCCTGAATCCCTCCCCGCACCACTCCTCCCTGCCTTGCACCCGACTTCTACTTCCATGTGAATCCAGGGTGGACTCTGTTACAGCCTGAAGAAAACGAAGGACTTGACCTAGGCTGAGGGGAACGCTTTGGCCCTCAGAGCTGCTATTCCAAGGGACCCACTAATAACTGGAAAAGCAGCACTGTTTTTTTTGGAATTCTAGGCTTCTGGGCCTCCGGCATGTGACATGGGTGGCATGACACGGACTTCAAAGACCTGATCAGACATTACAAATCGTTGCTTTTTTTTTTCCTCTGCCTTTGATACCTGCTAATCTGGGCCCCAAAGCTTCAGAAGCATGAACATTTCCCCTAGGGATCCTAGTAACCATGTGATTAAAACAGAGACACTGTTGCAGGAAATTGATGTTTGGTTTAGCCTGGGAAGGACATCAGGGAAAATGTAAACACCTTCCTAGCAAATGCTTCCCCAGACTACCACGGTGACTCTAAGTAATCAATTTTCTTCATTTGGTTACAATCTTTTTAGAAAAGAGGGGGCATGCCCTTGGCCACGCTTAACTCACTCACTCATTCAACAAGTTCCTAACTTACATCTCCGTGCTGATTTGTCCTGCAAAGCCTCTGCTCTGTGGTGTGTAGTTGATGTAGTGGAGGCATTTTTTTTTCCAAATCATATCGGAGAAGCAGGCCAGTATAAGAAAATGAATGGTCCTTCCCAGGGGTGGGGTGCAGGGTACAAAATAATGAGCTCCAGGTGTGACCTTCCAAGGATGGTGCAGGAATTCATTCGTAAGCTGGCTCAGCTGGGGAACGTCCTGCCCCGTGCATGAGTCAGCACGCAAGTAGTTAAGCTGGCGAGCCTTGGCTTCTTTGGTTAGAGCATTCAGCCTCCGAGAGTTAACCCTGCAGCACTGCTCAGAAGAGCAGAGGCCGAGCATTCAGAAGCATCCTACCGCTCAGGCTTGCAGGAGCAATGACATGCGGTTTTGAACAAGCAGCTGCCGCAGCAGGTCTGGGTACGTAGTTTTTCTTTGATTGATAGGGTTTTGTTTTCTCCCTGAGAGCACGAAGCAATGGTTGTTCACGTTTGCAAACAAGATCCCTTGGACATTGAAGAGGAACAGATGTTTATCAGTTGCAGTGTCTTATGAAAATAAGTAATAGGGATGGAGGGGGGCAGGGGAGCAGATTTGTCCTACTCCTTTATGTTTCGGATCTCTGGGGTAGAGTTTCTTTAATTCTATCTGAATTCTAGAGTCGTGTGGTCAGGTCATTTCAATGTCATGGTTACAGTAGAATTCAAAAGCTATCTTTTGACTGTCCTTTCTGTAAATCTTCATATCTATGTTCAGAGATACGGATTTCATTTGCAGAATTATTTGCCAGATTGATGAAGCCAAGTGGCAGAAATCCATCTTCCAACCTTATTTTGGAAAGCAAGATTCATATCCTTAGGCTTAAAGAAAACACTCCTCCAGATTTACCCCATGCCTGAGTGAGAGCAGCAGCATCTCGAATGTGGTCATCTTCTCTCCTACAGCTTGATTTTCAGTCCCAGGTGTCTGTAGTGTGACCTGATAACCTTTAGAATCCCAATCTTTCTGTTAACAAGTCTCCTCATCTGTGCCTTCCCATTACTTGAGGTGACTTTTTCTGTTCTATTGATCTTAAAATGTCTGAAATTTAGAGATTAGGACTACTTCAAAACTTGGATTTGATGAAATTTCCAAGGACATGGGGACTTAAGGAAAGTTTGTCTGAGTCTCATTCTGTCTCCTTTCTGGCACTGCAGCCTTGTCTACCCTCTGACACCGATGACCTTTTCCCCAGTTAGCATCTCCTGCAGGTTTAAAATATGAGATGCTACTTGTTGGGCTTCCATCTCCTTTAACAAGTTACTGCTTCCCAGCGCAGGGATCAAAACTGGTCTTTAACTGTCTAGAAATTATCTAGACTATTTCCTCCGCAGTGTCTATAGCTTCTCTTCTTTCACCTGAATTTCCAACCAATAGGAATCTCCTTTTGGTAAACAAGGTTTTCTTTGAAAAATGCAAACACTACCTTAAAACTTGGGTAAGCTGTCAGTCATTAATACCTTCCTGCCAGTCAGTTTAGTTCCTCTTAAAAATCAGTCTCCCTGAAGTAATGGAGTTTTTCAGGATGAAGGAAAGGTGATGAGAGTCAGGAATTCAAAGTCTGGGCTCTGAAGGCAGAGGGTTAGAGAGAAGAAGAAATCTGGATGGGCCCTGCAGTAGTCGTCAGTGAGGCCAGTTTGAGAACATTGGTCCTGAGAAAAGGACCAGTGGAATATGAGATCAGGATCGAGAAGGCACTGTGCACAGTGTTGCAGGTGAAGGTGCCAGAAGACTTCCAGGGGCACCTGCGACCAGTTAGCACCTAAGGGAATTAATTTCCAGATCCTCAACTTCCATTTGAACTGCTTCCCAAATTTTTTTTTGCTGGAGGATCCATATGAGTTCTACTGCAGGAAATAAAGGCAAACATCTCATTCATTGGAATCTCACTATGAATGTACTGTCTCACTGTGGTCCCAAGGGGTATAGAAATCTCCTGGTCATCATACATAGGGATGAGTTCAGAATACATTGTTCCAGAGGGAAAGCCCGCTAAGAGCAAAGCAAACAGAAACAGACCAAAGAGTCCTTGAGGATTCAAACTCTTGCCAAAGACTGTGCCTTGTCTCTCTTAGAATTGCAGTTAAGGAGTGAGAAGGTCATCATGAGGACGAGGTGTATGTATGAATACATTTATTGGAAATGAAAATGAAATCAGATATTTTCTAATTGTAATTCTGTTTTTATTGCTACCCACATTTCCTGATGGCTCTTCCAGACTAGCTGATCTGGAAGAGCCACTGACACAAAGAAAAGCTTCAAAATGTATTTAGGCAACAAACCAGCTGGACACGGTTTGACAGTCACCTGGAGGATCCAGTCTCAATTCTGGCTGGATATGGTCTCCCGAGCTTCCGGGTCATCAATGTCATCTGAGACAGTACTTTAGCAATGCCTCATGGGTGGCTTCAGACGTGGTTTGTCTGGTAACAATGGTGTGTTGAAGAAAGTTTGCACTGGCTCATGGGAGTCAGTTGGGTACAGATCTTACCAACTTCACTACCCATGACTTTTGTTGGTTGCTTGAAAGCAGCCCCAATAGGAGTATTTACACCACAGAAATCGGCCAATGTTACACACTAGGGCTTTTTCCCTGGAAAGCCAGTTCTTAACCATCCAGCAGCACACCACTGCCAGTATTTCTTGCAGACAATTCTCTGATAAGCAAAGGATGTGCTGGTTTAAGACCTTAGGAAAAATAGCCTTCGGAAGAAATTATTTTGTATTGTTATAGAATGTTATGACAGACCCAGGATCTATTGCTTAGCAGAACAACTCTACAAATTTGCAAATGGGGAGAATTTTGGCCAGGTCATCCACAGGGCAGGGCAGGCTACAACTTTCTTAAATGCCTAAACCCCTGAATTATGGTAATTGAATATCATAACCCTGTCTTTATGTTACTATATTAATAAGAGGAACAATTTTATATATTTTATTTTTTATTGAAGTATAGTTGATTTACAATGTTTCAGGTATACAGCAAAGTGATTCAGATATACATATGTATATATATTCATTTTCATATTCTTTTCCATTATAGGTTATTATAAGATGTTGAATATAGTACTATACAGTAAGTCCTTGTTGTTTATCTATCTTATATATAATAGTGTGTATCTGTTAATCCCAAATTCCTAATTTATCGCTCCCCCCCTTTTCCCCTTTGGTAACCACAAGTTTGTTTTCTATGTCATTGAGTCTAATTCTGTTTTGTAAATAAGTTTATTTGTATCATTTTTAAGTTTACAATGACAATTATTTATCCTCTCTCTGCAAAGGGAATGGCTAAAAATTCAGCTCCTCCCCTCTGGACACAGGCCCCAATTTCTGTTGCATGAAGATTGATCTCAAGTTAGAGGCAGAACAGGGGATCTTATAATTTAATCAATCTTCACCTGTTTCATTAAGTCAGATGCAGAGCAGAGGTTGAAAGATGGAGCAGGAAACTACAGGCTGCGACTCTGGCAGCCGTGGCCTAGTAGGCAAAGCAGGAGTCATTCCTCCTGTTTCTTATGAGGAAGAAAAACAAAACTCTTTTTCAATCACGTTTTCACCTTTCTTCCTCTTCCAGATTCTGCCAGAAATCTTGGACGATGTTGTAATTCTTTTAGGGAGACTAGGAGGTCTGTATTTCTCCCAGATGCATTTTAAAAAATTTGCTGGAATCTTGGAGGAAATGCTGTATTCATGAGATTTTTGTTTTGTGTTGTAGTCGCAGACAGCCTTAGGCCTGATGTTTAAATCTGATGTTTATAGCCAATACTCAAACTGAATCCTTTTTAACAATCAGTTTGTTTTCCCAAGTTTTCTTTTTTGGGGAGAAAATGGCGGTGCCACTAACTAATCTTAAAAAATTGGAGTGGGGCTTGGTTTTCCCCTCTCTTCACCTGTCACACTGAGCAAGTGTCAAATCCTGGTGACACACTGCAGCCATACTTCCCAGACGTATCCCCTCTTTCCAATTCCACTGCCACCTCCACACACCACCTTGACTCTGCTTCCCTCCCATATGGGGGGGGTCTCACCTCTTAAATAGGGTCTGACTCCAGCCACAGGGTGGCTATTGGGTTCCAGCTGTCTTTCAGCCCCATCTCCTTCTATACCATTAGAGCTCTAAGTTGGGAAGAATTTGAAGATTCTGTCTGGGCTTCTCAAGGAAGAGTCCCTTGATCCATTAGTGATGTCTGCTATGACCAGGGATAGGAAAGAAGCATCCTTTCTTAGACTCTTCCTGCTCCATTCTACCCACTTTTGTCAGAAGCATGTTTGTTTTGCAAAATGCAGCTCAATTTAGGTCTTTATCTTATTCAGAAATATTCAGGGACTCCTTGCTGCCTTCATAAGTTAAAATCCCTCAGCCTGGTATTTGAGAACCTCCAGGTTCTGCCTGCCTATAACTTACCTGAACTGCATCTTTCATTGCATCTTGCACTAAGCCTCCATTAATGGGTCTCAAGCTCATTGTTGTAATGGACCAGTGGGAGACAGAGGGTGAGCTTATAACCAGATAGCTGGCAATCTTACATCCACCATATCCTGTCTTAACTCTGGCATAACTGGGGTATGAAGGCAGGAGAGAGTCACCTGTGAACAATGTGCTTTGGAAGGTTAAGGTGGGAAAAGTTTGAGAACTGCTGCCCTCCGCTTCGCCAAACCACATTGCGTGCGTCTAAATATACGTGTGTTTGGGCTTTCCTTTCCCTGAACTTGAGCTGGCGCTGATGCTTCAAGCTCTATATCTTGGCCTGGCAAAATCTTTTGTTCTTCAAAGTTCAGCTTGAATTCTGCCTCTTTTATGAAAACTTCCCTAATTCTTCAAACTAGGTATGAGTCCCCTCAGTGTTTTATTTAGGATGCTAATGTTTAAACTCGTGTTGCATTTATTTTGCACGTGTCTTGCATTCCCCATGCAGAGAATCTGCAGAGAGAAGTTTTTTTTTGTTTGTTAAATCTTTCTATTTCACTGGGCTGCAGATGTGACAGGCCCTTCATGATCTGGTTGGGTAGTTTCTCTGTTTTGTTCTTTCATTTTTATTTTCGTTGTATGATTTTTTTCTTTCACTTTCATTGAGAGAATTGACATACAGCATGTAAATTTAAGCTGTACAGCTTGATGACCTCACTTACCTACATCACGAAATGGTTATCACAGTACATTTAGTGAGCGTCTATCATCTCACATAAATACAAAGTAAGACAAAAAGAAAAAAAAGTTTTCTCCTTGTGGTGAGAACTCAGGATTTATTCTTCACAACTTTCATGTGTAACACGCAGTATTAATTACTGTGTAGTTCTCTTGCAGACATCTGCAAGTTTCACTCAGCTACTTACCTGATGTAAAGTACACCTTAACCCTTGGGAAAGCTGTTGATAAGTGTGTCTGCTTATTTCCCTCCGCCTTCAGTATGAGTGTGACGTCGGCAGTCTTCTTCCTCCCGGGCAAGATTTTAAGCATTGCTTAGGGTTTCATTTTTCTCCTCTACTAATGGGTTTGTCTTTTCCTCCCTCCAAAGACTTTTCAAGGATAATTTGGCTTGTAACCTGTCTAACCCAGAGCAAGATATTTTCTTTTATCTCATAATTCAGTTCCATTATGGCAGGAATTGTGGTTTCGCTGGAGGTGTCCTCACCCAGCAGTGCTGGCAGGCCTGTCAGGAACATCATGCCAGTTTTTTGATGTTTTTTCTCTTTAATGATGCTCTTAAGGGCCTGTGTAAAACGTCCTGTTGGTGGCCCGTCTCTTTCATGATGGGTTGAGGTTATTTTTCAGCAGTGTCACATGAGATGGGGAGCTTTTTTTTTTTTTTGGATGACTACTCATTCTATTTATAAGGCTTACAGCTCAATGATTGAGTCTTTGAATAAAGAAACTCTCCAGCTAATTCATAATTCCGGGTTTTAAAAAGAAACTTACTAAGGCTGGTTGAAGTTCAGTAAGAATGCCTTGGTACAGGTATACCAGTTGTTTACCCTGGCATCTGTTCAAGTTGATTAGTGGTAAGGCTGAACCAGTAGTTAAGCCTTTCTGAACATAGGAACTCTGGAATGGAAAAATTGCTAGTCTTCAATCATGTCTTTACCTTCGGACTCATCTGCTGGGCAACGGGCTTAATAACTTGGTCACAACTTGATGCCACATGGTGGTATCAATTCTCTTATGGAAACACCAATATCATTACCCAATTGAGAAGAACCTTTATCGCACGATGCATCCAAGGTTCACTCACCTGGGCGTGAAAAGGCAACTCAACCAGTTTTCTGATTAGAGAAATGAATAAGCAGGTAGAACCAGCTCTGTTCCATTAGTCCTAACTAAATTAGTTGAGGCCTCATTATTTCTAAAAATCCCATATGATCAACCAAGATGGGTCTCATAGCCAAAAAAAGAAACAGAAACTGTTTTCAGTGGTGGTTATTCTTCATTTGATGATGCATAAGAATACATTAGTAGAATTGACACCTTCCTTTTTAAGCCAGTTGGAGAATTACAGTATTTCCTCTATGTGATTTTTTCATATCCTGCATTCATCCTTTTAAAAAAAAAATTACATATCACTAATTATCAGAGAAATGCAAATCAAAACTACAATGAGGTATCACCTCACACCAGTCAGAATGGCCGTCATTCAAAATTCCACAAATGACAAATGCTGGAGAGGCTGTGGAGAAAGAGGAACCCTCCTACACTGCTGGTGGGAATGCAGTTTGGTGCAGCCACTATGGAAAACAGTGTGGAGATTCCTCAAAAGACTAGGAATAGACTTACCATATGACCCAGGAATCCCATTCCTGGGCTTGTATCCAGAAGGAAATCTACTTCAGGATGACACCTGCACCCCAATGTTCATAGCAGCACTATTTACAATAGCCAAGACATGGAAACAGCCTAAATGTCCATCAACAGGTGACTGGATAAAGAAGAGGTGGTATATTTATACAGTGGAATACTACTCAGCCATAAAAACCGACAACGTAACGCCATTTGCAGCAACATGGATGCTCCTGGAGAATGTCATTCTAAGTGAAGTAAGCCAGAAAGAGAAAGAAAAATACCATATGAGATCGCTCATATATGGAGTCTAAAAAACAAAAACAAAAACAAACAAACAAACAAAAACAAAGCGTAAATACAGGACAGAAATAGACTCACAGACAGAGAATACAGACTTGTGGTTACCAGGGGGGTGGAGGGTGGGAAGGGATAGACTGTTATTTCAAAATTGTAGAATACATAAACAAGATTACACTGTAAAGCACAGGGAAATATACACAAAATCTTATGGTAGCTCACAGAAAAAAAAATGTGACAATGAGTGTGTATATGTCCATGAATGACTGAAAAATTGTGCTGAACACTGGAATTTGACACAACATTGTAAAGTGATTATAAATCAATAAAAAATGTTTAAAAAAATAAAAAATAAATTAAAAAAAATTACATTTCAGGGGGAGGGTATAGCCCAGTGGTCATGTGCATGCACTAGGTCCTGGGTTTAATTCCCAGTATCTCTGCTAAAATAAACAAACAAACAAACACACCTAATTACCCCCCACCTCCAAAATTACCTTTGTACCACAAAAGTAATACATGATCACTGCAGAAATTATTAAATATGGGTAAATAAAATGCAGAAAATAAAAAAGTTCCCTGGATCCCAACTTAATAAAACATTGTAGCATTTTGAAAGAGATTCCTCTAGTTATATATACTCTAGTTATGTTTTTGTCTTTGTTTCCCTCTTGATATTTTTGACAGCTTTAAAATTTGGAGTTCTTTCTTTTCAACCCCAAGCTTAAGAGAAAATCTTAGAGGAAAATGTTTTCAAATATGTTTCACACTCATCTGCTACCTTAGAGATTGTTGAACAAAAAAATGACTCAAGTTGTTTCTCTGACCACTGATTATTGTCATGGACTGAGTCATTTTCATTTGAGATACCACTTTTGCTACCTGTGTGTCTGTTTCTAGAAATAATCTCTGATTGGAAGGAAAAGAACAGCGGGTTAGAGCTGTATGTAAATTAAAAACCACCAATCCCTGCGTGAGCCGGGGAGCCTCCCCTATGGTATAAAGTGCATGGACTTGATGTCAGAAGTCTCTGTGACCCAGGCGCCTTGTACATTTCCTTCCCATTTTTAACTGTGTCTTAGAGTTGGGACTGCATGCAGTGTGGTCTCTAAATTTGAAAGATTTTTTTTTTTTGTATTTTGAAATGTACTGTTGAGAATCATTTTTTGTACCTGTTCACTATTTGGATGCCTGATGTCTTCTTTGGAAATAATGTCTATTTGGTTCCTCTGCCCATTTTTAAATTGAATTGTTTTTTGGTTGTTGAGTTGTGTGAGTTCTTAATGTATTTTGGATATTAGCTGCTTATCTGACAACATGATTTGCAAATATTTTCCCCCATTCTGTAGGTTACCTTTTCCTTTTGTTGACTGTAGCCTTTGCTGTGCTTTTTCGTTTGATGTAGTCCCACTTGTTGATTTTTGCTTTAGGTGCTCGTATTTTTTGTGTCATATCCAAAAAATCATTGCCAAGACCAATATCAAGGAGCTTCTTCCCTGTTTTCTTCCATTTGATTTGTGGCATTTATGGACTGAAAGAAATTTTAAAAGAAGATGTATAATTTAGCTAAGGAGTCATTCTTCGTCAGCTGGTATTAATCAGGTGGCTATGTTAATTAGGATGGGTGGGGGGTTTGCTGTGGTAAAATCTTGGTTGCTTAATACATAAACATTTACCTCTGGTTTATGCAAAGCACAGTCCTGGTCTGATGACTCTGAGGTACATTTCTTCTAAGTGATGACTCAGGAACCTAGTACCTGGTCATCTGGGACATGCAGTTATCAAGGTCACTAGAGCAGAGGAAGAGAGATCATGGAGAACTCCCACCTTTTCTCAAATGCCTCCGCATTAATACCTCAATCCCAAGGTGATACGTGTCACTGCCATTTCCAGCCCATTGACCAGTGACTACCAGGGGGATGGAAAGCTTCCTGTGAGTCTGCAGAGGAGTGGAGGACCCAATACGGATGAGTGCTGCAAGTCTCCATGACAGTGACTTTGGGCAAGTAACTTGTCAACTTGACAAGGGGGTTGGGCTAGATGACTTTAGAATCCCTACCTCTTTTCTCAATTCCTGACTCTAACTCTAAATATTTGACCTTCTATTAGCTTTGTGTTTTTGACTACTCTGTAGACATTATTTTATTATTACCTTAGGGATGTTGGGTATATTCATACTAGTAAAGGCAGATGCTTTTGTTGCTCAGTGTAGCTGATGGTTAAGCTAGAGGGCTCTGAAGGCGAGTGACTGGATTTTGAATTCAGCTTGGTCTTTTACTGGCAGTATGACCTTTGGCTATTTTTTTAAACATTTTTTATTGATTTATAATCATTTTACAATGTTGTGTCAAATTCCAGTGTTCAGCACAATTTTTCAGTTATACATGAACATATATATATTCATTGTCACATTTTTTCTCTGTGAGCTACCATAAGATTTTGTGTATATTTCCCTGTGCTTTACAGTATAATCTTGTTTATCCTACAATTTTGAAATCCCAGTCTATCCCTTCCCACCCTCCACCCCCTTGGCAACCACAAGTTTGTATTCTATGTCTATGAGTCTATTTCTGTTTCGTATTTACGCTTTGTTTTTTTGGTTGTTTTTGTTTTTTGTTTTTTAGATATCATATATGAGCAATCTCATATGGTATTTTTCTTTCTCTTTCTGGCTTACTTCACTTAGAATGACATTCTCCAGGAGCATCCATGTTGCTGCAAATGGCGTTACGTTATCAGTTTTTATGGCTGAGTAGTATTCCACTGTATAACTATACCACCTCTTCTTTATCCAGTCACCTGTTGATGGACATTTAGGCTGTTTCCATGTCTTGGCTATTGTAAATAGTGCTGCTATGAACATTGGGGTGCAGGTGTCATCCTGAAGTAGATTTCCTTCTGGATACAAGCCCAGGAGTGGGATTCCTGGGTCATATGGTAAGTCTATTCCTAGTCTTTTGAGGAATCTCCATACTGTTTTCCACAGTGGCTGCACCAAGCTGCATTCCCACCAGCCTCTCCAGCATTTGTCATTTGTGGAATTTTGAATGACGGCCATTCTGACTGGTGTGAGGTGATACCTCATTGTAGTTTTGATTTGCATTTCTCTGATAATTAGTGATATTGAGCATTTTTTCATGTGGGTTCCTCTTTCTCCACAGCCTCTCCAGCATTTGTCATTTGTGGAATTTTGAATGACGGCCATTCTGACTGGTGTGAGGTGATACCTCATTGTAGTTTTGATTTGCATTTCTCTGATAATTAGTGATATTGAGCATTTTTTCATGTGCCTATTGATCATTTGTATGTCTTCCTTGGAGAATTGCTTGTTTAGGTCTTCTGCCCATTTTTGGATTGGGTTGTTTATTTTTTTTCTTATTGAGTTGTATGAGCTGCTTATATATTCTGGAGATCAAGCCTTTGTCGGTTTCATTTGCAAAAATTTTCTCCCATTCCGTAGGTTGTCGTTTTGTTTTACTTACGGTTTCCTTTGCTGTGCAGAAGCTTGTAAGTTTCGTTAGGTCCCATTTGTTTATTCTTGCTTTATTTCTTCTAGGAGAACATTTTTGAAATGTATGTCAGAGAATGTTTTGCCTATATTTTCCTCTAGGAGGTTTATTGTATCTTGTCTTATGTTTAAGTCTTTGATCCATCTTGAATTGATTTTTGTATATGGTGTAAGGGAATGTTCTAGCTTCATTGTTTTACATGCTGCTGTCCACCTTTGGCTATTTGTTTAACTTTCTTAATGTTTTTTTTTCTTTTTAATTCAGATGTAAATGGGGATGGGAATAGTACCATCCTCAAAGGATTACTATAAGTAAATGAGGCAGGTCATGTAATGTTTTTAGAACAGTGTCTGGAAGATATTTTTTTTATTTCATTTTATTTTATTTTTATTTCATTTTATTTTATTTATTTTATTTTAAAAAGATGACTGTCCTTCTTGGCCTGGCCTAGTAAAGGACATAGTAACAGCACAGTAAGTTGTTGTCCTGCAAATCCTGGTGAGATAGCCAGCCCAACCCACGCAAGTCTCTTTAATCTACTAACCTGTAAAATGGAGTCACAAACACTATCTTTAGGTGATCTGGGTCTTTGCCCAAGACAACCAACCGGTTTGGACTTGTGCCTCATCTGCTTTAGCTTAGATTCCACCCTGCCTGGCCCTGTCCTGGCTCCATATCTGAGTTGGATCCTGCCTTTGCCTCCTGCAGGCTTGAGATTCCTGCTTGGATTCCCCATATCATCAAGCCCTGGCTTTCTCTCCTAGACTTCCTGGGCTGGCCTCTTTGATTCCTGGGGAACCCACTTATCTCAAGCGGGAACTCTCTACCCTAACCTCAGCCCCTCAGGACCCGTGTCCTTCCTCAGCATCTGGTTCACACCCGGGCTTGGTCTGGCCTCACACAGTGAAGGAGGCATCAGACAGATAGTACCTCTCATTTCATTGGCCATACCTCTTGAGCCTGGATATTTCAGATGCCACTTAACTCTTATAACCTTCCAAATCAATGACAAGTCCACCATACTAAGTCCTCCAGCAGACATTATCCATCCAGGGAGGATGTATGAGCAAGAACTTTTCCCTTATTTCCCTGGGTCTTAAGTGGATTGTCCTCATGAACGAGTCAGACAAGTTACAGCAAGAGAGAATGTGAGAAATGGTGAGAATTTACTGTCTGGCATGATGCTTTGGCTGATCTAGTAGGGGATTTTCTGTGAATGGTTCAAGTACGTTTGCTCTGGGCAGGTGAGAGAGCAATTCTTACCTGGTAGGGTTCCTCCTCAGGCTGGTCTTCCTAATATAAGAAAGACAATGTGCTTTTGTGTCAAGCTCCACTCAGGCAGTCCTTTTTCTCATTGGCCAGATAGAATGTTGAGTAGGCTAGACTTTGATACAAGCAACTTCCTTCCTGTTTCTCTTGGTCCTTTCTTTCCCAAGTTCTATCAAAGTTCAGTGTGGTATGTTTTCCACATGTACATAGGACAGGTGTAGATGCTAAGCATCTCAGATTTATGTAGAAGGGAAAAATTACATTGAAAGATATAATTTTCAGTTACCCTGTCCCTGAAATGATAAATGCAGTGATAGCCTGCTTTCCTCCAATCTGCCATCATAATCTTGCATGGGAAACAGGTCAAATTTGTCACTGCCAAATGTGATAGATTCTTATCTGTGGTTTTGGGAAGAGATAAACCATCAGGGAATAATTTCCAAATACTCTGTAAAGGGTATATAGCCCCACAGTGTTTAACTAACAGCAGAGAAGTAGGGAAGTTTTGAAATTCCAATTTTACCTAAATTTTAAACCCTCTGGATGTTTTCAAAATAGCACAAGACCCTCCTCCCCAAGGCTGAGTTTGTCAAACTCTAACATGGAGCTCTGTAGAACCAAGTGTGAGGAATAAACTGAGAAAAGAACTGTGCTATAACGTCTCAAAGGCACAGAACCTAGCACGTGTAGGCATCCACACTCAGCTTAATTAATATAATAACTCATTTGCATCCTGCGGTAGAGTTAGCAAAGAACTTTTTAAAAAACATTGTCTATGTGCATCATTCAGCAAGGTAGTTTTTTGTAGATTTCTATTTTTCCACTAATGAAAATGCAGCTCAGAGGAATTAAGATTACTGAGGAGAAAAGCCTCAATCTTCAAATTCCAAATTGCAATCTTGTCCATATCCTCAATGTCTCTCTGTATCTTTTGTCCTTTGTGTTGAAAGTAGGACTGGACTAAATTTGAGGAGAGGAAGTTTGTAGCCCTGGAGTAGTTGATCTGCCGTTTCTCCAAGAAAAGCAGGATGGTCAGTGTTGCTGGGAACATGGGATTTGAGAACCCCCAGGGGAAGGAAAGCCATGGTGCACATGTCTGTCAGGCAGCGTCTTCCTCATGTGCCCTGACATAATGACGTGGTCAACGCTGGGATCTCCCTCTTGGAAGGAACTTGGGCTCCTAACTGAAGGGAAGCACAGATCCGACTGGCATTCTCAGCTCAACGTGTGACAGGTGCAGAAGTTTAATAAGAAACATTCTCTCCAGCTTGGAACAGAAGGGACTCTGCTCTCTCTTCAATTGCTTGTGGTTTGAGGTCAAGATGCAGCTGAGAAAGTGAAAAGATGAATCTATAAATAGTCCACTGATGAAGGAACAGCTTTCAGGCTCAAAGAAATTTTTTCAGTCCCATGTAAAACCCATAAAGGGGCAAGGTACCACTAGGGCAGCCCTGTGTACTTAAAATTAATCTCTTTTCAGACCTAGTGAAAAGTCCATTGTGCCAAACGACTCGTCATTTTTAACTTTAAAACTGTCCCCACAGGCGCCTTGGCGTACACAGTGTCCAATGATTGAAATGTATGTATTCTGCAAAGGGAGGTCCAGTGCTCACCTTTGTGAGAATTCAGCTTGGGTGAATTCTTAGTTGGAGACAACAGAATCCACTCCTGCTAGCTTTTAAAAAGAAAGGGCTTTTTAAAATTAAGGGATAGAGATCACGTGCAGAGAATGGAGATTGAGCTTCTAGGAACAACTCTCCAACTTGAACTGCAGACCTGAGCTGCTCAGGGATGGGCTGTCCCAGCCATGGTTATGGAATAAGGAAGTAGCTGCAGCAGCTGGAAGTAGTCAAAGGAACCAGCTCAGGGTCGTGCTGCCGTGATACAAATCAGTGAGATGGATGTCCCACGCCCTGCCTCTCTCCCTAAGTAGCTCAGTCTGAATCAAGGCCCCACTGATGCATCTGAGATACAGGACCTAAACTACATCTGGCACTCAAGGCAAATGAGGATCTGACCCCTGCACACTAGATGGGCTTAGGAAGGGTGTAGAGTGAAGTAGTCCGCAGCATCTGCTGCAGTGCTTTTGACGGCCTCTCTGCTGTCCGCTGGCACATTCAAGAACAAAGCTCATTTCCCACTCATCTGTCCTCCCATCTGTCCTTCTATCTGTCCCTCATCTATTCATCAGTCTGAATTTTGCACCTTGGTATTGTTTCTTTTTCTTTTTTTATCTGTTTCAGAATATATCTAAAAGATAAAGATTTTTTTTTAAAAGTATAACCCCAGTATCATCACACTGACATTCTAAACAATAATTCCTTAATATTATTAACTATCTAACCAGTGTTCAAATTTTCCCAGTTGTTTCATAATTTAAAAAAATGATTTGTTTGAATCAGTTTCCAAATAATGATGCTTTGGGGCTTACAGCATACGGTCGGCTGATAATGTCTCTTCAGCCTCCTTTAATCTATGGCTCCTTTCCTCCCCTTCCTGGTGCCCCCTCCCCTGCCTTTCTCTCACCTCCCTATTCTTCCTCCTCCTTATATTTTCCTCCTCTCCCTCTTCTTGCTCCCCATCTTCCCCTTCCTCCTCCTCCTCCTCCACCTCCATCTTTCTACTTCCTATTTGTTTAAGAAAGTGGCTCATTTGTCTTAAAGAATCTCTCGCAGTCTGGATTTTGCTTACTGTATCCCCACATAGTCCTCTAAAATACTCAGTTGTCTCCTGTATTTCCTGTAAACAGGCAGCTAAATCTAGAAGCTGATCCAATTTAGGTTTAATTTTTTGGTAAGGATTCTGGAAAGGTAAGGTTGTGTTCATCACTCAGGCTTCCAGTATCTGGTTGACTCTCTCCTGGGACGTAATCAGCCTAGCTGTTGGTGATGGTCGCCTATACCCATCATTTCATTAGAGGTTTGC
Organism: Vicugna pacos; assembly: GCF_048564905.1. Classification (NCBI taxonomy): domain Eukaryota; kingdom Metazoa; phylum Chordata; class Mammalia; order Artiodactyla; family Camelidae; genus Vicugna; species Vicugna pacos. Next base: position 66,447,276 of record NC_132997.1, on the reverse strand, counting down.
AAAGCATTTAGATTCTAAGTTTGTCATTCCTTCCTCATTTATTGGCTACAATACTTTGATTGTGAGAAACTGTCCCTCATCAATAATACGGCTTTCCCAAGTTAACTCTTTTTCCCCTTTTTTCTTATTTAATTTTCTCTTTCTCTTCCAGTTTTATTGAGATACAATTGACTTAGAACCCTGTGTAAGTTTAAGGTGTACAGCATAATGATTTGTTATACGTACACCATGAAATGATTCACGATAAGTTTAGTGAATGTCCATCATCTCATACGAATACTAAATTTTAAAAGTACAGAAAAATTTTTCTGGTGATGAGAACTCAGGATTTACTCTTAACAACTTTCATATATAGCACACAGCAGTGTTATTATATTTATCATGTTGTACGCTCGATCCTTAGCACTTACTTATCTTACAACTGGAAGTTTGTACCTTTTGATCACCTTCATTTAATTCCCCCTCCCCTGACCCCCGCCTCTGGTAACCACAAATCTGATCTCTTTTCCTACGTGTTTGTTTGTTTGTTTGTTTTGTTTTTTGAAGTATAGCTAAGTTACAATACTATGTTTGTTACTGTTACACAACATAGTGATTTGATATTTCTATGCATTTTAAAATGATCACCACAATAGGTCTAATTACCACATGTCACCACACAAAGATATTACATAGTTATTGACTATATTTCCCACACTGTAAATTTCATACCCGTGACTCACTTATTTTGTATCTGCAAGTTTGTACCTCCTAATCTCTCTTGCATATTTCTTTCCTCTCCTGCTCTTTTCTGCTCTGACAACCACCTATATGTTCTCTGTGTCTATAACTCTGTTTCTGTATTATGTCTGTTCATTTGGTTTCCTTTTAAAGATTCAACAGAAATCATGCAGTATTTGTCTTCCTCTGTCAGACTTATTTCACTTAGCATAATGCCGTCTAACTCCATTCATATTGTCACAAATGGCAAGATTTCATTCTTTTTTGTATGAGAAATATTCCATTATATATCTATATCTGTATCTCCATATCATGTCTTCTTTATCCATTCATCTTCAGGTAAATACCCAGAAGTGGAATTACTGGATTATGTGTTAGTTCTATTTTGAATTTTTGGCGGGACTCTCCATGTTGTTTTTGATAGTATCTGCACCAATTTACATTCCAACCAATAATGCGTAAGGGTTCCCTTTTCTCCGCATCCTCATCAACCCTTGTTATTTGTTTTCTTTTTGATAATAGCTGTTTTGACAGGTGTGAAGTGAGGCTTATTGTTTTGACTTGCATTTCCCTGATGATCAGTGATGTTTAGCATTTTTCTTTCATGTGCCTGTTGGCCATCTGTATGTCTTCCTTGGAAAAATGTCTATTCAGATCCTCTGCCCATTTTTTAATCATATTGTTTGTTTTATTGAAGTTGAGTTGTATGAGTTCTTTGTATACTTTTTGATATTTACCCCTTGTTGGATATATCACTTGCAAGTATCTTCTCACATTCAGAAGGTGGCCTTTTCGTTTTGTTGACAGTTTCCTTCACTGTGCAAGAACATTTTAGTGTGATATAGTTCCATTTGTTTCTTTTTACTTTTACTTCCCTTGCCTGAGGGGACATATCCAAAAAAATATTAAGAAGATGTCAGAGAGAGAACCGCCTATGTGTTCTTTTAGAAATATTATGGTTTCAGGTCTTATGTTTAAGTCTTCAATCCATTTTGATTTTTTTGTGTGTGTGCACGATGTGAGAGAGTGGTCCAGTTTGATGCTTTTGCATGTAGCTGTCCAGTTTTCCCAACTCCATTTGTTGAAGAGGCTGTCTCTTTCCATTTGTGTGTTCTTGCCTCTTTTGTCATAGATTAATTGCCCGTGTAGGTATGGGTTCATTTCTGGGCTCTCTATTCTGTTCCGTTGATCTGCGTGTCTGTTTTTGTGCCAGTACTGTACTGTTTTGATTACTGCAGCTATGTGGTATAGTGTGAAATATGGGATCATGATACCTCCAGCTTTGTTCTTCTTTCTCAATATTGTTTTGGCTATTCTGGGTCTTTTACATACTTCCCTATAAATTATAGAATTATTCGTTCTAGTTTTGTGGAAAATGCCATTGGTATCTTGATAGGAATTGTGTCAAATCTGCAGATTGCCTTGGGCAGTATGGACCCTACCGCCCAAGGCAAGGGCATTTAAACTATGTTAATTCTTCCCATCCATGAATACAGTACATCTTTCCATCTGTTTATGTCATCTTCAGTTTCTCTCATCAGTGTCTTACAGTTTTCCAAGTACAAGTCTCTTACCTCCTTAGTTAGACTTACTCCTAGTATTTTATTCTTGATGATGCATTTGTGAATGGGATTGTTTTCTTTATTACTCCTGATATTTTCTTGTTAGTGTATAGAGAGGCAACAGATTTATGTATATCACTTCTGTATCCTGCACCTTCACTGAATTTATTGATGAGCTCTAGTAGTTTTTTGATGACATCTTTTGGATTTTCTACGTATAGTGTCCTATCATCTGCAAAGAGTAACAGTTTTATTTCTTCCTTTCCAATTTGGATTTCCTTTATTTCTTTTTATGTCTGATTGATGTGACTAGGACTTCAATTGCTATGTTGAATGAAAGTGTGAGTGTGGGCATCCTTGTCTTGACTTGATCTTAGAGGACACTTTCAACTTTTCACCATTGAATATGATGTTATTTGTCAGCTTCTCATACATGGCCTTTAGCATGTTGAGGAATGTTCCTCTATACTCACTTTGTTGAGAAACTTTTTTTTTTATCATATTGGATGTTGAATTTTGTCTGAAGCTGTTTCTGCATCTCTTGAGCTGATAATACAATTTTTATCCTTCAATTAGTTAATGTGGTACATCACACTGATTTTATGGGTATGGAACTATCTTTGTATCCCTGGGATAAATCCCACTTGCTCATGGTGCACAATGCTCTTAAAGCATTGTTGAATTTGGGTTGCTCATATTTGGGGGAGGATTTTTACATCTATATTCATCAGTGGTACTGGACTGAAACTTTCTTTTTCTTAATGTCTTTGTCTGGTTTTAGTATCTGGGTGATGCTGGCTTCACAGAATGAATTTGAAAAGTGGACTATTTTTTGTAATAGTTTGGAAAGGATAGGTGTTGTCTCGTCTGCAAATGTTTAGTTGAATTCATCCGTGAAGCCATCTGGTCCTGGACTTTTGTTTGTTGGGAATTGTGTTATTACTGATGCAGTTTCATTACTGGTCTGTTCATATTTTCGATTTCTTCTTGGTTCAGTCTTGGGAGATGATGCTTTTCTAGGCATTTGTCCATTTCTTCTAGGTTGTCCATTTTATTGGTGTATAATAGTTCATAGTACTCTCTTATGACCCTTTGTATTTCTGTGGTACCAGTTGTTACTTCTCCTTTTTCATTTCTGGTTTTATTTATCTGGGCCCTCTCTCTTTTTCGGTCTGCTTCTTTCTCTGTTTCTCATGGGCCATTGCTTAACTTCATGCTGTTATACAGTATATATTCTTCGAGATGAGGGAAAACATGTTATTTTCCCCATTACAAAAATGCTATATGGCTATTACAGAAAATGCCAAGAATCAAAAAGATGAAAACAAAATTCACCCATAATCTTATCACCAGATAACTGCTTCTTAACATTTTTTTTCTGCGCTTTCTTACAGCCTTTATGATCACACACATATAAATAATGTTTACTTTACAAAACATTATGATCCCATTTTTGTAAACTTAAAACAACATTTAGTAATTTTTTGCCATTAAATTATTTCCTTTAATATGGTTTTTATTGAAGTATAGTCAGTTACAGTGTGTCAATGTCTGGTGTACAGCATAATGTTTCAGTCATATATATACATATATATATATTACTTTTCATATTCTTTTTCATTATAGATTACTATAAGATATTGGATATAGTTCCCTGTGCTATACAGAAGAAACTTGTATATCTATTTTATATACAGTAGTTAGTATCTACAAATCTTGAACTCCCAATTTATTCTTTCCCACCCTTCTTACCCCTAGCCCCCAGTAACCATAAGTTTGTTTTCTATGTCTGTGAGTCTATTTCTGTTTTGTAAATGAGTTCATTAGTGTCTTTTCTCTTTTTTAGATTCTCCAAGTGAATGATATCACTCTTAGCATGTGAATGATATCATATGGTATTTTTCTTTCTCTCTTTGGCTTATTGCCCTTAGAATGATGATCTCCAGGTCCATCCATATTGCTGCAAATGGCATTATTTTATTCTTTTTTGTGGCTGAGTAGTATTTCATTGTATAAATATATCACAGCTTCTTTATCCAGTCATCTGTTGATGGACATTTAGATTGTTTCCATGTCTTGGTTACCCTTCAATATAGTTTTGAATGGATGCACACATTCTCTTCCTGCTATATATTCATTATTCACATTCTTCATCTAAAGCTTTGCATTCTTTTTGTTCATGAGAATGTAAAAATTAAAATCACTTTTCTGTTCTGAAATTGTTATAAACATTGCCCTAGGGGACCCACAGCCCACACTAATGTCCAGCATACATTATCACTCCCTCTTGATTGCTGACTAAGTGACCAAGTGGTAAGTAAAGCAGGTGCTCTTTTTTTGTGATCCAGATTGTAGACATCACACAGAACTTGACGTACTGAAAGGGCTGTGTTAAGATCTGAAGTGACCTTCAGCCCAGCAGGCCTACTGCAACTTCTACCTCACTATCAGGCAGTCACAGGAGAGAGTTTGCTAATAAGCCATTTGTTATCAATACCCTTTAATCTCAATCCATGTACTGAGCCCACAGAGGTATGCTAATGAGAACTTGAACTCTTCTGGACATGACTGTGAAAATCTTTCCTCAGTAGATTTCAGAAAGTGCTGAAAAGTCTCAGCCAAGCAACCTTCCAGGGGAAGGAGAACAGAATTCTGGGCTGTTATTTGCTTTCCTGGGATACGGAAACTCTTTTGAGTGCTTGAATCAGGTAAGAATGCTTATATTTTCTTGGAGAGGAAGGGAGGGTTCTTGAATCATTGTATTGTGTCAGAAATCTTGATGAAATCTTGTTTTCTTAGCGTTGGAAACCCATTTTGCCAAAATACTACTTTTTACTGTCACAGTCTTGACAAATAGGGACCTCAGAGTGACAAAGATGTGGCAAGTGGCTTGCTATTGTGTCATTAGAGCCCCATCATGGACCTTGCAGGATTACACTAGAGTAAGTGGGAACTATTCAGAAATGTATGATCCTTTAAAATGTTATTGGCTCAGCTCTCCAAGATGCATTTGCCTTCTGAAGGGAGATAAAGTCTTTGCTTTCATACTCAAATTCAGATTTTAATCACTTATGAGTAATAGTGCTAATGGGTTCAGAAATAATGGTAATTTGTTGGTGGTAATTCTGAAAGCTAAATAGAGTGGTGAAATGCATGAGGTACATTATTAAAATCCAAGTAAGACATGGAAACTAATGTTAAATCAAGTGCCATTGTTGACATGTGCAAAAGGCCAGTGGTGGCAATCAGTTCACAGCAAAACTAGCAGAAAAAAAAAATATATATATATACACACTCACGCAAACATATATATCTCATATTATGTCTATTTGTAACACAGGCTCTTACCAAGTGGCCACATTTACATATGTGCATGTCACGCTCTGGAGTTGAGAGGTCCAGCCAAACAGTTTAAATTGCCTTCTCTGTGCAGAAGCTATCTCAGCTAGTAGGAAGGCTCATAGAAACCAAAGCTTTGAGCAAGAACTAGGTATACGAGGTTTGAAATTTGCAACAGAAAGAACAGCTAATGAGTAGTAAACCTCTTTGAATCATCCAGAATTCAGAGGCATATCTTAGATACGCTTTCGGACTCAGGGCTAACAGTGAAAGTTGGGATCAAGACGCAGAACTAATTTGTTTCGCTCTAAATCTGAAGTTGTCCCTGATGGTGGTGGTGAAGGTGATCATGGTGGTGATAAATGGTTGAGGAAAGCCTACACATAACTAGGAAATTTGAGAAGAGGTTCCAGGCTCTTTGTCTATTCCCAGTTCAGCCCTGCCTCTGAAGTGTTTGCTAGGAGATTGACTTTTAACCTTTAGTCCAGGGTTTGCAAAAATAAAATTACTACAAAGACCAGGTAGCAACTTACATAAGGCCCACTGGGTAGAGACAGTGGCAGGTCAGAGAAGGCATGCCCCATCTAAAGCCACTAAGGTTTTTTTGTTTGTTTTTGGTTTTATATATATATATATTTTTTACTATATACAAACATTTGTTGTTATAGATAGACATTTAACATATATTGTTAAACAATCAGTACAGAAACATTTATATCATATGATCTGATTTTGTAAAAGAAAATTTTACATTACATATGCATGGAAAGAGGTTTAGAAGAACATTGTTTTAGGTGGGTTCCTCTGGTTGCAGGGAATGGAAACTTCCTCAGGTTAATATAATAATGGTGGCCCATCATGAACAGACACATAAAGGTAGGGGATCTAGGAATCTCAATCACACAGGCAGCCTTCATGTTAAACCAGAAGAAACTATACTACCAGTGATTACTGCATAAACGGCAACAGTCAAGCTTTATGGAGATGGAAATTAGACAGCCACTCACAAGATTGTCCTATTTTTGAGAATAAATGTATCCCTTCTCAAGATCTTCACCATTATGAAGTTTTTTTTTTCTCTCTGAGCGTCTATTGTCTTAAAGTAATTAGGTTTTACAAACCTCTTGGCACATGGGGATGCTGGCTCAGTGTTGCCATATTTTATGAAATATTTTGAAATGTATTCTTGATTTGTAAATGTAGACTCTATTTTTACACATAAACTGTAAGTTCTGTCTTTTATCTTGTTGACTAAGTCAAATTGAAACAAAATCGGGCCATACCAAACACATCTGTTTGTTGCCACTTCACAACTCTTGGAGATGGCAGCATCTTAGCCACATTTTACCCATTTGAGGGGCAAGTCTTGGGATTCCAGTTCCACAGCTTATTACTTAAGCTTCCTTAAGGTTAAGAAGATGGACTCTGAAGTTCCCACCTCTGATTCCAGTAATTCTTTAGTATTTGTCTCTCGTAAACTCCGTTAAAGGACAGGGAGCAGCACAGAGTCTTCGCTGTTTTGGAACCTAATGCTAAATGCTAACATTCTAAACACTTATTACATTCCATGGAACAAATAAATTATTCTTGTGTCATCTCATCTTATTTTTATAAAACTTATAAGATAGATACTTAAAATTATCATCATCATATCCTTATTTACAGATAGGGAAACTGAGGCTCAGTGTTAAGGATGATTTCCAAGGTCATCAGTAAGTGGCAGAAATGAGATTTGAACCTCTGGCACCAGACGTCAGAATCCAGTTTCCAACCATCATATTATACTATCTCCTGCTCTAATATGTGGATTTTTAGCTTCTAAAGTCCCTCTAAGTGATGATGAATTCTACTGCTAATGTATTTTAAGGAATCTATAAGGACATTTTCTGCTTTTGTAGAATGCAAGGGCATGCCAGTCCCCTTTTCTATGCTATTTCCTATTCTATTCAGGTAGTAATTGGAAGTTAGAACATGAAGGGTTTTTTTCCCTGCTTTTTTTTTTTTTTGGTAGGGGAGGTAATTTGATTGATTTAATGGAGGTGCTGGGGATTGAACCCAGAACCTTGTGCATGCTAAGCACGCACTCTACCACTGAGCTATACCCTCCACACCCCACTTAGGATATGAAGTTTAAAGGCCAAAGTTATGTTTTTCACCTCCACATGGGCAAGATAATTTTACTTATTCCATGGCCACAGAGTATAGCCCTAACCCCAGTCAGCTTTCTCACAAGTACAAGCAGTGTGGGTACATCAGTTATTCCTGCTGAAAGAAGCGCTCCAACCTGCACCCATGCACAGAGAGCATCATTGCTATAAATGAAAGCACTACGATACATCTGAAGAATACAGATAGATTTTAGCTTAGTCGCCAAGGCCGGAAGATGAGTGCCGGCTTCCAGGATGAGTACCGTGCTGAGAAGGAATTGGCAATGCCATCTGAGCTCATCAAAGATGCTGTAATTGATTGGTGTTGTCCTCTACAGACTTGGGATGTGGAACCAGCGCCAAGCGCTCTGCACTTGCCATCCCTGGTGTAGTCTGTTCAGATGAAAGAGCCCAGACATCTTAACCTTGGACGGCTTGACGCATACGTATTTTAGTTGGCGACCTCTGTCTTTTTTCTACCTCTTCCATGTTTCTTCATCCATCTCTGCTTCTTCTCAGGAGAAATGGCCAAACGCATCTTTTCCATGTTAGAAGCATTCCTGATTTTCCTTCTTGTGATGATGACTGGGATCACAGTGGCCCTTCTCACCCTCTTGTTTATCACCAGTGGGACCACTGAAAATCACAAAGGTAAAAGTGTCATGGGTTTTTTTGGATGCTACTCCTAAACTGGAAATTTCTTGATTAAGCCAAGAAACAGTGTCAGCTGATAATGGTGATAACAGGGCAGTTCATTGTGCACTTAAGCAGCCTGGGATGGTCATCTACCCTTTACATTGATTGCCCTTTCTGCATTGATAGCAGTTTTTATCAAGTTTACCTTTGCCCTCAAATAGCCAGTTGACAGTCATTCTGACACGCACTTATTTGTCTCACTTTTCTACTGATCTAAGCACAGTTCAGGATTCTTTAAGGCCCAGTTATGTAAGCTTTTGCCCTTAGCCTCTTCTTTTTCTCTTTGCCTCCTTTCTGGCATCATTTTCTTTGAGGGCAAAAAGAAAATGAAAGACTCACTGAGTGTCAATTAGTTTGTAAAAAGCTTTAGAGAAGGAGGCTTTGAACTCACATCGTATGAGGAGCAATGAAGTACCATAAATGAGGGGGTGGGGAGGTGGACCAGGCTCGGGGCGGGAATGATTCTGGTGATGGGGTGTCCGTCCATAGCCCCTCCTGAGTGCCAGCTGCTTGTTGTCATGATGTCACATGGACTCAACTCTCCTGGGTTTTCAAGGGAAACTGGAAATTGGGGGAGGGTTCTAGACATCTTTTAATTCATTTTTTAATGATAGACCTTATTTTAGTTTTTGAAAACTATCTAGGCTACACTTAACAGGCAATATTGGGTTCATGGGTCTTTGATGGGGCCTCTACTTTGATAACAGGTTATATACCTGATAAACAAGTAGGGAGACCAGGTGGGGATTGAATGCTTCCACCAAAGTAAAGGGAGGGCTGACCTCAGGCCCAGTGGAGAAGGAGGTGGCATTTTTCACCTCAGTTTTCTCTTTTGTGGCCTCTTCTCTTTTCCAATATATTCTCTACCTGTCCTCATGCTTTGAATTCCCTGCAAACTCAGAGGAACAGAAATCCTCTTTTCTGGGAGTTGGCCAAGTGGATTTTTGCCCATTAGAAATGGAAGAATCCATAGGATTTACTTAGTTTTAGCCCTTAAAATTAGAAAATCAAGAGCCTGAGACTGAGGGAGGTTGTTAATAATTATAGTAACTATTCTCATAGTTGAATTCTCTGTTAATTGAAAAGTTACTTCGTGTTAAGCATTATAATAAGTTCTACATAAATTTCTCATTTAATTCTCACAAAACTCCCATAAAGGTAGATGCTAGTCTTAGTATCGTTTTATAGATGTGGAAACTGAGACTCTGAGATTAGAGAGAATCCCCTTGACTATGTGATTAGATCTGGCTTTGGGTGGTGCTACATTCCTGTGTTGATAAGAATGAGGCAATAGCAAAGGTCCCTATTTCTTTCCTTGCAATACTGATGTCTTGTGGAAAATGTGATTGGGGATGAGAAAACATGGATTCTAACTATACTAAGAATGTGGATGAAAGAGCATCAGATTCTGAGTTGAAGGGTCTGGGTTGGGCACTTGATTCATCATACGTTCTGCATGAATTCTTGGTTAAGTCATTTCTCTGTGTTTCAGTTTTCTTATATATAAAATGGAAGAGATTAGACTATGTGATTTCTAAGTTTTCTTGAGCTCCCAAATTCTAGGATCCCAGAAGGAGTTTACTATTTATCTCTTGCCTTAGTACATTCTGACACTAATACATTGTGACACCCACATTTGTTGCCTGTGACACCCACATTTGTTGCCTTGGCCACCCCTGGCTATTGTCTAGGGTGGAAACAAAGAAACAAATACAATGTATATGTAAGATGTCTAAATATGTAAATAAAATCAAAGCTATATGCCAGTCATTGTTCTAAATTTTGAATATGTATTAACATACTTATTGTTCAAACCAGCCTAGGAAGTAGGGTATTACATCTTCATGGTATACATGAGAAAAATTGGGGTAAAGTAGGGTAAGTCATTTGTTCAGCTAGTAAAGTCAGGTGGAGTCAGTTTTCAGACACAGACTGTTTCTGATACCTGCCCTCTTAGTTTCTGTGCCATTCTACCTCCCTTGACACTCGTGTGTGTGTCTGTGAGATATTAATATGAAATATATATGTTACACAAACCTATGTATATACGGTGACATGATAATAATTAAAATAAGGTGGAACTATGTTAACAAGTGTACAGTGATCTAGGTTGCATGGAGAATAAATTTTTTCAGGAGGTTGAGGAGGATCAGAGAAGGATAGAGACAGCTGGGGCAGCATCCTGGAGAGGTGAGGTGGAGCTGGATCTGGGTGTGATGGAAATGAACCAGCTCTGATGGAGATTGATCAGTGGACCAGAAAGGAATAAGGTCTCTGGATGGAGAGATTGGTAGGAGCAAATCCCCAGAGGCTGGGCTTAGTAGACTGTGTGCCAGGAACCTGGCACCTGATTCGTCTGGCTGGAATAGAAGTACAGGGTAAGTGAATGAAGGGTGATGGGTTTGACGAGGAATGGCTTGTGAGAAGTCGAAGGACATTTGACAGAGACCTTGACTGTGGGGCTGAACATCTCCAGTCCAAGATAAAGATCCTCCTCAGAATTATGATACAAAATAAGTTCCTGAGATGTTTTTCATCATATATCTTAAATAAAAGTGAATATTCTTCCTTAGGAACCTGAATCTGTGTGTTGTAATTGATGCCAACAAATCAGTGGGCGGAAATGTTATTTCTACAACAATCCTATTATCTATTTAGATTCAGGCTTGCTGACCACTCAGAGCTCTCCGGCCACCGAGGGCTCCACGGCCCCTCAAGGCTCAACAACCCTTGCCCAGGGCCCCACACCCACTCTGGCGTCTCCAACCCCCAGCACCCCAGAGCCGACTCTGTTTCAGAACTTCAGCGGCTACCACATTGGCGTTGGGCGAGCTGACTGCACAGGACAAGTAGCAGATATCAGTTTGGTAGGTAAATTACGAGATCCTCAAGGAGACTGCAAAACAAGTAACTTTATTATTTATTTTTCGCACCCTGCATTTATTCCTAATTATTATGTCATAATCTTTCTTACTGAATTCACTGCCTTCTAACATTATGCATATCATACTATAAGGAAGAGGAGAACTTTTATTTAACCACAACTCCCTTGTAACATCATTTGGCCATTTTTTTTATGAGTGGAAGTGGCAGAGGGCGCAAATCAAAATACTACAAGGGATAGGCATGTACCATAAATAACTGACAGACCCGTGTAAGGTATTAAATGTCTAGTAAATCCTCAGTTTGGGGGGCAATAGAAAGTGATGGGGACTAAAGTGCAACTGGAAAGTTGCATGGCTTTAGCTGATTGTTACCATATAAGAGTGTGGACCTAGGGCTGCCCTAACTCTGTTTTTTCAAGACAAGCAAGACAATTTTTGGATTGAAGATCTGAGGATTTAAATCTCTCAGCTGGAAAATGTAAGCAACTTCAGTTAAACCTGGAAACCTAGTATGGTCCAACACTGCATTAGCCAAGTAAAACTCTCCTGTGGGTCAGGTGTGACCTACTGGCCGCTGGCTTCAACTTCTTGGCTCTGATGGTCGACATATCCGTTTCTATCAGCCCTTCCCTAGAAAATCAGAGCATGAGGTTGCCTGATGGCATTTTTCTCCCTCCTACCAAGTAGTCTTTAGTTTCTAGGAATTATTCCCTGTTGTCTGTTCTGAAAAGTGACTCTGGGATGTAAACCTTAAATGAAGACTCACGTGAAGGGTAAGGCAGGCAGGAGAGGGACCACTCTGAAGGCCTGCGTGTGGCTCGTATAGGTGGGCTGTAGGTGTAGTGATCTGACTTGGCTGAGGGAGAGACGACGTCGTAAAAGCCAGGGTGAGACACCCTTAATAAGGATTAGTTAGTCATAAAGAAACTATTTGCTTCATAAAAAAAAAAAAATCACACACCAAACAACCAGTCAGGGGAGCTCCAGTCTGCAGGGTATTCCTGGGAATGTGGGGAAGTATTTGCTTCTGCAGTCCCTCAGATAAGCTGGAGAAAAGGTTTTCTTTCAAAGAACAAAAAAGCCCTGAAAGGTCTCCAGTAGAGTCACAGAATTCCTGAGACACCAGTTCCTTTCTTGCCTACGGGCCAGTGGATAGCTTCTGCCAACCTGAGCATTGCTTTGCCTTTGTATTTTTCTACACAGAAGAGTTAAGCCTGTTTTGTGATGTTGGCTTTATTCTTTATTTATACGGCCTCATTCAGAGCCACAGTGTTATGTGGATTGTTTTCTTGGCCTTTCCTAAGTGGTTTACTGTTGTATGTCTGTGCCTGGTGGTATAATAGCAGGGGACTGAGAAGGAGTGGCTATGATTCTGTCTTCCTCTTTAGATGGGCTACAGCAAGACTGGCCAGACTGCACAGGGCCTCCTCACGAGGTTGTACAGTCGTGCGTTCGTCATGGCGGAACCCGATGGGTCCAATCGAGTGGTGTTTGTCAGCATTGACATAGGCATGGTGTCACAGCGACTCAGGCTGGAGGTAAGTGACTAAGGTCAGAGAGAAGGACATGATTTAAAGAAAAGCCTGCAGGTGAATTTGACAGTAAGTAAGGTCTCCTGATTTTTCATCCAGTGAGTTTCTAGTGCCCTCAATGTTGTAAGTTGTTGACAAACTAGCAGATAATCGAATGAGGAGAGTGATCCTCATTATTCCAGTCTATGTCATCTTGGTCAAAACTTGCTTTCCACTCTACTGATGGCACATCATCATTACTAATGCTAATATTTTTTGTAAACTTATCATGTTCCAGGTGACCTTCACTTACATTCTCTCATTTAATCTTCCTCGTTAGAAGGCTGAGAGGCCAGTTAATCATTAATCCTTCCCTCAGGTTTTTAGACAACTGAGAATAGATTTAAGGAATCAGATGAGAATTAAAATACAACTCTGACATGAGGTTGGCCATAAGCTGCTGAAGTTGGGTGGAAGGCAAATGAAGGTTTCATTTTACTATTCTGATTGTTTTTGTATGTGTTTGAAATTTTCCATAATAAGACTTTAAAAGATTACGATGTTAGCTCTCTTCATCTCTAAACTGTATTGTAGAAAATTCAGGCTCTTCTATGAGTTTCCACCAATTTAGACCGTGATACCCACTGTGGGGGAAGTTGAGCTTAGCAGGAAGGTGCATGGGAGGTCTTGGGCAGGTAGCCCGTAAGATGCAGAGGAGGTCAGGGAGAGAGAGAAACAGGCCTCCCTTTCAGTGAGTAACTTGAAAGAAAGAGCAGAGATTTTCTCCCATTTAGTAGGTTGTCTTTTCATTTCTGTCAATGGAAATATTTGCAAATGATAGTTCATAAGAGGTTAATATCCGACTTATATAAACAGCTCATAAAACTCAACATCAGAAAAACACAAACAATCCAACTAAATGGGCAGAAGAGCTGAATATTTGGCATTTTGCCAAAGAGGACATGCAGATGGCCAACAGGCACATGAAAAGATGCTCAACAGTGCTGATTATCAGGGAATGCAAATCAAAACCACAATGAGGTATCACCTCATACCTGTAGAATGGCTATCATCAAACAGAACACATAACAAATGTTGTTGAGGATGTGGAGAAAAGGGAACCCTCATATACTGTTTATATTAATAAATTAGTGCAGCCACTGTGGAAAATAGTATAAAAGCTTCTCAAAAAGCTAAAAATAGAACTGCCATATGACCCAGCAATTCCACTCTTGGGTATATATACAAACCAAACCAAACCAAACCAAACCACTAATTCCAGCTCTTTGTATGTCCTGTTCCCAAGAGTATCAGCAATAGGAAATGGTATGCAAATTAAAGACAAAGAAGTGAATTGTAGACATGAATGTGACTTCTTTGCCTTAAGTTAAAGTACCCCTCCTTTCATGAAGTAGGAAACATGCTGCTTATAATGGCCATTTACAGGCACTGTTACTAGATGACTGAGTTTTTAAATTTCTTTTTCTTTTTTCCCCAGAAGTCCCACATGTCTGACTCCTATCAGACATTATAGTTTAGGATTTCTGTAGTCTTTTTCTTTTGTTTTAAAATTCAAGCTAACATTACAGTTCTTTAGGAATAAAAATGGGTGGAGTTAGGGAAGCTTTAAAGTTTATTGGTAGTTCTTTCTTTTCCACTACTTTCTTGTCTTGGTTACAGAACTGTAAGAACGTCGGCTTTTGATTTTAATTACGCTCTCATGATGTCCCTTCACTAATCATTTCCTCTTCTCCTTACAGATACTTCTTCTTCATAAAGCAACAGTAGTAGTTACTGTGTGAAAGAGTATGTAAGAGTGATGAAGAGTTGGTACGGGAATTAGGATTAAACAGAAGGAACATGGATACTTACTAGGATGGAGAAGGCAGGCAGTAACATTGGCCTAGTTATATCATACTTGCTTTCCACATTTGCCTGGTATCACATGATTGCTTATGTGGATGTGGTAACCTAGCAGTGTTTGGGGCTTGGAGAGGTTAAAGAAACAAGATGGTTTGTAAGATCTTCCTGATTCAGTGGCCACATGATGAGAATGAGGGTGGTGTAGCTTGTCACCTAAAATAGAAGAGGTTGAATGGATGTCTTTAAGTATGTTAAGTATATAACACATCAGTTGCTGCTGCTCCCTTGTGGGCCATTGGTGTGCTGGAAGTGGCTTGTACCAGCTCATGACAGCTGATGGTTAGTTACTCAGGAACTTTGTGAGCTGGTGGTTAAACTTTTGGTAGCTTGAAATTCACTATGGTGGGGAGTATTTACACTACAGAAATTAGCAAACAATACAAATGAGGGCTTTTTCTTTCTTCAGAGAGGCAGTTTATCAGCATACCCCACATGGTTGACAGCACTGCTAATCAGAAAAGGCACTATTTTTTTGCTAAGCCCAAATTTGGATTCAGAATCCTTCTCAACACTGATTTTGACAGCAACCACCAATTAGTAGGACTGAGTGCATGAGAGAGCAGTATTTTCCATCTCTGCCATAAATGAGCTTTCATCATTGTCCCTGGTGTTAGGTGATAGTATCTTACATTGAGGAAGGTTGCTCTGGATTTGACATTTTTGCTGGATCATTTTAATAATTTTTGACATTAAAAAGTCAAAACATCTTTCTCAAAGAAACTACAATAATACCAAACTTCAGATTTCAGCTGATTAAAGCAGAAATAGAAATAGGTACTCAGCACTAACATAATATTTTAAGTCAGTTATATTTCAATAAAAAAGACATTTGAGCCAAAAAAAGAGATACTCAACAATATCACTGATTTTCTCTCTGTTGTTTTCCTGATGTGTATGAGCCACACAAGGATGCTATTCATTCATTTGGATGTTCATTGATTTTGTAATCCAATGAACATTTACCGGGTCTTTTTGTACTAGGGATCTATTGCTGTACAAGTCATCCAGAAAACTCAGTGGCTTAAAGGAATCATAATCATGTGTCATTGCTTACGATTTTGGTGGATAAGGAACCCTACAATGGCTTCATTGGGTGATTCTGACTTACATTAGAATAGAAGTCATATATCATCACTTCTGTATCATGAGGTTGAACTTGGAGGTTGGCTGGGCTGCACTTGTTAGAAGGCTTCACTGAGGCTGAGGGATCCACCTCAGTGGTTGCTCACCACATGGCTAGCAAGTTAGTGCTGACAAGATGGCTCCTTTCCTCATGGGCCACGCCACAGGGCTGCTGGGTGTTCTCAGATCACAGCAGGATAGTGGGTGGCTTCCCCCAGACCAATAAGTGTAAATGTCTGTGTCTGGGAACATTGAGTTCTTCATTTTGGGAAGTGAGTCAATAGAGTAAAGAGGCCTTTGCATTGCCTGTTCACTGCTCCCAGGATACTTCCCATCCTCACCCCACTCAGGTGTTGCACGACCAGCTCATCATTTAAACCTCTGATGAGAGAAAACATCTTTGGAGAGAGCTTTCCCCACTAACACCTATCTCTCTTTTTCTTTATTCAGCAATAGTTTTCTTCATAGTATTTTTCACTATATGATATAATATTACATGATATGATATATGACATAATGATATAATATGATATATAATTATATAATAGTATGTATTTATATATCTTTCTCTCACTAGAACAAAAACTTCCTCAGGGTAGGGACCTCATATATTCCTAGTGCTTAAACAGTGTCTGGACAACGAGTAGGTGAGAATATTGGTTCTATAGTCAGAGAGACTTGAATCTAGATTCTGACTCTGATATTTTTTAGATCAGTGGGCGGATTATTTAACTTTTGTACACATCTCAACTAAAAGATTAAAAATACCTACCTCTTGGTGTTGTTATAAAGATTTTTAAATGACAGTGTGTGCAATATTTAGCATTGTGCTTGCATACAGCAGGAATCTAGAAAATGCTGATTGCCGTATTGTTGATGTTGTGGCTGAGGGGATAAATGCAAGCATAGAGTGAGGGGCCACTTGTCAGGGATGTCATGGATGTGAACCAGTGATTAGACTCATCAGACTTTTTTCTTATTCCAGGGTCCTATGTTACCCCTCTTCTTAGTTCTGTTTTGTTTTGTTTTGTTTCTGTCTTAAAGGTCCTGAACAGACTGCAGAGTAAATATGGCTCCCTGTACCGAAGGGACAACGTTATCCTGAGTGGCACTCACACACACTCGGCTCCTGCAGGCTATTTCCAGTACACTGTATTTGTAATTGCCAGTGAAGGATTTAGCAATCGCACTTTTGAGTACATGGTCACTGGTATCGTGAAGGTGGGTGAAAATCCCCAGGGGGAGCTGTTCTGTAGCATTGCTTACAGTGCTTCAGCAGTGGTTTGGTGTCAGAGTCCCCGTAGGATCTCGGTCTGAGCACAGTCTTAGAACC
The DNA here is from genome assembly GCF_048564905.1 of Vicugna pacos. Lineage (NCBI taxonomy): Eukaryota > Metazoa > Chordata > Mammalia > Artiodactyla > Camelidae > Vicugna > Vicugna pacos. The sequence goes on along the minus strand of NC_132997.1, from coordinate 66,430,038 downwards.
TCCTCCCTTTCTCCTTCCTGACTCCCTTGGAGCTTCTGGCCCTTAGCTGTGGGCTGTTAGGCCTGAGACACTGATTGATTTGGAGAGGCAGGGGTCTACGGCAGAAAGCCTCAGGCAGTCACCTAAAGAGAAAAAAAGCATTTTGCATGTGACCTCTATAAATTACAGGGCCCCATATGGTCTGCTGTCTGTGCAAAGTCACATGAAAAGAAACCCATCAAAGAATTGAAAGTAATTACAAATAATTCCAAGCCTTCTTTGAATTTCCTAAAAAGCGTAAAAGGGGATCCAAATTATATCACACACCCTCGTTTTTCAAGTCCTCTATAACAGCCCTAGACAGACGTGGGTCTCTGAACTGACACCCTCAAAGTTTTCTCCCATCCCTGGTTTGGGTAGCTTATATCCTGTCTCTCCTGTCTTCCAGGTAATTTTCTTGCAGGGAATTCTTGCTAATTTTTTTTTCTGTTTTTCATTCCTTTGTCTCTCAGGTTGAGTTCCTCTCTACTTTTCCTCATAAAGTCACTGCCTTGCCTCCCCACCTACCTCTCATCCAGGGATTCAACTGGCAAAGGCAGAAATGTCTTTACAACAATGTTTTTCAACCTGTGAAAAGCCATCTATGACTGGCTTTGTGAAATCAACTTCATGGCCTGCAAAAAGCTTTAAAAAGAAAGGAAACCTCTAAAGTAAAATAGATTGAAACGTATCATAGTGCAGGACACGTGGGGTGTAGTTTTTTGGTGAGCTTTTGTTTTAGGACGCATATACTGATGGGTATTAAGTTATGATGAAAAATGTGTTGATAACTGTGTTTCTCAGTCAAAAAAGTTTGAAAAACTGCCTTAACTGGTGGGGACAGGGATGGAGAGTTGCCTGAGTCAGGTTTCACACTTGGCTTCCTGAAAGGGCAGACGGTGCCTGCCTGAGCAGTCCTGAGAGACTCGGGTGCTTCCCTAAACATGGCACTCCTCGACCTCAACCCTGAAGGCCATGTCTGTTTACATCCCGCCCTGTGCTTCTCCAGCTTTCGTCCATTAGCAGGGACAAATTAGAGACAAAGAAATTGTCCACAGGGCTCTTCTGTTTATATTGACTAAGTCTTTCTTCCCACCAGGATTTCTAACTTTATGACTTTTTTTTTTTAACCCACAGAGCATTGAAATAGCACACAGAAATATGAAACCAGGCAAAATCTTTATCAATAAAGGAAATGTGGATGGTGCCCAGATCAACCGGAGCCCTTTTTCCTATCTTCAGAATCCACTGTCAGAGAGAGCAAGGTGAGGGGGCAATCGTCACATTGAACTCTTGTGTTTCCTTTAGGGAACAATGACAAAATCTAAGAACAAGGTTGTTACTTGATGGATATGGTGAGATCCTAAAAGATTATTAAAGCTGAAAGAAGGTAAAAACATGTTGATTATCTAAAGCAGACAGAAATTAAAAGAGAATGTAGAAGCACAGGCCAGCCAGCCATGCACGTTATCTCCCCTCTTTGCTGCTGTGGGAGTCAGTGTGAGTGTGTGAAGCATCTGGGCTTTCAAATCAGGCACGAAGATGGTCTCAGCTTTATCACTTCCTAGCTGTGTGACCTTCAGTGGCTTACTTCCCTTAATTTATCAGCTCTCAGCTTCTTCATCAGTAAAACATAATGTGCGCAATACATTTGTTAAATTGAAGAATAGCTCTTTTCATTACATTATTCAGAAGGAAGCATTTTACTTACAGGACAACATAGCAAGATGGAGAAAGAAATTGGCATGAAGAGCAAGACAGAACTAGTGTAACTGAAAGAAACAACTAAGGGAGATGATTTTTTTTTTTAATTTTTAAATGATGAACCAGGTTTGTGACAGAAGAGAAGTACTTAGCTACTAAGGCAGAGTAAAGTAATCTCTCAGTTCAGCTTGACCCACCTGACATTTTACATTTGTCTGCATATCTTTCAATAGATTTCCAAGAGCTGAGTTTTACAAAATATGATCTGATTTCCCTTGAAAGGGCATAAAAGAAAAGTTTAAGTTGCAGGTCAAAATGCTTTTGATTTGGCATATTCCCTGCTACTTTTAAGTGATGCCATTAAAATTTGATGAGTAGAAATTTCAAAGACAAATTCTCATTATAAGAAATACATGCTATATAATACTGCATATATTACATAAAAATGTGTATTTCGTCTCCAGTTAGCTGACTTAACGCCCCTAACTCTGATCACAGCTGCAAACCATTTCTTTAGCTGAGAAAGGAGGTCCTGGATGTATTTTGTAGGATGGCAGAGTGCCCGGGAGCCTTGCTTACAGGGAGGCATTTTGGTTTTTATTTCTGTGTCAGCTTCTACAGTTTGTTGCACACGAGGGCCAAGCTCTAACACAGAACTGACTAAGTTTCTTTGTTTTGCTGACCTAGGTATTCTTCAAATACAGACAAGGAAATGGTACTCTTGAAACTGGTAGATTTGAATGGAGATGACCTGGGCCTTATCAGGTACTCTATTTACTCTTTTCTTAAAGATTCTGTCTGGATAATTTCCCTTAATTACAGTGGGGAAAAAGGGGGACCAGAATAGTGGCAGCAGGGGCTGAGAATAAGCTGAGTGGTTGAGTCCGATCTGGGATCCAGCCATGGGCCCTCAGACAAGGTTCTCAGCATTCCAGGGCTTAGATCCTCACCTGTACATCAGGGCTAATACAATGATTAAGTGAGGGATGTGGGGGAAGAAGTTTAGTACAGCATCTCACTTAGAATAGATTCAGTAAACACTAGTGGTTATTACTGTATTCAGATCTCACATATGGTGGGGAACAACGATGTCTCGGAAGTGAGAAAACAATCTGACCAACCAGGCAAGTGATGATGAGTCTGAGATTATTTACCTATATTTTTCTAAAAGGAGTAAGTCTAATACAGGACAGTGCCAATTAGTGATGAAAACAGAACTGCGACCACCTAACGGAAGCAGATGAGGTAAAATTACAGCTGGGCACAGATTTTAGCTCCATTTTATACATACAAAAAACACGTGAATTTTGCCTTCTTTGAAAAGAAGGCATTTGCATTCATATGATTTTGGTTGCTGCAGTTAAACTGACTCAGACATTTCCTGGGTGGGTAACAGACCCAGACACCTTGACACGTGGACTTCCAAAACGACGGAGAAATGCCCTAAGGAAGTGAACGATGTCACGTGGGTGTAAGAGTCGAATGGCTTGGGTTCACTCCGGGCTCTCATTCTTAGTAGCTGCGTGACTTTGGCCAAGTTACTTAATTATTCTGTGTCTCAGTTTTCTTACTCTAAAATTGAGGGATAGAATGAGTTCTTAAATGTTGATAACTGTCCATAACCATGGTAGAGGTCTGTCAGGGAGGATTATAAAATTTCTAAGTATAACTTTCTATGTGAGTAAAATTCAGTGAATTGAAAGTAATAAGAGATGAAGAAAAACATTTAATACTATGACCCACAGTTCAGATACAAGGGTTGGTCTTATGACTAGGACAGAGAGAACAGCACAGTGGCGGCGAGTTCAGGTTTTAGGGTTAAGGTTTTAGGTATAGGTTTGAAGACTTGAGTTCAAGTCCTAGCCTTGCCACTTACTAATCCTATGGCCTGGGAAATGTAATTTATCTGCTTACACCTCAACTATGCTGTTTGCAAATGAGCATAATAACACCTTGTAAGATTGTTTGAAGATTAAATGAGGTAATGTGTGCAAAATTAGAGAAATATTCTACCTCTTCTAAAAACTCTATTATTGGCATAATGCTTAATATTCTTAAGCTACTTCTTTGGGATTAAAGTGAAGTTAATAAAAACCCCCTGATAAAATAAACTTTATTATGTGCATTGATGTATTAGAACTCATTCTTTCATTATAGTTAATTAATCTACTGATTAGTTGCTGCCTAGCATTTAACTTAATGGACTTTCTAAATATCAGGCTTGCAACTGGGCTATGTTATGATGAATAAAGCATAGTCCTTGTCTTCAAGGGTCTTACAGGCTAGTGTGGTGATAAGGTCAGGAGACGGAGAAGTAATCATCATGTAAATTAGATGGCCTTCAGTGCTATTACCTGGATGTAAATAAATGCTGTGGGAATTTGGAGGAGTTCTACCTGGGAACATTGTGAAAAGCTTAAAAGAGGAAATGACATTAGAATTGGATCTGAAGGAACCCTGGGATTTCTCATGAAGTCATGAAAAACCTGCACTGGGAGGCCAGAGTATGGGTAAGGTCAGGGGGTGGGTGAGAGATGCATGTGGAAAGGCAAGCCAGTTCTTGATTTTGGAGCAATTTTGTGGGGAATTTGGTTAGGAGACAGGATAAGCGCATGTTTGTGGGACTAGTGAGATGGAGAATTTCCAAATTTGTTGGGAGAAGAAAGTAGCTTTCCCCTTGTAGTTTCTACATAACTCTTGGCTGAATGACGGAGATCATCCATGATTCCCTTTTGTTAGTTTCTGAACCATTCAACAATGCCAAGAGAGCACTCAAAATGCTATTTTGGGGGCCAGACGTTCTTTGCTTCCTAGCATACAACAATATAACATCTTGAAGTCCCAGGGTCAGCTGTCAAGGTTATAACTATGCTTTTCCATCTGCTGTGCTTACCACACTGCAGTAACTTTCTGTTGTTTCTATTGCCACCATATGTTATCCTTGATGTAATTGCTCCTGCAATGGGCTCTTGTTGCGTAGTGATAATTGCTCTTTGAATACATTAAAAATGATCCAAAACGTAAAGTCAAATCTGGGCTGCTAAGTAACTCAGCCACCATATGTAGGTGCCTGGTTTTAGATAGAACCCCAAGGTATGAGGAGTGTGGAATTTCAGAATCTCAGACTTGAAGAGCATGAAGAGCACCTAGTATAATCTTCAGCTGAGGCCTAGAAAGGTGGTGTGACCTGCCCAAGGTCACAGGCAAGACTGTTCTCTTCACACTGAAAACCATGTTGAAGTTCATAATTTATTCCTTGCTACTTTCATTTGTGTTTTCGTTTCTTCATTCAACAAGCCTGTACTAGGCACCTACTTTGTGCCATGCAATGCTTTCCAGTCCTTAGAGTGATGCATTTCCAGCAAACGGTCATGAAGTCATGAATCAAATACCTGTTCATGCTCTTTGAGCAAATCCTATAAAATCTGAGACTGTTTCCACATTTCTCAAATGAAGATGTAACATCTCTCCACATAGAGATTATGATGCATTCATTCATTCATTAAATATCATAGAATATATGTCATAAACTGAGCTAGTACTCTGGACATACTCTCAGTGTACTAGCTGTTGCTCTTATAGAACTTATAGTCTGCTGTTGGAGACAAAAGGTAATCAAATAGTCACACAAATGCATGTATAATTATGACTGGGTTAAGTGCTAAGAAAGGAAGGTATGTAGAAATATCTTAAAGGGACTTGACCTGGTCAGAGAGATTGGGAAAGGCTTTCCCAAGGAGGTGACAATAAAGCTGAAAACCAAAGGAAGGCTATGAATTAACTGGCAAAAATGGGTGATGGGAAAGAACATTTAGCACAGATGGAAAAACACGTGCAAAAGTCCTGTGGCCCATTTGAGGGGCTGTTAGAAGATTGGTGTGGCTAGGGTACAGAGGACAGTGGGGCAGGGTGTTGCAAACTGAAGTGAGGGGTAGAGATTAGATGCATGGTGAAGATTTTGGTCTTTATGTCAAGGGGACTGGAAAATCACTAATGTGTTTTAAGCTGGGGTTGGGAGCTGGGTCTCTTGAGGGGTTAGGAAGAGTGGTGACTTGAGGAATGAAATGAACTATGTGCACGAACTGTTCCTTCAACCATTAAGTCTTCTACAGTTGTGAGACCACCATTTGCATCAGTTGATCTGTGTAAGGAAAATATTTCTTTTTGCCTGATAACTACTGTATGCAGAAATAGTAAACGATTTTTTCCCCAGACATGGAGAACAAGTTTGGGATGTTCTGAATTCTGAATTAAAATGTAAGCTGTGTGGCAGTCACAGAATTCACTTTGGGAGGTTCTGGAAGGCACCTCAAAGAAGGAATCTCGTCCAGTGGAGAAGACAGCATGGAGTCCTGGGAGATCCTGATATAAGAGACCATGTGTGTGCAGAAACAACGAAGGGAGAAAACAGAACAGGTTTCAAATGTCTGCACCAAAAGAAAAGTCCTAAGGGCAGGCAGACAAACTGAATGGCGGCTCTGGGTGGTGGTCAGCTGCTTCTCACACGGTCACCCTAGTGTAGGCGGCTCTGGGAGTGGGGACACTGACTCATTTCCTGAAGCATGGCACCACAGGACAGGCTCAGTCCCACTTCTCTTCCCTTCTTCTATCTCTTTGCTTCTGTCGTTTCCTTCCTCAAGTTGCATAGCATGTCTCCTATTCATCAGAGCTGTAAGAAAGGTTGGAGCACATTTTCCTTTTTTTAAAAAAAATTTTATTTATGTCTAGTTTTTTTCTTCCTTTTTAAAATAACATCACTTTATGTTTTTAATTTAATTTAATTTATTATTATTACTACCATTTTTTGGTGGGGGGGAGGTAATTAGGTTCTTATTTACTTATGGACTTAATGGAGGTACTGGGGATTGAACCCAGGACCTTGAGCTTGCTAGGCATGCTCTCCACCACTGAGCTACACCCTCCCCCCATGAGTTTTTGAATGATTGCTCTATTGTCTTCTGTTTTATGCAATGCAAGTCCTCTTATTACAGGAAGGAGTTATCCTTTCAAGGCACATTGAAAAAAAAAAACAGGGACAATGATTTGTTTAGCCTATTGGAATAATTTATAAGCACACATAGAAAAACCCAATTTATGAAATTAAATGAATTGATTCAAGTGATACTGACTTATAAAACTCAGTGTGGGGTGGGTGTATGTGTGTGTGTGTGTGTGTGTGTGTGTGTAAATCTTCTCTCCCATCTCTGACTATGACTTCCTGAATTATCAAGTCTGTCTATTCTCTATGGCTGTCTATTCCACTCTGTGCGTTCTCCCCTCTGTGTGCTTAAACCCATGCTGAGAAAAAATGTAGAAACCTCAGTATATGCCCTTAAACAACCTTTCCTGACCTCTTCTCTTTTCTCCATCTCCTCTCATCATGTCTTTTATAAATGCCTTCTCTAGGAGCCTTAACTCTGGCTTGTGAAGCCCCACTCTCTACTTCCACATTCTGGATTTCTTTCCTCTTCTGCCTCTTGTGTGCTGTTGTGAAGCATGATGCTGTCATCCTCTCCACCCTTCCTGTCAGCTCGTTGGTGCTGATCCTTTCCAGTAAAGGACAGACCTCGGTTGTGCAGTGAGTTCTCCTTCTGTGTATAGTCCATCCCCGTGTAAAGTCAAGGTGCTTAATAAGGGCTTTCTGATGACAAGGGTGATGATGGTTGACTGATAAGAGAGATTAAATCATGCTGGTTAATTTAAATCGTCCAAAGTTTAGAAATCAAAGCTGTAAAAGCCAGTTGTCATAACCAGCAGAAGACATTGGACTTACTTCCCAATGTCAACCATGGTTCGTATCCAGGTACATTTTCTTCAGCCCGTTTCACTAGGTAGAACCTATGATAAGAAATAAGCATGACTGAAAGGTCATTCTTTAAAGGTAGGTGCTCTCTTGGTTCTACTCCCTGTGGGTACTAGAAGCTTTAAAATATTGTGAAAAATACTAACAATATTATCTCCATGTACTGAGACTATCAAGAGTTTTTTTTTTGTAGTGTCTCCCTTTATACCTAACAATGAATTTTTTGTCTCAGAAATCTATGTATTTTCATGTTAATACAGCTAACTCAGCTGTCTGTAGGTTATAATTTGCCACACATATTTTTCTTATCATTTTCTTTCAACTTTCATGTTCCTGCATTTTAGAGGTGTCTGTTATGAATATCGTATAGCTTTATTTACTTGTTTTCTACAATCTTCATCTTTTAATGAGTGATTTTAGTTTATTTTTCTGAATTGTGATTATTACATATCTGGACTTTCCTGGATTTTCTGAGATCCTATTTTATCTGGATTTTCCTGGACTTTCCACTTTGCACAATTTGTCTCACTTTTCAATGCTTTTTTTCTTTCTCTCTTACTTTCTTAGGATTGCTAGAGATTTATAAAAAAAAAAACCTTTAAATGGAAGATTATAGTTTCCAAAGATGGTGACGACAGTATTATCCCACATGCTCTATACAAAGTGACCTTGCCGGTCTCCACCAAGAGGCGGAGATTTCTCTAGCCCCTGAAACTTGGCCAGCTCTGGGGCCACTTTGATCAATAAAAGATGAGAGAAGTGACACTGTGCTGGGGCTGGATATTTTTTTCTTTTTTCAATAGACTTTATTTTTTAGAGAAGTTTTAGGTTCACAGCAAAATTCAATTGCAGAGATTTCCCATATACACCTGCCTGCAAACCTGCATAGCCTCCCTCATCACCTCCCCCCACCCAAAGTGGTCCATTTCTTATAATCAGTGAACCTGCGTTGACACATCATAATCACCCAGCGTCCACAGTTTACATTAGAGTCCACTCTTGGTGTTGATCAAGTAGTTTTAAAAAAAATTTTCCTTTTGTTTGTGTATTTTCTAAAATTTCAACAGTGAACAAATATTTAAAGTAATCTGATAATGCTGGGACTCAACAGCTTCTAATATTTTGTTACATAGCCTTTTAGACCTTGTTTGTATGTTTATATTTTTTAGTTTTAAAAAGTGAGACTTTGTATACACAATTTGGTAGCTTTTTTTTTCATTTAGAAACTGCTTATAACTATCTTTCAATGCTACTTAGTATTTTTAAAATCAGCATTTAAAATTGCTGTGTGGTATTCCATTATGTGCATAATTATGTACCCAGCTAATCACCAGTCATTCGACATTTAGTTTATAGTTATTTTCCAACGTAAAGTACACTGTGATAAGCATTTGTGAACTCATGTCTTGTATACGTTTGCCAACGGTTTCCCTAAGCTGAATTCCTGGAAGTGGGATTGCTGAGCCAAAGAGGAATGTTTAATATTAAGGCTTGTCTCATAAGCTGCCAAACGGTCCTCTGGAAAACCTGCTGGTTCACACTGCTCCTACCCAGGTGTGAGTGGAGCGTTGTTTCCTGTGCTCTTGCCAATCTTGGTGTCATCATACTTTACAAATGTTGCTAAGTAATAGACCCCCAAAAGCCAAACGACTTTTGTTCTCCTTGCAATTTCTTCAGTTCCTGGATAGTTAGGCTGAATTTAAAAACAAACAAACAAACAAAAAAACTCTTATTGGCCATTTCTTGTTTTACTTTTGTTGATTGCTGAATCATATTAGGATGCAAGAATTTTGATTGCAGTAACTTAATGGAATCCACCCAAACCAGATACCTTGCCAATAACATTATGGAGAGGGTGTTTTTTGTTTGTTTGTTTGTTTGTTTGTTTTTATTTATTTTTTGTTTGTTTTTTATCCAGAACTTTTGGAAATAACAAAAGGAGTAGCTGAGAATGTGCCGCTCTTCTCTGGAGCTGAGATGGTAGAAAGATTCTCCAGGATGCTGGCCACTAAATTAACCTGTAACTTCAGAAGGGGTCCTCTGGCTACAGCTCATTGTCTTTATTTAATCTGAGCAATCTGGCCTGGGGTCATTGCTTGGTGGTTAGGGAGGTGAAAAGGAGGTGTGTTAATTAGAGTAATTAATGCCAGGGTGACACAATGGACAGACCATGAAATTACAGTGGCTTAACACATTGAAGACTTTACTGTGCACATTTCTCACTCATACAAAGTCTAATAAAAATTGGGTGGTCCTTCTACACATGTGCCAGATTCGCATGTCCCGCCCTGCCAGTGGGACTGGGAAATGAAGACACATTGGAATTTTGTAAGCCCTCAAGTCTCTGTCACAGGAGGGCAGGGTCTCCTCATTTAATAATCTAATGCTCATCCTATATAGGTTGAGTATACATGTGTAGAATACACACATGCACATACATCATATATGTTTATGTTGTATTTACCTCATGAAGTACACATGCACACACAGTCAGAGCTTTGCCTGTTTTCCCCCCCACCATCTCATCACCATCACCATCACCATTACCATCAGCAGCAGTGTTAGAATCAGCATCACCAGCATTGTCATAGTGATGATTTATTCCGTTCTTAGTATGGACCAGTCTTCGTGCTGAGCACATCGGATGTATTTGTTCCTTTAATTGTCAGAGGCTGTGTGGTAGATACTGCTATTATCATTATGTTGCAGATATGAAGACTGAGTTTCAAATAGGTTACCTAACTTGTGCCTGGCTCCAGGGTTGGTACTCCTAGCCATTAAAACATATAACCTCCATATTAATTTCTTAGGGTTTCCACAGCAAATCATCACAGACTGGCGGGCTTAAAACAGCAGAGATTTATTCTCTCACATGTCAAAAGGCCAGAAGCCTGAAATCAGGGTGTTGGTAGGCTTGCTTCCCTCTGGAAATTCTGAGGGAGAATCAGTTCCCTGCCTCTTGCCTAGCTTCTGGCGGCTGTCAGCTGTCCTTGGCTTGTAGACACATCACTCTGATCTCTGCCTCCATCTTCCCATTGCCTGCGTCTCTGTCTCTGGGTGTTTCTCTGTTCCTTTCCTCTCGTTATGAGATACCAGTCACTGGATTGAAGACCCCACCTGGGCAGTATGTTTCACTTGATCTTTACCTTGTTTACATCTCTAAAGACTCTATGTCCAAATAAAGTCCCAACCTCAGGTTCTGGGGGACATGAGTTGGGGGGGCGCTGTTGAATCCACTACAGTTTCCTGTATTGTGTTTGTTCAGAGAGCTCCCATGTTATCACACATCAGCATGGACCCCACCTTAGAATGGAGGTACAGTATTCCCTTCCTCTGTTGGTGGACATTTAGGTTGGAGGGGGCCACACCCAGGACCGGGTGCACAGCACACAAAGGCACTCCCTTCTCTGGGCTGACTGAGGTGCCTTGCTCAGAGAGCTGAGCAGGGGCTGAATTTCAGCCTCCACTTACCCCTTTGCTGTCACCTTTGTGCAGAGCACAGCCTATGTGTGGAACGTGGTCGCTCAGATCTGACAGACCTGAACCTGGGATGACTTGTTACTGTTCTAGAATATTTAAGAAGCTCCGTTCTGCTTTTGGCTTTTCTGTTTCACAGTAGGAAGTGCACAGTGTCTGAACTGAAAGAGACAGTAGATAAAGCCTGTTACACAGGAGGAGAGAATAATTATCCTATTCTGTATTAACTTGCTGTTTATTGATTCACAAAGCATAGTTGAAATCGGTTAGTTTTAAGTCTAGGAAATAAGGATCTAGAAGTTTTAATCAGCTTTGCTACACATGAGGACAAGATCTCAAATTTCTTGACTTCCCTCACGACCTTGATTGCATCATGCTGACTCCGACAGCGCCCTGCTCTAGCTGAGACATAATCTTTGTTTTAAAATGTTTGTTGTCAGGAATGTATTCATCTTTCTATGTCTATATTCTAAGTTCTGTTGAAACTACCTAAACCTTTCTTCTTTTCTTTTGAACTTTGCTTTGATGAATTTTTTTGACCACGTGAAATAAATCGTAAATACAGCTTTCTTAAAATGACCGCCTTTCTGCCTGTCTTTATAAAATATTCATCTATTAGCAAAGTACTCTGGTTGCTATGACAAGCCTGATGTTTTTATAGCTTATATTTTAAAGGGCAGAGGAGGAAAAATACAGCATCTTCTTATTCTGAAATGCAAATAACTTTTTTGAATACTTTTTTTTTCATTTTGTAGAGGAAAAGTTCAGTTAATTTTCTAAGGACTAAAATAAATTCAAATAAAATAAGAATTCAAGACTATAGTCTAATTAGTAGACCAAAATTCTCAGTGTTTGCTTTCTCCCCAGATAGTCTCATGCCTCCTTGATGGCAGAGAACACACCTGATTCCTCTCTGTATTCTCTGGAGTTTAACATAATGCCAACCATACATCTGGCTACTAATAAATTCATGTTGGTTGAATGAATGGAGCAACCGCCCTCTGTCCTTGCCCTTATCCATTCTGCTCCTACAGTCTCTGAACACACTGCACCCCTTTCTATCTCCATACCTTTGCTGCAAATGATTTTTGTCCAGTCATCCCCTCCCCAAGTTCCCACTCATCTTTTAAGACCAGCTCAAATGTCACATCCTCTGTGAAGCATTTTTCAAGGGCAAGATGATGCCTCATTCATCTCTCTGTCCCCAGTGTCTGGCAGAGAGTCAAAGTTAACTAAATGTATATTGAATAAGTGAGTGAGTGAAGAGAAGGAACTGAGCTAGGATCCTATCACAGATGAGAATGTGGGCTTTACGGTCTGACAAACCTGGATTCATAGCCGTGCTTCTTGGCTTACAGCTCTGTGACCTTGGTCAGTGACCTCATCACTCTGAGATGTTTGCTTGGTATAAAATGAGCATAAGGAAAGCATCTGACTCAAAGGGTTCTTGGGAGAGTAAACTGAGATCCTATAAATACAAGTTTTCACCCAACAAGTGCTAAATAGGATAGTCCAACATGGATAGAACTTTTCTATGAGTTTCCTCTGATTGTGCTAGAGATGTTGCAGTCTGGCTGAGTCTGACTAACCTCAGTGTGATCACGTAAGACAGAAATACTTTGGCGGGAGAGCCTTGGAACTGTCATAACCACCAGCCCATTGTCCTTCCAAACTAAATGGAGTAAAACTACAAAAAAGCAGACTTCAACTAACTGGAAAATACTAGTTGACTAGACTTTCCCTTGCCACTTGAGTTTTAGGAGAAAGACAAACCACAAAAAAGAAAAACTAGTGTAAAGGTTTTTAAAAATACAAAAACCTTATAAGTAACTTGTAGGGGATGATGTTAGAACTACCTTCAGCCCAAACTTCTGTACCTCTGCATAGTGGCAGATGCACACCGTGGGGACTGAATGCAGCCTGCAGACTGGGGATTTGGTCTAAGGCTGTTTAAAAAAATTGAAATGGATGAAGTCAGTCAAAATGTACTACAAACTTTCAGTTTTAAGTAAGTACCAGGTATATAATGTACAATATGATAAATACGATTAACACTGCTGTATGTTATATATGAAAGTTAAGAGCATAATCCTGAGTTCTTATCACAAAAAATTTTATTCTACTTCTTTAATTTTGTATCTGTATGAGATGATAGATGTTTGCTAAACTTATTGTGATAATTATTTCATGATGTAAGTCAAATCATTGTGCTGTGCACCTTAAACTTAATGCTGTATGTCAATTATATCTCAGTAAAACTGGAAGAAAACGTTTTGAAATGAATGTCAACGTGAAAAAAACTACCATGGAAAATTTTAAATATATACCAACTTAGAATGATTAGTCTAATAAACCTGCATGTAACAATTGTTCAGCCTCAGTAATTAGCAGTACTCTCCCGTTCTGTTCCAGCCCTCCTCTCCTTTTTGTTTGTTTGTTTTGCTGGAGTATTTAGAAGCAAATACCAGATATCATATCATTTTACTCATAAATAGTTCAATATGTATCTCTATCAGATAAAAACTGAAATGAGTGTAACTATAATTCATTACCACAAACAACAAAATTAAAAATAATTTCATATGATCTAAAACCTCGCCTGTGTTCAGTTTTCCCTGATTGTTACCAGTAAAATCTTTTTTGTAGTTTTGTTTGAATCAGAATCCAAACACAGTCCACAAATTACACTTGTTGGCTATGTGTCTTAAGTCTCTTAATTTGTAGCAGTTCTCCTCATTTGTTTCCATGCCATTTACTTCTTTAAGAATTTTTAAATTGATAAATATTTCACAAAGCCGTGGATTTGTGAAAGACCTGACAGCACTGGCTTATACGCCCATCGGGCCACATGTGGCCGCAGCTCAGCGGAGGCTGTGGTCCTTAGACCATGCAAGTGCCTCCAGGCCTCCACGGGTCACAGTCCCTGTTGTGCCAACTAGCTTAACTCCTGTGTTGCCTACCCAGCCCCATGGGCATTGTGCTGGCCACCTCTGACCTACATATATGTATCTGTTGGGCAATGAGAACTGAATCCTGGATGAGGATTCGAAGCTCTAAACACCCATGGTCATTAAGTCAGTTTCATGCACTATGTTCCTTAGGCAGAAATTGTAAAAGCTTTCAGTGAAGAATAATCAACAAAAGATTTTTTAAAAAATCCTTACTTAGCTTGAAACTTCATTAATTGGCATCTCTCTTTTCTTGAGTATTCTTGCTCATCTGCTTTACAGTCTTCTATCCCACAAAGGCCACCGGACAGGGTGGCCCAAACTTTAGCCTTGGTCCTCTGTGGCAAGTGGGCCACTGCATAGGTTTTATAAGACACCTTGCAGAGTGCGGGTAATAACAGCCTACCTCTCAGCATTGTTGTGAAGTTCAAATAAGGTAGCAGATGTAAAGTTAACTTGGAAGCGCCATAGCTCTATACTTAGACGAGGTATTACTATGCATAGCGATGTATCGAACTATGCATAACATCCTCTTTCACACCCCCGTGCATTTAATTGCTCTCTCTCCATGGAATGCCTTTAAGAATTAACTGCTAGTCAGTCATCTGTGGTCCCCAAACAGTTCATGCCTACTTACTTGTAACATTTGTTGCACTGTATTAAAGCCCTTTTTTTGGTACATCTTTGTCTTCTGCAAGATTCTAGAATCAACTGCGGTTTATTCAGTGTTTGGCACACAGCAAACTCTCAGTAATTGCCTATTGAACTGGATAGTATTGATTTGAATAATTATTATGTGTGTGCTTGTCGTGAAGGACAAAGTCTATGTTGATACAATTCTTTAGGTATGTCATCTTGTAACTAATCAATATTGGCTCTTGTTAAAAGCTTATGATAAAGATGATAATGATGAAATATTTATAAAGATATTTTTGTATTTTTTATTTAAGTGACCAGACATCTTAAGTATATTATTAGTAATTTAAGTTCATTAACAATAAAAGAACCTAAATGTAGAATGCCTATTATTAAGAGAAACTTTTTTTCCTGCTGGAGAAAACTTAAGCTCCCTGTCATCATTTTGGGCCCCCCTTATCTAGTTGTCTTCATTAACTCAGGGCTTCTTGTTCTTTTACAGCTGGTTTGCCATCCACCCAGTCAGCATGAACAACAGCAATCATCTTGTAAACAGTGACAATGTGGGTTATGCATCTTACCTTTTTGAGCAAGAGAAGAACAAAGGATATCTACCAGGAGAGGTGAGAAGTTATGTCATTGAAAGCTTCATCTAATTCATGGAGTATTGTCATTCATGCAGTGTTCAGAACAGCTGATTCAAATCTTCAGAGTAAAGTGTCATCATGAATGTCACATACTGATATGTTTAGATAGAAAGAACTCTCCATCCTCCCTAATAGGGAAAGAAAAATTTTAAATGACTATTAATGTGATGTCAAATACTAGTTATATTGATGACTTCATTAAGTTGCAATTAGTTGGATAAAGAAAGGCAAATTCAAGATTTTTGCAATATATAGTAGTCTTTGATCAACTTGGAAATATGATAAACTGTGTGGATATTTTACTTTAGTTTTCAGAGCTATAAAAAGTATGAAGTACCTTCCTAATGGTATAAAGATCTGAATGAGGACGGGGATGAATTCTTTTCTCTCTTCCAGACTTCCCTCTTAATTTCCATTCAAGGACTTGGTTCTACTATCCTGCAATATAGCCTAAGTCAGATTAACCCTAATCCACTAGACTTGTGTTTGTAACTTTGAAACTGAGTGAGCAATGGGATCAGAGATAGGGGGCCAGGAGCCCTGTCCATGCACTTCAGGAAGCTTGTCAGCCCTGTGTTAATGATAGACCCCAGATAGATTAAGTGGCAAGGGAGGACCCTTCTCTGCTTGGACCCCAGCACCCAAGCTCCGAATGCAGAAGAATATATGATGGGATGAGAGCTCCAAGCTCTTGCCTGGAAGTATTCTATTATAAAGATATTAGCCCAATGAACGTTTGGTTTCTTAGTTCTTTTGTTGACAAAACTCTTTTTTTTTTTTCATTTTAGCCTGTGTTTTAGGGGGTTTGTATTTTCTTTTTAGTGTTTAAAAAAAAAAAGATCTCTTATACTTGCTTATCTCTTTCCCTAAGAAAGTTTAAGACATTTATGTGTGGAAGGTAGACCAGTTGGTTGAGGTTAAGGTCTTGCACTACTCTAAAAGATTATGTGCTGTTATTTCAGTTGAAAAGTTAGAGAAAAGATACGTGGAGGACAAGTCTGGATGGTGGATGCTATATTTAGGTTCAGCTTTGCAACAGAAAAATCAAGATGGACTCTTTGCTTTTTAAGCCAATAAGCTATTTATTTTTAAAGAGAAAAGGAATCTCTGAGCTCCAGGTACAACACCAGAGACTAGATTGATGCATCTGCATTTTATAACTTGTTGGGCAGTGCTTCTTGTCAAAATGTTTCTATTTGAGATACATTTGAAACAGCTTTATTGATAATTGAAATATCATGAGTAATAATATGTATGCTTTCTGCAATGTGAGTCTTTTCAGAAGTAAAAATTTTTCTCAGAATATAGTATCTCCTCCTTTTTACTATATGCAGATAATTTTGAGCAGTCCACCAGAGTGGGCTGAATGTTTGCTTTTTTAATGGAACTCATTACGGGTAATAAAAAAGAATAAAAGGCAGGTGTGTTTCCCTTGGCAGGGACCGTATGTAGCAGCTTTTGCGTCATCAAACCTGGGAGATGTGTCCCCCAATATTCTTGGCCCACATTGCATCAACACAGGAGAGTCTTGTGATAACGCCAATAGCTCTTGTCCTGTTGGTGGGGTAAGTAATTATGAAATCTTTTTTTTTTTTTGCATCTCGTGTACATTTTATGTTTAAATATTCATCATATTCACTATTAATTTACAATTATGTTTTCCTCAAGTGTACTCTGGACTACTTCCTGGTACCGTTTGCTCTTCTCAAAAGCATCCATTAAATTTTGATTGGGTAAAATTGTAGTTTTCCCTTTGGTAAGGTTTTTGAATGGTAAGACAAGTTAGTAAATGTCAGAGATTAACTATCCTTCCCCAAACTTGGACAGACTGAAACATTTTGTCTTGGCATTACTGAAGTCACAACTTAGTACCAAAAACTGCCTGCCTGAGACATTTTACACTGATTATAAAATTTTTAAGGTTTTCTAAAAATATAAAATCAAAATTTTTTCCTTTCTTGAAAATTAAAAAAAAAATCTTGCTAGAAAAACTCAAACCACGTGGAAAGCATAGAGAGCAGTAAAATGTGAAAGTCCCTAATCCCTCCCTCTTCTCTCACCCTCCCCTTTTCCCAAAAGTTACTACTACTCTCACACCTCTTCCTTCGTTTATGCATTCATGAACGACAATTTATAACTTATTTATTGATTTTTTTTATTGGTCCAGGATTTGAGTTTTCTCCCTAATTTGTCTTAAAAAAAATCTCTGAGGAATAAGAATTCTTTTTAGTCCATGTCAATTTAAGTCATATGTCCATTCCTGGACCAAGACAGTTGCTGGAGAAACGGTGTGTGTTGATTGGCTTACACTGGGTTCCTGACCAGTCTTTGGCAAAGCCTGGGGAATTACCATGACACCTTCGCCTCGTCTGGAATTAGGGATGGGACCATTGACTGCAAGGGGAGAGATGGCGCCCTGAACCAAATCAGGATTCCTTCAAGAAAGAGAAAGAGGGAAATGGGCAAATGTTGCCATGTCTTCTGTTTGAATGTGTTTTCTTTAAAAATAATTTTTTAAACTCAGAAAACAGCTTTAATGGTTTTTAGAAGATGATCTATGCTTGTTAAAAATTCACACAGTAGTAAAAAGCTCAGGAAATAAAACTTACGTAAAGAACCCCTTCGTCCCACCATTAACCTGGTAAAATTTTAATGAAGATCTTTCCAGACAACTTTTTATGAATCCATGCATGTAGATGTATGTACAATTTTACATAAATGGGATCATATTGTAATACTGTTTTAGAACTTGCTTCATCATTTCCAATAAATATACTTTAAAACATCATTTAAACTAACTTTGTATGTTTTCATTTTAAGCATTATAATTTAGTTAACCAGTCCCCTACTGGTGAGTATTTTCTTCCCTTTCTTCCCTTTTTTCCTGTCACATCCTCTCTCCCCTCTTTTTCTCTTCCTTCATGTAAATGTGCTATGTTCACTGTACTTGTCCTATATATTTTCACATGTGTATTTCACCTTTGGACAAATTCTTAAAAGTCAGTTTGCTGTCAAAGAGGAAGCACCTCATACGCGCCCCACACACTGCCCAAATGCCTTCTCAGTCACATTTCCACCCACAGGGCCTGAGTGACGCTGTCCCCAAACTCTCACCACCACCTGGTCTGTCAAGCTTGCAATTTTTGCCAATGCAAGTGCAAAGAATTCTCTCTTTATAGTTTCAGTTTATATTCAATTATTCATGAGATTGAACATACAATGTTGAATGGCCATTTTATATTTGTGTGTGTGTGTGTGTGAATTACCTATTTCATCTGTATCCATGGTTCTCCATTGGGATGGTTTCTCTTTTTTTTTTTTTTTTTGCTTTTATTTTTTCCCCCAGCTTTATGGAGATACATTGACATAACATTGTCTTAAGTTTAAGGTGTACAATGTGATGATTTTGATACACATATAGGATGCTTTTTACTGCAAATAGGAGAATATCCAACTCAATATGAATGAATCAAAAGGTATTAATAAGGATATTTTTTGTATTGACTTTTTAAAGCTCCTAATATATTAAAGTCTTAGTTTATCATAAACTGTGCATACCCGTTCCCCAACCCCCAATTTACCCATTGTCTTTCAGCCTTACTAATGTTTTTCCCCCATATAGATGTTTAAAATATTTAAGCTGTCAACTTTATTAAGTGTGTTTTATGCAGTTTTTAGAAGGGTCTTTCACACTATTGGACTTTAAAATATATTTACCTGTATTTTCTTTTAATCTTTTTTTGGTTCCATTTATAATATTTAAGTATCTGATCATTGCAAATTTCTGATATAGGAGCCAGATTTATTTACTGGTTTTTTCTCCCTAGAGGGTCAGCTAGTTGTCACAATATAGTTTTAATTGAGTTTCAGTTGAAGGTGGTCATGGGCAAGAATGAGCAAATAGAAAGATGTGTAGCCAGTGGGAAGACTTGGGTTTAGGTCTTCGCTCAGATCCTAGCTTCCTGTATAATCTCCAGCAAATCTTCTAACTCACCTGAGCCTCAGTTTCCTTATTTTTAAAAGTAAGTTTCCAGACTAGGTGATTTCTAGCAACATTCACTGCTCTTATTTCATGAATGATTTTGTTCTTCATAACCTGTAAACTGAGAAAACATCTGAAAAGAAATGCTGGAATGTGGCTTTAAAAAAAATCTATTTGCTGGTGGGTAAGGGTATAGCTCAAGGGGTAGAGCACATGCTTACAATGCAGGAGGTCCTGGGTTTAATCCCCAGTAACTCCTTGAAAAATAAATAAGTAAACATAATTACCTCCCCCTCCAAAAGCAAAATCTGTTTGCTGAGATTCACTTGTAATTTTCCATTCCTTAAAACAATCGCTTCTTGCACTAAGAATAACTCTCGTTGTGTTTTGTTGCAGCCTAGCATGTGCATTGCTATGGGACCTGGAGAGGATATGTTCGACAGCACCCAGATCATAGGGCAGATGTTGTATCAGAAAGCAAAGGTGAGCTGCACGCCCCGCTTCTTTCATCTTCATTCTGAATTATTCTTTAAATCTGCTGACTTTGTTCGTTAAGAAGTCAATGATTGTAAGGAAGACAGCAAGAGCTCAAGCTGCACCAAGGAGTCTGGAAGACTGAACGCTGTTTGCTGTCAGCTAGGAAGGCTGCTTCCCCAAATCCCACCGGAACCTGTCTCCAGCTGTTTGGGTCTGACTTCTTATAGGAAGTACATTTAAAAGCAAGTGAGCAGAAAAACGTTCTATTTCAGCCAGAATGCTTGCTTCAGATGGTGAGATGATGGACTATAAAGTTTTCAGTTCATGTGGTATCAGGTATGACCAGCCTGATCCAGATTGTCAGAAGTTTCTCAGGCCTTTGCCTGCCAACTCACCTGACTGTTTCTTAACTCCTCCTCCAGTGGCAAGGTAAAGCTGAGTGGACACAAATCCTAGCTCTTACGATTTGGATTCTAATTACTTCCTTGTCTTTTTGGATATGGCAAAGATCATCCATCTTACATTTTTCTCTACTTTTCTTTTTAAAAGATTTTTTGATGAAGAGAGAATCTGGTCTCCGGGTGAGCTTGCTATGAGTTACTCTACCCTCCTTCTTCTCAATTTCATCTTCCGTTTTGCTTAAATATTTTGTATCAGCTCCTGTGGTGAAGACATTTCTGATTATAAAGACAAAGGATGGCTTTGAGCTGAGGCATCTCTGATGAAGACAGTTAAATCTCTTCCTTTTTATAGCTTACCCATATGTTTAGTGTGCCTGACTGCACACTTGTGTGTGCACGTGTTGAAGTAAATACTTTCTCTCAAGGGTTTCAGAACATTTCAGGAGCAATTAAGGAAGAACAAAAGCACCTTTAAAAACATCAGACACCAGCCAGCCTAACTGCTGCAGTTTCTTTTTAATTACTGTGGTATTACCAGTGGATTGTTCTAAATTAACAGATTCTATTTAGGGTGTGCGCCTGTGACGCAATTTGGTGTCAGAAATTTTCTTACCTTTCTGGGCCTGGGAGCCACAGAGATTTGTCCCACATTCTGGATTCTCTTCGCAGCCAGGCACAGCTTCCCTCTTAATGAGGGGAGGCAGGCTGCAGCTGGTGTCACTGACAGCTTATCTGGAGAGTTCCCGAGTGGCTGTGGAAACCGAGATGGCTATGGAGTGGAAATGAGCTAGGTGTCAGGCAAAGGCACTTGTGCTGAAGCAGGTTGTGCCTTGATTGCATGATCCAGATCAACTGAAAAAAAAACCCAAATGTTCCTAAACAACCTTGGACACATTTCCCATAAGATTAAAAAAACATCAGTTGACCACATTGGAGGAAAAAAAAAAAACAGGGAAAGGTGAACAGTGGGTGGGGGAGCTGATGCAGGTAAATTAGGGCCTGAAGCTTTTCAAGCTGCCCTTGGGCACTAGCCCTGCCAGGGGACTCACAGACTCTGAGAGGGAAAATTCCACGAGACTCCCAGAGGATACACTCTTGTTCTGCCAAAGAAGGGAGTTTGGACCACTTACTCCTAACCTTAAATTTTCTTGACTGTCTTTCAAGTGAGGCTGGGGCCTTTTGTGTTATAATCCACGTCAGTGGAATTTCAGATTTGTGGGGAGCAGACAGGTCAACAGTCCCAGGGCCTTGAAGTTTCTGGGAAACAACTAGGGGTTTAGGTAGAACGATCCACATATTCTTTCTAATCAGCCAGCAAAACAAGACTTGGCTGAGAGAAGCTTCTCCAAATTGGTGCTTCTCAGGGAGTGCTGATAGTATTCATTTTAGCTTTTAACGCTAAGCCTGTGTGGGTTTTCTAGGAACTGTATGCCTCCGCCTCCCAGGAGGTAACCGGGCCACTGGCTGCGGCTCATCAGTGGGTGAACATGACGGATGTCACCGTCTGGCTCAATTCCACACACACAGTAAGTGTCACTTACTGATCACCCTGATTATGCCCCAGGGGTAAAGCTCTGGGCTGATCTCTTTATTCACTTGAAGTTCAGCTTCTGTTTCTTTTGTTTTTAAAATGTTTCCTGTAGGCAAAAACGTGTAAACCAGCCTTGGGCTACAGCTTTGCAGCTGGCACAATCGATGGAGTTGGAAGCCTCAATTTTACTCAGGGTGAGGTGCAGTCTGATGAGATTCAGGGTTCCAGGTTCTGAACTTCAGGGTTCTGTTTCCTAATGGGGTTTAACTGTGGCCAATACATCGACTATTTTTATTTTTAAATTTGAGGGTAGGCAGGCTTTCGAGGTTTGTACAGACCTTCTTTGTCTCTTGTTACAGTTTTTGACTTAAAAGTCTGTTTTATCTAAGTATATCTACTCCTGTTCACTTTTTGTTTTGCATCGAATATCTTTTTTCCATTCCTTCACTTTGAGCCTGTCTGTGTCCTTAAAGCTCAGTGGGATTCCTGTGGTTGGCTCCTTTTGTCCTTTTCCAGTCAACTACTTTATACCTTTTGTATGAAGAGTTTAATCCATTTTTACGTAAAGTAATTATTTATAGGTGAAGAGTTACTAATGCCGTCTTATAATTGTTTTCTGGCTATTTTGTTTTCCCCTTGTTCCTTTCTTCCTCTCTTACTGCCTTCCTTTGTGATTTGGTCATTTTCAGTAGTGGTAGGCTCTCATTCCTTTCTCCTTACCTTCTGTGTATCGACTATAGGTATTTGCTTGGCTTACATAAAACACCTTATTTTAAGCTGACAATTTAACTTTGATTACATACAAAAAGTGCCCTTTTATTTCCTCTCCTCGTATTTAAGTTTTTGATGTCAAAATTTACATCTTTTTATGTTGTATATCCATTAAATTACTGAAGCTTTATTTTAATACTTTTGTCTCTTAACCTCCATACTAGAGTTAAATGGTTTATACACCACTATTAAAGTATTAGAATATTCTAAATGTGACTAGGTACTTACCTTTAGTAAGATTTTATATAGGCACACCTAAGAGACATTGTGGGTTTGGTTCCAAACCACTACCATGAAGTGAATATTGCAATAAAGCAAGTCACAGGAATTTTTTTTGGTTTCCCAGTATTATGTTTAACACTGAACTGCAGTCTATTAAGTGTGCAATAATATGTCTAAAGAATGTACTTACCATAATTAAAGGTACTTTATTGTTAAAAATGGTAATCGTCATCAGAGTCTTTAGGAAGTCATAATCTTTTTGCTGGTGGAAGTTTTCGCCTCAATGTTGATGGCTGCTGATGGAATAGGGTGGTGGTTGCTGAAGGTTGGGGTGGCTGTGGCAATTTCTTAAAATAAGACAGCAATAAAGGTTACTGAATTGGAGTCAGTCCTCTCAAACCCTGCTACAGCTTTATCAATGAAGTTTACATGACATTCTAAATCCTGTGTTGTTGTTTCTATGATCTTCAGAACATTTTCAGGCTCAGAAGATTTGACCTCAAGAAACCACTTTTTTTGCTCACCCATAAGAAGCAACTCCTCATTTGTGAAAGTTATCATGAGATTGCAACAGTTAATCACATCTTTAGGCTACGCTTCTAATTCTGGTTCTCTTGCTATTCTCACCACATCTTCAGTTACTTGCTCCGCTGAAGTTCTGAACCCCTCAAAGTAATCCATAAGGAAATCACTTTCTTCAAGCAGCTGTTAACATTGATATTTTGACTTCTTTCCATGAACCAAAGTGTTCTTAGTGGCATCTAGAATGGTAAATTTTTTCCAGAAAGTTTTCAGTTGACTTTTCCAGGATCCATCAGAGACATCATTATAACATGGCAGCTATAGCCTTATGAAATGTATTTCTAAAACAGTAAGACCTGAAATTGAAAATTACTCCTTGATCCACGGTCTTGTTAACAGGCATGAAAACAACATTAATCTTGTACAGCTTTATAAGAGAACTTGGGTAACCAGATGTATTGTAGGAGAGACATTTGTAGCAGTAATCATTGGTTGCTTCATTCATAAAAGCTGCTGGTGTCCTCTGGGGTCTGCACTGATGAACAGGGTCCTGTTTTGTGAAAATTGCAGGGAGCCTGTTGTAGAGGCTTTGGAGGTCCTCAGTGGCAAGAGCAGCCAGGGTCCTCCACAGAGCAGGCTACTGGGGACCATGATGGCACCTGTTATGTGGCTGATACTGATAGCTTCTGCTCTTCTTTGTTCCTAAGTGTCCTGAGAAGTCTCAACTAAGCCAGTCTCCCCAGTGATCCTTTCCATGTGGTAATTTTGGTTTTTGCTCCACTGTGTCGCTGCAGATTTTTAATTGGACTCGTGGGCTCTCCCAGGGCTATTTTCATTTGTGGATAGCTAATTATTATATTCTGTGGGAGGGGAATGAAAGCTTGTTTCTTCCACTTTTCTGTCTTGCTGATGTCACTCTCCTCTTTCTTAATATGGGCATTTAAAGCTATAAATGTCCCTCTGAGAACTTCTTTCACTGTATTCTATAAGTTTTGGTATATGTGTCTTCATTTGTCTTCATCTTAAAGTGTCTTTATATTTTCTTTTGATTTTTTTGACCATTAGCTATTTATAATCATGTTGCTTGATTTCCGTATATATGTGAGTTTCCCAAATTTTCTTCTTATTTATTTCTAATTTCATTACATTGTGGTTGAAAATAGGCCTTGTATTATTGATACTTTAAAAACTTACTGCGGTTTGTTTTATGGCCTGTTTTGGATAATGTTACATACACTCTTGAGAAGAATGTATAGTACATTGTCGTATGGAGTGGTCTGTAGGTGTCTGGTAGGTCTAGCTGGCTTCCAGTGTTATTCAAGTCTTATATTTCCCTGTTGATCTTCTCACTAGTTGTTCTATCTGTTATTGAAGTTCCAACTGTTATTGTTGATTGTTTCTTCCTTTATTTCTATCAGTTTTGGTTCATGTATTTTTGTGCTCTCCTATTACGTCCATTTATGTTTATAGTTGTTATAGTTTCCTAATGGATAATAGATTCTAAGCTCTTAGGTTTTGTAGTTAACTAACTTTCCCCCAGATTGTGGATTTTAGGCTTGGTGGTGGTTTTTTATTGCTCGCATGTGCTTGTGTGTGTGTGTACAGAACTGAGTGGAGGTTCAAAAGAGTGTCTTTAGGGACCACAAGTCAAAAAACTGGTACTTCAGGTTTTCAAAATAGGACAAAGTTGAGTTGATAGATCTACATTTAATTATATCATATTGTTTTTATTTCCAACATGGTTGAGGATGAGCAATAGAAACAAAACTTTAAGGATGTAGAACAATATATATATTCTTTTTTTTCTTTTTTATTGAGGTATAGTCAGTAATCAGTTATAATATGTCAATTTCTGGTGTATAGCATAATGTTCCAATCATGCATATATTTGTTTTCATATTCTTTTATTCCATCAACCACAAGGATGGTCTAATTAAATAATGGTTCCTATTTTAGGATGATGCATTGTTGTACAACATTTGTCAAATTGATGACATTTTTCAGTGTTGGAATGATATTAATCATAACATTCCTAATAGGGACAACGGTAGGGGACCCGTTTTGGGACATTATTCGGGATCAGATCCTGGGCAAGCCATCTGAAGAACTCAAAGAATGCCACAAACCAAAGCCAATCCTTCTTCCCACTGGAATGGTAACGCATTTTGATTATAATGGTGAAATTAGTGTATAGTTATTTTTAAATTCATGAATTGTCAGATATGAATAGTAGATGTGTGTTGAAGTGTAGATCTGTGTGTTATTTAGATGTTCCCACATCAAATTTTTAATATCAAAAATAGAGATGCTGTGAGTCTAAGAAATAAGGGATATGACTATTAAATATGCTGACTTACATTTTCTGTATCTATAATAAATAACTGAAACAATTAAAACAGTGGAATAGGAAGAATAGATTAACATTTATTTTATTCACGATTCATTAATGTTGACTCCAGGACAAGAGTGAACACAGTTTTTTGCAGAGAAAAACATCTCAGGTTATTTTCTCATAATTCAGGCAACATTATTAACTAAAGCAATATTCTTTAAATACTCCTTTGGAGCATGGATTTTCATATTCTAGACCTCAAAAGGTCATGCCAGTGCTTATAATATCATGGATTTTTGACACAGAAAAATTTTTAAATATAATTTTTTCTAATATTTAATTAAAATTCTTCAAGGAGAAAAAGGTGGGGGAAATGAAGGAATAGAGGGAACGATTCTACACTAATCTGAATACGATAAAGGATAAATTCTCTTGGAGAAAGCTTAAAAAGTAAGGCAGCACTTGGTAACTGAAGATTTAAAGTGCCATTAGAGTAAAAAGAGAAATCATCAACTTGAGCTATTCCAAATGATGTAATTCCTTATTCGTCGTGTATACGATGCTCACCGCAACAATCTAGGAGAACCCTTGGTTATCTGTTACACATTGTGGTTACAATATGACAAATCCACCAAAAACTTCATTGGTGAGAAATTAAGTCCTGGCTAATGGGATACTAGTATTTGGGATTCACATTCTTACTAGATAGAATATTTGGTACTATATCATGTTAGAAAGAAGATCTGTGATAGTAGGATAAAACACCCAAAACAGCTGGAAATATTTAAAATCCTTTAATAAAGGGGAATTTTCTGAGAGCATCAGCTGTCTCTTGACCATAGAAAGAATAATATTCCTAATACAGTTTTCATGTTCTGGGTTCTTAGATGTCAAAACCTCATCCATGGCACCCAGAAATTGTTGATGTTCAGATTATTACTCTTGGGTCCTTTGCCATCACTGCCATCCCTGGGGAATTTACGTAAGTTCCTCTTTTTTATTTTGTTGTCATACATGTAATTACTGTGAATGTCTTTGTGTTGGAATCACTTGTTATTATGGACAGATAATTCTGTGCTGACTCCTTTGTATCTTACTGTGCTGTTTGGCAACAGTGACAAAGACCCTCGGAAGAATAAACCTCTCTATGCGTATTTCTAGTGGGTAATTTGAAAAGTAATTATTTCCTATAAAATATATAAGTGCTTGAAACAATCAATTGAGGTATTAAGAACATGGAAATGTGTTAAATCCACTCTTTGTGTTATCTTTTCTATCTTAGTAAGTAGCAATCTCATATCTTTCCACTGCTCAGGCCCTAAATCTTGGAGTCATCCCTGAATTTTCTCTTTTTCAATTTTCCCCACTTTCAATCCTTCAGCAAATTCTGTATGTTTTATTTAACACTTTCCGTCGTTCCCTGCACCCCCTCAACCTGGGTCTGAGCCATTATTATTTCTCCCTTGGATTCCTGCAATAACTTCCTGCCTCACTTTCTCACTCTCTCCCTTACTCATCTGTAGTCTTTTCCTCAACATTATAGCCAGAGTAATCTGTATAAAACATAAGTTAAATCATGTCGCTGCTCAGATCGCCATAGCTTCCCAGTTCTCCAAGTAAATCCTTAAACCCTTATAACATCCTATAGGGCCCTTAGCAAACTCTCTAATCCAATTTCATACCACTCCCCCTGCTGACCCCTGCTTCATCCACCTTGGCTTCATTGCAATTCCCAGATCACCAAGCATGCTCCTCCTTTAGGGCTTTTTTTTAAGTATCAAAAGATATTTGTTGAGCTTAATTTTCCCCTTGATTATAAAGGTAATACAATGCTTTTACCAAGAAAACCCAATAAAATAAAGAAACAGAAAATAGAATAAAATAATGATCACTGCAATCCCTAATAATAGAAATTATTCCAGTTAACATTTGGTTTCATATCTTATTTTTTTTTTTCCACTGAAGCATAGTTGGCCCACAGTGCTGTGTTAGTCCCTGGTGCACAGCACAGCGACCCAGCCATACATACGTACATGCATACACTTATCCCCTTTCACACTCAAGGTACTGAATACAGCTTCCTGCGCCACACAGCAGGACCCTGCCATCCATCCACTCTATATATGGTAGATAGTATCTGCAAGGGCTTTTGAACTTATGGTTCCTTCTGCCCGAAACACTTACCCTCTAGTTACCCCAGGGCCAACTCTGATTCCTTCAATTCTCTGCTTAAAACTCTGACAGAAATGCCAGTCCTGTTTATACTATACAACACTGTGTTCACCCACCAGCACTCCCACCACCAGCACCTCATCACTACAGCATCTGCACTACCACCACCATCACTACCGCGAGCATCACCACGATGACCACCACCTTTCTCTTTCATCCTTATCCTGCTTTGTATTCTCCATAGCACTTACTGTCATCTCACTTTTTTTTTCTTTTTTGCTTGTTGATCACCCCTAGACTGTAAGCTCCATACTGTTGAATCCTTAGCACTTCAAAGTGAGCCTGGTATGTAGTAGGTGCCCAGTATTTTATTTAAGGATTAAATGAGTGAATTAAATAAATTCATTGTAGGCAGGGATAGTATACTGTCTACTTATGTCAGCTCTTATTGACATAGAATGCAACCAACTGTTGAATCAATGAATGGAAAATGCGATCTTTTGCTAGTGATATTCATTGATTTTGTCTTTTTCCAAGTTGTCTGTTTTCAGTTTAGGATTTGTTTCAAAGCTAGGACAGTGAGAATGAAAAGCTCAACTTTAACTTGCACACTTTACTACTGTGTGATGACTGTGTGATAACTTTTTGGTTTTCACTACGAGTCTTCCTGTATACCTTGCATACATTCTGAATAGGAAAACACCTAGATAATTCTGTTTTCTTGACTTAGGACCATGTCTGGACGAAGACTTCGGCAGGCAGTTCAAGAAGTAAGTTAAAAATGAAATAAAATATCTATGCATTTTTATTTGGTGAAGAGAAAAGAATTCTATCCCTATGATCTGGTACGTTTTAAATTAATCTTTGCTAAGATGACCAGAGTTTCACACTTCTTGAAAGTGATGGCTGGAATTGAATATGAGATACTGATGGCATCAGAACAAACAAAAAATATAAGGGAACTATAATAGGGTTAAAATATTTTATTTGCACTTTTACACTATTAATTAAAAACTGGTAATGGTTTCATGGATTCAGTAGTAAATGACCACAAGTACATTAGTATCTTAAATTCCTGTCTAAGTAAAAATCTAACACATGTTGAAAATCCTGTATTTTATCTATATTTGTGATTTTCTTTATATTCAGAAGGTATTGTAACTGGTTCTAAAGTGACATAACCAACAAGTGTCTTATTATTTGGAGCTGGAAATAACTACTGTAGCTAATATGCTAGCTAATATATTAGCTAATATGTTAGCTATTATGTTCCCATTATACTTTTTAGGAAATTGATAAAAATATCTATATTTTAGTAATAAGAAGATTCTGCATCTGCAAAGTGCAATCTTTAAAACGTTCCTAGATCCATTGTCTTGCCCAACTGTAGTACAGCAGTGTGGCTCTAACTTTTCTTAAAGGATCTTTTGATATTCCTGTATTCTAGGCAGGTTTGATCTTCAGGAAAAATACTGTTAAATAGATACCTTACAGTAATGATTCATATTTATAATTATACACGTTGAGTATAACTAAGATGATAATACACTTTAAGATGAAGAGTACTTTTACAGGGCTCTCCCTTCCCCTCTAGGAATTTGCAGCTTATGGGATGCCAAATATGACCGTTGTTATTTCGGGTCTATGTAACGTATATACGCACTACATTACCACTTATGAAGAATACCAGGTAAAGTAACAAGTTCTTATGTTTTAAATGAGGTACCCTGGTCAAGTACTCTGATACTATTGTATCAAATGCACAGTTTCTTTCTGGACTTCTTTAAACATGTTTTTGAGAGATGATGTTGTTAGGGTCGGTGGGAGAATGATAAGCCCGAGGTTGTGTTTGGGAGTTCTAGGTTTATCATTTCCAAGTTCAGTTCAGAATTCTAGTCTCACTGACTTCCACTTTCCCTGAAATAGATTATTTTGTCAGGGGAACTGATAATAAGCCTGGGTCATGGCATACAACGTTCCCAACTCTGTCCGCAATGTTTCTGGTGCCTTCAGCTTCTGTAGAGCCTGGGAAGCTCCCACTGATAGCTACTATTTATTGAATGCACTTGCTAAGCGCCTTGTCAGTGTGATCTTAAGTAATCCTCACATAAGCCCTGAAGTAGGTTATTATCATATCCATGATGCAGATTAATTAACAGAGCCTCAAAAAATGTAGGAAGGCTGCTGGCTGGTAATGTTTGTTTGTTTGCAAATAGTACAGGATACAGCCCAATGACTTTTAAATAATGGTGGTTAAAAATGTGAAAACAGTGTAGAGTTCCACAATTAATGGTTTCTAACATCTCTGCTGGTATAACCTGGCAATCCATAATGTGGCCACAGTCTGCCCCTTGACGAGTGTTCAGTAATTCTAGCAGTGGACTCCGCCCTGCTGCCCTCTGTTGACTTCACTGAAGGTCCCTGTTTTCTAGGAGATCCTGTTGAGTGAAGGTTCGTAATTGGGGTAAACTTAGATGGGAGTATGTTTTCATTTATCCATTTTTCACTTATCTGTGTCTGTTGCTTGGCATTTCTTTCAATTAAGAATGTAGGCAACAAATGACAATAATATTAGCAGTACCTCTAACTTTGTCACCAGTTAGAACCACGACGTTTTCCGTATCGCATAGAGTTATTGCAGACCTGGAAGTATCTTTTACTCTCCCTGCTACTTTAAAGTCGTAGCAGTTATTAGATCTGCTACTAGATCTTATTACTCAATAGCATAACAGAGAAGCACAGTTACTCTCCCAAAATTGGTTTATTATTGTTTGATTTCAGTCTAATTGGTTTCCTTTGTCAACCTAGCATTTTGTGTATTTAAAAACAATGCTCTGAGAGGGATCCATAGGCCTCAAGTCCTCCTGCCAAAGGAGTCCAGGGCACACATAAAGTTAGGAACGCCTGCTAGCTTGTCTCCTGGTTTAGGGACATGCAAGGGTTAGTATTCATTCATTCATTCATTCATTCATTCATTCATTCATATGTTTTGTGACAGATACTCTACTAACAATCATCTGGGCATAACAATGAATAAGAATCTCCCTGGGTCCTCAAGACCACTAGAATATATGGTCTAGTAAAGACATAGAGGAAAGCAGAGGATTACATTTCTCTGAAAGAGAGGCACAAGGTGATATGAAAACAAAGAGAAAGAGCAACAGTTTAGAATGGGTATTTGAGGTTGGGGACTGGCAGGTTTTTCAGCAGGATGGAACATTTGTCTGAGTTCTTGAGAATGAGTGAGGACACATTAAGCCAATGAAAGTTATGGAAAGTGTTCCACATTGAGGGAGCTACGCATGCATAGTGAGCATAGTGAGATGGGGCTAGAGTGGGAGTCAGGGGTTCGTCCATGGAGAGTCTTTTATACTATGTTACAGAGCTTTGACTCCATAGGGAAGGTTTGGGGGAACTGCAGTAGAATTCAAAGGAAGGAATGCTCTGATCAAATTTGTTTGGAAAGGATGGCAGTGTCAAAAATGAATTGGAAGGGCAAGTATGGAGACAGACAACTGATTAAGAAGCTGTAGTTATGATCTGGGTAAGAACTAAGGGTTTGACAAGGTTAAAAGCAGTAGCGATAGAGGAAAATGAAAGAATTCAAGAAATTTTAAGCAATGATGGCTTGGAGATGTATAAGATATAGGATGAAGGAAAGAGGGAGGTCTAAGATGACTGCCAGATGATGCTGGCATGGGAGACTGGAAGGTTGGCATTCACTGAGATGAAAAATGTCACAGGGAAAGCTGATGTATTTGGAGTGATGACCTCCATTTTAGATTTGACTAATCTGAGGTTTCTGTGGAACAACCGAAGTCTTGGAGCTCAGGTGAAAGGAGATGTATTTGGTTCTATTTGATAGTTCTATGATGGCTTAAATGTCCTTTTTCAGATAATACTATCACCACTCAATTTATCCAGGAGTTACTAAGATTCTCATTTTTCCTCATTCTTTTTCTCCTGCAGTACTCCTTGGCAGGAAGCATTTATATCCCAAGCACTTAAAATAGACAAACTCAGGAGCTGTTACCCTCTTTCAGGTTAAATGGACTGATAGTTAATGGCATAAGTCAAGAGAATTCACTGCTTTTAACATGTAGTTGATGAGAGCCATTTACTTTAACTGGTAAATGGAAATGCCCACTCTCCTTTGTCATAATTCGTCTTGAATTATGTCAGTTTGGATTATGTGCGATGTCCAAGCTTCACCCCTCACCTAAAATGCAACACCTCTGTCAATGCATCGAAATAGGCAGAATGGTGCACAACTCTACTCTGGCTCTCCTGCAGGCTCAGCGGTACGAGGCAGCATCCACAATTTATGGACCACATACTTTGTCTGCTTACATCCAGCTTTTCAGAGTCCTTGCTAAGGCCATTGCTACGGTAATAAAAAATTGTATGTGTGTCTCAGGGCTGGGGAGATGCAAAAGGGGAAGCAAAAGAGACCTTGGCTTTGAGTGTTCGGTTTCTTTGAAAATCTTTATATTTAAAAATATTGTAGCTGTGAGGCATCTCTAAAAAATGAAACTGATAAAATAAATTCAGGGTCAGTTAACATCTTGGTGGTGACCTCTTTTTTCATACATATTATCCCAAATTATCCTCACAATCACCATGTGAGTGTGGAGGTACCATTTCCTCCTATTTCTCAGTTGAGCAAATAGGTTCAGAAATGATAAGTGATCAAGCTTACTGTAACTGGGAGCTGAACCACTGGTCCCTAACCCTGGCCAGATCTTCTCCAGTCGCTTCATCAGTTGGGCAGGTCATCAATTCTGAGAGGCCCATTTTCCATATTATAACGTCTCTGAAATTGGGGTGTATCTTCCAATCAAAGGAACCTTATAATTAGCTGCATGTTTTTACTTTCCTGGTGGTTCAAAAATAATAATTGTTATATCAATGGAAGCTTATATTTGATGAGGTACAACAGTATCTTGTCATGTACATACATGTTGTACCTAACTAGAATATGTGCACCTAAACAAGCTTACTTAAAGGAACTCCACTTGTGGAAATCTCCTGGGGATACAGTTTATATATGAAGGTGCCCTGTGGTATCAAAGACTTGTCAATAAGCAGGATAAGGAACTTAAGATAAGAAATGGGCCCTTGTATGATACCATATAAGCCCCAGTAAAGGCTGTGAGACAGTTATAACATAGCAAAGACAGTAAAGTCCTTTTCAAAGAAAGAGCTCAGATATATTAAATTGAAACAAATGAAACTGCTGTTTCTGTGGGTCAAAACAGTGAATATCGGCAATTTCGTATACCTCTCCCTAAATAGTTATTGACTGTGTATTTGAAGTTTCAGTACAAGGCATTTACTTAGGATATATTTTAATTACCTGGTTACTGTTGATTGTAATATTCCTCTCAATTTTAGGTCTGATACTTTTTTTTCAAAGTAGAACTATTTTTATTTTTCGCCATAAAAGCTATAACTGTTTATAGTTTATTCAGATTATACAGAGAAGTGTAAACCTATAACACAGCCCTAGAGATAACCGCTGTTTAACTTTCATACAATTATAGGTTTATAGCTCTTTCCATGGAAATAGAGTCATCAAATTTTATAGTGATATTTAGGAAGAAAAGTGTGATTCATTTTGTGGAAATTAGTTTCACAATTTTATGGTTATGTATCTAAGAATAGCTATGTGATGTTGGACAAAAAAACACTGAGTACTTGCAAGCCTGTTTTTCCATTTGCAAAATGGGAATGATAATAAGTAAATTATATGGCTGTTGTAAAGATTAAATACATAAAGTGAGGATTAAAGTACGTTAAATACCTATAAAGGGCTATTTAAAATTTGAGATTAGCACTTTGATGGCACTTTAAAGGTGGCAAATTTTGCGGAAAACATAGGTTAAACCAGTCATGATATAGGCTGATCTGAACTTTTAAGTTAAAAAATACATTTATTATATTCTTTAATTAGCACAGAGAAGGATTTAGGGAAAAAAAAAACTTGATAATGACTTTGGATAAGAGAGGCTCAACGCTTCTTAAAAATTAAAAGAATGGTTACAGTGTCCCGTTACAGAGGCTTATCGTGTGTTAGAGTCCTGTCCAAAGTCGCACAATTAGAACATGGCTATCCCAGAATGTAAACGCACGGAGCAGGATTCCTAGCTTACACGCTCATCACTGGATTACACCGCTTAGAGGAGTGAAAGTGCTGCCTGTGACCCAAACTTTCTTCTAGTGAGAAAAGTTTAAATTATGGACATCTAGGCTCACATTTCAGGAAAGTTCCCCTCACATTTTGGTACGGTTGTTAGCTCTTGGGGAAGAGACAGAGAGGGAAAGGGAGAGGAGGAGAGAAAGTGAGTGTGTGTGTGCTTCCTTTAATGGAGGTATTCTGGGCGGTTGGAGTCTGGGGAGAGGGTCTTTGACTCTACATTGTACGCTCCTTAAGCAAATGCTCTCTGTTCTAGGACACAGTAGCCAACCTGAGCAGTGGTCCAGAGCCTCCATTTTTCCAGCAGCTGATAACACCATTAATTCCTAATATTGCGGATAGAGCACCCATAGGCAAAAATTTTGGGGATGTCCTGCAGCCAGTGAAATCTACATACACTGTGGTAAGACTCACAAAGAGATCTTCGGATCCTTCAGATGCCTGTGGTTAGGGATGGGGGGAAAAGATGTGGTTTAATGTCACACTTGCTCGAATCATGCCATGGACCAGCTCTTAGCAACAATAATTTTGATATTTATTCTTATCTCTGCAGAGGCTCTGCAAACATGAGAACAGGGAAATATTCATTTTTTTAGGTGGTAATTATGGAAAATGGAATTTCTAAAATCCAAATTACTCCTTTTCTTTTTGAAGGGATAGTCATGGAACCATTCATTACAGCACAGAAACTGTGTCTCTCAAATCAAGGATAGGAAAAGCAAATAGAGATGAAGCAGGATTTGTACCACTACTATTTTATAATGATCTTGTGTTCTGCAACTTTGCTAAATCATTTATTAGTTCTAATGGATTTTTTGGTGGTGCGGATTCCTTAGAAATTTCTGTGAATAGTATCATGTCATATGTGAATAAACACATATTCACTTATTCCTTTATGGATTTCTTTTCTGAATAACTTTAATTGTTTTTCCTTACTGCACTAGCTTGAGTCTCCAATACAATGTTGAAAAGAAGTTGTAAGACTGGATACCCTTGTCTTGTTTCTAATCTTAGGAGGAAAAGTGAAAATTAATCAGTCATGATGTATGATGTTTTCTTTAGAATTTTTGTAGATGCCCTTCATCAGGTTGAAAAAATTGCCTTTCTATGCCTAATTTGACAGTTTTTGTAAAGAATAGGTGTTGAATTCTTTCAAATGCTTTTCTGTGTCTACTGAGGTGATCGTGTGGTTTTTGTTTTTTATTCTATTAATATGGTGTATTGCATCAGTTGACTTTCAGATTAAATAAATGCCATTTAGTCACGGTATATAATCCTTTTTTTATATGTTGTTAAATTTGGTTTGCTAATATTTTGCTAAAGAGTTTTGTACTTGCATCCATGAGGGGCATTTGTAGTCTTCTTTTAACATGTTGGCTTTGTCTGCCCTTGGTATCAGGGTAACACTGGTCTCAAAGAATGATTAGGAAGTGTTTCTTCTTGTATTTTCTGAAAATATATGCAAAGATTGACATTATTTCTTCTTTAAATACTGGATCAGATTTACCAGCAAAACCATATAGATTTGGGCTTCTTTTTATAGCAAAATTTTAAATTATTAATTCAATTCCTTTACTTGTTTTAGGTCTATTCATATTTTCTGTTTTTTCTTGAGTCATTTATGTATCTTTCTAGGAGTTTAACTTATTGTTAGGAATTTCTTCATTTCGTATAAGTATCTAATTTGTTGGGATAAACTTGTTCATAATATTCCCTTATAATTCTCTAAATTTCTGTAGAGTCAGTAATCATGTCCCCTCTTTCTTCCTGATTTTGCTCACTTGGGTCTTCAAAGAGCCAGCTTTTAGCTTCATTGATTTTATCTACTGTTTGTCTATTTCATTGATTTTTGCTCTAGTGTTTAGTATCTTTCCTTCTGCCTGCTTTGATTTTATTTTGCTCTTCTTATTTCTTCAGGTGGATGCTTGGGTTATTTTTGCTTTAGTATACATCTTTTATTCCTCTGTTGATTTTTTACTGTACATACTTGTAGCTATTTTCCTAGTAGTTATTTTAGAGACTAGAAAAAGAACTATTTTGTCTCCCAGTACTCTACTCTCAATACTTTTGATATATGAAGGTCCTCCACGCCCCCAGCTAAGTAGTTCTCCAGGTCTCTGTGGATACCAATCTGATGTCCTACAATTCTGATGCCATTTACTTGCTGTTGGCACAGACCCCACAGGTTAAGCGCTCTGTCTCACGAGACTGCACCCTCCCCCTGCCCATACATACATATTTCAGACACCAATGGCAAATCTAAGTTGTCACCTGTGCCTCTCACAGCCTGCCTATAAATTGGAGATTCCCGTGACCCACTCCTCAGGTTGAATAATTTTTTAGAACAGCTTACAGAACTCAGGAAAATAGTTTACTTGCTAGATTGCATTTATTATAAAAGCTTACAACTCAGGAACAACCAATGGAAGAGATGCATAGGGCCAGTTCTGGGGAAAGGAACACACAGCTTCCGTGCCCACTCCAGGCATGCCACCTTCCCAGAATCTCCACGCATTCACCAACCTGGAAGCTCCCCAAATCCCATACTTAAGGGACTTTTATGGAGGCTTCATCAAGTAGGCATGATTGACTAAATCTTTGGTGGTTAACTCAACTTCCAGCTCTTTTCCCCTTCTTGGAGATCAGCAGGTTGGAGCTGAAAGTTCTAAATCTCTAATCACATGGTTTGTTCCCCTGGCAACTAGCTCCCATCTAACATTATCCAGAAGCCCCCAGCCACCGGTCATCTTATTAGCATACAAAAGACACTTTACTTCAGAGATTCTAAGGGTTTTAGGAGCTAAGTACCAGGAAATGGGGGCAGAGATCAAATATATATTTCATTATGTCAGAGGGCTATAATCTGCATCTTAACTAACCACAATCTACTTTAGTATAATACTAACTTAATTCAAAAAATATAAAAAGATTTTTCCAATATCTTTTTTCCATTCCCATCTTTTGTAATATTGTTGTCACATATTACATCTGTTATAAATGTGATAATATAGTGTTATAATTACTGTTTTATACAATCTTATATCTTTTACAGACATTGAAAGAAGATATGAAAAAGTTTATTTATAGAATATTTTTGTTTACCTACATATTTACCAGTTCTGGTGCTCTTTATTATTATTTTTTAAAGAATTTAATTTACTATCTAGCATCATTCTCTTTCAGCCCGAAGGACTTTCTTTAGTATTTCTTGTAAGACAGTTATGCTAACAAATTTTCTCAGCCTTTGTTTATCTGAAATGGACTTATTTTATTTTTGAAGAATAGTTTCTCTGCATTCTTGATTGAATTTTTTTTTCTTTTGTCACTTCAAAAGAAAATTTTATTCTGTTGTCTTCTGTCCTTCACTCTCTAATGACAAGTCAGTTGTAAATTTTATTGTAATTTCCCTGTAAGAAATGAGTGATTTTTCTCTTGCTGCTTTCAAGATTTTCTTTTTGTCTGTGTCTAGCACCAGTTTACCACAATATATCTAAATGTGATTATCCTACTTGGGATTTTTTGAGTTCCAAATTTGGGAATTTTTTATCCATTATTTCTTCAAAGCTTTTTTTTGTCCTTTTCTCTCTTTCTTCTAATTTTTGAATTTCTCTTTTGTGAATGTCAGTATACTTGATGTTGCCCCACATGTTTTTGAGGCTCTGTTAATTTTGCTTCAATCCTTTTTCCAATCTCTATTCTTCAGATAGGACAATTGGTACTGATAAGTTTGAGTTCACTTATCCTTTCTTCTGTCATCTCACATTTGCTGTTCAGCCCTTCTAGTGAATTTTTCATTTCAGTTGTGATATTCAATTCCAGAAAATCCTCTTTACTGAGGTTCTCTATTTGTTAAGTCATTGTCATTATACTTTCCTTTAGTCTTTAAGCATGATTTATATTAGTTCTTGAACATTTTCATAATAGTTGTTTTGAAGTTTTTGCCTGCTAAATCGAATTTCCGGGGACACAGAGAAGCAGTTTTGATTGCTGCTTTTTTCCTAGTATGGCTGAAACTTTCTTGTATGTGCATCTCATTTGTTGTTGTTGTTGTTGTTGTTGTTGTTGTTGTTGAATATTGCATAGTGTTCAATACTTTGTAGCAACTCTGGATTCTAGCTTCACCTCCCCACTCCAGAGTTTTTGTTATTTAAGCTTGTTTGTTTGCTTACTTACAACTTGACTGGACTAATTAGTAAATTGTGGGTCTCCTGCAATGTGTGGCTGCTAATATCTTTGCTTAGTTTTTTTTTTTAAATTTGATTTGAAGTCTGGCTCTCGTGTTGGTTCTGTGATTATAGAACTTAATGTTCAGCTAAACTTGGTCAGAATTTATGCTTAGATGGCTCAAGGAGTACGAATTTCAGTCTCTGCTGTTAGATCTGTGTAGGTTGGAGTATGCATTCAAACTTTTTCCCAGTTTTCCCCAGATTTTAATTTTCATTGAGTTCTCTTGTGTCTCCTCTGCACCTACACCCTGGCTCCACTGGCCAGGGATATATGGGTGGTTTGGGTCTGCTCTGTTCTCTGCTATGTATGCACATAGTATCTGGTCAGTTCAGGATAGGAGAAGAGCTTATTAAGACCGTGATAGTTATCTTACTTCCCTCCAAACTATTAAATCATCAACTAATCCATCATTTTAGCCACTAGCCCTCAGTGTTTGCCTCCCATGAAGATCACCACTTTAAATGGCTATGTTTTGAGTCAGGTGAGTCCTTATGGCAGCAGCATAAAAGCTGTGGATTTCATGGCCTTCCCTACACTGGTTGAACTACAGTACCACAGAGGATGAGGGCAACCCTGGTAAGAACACCAAAGAGGCTTGCACTGTATTTACCCGAAGTTTAGTAGTTTTAATGAATAAACATTTCTCAACCAAAATGGTTGTTTTTTGACAGTTTTGTCTATATATATAGTTGCTTTTTGGGGGGAGAGGGCATATTGACCTCTTAACTGTATTGTGTCAGAAATGCCTATTCTATACCAGTTGGTATATTGTATCTGTAGTGGAGTTGTCTTTTATTGTGTAGTGTGAGTGAACAGGAAATTGTGATTGTAGGGAAAAAAATAAAGAGAAAGAACATTTTTAAGGATTAGGACAGTTTGGCTAACCAGATACCAGATATAAATTTTATTTTTCAAGTGAACCATGAAATTGTCTGCAGGGCTGCTTGCTCTTTTTAAAGGGTATGGTAATTTTTGCAGAAAATTCTAATTGATTGTTGTTGAAACATTGGTGAGATTGACTAATTTGGTAATCTCATTGGTGAAAATAAAGAGAAGTAAAATTAAATTGATGATAGTCATTCAGAGGAGTTAACAGAAAGGAAATAATTAAGCAGCACATCTCTGCTGATGGTCATCACTGATTCTGAATCCATGGAAGTTTTTTTTTTTTTTTAATGTTTTTAACGTGAGCTAGGTCTTGGAGGATAAGTAGGAGTTCACTGTGCCCATCAAGACATACCATATCTGGTATAGACTACAGAAAGCTTAAGCTAGAGCAGCAGGTGGGAACTTACCTGTAAAAGGTCTTGTGTACCATGGTAAGTCATGCAAAGACTTACTTGTTTGTTAGCTTGTAATTTAAAAAATACTTCTATTGTTGTATAATTGACATATAATAAATTACATATTTAAAGTGTACAATTTGGTAAGTTTTCACTATTAAGGTCACTTATTTCTTACTTCTGTGTCACAAGTAATTTGTCCATTTCATTTCATCTGTCATTTGATTTTGTGGGGCATAAAGTCATTAACAATTTTTCCTTATCATCTTTTAAATATCTGTAGAATCTGTATTGATGTCACATGTTTTATTCCTGGTGCTGATAATTGCGCCTTCAGTTTTTTATTTTTATTTTTTTGATTATTCTGACCAGTAGTGTTCTTCCATTTCTCTCTTCCTGGTCTTTGTGTTTTTACTTTATATAATTTATGGACTCCACCATGGATTCTTCTTTTTACTTTAAACGGTAGGTTGTTTTTTAAAAGAGATTTAAATAATGAGAGAAAATATTATATTTACTCACATGTTAACAGTTTCTGGGGCTCTTCATTTCTTTCTGTTGATCAAAATTTCCATCTAGTGTCATTTTTTTGTCTGCTTAAAGGACCTCCTTTAACATTTTTATTTCTTCTTTTACATGTTGAAAATGTCTTTATATTACTTTTTTTTAAAGAATATTTTTTACTCTTTATGGAATTCTTGGTTAGCAGTTATTTTTTCTCTACTACCTTATGGTGTTGCTCTGTTGTCATCTGGTTTGCATCATCCTTATGTATTTCAGTGAAAACTGCTGTCATCCTTATGTATATTCTCTGTATAATGAGTCTTTTTTTTCCTCCTGTTGTTTTTAGAATTTTTTTTTTTTATTTCTAGTTTCAAGTGATTTGATTTTAGCAATCCTTGATGTCATTTTCTCTATGTTTCTTGTGCTTGGGGTCCACTGAGCTGCTTGGACTTGTGGGCTTATAGTTTTCAGTAAATTTGGAAAATTTTGACTGTTATTTATTTATTTTTTTCTGCATTTCTTCCTCTCGCCGATCTTTTGCAAACTCCAATTATCCATATGTTAGGCAGCCTAAATTTGTTCCACAGCTCACTGCTGCTGTATTCATTTTCTTCAGTCTTTCCCCCTGTTTTAAATTTTGTATAATTTCTATCAAAATGTCTTCAAATTCAGTAATCTTTTCTTCTTCAGTGTCTAATTTGCTAATTCCATCCAGTGTATTTTCTTTACAGTTACTGTAGTTTTCATCTCTAGAGGTTTGGATTAGGTCTTTTTTTTTTTTTTAAATAGAAGTCTTCCACATGTCTACTTAACATGTTAACTCCTTCTGCTGGCTTTCTGAACATACAGAATAGTTCTAAGAACTATTTTAGTGTTCTTGTCTACTAATTCTATCATCTACTTCATTTATGGGTCAGTTTTGATTGAGAGTTTTCTCATTATGAACAGTGCTTTTCTCCCTTTTGTGTGCTTCAGATGTCAGGTATCATGAATTTTATCTTGGTAGGTGCTGATGTTTTTTTCTATTCCTGTAAATATTTTTTAGCTTTGTTTTGTGGTGTTACTAAGTTACTTGGAAAGAGTTTGATCTTTTGGGCTCTTAGCAAGTTTTTAGGCAGGGAAAGAGCAACTGTTATTCTAGGGAAAATCCTCCCACCCTACACTTGAGGTAGAACTGTTTTTGACTTACGAGGTTTCCTTGTCCAGCTAGTGGGAAGAGAAACTTTTCACAATTCTCTATGAGCCTGGGATTTTCTCTCTAATTCTTTTAAATGATTCTTTTCCTAACTTCAGGTAGTTCCTTTACATGCATGCAGAGCTAGAGGGAGCTTTCTTCAAATCTCGAGAGTTGTGTCTCTCTGTAGCTCTCTTCTCTATGGTCCTCTCTTTTCTCTGTTACCCTGCCCTATGAACTCAAGACTCCTTGGCCTTCGTGGACTCCCACATCTATTCCTTTACTTAGTAGACTGCCTAGCTTTGCTTGAATTCTGCCTCCTTGTGCTGTGGCCTGTGAACTCTTGGAAGGCATTAAGCTGGGACAATTGTAGGGCTCAACTCTCATTTTCTGTTACTCAGTGATCAATGTTTTCATTGCCTGATGCCTACTGTCTTAAAAACTATTGTTTAATACATATTTACCCAGTTTTTAAAGTTGTTTCAGATGGGAAGGTAAATACACACACTCTGTCAATCCATCTTGTATCTTATATGCATAAGTATAAGTGCAAGTATAAGTTACTCATGGAAAGTTTTGACTGTTTTCACTTAATTCAGTCCATCTCCTGAATGTGTGTGGGAGGGAGGTGTAAGAAAATGTCAAAGGCTGATGAAGTCATTTACTGTCACTAATTTGTTATATGCTCTCACTAATCTGAATGATAGCTCTATATGTGAATCTACTAAAAGTAAATTCATTGGCCAAAAATTTCAGAAGTAATTTGTTGGTCAAAAATTCCTGTGTCCATTGGTATAAGGGTATTTTCTCTAATATTCTAGGAAGCAAACTCACTTGATTAAACAGAATAGAATCTATATGGATACCCAGACTCCTGGAATATTTCATAAATAATGGCTCAAATATGAGCACAGCAAAGAATACTTTTATTAGAACTCATAAGTTGAGTTTTTATTTTCAGGGAGAAGTTGTTGAAGTTATATTTGTAGGTGCTAACCCAAAGAATTCAGCAGAAAACCAGGTAAGCATCAATGATTGTTTTTGCAAATCCAGATCCATGTTTTAGCCTTTAATTCACTTGACTATCCCTATGGAGGTTAAAAACATAAAGATAAAACGTTCCAACTTGCTTTACATCTTATTTTGTAGGGGTGAAACATTTTCAGTGAGAACAGTTAATGTAGAATTGAGTATGGAAAAAAAGCCCATGGGAAGCATTTAATTGGCTCCACTTAGGACCACGTGTAGCACAGTGCATGGAGAACCTCACTGTCTCTTGAGAAGATATAGATTTGAATACAACCCCATTTACATATTCCAGTTTTAAAACTCTACTGAGTTTGGTAAAATAGTCAAATGGCCAAGATTGAAGTCTATCTTTGGTTCCTTCCATTCCTTTGTTCCTCTCCTCTACTATAGCAGTCCTGCCTCTGGTGCGGTCTCTATTGTTTTGGAATGATCATGGTTCCCTGGGTAGATGCTCTGCTGGCTTGGAGCCCTGTCCCCTGTGCTCCACTTTTTCTAGCATTGACCATTTCCCTACTCTTTGCTACTGGCACAAATAGAGTATTTATTTACTAATCTTAAAAAATGATATGAGAAATACAATCCAATGTAAAAATGGTAGAAAAGTGCTTAAAACAGAATGTGAAAGTACCTCTCTTCATAAAAATTTTCAGAGGTAATCACTGTTAACTGTTACATATCATTTCATATTTTTTGTTTTGATATACATATATAAGTATAAATATATATGATAAAGTACAAGTAACATATCTATGAATAAAGTAAAGTAATTTTATTTCTTTGTAACTCCATTAGTATGTTATTAAAACTACACAAGCAATAACTAGATACATTACAATTGCAAAAATTCAAACAATAAAGACATATATAGAAGAAAAAGAAAGTGAGTTTATGAAAGTGATTTCAAGGTCAGATTTTTTACTATGACTGAGAATGCATTCACTCTATTGATAAGCCATTCTTCCCAGAGCCCATTGTCACTTGTAATCCAAAATAACTTTCTTTCAAATGAGCCTTCCTGTTTCTGTTCATTAAAATATGATTATTGCTCTGAGAAAAACTGTGGCAGTATGACAATGTCAAATATATTGGGGAGAAATATTCTATTGCTTGGATAGTCAACATGCACCTGTTTAAAATAATTTCTCAGGTACTCAATCTATGCCAGAATATTTACATGTTTATATTATTTTCTGAAGAGTGTTGTAGCAAAACTGCAGGATTGACTATCGTCTGATACCCTTAGGGTGGGAAAATACTATTATCATTATTGCCATGGAGAACAGGAGACTAAAATGCTTCAAGAGCTATAATGAAGATAGAATGGCTTTCTTAGAATGTTCTGGGACTTGGCATAAAACGATTTCTGGTACCCTTTATTATGGGTAATCATCACATCCTCACCACTGTTTATTGAATGAGTACTATTTGCAAGTATGAGGCCAAGTGCTTTATATACATCATCACATGAATCTAATTTAATCTTCACTATTACTCAATGAGTTACATTTTATTATCCCTGATTTACAGATGAATAAACTGAGGCCTAGAAAGATTAAGTAATTTGTACTAACTAATTGTGTATCTGGAAGAGATTCAGGTTGGGAGGCGGGGAGAAGATAGTCACATAGTTCACACATTCAGCATCCTAGACTTGTTCTCTAATCTGCACACTAGACCTGTACACTGGGGCCCGCCCTATGTCCTCCATCTAGGGCCTCCCCAATGTCACCGTCCTACATGGTCACAAACAGTTCTCTTTACAAGTCACTGTGGTTATGAAAAGTCCTTTATGGAATATGATCCGTCA
Organism: Vicugna pacos; assembly: GCF_048564905.1. NCBI lineage: Eukaryota > Metazoa > Chordata > Mammalia > Artiodactyla > Camelidae > Vicugna > Vicugna pacos. Next base: position 66,386,175 of record NC_132997.1, on the reverse strand, counting down.
ATTGAGTAATTAAAGAAGTATTTTGAATAATCCTGTGGCCCAGTGGTAAATAGGTGATTCATTCAGCAATGATTTATTTGAACACCTGTAAATGACAGATGTAAAGGGCTATGATGGATAAAGGTGAATTAGACACAAGTCCTGTCCTTAAGGGCCATAATGTAAAGATTTTTACAGAAAATTGGGAGATGTATGGCCTTTGTATCTTTTAATTTGTTGTATTACTGAAATCAGTGCTTTATTTGAAGCTGAATTCTGGGCCTAAAACAAATTATTATAAACCAATATGGCAAAGTTTATTTTCCCCTGAGAAAGTAAAATCTGCTTATGATGTGGTTTCTAAGAATCTGTTACGACAAAATATAAGGATTACTTTCAGCACCCCAGGCAGTAGGAAAATTTATGCATCCTTTTCAATTCTTTCACTCGAGCAGGTATGTTTACTAATAATTCATTTACCTGGAGATGGAAAGATGAGGAAACCTTCCTATTTCCCCTCCTAAATCTTGAGGTGACTAGAGAAAGTCTTGGAATGTAGGTCAATCAACATGTCCTGGAAAGATTTGACTTAAACCTTTTCTGAATCTCAAGTTTTACTTTGTCTCTTCTTTGCTCTAATTTCCAAAGTTTGCTATCAGCTTAAATTAGGCTTCATTTAGTTTTCTAAGGAAAAGTCATGGTTTTTAATAGACTGGCTGAAGTAACTTTCTGGAGACATTGCATAAAATGTTGAGAGGAAAACCTAAAAATCTGGATGAAATTCTAATATGTGTTCCCACTAGGTATTGGCTGGTTAGCATACAATCAACAGGGGAGTATGGAGTATGAATAGACAGGTTTCTTCTGCGACTATGCGGTGTCTGATAAGTCATATTAACTGCATTTCAGACGCATCAGACCTTCCTTACTGTGGAGAAGTATGAAGCCACGTCAGCAACATGGCAGATAGTGCATAATGATGCCTCCTGGGAGACTCGGTGAGCAGTCTATTGAATATTTTGTCTTTTAGGCCCTGAAAAGAGTTAGTTAGTAATGCAGGGAAGACAAATGGGAAGACTGGCTCAATATGGGGTATTAATGATATCAAATTCCCAAAAGCATTTTGGCCATATTTTTATTGAAGTATAGTCAGTTTACAAGGTTGTATCAATTTCTGGTGTGCAGCATAATGCTTCAGTCATACATGAACACACATATTCATTTTCTTATTCTTTTTCACCATAAGTTACCAGGGGGGAGAGGGAGTGGGAAGGGATAAGTTGGAAGTTTAAGACTTGCGGATGCTAACTAATATATACAAAATAGATAAACAACAACTTCATACTGTAAGCCCTTATCACTTTTAAAATTATTTGGTGGTTTGCTTATTTATTGCTTTCTTGCCACCCTTGCCCTAGCAGAATATAAGCTCCATGAAAGTGAGTGGACCATGTTTCACTCACTGCTGTATTTTCAGTACCTCTAAGCACAGAGTCTGGCACATTAGCTCATTAAATATATATTAAAAAATAAATCTAGATGCAAAAAGAAGGGTCAAGTTGAAGCAGAGGATGATAAGGGCTAAAAGGATGCTATAGCAGATCTAAAGCAGGAGACATCTTGTATTCTGCATATCAGGTAAGGCTAGCTGGGATAGAAAGAATTTAGGTAGTTAGAAAGGCAGAACAAGTAAAGATATTTCTACAAAAGGCTGTTTCTTCAAGGTCTGTTTTTAGAAAGTATTTCTAGCTGTTTTGTTCACTGCTGTACTCTCAATATCTAGAGCAGTGCCTTGTTTACGGTAGGCACTGCCCACATATTCATTTAGTAAATAATCCTACATTTTTCTAATCACACATTTGTAAGAGTAAAATTGCATTTGTTTGTTTCCTACCAACAGTTTCTATTGGCACAAGGGATTACTGGGTCTTAGCAATGCAACGATACAATGGCACATTCCAGATACTGCCCAGCCTGGAATCTACAGAATAAGATACTTTGGACACAGTCGGAAGCAGGACTTACTCAAGCCCACTGTCATACTTTCATTTGAAAGCACTTCCTCCGCTTTTGAAGTTGTAACTACTTCGTAAAAAGTTGACCAATCATTTAAAGAGCAGCTGTATTGTCAATTTATGATTTATATGACTGATTCGATGCAAATGTAACCTATCATGATGACCTCTATAATTGTCCCTGTTTGGGTATGGAGAGTTTACTGCTAATAGGACAGAGGGGTGTGTGTGTGTGTGTGTGTGAGAGAGAGAGAGAGAGAGGGAGAGAGGGGGGGAGAGAGAGAGAGAGAGAGGTGTAGCCCACTTACCTTGCTCCCTTGGGGTCCTGTGGCTATTTAAAGAGACAGTTCCCTTTAATATGAAACCTCTAAATGTTAGTAAGAGTGGTTGAAGATGTGTGAATAATGTTTAAACTATTTATTTATACAGTTATGGAATGTTAGCACTGAAAAAGTTGAACGAGGTCATCTAGTTTGATCCTTCATTTTGCAGATGGAAAAAAATGCAGTTTTATGGATTTAAAATTAGCATAAGGCTAGGACCTTTCCCCTCAGTCATATTTTAAAAAATATAAACATTGACCGTAAGTGTGTAAGTCCAACTGGAGAAAATTAGCATGCTAGTTTTTCTATTCTGAGCATAGCCTTTCAAAGCAGTTCCCTTAGAGCTGATATGCCTAATTCAGAGTTTTGTTGATGCTTAAATCATTTCTGGTATTGCCTTCAGAGCCCAATTATGAGAAGGTCAGAGTTGGAATAGTTTGGTCATGACTTGTGTTTCCCTAAGTGCTCTTATGCCACTCAGTTGCGTGTTGTGTTCCCGAGACTTGTTCTAAGCGATGTTTTCACTAATCAAATTCACCCCAAACCCACAAAGTTTTGCTATTAGTGTAGAAATTAAAATGACAGTGTTACTGGCTTGGAAGAGAGTCCTCAAAGAAGAGGCGCTAAAATCATTTCTCTATTTTCACTTATTCACTCACTCACTCACGGACCCAGTCGATTACAGAACGTTTATTAGAGTTACTCTCATACCCCACGTGGTACTAGTGCCTGGCCCTGTCAATTAGTGCGATCACATTTAGGATGAATGTATTAAGTGTCAAAAGGTGACTGCTTTGAAGGAGGAAATATTTAATTCAATATATAAATTTTAGGCAGGTATTTAAAAATTAGTAATCTTTAAGTCACATCTTGTATATCATTTGTGTTGGCTACTCTAATTTGGGGGTAAAAATGCTCTAGACAATTTGGAAGAAGCTATTTTCAAAGTTATCTTGGGGTATGATGAAATACCCAGTCTAACATCGCAAAGAATGAGACATGATACACACTCTGACATCGATTACCTGAAAGTACTAATTGCATTTAAAATTATCTAAGTTAGCTAGGAGCTCGCAGCTGCAATGTAAATTTCTAAAAACTGAGCCATGCTTTTGTATGTGTGTAAAGGTTTTAGCATTTGAGGGAAATAGCAACTTTTATTTCAAAAAAGCTTGAAAGTTTGAAAATCGTAATGATATTTATGATGGTAATACTACCATCCATTTATTTAAGACTGAAGTGCTATAAGATATTGGAATGAACCTGGGGTATTTTTTGATGCGTCTCCTCTAGAGGCTGTTTCTATGGAAGTTAACTGCTGGAGAATTAGGATTTCAATGGGTAATGATCATTTTTCCTGATCACATCACAGTATTTAGGGTAAAAGTTCAGAGGCCTGAAAGAGCAGGTGCTTCAGAAAGTAGTGGGTCCCAGAAAGATAAATTATGTTAGAACTGATCATAGATTTTTAAAAGTATTTTTATGACTCAGGGGAGTTTTTGAATTATCTTTCCATCACCTCCATGCCTCCCACTGAAGCTTTCCTCAGTCAGCCTGTGATTCCCTATTGTTGACTTGCAACTGTGCTGAAGCAGGCATTGTATTGCCTACTGATAATCCTTTTGCACCCCACCCGCTGCCACCAGTGCTCCTGGCCACCCCGCATAACCCACAGAAGCATTTTTTCTCACTGGCTGCCACTCTTCCAACCACTGCAGTTCCATTTCTGCAGTTTGTAGGTAAAAATAAGACCAGATTCCTACATCACAGATACTGTAGTCACTCACTTGAGCATAAAAGAACACCACGAAGAGGCTGATCTGATCTGTTAATATAAAAACAGGGATCCAATCTGGGTCTGTGTCTGTTCCTGGGACTGGCTCATTGGAGTCCAACCATGTGGAGAAAACGGAAGCTGGTCAAAAATGTAAGAAAGGGGGTTGGACTGGTGGGAGAACTCTTTTGGAGAAGATTTTGTTTCTCATGTCAAAGTGTCCATGTTTTATTGTTGTATCCTGTCTACTCTCGTTTTAAGGATGCTATGACTTCTTCTAAAAGTACTGAATGATCCGTCTATGTTTTTCAATGAATATTATAAAAAATTGTCAGTATTTAATAGAATGTTTAATAAATTAATAATCACATTTGTGAGATTATTTTCTAATGGGAGGTGTACACAAATGAACACTTTCTTTCTTTTTAAGAGATGGAAGATATGGTGGTAGATTCCATGAAAATCAAGTTGGAAAATGATTATAAATGACCTTTGTAAGTAACCACCCAAACATAAGGGAACCACTTCATCAGTTCCTTCCTGCTCTACAAAGGTTTACTGCTAGCAAAATGTATATGGTTGATATTTTTTACTACCAGGGCAACTGGGAGTTTCCTAGGTAGGTAGTTAATTGTAAAATTATTTTATGAGCTAATTCTGAATAAAGAGGCCAAGAATGAATAGACTTGTGAATATCTTTTCTTGATTTACCCTTTTATGCATCTCCTCCAATGTAAGCAACACACTGTTCTTTTTTAATATTAACACATAAGCTTCACCTTTAGCCAAAAGATTTCATCACTAGATGATTTTTTCATGTCTTTAGTTCTTCCAAATAATGTTTTTGGTTTCGTGGTATTCCAATATGACATGCTGGTTTATATTGGCTTTTGGAATTTCACACCATGCATGATACCAGAGAGCGAACTGTGTGCTGTCTCCCACACAGTTAGAATGCATTCAGCTGTAAGTAACAAAATACTCCTGATCAATAGGGGTCCAAACACTAAAGACATTTACAATCTCACATAGCAAGAAATCTTGAGGAGACAAATTCAGTTTTGGTGCAGCTACTCAATGATGTCACTGGCTTTTTCCTTAACATCATCTGTAGTTCTCAGGCTTGTCTCCTCAGTCAACAGGTGGCTACCTCGTGTCTTTATATAATTGTTCATAGCAGCAGCCAGGGACAGGAGAGTTCTCCTCAGAATCTCTTTGTGTCCCATTCATCCTCCTTTTTATGCTATAATACCAAAATTTTAAATATAGAGACTTTTATACTATATTTACTAGCTGGTAGAGTTGGCTCTCCACTTCGTTGTTGTTCTTTTTCAATATACCCTTGGGTTTTCAGGACTGTTTTTTCTTCTGCGTGAACTCTATAGTTGACTTGTTTAAGCTCCTGAAGAAAACTGAAGGTATTGATTTTATGAGCAGACTCAGGGAGAATCAACATTTTTATGATTTTTGAATCCTTCTATCCAAGAACACAGTAGGAATTCTTATTTTTCAAGTCTCTTTCAAGTAATGTTGTCTAGTTTTTCTCAAGAGTTTTAAACATTTCTTAAGTTTATGTCTCGCTTTTGTTGTTGTTTTTCTCTTTCACTGTTTTTTCCAACAGCTATTGTTCTTGTATGTGAAAGCTATGCATTTCTGTATACTAATTTTATATCCTGCTACTTTACTAAATTTTCTTACAGTTTGTAGTGGTTTTCCATTGATTATTTTGGCTTTTTTAAATCACTCCCTTTCTGATTCTTGATTGCTTTATCTTGTCTATTTGCATTGGCTAAGTTCTTCAATACAGTCTTGAAGTATAAGGACAGATAAAGCATTCTGGTCTTGTTTTAGTGTTGCTTTATGTTGGCTTTTTGCTGAGGCATATATATTTATCAGGTTAGAGACTATACATCAATTGTTATTTTACTGAGTATTCTTAACATAATTGGGTATTTGTTTTTGTCAGATGTCTTCTTGACATCTATGGAGTGATTGTTTAATTTTTCTCCTTAACTCTATTAATATAATGTTCCATATTAATGGAGTTTCTAATATTGAGTACCTTTGCATTCCTGAAATGAAACTCATTTTGTGATGATGTACTTTTTAATATGTTGTTGAATTCTATCCTGATATTTAAGATTTCTGTTGAATTCTATCCTGATATTTAAGATTTCTGCAACAGTATTTATAAATGCTATCGGTCCACAAAGTGTGTATGCTTTTAGTATTTGTTGGGTTTTAGTATCAATGTTATATTAACTTTATAGAAAGAATTTTGAAAGTTTGCATTTTTTTCTTTCTTTGTACTTTAGGCTACTTTAAGTAGTTCAGGGATTATCTGATATTTAAGTGTTTTACAGAATTCTGTAATGTGGATCCATCTGGGTATGGTAGCTTTTTTAAAGTTTTTTTTTTAAAAATTGTGGTAAGTTCTTTCATGACATTCCTCATCTCTTCTCTGGAGATTGGTCTATTTAGACTTTCTATCTCTACTGATTTCCTAGGAAATTGTCAATGTTGTCTAGGTGGTTACATCTATTTGATAAAGTTGTGTAAAACAGCCTTTCATGATATTTAAACAATTTCCTTTGGTTTGTCAATAATGTATTTTTGCATTTGCTCTTTTAAATATTTGTACTTCTATCTCTTTCTTATCATTTAATTGAATTTCCCCTTCTCAGAAACATGCTCCTTGACCACCCAATCTAAATTAGCTCCCTTCCTTTTGTCTCTAGTCTGTATTATTTCCTTCCCATCACCTTATGAAATTGACCTATGGAGTTGTTTGTCTTGTTCACTGTTGTGGTCTCAGTACCTAGAACATGGCCTGATTAGTAACTTTTTCTGTAATGAATGAGTAAATGAATGAATGAATGCATCTTTTATGTGTTCAGAGACAGATACAGGCTTCAGGAAAGAAGAGATTACTGTAATTTCTGTTGCATTTTGTGGTGCCTTTCTCCAGGCAGAAATTATATGATTCCTTAGTCTGCTGTAGAATAGAGAGGTCAATCTTCTGTCCAGGCCTTGGTATATATTTGAAGTTGAAGTTCCTTCCAAAGACAGGGGTGTTTTCATTTCAAAGTGTAGTCACCCGTAGTTGTGGGCTAGTTCTGTGGACAAACTAGGTGGTTATATCTCTGGAGGAGAGAAAATGGGAGAAAGTAGTCAAGATCCTGGCAAACCTGGATGCTCAGGCAGCTGCCCCTGATTTTGTTTAGAGACATCCAGGCAGAGAGAACAAGGCTGGTCAAGGGAACACTGGGGCTTTGGGCCCTAAAGCCTAGAGACCAGGACTGGACCTTGTGTGAACTGTGGGAACTGTTGTGCATCTTTGTTTTTAGGTCTACATCAGTGTTGCTCAAACTTGAGTAATAAATTAACTGTAGTAAAAAGGAAAACAAAATTTCTTATGGATACCAAAATTTTAATTAAAGTCTCTTAAAATATTAGTTAAATATGCAGAAACAAAATTAGGCATAAATTTGTTTTATTTATCAATCTTATGCTCCTAAAAAACTAGATTAATTTAAAAATATTAAGTATACTGAAAAACCACAAACCAGTAAGAATCAAATAACACCAATTATTAAATGTGGTACCTGATGCCGTTTTGCTGAAATTAAATTGCCACTTATAATATGATTATGGCTCTGACTGCTCTTATATGGGCTCTTTTGAGTCTGCCTGTCCCTGCTATAGTGAACTATGTTGACTCACTTCTAATCATCACTCTTCTCTGTTCTATTGCAAAGTTCGTATTCGAGCAGATGCTGTGGCATCAGGTGGTCTTCACATGGCACAAAGCACCAATTACATTGGAGCCCATCTTGTTTTCTTAGTAACTGGTGACAAAGTAATACCACTCTATTAAACTTCAAAGAGTAGCAAAGACTAGTGACTACAAGGTGAACTTGGGAACTACATGGCTAGGGTTTGAATCCCAATTTCATCAGGTATCTGCTGTGCATTTTGGGGCAAGCTAATAAATGTTCTATGCTTTCCCTTCACCTGTAGTCAAAGAAAATACAGTATCTCATGGTTGTTGTGAGGATTGATGAGATATGTATGTCAAACACTTACCAAAGTGCCTAACTACCATATAGCAAGCACTCAATGTCATCCATAGTTGCTTACGTAATATTGTGAGACTTTTCTTGGCATCAAAAAACAAAATATATAATTCTTAAAGATAATTATTGAAATCCTGAAAAGATCTCAGTTTGAAAAATGCTGAGCTACACTGAAAGCAGAGGATGTAGCCTTTTTGACTCATTTTTCTTCCTGCAACCTAATATGAGCCCTTTGGATTGTGACTTCTAATCTTTCAAGGTTCACAGTATATTTGGAATACTAAAGTTTTTGGTAATACATTTTAAGAGATTAAAAGGTAGTCACTGGTATAGAGAAAGAGCAAATTTCAGGATCGGGAGTGGGAACTTGTATTGATTCCAGAATCTGAAATTAGACAATATTGTATACTTTGATAAATGTGTGCAATTTGTTTTTGCTATTGACAAGGAAACATGCCATCACAGTAACATGTGTCAGGTAGAACACTGATTGGAGTGAGGATTTGTGTGACATGATGTAGAGCAGTAAAGGGCAATGAAGCTTCTGCAGATAAGAGGTATCAACAACATACAGCTAATGCCAAAGAAATATCATATGATCAGTTCAACATGGAAGGACTTATCTTTGGGAGTATTTATGCACATCATCAGGGCAGTACTCAGTTCTACACAAATAACAACAGACTGCTAAAGGTGATAGGTGAGAGTGTGAGAACAATATATATCTTTAGTTGGAGCCCAAATAACTGTGTCCATTGACCAAAATTTGGCAGAGAGCTCAGCACAGCAGTGTGCTGTGGCCCACAATCTGAGGCTCATCACTGCCCTAACTCAGTAGTTCTCAATCTTGTCTGTACATTAGAAATAGCGAAGGAATATTTTAAAAATGAACTGATGCCTTTGACCTACCCCAGACATTTTCCTTTTTCTGCTGTGATAAGAGGCCCAGAGTTCGTGTGTTTTAAAATCTTGCAGGTCCTTTGAATGGGCAGTCCGGGTAGAGAAGCAATGTTACAGCTATTATTACTATCTTGGTAAGAAGAATAAAGGAGTGATGGACTCAAAGAAATTTGTGCCAAAGATAACAAGGGATATCTTGCACCAATCCACCTTATTTATGTATCTTCCAATACAATCCCATCTTTTCTTTTTTCTTTTTTTCCCTGTTGTTAATGGAGGTACTGGGGATTGAACCCAGGACCTTGTGCACGCTAAGCACACACTCTAACACTGAGCTATACCCTCCCCTCCTTAATACAATCCTATCTTTTCATAATGGGGCACAATTTTAATTTTACCCTCATATCAATTCTCTGTCAAGATATCTAGGGGGTCTGGAGCTCCCCCTAAAAGCTAGAGTTGTGGACTAATAAATTTCTGGTCAACCCTGGAAGACTGTCATTCAAGAGAACACATGTTTCCCGAGTTCCTAGGAACAAGGCATTGAACCAAGTGTGGGGAGTAGGAAAGAAGCCATATGAATATGACGTGGGGGAGAAGGGCTATGCATTACAGTGTAGTTTTGAATTGTGGAAAATTTGCAAAATAACCTAACTGTCCTTCAACAGGGAAAATGGATCAATAAACTATGGGGTTCCACACAATGGAATGCTGTAGAATAGTTAACACGGTGAACTAGAGCTGCCTGAGTCAAGATAATTAAAATGTGAGGCAACTATGGTAAGTTGCAGATCATATGTACTACAGGTTAGTGAAGTACCATTTAGATAAAGTTTGAAAACATGCAAAACGACACTATATACTGATTTTGGATATATGCGATGGGATGAGTGAGAAAAAAATGTGAAAAAAATTCGGAATAGTGATACTTCTGGGTGTGGTGAAAGTAGGGGGTGTTTTTTCACTCACTGACGTGGTCCCATTCCTAGACTAGTGCCTGGCACTTAGTAATGCTTGATAAGTATTTGTTGACTGAAACAATGGGTAAATGGGAGGGAACTGGAATCAGGATTTGCAAGGTCTTCAACTATAAATTGTCCTTTTATTTCCAAAAAAAATTCAGTAATAATGGCAAAAGACAAACATTTGGCAGAGCTAATGGTGGATACCTGGGTGTCCACTTTGTTACTCTTTGGACCTTTCCTATATGCTTGAAATATTGCATTGACAGTTTTAAAAAGAGTAGATGAAGAATAGACAGGAATTAATATGACTGATGAGAATGGGGTGAGGGAAAGTGGGAGATGAAAATGAGATTTCAAATCTGGGGACTGGAGAACAGCAGTGCCTCTAAGCATTGCAATTGCTAAGTGGGAATCAGGACTGAAACGGAAGGAGACAGCTCCACTTTTGGATGCATGACATTTAAAACTGGAGCTGGATTTCATCTAGAAATGCCCCCAAACGTACTGAAAATGCTCATTCTGACATTATCAGTGTTGAGAAGAAAAGTATCAGGATATAGTTGAAGGGCTTCATGCTCAGTTTTTCCCAGAGTGCTTTCAGAGCAACGTAATTAGAGGCTGAGATGCCATAGAAAGTTCCTGAAAAAGCGATATTAATGAAGGGGCCTGCTATTTGACTCACAATTAATGCCTGATTGCCTAAAATGCCGAGGAATTAGAAACTTTGACATGTGGAGGTGGCAGGCTTTAGGGGAGGAGCAACAGGAGGACAGTGCCATTCTGGGCCAACAGAGCAGGACTTTCTTGGGCCAAGATAAAATTCACCTGCCAGGCTGGTTGCACAAATAACATAAGGCCCCGCAGGCAGCTTTGGGGTATAACTTCTGCCCACTTTTCCCCTCTCCCTCTCCAACTGAGGACCGGGGCTACGTGAGACTAGACAGACCCCTGGCATTTAATTATCTGGACTTGGTTCAGGGCTTGTGCTTAAATAGCTTCATTCTTTAGCAGGAGGAGATGAAGACAGGGTGGAATAAAAACTCTTCAGTGAGAGTCAAAAGGCCTGGATCCCTATCCTGGTTCTGTCATAAACCATCAGGTAAGTTTTGGAAAAGTTTCTTAATAACTCCGACTCTTGTCAAGGATTTGATTTTCAAAGCCTCTGAACTCTATGGCTGGTATAAATAGATTTCATCTTTGGTGCTTTGTTGACTTAAGTCACAGTAGCTACTTGGAAAAGTATATTGAAAAGGATTGAGAGGTGGTATTTGGGTCCAGTGGGAAAGTGTGATCTCTGCTTAGCACTGTCTGATATGGATGGGGTCTGGATTAGCAGCAAATGATGGTCTTTGCCCTTCCTGATCTACAGAATTCTATAAATGCCCATTTTCAGGGATAAGATATACAGGTAGAGTTTCTAGAAGGAGCAGAAAACCATTTCTTACCCTACTTCAACCCTCTTGCCCTCCAGCAAAATACACAAGTTCCCTAGGCTGAAGATAATATTGGACACTAGAGAGGGGAAAAAATCAGGATATTTACCCCTAGGTGAATCTACATTTACTCTTTGGGATTTTCTCTGTGTTAAATCTGCAGTGCCATCTACTGAACCAGATAGGAAATAATCCAAAGCTGTAAAAGCAGGCCAGATGACAAAGAGCAGAAATCTGCTTTTCACTTAAGACCACATATTTTAATCTCATAATTTAGCTGCACTTACACTGTAATATTTTGACAGGTGAACCCTTTGAGAAACTCTCACACCATTTTCAACCCAATATAAACAACAATCATGAGTATGTTGTCAGTACATGTTGAATCATTTGTCTCCTTTTTTTAAAATTAGTATTTTAAATGACAGAGTTGAAGATTAAAAATTCAAAACTCAGAAGTAACTTTGGATATCTTTGTAGCCACAAATAAGTTTTGTTAGGGGTCTATTAGATTTTGCTCCAAACTGGTCTTCCCAGTACTGTTCATATTAGGGTCATGGAAAAAGTTTTATGATCCAATAAATTTGGGAACTACTATTCGCTCAAAACCTCTCTCACAGGTAGGATAATAGAGGTTTTTAGACGCTCAGAAGGCAAGAAATCTATTTAACATTGTCTACATCAGCGTTTCCTAAATTTAGTTGAACATAGCTTACTTATTTTAAAGTGTTTCAAATATTGGTCTTCTGATGCTGGACATAGTGGTAGGTGTCTCACATGTGTTAACTGATTTACGTTTCACCACAGTCGTCGGATTTTACCCCTATTTGACAGAGGAAATTGTTGAGAGGGTGGAAGCAGCTTTTGCAAAGCACATAGTTAGAAAGTGGCAGTGTTAGACTGAAAACCCCGGCCCGCCTGACTCCTAAGCACATGCTGTTCCCGGTAGTATCACGTGGCCTCTCAACAGGGCCTTTCAGGTTTCAAATAGCTGAAGACAGAATCTTCTGCTTGGCAACGGGGTGGGAGTCCCAAGAGGCCTGCTTTCAGTTGGCTTTTCCCTGGGATAGATACTTTGAAAGGCTTCTTTTGTGGAAGCAAGAGATTCACTTCTCCTGGAAGGAAGAGTGTGGCCCGCTGTGATAGATGGCCTTTGTGTGTCACTCCTCAAAAACGTAACCAGCGCTTTCAAAGCTGCCCTGGTTTTGGAGAGTACCTGGAGGGAATGGATGTCTCTAGCGAATTCTTAATTTGCATAAGGTGTCTCGCCTCTAGTCCCGTCTGTACCAGGCTCTGGGGTTCTTAGTCATGAAAGCAGAATTTATAGTCTAATTCTCTGAGATTCAATTTTCAAAGTCACTTTCCTGAAGGGATCATAGATTTTGTACCTTACCAATAAGGAGCAGCTATTAAAGAACAGTTAACTCCAGAAGGTCACTTGCCCAGAAGCTATTTTTAGGCAGATTATTTTGGGTACTTTCTATAGGAAAGTTGGTTGAGAGCAGCCTTGAGGACAGAGGACAGGAAAAGATGGGCTCTTTGAATCCTGGCTTTCTCTCTTGCTTTCTGTGGGACTTCAGAGTCTGTTACCTCATGTGTTAAAAGGAAGTGAGTGTACCCACTTCTTGAGGCTGAATTGAATACCAAATCAGATCCTGAATATATACATTCTCTCACTCCAAATTGTCATGAGTCTATAAAACCCAACAAAGACTATGACATAGGAAAACAACATAGGAAAACGACATAGGAGATTTATTAAAGTGGTAGTGGAAACCAGCATGTCTGCCCTATATTGTAGAAAATATTTTGGATTTTTCCCGTTCTTCAAATGGTAGATTAAAAAGAAAGTAAATAGTGAATTAAAAAGAAAGGGATAAATTGGGAGTTCGAGATTTGCAGATACTAACTACTAAATATAAAATAGATAAACAGCAAGGGTCTTCTGTATAGCACAGGAACTATATTCAATTTCTTATAGTAACCTATGATGAAAAAGAATATGAAAAGGAATATGTGTATGTAATATGTATGACTGAAGCATTATGCTGTACACCAGAAATCACAATGTTGTAAACTGACTATTCTTTCATTTAAATAAAAGTGAATTTTAACAGTTTGATCAGGAGAGAAGTGGCTAACATAGTGGAACAGGAAGACCCTGAACTCACCTCCTCCCCTAGACACACCCAAATTTCAATTATTTACAGACCACCCACCTGTGAGAATGACCTGAAGACTAGTAGAAAAGATTTTCCACAACTAAAGACATAAAGAAGGAGTCAGAATGAGGCAGGTACAAGGGGTGGAGACACGGTAGAGTGAGAACCCACTCTCCTGGGTTGGCGATGCACAAACAGTAGGAGTATGATGATTGTAGAAGTCCTCCCTAGTGAATGAGGGGTCCAAGTCCCGCATCAGATTTACGACCCTGGGAGTCCTGCACCAGGAAGACAAGCTCCCAGAATGTCTAGATTTGAAAACCAGCAGGGCTTATATTAGGGAGAGCCAGAGAGTTATAGGAAACAGAGACTCTGCTCTTAAAGGGCACATGCAAAATCTCACACTCTCCAAGTCTCAGTACAGATGCAGTGGTTTGAAAGGAGCCTGGGTCAGACCCACGTGCTGATCCAGGAGGCAACTAGGACTCCCTCTGGGGATGCGAATGCTGGTGGCCCATATTTGAGAGCTCATTTTACCATAATAACACTGATTCTGGCAGGCACCATTTAGAATTCTCCTTCTAGCCTAATAGCCCTGGGTATCCAGCCCCACCTTCCAGCAGCCTGGCCCCAGCCCCTTCCCCTCACCTCCTCCAGGCCACACAGCCAACCATACAGGAAGACTTACCTCTGTCAGGCCTGCAGCCCCTACACAAGGCACAGACTGTGAGGCCAGCCCTGCCTACTAGCATGCCCAGAGTAGTCAGCCCCACCATAGCAGAAAGGCACATGCAACCCATTTAGAGGGTACCCCTAGAGCACAGAGCTCTGGTGACCAGAAGAGGAGTGTGCTATTGGGCCACACAGGACGTGTTTTACATAAGGTCACTTCTCCAAGACTGGGAAATTTAACCAACCTACTAACACATAGAAATAGACACAGAAAATTGGGCAAAATGAGACACAGAAATATGTTCTTAATAAAGGAATAAGACATAACCTCAGAAAAAGAACTTAAAAAGTGGAGATAAATAATCTATCTGATAAAAAGTTGAAGAAAATGTTCCATGTGCACTTGAAAAGAATGTATATTCTATTTTGGGGGGAATATAATATTCTGAAAATATCAACCAAGAGTAATTGTTCTCTTGTATCATTTAGTTTCTCTGTTGCCTTATTAATTTTCTGTCTGGAAGATCTGTCCAGTAATTTTAATGGGGTGTTAAAGTCTCCTACTATGATTGTGTTCCCATCAATTTCTCCCTTTATATCTGTTAGTATTTGCTTTATGTATTTAGGTGCTCCTATATTGGGTGCATATATGTTAATGAGTCTAATATTCCCATCTTGTGTTGCTCCTTTAATCATTATATAATGTCCTTCTTTATCTTTCTTTATGGCCTTTGTTTTGAAGTCTATTTTGTCTGAAATCAGTATTGCTACTCCTGCTTTCTTGTCATTTCCATTTGCATGGAATATCTTTTTGCATCCTCTCAGTCTCAATCTATGTGTGTCCTTCTCCCTAAAGTGGGTCTCTGGTATGCAGCATATTGTAGGTTCTTGTTTTATTTTCCAGTCTGTCACTCTATGTCTTTTGATTGGAGCATTTAGTCCAATGACATTTATGGTAATTATTAATAGATACGTGTTTATTGCCATTTTGAACTTAGTTTTGCAGTTGACTTGATTATTTCCTCTTTGTTCCTTTCTTTTTCTTTTTGTGTTTTGATTAAAAATCAAATTGAGACAAATCTTTCAAAATTAATAAAAATATTTTAAAAGAAAAATTTAAAGGGATTTAAAAAATAAAAAATGAAGAGAAAATTAAAAAAAAAGAAAAAAATAATGAATGTGTTCCCATGGAGACTGTGTGCTCTTAATAATTTTGTAGAGAGGGCCTTCTTAAGTATGGGTCGTTGCCAAGTCTTCCTTGCATGCCTTTTGCCTGTTATTCCTTTGGCTGGGGGTGTGGCCAGAGCCTGCCCTGGCTATGGCGGGGCTCCTGCCCTTGCCCGGCTGCGCAAACTCCGCTCGCTGGTTCCAGAGGACTTCCGGTCACGACCCCGGGTCTGTGCTGCTCCCGGTGCCGGTAGGCAGGCGGGTTGCACCCTCTTCCAATGCTGCGTTCCAGGGCCACGCTCGAGCACAGTAGGTAGGCAGGTCACTCCCCTGTTCCGTGTCGCTCCCCCGTGTAGAGCCCGTGCTCGGTAAGCGGGCTCAGAGACAATGGCCGCACCAGCGCTCGCCCCTGCTGTGTAGTGGAACTCCGCTCCTTGTTTGTTTGTCTTGGAGGCGCAAGTTCACAGAGGCACCTGGGCAGAACAGTCTCCTCTGTCTGTGGCTGTAAGCAAATCTCAGTCCCCACTATGAGGCTTCCAAGCCCCTGAGTACAGATTGAGGTTTCCACCCTGCCTCCACCTGAGGACAGGAAGACTATGGCGGCTGTGGCCGAGCCCCACCTCTCTCCCCGCCCCAAAACGCGCCAGCAATGGTGTGGGGGTCTGGAGACAAAGTCTACAGCGCCCCTCCCCCAGGGCATACCAGCAGAGTTGCTTTGCTTTTTTTTCTTTTGTATTTTAGGGGGGACCAAGGCTGTTCCGATCTGTATCCCCTCCCAGCCATGGTGCACACAGCACACTGCAGTCCCCTGAGGTGGCCTCTGTACAGCCTGCCCCAGTCCTCCGACCAGCTCCGGAGCAGGTCCTGTCCCACCCCAGCCTGTTCGCATCTAGGGTTGGGGGTCGCAGGGACCCTTTGTACCCATTTAACTTAGTTCTGTTGGTCAAGGGCTGCTCTGCACAGATCTAAGCCTTGGCTCCGTCCCCGCTGACCTCTCCGTTGGAGAGGCGGAGACCCAGCATACGAGCGCTAGTCCTCCTTTGCCGTTTCCTCCCCATGGGACAGGTCCTGCACTATTTTCCTTTTTCTTCCTTCTTTTTCCCTTTTCTCCTACCAGATTTGTGTCGTGTTTTGTCTTTTGAAGAAGGCAATGTTCTGTCAAAGTTCATCAGGTGTTATTGGCTGGGTGGTCTGTGGATGTCACTCTTGAAGTGTTCATGGGAGAGGGTGAGCTACCAGTGTCCTTCTGCTCTGCCATCTTGGCCCTCATAAAAGATCATTATTTAATAGAAGTTCAATGATGCCGTAACAATGATGCCGTAAGTCAGCAAAGCAAGCGCACTCATTTTACAGAGGTCTTCAAGGAAAAATGTTGCAAGTAAAACAGTTACTGGAGATTTCTCTGAGTTTCTTTGAAATGCTTAGTTTAATTCAGCAATTTATCAGTATTCAACAATTTATCAGTATTTCTTGTGTAGTTACTATGTACAGAACAGAGCAAGATATATAGTCCCTTTTCTCAAGGAACTTGGATTCTAATGGAGAGACAGGGTGATGAGAACAATTGCAATGTCAGGGGTAATTGAGAGAAATCAACATGAGAGGATAAACGCGTATGAACTAAAAATGAAGTTATGATGCAATAGAAGAAGGAATGCATTCTCTGTAAGAGACTCAGGGATTTCTTGGAATGGGAGATTTGATTGTATTTGAGTTAAACCCAAAGCAAGAGTTAACTTTTGACAAGCGGGAGTGACTAAAAAGATAAAGAAGAAGGGAAGTGGAAATGGGGGAGAAATCCCAGGTGGAAGACAAGGCATGATTAGTGAACCAGCAGAGAAAGCTTTCCCTGGGGGTTTTGAAGAGCTAGGTTCCAGAGAAGATGAGTGCATGAGAAAAGTAAATAGGGTAGGTGCTATCTTTTACCAAGATTACTGTAGACCTACTTGAATGCCCTTCAGGGTCACTTGGGAAATACAAAGAATGAAATTCCTTACAGACTGTTTCTTGAATATGACTCCGCTCTGAGAATGAACTGAAAGGGAGGAAATTTTATCAGGGCAAAACAGGCAATGGTATTAAAAGTAGTTCTTATCTGGGAATGGTGCCCCCATGTTTGTAGCCTGAACCAGAGATTATTGGTAGAAGAATTTCTGGCCAGACAGGTGATGCTGTCTGACTACTCCTGTAGACTGCTCTCAGGGGGTTAGAATGGGGCAAACCAAAGCTCGTCTTTGAGAGAAGCTATTTAACTGCAGAGAAAATGTTCACTATCATTCTTCTGGGTGTTAAATCTTTCTAAATGAAATTACCTGTTTCCTTCCTTGATTAAACATAGGACTCAAGTAATAATTTAATTGCTTTTAATGACTCAGGGTCACCATTATGGGCATTAATTATTATGCTAGGTTGTACAGAGTGAGACCTTTGGAGGTTAAAGTGTGTCAAGACTTTTTATCCCTGTATTGATGATACTACCTACACATTTAGGTTTTTAGACATTGTTATTATTAGTTGTGCTTTTGTCTCCATTCTGCTGCCAGCTTCTGATATGAAGCAGTAAATAGGCTCATTTCTAATCTTCCACTGGTCAGAATGGGGGCTTTTCTCTGAAGTAAAGCAAAGGGTCTTTGGGGATTACAGCTGATATTTCAGAGGCATTGATGGAGGTAGAAGATGTCTATTATGGGCAATTCATAATGGAAAAATTAATTGGTGGATCTTCTGCAAGACCTGTGTTTCAGCCTCAGCCCTTTCCCTAGTACCTAGTTAACTTTGTGGCGTGACTTAACACTCCTCAGACTGATTTCCACACGTTAAAAAAAAAATGGAAATTTGGAAACGTATTCTCTCAAGTCCCAGTGTCATGGGTGCAGCCTGGGCTCAGGAGTCAGGCTGTATTTAGTTTCTTACTTGCGAGCTTGGCAATTTACTTGGGCAAGTTAGTTCATTGCTATGCCTCCTTCTGGTTTCTTTCCCATTTTGGCAGATAGTCATACTGGTCTCATTGTGAAGTGTGAGTAGGATAGATGGGGAAAGTTGCTCTCATAGTGCCTACAACCCAGGGGAGAATACTTGTTAGTTGCAGCTCCCCTTTTTCAATTGAAATCTTTTCAGCAATACTAAGTGACTAAAGAGGTCAGAATTCCCCAGGCCATTTGAAAGTCGGTAAGTGTCATTAGCCAAATAGGCCACTGGATGTCACACTTGATCTAAGCTACCACCTGTACCTCGTCCAGTGCACTTTGGCTTGGATGGCCTTAGACTTTTAGAGCTGGAGTAGACCTTAGGGATCTTTGAATCAGAATTTGAGCCAGAGTTTAAAAACCACAGGCCACAGCTGAAATTCTTTTGCACACATTTTATTTTTTTCAGTTTTAATGGAACTTGAATACATTTAGGCATTCCACTCCATACAGCCCTATTTGGGCCCTTTCACTCATTGGGGTTACTCACATGGGTCCTCAAAGCAATGGGGTGGAGAGCACCTGACCTCATTTAACAGAGGAGGAGACAGATCACCCAGACAACTTACATGGGTTGACTAAGAACATAGGTTAGTTGGTGGTAAATCTGGGGCTAGAACTCAGGTCTCTTGACTCCCTGGTTTGTCCCTGGATTGAACTGGGTACTCTAGAGCTACATCAAGATTATGCACCTTTGGAGATTTTCTACTGTACAGAAGCAGATGAGAAGGATCATTAGCTGGCTCCAGCTCTTTCCTAAGTTCTGTTTAATCACAAGCCTCAAATATTTTGACTTTCACAGCACCATTAGGTGTTTTATATCATGAATGTTTTATCTCATGAATTTGGTGGGAGTGATGGGACTGTGGTTGGGCATTTGAACGTGTTTCCCAAAACACTTAGCAGAGAGACATATTAGGCTAACAATAGAGTCCACAACCTCTAACAGGAAATCAGTAAGACAAGCCAAGGGTCATGATTTATCCTAGCTCTTATCAGAGAAAGGAAGCCAAGAGAGCTCACTCTGAGTACTAATAAGTTATAATGTAACCACACACACACACACACACACACACGATATTGTAACTACCAGATGAAGGATATAGGCTTATATTGCTCACAGTCTACCCACTGCCTTTGGGGGAAAAAAAAAAAAACAGGTCAGACAGAATAATTATCACTCAAATTTAGATTTCCCTGGTTGTGCTACCATTAAAATAGCAGAAGGTTATTTCTGAGATTATATCAGCAGAATTGAAGGCTTGTAGGAGCTACCAGGATAAGAGTAAATCAGATTTCCTTTGAAAACATTTTACTGCCTAGGGTACTTGTTCTGAGATCCTGCACAGTTCGGGGAGAATGTGGTTCCTTCTCTGGGGTCAGGAAGTGTGAGAGGGAAGCCTGCCTGTCTCTTTAGTTGATAAGGATTTTGAGTGTTTTTAAGGAAGCTTACTGGCAGTCTCTTTAAAGTCTGTTTTAAGGAACCCTGATGCCAATGATCAAAAATAGCAGAGCCTGTTAGAAGTGGAACAAATATTAACGAGCATCAAGTCCAACCATTTTCACATCACAGAGCCAGACATGGGGACCCAGAGGTGTCAGAGGACTTGTTGATGGTTTGACAACAATTTAGCTGAGCCAGTATTTCTTTCTTTCTTTTTTCTTCTGCCAGTACTTTCTTGTACCCTGATCACCAGAATCCTCAAACCTTGAATTCTCTAATAACCCTGCTGCTTTTACTAGTCCATACTCATTTTATATTGATGTTTTATTAATGTATAATAAACTATACAGAATAAAACTGTACAATTTGATACATGTTGACATATATACTCACAAAGCCATCATCGTAGTTGAGATGATGAGCGTATCCATCACCCTCCAAACTTTCCTATTGCTGCTCCTCCCCCAGGCAACCACTGAGCTGCCTTCTCTCACTGTGGAAGAGTTTGCATATTCTAGAATTTTATGTAAATGAATCTCTTTTGTCTGGGTTCTTTCACCTAGCATACTCGTTTTGAGATCCAGCCATATTGTAGCACATATCAACTGTTCATTCTGCTTACTGCTGAGCAACTTTCCTTGTGTTATCAGTGACACAAATTCATTCTGCTCACCCACACAACGGCCAGTAAATTGGGAGGTGAGGTGTTGGGACGAGGAAAAACGACTTTATTCAGAAAGCCAGCACACTGAGAACATGGTAGACTAATGTCCTGGAGAACCATCTTCCCCCAGTCAGAATTCAGGCTCCTTTTACACTAAAAAGGGAAGGGGATGTGGTTGGTTGCTACAAACTTCTTGGTGTCAGATTCCTTTGTTCTTGGAATCCTTTGTTCTTGCAGCTGTCCACCTGGGTCAGGTTATGGTGTCCCTGTAAACCTCCAACAAAACAAATGTTATTTTGTATTCTGCAACTTTTTATCTCTATATGAATGGCAAAGTGTAAATACCCTTAAAAGTCAGAGCCTTGAGAATAGGCTCTCCTGTATATTTCGGGCTATAAGCAACATTCTTTTACAAAAGGTACAGAACCAGCATGACTAAGCACAGGAAACAGAAGTTAGAGCTACAGGAACAGATCTAATATGGAGTCAGATTTGTTCTTCTCTATTACATAGTGAGTGTACATTTAACTTTCTAAGGCACTGCTAAACTGTTTTCCAGAGTCATTGTATCATTTTACCTCCCCAACAGCAGTGTATAAGAGTTCCAGTTCTCCAACACTTTACCAACACTCAGTATGGTTTATCTCTTTAATTTAGCTATTCCAATACATAGATAGAGGTATTTCCTGTGGTCTTAATTTGCATTTCCCTTAGGATTAATGATGTTGAACATCTTGTTATGTGCTTATTTGCCACTTCATAAAGTATCCATATGAATCTTTTGCCCATTTTTAACTCTGTTAACATTAAGAAATAGACTTCTTTATGCCTGGGAATCATTTTGTCCTGTCTTTTTGAGTTTTTATCTGAGTATGTGTAGGTTGGAGTGAACCTGGAATTTGTTTATATACAGATTTAGTAATTTCCCCTCCCCAGCACTCTCTGAGAGTTCACTTTTGTGCTGTCTACAGAGACTCCTTTTCTGGTTCCTCGGGCTAAAAAGGTGTGTTTTTCTAAGTCTTAGCTTCCTGTGTTCTCACACAGTTCTGTATTACTGGTCGGCTCTCTGGGTAAAGTGGCAAGGGAAATAGTTAAAATGAAGCTCCTTCTCACACTCTTCCTCTTTAGAACACAGGGACCTCTTTTGTGATTCTTCTGGCTGGAAGGATGAGTTTTCGCTAAGGGTTTCAGGTGCCAGTGCTGCTGCTGCCACCCGTCATGTCAGCAGTGCTCCCTGCAGTGAGGTGGGGGGCAGGAGGATAGGAGCGAGGGAGCAAAAAGAGTGGAAAAGGAAAAAGCGAGGACAACCCCTCACCCCGAGGATTCTTTCTCTCCCACGTTGTCTGGTTCTCGAGAACTTCTTTTCCTTGGTTTCTGTTGGAAAGGGGGCTTTCTCTTGGAGATTTTAGTGTCCATGGTACATTTGGTGTCTCAGGTCACCCTCAGGTTAAATCCTGAGGAGACAAAGGAGGGAAACCCCTCACTAACATTATGGATCAGTCTTCAAGTTTTGACTTCCTACCTCAAGCCACCTTCTAGAATTTCCTGTTGTAATCAGTGGCAGAAATAGACTTCAGTTGGTTTACTTCAGTTTGGACAACACCAGAAGTCTATGAGCCTGAATTTTACTTGTTCCTTTGAGGAGAGAACCTGGACATTTCAGTCAGAACCCTAAGCTCCACTTGTAGATTTTTGTAATAATAGTGACTTCCATTGGTTTGATTTTTACCATGGCAGGCACTATGATGAGTGCTGTAACGTACATCGCCTGAATTCTCATGGTAACCCTATGAGGGAAACACTACAGTTTCTACCCCAGTGGATGGGGAAATGGAATCAGGAAGTTTAAGTAATTTTTCCAAATTCCCAGTCATTAGTAAGTGGCAGAGCAGACAGTTCCGACTGACTCCAAAGCTTGTGCTTTTAGTCACTCTACAAAGCAGCATGGGATTAAAAAGCACAATTGGAGCGATGTTGAGGTGGACCTTAAGTGCGAGAGTAGCAGGTCTTGGTCCACAAGCACAAACACTAAAGAAAAAAGATCACTTTACTTTTCTATAACTCAACTTGATTTTTGTCTGAGCTGCTATTTTGTGGGATAGGTAAAAACAAAAACTTGTCAAGGTTCATCCTCCCATTCCTGAGACTGAGCTATAATCATTGGTATCCTGTGTAGTAGCAGGAGTGGAAGATCTGGTCCTCATTACTGGGTTGCATAGACAACTTTGAGAAGGCCAATGTCTCTGTTGCTATAGCCCCTTTCATTTCCTTTGCAAAGTCCCTGCTGTGTTTGGGTCATGGGTGTGTCCTCAGGTCTGCCTGAACTTGCTCTGCGGCCATTCTCCTCTACGATCTTATACCTTCTGGCTGGTGCTGCTTGGATGCAGAATCCAAATGCCCTAGGTTCTTGGTTTTTTATATCTCATTATTCTCTCTCTCCCCATCCCCATTCTATTTTGGGGATGAGGGAACACACTATTCCTCTCTCTTCTCTTGATACTCTGTCTATACTATGAATCATTATCTCCTACTCTTTCACTTACACACACACACACACACACACACACACACCCTGTAAATTCTTTGAAATGATAAAGCTTTTGGAAAACCACAGCCAGAAAGCCTTGCATGGAATCTCTGGTTGATTTTTGGCCAGATAACTTTATTGGAGCAATGATGGACGTGCTGAGAAAGGGGGGAAAATACAGTGAGAGTATAAGTAAGTTAATATCTTCCCTTCTCCTCTCTTTCTTTCCCTTCCTCTCTCTCTCTACCCCTCCCTCTCTTTCTCCCTTTCTGCTTTCCTCCATTCTTCATTCTCTCCCTTCATCCATCCCTCCCTTCCTTTTTTCTTTCCACTCAACCAGCATTTTTGAGCACCTCCTATCAGGTACATCCAACTTCTTTAGCTTTTCCCTTCCCTAGTATTGGCCATATGCTCCTACATACTTTCAACAGCAACAGTTACTCATAAATTCAAACACTGAGTTGGTTTCTCTGATTTTGCATAACAGCTTCGATGACTCTCAAAAGATAAGTACATTGGCATTCACTGTAACTTTATAGCATTTTCCTGTTATATTATCTATTGCTTCATAACAACTTATCCTAAAACTTAGCAACTTAAAATAGCACTTATTACCTCATATGGGGCAGGAATCCATATGCAGGTTAGCTGGGTCCTCTCCATCAGAATCTCTCATAATCTGCCATTAACCGTGTTAGCCTGGGCTGCAGTTCTCAAGGCTCTGTTAGGGAGGAATCTGCTTCTGAACCCAATCCTGGGGCTGTTGGTAGGACTCAGTTCTTCACAGGCTGTGGGCTGGAGGCTGTCTTCAGTTCTGTGCCATATGGCCCTTTCCATAGCACAGCTTGACATGGCAGCTGGCTTCATCAGACTGAGCAAGCAAGGTGAACTGACAAGATGCCAGCGAGGTGGGAATTGCCATCTTTTATAACCTAATCTCAGAAGTGCCATCCCATATTCTATTCTTTAGATGTGAGCCATTTGGTCCAGCCGGCACTCTAGGGGAGGGGATTATACAATGGTGTAAAAACCAGGTAGAGGGTTCAGTGGAACCATCGCTGCCATAGCTTTATTTTCAATGGGTGATGATACGTCAAGAAATTCTAAGGTAAATTGACGGTTTCCTTTTACTTATTGAAGGGGAGGGAGCCAGGGTTTATAGGCATCTAGCACATGCCAAGTCCAGTGCTGAATGATCTCATATGCCTTACTTATTTAACTCTCTCATCTTTCCTGGGGTGTAGGCGTTTGTGGCAGTCTCTGCTAGCTTTCCCTCAATATTCATTCTTCAGTTCTTTCATAGTAAAGTAATTTTTCATGATTACCCAGATGAAGACTACATTTCCCATCCTTTCTTGTAGCAAGAGGTGGCCATGTGCCTAAGTTCTGGCCAATGGTATGGAAGCCATAGTGTTCTGTGGCAGCCTCCAGTAAGTCTCCTTTAGGGAAAGCTACTAGGTGTGCTTTCCTTTGCTGCTTCTTTTTCCTTCTTCTATCCTTCTATTTGGAATGTAGGTGTCATCATTTTAGGTCATAAAATTGAGACCATGTGGGTAAAGCAGCAAGAAGAGAAGAAACTTTCTATTCATGACACTGTGAAGCACAATATCAGCATTGTACTGCCTTTTGGAACTTTTGAGTGCAGTAAATTAGAATAGGAAATTAGAATTTTGAGTGAGTAAAGATAGAATAAATTGCTCTCTTATTTAAACCACTGCTGTTTTGGGTATTGTCACTGGAAGCCAAACCTAATCCTAGCTAATTCAGGGTTTGGCACCTGGAAGTGGGATGCTACCTGTAGCAGAAGTCAAAATATGTTGTATTGGCAAACTTTTTGTAAAGGGCCAGATGGTAAACATTTTAGTCTTTGTGAGCCGGCTATGGTTGTTGTCACAAATGCTTCTTTTTTTTCAAAACAACTTTTTTAAATGTAAAAAATATCTTAGCTCAGTCCTTTAAAAATACAACCACCATCCTTAGCTCAAGAGCCAATAAAACACAGGCAGCTGGAACTGGTCCTCCAGGGATGGTTTGCTGACCTTTGCTCTCCTCCATTAAGGGATCAGCAGATGCCCCTGAGGTAAATGATAACTTCAGAGCCCATTTACCTTTCTTGAGTCCTGTTTTCCCATTAATTAAAAAATTTTTTTTTAAACTTTATTTATTTATTTATTTTGGAGAAGGGTAATTTAGGTCTCTATCTATCTATTTATTTAAATGGAGGTACTGGGGATTGAACCCAGGACCTCATGCATCCTAAGCACAGATTCTACTGCTGAGCTATACCCTCACCCCTCTCATTATTTCTTGTTTCTTTGTATTTCTCTTGCTTTCTTTATTGATTAGATAATAATGCACTCAATCATTAAAAGTTTGATTTACTCTCAGAAGATGCACCAGAAGGAAGTTTTATAAAATATATGAAAGTAAAGAGGTCACCAAAAGGACTTATGGGTCCTTAATATTTAGGTATTTCCTCAAAAAGAGTAAAATTTTAGTTTTCAAGAAAGAAAAAATGAATCAGCAACACATGTTGATACTTTTTAAACCTTTATAATGGTACTTGAAAATTCAATTACATTTATTTTACCATCCCGGAATTATACTAGTCATCACAATATTTCATTATTTCTCATTTCCTGTGATTTATGACTCAATAGTGCCCATTATATTTTCCAAACCAGTGATTATTTTCCCAGTGAATGAATGTTGTGATTTTACTCAGTATATTTAGATCTATCACAGAATTTTATAAAACATTGTACTCACAGTACAAAAATAAGTGCTTTATGCACACTGTTTAATACTGTTTTTGTTTCTCTTTTGGTACCTCAGTTAACTAACTTTACATAAATATTGTCAATAATAACAGAAAGGAAAAGAGGCAAGAGGTTAGCGTCTAAAAATGAGAAATGCATTTTGTTGACAGCATGCCTTTCACTAAGAGAAGAGATAATAATATCTGGTTGTACTGCAGTCAGAAATGTAGGGAAAAAAGAACTCATGAAGAAACAGGAATAAAAATACCGATGATTATATTACATATTTAAACCAGTGATAATGATGAGTTGATTTAAATAGACTTATCTGCTGCCTGTAAGCCCTAAGATCTCTTAATGAATTATGGTAGAAAAAGCCAAGTTTCAAAATAAAATTTACATTTGAAAAAAGTATATATACTTCATTGTGAATCATTTGTCGCAAAAAATATAGGTATAGGTAAGGCTTGTTAAGCAGATTTTTTAATTTTATAAACACGAGTATATTCAGAAAATAGAAATAGCTAACCAAAATATTTTCAAGTAAATAAAAAACATGGGTTTCTGCTCATTAACATCATAAATCAGTAGGTGAATCTGTCAACTCCATGTTTTAAAGCTCCTTCTGTACCTCTAACTAAAATTTTTTCTTCTTTTTAAATTTTTGCATAGTCTTGTTATATTTCTCCTGGGGAAAATATTTGAAAACTTATTTTACTCAAGTATCAATAATAATAGATCGAGTTAAACTCATCTTTAAGAAGGCTTACTGTCCCAATCTAGTTTTTGGCAGTAATAGTGGAAACAAGGTTTAGAACAGAGATGATTCATTTTCAGAATTCTGACTAAGTGACAAAACCTACCAGCTGATGCACTTAAATATGTGCAGTTATATTCAGTTTTAAAACATGCAGAATGGATCACTAGACTGTGTACCCCATTGAGGAAAGAAATGAAAAAATACATATATATCTGTATTCAGTTTCTGGCCTACGAGTAGGTACATAGTAAACACAGACTGATCACACATTCTATGAAGAATAGTTTTGTGAGTTAATAGCAATGGAGACTGTAAAGTTTGTTTAATTCTCAATATTTGTAAAGAGAATGAAGGAAGAGTGAAAAAGAAATTTCTGTTAAAAAGGAAACTGTTAACATAATTTTACATTAAAATTAATAAAATGTATGGGATTATATGAAGATCTGGGGTAAAGAATAGTTGATGAGCAACCGTCATGGTGAAGTTAAATGCAAAGGAGTTAGTGTTTGAGAAAATTTGTAAAACACAGAAGAAGGGAAAAAGGCCAAGTGTCTTTTAATGTGCAGATTTACAGAGGAGGTCCTTTCTACTTTGAGGTTTAAAGGGCTTGGTTCAAGGAAGAAAGGAACCTGCAGATAAATGCTCTAAGACCGGAACAATGCCCTGTGGATCTTGACAGGCTAAGTACATGTCCCCAAGAGCGAGCCTTCATCTTGTCTTCTGCACAGTCTGGCTTAGAGGCTGCTAGCTTTGTTTACTGAAGGCAGGACTCGGGACCCAGAGCCCAGGGGCAGTGGGAGGGAAACTAGGACCAGAAAAGGACAGTAGATGGGGGGTCACCTCAGAGGAGAAGATGCAGCATTCCTCTCTGCTGCCCATGCTCCTGCCCCAGTCAGAAGGAAGTGGCTGGCCCTTTACTTTAAGCTATAAAGCCAAGTCTGCAACATGAAAAAAACAAAGAGCCATCAGCAAAGAGCCATAAAGATGGGGTCACTGTATAATTCGTTGTCTAAACGGGGGCACATTTGAGAGTAAGGGGGGCAACTGTCCATTTTAATTATTGATTGTTAATATTTATAGTGGGATGACAGACATAAGCCAGCACTGTCCTGGCAGAGCAGGGTGTGTTGTGACTCCAGAGAGACGGTGCTAAACCGTGAGTGGCGTTGATGCCTTTCAGTCTCCAGAACGTCCTACTGGTGCCTTACTTTCTTTCAAGAGCTCTTTCCTGGTATCTCCCCTCCCCTCAGACAAAGTAACATATGTGAAGAGAACATGGGGCATATTCCTTCTCTTGATTTCTCTCTCAAAATAGGAGAAAAGTCCACAAGGGAGAGGAAGATGTGGAGGTGTTCTGTTTTATTCTAGGTACTTTTGAAGGAATGGAAGCTTCTGGTTTCCAAATTAATTTTCATTTCTAGATTGGTTATGAATTTCTCTTTTCTATGAGCTAAAGTATAAGATTTTCTTTTACCATTCCTATAAAACAGAGGAAGTGGGGATGCATAAAGTCTGCAGTGTCCCATTAATGAGTCTGTGTGTTCAAGGTATATATTGCTGTCCCTATTAAACCTGTGCATTCTGCATTCTGAATAAACATTGTAAGAAAGAGCTGGCTTTTAAAATATTCTGTGCTCATTTTTTTATTGAGTAAAAACAATTTTTTTTAATGTGTTACTCTGTAAGTAAAGAGATAAGGTATTCGAGTCAGGAAAAAAATCTTGTTTTCCTAATAGTTTCACTAATTATAGCAGGACTTGTTTTGCTTTGTTCTCACGTTGGTGAAAACAGACATACAGCCTGGTGGATACCTTACACTTTCTATGGATATGTTCTCATTAACCTGAGAGCATTTTCACAATGTCACTAGAATGAAGTGAAATTTCAACATCAGATTTGACAATCAGTTTAACAAACCCAGTAGATAACTGTTGTATGTCAGGTAGGAATGTTTGTTGCCTAGTTTTTCTCTTTCCATAAGTATATGAACATTCCTAAATTACGCTATTAATATTTTCTCTTAAAAGTGTTTATCACAAAGTTTACTTACAGTGTCATATCTGAAATGCAGTTTTTTTTTTTAACAGATGTCTCTACGGTATATAAAAATGTATCTACAAATATAAAGTACCAAGTAGATTAAATTGTAGATACATTTCAGTCCCTGGAATAATCTATATGAGTGACAGGAGAGGGTGGTACATGATCATGGCCTTGTGTAAATATTGAGGCTCATTGCTCACTTTTAGTCCTAACTTATTTTTGGGAAATCTGGGACAGGACTGGAGTTGCAGAACAATAATAAACTTTATGACTCTTTGTAGCTTTGAATCAAAGATAGTTTACTGAAAATCCTAATTTTCTTTATTGACCCTCATTCTGCAAGGGCACCCTGGAAAATTTCCTATCCCCATTGATTCAAATTGTGGCCTGGTTGCTCTAGAAAGAACTATAAAATAGTCATTTAGAAATAGAGCAAAAATTAACGTAAATTGAAAATTATATTGTGGCAATATTTCTGAAAAGCTAATCTACACCATTGGAAGAGTTTTAAAAAAGCTTTTAAGTAAAACTAAAAGTAATTTCTTTCATAGCTATTATCAATGCATAGCTATAATTTAATTTCCATCCACCATTAAAAAGTTAAGGACCTGTGGTTTGGAAATATGTTCTCATTTGCTAGATGTTTTTGAAGTCAATGTTTTCTTAACACGAGGTAGCTTTCCAGCAGCATTTTGGGTGCTGTCACCCGAACACAGTGTAGTTTGGCATGATACCAGGTTTGGGCAGGAATAGATGGGTGTGGATAGTCATCTAGGAGAATTCTATTTTGTGGCAATTAAAGGTGGTCTTCTAGCTACATTAATGGGGTGGGAGAGAAATAGAGCAGTTTAAGAAGAGGCAGCAGTTGCAAAGGTGAGAACACTGATATCTAATCCCACTGCTGTTTCATGCCTTCTGAGTAATGTTGGGCTGATTTTAATTCTCACTAAACTATTAATTATCCAAATTTAGAAACCCAATTCTAATTTACTAGATGTTTCTAAATTATTGGTTTGGGTATTTTGATATTATCACTTGGTGTGTTGACTCATTTTAATTTTTTTCTATGAAGAGTTTTTTCTACTAAGCAATAAAGTATGAAATAAAAAATAGGTATTGATACACAAGGTATGATATGTATTAAATAAGTGTTAATTTCTGAAGTCCAAAAATATAAACATCATGCAAAATAAACCTTTGGTTCTACACTTGATTTAAAAAAAATCTTGACTTTTAAGATTTCAATTCATCATAGCAGGACTTGGTCTACATTACTTAATTTGGGCAAAGGAAATGCAAACATACGGCACGGTGAACACATTGATACTTCCGATGATTTATGTTCTAAATGAGATTCTCTAGATTTTACTAAAGTAAGATTTCAGGAAACAAAAAACTACAGCTACTTACTTGAATAAAACTAGTCATCAGGAAGTCAATGTCATGAATATTCGTGTTTTTCCTTGAGTAAGTGATGAGATGATGTTTCAGTAGTAATTTTCTTGAGACTTTGGTATTATATACTTATGTCTCTCCTCTTAACCTTTTCAAACAGTGATTATGATTTAATCCATAATAATAATTTTTTTCTTGTAAAGAGATCCCTGTATTAGCTAATTGTCTGTTCATTTGATTAAATTTAAAACTGTTCTGGATCATACCTTCTATTTTGCATACCCTAGATATGCACAGTACCTTTTTTTCTTTATTTTCAAAGATTTTAAAGAACATTAACATTTTTGTTCTTGGAATTTGGAATGCTTCTTTGGACTAAGCAGACATTTGCCTGCTCCACTGTAATCACTCTCCTTGAGTGTAAAAGCAGGACTGCGGGGGAATATAAATTTGGACCTAAGAACTCCTTGAGGAGGAATGTTTCACTTTTTCATATTTAGAATTAGTTCGGCCCAAGAGTTAGTATGAAGCCAATATGAATTATATTCACATTCATACTTCTTATGAGATGGATATATGAAAAAATATGATCTGGCTGTTTGTTTTAACTTAGACAATTTTTCTTGTGTTTTTCTATTTAATGAAAGTGAAATAAGAAAGAAAAAAAATTAAGATAGAGTGGAGATACAAAGAATTCAGCAGTTTCCAAACTTAGTTTGAATCACCTAAGGATATTTTATAAAAAACTGATGTGAGGCTTGATCCCAAGATACTCTGATGTAATTGGTATGAGATGTGATCTTGGCATTGGTGGTTTGAAAAGCTCTCCAGGTGTTTCTAATGTGTAGTCAAGTTTGGGAAACACTGTCCTAGGAAATAGAAGATGCAAAACATAAAGCTGAAAGCACAAGGCCTTTCAGAGATTCAGCTGCAGCCTTGAAGCCTTTGATATCTGATTGGAGTTAACAGAACAGAAACCTTACAAAGACTCTTGACTGTTACTGGAATTTACCTGATTTTGATTGAAATCTGGCCTGATTTTGGATCACAGAATTCCATGCAAGAGTTGACAAGTTTTTCTGTCCCTTGGTGTTTATGTTTTCCTTTTTGTCTTGCAGAATTTTACAAAGGTCAAGAGATTTTTAAAATGGAAACTGTAGGAATATGTCTTAAACCACTAATGAGATTAGAGTGGCTGTAATAAGTATTTTGTGTTTGGACTTTGATTATTTCTGTTTTGAACAAAAAGCCATCATTTGTGAGTATGGAAAGAAAGTAGTGCCTTCTACCCCACTCCATCCCAGTTTTTCTAGCACCCTCATCTCAGATGTTCTAGAGAAGAGACTCAAAACTCTAGGGGATTTTGGTAACACCCTTGCTGAGTGAAGAATTGGCTTTTAGTAATGAGTGATGGACATAAGGTTCTCCCATGATAACTTCAACACCAAAGGACTCAGGTATGGTAAAGTTGTCTGATACTTACTGAAAGTAAAAGGAAGAGAAGGCAGTGGATTTTTTTTTTTGGCAGAGTTAGTATAAATGGGTTAGAAAGTAAACCCAAGTTAATGTAACTGTCTCTGAATGCTGGATGGGGGCTGGGTGCTATAAAAACATCAAAGAAATGAGAGTAGATCTTCACCTCTCCCTTTGTTTGAAATGACTTTTCCGTCAATTTTCTGAATAGGAAAAAGTATCATAAATGATATTCTATAGATTTGAATTATTTTATGCTATGACAGATGAGCAAAATAAGACTGAGATGAGACTAAATCAGTATGGACAAGTCAAAATGTTTAAAATGAGAAAAAGTCATTTCAAGTAGGCATGTCTATTATGTTGTGGGCATCCTTGGGAAGGGGAGGAGTTCCAGGCAAAAAGAGGTGTGGGCTAATGAGTTTAATAAACAATGGGCCTGGGTTTGTTTAAACTATAGCTGTAACACATCATGTCAATTTCCAAGTCCCCATGGGCTGCAGGGGATGAGAAGATCCTGACCTATGACAGATTGACTGGATGGAGTTTTCAGACTGAAATGATGCTGACTGCATTAGACCTTGGACAGTCTCTCAGGAGCTCCAGCCTATGGGCACGTACCACGCAGTGGGCAATGGGGAATGGGTGTGGAAGAGCATCTCCTACTGTCCCTTTGCCTTTTGTGACTTTGTGTATTACAAAAGCAGCTGTGAGCTAGGGGTTAAGACTTTGGAACTTACTTGGCTCCTTTGGTTGTTACTGGCTGCCCAGATCTGCTTAGCCCCTGAACTCTTACTGGCTAAAGATCTCTCTTCACTCTGTCAGGGTATGTAAACATACTCCCAAGACACTTAGGAACCCTGGAAGAACAACTTTCAGGGGGAAATGGCTCTTTAGCTTTCTGTTAGACAAATGGCTTCCTAATATTTGATTTCATTAGGAATAAAGTTCTCATATCACAATTCTACAATCAGTATAAGCTATACCATATCCAGAAAGGCATCACTCTGGGGAAAGTATTACTTGTGATCATTAAGGGACTGAGTGAGAGGTTTATTTCTTCTAGATCGAGCTTTGTGTGTTTCATTCTTAAATGAAAAGAAAGATGTCTTCAGAAGGTTCCATAGCCATCCCCTCGGGCAGTCACTGCAAAAGTGGGGTAGACCTCATACGTCGTATATGCTGCCAAGTCTTGTCCCAGGGTCACTGCCTGCTTGAGCTGGGCTGCGGACATGGAGGCAGGTGCATTTGGGAGACCGTAGCCTGGAGAAGGAGGCAGAGAAAACATCATGAAAGGGATTCGAATGTGCTTCCTTTTGGCTTCTTCTTTTTGAAATATGAAAATTTAATATATTGCTTAAATCCAAAAGCTAATATATACATTTTAAAAAGTGCCCTTGGGGGACATAATATCTGGACTCATTGATTAGGGAACAGTGTTCCTCGAATTGGGGTAAGCCATCTATGTCAGAATCATTTCATTCTTGGAAAATTGGGACCACTGGGGATAGATTCCAAGAAACAAACTTAACAGGATGCTGAGCTGGGTTAAAGCATCATATTTAGAACTTGTTCAGAGGATCTCAGAACTTATAGAGGGGAAGCGACTGATGGGTTGCAAGGCATGGGCGAGGGGTTCTGTGGGTCTGTTGCACCCTCACGCTCACCTAAATAGAATGTTAAAAACATTGCCTTTACCCAAGGAAGACTGTAGGGACTGGGTGGACCAGTAGGAGAAATACTGAAAGTTTTAGCATGTGTCTATATAGCGCCATAAAAGCAAATACCTAGTGTGTCCACATTTGGACTTAACTGGACAGGGAAAAGAATACCTCACCCCACCATCGAGCTGTCTTGGCACTCGTGGAGGCCCAGGTGCTTGTCCTCACTATCAGAGAACCAAGGGGCTCTGAGTGATGAGGGAATAATCACGTGCTTTCACGTTGGTATGATGTCTAGCTGATTAATACTCACTTTTGAAGAAAAGGACATAATAGCTATTATCAAAAAGCAGTATTTCCCCATTAATGTTTTAGACTAAAACCTGGTTATTTCTGAGATGATCCCCAAATTGCGAAAGGTGACAAGAAAAAGGGAAAGGTATACTTAAGCAATGAATGGGGACCTGACATTTTAAACAAGCCCATTTGGTTTATGTACTGTGGAAGTCTGCCCAGCCTCAGACACATTGATTTCTTTCTGGTGGCTTCTCAGGAAGTGGTGGCGGGAAGCTGGCTGGACTATTTTTTTTAAAAATTGAATCCACTCCCCGGCTCATGCACTTTGGGCAGAAATGCTGACTAATGCACTAGTGAAGTTTGGTATATTTTCCAAGGTTATGAGAAATGTGTTGACAATTACTTTCATAAATTTGGAAACAGTATTTCTAAAGTATGTGAGTTAGTAAAATAATACGTGTGAGTATGTGTGTGTGTAGCATAAATCTTATCATTAGGGATTTTGAATTTTATTTTTCAATTTGGCTAATTTCTTAAGTGCAAGAGTATCTGTGTTTGAAACAGACTCTTCTCTTGGAGCCTATTGTTCTTTGCTTGATTCCGTAGCAAAGTTATAAAAGATGCTCTCAAATTCTTAGGCATTCCCAAGATAACTCTCATGCTCTAAATAATTTTTTATTTATTGTAGGAACAAATAAAATGAGGGGAAGAAAAACCATTTTGGGGTAGAAGAAAAATCCTTTCCAAAGTGAAAGCAAACTTTAAAAGTTTTTCTGGCAGTGAGTCATTTATTTTTGAAGTACATTAATTAGGTGTCTTTGGGGTGCAGCTTTCTGCAAGACAGGGGCTCAACTTTTTCCAAGAACTGAGAAGCCTGGCACAGGTTTCCAGAAGACGGATGTGTCAACATGCTGGTGTAGAGAATGCAGGCACGGAGCTGATGGCCCCAGCAGAGCCCAGGAGGGACCTGGCCCTCGGCAGTGATAGCTGTTGCCTTGGTAACCTTGAAGGGGCACATCATGCGTCTCCTCCCTGTTCCATGGGACAAAGCTGGAATTAAGGTCACACTCGCATCATGTGAAACGTGATTAGTCTCAGCCTCACTTGCTAGAATGGAGGACCTATTTGCAAGTTCTGAGAAATAAAAGGAAATGAGAGCGAGCCCAGGTGTTATACGGATGTGAGGAATACAGCAGTTCTCATACCTACATATGCCCAATAGAGGAATTCATCAGTGATAGGAAAGTCCTGTTCCTGGGTCTAGTCAGAACTCTCTGATTTGGCCTTATGGGAGGTGTGCCAACACAACAATAAATCAGAATGACAAATTTCCTTGAAAGACATAAACTTTTATTACTAAGAAAGAGTGGAGTTACTCAGATGAACTGCTGAGGGAAAATTTCTAAAAGAAACTTTTTGTCTGGTCCTCTTTAATTTCTAGAGGATTCATTTTTAATTATTAGCATTTGTTGTGGGTACATAATAAATGGGGAAAAGTCTTTTAAATGTGACCCCAAAGGCATGTTGATCTACAGATAGGCTTTAAGTAATCAGCAGATGTCCCACGACAAAATTATAGAACAGATTAAAATGACCCTGATTATCACTTATTGAAAGGCTCTCTCTCTCTCTTTCTGTCTCACACACACACAATTTTTGACTTAAAATAAGAAGAATTTGATGCACACATTTCTTTCAGAAAGCAATTTAATAAAAGAATTCAGTAGAACTGAAGATTAGAATTGGGGTGGGAGTCCCAGTTGCTTAAGAAGATTGTTTAAAAGCTGACTGACGTTGGCCAAATTACTTAATCTTTCTAATATTGGGGTTTTTCATCTGTACAACAGGCATTATGATAGGTCCTAGCTCTTGTGGTGTCCTGAGCATTACTGAGGCAGGTGAGTGCCTGGCACATCGTAAGAGTTCAAATAAACATCGGCTATTAATAGGTAGTTCTAAACTCTCTTATTAAAAGTAAAGATCAAAACAAACCAGGCGCAGAGAGATTGATTCATTTGAGATCACACACCTGCTGACAGCTGAGCTGAGACTAGTCCCCCCCACCCCCACCCCCACTCCTAGTCCACCCCCCACCCCCATTCCTAGTCCCCCCCCCACCAGGGCCGCTGCCAAGCTCTATTCTCATGCCTCATAGATTGATGGCTCACTCATTGGGCAAATTCCTTTTGGTGATAGGTGGTGGAAATCAGATTTATTGTAGTGGAGGTCACAGACAACTTTGTGAGTACATGATCCCAAGAAGGGTTTCCCACACACTCTGCAGGGTACCATTTCTGGCACAATTTTCCCATACCTGGAAACGCGGCAGCAGCAGCTGTGGTGGCGGCATCGGCTCCATCAGTGGGGATGCCCAGGGTCTGCAGGGTGTACTCGGCTGCATACGTCTTGGCTTCATCCACGTAGGCACTTAGCTTCGGAGGTGTGAAAGGATGGCTGGAAAGCAGAGTCAGTCAGGGTACACATTTTAAACTTGTGCTGCTGAGATGGGTGGAAACCTAAGGCATTATTTGCTTTTTAGGATAACCGGATAGTGGAATTGTGTGTGTGGGTATTCTTCATTCTCTTTGCTTTTAAAGCTTCTAACTATATATGCATGCTGGAATATTTGTGAATTGACCCAGAACATCGGTGGGTGATAACATTTCTGGAGCATACTTGTAACTCATCACCAGTCTTTTCTAACATACACGGGAAACACGGTGGTTCCTAAAATATGTAGAAATGCAGGCTCAAGGTAAAATTTAGAAGGTGATAACCACTCAGGTTATATCTGTGGTCCAGAATTTAAAAGACAGGGCATGGGTGTTGTTATGTATAAAATGGTAATTTCATATGGTTCAACCAAAATAATACACAGATAAAACTGGGCTGTAGTTTTCCTTTCTATACATCTTATATCTGTGCTTTTCCACTGGTTGGTTATACTACACAGTCTTCACTGTCTATTTAAAACTTGAGGACTTGGAGATACTACTCTCATAGTTGGCCTGCATATCTCAGCGGCACATCTCAGTGTTTACATTTAATGAAAAGTGAGTACCTAGTAGACTTAAATATTTATCTTATTTAGATAGTGATAAAGTACAGTGAATTTCAAGAGCCTCTTATTCTAAAATTGAAACGATTAGGGATTTGGAGAAGTGACGTACATTGCGGGATTCTGGCTCGCCAGGGCAGGGATGGTGATTTTGTATAAGAAGAGTTGCCTTTGATCTTGTCCAATGGCAGAGTGCAGCTGGTACACTGGCTGTCCCCAGTTATTTTTCTGACAAATTTCTTCTAATATCTACAAGAGTTAAAAAAAATGATTTCCCTTTCCAGTCTCATATTTGCATTATTTCTCTTGCTTTCAGGTTTTTACACTAAGATCTTCAGAGTTTAAGCTAATAGAAGATGCCATATGGTTTAATGACTCATAAAATTCAAGATGAACTCAATTTGAACTCCATTTAAAATGTTATGTTTATTAATTCATAAAAATCATTTTCACACCATTTATTCTAATATGCTTTGAGGTTAGTCCATTAGCTCTAACTTTTTACCAATAGTTTAATTTTACGATTTGTTTGATATAGTTATCCCACTTAAAAAAATTGATATTCCAGCACTGTGTAGCTGGATTTACTCATTATTACCCTGAATCCTTCTGTTTATAATGGTTTGGAGAAAATAACCTAAGAATTTATTCTAATTTTGCCATTTGTCATAGGATTTTATCTTCACATTTTCATAAAAATAGAGTTAAAAAGTTTAATGGGTTAGTATTTATTGATGAACAGTAATACATGGATGTTGATAGTTGTAATGTCTTTGGCAAAACACCACTTCTGCCTGTCTTTACAATGATCTGATTTTTACAATCTTCCTGCATGTTTTTTTTTTTCCTTCTATCATTACTCCAAACCAAATCTTGCCTAAAGGCACATATTCTCTTCATCCTGAAGCCATTTTTGGTGGCCCACAAGCCCCAATGCTCCCCTTAGTCAGCAGTTTCAGTAAACTGTGCAAAACAGAGCATATGTCTAGAAAAAGAAAAAAAAAAAAACTCTTTGGGACAGAACAAGGCCCCCGGATGAATCTTTGGAACTTCTAATCTCAGTTGCTCCAACACTCATCCAGCTGCAATAGTATGGCGTTTTCCAGTTTATTTAATTTGTAGATTGCTTCTATCTTCTCTATGAACTTTTGTTTTTTAATACTCTGAGTTTAGTAGCGTCTCTTGTCATCTTTGAAGTGTTCTTTTAGGTTCCTGAGCAGTAGTAAGTTACTTTAACTGGCAGGTAGCCTGCCTGCTTGTTTACACTCGTTGTGCAAACACAGGTAGGGGATACCGACTCTTAACGGCTGACTCTGCAGGGCGGCACTTGCACCTCTGCCCTCCTTGCTGGGAGTTCCTGACTCCACCATGGAGTTTTTAAGGCTCCATTTATGCTGGTTGTGGGTGGCAGGGTCTTTAATGTCTAAGCCATAGTTGCAGAAATTCAGAGACAGATTAATCAAAAAGCTTTCATTAGTTGATAGAGATGGTTACTCGCAGGTTAATATAAGGCATGACCAGTTTCTAACCTGGGTTTAGTATAAAAGCTGAGCTCATTACTCATGATCTAGCAGCTCTTAGAACTATTAATTACACAGAATTTATGACAATGATTAATTTTTATTTTCTTAAAATGTTTCCAGGTGTCCTCATACTTTAATTAGGTTTCTCTTGTAGGTTTTAACCTAGGGTAGACTGGCTGACTAGCTTCTGTGTATTCTGTGCAAAGCTCCACCATGGTACTTGCTAGATTTTATTGTAACAGTTCATGTGTCAGTACCCTCTCACTGGATTTCCATATGATTTTCGATGGCAAAGACTGCTTTATATTCACATTTCCATTCCCAGCATGTGGTACAATACTTGGTGCATAATGGATTTTTGAAGAGGTTTTTGAAGAGGCAGATGATTACTGTTCACCACTCTGATAAGTATCCTTAAAAAAATTTGCCTGAGTAGGTTTGGCAGAAACCATACATGAACTAATTTGTATGTATAAGAAAGCCATTAATCCTACCCAAAACAAACAACACTCAAGATGAGCTTTTAGGAAACCAAGTTTTCCACTTGGTTGCAATTGTAAGGCTACTTCCGTAGATTTGGGGCTTATACATTTGGGGTGGGAGTAGGCAAGTTTCCTTTAGGGTATACAAACTATAACTCTAAAGAACTGGATATTGGTTATTCAGCCAAATTATCTCAGCAGAGAGACCAGCCTGCACCACACATCCACAGGGAACAGTCCTGTTTTGTTTCATTTTTAACCCTGTTATTCAGTTTCCACACTGAAACAATTTTGATAACTTTTAATTTTCCAATAACAAAAACCATAGCCTCATGCAGAAATATGGAAACTTAGAACTGTGAAATGAAAGCAAAAAAAAAAAAAAAACAACAACAACACCACAGTGTCACTGCCAAAATACAATACGACTGATGGCATCCCATAGTTAATATGAGTAATGACACACCATGTATAACATGGTGTTTTCTCTTAGACCCAGTGTTTCTGAGAAAAGATATCCTAAATGATCTGTCCACTCCCTGTCATGAATACTTTTCATTTGCCAACCAACCTGGGTCACACACAACAGGCATTTATTCTGAGTTAGTCTTGCTTCGCTTTATTTTCATTTAAGGTGTTGGTTGATAACTCTTAATAATGCTCAGGCTCTTTGTATTTCAATGGAAGATTATTTAAAGTGTCAAACTTCATAATTATAAAAAAAGACACAGCCTATAATGGAACAAGGGCACTCAACACTCAGTGTTTTCTCACAGTACGTTATGGCAGATTGGCCATTTTAGGAAAACAAAACAAAACAAAACAACAGCCCAGGTAGGAATAAGGTCAAAAAACTTGATGAAACTCGAATGACAGTCTTTGGCCCAACTTATACAAACTATCCAAACCATCCCTGGAGTAACATTACCTACCTGGGGAGCAAGTTTAATTCCTTGGGGTTTTAAACTGACAGGATTCATTGGCGTGAGCTCCATCCCAGGTAAAAGATCATAGAGTTTGTCTTCTCTCTTGTCTCCTTTGACCTGGTATCCACGGCCCAGGCCTGTGTAAGCCAAATAGCCACGGCCTCCCAGTCCTCTCACTCCCGCAGCCCCTACAGGTACATTCATGTAAATTTCTAGGAATGTAAGAAGGCATTAAACTGAATCAAACCACCAGAAAATCACCCTGAATCTTACTGTAATGGAAAAGTTAGCCCAAGTCACATTGATTATAGCCCTAAAGACGTGTAGAGAATCCTAGGATTCTAATGTAATGAAGCTCAACATAAGATTGAGTTCACCATAGGTGTCTTTTTTTTTTTTTAACTGTCTGTGGAAGAAAGCAATACTTTCTAAGATATGGATAAGTACACATGCAACTTTAAAACTTTGTTACAGAGAAGAATATTGCAATTTCTGCCTTCAGTTAACCTTCTGTTGACATTTTTCTGTATACTAAATAAATATTGGGAAGGTGTTTATTAAAACATCCCAGCACAATGTGACCACATGTATTAAACTAAGTCTTGCACTTTTGTCATTGATCAGTAAATCAGAAGTGAGTTCTAGGTTCCCTAGAATTCCATCCCTGATGACCTGTTGGGAAACCAACATTTAGAAAATGTGTTTTAAGTTCACCATTTTCTCTCTTATATTCTATCAATGTGAGGCTTAAATTTCCATTGAGTTTCATTAGTAGATTCCTTTTGATTTTTTTTGTTTTGCCACATTGCTACTTTGAGTTCCTATTGGTAGCATAAAGAGAGAAAAAATTAAATTGATTACCCTTAATCCATGAATATCATTCATTGATTCCTTACTTTTATAAGATAGGTATGTTTTCCCTTGGAGTGAAGTTTGGTTTTTTTTCCTACATTACAACTGGTTGACAACTTATATTTAATGTACAGATTATTTAATGATATGATTGTAGGTTATAAATGCACAGTGTATTAATGACATAATTTGTCATCAAATCTATAGACAGATTATCCTGAAAAAAATCCTGATGATTTCTTTTACACTACAATTTTGGGTAGAGTGACTATGAGTATGAAACTTTTAAGGCTGTTGAAGACTAGACCTCCTAGGATGGTTAATTCAGTTCTCCTGAAAAATAGTAAAACACAGTAAGACAATTTGGTTTCCACAGTAATCTGGACATGCCCCTTTGCTTCTAGCCAAGCCCAAGGATAGATTTAAATACACAGTTTGTTGCTGAATTACCCAGATTGGTGTCACATTTGGAAGATAGAACTGAGATTCTGTTGGCATTGGTGATATCACAGCAGAACCACTCTGAAGGATCCCAATAGGCAGAGACAAACTCATTTCTTGAAAATAAAAAAACGCTTTCCTTATCTTTTATATTTTTGGAACTACCTGAGCTTAGAAAACTGCTTGAATGTTTGGAATTCTTATAGAATTCAATAGGAAAGATTTATTGTTTGACAGTCAGATTAAGGGCTTTTTTTGGTTTGTTTTTATTTTTTCTACTTGGACTTTAATTTTTAGCTTCCTGTATCCTGGAAAAACAAGTTGATTTCCTTAGTAGTGTGGCTTTTTAGAAGGCATAGCACATATTTCTTGGGGGAGGTCAGATGAGAGCATCTCATATATCTGTTAGACTGTATCTATGAAAATTTGTGATTTTTATATAGATGTGATGGCACTGAGTCACCATCAAATGCACATGTGCCTTGACATGTTTTTGCTATTTGAGGTCATTGGTTTCTGTTGAACCAGACTGCTCTTAGTTTGATGTTTTGTAAAGAGTCACATATGATTGTAACATGATGGTACAATGATAAGGGAGAAGTTAACAATTGTTGACCCAGGTTTTAGTTTGTTCAGATTTTATGAGCCCATGCAAATATCGGATGTGTGCATTAGACCCATTTACACTATGTTCTGACCAAGTCTTTTCAATAACCAGTTGTAATGTGAAAAAAGATCCCTAAGGAAGGAAAACTCTTGATACAATATTTGATTTTCAATAAACAATTTTCCAGTTCTTTTCTCCCAGGGGACCCATCCAATTCATCTAAGGCCATTGCAATACAAATCATTTGGAATTGCAGAGTTTTCTAAGGCAAAAGCTGATTAATGTTACCTCTAACAGAAGGGGCTCGGATAATGGCCCTGTTGCCAAGATGTCCTTTGGTGGCTGGGAAATGAAGGCTGGGGATCGCTGTGTAGGCCTGGGGGGCATAGAAGACAGGAGCTCCAAGGTAGGTTGTGGTGGGATCATAAACGTGGCCCAAAGAGTAGGTGTACTCCCCTTGCAGCATGGTGCCCCTTCCACCTGTTCCTCGGGTGTACCTAACATAACTGTCCTTGTCCACTGGTTTGGCTAGGGTTACTTCAATGGGGGAACCATCCAGCACCTGGTGGGGAGAGCAAGGAACAAGCAGCATGAGAAGATATGAAGACAGCCAAGTGTGGCTGAGCCCTGGGAACATGTCTTCTTGTATATGTTAGCTTATTTGTTGCTATGTTTACCGACTGTTTCACTTCCATATATCTCACCTTTTCATAGGGTCCTGTTTTGTGTGTCAGCTGAGTTTTCCCTGAGTAGTTTGTTGGTACATTGCACATAATCTGTCAGCAGGTTTGACAGTGAAACACTGGCCACTGTCCAGTGACAGTGTTATACATTTTTAAGGGAATACAGACACTGAGACAGAGAATTATGTAATATTTTTATGTGAGATACATTTTAAATTATGTATTTATATAATTATATAATGATAAAAAATTTTAGGTTAATTATGGGTGGAATATAATCTCCAATAACTTCAATGCAATGAAGACGAAAAGAAACCAATAAAGAGGTCTTATCAATTGTTAACACCTTGGGATGGGCAGCCTAGTCAGGCCTTTCCAGCTACCAGCCCAGCTAAATGTCTTACCCTGTAGAGCAGCTACACAATAGGTAAGATTTTAGTGGGAAAGAAGAGAGCCTTAAAAGT
The DNA here is from genome assembly GCF_048564905.1 of Vicugna pacos. NCBI lineage: Eukaryota > Metazoa > Chordata > Mammalia > Artiodactyla > Camelidae > Vicugna > Vicugna pacos. The sequence continues at coordinate 66,343,684 of NC_132997.1, read as the reverse complement.
GAAGCCCTACTTAAGGACAAGGAATCATTGAGGCTCCTACATGGTGCCCTAGAGGTACTTTCTTATGAAGCAACCTTTCAATCTGCTAAACACTTGGGAACTAACAAACAGGGATGGCTGAGCAGTACCAAAGTTTCTAAAGTCAGGCCCTACTTAAAACTTGTCCTCAAGAATTGCTGAAGTGGTCCTTATCTTATGCAAGTTTTTGACATTTTGCACACAGATCCAGATGTTGAAGATAACAGCTTTGTGTAGATCTACAAGTGCGACTCTCATGTATTGCTTGCACCCTCAAGAGACAAAGATGGCTCTCGTCAAATACTTGATAGATTGATGTATTTCTTATCAAAGGGACAAAGTGTTTTGAGGAAGCATTTGTGGCTTCTTTTAAATAAGAGTATTATGTTTTTATAAAGAAAACAAACAATGTAAAGTGTTCCTGCAAAAATTCCCTTTCACAGCAGCTCATGATTTCAGTGAGTGTTTCAGTGGTTCCTGGACCATTGAAGTCTGCTGGATGAAGTTTGTGCTTTCTGGGCATCCTGATCATTTTAGTCAGCCTCTTGTTCCTCGTTTCATGTATCTTCCCTACTTTTTAGTAGCAGGAGCCACTATCAAATTTGTTAGATGAGGCAAACAGAGATAGAAGTCAGCTGATACTCAACTATCTTATACCGATGTTGTTTTAATTAGAAGAAACAGATTTAGAGTGGTGAAGGAATGGGGGTGATCTTGGATGTAAGATTCTTTAAAAAAGTTTTTTTATAGAAGTATAGTCAGTTACCATGTGTCAATTTCTGGTGTATAGAATAATGTTTCAGTTATACACATACATACATAAATTCCTTTTCATATTCTTTTTAATTAAAAAGGTTAGGATGTAAGACTCTTTATCTTCAGTCTTGTCTTAAGGAAGATGGGAGACCCATATAAGTCTCCGCCTATAGGCACTTCCATGTCAAGAGAAGTTTTTAATGAAATGATTCTTCATTGCAAAGTCAGATTTCTTACTGTAATAGATTTTGTTCTGCATTCTTCTGCCCCTCTAACAGTGTTTTAAACTTAGTCCTGTATTTTACTTATTTGATTTAGACATTTCAAGATTTAGGACAATATCTTACTAATCTGTATAGCCCCAAGCACAGCAAAATTTCTTGCACATTCACAAGTCTTTATAGAATAAATGAACAATCAACATGCAAAGCTCAATTCATCACCTGTTTCTCCAAAAAGGCTTCCCTTCTGACTTCCCTGACAGCATTATCCTGGTCTCTTATATTGAAAACCTATAATGACTCATCCTTCTTTCTCACTGCTATAGCCAGTCAGTTCCTGGGTCCTTTGAATTCATCCCCTGTAATGCTGTATAGAGCTCTCTCTGGCATTCCACTTCTGCCCTGTTCAAGTCCTTATTTCTTCCCGTTTGAGTGACAATAATAGTTTTTTAACTGCTTCCAATTACATCTCTCTCCCTACTCTATGGAACTTCAATTCTTAATAGGCTAATTTCCCTAATTTGTTAATGTGATCATTACTCCACTGCACAAAAATACTTCTAAGCCTCCCCTTGTCTAATAAATTAAATATAAATACCCATACGTATACTCAAAAGCCTTCATAGTTCCTAGGTAAATTTACTTTTGATTTTCTCATACCACATGATAGGTAAATATACTTACAAAATTTAGTACATATATTTAATAATAATATTGAATATATATTTAGATGCATAATACATGTATACATTGCTCTAAAAATATCTAGCTGTAAATATATCTGGCTGTCAAAATTGGGAACAATTTGAATACCTTTCCATTGTGATTATTCCAGTGTAATTATATTAGCATTTAATAATCAGTGTCTCTTGTCAGCAAGCATCATGTATCCTCAGGAATGTTTTCAAACTGAGAAACCAATCTACAAACTGTTTTCAAAATAACATTTTTATGACACTTAATGTAATAATCAATAAAGAAGAAATAATGTTTTGTTTCATAGACATGTATTTAAATATGCATTAATTTTTGCTTTGGAGTTTTCTTTTTTGTATTTTGTGTGTTGGAGTATCCCCCCGCCACCCCAGGACCCAAACACTTCTGTAGGTCCTGGAATAGCTCATAAGCCCAAGCCTCACTGTGTCTCAAGAGCCTGGATCACCCTCCAGATCCACTCCCCACTGTCTCCAGCCTTTCTGCTCCAGGAGAATGTTCTGTACGGAGTTCTCATCAGGGCTCCTGGGCCTTCATGATTATGATTGGATTTGGCCAATGGGGAGCACTGGTAGGAGGTTGGAGGGAGAGATAACATTGAATTCCGGCCATTTCTTTTCTTGGCTCTTTGTCTGGGAGGTCACCTTGGCCTGGATGTGTCCATTGGCCAAAGGTCATTACTTTTCTCAATGAGACCTGCTCTTTACAACCGTCTATCCTTCAGGCTTCCCTTACTTCTCCAGGCCCTTGTCCCCTTGGCCCCAGGAGTGCATGAGCCCTAGGTTCCTGAACTCTCTCTTTTAATTCCCCTGTCCCACACTTATACCTTTGCAGTTGGTCCTTTGCCTTCTGTCTCCTATTAGGACTGACTGATGAAGGCCCTGCAGGTGAAACAGGCCTGTGTGTGTGAGGTTCCTACCAAAGCAGTCTACCTTGACTGTACTCCAGTCATATCTCGGTCTTTCCAAATTCTGTGCCTCTGTCTGGACAGTCTCTCTATTTCCATATTTTTTTTGAAATTCTGCCCAATTATTATGGTTTCTCTGAAATATTATCTTCCTATATCCATGAAGATTTTCTGATTCTCTATGACCCACTCTTTATCTCTTTGAACATTCTCACCCCTTCTTACCTTTTTTAAAACAAAACTCGTCTGACTGGACTTTGCAAAGGTGTTTGCATACTGGTTTTAACCCTCTAGCTGATTTTAGCCCTTTGATAAACTTCTTCAGTTTGACCTTTTTATATCCCAAACATGTAGCATGATAAGTGGGCTATGAAAGCTTTTTAATGTTTACTGGATTAATAAGTAAATATATTGGTTTCTATATACAAATCAGAAGTAAGGATACAGTAGTGAGTTTTCCCCCCTGACTCTTGGGAAGGTGAAGAGATTCCAAGGCTTCCAGAGTTGGAAGATCAAACTCTGAGGGCAGAATGATAACCTGACATCTTTTCTCATCATTGGTCTCCAAAATGCTGCACAACAAAGGTGGTAATCTCTTTGAAATAATGAGAGAACACTGGGATTGGGAAAAGCACCTTGGAATAATCCACTCCCATTCCCTCTTCTAAAGAATCTGAGAGCCAGTGGCTTGTCCAACCAGCCAAAGTTAGAGCTAGAGCTGGACGTGTGAGCCACATCTCCGCTGTATTTTCGTTCACTCCTTTTCTGCTCATCTTAGATGGACTGAGGCAGCCATGTCAGAATGGAGAAAGCCTGAGAGAGACTTGCAGGATTGTTCTCTTGCATAAAGCATCCACACCAAACCTGGATGGTTTCTGTATGTATTTTCCCTTTGTCCTACATTACCTTCCCATTTAAAGCTTTCATCGCCTCCACTGCGTCTTCGCGGTTAGTGAAGTGCACGAAGGCATAGTCTCGGATTTTCTTCACCCTCTCCACAGCACCTGGCAGTAGAGTGGAGCAGCCCCATTAGCATACTTGAGGTAGCACTGAACAAGGTATACTATAGCATTGAGCTTCCAAGAGTGTTGGGTCTTTTTTTCTTTTTGGAGATTCGATATTTGAGTAAGGATCTCATTGAGAATATTTTCTGTGTCCAGTTTTAAAATTCTGCACATTCAACAGAAGATTTTGTTTGTATTTTTTTTACTAACATGTTCTGCCTTATTATAATTAGTTATGGATTTCTCTTTCCACATCCTACATTATTCAGATCTTTGAGGGTAGGAGCAGTATCTTGTTTTGTAAATTATATAATGTGAAAGATAGTACCTTATACAGAGAATATTTGAGTAGAACTCAATTATTGGTCATTTTATAAATGAATATTTAGATTACCTTTTTAGATTTTATAGTTTTCCCCCCAGAAATATACCTTATCTCTTTTGATTTATATAGTAAAGTTTTAGAATTAGGAGAGACTTCAGCAATTATTTACTTTCATTTTTCTTTCATTCATTTTACCGTAATTTATTTTTAACTTAAAGATTAGGGATCTAAGGTTCTGACAAGTAAACAGGATTTATGAGTTCACACAGCTCTCCCATCTGCTTATCTGATACTCTCTTGATTAAAAAAAAGTTTCTGAAAGAACCTCTGAGAACCAAGATAATTCCTTATCATACTATTCATAATATCAAAAGGTGGGAAACAGTGTAGATATCCACTGATTCTAACATGAGGCACGTCTTTAAGAGAAGCATCCACACATAAGCAAAAGGATCACGAATAAGGATGTTGATGATTCCAGTCAATTGAAATAGCAAAAATAAAACAACTTAATGTTCATGTTCATGAGAGTGATTAAATCAGGCCCATTCACAATAAATAACAATAAGGAGCCTTTAAAGAGGACAAATAGGCCTATATATACTTACATGGAAAGATTCAAAACCTGTTATTAAATTTAAAAAGTTACAAAATATTAAGTATAATACTATAGCATTTATGATTTTTAAAAACCCCAACCCATATACGTGTGCACATAGATGTGAATACACACACAGAAAGGGAACTGGAAGGAGAAAGATCATACTGTTAACTGGAGTTACTTTGGAAATAAGGAGAAAGCTGGGGAGAAGACAGGGGTCTTTCATATTTTAATTTATATACTTTGGTATTTTACAAATATTTGCAATGTTAATTTATATTATTTATATATTTTATATGATATGTTTTATATAATAATTTTATATTTTATAATAGTATTTTTCAATAATTTATATATTTTAATATAGAAATATCATAATTTATATATTTTATAATTATATATTTTATACAATTATGTTTATTTATATTATCTATATTATTAAATAAGAAACCAACCTAATCTATTTTTATGTTAGGGGGACTGCGATATATATTAAAGGTGATGTGTAAAAATACAGTTCTACCAAGACAGTGGAACTTTATATTTCACACTTTATTATTAAAATGTTCCTTACTCAATTGTAGAAATAGAAATTTTGCCCAGAATACAGGTGAGTTAGAAACTTGTTTAATATTAACTTGTTAGTTTAGCTTGCAAATTATCGTCTTTTTGTTACATTCACTTGGGTGTATCTTGAGAGGCCGGGTTTTCTTCTATCCTTAGTTTCCAGAGACAGTCTAGGATGGGACCCAGTGCCAAGGAGGACCAGAAGAGGAGATAAGTTCTCTCTTCTTTCCCTCTCCTTGTCAAAGTTGAGTTATCCACCTGTCCTCTTAGATTCAAGGTCACAAAGGCAATTAGGGTTTCTACTCTACCGCATGGTTCAGTGGCTATAAACTGTCTTCCTTTGGAATAATGGCAGGTCTGTAATGTAAGGGTAATTTAAAAACATCGTGGTACTTCTCTTCTTTCTCCCCTCAGCATTCAATCTTTGACTTCTTATGACAGTGGTTGTCCAGGGCAAAATTGTCTGGCTAAGCTGAGAAAATAAAGGTATTTGAGATCATGAACCATGGGACCTGTAACTAACTGAACTTCTAATATGGTCTCTTTATTCTTTCAGTGTAAAGTGGGATAATTATTTTGACTTAATCTCATGACTTGTCTTGGTCATTAAGAAGTAAAAAATGGGCCAGTGAGGACCTCTACCTTTCCAGCCTTTGCCCCATTCACCCCAGACCTACTGAATGTGAAACTCTAGGGGCGGAGCCAGCAATCTGTTTTAACATGCCCTCCAGGTGATTCTGAAGCTAAATGGTTTTCAGAAAATCTGATTTTGTAGAATAACTACAAATGGAATTTCAGCAGATACCCTGAGGCTACGCTGGGGAAGAACAAACATTTTCAGGCCACAGTTTCTGTTTTGATTGTCATTGATTTCTCTGAGTAGCAACATCATATTTTGAGGTTAATCAGGGTTAAAATAATATATGGTTAAATATTTTCAGGGAAAAAAATCTGTTTAATTTTGCTGAATCTGGTGTTAACAAACTTATTTGACCATGTACCCCTTTTATCAGTAGATCTACTAACAGTTTATAGAATTAATGTTCCACAGAACTGGCTTTGGGAAATGCTTGTTTTGACCCTGTTTCTTAAAGTGCTTTTCCTGTCTTGGTGTTGCAGTTTCTATATGAGAAAAAAAAGAGATAGGGAGTCAATCCTATGGTTTAAAATTGATAATGGAAAGTACTGACAAGGTGAGCAGCAACTAATTATTTGCCTCCACTTTCCCTTTTCCTTCCTCTTCACCCAAATGAATTTCCTAGAACTGTCACCTCCTTACTTAATTATGTACCTAAAATCACAATCCTAATCCATTAGACCAGCAGTTCTCAACTGTGGGCAATTGTGCCCTCCCAGGTACAAAAATGTCTAGAGACATTTTTGGTGGCCTGGGATGCTGCTAAAACTCCTGGAATGCATGAGACAGACCCCCACACCCAAGAGTGATCTGTTTAAAAATGTCAAGAATACTGAGATTGAGAAACCTGCTTTAAATCCATACTTATGGCCATGCATTCATTAACACAGCAAATATTTATTGAGCATCTGTTAGGTCCAGGCACAGAGAGGGGAGCTGAGGAGGCAGTAGAAACAAAAAGAACTCATAGAATTTATAGTTTAGTGAAGGAAATATGTATTCATTAAATAATAACATGGAAACATGTAAAATTATAAAAATATTGATAAATGTTACAGGACCATATGTCCCTGTTTTCTACTCCAAAGGTAGGAATATAGTTTTGGCAGTCTGTATGCAATTATGAGAATGACTATTGAAAGCTATACTATTTATACTTATGGGAAGTCATCTCAAGCATGTGTTTAAAGTGCATTTTGAAAAGTTAATCTCATCTGGTATGTCCTACCTGGTTTAATATTGTTGAATTCTTTCTCAATCATCTCTTCAGAGGTAGACAGCATTAGATTTCTTACATACAGGATTTTCACTGAAGACATCGTGTCTTCATCAACTTCTACTTCCGGTTCTGCCCAGTCTACTGCAATAGGATGTCCCCATAACTGAATTCTTCCTGTTGAAAATGGTCAGAAGTATGATTAATTATATAGAAATAAGAACAACATCATCTCAGTTCATACTAATGGCCTCTTAAATTGAACTGACCCTTGAGGTCTTGACTAAGCAAGAAGATTAATACTAAAAGAGGTGATTATTGATTTTAAGAGACAGTCCAAATAAATCTGTGAACTGGCTAGAAGGGAGTTCTGTAAGACAGCTGGCTTATTATAATGATTGACTATAAAGGGAACTAGGATGTGGTTTGAAATGGAACAGAAATGAGGCGGCAGTAGTCACATTTGTGTCTCAGAACATTTCTCACAGGGTGGAGGTAGTCATTGAAGATGGCGAAGGGGAGAAAGGGAAAGAATGGATCTAGGGCTCAGACATAAAGAGTCTGACTTCAGGAAGCATTAGAAAGGTCACAAAGAAGTGTGTCTGCTGCTGTTGGAATGCATGTGTCCAGGTGCCACTGCTGAGCTGTCCAAAAAAATGGTGCATGGGGAAGGGTGGGTATGGCTTAGGCACCCTCTAGTTTGTTCACTGACCCTTGTACTTGGCCAGAGATCTGGTCAACTGTATTCCCTCTGTGTTCTCTGTCAGAACATGGTCAACTCAGGAATCTAGAGAAAGGGTTATTATATTTTTCCAAATTAAGACAAGGCACAATGGGAGAGCCTAAAATGAGAAACTGAACTCATCTTAAAAAGGTAGATGTTACCATGACTACACATATTTTTGTATTGCTATAATTGCAATTTATGAGTGGCTCACCCTCTACTATGTGTTTCCCACATTCTGTCTCAGTTCCTTCTCACAGTAACTCTGTGAGGGCGGGAATGACTTTCTCAATTTTACAGGAGTGGAAATGAGCTTTTGAGAGGATAACTTGCCCAGATTGGTTTCAATTCTCCACTGCTCCCTTTTGTTTTTTGTTTACTCAAGCCCAATGTCCCTACATAGTGCAGATCCATGTTGAAGTGATGAGAGGAGGGTGAGGGTCAACTCAATTTCCAAATTGGATTGGAAATCTTGTTTATTTTTTATTTGTTGTTTCAGAACCAGTTATATCCTGGAAGCAATAAAAAGCTTGAGAGAACAAAATCAGAAATTCTCAGTATTGGTAAGGGTTTAGTTGTTTAATTATTACACACAGGAGGCAATTATTTTCAATCAAAATGTATCTTTTTGTGGGACTAGTATAGCTCAGTGGTAGAGTGCATACTTAGCATGCACAAGGTCCTGGGTTCAATCCCCAGTACCTCCATTAAAATAAATAAATAAACCTAATACCTCTCACCCCCCCCCAAACAAACAAAAAAAACCCAAAATTTAAAAAAAAGTTCATCCTTTTATTCCTTGAAAAGCAGTCAATGAAAGCATCTGTGGTGCTGACTTTCTAAAACCCACGCAAAGAATAGACACAACCTAATGAGTTATCAAATCCTAGAGGGGCTGGCTCTTGCTGTTCCATTTGGCTGGCTATCTTGTTCTGTCTTGCATCCCGGAGAATGCTTTCTCCATTATTCTCTTTCCCCTTCCCTTTCACTCCCCTTCTACTTCTCCCTTCCATGTCCTTCCATTCCCTTTTTCTGTGCTTTACGTGGACTTTGCGAAAGATCTCCACCCAGGATCCCTTAGGCTCCCAGGTGACTCTGTTTTCTGTAGCCCAGTGGTTCTCAACCTCGGCCCTACATTGGAAGAGCTTTAAAAAATACTGAAATATGAATTCCACTCCATGGTGAGCTGGCTGGACCCAGTTTGTTTCCACCTGCAAGAACAGACTCAGTCTTTCAGAATTTTGTGAGTCAGTTCATGTCACCTTGGTAGCATGAAATAAGCGACAGTGGGAGTGTTAATACCAATGGGAATCCAAAAATGCTACAAAACAGGGCTTTTGATTTTCCCCTGGGAATTAGCTTGTCACTGACCTCTGGACCCTTCTTCCCAATTCTTCTTTTTTTTCCCTTGTTTCTTTAGGTAATTAGGTTTGTTTATTTTTTTAAACGGAAGTAGTGGGGGTTGAACCCAGGACCTGATGCATGCTCAGCATGGGCTCTACCACTGAGCTATACCCTCCCCTCTTTCTTAATTCTGATATAAGTGGTATGGGCCTGAGGATTTTTAAAGACACCTCAGTTAATTCAAACAAAATTGAGAACACTGTACTAGCCCATTGGCTTTTGCCTTCCCAGGCTGGGGTTACGGAGAGTCATTCACAGGCCTGAAAATCTGCAAAAGGCTGAAGAGGAAAGAAGGGGGTGGAGGTGTAGGAAGCAGTGATTTCCATACACATCCCTGGGAAAGTCACATTGGAGAGTGACTTGTGAACATGAGCTTTGCAGTCAGACAAGTTCAAATAACAGATCAATGATCCTGTCTAGGAAACAACCTTTCTAAACATCACTTTCCTCACCTGTAAAATTGGGGTAATGCAAGTACTTACTTATTAGGGTTGTCGTGAAGGCACAAGAAGATGCATATAAGGGACTGAATTTATTGCTTTTAAACGATAATTCAGTAATGTACTTTCCTCTTGTTAATTTTTGGTCTATTTTTCGGTATGTATAGTTTCCTTAGAATATATACTGTTTTGAGTCCAATGTGAATGGTGTCATTCACTCAAATTTGATTTTTTTTAAGAACCTCCCTTGTCATTTAGAAGAAAGCAGTGTACTTTGTGGATGCTTAATAGATGTTTCCATACTAAGCAGTTCCCCAGGTGTTCCTGTTTTTTTCCTGTGCAGATGAATGGCCATTATCATTAGTTGATTGATTTAGCAGTGGATCATAACATTTGACTACACAACAGAATTTTCTGGAAAACTTAAAATACCACTGCCCCAACTTTGCATCCCAGAGCAGCAGATTCAGTTAATTAGAGGTTACTTTGGGGACTAGCATTGTTTACAAACCACCTCATGTTATTCAGATTTGTAGCCCACCATGGACAAGTCTTGATTTAATTGACCAAATCTCAAACCTGTGGTCTCAGGAGCAGTAGCATCCTGGGAACTTGTTATAAATGCAAATGATCAGACCTCATCCCAGCCCTACTGAATCAGGAACGCTCACGGTGAGGCCCCAGCAATCTGTGCTTTAACAAGCCCTCCATGGGATTCTGACCTAGGCTAAAGTTAAAAACCACTGTTGGAACTTTTTTCTGAGCATCCTTAGAATGGTTTGATAACCTCTGAATCGGATGCAACAACTGCGTTCCGTGTACACCTCAGTAAAGATGCAGTGTCAAGGAGCTGCCAGTGTTTGAGGAGGTAGGAGGTGAGGGAGCCCGAACACCACGTTAGACAACAGTTTTCTCCCTGTCTCAAGTCTGGATCAATTAAGAAGGAAAAGCTTCTTGTGGTCCTTGTTTATCATGTTTCTTAAAGATCTCCTTAGTCTTTCAAACTAGGCTCTCCAGAGGCTTTCCCATTACTGAAATTCTGTGCTGTTTAATCTACGGTGAAGTAATAAGTGGATGTCCAAATGGGTAATAGGTTTTCCTCTCGGGCTTCAGCAGAAATGAAACAATCTGCACTGGCTGGCTTACTCCCGACTGTGCCACATCTTGTTAGTCCGCTGACGAGGCAGTCTGACTAAAATCCAGCTGACTGAAACCCGACTCAGCTGAGGCCAACTTAAAGGGCCACAGGCGAGGGGCGGGGCTGCCTCAGGTCCCCGGGCCGCGCGGGGAATGGGGGCGCGGGGAGGTGGGGATGGGTAGGGATGGGAGAGTGAGGTAGCCTCTACAGTGCCCCATCCTGGACAGAAAACCCATGGGGCCAACTCAGGGCCTCCTGTGGTGGACGCATAACACAGTGCTGGAGAATTCCTGACGCCTAGCTGCTCAGCTCTGCCCCAGCTCAACTCAGGTAAAGACAAAAGCCGTTTCTGCGTCAGTGTGCTATTTTTTCTTAGGAAGGGAAGCTGACAGGAAGTTCCATTTCGCTAGGAACACTGGCTCCTGAAACTCTCTCCCATTTTGGACCCTCTTTCACTGCCATCCTCCTGAACCCCCAAGTGAGTGTACATATCTGTTTTTACAGGAAATGATGGAGGAAAGTGATTAACGCGGGCTGGAGTAGTGGAAGCTGGTTTCTCAATGAAGTGGTGGCTAAGCTGGGGCTTTGAACGCCGGGAGTCAGTAGAGGAGGAGGTGCAGGTCCCTCTAGTAGGGGAGACAGCATTAAGAACAGAGGATACAGACACGAGCATGGCATTGTCTAGGACATTGAGGAGTTTGTCCTGATAGAAAGGAGGTTTTTAATTGAGAAATGTAAGATACAAATAGGGTTGAAAGGAAATGGGGCCCTGAATGAAAGGCCTTGAGGCTCAGAGGTTTACTCTGTATCGTGTATACAGCAACAAGTCGCCGAATATGTTTGAACTGAGGCGGGAAGCCCCATTAAAAAGACTGGCAGGGCCGCTGCTCTCCTCCCACTAGCGTCCGGTTCCCTGGCCCAGAGACTCTATCTCACTTTTTGTCTCTAAAGCGGCTAACTTACACCTAGAATTCTATTGGTTCCCTGAGCTCACTTTCCTTCACTCCTGATTGGTTATTCTCTCTCTTCTGATTGGTTATTACTCTTACTTCTGATTGGTTATTACTCTCACTTCTGATTGGTTATTACTGTCACTTCTGATTGGTTATTACTCTCACTTCTGATTGGTCCACTTCCCTAACTTCTGATTGGTCCATTTGTAGTACTTCATTTGCATGGAACTCATTCCTGATTGGTCTATTTCTACAAAGCTTGTTTCTGGTTGGTCAACTCCTGTTGTACTTTATTTGCATATGATGTTACAAAGTGTAAAACTGGCAGCCTATAAAAGGCCTGTGTAAACCTACAGATGGTAGAGTTTGAAGTGCTAAGTCCTCTGGAACCACTGGTGTAATAAACCTGAGTTCTCCAATTTTCCGAGTGCTGCTTGGTCTCTTGCCTGGATCTAGGTTGTTGTCACAACTGAGCTGTGACACATTTTTCTGCAACAGAACTACTGAGTGAGTGACATTATTCAGCCTGTCAACAAAGAGAGACTGAATTTCTACTGTTTGGGAGAACTTGGAGAAAGGATGATACCATATTTGAGGGACACTAATCTGATGGTAGTGTTCAGGATGGAGTAGGCAGAGAGTGGGGTGCATCAAAGAGAAAGCAGAGCTGAGAGAATAATTAGGAGACCTTGCAAAAATAATCTGAAGTGAGGAATATACGTGTTTAGCCTACAGTGATGGCCTGAGAACAAGATGGATATGAGGGACATTTCAATAGCAGAATTGTTGGTGTTGAAGAGGATAGCAAAATTCCAAGTTAAGGTCACTGAGAGACTAGGTACACACCGTGAGGAATTTTAGTGATTCTATGCACCTGTGAGTAGATGGCTTGCCCACCGGGTAGTGAAAATGTAGTGAGTGAAAGCTTTAATGATAAAAATATCCACCTCTCAGAACAAAAAATTTTACTGTTAAAATGTTAGATACCAATTTCATCCTCCCTAATCCTTGTAAACGTTCTGTTTTCTATGTTTTATAACAAATCTTATTATACATGTATAAAATTTATTAGTATATATTATTTTGGATATTAATATCTACCTCTGTAATAGATTCAGCAATTTTGGGGGGCTAGCTCATATTTTTTACCTTAAGCTGCCTTCATGAAAATACTATTAAAACATCTTCCCCCAGCTCCAAAGCCATCTTCCAATTTTGAAAATTTCTAGAGGGCTAATCCTATTGGTCTTATTTTCAAGAATGTGTACAAGGGCAGCATACTTCTAGGTGTTTTTGTTGCTGTTTTGCTTTGCTTTTAATTCTGGTGGCTCTTCGATAGTGCTTAAGAGAAGAGCTGATTCCAATGTATTCAGTCTGCCTTTCTTGAAATCTTTTATTTTAATATTAGTTCATTTAATACCTTTGTGTAAGTTTTGGTGAATATTTTAGAATAAGCAGAGGACTTTCGCCATTTTTTCCTAAGTTGATCTGACTGGGGCAGTGTCTTGGTGGAGTCTTCTAAGCTCAGGAATTCATAGTTGTTGCCCAAACTGGACCTATCTGCCTAAAATATCTTTCTAGGAAAAGCTATTGTTTCTAGTCCCTGAAATTAGACAAGTTATTAGACACTAGGGAGTCATAATAAAAGTATGTCATTTAATTGTCCTTGGGAAGGTGTATCACCTGCAGGTGGATTATTTCTACATTGTAATGGAGAATATACTCGATTTCTAATAAACCTGGTAACAAAAATCATATATAAAGATAACTGTTGATTGATAAATTTACTTTTAGAAGATTCTTCCATTCAAGGATTTAGTATAGAGTTGCTATAGCTTAAAGTTCTGGATATCTCCCTTGCAAATACATGGGATTTAAGGCACAGAATTAAAGAGTTTTCAGAACGCAAACTGAACACCTCAGGGAACTGAATCAACTGTGAGATAAGGAGGAAGAGTTTAAAATATAGCATAAGCAGAGATAAAGAGCCAAAAAAGAACAACAAGCTTTTCTCTCCTTTGCTGAGGAGCACAGCAGCACGAGGCAGGCAGGCGGGAGTGGAGCAGTCTCCCGTTTGAGGAGGGGGTGCGAACCTGGTAGAAGCTTCCTTCGGGCCATGGCCGCCGCCCGATGACTCTCGTACTCCACGAAGGCAAAGCCCCGGTTTTTGGTTTTATCCGCCGCACTCGGGTAGACGATGACATCCACCACTCCGTCGGTGACCTTTTTCATCTCTGATAAGATTTCTTCTCTCTTTTTAGTTTTCGGGATTCCCCCTACGAACAATCGGCAGTTGTCCACGCTGGCACAAACCCCTAGGAGGCGCCCATTTCTGCAAGAAGAACAGGCATTTCTACTGGTGAGAATCCCTGTGTGATTCAGTCGGTTTAAGATGGAAGTTGAGGGTGGGGAGGGTATAGCACGTACTTAGCATGCACAAGGTCCTGGGTTCAATCCCCAGTACCTCCATTTAAAAAAATAAATAAATCCAATTACCTACTTCCAACCCCTCAAAAAAAAAAAAAAGAAAAAGAAAAAGATGGAAGTTGAAAACGTATGGCCCTGGCCCTGGCCCTGGCCCTGATAAATGGACTGTGGATATGGAATGTTTGGTTGTCTTAGTGTTTTAACTGGTTTTAGAAAGCTGTAGCTGCTTTTGAGAAACTGGAAGGTCTGTCAGCATTGGCTCTACGTTGTTAAAGGGAAAAACGTATTTGAAGCTGAGTAGCATCTGCTGTCTTTAGACTAGATGTAGATTCACTATTACTGTCAGTCCTCACCACTCCCTAATACATCCCCCGTCTTGAGGCCTTGATACCTGGCCCACTCTACCCATGTCACCTGCCTGGCTGCCCTGGAGGTATCTGAGGTTGCAACCCGTGGTGCTCCCTTTCTGTTCCAACCAAATAGAAGCTTTTTTGACAGGATCACTATTCAAGATAGTCCCTTATACAGAACAGATTTTCATACATTATTTGGCTGACACAAGGAGCCTATGAAATGGGCAGAAGTATTGTTTCCATTTTGCAGTCGAAGAACTTGGGACTGCAAAAAATTAAGCGACTTGCTTAAGACTTTGTAGATTTTAAGAGATAAAATTGGCCTGTGGACTCAGTTCAATCCCTGTTCCTTCCTTCCACTGTACAGTGTTGCTTATTAGCAAGTTGACAGATGCTTTCGTTGGCAAGGTGTAGTTTGGTTCAACTTTTCTGGGGGACATTTGGCAAAATGTATCCATGGTCTTAAGTGTGCAGAACCTTTGACCAAATAATGCCCCTTTAGGGGGAGTGTCTTTAGGAAATAGAGATGAGCACCAGCATTTTTGTGCCAGGTTAGTCTCTGCTACTATTTAAAATAGCCTCCAAATTGGAAATGAACAAAATAATCCATCATACGGGACTGGTTTAATGTATCTCAGCTGCGATGACATTGACTCTGGGGCTGGATATTTCCTCATTGTATACCGTGATATGTTTGTCATTCCAGCTTCTTGCCCACTAAATGCCAGTAGCCACCCGTTAGGTCATCCAAGAATGCCTCTTCATCTTTGCATAATGTCCCATAGGGTGGACAATACTGCCTCTGGCTGAGATCCTCTGGCTGAGATAAAAGATTGGTGTTCATAACATAGAGTGCTCTGTAGTCATTAAACATAGTAGTGTAGGAGAATATTTGCTGGTTGAAAAAAGCAGTTCACATTATGCTGCTAGGTTAGAAAAAAGTCTGTAAAACGAGTATGTGAGAAGGCCATTTTGATTAAAACTATAGAAAATCTAGAAAGACAATAAAAAGTCAACATAGCAATTATTTGGGGGCAATAGGGTAATGAAAGAATGGTTTGAACTTTTATTACTTTTTTTTGTTGCTGTTTTCACGTGTGCATATTAGCCTATGTGATTTCTGTAATAATACGAAGTTACTAAAATTGGATAAAGTTCTCTTAACAAAAACCACTCATTTGTCATGAATAAAATGTACTCAGCCAGGTGAGTGGGAGATTGCTCTGATTTCTTGAAACTAGTGGTTCTCAGTTGTGACTCTGACCGGCGTTGAGCCCCTGTCCTCATTGTCTTCCATGCTTTGCTGAAGAACCAAGGACCACATATCAGATCTTTGGCAAGTCCATCTCTGTTTGGTGAATATTGCCCTAGGAATGTGGTTTTTCTGGGGAGAGGGAAGGGTTGATAAAGTGATCTTTCAGGGTTTTTTTAACTTATACATTTTGCTGCAAGATATTATTTATTTAGAAATTATATTTTTGATAATTAGGGGGCCTGTCAGATATCAGTTACCAGTAGGGGGCGCCTGGAGTCTCCATATCCTGTTTAAATCTGTGGTTTGTCAGGCACCTTTCCCAGAACTGCTTGGAGATGAAATGCTATCTTTCAAAAGCTGAGGGCATGACTGTAATGTCTCTAAGAAGCCAGGCATTTAGACAATGCTCAGTGAATATTTGATGATGAGGAGGAGGATATGACAATTGTGGGTCTTTTCCGGATAAGAACCTTTTCTATCCCTTGAGAAATAGTGGCTAAAAACAAACCAAAGATTATTCTCTTCTCTACAAGAAAGGTTCTGTTTCTGGCAGGACTGAGCCAAGGCAGACTGGAAGTAGGTGAGGTTGGCTCTGGGGTGTCTACTCTGCTATTCCACATTTCATTTAATCTACTGCTTAAAATTTAAAGTCATGCTGTGCCTTCACCTTTCTTCTGGCATCCAACGAACTTTGACTGGAATTTTGGCCACCAGCATTTTTTCCAAATATTCTGTTACATTTCTCCTCTTCCTTTCCCCCCACCTCCTGCCATCACCACTGGCAAACGTTTAAAGAGCATCTGACATGTGTCAGGCTGAACTTTAAATGCATTACCTCCTTTATTTTTCATAGCAACCCCCCTATGAGGTAGGTAGATTTTTCTCTCTTTCATGGATGAAGACACTAAAATTCACATAAGATACTATTTTTTAGTGGATTGTATTCCTTGTTCGGAGCCTGTTTTCAAAAAGTTTTGACAGGCTCTGGTGTATAACAGTATGGTGAGCAGATACAGTGAACCCAGTTGATTCCCTACATAGCCCGTTCTGCATCCGTCTCCACTTAAGAGGTATTTTGGAAATAACCCTTACTGTTAAGATGTCTAGGTTTCATGAAAGACCAAGGAATGGAGAATCCTCTAATTCCTGTAAACATGTAATTGTAATATTAAAAAGCTATATTAAGGTGGGGTGGGTATGGCTTGGTGGTAGAACACATGCTTAGCACGCACAAGGTCCTAGGTTCAATCCCCAGTACCGTCATTTAAAAAAAGAAAAAGAAAAAAGCTGTATTATAATGTAGCTTTTTATAGTCCTTTCCAAAATAATTTATTATGTTTTTTCTCATATATTGGGTGCTGAGAATAATGATATAATCAGATGATAGTATAAAACTGATGCTGAAAGAAGTCAAAAGATTTATCCAAGAGAACCTGGGCTAGACCTCAGATCTTCTGATTCTCATACCAAAAAATCCTCCCTATCAGAGCTCTTTTGGATCCATGGAAGCATGTATGGGAGGGAAGCCTCCTTTATGTCTTTTCCAAGACTCTGTTCCAGAATCTAACCTTGGGACTGAATGACTAGGCTGCTAGTGGTTGCCAAATCCAATCAGTCTTTATGGGGCTAACGGGTTGAAGAAAAATGATCCAGTAGTTGATTGACTTACAGAATTACAGGGATAATGCATGCCTTAATGGTAGGAAATCTACTCTCTCTGTATTCATCAAATTTAAGATTCCATCAATTTTAAGGTGCATCTCTGTTACAGAAAGGAAATATGTAAAACTGCATCTCTGAATTAATGTGCCTAATATGAAGGAGTTCTATCATTTATTTACCTATTATTGTGCTCTAAATATTTGGTTAAACATTTAAAAATCTTGATACTTTATAGATGAGGAAATTGAGGCTCAGAGAGGTCAAGTCACTTTTTGGCACTCTGCTGAAGCCTGCCTGACCCCAAGCTATTGCTTTTTCATCTAATGTACTGATCTTTCTTCTAAGTGGCCCAGGACTTCCGTAAAGGATTTATGACAGTTCCCTCGCAAAAGTGAAGGTTTTAGAACTCAGACAATTTCATGAAGTTAGCTCTGTTGCCAGTTTTTGATTTGTATGGTGTCAGTTATGTCTTGGAACCCTCTGCTAATCTCATGGTTCTAAATATTACCTATATTTGGCTGACCCCCAAATTTCTATTCCAAAATGACCATTCTGCTGACTCCAGGATCCTGCAGCCCCACCCCCACCCCCACTCAGCACCTTCCCTGGGGTGCCTGATGTGCATCTCAGATGCAAACTACCTCAAACAGAGCTCTTGATGTTTCCTGCTTTTCTCCCTCACAGCCTTTTCCACCTCAATGACACTATCACATCCACAGATACTTGGACCAAAATTCTAATTTTCTTCCCCAAATTATAAATTCACTCATGTTCTAAATCCAATATTTAGCCAGTCTTGTCTGTTTCAACTTCCAAAATATATCCCAGGTCTGACTTTTTTTTTTTAACCACCTTCACCACTAACTCTCTGTGCAACCAGCATCGATCTCTTGTCTAGTTCTCAGCTACTGCAGCACCCTTCTAACCAGCTTCCCTCTTTCTGTCCTTACCCTGCTGCAGTCCATTCTTCACCCAAAGCCAGAGTTATGTTTTAAAAAGCACGAATCTAGTGAAAACCCTCCTATGACTTCTCCTTTTTATTAGAATAAAATCCAAATTGTTAATCTCGGAGTATAAGGCTCTCCAACCGTATTGCCTTCAACCCTCCTCTTTTTACTCTGTAACAAACGTTGGCTTCTTTTACTGTCCCTCTGACACTTCAAGCTTGTTCTCTTGGGACCTTTGCACTTGCTGTTCTTTCTTTCTCTGAAATACTCTTCCTCCAGGTCTGACTGTCATGCCTGATTCTTTGCATTCGAGTCTCAGATCAAATTTTACCTTCCCGAAGACTATTTTCTTCGTTAGTTATTTTCAAGTTAGAGTAGCAACCTCCTTAGACAACTTTATCATTTCCCAGTTTAATTTTTTCAAACTCTTCTAAATAATCTTATACATCCATTTGCTTACTATGAGGGTAGGAAAGTGTCCTGTGATGTTTCTAGTATTTTGAACAGTGCCCAGCACGTATTTATGGAATGGATAAATTAATGAATTTTCTTTGAACATTTTACAGAACTTAGTCTGGCACCTTATTTAGTGATGATTTAATAAATGTGTTTAGTGATTAAATAAATAATTCATTAAATTGATTTCTTAGCAAAAGAACTAACCTTTTTATTTTGGCTATCTTTTGCATATATTGTATTAGATAAACTTGATAGAAGAACAGGTAAAGGTACAATGTCTGATTCACTTTTAATCTAGAAGAGGTGGAGCTTACCTAATTTCATAATTATTAAGTTGCTTGATGGCGTTCTTGGCTTCCTGTTTATTTGAGAATGTTACAAATGCATATCCTCTATTGTTGCCATTAAAATCCATCATCATTCTCATTTCATAAATTTTACCAATCTACAAGTAATAAAAAAAGAATTTATACATTTGTACTTCCAAATGAAAACACACACACACACACACACACGCTCACACATGTTTTCTGAAGTCTTTCTCTGCCGTATTTGGCATTTGCATCCTGTGTAGAATGGTTTGCATATTTTCACACTGGGTTCAGATCTGTTATCTGACTCATGGACAAAGTCAAGTTAAACAAAGAAAACGGATATAAGTGGCATTTTAGCCCAAGGGACCAGAATATGTTTTTGACAGAGCAAGTGACCTTTCATCACACAATTCTCCGGGGATTGATACAACCGTCTTAGGGACCAGAAAACACATTTGTCATCTCTTGTCTTGGCCTCTGAAGTCTCCATAGTTTTATTTTTACTTGGTCATACTCTACAACTGACGTTTAAAACCAACACTGGAAACACTCATTTGGAACTTGGTAAACTGACTTCTTAGCTGTGTTTCCCCCTTACTGTGACATAAAGATGAACACAGAAGTTGTATTTCAGAGGATGGTCAGGGGAGCCCTGTTTCTCAGTCTGCAGGCTGAAAATAAATGCTAGTCTTAATACAACTGAGCCAGGACCAGGACCTCCGTATTAGGAGGGCACTCAGTGTATCCCTCTCACTGCCCCTCCTCTGTTTTGGTTACATGCTACCTGAACTGTTCTTTATAACGCAGACCCAGTAGTTTATTATTGCTGGCTGCTGTAAGAACAGTTGCCCACGCAGATGCGAGGGGCATGCACGGGGAGAAGAGGCGTCATTAGACATAAGCTGCCCGTCAGCTCATCCTCGCCCTACCTCATGCCCAGGTATTCAGTGATGGACACCTATTTCTTCTGGGCTCATCAGGAGAGAGTTCAGGCATGTTTTATCTCTGTGTTTGAGGTGTTTCTTGGTGCTCATTTTCATGTTGAGTATATAAGATTCGTAGAGGATTAAGTCCTCAGAGTTTGTACACGTGCCAAGTGAGGTTGTTTGTATAATATTAAGAGCAGTTCTGAACCCAAGGCTGAGTTACACACGTACCTCCATGCTCACAGACACACACACACAGCTGATTTTGGCATTTAGGGGAAGAAATAGCTAACCTCTCATTTTTAACTACATTTTCTAAGAATGTGATTGTTAAAACACTAGTTGGCAAATTACTGAAAATTTAATTTTGTCTTCTCCCTTTAGCTTTGGGTTTAATAACAAAATATCATTGGGCGTTAAAACTGAGGAAATTTATTCCTTAATTACATAACGACTTTGAGAAACCATGCTGCTTATCTTGTCGCTGCCTTAGGGAAGACAGATTCATATTTGCAGAAGGAAATTTCATTCTGGACCGATATGCATAGACAGACATTTGAGCCATGACAGACATACACGTTTTGCATGGGAAAGTTTTGCGCCCTATAAAACCATATTAATATTTCAAGTTGAAGCAATACCTTATTGTTGACAGGTGGTCGTAGTGTTGTTCTGGGTTGACAGACACATTGTGTTTGCAGTAAGATGGCTATGCCCTTGGAGATGGGGGATCGAGATAAAGATTTAAAAGTCAGCAGCAATGGTAGTTTCAGCTGTCAGTATCAGGACAAAGAGCTGAGTCAGGGCAGTGATAATTAGGGGACAACCACCAGCAGCTAGGAAGGTTTTACCTTTGTCCATGATTGAGGAACGGCAATTGGAAGAACTGGAAGAGAAACCATCACTGACCAAGAAAAGTAACAGTGAAAGTGGGGTGAAGAGAGCAGTATTTTTTCCTTGAAAGATTAAAAAAAGGTCATATTTGGACTCACTTTTTCACATAATGGTATAAGTTCATCTTCAAAAAGGTCTCGGGGAAGTTTTCCAATAAAAATTTCACAGCCCCTTTCTGGGGGTGCAGCATCCCAGCCAGGTGGGGGACCACCATATTTTCTTTGTCCATTTTCCTGCAACTCCCATGTGGATTGTACAAGGGCGAGAAGAAAACAAGAGAATCTTTAGTTCCAGTGCCTCAATTATTTTCAAAATCATTTCACAAAATAAGGAGCATTCTTCTCGACAAGTAAGAGTATTAGACTGGTCACAGAATAAAAATGGAAGCCTCTGCAATGTGGATTTTTAACACCCTGCTCTGTGCTTCAGCAGTTTGCTCCTACATAAGCATTGTGAAAACTTGGAAAGTGCCAGACAAATATAAGGGCTTATGGTTATTTTTAAATGCCATTCAAATGCACCAATGCCTGATCATCCAAGGATCTGACTATAATTTGAATCTGGGGTTCTGATTTAAGACTGAAGTCTATGTGGTCTGCCGGTGAGGGTTCTGGAGCTGGACTACTTGGTGCCATGACTCATGAGCTGTGGGGCCTTGGGCAAGTGACTTGACTTCTCAGAACCTCAGTGTTTTCATATACAAAGCCAGGTTAATAGCAGCTGTCGATTAAAGGAGAAAATACATCAAATATGCATGGCACAGATCTCAGCATGTGATAGGTAGTCAATAGTTATTAATTCTCTTCTTGCCTCCCTGGATTTAGGCTGTTACATGTGCTGAGCAAAGCAATGTGAATCTCTAAGTAGATTAACATTTGACAGGGTGGACTGGGTAATTTTGAGGGTAGCCAGTGAGGAACTTAAATCTATTCTCAAAGCTGACAAGATGGTGAGAGCTGTTTACTAATGTTGGATCTCTTTGTGGGAAGCAATATGGTTATTAGTCCAGATAGAATTAGCTTCTTTTTTTTTTCCTTTGTCCTAACAAACCCTTGGTACATTCAATGTCCTTTTCGGGGACAGATAGCACTGATGCTTCTCTGCACTGATACGTTTATTTTTCTGAAGGTTAATGACCTAAAAGTAACTTCAGGGGCCCCAAAGTGCAATACAGACTTAATCCACCACCACTGAGCTGAAATAGTTCATTTTCCGGAGAAGGATACACTTACTTTCCACTTCGGCATAGCCAGAAATCTTTGTTACTATACTTAATTGTGATTTTTGGAGAAAGGAAAATGTAAGGGGCCAAATATCAGTATCATTACTAACTTCTACAATAATTCCTTGAAAAAGTTTTAGATCATAGAATATAATACATGATGTTGGAAAAAACAAGTCATGTTTAAAGCAAAATGAAAAATTCCTCAATGCATCGCCCTCTTACCCATGTGTAGAAGCAGTTACTGTTTGTTTGCCTTTCCAAACTATATGCATTTTTTAAAGACATTCGCTAGTTGTTTAAAGATGGTGTTTTGTACGAGAGCTGTTGGTTAAAAATCAAAATAAAGCAGCTTCTAGTTTTTCTGTTAAATGTTGTTAAAAACTAACGAGACTTGCTCAATCATTTTATAGGTGGTAGCACAAAGACCTTTCAGGTCATGGTATTTAAATGATGTCTGTGGTCATGATCACTTTGAATTCCTAATGATTGAATCACGTTGCTTTAAATTAAGAGAGATGTCGTAGGGGTGTTCTACCTTGCCTTGATCACTTTTTGCTTCAAACAAATAGGCACCTTTCATCTTCCTAAACATTTCAATATTTGCCTCAAGAGTTCTTGAATTTTTTCTTCTCCTATATTCTTGCAGGATTATCCAGGAGAAAAACTCTTCACTAAGAAATAAAATGTTTTATACTGAGGAAGGGGAAAAAAACTTAAGAATTCAATGAGCTATATCTCAACCAAGAATTTCCTAAAAAAGTGGATTTGATATTTTCAGAGACATATTTAAAATCATATTTAAGACGTATTTTATTTACCCTGTAGTCGCCTATAGAGCACTTACTACATGTCAGACACTGTTCTAATTCCCACACAGTATCGTGAGTTAAGGACTATTACAACCCCCATTTTACGGAAGACACCGAAGCTCACAGAGATCAAGTCATTTGCCAAGGTCATGTGATTGGGAAGTGGAGAAGTCAGGATTTGAACCTAGGCAGTCGAGGGTCAGAGTCCATCAGCTTAATCCCACTACATTTTGCTTTGTAGTATGGAAGCCTAATCACTTACAACAGATTCATACATTTAAGTGCTTATTTATGAAAAAGAAATTATCATGTCATTGAATTGCAAACTCTCTGCTACATTTAAAATCCTTCCCAATTTCCAGTCATCTTAGTACACGGGTGTTGGGAAGAACGTATCCCATACCTGCTGCTTACAGAGAGGTAGATCTCTGTTAACATCCTGCAGCCTACCTCCATGCGCTGACTCTCACCACCTGGTTGATGAGAAGCCCACTGAGGCCGTTCTGTACGTCTTAAAAGACTGAAGATACATGATTCAGTGGATTATTGGAATAGATTTAGTATAAAGTTGGTAGAAGTTTTACTCTTTAGGCCGAGGAAACAAAACAAACGTTCATCGCATAATATCACAACGGTCATTCCAGAATTTCCAATTTGACACGCTTTGTCCAAGAGTTTGAAAATAAATAAGCAACCAGCAGATTGACCTTTTAAATCTTCCCTTCAGTTTTCATGCTCTAATTGCTAAAAATGTCACCAAACTATTTTTGTGCATGTCACGTGTATCAGAGAATTCGTGGAGCAAAAGTGATTGGGTAGGAGAGATTCTTAATTCTTTCTGTTTCTGTAAACACTTGAAATAAATTCACCAAGAGTATTTTGGGGAACAACCAAGAGTCTAAATGGTGCAGAGATGCCATGAAGTTCAGGCACTGGGGGGAAGATTTGGGCTCGGAATGCCCCAGTGGTGGAGGTCCAGACCAATTTAAGACAGGCACTGGGCATTAGTCATGGGGTTAGAATAGCTGTCCATTACTCAGAAAGGACATTTGGGAGCTGGATTGCTGTATTTTAAGCACTATTTTAATAGTTGAGGAGTTTAAAATAGATAAAGCCCAGTTATAACTGCTTTCTTCTCCTGGCCAGTGTCCTTGCGGGATGCATACCCCCGGCAGCACAAATGTATTAATAGCTTGGAGAGAAAAAAATAGGAGATTTTGTTTTTCATGAGAGAATGTTCATTAAACTCTGGGATTTTTTAATTTTTCCAGCTGAAGACTTGGAAACCGTTTATTCTCTCTAGTCACACATAAAGAAGTGAAAACCTTTGATTATATAAATTGAAAATTAAAGACCTAATTCTAACTATAAATCCAGGAGCTTCAATTTAAATGCTGGATACTGAGCTTACCCAGTAACTCAGTTGATAGGAGAATTTGGAAATCCCTCCTGTCACAAAAGTTTTAGTCTTTCATGAAGGAACCATAGAGCCTTTAAGAAGTTCTACGTAACATCTTCTTGACCTTGGTTGAAACCCCCCAACCTTTAATAAATGATCGTAAGCAGTACATTTTAGCTTGGAGGACAAATAGATGGAGTTAATTTTGGCCATCTGGCATCTGATCTTTTTATACATCTGAGGAATCTGTGCAAAACTGCCTTTTCCTACAGGAGTTAAAAATGCCAATACTTGCTTTTCTAGTGTCCCTTGCAGCTGGGACAGTCATGATTATACTAGAGCAAAATTGAGTTCTGGTGCAGAAATTATAGTAATGCTAACTTTAGTGTTGAGTAGTCCATGAATGGTGGATAACACTTTCTTTATCATTCCAAATTTGTGATGTGGCTTTGGGTGTTATTTCTAAAAGCTTACTCTTGAATCTAGTTTTCCAAATCCAAAATTTCTGTAAACCAGTACCCTTTTAATAAACTCCTCTTCTGCTTAATCAGCCAGAGTTTCCCTCTATTACTTGCACATAATACTAACAGCAGCGAAAAGTAGCAGCTAACCCTGCGTCAGTGTATGCTAAGTGTTTTCCATGTATTAATTCACTTAATCTTCTCAACAAACCTAGGAGGGTGATACTACTATTACTTTAATTTTGTAGATGAGAAATCCAAGGCACAGAATGTGTCCAAAGCCCTACAAGCCGTAATTGATGAAGACAGAATTTGAATCCTGAGTCAGTGCTTGTATAACAGTTTTACTTTTTTTTTTTTGTATTATCCCAGTATGCTCATTTTACAGATGAGGAAACTGAATCCAGAGATATTACGTGACTTGCCTGAAGTTACACTGGGTTCATTAATTGCAGAAAACACTGGCCTAAAGGTCCTCTGGTTTTCAGTCTGGTGAATTTCTTGGTGTGTATACTGTTCAGAAGTCGTGAGTGATGACTTTTCTTCTCAGGTTTACTAGCCTCAAAATTTTGTATGCTGTGTGTCACACCTGCTTTCTGGTTCAGCTTTATCAAACATGGATGCCAGATGGTTTGCCATCTCCTATAAACAAGCCTGTTTATAAACTAGAAGGACACTAATTAATGAACCCTCACTGAGTCTGTTTTCCTGAGTAGTAATTTCAATTCATTTAATGGTTCTTTGGAAACTTTATATTCCAAATCTGTAATCATCTTTGTGGTTCTCTTTGGTCTTTTGTTTTTTTCTTGCTAAGAGGGAAGAAATCGTTTCTGTTTCCTTACTAAACTGCTTTCAGATGTTCTCCTACCCATTTTTCAGTTGACTATGTTTGTATTTATTTCTGCTCCTGTTTGCTCAGGTGCTGGACGATCTGTCCAGGCTGGGTGGCATTTCTAGGCTCCACAAGCATGCCAGTCACCAGGGCTGTACCCAGAACAGTGGTTCTATGGCCAGACTCCTTGGACTTTTCTAACAGTTGATGGCAGTGCATTGAGAACTGTTGTCTGTTGCAGCTCATAAATTAATACCATATTTTCCCAGTTGTAGATTTGTGAACTTGAATTAAGTTCCTTGTGAGCTTGAATTAAATTCTTTATTTGACATTATTTCTATAACTTTCCACCTGTATACCACCTATATATCCCAATATGGGATAGGTTTCAAGGCAAATCTAAGGATCCTTAAACAAGATGTACCCAAAGAGTCCTCTTAGATGTGATTTTACCTTCGATGTGCTTATCACATTGTTGTCTAAGGAAGACAGACGGTGCTGTAGCGAATATTCGTTTTGTTCCTCCTACATGAAAGATTTTGGCTGTTGTTTGTTTACCTGCACATCTTATTAAGGTCAGTGACTTCGTGGTGGTAAAATCTATTTTAGGCTGAGAATTTCTAGAAGGCAGGATTTATTTAACTTATATACTGTAGAAGTTGGCATTACCCTTATTAGCAATTTTTTTTACAATCTTTGAAAAGCATAGACAATATAAATGCCAGATATTTTTCTAAAAATAGGAAGAACAGTAACAGTTGTGATGCAAAAACTGAATAAGTAGGATGTTGGGATGTGTAGAAATGTGGAACTATAGTTAGAAACAAAGAGGAAAAATGAGGGCGTGAACATAATACACAAATATAAATTTAACTTTATCATGCAGCCTCGAGTTTCTCAAAATGTGGTATGTGAAGTAATATTACCAATGTTTATATTAATATACCAATGTTTTATTTTAATAGTTGTGCTTTTATTTTATTGTACATTGGAAAAATGTAATTATCACATAAAACCTCTCCATATTACCTAAGTGAGAAAAAGTCTACTTTAAAATCTCAGTATTTCTACTTAAGTTATTTAATGAATTCTAAATAAATATTATTGTTGGTAACATGTATTTGTGACAAAAATCACAAAGATGCAATGGATTTTGGCTCTTGAAAATTTACCTTTGTCTTCCTTCACAAAGCCCTCACATTTGATCTTAAAAAGATGTATAGTATGGTTTGTCCATGAAAACAACTATTAGCAAATTATGAATCATGTTCCTGTGTCACTTTGGAAGACTGACTGCTGAAGGCCTATTGCTTAGCAAAATAGTCCTAATTTCATTTCAAGTTATTAGTTGTCTTGGGGAGGCAGAACTAATTTGTTATCAAATGATGCATTGAATAATACCATCTTCTAATATTTTCCCTTTACCTTTAAGGATATGTGTGACAACCACTCTTTAAGAAGTCAGAATCTCAGTCATTGAAGTATTTAAAAGCAAACAGGCTTTTAAAAATAACTCATATTTTATAAAACTTCTTATAATATAAGTTTTTGGCCAATTCATGGGAATATTAAATTCAGAAATACCCTTACACAAAATGAGAAATCAGAAAACCTCTTTTTGGAGTGTACATGTTTCGACATAAGAGACCAAGTGAAATGCCAATTTACTCCTAAGACCCTCTGTTCACATTTGCCATGAAGGTCACTAATGGTAGACTGCAAAGCATGTATTATCTCGAGACCAGGATTTGCCGTGTTCATGCTCCCTTCTGGCTCTGGGCACGTGTCTTGTCACCCTGCTCCAATCTACAGGAACCTGTAAATTCCATCTAAGAAATAACTAGATGAAAGCTACACAGTAATTATTCTCTGTACCACACTCCCATGACTTTCTCACAAGCTGAGGGAATCAGCAAGGCATTCAGTCTTTCCTGACTTGAAAATTTTCACTTACAAAGAATGACTAGGTGATTTCAGAGGTCTTGTGGGGGTATTAGGATGCATGGGAAAGGGAGGCTGACTTTCACTCTATTTAAATGTGGAAAAATGTTCATAGAATGGTCTGAGTTAGTCAATAGGGTTCTTAAAGGGAATGTTGGAAAGATTTTAAAAATCAGTGTCTCCAACTGCATATCCATTTGATACCATTCCATTAATTACTTAATGACTTTCTTTGAATTGATTCACTTTCTTAAAACTTAGGCAAAAAAAAAAAATATATATATATATATATATATACACACACACATACATATATATCTCGTTCTCGTAAGTGGAGTATCAGTGTCACTTCCCACAAATGGAAGGTCATTATGAAAACAACTACCAAAGAAAGAAATCATAATCAAATTTTAACCAGACTTTATTGTCTACTAAAAGCTCTGAGCCCTAGTTCCGCTCTCTGTTTAAAAAGATTAGCAGGGTTTGGAGAGGTGTTTAAGATGTGCCTCCAATAACTAACTTTCCTCATCAGAAAGCTTAAAAGAGAATTGAAAATGGAGCAATTCTCTCACTATAAAATTCAAGGTTGTTTAATGCTCTGTCAATGTACATCACTTTAGCTCTCCACCCTGCACCTCTGAAACAATGTTAAAAAAAAAAAAAAAGATCTCAGCTGCTGAAGTCCTACCCAAATTCAGGATTGTATGGCTCTGTGATCTCACATTTTTCTCCCTAGCCCTATCTTTGCATTTCATAATAATATTTTGGCTTCTGAAGATCAAGAGCACTTATTTTTGGTTGCTGATCATTATTAAGCCAGTAATTTGAAAAATCCTGAAGTTGCCTGCAAACAAAATCTAAAGTCCAAAATCGCCATTGGTGCTTCTGTGTATTTGAGTCATGAAATTCACACCAATTTTTAGGCTGATAAGATGAAACACAACAGATTCTTTTAGTTTAAGGGAAAGGACTATAGTTCATATTTTGCGAAAATTTGGAACCTTACATTGAAGACCTCACATGGTAACCAACTCTCTATTGGGCTATTTAAGGAGAAATTCATTGCTGTTTGAAAATTGTTCCTGGCATGCATTTCTATTTCTTGGGCTGCTGAATTTCCCATCGTGTGTCAGGTACACACAACATGCACAAAAGGATTCATAGAGCCACTCCCTCGTTTGGAGGCTTCCACGCCAGGCTGTGGCATTTCTGGCTAGAAGGAGCGAGGCTTCTTAGGAACTTGAAAATAAAGTTAACCTGTAGGTGCCTGGAGTGATCAGCTTAGAGAAACACATGCCTGTGATGATCTACTGGTCCCATCCTGTTCCATGCTTAGTGCCACCTATTTAAAGAATCAGTGTTCATGCATTTGGTGAATGACCTACGTCCGTGGGACATAAACAGGAGGTCAGAACAGGCAATAGAAGAAAAAGTAGAACCCAAGAGCTATATTTTATCATGAAGTCAAATTCCTATTCCTGTCCCTAGGATTTTTGTGTGGTAGTTAGACAAGAATGTGAATGCCACAGTGTTCCTCCATCTGCAGCTCGCTGAGCTGGTTTAGTTGAAGCTGACTGTCAACTCTGGGATCCTTAGTAACTTATTTTTTTTGCTGCATGATTTGTAGAAAAAATTGCAATTTGAGAAATACCCAGGGAAAGTTACTAAAGCACATTATACCAAACCAGAGATGGGGAAGTTAATTTGAGGCACACTTAGCAGAGGGATGGTATCCTAATCAGATTTACATTGATCTAATGCCTTCCTTTGTATCTTATGGCTTGTATGTATTGAGGAATTAGTAAATTAAAATTAAAATATGTGGTTACATTGAAACTCCAAATAAGAGAATACTCATAGAAAGCTCAATTTGAGAAATGGGAATTGAAGTCTGTATTTTGTTCTTAGTTTGAGGGAATTATTCCCAGGAACAGACTGATGGCTGATTGAAAAAGGAGGAGCAGGATGAAAAGCACTCACTTCTTATTTATCTACTATAATCTTAATGAATCCCTGAAACTAAGGCCCACTAGTGCCTTCACTGCTGAGAGGTGTTACGTATTTTACGGATATTCTGGTACCAATTAATGGTTCCACCCACGGGGTCCTTTCTGCCAAGGATGCTGTTTTGTGCTTGGCTCCTTGCAAGGTTTGTTTGCTCTTATCCTCCAAGTCTCAGCTTCTATGTCATCTTATCTGAAGAAGGCCACCTGCCATTCTGTTGTTCCACCTGGCTTATGACATTCGTAACACTCTGATCTGTAAATTATTTTATTTCTGTTTTCTGTCTTCCCTTGAGTAATTTTCATGAAGGCAGGAACCAAATCTCTCTTTGTGAAACTGATCAGTAAATGAATAACTGAATGAATGAGTGTTCAGGCTTGAGTTGGTATGAGTGGGTAGGACGAGGAGTGATGTTTCTACTTCCTTTAAGGAATCTCAAACACCCATCTGTGTTATAGGATGTTTTCTTTAAAAACTGCACATTAACTTCTAACATAGAGTACTAGATTAAGAATAAGAATTGGGTGTTAGCAAACTTTTTCTGTAAAATTCTAGATAGTTGATATTTTAGGATTTGTAAAAACAATGCTTTGAAACTGTGGGAACCACTCCTAGCCTGCAATCACTGCAGAAACAGGTTGTGGCCACATTTGAGTCATGGGTCAGTTTGCTGACCTCTGACTTATGTCTGTCCTGAATTGTATAACTCTGGGGCTTGTTTGCCAACTGTAAAATAAAACGGTTGGGTTATATCAATATTAGATACAGATAGAACAGATACATAAAAATTAGAAAGACTAGCCTAATGAACCCAGGCACCTGTCACCCAGCTTCAGTAGTGAAGTATTTTTCATAAAATTTTCCCAACTTTTCTATTCCTAATTGAATGCATCTTAGAAATTTTTCTACCTCATGAGATATTTTTCTTAAATTAAAAATTATCCATAGCTATTATAGAAAGTTTGGAAATTAAATAAAAACACAAGGAAGAGAAAACTACCCTCATCAGAGATTACACTTTATTATCTTCCAATATTTTTTGTGAATAATTACTTAAAATTTAATTTGTAAACTGATATATACAGTTTTGCATTCTGAGTTTTAACTAAACATCAAAATTGGGACATTTCTCCATGTCTTTCTTTGAAATCACAGTATTACACAACTATATAATTTGGAAATATAAGGGTGACATATTTTATATATCTAGTGATATTTTATTGGACATTTAGGATATGTCCAATATTTTTAAACATTATAAATTTCACTGTGCTGATCATCCTTATGTTGAAATATTTGTCCTCATTCCTTTGGTCAGAGTATAGTCCGTTTTAAGACTCTAAACAGAAAAGTAGCGCCCACAGCTGTATTGTTCATTTAATGCAGTCTTATGTTGTTCTCTTTTATTTTGGATAAATTAATTTTCACTTTCATAATTTATATGTATTTTAGGTCAGCTCTGACACCTTATGCTTCTGTAATCCCAAGGCCTAACGTTAACACACTGTATTCAACAATAGGGATCAAGGAAACAAAACAGAAAAATAAAAACAGCAACAAAAAAACCTCTTTGTTGAGGACAACCACCTGATTAAGCAAGCAATGGTACTCTCACACCACATAAATATTTGTGTTGTAATGATTTTTAGAAAATAGATTATCAATAGAATACTTGGACAAACTGTGTTAATACACACCCTATTTTAAATCACTTAAAATAATATATAAGTATCCCAAGTTTACTTTTAAAAAATTCAGATTACTTGAGGGTGACGTTTATTAAACATATATTAGTTTTAGTTGTGGTAGAATTAAAACCGATGTAAACTGACTCTACATTGGGTGGAAAGTTTTATGAAAATGTTCACCGATGAAGATGTACTTTCGTAGTTTTAAGGAGAAAATTCCAGAAGGAAGGAGCATCACATGTCACAGAGTTGATGCCCCATGTCAGTAATGCATTCTGGAGGACAGGATAATCATAAAGGGATTTTTTTTTCTTTGATTCTCAAAAGAATTATTTGGCAGTTTTGGAAAATCTGGGAAGTACAGTTAAGAGTGAAAAAGTAGGAAAAAAAAAAGCCCCACACATAATTCCACTGCCTGGAGGCAAAGACTGTTTACAAGCTAACGTTGCGGCACACTTCTAAATCTTTCTATGTGGCATAATGCAACTGAGTTGAAAGTTTAATTTGTCAGCGTTACACAATTTTTATCAATAATATTTATTGAACCTCTACACATGCAGAGTATTGCATTAAGGTTCTTTGATTCTTTGATGTTTCTTTGATAAAAATTTTAGCTGTCGATGTCTGAAGGTAGCCAACTATTATTAAAAAATAATACCACAAAGCGTATTTCCAACCCCTCACAAGCACGTTTTATTGCATCAGTTTGAATATAAAAGACTGACTCGCGTTATTAAGTAACCTGCAAAATTCTATTTTTGACAGCTTTATTTGTCCTGCCAGTGATAAGAGGGCACAAATTAGTCACCCTCTATTTTTTGAATTCTTGTTTTGCAAGTATTCAGCATTCAATATCAGAGACTGCAAAGATACGGCAGAAGCAGACCCTTCAAACCCTAACTTAGCAAATACCACAACATTCAAAAATGTCATTTGATGGATATGCTCCCTGAATTGTATTAAAATGCTTATCTTCATTTTTGTACGGAGATTTTTTTTAAAAAGTAAACCTGGTGTTGCTCTTTTTCTTGATGATCGTATTAATATTTTCTCTAGTCCAGAGTAGGAGGACTGAAATATTGAGAAGGCTAAAGGATTTTTCCTAAACTGCAGAGTCTGAACCTGTGTCTCAAGACATGCTGGTTTCCTCTTCCAGTTAGTCCAGTTTGCTGACCAATGACTAGATTGAACAGATGCTAGAATCACAGAATCGTGACTCAGAGACAGGGTAGTTCCTGCCCAACCTTCTGGGAAATTAAGGCCAAGGGCAGTTAAGGGACTTGTTCAAGTCCATAGTTGTGTATAATAGAGGCTAGGTTAAATTATAGGTCACTCATTTGAAGTCTTGGGTGATTTTCTACTCTTTGCCGCCAAAATCAGAAGGGATTTTCCAATGATTCAAAATGATTGAGCTGAATTATGTATATATTTACATGTGATTGGAGGCTGTAGATCTAGATAGCTAGGTTTCAGAATTTTAGGTTTCTGTATTACTAGAAAATTTCTGATCCAGTAGTTCTGCTAACAAATAAGAATTATTTACAGTGAATCATTTTACAAAGTTTAGGCTTAACAAAATATTTTTAGGATGCTCTGACATAGTAATCTCTAAAATTTCAATCTTAAAGATAACATTATCACAACTCTTAGTTCTGTAAATCTTGCTGAAAATTTTGGCCAATTGCATAGCCTATAAATCTTGGGCAAGCAACCTAACTTTCTTTGTGCCTTGTTTTCCTTATCTGGAAATTGGAGATGATCACAGCAACTACCTCATAGGTTTGTTGTTGGGATTAAATGAATTAATAGATACAAAGCAGTTAGCATATAAGTACCTGATAAATGTTTACTATTTTGTTATTGTTATTAACTTGTGATCTAAATCCTCACTATTATTATCTTTTGAATGTAATTGAAAATATAAGACCAAAGCAATATTCAGGTGGCCCATAAATTTTTAGGGGTTTTTATTTGAAAACGTTTTTAAATTATAAAGGTAAAATAGCCCTATTGGTTTTTTTCCTTCATAATGCAAATGTTCTTAAATAATTAGGTTTATGAAATGATCTCCATTGCTGTTTGTCTCTTTTAAATGTATTTTGTTATTTGTAAGCTTTTTACATAGCTCTAATATGTTACAATTTTCTGTCCTGCAGAATTTTCTCAGTGGTCACCTAATGACTGATATTATTTCATTTGTAAATTTTTAAGAATTTTAAGATGGAATGGGATTCTTTTGGCCTCTCGTTTGGGTATGACACTATCCCTGGACCACCAAGCAGGACAAGGAGATAGCAGGGAGCTGTTAACTGTTTTGTATTCTTAACTGAACACCCTTCCCCATTCCTGAGTTTAGAAAACTACCCTACCGCTCCCCAACCCTGAGTTTAGAAAAAATATTGGAGAGTTTGAGAGGAATTTTTGGTGTTTATTCATAGATATTCGGAGACCATTACTAGTGTGTTGTAAATCCTGGTTCCCACTAATGGGGAGGAATTTTGAGGAGCTTCTCAGTTCACCTAAAGCAAGAGAGAGGAGTAAGGAAACATTGCATAGAGCTTGGGATGTATGCCCTGCAGTTGAGAACACACTAGGCTGGTGGGTCCAACTCACTCCTGAAATACCTACTGTGAGCAACGGGTTGGCCGGCTGTTTTGACGGTGGTGAGGAGAGGTGGTTGCTTTGTGTCACCTGCACCTCCGGGTTTCATTGGGTCAGAATGTGTGTTTCCAGGGGACTAGAGTTTGGGCAGATGTAAGAATCAGGGGTTATCTTCCGTCTTCTCCGAGAGGGATGCTTGGAATGTCAAAGAGAGCTCTGAAGGAGGAGACTGAGGCCCAGGAAAGTGGCCAGCCAGAGCAGAGTGTAGCAAGGTGAGAGACCCTGGCGATGGAGTGAAGGGTGACTTTGATGATCCTACAGAGGATCCCAGGAGCTTTACACCTGCAGGGCCCAGAGCCCAACACCGGTGTCAGTTAAGTAAAAACGTCCCTGTCCCCTCTCCTCTTCTGCTTCAGCTGAGTCAGGAATTCTAGTTAGTAAACCGGTGTAGGAAATTATGCTTCTGAAAGCATAAAGGAGAAAAAAATAGAAATTGCCCTCCAACCTGACATATCTGGGGAAGGGAAATAGCTTTAACTTTGAATGAAGTTACATTTTTATTATCCTGGACTTGACATATTAATTATTTAGTGGAGAAGCTTTTATTAGCTGAAAGTTACCAGAAGTCATGAGACCTGCCCTGAATTTCAACTGAGGGAAAAGAAAGAACCTGAGCCCAGAATAAAATTAAACGGACAACATATATTGTTTTAGGATTATTTCTTATGAAGTTCTGCTTGTTGAATGTAATGATATATTCATGGTTAATAATTTCCTTTTATACATTGAGGTTTATGATGTTGAGATATTAGAAATAGTGTCACACTAGACAGGTTTATATATGTATTTATCTTTATATTTCAGATCATTAGAGATTTATTCCCAGAAGGGGAATATCTTTATGTATGAATATTGACAAATTGCTTTTCAGAAGGGTTTATATGCTCTCCATCATCACTGTCTTTGCATGAGTGTTTCAGATACAAAAAAGTTAAAAAGATAAACTCATTTAAAACATTTTTGATTTTATAACATGTATGAAACTGCTGATTACAAAAGGAAAAAAAAAACCCTTCTTTTCAACTAACTGTACCTGAGCATATATTTTAAAAAATTACTGTTTTAAGTGGATCTGTTTTATATACTATAAATTCTATAGAATTTTCTCTATGGATTATGAAATACCCCTTTATGTGGGAGAAGACTGCATAAAGATTTTTAATCAGGCAATCATTTTGAAGCACATTAAATTTGGAGATGAAGATATTTAAAAGTTTATTAACGATCCTAAATAGACTTTTATTAAGCATTAAAAACTAGTAATACATTCGTATCTCCTTTGACTTAAGTGAAACTTTCAGAAGTCTACCATGAGATAATACTTTTTGAAATCTTAAAAAACCCTAAATACTCTTCAGTGTGATGAAAAATTAGAAATAATTTTGAGCATTACATTGTCTCTAACAAAGCATTCTATGACTTAGAAGATTGTTGCAAAATGTACTACATTCAGTTTTCCACTGATCTGACAAAGGAACATGTAATAAAGGACACTGCTGTATATTTTATTGTTATTCACAAATGACTTTCGTATTCATAACAGCACAGAGATTTGGTTAAGTTAGGAAAGTATGTGGGTGAAAGATAATGGCTGAGAATTAAAATACTTTGTCACACTGTAAAAAGAGCAACATTATTTCTTCAAATAAGATAATTAATTTGTATGTCTAACATTAGTTTGCTTTTTAATGTATCATAAGCTCTCTAAAGGAGGTTATCATAAAGACAATAATAATATACAGGTAATTCTTGACAACCAATGACTATGAACAGACAGCTTTAGGATATTATGTCTTCTCCTCTTTTCAGAAATGCTGACCATGGAGATAAATGATTGTATACCCTGAACTGATTGGGTAGTTATTATGAGAAAACATCCTAGAATAGCTGGGCTTACCAAAAGTCAATCTTTGGAACCCTCATCTAGAGGTTGTTTTGTATCTGTCGTCAGAAATCTCTCTGGAAACTAAGGCCAGTTCCTGGGTAGTTTGTTCTCTGCTGATTTTTGAAACATTAGCTTGGTTCTACTTCACTGACAGCTTTGAGTGATGAATTCCAGCTGCCTTTTCTTATACTAAACTGGCCTTTCAAAACTATGATAGTCTTTATGACTGTGAACATAGCTCTGCTTCCAAATGACAAGGCAAGATTGAGTTGATAACCCAGAGTAGAAAGAACATCACCTGTAAGGTCACCTGCAAAGCTGAAATGATCCAATCTCCTTTCCCCATGGAAAGGAACAGCCATCTAAAGAGTTATGCAGCTGACTGATCACATTGTGCACCTTAGGACCACTAATATCCCCACCGCTCTGTGAATTCAGCAGTGAGTCTCAGCAGATGTCACAAGAAATTCCTACCTGGACCAAGCTATATCCTGTGCGCTGGACCAGTGCGCGGAGGGCTGCTTCCTTCTGGGTGCCGCTCAATCCATCCCCGGATTTGTGATTTGATTCCATTGAGAGTGATTATCAGCAAAAAATCAGGTTAATTAGGGTTGCTCACTGAAACCAAATTTAAGATAAATTAAGTAAATTACTATTGCCAAGTCCAAACTTGTCCTTTTCATGAAGGACATCTTCAGGAAACATTCTCTATAAGTGAGTCATTAAGGTTAGAGCAACTAACAGACTCCCACAAACAAGGTCACTCAAATGTCCTTGTTAAAAGAGTCTTTCCTTTAAAATGTTCAATTTTAGTTGAAATTTAGAAAAAAATGAAAACGATCCTTTTCCACTTAGAATGCAGATGAGTGATTCTCAATCCAATTATCTCAGAATGTCACCAAATGCTCAAAAACAAATTTGTTCTTGCCAATTAAAAGAATATGCAGAAAGGTCTTTGCAGATGTGGAAAGAGAGCACTGTTACTATATTGAATCAACGAGGTTACGGTCTAGAGATCCGGAAAGTTTTAGCTTCATTTATCTGTTATGTCTGTTACCTAAGACATTTCTCTACTTATTCTCCAAAGATAAATTTCTAAACCAGAGTGTGCTGGTGTCAGATTTGCAGAAGTCATTATGCAAATTATTCTGTAATAAAAATGTCACATGGATTTTAACAAAACACAATGGATCCTTTTGAATGGTGTTGGAAGGGCCTACTGACACCTGGATTATATATCACACAGACCACTCAAGAGGGCATGAAACCTATTGTGAGATCTAGGAAATTAGAAAAATTTACATATGTCCATGTTTATGTATGTGGATATGAGTACGAAATTTCATCATTTTATTATCTATACTTTATATTTCAACCCCATTCCAAATGTGATAGTTGCTCAAATTCACAGGTTCCCAGGGCAAGCACATGTCCATGGTGAAGGTCCCAGGCTATGGTGGTGCAAGGCCCTGTAGGCTCCCATGTACAGAGGGGAGTGTGTTGATCTGCTGGGTTAGAGTAGGAATGATTCAGTGAAGGTTCTGTGCTGGGTTTTCACTTCTGTGCTTAATGTTCTTTGCCAACTAAGACAGAGGAAGCTTATTTTACAATGTTTTGAATCACATGCAAGTCTAATGTATTTCACTGTTGGGCCTTTAAAAACTTCTCTGTCCTGTGCATTGGGATTTCCTATACTGCTTTGGTTTTCATTTAAAGATTCTGAAAAATGGACCATTAATAATTCAGGGAATGGGTAAAAAATTGGGTGACAACAGTGAAGCTGAGATAATCGTTTCAATAAAATGCAGCTTCAAAGTATTCTGTTTATTAAAGTAATAGAATAAAAAGTTCCCAAGCTAATAGACAGGCATCATCTAGAAAGTAATATTTTCAATATAATGTAGAAAACCATAGGAAAAAAATGAGATTTCCAGAGAGAGATGATTCATTAGCAGTTACAGGGATCAAACAGTTTCATGGCCTGAAGATAAGCCTGGCCATTCCTGCCCTCAGCTTTTCTCAATTCTTGCTTGCTTCTGACTCAGGTCAATTCAGTTTCATTCATTCATTCTCTCAAGAATATTTAGTTAGTGTTCTTGGTATGCCAGCTTCACTCCCTGTCCAGCTTTATGGACACATTTATAGTGTAAATACTCTTTCTGTGGCTACTTTCAAGGTAGGGGTAAAATAAGACCTGTATTCAGTTTATAATCCTAACTGCTGGTGATGCAGTCATAGAAACCCCTATGAAACTACATACATCCTCTTAAAAAATAAAGCTACAAAAGGCATTTTGAAGTTTTAGAAAGAAACTAGCCTTTAAGACAAATTCTAACTCTTGCACTTTTCCCAAACATTGGGAATTGTAAGTTCATCAGCACACTCTCACATGCTCCCATAGTGCTGGATTTAACCTATAAGGGCAGGGAGGCCATGGATGGACTGGGTTCTAATGAGGTTAGTCTTGCGTGTCTTACATATGTTTGAAGGCAAAGTCTAGTATCTTTTAGCCAAGTTGTAGATTTGCTCTTTGCTGAACTTCATCTTCTCCCTCAAAAGATAGCGATTCATGGTGAAACGACAAGTTTTATTTGCAAAACCTAACTTTAGTTTTGGTTAATTATTAATAAAGGTGGCTAAAGATATTTTGAGATCAGAAAGGACTTTTGATCATATGTAGGTTCACCCTGACATTATTGAGAAAATCTGTATAACATCTCAATATAGTATCAAGTCATTGGAAATCAGGACATAGAAATAAAGTTCAGAATTTGCCATAGAAGACACTTGATCGTCAATGTTTATTTCTCGAAAACAACACCCTCTTTCAACACTGACCAAAGCTAAGGGGTGAACTTGAATCCAAGGTAAATATTTTCTTAAGCAAGTTAAACTTTTGTTAAAAAATTTGGTCAGTTTGAAAGAAAGGTTTTGCAATACATTTTCTGATTTAACACCTCTAATTCAAAACCTATACAGAGCAAGCATTAAGACCATTGGAGCTCAAGGAGGGCACTCATAAGCATTTATTACTTACTCATTCAGAAATTAGTTACTGGTACCTACTATCATCCAAGAATTTTTTGAGACACTGAGGATATAGCAGAGAACAGGACAAACCCCCCTTCACCCCAAAATCTCATGGAATTTTATGGTGGATGAGAGAGACAATAAATAAGGTAAATAAGCCAAATGTCCACTGTGCTTAGGATAATTTATAACATGGAGTATATGTGTCGGGGGGAAGAAATTTTAGACAGTGCAGTCCTGATAGAGTGAATCAGGGAAGAGACCTCGGTGAAGTAAAGGGTGTATTTGAGGAAGAGCCTTCCAAGAAGAGGTCCTGGCAAGTGTACGGGTCCTCAGGTGAGAGCTTGTTGGTGAAGCGGTGAGGAGGCCCACATGGAGGGGGCAGAGCTGAATGAATGAGAAGTGGAAGCTGGGGTCGGGGAGGTAATGGCGGACCAGGTCATGAAGGGCGTTGCCGGTCACAGTAAGGACTTTGGCTGTCGCCCTGAGATGCAAAGCCAGAGAATGGACAAGTTTACCAGGACCCCTCTCGCCATGGAGGAGACATCGAAGGGGATTGAAGGCTGGGACTAAGGGGAGGCAAGGAAAACAAGTAATGTCTACACTCTGGTCCTTTTTTTTAAATTTAAAATTTTGTTATTTTGTTCATCATGGATTTGTGGGTATAAATTTGATTTAAAATAATATTGCACTAAAGTATCATTTGTCTTGATTACTGAGTTTTTTGATGCCTCTTGCATTTTTGCATTCGAGGCAGTGTCTCACTCCAGTTGGTTAGAGGGATCTAGGGGAGAAGCAGGGAGACCTGTGAGAGACCACTGCAACATCTAGGAAAGAGATAGGGGTGGCGTAGACTAGAGAGATGATCGTGGGGGTGGTGAAAGTGATCAAACTGTGGAATATATTTTACAGATAAGTTGGATGCACTGTGAGAGGGAAAATGAGAACTTGAGGATATCATCCAGTTTTTTTGCCTGGGCAGCAAGAGGAGTAGAGTTACCATTAGCTGAGATGAGGAATAGCGAGTTTGTGGAAGAAGAGCAGGAGCTCATTTGGAGGCACGATGATTTTGAGATGCCCGTTAGGTCGCCATGTAAAGAGGTTCAGTGCACTGTTAGATGTACGAGTCAGAATTCTATGGGAGATTGACAGACAGGAGATGTTAATTTGGAAGCTACCTGCATAGAGGTGATGGTGAAGCTGTGAAATTGAATGAGATCTTCTAGGTACTGAGTGCAGAAAATAGATCAAGGACTGATCTCTAGAGTACTCCGACTTTTGGAAGTCAAAGAGGCAAAAGAGGAACCAGCCAAGGTGAATGAGATGAGGCAGCCAGAAAGGTAGGAGGCGAATCAGGCGAGTGAAGTGGGTTGGAAGCCAAGTCAGAAAAGGATTTTGGAATCAAAATGGTCAGGGGTGCCAGGTTCTGCTAAGTCAAGTAAGATGAAGCTTGAATAGGGATGCAGACCCTGGAGCTAGACGTCCTGGGTTCACATCCTCATTCTGCCCCTTACAGTGTGCCCTGGGAAGGTTCCTTAAGCTCTTGGTAACTCTCTCTCTTCAACTGAGGAAGCAACAGTATTTCTCTCGGGCTCGTTGTGAATATTCACGTGAGCATATATGTTGAAAGGGCTTTGGAAGACTTCCTGGAACATAATAAGTGCTGGGTTAGTGTTAGGAATAGATAAATAACATATAAAAGGAGAAAAGGAGAGGCAATACTAAGTACTCCCAACTTCTCAGATTGTGCAGTAAGAAATTCCAGGGGTTCGCGGAATAGCATGGTTATCTACATGAGAATGGCTGAGAGAAGAAGAGGGCAGAGAACTGGAAGTTGGGTGGATGAAGTTTATAGGCAATATTATAGGAAAGAATCATGGACCCTCCTCCCCCCAGCGTCAGTTTGCTCATTTGTGAATTGGGGTAACAGGCAGGCTGTGACCTTGCACTTGTGAAGATGAAATGAGGACACTTGTGTAGTGTTAGGTCCAGCATACAGCAGGTACTCCACCCCTGACTGCTACTGGTGGTAACTCATGTTGGAGAAGTGGAGGGGAGGAATAGCAAAGAAATTCCAGAAAGGGTCTGCTGGATGTGACAGCATTTCCTTTGTGTAATTTCCTTCCCTTCTCTTTCCTCATTCATTCTGACAATGACATTCTAATAATGCAAAACACAAAACAAAACCCCAAAACAACAAAAAAACAGAGATCTCTTCTAGCTCTGCCAACTTGCATTAATCTGCCTTCAGTGTCTCCTCATCCTCTATTTTCTTAGCAAAGGAATACTTTGTTCAAATGTGTACTTAACACCAAACCTGCCATATGAAAATGCTCCCCACTTTTGTTCCTCTGCCTCCATCCAGTGGAAACTGAGTCTTAGTTTCCTAACCTACAAAATTGAGGACAATACTGGTTCCTACTTCATAGGGTTGTTTTTCAGGATTAAATATTTAAAATGTATTCATATTTAAAGTGGCTCCTGACACTTAATAACTACCCAGGAAGTGTTAACTATTTTATTATTAATCTCTGATTCCAAGGAGTTGAATTGCAAAACCACTTGCTGGGAGGATAAAGTCCCAAGTCCTTAGCATGAACATCACCTCTTCAAGACTAGCTCCCAGGCTCCCCTCCCAGTGTCATTCACATCCCCTGCTACTGGGAATTCTCATGTGTTCTTACATTTCTGGGTTCTTGGCTTCAAATGCCTTTTCTTCCTTCCTTCCTTCCTCCCTTTCTCTCTCTATATACATACAGATATATATATATATACACACACACACACACACACACACATATGTATAGTCAGTTTACAATGTTGTGTCAGTTTCTGGTGTACAGCACAATATTTTAGTCATGTAGGAACATACATATATTCGTTTTCATTTTATTTTTCACAATACATTACTACAAGATATTGAATATAGTTCTCTGTGATAAACAGTATGAACTTGTTGTTTATCTATTGAAATATCCTTTCCTTCCCTTCTCTTCTCACATCTCACCTCACTACAGTGGTCCTGTTGACCCTTCCAGACTTGATGGAAACATTGTCTGCTCTGTGATGCTTCCTTTGATACTCTCTGTGGGCAGTCTTAGGTGCCTTGTCCTTAATGCTCTCAGGAAAGCTTGTACATCCCTCTGCCGTTGCAGACAGTACTGTAATTATTTGCTTACCTAACTAGACTGCGATCTATCTTCCTGAGAGTAGGGACTGCACTGTACTCATCTTTGCCCGGAAGGCTTAGCCTGACGTTATGCTAAGTGCTCAATAAATACTTGGGGAACAAATGGAAGACGTTGGATCAGCTCTTCATAAATTATAGTGACTTGCACTGGACCAGAAGTAAAATGAATTTGCATCTAATCTCCTAACGCATATTATTATTCTTGTTCCAATCATTTCCTGAAAATTCTGTGCTAGAATTAATCTACTTTCTATGAGAAATTGATTTGAGTGATTTCTCTGCATTTATGAATGTGTCCTCATATTTGGGAGAGTAAAATTTTATAAGAGTAAAATTTTGTGTGCAAAGCAGTTGAAAAATAGAGTTGACATTTGGATTCACTTCTTTTCTCAATGCCTTTCTGGTTTTATATTTGAAATATAAAATACATACATATATATATATATATATATATATATATATATATGTATAAAATACTTATATTAGAGCCTATTTGATGAAGAAACAAGAAGCTAGAAGTTATTGGTGGTTCAAGATTTCTGCCTTCCTGAAAGTCACAGGTGGATTGGAACAAACAGCTCACCTCATCATTTGGCTGAGACTGTTCAATAGAAACTTCCAGAGTTCACTGTTAGGACAGATCAGAGCTGCTGTTCCTGACCCTTGACCCTGATGGCCTCCAGTGCCAGTGGGAACTGGCTCAGGGAAAGTGGCAGGAAACAGAGATAAGAAGGAAGCTGGAAAAGAGAAGCAGATGGGGGGAGGGGTAGATTATGGCTTTCTCAGATCTAGAGCTGTCAGGAAGATACTGTATACTGCTCTTAAATTACAACCCTAGTCTATAAAGGAGAAAAGCATCCCTAAAAAATTGTACACACAAATAAGGTTCACATAGAAAGCCAAGTTGTGGAAGAAAAATATGACAACATAAGAGAATTTTAGGTGGTATTTGTTATCTAGATTTGTCT
Source organism: Vicugna pacos (assembly GCF_048564905.1). Classification (NCBI taxonomy): domain Eukaryota; kingdom Metazoa; phylum Chordata; class Mammalia; order Artiodactyla; family Camelidae; genus Vicugna; species Vicugna pacos. The sequence goes on along the minus strand of NC_132997.1, from coordinate 66,300,729 downwards.
GAACTTATGGCAATGTGGGAAGCCCTAGTGAAACATAAGTTCCCTCTGCTATGAAAACAGAGAAAGTGGGAAAGCAAGTTGTTTGTTTGTTTTTTAAAGTCCCTCAAAACAGTAAACTGGGAAAGACATGAGACAAAGGTAAGAGAGGTTCATGACGGAAAAGCACACTTAACAAGTGAAGAAAGAATAGCTTGGAAAAGCAAAAGCTGGAATAGAAGCTGTGAATGAACGATAGGCAGGGGAGAATGAAAAGGAGATGAAGGATAAAGACAGAGAACCAAAATCAGAAGATTTCTTGGTGAAAAACTAAATGGAGTAATTATCCTCAGTGTTAACAAAGAGGTCAACGCATGTTTAAGGTCAGTTACAGTCATACAATGCCAGGCATTGTGCTAGACACTTTTTAGAGTAGGAAATGGAGTAGCTTTGTTAGTATTATCACTTCTGTCTTATCTGTTTTTTTTTCCAAAGAGGACAAATAAGGAAACTGGATGGGCAGTAAGACTGTTTCTAACTTGGTAAGCAGAGGAGAGGTGTTCTTTGTGATTGGGGAGGCCTGTACTAACAGTGTGCCCAGGTGAATTTCAAATTGATGAAATTCACTTGCCATGGGGACCTCTCCAACCCAGATCCAGTTTTTCCCCAATGCTTTATTGTGCGCTGATTTTGTATGATGTAGGCTAGACATCACTCCTACGCAACATACAAGTTATGCAAGTGGTTTTATCAAGAATTTCAGTCTTCTAGTCTCTCTGGGGAATTTTACACAGAAAGAGTTCCAAATTGTATTCAAATGGTCTGTGAAGGACTTAGGATCAAAGTTTACACACTGGCCTAATAAGGCTAAATAAAAATTACTTTGTATTACTTGATAAAAATATAAATTAGTTTTAATATTCTAATATTCTCTTTGGGAAAATGTTTGCAGTCAGTTGTAGGCTCATTTTGAAAGTGATTTAATGTGATAGCCCTTTATCTGGCCATGCATCATGACCCAGAGCAGAGTTAACAGAGAATATGCATACGTAAAATTCCAAAGTGTAGGCATAAAAACACCACACAAAGTCCTAATACATGGCATCTTGTTTTTAAAAAGCAATATATATCAGCAAAAATTAAATTAACGAGAATCCCTTCTGTGTTTTTCAGGTATTCAATGAATCATGGATTAATTTGGCCCTGGTCAGTTTGGGCTTAGGCAAGGCTTAAAATAAAGAAAAATAAAACTTGTTCATAGCAGGTGTATGAATTTTACCTTTAATTATTGACAAAATCTTCTTTCTATAGTAAGTTTCCCATTTTTAGAGAAGGACAAGCTTGCATTTAAATTTTAGTTCTGCCATCATGATTTTAACTATTCCAAGACACCGTTTCCTATTTTAAAAAAAGAATAGGAACACTGATACTTAAAGGGTTTTCTTTCCTTTTTTTTTTGGTAAACAAAGGATCAAATAAATCAGATAGTGGATATGAGCGCATCTAACAAAGTGCTTGGCAGACAGAAGATGCTCAGTAAACAATCCTTGTTTGTTCCTTATCTGCTGCTGTGTCAGTTGATTTATTTAGCCCTCACCTGTGGTTCTCTGAATGGGTATTCTCCTTTCTAGAAACTGTTCAAGGTGAAGAGAAATGCAGTTTTGAATGTATTATCTTGACTTCTTTAATATTGCTTTTGTTGCTGGTGGTGGTATTTTTTTTTATTAATTTTAATTTTAATTTTAATTTTAATTTAGTTATTTTTTTCAGGCTTTCTAGAGAGTTTTTTTTTAACTGAAGTATAGTCAGTTTACAATGTTGTGTTAATTTCTAGTGTACAACACAGTGATTTAGTTATACATATATATATATTTCTTATTTTTTTATTACAAGCTATTACAAGATATTGATCGTAGTTCCCTGTGCTGTACAGTAGGACCATGTTGTTTATCTATTTTATATATAATAGTATCTCCAATCCTGAACTCCCAATTTATCCCTCCCCCCACTTCATATTGCTTTAATAATCCAGTTATTTCATTGGTTTTCATTTCTGAGTAGGAAACATCTTTCAGGTCCTCAATGTGTGCGTGTGTGCGTTTCTTGTAGAGTGTGTTAATGTTGTAATGAAAATTAGATACAACTGAAACATCCGGTGATAAAAAAGTAATATACGAATAAAAAAATACAGCTCATAAAACTGTTCTAGGAGAACATGTAATTTATGCAGCTATTTGTGAAATATAATCAAGTAAAAAGGCAGGTTACAAAACAATGTGTAGTGTTAATTTTTGTATTCATATGACTAATTATAAAAGGCCAACTGGTAGTATCTGAGTGATGCATAATGAATTTTTTTATCATTTTTGCTTATTATTTTGGTTTTATATAATACAAAGCTCTTACTTTAATTTAAAAAGTAAATTATGTTAAATGAATGTCAGTGAAAACTGGTCACCAAAAACTGAGATGTGGTCAAATTCTGTTCTAATGAAACTGTTTATTTTCAGCATTTCTCTAATAAGTGATAATCATTCAACTGAAGAGGCTAAGAAAAGAGCAAATAGACTAAAAGAAATCAGAAGTAATTAAAGATAAAAGTAAGTTAATAAAACAGAAAAATCTGCAGGCTTGATAAATACATGTAAGAACTGATTGAAGAGATGGGTAAATTAGCACACCTTTGGCAATCTTGACAAGATAAAAAGGAGAAAACATTTTAAAAATAAAGGAAAAATGAATATAACCACAGATTAAGACACTTTTTAATCAATAAACTGAAAAATTAGATGCAGTAGCCAATTACCTAGAAAACTGAATTTTTAACATTGCTTTAAGGGTAAGTTAAAAATATAAATAAATTAACACCTGTAAGATGTACTGAGAAAAATTCATTATTTTCCTCCTAAATAACACAAGGACCAGATGGTTTTATTAGGCAAGTTTTATAAACTTTAAGTTTTCTTAAATAAGTTTGAAAACTAATTTAAGAAATAACTTTTTATTTTTAAAAGCCTTTGAAGCATAGAATAATAACAGAAAGCTTATGAAATTATCAACAGATTAAGCATGGTACAAAGCCAGACAAATATATTACAAAACAGAAAACTATAGACGAATATCACAAGTGTAGGTATGAACTGCATACAGCAAAGTATCAAAAGACTAATGTACAATAAACATGATGGGCTTATTACAAGGATACAAAGATTATTCAATAGTAGGGATTCTGTTGATTTAAGTAATTCAATTGATAAAGAAGAAAAAACATCATCCCAATATATGGAAAAGTGGCACTTAAAAAAATTCAACACCCACTACTGGATTGAAAAAAAAAAAAGAACTCAGTAAGTTAGTAGAATAAAATATCCTTAAATTGATATAGTATCTGTCAGAAACGTGTGGCAAACATCATACTTAATATTGAAATACTGAAATCATTTGTTTTCATGAAAAACAAGTTAATCAATTATATAAACTATTTGAACTAATAAAAGAATACTATAAGGACATTTAAAAAATGTTCTCTATTTAAACAGAAGAGGACAAATGAAATGTAATGAGAATCTGAAACATATAAACACAATCTATCAAATAAGAATAAACTTAATGTGAAATATCCAAAATCTATGTGAAGAAAATGGTAAAATTCTACTGAAGGATCTAAAAGCCTGGATAAATGGAAGTCTTACTATTGTAAAGATCAGTTCTTTTGAAATTATTAACTAATGCAATACCAATTTAAATTCCAATAAAATTATTTTGAAATTTAACAAACTGATTCTAAAGTTCATTTGCAGGAAAGATGTGCAATAAATATCACAACATGTATTGAAAGTATAAAAGTATTTGGAACTATCCTAATAAAAAATTTAAAAAGGCAGTAGTGATCATTTTTTAATATATAGAAATATCAGATTGCTATGTTACACACCTGAAACTAACATAGTGTTGTAGATCAATTATACTTCAATACAAAAATAAATAGTCAAATCGATTAATGAAATGGATAAAAAGTCTAGATCCATAGTTTATATTAGAACTGCCAATAGGTGCTCTTTCAAATCATAGTGAGATCACAGATGATTTGAGAAGAAGATGAAGTTGCCATAATCCCACCTCACAACATATACCAAAATTCTAAGTGGATAAAAGACAGAACCTTTAAAAACGTTGCATCACTACTAGAAGAAAATATGGGAGAACATTTTTATAATCTTGTGATGCAGAAGGTCTTCCTAATAAAGCATCTCAAAAGCCATAAATGAAGACTAACAAATTGGACTACATTAAAATTACAAACATGTCAACATCCATTTGTGATTAAAAACTCTCACCAAAGTGGATATAGAGGGAACATATCTCAACATAATAAAAGCTATATATGACAACCCTATAGCCAGCATAGTACTCAACGGTGAAAAACTCAAAAGCTTCCCACTAAAATCTGGGACAAGACAAGGCTGCCCACTATCACCACTTCTATTCAACATAGACTTGGAAGTCCTAGCCACAGCAGTCAGGCAAGACAGAGAAGTAAAAGGGATCCAAATTGGAAAAGAAGAAGTGAAAGTGTCACTATATGCCGATGACATGATACTATATATAGAAAACCCTAAAAGGTCCACAGAAAAACTAATAGAAATAATTGAAGAATTCAGCAAGGTAGCAGGTTACAAGATTAACGTTCAAAAATCAGTTGCATTTCTTTACACTAACGATGAATCAACAGAAAGAGAAAGTGAAGAAACAATCCCCTTTAAAATAGCACCCAAAGTAATAAAATACCTAGGAATAAATCTAACAAAGGAGGTGAAAGACTTATACACGGAAAAGTATAAAACACTGATTATGGAAATTAAAGAAGATTTTAAAAAATGGAAAGATATCCCATTCTCCTGGATTGGAAGAATCAGTATTGTTAAAATGTTCATACTGCCCAAGGCAATCTACAGATTTAATGCAATCCCTATCAGATTACCCAGGACATATTTCACAGAACTAGAACAAATCATAATAAAATTTATATGGAACAACAAAAGACCTAGAATTGCCAAAACATTACTGAAGAAAAGGAAAGAGGCTGGACGAATAACTCTCCCAGACTTCAGACAATACTACAGAGCTACAGTAATCAAAACAGCATGGTATCGGTACAAAAACAGACATATAGACCAATAGTACAGAATAGAGAGCCCAGAAATGAACCCACAAACTTTTGGTCAACTAATCTTCAACAAAGGAGGCAAGAATATACAATGGAATAAAGACAGTCTCTTCAGCAAATGGTGTTGGGAAAACTGGACAGCAGCATGTAAAACAATGAAGCTAGAACACTCCCTTACACCATACACAAAAATAAACTCAAAATGGATCAAAGACTTAAACATAAGACAAGACACAATAAACCTCCTAGAAGAAAATATAGGCAAAACATTATCTGACATACATCTCAAAAAATGTTCTCCTAGGAAAGTCTACCCAAGCAATAGAAATAAAAGCAAGAATAAACAAATGGGACCTTATGAAACTTACAAGCTTCTGCACAGCAAAGGAAACCATAAGTAAAACAAAAAGACAACCTACAGAATGGGAGAAAATTTTTGCAAATGAATCCGACAAAGGCTTGATCTCCAGAATATATAAGCAGCTCATACGACTTAACAAGAAAAAAACAAACAACCCAATCCAAAAATGGGCAAAAGACCTAAACAAGCAATTCTCCAAGAAGACATACAAATGATCAATAGGCACATGAAAAAAATGCTCAGTATCACTAATTATCAGAGAAATGCAAATCAAAACTACAATGAGGTATCACCTCACACCAGTCAGAATGGCCATCATTCAAAAGGCCACAAATGACAAATGCTGGAGAGGCTGTGGAGAAAAGGGAACCCTCCTACACTGCTGGTGGGAATGCAGTTTGGTGCAGCCACTGTGGAAAACAGTATGGAGATTCCTCAAACAACTAGGAATAGATTTACCATATGACCCAGGAATCCTGCTCCTGGGCATGTATCCAGAAGGAACCCTACTTCAGGATGACACCTGCACCCCAATGTTCATAGCAGCACTATTTACAATAGCCAAGACATGGAAACAGCCTAAATGTCCATCAACAGATGACTGGATAAAGAAGAAGTGGTATATTTATACAATGGAATACTATTCAGCCATAAAAACTGACAACGTAACACCATTTGCAGCAACATGGATGTTCTTGGAGAATGTCATTCTAAGTGAAATAAGCCAGAAAGATAAAGAAAAATACCATATGAGATCGCTCATATGTGGAATCTAAAAAAAAAAAAAAAACAAATACAAAACAGAAACAGACTCATAGACATAGAATACAGACTTGTGGTTGCCAGGGAGGTAGGGGGTGGGAAGGGACAGACTGGGATTTCAAAATGTAGAATAGATAAACAAGATTATACTGTATAGGACAGAGAAATATATACAAGATCTGTGGTAACTCACACCAAAAAAGATGTGACAATGAATATGTATATATGTTCATGAATAACTGAAAAATTGTGCTTTACACTAGAATTTGACACAACATTGTAAAATGACTATAACTCAATAAAAAAATGTAAAAAAAAATTACAAACATCTGTTATGGCAAAATAAAGTTGAAAAGAAACCCCAGACTAGAAGAAAATGATTGCCTCTTACATAATGTACAGAGAATTAATATCTGTGATATACAAAGAGTACTCTAAAATCAATAATAAAGGCTCATAAATCAGTGGACAAAGAGAAAGGACCTGAAGAGTCAATTCACAGAGAAAAAATAGTTTGTAAATTTATCATTTAAATATGGGCATCATCTTTAGTGATCAGGAAAGACAAAACAGAACCAAGATACCTTGGTTTTGCCCATTCTGTGGCAAAATTTGAAAAGATTTCAAATAATATGAATAATAAATATACTAACATTTTTGACTATGTTCTAAAAACTTAAAATATAATTCATTTAATCTTCATAAACACTCAGTTGGTTAGGTATTACATTCCTGTGATATAGATAATAAGCCAATATTAGGGAGGTTAATGTGCCCAAAATTAATCAGGTAGTAAGTGGCAGAACCATGATTTGCATCTAGGTAGCTTGGGGCCAGAGTCTGTGCTCATAATTACTAAATTTGACTTCTCTTCACTTCTACTTAATAAAGTAATAAAGTAATAGTCAGGGAGAGAAGGGAGATTCTAATTTCTACCTAGCTTCCCTGAAAGTGTAAGGAACACCTGATACCGTGATGAAACGGATGAAGGTGATGCTGTGAGTCTATGCTCCCTTCCATAGGGACAGATGTTCTTGGTCATTTAAAGCACTATGGTAATTTAGCCTCTTCACTTGAATGAAAATGTGCTGTTGTAGTAAGACTTTTGAGTAGTGCCGTGGGTGGACTGTCTGATGGACACATCCAGGATCTGATCTCTTTTGGACACAGTCCAAAATGGACACATGGTCATTGCCAGCCCTCTGTTATGTACTTGGTCATACCTCACTCAGACATCACTCTTTGTCAGAGTGTAGGGTCATCATAGGAGACCAAGTGATGTATCATTTGACAGGATCTGACTGAATTTCACACTGATTTCTATTCCTATGTTTAAATTAAAGTGTTAGTTCCTTCTTCCCATTGATCTTTAGCTCCTCTGGGTTTTAGATGGCTGGAGAGGAAGAAGTCAGCCATGGATTAAATATCTGACGGAGTGGTGCAGTGGTGGGTAACCAAAGCCACAGGTACTTCTCATGGGCACCAAACACAACTCTTTTGGGAGCAGGGTCTTCTCTCCTTTTACCTCCACTTTCAAATGTCCATATAAATTTTTTTTTCCCTTCTCCGGTCTGTTACTCTCTTTCATTCTTTAATCCTGTACTTTGTTCTCTCTCTTGCTCCCTTGGTGACATCCCTGGCTAAAGAAGTTGCTAATTCCATCTAGAAGGTATTCATATGTTTAAGACAAGTTACTAACAGTTGTAGAGAAGCAGCGCTGACAGACACACTTGCTAAAGAAATGGGTATTTTTGCGAAGATGTATAGGACCAGCTGATCCTTTGATTACTGTTGATGTTTAATCGATTTCCCATCCTACTTGGAGTCATTCCGAGTCCTAAATAGAGTAACTTAAAATAGAAAAACCTAAGATGCTGGGGAAATTGCATCGCAGTAAAAATATCTATAGAGAAAAATAAAATTATACCAGAGAAAAAATACTATTGGAGCTACCAACTTAGAATTTATTGGAGAAAAACAACAAGCAGATGTACAATAGACAAATGATAGTATTGCGATTTTTTACATGTCTTTGTGTGTATAGATGTATGTATATTTACACACATCTGGACTAATGAGGGCAAGCAGGGGGTGAGGAGGGATGACTTCCCAACATTTTTAAAAAATAATTTAAAATCAGGGATCACACACAATCTCTTTTGAAAATAAAAAGTTACCTAAACTCTTGGGAAAGTTAAGCACAGTCATCTGGCCCACAGATCATCATTATTGCAAAACAGTCCTGACATCTGGAAATCCTTCTTTTTTTGTTTGAGGAAAAAGTAATTTCAAATAGTCAGAAATTTTTATTTTCATTTAAAAGTCTGTTTAAAATTGCATAATTTATGGTCCAGTAGAAACACCTCCTGCTTTCGCATGTTCTCATTAAGTGGACATTATAGAGGTACATTTTATCTGCTTCAAAAGACATTTCACCTTTTATTTGCTTCAAATGCCCTTTAAATATCAACAAAGAGCCTTTAAATCCCTGGAATTTAGCTTGAAACTATAAATCACACACGGAAAGACAGGAGAGGAAGCATTGACCTATGCATGTCTTATCAAGAAGGTAGGGCTGAGATTTAACTGCAAGTGTTCCTAAATTTTAGCAGGAACTACGGAGAAAAAACAGACTCCCTACCTGGCCTCACGTTATAATCACCTGTACTTGGGCATCACCCGCCACCCCCAGAGGGATTCTGATTCAACTGGTCTGGAGTGGAGCCCAGGAAATGCTATGGTTTAAAGCCTCCTCAGGTGAAAATACGCAGCCAAGTTTAGAACTGCTGAATTAAGCTCTGGTCTATACATGTTAAATGTCAAACAAAATGAAACATGGAGAGTAATTGAATTCATTCCACCTGCCAAATAGTTGGGATGAATAAAAAAATTACTAAAAAGAAGACAAAATTCTATAAAAGAAAGGCAGAGGCTAGATTACAGGAGAAAGTGAATAATCCAGAATCTTCTCGACTAATTGCCCTGCTACGTTTTCATCACTTTTAATAAGTAAAGGTTTTCATAATTGCCAGTATTTAGGGATAATGTCCATGAAATACCAAAAAGTAACATTTTCCCTAGATTCTGGTTTTTTTTTGTATTCAACTCCGTTTCCATGAGGACCAATAAATAAGGTATTCATATTACCACTGTGTGGGTAAACAATTACTTGTCATGGTTCTATGTATGGAGGGGAAATAAAAGCTATGAGGCAGAGAAAGGATAAAGAGTAGAAAGTAAGGATAGAATTTAGAAGAGAGAGAGGAGCAGGTGTAGGAAGTAGTTGAGTCAAGTTAACAGTGAAGCACCTCGTAGATCTATGAATCCCCTGCTGCTGAAGTCTTTACAGCCTCTTTATCCAGAACAGCCTCGGGTGAGGCTCCTCATGAAGTCTGGATCTTGACTCTGTTCCTGCTTTCCGTACGTGTGTATCCCTACTTGTTGCTTTCCTTCCTCCTACCTCCATCCCCCACCTCGTCTTCCATGACTAGACCTAACCTGAGTTTAGCCAAAATGTGGAATGAAACTTCCCTGCGTTCTACCTCTAAGCACTGCCTCTCTGTTCTGCACACCACTGCTAGATCCTCTCCCCAAAATGTCCATTGTAATATTCTTCTGCTCAAAAACCTTCACTGGTCTCATCATTAACTATAAAGAAGCAGTCCAGCCCCTTAGCCTGACATCCAGAATCTGCTATGATCTGGTCCTAACTCTAATTTCATGACTCAGTCTCAGTGCAGATTTAGAGCTGTTCTGTGCTCGAGCCCATCAGGTCTCCCAGACACACCAGTTACTTCTTTTCTTATTTCTTAGGTCCCTTTGTTCTTACTTCCAATTTGCCACGTGTCTAGAGTCCTCATCCTTATTTTCACACTTTCCTTGGCTGAAGTGAATTTATGCCTGTGCCATCAGGTTGTGTGTGGTTGTGTATATGCAGGATTGCACAAGCACACATGTGACCACGAATGTGTATGTATACCCAGAAGTGAATAAACTCCTGGTGGCCAGTGTTGACAGCACAACATCACACAGGAGACCTCACTATACAGCGCTTTCCTTTTGTTGTTGACTCTGACACCACCACCCCCTTGCAAATCCAGCCTCTGCTCAACTTGGATAAGAATATCAGAAACTGAAGTCCTCATAAGTGACTTGTACGTGACAACACTGAAGATTGAGAGATGAATAACAAATAGTTTTTTAATCCAAAAGAGATTTTGGAAAATTTTAACAGCAGGTGGAAACTGCATGTGTTAAAGCAGGGAGTGGCTAATGGGGAGGAAATGGAGAGCCTTAAGGTCAGACAACATGAGAAGTGTTCTAATTCCTTAAGTTATATTGTGATGGTTCATTTTATGAGTCAACTTGACTGGGCCACAGGGTGCCCAGACATGTGGCCAAACATTATTCTGTGTGTGTCAACCAGGATGTCTCTGGATGAGACAATGTTTGAATTGGTAGACTATATGAGGTGGATTGCCCTCCCTGATGTGGGTGAGGCTCGCCTAAACAGTTGAAGACCTGAATAGCCCGACAAGGCTAAGTAAGCAGGAACTCTGCCTGCCTGAGTACTTCCTTAAGTTGGGACATCAGTCTTTTCTTGCCTTCAGAGGTAAATTGAAACATTTGCTTTTCTTGGGTCTTGAGCCTGCCAGTTTTCAGACAAGAATTACACGTTGGCTCTCCTGGGCCTCAAGCTTGCCCACTCTAGATCTTGGGGCTCCTCAGCCTCCATAATCAGGTAGGCCAATTCCTTATAAGAAACCTTTGTTTAATCTACTGATAGAAAAATAGATTTATATGCATCTTACAGATATTACAACAACGACAACACTAAAACCATTTATGCGTATGTATTAGCCAACTGGAATTCCAATTGCAATATTGCTTCTTTTCTGGAGAACCCTGGCTAATACATACACATAAGTGGTTTTGGTGTTGTCATTGCTCTAGGGCGTGTAAGGTCAGGGTAAAGATGGATGTTGTGTTACCTTCACTCAGTAATAATAACCCAGCTCTGCCCACATGCCTGACTTCCTTAAAGATCCCTGGCAAGTAGAAGGGGCAGAGTTCAGAAATTCTAGAATCACACAGCCTAGCAGGAAGAGCAGAATTTCTTTGCATGTGTGTTTAATTTCTAAGTTGACTTACAAATCAGTAAAGTGATAATCACAACATACGGTGTAATATCTTTCAGCTTAAAAGCAGATGTTTGTTCAGTAATCCTGGGGCCAATTATTTGTGTGGCAGATTAAGAGACCTGATGAGCTGTGGGTGCTGTATTTCATTTGTTCTTGGTCTGTTGTTACCATGTCTGTTTTTATTCTTGCTGAGATTGTCCTTTTGAACTTAGTTGCCATATCTGGTTTCTTCAGACCAATCTGGAAAAATTAAGTTGAAAACTCAATTCTCACCAAGGCTGCCAATCACTGACACTGACTAAGGGAATATGTTCGATCCTGGAGTGAAACGTACAAAATCCAGATATCTAAAGCTCTGTATCACAGTGGCCCTGAGGCAATCTGACACTTGCAATAAAAGACAGCCTTATGTTTCCCTTAAAAACACAGATTATATTGATTCTGATCTTATACTAACTTAACCTGCGTTGGCATAAACGGCTGTTATTAAATGCTCCTTATTTCTAGTCAGCCACTGAGTTCTGATACTTTGCTTCTTTAGAATTCCTACTGCCATTAATTATATATATGCCATCGTTTAATACCTAGATCATTGTAATTCAGCCTCTGGCCTTTTCTAACTCTAATACTATATTCATAACACTGGTTGATTTTCTTCATTATCCATTTTATATTACTCTTCTGTTAAATTAAGTTCAGTGCCCTTTTATAACCCTATCAATGAATGTCAATTTTTCTATTTTATTATCAGTCAAATTTCTCCAGTGTTGTACTCTGTAATTTCCAGTGTATACCTTCCCTCTACTCAGGGATGGCTAGGAGTTAGGAGAAGAAGAGAGCAGAAAGCGTCTCTAGAGGACAGAGGTACAAATGAAAACAGTATGGATGGCTGAGAAGTTGAATGTGGCTAGAATGTTGAATGCAAGTTGGGAGGGGGTTTCTCGAGGGAGGGAGGGAGAGTGACAGCAAAGAAGAATGGTAAGGTGGGCAAGAATTAAGCTGATACTGGCATGATCAAGCGTTCTCATTGTATTATGAAGTCGCTGGAATCAGCATGGAAGAATTCTAACAGGACCCTGTGTACTTGGGAAAGATGAATCCTTGAGTTTTGTTGAGAATAGTTTAAAGGTGGAAAGACTAGTTCAGAGATGGATGAGAAAAAAAAAGGAGAGCAGAAGTATAATTGAGTAAGGAATGTAGGATAAAAAGAGGAAGGGCCATGAACTCCCCAAGGATATGCACTCAGCTTCTTAGCTCCAGCCCTGAGCACCTGACCTGGTGCTTAGTGGACACTTCATATATATTTGCTGAACAGAATGGAAATTTTATGTAGCCCCTCTGACTACTCCAGACTTTATATTCTTTTTCCTAACTTTCTAGTTTCACCACATGGTATTAGAAGACACCACATTTCGCCCTGTGTTGTTCATTATCAATTCCCAAGTATAAGCATGTCATGGTAGAAAAACCATGGGATCATAAATTCAGACTTAGGTTCAATTGTCAAGTTCCACCCCTTAATAACTTTGCAAATTTGGGTCAGGTTATTTAACCAGGTCCCAGTTGCTTCTTTTCAAAATTGGGGATGATGATGCCTGTCTCATCGGGCTATTATAGTGATTCTAAGTGGTTGGATGAGTACACAGCACAGAACTTGGTATGTGACACTCACTAATGTTTTTCTTTATCTCTTCTACTTCTTCCCCATCTCTCCTCAGTTAGGTGGCTGTGTTATTCAACAAATAGCACTGTGTATCTGTTATGTGCATAACACTGTGTTAGGTCTGGGAATTGAAAACTAAATAGGATAATTTTCTTGCTTTCAGGAACTCCCTAATTTAGTATGGTAACTAATACTCATTTCTAGCAAAGTAAGAGACCTTAGAGAAGGGGGGGATTAATTATCCTGGGACTGCTGTGGGAGCTCTGGAGAACCTTTCATGGGTTCCTTGATTTTAAGGACCTATGTACAATATTTCTTTGTATCCAACACAGCATCTGGAATAATGCTGAACTCAAACAAGGGCCCAATAAATCACTTCCCAATGGGTAAATTAACATAATAATCCCACAATAATCTTTCATCTAGCCATTTCCCTTAAAATGGACACTGACGCCAGTCCCTTCCATGGCATTCCTGATGTCCACTGTGCCCCCATAAATAATTTTCTCTTTGGGGTCTGTTGCCATTCCTGTGCAGGGGTCTGATTTGGGGGCAGTTTATATTAGCTCATGACTACTTCTTTTATCATGCTTGTAACCATACTACCCTTCAACAATCTGCATCTTTACAAGTGGCTTTGAGTACTTCAGTGGGTTTTTTGGTTGTTGTTGTAACTATGAAAATATCAGAGGCAGAGAGGGTTTGCTTTCTGGTCTGAAGAGCCACTCTGCTTCCCTTGCTAATTACCCAGCTTCCTTCAAATCATGCCATATCGACTTAATTAGGAGGCCCTGCCTGTGATAGAGAAGAACATCTCTGTCTTGGAAAAAATTGCAGCAGAATCAGGGAGAAGTTGTTCCCAATTTGCACTGCAAGCCAGTCGTGGGGATAGTAGATTTCTAAGCCACTGACTTCTTGGCTAAGAAACACTTTCTACATGTTGACCTCAGGGCCTCTCTCTCCTAACCATTTTCTTCTAGTAAAGCATTGTGCAATCAGCACAGAGATGAGATGAGGTGAGAATTACAGCTGCAATAGCTGAGGCTTATGCACACTTCCTTGATATTATTCTAAGACCTTCGTGTGTAATTTCTGATCTAGTCCTCCAAACAACCTTGACTTTATAGCAGAGGAAACAGGTACAAAGAAGTTAATTTACTGAAGGTCCATAGCTAGTGAGTGGTGGAGCCAGGTCCAGGTATTCTGGGTCCAGAACCTTCTGTTTTAACATTATTATCGCCTCCCTCTTTGCCAGGCCAGCACAATGAATCATCTTTGTTTCACTGGGATTTTGGGAATCCTTTGAAATCATGAGTTATTATTATTGGGAGTAATAAACTGAATTACTATTCTAGGAAATATTTGGCTTTATGGCTTATTTTGAAAGGCAAATAAAAAATAAGAGTTTCTAGACCTTAGACTAAGTTTTCCCCTTATCTTTACTATCCTATGGGACCATACGATGGCATTCCCTGATTGGTTCCAATTACGGTAAATGCATTCGTGTTAAATAACTTATAAAATGAGGGAGAGACATGGAGGGATTGGTATCTGGTAAGTGTGGTGTTCAAATGACTTTAATGATAAATCAAAATTATTTAATAAGTAAATTATTCTTCAAAGATCCGACAAACACCTTCCATTCAAGTGCATTCTGTTGTCCTCTGATTGCCCATGACACCTCACCCCAGGCCATCTCTCCTCTGCAGCTTCTCTTCCCCACCATCAAAACTTAGCTTTCCCTAAGTACCATTTCACAAGGCTTTATCAGGCTAGTTAATATGCGAGGGGATTTTAGGCTCCCTTGTGTTCCTGAACATTACAACCGTGTTGTATCCCAACTAATTTGTATTTTAAAAAGGGACTTCTGGAAACATACTCTTTTTGATCCAAAATGAGTAACTCTATGGAGGCTGATGGAGATGCTATTTGGGTGCATCTGGGTCTCAATTTAAAGCTCCAAATTAGGTCAGTTTAAATATGGGATTCCCTCAGCATTCATAGACCCAGCAACCCAGTTATTCTTTCCCAGGGGAGAAGGGTGTGTCCTCCAGGTGGGAGGGGCTGTGTCCTTTTCAGATACTGACAGAATTTGGGGGTAAGGCAGCTGAGTCACTCAGGTCGATTACTTGGTGTTTTCAGAAATGCCTCCCCCGAGTCCCTGGCACCTGTGTCTGCGTGTATGTCCTCTGTGATCTGGCCTGGCAGGCTCTCAGTTACAAGATGAGTCTCCTTGAGCTGAGCCTCTGGCTGTCTGAGTCTGTGAATGGGACTCCGCATAAGGGGATATTCCTCTTCGCCTTCGAGGTTCTATTAACCTGCCCGCCCCCCAGAGCTTGTGTAGAGAATCAGGCTGAATTAGAGATGCTGCACAGTGGGAGGTGGTAGAGTACGAAGGGCCTGGCTGAGACTCCACGTGGGTTCTTGCCCTAACAAAGTGTCTTTTATCCTTGGGAACCTCATTGAGCTCTTCTCTGTCAAATAAAGGACCTCAAAGTTTCCTTCTAATGCCAAGGCTCAATGCTTCTCACTCTTCCGTTTATGCTATTTGCAGGGTGCTGTGTTCCTGTCTGCTGGAGGTCACTCTTGTTTCTGCTGCTTATTAGCTGTGTGATCTTGGACGAGTTTTCCCACGTCCCTGAGACGTCAGCTCTTTACTGGAAAACTGATACTGCACTAGTGCCTGTTCCATAGGATTAAATGAGTTAATCTATGTGCCTGGCATATGGCAGGAGCTATATAAGGCTGTAAGAGTTATTGTTCATTTCATTGTTATCGTCAGCATACATTGTCCGTCAGTTGCCAGTGAATGCCTGAACTATGAGGCACTGTTAGGGGTCTTCAGGAAAGAGGATTGGAAAGAGAGGGTTCCTGAGGCAGGCATTCGTACGTGCCAACACAGTTTTCCCCTCCATAGTATCAGATGTTTTTATTTCTGACTTTCACTGCAAGTTATCAGAGGTTTTAGGGTAATAAGCCAATTTACTTCAAGCAGAAGGCCCCAGCTGAGCACTGGTTGTGTTTACAAACCTAACAGAAGAACTGGATGGAAGGATACTAAAGATGAACTGATAGAAATGAAAATCAGTAGCACTTACACATCATACCCTGCCCGTGTGCTGCCAGTCCTTTAGGACACGCTGTATCTCCTCTTCTTTCACTGTGTTAGTTATAGCATCTGCACTGGTTTAAATCTTTTTAGGGTTGTTTTCCTCTGGGACCTGCATGGGGCTTGTTTTCCTCTCACTTTCTGTGTGGATCCTTAGGTCCTCTCTTAACACTTTCATCAAACCTCTTAATTAATTCATCAACAGATCAGGTAATGTCCCGCACAGCCTTTGAAGGCTCCCTCTGTAGTCTGCAGTATTGCTACACAAACAGAGCTAGGCTTATAAACTCTAGGTGGGAGCATTTTTCAATTAACTAGCTTTGAACAATTGGAATGATAAATAATGACAGTTACCTTGAAGAATACCTGAAGTATTACCCTGGCATACTCAATTGACTAAGAAGAAATTTAACTTTAAAAAAAAATCTAAATTCTTCTGTGTAAAATGCTTGGTAAACGAGAATATTCTATAGACAAAGTATCATCGTAGTTAATTCTGCTGTGTAAATCTAGTGGTCTTAAGTCAATTGGGCATCCCAAAACAGTGGTCATTTTTTAACTACTAGGGGAAGAGAAGACATCACTATGTCACTGAAGTTAGTTAATATGCGAGGGGATTTTAGGCTCCCTTGTGTTCCTGAACATTCCAACCTCGTTGTATCCCAACTAATTTGTATTTTAAAAAGGAACTTCCGGAAACATACTCTTTTTGATCCAAAATGAATAACTCTATGGAGGCTGATGGAGCTGCTGTTTGGGTGCATCTGGGTCTCAATTTAAAGCTCCAAATTAGGTCATTTTACAGAATTGCAAACCAGTTTGCTCACTTACTCATTCTCTCTGGCCAAACTGTCATGTGCTAATTCTTTTTAGTCATATTATTGACTGGGGAAGAATGGTACATAACATAACCTTGCAAACTAGAGGGAGTTACCTTAATTATTATTATTATTATTATTATTATTATTATTATTATTATTATTATTATTATTATTATTAATTACTTTGCTTTTAATATTAGCAGGGACTGAGCCCTGTTGGAATAAGCAAATCTGCAAAATGTTTTCCATGTGATCATTAATAACTATTTATATAAAATTCCACATACATATCTGAATAAGGAAAGTATAAACTTAGTTTATGTATCTTTACAAGAAAATCCAATTAGAGAGCTAAAGATACCACTACATTTTAGTTAAGACACCCAATTTTACAAAGGGAAATCTTTTAATTTTTGGTTTGGCTTAATCAAAAATATCCATCATAAACTTTTTACTTATTAAATTAAAAATTCTGAATAGTTTTTAAAGCTGATAACCTAGTTGGACTAGGTTTGATGAAATAAAATGATAAACTAGCTTTTCTGAGCCAATCGGCAGTAAATATTTGTCACTTACCGCCTGGATCTTACATTACCAGGCCGAGGAGCAGATGGGGTTTAGATTGCTGATACAGAATGTCGTCGCAGAAGTGCTGCTCCATTTCCAGATGCTTTCCCTGGGGGGAGTTTGGGGTTATAACTGCACTTTAGAGGAGCCTAGTTACTGTTTCCATGAGTAAGATAAAATGGTGTTTATCCTCCGTGGATCAATACTGTTTTGTTTGAACTTATTGAGTCATTTGGAGACACATAAGGTAATGACAACCATTGTGCAATAGTACCCAACGTCCTACCCAGCTTCCTGAGGGGTGACAATATTTTAAAAGATAGTTATTGAAACAGACTTTTAACAACAACTGGCCGTGTGATGAAATGAACAACACACTGTGATGGCCATCCTGTGGGTTTCAGTGAAAAGGGCCTGGGGTTTTTAACTAAGCTTTCTTGAGCAACATTCTCTAACATAAAAATAATCTACTCTGCTTTTTTGTAGAGTTAAAGAAAATTATAAGTTCTCTTATTTTCTGAATAAATGGGATAGAGTTTCTATTTGTGACTACTCAAACCTTCATTGTTTATGTACAGTTTTTGATTTAAGTGATATTAGCGTTGTTTTGACAGAGACGAGCTAATGGGTAAGTTTGGAAAGTTTTAGGAAGCTTTCCTGGAGGATTTTACAAATAGAGAAGTGGAAAGGGAAGGGAATTTTGCTGAATTCCTTCTGTGTGCCCGGGACTGTGCTTAACTCCTTTGCTTTATTATCTCATTTCATCTTTACTAAATTCTGCAGGACAGATTTTACCCTCGTTTTACATTTGAAGAATCTGAGATTCAAGGAAGTTGAATATCATGCCCAAGGTCACAAACTGAGGGAGTTTTGGAACAAGCATTCCAGTCCAGCTCTGTCAGGAGAAAAGTCCAGGGTTCTGTCTATGATTAATTTAGAAAGTCTCTAGTAAGTTAGGCATGGTCCTGTTTGACGGAAGATAGACTATGAGGTCCCATAGAGGTTTCTGGTTGTGATGATTTCAAAAGTGATGATTTCCATCAATTCTGGTTGTTATGAATGCTGGGCTTGGACTCTAAAAGTGATTTGTTGGGTCTTAATCTATGTTCTGAGGACTCCCATTTCTGAGAGACATTAAAAGATGTTACCAAAAGATGTTACGTTATAAATGAAGGAAACAAAACATTGCCTACTCTCCTGCATATTCACGGTGAATGAACACATTTTCACATGGAGTAAATCTCCAGCCATCGTGAGAGCAGTCTGAGGGTTATATGCTTGGGCTCTGGAGTCAGACCACCTGGCTGGGAAAGCTGGTCCTGCCCCTTCCTAACTGGGTAATGTTCAGCCTGTTGGGCAACTTGTTTGTGTTTCTATTTTCTTGTTTTGTAAAATGTTGTAATAGTACCTACCTTATACGGCTGGTCTAAGAATAACATGAGATAAATGCATGGAGAGTACACTTGGCAGTATGCTTAATAAGTGTCTGTTACTGTTACTATTAATGAAAATGCTCATGTAGTAACAAGAGCTGCTTTAACTTGTCTAATTACCATTTCCTTAACTTCCTTGACACTGGAGTCACTTTATTGAGCCACATATATTAAAGTCCACTGAATACAGTATAGGAAATCTTGTATTTGAAATGACCAAACCAACTTGGTTTTAGCCCAGTTGGAAATGATAACTAAATATTCACTTTTTTCATATCCATTATGTCATTTTATGTTTGCCCATAACAAATAATTTCTTTTCCTGACAGTCATCTTTCCCCTTCCCTTACACTTGATAAATAATAAATTGAAACAGTAAAATATGAGAAGTGTATCACATGGGAAGTTTCGATATTGTTCCCCATAATATGGCCCTTCAAAAATGAACCTGTAAGTCATTTGTTTATTACCTGTATTTAGCAGGGGAAGGCCTCAGCACTTTGACAAGTAAGTGATTTCACTTCTATTTTCAGACCTATTGTGTGCATCTCAGCACATATTATAAAGAATGTTTCGGAACAGGCTGCCACATCTTTGATGGTACTAAATTACAAAGTTAGGTTTGCCAGTGCACGTTTTGCAAAACACTAATCCTGCAGAATACACAAATAATGCTGCGTTCATCACCTTTTTGGAGACACACAAAACACATCTGAAACATCCTATAATAAAGAAGCTTCTTTGACCTGGAACTCATTCTCCTTGGAAGTTACTTTGGTAGTCATAGAAGAGAAGTATTCCTATCAGAGAATTTAAGAGGATTCTGGAAAGAATGTGATATTCCTGGTAATTGCCCTGATTGATTTCTTATTTTTGATAAAATACCATCATTTTCTGATTGTGTATTTTCTTTTTAGAGTGGACAAAATGATGGTGTGGAGTATACCCACTGCAGCACAGTTGCCCAGACCATCCTGAAAGGAAAATATCTAATAATTAGCCAGCCATCTCAGGGTTGAGATTTAGTAAACTCAAAGCCAATCATTTTCCATGACTGTTTCTGTTTTTTTTTTTTTTCCTAGAATGACAAGTAAATAGATTATGGCATTCCTTTGGTTAGTATAGTAATGGCAGAAGAAACAGCAAGAATTCAGCAAGGTGGTTTTTGTTTCTTGTTTTGTTTTTGTGTTTTTGGTGGTGGTGCAGGGTAAAGGAGGAGAGGGAAGGAGATGATTGAATAGATGAAGTTTAAAGTATAGAAGAAATGATGACCCATTCAGAGAATTCAGAGTCTGCCAGTGATTTTAATACTTTCGCTAATTACACTTTTATGTTTCCCGGATCCTAGAACCAGGCAGGCAGGCAGGCAGGCAACCACAACTCTCCCTGCTGTCTGGCTGTTGCTAAATACACTCTCAGAAACATCAGCCCTTGTACACCAAGTGGTAAATCTACATATTTGAGCCCCAGAAATTGATTAAATCAAACAGCAAACGATGGCTGCTATCGCATTTTGAGTTTATATGATTATTCTAACGTTTTCTTTTGTTTTCGGGTTGCTTCGTTAGTATGAAAACAAACTAGAAAAATCCCTGAATTCAGCTCTATGGTAGAAGAGGGTAACAGCTTTTTTCATTGCATTCCCACTGATCCACACTGCACAGTTCCACAGAGTTGAAATAGAAAAAGCAAAACACATGGACCATACCTGAGTGATTTCAGAGATCCCCACCCGGAAAAGGTTTCCTTGATTATGGCGAATTCAGCGTGTCACTCGGGTTATGCTCTAATCATCATATCAAACTCCAAAGGTTCAGTGGCTTTAGGTTTGGTTTACAATTCCTGGGAGTTAAACTTTAACTCACCCTGTCTCTTGCATCCATGCAGCCCTTTGACCAGATAATTGGGTCACTACAACCCAAGCAGAATCTACAAAATTACTCTTGTCATTTGTTTACAATATTAAAATGAATTTTGCATTAAAAGTCATTGATGTGAATATTCTTTTGATGCTCTTTTAAGTGACATATTTAAAAAGTAGGACTCCCTGCCATGTGGGTAACTAAGCTTTTCTTTATGTTAGCTCCCTTGCTTTCTGCTATTCCAAAATGATTTTAAGTCTAAGGTAACTTAGGAGAATGTTTTTCTTTTTCCTTTTTTCCACACTTCTTATATCACTCTATTTCATGGAGTAAAGTGTGGAGTTTTAGGTCAAGTATGTAGATAGATGCTGGCTTTGAAAAATAAAACACACAAAGCATTTATATAACCAAGCAAATAGGGTCAGATCAGGTTGGGGAAAGCAGGCTTCTTTTTATACAAGCTGCTCATTCAGATTTTAACAGGGAACCATTGAAAACTATGAAAACAGAATAACCAGCTGTGGACAGAGGTTAGATAAGAGCCGGGGATATTGTTCATTGCTTGAAATCTCAGTGGTAACTCTGCTTTTTGAAGAATAGGGAAATGTTAACCTAGAAAGAGAAGGAAAAATACCATGTGATATCACTCACGTGTGGAATCAAAAAAAGAAAAGAAATAAAGACAACACCAATGAACTCATCTATAAAACAGAAACAGACTCACAGACATAGTAAGCAGTCTATGGTAACTGGGGAAAAGAGGGTGGCAAGTGATAAACAAGTTTGCGATTTGCAAGTCTTAACCACTATAAAAATAGATAAAAAACAAAATTTCTTCTGTATAACACAGGGAACTATATTCAATATCTTATAATAACTTTTAATGAAAAAATATGAAAATGATTATATGTATATTTATGCATGACTGGGACATGCTGTACACCAGAAATTGACACACTGTAACTCACTATACTTCAATAAAAAAAAAAACCCACATGAAATTCTAAAACTGAAAAAAAAAAAAAAAGAAATTCTACATTCTAAATTCTCTGATAAGAGCTCCCGTCTATAGAGGAAATTTCTAAGGGTTATAAATCTCACTTTAAAAAAAAAAGAACTAAAACCCTCCTAATTTTGGGTAAATTATAAGGGTTTATAAACCACTGTCCCCCACAGTAAAATTAGAGGACGTTCACTTGACTTAACTTCTAGTAAGAGGAATATAATTTCCTAGGAACCAACTATTAACAGAGGTACTTATTCGTTCTGTCCTTTTTTATAGACAGTTGTTCCATAAGTGGACAGAGAGGAATCTTAAGTCAATTGTGCATGTCTAGGAATAGACAGCAGAGGAGATAAAATGTACTGTTGGAATGCTAGTTCTACCCACAGTTTTCAGTTCTCAAACACAAGGAAGCCTTGATTTACATAAACTTTTCCCCAAGGCAATGAATGCCTGACAAGGTTTAACAAAAGCACTCCGGGAGTAATAGTTTTGCCCTGGAATTGTGCCCCCGGAGTGAGACCTAAGGGAGGACTCCATGCACTCCCAGCTAGACAGCTGTCCAAGGGACACATCCCTTTACAACTTCCTTAGGAGCCAGCCCCCCTCACCACACAGCTTTATTTAGTTTTCCTTGTGAAAGCTCCATCTGTGCTCATAGGGTTCCCAAATGTGTGGGGAGCTCTTACCTTCAGTTCACCTGGTCCTGCAGAGAACTGTTGCCATAGTAAGATTGTCAGTCCTGGGAGGATTTTGTTGCTTGTTTTTTGTGGTAGTTTCCTGGATGGTGAGAAGTGGGAATGAAGAAAGGAAATCAAGGTTTGTAGATATCTGGTGGAACAGCAAGATACGATGGTAAAAAAAAAAGGCATGATATTAACTAGTTATTAAGAAATACATCGGTTTCCTATTGGAGGAGTCCTGGCATTCAACAGGGCAGGATTATAATCATGTTAAACCAAATGTTTGGAAATAAGTTAGCAAAGCCCTGAAATCTGACCATTTAGGTAAGACAGTTCATGTATTACTCCTAAGAGCCAAAAGCAAAAATGAATTTGGTGGTATTATTAAAGAATTACTGGAAAGTTTTTTTTTTCTTTTTCGGAAACCTATTTGTTGTAATGATAGGAATGTTTTGATCAGCAATAACAAGCAAAATAGTGGGTCAGCCTCTCTTTCCGAAGGTTACTTGGGGGCAAAGCAGTCTGTGGCCTTTGGACAGAGAAACCAACTGATCAGAATGAGATCAAATTCATGACCTTGATCTCATCAGTCTAATCAATGGAAATAATTGTACCTAGGATGGTAAGCCTTGCTTTTGCTTTGTAAAAACAAACCTGAGTCAGCTCTCCTGGGGTCTCTTTCTCCTGGGAGGGACAAAGCAATAATCAAACAAACTGTGATACAATGTAAACAAACAAACAAACTGAGTTTAAATGGTGGCTGGTAAATATTTTGCCATTTGTTTATTCTCCAATTTTCTGAGGACCTTACTATCTGCTACGCGTAGATGGTTGATTGTTTAAAATGAGAGTTGAATCCATTAGGAGGCTGTAAAATCAATAAACTGAGTTGTATCCAACCTATTAAAAGCAAGTGAGTTACTCTAGAAAGGGCATGTAATGTTCACGAAACTTTTGTTTCAGTTATTTGTGTGTATATGTGTACTGGTTATGATGTAAATTTTATTTATTTTTTATTGTGGAGGATAATTTTAAAAGCTTGAAAAATACTGTGTTAGTCTTTAGGTATTCCATGCTTAACAAACCAGATACAGGGTAGATGCATTAACCAAATTCTCCCCCCAGTGATTAACTTGGTTATGAGTATAATGAAGGAGATACACAGGATGCTGAAGAGATCAAAAAACACAGGGACCTACAATTATACTTCACAAACAGACTCATAGGAAAAGAGATCAGATTTTTGGTTACCAGAGGCAGGGGTGGAAAAATTGGATGAAGGGAGTTAAAAGGTACAAACTTTCAGTTAAAAGGTAGATATGTTCTAGGAATATAAGGTACAACATGATAAATAATAATTAACGCTGCTGTGTATTATATATGAAGGTTGTTAAGAGAGTGAATCCTAAGAGTTCTTGTCACAAGAACAGTTTTTTTCTATTTCTTTAATTTTGTATCTATATGAGATGATAGATGTTTCCTACGCTTATGGTGATAATCACTAAAAAAAAAATGGAACAAACAGAAAAACAACAACACACAGGGACCTAACCTGGTGTGGGACTGGGTGGGAGTGAGGAAAGCCTTCCAGAACACTAGGTATTTAAACTGAGACCTGAGGGATGTGTAGGTGGGAAGGGTGGGCATTCTAGTAGAAGGAAACAGCATACACAGATGCCTTGAGTTTGAAGGAGTTTGGCACATTCAAATAACTGGTGGAAAGCCAGTTGTGAGGGGCAAGAGAGAGAAAGTGGGGGGAAGCAGCTCACAGAGGGCCATGGCCAGTGGTGTTTCAGATTTCCAGCATCATCCTGGGGCGATGGAAAGTCACTGAAGGGTTCTAAGAAGGTGAGTCACATGATCTATTTGTGTATATTTGGGGTGTAGCGTTGAGAATACATTGTCATGAGATGACATTTTCGGCCCCTCTCTTTTTTCAAATTGAGGTATAATTGGTATATGATATTAGTTTATCCTTTTTTTTAAATCAAAATATGCTTGTTTTAGGATTATTCTATTCATGTATGTATTCAGATAAGAATTAGTGGTTTGGATTCAAGGGAGGCATTGTCTTAACAGACCAGAGGGTGGTTAAGATTAAGATGGTGGCACTGGAGCAGGAAAGGATGGATGAATGGAGAGTTTTGCAAAGTGCACTGTAGCCATCAGGTCCACAGTAACTGCTCATTGAATGGCAGCCGTCATCCATCATTTTCCCTTCGGCTTGTGGATTTTGACTAATCTGGGCTTTAATATCACACCGACTCTGCCACCTGGCAGAACTGGCATATTTAGGCGAAATTCATGGATAATTGCTGGCTTAGGTAAAACAAAACTTTAAAAAAATTAAAATATAATTGAAAGCCAAAAGTTACCAAGTGTAAGAAGCTTCCTTCCTAGCCGTATCCCTCCCTCTCCTACCTCAACCAAAGATTTCTTCAGTGTTTTCAGTTTCTTAGGGATTCAAACTACATTTTGGATGTTTGATGGGTGGGTGGTAGGGGTATTTAATTCCCTGGAAGGGAGCATTGTACATAATGAAAGGGCTGTGTTGGACATATTACATAGGGCAAAGCCTAATGCTCTTTCCTTGTCTATTAGGGCGAAAGAGCTTTGAGCCTGGAGCTGGTACGTCAGGAAACCAGGCCTAATGCTATCACTCATGAGCTACCTAACCTTGAGCAAGTTTCTGCCCCTTGTCTGAGTCTGTGTCCCTGCCTTTAATGAGGCCAACATCTACCTCCCTTATCTACCTGACCGATTATTGAGAGGGTCAAAGTATATGTGAAAATGATTTGAAAATAACAGAGTACCATAAGGGTACAATGTAGGATTGCAGAGCACATGAATTCTACATCCTTGAGGCTGTCAGTGCAACTTGTTGTTTTACTCTGTGAAATAAGGACTTCTAGGATTTTAAGCCTGCTCTTTTAGCGATTTGTAACATTTCAAACCTAAAAGCCTGGTGCTATTCTTAATGCCTGCAAGACTTTGGAAGACAACAGCGCTTGATTCAGTGGGTTAGAATCCATCTGTTCTCCAAAGTCACATCCCAGGATTTTAAACTTTTGACAAGTTACTGGTTTTGTAACTAGAGCCCCCTAGTGTTAAATTGATTAAAACACATACACATCTACACACTGCATGCAAGCACACACACACACACATCTTTGCTTTGTGCTTTAGGAAATTGCATTTGGTTCTCCTGACACATTTGAATGGTAATTTCAATATCACATAATTGTAGGATTAAATGAATACTTGAGAATTTATCTAAAGTGCAGGCTAAATCTAAAAATCCTAACAGCAAGTGGAATGCTACCCTGGCCCTGTCCTTTAAACATGAATAGAGTATCTCTCCCTTAAACCTTGTTCTGTTTCATAGTCATTCCTGTGTTGAAATGAATATTATTGAAATTACACTTTTCAAGGGTCATATGGCTTTTTTAAAAAACAATATTATTTAGTTCAACCCCAAAGCAAAAGCAAATACTGATTTTTTGTAAAAGAACAATTTTAGGAAAAGAAATCCACTTGGAAAACTGGTGTTTTCCTTTATTTATATTAGAAAATACTGACCGTTGGGCCTTTAATCTGCTTCATGTGCTGTGCTTGTATTTTCTTGACTATAAAGAAAATAATTCCCACAGAAAAATCTAGGTAATTTCTTGAGAGGCAGTTATTACATAATTCCTTTTTTAATGATTGTGACATTACCTATTCCCTTGAGTTAATTTGACTAAGTTTTGACAAAAAAAGATCTTTCTTCAAAAAATAGACATTCTGGGGGAAGCAAAATTAAACCACATCTACATGTGCAGATGTGCATACAGCACGTGCACACAAACACACACACACACACACACACATTCCAGACAAGATGATTATGAAATAATCATAATCTTTTTCTCTCTTTCATCAAAGGTACCACTCCTTATGACCAACTGATATGCTGAATTCCTCAGATTTACAAACCATCTGAGAAGTCCTATTTGGCAATTTGGCCAGCATCTTAAATTTTTTCCCAATAAAGCTAGATCTGGCTAATTTGACATATCTAGGTTTTCCACATCCAAGTAGGAAACCATTTATCAGTGAACTAAAAAGGGGACTTTTCCCTTATTTTCTTAAATACTAGAATAACGTTGAGGTTAAGAATCATAGAAATGGAAAAATAAAATGTTAATTATTGGCATTAATACGTTTTCAAGTGGTAAAAGAAAGCTGAAACTAATGGCGACAGTGTTACCAAGAGAAATTTGCTTTTCAAACCTAACTGAAGCTGCTGCTTAATGGGCCTAATCCTAGTTTGTGTTCATTGTGGTTTGTGCCAAATGGATTCTTACTTTTCAAATGCCCTTTGTCATTTCCAAAGCACTTCTGATGGGTCTTCACAACAACCATATTGGATCAGGAGTTGGTGGAGTACAATGTTTAACAGCAAGCGCTTTGCAGTTCAGTTGTTTGGTTGTAATCTCAGCTAACCACTCAGTAGCTCCCTAGTCTCAGGCAAGTCTTCTAAATTCTCATAGCCTTTGTTTTCATCTCTGGAAATGAGGTTGATGGTAACATCTGCCTCAGAGTTCCAATGAGACTCAAAGGAGAAAAGACATAGAATGTGTTTAGTCCAATGCCAGATTCATAGCAAATATTTACCTTCTCATTTTATATTAGTTTTAAAGTTGTCTTGAGGGTTAACCTTCCTTCTTCCATTATCCCAGCAAACAGAAAACTGCGATTCTGTGTGGTCTCAAATATACCTCTGAAAAACGGGTGCTCACAGGAGCGGCAGTTAACATGATAAAGAAGACGTTGAAGAAGAGTGTTGCTTTCACCTCCTGGTTTATCATCCACATCCTTTAAGCACCGACTTCCCTTCCAGCAACAAAGCTTTGTGATTCTTTTGTAATATGAGCTCCTGAAGGATGGGCGCACTGGTTGGGTTACAGTCCTGGTTAAGCAGAAAGTTCAGAGGGAACTTCGACGTGGACAAACCGAAACAGGAGCTCCGATCCACAGGAAGAAAACAAAAGAGAGAGAATATTCTTTTTAGAGAGGTCTTTAGTTTGACTCTCTCTTTTTATAATCGAGGAAACTGAGTTCCAGAAAGAAGTGACCTGTGCAAGGAGGGCAGAAGCTTGAGTCGAGGGGAGAACATCAAATCCTAGGACACACAACTCCCACACTGGAAGTCCACCTTTAGAGCTTGGTTCTGGGTTTGAGTTGGGAGGTCATTGCTGGAATTCACTGGATGATATGGCTGAGTAGTAATGCCTGATGAAATGGTTCAGTGACTAAGCATTCGGGCTCTCAAGCTTGATTTCCTGCTTGCTAAAATTGTAGCCCCCCTCCCCCACCTCACTACCTGTGAAATCTTGGTGAATTATTTAAATTCTTGGTGCTTCATTCCCTTCCCTCTAAAATGAGGTGTTTTGAGGATGAATTAATATCATATAAAGTGCTTAACCCATTGTCTGGGGTGCTCTAAGGATTCAGCGTAAGTTAGCTGTAGATTACTGAAGTAAATAAAACATAAGTTCCAATAACATTGAGGAGTAGAAGAGTTCACTATAGAGAAAGATTTACTGATAAACGAGGAAGGGAATAGTTCCTTTATATTATTTGACAGAAATACAAAAGAGAGAGTGGAAGGGCTCACAGTACATTTAGTTTGTGTCAAAACAGGAATTAAAATACATGCTTGGTGTTCAGGGTAGCGCTGTTACGCCTGAATCCTGGGGTGAGAGAATTGGAGAGGAAGGTATAAAATGCGTCCCAGGTTGTGTTTGCATTGGCCAGCTAAACTAATGTTGCTGGAAATATTTTGACCTGTCCACACAAATTACTTCTACATCATTAACTTCACAAACGGAGCACCACTGAAAATAGAACAACCAAACTTTACACCCTTACCCAATTCTGTTCACTCAGTTGGAAAACGATCTCCATGTTAATGGGGGTTATTGTGGATCCCTTTGCTGCAAAAGGGACATTCAACCAAAACACCAATTAAAGGCACATTTAATTCAGCAGGACCTACTTTGCTGAGGTCCTTTGAGTTCAAACATCTGACTGCTGACTTTATGCCGGAGAAGTTTAAGACATTTTTTGTTGTTAATTTTTAGTATGGAGATAGATGGCCATTTTCACCATTCTGTGAATTTTGTATACATTCTTGCATAACTGTAGCTTAGACAGGCCTTTAAAGATGATTTCATCTCACAGGGCTATGCTCTCTGCATCATATGAAATAAACAATTATTTTGGGTTGTATAGAAAAAACAGGGAGTGAGAAAGATTTCAGTTTAATGAGTCTGAGCTCTGGCAGGTCTGGCCACATACTTTCTGAGCCTTAGTTTCCTCATCTGTAAAATGGGAGTTTTCACACTTAGGAAACGCTATGTATAGTGAGATTGATTCTATGTTTAAAGAGCTTGCTACCTGCTGAGCACATGAGCATATAATACATGTTAGTTTCCTTCTTAGACTGATGGATTAATGGCGGCAGCTTGAATTCTTGGATGAAACAATCACACTTAGAGATCTTATTCCCGCACCCATGCAGTGGCCCTTGGATATAGCCTAACTCAAATGAGTGACTCCAATAGAGCAGATTTCTGCAAATCAAGCAAATTTTATCAGAATAAAAAACGAGCTCTTCTTTAATGAGTCCAAACTAGGCTCTTCCAATACTGTCCAAAGAAAATCATTTTATGCATGCATATAAATCCAGAAGTTGGAAATCAAGTCTAGCAATTGCCTTCTCTACCAATTCCATATGCTTTTCCTTTGGAGCACTGTTTACAGTTTTTGAAAACATGGTTATTTAGAACAGTAGTACATTCTAGACTTTTAAAATATTTCTTTAAGTAAACTTTATTTTTAGAACATGTTAAAATTTGCAGAAAAATTGTGAAGATGGTATATAGTTTCCGTATACCCAGAACCCAGTTTTCCCTATTAGTAACATGATATATTGGTATGGTACATGTGTTACAATTAATGAATCAATATGGAAACATTATTTCTAACTAAAATACATACTTCATTCAGATTTCCTTACATTTCACCTAATATTCTCTTCCTGTCACAGGGTCTCATCCAGGATATTATATTACAATTAATCATCGTGTCTAAGTTCTTAGCCGTTACAGTTTCTCAGACTTTTCTTGTTTTTGATGACCTTGACAGTCCTGAGGAGTACTGATCAAGTACTTTGTAGAGTGTCTGCTAATTGAGATTTATCTGATGTTTCTGTCATGATTAGACTAGGGTTATAGATTTTGGGGAGGATCACAGGAGTAAAGTGCTATTTTAATCACATCATATCAAGGGTACATACTATCAGCATGATGTATGAGTGTCAATATCGACCTTTATCCCCTGGCTGAAGTAGTGTTTGCCAGGTTTCTCTGCTGCAAAGTTACTCTTTATTTTCTCCTTTCCATACTGCACTCTGTGGGAGGAAGTCACTATGCATAGCCCACACTGAATGAGCGGGGAGCTACGTCCCCCCTCCTTTAGAGTGTAGTACCTGTGTAATCTATTTGAAATTCTTCTGCGTGGGAGATTGACTCTTCTCCCCCATTCATTTATTCATTCGTTTACCTAAATCGGTATGAAATCATGAATATTTATTTTATACTTTGGGTTATAATCTAATACTACTTTCTTTTCTTCTTCCTTTGACCATTGGGAGCTCTTTTAGATAGCTGATGTGTCCAGGTGCACTTTTCATGGTTGTAATTTTATGGATGTTTTATGATTTGTTGATGTAATGCAGTTTCTTCACAAATTTATAGACTTTCTGAGGGCAGGGTATGTGTCTTATTGAGTTTAATTGTATACCACTGTTTCCTTAATATTTAGAAGTGTGACTGAAATGTAATAGGTGCTCAGTGAATACTGAATGGCTCAATACATGAATGAATGAGTAGATGAATGTGTGAGGCCCGCCATCATATGAGGCACATTATATATATCATTAGTAAACCTAAAAAATAATTCTGGAAAGAAGGCATTATCATTCCCCATTTTATAGACGGAAGAACTAAACTCAGAGAAGTTAAGTAACTTGACCAAAATCACACAGCCAGTAAGCAAGAACTTGAAGCCAAGATTGCCTGACTTTATGCACATGGGCAGCCCTGAATATTGCTTTTGAGAAATGTGTTAAAGATCTTCAAAAGTGTAATTATAAGGTTGTATGTGTTTATGATCACCACTATTACTATGTCTCTCGTTGTCTCTTTCTCTTTACCCATACTTATATACCACCAGATATTATCTATTGTTGTAAATGGAACCAAAAGAGTATGTATAAGTTTCAAAAAAAATTTAAATTTTGCCAGTCCTTCATTCAGTGCATAAATTATGCATCTCCCAAATATTCCTCATGTATCCTGGATTGCAGGAGGAATTCTAAAATTTGAGTGGGCTGTATTTTTAAATCAACATAGGTTACTCTAATATACTGGTAAGAGTTGAATAGGGCATCCTTTTGATCTTTGTGGAAAGGATTCGAAGGAACCCTGGGTTTTATTTTACTATCTTATAAATTTTTTTCTTTATTATGCATTCTGTTTCTTTTTTAAATTCTATTTCTTATTGAAGTGTAGTTGATTTACAATCTTAGTTTCAGGTGTACAGCAAAGAGATTCAGTTATACACATACATACATAGATATTTTTTCAGGTTCTTTTCCATTGTATGTTATTACAAGAAATTGAATATAGTTCCCTGTGCTATACAGTAGGCCTTTGTTGTTTATCTGTTTTATATATAGTTATGTACCACCTTGTTAATTAGTGACAGTGGGCAGTGAGGTATAATGGAAAGCAAATAGGCTCAGGGGATGGAAAGACCAGTTTTGATTCACGGCTCTGCCATTTCCCAGCAGGAGTCCTCAAGCAAGTTTCCTAAAACTTCCAACCTTCAGTTTTCTACTCCATAAAGTAGTGATATTCAAAGTGTCCACTTCATAACTGAAGATTAAGTGGGGCGTTGTGTATTAAGTGTGTAATACAGTGCCCATCACGTACAAAGAGCTCAACCCATGATAGCTATTGTTTTTCTTTGTATTATTGTTATTGTTCCCTCCTCTGCAGATCAAAGCAGATTGGGGTGCTTTTTTAAGTGTTTTGTTTTAACGGCGGACTGATGTGGAACATAGGGAGACTTGAGCTGAGAACTCATTAACTACACAAGGCCCATTTTGGAGGATGTTTAGTTTCAAGCTGGGACTCCATGTTTCTTGCAAAAAGGTTATTAACTTGAATGTATTCACTCTTAAACTGTATTCTATAAAGATAGCTCCCTGACTCTGTGCAGCTGCCACCCCTCCTATTCTTTGATAAACATGCCCCACTCTTTTTTTTAATGACCCTGAGCACAGACCATCACTTACTGTACTTACTTAGAACATGGTCATCTTCTAAACCAATGATAGTACATCCCCCTTTGTATTACGACAAATCATGTTTAATTCCCTCAGATTGGGTGTGCTGGGCAATTCATTATAATGTGGACGTAATACCTACTGCTAGCTGGTTTCCACGCACTTTAAGAAGTGCTTTCTAAAGTTTCACCAATGACTCACCATTCAAGCAATAAATCACTGTTGCCTTACAGGATCCTTCAACACAGACCCTGTTGTGGTGGCAGTCAGTGATGGCAGGTGGTCGGGCAGCCTCTCAGCGGGCACGTTCTCGATTCTAAGATGCACATTTTCCATATTTTAAATCTCCATGTGTCTTAGCCACTGTTGTCCAGGCAGTGGGGATCATGTTGTCATCACCTCCACATGCATATCAATATTTGAAGAATGGGTGTGAGACTGTGTTGGAAGGAAGTCCTAAAGGTAGTAGTGGACCATTCCTGTGGAAAAAAAATTAAATTAAATTAAAAAATTTTTAAAAAGCATTGTCAGTGTCCTTAATGGCATAGAGAAGGCGAGTATGAACAAACCTAAATCTAAGTGCTGCACTTTCTGTGTCATGTTAGCAGAGTAGTTACCAGAGTAGGCTCTACTTTAGGTTAAACTCATCTCTGCTGTTTACTAGTTATGTGACCCTCAACTAATTGTGTAGCCGCCAGCATCAATTTCCTTGTCTGTAAAATGAGAATAACAATAATACCTACCTCCTCCTTATTCTACTGTGTGTCTTTCTTTCTTAGCCTATCCTGGTCATTACCTATTTCATTTAATTTGATTTTATTTATCTTTCCTCCTGAAGATAAACTCCATGGTGGTAGGGACTTTGACTCATTCACTGCTGAATTTCAGGTACCTTGCACGGTGAAAATGTTAAAAAAGAAAAAAAAAGAGAGAGAGATGATTTAAGGAATAATGACTTTGAATAGACAAGAGGAGATGAGTCAAGGAGACAAACTGAAAAGGCTGGAAGGAAGAGGGGAAGAGCTCAGTGCTTCTTCAACTATAAAGTGCATACTGATCTCTCAGGAATCTTGTTAGAAGTGCAGATTCTAATTCAGTAGGGCTAGGTTTTGGCCTAAGCTTCTGAATATCGGGCAAGCTACCAGGTGATGTCAAGGTGATATTGCTGGGACCATAGTTTGAGTAGCGAAGTCTGGAGAGTGTATTGAGTCATACAAAGTAGGAATGGGAGCAGGGAACTGTGTTTTTAATAACTCCCCGGGTGATTATGATGCATATCAAAGTTGGAAAACTCCTGGGCTTAATGGAAGAGGAAAAGAGATTTTAGGAAGCATGGAGAGACAGTTGAGTTGGAATCAAGTGAATGTCTAATGATAGTCAAAGAGGCTAAGATTAGTGTATAATACTGCTTAAATGGAGTTCTGGGATTGTCTAATACCAGTTTTTATTATATTAAAAAATGATGCCTTCAGCACTGATTTCAACATTGCTAAACTTCAGATTACTTAAAATAAGAAATTATGTATCCCATCCAATTTAATGCCTGCAGATTCCGGTTACCTTAACTCGAATGCCTCTGAACTTACTGGCTAACACTGGAGATGAACTGAAGAGGTTTCTAATACCTGGTGCCACTGTGTCAAGAACCAGCTATGTCTAACAAATGAAATTTGCCTCTTTGGCAAAGTAATAGACCCCTTATTGAAAATAATGAGGAGGAAGTAGCCAGCATGTGTTTCAGCTTCAGTAAGCTTTTGCTTCTTTTTTCATATTTGCAAATTAAATTAGTTCACAAGGTTATATTTAGACTGCAGTATCAGTGGCCTAATATTAAAAAAGGGAAGAGAACATATTAGGGGATATTTTATAAGTCTTTGGCCTTAGGCTACTTCTATGTACTATTTTTACATGACTTTAATGATGGAAAGGAGAGCATAGTCATTAAGTCTGGAAAGTTGGTCGAGCAGGTATCTCATGAATTGAGGCTAAAATCAAATTGTATTTAAGGTGCTGCAGAGTGGTTTATTATTCACTCAGTGAGTACTTTATTGTCTGATTATATATGCATCATGTCTGAGAAGGACTTCTGACAGAGTCAACAAATATTTGAGTGTCTACTGTGTGGAGGCAGCGATGCTAGGTTCTGAGCAGAATAGAGACAGGGGACTTGAGTGCTGACTTCAAGGTGCATGCAGCCCCAAGAAGAAGATAAGAGAAGTACCTGAATAACTAAAGCAGGTGACAGTAGAATTCCCATGGGAATTGAACAAGGTGGTGAGAGGTTCCATCAATGTAATTACAGAATTGATTTCAGAATTCAACAACATTAATCAAAATGTAAAATACTCATGCACTTTGACTTCACTGTCATAGACAGTTTCTACTACATCCAGGTGCTGATCCAGGTTTTGTGGATCTTGAAGCCCATATATAATTTTATATATAGATCTCTCTTTAAGGGGAACAAAACACCAAAGGACCCATGAAAGTGGGGGACACTGAAACTTGAGCTGCATTAGCTTCATTGTAAATCTGCCTATGGATAGATCTTGATGTATAATTTAGAATCATTTTTAGTTGCAAAAGGCTGAACTATCAAATTGTTCATCAGTAGAGTACTGGTTAAATAAATTATGATCTGTTTTACAGTGGAATATTATATATCTGCTAAAAGGATGAGGGAGCTCTCTCCATACATACTGATATAGAACAATCCGTAAGACATTATTAGATGATGGAAGCCAAGTGCAGAACAGTGTGTATGGTGTGCTCCTGTTTATCTTTAAGGGGGGGCATAGACACACATCTGTGCTTATAGGTGCTCTGAACTGCTCTGACACTGGTAGCACTGCAGCCTATGGGAAAGGGTATAGGGTTGGATTCAATGGTGAAGAGAGACATACTTTTTTTGCCTAATATCCTTTGCACTGTTTGAATGTTTACCATGTGCATTTATAACATTTAAAAAATGTTAAAAAGCAGCAACAACAACCAAAGCAAATAAGAGAATTTAAGACAGGCCTTGGAAGAAAACAGCATGGAGGTCTGTCTGGCTGTTGTACAGGGTGAAGTTGAGTTCTTGTGGTGAAGAAGCTCTTCCTTGGAGGTGTCGGGGAGCCACTGAGCAGCAGACTTAACCTGGCGGTAGCTGTGCTTTTCAAATACTCATCTGGCAGCGCTGGTGGGGTGGATTGGAGTCTGTAGGCTGGTTCTGAGCCTGTTACTGTGGACCACCAGGAGAGAGACAATGAGGATCTGGGTGGTGCTTTTCAAGCAAGAGCAGAGACAAAAAGATGGGAGTGGGAGAGAGATTGGAAGATGGGCACAGTCAGGGAACACACTAGGTATGGAAGGAAGTGATACCCTGAAGAAACTGATTTAATATGGTTAGGAAAAGTAGTATCCAGTTGTATGTTCTAAGTGTTTTCCCTTTGGTGTTTGGTGATATGTGTAAACCAGCTTTCAAACCTATTCATCTTCGTGAAGGCTCCCGTGGCTGTCAGCCTGCCTTCCTTTTCTCCTTGATGCCTCAGGGAAGGACAGGGCTTCTCCAGGACCCTGGCTTGGGTGAGAAACCCAGGAGCCTTATTGGAGATTATTCTCAAACCTTATCTTCTGAAAATATGGAGGGAAGCATAAAACTTGTTGGCCCACAAGGAAATGAAGATGCATTAATGGTGCATCTTGTGTAAGAGATAGGAAGTGTGGATAGTGTGAGGAGTCCAAAGAGTAAGCCTGTCCCAGAACTCTGGGGTACCTTTTCCCATAAGCTAAATAAATGACCACCTTCAAGATCTGATTTTTCTGGTCAAGAGGAAAGTTCCCCTGGCATGTCTGCAAATGATTCTGCCTCCCTGAGGATATTCACATTCCTTTAATTGAAGACAAAAGAGTTTTGTTCTTCAGAGGTCAGGATAAAAAGCAAATTCATCCTGGTCATGGGGACTCAAGACCCGCACTTTACACTGGGATGCAAAGGGCACATTTCCCAAAGAACTTATTTCCATTGAGGAGTGTCTGGACAAACAGGAGCATGATTTGAGTGGATGGCAGCTGAAAGGGTGCAGAGAGTATAGACAAAGTCA
The DNA here is from genome assembly GCF_048564905.1 of Vicugna pacos. Taxonomy (NCBI): domain Eukaryota; kingdom Metazoa; phylum Chordata; class Mammalia; order Artiodactyla; family Camelidae; genus Vicugna; species Vicugna pacos. Next base: position 66,264,699 of record NC_132997.1, on the reverse strand, counting down.
GTAATGATGACTTTTCTGACTTTGCAATGCTGCCTACCTCAGGTCCGGAATAGCACACTTGAGAGAGTGGGGGTGATCTTGCCTTGGCTTGGGTAAAGCGTTTCCCAAAATGGGGTCTAGGACCACTCAAACCCAAATCACCTGAGAAGGCTTGTGAACAGTCGGAGTCCTGGGATCCACCCAGTGAATAGTACACTCTGGATTTGGAAGGAGTAGCCTGGAAATCTGCGTTTGGCAAAAAACCTCACGGGTGATTCTTTGGTCCACAAAAGTTTGGGAATTGTTGCCCTAGGAGTTTGGGATTTCTCCCCTTTTCTGTCTTCTCTCCCTCCAAGTATCCTTTCATCCCTGAGCATCATGACCTTTCTGCTATGAGCCTTGTCATTCTGGGTTGGCTGCGCATCTTGTCTGCTCCTACAGTACAAGAGTTTACCTCCGCCATAGCACTTACCATACTCTTTTAAATAAGTTTGTTTACATTAGAATGTGCATTCTTTGGGGCAAGGAGCTGCGTGTTTTATTTTCACATATCCTGTTCTAGGAGTCTCGGCATTGAGCACCTCACCAAAGAGCTTCTCAGTCAGTGGGGGCTGGGATGGTGAGATTTGTTCTCAGTGCCCAGCTATGGCTCTCAAAAGTGTTGAATAGAACCAGGTCTGTTCAATGATTTTCTGATTTCCCTGCAGACTTGCGTGTCCTCACTGGAATCTGGTAGTGGCATGTGTGTGAGCTCATTGATGAACATGCATCTTGTCTTCTTTGCTTGGATGGCTCCCAGGTTTCCTTTGACCCCTCTCTTAGGCTGTTACCCACCTCTAACAATAACTGCAGGCACAGGCTACTGTTTGCAGAATTCTGGAAAACAGAACAGGCTAAACCCAAGTTTTATAGAAAAAATAACTTCAGAGCCTTGGGCTTACATTACCTGCCTGTACCAGAGATGTGAAAACAGGTCGGTGACAGATTTAGGTCCTGATCTAATCAAGTAGTCTGGAAGGCAGCCAGTGAGTCAGGACAGCTCAGATCGTGGAGAGCATCTTTCTCCCTTCCTAACATTCGGCTTGTAGGTTTTTAGCCCCAGTGCCTCAGCAAGAGCTGCTAAGGACTGGAGTGGTTTACAAAGCACTTTAGAATTAATTCCAATCAGGCCATTGGTGGTTGTGATGCAAGCTATTGTACCAGTGTCAGACAGTGCCCTGGCATCATGCCTTAGATTTGTCTCCCTCACTTTTGGCCCTTCAAAAATCAGTTGGTTTTCTTCATAGCCAGAGGTTTTATGGGATGGGAAAATGACGATGTGAAATAAGCAAGCCTTTGAAGTGTCCCTAGCGTTTGGAAGTGCTCAGAGCCCATGCGTGGTTCTGGAGTCTGGAGAAAGAGGATGGCCTGGCACTGAGGCCCACATGGTGGGTTTGAGCTCACCCTCTGAGTCCCTGTAGGCTTAGGTGAAGCTTATTTCCTTCTCCTCCCAAACCTCCTTGAGGGCTTCAGCCCTACTCCCATCCTGCCCCACGTCTCATTCAGAGCTCTGTCTTCGCCTGTGGAGGGTTGGAGGTTCAGCTCATTATTGAACATCCTTCAATCCACTGAATGAGCACACTCAAGTCCAGGAAAACATAACTCAGGTTCGATTTGTATTTTTAACTCACGTGGGGTCCACAGGTGGAGGGGAGTGTGTGAGTAGTTCTGCTCCTGTCCTCCACTCATCCTCCAACCCTCAGAGTATGGGCTGCTCACGACTCCCGCTCCACATTTCATTACTCTTCTCAAGGTCCTGGAGGAAAAGTTGTTCTTCCTCAAGATGCTTTGAAATTTCTGTCTCCTCTGTTCTCTCTCTTGGGTCCCTGCGTCATTTCTGGTGTTTGCTGTCAGTCGTGCAATTCCATCCCTTCTACCAGGGTGGAGAGCGGCACTGCAGGAGATGCTGAGAACTGCAGGTGTAACATTGGCATGACGTCAGACCCGTAGAGTGCTTTTTTTGTGGCATGTTCTTTCTTTGCTTTGAGTTGCATCACCAAATGTCCCTTTCGGTTCTCTGAGTCTTTAAATGTGCTGGCCCCAGGACGCAGGCAGTGGGTTTGGGGTGGGAATGGGCTCTTCCTCCCAGCAAACATATGAACCTGCCTCCTTGGCTATTTCCCCCGTAAGTAAGATAATCATGTTTTCTGGGTCTTGTTATTAGGAAGTTATATCTGAGAAGTGTGAGTATTCTTATAGAGACAATAGAATGAAATAATTGATGGAAAGGCTGTTTGGATTGAAATTTCTGAAATACATGGTTGGGTCAATATATCCAAGGGCTATGGTATCAGATTTTCTTCTGTCAGATTGACTATTCTGAGTCTCATTTCTTCAAGTCTCTCATAGTAACAGTTTACCTCATTCATCGTTTTTTAATTGAGGTATAGTCAGTTCACAATGTTGTGTCAATTTCTGGTGTACAGCAGAATTCTTCAGTCATACATGAACATACATATATTCATTTTTATGTTCTTTTTCACTGTAAGCTACTACAAGATATTGAATATATTTCCCTGTGCTATACAGTATAAGCTTATTTATCTATTTAAATGTACCAGTCAGTATCTGCAAATCTCGAACTGCCAGTTTATCCCTTCCCATCCCTCTCCCCAAACCTCCTTCACCTTTAATGAATGAATATAATTTGCTCATCTTAATGACTTACCCATGCAGAGTAATATATTTTCATTTGGGGAAAGACTTTAAAGCTACAAATTTAAGGGTGAAATATCAGAATTAAATGACAATTTGTTGCAGAGTTCAGTCAAACCTGGAATTTTATCTTAGTTTTGGCATTTACTAGCTATCTTATTCTGAGCACCTCAATCCTCAGTTTTCTCTCAGGCTTGAAGTAACTGGAGGTAATAGTTATGCGTGCTCCATGGTTTAAATGTGAGCAATCTAGTACTTATCAAAATATAGGAGAATTTGTTAAGACATAAGACTCCAGGGCCCCCTGCCCAGGAGGGCTTCGAAGTGTTAAACTTGGGGTAGGCTTGAAAATTCACATTTTTGAAAGACCTCAGGTGATGTTGCTGATAGCAGGCCACATTTTGAATAATATTGGCATAATCTCAAGCCAGCAGTTGTCAAACCTGCCTGTTAAACAGGGATCATGTGCTTGTCTAAATGACAGAGTCTTGGGCTCTATCTAAACACACACACACACACACACACACACACACACACATCGTTTAGGGCTTTGTATCAGTTTGGTACACTTCTTATTTTGAATTAGGGTTTTTCAAAACAGTGTTTCCTTCTGGATTCATATTATCTTTTTGAACTCTAATGATGACTTCATTTTCCTTTTTATTATTTATTTTAATCTTATCTTTTGATGTCTCTTTATCTTTTATCTATTTGAATCTTATGTGTATTTTTCTATATTAGAATTTAACTCTCCTGATTCCCATGTTCTTTTTTTTGTGTGCATGTGTCTAGTAGAGATCAAGGGGTACAGGATGAGGTGGGGGACATTCTGGACAAGAACCTCTTTTAGTCCCTCTCCATGCCCTTCGGGCACAGTGCACTGCATGTTATAGATGCCTTCCCTGTAAGAAATGAGTGTATAAAAATTAACCCCTTGTCAAGCTCCCTCCTTGACAACTTCTCAAATTTGTCTCTTGGCCAAGAAGAGATCATTTCATTTATTACTTATTAAGTTGTCTGCTCAATTGTCTGCTTACTTATTGAATTGTCTTCTCTGTCCCAGACGTTAAACTGGGCCTCAGCAGCTCAGTGCAGACGAGGCAGGATAGGCCAGTGATTTCAGGTTTGGTCTCAAAGCTTAATTCCACCACTGACTAACTGATCAAAGGGTAAAAATCATATGATCACCTGTTTTCTTTTTAACAATAATATTTTTGCCTCTGTTTTGTATATTATATTTTTTTTACCAATGACATTAACCTATGATTAACTTATTATCTTTGTTTTGACATAGCTCTCATTTGTGTTTTCCTTCAATTTTATTTATTTGAATGTTTTAACTTGTTTTTATAATTGTGGCAGGAAGTCTGATCCTTGAAGGGTAGGGGAACAATTCCACTGTAAATGGAAAATTTGTAGGCCTCTTTCTCCTTGGCCAGTTCTGCAGGGGCAGCTCTTAATAAAAGCTGTGTTCTGCTCAATGTTGGTTTTCAAATACACATACCTTACTAAGTATGTTCAGAAACACTTCTGAAGGACAATCACAGCTCTCCCTGAAAGATGGTAGTAAGAAATGAGATTGCTAATACCATGAGTGACCACTTGTTCTAGTCTTTGGGGAAGGGGACTTCCCGTTCGCAGGAAAGGGAGCAGCAGAGATGCTCAGGGCTGCTCAGGGAGGTCCCTCATGCCTCCTAAGACTGATATTCCTCTCTTGGGCAGGGCCAGAAGGTATTATAAGGGTCCAGCTGTTATTCAGACACTCCAGCTGTTCTTCCAAATTTATTTCCACAGGTTTGTATGAAATCTAGACTTTTGAAGACACGTTTATTCACATTCAAGGTTTTGTTTGTATCAGTTAGATTTCTTGGTTGTGATAAACAAAAACAAGCCCTGGTGAACCAAAACTAGGAAACCATTTATTTGAAATACATTGGGGATAGTTCCAGGGGGATAGTTCCAGTAGCTTTTGGAGAACTAGGCTCAAAATACAGGCAGGGGCGAGGGGGTCTGGGCAGCACGAATTCTCATCCAAGTTTACACCACAGAAACAGTCTGGTTCGGGAATTACCATTGGTGATACCTTCACTGGCCTGCCAAGACCGAGGACTCTGCCATCAATGACTTCAGCACTGCTTTGGCACCCCTCGTCCCCAGTCCCTGAGGTTCAGAGTGTAGGAGCATTCAGTTGGCCAGGCCTACAAAGGATGGTTACATTTGTGGAATAACAGGGCATTTCACAAGGGAGTTTTGTGTCAGTGGAGATGACTTTATTTTCTGTCTTCCATGGCATAGTTTCTTGGACCACTGTGTATTGTGTGCAAGTAGACAGTTTGCCATCTATAGTGAAATTTGTTTTCTCTCAATAGCTGAGATTATGGTTAACATACTGGGAAGGAAAGAGAGAGAAAGGCAAAGGGAGGTAGGAGTTTAAAGAGACCAGGCAGATGTAAAAGCGAAACCAGATTATGTTGTTCTGAGACAGCGCCAGTCCATTCTTGTGAGTTGAAAAGAGGGCACCGTAGAGGCTCTTTGGCTCCTCTCTGGATCCAGTGTAAAGGGCATTAGTGAATGCCCCAACCTCCTTGCCCACTTGTCTCTATGGTGCTCGATGTTCCGGTCACAGTGTGCCATGGCAGCTGGAGATCATTTGAGTACCTCTCACTATGATTGCTGTAGAAGTGGGCAACGATGGTCACAAGATGATCCGTGTGGATTTTGCTTTGTTTTAATACTAAGTAGTTTCTAAAGGTTGAGGGCTTAAAGTGAAGGATAATAAAAGAGACGTGGGAGGCAAACAAACAAATGTGAAATGGATTTGAATCAAGAAAATCTATAATAATTGGAAAGGAAGAAGAGAGGAAGGGCTGATCATATTTTATAACAACCTACAGCTATTTCTAAGTAAAAATGAAGAGGCCACATCCACTAAAGATGTTTTATTTCCTGCCCCATCCACAGACTTTTTAAACATTCTGCGCTATCCTGATCCCATATAGACAGCCCTGCATACTCTGGTACCTTGATACTTTCTGGGCCCAGATAACTGGGCCAGGAGTGAACAGTATCTGCTGATGCACTGGGTAGTCAGCAAATTTTATAGCTTGGCTGGAAGAGATGACCTGGACCAATCAGACTCTGATTCATATTCCCTCATGGTATCCCTCCTCCGTCTATGAACAGAGGAACTGAGACGGGTACTAGTTGGTGGTGCATAGAAGGGCTGAAACTTTATGACATAGTGTTGGGATTGCTAGTCACACTGAGCCAAGTGCAAGGTGAAGTAGAAGGAGATGGTTGAGAAGGGAAGATGGGCTGAACTCAGAGGAACAGAAGTTAGAAATTATGTAATCCCTAGCTTCTAGTTAAAATTCCACTGAATGCCCATCTATTCTTCATTTTCTGTCATTGGTCCATGAAATGCCTGAAACTTATCATCAGTCCTACTTGGTTTCTATATTAGTACATTTCTTCTTCTTGTAACCTAAAGAAATGGAAGACACTAGGTGGGTAGATGCTCCATTACCTTAAGATGCATTTCCAAAGGCTTCATATATTGAGGTAAACTTTATCCTCTCCAAGGGTCCTCTTTAAAAATTATTCCTTGAAAGACAATACTCATATATCATTTTATATGATAGATTCTCTTATAATAGATTCTGATTCTATTGGGGAAGGTGAATTGTGGGCAAAGGTGAAGAGAGAAAGGCGGAGTCAGTCATGGATTTATTCACGTAAATATGAATTATTTTTCAAGCAATGTTTTAGAGAAGAGCCTTTGGAGAGGGCAAAGCCCTGAAAGGAGGGTTGAGCCATTCCAGAAGCAAATAATGCTGATTTTGTCATTCTAAGGAGGGACAAGTGAGCTTGAAGACTCAGCTCTTGTCTGGGAAGTGGAGATGGGGTGAACGCTTTACTCTCAGATCCTAGCAAAGTGCTTGGCCTCTACCAAACACTCAATAGTTTAAAATATTCATTGAAAATAGAGAAAACAATAGATAGGGCATGGTTGTCCCTGATGCATCATAGAGTTCCCTAGAAGACCTTTAAATAAATGACCCCAGGAACTGTCTCATGTCTTCTCCTCTTCTTCATAATCAGCAAATGTTTCAATAACAAAGGAAATCTTTGTAAAATGTTAAGCCACAGGTCATTAACTTTCTACTTGAAAAACCTTCCTTTAGTCATTTAAGTAAGCTGATGTTAAACAAGATTTGGCTGTTCATTGTCACCTTTTCCACCTTTAGTAAATAGAGAGGATAAGGTGGCCCCTTGAAACAAAAGATGAATCTGGATTGTCCTGCAAATGGCATCATAATTATTATATTTCTTTTTAGAGGTTGGATGTTCTTTGCTTATTAAACCTTTGATCTAGGCTTAGAAAAAATAGCAACAAGTTTTAGTAGTATTATTAGCTCCTCAGTCCAATCTCGTGTTCTAAAATTGTGGTTCTAAAATTACTAGTACAGAATTTAGGACACCAATGAGATTTTAGGTCATTCCTCCCTCCCCGATTTAGAAATCTTTCTCTAAGAAATATTAGCAGCACAGATTTCTGTAAGAGAGAAGACAGTTTTGGCTGGACTTCAGGTATGGGTATGTTAAAAAACAACAAACATGAGTACCACTTTCTATAAAAATCAAGTTTATGTTTATCCAAAGATCAGGCTTATTTATGTCTATTTATTCAATCAGGAGCCATCCATTTTAGGAATGTTGGCTCAAAACTACACCAGGGCATGTTTAAGGAACAGGAGAAAGCTGTATCTCAGCCAGACCAAGTTGATCAGTAACAAACTACCCATAATCACACACACTGGGGTGTGACAGACCATTAAAAATATATCTTGGCACCCAAAAGAAAACATATTGTATTAAGTGATAAAATTTTATTTTTAAAGGGCTTTTAACTTCAAAAGCTTTTCTAGGTTGGGGGTGGCAGATGGAGGTGGGCAGCGGAAGCATGTCATTGACAAAGATTAAATGAATAAGAGGAAAGGAAATATTATAGACCCACAATAATAGGCTTCCAGGAACTCTTCCCTGATTCTGACTTCTCTGGGATCCAGGGATCCCAGGCGGTTTTAGGCTACAGACTATGGGACCAGAAGAGACAGGGTTCGTAAGGTATCTCAGGCCCAATAGAGAGATGTGGTGTGAGCAGCTTTGATGAGCTTGTTTCTGTGTGTCCTTTCCTTCGAGGAAAGGATGGTGGAGAAAAAAGAGTAGCTGACTGTGGCCAGTTCCTCTCCCTTCTACCTTCAAGAGTAAAAGCAGAATGGAAGGCACAGGCATTAGGCTGAATCATATTAGGACTGGGGCTATCTTAGCTCAACTGTAGAGAGATCTTAGGTCTTTTGGAATGATCAGATCACTAGCTTAATTTAATGTGATCATTCCTCTAACCAGTACAGCAGTTCAGTTTGTGTCTGGCTCAGCCACTTGAGAATGTTCCACCATGAGTACCCCTCTGGTCAGGTAGCAACAAACCTGCCAACCTTGAGTGATGTCCATGCTTAAGAAAAATGTCTTTAGCTGTTCTGTTCAAGAATCTGTTGTTTCATCTGTGATGATTTTGGCTGTGACTTGGATCTCAGGCTGTGATTTTAGATTAAACAAAACTCTCTAGACATCTTTGAAGCTGCTCTTTGGCCTCCATGGTTTATGATTTCTATTTCTTCGACAGGACTTTTAGTCTTGAGAAAAATTTGAAAAATGATTTTTATTAAGATAAAGATGACTTTATGAATATTTTATTGAGGAGTATTTGCATTTTTAAGGAATGCCCAGAGAGAGAAATCTAATTGAATAAATGATGGGATTTCAGCGTCTGGGTGTGTTGACAATTCATGACACATAACCCAGAAGCTCCTGTGATGACTAGTGAAGCCTCACTTGGCGCTGCATTTGGAAGCCCTGGAAGGTGGACGAAGACTCAGAGGGAAAGACAATTTGTTGAATACCTGCTAAGTTCTAGCCCACCATTTAGAGGATTTACTAAATTATCTCAGATATTCCTCATGACAACTCATGGAGGAGGGGATAATAATACTCACTTTAGAGATGAAGAAAGTTATGGTCCAGAGAGATTAGGCAACTTGCTAAAGGTAACCCAGCCTGGAAGTGGAAGAGCTGGGAACTGAACTGCAGTCTGTTTTGTTTCTTCATTTACATATTCATTCATTCAACCACTCACTCACTGACTTACTGTGTGTGAGGAACTGGAGGAACAACAGTATTTGAGAAGACAAGGTTTTGCCATCATGGACTTTATGTTCTATGAAGGGAGACAGAGACTTTCAGCAACAACTTAAATTCAAACTGAAATCTTTCTGACACTCGCCTTTTTCCACACTACCCAGAAGAGTGGCTTATCTTGTCAGACCCAGAGACTACGTGTATGTATGTATCACAGATGATACACAGACATATGCATGTGTAAGTAGTCAGGAAATACATGCTATATATAAAATATAAGCAGAGTGAGGGGGAAGAGAGTGACCAGAGGTACTATTTTAAATAGGGTGGCAGGAACATTCTTTCTGAGGAAGTAGCAGTTGAGTTGAGACCTCACTGAAGATCTAGGCAAAGATCTGGGGCAAGAGCATTCCAGGTGGAATGAACAGTTCATACCAAGGCCCTGAAAGAGTAATGTGCTTCGTGTGTTCAAGTACAGAGCTGGAGTGTTAAAGCAGAGTAAGCCAGGGGGAAAAGTGGTCAGAGCTGAGGGTGGGGAAAGCGCAGCAGGGGCCAGTTACATAGGACTTTATAAATTACCATAAAGAGTTTGGATTTTACTCTGAGTATGATGGGAAATCAAGAGTGTTGTAAGCAGAGAGTGACACAGTCTGATTTCTGGTTTTGAAAGATCCTTCTTTGGCTGTTTTGTGAGGAGCTGACTTAAGGAAGCCAAAGAGGAAGCAGGGGAGCTAGTGGGGAGATAATTGCTGTAAAACTGAGCGATAAATTGGGTTGGAACTGGGAAGGTTGTGAGAAGTGGCAAGATTCATGATTGATTACGATTCCGGGAAGGAGAGCCTCTCTCAGTCACTCTGGGGTTTCTCTTTTCTTTCTGAGACCCATGTTCCTCTATCCTCAGACCTCATTGGAGAGACCAAAGCAGGTGACCAACCAGCCCGTCCAAGGCAGAGAGCAGGGATTAGGATCTCCTTATCCCTTGTGAGTATGAGGCAACTCAGGGCTCAGGCAGACCCTGACATTCCCATAAATTGTTGTCTTGTATCCTGTATCAGATATCACTGTATCCTTGACTCAGAAGGTTAGGGGATAACACTTTGCTAAACATTTTGGGTTTTGTACAGTTTTAATTTCCAAATCTGTTTTCAATCCTGGATGTCTAAACCCTTATCTGCACAGTGATTTCAAAACAGACCAAGATAGCACTTAGATTAGAACTTTCCCGCCACCAGGGAATCAGAACTAGTCATTGTTGGCCTGAGAATGAAATGTGCTCATTAACAGAGAAAATTGGAAACTAGGCAGCACTTTTCCATTAGTGCTTTGCTTTCTGAAGCATTAATGGAGAGATCTTGCTACTGCTCCAGAAACTATTAATAATTCTCCCTGCGGTGCACAAATACGATACTACTGACCCACCCTCGGCAGCGTGTGAGATTTAAAAACATTTTTTAATTGTTTGGACAGTGCTGGTGATGGATAGTATATTAATCAAAGTTGTTTCAGTTCTGAATAACAGAAACCTAACTCCATTAATTTAAACCAAAACAATAAATAAATAAAACCCAGGCAATTGGTTACACAAGTTTGTTTTAGGTTACTCCAGGGGTAGAGCTGTGGCTGGTCCTCGTGGACCACTGAAATCAGAAATCTGGAAACCAGAACCCAGGCCTTTTTCTTCTTTTTCCCATGCCAGCTTTTTACTGCACGTCTGCCCCGTTCTCAGCAATGGGACCTAGCTAAGCGGCTCGGTCTTCTTGGGCAGCAGACCTTTGTCCGTGGACATACCACTGCCAGCCTTTTCCTCAGTGAGCAATAAGCAGTCAGTGTGACCAACTGTCCCAGTTTGCCTGGGATTGTCCTAGTTTTAATACTGAGAGCTCCGGGTCCTGGGTAGCTGAGAAGGTTGGTTGGCCTGTGTGCGGCAGTGTGGCATGGGGAAAGAGTGCGGATGTAGAGACTGGGAGTACAGATTCAAGTTCAGAGGATCTGGGACCAGGGAAGACTCAAATTGAGTCTAAGTAAAAACTTCCCAACTGGTCTCTTAGGCTTGTCTAGTTTGAATTCAACCACCTCTTAGATTTTCAAAGACAATTTAACTACTTATGTTAGAAACATATAGACACAAACTACATCTTCTAAGAAGCAGCTGCTCAGGATGTGTCTTCACCGTTACTGTCACCTCCACTGCGACAGATTAAGTGACCCACCAAACAAGAGAGGGTTCATTCTGCACCAAGACAATTAAACAGTTATGGCTGAGTTTTTTAAAAAAATTTCTTTGTTTTGGGTTTGTTGTTACTTTTGTTTTCTAATTGTAGCATTGGCAAATCTATCCCCAGCACTACTTGATTTTGCCTCAGTTTCCCTCTATCCCATTGTAATAGAAAGAGTAAACCCTGTACTGTGATTAGAGACTCCTCATCCTTTTTCCACCTTCACGACCTTAGACCAGTTAACCTACCAGCCAACGGCCTTAGTTCCATTGTCGTCAGTGGGGAAGGTGATGGCTACTTTCCCTGGAGGTGGAAGATGGGGCTAGATGGCTCTTGGTCTCTGATTCCCTAGAAATCCCTACATGATTTCCTGGAGCCACAAGAGGTCTTTCCATGCTTGCTGCCTTAGGGGTCCCCTTCTTTTTATTAGAAATTAACATTTTGTGAGCTTTCACAGCCCACAGACAAAGAAATCATTTAAGTTTATGGGACCCTGCAATTATAAGGACTGCAGAGGTAGCAGTTTTCTCCCTTGTTTCCTTCACTCATTTGTATGTCAGGAAATGCTCCTAAAGCAAAACTTTATACTGATGATACCCTTCTTTTAGCCTCTCCTCTGCACTACCCTTCTAAATGCACAGCTCAATCATCCCACGCCTTCCTCTGTCTGATCACAGCCCTGGCAAGCTGCACGTCATTGCAGAAACTCTTAAATTCACACTCCAATCATTATCTCTAGGCTGAATAAATGATATACCTCATACATCTATGTAAAGTATTACCGTTTTTCAAACATATCTTTAAGTTTATTGAACAGTGAGAGTCCATGTCAGAATTATGTATTTTTCCATCAGTGAGTACTATAAAATATTCCTTTGTGGACTTCATTGGGATGTTGTATATTAAGATTTTTCTTTTTTGGTGGAAAAATTGGGAAACGTTGGTTGGCAAGTAGTGATGCACAAACCCAATCCAGCCCCTACATGGTCTGTTCTAATAGATCACAACCACATTCTTTCATGTATGTCTTGTCTGTCACCACTTTCGTGCTACAGCTGCAGTGTGGAGTCGTTTCGATAGAAGTCTCATGGCCAAACCCCAAATTTTTATCTGACCCTTTATTGATAAAATTTGCCCGCTCCTGGTCTGTAGGATAAGGTGAAATAAACCAACATTTGTTGAGCACGTACTCTAAGCTAATAAGCATAGTGTCTCATATCCATTATCACATTTAATTTGATTTATATCATTTATAAAGTTTTAAAGTCTTGGGTCTAGTCTTCATTGGACAACTCATTGTCATTCCCAGAATAACATCATGCAATTCTCCTAACTCCATTCCTTGATGTACATTATTCTCACTGCCTGGAATGCCTTTCATCTCCATTTTCCTTGGAAAACTTCTCTTTCAGCTGGGGGAGGTAATTAGGTTTCTTTTTAGATGAGGTACTGGGGATTGAACCCAGGACCTTGTGCATGAGAAGCATGCACTCTACTGCTTGAGCTGTACCCTCCCCCTTCTCATCTTTCAATACACATCTCAAATGTCACTTCCCTTGAGTAGTGTTCCTTGACCCTCAAAGACAGCATTGTTTCCTCATCCTGGCTTCTGGAATACACTATATACCCAACAAGATGAGTAATCAGAGTTATCTGAGTGGAAGTGTTAGGCTGCCCTCTTAGCTGGTGATGGGGTATGCAGTGGGGCCTGAAAAGTCAACTCAGTAATGTTTATTGGACACTACTCTTTGCCAGACACTGTACCATTGTCTTATCTTTCTGAAGTCTCCCTAAAGCAGATGCTGAGACAAAGATCGGGGTCCAGATGGTTTATCTGAGAGATGATCTCAGACAGCACAAGTGAAAAAGTGGGGAAAATGAATTGGGGAAGGGACAAAAGCTAATAAAGGCTACATTAATACCTGGATTGCTGCTGCTGGCACCGGGGGCTCAGTCCCACTGGAAACCCCTGATAGCATGCCTGTTGAACATGCTTCAGACTTGTCCCACTGTAGGACAGGGAGGCTTGGACATCTGTCCAGGGAGAACTTGGTTTGAGGGTTGTCCCAGGGGAGTTAAGTCTCTGCTACCTTCTTTCCTGAAGTACCTCCTCTGGTGCCGGAGAAGATCCTTCGCAGAGCCAGGCACTGGGGGGCAGGAAGCCCAGCACGCAGCAAACCATCTAGCACAGCTGCAGACAAAGCCCAGGTGGGCTGCAGGCGTGTGGAGGAGCAGCGCCGTCTGTTCTGGGTCTGCCACGTAGTATATATGCAATAATGTTTCACAGGTAGGTAGGCTTTATTGCTTATTCTTTTTTAAAAAATTGTTATTAGATGTCTTCCTTTTTTAAATACATAGAGGAAGAAAGTTAAAATGATTCATTATCCAAACACCTAGGTAAACCTTGTATCAAAAAATGCACATGGTAGAAACAATTCAAAAAGTATAAAAAGCACAAGATGATAAGTAAGTTTCTGTGCCCCTATCCTTCACCCCCTTTCTCCTTCCCTGGGAAGTATTATAAACAGCTTCCTGACTATCCATTCAGAAAAAAAATCTACATAGCAGTATATTATTGGAATATCCTTCTTATTTGACCGAAAAGGATCATCCTTTGCACATATACACATTGCTTGGCTCTTTCCCCTCGCAGAGCTGCATGGTTCCCTCTCCACCTCCTTCAGGCCTCCTCTCAAATACCACCTCCTCCAAGAGAACTGCCCTTTCTCCCTCCCAACGTGACACCAGCGTCCTCTCCACCTTGCTGTCTATTCATTTATTCTCCTTTGTCCTGCGATTCTCTGACATTATACTCTGTATTTATTGTTACACACACACACACACACACACACACACACACACACATGTATATAAATAAAATCCATGTTGTATCTTTATTTATCCTTCCCATTAGAACGTTAGCACCAAGAGGTCAGAGAGTTTCATGGCTGTATCCCCAGCACACAGGGACGTGGCCTGACACTTAGTAGGTGCTAAATAAATTTTGGTCAGTAGATTTTAAATTCAGTAAATGAATTTTAAAAAATGAATTATAATTATTATAATCACATACAAAGGGACCTCATTTTTAATGGTTTTTAAAATGAGGTTAAAGGCTAATTGTTCAAAAGTGGAATTGGGAGTGAATTCTTTTTTCTAACCAAGTGCGTCTTGGTCTACAGACTCTCTAGGTGTGAGTGAAACCACAGCTTTAACACAGTTTCACACTCTGCCTAGTGCTGCTGGAAAAGAAGGCCGAGGGCAGCAGAGCAGGAGGACGTCCAGAGTGATAGGGTGTGGTTACAAACGAGGTTTGGGAGGGCAGTATTTTCTCAGTAGTCTGTGGGGCTGAGGTGATGTCCCAGGAGCGGGAGGGGGAGCAGACCACAATTTTGAAACTGTTACAGCAGCGTCTCCAGCTGCAAATGTATCCTGTTACCTCCCATGTCCTGGAGAGTAAGGAGGACCTGTTCTTTTAAGGAGCCCCCTGGGGGTTATCACAGCCTCTTACTGAGCTGCTTAGGAACTCAGGGGCCAACCTTTCCCTGTCTTTTCATGCGTAGTTCCATAGGACATCTTGAGTAGGATATGCATTAATATTTAAATGACTGAATTTCAACTCAATTTCATTTTCTTCCTAAAGACTCAATAATTTAGGGGGTGGCCAGTTGAGAAAACGCAGACTTGCTTGTTGTAAAGTGAGCATTTGCTTGAGGTGGCCTAGGTCCACCCAGTTTTCCCCAGGGACATCAGCTATGTCGCTGTCAACTCCTACATTGAATGAATGGACCCTAATTCATATAACAGTTCCCTCTTATGGAACTTTCAGGTTAAATCTTGTTTTTCCTAGCACAGGCAGGGCTTTAATAAATATTCATATGTACATACGTTTTCTTGGCATAATTTTGTGAGTATCTCTGAAAGAAGATTTCTAATAATGGTATTCCTAGATATAAGAATTTGTCCTCCTAAATGGCTCCAGCAATTATATGCTTTTACCAACAGCATAGGGGGGATATGTTGTTCCCCATATGCTATAAAGTATACAACTTAAATATTTGCCTATCTATATGAAAATAGCTGATTTGAATTATGTTTTTCTAATTATAAATGAGGCTAAAATTGATGAATATGTTGATTGTCTTTTTCTCAAATTGCCTGTTCATATCTTTCACTCTTTTCCTATTTAACAGTTTCTTTTTAATGGGTATAAATAATGATTTTCAAATTTTATTAATCCCTCTAAAAAACATAGGGTTTCAGATACTTTTAAAAAATCCTCTATTTTCAAGTATTAGCAACAACAGCAGCAACAGAAAATATCCCGTGATTTAGATCCGTCACCTTCCTTAAAACCTATGTTAAGTTCTTTTTAGTTTGTTACAGTGATTTTTTTTTTAAGTCAAAAAATCGAAAGATATCTTGTTAGCCAGAGTCATGAACATAGTTAAATACTTGATCATTCTTAATAGTGAGAAATAATGTAGGATGTGTAGCATTGTACCTAAGCGACAGCTACCTCTGTATTTTTTAGTGTGTTGATAGAGCTATTATTAGTTGTTGAGGTGCAAGTGTTTTAATTTTACAAAAAACTATGAAAGAACTATATTTCAAAGTATGGAAACGTTATCATCATACTGAATAGGAAAGCCACCTGCTTTTTTTTTTAACATTTTTTATTGACTTATAATCATTTTACAATGTTGTGTCAGATTCTAGTGTAGAGCACAATTTTTCAGTTATACATGAACATACATATATTCATTGTCACATTTTTTTCGCTGTGAGTTACCATAAGATCTTGTATATATTTCCCTGTCCTATACAGTATAATCTTGTTTATCTATTCTACATTTGAAATCCCAGTCTGTCTCTTCCCACCCCATGCCCCCTTGGCAACCACAAGTTTGTATTATATCTCTATGAGTCTGTTTCTGTTTTGTATTTATGTTTGTTTGTGTTTTTTGTTTGTTTTAGATTCCACATATGAGCGATCTCATATGGTATTTTTCTTTCTCTTTCTGGCTTATTTCACTTAGAATGACATTCTCCAGGAACATCCATGTTGCTGCAAATGGTGTTATGTTGTTGGTTTTTATGGCTGAATAGTATTCCATTGTATACATATACCACTTCTTCTTTATCCAGTCATCTGTTGATGGACATTTAGGCTGTTTCCATGTCTTGGCTATAGTAAATAGTGCTGCTATGAACATTGGGGTGCAGGTGTCGTTTTGAAGTAGGGTTCCTTCTGGATATATGCCCAGGAATGGGATTCCTGGGTCGTATGGTAAGTCTATTCCTAGTCTTTTGAGAAATCTCTATACTATTTTCCACAGTGGCTGCACCACTGTGATTTTCTCAGCTTACTTCTGGTAGAAATTACAAACTATCACAACTTCTGCTAGAAACTTTTTAAAATAGACTGTTAGTTCTTCCAAAATGAATTATTATGAATTAATTAGCAATTTATTTTAAAATTAAGCATGATTTTAAAACTGTGATTTAAAATGGCTCTCCACGGAGAGTTGAATATTTAATCAATATTTAATACTTAGCAGTATTTAATCCTTTTTCAGCCTCATTGAGATATAATTGACAAAGTTTATAATATGTTTAAAAGGTACAGTGTGATGGTTTGTTATATATGCTTTGTGAAAAGCTTACCACCATTGAGCTAATTAGCACAGCCATCATCTCATATGTTTACCTTTTTGTGTATGTGTGAGAACACTTAAGTTCTGCTTTCTTAGAAAATTTCAACTGTACAATATGGTTTTATCAATTACAGTTACCATGTTATATATTAGATCCTCCTTATTCATCTTATAACTGAAAGTTTGTACCCTTTTATCACCCTCTCCCTGTCAATCACCATTCTACTGTTTCTATGATTTTGACTTTTTTTTTTTAGAGTCCGCATACAACTGATACCTTTTAGCCATGTGTAGTATCTGTCTTTCTCTGTCATATTATACCTAGCCTAATACTTCCCAGTTTCATCCATGTTGTTCCAAATGACAGGATTTCCTCCTTTTTAAAGGCTGAATAATATTCCATTGTATGTATTTAATATATATGAATATATACTTTATATGTTAACATATATTCTTATATATTAAACATAAGTAATATATTTAATACTTCTTAATCCAGTGTCATAGAGAGTATAAAATTAATATTAAAAGGTATTGTAACAATTTTTGTTACACATTTTTTAAAACCATTTAAATACACTTACAGCCTATAATCACTTTTAGATTATTTAATTCCTTTTAAAGTAGCAGTTTTATCTCTGAACATTTCAATTTAGATTCTGTTTTCATCCTGCTATTAAATGCCCAAGGAAATCTCTAGGTTTTAAATAGTCGATCAATTCCTGACATGCTACAACACCAGACATGATTTGGACAGTTGTTGATTTGGGCTGTTTTCACCATCTGTAAATGTCTATATCAAGTCTAAGTTAATTGTATATTTTGGACTCTACAGGTTGAGCCAAGATCTGTTAAACTGATATAGTTAATATTCACATTAAGCACCCAATAATAATTTTTCTTCTGACATATTTAAGAAATCATTTAAAGGAGTAATGCATATCTGACTTTTCTCTTAAAGGAGGGGCTCACATTGTTGAATTGTCAATTTTTAAAAATAGTTTCTTAACATGGTGGCAACTTACCCTAAGGTGGAATGATCTGAAATAGTTTACGCAGAAAGAAGGCCAACTTTATAAGATGGGTCAAACTCAATATATGTTTCAGGCATGAAAGAAAAACAAAAGTTTGTAAAGCCATATTTCCCAGTAAGTTACAAGTTATTATCAAGAGGAGCAAAATATCTTTTGGTTTTTAGAGACCTTCACCATGAAATAATGAATATTTGACTGCACAGTCAAGATTCTACATTAAAATGTAATAAACATGATCTTTTTGGAAGCATTGTAATTGTCCAGTGAGTTTCCCATTGACTTGTGTATTCCATTTGACACCACTGATTTTACTTACTTTTGATAAACTTGAGATAAATAGCCTCATTTAATCTCTCACATATGGTCATGATCACTATTAAAATGTATCACCTATTGTTGGCAGTAGCTTAAGTCATATGTGACATGACTGTAAAGTTGATTAGATAATGTGTAGACACTCTTCTGAATACTCTATGTATTACCTCACAAAATCCTAGGAGGTAGGTACTGTAAGACCCGGTTCGTAGGTGAAGAATCTGAGGCACAAAGATTTCTCTACAGTGTTCACAGCCTATTAACTAAGAGTAGATGGTGGAGGAGCTGGCTGGCTAACTTGAGGATCCACACCCCTACTCACAGCCCACCATAGTTCCTTCCAGCAGACAAGGCAAGTCACAGGCAGCCAGCTGGGTTTCATTGTCCATTGGTCTGTCACCATGGTCATGCCACCTGTTGCCTTTCCCCCACTCTCCCCTGAAAAGCCACAGATGTCTACCTTTTTTAAATTGAAACAACAACAACTAAAAACCAAACAAACTCCAACTGATCAGAGGGGGAAAGAAAAAACTATGAACTTCAGCATTAAACAGCCAAAATACTCTGTTGTCTCCTCTTCGTGTTTAAAGCCTCTCATATTTGTAACATTATTCAGGCTTCTTTTTATGATATCTTCACCCCATTCAATATGTAACTACTTATCATGACCTCTGGAAAAGCCATTGCCCTCTGAACTTTAAATTCCAGATTCTTTACATGGAGCCAACGGCCCTTCTCCCCATCAAACAAAAGCAGTATAAAAGTTGTACCAACCTCTTGGACAAAATGGAAAAAAATCTAAGAAAATTGTTTTGACTCACATTCAAGTCTCAAATCATAACTTCTTGTTTGAGATATAATAAGCCCACTGTGCAGGAAGAAAGAAATTTAGTGTATTTTACTGAACTCAATCCATTGTCCACATATAATACATTTCTATTACTCACAACATCCTGAAAGGAGTCAGTTGAATTTGGTGGCAAGAATGTCTTAAAACTAGGCAGGTGATAATTACTGCTATTTATGCTCAATTGACTTTTGTAAAGGTGTTTAGTTATTTTTTCTGAGCTGTCTTTTAATACTCAGGCTCTCCCATTCTTGACATTCATAAACATAATAAAGCACAAGAATGTGAATTTAGAAGTGCACTGTGAGAGAGAAACAAAACTAAGCCCTCTTCAAAACTGTACCAAAAAAGACTGGATTAGGCTGGAGTTAGAACCAAAACAAGATTAAGTATCTAAGTTGTAGGATTCCTAACAGTAAGTGACATAAAATTCTAAAGAATGTTCTTTGTTCATTACCACCCATTTTGCTAAAGTAGAAGTCTATGGCTAGAGAAAAGGGAACTGAAAACACTTGAATAGTGTTAGCATCATTCCAAGTCGGCTTTAGTGTATGAAGCATTAAGAGTTTATTGACGGTGCAGCTGAAGCTTTTCTTGCAATTGACTACATTGTGTTCCATACTAAAGAAACAAACAGTAATAGCTAAAATGATGGGGTTACATTATTCCTGATCAGTTTGCTTTGGGAGATGCTCATGAATACTGTAAAGTAAATAGAAACATCAATTAAATAGAGTTGGGAGACCAGAACCTGCGGGGGGGGGGGGGTTGGACAGGGGTCTCCTACTCCCTGAGGTGAAAGCAGGACCCAACAGGAAGAAGAAAGACTCCTTTCCTGGCGAGTACTCAGTCAGTGAGAAACCATGGACTCTGTGTTGACTTTAGCTCTCCCAACTTTCTTTTTCTCTCTAAAAATGTGCTCTCCTTCCCTTGCTGTGCAGGGACTTGCACGTGGCTCGCCATGATTATAGACCCAAAATTGCAATTCTCTCCTGATCCCAAGTAAACTCATCTTTGCTGGAGAACTAGCTGGCAATCTATTTATTTCAGGTCAACAACAGTTACTTAGCAGTTCTCCTAGTATGGAGAACATTTCCGGCTCCTTAAAAGAAAGGATCTGCAAGGGTAATGGCTTCATGACCACAACACATCCTTGGGAATCTTTGTAATAGTCTAGTGATTTAAGTGTAAGTAAACAGCACATCTTGTAAAAGGAACAAGTTCATGGCTGGAATAAACCACAGAGCCTCATTTAATTCAAACTTTTCATTTTACCAAGGAGAAAAAGATAAACTGGAACTGTGAGTGTTAAGATAATGTGGTTGTCATGAAAGGTGATGAAGGCAGAAATAGAGCCGTATGTGTACCCCGGGCTGTCTGACTCTCAGAAGAAAGACCATAATCTTTAACCTGGCCTCATGAGCCCAGTCCTCACTGCCTCTCATCAGAGGCTCCCTCCATTTCACTCTGGCTCTCCTACTACTTATTTTTATTTGTTTTTTCAATTAATATCCATCATCCCCCATCCCCGCCTACCCCCCCCCACCTCCACCCTGAGGACTGTTGACTCAGAAAGGACATGGCCTGTGAATATTTTTTGTCTCCATTTTACCCCTGGCATAGTGTCTGGTACTCAGAACATACTCAACATGCATTGTTGAATGGATGACTGCAGTGGGTGAATATATTATTTTCACTGAGGCAGGCTGGATGAAGTTGGGGCTTATGGATAAAGCTGTAGTTACTAAGAGGATGCAGAAAGAAGAGATCAACTTTTGCTTAGAAAACAAACTATTTCTTAGTTCAACCCAAGATCCCTGCTGATTGCCCATTTGGATCTCGTGACATCTGATTTCATCATATATTGGATCATCTTCCAGTGCTTTGCAAGGACACATATAACGGTAACCAATGGAGGCACAGAAGGGCCAATGCAATAGACTACTGAAGTTGGAAAAGGCATGTCAACACTCCCAGTCAAACAATCTATTTTATAGAAGAGGAAATAAGCCTTGCTTGGTCACTCTGGATGGGAGGGGTGGGAGGGCAATGAAAAATAATTTTCCCTTTCCTCTTCTAGATTCTTGGCTGACACCTCCCTATAATAAAAGGCAGACTAACAGGAGAAAAACAGAAGTTTAATAACATGTCTACCTCCTTTATATATAGGAAGTACCCAGGAAAACTGAGTAACTCCCTGAAATGGCCTGAACCACCACGTTAAACATCATCTTCAGCTAAAGATGAAAGATTTTGGGAGAAAGAATATTGGCCAGTTATGGGAGGTTCCCAGGAAAGGCCAGTAAACAAGGACATGTTGTTATGCAGATACAAGTCTCTGTCTTCTCCGTTGATAAGAGTTCCTGGAGATTTGGTCATCTTCCTCCTGGTTCAGAAAGGGAGACATACTGGCAAATGGATATTTTCCTTATAAATATAAGTGCCTCTTACTTTTGTTCAATTTTCAGAGCTCTTTCTATGTCTGCTCATTCAAATGATTCTTATGCCAAAAAGACACGTTTTGGGGTGGTATATTCTGTTCCCCTTCAACTCAATGCATTGCAATAGTCAGAAACTAGTGTGAGAAGGAAGGTCTACTGTTGGGTCTCATACGAGGGCACTGCCACATTCTTCAATGCATCTTGTTCTGCCTCAGTCTTCAGAGACATTAGGTTTGATAAGGTGCAGCTATGTACCCAGTCTTTAGCATCTTCCATTCCAAGAACTGTGAGGAAACCTGGTTGTCTGTGCATCTGTGTCTGTGCATCTTTAGGGAATTCTGTGACTTGTGGATAGCTCCAGCTTGTAATCTTGTCCTGGGACTTTGCCACGGCCATTGTTCCTAACAGTCACTGAAGCTGACAGGTTCAATAACCCATGATTACCCCACTTGCAGAAGAGCTTCTCATACTTTATATATGATTGTTCCTTCCTTCTTTCTTTTGATATTATGGATATTTGCAAAAGCTACTAAAAATCCTTTGATACATCATTTAAAATGGCTGCATAGTATTCCATCACATAAGTGGTCCTTAAACAATCCTCTATTTAGGTTGTCTTCAATTTGTCACTATTGTATATTGCTGAGATGAGTTTCTTATATTTTTTCTTTAAGATAGACCCCCAGAAATCAAACTATCAGACATAGGGTAGTGTTAAAAAAAAAATAGGAAAGAAACAACAACCCAAGGTAGAGTCACTTGCCCTCAGTATAGCAAACTAAGTATTAGTTGCAGTTTCAGCCTCTCAAGGGTGGAATCTTAAGCCAAACAGTCTGGAATTTCCTGATCAACATTAGTGAGGTAATCTGCTTGATAAGACCCAGCCTTCCCCTCCCCCCATAAAGGTGATCTTGACAGAAACAATCCTTTCTTTTCTTTGCTAATAACTTTCTCATCCCACCCAGCTTCTTCTGTAAAAGCCATCCATGCAGAACAGCTCCTCGGACCACCTCTCTTTTTACTAGATAAGATGCTGCCCAATTCATGAATTATACAATGAAACCAATTAAATCTTTGAATTTACTCAACTGAATTTTGTTTTTTAACAGTAGGAAATTTTAAAAGTATTTGGTACATGGTCTCTAGTTGGAAAAGTCTTGTTGAGTTAAGAACATCAAACTAGACTGTAAGTTCGCTGGTAGCAGGGACTTTGTTCTCTTTTCAGACCACTGTTTCCTAACACCCAGGTAGTTTCTTAACACTTAAAACAGTCTTGCATGCAGCTACTCAACAGGTATTTTGTCTGACTGATGTATGACTCTACTTAGAGTTGTATTAAGTTATTCCCAAATAAACCTAGAGTCAGGCCATCAACAGAACATCAACTTCTTTGAGTACTAATTTGTATTAACGGCAAAGAAGAAAGTAGTCTCCTATTCACAGTTTTAAGTTTGTCCTCTATACTTAGAGCAAAAGTGAGTAGACTCTGGCTATATCTTCAAGTGGAATTTTTGTTTTTGTAACCTTTTAAAGAAACTGGTTGATTCTCAGCTTCTGTAGGTGATGGTGGTGATGGTAAGTATGTTTAGGGAGTGGGTAGGGCGCGATTCACTCTCCCCCCTTTACCAATTTAAATAATCACCTTGGCTCTCAGATATTGTTTTATGATTTCTTCAATTACAACTGAACTAAAATGACAGACCTGCAAATTTGCAACTTAAACTTTGACCTAACCCTACACTCACAACAAATCTCAGTGTCTTTTTAAAAAGGTGTATCTGTTTTCCTCAAGCTGTCTATAGAAATGTAAATTGGAACACTTAAAAACCTTTTTGAGTTGCAGACTTTTCTTAAGTCTTCACAAGTTTTTATCACTAGATGGCATGGTAGAGTTGTTATACCACTCTTGGGAAGTCCAAATCATAGAAATTTTCGGTTTTCAGAGAAGTAGATAATCTGAAGAAGCAGAATATAGTTTTGATGTAGGAACAAGTGTGATTTATCTCTATGCTCTTAAATGCTATTAACTAAGTGTATATTATGCCGTGTTTTCAACATTATTATAAAAGTGATAATGCTTGTTTAAAACCTTAGGTAGTATAGAAAGTATTAAAAGTGGAAATCACTTACAATCTTATTACCCAAATGTAGCCACTGCTAACTTTTTGGTAAACCTTGAGATCTTGAGACTTTTTAATGCATATATAAACATGTATATAGAGAGAGATCTAGATGTATGAAAAATGCTATTTTGTAATATACATTTTACTAAATAAACCACAGACATCATTCGTGTCACTAAATATACATCAACATACGGAAAAGTATGGTCACAGAGTTTTCTACAGAGTAGATTTACCACAATTATTTTTATTTAACCTATCTATTGTAACTTCAGGTTGTTTTTATAATTTTTACTGCTACAAACAATGCTGAAATTATCATCCTTATTCCTAATGAAAAAAAAATTTCCATTTATTTTCTCAGATTAAATTTCTAGGCCAAATGGTATACATCTTTAAAATTTTGACATATATTGTCAGTTTGCCTACCAGAATTATTGGACCAATTTATTTCCATTACTGCCAAGAACCCTTGAGAGGCTAATTTTCCGAACACTATGCCAACAGTGGATATTCTTATTCTTTTAAGTGCTTTTCAGTATAAGAGGTGAAAAGATTATACCTCATTATTTTAATTTGGGGACTGAAAAAATTACTAGTGAGATTATGCATTTTTTCCCTTTTTTGACAATATATTTCTTTTTTTTTGAATGCTTGTATAATCAGCTGGCTACCCCTTTGGGATATTCATCATTTTGAATAGATTTTTTTAAGACATCTAAATTGATAGAGACAGAGAAAATTAAGTAAAATTAAAAGGCAGAGTAACTACTCCAACTGAAAGAGTAAGAGAAAGAGTAAATAATAAAACAGAGATAATCAGTCTACCAGACCATGAATTCAAAAAGCTGGTAATAAAAATGCTAAGTGAATTAAGAAGAACACTCAATCTAAACACAGATAATTTTAAAGACGACCCAATCAAAACTAGATAATCTAATTTCTGAGATAAAAAGCATTCTAGAAACAAGGGAGAGCAGACAAAATGACACAGAAGAATGAATAAATGACCTGGAAGACAGAATAATGGAAATCACCCAATTAGAACAGTATACAGAAAAATAAATAATTAAAAAAAGAAATCAACATATAAGATCTATGGGATAATATAAAAGGTGCCAACATTTGCACTGTAGGAGTTCCAGAAGGAGAAATGAAATGAGGTCCACGTGGCTATAACAAAGTAACAGTGTGCAAAATGAAGAGAGGGCCCACACAGATATGCAAGGTCAGATTAAAGTTGCTGTTCCCAATTCTAGGAGCAATAGGAAATCACTGGGGGTTTTACATAGGAGGGTGATATCATGAGTTGGTTTTTCTAAAGCTCTCTGTGATTGCGTGTCATGGATGGATTGAAAAGGGGCTAGAGTAGATGAAGAGAGTCAATGTGAGGGTTCCTGCAGTGGTCCAGGAGATTGAGCATGGGTCCAGGGTAGCATGAACTACAGTGGTGGCTCTGAAGAGCATGAAAGGGAATGGCTTTAAGAGATGTTGAGGAAATGAGATTGACTGAGCAGGGGATAGATTAAAATGGATTTGAGGCAGAAGGATATGTCAAACATGACTCATAAGCTTATGACTTTTCCAGTTGAATGGATAGTAGTGTATACTGGAAGACAGACAGGTTTGAGGCAAAAGAGACCAAGTCCAAAACAAGTTCTAGCTGAGATGTCTCTGAGTTATAAAAATGGAAATACCAACTTAACAATTAGATATCTGATCTGGAGCCCAAAGGGGAGATGTAGGCAAGAGATATCATTTGGAAATCGTTGGCACATGTTTGTGAACTGAAGCCATGGGCTTGGTAGAGATTATATAAGGAGAAAGATAGTGGGGAAAAACGAAAAAAGCCTGAAGTTTTGCCTCAAGTTAACCCAACATTTAATGCCAAAACAGAGGAGCATAAGCTTGAAGAAGAACCCAAGGAGCAGCCAGAGAGGTGGTAGAGCATCTAGGAGAATGTGTTGTCCGGGCACCGTGGGTAACCATGTTCTACTTGCTGTCATCCCATTAGCATGGTCATGGCTGTTGGGCAAGGGGTAGAAATTTGACCTAAAGACAGCAGGTCTGCAGACCAACCAGAAACAAATTAGATTTTCTGACACAAATACTTTTGAAGGACCTCTCTACTGGATGGTGGACTAGTGAACAAAATGGGTTCTCTGCCTTGAAGATGCTGGATGCCAGACTCACAAAAGGAAAAGAGTACTTGGAAGGAAGGGCAGAAGCCAATGACTGATATAAAGGGGCAGAGGCACAGAGCGTAGTTGAGTTTCAATCATATCAGAGCAGAAAACAAAGAGATCCTGTTGCCCTTGGGGAGGAGACAAACCAGGGTCTAGAGTTATGCTGGATTCTAAATTAGCTTCCAATTTCTGAATTATATTCCCTTCTGTGTGAAGCCAATCTATGTGACAATAAATATTTGTAAGCTCATGTCACTTGGTGATCAGGCTTATCATTCTCATTTCCAAATATATCTTATGTTTTAAAAAAGGTACTATAGCCTAAGTCTGTTCCTTGCAACTTAAACTGCTCATTCTCTCCCTTTCTGTAGGACCTTACTATTATCTCATTCTTGCTTTCACATGAATTTCATCCCTTCAGTCTCTACCAGCCTCAATCTGATCATGTCCACATGGATTCTGTGGATTCATTTATGTACAAAACTGCAGTAAAACTCATAAACTGTGACCCAGTAGTCCAGCTCTGGAGTAGGTTTGCATTTAAAGAAACATGGAATGGGAATTTTCATCTTATCTCTTTAATGGGGCCTAATTCTGGAACAGCTGGGTCAATGGGTCAATAATAGGCTTTTACTTGATCAGTTCATGACAATATATGACACAAGTCTGTTCACCTGGTTATGAAGCATCAAGTCAAGAAATAGATGTCATAATTAGAAAGTACAGCGTGAGTAACAAAATGCGTATCTTTCTTTTTTGCCTTTGTGTCTTCAAAGAGCTAGTGAATTTGGTATAAATACCTCTCCTTTGTAAAGTATTACAAACCTTGTCAAGTGCTTAGCATAACAGGGTCTACTTACCAAGATTTAGCCCCCTGAAAATCATTCTGACCTAAAGGCGTCTATTTAGTTTTCTTTTTTTTTATTTGTTATTTATTTTTATTTAAGTGTAGTTGACTTACAATATTCAATTAGTTGCAGGTGTAGTTTCACATAGTAGTTTTGATGTTTTTTATAGATTATGCATGATGCAGAGTTACTATAATATTATTGACTCTGTCCCCTGTACTGTACATTACATCTTGTGACATTTACTTCATAGCTGGTAGTTTGAACATCTTCATCCCTTTCACTTGTTTCACACATTCTCCCGACCCTTCCCTGCTGGCAATCAATATTTTGTTCTCTTATTGATAAGTCTGTTTCTATTTTGTCATGTTTGTCCACTTGTTTTGTTTTTTACTACACATATATATATTTGATTGAAGTATAGTCAGTTTACAGTGTGCTAATTTCTGGTGTGCAGCATAGTGATTCAGTTATACGTATATATTTTTTTCCTTTTCTTTCTATGTCTCAAAATATTCTTTTATACCAAAAATGAAGGTGAAAATATGGTTCATGTTTACAGGGCTCTTAAATGCTACATATATTGTTTACATAAATGTTCAGTACTTACTTTTCTTGCTGTTGGATTAACTCATTAACCACTGACATGGTCCTCTAAATGTGGGCTTTCACTCATTATAGCAATTGATGCCTCCTGTTTCCTTTGTAATAAAGGTTAGGAGTACTGGACTCTGATCTCAAACCTCTTGAGTTTGAGCCCCACCACTGCCATCAACTCTACGACTTTTGACGCTTGTTCAATGGCTTTAAGTCATAGTTTTTTCCCTCTATAAAATGGAGAAAATAATAGTTCTTTTCCTGCAAGGTTCTTCTGGGAATTCAATGACACACTGCATGTAAGGCACACTCCCTCACATAACAACTCAATAAATCTCAGGAATTCTTGTTGTTGTGGTTGTAAGCCAACAACAGGTCACCAAATGTGAGAGTCCATATCACCCCAAGCACTGCTGCTGACGGTTCTTTCATTGTTTAATGTAAAACCAACCTGATTTTTTAATTTTTAGATGCCCATATTGGGGGGAAAAATAAAAAAGCAAAACACCTTATCCTATTGATGACTTAAAATTGAAACTCAAAGCCTGTCTAAAAGTAAAATTTGGCATCCCAGGATAAAACAGTGAGTCCTTTTAGACATTCAGCTTTCTGGATTTGAGCAGTCTGTGGAGCTGGCCCATGACAGGCAGATGGTTTTATTGTCAGATTGCAGTGATTAAGTAATAAGGGAGGTCTTGTTATAAAATATCAGTCTTATCTTTGCAGTGAGTCAGTCTTTAGAGACTGCAGTTATCATAAAACATCTGAATGAAAAGTTGTATCAGAGCAAACGGAGCAACTTTCCTGTAAAAGTCGACTCCATCTTCTGTCTGCCTCCCTAAATTGCTTTGTTATAGAGCAATGGCTCAAAGGGCCTGGTGTTAGCTGCTGTCACCTTTTGTTTGTTCACTAATAGAAAAGAAAAAGTAAAATGCAAAAAAGACCAGCCTACAGTTGTGGAAAACCCATAAAAAGTAGCTGAAATTTAACATACCAATCCTTTTTCTTTTGAAACTCTTTGTAATAATTTCCTCTATTTCAGTTAAAAACAGTTCCCTATATTACACATCCAGACCATTTAAAATGTGAGTGATTGACTTCAAATGAATATTTAGAGCTTTTTGTCCCCACGTACTTTCACTCTGGTGATGACATGATTGACATGCTGCTTACTACCACAGGTGATGCCGGCTGGAAGGCCTCCGCGGTGAATGCAGAGTGGTGGCCCGTGAAGTTTGTATGTGACTGCCTTATGTAATTGGCACCACTTAGTTACATTTCTTTCACCCTGCCCTTTGCTAGAGAACTCCTCTGTATAACAGGTTATCTGTTTCTCAGCTACAACTGGCTGGGGATTCGGAAAAAGACATGGTAAGGTAGAAGGAAGGGATAGACCGTTCATCCTTGGGAGGTACGGAGACTAGCACTTTTACTCTTGCCTCTTGGCAGGATTCTTGACCTGAGGACCTCTATCCAGTCTCTGCTCATATAGCTCTCATTCTGTCTGTGTGCTGTGGAAGGGAGGGTAGGTACATTCATGTGGAAAAACCAAAGTAGTGCTGGCATTGCTAAAAGTGGGGGTTGGCTTCAGCAGGTTCACCAGAAGTCTCAGTGGTAAAGAGTGTAAGCTTTGGAGTTAGATCTGAATTTGAAGCCCGATTACCTTACAAACTAGATGGGTGACCTTGGACAAAACGCATGACCCAAGGTCATGAAACTAGTAAGGATTAGAATTAAGATTAAATCCCACATTGAATTGCGGCATTTATGGGATTGAAGAATTCATATTAAATACATACATATGTCTACCATAGACAGATTAGACACTACAGATAATTTAAGAGGTATCTGAAAGGCACACAGAAAAAATCATGGAGCCTAAATTTTCTATTATTTTTGTTAGTTTTAAAAGTTAAGATATCAAATATCTTAGTGATAACTGCATTTTGTGTGTAGTATGTGTCTGTGTCTCTGTATATTTTGTAGCTTGTTAAACACTTTTCTCGTTTTCATTAGGTCTCATTTACTCTTTGTCCCAGTATACTTTGGCTTCCTCTTTTACTGAAATACAGTTGATTTACAATATTGTATTAGTTTCAGATGTACAGCAAGATGATTCAGTTATATATTTTTTTCAGATTATTTTCCATTATAGATTATTATAAGATATTGAATATTGTTCCCTAAGCTATATAGTAAATCCTGATGCCTATCTATTTCATGTATGAAAGTTTGTATCTGTTAATCCTATACCCCTGAATTATTGCTCCCTACCCTCCCTTTCCACTTTGGTAACCATAAGTTTGTTTTCTATGTCTGTGAGACTTTTCCTGTTTTGTTTATAGATTCATGATATTATTTTTTTAAATTTCACATATAAGTGTTCATCGTCCATTATTCTCTATTATCTACCAAATTTCTAAATCAATAAAACCATTTGTCTCCATATTCTCTTTCCCCTTCTTCAAGGTAGAATATGTCAGAAACTGTTGGTTGTCTATCTAAAACCTATTTCTGACTTTTTTCTTGATGAGAGCAGCCTGGCTTGTTTTGGAGTAGCCATGTGTCTAGATTAAAGGCATGCGTTATGGATTGGTGATTCTAGTCTTGGCAGTCCTCTTCATTTTTACCAGATATTTATTTCTACATCATCTTCTGAACTTAGAAGTGGCCATGTGATTCACTTTTGGCCAATGAGAGGTTATCTGAATGTCATCTTGAAGAATTTTTTTCCTTGATAAAAGCAGAGAACTGTATATTTTTGTCCTAGTCCCCTTTTTTCCCTCTTGGGATAGTATCATGAGATACTGGTGCTTGGACTCTGGCAGCCATCCTTCTAACTCTGGAGAAAAGCCTTAGCATGAAAGCCGATATGGAAGGATGGTGGCACAAAAGAATGGGGTAATGCCTGTGACTTGAAGTACAGAGCCCAAACGGAGGACCCTAGAAGGCATCTTGCAGTTTGAGTGTTTCCAAAGAACTGAGAAAAATCAGTCAAAATATCAAAATTTCCCAGCTTTGGGAGTTGTATTATATTCAACTTCATGAACCAAAATGTAAGAGAAATGGAAAATTTTGGTGGAGAGCTACAAAAATAATTAAATGACTGGAAAGGAAAGCTTACTAAAACATTAAAAGATTTGCAGCTACTTATTAAATAATAAAGTCTTAAAAGTTAATTTTAATGTACTATAAAAAGGTCTGTTATGGATAGGTTATTGATCAGCTTTTAACATATACTTTTATAATGATATAATACAAACTATGGCTTTGCATTTAATAGCCAGAAATTTCTAATCGAAATGACTTATCTTTTTCCTCTTACCTATATTCTCCTCTTAAATTCTGCTATGGTCCAATGTGCCATTGCTCAACACGCTACCCAGATTGTAAACCTCAAAGTCATATTTAGTGATGACTTCTCCTCCTCGCAACATCTGCATGGTATACTAGCCTTAAAGGTAATTTTTTTAACAATATAAAATATTCTTTTTAAATTTTTTGACTAGCTTATAATTGAGTATATTCAAGTGGAGATCTTTATTTAAAAATCTAAAGAAAATCATGAAAAATGAGATGTCAAGTCTATATGGCTTGAATTACAAGGAACCTGGGGTTAGCTCCTAAGGTAATAATGTGGCTTGCTAACTGGCAGGTCAATCCCAAAGCAGCCTTTGAGAGCCTCATTAAGCTATAGGTCACATTGTGATGACAGAATTAAGGGCTAGAGATGGTTTTGTGCCTCAGTTGAACCTTGTACCAGTCAATTGTTCAGGAATCAAAAGGAGTCAATGTCATTGGCTAAATCAGCATGTATTTCAGGTTACTTAGAATGCCTCAACAGAACCAGGAAGACACAACAAATGCTGTGAACATAATCACCTGATATTGGTCAGTGATCTCTCAGGACAGAAAAATGGGCCAAACTTAAGGAGTACATTCTGGTGGTGTAAAATGCACGTGTCTGAGACCACATCTGCCTGGGGCAAAGAACCATCAATAGCTTCTCATTGCCAAAGCAGGAGTATCAGAACCTGACGTGTGTAGTCACACTCCCCTCTTCCCTCTGATCATGACACTCCTGATGAGTTCAAGTGCAACCCTTGACTCCTTCTTTACACAGCTTTCCAGGAAGTCACAACCACTGGTTTGGAGTTGGTGATCCATGGTTTACAAGGTGGAATCCCAGTTTTTAGACACTGCAAGTCCTGCCTATTTCCATACCTTGCTACTCCCAGTCTTATAAATACAGGCTCTATCAATAATGAGCTGCTTGAGTTTCTTCCAAACATTGGCTTTCTCTTCTGCTTTCGCTTAACTCACCTCTTTACCTGAAATGTACTCCCCGTTCTCCTAGGTCTTGATCTGGCTAATTGCTACTCAACCATCTAGTCTCATTTTTTTTCATGAAGATGGGGTCCCTAGAATCATATTCTGAAAGTCTCTTTGGTGATATTTTTAGAAAGCTGCTAGGGTATTAAATCAAGGTATAAACTTGGTTACTATAGTCACAAAGTAGCTCTGCTTGGGTCCTTTGACTCATTATGTCATTCAAGAATATACACACAATGGATTTACTGCATGACTACTATATCTTTTCTTCTTTCCAAGAATCAGACCTGATCCTGGCATCTGGGCTGGCAGCCTATGTCATCCTGTTCTGTCCATCACTGCTCTTCTCTCCTCTGCCATAAGCCTATATTCATACAAAAATCTTCTTCTTTGGCCTCTGTTCCCCTTCCCCTACTTCTTCACAAAGGACAACTCTCCAGAGAGGTCAGAAAAACCATCAGGTCCTCACAGCAGACTCTGAATCCCACTTAGATACAGCTGGATCCCACAGACATACTGCAAGCAGCTGTCATAAGGGATTTAATTCATTCCCTGACTTTGATAGCAGGCTCCTCTCTGCCTTTAGAAACCTGAGTAGGGAGAGAAAGAGATAAAGAAGTGAAGAAAGTGTTTTATGCGTGGGTTAGGGTGAAGAATGGAGCAGACTGTAAAGTGGGGAAAAACAGATATTTAATTATTGACTCAGAGCAAACCCAAGAAAATTTTAAGGTTCATTACTGTATATTAGAACAAACTGGTACTTTTTGAATTCTGAATATGTGTCCAGCACTGTGTCAAGGACAAGGAAGAACTCAGAGGAAATAGTAGATACATGCTTCTTAAGGGATGTGATGTTCACAATCTCAAAATCCCACTTCTGGTTATATACCCCAAAGAGCTAAAAGCAAAGACTTGAACAGATATCTGTACAAGCATGTTCACAGTAACATTATTCACAGTATCCAAAAGATGGAATCTACCAAGTGTCCATCGACATATGAACTGATAAGCCAAGTGTGGTATACAATGGAATATTATTCAGCCTTTAAAAAGAAGGAAATTCTGACATAAGCCACAACATGGATGATCCTTGAAGACACCATGCTAAGTGAAATGAGCCAATCACAAAGGGACAAATACTGTATGATTCTACTTATATAAAGTACCTAGAGTAGTCAAATTCACAGAGACAGAAAGCAGAATGATGATTGCTGGGGCTGGGGGAGAGAAGAATAGGGAGTTACTGTTTAAAGACTACAGTTACAGTTTGCTAGATAAAAATAATCCTAGAGAGAGATGGTGATAGTTGCACAACAATGTGAATGTACTTAATGCCGATGAACCGTGCACTTAAAAATAGTTAAAATGTTAAGTTTTATGTGTATATCACCACAGTTACAGTTAATTTTTTAAAAAGGAACATGATGTTCTTGAAGATCAGAGCTATACAACTGAAACAATTAAAAGAACTCAAAACACCACAGGAGCAAGTACTGTCATCTGTGGCTTTGAAAACCCTTGTGTTTTATTGGTTTATTTTTGCTTTGTTGGAGAGGATAGTAAAGAAAATGACTATTTCTAGCTCTGTAGGGCAGACTCCATACCAACTCCTCTAGCACTAATGAGAACAAAGTCCAACCAGTCATTTAAGTATTAAGTACCATAAACATAATTAAGCCTACTGAGAAATATTATGTGACAGAGGCAGATATGTTTTTCCTCATAGTCCTTGAGCTGTAAAATTAAAAGTTACCTTAGCCCCCACTGTTGGAGAAGGGCTTTCAAGGACTTCTGAAAACATCTGTCCTACTCGGTTTTCAAATTATTTTTCTTTAGGCAAAAGAGCCTGCTCTCAGTGGAATTACTAACTGACATGAGCTAAAGAGAGATTCAAGCCACTGTAGGCAACTAAGTACTTGTCCTTGTTATTCAAACACTAGTCATCAGTTTTGAACCTTGGTGTGGACAACAAATTATTGTACAGAGGCTCCAGGTCCCAAGCTGGAAATGTCTCCATGAGGAATGATTCAATGAATTGAAAAAACATGCTTTGCATTTTTTATGAACTGCTTTGGGTTCCTGGAAATGTCAGTTTATAAATATAGTGCATTATGTCACCCTTCAGCACAATTACTTGGCTAGAATACAAGTAGTTTACTTTAGCCATGACACCGTGTAAATATCTGCCTAGAAACTTGCAATTATGCCACAAACCTTAACGTATTCCAAACTGAGCTTCTGCCCTCCCTCTGAAATCTTGAGCCCAGTTTTCTCCTGATGAATGACTTCACTGTCCATCCACTTGCTCAAGTGGAAAACGTGAGCAATATCTCTTACTCCCGACGTCCTGCAAAATTTACTATGTCATATCTTTCAGACCCATCTACTTCTCCTTGTTGCTACCATCGTTCAGGCCATAGTCACATCTTGCTTGATGAATGCCACAGCCTCCAACCAAATATTGTGACTCGGGGCTTTGATGCATCTCATCTGTTTTTCACACTGGAGCCATAGTGATCTTTCTAAAACATACTCCTTGGCTTAAAATCCTTTTAATGGACACTCAGAAATATGTACATGTTAAAATTCACTTTTTACATGTATGGTTTTGTGAGTTTTGGCAAATCCATAGAGCTTTGTAGCCACCACCACAGTCAGGATACAGAACAATTAACCTTCGAATTTTTCCTTATGCTGCCTCTTTATAGCCAAAGCTAACCCCTAACCCCAACCCTTGGCAACCACTGATCTGCTCTTCACCTCTGTAGTTTTGCCTTTCCAGGAAGTCGTATAAATGGAATGATATTGGATGCAACCTTTTGACTCTGCCTTCTCTCACTCATCATAATGCTTATAAGATTCATATGAGACTCATCGGCTGAGTGTAACATCCCTTTTTATTGCTAAGTAGTATTTCATTGTGCTTGTAAAATTGGTCCATCCTTACTTCATCTGTTTACTATGGTGGTTGTGAGTATAAAGAAAGGCTTCCATTTGTTGGAAACGAACTGAAAATCAGAAAGTACCAGATTCATGTCAACAAACACATGAGTGTACTTAGCCCAGTGGTTCCACCATGACCTCTTTTCTGTGCTCCACACTTCTACATCCAAATGCCTCCTGGACGTATGCACTGGGATGCCTTGGTGGCATCTCAAAAGCAGCATGTGCCAAACCTCCTACCTCCTCAGTCTCCCCCCTAGGTAAATGACAAGCTGTTCACATGTTTCTTCAAATTAAATGCAGAGGATTGCCCTAACATCTCTTTGTGTCTTACTCTTACTTCTTATATCTAAATAATCACAATTCTTATTGATTATAATCAATTATATAATGAATTATATCTTAAATAGGTGTTCTCATCATCTCTTCTCTGAGTTATTGCAACAGCTTCCTCTGTGGTCCTCTGTTTCCACTCCTTCCCCTTCTCTAAGTCATTCTCCATAAATAACAAGATTTCTGGGGAAGGGGAGTCTACCTATAGACACATCTATAAGCAAATGTTTTCCTACTTTATCCAACAGAAAGTCACAATTATTCTGAACTATTCCCATATTGGATTTTTCTGCAATCAATTAGATATTTAATGCTGAAGGATAAGATGTGCCAATGGGCATTTTTTTCAAAATAAACATTTCTTAGAAAATATTACCAGACATTGCCTTATGTTGAA
The DNA here is from genome assembly GCF_048564905.1 of Vicugna pacos. NCBI lineage: Eukaryota > Metazoa > Chordata > Mammalia > Artiodactyla > Camelidae > Vicugna > Vicugna pacos. The sequence continues at coordinate 66,229,559 of NC_132997.1, read as the reverse complement.
TTACAGTCAGTTGCTATCTAAATTGTTTTGAGTGAATAAGATTCTAGTTTCAGGAACAGTAACAATTACCATAAAAGTTGAAATGTTTTATCCTTTATCAAGCAGCAATTTATAACCATGAGAGCATTTTTGCCCTTAAAAATATATGGGAAAGGTTCATATTTTAGATAGAATAGATATATGCTAATTTATTATTATTTAAAACACATGAGTGTTCCAGACACAATAGACTTTTTTACCCTCTTGAAAATTCAGGATTGCAAATAGGTTATACTATTTATTGAGAACACAAAGGGTGAAAGCATTTGATTTATAATTTCTGGGATTTAAATATTTTAAAGATATTACTTATATATACTCTATCTCCTCCATAAGATGCTTACAAATTACAAAGGGAAAAATAGTAATTTCATAGTATAAAAATCTGGCAGTATAATATATACCCACTTGTTTTTTTTTTTTTTCTTTTGTTGCTTTGCTTTTAGAGTTTGATCCAAAAAGATTATCACCAAGACCAGTGTCAAGGAGCTTACTGCCTGTGCTTTCTTCTATGAGTTTTATGGTTTTAGCTCTTACATTCCAGTATTCAGTCCATTTTGAATTAATTATTGTGTATGGTGTAAGACAGTTTTTGTATGTGGCTGTCCGGTTGTCCCAGCACCACTTATTGAAGAGATTATCCTGTCCCCATTGTATATATTGTATATTCTTTGCTCCTTTGTCATGAGTTAATTGACTATATATGGGTGGGTTTATTTCTACACTCTCTGTTATGTTCCATTGATTTATGTGTTTGTTTTTATGCTAATACCATACTATTTTGATTACTATAACTTTGAATTTAGTTTGAAATTAGTGAGTGATGCCTTCAGCTTTGTTCTTTCTCAAGATTGCTTTGGCTATTTAGGGTTTTTTGTGGTTCCATACAAATTTTAGGATTGTTTGTTCTGTTTCTGTGAAAAACGTCATTGGAATTTTGATAGGAGTTGCATTGAATCTGTAGATTTCTTTGGTTTGTAACGGACATTTTAAATGTTCTTATTTTCAGAATGCTTGTCTTCCCCCTTATTGTGAGACTCTCCCAGCCTGGGGCTGATGTTTTCTGATCATCTGTAGGACTGAAGCAAATAACCAGCCCCAAACCATGACTTTTGTGTGATAAGACACTAAAGGGTAAGAAAAAGTTTTTATAGAAACTCTATCTCATATGTTCTGCTATGTCCTCCCTCCAACTTTGACATGACCTTTAGTTGTCAGGCTTAAATGCAGTAGTTTTATTTGGCCGTTGAACCTAATTATAATGAGTGAAAGGCTCTAGGACTTATCACAGATGAGATGGTGAGCCTTTTTCAGAAATGTCGCCTTCAAATAGACTTTTGTGGCTTAATATATTTGTGGCACCTAACAGCTGTGTGCTACTCCTAGAAACTTAATCCGTCTCACTGATTATGTGGCACAGAAAATAAGATGTGGGGTTAAAAACCTTAGATTTAAATTGTGTGTATAAATATTTATGTGGGCATGAAATGATCGACAAATACACCGATGCTGTATTATTTAGACTGATCATAGTGAGGAACTGAAAGATCTGTTTAAGATCTGACATAAGTATTTCTAAAGGGAAGATTCTTCTCACACATGAGTTCAAATGGTTTGGCTACACTGTCTTTAAACAATTTTTCAGGGACATTAATGCTTAGTTACTCTTTATGTACTGAAGAAACATCAAAATGCTAAAGAAGACTAAGAGCAATGGAAAAATATGTGCCCATTTCTTAAAGAACAGATTACAGCTTTTAAGGGTGAGTTAAGGCATTCATGTGTGAAAACCTGAAATAATGGTAGATATTTTGAAGACACATTTCCTTTCTGAGGGTTATAGATGTAGGATTTTAGATTCAGGAGGATATCTACATTGAAAGGGAGAATTAAGAAATTTATAGAGAAAGATGAATGTTGAGATGGAACTTAAAGGAAATGTATATATTAGTTAGTGAACAGGGGCTGAATAAATATTGCATATTTTTGTCTATATGAACTTTGTGTATGCCATATGCTATATAATTTATTATGATCTAAAAAAAACTTTATTTTTAGAGCAGAACCCCCCCAAAACCTCCCCCACTATGAATATCCTGCATCACAGTGGTGCACTCCTTATAATCAATAAAGCTATATTGACAGATCATTATCACTCAGACTCCATAGTTTATAGTAGGGTTCATGCTTGGTGTCGTAAATTCTATGGGTTTCAACAAATATGTGACATGTATCCATCATTGTAGTATCATGCAGAATAGTTTTACTGTCCTTAAAGTCATCTGTTCTCTGCCTATTCATCTCTTTCCCCTTCCCCATACCCTTGGCAACCACTGATTATTTTGCTGTCTTCATAATTTTACCTTTTTTAGAATATCATGCAGTTTAGAATATCATATAATCATGTAGTATGTAGTCTGTTCAGATTGGCTTCTTTCACTTAGTAATATGCATGTAGGTCTCTTCCAGAGCATTTTGATAGCTTGATAGTTCATTTCTTTTTAGTACTGAGTAATATTCCATCATCTGGATATATCGAAGTTTTTTTATCCATTCACCTACTAAAGGACATCGTAGGTGCTTCTGAGTTTTGGCAATCATGAATGAAGCTGCTATGTACATTCATGTTGAGGTTTTTGTGTGGATATAAGTCTTTAGATCATTTGGGTAAATACCAAGGAGAACCACTGCTGGATCACATGATAAGGAAATGTGTAGTTTTGTAGGATATCCCCAACTGTCTTGTGAAGTGATTGTGTCATTTGCATTCCACTAACAATGAATGAAAGTTCCTATAGCTCCACATCCTTGCTAGCATTTGGTGTTGTCAGTGTTTCGGATTTTGGCTATTCTGATGAGTGTATAGTTGTATTTCATTGTTTTAATTTGCATTTCCTTGATGGCATATGATGTTGAACATCTTTTCATCTGCTTACTGGTCATCTGTATGTCTTCTTCAGTGAGATGTCTTTTCAGGTCTTTTGCAATTTTAAGAATCAGGTTGTTTAATTTTCTTACTGAAATTTTCTTACTAAGACTTTTTTGAATATTTTAGATAACAGTCCTTTATCAGATGTGTCATACACAATTTTTTTTTCCCAGCCTGTGGCTTATCTTCTCATTCTCTTGACATTGTGTATTTTAGAGCAGATGTTTTAATTTTATTGACGCCCAGCTCATCATTTCTTTCATGGATCATGCGATTGGTAGTGTACCTAAAGTCATTGCAATACCTACAGTCATCTAGGTTTTCTCCCATGTTATCTTCTGTAATTTTATAATTTTTTCATTTTACATTTAGGTCTATGATCAACTTCAAGTTGATTCTTATAAAGGGTATACAGTCTGTGCCTAGATTCATTTCTTTTCATGTGGGTATCCAGTTGCTCTAGCACCATTTACTGGAAGGACTATCTTTGCTCCATTGTATTGCTTTTTTTTGGTCAAAGATCAGTTGCCTATATTTATGTGGGCCTATTTCTGATCTCTCTATTCTGTTTCATGGTTTATTTGTCTATTCTTTCAGCAATACCACACTGTCTTGATCACTGTAGCTTTATAGTAAGTCTTGAAGTTGGGGAATGTCAGTCCTTCAATGTTTCTTCCCCATCAATATTGAGTTGGCTATTAGGTCTTTTGCAAGAAACTTTAGAAATCAGTTTGCTGATACTTACATAATAATTTTCTGGGATTTTGCGTGGGATTTTGTTGAATCTATAAATCAAACTGAGAAGAAATGACATTTTGACAATATTTAGTCTTCCTATTTGTGAACATGGAATATTTCTCCATTTATTTAGTACTTCGTTGATTTCCTTTATCAGAGTTTTGTGGTTTTGCTTACAAGGTCTGGTACATATTTTGTTAGATTTTTCACAAAAATTGGTACCCAAAATTTCATTTACATTGCTAATGTAAATGGTAATATGTTTTTAGTTTCAAATTTCACTTGTTCACTGCTGTTTAAAGAAAGTGATGAGCTTTTATATATTAACCTTGTATCCTAAAACCTTCTCATAATAGTTTCTTAGTCCCAGGAGTTTATTTTGTAGAGTCTTTCACTTGGATTTTCTACATAGGCAGTCATGTCACCCACAAAAAAGACAGCTTTATTTCTTTTGTCTATATGTGTTTAAATTTGGTTTTCTTTTAGTGTATTATTGCATTAGCTAGAACTTCTGGTTACTATGTTGAAAAGCAGTGGTGAGAGGGGATAGCCTTGCCTTGTTCCCAGTCTTAGTGAAAAACTTTGAATTTCTCAATATAAGTATGATGGTAGCTGTAGGTTTTTTGTAGGTGTCCTTTATTAATTTGTGGAAGTTCCTCTTTATTCCTAGTTTGCTGAGAGGTTTTTTTTTTTAATAATTAATGGATGTTGGATTCTATTAAATGCTTTTTCTGCATCTATTGATATTATTATATTAATTTTCTTCTTTAGCCTATTAATGAGATAGATTATTGATTTTCAGTGTTGAACCAGCCTTGCATACCAGTGACAAATCTCAGTTGGTAATGGTGTCTAATTCTTCTTATACATTGTTGGATTCAGTTTGCTAATACTTTATTGGGAATTGCATCTATATATTGCTCTGAGAGATAGTGCTCTGTAGTTTTCTTTTCTTGTAATGTCTTTTTCTGGTTTTAGTGTTAGGGTAGGTGTTGACCTCACAGAATGATTTAGGAAATATTTCCTCTGCTATCTTCTGGAAAAAAATGGAAAGAATTGGTATAATTTATTTCTTAAATACCTGGTAGAATTCATCAATAAACCTATCTGGACTTAGAGTTCTCTGTTTGTGAGGATTATTAATTATTGATTAAATTTCCTTAATAGGTATAGGCCAGTGTGATTTTAATGCCTGTAAAGGCCAGAAAATATGCTAATAAATATATGTTTATTCCTCAGCTATGTAATTGAGAAATCAGGGGTAGGTAATTGTATTATACATTTGTAGTTAAATCCTTAATATCTTTTCTGCACTAGATAATTATAAGCCATTTATGGTTATTTCATTCACCTTGCCGAAGTAGGCCAGTGGGCATGGGACTCAATTCAGCCAATTAGACATGAAGGGAAGACTGCTCAGTGGGTTATTGGAAAGACCTCCTTCCTTCTTAAAAAAAATACTGGAAGAGAAAGTCTTCCTTCTTCTTCTGGATGTTGTCTTGTCTGGATGTGGATTACAACTTCTGCAGTCTTCTTTTGGCCATTACAAGATCCAGTGTTAGGCTGAAGGTGATACTGAGGATGACAGAGTAAAATGTGAGTAAGAACATGAAACTTAGGATAATTAACATGACAAGTTAATAAAAGCCAAAATAAATAGTATCCATAATGGTTAATTTTCATAGGCAGACTGTTGCTCTTGTATAAAATGATTGCACCTTTCTATGTGAAGAATTAGTTTTGTATCATCTCAGTTACATGAAATGTATGAATTCATACTATTTAGCCAGGATGAAAAATATACAGCTAAACTTAAGTCTTTCTAGGGCTCACAAAAATTTGTAGTGGCTTGAATGATGGTTTCTCCACTATGCCCCCACCCCCCAAAAAAGTTATGTTCACCTAGAATCTGTATATGTGACTTTATTTGTTCTTCTTTCTCATTTCTTTTTGTAGTTGTTGTTGTTATTTATTTTCATTTATCATTCTGTGACCTTGTTTGTACAAAGGATCTTCAAAGACATAAAAATTAAGAATCTTTTTTTTGATATAAAAAATTTTTTAAATTTTTTATTGATTTATAATCATTTTACAATGTTGTATCAAATTCCAGTGTTCAGCACAATTTTTCAGTCATTCATGGACATATACACACTCATTGTCACATTTTTTTTTCTGTGAGTTATCATAACATTTTGTGTATATTTCCCTGTGCTATACAGTGTAATCTTGTTTATCTATTCTACAATTTTGAAATCCCAGCCTCTCCCTTCCCACCCTCCACCCCCCTGGTAACCACAAGTCTGTATTCTCTGTCTGTGAGTCTATTTCTGTCCTGTATTTATGCTTTGTTTTTGTTTGTTTGTTTGTTTTTGTTTTTGTTTTTTAGATTCCACATATGAGCGATCTCATATGGTATTTTTCTTTCTCTTTCTGGCTTACTTCACTTAGAATGACATTCTCCAGGAGCATCCGTGTTGCTGCAAATGGCATTATGTTGTCGGTTTTTATGGCTGAGTAGTATTCCATTGTATAAATATACCACATCTTCTTTATCCAGTCACCTGTTGATGGACATTTAGGCTGTTTCCATGTTTTGGCTATTGTAAATAGTGCTGCTATGAACATTGGGGTGCAGGTGACAAAATTAAGAATCTTGAGATGAGATCATTTTGGATTAGGGTAGACTCTAAGTCCAGTGGCAAGAGTTCTTAAAAGAGAAGCCACACAGAGAAGACTGGAAGAAGACAGACAAAAAAATGACCATGTGAAAATGGAGACAGAGATTGGAGTTGTGTATCCCCAAGCCAGGGAACACTGGGAGCCACTGAAAACTGACAGTGGTAAAAGAAATTCTCCCTAGAGCCTTCAAAAAGAATGCAGTCCTGCTGACATTTCAGATTTCTGGTCTTCCAAACTGTGAGAAAGTAAATTCCTTTAGTTCTTAAGCAACCAAGTTTATAATAGTTTCTTATAGCAGCTGTAGGAAACTAACACAGGACTTTCTTGACCTAAAGAATGTTTATTTCCTTCCCTTTCCCTTGAAAAGAATTTCTCCATTGACTGCTGTCTTGGTCAACATGTAGACATGGCTAACTGTGCTCCACCTTCCATGGAATAGAGTTGATCCTTAGAAGTGGTTGCCCATCTAGGTACTATATTTCCTAGTGCTTCTTGCATCTCAGTGAAATGTGTATCTAGTTCTGACCAATGAAGTGTGAGCAGAAGTGATGAGTGTTAGTTAAAAAGAGTGCTCTTTTCCTGCTTTCTTGAGTCTTCTCCATTGGTTGAATCAAAAGACTCTAAGGCCCTGATGAAGGGCAAAGTCACAAGACGGCATTGCCATCATAGCTTAGTGAAGTACACAGCACTATGGAGGAGACTGAATTTCTTCAATAAAAGTGGAGTTCTGCCGATCAGGATAAAGGGAGGTGGGAAACGTGTAATATCTATTACAGCTACTTGTTATGTTCATATGCTCTGTTACTGGAGTTGCTTTGATGCAATTCAGATAGTTAAAAATACCTTTCCAAGGGATACATTCTCAGCCTCTTGGATAATAATGGTAATATTTTTAAAGTATTACTTTAAATTTAAATTACTTTGACTACATACTCATTTACTTCTTATGAGAACTGTGTCATGTAGCTAAAATCAGTTATGCTAACATTAGAACTAAGAAATTCTAACTTCTAATCCACAGCTCTTTCTGCAACAGCACTCTGTTTACAAATGGAAATTCCTGTCTCTTTCCAGGAAACATAAGCTTATCATCTGTGGTGAACATATGCTTTTTTTTTGGCTACCCAAAGTATATATTTTCCTTTCTTTTAGTTGATGCTAATCTAATGGGACCAGGTGTCTGCCACTCTCAGCCTAAGTGCTTTAGCTAGAGTTGAATCTTTCCCTGATTCCAGAGATGGGCATGTGACTCACACTGGCTAATCAAAAATGACATTCCCCTGGCGTGTGACCAATATGACCCAGTGAGGGTCAGGTCCAGAACTTTCATTTTGTAGGGAAAAATACAAGAAACTGCACTGTGGGCAGCCATCTTGCTAACCATATGGAGTCTAAGAAAGATGCCAACAGAGCTCATACATCAGACACTTGAATCTAAGGACATCATCTGAGTCCCTGAACTCAGTCAAGCCTGAAGCCAAATTTACTTACAGACTTTTCACGAATTTCTCCCTTTTTCAGAAAACCAGTTTAAGTTGTATTTTTTGATCAACTGTGAAATAGCAAATTTCACTTCATATAGATAGATGGAGTTCCATAAACTACAATAAGTGTTTATACCTTATTCCTGAAATACATTGTTCATACTTCTATAGTAGCGTGTGACTTAGTATTCAGTATGATGAACTCTTTTTTCTGTTGCTTTGTAATTACTTGAAATATACTTTATCGAGAACAACAAAATGTAATTTTGTGTGTGTGTGTGTTTGTGTGTGTGTTGGGAGGGACCAGTTAAAGATATCTCTTTGGTAGGGGGTGGAAGGTTTTTTTTTTTTAATTTTATTTTTATTTTTTGAAGAGTGATTTTATTTAGGTTTTTTGGGGGGGTAATTAGATTTATTTCTTTATTTAATTTTGAAGGAGACACTGGGGATTGAAACCAGGACCTCATGCATGCTAAGCATGTGCTCTACCACATGAGCTATAACCTCCCTAGGGGGTGGAATTTTTAAGTGCAGCTCATGTTCTATTTGCTCCACATTTCTCCTTCATTATAACCTAAAGTCAGGCTATTTAAGATGATTAACAGGTCACAATCAAGGGCTGTGCATGATCTCCACTGAGTTTATTTCATTTCTTTAGTATGTATATAACAATTTATCCATCAACAATTGCAGTTGTGTTATTTCTGAATCCATGCTAGTGTTTATAGGCATTAATGAAATTAGAGGAATATAAGTTTCTGTTTATTCCAGAAAAATGAGGTATTTTAATGGCTTAGCTTGTACTGATTCCTCCCCGTAGACGCTGGAAAAGGTAGATACTTTAGTTTCTGCCTTCATATGAGCAACTGGAAAGTACGAATTGGGGATGGGGTGCAATAGTGTGTGAAGGACACTCACAGTATGCACAAGCAGGAAATCCTCCCATTTATTTGCTCCTTGGTTAATGGGCTCTCATGTAGAATGTAAGCTTTGAGGCCAAGAACCTTGTCTATCCCGTTTATTGAGTACTTAGGAAAAGCATAATCCATAGTAAACACTGAATGAATATTTTCTAAATGATGACTTCAAGGGTAGGTGAATAAAACTCTCTTAAGAAATTAAACAAATAATGCTATGATAAATTTCATCATAAAACTTGGGCTTTTATCACTCTTTAGCTTAATTCAATCCCATTAACCATTAGTTCTTACTGGCACAGGCACAATTATTTTCTTTATATTTGTATTAGTTTATTTATTCAACAAGTAATCACTGAGTGCTTCCAAAGTGTTAGCCAGGAGTTGTCCACAGAGAATGGTAACATCTTCCAAGTGGGGCACTTGAAAATGTATGGGGACATTTTTTGTTGCTACAATGGCTGCCTCTATTGGCATTTAGAGGGCCAAGCATGCTAAATATCCTGTCATCTGCTCTACTGTTAATGGACGTTGAGGTTTGTGTCTAGTCATTATCAACATTTTCTGTACTTGTCTCCTGGCAAGATTCCTTTCCAGGGCATTATGCACAAGTTTCTCTAGGACAGTCAATGGCTTTCAAACTCTTTTAATCATGACCAAGAGTAACTAATACATTTTATATCACAACCCTGAAACCTACACATGTGTGTGTATAACTGAAACAAAAATTTACAAGACATTACTGTCCTTTACTATACATTATGCACTCTGATCTCCTTTATTAAAAAGAAATGCTGTTTGCAACCCATTAAGTTGATTTTCAGAAGCTGCTCATTGGTCAAATCTCAGTTGAACAAACACAACATCGAGTGGCGTGTCTAGTAGTGGAAGTATTGTGTCTAAGGGTAGGCTCAGACTTAACTTTTCTAGGAAATGCTAAGCTGTTTTCAAAGATGTTATTCTAACTTATACCTGCTGAGAGTGAATAAGAGATTCTTTTGCTCTACCACCTTTTTCAGTCTTTTTTCCCTGCAGCATATGTCTATGATACTCTATGCAATTTTATATCTTTTTTTTTCACTTAATAATGTGAACAGTTTCCAATGTCATTAGTTGGTCTTAAAACTTGATTTTGAATTACAGCATAATATTTCATTTTAAGGATATATTATCATATATTTGACTCTTCCTCTGGAAGCTATGCTTCCAAGGCTTTTAATGGCTCTGTATTGAAATCACTAGTTATACTCTTTGACTAATCAGTCTCCTGTTGCATCTTAGGCCAGATGCCAAGTCTCAGGATTACTGAGTCAATGGGTATAATCATGTTTGTGGCTTTTGATATCTATGTTCAAACTGCACTCTTAAAAATTTAGTGTCTATTTACTTTTTAATGAATCCAGGTTTCCTTAATTTTGAGTAGGTAAAATGAAGTTTAGCTAAACATATAACATTCGACAGCCATGTTCTGTTTATGAAACATTACTCTTAAATAGGTTTGGAAGTGTGTTTTCCCTTCTCCATATTTAGACCTGTAAATGTAAACAGAAGTAGGGAAAGAATTTCCAGCCTTAACACTGTATTAATTCATTTCACTTTAATAGTTGTTTGTCTCACTGTGGAATAAAAATAACACCGTACTAGCCTCCAGGAGACCTGACTTTTAATTTTGGCCCTCATCAACCATGTAACTATCAGCAAATCATTTAACCTCTCTGAGTCTTCACCCATAGAGTAGTGATGTTTGGCTCTGTACTACCTATATCAGAGTGCATGTGAGAATTAAGTGATCCAGGAGACGGGAAACCATCAACATTGAAATTGGGCAAATGAAACAAGTATTTGGAAATACTTTGATCTACACAGTAGACATGAGGACACTTGAATAAGTAACCAGATTTTCCATGGCTTTTACCAAGTGAGATAAGGCTAGGTTTACACCTAGTATATAATGTCTTTATTATTTATTTTTTATTAAAAAGAAAATATTAGAGAAAGAAGAAGTAAGCTTCCCATAATTAAACCGACACAAATCAGTGCCTGGACCAGAGTAACTTATGATGCTGATTTAATTGGTCCAGGATGGAGGCTGGGCTTTGGTATAGATTTTAAAGCTGCTTAGATGATTTCAGTGTGCAGCTGGGAATGAGACCTGGGAGCCACTAGCTACACGTGGCTACATAAACTTAAATTTAAGCTAATTAAAATTAAGCAGTATTAAAAAGTCAGTTCCCCAGTTGCTGTAGGCACATATCAAGTGTTCAGTTGTCACATGTGGCTGAGTTGATGGCTGCCATATTGGACACAGCACAGAAGAACTTTTCTATCACTATAGAAAATTCTTTTGGACAGCACTATCTTTGTTAGTTATCTCTATTTATTATGTTTTCTTTAAGTGAAGTAAAATCTACATACAGTGAAATACCCAGGTCCTAACTGAACTATTAGGTGAATTCTGACAAATGTATGTACCCATTTATCCAACAGCTCAGTCAAGATAGGAAACATTTTACATCATCCACCACCACAACCCATAGGCAACCGTTCTGCTAACTTTTGCAAAGATAAAGTTTGCCTGTCTTTAATTTCATATAAATCACTTATTTTCATTAAGCAACAAACCAATATTCATGTTTATAAAATACATTGCATTATTAGATTTTTTAGTGAACACAGTTGATTTAAATGTCTCATACTGAGGAGGAAAACTTTCTAAGAATTTCATAGTGTGCACAGTACTGCTCTTAATGCCTATGTAGTTGATGAAGAAGGAAAACTTGTTGAGAGTAGTATTTTTTCCTATTTACTTATTTAATCATTGAATATTTATTGTGTGCTTACTGTATACTAGGCAGGGTACTAGACTGTGTTTCCCACTAACCTATTTCTCATGTCTGAGTAACACCTGGTCTGATAGTTACTTGCCGTTTTCCAAAATAAATTTTAAGGTTTAACATTTTTATCATTACCAAAACAATGGAAAAGCACTATCATTTGCCTTAAATATAAAGGAGTGTTTTAAAAATATAAGGTGGAGACTTCTGGCAACAAAGCCTAATTATGAGGGACTTTAGTTCTACTATGTAGAAAATGCCAGATAGAAGGTAACAGTTGTTAAAGTTTCAACACTTATCTATCTGAACTCAAAATACAGACAATTCCCCCAATGACAGGAAAGGCAGAAATCAAAGGCAGAGTGGTGAACAGGTGGGGAGTCCTGGAGGCCCACTGAGACTTGTCCCAGTCACAGCCAAGGAGGCTGGGGATCTGGTACCTGAGGGAGTGGAGGACCTAAAACTAATACCATCCACCCATCCCACAACAAACAAACCACACACACACACACACACACGTACACACAGACCCCTGAGACACCAAGAACTCTGGCTAAAAGAGCCAGGATACATGAAGTTTATGTCTGGATGAACAGAGAATATTGACAAGTAACCAAAACTAAATTAAAAACTCTAGGCCCACTGTGATGCTTAATTTTATGTGTTAACTTGACTGGTCATGAGTGCCCAGACATTTGATTAAGCATTATTCTAGGTGAGGGTGTTTCTAGATGGGATAAACATTTGAATAGACTGAGTAGAGCAGATTTCCCTCCCTACTGTGGGTGGGCTCCATCCAGCGAATTGAAGACCTGAATAGAACAAAAAAGCTGAGCAGGTGGGCTTAAGTATGTATACATATACAGGTATATACATACATACGTATACTTGGGTATGTATATATACAGACAGAGAGCAAGAGGGATCCTATTGATTCTGTTTCTCTGGAGAACCCTGACTGATACTCCCACATGCCATGCTGTACCTGAGGGGAACAGATGAACCCTGATCGCTAGCAGATTAACTGAGAATGTGACCAAAGCTTAGCCAATCAAAAGCTTTCAACCGGGTATGTGACCAAAGCTTAGCCAGTTAAATGCTCCCACTGAGACCTGGTAGGATTGTTAGAGATGAGGCAAAAGCCAGAGTCAATCAGTGGTGATCTTGCAGTGACTGCAGCGGAATCAAGATTTGAGGGTCCAGTGACATGTGGCCGGGTGACCTGGGGTGGTAAATCCCAGCAGCCAAACTTGTAGCATCCAGGGTTACAATGGCAACCGTGAGGGCATCAGAAACTTCAGACTCTGGCAGGATCTCAGTCAGTGCTTGTCTTTGGTTCCACACTTTCTGGCAGCTCTGCTTAAGTTTGCTACAACTGGTCTTGGTTTCCCAGCAGGCTATGGGAAATCACTAAATAATGTAAACAGGGAAATGATAAAATTAATGCCACAGGTTTGTGGCTCTGTGTTCATGGAATGTTGGTCACTCCTTATGAAGACAACCTATCCCTCAACACACACACACACACAAAAGGATGTTTTTGAAGAGTTCTAAATTCAGGTTGCATTTTCCTCTGTGCTAGTTTAGATCTGGATCAGCTCTCTGCTGTGAAGAGTAGGCGCATCCCAAGGTGTAATCAGATGACATGGTGGAAAAGATCCCAGCTCCAAAATGTCCATCTTTCTCACCAACTGACCACAGAACATCATTCCTCCCTGAAAATTCCAACCAGTATTCCCCAGGTAATAGTAACCACTCCCAGCAACTTGGTTCTGCCTGCCTTCCAGCAGCAATGCATAGTTACCAAAGGGGTCAGTGGAGGCAGAGTTCCATCCCAGCTCTACCATGGACTAGCTGTGTGACCTTGGGCAACTTAATTACACTTGGACCCTCAGTTTTCTTCTTTGTAAAATGGGCATAACAATAGTACTCAACTCAAGGTGGTAATATGAGGTTTTGGTGAGCTCACTTGCCCTAACACACAAAAAATATTTGGTAAGTAGTAGATACTGTATTAATACCTTGGAAATACAGAGGCCAGAATTTATGTGAAGAAGTATACATGATCGGGGGTTTGGAAGGAGTGTTTGCATATTCAGGTCCAGTTGGGACCATATTCTTTTTTTTTTTAATGGGACCAGATTCATTTTAAGAAATTCATAGGCACTGTTAAAAGTTCAGTCTCACATTTTATAAAACATATTAACGTATACCCACATTCTACATCAAATACGTTAAGTACCAGAGGGTTTTTTTTTGCTGTAAAATGTTGAAAAAAAAATTTATGATTGCTTTTTTTGAAACTATTCAGTATTTAATCACTTATTATTATTATTGCTTAGAAGTCACTGTACTTTTACATCAAAACCTTTTTGAAGTAATAGTCAAATCTACTGATTGTTTCCCAAGGTAATAATACCATTTTTATAAATACAGATTTTTTTGGTTAAGCTTCATATAGGCAGGAGAAGTTTCTTCCAACTTTTTATTGTGAAAAATTAACACTTATAAATGCTGATAAGCCAATTGATTTTATACCTTATGCCGTACATCTGGCTCTAACACTTTTTTACATTTTGCTGTATTTATACTGTGTACACTCAAATATATTCAAAATATATAAATATATTTTCCCCTTTCTTGGCTGAAAAAGCTGGAAGTTAATTTGCCAGGTATCAAAACACTTTACCCCTAAATATCTCAGCAGAAATCTCCTACATAATCACAATCCCTTGATCACACTTTAGAAAATCAACACAAATTCTCTAATATCTAATATTCAGTCTACTTTCAAAAATCTTCTGTGATTATTTTTTTGAACCAGTATCAGTAAAGTTACAGGGTTGCATTCGGTACGTCTCTTTTAAAAAAGAACATTTTTACCATTCATGACACTGACTTTTTCAGAAATCCAGGCCCCTGGTCTTTGAGAATACTTCCATTCTGGATTTGTCTATTTCTTCACTATATTGCTGGATATGTCTTTTCCTCTCCCATCCCCTTTATTTCTTATAAACCAGTAGTTAGGTCCTGATTCCTGACTGAATTCAGTTTTAGCATTTTTGGAAGACTCTGTCACAGAGATGTTGTGAACTTCACATCGCATCCACCTGGGGAGCAGGTCCGTTTCAGGTTGTCTCAGCATCTGAGTCCTAAGCTTGACCATTTGGTGAGTGTGGTGACCCCAGATCTCTCACTGTAAAAGTACGTTTTCTCCTTTGGCAATTATTAAGTGATGTGCAGGTTAGTATCCTGGCATTGTTAAAATAGACCGTTTATCAATATTTTACCTAATGGTTTTAGCCTTTGTTGATGATCCTTGCCTGAGTTGACTGTTACACTGGGGAATGCAGAAGTATTTGCTCCTCTGCTATTATTCCCTCTAGATTTATTGACTGGTATTATTTCTCTCTCTCTCTCTTCTTTTAATCTAGCAATAGACCCATAAATTTAACAGTAAAATCCATAAGTTTATTTATTTATTTTTATTTTAAAAATGTATTTATTTTTTATTAAAGTATAGTCAGTTACAATGTATCGATTTCTGGTATACAGCACAATGTCCCAGTCATGCATATACATATATTCGTTTTCATATTCTCATACGTTTAATAATAATGAAACTGACATTATGTGATATAAAGGCACATTTTATATTTTTTTCCTTTGATGAGTAAAGCCAACAAATTTTCTCATGTTTGGATCTTGAAAAATTCATAGCCTTTGTGGCACTGAAGTTTCTAGTGGATAAAATAGCTTTAATATGAACTAAGTCTAAGGATACAGTCAGCATTAAACAGTTGTTCTGTGTTGTTCGGCACTGTGAGTGAGCATGTCAGTAGGTGGGGAAAACCTTGTGCTTAGGAAAAATAGTCTGCCTGAAATCCCAGGGCCCAAGAGGTCTGTGTGAGAGCCCCTGGGGGATGAGATGGGGTGGCATGCAGGAAGCTCACAGACAAATGTCTCCCTCTGCTTTCTTCTTTGATCTACTATGATTTAAATCAAGTCAACAAGCATTTTATGAGTGTTGATTTTGGGTTAAAGACTTTGCTAGTGTTCCTTTTTGCTCTTCCGCAAACTTTAAGAAGGATCAGCTATTCACTTACTTCTTTCTTCATTTATTCACTTATGAAACTGACTGCACACCTACTGTATGCAGGCTTAGAGAAGGTTCTCTCTCTCTCAGAGTAGAACCACACCTAAGCCTTCATGGTTGCATAGAAAGTTTGCTTGTGTCAGCACTGGCATTCGGGAGAACCTTCTGTTCTTGGGTCATAATTCTTCTCAGCCTCTCTCAGATATTACTTATTTGCTTATTGGCTTCATCACACTAATTTGAGTGGTGTTTTGGTTGTCATTTGCTTTCCCAAGCTGTTCTTAATGGCCTCCAGAAATGAGGATTATTTTCGGGGCTATTTTTAAACCTCTTCCTAACACATTAAAGTATTTTTTAAATTCAGAGTTCATGATCTCTTTTGAAACAACTACTTCAGGAAAAGTTTTATTTTGCCCCAGCTGTTTTTCACCAGAATTTTTGGCTCTCTGGTGGTTAAGAACATGATTTAGGTTCAAAACATGACTCCACATGTACATGAATTTGGACTACATTTCTCTTTATTTGTGATTTCTTTATCTGTGAAATGTAAATAAAAAATTTAGTCCCTAGGACTGCTGAAAAGACTACATGAGACAGTAAATGTCTTATTGAGCCAAGAGCTCCAGTGTTATTAATGACAGTGTTTGGCACCTCAAAATAATGGTGTATGTATTTATTTTCTATTAACAAACATTTATGGTACACTCTGAGGGACTTCCCTTGCTTTGCTTGCGTCTGATTTTACTTTGGTACCATGTATTCACCAAGTTCATAGCTCCTTTAAAAATCTTCAACGATTTTCAACAGCTAATGGAATAAACACCATATTCCCAAGGCTAGTGTTCTAGGATCTCTGCCAGTCAGACCAGATTGCTTGTTCTTCTCCAAGCTTAGCCTGAATGACTGCCCTACCTTTCATCAGACAGTCCCTTCTACCCTAAGACTCTTCATCCTCTAGTTTTCATCTATTCCTGCCTCTTCATGTCCAAATCATATTAGTTCTTTGATTCCCAGCTCCAAGTCAACCACGTTAACTGATTCCTTCCCCTGAAGATCATTGCTTTCTTCTTCACAACCTCTGTGGTCCTTTCTCTGCAGTTATGTTTTAGAATGATCACCCCTTTTGTACTATATGTCATTGTCATCTGCATAACATGAGTTTCAGTGGTTCTTTTCTGCTGGACTCTTGGAGTAATTTACGTCTTCCAAGTATGTCTAGGAGTCCCCAGAAGTCATCAGTAGGGGTTCTCACACGTCAGTCAGTTACCATGTGGCTCTGGCAGTTGAATTCCTCTTTCTCTGCTTCCGTCCTGCCTAGGCGGGTACTATGGAGTCCACCATTGTCACTTCCTTTGCTACTTCCACCTGGTAGAGAAACTAAGCACTGTGGTTCCTGCCTCCTCCACCCTGCTGCTTTGTGTCCCTCCTAACTCCACCTCTGCCGCGGCCCAAACGGGAGGGGGGTGCAAAATGGAGGTGAATGCCTCTCTCTAGTTTCGGTTACACTTGAGCCTTCAGCACCCGTGAAGTTTTAGCTCTTTTTTTTCCTTATAGCTTTCCCAGCTTCATATTTATAGGACTCAGTCCAAAGTTTTTGAAGGCTGGGCCAAGAGATAAATTGATCTGGCAAACACCATGCTGCACTCCACATCGCCCTTCTGACAGCTGATACTTTGTGACTGATTAAGCCTTTGTGAGCCTGCTTCATTTCCATTAGAGTGTGCCTTTGTTCAACAAGGACCCGAGGGCCACTTAAAGAGGGATATGGGATTAAGAGTCACAAACTCCTATGTTTAAATTGGATAAGCAACCAAGATACATCACACAGCACAGGGAAATAATAGCAAGGTTTTGTAATAACACTAAATGGGGTATAATCTATAAAATATTAAATTACTAAAGAAAAAAAAATAAAGACAACCTCTCTACCACACCATTTTGCCAGACTTTTCCTGACATGTTTGAACCCCAGCTTGAGGTCTAATGAAGGCTTCTGAGATCTCCACCGGATGTTTGCCCCTTATGAGCATGACTAGATTGTATGCTTCCCTAGAACACTGATTGCATCTCTGTTGCCTAGAACACAGTAAGTTCTCAATAAATGTTTATTGGATAAGTGAATGAATGAGTTAAAATAATAATAGCTAATATTTATTGAGTATCCAATACTATTTCTAGTGTTTTATATTCATCGGCTTGTTTAATCATCATTAAAACTCTGAAAGAAGGCTGCTTATTATTATTATTAATTATTAATTATTACTCCAACATACGACCCAGTGTCTTCTGTTTGGTCCTGCAGGTCCACTCTCTACCCTAGGAGACTGACCCAAGTGGACAGCCTCAGTGGGGCTCCCTTTCCCTCTGGTTTGTGTGGGTTTGGCCATTGGCAAGTGCTGGCAGGAGATCAGAGGGAGGGAGGACTGAGGGATAATTTGCTGGCCTCTTCTTTGTAGTGTTGTCTTGGACAGGCTGGGGCCCTGTCCTAGAAGTCACAGCCCTTCTCGAGACATCTTATGCTCTCTCCCTTCCCTTTTTTTTCCATCCTGGGAGTCATAATATTCCACTATTAGTAGGACCAGAGTCCTTCACTTTTTCTGGTGGTTTCCCCTACATTTAGATAATCCATTTGTTAAGCCCTCCTTTAATAATAATCAGATTGAGTATCTCGCCCAGATCTCTCTGAAACTGAGTACAAGCCGTGTTACTAATAAGGCAACTGAGACCCTCAGGGGTTAGGGATTGCTCAAGATCACTCTACTAAAAATGCTGACATAGAGATTTGTATCTGAGCCCCTGGCTTCAACTGCCACCACATGCACACACAGAAGTGTATGTGAACGCTGGGAGGCAGCGAGGCACGGTGAATGAGCGCATGGCTGTCACAGTCATGAAGGTCTGGGCTCCCAAACTGGCTCTGTAGCCCAGTTAGAGATTACCTTGGGCAAGTTATTTACCTCTTGAAGGTTTGGTTCCTAAATCTGTGAAACGGGAATGTTACCTACTTAGAATTATTATATAAGGCTTTTAGTAATGAGCTCATTTATGTGAAGTGCTAGTATCCCACTGGCACTTAATGAAGACTCAATAATTATAAAAGCTATTGCAAAGGGGATTCTTTGCAAGTGTGGAGAACATGGGGAAAGTTTCATGCAAGGTATCTATACCCAAGATGTTTATATTCTGGCGGGTTAGACAATAAACATATGAATAGTAATAAGAATGGTAAGAGTAATAGTAATACAATATTGGATGGTTAGAGCAGACATTGGAACTAAAGGGAGGAAAGGGAGGGAACTTACAGTTCGACGTAGATGAGCCAGTTTTCATTTTGTGTTTCTCCCATTCTCTCTTGCATTTATTTTCTTGGCTTGGCACTGGCCGTCCTGTTGAGTATGCAGACATCCCCCAGGCAATGTGGTTGGAGTGAACAGACAGAAATCAGCGGGCTTCATCAGGAACCTTCTTCCTGGCTGTTAGTTCTCATGACAATAACCATTGCTTTCAGCAGTGGCCTGCCTTGCTATTCTGGAGTTTTGATTGGTGGGAGCAGGGACGGAAGAGCTAGTCTGCTGGCTTTGGAACATCCTTGGCTGTACTTGTAAAAGCAAAGTCTATCTTTTCAGTGAGGATAATCATACGGTATAGTTCCATGACAGCTTCACAACTGGAACCAAAATTGCTTAAAAAGTTGCCAGTAAGTCTTAACTACAAGCTCTGAAGAGAGATGGGCAAGTCAAGTAAATAATGGATACCTCTCATGGGCACGAATATCCCAAGTGTACCTCTAAGCCATGGCAGGATTTGCAAGTGCATGACAAGCATGTCCTTCCCAACCCGTATCAGAAATGGAGATGGTCTTGGAATCTCTAAACGCATCCCTGAAAAGTTACCATCACTTGCTGAATTCGAGTTAGTACGAAAGATAAAGCTTGTCTATTGTTGTCGTTCTGTGGAGAGGATGAGCCCACCTGTCCACATCATGTCCTTATCTAGTGTTTGCCACCGAGTATAAAACCTAACAGGCCCAATGTCAGTTTATTAGTTGAATTACTTAATGATATTACCAATGTTTTATTAGTAGGTAAGTATTTTAAATTATGAATATAAATTTAGAATATTAGCTGTATTCCAAATTATGATTTTTTTTATTCTTATCGATGTTACTTATGGGAGCTGTATTAGTTTAACAAACCACTCCAAAATCAAATGACTTAAAATGATCATTATTTTATTTGTTCCCAATTCTGTGGGTCAGCAATTTGGGCTCAGCTCTGTTGGATGAGTCTCTCTTCCTGGTTATGTTGGCTGGGCTCCCTCACATTTGCCATCAGTTAGGGGCTGCTGATCTCACTCACATGTCTGGCAGTTGGCTGATTCTTGGCACTGACAACTGGGTCATGTCCCACCTGTCATGCAGCAAGTTAAACCAGGCTCACTCTCACCATGGTGGTCACAATGTTCCCTAGCGCAGCAAGAGGGGGCAAGTCCCACTGCATGGGTACTTTTCTTCAAGTCTCTGTGTCACATTTGCTATTGTCCCATTGGCCAATGCAGGCCACGTGGTTAAGCCCATAGTCACTGGGTGAGGGGATTCTCCAAAAGCATGGGTGTGAAGGGAATTATTGTGGAGCTTTTGCAAATAATCTACCACAGGGATGCAGGTTCAAAATGATAATGTATCATGCTTATATTCACAACATTTTTTGAAAAGCCTTACTATAATACAATGATTCTACTTAAATATTACATGGACACATTAACTATTGTTATTTAAAGATGCTGCTGAAAATTGCTCGCAATAGTATCACAACTACCAACAAATATTTGATCTTCATAATCACCCAGTGATAAAGGTACTACTGTTATCCTTATTTTGCACATGGAAGAAATTAAGACTTAGAGTTGTAGAACTTGCCCAATGTCACCACTGCAAAGGGAATAACATTTGGGAAGCCCTAAGAATATGCTAATTTAATGTATATAAGGGACTTAGCATGGACCTTCCACAGTGTTCAATGAGTATATGGATACCATATTAATGTTATAATATTAACAGTAGTAACTGAGCATGAGAGGTTATTTTATTTTAAAAGACCATGTGTAGCTATAAAACTAAGATCTCACTAACAGTAAATTTCCCGTTATGAACATCTCTATAATTGGTTCTATATTTTGCTTTAACTGGAACTGATGGCAAATGCAATATAAACTTTAGTTTTCAGAGAAGTCATAAAACTTTGCTCACTACTAAACAATCAAAACTTTGAAAGCACCTTCCATTAAGCTATGTCATTAAATCTGAAGCTACATTACCAAAATACCACATGATTGAATAACCTCTACTTCTTATTTCTTCAAGGATGACAAAAGAATGCCTTTATCAAATCTCTGTGGATGTCATTATTATTTATATTGATTTAAAATAAAGAATTTCCACTCCTCCCCGCAGGAGGGAGGTTAAATTTCACGTAGTAAATGTATATCACTTCGGCATCAGTCACATGTTGAGAAGAGACTAGAACTGGAAATCCTGTTTGAAAAGGTTATCTTAAGGAAATGAGAAATAAGTTTAGGCTACACTTGATAACATTCTTCCATTTTCCTGAATAGAGTCTGAGAAAATATTCGATATCACATCTAGTCATTGAATGATACTTTTCAGATTTAAGTTCAATGGTAATAGCTCATTAATTCTTTGGTTGCTCTGTTCTATTATAATTAACTCAAAAATCAAGGAAAGACTAAGGCACAGTGTAAGGACTGGAGTTCTCCAGTGTAGTTTTTTAAAACTGTTTGATGAGAATGGTAGAGGGAAAACAGGCAGCCCTCTTGGGGAGTCACACTGGCCTTTTCTTTCTGATGCTGACTTTGGCTTTATACCTCACTCTGTCTCAGCACAGTTCCTTGGGTTGGTGTTACAACATGGCACAAACTACTTCTCTACCATTTCCATGTGTTTGTCAAAATCGGATGCAGATTAAGATAAAAATATGGATAGAAATAACTTGAAATATTTCATAGAAGAATTAATTTGATGATTAACTTTAGCATGAGTTGACACAAGTGGATCTCACCTGGGGACAATTGTCATTTGGCAATTCTGGAGGTATTTTTGGTTGTTAAAATTTGGGGTGAGGTGGCGCTACTGGAATCTAATGGGTAGAGGCCAAAGATGTTGCAGAACATCCTATAATGCACAGAACAGTCTCCCACAACAAAGTTATCCAGCCCCAAATGTCAATAGTTCTGTAGTTGATAAAATGCTGATTTTATCATACTGCATATTGCAAAATTCATATAATATGAATGTTGTATTAGTTATAATTTCTTAAACAATCTAAATATATGGCCATTGGGAGATGGCCATCAGGGATATTTTAGAAGGGACTGTGTGTGTGTGTGTGTGTGTGTGTGTGCACGCACGCACGCATGCATATGGGCACACACAGGCAATTAAGTTCTTTCTCAAATCTATTGAACTGTGAGATACTATACTTCCCATTTATTTTACTTTCTTGGAGGCTGCCATACAGAAGAAGCCTAAGGAATTAGTGAAGTCCAACAAATATAAAGGCTAATGCTTTACAGAGATATCTTAGGATGGCGCATTGCATCGGTGAAAGACTGCTGATCTCCATACCATGTGCAGGAGTAAAATCTGAGGGTAAGGGAAGGACTTTCCGGCTCTTTCTGGATCCTGTTTGTTAGTACAGCTTAGTCATTTTATTCATGATATTTATCAATTTAAAACCTAGAAGCTTAATGATTTTTTTAAAAAATGAACCACAATTTGTTATCTTAATTGAGGTGATGATTTCATGGGTGCTTATACCTGAGAAAACTCATCAGATTATACAATTTAAATAATAGATGCAGCTTATCATGTCTAAATTGGTCCTCAATCATATTGTAAAAGCACAACATACATTAACACACTCTCACTGTAAGAAGCTCAAATGATGTATATCTTATAAAACATGATAGTTCTTCACCCCTCACTCCTATTCCCATTTCCCAGGGTAACAACTGTTACCATTTGATCAAAATTTAAGTACACACATATGT
The DNA here is from genome assembly GCF_048564905.1 of Vicugna pacos. Lineage (NCBI taxonomy): Eukaryota > Metazoa > Chordata > Mammalia > Artiodactyla > Camelidae > Vicugna > Vicugna pacos. Next base: position 66,206,772 of record NC_132997.1, on the reverse strand, counting down.
ATTTTATATATATCATGTAAAGATGATCGTGTAAATGAAAGCATCAATTTTCTTGCATGCTCTTTTCCTACCATGTCTTGGAGCTCTTTCTACAGGTCCATCTCATTCTTTAATGGTTACATAGCGTTTCATAATTGATGGTATAATCAGTTATTTAACCATTTATTTATTTAAGTTACATGCTTTCTCTTTCACAGAGAGCAAAAAACAAAGAAAATGCAACCCACATGAATCATTTCCACAAGCTTCATTTTTAGAAGTAGGATTGCTGAGTGAAAGCAAACAGATACTTAATATTTGGAGGGCTCCTGCTAAATTGCTTGCTACAAAGACTTAAACAACTTAGGCTCTCATTCATATTCAGGAGAACCCATTTATCACAATTTTGACAATAAGGGATATTATCAGTCTCTTAAATTTTGCCAATTTGATAGGCAAAAAAAAATTTATTAGCAAAGATGTACATCTTTGCTTTTGTCATTTTGTATTTTTATTTTGATATTTTTATTTCTTTTTAAGAGCTCTTTACATATTATGGATGTCAACTCTGATTTATATATTTATAAGACATTATCTATGATTAAACGAAGAGTTACCATATGACCTAGCAATTCTACTTCTGGGTATATACCCAAAAGAATTGAAAGCAGAGACCTGAACAGATATTTGTTCCCCAGTATTCATTGCAGTCTTATTCACAGTAGCCAAAAGGTGGAAGCAACCTGAGTGTCTGTCAACAGATAAGTGCATAAACAAAATATGGTATATACAATGGAGTATTATTCAGCCTTTAAAAAGGAAATTCTAATACATACTACAATGTGGATGAACCTTGAGGACATTATGCTGAGTGAAATAAGCCAGTCACAAAAGGAAAAATACTGTATGATTCCACTCACATGAGGTATCTAGAGTAGCTAAATTCATAGACACATAAAGCAGAATGGTGGCTGTCAAGGGCTGGGCAGAGGAAGTGGGGACTTATTGTTTAATGGGTAGAGAGTTTCAGTTTGGGAAGATGAAAAAGTGCTGAGGATGGATGGTGGTGATGGTTGCACAGCAATGTGAGTGTACTTAATTCCGCTGATCTATAAACTTACAAATGGTTAAAGTGGTGATTTTTTATGTTTTGTCTGTTTTACCATATTAAAGTGGGAAACATTGCTTATATAAATAATATAAATTTGAACAAATAGTTACATAATATATTTAAAGTATGTTACAGACATATTTTCTCCTAACCTGTTAACGTTAGTTCTCTCTCCAATAATTGGAGATGCGACTGTTATAATGAACCACATTTCCTTATAGCTATGGATCTGTTTCTAAGCTAGGCATTTTCATTAGCCCATTTTAAAAATGAGTCATCACAGTGGTTTAATTACTATAGTTTTATAGTACACTTGATGGATGGTAGGATAAGACCACTATTTGTGTTGTTTTTCAGATATCTTTATTCTTCTGCATTATCTGTTTTGTATGAATTTGAAAATCAATTCATTAACTTCTGTTTTTAAAACTACTGGAATTGCATTGAATTTACAGATAAATCTATCTGGGGAGATCTGTCATAATTAGTATCTAGGCCATTTTGATTAATCACACTAGTCTTAGTTTTCTAAGTATAATCAATTTTTACTATTAAAATTATTCTTATTGATAATATCTTTTATCATTTTTATGCCCACATTCTCCTGTTTTTCTGTGATCTTTCACACGTAGTGACTCGTCAGTAGTAACAATTGAAAAAAAGCTGCTTGTCACAGCCTACATGCTAATGAGCATTCTCTACTATACTGTGTGTTAGCTATTAATTTTCTCTTTATTGAAAAGTGATTTAATCTTTATAAAGTAAAAATGGATCTTTTTGTTCTCTAAGAAACAGAATATGGTAATTCAAACCTATGGTATGTTTTTCTATTAAATGAATATACATCTCTGAATGTTCATGGTTAACTCTGTCAGAGTACTCTGTTTCTTTAAGCAATCTAATTATTTTAACTTGATTTTCCTGGTGAGCGGATCTTCACACTCACAAGGGAAAAGCAGTCTTTGCAGGAGAAGTAAAAAAGGAAGCTAATTTTAAATGAAAGGCGGAACCCAGTGAGGAGACTGTAGTCTCACTTCATTGGTGCCACTGATAATATCTGGTTGTTTCCAATATCACTTTGGACTCTTCTGTGTGTTACTGTGAAACTTCCCTGGTGATGGCATTTTATCAAATCCTCGGTGCCTCCTAGGATACATTTCGCAGTCTTGGGGAAGGGCCCTCCACTTGTGCTTGCTGGCAAGCCCGAGACATGTCTCTTGCCTCTCGGCCCCACCACTTAGAGATCCCTGGACCAGAAACCTTCCTGTGGTTTCCAGGACCTGTTCACAGAAGAATCCACTCCAAGGGATTGTTCCTATATTCAAAAGGGCTCTTCCTGAATGAAAGATTTTGGTCGACTCTAAGTTACAGAAATTCAACTAGTTCATTCATTCGGCAGATTAATCCTTTGGTTTCAACAAAGTGGGTATATGTCAATTGTTTATTTGGTGATTTGGGCTCTCAATAGGTCTCTCTGTCTCTGTTTTACACACACACACAGACACACACACACGGCTTATTGCTTTTCTTCTTCCTCTGTACTATGATAACCTTTTAGTTTTTTCACTTTTGCCTTAAAATTAGTCATTTCCATACCTATGGTCCCACACCATAAGTTGCTCCTCCCACACTCTCAGAAGCTTTTTGAGGGCAGATCCTCTAACTTATCTCTGTGCATTGTTAGTGTCTAGGGACCTGGGACCTGTAGAAAAGTATGCAAAAAAATTTGTTAAATAAATGAAACCAAGTACATCTGTTCAGGTAATACACTCACTTTTAGTCTCCCATTCAGAAGAAGAATGCCAGATTCATGGTATCTTTCTTAATAAAAAAGATTTCTGACAGAAATGGCCCTTCTCCTGCGTCTCTCTTGGAATGCTAATTTGACATTTGCGCAGACGTAAATCAGTTTGTTTGGCTTGGAGGGGAGAAAGTTGTCACTCTTGATGGATGACAGTGTGCCAGCCTCTAATCTACAGCAACGTGGGGCATCTCCTATCTGTTCTTAACATCACTCCATCTCTGCTCTTAACATTAAAATATCCAAGCGTTTTGAATGGAGACATTTTTAAAGGAAGAGTTTGTTTTTATTGACATACCCACGCTAGAAAAACGATTTGGAGGAAAAGTATAATGTCTGAAGCGCGCACACACACACACGCACGCACACGCACACCCTCCCTCCAGTACCACCTCATGTTACACTAAGGTATTCCTGGCAGAGTTTCTTGCTGATGATTTTAGCCACAGTCTGAGTAATGTCTGCTTGCCTGAGCACTGTAACATGATCTCCCTTTATTAGATAAAGTCTTGAATGAAGGGTGGCGGGTCCTGTGTCTTCTTAGTTCAGTATCCTCTGTCTTTCTGCTTCCTCCTCTGCTTTCTGCAAATTGTGGGTGGCTGGAAAGGATGCTGTGGAAAGGGGAGGGTTCTGCTGAGATAAAGCGTTTTTCAGAGCAAAGAAAAGACTTTTCACTGTAATGCAAGTATTTAAGATTATTATGGGAAAGTTTTGAGTGTTTCTTCCACCTTCCCACTTCTATTAAGATTGCTAAAATTGAGCCTTATATAACACACACGGGAAAAAATATACTCAATATGGAATTTGGGAATCTTCCCTGTAAATAGGGGAATTTTAATATCTCCTGGAATACTGTAGGTTCGGTGGAACTATTTCTTCACAAAAAACAAGTTATAAAATATTTTTATAATAAATAACTAGACATTTTGAGGCAATAACCTCCAAATAAGTGTGTCCCTTTTGCATCAGAAATAGTAAATGAACTATTGAACTAACTCTGCAGTTCTGATTAGAGACCAAGAAAAATAATGGTTACAACGGATTGAGAGACTGTCCAAACACAGTGCCTCTAATGCCTAGGAATGGTTTGTTAGCTTTTTTACAGGGGAGCTGTTAATTTGAAATAACCTGAGATAAGCACAGATGAACGTCTCCATTAACAATAAGCAGGTGGTGAGAATTAAGACCATAGGTGATTTTATCATGTCCTTAAAAAACATACATGTGTAAGCATATTTGGCTTGTTCTTTTAAAATATCAGACCATTCTGAGTTGTTACTAAAACATTTAATGAAACACCAAATGCCATTTCTTTTAAGGCAAGAAGGACTATGGTCCAATAGCATCTGTGTGAAGAAGCGGCCCACTCTCTCTAAATGCCGCAATCTTTGTGCTTTGTTACTGAGCATTTTATCACAAAATGGGACTAGTGGTTCTGAAAGTCAGGAAATGATAGCACCAAGTTAGGCTACAGGCTAACATACAAACCAGATATTAAGTCTTTCCTATCAAATTTGCATAAAATGTATATTTATGTACAGATAGGCTTATATATGGATATGCTATTTAATGAGGAATACACAAGTCAATGGTAATGGTGAGTGGTTGCCTGCGTGAAGGGGGTCTGGGTAGCTGGGGAACAGGGATGAAAGGGAGACGTACCCTTCACTGTATATCCTTTGTTTTTTTGAATTCTTTATCTATGTATGCATCTGTTTTCTAAATTTAATAATAGTAAAATATAGGGATGAGTCCAGTGTCTCTCACATTAAAAATCAAACCAAGACATCAAGTCAAATCAGATAAAAAAGCTAAACTCAGAGGACTTTTATTCTAATAGCCAAGACATGGAAGCAACCTAACTGTCCATCGACAGATGACTGGATAAAGGTGTGTGTGTGTGTGTGTGTGTGTGTGTGTGTATGTGTGTGTATTTGATGGAATACCAGTTGGCAATAAAAAGGACTGAAATAATGCCATTTGCAGCAACATAGACGCACCTAGAGATGATCATACTAAGTGAAGTAAGTCAGATAGAGAAAGACAAATATCCTATGATATTGCTTATAGCTGGAATCTTAAACAATGATGCAAATGAACTTATTTACAAAACAGAAAGAAACTCACAGACATAGAAAACAAACTTATGGTTACCAAAGGGGAAGTGGAGGGGAGGAATGAATTAGGAGTTTGGGATTAGTAGATACTAATTACTATATATAAAACAGGTAACAAGGTGATACTGGATAGCACATTCAGTATCTTATAGTAACCTATAATGAAAAAGAATATATGTATGTGTAACCAAATCACTATACTGTATACCAGAAACTAACACAGCATTGTAAATCAACTATACTTCAATAAAAAAAATATAAGATAAAAAGAAAAGCAGAAACTCCCAGGAAAAAAAAAGGACTTGTATTCTTTCTCTACCCCTCCTCTCAAATATCTGATTAGTACCTGAACCTGAAAGGCAATATGGTTTAGAGGCACTTAATTTCCATGGATGACTATGGGAATATACAGTTAATAGGAATCCAAAATATTTAAATGTATTCCCAGAGCTGAACAAAGTATTAAAACACACAGTACTATAAAAGAGTTATTGCTGTTTTACAGATGAGAAAACCAAGGCTTAGCAGATGAAATAATTTGCCCAGGGTCGCAGAGCAAGTTCACTACCCAAGGTAAGCTGTAGTAACATTTTGACCCTACAGAAATTTAAACTAGCGAGTGGTTCCAATCCCTTCTAGAAACTATGATTGGAAGGAATTTACACGTCAGTCATAATAAAACACAACTTTTAAACATGAGTATCTTTTATGGAAGAGAGTTTGTCATACTCAGAAGGCTATTTGTATTGTCATCAGTGTGCTTTAAGCAATTTATAACAACTTTTTATGTCCCCAAGTATCCATTTGAAATGTACTAAAGTAGTTTCACTAAAAATGACTTGTAAAGTCAGGCTTCTGAGAGTGGTAAAACAATTCTGCCATTTTTAATAGACATTTTTAGGTGGTGGTTGAGTAATTCATTAATTTTATCTTGTCTAACAAATTACCTCAAACTCAAAGACTTAACACTTACTTGCTACCTCACAGTTCTGGAGGTGAGAAGTCTGGTCATAGCACAGCTGGGTCTTCTGTTCAAAGCCTCTTAAGTCTGAGATCAAGATGTCAGCCATGCTGCATTCTCATCTGGAGCTCAGGGTCCTCTCCTATGCTCCTGTGATTATGACAGGAGTCAGTTCCCTGGGGTCGTAGGACTGAGGTCTCTATTCCTTTGCTGGCCATCTGTCAGTGGTCATTCTCAGCACCTAGGTTCCACCTGCGTTCCTTGTCATGTGGCTCCTTCCGTCTTTGAAGGGTGCAGTGGAGAATCTCCCCCAAGTCAAATCCCTCTCATGTCTAGAATCCCGTCTCCAGGATGAGCCCAGGCAACTTTAAAAGGCTCACCCTATTAGGTCAGACCCACCCAGCAGATCTTAAATTGCCTGGGACAGTTTCACTTGCAAAATGCCTTCACAGCACCACCTTGATTAGTGTTTGATTAACTGGGAGAATGTGCATATACACCGAGTGGGAGTGTCTTGGGAGCTGTCTTTAAATTCTGCCTACCACAAGCAATGAGTAGGCTGAATGTAGTATAAATATTACCACTAGCACCACCACGCCTGTCTGTTCCACTCCCAGCTGGGCTACTTTCCTGCCAAGACTTGAAGCAGGGGTTTCATTACCATTTTATTTATATTATTTATATAGGGTCACATTTAAGTAATATCTTGCTTTCATCTCACTTCATTTGAGCCTTAAAGATGCAGGTGCAAGAATTTAATACCCATGTGTCCACTTTATAGTTGGGAAAGCTGAGGCTCAGGGAGATGAACTTATTTACCTGAAGTCCTGTAGCATCTCTACCTCCATATTCCAGGCCCAGGGTGCTTAATATACTGCAGAATTTGATTTCTGCAGATTTGTTTAAGTGTGGTGGTTAACATAGTTGTGCGTGTATTTCAGGACTCAAGCTTTTATCTTTCTAAGGTGCGACCATACTTTATGGTCACCAGAATGTGGTTTAGGTGACAGTGTTGAAGCCACAACTGATATGGTGTAGAATTAACTGAAAACGCTCCAAGCTTCTGTTAATCAAAAAGTAACTGTAATCTTTATAAGACCAACCAGACTCCATCATAAATATTTCTTTTCTGTTTTAAACTCAGCTAAAGTTTTACACTCAGTTGGGTGTTGTCTAAGGATAGACTAATAATTTCAAAATGTGAGTCACAGGGACAGCAAAATGCCATAGAATCATTGAAGCTAGAACAGTGAAATGGACCCAGTGTTACTCCCACTCCCCATTTTACGAATGAGAATAGTGTATCTCAGAGAAGTTTAGGGATTTGCCCGAGAGCACACAGCTTGGGAAGCGACAGAGCAGAGACATAAATATAGATCTTTTGGTTCTAGTCCAGTACTCTTAATTCACCAGTTGCATTCCTTGATGGAAAATGTATTGCATGCAATTTTCCAAAAATACTGTCAACTTTGTAACCAAAAGAATTGTTTGGATGCTGGGTATTGAAAATAGATGATTTGAATTCCCCCCAACCCCTCCCATTTCCAAAATGTGGACCCCCATCTGTTTTCATTCCCCCAGATTTTCTCTTGCATTCCTCTACTGCCACCTGTAGGATCGCTCTCCACCTGCATATGACTATTTTCTTCCCTTTGGGTCCTTGTAATGTTGTTCCAAAGGTGGAGCAACGGGAGTGGTCCACTCACTCACCAATAAATGTAGCAATTGCTTAAACTTAGACCAAGAATACAGTTTTTGGGGGAGGAGTATTTTATCACTGACCTTTTTGAGAGCTCCTGGCATATAATGATAATAAACAGTCAGACTGACTTTTTTAGTCAGTTTTATTATTCTTGAAATTTTTTTATAGACATTGTCTTCCCATTGCCCCCTGTGATAGTGACCTGGATTAAAGGACAGGAATCCCCTATGAGCTACGCACATCTCTACGGCTTCAGGTTCGTTAGAAAGTGTTCTTTATGGGAGGGGTGCAGGTGAAGAGGCAAAGCACCATCATCATGTCTGAAGGTGCATGTACTTTTTAAATAAACATTTGAAACTGCATATGAAATGTACAATACATCCCAAAGTATCATAAGGAAAACAACTTTGATAAAGAGAGTGGTTGAGGAGCCAGAGTCTTAGATACGTAGCTGGGACTGTATGAGATTTTAAATTCTGTGTGTTCTCATTAACAAGGCACTTTTAGTTTTGCTTGTCACCGGACTCACAGAGAAGTGGATTTCTGAATGCATTTCAGGTAGAAGCAGTGCAGCACAGGGACTGAGACAGCCTGGGTCAAATCTGGACATTGTGGCCCTGGGCAGATTAATCTGGCTAAGTACCAGTTTCTCCACCTATAAAGTGGGAATGAATAAAAATGCCTACTTTATAGAGCCATCATGGGGATTAAAATCAGCTTGCCACATAAAAGGTTTTGCCCCATCCTGGCACATGTTAAACATCCAATGAATGTTCACTATTGCTGCTGTCATTTTCCAGTGGTAAAAGATGTTTAAATTTGTATTTTAAAAAAGTCTTATTCTGACACAAAATTCTGCATATTTTCTTTATTTTTCACAAACATGGAACATACAAACACTCTTACAGGTATTTAAAGACTGAATCTTACTTCGCTGTGATTAAGACTTTAGCAAATTTCTCCAAGGGCACTAGATGGCGACTTTCTCCTTTAAGAAAAAAAAAAATCTAAGGTTTCAGTAACACTTTTTGCTTTGACAGTTGAAACTTACTGCTACAGATTTAAAGGCAAAGAACAAAGGGTAAAGTCACATCTTTGAACACTAGACTGTCAGAATCATAGACTTTCTAGATTTTCAGGCTTTAAGGCAGGAGCAGCATGTCCTGAGGAATCCTGGATTTGAACTGCCCTTGAGTGAACTTGGACTTCACCTTTCAAGATCCTATTTTCCTCCTTTATACATGAAGTGGTTGGGTTAGGTCCTTTTCAAAGTTGCTTACAGATTTAAAATGCTATGATTTTTAATAATTCAGTATTTATTTCTCTACCAGTCTATCTTTTCCCAAGTGTTCCTTGTGCTCTAAATTCAGCATTTCATAAGCCAAGGGACGTGATTTAAGATTACCAGGTGTCAACATTACCAAAGTTAAAACCGATTTATTAAAAAATAAGATTAACTTTGGAATATAAATTTAAGGTTTTGAAGTGTGTGTAAAATCTTGGTCTAAAGCAGTTTCTTTTTTAATACATAGGAGAAACATTTCAATATCTGCATTTAAGATTAATATAAGACTTGAAAAAAAAGTCTACTTAAGACTCATTTTAAGACTAATTCTCTCTCTCCCATAAATAACATTGAACCTATGCCTAGATTTTTGAGGATGATAAAAGTTTTTTTTTTCTACTGTATTTTTAAATGCCAGTTATGTTGGGTGTTTCTAAAAGGATTACAGCAGGTGAAGTTGTTCATAGATAGAAGCAACAGAATAGTAACTATTGACAAGATAGAGAACCCGTTCTCAAATGTGAGTAGATGAAGCCACTCTTGAGCATCTGGTGTGATTAACAAATTCAAGTGTGGCTTAAAATATTTTTAATTTAAAACAATCAGATGGGTAGAACTAACACCAAGTAGTAAAGACATCTTCGGAATAAAACAGATTTTAGGGTTTATTTATAAACCAAAGTATATGCTTGCTTTTCATTTACTTAGGTGTTTCAAAGTAGAAAGTTTTTGGGGTTTTTTTTTCTGGTAAGTAGCCAGAGATTGTACATTGATCTTTCTTTTTAAGGAAAATTACAATTTCTCCAGAAACCTTTTGGTATCTTAGTTTGCATCTATTTTTTCTTCTTTAAAAAGAGATGTATTCATTTGTGGATCATTACCTGCAGAAATGCTACTCTCATGTACCCAAACTCTTAAACAGTGATTTATGTTATGAAAAATGCTCCCTGTGGCATATACATATATAAAAAATAAAGTGTAGGAATTAGCAAATACTGTGAGTTCAAATAAGTATAAAAATCCCTTTAGCAGAGGGTGTAGAGTCAGATGCACAGGTGAAGGAGAAACAGGATGACAAAAGCTAATTCTCCCTAAAACGGGAACCCGGAGGTTAAGCCAGCACTGGGTGGTGGTCCCCACTTCACAACCATAGAAGATGATGTTGTGGTATAATTTGGATGCTCAATATACAAATTTTAACTTTAGAAGATAAAATAAAATCAAAACTCTTAAGTTTACAGTCAACTCATGGCCTTTTCCTTTTCTGTAAACATTTGGCTCATCACCATATGCATATTCATCCAACTTTCCCACCAACAATTTTAGTTTACTATTTCCAGTAAAATTTTATGCTGAAAAAAACCTGGACCTGCTAGTGTCCTGTCATTCTTGGGACCACAACCACAGGACTTCACATTAACAAACGCGCGCGCGCGCGCACACACACACACACACACACACACACACACACACACCCTCTCATCATCTAGAGCAGAAGAGAAGTAGAAGGTGAAAACAAAGATGAATTCTGGCGGGTTACTATCTAAAGGCAGTTTAATATTTATGAAATGTCACACACACGCACGCACGCACATCACAAAGTCTTTAGGCTCCAGTTACAAGCGCTGCGTCATCTGCCAGATCACATGGTAATTGTTGCTATTTCAAGGATCAAGTGGCATAAAGCTCCCCCCCAACCCCCACCCCACCCCTTTCCTCTGGTACCATATAGCGTGGAAGAGTGATTACTGTGTGATGGGGTGAGACCAGGCTCACTGGTCCAACCCTCCCAGCTAGAAAGCAGGCTCTCGGTGGGGTGGCGCGCGCCGGGTTCTCACGAAGTGATTGGGAAAGGGGGACGGGGGAGGGGGTCTCAGGGGAGGAAGGGCAGCTCTAATTGGTTTCTCAATGAAAGATAATCACCTATTCCCCGGAGAGGCTGGGGATTAGCACTCTGCCTCTCCTCTTCATCGCTTTTAGACTTCTCATCCTCCCCTCGGTGCTTTTAGTCCATTCAGCAGAAGTGGATCGAAGAAAGCGGCTTCTTGCGCCGTATTAGGGGCAGCACTCTGCTGCGCTCGAGTACTTAGCGCCCATTCACTCGCTCGCTCTGCGCTCGCCTCGCCCGGCTGTCGTCCCGGCCGCCGCCGCCGCCCGAGAAAAAGTTTCGCGGAGGGGCTCAGGGAAAAAATGAGCGAGCTGGAGGAAGACTTTGCCAAGATTCTCATGCTCAAGGAGGAGAGGATCAAAGAGCTGGAGAAGCGGCTGTCCGAGAAAGAGGAAGAAATCCAGGAGCTGAAGAGGAAGCTCCATAAATGCCAGTCGGTGCTGCCCGTGCCCTCGACCCACATCGGCCCGCGGACCACCCGGGCACAGGGCATTTCGGCCGAGCCGCAGACGTACAGGTCCTTCCACGACCTTCGACAGGCATTCCGGAAGTTCACCAAATCCGAAAGGTAGGCGCCGGGGCGCGGCCAGGCGCGACGGGCCGGAGCGAGGCCACTGCTCGGGGCGCGTGGGCCCGGTGGCCGTTCGGGCGGCGGCTCGGGGGCTGGGGGCTCCGGGCCGCGGCGGCGGGGGCTGCTGGGTGCCGGGCGCCCCAGCTCTCCTCAGCGCGCGGAGTGGGGGTGGCCCTGGCGGGCCGGGAATGGGAAGTGTTTATTTTTATTTCTGCCCATCACGTGCTGTGCCTGTCTCCGCGGGGCTGGGAAGGGCGAGCTCCTCGGGAAGACGCGCCCCTGTGGCGTGGGGGTGGGGAGCAGGAGCGTGGAAAGTTTCCTCATGCCCGCTAACTTGGCGGTTCTGCACCCGGCTGTGGGCGCGCCGTCTTCCCTCCGCGCACCCCGGTGGGGACGCCCACGCGGGGAGACAACCCGGCCCATCGCCGCGCAGGAGAGCTTCCCCGGGGTGACCCCCAGACCCTGGCCACAGGGCATGCTCAGTGCGCCGCTAGAGCCTCCCGGGAGGGGCGACAGGAGGCTGGACAGGGTTGGGTCCAATTTAAGGACTGAACTTGCCCAGAGCCCGAGCCCCACCGAGAAGGCGCAGAGAGGGAGGTGGGAGACGGGAAGGGGGGAGGGGCGGGACTGGGGTGCGTCTCCGCTGCAGGGCTCAGCCTCCGAGGGTCACGTTCCAGGCAGCTGTGATGTTAGCAAGAATTGTAAAGAAACCCCACTCTCTGGTTGTTCGTTTGCTCAGTTTGTGTCCCTTGCAGAAGTGCCACACTTTGGGCTGTCCTGGGCTTGGAGGCGGCTCGGTGACCTTGCACCTGAAGCAGGTTTGGGGCTACTGTCAGACCTGTCCCCGGGTGGATAATGCCCCCCGCCTTGTCTTCCTTCTGGATCTCTCCCAGGAAAAGTTGAGATGAAGAGGGAGGGGAGCTATTTCTCTGGGCGCCTCCAGGCTCCTTCCTTTTCTCCTCCCGGCACGTTGAGAGCCAAAATCAAAGTTGTGTCGCTCCTTCATAGTGTTCAGGGGAGGCCGGGCGATTTTGGCCACAAGTAGGAAGCTCTTGCTCTCCACTCGCCGCCTTTACCGGAGAAGGCTGATCGATTGGCTGCAGCATTAAAGCGCCTCTGGACATTAGGGAGAGGAAGTGCAGACTCCAAAGCCCATTACTGGCTTTTAGTCTCTGGAAGTGCATGGCCGAAAGTGCATTTCGCAGGATATTGAATATTCCATTAGGCGTGCCTTCATGCCCGCCTACCTCTTACCCCTTCCCTCTTCTTAGATCACTTGGTGTCTGAGTTTGGAGCCCTCAGGGGACCCCTAAATTAGTCCCTCCCTCTAAGCTCTATGACTTTGAGGCCAGTACTTTTAAAGAGCATGTCTTCTTGTCCATCTCCATCCAGGCCAGTTGCAGGGCTCTCTCTGTCCCCTAATCCCCCGCTGCACCCCTTCCTTGTCTGTCTCTCTTGTGTACTGATTACAGCGTTTGTGTCAGTGGGGGGGGGGGCAAGTGGGGCAAAGGGAACTGGACAGGGGTTAAGAGCTATTAGAAGAGGGCCAGGAGCTGGGAGTGGGTTGGGGGAGAGAAACAATAATCAGGCAGATGGGATTCACCTTGGGAACTACCAGCCCACCTTCAACCAGCGTCTCAACGGACAGCTTTTAGATATCTCCAGTGATACTCCACTTATAAAATGACACTGTGCACATGACACCTTTTGGCCCGGGCTGCCTTGGAAGTCGCTGTCACAAGGAACAATGGCATTCTTCCTTGTGTCAGGCCAGGACTGCAATCAGAGCTAATACTTGGCCTTGCTCTTGGTTGGGAAGCTGCTGCCTCTTGCCTCAGCTGAGCTGCGCATTCCTCGGGTGCTGCCCTGCCCCTTGCTCAGCAGCTGGAATCAATCTGCCCACCTCCTTAAGAAGCCACTTCATCAGCGGTCACCCGGCAGCTGTTTGCCTCCCAGGACTGACTGACCGGGGCTTTATCACATTTTTGAAATTTCAGATCACAGTGTCTGGACTGTGCCCCTCAGAGAGTAACCAGCACCGCTTCGCAACAAAGAGGAGATTTCACCGGGGTTTAGAGAGGACAGGAGAGGAAAATCTCCCTCCTAGAGTCCACTCTCATTCAGGAGCTAGCTCTCAAAGAGGCACTTCTATTTTTCCTGACGAGAACTCTCCCTAGGGCTGAGCAGTTTTGGGATGTACTGGGAGGAAATGGCTGATCTTTTCGTATGTACACATCATCTTCCTTTGCTGTCCCTCTCCCCCACTCCCAACATTCTCGTGTTAGGGGTAGGAACATTCATCAAAAGTGGCTCATGCGCAGTTGAGCTCGGGTGCGTATTTGTGTCTGCAGCAAGTAGCTCGAGTGCTTTTCTACTTCCTTTCTGCGCTGATTTACGCTGGGAGTAGGGGCAAACTTTTTCCCACTCAGCACTCAGTTTTATACTTTCAAATGGAAGTGTGGAGTGTACTTTCAGCAAGTTGACTCATTAGCGTTTAAAGAATTTTGACAGGTATAGAATATGGGGATAGTAACCACTGAAATTAGGTTCTCATCCTAGCATTTAAAGAGACAGGACTAACTTATCATTGGCAAGACACCTTATTTTGGCCAAGAAAGAATTTAAAAATTATTTCCAGGTTACAACGTTTAACAGCAAACCAGACGCTTTCAAAATAAAAGTGTATTTTCTAATTTTCAGGTATTTCGATTTGGGGAGTCGGTGTGCCATCGCCTCCTGCATCTTTTGTTACTGGGCTTAATGGGGCTGAAAGAGACTGCTTTATCACAAAACTAATGTTCAATTGCTGTTCTACTGGATTTAGTGATAGCTATTCAGCCTGTGGGTTTGTTTCATACTTTACTAGGACACCCAGTTTTTATACTAACAAGAGAAGAAACAGATTTTGAAAGTATGGGAATTCTGTTGGTGGGCAGACTGAGAGAAGAGCCTTTGCCTATAACCGCTGTTTTAGAAAATGATTGCAATCTAAAATATTTACCTAATCAGCGATAAAAATATCTTGAGCATTTATTGCAGTGTAAGGAAATGGGAAAATTCACCGACACTTGTAATCAAGTCAGTCCAATTAGCCAGATTTCCATGTGTCCACGGAGGGTATAACATACAGTCTCCATTAAGAGTGATCTAAGTATCCAAGGAATGCTTAGATGAAAATTATACTAGGGAAAGGGAAGATCTGAGCTCCCAGCAGAAGTATCAAGTGTACAGTAAGATGATCATGTTTAAAAAGAAAACATCCGACTTATTGCCGTCCTCATTTTCAGACCCCTTAGAAATGCCTAGTAGAGATCAAGTGATTATCACTGAAAACCGTTGGCTGTTTCGGGTGATGGTGATGATGTTTTACATTTATATATCACTTTCTGCCAAATAACTTGGAGTATTTCACATTGTTTTCTGTGCGCTCTTGATTCCTTGCAATTTATTTACTCCACATCAAGAATAGCCTAATATCCTTAATTCTTCTCCTTAATTTTTTACACATACCTAAATTCCTTATTTTGGCCACCCAGTTAGCTCAGGAACCGCATACAGTTGTTGGTTTTAAATTAGCTTAAGCAAAGGCTCAAATCAATATTAGTCTGTTGCAGGAGTAATAGGTTGTAATAGTCTTTGAAAACCAATCAAGCTATTCCTGTCACAAATCCCTTGATTCTTGATGATGTAAATTCATCATTTGGAACTTGTACATCCTTCCGCTGGGACATGGATGCTTTGGAATGGATGCCCCAGAAAACTCTTTGTCTTTGCATCTCTGATTCATTTCAGCTGGTGTAACCTTCAGACTAAATCAAGGGATTTGGCCTAATTTTGATATCAGCAACTTCAGTGAAATGAGTGCCCACTGAATCCTGGACCCATCTTGTTGTTCACATAGAAAATACACAGTGCTTTAAAATAGTGTTGAGAAGGATAATAAAGACAGTTAATCTGAGCAATTTGAACATGGTGCCCAGCTCTTTACTCACAGTAGCTCACTGTTTTCCCCCATGGTCCTAAATCACATACATATTTTCTTGTGAGGCATCAGAGGCTTGGGGAAGTTGTCACCTGCCTATGATCGATCTCATGGCTAGGAAATGCCAGACATGTTTCCAACCCAAGCCTCGCAGTTTTTAGAGCCCTAATTCTCAACTGCTATACTCCATAGCCCTGGAATCAGGCCAGATGCATCTTACTAACTGGTAAATCCTTCCAAATAGGAAGAAATGAACCTGCCCTAAATTAGAATAGGATTTAAAAATAATAATAAAAAGGTCTTAGAGCCAGCATGAAACGGACCTCATGAAAAAGCAACCAATGTGCTCTTGTATCCAGCTTGTACGCCTTGGGTGTGCTGTGCCAGGCCAGGGCTTCCTCAGGCGGCCCTGCTCCTGGGATTGCCATCATTCCTCAATCTTTCGATCTTTCTTTCTTGCCCACCTTCAGCTCGGTGTCATGTCACGGGTGGCGCTGATGAGTTGTGCAATTATGGAGCATGTGAAAATGACCTTGGTTGCTGCCTCTGGCTATCATTCACTGTACCCTTTGCCTTTTGCCTTACAGACCTGTCCTGCTAATCCCTTCATCCCTACCAATCCTCCCAGCCAAAGGAATTTATTACTAACTGACAACATACCCATATGTTAATCAGTTATCCTTTCTGGATTAAAATAGTTAAGTATTAACGGGAGCATCTAGAAGAGGACATTCATTTAGTTTGCTCAGAGGAGGAATATTTATGGTGAGAATTTAGAGAGGAGGATTTTTAGGCAGGATGGCTTGTCCAGATCTTTGCCTCTTGCCAGATGTAATTTGAAATGGGCAGGTTCTGAGCTTAAGCACCTCACACCTATTTTCAGTCAAAGAGATACAGGAGGCAGATAGTGCCCTGGTTTTAGTGATGAGAAAATGGAGCAAATCATTACTGAAGTGCCTTTTAAAGGATCTTGGAAGTGGGACCAGAAAGACAATGTAAGTTTCTGAATTTTGCACCAGTACTGGAGTTGGTGAATTGATATCTTCAGTTTATCATCTATTTATGCTTATTATTTAAGACATATTCACTTTGTTTAGGGCTGGTTTGAGTTGTGAAATCATGTACATTTTCCAGGTATATCTGTAATACACCAGAAATTCTTGTTCCATCTGAATCACTGATATATGTATAGGTTGAAAGTTTCATTTAATCATTCATTCATTCGAGATTTGACTGATTCTCAGGAAAATATTTCTAACAGACCTGAAAAAACAAAAGATGTCCTATCTTTTTCCTCTTTCCTGAACAAATGCCTGTTTCCCAGTGCCCTCCCACCACCCTGGGTAGGAGATGCTGAGAGTGTCTTGAAAACCTTTCTTTTGATAAGATTTTCAGGTGATTTCAAAGTTGCTCAGAGGATGAATAATTATTTTCCTTTGCCATTGAGAATTTGCTTATCAGAGTTCAGGACCCTACGTTATCTAGGATTCCTGTAGCTCTTGGAAGTTACTGTGAGCACTGAGATAAACCAGGGATAGCATATCCTGTTTCACAAAAGTGAAAGCTCAAAAGTTTGGAAATTGTCACAAACGAGAACTGACCTTGCGCTGGGGTTTGTTAGTGTCCATTGCTGTTGGGTCCCCGAGGAGAAGAGGGGCTATGTACACGTGCATTTATGTGTATGAATAATGTCTATGTATATGTGTATGTGTGTATGTACACGGATGGCTATACACACATCTACCCACACACTCAAATTGCCACTTTATTCATTTTAATGATTTTTACACTTCTTACAGTAGTTACTGTTCTAAAACTCCTCTAGTTTCGCCCAATCAGTTTCTTGGGGAAAGGAGGATTTACTTCTTGGGCTGTTACTGTAAAATAGATCACGGTATCTTGCAGCTTGTCAAATGCGTATGCCCAGTTTTGGACACACAGTTCAATATTGTCTCCTGGAACAGGGTACTAGAACCAATCTTCGTTGCTTCTTGTTGAAGTACTTACTATCTTCTCCTTTTACCCAGTGAGGTGCAAACTTGTACCTCCCTCCTTTTCTTTGTTCTTGGATCTGCCTGTGTCTTGTCTGTCTCTTGTAGGTCCCTGGTTCCTCTCTTCTAGTTTGACATCTGTAACTCCTGCCAGATCTGTTATTTGCAAAAATCATACAACAGCAAATGCAGAGAGCAGAGGTCTTGGTCAGAATATTACTCTATAACCTTTTAAAAATCTTTCATGTCTTCAGATATTTCAGATACTACGCAATTTGAATTTCCTAAAGTTTTAAAAATAATTGTTAATTGTTCATATTGAAAATATATAATGCTTTAAAATATTTTATCAATGAAAAATGGATATTTCCAGAAAATGTATATCTTTGAAATAGATTTACTTTATAAAGGCTCATAGAACTATTCTCCTTTATTGCTGTTCTAAACAACAGGTTCCTTTTTTAAAAACTCTTAACTGTATTCTGCATCAATCACTAAACATTATTGGTGGATCGCAGACTTCAGTGTACATTATGTGGCTTTCATTTTAAACATTTTCATATTGTTTCTTACATGGGAGTATAATAGAAACTCATGCTACTTAGAAAATAGTATCGTTTTTTTTTTTAAGTTGAAGTATAGTCAGTTTACAATGTTCTGTCAATGTCTGGTGTACAGCATGCTTCAGTCATACATATACAGACATATTCCTTTTCATATTCATTTTCATTATAGGTTACTGCAAGATATTAAATACAGCCCCCTATGCTATATATACAGTAGAAACTTGTTGTTTATTTTATGTATAGTAGTTAGGATCTGCAAATCTTAAACTCCCTATTTATTCCTTTCCACCCTCTTCCCCCCCGGTAACGATGTTTGTTTTCTATGTCTGTGAGTCTGTTTCTATTTTGTAAAGAAATTTATTTGTGTTTCTAGGGCAGTCTACCCAGGCGATAGAAATAAAAGTAAAAATAAACAAATGGGACCTAATTAAACTTACAAGCTTTTGCACAGCAAAGGAAATTATAAACAAAACAAAAAGACGACCTACAGAATGGGAAAAAATATTTGTAATTGATATGACCAACAGGAGCTTAATTTCCAGAATATACAAACGGCTCATATAACTTAATAACAAAAATAAACAACCCAATCCAAAAATGGGCAGAAGACCTAAACAAGCTATTCTCCAGTGAAGGCATACAAAAGGCCAGTAGGCACATGAAAAATGCTCAATATTTCTAATTATCAGAGAAATGCAGATCAAAACTACAATGAGGTGTCTGTCACCTCACACCAGGCAGAATGGCCATCATTAAAAAGTCCACAAATGATAAATACTGGAGAGGGTGTGGAGAAAAGGGAACCCTCCTACACTGCTGGTGGGAATGATGTTTGGTGCAGCCACTGTGAAAAACAGTATGGAGGTTCCTTAAAAAAGTAAAACTAGACTTACCCTATGATCCAGCATTCCCACTCCTGGGCATATATCTGGAGGGAATTCTAATTCAAAAAGACACATGCACCCCATTGTTCACAGCAGCACTGTTTACACAGCCAAGACATGGAAGCAACCCAAATGTCCATTGACAGATGAATGGCTAAAGAAGTTGTGGTATGTATGTATATATATATGTGTGTGTGTGTGTATGTATATGTATATATATATATATATATATATATATATATATGAATACTACTCAGCCATAAAAAATAATAAAATAATGCCATTTCCTGCAACATGGGTGGACCTAGAGATCATCATTCTAAGTGAAGTAAGCCAGAAAGAAAGAAAAATACCATATGATATCACATGTGGAATCGAAAATAATGTAGTTTTAAATTCAATCATATATATATATTTTGTAATGGATATACTGGGGATAAAACCTGGGATCTCATGCAATCAGTATAAGGTTTATATTGACTAGAAAGTTTTAAAATGCTTTCTATAACTTGTCCTGTCCGTGTGTTGGCTTCATGTTTAACCTTTTTTTAGTGCATACTTATTTGACATATTCTTGGAAATTAGTCCAGAAAAGTTAATATGTTTGATACTAGGAATTGACTTGGGTTGATTTTGCTTTATTGGATGAACCTGTTGATCAGTGTTTACGAGGATAATGTAAATGTGCTGATTCATGAGTGTTTGTTAAGGCAAATCCAGTGAGACATCTGCAGTAATTACCTTCTTAGGACTTAGTTTGAAATTTGTTTTACTTGTAATAAAGGTCATATACAACCACAGTTCTGAAATTATGCTCTCAGTCAGACTTGTTGCCAATTCAAGCTGTCCCTCCTTTCCAGGTCAGTTTAGAGAGGGCTTCAAAATGTGTTTTAAATCCTCAGATGCATCTTCATTCGAGCAGTCTGACCTCAAATGCTGCAAAAATGCTGCCGACAAACCTTGTAAGGAATCCTAAAAATACTTGTATATTTGCAACTTACAAATACGTGTGGGTCTGTTTGTTCAACTATATGATATTGTTATTGTCTGATGAGCAAATCCAAAGCCTTTGGGTAAAGGCTAATATTTTTCTTGATGCCTCTCATTGCCCTCCTGATGTGGGTAATGCTAATTTTATGCATCATACGACCACCCAAGAACTTGACTATTTATGCTAAAAACTCTCAAAATAGAAAATTCTTTTACATCTTAGGTTGTAAACCCTTGGGTAGAAACCAGGTCTGTTTATAGTAAAAATTCCAACCCAGTAAAACCCTTAGCTTACCGTAGTTTTCTCTTCCCACGTGGTAATTTTCAGAGACAGGGTAAGAAAAACACATACCTAGAATGTATTAAAAAATAAACGCATTAAAAAAAAAAGACAACTTTCTAGAGGATAAAAACAGTTCATATTCAATTCAGTCTCCTCTCAGAGAATAAGAACACTCTGAAATATCCAGTCCAATATTCCATGTCTTACACCAGATCTCAGCTGTGGTGTCATGACGCACAGTGGTGTGCATCTGATTAGCTGTGAGGTTAAAATGAGTAAATGACAGGTTAAAAGTCAAGCTTCGTGAATGATTTGTTTCCTAGAAAATAAGTTGAGAACATGCACGCATCTCCCTAGGGATTGTTTTTTTCACTCGCATTCCGATTGGCTTTCCTGACTGGAGGATTGCAAATACATGTCAGGAAATTGCACAGAACCCACGGTCAGTGTTGTCTTTTCACAAGAGCGTGTTGCACATGGGAACATCGTCCCTCTTGTGAGTCACTGCAGAAAAAAATGTTTGAGAACTTCTGATCTGAGCTGTGGTTCTCAAATATCAAAATCTTGACCCTGTAACTCTGAAAGCTACTTATTTATAAATAATGATCATTAGATTTACTGCTGTCTGCTTAGCACATGAACCTCAGAGCCACATCTCCCAAAGTGCGATATTCATACACTGGGAGCACTAGGGATGCTTCTAAGGGACACCAGAGATCATTTATTTTATATGAACAGGAAGACATTTTAATGTATTGGAGGAAAATATGTAACGATCACGTTAAATCTATGCCATGTAGCTATTGCTGCTCAGAATAAGGCTTGATTTTAAGGGTTCATAGATTTTTAAAGGAAAAATGTATAAAAATACAGATCGTGAATAGCATAGACGTGGATACACAAAAGAGGTTTGGGTAAGATTGTTTTTAAAGTCATTTTCAACAAGGAATGAGATTATTTCCATGCTTCCCCCACCCCCATTGTGAAGATTCTGGCCAATTGAGTTCTCATGATACCTGTCACCTGTCTTTGGGTGACTCCTTGGATGGCTGTCTGTCACACCTCCACCCCCACCCCAGAATTGAAGTGGGGACATAGGTTAGATGGAACAGGCAGCTTTTATAAAAAATACTGTCTGATGCACTGATGATAAATGTCTGGTTAAGAATTACTCACTTTTATGTAGCATCAGAAAAATGTCTGACTTCCCCCCAGATTTATGAATTCCTTTGCTATGCCACAGCAAGGCTCATAGTGAACAGGACAGCTGGGAAATGACCAAGGGGTGCTGGGATGCTGGTCTCCATCCAGCCTGGGGTCCCTGGGCAGCTTTCTCTTCCTAGAGTGTCCCAAGTACACTGTAGTTTCTCATCTCTTCCCCAGGGCTTCTCCTTGGATCCTGAGAGTCAGTGCCTATGGCTGTGAAGGACAGTAGTGTGACATTTTGTAGCTGGAAGTGCGTGATGATTTTTTCTTTTTTTCCCTTCCTTCTTGTAAAAGTACAATTTGGAAAAAGTTTTGGAAGGGGAAATCTTTCACAAAATACAAATTTATTTTCCTGTTATCTTTGTTCCTTTTACTTGAGGGAAACTAGATTAATCTAAAAGATAAGGAGTTAAAATTATTGTTAAAAAACAGTTTTGTAGAAAAATGAGACAAATATAAGGAGAAAGGAGGGAATATATCACAGGCAGGAGGAGGAACTGGCAACAATCCATTCTTCTTTCAGAGCATAGTGCAGCCTGTCTCCCTGCCCACTTAAGAAGGAGATTCCTTAAGATTTGGATGTAGGTTCCCTCCAAAAGATAGGGGGAAAGGGAGGTGGAGAGAGGGCAGGAGGGAGGGAGGGAAAGCGAGCGAGAAGATTCCAAAAATCACCACAAGGTGGCAGCAGGAGCATAATATTTAACAGTTCTACAGCTAGTAGTTTGAAATGGCCTTTAGTTGAATTTTAAAATATATTCTCAAACATATGACTTTCTTTTTTTAATTGAAGTATAATTGACTAAGAATACTATAATAGTTTCATGTGTACAACATAGTGGTTCAATATTTTTTTAGATTTTACTCCATTTAAAGTGATTATAAAATACCAGCTGTGTTTCCTCCCTGTGCTGTACATTACATCCTTGTGGCTTATTTATTCTATACACAGTAGTTTGTGCTTCTGAATCCCCGCCCCTCCCCTCCTCCTCCCCCTTCCCTCTCCCCACTGGAAACCCGTAGTGTGTTCTCTATATCTGTGAGTCTGTTTCTGTTTTGTTACACTCAATTGTTTTGTTTTATTTTTCCGATTCTACAGGTAAATGAAAACATAACTTTGTTACTATGAGGACTCAGCTGTTGGGAAAGTGTGTCATTGAATGCATATAGTTTTATAGTTTTCCAGTTAGTAGTGATTTCGGGGAATGTGTTTAAAAAGCCAAAATGCAGTGTCCTTCTTTGGTGTTTGTCTAAACCAGAAGAGAAGCGGAGTGCACTTTGTGTAGAGAACCCTTTGAACACCGCTGTCAGTCTGAGGGAAATTCCTAAAACCCCTGTGAGGGACTCGGATTTGGCTGAGAGAAGAAAACTGAGAAAAAGTGGAAAATCAATCCTAGTAAAAATGTGTGTGTGAGAATATAGATTACAGGGAATGGCTGCCTACTCACCCCCCTTTCCCCCTGTAAATGACCAAAAGACAATTATTGTAAGACAAAGTTAGATCAGCTATTAGGCACAATTTCTTATAGCTTCTAATAGATTGTTTGATCTCCTTGATAATTCTGTGAACCTGGGATATAATTCGGTAAATCTTAACATGTCTATTGTAGTCTGAGGTCCTTCTTAGAAAAAACTTCATAGTCTTGTTAATATGATTATTTACATACATGTAAATATTTTCAAGAGAATAGCCAAGTGTCTTATGGAATGCCCTAAATATAAACTGTCTTTCAACAATTTTAGGATGAAAAGATATGAGTGTAGTCTGACCCTCCACAAAGGGGTAGATTGTGGGTCTGCCTAATGGACTGTAAGTTTTGGAATCAGTATTCCCTTGGAAAGTGCCATTCGGTCTTCCCATAAAAGACTGTTTCATTCAGTTTGTGACCTCTCTCATGTTAAAACCCCCAGAGGACTGGAAGTACAGTAGTCTTGCTGATGACAACATCTGTAATTTACAACTGAGGAGAAATGTACTTATTTTGGCCTGTCCCAGTAACTAAGGGTCAATGCCAAAGTGAAGTTGTACAGTGGGTAGAAAGAATTCAGTTTTGAATCAGTGTGATCACGTGACCTCTTTCATGGGTTTCTTTGCCCAGATATTGCATTAGACTACTTAGATAAACAAGCAAGTTGGGAAATAGAGAAAATTTAAAACTGTCTATTTTGATACTCTATTTGACAATAAGTTACCTTTGTAAAAGATGTTTTTGAAACTCTGCAATGTGTTTATTTGAAGCTGTCAGTATATAAAACTGCTCTTTGGGGCAGTAATTTATATTTTCCCTAGGTTAGGGGAAAGCTGTGATACGGTCTACGATTGCGTGAAATGATCAAGGGTAGATGAAATATGTAGGGTAAGCCTCCTGTTGTCGGCAGGGCTAAAATAAAAAGAGAAAATTCAGTCGCTGTTAGACATGGTGAAATGAGAGAGATAAGTAGCAAAACCTTTTGTTTCCTCTGATCTTTCTGGTTTGTTATCAAGGCAAGACAAATCCCTGAAGTGTGGAGCAGGGTTTGCAGCATCCTGCCTTGAAATCCAATGGTTCTCTGGCCCCACCAGGGCGTTGCTAGGGATGTCTGCTCGGGAGGAGACAGGCCGTGGGCTTGCTGGACTTCTTGATATCAGAGTGATTAAAAAAGTTTCTTCCGTGTGGTTCTACGTCCATATTCACCATTTTCAAATCTGGGCACTCTTTTTGGTTCCTCACATTTGCTAATTTAATACGTCTTTTCTTGGGCTGTGACTACTTTCTTGATTGTTTTATTTGCAAAGTAATGCATGCTGGTTGTTACAAAATAGAAAGATAAGCAAAATTTAATCTTCTCCTCTGAATTTCCCCACCTATCCTCCAGCAGGCAGCCAATGTTAACTTTTCCATATGTTTATGCAAACCGTTTTATATAGAGAACTTCCCTGCCCATTTGGAATTTTTTATTTATTGTTTGTTTTTCTAACTGAAGTAGAATCATCCCATGACACTCCTCAACAACCTGCTTTTTTTTGGTTTGTTTGTTTGTTTTATTATAGCTCCTAGGATTCTTTCCAGATCACATCAGTCCATATCGGTTTAACAGTCATGTACTATTCCATTGTATCCATGTGCTTCAGCTTATTAATATTGGCAGTTGTTTGTTTTATTTGTTTTTTGTAAGCATAAACCACCGTGCAGCTAATATTCTTGTAAACACATTTCTTCATATGTCTTTTGTTTATATGTGGGATAAATTCCAAAGAGTGAGAGTGGTGGGTCAAAAAGTTGCTAAGTTTCAGTGTGACTTTTTAAGTTTGTGATTATGCATAAACTTTCTATATCAGATAAATAATCTCTAGACTTTTATATTAAAAATAAAAGGTATGTGAGTGGCATTGACAAAATCAATTTTCTACATTAAAGACAGAATTTTTTTAAAAAAATCAAACATACAGCCATAGCAGTAACATGCGGAAAGTTCTTGTTTATTTCTTTTTTATATTTGAGTTGCACTCGTGAGAACACTCTTTTTGAAGCAATGTTTACATGCCCTTTTTACTTTTCAGATTTATAAAGTCCATACTATGCTTTTGGTTTTATTTGTTTTAAGATGAATAAAACTTTTGAATTCCTACAATGTGATCTTGAAAATGAGGCTGAAATTGTTTGTATACACTGCTCTTAAATAACTAAAGTCCTTCTTTAAGAGTCACAATGATTTGTTTTTCTTTCATCAAAATACATTTTTGATACTTTAAAGATTCTGAGCAGCTTATTCCCACTTGGGAAAATAACGAATTCCAAATCTCTCAGCTATATTTTTTTAAAAGGCTAGTGGGAAGATTTGGACATATATGGTATTGGAACTACTCGGGGAAGATTTCTTTTTATAGGATGGCAACCTCTGGGAGAGTTTTCTTTCCTTTTTTTGATCATTATGATGATATTGGACTAGATTTACTGAAAGGTAGCTTTGCAAACATTTATTTGGATCAGAATTTAGTCATATTAAATATAATCAGTCATGAGGTTGAAGCCAAAAAGTGAAACTGATTTTGGAGAGTGGGAGGAGTAATCTCAGAGATTTTAGCCCAGTCTTATAGAGAAATGACCTGACATTATCACGATTATTAAAAACAAGGGGTTTTAGAGACATAGACCTGAGGTTGACCTCTGACTATTCCTGTACATTTTGGCTGTGTGGTTTTAAACAAATTGCTTTACCTCTCTGAGCTTCAGTTTCTACATCTGTAAATTTGAGATGATGCTACTTCCTCCCCTAAGGTTTTGTGTATACAGGGGATACTGCATACGTGTTTCTAGAATAAGAAAAGATGATAAATGGAAATTGCTAAGTACAAGTGCTAGTAAATGTGTAACAATGAAAGATTTGAAAAGTTCTAGAGATTTTTTTGCAACTTTAGTTCTGGTATTAACAAATTTTAGAACCTCATGCTCTGAAAGGATTTTAGGAAATATCCTTGTTCATCCCCTTTGATTAACAAAACATGAATGACCACAAAATGAAACAAAAATCTAGAGGTTCAGGAAGATGGTGATTTGCCAGTGACATGAAGCTTGTTAGTGACAAAACTGAGATCCCATGTCTCTTAAATACCATTCCAGCTCTCTTTAAATCCATCTTAAACATCTTAAGTGATGAGCGAAATGAGGAAAACTAGACATTTGTAAATTGAAACAGTGGGACAAGTGGACGTGAGATGGTTAGAGGCTGTTCCATGTTTTATAAAAAATATAAAATGTACGTGTGTGATCAGGCAGAGCAAAGGACACAAAATATGCTATTACTCAGTTTGGTACCCCAGCCGACTCTTGAAGACCGTTTGTCTAAGTTTCTTAGAAGAGCTGTTTCTTAAAGGCTCTGGGTTAAATGAAACACTGCTGTGAATTGCCCATAAAAGATGATATAAGGCAGGGATGCTCAGCGGACTAGCTATGTGAGGCTCAGGGAGAGACTCTGGAAGCCCAGGAAGAACCTCTCAGAGTGGAGATTCTGTCTGCCTGGAGCATCTCCATGGCCGGGGGTTACTGACGGTTGTCATAGTCCATCAGGCTGGGAGCCTTATTTCCCAGGAGGTTTTCTGTTCCTTCTTCCACTGTTTGTTGTTCAGTCCTTGTACATGATGGGGGCATAGCTTCTCACATCTACTGGAGCTGTAGGTCTAGAGATGTGGGTGCAGGCGCTTTGTGGATGTTCTAACGGTTCAGCAGACTTAATTTGCAAGTCCGAAGGCTGGAAGGGAAAGAGCTCTCACTAAACATTCCCTGTCTGTGCCTGTCTCCCCAAGTGTACGTTCAGCGTGTATGTTTGTGTATTCTCAGTGCCTGTTTGCAGTTTAGAGGCTGATTTTTTATTATTATATTAGAGGTTTTCCCAATTGGACAAATACTAGTCCAGGTTTTATTTCTCCCAAGGCATTTTCATCTGTCAGCCAATCAGCTAAGATAGGGGGAGAAGCATGGGAGATCCAAAGCCAATTTCTGCTCTTACCGGCCTGACACTGTCGTGTAAGATATATCCAAAGCCTCAGCCTCTTCAGCTGTTAAAAACCTCATGAGGTCGTTGAGAGGAGTGAATGAGCTCATTGTGTAATAGATTTATCTTGCTGTCTCGCTGAGTCTAGTCATTCAATAAATGTTAGCTCTCAGTGTTACTCTTTACTGGCCCTGCCTTCATTCACACAGTATGTAATGACTTTTAACTCTGTGCCTGGATAGCCATGCCTGTTCTTCCCATATTTCTAACTCCATCCTTGGTTCTAATTCTGCTCGCTGAAATAGCTCTGACCCTATTTTCGGAGTCATTTCCTGAATCACAGATGGCGCTCTGATGGAGGCCATATTTAGGATGTATTTTTCCTGTCATTTTTCATCCACAGTGTAGTCTCGGTTTTCTTGTTACAAACTTGACACCCCCTCCTCCACTCCCACATCATATTAGAAATATACCACCCAAGTATTAGATCTAGTGGTGCTGAGAACCCCCCTTCTGCAGCTATCTGATCTCAGTCGAATAAACCCAGGGCTTCTCCAACTGTAAATTGCATATAATCACCTGGGGAATCTTATTAAATGTGGTTTCTGATTCCACAGGTCTGAGAAGGGGTCTGCGATGCTGCGTTTGTAATTAGCTCTCACGTGATGCACAGAACCTTAAATAGCAAGGGATTAACCGATTATTTTCTCTGATTCCTTCCTCCTTTCTTCTTTCTTCTTCTTCTTTTTTTTTTTTTGCCATTGGAGTCAAGTTTTTCTATACAAATAAAGTACAGTCAGATATACTAATGCACGTTAATGTGTTAATAATACATTAATATGCATAACATTATAAGATTAACTCATTATCTAGGAAAGCCTACAGGGAACATTCTAGTATTCTTTCCCCTTCTAGTCAAGAAACACACAGAACTGTTCACTGTAAAGGCTGCGCACAGAGGCTGTGAAATCAGATAGGCCTGGGTTTAAAGCCACTAATATCTTTGTCATGTTGCTTGACCTCTAGGAACTTCAGTTTCTGTCTGTAACACAGGAGAAGAAGGCTCACCTGAGACTGATGCTATGCCAAAGACCCATCATACGCATGCAGTAAATGAGATCTTTAATACCAGGGTTCCAGAGACACAGTCCAATTTGTCCCCAAATGAAAAAGATGATCCAGAAAGGATTTTAGTTCAGATAAAATGGGAAAGGAAGAAATACTAACTGGGCATTGGTGAGAACTTACATTGTGCCATTTATGTGCATGAACTCATTTGCCCTTTACAGCAACCCCATGTTTTCTCATGGTGCCTCCAGGTAGGACCTACTCCATGTGCCCGGCGTAGATGAGGAGACTTGATCCAAACACCAACGACGTGACTTGCTCAGAGGCTCTGTGGGCCAGGACTGTCTGGCTCTAACACTGTATTAGATGATAATCACAGCAGGTGCACAGGGAGAACCATGAGGAAACTGACATCGTCCAGACCTTTGGATCATTCCAGTGCCCAGTGGTTCTTAAACTGTAGTGCATGTAAACATCCTGTGGGGCACTGCTTGTTACCATGGAGATTCCTAGGCTCCATCCCCAAAGATTGGGACTTCATAGATTTGGGAAATTTGGAACCAGGACATTTGCCAGATCATCCTGGAGACGTATTTCTGTAGGTGTATCCTGTAAGGAAGGTGACCACGTGAGTTGGATTCCCTAGGCTGCTATAGTGAATTACCCAGACTGGATAGCTTGAAACAACATGAACGTACTCTCTTACAGTTCTGGAGACTGGAAGTTTGAGTTCAACGTGTCAGCAGGGCCATGCTCTCTCTGAAGACTCTAGGGGATAATCCCTTACCTCTTCCAAGCTTCTGGTAGTTGCCTGAGCTCTTTGGTGTTTCTGGTTTGGGGGTGCATTGCTCTAAATCTCTGCCTTTGTTCACATGACTGTCTTCCCTCTGTGTGTGTCTGTCATAGAATTTAAGGCCCATCCTCAATCAGGATGACCTCATCTGATTACATCTGCCGAGGCCCTAGTTCCAAACAAGGTAGCATTTGCAGGTTCCCAATGGACATGAACTTGGTGGTGGGGTGGGGGGTAGTATTCAACTAAGTACATCAGACCATCTGTTTTTTTTTAATCTTCTTTCAAGCCCAAGATACAAAGCTGTGACTTCTGAAGTCCGCTGAGCCCTGTGAAAAAGAGGTTTTGGAAGAGATGAGGGGTGAAGGACATAGCTGGGTAATGATGCAAAGTTTGTGGAGGCTTTTCACCTGCCCTTTCCAGCTGCCCCCACCCTCCGACCCCTTTTTCTTATTTATCAAAGGGTATGGTGTTGACTGATAGTCCCTTGGTTCAGGTGAAAGCATTAGTCTCTTGTGGCTCCATGAAATGTCACAGATCTCTGGTGGATTATGGTTCTCTTGTTTTCGAGGTGTGAGTTTCATAAAGATTTGCAGGAAACCAAAATCGGGCTTCAAAGCAGAGACAACTAGTGATTTTCATTTCTGTAGACTGTAGTTTTCCTACCTGTAATTTTAAGGGGAAGGAAACTTTTATGCTGTAATTTCAACACTTTACTTCCCTGTAATTTTGGTAAATTGTTTCCTGAGGTTTACAAGGAACAAGTGGAATAAACCTCAGATAGATGTATTACAACAAAAGCAATTTTTCTTTGGCACATTTATCTAAACAATGTCAAAATTCAAACTAATTCAGAAAGGCTCTAAATGTTTCAATTAAAATTATACGTTTTGCAGCAGCAGGGTTTTGTTTACGTATAGACAGTTTTTAGGTTGACATTATTTTATGTATTTAAAAGTAGAATTTAAATAGTTCTCTCACTTCTGCCCCAAGCTAAAGTGCACACACACATATTTTGTAACCTAACCAGAGGGTTTTTGTTAATGTAGCCTGTAATAGAAATTGTACCCTACCACTAAGAATTTAAACTTTATCTTAAATACTTAAGAAATGTTCAAAAGACAGTATGAATTAATTACATAGACTTATTGGTGATTTGGTCTGATGGAAATTAAATTATGTAATAAAGGAAGTCTACCTATCATTTGAAAATACAGTTTTCCAATTTATGATAGTGTGGGTATATTTCTACTTGAATATATTTAATTCTCAAATGCTCCTCATCCAAGATGCTTCAAAGAATGCAGATTTTGGAGAATGGATTTGGGCTTCTTGATGATATAGAATATTTAATGATGCATTGTTCAGTATGGACTCATTGAGACTTTTTGGAAAGAAAAACCTGTGAGACACTCATGCTACCTCGACACAAGTAGCCCTTCTCCTTTCTCAAGGTTGTATATTCCTTTGCTTTGTTTGCTTCCTGTCCATCTGCTGCCAGACTTCGTTTTTTTTTTTTTTTTAAGACAGTTTGTCTTCTCATTGCTGGAAGACATCTTAGGAATAACTCAAATGGCCATTTCATTTTATAGAAACTTTACTGGAAATGTCCTCCCTGTAGTGGGAGAAGGAAGAGTCAGCAAACGGTGGCTCTGTTGGGACAGGTGACTAGCCCCTGTTTTGTGGACATTTTCCAGGGCCGTCTTTGGTACTAACTTGTATGCAGGTAATTTTAAAGGTAGATGTGGAATTCCATGGAGCAAGTATAGTATATTAAGTCCTGCTACCTAACCCAAGTCACTGGCTTTAGGATAAGCATCTTTATCAATTTTGGGGTGAAGATATCAATGTCATCTTAAACAGATTTGAAGAGAGCAAGATGCTGTGAGTGTTCTTAACATTGGGAAACAGAATCAAGATCCCAAAAGGCTGTGAAGGGCCAGAGCAGTGGCTTATAATCCTAATATACCCAGTGCTCTCCTCTTCATGTCCGATACTCCCTAATACTCCCTGACTACCCTGAAATGAAATTCACAGATAATATAATTATGTGTGTATATGTGCATAGTATCCAAATGATACTAAAAAAAAAGAGAAAATAATGTACAATCAAATACTGTATGGCATAAGAAGCAAGTTCTTAGATTGTTCAAATTGGAGATGACCACGGGAAAGGACTACACAGTAAATTGAACTGAAGATGTGAAGTGTTTGTACCTTTTCCTGGAATCATTTCATATAACAACTGAAAACATAATTGGTACTGGTCACTCCAGTGTCACTAATGGTGTTTCTGTCTAGTGACTCCGTTTTCGAAAATGGTAAACAACTCTTTTAAGTTTCTTGCGAAGTAAAGTATCCATTTCCCTTAATTTACATGGTAGTTGCACTGCTGGTAAACTAAATATAGCTTAAAGCCATGCAAAAATAAGTATTTCATTTACATATAGTAAAACAGATTTAGGTTCTAGGCTTAGATAATTGTATGTGGATTTCTTCTTCTGCATGAATGACCAGATGGAGATTTTTAAAGTTGTTTGGGTTGTAGAATAATTCTTCAATATATGATATTCTGTGGATTGCAGGACATGGTGCTAACCGTAATATCCAAAAGGCACCCCTCAAATTTCCAAAGTTCCCACAAGGGGGCAGTACCACCCCCCACTGAGAATCCTTAGGCTAAGGGTTCTCACTTTGAAACTATCTAAGTATTTGAGGGGGTTAATTCTTTGTCTTGTGTATATGTGGAGGGGGCATAAAATGGTGGAGGTGGTCTTGTTCTGTGTCTTGTAGGATGTTTAGCAGCATTTGGGCCTCTCCTACATGCCAGTAGCACCCCATCCCCACCACCATTTAGGACAAAAAAAAAAAAACTCCAGACACTGGAGTTGGGGTCTCCTGGAGGGCACATTCACCCACAATTGAGAATACTGAACTGAACAAAAATATATTTTAATGGAAATTGGGGGAAAAAACTTTCCCCTGGATGGAACCATGAAACAGATTTCACAGATTTCTCAATTAGAAGTGACGTCATGGAAGCATCTGTGAAAAGATTTTGGGACTGTTTATTAGTAATTTATGAATCAACCAGGAGACGCGATTCATATACATAAATACATGCGCATATTGTTTAAATTTTTTGTCATTTTTGAACATTTATTTTTATCCCATTTTACTCAATAAAGGACTTGTGGCCACTTAAGAAAAAGTGTCATTAAGGGAAGATGTGCCACTGTTGCCTTACTCTGAGCTGTGTATTCCCACTGGGGGCATTTTGCTCCATCCTGGGTACTTTAATGGGGACAGTCACTTATGATTTGGAAGTAGATTCTACGTCGTTTCAGCAGGTGGAATGAAGACAAATGATTGCAAGTGACAGGGTGGCAGTTCCCAGCCCAGGGTATGAAGGGTCTTTCTAACGGAGCTTCCTGATGGTTCCAGATTGAGCTACTTTGGGAGGTAGTGGTGATGTTCAGGAGTGACTTCTTGACAACTGGCCTTCAAAAAGAATCATTTTTAAGCTTGAAAATTCCTTTGAGTGATATGTGTGTCCTTATCCATTCTAAACTTGTATCCCCCTTACATCCACCATTCTAAGTAGACACTACCTGTGTAATTGAACATTTCCACTACCAGGCAGTGCGCTACCTCCCTCCCAAGACCACCCATTCCAACCATCCATGTACACACAGCCAGTGAGTGGCTGCGAAGCTACTACCGATGTTCAGAACTGACACGTGGATTTTAAAAAAGTTAAAGACCATTCATTCGTTTATCAATTCGCTCAGCAGCTCCTTATTCAGTAGTTATTTGTTCAGTGCCCACTTCGTGCAGTCATTGTTCTAGACACTGAGGGTTCAGTGGTCCCAGTCATTCGTAGCCTCTGGTCTAGTGATAAAGGTGAACAATGAATCAGAGAGCAAGTAAAAAAGTAAAATTTCACACTGTGATGAATGCTAGGAAGGTAATAAATGGTGGTGCTATGGGAGGAAATGGAGAAGAAGGAGGCTATTTTAAGTGGGACAGATGAAGACTCTTATGAGGTGGCATTTAAACGGAGACCTACGGGATGAAGAGTAAATTGCTCTAACAATGGGAGGGGCATTTTAGACAGAAGGAAGGACATGTGCAGAGGCCTGGTTTGGAGGAAGACACTGCAAGTTAGGGGCCCAGAAAGAAGGGCCGTGTAGCTGGAATATAGTGGGTGGGAGGGACTGTGGTATGCCCTGAATTCCCAGAAATACAGAGGGTCCAGCTCAGGTAGGGAGGCAGTAAAACTTAGGGGTAAGAACACGGACCAAGGAGCCAGAGAGTATGGGTTCCAGTTACGTCACTTTATTTTTCTTTGTTGTTCCATCAGCAGAGTGGAATACTGAAAGTACATGCCTCATAGAGTAAGTGTGAAGATTAGATGAGTTAATATACAGAAAATGCTTAGAACAGTCAGGGGTACTGGATGTTGATGCTGCTGTTACCATCACCGAACTCGGAGATCATGTTAAGAAATTTGGATTTTTATCCCAAGAAGGCAGAGCCATTGAAGGGCTTCTCAGCTTGGACTCTCTTGTAAAACTTTTAAACAGAAACCAATGATGTGAGTCTAATAAGAAAATAGGTTCAATTACTTATCCTAAAGTTTTGAATGTGACATCTACAACAAAATAGGTTAAACTATAAAAGAGCATAAAATTTTTCTTTTTATCGGACTTGTCGCTTTAGATGGTTTGTGTCATTTGGCAATCACATAGACAGGCTACTCAACACATGAGCACAATTTGTCTTAAAGCACTTCAGTCAATGGTGCCAACATGTTTTCTAGGTTTAAAAAAAAGCCATAATAATAAGCAAGAAGGGATATTTGCATAATAATAAAATGTAATTATTAGGAGTAAAGTGTCTGGGTCCTT
Source organism: Vicugna pacos (assembly GCF_048564905.1). Taxonomy (NCBI): domain Eukaryota; kingdom Metazoa; phylum Chordata; class Mammalia; order Artiodactyla; family Camelidae; genus Vicugna; species Vicugna pacos. The sequence goes on along the minus strand of NC_132997.1, from coordinate 66,173,215 downwards.
TAAAGATCGGAAAGTTTAGACATTTTTAAAAGCTATGGGAAAATGAAAGACAGTTTCGTTTTTTAAAAAAATACGTATTTTTTTTTTTTTTGGTGGAGGGAGGTAATTAGGTTGGTTGATTTGTTTGTTTGTTTCTTTCTTTCTTTTTTAACGGGGGGTATTGAGGATTGAACCCTGGACCTTGTGCAAGCCAGGGGCCTTCTTTTGACTGTGAACATGGCTAATGTGTGTTAATTGGGTTTCTGAAGGGCTGTGTTAGTTGTGTTGCATCCTCTTCTCTCCCTATTGCTTTTGGTCCTGCTTTTGAGTCCCTGATGTCACTCTGATTGGATCGCACCAGGGCATTAGGCTTATTGATTTCTGTTGATGCAAGAAGGTGGTGTTGCCTTGTGGGAGCCCCTGCTGGGCGCAGGCAGTCACTCCTTCAGGTTCTGAGATGCCCCGAAGGGCACTGTCAGCTTCTTATCCTATCAACCAACGTAAGACGGTGTGTTCTTTATCTTTATGAACCAGAAACATCTGCAGTAGCTTGCAGTGGGGATAATCAGTCCTTATAAGAGTAATGATAGTAATCAAATCCCAGCTGTAAGTAACAGGGCGTTTTTAGGGAGAGATGATCTTGGAAACATTTTTTTCCCCAGACTTCATGTCTCAGTGGCACTCCCTACCAGCGGTGAAGCTGCACGTGCAGGTAACGCTGGTCACTCCTTGGTCCTACTGCACGTATTCCCAAGGGCAGTGGAGAGGAAAGAGGTGAAGGACTGACAGAGCTGATCTGTGACTGTTTAATCCTGCCATTCTGAAGGACCCCGTAGTGCAGTGGCTCCGGGATAAAAATAAACTAAGTACAGAGACTGGGTTGCAGTGTTTGGCTCTTTTTCTTCCTGTTTTTCAAGCGATGATTTTTACTTCACAGAGCAAGAAGTGTTTGATTATTATATGATAGGAATTCAATTTCCTACCAAGTATGTTTTAATACATTGAGAAATTGTTACTAAGTAATCCAGCAAAAAGACCACACTGGTATTGCGATGGAACAGAGTCTTCTGGCTGAATAACATTTCTTTTGAAGTGAGAAAACATTTTCATTGCAAGCTGTGTTGAAAAAATTTCTAAGTACAATAATATCTTTACTTAATTGTGAAAAAATGTCCAGATTGCAGTTAAATAGTTTTCCCAGGCTTTTGTGAGAGTTCCAAGTTACAACTACTAAGCATTGTTTCTCACTTTATCTTCATCAAATATTTATTTAATACCTACTATGTTCAAGATATGGCACTGTTTTCTAAGACGACTGTGTATCAAGCATTTCATTCCAGTTATAGGTTTGGAAAAGAGGGTCTCTTTTATCGCTAAATTCAAGGAGCCATTCTTTAAGATCCCAATCTTAGTTCTATTTTGGGTCAGTGGAGCTCAGTAAATGTTTAAAGAAGTGTCTGCAATATTCCAGGCACTGTAAGTCCTGTGGGAACAAAATCCAGCCAGATACGGTTGTTGAGGAGCTCAGAGAAATCGGCGGAGAAAGCTTATTCATGAGAGCCCTTTTATGGGCTGAGTGCTATGATTGAAACATGTTGTGGGAGGGAGATGAGGGACTAGTAGAAAGAGATCATTTGCCCTGGCAACGAGGGGGAGTCAGGAAGGACTCCTGCAAGGGACTGTCATCTAGGTTCTAGGTATTTCCGCATATGTGTGTGCGGGGCATCAGGCTTACAGAAAGTCATCAATTTCAAGGCAACACGTACACAATGTACATCTTTTATTGAATGCATTCTATTTGGCAAGGGGGCAGGGATTTGGGTTTGGAGATGAATGAGCCAGGGTCCCTCTCTTTCATTTTTTAGTAAGGCATTAAAGCATTATCAGGCTGTATTGTATTAAATGCTCTGCCAGCTTTATATTTTACATGCAAGTTTTAAAACTTATATTCACTCTCTCTCTTTTCAGCCAGTGGCCCTGTCTTGCTTTGTGCTTTTGTCACTGTGACTAAATCTTTTTTATTATGATTGACTACAATCATTTTATGCTGGCGGCAGTGTGGTGCATATTTTAGGCTAGGATAGTTAACTGAAGATTCATTCCAGGCTTTTCTAATAAATGGAAAATGCTATGTTGCTTCTCCACTTTTACTGAACATCATTTATGTCCTAGAACAATTCAAGGGCCAAAGGGCAATACCTTTTGCCAGTGTTTGTGCATTATGGTTCTTAAAGTAGCTTTTCTGTTAGTTCATTAATTCTAACCAGGGCTCAGTGAAGAAGGTGTTATCTCCATTTTAAAGCTGAGAAAACTGAGGCTCAGATGAATCAAATGACTTGCTCAAGATTCTGTAAGAAACTCTCTTCCTTTAACTCTTTGGGCCTCCAATCGACTCTGACTAAATTATTCTTTCTGCTGTGTAGGACACTGCCTAACGGCATCTCCTCTAAAAAGCCTTCCTTGATCCCTCAGTGCTGGCTGGGTGTCCCTCCTGTGTGCTCCCACAGCACCCTGCACCTAACTCATACTGTCCTGCTTGGGACTTAATGGGTTTTTTGGCATATTTACAAGTCTGTCTCCTGTACTCTTATCTCCAAACAAACTGAGAAGTAGTATCCTGTCTTGTTCTCACGGAATCCCTGGTAGAGTATTTGCCATGGAGAAGATTTCCATTAACCATGTATTGGTTGAGATAACTAAATAATTAAAAATTCGTTATAATTAAGGTGAGATGATATATGTGAAAGTGCTTTGGAAGCGACTTACAGTATGAGATGTTCTTAGTCAGATCATTGAGGGCAAGGCATGATATTAGATGCAATTTCAGACTTTCGAAGAGTTTAATTTCTAGTTGAAGGGACACTGTTCTGGACTGAGTGTGTCCCTCCAGAAGTCATACGTTGAGCCCCTGCTCCTCAGTGTGATGGTATTGGGGGTGGGCCTTAGGGGGGTAACTGGTTCGGGAGGGTGGAGCTTCTGAATGGGATGAGAGTCCTGGTAAGAGGAGTCCAAAGAACTAGCTGGTTCTTTCCCTGCCATGTGAAGATACAGTGAGACTGGTTGGCAGTCAAAACTCCACCATGCTGGGCACCGTGATCTGAGACTTCCAGCCTCCAGAAGTATGAGAAATACATTTCTGTTGCTTACAAACCACCTAGTCTGTGTACTTGGTTATAGCGGCGGTGAAAGAAGATGTGCCCTTTAACTGCAATGATCTAGCCATGTCCCCTACCCCATCAGGAATCAGGTTACATCTGTGAGATCATTCTTACTTCCTAAACTTACTTCCCTGTGCTGTACAATATATGTCCTTGTTGCCTATCTATTTTATGCATAATAGTTTGTATCTCTTAATCCCATATCCCATCTTGTACATGTTGGTGGGAATGTAATTGGTACAGCTATCATGGAAAACAGTATGGAGATTCCTTAAAAAACTAAAAATAGAAATACCGTATGATTTCAGCAGTTCCCCTCCTAGAGTGTATATATACATATATACACGCACATATAAACTGCCTTATTTGTTTAATCAACATGTCTCTCCATCACAATTTTCTCTTCAATTAATAATTCTGATGCATTTCCAGAAAGACAGGGCAAATTCTCACCAGCTCCATCAAGTGACTTGGTTGCAAGTCCTTTATCTTTACCAGATTTGGCAGAGTCGGTGGAACAGATAAAACATAGAACAGTTTGTTTATGGTGGAATAGATAAAACATAAAATGGCTTCTTTTTCTCTATATCTAACTGCCTGCAGATCTCCTATCAACTAAAAAGAAGAGCCTGGTTCATGTAGTGGGTATGAATCTTATTTCCCAGACTGAGCTATACAAGAAACACATCTCTTTATTTTTAATAAATCAATACACATCCGACCTCAAGCCCCTGTTGGGATAGTCAATCCTAGTCATTACCCGAGTCCTCTCTTCCTTGGGGGTATGCAAAGGTCCTAGGATCTTGACCCATCAGCAAAACATCGGAGAAGTCCTTCCAGTCATCAGTCATCAGACTGCATTTGTCATTGCTGGGACACCCATTGTCCCAGTTCGCGTGGGGACCTCAGGTCTGGGGCTGTGCTGTTTCTGGGCACTCTTAGAGCTCAGGAATGTTTGGTGCAGCTGGAACCCTCCGTGTCTGAGTTTGCTTCTTAGCCACACCTCATTGCTGGGTATCTCCTCTTCAGGGTGCCCCTGCTCAGCCTTGTGCAGGTCCCTCTCACCCTTGGGACACTCTGATTTCTCTTCCCTTCAGGTCTTAGAATGTCTCCTTTTGCTACCTCTCCAAGGTTCTCCCTTCTCTCTGTGCTGCCTTCAGGGCCCCTATGGGGTATCACCAGAGGTAGGAAGGGAGTGTCTGGTCAACAACCTGTGGTCTCAGCCCTTTAAGATAAGCCTCCTCTGAGTTCAGGTGAGCTGCTTGACATTCGAGAAATGAACACAATATAGGAAGAATAAACACACCTTGATATTCAAATTAATTTTTCTGCCCCAGTGTTAATCTGTAAGGAAAGAAAATGATTCTTGTCCACTCTTACTCTGAATAACAAATACAGTGGTATACATGGATTGATCCAAAGCAGAATATATGATTTCACATATATGCTAAAATAAATTCGGGAAAGCTGAGAGATGAAATTCAAATATCCATAGACAGGCATTCACATAACCAGTGAGGCTTTCTAATATTGGGGCTCTCATTAAAGCTGTGTGCAACCCAGATGGGAGGATGGAAAATAGGAATCTTCTGGACCTCAGTTTCCAGTTGGTCAGTGTTAGGAGTTAAGATCGGTCATCTCTAATGCCTTCATAGTTCCAACCCATTATGATTTCAACAGCTCTTCTGCCAGTACAAAACACTGTATACTACATAAAGGCACTTGCCTAAATTTGCCCTGCTAAAAATTCAACCTGAACACTATGCCTTTTGCATGCTACACAACACTTATATAAGGACATGAGGAAGACTGTAGCCTCTCCGTAGTGACTTTCCAGTAGGATTTATCTATAAGGCCTTGAGAAGTTTGGTGCCATAGTTGTGTCAAAAGTCAGGGTGAAAGCAAAGATGAAACCCAGGAAACTCGAAGAAATTGTGACCTGTACACCAACACCGTTTTCTCCTGTCACTGGGTAATTCACAGAGACGGTCTCCAGTAAAACAAACTGTGGAGTTGTTTAAATTGATTTCTTAGGTCATACAAAAAGCAGATTAGAAATAGAAATAGTGCACAACCTGGGCATTTTCTGTGGGCTCTCAAAATTCACTGCTTTTCACAATTCAGTTCTAATGTGAATTTAAGATGAGGTTTTCCACTGGGTATTTACCAGATTTTTTTTTACACTTTTGATCCTGCTGGTTGTGCACTGAGGAAAACAAGCACAAAGAAAGCTGCGTAGCATAAAATGATTTTCCTTTCGAAATGTAGCCAAGAACACTCAGAACTGGCAGGGATTTTGCTGTTCCCAAGATTTCCAGGCAAATATTACGTATTTTAAGCATTGTAATTTTATTTTATTTTTTAAAGTTTTTTTTTTTTGAGTTGGGGAGAAGGTAATTAGGTTTATTTATTTATTTATTTGTTTGCTTATTTATTTATTTTACTGGCAGTACTAGGGATGGAGCCCAGGACCTCGTGAACGCTAAGCACGCACTCCACCACGGAGCTATACCCACCTGCCAAGCATTGTAATTTTAAATGGTGAAATATTTCTGCCATTTTAATTGACACTGTTATTTCCAACATATTATGGTATTAAGTGATATTCAAATTTTAACCTCTCCCTTGCTCAAATACCACCTCTGTGTCAGAGCTCCCAACGTCCAAGCAGCTGTAACTCCTGGGTGTGACTTGTTGATTTTCATTTACACATAAAGGAAGTGCTTCTAAGTCTAAATCAGGGTCTTCTTCAGTCTTGGTCAGAATGCAGTACTTATAGTAATTTGTCTTTTTAAAATAAACCTTGAACTATATAAGTAATCAATATGTTTTCTTGCTGAAGTCCAAATTATAGCCTTTATGTCTGGTTAATTGTGGTAGGGGTCAGTGTTCAATCGAACAGACTTCTTTTCCTCTCCCTTGCCTGGATCATTGGCAGCATGGGGACCTTCCCCACGTACGTATTAAGATTGGTCTAGGTTCTGCACATTTTATTTATAGTTTTATTTAGCTTGATTATGACAAATAACCTTATCACATGGATACTTTTTAGATGAAAAAAATTGAGGATGAGTGATGAAGACACTTGAAAAAAATGTATTTTATGTAACCATAAACACAGAGCTCCTCCCTGACATGCGCCGCCCCCCACCCCCACGAGCACTGGAAGCCCAGGCCCCCTGTTGACGGAACCACCTGGACTGATGGGATGGAGGCTTAAAGCCACTTTAAAATCTTTTTTCACCATTCCCTTCTAAACTTGTTCCATAGACCTGCTCTTCCTCTCTCCTGGATGGAATCTTACATACATACCATACCTTTCTAGTCTTTTTCAATCACAAGAATAGACCCATTTTAGTAATTAACATTTCCCATCTAATGGAATACCAAAATTCCAAGCTCACTCAGATTGAAAGTTTCTCCCTCCCTCGTCTACGTCCTCCCTCGGGCTGGAATGTTGTGATGAGGAAGGGCCATCTTTTCTCTTGCTTGCTCTTCTCTGTCGTGCTCACCAACTGCTGCGTCTGGTCAGGGGAAAGGACTTGACTTAACTGGCTGATTCTGGTGCCATGGGATGTTGGCCCCTTCTGATGAAGCCTGACGACTGAAGCTGACTTGTTTTCTTTCTGTCTTGGACACTTGTTCAGTTTCCTCCAAGGCTCCCTGGCTAGGAACCACCTCGAATAGCTCTCCCCAGGGAGGTACACTTCTCCTTTGGTGCGTCACTTGTCTCTGTCCTGCTCAGACCCTTTGCTGGCTTCCCTCTGCCCCTCCAGGTGATCTTCCTGGGCTGGCTTCAGATTTGGTCCAAGTTTGGTCCCCTGGAAACACTCCCCTTGTCCTGATGTCAGTGGGAGAACAAATAGATACCAATGTAGCCAACTTTACTCTGTCATCAGACCGAATCGGCTCCAGACATAGCTTCAGACCGACCTCTCAGACATCCAAGTCCTTCAAACTACCGAAGACAAGGGCCAAGTTCTTGGAGCCTTATAAAGCAAACCGTCTTACTTGGCTTAAAGGAGGATGTCATGGGTTGAATGTTGCCTCCAAATTTATATGTTGAAGTCCTAACCCCTGCTGCCTCAGAATGTGACCTTATTTAAAACTGGAGTCATTTCAGATGTAGTTAGTTAAGATGAGTTAATTCTGGAGTAGGATGGGCTCTAATCCAATATGAATGGTGTGCTTATAAAGAGCAGAAATTTGGACACAGACATGCACACAGAGGAAATGGCATGTGAATCTGAGGGCAGAGGTCAGTGTGGTGCATCTTTACAAGCCAAGGACTGCCAAATATTGCCAGTGAGTTATCAGAAACTAGGGGTGATGCATGAAATGTATTCTCCCTCACAGCCCTCAGAAGGAACCAACCCTGCCAGTGCCTTGGCATTGGATTTCTATACTCCAGAATGGTGGACAATAAATTTCTGTTGTTAAAGTCACCCGGTTTGTGGTATTTTGTTACGGGAGCCTAGGAAACTGGGACAGAGGGAAATAAATATTCTGTGTCCCTTTCTCATGCCCACATGGATAGGAAGGGACCAAAGAATGCCAAAGAAATTTTCTTTCCGTCTCCAAATTCAACCTTTTTTATCAACTCTAAGTTGGTGATCAGCTAAAATAAACTGAATAGATTTTTTTTCCAGGTTCATAATTTGTCGTACAAATTGAGTATCACATGATGAGCTGACATTAGCTTCCTCAGGCCTGGGAACTTCACAGATGAGGTACAGTTTAGAATCCGCTTATGTTACTTTCCCAGCCGGAGTTTTTTTAGACCTTAACTTGAAGTATAAGACTGTCAAAACAGTGTTTCTGTGTGTGGCCAGTACGCAATTCATTCTCCCTGTGAGAGTGTGAGAGTTGAAATGTTTTTGGATGCCAGTGAAATGGAATTGGGCATCAGTTTCTGGACCTGCCATGATTTCGGTCTTCCAGAAGACACCAGCTCTGCAGCCTGTGTCCTTCAATTTACCGCTCCCTCACAAGTCCCACCTAGAGCACTTGGCAGCTCAGTTTAGACTGCGAGGCACCTGGAACCTGAGGTCAATCAGCTGCACTAGTTCCTTCATTCACAGGAAGGACAAGGACCAGGTGACAGCTGCTGACCCACACTGCCTTGCGTTCAGGCTGTGTGCTGGGGTGTGGCTTAAATCTGATCCCTGTTTCCTTTTGTCTTTCCCGGTCAGGCCAGCTAGCTGATAACCTCAGGATACTGACCTTAACAACAGCTCATCTTTGCAGCAACATCTTTGCAGTAGTTTTCGGTGATGGTGAGGAATTAAATGGGGTAGAGGGGAAGACAGAGGACTAACATTCATTAAGCGCGTATGTGTGACAGGGGCCATGCCACTCATTTCATATGCACTATTTTCCTTAATTATTAAAACTCTGAAAGTGGGTATTAATATTTTCCAAAAAGGGAGTGGGGGTTCAGTGATGTTAGGCCAGGTAACCCCATTTTACTAAGGCAGTGCTAGGCCCAGAATCAACTTTGCATCTGTCTGAATCCAAATCTCTGGCTCAGGACTGGCTGTGTGGATTTTAGGGCCAAGTGCAAAATGAAAAGGCAAGGCTCCTTGATAAAAAAAATTGAGTCTTAAAATGGTGACCGTAGAGCATTAAGCCTGTGGGTCCTGTGTGGCTGCCCAGGTTGCATGCCCAGGCTCTGATGCTTCCACAACACTCTGCTGGTGAAATAGTGGATGAATCGGAATGTTTCACCAATTCTTATTAGGGGATTGAGTGTCTCATTGATCCTGTGTGTTTCAAGGGAGAAGGAAGGAAGAAGGTGATAGGTGTATCACTCTACTTCTCAAGGGTATATTGACCTACTGTTCTCTTTTTCTTTCTCTCTTTTTTTAACTGAAGTCCAGTCAGTTACAGTATTGTGTCAACTTCTGGTGCACAGCGTAATGTTTCAGTCATGCATGTACACACATAGATTCCTTTTCATATAACCTACTGTTGTTTTGAAAGGCTAGGGTTTCATGGATTGTTCAGTGGACAGGCCATTTATCTAGCTTCCGGATGGGCTATCGGGTGTTCTGAGTAAGACTATTGCGTGATCAGGTTTGGTACTTACTCTTAACGCACACCCCTTCTGCACACTCTCATTGATTTTGTTAGCATTGACCTAATTTTTGTTGAGATCTATTTAACATTTAATATTTGGTGGCACTTTCTAACAGAAATTAAAATGATCACATTGAGATCATTATCACTAAATCTCGCTATTTTCAATGTTTTCCCAAGATTAAGGGAAAGAAGTCTTTAAAAACATGTAAGAGAGTCATAATTTTTACTAGGTCTCCTGAGGGTTACCACAGGACAGGAAAAGAATCCTCAAATTTTCAGAGACCATTAAGTCAACCGGATCACAGTGGCACCACACTGAGTGGAGAGTGGTTGTTTATTAACCATATTTTGCTCTTATAGGCTCTTAGGTTCTTATATGCCACCCAGGAACCAAACTCCTTAATTGTCCTCACTGTCAGCTCATTTTGACAGGCATTCATTTTTTGAAATATCAAATTGAAAAGAAATGATCGCCTTGTTGTAGTAATTCTATACAGTTGATTTCTCTCTGGTAGATAATGCTAGACAAAGACAAGGCATTTATCACAGACAAACACATGAAGGCAGGGCTAAAACAATCAAAGTGAAGGAGCTTTTTTCTTGTGAAGCAGCTTTATTCCAGTGACCTTATTTCTGTTATTCAAAACCACTAAGGGGAAACTGATGAATATTGGAGAAAGACAGATAGCTTTGGTGCCCCATGTTGCTCCTAAAAACATGTCCTGGTTTAAAAATCAGATACGCTGATCTATTAAAATACAGGCTTTCCAAATGAGAAATGTCCTCGAGGAGGCCCCACGTTAGTTTCCTCCTGGCTTTTAGGAATGAAATCCAATGATTAAATATCAGAGAGCATAAAAGGACTTTTCCTTATTTTTTGATCCAGGTCAGAAAAGCCAGGGACACAGTGAACATTCATGGCATGGTTTTCATACGTGCCTACGTGTAAGTCAGCTGGTAACTGTCGGTTGATTTAATTTGGCTGTGTTCTTAATGAAAGCCTAGAGCTTTGGAAAAGGATGAGCTCGGCAGGACCATGGGGAGACAACAACAAAATTAGAATACGCTGCTTCATCGTATTGCTAGGAGAAGAGAAGGAAGAAAATGCAGAAGAACGTAAAAAATAAGCAAAATAACAAAAAACCCAAGAAGAATTCAGAAAGGTGGAGTGGAAAGACCAAGAAATAAAAGGAAATGTAGGAAATGGCCAGGGAAGAAGAACAAGGAAGAACCCAGATCAAACCAAGGCTGGGTTTAAGCTTGTTGGCCCAGATCAGTGAGAAACTCCTACTCTGGAAGACTGTGAAACCAGGCAGGGTGTTCTCCCTTTAGACATATGTCTGGTTGGTTGGTTGGTTGGTTGAGGTTGGTTGGCTGGCTGGCTGGTTATTTTTGCAGCTCTCTTCAGTTAGACGTTCCATCAGTCTAGAATATAATCTTTTAGTTGAACAAGTCACCTAAACTAACTCGCCTTACTAAATTAATTCTGTCTTTCAAAGACCCATAGGTAGAATCCTATCTATGCTTATCTTAATCAACATTTTCCTTAAAAATAATCAATGCATTTTAACAGCTGCCCTCTTAAAGAATACAGGATAACTTCTTTTCTTCCTACTCCCTTTGTCCACAGACCACCGTGCAGGAATGGAAAGATACCAGAAAAAGCCATTTTATCATTTCAGTTTGGTGTCAGGTACTAGATTTGTGGTGTGAGGTTACGAATAGTGCAAACTGCCATTTCACTTTGGGCAAATTTGCTTAAAAATAACGGCTAGGAAAATGAAGCCTCAACCTTTATGGCAACAATTCAATAACAGGGAGGTGCTCCAGGTCACTGGGCCGCTCCAGCCTCCGTCACACAGCACGATCACACAGATATTACTCATTTGGCATCACAGAAATGAAATCATTATCACCGAGGGCTGTGTCACCCCCATCAGCGTCTGCTGCTCTGGAAAGAAGCTCTTCATCCCTGCCTAATGGTTTATATTTGAGAAAGATCTCCGCACCCAGAGTTTAACAATCCAGATCATTAGCCTGTAGCTATTTTTAAAAGAAGTCAGCTCTGCTGTTTCCTTTATTGCCATATTTCTTACGCCAGAATGTCAGAAGTCATAAAACTTGTGAGATTTTAGAGGATGTATTGTAAGAGATGTGAAAGAATGTGTTCCTTGGATTCGGTTGCAGGAGATTCTACTGAAATAACAGCCGACCACAGAGCCAGATTCAGTCCCAGCTGTGACATGGACACGTTGTGACTGTGGATGACTTCGTCCAAACAAACACGCTACTTTCAAATAAACGCACGCCTTTCCCCTTGCATAAATTTCTCATAAGGATAAGTGAACTCACGGCTTTGATGGAAGAATACACCATTTTTCAAATGGAGGAGTGTGAGCACAGGCATTAGACTGACTGGGTTCAAACCAGGACCCTGCTATTTGCTGGCTGGGGAACCTGGGCCAAGTAGTTTCTCACGTGTGTAATGGGGATGATTGTGATGAAGATAATAATAACAAGGATCTATCTCCTAGAACTGTTCTGAAGATAAATTAGGATCCTGCCTGTCAAGTAATTAACACCTGACAGAGAAGGCAGCCATTAAATAATAATTTTTGTTGTTGTTAGATAAACAGAAATACAAGTCACTCAATGCATTTAGTTCACTTTTTTCTATGGTGCATCCCTCATAGTAGATGTTCGGTAATTAAATGTTGGATAAGTAGTAAGTTGACTTATATGTGTTTATTATGACTATTTATCTTTGGGCTCAAAGGAACATCAATGACAGTATGCACCATTTTTTTAGGAAGCCTTGGGATCAGTTATTCAGAAATTGCATCTCTCAGACAAAGATTTTTCTCTTTCAAAAGATGATGGCACTTCATACTATTTAGAAGACTTATGAAGATCTAAACCTGTGAGCCTTTGTCACTTGTTCTTGCTTACCTGCTACTGCACAGGACTACATGAATTGTAATTGCATTCCAGAATCAGAAAAAAAAATTGATTCAAAGGATCAGTTTTTTCTCCAGAAGATGACTTGTCCTTTAAAATTTGCTTCAGTTATTTATGATAGAAAGTATTTCCTGATGCAACTTACTCTCTATAATCAAAGAAAGAAATATACGTGCAGGTTTTTTCAGGTGTGCTCTCCTTAAGTTTCAGAAGGTCCCATTTAATCCATTGATTTTAATCTGTTTTACCAATTAGAGACCCTGATGGGATGGGACTCAAGGGGTCACCTGGTTCCTAGACTGCCTCCCACCTTTGAAAAAGATCAGCCTTGATTCTAACTACCTTTTCAAAAGTATTCATTGATGAGCCTTCTAAATTTTTCCTTTATAATTCAGTTCTTTTGCTTAACAGATTCCTAGCTGATAGATTGGAATTCATAGGAAATGGAGAGAAGGTTATTAGAATTAATTCCCTAAGCTGTTCTTATATGGAGTTATATTTATCCTGTTAATAAAATGGGTCAGGTGTAACCTTTCAATTTGTGTGAATGTTGATTTCCTCAACTAAATTCAAAGCTTCTTAAAGACAAGTTCCTTTTCATAGACCTTCTCATAGATCAGAGATTCTAGCAGGAAGACAAAAAGATGGCAAATTTTCATTTAAGGCTTTAAAATGGTTGTAAACCAAGAGCCTCTAAATGGGTATTTGTTTTCTAGGCATAAGAGTTGGAGTAGAGGTCATGAGGTGGATGAGAAATAATACAAAAGAAAGAAACTACTATTTTTTTTAAAGTGACTACTGTGTATCTAGCATATTGCTGTCTACTTTCTACATGTGGTATCTCATTTTATCTTATCAGCCCTGTAGGTACTGTGACCCAATTCTGTAGGTAAGCTCAGGCCCAGAGAAGTTAAGTGACTTACTCGGGATCACACAGCCAAGTACATGGCAAAGTCAGAAGTCACAATGCAGGTCTGCCTGATACCTGCCTGTGTCCTTTTCTTGTTAACACAGGATTTGTACTACATAAATGTTTACTGTACATCTCATTGCATGAGTATAAAATTACTGGGGGTGTTAAGCAGGAAAAGATGCTCTATTAGATCTTGAACTAGGAAATTAACTAACCCTGTGATTTTAGGTATTTTCTGAATTGAACAAGAAAGCCTAAAGAAACGTTGAGGGCTTTATTGCAATAAAAGGTTTAGAAAGCATTACAGAATATTATTTATATAAATCAAATTTATTTCAGAGCTGGTTGGATGCTCTGCATGAACATTAAAATTGGTGGCCTTCACTGTAGTGCAGTTGAGCTGGGCGAGGGGAGGTTTTCTTGGAAAACCTTTCATCTGTTCAATGTCTGCTGAGAAGAACATTCCAGTCTTCTGAGGCCACTGCCCATGTTGTCAGAGCTGAGCAGAGAGCCAGCAAGCTGGAGGGACTGTGTCTACCTGTTGTCTCCAGTTCCTGCCCCTTTGATGCTCCTTGGGTTGATGCTCATTGGCACCACCCTCTGTAGTTATTTGGCCTTGGCATTCTCAGCCCTCCCTCTCTTAACTTTTTCCCCAGACTTCTGCTGACAGCTTTCACCTGCTGTTATTTCCTCTCTCAGCTAGTAAGTCATAAGTGACGGAGCTAGAATTTGAAGTTAGTCCGACTACACGACATGTCTATACTGCTTTGCTTTATCCTTGTTACTGAAATGGGACATGAGTCCCATTGTCCCATGTTGTTGAGGGAAATAAGTCCCATCCCCCATGTCAGGGAGAAAGGCATTTGAGCTGGGTAATTTAGACACTGCCTTGCACATGGGAGATATTCACTAAAAATATGTTGCCTGCACTGCACAGTCTTCTGGACGTATTTCAGAATGAAGAATCATTTTAAACCCCGTATCTCATACAGGTATGGTTTCCAAACATTAATAATGAAAGTTGGTGCAGAAAATATCTGTCATACAGAGAGCTGTGTTTGCAAAGTAAACACTGTTGTCCTACTAATCTAATTGCTCACATGAAGGAAGGGAAGGAAGCACCCCCGCCCCACATTCATTGTAGTTAAGCATTCCATCCCTTTAATGTTTGCTCTTATTTCAAGTTTGTTCATTTATTTTTACGACTCCCAATATCCCTGTTGTCTCTCTTAAGATTTAAATCTTTGCAGAGTACCTCTTCTGTTTAACTTGCTTTGAGTGTGATAGAGGACATGGCATGGCTTCATGTCAGAGGCAAGAAGATGCTTCTAGACAATGCTTAGAATTCACATAGGGGAGGAGAGATGCAATATTAGAAAGTGAAATATGAGGAAAATCACATTTGGAAATTAAAAGTATTGACTTCCTTTAAATACTTTTATAATGTAGCCAGCCCTCTTCATGGACCTAGACATTAAGACCCATAATACAGTTCTCTCTACTTTAATTCCTTTTCCATCTGGGTTTGGAAACGTGATCCTCTCTCTGTTTCTGAGCAATGGTTAAGTTGAAGAGTGCGTCAGGACAGGAACTAATGGAAGTGACTTGATAGCTTTATTCCACAGGCAATGAATAATGAGGAGTTGGTGATTTATGTTCATCTCAACAGGAGACAGACAGAAGATTATCTTATACTTCCCAGTCTATGCCAGCAAAGCTGCCATTTCTAGAAATATACAATTATCCATATGTCTTTTTTTATGAAAACCTTGATTTGTACAGTCGTTTGATGGCAATTTAGTTTTGTCTGCAATTCATAAAATTGACTTGTCATATACTCCAGTAAAATCTGTAACCAACTCAAAAAAGTCTTAAGTGCTCTATATGCTAACTAGATGAACGTAAGCTTAGAGTTCACATCATTTTTTTCCTTAGATCAAATAAACAAAATTATCTGTATGATGTTACTGTATATTAACCTTTATGATTGCTATAAGATTGGCATTAAAATTCAAAAAAATATAGATTGAGACCCTTTGTTAAACAGACCTTTCCTTGTCCTGTCCTTGTTTTTTAGGAGAGGAAAATAGTTTTTAAAAATAAGCTGATATTGAGACTTGGCAGAATGCTTCAAAAATGAACCTCATTCTGGATCATTCATACTGCAAATTATTTATTTCGTGTCCTTGTGTCCGAAGCCTGTGCTAGGCACTGAGGACATGTGCCCTGCCCTCAGATAGTTCTCCCCAACTTTCTCTCTCTGACATGTGCAATCAGCAATATGTGATGGCTTATTCTTATTTAGAGATGATGCTAATGTTCATAAAATGGAGACCACAAAGCATAATGGTCAAGGGTTTGGGCTCCAGGTTCAGATTGCCTGGGTTCAAATCTTGGCTCCTTTGTTTATAAGCAGTGCAGCCTTGACCTTGACCTCTTTGTTGGCTCAGTTCCACATCTATAAAATGGGAATAGTGATGGTAGTTAATTCTTAGCATTGTTTAATAATACTGTGAAATAGTGCTCAATAAAATTTGGTTATCACAATGTAATTAATGGTATTAACAGTTTCCTGGTAATTATAAATGTTAGAACAGAGGATAGCTGAAGGATATTCTTAACACCCTGTTGTTTCATTAATTTGTTAGTCACAAAAGACAAAGGCAGCCTTGTCTTCCTGTTGTCTCGGTTGTAGTGGTTAGGGAAACGTCAGTTCTGGGTAAATAATCAGGCTTTTAAAAAAATTGGGGGGAAAGTAATTAGGCTTATTTATTTATTTTATTTATTTTTTTATTGGAGGTACTGGGGATTGGACCCAGGACCTCATGCATGCTAAGTATATGCTCTACCACTGAGCCATCCCCTCCCCACTTAATCAGGGTTTATTAACTTAAGATCTGGGCAATGTCTTACTCGTGGGTATTTACTACATGCCTGCATCCCAGTGCTGGGAGCTGCTTCAGGGCACGGGGCATTCTTATTTTAGCTCTGTGGCTGCAGCCCTTACACGGTTCTTTCTGTGTGTAGTAGGCATTTGGTAGGTATTTGTTGCTTGGATCAACTTCAAAAAATATTTTAAATTAAAAGTATATCTTTGATAAAGTACAGAATTACTGTATGTTCTTTGTGGATCATTTAGAAACTGCAGATGAGTTTTAAAAAATGAAATTGCTTATCATCTTTGAACAGAGTTAAACCACTAACATTTTGTTATACATCTTTCTACTGTTTTTCTATGCATACACACTTTTGCTTTGAACAAAAACTTGAATAATACAGTAAAGACTTTTGGTAGTGTGCTCTTTCATAGATTAACATACAATTAATATTTGCCCTATAATCACATATTCTTCTGAAATGTCATTTTTAATTAATGTGATACAAGTTATATAACATTTATTCTTCAACATTTAGATTATATTCAATTTTAGGCCTTTATATTAAAATCACCATTGTTACTTCAACAAACATTTCTCCAGTGAAGACATACAAATGGCCTATAGGCACATGAAAAAAAATACTCAGTATCACTAATTATCAGAGAAATGCAAATCAAAACTATAATGAGTTATCACCTCAGGATCGCCATCATTAAAAAGTCCACAAATGATAATTGCTGGAGACGGTGTGGAGAAAACATTCCTTCCTACACTGTTGGTGGGCATGTAGTTTGGTGCAGCCATTATGGAAAACAGTTTGGAGATTCCTCAAAAAACTAAAAACAGTCTTAGCATATGATCCAGCAATTCCATTCCTGGGCATATATCTAGAGGAAACTCTCATTCAAAAAGATACATGCACCCCAGTGTTCTAGCAGCACTATATACAATAGCCAAGATGTGGAAGCAACGTCAGTGTCCATCAGCAGATGACTGGATAAAGAAGTTGTGGTATATTTTTATAATGGAATACTACTCTGCCATAAAAATGAGTGAAATAATGCCATTTTCAGCAACATGGATGGACTTGGAGATTGTCATACTAAGTTAAAAGCCAGAAAGAGAAAGAAAAATACTGTGTGGTATCACTTCTATGTAGCATCTAAAAAAATGGCACAAATGAACTCATGTACAAAACAGACTCACAGATATAGAAAACAAATTTATGGTTACTAGAGGAAAAGGGGGAGGGTGGAGGGATAAATTGGTAGTTCAGGATTTGCAGATACTAACTACTACATATAAAATAGATAAACAACGAGGTCTTACTGCATAGCACTGGGAACTACATTCAATATCTTGTAATGGTCTATAATGAAAAAGACTATGAAAAGGAACTTATATATATAATTAAAGTCACAATCTGTACACCAGAAATTAACACAACATTGTAAGCTGAGTGTACTTCAAAAACATTTTTTATATAAAATTACCATTGTTAAGTATTGCTAGACATGCTCCTTGCTGTCCCCTCGCCCCTGCCTGTGTGCCCCCATTGTCCTGTTTACTTTGCTTATCAGAGTCCCTGTTCCACCTACAGAGTCTACCTGGATAGTAAGCTGTTGATCTGTTTGTTTTTCCACCAGGCTATACACGCCATTGTAACCGTAGTTTCAAGTTATACCGCTTGGCTTATAAATGGTACTCCATGTGTATTTGTTGAATAAGTACATGAAAGGCATTATTTTCATCTGATAATACATCAGATCCATCTGAAAGTTCCTATGAAGCGTTGTGGTCTGGAGCTGAGTATGTGTGGGACATGATCCTGCAGAGAGGGTGTGAAAGTGGGAGGTGGGCAGGGGAGGGCCCTCGGGCTGGGAGCTGATGACAGAGAGAAGGATTCTGGGAAGGGGAGTGAAAAATTTTCTCTTGACTCATCTTTTCCCTTCACGCTTTCCATCAAGAGCTTCACTTTGTCCCACTGACCTTTAGAATAAAATTCTTAGAAGCAATGGGAAGGGAAACAGAATCTTCATTTATTTATTGAGGGATTAAGTAAATGTGGGTATGTATACTCTTACCTGGGACTGCCTGAGTTGTATTCAAGGAATCCAATTCCAAGCCTCTGATTTGACTGAAAATCTTCCAGCTCTATGTCTGGCACATGGCAGTAGGAAAGGGAAGGGACTAATATTTATGGAGTGCCTATAATTTGCTAGTAACTTTCCTACATCATTGCATTCAGTTTGCTCAACAGCCCTGAGAGGTAGGAATTATTGCAAAGGGACATGAATTCAACCCTGGGCTATATGACTCCTGAGTCCATTTTCCCAGATCAAAACATAAGAATGAATTCTCAGAGTAAATGCCCAAATGACTTCTAGCTAATATAAACAAATTCTAAATTCTGTTTAACAAGGGAGCTATTTCTATTTTTTTTAGGTATGTCTTGGATGCTTCTGATTTATGAATTACTTTGAAAAGTAGGAAATTAAAACTATATATAGAAATAAAATCACTAAAAAAAAACCCATTTTACCAATACCTGCAGGAAATGTATAAAAAAGTTAAAAGAATTTTTAGACCCCAAACGTGGTATTTATAAAGTGTTCATTCAAAGGCAATTAATTAAATGGCCTCACTTTAAAAATTTAGTGAGAGTGCCATTTAATTATTAACTATATTTCATTTTAATCAGAAGTTTATGAACCTAACAGGAGTTATAAAATTTTGACTTTATCATTTTTCAATGCAACAAGAGCTTTTATTTATTAGTTACAAAATTTCAGGCCATAGCTAAGGTTTTCTTACCCCCTTTCAATGGGAAGTTGTAGGCTCACAACACAGAGATGTTCGAGCCTGTTTCTGCTTATAGGATTTAATTAAAAATATATGTATTTTTCTTGTTGGGATTCTTATTCTACATAGTGTGCTCAATTTAGCTAGATAGTTGCAGACAAATCATTATAAACTCAATTCTCAAACCAGAGTTCATTTCTAGTCACTACTACCATCTATATGGAAAGGGCGGGGGTGTAGGGTGTTTGGATATTTTGCGTAAATCTGACCAGCCAAGTTCTTACTGTCTACTGCACGTTTTTATGGCATCCTTTTTGGTAACTAGAGATGAAAATGATTAGTAGTGCTGTTAGAGTTTTGCTTTTAGCTAGGAGACTTCAACAATTTTAACAGAAGGAATTATGAAAATCAAATGTCAAATTAAATAACTTGTTCTTTGTTTTGAAAATCATCCTAGTGTTTTTAATTCATTTTAGTCTTACTTTTTTCTCATAATTTAAGAGCCCCTCCTGCTGGGTGCATCCAATATGCATTTTAAAAAGCCACCCTTTAGCCTTATAATTAGTCTTAAAAATAGACATAAGCACTGACCTAATTTTTGTAATCTTTCAAAACATTATGTGGGTACCCCCAGCCATTGGAAGCATTACAGGGAACACATAGAACATGTTGTACTCACGTTGGCTTTTCTATTTGGCATCATATTATGGTTTTTTTTTTCCCTTCAGAATTTATTGTTTCTTTTATTCTCAGGCAGGAATAGAGTTTGCTTTCTGAGACTTGATCTTGAAGAACCCATCTTTCATGTCCTCACAGAGCATGCAGTAGAAGATGAATGAATATTATGTGTCTGTAGGTTGGCTGGGCTTCAGCCGAGCTTCACTGAGGCCTTGGCTTCCAGCTGCGGAGGCCAACGAGGCTCTGCCTCTCACTGAGAGTCCGTGTGTCCATCGGAGCAGTTCTGCTCCACGTGTCTCTGCCATTGATGGTGGAAATGAGCTGAGTTTGTTGAGTGCAAGCCCCAGTATGTGGGCCTGTTTCAAGTTTCTGATTACATTGAATCTACTAATATTCCATTGGCCAAATCAAATTAAATGGCTGAATCCAAAATCAGGGGTCAAAGAGGTACACTCTGCCCTTTAGTGGGAGGAATTAGAAAGTCACATGGGAAAGGACACAGAGACAAGGAATGGTGCCACCCATCTGGGTTTGCTTTGAACAGGCTCCTGTGTTTAACACACAATACCTTGAACATACACAACCCTAAGTGCAGAGAGGTAAGCAAAGTCTTCAAGCCCTTCAGCTCACTCATGGTCAAGGTACCTGTTACTGAGCGGAGCAGCAAGCGAGGAGAGGAGGCAACCCCTCACCTTGACCAGAGCCCCCATTTCTAGCCTGTAGCCCTTGAGCCAGCACCGTGGAGTGGAGTGGGTGAGCGGTTGTCCCCTTTTTATACACATTGACAAACCCAGCTCATTTTACCAGAAACTCAGTACACAGGTGTTCTTTGTCCCCTGAGGTCTTCCTCTCTTCCGTTTTAATCACAGCACACCCTTCCTTCCTAATATTTTGACTCATAGAGAAACAATAGGTAGTAATGGATATTAACCATTAATCAGGAAAACAAAAAACAAAAAAAACACCCTGGCAACCCCTCCATGGTAAGAAAATGCTTTCGCCCATTAACAGTATGCTGACAATGCCTAATTCACCACGCTAAGGCCCTTAACTAATCACCTGACTCTCACCACTTCCAACACTTCCCACTGCCTCAGTTTAAAGCCCTAATTTCTTGTTATGACATCATGTACTTCAAGACATGGTTTGTCTTTAGCTTCCTCTGCCTTCAAATTTGGGGCTTTCACCAAACTGAGCTGCTTTTATTCTCCAAATGAGCCATGCTGCCTCATCCTCAGCACGCTACTTAACGTTTCAAAACGTGGTTTTCTCATCCTGGAAAAGGGGATGTTGTCCCGGACTTGTGTGTGAGAACTTTATTGGGGAGTGTTCTCAGGATCAGTATCTGTACAGGAGAGAAGAAGACAGGTGTTGACTGAGCAAGATGTCACCTGCCTTGGAGTCACAGTAAAGGCCACAGGCAGTCTTACAGGGGACACTAGACCTAGGATGGCCCTTCAGAGTCTCCAAGCAGGAACCAGGGGACCAAGCCTCTATACTCCTTGTTGACCAGTCATTGGATGTGGCAGCGCTTGGGAAGCCAGGATGACCTTGGGTGAGGCTGTTTTCCTTCAGCTGAGGGTGGGGCCTGAAGGGGGACTCGGCTGAGATATGTCACCACCAACGCCGCCAGCAGCTGGGGAATAAGTGAGTGCCAGTGTTCTGGAGCAGAAGGTTTGAGATGTCACCAGTACAGATTTAAGTAACTATTGCATATGATAATTGTGATAAATTTAACTCTTTCTGTCGGTACCCAAACACACACTCACAGCCTCATTCTTAGGTCTTGGCTCGTATGTCACCTCTGGTGGAAACCTTTCCCTTGCTATGCCCCGCCCATCCTAAAGTAGGCTACTGGTCACCCCTTTTGCTTCCATAATGCTATTTACTTAATCCTATTAGAGCAGTTATTACACAATATGGCAGTTTCCAGGTTTGCCTGTCTCCCCATTAGACCACAGAGGGCAGGAACCACATGCCTTTGTACTTTTCTTACTGTAAGCGTCTTTCCTGCTATTTTTGATTGGCTGCTTAGTCACCTATCTTACCGTTTACATTTCAGACTCCCCCAGAGTAAGGTCGACATCTGTTTTGTTTACTATCTTGTCCCATAGCACACTATGGGGAATGTACTCTGAGACTGATACACACTTTGCTGGGTGAATGAGTGAACGAATATTGAAATTTCCCCAAGAAAGGGACAGGAAAGACCATGACATGAAATAGGGAAGACATCTGGAGAGCCCCAGATTCCCGAGAGCATCAGCGTTCACTCAAGTAGGACATGTCAGTCACACGCTTATCAAAGCAACTTTAAATGTACTAACTCATTTAATCCCCATCACAACCCTTTCTCAGTCAGAGCTCAATAGGCAAAGGGGAAAATACATCCTTTCTTTACTGGAGGATATGGAAAACAGGAGAGTCAGGCTGTGATGCCTTGGGTCGGTCACTGATAGATGTCACCCGTCATGGTATCCAAAGAAGTGTTGGGCTGAGTGGGATGGTGGTGAGAGCCCTTCTACAGCTACTTCCAAGTACCCCACTCTCCCCCAAAATGATAACCCTTAAGAAAACCCTTAATTATTTCACTTCCAGGAAAGATTTTGAAAACTGGATGGAATTTGAGTGCCTGATCATTACACCTTTTTTTTTTTTTAAAGGGGGTTCTGGAAACTGAGTGTCTGGGGATGGGTTTAGCTGATTGGCTTCCAAGGAAACACTTGAGGAAATTACTAGGTGGTGCTGTGATAGTTTAGTGCATTTATTGGTAGCTCTTCCTGTGGAAAGGGACATATGTTGTTTTAAAAAAATAGACATTTTTATTCTTGGAAGAAAATTATCTCTTAAAACCCTTTTAATATGTTTACTTTTACTTATTTTTATTGCTTGGTGACGTAAACAGTAACATTCACAGTGGTGATCAAAAAAAATCCTTCTGAGTCATGCTTAGAAAACTGCTAGAAATCTGATTTTGAACATGTAGATTGAATGCTGTCTGGCAATCTTTTATTTAAATTATACACACATATTTTAAAAACAATTCTTATTCTAGAACTGCCATAGAGGAACTATTTGAGGGTTGTAAGTCCCACTGTAAAGGAGTTTTAACAATTTTCCATGTTTTCCCCTGTCCTTGCCCAAATGCACATGTTCGTTTCCACAGTTGTGCTCGTAGTTTGTATAAAACTTGGTGATTATCTGTTTTAAACTAAACATCGTGTCATCAAATCTTTTCTACATGACTCTACTCTTAATTTTAATTCTAAGGGATTCATAATTTCCACAAAATCAGTATGTCTGGAGTAACTTAATTATTCCCTCATGGACTAATTTATTTATAATGTAAAATGCATAATTTTAAATCACCATTAAATGTGTAGTTTAATTTTTTTCTACACTTGAGACTTAAGAGAATATTCCTAATGTTGCAAAGTTGTAAACCACCATATAGCCACATAAAGCACTAAAGCTACCCTTCTTCTAAGCGGTGCATTTAGAGGCAGACACTAAGCTTTCCTGGGGGTGGTAGTGCCAGGGTATAAACCCAGTGTCAGACATGCAGCCCCCAAGGCCACTGACCTTGCAGAATAAAAGAGTCCGTGAAAATATCTTCCTATGTGTACCAATTGTTTAGAAAGGAACTTTAGTTAAATTAAGCTCTGAAGATTCTGTTTCATCTTCATCAACAATTGCTTTAATAATTTTAACACATTGGATAAGTGCATTCTGGATATTCTACTGAATTGCGTTAGGGGGTCCTCTGTACGAAGCCCCAGTGGCAAGGACTGCTCCTTAAAAACATGGACTCTGATGATGGAAGTTTCAACTCTGACATACTAAACCATCCTGCAGTGCTTTACTTGGTATAAGAGAGAAATTCTAAAAAAAAAATCCCAGAGGGAAGGTGGCGGTGGGCCACTGTTTAGGGCATTTTGTTAATAAATGATGTCAAACATAAATCTTCATTTAACTCTGAAGAAAGCCCAGAGTATCAGGATGAAAATCAAGTTATCATCAAAGAATTGGGGCTAAATCTTTCCTGGGAAAGAAAAATTATTTTTGCTTTGGCAGCATGTCTTCCGTTTGCACGGGCTTGAGCTGCCGCTTTTGCAGAAAGCCCACAGGTCTTAAGCAGATGCCTGCTGCAAGGTTCAGTACACACTGCGAGACTGTCAGAGCTGCGGAAATGAAAAATGTTTCAATATTCAACCTGTGGGATTTTGGCCAGTCCAAACCCATGGGCGGAAGACATGTGTCAACCCTGCCAGACAGCACAAACCACGGTTAGGTTTGATGGGTCTTTGCAGAATAGCTTGGAAGAAGATTTGGGGAATATTAAATGCTCTTATTACTGTCAGACGATTCGTGCCTCTGAGTTGGCAGTTCTCACCCTGGAGCACGCGTGGAATGTGCTTTCATTGGAGATGTCAGGCTGCCTGGAGGGAGCAGATGCTCCTGGGATGAGTCGGGGCTCGGAACTCAACCAGAAATACCCGTATTCTTTTTCTGAAATTTTTGATAAAATGGGATAATATTGTAATATTGTTCCTGGAAAAGCAGACCACAGTATTTTTTTTTTCAGACCACAATATTTAAGTAAAGAAAACAGTGGAAGGGAAATAAATGTTCTCTCACATGAAGTGGAGGCTGTTCCTTCTAAGCAGTCAATTCTCAGTCTTTAAGCTGAGACTGTCTGAAGGGGACAGTCTCAAGTTCTGTGACCTGGGATGGACATTTAAACAACTCGAGAGGATGATGGAGTAGAGTGGTGAAAGGGCTGGGGTACGTCTGGAGTTGAATCCCCACTCTAGCCGCTTACCTTGACCTTAGAGTAAATTTCTTAAACCCTGTAAACCTCGGTTTCCTAGTCTGTACTCACTGGGTTCTTGTAAAAAGCAAATGAGAAAATTTATGCAAAGCACTTAGCCCACTGCCTGGCACATCGTGTGAAATCCATGCTGAAGGATTGGACTTGATTTGTAGATGGGCAGCCTGAGTCCGTTTTCTAGAAAACTGGCCAGGAGAGGTGAAGCAGCTGGCTCATGAGCTAAATCGAACTGGCAGATTTATTTAGTTTGGTCCTGACTTTTTTTTTTCTAATTGAGTAACATATTAAAGTTGACAGATTTACAGAAAACCTTATCCATTGTCTTTTTCCCCCAAATATGGGTGATGTTGCACCACCAGATCTCAGTCCTCCACAACAGTCTTCCTTCCTTCCTTTTTCTTTCCTTCCTTTTTTCCTTCTTCCCTCCCTCCCTCCTGCTCTCTCCCCTCTTTCCCTCCTTTTTTCTTTTCCTCCCTCCCACCCTTCCTCCTTTCCTCCCTTCCTTCCTTGTACGCGTATATGAATTTTAGTAGTCATAGTTCAGTTGTTCGATTATATTTTCCTTCTAAATTTGTGTCTGTTACACAAAGAGCATGACAATGAAAAACTCCCCGAAATCCCATCTCCAGAGCACTGTTTTCTGTGTCACAGGCTGGTTTCTCTTCCCCGACTAATTCTTTATGGGTCTTAAATCTTGGTTCATTTGATTTGAGCCTCAAATCTATGTAGCATCCACACCCACTGTCCCAAAGGGTATTGAACTTTGTGGCTCTTTCTCTGGAAAAGGTCCCTTTCCTTTACTTTGGCTGGGATCTACTAGTCTTTAGTTCAAGGTGCCTAAAACATGGGTATTCAGTTTGACATCTCATCCTTATAAATCACTGCTTGCCAGAGGAGAGTAACAATTTCCACTGGACACATGACCAACAGTAAGACATTTACTTTAGTAGTGTGTGTGCAACCTTCCAGGGGGTAACTGAACTGAGAAAATAAAATTGAAATTATGGAGAGAGAGTGTAGTGGCTTTTTTTTTTAAATTACAAGTGTGCAATGCTGTTATCATGCCCTGCATATCAGTTTAACCCTAGGCTAGCATGTGGTAACAGACAATCCCGAATTAGAGGCCACTGAACTTAGAACAATAATGATTTGTTTTTTGCTCACTGGCCCATTGTGGGTTTTCTGGAGCTTTGCTCGTGAACCAAACCGACAGAGGCTCTAACGAGATGCCTACTTCCATGGCTGCCATTATGGGGGAAGGGAGAGCTACAGTGTCCCACACTGGTCCTTAGATGCCTCTGCCCAGAAACATCACATGTCTGCTCACTTTTACCAGCTGAATAATCATGTGACTGTGTCTGAGTTCAAGGAGGTAGGGAAAAGCAATTTTACCACTTGCCTGGAAAGGGAGACACTTGGTGAATTTGTGAATATTCTTAATAGCTACTTCTTCTAAACGTCACTTAGGAACATGCACACATTAATACTCATAACTGTTATTTTAGTATCGATAACTGTGTGTGATGGCATAAATCATATTTTTTAGGCTAATGGGCAAACTTAATCTTCAATGGAGAGTGTTTGACTAAGGCTACTGATTCTGGGGAATCATTCCCTCCATTTCTGTCTCCTTGTTTTTGTTCTCCTGCTTCTCGGAGAGTGATGCTCATTTATGTACATTTGGCTCCCACATACCTTGTCTTATTTAATGTAAATACTAAGTTTCTAGGTGGTTAGAATTATCTTCGAGTTTCATTGAACTTTCAAGCTCCAAACCACTGTATAGAAAGGCATTTAAATGTCCGTTTTTGCTGTTGCTACTGCTGATAATAATAAAATAGTTGTATCTTCTGTTACGTACTTTACCAATTGGTGATACCTTTCATAGTGTTTTATGCCCAATAAACAACATAATTGCTGATTGTAATTGGCATGGATTTTGTGTATTGTCCATTTCCAAATGTTTAACATTTTATTTTTGTAATATAATATCATTCTGGCTTTAATAAAAATTTTTAAATGTTTGTAAATAAAATTTTAAATAAATATTTTAAATAAATTTTTTTAATATTTTAAAGTAAAACTTAAAAGTACCCATGTGCCTGGCATGGGGATTGCAGGTTGAACACTGGGAAGTATGTTGTAGGCTTTATAAAATTTGGGCTCAGTGAAGCATATCACTTCCATTTATGAAAATACATAGAAACTCCCAGTTTCCTTACCTGTTGTTACATTCAGGTCATGGGCGATCCTTTGCCACTTGGTTTCCCCAGCTCAAATGTTCTCACTTCTTCTACGTATAATTTATTCTCTGCCTCAAAAGGTTGAAAATGTTTATAGACATTCTCCCCTGAAAACAGTAACATATTCTACTACTTCAATTAAATGTATTCCCCACTTTGCTATTTGTCAGTCCTATTTGTTTTCATCCAAAAATCTTTTCCCTTCTATTATCTCAGAGTAAGTACCACTTGATCCTGTGATTGCAACAGGTTGGTTAACATGTAAGTATATTCTTATTTAGCTAAAACTGGTCTTTACTTAAAAAAGTACTGTTTATAGTTTTTTGGTGGGGCTTTATTGTCCAAACTCTCTACTCTAAATAAACTAAGAATCTACTTCGTTTATAATTCCCCAAAATACACTGGACTGTTGTCACTTCTTGACATCTTACATCAAAAAACAAGTATCATTTAACTCACGTTGCAGAGTTGTACTTTTTAAGGCTTTTACATGTAAGCCTTCATTAGCACACTACTAAGGCCAAAGAGAAATCAGACTAGGATGATAACACCACAAATAAGTTATAACCCTAACTAAGCCATTTTAGCTGATGTGAAAAATACCGTAATAAATAAAACATAGAGGGGGAAGAGTATAGCTCAAGTACTAGAGCGCATGCTCAGCATGCAAGAGGTCCTGGGTTCAATCCTCAGTCCCTCCTCTAATAAATAAATAAGTAAGTAAATAAATAAACAAACGAACCAACCTAATTCTCCCCTCCCCACCCAAATTAAGTACATGATAATGTTGCGTCAAATAAAGAGAAATTATTATTTAAAAAATAAATAAAATAAAAATAAATACCTAAAATTCAAGTTCCTGTTATTGGTAATGAAAATGAGACATAGGATTTGTTGAGTTATGCTCATTTGAAGGACACTTTGGAAATGATTTACAACAAAGTCACTGTGGGTTTTACAGCACAATAAAAATAAAAGGCAATCAGTACATTTTATAAATTATATTATTTTTCAAAACAATTTCAATGAGTAGATTTATATTTCTTTCACAGGAGTTCAGACAGATTCCAACCACTAATATTGGACAATAGTTCTTTTATTTCTTTTATGTACCAAGGGGAGTAAATCAAATGTAAGATATAGCCAAAGATAGTTTTTGGAAAAGAAAACATCTCTTGGCAAGACTCTAACCTGGAATTTTCTTATTAATAAATGAACAGTGCAGTGTGTTTGGTGGGCTGGACTCTGTTGTGCAGGCTTTCCCATGGACTGGTGCCCAGTTTGAATATTCTTTTCCTGAATGCATAAACAGATGTGCACAAATTCTTTTTTGCCATTTTCTTTACTCAGAAGCTTTCGGAAGAAAGTTCCCCAAATTAAATATTGAATGTAGAAAATGTATTTAGAATGCCAAATGTGCCCATTTTCCCATTTGCTTCATTTTCACCTAGCCTTATAACCCCTGCTCCATACTCCACATTGATTTTGATTTAGTAAATATACAGCTGTGTTTAAGTGTAAAGAATGAATAGCAACCCAAATGACAGGAAATAAATGGCTGTTAGAGATCCTTTCTTCATCTGAAATCAGTTCTATGATTGAATATTTAATCAATAATATTTCTATTTTCAATTTACAGTTTTTTTCTTTGTGAGAGGAGATGATTACCAAAGCAATTCATTTTTCACAATGCTTTTTATCATTCTGCCTGAAATTGGGTAGATAAAAGTTTTGGGCCATCAGATTGACAGGCCTCTAAAAACTTTTGAAAAGAGTGAGTAGATGATATTTAAAATTATTGAAATGTAGTCATATTTATGTTAATAATTCCATCCCCCTCCCCCACCCCCTCAAGCAGTCATTATCCAGTCCATGTAGCAGTCCGTATATGCGGGGATATATGCTCCAAAGAAAAATATGGGAGGCACACAATGTGACTGCAAAACAGACTTTATGAGAATGGATTTGTCTTGGCAAATTGGGGGCACGTGGAATCTGTACGGTTGGTCCTTTTAAATTGTCCTTATAACTAGGAATGTCATTTTTGTGGTATATCGGACCTTTTCCAGCTTTAGAAGTGCGCATCGTTAGCTTCCTGTAGTTATTCCCCTTCCCAATAATTGCCAGTATGTTTATATATGAACCTTCTTTTCATTTAGTGACTTTATAACTAGAGTTTAATATTAAAAAACTATCTTTCCTTTGAAAAAAGAAAAAGTTAAAGATTTTGGTTTATCTGAGTAATTTATAGAAAAGATTAAACTCTAAGATAGTCGTTTAAGTTTTGTAATAGGAGGACCACACAGCATGGTGTTGTTTACTAGTTCATGTCAATTGTTTTTGCATTTGAATATATTGAGACATTATGGAACTGCAGTTTGGAAAAGTTAGTGGTTTGTGGGTTTGTGTATTGGCAGCTGACTCTTCTCAACCTCTTGGTGAAATAAGTATTTGTAGCTGCTTCTTTAGTGTACTCTGTTATATGTTGAGTCCAACTTAGTTTCCAAAGCTAAGTACAGTAAAAATGATGTAACTAAGTTTAAACACTTTTTAGCAGAAGAATATTTATGATACAGGCATTTTTTTTAAATGTCCTTTTTAAAAAAATCTCATCTTGCTATGTGAGTGTTCTTTTGATAATAAGTCCTAGTTTTGAGAAACGTTTTCATCTTGAACTAAGCCTCATGTTGAACTAAACCACACAGAAATGCATTCATTTCTCGGCTAACATTTCACAGGGGAAAAAAAAAACAGTCCATGGAGAAGTTTAGCTTGGAGAACTGTGTTCTTCTTCCATCTTTAAAGCGTAGTCACATAGAAGGCATCAAAAGAGTCACACAGCTAGCAAAGATGGTTTAAATATTTCATTCTGAAAGAACAAAGTATAAAGTAAGTTCTTTAAAAGGATTTAATTTTTTGAACTTTTTCTAAATTCAACACTAATTTACAGTAAAAATTAGATGTTGGTAGAGAGGTTGATGCTATGTAGTTACATAATTAGCTTCATTAATGCGTCTGCAGGTCATGAAATAGATGCCCTGCTCTAAGAAAGTTGTCTCCAGACTCCTAGAGAGGCTTCTTGTGGCTTTAAAAATGAAGCTCAGTCTATGATACGGTGAATGTTGTAACCTGATGTAGGAGTCAAATCCTGAGAAGATAGTGGTATGAAAAGAAAGCATGGGTTTTAGTGATGGCCATACTCGGTGTGCCCAGAGTAGATATTCATAAAATGTCATTATTATCACCATCGTTAACGGTTTGCTGGGGCATCATAACATAGCTCTAAAAACCGTGGCTCTGGAGCCCAGGGTTCCCGAGTTGAAAGTCCAGCTTGTGCACTTACTAGCTTAGAGCTTTTGATAAGTCACTTAAATGTTTATTATTCTCAGGTTTTTCACCTTTATAATGAAGATAATAACAAAAATATCAAACTTGTAAATTTGTGAGGCTTGAGATCACCTATGAAAAGTATTTAGCATGGTACTTCACACTCATACTTATCAGATACTGTAATAACAAGCATTCAATAAAAGTCAGATATTACAATAACAGTAAAATAATGGTTACTTGTATTGTTACTCAGGATCTCTGTCCTTCGATCTCCCCTTATATCCTCCATAACCTGGGTTGGAAAAGTGTAATGCACATAACTACCACGGGCTGCATGAATAGAACGTTTCATTGCTTCCCTTTTCTAATTTAGGAGGATCTCAGCGGTGGCATTTAATCTTCTAAGGGTCCTGCTGCCACGTGAAGCTTCATCAGTGCTCAGTGTTGGGGTCTGGTCTGCTCTTCTTAGAGTCCTTCACTTCTGTGGCTCCTGCCCAAACTGCCACTCAAAATCAGGGTTGGAAAAGTCCAAGTGGCCAACTCCTGTTACGGGTTGATCTGAAATGCAACTAAGGTTCTCCTCTCTTAGGGAAACATCTAAATTGCTTTCATATATCACTGCTATTACTGCTTTAGGTTATTGTATTCACTGTCATCTTACAAAACCAAAATTCACTTGATACAATTTCAGTGCAGGGTCGAATGAATAGGTCAGCCACTAAAAGTTAGTTTAAAAAACTTCGGATTTTTTTAAACATCCCGAAGGGGGTACTTATAAATCTCATTATTTTCATCCCCTTGGTGTACATACTACAACTGTTAGTCTCTGCTCTCCATCCCGTATCTTAGTGAAAATTCCATCATTATCCCAAGCCCCTGTGTCTCCTGTTCCTTCCTCCTGATTCTACATCACATAAGGGCCAACTCTTGGTCAAGTAAGTCTTCTGAAACAGTGATGGGACAGAAAGACTGAGCCAACAAAGTTGTGCATCAAATAATTAGCACCTGTGGATTCACTGTTTTAGAGTAGATTATTAGGGAATACTTGGAGCTTGGATATGGGGAGGGGGCAGTAGCTGTCATAAAGGCACTTTAAAGATGGAATGGAATTATATATATAGGGTGTCCCTTAACCACTTACGTAGTTTTCACTTATTCTCCAGCCAGGGGTAGGCATGGTATTTGTGTTTAGTGGGATTGCAGGGAGGGCACCTTCCAGAAGGGAGCTCTGGCTCTGTAAAGATTGAGCATGCTCAGAAATGCTTCTCGATGAAAAGAGTTAATTTTCTTAATAAGTTGTACCTGATTACACAGGTGTTTGCTCTGTTTACAGTTCACACATACAACAGTTTAAAAAATGATTACTTGGGAAAATTTGTGGATTATAGAAGCAATTAACGCTGATACTGAGGAATGAAAGATGTTTTCACTTGTCATCATTGGCCATGTCTCCTCTCCTCCATCCTTAGTCCTGTATCCTGATAGACCTTTAGTACTGCAGCGGTTTCCTAACCAGTCTCCTTGACCCATCTTTTCAACCTTCAGTTCATTTAACACCATGCTCTTGGATTAATTTTCCTAAAACACAAGTTGGATCATGTCACTTCCCTGCTTTTCCCTTTCCATCCCTGAGTGCACGCTGCTTCCATTTGTCAGCTTGGCATCCCAAGACTCTCTTTAGTCTGGCCCTCATCTGCCTTCTTGGATGTCTTCTACCCACTCACTTCTCTGCTCTCCAGAGTTCTCTACTCCATCCAAAATGAATGCCTGACTCCATGTCAGCTTTTCCCACATTGCACCTTTGATTGTGCTTTTCCTATTCTCCCAGCCAAAACAGCTTCCTTCCGTTCTTTCATTTATTCAGATCCTACTGTTTCGTTCTGAGTGAAGTCAAATGAAATCTTTTCCTATTTTACTCCAATTCTTAACACACGTTTCTACCCGAAGTTTTTTCCCTAATTTGTTGAATATAAATACATGAAAATTATACCTGAGTTATACACATTTAATACATTATTTTATTGAAACATTTAAGATTATATCAAATCCAGATATTTGTGAAATCTGGATACATTATGAATAATGTATACATTATATATATAGATATGTATTTGTATGTACACACACATTATGGTACAATGCCAGTTTACCTAGATAATCCTATCTCTGTCTGAGGGTAGGATGTAGATCTAATTTATTTTTTGTCCAAAATCTAACAATTGATTATACAATATAAATATTTAACGGTGGAATGGACTTGGAGTCTTTGATCATCTAAGACAATTCCTTGACCTTTGTAGCTATCTAAAGTACTAGCCAATAATTCTTTGCCAACTGTTGATCTCAGTGAATTAAATAAGGATTTTGACTTAAGCTTTCTTAATAAGTTATGACATACATAGAGAAAAGTGCACAAGCTGTACGTTTATAGTTCAGTGAGTTGTCTGAACTCCCACTAGTATAATTACTACTCAGATCAAGAAATAGAACTTTCCCAGCACCTCAAAAGCCTTCCTCATGCCATTTCCTGGTCACGAGCCTCACTTTCTGCCCTGCTAAGTAACCATTATCTTTACCATAAATTTGTTTTGCTCATTTTAGAATTTTGTGAAAGAAACCATACAATATGTATCCTTATATAGTTGGCTTGTTTTGCTGAGTATTTTTTTAATAGACTTTACTCTTTTAGAGCAGTTTCAGGTTCACAACAGAATTGAGCAGAAAATACAGAGTTTGCACATAGCCCTCCCCACCCAACGTGCATACTCCCCTACCCTCAACATCCCTCATTAGTGTGGCATATTTGGCACAATCGATGAACCAACGTGGGCACATTATTATCAACCAAAGTCCATAGTTTATATTAGGGTTCACTCTTGATGTTGTACATTCTGTGGGACAAACGCATAACAACATGTAGCCACCACTATATTATCATACAGAATAATTTTACTGCTCTAAAAATCCCTTGTGCTCCATCTGTTTATTCCTCCCTCCCTCCCTCTCCCCAGACCCCTGGAAACCACCATCTTTTTATTGTTTCTGTAGCTGTGCCTTTTCCAGAATGTCATTTGATTGGAATCGTACGGTTTGTAGCCTTTTCAGACTGGCTTCTTTGATTTAGTAATATGTCTTTTAAGTTTCTTCCAAGTCTTTCATGGCTTGATAGATCTTTTTTTTTTTTTACTGCAGATACATGTTTAATTTACATATATGTACTGTTCATTGTTTAAGAATGTTTATAGCTTTAGCTTTTTAAACTTACATAGTTATCAAAAGAATAAAGCCAACCATAAAATAAGAGTTAACTCAGAAAGATACACACACCCTTCTTTTGCTGAATGTCGTTCGTGAGTGTTATTGCTGTTGTTGCTTGTAGCAATGTTCACTTATTTTTATTGTCTTCTATATTCTATTGCATGTATGTAAAATATGTTTGTCTGTTCTACTCTTGATGGACATTTGTGTTGTTGCCACTTCTGGAATATTATAAATTATGTTTTCATGAATGTTCTTACACATATCATCTGGTGATAACATGCACCTATTTCTCTTGGATGCATCCCTAAGATTGGAGTTTCTAGATAATGCTATAGCCATGTTTAGTTTAGATAGAAATTGCCCCAGTTTTCCCTAGTGGCTGCACCGATTTATACTCCCTCTAGTACTGCACAAGAATTTTCATTGTTTCACAAATTCTCCCACATTGTTGTTGTGATTTGTTTTTTCAGTTTTAATCATTTGAGTAGGTATGTAGTAGTATCTCATTGTATTTAATTTATATTTATCTGTTGATTAATGTAATTGAGCAATTTCTTATATGATTCTTGGCTATTCAGATACACTATTTTGTCAGAACACTTGTAATTTTCAAGTTTTTTGCCCTTTTCCCTGTGGTATTATGTCTTTTCTTCTGAATTTTTCGAATTCCAGATGTAGTCTAAGCCTTTTGCTGATCATATATATATGTTACAAGTATCTTTTCTTATTTTGTAGTTTGTCTTTTGACTCTCTTAATGGTATCATTTAAAAAATAAAATTTATTTTTTAGAGCAGTTTTAGTTTCACAGCAAAATTAAGTGGAAGATACAGAGATTTCCCACTCACCCCCTGCCTCCACATGTGCACAGCCTCCCCTACTATCAAAATCCTGCACCAGAGTGCTACATTTGTTCCAATTGTTGAGCCTACATTGACACATCATTATCACCTAAAGTTCATGTTTTACATTAGAGTTCATTCTTACTGTTGTACATTCTATGGGTTTTGACAAATGTATAATGACATGGATCTACCCTAATGGTGTCTTTTGATCAAAAGAATTTCCTAATTTTAATATGGTTCATTTCATGAATTTTTTCCCTTGTGGGAGTGTTTTGCATCTTAAGATAGCCTCACCTATTCTAAGTTAATGAATATGCTTTTTGACATATTATCTTTTAGAAGTTCTTACATTTTATCTTTTATATTTAGATCTACAACTTACCTGGAATTGAATTCTCGTGTGTAGCATCAGGAAGGGCACAGAGTTTTATCCCTTCAAATGGATAGTTGGTTGATAGAGCTTTATTTACTGAAAAAACTATCATTTGTGTAGTGCTCCATTTGCTGTAAATCAAATGGCAAATATATGTGGGTTTATTTCAGGACTCTACATCCTAGTCTATTGAGTATTTGTATTCACACCACTACCAGCTTTATAGTAGTGCAGTTATGTTGCTTGATAGTAACTCTTGATATGCAGTAGTGTATATCCTCCAAATTTGTTCTTTTTCAGGATACTTCTAGCTGTTCTTAATTGCAATGTAATTCTTCATAAATTTTGGATTTTTTGCCCAAAAATAAGCTGAAAATTTGGGGGGGGGTTGAGTTGAAACTTTGTGTCAGCTTAGAATTGACATTTTACTATATTGACTCTTCTAATTTTTGAACATGACATAACTTTCTATTTGCTTATGACTAATTTTCTCTCAATTTTTGGTGTTTTGTGTAGAAATCACTTACATATTTCATTAATTTCATTCTTAAATTTATGTTGTTTTCTTGCAGGTATTGAAAATGTTATCATTTTGAAAAAAATATTTATATGCTTATTGCTGGTATAGAGATATATTATTGATTTTTAATATTAACATTGTATGTACTTAACTTGCTAAATTCACCCATTCTAATAGTTTGTCTGTAATTCTATGTATTCGAGTATGTAATCTCCTTTTTTAAACTTTGTGCATTTAATTTCTTTTTCTTACCTTATTTCAGTGGCTAGGACCTCATTTATAATGTTGAATAAGTACAGTGATAACAGGCATCATTTCTTTTTGTAATACGAGGGGGAAATCTTTCAGGATTTCACCATTGTGTATGAAGTTTCTGGTAGACTTTTTTGGTAGAGATCCTCCATCAGGTAACTATACTTTTAGGTCAGAATTTTAAAGATAATTTCAAAATCATGAATGGATATTGAATTTTATCAAATCCTGTTCTGTATCTCTTCAGATGATTCTTGTTATTGATTTTTAGCTTAATGCCTCTGCAGTAAGAGTCATGATTTCAGTCCTTTGAAGTTTGTTGAAACTTCGTTTTATGTCCTGTAGTTTTAGACTGTTCTACATATTACAATTAAGTTTATTAACTATATTGTTCAAATCTTCTATATCCTGATTTTCTGTCTGTTTTGTCTATCAGTTATTGAGAGAAATTAGTTGAAATCACTCAATAAGATTGTGAATTTGTCTCTATCTCCTCTTAGCACTATGAATTTTTACTTCACGTGTTTTGAGGCTGTTACTGAGTACATACAAATTTAGAATTATAATTCCTTCTCGATAAATCCATCTTTTTATTATTGTGAAATGTTCCTCTTTATCTCTATTAATGCTTGTTTTCTTAAAATACTCTCTGGCATCAGTAGAACTACATCAGCTTTCTTTTCGTCTGTGTTTAATTTGTGCTCACCTTTTTTACTCTAAACCACTCTGTTTCCTTATATAGAAATTGTGTCTTATAAGGTGTATATACTTATTTTATTTTTAAATTCAAGCAAACAATCTTTGTCTAGTATGTGGAATTAATCTCTTGACATTAATTCATTACTGGTACATTTTGGCTTAAATCTGTCATCTTACTGATTGTGTTCTACTTGCATCTCCTTTTCTATGTAAGTTTTTCTCTTTTTTGTGCCTATACTTGAATTAATAAATTATTTTTAATATTCATTTTCACTTCATCAATTTTTATGTATATATGTTTTATTTATTTTAGTAGTTACTTTACAAATCACAACATGCAGTGCATCCTTGAACTAGCAAAATTAAAGAAAAATTAATACTTTTGTTACTTCTCAGACAGAACAATAACCTAACAACATTCTACTCCATTGGTTCCCTTCTGTCTTTCATATTATTGTTTCCAGATGTTGTTATTGTTTTCTACAGTGATCATTCGTGTAGTTTTAACCTCATATTTATTATGATACGTATTTTTCCTTGTATCTTTGTGCATTCATCTAGTTTCATTTTCTTCCTTCCTGAACTTTTTTTTGGGTTATCTTTAGTATGAATCTGTTGGTGACAAATTCTTTGGTTTTTGTTTCTCTGAAAATGTACTTACTTCCTTTATTTTCAAAGGAGTTTTTTCTAAGTATGGAATTCTAGGTTAGCAGTTTTATTCTCTTCTAACCTTTTGAGGGTACCATCCTACTGTCCTGTAGTGTTCACTGTTCCAATTAAGAAATCAACTGTCATCTTACTATTGCTCCTTTGTAGGTGATGAGTAGCTTTCTCTGTCTGCTATTAGGAGTTTTCTTTTTATTTATTTTATTATGATTGTAAGTTGTTTTACAATGATTTATCTCAGGGGTTGTGTGTTTTGTGTCTCTCTCTGTTTTGCATTTATTGTGATAGTGGTTTTCAGTGCCTTTTGAAATCGTGGCTTAGTATGGATATCCATTTGGAAAAATTCATAGCGATTATTTCTTCAAATATTACTTCTGCCCTATTCTCTCCTTCCTTTCTTTTTGGGATTCCAGTGATATATAGGTTAGATCTTTTCCTTGTGACCCCACCTCTCATATCCTTTTTTCTGTGTCTTATTCTTTTTCTCTATTTAATCTAGCTGTTTTTTTTGGACTTATCTTCCGGTTTCTAATTCTGTCTCCCACTATTAAACATAGCTACAGAATTATGAAAATTCAGTTACTGCTTTTTTCAGTTCTAAAATTTCAGTTTCAATTTCCTTCATAGTTTCCAGTTTTCTGTTGAACGTACCAACATTTCCGTCATATTTATAAGGCAAATTTGTCACAATTATTTCAAATTTCATATCAGATCATTCCAACATCAGGATTTCCCATCGGTCTGCTTTTGTTTTTTTGTAGCTTTAGGTTGTGTGGT
The DNA here is from genome assembly GCF_048564905.1 of Vicugna pacos. Taxonomy (NCBI): domain Eukaryota; kingdom Metazoa; phylum Chordata; class Mammalia; order Artiodactyla; family Camelidae; genus Vicugna; species Vicugna pacos. The sequence goes on along the minus strand of NC_132997.1, from coordinate 66,135,972 downwards.
ATTATCTCTAGATAGACCTAGCTGCTTTTGATTGAATTCCAGACGCTGTACATGAAAAAACGTAGAGATAATTTGAGGCTCTGGGTGATGTGATCTTCCTCCAGTGAGGATTTACTTTTGCCCTTGACAAGCAGGTTGACGAGAAGCAGATCGCCTTAGTCCATTTATGGGTTGAGCAGATTTGCGGCTGAGTTTCAGTCTTTGTGAGTACTGGATTAGTATCAGTTACGGTTTAATTATTTATTTAGTTTTGGGGTTTTTTTTTGGCGGGGGAAGATAATTAGGTTTTACTTATTTATTTATCTTAATGGAGGCACTGGGGATTGAACTTAGGCCCTCGAGCACGCACTCTACCACTGAGCTATGCCCTCCCTGCCCCCAGTTAAGAATTAGCCTTATGGTTTTGAACTATTTGGGCTTGAACTCCAATTTTTGTCCCTTCAGCCCCATGAGACTCTTAGAACCTTTGTTCAACTTCTTAGCTTCATCTTCTCTCCTATACCATTATTTGTCTTCTTAGGAGTGCTTTGTAATTGATAAATGGCTCAGAAGGACACTGTGTGTTGGTATGGCCTGTCTGGACTTCCCTCTCCTCGGAAGTATTAGCCCTTCAGTCCCTTACTGCGTAGAAATTTTCCAGAGCCTTAAACATCTCTTTCTGGCCCAGCTTTTCTAGTTATTCTTGGTGGGACGGTTGGTCAGTGATAAGCTAATTCTTTATCACTAGGAGAAGAAATTGATAAGAAAACTTTCAAATGAGTATCAGACAACTACTGTGTAAGTAAATCATGAAAGACAGGTTTAAAAGAAAACAAATAGGCTATTAATTTTGACTCATAGTATTTTAAATTTTGACAATTTTGATAGGAGGGTCTCAAAACTAATTTTTTAGAACTTCACTATGCCCTTTCAGAGAAATGTTAATGTTTATTTTGATTTCTAACTTTAAAAAAATGGGTTAAACTTTATACGCTATTAGAAGAGTATGCCAGTTGTTGGCTTTTATGAAGATATTTTTCCTTGTTAAGACTAATGTTAAGAAGATGATCAACATTGCCATTTATTCCCAGTAAGTTAATGAATACTTCACGTTTCAAGTATCTTGCTAAGAGTCATTATTTTCTAAAGTAGTTTGGTTTCAGTAACTGTATAAATGTCAAGTTTCCATTTGTATTACTAAAGAAGTTTTAGCAAATAGAGCTGATTTGAGGGTCTGATAATTAATGTCAAAGGAAGCCAATATGATTTACCCGCTAATTTACTTTTTGTAAAAAAGTAAAAAAAAATTTTTTTACTTTTACAGAGAAATGTTAAGCAAATGTACAGGGTGCTTTGCTCATATGGAATAGAAAATTTGAACAGTAGAGGGTGCAATTGTACCTTTAGTTCTGTATTTTAGCCCTTAGAAATTAGTATTTAATAGCTGAGAGAAAAATTTGAAGAATGTGCTGTTTGCTGAAGCTGTACACTATTTATGGAGGTGTGTTTAGAATAAAACAAGCCATGTAAAGGAGAAGTGTAAATTTCACCATCATGTGATACTTTCCTTAACTGCACTTTCAAAAAGGGATGCATTTAAATCTCAATGAGAAAACATTTTGTAAAAAATATTTTATTTGATGGAATAAAGAGTCTTTTGTATATAGAAAGGTAAGATACACAGATCTCAACAGATTTTTCTTTTATAGAACTTAATTACTATCGATCATATATATTTTTTCCTCTTGGGAAATGCTGCTTCCAAAAGGGTTGGTTATGCATATTGATAACTGCAGCATGAGACTCATATTTCTTAAGGAAAAAAATATAAGTAAGGACTACTTAGAGATAAATGATGCAATGTCAAGAGAGTTCTTATATTTAGATAGTTATTAATGCTCAATTTTTGTTGAAGACCCAGAAATTTCAGGCAGTTGCAAATCAGAAACTTCAGATTTCGTTTTAGACCCTGAAGCAGTGCTGTACTATTGCAGTATAAAGCTTCATTTTATAGATTTGTGGGGGAAATGTGTGCAAAGCTTTGAATTTTTATCTCCACATGTGACTCTCTTCCATAGGTAAGGAGTCTCCTTTTGTTTTTTTTATAGGAAACGTTTGGGCTTAGGTCTTTGCAAGTTTGATAAAAATTAGCTTTATTACAAAACCTATATTCCAGTGCAATGAATTTGAAGAACTTAGGAAGACTTCTTGCTGACTTTCTAAAGTTATAAGAAACATCTACCTGAGAAGTATTTATTTTCTGCATTAGCAAACTATAATGCCCCTATCTTTTGGTTTAACTGACCAGCAACTTAACATTTAGATTATTGGTAACACCCAAAGGTTAGCACGTCTGTGTTTGGTTAGTTAACTGTGATATTAAGCTTATGATTTTGTTTGGAGGGCCTCTTCTGATACTCTGTAGAAATAGCAAAAGAAAGAACAAGAGAGAGGGAAGGGAGGTAAATGTATCTACTTTAAGAATTAAGTTACTGAATTAAAGTATTCTTGGAGATAAATTTGCCTTTTGAACTTTGTTTCAATCTGAACTTGCAAAGCTCTCATAAAGGAGGTGATCAGACAGGACACAAGTGTTGGTTAATAATCGCTAGCATAACTTACAAGTACCTTAATTAGAAGTGTCTGTTTTCAAAATAATAGCAAGTGAGTATTCTAAAAGATGTAGGAATTAAGGACTATCAACAACAGGCCAAAATCAAATAAAGCGGTCAGCTTTCTGAAGGAGTAGCTAGACCTTGGGAAAAAAAAGAAAAAATTGCAGAATTGCTGTTACTGTAGGTGCTGCCGGTGTTACATGAAAGAGCACTGAACCTTGAAGACGATATATTATAAGCCTAAAAGTAAGGAAGACTCCAAAATTATAGCAATTTAAAAGTGCATTAAGAGAGTTGATTGTCAGGTGTAATTGAAAAAGATGGTTGAGTATCAAAAAAATATCATTTCCTAGAAATATTTCAAGGTAACACGTAGAAAGCACAGTTATCATGGGTCTTCATCAGGCAAGTATGTTGTTCAAAGAGCGATGTCTGTTTTTATTTTTTCTGCAGAAGAAGAACACATATTTCAACTAAGCCCTGATCGCTTTGATTTATTCCACACGGAAAGAACCTGTAGAATTATGGAGGGCTAAAGTATCCATTTTCAGAAAAATCACCATATCATCATTTTCATGTCACTTTTTGCTACCATGTTGTCAAGAAATTCATAACCTGTATTAACTTCTAAGCTGCATTTACTATATTGATACTGATATTTATAAACACACTCCATATATCACATACACACACATTTGTACACATCTGTGTACACTTCTACATACACACACATATTCCAGGCTAATTTTGGTCATAATATTTTAGTTTCAAAGTTTTTACTAAGGTGATTACTTTAAGGGGTTAGACCCACATTTGAACTTCCTTTCTAAGGGCAATGAATATCACAAATATTTGCAGGAAGAACCTAGAAAATCAGTGCTATTTAAAACCAGACAAATATGTGGCTTGCAGGCTTCCTGTGTGAGACCTGAGACATAGGGCAGCTGCTCCTCAGGGGTAATGACACTGAAGTTTCTGAGGTCAATGATGCATGCATTTCTGAATGACACCCAAGTGAGGGATGCAAACTCTGAAGCTCTTCTTCACATTGCATCAAAGAACATTTAGTTCAGCTCATTGGTTGGGTCTCTTGGGGGAGAAAGGGACAGTTTTCCTGTCTGCTTATTAATGGTGGTGTGTTGTAGGAACTAAATATTAGTTCAGATCATTTGTTTAGTCCTACCTTTGTTCATTCAGTGCAATTAACAAATAAATAAGAAGGGCCTACTTGTTCTGGGTGTTGGTGAATGGAATAGAGTTTCTTGCTTTCTTGGAGTTTGCAGTCTAATTGGTAAGACAGCTATTTGACAAATATCCTTGTAAATAATATAAAATCATGCATCATGAAAGTGCTATTATGAGGGAAAATATTATAGAGATGATTCAGAAGGATTATCAGAAGAAGTAATATTTGAGGGAAGAAATTATGAAATAACATTCATATTTTACAGCAAGACAAGAAAAACTTAAACATAAAAAATTCTTCTCTGCCCTTTGGCCTCCTCTCCCCCGACTCTGCACTGTGGATCTGCATTATGCATCAAACAAACCTCCCCCATCGGCAGGAATACCTGCTCAACCATAAAGAGCAACATTCTCCTAGCATCAACACGGTGACTCCTTTAAAGATGACATTCCTTCTTGATCTTGTAAGGGGTCACATGACCCACCCGGATGACACTTAGATCTGGATTATGTAAACTGTCAATGATACATCACTTGATGTACAGCCCTCTGTCTCCAACAAACTTACAAAGCTGTGCCTTGATTTTTAATCCGCGGAACAGTTGTTAGAGCTTTCTGAGATGCTCTTTCTGGTTATAATCCTCAAATTTGGCTGGAGTAAAATTTTCCATTTCTTTCTTAGATTGATTACGTTTTCGTCGACAAACTGAAGAATGAGTTAGTTGAGTTACTGACTCAAAAGATGGAAGGCGGTGAGTGGGAAGCAGTGGGGTTGGGATTTTAGGGTAGTGAAAGAGGGTAGGAGAAGGATTTTCCAGGCAGAAAGAGAATGACAACTGGAAAAGTCCTGAAGTGTTAAAATGAAATGCTTGTTTGGTGCCTGGAGATTTGTAAGAACTAAAAGGTTAGCATAATACGTATGTAATTAATTCTTAATTCAGTTGCTTTCCTGATTGCAGTCCCATTGTAATTTTTCCCTTGAACATTTTCCTGAGCAACAATCCTGTGATCCAGCCTAATTTTAAAGAGAGGAAATGTGATTGTGGCTCAAATGGCAATATTAGTCCTTCCTGTAAGCACCAAATTTGTCATATGTTCATGGTTTTCTGTCATGTCATTGGCTGTGGTCACAGGCTGGATAAATTGTGGTTTTAAAGGGGAGATACTGGTGGTCAGCAGTACTGTTGGTGGCATCAGAACTGTGTATTCTTGTCACTGATACTCCTGAGTGAGTAAATATAGATAAGGATCCCACAGATGGGGAAGGGGCTTGTTGTTTTTAATAAATTGTCTAATTTATTTTTAAACATTAAATACCATATAAATTTAGGTTCAACACTTAAAGTATTAGAACAAAGAGAGTCTAGATGTTTAAATCAATTGTATATATTTACTATGTATTTTTTTGTTTTTCTTTTCTTTATTTTTTTAAATTGAAGTATAGTCAGTTTACAGTATTGTGTCAAATTCTGATGCATACCATAAGGTTTCAGTCATATATATACATTCATATATTCATTTCCATATTTTTCATTAAAAATTACTACAAGATATTGAATATAGTTCCCTGTGCTGTACGATAGGACTTTGTTGTTTTTCTATTTTATGTATAGTAGCTAGTATCTGCAAATCTTGAACTCCCACTTACTACATATTTATTTTGTAGATCAGTAATGCACATTGGAAAATTTCTGAGAAAAGTTCTGAGAAATAATGCAGAAAGAAATTTGTCTTCTTGAGCTTTTTTCAGTGTCTCCCAAATATTTTTGGCCATGAAACCCTTTTTTGTTATACTTACCTCCATTTTAAGGAATTAGTGTATTTCATTCATACTTTGCATTGTAGCATATACTCTGATGGGTGAGAGGTCTCAGAGGTACTGGGTTACTAGCAAAGCTGTCCAATTGAGGGCTGATTTCACAGTGTGGTGGTGTGGTTTAGCCTGGGAGGCGTGTCTGAACACACACACACACGCATTCATGTAATGTAGATCCTCAACGTAGCAACAAAAGCTCCATATGGTTCGAGTATACAGAGAGGCACATTCAGACTAATTAGACATGTCAAAGACCTTTTAATCAGTTTTGTTCTCTGCAGCAAATTAAAGTGTTCTGAATTGACTTAAACAACTATTAATTACTAAGAGATAAGAGGTAGGATTTTCAGGTGAACTGAATCAGGCTTCTGTGTACAGTCTGAATGTATAAAATGCCAAGTGAAAGAAGCATCTAACCTTAAGAATGGTATGCTGAGAACTGGGGGACTTGGGTTCTACTTTGTTTCTGCCTTGGGCGGAGGCGGTGGGGGGGGGTCCTTCAACTTCCTTGGACTTTAAATTTCCTGAAATCTGAAATGAGGCTGTTGAACTACATAATCTTCCTGGTACATCCCAGATCAAAATTCTGTGATATCCATTATTAGTAAAGAATAGCACCTTTGCTCTTTTTTTGTGGGCAGAGGGGAGGGGAGGGTATCAAAGCATGGCAAATGTTGTCAGCAGTCCTTTAGTTCTCTGTATTTCGGGTGTGTCCATGAGAGTGGCAGGAAGTAACTAAATGAAACAATGGACGGTGTGGTAGCTCAGTCACCGTAGGTGAGTCTCAGTTCTGTGACTGCTGAGTTCCGCGCTGTGTGCTAGTAAAGGGTCTGACCGTGGACACCGCAAGGTGAGAACAAAGTTGTCTATGTTCCTAACAGCCACAGTTGCTTTAAACATTCTGCAAAGAAATGTCTTGAAGATTACCCTGTCATTTTTTCCACTTAAAATTGATATTTAACATAGATGCTTTTCTAAGGAGGATAGAAAGTTAGAATTTTGCCTGGACTATATACTATGGAAAACTTAGATGAATTTTGCATAATAACTCCCTAAATTAACTCTGACCTTTGAGTAAAAACATTTTTACATATTGCAGTGACTCAAGACAGACACCAATTATTCTACCTAATACCAAAAAAAAAAAAAAGTGTAGAAGTCCCTATTTTCTATTTACTTATACAGGGCATTAAAACCCCATATGATACTTTACATATTGCTATTTAGGGCAACTTATTTATTATGTAGGTGTTTGTACATATGTCTGTTAAGTTTAGATCTAAGCCACTAATGTTTAAAGTATTCTTGCCTACCTAGATTAAATGCCTATGCTTTGAAAATGAATTAAAAAAAATTCAGTCTGGCTCAGGGAGAAATGATTGAATCTGTCCTAAAAGTGTACATTGAGCAAAGTGACTGATAATTTACAGTTGGTTACAAATGCATAGCAAATAGAATATGCACCTCATGGGCCCCAACCTGTGGCTGTATCCTTGTCCCAAGGGTAATGCTTTTATAGACATCAGGTACCGTATCTTGGCCCTAGAATGTTATCTATTTGTGTTACCAACCTACTGATTCATTTGCCTATCATTACAGATGGATTTCTGGATTTCCATCTCATGATGATTGTATAAAAATCAAATGTCAAGAATGTCTTCAGTTTGAAGCAAGGTGGCATTTACTTGTCCGTTAAGTTTATGAACAGTGAAGAGCTCTCTGAATTTCCCCACTATGTCTTTTTGCCTGTATCTTTCCCTCTCTTCCAGATCTCTGACATTCTCACAGTATAAACAAATACTTGCCATCTTTTTCTTGCCCAATTCATTCAAGTTGTTTCCTGATAAAAACCCAAGTCGCTCAAACTTCTATTTTACTGACTTTTTTACATTTCCAGTACTTTCCCACCTTACTAATTTTAATAAGTTCACTTGCAAAGTGTGGTTTTAGTCTTTAATTTAAATTTTGATTACAATACATGTGGGAGGAAAATGGCCAAGTTATATCAGCTGTTAAATGCTATTTAAAATAAAAGCAACAATAAAAAAAATTGACTCAGAGCTATTCTCCTATAAGCCACATGTTGTCAAATACATTTTCAAATGCAAAATTCCTTTTTAAACATATTTTTGAATGTTTTGTGCAAAATTCTGATGTTCTGAGTTAGGAAATGATTTATATTTAATATACTAGAAAAATCACTGAAATGAATCTGAGAAACTGTAATTTATTAATCAGATATGAAGATATAATGATGCTGCATATTCATGCATATATTCACTGGACTTAAAATGAAGTAAAATAACATTTTGTGAGTAAGGCACTTTAAATTCCATTTTACACACTTACAATTTTTCCATTTGTGAAAAAAAAATCCACAGAAGACCTAATACTTTTCTTCAATAACTTAATTCTTCTGGTCTTTGGAAATGGTCAGCTGAGAAAAGAGTATAAGGAAATATTTTTCCTGGTAGATAGTACATGGATTTACACGCACATTAGTTTAGGCTTAGGCCCAATAAAAACTTACCATCATTTTAAGCTGTGGAATATAAAAATTCATTTCAGCTAATATTAAGTATGACACTAATTCGGTATTAAACTCTAAGCACATTAGCAAGTATGGTACAATGCACTGTAACTTTCCAAGTCTCTGCAGTAAGTTTATCATCATTACTGTTTTCTGGCTTTTTTTTCTCCTTTTCCATGTAGGACTTATCATTATGGTAGTATGACTTCAGAACAACCCAACAATTAGAGGTTTTACTTATATCCAGTTAAATATGCATTCTTTTTTTTTCTAGATGAGGTACTGGAGATTGAACCCAGGATCTTGTGCATGCTAAGCTGCGCTCTACCGCATGAGCCATCTCCTCCCCAAATATGCGTTCCTGATGGCCAAGTCTAGCCACCAAACACAATCATAAGAATAGTTTAATTCTATAGGAGTTAATCAAATAGAATAGCAGCTTCTTGAATTGTTGTGCTTAATCTATAGGAAGCCAATCTGTCTAAATTCTAGATTTTTATAAAAACGATAAACCAAAAAGAGAGCCTTGAGTCCTTGTCTAATTTATCAAAGTGTAATTAAAATTCTATTGTCTGACTCATCTCCTCTTACAGTCCAAAGACAACTCCTGTGGCATATTATTATGCATTGAAATAGGATGATTGCTTTCCTAAAACACATTCACACAAACAAATGCCTAAGTGCATTTGAAGTGCTTACAATAATAGGTATTATCATTATAGATCTTCCTTGGTTTTACTTTTCTATCAGTAAATTTGAATACAAAATTTGAAAATATTTATAAAATAGAGAGGTTCTGCAATCCTGAATTATATAGGGTGGCCAACCATCCTGGTTTGCCCAGGACCAAGGGGTACACAGGACTTTAAAAACTAGGACAGTCTTAAGCAATTTTAATATGAAAACTGGGACAGTCTCAGACAAATCAGTATACTTTGGTGACCCTAAACCAGGATGAAATGGTGCTCAATAAAGACAGTTTTGGGAAAAGGAACTTTTTAAAAAAATTTGCTTCCTGATCTTTTAGGATTCCCCAAATTTCTCTTCTTTTCACCTCTCCAACCCCAAAGTCAGGCTAGTTAATGTTAAGTAATGCCTTCCCTGTGTGGATCCAGAACCAAGGCATTCCAACACTTGTAGTTCTGCAGAAGGCAGGGGGGCAGGAGAGGGTAAGGGACTGAGCTCTGCACCAAATGGATCTGAACCCAGGCTTTGACACTTTAGGTGGGAGATCCTGGGCCTCCCTTTTCTCAAGTATGAATGGAAATAACAGTGATGTCCAACTCAAAGAGTTACATAAACAGTGCCTGTTGTGTATTGAGGGCTCCAGGCAATAGTTACTTTTATTGTGATCTTGATTAAAATTAGCAATTCAGAGCAAGCCAGTATGTTTAAGAGTAATAGTAACCTTCATATCTAGATTCCTGGGGCAGCTTCTATGACATATAAAGCTTAACTATGCTCTTTTTTTTTTTTTTTTTTTTTAGATTTGGTTTTATTTTTTGGCTGTTCAAGACACGTACATGAAATGGCAGAAGAAACTGTCAAGTTTAGGACTCTTCCAGGAAATGTAGCACCAGTGGAATGGGCGATTGGATAACAAAATTAATCACAGTTCTTTTAAGGCTAATTATGTTTTTAGTGAAGGATGATAAATTCTAAAGACTTTATTTTTTTAATAGCCAGGATTATGATAAAGCTGAATTATTGAAGGTCTCATTAAATGATTCTGAGATTCCATTAAGGAAGGCATGGTAATACTTAACTCTCAGTCATGAGTGTTGCATGCAAAATTGAAGAGCATCAATATGCCACGTGTTGGTCTGGCTCCCGGTGGAACTTCCCTTCTATTAGAGCTATGCCAAAGACAGACTGCTGAAACATAGGTTGTGAGTTGACTATGGAATTCTAGCGTATGAATTCAGTTCTTTCAAAATTGCATTGTTCTGTACTTTAGCATCTAACATCAAGACCTCATCCCAGGTAGGCAGTGGGAGAGCTCAGTGAATGCCAGTCCACTCCATTCCACATTTGTGATTGCCCCTTCCTACTGAGCAGAAAGTAGACTTATGCCTGATCTTTGATATAATTTAGCCAATTAAGTTTACTATGAGACACATAATAAAATTTACCTGTTGAAATGAAACTGCAGGACCTTGATTTTTTAATGTAAAATTTATTTCTGGCATTTACCAAGTACAATGCAGAAGATATTTAAGAAACTGTTGGACTCATTCAAAAGGTTGAGATGGAAAATCAGGGTCCCTCAAGATTTAAACAATCAGTTGAAGACATCATTGAAAACCTTACTTAAAATATTTGTTTTGACTTCAAGAATGGAAGAGAAAACTAGAATTCTAGATTTTGCATATATAATTATAATGTGTTTAAGGGAAACTTTATTTTTTCATAATATAGGCTAATATAACCCAAAATATTCATATACCTTGAGCACCTTTTAAAGTATAAGTCAATTATAATAGTCATATCTTCTTAGCCATTTACTTTCTTTGCATTTATTACAACAGATTCCTAACTCTTACTTTGGGATTTATCATGGAAGATATTTTATATCACAAAAACTCCATTTAAAATGAAAATGTAACATGGATATGTCCTATGGTTGCACGTAGCTATGATAGTGTAAATAGTGAAAAATAGTTACATAACTCTGTAAAAAACCTTACTTTTGTTTAAAAAAAGTATTTTTTGGTTGAAGTGGTATTTTTTTATTTTGGGAGAAAATGCTTTAGTTTCTATTTACACACAGAAAAGCTTTCTCCAAATGAAGAAAGATCTCTATTTGTGCTGCTCAAAGATGTTAACTCCATTTAAGCCTCAAATGAACCTAAAACAGAACCCTGCTTAGCAGTTGTCTAAGCATGGCCTGTATACATTGCTTCTGATACCTTTTTAGACGTAAACTCTTGGCCTCATGGACCTCTATAATAGATCTATAGGAAAAAAGTCATTAACTTTTAGACATTTTCCCATGCAATTAAAGAATTCCCGTAGGTTAAATAAGATAAGAATTTGGCCTTTTGCCTGGGAGAAGGAAAATTTTTATGGAAGTTCTTTTAGAATAGAGTCAGTTATACAAAGCCTGAACACTTCTGCTTGGTTTAGTTTTAATTAAAACAACAATAAATAAGAACTACTATTTACTGCTAGGAGTTTTGTAAGTTATTCATGTTTGTTTTGGGGAATCAGCCACTTTCTATATTACATTCTGAAATCAATGCACTTCTGAAAATATCCATGTTGGAAAGCAGAAGAATGAAGTGTCTTATATCATTTGTACTGAGAGAATTAAGTCGTAATTTGTGTGGAAGAATGTTTAGGATTGTATATCCTTTTTCATTTATACCTCTAATTACAAACAAGTACACTTCAAATCAAAAAGCTCATTAACGTGGCATTGGCTAGCTGGTTCACCATTCCTCCCTCCCTTCTTCCCTTCTTCCCTTCTTCCCTTCTTCCCTTCCTTCCTTCCTTCCTTCCTTCCTTCCTTCTTTCCTTCCTTCCTTCTTCCTCAGAGAGAACAAGCTGTGTATTCAAAAGCAAAAGTGAGAGCATTTTATTGAGACTGATATATGTCCCTGGCCAAGTTTAGATTCCAGTGAATAGTTCTGGATTGCAATTGAGAATTTGAAGCTATTTTCTATCTACTTTGTTTTAGAGTTAAGGAATGGCCAAATAGAGCATTGAGGATTATAACATTAAGTTCCCAAGAATAGTCATTAGAGGACTGCTAATAAAGATGCTATAAAATTAAATGATTTGGGGACGATTTAGATAAATTTGAGCAATTTAAGTATTATGGAGGAGTCTAAATATGTTTTCGTGTCGATGGGAGAATGGACAGAAAGGATGCTACCTAATTGTCATCATTTTAGGAAATACTGAATGTGGGCAGGGATGGGGCGCAGTGGGTAGAGGTGGGGTGGTACAGTGTACAATTTACCTCAGCCGTATAGGGTCCTCCCTTTCTTTAAGATTTTTCCCTCTTCTTCAAAGTTTGTGTCTTGCCATTCAAGTGGAAGAATATAGTCCTAACAGCTTGGTTTTCAAGGAAGTAATCATTTTAAACGTACAGTTCAATTTCAGGATGAACCTTTTGGAACTCTTCAATGATTTTTACCCGCCCTCCCCCTCCCCCTGCTCCCTGCCCCAAATGCAGCAAATGGAAGGAGCAAGGCCCATCCTTAAACTATTTCGCAGACACTAGCTTAACTGGGAGGGACGGTGGGGAAGCTGAGCAGCATTCTAGAGCCCAAACCCGTTTGGCCTTTGCCGTAAAAAGAGTTCATTAATTCGAATTTGGAGGGGGTGGAACGGGGAATCATTCGCAGGAGACCGCAATGCTTATGGGGGGGAAAAAATAAAGCTCCCCGCCCCTTCCTTTAAGGCGCCTGGATATAAGCGGGAATCCCTACCCTCCTCTGCTCTCATCTCCAGAGGCAAGTTTGCTTTCCAGCGTTAGCCACCTGTGTGAGGCGCTCCCCGTGAGAAAGGTGGCGTGGAAGGAGCGAGAGCCCAGCCACACGGCAGGGGAGCCTTTCTCCGGGAGGCTGGCGGTCTGAACACCTCCAGAACTCAGAGCATTTAGGATGCACAGTGCGCTGTAGCCCAACGTCCTCAAGCCTCGTGTGCCCTGGAACCGGCTGACGCCTCCCCAGTTTGTGCGGGGTCCTCCAGGACCTCTTCCTCCCACCTCTCCGCCCCCAAAGTAGTGCTCCCGCCTTGCTCCGCCTGCACATCCCCCGGCGCGCCCAGAGGTTTATCAGGCTCCCCACACGCTCCGCCGGCTTCCTCCTGCGCTCGGCGCGAGTGACCCAGGCAGACCCCATCCCCGTCCCTTCTCCCGCTCCTCTGCCGCCGCGCTCCCGGCTCTTATCCCCCGGGCCGCGGCGCCCACCGCGGTTCAGGTTTAATCCCCTTTCGACCTGCTGTTTGGCTCATCCTCCCAGTCAGCCCAGAGAAGTGGAATCTGCACTGAAACTCTCGGTGGCTGGAGCCGGCAGACTGGGCATGCTCAGAAGCCAGGGCTGGCTTTGGTCTCGAGTAGGAAGCTTTTGCACTCGGGAGGCAGCAGCGACTTTGGGGAAAGTTGGTCGGAGAGGGGAGGAAGCCCAGAGACGCGGAGCAGCGGCAGAAAGGAGCCCCCGGCAGCCCGGAGGAGCATGGGCACGCTGCGGGATTTACAGTACGCGCTCCAGGAGAAGATCGAGGAGCTGAGGCAGCGGGATGCTCTCATCGACGAGCTGGAGCTGGAGTTGGATCAGAAGGACGAACTGATCCAGAAGCTGCAGAACGAGCTGGACAAGTACCGCTCGGTGATCCGGCCGGCCACCCAGCAGGCGCAGAAGCAGAGCGCGAGCACCTTGCAAGGCGAGCCGCGCACCAAGCGGCAGGCGATCTCCGCCGAGCCCACCGCCTTCGACATCCAGGATCTCAGCCATGTGACCCTGCCCTTCTACCCCAAGAGTCCACAGTAAGCAGGGGTTACGCTCCGGGTCCATGTGGCACCCTGTCGGTGGGGAGCTGCGGGTCTCTGTATTGTCTGTCGGCCCCCGCCCCTCCTGCTTGCTATGTCTGTCCTCATCCTCAGAAATGTTTCATTTTAACGGGCACTTCTTGCGGGGCTGTGCACGTTTCTCAGAGCCAGACTCACTGCACCTACGTTGCCTTCGTGTCTTTGTCAGATATCAAGCTATTTTTTAAAAAAAGAAAATATACATATTGATTCATATATGCCACCTACTGTACAGAGAGTTTGAATGCACCCCAGGTGTGTGTCCGTGTGTGTGTGTGTGTGTGTGTGTGTGTGTGTGTGTGTGTGTGTGTGAGAGAGAGAGAGAGAGAGAGAGAGAGAGAGAGAGAGAGAGAGAGAAAAGACAGAGAGAGAGAGAAAAGAAACAGAAACCCCCGTCTCCCAAATGCCCTGGCAAACCTGCCCAACCAGAAAATCCTAAATGCAGGCTCATCAGACTTGAAATGAAATGCGTCTGCTATCACCCAGACTTTCTATGCTTTTGTGGCTCTCCCGGATTTCTCTACATGCTGGTGATTCTCGCTGTAACCCTTAAAACCTGATGTTCTGTCACCATCAAAGTATCAAAAATAAGCAAATACGCATATAAAAGGGAATATTTTTCTGATTTCCCGAATTGGATGACATTTACAATCCACAAATGGAAACCTAGTCTGTTGATTAAAAAAAAAAGATTTTTTCGTAACATCTGAGGGAGTGTAGTGCTTATTTTCCTTAAGGAATTTATGTAATGTTACCCATGGGGTGCCTCTGTCTCCCAAGAGGGTTGCACGTTTCTAGGGTCAAATACAGAGACGTACACTTATCTTTATTGACAACGTGGACACATTGTTTGCCTTACTCCTGGCTTCTGATGCAACCGCTCTGGCATTGTTCTAGCGTTTTAGAGAACTGTGTAGTTCTGATGTCAGTGGGCTTCACAACTTGGGTGGGAAAATTGAATGAAACTTGTTAGACACCACTCAACTCAGTTCTTATGGAGAGTAAGGTGGCAGGAACATGAAGTTAATCTAGAGTGTATTTTACATTAATAGATAACAACATAATTGATACAATGAAAGATTTTGTTACTCTATTCTTGACATCACATTGGCTGGATGACACACATTATGTAATAATACAAGTTCTGTTGGAACCCTTCATAAACATAAGGATTTACTATAAGGAGAAAGCATATTTGATTGTCTCTATTTGTATTTATTGGATGGGGGAAGCTTGTGAGTATATACTAATGATACTTTTGGAAACTTAAGAGTCATACCTATTCTTGTTGGTTCCCATAAGCATAAAGCAGGTTTAGTTTAAGAAGTTTGTATTCTGTGAGTCTGGGGAAGAGACAATAAGGATAAACATCTCTGAGATTCTGACCTCGCCAAGTGCCCTAAGAGTTCAGTACATTTAGGTCTGCCTCAGAAACCTGAATGATCTGTATCCACTTCAACTTTCTCCGGTAAGTTAATTTGCAGTCCTGACATGCTTGCCTGTTTTAGCTAACGAGGTACACGGCCATCTCTCCAGGGCCAAGTTTTGCATAATGAAAAAAATAACTCAGAGACAGCTCTCTGCATCTTTAAGCATTCCCTAGGATCTCATTTTAGTATCTGCAGGACTTTGGAGTAACACAGAGGAAACTCTGCTTTTATAAAAAGACGATTTTAATGGGTTTTACAATGAAGCATGATCAAGCCAGCTGATAACTTCAGTTAAACATTCCATCAAACAAGGTCTAAAGGAATCTAGGCAGTAGGGACTGAGCTGTATAATGTGGTAAGTTTTAGAAATCAATTTGTGCTTGACATGTAGAAGATTTTTTTTTAAGTCCATGGTGCAAAATGAAATTAGTGTGGCAAAGAGTTCACAACATTCTATTATAATAAACATGTTATGTATTGAACCATATTGTGCGTTCTGATCTTTATTTTATTACTTGTGCTATAAAGAAGTCGGCTATTAAGGTATCACCATGATGGTTTTGGTGATTCTGAAGGATTATATTGAAGAAAATGATAGAATGAATGTCTTCCAAGCTTAAATAATTTTGGAAAAACATCTGTTCTTTTTTCACACTTACATAGAGAAAACTAGAGTAAAATTGGCTTGAGTGGTAGAGTGTACCTTTCCTAAGAGAGAGAAGTATATTGTATGTAAAATGTATACTTATGTCATTTGAATGATTGTGCAAAATAGTTCCACAAAGAATCAGGAAAACTTGCCAAAGTGAAGAAGACTTGTTTGAATTTCATTTTATTTCACTATAAATAATTGGATTATATGAGTTACTGGCAACAAGTGTTTATATCTTTGTACTTTATTTTTAGTACAACTTAAATTTGGTCCTTTTTCTTAAACTTACTGATTATTGTGAGTTTGAGTTAAAATGAAACCATCTAAATAGCCTAAACTTGGTTTTGAATTCACATTCATGTTAGTTTTCTCTTCTCTTCGATAGAGGTTAACTGCCCAGAGAATGTCCTATTCAGTTATCTGATGTATGCAAGTGTGTTTGTTTACTTTTTGCTTATTGAGTTTGCCTTCTGAGGACTGTAATTTGTAAAAACTTCTTTTTTTTTCTTTTAGTGATTTTTGATCATTTGAAAACCAGTGTAAAATATAATTAACCTATGAACTTAAATCATCTTTACATTTTTGGTTTGGAATTTTCCCTGCAAGCTGGCATTGGTGGGAAGTCTCTGTCAAATTCCAGCACAGAGTTAGGGCACTTTGGCTGCACCTGTGAGTCAGGGGGAGTGTTTTTGCATGTCTCTTTCACACCTGTATAGAAATAGCCCTTTTTATGTTATCAACATGAAGAACAAATAATTGATGTAGCGAATTGGAATCTATATTCAACTCCTACTAAATAACTACTTGGGAACCTAAAACTATTAGACTATATGTTTTGAATTAAATTAAGCACATAAATCCTTAAAAATGAAAACTATATAAAATATTCATTCAGCCTGATTATGCATATAAAATAGCTCTTATGGGCTTTTATAGTAATTTTATTTCGTGCTATTTTATTCTTGAAAATAGACTGTATAATAGGTGAGAGTGTTCAGTCTCTGGTATTTTGATCTAAACCCTTCACCTACTGTAAATATTCTCAGATCTTTTCTGTTTTGCTGCCATAGGGCTCTGTGTCATTTCAGTCGGGCTATAAAGACTTGAGTTCCTATCAAAAGTTGTTAGTGTCTCTGTATTTTTGTTAAGCTGTTGCTTTACACCCCAGAGGTAACTGAATTTCAAAGAATGATGACATGATTTGTCTTATTATGTTACAGTTTTTGATCATGAAGTACTTTGGAAGAGCTGAAGATAAAAAGAAATAGATTTTTCTCATTTTTAGGGAGGCATTAGTTTTAACAACATCTTAGCTGATCTTTTAAACCTTGACATTAGTACATTTCAGGAGAAATAAAATCTTCCTAAAGGCTGTCTGTTAAATTCTGTTGGAAGTTGGGAGAATTCTAGAATTTTAGTGTAATCATAGATGGCATAATATTAAAACATAGATTTCCTCAAAGGTAGGAATTAAATTTCAAATTTGCCCTCAAGCTCAGGTCATTACTTTTATGGGATGCACCGTATGCAAGTTAGCATCAGGCATCAGAAGTGAGAGGTGTGTAAGTCCTGTCATCAAAGAGTTAACAAGGGGTTAACAATACTGCACAAGTTAAGTATTCTAAGAAGTAGAGTAAGGTAAGTCACAGAGGAGATACCTTAGACAATCGGCAAAATATAATTGAGCCCACTTGATTTTATGTATCAGAAACTCTCGTGGGAGTGGTAGGACTTAAAGTAAATGTTTGACTGATGGCCATGATTTAGGTGAGTGGTGACAGGATGAGAGGGGTGGGGTGGGGTGGGGACCACCATCAGCAAAGGGACCCAGCAGCAAAAGAAAGCAGAGGGTACATCTGGGGCATGACAGCAACTAGCGTCTGTGCCAGAATCCTGGAACGGGAATTGAGGAAAAGCAAGTTGAGGCCAGACACAATCAGGATTAGGTGTGAGGGCATTTTTGCTTGTTTTTAAAATAATTGAGAAGTGTGCATGTTCGCACGTGAGTGTACGTGTGTGTGTGCCTGTGTGAGAGGGAGATTTACAATGAGGCCTGATTGTTACCCACCAGAGAAGCTCTGAATCTCAGAATTTCAGCCCAGTCCTCCAACTCCCACCAGCACAGTCCTGATAATAGCCACCACTATCCCAGCTAGATAAGAGTATTTAATTTAACCAAGCAACAGATGACTGAAACTCTTACAGAAACTGAGTTCCACTCTTAAAGAAAGCAAGTTCCTTTTCCACTCACGTCTAAGTGTCCCCACTGTGACTCTTATTTTATACCACAGACTAGCATGCAGATTCCTTCACAGATGCAGGCAAATAGGACCTAGATGAGAATTGAACCTGAAGTTGATTTTTGAAATTCATCTTTCTTGTTCTTGTGGAGTAGTTAAATTCCAACTTATCTATTCTGATAGACTATCCAATTTAAGTTTGATTGTTAGTTTGATGTTACAGTCTGTGCAGTAAAATTTAAGCTGTGGCAGCCTTTATCAAAATAAGGCCAGGATTACTAAACCCTTTTAGGGTGTTTTGAAACACAGTCAAGTTGTGTGCCCCGAAAATGGGGCTTATAATGAAAATCCTGAGAAGCCCTTGAATAGAGTAGCCCCAGAGACGGCCTGAGATTATGAACAGCCACCTTCCTGGGTCACATTTCCAAGCTCCCATTCCTTGTCTTTTCACTAGAGAGTTGGATTCCTTATGAGAAAGCATAGAAGAAGGCAGACGATGCTTCTATTGTTGCTGTTTGCAGGTTAGGAGGCATATGGACACATTTTTTTTTCTGTCTGCCTAGCAATGGAGGGTCTCCATAGTATCCTAGCAACCAGATTGGAGCGCAGGCTGCTGCTCTTTCTCCCATCCCTACTGTAGGTGCCGCTGCCCATCCCGGAGAGCTGGGCCTGATGCTAGCTAGCACTCAGACCCGCCGACTTGAACGTTCCATGCTCCGAGAATGCAAGACAGTATGATAAATACGCACATGCTGAAAGCAGCATTTACCAGTATGCGTAACAGCTTATTATGCAATCACATCTGTGGCATTTTGAATCCTAATCGGAATTGTTGAGCTGGCACTGTTTGCCACCCCGTCCCTGACAACCCTTCTCTGCTTCCTCACACCCAGCCTTCTGACATCAGTTTTCCTTCCCTCTCACCACCTTCTCTAATGACGGCATTCCTCGGCCTCTCCTTCAAATGTGTTTTTCTGAAAAGTTAAATATGTGCAGCCTGTTTGAACTGAGTATTATATTTTGTTTGTAAAAGCAGAGGGATGGTCTCCCTCCAACACTGTCATGCACTTATAAACAATAGCACAAGATCAGTAGCTACACAAAACAGATGTTGAACAAAAGGTAGAACTAATAGTATCCTCTCAAAAGTGATTTCTTTCTGAATGGATTTTTATAATCATAGTTATTAATGGGAAAAACGTGGGAGAGGAGCGTGGGAGAGGAGATGTGTGTCAGGGGGACAGGAAAGGGCAAAACAAGATGACTGTTTTGAAGGCAGTATTTGCAAAGAAGTTAGAAAGGAGTGATGGGCTTTGTGGATGAGTAAACAGGCAGTAAGACTGGAACAGAATTTGCAAGTGAGATAGTCCTTTGTGGACGAAGACGGCCATAGAGTGGAGACACCCAGATTCAAGTGTGCCAAAGATTTGCCTCCTCTGGGGGGTGGGAGCCATACTGGATTTTGACAGAAAACCATTAAGATGTTTTCCTTTTGACCAATGCTTGGGTTGAATGCCTTGGATGGACCCTTTGTGACATCCCATAGTCTGATACTCACTGGGGCTTGGCGATCTTAATGCAGTCCATGGCTCAGAAGAAGGACCAAGGAAGGAAAGTCCGTGCATTTTCTGAAAAACAGGTCAGAATGGCCCTGCCTGTCATGGTCAGAATGACTGACATTTGTTGGGCACTTGCTATGTGCCAGGCATGCTCCCTGTGCTTCACATAGGTCATCTCTCTTCTTTTAAATCAAACAGCCTTGTGAAGAAGACTCCAGATGATCCTCATTTCACAGTGGTGAGGTACAGGACACTGAAGTCCGGAGAAGCTAAGTAACTGGTTCAAAGTCACACACTTTGTAAAAGGTTGAGTCTGAATTGGAACTCCAGGGCCATTCTCCTTAGCCACGAGGTTCTTCTGCTTCCCGAAGGATTAGGCAATGGCATGAAATCCTAATAAATAACACGTAGGCTGTTCTTGGGGGAGTATCTGTTCACCAGTAATTAAATAGGAAGCAAAAATACTTTGGGAGAAGTGGACATAATAAGAGAGCACTGTGGTTCCCAAACTTGACTACACAGTAGTGATCTAGGGAGCTTTGAAAAAAATCCAGTGACTAGGTTTTACTCCCAAACTGATTAAAATCAGAATGTCTGGGAGTGGAAGCAAGCCTAGTATTTTTTTTTTAAAGATTTCTCAGATAATTCCAATGAAGAGCACAATTTAGGAAACACTGATAGGAAGACAACAGAGTGTGTGTGTGTGTTTAAGTGTGTGCACGCGTGAAATTAAAGCACCAAGGTAAACTTCCCACTTAAAGAGTTGAATGTTCCTATTGACTAAAACCTTTAAGCAATAGGGACTTGTAAGAGCAATAATTTTTTTTGTGCCAAATTATAGATGTACACTAGTTAATGTCTTACTGTTTATCCTCCTGGAAAAGTAATCATTACCGTACCTAGCCCATTTGTTCTCAATTCTGGCTGCATATTAGAATCACCAAGGGAATTTTTAAAAGTATCTTTCCTGGGGTGCCACCTCCAGAGATTCTGATTTAATTGCTCTGTGGTGGACCTGAGTTGTAGGTGTATTATTTTAGCTCCCGAGGTGATTCTAATATGCAGCCAGGATTGAGAACATCTTCCTCGGCCCATTCAATGTCCTCTGTTACAGGTTCCTTGAATTCCCCTGCTTTGGGAAAGCATTTAACTTGGTTCCTATTTAGCAACCCACGTCCCCTGCTTGCAGGGGGGCCAGGCAGCTCTAGGCTTCCCAGTCTCCGCAGCAGCTGCACCTGTCCGTTTCATCCTAATCTCTGGGGTTACTACATGGATCTAGGGCCCAAAAAGTGGCAGGAGCTGTGTTCAGTAGGTAAGTATGTGTCCTCTGTCCTGCCAGCCGAGAGTCCTGGCCACAGTTCCAATCTGATACATCCTGGAATGAATATAGGTCCCTGTGCTGTACAGGAGGACCTTGCTGCTTATCTGTGTTATCCATAGTAGTTAGTATCTGCATATCCCGAACTCTCACTTCATCCCTCCACCCAACCTGTTCCCACTGTAACCACAAGTTTGTTTTCTGTCTGTGGATCTGTCTCTGTTTTGTAAATAAGTTCGTCTGTGCCATTTTTTTAGATTCCACATATGTGATATGGCCTATAATGAAAAAGAATATGAAAAGGAATATTTATATATATATATATATATATATATATATATATATATATAATCTGAATCACTATGCTGTACACCAAAAATTAACCCAACATTGTAAACTGACTATACTTCTATTAAAAAAAAAAAACTAGACCAAAAAAAAAAACTCTGACACGTCAGCATCAGCCATCAGCCCCAGTTTGTTTTGCACTCTCATTGAGGGGAGCTGCTTTGTAAGCCAGTAAGACTGTTTCCCGGTGTCCCAGATGCGGCTGTGAAATGTTAGGTGTACAAAGGCGGAACCAGGATGAGCCCCCTTTGGAAGAGCAGTTTGGGCTTGCAGCGCCTCTCCTTCTGGTATGTGATGTCTCTGTAGCCAGCTACGTTTTTTTCTCCTACAGATATTTTATCCTTTTAAGGCAAACAGCCTGAGCTCAGGCTGAGGAGTACTTTCCAAGGAGGCTTCAGAGAGAACGAGAGGGCGAGCACATTGGGCTCTCAGCCCCCTTCCAGACGGTGTGGTTTGAGTGAGCAGAGCTGGGCACCGCGGGCAGACTACAGGTAGAGAAGGGAACCTCTGTGTGTCCCTCAGGAAAGCTCTGGAGGGAGCCGGGAATTCCTACACCCTGTGGTCACAACTGCACTTCTGCCCCTGTTGCTGGTTTTTTGGTCTCTCTCTTGCCCTCTTTCCCCTTATATTGTTAAAAACTCCTCAGGATGTTCCTAATGGTCTCTGCTAGTAGCCTATTTCCATTTGCAATTTAATCATTATCTTCTCAGGTGAGGATCAGCCAATATAGCACTTTATATAAGTGATGAAAATAGGAAATATAATTGCAAATACTTTTTGGTAAAAATAATCTCTTTAGAATGAGAGTCAGCAAGAAGCTTTCTTGTTTCTTTCCCCCTCCTTCTAAAATATGAAAATGTATTCAGCTGACAGCATATGAAAGCAGAGATGTAATAAGGCTGTCCAGAGGATTGGGGACGTTAATTACGTAGGGAAGTTAATCATAAGGAAAGTAAACACGTTCATTATGAATCCAGTTTCATGTCATGCGTTGGCTTATTGGACCTAAATGAGAAGGACAGGAGGAATTAGCAACAATAGAGAAACATGAACAAAAAGCATGTGTTCACTTAAATGGCTTAGCAGTTCGAAATAGAAAGATGGGCAAGATTTGGTGGTAGGACTCTGGGACAGTATCTGCCTTAGAGTTCTTAGAATCTGCTAATTAAACTTCCCCAGAATCCCTTTATGACAGGCGCAATTTCATTGACTTCTGTATAGAAGTGGAGTACTTAGGCCCTGCAAAAGCAGAAGTAAATAGCTTCAATTATTCTTATGTGACAAAAAGTAGATCTAATGCTGTTGACCTTCTAATGATCAGTTTTATCTTCTCACTTCTAGACCATAGACCTGCTCTTTATGAGTAGCATTGTATTTCTCTGAACATGAAATAATTATAGTATCAGCCAGTCAGTTTAATTTGGTTAATTGTATTCGGTGTCACTTTAGTTAAGCAAAATACTTTGACCATTCTCTGAAACAATTGTATTATGGTAATCTCAAGCTTTCACCAGATCTGGGCCAAGGAATAATGAGATAATGTGAGGGAAAAGCATATCCTTTGTGGATATACTCTACATCATCTTAATGGTACAGCTGTATCAATAAATTATGGTGTTGACAGTGCTTCCACGTCAGGACTGGGAGGAGAGGAAAAAGGGTTGTCATGACAAGGAAGAAAAATGGGAATTCTAAATTTTGCCTCTCTGGAATTATTGTTACTGATGGACTGGAGAGGGGTTGACTATGCTCTCTGGAGTCTACAGGTGGCTGGCAAGCATGCTGTACCAGCCTGCACAGCTCCACACTTCCATCTTCATAAGACATGCTTTGCCTGAATCACTGGGGACTGAGTACCACATTTTATATTATGGCGAGGCAGAAAAGCTGGCCTCCTCCTAGACTTGTGCTGGTTTGACAGATGTCACCACATCCTTCACAGAGGAATATTAAACATCTGAAAATGACATGTACTATTTTGCTAAGTCTGTAGTGGCAACTCATTATGTCACTGGGCAGAGACAGAAAAGGAAAGATGCAGAGGAATAAATTCTAGAGTGTCCGATGCCTGCACTGTCTACCAGGGAACGCTGTGTGCATCATGATCTTGACTTTAGGTAATTGCTACCCTCTTATTTAGGAACTGTCTGAGGATACCAAAACTTAGAAAAGTAGGCCCACAGACACTCAGATAAGTAAGAGTAGTTTTTTCTTTAGTTTTGTTTTTGGCTGAAAGACCTATTCAGTTAATCCCATTTTATTTTGAGTAAATGGATTTTACTTAATGGAACTTTTCAGTTCTGAATTGTTAGAGGAAAAATCTTTTTTTTCTTCCATCGCATATGGTACAATGCAAAATAAAAGAATTGCTCAAAGTTTCTAGTGATTCACTTAATATTTAACTTTATTAAAATGTAATATTCAACTCCATTACACATTTGTATGAACAGTGTTTTTTGTGGTAGAACTGAAAAGCTTTAGAATATTGTGAAAGAAGCTTGGTTGTGACTTCTTTTTCAATAGCAGTAGCCTTCACCAGGGAATACTCATTTTTCTTGTCTTCAGAATCTCACTTCAGACTTTTTGTTTTCTTTATAAAGGAAAATATGACATGAAAAATTGTAATCTGCCTGACTCTGCCTTTCAAATATTTTAAGATTACTTAGTATGGAGACCTTCACTCTCTTATTGAAAAAAAAAGAAACAAGAACCGAATGATTTCTTGTTCATGTCGCACTGAATGGCATAAAACTAAATGGTTATTACTTTGAAATCGTCCTCATGAGAAGGAATGGCAGATAAATACAATAACAAGCCCACTGTGAATGGAGCATCTTTTATTAACTTTTTGCCACCATCTTTATACACTTCATGAATTCATCTTGCCATTACCTTTTTGATGCTTTGCTTAAGGCATTAAGGTATGCACTTCCCCCTCTTTTTCTCTTTTTGAGTTTTGGTGGGAAATACCTAGCCTACAAAAAGATGTGCTTTTTAATTTTTTTGATAGGCAGACTCTAAAAGAGTATGGTCAATGGCATTTGGAATAATAATAATTACAGAAAAAAATTCCAGAAATAGAGAAGTTAGGTACTTAGAAGCATTATACACGTGTGAGTATTAGTTTACCTGTTTATGGATAATTAGAAGAACCTCTTTCAGAGAATTCTGATATTTGAAGAGAACCCATCCAAAGTTATAGGCTCTCTATAATAGACTCATGATTATTTTAAGCAAGCCGGAGTTTCCCTTCTATCCCCTTAGAAATGAAGAGATCAAAAGAGTTAATCTTGGAATATTTTGGTGAAGATCCCACTGCAGAATGTGCAGAGAGGGAAATAAAGTGGAGGACATCACCATAACCTTCATTCTACAGTGTGAAACACAACACTGCTCATCACCGAGGAGGCTACCTTTCTCAGGTGACCCTTTCCCTTTGGTGGCTGGTCTTGCCTTTTGGTACCACCGCTGAAGGTCTTGGGCCGTATGAACTGTTTGCCATCACAGAGCAGTGCTCAGTCTTCTGGATTCCTAAGGGTTACTGTAGTGTGATAGATGGAAAGCAACTCAAGTATGCATGTATTTGTCTTGGCAAGAGTGGCATTCTCTGCTAGCAGAACTTAGAGGTTATAAAGTATCATCTAGGTGGGCCCTTGCTAGTGAGCTTTTGAATCATCTATGGCAGATTTCCCCCTTCCTTCATGACTCCCATTAGTATATTTCCAAACTTCTTTCTGTAGTTCGGTCTATTGCTTCATCATCATGAAGAGGGGAAAGTTTTCTCGCTCCAACTAGACTAACTTTTTTTTCTTCCTCTGTTTCCTTTTCTGTTGACATAGAGAACAATTCCTCTTATTTTTACAGAAATCTTTTATAAAGTGGAGGTAATGATTGTTATTTTTCAGCCTTGTCTTTACTGGTCAGTGAGTGATGATGATGATGATAATTTAATACTAAAAATATTTGTCTTACTGTATACTCCGTAAGCTTTCTCATTCAATTCTCACAGTCATCTGATACAGTAGGTACTATTATCATCCCATTTTTTCAGATGGAGAAAGTGAGGCACAGAGAAGTGAAACAACTTGCTCAAAATAAAAGAGTGCACTGAAGCACTCACACACAGGTCTGTGTTATCCCAGAGCCTATGCGTGTTCTCTCTGTGCCATGTTGCTTAGCTGATTGTCCCAACAATTCCTTTTTTAAGTACAAGTCCTATTTCCCTTCCCTTCCACAATGTTCCTTTTATGTAGTTCTTTGGTAACTTTTCATACACTCACATTTTTCATATGCCATGTACCCATGTACTCACAGTGGCCACGAGTATGTCCTCTTTTAGAGACTAGCAAACTTTAGGATCATGGAAGTCCCTCCTACAGTAATACTGTATTTCTGCTATATTCAAGCTGTTATCAAATACAATTGCTCATGCCTCCAGCATTTTTTTTGCTGTATCATACACAGAAAATTTTCCCTTCCTTGTACTTTCATATTTTTTGTTTTGATTAAAAAATTTTTACTGGCCTATGCTTGGCCGTGTTTAATCAAATTCCCTTTTTAAAGAGCTATTCCCTCAATTTACCAATGCTTTATTGCCTCATTCATTTTTCTTTAAATATTAGCATCTTAAATTAACTGAAGATGATTAGAAAGCTTACCAAATACTCCCTGATTCTTTTTCCTGATCATAGGCTGTGGATTGAATTTCAGTTATTTATTTATTTGTTCAATTGTTTACCAAATATTTATTAAATAACTACTGTAGTTAGGGCTTTACTAGATGCATCTTTTTCTCATTCCTAAATTACTTAATACCAGAAAATCTGTGGTTTTAGAGTATATGCTAAAAAAGACATTGCTTTTCCAAGAGCTCTTCCAGCATGGATTGGGCCCAGCATACCTGGGCTCGGGGCAGGTTTCCAGTTCTCGGTGTCTGACTTTGTGGTGCTGTGTGGTTTTCCTTCCTCCTGTCCATCAGAGTTGGAATTTCTATATGTTGGTCATTGTTTGGTTGACATCTTCTTCCCATAGAAGATGGTAAATCCCATGAAAACAAAACTGATGTCTCTTTTGCTCCATGTTGTATCCTTGGAGCCCAGAACAGGGCTGGTACCCAGAAGGTACTTAACTCTTTGCCAGAAGGACAAAATGAAGGCTCTTCATGTTCCTAGCTCTTGGATACTTTAAGTTTCAAAATTTGAAATTGGGAAACACGTCACTGAGCTCAGTAGAGCTCGGAGGCATATTTGATTTGGCCAGAACAGTTTCACAAGCTTTGAACTTGAATGCCTTGTCGTGCCTTTGCGGGATTCCCTGTGCTCCACAAATTGGTCGCAGTCCCTGACATGCCCATACTGTCTTTAGCTCACCATGCCCCTTGTTTGTATTATCTGCCTGGCCTCCGAAGGCATTTCAGTTTTCACCCGAAAAACTAGGGCGGCATAGTCTTGAAAAGCCCCTTCTGGTTTGAATAATCTATGATTCTACATTGTCTTTCCAAGGAAGCATAATTGTCCCGCAACTCAAATAAATGTCTCCTCTTAAGCTCTGTGGCATAAAACCTCATAAATTGGTTAAGCTTAAGAAATAAATGGGTTGATTGAGAAATAATGCACCTGGAATTAATAGAAGTAGCTTAAAAATAATCTGTCAAATTCTTAAATTCTTTCGTGGGCACAGCTGAAACTCTCACTAACAGAATCCCGTCAAGTTTATGATGATAGCTTGCTACTCTCAGCTGTCCAAATATCCACATAGAGTTTAGCGTTATGAGACCACAGAGACAGCCAAGCTCATGATAAAGTATAATTTCATTAGATGTTGACCTCTACATTGACCAAGATAAAACAGGGAATATTTAAAGGTTGATTGGTATGTTGTCTTTTAGCTCTTCAGGATGGTACCTGGGAACACCCAAACCTTTTTCCCCCCATATCTGACCTTGTGCTTCTGTGATGTCTGAGGTTGCATTCCTGGAAGACCTATGTACTAGTGCAACTGTATATCTTGTATCTGGTAGAAGTGAGGCTTAATAACAACATTATCTTGATTGGCTAGGAAAAAATGAATGTATGCATGATCTCATTCATGCCTCACAATATCTAAATGAACGAAGAGGGACAGAGCCCTTCCATTTTACAGAAGAGACAATTAAAGGGCAAAGGGGTGAGGTGACACAAGCCCAATCCAATCGCTCTTAAGTGACAACACTGTAAATAGGCCAGCATTCTTTCCACACTCTGTGCAGCATCAGTACATTCATGAGATTGCCTTGAGAATCCACTGAGTCCTGTGGTTCAGCAGTGCATTTATGGAAAATGCAAGCAGGGAGGCTCAGAACATAGCACACACAACGGATAAAGCGTGGGCTATGATTTAGTTGTTACTTTGCCACCCACGAGGTGTGCGATGTTGAATCTGTCTGAGCTTCCATTTCCTCATTAGGACTGAGGATGATAACACACGCCAGGATCAGAGATCATGTTTGTGAATCCCTCAGCACAGGATCCAGAACATAGTGTGGAGTACCACAAACGGCATTAGAACATAAGCTGTTGGAATTATCATTGTATTTTCATTTATATTGCATTAAATCAAATTCCATTACTAAAGTGCTACAAACATCTCTTAACCAAATTGAAGAGTATGAGGTGGAAAGAGTTTTAGGAAGACAAGGTCCGAGAGATGGATGCACTGCAACCCAGCCTGGTTTTGCTGGATCTGACTTACAGGAAGATTGAGAATCCTTCATGACTTCTGTGTGGGCTAGCTGTGGGCAGGAAAGGGCAAACATAAGCAAGCATGTATTGCATAACACAATTTAGTTCATTCAGTGAGCAGTTACAGGGCTACAGAGAAGTCAAGAATGGACTGACCAAGTTTGAACTGAGTGCCATGTATATAGTTTATGTTAGGAAATCATAGTGAAAATAGTTGTCATAGCATCTGAAGGAAATGCTGTCTGCGCTTTAAAGATAGGAAGGATATTTGGTGGTCATTCTTGGCAGATGCATTTATGTGATATTGTAGTAATATTATTCTTAACATTCATTGTAACACGTAGGGGGCTTGGACATGCAGACGGGTCATTGCTGCTCTGCAGTCCTGTACGTTATTATAGACCTACTGCTTTTCATGATTTGATTTCAACCCATCAAAAACATTTAGAGCAAAGTGCCTTTTCTCTTTCCTGAAATGTCTGTGTGGAAGTTATGCACTGATAATGGATTTCTGTTTGAAAGCCATTCATTCCCATCTTGAATATTTGCTGTCCAGGCTGAGAAGCCATCAGATGCAGAACATAATCTTAGCCTATAAATGCTTTCTGTTAATGACTTTTATACTGCATCTCAAGAGGTCTTTTCAAAAACATTATGATTGTGGGTGAAAGCAATTGATAACAGTCCTGTTAGCCTGTGGAGGAATACCTTAATTGTCTCGGACAAATTCATGACAGTCCTGGTGATGAGCTGATAATGAAAAGCTTTAGAATAAGAATAAAAATACTAGTTTATTCTGAAATGTGTCATGTAACAAGAAAGATAGATTATCTTTAACAGCTTTATTGAGATATAATTTACATAACATTAAATTCGCCCACTGTGCAGGTATATATAACACGATGATTTTTAGTACATTTACAGAGTTACATAGCTATGACCACAGTCTAGTTTTAGGATATTTCTGTTATGCCCCAAGTTACCTGGGGCCCACTTGCAGTCAGTCCCTGCTCCAATCTTAGGTCCAGGCAGTCACTGATCTGCTTTCTGTCTTTATAAATTTACCTTTTTAATACATCTCATACCAATAAGCATCTTATTTTGCCAATGATCCCAATTCACTTGAAGGGCTACGTGACATCAATTTATGGCTTAATCAGTGAAGTTTAGAATGTCAAGACTGTATGTGGGCCCAGGGTATTTGTTGTTAACATTAAACATTAAATCTCAAGAGTCTCAGAAAAGTTCAACTGGACTGTTTATATATGTATATATATATATATAATTTTTTTTTATTGTTTTGGGAGTAATGCAGAAACTGAGGAATTTAGTTTTGTACCCAAATTCAGTATGTTAGTGTCATAATGACCTGATTGACAGTAACAAAAACAGTAATAGCAGCAGGTCATCATTGCACTGGGGGTACCATGTATTTTGTTGCCTAACCTTCATAATAGTTCTGAAAGGTAGAGAGGATTTACTCCATGTTAAACACAGCAAAAGTGAAGCAAACTCAGAGAAGTTAAGTAATTTGCCCAAGACCACACAATGCTGTCTGAGTCCAAAGGCTGTGCGTGTGGCTACCACACTGAGTTGTTTACTAGAGGCACGGTGTAAGCAGACTGTGTGGGTTATACCTTCCTGCAACTTCCCCTTTCCATCTTTTAGTGCTAATATCTATCCTCGAAGTTAGCCCCCCACTTTCGTTCCCCATGCGTGTTCTGCCTAGTAATAAAAGGAGAGAGCATGAATGAGTTAACGATAAGCACCAATCCCTGAGGCGAATAATAAGCTGGTCAGGGAGCTGTTTGTGAAATGAGAGAGGCAAAGAGGTGGTATCTGAATTATGGAATTAAAAAAACGGACAAGAGTCCGTGAGAGAAATATAAGACAAAAGAACTTTACAAGATTTGAGGGGAAGGGAGAAATGTCGTTGTCTAGATGTGCCTGAGGTGGTGATTTCATGCCAAAGGTGGAGGGTTTCAATAAAAACTCTCTTAAGGGTAGAACCTTTTTAAACACAGGTAAACAAGACTGAATGACCTCTAATGCAGGTGGTCCTGCCCTCAGTGGGACATAACTCTGATTTAGTGACCACGGCTGGCTCCACCGTGTCTCACTGAAGATCCTGGCTTGCTACCTGTCTGACCATGTTCCTCAGAAGCCTTTATTCTGATGCCAGTCAGTCCTGCCTGGTGCAGAGGCTTCTGGGTTAGGAGCCAACTGGGGAGCTTGCCAGATCTGTTGCACATTCATCAGTGAAATGAGGTGGCACTGTTACCTTTCTTTCTTATTGTTCAGGTCCCAGGAATGAAGTTTCAGTTGAAGAGAATTAAGAATAATCTTACCTTGAGGATTCACTGGGGATTAATTAAAGGGATTTCAGGGACAATAAGCTATTTCATGTGTTTGCCGTAAGCTACACATTTCAAGGTTCAGTTACACTAGTCGTTGGAAGTCTAAAATGCCATTGGTCAAATTTGGATCTTCTTGTTCAAATAAATAAAAATGAAGAATATATGTGAAGAAATAGTGAAGAAATAATAGTGAAGAATATGAGATATTGTGTAATGAGAATTAGTTTTGATAAATATATAGGTACAAGGCAACTAGGAATTCAGAGTATTAGAGGTACATGTATATGTGCACATACACAAAGGATTGAGAGCAATTTCATAAAAATGCATAAGGTGCAACAAGGTTTTCAAAAACACCCCATGCATCCTTGAGTAGGTTGATCCTGTTTCTGTGTGTTTTGTTTACTTGCACAGTCTGGGATGTTGGGCAGGGTGTCAAAGATGTGAAGACGACCGTGGTTCCCAGGACACAGTAGCATCACTTGGGAACTTGTTGGGAATGCAAAATCTTGCCTCACCCCAACTGATTGAATCAGAAACCTGGGGCTAGTGCCCTGGAATCTGTATTTTAATATCCCTTTAGGTGATTCTGATGTGCCCTAAAGTTTGAGAACCCCTAGAATAACAGAATGGGAATTTAAAACTTAATGTGGGAGACTGTACTATAAACACTATTGAAGGCAGCTTGTCCCAGTGTCCAGAACAGTGGAACTGGGATTCATGGTTAGGGGCTGTCTCAGCTGGCATTCTGCTATGAATTGGAATGTTCCCTTTAATGAAGTCCATCTGCCTTTTACTTACAGGAAGCCTTCTCTGCCCCCACCACACTGAAATGATTTCTCTTTGGGAATACCTATGGTTTTGAATTTTTTTAGATCTAATGTTCTTTCAGTACTTAATATTAAATCTTTTGTTAATTGTTATTACATATATAGGCACGTGCGCACACACATACACACACACACTCAGGTGCCACCTCCTGAAGATGCCTTCTCTGAGCAGACTGTAGTCACTTTCAGCCCAGATAGTGTCCACTGCATTACCTCACCTTGGTTTCTTCATAGCACTTCATTATCTAGAATTATCTGTTTGTTTTCTGTTTTCTGTTTGTGCAGAGGACTCCGTGTAAACTCACCTCTGTTGATCCGGGCCCCAGGTCCCTGGACAGTGCCTGGCACACGGTAGTAGTTCAGTAAATGAGTGACATGTCTGTTCTCATCCAGGTTGTACGCTATCGGGGGCAGGGCTTGTGTTAAATTATAAATACAAATGTAAAGAGACTTGCATTAAATCTGGGGCATAGAAAGCACTCATGTAGCATTATTACTTTTCCATGCTTTTCCCCTCTCGTTGTCTTCATAGCGCTCCGCTTCTAACGGTCCTTTGCACTGAGTGTGTGCTGGGGGAGAGATGAATGTAACAATTCAGACAGTGTTGAAGCTTCATATTAGCAGACTAAAAAACAAAATGGAATGTATCAATGTTCTGCATGTTTTGATTAGGACGAATTATTTATTGAATGCATAACATTTGATTTTGATCTATAAATAATAGAATTTTGAAAAATTGAAATTTGAAACTCTTCTCATTTTCTTCAGCACTAAGATATATCCTTAAGGTTACCTTCATACTTTATTGCTAAACAATTAAAATCTATAACATAATATAGGTTTATAATTCTTCTCTGAGATCTTTAGGTTCCAGTGTGCTTTGGAATTCAGTTTTTCCGCCATATTTTTGAAAGATCACATGAAAGGTACACACAGAATGGATTCTGTAACATTCATTGGGGAGTTAGAGAAGCCCTCCTCAAATGAAAATATCTTCATTTCTTTAGCAAAACATATGAATATTTACTTAAATGGGGAAAATAAAAGCTATAGAATTCCTCATGGCCAATTCTGGTTGGGCTTTTTGACAAAATGAGTTTCCTGTAAACTTGTAAGGCTTTGGTTTTTAGAGTTTTTGATTTTGAATGGATACATAAGGGATCTGTATATTCTGTAAAGGGAACCAGTGTTTACATTTCAGGGTTGTTCTTCATTTTCAGAAGCTCTGGTAACAGAGCCCACTGGTAACATTTGAGGGACCTGAATTCAGAGAGGTTAAATAACTTGATCAAAGTCACAGAGCTGTATAGACCAATGAAATCAGAATTTGAACACAGGTCTAGTTAAAAAAAAAGTCCATAAGGATTGCTCAGTGCACCCCATTCATTATACAAATAAAAACAAAGTCCAGAGAGTTTGTGATCTAGGGTAACATCACTGGTTAAGGGCAGAGTCCTGTTTTCCATGTTGACTTCTAGTTTCTCGATGTTTCCAAATGATTGTTCTTGGAAATCACAGTTGTTGAAGATGTAAAGGCAGCTTTCTAACAGTTTCTATTTCCTGTGTCAACTCCCAAAATGTTTTAATCAAATGGTTTGGCTCTCAGTGCTTTTGTAATCAAATACCTAAGTGCTGGTAATGCACATCCTTCCCCAGCGTCAAGCCGGGGGCTTTGTTTACTTGGCACAGCCGGAGGGTATTATATTTCCCCATTTCCTTAGTTGCCTTCAAGGGTAAAATAAGCAATTTCAGTTAAAATTAATAGCTCCAGTCGTATTTCTACCTTTTTCATTGAGGGAAATCTTTGAGTTAGCTGCAATTTCAGTTATTTTCAACGCGACTTCGAGGGAATTCTTTGATAGGCGCCAACTAGCCTGTGTGGCTTTGCTGCTTTTAGACAAACTCATGGATTGGAGCCGAGCGATACTCCAGGAACCGCATTCTGAGTCAAAGCACATTACCTTGCTGTCTGCCTGAGTACTTTACAGATTTACACATCTTCCCGACAAGATTTGTAGGTATCAGATTTTTGTAAATCAAGGGCTTGAAGCGTACTAGAGAAATTCACATTTAAAGTAGACACAGGATTCTTCTTCTTATTGAAGGCAACTGATTCAGGGAAAAAGAAATTGAGGGCTTTTGGCAGGCTATAAGGGTCTGCAAAACTGTTGATATATTATTTTTGTCCTTTTTTTTCAGAGATAGAAATGCAGTCTTATTAATTGTGAGGCTTTTATGATCTGTTTGTTTCTAGATTTGTATGTTCTTTACTTTTATAAAGGATACATATGTGATCTCATTAAAATAGGAATTAGAAATAGACTGTGCATTGTTTTATTTGATAAACAGATTTTTTTTTTAAAGGGAAATCAAATTGTGGCACAGTAGCTTGAGAGAGAGAGAGTTGGAAAGAATGGAAAAGAGGAAGAAGTTGAAAAGAAGAGAGATGGGTACTTCGAACAGATCCCAGGCTGTGTAATGACTCTTGGTCCCTTATCCCCCATTCTTCTAATCCCTGAAGCTAAAGAAATTAACCCGTATTTTCCATAGACTGCAGACTAAGCTGGTGCTTAGACACTTTGAATAGGAATTTCTAAATCTGTAGTCCAGTCGATATTCCCACTGGTCTCACCCTGACAGGAACTGGAGAGTCAGCAGAGTGATGATTTAGTGCTTGGACTCTGGAGTCAGAGAAACCTCTCTGTGCCTTGGATGTCTCATCTATAAAGTAGATGTGTATGGGCAGCATATGTACAGGTTAAGAGTGTGGTCTCTGGAAGTAGACCTCCCAGTTGGAATCTCAGATCTGCCAGTTACATGCTGTGTTACTTGAGGCAAGTTGTTCAACCTCTCTGTGCCTTCAGTGTCCCACTGTCAAGCAGGGATTGTAATAGTGGCCACTTCATATCTGTGTTAGTAGAGGTACACAAGACTATGTTTGTGAAGCTGTGAGAATGGGGCCTGGCACACAGAAAGCATTCAGCACATGCTTGGTCTCCTCATCACTGCACTAACCCACTGGCTCTCAGCTGGGAGTGATTCTGCTCCCCACTGGGACGTTTGGCAACATCTAGGGGCACTTTATTTGTCATCACTGGGGATGCTGCTGCTCATCCTGAAATGTGCAGGACAGTCTCCACAATTCAGAATTGCCTGTTTCCAAGTGTTGGTAGTGCATGAGCCCTCTGGCAGCCTGTTTCCCTGGGGACTAGGATTCTGCTCCACCTCCTCTACTCCAGTCTGGACCCTCCATCCTGGGTTCTGTAACTGTCCCTGTGGTACTGCTGCCGGTGGTGACCAGGTTCTCTTCCCATCACAGACAGAATTCAGAGACGGACATGGAGGTTAAGAAAGTAAAGGGAGGATTTATTAAAGGATAGATAGTACACTCTTAAGGGGAGAGCGGGTAGGCTCAGGTGAGCAGCTGCCCTGAGTTTCTTTGGCAAGTTGGTTACACAGAGTGTGAAAATGAATGGGTAGGATAATCATTGGGGAGGGAAGGATTTGGGGTCATATTCCCGGATTTCCCCCCCAACTCCACCTTCCTGAGGGGAGGAGGGTTTTTTGTCCTTATTTAGTCTGGATCAAAAGTCATGGTGTCAGTGTATGATGGGTACTTCAAATCTGCAAGGCAAATTTTATTGAAATGAGGGCATAATGAGCAAGTGGTTGTATGCGGACACTGGAGAGTCCTGCCTTTTTCCACCTTTCTTTCTCAGCCTCTGGGCCAATTGTTACCCCAGATGTGTGACTGCTTATCATCTCAGAGGTTCCTGCTTTCCTTTCTCTGCCCAGGGACCCCGGTTGTTTACACGATGTATGGTTTCCTGCGTTTGGCTGTTGCCCCTCCTTTTCGCCCAGTTCCTGCCCTGTGGCCTTCGTCCCCCTTTCTGTTCTTGTGTCTGGCTACCTGCCTGCTCTGACAGTGCCCGTAGTGGGCCATCCTCCGCTGTAACTTTTCAGCCTGGCTGGATCTTCAGCTGTTGCTAATTGCTGGGTGGTCTTTTCTCTGACGTCTGTCTTGTCTGACCCCCACCTGCCGTGGGTTCCTACGACACCGACTAGTCATGTTAAGTCTGACTCTCCTTGGGCCAGGATCCATGTTGGAGGAAACTACCAGCTACAGCCTGAACCTGTTTTGTCCATCTTAGGACTTAGTGGTGTCAGAGTCTGTGGTTCTATGGCAGAGAGAATCGCAACCCCATGTCCTTCTCCTCACCGCCTTTTGTCTCCTTTCTGTGGCGTTTTCATCTTTACCTAAAGTTCTGTGTCTTCCCTTCAGCTCTCTGGTGCTCACCTCCCTCCGAGCAGTTCATGGCTCAGGAACTTATGGTTCTGAGCACCTCCCAGTGCACACAGAACTTGAGTTGAGTTCTGCACTAACCTTTTTGGAAGGTCCACAGGCAGAAAGGGACCGAGGCCGCTCTCTTCTTCCTGAGGGGTTTTTTCTTTCTTAACTTTCAATGCCTGAACTCTCTTGGATCTCGGTGTGAGTCCTGAGATGTAAGCAGTGCATTCTCTCTTCTGCGTCCCCTCCACCCCAGGTCAGCTGGGGGAAAAGCCGGCTTTCTTCTCATGGAAAGTAACTTTGAGAGGAGCATGGGAGTTGGGGCCCTCTGACCTGCGCTCAGGTTCTCACTTTGCCCCTTATTGGTTCTGTCAACATGGGCAAATTAGTTTAAACTTGTGGACATTAATTTCTCCTTTTGCAAAATATCAAAAACAGCACGTATCTTGGAGATTGTTAGGAGAGACAGTGTGGAGTGTGGTTAGGAGTGTGGCTGCTGAAGCCTGGCTGTGTGTGAGATTCAGGCTCTGCTCTTTCCTAGTTGTATGTTCTTGGACAAGTTCTGTCAATTCTCTGTGTCTTAGTTATCATATCTATAAAATGAGTATGACAGTAGGACTGACCTTATAGGGTAGTGGGATGAATTCAGTGAGGACCTCTATCTAAATGCCTAAGAATAAAGGGAAGAGGGTATAGCTCAGTGCTGGAGTGTAGCTCCTTAGCATGCAGGAGGTCCTGGGTTCAATCCTCAGTACCTCCATTAAATAACAAATAAGTAAATAAACTTAATTACCTCCCCCACCACAAAGCAAAACAAAAAGTGTGTGTGTGTGCGAATAGCTCTTCTATTGGCCTATTCCTTTGCCTTTCCTCTGTCCCTGAGGTCCAGGGGAAGATGGAATGAGGGGCACATGGCATTGTGCACAAGCCAAGCTCAGCACCAGTGGTGAAAGCAGGCTGTAATGGAGGCCAAGTGATTTGACACAAATATGCCTCATGGAGAAGGGGGCTCATGCGGAAAAGATACAGAATAAGAAAATGTGGGTCTGTGTCAGCTATTTTTAAGACGCACAGGTGCTTTGGTACAGGAAAGAGTCCCCATAAGCTTAGGCAGGGTACCTAACTTCCGAGATAGTCTGGGAAAACAAACACCTTAACACTTGAAACTCTTGGAGATTTCTAAGTTGTCCCCGAAGGTGTCTTTCCAACTTGTAAAGGAAGCCTTCCCTGCTCCACACAGATCCTCTTAGGTCCCTTTGACAATCTCCACACGCCCCTTCCCCCTAAAGTCCACTTTTGTTTCCAAAGGTTTGCATCTGCTACTCTCCTTTGGAGGACTTCCCTTGGGCTACTGGCTGTTTTTCAAGCATTAGCAGAGAGTTTCCGTCACCCCAGGGCAAACCTTGCCAGTGACTGACAAGTATGGGAGCCCAACAGCCTGACTCCTTTGCCTCAAAGAGATGTTAAGATTTCCTCTGAGTTCCCTTGCTGCGCTGTGACACACGCCCTGGGGCATCCCCTGAACTTGCACATCACTTGCCTTCTTTTCTGGGGACCACTTCCTTCATACATCCTTGTCTTTCAGTCTGCTTCTGGGGAACCCAACCTAAGGCAGTTTTTCTCTGAGTCTCACCCCATGTTTGAGCCTTACATCAATATGCACCTCCACTCCTATGAAAGGTCAGAAATGGGGTGAGGGTCAGGGAAAAAATTGAAGAAGTCATTTTTATACCTTACATGGTAAGAAAAATACACCTGTGTTATGATTTGACATAGCTGTAGTTACATTAAATCGGCTTTGCCTTAAATACTAGCATTCAAGATAAATACATTTATATACATATAAATGTTAAATATATATGCTTATTATGTATACTTCCATTTTACTAACTAGCATTGTAACAATGTTAGTAATATTTTCCCTCTGGTTTTCCATACATACTGCTTTAGTTTTATAAGAGTTGAAGAGATGTTTGTGGACTCCCTTGTGAATCAGCTACAATTTATACACCTCATCCTCTTGGGAAAAAATGTGTCCTGAGCTCCAAATACTTAACCTAAGAACAACTTAGTAGTATAATGGAGACAGAGGACCTATATGGAGCTATGTTTGACCTGGCACGCTGTGGAATAAAGTGAGAGAGGGATTCACTTATGTTACAGACATTTATTTTCGTGCCAGGCACTCTTCTAGGTCCTGCTAATAAAGAGACAGATATATTTTTCTGTCTGGAAACTTGTAAGATGTTCTCTTTTTTCCCCTAGTGTGCTAAAACTTTATGATGCTACACCTTACTGTGAGTATAATTCCCTTCATTGTGTTGGGCTCACTGTGAGCTCTTCCTATAGGAAAACTCAAGCCTCCAAGTTTTGGAGTTTTTAAAAATTACTTAACATGTTTGGTGGATAAGAAAATAAAGAGGCACGAAGAAGGTGAAAATAGAAAATGTCAAGGCTGAGCCTTAAAAATGGATGCTGTGGATCCTTGGAATTTATAAGGGAATATTACAGAAAACTTTGTAAGTCTGGTGTTTCAGTTATGGCAATGGCTTAAGAAACCATGCTAAAGTCACTCAGATGTAAGTTCCAGGAGATCTCTAGTTCCTGTTTTGTTCACTGCTGAATCTCCTGCATTTTCCAGCCCAAATCCTACAGTTTCTTCAAAATGTCACAGTGAATGAAGTATAAATACCTTGCTGGTTGATATGATGTCAAGACTGCTGCGACTGTTATAGTCGTGACTGTCAGTAAGTGTAGCCCTTAATGGTACATTCACATCAAAGAAAATACATTGCTCAAAATAACCACACTTTACTAAATACTAGTAAGAAAAAAATCTTTCAATCTTGAGCATTAGGAGCAGAGTAACTGATGGAGGAAGTGTCCAATAAATGTCTTACCGAGATTGTGGTGAGAAAAAAGTATAAAAGAAACTGGAGACAATAACTAAGAGTTCTACAGGAGTTCTTACAAGTGTTGCAAGTTAGAAAAATTACACCCTCTGGAGGTTAGCCCAATGCTGAAGCAATCCTTAAACAAGCTCCTGGAACTCTGTACAAAGGATGGCTCTGAGTTTATTTACTCTTCCTTCTGTGACTTTAGTCACAAATTGGTTTTGATCCAACATGAAGGTGAAGAAGTTTTGGCCAAAGAAATAGCTCCTGGCTCAGTTCCATAGCCTGATCCAGCTCCCGAGTCATGGGAAGGGAAGGTCTCTGGACTTAGACAGACCCAGCAGAGTTGAAGGCAGGGACTCTGAACCTAAAACAGTGGAATTAACTGGAAGTCTACAGCTGAATTTAGAAATCTTTCATTATTCATCTAGCTCCCAGTACATGGGTGGCCAAAACTATTCGCTACTAGTGGGAGCCTAGAAGCATCTTCTTCAGGTACTTTGATCAGCTGAAGAGAGGTGGGAGGAAACAAAGATAATTGACACTGAGTATCCACCAGCAAACATGCTAGCTAGATCACCCTGTGGTGGGAACCATTGTTAACAAGTTTCATCCAGCATTTTTAATGACTGAAACTTAAATTACCAGTTAGGACTCATGTGATATTCCAGTAAAGCATATAACATGAAAGAGAAACATACACAAATACTACAGAAAATAGCTACTTGGAAAAGACAGCAGGAGAAGCAATCATATTACTTCAGAGAGATAAGTAAAAATATTGCATGAATAAAATGAAAAGAGAAGATAGCTGATGGAAAGAAAAAAAAATGGCAGAGCACAAAACCAGCTCCTGGAAATGAAATGAAAAGTATAGCAGAGGAAAGAACTCAATTAAGAGTTGGAATTGAGGAATTCCAGAAAATCAAACAAATGACAAAGAATTGGAAAGTAGGAAAAAGGAAATTAGAAGATCCTTCTAGGAAGTACAATGGAAAGAGAGAAGGTTTATGGGAGGGGATCATTAAAGAAAAAATTCAAGAAAGTTTCCCAGAATTGAAGGACATGAGTTTCCAGATTGTAAAGTCCCACGAAGAGCCCAAGACAGTGATGAATTAGACCCAGGAATGAAGGCATTTGATCATGAAATTTTAAAGTACGGATGGATCTCAAGCTTTGGAGGAGTGGGGCAGGGTGGAGGGGAGAAGGTGGGTAGATTTCTATCCAAGAGATCAGGAATCAAGTCAGCTTTGTGTTTCTTTAAGTTAAAAGAAGTTGAGTAATGCCTTTGAAATTCTAAGGAAAAATGATTCCTCAACACAGAATTTTGTACTAAGTAAAATCGTCACTGATTGTGATGAAAGACCAAAGACATTTCAGATAGTTGAGGTCCCCAAAATTACCCCCATAGACCCTTTCTCTGGAAGGTGTTGGTTGATGTGCTCCATTGAAAGAGAGGGAGAGGATCAAGAAAGTGAAATCTATGAGGCAGGGGAGCCAACACAAGAGTAGGGTGAAAGAATTCCCAGGTTAACGTGGTAGGGAGCCCTCATGACCAAAGTTGCACATCAAGCTTCAAGAACTGCTGATCCGGATGGAGGCAAGACAGTGTCTTTGGAAGTGATTTCACGTGGATAAACTTGAAAGCATGCTTGATAGGTTTGCATGTCTTGAGAGGGATTTGCATACCTAGGGGAGAGTCTGAGCCAACAACATAAAAAAACTAATTACCTACAAGAGAAATTAACACAAAAAAACAACAGCTGTTAACAATCAGAAAACAAAATCCTCTTCAG
Organism: Vicugna pacos; assembly: GCF_048564905.1. Lineage (NCBI taxonomy): Eukaryota > Metazoa > Chordata > Mammalia > Artiodactyla > Camelidae > Vicugna > Vicugna pacos. The sequence continues at coordinate 66,095,880 of NC_132997.1, read as the reverse complement.
AAAAGCAGTACGTGTGATGTACTGCACAAGTCGGCTATGCAGAGCATTTATATAGTCATGACAATGGAAGCATTTGGTAATGATCTGACAAAACGTGTTTTATAGCATTGGGAGGAAGAGGTAGATGTGATGTATGTGTGTGTGTGTGCACGCGCATGTGCGCAGGGGACATGGGGTGGCAGGACAGGAAAGAGGGCTGAATCATTTTCTTCTACAATGAGTAGATAAATCCTACACTGAAAACAAAAAGTAGCAATATAAGTAAGTTAATTAGATATATGGAAGAAAAAAAAGAATCATCTAAAAAACACTTTTCAAGAGGTTGATTCTAGGGAATCAGAAATAATTTGGGTCTAGAGTGGGAAACTGCTGTTGTATACAAGCCTGGTGGAAGGATTTGACTCTTTAAATCATCTTAACGTGTAACTTTGCTAAAAATAAATTCTAAATTAAAATATATCATGATCCTGAAAGCCATGTCTGGAGAAATAATGAGACAAAAGATCATTACATAAGTATGAGAAGATCCGGAGAGGAAGCAGAAAGCCTTTGGAACATATTTTTTGATGCATCTGAATAAAGTTGCCCTCTTTTCTTACTGGAAAACCATGTTGTGTTTTATTTAATTAAAATGTATTCAATGGTAATTTATGGATAAATCTGAAAAACATTTTGGAGTGAATAAAGATGTTGCAAAAGGATATGTACAGTGTGATACAATTTATGTAAAATCTCAGAACACAAAATAATAATGTTTATTGGTTATGGGTATTTGTATATGCAATGCGGTTATAAAAGTCTACATTAGAATGCTCTCCAGCCTTAGAGCTATAGTATTATGTAGAGAAGGAAGGAGGAAATAGTAATGGAAGTGAGTCTTCAGCTGTATCCAGTTTTTTTTTTATTCAGAAAGAATGAAAGGGAGAAGGGGGAAGAGAAAACTGAATGAAATATTGAAAAATGTTAATGCCTACTAAGTTGACTAGTGCTACATGGATGACTATTATTTTACATCATTTTCTGAATTTTTGAATGGTTATATAATTTAAAAACTAAATGGGTGAACACTATTGATCAACCGTCATCCTAATCTAGAGATTAGGGACAAATAGACGTTTTCAATGTTTGTTTCATTTTATATAGAAAAAAATTAAAATTGTTTCTAGATATGACAACATATAATTACAAGGTCAGTCAGTTTTATTGAAAATGGTACTAACTTTTGTCTTCTTATTTTTGTGAAGACACAGCCCCAAACATTAGCTGAACTATAGCTGGGGGTACACAAGATGTAGTGCTCTATGCCTCTTACCTGAAAGAGAAATTAAAGCACAACATATGAACAGATTATTTGATGTAACAGCCAATTCAATTTAATAAATATTTCCTGAATTTAAACTTCTTAGGAGACATGGCAGAAAAGAAGCAGCAATGAGTAAGTTGGTGTCCTGTCCCTTGGAAAGTTTTTCCCTCTGGGAAAGGATGCAGTGATGGTTAGGTGAGCCCACTGGAATCAGATAACCAGGTTGAGACCTGACCCTGCGAAGGTTAAATACTGGTTAAAATTTGAACACATTATTAAATCTTTCTGGGCTTCAGCTTTCTCATTGTAAAGTGGCAACAATAATGTACACACCTCACAGGATTGTTACAATTAAATTAGCTCAGCCAGCTTGAAACACATGGTTCTGTGCCTGGCACTTACACTAAATTCTCAGTAAATGTTGGTGTGAATGAAAATTGTGGTGAGGTTAGAATTACAACTCTTAGAATAATACATTATTCAAGACAGAGTGGTTCAGCTAGAAAAACAAATGTACACAGCTTTATAGGACTGAACATTTTTTTGCTGGATGGAGAAATTCTAAGAAATTCCCTCATGAAATTTTAGCTTGGAATTTCATCTTAACTCAGCTTCATGGACAAGCAGTTTCTTAAGAAATTGGCTTTTCTGGAAGGGGAAGAAGTCTGTGTCAGTCATGCTGATTCACTTAGATTTTTTCCCTTCTTTAGCAGGAAAGACAATAATTAAAGCCCATCTATGAAGCCAGCCATGAAATGAGCTTGAATCTAAAGACACCAGCCTTGCTACCTCAGGGCGTCCTGGGAAATAAAGAATTTTAGTTGTAGTTTGAATATGTCACTGTAGTGTTACTTAGTGTTGGAGACAAAAGAGATTAATTTCATAGTGCCTGGATATTTTTTCACTCGCCAGCTGCTTATTGAACACCTGCTATATGCTTCACAATGAACACAACAGTGAACAGACAAGTGCCTTATCTTTCAATAAACCAATAGAAATGGGGGGGGGATAGAAGAAAACAGCAAAAAATGAAAAACCTAAGCAAGTAAATTGAGATAGTAAAAATGTTTTGAAGGGTAGTATGTTAATGACTGAGGCTAGTGAGGTGGTGGACTACTTTACATTGGGAAGTAAAGTACTGGGAAAGCCTCTTTTAGAGGGGAGAGGGGAGGCGAAGCCTCTTTAAAAGAAGTTTCACCAGATCTGAAATTGAACTGATGAAAAGGAGGCATCCACGTGAAGATCTAAGAGAAAAGTTTCAGGGAGAAGAAGAAGCAAGTACAAAGGCCCAGAGGCAGGAGCAGGTTTGTTGTGTAGGAGGGTCAGTAGGGCTGGAGCACAGCAGGTGAGTGGGAAGGCGGTGAGAGATGAGGGCGGAGAGTTAGGTGGACGTCAGATCCTGTCAGGCTAAAGGATCTTGAATATTCCAGTGCAGTGCAAACATTAGGAGAATTTTATAGTGGGACCTGATAGTAGCCACTTTACAAGTTTAAAAGATTAGTTTTTTCTATCAAGAAATTATAAACATGAGAGCCAATTAAATACAAGTAAGTAGAAGAGAGGAAATAATAAAGGTCAGATTACAAATTGATGAAGTAGAAAACAGTGAAACAATAGGAAAAAAGTCAGTGAAGCCAAATATTGGTTCTTTGATAGCAATGATAATATTGATGAACCTCTAGCCAGATTTAATAAGAAAAATAAAGATGGAGACGAGGCAAATGACTAATGTCAGGATTGAGATAGACATTCTACATATTCTACAGTTAGTAAAAGGTTAATAATAAGGAAATTTTTAAAAACAACTTTACGTCAATAAATCTTACTATTTACATGAAATGAAAAAAATTATTTGACGAATGCATACTACCAAAACTCACTCAAGAAGACACAGATAGCCTGAACAGTAGCATATCTATTAAGTATATTAAATTCGTAGTTAAAAACCTCCCCATAAAGAAAACTGTCCCCAGAGGACTTTACTGGTGCGTTCTACCAAACATTCAAGGAAGGAAAAATGCCAATTCTATGCAGCTTCTTTCAGAAAAATAAAAAGGAGATACTTCCCAAGTTTTCCCCCTAATATCAGGAGTAAGATGAAGAAGGCTCCTCTCTGTATTTCTGTTTGATGTTGTACTGGAGGTTCTTGCCAGTGCAATAATGTGTGAGAAGAGAAAAAAAAAAAGACATCTGTGTTGGAAAGGATAAAATATGAATTACTTTATTTTCAGGAAAAATTATCATCTATGTAGAAAATGTGGGATTTACAAAAAAGCCACTAGAAGAAGAAGTGTACAAAACATATCATATTTCTATATATACAATCCAAAGTTGAAATAAAAATGCCTTTCACAATACCACAAAACTATGAAATACTTAGGGATAGATCTGATAAGAGATGTGAAAAGCTGTGAACTGAAACTGCAAACCGTTGCTGAGATAAATTTAAGAAAAATAAGTGGAGAATATATTGCATGATTTATAATGTTAAATTGTCAGTTGTGTGCAAATTGATCTACAGTTTAAAGGCAATACCAAATCAAAATCCCAGCAGGCCTTTTTGTGGAAATTGAAAAACTGATTCTAAAATTTATATGGCTCTCAAAATAGTCAAAACAATTTTTAAAAAGGATGGACCTGGAGACTATCATTCTAAGTGAAGTAAACCAGAAAGAGAAAGAAAGATAACACACGATATCACTTATATGTGGAATCTAAAAAAAAAAAAAAAAGACAAATGAATTTACTTACAAAACAGAAACAGACTCACAGACATAGAAAACAAACTTATGCTTACCAGAGGGGAAAGGGGTTGGGAAGGGAGTTTGAGATTAACAGATACAAATATATATAAAATAGATAAGCAAGTTTATACTGTATAACACAGGGAACCGTATTCAATATCTTGTAGTAACTTACGGTGAAGAATATGAGAACAAATATATGTATGTTCCTATGTGACTGAAGAATTGTGCTGTACACCAGAAACTGACATAACATTGTAAACTGACTGTACTTCGATAAAAATATATTATAAAAAGAACAAATTTGGAGAACCAACACCATTTCAGGACTTATGATAAAGCTACCAGAGTCAAAGCAGTGTGCTGCTGACATAATGTAGACAACTGGATTAATGAAACAAAATAAAGAGTTCAGAAACACACATTTATATAGACAACTGATTTTTGACAAGAGTGCAGAGACAGTTTAGTGGAAAAGGGATATTCTTTTCAACTAATGGCACTAGGACAATTGAATATCCATCTGCAAAAAATCCATATCTCATATAATATATAAAAACTCAAAATGGACCTTTGACTCAAATGCAAAATCTCCAACCTTAAAACTTTTAGGAGAACATAAAAGATATGACAACAAAAGTACAATCCATAAAAGAGCAGGTTGGTAAGTTAGACTTTATTAAATTAAAAACTTCTACTTTTACAGGGACTAAAAAGGCAAAAAATAGACTGGAAGAATACATTTGCAATGATTTATCTTATTAAGCACTTAAATGCAGAAAATAAAAAAAATCTCAAAATGTTAAAAACAACCCAATAAAAAATGGGCAAAAGTTCAAACAGACTCTACCAGAGACGACATATGGATGGCAAGTAAGCATATGAACAAATACCCAACATCATTAGTCGTTAGGAAAATACAGATTAAAACCACAATGTGACATCAGTACATATCTATTAGAATGATAACTATTAAATGGCTGGCTATACCAACTGTGAAGGAACTCAATCTCATACACTGTTGATGGGAATATAAAATGGAACACATACTTGGAAACCATCTTCACAGTTTTTTTAAAAATATTAAACATACATCTACCGTCTCATCCATCCACTCTCTCCTGGGCAATTAGTTACCCGAGGAAGATAAAACAGATGTCCATACAAAGACTTGGACGTGAATGTTTCTGATGCTTGATCTGCAATAGCTAGAAACTGGCAACAGCCTAAATGTCCATCCACACATGAATGGAAAAGCAAACTGTGATAATAGCCATACCATGGAGTACTACTTAGAAACACAAGGTAATAAACTTTTGACTCCCACTACAACATGAAGAAATCTCAAAATATGCTGGCCAAAGAAGTCAGACATAAAAGAGTATATATTGTAATAATCTGTTTATATAAAATTCTAGAAAATGTAAACTACAATGACAAAGAACAAATCAGTGGTTGCCTAGGGCGAGGAGAAGGATACTGGAGGAGGAAAACCTTTGGAGGCCAGTAAATATGTTCAGTATCCTGATTGTGGTGATGATTTCGTGGGTGCATATATATGTCAAAACTTACTGTATATAGTGGATACTATATTTCAAATAGTTGTAGTTTATTATATACCAATCATACCTAAATAAGGCTGCTAAAAAATAGAAAGAAATCATTCTGGAGGCTAAATGGAGATAAACTATGGCAAAGAAGGTGAGACAGGAAGCCAAGAGCCGAAGGATCGCATAAGGGATAAGAAAAACTTCCACTTGGGTGGGGGCAGAGCAAATGGAAAGATGTGGACTGCCATGGGAAGTATAGGAAGGCTTAAGTTGTCTCCATAGTGACCCCTCTAACCACATATGGAAGAGTGTACGGAAAGGGAAGTCTTATCATCCCTGTATTGGATTTACAAGTACACGTGAACACTAAGGAAAGATGCAGAGAGATAAAGCCATATGGTACTTCAGGGAATCATGAATATTTCAGTTCTGTTGAAATACAGAGTTGATGAGGGTGAGGACTGAGGGAATTTGTAAGTATAGAACTGAGCCCAGTTGTGGAGAGCCTTGTACATCACTAAAGAATTTATGACTTTATGCACCATTTGGATAGTTGAATGTTTCCAGATAAGGCAGTTAACTCTGTTGATTTTTGGAGGAGATTAATCTGTAGCTGTTTGTAGGATGGTCTAAAGTTTGGGGGATGTTTTAGGTGGTGAAACTAGGTAGGGAAACCTAATGAGGTCTTAGAACTGGTGATGTGGAGGTACAAAGATGATTGATGCAGAACGAGACTGTTGGTAGGGTCGTCGGCTGATACTATGGAGTTGCGGGATGGGAAGAGGGAGAGCCTTCACAGTTGGGCAAATGGTAGGATGTTGGATGCTCGTAACATTAGCTGAAATCCAATAATTTTGTGCATTTCTAAGAGCCTTGACTGCTCAATAAGTTCTTTCACATGTATTTTTTTGAAGAGACATTGACAAAGCTCTCTGATACAGGTAGAGCATGAGAAAACTGAAATTCAGAAAGCTTAGGCTTTTTATATGAAGCATAATTGGAAAGCCTATGGCAGAATCCATTTTTCCCCCCTTTTGATTTGAAACTCACTCTTGTAAAGCTACACTACATCCAGGAATGAGAGGTAAGGGCATTATTTTCTCTTGCAATGCCACAATGTACCACCTTCAGAGCCAAGCTGAATTGTTGTGGTTTTCTTTATTTTGTGCTGAAAGCACTGTTTCATGAATGGAGGGTGGAGTATAAGGCAGGAAGTAGGTGAAGTACTGTTGAATATGTGTTTTTTGTGTAATACCAGTAAAGAGTATTCCTTGCCCACATAGGAACTGCTCATATCATATTTACCTTTCCTGGGTTAAGGGGCTCTAGCAGTGGAGGTCCCAGATCTTTATTGTATCACAGTGGTAATAAGCATTTGACTTCTTACGTTTGATACTTTTAAAACATTTGCTGGTTTCCTAGGAAACCAATGCTTGAGTACTGTATAACCAAACTTTACCATAGATACGAGTTATACAATATCTCAGCAGAAAAAAAGCCTTGGGTTTCAAAACAGGAATAAAAATGTAGGTTGTTGGAATAGTATATGCTGCTTTCTTTAAAGCCAACAGAGAATTTAAAAAAAAACCACACAACCTCAAATAGATCTTCTGCTTTAATTAAGTGAGTGTGTGTGTGTGTGTGTGTATATGTATGTATATATATATAAAATAAATGTGTGTATCTCTATCTGTATCTCTGCGTATGATCTTGTCAGATTTTAACATCTTGATGGATTTCTGAAGGGGTATTTCATTTTTTTGCTTTTCATTAGATTCAAAGCACATTTGCCAGAGGTGTTGCTAGTTAAAATTTACAAAACTGTTGTGTCATGTGAGGCTTGAACCAGATGTAGCTATTTTATGGAAATAGATTTGATGATTATAGTGCTGTACCAGTGTGTTTTGTTCAGATATTTTATTTTTATTGTATTTAGGAAAATTGGAATGAGGTGGAGTTAAAGAACTAAATGCAGTATTTCAAATGTGCAATCTCTTTTAGTTCACTCTTGAACATATTTATGCCCACACTAAATATGACTTTAGTGTCACCCAGGTTAAGTAATTTTCATTTTCCTAATTCATGTGAATGCTATACCAAGTTAACATGGTACACTGGTTGATTTTTTAAAATACTGTCACCATATTAATTGGTGTCATTCAATATATACCAGCTTGTATTCAACAGAAATTGGAATCAAAAATTGCAAAAGCTCTATGGGGTTCAACTTGGCAGCAGGAGGGCTTAATTTTGATTCAACAGTTACCAAAATCCCTTATTAATTAGCGACATAGCAAGAAGATTTTAGACCTCTGTGCCAACTTCCTGTTTTCCTCATAAACTACCAGACACCCATAGACTCTGCTCTTCATGATTTAAACTATGATGTTCAGGGCAGCGTGCTAGAAAGAACACTTGGCTTTGCAGTAAAACAGTCATGGATACTGATTCAGTCACTTCAGCCCACAAAGGTTAAGTGACTAACTCAAAGATGTGCAGCTAGTCAGTGGCATAACCAGGAAAAGGAGCTAGTTTTCCTGACCCTCAGGCTAGTGTAATTCCTACTGTATATTTATACCTTTCTGTTCCTTCAAAACTTTGTAATTGAGCATAAAGACAGCAGTGTGTTATGCAGGGCATTAAGTATGAATAGTTTTTATCCTAACATGAAACCAACCAGAAACATCTTCCATCTCACCTTCTTGCTTCCTTTTTACTCCTCTTAACATGTTTGATCCTTCACAGGAAAGAAAAATCATCAAGTAAAAACTGTTGGTTAAATGATTTTTTTAAAAATCCTTATTCATACATACATGGAGATTTTTTTTCAATAAGGGAGATCCTATTTAAAATACAAAACAATAAACTTACAATTTGCATAGTCAACTTACATTAGCATCTTATAAGTAGAAACAGTTTTAAGCATAAACCAGCCACAGCAGTAGGAATATTTTGAACATTCTACTTCAAAATATTGAAAAAAAGAAGAGAAAAAGAAAACCTCAATAAAAGAATGTCATTTTTGCCAAACATAACTCCATTCCATTGAAAGTAGCTATTTCTGTAGTAGAGTTGGTGTTGCACCTATGAGCTTCACACTCAACACGGAGATGCATTTAGGGAAGGGGAATTCCAGTGGAGCATTTAAGAAAAAGTCAGCTTATAAGTATATAACGCAGGCTGCTTTGATCATTTCACCTAAAACTGTCATCATCCTGTTCCATAAGTTACAGTTTAATTGATTTTTTTTAGCCCCAAATAGTCATCTATAATTTAACATCCTCCAGGACTTAGCTTCTCTTCATTTATTCAACTCTATTCCCTTTCCTTCAGCATGAAGGTTGTACTGTAGTCAAAATTCTTTTAATACCGTATTGCTCCTGTATGACATGATTTCGGTTAGGTATGTGGAAGGACATACTGATAATGACAACTTGGGAGACTGTCCTTCTTGAGAGTTGTTAGGATGAAGGTAGGTGGCTTTTTTTCTCTGCAATAAAGGAAAGGAATAACCACATTAATTTTTTTATTTTTGATTTTATTTTTAATTTTTAAAAAATTGAAGTATCATTAATTTACAATGTTGTGTTAGTTTCTGGTGTACAGCATAGTGATTCAGTTACACATATACATATTCTTTTTCATTGTAGGTTATTACAAGATGTTGACTATAGTTCCCTGTGTAGGTCCTTGTTGTTTATCTCTTTTATATATAGTAGGTCTCTTTATGTTTTATAAATAAGTTCATTTGTATCATTTTTAAATGTCACATATAAGTGATATCATATGATATTTGTCTTTCTCTAACTTACTTCACTAGTATAATAATTTCTAGGTCCACCCATGTTGCTGCAAATGATATTGTTTCATTCTTTTTTTGTGGCTGAGTAGTATGTCATTGTGTATATATATATATATATACACACTACAACTTCTTTATCCACATTGATTTTTAAAGTAGTGCTTCTCAGCTTCTGATTAAAGAGAGGCAGTCATAATTTGTCAGCTGTGTTGATTGACAAACTGCTTCCCAGGAGTGTGTATGTATATGTGTGTTTGGGGCAGAGGGGTAGGCACCGGAGAGGGTTCAAAAGGAATATGAATGACCCTCTTCCTTTTTCAGCTCTTCCTTAGTGGCCCAAAAACTTTGAAAAGGGAATAGAAGAAACAAACAGATAACAACAACTAAGATGGGTGGAACTGATGTTCTAGGTGGTCATTAAAATAGAAAATGCTCTGATTCTCTTGGTTTGTTTATTTTTTCTGACTGATTTACTCTTTCCAATTGGATAGAAACTAAAGTGGATTGAGAGATTAGATAAAGCTTATATTCAACAATTTTATTGGTTACCAAAAATGACTTAGAGCTCAGATAGATAGGCAATTAAGTTCATCATTTTAATTATTTACCAATAAAATCATACTTTCTTCTGAAAATGTATTTATTACTTCTAGGTTAATGGAAGCTAAAACTTTTTTGAATATTTGTTTAATTCATTTGATGAGTATTTTCTGATGTACTATGTGCAAAGTACAGAGAAGCATAAGTTTAAAGAGTGGGAGGTGTTATAAAAAACATTACTTCAAAAATATTTGAAAAGCCAAATTTGAGAGAGTTAGAGATCATTGTCGTCTGCAATTCTAGCCAAATTTGATTTGGTAGAGGTGGGTCAGAGATACTAGATCCTAATAATGCTGGATGTGTATTCAGAAGATCTAGTGTTCTTTCTCATCTCTGCCAAGTGATAGCTAACTGGGAGAGGAGGTGACTTGCTTAATTATTTGGGGCTCAAATTAAGTAACAGATGACTATGGAATGGGAGAAAATATTTGCAAAAGATGAGACTGACCAGGGCTTAATTTCCAGATTATGTAAACAGCTCATACAACTTAATAAGGAAAAAACAAGCAAACCAATCCAAAAATGGGTAGAAGACCTAAACGAACAATTCTGCAGCGAAGACAGACAAATATTCATGTATAACTGAAGCATTATGCCTTACACCAGAAACTGACACAACATTGTAAACTGACTATACTTCGATAAAATACATATATATATACAAATGAGGCATTGTTCCACTATAGATGGGCAGAGCGTTCAGGCACTCTGCCTGTCTGGGTTTGAACTGCGTGGGTTCACTTGTATGTGTATGTTTTTCAATAAATACAGTATCTCTATTTCCATTTTACTGGTCTTTAAATTAAGCATATGTGAGGAAAAGTTTGTGTTGGGTCAGAGATCCCAATATGTGGAATGAAAAGAACTAGAGCTGGAGTACTGATTCTATCCAAACTGTTTCTGCTTCCTACCCTTGGGTGAGTCATCTGTCAATTCTTCTGTTTTTGAGACAGACATAGCAGTATGGAGATTTTTGACTGTGCAGGGGAGTGCGGACTTGGCACCCCTACCCTTGTGTTGTTCAAGTGTACTCAAACTATATTTCAACTATGTATTCCCTGCCTCCTGCAAAAGAGAAACCAGACAGAGAACATGGATGATTTTCAACTCACTCAGAAAGAGTAGAATGTAATTTTAAACTCTTCAAAGAATTGGAACTCCCTCAAGTCATGGCTTACTGGGCTTGTGTATAAAATGAAGGACATGGGCTAATCCTGAAAGGACATTCCAGTAAGTTTAGGATAAACAATATTCACCCATTGTGAGGATTAAAGCAACATAAAAGGAGCTGAATGTTAACATAATGCAGACTGAATACAGGGAAGCTGAAGGTGAGAGAATGAACAGTTAGAGATTTATGCAGGAATTCTTAAAGGAATGGAATTCTGAGCTAGCCTTGGAAGAGGAAAAGTAGGAACTGGTGGGTTACTGATAGGAAGCAATTCCATTGAAATCCCTGATGGTGGCTGAATTCAAGAAGTAGTTGGTAGACCAGTGGGAGATGGTGGAAGAGAAACTGGAAGGCCAGACCAAGGAGATGAAATCTGATAAGATGAACAGTATGGACCAAGGGGGATTTTCTCAGCAAGGCAGTGGCAGGATGGAATTGATATCTGAGGATGATGGTTCTGCCATCGAGCATCTCTGTGTAGGATGCGTAGAGAGGGGAGGCTGGAGAACCAAGTAGGAGGAGGTTATTGAAGGCATGTGCTAACAGGGTTGATGGAGGCTGTGGAAATCATAAAAGGAAATGAGTAGGTAGATCTGAGAGATAGTGGAGAGGCATGCTTGACAGGTTATTTCTGTTTTTAGTTAACTTGTTTGTGACCATTTGTTCTGCTCCATATTATTATGGGGCTAGTTTTGAAGAAGTAATCTTTCTGTATTGTCATGGACAAAGAAATGCTTTGTGGAAATTTCCCTGTTTTGTTTGTTCTGTATCCTGACTCTAGACAACCTGGACTATTTAAGCACAGTGTGGTCTGTGTCTCAACTGTGAAGCAATCCCAGATCAGGATATGCCATGGGTCCCCTCATGCTTCTGTTTTCCTGGTCTCAAGAAATTCTTCCTTTCCAGAGGGTCTTTATGATGTATTCATGTCTTACTATATCAGCATTTTAACCAATTCTCTTGTTCTTAATGTGTTAGCACTTGTCGAGCTTCGTTTTTTGGCAGGCAATAATTGAGGTTTTTGATAAAGAAACAAATGGCCTAATGAGTAACAATGACATTTTTGGAATGTACACTTTGTGCTGGGCATGTTTCTAGGCGCTTCCAGGGCGTTATTTTTAGCACTTACTGCCATTTGCTGAATGCTTACAATGTGCCTGGTTCTGTGCACTAAGCAATTTACATAGATAATCTCATGTAATTTTCCTAACAAGTAGAAAGTAGCTAGTATTCTTCCTTCCATTTTACAGATAAAGGAGACAAGACAGAGTTGTAATGGAGGCATTGCTTTACTGCAGCAGAACCAATTCTGGACATCTTTGTAGCCGGACTACAGTCGTATCACATCCTTCATTGGTTTCTTAAATGAAACACATTATGTAACAGCTCTCAATGGAGTCAAGATGAGATATGGCTAAGTTTTAAAGCTCTTTTTCTTAGATATGATTCCAGCCCTATGTCCAAAAGTGAGTCGGGAACATCTGTTTCTTTCTGTGGAAGTGTTCGATGGCTTTTTAACAACTCCTCTAACATTTGTGGCTGTCCGACAGTGAGTTACCACTCAAGCTAGTGATGTCTTTGTCACCTTTTAGGTTTTACTAAAAGCTCAGTGACCACTTAATGCAGATGTCATAGACTGTGGATGAGAGGAAGGGAAGTTGTATTTAATGGCGTTTGAGATCTCTCCCAATTCTGAGAGACTTGAAGATTCTAAGTTCCATTAAAACTATTTTAGGACACAGTTAAGAGTAGAGCGGCAATTTTTAGGTCAGTGTTTTATAGCTTTTGGCCAAAGGCCATTCAGAGGTTAACAGAGGAAAGAGAAGTGGATATAATAGGATTTAGGGGAAAAAAACTAAAATAGAAACCAAGTTGGAGTAACCTTCTGTTCAAAAAGTAGATAACTTTTAAGGGTAAATTTCAAAAAAAAATTATCAGCTCAGTGTAGTATACTCAGTAGAGTATAAAATAAATTAATCTCTGATTTTTTTTAAAAAAGCCAATAAAAAATGGTGTTTGTAAAATTCAGTGAATTTCTGAAGTAGCCTAAGTTCTCAAGGAAGCATTACAAATGATAATAACTGTTTATTTTCATTACAGAAAGCTTTCATTGATCACTTTTATCCGTGCCAAACACTGTGCTAAATACTTTACATGAATTTTTCTCTATTATACTAACTCCATGAGATAAGTGGTATTATTGGCCTCAGTTTTCCAAGGCTCAGGAAAGTAAAGAAATTTGCCCCTACACAGTATCTGGATTTGAACACAGATCTGATTCCTGGATCTGCTCTCTGCAGCCTCCTGTTCTCACTGCCCTGCGGAACGTGCAGTTTCATCTATAATAAATGACTGTATCTGTTGTGCTTATTTATGGTTTAGTTTGCCATAGAGTTAAAGCCTCCTTGCTTGGCTAAGTGAGGTTAATTGAAGGGAGAAGCAACAGCATATTGGTTCTGAATGTTAAGCTTCAAATTATTTTGGAACCTGGTCTCTTAGTAACTGAATGTGTGGCTTTTACATTTTAGGTAAAAGAAAAAAGAAAATCACGTGAACTCCTAAGCCATATCTTAGACTTGAATATAGATTACTTTGGTCAATGAATAGCTGCTTTTAGAAGAATTTTTCTTTCTTTCTCAGCTCCAAAAACACAAAAGCGTAATTTCTTAGTAGTTTGAAAATATAGCCTTCCTGATGCTTACTTGTAAAATCTATATTATTTTAAAAATAGAGGCTATGCTGTCCCTATTTGTTAGCATAGCTCACTTGTACCAAATCATGTCTTAGGTAAAATTAAAATTTCGAGGACTGATGGAAAATGAAAGGGCGTATTCATACTTTAAGAGTTGTCTATCTTCGTTCTTCTCACTCCTTTGTACTTTTGCCTGAAAATATAAATGCATTTTACAAATCTGAATTCTCTTGGTATTTAGGGAAATCTTCCTAGTTATGTAGGATGCCCAGTTAAATCTTGAAGGGATATCTGGAGTATCAAAAATACAAATTTTAGACTCGTGATACAGACATCTGAACAGTTAAATGTGCTTATCAAGGAAAATTAATCATGCCTCTGTCTCAAAGAGCACATGTTTTGATATAAAAAAATATGTTTTGCAAGACAGAAATATATAAAACCATTTTCTGCTCTCATTAAATGACCCTGTTCATTTCCTGCTTTAATTTTGGACACTATTCCAAGATGATCTCTCTAGAGAGTGTTAAAATTCATGCTCTAAAAATATAATGACAATTTTAACCTCACCAAAAGGCAAATCTTTCCATTTTACAGTAAGTTCATGTTGATGTCCTTAAAAAGAAACCACTTAGAGTTAAGTATAGAAATTTTTGAGTTTTTAAATAAGGTTTTGGATTCATATTGACAATTATGCTTTTTACCAATAATCTAGGAAAGTTATAATTTTTGCCCATCACTGGAGAAGTAAGTATGCATTTGCAAAAGGAAAGTAATCTCACCTTCAATGGGAAGAAATAATTATCATGAACTTGGGCATAAAATTTTACCAAGGAATACAGGTTCCCAAGTGTCAGAGGACTCCCAATAAATCTATCAATGTTAATAAGGCCTAACATTAAAAGTTTTCCTTTAACATTTGTAAACTTGGAAGGTTTATTGAAGGGTTTTTTTTTTAAATCATCTTTTGAGAAAAAGTTTTGGAGTGGTTTTTTTGTTTGGTTTGGTTTGGTTTGGTTTTAGAATTTTTGTGAAAGTTGTGGAGCAGAGTAGTGGCACTTGCTGTCTCAAATTGTGAATATTGTTTATATCTCATTAAAAATAATAGAGATTACTTCCATTTTATTAGAGAAAGTAACCTTAAGCTAAATAATGATGAACTAAAATAAGAAAGGGTGAGTTTGTCTAGGGGGTAGAGATTCTGATTTTTCTGGCCACTAAAATCACAGCAAACTGTGAGGCTGCCTGTGAAGAGGAATAAAGTGTACAGAAGGATAGTTAAGTCTTGAAGTCAATCTTTATTTAAAGGCACCACTATTTTCTGTAGGCTCAGTATGTACTTTTTTTCTCTCTTTCCTCCTTTGGAACATATTAATGCTATTTTCCTAGTGCATTTGCTGGTCCCTGTTTGTGAGCTGCTCGCTAGCTCTGTCAAAATCAGGGAATTTCCCAAGCATATAGAGAGGAGTTTGTAGCAGACGATTTGCAATGTCCATTCAGAAATGATGTCTTTGATTTAAGTTTCTGTAATGAACTTGGTAGACTTGATGTAGCTATGTAGCAGACCAGGCAGAGTCTTCAGTAAATGCTACCATTATCCTCTTAGCAAGTATGCTGCCCATGTGTTCAATATCCCGTAAGTATTTTGCAAACATGATTTAATAAAGCCGAGAGACATTGTATTAATTTTCTATGACTACTATAACAAATGACTACAAACTTAGTAGCTTAAAACAACACAAATTTGTTAGCTGAGAGTTCTATAGGTAAGAACTGGCTTTTGACTCTACTCATCTCCAAAGCCAGCAGAGGCTGGCATCACTCTGACTCTGGTTCTCCTACGTCTCTTAAATACAAGGACCCTTGTGATTTCATGGGACCCACCTAGATAATCTAAAGCAATCTCTCCATTTCAAGGTCCATACCCTTAATAACATCTGCAAGTCCCTTTCACCATATACAGTAATATATTCCCAGGTTCAGGGATTAGAAAGTGGACATCTTTGGGTGAACCATCGTTCTGCCTTCTGCAGGCATGGACAGTTAATTTTTGTTTAATGAATGAAAATGGTCTTTGATAGAGGAAATTATTAAATACCATTTTTGCTGGTAGATTTAATCGTAACTTTGGGTCCATGATTTTTTTCTTTCTCTGCATTCTACATTGTTTGGGGCCTATTCAAACTGTCTCTCATTAATGCAGTAATGAAGTTCAATACAAACAATAATAGGTAACATTCATTGACTACTACGCTCAGAGCTGAGAACTCTTTGTGCCTTATCTCACTTAATCCTCACAGCCCTCTGCAGAAGGTATTATTTTGCTCTCATGTTATAAATGATAACATTGAGGATTTGAAATTTCAAGTAATTTTCCTGAAGCCACCCAACTAGTGAGTGACAGCTGGGATAAGAACACAAGTGATGTTCACTGAGACTGGAACCTGTGTATACACTCAAAACCCCTTTCAAATATGAAAACAAATATATGTATGTGTATGTATGACTGAACTGTTATGCTGTACACCAGAAACTGACCCAACATTGTAAGCTGACTATGCTTCAATTAAAAAAAAAACAACTCCTTGAGGAAAGGAGTATTTATTTGCAAATTTCAGCACTCATGTGCAGACATTCACAATGAACACCCACTAAATGTTCACTGGATTCACGAATGGTCTTACACAATGATATACTCCGTTGCTTTTCTGACTGGTATTTTTTTTCCATTTTAATTATTTTATTTTATTTTTAAAAATTTTTATTGAAGTGTAGTTAATTTGCAATGTTAGTTTCAGGTGTACAGCATAGTATTCAGTTATACTTATACATACGTATCTATTTTTTCTTTTCTGTGCTACACAGTGGGTCCTTGTTGTTTATCTATTTTATATATAGTAATGTGCGTCCATTAATCCCCAACCCCTAATTTCTCCCTCCACGCCCTTTCCCCTTTGGTAGCCATAGTTAGCTTTCTACGTCCATGTCTGACTGGTACTTTTAATGGATGAGGTAGATATAGACTTAGTGGAACCGTGTTAAAGAACACCGCTGCACTTCCTGTACTGAATGTTTAGTGTTCTCCATGATGCTTATTCTCCACGTTGGCACCAGCCTCAAGATCAGGCCCTAATCATTGCCATCCCCATGCTCCTGGTATTGTATCTGCATCTGTCATACCTTCTGTTGTGCCTCTAGTGTCATCTCCCCACTAAACATTTTGGCAGCAGCTTTAGAAACACCTGTCACCCTAACCTGAGAACAAACTAGCTACTATCAAATGAGGATGGCACTTGGCAGTTCATGCTTTAATCTTCTTTAGGAGTGCCTTTGGTCTAAAGCCATAGAACTCAGTCCTTAGAACCCTACCATCCCATGTATAGCAGAGGGCAAAACCCATGTGAAAGGCATATGGTAGAACAAATTGAAATGATGCAGCACAATTCTCCCAAATGTTAGTGATGCATCCATCTTACTGGGATGTCTGTCACCTGTGAACAAGTTCAGTATGGCACCAAGAGCCTTTTGTTCAAACATCAGTTTCAGTCCCGACTCTGCCACATGACAGCTGGGTGATGTATGCAAGTTCCTTAACCTCTTTAGGGAGAGTAGAGACCTTGACGTGTCTGGGTTGACTCTTGTGGGTATACACGTATGATTAAGAGTCAGTCTCTGATCTCTAAGGAAACCACAATTTCCTGAGGGAAAACTTACAGGTAATAATGTAATTCATGTAAATCAAAATTACAAACTGTGGTTAGTCCTTGCTGGACATATCCTTCTTGGTGTTCTTCTAAGAAAAAAAAAAAAAAGCAGCCCTGACATTCAGAAAAAGATCTGATGCTCAAAGCTAGACTTCAGAGTTCTTACAAACTGGTTTGATGCTTTAAAACTAAGCTGGATTGTCCTCCTGTTGGACATAAACCATCTCGGAGACTGTCCATTTCAGACTGGGTCACTGGGCAAGCAGAGAAATATGGGACATCTTCCTCTCTTGCTAAATATGTGATTGCTACTTCTTTACCAATTACATTTTTGGCTTGCTTGAGTCTACAGATTAGATTTATAGAGATATCCAATCATAGAATTACCCCTGCTTTCTGACAGTACCCAATTTAGAATGAACCTCCAATTCCTTAGAACCTCCTTAAAATTATCCAACAAAAGCTCAAACCCTATAATAGGTACTTTCTAACATTGCTTACTGAGATGCCTTCACAGCTCCCTATGGGGTGCATTTTCCCTTCCTGCAAATAAATAACAAACCCAACTTGTCAACTATAGCTAGTGATCTTTACTGAGGGGCACTGACATTTCTAAAAACTAACTCAGTCAAGAACTGAAGTCAGAGAGTTGTGTAAAATCATAAAATTCTAGAACAGTCTTTAACTTGGTGTTTGAAAAATAAATTTTATTATTTTTATCCAAATATATGGTTTAAAAAATCAGGAAGACCAGAAGGGCTTATAATGAAGAGCAACATCCTTGCCTGCTCTGTCCATCCCAATCCCAAAAGGAAATATGATACAAGTGTCATTACTCACTTTAGTCAGAAGCTGGATGACTACATTTAATTTCCAGGAACTCCTTCCTGTTCTTTGATTATCCTTTCTTCATTGTATCCTCTTAGGCTTTTTTTTTTTTTTTTAATGCAATCTCCTCTTGATTTTCTCCTCTGTGGACACAGATTTGATGTCATTTTTATTCTTATTATTAATATGATTTTAAGTGTTTTTTCTGCCCCTGAAATGCTGTGTGTGTTGGTTTGTGTGTTATATATTTTGCGTTCACCTTTGTGTTGTAGGAGTGATAGCTTGCTTCTATTGACGAGAATGAGGATTTTGGGGGTTTGACCCATGTTTGTTGGCGTGGACCTTGATAACACAGAGAGCCTTCATATTTTTGATTCCTAAATGCCAGAATGCTAAAGATTTTGTCCTTATTTACTAATTTTTAATTCTGTCCTAATTGTAAGCAGTCATATATAAAGATTTTAGGTATGAAGTTTATTTTTTGGTTAATGACAGTATAGCTTCAACCTGTAAGAACAGTGTGGCTTTAACCCAATCTATTATTGTGTTCATCTTAGTTCTATCACAGAAAATCTCACCATTGAGTTTACATATGACCCCCCCAATATTCTAAGTACTTTATGTATTTTTAACTTACTTAATTCTCACACCAACCCTATGAGTCGACTTATACCTTCTCCAATAGCTTTTAAAATATTGGCATTTAAAAGTTTTCCTTTGCTTTAAAAAAATGAAAGTTGTTTATGATACTTAAAAAAACCTCTGGTTAGCTACAAGGATGGCTATTGATTCCCTGTCTAACTTTAGTTAAACCCAAATTTGCATGTATACCCAACTGTTTTCACATATGAATTTGAGCTTTAAGGTCACTTGGTTGGCATGAAAATCAAAAGCTCTCCTAATAGTTTAAGAATAGATTAGTTATTTTTACCACTAGCTTTGTGTGGGACATTAAAATTACCTGAATTTATGTTTACATTCTGTTGTCATAAATTATTTCATCTTCTTTGCCTCTGTGGCTTTGCTTTGGAAAACTAATGCTATTTAAGCTTTTAACTCCTAATTTTCAAAGTAAGGGGGGTGGGGGCAGGAAATAAACCACATGGAAAATTCAAGGCGAGGGCATTGACCCCCTAGGCTGAAGAGAGTTCAGCTGAAATGCCTGGTGTCCATCTACACTTACAGCGGCAAACATAGAATTACACATCAAATGTATCTAGTTTTCCAGGGTCTGATAAACAGCCTTTTGTAAAATCTTACTTTTAATTGCCTTGGGACTATATTCTACATTTGTAGTCGTTGAAATTTAATACTTGGTAATTAGAAGTTAGATTTTTATTGCTTATTTTTAAAAAGAAACAATAAGAGTGCTTTAAAAAAGAAAAAGGGAAAATCCAATATTCATGGCTCAAACTTAGTGCTAATAGGCATGGATTTAGTAGCAAAGACTTGACTTTGATGAAAGTGTGTGCCAATATAATGAAAATAAATATATTTTAATGACAGTCTTTTTTAGTTACTGGTAATGATGACCTGCCAGGGGCCATCTTGACTTCCCAGTTTTAATACAACTTTCACTCTGGCCTTTTGGTTACCTGGAGCAGAGTCCTGGTGAATTTTTCAGGTGATCTCATAATGACGGTGATGATGATACTGGCTTTTCACTATTGTAAGCGCTCTGTGGGTTTTAACCTGCTTTCATAGGCATCACCTCATTATCTTTACCACCACCTCTAAGCTTTCAAACCAGGAAAACACATTAGGAAATAGAAACAGGAATGTACTTAAATATCTGCCTGCAAAAGCCGGGAGGTCGAATTGGATAACAAATCTCTTTTCCTTATGGTTACCCTCTAAGGTAGCGTCAGGTGAGAAAGTCAGGCAAGTGGTCACGGAGTCTCACAGGGCTTCAGGAATTCATACTTGCAAGTGATGCAAACTGGACATCTCCAAGCCATGTTTGAACCATATGTGTATTTATTTTGCCACCATGGCATTTTGAAAATTTAGAATTTAATGCCTTTTTGTAAGCAAGTAGCCCAAATCGCCACCAATCTCCATTCCTTACACCCGCCTTGTGCTTACTTATTTGTAATGAGTTTCGTGGTCCCTAAAGGAAGGGCTACCTTGTTTTCTGTCTCTGGAAAATGCCAATCACTTCATGTTCTACATGAACAGGGCTTCCAAGAGCATCACAGTATAGGCCATTCTAAAGACATTTGATTTTTTCAATCCATGTTGTGAAAGATAAAGAGACCCCATCTCTTTGGGTACAATTAGGAAAGACTTCAAGGAGAGGATGACTTCTAAGACAAACCTTCAAGAATGGACTTTATTCTAATGTTTTTGCTCAGATGTTCTGACTCACAGGAAGCAACTGGAAAATTGGGGATCTGGCTTGTTTAAAACTTGAGCAAGTCACTGCTTGTATATACACTGCTTAGTCACCAACACAATTGCCCAAGTCAGAAGCCTGTGAGTCATGCTAAACCCCTTCTCTTTTCCACCCCATTCTGCCGTTAGAGATGTCTACTGCTTCCCTTTCTAAATATTTCTCCAGTGTCCATCACTGGAGACTCAGTCATGCTCTAGTCCTTAATCATTTTATAGCAAATTCTCTGATTCTCTGACTATGACACCCCATGCCTAAAAGCCTCCAATATCTTTCCATAGTCTTCATAATAAAAAGAAAGTTCCTGGCATGACATAAAAAGTCCAGTATGGGCTAGCTCCTGCATCTCTTCATCGTAATCTCTTGATGTACACTTTCACTATAAAACAATTTATGGTTATATGAATACATCATTCTATCTTACGTCCTTTACTTTTGGTCATGGTATTCCCCTTGTTGGAAACAACCTTTCTGCACTTCGCTGGCAGTGTCTTATTTACTTTTAAGGATGGTAACAAACATCATCTCCTCAAAGAAGTTTCTCCTGGTTCTCATTTACTGATAGTCTTCAATTGAGACACATGGGGGAAATGCCAAGATCTTCCAAGAGATTAGCAGATGTCTCTTGCGCTCATCTTCACATGCTTTCTGCCCACCTTTGTAACCATTAGCTATTATTGCAACAAGCAGATGTGCACAGGTGTGACCTGAGAGCACCATGTCTCAGACATACCTCACCTCTCCTCACTTCTGAGGTCTACTGGGTGTGTGAACTTGGAAGAGGATAGTTGTTAACAGTTCATGGGGAATCCTAGACCAATGGGAGTTGGATACCATATACAAATATTCTCTGCTTCTGTGTTGCCCACAGGCAATTCTGAGGCACCTTCTACAGGGCTCTCTCTATGGGGAGTCTCCACCGGCACTGACCCCAACTGCCCATGTAGCTCAGTCAATCACTGCCTGCTTGAACTGGCTCTTTTTCCTTTCCTGCTTCTCTCTTCCTTCTCTTGTTTCTTGGGACCAATTTTCCAAAGAAACTATGCGCAGAGGCTCTCTTCTCAGTCTCTGTTTCCTGGGAGATCCCAGGCTAAGACAAAAGATGTAAAAGCATGGATGTATGTAAAGACATCAGACTTTAACTCCCATATGTATTTTCAGAATTCTCAATTTCTATATGTATTTTTTCTAAAACTGACCTGCTTGAGAAGGTATGTGAAAGAGTAATCAATAAGAGTCTCTGAAGTATAGGAAAATTTACACTCTATGAGTGTAATTAAGAGTAGAAATTAGTTTCCTTAAGAAGGAAAAGGAGCAACAGAAAATTTCTGAGGGTTAAGAATTTCTTTGCACACTTTTAAAAATGAATGATGGTGGGTGATTAAAGAGTGACACAACAGTTTTATTTCAAAATGTCCATATTTACTTGTTATAAGAAATTACATCCAATGCAACTACTTAAACACATGATGAAAAATTCTAGATGCCAACTTAAAAGTATGAATCAAGGCACACACAGTTTTAAAAAATTCTTTTAGGGGAAATGTGAGCACAAACCTGAAGATCCTTGGTCTAAACCAGGAGTTCTTAACTATGGGCAACTTTGAAAATACCTTGTGCCTGGATCCCTCTGCCAGATACTCTGATTCAGTTGAGGAATTTTTTTTTTAAGGCTGAGCCTGTGAATATAGGGTTAACCAGAGGTGACCTGCATTGTCCAAGACTGCTCTCATCCTCTTAGTAAAGCAGGCATAGTTCTTACCACATCATGCAAAATATGGTTAACTTAGATGCCTACAGGGGTCAGGCAGGATCTAGAATGAGTCAACGGACCAGGTTGGGAGCTGGTATGAATAAGAGAGCACATACCGCCTTCAAAGCAGCTCAGACTTGGTTCCAGCCAACCCTTGACTTGCTGGGAAATGGGCCCAGTGATGCCAAATAGGCTCATTTTTCAAGCAAACAGGAAACCCAGTTGTCTTTTAGATGGGCAAGATACGATTTTAAAGCGTTGTCTAAAGTTTTCCTCACCCACTCGTCTTTACGTCGTTCTTTTACAATGCCATCGTGGGCCAGGTGTAAATGTGAGTCACGCGGCATCCAGGACTCGCAGTTTTACTGTCATTGGAAACACTAGAGTCTTGCCCGATAGCCTGTGGGGTCTCCAGGTCAGGAACGAGATGCCACTGTTGCTTCACTGCACTGACACTTGGGATATGAGGGATGAGCTGTGCACTTAGAAAAATGGTCTTCTAAAAATTTTTGTCCAGGGTTCTCAAAGAAGATTGGAGAGCTGCAACAGTCCACTCTATCCATTTATAGATTGTTTGCTCTGAAACTGTACGGATTCTCTTGCCTCTGTTCTTTATGGGTAGAGAAAATTACTTCATTGTTTTTCTAGGAAAGGTGAGAGACCAGCTGTTTATTAGGGAAAAATGCTGAACTTTCCTCCAAATATTAAAGCATGAACTTTACAAAAAGAAGATGTTCCATGTATTTTTTTGAAAAGTTAACTGAGATAGGAAATAATTTTGGATACTTCTGATTGTACTTAAAGACATCATTTGATACTTGAAGATCAAGAAGTAGAAATGAGGCTAACTTTATGAACAATTTGAACAAAACATGCCATATGCTTGTATGTTATTTGAATATATATGCTTTATATATATAGTATATATATATATATGTTATTTTTTAATATATATATATGTAAACATGTATGTATAAGAGGCTAGAAAAAATCTACCAGGAACATAAATCATCACCAAAAAGGATTAACACTTTGACTATTAATTGGCTCAGATTTTATATGATAAATATTTGGAGATTAATGAAACTCGTGTGTATCCAGTATGGTTTTCTTTCCTCATGTAGAATGTCAGTATGTCCATTTCATCATTTTAGCCTTTTATATTTTAGTACTTAACAAGGAAATTGAGTGGGTGACATACTGCAAAAAAAAAAAAAAGGTCAGTTTTACATTTTTGGTTCTGAGGTATGTTAAAGAGCTATTTCTTGAAGATTTTTAAATTTCGTTTTCTTCCATCCAAGGTCTCGTTATCTTTCCACATGTAAAACTCCGCACAGTGAAGTCTGTATGACTGTATCATGAGTGACTTCAGTAAGAACTGGCATACATATTGTGGTTCCTGTAGCTTGTTTGTTCAGCCTGTTAACATGGGAAGGTAAGGGTTAGAAGACATATGACATCAAGTTGTCAGGCTCCTGGTGGCTGTTCAGAGTGTGTGGTTCTTCCTTCCTTTCTCATTCAAACAGTTTACATTGAGCACCTACTCGGTGTGGTAAAGGCTGTGCTAAGTATTTAGAGAGTCTCCCACTCTGGGCAGGGCTTCTGTTTTTAAAACTGTTTTGGGGGGGATAATTAGGTTTATTTGTTTACTTATTTATTTTTATGGAGGAACTGGGGATTGAACCCAGGACCCTGTGCATGCCAAGCTTGTGCTCTACCAATGAGCTATACCCCATGTGCTCTACCATTGAGCTATACCCTTCCTCTTGGGGAGGCCTTCTTAAGAGACTCTGAAATTCTTCTGTGTGTTTGCTGGGGAGGGGAGATGGACAGATCTGGCAGAATTTTTACGTCAGAACTATGACTTAAATAAATATTGTCTGTAAAAAGTTTTCCTAAGAGATTATTGCATGATCAAATACACAATAAATGGCTATTGAGCTTAAAAGGACCCATTTCACCCTTCCCCCCATTTTGCCGAAGAAATAAGCAAAAATCAAAATTCCCTATAAACTTCATGTGTGGGTTGAAAGTGAAAAAAAAATTGAGCTGAAGCTCTCTTGCACAGAGGGATAACTATAAATAGGTCCTTCTAAAATCAAAGGTAGAACCCCCATTATTTGTTCTTGTTTCCACTTTGGTTCATCTGGGTTTGGGTCTTATTAGGCCAGAGAGCTCGTTGGCTGTTGTCTGCCTAAGCTACTTGAGATTTCTGGTTTTCAGTCATTTGGCACAACGATTTAATATCTATATATCAAGAGTGACGTATATGTGTGTGTGTATGTGTGTGTGTATATATGTGTATATGTGTATATAAATATACAAATGTTAAGGCAATTTATAATAAGAGGCATCTATTTACTAAGATTAGTAAAAGGACATTGGAAAACAACAGTCAACATTTTACGTATTATCAATGCTATCATCATAGGACTGTTTCTTATTTCAAGCCTTTTATGAAGCCAAAGATCTATTATTAAAATGTAGTTTTTTGAAGACATTTTACTGGGGACACTAGAGTAATTCTGTGAGAGACAGAACTCTCTGCTGGTCCGGTTTAATGCAGAGACAGAGCTTAGACAATCTAGAAGAGTGTTTTTCCAAATGTGGTCTGTGGACATCTGTATACATATAATTGAAGGTACTTACTAAAAAAGGCAGATGGTGGGGTACTAGCCCAGCTCTACTAAATCTGAATCCCTGGAGCTTGGTGTTGGCATTTTAACCTATACAGATAAACTCTACTGTAAATTTGGAGATGTAGGAAGGTGAATGGTTAGATGTACCCTCCATGATCTCTCTTTCATATGGATAAATCCTTTCCCAAGAGAAATCCTCAGTGGTGGGGGCCAGAGTGCAAACGCTCTTGGTTGTCTAATGAGGATCTGCATGTGGAGGGAAAAGCAACATTTTGCTATAACTGATCTTACAGGCTTATTTGCACCAAGCCCTCCAGCCACACATCCTGGCTACAGCCCCAGGCTCCCCCAGGAACCTTGCTCAGACCAAGACTGTGCCCATCTTGCAAAGTAGGTTAGGGCACCTTTCCTCTCCCTGCGCTTTGTCCACTGCTCCTGCACTTTGCTGATAACTGCCATCGATTTTGCACTTATCACTTCCAGGCACTTGAACTGTTATCCCATCTGCAGTATGGTGATCTTCACCACAACCCTTGAGATAGGTGTTATTTTCATGCTCATTTTACAGATGAGGTAACTGAGGCTCCCACAGTTCTGTGGTCATAGCCAAAAAGTGAGGAAGTAGAGGAAAAGAGACTTGAACTCAGTTCTTTCTGCAGCCACTCTTCTTGGGCTGCTGCTAAATGTTTGCTGCCTGGCTTTCTGGACAAGAGCATGGAGAGCTTCGTTTTCTGATACCCTTAGCACAGCTAATACGAAAAAGAGGTAGCCTAGTTTTTTTTTTTTTTATTTGCTTATCCCTTACAAGCTTTTACACATGATTTTAATAGCAAAGGGAGGATATTAAATCCTACTCATGTGAATTATGGTGAACATTAATTTACAGACTAAAAAGAATCTGCTGTGTGAATGGGTAGATGAGATATGAATTGTGTGTCTTTTGTAGGGGAAAAAAATTACCATTAAAAAGGTAAATGGTACAGGTGCTAGTGAGAGAGACAGCACATTGTTAGAGCATTAACTTGAACTGAAAAAAAAAATTAACAATGTCATAGCTCTTCTTTTTCTAATGAATTCATTCCTGGATCTTGACATAAAGCTTTCTGTGACTTTTATCTCCTCACTCCCTCATTTTGAATCTAATTTAAACTCATAAGAAAATACAAGTTAAACATGCAAAGTTTTAAGACATCTTAAAGATCTCAAAACTGAATTCAGAGTTCTGTTGTTATTCAGTTGATTTTTACACCTGCCATTATGAGAAATCTGAATTGCATTTTTGTCGCTTCTAGGTTTAACAGTTAATTATCTGTACTTTTAAAGGCTTCAATAAAAAGGAGCCAAGTGTTTAATATGCCAGCTGGAAATATTTGCAAATTGAGACACTTAATGAAAATTCTCACATCTGTGTGTAAATGTGGGTAGAGTTTTGTCACCTAGGTTCCAGGCAACCTATATTTTACTCCTGGTTATAGCATTAACCCTGATCTTTTCAGCTTCCTCATTTTTAAAACCAGGGGTTGGATCTCTAACTGATGATTTCTTGTACTTGAAAATCTTTTCATTCATTGTGACGCATAGTAGACTTGAAAATGCTTTACAGTGACACTGAACACCCTGTGTTACTGTAAACTGCCCCTGGAGAGTGGAAACTTGAACACATATGGCAGGATACTAGTGGAGGAAATCATAGCAAAGTCAGTCTTTTGTAGTTCCTCTTTTGTCATGTACTCAGTTGAATGTTAATCTGTAGACTTCCTATAGAGCTCCTTCTAGAATGGAAATACATATTTTTAATTTCTTTCCTTTATTGGATATTTAAATAGTATGATAGCTGCATCTCTGAACTATGCTCTGGTCGTCCCTAGCATCTGGAGTGACGTGTCACTTCCCCCCGAGTCTGCAATGTTTGGTGTACTATTAC
This sequence comes from Vicugna pacos, assembly GCF_048564905.1. Taxonomy (NCBI): domain Eukaryota; kingdom Metazoa; phylum Chordata; class Mammalia; order Artiodactyla; family Camelidae; genus Vicugna; species Vicugna pacos. The sequence goes on along the minus strand of NC_132997.1, from coordinate 66,068,778 downwards.
AGCAATCTTGGTTCATAAATTATTGTAAGAAATATTGCTAATTTTAGAAAAGTCAATATCACTCAGTAACTGTCTATGCCTTCTAGAGACTCCTTTGAGGAATGATGAAATCAATGAAGAATTTCGATTTTAGCAGCAATTTTAAAAACTTATTCGTTCATTTACTTAACAAATATTTTCTTACCAGAAATTAAAAAATAGTTAATTCCTTGAGCAAGTTGGGTTTATGGATTACTGAGTTGAGGGGAGATGGTGAACAAGAAATTACAAGCATGATAAATTTTACAAAAGAGGGAGCAAAGGGTGCTGTGGGAACCTAACAGAGGGCGAATTCATCTCATTAGAAGGGATGGATCAGCAGAAAATGTATGGGGCAGACTTCAGTGACACGGGGACAGGTAGCAGAGATCCGAAGAGCGGGCAGATCATGAGCCCAACAGAGGATTTGGGGAAATGGTTATGAGCAGAGCAAACGATTTATTTGTAGTTTTTAAGTCAAGAGAAAGTGTCCTTTTTTAAGAAATTAAAAGAAGACCAGTATAGTTGTAGTGCAAGTCCAAAAAGGAAAACGGAGCATGAGGGAGGCCAGAACTTGAGTGGGTTTAAAAGCGAGTGTAAGGACGTTGGCCTTATTTAAGGGAAGTTATTTAAAGTTTTTAAGAAGGGGCCCGGGGGTGGAGGGCGAGAAGAAAGCAAAGAATATAATGTGTTGTTGTTTTTTAAATAACTTTTTACTTTGTTATAGTTTAAGAGTCTCAAGAATTTGCAAACGTAGTATAGAGAGTATTTGTGTTCCTTTCTACTTACTGATACTATGTTATAAAAGCACAGCAGAGTATAGAACCCAGGACATTTATATTGGTGCAATGTTATTAACTTGGGGATAGACCTTATTTGGATTTAACAACTTTTATGTGCAGATTTGTTTTGTTTTGTTTTTGTTTTTTAAGAGATTACTGTAATGTGTAGAAAGGATGGGAGGGGATTAAATATAGATGCAGGGGATCAATTTGGAGATGAGAAGCCAAGTCTAGTTGATAGAGGAAGGTACCCTACACTGGAAGTGGCCTGGAGATGACTAGAAGTGCATAGTTTCAAGAAAAATTTAAGAGATAAAAATGATCAGTGTGTCTTGGTGATTCAATATTGGGCATTAGGTAGGGGTAAGGTCAAAAATGACCTCTAGATTTCTATTTTGAGCAACCAGGTGGGTGGTGATGCTACCAGGTAAAGTTGAGAATCCCAGAGAAGTGGACTGGCTGGGAAGGAAGATACATTCAGCTGTGACCATGGTGAGCGTGAGGTTCTTATGTAGCCAAGCAGCCTTTCAGCTGGAACTCTAGAAAGAAGTCTGGTGTGAGATGTGATTTAGGCACTGTTGGCATATAGACAGTAATTTCAGTAAGATTATCTAAGAAGAGTGTGTTCAATTAAAAGAGAAAAAAGGGCTGAGAATAGAGCCCCAGGAACTATAAATGTTAAGTAGGTTGGCAAGAAGGAGGAGCTGGGAAGAAGACAGAGAGGGAACAGCAGAGAAAGAGACCAAAAGTCAGTCCCAGAAAGATGGAGAGGGAGAGGGGGGAGGGGAAAGAGGGAGGGGAAGGGGAAAGGGGAAGAAGAAAAAGAAGGAAGAAGAGGAGGAGGAGGAAAAGGACGGGAGAAAGAAACTGGAGAGGGAGGGAAAATTAGTAGATTGCTGTTATGTAAGCAAAGGAAAGAGAATTTCAGATAATCTTCAGAGAATAAATATCCTGGTAACCTCTGTCTCTTTGCTCTGACTTCAATCCAAGTTGTAATTGAGAAGTTTCTTACGATTCTCTAGGTGTGCTATTCTTTTATTTTTAAGGTGTAGTATTTACAATTTTGCAAACTCGACTTCAAGATAAAGTGACCACATTTTTTTATGTCTTAGAAAATGTTATTTTGAATTGATGATACTTGGAGAGGAAAAAACTGGTAAATATGCATTAAAGCTTAGGTTTCATAAAATCCAAACTATTTTTACATGTGAACATGTAATTAAAAGATATTTCATCTGCTACAACATGTATATGGCTGTGCAGACACTTAACACCTGGGTCATACCCCTAGGCCAGCTGCAATCAAATTTGGGGATGAGCCCTGAGTATCTTTCCAAAGTGTCCCCAATTGACTCATGCCCAGTGTGGGTAGAGAATGATTAAAACATGGAAATACCCTGATAATCTTAAGTGAGAGGGTTCTATGTACTGACTTAGAGAAAGATGTGACCGAATAGAAACCTTATTGATGCCTCTATTAGGAAGAGCATGCTAAATAAGTGGGGGGTTTTTTTTTTTGAAAGAAAATGGCAGCAGGTAAAGAAATAGAAGACGAGACATTTGGAGTTAACCCACTGAGTCGGGAAGTGAGCATCACAAATCCTTAAGGGGATTCAAGGTTGGAGGTAGTGAGGCAGGGGTTTGACTTATAGTAGATTTATGCTGTGACAGACTGAGTGACAAGTTCAGAACAGCTAGTTAAAAAACATCTCTTAAGACCATTTGCTATTAGATGGAGAGAAAAGGTCATACCCGTGTAAGAGAGCACTGAAGGCTGAGCTAAGGCTTTAGTTACAGAAGGAGGCAGGAAAATGTTGATGATTAAATGTCGTGAGAAGAAACACATGTGGGTTTTGCTGGAGGAATGATAGGGGACTATAATCAGCTGAAGGTTACTCTTGGGACTCCCACTAGGGAAGGACGTGACGTACTGGGGGTTCCTATAACGTACTAGTGATAGTGGATGTGTCAGGGCAAGGCTAAGACAACTATATGCTAAATTCTGTGTAAGTTAGCGGTGGAGCGTCTGGTTCCTTGATACTTTGGCAGAATTCCAAGTGGGTGTGAACGGAATATGGGTAAACATGGTAGCCTGGCATGTCATCATTTCCCAAGAAAATAGATTAAAATTAAAATTATAACTAAAAGTATATACTTTTTACTTATGTATGTGTTCCCCACCATGTTTTCAAAAGAATGTAAGGTAGTTAAGAAGCTGGGTTTCATGGCTAAAATTAGCCATGAATATGAGGAATAAATAATAAACATGACAGTAACTCAAGAGTCAAAAGCGGAATGAGGTCTATTTGTTTTATTAACTATGAGCAAAAGCTCCACTTTACTGACTTATAGAACCCCCAACTAGTATATTCAGTGCAGAAATCTTAATGATCCTCAAGGTGCAGTCATTTCTCTGAATGGTGTCATTTACAATACAATTTCAAATTTAGGAAATAAACGGAGGGGAGGGTAATGAGGCTTATATGATGTCGAATGAGTCAACGTATGATTAATATTGAGTCACTTGCATGTTCTCTATTGCCTGCCTTCCTGCTCACTGGTTTTTTTTATCTGCAGGAACTTGGTATGAGAATCAAATTGGCCAAACAGGTTTCTTGTACAGATTATCCCGTCAGGTTACTAACAAATGTATTTCCTCCACACTGAGGAATCCTTCTCACTCCAAAGATGGCAGTCTAAGTTTGATTTAATTCATATCGATTGCCATTTTGCTCTGATAAATGAGGAGAAATCCAGCCTTTTCAAGTATTTGGAATTTCTTTTTTTTAAAAAACGGATACTGTGACCTCCTCGTGGTGTAACTTACCACAACAAACTTTGCAGACTTAGTATATGTCTGTGTCAAATGTGTGGTATTTGTGTGTTATGTGTGGTTTTTTTCAATGTGAAGGATGACAGCAAGTCTTACTGGCTTTCTGTCAAGTAATTCTGTTTCCAAGCAAGCGCCAGTTGCTGCGATACCTTATGCTTAAAATAATCTGCAGAATAAATCCAACGTTGAGTATTTTTATGTGATTTAAAACAATAGCACAATGGAAAGCAGTGCTTACTGTTACCAGTGTGAATGAAAAATAATGCAAACTGTATCAGTAAACAAAGAATGCTGAAACCATCAAGTCATCACCGTCTGCCGCCACCCCCTAGTGCAGACAAGCCTGCAGCCCAGCCTCTGCAGCCATTCACAATGGTGCACCCTGAGGGGACTCAGAATAAGAAAGGACAGGATACTGGCCCTAGATAGCTAGGTGCTTGTCAAAGGAATGAATTCAATGAGCTCAAAATGTTTGCTTCCTCCCACACAGAGAAAAGCACTAAATTCTTTTAACTTGAGATGTCTGGTTTTCTTTAGTTAACAAGTACTCTTTTAATGGTCCGACTATCTGGTCTTTGTTGTAAAATTCCTATATATCCTAGCTCCTCCCCTACCTCTTTGGAGCAGTCCCTCAGAGCGATCTGAGACGCTGTCATCAGGCTCAAAGGGGTTCGAGTCCTCAGAAATGTCCAACAAATAAAACATAACTCTCAACTTTTAGGCTGTGCATTTATTTCAGTTGACACCAGATTAAAGCATTTAAAACTGTTCATCTAAAACAGTGATTGAATCATGTCAGAGCTAGAAAGACCAGTAATTAAAAATGAATTGTACTGGAAATATGACTCTTGACAAGAATTGAAAGGAAAAGTTAGCCATTCCTTCTACCCGAAATGCTTCCTTCCATCACTTTCCTGACCTGCACTTCCCTATTTCTGGCGTTTCTCCTTCTCTTTTATGAGTTTCTCTCTCTCCCCACCACCTCTAGGTTTGCTTGGTCCCCAAGAACCTGTAACTTCTGCAGCTTTAAGCCATCTCAGGAGACAGCATCAGGAAACATTCAGTTGCTTAAGCTGGAAACCTGTGGCTTCCCTTTTCCTCATCCCCACAGTTAATCCACCAGTAAGTCTGTAGCTTCTACGTGCAACATGTACTTCCCACATATTCACACTTCTGCCCACCTCTCCTGTCACCCTCTTGACCTAAGCCATCGTCTGTCTTGTGTGAAAATAGTGCCAAAGTATCTTTTCTGAGCTTTCTTTCCCTTTTCCTTCCACCTCAAATGGCCCCAGTTTATTCACTGAAATCCTAAGTGGTCTTTTAAAAATGTGAATCAGACAATGTTGCTCACCATCCTTGTTTCCGCCCTGTGAATAGCTTTCCACTTCCTTACGAATTCAGTTCTTTCCAGTCTGCAAGGCCCTGGTCATGTCTCCAGATTTGTCTCCATCCATCCTTTCTTTCCATGAAAAGGCTCTAACTTTTCCAAATTGAGCCTTAAAACATTCTGTTCTTCCTGCTTCGAGTGTCCTCTCAGATCTCCTATGGGGTGGTTCATTGCATCCTTAATACTCCGCCTAAATGTTACATTTTCAGACAGGTCTTTATTTTGGTTCCCAAATAGGTCTTCCCCTTTGTTCTGCATGCAGCACCCATTTAATAACCTTCCAAACAATCTTTCTATTTTAACGGTATCATTTGTGTTTATGTCTGTGTTGTCTGTCTCCTGCTAGAATGTAAGCTCTGTTTCCCTTCTCCCTGTGCACTCAATGCCGGATATGAAGTGCTCAAGAAATGCTTGTTGAATGAAAGAATGAATGAACGATTTCAAAGTCCGGCTGAGCAGGCTACTAGTATAAAGGCTGGCAGAGACACCTGCTTGCACTTGAGGAACGATGCAGGATGGGAGTTAAATGTTGCCGCACCATTTTTCTAACTAGCATAACGATCTGTTTCTGGAAGTTTTTATTGGGAGGATCAGGTCAGACAATGTACAAAAGGACCTCCAATAAAAATATTCAAAAGATGTTCCCGTGGGCAGCTGTCCTTGGACCCTGACTCTACCCCAAGGAAAGTTAGCATCAGCGTGAATTACCTCCCCCTCTTCACAGCCCTTCATCCTTTGCCTGCCCTCTTCATTCATTCCAGAGATCGACAAAACTGTAGAAACCATAGAAGGGCTGTTTGTCCCACAGTCTCTGGGCATCTTTAATAGCACACTCATGTCTGTGGGGCAGTCATAACCCAACCACTCCACAAAGGAGTCCCTGAAATCCTGGGGGCCACCGCCCCAGGAATATTCAGGAAGCACTGCCTCCTGTCAGCCCTCTGAATTTTTCTGTTCCATCTAACTGCCACAGCTGGAAGAGCCAGTGTTTTGGGCTCAGTTCTACCTGAACTGCCTTTAGATTAATTCTTTGAGCTGTTTATCTCTAGTCCCCACTTGTGCTCAGTGCCCTCCAACCTCAGGGACCAGTTCTTCTCCCCAGCTCTTCTCCCCTCTGTAGCCCATCTCTGACTTCTGGAACCTTGGCCCGACACAGCCCTTGCGGTTCCCCCTTTGACTGGTGGGCGGCGTGCAGACAGCATAGGAACATGTACCTGCACATATGTTGTTTGTAATTCCAGTGCACTCCATGTCTTCTGCAGTGATTTGTTACATTCCTATCCTTGGCTTCACAGCTTGCCTAAACCTCTTTTTGGTTTCTCTGTTTCCTTTGTCCTTCACTCGCTGATGGCTGTGACCTTATTTCACAAAGGATACATTTTCAGGACTGATTTTGCAGATTTGCAGATATGGTTCCCTTCCATGAATACTGCCCTCATGTCAGCAGCAACTCCAGGTCACTTTTGAAATCACTTTGTGGATCATCATTGCTGTATTTGAAACACAATCAATCACTGTTGCTTGTGTTTATCTGCCGTGGCTGAATTTGAACCTAGAAGTGTTATATTGAAAATATCATAAATCGTAACTGTTTGCCACTGAAAGGGACAAATTTGAAAGTTCTGCATGGTACAAAATGATGAATAGATACTGGGTTCAGGTTATAAAGTCACATTTATCCATCTTCTTTCTTCCCTTTCTCCCTTACCCTCTCTCTTCTTCAATAAAAATGTAAGGTAACTAACTCATTAGATTATAGTGTGTAAGCCATTATACGACCAAGTTTTGTCAAGTTTATAAATTCTCCTTATTAGGTTTTTCCTGTAAAAATACTTCTATAGAAAGCATTTAGTGTTTAGTATCTTATATTCAGACTTTTCATATATATATATATATATATTAAAGATCATTAATTACACTGATTACAAAATGGTGACTTGCAGTTTTTCCTGGAATAGTATATTTTTTCTCCTACAAGCATGGCAAGATCATCCTTTTTGTTTTGAATTCAAATACAAACATTCACCCAAAGTAATAGTACATTCTTGTATCCTTTATTTCCTTCCACACTTGTCTGTCGAGTTCATCTGAAGCAGGGTTTGTAGGAAGGAAAGGAGAGCGAGAAAGGGTGTGTGCTCGAGACAGTGGAGAAAACAAGTATGTGAACACACTGGAATCAAAATAAGTCGAATTACATTGCTGAATTCAAGAGGTGTTTCTGTATTAGAAGGGATCTCTCTGTAAAAGCCGCAAAACGTGCTCAGATTTTTGTAATGTGCAGAATGAATTAGATCAGAAAGGGAATCTCTCTGAATGAACCATCACAGAATTGTTTAAACCATAGAATTATTGTCCAATAGCCAGAGTTGTCTGCTCATACTGGTACAGTGGATTTGTTGAATCATTGTGTAAGGGAGTTTAAACATTAAAATGGCTAAAGATATGAGAAAGACAGAGAGAGAATGAAAGAGACAGAGAAAGAGAGACAAAGACAAAGAGAAAAAAAGACATAGAAACACAGAGAATATGAATATGTATGTGATGGAGGAAGGTCTGAAAAGTGTTTATTTCACGCCGGTAGTCTGCAGCCCTGAGTTCTACTGTAATCTCTAACTCAAACTTGGCAGCATCTAACCCCTTTATGCCTTTGTTTTCTTATCTGTCAAATGGGAATTATAGTAACATCTGTTCTACCTACTGCACAGGTTTTTGGCAATAGTAGAATGAAATGTTAGATGTGGAATTGTTTTGAAAGCATGAAATGCCCTCTGCAGATAGAAGGTCACATGATCCAAAGCATTTTTGCTTTTGCAGGATTAGAGATAAGTGAGAAGAACCTTTGCTTTGGCTTTTATAATTGGGATAATGTATTCAAATTATCAATACAATTAAGTATTGTGGGCTCAGAAGTCAAATAATTTGGTAGAATGTGTCTTGGAAGTCAAACGGGTTGATCTTTAAATCCTGACTCTACCTGTCACGTACGTGATGTGCCACATTGGAAAGCTTATGAAACTGCTCTGAGCCTCGGTTCCTGCCCTCACAAACTTAGCAATCACTGTGAGACTTGCATGAGGGATGGCTCTTCATTGCAGAACATACAGGAACCCCTTAATAAATATAGTCGTCGCAGTGTTTGTACTACTACTATGATGGTGACTCATGTTGTCCTTATTGGTTTTTTTTTTTTTTTTCATTTTGGTTAAGAAGCCTTGAAACCACAGAGCTTTTACAACTAGGAGCATGACTGTTTGGTTTTGAAATTTTAGTTATTTCAAAAATTTCTCAGTATCTATGCCATCTCCACAGAGTCCAAGTGTAATTTTTGAAGGAGTCTAATGTGTTAAAGCCTAATGCAAACTAAGCTGTCTGGGGAGGAAATTGAACCCAGTTCATCAGAGTATGTGATATGCCTTCCTAAGACCTGCAGGTCACTGTGACAAGGCTAAATTTGGCTCTAAATTTCTGGAAGCATCACCAGAGGAAATAATGAATGACCCAAGTCATAAGTTCCAGCTGAGAGAAAGTATACACATTTGGGGTTTGGGAGGTTGGTAGAGAAACACGTTATTTTTCATCTGCTGAATTCAAACAAATGTAAGATAATTTAAAATGTAAGGTAATTTATCTCAGAGATTAAATCTGAGAAGCATCTGAACAAGAGAATTTTTCGAAAATTATTTCTTTAATGATCAGTTCTAAATCAAGCCATTGCAATCATTGAAACAATGGTGCATAAGACACCGTGATGACATGAGCTACTGGGTTGCAGAGAACTAGACAAAACATCATGGCACCCAAGCAGTGCCCTGCAGGCAGGGTCACTCTGGGTGATGAGGAACTTTAATGGCTGTTTACAGTGTGACCGTTGTTGACCTTGCTGAAAACAAATGAATTCTAAAAGATCTCAATTGTTTGTGTGTTTTGAGAGATGAAAAACAATTGCTTTGTAATGTCGAATTGCAATTGGACATATAAATATATACCAAGTGTTTTCTTCCCAGTCATTGGTCTATTTTTGTTTTGCAGTTTGGATCTCTACTTTAAAAATAGAGTTAATTCATGATAGAGCAGGCCACATGGTTCTTACATTCTGGAAGGTAATATGTGTGGTCTTAGTCTCACGGAATTCTTACGGTCATTATTCTCGTGGAAAGCACCCTACAGTTCCACCTGTATGATATGAAACAGGAGCTTATAGGATAAGAGTTTGATCTGGACTCTTTGAGAGACTGCTCTATTTTGAGTTAGGCTCACTAGTATGAAGTGACTGTAAAGTGCGTTCCTGCAGTACTGAATGGCTTCAGTCGTTGAATGGGAGACTTTAATATTTAATATTAGAAGTTGTTAGATACCTACAAAAAACAATAATTTCCTTTTCCTTGAATTAGTACCTGTCTGTTCCGTCTGTTAACATCTAACCAGTGATTTCAACAGCTACTTAGCATCGTTCCTAGTCAATGAGAATGAGATGAGAGTTAAAGAGGAGAAGGTTAAATATTTCAGCAAACATGTATGTTATGTGTTAACCATTTTCTCCTTATCCCCGAAATTATTTTCCTTTAAAGTTATCTAAATTTCACTTGGATACTCATCTATTTTTAGAATTACAGAAAAAAAAGAGTTAGAAGGGAAATGACAACTGGAAATTATTTGTGATGCATATAATAAACAAAAAGATTTATATCATTGACCACCTAAGAACTATGTTGCTCTCATATATTTTGGCCCAGTGATTCTCATGCTTTGTATCACGTACTGATTATAGGTGTGGCAGCTGCAAACAGTTTTGGTTTTTTTTTTTACTATAAGATTGGAATAGCTACAGCAGCATTGATTGATTTGAAAATATGGTCTGTAACTTGTTGAAAACTGGTTTTCAGTTTTGAGGAAATATCGAAATTGGCCAGTAGCTTTGCAGGATTAAATTTTATCTTTAAAAAATGTGCGCTGCTTGATATTTCTTAGCTCTCAGGCAGTTTATACCTACAGAGTTCATTCAGGAAAGCTGTTAGGCTAGAAAAAGAACCCAACATTCGGGCAGAATCTTGAGAGCTGGGGCAGTGAGAGGACTACTCCCAAAGTTTTTCTTGCTTATAGATAATTAATCAAATATTTCACTGTGGGTGGATGCAGTTATCTTGCCGCAATGACGTCAAGAATTAGAAACTTTTAAGGGAAACTGCAATTACTTTATCTGAGTTAGAAGAGCCATGAATTACCAAGAGGTGGGGGGGTTTAAGATTCTGAGGTGCCAACTACAGAGACCATACTGTATGCATAGTAGGTTCAAGGTGATCTTGAAAGTGCATTTACTGCTTCTTCTCTCTTTTGAGCCTAAAACTGACCACTGAGAGCCAAAAAAATATAGCATTACTTTTTCAGTCAAAACATTGATGATAGAAGCTTTGTATAATTTAAAATTGCTTTGGGTGATTTTCATTCATAGTAATAATTTAATAAATTTGACTGATTTTTAAAGTGCCTAGAGTTCTTTGTCAAATGAAGGGATCAGTTATTAATTCTCATATTTCTCGTCGTGGCTGTTTTGGGCGTATTTATTGTTGCCTGGCATGTGTTCAGGGGGAAACTGATCTAAAGAGAGGCTGTGAAGAGGGAGTGAATAAATTGAGGTTTCTGGAGACAGCTTGAAACTGGAGACGAGATCTCATTCTCTTCTAATATGTGAACGTTGCCTGAGAGTCAGTGATTTGAAGTTTAAGGCAGTCTAAGAGTTATGAGACAGTGGTTCCCAGAAGTTTAAGTTATAAGAACTCCTGATTAACATGATAATGTTATGCTTTTAGTATCTGTTAATTGATGAAACACAAGACAGAAAACTTCCATGATCTCAGTTACACTTTAAAATGAATTTATATTATTTATTCTTTATACTAGATATATTACCTGTAAATTATCCCCCTGCTTATAGTTAAGCCTTCACTGTACTCCTAAGGCTTTAGAATAGAATAAAACTCTTTGTCCCAACCTTCAAGGCCCTAGGAAACCTGCCTTCCTTGGCAATTTGATTCTCCGTTTCCTTTCCTTCTAGCTCTCTCTGTGCTTAGCCACATGGGTCTTCTTTCTGATCATTGACCAGATCAAGTTCCTTCCAACCTTTGGACCTGTGATTTTCCTTTTACCCAGAAGGCTTTTTCCAATGATCTTTGCATGGTTGGATCCTATTATTATGTGGTCCTCAGCTCAGAGATGCCTTCCTGACCGCTTGGTCTGATACAGCCTTTCCCACTCTTACAAGTAACACTAATGCTCCACAGATATTGATGCTCCATGACAACCACAATGAAGAATATCCTTTTATTAATATTGAGAAACCCCACAAGGCTCTGTTTATCCATAGTGAATAATGTTGTCTCCCTGTTACCGAAGGCACGTTCTTGTGCCTAATGCACCATGAGGCCAAACAAACTGAAACGTCGGAATCTGGAGCAGAGAAAGGTTTATTGCAGGTCCAAGCAAGGAGGACAGGGTGACGCAAGCCCCCCAAACCCCGAGCTCTGTGAAGGGTTTCAGCAAAGCGTATTTAAAGGCCAGGTAACGGGAAGGGGTTGTAGGGTTAAGTGATCGGCTCATGCACGATTCCCTGATTGGTGGATGCTGAGGTGACAGGGTGGTCTACACTATCAAGCCCTGGGTGCCTGAAGGTCTGGGGGCCTCTCTTGTTCATCGAGTAGTTAATTTCTTCCCTTTGGTGGTGGTTTTTAGCATCTGAAAAACTCAGGAAATAGACATAAAATAACTATTATCTTGGCACTTCAGAGAGGAGCTACGGCAGAAGATATGAGAGAGTGGTCTGACCCTGGAAGGCCCCACAGGGTCCTGCTCAGTGACGTCCCTTGTTAGAGAAGTAAATATGTATTTCACTGTGCTCACCCTAGAATTCCGCGTTTTTATCTAAGATTGTAGAAAGACAGTTCCTATCAGATATCCTTTGTGTCTATGCGGGAACTTCCTCATCAATGATTAAATGAAGAAGTGGATTTTCCAAGTCTTTTTTTAAAATTGAAATTTTGGAAGAACTGTCCCTAATCCTGGCTTAAAGTTATCTGGGGATATTATACTACCTAATGAAATTTTTAAGGAAGGAAAGGATCACCATGTTATTTTAGCATTTATAAATTAAGGCACACTAAATTCTTGGAAAACTGATCTATTTGCTATGCTGGAGCCAATTCGTATAAGAACTGCTTGTTAAATTTTCAGGAATTTTGCAAGCGGGTTGACTTTGCATTAGTAGTTTGAAATTGGCTATGGTGGGAGTAATTATACCATGGAAATTGGCAAACACTACAAACTAGGGCTTTTTTTTTTTTTTCCTGGAGAGCCAGTTTAACAACACACCGTTATACATAGCCAATATTTTAGAGGCTGATGATTTGATGATGACAAATCAATAGGGGCAGCTTAAAATAACCAAGTTACTTCTATGGTTGTTTGCATTAAAAAGTCACAAATTCGGAGCATGAAAGAAAAAGCCATTTTTAAAGAAAATAGGTAATTTGTACACAGAAGCAGACAGGAAGGATAAAAAAAATCAAGATCTTTTTATTTTCCTTTTTACACCTTTCAGGTCAGGCTGCTGAATTCTTGGAAAACATTGTTAAGATGTATACTCGTGTGTTCGGGCAGAGAGCCACCTTCTGGGACTTGTGATAGCCGCTTCCCCAGCTCCCATCCTGACAGCAGAGCACAGCTCAGCTGACCTCATATGTAGCATCACATGGTAGTTTACAGTAGGTGTCTTAGATTGTTCCTTCAGGGAAGAAAACCAGTCAAAGAAGAGTGAGGTGGAGGCTCTGATTCTGGCTTACAATGTTGGAGCACGTGGAGACTAAGAGAGCTGACCTAAGGTTTCGAGCCTTCAATGGGAAAGAACTTAAAGGAAAATTACTTGAAGAGGCAGGGCTTTAACTAGTACTCACTGACAAGATCATCTTTGGGTTAAACTAGTCTGTGAAGGCAGAGCTGGATTACTTGTGATGCTTCCGAGAAATGTTTCTGGACAATACCCTTCTGAGGGGGATAAATGGTAAGACATAGGTCCTATATTTCTCAGTTTGTTTTATTGTAATGCAAAAGCATATATGAAAGCCTGCAGTTTGTTTCTTCAGAGGCTTACGTTTGAATTTCCTCCATTTAAAATGAAATTTGAGAAAGGAGAGTATCCTGAAATTTCCTCTCATCCCTCCTATTTGTGATAAGCACGTGGAAAACTGGGCTAATTCTGAGGGATTGTGACAGACCACATTGTGTCATCTTTTCTGATGTCTTTACAAAACAGGTGCATTGTACTGTTTATGAGAGTAGAGAAAGTGGCTTTCATCAGTTATCTTTGGACTTAGCTAATTATTTTCTTGGAAGAGAGCTTTATTTTTAATTTTGCAGCATTTCTAGAACTGAAATTTTTAATGGAGTGCTATTATTTTTTCCCAAAGGATAAGATGCCATCTGTAACTGAACAAGTTGGGATTCTGGGGTTGATAACATCCAGTGTTTATTATATTAGAAAATATGAACCCATTGATGGCCCCACTCTCTGACCCAATGAAAATAAAGGAATTTTTAGTTAAGAGAATATTATGTAATTTGATGAACATTAATTTCTAAAAGATTAGATAAGTCCTGCTATTTGGAAAAGTAATTCTAGAATAATAGATCTCAGAAATCACTATGAAGTTGCTACTGGTATTCTTGAGGTCAGGAGTTTCTCATGAAAAATCATAGAAGGGGAGGGGCGGCCAAGATGGCGGAGTATGAAGACGCTGGTAGCTCACCCTCTCCCGTGAATGCACCAAGAGTAATGTCCGCGGACCTGCCCAGTCACTCAGGACACCTACTGAACTTTGACAGAACATTGCCTTCTTCAAAAGACAAAATTCGTCACAAATCTGGTAGGAGAACAAAGAAAAGGAAGAAAAAGGAAATTAGTGCACGACCTGTCCTGAGGGGAGGGAGCGGCAAAGGAGGACTAGCGCTTGTGGGTCTCCCCCTCTCCAAAAGAGGGCAGCGGGGACAGAGGGGGAGCCTCTGAGGCTCAGGTCTGTGCAGAGCAGCCCTTGGCCGACAGAACTAAGTGAAACGGGCACAAAGGGTCCCTGTGACCCCCAGCCCTAGACATGGCGGGTGTGGGACGGGACCGGCTGCCGGAGCCGGGCGGAGGACTGGGGCGGACTGCACAGAGGCCATCTCAGGGGACTGGAGGGTGCTGTGTGCCGTGGCTGGGATACAGAACAGAAAAGCCTGGGTCCCTCATAAAATAAAATTAAAGCAAGCAAGAAAGCACCCCTGCTGGTGCGTGCTGGGGGGAGGGGCGCCAAGCCTCTGTCTCCACAGACCGGCGGCGCCATCTGGCGCGCTCTCAGGAGAAGAGGCGGGGCTCCGCCACAGCCACCGTATCCCTGGTGCGAGGCTCCCAGGCTGAGGTGGGGTGGAGACCTGAATCCTTACCCCAGGCCTCCGCAACCTCACAGGCGGGGCTGAGATTTGTTTACAGCCCCAGGCAGAGGGGACAGGTCTGTCCTAGTCCTTTGTGGACCTGCGTCTCTAGGCAAAGGAGCAGGGAGTGGCGCTCTGGCACTCAGCAGGGCAAGCGCTGGTGCGGCCCGTTTTCTGTGAGCCCGCCTACCGTGCGGGGACGAAGATCTGGGAGTGGCAGTGGCCCACTGGCGTGACCCCCTCCCCCCAAGCCTCTGGAACGAAGGAGCAGAGTTCACACAGTGGGACAAGTGCAGGAGCTGCGTTTGGCGCTGGAAAAGGCACTGACTTAGTGGCACGACCCGCGGGCCTCTGGAATAAGCGAGTGAGTCTGCACAGGATCCAGGTGTGTGACCCAGAAATCGGTTTAACTGCACTTGGTAACCCTGAGGGCAGAGAACCTGAGGGACACCAGGGCAGTGCACTGACATTCCCGCAGCTAAAGCAGGGACAAGGGCAGAGTCAACAAGGAGGACTTAAAGCACTCCAACCCAGCCTACTACGCACCACAGCTCAGAAGTGGGTCTGGAAGCCTCCATTCAAACAAAAGGGGAACAGACTTGGCCCCTGTCAGGGCTGTGACACCCACAGAACAAAAAGAGGCCCCACTCAATAGCCAGGGCAGGCTCTGGTCACCACAGCACTGGCCACACCCCCAACCAAAGGAATAATAGCCAACATACATGGAAGAAAGGCCTGGCAACCGTCCTTTACTAAAAACAGACCTCACAACAAAATTATTGGAGGTGCATGGTATACACAGGAACATATTCTTTTTTTTTAATTTATTTTTATTTTATTTTATTATTTAAAATTTTTTCTTTTCCTTAATTTCTGTTTTTAATTTTTTCTTTTTCTTTTAAATTTTTTAATTAAAACTTTTTGGTTTTTTTTAAGATTTATTTCTACATCCTCTTTAAAAAACAATCCCTTTAAGATCACAGTAGAGAACTCATACTCCATGATCCATACTGTCAGAGAGAAATAAGTAAAATGAAGAAGCAGAGGAACCACTCCCAATTAAAAGAACAGAAATCCCCTGACAGAACGATCAATGAAATAGACCTTGATAGTCTACTAGATCATGACTTCAAAAAGGGAGTGATCGGTGCACTGAAGGAACTAAAAGAGACTGTCAGTAGAGACAGAGAATACTTTAGAAAAGAAATTGAAACTATAGAGAGGAGCCAGCAGAGGAACATGGCGCTGTGGGCTTCTGCTGCTGTTCCCGCCCTCAGGCTTTAGGGCCTGGGAGGTGCGTGGGCCTGGACCCGCTGGCCTCAGTTTGTTCTTGGTGGCGGTGGTGGGGCGAGCCAGACTGCAGCCTGTGGGGCCCAGGGTGGAGACTGACCCTCTTGGGTAAGCATGGGAGTCAGGCTGCCCTCTGCGTGGTTGGTGGGATGATTAGAAAACGTAAAAATTGCAAGTGCCTGCTCATGTGGCTCAGAAGCGTGTTCTGGAGGCACCAGTGGCATCGGTTTCTGGTTTCTTCTTATGGGTACTTTGGGTGTGTGTAAGCAGCCTGGACATGTTCATCCCTCTTTTAGTTAGGTTCTGTTCTGTATCTTGCCTTTTTTTACTTTTTACTGACATGTCTTGGAGTTACTCCCATTTCTAAACATAAATGCTTTCCCAATGTTCTATTCTGATTGTAGAATTCTATTTATATGGGTGTTTCATACTTTAACCATTCTCTTGTTGAAATAGCTTCTGATCTTTAGTTACTACAAATAACACTGTGTTGAATAACCTTGTCTGTACCTTACTTTTTGGCTAGATTTCTAGTAGTGGAGGAAAAAAAAAAAGAGGAGCCAGTTAAAAATAGAAAACTCAATGGCAGAGATAAGAGCCAAGCTAAAGGCTGTCAAAAGCAGACTAGATAATGCAGAGAATAAGGGACTTAGAAGACAGGATAACAGAAATCACCCAGTCAGAACAGCAGATAGAAAAGCAAGTAAAAACCAATGAAAGCAATATAAGGGACCTATGGGATAATATAAAGTGTGCTAACCTATGCATAATAGGGGTCCCAGAAGAAGAAGAAGGAACAAAGGGTATTGAAAAGGTGTTAGAAGAAATCATGACTGAAAATTTCCCAAACCCAAAGAAGGAATCAGATATCCAAGTACAGGAAGCCCAGGGGTCCCCAACAAGAAGAACCCAAATAGACCTACACCAAGACATATCATAATCAAGATGGCCAAGGTTAAAGATAAAGAAATAATTCTAAAGGCAACAAGAGAAAAACAAAGAGTTATTTACAAAGGAACCCCCCATAAGGCTTTCAGCTAATTTATCTGCACAAACACTGCAGGCCAGAAGGAAGTGGCAAGATATATTCAAAGTCCTGAATGAGAAAAAGCTGAAGCCTAGGATACTTTATCCAGCAAGCCTATCCTTTAGAATAGAAAAGGAGATAAATAACTTGACAGACCAGCAAAAACTAAAAGAATTCAGCAATAATAAACCTGTGCTAAAAGAAATATTGAAGCGTCTACTCTATATAGAAAAGAAGCAGGGCATTACAGGAAGGAGAAAACCAAAATTGGAAAGGGGGATAACTACGATGAGTTGCAACAGAATAAACATGAAGATGAAAAAGAGGATATCAAAATCATAAAAGGTGGGAGAGAGAAGCAAGAAAATATAAATTTTTCTTCTTTTTTTCATTCTCTTTAGGGTGTATTTGAGCTTATATGACTTATCAGTTTAAAGCAAACAGATACAGTAACGGTTTAATATACTTGAAAAACAGGGTAACAACAAAAGCATACAATAGAATCACAAAAGCCAGAGGGAAACCAAGATAATACAAAGGAAAATGATCAAACCACAAAAAGAAAAAGAAAAAGAAAGGAACAAAGAGGAAATACCAAATCAACTGGAAAACTAAGTTCAAAATGGCAATAAACACACATCTATCAATAATTACTGTAAATGTCAATGGACTAAATGCTCCTATCAAAAGACACAGGGTGGCAGATTGGATAATAAAACAAGAACCTACAACATGCTGTATACAAGAGACCCACTTTAGGGAGAAGGACATACATAGATTAAAAGTGAGAGGATAGAAAAAGACATTTCATGCCAATGGAAACAATAAGAAAGCAAGAACAGCAATACTGATTTCAGACAAAATAGACTTTAAAACAAAGGCCATGAAGAAAGATAAAGAAGGACATTATATAATGATTAAAGGAGCAATACAAGATGAGGATATTACACTTGTTAACATATATGCACCCAATATAGGAGCACCTAAATACATAAAGCAATTACTAACAGATATAAAGGGAGAAATTGATGTGAACATAATCATAGTAGGAGACTGTAACACCCCATTAACATCACTGGACAGATCTTCCAGACAGAAAATCAATAAGGCAGTGGAGAAACTAAATGACACAATAGGCAGTTGGACTTAGTTGGTATTTTTAGGACATTACATCCCCCCAAAATAGAATATACATTCTTTTCAAGTTCACATGGAACATTCTCTAGGGTAGATCATGTACTCGGGCACAAAATCATAGATGGGGACAGAGTTTTGCATCCTGCGTTGAATACTCAAGAGAAACAGCTCTTTGCCTCAGGAGAAATAAAGTTTTCGTGAGCAAGAACTAAAAAATAAATAAATAAAAGAAACATGTAGCTAAATAGGCCTGCCAAACTGAAGTGAAAGGCTCCCAAACAGGACTTTTTAAATACAGTCTATTCTGAAGTTCTTAACCACGAGGCCTCCCTCACCATCTGTTTATTAGTATTTAGACAGAGGCCGTATGAGAGAGTATCTACTGAAGAGTTGTACTGAATATACCCATAACAGTCAACCAATATTAAATATCTAAGTCATTATTTAAATAAGCAATAGGTTGTTATTTTTATTTTTCCTCCTAGCAGTTACTTTTCATAAACTGACTTTAAAGTGAAAGATTTCTCAATATAAAAAAGCATGCCTATTCTAGAAAATTTTATAAGTAGAGAAAAGTAGAAAGAAAAAAAATAGAATTTTGTCACCAAAGGCAACCAAAATGCCAACATTTTATTTCCTTGTGATACTGTGCCAAGTCATAATTGTATACTCTGTTACTACTCTTCCTATTACTGCAGCTGCACTTACTCCCAGCACCTTTTCTACCTACCATTTATTGAAAGTAACATTACATTTTTATCAGTCTTCACGTATTTTTCCAGTTTTATTGAAAAATAACTGACATACATCTCTGTGTAAGTTTAAAGTGTACAGCATGATGGTTTGATTTACATATATTGTGAAATGATTATCACAATAAGTTAACATCCATCATTTCATATAGGTAAAGTAAAAAGAAAATTAAAAACAAAATTATCCTTGTGATAAGGACTCTTAGAATCTACTCTCTCTCTTTTTTTGGGGGGGGGGCGGATCTATCCTCTTAACAAGTTTCCTGTATATCAGACAGTGATAACTATAGTCATTATTTTATATGTTACATCCCTAGTGTGTATTTATCTTATAGCTGGAAGTTTGTACCTTTTGATCTCCTTCCTCCAATTCCCCCTCCCCCCAAACACTACCACTGGTAACCAGAAATCTGATATCTTTTTTCTATGAGTATTTTAGAAAAAGTTAGATTCCACATAAAATAAGATTATATAGTATTTGTCTTTATCTGATTTATTTCACTTAGCATAATGGCTTCAGGATTCATCTGTGTTGTTGTAAATGGTAGGATTTTCTCATTTTTTATGGCTGGATAATATTCCACTGTGTGTGTGTGTGTGTGTATGTGTGTGTGTACCACAACTTCTTTATCCATTCATCCATCAGTGGATGCTTAATTTGTTTTCATGCCTTAGCTCCTATAAATAATGATGCCATGAACATGGGGATGTAGATACTTTTTACAGTTAGTGTTTTCATTTCCTTTGGATATACTCTTAGAAGTGGAATTGTTGGATCATATGGTAGTTCTATTTTTAATTTTTTGAGTTATCATCATACTGTTTTCATAGTAGCTGTACCAATTTACATTCTCACCAACAGTGCACACACCATATCTGAACCAGCAATTGTTACCTCTTATCATTTTGATGATCACCATTCTTAACAGGCATGAGGTGCTATCTCATTGTGGTTTTAATTATGTACCCCTGTACCCCTAATGACTAGAGATGTTGAACATCTTTCCATGTACCTGTTGGTGGTTGGTAATTTTTAAAATACCACTTTACAGATTATAAAACGGAAATTCAGAAAAAATAAGACAACCTGCTCAAGGTTTAATATGTGACAGAACTAGGCTTGGGACCCAAATATATCTAACTTGAAAGCTTATTTTCTTTACATTTCACACACATACTTATTCTAAAAATAATTCTGTATCCTGCTTTTTCAGTTAAAAATAGTATAAGAATTTTTCCCATGCAATTAACACTTGTCATAAGCAACTTAATTGCATCCTTACGGTTCATTCTATTTTTCATGTTGAAATTTTACATTCATTTTTGATGTATACCTTTTTATTACTTAAAACCAAATCATTAAAAAGATAATGTGTGAAGGCTAGATCACTTAGACTGAGGTCTAGATGAGAAGTCAGCTAGAATTGGTGTGTTCCTGTGCTTTAATAAGTATTCATCACTGCAGGTCATTACTGGGAAAGCCACTGATTAAGCAAATGTGGACAAAGACCAGCTTGTAGTCAGATGCTTTTCAAATTCAGACTTTTAATATAGAATTCCAAATGTGTTGCTTATCCTCTACATTGCTAAGATCTTTGCTTTTGTCTTTATCCAGTTGCTGACTTCTCTGAAAGTACCCTATGCAACTCTCGACAACATATGCCTCAGTTTCTCTTTACTTTGATTCTTGTATCCTTAGTAGGTTATTTGGAATTTCTTATCCCAGAGAATCAAATGATCACCCCCTTTTCAAGTTCTGCAAAGCTTTTCTGTTAACCACTGAATCTCAATTATAGAGTTTGTAAATAAATATGTTTCCTGCCAACTGCCTGTTTAATCCCCTGTTTAAACCATGTTGTATTTAAAACATCTTGTTCAGTAGAGTTTTACCTACTTGGTTATCTCAATGTAAGCTGCTTGAAGAAATACTCTCTAAAGAAGCAGAAGGTAT
Organism: Vicugna pacos; assembly: GCF_048564905.1. Classification (NCBI taxonomy): domain Eukaryota; kingdom Metazoa; phylum Chordata; class Mammalia; order Artiodactyla; family Camelidae; genus Vicugna; species Vicugna pacos. The sequence continues at coordinate 66,048,145 of NC_132997.1, read as the reverse complement.
GGGTAAAGAACTGTCAGATATCTACCAGGTGTTTCAAACAGCTAATTAGGAATCTAGTTCTTAACCACTTTTTTATCCAACATATTTCTTGAGCTCCCATACTATAGCTGGCATTGTAGTAGACACCAGGCATATAGTAGAGAGAAAGCTAAAAATGATCTCTGCCCTCATGAAGCATAAAGTCTAGTGGAAGAGGCACACAAAAATAAGTAAACAAATTGTGTTTTACTGTAACTGGGTGTAGCATAATACATCCTGATGTTCTTTTATAATATATAAACATAGTAATGATAGTGTTTGTTCTATAAAGTTTTGTTGTATTTTGTTCATATTTATTCTTTAACAAAGTTGCAAGTTTCAATTTAAAATGTTTGCCTGTGATCTTTATGGTAAAAAAAAAAAATCTTCCAACAAAGTGGAACTGTATGATTTTGCTTGTTTGTTGGTCCCATGCTCATTAAATAATACTTTACTGGAAGGAAAATTTCTCAGTGTCTTTCCTGCTGCCATGGGATTACTTTGTTCTCAGGTCTATCAGAAAATTATTGGATTCCTAACAAGAAAATGCCTTTGTAGTGCACCTGAACACTGTATGGCTCTGCTCAACCTCACAAACTATGAAAGCACTTGTCAGCTGCTCCAGTAAATCTTCCTTCTCTTACCATAGGTCTAAGGATCTTATAAAGGAAGCCATCCTTGATAATGACTTTATGAAGAACTTGGAACTGTCGCAGATCCAAGAGATTGTGGATTGTATGTATCCAGTGGAGTATGGCAAGGACAGCTGCATCATCAAAGAAGGAGATGTGGGGTCACTGGTGTATGTCATGGAAGGTATGTTTGTGACCGCGGTCCTCTGACATTCACACATTCTCTTTTCACCTCAGCAGCCCACATGCAGATGACAGTGCATTATGTGGGACAATTCTCTGTTGCTTTTGTTGTTGTTGAGAAAGTTTTAGGGGGGTAGACTGCTACTTAGATAGTGGTTGAGTAATTGTATGAAGTGTTTGTGTTTAGAATTATTAATATAGGAATCCAGTATTTTTTCAGACATGGGGAAGGGATGAGAATATGAAAGAAAGAAATGCTATTTATTGCACCGAATAAGACCACACACTGTCAGTTCATTGAGCAAGCTCACAAAGTTTCAATGGAAGTTCAAGTCTATTGGAAGTATTTTTGGGTAGATAACCAAAGTGTCTTCAAAGCTGCTTTTATCTCTCAGTATATGACCAGGTTTCCTGCTGTGATGCTGCTATAAAAAGAGAATGTTTTCAGTGTTTTATAGGTGTATGATAGAGGTAGATCTTAGAGGCTGGATGGTATATTAGCTCCCTGATTAGTAAGAGTGATAGCTTGTTTCATAAATCTTGTCCAAACTAAGTAACTGCTTTGAAAAAAAAAACTGAGTATGCACTGTGTAAATACGTTTTATACTTAAGTAAATTTTCATCATGTGTATTTCTGATTTGAAATTTATAATGACATGTTCTCTTTTTGTGGGAAGAAAGAAGCCTGAAATAATGACTGAATCAGATGAGGAGAAAGTGAGTTCAGAAATGTCTGTAATATAAGACAGTTGGCATACAAAAATCACAATTGATTTACTGGGTGGCAATTAGTGTTTTATCCAAAGCGTTGATGACAGTGTCCTATAACTGTCAAGTTTGTAGGTCATTCAGAGAAGGGGTATATTTTGTCAGGTCAGTTAACTTCTCTGAGTTTCACTCAATTTATGAAAAAGAAGATACTATGTCTTTCTGGCAATGATTTTCAACTGGCAATGATTCTGTCCCTAAGGGACATTTGTCAGTGTTTGGAGACATTTGGTTGTCACAATATGGGTGAGGGTGGGAGTAGGGGAGGCTACTGGCATCTAGTAGGTGAAGACCAGGGATGCTCAATTGGGCAGTTGCCCACGACAAAGACTTCCCTGTTCTTGGTACCTGTGCTGAAAAACCCTGCTTTCTGCCTTCTTCACAGGATTGTTATGAAGTTAATATGGAATAAGTTGTATGGCTGTTTAATATCAAGTATAAAACACTGTAAAATAACAACCAGTATTAGTATTTGTATTAAATACTTAATGGTATGTAAGAAACGTTCTTTCGACATTTATCATTCACATTTTAATTTTTCTTTGCAGTCTTTTTTGACACATATCAGGCATTGGCTATTTAAGTACTAATTTTTATCATTTTTATTTCTTTGGAGTTTTCAGCTTTTCTGTCAATGTTATGAAGTTTTTCCCCAGGCCAAAAGGAAATCAGTGTTCAGCTAGGCTTTCTTCTAATAAAACCAAAATATAATAGAAAAAAACACAAACAGTATACACTTGTCAGAGAATTGTAGGGAAAGGAAGTGAAATTATAGGGAAGAGTATATGTGGGTAGTAAGCAAGAAGGATAAGAAAAATGAAATATTTAGAGGCCATAAATAGAGAGGTAAAGTGTTAAGAACTATTAACAATTAGAAACCAAGTTTAAAGTGTTTTTGAGATAATAATATATCAGTAGTTTCATATTATTTGGTTTTTCAGATATTTTATTGGAAGGTGTGTTTTTAAGAATACAGATATTATATACAGCAAGGTATACTTTACTTCAGTGATTTTCAAATGCTCATTATTGATATTCCATTCAAGAAATGAGTATTTTAAAAACCTGTATGTTCAGTTTTCTTTTATCTTGAGGATCTTTTACGAAAATAGATTTCCAAACAACCTTGTAAATTTTTCCAAAAAAAAAAAATTTATTCATGCCATTCTAGATTTCTTACACTAACTGCAAGTTTACTAGCTATATTAGAAGAAGCTTGGAAATCGTAGTTAAGATTTATTGAGTTTTTAGAACAATGCCCAATGCTTTTTCTAAACACTTTCCATGCATAAAATTTAATTCTCGAAACAATTCTGTGAGGTAAGGGCTAATGTTTATTATCCCCTTTCATAGATGCAAAGACTGAGGCCTAACTAGTTTATAGTAGAGTTAGGATTGAACCCAAGTAATCTTGATTCAGAGCTCAAGCTCTTAACTATGGGGCTACGTATTAGGAAGAGTTCTCCAGAGAGAAAGAGCCAATAGGATGTGTGTGTGTGTGTGTGTGTGTGTGTGTGTGTGTGTTTATGTGTGTGTACCGGTGTATTGAGACAGTGGTTTATTTTAAGGAATTAGCTCCTGTGATTGTGGAGGCTGTCAAGTTCAAAATCTTCAAGGTTAAGGCTTGTAGGCTGGAGACCTAGGGAAAAGTTGACGTTCTAACTCAAGTCTGGAGGCCATCTGTTGGCAGAATTCTACCTTCCTTTAGAAAGATCAGTCTTTTCTTCTGTTAAGGCCTGCAACTGATTGGATGAGCCAACCAACATGAAGAGGTAAATCTGCTTACTCAAAGTCTACTGATTTAGATGTTAATCTCATCTAAAAAAGACCTGCACTGAAACACCTAGTGTAATGTTTGACCAGATATCTGGCTGTCATGGGCTTGCAAGTTGACATATAAAATTAACCATCACAGGTCCATTCCTTGTCAACTTGGCACCCAGATACATCTCCTTAAACCATACTCAGTCTTCAAGTTAAGACAATAAGAAGGTCATACTTCTGCCTAACGTGATATCATGATCCTGTATACAATGAAAACACACTAACCTTTTTCCCAGAGAAGGATTCAGAGTCCTTGGGTGATGTTTAATCTACTTAGTATCTCATAACTTAAATACCATGGTGTAAAGTTAATAATACTTAAATACCTATAGTGTAAAGTCAGTGCATCTTATGTTAGATGATAAGGGGTTAGGAGAGAGAAGGAGAGAAAGATTTTATGCACACACACACTCACTCATACATACAGACAAACATATTTATAACAAAATAGAGAAGAAATACCCATTGGAGACTTCCCTAAGTAAAGATAGACATACTGATTTTCCCCCATTGCTTCAGGCTAATTTTAATACATTCTGTCTCTCTTCTTTTTACTTCTAAATTGACTAAATAGTAGGTGATTTTAATTATGCTTTAAAAAACGGGATTCTTAATAGTACATCAGTATTCGGAGTCACAGATTTTGCAATAATGTTGATTTCATAAATTTAGTTAAACTCACTAAATGACCATGCTCTTATAAACTGATACTGACCTGTCTTCAAGCTGTAATTCTAACCAGTTCCATGTAACTTTGGTTGATCTTATGTTAATATTCTTATGTCAAAATAATTTAAAAATGAAAAAGCCTGTCAGTTAAATATTTAAAAGTTTTAACTGAGGAAGTGTTTCATTGCTTAATTAGTTTTTTATCAACACATTTAATCTTCTCAAAATTTAGATAGCACTGTTCTTGGTATACATGGATCCTTTTTCGTCTGTGAACATGAATATTTATAAAGAGTATACCATAGCAACAATGGATGAATAGGCTAGAGAAGTTCTTTCACAAACTTGCTTATTATTAAAACGTTCCCAGGGAGTTTATGTGGAAAATCAGTCCAATTTTTTCTCTCTCTCTTCAGTTAAATGAAATTATCTTCATAAAATGCTTGTTTAACCTGTTCCTTTAGTGATTTGTGTTTTAGCCTGGGCAGTGTCCCAAGTATTATTGCATACCTAAATGCCAAATTTTCTCATCGTTTTGACAAAAGAGAACAGTCATATGTTAAGACTTTACTCATTAGGGTGACTGGGGAAAAAACATCTGGAGGTAGTGTAAATATATTACCATGTATTTTCAAGCAAAATGAGTTGTATGACTTTCAGATATTTACAGTTCCTGGCTAGTGGAGGTTTCAGTTTGAAGTTTTTATCAGAATTGTGTGGTAATAGTTTCTTTAGGCAGAAGTGTAATGGATCAAGTTGCTAAGGCTTGATTTACATTTTAATTGTGTTTTCAAATATAAAAATGACTCTTGAATAATACTTGAATACAGCTTATTTTCTTAAAGAATTAATTATAATGTAATGTTTGTTAATTTCCTCAAAATCTTGCCCTCTCTTATTTTTTTCCATAAAGATAAACTTCAGTCTACCGTCATCCAAAATAAAACAAATTCTGATGTAGCGATTGAGAATTTATGATGCAAATAAAACATTTTCTTTGGGAAACTAATTTAATATTTTTGTATTGAAAAATATCTTCTAGTGTAAATCCATCGAAGTGGCTGATTTGCTTAGATACTGGTTTTGTGTATTTCCTGTGATCTTTCATTGTGGAAGCAAATAGATTACATTTTATTTTCTGAAAATGGCAAGTATCTGTTTAGATTCATTAGCTATTGTAAGTTAAATTCCTAAATAAAATCATCAAGGTGTGTTTTTTAATGAGGTGCTTGTTACTGATAATAGCTTTCAGTAAGAACTTATCCATGGTCTCACGTCCATTCCTCTCTTACTAGTTCTTTTTTCTTTCTGAAATCATAGCTGAGGTTTGATTTAATCTTGGTCCACCTGAGTCCTTATGGTTTAGAGCTAGACTCTGCTGTATACCTTGAAGGCCCTATTTTTTTTTCTATCTACTATCAATCGCATTGATTTTATTTTTCTCATGGGTTTTTAAAATATTTTTTTTAGGAAGGAACAGTTCTTTCAGTTCATCACACAAATGATTGTTTTAATAGGGCTTTTGTGCACTGGTGCTGAGCGATCTGTGCTTATTCACTCTCGGGGACTGGCCTCATGTTTCTGAGTTACTGCACTGAGATTTCCCTTTTGTCTTCTGAAGACTGGTCGTCTGCCTGCCTTTCCAGGGGGCTGAGTAATAGCAGGTCTGCCTGTTATGCTGATGTCCAACACCATTTATTCTTCAACGTGTACGTGGGTTGTGTTAGCCACCGTTGACAGTAAATTTATACAACTTCATACTGCACGTTTGTTAGATTAAGAAGGTGAATAGCATTGATTTTCTTACTTTGAAAGACTCCTAAAAGCCGAAATTATTAAAACTTGCTATGCTTACTTTTTTAAGATGATAGTTGAAAAATCCATCAGTTAAAAAAAAATCTGAAATTGGTACAGCAGATCATGGATTGTGTTAAAAAGGTACAACTATCTCTTTTTCCTCTTACTATTTCCTCACAACAGTTATGGGATTCATTTTATGCTGATTCATTTTGCTAAAGTATCAACATTTCCATTCTTCAATTTTGAGAGAATGGCAAATTTGAAAGTGTAAAAATACATTTTTGATGAAAACTAAAAACAAAAACAGCATAGCTGAGAAAATGAAAAGAAAATGTGGATTAGTACCTTCCTGACAGTAGTGTAATAACACATTGGTTTCTTGCTAATGAGGTGAAATTTACTTCAGCGTTTCTTACATGGAACTGTTGAGTAGTTTGCGTGCTGAACATTAAACTGAATTATAAAATTGTTGAGGGTTCATTTTAAAAATACATGGATGCATTTCTTCAGGGACTTTAACAAGATTTCCAATGATTTTTGTTGGGGGCTGGATAGACTAATGCTTTTAATATTCATCCCTCTGATGAAAAATCCTTGAATGATTAGTAATCGTTCTGCACACTCTCAAAGGATAGGGCAGATAGGCCGTACCTCCCAGCACACTGAAACTGCCTGGTGTGACTACCATGGCAACAGCCCTCCCACCCCCACTCCAGAGAACATCGGAACAGGTCTCTGGAATCCTTATTGGCATTCTCCCCTGACACTCCGCATTTGAGAAACTCAGCCTGTAACTGCACATACTTTCTCTGAATTTAACTACTATACCTTTGGAAGGTTGCAGTCTGTCTGATCTTTATATTTAGGCCCTTTCATAAGCTCCTTTCTGATGAAAATGAGACTGTTTTTGCACCAAAGCTCCTTAAGTTGTGCACAAAAATTTAGAATTATCATAGATGACTTAAAATAGTATTAAAGCCAGTTCCTGAGAATTCACATTTTCCCAGCGTATTTAAAGTATCAAGGACTTGTTATTGAGTATATGTACACTGATAATTTATTTAGTACCACTTTTTTCTGCTTAATTTGTCCAACTTTACCAAAGTAAATAGCTTACTTTGTATTACAGAACTACCTTAGAGTTATTCATAAGAATACACTTGCAGATACTAAGTACTATATATAAAATAGATGAACAGCAAGTTTATACTGTATAGCACAGAGAACTGTATTCAGTGTCTTGTAATAACCAATAATAAAAAGAATATGAAAACGAATGTATGTATGTATACATATGACTGAAACATTATGCTGTACATCAGAAATTGACACAACATTGTAAACTATTATACTTAAGTTAAAAAAAAAAGTGTATAGGATCAAATGCTTTTAAACCCAAACATTATTTACTTTCTACCTACTGTTTGCAGCCTTGTGTCACTTACAGAACAGTTGAGTTACTCTGTACACATTTCAGTATCAAAGCAAATTAAGTTACTGTTAATTTATCAGTAGCAAAGCCATATTAGAAAAAGCATCTGGTAAATGTGGCCAAAAGTTTATGAAAGGTAGTTTTCCATTTCATAAATACGGAATGGTATATTTTCAGAGGAAAGCCAAAACTTTTCACAAAATTGTAATTAATAGTGTGTTTAAAATTTTTCCCTCAAAATCTGGGTTTGCTCCTTTAAAAGATCATTTATTCCCCACTGGTAAAAAGAAGGGAATGAGCATTTGTTTCTAGCAGAACTTAATTAATAGCCTATTGTAAGAACTTTCACTGAAAGCCATTCACATACTTGCCATTTTTTTCATTTTTATGGTGATAAGAACATAATTCATTGTTATATTTTATATTTGGCTCCTGTTTATAGAGCATCATTTTACATTACTCTTTTATTACATTGCATTTCATAATGGTTTAGAATATTTAATACATTCGGCATTTTCTTAATATAGATTTATGCTGTCCCCAATGGTTCAGTCAATGATGGGTACATGCTCTCAAATTAAAGCCATTTTTAAGATTTGTGATAATTTGCCCCAATATTTCCAGGGCAGAATTTTTAATGACACACTGTGTTAGAAATATACACATGGGCATATTTGTACTTGGTGCCCACATATATGTATATGAATTTATATGAAGTTATTCATTCTCAGAGTTCAGTTATATTTCAGGAGATGATGAGGTGGTGGTAACATCACATACAGGATACTATCAATGGTTAAATTCAAATTTACAAGAAAAACAGGAGATTAGTAACAATAATTGTAAGTATTGATGATAAGGCTCTCAAGTGAATTAAAAATTACTCTGCAAAGAAAAAATACTTGGTTTATAGATTTTTTGAGCACCATTTTGCATGCCATTCTCTCAAAAGAAAATGAAGGTGACTTGTATGGAAAGTTTTGGGATTTCATTTAATCCTATGAATTTAAATTTTTATATATTACATCAATTCTAAAGACCAAAGGTATATAAAATAGGAAAGGTGTTCCAGTAGATTTTTCTTTGTGTTGAGAATTAGGTTACACATGTACATAGCAAGCATTGCTAAACTATCTTGCTTTTCTCTCCCTCCATATGGTGTGTTTCTACAAAAGTAGAAAGTGTGTTATAGATAAAGCAGAACTTGGATTTGACTGAATGTAGTCCATGAATATGTGACATTCTTTATATTTTCCTCAACAATTGAGACCAGCAAAGAATGTATATAATGAAGTTCCCTTTGTAAGACAATTTCTTTCTTATAATTCACTAATTAATTGATTTGATTATTTATTCATTCCTACATATCAGTTCCTAAAAAAATACCTCCTCAATGCTGACTGTATCTCAGTGCACTAAGGATGTAACAGTCAGCAAGACATACGCGGTCCCTTCGCTTCTAGGGCTTACTTCCTGGTGATGCTGGTAGAGGAAAAAGGCAAAGAACATTCATGCAGAGAAGCAAAATAGATTCAGATAGTGATCAGGGCTACGAATAAATGAGATAAAATGGGATGATGTAAGAGAAAATTGCGAAGGTGGGTCTGGTAATGATTGGATGGGTGAGGGAAATGTTACTCCTGACAGGGAAACATTTGAGTTGAGACCTGAATGATGAAGGAGCCAGACACAAGTATGGATAGAAGATTCCAGATGAGGACCACAGCAAGCAGTGAAGCTATAAGATGGGGAAATGTTAAAGACACAGAAGGCAATGGCATGAGTAAAGTTTGGAGAGGTGGGCAAGAAGCAAGGTTGCATGTAACAACACTCTACTAGCTAATTTTTTTATTCCAAGAGATTTAGAGAGCATTGGAGGAGTTTAGGTTGAGATGAGGCATGGTTTGGTTTCTGTTTTATAGAGAGAAAAATGAATTACACTAGTAATCAAAAGTTGGAAAAAAATGTAGAGTGATGGGGAAACAGGGATACCACTTGGAAAGCTATGGCAGTAGTTCAAGTGAAACAGCTGGCTTGGGCTAAGATGGCAGCATGGGAGATGAAGGAAGTGTCGTATATTTTGGCAATTCATAGATGTGATGTGGGGGTATAAAAAAGAGAAATTGGGAATGACTTTTAGCAAAGAAAGTAATTTAAATAGTAACTTAAATGATTTAAATAGTTGGGTGAATGGTGGTGCCATTTTCTGAGAGATGGGAAAAAAGTGAGAGGAGTTCACGTTTAGGAAAGTAAATCAAGAATTCTGTTCTGACAATGTGAAGCTAAGGTGCCTCTTAGACATCCCATTGGAGATGTTGGGTTGATGATAGTGGATACACATGTCTGAAAGCTCAGTTAAGGGCTCAGGCTGTGGCAGAAGTAGTCTAACTAAACTAGGCATAAAAGGAAGATTGATGAAAGTAATTTTCTTATAATTATAGTTGTTTTACATGCAGCAGATTAAATGGATAAATCATACATTAGTCATAACTATCTTTAAATCCTCCATGAAAAATCTTCATGGTAAACTGAAAATTTCTTCCTGTTTTGTGCAAACTATTAACCTTAAAGCAGCAATTCTCAACGTGTAGTCAGTAGACGCTTCTAGGGGCTCCTTGAGGTCAAAACTATTTTCATTATAACAGGAGCATGTTATTTGCTTTGTTCTGTCTTGTTCTCTCATGAGTGTACAGTGGAGTTTTCCAGAACCCACATGATACGTGATATACCAGCAGATTAAATGCAAAAGCAGAAAATGCAGCTGCCTTCTATCGTCCAGACATGAATTAGATTCCCAAAAAGTGTGAAACAGTGGTATGGGTCTTATTAATTTTTTGCTTTTAAAATGCAGTTAATTTTATTAAAAACATATTCTAACATGTAATAGGTTTATTATTATTTTCAAGTGAATAACTATTTTTTAAAAATTCTCAGCTTTAAGATTTAATGGAATAAACATCAATAGATTCAGCCCGCATATGCAAAAACTTTTTGAGGTCTTCAATAATTTTTGATAATGCAAAGAGCTTTAGAGACTAAAAGTTTGAGAACCACTGCTTTAAGCTATATGACTTGAAGTTAAATATGACCGTTTGGATGTTTTGGAAAATAAACTAGGATTAGTTTAAGGTTCAAAATATCAGATATCAATTCTCCAACCTTGTTACAAAATACATAGGACCATGTTACAAAATACATTTTTAAAAAATAAATTCTTGGTACATTAGAAACAAAAAATCTCTGTAAAGGCTGGCATTTAAATCTAGACCAAATAGCCAATGCATAGCAACAATGGGCAAGCAAGTTCCATTGAAGTGCCTATTATTCTGTTAATTACATTCCATTTCACAGTTTGAAAGGTATCCTTGAGGCATCTTGTGGGTTCTGTTTGCACACTTTTGAATGTTTAAGATTTGGGAATTGAATTTTGTTCCTCAGTGATTATCCTGAATTAGTGCAGTAGGATACTGATTTTTTTTTTGTAATTAGACTTTAATTATAGTTCTAAAGGAATAAAAGTGTCAAATATTCTTTGAATCCAATCAGCATTTTTGGAGAAGAAAATGGTTTTATACTGTGCTTACTTCTCACTTAAAAAAAAAAATCCCAGAAGATAACAAACATTTTGTGTTTTGAAGGCTCAGAACAACTCATCTAATAGCTTAAATGCTTTAAAGTTTAGGAAGCAAGTACATTATTTTACATGTGATCCCAATGTAATGCGCTCAATATACAGTTAAACCTAAATCGACAGCTATTGATTGGTTATTTCTTTTTAAATACTCGTTGCTAAGTAAGTATTTAAACTCTCTGCATGTTTCTTTTGTGATACATTTTGCAAAGAGCCTTTTCATTTGCTGGTGCATTTGCTTGTTTTTGATATCTCACCACCATGCTATTTAACATTTTCTTGGGAAAAGTTAAAAAAAAATGCTGCTTTCATTTATTGTTCTTGGAAAGAAAACTTTCTTCTTTCTTCTCCCCAGAGCAGCTTTTATGAGATAAGTAACATTGGGAGATGAAAGACTTCACTCCAACTGTGAACACGTATGACATTTTATTGTGATGAGAAAGTAATTTTAGTATTTGTTTTTTTATGCAAGTTATATTTCAGTGTTTTCCGCAACAGTACATTTTGTTTCCTGTTCTCACAAAGCATGACTTGTCTTGGCATAACCAGAATACTAAACTAGGTTTCTGTCTCTTGTGCTTTGAGTTATAAGCTTTGGCCATTTGGTTTGAGTTATCTTGTAGAGAAATGACCACTGACCTAAAAGCCATAAATCCTGGAAGCTGAATCCAGATCCCTCCCTTAAGTAGCCATGTGACCATGTTGAAATAATCCTCTCTGTGCTTTATTTACTCTATTTCCCAACTCCGTGAACAACACCACCTTTCCTCCTACTAGCCCACACTGGAAATCCAGGAGGTGTTCAGGCATCATGTCTGTTGAGCTGCAAATCCTCTTCAGTCTGTCAGCTTGTCACTGTCGCGTATCCCTGTCTGCTACTGCTTTAGTTCAGGACAATTATAATTTCTTTTGAAAATTTCCAACAAGAGCAAGATCTTTCTCAAAGACGAATATGTTCATGTCATCTTTCTGTTTGACGTTTTCAAGTGCCTTCCCCTGGCAGAAACCAAAACTCCATTGGGAAGATGAGTCTACGGTGTAATGCAGAAAGCTGAGTTTTGGAACTTAGCAGATATGAACTTGAATCCCAATTTTGCCATCTAAGTAGCTAAGTCCCCTTGGGGAAATTCTCTGACTTTTTCTAGTCATCGTTGCCCCATTTGTCAAATAGTATGATAGATGTCAAACATCAAGTTCTGAGTCAGGTCCCTGGGGGTAGCCACTGCTCGCTCATCTGCTCCTCCTTCCCCGAGGGATTCAGCACTCATCACTCCAGGGCTCTGGCTCAACTTCCTCAAATACTCGCTTGTGTCTGTGACTCTATGTGTCTTCCTAGGACTGGAGTATTTACACTAAAATATTACTGCTCTTCAGAGGTAACGTAGGAGTTAGCTCTGCTCAGAAGCCTTCTCTGACTCTTCCTGACTGGGTTGGATTCTCTTTTCTTAAAGTTCCTATACCATCTTCTGTGTCCCTCTACACAAGCATATTGGTCAGATTGTGTCTTCTTCATCCATCCAATTGATTTATTCAGGAAATACTTATTTTGCATATATTGTGTGCCAGGTGGTGTTCTAAGTGTTTAGGTTATAGTAGGGACCAAAGTTTACACAATTTTCTTTAACATAGTTCTTTTATCCTAATGGGGGAGATGCAGAACAAATAAATAAATATGTATAAGTGTTTGAGTACATACATATATATATATATATATATATAACAAATGTGTATATATAATAATTTTATATATATATATGTATATAGTGTGTATGTATATATATATTAGGTACTTTAAAGTGCTATGAAAACCAAAGCATGGAGAAGAGATAGAGAGTGACATACTAACATACAGGGTGGGGAAGGGATTGGTGTGTTACGCAGGGTAGTCAGGGGAGGCCTCTATAAGTTGAACACTGAGCTGGAGCAGAGACATGAATGAAGTGACAATGCGCCATGAAGGAAGAGCATTTTAGGCAGAAGGGATAAAAATGTGCCAAACCCTGAGATGGGGTTGTGGTTGACATGTTCAAATAACAGTATGGAAGCCAGTGTGTCTGGAGTGGAGTGAGTGATGACAGGTGTGGAGGTAAGGGAGTTAGATGGGGAAATCAGTGGTGTAACAGAGCTCCAAAAGCGTTCATTGTAGGCCATAGTATGGACTGTAGATAAATTGTTTTTTTCCTTTTCATCAAGATAGGAATCCCTAGAAGATTTGAGCTAAAGAGCAACATGCTTTAACTTGTGGGTTTTTCCTGCAGCTATGACAAACTCTAGTAGCAATGAAAGGAAGTGGGGATGTCAGTTAGGAGGCTATTAACATGATGACTTTAAGTGGTACAATGGAGATGCTAAGAAATAGTCAAATTTAGGGACTACTTCAATAGTATAGTTGAATGAATAATTCCTAATTCAATAGTATTTCATACTGGATTGGATTGGAAAAGGCATGTGAGATAAAGAGAGGAGTGAAGAATTCCAAGTTTTGAGCATGAACAGCTGGAACACTGGTTGCCTTTTGCAGAAATTGGCAAGACTATTTGAGGAACAGGACTGTCAGCAGGTATCTGGTGTACAGTCGCTGTTTGCTTGTTTATTGCATTAGGGATTCACTAAGTTGGAGTAACCAAGAGTCCTGAAAATACAATGATTCAAATAAAATGGAAGTTTATTTCTCTTTGATGTAATGTCCTTGAGGTAAGTGGAGGAGGCTAGGAACAGCTCCGCTCATGTTTTTTCAGGCATCTAGGTGTTCCATTGTGTTGCTCCAGTATCACCCAGGTGTATCATTGTATATAGAGCTGAAGCTGGGTCATCACCACGTGTTACTGGAGAGTAGGTTCTTGTCTTGTTGTAGAAAGAATTCAGAGATGAGACAGACGTCAAGAAAGTAAAGCGAAGATTTATTAATCGATAGATAGTACACTCTAAAGGACAGAGCGGGCAGCCTCGGGGGAGTAGCTGCGCTAGGTCTCTTTGGCAAGCTAGTTACATGGGGTGTAGAAAGGAATGGCCGGAATATTCATTGGGGAGGGAGAGGCTTGGGGTTGTATTTTCTGATTTTCATTCCAGCTCCACCTTCCCGAGGGGAGGAGGGTTTTTTTGTTATTATTTAGACTGGATCAGAAGTGTCGTGGTGTCAGTGCATGATGGGTACTTCTGACCTGCAAGGCTAATTTTATTGTAATGAGGGCACAGTGAGCAAGAGATTACATTCTGATGCTGGGAATAACTACCTTATCCTACCCGTCTTTGCCTCCAGGACACTTGTCAACCAAAAAGTATGGTTTCTTATCAATCTATAGGTTCCTACTTTCCCAAAGACCCTCATTGGTCACAAGATGTATAGTTTCCCACTTAGCCCATGCCCCACTTTCTCTGCTCATATATCGCTCTCTGCCTGCTCTAACACACCTGTGGGAGGGGGAGAAGAGGAATGACAGGGCGACACGAGCTTCATCCCTGAAGTGAAGTTTCACCCTTCACCTGCTCTCATCCTCTTGTCCAGGACTTAGCTACAAGAAAAGCTAGAAAAAGTAATCTTGCAAAGGTAGCCATCTGTCTGGTAAAAAATTGGTGAAGGAGTTCTCTTACTAAAATGAAGGAGAGAATGAATTTTAGGGGACAGACACTGAGATGTATTTTTCTCCCTCTCGGAGGCAACTTAAGGTGAGGAGCTACTTATGTTCTGCATAACTCCAGTACTTACCATAGTGTCTGCACACAGTACGTATTCACTGCATGTTGGTCTCATGAATACTAAGTTAATTACACAGAACAGAAATGATTGTACACTGGACATTGTGTTTCCTCCTATGAACTTCTGAGTTAATTTCGTAACTCATTTTTCACATTTCAGACTATATTTTTACTGTACCTTTATCACTAATAAAGAAAAATATAATTCAGTGCCTTACATTTACTTATCTAGGATGAACAAGCCATGATGAGCTATTATTTATGTTTTTGAAAAAGTATTTACCTCACACATTTGCTTCCAGATAACAATTCCAGAAATCACACTCAGTGGTGAAAGAATGAGTCACTTCCACGTAATGAAATTCCATCTCCTATTCCAAGCTGCTTAATTCTCCAGACCTTCCACTTAAACTACGTGCTGCTGCTTCCTAGTGCTGTTTGGCTTAGAAGTTAGAGAAGATGTATTTGGGTTTAAAGATTTCTTTTTATAAAAGAGTCATAAATCATAGAACATTTAAAGTATGTTCTGGAATAAAGGATGTAATCTAAAGATAAAATTTGATAAGAAAACAAATTGGAAAGACAGTAAAGCATTTTATAATCAGGCAACTGAGAGATGACACACAGGAAACGTTATGTCTCATTTGGAAAGCTTGAGGTCGGGCTATCAATATGAAGGAAAAATTAGTTCTTATTTCTTTGTTAATATGCTGTTTTGAAAATTGGTCCTACCTTCTCTCCAAGATTTGTATGTGTGAATATATATCTTGTTAGGTCATCCTGTTTGTGGAATATCACGCACTGTTTTATAAACACCACCAAAAGTAATGATTGAATTCTTGTGTATTTAGTTAGACATACTCAAGCCTAAGTCTATGTATCAAGTATGTTTAAATTGTTAGTAGAAATTTAGTTCAGGGAATTAAATGAAGACATGGTTACGGAAGAACATCTTGAATCAGACTCTCCGTTCCATGTAGGCAGAAACCCTGTGAGTGTTCCCTGGTGCCGAGCCCTGGGCCGGCACACAGTAAGTGTTTCATTCATTTAACAAATAATTATTAATTGAATCTTGCTTTGTCTCCAACACCAAAACGTTACAATTTATTATAAGGACTTTATGCACATACCTACACACTTGCAAAAAACATATACAACACACAAACACACTTGTATTAAATTCCCTTCGAATCTAGAATTATCTTCTTATAGATAATGAAAATTGATAATAAGCTATTATAGCTCTTGAAAAATTTTAAGACGATGGTATGCATCTAGTTAACTCTGAAAATTATGTACCTGTCTTTTCTCTAGATGAAATTTTTATTTATTTAATATTTGAAATCCTCTGTTGAAATTTAATAAGCCAAAGCTTAAAAAAAAGTTATTTGATCTAAAAGACTATCATTTGGACTCTACAGACTTTCTGTTAAGATCCTTAGAGGTGAGCAGTGTATGTGTGTGTGTGTGTGTGTGTGTGTGTATACATTTATATATTCTCAACTTTTTAAAGATGAAAATTTGAAAGACAGTATACCATATTGTGATCATGCCATGGACACTTGGAGTATTTAAGATTTCAATAGTATTATTAGATGGTAGTAATAGAGAGATTCACGAAACTACATATAAATCTCCATCACTGTAGAAGCCTATCCCATTATGTTCAACAAATAACTTGCTGAGCTAAGCTTTGCCCTAAGGAAAACAAAGGACATTAAAATTATTTTTTGAATAAAAATATTCAGCTTCTCATATCTCATAATGCTTTGCCAGTAACTAAAATGAAACTGAGTTTAATAAACTTACCATGCATGAAAAAGGTATTTCTTCAATCACACCAAATATATTCCTTTCTAAAAACACCCAGCCATAAAAACACACAGAATTGCTAAATTTGAAGGAAACTTAAAAGATGAGCAAGTCTTTCTTAAGGCTTGATTAAATGAACTATGTATGGTCAAACTTTATGTCCTAGGAGATTTGAGAGAACTGAATTTCATTAACTCTGTTACTATTGAGAATACTTCCCCTGTGGTTAAACTAATATAACCTAACACTCTTTTTAATTAAATTATTTTATTTTGTTCAAAATGGAAAACAAGTTATCGATTTCAATTCAGTTATCCTTGCTCCCAAGACTGAAGAAGAAAGAAGAACTCCTCAAGTATGTCTTTGGCTTAGGGAGATGGTAATGTATACTAGTCGAGAATAAGCCTTGGCTAAGTTATTTAACCCTGATGAACCGACGCTTCATTCCCTATAAAATGTAAATTATTACTACCTTCCTCAGAGGGTACTTGTGAAGAAGAACTGAATGTGAAACATTTAACACTCATGTAAGGACACTGTAAACATTTTTTAAAAATGTATTTAAAAATACTAATTTTTCTTCTTAATGTAGGAAATTCAAAGATTTAACTTTCTTTTCACTTTCTAATGTGCAGATATTCAAAGTTTTAGTACATTAGCCTCAAGAAGTATGCACTCGAAACTGAAAATGGCAAATGTTTAATAATTAGCTCTGAAAAAAAGTTTTAAAAGATCCCCTGTTTGTAGTCTTTGCAAATTTTCCTGGTGTGAATACTCTCATCATGGCCAGTTTCAGGGTATTGGGATGATGTCTGAGTACAGAGTCACTCATCTGTTCGAGTCAGCTCTGGGGTATGGCAGTTCATAAAGAACTGCTTAATCAATCATATCTATAACTGCAGAATTGGCCCATGAATTTGACACATTATACTTTCATTAATTATTCATGGACTGTCTTTTCCATCAGTGCAGTTCATTGATTACACGTCTGATGTCAGTTCCTTTTAGCTCTGAAATTTCAGATTTTCCTTCAAATCTTACCTTTGAAGTTGCAGCTGACTCAGAATCTGCATTTGCTCTACTTGGGAAGAGCACATTCAGTGTATTAAGCTTCAGCCATTCCTCACACTAGTGTGTGCTGTGTTACACATGTGCAATGTTCTTATTTATATATTGTGAGTGATTTTTTCTGAGTGAAAGATAATAAGGGCTTGAAGGGCTTACGAATTCCTGCTCAATTTTAACCTGTAACCAATTATTTCTTTATCAACTTACCAATAATGCTGCAGAGAAAATATATATTTTGTAGAATAGGCAATTTATGGTATTAAAAATAAAACACAGTGGTATGATAGCTAATACATTTGGCTAAACTCGGTATATATGTGTTCCTTAGGCCAGAATCAGTGTGGTTCCATAATGTAGATTGTCTTGTTTAACTCTTTAATTCATGCAGTATTAGTTATAGATTCAAAATTTCTTCATTTGATCTTCTTCATACTGGTATATATTAGTTCCTACCAGTAAATCCATAACATGGGTTCTTTTGATAAAATAGTTGCCATTTATTTCCATCGAACAGAATTTTATACTTTCTCTTCAGTTTGTTTTCAATCATAGGATTGTCAATACATCTGCTCTCATATTCATTCAGATATGATCATTTCTACCCAAAAAGTAAAAATCATGAAATTTCATTCAAATCCTTTTCCATTATTTCAGGCCAGAGCGAATTCCATTTTCTCCATGAAATCTGAGGGATTTTTTTTTTTAAGTAATATCTTCCTTCCCAAATTTTCTCTCTCTTTGGGCAAATATCAGTATGTTCTAGTTCATTGGTTCTCAAAGTATGATTCCTGAACCAGCAACATCAGCATGATCTGAGGACTTGTTAGAGGTGAAGATTCTCAGGGCCCACCCAGATGTACTGAGTCACGAAGTCCAGGAATAACGTCCAGCAGTCTGTGCTTTAACGAGTCCTTGAGTGGCCCTGACTCTGAGCGATTGATTGTATAACTTAGCTTCCTATTGTGTGCTCCATGATGACCAGGGTTTATGAGTGAGTAATCATGCCTCTTAAATAGTAGGTACCCAAAGAATATTTGCTAAATGAACTGATAAATCAGTGAATAAAAGGACAATTTAGGAAATACAAGCTAATTAACTGGAGGAATAAAGGGCAAGATATTTTATTTGAAAGTCTCCCATTTGAAGGAGAAATGAGGTATGTTTTTAAACACCCATGGGCTGGAATTAGCATAAATGAATACAAAGTATGAGTGCTTGTTGAGGTTAGGTTATTTTGATTACATTAACTCATGCAATCCTAACAATAATTCTGCAAAGTAGGTGTTATACTCATTTCACCGATGAAAAAAGTGAGGCTTAGAGTGTATATATATGTATATCTTATCATTATTAGGATCATGTAATCAGGCAGGTTTCGAACTCAGTTCTCTCTGACTCACTTTCCCCATCATGTCCAGAGAGGCAAACTTCAACTGTAGATTGGCTCCATCCATGTATTCAGCGACCATTAATTGTATATAAATATATGCCAACCACCATGCTAGTGTTCAGCATTTAGCAATGAGCAGCAAGGGTCCGCATCTGTAAAGTGTGGATAATAAAAGGACCTAGTACTTCTCTGGGCTGTGATGATGATTAATAAACATAATAGATGTTAATAATTAAACGAGACAAAAATCATAAATTGTGAAAAGTGCAAAGATAGGAAGAAAGAAAGATATCAGGTAAAGATACCTGATTTAGCCTGAGTGGCAGGGGAAATTTCTCTCAAGCAGTGACATTGATGCTGATCCAGAATGACGAGTGTCATTTGGCTAGGTGATACATCCGAGAAAGGGTGCTTTAGCCATGGGACCTGTGTGTGCAAAACCCTAAGTGTCAGGAGCTTGTCTGTGCTGCGGAATGGAATGAGACCTCTGTCACTCCAAGATTTTCCGTGTGTCATTCTGAAAATAGTATTTGCAGTGTGATGGAGAGGGAACATCAGCAACAGAGCCGTGTTACACCTCATCAACTATCAGTTTTCATCCAGTCCTAAGTATTTGTGTTCCCCGGGTAAGTCTATAAAATGTCATTGATATAACAGTAAAGCCAAGTGTATATACATGTCCAACTATGAGTGGCATTTTATAGTAAGCATAACAGCAAATAAGTATTTTCTTTTAGAGTGAAAACTAAAAAAAAAAAAAAAAAAGAAACAAACAAAAAACCCAACACCAAATCTGACGAATTTAGATTTTGGATGAGGTGGTGTTTTTAGTAAACTTGGAATTCGTTACAGTATCCTCTAGTTTTTCTCCCTAGCACTCTGTAAGGCTAACTGAGGATGCCAGATGGCTTGGGGGCACTTTTGTTCATAATTAATGTGTTGAACTATTCCCTAAGTGGATTACTGTGGCATTTCTAGAAAATCTCAGAATAGATTCCTTCCCAATTATACTTATCATTTGATATACAGTCTGTAATGGAGATAAGATGGAAATGGAGTGGTTTGAATCACTAAGTAAAATGGATGAATTTAAAATGAAATTAAATTGTGGGGAAAATTTTATGTTATTTCTAAGTAGCTCTTTGGAAGATAATACTAAGTTACAATCTAAATATTTCAACTTAATTGGATTTTCCTGTTAACAAACTTTACTTATTCCTTATTTCACTGTGAGACTGGAAAATGGAGGCTGCTAGTGGCTGTGCTGTGAAGACTCTAAACCTCTCCATGATCACATCGTATATGCCTGCGTTTTCCTTGAACTAGCACAAAACCCAGCAGTAATAAACAGCAGTGCTGTTTGTTGACTGAGGTAGAGATGAACATATCTAAGTAATTATGAATGGAATTCAAGTATCCTACAGAATAATTTTTACTTTAGAAATCTTAGGACTGACATTAATTCCTGATGTATATAAATTAAGTATTCTGTTAGTTATATTGCTTATAACTATAAAAAATGCAGGGTGTAAAAAAAATAGAAAAAATCTTAATAAGCTAATATTGCTATGTTGCTTTAAAACACCAGTTTAAAGTCACTTCTGTTTGTAGTATCACTGAGACAGTTTAGTTTGAATTCACATAAAATGAAATGGCCAGTGAAGATAGCTATTGTGAGAAAGCAACCCTCAAATATTTTTTGTTAAACCACACATTCATAGTTATCAGAGGGGAGAGATGTTTCTGTGTAGATGTAATTTGAGTTGGTTTTTTAAAAAGGTGGGCTTACATATTAAACATTGCATATTAACTTTTAACTTGTAATTGCCAATTATAGTAATATGTAATATAATCTTAGGAGTAGCCTCTAAAAAGTTTGTAATTTAAGGAGAAACAATATGACAGATTATAAATCTATAATATGCTTCACATAATACATATATTAAAAATACACATTTGGCATTAAATATAAATATTCTTAATCCTTACTTACCTATGTTTTCAGTGTGATTATGTTGCAGAGGAATTTGTGTCTTCATTCATATCCATGTATCAGTATTCTTTTTAAAATATAAATTTGCTAGAGTGAGAGAATTAATTGAAGAAAAAAAGAAAGGATAAAATAGATGATATTCTATTAGGTAGACAGTTTATAATGTAATTGCTTATGATCTGATTATAGAGAAAAATATCTTATTTTAAATACACTAACCTTCTATCTAGAGCTATAACTTTTTTATCATGTAAGTTTCAGGTGTCCACCATCATAATTCAACACCTGTACACACTACAAAGTGATCACCTCCAAAAGTCTAGTTACCATCCATCACCATACAATTGGACTTCACTCCTTTTTTCTCCCTCCAACTCTCTTCTTCTCTGGTAACACCTGCCTCTACCTGTGAGTTTGTTTTTAGTTTTTTTGTTCATTTGTTTTTTTTTTTAATATTTCACATATGAGTAAAATCATATGGTATTTGTCTTCATCCATGTTGTCACAAACGGCAAGATTTCATTCTTTTTTATGGCTGAATTATAGTTCATTGTGTGAGTGTATGTGTGTGTGTGTGTGTGTGTGTGTGTGTGTATATATGGCACATCTTCTATATCCATTCATTCATATCTTGACTATGGTAAATAATTCTGCAGTGAACTGAGAGGCACATTTATCTTTCTGAACTTGTTTTTTCATTTTCCTTGAATAAATACCCAGAAGTGGAATTGCTGGATCATATGGTGGTCTTAATTTTTTTGAGGAATCTTCATATTCTTTCCCACAGTGGCCACACCAATTTGCTTTCCTGCCAGCAGCGTATGAGGGTTCTCTGTTCCCCACATCCTTTCTAACACTTGCTATTTCTTGTCTTTATGATAATAGCCATTCTACCAGGTGTGAGGTAATATCTCATTTTGGTTTTGATTTGCATTTTCCTACTGATTAGTGATGTTAAACATCTTTTCATGTGCCTACTGGCTATCTCTATGTCCTCTTTGAAAAATTTCTATTCAGATCTTCTGCCCATTTTAAAGTCTGGTTGCCTTTTTTTGTTTGAGTATGACATTTTGATACATGGTGTTAGTACGCTAGATTAAGAGAGCTTATTGCAGTCAAATGAAAAGCATGGACGCTCTCCATTTTTATATTTCTGACATGTATTTTTTATTATGTATGAGCAAATATATTTTAGTATTTCTGTTAAACACTCAGAGAAGCTTTCATTGTATCTCCACAAGCCACCAATGACTTGCACTTAATGGTGTCAAATTTCAGTCAAATAAGGGTTGTGAATATGTAAATTGGTGTTCAGAACTTTGTTGTACATTCTAAGAGTGAGGTTACTATTATAAAAAAAAATGTCAGAAATGAAATTCTTCAGGTTCTACAGAAATACACTTTTATTCAATATCTCGAAACATCAAATTCAATGTTTCAAGAGTTGAGAAGACAACATATCCTGCATCCAATATTTTGCTTTCTTAAAAACAATTTCTTTGATTAAAGAAGATATAATAACCACAGGCAAAATTTAAATGAAGATAAAAGTTATGATTTAGATAAGGTTATAGAATAATATAGCTAATATACGGTAGTTAATTCTCAGCTTTATCCATATATATCCATTCAAAATACTCATCTACGTAATCTTTTTCATATCTCGTCACACTTTTAGATATGATAGAATATGACTGTTGGGGAACATTAGTAGTCTGAACCACAGAACTAGTGAAAGGTTTGAAAGACTTACTTTTGATTTCACTCAGCATGCCAATTGTGAGATAATAGATTGGTCTTTCTTCTTTTTTAAAAATTTATTATCATATTTTAAAAATTTTTAGTGGGGGAGGTAACTAGATTATATGTGTATTTTTAATGGGGATACTGGGGTTTGAACCGAGGACCTCATTCATGCTAAGCTCTATCACTGAGCTATACCTTCCCCTGCTTGGTCTTTCTTCTTGAATGTTCTTTCTCAATTAGGAGTTACAAATTATAGTAAACTGACTCTTATCTTTCAGTGCTCTAATCCCACAGACACATGGTGCCCAACAATGGTATGGATTTCTCTTTTGGTCTTTACTCTTTGGAGAATACTTTCTCTGCATTGGAATTTTCTTGGGACCTCTCCTTAAATCTTAACGTGCTTATCCAAATGCTAGGATAGTAGTAAGATCTCTTTTTCTTGAGTTAGCCCCAGGTTCATATCCTTGCTTTGACCTTTACTAACCATGTGATCTTGGGTAGATTGCTTAAGTTCTCTGAGCATCTATTACTCATCTGTGAAATGAAGATAATACGAGTCCCTACGTTATCCTCTGTTCCTGCTGTGAAATCATTTCATGTAAAGTTTTTAAGCACATGGCCTGGCACATAGCCAGGCTTTC
Source organism: Vicugna pacos (assembly GCF_048564905.1). NCBI lineage: Eukaryota > Metazoa > Chordata > Mammalia > Artiodactyla > Camelidae > Vicugna > Vicugna pacos. The sequence continues at coordinate 66,024,839 of NC_132997.1, read as the reverse complement.
TTCTTGTCTTTTGTCTCAGTCCTCAGAACTCTTCTTTTTGATGTGATTCAAATGAAAATCATAAAAATTGACAAGGTCTTAGTGTGTTATAATCTCCTCTCTGCCCCACAGCATTTGAGGGAGGACTTTCAAAGACTTAACAAATACTGCGGGGGTTTTCAATGCCACTCACAGACTCTCTCTGAGGGGACCTTTATGAACAGAGTGGAATCTGTCAAAATCTCTTCACATCGCTGTGTGGAGGCTTATTCTCTGTACATGTAAGGGCAGCTTGGTTGATTAAGTCACCTGTGTGTATTGTCTGATTCCTTTTTACTTCTCACCTCGGGGCTGGCCTCAAGGCAAAAACAGTTACTAGACTTGGTTTGCCTTTTTCATCTGCCTCCCTCCCTTTTAGCATACTTTCCCATATACCAGTATCCCAGAGATCCCCATCTTTGAACTTCAAAGACAGCTGGTGCAGAAGATACAAATCACAGTTAGTAGACAGACAAACCCAGTTAACATATATGGAAATTTAAGTATGATATTCTATCACGTAATTTCAATCTAATTAAGCCTAACGACTGGGTAATGCTCCTTCAGTAAACAGTGAGCCAAGTAAAATGTGCGAATTTCCCCTTCTCTGCTCGTCACGCCTAGACCCCTATTAAGATTACTGTGCGTGATTTCAGAATAAATAGGTCTGCACAGAGACACAGCTGCCGCAGCAAAATATGGCACTTCTCATTAGGGGTCTTTCTCTGGCAGCGACAGTGCTTCTAGACAAACTTTACTTCCGTTCCTGTTGTGACGAGCTCTTTCCCGAATTTCAGCAGAGATGGGGGAAGGGGGAGGTTTCAGTCTGCCTTTTTCTTAGAATTCAAGCCAGACTGTTTTCTGAGTCCTTAATTTAAGACAAATTCCTTTATGGAGGTACTCAAAAAGAGGGAAAAATGAACTCTCGGGAGCCCTGGTCTCTTTGACACACCTACTTTATTATTTTGCATGTAAATTTTCATTTAAACGTTCATAACGTTTTAATTTTATTTGAAATATTCTTCTCAAGGGTGGCATTTATTACTTTGGCTCAGGGGACACGACACAGACTATACTGAGGAGCAGACAGGGATGCTGAGGGAAGTAGGTCTCACCCCAGCAAAACAACAAATCTTCCTGTTCTGTTTCTAGAAAGAACACTTTGCAAATAACACTGCAAATAGCATGTATTTTTTTTAACTTTTTTTATTGAGTTATAGTCATTTTACAATGTTGTGTCAAATTCCAGTGTAGAGCACGTATATTTTTAAAGGAAATTTTGCAATAATAGCTTGTCAGGAGTTTTTTGATTTTAGATGAAGAACAGGAAGCTATTCTTAGACCATAAAAATAGTGCTACACTACCAAGTATTCTTAGAACAGCACATATATTATCTAATTTAACACTCATTGCAGTCCTAAAAGAGATAGGTTCTATGATGCCCATTTTACAAGTGAGGAAATTGAGACTTAGGTTAACTTGGTCCCCTCTGCATATTCATGAAAGGTTCAGGAGAAGGAGGTCCACGCAGGCCTGCATGACGATGGAGGCCGTGTCTTTACCCTCTGCGTGATATTGCCTCTGGAGGCTCTCTAACATCTGTCTAAGGATTGGACTGCAGCACTTTTAGCTGTCTTCTGAATAATCAGATTCAAATTTTTCCTGAAAAACTATCTTGATGTGGCCTAATACATAGTTGAAACACTACTTTTGTGAAGTATTTTGTATTTCCAATCCCATTGTGTTGTGAGGCTACTAATTCCCATGACGATACACAATCATCTTTTTTTTTTCCCAAAAACATTATTTTTATTATGTAGACACCAACAGAACATTACATATCTCTTGTATAGAACACAAATCCTTTAAGCTAGCTACAAAGAAAAAAATGCTTTTCTTTCAAACTAATGGTGTTTCGGGTCATGCTTTTTTGGTGCTAAAGGCTAGGATAAAGAATGAGAATTCAGCTATGCAATTGTTTCATTCTAAAATCAGAGTACTTTCTTGATATTTCATCCCAACTTTACCTCTATCAAGAAAAGTAAAATATGCCTCAGAATAAGTTTAATTGGTTATAAAGATTTCATATTAAAAGTTCCAAAGGCCAACAAGTTTCTCTGTTTCAGGACAGCTACGGTGGTGTCTGTTTCACTCTGTCCATACTCCTTTAGCAAAAGGTCCTTTTCCACACTTGGGCCAGGTCTGTTTGTGGCCAATAAGACAGATTTGAGCTCTGTCACCTTAGTTTGTGGCTTACTGTTGCCAATATTTATAACTGTTAGCCTGTCATGGGGGATAGAGTGATTACTGAGACCAGCTTGGCTAGAAGTGTGTGCATTCCATTACCCAGTGGATTCTTGTAGTTAACACAGAACTAGACAGGCAGTGGGTTTTAGCCAGGTTTTCAACAAAAATATCAAGGAAGAGATTTGCATGCAATATGCAGCAAGACCACCAACCAGGTCTAGAGTCTGCCAGGTGTGATGTCAGCATGTACAGCAACTTTAAAGTCCAGGCAATGTAACTCTTCTTCATTTCCAGCAGCCTTCAAGGAACGTTGAATGTATTCTTAGCCAGAAGCCCTTCATTCTTTTTTTTTTTTTTTTTGGTGGGGGGTAATTAAGTTTATTATTTTTAATGGAGGTACTGGGGATTGAACCCAGGACCTCCTGCATGCTAAGCATACATTTTTTACCACTGACCTATACCCTCCTCCTCCCCCCTTACTCTTGAGTTTATTTTATCCTTCCTCCTGGGAATGGGAAGCTCTGGGATGAGAGAGTTGAACATAGGCCAAATGCCTATAGAATTGCCAAAAAGTAGAATAGCAACCATTTTGATTGTGGAGGTATTTTGTATTGATCAAAAAGAGTGACATTTGTAAACTATTTTGTAAGGCATAATCTGGTAATGAGAAAAGATGAATAACATTTTCTCTGATCTCCCCACCCCCAAGCCTTAAATTGTTGCTATATGTATACTGAACCTTGGTGGAAATATTAAAACTGTTATCAAATGATAAAAAGATAAAACAACAACAACAATGATCCTACTTCATAAGTAATGATGATGCCACGCAAAACATGCAAGCTCTAGCACAGTGTGCAGTTGATGCTGGCTTGTGAGAAAGCACAAACTATGCATCAAGGAATTCATTACTGAATGAAATGAGTCATTTTGTTTTTCCCTGACATAAGATGTTCTGTGTTAAACTTTGGAGGCCCAAGGCTTGCAGATTAGTTAGTACTCTGGATCTCACCCCTCAAGTCCCCACAGAGCTCACCTTAAGCATTCTTCTTCCTGTTAGACAGGAGTTCTGACTATCTAGTGCCATTTTGCATAATATATATAACAGCTACCATCTTTTTGCTCATGATCACATTTGCTCCTGTGAGAACCTTGTGAGATAGGTTGAATTACTATCCATATTTTATAAATGAGTGAACTTCAGTCAAGAGAGATAAAGCTGAGATGATCCAAGATCATGAAGCTTGGACATATCAAGATAAGTCAGGGACACTGACATTCCAAAGCCTTTTTTCCCCATTTGTCCATATCTATATATGTATGTATGTACTTTTTTATTGAAGTATAGTCAGTTTACAATGTTATGTCAATTTCTGGTTTCATAGTGTTTCTGTCTTACATATACATACATATATTGGTTTTCATATTCTTTTTCATTGTAGGTTATTACAAGATACTGAATATCATTCCCTGTGTTATACAGTATAAACTTGTTGTTATCTATTTTATATATAGTAGTTAGTATCTGCAAATCTCGAACTTCCAATATATCCTTTCCCACCCCCTTTCCCCTGCTGGTAACCATAAGTTTGTTTTCTATGTCTGTGAGTCTGTTTCTGTTTTGTAAATAAGTTCATTTGTGTCTTTTTTTTTTCAGATTCCACATATGAGTGATATCATATTAATCTAACAACATGCCTTTCTCATATGTTTAAATACACACACATATGTTGTTAATCTGAAAAATATGTTTTAGTCTGCCTTTCTTCTTCTGATACTAATTCTAGCTATGTTTTTTCCTTGTCTGCCTAATTTACAGTCTAGGGATGCCAAATTTGTAGCTTGGATTTCACAATGTGTTTATCCTTGTCCCTGGCAGACATAGCCAATCAATCACAGCAATCCTCACTGAGCAGACTGTCTCATTATCTCCTCAGCCCATCACTGTAGACAGTCATGGCCAATGGATTGGTACTGGATGCCAAGTTAAATCTCTTGGCCATTCCTGTACCATTTATTTTCATCTTGGTCATGTCCTCTAGTACAAACACACACAGCATTTACCTCAGTCTCCCCTCAGATACCATCTATTATGACATCTTTACTTCTAAAGATCAATGGTATTTGTGAACTAGCGTATTTCATGGTGCTTTGGATTCTTTCCATATAAATTCTGTTTTTTAAGTTTAAGAAAAAAGTGATCTGTCTGTAATCTTCCTCAAAAACTTTTTTTGATGGACCATTGCTCATAGACAATGTTATATCTTAACTGCTGTTATTGAACAATTCGGTATCACCAGATTTGAGAAATTTTATCTGAATATTGTAGCTTTTGTTTCTTTTTTCCCTTCAAGTAAAATATTTAGTAAATTCATACACCAATGACAATCACCATATTTTCTTTTCAAAAGTTTCTAAAGCTTATGTGTTTTTATTCTCCTGTAGCCATGGTAATTTAGACAAAATGAGCAAGTGGGAAGTTAACCTATACAACTTGTAGTTGCCTCACGTGTCATGCCATTTAGTAATGACTGAGGAGAAACTAATGAGGAATTTCCTATATTTTAAGACGATTACCTAGATTAAAAAAAATGTCATCAGCAGATTGTGTTTTTATATTTTACTCTTTTAAATCTAATCTAATTAGGCAATATCACTTAGCTAATTCCATACAGTGCTTAATTTCAATTTGTGCAACTCTGTGGCCAATTTTTTTTGCAAGTTCACAGTGAAGAAGTGTTGTTTGCTGCTTACCTCACCCAGGTCAAGAGACTGATGTGATTAGGTTTGCCACTTTTTGAATACAGAAATGCAGCTCTAACAGTTACATCTGGTGGAGAAGCCTACTGCTGGGATGCGTAGGACAGAGGCCAGTGGACTCTCAGTCCAGAGACTGCTAGTACTTTTCTTTTAGAATTCAGATTGCTGACTTTGCAGGGCATCTCCAACCTCCTAAAATTGATTCTGTTAATAATGATACCTCACTTCATCAGGTGGGGATTTGAGAAATACCCTGCTTGTTTTATCATTAGGTGCAGTGTCCACAAAAGGTAGCTGTATACAGGATATACAGCATAATAGCTTAATCTGCAAACATTGAGTCCCAGCTATGTCATTTTGTAAGCAACATAACCTTGAAAAACTTACTTAACCTCTCTAGGACTCACTTTTCTCTTCTATAAAATGGGATAGTAACAGCAACAACCTCCATGGAATATTGTGAGAATTAAATAAGACAATATAAAGGAGGGATTTATAAGAGTGCATGGTGAACATTAAGTCTGCAATAAGTTATAGTTATCTTCAGGTTCAGATGAACATTTTCATTTTGTAGCCTGACTTTATTTACATTATGCCATTCTATTCATAAGATACCACCAAGACGAAGTAGATTGTCCATTACTGTATTTAAACCAACATGGATTGAGGTTTATTTTGCCTTGACATTCGATTCTAAAACTTTTTAATTTAAAGGACAAATAATTGTTCATTTTAGAATATATGTTAAGAAAAGGACAAAAATGAAAAATTTTCTTAATACCATGATCCAAAGAATGCCATTATTAACTATTTTAGTCTATAACCTTTGAGTCCCATCCTGTCTATATATAAGAGTATATGTACATTCTTAAAAATGGAATTATACTCTTCATGTTGTTTTGGAACTGTTGAAAGGTAAACTGAAGCAATTAAAATGTCCAAGATTTTATTTGAGCAAACATCAATTCAAATTGGACAGCACACAAAACGAAAGTGGTTAGAAGCAGTAATGCCAACCAGAGCTAGGGGAAAGCTTTCTATAGAGAAGACACGGAAACAAAGCGAGGGGATTGTTTGATTGGCTAAAGCTTAAGCAGTTGCCTTATTTGGGAAAGTCTGATTGGCTGTTTGTGATTGGTGGTTATTAAGTTTTGTTTTCTTACATTCCAGTGCATTGACTCTGGGTTAGGTTTCATTTTGCTAATGTAGACTGCTGAGGCGTTAGAGTCACCTAGTCCAATGGCCTCCATGTTTAATTGCCTTAACAAAACCGTAAATATATTGTGCACATCTTCCCAAGTCTTTAAATATTAGTTTACAACACAATTATTAATAATTGCATAATATTCTATGGTGTAAATATAATGGCATTTACTTAGTCAGCCTGTACTGTTGGACACTTGAATTATTTCTCTTTTTATCTATTTTTCTCTTTCACACTCACAACTGCTCTGCATTGAGTGCTTCTTACATCATTGCATGTATTTAAATCATTTACTTAAAGTTAATTCCGAAGTATAGAAATATTTGATCAAACGATATGTGCATTTTATTGTCTTAAATAAGAATGATTTTTTTAAAAGAGGGTAATGCATTCATGGAATACCAAAATTTAAAAATTACAATAAGGTATATAAAGTCTTTACTCACCACTGTCATCCATCCACTCATACCCAATCCATCTACCTAGTTTTCCTCCTGTTTCCTCACTAATAATTCTTTTTCTAACCTTCCAGAGTATTTTTTGTAACAGTATAATCAAGCAGATATAAACCTATAGTATCTCTCTGCCCCTGTCACACTAATGGACACATATAAGATACATATACTACTTTCTTTCTTCTCTCAAAATCATATCTCAGTCTTATTTACGCCTGTATACAGTTCTACTGATTGGCAGGAACGTTGGTTTTGTCTTTTGTTGTGACAAGGCGAACTGTAGTAAGTATAACCCTTTACAGATATTATTTGCACTTTTTGAGTGTATCTACTGAATAAATTCCTAGAAGTGGAACTGCTGATCAAAGAATTTATGAATTTATAATTTTACTAAATATTGCAAATTGCCCGCCTTAGGGATTTGGCCAGCTTACACTGCTACCAGCAATGAATGGGTGTCCCCTCTTCCCTCCAGCCTTGCCAAAAGAGGGTGTTATCGAACTGTTGGATTTTTGTGTGGTAGGTGAAAAATGATATCTCAAAGTAGATGTAATTTGTATTTCTCTTAGCATAAGTGAGAATTGAGCATCTTATTCATGAAATCCTTTTGCATTTGTCTTTTCACTTTTAAAGTTTGATTTTGTTTTTGCTATGAAGATTAAGAAAACACTTTAGATAATTTTATAGTTGAATTTTTCATTCTTTCCATTTATATGTTTTGGATTTGGGGGGATATTGTTACAGAGATCTTCCCCATTCTGAGATTTTAAATGTATTTCCCATGTCTAGTGCCCCCACATTCTTATGGTAAGAGTGGCTGCTTCTCCTCCCCTTCCTTCTTGCATTTACATCTTTGATCTCTGTGGATATTATCCTGATGTAAGGTGTGAGGGGTGAATCCAAATTAATTTTTTTTCCCGTTAGCTGTGCCAGCACCATTTTCTCTCCTGTTCTGAAATGTTACCTTCAACATACCTTCAACTAAATTATGATTTGTTTGGCTCCATTTCTGAATTTTTTTTTGTTTCATTTTTTCTGTGTGTCAGTGCCACATTGCTTTTTAATATTAAAAATGTAATAAATTTTAATATCTGGTAGGACAAGTCCCTGCTCATTTCCTTTCTATTTTAGAATTTTCCTGGATAGTCTCTTGTTTTTTGTTCATACGAACTTTGGGACTAGCTTGTCAAGTTTCAAAATTAGTTAAAAAAGAAAAAAACCTGTTAGAATTTTTTTTACTGGAATTCACCTTACATTTATAAATTACCATGAGTAGAACTGACAACTTTATAATGTAGGTTCATCCTTTTTCAAGAACTTGTCAATGGTATATCTTTCTATTGGGTTAAGCCTTCTTTGGCATCATTGAATAGTGTTACAGTGTTTTCTCTATATGTATTCTGAACATTGGTTATTAAGTTTATTGCTACTTTTTTACATCTTTTCTGGTTTTTGTTTTTTGTAATTTTTTTCTCTTATTATAGATCTAGCTCTTTAACTTGGAATCTCTTGATTTTTATATGATTAATTATATTATTAGATTTTCTAATATTGAATTATCCTTGATAGTTTATATTTTAGTGCTGCTGAATTCTGTTTCTTGATATATATTTTTAGGATTTTTGTGTAGATTGTCTTAAGTGAGATTGGGCTCTAGTTCTGTGTGTAAGTATGAGTGTCTGTACATGTGCACATATAACATTCACTCAGTTTTAGAGATAATGTTATGTGCACTTCACAAAAATGATTTGGAAAACTTTCTCCTTTCTCTGTGCTCTGAAACACTACATGGGCTTCAGTTGTTTATTCTTTATAGATTTGTTCTTAATCTATGAAAACATTGTAGCCTAGTGTTTTTTCTGGTAGTAACTGTTAGCTTTCTTTCCTTACATCTTTTGTGGAACATCATCTGTTTTCATTTTCTATTTCTTTGGAGTGACTTCTGCTAAATTATATATGCATATTTTGCTTGATCGTTTGAAAAGTTCTTTTTGTACCTTTAAGTTTGAATAACATTGAGTTTGTCTCATTGAGAACTATTTTTATATGTAATATAAGACTTTTCTTATGTGTACATTTTTTCCCCTTGAGTTCTGTTCTTACCTACTTACATTTTTCTGGTTTTCTTCCAGGAAGAAAGAGACTATACATATCTAAGATCCTCTTTGCCTGTCTTTTATATGTATCATTTTGTTTCTTATCCTTCCCAATTCTTTTTTTCTGTTTCATTTTCTTCCCTCCCACCATTTAGTTCTCTATTTCCCATAGTGTGTTTTCTGAAATTTCTGTTTTCTCTTTGGCACACTCTATTTCTCCATTTCTTGCATGGCTTTTGCTTTATACTCATAATCCTTTCATGAATTCTGCTAGATCACATTTTATCTTCTCCACTTGTTTTGTCTTACCACTTCATTTCTGAGATCTTGCATTTCTGCTTTGGACATGCAGTGTCTCAGGATGCGACAGGAGTTGGGGTGAGGAGGATTGGGAGAGGAGGGTAGGGGAAGAGCCCAGAGTATTTTCTCAGTCTTTCTGATTTTGTAACATAGAGGTTCTCTTATGTTATAGATGGAGACTGTTTTCTACAGATGGGCCCTCTCTGTGTGATTTTGTGTGTGTATCCTTACCTCTTCCACTTCTGTGAGTAATTATTTCCATTTGTCAGCTGCATTTCTGCATCTTCGGGGTGTTTTCCTCACCTTCAGAAGTCATTATCACCTTCTGAGATCTCTTGATCCTAGACCCACTTGCCACTGCAGTCTCTCTGTGGTTCTTTTCACTTTCTCCCATGACACCCTTTTCTGATCACAGTCTTTACACAAATTTTAATGTCTTCAGATTATATCTGCTTCCTGCTTTTGCTAAAAGTGAATCTTAAAGGGTCTGTTTTATTCATTGTCTTTGTTGCTTTTAGATGCATTCCAGGAGGAGAAAGGGAAGATTCTGATTTAAGCAGTTGTGTTGATTATACTAGAAGCCCAAATTGATATTTTTCCTAATGGTTTAATCAGAATTGCCTTAAAAATGTTACTGTAGATCTTGCTAATATGAATTTGGTGTGAATCCTACGTTCATTTGAGAAGTCAACAGTTTTGAAGTTAATTGCAAAAGTTCTAGCAAAGGAAGCCCTTCCACTTCCCATTTTTTACTGGACATATGCAAAAGGAACTTTTAAAATAGGATCCACATCTATATAAGGTCAGTGAAGTAAGTTCCATTTAATTTTAAAATCTTGGCCATTCTTTCTTCGAGAACAGGGTAACTGGAAGAAAATACAATTTTAGTACCAAAAGAACAATGTTAAAATTTTAAGAATTCATAAAAAAATAGACTAGAATTATTTAAAAGCTGACATTTCCTTCTTGGATGGGTTTCCCTCAGATGTTGCAATGTTAACAGTATATTTGCTGAAGAACTTTAGTGTAGTCTGAGGTTTGTCATACCACCCAAAGACCTGTGTATGTTTCACTGTGTTTGGTTGCTAAGTGAATAGTTTGGACAAACCAAGTTTAAATTATTTGGATAGAAATCAGAATCATTTATTGTCATAACTCAAAGAAGCATCCACAATTTGGCCTAGTTTTCTCCACGTAAATTATCCATCTTGTGAATTTCTTATTACAGCCTTTTTATTGCTTCTCAGATAACAAGGCTACCGTGCTGAATTATCGTAGCTGTATATCACATTTAGAATGAACAATGGGAATTTTCTCCCTTCTTTGAAAACATGATTTCTTTTAAAATGTTTGAGAACCACCATGGTGGTGAAAACTACCAAAAGTTTGTTAGATCTTATTTTGGATTCTTGAATACATTTGACCTATGAAACAAAAGTTATTCTTCTGATAGAAAAGGAAATTATGTAATTAAGCATTCGTTTGTTTCATGGTCCTTACTGTTGCAATGCTCTTCGTTCTTCTGTTTTCTGTTGCTCCCAAGTTTAGTATAATGTGAATGGGAAATTAGGAGTATAGAATTTTCCTAGTTGATTTAGTCTGAGGCTCCAAACACTTAATGCCATTTTCTTCCACCCTGTGATAAACACTGAAGAGGAAATGCAGGGCTAAGCCAGCTGTGTTTATTCACTCCTGACTGCCCCCAGTCTCGTCTCTGTGAAGGGTCTTTTGATTATAACTAACCTCATCTAGCCATGGCTATTTTTTGATGACACAGATTCTAAGAAGAAAAACACACACGAATAACTTTAGAAGATCATAAAACTTTCCACGTACTTTTTCATCTTGACAAACAACTTTACACCCTTATTATGGAATGCTTTGTTTCATAGTTTCTTTGATGTTAATAAAACCAGCCAAAAATCCTTTCAATATCTACCTTTTACGATTGTTTAGATCAAATATATAGTCCAATATTGTTCCTGTATGTTTATTCTTTGAGGACGATTGGAGCAAATTCAGAAAGAAAATTATGACAAGATGATCCTTTTGAAAATAACTTGAAACACAGTCACATTTTTAAATGACATCTTATTTAATACCTGGAACTTGTAGGGGACTGAGTGTTCCTGGTCAGGCCAGGCTTGGCATCCTAGAAGGTGAACTGTGGTTAGGATATCAACCCAAGTAAACAGGAATGAAAAGACACCATAGGAAGAGTCTGAGTCAAATCCCACAGAAAACCCAAGGCAGTCAAATGTAGTCACTGTGTTCCAAGGGCAAGACCCAGGCCAGAATCAGGCAGATTCGAGGCTCAGATCTCTAATAAATTGAGATGGAAAAGAACAAGGAGAAAATTGAATAGGATCCTGGATATTTATGAATGAAGCAGAAGCATCTAAAATTCAGTTTTATTGCTCTTAGCCACCTTTTGTGTGGTAAGCTTGGGTTGCATTAAGAGGTCACTGGGAAGTGTTACTCTCTGGAGCCTTTCTGTAAAGAACTGTAGCCACTTGAAGGTCTTGGCATATCCTAGAGAAAACAAAGGTGAAGTTTGTCCTCAAAACCCTGGGAAGTGCTATCATGAAGTGAAGAGGCCCTTCAGAAAAGGGGCATTTGACATCTCAAGCTCCTCTCTGAGGAGGATGCTATGACCTTGGTTTGCAGAGATCTAGGAAAATCTCTTTAGGAGAGGAGGCTTCAGATGGCCGTCTTTTCCGGAGTCGTGTGTTCTTCAGGATACCCAGAGCAAACTGAATTCTACGTTTTTTATTTTTGTTTTCATTTAGATAGTATACATCTTTCATTAAAGAAAACCATGAAAAAGATCATTGTGGTCAATGCAGTACGTGTGTTTCATGGAACACTGGAAGCTGATTCTGTCTGCTCTCAGTCGCCTGGTTCTCACTGTATATGCCTCTGCTCATTCTGTCTGCCTCTCTGGTGTGTCCTCCCATGCTTCTTCCATTCATTTAAATTGTACTCAGAGGACTTCAAAACTGAGGGATCTTAGTGATCACAGACCAGCATTTTATAGATGTCAGAACTGAAGTTAGAGAGGGGGCACCTTGGCCAAGGTCAGACAGCAGCATAAGAGCTGAAGGGACAGTCTCTTGATTGTACCCAGCTGCTTCATGTACATCAGAATAAACATGGGAAATCTTATATTTTCCTGCCAGACTCAGTCCCAGTCTCTGTCCTCAGCAGAGCTATTTCTGACTATGTAGCAAGAGCACTGAATTGAATCTAGGCTCCCCTGCCCACTGGCTCTATGGTCATGAGCAAGTTCTTTTTATTTCCATTGTCTCAGTGCCCTAATTGGTAAAATGGAGAACATAACAGCTCCGAGGGTTGTTAAAAGCCTCCCATAAGTTAATATTCATGAAGCACTTTAGAATAGTGGCAGGCCACAATGAGGGCTCAGTAAACATTACTTGTCATTACTGTAATTGTCTGTATTAAACACTCTCTCTCTTACTCTGTATTTTTCATGAATACCACCCAGGTAGCCCTTACTTACTTTCTAGCTGTTTTGTTTAGAATATTAGTTTAATTCAGTTTTCTTTCCCCAGATCAAGTCCTTCCAGAGAGGGACTGTGTCTCATATTTCTTCAGTGAACCTCCAGAAGGCCTGACAAATGTTTGATGCAAAATAGGAATTCTGTAAAAACTGGTTTTTGTCTCTCTGCTAGTTGATATTAAGATACATAGCTTTCTAATAGTTGCAACTCTGGCCAGTTTTTAGATGTTCTCAAAGAAAATGTCAACTAAAATATGGAAGCAGTATACCATGGTGAGGTTATGTGTTAAAAAAGCAAAGACCACTGCACAGTCATAGCATTTAAAGATGTATAAAAAGGCCCTCAGAATACACATTTGGGATGGTTTTAGGAGTAGTGGGTAAGAGGACAGGATATTTTGCATTACTACTAGGGCCTTTATGTAGGGTGCTGCTGGATACTTTAACTGTACATTGGTACCATAGTGATATAATAGTATTACTCTTAGCCCTGAATTCTCAACATTTTACTAAGACACATTCTTAATGCATGTTCTTGGCTACACATTAGAATTGCTTGGTAAGATTTTGTTTTTAATTGAGATATAATTGAAACATAGTGTTGTATTAGTTTTAGGTTTACAACTCTCGAATTTGATATATGTGTATGTTGTGAAATGATTACAAGTTTACTTTACAGTTGACCCTTGAACAGCTTGAACATGGGTTTGAACTGCACAGGTCCATTTAGATACAGATTTTTTTTCAATAAATATATTGGAAAAGTTTTTGAGATTTGTGCAATTTGAAAAAAACTCAATGATGAACGTTATAGCCTAGAAATATTGAAAAAAAATAAGATAAAGTTAGCTATGTCATGAATTCATAAGATATATGTAGATACACTATTTATATTATCAGTAAGGCTTCCGGGCAACAGTAGGCTATTAGTAGTTAAGTTTGAGGGGAAAAGTTATATGTGAATATGCCAGTGTGCAGGGGTGGGGGCTTAGTGCCCCTACCCATTGTGTTTTTCAAGAGTTAATTGTACATCCATTGCTCCGCATTGTGATGAGACTAAGCATTTTTTTTTTTCAGTCTTTCTACAGTCAAAATAGCACCTTGTTTTTGAAGATTCTAAGTTTTCTGGCTTCTGTTAATCAAAGCAAAATCTATGCTCTTATTAGGGGCAATAAAGGTATATAGGTAAGAAAGATAGAGGGAACTGAATTAAAGAAACAACAAGATTTGTACGCAGAAATATGGATATTTTAGCCATTTTGCCTTAAGATGATAGCAGATTCCTACCAGTAAATGGGATGATGGAGCCTGTAACTCGTCCTGTGTTGCCCATGGAGCTCACCCCATCTTGTTCTAATGTTAAGGCTCTAAAACCTATATTTGTAAACAGAATGCAGAGGTTGCATAATAAACGCTTGGGTTTCAGTTGTTTGTATACTCATTCGACAAACATTTATTGAATGCCTGTTATATACAAGGCCTCATTTGAGGACATACCCTGAACCAGATAGCTTTTCTGCATAATCACCAACACATCTGGAACGAAATTAGAGTATTATGGATGTTGAATTGGAACTAAAAGAAGATTGAGACCAACATATTAACAATAAATGGATGTATATTGAGAGCCTTTGTCTTGGACATCATGTTCTGTGCTTCCTGTTTATTTATTAGCTCACATCATCCACACTACTCAGTAAGTGTGGCTCATTGTGCTCATTATTCAGACGAGGAAACTGAAGACCAAGTTATGGAATGACTTACCTAAGCTATATGAATAATAACAGGCAGAATTAGAATTTTAACCCAGATCTCCTGATTTTCTGTGTTTTTTTTTTTTGTCCACTGACCTACCACACACAGATCTTAGAAACGTGGAGTCAAAGTAGTTGGTTATATGTGCGAGCCTGTGTGTCACTAAACACTTGAACTCACAAACTACAGCGTTGTATTTAGGTCATACCCACAGCCTAAAAGCAGTTCATCTTTTGTGTTTTTATTTAAATTTTCTTTTATTAATAACTATATGACCAATTGAACAGTTACTTATTAGCCAAATTAAGTAAAATTAAGAATTGCATAAGAAAATAAGAGACCATATAAAGCAGTACTTAAATATCTGAAGCTAGTCTACAAATGGTGGATCATAAAATTTATGTCATTGAGGTCTATAATTGAGTAAACTGAGTAAGTGAATGAAGCAGCATTAGGAGAAAAATCTAAACAATAATAAATGCCTGTGAACAAGTGCTGCACTAGAAAGAGATTAGCAAGGCAGATGGACGCTAATAGGAGACAGAGTGTAGATAAAATACTGAATAAATATGAATAGCCAACTCATGGGTCCAGTGAGAGAAATGGCAGTAGTGAATGACAGGAAGATACTGTAGAAACTGGAACCTCAAGAGCTGAGTATCCTAGGTTATTCCACTGCCTGGAACACTGGACAAATATGGGAGCATCCAGGAGTTCTCTTCTCTTCTTCTGTCCTCCCTTTCCTTTGTTTTGGCTTTAGTACTTGCTTTTGATACAGTAGTTAAGCTTTATATTACGTGGCTTTGCAGAATCATGGAGCTGGGTTTGAATCTGAGCTTTGCCCCTGATGGGGCAGTGAAGTCTAGGACTTGTTATTTAAACATTTTGGACCTCCACTTCTGTGTAAAATAAAGATGAAAATCTTTTCCATGTTGTTGTTATGTGAATGTGAGAGGAAGGAATGAAACAAAGGATGTAATGTATCTATTGTGATGCCAGGCACATTATGAATGTGTTAGCAAGTCCAAACTGGTTCTGCTTGCCGCACAATGAGCCAATAAATCAGGAGATGAGGTGTTAGGGCAAGGAACAGTGACTTTATTTTGAAAGCTGGCAAATGTCCTGGAGATGGCAGGCTAATGTCCTGGAGAACCATTTTCCCGCTAGTTAGAATTCAGGCTCCTTTTATACTAAAAAGGGGAAGGGGTGTGCTTGTTGCAAATTTCTTGGTGTTGGAATCCTTTGTTCTTAGAATCCTTTGTTCTTTCAGCTCTCCTCGTGGGTCAGGTCATGGTGTCCCTGTGAACCTCCAACAAAACAAATGTTTTCTATTCTGCAACTTTTTATCTTTACATGAAGCATTAATACCCTTAAAGGTCAGACCCTTGAGAATAGGCTATTTTGTATGTTTCTGGCTCTAGACAAAATTCTTTTACAAAAGGTGCAGAACCAGCAAGACAAAGCCTAGGAAACAAAGCACAGGGTTAAAGCCAAAGGAAGATCTAATATGGAGTCAGATTTGTTCTTTTCTATTACAGATGACAGTAATGAGTGGTAGGTATAATTATTATACTCAAGGTGTTAAGCTAACTTCCTGCCTTTCCAGTCTTCACCTAGTCTCCTTGTTAAAATGCCTAGGCTGACACCAGTGGAGGAGGCTGATACCAATGGAAAATACTAGGCCAAAGTGTTGTACTTTGATGTACATCTCTTAAAATTTGTTTATCCATTAGGACTCATTGAGTTTCTGACTACCCACATTATTAAAAGAAATACTGGTAGTCCTTAAGGTAAATGCAAGTCTGAGCAATTAAATTGAGTGAACCATGTTGAGTATTGTTCCCTGAGAAACAGTTTAACATAGTCGTGCTGAGATTGCTCTGATTTGAATCTCATCTTTTCTACTCATTACTTGCATGACCCTGGATAAGTTATATAACTTCTCTGAGCCTCTGTTTCTGTAAGATGAGTGAAATAGTACCTATCTGGCTTAGTCCTTTGGGCTGCTGTAACAAACTACCACAGATGGGTAGCTTACAGACGACTGAGAAATTTCTGTTTCACAATTCTGGAGGCTGTGAAGTCCATGATCAAGGCACCAGCATGGTTGTCTTCTCTGATAAGAAGCATCCTCCTGCATCCTCCTGATTCTTGGCCAGTGTCCTCCTGTTGTGTCTTCACATGGTGGGTGGAGCTAGAGATCTCTATGGGATCTCATTTAAAAGGCACTAATCCCACTCATGAGATTTCCACCTGCATGACCCAGTCACCTTCCCAAGGCCCCACCTCCTGTTACCATCAACTTTAGAGTTTAGGATTTCAATGTATGAAATTTGGAGAGGCCCAAACATCCAGACCACAGCACCACCTCATACGTTTGTTGTGAAGAATAAATGACATGAATTACCAGAGTGGTGCCTGGCTCACAGTAAGCATTCAGAGCATAACTAGGCAAAGTTAGATTTCATTTTATTCCTTTGTTATATCCATCTTGTTTGTTATTGTGAGATCAGTATTAGTGATGATGATGATGATATTGATGATAATTTATTGAGACTGAGACTTACTTGAGGTCGTATACAACATAATGCTTTTAAATGCATTGTCTCATTTAATCGTCCTAGCAACACTGCATGCTGGGTACTCTTATTATTCCCCTTTTATAGCCAATAAGACTGGGGCTTAGAGAGATAAATTTGACCAAATCCTACAAATAGCAGAGCCACTATTGGAACCCAAGGGGTAAGAATACAGTGCCTCCACTCAATCTTAGGAAGCAGTTCATTTAGTTGGTGAGGTGGGGAAACTCCATTATATCCCACAGGCATAGAGAGTTACTCTAGCCCTCTTACTGAAATCTTGGATACACTTTAGCTCCATAGATTGAATGGTGAGTAAAATATGAATCTATGTCTCATGTGGAAGATGACTCTCCTAGGATCAGTATTTTTGATGCTACTGAATCTGTGGCATCAAATACTAATTTTTGGAATTTCTTTACCTGACTGATGACCAATTCTGTGGACTACAGCCATACACATACCCTGAAAAACTTTCTACTTCCTCCTAATTTTACACTTAAATATAGTTGACCCTTGAGCAACATGGGTTTGAACTGTGTAGGTCCACTAAATAAGTGGATTTTTTTCAATATTAAATACTGCAGTACTACAGGATCCACACTTGGTTGAATCTGTAGATATGGAGGAACCATGGATTCTGAGAGCTGACTATAAATTATGCTCAAATTTTCAACTGTTGGTAGAGTCAGTGCCCCTCACCCCAGTGTTGTTCAAGGGTCAACTGTACTATCAAACCATTGTGCTTCACCTTGAAAACCACTCAGTATATAAAATCAAATATTTCCATATGGGTAATATAGGATAGAACTGTTTTCTTCCAAAAGTAAAATATGCTTTCAAATCCTAAGTGTTATTTACCATTGTGAAATAGAATCCAAAATATTTAATGAAGGAGGGGAGACCTCATGACCTTTGGAAACATCCTCTACCTCTTGCCCCCTCGCCCCATTTTTCTTTTCTGTTGAAGAGAGAGAATTGAGATGGGTCTCTATACAACCTTGAACTTCTAGGACTTTTTGTTGCAAAAAGTTTTGATTCATGTGTGTCTCTTTTGGAATAAGAAATCTCAATAGAAAAAAATGTAGTCTAGACTTTTATTTAAAAATTCATTCTAAAATATTCTGAAGACTTAATGACCTACCAAAAAAAAAATTTAGAAATGTTTCAGGGGAGTTAGGAGAGTGAGCCTGAGGGGTAAAGCTGTCTGATTAGAACCTTGTAAATTGCAGTAAAAAGCCTGATAAATATTTTACCTTGTAGAGAGATTTTCATCTTAAAAACAATTAACCCAAATTAACTTCTCATTTAATTTTTAATGGATTATCAGTCAATATGATAAAGTGAAGTAAAAACTTCCAATGTCCTGTGAATAGGGATTGCTCGGAAACAGGAGGAACTGGGGAGGTAAGCCCCTAGTAGCATCACTTAGACAAGCCATTCGCACCTTGAAGTTCATTTTTGAAGTCCGTTCATTCAGGCACTCACTTAGTCTCATTTATTTATCATGTATTTGTTGGAAACATCTGTTTTGTACCGGGTCCACAGTTTAGTGAAGGAAACAGACAAGAATACTAATCATTGTAATATAGCTATTTAAATGCCAGAATAAAGATAAACACAGGGTTTTTGGTGAGGAAAAGAACATCTGATTTAGCTGTTATTTAGCTGGTAAGGATCGGGAAATTCTTACCAGGGAACGTCATGCTTGAATTAGGTTTCGAAGATGAGTAAGAGTTAGCCTAGACTAGTGCTGAGTAATTATTAGTTGAATGATAGCAAAGGTGGAGATGTCATGAGACATAAGAGCATGAAATTTGGGGAATGTGCCTTATGCACGGGGCACTTTTTATCATTGTGACTCAGGAACCACCTGCATCAGAATCATCTGGAGATACTGCTTAAATATATACATTTCCGAGTCTCACTCTACACCCTCTGATCAGAATACAAGGGTAGGGTTGAGAGATCTTGACTTTTTAAATAAGTATTGCATCTAAGTGATTGTTACATATGGTACAGTTTAAGGAGCACTGACACTGATTTTATGTTAGAAAGTGATTGAACATGAAGGCTGTCTAGGAAGGGGCCAGATCATGATACGCGTTGACTAGCAACTAAGAATTTTTCCTTGATTTAATTTTTATTGAAGTATAGTCAATTTACAATGTTGTATTAATTTCTGATGTATGGCATAGTGATTCAGTTTTATATATATATATATTCCCTTTCACATTCTTTTTTATTATAGACTGTTACAAGATAGTGAATATAGTTCCCTGTGCTATACAGTAGGACCTTGTTGTTAATCTATTTTATATATAGTAGTTAATATCTGAGAATCTTGAACTCCCAATTTATCCCTCCCCATCCCCTTTCCTCCTGGTAACCACAAGTTCGTTTTCTTTGTCTGTAAGTCTGTCTCTGTTATGTAAATAAGTTCATTTGTGTCATTTTTCAAGATTCCACATAGAAGTGATATCATATGGTATTTTCTTTCTCTTTCTGGCTCCCTTCCCTTAGTATGACAATCTCCAGGTGCCTTGATTTTAAATGAAGTGTTACTTTCTGTGCGTTTTATCGTGCTATGCTTTGAAACTGTAGATTGTCCATACTGTTCACTTCAGGACTTTTCAGATTGACAGTGGCAGGAGTTGTAAGTCTTCTGTATGAAATGTTGGTTTGTATATTAGGTGCTTAAAAATTAGAGGGACTCTACCTTTGGGTTCAAGACTAAAAATCAAAACCTCTATTTTATTCTTATCTCTGAACCCAGCTTCTCTGTGAGTGGTCACGAGAGATCACGTGCCAAAGAGAAAGAGGTTAAGATTCTCAAAATATACATTAATTTCACCCTGTTTTATCCATTTATCCACAAGCCCTGCATCCCATCAGGCCAGCTGCATATTTGTGTGTCTAGTCACTAGACAGAACAGGTGGGAAGGAGGACATAAAATGACAAGTGTCTTTAAGGGAAGCGACACCCTAAAGCATCCTTCAAGACTGCTGCTGGGCTGGGCAGGAGCCTTGCCTGTGAGTTATTAGAATGAAGGCTGAATGCTTTCTACTTACCCTTATTAGTTTCCAGATATGACCTTTACTCTCAGTTCAAATCCATTACTTTCAAATTATTTTTCTAGACTTCTTAACAATATGATTATGACTTGTTCTCACTATAAAAGTAATACTTTTTTATCCTTTTGTAATGTGTGAATCGTATTTAAGCAACCCTAGTAGTCTGCAATTGTAGTGCATTTGGGACACACAGTAAAAGATTAACATTTCCTACTGGGGTTTAACCTTTAAAAAATATCAAGTTTCTGTGGTCTAAATTTTCTGGAAGTTTTGGTCCTCTGTTGAATATTATAAAACTTCTAGTCTTTCATTTGACCCATGATTGTTTTTGAGGTAGAAAAGAATTCCTAAAGTCCTAGGACTGCCTCTCTGTAGGTTATGTCAAGTGGCGAGAGATATTTGCGCTGGGATTAAGGGCCATATTTCACCAGTTTCATGGTATGTGTATCAAAACCAGCTTCATATATGTTTATCCATTCAGGAAACCCAGAACCTTCAATTTAGGATTTAGAAATTGATGAAAACTGATTTAAGAAACAAGGTATTGTATTAAAAAAAAAAACAACTCACTTTGGATGGATCCAGATTTGATTCTTGGGCTCATTAGCCACTGATGAGGACATGTTATTCATCTATTGATGCTTCTTTTAGTTATCTTCATGCTGTAATTATGTATGTTTGATTTGAACCCATTCATCCCCGAGGCAGGTTAGTGTTACTTGCATTTGAATTGCCTCCTTAATTCAGTTCAAACATCAGTTTTCAATTTTCCAATTCTTTTGCTGTTGAAATTAATCGTATGAATTAAAGACGAATAATTACTGGCTGTGTTCGTATAGTAACAAATGTCACATTCTGACAACTTTGGAAGCAAGATTGGTTATTTTGAGTTTCATTGTTTACACTCTTCAAAAATAAGATGAAGCAATGTGTTTTATTTTCTTTTTATTACTCAATAATTCCTAAATAGGAAGGTAAATTAGAGCTCAACAAAGGTCATTTTAAGGTTGGCATCCATGTTAACTTTAGACAGTGGTAGTTTGGATATGTAATTTCTTCTGTATCTTTTAGGAGATTGGTGCAGGTCATAAGCATTTCACTTGAAGAATTAAATGTGGTGACAGCAATAAAACGATCAGAAGTAGTTATTCTACTAAATTAACTTTCAACTAATGTTGACTGAGTACATACTGTGTGTTAACACTGTGATGGGAGCTGGGGATACAAGTTTTGTGGAGAAATACTGCTTTTGTGGTGACTTTAAAATTTAAGTCTGGGTAAGGTGGAACACAGTTTATACTTGGGCTGCAGCAAGATTTCAACTTAAAATGTGCTGTGGTCTTATTAACTCTAAATTCTTCACTGTTTTACCGAGGATTAAGGGTAAGGGAAGAAAAGAGACATTCCTTGCTATTATCATTGTGAAGGAGGTAATTAGGTGTTTAATTTTAATTTTTTTTAAACGAAAGTAGTGGGGATTGAACCCAGGACCTCGTGCATGCTAACCATGCGCTCTACCACTGAGCTATTTCCGTCCCCCTTGTGTCAGTCATATTGAAAACTGATGTGTTGGGGGCAGGGTGGAGGGGAGGAAGAAATGTATGTATGTGAAGGCTTATATAAAATATATTTATGTTTTATATACTTTTTCAAATAATATGCACATATATAGTCAATCTTGCTCTAACACGACATATGCATTTCTAAAAATCACCGCATTATGCAAATTCCACAGAAACAACCACAGACCTTATGGGAAAAAGTGGAGTTACAGACACAACATTCAAAACATTTTGTCGGTGATACATAAAAAGAAGATAGTAAAAATGGTAGCACACTTTTACACATGTTAACTGGTTAAGAAATACATAAATACTACAATAAATATAGTACTCTACTTTGAAAAAGAACTGAGGTTTGCTAGTGGGAGTGTCAGAAGGATTGCAAGCTTGTGAGTTATTGCAAAATAGGAGAAGGAAGATTATTTGAAATTGGACAGAATATTTTAACTCTAGATGTGGATTGGTGTGATTCATAACACTGAGATAGCTGGTAAATATCTGAGGTATGTGCATGTGTGTATTTGTTGTTCTCTTATGCAGCTCAGTTCAACTAGGTGCAGCTTTCTGCAGATGAAATTGTGCAGAAGTAAATGTGAAATATGATTTATGCTTAAATTGTTTCCATGAATTGCACTGGAATAAATTTGCATTTCATAATAAGCACGATGCACAGGGAGGGAATGTCTCCATTTTCTCTCAATGTACGTGACCTGTATCTTGATTTTACTACTTACATTCTGCTTATAATTGGATTATGTATTCATATCATTTCCTCAATTAAATGGTAATCTCTTTGAGGACAAAGGGTGTCTTTGAAAAAGCTTTGATTTCTGTAGGACTTAGTGAGATTACTTACTCCTAAAATATTATAAATACCTGTTGAATGAATGGTGATAACTGTAGGAGATTGAGGCACGGATGAGCAGATTTCAAGAAAGCAAGAAAGGAGAGTTTCAAAACAGAGATGCAATATCTGGTAGCATGTTCTGGGAGGTTGTGTTTATTATAAGGTTGTCAGGAGTTGATAGGACTGAGATGCTGGTGGGAAGAAATAGCCTCAGCGTGTATACTCAGGACTCATCATTTAAGAAGCTCTTTACCCCTGGTATCCTTTTTGTTTGAAATGAAATATGGGTTCTTTGACGGAAGAAAATGAGGGACACAGGAGCAGCTTGAGTAGTAGGTTTAGGCGGTGAAAGTGCTATTGCATCCTTTTGGACAAACATTGGATTTAAAATTGGTTTCCATGAAGCCTAAGATGCTTCGTGGAGTCTTCTCAAAGCTGTTGTGAATGTAGAGGACAAAGACAAGAGTTTTTATTGCCCTCACCTTCATTTCAAATTTAGATTATTTTGTTTATGAAATACATGATTCCCTGGACATCAAGGAAGAAAAGTTTGCAATCAGTGACTGTGGCTTTGGGCAGGGCACGCAGCACAATGGGGGTGCTGGCAGCATGCATTATTTGTGTGGTGAGCCTCCTAACTTTCTTAGTCTCCACTAGAATCCTCTTGTCTTCCCCTCTTTCTTCTCTACATGACAATGGAACTCCTGCAGTAGGAGGAGGCCTCTGAAGTGTACAGCTTGGGAAGCTGCACAGTTTTGATTAAGGCTGGTAGTTTAAAGGGAGAAGCTTGGGCTGCATCATGTAAAACCTATAAAACTTCAGTCATGCTCTTCTATTCAATTTAATACACAGTCAAGTTTACTATCTTAGATCTAAAAACTTGAGCTGTTTTCCCATAAATGGGTATAACTTAAATTAAAATGTTCAAAGCACAAGTTGGAGAATATTGTATCTCAAAAACAGTGCTATATTACAAGAGCAGTGATTTTATGTACAACTGACAGAGCATCTTTAAAAATTGCATGAAAGCATTGATGGAAGAGGACTCATTGCACTCAGCTTAGTAATTCAGTGACCGATTATCCAGTTTACAGGTGAATTAGACCTTTAGTTTTTCCTCTGTTGTCAGCTTTTTGGCCATTTCCTACACCAGCTATTTGACAGGAATATTCAGGCTGAAAGTCAGTGAGACCTCAGTCTGTCAATTTTGTTGACAGTTTCATATAAAGGTTTGATAAAAGAGGATGTTGAAACCCTTAAGTAGGATTTAGAGTCATCTGTCGATTTCATTAATCCATGATGTTTCTCTAATAAGTTGCCACAAGAAAAGAATTATTCCATTAGCATTTCTGGAAATGCAGTTCAAATTCTTTGCTCTGGAGAAGGAGGTACGGAATAACATTATCTTCGATAAGGAACAATAGTGCAAAATCAGAGGTGCAAAAAGATGATGAAAATCAAATTGTCAAAGCATCTTTTCTTTTTCATTTTTCTGAGATAAAATTGTGAACGGATACGTTACACATGAAACCGTTTTCCATATAAACCAACTAACCAAATGTCTGTACGTGTCATCAATCCGAAAAAGTCACGAGGTGAAATATCAGCCGAGTTTTGCTGCTGAATTGATGCACTCAACAATTAGGATCTTCAGTACAGTAACGACAAGGAATGGTACTGCATTCCTGTACTTGCTACTGTCGATTGAAAAAGATGCACAACCTAAAAACTGAGAATTATGTTTTGTTAGTTGGACTTTCTGAGGACTTCAAGCCCAGGAGACAACCTCTCAGATCGCCCTAAGAGACTGCTCCAAAGAGGTAAGGGAGGAGCCAGGGTATAAAGGAGTTTTTGCAACAAAGACTAAGTAGTTGGAATATCAAAAGATTGTTATTAATTAAAGAAAATCAGATCAGGCATTTTATTGAAGGAATTTAGCACTTTTTTGTATATGGGAAGATGCAAAAATCTGGGCTTATTAAAATTATTCCTTTGATATGCACCTTAACTATCTAGGGCCAGTATGCCTTTCTTTCCCATCCTAAGTCCCCTCAGGGCACACTGTTGGGAGTGGCTACAGTTGCTGAGGGCTTGGCAGCAGACAGTCCATTTGTCTCTATCCTGAGTTCCCTCAGGGCTCCACCATCAGGATGGCTGTAATGGCTTGATGGCTGTAGTGGCTTGATGGCTGCAACATCCTTGTTTACTGATGTGGCAGGCAACATTTTTCATTCACACTGCACTCAGTCATATGTAACCCCATGTTATGAATACTGGATCCCTTAGCACCGCTCTTACAACACAATATCCATTATGAAAGTACTTAATAAACATTTACGGTCCAGATACTGTCCTAAGTACTAGAGTGACTCTGACTTTGAAGAATTCAGAGTCTAGAAAAGGAGGCAAGTGTGTAAGTGTGGCCAATTTCTTCCCTCTGTTTCTGCAGTTCTATTCTGTACCCTCACCCACCACTTTATCTGCCCCAGCACAGTGACCTGCATGGATGACTACAAGGTCTCCCTGGTCCTTTTTAGCAGGGTTCAGTCTTTTGCAGAGGCACCCCAGCAGCAGATGAGAGGGAGGGGAAAATGAGGTTAAATTTTTTCTTCTCCCCGTGACACTTCTGGGGTTGGTGATGTTCCCCTACTGAATGTCACCACTCCTCTAAATGTACCCTCCTCTGCTGACTCTCCTCCCAGGTATTAGTTACCATTCCCTCTCTTTGACTCTTTGGCCCAGAGATTGTAACAACTGCTCTGCTACTATCCCTGGGTTATGTGCTAGTCCTTGTGGCTCCTCTCTATCCTGCCCACACCTCTGTTAATCAATAAATTCTCCTCCAAATGATTCTAGTGCAAGAGAGCTGGTTCCTCTTAAGACTCTAAGTGTTGCTTATTCAGTAATATAAGTGACTGAGGAGAAAGAAATTTCCTCTACCCTTCTAGGTTCTTCTGTCTCATCTAAGAATTAACTGACATGAGACAGGTAAACAGGAAAAAAATCAAACAAAAGTTTAATAATATGTATACTTGGGGGAGATCCAGGAAAACTGAGTAACTCACCAAAATGGCCAAAGCCCTCACCTTAAATGCCATCTTCAGCTAAAGACAAAAGAGGTCACAAAAGCTTTGTTAGGGATGTCAGAGGGGAGGAAGGCAATTCACATGGAGATGGAAAAGCAAATGTTTGAAACAATGGGACATAGAGTGGACTCTGATCTAGGCCCTGCTGAGTTTCCCCCACCACACCTAGCCCATATTCCTTGTAGATATCTATGGTGGTAGCTCTATTTCAGGGACAGGTCCTTTATATAAATTCTTTAGGCAACTATGAAGGAGGTAAAAATAAAGACTTCCTGAGTCTTCTGCTGAAAAATAATCTGCCTAAATTAATCCTCTTGACAAAGAGACACAATTTGGAGTGACAAATTTTGCTACCCCATTAAGTCAAGTCACAGAAAGGCAACAGTGAATACTAAGGATGTACAAAGGCGAGTAGGACCATATCTGAAAGATATCAGGAAATACAGCTTAAAATTATAGCATGTGGACTAAAATTAGAAGGATTGGGAAAAGATATCCCAAGTGGAGGGAAAAGCACTTGCCAAAATCACAGGAGTTGAAAAATCAATGGGCAATTCTGGGAATAGCTAAGTAGGTGTGATTGGAGTTTAATGTGTGTGAAAGGGAAAGGTGAGAGACACATATGACCAACGCAAAGCTGATGTCTATCTGGCCTACCAATATCCTTGTACCTAGCACAAATGTGCTCAATAAATAATTTATTAAAAATTATTTTAAACAATTAAATAAAATAAAGAATTTACTGAGAAAATAAAATCAATAAATAGAAAGGTGAGCAGGGAAGTGATCATGAAGGATTTTGAATAGTAAGGAATTTGTACTTCGCAATGAAGATGATGGAGAAGTAAAGATTTTGACCAGGAGATTGATGCATTTTAATAAGTTAATTATATCCTTTGTTTAAAATATCAGTACATTTATTATCTCCCTTACTAGGTTGTAACCATCTTGAGAGCTAGAGGCAAGTCTTATTCAAACTCCCAGTTACTCTTAGAATGATTTGCACATTGCTGGCATTCAAAATGTGCTTGATGAATTATTGCAGGCATAAATTACTTGGTTAGAGTTTTCATAGCATGTGTATTTTATTTTAGCCATTTTTAATTAGCTATTTTAAAATGAAACCATTACTGACTTTATCCCAAACACTGATTCAAACATGATACAATTGAAAGCAGAAATACAATGTGACTGATGAGTTTAATATGCTGCCGACTGAAATATTATTTGTTTATTTATTACTCATTGATCCAAAGAAGACCTCAGCTTGGAAGATGATTAACTATAGCTAAGAGGCTCTCTTGGGGTTTGTCGGAAAAGATTCGACTCCTTCTGGAAATATTTATCACCATAATCAGTAGCTTGATGGGTCACTAGCAGACATTCTGTCCTTAAGAATGAAAATGATCACTTTCCTCAGAAACTGTCCTCAATATTTTCACTAATCTTTATTTTAAATCTCTAAGAGTGATAAACTGTTTAATTTTCCATGGATATGAATTAATTTAAAATTAAATATGTTAGCTCAGACTTGCTGGTGAGTCCAAACATTTATTTTAAATTAGGGAAATGCAATATAACAATCCCATATGTTTTTTCTTTGTGTTTGCTTGTTTGTTTACTGGGGAAGAGTAAGTGTTATGTGCTGAATATTTGTGTTCCCCCCACCCAGCAATTCATGTGTTGAAATCTAATCCCTAATGTGATGGTCTGTGGTTCTTTGTTTTAACAGCCTGAACTCAGACACGTAAGTGAACCAGCTGCTGTTTGTAAGAATATAGTAATGTACTTTAAGTAGGAAAATAAAGTCATTTCTTCACATAGGCAGTTCTTTTCAACAGGTACTTACTGAACACCTACTGTTGACTCTAAGCTATTGGAAATGTTATGAGATTCTGAGCAGATGATACAGTACACTTGGTGGGTGCACCTACCGCCAAGCTGTGGTGGATAGTGGTTGCTAAAGGTTCACACACCTACATCTCCAAAGTATTGCCTGTCGCTTAAGGGAGTTTCCTGAGCCCAGAGATGCATGGGAAGTTGTACTGCTCTCCAAAAGTGGCCCACGACTAGTGAGTGACTGATGCTGTATTTAACAGCCGATCTTTCTCACATAAGATGGGACAATCTCCAAGGTACATACTGTGTTTCAGAGCTCCCACGAGATCAGACTGAAGCTAGACTTCTCTTGGAACTACATCTTTGCCCCACTCCTTCCACTGGTTACCCTGTTTTCCTCACTCTCCTGCTTTCTCCTGAGAGCACTGCTTCCATAAATTTCTTGCAAGAATCCCTGTCTTAGGCTCTGCCTCAAGGAAACCCCACAGAAGACAAATACAGAGAAAAATAAGGCATAGGCTGTTTTCAAGGAATCCATAATTTAGTAGAAATGTACATCAAGTTTGTAAATAATTTAAGCTAGAACATGATACGATTTAAAAGAGATACAAGGATAGTACTATGGGGATTTAAAGAAGAAATTCTTCAGAAAGATGATGGTGGAGATTAAAATCCTTGAAGCAAGAGAAGTTGAGGTTTGTTTGAGAATTGCATTTTGGGAATTGTATTCTCCTCATTTTGTCTGGGAAATAAGTGGACGGTAATGATGGGGCCGTATCGTAGTATTCCTTGAAAGCTAGGAAAAGGTGTTCGTTCTTAATTTGAAAGACAATAGAAAAATCTTTGAATGTTTTAAAACATTGCAGTGATTCTGTTGAAACTGTAGTTCTGAAGATGTATCTGGATAACCACATAGAATAAATTTTAGTAAGGAGAAACAAGAATTGAAGAGACCATTAAGGAGG
Source organism: Vicugna pacos (assembly GCF_048564905.1). Taxonomy (NCBI): domain Eukaryota; kingdom Metazoa; phylum Chordata; class Mammalia; order Artiodactyla; family Camelidae; genus Vicugna; species Vicugna pacos. The sequence continues at coordinate 65,996,530 of NC_132997.1, read as the reverse complement.
CAAATAGTCAGATGAGAAAAACGATGTTCCACAGTGATGATGGGGTGAGAAATAGATGTGAGAGACATTTTGGAAGTAGGATTGGCAGAACTTGGCAAGTAATTGCATATAGAGAACGTTGGTTATGAAGAGAACAGTGACTCAAAGTTTTTGGGCTTGTCCAAATGATAACCTTTTACTGCTTTCCCAGAAGTAGAATTGTTGCACTGAAGGATATGCACATTTAAAATTCTGTTATAAAATGAGTTTCATCCCTTTTGGAAAACCTGTATTGTTTTAAGGACATGGGGAATGATATCTTACTGTTATTTTCATTCATTCTGAAAATTATGAGCAAAGTTGAAAATACTCCCTAGGTTTTGTTCACTGTATTTGTCATGGACTGAGAGAGGTAAGCAAATATTCCCTCTGTTATGGTGTTTTCATCTCTCCTGGCATCTGGAGTAGTTCTTGCTGAACACAGATTGAGGCTATGTTACTAGGCCCATGTTGATTTATGACAGAATCCTACTCCAACTGCAAGTCAAGAGGAAATAGGATACCCAAATGGAACTTTGCATGCAAATAGAAAGGGCTCAGCAGGTTGTGTGGTGATGCTAAAGAAAAGCCTTGTCTGCACATCCTCACCCAGTACTGGGGAAGGCTTTGGGTCAGAAGACCTGGGTTTGAATCCTGGCTCCACCAGTAGCTAGATTTACATACTTGGACAAATCACTTAAACTCTGTGGGCCTCCTTTTTCAAATCTGAATAAGAGGCAATACTTTCTTCAAAGTGTTGTTCTGAGATACAGTTGCAATGATGGGAGTAATATTTCCGTAGACTTACAAAATGAGTGTTGGTGGATTTTATTCCTGCTGGTCTTATCTTCTCCAGAGCAAAAAAAATATTATTTTCATATTTCTTTCCCATCTTTCTGTGCACATAGTAACTATTCATTAAAGCTTGTCGTAAGGATGGATGAGTGAATTTTTGCCTTGGGTGGGACAAGGGACAGTCTCTATACTTCGTTCTCTTTTGCTCTCTGAAATAAGAAACAGGAAAGAAGAGGTATACTGGGAGGTTTTTGTTATCAAAAAAATGTTTGCTTCTTCTCCATCTGTTTTGGCTTTGTCTGGAGATGTAGGTATTTCATTTTGGATGGATGAAATTAGTTGCCCCCTCTTCATAAATCACCGTGGTATTCTGATGGGCCTTTGGATTCTCTTACTGTTATTTTAACAACACTGTTCTGTTAAGATAGTAGCAGCTGGCCTAGCCTATGGAAAAACTGTTGCTCTATCTTTTATTTTTACTTTTTTGGCATTTCCTGAAAATGATAGGAAGATGAAAAGCGACCTGGTCTTTTTTTTTTTTTTCTGTTGAAACAGCTTGTTCAGATTATTTGAGCAGTTCTGGATGTGTCTCTGTGTGTGTGTCTGTGTGTGTGTCTGTGTGTGTGTCTGTGTGTGTATGAATATTCTTGTGCTCCCAAATTTCCTTTCTCATCCTTCAGGAAAGGGTGTTAATGCTCGATAGTGTTTTTTTTTTTTCTTTCTGAATTTGATAATATACTTGTCTTAGACTTTTGATCCAGCCACGTTTAACAGAATTATTTTGGTATTTAGTCTCTTTAACCTCATAGCTATCCTGCTGCAGGGAAGCTAGAGAAGTATTATGGTGACTCCCACTTTGCAGACGAAAACCTTGTGCACCAGAGGCACTGGATGAGTTGCCAAGTGACTCAAGACTGGAAATTACTTTTCTAGCTTCACCTGGGGGTCTTTTCATAAGACATCAGGGAACCTTTAAATATGTATGGACCAATACCCCTAAGAGAGTGTCTCTTGTCCTTAAGGCATCCTGAGATATGACTGTACCTGACTCTCCTTCAGTTTGGTTTTATGAGGCTGTGCAACTACTGAGTCCTTCCTCCTTGGACATAAGGGGATTGTTGATGGGTTTCTGCCATCATAGCTAAGATTATTAGCAAATGTACTGTTGGATCTAGTGTTCCAACTGAGAGACTACTTGCCATTTCTGAGCGTGGTCTGTACTTTCTCATGCATGAATTTGCTTACATATTGACCCTAAAATCCTAGCTACTTTAAACCCTAGACTCACATGTCATGTCCTCTATTAAGTCTTTTCCTGTTCTAGCAACCAGAATTTTCATTCTCATCTATCACTTCCCCCCCATTTCATATGACTTTTCACATTCTGTATTGTATGATGGTTAATTTTTTGTATACTTTTCTTAATTTAATTCTAGAGCATTTCTGTCTCCCCCATGGCACCCACTCCAGTGTATAACCCCAAGCAGGGGCCTGACAAGCATTGTTGATGGGAGGTCAAATCATCTGCCTGAAATGAAATTGCATTGATAGTTTTTATTTAAAGTGTTTTAAACTGAAGTAAGCAGCTGGGAAAATAGTCGTGTTTTATACATCTCAGTGTTCTATCTTCTGACTTTTATTGTATTTTATTGTATTTGCTCTGGTGAATGCAGTTCACCGGAATACTTTGCAATTCTGTTGTTGAACATAGCATCATTTTGCATGGGTTACTAGCCTGTCAGGAATGTACCCACTACCAAAGATGGAGGCATAGAAATGTTTTCAGTCTGTCCCTGTCAGATTGAGAACCAAAGACCAGTCTTAATGCCAAAAATAAACTCCCAAAGGATAGCTCATTGAGCTACACAGGACTGGCGGCCACCCTACTGTGGAGAACAGAGACCAGCGTGGAGCTAGCATTCGTGTCCAGTTTTTCTCGGGATGTTGTCAAAAAGATTGACTGACCTTCGCCCAGATCACTTTGGTGACACTTTTTTTCAACTCAGAAAATATAAAGTAGTCTCTTAAATTGACAGCAGCTTTTTCTGAAACTGAAACTCAAATGCAGTTGGAACTTTTCCTCATTGGAACAAGAATGTGATTATTTTTTTCTCAAATAAACAGAAACAGAAAATAAGTGATAGCATATCCATTCATATGATGTCTACAGCGCACGTCTGTGCATTTTTGTCCTGGATATGTGAAATTTCACTTTTCTCATTGGAAAACTTGAATCAAGTTAGTTATTTAAAAAATATATGGTTTGGAATTTTTGAGTGATATTTATTACTGAATAGTTCTGAGTACACCTTATGAAGAAGTTTGTATTCTGTTTTTTCTCTTCTGTGTAAGTTAAGCTGTTTCTGATTTCAGTTGCTGGAGAGTCTGAAGCCGGCAAACAGTGTGGAAATTGACCAGGGCACAGTAACTGGGGAGAAGTGATTATGTTCCAGGTCATTAATATCTGTTTCCAGGCTTTATAGTATTCTCTAGGCTGCCAGTTGTCTCAGAAGGAAAGGAATTATCCTGATTTGCCCTCAGCTATTTCCCTGCTTCCCTGTGTTAGTGTTGTTTCCTTTTCCCTTAGAAGAAGGATGCATGGGTGCCCAGGGCAGCTCTATTCACCACATTTCTAATTACTCACCTGGGTGAATGGACTGAAGAGAAAGGATGTCCAGCTCCTGTCCCAGTACCACTAACTGCATTGGCTCTGACGGTCCCCGAGGACATGTCCTAGTGGATAATGTTGGTGGTTACCTGGTGTGCGTCTGCCTTTTCTTATCCTCTCAAAAGTATAGACTTGGTGCTCACAGACCATCCCAGAAACCTGCTGGAATGCACCCATTTCCTCCAAGGCACCAGCATTCTGCTCTGAGAGGCATACAACTTCATCTTCTCCCAAAATACCACCCACATTTCCTCTACCTGTGATGGGCAAAATATTCCATTGGATTTAGCCTGCAGGCAGATCACAGGTGAGTGGAAGCCAGTGGCAGCTTCACAACATTTTCCTCCTTAAGTCTATCAGTTGGTTATTTTCAGTGTACTGTCTTATATTCCTACCTCCCCAAACCCCAGTCAGAAGTAATTTCTCTCTTCTAATCAATTTACCATTCCTGCCTTGCATGAGAGTTACAATATAGGCATCTTATCTGTTATCTCCCTACTCCACACCACCAAAGGTAAACGTTTATTTCTTATTCATGGCAGTCTCCTCAATTCAGTGCCTTTCCTGTAGCAAGAACGCAGGGCTGGGTAAACAAATTTTAAATCCCATTAGAATAAAATTCAATTTTCTTTATCTTTCCCACTTTCCAAAGTTTCAATTATCGAGTTAAGCAAGAATTTGGATGTATATTATTGTTTCCTCTACTAAAGAAGTAGAAGATTTAATCTTTGGCATCAGGACTTCACTGACAGAAAAATCAGCTGACTGTAGAGTGTGTGTGTGTGTGTGTGTGTGTGTGTGTGTGTGTGTGTGTGGAGTCCTTGTATATATAGATAATGAACAAATACTATGAGGCATTGTTTAATTAGGACAAGACAGGTGATGCTAGCTAGTTACAACCTATACAGTAATTCAGAGGTGGTCAAATTGCCATGGTTTAAAGAAGTTGAGGAAGGAACCAGGGTGATTACCATTGAAAGAAGTTCAAAGTTCCAAGATCTATGTACACTTATAATTCTTCCTAAACCTGGACCAAGGATTAAGCAAGCACAGACCATTGTTACCAGTGGCATGTGGGTTTGTATTTCTTAGAAAGATGTGCAGACTCCTATCTGCAGTGCTAAGGATGAGGAAAAGACTTTGGAGTTTGGAAATGAGAGAGAAGCCACTTGTTTCCTCAAATGAGGGGAAGGGGACTTCAGAAAGACAAGGGCTTAGTGGAGTTTTGATTTGGGAAGGTCCCAGAAGGGAATAGAACAGATTCAGAGTACAGAGGAGGGTAGGCACGAAAATCAGGGCAGAGCCTGGGGCTGAGGCAATGGGATTTTTGCTACCACAAGTTGGACACGCTCCACCAGTGATGTCTTTGACATGTGTTGGTATTTTGATATTTTGAGAAACACTCCTAGGATTTTATATTCCTATCACTGCTTGCCTCAAAGAGAACAGGACTGTCATGTAGAAAATATGGAAGGGCTTGCGTGTTAATATTTGACATTAAATTATGTACTTTCCCCATCATGCCCTCATGAATTTATTTTTCTCCTGAAAGCATTTAGTGACTTATAATCATGGCAGAGTTCAATAGGTATGGGGTGCAGAGACAGGCAGATTTAGAAAATGGGTCTGGAAAATCAACTAGAAACCCATCCGGCAGTGGAAAATTTTGGCTTTTCTGAAGACATCCATGATATATTTGCTTTCAGGTTTCTGTGTTTATGTGGAAGAGAGAAACAGAAAGATATTGTTTTGACTAGTGTTGGCAAACTGACGAAAGCTATTTTCTGTCGAAAATGTTTTTCTTTTCTCCTGTAAAGGGCGCAGAAATGTATCCCTTTACTGGTTTACAAGTGTGTGGATATGCACCGACCTCATACTTGTAGCTGAATCGCCAGCCTCATCTAGGCTACAGTGTAATCTGTGTCCCTGGGAACTTATGGGAGTGCCCAGGCTTGACTCCAGTGACCAGATAAGTGTTTGGAATAATTCAACACCCATGTCTTCGGCTGAAACATTATAGTTTCCACCTGGTAAAAGTAAAGAACTGTACACATGCATGAACTCTTTGTCCGTGAAGGGGGTTTCTCATTCTAGCTATAAAGGCAGTGTTTATTGCCCAATGTATGTTCTTATTGTAAGTTTTTAACACAATTGATTACTGATTAGAACTATTCCTAGTATTTGAAAAAGTAGCATGGGTTTAACCTTTTATATACGTTTCATTTTCTTAGAACATTATTCTTGCTGAACTTTTCCTTTTTCTCAGGGCTAGTTAATTATCGCAAAGAGGCAATCAACGTTAATGGGGCATGGAAGCAAAAAGAAAAAAAAGTATGATTCAAAATTCTGGACTAGTGCTATTTCATTGTTTCTCTGTGTTTTCAAAAGGGACTGAAGTGTTCTCTAAGAATAATTCCTGCTTCCCTCAGATTCTCTCCGGACATTTTCAGGTGCAATTTTCATTGAACTTGAAGGCAGTTGAAGTGATTAGTCATACCTGTTACTTTTCCTGGGCTTAATTGCTTGAGAACAGCACAAGTGGGTCCTGACTTTTTCAAATCCTATTATCTTTGAGGTATAGTGTTTGAAAACCTCTTCTCCAGCCCTTTTTACTACACCATGCATAATTTTCTTTCAAAAATAAGTTAATAGTTATCATGCCTTTCTGGTAGTGAGGTTTTGCAAAAGACAACTGAAGTGTCTCACATGGAGTAACCACTCATTTGGAATTGCTCACTGTCTTGAGCAGATGTTAGAAGAATTTGCAATATATTAAACAGCCATGCCTGGTGAAGTCATTGTTGTAATTAGGTTGAAACTAAATAGAGGAGTCTTCAAAGAATATTGTTTCCATGAAGATAACAGAGCTTAGTTTTTAAAAAGGCTTAAACCGAACCTGTGATTATTTTGATTATTATGTTTTGTGAAATGTGTGTGTGTGTATGTGTGTGTGTGAAGGGGGGAGAAAGAGGGAGAAGAACACAGGGAGAAAGGTGGGGAGAGAGAGAATATTTTAAGAAACTGTAAGAATAGGTCACAGAATAGTAAGTTGTGCTATTCATCCATTATTTGATAGGATAATTCCAGTATTTTGAAGACATATCTTTACTATATAGAGACAAAAGAGTGGCCTGAGGGCTTTGTGGCTGTGTCAGTCAGGATGAGATTCTTTATTATTATAGCAACAAAAAAAGAATGAAACATAATATTTATACCTTTTTCTATAAGGATATTATAGTTAAAATTTTTACAACTAAATTCAAATAATTTTTTAGAGGAACTAAAACACCTATAATTATTTTTGAATGGGATGTCGGTCTTATTACCTCTGAAAGCTTTGTTAAAGGTAAAAAAAAAGTGACATAAATTGCTTAATAGTCTCATTAAAAAAAGCCTCAAGATGGACAAAGGAGCATATAAAAAAATGTCCTACCATTGGTTTCATAATCCACACAAATTTTTTTTTCTGTGATATTTGTTCCATGATATTCTAGTATCATGACTGACATACCTAGTTTCTGATACTGATGAAATGACATCAGCAGTCTGAGTTAGCTTCTGCTAACTATGTGGACACAGATTCTACTCTCCTGTTGTATCAGTTGGAATGAACCTGGTTGCTGCAGGGAAAAGAAAACTCTCAAGTGTCAGTTAATTAACTGAGTAAAGGTTTATTTTTCAGTTACATTACCTATCCACCATGGACTGGCAGGGGGCCTCTGCCCAGTGCCATCACATGGAAACACACACTGATGGGCACTCTGTCTTGGCATGTACCTCCAAGTCACTCCTGATGGGGAAATGAAGGTCACCACCTGCTCTTTGAAATCTTCTGCCTTTAAGTGACAAATATGACTTCTCTTAACTCATCTTCTTGGCCAAAGCAAGTCACAAGGCCACATCCCACATCAGAAGGATCAGGGAAGGCAAACCTAGCATGTTCTGAGAAAGAGGAAAACCAAAATAATTGTAAATAGTCTAATGCTCATTGAAACTACCTTAAATGATTAGAATGATGCTGAGACAGAAAAGGTGAGTGTACATTCATTACTCTTCTTAGAAAAGAAGTTCAAAGCACTTTTCCTATGAATTCATGATGCCATGTTTGAAGAAGGAATGCACAAATGGATATTCTTAATAATTGAAAAATAAGAAGAGCTTTTTCTTTAATCCGGAATTAGTCTGTGGTAGTTGGATGATAAATCACAAGTGATTACAATGACCACTTGTGATGCTGCTAAATTATAGCCCTTTGGCATTGTTGGAAACAAAAAGGAGAGCTGGCCTCCAGAGAGGTCATGTACATCTTTTCCTTGGGAGGAGCGAAAGCAGGTGTTGACATTTAAATGTTGTGAGACATAGGTTTGTAGGGAGGACTAGAGGAGAAGCTGAGGAGTGATTTTGAGGAGCTCTTGGAAATTTTTGCAATAGGGTTGGGAGAGTGAGGGAAGGAAGACTATTAGCATACTTTTATTTGTTGTAAGAGGAAGTTCAGACAAGAAGAGATGGAAAACATAATCCTCTTTATAAAATATTCGTTGTTCAGAATTCTCCTCCCCTCCCAGATTCTGGGTATAGAATTGGCAATCCTTGTTTGTATGGAGCTTACAGTCCAACATGTATGACAGTGATAAGTATATGTAGAAAACATAAAGCAGAGTCAGGAAATACAGAGAGCTGGAGAGGTGTACTTTACTTAGCATATTGAGGGAAGATTACACTCAAGGCAAAACACTGGTGGAAAGAGAAGATAGTGAGGAAACAAACCCTGAAATTATATGGAGAAGAGCTTTCCAGACAGAAGGAACAGTTAAGTACAAAAGCCTTGAGGAGGAGCCTTGTCAGTCTGCTGTCCAGTATTGGATCTTGGGAGATGAGTGTTTATAGAGCTTGGCACAGTGCCTTACTCAGAATATTTGTTCCATGAATATTTGTGGGATGACTGAATGAACAAATGGATGAATGCAGACCTTATCCTCAAGAAATTTGTAATGTAGTCAGAGACAGAGGCTTGTCTAAAATTAACTATACTCAGTAACAGTAACAACATTCAGCACTACTATGTACTGAGCATAGCATTAGGGCCTTTACCTGAGTGATCTAACTTAATGTAGCAGGCATACTCATAGACATTCTATTGATCCCATTTTATAAACAGAAAATCAGGAAGATACCGTGGTCTCATGATTAAGCATTTGGACTCTGAGGCCAGGCTGCCTGAATTTGAGTAATAGCTCTACCACCTGCCAGGTCTGTGACTTTAGGCAAGTTGGTTAACTTCTCTGTGCCCAGGTTTCCTCATCTGTAAAAATTCAATGGATATAACCCTTTCAGGAGTTTAGTGTGAGGATTGCATAAATTAACACATAAGGTGCTTAGAGCAGTATCTGGCACTGTATAGCTCTTTTTGTGATCATTGTCATAGTCATCATCATTTTCAAAACTCTGAAGGAACTAACTGCTTGAGAATGTCATGGAATGATTCATGAATAAGGTGTCTGAGCTGAGGCTTGAATGGAAAAGTACAAATTCTAAAGGGGTAAAAAAATTTGCTCAAATGTGTGCATGTATTTCAACATTATTTTTCAAGGTGAATTAAAAATATATATTTGGTAGTAAAATGTCTTTTTGCTGAATATCAGGTTACTGTAAGTTCCTTCTTGTTCCCCCAAATGCTTTGAGACTCACAACTTGTAGACATGAGAATTAAATCATTGTCATTTTCTATCTTATAAGATAAAAAAATATATTCACACCACTTTAGCGTTTATTTTCATTAAACATGAAGAAAGAAAATGATGTCCTGTTTAGACAGTCAAATTGCATAGATAGCGGTGACAGTTAAAATTTAGTATTCACTGAGAATATTTGATTTGACTGTGTAGAGTTGTGTGTGGATGAATGTGCACATTTGTATTAATTCTCTATTATACAATCTGTTACTGAAACACAGATGCAATGCCTTCTTTTATAAGCATAAAAAACTAGAACTGGAAATAATCCCTGGTGTTTATATAAGAGAAAGGAATGGCACATTTTTTACACATATGAAATTTGACATATCTTTACAACATCTTAATCAATTTTTCTCTTTGGAGGTACCTGAAATATGTTAAGAGCACATCACTGAATGAAGCTAAGACTTACTTTCCTGGTTAACCCTGAGGCTTGCTTTGCCTTTTTGGGGTTACCAGTATGCTCATAAATTGTGTCTAAGATTTAATCTAGGGATGTGCATAGCTCAGTGGTAGAGCTCATGCTTAGCAGGCACGAGGTCCTGGGTTCAATCCCCAGTCCCTCCATTAAAAGTTTTTTAAACGTAAAATTTAATCCAGTAAAGAAATTAAAACTACATGATGAGAGCAGAAAGCTCAAGTCTGATGTGGCAACCATGTGAGTATTTATCTGCATGATAACCAAGTACCTAAAAAATAAAATCTACATGCTTATTCACATAAAGTTTGGTGTGAAAAAAAAAGATGTCTGAGAAAGAAAGAAAGCAAAATCTGTTCACCCTCCCTTTTTTAATAATAAATGTGCAAGTGGACGACCACAAAATGGGAAAGCTGGAGGTGACTGCAAAAGAACACCATGAGGAGGCTGGATTATTGGAATTTTTATACACTGGAATTCAGTGTCCATTTTGAGAATGTAACACGTTGTTCCTGTTTATATTTACACAAACAAAATTTCTATACCTACAAACAGTCTTTTTATGAGTTAGGAATATTGGTACTTCTGTTTGTGGCTTTAGCTCTGGGCTCACACAGATGGCAAGTATAAACATGATTTATTATTTACATAAATTGGTTCTCTCTTCACCCCTTGTGAACGTTCCTTTGCAGTCCTTTGAATTCCGACCTGATTATAAATGGCAGACATATAGCAAGAAAAATGGGAAATCTAATTCGTTTAACATTTGGATTTCTATTTGTAAAATGATACCCAGGGATTGCTTTGGAGTTTCTTTATAAGGATGATAAATCCTTCATTTCTTTCAGATCCTTCCTTCCTCTAAATCTCAGGTCTTGTAAGTGATTAAAAGCTCATCATTCACTATGTTTTTCAGCACTTGTACTTTTCAAGGGCCATTTTAGGAATGGCAGTAACTCATGTTTATACATTTTGTATTGTAAATGAACCATGATACTGATTTATATTGTTGAATGTGTGCATCGGGGAAAGCATATATTTCCTGCTGTACCCATGATAGGCTGGCTTTGAATGTTGCTTTGGAGGCCCTGAGCAGTAAGATATCATATATTTGAATATGACATTATTTTATAACCAGAAAATGCCTCTAAAGCACAGATCCTTGCTTTGGTGAAGCTAAGTCCCTAAGGAGCATGTGTGGCTTCTTCATTCTGGTTCATACACTGTCCTCAGCTATGATGAGATCACAGCTGGGCAAGATGGAATTTCCTTGTTTAAATTTTCTCATCACTTTTTCCCACACAAAGTTTCTAATGACTAGCATGTTATAAAGTGTGTTTTCATTATAGTTCACATGTCCTGCAAATACATGGCAGTCACATAAAAGTAAGACTAGTAATGGATGATTTTAACTACATGTTAAACATAAATACCAAATATAACAATAGTATTTAATTTTATGAAGTACTGGTTTGATTTTGTGTACGTGTGTGTGTGCAAGATCTGTTACAAATATGTATGATAAAGATATTTCTAACAGTATTTTGGGACTGAAGTCTGTTTAATGAAAATGTTAGCACAATTTCTGGCACATAATAAGTATTCAATAAACATTGAAGGAGGGAAGGAAGGAAGGAAATTAACATTGGGGCTCATCAGTCAGAATATTCAGATACTGTGGAGAATTCACTGCTTTGTAGTTGCTTAACTTCGGGCAACTCTGAAGTCTCAGTTTCCTCATCTGTAACATGAAATTGTTTTGATTAAATGAGACAAAGCAGTTATCACAGGAGTAATGTATGGTTAATCAGTTTGCAAAAAAATTTTTCGAAGTATTTTTAATGAATACAAAATTCTGATTAAATGAATAGGATGGTTGACTGAGAATTTTATCTATACAGATTGCTCATTTATAAAGGCTAGTAATAAATACACTTCAATTCTGTGATTTGCATTGGATATAAAATATTTTTTCTTTGACTTTAAAGGCACATACAAATTGTTCGATGTGCATTTATCAGATGAGAATCTGTTTTATTACTTAGCTCTGGCCTATATACTAAGTTAGATAGTTAAGAAGTCTCCCAGGATGACAAATAAGCAGACAGCCAGTGTACTACAGTGATGAATGCCTTGATTAAGGTACACAGTGGGATGCTATAAAAGTAGAGAAGGGATTCCCTGCAAATAAGAAGGAAGAGGATTGGAAGAAGAATGAATGAGTGGACAGCCAAGGTTTTCTGTATGTCATGATGAAATTTTTGTTGGAATTTTGTAGTGGGTACAATTTCTAGGAACACCCCTAAAATTTCATGCCTGATCTAATCAAAGAAGTCCTTAAGGGCAGAAACTTTTACCAGCTCCTGGCAGAAGAAGATGGCAGAGAGAATTGAAATACAAAAAAGATTCACTGTGCTCTTGCTGGTCTGAAGATGGAGAGGTCAACACAAAAAGGAACGTGGGTACCTCAAGGAGCTGAGTGAGACGTCTGGCTAAAGTGGGGATCCCAGTCCTATGGAAATACGAAAGTTAATTCTGCCTGTAGCTTGAATGAGCTTGGAAGTAGATGCTTCATCAGAGGCCCTCTGGGCAAGATTCCAGCCTGGCTACCACCTTGATTTTGGTCTTGTGAGACCTGGAGCAGAGAACCTAGCTAAATCCATGCAGAACTTCTCACCTACAGGAACTGTGAGAAAATAAATGGGTGTGGTTTTAAGCCACTACGAGTGTGTTGATTTGTTACACAGCAATAGGAAACTAATATAATTGTAAAGGATGTGTTTTAAAGAGTTAGCCAAGAGAAAAAACAGAGGCAAAGAGGCCAGTTAAAAGGCTCGTGGGAAAGTCTAGCAGAGAAGTCAAAAAGGTTTAAAAAATGCAGAAAATCATGGCACATTACACAAGCATTAGGGGTAGCAATTACCATTATACCAAGAGCTAGGGAGCTATAGGTAAATGTGTCATCTAGAGTGACAGCAGTTTATTCGCAGTTTGCCATGTTGGACTCATAAAATGGCTAACATTCATGAGAAGTAAAAATTCTTATTCAGTGATATCTATTCTAAGCATTTATGTTTGTGTAAAACTGTTGAATTTTGGAGAGGTGAGAATGATGTACATTGAATAAAAGATTATTAAAAGTTGGTCCAAATTAAAATATGTGAGAATAATTCCACATTTGAGAAGCGGGAATGATATATACTAAAATTTGTAATAAATTAAAATAGAGGAAAGAAGATAAAGACAAGTTGGAAAGAGTGGAAAGAAATAGGAAGTATTTTTTGTAGTGAAACTTCAGTGTGTGGAAATTTAGTCTTAGAGTATATTTATGAATAAGATGCTTAGTTTCAGTGTGTTTCACTCTCCACTTGGTTATTAAGTTCAGTACCTTTCTCCAGGGATAAGAGAAAATGTGTTTTAATATAAATAGATTTTCTGAGTTAGATGATACACTTGCTCTAGCAGGGTAAACTAAAATCAATATATTTTAGCCAAATATAATTTTCTCTTAATTTTTCATATTTTATAGAGAATGTAGGATATATTTAGTGTGACTCACCACCTAGTTCTCTCCTAAGTAATGATTTGGAAAAACAAGGACTGCTCTTCCTTGATGTATTTTTAATAAAATTGTCTCTCATATCACATCAGTAAGAAATGCTTTAAAATTCTCAAGTGACCAAGTGGGATTTACATTATTTCTACATTATTATGTCAGCCATCTAGGTCTGTGACATTGAAATAGATTTGTTTAAAATATACACAAACTAATCAAAATGATGAGTCCCTCAATCTCTCTGTGTATAAATTCTGAGAATTATAAACTAGCAATATTAACCATGCACCTGGTTAATGGTAAATTTTATAATGTACTTACAGGCCAGTGTTTCTACGTGGTCCTTTGGTTTACAGCTTTAGCCGCCATGATGATTTCAACAAGTCTATACAGTATATTCTAAAAAGAAAAGAAGATGGTTGAAAATGTGCCATTTTTTCCTGCCCTATGCTTTCTGCATAATTTAACCTGAAAGTTGAGCTCATCTTTCCACACTGGCGAATAGTAACTGGTAAACAAATCCCTTTTGATAAACTAACAACAGTGAAAGAAAGATAATTATCTAGTCCAGCTAGCAATGTCTAAACAAAGGCTAAGCATCAGAGGTAGAACAATGTAAAAGAGAAGTGAACTAAAATGTGTTTTCCCTTGTCTTACCTCCATGTTTTCCTATGAAAAATTGAACTGGATGGGGAAACTGGGGAACAGTTCACCCCCATCTTTGCTTTGTCTACCTTAAGACTTCAAAGTAAAGGTGTTTTTGAGAAAAGCTGTTTGACTGCTTTTCTTTTTCAGGAGAACAAAAATAAAATGTGATTTCCAAGTGGGACATTAATCAATGTTGTCTCTCTTTATCCCGGTGTAATTGGTCTGAACATTCTGGCATTAACTACTTGAGGATTTTCTAATTATGCCTATGGTCAGAAATGTTTAACTGATTTCTGCTCTGACCTTTTCATAGATGTTCTGACCACTTTCTTTAGTACAACTTCCTTGGTTCATTTATTTAGTAAGGTTGAGAAATCTCGCTTAGTCTGTTTGTTTCATAAATAACTTTGGCCCAGAGTTTATAGGATGGATTTAGAAAAACACTGAGAAATTCACAGAAGGAAGTTGAATGGCTTTGTGGCTCTACAGATAAGAATTATAACCCAGGCATGGTTTATACTGCTAATGTTACAGGGGCTGCCAGAAGTAGGAGAATTTAATGAGAAGAGGTCAGAACAGTAAGATTTATGAAATTCCTGTCCACAGATGCTACTGCTAAATTTTCTAAAGTCTGCCATTTTATCGTGTTTCAAATAATCTGGGAAAATGTACAAGTTTTGCATTTACAAAACAGTTGAAAATTATTATTTTTTTATATCACAAGTAGTAAGTGCTGGATATAAAGATACAATTCAGAATAAAATACAAGCTCCATGAGGACAGAAATTTTTGTCTGTTGACATTGGTTAACATCAGTCTTTGACACCACACTGTATGTTCCTCGAGGGTGGAGGCCATATGTGTTCTTGTTTACCAAATGCTCAGCACTCTGCCTGGTGCATTTTTATACACATCCATAGGTGAGTATATATACTATACATGTATATATTTTTTGTATGGGATCTTACCATGCATAGAGAAACTTGTCTTTTTGCTCATTATATCATAGATACCATGTTATGATATACATTCCTATAAATATAATATTAATGAGCACATAGGCTCTAACATAATTTGCTAATTCCTTTTTTTATTGTTCTTTTGGGTTCTTCCCATTCTTTTATTTGTTGTTATTATAAAAAGATAATGTTTCAAGAACGATGTCATAGTTTCATATTACACATACAACTGCTTTCTGATGACAAATCCTTGTAAGTAGAATTGACGGATAAAAGCGTGTTGGTTCACAAACATAGTGCCAATATCCTACTGAAGGATAAATTAAAGGAGTCACACTTGCCGAGCTGTTTTCCTTTGCCTGCATCACTGAAATGAATGACCCTGAGGGAAACAATATTTTGATTGGGAGCAAGTTTTGATAATCCTCTACCTGCCCATCCTGCAAAGGGTATCTTTGGATAAAAAGAAGGAAATGTAAGTGCACATAACCGGGAGTAGAATGAGACAGGGAATGGGTATGTAGCAGAAATTATACTGTTGGAAGACAGAAAATAAACTACAGCTTGGAGTTTTGCAAAGGTCTGTCTTTGCCTTCATGTAAACCTGCTTCTAAGGGTGTCAGGTTTGGGCATATATGGGAATAGCTGACATTTTCAGTGGGATGTCCTGGATTTCATGTCCTTCTGACTCTGAATTCAAGTATCATCAACATCACCATTAGAATTACTAAGGAGTCGGGGAGAGGTGCGACCACTTAACTGAGTGCCAGGTGGACTCTTCCGTGGCAGTATGTTCCATCCTCAGGACCTTTTCAGCCCTTCCCCATCCAGTTCTCTTTAATAATAAATTGTCATTGCCATGTAGTGAATATTTATTGCTCAGAGATTTAGCACATACATCAAACTAATTCGCATTTGCGCTTAAGAACATTTTCCCAGGTGGTACAATATTTTATATTTTGATGTGACTGAGAAGGTTAATTAAATACATGAGAACACTTTTGCTTTTACTTTATTTTCCACCTACAGGGCTTCCTATGCATTCACAGAATGATGCAGCTTCTTAAGTACAACCCAAGCCTTATTATCTCCACCATCACGTTTATTCAGAGACTAGGACTGAAGAGGCCCACGCACCGCTGAAATTATAGAAAGGGTTGAAGGGGGCATAATCTGGCCCAGTGGAATCACGTGACTTAGAAATGATCTGTAAAAACTGTTTGGCAGTTTTAGCTGTGCCACTTTCCCCTCACCTCAAAACCATAAAATCAGTGTTGGTGATAAAAGTAGAGAGAACTTTGATTTGTGATGTGTGTTGAAAGGAATACAAGTTAAATTTTAATTAATTCTATTAAATATAGTTTTATCATAAGAAATACCTACTAATTACCCAGACTTATTTACTGACTTGCTTGTTTAGTTTTCTCAAAGCAAAGCATATTTTTCCTCTTAAATCTTTTGTTGAGGATCTTTGCTGTGGCTAAAGCAGAAGACTCTGTATTTCACTTTTTATTCATTTATTATATGCATATATTAATATTCATATTTACAAATAGAATGTGTATGTATTTTCTCTGTAGGTTAGGGATTACTTTCTAAGTGAGTGGAACTGTAGGCTGATGCTGTCTTAAATTTCCTTATTTAAAAAAACTAGATGGTTTAGAAAAGTTCCCAATTCATTGGGGAGGATTAACAGAACACAGGAGAGTTGCTAGAACACAGAAATTGGTCTTGTTTCAATTTCTAAGAAAAAGAGTCAGACAAATTTAGATTTCTTCATCTCTAGATAAGTAACTGAAATTGGTTCTGGCATATGGGGCCAAATTTTTACAAGATTGATTTTTAGAAAAGGAAAAGTTGGTCATTAAGATTCAGAATAGGTTCAGTATGATCACAACATGCAGTCAGACATGACTTCTTTTTGGAACGAGGTACTCTACTGATAGATGACTGGAATGTCGTAGACACTTTGCATGTGGATTTTAGGAAAATGTGCATCAGAGTTAACCTACGATATCCTTATCAGCGCCGTGAGGGTTGTGAGCTGGGTGGTAATCTTGTTACATAGATCTTTGACTGTTTGAATCATTAACTATAAACAATGTCGTTAATTAATGCCAACTTGATGGAAACTTTAGTCTGGTTCAATATATGTATTAATAAATTTAGAGAAGCTTAAGGACATACTAATAAAATTGAGCATATTAGAAGCTAGGAGGGTTAGTTCATATCTTGAATAAGAGCACAGATCCAGAAATAACTCAACAGAAGTAAATGACAGAAAATAAAACTTAAGAAGAATGTCACTTATTTAATACTTTTCAAATAATAGATGTAGAAGAGGAAATGAATTAACTCTGAAAGTTAACGGAGGAAGACATAAGACTAATGGATAGAAGTTTCAGGAAAATATATTTTGGGGTTCAGTGAAAGAAAGAAATTACTAACACTTATAGCAGTCTGAAATTGAGATGGGCTGTTTCAAGAGGTACCCAGCAAGGTGTTCCAGTGACAACTGGATGAGCCCAGGCACCACTGGATGAACACTTGGTTAGTATTTATCACTAGGCATTCAGCATCCAATTCCTTAGTGGTAATAAGGTAGAAGGGTAGATGATACATTATCTCCAGTATCTGGAGGAATTCTCTGTCCTTTGAACTCTCACAGAACTTGATTGACTTTAAGTTCTCTGAGCTACAGACTTGGCAATTATCTATGTGACTTATAGTACCTTCTCTAGTACCTTGTACATCACAAATAGTGAATAAATAAATGAATGAATGAATTCTGTATTTCCTTGTGTTGGAGTCAGGACATCCTAAGGCTTTGAGGATACTTTGTATAATACCCTGTGTTTATACAGCATGCTACACCCCAGGACTTCAGGTGTTCTTGCTCTTATATTGGATGAGAGTATAGTGAATTTATTACTTTTGTCTCATTGTATCCAAGTCGCCTTGTTTAACATTATTTATTACAGGCAATCCAGTAGTCACTGGGAATGTAAAGGCATATAATTATGACTTTCCTGGCTACAAGAATTGTGGTTTATTCATCTTTATATCCCAAATGCCTGGTTTGCAGCTGGTTCTCAAAAAATGTTGAATGACTCCCTGATTATACACTAGAGTTTGGTTTTAAAAGATGAATTGGAGCTCTGCAGTGAGGAAGGGCGTTTTATTTGGAGAAAGCAACGTCAACCAAGAGGTGTGGCATAAGGTCGTTTGAGTCAGGTAAAGCATTCATGTAACTGTGGGATAAGATGTGAATGGTACAAGGGAGTAGGAAAAAAAAATGGTACAAATATAATTGCAAGCACAACTGAAACCATGAAGGTAGGGTCTTGAGTGCTGTGTCGGAGAATGCATTGTGGGCCCCCAAGGGCCTTGGAAACTTGTGTATCTCATGGACTTCTCCTACTTTAGGACAACTTTAAACCCTTATGAGCATTTTCCATCACTGAATCATATTCTTCAGGGTTTGGTGGAGTGGGATGGGGAGATTTGCAGGGGAATATTCCTATGGTACCCAGTGTGACCTAGACTTTGAGTATTTGGGTCGGAGGCCCCACAGTACCACATGTTGAGATCACACCTGCATTCTTGGGCACAGAGACTAGAAATCCGTATGTTTGTGCACACCGTTTATTCTTTCAGATGTTTAGAGGTCCAAGACAGACACGTTTAGCCAAGAAGTTACCTTACTGTGTCTGCCCTTTGGAAACTTGACTTTGCAGTGGTGTTTTGAATACTTAGAATTCTTAGGGAGGCTGAGGGTAGTGGCGGGGTCTCTTTTCTGAGGCAGCTGCCACACTCTCTTGGCCTAAGTGGATTCTTCCTAAAATGTGCCTCCCCAAGTGGCTATTTGTACTGCTTATGCAGTTGGTTAATTTAAAATTGATGTCAGCATTTGCTGCTAATTTGATTTGGAAAGCTCTCTAATTTAACTCTTCGTGTGTATTGCTGTCCCCTGATGATGATGGTGATAATTTTCATTGTGGCTTCAGATTTAACAATGTAATTTAAGTAAATTGCTTTTTAAGGGAGAGACGGAGAGAGAGAGCGTCATCAGGTGTGGTTCTTAGACACGTGGAGTTTCTTCTTGGAGACGTTGCCTTCACTGATGAGCTTTGCTGCTGAGAGCTAAGTAGTCGTTTTCTGCTGCCATTGTGATTTACACCTTTCTTAAAGCCGTTCGATGCTTTCTATTTCACTAATGTTGATATTCCTTCCCTAGACTGACAAGACCCTACAGGGCACCTGAGTCCTGCTTACGTTTTCTGCATTCCTCTCTTAGAACCACACGGGCCTTGGTTCAGTTCTTGGAACTTGCACTGTTTCCTCTCATCCTAGCCTTCCTGCGTACATTTCCTCTACCTGGAGTGGAATGTTTTTCTTCCTTCTTCCAGTAGTTACTCCCACTTGTCCTACAGATTTCAACTCAGTCAGTGTTACCTGGAGGAATTCTGTTCAAGCCCTTGCCAACATCAAATCCTGTTGTAAACTCACATGTCACTGATATGATTTTACTTGTCAATTATTATCTTACATTAATTTCAATGAAGATTTGGTTCACATCTGGGTTTTCCACTGGAATACAGAAACCGTGTCAGTCTTACTCGTCCTGGATCTTGATGGCATAATACTATGCTTTTCCAGAGAAGAAGTGCTCAATTATTATTTGACAAGTAAATAGATAAATGATGTTATATTTTAAAATTCTTGGAGTATCATTTTATCATTCCTGGTGAAGAAGGGTTGATCAATGGTTTGTCTCATCCTGAATAAATTTTTAATTGTCCATGCTGTACCAAACTGACTCTATTCCATCTAGAAATTTAAGGACTACTTTTGGAGTACTTATTAGACCTTTAAGGTTTTAAGAAGTCAGGTGACAAGGGTGAGAGTGGTGAAACTTGAAGCCAGGTAA
This sequence comes from Vicugna pacos, assembly GCF_048564905.1. NCBI lineage: Eukaryota > Metazoa > Chordata > Mammalia > Artiodactyla > Camelidae > Vicugna > Vicugna pacos. The sequence goes on along the minus strand of NC_132997.1, from coordinate 65,976,803 downwards.
ACCTGAATTCAGATCTTTGCTCTGCTGCTTTGCTTACCAGCTTTTGTAACCTTGGCAATATATCTTAACTTCTCTGAGCCTGTTTGCCCACCAGATAAGGGGTGGGGGGGGCTAAAAAACCTTGCTTTAGAAGTTTAGTGATGTCTATGAAAATTAAAATGTCCCTAATTTAACCAGACAATATCAATTGCAAGTATTATATTCACAGAATTGCAAAAATATTCTCTGAATCATTATTAGTGAAAGTCAAAAAAAAACCACCCTAGAAACTAAATGTTGAGAAAAGCAGTATACATGTGTCTGTTCCATGGAATATTATATAGCCATAAAAGAGAATGCAAAGGTGTGGGATATTAGATTTGGGAACATGAATTTGATATGGAGAATGCAAATAAATTAGATATGAGATGTCCAAGATACAGTGTGAAATGAAGTAAGTTTCAGAATAGTATAAAAAATGCACACAAAGACACATGCATAGCAGATTTATGGGAGATGTCCAAAGAACCAGTAATGGTGGTTACGTTTGGGAAGTTTGATGAGTGGTCCAGCTTGTGAATAAGTAGGGGTAGTATTTACTTTTGATTTATAGTTTTCTCTAACTGTTTTTATTTTTACTGGAAATATATGTTGCTGATACAATTTTTAAAAATGTCAAGGTAAAATACTGCCCTCTTAGATTCTTGTGAGTATCAATAAAATCATGCAAGAAAAGGATCTAGTTCCTACTAAAGAGTTAGTCACTTTAAAGGAGAGAGACAGCCCTTGTGAAATGTACTTACAGAGGGCTTCCCAGTTTGAAAGCGTCTCACCAGAGTTTCAGCTGCCCCCAGTAGCCTGGCGACCATTAACCATGAAGCCTAGAATTTACTTATGCAGAACCTATGAAGGTCCTGACCATCGGTGTAAGGTCTGCCCCAGCCCTTCCTCCTGGGAGTGAAAAGGGAGAGAGAGAGTCCTTCAATCATTCCAGGAGGTAAAAGTCTTCTGGCTGGGAGCCTTGGTTACAGCAAACATAATTCCTGTTAAAAATTGCACAAGTTAATTTTCAGAGAGCAATCTTAGATTGCTTTCTTACTGAAGTTGTAAAATTTCCTAATTAAAAAAAATTAATGGCAAAAAAAGGAGGCTACTATGAGTGCTCAAACTAGGTATTTAGAGCATTGAAATAAAAAAAAAATCAAAGAAGCGTCCATCTTTGGGACTCAGGAAAGTTCAGTCTTTATTGCCGTGTCAGAGGGAGTGGTGGAACTGTGTGTTTGTGTTTCTTCTCTCTTTCCGAGGAAGCCTAACTTCTAATGTCTTCAAAGCATAGTTCTTTCCCACCACAAATGCACAGTCATCCCTTTGCTGCTTGAACCTGGGTTTCTGTCAGTTATATTCAGTGCTGTATGAAAATTGCTTTTCACTGAAACCATCCTTTTTTTTTTTGAGCTCTGCTTCAGAATATGAACTGACCACATATGCACACACCCATGCACAAACACTGAAAAGCCCCATGTTGATCTGGACGTTCTAATGACCTCAGATCATTCTGGAGCTATTTGGAAGGTCTAAGATATTTTTATCTCTACAGGTTTTTTTGGATTTGGTGTTTTCTGGGCACTTAGTAACTGATCTGGTTGCCTTTAACTGCTCTCAAGCCAAGTTTTACATCACAATATAAATATATTTTCCTTATTATGTAAAATCAGTTATTAGAGAATCTGACAAAACCCCAGATAAAAACACGGCATCTTATCCTGGTTAACAATCTGAGGTTTTATGGGTTTTCTTGGCAAGGTCACCATATACCAGCCTCATTTTTACTGCCTCTATTCTTGGAAACGGTAAACACTTACCCCTCTGCGAGATTCTACAGACTGACACATTGTATTGTCAAGTGGTTTTGATTGACTGCTTTTCACTTGACAAACTAAAGGTGATAGAGAGGTTCACAGTGGAGACTGATGCATGTAGGGGGGCAATTTCTGGGGTCATGTGTGTGTACAATCTAAATCTGTGAATTCCAGCGGAGTCAGTATCCAAGACTCTAAAAGTAGAACAGAATGACTGATTTGTGACAGTGTACTTCAGCCGAACCTCCAAGCAGGTTTGTTGGCAAAACCTAACCTCTGGCCTTTTAATGAGAGACACAGTCATGATTGCAGATATGAGTGGTCTAGTAGGATTGACTGTGCTTTCTTTATTTCTGATAAGGAAGTAGAGTTGGTTACTCAAAAAGTAACTTTACCAGATATAGTATTCTCCTGTTTGAAATACAGACACTTTAATGCAAAAGGAGATACTGAATGGTATGACTTGGAAAAATGTATGATTGTGTGTGTGTGTGTGTGTGTTTTATGCTTTAAGTTTTCAGGCTCTGTAATATCACAGCAGACATTTCATACCCAGGTCATTTTTATTCCATACCAGCTGTCATTTGAAGAGCTACAAAACCAACAGTGATGATATTTATTATCTTCTTGCTCTTAGAGAGAAAAGACTCGTGGAGGACCTTGGTGCAATGAGACAAAATAATAATTCTTGACGAAAGGATCAAACAGAAGTGATGGCACAGTTTCTGGAGTATAGGGCATCATCCAAAAATTGATTAAAGTCAGCACAAATTCTTGTCCTGACTTGTACTAGACATGTTTCTTTGAATGCTAGGATCCCCAGCCCCTTCTAGAGAATCTGCCTCTCCTTTGGCTCCTGGAAGTAGCAGCCCCCTTATCAGGTGACCCATTCCCACTCCTCACCATGATTAATTGATTGGGGTTGAAATCCTGATCAAAACTGAGCTAATCTATTCATTGGTCAGAGGTCAATCAGATTATTTCACTTAAGGACTTGAACACACAAAGACTTCAGCCTGTCAGTGATGAACCCCAAAATTGGAAGTGAATGATGTGCAGAATTGTTCACGTAGGGGACCACTCTGGATGTAAGCAAGACTCAGGTGCACTAAAAAGTGAAGGGTGAGGATAGGCTGGGCAAGCAAGGAGAATGTGGTGGAGAATATAGAAGCAGAAATGAGAGAGAGAAGAGCTGAAAGGAGCGACACTGGGATCTGACTTTCTCCTTTAGTTTCTCTAAGACCACGCTTGACATTGTTGTATCCACCAAATTAACTCTTGTTTACCTAAGCCACTTTGAGTAAGTTTCTGTTTACTACAACCGCAAGAGTCTTGATGAGAACATCCCATTTTACAAACATGATCCTGTGTCTGTAACTATAATTTGGAATATATTTCTCTACTCAAATATGCAATATCAGATCGTTCTAAGAAAAGCCTCTAAGGTAATCAAAAGACTAGAAGGGATTCAGTATTAGGGTGTCATGAAAGTAGTTAGTGTTCCAGTATGGGAATTGTATTCCAGATGGAATGTTATTAAAACTTGTAAGTGTAGCGTAAACATGAACGTGCTCACCAAATTCTTGACTATCAGAACCAGATGGCATTCTTTAATACTTGAAAAGGATTATTTCCATTCAAATGAGCAACAAAACTTTACCAAATGGGAAGGGGATGAGTGTAATTCTTTAACTCAATGTATGCTTAGGCTTAGAATGTAAATGAGGAACTCAGGTAATTCATGTGAGAAATAGCTGTAATAGGTTGATGGAGAAAATTTAAGAAAGTTGGAGAAATATTATTACACTTTTAAAGGGAGAGTGATTTTGCCTCCCAACAAAACATCCTCTTGAGATTATCAGGTTCTACAGCAAGCTGTATCATTTCTCCCAGTATTCTCTATGGGTAGCAATTGTAAATTTGCCCCATGACACTCAGATATCGTGTTTCTTTCTTCTCATGCATCATATAGATCTGATTCACCCTCTTCCCAAGAGTCTGGGAAGATCATGCTGCTGCCCCGTAGGTTTGGGGGAGGTCTCTATAATTTCATCAAAGTGAGAACTGAGATGCATATTTTCCAAACCCAGATAGATCATTTCAAGTTAGGGGTCTATTTAGGGCCAAATCTGGCCATGGAGCACTTTTGCCTGGCTCTGTGACTTTGGACAGCTACTTAATTTCTCAAAGCCATGAACCTGTCAGTCTGTCTGAATTCCTCAGTGGTTGTCAAAGATCCTCCTACCTCTCAAGGTTTTGCATGGTGGTAAAACGCACCTCCTTACTATGATACCCACCAGTCTTAGAGTAACACCTCTGTTTCTCTTTAACTGTTGAATCCTCTTCCAATTTGGGATGATTATTTTTTTTTCTACCCCAATTGCACTGTAAGGCAGAAGGTGTTTGCTCCTTCTTTGTAAGGAAAATTCAACCCTTTCAAAAACATGGTGGTAGAATCTCCTTCTTGAGGTAATAATGGAAGAAAATGTCAGCAAAGAGTTGCCTCTCTTTCTCTCTCTCCTGTAAAATGTCTTAGAACAAATATTGCTACTAATACATTTCAATGCAAAAATATAAAAATAAGAAGCAATCTTTGCTTTGTTTCCTGACTTGAACTTGAACTTTTAGTTTTTCTTACCAAACACAATTCATCTCTGCTCTATGAATATATAATTTTAATTTGGCACTTTTATTCTCCATATTAAATACAAAGATAACACAGGAAGATAAAATAATTTTCTTCTAGCAACAGAGGAATGAAGTAGTAACAGGCAACCATGAAAAAATGTCCTTCTAAATAGAAGTTAATCAATAAAGGCCTACAGCCCTTTCTTGTCATTTTTTCCCTCAGTGAGTCTTAGCCAAAAAAAATTCAAGTCAGCCAAAAGTTTCATTTCTGAATGGAAAAGGAAAAAATAAGAAGCCTTTCTACAAAACAAACAAACAAGCAAACAAAAAACTCAGAAAATCAATATGATCTTTGCCAAAATTAATGACCAGATACATTGGACAAAATATTTTTTCATGTTTCAAGGGCTATGAATAGACACACTTTACATAACGAAGAATATATACCATTCTTAAGTAGCTTGAAATGAAATCACTAGGATTAATTGTATTTTGTATTTCCAAAAGCCTGGAAAAGGACCTGGACCTGGAAATTGAAACCAGTCCTTTCCATATGACCTGGTGAGGGTGAGAGTTGTTGGAAAGAAACAGATTCCTCCTGAGACAGTAAAGAAGCAATATGAAAATCAGAAAGGGCAAACCAGTTTTTATCTCAGCAGAGTCTGGTCACAAGGCTATTCCCAATGTGAAGGAGAACTTGGAAAATTTTGGTCGGGGGGGCCACACCTCCTATTTTGCCTGGATTGGTTGTCCTGGTTAACACCTGTTGCTGTGGCATAACTATTAATAATGCTCTCTTTGCTTTCAACAGTGCTCTGTTCAGATAATACATTTGATAGTCTCCCTAACTCTAGGCAACAAGTTTTGAGTATTTCTATTCTCATGGGCAATTCACTTCTCTAGTGAATGACTGCCTTTTCCCGGTACTTTTTTTTTCCTGATAACGTTAGATAGTTTTTCACCTTGCTAAATTCCCTTGTTCTGATTTCATTTTTATCAAATGGTCTTCTTCTTTTTTAAATTAACTCTTATTTTGTATTGAAATGTAGTCCATTTACAGTGTTAGTTTCATATGTTCAGCAAAGCAATTCATATATATGTATACATATATACATGCATACGTATTTTTGTTTCAGATTGTTTTCCATTACAGCTCAAATGATCTTCTGATCCCCATATTTATATTTTAGTATCTTCAGGGCCTGGGCATAAGAGTTGCTCAGAAATGCCTGTTGCACGAAAGCCTGAGACTCCGAGGGCACTACATGGGGGACACACAGAGGATTGTTGCAGGTGTCATAGTGGTCCACTTCCATGGGACCCAGGGCACATTTGCATATCCATTGGGACCTGTCAGTTAGGCAAGACTCAACATTTTAGTGGTTCATAAATGCTGGAACCCTTAGACTGAATTTGGTGGTTTGGAAGATAATGGAGCTCACTCCCCACAAACATCCTTAATACGTGTCCCAGGAGGTGAGATGGACAGTGTTGGCCAGCAACCATGGTCAGAGCAGGCTTCCCTGAGAGATAAAGGACACATGCAAACTGACGTCAAGATTTTTTACATAACTAGAAAACTAAATTTTGATAAAAATAAAATGCTTGCCACACTACCTATCTACAAAGAGAAAATTATGATTATGAGATCATAAGCAACTTTTAACATGTGATAGTTATTTTTCTTATTATAAACTCACAAAAAAATGAAGTAAGATCCAACTGTTGACTTCAGTGTGTCAGGGCCTGATTCCTAATGAGTTTCCAAGTAGTTGGTCAGATGTAACTCTAGACAACATTATTGCTACAAATGAATTCCAGATTTATCTCACTTCCTGATATCTGCAGAGTTTTCTGGACATACTCTTAAGTATTTTCCATGTGGAGAAAGTAAGATCTCATTGGACGTGATCATTGTTAAACCATAAGATAGATAATTATATTTTTTCTTTTTTTAAATGATGAGTATGCTTTTAACACTCCCATGTAAGGATTATTGTAACTAATTTTCTGACTCGTGCTGCTTTGGTTAGGAACATGATTTTTTTCACTGTAGCCTGGAAAACACTGATTCACCTATAAGAAGTAATAGAATAATACAATCATAAAATGTTAGAAAACATTTAGTTTTTCTTGCTAGAGTTATCAAACCACCGTAGACAATTTTGTTGCTATTTTAAAATGTTTTTCACACATAGCAACATAGGGCTTTCACATTTAAAATATAGAAGAGCTGTTGTGAAAATTCTGGAATATGGTCCTCAAGTTTAAATACATTTATAATTAGATAAATCATTTGTTTATATTATAACATAATTTTTCAATGTTTTCCTCATTTGGTATGTGTAGAACCAAAGTTAAATGATAAAATCAATAGGAATATTAGAAGCTTGAGATGAAAGAAAAATGAATAAGAAAAGATTTGATATTATAATAGTAGAAAAAAAATCTCCTTGGAAAATAACTCTATGGTTTTAGAAAACATGATAAACATACTAGAAAACTGGAGTTTGGCCAGCTGCTCTGTGGAAATAAATTAAAATAGAATTTCTGTTCTTAGCTAAAATATCAGCTCACACCCTTTCTAACCTTGCAAAAAGAAACTAGTTCTTAAAGAGCGTCTGTAGCCCAGAAACCAGGAGTAAATAATAGAAATATTGGAACGTTTTAAAAACAATACAGTGACAAGCCAGATTTCATGAGAGATTTGTTTTCAAGAAAATGTAAAAATAAATACCAGGGGACCAATTTTAACACCTTCTGACCTCATATAGCACACTAACAAGTATGTATAAGAGTTCAAATCGGTGCTTCCCAGATAATCCTTTTATAGAACAGCCTGTGTAAGGAGGTTATGAAAAAGCACACTTAGCCAAACAACTAAATAGAGGCATTAGGCATTTAGGGTTTTTTTTTTTTTTTGCACATTTGGATAATGCGTGAAAATATTTCCAACTTTAAAAATATCTTTACACCTCCCTCTGTGCTGAGAGTGAGAGCGAGGGTGATGTCTTGACGCCGCCGTGTGAATGCCAGGCAGGACTGCGGTGGGAAAATAAGAGGCTGAGAGTGAGATTCTCACATCTTGTTTCTTTTCTCTATAACCAAGGGGTTTGGGGTGTTTTCATGGGGTGAAAAGTGGTTACAAGAGGGGATGGAACGTAGTGGCTGAGAGTCGAATTCCAGAATGAGACCAACCTGGGTTTGAATTCCAGTTCTGCGATTTTCTGGTATAAAATCCTGAGCAGGTAATTTACTGCTTAGGAGCCTCAGTTCTCTGAGGGGGATCATAGTGCCTAAGTCATAAGACTAGGATCACGGTTAATCTAGTTATTCTTGTAAAGCATGTAACACAATGCCTGGCATGGAGAAACTTCCAATAAATATTGGCTATTAGTCACCGAAGACCTAAGGAAGGTAAAGAATGTGTTTCCGAGATGCACCACCCACGTGGTCCCCACTCTCCCATCTGAGCAGATATCATTTCAGATGCTCTCATCAAGAGTGCCATTTATGCGTTAACAGACCTTTACTTGGCTGGCATATCATAGGGGCTGAATATATTCAGCTGAATGAACATACCACTTTTGTCCATGCCAGGTCATATCCTCCAAAGCTTCAGCAGGTTGATTGGTTGTCAGTTTTCTATTCTAATGAGTGCAGCACAGCCAGATTGAACTGCTGCTGTGTACAAGCATGGCAATGCTTTCTTACAGCTATGTCTGTGTTTTTAAGGGTCTTTCTTCTCAAGCAGCTCTCTCCTATCAGTTTTGCCTGAGAAACCATTACTGATTCTTCAAGAATCATCTCAAATGCCCCCTCCTGCACTGTAGACTTTGTAGCCTCATAGCATGATGTACCTTCTATATGTATTATTTTACCCACCTTTAACAAAGCCGTGCAGCTGCGAAGGCCAGGAACTCTCATCTTTCAAATCTGTGTCCTCTTCAGTGTCAAAGAAAATGTTTTCACACCAATGTTCAGTATATATTTATTTAATTGAAGAATTGCCTCTCCAGAACATAAAATGATGTAGGATCCAGATAAATAGCAAAAGAAGTATTACCATGGAGAGAACTTCTGTCACCAGGAGAGAATGTGTTTGTATAGCCTGGATGGAAAATGCCAGAAGGGACCTGGTAGTAAGTTGAAGGAAACTTCCTGTTTGAAGACTAAGACAGAGAAAGTGCTGACCTCTTAAGAATCTAAGGAGAAGATTCTGAACCAGATGTAGGCTAGTTCTGGGGTGGATCTTTTCCAAAAGAATAATAAAAGAAGAATCAACCTCTTTTCTATACCCTTCAGAAATTCTTTCTAATCCTTCTATAATGATTCCAACTGTAGTCAGTCTTACTTCTACAGTTATGTTCATATTGCTACATCTATTGAGAATTTACTGCATGGCACTCACAGAGCTGGGTGCTTTACATGTGGTTCTTTTCTTTTTCTTTTTTTCTTTTTTTTGGATCTTCACTACAACCTCACCAAATAGGTATCATTTGGATCCCAATTTTACAGATGAAGAAACAGAAGTTCAGGGATGGTTAGCCCAACCTCACAGAGCTAGTAAATGATACAGTCAGAATCTGAACTCAGATCTGCCTGATGCCAGAACCGTGTTCTTCATTCATAGGCAGCATTTAAATGAACACATGAATGAATGAATGAATAAAATAATGGCCATGACACCGACAACCGATGGAGGTTGCTCATTTCTGTAGTCACAAAAGTACCTCCTTTAGCTACTTGCTTCTTTCAGGGACTCACTGAATGTCAGAGCTGGGGAAGATGTTAGCAAACATTTATTACAGATCACATAATTTTAAGAGGAGGTAGGTGAACCCTCGGGAGATAACATTTCCTGCTTTAGATCAGTGAATTAGTGGCAAAATTGGGACCAGAATTCCATTCTCCTTACAGTAACCCAGCGTCATTTCTCATGAGGCAGGAATAAACAGCTTTACAGATTAGCCATGCAAACACAAACCTATAAAGTGAAGGCAAATGTCACAATTCACATAACAGATGTTGTTTTAGGTTGCAATTGTTGTCACTTATTCTTTCTGCCAGATCCTCTCTTTTTAGACATCAGAGCCAAATCTGACAACCTGTAGAAACTCAGATGCAGAGAATATCATTCTTCCTTCTCCTAACCCCACGCACTCCCCCCAAATTGAGGAGGTTGTCTGAGCTAATGAAAATGCCCGGAAAAACCAACTATTCAATAGTCTAAAGTCGATTTTCTAAACAGCGTTATTTGTATGAGCTGCACTCAAAGCCCTGAATCCCAACGATCCACATCATTGCCAGTGGAAAATAGTTTTTTACCCTCTGAGCCAAAAACGAAAGAAAGAAAAGAAAGGAAGAGAAAAACCAGTGGATAATACAGCAGTTTGGCTTGAAATGAAAAGACTGCTGAGTAAGTTGGAAGCTCTTGGGACGGAAATTCAAATAGAATAATAGCTGAGGATTGTGATGGGGAAGGAAGTGGGAAGTTGCCCTGTGTACAAATGACTGGTTGAGGAGTTTTTTAATGAGCGCACAGAGGAAAAAGTACACGGTGTTGGGAGAAGAGCCGGATAACCCAGTGCAAGTGTCAGAGGCTTGTAGGAAGTGTGTCAAAAGTTGTAATGCTAAAGAGAAGAAAAGCTTTCCAACTATATTCATAACAGGAAGATAGAAGATGAGGGGCTGGGTCTACCAGAAGTACCTATTAGAAAGAAGTCACACTCTGCTTGTCTTCCCTTAACACATGATGGTTTCTCTATCAAAGGAGGTAAATATTAGATTGGATAGAATATAATCCTACTGAGAGGAAACTGAAGCCCAAGGATATGAGGGAATTTAAAAACACCACATTGGTACTTTAAATTCAATCCTCAAATGGTTATTGTGAATCTGTAATATGCTGACATTTTGCTAGATGCCAGGGTTGTCAAGATGAATAAAACACACTCCTTGCCCTTGAGGACTTGCAGTCTAGGGAGTAAAACAACCAGGAGACAAGTTAATTATATAACAGGGTGCTAACTGCAATACTATATTAATTTCTGTTACTTTGTAGAGCTATGAAGAATGGGAGAGGAGTGAGGAGATTATCATTGGCCAAGGGTGATGTGGTTTTTTTTAAAAGAAGCTTAATTCCCTGATTTATAGCTAAATTAGATACGTAGTTTGATACCAATCATGAGCAATAATCTGGAATCAGTTCATGAAAAAAGAGAGTGGACATTAATGCAAGTTGGAGATGACACTAAGAATCACTGTGGATTTACTAAGGAAGATTAGACTAACGTGATTTCATTTCCCTTTTAGAAAAAGCAAATTAGGCTGGGAGGCTAGAAACACAGTGCAGAGCTACATACCTTAGACCTCATCTCATACACTGGTTTTCTGTGAGTATTTGACTGCATCTTCAATAACATACTTGTTGAACTAGAAATATGGACATGATGCTAAAATACTGAGATGGACTTGGAGATGCCAATGAATTGGTAGAGGTCACTCAGAGGGAGGCTTCTGGTGGTGGGTTGTAGGGTCCTTAACTATAGCATGGAATTATGTTAATCCTTTCACTCGTGACTTGCATGGTGTATCAGTAAGGGGCTCTGTAGGAAACAGAAAGCAGGGAAATTTGAGGAGAGTTTAATAAAGAGACTGTTTTCATGCAAGAACATATTAAGGGAACCGATAAGGGATAGTGCAGAGTTTCAACACTGGCCGGAGGAGCTGGGGAGAAAGATCAGTCCTGGAACCGATAATGTAGCGAGCAGATGGCTCCTGCCCTGATCAGGGGGTTGGATGACTCTTTCCTCGCTTTGCGCTTGTTGACCTGCTTGTTTGTCTCTGCTCTGGGCTTCCTGCAGGCACTTACCTACTCCGCCACGTACTTCCTCCTCCCTAGACTCATCATCTGTGCAAGGACCTGTGGAAGTCATTGGCTCCTCTGTTTATCAGCTATTCCTGTCTTTGATTTATTGCTTCTGAGGACCATAATTAGTCAGATCTCTCCTGATGGACTCTAATTGTGGCATGAGCAGTTTCGTTCCCCATCATGCCTGCGAGCATTTGGCAGGGTGTCTTCTGAGACACCTGGGAACAAGGAGAAATGTGGACCTGACGCTAATGGACTCGGATGAACTCGGCAATGCTAATGAGTTGGTAGATATCAATAGATACACTCTTAGGGAAGTAGGGATGGGAACAGGGATCGCCCTTGGAGGGTTATTGTTTGAATTCTTACTGTCTTCTTCCATCTTCCTGGTGAATCTCTAAAGATTTTCTTTTCATTGCTTTGGTAAATAAATTCTTCTGAGAACAAAGATAATCAGTGTAGGGCATAGTTGTTTCCAAATAAATGTAATCTTTGAAAAGTTTTTTGTTTAGTTTTTTTTAAAAGCAACATCTTTCTTAGGCCAGTGTTCAAATCATTTTTTTCTTATTTGAGGACATACTAATACAGAGTTGATAAATTTTTCTCAGGAGAAAGCAAAACTAAATATTTTTTAAATGCATCATAGGTATTTTACATAACGGATAATACTTATGGGGCTAATCAAGACTTGTTAGTAATTTAATGAGACTTTCAATTTTTTATGTGTCAGACTGAAATGTAGAAAACAAAGCATTTGATTTTGATGTAGGAATATTTCCTTTTTTTGTTCATGGTTTATATTACCAAGGTGAATCCAAGACAATAGTTTGTTGCAGGTACACTGAAGTTTTAATACCATCCCTAAGTTCACCCTCCTGTCTAAGGGGATTTGCAAAATAGATCATATTATTTATAGATTACTCAGAGAGGCACGTGCTCTCTCTCCCTCTCTCTCCCTCTGCCTGTCCCCTTTGCTGTGGGGTCTCTGTTTCAAAGAACAAAAGGGCCTCTTTTAATTTCTCTTTACCTCAAAGTACCCTGAAGGGCCCTTCAGGGAATGAAACACTGTCAGTTTCCTTTATTCTTTTGTTAAGTCTTAAACTTACATATATTTCAATTACTGAAAAAAAAATGACTTCACGTTTTAGCTCATTGGTCATGCAAACGTTCAGAAGATAAAAGATGATGTTATCCTTCTTTTAAAAGAAATTGGTATTTGATATTTGACTGGTCATAATATTTTCTATTACTGTAGCTGTTTTATAACCACTTACTGGAAAAAATGTCCGAGAGTTTATCGAGGCGGCTTGAGGTTATCTTATCATTTCTTTCCTACAACTGAGATCGTATCTTTTTAACTGCGCACTTCACAGGGAAGCGGCTTCCTTTGTGAACACTGGAACACATTCCTGAGCCGCTGGGCATACCCATTCAGACTGCGGCCTTCCCTCCCTCGCCAAGTCAGGCAAGCATCACGCTGAGAGGCGATTAGGATTTGGCTGCCCCTGATTCACAGACCTTCAGCTCTCCGCGTCTCCGGAGCTTCTCTTTGCTTAGCAACAGGAATGTGGCTAGCACTGTATTGCCAACATATTTCTTTTTCACTCTCGCATTGAAAAGAAGAACTTAAGGATATGAGACAGCCAATGAAACACCACACATCTTACTTGGGCTTCCCATTAGGATTTTATACTGTGAATACCAGGGGCTTCCTGGGGCCACAGGATTTTCACAGTATTTCTGGTTGAAATTGACTTAATCCTATAACAACATATGGGCCCCTGTTACCCAGTGAATACAGCAGAATGTCAGCAGCCAGGGAAGTGCCAGTGCATCTTCCAACTACAAATCTGCCCTCTTTTCTCCCCCAGGTACTATTTTTAGAAATGTAAGTCATCTAGGTCAGGAATTAAGGCTGTCCTTGAAGTAGTGGTTAAAAGGAATTCAGAGGCGTGCTTACCGTCTGTATCGCTCTGTGAATGCTGGGATTGTTGAAATTCAGCAGGTCGATGCAACAGTGTTGGTTCCTTGCCTTTTGGAAGGCGTGGTGTTAGATACCCAAGAGTAGCCAGATGAATGAGACTCAACCCCTACCTCCAAGGAGTAGAGCAGACATGTTTATTTATGTATTATTAAGCAGAATATATTAGGTTTCCGGTATCTGACCTAGACAGTAGGAAGCTTAATCAGAGCAACAGAGAGCAGAAAGTAAGGGTTCTACTTAGAAAATGTCAAGCAGTCCAGAAGGACTGGAACAAATAATTCCCAAGGGGAGGCAGTGGAGGGCAAATACAGCAAATTGCTGGCAGAGTGCATTATTTTCTCAGGCTGGAGAGGAGCATGAAAGATGCCAATGAAGGTAACAGCAGATTCAGTGCACTATTCTTGAGATCTACACTTGTCTGCTCCCCAAGATGAGTGGACTTTCTCCGGCACAGAAAATGAATAGATACATTTGACAGTATCTTTTCATGGCGATTTTGGAATAAATGCCAACATGTGAACAAAAGGAGTCCAAAGTGAAAATGAAAAAAAATTTTGTCTGATAGACAATAAAGCTGAAAAAGGCTAGGGCAGAGGTCTCATTCCTAGAGCATCCAGGCAGGTAGCATAAAACAGGGGTCTATGAACCATGACTCAAATTCAGCCCACTGCCTGTTTTTGTAAATAAAGTTTTATTGGAACACAGACCCATTCATTTTCCTGCTTCTTGTGACTGATTTCATGCTGCATTGGAATTGCAGAGATGAGTGATTGTAGCACAGATAGTATGACTGGGAAAGCCTAAAATATGTTTCTATTTAGCCCTTTGTAGAAAAGCTTTGCTAATACCTGGCCCTTTAAAAAAAGAAAAGGTTGACTTGTTTAATCTTTTTTGACTTGGTCAATCTTTTGTTTTCAGCTTTTCTGACAGATACTCAGAGAGGAAAACCAGCAGTACAAGCACAACAGTAAATGATGACAAGTAGACTGTGGGCCTCAGGGTCTCATCAGCGGGAGAGTTGGGGGCTGGTGATTTGGTGTGCACTTGCTCACTGCTACTTCGACCAAGTTTCAGAACCTTCATTGATGCCTTATAGCCAAATCTTCCCAGCTTTCAAGAGAACCTAGACTTTGGGACATTTATGTGATACCTCCCAGTTTTTAAATATTGCCCATTAATGCAGTGAAAAGTTTTCAACCTTGGGATCAATGTAACATTTCTGTGGTCTGGATTTGGTTCATGCCCAAGCATTTGTGGCTCTCGAATTGAAATCAAGAAGAAGATATCATTATGAGAAGGGAAGGGCAAAATGTTAGGGGGAAGTAAATGCTACAGCAAGAAGATGGAGCAGTAAATGATAGGGTTCCCACATGGCCCATGGGACTTGTGGACCAGAGTGGAGTGGAGGTCAGGGAAAGGAAAGACCGGGTTTATTCCTATCTGTTAAGGTTGCTTTAGAGCACAATTAGTTTTCAGGGCATTGGTGAAATGATTCAGATATACTGACACTTTTTATTACTATGTTTATTGGACTAATTGCCCCTCCTTTCCCCTCAGATAGTACTCTAAAATGTGAGAAGAGAAAGGAATTAATTATGCATCTGGAACTTAGAGGTCTATGTTAAATCAGATAAAAGAAGATTAAGGAATTACATGTGCAAAACATATTTCTTGGTCTCCTACAGAAGCATGGGAAAAGAAGGAAATATTCAAGGGAAAAAAACAGAGTAAATATTAATTTCAACGAGATGTTAGGTTTAAATAAATATCCACTGAACTTTAGATCCTTGACAATTGAATATACACAGCAGAACTTGTTTGCCTTTTTTAAGGAAGCTAATCACCCTAAGAACAGAACCTTGTGTAACTTGTTTATCCCCAAGTCCTCAGGCCCTAGAACAGTGCAGCCTCCTTGTAGGCACCTGCAAAGTTTGTTTAGTGAATGGACACAGGACTGAATGAACAACTGGAGATCCACGTAGATCCTGTGTTGCACATCTCGTGTCTTCCATTTATGGCCTCTGTTTTTGCTCTCTTCTCTTCTGTGTCTCTTGTCTTCCTTTTTCAAAACAAAATGGAATTATCTTTTTCTATTTTGACCAAATCTCTGACTTATTTCCATCATCCTCCTGTGCCTGAAGTTCACTTCAGCTTGGACTTTTTTGCAACTCTCTCATGTCATCTTCGAAGTGTGGACAACCGCTTACATTCCTCTGAACTGAATTATCATTTCTGTGAATAAGAGTAACAAGAAAGTGATGAGAAAACATTAAACAACAACAGCAAAAAAAAAAAAAAAGGATTTAAATGCACTCTCAGGTAGAAAGTCTACCTGAGATTGACTTTGAAATCAGTCTGTGCCGAGTGAAAAACTAAACTAAGTCATTTAAGCTTCAAGGGTTATTCTTGAGAAAATGTTCTTAGGCTGCTCAGGACAGTTATTGATCAATAGCACACATCTAGTAAGTATTAATTTCCTTTCCTGCTCAATGTAGTATAAGTCAAGGTTAAATAAATATTCATACATTCATGAGACATATTTTCATTTCTGCATTTCTTTTTGGTCTTATTTCAAGTACAAATCAAGATACTGGTTAATATTTGGTACTGGAGAGAGTAGTTTGCATGTTGCTAGTGTTTCATTGGAAAATTACTGTTTCAGACCCATGATTTAAAATGGTCTGTGCGTTCCTAACTATATCATTGCATGTAACTTCACATTTTTTCTTGGCTAAGTACATCTGCAGTTGTAGAAAAAAGGTCAGCAGTAATATAGGATTTGTACAATCATAGTATTTTAGAGCTGAATGTAACAATATAATCTGTCTAATTTATTCTCTTCATTTTTCTGTTGAAGAAACTGGCCATATAGTGGAAATGGACTCTACAGCAAACTTGGTTGAAGTGTATTTATTTATTTAAAGAAGTGCTGATTGAATAGTCCATCTAAAGTTGCATGTAAAAGTGCTATCTAAAGTTCTAAAGATCATTCACTATTGCAACTACAGTGTAACAACTCTACGTGATGTGGATGGATGACTACATAGCATTTACAGAAAAAGATCAATGGTCATCATATAACTATGAGGGAAAAGACCATCATTAAATGGCTTCAAATTAAATTTGTTCTACTTACACAAAGCAACCCCCCCATGTTCTAATGTAGCTGTTAATTGGTCTAAGGGATTGGTAATTTAATAGTGAAGTCTCAAATCAAATTAAGGATATAAATAAATACACCAAAAGTGAAATTTTATCTGGCTCAAGAGGGATTAAAAGCAACAGAAGATGTAATGTAAATTAGTTATTAAAAATACACAAAGAGCATGATGGTAGTTTTTTTTTAAAGGAGAAACAGGCAATTAATACCATATTTAAAATAGCAGCCATGCTTAACTCACATTTTAAAATCATTCTCCTCAAAAAGTAGAGGCAAACAAATTTTAGCAATTCAAGGTGGACCTTGCACTGTGCAAAAAAATTGAAAAAAAAAGAATAGCTTATGAGGAAAAGCTAGTAAGGAAATATTCCCATGTAAACAACCTATGGAATGAAAAAATATTTGCAAATGTATATCTGATAAAGGGTTAGTGTACAAATGTACTAAAAACTCCTGCAACTCAATGGCAAAAAAACAAACAATCCAATTAAAAAACGGACAGAGGATCTGAATAGATGTTTTCTAAAGAAAAAAATACAAATGGCCAACAGGTACATGGAAAGATGCTCAACATCACTCATCATCAGGGAAATGCAAATCAGAACCGCACGTCATCCCTGTTAGAATGGCTATCATCAGAAGACAAGAAATAATGTGTTGGCAAGGCTGCAGAGAAAAGGGGACCCTGTACTCTGTTGGTGGGAATGTGCAGCCAATAAGAAAACAGGAATGTGATTTCTCAAGAAATTAAAAATGGAACTGCCATATGGTCCAGCAAGTCCATTTCTGGGTATTTACTTGAAGGAAACAAAAACATTAACTTGAAAAGATATCTATACCTCCATGTTCATTGCAGCATTTTTTACAACAGCCAAGATATGGAAACAACCTAAGTGTCCACTGATGGATGAATAGATAAAGAATATGAAGGGTGTGTGTGTGTGTGTGTATACATATATAAAATATATATGTAATATTATTCAGCCTTAAAAAGGAGGAAATCCTGCCATTCATGGCAACATGGATTGACCTTAAGAACGTTATGCTAAATGAAATGTGAGACAGAGAAAGACAGATACTGTCTGACCTCACTTATGTGGAATCTTAAAAAAAAAAATGAGCTTATCACATCACAGACTGGTGGTTGCTAGAGGCAGGGGATGGGGGTGGGTAGGTGAAATGGGTGAGGGTGATCAAAATGTACAAATTTCCATTTATTTGCTTCTTCTAATAAACAAGTCCTAGGGATTAAACGTATGCCATGATGACTATAGTTAATCATACTGTATTGTAGATTTGAACATTGCTAAGAGAGTAGACCTTAAAAATTCTCATAAAAATAGAATGTTACTAGGTGAGGTGATCCATGTTGACTAGACTTATTGTGGTGATCGTTTTGCAGTATATACAAATACCAAATCATTATGCTGTACACCTGAAACTAATATAATGTTATATGTCAGTTGTATCACAATAAAAAAAAAAAAGAAACATTCCCATGGAAACAAATCAGTGGCTATCGGCAGTGTATATATTGTAGTATCACCAACACTAATAATGAATATTAATCTGAAAATTATTTTGACAGACAGGATATGTCAGAAAATATAAAAATAACTAATTTTCAAAAACATAGAAATTATAAACCTGGACACTGTCATTTCTTATTTGCTCTTTATGATCATTGTTCCTAATGACTTGGTTGTGTAAGGTCAATTATGATTCTTATTGGTTGTGTAACGTCAATTGCTGCTTCTTATTCAGATGTATTTCTAGGTGGTGCTATGGATTCTAATAAAGTGTCAGACTCAGCTTTTCAATTTTTATTTGCAAAGCAATGCAATTTTTGTTAGTGAAGAAGACAGAATAAATGAGAAGATGTGAATGTTTATTACAATAGTTATAAGTAGCAGCATATTACAAATTGCTGTCTTTAACAAAGAATAATATTCATTCGTTCGTTCAGCAGTACATCTGCTATGTGTGAGGTGTCTTTCCAGTGTTCACACAGGCCAGTGAACGTAAACAATGCCCATAATATCATGAAGTATACATTCTAACTACCAGGAATGTTTATTATCTTTGTATTCTAGGTAAGACATTTATAATTACAATCTCAAGTGTCAGATTGTACCTAGGTGGATTTAAAAGAGTAAGTAATACTGTATGTTGGACAATACTTCATAATTTAGAATATATTCATATGTGTTCAATTTTTAAACATCTGGGATATTGTGTTTTTCAGAGAAGAAAGCTGAGACCCTGCAAGTTTCCTGACATCCTTGGTCTCACAGCTAGTCAAATGGCAAAGATGAGGTTCATCCTTTCTCACTGTAGGGCTATACTGGTTTTACTCCCCTGTTCTGTCCTGCTCAGCATTTTGGTGGAAGGCTACGTGCAGCGATGGGAGTGGGCAGACATCTGTCTTGATTGTAGCAAGAGAGAAAAAACTTAATATGTGGTGGAAGAAAAAGACCACATGTGAACAATAGTAGGAAAACCTATACCAGGGTCTAATATTTAGCAGTGAGTATCGAGTATCAAGTATCAGTACATGACGTTTTTTAAGAACTAAGAGTTGATAAGTGCCTGAGATTTGAATTGGATCATTGATATAGGAGTAAGTGTAAGCAATGGGAAAGTGTCAAAGGTGCTTTGGTGTGATGGAGTAACCCACCATGAAAAGGCAGAGGCCTTTTCTTGGAGACCAGTGAATCCCTTAAAGCAGTCTTAGACTGTGAGGGGTGACTTTTTGGCTGTTTGCTCTCTGAATGTACTACAGGGAGCAAGGAGGTTGGCGGGGATTTCTTTTACAAGGTCATCAGAAACATACCTTCCCTTCTCTCTGGAAGTTCATGCATTTCTCAGCTTAGGAGAGCACTTTGCCTTTTCCATTTTTGACAAGTGACTATGCAGAACTCCATCTATGACAAAATAGAATTGGGAAGGGAAATAGTGAAAGGATGGGAGACGCATCTCCTTTGGCAGGTCGTTCAAGGTCCTTTACTCACAACATTACTGCAGTAGTTGTAAGAGGGGAGGAAGCACAGGTGGGTGCTAAGCTCTTAGGATGCCCTGTCTCTTCCAGTCTACACAGCGTGCCAGTGGGGAAGGTATTGTCATCACTCCAATTTAATTAAATTAATTAATTTATTAATTTTTAAACTCTTGTGTATTTATATATATATTATTTTGGGGTAGGGGGGACATAATTAGGTTTATTTATTAATTTTTTAATGGAAGTACTGGGGATTGAACCCAGGACCTCGTGTATGCTAGGCATGCACTCTGCCACTGAGCTACACCCTACCCCCATGCCTGTTTTTATTGATGAGAAGGCTGAGGTGCTGGGCTTCCTTTTTACATTGTTTCATATTGCCTCACATCTGTCTCTGTAGATAGATTTTACTTTTCCTGCATACTCATTTTAGCAATGTGGGTTTTTAATCCCATTGTAATTTTTAATAGCTTTATTTTTTTTATTGAGTTAAAACTGGTATATAACAAAGGTTTCATTTGTACAACATTATATTTCCATATTCCTGTACCCTACAAAGTGATCACCACAGTAAGTCTAGTTTTCATCCATCACCCTGCAGTTGACACCTCCTTCCCCTCTGGTAATCAGCAATCTGTTCTCTGTATCTATGAGTTTTATTTTGTTTTGTTTGTTTGCTTGTTTTTCAGATTCCACATATAAGTAAAATCATAGTTGTTCGTTTTTCTCAGTCTGATTTATTTCACTTAGCATAATACCCTCAAGGTTGTTGCTTCAAGAGCTTTATTGAGATGTACTGATGTGCAAAAACCTTGCACATGCTTAAGGTACAGAATTTGATGAGTTTGGGTACATGCATACACTCCTGAAACCATCACCACGGGCAAGGTAATAGAATTATCTATCCCTATCAAAAAGTTCCTTATGTCCCTTTTTTTTTGTGTGTGATAAGAACACTTAACATGAGATCTACTCTCTTACCAAATTTTTAAGTGCCCCGTATGGTATTGTTAACTATAAGGATATGTTGTGCAGTAGATCCCTATAACTTATTTACCTTGCATAACTGAAACTTTATACCATTTGAACAACAACTCCCCAATATGTCTTAAATAAGGGACAGCTTTTTTCACTGCTTCATATACACATGAACCCATGTGTTACATCTTTTAGTACAAGGTAGATAACAAATCACTATTTGTTGTAGAGAATTGGTTATAGTATAGCACTTGGGGGTGGGAAAACTTTGTACTGCCTGCTTTGTACGCTTCAGTATAGAGTTATGTTATGTTTCCCTCTAAGGCAGACCAGACACTTATTTTAAAACTTGGCAGGGGCATCTGCAAGTTGATTCTTTGCCCTGGCATAATCAAGCCAAAACTTGACAGGAAGTTTTGAATGGCTTCGTCTCTACTAGGTGTTGATGCTCCTAAAAGCATTTTATCAGCTATGAAATTGTTGTGGGTATAAGTTGACCTACAAAAGGAAATGCCACTTGGAAGAATGTTTGTAATCCATTTCCATTTGGATGGGCAGCTCATTGCATCTGCCAAAGCACCCAGGCAAAGTGTGCAGCATTCCTTTATATTTGCATTTTTTTAATCTAAAAATTTCAATACAGGTCATTAAGGATCCTTATATTAGGGGTGATTGATTAATAATTAAGTAGGGTCCAACTTATATGAAGAAATCTTTAGGAACACAGAAAAAATGAAAATATTACCATTTTCTTACGCTAAAATTTTTTTTAACCCCGTAGAGTTCTTAGGAACACACTTCTTGGGAACAGGTAACAAAGTACTTAATTAGCATCCTTCAGAATATGTGCCCTTATAATTCTGTTAAGAATCAACCTCTGGCTCTTAAATACTTGAAATAACTTTACTCAGAATGTTTTTGGGGGTGCTGTGGCTCACAAATCCAAGTCCTCTTCTCCCAGATAGATTTTGAGCTAATCAAATAACAGATGCTGAAAGTTTTCTCTAGTCCTTACTGCTACTGTTAATGAATGAAGGTTCAGGCAATTGCACATAATTGTAATATTATGTGTGAAATGCCAATAGCTTAATTTAGTTTGTGTATGTGTTTTTCCTTCTTTCCAAGGAAACCGCAGCTATATCAGAGCAGACCATATATTGGCACACTGAGTCCCACAGATAGGAGAAACAGAAAAGAAAGAAACGCTTATAACCTGAATGTTCTGAGTATAGTATTTGTCATTTTATAGACTAGAAATTGCAAGTCTTCAGATAATAATACTTTTGGTGTATTGAATAAATTTCATTGATTTTAGCAAAGTTTTTACTCTCAGTACACACCAACATGTAGATAAATGTCTATCGAATGCACAGTATTGTTTTTTAAATACACATAGAAAAATTATGCTTCTTTAAACCGTAGAGAAAAAGTCATGTTAACAGAAAAATATTTTGTTAAATTCTCTAGAGACAGATCAACTCTAGATCAGTTGGAACACGAGCACTCCTTGCATGATGACAGCTGATGATAAAGCAAAAGGAAAATCCTAATCAAGTTCCAGGAAGTTCCTTCTTTTCCATGAAGTAATGACAGTTTAGTTTACTATCCTTTTAACTCTTTACATGGCAATTTGTCTAATCAACTTTAGCATTTCTTGGCAGTGTAGTAGGAGGCTTGTAGTGTGGTTGTAGAAACATGGAATCTTGAATCAGACAGACCTGAGTTCAAATGTAGTCTGACCACTTAGTAGCTACTTTATGATGAAAATATATGAATTTCAGGTTCTTTATCCTATAAATGGAAATTCAGAAGACACTGTAATGTTATCTTGAAGGCTAAAGAGAAAGCATATTGAAGCTCCCAGTGTAATACCTAGTATAAAGAGGTGCTCAAAACCAGCAGCTGTTAGTGTTGGATTGGAAGCAGCAGAAGACAGAGGAGGAGAATGGTCTTGATCAAGTGAAAAACGATCTGGCAAGAGATGTGCCACGTGTGATGATCAGCCAACCAGCCAGTGAGATCCATTCAGGGTTAAAATCACTGGCAAGCATTCGGGCTGTCCCCTAGACCAGTTTGGTGAATTTGACTTGCAAAGCACTGCTGCTTTTAGGTTTCCAAAGAGAACTTACAGGCATCAACATTAATGTGGCAAAGCAGAGATACTATAGAAATCATTAAAGTGTTTCCCTCAGTTAGGTTTGTGCAAAGAACAGCACCATATGGCTGGTGGGAAAAAAAGGAGCGGGGAGTGAATCAATCATTTCAGAAATTAATTCACCTTTTCAGATCACCATTTTGTGAAAAGGAAGAGCTATTTCACTAAATGTTCCCGGTGGTTAGAAAACTATAGATCGTGAGCAGTTTTATTCCTTATACATCTTGCATGTGGGTGAAGTTCAAGTGCAGCTGTTTTGCGAGCCTGGTTTTATTAGATTATCCCATTTGCCTTCCTTGAGTTTAATTTGTGATGGGATAAAGAACTCATCTCTTTTTTTCCCCAATAGACCTCTCTTTTTACCACCAGGTGTTCAGCCAATTTTGAGATCAAAGAATTTTATTTAACCTCCAGGTTGGATGTTACATATTTCATTCATTTCCAAGCGAATTATGTGCACATTCTACTTTCTGAACGCGATCCATGAGTCTCAGAGAAGTCAAGGTTGGTCAGAGAAGGAGAGGATTGTTATCTGCTGTATTATGCTTCATTTTTGCTTTGAAGCATTCAGAACTGTGGCTTCCACTCATTATCATTAGAGGGATATGGAGGTGGCCCAGGACACAGACATCCCCATCAGACTGGAAAGAATGTAGAGCTTCGCCTCCCTTTAATCTTTGTAAATGCAAAATGTATTTTGTCAAGGGGACTTGAGATTTCACATTATTATGCATCAAAAGATTTGAAGTGTTTTTTCTTCTCAAAAGGAGTCTGTGATATCAACAGCTGCATATTGTTTCTGTGTTGCAAATCAAACAACTTGGAGGAAAAGTTTTGTCATGTTTTTGAAAGGGCAGCACAAACGAGGATCATTTTGGATCAGTCTGACAGTTCATCCTCATGAACTTTTCATCTTTCAACTGAGTGGCAGTTGTGAAGGAAAGCAATGTAGAGATCAAACCTGTGTATTATATGTACCACATTCAAGATCTTACTATTTGAATTTGAATAGATCATTCAAAGAAATTCTGTGGTTGAAGCGGTGACAAATTTTTCCAAGTGTTTCTTCTCACTTACAATAAGTTCCTTTGCTAGTTTGTAAGTATTCTAACATACTTTTCCCAGAAAGAATCAGCTGATTTTTTTGGAACACGTATCAAATATTTTAATTTATATATTTCAGTCATAGTTGTATGCAATGTATATATTTTTGCTAAGTATTATGCAAAGAATTAGATTTTTGAGATTCTTGTATTGACGACTAGTGACTGGAGACTTTCTGAACTACAGATGAAATACGCTCAGTCTGATCCAGATCTTCCAATGGAGCACCAAAGTGGCCACTCTATTCAACTTTTTCATCAGGCAAATTCAGTAAGAGGAAATAAGCCAATCTAAGGAATTGATTTTGTAATTATAGATGAGTAAAACAATAACAGTACCATACGTAGCAGTGAAAAGCTATGCAACGCAAAATTAATTAATTCAGTGCTTTTCCGTAGGGAATTTAGATTTATTGTTAATTGAGCTAAAGTACCTGACTGCCCTGGGATAAGTTAATTTGGATTCATAATGGTTTTAGGTATTTTATAAAGATGAAAAACAACTAAGTCATTATTTCTTTAGACTGAAAATATTATTAGAGATGTGACTTGGATAAAGAACTGAGCATCTCACTGAAACTAAATTTCTGTTACCTGAGGGACAGGAAGCAGTCAAAATATAGATGGATGGCATGTTCTTTGGCTCAGATTAATAATATGGCAGACATTTGGATTCTGTTTCTTTTGATGGACTGAGGGAAATGTAATTCAGGATAGAATTCTCCAAATTATACCAACCACGTGGCAGTTGAAGTCAGAGTAATTTCTGTCTTTACAACCATAGGTGTAAGTGATGATTTTAAAATTAGAACATGATAAAACAGTTTTTTTTAAATAATGTAGTGACATTCCATCATGTCTTAATGGTTTATATGCAATTAAATCACTGTTGAGTGCCAAGTGTAAGCTATGATAATTATGTGTATAAACATACATGCAAGATTTTAAAATAGAAATAATGGGTGGGATTTAATATTTATATATTTTTGACTGGGAGAGAGATATTACCTAATTCATTCACTTCTCTTGGAAAGTAAATATATTACTTCCTAGGTTTAGGCAACTAATTTCGTGGCGTGTACTTTCATACTGAAAGAGAAAAAGTAAACATTTAAAAACACAAAATATTACAACCACAAGGGCTGTGTAGTCCAGGATCTTTCAGGTATCAGAAAGCTCTACCTCAGACTGTCTCAAATTGGCTTAAACAAGAGCATCTATTGTCTCAGTTAAAGGTTTCTGAGGTAGGCTGACCCAGGTGTGATATGACCGTGTCCCTGAAGTTCTCTGATTTGGATTTGGTTTCCTGCTCAGATTGGCAACAAGGTGGCTGCCTTGGTCCAAATCCCAGTGTTCAGAGGAAGCTGTGAGACCATTACTTTTTTATGCTTCTTTTTCAAGAGGAAGTAACCCTTTCCCAGGTGCTTCCCAGCAAAGGCACTCTCATCTCTTGCTTGGGCCATATGCTAAGGATATAGAATGACTATGATTGGTCTAGAGGGGTCTGGCCATCTTTGGAGCTGGGAATTACCACTTCCCCTGAGTCATGTGGTGCACGATGGTCAACTGAATAAAACTGGGATTCCTTTTGAAAGGGAGAAAGGGATAAATGGATGTTATATGGACAATCATTCATTTTGTAAATAAGGAAATAATGGCCCAGAGAAGACATATAATGGGTCCAAGTTACAAACATAGAACCATTTAATCCAGTATATTTAGTCCACATTACTTACAAATTGTTCCCAATTATTAAAAAAAAAAATGCCACTCTGGTATTATTTGCACTTGCAAATGAAGAGAAACTTTACCTGAGTGTCTGAAGCTGAATGAAAGGGGAAACAACGATTTGCTTTAATTTTTATATTTCCTGAGAGAAGACAGGTCTGATCTTCCCATGAGCTCACCACAGACTACTCCTTCTTAGGACTTTACACAGACGAGTGTTCATTTATTTGTATGGTTACTTGACTATAAGTTGTTCCTTTTACTATATGCTAGTAGTGACAGTGCCTGCTGTTTGCTTAGCACTCTGTTCTTGGTACATAATCTGACACTAAACAAAGAAATGAATGGATAAATTCTGAGATTTTTTAAGTCCCCAAATCATGAAATATGTTTAAATTCTGCTGTGTGTTCCATTAGGAGTAGACTGTACTACTAGGCATGTGTAGACATGGTCCCATGTCCTAAGATAGGGGTGGATAGAATATATAAAAGACATCAAAAAATAACAATATGAGATAGTCTATGTCATATGGAAGACGAACAGTACAGATAATTAGTGCCATCACAGTTCAAAAAACTTTAGTGATGAGAACAACGGTATTTGGAGACTACTTCATAGAGGAAGGAGAGTTTGGGTTGGAAAGTGAAGGAAAGATGGAACTTACACAAGTGGAAAGGAGTGACTCCAATCCAGGAAGATGAACCAAGGAGAGAAGATTAGACTTATTTTTGGAATAAAAGATAGATCAGTTTGGGGAAGGTGTTATGTTACTGGAAGTGAGAGAGATTGTGGAGAGCCTTCAGCCCTGGCTAAGACACAAGACTATTTGGGAAGCTACTGAAGCTTTCAGAGCAGGATTTTGACATAAGAGGATCAATAGTTACAAAGATTAATTTGAGAACCATGTGTAGGTTGGAACACAAGGGAGAAAAAGTAGTTAAGAAGACAGTAGCCCAAGTATAAAGATTCAAACAGTAAAATGAAGGAAATGGATATGAAGAGAAAGATGAGACAAATTTTCAAGAACTAAGACAGGACAAGATAACTGATTGGATATCGGTGCTAAGATAGCCCTAAGCAAGACTCCTAGGTGCTGAGCCTTGAAAAATGATGGGATCGTTCAGTGAGCAAAGTACAGAGGAGAGGTCTTTTTTTCAGATAAGATGATTAGTTTTGTGTTACGTGATCTGGGTTTGCAGAGTCAGTGAAACACTTAGAGATGTCCATCAGGCAGCTTGACATGTATAAATAAATTTCAAAATTAGCAGAGCTGGTGCTATAGATTAGCGAGAATGTCATGTGCAGGTTAAAGGCAAAGTTACTAGAGAGTCAGAGATTTTCAGCACTTAGCAAGACACCTGGAAAATTCGTATCTCAGTACATATTTATTGCATTGAAACTGAACTTTATTAACCAGAATACTTTGGGTTGGCAGTGACAAAAACCCATCAGATACTGACTTAAAGATCGAATTTGTGGTCTCATGTAACAGAATCATCCAGAGACAGGACTGGCTGTAGTCATGGCTGGACCAACATGTTTACCTGGTTAGGGATTTCTCTCTATATTTCAACTTGGCTTGTTCTGTGGTAGCTTTTTTTTTTTTTTTTTTTTTTTTGTAGGCTCTCATTTTATAGCACATTCTACTGGGTTAGCCTCCCCTGCAGAAAGAGAGCTCCTCTTTTCCACCAAGTCTTGAGTTAGCACCTGGATTTATTCTGCCTGGAAAGAAAGTTGGAACATTTCATCATCCCTGAACCAATCACTGTGATTCTGATTAACCAGGCTTATCCCTAGAATCACAAATCCTGCCATGTCCACCAAAATACACTTAAACAAAGCCTGTAGAGGGATAAGGGTGAGGGTACATTTAAAGAAAATCAAATTTCTTTTGTCACAAGAGAGAAGTCAGGCTGCTAGGCACATAAATATAATGCAGGTCTACTATAGGATTGATGGTGAAACCCTGTAGTGAGGCTGAAGTCTGAGCCCAGAGTATACTCACATGTCCAAGACAGGAGGAGGGTGGGGTCGGTGAAGGAGAAACAGAGGAATCAGCAGGGGAGGCTGAGAGCTGACCGTGAAGCACAGGTGGGAGCCAGTCTGGCCATTTCCTGGTACATCACTTCTGTGTAAGGCTTCTTGGGACAAGATTCCAAAATGGTATATCCCCCTGGATAAAGCATTGAAGAATGTGTCCATCCCTGCAGGGAAGTGCTTTCCAGTAATTTAGAAGTACAGCAAGGCGGCCGAAAGTCCAGACTGTAGTGCAGTTGCTGCTTCTACCATGCTGACATCCTTTGTTACCAGATTCAAAGCATGTGACTTAGACCTTTTAAGAAGAAAGGATATCCTATGTAAATGATTTAGTCCATGGTTTTGGTAGTTCGGTGTTTTTTCAGAGGTTTTTAAAAGAAAGAGAGGGGAGAGGACAAATGTCAGTACCTAGTGACTTAAAGCTTCAACTTCTGTCTTTTCTTTAAATGTTTTATGGCCTATCCAGGCATGGCTTAACTTCAGCCCAGCAGCAAGCTGGCCTTGCTCTGTTGTAACTCTGACCTCTGCCTTCTGGCCTGCATTTTGCTTCCTCCCCTGGGAGGGTGTAAGTCTCTGCCCCTGCTGAGCCAGCAAGGGATGGGGCCAGTGCCCCTGTGTAGTGACTGATGTGGCGACGGTCAGAGGATGTTCTGTTCCCTCATCAGAGCCACAGAACCGTTCCTGGCATAGAGTAAGCACTCAGCAAATATATCTTGCTGTTATTACTATTACTCTTATGATGATTATTTTTAAAAATCTGCCCACTTAGCAAATGCCAGCAATGGTGCATTGCTCTGCCTAGGAACTCACTTGTTTTATGATCCTATTTCTCACCATGAAATATTTCTCACCATGAAATACTTCTCACACCCCAGGAGCAGTTTAGTCTCTTTGGCGTTGGCCAGGTCACTGTTACTTAACCCGAACCTTGCATTTAACAGCTATCTTACTTTTTTAATATTCTTTTTTCTGCTTTTAGTGATTTCAGTGTTTTATGGTTTGATTTCATATTTTATCATTTTTAGGGCTATAGTTTCTCGCCCCACCCCATGCTTACATGTTTGGCTTATTTTTTGAGGTAGGTATGTTTTATGCAAACTGTAAAATCCACAATATAGTATTGTCAGTTAGTGTAATTGTGTGTGTGTGTGTGTGTGTGTGTGTGTATATATATGTACACACACACACACATAAATACACACAAAGCACACTCACGTATGTACAACCGTTAGTGCTTAAAGCTTTAATGAGACTGAAGTTGTGTGCATGCCATTTCTTGTCAATAATAACCATTTAGCATGCATATCTCAAAGAGAGATTTTTTCCTGAAGCACATATTTGTTTAACAGCTGTGACTATTATCATTTACTATGTCCTTACCGTGTGCTGAGGACTGTGCTAAGTGATGTACATGCACTGTCTTACTCCATTCCACCTTGACAGTAACCCTGGGGGGTCGGTATTGTCCTTATTCTATGTCTGTGGGAGCTGAGAGCTAAGTTAGAAAGGGGCGGAGCCAGGACCCACGCGTGGGCGCGTCTGTCTCCCGGGACCGTGCTCCTCCCTGCTTCACATAGTGCACCTGCCCGCTCCGGTGCTCTCCGACTCCGCGGGGGCAGCTCTGTGCTTCCTGACACTTAAAGCACCGTGTTAACCAAACCAATGAACCAAACCAAAGAAAAACCACTATTAATAAAATGTACTCCATGGAATGGAAGGCATTTATTGCATTGCTACATTAATTGAGTGTCCTGGTGCTTGGATGATGTTAGAATGGGAAATCCATAGAGATTTATATGAAAGGCTCCGTTGTACCCAAATTGTCATTTTATCCTTTTTGAAGCTCTTTCATTTTCCGTGCTTACTCTCCTGAGTGTTTTCTTCATTCTGTACTACAGTTTTTAAAATTCTTGTTCCTTTGCATTGTAGTGATAGTTTGTGATAGTTTCTCTAGGGAGTATATGCTATTCTGGATGGGTATGTATGTGTGTATGGGGTGTTTCCAGAATAGGGTTAATGACTGGGAAATGCAGTGACTTTGAAAGCATGCTCTGCACAAACGTATGTGCTGCAATGTAGATTTCTCCAATTTTCTGCCGAAATGTTCATCTCTGCAGGAAGTGTTACTTTCCAGGGTTGAACCATCAGAAATCAATTCTGCTCGTGGAGATTATTGAAGATTAAGAGCAAATACCAAGTCCAAATCGATGTGATGTGATTATATTTATCTGTGCAAGTACTGACAATTTCTGGTCACCCAGAAATTGTATGAATTTTGAAAATGGTTTAGGTGAGACTTAGCCAAAAGAAAACTAATTTGATTTCTTTTCTAAGGGAGGATATTTAGAAAGTAAATTCTAGTGACTACCATAGTATATAAGACAAGAACCTTTTATGTCTGTTTCTTATTTGATAAGAGCTGTGCTGTTTTTTCTTTTTTTCTTTTTTTAACATTTTTTTATTGATAATAATCATCTTACAATCTTGTGTCAAATTCCAGTGTAGAGCACAATTTTTCAGTTATACATGAACATACATATATTTGTTGTCACATTTTTTTCTCTGTGAGCTACCGTACGATCTTATGCTGTTCTTTCTTTAAAATTCTGCACTTTACAAAATATGTCATAACTTAAAGTGGCATATATAAACAAGAAGTGGTAAATGTTCCTCAGCAAATTTTCAAGGGATTGGAATATTTCCCAACCCTTTTTGAAGACAAGCGATAAAGTCTTTTCCTTTTGGACTCCCAAAGGAGAATATTATTAAATACAAATGCAGAGTATTTTGAAATTTCTCCACAGGCTGTTATTTAAAAGGCTGCTTCTTTATCCAAAGCTTCGGTTTTGTTGTTTTCAGTGGATCCTCGGATTTCACAGAGAAAAATTAAGATTTTTTAAAAAAAGTTCTGGTAAATTAAATCTGGAAATTTTTGGCCTGCAACACTACTAAGTTCTGAGATATTCCTAGAGCCTGAAATCAAATATCTGCATTTCTTCAGATTACTTTTATTTGGGGTATTGTGAAACAACTGCAAGGAAAAAAAATTCACATCCTATCTTTTCACCATATTTTCTTTTCCAAAAAGGAACCCAAGAGTTGGAGTTGAAGATAACGAATAAACTTTCAACACTTTCAGTTATAAACAATATAACTGTTGAAACAAAGCCAACATTTACATAATAAAGAAAAATTCTTAGGCACGTGTCTGGTGCCAGTCTTGTCCAGGCTTATCTCACTCGTGCTGGGTGAAGATGGAGTTCTGTTTCCTCTTGTTTTTGATCCAATGCAAATTAGAATATTAGGAATATGCTCCTTGGTGGCGTATATGGAGTACAATACAACAGCTCCTAAAGTTTCTTTGAAGTCTCATTATCCTTTGAAGCAGGGGCTGCAGACTTTAATGTCTCTGGTGCTTGGCAGGAGTGAGGGTGGGGACTATTGTAAAACCGATTCTCTGTTTAAGGGGATCAGCCGCTCCAGTTCCAACAAAGTGTTGGCCCGTGGAATTCGAAGCCAATGTTATCAGGATTTCCTTTTTTTTTTTTTTTTTTTTTGAAAGAGAACAAATTCCTTTGTTACTATTTTTGAGAAATATCCTGATTTCTTTATGCTATTGACTAATTCAATTTGAAAAATAATGCGTGGGGGAAAACAAAACAAAACCAAACCACATCTGTGAGCCAAGTGTGATCTGAAGACCACCAATTGGCAACTTGTTAACTAAAGTGTAACACCATCTGACATCAGATAATGTTTATCCAGATCTTGGTGGTGTTCTCTGGCAGGTCTACTGCTGTTTGTTAGTAATCTGTTTCTCTGCTTCGGAATCTCACCATTTCCCTTAACTGTGTCCATTTTATCCTCAGTTTGCCAATAAAGTTCTTAGATTAAAATAGGAGAATTTGATGCAGCAGAAGGACCGCAGTTTGGCTTCTAACCTTGTTACTAATCTAGCGTTGGTCTCAGAGATTTCTGTCTTCTTCCTGAGACAGTTTTTTTTTCTTATATTTCACTTTTAGTCATTTGTTTTCTGCCAAGTTTACTGTTCCTAAATGCTTGCCCAGAAACCAGATCTTTATAGGATTGGCATTACATCGTTCAACTTGCTCAGGGTTGAATGTTCAACCCTTGTTCTCCAGGCCTCCAGGTTGGGGTCTTCCATTATGTAACAGACTTCACTGGTACTAAGTTGTCTGCCATCCTTAATCTTTACTGACTCAGTCTAAAATTTTAATTGCTATTCAGAATATTCATTATGTGTATTCGCTGTGATATTGCTAATACCAGTAACTTGCCTGTCCAGGGTTTTCTGGATTCTGTGTTGTACATGCCTGGCTGGATTTGCTCTCTTTAATTACAACTTTTTCTGGCTCAGTGGGAGATACGCTTCTTGGCTGTCCCCGTCGTTCAGCTCTTGCTCTAATGAATCCTTCATGTCTGGCTATAATATCAGGTAAAAGACCTTAGGAGAATGGTGCTTTTAGAACTGCTTTTATCATAGAGAAAAGGGGATAAAATCTTGCTGTCTGTATATATTCATGCAATTCAAGTGGATTTATTCTTTCTTATTCAAAGCTACTGTGTATATATCTTAAATGAAAAAATAGATTGATGATTATTTCATAAACTTAGCCAGTTGATACAGGAATTGAGTTTTTGACTTCCTGTTGGCTCATAAAAGACTAAATCCCAGTGCTGGCAGAATGAGGAAGGTTCCAGCCTATTAACATCCTTTTGTGGAGTTGAAAGAAAAGGTATAGGGGTTGAATGATTAAGATATTTCCTGTTAAAAATCCCCATTTAGAGTGTCACATCTCTTTGGGATTATTCTCAAAGAATATATTAACCCCTAATGTATTATTATTTGGATCAGTGAATTTTGAATAATAGCCCCAAAAAGCTGAACATTGATATGGAAATTTCCTTTGAAAATCAGTTTCTAAATTCCAAATTCCAGAACGCTCAAAGTGATTTTCACATAACCTCCACCTCACTTGTTATGTTGATTCATTTTATTTTTGAGGAAAAGAGAATCTTACGAATAACTTATGCCTTCCATTTTCTGTCTTCTCGCTGCCCACCAGGGTGAGATTGGGAAAGGTGAACAACAAAGTGCCAAATAGCTTTGAGCCTGGAGTGTCTCAAGAGCATAAGTAAGTCCTCCATTCACGGTATCTGAAAGTTGGATCCAACAAGTGGATGGGATGCACTCTAGGAATTTTAACTATAGTGGGATAGAAAACAAATTGCTAGGAATGTTGATTACAGACTGAACCTCCTCTGGTTTCATTTATTGTATACCATGTCCTGTATAAGCTCCTCTCAGAAGGTAGAGAAGTTCCTACTTTCAAGGTATTCCAATCTCAAGGAAGACATGTAAGTAAATATATAAATAATATGCATAGGCAAGGAAATAAAATGTGATGTATATAGCTGAAAAACGTATGGATACTACATGTGTATGTACGGTGTTCTGGGGCAAACAGGGTACCTGTTAACTGGTTGGGCTCATGTCCTTTATTTTGCTTGTCTGTGAGAGTCTTTGAGAAGAACTCCTGGCATTGGGTTTTGCATCATAGGGAGTTACTGTTCGGTGGCATGGAGGGGTATGGTATAGGTGAAGTTTGGAATCTTGAGGGGGGAGTGACTACAAGAAAATGTGACTTCTTGCAAAAATGAAGAGAACCCAACTCGACACAGTTCTTTGAGTAGCATCTCTACATTACCATCTTGGAAGCTTATATGTTTAATCCAGTAGGCTTTCATGAACAGTTTTGCATTTGTTAGGCAATTGCCCGTTTAGGCCCTACGTATATTTTAGAATTATTTTCAGTCGATGCAAGTGTCAAGTCTTCCAAGATAAATCTGATCTTCAAAAAGGGTAAAAAGATATTGGGTGTCAATGATGAGAAATACAATTGGTTATAAAAATAGTAATATATTTGGTGTGCTTTTAAACACACAGGTTTCAGATAATGAGGCTGAACTTCACGTAAAATCAGGACGAGAATTTTGCATGCAATTAAAATAAATAATTGCAGACGTATTTTGGGCAACATCAGTATCAGTGAATAAGTACAAGTATTCCCAAAGTGATTTTTAAAGGAAAACATTTATATGGGCATATAAGGTTTTTTTTTTCCTTAGTTATAGGTCCTAGAGAGAGATGTAGCAAGAAGGTAAATCTGAATCAAGACAAAGTAACATGAACAGTATTGATAGGATTGCCAGGTAAAATACTGGATGCCCAGTTAAATTTGAATTCCAGATAAATTTTTTAGTTTATGTATGTAAGTTTGTCTCGTGCAATATTTGGACCCACTTATACTAAAGGAATGATTTGTTGTTTACCTGAAATTCAAATTTAGCTGGGAGTATCATATTTTTATTTACTAATGAGTCCAGTGATCTTAAATGCCAATCAACAGTGGGTTACCTTCTGTGTGACCATGTGGCTGTATATCTTACAGAAGTTACAGAGTACATGTTGCCCTACAGTCTAGCAGAGGAGATAAGAAATATGCAGATAACCATATAGCAAGAGAAACTGCAGTGAGTGCTCCAAGGAAGATACAAGCAGCAACAGTGCAGAGAACAAAGAGGTTACTTCTAGTTGAGGAAACCAGGATCGGGGCAGTGGAGTTGAGTCGAGTTGGGCTTGACCTGAAACGGTTGTTGGCTTTTAACCCACCTGGAGAGAAGGAAGAAACTGCACATCTAGGTAGGAGAACAGTACTAGGGAGACTGCTAAGTTGAGGAAGTATTAGATGAATTGAAGGAACTACGGTTTGGTTAGAGCAGTGATTCTCAAACTTTACAATGCATCAGAATCATGTGGAGGGCTTATTTAAACACAGCTCCTTGAGTCCCACCCCCAGAATTTCTGCCTTAGTAGGTTGGTGTGGGCAGAGAATTTGCATTTGTGACAAGTTCCCAGGTGCTGCTGATGCTGCTTATCTGGTAACCAAGCTCAGGTAACCGTGTGTCAGTGTGCAGCTGTGGGTGACTAGCAAAGAGTAATTCTGGAAATGTAGGTTGGTCCCTGAGAGCCTTAACTGTCATGCTTAGGAGCTTGAATTTTGTATTATAGGCAGTGGGGAGCCATTTAAAAGGCTGGTGGGCTAAGTGACCTACCAGATGGTGCTTTTGGAATAGTTGTCTGATGGCAGTCTGTGGGATCGAGTGAAAGGAATGCTGACAGACCAGAGAAGCGAGAATAATTAAATATCTATTAATGTAATTGTATTATTTACAATTACTTAATAGCAATTACATTTATTACTAAGTATATGTATTACTTACAATAGCCAAGATATAAAAACAACCTGTCTGTTGATGGGTGGATAGAGGAAATGTCTCTCACACATACACACACACTCAATGGAATATTATTTAGCCATAAAAAGAGAGGACATCCTTTCATTGACTACAACATGGATAAAATTTGATGGATAAAACTTGATGGCATTATGCTATGAGAAAGAAGTCAGAAAAATACATACTGTATAATTTCGCTTATATGTAGAATCTTAAAAAAAAACTGATCTCATAGAAACAGAGTAGAATGGTGGTTGCCAGGGCTGGGGATGGGAGAAATGGGAAGAAGGTGGTCAAAGGTACAAACTTCTAGTTATAAGATTAATAAGTTCTGAGGATCTAATTTACCACGTGGTGACCATAGTTAACAATACTGTATTGTATACTTGAAGTTTGATAAGACAGTAAATCTTAAATGTTTTCACCACATAGAAAAACGAGTAATTGTGTGAGATGATGGATATGTTAACTAACCTCACTGTGGTATCATTTAGCAATATAGATGTATATTACATCATTGCATTCTATGCATTAATGTCATATGTCAAACGTACCTCAATAAAACTGAGAAAAATGCAGAAAAAAAAACCAACAAAAATAACTGCTGCGTCAGTCATGAACAAGAAGTCAGGAGCCCAGACTGGAGGGGTAAAATCAGGGCGGGAAAGAACAGATGCTTTGGAGGGCTTCTTGTTATTTGTGTTCCTGTTTGAGGAACAGACAACAGAGTTTACTTCATGGATTCTTCCCTTTGAAGAAGCCAGTTTCAAAATTGATAAGAATTTGATTTTTCAGGATTGCTTGAAATTTTGAAAAAAGATACTGAAGTTTCCAAATTAAATAAGCAGCTTTTGTCTGTTTAGTTAAAGTAAAATGTTCTCATTGCAGAGTAAGCAGTTAAAGTAGGGGCTGATGCTTACTACAATAGAGGGAATACCTGTAGGCAGTCCAAGGGGTCAGTGCGTAAAACCTCATAGAAAATGTGACAGACATTTACTGAAGTGCCACAGCTTAGATCGTTGGTGTCTCATTTCAGTTTACAAAGGATGTATCCTAGATTTTTCAGACTTTTTTTCTGAGGGCAGCTTTATCTTCTTTAACACATATTCAGCCGTAATATGTCGTATGGGCCATTATTTGCCAGACCCTATGATAGAATCTGATAGGATTTCTGGTTTAGAGAAAGAAGCAAAATAAAAGAGTCCTTTCCTAGGGTTGAAAATCAAATTCGCTAAGAATTGATACAGAAGGGACACAGGAATCAAAATGGATTCTTGTCACAAACTCCAGTAATATCTTATTAGTTCTGCTGAAAATCAGTTTTGTTGATGTCAACATGGAACTTTGTCTGATTTTCACCCTTGTTTCTAAGTAAATTTTAACTAATTTTTTCCATAAAAAAATTGTATGCTTAATTCTAAAAAACTGAGGAAAGTCTTGAAAAATATAAAGAACATAATGACCACACATAATTACATAATCTTACCAACCAGAAAACCACTCAACATTTAGGCATATGTTCCTCCCTGCAGTATATACTGTTTTGTAACCTGATTTTTTTGTTAACAATATATTGTGTACATTTTCTCATGCCAGTGACTATTCAAAAATACAGTTTTTATTAGCTAATAGCTATCACATAAACTATCATGTTACTCCATATTTTTAAATATCAAGTCATTTCCAATTTTCACTGTTAAATATTTCCACAATACACATCTTTATATCTGTACTCATCTTTGAGTAATTTATTTGTAATTTAATCTTTGTGCTCATCCTCAGTAATTTATTTCCTTTGGACAACTTCATATACAAACTGATTTCCAATACAGGGAATCAAATGCTACTTTATGAAGATGATGCATAATTTAAAGTTAGATACAACATTTAAATGCATAGTTTGGATCAGGGCTTTCCAACATGTTTCACTTCAGCACACATGGAGAACCATAGAAGCTGTCCATAGGTTGGGGTCAAGGAAATCAGTGTCTTGATTGTCTGTTACATTAACTACATACACTTAGAGAAGCTTAGGCTAAGTTATCGAGGTTTTTAAAAATTATCCCCTGGTTATTCATGTTTGTTGATAACTTATGATTATAGATTGGGAGACAAACTGTATAGTATTGATACATTATTATAACTCAATTTGTAAAATGTACTCAGACTTTACTTTGTGTTAAAGGGATAAAGTTCATGATAGAGATAGTTAGGGATAGCTACAACATTGATAAGTAACCTATTCAGTGGCAAAATTACTTTTTTAATTTGTAAAGTGCAGATTATCTTCATGACAACATGACTCTGATTTTTCATTTTGGAATCCTTGAGATTAATTTGGTGGAGGACTATCTAAAGGACTTACATTTTTGGGCATTTTATGTCTCCAAATAGCTTTCTATAATTTAGATATATACTGTCTACTTAGTGCATGAAATTTGTGGAATTTCCGAATCATTCACTGAAATCAAGTTCATAACATAATTGGAAGGATTTGAGGGCTTGATCCTATAATGAGTTGTTCCTGGAATCCCCAACAGTTTGGAAACCATGAGTAGGTCTCGAAGATTCATGCAATCAAGATTTCAGTCTTTCTTCTGGCGTTCAGTGTTATGTTTTCCTCCTTCAGAAAAACCAGTTCCAGGTGGTCTTTCTGTGACCCGTGCGCTTCCTCGTGGTCTGTGGCAGTTCTTCCACGTCGCTCACTTTGTTGGTGTCTATAGCTCTCCACCCCCTACCGGTCATGGAACTTCGAGAAAATCAGGAGCTGTTGGGTCTTTTGGTTTTTGGTTTTGTTTTTTTTAACTTCCATTCTTTTTTATTGAAGTATAATCCGTTTACAATGGTGTCAGTTTCTGGTGAACAGCATAATGTTTCACTCATACATATACATCTGTATTTTTTTTTGAGGGAAAAGGTCAAGGGATCTAGACTAGAAAGTTTTACAAGTAGCAGCAAAATGTAATATCCCTATAATTCTACTGAGCATTACAAAATATTCTGGAAGAAGAAGAGTGAGTTCTAATAACTGCTTACAAATGAGAATTGTTGGCTTTTAAAAGATTTTTAGAGACCCTCCTTCTTAACCTTATCATTTTGTCCATGAGAAATTAAA
Source organism: Vicugna pacos (assembly GCF_048564905.1). Lineage (NCBI taxonomy): Eukaryota > Metazoa > Chordata > Mammalia > Artiodactyla > Camelidae > Vicugna > Vicugna pacos. The sequence goes on along the minus strand of NC_132997.1, from coordinate 65,938,884 downwards.
GCCTAGGGGCACTGAACTCATTCCATATCATCAAGGTAGTTTCTGATGGGACTGAGCTAAGGGCTTAGGTCTCCTGTGTACCCATTCAGTTGTCATCAAAGGGATTCGCTACACTTTTAAGAAATGTCTATGGGAGAAAGAAATGCTATATATAACTCTACTTGGTAAGGGGGAGTAGAAAAATTAGTTAATTGCCTATTTTTTCTCATTCAAGAAGAAATATGATTTTGTTTTTTGCAATCCTTTTGAGCCTGGCCATCATCTAAATTCTTCCCTTGCCACAAGTGCTTAGTTCCATGTGTTTGATTCTTTTTTCCCCGCCATGGATACAGAGCTCTAATTGTATAATGAAGTCCAAAGGGAAATTGGGTTTGCTTACCAAAAAATCTCTCTGTAGCCAACTTTGTGGAGAGTTTTTACCCTGCAGAGTGAGGTATGCTTGTGTTAGCAGTATCACAAATGTAGGATGTACTGTCTACACACTGAGCTTTGCCAGTGGCAATTAACTTTAAATAGGCTTTTCAGATCTAGATAGCTTTTACTCTCATAGAATATTTTTAAGAGATTTAAAATCTGCGGTCTAATGTGATTAAGAAAGTTCAAACATTTAATTCCACTTGTTCTTCTGTAGACTTTATTCAAAGCAGTCTGGGTTAGCCAAAGGCTCTCCTCCACTTTAAGGGGTTATGAATGCATGTCATTAGAGTGGAATGTAATAGAAATGGAGATTGAGAAATGAATAGGACAGATGAGTGCCTGCTTTGTGTTCTAGGGCCCTCCGTCCTCTTGCCCAGCCAGGTGCACATCTGGAGTCACATGGGTCAGGAAATCTGCTCAGTCTTGGCAGGCTCAGAGGACCCAGCCCAGCCTCTGTGCAGGGGTTGGTTGTCCATGTATTAATTAGATGGAATTGTTTCTAGTGTTTTCCTCGGGATTCTGCTCCCTTCTAATGCAAACAGCTTAGGCTGAACAGGATCCATTTGGAAGTAAACCGGATACCCTGATTTTGCTTTGGCCCCAACCTTGCAATACTGTACCACTATTATGACTCGTATTAAAATCCTAAGTTCACCTTAATTTAAACTGCAAGTACTCATCACAGTTAGCCTGTACTGTAATAGTCAGGCAGGAAGAACACAACTGCTGCTCACTTCTTCCCCTGACAGACGTGATGTTGAATTTACTTTTTTTTTTTTTGGACTCAATTAGAAAGTGCCTATGTCTCCTTTTTTGCTGGGTTTGGAGTCTTACCAAGCATTAAGGGTTCACACTTGAAGTTTGAAAAGGTATTGCAGGAAATCCATGCTGTCTTTCTTGCTGCTGAATAGTGCAACCTGATATGAATGACCATTAAATCAGAAGCTACAAGCTCATAGCTGTTAGTTAGACCTGGCCCAGCCCAAAGATGTGCTTGGTGATCAGCCCAGTCAGATGGTACTAGTTGTCAACATTTAGCCATTGGGGCATCTCCCCAGAAAAAATACAGATTTCTGACTTCTAAAACTTAGAGGGTCTGGCAGTTCCACCCCTAAGCCTGTATCTCTTCATGACAATATCCGGCTGGAGAAGAGGAGCTGGGAGCCCCCTGGTCAGAGGAGTCGTGTGCATCTTTGTACATTACAAATCTCTATCTGGTGTGCTTCACATAGTCATATTTCCTACCTCATCCTTCCTTGAGCCCCAGATTTGAGTAATGGTTTCCCTACGTGGAAGGCGTGTGAGCAGGTCAGTGCTGTGTTTAATCCCAGCTTCTCCCTTTCCCAGAGCTGTTAACACGTGCAGCTCTCCTAGCCTCAATGCGTTGCGACATTCACGTGTATTGACAGGGAATGTCTCTTCCTGAGTGCGTGATGAGTTATAAATAAAATACCACACGTGGAGAGTCCGAATCAATGTCCTCCTTATATCTGATGTTTGGTGAAAACTTATTATCCTTCCACCTGCCTGGTGTCATAAACTTTGTTTTCTGACTGTTTATACTGAAACGAGCATGTTTGCATCTTTTAACTTTATAGATTTGCTTTGAAAGGACTGCCTCAAAGTATTCACCACTTTCAATCATAATGCACCCTGGTTGTCCTTGAGAACCAGTGCTGCTCTCATCTTTCTGTATCCTATGGACTTTGGAGAACTTGTTAATGGATATAATACTATTATTATGACTTTCATGTCTCCTGAAGAACATTTTGACTTTGATTTGGATTCCTGTTGAAGTTTAATACACACTAAAAAAAAAAAAAGAAAAAAAATTGCCCTGGGGTGAAAATTAAGGGAAGAAAGGAATAATCATTCTGATTGGATCTGGAACATTGTATCTCCCAGTTTTTCTCTGTGAACCTCAGTTTCTCCAATCTGAAAATTAGAAGACAGCATTTTACCACATAGTGGGGTAATGATGGGCTGCAATAAGAAATAGATCCCAAAGTATCAGTGCTTAACACTCTAGACCTTGATTTTTCTTGTTCATGCAAGAGTATTGAGTCTTTGAACAAGTGACAGGACAGAGCTCCCCATGCAGTGACTGTTGCCAACTTAAATACATACCTTAAAAGTTCAAAAATCTATGTTTAATGCCTGAAAGGAAAACAACAGTGGAGGAAGATTGTGTGAAAGGTTATTATGTGCCAAGCTTGGGAGGGTTGCAGTTCATTCCAATCACATGGCTGCACCTGATTGCAAAGGGGCCCCGGCAGGGCACCCCCTCTGTCTGGATAGGGGAGCAAACACTCGGTGGATGGATAGCTGTCTCTGCCACAACCAGCCGTGAGGGTTAGGAATGCTCCCTATGGTGCTGCCCACAGTACCAGGCCCTCAAAGGCTTTCAGCAAATGGTGGCGATTCTTGTTTGGTTGCTAGTGCTGTGACATTACCACTTGACATTATTGGGCCCCCAAATGTCACTGTCAAGTTGTTGTATGACTTCGACTTTCTGAAAAATTGGAGTTAATTTCTGTAGTCAGCATCCTGGAAATTGAGGTTCCCTAGGAGTGGAAAGGGTAAGGTATTGGATACAGCATCCTTGTTCATGAAGAGCCACACTGGTCCAGATGAAGTCCTGTGTTTTATTCCTGTATGAGTAAGTTGCCTTTATTGTCTATCACCATTTTCCCCAGCTCTTATTTCTTAAACTTTATAATTTTAGTTTCATAGGTAGTTTGGAGTGTAAGAGAAAAGCCAGACTGTGACTATCACCTTTATGTTCCAACATATTGGTAAACCAGGTTTCTGTTCTTAACACACTTTTTCCTATTAAAAATTCATTTCAACAAAAATAATGAATTTCTAATTTTGCTTATGGAAAATATCTTTGAAGAGCATTTAGTAATGTGTTTCCTTGTAGTATGGTGAATTGAACACAAAAGGAATGAGCTTAAGGCTAGCAGGTTTGAGTTTGAAAATTAATCAGAACACTCTAATGTATTTGAAATGTCCAAGTGATACAGACACCTTTATTTCTAAATGGAATTCGATTAAAAATATGATTGAATTTTATGTTTCTGTAAATCTTCACACAGTGCTTGATGAGTATATGTAAATAAGCTGTGGTGCTTGGAGCTGGTACACAGGCTGAGTCAGAGAAGGAAGCTTCCTTACAGAACCCCGAGTGACAAGACCCAGAACAATGAGGCCCACAGTGCTACAGCAGAGGGCTGTCTAATGGGCCTTGGGTTGGTTGGGATGTGACAGGCAGGGATTTGTGGAGTTAAGGGAAAGGCAAGTAAGGGTGCTCTAGGTAAGGAAATAAGGGGATTTGCAGACAGAGGAAACAGCCTATGCAAAGGCACTAAAGCAAGAGAGGAAAAGCCTAAAGCATGAAGGTAGTTAAAGGTGTCTGAGAGTCTATCATTTAAGGCACCCTTGGTGGGGACAGGGGGTGGTGACAAAGAGATGACTCTGCTTACTATATACAGTAGCTAAGACATGAAAGCAACTTAAATATCTATTGACAGATGACTGGATAAAGAAGTTGTGGTATACTTATACAATGGAATACTACTCAGCCATAAAAAGAATAAAATAATGCCATTTTCAGCACCATGGATGCACCTGGAGATTGTCTTCTAGGTGAAGTAAGCCAGAAAGAGAAAGAAAAATGCTATATAATATCACTCATATGTGAATCTGAAAAAATGATACCAGTGAACTTACTTACAAAACAGCGACATACTCACAGACATAGAAAACGAACTTTTGGTTAACAAAGGGGAAAGGGAATTGGGAGGGATAAATTGGGAGTTCGGGATTTGGAGATACTAACTACTATATGTAAAATAGATAAACAACAAGGTCCTATTGTATAGCACAGGAACAATGTTCAATACCTTGTAATAGCCTATAATGAAAAAGAATATGAAAAGGAATACATATATATAACTGAATCACTATGCTGTACACCAAAAATTAACACAACATTGTAAATCAGTTATACTTCAGTTAAAAAAAAGGTAAAATCAGAAATAAAGGACACTGTAGAAACCTATAATGAAAAAGAATATGAAAACGAATATAAGTATGTATATGTAAGACTGAAACATTATACTGTACACCAGAAATTGACACAACATTGTAAACTGACTATACTTCAACAAGTTAAAAATGGACACCTAGTAGAAGTATAAAACCAGTTTTTCTGCATGATGTATTAATATTTTTTAAAATACACTGCATTGAATTTAATTTATATGTCAAAAAAAAAAAAAAAGAAAGAGAGAGATGACACTGTAGCAATAGGTATGGACCAGATTGTGAAGGGGTCATAGTAATCAGATAAAAGAATTCAGGCTTTATCCTGAGGGGAGTGGGTAGGTTCTCAAGCAACGGTTTTCAACACTGGCTACTCATTCGGTGAATTATGTGAAACTCTCTAAGCCCTTTCCATCACTGAACCCAACTCAGACTAATTAAATCTCAGTTTCTCAGAATAGTGCCCAAGTATTTTTACACACATCCCCAGATGGTTCTAATGAGCGGCGACTTGCCGACTACTCTTCTAAATAGTTTTAAGCCGAGTACATGGTGATATAATTCCAACCCTTCAAACTGGATGCTCACAAAAACTGATGTGACGTGACCGGTGGCAAACCTGATGTGCTTTGATAATGGAGGAGAAGGAGAGAAAAGTAGTGAGGACGATTCTTTGGTTTCTAGCTCCATGACCCTAGGAAAGATGGTGGTTAAATTTAGCAAAGTAGAAGATACAACAAGCACATGGCTTAAAGAGGAAGACAGGATTTTTTCCTGGTTATACTTGAGGTTCTGTGAGACACGTCCAGAAGGCTCTTAGTTCTACCTGCCTGAAACTCAGGAGATAGTTGGGTTGTGTATAGAGGTGTGGAAATTACCAGCATATCACAATAACTGAATCTACAGGGTTAGTAAAGAGTGCTTAGGGAGTGTGCAGCCAGAGAGATGGGCAGATTATCACGCCCTGAAAATCTCCAACACTTAAGAACCAAGGAGAGAAGAGAGAATCCAGCAAGGAGAACAAGGAGGGACCAAACGGAAGATGAATGACATTGACTATCTCCTTACATGCTCCAATGTGAATTGACAGTTTGTTCAGTTGGAGATCGTTTAAATAATACAGAATTTTTAAAAAGCAAAAATGTATTGCAAACTCATTGCAAACCGGTTCATATTCTTCGAGCAAATGTTTCCCAAAGGAGACAGCTTTCATGTTTCCTAAGTTTCATTTGATTCCGTTCAGATTTTGTGTGTGTGAAGTACTTTTGTTTTACAAATAATACAAAAAAGGTAAATCCCCTGGTACCCATTCTGATGACTCAACTTTTAAACCCAAGAATTTCTACCTTTATTTTCTCTTGATCTGAATTACAAGGATAGATGCACCTTCCCTCTTAGCAAGGAGGAAAAACTACGTCCTCTTAGTTACAAATGGCCAAGATTATACACAATCTCTTCTGTCCTGTTCTCCGTTTTCCATCTCCCAGGCCCCTGGAAAGAGCAAACAAAAAGCTCCAACTGCCAGAACCATCGCCACTGCCATTTTGGGAGCTATTATTAACAAATAAAGGAACAAACAAGCCAACACAAAAAGTGAAGAAACAGAGAAAGCATAGGGACTATAAGAGGAAAAGCTACCTTTGAGGAGACAGAGTCCTAGCAGGGCACACCCGCTATGAGAGGAAAATAGCCTGCTAGCTCCAGGAGATACTTCTCCCAATAAGGAAAAAAAATTCCTTCCCTTTTGTTACATGACCTCTAGGCTTCACCCCAAATTTTGCCAATAAAAACTTCTCCCCTAAAACCAGCTAAGAATTTGGGTTCTTTGAGCACCAGACACCCGTTCTCCTTGCCTGGCCCTGCAGTAAAGCTTTCTCAGCTCCGAACTCTGATGTTTTGGTTTGTTTGGCCTCACTATGTGTCAGGCATGTGAACTTTTGTTTGGTAACAGTTCTAAAATCTCACTGTTTCACCTGCATCCCAGGGGGAAAAAATGCAGACAATTACTTTTGGTGAGCAGGCATATGGTTTGCAAGCAGTAAAACCTTTTTAAGGGTCTGAGAATTATCAGGCTTTATATTTTTGTGTGTTTATGAATCAGTTGACTATCTTCCTAAGCCTTGACTGAGGTCAGTGGCAATGAGGCAGTGAGCATGTGAGTGCGTAAATTAGAGACTGGTCATTTTAGACCGAGAGCATTTACAGTGACCTAGGGCTAGACGTTGGGTGCCCCAGTTGAAAGGCGGTGAAGTCACTGCAGGTGCCTTAAGGCTAAGTAATCAGGAACCTTAGAAGATCTGGATGTTGTCCATAAGAAAGAATTAAATGATGCCAAGAATAATCCAGCTACTTTTAATTAAATTGTCTCTATGTCTAATGTGTTAAAAGAGTTGCTACAACTCACCACACACCATAACAAGCTACCCTTGTACCATCTACTCGAGCCCCCCAACCCAGATGTTGAGTTAGATCAAAGCCCAATGTCATTATTAATATCAACTAAAGTATAGGGTCAGTAAATATTAGTGCACTGAACTTGAGTCTAACTGATTTTATGCAGCCCCTTCAATAAGGAAAGTAATTCTAAACAACCAATTTACAAACATATTTTGCAATACAGTGCCTCTGTAACCAGCATTGTGTCTGCTAGACATTTATATGTAGATATAAAAATCCTGAGGCATGAAGAGATTTGACTATCCTGCTGGACTATAATGCGAATGATTAGGAAATAAAATATTTATAAATTTTCTATGCTGGGTAGCTCAAAACAAGGAGAACTTTTCAAATTACTCACATTAAATCAAGAGCGACAAAGTAGAATCCAGTGGAAAGCATATGAATTCACATTATCTGTTGTAAAGTAATAAATACCTTAAAATTCAAACTTTTTTACAACTTGTAAAGGAAAAGGGAACTTATATTTATTACCTGTCAGGCCCTGGATTGGTTAGTTCCCCAACAACCACATTGTGAAGACATTATTGTTTTATCTACTGGACCACTTTATCTACTAGGAAACTGAGGCTCAGAGAGGTTAAATAAAGTCCAAGAACACAACACTGGTACCTGGTACAGCCCGGGCTATAACTCAGGTTTGACTTGACTCTGTGTAACACTGGCTCCCAAATTGTTGAAATGGGTTTGTTGTGTTTTACAAATATATTTAAAAAGAATTCTTTCTAATGTATTATTCAATACATTGTATTTTTTATTATTGAGATATTGAGATGTGTTTAAAGACAGTTCTTGTAAAAAGAAAAACAAAACTGAGTCTGGTGCTTAGGCATTTTCTAAAGCCTGACGTTCTCGTTATCCACTTGGAAGCCAAAGTGCAAATCAGTGTCTTCTTTCTGTCCCAATAAATAACTGCAGGCTAATTATGTTTCCATCCGCAGAGTTCATGCCACAGGAACATGTTTCTAGAAGATGATATTTTTAAAAAGATCCTTTTGGTATTCTTTGGAGCCTTGCAGTTGTATATCTGAGACAGACAAAATAATGTGTTACATTGTGTTTTGTGTGAGGCTCCAGTGTTGTGGATTTTTAAAAAAAAAATCTTCTTTTATTAAACCCTTACTAATTATCTGCTACACTGAACAATGGGCTTTTGGTTGCATGATGTGCTTTCAATAAATAGTTTCCGTATATTCTTTAAAAAATTGGTCTTTTAGCGCTGAAAGCAGCAGAATGTGTGTAGTGTGTCTTAGGGTTGCGACTCTCTCTTCTGTTCCTATTCTTTTTTAGTGAAAAATGAAGTTAACACTTTCATGCACCCTTATTAATACTAATTTTATGATTTCAGTTGGCATATTCTATGCAGGACCTTTGGAGAGGTACCTTTGCTCTAATCTAAGAAGATATCTCATCACCCATAGGCAGGGGCAACAGGATTCTTTAAATGGTATATTTTATTTCAACAAGAGAAGTTATTGGGTAGCTACATGAGATGGCTTGATTCTGTCCTGCAGTGAGACCAGTAAGCTCCGAGAATGGAGGAACTGAGCAGGGAAGAGAGGGCTGAGGCTGTAGGTGGTCCTGAGCACAATGAGAGAGAGAGGAGAGGACACTGATTGGTGTGGTAGGGGGACCACCACAAGCAGTGCATGTAGACGGGGATGAAAGGGCCGAGGCTGAGTGATGCACAGACGTGCTGAGTGATGCACAGATGTGCAGAGTTCTGAAGCCCCTCTCCTGGAATTTGAAACTGGCAGAAACCATCATGAAACTGAAACCACTGACAAAGCAAGTAGCAGTGTCTTCTAGGAGACAGGATGAGGACTCCTACCCACTGGAAATGTCAGAGGGCCTCAGAAAAAAAAGGCTGAATGTAGAAGAAGCTTTCAGCTGATGGGACTGGCAGGGCACAGCAAGGCGTCTTTCACAGGGACCCTTCAAAATTCACCAAAACGTGGATTTATTGGTAGAGAAAAAGAACCCAGCATGAACATTACTTGTGATGTTCCCTCACAACATCTCCAACTAAAAATTGTTCATGTTCCTTTTCCATTTTCTACTTTCCCCCCTTTCATAACTTTTTTCTGCTCCATTATTTTGTGTTTTGTTACTTTGGAAAATTTGATATGTACATACGAAGCTGAATTTCCTCTAAATTCCCTCTTGATGGCTTTTCCCCTGTTCGCTATATTTTCAGTCTGTGGCTTAGTCGTAGGTTTATTTCTGAGCACTGAGACAGTGCGCTTCAGCTGGGTGAGATCCAGACAGAGGCTGAAAACATTATGCTTTTAATCAAGATAAATGAGATGGGCACTGCAGTGGATGTGTGTATGAAATCTCACCGGGAAGGGAAGGGATTGGGGTTGAAAACAGGTGGCCCTGGAACCAGTCCTGCCCATATTCATTCTTTTATTGAACAAAAATGTTTTTAATACCTTCTACAAGCCTGGTACCTCTCTAGGTGCTGTGATTCACTGGTACATGGAACAAAGTTGCCCCAGTGGAGCTTACATTTTGAGGGAGGAAAAGTCAATAAGGAAAAAAATAAATAATATGCTTACTGGAAGTAGTATTAGGAGTAGAAAAAATGCAGATGGAAATGGGGCATGACAGCAGCAGGGAGCGGTCCTGGTGGTGGCTGCTTTAGGGAAGGTGGTCAGGAGAGCAGTCTCAGAAGGTGACGGTGAAGCAGAGACTGTGATATGATTTCAAAAAATGAAGGGACATGAATTCTTCAGGTGATCACCCCCTCTTGTTTCCTTCTCCCCTTTCCTCCTTAGATTTCTTGGCTTTCCCACAAAGTAGACCCTAAGTAAACTAACTGATATGAATAAAGAACTGATACTTTGTCCCTTTTAAAACTTTACTTCTTGGAAACTATATTATCACTTTTATTTGGCCCTTAGTCATCAGAATAGCTACTTTTTGCAGAGTGTTATAGAGAAGACTCAAGTCTGGATAAAGGGGTGGTGATTCTTTTCCTTGGAAAGATTGACAGATATTTCCAATCTATTAATCAAGAGAAATTATTGCTTTGATCCAATACTTACTCTGGAGAATCTCTAATAAACTTATTTATGTAGTTTTACACAGCCTTTATAATGCCTGGCACCCATCCTTCCTCCCTTCCTTCCTTCCTTCCTCCCTCCCTCCCTCCCTCCGTCCCTCCCTTTCTTTCTTCCTTCTTCCTCTCCTTCCTTCCTCATTCTTTCATTCATTCCCTTGTCAAATGTCTGCTAAGAGTCACTATCATGGCCTCAACCTGAGGTCCTTGATTTGGCTTCTGAGGATCTGTGAATTTTCTGAAATAATTTGAGAGATTGCCTGTGTATGTGCCTACATCTGGTGGCAGGAGCCATGGCTCTCAGTAACTTCTCCCCGAAGTTCCCACATGCTGTTGGTTAAGTGTCCATTACTGGGACCCCATGATGGTCCAGAGCTATGGATAATTCAGATGAGGGTTCTGCTCACATGGGGCTTAAATTCTAGTAGGGTGAAGAGAGAGGAGATAATTAAGGTTAAGAAGGAAGCAAACAAAAAATAAACAGGATAACTTCAGGTATCTATAAATAGGGAATGTCCTGGATGGCACTGTTACTTTACAGAGGAAGGTCAGGGAATGTTTATCTGCAAATCTTTCGAACCAAGATATTTTCTTCTTCTTTTTTTTTTAGGGGGCTGGGGATGCAGGAGGTAATTAGTTTTGTTTATTTATTTATTTATTTTTAAATGGAGGTACTGAGGGTTGAACCCAGGACCTCAAGCATGCTAAATAAGCACACACTCACACACTCTGCACTCTATTTTGCCCTCAAAACCAAGATTAGAGTGGGGCGAATGGAGTTGTTTTACAAGCCTGGACCAGGCTGAGATATAGATATAACTAAACCATGCTTCTCTTCAGTTATTAAACTGAGAAATTTTTGTATGTTTTCTTATTTATTTGCCTTTTATTTTTATAACTACTGTTAAGAACTTAAAAAAATTATGTTGTTACTTTTTAAGATGTGTTCTTTATTCCTGAAGCATGAGGGAATTAGGAATTAGGCTAGATGATATCTATAATATCGAGCTTAAAAATTCAGTAATTCACCCTTATTTAAGAAATGCAGCATACCATAAGACAGAATTTGGGAACCCATGTATTTTGTACCCAGAGGTATTTAAATTGCATGTGTTAATTTGTTATTCTTCATCTGTTCTCTTTAATTTCAATCATAATATTACACCAGTTACACTGCTAAGGGACTTTTTTTTTTCTTTCTTAGACTTACATACGTTTAGATGGTATGTTCTCGGCAAATGATACTGAGAAGCTAAATTGCTACTTTTTGTGGGGACTTTAAATTTCAAGTACTGTACGTTGAAAGAGGGAATAAATGTATTGCTGAACAATGTGTTCTCAAAGACTAGGTGCTGCAGGAAAAGGTGAGGAAACTATGATAGCCTGATTTTATGCATTTGGATTAATTATTGATATTTCTCGTAATTCTGCTACTTTAAAGTGGGTATTGAAGAAAAGATTCATTTTCAATGCAGCTTTACAGAGGTTGAATTTTCTGTAGCTCCATGGGCCCAGAGTCATCAAATTTTTCATTGTTCCAGGTTGTTGATAATTATGATAGTTCAAGCAGATTTCACATAGTAAGAAACAAAATTGTATTATGGTCTTATCTTTGATTGTGAGGATGTTGGACCACAAAATATTTAACTGCTTATGCATCTCAACATACTCTCATCCCCAAGAGTAATGATGAGTTTCATAAGCTGAAAGATGTTTAAAAATAATAATGCTGCTTACTAGTAGTACTTTCTGGCAGAAAGAATGAAAGAGAGGAGCTAAAATGTCTGTGTAGTTATTCTGTCCATCTTGTATCCCTGTATCGTTTAAAAGCTTCCACTTTTATTTAAATGTAGGTGTTTTAGTTAAGCACTGATTTGTGGGATATCTCTGCATTCTTGTGGGGTCTGCTTGATTATAATTGATGTGTAAAATTATACATTGATAAATACACTATTTTGTACGCAGAATAAATTCACATGTTTAACAATGTTAAAATCTCTGACTATCTAGAATGGAAAAGTTAGAAAAATGATTATTAAAAATATCCTGAATGAGAACAAGAAGAGAAAATTCCACTAGAAACTGGCTTTAGAAGAAATTTTTAAAATGCAGTATACTGGACCCGCTCAAAACTACCTGTGGAGTGTGTCTTAACACATCTGTAAACAAGTGCCCTCTACCACCATGCTTCTCTTTTCTGGTGTCCACCAACATTGCTGGGCACCACTGATTTTCTGCTGAGTATCACCTCTCACTGGGAACCACAGGCTGTTACCGTGAATACTGGGCACCATCAACTCTTGGTGGCGATGCTGTTGTTTCTGCTATTGCTACCATTCCTATTAGTATTGTCCCTTGCTGCCATGTCAGCCAGTCACTGCTGATGCTTCCCAATGAAGCCTTGAGTGACGTTGTTCCCTGTGGACCAGTGCTCGTGTACCAATGAGTGAGACCCTTCAAATGCGGTAATTTCCAGTGGTCTGTGGCAGAACACAGAGACCGCTTCTCTTTCCTTTGGTACTCTGAAGTACTCTTAAGGAGCAGCTCCTTGACCATATGAGGAGATTGCACTAGATCTATCCTTTTTTGACCTGGTGGGTGTCACAGTCACCTGGGATACTTGGGAAGCACATAGTTCCTTAGCTCTACTTAAAGCTATCTGAATCCTAATCTCTGGTGGTAGATTTTAGGAGTGTGTATCTTTTTTTTTTTTTTAACCAGGTACTCCAAGAAAATGTCAATGCAGACAGCTCAGGATTGTCCTCAGAACACATTTGGGAGACCTGAGTCTAGATGATTGGTAGGGCCCTTGGACTCAGATTGTGTGCTTCACTCTTTGAAGCTTTGAAATGAAGCTGTGATAGACTCATTCACCTTAGAATTTATGTGACGTTCGTGTTTTCTTTGTGGGTGGCGTTACTTTTCAGATAGAGTCTTTGCATTTGACACCTTTTAAAGCCACTCTAATCTTGGGTTATCTTTCTGATAATTTGCTGCTGCCAAATGATTTGAAATAAATATACAGTGAGAGCTTAGTTATCTGCTTTGGGGAAATAAAGATGGGTCTGTTCTGGGTCTGTTCACGTCTCTCCCAGATGGTGTGATTCTCTCGCTGCTGCTGCTCAGCTTTAGAAATCACGTGACTTAAAAGAAAACCACTGATGGGCACAGGTGTTCACCGTTGTCAGTGAAAGCTACACAAGGCAGAAATCTACGTGTTTCCTTAGACTGAAGATTGGTAAATACCCCTGTAGTCAATCTCAGCATCATGCACCATTGTCTTCGTGGTAGCCTTGGCATCCTGGCTGGCCAAAGAAATATAGATTTACAGAGGGAAGTGAAAGTTCAGGTTCCTAAACCTCCCCCTGGGGGTAACTGCCAGATAGAGCAGCTTTTATAGTAAACTGGATACCTGCTAACTTTCCCCATCTTTTTAATTCTGTTCTACCTAGATTATCCTGTTCTTTCTCATCTAAAGGATAAATTGTGATTTTTACAAGGTTTGAATAGACTTTTGAGAAAACAACTTCATCTTTTCTAGACTTTCTTGGTTACTGATTCCTACTGTGAAGCACTGTTGACCAACTGGCCTTTCTTTGTAAAGTTGTGGAAAGAACATGGACTTTGGAACAAGGCAGAATTTGTTTCCAACTTGGTCACATCCTAGGTACATGACTGTGTGCGAGTTATTGAACCTTCGTGAGTCACAGTTTTCTCGTCTATAAAGTGAACACACAATTCATGCATGGTTATTGTTAGACGTTAAGAGATAGAAGTTTGTAATACTGTACATGGAACATAGCAGGAAACAAGATAGTTCTTTGTATTCATTGCCGTTGCTCAAAAAATGTTTGCTTTCTCATTTCTGATCCCCAGTCTCTGTCCAAGAAGATAGAGGTGTTGTCAGGATGCAGTCTCTGGCCAGCAGTATGAGCACCCCCTGAGCATTTGATAGAAATGAAAATTCCCAGGCCCCACTCAAAAGGTACTGGATCAGAAGCCATGGCACTGGGGCCTAAAATGTGTGTTTTCACAAGTCCTCCCAGTGATTCTAAAGTTTGAGAACCATGGTAGCAGTGAAAGAGAGAGCCAGTTTAAGACTTTGATGTAGTCTGATCTCTTACATCACAATAGGTGGAGGTCCATTCAGCTCTAAAATCTATGATTCTTTTAAATATCTGTGCACTTCCGGATATGGTAGAATTAGAGCTTTACTTCTGCCTGACCAAAGGAAAGGAAGTTATCTATTTGCGTTTTAAAAGAACACAGTACTTTAGGATTGAATCACCTGTGTCTTGGCCATCCCAACCTGGGAGTGAAAGGGAGGTCACCTGGATGCTCACCCAGTGACATTTCTCAAGCTCTCACACCCGCCAGCTGCAGATGAATTTTTGGTCCCTGGATTCTCTCTGACTTATTTCTGGAAGGTCACAGGTTCAGAAGCACCTCAGACGTTCTCCCGAACAAGTTCCTGAGTTCTCTCAACCAGCACTAGACGATGACGTGAACTCTCAGTGTGAAAGCCCACCGTGGGGCCACCTTCTTCTCTGCTGCAGGCACAACCATCAGTTGTCCTGGAACTGTTTCGGGTGCTGATGCCACTGCTTTGTGCGAAGCAGTCAGTAGTGCTGGCACTGTCAGTGGTACTGACGCAGGTACAGGTTCACTGTGTTGGTGCAAATGCTGCCAAGTGGACAGGTCGCGTGGTTACAAGTCTCTGTCCTGCCTCTCTTTGCTGTTCGGGTCCTAGAACACTGCCTCTCAGCCCTGGAGTACTGGAGAAGGCTGCCACAGTGAAGTCCTGCCAGTGTCTAGGCTGTGCTGTATTTTTTGGAGTCTTGAATTGTGCTAAAGCCATCCATTCCATCCTTCCGCATTATTCTTGAAATAACACTGCCTTGGGCCTTTAAAAGCCTGATGGGTTTTTTTTTTACATTTGTATTGGGGTAAAATTTAAATACAATGAGATACTGAAATCTTGAAAGTATTCAGAATGAATATGGATAATTTTCTGTACCTATGCCACCACCACCCAAAACAAGATAGACTATTTCCATCAACCCAGAGAGTTCCCTCATACTCTTTTATTAGAGTCAGTCACCCTGGCCCAGGCAATCACTTCCCAGCTGATGTAACCATACCTTAGTTTTGCCGACTCTGGAACTTTGTGGAGAGGGAGTTACATTCTTTTGTGTCTGACTTCTTTCATGCAGCAAAATGTTTCTAAGATTCATCTATGTAGTTGTGTGTGTGAGTGGTTATTTTCTTTTTATTGCTGAGTAGTAATCCCTTTTACAAATATACCTTCTTTGCATCCACTGTTCTTTTGATGTACATTTGGGTCATGTCCAGCTTTTAGCTTTGACACTTTGTTTTATTTTTGGTGGTTCTTCTAGAAATTATATGCATCTCTAACATCTCATAGTGTACCTTCAAATGTCTCCTGCTAATGTGTGAATAATGTAAAACCTTACAAGTGTCTAGTTCCATATTCTTCCACCGACCCTTTGCACTCTTGTTTTTATATATTTTCTTCAACATGTGCTAGAAGCTGTGCTACACGTGGTTATTATTTTTGCTTTAAATGGTCAAGGGTCCTTGAAAGAAATACACATAAAAAAAAGGCAATCTTCAGCCAAGTGAGCGCCTTCTGGTTTTTCTTATAAACTCATTTCTCCATAGGACTTGGAAGACAAATCTGAGTAATAGTCATCAAAATGACTGCTCTCTTTCAAAAACTGAAATATTTTTATTAAGAGTTAATGTCCCTGACTCTTTCATAAGATTTCTTCATCAGTTAGGACTCTGTTGGAAATAGGTGAAAGGAAATCCAGACACACTGACTTCAGCCTCAAGTTATTTATTGGTTTTCCTATTTGCAAAGTTCAAGGATAAGTGGGCTTCAGGCATGGCTTAGTATAGAGGCTCAAAAATGATTTAGAAAACAAAAAAGGAGGGTGGTTCTTCTTTGTCTCTGAACACTACTTGGCTTTTCTTTGTTCGTCTTCTCATTGTAGCGCGTTGACAGTAACTGTCGATCTCACCATAGTCTACCATGTAAGTTCAGTGGAAAAGAGGAAGCTTTCCTCAGTAAACCCAAACCAAAGTTCTGTTCTGAATCCTGTTGCCCAGATTTGGTCCCGTGCCCATATCCGAACCACTCACTATAACCAGGGAGAAGGGCTTCCCTGATCAGCCAAAGCCCCTGAAACAAACTCACCAAACCCACAAAACTTGAGAAGCAGCGATGGGTGGCTTCCTTGAAAGAATGAGTATTATTTTGCCAAGAGTGGATATTAATAGCTAAACAGATGGTTATTATTGGTGGCTGATATCATCAATATACTAAAAATGTTCAAATGTGTTTAGATTTCCAGTATAGACCCTAAAATAAACCCTACTTCTTGTCCTGCCCTGTACCACTCTGATTATTATAAAGTTGAGGTCTTTGGAACATTTTTTGATTGCCTTTAAGTATTTTTCAATCAGTCAGTCTTTGAGTACTTCTCTGAGTTTTGAACCCTAAAACTTTTATTTCATCTGACGTCTTTGCTTGATGCAGTTAAAACCAGTCTCCTCTTTGAGGGAGAGCCTGAAAAAGGCAAAGCTGCAACTTGACAGTTATTACATTCTGTTTCAAATTAACTCCTATATTGTAAAACAGCAGAAACCGAACAGTCTAAAACCACAGCTAGCATTGCTCCCAGACCTTCTCAGTTGCTCTGGCCTTAAACTGTTTACATGTCAAGCTTGGAATAACAAGCCTAAGTTCTAGCTGGCTTTGCTCTGGGTGTGGCCATAGACATCTTGCAAGGATTAGGAGCAGCACTGTCTGCGGTCCCACTCTGCATAACTCCCAACCTTCCTTTGCTCAGAACTCATCCCTCTTCCTCTCCACTTCATTGCAGCTCACAGAATAAGTGAGGCTCACTTGATTTTTTAATTTTTTTTTATTTTGGGGGGGACAAGGGAGATAACCTCATTGTTTAAATAAACAAACAAACAGGACATCTTTAACCCAGTAATTTGTTCAACAGACCTGTTCACCTCACTGCTGTTTTGAGGGATTATGAGTGCAATATACCTTTGAATTCTGTTCAATATTAAGTCCTGTTTATTTTTAAAGTTAAGACTCAGTATTCTAAGTAGGATTTGGTTTCTCTGCATTAGTCAC
The DNA here is from genome assembly GCF_048564905.1 of Vicugna pacos. Lineage (NCBI taxonomy): Eukaryota > Metazoa > Chordata > Mammalia > Artiodactyla > Camelidae > Vicugna > Vicugna pacos. The sequence goes on along the minus strand of NC_132997.1, from coordinate 65,921,725 downwards.
TAGCTCAAAATGCTATTTGTAAAACATTTTGGCGTTTCCCACCTGATCTTGTCTATAGATAGGCACACATATATGGAACTGTTTCCCTTTCTAGGTACAGCTGTATACCTGCCATGTACCTTATATATACCAACATTTGTACACACACACACAGACACCTTTCATCTATACTCTTCCGTATTCTTTGACTGCTCTGAGTTAGAAGTCCTTTGAGACTTTATCATGGTTTTCATCCAATTCCTTTTTATCTACTCCATTATTGATGTCACCTTTCCTATACTCATTAATTCCTCTGATGAGCTTTTGAGCATTGCAACGGCTGGGCACTGTGCTAAATACCAGGATCACAACTGTGATCATGACAGACCCAGCCCCTGCCCTCTGGAGTATCTTGGTTGGTTGCTGTTATTTGCTGTTATTTCTTGATTAGAACATCTAGTCACATTGTCAACTCTGCTTTCTCCTGTTTTTCTTAGTCTGTTTTCCCTTTTAACCTCACCCTCGTATTTTCTCTCCTTTTTTTTATTCTAGATCTCTTAGATAAATATCAAAGAGTGAGCAGTGAAGGGGTTAGTCCAGTCCTTTTAAGGAGGCGATTCCTCTGAGCTAACAAGTGTTCACATCATTGGATTTGATTGGATGCTACAAAAAAGGAAGAATAAATACAAACCATTTAAGGAGGCCAAAAGCAGAGAACAACAACAGTTTGCCTTCCCTGGCAACAGCATAATTTTACGATTCCATGAATCTTTTCCTTCTGCCCTTCAAGCTGTGAGATTAGCAGATTTCTATAGGGAGAATAAGTGCATGTTGGGAGGGTAGGCATTTGGGGAAATTAAATGTCCTTGGGGATACAAAACTCTGGGAATCAATTTGTCCTTTGAAGTTAGAGAATATACCACTTCTGAAAGGTGAACTTGTAGGTGTCCAATTCAATAGTGGAGTGTTTGAAAAACTTCACTCTCTGGGGTGTAATAAGAACACTGCTTTCTCTAACTGCTGAAATACTGTCTGTTACCAACCCTTTGCTACTAATTTATCTCCTTTCACCCCCTTACCTTCCCCACCCCACTAAGACATACGAATGATTGGATTTTCATATTATGGTCTTCCTGCTCACTATAACTAATATTGAGAGGAAACTTTATGATGCCTTATAAAAGAAAATTATTAGCTTGTAAAAATTCATGTCGGGGATTTAACAAGGGCTGAGGAGAAAGTAGAGGAAAGCAGGTAGCATATAGGTGACCCCTGTGTATTTCTGTGCCTTGGAGAACACAAATGGGAGATCATTTGTTCCTCTAAAGTTGTTGCCCAATCTACTTATACACCAGTCAAGCTACAAATATACCTGCATTGTTACGTAGGTCTAAAAGCAACACCTTTGTCAGATGTCTCTTTTTTAACTTTGGTATTTTATATGTGTATGTTGCAGGGGAGAGGGCTAGGTGTTTGGGGAAAGTAAATGTCCTTTGGGAGCTTATAATAAGCTTTCATTAATGTTGAATGCTGTTGTAGTTGATAATGATGGTAATGATTATGATAATGCAGCTGCATCTCATTATTTTCTCTTTATTAAAGACATTTTTATGACTTTCCCTGAAAAAAAGTGAGCAGTTTTTAACTCTAGAAGTTAAAAATAAAATAGGTATCCTTACCTGTGAGTGATATGTTTATTTAAAGAGATGTACTTAAAAGAAATTCATTCATCCACTTATCAATCTACCTGTTCACTCATTCCTTCATCAATTCCTTTTTTAAAACATTTTTACTGATTTATAATCATTTTATAATGTTGTGTCAAATTCCAGTGTTCAGCACAATTTTTCAGTTATACATGAACATATATATATTCATTGTCACATTTTTTTCCCTGTGAGCTACCATAAGATTTTGTGTGTCCTTCATCAATTCTTAATTAAGCACTTACTGTGTGTCCCACTTGGTATAAATATTTTATATGCATTATCTCCTTTAATTCTTACAATAGTGCTATGTAGGGAAATTAATCTTATCCTATTTTATAAATGATAAATTGAGGCTTAGAGGTATTAATTATCATGCCCAAGGTCACACAGCTGGTCAGTGGTGGAGTTGAAATCTGAACCCACTTAATCTGATCCCAGAGTCCCAGTGCCAATATTTTGAAAAATGTGCCTTATTTTACAGGCAAAGAAAAGGCACTGGATTAAACTGTGACTAGACTCGTGACCTGAAATATTGTGACTTGATTCATGATCTTAAAAGGGTTAGGTTTCGAATTAGATCTAATATAAAATTCTAACTCCATGGATTACTAATTACATGAAGCTGGTAGGAACTGTTCAGTCTCTTTATACCATTATTTCCTCCTTTTTCAATGATTTGTTGAGAGCATTAAATGCAACAGCTCTATCTAGTGATCACTTGACATGGTAGACCCGTGACATATGAATAGATGTTAGCTTTTGCTCTCAGGGTTACCATACTACTCCATTCCTTCTCTGGAGGGAAGAGGAGGATTGGGTTTTATTGAAGAGAGTGAGCCTGGAATCTGCAGGATAACATAGGAATCCAAATGGGAAATAAGGTTCCAATCTAAGACAGAGACATTGGAAAGATGAGAGAACTCTCATAAAGGTAGAATTAAAAATTGTTGAAGTGAAGTATTTCACATGGGACTGAGAATAAAAGAATTACTGGAAAACTTCAGCATCCACAGTTTGTATGACTGAGGGAGAGGGTGCCATTAAACAAGATACAGAATAACAGAGAGGACTGTCTGTGCTAGGACCATTCCTGGCACACAGTAGGCACGTAACAAATGGTTCGATGTATAACTGCTGTGATCTGTATGCAGACATTTTTAGGGTTGACATAAATTAGCTAACATTCTTCGTTGGGAAGTGTTTTCCTTGTATGTCAGTAGGGTGGAGGACATGGTTTGTTTTTGTTTGTTTGTTTGTTTTTGCTTTTACTCTATCTATGACTTTCACGCCTGCCTCTAAGTGAGCCCTTTGCTCCAGTGAGGTGGTCTCCTTAATGTCCCCTTAAAGCTCATGCATGTACATGTGTTTCTGCCTTGAGAGTTTGAGCTGTCTGTCCTTGCCCATTTTTCAAAGTAGAAACTTTTTAGACATCTCACTGTCACCCTATAGTATACAGTTGTAGCCCTACCTTGGTTCTAAATCCCACCGTTTTTTTTGGATGTGTGTGTTATTCTTTGTGTAAGTGGGTGTTTCTGGCCTCTGAAAGGACATTGTATGCTTCTTTTGTTCCTCCTATATCGTGTGGTATAAGTGCTCTGCAGCCATAGGAACTCAATAAAGGACTCTTACATTGAAGTTACAATTAAAGTCGAGAATGAATTTTGTGGAAAACCTTGATGCAAATGTACAAAAGAACTTCAAGAAAATGAGAATACCATGAGTCATATATTTCCTGGTACTATTCATTCCTTTTTAGGTATAATCATTCTGCTCAACCTAACATTTCCACCACCTACACCTACCATCTGGAATTAGAGGCAAGGGGGTATAAAGGGTGTCAAATCTTGAAAGGAAATTGCTTTTCCTCAAAAGTTGATGAAACTACACCAGAATTGCCTGGATTACCTTCTTAGGAATAGAGTACAATCTTGCCTTCTTGAATTAAATGACATAATGTTGTCTATTTGAAGGTGATGGTAAAGGGGCAATTTCTGGGGCAAGTTCCCTTTTTGCTGAGACTTAAATTTGAATCATGCATTGGTGGGTGAGCCTGGCTGCACACCCAACAAGAGCAACTGTGTGTCCATGCACTATTCTTTTCTTTGATTTCTGTGTTATCCACAATAATCCTTGTGAGTTATTCATGGCTTCTGCTTCTGGGGGTGGTAGTATGCTATCCTGGTATCATAAATTTGGGATTTATGAAAGTCTTGGGACAGATCGCCTCATGAATGTAAGTGAACTACCATATTTGATGATTTGCTCTCTCCTTCTTGGTAAAGAAATTCTTGCCAAGCTTCTGAGTTCTTACTTAAATGGGATTCACCCTTCTTGTCTCCTGTAGCAAAAGTATAACCTTACTGATGGATTTTGCTTTCCTCTTGAGCACGGTTTACTTTTGCCACAGATACAAATTTAGAAAGCTGGCTTTAAAAACCACAGTTAAACATAGGTGTCCCCAGAGGTAAGAAGCCGTAACAGTGTCTGTGGACCCCAGCAAAAATACCTTCTTTTTTAAAACAGTGTTCGTTTTGTTCCATGGTCAATTAGACACTGAACCGCTATGTTATCTGAAGGCAAGCAGCAGGACTGCTTTCCCCAGAATTAGATCCAGCAGCTGTCCCCTCCCTGTTAGCATCCTCTTTCCTGATGTGCTGATTCCTTCCCGAGGGTTCCAATCCAAATAAGGCTCAATTAGCAGCAGCCTGGAAATAGTGTGTCTGCCTGTCTTTTACCGTATAAACCTTGGGAGTGCTAAGGCTCTAATTTTACTTTCCTCTTAATAGCAACTGAAAGTGGCATATATTCTGTGGAATGTTGACTTTTTTTTTTTTGAAATAAGCTCTTGCTATTCTACCTAACTCTCATGTTGTGGTGACCGCAGAATGGAGAGATATGAGGAAATCTGACAAGGAGAGACATTCATGTCTGACTGAGTCCAGCAACAGATTAGCAAAAGAAACTGACCATCCAAAATCATCACTGTTCACTTCCTACTCTGAGTCAAAGAAATCACTGTGCTCTGCTTAAGCCCCATGTTGAGTTCATTTCACTGACCCTTCCTTAATTTTGGCTGAAGGGTATTTTTAATAACTTGGTATGTTTGGGAGTTAAATGAGGCCAAGTTTCTGGCTAGGCTCAGGAGAGACGAAATAGTAATGAAATGTTTGGGGAATTAGAGGGAAACAGTCTAAAAGAAAGGCGCCTTCTTTCAGATCTGTTTAATATAACTTACTTAATCATTTCTGAATGAGGAGAGAAAGAAACACACAAAACCCTCTAAGGAAAATGAATTTTAAAACTTAGAGTGAACCACTTCAAAATGTGCAGTGAATAAGTTTATATTTTATTTGGAAACTAATATTTAAGTCAAATGGAGCAGGAGAAACTCATATTAAACTAACTGAAAGAAAAAAAAAACCACAGAGGATGGGGAATAGGTCACTGTGCGGTCAGGGGAGCCAGCTGATGGGCAGCAGCCAACGCAAGGTAAGGTGGCTGCACAGTCCGCTGCCATGGGACCTGGAGGGCTAGGGTGAGACCACTTCTCCCCACGAAGCCCTGCTCTAACTGTTCCTGTCTCCTGAGACCTGGGCATTGCAGGTTTGCCTTCCTGGATGCTGGTCGTGCCAGTCAGAGGAGTGAAATTCAGCTCAGTGTGATGAGTCTGTGCAAGGCACCACGAGAGGTGGTGTAGTAAGATGAGTGTGTCCTTTGCTTTCTCTTCCCACATGTGATTGTACAAATCTTTCCCATCCATCGGCCTCTACCGAGACATGTGCCCCAATCAGTTCCGTTCCTGGTGTTCTGACTTCTCACAAGCTATTTCATTCACATTGTTGACCACATTTTGAAACCGCAGTGTTAGCCATGTCATTTGAACTTTATCTGGTCTGTGCTTTCCTTGAGGATACTTTTAATGCTTCTTTTGAAATACGTTCTACCAATAGCATAGTGCTGAACGGTGGTAGGGATGTAACTGACACCTCTGAGTAACTGGTATATTAAGTAAAATAGGGCCTTAGGGTAAACAGTCTTCCAAAGATGTTTAAAAACTTGTATTTAAATTTTAAGTAACCTCTGCATGATAAGCACTTATATGGACTATGATAATGTAGAAATTGAGCATTATTTCAGGTAAAATATTAAAGTCATTTTAATCTTTTGAGATAAAAGGCTATTTACTCACTGTATTTCATTCACTTGACACATGTTAATTAAGTGCCTACTGCATGTACCAAGTACTGATGGTATAGCTGAGACCTTAGAATTGATGAAAAATACGGAAAAATCATATTTAGGGAGAACATCTCCCTGTTGGTTATTTCAGGCTAGTCTTTGTTTGTTAATGATTAATTGCTAGTGAAACCCAGAGACCATTTCTTTACCCGACAGACATTTGTAACTGCTACTAAAAAATAGGTATAGTTGGCTAAATATGGAGATTTGAGCACATTGTCCATATCTGGAAAGAGCTTCTTGGCCAAAAGAGGGGATAAAGACAGGGATGTGTAACATTAGAAACATATTTCTTTTATTTATTTAATGAATGCTTAATATAGCACTCACAATGGACAGGATCTCTTTCAAGCAGCAGCTGAATGTTTAGCATCAACCATAAATATGAACTCATTTCATCCCCACAACGTCTGTAAAGTAGACACTATTGTTAGCCTTATTTTAAAAATAGGGAAGCTGAAACCTAGACAGGTTAAGTATTTCACCGAAGGTCACACAGCCTGTGCTTGACAAAGCTGCTTGCAGAAGAAGTATTTTGAACCTTCACAGGAAGGAGAAATTAACTCTGAGGGAAGTAAGAGAATCAAGTAGTCCTCAGAGAAGGGGTGCCATTCATACTGGGTCTGGAAGCCTGGTTAGGACTGGTATGTTTGCAAGTACTGAGGACTTAAGAATATACTGAGCGGGAGGGTATAGCTCAGTGGTAGAGTGTGAGCCTAGCATGTACAAGGTCCTGGGTCCAATCCTCAGTACCTTCATTAAAAGTCAATCAATCAATCAATCAAATTATCCCCCCTAAAAAAAGATTGAAAAAAAAAGAATAAACAGATCTTAAAAAAACAAAAAGAATATACTGAAAGAGAACTTTTCTGTAAGGGACAGAAATGTCACACGTAAGCAAACTACAATTTTCTGCTGCATTTTAGAATTTTTGAAAGATATTTCCTCTCCCATCCTCATCCCTTAAGCATTTCCCAAATTCTAGAAAGCAATATAATCTGCAATATCCTCTTTAAATGCCTTCAAATATGAATAATAAAATATAATCTGCATGGCACTGCCATGTTATTTAAATCTCAAGATTTTTGTGACAGTTGTATGTTCACCACCAGTCTCCATGGCAATCAGTGGCCAACGGGAATCACCATGTTGGGGCATCAGGCAAGCCTCATCAGCATAAGACAGCCTGCCTGGCTGGGCTGTCAGTGACATCCGCCAAAATCCATGCTGTATGTGCAAGAAATGCCTCAGGTCTCTGTTGCTGGAAAAATGATCAGACTCTTTTACTCTTTCAACTCAATGATTAGAGATTGCCGCTAGCACAGAAGGCTGTGCTACAAATCTGTACAATAATTTTCGGCTTACTGGGCATGGCAGGTCCTATCTGTGTTTTAACAGAAATAGTGAATGTATAAATACATTTTTGCTTTCTAGATAGGATTATAATTTTAAATGTAAAATTTTATTTCTGTTACTGCATTTTCTAGTGAAAACATCAAGTCAAGCATAATTCATAATTCAATATCTACCCAAAAAATCACAAACTATTTGTCAAATTTAAAATAAAAACTGAATCCAAAATATCTTAAAATATTCAAAATGGGGATTGAGTTTCAGTGGTCCATCAGAATTTTCTTTAAAGGAAAAATGTCAAAAAAGATATATACCAATGAAAAGAAATCAATACAAAAATGTAAACAGTAAGTTAGAAAAGATAAATCCAAAGCAACAGGAAACACTATATAATAAATCAGACACTGACATTCAAAAGTAAAGTTGCTGAAAACATGGCATAAGAGATCAATATAAGGAAAAACATGTTAATGGCTGAGGTCATAATTAAGTTGAATAGCAAAGGATGATGCAAAGTCTATTTCACTCGTATACCAGGGAATGGACTTTATGATAAAACCCAGAGACATTTGAAATATCTCATGGATGAAGAAATGGTGGACGAAAAAGTTTGTCACTTCCTAAGTCACATTGTTTGTAGGTGATAGAAGGGGTGGAGTCAGTGCTTCAACCCAGGGCTGGAGGAAGCAATGGTAGTGCTTCACGTGCTTGTAGAAAATGGAAAGGCTTCATTATTTGTGCATTCAGCAGCTTTGATCCATTGGTTAGTTGGCAATTGCACATCTTACATTTGCCAGAGCTTTATCTGAGGACTGAAGACTCAGTGAAACATAGGGCAGAGCTTGCATTGTATGAAAGACTCATCCCTGGGGAGGTAGCCCTCTGTCTGAGGGCAGCAGTGGACTACAACCTTAGCTCTGCCAAGAGTGGAGTTTCAAAGCACAAAGTGACATTTTGCTTGTTAGCTTTCCTTTACCTTGGCTTTCTATGGTGAAGCGTTTTTGGGGGTGCCTAATAGATGTGTTAGTTAAACAGCTAATTCAGAGAGGACCCCTTCAGGGGTAAATACGTAAATGTATACAAACATCTTACCAGAAATAAAATTAAATTAAAAAAAAAACTTTCTAGATATATTTACCTTGTAGAAGCCTTCCAATTGGCTTCAAGGACAGTACGAGCAGAATGTATTTACACTGAATGTTCAGGGCACTCAGAAGGCTGTACTGATTTCAGCATCTTCCTCACATCCATGTACACACCAAAACACAGCCTCTTTTTTTCTCCACTCCAGCTTTTGGAGGAGCTCTTCTTTTTTTTCCCTTTATTTTATTTATTTATTTTTGTATTGAGGTATAGTCAGTTTACAATGTTGTTTCAATTTCTGGTGTACAGCATAATGTTTCAGTCATAAATATACATACATATATTTCTTTTCATATTCTTTTTCATTATAGGTTACTACAAGATATTGAATATAGTTCCCTGTGCTATACAGTAGAAACTTGTTATTTATCTATTTTATATATAATAATATCTGCAAATCCCAAACTCCCAATGTATCCCTTCCCACCCCTTTCACCCCTGGTAACTGTAAGTTTGTTTTCTGTGTCTGTGAATCTGTTTCTGCTTTGTAAATAAGTTCATTTGTGTCTTTGTTAAAACTCCACATATAAGTGATATATGGTATTTTTCTTTCTCTTTCTGGTTTACTTCACTTGGAATAACAATCTCCAGGTCCATCCATGTTGCTGCAAATGGCATCATTTCATTCTTTTTTATGGTTAAGTAGTATTCCATTGTATAAATACACCACAGCTTCTTTATCCAGTCACCTGGTGATGGACATTTAAGTAACTATTTTGACTCTGTGTGAAGTATAATAGTTTGCATTGTTTCGTAGTTTTGTAGATAAAAATATTGGGTTTTTCCCCTTAGAGAATTTGATTTGCTAAACATGAATATGGGGAGTTAATATCATGTCTCTGAGATTGAGGGCATTACCTATCAGAATAACTCTATCAGACACCACAGAAGCACATGAAGCCTCCTTGCAAATGTGGACGCTGTGCAGACCATCACTTTCCGGAGGCCGTCCTGAATGGAGAAGGATAGGCACTGAACTGAATGTTCTCTGTACCTTATGGCAATGAATTCTCTCAGCAGCTCTGGAAAGGAGACCTCATGATCTTTACCTGCTGATGACAACACTAAAGCAAGGAGAGTTTAGTGATTTTCTTAAGGCTACACAGTGAGTGACAGAACCTAGATAGAAACCAAGTTCGATCTGGGTGGAAGTCTAAGTTCTTTCACCCCCTGACACTGAACAGGCTCAAAGGGTACACTGCAGAGAGAATATGCCATTTGCACCCAATCTCTGTAATTCACTTGTATTTTTGGTGTTTTAACAGACTTAATCAGGAGCTAATGACAAGCTGCATATTCTCGGAATCCAAGAGTGAGATGTAGGCTTGCTAGTTATTTATTTGAAACTGTAGCACATGTTCCCTTCCCCAGCTCCCCATATAAAGCCTGACTTTTACCCAGGGTGGTCTTCGTTGCTCCCCTGTACAGGACCTGGGGCTCTCATGGACATTATGTGAATGTGGGAGCTGACACAGAGTAATGTCAAATACCCTCTGAAAGCATTTTTTTTTTGAGTTGCTAATAGGTTTTCCCTCACTCCAGGGTACATGTCTAGTGCCTGCATTTGTGAATTCAACAGTCTAGGAAAGAAATTTGTGCTTTACTTTCTGCATGTAATGTCTGGTAAAGAAGGATCAGCCTCATCTTCCTTCTCTGGGGAGACAGGATTCATGACCAACTGATGCCATTCAAGACAATATTAGCAAGCTGGAGGGCATAGCTAGTGGTAGAGTGTGTGCTTAGCATGCAGGAGGTCCTGGGTTCAGTTCTCAGTAACTCCATTAATAAACAAATAAATAACCTAATTACCTCCCCCACCCCCCAAAAAATTTTAGAAGACATTATTAGCAGGAACTATGAAAGGAGCTTACAGATCATTTTGCAAAGTTCATTCATAAACGTTGCCAAATGTTACGTTATCGAATCCCTCCAAAGTCTTCTAAGGAAGTTGTATCTCCATTTTCTAGATGAAGAAACTCTGACTTAGAAAGTTCAGAGGGACTAGTTGGGGTCCTGGTCACATCTCCCAAACCAGGGCTCCTCTGCCTTCACCCTCCTCAGCTGCCTTTCACGTGTCAGAGGTGTGAATGTGGGAAACAGACTCTTCCTCCTTGACTCTGAGTGTCAGTTGCTTCCTGTGTAAAGTGCGCCAATATAAACACACGTGCAGTTCCTCTAAGGATTTGATAGTTTTTAATAATAATGACAGTGTATTAATATACATTGTTCATGTAATGATATATCTTATTAGTATAATGCATAACTAAGATCCATATATACATGCGTATATGTATACACACACACAATCCATTTATATTTTCTCATGCTTTCCACGTAAAATGAGAGTTAACCTTTGTTGAGTGCTTACCATGTTCCAGCAATTGTGATCAGCTTTTCCATCTCGGGGTGTATCATTATCCTCATTTTGCAGACAAGAGGCTAAGACCTGTGAGGTTGGGTAACTTGCCCAAGGTAATGCAGGAGTGGTGGCACCAGGATGTGACCCCAAGAAGATCAACTCAGAGCATGTGCTTCTAACCACACTTTAATTAGCTCTCTTATTCCTGATAATGGCGGGTAAAAGTTAAAAGTTGGGAAGACAACGTGTAATTTGTGACATCCTTTTCACTAGACGGGTGCTTGGCTATTTCACACGTATCTGACATTTTTCTCAGATTCGTGTTTACTTTTGAGCTTCTGATCTCAAGGTTTACTTACCTCTTATTCAAATTTGTTGAGACCTGTCGAGATAGAACACCAGAGACTGAAATGTGTTATGTACGATTTATATTTGCCCATCTTTTCTAAAGCTGTGCTGTGCTTTTGAGGTACGTTACATAATTTTTAAGAACTTTAATTTTCTGTGTGGTAATAGAATATTAATACAGCCCCAAGAGAAGCTGAGGTTTGGTGAGAAAGCCTATTTTATCTTCTTTTGTTCTGCTAGGTTTTTAGTTGCTTAGGCATTCAGGCAGGCAGTAAATACAAATGCAGATTGTATCCATCTGCACCTTTTAGTTGATTTCCCTTGTAAGTCAAAGGAAAATAATTCAAAATACAAATAAGAAAATGAAAGCAATTAACAACTGGCAGTTCAAGTAGCTAGGGTATATTAAATATTTAGGTGCTCACTTATCCGTGGAACTTTTCTGCCTTCCCCTCATCAACGTGAATTTCTTTCCCTTGTTCTCTGTTACCATTTTTCAGCTTTGTTACATTGCTTTTTACTGATTGCCTGTTATTTTGGTGAGTCATTGTCGTGGCAGGAAGACTTGATAAGAATTATGCACCAAAGTGCTTAAAGCACTGACTTTGTGCTTACATTGAAGCAGGTCTCCATCAGGATCTCACCATTTCCTCTCCAGTAAACTTGTGCAAGTTACTTAACTTCTCTGTGCTTTGGTATCCTTATACGTAAATGAGCCTACTGTTGCTACCTAACTTCTAGAAATGCTGTAATGGTTAAATTACATATTTCATGCAAGGCATATGGGCCTAGTGCTCAATAAGAATTAGCTGATATTATTGTCAATTTATTTTTGTTCTTACTCCCATCTGCTGTGCTGGGGGGCTTATTACCTTGACCCTGAACTATCGCATTAGCCTTCTGGCTAGTCTTTTAATCATCAGTATTATATCAGTGTCTGGTCAGAAAACCAGATTCTATGAGTTATTTTAACAGAGATGATTTAATACAGGAATTGTTTGAACAGCTTAGGGGGAGTGTTGGGAAGAGAACAAGGGATTAACACAGAGATGATAGCTACAAGGAAGAGTTACAGGTGTAGAGTTGAGTAAATGAAGGGGAAGAAGTGAATGTTCAGAACTCAGAAGCTTGGAGAAGGGGCCTCACAGAGCTGGGACCCAGACTCTTGAGGAGAGGATGCTATTGAGCTTCTTTGAGTATCTGAGACTTCTGAAGTGGGGGTACGACTAGCTGATGCTGGTGTTGTGTTGGGGGTATGCTGAGGCTGCTTCTGCAGGGGCAATGCACTCAGAAAGGCCAGGCAAGCAGGAAGGAGCCAGCTCTCCCTCCCTCTTCCCCCGTCCCTCCTCCCTTCTCCTGCCTCCCAGCCTCCCAGTCTCCCACTTGGCTCTCTCCAGCAGACCCCAGGAGGCTTCTGGCTGACAAAGGAGAAAAGTAATTTGCTGAATTACAGGGTCAGCATCAGAAAACAGGGCAGAGGATGGGTTTAGAGGTGACAGACAATTGCTTAGTAACCATCAATTTTCACAATTCTAATCTCTTCTGTAAACTCCTATCAGCTTGATTTTCCCACCGTGCCACTTGCAACACATCTTTTACCTGCTCCGATATCATTATGTCCTGCAGAACGAAGTCAATTCAGTGCACATTTTTCAAAAAGAACTTACTATGAACTTACTATGCTTGGGGCTGTGGGGATATAAACATGAATAAGAAGCTTTTCTGTCTTCATACAATTTAATGTGGTACATAGTAAACAAGTCATTCCCCAGCAAAGGCAGAAAGTACTTGAAGAGAGCGAGGCTGGGACTCAGCGAGATTTCATGGAAGGATGAGTAAGATTTCACACGCAGTGGTGTGGCCCCCAACTACCCTGCTTGGTCTATTTCTCCCTGCTTCCCCACCAGTTTTATTTTTTGGCTATATGGTATGACTGATTCCTATTCAACTTTCAGTGTTTCTATCTATATACTTTTACTCATGCCAACCACATAGTCCCCTAGTCAGCCAAGGCCAAATGCCTCTTATGAATGCATTGAATATCTAGTTTTAAGGATCCATATTGAACAAATGAGACCAGGTTCCCTCCTTATGGAACTGTAAGTCTAGAAGGGGAGTCAATTCTTAATTTTAAAAAGTCACCCAAATGAATGCAAAATTCCAAACCATGGTTAGTGCTGTGAAGGACCAGTGCATGTTGCTATGATAGCAGGGAGACATTGGTGGTCCATTGGTATGTAACAGGTGAGGCAGTATTCCCTGGCCCCCTTCAGGAAAGGCGTAGGAGTTTGGGATTTGAGGACCCGTACGTCAGAGCTCCATGAACCACGGTGAATGTCTGCTTCACCAAAGTTTTCCGAAGTCATTAGCATTGCTAAATTTATGTTCAGCCAAACAGATTTGCGTTATCTATTTTGCCACCTCTATAGCTCTGCTCTTGTTTTTCTTATCGTTAGACACGAAGAGGATGAACATCTATCCACAGCACAGACTCTTGGAACCCACCAAAGACAGGTTCCCTTGAAAAATTAACTTACTACAGAGAGGAGGGTCTTGGGGGAGCAAGGTGCCTATTGGCCTTCTTCCTAAAATCCTGTAGGTCTCTTCGCAGCAATAGGAGTGGGCCCATCTCTCTGGTAAGAATCCAGCTATACCCTTATCTCTCTTGGAATATGGTCAGTCTGTACCTGTGATGGAGAAGTGGGAAAATTGCTATGAAATGAAAGCTACAAAACTCTCACTCAGTGTTAATTTACACAAGTGTTGGAGTTAGTGGTTATGGCAGGACTGTGTTTTCACAGGAAGACCAGGCTATGCCCCAGGGTTGGGAGGCAGCCAACTCACTGCTCAGATGACCCAGAGGTCCTAGTGGCTAGCAATGATCATTTCATGGAGATTGTCTATCTGATTAATGTTCACTCTGAGATGATATATGAAGTTTCATGATAAATGATGGAGGGGTGGGGAGGAAGAGGAATAGAATCAGCTGGTTCTGAACTTGTCTGAAGGACCGTATTGGAATTGATACCATGTGGAGAGATACGTAAGCATGAACAGGCAAAGTTGGGATGGATGGATGTGTGTAGGTGTATAGAAATAGATACCTTACTTTACTTACGGGCTCATATCTGATGAATTAACCTTCATTTGTAGGCTACTGCCAGCCCCCAAATAATGGATTACACAATTTTGTTAGAACACATTCTTTGATGGGACATGTTGCCAAGTTGTTCAATATGCAACTGGTCTGCGGACCATATGGTGAAGTGTAATGTATGAGTGATATTATCTAGTGGCATTTCTTTAGCAGTTGGTAATTACAGTGTTTTATTATTTCAGTTTACTTATGTCATAAGCTTGAGACATGGGCTGGTATCATTATTTCACATTGATAGGGAAAGATATTTAGACCCAAGCATAGGTCCCAGTAAGTAGCTGTGTGTGTGTTTGGTGATGGTGGGGGGTATATACACAGGGAATTATTTTTGAGAAATAAAAACATTCCTCCACATAACTGATGATCTAGATTAAATCCTTATTTGTGGAGTCTTGGGCAAAGTCTAAACTTAAGTAATGTTTGGGAGAAGGGGCCATGGCCTTGAATCCTGTGTCAGACTGGCCCAACAAGAGAGACGAGAGCCTACTGGATTCTGGCTTCAAAACAACTGGCCCCCGGGGCTGGTCCAACATGGCGGAGTAGTGGGTCGCCTAGCTCACCCTCTCCTATGAATACGGCAAAATCTACATCTATATATGGAACAAATCACACAGAATACCTACTGAACTTTGGCAGAATATCTCTTACATGGGAAATACAAGGAAACCCCTACAAAACCGATATACAAGTTTCTTCTGTATAGCACAGGGAACTATCAGCAATATCTTGTAGTAACCTATAATGAAAAAGAATATGAAAACAAATATGTGTATGTGTATGACTGAAACATTAGGTTGTACACCAGAAATTAACACAGCATTGTAAACTGACTGCGTGCGTAAGATCGGAGGCAGCCACGGGGCCAGCAGTGGCAGATATACATTGGTAAGATAGAGTCAGGTTATGATTTCCCCTTTTATACATTTTTTTTGGTATAATGAAAATGTTCCTATTTGAAGCACATTAAACATCTAATGTTATTGCTTTTAACTTACAGATTCTAAACATATCTTTAAATGAAGGAGGAGTTTTTCAGTGAGAACAATGTCCAGCGAGTCCTAAAAAGAGGTGTTGGTGCAGGGTCCCAGGAGATTGATGGCCAGTGTGGCTGAGGTGACCTGGAAAGGCTGGGGAATGGGGCATGTGGTTCGTGGGGGGCCCCGTCAGCAGCTGGGGTTTATTTGTGGGAGGCCATTGGAGGATTTAAGCAGGGGAGTAACCAGACCCAGTTGATGTTTTAAAAGGCCTCTGTGGCTCTTCCATGGGAACCGAGTAGAAGGAGCTGGCTGGATAGCAGTGCTATCCAGTTTTAAAAAAAAGAAAAAGGTCTGGTCCTTTCCTGGACGAGTAAAGATTCTGAAACAGCGACACGGCTCCATCTCTCTATTCCCCTCTCTTCCTTCCAATCCAGAGTCTATTCCTTTTCATTTTTCACTTTCGTTTTGGTGGCTGAATCTCACTACAGAGTGCAAGGGCTAGCCTCTCCTAGATCAGGAAAGACTAGACCTCCCTATACTGCTCATTTGTGTTCTGATTTCTCAGGGACAAGAGCCAGGAACAATCAGAAGAGCTTCCTGGACCTTCCAGTAGGAGAAAGGAGTGTTCTTTTCCCTATAGATTAAAGATTGAGATGAAAAGGAAGGGAAACAAACCCTTCTTGATTCTGATTTAGGTGGTATGTAGGACTATTTCATATGTTCAATCCTTGTAGCAGCTGGTAAGGGACAGAAGCCAGAAGTGTAATGAGATCTCGTCTTTCTCGACCTATGACAGGCTGGCCCTCACCCTCCTCTTACAGTGGGAAAACTCTGATTCAGAAAATGTAAGAATGTTGTGCAAGGTCACAGAGCAAAGCCTTGGTAGAGCCAGGACTTCAATGCAGGTTGGTGGAGCTCTCGAACCTCTTTTGGCATTTATTTAACCACACTGCTTCCCTCCAGGGCCCTGAGAATCTCAGAGTCCCTCTTTTCTCTGACAACATTCTCTGCTTTCCCTCCAACTGACCCTTGAAATTCTGAAGTTGTCAGGAAAATAAAAAGGTAAAAATAGTTCAGTGACAGCATGGATCATGTATGTGAACACAATTTGTAAATGGTAAGGTCTTACAATAATATTCTACATTGACAATAGTTGCAATATTCTTATTCACATGAACCACTTATCACTCACACCTAATTACCACGGGGTACAGCAATGATTGTGTGGATAATTAAATGTACTTTAAATCAACCCTTATTAAAACTGTTGGAATTATGATACTAAACTTTCCTTCCTTAGTTTCCAGCTTGATATGTGTGGGAAACTTGATCATCTAGTGACAACTGGGAAAAAAAATTGTGAACATTTATCATAAAAGGAGTCCACGTTCCCCCAAGAAAAAAAAGTCATAGAAGTAAAAAGGTGGGGTTGTATTTCCTAGCTGCCCATCACCTTTTCTCGTAGGGATGGATTTTATGGACTTCGCCACATTTTTATAATTAAATTAAATTAAATTAAATTTTATTGGAGTATAGTCAGTTTACAATGCTGTGTTAATTTATGGTGTACAGCACAGTGATTCAGTTTTATATATATATATATGTGTATATATATATATATATATATATATTCATTCTTATATTTATTCTTTTTCATTGTAGGCTATTACAAGGTATTGAATATAGTTACCTGTGCCATACAGTAGGGCCTTGCTGTTTATCTATTTTATATATAGTAGTTAGTATCTGCAAATTCTGAACTCCTAATTTATCCCTCCACCCACCTCCCTTCCCCTTTGGTAACCATATGTTTGTTTTCTATGTCTGTGAGTCTGTTTCTGTTTTGTAAATAAGTTCATTTGTCTCATTTTTATAGATTCCACATATAAGTGATGTCATATGGTTTCTGGCTTACTTCACTTAGTATAACTATCTCCGGGCCCATCCATGATACTGCAGATGGCATTATTTTATTCTAGTTTATGGCTGAGTAGTATTCCATTGCACACGCGCGCACACACACCACAACGTCTTTATCACTTCATCTGTTGATGGCTATTTAGATGGCTTCCATGTCTTGACTATTGTAAATGGTGCTGCTGTCAACATTGGGGTGCATGTATCTTTTCAAATTAGAGTTTCCTCCAGATATATGCCGAGGAGTGGGATTGCTAGATCATTTGGTAAGTTTATTGTCAGTTTTTTAAGGAATCTCCATACTGTTTTCCATAATGGCTGCACCAAACTATATTCCCACCAACAGTATAGGAGGGTTCCCTTTTCTCTACACCCTCTTCGGCATTTATTGTTTGTCACATTTTTATAAACCTTATATTACCTGAGTCAGGGTGACCATTTAAGTTCTCACTGTGAGAGCAGCTGGCAGCCCATCATCAGGTTCTGCAGTTCAGACTGCATGTCCCCATTGTCTCATGTTTATGGCTAGTCATTTGTCTAAAATAATTGCAATTACCAGAAAAATTGGACAAGCAAGTATTAACTTGCATGGGATATGGTTTTAAAACTACATAACAGGATGGAACAGTTTGTCACGAAACTGTGTACTACCTTTCAAATTACTTAGGAGAAATGCATACCCATCCCTTAACATTCTGATCTGTTCTTTCAAAATACTGTGCAAACCAAAGCACTTTTTAATGGGAAAAAATGAGTAATTTATTTCTTTAGATTTCTTAATAAGACACAAAAGAGGAAATAGTCATTGGTGATCCACCAGTAGATTCACAACTGTTGTGTACTGTAAAATATAATTGTTCCTATGAGAGGTGATTGATTGTGCTGGGTATACATGGGGCAAATGAACAAATGTCCCAGGTGCCATTTGTTGTTCTAATAAAATAAACTGTGCTTGAACAAATTGATTTGAAAGGTTATAAATGAATAAAGAGACCTTAAGGAAGGGAGTATTTTATGGGACTGTAGGGCAACTTGATCACTGATTTGGAACGTTATTGGTAGGAGAACCCGTTTATTGAGTTTGTCTATATTTTGACCTCGGGCTAGGCACTGTGCATATCATTTAATCCTTATAGCAACCATCTAGGAAAATACAGCTTCAGTTGTCTAAATAATTTGCCCAAGACTGTGTCTAAATAATTTACCACACAGTCAGTAAATGGCAGAGATAATATTCAATCCCGGGTCAATTTCAGTGCTATTTCTACTATCCTAGAAGGAAGTTTTGTATAAATATCTGATATTGGAAGGAATTAAATATTAGAGTAGTTAAGCATAGAAGCACAGAGACTTGAGAGAAAGCCATACAATTTGATGAAGACAAGTATTTCAGTCAAGTTGGAGCAGTGATAAGATAATTTGTAGAGATGAGTAGGTCCTGTTTGGATGAATCATTTGTCTTCATCTGACTTGTATTTTAAGGGCTTTGTAGCCTGTTCATATCACACTAAATTTAATATTTTTCCTCAAATTTTTCTATATTTGGGTCCCCCCTGCATATCAGTAATAGATGATGCTAATCTGTCAGTCACAAGAGAATCAATGAAAATACGAACCAGTAGCATTCACAGAACACTTACTATCTGCCTAACAGAGGGATGAATTAGTAACAGCTTGTTCATGTTTCCAGTGAACTTTGAAGTTCGTCTCATTTTAAACTCCCACCAGAAAATCCAAGACATATTATCCTTAGGAACTTTATTCAGATTCCCCTTTGGGTAGAGTATATGTGGAGAGTCTGAGAGCTAATGCATGAGAATAATACTTTGATGGATGAGAAAAAATACGAGAGAAGTGATTATGATTAATCAAACGAAAACTGAAGTGTATTCTTAAGGCTAAAAAATATGTGGTTTTATTACTTTAAAAGAGTGAAGAGTTCTGTCATGTATGGCATGATTGTACTCTCTAAAGATCTACTTGGACAAAAATGAATTGCAAAACCAAAATTATTACTGATGCCTTAGAATTCAAGACACTCTAGTTTCGATTATTAATGTATTTCAAAATCCATTCTTGAGATCTTTTATAGAAAACTTTAAGCAGCAGTCACCAACTCATGACATGGCTTTTTAATTCTGTATCAGGCTTGGGAAATTGTACAAAAATGAGCGGGTAGTCAAATGTCTTTTGATCTGGGTGCATAAATTGTACTCCTGGCTTTATCTGACAGCTGAGAAATCTTCCCACACAATCTGTGGCCGCAAGTTGAAGGAGCTGGTGACCTCCATGGTCAGGGTCAGTTGGTAGGTGTGTGGCAGTAAGATGTAATTTACTGGGTGTGGAAAGGCTCCTTCACCCCCAAGAGGATTTCTTCGCCCTCCCTCCTGCTCTGGGGGGTCTCAATGGAACTGACATTTTAGTAGCCAAACAGGACTTTAGATTCAGATTCAACTTACATATTTTTCTGAACACCAACCTTACACCCAACTACTGCTGGATTTTTTTTAATGTATATGACACAAGGGTGTGTGTTTAATTTTTGTAAGAACTCATTCTCTTGTTATGACCCACCTACCACAAATGTTTTAAAAGCCAATAGAGAACCACATTTGTGTAAAAATTATTCAGTATGCAAGAGAGGAAACATGTCAATGATTCACCAATATCTGCTTTTAAAATAGGAGAGTGACCCCCAACTCGTATTAGAAAGGCAGAGGCTGTGTCTCATTCATCTTTGTTCATTTCACTGTTCTAACCACACATGCAGACAATGTTGGCCCTCTGTGTGTGTGAATGACATGAAATATGCATAATACATTTTAAACAGAATAAATTGGTAATGTGTTAAAGTAGATGAAAGAGAAAACAACAACTAACAGAAGGAGGAGAGAAAGCAACCAGAGTAACAAGGAAGTGAGGACAGCCAGGCTTCAAGGATGCAGAGGGTGCGTGATGGGGTGCTCACACTGAGAGAAGGCAAGGATAACCTGGCTTCCATTCTGACTGAGGGTCGCCACTCCTGTCACCATCCTTCTCATTAGTAATCCCCTGCTGCTTAACAATCCATCAATGTCTCTTTAATCCTACGGAGTCAAGTTGGATTCTTTAGCCTGGTTATGCCAGAGTCTTCATGACCCAGCTCCTCTGTCCCTGCAGCATACCTGATCCAGCCTGTCTAATGAAAAGGCACTCTCCTGTCATGGGCCTTTGCACCTGCCATCCTTCCCATCTTGCCTAATCATTCTGCCAGCCAGCCCAAGCCTCCCCTGCAAATCCTTCACTGAGATAATCCCTTTCTTGTCTGTCCGGTGGCACTTCATACGTGTTTTATGTTGTGGCTTATTCGACACAATATTTGCAGTGGTATGTTTGCCTAGCTGTACTCTCTCCCTTAGGTTGGGAGTGCTGTTGGGGTAGGAATTACACTGTGCTTACTTACATAGTCTAGCCTCTCAGTCATACTCTGGGGCCTAGGGAGCATTCAGTCACTATCTGATGGATGAATAAAAATATGGAAATTTGTGTTTCTTAGCCTGGCAGTCAATCCTTTCTCAGTCTAACTTTCTAAAGACAGGATACTGTAAGAACTGGGGTAAGTTACTTTTCTAGTTATGGCAGATGGGCATGATAAATGTGCCCACCTCAGCAGCGTATTGGAAGGATTCAATGAGATTGTATTTGTAAAACGTGTAGCATAGAGTCAAGTTGTTGGTAAGAACCCAACTGATACTAGCCAGCATCATTGTGTGACAGTTTTTACAATATAGGTGGGTTTTTAAGATTATGTAAGAATAACTAAAAATTAAAATTAGTATATGGTAAGGACCATTCATGCCATGCAAATACTGAAGAGGACCAGATAAAGGTGAGCTGGAGTCTTGTGAGAAGTTTTGAAGTTTGATAGGGTAGATAAACCAGAGGAAAATTCCAATGAAGGAGGAGAATTGGCACCAAAAGAGAAGATATGAAAATTACCTTTATTAAAGATTTGCCTTTGTAAAAATCTTTGGATGAGGGCAAAAGCATTATGTTTAAATAAGCTGAAATTCTTGAATTTTGTGTGCAGGTTCTTCTGTGCTTGAGTTGACATCTTTTACATTTGAGGCCATCATGACAAATTGCTTAGAACCTGAGCTTAAACTTCTTCTTTATTGACAGAAGTCCTACATTTTTGACTTGCTTTCATTCTGTCTAAGTCAGGACATGTTCCCTGACAGTTAAATCATTTTTGTAATAACCCTGCATGCAAAACTATTGACCAACTAAAATATGACCCTTGCCAATTCTTGTTTTAAGCAAGCCCGCTGGAAATTTGTGACAGTTTTGTTCAAGTACACAGTCTCAAAATTGGTTTCTACCAAATGCCTGTGAATTCTGAATTTTCTTCCTTGAAAACTTTCTAAGTAGCTCAACATTACTTGGTCTCCCACTTGTTCCCTTGAAGGGGATTTTGAGTGTTCGAATGGCTATTAGGAACTGGTGAAGGGCTGGGACCAAGTCAGCATGCTCATTTCTGCTCTCATTTTATCTCTTGCTGAATGGGAGTCACTGCCAAGCTCCATCGCTCCAGGGAAAGAGTTTACAGATAAATGAAATGACATATTTGAACTATTTTATATATCCCCAGTAGAAAGCACCGAGAACATAAGTCTCTGACCTAGTTAACAGTTTCTGGGCTGCTTTGTGCTGTTGGTGGCTGTGTAGTGCAGCTGTGGTGTTTTCCCTTCCTTCCTGTTTTGTGGATTACCATCTTTGTAATGCCACTGTTTTAGGCACATAACACTGGTGAACAAAAAGGAGATTCTTTCCTCTTAGTTATAAGACAGTGTCCATCTTTTAGAAGCTTTGAGCTGAGGGTAGATTTCAAGTATAAGTCTGGGGTTTCTTTTCCAGGCATCTGCCTACCAAAATGTGTTGACTGTCTCCCTAATCACTACCCTCTCATAAAATGAAATAAGTATTCAAATAACTAGGGCTTGGTATGTTTTGCCAAGCTGAAAAAGGAAAGTTGCCCTTCTAGCAAACAAAAGTAAATAGCTTCAGAAATCAAATAAAAGGCAAAATGTATTTTATAACTCATCATTTTACCCTTAAATACTTGGGGAGTGAGCCTTTTCTTCTAACAGTTTCAGTTACTGGCATAAGTGATTTAACAGTAAATCAAGTATAATTGGATTCTCAGTACCTGCAGGTACAATTTGACCCAAGTTGTTTTATTCAATAACAGAAGAAAACAGTTCACCTTGTCTGCAGCTAGACTGTATTTTCTGGGAAGCAGATAAGGTTAAATGGTTCAGAAGAACTTTTTATTTGGAAGAAGATGCCCTTTTATCCCACAAAGATTTAGCAGGATTTAAAAAAAAACATTTTATTTAATTTTTTGTACATATGGCACAGTTCAGTGCTGATTGATAAAGGATTCATAGGGAGACTATGGAAATAAGTTAGTACTAGGTAGTCTTTGAGTCAGACAGACCCCACCATTACTAGGTTTCATCTGCATAATCACAACTACTTACTTAAATCCTCCAAGGCTCAGTAAGCTCACCTGTAAAATGGAATTAATAGTGTAATTTTTTGTAGAGCAAGATTAAATGAGATAATGGATGAAGCATGCTTTGCATAGGGCCTGGCATGTAGAAACCATAGACTAACTATTAACCATACTTATTATTTAGAGAGTTGATGAAATGACTTTGTTTGGGGGCTCTGGGGAACTCAATCATATCAAAATTAAACATGTGCAGTATAAATGCTAGTAAGCCACAATATGGAGAGTCTCAGGAAATTGTCCCTCATATTAAATTCTGTTTTTCATACAAAGTCATTGCAATTCAATGTGTATTTTATACATAGAGCACATCTCAGCTGGACCAGCCTCATTTTAAATCCTCACTGGCTCTGTGTGGCTGCCATGTTGGACAGGGCAGGACTGTCCACTCACCAGCGTGGAGCTCTCAGTTGAGTAATTCTTTATCTGGAGATGAACTCAGCTGGAAAGAAAATCTCGGCTTTGCTTGTCAGTCCTGAGGCCAGTGGCAGCTATGCTTTTCTGTGTTACTGAAAGAGGCTTTGGTGTTAGTGTTAAAAACAAAACAAACACTCTCACCCTGAGACGGTCAACCTGAGTAAGTGCGGTCAGTCACTCTTTTTCTCACCTTTGTCTAAATCTGGAAAGAGCTTCTTTCTTTACTTTGACATGAGTCTGGTGTCTAGAATGTGAAAAATAAAACTGTCTGCCCCTGAAATTGATTCTACAGCCTCCCGTGGTGCAAGGACATATTTCCCGGCAATTGTGTGGCTCTCACTTTAGTGCTCAGGACAACAAAGAAAATAGAGACAGAACAAGATTAAATACTAACGAAAGAGTTGACAACTGCTACTATAACTAACCCATCTTCCAACATTTTCTAAGGACTAACTGTGGGTCAGAAAGTGTGCTAAGTCTTATAAATACATCATCCAAATCAATAGAATATAATACTTGAAAAATAAACAATAAGGTCCTACTGTCTAGCACAGGGGACTCTTTCAGTACCTTGTAATAGCTTATTAATGAAAAAGAACATGAAAAAGACTATACATATGTATGTGTACACCTGAATCACTATGCTGTACACCAGAAATTAACACAATGCTGTAAATAAAATATACCTCAATTAAGAAAACAAACAAAAAAAACCCAAAAGTCGTTCATCTACAGATTAAAACATGTAAATGTTATTTTTTGTAAATTACAACTCAACACAGTTAATTTAAAAAATAATATAATAATATTTTAGAAACTGTATCTTCTAGAAATTTACAGAAAAAAAACACCCACTGATTTAGATGAGCTATTTAAAAGGTAAGGTCGAGTACTATTTTATTTCTCAAAAGTGCATTAGATGCAGTGGTGTGAACTTGACTCCAGGACCACGTTTGGGCAGAATTTCCTGTAGGAAGATCCTTCTATCTTCTGAAAGCTCATGTACACGGAGCTTGCCTTTTCCTTGCACTGTTCCTAACGACTGGGTCTTACTGTTGGTATTTTAATATTATTTTAAAAATTACTTACAAGCATTTATTGAGCAGTTAACTAAGTGCTAGACGCTGACATAAAGTTTTATATACATTATCTCATTTAATCCCACAAAAACTCTAGGTAACAGATACTATTTTTCTATTAGTCACATTTGGAAAAACAGATGCTGAATGAAGCTGATGACAAAACAGACAAGGAAACAAAAGCCCTCTCCTGTTATCCCCTGAATTTGAATCTCATCTCTGTCCAGCACCAAAATGCTTGACTTTTAAACATTAAGCCACATTGGGCAGAGTTATTGAGGCAATAATACCTCCTGACAGCTGCATTTTTATGTAAGAAAGCACAGACACATTACACTTCCCTGAAGATGCCTATATTCCCTGAGAGTCTTTGTGACCATTTTAATTACCAAAAAAAAAATTATTACAATGTGGTATGTTTATGTATGACACAGTTATGGTTACCTTTTATCTCTCTATTATGGAAAAATGTCTAGATTATTAAAGTCGAGGCAAGAAGCTGTCTTTACTTCACCGTGGTCAACACTAAAGTTCAGGATTGATTGCAAGTGCAGGCTCTAGAATTAGATAACCTAGGTTCAGATTCTAGCTCTCATAACTGCCAACGTGGTGAGTAACCTAGAGCAAGTTATTTCACCTTCCTAAAATTTAGTTTTCTCATCTATACAGTGGGAATGATAACAGCGATGGATTATGGTGAGGACTAAATGAGTCGTGGATGCAAAGCACTTAGCACAGTCCCGGGCACATAGTAGGAGGTCCAGGAATGTTAGTTTTGTTACAATAATAATAACAGTGATTAAAATTGCACAGATTCCTGCATTCGACAAGAGGTCAAAAATCGTTGGGAAAGAATGCTTTTTTCCTTTAGGTTTAAGAAAAGAAAGGGAGGTGATGCTGTTTGCGGAGCACCAGCTTTGACGAGGTGCCCAGTAACCTGTGAAAGCTGCTGGCTCGCCTCGCCTGCGTCGCGTGTCAGGAATTGCCCACTTGCACGTGGTATTTGCAGCTTGCACCTAAGGCAGGCTTGCACCTGGGGTTGCTTGAGCACATGTGACCTGAGGGCAGTTGAACAGACATATGATCATGTGTTTCTATTACAGGACTAAGATCCTTATCTGAAAGGTAATAGTCTGTAAATTCTCAATTTATTTTATCATTCATACTTTAAATTAGTTGGGAAAGTTTAAATGCAACTACTGACCTCATTTCAGTTTTCAAATCAACTTGCGTTTTTTTCAAGTGACAGCACTTATTTGATAACAGGGTTATTGGTTTATCAACATGGGTCTGGATATGAGGTCTGGCATTCCTATGACTCTTTAAATTTCTCCAGACACACGTTTCTAAAGATTATGAAATATGGGAGTAAATAGGTTTCCGGGACATGACTGTATCAGTTCTGAAGTAATTTTTCTTTATTAATATCCTGCAAAATATCAAATTAATGGGAAAGAAATATCCAAGTAATTACTCCAGAGAGCCTGCAAGGTATATTTTAGTTTGCAAGCTTTGCCTTTGGTAAAAAAAAATAGGTAATTGTATTTCTTGATAGAAGGGCAAGAAGAGAATGGCTAGAGTGAAAAAACTAAAATTACTTTCAACATAAGCTTTCTTTATCATAAACGTAAGCCTCTACTCACCGACTTTCATGTGAGCTAGAAGAACTTACCCAGGGCTTTTTCATTTGGGCTTAAGTTATTTAAATTACTGAACACAGTAGCTTAAATATCTACAGTCCTCTCTATAAATTAAAAACCTTGCCTTCTTTCAAAATGTTAGAATTCCTGTGTGGAAGTAAAGAATTGGTAAAAACAAAACAAAACAAAACTGTAGTCATATATTGGTCAGCTTTTGTGTTTTCTTGCAAAGAAATGTGTTCACCTCTTACACATTCTGTCACTCATGAAAGTAGTATTCTCCACCCTGAAACATTACAAGGAAACTAACCAAATAAGAATGAATAGATACGAATCCTGTGGAATTTTGCCATCTAATAGAGAGCCTAAAGGAACATAGCCTAGCTCCTGAAAAGTAATGTCTGTGGTTAAACTGTCAAGTTAAAGAAAGTAAAACAAGGTAGCCAAAAATGTGGTTTTCTTAAAATAACTAATTAAGAGCTATTTCTTGAACTGGCTGGTTTCAGTGTGTCTTTAGATTGTCACCGTGGCTTAATGGGTGCTTTTGAAATATAATCCTAAAGAGGAACTATAAAAAGGTCACGGTTGTCATGTGTTGTAATTATAATCACCAACAAATATTTACTGAACTCCTATTCTGAACAAGGTGCTCTCATGGATGTAATCATTCCCTCAGGTGAATATTCCTGTGGTAAACATTTTGTGGCATGAAATATTAATGAAGGAAGGACTTCCTTCATCAAAATGGATGGAAATCCATTAAGTCCATTAGTATTAACAAATACAAAAACGTGTGGTATGCTTTTGAAGTTTTTAAAAATGGTTTGTCTCTCTTCTCTAGACCAGTCTTGAAGTGCTTTGAAAAAAATTTTTTTTTTTCTGGAGAAGAAAAACAAAGGAAACATTACCTAAATTCACAGGAGCTCCATGACAGAAAGTACATGCAGTAGCATTCATGATTTCAAGGAGGGAAATGAACCATGTTATAAAACCTAGTGCAGGACCTTGCTCATTGACCAATTCAAATTTCCTACCCCCCCAAAAAATGTGTGTCACATTAATGAAGGTGAAAAAGATCAGCTCTTTAAAATGTTTTAGTAAAATTTAGTTTAGCTCTGATGAAAAGATTTCAAAGGGCGAAATTTAGTTAGGACGAAGAATTGTCGAATATCCAGTTTTGATCAGAGAGAGACTCTATTTATACGAAGGTAAGCAAGTCATCAAGGTTAGCGAGTATAAAAGAGAGCAAAGATGATGTTAAGCCAGTGACTGCAGGAAAACTCTAAGACTTCTTTCCACACCTTATGCAGAGGGAGAGAGTGAGTTTCTGGTTTCTGTTGATCGACTGTTTCTACCACTGAATCAGTGTAGTTTCTTTATCCATATGCTCTCATTGGCCCTAACCATTGGCATCTCTGCCTGGAAGGAACCACAATCTGGAAAACAGTGAAGGGCTGTTTTGGTGTCCTGTAGAAACAGACCTGGGTTCTGAGTGATCTAGGCAGCCTGTCGTTGGTCTCTGCACCATCCCCATCCCTTGGTGGTAGCACGGGGGTCGGTAGTGGTTAACATTTATTCATTACTAACTAGATGCAGAGCACTCTGAACTTTTTCATGCATTTATCTTCTTTGCCTCACAGCGATATGGGTAGAGTTATTACCTCTTCTTACAGATGAGGATTCTGAGGCTCCAACAGGTTATATAACTTTCCCAAAGCCACACAGTGACACCTCATGGTCTTACCTAAAGGTGCTACATTTTTAAACACCAGGTCAAAGCCACCTCTTTAAGTTTCTGGTGTCAGTCCATCAGGGCCTGTGGCTGAAGCAGAAATAACCTGGGCTTTGAAGACAATGTGGACTCAAATCTCACCTAGGTCACCTACTCAGTTTCTGACTTTGGATTTCTATCTCAGCGTCTGGAGTACAGGTTTCCTTGATTTCTGGAAGGGTGATATAAAATGGCTAAGATTAAATGCAACTATGTCCCAGACACTATTTCCAAGCCCATTGTGAATTAACTCGGTAGTATTTACAGTACAACTCTGAGATAGATACTATCATCATTATCATCTCCAGTTTTAGATGAAGAAACAAAGGTTCAGAGAGGTGGAGTGCCTGCAGTCACCCAGCATGGAAATGGCAGAGCAGAGATTCAAACCTGCCTAATGTCTGGAGGGAAAACGGCTTGACCCATGTTTACTGTTTCCACCATCGAGGTGTGAGTGCCCGTCCCATCCCAGTCCATGCAAACTGTATAGAGACATTCCAGCCCTTTTCCTCGGTTTTGAAAAGCCTAAGAATGCTGGAATGTAGGCGGCTTTCATGCTCCTTGAACATATCGCCAAACCTGCTCCCTCTGAGAGGTGTTAGAGACGGCACAGGTCGGGGACAGAAAACATACGCCTTTCTGCCGAGTGGTCCTTCCCTTGGTCTTTCCCTCCAGATCCTTTTCTTTCACCTAATTCTCAGTAACTTGTCGCTTTGTGCCATCCCCACAGTAACAGCCCCCTAACTAGTCTCTGAGCCTCCAGTCTTGTCCTGCTCAAATCTAATTTTAAAATATTGCACCAAGAGTTATTTTTCAAACAAACCAATAGCATCACTCTTTCTTTCCCCACTACCAGCTCAAAAAGTCATAACTGCTTCAGGTTTCCCTTAATGATAAGGTCCAAACTTTTTAATATGATGCTTCATATCTCACCTCTTGACTCTAGTTCTCTTCATATGCTGGTCCTTCAGCCTGTAACATACTCCTGACTTCTCCACCACTGCATACACACACACACACACACACACACACACACACACACAGACACACACCATCTTTGCTTCAAGGGCCTTTCCGACCACCTTTCAGATCTTAACATCACTTCCTTCGGGATATGTTTCTTTTCCTCTGGTCCATATCAGATGCCTCCCTGAATTATGTGTTCTCACAGTCACCGAAAGTTAATTTTCTCCTCCTTCTAGAACATAAGAACTGTGAGAGAAGAGTCTGTGTCTGAGACATAGTAGACACTCATTAAATATTTATTAACTGCTGTGGATGAATGGGTAGATGGATGGAAGGAAGGAAGGAAAGAAGGAAGGAAGGAAGGAAAGAAGGAATAGTCATTTATGAAGCCTGAAATAAAAATACTTCCTTTTGGAACCTGTGCCACTGTGTTTCAGCAGCCTCATGTTTTCTTCTCTTCCAAAGCCTCTTTTCAGCTAAGCCAAGCTTTTGCTTCTGCATCGCCAATACAACTAACCATTTTCCGAGAACCAACTTTTATCTGGTTAAGTTCCGCTGTGAACTCCCGCACATTGCTAAAGTCTGTCTCGTTGCATGGGAGAGAGTAAAGGAGGAAGCTTGAAGCAGTTTTTGCTTTCATAGAAATAACAACGCGATCAGAATTAAAGCAGCCCAAACAGGAACCTTGGTGACTGAAGTGGCCCTCATTCGAGCAGAGTGGAGGAGCAGGGAATCCAGGTGCCTAAGAGATGATGTAGAGAAGGCTTTCACCCAAACATGATGTTTAGACATTTGCCTTTTCCCTTAAAGAAAGAACAAATTATATATATATACACACACATATACATATATATATGCATACATAATGGGTTTTTTTCAGTAGCAAATATATGTGTGTGTGTGCTTATATATCCATATAGATATATAGATACATTCCTGGAGTTAGCAAAAGTTTATTTCCTTGTAGTTTTCTTAATCCCCTCAAATTTTAAAATCTTGGTCTAAATCTATAGTACTTCAGTTCATCAATGTTTAATGACTAGTCAGCTTTTTACGCATTTGCCATCTTTACATATTTTTGCCACATCATATATAAAAGGAAATTTTCCCAGGCCTAGGAATCTAAAAATAAAACTGAATTTTTAAGTGTTTCTAAAGTATTGCTTACCAAAATATTTTGCTATTTATTCACGCTGCCAAAGTTTTTGTATGATTCTTAGATATCTGTATTAAAATATTTCCCTTAATGTTTTTAACCAGAATCCCTGGAGAAATTCTAAATAGCTTTCTTTATCAAAGAGAGTTATTTTTAACTGTTATTTTTCAATCACTAAATCATTTCTATTGCTGTTACTAAAAATTAAAGGAATAAATCTGTGGTAAAACCATCTTTTAGTAAGTATCAGGTATTTAATATATTAGTGCTAGGTTATTTTTATTCAGAGACATTTTATTTGGAGACATTATCCCCATAATCTCTGCATAACAACAAAAAAATCAATCTGATTTAGGATTACAAATTTAAACTGGTTACCCTGGAAGATCATGTGGAATTCACAGGGAACTTCTGAACAAAAGCAGAAGTGAAAGTCAGGGATTATGCAGCGGTTTGCAAAATTTAGTGGGCTTCAGAGTTTCAGAATGCACATTTCTGCCCACACCTCCAGAGTTTCTGATTCAGCAGGAACATACGTTTCTAACAAATTCCCTACTGATGCTGTTGTTAATTGCTGTGAACCTCACTTTGTGTAGCTCTGGTCTAGACAACTTCTAAAGATGCTGTCTGTCCAAAGATGCCCTGTAAAGTTTGCAAACCTGTCCAACACACAGAAGTAGAAGTAATTTTTGAACTATTCCCTGGTTTCCTGAAGAATATTCAAGAAATAAGAATTGATAGCACTGTCGGCTAGTGGCAATCTGGCCCTTTTTTCTTATTTCTACAGCAGCAGTTGCCTTGTTAAGTACACAGCACACACATGTATCTTGAGAGGAGCATATCTATTTTCTATTAAAACATAAACCATCTACTTCTTGTTACAAAATTTGACTACATTTGCTTATCTCTTGAGCCCTTATGAAGAAAATTAAACTGCTACCAGTATATACCACATATAATATTACCAGCTTTACTGTCTAACAGATGCCATTTTGCCAAAAAAAAAAAAAAATTCATGTTGAAAAAAATTGCCATTCCTGAAAAACTTAGTGAAGCAATAATTTTATGATTTTAAAAATATTCCAAGCATTTAAAAATTTTCTTTTCTGATGTCTAGGCTACATCTTACTAAATCATGGTAATAGAAATAAGAACCTTTGCTGTTGTGATTTTGGAAAACTTCCTTGGTAAAAGCAATCATTATACAATTTTCAGGAAAGTTATTAAAATTAAAATGCTACGTGAACTAATTGCATAGTCCTTAGTTTGACGTGAATGAAAAGGTTGCTTTTTGTTGTTGTAGATATCTTGAAAAATAGTCTTTTGTTGTAGGGTGCTTTCATGAGAGATGCTAATAGATACATGATCTTGTCTGTCATTGAATGGAATACCAAACAGGCAAGTTTAAACTATTCTTCAGAGTAATTTTGAGGTTAAAGGTATGTTGGAGAAGTCAAGGGTCTGGATCTGGTTAGAAAGTATGCAAATAATAAAGGGTTTTGTGGAAATAAAGGGGAGAACAGGAAAGGCATATGTAAATACAACGCGGTCAAAGCTCAAATTTGGAGGATCATGGTAAAGCCAGGATACAATTCTGGTAGTTTGGGTTCAGATTTTCTTTCTGATTTCTTTGGCCTCCGATTAAACAGCTTACTCGTAGCAATGTTGCACATCAGCAGCTATATTGTTCTGCTTGGCTTGTCGTTATCCATAATTGGCAGCATTTAACGCACACTGAACATATTTCAGATTGAGTGCAAGACAGGAGAGAGAAGGGTCTGCGAGGGATGGGGTGGAGGACATAAAAGATAAGAAATGGAAGAAATGACAGCTGAGAGTCAAGGGACCAAAGAAGAGGGAGGAGAAAGAGGAAAGAGAAAGGAGAAGGAAAAAAAAAAAAAGCAAGAAAAAGAAAGAAGTGGGAAGACAGGAGGGAAAGAAATAGAAGCAGGCAACTCAGCAACAAGAAAGGGAGCAAGAGAAGAAAAAACACGTCCCCTCCTTGCTAAGATGGCCTTATGGTGCCTTTACACCCTTGCTTTTTCCCTGGCTCCTACCCAGTCGTATCTCCAACTAGTTCTGGTTTTTATCCATAGCAGATAAACAGTCAGCTTTCACTGGATGAATTACTCCTCAGATCCATTTACCTTCCTCTACAGAATTCTACATTAACTTCTGGTCTGTTTCCTTTTCTTTGATCTTCCAAAACAGGATGAATACTTGGCGTGAACTGTTGGGTAGGTACTTTTTTAGTAGAGTTCAGGATTTGATTTGAGACAGCTTAGAAACCGGGATAACAAAGTGGAATAAAGAAGTTTCCTAGAATGGCAGAGAGGTCACCTTGATTTAAAAGAGCATCGAACTTCTATTTAACTCAGTGTCATTCAGCAAGGATAACTGAGTGGTTAACATTTACCTGGAACTCTCTGACTAATTGCAGAAGGATTGAGTGCAGGCCTAGGTTTGTGAATGGATTAGCTTCCCAGAATTTCATTCGTGAAAGTCAATTACTTGGAATTTCAAATGTATCTTCCCACAGAAATAATGTTATAAATAGTGGTTAAAATTTCCCCGTATCTAATCCATAATGTAGCTAAGATATATTTGAAATAAAGAGAAGAAAAAGACTATTGTTAGAATACTAAAAACCAATCAGAGAGAAACTGCAATGTAATTGAATTAAAAAATGTGTTTCCAAATTATGTTATATTCTGATGCAGAAACAGAGACTGACTAGTTTGGAATGGGACAAAAGGAAACACAGTAGGGTACCACATCTCCCCTCCAATGGCATGCCCTGCTCATTGATTATGGCCTCTGTTTCCACTAAGCCTTCAGCTTCAGAATCCTTCCCTATACAGTGTTTTCTGCAACTGCTGATGTCACAGTCGTATCTGACAAAGAAGACTGAATTGGTTTGCCATTTCTCCAATAGAGACACCATTTATTTTTAACATCATAAAGTAAAGAAACTTAGAGTGGTCTTGGGGTAAGGATAGGGCAGAATAAATGGAAACTTTAGGGCACTGGTTGGTAGAACTTGGCTAAAACAAATGATTAAACCTAGATGAAAACTAGGGTTTCTAGGTCGGGTTAGCTACACTGAGGCAGAGTCTGGTAGGAGAGAGAAAGTGGAAACCAGCCACTTGCCTGGGTATAAGCCAGTTGCTCTCTAAGTACGGGGAACAGGGGCCATGGAGTCAATGCTCAAATTCTTGTTTGACAGTACCTGCTTGGATCATGTTTAATGAGATACTTGCATGTAGCATTGATGCTCAAGATGACTGAGTAGAGAAGCATCTTGTTTTCCTGATTCTAAGGAAAGTTATCATTAGCCTTTCCTCAACTTTATTATTTCAGACAAATCTTGGGGCTTTTCCAGATACATGATTAGTGATGCTGTGATTGAATTAGAATTACAATCAGAAATATGACCTGAGGTTGAAATATTTAATAGAGTACAGAATTTGGTTCCTGCTCCTCTTTTGTAAAATGATTTTCACAGACTGGCCACAAAAGATATCTAGAGCAATGCTAAGTTTGTCCTGAAGACTAATTGAAAAATTGAAAAATGAAATATGATTGCCTTAAGAAAGGACCAACTTATTAATAGGTCATGTTTTAAAAGCCCTAAGAAGCATGTATCTATTTCATTGGCACATGTAAGTATTCATTAAGTTGGGGGAAGAGAGTTCCTATAAGTAGTCTTAATTGCCACAGTCTGCTTTTAAGTTCTATTTTCTGTACAAGATCTTTAAAAACCTTAATACTTGAAATATGTAAGAAATATACTTTATTTGGCCTCCTTCTTCACTTACCAAAAAGCTCAAATGAGTTGTTTGAGTTCATGAAGTGTTTGCTTTGAGTGGCCAAATACGAGACTGACTCGTGATTTTGGAACATCATATAATCCACAGCAGGAGAGCTGTATATTTTCAAATTGTCCTCCAGAGGGTTTCGTCAGAAAGTGCAAAAAATGCATACGTTTCTGAGAAAAGAAGGAGAAATAAAGCATGGTTTATTTTGAAATATTTATTTCAGAAGTCCAACAAATCTTCCGAGTTTAGCTTTTTTCTGGCTTTTTAATATTTTTGAAATAATTTGAGTTGTATTGGAAAATCGTTATACATTTATTGTAGCAGATTTTTAAAAATAGGAGGAGAAAGAAATACAAGATTACATAAAACACCACCACCTAAGGATGACTGCTGTGAACATTTTGGTTCATCCTTTCAACCTCTTACATATAAATGAATATAAATATATGTAATTTGTGTATATGTTCATTTCCATTTAATGGGTTTATGTGACATATGTTGCTTTATAAAATGATTCTTTTCATTTAAAGAATATAATTAACACCTTCCCATGTAATTAAATATTCTGAATCATCATTCTAAAGGCTGCAGAGAATTCATGTGATGAATGCACCTTGGTTTAAATATCTTATCGTTGACATTTGGGATTTTTCCAGTTCTTTACTAATTTTAAAAAATGTCAATATTACTCTTGCTGCATAATCTCTGGTCATCTATGATTATATCCTAAGGATTAATTCCTAGAAGTCTTGCTGAGACAAGAAGTTATCACATTTTTAAGGCTTTTATCTCCTGAAGTAAGTGGCAATTTATACTTCCATCACTATGGAAATTTTTTATTTACTTTCAAGTGGAATAAAAGCCTCTTGGAAGAGTCTAGGTTTATAATAGTTTTACAGAAGAAACAGGGGCAATTATCCATTGACTTTTTGAAATAGTTGCCAGTTCATTCTGCCCAACTTTGCAGCATTAGACTTCATTTTACTATTTCAGGTTAAAGACATTTGTATATACCAAGTAGTCTAAGCAAAAGAAACCTATCACTTTCTGATCGTTTCCACTGATAGCTTGAACTGCTCTTACATGTTTATAACTCTCAGCCATATGTTTTTGAGAGATTGTTCTAAGAAGTTATTGTACTTAACTGATGAACAGGATTTGGGCTTTGCCAAACTCATTTCGAATCATTTAATCTTTTTAAATCATCTCTCTTCTCAGTTTAATCTATATTCAGATTGTATTTTTGTTCACAGTTTGTATGCCTACAAATTTCCAAATGTTTATTTCATTTCAAAGTACTTGCTACTATAATAATGCATGTTAGACATACATGAATATGCAAAGACTCAAAACTATTCGGATTTGAATTGCAGAGTTCCTTGTAGGTCATGAGCCAGGCATAATATTCTACCAGGAAAAGAAATTACTGAAACAAATCACTTCTGAGCCAAACCAATACATGTCTTATCATTTCATTAAAGCTATCTGACTTCAGATAACACCTGGTTTTAAACACTGAAATGCTTGCAAAAATAGCTAAAGAATATTTCTTTGAAAAAATTGTCATTCAAATCAATAGAAAACCATGAAGAGGACCTGAAGTCACATTAAAAACATGTGCCTGAAATGTGGTGAATCTGACAATCTGATGGGGTGGGTAAGGGTAAGAGGTCGCTTCAGCCATATTAAGGTTGAAAACCAAAGTTCCCAGTAATTGACTCTGTATCTCACATAGATACACACGCAGTTTGTTGATGAAAAAAAAAAAAACAACTCAGAACCTTTTTCCAGTAACTATTCAAAATATCCATTCATCCAAAGAGTCTCTGCTCCATGAACTTGGTAGAAAACCAGGCTGATTTCCATAAACCATCTATATTTTATAATCACAGTGTGCAGCCTCAAACATATCTTCTAGTGTTTAAATTGCCTTGGAGTCAATTAAGGGAATAAAAGGATTTAGAAAAAGGTGACTAAGAAAGAGATGTGTTTCAGAGGATTTTATAGACAGTATATCTGGCCTTTGGTTTCAAAAAAAAGAGAGCAGCCACATGTTTCAGTGAATATTTTCTTCAATGTCTATCTTCATGGGATTATATTAGCAAGAGAAGCCAGGTTATTCTTTTAAGATTTAGTATTATAAAAGTCAACACAAAGTTATTTGTATCATCCTGCGGCTGAGCAAAGGCTGTGTGTGATGCCAACAGAGCAGACAGAGGTAAAGCTTTTTCCTTCTGACCCCTGTGTGGCACTCCTGCTTATGTCCAGTATCTCAGTATTCTTGGCTTTGGGTTTCCTCCCCTAGACAGTGTCATGGCTGGGAACCTGAATAGCTGTTCTCAACCCTTATAACCACGAGTGATTGCATGTGGTGTATTTCTCCTCCTGGCACTTGATGTTCAGTGAGGAAGAGTCCACAGTGACTTAAAGGAATAAGTGAGTTCCAAGGGTAGAGTATCAGGTATTAGAGACGAAAGAGAGGGCAGGAGTGAGGGTGACATATTTCTAGTCCAGAGGCCCTTCCTGATTTCATCTTAAATCCCAGCATGATGGTCCCCACATCCCCTCTTAGAGTAAGGCAAGGACCCCTAAAGGTTATCTGTAGGACTGGCAAGAGGAGATGGGGGGTGAGTTTTCATGGATGCGTACAACAGCGGGTATTTGTGTCCAACCTACGTTACAAAGGGATTCTCATTTTAGGATTAGAAAAACATCTCTACAGAGAAATGTTTTAAGAGATTAAGAAAAATAGTTCAATTCTTTTCACCTCTGTAGACAGAGAAATCCCACAGAAAAGACAAGATATGACTAAAGTTTCTAAGAGACTTGGAACTTGGGGAAACATGACGATCTTTAAGTGAAATAAAACATTAGAGTAAGGATCAGGAACTTGTTTGTTGGCCAGTTCAAAATTTCCCAGACTGCTTCCTAAATCCGTATCAAAGTCCTGAGTCGTCACATTTAATTCGAGTTTTTTGATCTGTTTAAATTTTACTGTGTCATATACAGACCTCATTTTTATCCTAGTCACTTCTGTATTTGGCTATCACAAACAAGTAGATTTTATTTATACTGTCTAGTAGATTAGCAATTATCTCAAATAATACAACAGGTAATGGAGTCAAAGAATCAAAGTAGCCTTTTGTGCCCCCTCCATAAAAGTAATTATGTTTATTGCTTCTTTTCCTAAAGCAAAGTAGTTTTAAATGATGTAAATAAAAAGTGTTCAGAGTTCATTCTCTGGGTTCATCTGCATTAGATTCCTTTGTGCTACAGTAACATTAAGTCTTTTGATTAAAAATTGGGAGGGGGTTTTCCATGAGAAAACATGTGCAAAGAAAAAAGACAAGAAACATGACCCTCTGGCTATCCTGCATAGGAATCCAGGGGCTAAACTGGACTTCACAGGAAAAAAGAGAAGCTGCTATACATTTGGGCTTCAAAGAGACTGAACTGGTTCAACTTATGCCCCAAATTTGCTGCCGCACGAGCTCCTATGTTACCTCCTTTCCTCAGCATACGAATCTTTTTCAGGAACATGAGTCAGTTACTCCTGTTGTTTACACTCTTGCTTGTGTGTCTTTTTGTCTTCTGTCCCCAAGGTGACCTAACTTGATTCTCTACGACTCCAGTTCAGGCTCTGGGGAGAGGGTGTTGTCCCTGTTAGTTAACTTCTAGTTTGGCTAGCGTTGGACCAGATGCCCTTCACTGCCCTGTCATCTGTGAGGTCAGCTGCGCATGTATTTCCGTTAGAACGGGGCACTGGGCACAGCAGGCATTATGCAATTTCACCTGCCTCATGTATCTATGAAGCCAGTAACCGAAGTAAAGTGTCTGTCAAAAACATGATGATAGAATTTTCTACCACTTTTATTTAAAGTAATTCTTTGGTATAAAAAAGCATATTTAATATTATATAATATTTAGTTCTGTAGATATCTTACCTGCGCAGTTGCATAAAATGGACAATAAGAATATCATATTTTTTAAAATGTGTAGTTTATAAGTTAGTTTCACTTAATTTTTCACATATTGTGACTTCACAGAAATCTATGCAGGGAATACGTGTTACTGCTACCTAGCACCTTAATGTGAGATTGGCCTTCAATAAACAAAGGCTTTCTTTGTTGGTTGAATACGCGAAGCAAGGTTATGTTTCTCCGGGTCGCTCAGCCAGGGTACAGGGGAATCGATTTGAAGCACGAGGCTTTGTATTACCTCTAAAGTGCTCCTCATAAGCAGCTAAGTGTACCTTCCACAGTGCCTAGCAACTCAGTGGGATTGACTAGTGGCTGCTTTTTGATACTAAAAGGAGCCCAGATAAAAGGTACTAAAGGATAAGAACATACTAAAAGGATATTTAAAAGCCTAGGTAGTGTGTGCTGGCAGGAAATCTGTGTGTCTTAAAGTTATGACTCTTTCTTCTGACTATTTCTACCCTGTGGACCCACTCAGGGCTTGAGTATTAGGAAATTGAGGTACAATGTCTATCTACCAAAATCTCAATTGCTCTGCATAGGTGGTGATTCTAGCTTAGTCAGTTGGGGTCAAAAGCACATGAACAGTTATCAACAAGATGACTACAGAGATGACTCCATACCAGGAGGAGAGAGATCTAATGAGTGATGTGGGTATAAGCTGTCCTCATTTTTTTCCCACCCATCTTCGAAATGTAATATAAGATGAGGATTTGAAGAGAGATTTCGCGATGTTACTGCCTAGATTGTCTTCCTATAACAAGGGAGCATTATTACCCCTGGGAAAAATACTCAATATGAGCAATTTACTGTAAAATGCTAAATTAACAAGTCAAGATAATTTCATGCTCCCTTTGCCCCTGATGAATTAGTGCAAATTGCATTTCATACTAATTGGTCTACAAAATCCATGCTCAATCAGGACACTGGGGTTTCTGCAATTTGTTTGTGAAGTTATATGCAGACACAAGTAACAACTCTTTTTTAAAATTTTGATAGTTTCTTACAGACTAATAGGTGCACTCGTTAGTCTGCCTCTCCAGGGTTGCTTTTGGTGACTTCAGGAATAATAATAATTAGCAGTTATTGGAGTAATATAACCAGAGAACAAAGGCATGGGTACTGGATCTGACAGAAGACTTTAAAATATGTGAATCTTAGAATATCAAGTTTTCAAATAAAAGGATACTAGGTTGTCTTATTTTATAAATTGTTTCTTACGTTACAGCAAACTCTTTGCTGACCTGAATGATAATCCAAGTGCTTTCAAGTCTTTTTACATCTTCCACTGGATGGACCTCATGTTTTGAAATATTATTGCCTGCAAAACGGTGTTTCCTAAGTAATGGTGAATCTGTTGCCCATTTTTAATTAATCAATTGTAGGTAACTGTTAATGAGGACTTCTGAGCAGCACAGGTTGAAGTTACAATGCTCAGATGATATAATCCCGGCCTAAAACAAAACCATAGGATATATAGTCAGCAACGGGATATTTAATTGGAAGTAAATATGTAGCTTCTAATAGGCTTTTGGAAATATCGAGCAGGTTATAATCATCTTTGTGGTTACTCATGAGCTCTAGAAAGGCAGATTGAAAAATCCCAGAGTTCGTCTTGTTCAGAAAAAGCAAACAGCATAAAACAGGCAAGGAAGTGAAATAGCCTTACCCTTGATGAGAGCTTTAATGGCTCCGTACAAGCCTGAATGTTTATTTCTTCATTTTTCATTCATTTATTAAGCACGTACTTTGTGCCAGACAGTCTGCTCTTTATCATGTATAGAAAGATGAAAGACAGTTCCTCATTTTAAGAATTTAAGCCAAGGAGAAGAACAGGCGAGTACACAATCACAGTACAGTGTGACAAAGGCCATGCTGCGAGGCAGTTTGGAAGCCTGGTGAACCGTCAACTATGAGTTCCAGATCTTGTCCTTGATTTCAGCAGGAGAGTTACTGGTGTTTCCTCTGGAGATTATCATGGGCAAAGATTACATTAGTGTATTAAATAACATTTTCAAAGCTTTTAGTTCTCTGCCCTAATTAATTTCCCTTCTTCTATGGAAGTCCACTTGGTGTTACAAACTGCTGTTTGATCATTTCATCACTGTTATCTTGCTCTGAGTATGATGTTTCCAATAGCTGTCACTTTAATACCTGCTTTGTGTTTGGTCTAAATTAATTCTGACAACTGCAGGTTGAATTCCAAGACATTAGTTAGTGATCATTGTGGAATTTTGTTTTCCGGTAATGTATTTTAAACTTTGGACCAGCATGGAACTGGGTTTTAAAAAAAGGAACAAGACATGGCCTTTAAAGTAACAACGTATATCTATGTTGTTCATTTTTTTAATGGTCTTGTGGTTGTGTTTTATTTGAAGGTAAATATAAGTGTGTCTTTTAGGAGCAAAATGTATTTTACATATTTAATTATTTCTAATGCTTCCAACATTCTAATGAGATTTATAGGAATTACTGTTGTTCCCACTTCTTAATAAAGAAATTAAGGTGATATCTAAACTTTTAACAGAAATATTTAAGTGAAATTTTGAGAGAATGCAGTGATCTAAATGAAACCAAACAACTCTTTTCTGTATGACTTTTTATAGCATAATTGCTAATTTGAGGGGCACATATTCTTATGTTAGGGTACCCAGAGTCAAAGATAGAATGACTTAAGAGATGTGATACCTTATGTCATGGCTTGTTATGAAGAAATAATACTAAAATGATATCACTTTTCTGGTTATCAAAATTATATTTTCTGCATGAATATAACTTCACTAAATTTAATATCTGTTAGACAGACTTGATTTTAGGTGATACTTTGTACTTATAATGAAATGGTAGTTTGGGACTCAGGACATAGAATATTACCTCGTCATGTCTAACTTCTTCCCCGTATGTGTGAGGCTCTCTTATTGGATGCAGACTTAAAATCCTGTATAGTCTCTCTCCAGTGAAACAATGGAATACTTTTGACTGAAAGTAACACAACAAACTTCCTCACTCAAACCTTCTGCTTCAATAACAAAAATCATGTTCCAAAAATAAAGTAGACTTCAAGGCTTGATCCAGTCAGCAGCTCAGTGATGTTGCCAAGGACCCAAATTCTTTCCATCGTCACCGCTCTGCCTCTCTCAGCATTGGCACCTTCCTCAATCTGGTTATTCTCAAGGCCACAAGATTAGTGTCAATGACCACTGAGGCCACATACTTCCCTGTTCAGGAAAGAAGCAGGAAGAGCAGCTTTTCCCCATCGTCGTGACAACTTAGAATACATGCCCTCTCTTGAATCAGTACACATAACCAGAGGAATCTCAACACACTAATTATCTTAGACTAATGAATATATACTCTTGGAACTGGGGTTGAACATCTTACCCTGCAGCATGTTGAAGCAGAGTGGATATATGAGTCAATTTAGGATTCTTTTAACAATGGGGAAGCTTGGAGGAGGGAAGGCATCAGGGGGCAGTGAGCAATCTACAGTGTGCACCCTGACAAGGTGTGGACACTGCAAATACCTCAGTTCCTGAGAGGCAGTACATTTATGAAACTTGACCTTGTGAATGAATTGCTAGACAGTAGTTGTTGAATGACCAGCCAGATAGTACTCCCCTTTGGAGAAAAAACTGGTAATGTTATTTTTAATGAAAATGTGATAGTTTGCCATTGATTTTCAAAGAAACTTTCTTATTCCTTCTGCGGACTTCTAGTTGAACTTGTTTACTGGCGTCTCTGAGTCTAAAATGAAAACATTTGGTAGGATTAACAAAATCACTTATGATTATTTAAACTGTACTTCTTAGATGGGATAGACATTCTTTCCAGGGATTCTCAGTGGTGGACCAGGAAATATAAAGACCCATTGGCCAAACTGGGTGTGTCTTACTAGTAATATCAAACTCAACACAGTTTGGGGAGAAAACAGGCAACTTAAGAGAAAGCCGCTCTAAGTCTCAGTTTAAAATTTAATAAACTTATCACAGAAAGAAAAAAAAATATGAAAAGAAATTTTACGCCAAAGTCTGCTCCTGGTCAGACACCAAGTTCACGCTGGACCCTGCCTCCCACACACAGTCTCCTCCCCCTGAGCCTGCATGTATGGTAAATCTCCCTGTTCAGAGTACTTCTGCGGAAAAGCATCTTAAGATGTGCAACAAATTAAATGTATAACCTTTTAATTCAAAATGTAACTTTTCAAAGGATTTATGTATTTTTACCTCTATCTTTTTTTTAATTTAATTTAATTTTATTTTATTTTTATTTTATTTTTTTACATTTTTTATTGATTCATAATCATTTTACAGTGTTGTGTCAAATTCCAGTGTTCAGCACAATTTTTCAGTCATTCATGGACATATACACACTCATTGTCACATTTTTTCCTCTGTGATTTATCATAACATTTTGTGTATATTTCCCTGTGCTATACAGTGTAATCTTGTTTATCTATTCTACAATTTTGAAATCCCAGTCTATCCCTTCCCACCCTCTACCCCCCCCCCCCCGGTAACCACAAGTCTGTATTCTCTGTCCATGAGTCTATTTCTGTCCTGTATTTATGCTTTGTTTTTGTTTGTTTTTGTTTTTTAGATTCCACATATGAGCGATCTCATATGGTATTTTTCTTTCTCTTTCTGGCTTACTTCACTTAGAATGACATTCTCTAGGATCATCCATGTTGCTGCAAATGGCATTATGTTGTCGGTTTTTATGGCTGAGTAGTATTCCATTGTATAAATATACCACATCTTCTTTATCCAGTCACCTGTTGATGGACATTTAGGTTGTTTCCATGTTTTGGCTATTGTAAATAGTGCTGCTATGAACATTGGGGTGCAGGTGTCATCCTGAAGTAGATTTCCTTCTGGGTACAAGCCCAGGAGTTTTTACCTCTATCTTAAGGCAACCTGTTACTAATCAATGTCATTGCCTAGGAATTTTACTCTTAACCTTCTTCATTGAGAATGAATCTTCCCTAAAAACATAAAATAAGCCTGCTAGAGATTGCACATGAGGATGTTTATCCACTGAAGAAATAAAGCTTCCTTTTTTAATATTTTAACTAGATACTCTTCACTTGAAAGGTGATACTTCTGCTCTTGACCCGTAAGTATTGACCTGTACTAAGGCCCCAGGGAAATCCAGTGAGAACCTGATTGGGGTCTCATTTCTTGTTCTAATGTGAATCTAATGCACTTACCTCCAGCATTGCTGCCTGTTCTGACAGATCCCATCAGTAGGAAAAGTAGAGTGAAGTGTACTGCACCCACCTTTCAGTATGACTGGTCTGTCACAACATTTGAATTCCTTTGATTTGTGTCGGGGTTTCTAAGCTCTTTATTCGTTTTTTCCCCTGTATGGTATGATTGAGGCTAGTGAAAATCTACTCACTAGTAGCAGGTGGAATCCAGAGCTAGCAGAACAGAAAACAGCTCACTCAGTGACATTATACTCAACCCCATGGTGAGGTGATGTTAATTAAACTCTTACCGTAAGGCAGGCCAGGTGCCCAGTTCTTTACAGGGATGATCTGAGTCTCCCACCACCGCGGAGGTTAAGCTCTGTATTATCTCCCCTCTACTGATGATGAGTTTTAGACTCAGAGGAGTAAACTAACCTGCCTGCAGTGGCACATCTTACACTTGCTCCTGGACGTTTCTCCTGCAAGTCCCAGAAGAGTGTGTGTTTGTGCATTTTTTGTGGGAGACTACAGATTTGTGTTTCTTACGTGCCATGACATGTAATTGAGGTGCATGCTCATTGACCTCTTGTGAAGGTGACAGTTTAGAATCATTCTGTTATTCCTGACCTACTTGTCAAAGGTTGGTATTTGCTAAGATGCAAATTCTGTTTTCTAAAATCCTGAATAAGACAATTTATATTTTATACACAGAAAATATGAAATTGTCTATTTGGAGTTGATATTCATTGTGTGTGTATGTGTATGTTTTTAAGCAGGATACACATTCCCTCAAGGTACACCATTCTCAGGGCTGTGCCAGGAAATATAAGGATCGACTAAACTGGACAGATAATATCAGAGATTTATAACACACACCTCCTTCCCTAAATGAGCCTGCTCTCCACTGAAAAGGCAAGATGCAGACGGATAATTATAAATGTAAGGAACATAAATACCATGGTGCTAAGGAGAGGAAAAGATTAAACCTTAGGGTCATATAATAAGAACCATACGTCATTCTGGAGCACAACTGTGCTGAGTTCACTGTCTGATTTAATCCTGTGAGGTGCTCTTGTCATCAGGGTTGTAGGGGTGCAGAAGCAGAAGGTCAGGACAGTGGAATGACTGCCCAAGGTTCCACCTTGGAGCTGGAGCAGTGATGGGAACCCAGCCTGTCAGACTCACATGGCCTCAGCCAGTTCCCATCTTGACTTAACTACAAGGCCATTAAAGGTGCTAGTGTTCCAATGTGCTACCATAGATGATGAGGGAAAACTGAACGCAGGGGATATCAGGCAAATATCATGGTGGGGAGGGAGTGGGTCTGCCTTTTGTAACTCGGATGAGATGTTAAATGCCTCCTTTTCTATTCCATATTTTTTTATCAGTGAACTGAGATTTTAAAATTTCATTTATGAGGTACATGGTTTGCATCAGACAATACAGTATACCAGGTGTAAAGAAATCAGTAGAGACCCTAAGTCCAAGGAATCTATTTAACTCCCTATTTCCAATCATGGATGTCCCACTTTATTCCTCAAGTTGTGTAATTTTTACCTCTCACACATTCCTTTCTGATAGTCACTAATCAATCTATGAATCTGATCAAAGCTACTATTTTCAGATCTTTCTAATATAAAAATGTGAAGGAGTTATACCTATGTTGCATAACAGAAGGGATGATTTATCTTGTGTTCCCAAAGTGAACTGAAAATCTTTGGGTGGGAAGTGAGGAAACCACACAAAGGACTTGTCTCTTGATCAGAGAGATCAGGAAACTGACAAAGGGTCCTTCACCCTGTGCTGTGTAGGCTCAGATGCTAAGAGCTGAAGGGACCTTCTCCCTGAACATGGTATCAAAGGGTGCAGGAGTGACAGCACAGTTTTCAGAGTCAGACACATGGACATGAGGTCTGACCCCTCCACT
The DNA here is from genome assembly GCF_048564905.1 of Vicugna pacos. Classification (NCBI taxonomy): domain Eukaryota; kingdom Metazoa; phylum Chordata; class Mammalia; order Artiodactyla; family Camelidae; genus Vicugna; species Vicugna pacos. The sequence continues at coordinate 65,877,051 of NC_132997.1, read as the reverse complement.
TATTAGCCATATGATTTTTGAGATTACTAAACCTTAATTTTTTTAAATCTGTAAGTGGATGGCTACCCCATGGGACTGTTTCATCACGTAATCAAATAATACCCCTGTAAACTGCTCAGCATGGTGTCTAGCACATAGTTAAGTCCTCAGTAAAGGACAGTTTTTGCTATTACTAACATTGTTCCCGTTTATATTTTGCAGGCCTGTAACACAAAATTCCAGAATTCCTCAGTCTTTTAGCTTTGTTTACATTCTTTAAAGACATCTTGGAAATGTAAAGTGACTCATTTGTGGTTTTTAATTCCTTTGAACATTCCAAAAGGATGCTTTTGCAGACTTTGCAGAAGGGAAAGTGGAATCACATATATATTGTGCCTTGTCCAAGATTGTTCTGTAGGTTCTTAATAGAAATATCCTTTGTAGTCTGCCGTGCTTTCTCTGCCACGTGGTGCTCCTTTTCCTGGATGCCAGAGTTAAATCAATGATGAAACATTAATCAGGGAAGAGCTTTTGTTGTTGCTTTTCCCCCTTCCTGAAAGGAAGACTAATAGGCTCAGTGAAGCTATAACCAGCCTGAGAGCATGGGACAAGCCCTCCTTACCTGAGATTGGTTTTTTTTTCCCCCTTTCTGGAAAGATTGTCCTGTGGAAGTTGGAAAAAATAAAACTGGGCCTGGAATTTGTTGTTGTTGTTGTTAAAGGTCATCCAGTTAGTGAGAAGATAAAGACAAAATTGCCTAGGGTTTTACTAACACAGGAGGCCAGCCTTTGATGGGTGTTGTCTTTGCAGATATTCCCGATGACAGTAGAAGACGAGACTGTAGATGCCACCATCACAATTAGGCTGTGAATGGGATTTTCTTGACACCCGTGTTTTCACAGTGATAGAACTGCAGATTCTTTCTGCAGGCAACAGGGTGGGAAAAACCCAAGTTACAGCAACTGCTAATGTTAGCGCTTCTTAATATAGCCAGCCCCTGCTAAACCTGCACATTTCTTCTTTCTGTCTTCGTTATGACAATAACATTTTTCCTCCCGTGATAGAATTTGGCTTAGTAGGCAACAGCCGCACACTGTACACCTCCAGAGTTTTATTTTAAAGCTTTGCTACTGTGTTGGTGGCAAAGATCGTTGTAAAGGCAAAGAAAGGATTCTAGTATGCAGATGGAGATGAAACAGAAGTGTTCATGAAAATACCACTGGAACAATCACAATTCTTTCTGTTTTTGTTGAAGAGGAGCCATTAGTAACGTCACTGTTCTGGGTCAAACGGTCGTATATACTGTCCATGCACAGGGAGAAAAAATTCTATGAGGTCCAAGATAGAAAATTGGCTTTACATGTTGCTCCCAAAGGCTGTCCATGCGATACTCATCTGTCCATGTGTACGCAGAATAAATCATCCCTTAGAGCCCATCAGCTCTCAGATCCTCATGGTTTTCTGAATGGTCATTACCAAAACGTGCTGTATTTTCAGGTCGCTGTGTTTCCCTCCCTCCCAGCCCTAATGCTTTCTCCATCCACTTCCTTTCCTCTGCCCCTGCTATCTGGTGCACCGTTATCTGTACTTTAGAACACAATTCAAGTGCTATTGGTAGGCTGTTCTGTTGACATTTCCCCCCTCACTTCTGCTCTGGTCAATCCCCATACCTTGTACGTGTGTCTCTAATTCTGCTTTTCAGTATAAATTTTAGATAAACGGTCCCCTACGTAACCTTTCTTGACTCTTTCCAACCTCCATCTCTTGCCAGCTGGGCCAAGGAAAAATTCCCAGGACCCCTGCAGCACCGTGTGCCTACCTCTAGCCTTGCACTTTTGCCTTGTAGTTGGGGATTTCGGTGAGCACATCTATTAGATTATCAGTTCCTTAAAGCCAGGTGCCCTTATTCATATTCCCTATTGCGTCACAGAACCTAGCGTATGGTACACTCTCCATAAATGTTTGTTAAAGGAAGAGACTATTTTAATGATCGTGGTGCTCCGAGATACAGTATAACTGCCTGGAAATGGCAGGAACTAGGTAAATCTTGGCTGGGTTGAATTAGTCTGCTCTGTTAGGATGAGGCTTAAAAGATTTCCGGTCAAGACAGTGAAGTAGTAGGACTCAAGCTCACCTCCTGAAGCAAAACTGACTGCTAAACAACCCTCAAAAAAAAAAAAAAAAAAAGAGAGAGAGAGAGACTGGAACCTAGTAAAAAAGATCTTTAACTGGAAACATAAAAAAGGAACCATAGCAGGATGATAAACAAGTTTCTACTCTGTAGCACAGGGAATGATACTCCATTATCTTGAGTAACCTATAATGAAAAAGAATATGAAAGCAAGCATAAGTATATACATGTATGACTAAAACATTATGCTGTACACCAGAAATTGACACAGCATTGTAAACTGACTATATTCCAACAGCAACAGAAAAGAATTGGAAAAAAAGAAAGAAAAAAAAAAAAGAATGGGGCTTACCAAGTAGTAGAATGGACCAATATGCACCTGGCAGATGGTAGGGAAGGGATGGAATGAGATAGAGATCTTTAAGTCACGGCAGGTAGGCAAGCAAATTTTTAGGTTATAGAAGTCTTTTTCTGAAGACTGTTGAAGGGATCTAAAGTCCTTGGGTTGAAGTAAATTCTGTTATAAAGGTCCATGGTCAAAGAAGTGTTATCGATTGGTTTAACCCCGCTCAACTTCCCAGTGAGAGAAGACAGCCTCTATTTCAGCTCTCTCATCTTCTGTTGGAAATATCACTCTCTCCTCAGTGATAGCTCAGACACACAAACCTGGGGAGGCCACTAAAAGGACTGCACGCCGTTCCCGGAGACCTTTTGGCCAAACCTCTCTAAGCTGTCAGCTCGTTGTCAATGACAGACATTCAGTTGAGGGAACTCATTGATTTTCAGCTGTCAGATCCTTTATGGTTACTTTATGGATTTAAAACCTCTTTCCCCACCTTTCAGAAACTTGCTGTTGACAGGAATAAAACATGAAGCCTCCTATGTTTTGCTTTATGCCGGAAATAGACGTTAGTGGTCGCATCCCATAGTCATTGGGGTTCTTTTTCCATTTCATATTCTTTCACCACAATTTTAACGAAGAAGGTATTTCTGTGTATAATTTCTCCTCTGACACACAGTAGCCCTGAGGATGGTTTTTCTGAGGCCAGCATCCAATCTGAAAGCAAGTTATTTGAATGACTACAAAAATATGATCCTTTCAAGTCTCTTGAAGTGTTCTTTAATGTTTGAAAAGAAAATATAACCCATGCTAATTGCAAGGGACTTTGCTAAGTGCTATATGGTTTCCAAAAGTATTCACAAATTTCTTTTATATATTAAGGATTCCTAGATTTTATTTTTTAAAGAGTTATAATGCTGTATTAGTTATCTGTTGCTTCATAACAAATTACCCCTAAATTTAGTGGCTTAAACAGCAGTCATAATGGATTATTTCTCATGGTTTCTTTGGGTCAGGAATTTGTGAAGGGCTCCGCTGAAGGGTCATGAGATTGCACCAAGGTGATGGCTGAGCTAGCAGTTATCTGAAGGCTAGATTGAGGTTAGGGGAGCCGTTTCCGGGAAAGCTCACTAACATGGCAAACTGGTTCTATTGGGCGGGTGGGGGAGGGGTCTCTTTTCCCTCCAAAGAGTCCTCTTGTTTAGAGAACAATCCAGGAAACCAAAGTGATGCCTTTTATACCTTTTATGCCTTTTATGCCTTTTATGACCTAGGATCAGCAGTCACAGACTGTGACTACTGCCATATCCTACTGATTGAAAGAATTTCAGTTGTTCAGTTATGTTAGGAGTAGGTAGGGGATGGGAGTAGACAGAGATACATCTCTCAGAGATCAAGAGTTGGCGCTTTCTGAGGGAGTGCCAGCGTCACATATGGTGATGAACCGGGGTATGTATTGGTACAGTTCTCTTTGGAAAACAACAGTCAGCCACAACCGGCAAAGGAGAAATTGAAAACCATCACTCTGGAGACTTCAGTAATAAACAAGATCTGACCTCTGCTTTTAGAGAGCTCATGGACTAAGAGAATAAGACAGAAAGAGGAGGGCCTGAATAGTCATTTTAAAAGCCTTAGAGGAAGGTTGTGTGCACCCAGAGAAGGGATAATCTCTTGGGTGCATGGAGGGAAGGCCCTTCTGGATGGAAGAGCTGAAATTTGGCCCTTGACGCTTGAGTCAGCTGTTTGAAGATACTGCCATAGATGCTTCTTCACGATGGACGTGGTCTTCCAAGGTGTTATTGTGATGCTATAATAGATACCGTATTTACATATACTGTTTAGGACCAGCTTTGAGAAACAAGTTTGCTTTTATTATAAAACTCTAATCCTTGTTTTAGAAACAAATTATTATTTATTGGAGCATTTCAGAGGTTCTTCCCGTGTGTGAAGGGATGACATCGTGTTTCAGAAGTTTCATGCAGATCTGTTGACGTGTCTGTGAATTTACCTGGATATTGCCTACAATTCCCCTTGTCATTGAAAAGCAGCCAGGATACTTTATGGACTTTGAAAGTTTATAGCGGTGCCTTTTAAAAATGACTAAAGGATTCATTTGGAATTAGCATGTATGCTGTTATTCTCAGCCTGTGTTTTCCCTCCAAGTAAAATCCTTGTAACGTCTAATTCTGTCCTAGTGGAAAAAAAAAAAAAAAATATATATATATATATATATATATATATATATATATTCTAATTGTTTAAATTAAAAGTTTAGTTTAAAATAGCCTTAGAATTTAAAAGATTAATGGTTATACCTCTTCAGCTGCTTTTATCGGTCTGCGCTAGAAAGCACTGCTTTCTCTGAAGGAAAGGCCAGCGAGAGGTGCAGAGACCCACCACGCTCAGGAAGGCCCTGCAGCCAACTTGTGTCACGTGGCACATCATTTTGATACACGTCAAATAACTGTGACGAGTAACTATTGATCTTATTGAAATCAGATTTATTCAAAGGAAAAGTAGAACACATTTGATTTTTTTTAAGTGCAAAAAGAAACTACTGAGCATGAATCTTGCCAATCAAATAACAGAAAATAAGGAATTCTTGGTTTCTGCCATCATGGGTGGCTGTGTTTTTGTGTTCAGAGTGGGGCTTTCCTTGACGTGACTAATCACATCACTATCCTAGAACTTGAGGGGATAGGTGAATGGCAGAAAATGTAAGGCAGGCGTGTAAAAGAAAGGGAAACTGAATACATCAGAGGACTGGATGGCAGAAGAACTCTGACTTCCATGCAGCAAATAAGACTTCCATGCAAAAAATAATTTATGGTCATAGTCCTTAACTGTTGATATGTAGGAGTTCAGAATTTCCAAAATATAGAGGAACTTCTACCTTTTGGAATCCTGCTTATCCCCACTGAGTGACAAGAGTATTTTTAAGTCCTCAGAAATTTCTTTTTGAACTGCCTGAGGGAAACACTGCCACCCATGGCTGGGAAGAAAGTGTCAGTTGAGAATTATGGTAGTTATTTCAAAGCTGTTTAGATGGTTGACCTTGAAAAGAAGTCTTTTAGAACACTACTTTTTATCCATTTGAGCTGTGGGGTCACCAGCTTTAGGAGGTGTTAAGGAGTCCATGAATCCACCTGCTGAAATTGTGATGTAGGAATTCAGTTACATTATGTAGCATCAGACCTGTGAAACTGAGACCTGAATTTGATTTTGTCTGCCTCATGTGTTTATGATCTCACAAGATCACATAGGTAGACTTATACATTCAGGTTTTCCAGTTCTATAAATACAGTTATAAAATAGATCAGCCTCTAACTTGCAGGGCGGAATGTTCAGGACCATTCATTTTAAGTGAAGTGAGAACAGCGGACTAGAAGCAGACTCCCTGTTTTCAAGTTCTAACTCTGCTGCTTGTTAGCTCAATTGCCCCCGGACAAGTAATTTAAATCCTCTGATTTCCAGTGTACTCTTCTGTCAGTTGGAGCTACTGATAGCTGCCTTGTCAGTATTAAAGATTGTAGAAAGGGTGAAATATTGAGTGGATAAGAGATCATTTCTGACCTGGAAAATTCCCTACAGAGTCCAGAATTATTATTGTCCAACCAAAAGAAGAGTAGCACTTTTGGCTTGATAGGTATCATTGTTCATATTTAGAAGTCGATGCTACTGACCCTCTGCACACTTTAAATTGTTTGTTTTAGGAGTAGGTTGTTAAGTCCTGCATATACTCTTGTTTAGTCTTCATACAGGAGCCAAGTACACATTTCAAGATAAGTCATGGCAGGAAAGGCAAGCTTTCCTCTGGGGAAATCCATCTGCTATGTCATTAACACCACGATCTAGCAAAATCACCAACCGCCCTAGGCACTATTCCCCAAAGAAATTAGTGAAGAGTACAGTATAGCTCATTAAAACTATCTTGTAAAGAGAGTTAGGAAGAATGTTCCATTGAAACTCTAGGATATTTAAGGATATTTATTAGCATTTTCTGCACCAATGAAAGAGGAAATTTCTTTTAAAATGGTACAATAGAAAAGTCTAAGTCTGAGGTGTTTTATTGCTAGAAGTATGTAGACAATTTTGAAAGTATGTGACATCAGAGAAGAAGGACTCTGAAAACAATGCTGGCAGCTTGCTAGAAGCATGGCTACCAGCAGCATCCCCATCAAGCTTACTCGAATTTATTGCTTTCTCTATACTGTGAACTGCTTTAAGGACTTTACATGTATTAGCTCATTAAACCTATTCAGCAGTATGAGCATCCAGTTATTATACCCATTTGACATTGGTCATAGTTGTCTTGCTCTAGCTCTTGACCTGGTGTGGCTTGATTGTCACATATGCAAAATAAAATCCTCCTCAACATAAGTTAGTCAAGTAGTGATCCAGATTGCTCCAGCCTCTGAGTCGTGGTCCAGGTCACACAATACATTACTTGTTAGATATATTTCAAACCTTGTTCATAAAATTGTTGAGAGACTTCCATTCCATGGTGAGGAATTTAAGATTTTTTCTTAGGATCTCTGAGTTCTACATGGTCAAGGGTTATGTAGGCTCACCATCTATCTGGCAGGTAATAATGATCATCCACTTACTGTTTTATGGCATTTTTAAAATATATATTTTTTTATTGAAGTATAGTCAGTTTATAATGTTGTATCAATTTCTGGTATACAGCACAGTGCTTCAGTCATACATGAACATACATGTATTCATTTTCATATACTTTTTCACCATAAGTTACTACAAGATATTGAATATGGTTCCCTGTGCTATGCAGTATAAATTGTTGTTTAGCTACTTTATATACATTAGTTAGTATCTGAAAATCTTGAGCTCCCAATTTATCCTTTCCCACCTCCTTCCTTCTCTGGTAACCATAAGTTTGTTTTCTATGTCTGTGAGTCTGTTTCTATTTTGTAGATAAGTTTGTCTTTTTTTTTTTTAAGATTCCGCATATAATTGATATCACATGGTATTTTTCTTTCTTTCTAGCTTCACTTAGAATGACATTCTCCAGGTTCATTCATGTTGCTGCAAATGGCATTATTTTATTATTTTTTATGACTGAGTACTATTCTATTGTGTGTGTGTGTCTTTGTGTGTGTGTGTGTGTCTGTGTGTGTATACATATATACCACAAATTCTTTATCCAGTCATCTGTCGATGGACATTTAGGTTGTTTCCATGTTTTGGCTATTGTAAATAGTGCTGCTATGAACACTGGGGTGCATGTATCTTTTTGAATTAAGGTTCCCCTTGGAAATGGAAAATTGCTACATATTGGCTAATGTTGGCTCCTATTAAGGCAGAATTTCTGAACTAAGGCATTCCTTAAACAAAAGTATAAGCTGAAACATTGTTATTACCCATGTGAGATCCTTATCTATAACCTTCTCTTCCAAAGCTTACTTTCCATGTGGCTTTATTAGTTCTACTTGATCTATTTAAGCTGTATTACTCAATTTCTAGTTATGCCTAGTAAATTTTTTGTAGGCTAATTTTCTCAGAAAACATAGTGTCATTTAAAATTCTTAGATCTGTTTCAATCAGTCGTAAGTTCATATGTTCCCTTTTGTGTTTATGTAGCTAGAATAAATTTAAACACCAAAATAAAAATTATTAAATGCTATGGTTATATAAACATGTAGTGAATTCAGATATTGGACATTTCATTGGCATGCACCTGAAAGGCAGATTAGGTATTTAAGACATGGAACAATCTGAAAAATTTAAAGATTTTTATGTGTTCATAAATGTGGTTATCTTTTGCAGGAAAATAAAATTTGCTTTGATATCTGTCTTGGATCTTTTCAAACTTTTATGTGAATCTTCTATTAAGACCAGCCTTTAGCTAGTGTTACCATAAGCATTAGAACAGGGGTTCATAGAAGAAAGCTCAGCACTGATTCTCTGTCCTAGTTGCCTTTCAGAATGACCTACCATGCCCTTTCAAAATACAGATATCCTGCCCCAAATCTTTTATATTCCAATTCAAAAGATGCTGCACAGGCCCCAGAGGTCTCTGGTTTTTTGAGATTCCACATATGAACTGGGTGTGTAATGAGCAGTGACAATCATCAAGTATTTTTAGGAAACTGAAAAGTAAGGTCTTCCAAAGGGAAGAAAAGTTCTACTCAAAAATATTTCTGGCATCCCATCAAAAGTAGATTGAGTAAAAATCTTATTTTGGAGAATCTGTATTGATAAGCATTCCCCCTTCCATTCTACCTCTCCAGTAAATTTTACTACTTTCACAAGTCTCCCTTCCCTGTCCCTCATGGAATCTACCAAGAGTATGTATGCTTTGATATCGATGTCATGAGGATGGGAATGCCAGCTGGTCCAGTTTCTTCATGGAAGTAAATCAAATATATTGAATAAAAAGAATGCAGGTATAAAAGGAAGAAGAAGGGGCAGTGGAATAAGTAAAACTGGACAAAGGTGTTAGATTATAGCAGGGGTCTTAATGACTCTGTGTATTATCTTGTTGGTTAGCTACAGCTGCTCTTTAACTCAGCTCATCTTCAGAAATGTGTTCCTGTCCTACTGTTAGAAGACTTGAGGGTGATGGTGGTAGGAGTCATGGGTATTTTCATCATGGCTCTTCCCCTGTGCACTACTTTAGAAAAGGTCAAAGCCTGTGAACCCTGTGGTCCCCATTAGTCAGTCCTGAGTAGAGCTCTCTGCCCTTCTCTGCCCTGATCACATCAATGCACTCTTTTTTTTTTTTTTTTGTAAGGCAGATGCAAGACACTTTTTAGTTGAAAAGTTCCTTCTTTTTCTAGAACACAAGAAAGTACATACTAAATTTTAAAAAATAGTCAAAATAAATTAAATAGCTATGTTCTGTACAAATGGAAATTTGAGAAGAGGATCTCTGAGGAAATACTAAGTCAGAAAGATGCATCTGATTTGAAGAATGACAGAAAAACAATGAGCTCTCTTCCTGAGCTGGACAGCAAACTGGCAGGACATGCTCCTGCCTTCTCAATACAAGAATTATGACATGGAAACAACCTAAATGTCCATCGACAGATGACTGGATAAAGGAGTTGTGGTATATATATCTATATCTATATCTACATATATGTATATGTAGATATGTATATGTAGTCCACACACAATGGAATACTACTCAGCCATAAAAAGAGTAAAATAATGCCATCTGCAGCAACATGGATGGACCTGGAGATTGTTATTCTAAGTGAAGTAGGCCAGAAAAAGAAAGAAAAATGCCATATGATATCACTTATATGTGGAATCTAAAAAAAAGACAAATGAGCTTATTTATAAAACAGAAACAGACTCACAGACATAGAAAACAAACTTATGGTTACCGGTGGAAGGGGGTGGGAAGGGATAAATTGGGAGTTTGAGATTTACAGATACTAACTACTATGTATAAAAATAGGTCCCGAGGCGGGAAGGGATAAATTGGGAGTTTGAGATTTATAGATACTAACTACTATGTATAAAAATAGGTAAACAATAAGTTTCTATGCATAGCACAGGGAACTGTATTCAATATCTTATAGTAGCCTATAATGACAAAGAATATGAAAATGAGTATATGTATTGCATAAGTATGACTGAAACATTATGCTATGCACCAGAAATTGACACAACATTGTAAACTGACTACACTTCAATTAAAAAAAAGAATAAAATCAAAGGCACTGCAGTTTTGGGTTAGATGGCTAAGGGAAAAATACCATCCACGTTGAATCTTATTCTCAGCTTGTTTCTCTATACCCTGTTCCGTTTACTCAAAATTGGTCATCACTCTTTGCTTAGTCTTTTATGACTGATCATTCATTTATCCTGTCTGTTGTCTTAGGATGGGCTCTTAAGGAGGCAGGCAAATGGAAGGAACCCTTTGGTCACTCCTAGTTTTTGATTTCCAAATATCAGGTTTTGCACACAATATCCTTGAAAGACATGACATCAGAGAAGGCCATTGACATTGACATTCATGATATGATATTTTTGCTAATTTGTGGTTTGGTGCATGACCATTTCCAATACCCACTAAAACGCGTGCACTTAATGCCATTGGCAACACATTTCATCACATTCACTTACACAAGGACTGTATGCTTTAGAAACAGAAATAGGACTATTTCTTTAGCAATTATGACATTAAAAAGAAGGCGGAGACTTAAATTGTCTTCATGGGGAAAATATCCAGCCAACCCTAGATGGATAGATTTATATAAAAAAATTTATGTAAGAAAAGCCTACAGATAAGACAAAATAATAATTCTTTGGTTAAAATGTCTGAGAAATGTTTTACTTACCTAAATTGATTTTTTAAAGTAATTGCTCAGATAGACTCCCTGGGTGGCTTTACCGTGGTTAGGAGTTTAGTCCTCAGCTTTGTGGTTTGAAGAAATCAATATAATTACAGTTGATAAGGCTCCTGGAGTCATGTTAACCAGATGCATGAAAGACTCAAATATAAACTCATATATAAGCCATATATAAAGGTTGGAACGTTTATGACTGTTTGAAGTGCTTACTTTAGTAACAATTATAATGAAAGCTTCTTCACCTTTTTACTGTGACTTAGATATTTAAATTTCTTAGCACTTCATAGTCTGTGGGTATGCATTAATAGTTTGTATTAATAAAGCTGCGCTATGTTGAACAGAAAAAAATGAAAGATTCTCCACCTGGAGTGTATATATTGGCAAAGAACATAGATTTGGAGTCAAGTAGCCATGAGCTTCCATCTTGACCCCTTCTAGAACTATAACCTTAGGTCTTTTCATCTGTGATGCTGGCTTAATAGTATCTATTCATAACATTGATCTAGCAAAGCACTAAGCACAGTGCCTTGCACATAATAAGCACACAGTTAACTGTCTGCTGTCATCATCATCATCATCTTCTTCCTTCTCTTGTTCCTCCTACTTATCATCATCACCACATATCAAACAAATCCTGTTCTCTGTGACCCAGAGTGCATTTCTTTCCACATCATCATTCTGCCAGCAGAAGTTGGGTTGACTAGCCAGCACAATTCTCTCTAGAGGAAGTCCTACACACAAAATCAAATTATAATCAGAAGGCAATTTGAACAGAATGCAATCAGATAAAGGGAAATCAACCTAATAATCTTAACATTTCTGGCTTCCAACTCTGGTTGCCTGATATATTTGTCTCCACAATGGAGAAATTCTGCTGTTCAGACCCAATGATTGGGTTAGTTTATTGACTGACTATTCCAATCACTTTAATTGTTCCTGCTTGTTACTAATAAAATGTGTTAGGAGGGCTCTGAGTATTGGGATCACCTGGGAGCTTATTTTAACTGCAGAATCTTAGCCCAATACCAGACCTGGTGAATTAGAATCTATGGTTTAGCCAAATTGCCCAGTGATTCAAATTCACAATCAAGTGGGAAGAGTATTCTTATAAGATATTCCTCAGTCTTTCTCATAGAGACCTCATCTCATCCATTATGTATAGATTCTTACTAGTTTCCCTCCCATAGGGTAACTTTATTCTCAAATAATCTTATTTCCAAGCCATATAGCTTTACACTGTATTTTTTCCCTCCATCACTATGCAAAAAAATAAATTTATGAAGCCTTTGTATAAAAGAGACTAAATAAGAAAACATTTTTTTCTGAGTCTTTGTTTAAAAATGTCTCTGTCACTCAAGCTCTGGATCTTGGCAGATGGCCTCATTTATATTTAAGGGAAAAGATAGTTTTATATACTTTGGCTCCAGTTATTAGAGTTTGCTTTTGTACATGGTAATTTTTTATTTTCTGTCACCTCTTTGAAGTCTTTCACTTCTTTTTTCATTTTGTTTCTCTGCTGTGATTTCTCAAACACTTGCAGAAATAAGCTCACTGTCAGCCTGACACTGACCAACTGGAAACCTGGCAATTGGTCTTGGAAATTCTTGGTCTTACAGTTTTTCCCAGTGGAACATGGATGCCTGTGTGTTGGCAATCACCAATCAGTGGGTATTTGATAAGCCACCAGTTCCTTTTTAAATCCATTTGGATTTAAAAGAAAGTTCTGCAGTCATGGCCTATGATGAGTTTGGTCTCCAAAAAAGAATGTCCATGCCAAGGCTGTCTTTAAAATTCTAGAGCTCCCTGATAGGTTTATTCTTCATGGAGACATCTTCTCTAAACCCTTCACTTATTTACTCTTCTCCATGAAGTAATAGAGCTGGTAAAGCACCAGTCCATAAATACAAATATCTCTAGACTCTACCTCTGTGCTAAATTAAAACACAGGAATCTGTGTAAACAAATTGGAAACAAATTCTTCTTGGTCTTTGGTTTCATGGAACCAAAACACACACTATTGAAAAGTTTTTGTGTATTTGTGTTATATGTGCACATGTCTTTACCCTACACATTTAAATAGGATCCTGAAAAGTCATTTCTCCAGCATTTGCACCAGAGCTTTCTCCAAAATATCTTAGATTATTTTTCAGGTTCTGAATCACTTCTCTCATTATTGTAAGGAGTAGGAAGTAATTTTCTCTCATTTTACTAAGCCTTGTAGTTTAGAGAAGTAACAACATTTAAGTCTACCCTAAAAAATCAATGACTAAACCAATTGTTATAATCAAGGTGTCTTAGGTTCTGAGCCATTGCTTCATTAAATAGCCCATATCATAGCAATTGGATGGCAAATTTAAAATTTACTAGTTCATCATTTAAGAAAACCAGTGAGGGATTACTGATTTATTTTACAAGGCTTATCCTCCCTTTTAGCAGCTCCATTCAGTGACACAAACTCTTTTTCCTCGTGTTGTCAGAAGGACCAAGAAACAAAAAGCATTTTCAGCTCTAAGGATTTCAAGGAGGGAGGCTGTAACTTAGTTATGCTGCATGTATTCAATTAGCTTGTGAAATCGTATCTCCTCTACCAGTAAAAAGGACTTAAAAATAAAACATTAAAATTCCCGAAGGAGCAAGAGGGTGTTTTTGGCAGCAGGGTGACTCAACTGAAAGAAAGCTTAGTAGCCCAAAATGGTAGTTTTGTCATTTTGTTTTTCTTCTGAAGAGGTGCATTGAGCTCCAGAGGGAGGAACTGAACACACTTAGGTACAAAAGCTGCCAGGGGGACATCTCTTAATGGCGCTCAGGGCTGGAAGGTTGTGTGCCCCTTGTTCTTTCTCTGTACTTAACAACTAGCTTTATAAGAACTAGATGAGAGTCTTTCTAGTCATAGATACCATTTTTTTCCTTCATGTTTCGTCTGTCCCCTTATTTTCGTAGATTGTATCCTTTTTGATGACCTTGGCTTTGTTGATTTGCCGCCTAAAGCAAGTGATGACTCCTTTTTGTGGAGTGGAAGAACTCCAGTATCTCTATTAATTCTAAAATAATAAATATTTTGCTGTGACCTAATATGTGATTAACTCAGCACGACTGCTGACTCCGCATTTTTTGTCCAGTGGTAAACTGGTATTTTCCTAGTCAGAAAAATAGTCCAGTCAGTTCTCTTAAGTTGTCATACAAGTGCTTCAGAGATCCAGTTCTTAATAACTCTGTTTTCTTTGCGGGTTGTTACACCTCATTGGGACCCCTGTGCCCCAGCCAATTCAGTCTACAGACCTTTCACATGACTCCCCTCCCCTTTCTGATTGTTGTGTTTTGCTGTTGTCATTTCCCACTATGGACATATCCTTCCTTTCCATTTCTGTTTTCCAAGTCTTACCTGCTTTGCAGACACCAGGCCAAACACCAATTCCTAGGGCCAGGACATTTCATAGTCTTTCAGTCTTCTCTGGTAGTCCCAGCTAGAAATGAACTCTCTTTTATTTTTATGGTATAAATTTATTCAAGACACCTCTTTACACATTATAAATCTGGTTTTCTTAGGTTGATATTTTATTTGAGAAACACTGTCTTCAGGTCTCTCTACTTCATGATGGAAACATATTATACTTCTGTTCACCTTCTGTATAGAAGACTCTGTCAAAAATATGAGAAAGTTTATAGCTTCTGTTGGCCTTTTCAGAGACATCCACCTAGTTGACGAGAAGTTGCTCTGGATTGAGCTACAAGAGATCAATACAAATTTCCAAATTTCTGGTGTTTGGAGTGAAACTGAACTTTTATGTTACCTCAGGTCACAGTCTGTTCACCCTTCTAGCACCTGTATTTCTCAGCATTTCTCACATTTTGGCTTTTATATCCTTTCAAAATATTACACAGAAAAGATTCTCAGAAAATGCTAGGTGAACTAAGGCTACATCGTGACTTAGGGGTACACAGTATGTTAAAAAAAATAGAGTGGAACATTTGAACTTTGAGAATTTACTATGAAAAAAAAATCTACTCTATGTTTATTTCTAGGGGGTCAAGTTAAAGGCTACTGGAGAGCAGGGCATTTCAGGTAGAAGACAAAATGCTCCAGAACATTATCTGATCAAAATATTTTCTACATATTTGAAAAATTGTAGACTGAATTGAAATTAACAGGTTTGTCTCTATGAGAATGCCATGTGCTAAAGGATTCACTCAAGTCAGCATCCATCAGAAAGCAGTCCTCAAGTATAGGGTGTTTTGATTGGAGGAGTGAGAGAGTCCCATTTGGATTCCTTTTATTTCTTTTTTTTTTTCTCTCTGATTGCTGTGGCTAGGACTTCCAAAACTATATTAGAGACAAGATGGTATCTAAGATTCTAAAAGTGAGTCAGACCTCCCAGATACCTAGAGATTTTGATGCCCTGGGCTTGTGTCTCCATAGCTGGAAATTACTCTCTAGGTAATTGTGCCTGCCAATAGTAGGTGCCTCGTGGGTTGTTTTGATTTGTTTTTTGCATTGGCTGTGATTTGCTATTTCTAAAGGAAGGGTCTCATATCTCTCATAGGTGCTGGAAGAGAAATAAAAGTTGAGAGCTACCAATTTAGAAGGTCTTCATCTGGTATAGGGGGATGCACATTGTAGAGGGTTGCTAACTCCCCCAAGGTGGCATGACTTCTAAGTCCCAGAGCAGGATCTGGAATCCAGATCTCTCAATTGCCCATCCCAGTACTGTTTGTTCAGCACCACACTTTCCAATTTATAGCTCCCCTCTGTCCTTTGTCCTCCCTGACAACTCCTACCACCTTTACTAAATAGGGGCATTTCCAAGTCCATGTTTGCAGGAAACTTTAGGACCACATGTTCCTTATATTACACTGGCCTGTCACATGTAAGAGCAAACAGATGCCCTTGAACAATATCTAGGTACACTGAAGACATTTACACACTCTCAAATGTTGAATTGCAGCTATAACGGAATACCCACAAACAACAATCAGATAAGGGTTTATTGTTTACTCTTGTTTTCTTGTATTAGTTCTCGTAAGCTAGCTCAGGCCACTCAATTCAGGGGGAGGTGCTGCCTAACGGTGGTTGTCATTTTGATGGTAAGGCGAGTAATTTCTTGGTGCTGAAGGAAATATCCAGGTCAGAGGGGCTAGAACATAATCCATGGCAAAGCATGATTGAGTCACCAGGTGACTGCTGAGGCTGCTCTCGCTGGGGTCTCATGAAGGTCACTCCCTGCTTGAGTGCTCTGTCTGGAGCCATAAAGTCTTTGGACATTGGCTTTTCTTACAAAGCCATCATTATTGTTGTGTTCCCCATTGGCACCTTTTTTCTGTAAGATGTAAACACTCTCTGGATGCTGAATGAATCCATCTTTTATTTCTTGCAAAGGAGTTTGATTAAACTGGTTTTATTTCAGAGCTTGCAGTAGAATTGCAAACTGCCTTTTTTTCCCCTAGATACAAGAATCCTGGGCACTTATTCTAAGGAGGCTTGGTGTAAAAAAAAATTAACAACATAGGGTTGAGAGGGTGTGTGTGTGTGTCTGTGTGTGTATAAGGAGGGGAAAGGTTAAGGATAAGAGTCAGCCAGTCCCAATCTTCCTCTGCCCATACTTTACATGGCTCCTGCTGGTAATCAATAGAGATATAATGTGAGCCCACAAATGTAATTTTAACTTTTTCAATAGCCATTAAAAAATAAAAAGAATCAGGTGAAATTAATTTTAGTAATAAATTGTATTTAAGCCAATACATCCAAAACATTACCATGTCAACATGTGTTAATATAAAAAATGACTAATAAGCTATTTTACATGAATTTTTTTCACAGTAAGTCTTAGAAGCCCACTGTAAATTTCATGCCCAAAACATCAATTCGGACAACCCACGTTGCCGTGTAGAGTGTCCACCCTATTAGACAGCACGGCCATACAATACAGTTAAAAAACAAAAACTTCCTCATTTGGCATTAAGATGGTTCCTGATATGTCCTCTAGTCATTTTTTTAACCTCCTGTGCTCCTGCACCCTCTATATCCTGCCTCACCTGTTCACTTCTCATTTTCTGAACATGATACAGACTTCCACCTTTTCACGTCTGCAGTGTCCTTTGCCTCCCTTTACTCCATCTGTGTCTTAAAACCTGTTCCAGTCTGGGAGACAGCCTCATATGGGTTTTCATGGGTTTTGATTGAGATTAAATTCCAACTTCATTACTTAGTGACTAGGTGAACTTAAGAACATTATTTAGCCACTTTGGACCTCATATTATTTATCTTTTACTTTTTTAGATTTATTTATCCAAATTTGTTCGGGGGGGTCATTAGGTTTATTTGTTTATGTATTATTTTTGGTGAAGTACCAAAGATTGAGCCAGGGACCTCGTGCATGCTAAGCACACACTCTACCACTGAGCTCTACCCTCCCCCCATATCACCTGCCTTTAAAATTGGAATAGGAGCTGTGGGTATGAGTGTGAGTGTGTGTGTCTGTGTGTGTGATTGTCAGAGAGGGACAGAGAGAGAGAGAGAGAAAAAGACAGAGAGAGAGAGAAACAGATGCAATGAATACAACAGAAATAAAAAGAAAACATGTAGTGCAGTTTCTGACACAAGTGTAGTTAAATTCCCTCCCTTTCCTAGTTGCTTTCCAAGTTGCATTTGCGAGTAGCACTTCATTCCCCATCTGCCAGCAGTGTCCAAGTGGACTTGGGTAAGCATCTCCCTCTTTTTATTCTGCAGTCTCTTCACCTGCAGTATCTTAGTCCCACCTTCAACAATCCTTGTTCAGTCTTTGCTCCCCAGTTACCATGATCACATCCTTCTCTTCCCTCCTGCCAAAATGCTAGTGACAAAATGTACAGCTACTCCTTGGAAATGAGTAACTCTGATGCCAAGTGGAACAGCACAGGTGCCCTTCCACGGGGGCTGAGAGCCAATAAGCTACCGCTGAAATCTCTGCCCAGCGCAGGGTGACAGCACAGCCGATCCTGTCCCCTGCTGTAATGGTCTCCTAGGCAACCAGTACACACTACCATCTAGGAAATGGAAAGAAAAAACGGCAGAACCTACATCATTCCCACAGCCTTCAATATTTGTGTTCATGTACTAAAAATATTGAAAATATATGGATAACTGAGCATATGTTTTATTATTTCATGTCATGTTGGTTATGGCCTCTGTCACATCTCTAATAGAATTGCTAGTGAATTACTGGTGATGGTGTTGTATGAGTGAAATTGGATATTTCTAGTGGAGTAAGTTTTATAGGTTTGTGAATAGCAGTCTTGCCCATCTTACATTAGATTTAATCCTGCATTTGATGTATATTGACCTTTTATAAATGGTTTTTTAAATTTCCTTTCCTAATTGCTTGTTGCAGTTGAGTTCTGTACTTTGTATCCAGAAACCTTGCTAAATTGCCTTGTTAAATGTAATCGTTTCTATGTGGATTCTTTAGGGTTTCCTACATATTTATAATCAAATAATCTGCAAATAATGAGAGTTTTAATTCTCCATTTTCTTACAGTTTGTATTTTTCTTGCTTTAATACTGGCTAGGACTTCTACCACAATGGTGAATACAGTGGAGATCATGGACAGCCTTTTCTCATTCTCAAAATCTGGGGAAACATTCAAAATTCATCCTTAAGTATAATATATTCTATAGTTTTTAAGTAGATCCTCTTCTATTCCCACTTTGCTAGAGGCTTTCTTAACAAATCAAATAGAGGTAGATTTTGTCCTACTCCAAATTTGCTAAGAGGGTTTTGAAAAACCACTAATGGGGATTTCAAATTATCAGATTTTATAAAATTTATTATTAAATGCTTCTTCTGTATTTATTGAAATATTCATAAGATGTTTCTCCTTCATGTTGTGAATATAGTGGTTTAAATTGATTTTTTTTCATTGATAAACCAATTATGTCATTTCTGGAATGACCCCAACTGGTTATAATGCATTATATTTTATGAGTCATTGGATTTATTTTGCTACTATGTATTTTATTTAGGATTTTTTGTAGTAATGTT
This sequence comes from Vicugna pacos, assembly GCF_048564905.1. Classification (NCBI taxonomy): domain Eukaryota; kingdom Metazoa; phylum Chordata; class Mammalia; order Artiodactyla; family Camelidae; genus Vicugna; species Vicugna pacos. The sequence goes on along the minus strand of NC_132997.1, from coordinate 65,858,262 downwards.
CATGGCAGAGTTGCTGATAGTTTTCTTTTTTATAATATCTCTGAAGATCAAGTCAATATAGTTCCCTAAAATAAGCATGTATTGGTCTTTGACTATGTCATCATGTCCATCCATCCATTTGTGCATCCATTTTCCGTCCATTTATCTATTCATTCATTCATTCCACAAACATTTATTGAGGATCAGTATACTGTAGTGGTTAAAAGTACAGATTCTAGACCGAGTCTATGTTTGGACCCTTTAAAAAAACTTATTGTGACTGTGTTAGTCATCTCTTGCTGTCTAACAAATGACCAGAAACTTAGCAGCTTAAAGCAAAACATTTATTATCTCATAGTTTCTGTGGGCCAAGAATTTGGGAACAGCTGAGCTGGGTCCTCTGTTTCAGGGTCTCTCACAAGATGCAGTCAGAGTATTGACCAAGTCAAGGGTCTTTGCTGAGGCTCACCTGGGACCACCTTGAAAGCAGATCCCTGGAAAATTCATGTGATTGGTTGGCAGGATTCTGCTTCCAAGTTGATGTAACTAGTTGGCAGGATTCAGGGTCTTGCAGGTTGTTGGTCTGAGGACCTCAGTGCCTTGATGGCTGTAGGCTGGAGTTCGCCCTCAAGTTTCTTGCCATGTGGGCCTCTCCATTTTGCAGCTTACTCCGTCAAAGTCAAAAATGGAGAGAATCAGCAGAGAGTGTGCCAGCGGAACCGAAGTTACAATATTAGGTAATATAGTCACCTTTTCCCATACACTGTTGATCAGAAGCAATGCATAGCTCCTCCTCACACTCAAAATGAGGGACGTTAACTAGACATTCATACCAGGACTTATGGATAATTGAGGGTCATCTTAGAGTCAGTCCACCACAGTATGTTGGACAGATGATTTAACTTCTCTGTGCATGAGGATCTTCACCTAGTAAATGAAAACAATAATAGGGTCATTAGGAATATTAGATCATTTAATATAAGTAACGCATCTAGGATAGTGCCTGATACATAGTGAGTACCACATTAATGTTAGATTCCAGTAATATGCTAAGTGCCAAGTACAGTTCCAGGTACAATGGGGGACATAGCACTGAGTCACAGGAGCAAGTTCCCAACAGTCATGGTTTACAGTCTAGTGGAGAAAGGCAGAAAATAAACCTATAAATATATAATATAATATAAATGAGTATTGGTGGTATTGAGGAGTTACTATTTTATATAAAGCAATCAGAGTAGTTCTTATTGGTGACATCTGAGCAGAACCCTGAACGAAGTGAAGGGTCTGAGATCATACGCTGGGATGTAGAAATATTCACGGTAGTTATTCACAGATGATAGTTTATTCCCAGGTAGCTGTTCCCTTATATGAAAAACATTACTCTATAGAATTGTTGCAGAAAATGCGTAAAATGTGAGTTCATGCTCAACAGGGACAGTAAAAATGTTGAACAGCAGTCCTGTAAGCCCCAAGCTGAGTGGTACCTGCATGTTTGTTATAATTTGGTTGAGTTAAATCAGTTGCAACAAATAACAAGTGCTACTACAATGATATTAATAGAAGATTTGAAAGTACCTAGTTTCTTTTCTAAGCTATTTGTAATTCAGTTAAGTAAACATTATGCAGTGATCCCAAAGCCTAATTGGTGTTTTCTTCCAGCCAACATTTTCGTTGTTTTTACCTGGTTCTAATCAGAATAGGGATGCAATTACCTCTTTTTATTCACTTGGTGTTTAATAAGTGAAATACGTTCTGTTACCAATAATCATCAGGACTTCAATTTTTAGTGATTATCTAGAATTCCACCACATACCAAAAGTGTTTGTTATTATTCTCTTGGGCAGCTAGGTTATTTTGCTTGCTTGTTTGTTTGCTACCGAAAAATTGGATGCTAGTAACGCTTTTGAACTGATACCTTTTTCTTCCTTTAAATTGTTCTTAAAATAAATGATCAAGTGTAGATTATTTGGTCCAAGGCTCTGAACATTTTTATGGAGTCCATTTATTTCAAACCGCATTGATAGGGTACATTTTTTTAAATTGAAGTATAGTAAATTTACAATGTGTCAATTTCTGATGAACAACATACTGTTTCAGTCATGCATGTATATTTACACAAATATTCATTTTCATATTTTTTCGTTATAGGTTACTATGAGATATAGAATATAGCTCCCTGTGCTACGTGGTATAAATTTATTTTTTTAATCTATTGTATATGTAGTAGTTAATATTTGTAGTATTTTTGATAGCAGCACAAAACATCACCTTGTCCATAGATTTTATTATTGTGTTCTTTATTCCCATACACTTAACTTGCTAATAGGCTATAAAATTAAATAGCCAGGATTTGTCCCTTCAGACTATAAATGGAATTGTTACATTCAGTACTCTTTCTGCTAATTATATGAGTAACTGGGTATTTTTATGCCACATAGTAATTGTGAGTAATCTGAAGCCTGAATATTTGGACAGGCCCCCACTTCTATTACTTGATAGTGGTGTAGCCTTGGGCAGGGTGGTACACCTGCTTATTTAGTTTCTCAGTTTCCCCATCTGTAAAATGAGGAGAATGAGAACTCCCACCTTACAGGCTTTGTCTCAGTTAATCTATCAGAGTGTTATATGCATGATGGGGCTTCCGTAAATATCAGCTGTTATTACTATCATGTTTTCCTAGGTTATTAGTCAAACCAGACTTTGTTGAACCAAACTTGAAGAGATAGGAGTTTGCTTGAAACTTGAACAGCAGCTGGAAGTAGCTGGGCATCTGCCAGCCCTGCAGAGAGGCAATGTAGCAGAATGTACGACACAACAGGGCACCTATGGGCCAAATCATGTCTCCTGACTATGTTTGTTCATGCCACACAGTGCTGTTATTATTTGTAATTAGTTGCTAGCATTGAAAATGTTTGAAATTTCACATAAAATCCTAATTCATGGTTTCTCTTAAAAAGAGTTGAAAACATAAAGCAAACCAGGATGTTTTTCTTTATGGCAACCATCAGCTGGAGCAGAGTAGCCACTGCTTTCGTTGGAAGAGGTACTCAAAAGGACCACGTGTTCCTCACGTGCCACATCTGCTTCACTCCCTGTTGCTTTCACCCTGCCCACTTCACTTACTTCCATTACCTCCCTGGCTTTTAGAGCTTTTAAGTTTGCCTCTACCAGCACAGTGGTTGAGATCTTGGCTTCTGACGATGGTACCAAGTTGTACCCCTTGCTTCAGACTACTCACCAAAATCCAAATCACCTGGCTGGTGATTTCCCTCACTGTTACAGCAGAGCTTCAAGCAGCAGAGTATCCTCTCACCAGGTCCCATTATGAGAGGTAGCCTTGACCTTCAGCCCATAGACATGCTTTCCTCTGCTCTGTGAGAAGCATGAATTGAGAGAATGACAAGGAATAGTAGAACATCCAAAATGCTGCAGCAAAGCGTCTATGAGTTCTTCCTCCAAAGTTGGAACGTGGTTACTTTGAAACAGTGGGGAACCCGTACCAGTAGCACTGAGCTTCTATTTTTATGCCTGGGAGAGTTTTTGAAGCCATTACTCCATGTTCTCCAGTCTTCAAATGCTTGATTCATACACAGTACAGATTGGAAATGGTAGAGATTGATTTTATGGAAGAGATGTGCATTCTACCGTGGCATAAGCTGACTGTGGAGTAGGACGAGAGGTCTGTAGACCAAAGCTAATTGGCTCTTTCAGGCTTCTGAGTGCTCGTCTTCAGGTTTCCACTGAGCTCTGCATTTCAACTGGCTCACATGTTGTAATTAATAGAGGACGGGACTATTGTACATTCACATGAAACCTCCAACTTCGATCCACATCTCTTGGGGTCTAGTGAAAACAGTCTATCGTTGTTTCTTATTATATTTGGAGTTACTAACTGAGCAGTGTAGGCAGACAAAGATTAGCAGTGAAGAGCTTGGGACTGGGGTCCAGTAGACGGGAGTTTTTGCCCTGGCACTGCTGCTTATGATCTGTATGACTCGGGCTGGTGTATTTAAATTCTCTTTGACTCAGTTTTTCTCCCATGTAAAATGAGGTAACATTAGTACCTCCCTCATTGGAGCTGGGGTGGGGAGTATGCAAAATAATTATTAAACATTCAGGACACAAATAAGTACTTCGTAAATTGACTAGGATTTCCTCTCTGTATTCATTCACATCACGAGCACTTCTATACACAGTGGCGAACGCAAGTCACGTGGTTCTTGCCCTCATGGACTTGATAGTCTAGTTGCGTTTATAGTGGCTTAAATGTGTTTTTGTCCTGTAGCACAGCTGTTGAGAATTTGACTGGTTGTGAATCTCCACCTGACCTCTTACTCTCTCTAGAACATGAGGCACTTTATTCAACTTTCTTTGGCTCAGCTTCCTTATTTATTAAGTGCAATTAGTAAAAACACATACCTTCTAGTGTCTGGCAAAAATAATAAAAATAATGATAATAATAATAATGAATAGGAAGGGGAGAATAGCTAACACTTATCACATACATTCCATTTATTATTTAATCATATTCACTCCATGTTTTTAACATGAATGGACATGGTAACTTTTAGATGAATTAATTTATTTAAACCACACAGTCACCTATAAGGTAGTTTCCATTATAAGTCCCATTTTACAGATGAGGAAACTAAGGCACAAAAAGAGATACACATGCAGGAAATATCAGTTGCTGTGGTTGGTATCATTAATCAAATAAAGGGCTTCTGTCGTGAGTAGCACATGTTAGGGCAGCTTGATTGCTCTTTGTGTAGAATCAATGTCAAAAGATTTCAGAAGGATAATTTTTTATGGAGATTCTTATTTGGGCAGCTGGTGATCATTGGTCCTGGTGCCCCTACTTACAAGTTTGAAATAAAAGGGGAATTTCAAAAAATAAAATAAAATGAATGGCTTTTCACATCACATTGTAAGATTCACAGCATTGTTTTCAATTCCTCCTTGGTAATTCCACTGTGTCTATATACTTTATCAAGCTTTCTGTTGATGGAAATTTTGATTATGATTATGACAGGCACGTAAAGAGCAAGTATTGAAACCCATCTTCTTTTACCTGAGAGGTTGTCTGCCTGCTCGTGTTAGCTCTGAAATAAATTTCATATCCTTCTGTTCACTCAACAGATTTAACAAAAGATTTCAGAGAGGGAGGCTGTCAGGCTAGCCCTGGAGACCAGAAGTGAGATTTTTGGGCAATTCACATTGGCCGGTAAAGGGTTATGGTCACTAAGAGCTTAGATGAAGTGAATATTTTCAACCTGTGAATTTCTGACCTATTTGTGTGTAGACTCTACCTGTGAAGAAGCGCACAGGAGACAGCTTGTGGGGCTAAGATATCATCTGATGGACCACACTTGCCAACTGAGACTGACATCCTCAGTTGATACGCTTTTAAATCACTGAGAAACTGACTGCCCGGGCCACTCTTTCTCCACTGTCAGGTCTGTGACCAGACACCACCTTCTCAGCGAAGCCCTCTTGTCCAGGTTATTTATAGTTGCACCCCCTCTGTTTATCCTCAAACATGCCATGTTCCCTTCCCCTGCTTTATTTTCCTTTAGAGCATTTAGCTCTACCTACAGACTGCCTATTTTACCTATTTGTTGTCTATTTCCCCACCAGTGGTTTACAGGAGCCTGCTCATTCTGGTTCCCGAGAGCAGACTTCTAAATATTCAGGAATTTTGCAAACTGGTTGTTAGATTGGCCATAGTGGGAATATTTACACTGTGGAAATTGACAATGCTACACATTAGGGACTTTTTTTTGAGAGTTGGTTTACCAGCACATGACTACCCTACATAAAATGTAAGCTCCATGAGAGAACGCATTTTTGTTTGTTTAATTCACTGCTGTGTCCTCAGTGACTAGAAAGGTGTCTTAGACACAGGATTTTAAAAGTATTTGCTGGAAGAAGTATAGAATGAACATGTGGGTGAGTAAATAAACAAACAAACAAACAGATGAAAGTCAATTGGTGCCCCTCACATGGATGTTAAGACCAACTGTCAGTCACATTGCTTGTCTTGGTGTGGTGACTGAGTGATTCACAACCCAGGCTTGGAGAACTTAGCTGTGAAGGGAATTTTACTAGATACCAGTGCAGAACTCAGGCATGAAACTTGGAGACCAAATCTAAGTTGTGAGTTTCTCTCTTCTTGTCTGCAATATTTGGCCTTGTGCTCGTGAAATATGTTTTACCTAGATCTAGTAAATCAAGTTTTTTATTGTTTAGTCACTAAAATGGAAAAGGATTAAAAATATGTAAACATAAACCTGTTTAAAAAAATGTGTATGTGCTGTAGGATGTTTAAACAATTTGGCTTACTTTTATTTCCCCAGCTCAGATTCGTGTTTCTAAGTCACTCTGAACAAGAATGATACCTACTTCTTTAGCTTCATTGTTTATAATTGCATCACATGTAAGTTCTGTTATGCAATATTGCTGATTGCCAGGGACTGTATTATCTTGTGTTGTGAAGTCTGGGATTGACTTAATGTGCCCCTCTTTCTGAAAGACATTAAGAAATAAAGCATATTTCAGGGTTGAAAATAGTCTACCTAAAATATAATCAAGAATTTATTTTTCTTTGTTTTTCTCAGAATTCCCTTATTGGTTTCTTTGATGATTTTTGATGTCAAAATGGGTAGTTAGATTTGAAACATCAATCCCTTCTTGGCATAACTTTAACAAAGACGGACCTGAGTCTGGAAAGACTTGAGTTTTGAGAAGAAAAACATTCCAAGTTTAAAGAATTATGAAAGATGTGAGAAGAGAATAAATTGAATTTAACAATTTCTTAGAATGGAGGCAATTCTTAAAGCTTAGATAAGGTGATGTGAGGACAATGAAAATAATTTTTTTTTTACAAAGTGGTACCTGTATGAATCTGTTTTTGAAAGTGAAAGTATAGCTGAAGACATAGTTCCATTGGTTAAGCCTCATCTGTGATTAAACAAAGTTGGAATTTCCAAAGGCCATCTTTAACTTGATGTTATAGAGGCTGATAATGCCATTTTATAAGAAGTCCTGAGGGGCTGTCATCAGAGCAAAAATAACTTCCATTTTGTTCAGGCATAATATATGATCTGTACTCTGCTAAGGACTTTTCATGCATCCCATTCCGGTCTTAAACAATACTGTGAGGTAGCGTGTACCCCTGCAGTAGTAGTACCCTGTGTTTGCAGGTGTGGATTCTGTGAAGCCGAATAGTTCATCAGTTTCTCTGAGGTCGTGCAGGTGGTGTATGGTAGAAACAGAATGAGGAGGAGGAAAGGAAAAAGAATGACAAAAAGAAGGAGGAGAAGAGGAAAATAAGAAGGCAGCAAACTCTCATATCACATTTGGCTGTGTGTCAGGTACTGTTCTAAGCACCTCATATAGCAGTAAAGATGAACTCATCTGATTTTCACAGCAAGCCTGTGAGATAGGTGCTATTGTTATTATCCCCAATTTACAGCTGAGAAAACAGAGGCACACAAAGGTAGGTACCTTATCCAGGAACACATAGCACAACTGTTGGAGCTGGGATTTGAAGTCAGGAAATCAGGCAGCTCTGGAATCCATGATTTTAACTATTCTGATATATATATATATATTCCTTTTCACATTCTTTTTCATTATAGGCTATTACAAGATATTGAACATAGTTTCCTGTGCTATACAGTAGGAATTTGTTGTTTATCTGTTTTATGTATAGTAGCTATTATCTGTGACTCCCCAAATCCTGCTTTATCCCTTCCCACCCGCTTCCCACTCTGGTAACCATAAGTTTGTCTTCTATGTCTGTGAGTCTGTTTCTGTTTTATAAATAAATTCATTTGTCTCATTTTTTAAAGATTCCACATATAAGTGATATCATATGGTATTTTTCTTTCTCTTTCTGGCTTCACTTAATATAATGATCTCCAGGCCCATCCATGTTGCTGAAAATGGCATTATTTTGTTCTTATTAATGACTGAGTAGTATTTCATTGTATATATACACCACAATTTCTTTATCCAGTCAACTATTGATGCTATACTGTCTCTTGATTGACCTGTCCCACACCAGAGCTCCTGGTTTAAACTATTGGCCTACTGGGATATTGGTTCATTCTTGTGGACCTTAATACCTTGCTTTTCAGATCTCACAAATTTTGCCACTTGCTTTGACTTGACATGGCCTTTCTAACCACTGTGTGCTGATGATGGATTTGACTGCGATTGCCAACTCTGTTTTATCGAATAAGAGTGCAGTTCTGTGAGTTGTCTGGAATTCCTTCACTTTCTGAAAGGCTGCTTGTACTTCCTTATCTTTATTCCACCCTCTTATTCTAATCTTCATCCTAGGTTGATTAAGCAAAGAATAGTAAAGGTTAAGAGAGTGATGACTTGTAAATGAGGTACATTAACAAAAAAGAAGAAAAAAGCGCCACCTGAAGTATTTCCTTCTTTTTGATCAAGACAGCAATATAACCGTTAAATGGATTCTCTTTGAAAAAAAAATTTCCATCTTTGTTTTATCATACTGCTTCAAAGAATAGAGAAGGGAATGAACACCCACTTCAGACGCAGAGTGAGGATGGTTGCTGAGCCCACCTTGTAGAATAGTCTGAATTTACGACGAGGTCTGCTTTCTAACGTTCTAAATATGCCTTAGAGCAGCTGGCTATCTGCGAAAGTACTTGGCTGGTAGAAAGAAACACACTGGAACTTTGTTTATTTCATGGGACACTAAAAGCAATCACCCCAAGAACCCTGGACTTCTTAGTACACATGCCGGAGACAGGGATGGGGCATCGTGGTGATAGGTTTAGATTTAAGGCTCCATCTGCCGCCTGCTCTGGTGAACTTCCTGGACTTCAGTTTCCTTGCTTGTAAAAGGTTTTTGTAAGGCTGTATTCTGAGTTGGATCATTATCCAAAGTTTCTCCACTTCTAAAATCTTTACCTATTAAAAAACTTCACTCACCTAGTCGCCCACTCTCACCCAGCTCTGCTCTGATGTTGTTAGTCCCGCCACTTCGCTTCATCCTCTCCTTTCTATGATTAGACCCTTCTTGGCATCACGTTTTGTCTTAGCCAGTTTCTACTTCCCTCATAGCTGTTTGTACTTCCCCTCTTAGACTTTCTCTGAAGGCAGTGGTTGTAACTTATACTTCTCTGGAATCGCCCACAGCTTGTAAAATGATGCCAGTTATGTACGAAATAGCTGCTGAATGACATTGAAGATGATGGAGTAGTGAATTAAAATATTTAACACTATTCTCACAAGTTCTGGATGATTTACTTTTGTGAAAACAGAAACAAAGTAATGCAAACAAATGAACCAAAAGAGTCTAAAACTCTAAAAATAAATAAGTAAAAAGTGGCCTCTTAAACCTAATTGTTGATGTTGGACAGGCCCTTTTATGAAGCTGTTCTAATGGATATTTTTATTAGCACATATTAAAGTTATTAAACACAGGAATGCTTAAAATGATGCATTGTAGCCTTGTGAAATGGCTTTGATGGGGTAACACATTATGGGTTATTAGCAAAAAAAAAAAAAAAAAAAGTACTGCTGCTCTGGCAGAAGAGTAAGTACTCCAGATCTCAGCATCATATTTGCAGATGATTTGAGTATTGAAACATCTGCACAGTGTATTTCTTCACATTTAATACTTTCAATCTGTATGAGTGTATTTCTTCACATTTAATACTTTCAATCTGTATGACAATCAAGACAAAGAAAAACAGACAACAGAGCCTGAGATCTGTTAAAAATGTTTGGCAATGCATATATTAAGGAGAGGATATTGAATGAATAGTTCATTTGTCTATTTAAAAAATGTAAGCCAGTTTGATTGCTGTATATTCATACTAGCCTGTTCTTGGCTGGAATGGACCAAAGGTGTTCTTAACCCATCCCAGGACAGGTGTAGAGGGGACAGATGGTGATAAGCTCATCATCTGAGACCTCCAGCATCCTCAGAATTGAACCTCTTGATAGACTCCTACACTGGCCTTGCATTCATCTAAATCTAAACCAGTGTTCGTGGAAGTGGCCCCAAACAAACTCATCATTAAAGTGGGACATAAATCTAAGTGTCCCCATGGCATTTTCAGCCACTCAAACCTTGAGGTTGTTTCCTGATCCTTTCTTCCACCATGTTTCTTTTCTAGCTAATACATCCTACACCGAAAAAAGGAATATAGGGCAAAAAGAAACCCTCAGAGTGCTCTCTCCTTTTTTTTTTTTTAATCCCCTCACATTTGTTCCTCCTAAGTCTCCTAATAAGTGCCTTTTACATTGGTACGTCTAAAAGAGGTGGCACTGATGCTTAGCACATTCAGAAATCTTCACCTTCAAGAGTGGGACAAGTCATGAGTTAATTTTCTCATTGGTTTAAATCAGAGTATAGAGGAGTACTCCTGCTGGTAACAAGAGCTAAATTTACTACTACATGTTCTTGAAAATTATATGGTATAGGTTGCATGCAAATTAGACCTCCTTTTCCATGAGAATGTTTCCTCTTGTTTCGTAATTCATATGTTTCAATCCTTCAGATCCCATGGTAAACTGAGAGCAACAAAAGATTGTTTACAATCCTCTTGTTCTAGGAGAAATCCACTTCCCACATTTGAAAGTCAGGGACCGGTGTTAACGGGAGCGTGACGTTTCTCCAGCACTCTTGTATTCTGGTAAATCATTTGAAGGAAATACAGTAAGAACCACAAAAGAGAAACATTCATATCTTTGAGTGGGAGATAAGAACTTGGTTAGTCAGGACTTGGGGAGAACAGTGCTGCCAAGTACCCGAAGTGGAATTTTCTAGCTGTCTTTTCCGTAAGACCTATAAGAGAAGGGAAAAGCATTGTGATTTATAATAGGATTGCTTTTGGGAATCACCCACCCTTCAAGCTAATGATAATAGCTATTATTTTTTGAAGATTTACTCTTTCCCTGGCAGATAGTATATATTGGTTGATATGATTTTTATAACATGCCTGTAAGAGCGCTTTTATGGCTTTTACCATTTCACAAATGAAGACCCTGACAGTAGTCAGTTGACTGGCACAGAGTCTCCCACAGAGGTAGTAAGTAGCTGTACTGGGATCTGAACTGTCTGCAGGGTCAGCCTCACTGGTGTGTGGTCTGGGCAGTCACACAGGGCCACAGGCTCAGAAGGGTTTAAGGCTCTGCTGTAGGCATCTTAAAATTTGAAATTTTTAAAAATAAGGTGTCCTGAGTTTTCATTTTGCACTGAGCCCTTCAAATCATGTGGCCCGTCACGTCTCTCTGGTGATAAAAGTTCCTTCCATTTCATCTCACCTCTCCCAGAGATGACTTTTCCCTTGCAAAAACAGTCCCAGCAGGGCTAGTCGCTACCTGTTCCTTACCAGCTCAGTGACAGTGTGGTCTGGTGTCAGCTGCCTGCCCCACGCAGGTAGATTTGCTGTCTGAATTGATGATTGAAACTTTGACATGCCAGATACCTGAAAGGCCGCTTGTAGCTTCTGGTTACTGAAGTTCCAGATAGCAGGAAACAAAATTGTTTCATTTATTTTACCAACCCCTCTTTGGTTTTTCATTTCTTCTAAACATATTAGATTTTAATTTTATTTCTACATACGGAGGTACTTTCCTTCTACTCCATCATGCTCTAATATGTTTCTAATCTATTTGGGGCTTATCTAAAATGCATTGAGTTTCAAAAAATGATACGGCTAAGATATTTTATTATTAATAATGAACATCTACATAGTGTTGAGCATGCGATTTGAAGCGATTTTTTTTCTATTAAATTTTTCACAGTCTAAACTAAGAAGGTTAGCTTTGAAGTCGGGGGTTGACTGACATAATGACATTTTTGTTTTCTCATTTCTTTTGGTTTCTCTTCATACATTCAACATTTAATTTTCTAACTTAAGAGTCGAAGATACGGTGTGGTATATGTTGACATTGACTTTTTATCAAACCCTGCAATAAATGTTTGTTTCAAGCCATATTTATAACAGATACCATCAGTATTTTGAATTGTGACAGTTTCTTTTCGTTAATAATACATATCCCCTCCCTTTCATCCTAAAGTCTCCTCTGTTACCATCACATATTGTCAAAGCTTTGGGGAATATTAGAAATCATCCTGTCCAGGCCCTTTGCTTCATGGGTGAAGAAATGCACGTCCAGAGAGGCACGTAAGACTTGTTTAAGGTTGCACAGCCAAATAGTGGTGGAGCAAAGACCACCACACACATTCCTCTGAATTTAAGTCTGGTTTATTACACTGCACAAATCTCTTTTGAGGCCTAGAATCTCTAAGATTTCTTTTTTAATTTTCTGTCCATGATAAATATTTATATAGCCTTAAGCCTCGAGTTAAAGTTTATCTTACCAAGGCCCTATGAATATGAAAATCAGAAATCTGGAGGGAAATGTTAGCTTTTCAGTTAAAGGGCAACAGTGTTTTTGAAATTCTGTATATTATGTCAGAAAAAAAAATTCCCCTTTCCCAATTAAAATTCTCCTAGCAAACGCCAATGCCTTTGGATTGTTTTGGTAACTTTATAACCCTGTAACATATTTTATAAAAACAAATTGCCTAGCAAAGATGTTGGTAAAACTCATGTCCAATTAAGTATACTGTGAAAAAAAATGCAGTCACATCTGGTTTTGGAATTAGAAATGCCAGCAAGACGGCTCTGTTGAAAGGAGCTTTTTTCTCACCAGGGTCCTGGGTTTTTGGTTGCCTGGGAAAAAAATAATTTCCAGTAAAGGCAAATTGTCCATTCCATGCAAATGACAGCAGGTCTGATGAGGATCCTTGGAAACATGGTGATTGACTCCAAATTGCTGTATTATTAGTATCAACATATTTTCTTCTTAAATCCATCCAATCAGATTATGCTCTAAGGATGGGATATAATTATGCTGACCAGGCTGGATAACTTATAGCAGCCAATTACAAGACGTTTACAAGATAATTTGTTTCTGATATGGTTTGGAAATGAGATTTAATTCAATATTTGTTAAGAAAGAACCAGCACAGAATCTTTTAAAAAGATATCATTTTTTTCTGTTTCTGCAGAATTCATTTGCCTAGCATTTGTAGGTTCACTTCCATTCTACAAGGGACCTTATAATCTTTTTTTTTAATTGCAGTATAGTTGATTTAAAATGTGGTGTTAGTTTCTGGTGTACAGCACAGTGATTCAGTTATACATATATATTTATATATTTTTTTCATTATAGGTTATTACAAGTTACTGAATATAATTCCCTATGCTATATAGTTAAGACCTTGTTTATTTTGTATGTAGTAGTTTATATCTGCTAATCCCGAACTCCCAATTTATCCCTCCCCCGGCCCAGACTTTTTAATCTTATGTAAAGATACTACCCATCAAGGTGTAATGTTTTTATTCCTTATCCTCTGTCCCTCTCCAGAGAATAAAAACAGTCAGTCCTTAGGAAATGAACACCATAGATATGGAACAGAGAGCTAATATTCAGACACTGGTCATCCTTTTACATTCCTCACAGTATGAAATCATTATTCTTTTGTTTTGGTTTTTCAATTTTTTTATCGTGTACTTCTTTATTGATGTACAGTGTGTCAATCTCTGGTGTACAGCACAATGTCCTAGTCATGCATATACATACATATATTCATTTGCATATTTTTTCCATTAAAGGTAATTACAAGATATTGAACATAGTTCCCTATGCTGTACAAAAGAAACTATTTTTTAAATTTTATTTTTATATATAGTGGCTAACATTTGTAATTCTCAGACTCCCAAATTTATCCCCTCCTGCTCCTCAGTAACCATTAAGATTGTTAGTACTAAGTCTGCGAATCTGTTTTATAGATGAGTTCATAGTGTCCTTTTCTTTTTTTCTTTTCTTAGATTCCACATATGAGTGAAATCATATGGTATTGTTCTTTCTCTTTCTGGCTTACTTCACTTAGAATGATGATCTCTAGCCTAAACAAGTATTTCTCCAGTGAAGACACACGAATGGCCAATAGACATATGAAAAAATGCTCAATATCATTAATTATCAGAGAAATGCAAATCAAAACTACAACTAGAACTGAAAAATTATGCTCTACACTGGAATTTGACACAACATTATAAAATGACTATAACTCAGTAAAAAATGTTTAAAAAAAAAAACTACAATTAGGCATCACCTCACACCAGTCAGAATGGCCATCATTCAAAAGTCCATGAATGATAAATGCTGGAGAGGGTGTGCAGAAAAGGAAACCCTCCTACACTGCTGGTGGGAATGCAGTTTGGTGCAGCTATTATGGAAAACAGTATAGAGATTCCTCAAAAGACTAAAAATAAACTTACAATATGATGCAACAATTCCGCTTCTGGGTATATATCCAGAGGGAACTCTAATTCAAAAAGATACATGCACCCCAATATTCATAGCAGCACTATATACAATAGCCAAGACATGGAAGCAACCTAAATGTCCATCAACAGATGACTGAATAAATAAGTTGTGGTATATTTATACAATGAAATACTACTCAGCTATAAAAAAAGAATAAAATAATGTCATTTGCAGCAAAGTGGATGGACCTAGAGATTATCATTCTAAGTGAAGAAATCATTATTCTTAATTAATTTTCCTCTCCATTCACCACCACCCCTAACAAGCATCTAGACAGTTCCCTCAGTGTTGCCAGTCAGCCAGTGGGAGGCAGCCTGGGCAGGCAGACAGCTCTAGATACGAACTTTCACTCTGCTACTTGCTTGCTAAGATTTTGCCCAAGTTAGTTAACCTCACTGAGCCTCAGTAACTTCTTTGAAATGGAGATGACAACAATACTAGAGTAGCTCCTAAGTTGGTTCCCATATACAGATGGGTTATTGGATAATGCATAAAATGACAAGGGAACAAGATACTTCTAGGACTAAGATTCATCACTTTTAATGACCTTTCTGCCAGCCGTCCAGTCTGGTGGCTGTATTTCAGCATAGGCAGGGAGATGAGGGATGCAAGCAGGTTTTTTAACCCTGTGAAATGTTTGGCATTGCTATCTGAAAAAAAAAAAAATGCCTGTGGACCCCAATAAATTACAGTCCACTGGCCATGTTCAAAATCTGGCAGAACTTTTTTTCCTGTTTAATTCCTTGATTTTCTCCTGGGCCAGGTGTGTTGGTGACCAGGGATGTTTGTGTCAAGACATTCAGTTGATTAAGTTGAATTAAAATGTTTCAAAATTCCATAGCCATTTGTATAGCATTCAAGGCAAAATCATGTGGAATACATCCTAAGTGCAAAACTTTGTGGACCTTCCTCCAGACCACACGGTGTGGCTTTCTATTTGAGGTGACCCCGTGGAACCACTGGGTGTGTCCGTTTATGGACCATACCTTGGCCTCAACTTCACAGACTGGTTCACATTCCTAGAAACTTCAGCCTGCCTGGATACCCAGACATGTACATTCGAGACATGTATGTGTTCGTAGTGGTTAGAAACTTATTTCAAGGTGACAGCAAACATGTTTATATACAATTGAACTTTCATGTTGTAAGTATCATCAATTAAGCAGTCTCTTCAGGGGAAGGTACTTTGGAGGAACCCTAGTATTGACTTCCTAAGATAGCTGTGAAGATCGCATGAGTTAATGTGTACATGTCAATACAGAGACAGCCCGTGATACTGAGTCGACCAACATTTCCCTTCTTCCTGAATGTTACACTAGTCTATCTAAAGCCACTTGCGAGTCTACCTAAAGCCATAATGGTCTTTCTTAAGAAGAGAGGAGAGTTTCTTCATTTGAACAGATAAGTCCAGCTGAAGAGAAGATGGATGTGCATTTATTCAGGAGTTGATATTCTCTGGGTACTAAAGCACCAGTTATCAACCGGGGGTGATCTTGCCCCTCAGGGAATGTTTGACAATCTCTAGAGACTTTTTTAAATTGTCATTACTGGTTTCTCATGAGTAGGAGCCAGGGATGCCATTAAACATCCTACAGTGCACAGAACAGTCTCCCACAACAAAATACTATTCAGCCCCAAATGTCTGTTGTGGCATGGTTAAAAAACCCGGCACAAATGCAACTGGTTTTGATTGATGGTTCTCACAAACACTGGGTGAATTCTGTTGTTATCCTCATTTTATAGAAGCAGACATTTTAGCTATGAGAAGTCAGGAGGTTGTCCGAGATCCCAGAACTCGTAGGGGAGCACGGATTTGGATTCTTCTAGAACCCTGGCTCTTCATCCCTGCCTTCTAAGGGCAAAGTCAGGATTAGAACCCCTTTCTCTGCTTCTGCTGCACAGCGTTGCCTTTTGATTGAATTAGTATTAAGTTGAATGATGATAAAATTTGCTGTATAAAGAGTGAATGAGTTTTTTTTAATTTTTTTTAAAGCAAAGAAAAGCATTCTCATATTTCGTAATTGTGGATCTGAGGTGCCATTGAAATTGTTTTCATTAGAGGTGCACCGGTGGCAAGGTTTGCTGACCTTGCTGGTGTCAGGCAGATGGAATCTTTTGTTATGGTTCTCTCTGTTTTTAAGTTCCTCTTGCTATTCAGCGGTAATGTATCTGTTAAAGCAGATTTATCATTCTATCCTTTTAGGAAAGCATATTCACACTCTGGCTTTGCCTTTTGAGGCTTATACACATTATCACTGAAGTACATTATCATCATTTTTTATCTCGTGTCAGGGAGGATTTTATCCTCCTCCGTGTTAGATGGTGTGCCCCAGGGAGGGAAGGGATTAGGACTCCTCAGCGCCAACAGGACTGACTTTGTTCCTTGATGTTTTTCCCATCAATCAACAAGAAATAAGGGATAATAGAAACTCATCAGTTGCTATTTGCAAAAGTGTTTACCTTCCCCGATTATTTTGGTCTCTTGTTGACATGAGCACTGACCACTTTTTGCCAGAGTAGATAATTTATTTTATATGAGGTGATATTTTCAACAACCACTATAGAATGCGCTGAATCACTCTGAACCCTATTTGGATAAAAATAAATGCTCTCCTTTTCTCTCACGGGTGTTTTCTTTTGCCCACGAAAGTTACGATTAGCTTTGATCTTTCCCCAAACCCAATATATGAACCCCTGATAAATGTTTGAACAAAATGTAAGAAATGTCATAAACAAGCAAAAATTCCACAGAAATAAAAGAAGGTGTGGTCTACCTCTGGCCTTCCAAGGATGATCCATCAATCTTGAGTTCTCTGAAGAGCAGGATTTTTATAAGATGAATTTTTATATAAATAGAAAAGAAAGAGAACCATAGAAAGGTAGCCTCTTAATAAATTCATTAAGAAGCAAAAGAGACCCAACCCATTCTCTCATTTACATAAAGATGAAGATCACCAACATGAATTGAAAGCTGAAATTAAGGAGAGAAGTGGGGACAGGCGACACTGACCATGTTTTAACAGTTATCATAAAGTCCAAGTGAAGGCAGGCATGCTATCCTGTAGACATACTAGAAAAACTAGAAGACATTTATCTTAGAATTTTAAACTTTTGTCTCATTATGGAACCGCCACACTGCCCACGCAGTATACTGTGAGTTACTCTTTCATCTTGTCATGATCTTCAGAGTAACACAGTTATGCTATATTTGTGTGGGGTGTGTGTGTGTGTGTGTGTGATTAGAAAAACACATTTACACATAGTATGTTTTAAATGGTGGTTAGAAGCAAACTTTTTTGGAAATCTCATCTTGCTGTTTCTTCATAAATTATTATATGAAGAACTTTAAATAACAGAAGGGATATTGGCCTGACCTCTGCAGGGCCCAGGTAAAAGCCATCTGCCCTGGGCGTTACTTAAACTGAAATCTTCTAGGGGCTGGAACACTCAGCATGGGTCACCATGTGGTGGGTCACTGACTTTGCCCGTCAGCCAGGAGCTCAGCCGAAGCAACTGACTAAAGTGACAATACAATACACATCCTGTGCCTGTGACCCAAGCTCCTCAAGGGTGGCAGCTGGATTCTACGAGGGAGTGCCCAAAAGCAAGTGTTTCCAGAGGGAGGAAACAGGAAACTTTTTACTGACCTCTTTAAAGGCAGGCCACTTCATAGATCACTGCTTCTTCTACGTGTTGACTGTCCTTAGTTCTCATGCTTGCCCTGGGTCACAGAATCACACGGAGAGGTAAAGGCGGGCTGGGTTGCCTCAGCTAAAGAGAGCTGTTTCATTCGCAGGAGCCCTGGACTGGGCAACTTTTCTTCAGAAGGGCTGTGGGCAGGATGACTGAAAAACCGTGATCAAGATATGATTAAAGTAAGAAAGCAGCCGATCAACTAAGCAAGAAAAGAGGATGCGGAATTGAATGGCCGCATGGAAGTAATTTTTCGGCATCGAAAGAGATTTCTGAGGCATACTAACCCCAGCAGTGTGCTGTGTTCCTGCACATTAGAGAGAAGGGAGTTGAAATGTGATTGAAGGTATTGACCACATCCCCTATGGTGACTGACATGATGTTATTGTGGTTGAAAGTGACAGTAGATAACATTTTGAGTCGGGAGGCTGTCATGAAGGAAAAATACTCTGCTCTACAAAAGAATAGGGTCCTCATAACTGTGCAGATCTAAGTATGTTCGCAAAATTTCCTTCAAGTTTTTCATGTCTAAACTATCAAGGTACTCTGCATTGTGCAAATTAGAGAGTCCAGGTGACCAGGTCCTAGCAAATGTATATGTTAAAGAATTTTTATTTTAATTTTAACAGTGTAACAAACTAGATTATGTTATATACAGAAAGACCTTCTACACTGTACAAATGAAGGTATTTGATAATAATATTCCTCCATGACTGGTTCTTCACGAAAGGGACGCAAGTTGTGTTTGGCCATTTTTGTTAATTCAGCACATACAGTACAACTAGAAGGAAAGAAGTTCCTCAAGAATATCAAAACACAATGCCATGGACCATGAAAAGCAGTTACCTGTCGACTTTTAGAGTGGTGATTAGTGTTGTGGGCCATCCCATCAAACTATAGGAAACTGAGTCCTAATTTACCACATTCTGGCTTTACTGTATCATCCTGGCCAGGGAGTTTCAGGTGCTTACCTGCAAAATGGGAGAATAAAATTTGCATGAAAGTGCTGTTAGAGGGAAATAGATAATCTGTGTAATTCTCTTAGCAAATTATAACATTGCAGTGAATTTGGTTAATTGAGGTATATTGAGCCAGACAACATTAGGAGTCATTTGATTCAAAAGGGTGTGTAGCAGAGGACTGGGGTGAACTGGAGTGAAATATATGGGGTGCAAAATTTAGGGGCATACCCACAATTCAATATTCAGGATAAATAATATTTTAATGCAATATTTAAAAATCAGTGCAAAAGGTATCTGTGATAAATAACATCAGCAACATCACAATGATCAGTAAAAGCAGACTCCAACTTGGTCTCACTCACCTGGTTCCAATAAACCTTTATTTCTAAAAACAGGCAGCCAGACTGTGAATGAATCAGAGTTTGCTGATGTGACTTTAAAAAAAAATTAAAATATTATTATCTTGATTAGTGAATTTTGTGATGCCTCCTTTAATTTTGTGCCTGAGAGGGGTGCCTCACTTATTTTATCCTAGTCTTGGCTCTGGTGTACAGTTTTTTAAAATTTTAACTCAGAAACTAGAATTCAAATCCAAAATATTGACAAGATCTTCAGGACCAACATGTCCAACCATCTATGTGGTTTCAATGATAAGCACCGCCTTTTTACTGTCAGAAACAGTAGCTTTGACTTGACTAGCCTATGACTGAAAAGTCACGTGTCCACAGGTGGAATTGTAGTTACCTTTTACAACAACACTAACCCTTGGCTGCCTGGGACACTGTGTTAAACAAGTAAGACTCCCTCTTGCCTAGAAGCGTTGCCTTGCTGGTGGTTTAGAGGCTGCATTTGCTTTTCCATTCGTGTTCATTTCTTTTGCACTGTCTTTTTTTTCTGACTTCCTTTGACTGTTTTCTGAGGGCAGATTTTGACCATCCTGAAAACAAGGAACATCTCAGGAAATTGTTTTCTTCATTGCTTTTAAATATTGATGGGATTTTGGTGGTGGAAATATAATTAATCTCACAGCAGTTCTCAAGCTCCTTTTTATAAGCCTTTTATCCCTTTATGGAACCTGCTACTGCCTTTCCTTGTTTCTCAGGGTTAAATAGCAGGGAGCCATTGGCTCAACCAGCTGTACCTTGGCAGGGCGTGCCATGAATCAGATGCCCTGTCCCTCCTAAAAGGCAGAATGTGTCTCTTCCTTGGGCTCACCTCACATTTCAGTTTGCAAACGAGCATGTGGTTTCTGTGTCATTCCGTTGGCAGCAGCTGATACATCAACCTAAATGATAGCCTTCGGATGTGTAATTACTACAGCTTTTCAGGTCTCCCTATCCTGAATCACAGTCCTTCTGGTCTATTTTGTACATCTTTAAGGTAAAATATTCACCCAGGGATTACAGAGGGAGAATACCCTCCTTAAGAAACTGAAGAGCATAATAGTAGCTTCCTAGGCAACAGTGGGCTGAAGAATGGCCATTGCAAAGCTTCAGGCTATGAGTTCTAACTAGGTTGATTGTCCCTAGAAGGGCATGTGTGGTGGTTCATTTTATATATTGACCTGATGGGGCCATTGGGTTTTCAGATACTTGTTCAAACCATTATTCTAGATGTTTCTGTGAGAGTGCTTTTGGATGAGATTAACGTTGAAATCAGTAGGCTGGGTAAGGCAGACTGCTCCTCCCTAATGTGGGTTGGCCTTGTCCAATCAGTCAAAGGCCTGATGAGAAGAAAAAGGCTGACCCTGCCATGAGTAAGAGGAAATTCCTTCTGCCTGACTACCTTGAGCTAAGCAATTAATCTTTTCCTACCTTTGGACTCTACCCAAAACATCGACTCTTCTTGAGTTTAAGAGACTGCAACCTTTAGTCTAGAAATTCCATCATCTGCTTTCCTGATTCGTAAGCATTTAGACTCAGACTGGAACTACTCCATTGCCTCTCCTGGGTCTCCAGATTACAGACCTTGGGACTTCTCAGCCTGCATAGTTGGATAAGCCAATTCCTTATCGGAAATACATATACAATAATACTATAATATAACAAATAATAGTATAGTAAATAGATGAAAAATAAATATTTAAAATATATGTAAATATATATTTTGTATACTGTTTTATACATGTATATATATAGCTAGAACCAATAGTAGGCATATATATGTGTGTGTGTGTGTGTGTGTGTGTATGTGTATTATATATATATTCAGCCAAGGATCACAAAGGGAGAGTACCCCCATTAAGGAACTGAAGGATGTAGTAACAGGTTCCCAGCATGTGTGTATATATAAACATACTGTTGGTTCTGTTTCTTTGGAGAGCCCTAATGCAGCCTGCTATTTGTCATTTAGAGGTTTCCTACAGGACATATGGCAGTAAGCAATATATCTGACCAAAGGAAAAAAAGTGGATGCATCCTGTATCACATATAAGGGTATAGGGAACATTTCTCATGGGGGGAATCTGCCTGGCATTTGAGCCCCTTCTCTGGGGAGGTCCCTGCCTTATAAATCTTAATGAGAGGCAGAGCCTTTTTCCTTATAGAGAAGAAAGAAATTACTAGAGTCTCATTACCGTTTTCCCTAGTAGGTAAGGCATGAGTCACGTAACCAGATTTGAACAATCAGATGCGGGAACTCAGAATTCTGCATATGGAGTTAGCGACAGAAAGAAGTCGGGTCAATGCAGAATTCTTTTTGGTGGTGGCTCAAGGAACAGCAGCATAGAGTTCCCAAGGGCAGCTATAGGAATGGTAACTTCAGGGATCACCAGTGTCTAAATGCAGTGATGTCAGCCAGTGATGGAGAGCTTAAGCATGGAAATGTCGAGTGCCAGCCAGGGCAGAGGTGACCTCACGGGGCAGAGTCCATGGTGTGATTTGGGGCTGCAGGGATTCTGTTCTAGCTGCTTGGCTTCCCTCTGTGCTCCCTGTGTTCCAAATATAGTTCTCCAGCCCTTGTTAGCAATTATATTAGTTGATAGATTCAGTTAAACCAGTTTGTTAATAAATGAATTAGTTAATAGTTAATAATTATTAATTTAGTTAATTAATTGATTGGTTGATAAATTCTGTTAAATTGGCCAAAGCCATTGTTAGTTGTTTATATTGAAGAACCAGGTCTGATTCCTTTATTCATTTCCTTAATGTGCCTTGAGCACCTTGTGTATAGCAGGCACTCTTCTGTGTGGGATGGACAGAGCAGTGACTATGGCAGACAGGGTCCTTTCTCTCACAAAGATTATTCTTGTAGTGTGAATGAATGAATGAATGAACAAGAATACCAGCAAAGAAAAATCAGCTTGATGTAAGTGCTATGGAGAAAATAAAATAGAGGGTGTGACAGAGAGTGACAGGAGGACCGCACAGGGAGGTCAGGGAAGAGCTCTCTGCGGAAATAACCGTTATGTTCAGACCTAATTGGCCAGAAGGAGCTGGCCCCACAGATAATGGAGAGAAGGGAGTCCTCGGGGGGTGATGATAACTTCCAAGAAGCAGGCAATGCAAGTTCACACTTGAAGGGATTTTATAACTCATCGAACACAAACTCCCAGATGTGTAGGTAAAGAAACTGAAGGGTGAGAATTTTTCAAGTCTCTCCTGGAGACTCCTGAGTGATCCAGTAAACCACTCATCCTTGTGGTGACCATCAGGAGCAGAGTGCAAGGTGGAATGAGTGCATTTCATTTAGATTCAAATTCGGAGCACAGATTTTTTCCCTTCTGTCTTGTTCTTTTTAGTTTTTTCTCAGTTCACATTTTCCCAGACCAGTCTACCATTTCTGTCTCCCACCTCCTAGTCTTGTTCTCAACAGTGTGAAATAAGAAAAGGAACAGGTGAGTTAGTAGCCCCCACTTTCTCCTCATGCCTTTCCTCAGATGTGTGAGGATGGGAGTGGGTATTAATTTCAGTGTGGTTCAAGTGTAAGGTCACCAAGGAAGGGCCCAGATTATCGAGAGACCAATGACAAGTTTAGTAAGTTTGGGGCAGGCCATGACAATTTTTGTCAAATGGAAAAATATCCATGGGTAAACAGGTTCCAATAATATTTTAAAACCCTTAGAATTATGCTATCTAAGCTAAGTATAATGCAAGCCAGGTATATAATTTAAAATTTTCTTGTAAACAAATGAAAAAGTGAAAAGAAAAAATAACACACAAAGATAAACAAGTGAAAAACAGGTGAAGTCAATTTTTAATAATGTTTTATTTAACTGAATATAGCCAAAAAATTACTATTATAAAAATTACTAGTGAGTCCTTTTGTACTCGTTTTATGCTGTATATTCGAAATCAGTGTCTTACACTTTTACACTTAGGGCACGATCCATGCTCACCACGTATCAAGTGTGGAACAGACATGTGTGGCTGGTGGTCACCACTTCAAAAGAACAACCTTAGAGCAAGGCTGCAAGGCTGACTTAGTTATAGTTGGCTTGGAGACAAAGAAACAGAATACATCATTTTACATGAACCCTTGTAATCCCCTAGGTATACATTTTTATAATTTCTTTTCCATGCTCACAGCCCCTTTGAAAACGGTTGTTAAGCATTTTAAAAATTCCTTTAAAAAGTCTTTTTTTTGAAAAAAACTGTTCTCTTCCTTGGTGGTTTAATTTTCACCTTATCCTTCATTTAAAGAAGGCAGTATTGAAAAGCACAGTGAACCCTTCTGAGTCAGTCGACACCCTCTTTTGTCAAATATCCCCTTCCCTCCATAATTAAGAGTTTATAAAAGGGATCGGGAAGTGTCTTTTCATGATGCTTTAAACACAAAAATAGGAACACTAGAAGGTTTTCTTTCTGTATAGTAATAGAGTTTTATCCTTCTTGAGTCACTGACTGCTTTTTTATTTTGGAATATAATTTCTACACACCTACTTAACCTCGGTGTGCCAAAAATGAGTTTTGTGCACTGTTTCCTTGTACAAAAATACTGCTTCTCTGTGCATCTACTTTGATTCCCTCATGCCTTTTTTGTTTTGTGTTCCTGTAATTTTAAGAGGTCCACTCTTTTGTAAGCTGTGAAATGCTATAGAGATTTTTGTAATTACGAAATAAGAACAATACAAATATAGCTAACACTGACATGTTCATTAACGTTTATGCTTATTTTTCATCCTCCTCCTTAGTATTTGAAAGAGAACAGTTCACAGTTAAATGAGTGTGTACGTGAACCTACATATTCCTTATCATTGTTTTCTTATAATATTTCTATTCATAAATCATTAATTAGACAATCAGTTTCTAGATATTGGAAGACAGACAAAATCCACTCTCTCCAGAATAAAGTTTTCAAATATATGGTGCATAATAAAGATCAGCCAATTATATAGAAATTACACATTCCCCACGTGTCTGTAGAAAACAAGGGAGAAAAGGGGATGTTACAATTGCCTTCTGCCCTGGAACTGTCCACAGCCAGTCACTGCTCAGGAGACTGGACTTTCTTTCGGTATCTAAGGAAGTGTAGACTAGGATCTGCCGTGTTTCTCAGTGTTTCTTGTGTCATGATTCAGGCAGAGAATGTTTTCTACATTGACTGTGTCAGTGCTGCACACGAGGCCTCCCCTGGTGTGACAAGGACCAAAAAATCGATACTGGGCACAGCTCTCACCCACTCACAGAGCCCCAGTGGCTGGAATCTCTGGCCTAGAAAGTGTAGGTGATTTTTACTCTTAAAAGAAAGCTGAAGAGGGAAAGGGTATAGCTCAGTGGTAGAGCATGTGCTTAGCATGCATGAGGTCCTGGGTTCAACCCGCAGTACCTCTATTAAAAAAAATTTATGAATATTAACTACTATATATAAAATAGATAAACAGTAAGTTTCTTCTCTATAGTGCAGGGAACTATATTCAATATCTTGTAGTAATCTATAATGAGAAAGAATAAACAAATATATGTATGTATGTGTATGACTAAACATTGTGCTGTACACCAGAAATTGGCACATTGTAAACTGACTATACTTCAACTTAAAGAAGAAAGCAAGCAAGCTAGAAAAATGCCTTATTAGTGGTGGGAATTACTTTTTGGGGAGATGGCTCAGAATATTGCTTCCTTGATGGCAGTTTGCAAGGGCTACTCTATTTTAGGGAAACCTGGCTAACCTCTGAGGAGAAGATGCTTATGAAAGAGGATCTAATCATTGCCTGCCGCACATCTCACAAGGTTACCAGATTACTGTATGGTGGGTTTTCCTTAGTGGTCGAAGGGCAAAGCTACTGCTGCACACAAAGAAATAACTGGTCATGGACTAGTGCATCCTAGAAACTAGAAAGAATATTTTTTTTAAAGCACTGTAAACCAAGAGAGTGTGGAACCCAAGGTCTGTATTTGACACGTCTGCTTGGATTGAAATCAGATTTCCTGATTGATAACCCATGCAGAAAGAAGCCACTTCTACTCTTGTTTGGACAAGACCTCTTCAGAGTGATGGATGTCAGGACTCACCTTTGTAATTAAGCCACCAGAATGAGTTGCAAAATTAAGCATTTGGCAAAAAGGAATATGGCAGGTAAGCTACACATAGCAACTTTACTGTCTCTTTTTCTGACATACTTAATTTCCAGGTTTAAAGCTACATCTGGAGATGCTGAAGAAATCTAAAATGTACTTTTGTAGGGAACTAAGATGTCCCACAGAGGTGTTGAAAACATCCATATATATTTGGAAGATCACATTTGACATTTTTTGAGAATTTAATCTGTGTAAGACATCAATGAATTCATTTACTTTCTCACAACATCCAGATAAAATAAGCTTATTCTCCTAAAGATGAGGCTCAAAGAGGTTTCATAACTTTCAAAAGAATCCACTTAAGTGATGGAGCCAGGATTTGAACCTGGGTCTCCTTTTTTAATAAGTCCTTCTGTTTGAACAGCTGTTGTGCTGTTTCCCAAGAGCGTGAGCTCCTACCAACAAGATCTTTAAACAGAATGCTGGGCAATGAAATAGGAAAGGAGGGACAAGTATGGGATGATTTAGTTGATCTAGATAAACTGTTGCATTTCTTTCCAGCCCTCAGTTTTGGTAATCTGTGTGCTTTTATCTCATGTATTAGAGTCTTAATGATTATAAAGTAGCAAATTATGAAAGGAAGAATGATCCTCTTTTAGCTTAAATATTTTCAAAGTAACCTGGCCTTTTAAATCAATGTTACTGCCTAAGAGGCTATTTGGTTTCTTTATCCCCTGTTAACACTGCTCCCGTTTTTAAAGCTTTGAACATTCTTTGCCCTGATACCTAACATATTGTTGAATTTCAGTGTTGTCTGAATAATTTACTGCTCTCTAGAAAACATTAGTGCATGTGCTATTGCAGTCAAGAAGGCCAGACAAATGGTTGGGACCATCGGGAACGGCTCTGTAAGAGAATATGACATAGCTAACACGTTCTCACATCTGCACCTACAGTATTTCAGATAGTTAAAGCCATTGTGTTTAAGGAAAGTGATTATGTGCTTAACAAATCTCAGGATATGATGAGCTTCCTTTAAATTAATATTTGAACAAATGGGAGGACTTTATATCTTGGTATGTACATTTATATTCATAAACCTTGTAGACGCAAGAAACAATAGTTGGAAACACATGGACCCACACGTTTTATGTCATAGAAGCCAAAAATTCCTTGCTTCCAATGTCAGAAAACATACCTAGCTGGACTGAGTCAATGTGTCACACCTAATTTGGGACTGAAGTCAAAATCTAGATTGCCTAAGTTGTAGTACGAAGGACAGAAGGTTGTTCTGTGAACGAAAAAGTCAGTATGGTAATAATTTGATATTTAAAATTCAACATGCTTGCTTTGGTTTAAACCCTGATTTCCAACACCTCTGTGTCCTGAGAGCTTGAACAACTGGCTTAATCCTTCTATGTCCTGTCTCCTCATGTTGATTACACATACCTGGCTTACTGTAGAGGCTCTAAAAATGGTGTTCTCCTCACGCCCTTTTCAAACATCTGCAGGGACCATGGCAGATGAGACCGTGTTGATGCCAAGCGCACGATTCTGGCCATGGAGAGCAGATGTCTCTCTTGCCGCTTTGCCCCTCTCACCTTCAGACCTGTGTAACCGAAACCACTTTAGGAAATAAATAGTGAACAGGGGACCATTCTTTGTGCTGTAGAAAATGGTAAGCCCAGGGCTTTATAAGTCTTTGTTTTCTTTTTAAGTAGTGATGGGAGAAAAGAAATCACACAGTACTCACTGACTTCTAGTAACAGTTATGAGCAAACACTAATGTCGATGAAGAAGTCTTCCAAAAGGGTAAGAAAACAGGCATGTCTTATTTGCATTTAGGGAAATTATAGTGTTCTATAAATTTGTCTTCATTAAATAGAGGGCATTTGGAGAATGTTGTGCCATTTGTCCGTCATTCTAAAGAGTGGTGCCAAACTTCTGACATTTCACTGAAGGCTCCATCCTGGAGAAGGTGACAGCGAAGTTCTAGGAGGCCTTCTCTTTTCGAGAAAAACTTTTACAGCTTTTAGAGTAGTTACTTTCATTTGAAAGCAGCCTTATACTTATATTTTCAAACAACTCCAGGCAAACACCTCTGGTTCAGTGAATGCAGAGACAGCTACGACTAAAATCCATCCACAAAAGGTTCTCCACGCCATGAATGTCATTCCTTCTCTTATATACACAGGCTATTCGAGACATGCAAACCAGGCAGGCTTAAGAACTGGATGCAAACCATATTGGAAATTGGATCCCTAGCCATGTACACCTGGCACATATATTCAGGAAATGAAGCCTTTTTCTAGGACTTAAATATTTGGCTGTTGTAGACAGCAGTTTCCTGTGCTTGTGCCTTATCCTGCTGCTCTAGCCGTGTGCTTTGACATTAAGTAACTTTGCTCCCAAGAAAGGGTACCCGGAAAGGCGCGGAGGCTCCCCTCTGGGTCCTCGCACACAGAGAATGGGTTTAGAAACCACTTGGGTTTCATCTCCTCTAGTGTCTGCAGGAGCTTTAGGGAGATGGCGAATTCCACAGTGCTCTCTGTGTACTAAAGACAAGGCTGCACAGGGGACCTGGAAAGGCGGAATCGTTTTCTCATCTGGCAACGGGGCTTTCATAAAGATGGGGTAGCAAGCAGTGTTTTGTCATACACCCTGCTGTTTGTTCCTTTCTCTGTTTAAGGCCTAGAGAGTACCCCGTAGATTAGGATTCTGTTTCTCTGCCCTCCTCCCTCTGCAGTGATCTCAGTGCTCAGCTTCTCCAGTGAGACACACTTGCAAATTGTCTTAATGGTGTTAACCACCCTGGTGGGCAGGCACCGCTGCTCACAGCAACTCCAGGCACCCCCGCCTGCTGCTACTGAACTCAACCAATGAAATCAACTTGTTGTTAACAGCTGTTCCTCTCCATGCTCACTCACGAGCTTAGACATCGTTCCTCTGCTCTTTCTTGGGGAAGGAGACCCTGCCCTAGGTGTAGGGGAGATGTGCAGGTCCACCAAGACTTCTAATTTTTCTTCTCCGTAGCATGCAGTCTTCCTCATTGCTGCACTAGGTCATGTCACCAGCAGATGATACCCAGGCAGGATGATTCCAGAGCAGAATTAATTAACCCACTGGAGATGGATTTAGTTGGAAACCTGTTTCTAACTGAACCCACTTAGGAAAAACCAATTTAGTTGTCCTACAGACCCAGAATTCTCTAGATGGAGGAAGAAGGGGTTTTGAAAGGAACCTATTGTGTTAACTACTAAACATCTTGGCAAAAACTAAGCATCTTGCTGGCTTACTTTTTTAACCTGAGGCCCTTCCTTTTTTATATATTTCTATGACAATACTGATTTCACTATGTGCAACAGTAGATTCATACTCTGCTAATACTTACCAAGTAAAATGTGCCGAGAAATCAATGTAATGACATGTTCAGATGGGTTATTTTACTTAACCCACATGGTATTAAAACAGGTTTGGTAATCTGCTTTATGGAAACAAGGAAATTAGGCTTTGGATTTAAAAAATGGTTGAAACATTTTTTTAAAAAAACATTTCACTGCTACACGTTTATTTCTTAAGCTTTCTTGATACATAACATGTACACATATTTTCTTAGTGACTTTCAGCTCTGAGAAGCACAGTGTGGTCAATTCAAAAGTTAATTTGGGATGCTGAATAACTGAATATTTTTAGAGTTTAACCAATTTTTAAAATAACAGTGAGAAGAAAGGAACTCTATATATATTTGAAATAAATAAGGACAGAAGACTTCAGGAAAAATTACCAAATGCTAGAGTCATGTTTCTACTAATTGCTTTGCGATATGCTTGTGCTGTGTGTCATGTGCGCATGTGTGTGTGTGCATGTGCGTGTGCGTGTGCGAGATGGGAATAATAAAGGAGGGAAGGTGGAAGTAAAAAAATGCATATATATATATAAAACATAAAGTATAATGTTTAGTTTTGATTTGGAATTAGCTTATTACCCATATTAGCAAAGAGAAAAAGAGTATATTATCAATCTGATACTAGAAGCTGTGAATGATGTATAATTAAATCGACAGTATTTCTTTTATCTTTCATCACAATATGAAATGTTCCCTTCTAAGGGCTCTACCAGGTTAAACTTACTCTGAAACATTTATTATCCAAGGGACCAGGCTGATTAAATAGGAGAGAGAGAGAGAGAGAGAATGAGAGAATCAGAACAAATGAGAGAGAAACATTCTTCAGGAAAAAAATGTCAGTAGGACCCCAGGAAAAGAGAAAGATAAAAGTACAGGCCTTCAAACTATCTATTCATATTTTAAGCAAGCTTGTTCCAAAGATCAGCTGTCTAAAATTATCCTAAGTTTTAGGGCACAGATTCAATTTACGGGGAAATTAAATGCCGTGGCTCGAAGGGAACTTGTATCCAGTTCCTTTGCTGAGAAATGACCGTGAGGTGGGGAATGAGGAGGAAGGACTCAGGGTCCCCACTCCCCAGGGCTGGTTCTAACATGCATGTAGACCATCCTGTCCCATTCATGAGGATCCTTTGTCGGGTGTACAGGGAAGGACGGGCAGGAGAAGGGGTGAGCCTGGGATAAGGAAGCACCACCCGGTGAAGATGTGGTCCAGCTGTTACTCAGTCGGTGGCTTACTCAATGAGGCAAGGCTGAATCCAGGCTTTACAGAGGTTAGAGAGTTAGAAAAGGGGTATTTCTGAGAGTTAATTTTCATTCAGATCAAGATGGTTGGCTGAGCGGTATGAGAAGTGCTAAGACTGTTTCTTATCCAAAATGATAAACCTATTATTTACCATTTCACACTAAATAATGCTTTTTTTTTTTTTGGATTTTGAGGGGCTATTGGTTAATGTTTCGTTTTGTTTGTTTGGATTTTTTGGTCTGTTGGTTTCTTTTTAAAATCTTTGAGTTCCCAAAATAAACACAAACATGCATAGGAAGAGTAATGACTTAAGCCTTTGTTAGAAAACACTTTCTCCAAGAAATAGCTTCTCTTGTTTTTAACATTTAATTATTCTAAAGTTGTGTTGTTCACATTATTAAAATAATTTTTAAAAGAGCAAATGCTCATTATAAAAAATTTGAGAAACTGGAGTGAAGAAAATATGCTCATTTTTCTACAAACTTAAAGTACTCAGTGTCAACTTTGGCATATTTCCTTCATTAACTGTTCTCTGCTGACTTTCGTTAGCTTGATAACCTGAAGACTCAAAGCCTCCCACAAAGGGGCTTCCAGCAGAGGTGGTGTGGCAGAGACCTGTCACGAGAGGCACAGACTTGTTGGTGAATCTTCACCGTGACAGGTCATCACTGCGTGACCACGAACAAACTGTTTGAACTTCTGAGCTTTGATCCCCTTCTTTAAAAAAGGGGCTATCAACAGCCATACTTCCAAGCTTTGTGAGGACTCCAGTTAAGGGAGGGGGGGATGCCCATCACGGAGCCTGGTCGCTGCAGCCTGGTGCCCCGTCACTGCCAGCTGTCGCTTAGCCATCGTACCTACCTGTTTCCTTCTCCAGCAAACAATAGACATGTGGCAAATGTTGAACTAATGTGGTGATGATGAGAATGGTGGGGAGGTCAAAGAGGATGAAAGCAGGTGCTACAAGGACGGCTTCTGAAGAGAGGCAGAAGTAACTCTTGCTGGACTTGTCGTCTCGACCAGGTGGCTTTTGTTTCTCACTCTTCTGTGCTGTGGAATAAATAGCACAGGTAATATTTCAGGCTGAACTTTTCTGTCAGCTGAGACATAAGTTATGCTTTCAAGGAGGTGTGTGACGAGCTATGAAAATAAAACAGTTCAGAACTGGAGTCATTTGCAGGGAATGTTGGAATGACTAGTATAACTTTCTCTAGATCTGTTTAGTCACTTGTAATAATATGATGCCCAATACATAAATCATGTGATTACAGAAGTCAGTTTTATGCCCCTCTAATATCTGTTAACATTCTTGTTAATATCAAAATGGTACCTTCTTGAGATTTACTATAAAGTACAGCGAACGAACTGGATGCTTTTATTCTTGCCATTTACAACAGCCTTTCGGGATTTCTTAAAA
The DNA here is from genome assembly GCF_048564905.1 of Vicugna pacos. Taxonomy (NCBI): domain Eukaryota; kingdom Metazoa; phylum Chordata; class Mammalia; order Artiodactyla; family Camelidae; genus Vicugna; species Vicugna pacos. The sequence continues at coordinate 65,826,713 of NC_132997.1, read as the reverse complement.
ACAATATTATGGTTCTGCATTCACACTACATAATTCTTTTCAATAATTTTTATTTGGTTTTTAAATATCTAAAATTTTAACTGCTTGAGCAGAGAACCCTTAGGGATGAAAGTAGTCTGATTATTTGAATAATATCAAGATTTAATTAGCATTCTGAATTATACTGATTAACAATAGCTCACATTCTGTTGAGTACTCTTGAAATGGTAGACATTATTTTAAGGGTTTCACATCTGTGAACACAATAACCTTATGAGAAATCACATTTACAACTATTCTCATTTTGTAGATGAGGCACAGAGAGGTTAGCTGACTTGGCCAAGGTCACATCGCCAGCGTGATAAACAGTCTGTGTAGTCTGACCCCAGAGGCTGTGTCCTTGTCACTATACTGTCTCTCAGTAATAGCATAGATTTACTGAGTATGTCGTGTGTGCCAGGCCAGCGTTAAGAACTTTGCATATATGGTCACATAATAGATGTTATATATATAATGTATATGTGGGTATGATAATGCATCGCCTGGGATGGGAGAACTCTCCACTGAGAGGACTTTCATAAGGTTTCATAAGGTTTCTTAAGGTTTCCCAGGCTCGCGAAAGGGCGATGTTGATCCCAACTTATCTAACAGCCGACTTCTCTTGAGACATTTGGAACAAAGCCCTAGGAAATCAGAGGATACAGGAGTGGCCAAAGATGCAGAAGAAATCTTTCCCAACACCAACGGCCAAACCAAAATTATCCCAAGAGAGATTGCCCACCTTCTTGTTCATTAGTCCCAATTCCATTGTTTCAGGACCTCAGGGCCCAGGCCCCATATTCATTTTAATATTCTACCCAGTAGGTTTTTTTTTTTAGCATATAAACAGCAGGCATTTATTGCTCAGAATTCTGGAGGCTGGAAATCCAAGATGAGGGTGCAAGCATGGTCAGATTCTCGTGAGGTCCCTCTTCCAGGGTTCAGACTGCTGACTCTTGCTTTTATCCTCACATTGTGGGAGGGTCAGGGATCTCTTTTTTTTTAAATTCATTTTTCAGTTTTATTAGGTAGAATTGTTACAACTTGACTGCACATATACAATATATTGCAGGTAAATACATATCTACAATATACTGCACATTTTTAAAAAATTTATATATGTACTGTTCAGTGTTTCCAAGAACAGCTTAGAGCTTTAGCTTTTGAAACTTACATAGTTATCAAAGGAATAAAGCCAACCACAAAATAAGAATCAACAGAATGCAGTAACCCAATCACAAAGGACAGTCAAAAATGTGCTTACACATATTCAAGAAATCAGTCATCTAAGTTATAAATAATACATAGTTCATTTGTATCCTTTTTTTTTTAGATTCCACATATAAGTGATATCATATGGCATTTTTCTTTCTCTTTCCGGCCCACTTCATTTAGAATGATGATCTCCAGGTCCATCCAGGTTGCTGCAAATGGCATTATTTTATTCTTTTTTCTGTATTTATATACCACATCTTTTTATCCAGTCATCTGTTGATGAACATTTAGGTTATTTCCATGTCTTGGCTATTACAAATAGAGCTGCTGTGAACATTAGGGTGCATGTATCTTTTTGAATTATATATTTCTCTGGGTATATGCTCAGGAGAAGGATTAGTGGATCACATAGTAACCCAGAAGGTTCTTTGCTTTTGGAGGAAGTTAGATTATTAGCAGCCTAAGTTAAAACTGCCTGTGTGTATCTGTGTGTGTGTGTGTGTGTGGTGTGTGCAGGCATGTGTATATACACACATGCACATGCAGGGTTTGCTCCCCTCAGAGTTGATTAAGAATGATTACCTAAACTATTGTTGTAAAATGAGATCAGGAAATGATTGTATTATGCATAAAGTGAGCTAAACCTTTAAAAATTCAGTAAAAACTCTATACTTGTGAGTAAGCTTCCCATGTTGTGAATTTAATGGCTGAAGAATGAAGCAATTTCAGGGGGAAAAAATTGGCTTTCTAATAAAATAATTCAGTTGATAGCCAAGTCTGTAGACTTAACTCATTTGAAGCTTTATCACAGCAAAAATTAGGATGAAAACTCAGGATCGTTTAAAATAATCCCCTTTTTTTGTTTGGTAATAGCAGTATTTTGTCACCTACTTTAGAGAGGAATATAGTACCTAACAATTACAACAATTGAAGTACTTGCCAAATATAGTTGAAACTTCGGGATCTTGATCAGAAACAATTAGATTTCTCTCAAAAACATCCGTTATAAAAGGTCCAAAGTAGTGCCTTGGCTTGCAGTTACAGAGGCGTAGGCTTTAACCCTCTCTCAACCAGCTTCAAACACAGTGCTTACTCTTGTTCTGCATAAAATGGGGATAAAATATCTACCTTACAAGATTGTTAAAAGGAAACTTGAGATAATGTGTGTAAAGGAATTACAGCGGTACCAGGCTCATGAGGTCTCCAAAGAATCTGTGATGACATAAGAATCTGTGATGACATAAGAAGGCAGGGGCGACGGATGGTTCTTGCTGGGATAAAGGGGGTCACATCAGTTTGCTGCCCTTCTAGCCGTGACCCTAGGTCTCTGCCCTTACCAATTCTTTGGCCATGGCTTTAAAGAAGGTCAGAATTCCTCAGAATTCAAAGAATGGCTTTGAGAAAGGATCTGATTCTCAGAATTCAGGCTTCCAATGAAGAACACTTCAAAAAGATACAGTGTTAACAAGTTCTAAAAAGACAGGTCTATTTTTTAGAATTTCAATAAATAGTGCCACTTAGAAGAAACTGGTAAACTTGACCCCTTTGCTCCTTGAGAATCACCCCTGCATTGCTTCCCAGACATCAGTCATTCTCCTCCACGTTCTTAAGTAATGTGTCATTATTTACTTACTACTTTTTCTTATAGATTTTACTTTTAAGCCTGTTCTGTTTAAATAAATTTATTTCTATCATAAACAGAGCCAATATCAGTTATCCTAATAGAAGTTAAAAGAAAAACCATAATTACTGGGGAAAAAAGTGTGCTCATGTCCCACCTACAATCATGTCTGTCCTTTCACGTATTCCCAAGTGGTGTTTTTCCCCGTTTGGGAAAATCTCAACCAGAGTATCCTACTTCATTACACTCAGAAATGTGGAGTTGATCACAAAAGCTTCTCACCTGAATCTAGTGTTACTGCCATCTCTTCACTGGAAGGGACCTTAAGGTCATTTGTTCATTCAGCCACTTTGTTTTACAGATAATGAATACAAAATAACATGGAAGGTTTAATAACATAATGAGGGACACACAGCTTGTTAGAGGCAACGTATGATTATCTGCTAATATGCAACTCTGGGTAGAAGGTGCATGAGACAATTAGTGACCAAGTATTTTAAGTCTAAAATCCACCAGCACTGTCATTAAGATGATGAAATGACAAAGCAAGCCAGAGGACCATAGCGTGTTAGTGAAGCAAAGGACTGAAGATGCCATATCTAGTTCTTGGAAGCCCCGTCATCTGATGTTAAGTTACAAAATGGAATTAGCAAAGACGAGCTGTCAGCTGGTCAACCAAGTCTCTGAGCTGGACTGATGCAGGAATTGAATGAGAAAATAGCCAATAGCTATTGCTGTGTGATGAATGAGGCTGCTGAAAGCAGCAAGAAATATTTTAACACTTGGATATAGTTGCAACTTTCAAATGTGTCACCAAGCTGCAACTTCGGAGAAAACTAGTGTGGAGGGCTTTTGAACCTGGCAGACACTAATGCAGTGACTATTTTAGGGAACACCAGTAGGTCTTCCAGGGGACTGAAAGGTAGAAGCCCAGCCTCCAGGTAGGCTAACACCCGAGTAACAAACCAAGGAAAATTTCCGTGCATGCATTACAGGAAACACTACTGTTTAGGGTCGCAGAGACACTCTACAGAGAGCAGGAGTTCCTTTAGATTGTTTTGGTGATGAAAGTAATGTTTTTCAGTATTCGAAGATGCCTTACACAAGCATTTCTTCTAAAGAAGGAGCCTTTTGATTTGTCTGGAAACCAGTTATAAAAATTACATTTTTAGTTATAAAAATTATATTTTTTTCACATCATTTTGCAATTTGACCCAGTTGGAAAAGTAGAGTGTTGGGGTTTTGATCGCAGGATTCTCATTTTTCTCTCCTTTAAACTCGTTCATATAATTTGGCTCTTAAAGTTTCGTGAGAAATAATGCCCTTTGTTTCAAATTGAAATAGTCAGAAGTACACAACACAGGTTTGTTATATCAGCGACAGTCACTGATGCTCAAGGAAATGATGGGGGAGGGGACGGGGGAGCAGTAAACCCGGAGGACTCTTATGTAAAAGAATTGAAGGGCCAGTGAAACAAAACAAGATTTTAGTGGTAACCATGGCAACCTGCACGGGAAAGGAAGAGCAGGAAGCTTTCTGGTCATTATTATTATTGTATTTCAACATTTATTGACTACTTTGCACAGGATTCGGACTAATCAGTTTTTTTCTCTGGAGAAACAGATGAATGGAGATGAGGTTTTCCTAAAACGAAACGAGAGCATTCTGAGAGTTTTTAATGAAGCTGGGAATGTCAGGTGGGAAAGGAAGGCTAAGTTCTCTCTGTTGTGCAGGGGAGACATTTTTTAAACTTAGAGACTATGTCCTATAAGGAACCGTGCAGTGACGTTTATGTTAAGACATGTGACAGGTAAAGAGATATATGATAAATTCAGTAATGTAGAATAAAAGAAACCAAAGGTTAGATTCAAGATTCATTGGGTTCTTGTTTGGAGAGAGAGCCAAGAATATTATTTTGGGGGCAGCCATAGTCTTGGGGAGTCACCCAAGATGTGTTTACAATAGAAGCATAATTGTGTTTACAAGATGTGTTTACAATAGAAGCATAATTAAGGCTCTGCTCTATCCAAGAAAAGAACACATGTTTAGATACACCAACTTCTAAGATGAACTTATTTCTTCTTGATACCCAGATCCAAGAGCAAAACTGTTACCAAACAAAAGCGCAGGAGAACAGTTCTGCCCTCCGGGAAAGTAGGGCTGCATTTGGATGGGGGGCAGGGTGAGGAACAGAGAAGTAGCATTTAGGTCTGGCATTGGCTTTGGCTGTTTACAAGTGAAAATGATTAAAATTATCAATACCCGGGAGTCTGCTTAAAATGAAGTCTCTCATTCAGTAGAATCTCGTAGATTCAGCTGAATTTGGTGAGATCCCAGATTCTGCATTTCTAATTCCCATTTGACGCTCTACTGATGATGGCTGTGCTTCAAATTGTGAAGTCCAGCTTTGGCTGTAGATTAGATCACCTGGGGAGTTTGTAAAAATCTTGTTTCTCATCCATACCCCCAAACCAGTAAAATTGAATTATCCAGAGGTATCATCTAGGAGCTGAGAACCACAGCAACCCCACAGATAGATCAAAGATGAATCACAGATATAATGATTTGGCTTACATAGGGTTTTGCAATTTTTCTTCTGCTTGGAAACATGAGGAGATCTCATTAAAACATGTATTTCTAGCTCCTCTGCACTTCACTTGGTTGTTATCTGCAGCAGTCATGCGTTCTGCGCCTTTTGGACTGAGCACACAGTTTCCAGGTCACCCCATCCAGCCAGCCGCTTTCCCCATTTCTGTCGCCTGCCAGCCTCCTGCAAGCACTTGCCTTTGCGTCCCTGTTCACAGAGGCAAGCTGTATGTCTTCTCATGGATGGATGGTTTGTAATGCTGTTCTTTCTTTTTTTCCCCTTTAAATCCTTGATTTGGACCTGGCAGAAGTGTTGGAAAGTGAGTTTGGATTGCATTGCCTGATCATTTTAGGATCCCCATTGAAACACTGATGTGGAAAACCACTTGGAGAGGAGTTAGGAGCTGAGCTCCAGTCTGGTTCTGCCACTTCCTGCTGTATTGATATTGACACCAAACCTCTCTGAATCTGAGTTTCCCTAATTTGTAAATGGATTCAATGTCCTCTGAGTAATCTAACACAACATCAGCCACTATTATTCATCTCTCTCCAAACTCATTATTGAGTTTGTTTACTCTATGCTGGCACTCTTGAATGGAGGAAATAAAAAGGCAAGTTCAGTTCATCTACCTACCAGGGCTCTGAGGACTTGAAACAGTCTCATGAAGGAAAGAGTCAGGAACTGGTTGGCCGTACATCTCCATTTGCCCAAACAACCTGGGCTGTATTTGATGTTCTGGTGAGATGACTAATAGCACCAATTTCATGCTCCAGAGTGCTGTGGTTTGGATGAGAGATCACTGGGTCTCTGCAGTTAGGAAAGGACTGCAGTGTGAGGTCCCTCTGGGGAAGAGGAGTCTGTGGGGTGCCACAGCTGGGCTGGGCCCTGGGCATTGGGCTCAGTGGGCAGCACGGAGGGGGAGAAAAGCTGTGCCAGCGCTGATACTCACATTCTTTGATGGACCACCTTCTGCCCCATCCACTCTGCTCCCCAGCATCCCAGAGAAGTCCTCCTGAGCAAGCTCCAGGATGGAGACAGCTCTGCTAGGAAGGGGACAGTGAATCTGGCTAGATTTGGGGGACTCCTCGCATATTCTGTCAGTTCCAGCTTCAGCAGCCCTAACAGCACGATTTGCGGTGCTTGTTTCTTGCTTCTAGTCGCTTGATTCTGTCCTTTTTCATGTTTAATCTAGTCGATTTCCAGGCATCTGCCTGAGATTCTGCTGCTGAAACTCCCCTGCCCTTCTTTTTCAGTTAGTTCAAAAACCCCTAGTGACCTGGCCTTTCCCAGGGCCACACGCGTGCCTGCTGCTGCCACCTAGTGGAAGCATCCTAATGTCATGGTCACCTTTCTCTTTGATCCAGACTCTGGGCAAGGCTAGAATTTACTTGAAGAAATTCTTCAGGCACTGCTTCTGGTTTGATGGAAAGTGATTGGAAAGTAAAGATATTTCACAAAGTGTACAAATACTTCATCTCTAGTGAAACAGTTTTTTTTTCTGAAAAAGGATTTTAGAAGCTAACTCTAAAAACACAAATGTGCCTGTTCAGCATAGAAACCAAACAGTATTGACTTGACGAGTAAATTAATCAAGGATCACAGGGAAGAAAGAATAACTCTCCACACACCTTTTCAAGTGGAGCTGTGGCTCTTTTGTCAAAGTCTGTGTGTATCATCTTGCTTCTCTCCACATGAAGAATAGGTTCTCCAAAGTGATGCTGGTTTGATTGGCATAGAAGCCCTTCTCCATAGCTGGCATGTCTGACTCTCTAGGCTGTGTAGTAGTAATTATGGAATCTCCATCTCATAACAATAACAACAGAGTTTCAAACTGAATGCAAATTTTACTCTTCCTCTTTCTCTAGTAATGTTGGACAGGAGTTATTTGCTTCCTTCACAACTCTTTGTCTTCCTTGTTCTGACCTTTTTCCACAAATAGGCATCCATCCCATCTCTGTTTTCCTATTTCCGGTTCATTCTGATGATTTTTATCTCAAGATATCTTCCCACAAAATCTTCTGTTCACTGTGAAGATTTCTAGCGGTCCTCATTTACTTTAGCAATTCAAGTGGACTGAATTTGTTCATTCACTTTTGAAAAAAATATTCCCTTTAAAAGTCCCAGCATATTGATATACATGAATATCAATAACAATAATGAGTAATGTGAATAAAGACACATCCGCATCATAACGACCAGGGCAATAATAAGCTCCCCATTATTCCAACTCTCCTGAGGATTTCTCTGGAGGGCTTAGAAGAATTTCTTAGGACATAGTTCACAGAGGCCATTGGAATATTTAATATTCTGTAATTATTTTTGATTTACAATGTGTTGGCCAAAAGCAGATTCTAGAAATAAATCTATAGTGGCTTCACTCAGGGTAAAAATAGGGCAGAAATTGAACTACGGTCATCATATTAAATTATATGACCGTATTATGTTGGCTCCATGTGGAGCTGTGTCATCTACAATATTTCCATGCTGCATTTGTCTTGAGCCTGTGCTTTCCAGAAATATTACAGTCGTCTTCTTTTGGTATCATTATGGTACCTGGTTTGAAATATCAGACTGAAGATATTTGACACCATGGCATTGTACTGTCAGAAATAACCTTAGATGAAGCATAGCCAGTCTTCTTTTTATTTTAGCACTGGAAAGTTGGAAGCCTAGAGAAGCAATGTTATTTGCCAGAGTTTGCATAACCAGATCTCAACCAGAGTTGAGTCCATTCTCTTTTGATCATTCTAGCATCATTCATTTTATTTATAAATGCACACATATGACACATATATGTATTCATGTTATGCTTTCCTATACATATTTTATAATTGTATCTTGTTTGTGAATTATGTATCTTTCAAACACTATACCTTTCTAGTGTTTTCCCAAGACAGAAATAGAAGAAAAATCTATTCAAGGATTTCTTAGCTTTTAAAAATGTATAGGTAGTATCTTAATGGGTCCGTAGGTTAAAATGATTTTAACTGATGCCTAAAAATAACTGTCCTCTGTCAAGAGTGCTTTGGAGGGCAGCATTCATTAGATCCATGAGGTTATGTTTACAGTATATTGCTACATGGGCACTGTTTGTCATCTTCCACAAGGCTTTAAATAAGAATAACTTATTTAAAATTGTTAAATGGAACATTTAAACACCCCCTCATATGATCCTACTGCCACTAATAAGTGGTGAAAAACTCACGTGTTTCTCTGAATAGATCTGTTTTAATATGTTCAGATTTCAAGAGTGCTTTAAAATGACATTATATTGCTTTTCTGTTTTTATATATGAGACTAGTCACAGTAGCAAATGAATGTGTCTGGCAAAGTCAAGGATTAATTCTCTCTCCGAATACTTCAGAGAGATTTTTCCCTGCTGTTTTGTTCTATGACAATTCAAATGAAGATTACTGTAAGGAATGTGGATATGAATTTTTAAGATGATTTTCCTGGTCGATTCTTTACTATTCTAGTTATATTTTAAAATTTCTGAATAGAATACTTTCCTTCCGTAATTTATCCAACATTTGTCCTGACATCAATTATGAAACCAACCTTTTGTGGGATGATACAGAACTTGTGATTTTGGGAAGATTATATTGCACATATGATTTTCTTATCTTTTTTTAACTTTCAGAACTATGTATCAAGTTTGTGATCATATTCCGAAAGACTGTGTATGATTTTACTTTGCTCTTTGTCATAATCTCTTCAGGAATACCCTGAAATCCAACCTCTTACAGGTATCTAGTCATCTCCCTCACAGATTATGCTTATTTAAATTGGTCCAGTTGTAAAGAAAACCCCCACAGCCCTGCGATCGGTGTTGTTTCCTCCATGTAAGCACTGTTATCCATTAAAAATACAGCTCTGTTATTGCACATCTTTTCATTTGTCCAAATGAGATTAATGTTGTCTTAGAACAAATCCAGGGAACATGGAGGGGAGGTTTTCTTTCGTTGTTCTAGTTGATAAGAGCACTCCAGCAACAATATTTTCATTCACTAGTGAGGAGACTGATTTAACAGAGGTGTTGCTGCCTCCACCCCTTCTGGAAGCCACAGCGGGCAGGCCTGGCTTAGGGTTCATTAGAACCTGGGAGGGTGACAGCAGATTGGGAAGCAGCTGTAAGTGATCAGAACCAGGCCTTGGCTAGCTTCAGCTTCTGCCCAGCTCAGCACGGCTTCAAATACTTTACAAATTCCAAAGAAAACATGCCAGCCGGATGCCTGCTGATCACGGGACATACATGGGATATATGTTTCTGGCTTTGAGGTTTCTGAGGAAATCCTTATCCTTGGTTGAAACATTCTTTCTGTCTTGCTGCTGTATGTGAGCAGAAGTGACACTTCAGCTGCATGTGTTTGCTCATGGCGCTTAAATAGGCCATCCTCAACTTTCTTTAAACTTTCAGGCTAAATTTGCATCTTAAATGTAATGAGTAAGGGGCCTTACAGAACATCTTGTATCTGCGCCTTGTTTTATAGAAAAGGCTCAGAGGACTTAGATCAACATGGGGTTAGGGGTAAGTGTGTATGTAGCCAAGCACTGCTCCAGACACCAAGGACGTAGAAATGAATGAGTCCTTTCTGTACCTAGTGGTACGGTGTTGGGCTCATCATGGACTGTCCCTCACTAACTTAATTAAAAGAGGAAAGGGCATTATAGACGATGGTGATGGATACAAAGATAAACAGATGGACAGAGATGGCACTATCCTTACTGTGAGTAGGTCTTGAATAGTATACAAGGTACTCTATGTAAATCAGTTTAAAATTGTAGAGACCTGATCTCCAATTAAATAGACAAAGTAGGTATGAAGTACTCTGAATTCATTTCTATTTCTAAAAGACAAAGAAAACAGATGAGAAGCTTTCATATGCATGGTTACCATCCTTATTATATTCTGGTTTGGGGGAGATTTGTTTTGTTTCCACATATTCTCATTCTGTGCATGTATAAAAATACAGGGGATTTATCCATATATGGACTTATAGATAATGGGCTGAGGAGTAAATAGGGCAAGCAGGTGGCCCTTTTTCTCAACATTTCTCTCTTACTTTTGTTATTTTTCCCTTTCATTTCTCCGTGCCTTTTCCTCATCTTAAAGTTTGCCTGTTTTGCAATTGTTTTTTTAAATCCCACTTAGAATATATGCTTCTCTGTTCCTGTTTCCTACATCGTCAGGTCCTGTGGGTTTCAGAATATTGCTGTCCACTTACTTCCCCACAGCTGTTATACCCAAGAATAAATTAATTTGAGGATCTGTAATTGTTTTCATTAGGTATCTAGTTCCAAAGTGAAAACAAATAGCAAGAGAGAAAGAGAGAATAGGAGCTGGGAGAGAGAAGGCAAAAGTCACAGCTCAATAGTGCCAGCTGAGCAAAGGCTAACCCTGTGCTTTCCTTGGTAAGTGGTGATTTTGCAGAGACCTGGCCAAGAGCCCTCTTAGTTAAGTGCCAAGGTGAGTCACCCACCTTGATCAGCAAAGATAAAAAAAGAACCGTTCAGCAAAACATCAACATTTATTTGTACTGGACAGATTGTATAGAATGTTTGCATGTCTAGAGCCATTTTTTAAAATATAAAATACCATGCTTTGTAACACATAGTCCTGTGGTCTAGACTGATTGAGGACTAACCTGTGATGCAAAAGCCACCAGTTAGAGTCTGGTCTCTGGTTTCCAAGGCACTGCTGTAAGAACTCCACCTGGGAACTGAATCCTGTTCTGGGGACTGACTAGAGTCTGGCTCGTGAAAGCGTGATCCGTGTACCAGCAGCACCAGGATCACCTAGGAGAATCTGCAGCCCTGCCCCAGACTTTCTGAATCAAAAAAAAAAATTGTTTTACCAAGATTCTACGTTGATTACTATGCACGTTAGATTTTGAGGAACACTGTGCTATAAAATTCCATCAGATCCTCTTTTTTTTTGTGGAGCTTGGATGTGGAGCAATGAAGAATGTCACAAACACCAGATGGGAAAGAATGAGAGAGACATAAAAAGGAAAACAGTAAAGAGGTCATGAGCCAGTGAAAGTCATGAGTTAATGGAATCCATGGAGTAGAACAAATACGAATCAAGTGCCATTAGCTGATGGACAGGGCACAGTAAAGGCAGAGACGGAGCGAAGCTAAGGGCACATGCACTTAAGTAGAGGGCAGTGAACAACTTGCTTGAGAGGGAGACTTGTAAAGCTGATTCTGAGTTAGAGAGCTGCTCTGAGTGCTGGAACTCCTGTTGCATCCCAAAGAGCATTCTGTTCTCCACACGTCATTGTGCAGCTGCTCAGCATCACCCTTGTTCCTTACCTTCCTGAAAAGTTGCAGCAAATTCTTACTAACTGAGGCAACTCAGATATACCTCTGACCTTGGCAATCTCAGAGTCTCAAAAGCACCTCATTCTAAAGGGCTTTTAGCTCTTTAACTGTATTCCCGGGTCAGGTTTCTTGTTTGTCTGCAAAAGCTTAGCTTTGTGGAAAGCTGAGCTGTAACACCACTTATGGCTTAACCAGTTCCTGATGAAGCTATGAAAAAAGAGGTGGGGGAAGACTTTTAATAAATAATTCAATTTCTGTACTTGAAATGTATCCATTTAGGTTTTCCATTTTTCTTGAGTCAGTTTTAATAATTGTTCTTCTGAAAATTTGTCCAGTTCATCTTATTTCTCTAATTTGTTAGCATTTAGCTTTTCATAGTATTCATTACAATCTTTTAACTTTGATAGGGGGTGATGGAGATGGCCTCCCTCATTCCGGGTTTAGGTATTGAGTCTCCTCTTTTTCTCTTGGTCAGTCTGAACAAAGGTTTGTCAGTTTTGTTGACTTTTTTTTTAAAAAAAAAAGAACCACCCTTTAATTTCATTGATTTTTCTATTACTTGAAAATATTTTATTAATTTCTGCTTTAATTTTTATTATTTATTTTCTTTAGTTTGCCTTGTGTTTAGTTCGCTCTTCTATTTCAAGTTTCTTACATGGTGTCTCAGCTCTGAGGCTCACACCCAGAATGTGACAGCGCTGTTATATCCAAATATGAAAGCTGAATTGAGGTTAGTGTGTTCTCAGTTCCTCTGTTCCTTTTAAGAATTCATTAGGAGCCTTTTTTTTTCAGTGTGACCACCAAAGTTAGTCAACTTGAAGTGTCTTGCTTAAGCTCAACAGATGATTCCATTTATATGCAGTGTCCAGAAAAGAAAAATCCAGACGGGAGAGCAGATCAGTGGTTGTATGGAGCTGGGCATGGGATTGACTGCAGTGGGCATGAGGGATCTTCTGTGATGGAGATGGTCTTAAATTGGATTGTAGTGATGGTTGTGCAACTCTATATGCTTACTAAATGTAAGTTGGACAAATGGGTAGATTGTATGGTGTGTGAAGTATACCTCAGTAAAACTGTTGAGAGAGAGAGGAGAGAGTGAGAGAGAGAGAGAAGTGCTGCTGTCAGATGCAGGTGGCATGGACGATGACATTTATGGAAGAGAAGAGAATGTGTATCAGTGACTGTACCTGCAGGATTTTAATTTATGGTGGTGACTGAGTGATGGGACAGAGAAGTCAGTGCTGTTGAAGGAAGACTTTCTTACTTACATTTCCCAAGAGCAGGGGGCAGCCAAATTGTGCAGGGTCACATCAGGAAGCATCAGGTTTGGTTGGGAGGCAGAAGAGCAAGAGAAAGTGCAGGCAAGGGCCATTTTTAAGGCTTCCTTGAGAGAAGACAAGGCAGGACATGGCAAACAGCTTAGGACTGGCTGGTTTGAGTAATTCTGCAGGCTTTGGGGCATAGGAGCTGTCCCTAATTGTCTGATACCTGACCCTGGGTTGCCTTAGGGTAGAGGGAATATTGACTTATTGTGTAGTGTGTAAGGATAAAGGAGAGGGTTCGGGGTGTGGGCTCAAGATTGGTTAGTTTGTATTTGAAAGGCATGTGCCCAGCCTAGCCTTTTGCTGCCTCCCAGAATTGACTAGTCCTGAAGAGCAGTCTTCGTCCATCCATGAGGCCACAAATGCCAGAGCATAAAGAATATAGAAAATATAGGTAATACAACTGGCCTTGTGATGAGTGGATGCCAACTAGACAGATATAGATTTAAGAAGACACAGAACAGATGGAAGGGAAAATTTAAATGGCAATGAGGCAGAAATTATTTTTTCTATATTTTAATATATTTCAATAACAGTCAGTTTTGAAGTTGGTCCTCGTTTCTCTGGGAGAACCAAACCAAAATAAAAGCCTGCCCACGTGTTTTTAAACACACATGGAAAAATATAGCCATTTGCACTCATACTTTTTTCACTTTTACAGTGTGCACTACTAGTGCTTACAGCACATACTGCTGCAAATTTTGCTACAGCAAAATTAGGTGAAACACTTTCTACCAGTTGTGGATTTACTGGAGTTTGTATATGTATCAAAAAGGTGACATCTTGAATATTGTAATCAATAATGGAATGACCTTCAGTCAAGGTTTGATAAGAGATCAGGCTAAGAATTCAGATCCTTATTACTAGACTTTATGTGCTTATTTGAAAAGTGTTTTTAACCGATAAATGATTTTTGATAGCCCAGGATAATGTGAGACTGAAATAAATTAATTTCTCTCTTATTTGCTTATGTGTGTCTTACACATTAGCTCATTTTAATCAAGTAATTAATTCAAATGACCAAAACTATTTTCCAATTTCAGATGATGTTATTACTTCTAATGCTTCACTTTTAGGTAAGGCTGTAAATGATAGTTTGTGGCATTTTTGTATAACCAAGACCTGAAAAAAAACACATCTTCAATGCTTTAGGAGGAGAAGCTTCAGGGGCTAAAACACAACATCCAGTTGAGCAGCATAGTCCAACAGATGTTTAAACAGATGAAGAAAATGTGCCTTGTGAATTCCTAATGAATTTCAAAGAGTACTGCCTGATACTGAGAAATGCAGCAGATCACTCAAGTGGTACCAGCCACTGGAAAATGGTTTCTACAAAAACGTCTAGGCAGACAGGGCTCAGGTACCTTAGGATGTCTGCTTATACTTTTACGTACATGAATATTTATATTTCTAACACGCTAAGTGGAAGATAATGACTGCCACTGAAGATGAGAACCAAATCCAGCAAGCGCACAGGTTGTTTTCGTTTCTTAGCCTCGTCTCATGCATCTTCCGGATCCACCCCTCTTGTTTCCAGTGTCTTTTCCTCTCCACTGTGTCATTTAACTTGTCTCTTTCGTGAGACTTATCAAAAGGTGCACAAGTGTCTGGCTGATAGCATCACCACTCTTTATAGGTCTGGATACCTGGGGTACACATCACCTCAGAAGATTGTATAGCTTCTTAGGACAGACTTGGAGGCATGAAGGAAATGATAAGACTATCTTCCTTACAGCCTGGACATTTTCTACACATAAAAATGGCCCAGTGGATCTTGGGACATTCTTAGATAAGAGAAACTAGCCCATGGTAAATTCTTGATGAATGTTTTCTGAAAAAGAGCTACAAAGAAAATGAAATGATTGAAATGATGAGGAAGGGGTAAAAGAAATGAGAACTGAGTTGCTTAATGGACACTATGATTGGGTAACCTGGTTAAACGTATTAAGAAGGTGAAGAAATGAGACTCCTTTATACAGAAGAAAAGAACAAGAGCTCTGAAATCAGATGAATTGTGGTTTGAGTCCTGGCTGCCCGTTTATTAGCTTGAGCATTTTCAGTGCCCTCTTGGAGCCTTGGGATTCTCTTTTATAAAAGGACTTGGTTGTAATGATTAAAGATTGCATATGGAAAAGCTGACACATGGCTGGCATTCAATATGAGAATCTGAGAAATAAAACCACATGAAAGGGATGATGAATGATGAAAATCATAGCGTTTTCCTGCCAGAGATTTGACTTTTAAATAATGCCTCAACCTGTAGGATTGACTTTTTCATGGTTAAAATACCAGCCGACAGTAACGGGGACCCTTGAGTAACCTGCAGGTCCCACCATGAGGCTGGTGAGAATATTATGTATTCCCTTAGGATTATGTGAAGGAGGCCTCTATCTTGGTGACAGTTGTGTGGGATACATGAAGAAAACAGTTTTTAAAGGTAATAATAACATCTACTATGTATTTTGAAATAGGATGTTCAGTCACAATACCTAGCAGTATAACACAGACGTCTTCTCCAATGTGCTAATGGGATGAATGAAACTTAGTCCATATACTGTTTTACCATTTCGAAGCCTCATCCATCATTTCTCTCCATCATCACACACTTGAGACAGGTATGAAACCTCTTACTGCCTAAAACAGGTGGAATTTGGAGGATTTTCCTAGGTTCCACAGCTAGTTCCTAACAAAGCTGTAACTCAAACCCAGGTTTTCTGACACCAAGTCCAGAATGTTTTCCCCAGTGTGTCACAGCTGTCTTTCTCCAAGCAGGTGTCCCTCTTTCAACAAAGCCAGCAAGCTTTGCAGCTGGTGCCTGGCTGCTGAAAGGCACGGCCATGGCAGAGTGTTTTGGGGTGACTAAACCCCAGGGCAGTCAGTATGCCTTCAAATCCGTATCACAGACTACAAGCAACCTTTTCATCTCTCTGCGGTCCAGTCCGGGCGGCTGTCATCAGTCAGTGTAGCTGCCAGTTCATCATGCTCACAGCCAAGTCAAAAGACGAAGTAGCGATTGAAAGGGGGCAAACTGAGCCTCTTAGGAAAACAGCGTTTTTCTGGCACTGATGAAGGTATCAGCCGCCAGTCAGTAGAGAGTGGAAATTGTTCCAGGTTAGGGATCATTTGGCCAAAACATGCATTTTAAATGAATATAGAAGTTACCTTTGGGATAAATCTCACTAGCAGCTGAAACACCTGCTCAGATAGAAAGGCAGTTTTTATCCCGAAGCTTTTCTTTTATGAGACTGAAATTGAGCGCTTAGGTGGAAATATCTCCGTACGACAAATGCTTAACAGGCTTGAGGACAATCAGCTGTTTAAACCATGAAATTAACACATGTGTTTTCATTCCTCTTTCTCGTCCTCATCTCATCATTAGGAGTTATGTTCAGGTATATTGTATCCATGTATGTGAAGTAGAAGTGGAAACCATTTGAAGATTTCTAATTTTCTGAGGTTTGTTTATAGGAAAAAATCCTTTCAGGTGGGGAGACGCTGCTTACCTATGTGAGTAGTCTAAGAAAGTTGTGCCGAATGGGTGGTCGCTGAACTATTTGTATCTCAGTCTCTCACTGCCTTGCATGTAATAAAACTGAAGTTATGCACAACAAAGCAAGTAGTCAGTGGTCAGATGTTTCAGCATGAAATTTGATTACTTTTAACTTGTGTGTAGAGAAGAACATTTTAATCACTATTTTTTTAAAACGCCTTCTCTTTTTACCCCTGTTAGGTGTCAGGATGATCATTGTATTTTTTTTTAAGGCAGCAATTGAAGGTGCTTTTGTTATAATGGCTGTGGAGGGGTTTGATATGAAATTCACAGTGTACACCCAACTCCTCTTGAATTGCGCAATGATTAGTGACCCTGGCATGAGAAATCTACAAACATTTTTGGCTTGTGATGCCATTACATGTGTATATGTGTTTTACAGTTGGCTGATCTGTGATAGCAGTGTTTCATGGCTCTAAGAATATTATTGGTCTTAATTTGCATTTCCTGAGACTCTGTGGGGCCTAAGTACACATGGGGACCGTTGGTCTATGAAGGTAGCATGACTAGCATCTGCCTGTCCGGGGGTGCTATTGACCATAATCAGAAGGGAAAGCACTGATTATGTTACTGTCCTGGCTCTTGCTTGTGTTCTTCCCCAGCCTTATCCCACGGAGGATATTTGCACTTATGTTCTTTTCATTTATTGTACTTGGTTTTTCTTGTTTGGACTTTCTCCCTTTCCTGGGTCAGAGTGCATTGGGGTGCACCAATGTTCAGGGTACGCTGGAAGCCAATGTTTCTGCTTACTCCATCCTTTATGTGTCCACCATGACTTACTGTACCTGCTACGGGCTGAGAGGTGGGGGGGTGGTGTGGTGAGCAAACTAAACTTGTGGAGCACGAGGGGTGGAGGGAAGTCGAGAAAAGCCAACAGGTGATTTCCCTTTAGCGTGATTGGCGCTATTGTGGATTAAGTGTTGGACACTATAGAGGCGGCTGCCAGTTTTTGTGCGGGTGCCTGAGCTCTCTCCTCTTGGTTCCAGGTAGGTCATGCAGATAACATTTATGTCCTGAGATATTTCTTAAGATTTTTTCTCCTTAGGATCCTGGTTAATAGGACAGAGAGAACCTTTAAACATGATGGCTGGCTTCTGGAGGAATTTGAGTAAGTGCTAAAAGATAGTAAGGTGTACACTAACCGGGTTGCTCGTCAACAAGCAATTTAACCTCTCTAGTCATCAGTCATCTGTAAAACAAAGACAGGAACTCCTTTGCTGGGTGTTGGAAAGCTTGAGAGAGTCTGGAGGTTTTTCCGACCCAGGTCCACGACATGTGGCAGGTGGCAAAGTAATTATCAGCTGCTGTTGCTGTTGGTCAGTACACTGTCTGCCGAGGGACAAGCAAAAGGACAAAAGGAAGGATTTGGGGGTTTGGGTTTGTGTGTGTGTCTGTGTTTAAGCATATAAGAACCAGCTGTGAAATCCCCCGACTTGGACTTTTGTATTCCCCTGTATCCCTACTAATGCTGCCGTCCCCCGCCAAATCAGCATGCCTCCGAAGGTGCCTGCTGGGTGAGTGACATTAACTGCAGCTCATTGATGCCTCTTTCCTGAGGTGCCTTGGGCAAGGGGGACTAGCATCTACTGAGCTTAAGCAAGACATTTCAAGTTGACTAACTTTAGTCACACTGAAAAAAAAAAAAGGCTCCTAATGAATTCTTAAAAGGAACAGAGGAACTGAGGGCACACTAACCTCAGTTCGGCTTTCATATTTGGATATAATAGCGTGGCACATTCTGGGTGTGAGCCTCGGAACCAACAGACTTGTTTAGGATGGTTTGCTGGTGTCTCAACTTAAGACTGTGCTTAGGTAGATTAAATATCACATGCAAACTTCCTCACCTGCATGCTCAACTTGCTTATGCGTGAGCCATCCAGTCATCACAAGAGATTTGTAGGCTAAATTCTCTTATCCTCATTACAAGAGTAAAGAATGTAGTGTTCAGAATAGTGAACTGATTTGCCGGAGGTAACCTGAACCAGGTTACCGGAGATGGAATTAGAAGTTGGGCTTTGTTACGGCAGGTCCATGTGCTCGATGTTGTACCATAATTGTCTCTCATCTCTCATTCCACCCATCAGTTGCTTTGTTGTTCGTGTTCTGTCTTCTGGCGTCTTTGTTAGCCAAGCTGACTGTCAGAATCCTGTGCCTTCTACTGTCAGGATAGTCTTATCTTCCCCCTCAAAGGGACTAGGAGAATATTCTCTATGAAATGCATTTATGGTATGGTGGAGATTAGAATCAGGAATGCTTGGATCTGATCTTTTGTTCCACGTTAATTTTCTATTGATACTGAACAAGTAATTGCTGTAAGCCTATTTCCTGAACTAGGATAATATATCTTTCTAAAGGTACTTAGGCTCACATGAGATATGAGATAATGACACATGTACAAGCATTCTGTACGTGTGCTATACAAATACATTGCTTGTGGCCTCCAATTTCACGTTCACTTTTGATTGTAAATGCTTAACTCACTGGCCAATATTTATTTTGTAACTTTGTGTATTCCTGTGACTTATATGACACAACTTTTGCTTAATAGTAAATTCCTGGAAGACAGAAACCATATATTTTATATCATGTTTTACAGTGATAGTGAGTTGATGATTTTTAGCAACTAAATTTAATAGAGTAGTTAGTTAGAATTTTCTGGAAGCCTGGAACATATCTAAATATTATGAATAGATGAATAACGTGTTTTCCCCTCTATGTAACCCCTTGAAAGTCGTATTTAAATGAATGCTCCAAATCAGTGGATCTCAAATGGAGGTGACTCCTTTCCCCGCAGGGAGCATTTAGCAGTTCCTGATCACATTTGTGGTTGCTACAACCCAGAGAAAGGGATGCTATTGTCATCTAACAGGTAGAGAACAGAGAAGCTGCTAAATAGTCTATAATGTACAAGATAATCCCCACAACAGAGAATTAAACAGCCAAAATGTTGATCGTACAGAGTTTAAGAAGCCCTGTAGTAGATTGAGAACCTTGCTACTCAGATTGATCCTTGGACCAACGACGTTGACCTTGCCTGGGAGCTTATTAGAAATACAGACTCCCAGGCTCTGCCCTAAACCTACTGTAATCAGTCTTCATTTAGCAAGGTCTCCAGGTGATTAGTATGTTCATTAATGTTTGGAGAGCACTGGTTGAAAGTAATACTATTTTTTAAAATAAATCTAAGCTTTACAAAAAAAACCTCAAGCTTTTCTAAAATAAACTTTTCACTTTACAAAAAGAAAAAAGTTTTAAAGATGGTACAGAGAATTCCCATGTATCCAGTACCTGGTTTCCCCTGTTACAAATATCTCACACTAATATGGTACTTTTGTTACAATGAATGAACCAATATTGATGCAGTTTCAGTAACCAGAGCCCATTCTTTGTTCACATTTTGTTAGTTTTTACCTAATGTTCTCTTTTCTGTTTCAGGAGCCCATTGAAGACAACACTTTAAATTTAGTTTTTATGTCTCCTTAGGCTCCTCTTGGCTGTGACAGTTTCTTAGGCTTTTTTGGTTTTTTAATGAGCTTCACAGTACTGGTCAGATATTTTCTAGAATGTCCCTCAATTGGAATTTGCCTGCTTTTCTCATTATTAGACTGAAGTTATTTTATTTTATTTTATTTTATTTTTGGAGGAAAACTACAGAAATAAAGTCTCACTTTTATCACACGAAGGGTACATACTCACCATGACTTATGATGCTGCCCTTGATCACCTGGTTGAGATTATGTTGCGGTAATGTTTATCTTTATAGCTTATCTTTATTCCTTATCTGATTCAAGCTTGACTAATAAAGGTCCTGTCCTTCAACAGCTGACATGCACTTGGAATTCTGAAGACCTACATCATTACAGTTGCCAGATTTATTGTACATGTGGAACTTCACATTGTAAATTTCAAAATGAACAGTTTCACAGATTCAAATAGGGAACTTGATTTTCTCTAGGGAAATATCCAGAGTGCAGTAAAGAGTAAATCTGATTCATCAAAAGAGCCAAAATCCACCTGGAACCAAAAACTAATTGGGCTTTTTTTTTTTTTTTTCAAAAAATGAGAAACCACTCAAATTGGCAGTTTCAGATCTGAATTCTGAAACATATGAGATATGGAAATCAACATTTGTAGTCAAATGAGTAATTTCAGAGAAACTTTTGCTCTTCTTAACAGAACATCTCCTGGCTTTTACCTCTGTGTAGCGACCATATGTTGGGAGCTGGAGAATGGGGATCTGGTTCCTGTACTGATACCCATGTCTTGTAAGTGTGTAGTCATGAGATGGCTGCAGCCAAGGTGTGCCTCAATCTCTTTATCAGATTTAGATAGTTATTCCTAATCTGTGTGCTTTAATTATATTAAAGGAGAATGAGATAAATAGATGTTTCAAAGAACATCTGTCTCTTAAATCCACCTCTCTAAGTTCTAGCCATTACTTCTTACCACTCCAAGACCAATACAGCCCACATCTTAGTTCCTCTCCCACCTCTAGCATCTCTTGCCTTGGTGGCAGTGCCTTTTTATCATCACAATTCTCTGTTCCAAATGGGAGAATTTCTGTCCCACCTACAAACTTCAGCTCAGTGTTCTACTTAAAAGGTAAAGCTATCAGTGGGTCTCCAGATACAGTCAAGAAGTATGAAAGTAACTTTCCTAATATTCTGGACCTGTAAATCTCCCACGGCAAAGAGCAGTCTAAAATTTTAGCCATGCAAATGTAAATATCCACTAGCAGCTTCTCGGAGACTCTCAAGGGCAGAACGTTCTGAGATTTTCAAACTGTAATGTGAAGAAATTAGGACCTGTTCTGGACTAATGGACTCTAAGAATTGCTTGTGTTTTATCTGCACAAGTGACACATGAAGGACTCAGGTTGAAGAGGGGGAAGTAGGTCTCTGACTAAGATGAGCAAAATGCTAGGTTAGGTGGTCCCACAAAGTTTTACAGTAAAGCATTTTTGTTGAACTTGGAAAATTCTTTAAGCCTGTTTCTTTAAAAATAGAATACTGAAAGTAGCTTTGACTTCTATAAGCCACTTCATTTTCTTTTAAAATAAACATTGAAGAATCATGTAATCATAGAGTTGGACTTGAGCTTGAAACTATCCAGGATCACTTTGCAGATGAGTGCTGAGGCCAGGAAAAGTGAGAGAACTTGTACAGTCAGCTTCTTGCTTACCGAGCCAGGGAAAAAAGTTCTTTTGACACTAAGTATGATAGTCCATTCAGTCTTTCATACTGCATCTTATCTCCATAAATAATAGTAGTGTAGCTTGATTTTTAAGTACAATTCTATACAAAATACATACTTCTCTGGGTAAAGCTTAGGTGATGATATCTTCAAGATTTTTTTTAAACACTTTTGTTTTTTGTGTTTTTTTTTTCCAGATGACAGAATACAAAGTAAATATCACAATTCTTTTGTCTTGGGAAATATTTAAGGTGGGGGAAAGAGGAAAATCTCAAGAGATTGTGTGAGACGATACTGTATCAGAAGTGCTTCAGTATTATTAACATGCATAAAGCCATGCATTTTGAGGAAGATTCATCCACACTCAATTAGGATTATATACACACAGTATCCAATTTCAGCACTGGAGCTAGAGTTTGTGATCATTGTAAATTAGGTCATAATAACGTTGACCTGAAGTGTTGCTGTAAGCCAAAAGATCAAATCATTGTGTTTGTGGATCTAATGCTTCCGCTCTGATAAAGTGCTATAGCATTTCTCTATTTAAAAGATCTTTCTAAAGATACTTCTCTGGGAGAGGTAGAGGGCACTAAAGAAGTTGCAAGAGGGCAACTAAAACATTCAAGAAGGTGAAAACTGCAGGGAAATGGTTTTCTTAGCTCTATCTCAAGTAAATGGAACTGGAAAGAGGATATGATTGAAGCCTAGAAAGTCAGGAAAGGAGTGGGTATAATAAATGTGGACTTCAAATGTTAAAATCCTTTAAAGTTTGAGAGAAATGTGGGATAACTGCAAAGAAACACTGGCTCCCAGAGTAAGTTCTTCATTTTTTTTTTTAATATGATGGTTGTTTCCAAATCCTATTGACATTATTTCCCTAGCATAAAGCCCAGGATGCTTAGAATCTCATTCAGTACTGGCTGCTCTAGTGTTAAGGTGCACACTTAGTCTGCAATGGAGAGGTGAGGAGGAATGACTCTGCCCCTCCACACATTGGTCCTCATCCCTTTAAAAGAGCAGTGCTGGTGTGCCAAGAGCCCCAGCAGCAGTCTGGACAGGAAAACAGTTCTACTTCTGATTCTGCTCTAGCAGAAATTGTGTTTTCTTTTCCTTTTACCATGATGTTGAGATTCCTGGGACCTAATTTTTCTCATTTGTAAAAGAAAGGGTTGGATGTTAATGACCTTGAATGTATATTTCAACTCATATTTGATGACCCTAAGGTAATTGCTCTCCTGCGTCATATTTCCCCATTCTCATCCCTCTTAATCCAAGGTTTATCATTTTATCTCCTACAGCCTCTACTTTTTAGCTGTAGGTATCCAGAATCCTCATTCTTGCCTCCAGGCGATTTCTCTCCGATTTCAGCATCTGTCTCTTTACTGAATTCATAGAGGCACATTAGAATTTAGTTTTCTAGCTTTAATAACCTTCCCAGTTAAAGTTACCCAGAGTTATTCTTAGTTAAAACTTAGGAAGTTTTACAAAAGAGTAAAACTCTTTTCTGGCTACAATAATGAAGGCATTATTTTTGCCAGAAGATTCTCTGTGTTAATTTACTCACTAAAGTTCACTTGTTCGATACTGTGATTATTGTGTGAATGGACAGTGAGCTAATCAACCAAACTGTGAGAATCCACTCTGAATCAAGCCTCGTGCTGAGAGTTTGTTAACTCTGAAAGTGTGCTGTATTGATTCTGAAACACCACATATTTTTAGTACTAAGTTGCTAAGAAATTTGGTTCTAATTGTTTTAAAGAAAACTGAGGTCTACTTAGGATTAACTCATTTAATTACATAGCTGATTTCTGATAGCAGTTCTGTCCCAGAATCACTGTGCTACAGTAGTAGTTAACAATGCTCACCCTTCTGCCTTATTGATAACAGATAAAAATCTGGCTACAACATAAATGGTTCTTCAGGACATCTCTCCCTGTACAGAAAATATGACTAAGTTTATCCATGATGATTAACATGAGTAAAGAACAACTCTTAATCTTAGGATGCTTTTTAAAAGGATTTACTTAACATAGCCATTGTGCTTACAGCTGACCCAGACACGTGTCTTAAAATAAGTGAGGCTTATCCATAAATTTTAGAATTACATTCCTTTAATTGGTGGGAATGAAAATGTGTTCACCTTTGTTTATTCATGAACTCCAGTCCAACTAAAAACATTTACATTAGCAAGAAGTGGCATTAGCCCCTAAATAATAGCAAAAAAAAAAAAAAAAAAATGGTCTACTTGTATTGTAGCACGACAAAGCGTTTAGTGGTTGAAAACAACGTATTTCTCATAGCTCTGTGGGTGGCCTGGGTTCAGTAGGCGTTTCTTGTAGGGGAATCCCGCATGTGATTGTAGTCAGTTAGCAGCTGGTGTAGAGTTTTCTGGATACGTGGCCAGGCTGGCTGCTTGAGATAACTTAGTCACTGGTAAGTAGTCAGTGCTGACTCTAGGCTGGAGTTCGAATGAAGTGCCTAGACATTGGCCTCTGTGGTGCTTGAGCATTTCACAGGCTCCATGGGGAGTTCTCCAAAAGACCGGAAGCAGAAGCTACCAGGCCAGCATTATGTCTACTGAATTCTATTGGCCAAATCAGTTAGAGGGTTTGACCAGATTTTAAAAAGGTTGAAAAATAGCAACCACCCCTTTATGGGGGAAATGGTAAGGGTGCATTTTAGAAGAGCGTATGAGAGGGAAGATATTGTTAGAGCATCTTTGGAAAATATAACCCATCATAATAATTTTAAAGAAATGTCCTACCATATCACTGAATGGTGGGATTGGCAAAAGACAGTTAGAAGACCAAATCCAACCCTATGTGCTTTTTTTGGTAAATAAAGTTTTATTAGAACACAGCTATGCTCATACCTGTCATCTATGTGGCTGCTTTCACTATGATGGCAGAGATAAGTAGCTGCAACAGAGACCATATACGCCTGCAAAGCCTAAAATATTTACAATCTGGTCCTTTACAGAAAAAAGTTTGCCAAATCCTGCCTTCATGTCTTCATTTTTTAAAAGAACATTATTCACTCGAGACATTTGGTAATAATTCTATAAATTTAAAATTTTATTGTCTATGGATTTTTCCTATTGTTTTTTTCTCCTGACAGAATGTACCAACTCTAGTAAGTACCATGACTATGTTATGGTCCTCTGATACACAGAGTTTCTATAAAAGTTAACTTTTTTTTTCTTCTGTCTCTACTCCCACCAAAGATGGGCTTTGTTGTTTCATTTATGGGTAGACTTTCTTTTATCAGATAGTGTATGGGTTGCAGTGGTTCTCAAGCCCAAGCCTGTCAGCAAATAGCAATCACTGGGGAGGGTTAAGAACTGCAGAAGTCAGCCCCCCACCCTCTAGAGATCCTGGTTTACTGGACCTGGATCAAGTGGGGAGATAGGCATCAGTACTTAAAAATTTATATGTAGTGTGCCTAGAGAAGAACACCTTAGCAACTCCTGTATATTTTAAAATCTCTTTAAAACAACAGTAAAGCAATCCATCTTATAAATTAATAAAAATATATTCACCCCTTGCAAAGATGTGGCTCCAATTTGATCTGAAAACAGACTTTGCAGGCTCATTAACTGCTAGAAAAAAAATTATTCTTAAAAGAAGACAGAGTTCCCTAGTGGTGGGGATAGAGTAAATACTTTCTTATACAAAACAGCCATGAAAAGAAGAGGAGAAAAGGAGTTCAGGAAGAAATACACAAGACAGAAATAGGGGGGATTCTAATTATTATTCTAGTTGCATCCTGTGGCAATGAGAAATATCTAGCATGAGAACTTACCTTGAAAGGAGTAAGGTCTGGGGAAGAGTGAGGGTCTTAGCATGGAGTGCTCTGGAAAGAAAAGTCAAGGACAAAGAATTAAACTTTATCATCTCAACTTAGGCAGACTAGTGTGGGTGTTTATGTGTGTTGGATGTTGGGGGAGTAGAGCGTGAAATGGGATCCACAGCCAAAGGCAAAGATCAAACTGGGAAGAACAAAATGGAATGATGTGTTATCCCCCTAACCAGTTCCATCTTGTAAGTGAAATCTCACATAATGTGGGACATGCATATTTGAAGCAGCTACTAAATAAGTTTAAATGAGATTGCCCAATTCTGGTTCAATTTAATCATAGTATGCGAGGAACTTGCCTTTATTTGTGGATAGTTAGACAAAGGACGCTCATATCTAAAAGGCAAGATCTTGAATATTTTCTGTAACTGTAATATGAGGCATACTAATTTGATAACTTAGGTATAATTTCATATTGTAATAGTGTCTTCATTTTTAATTAGACTGGAAGCTTCAACTGCTGGGCTGAATGGAGTATATCTTCTGCCAAAGTCATGGTGCTACTGTGGATTATTTATAAAGTGCCACCAATTTTGTTTTTATTTCACACAACAGCACACAATTTGTCTTTCCTTTTTTCTTCCTAAAGCCTTAAAAAGCTGAGAGATTTTAGAAAAATCAACCAATTGTGGAAGGGTGTGATATTTTGAAGAACTTAGTTGAAGGGGTTGCCTTGGGAATAATTTAAAAAAGGAATGAACATGGCTGACAGCTTAAGTGAGAAGTTGGTCTTCATTGCTTCATCCCTTTGGAGGGATGATGGTTAGAGATGTTAAAAGATAAACTGAGGCATATTAAAAATGGTAAGAGTTTACTGGAGTGAAAATCAATCCGTATCAGGCAGCATTCAATCAACTGGGCTGACGGAAAGAAGCTCTGAGGAGCTGTACAAAATGAAAGACTTTTATAGCCAGCAAAGAAGTTTTATTTGGCAAAGAAGCAGGCTGGTTATTGCAAAGTGACTTCTCACTGGGGAATAGCAGAGGTCTACCTAACTCACATTGATCAGGTGATTCTTGACTGGCTAGTTTAAGACTCCATTTCTGTGAGAGCTGAAACTGCTAAGTCTCTGTTTGGTGACATGAGGCTTAGCATAAGTAACACCCTTTTGGGCCTGTTGTATTGTTTTTCACAGAGTAAGAAGGATGTTGGAGTGCTGTCTAGTACAACTTTCTAAAAGGATGGAAATATTCTGCACTGTTGAATATGGTAGCCACCTGTAGTATTTGATATGTGGCTAGTGCAAGTGAGGAAATAAATGTTAAATTTTATTAATTTTTAATTATATTTAAATAGCTCAGGTGGCCAATGGCTACCATGTTGAAGAACAGAGCACAAAGAAAACACAGTGTTCTTGGAAAGGAGAGAAAGGAGATTGAAAGCAATTGCTGTTCATCATTATAGTGATAATCCATAAATCTGAATGTTTAGAATTAAAGCTTTGTCATAATCATCACAAATGAAATTGGGTATATTTTTCTTCCTAGTGATTCATTTTAATGGAGTGTTTGTGGAAATTATGGTGATAAAAATTAGCCTTTGATAATTACAAAGATAGCCTGTCAAAGGAGCAGACACTGCGATTATTTATAGGATCAGGAAAAACATGATTTTCATTCTCTAGTTTACAAAACTTGGTATAATATGCTATGTGTCACCTTTAGGTTAAACATAACAAAAACCAGTGAAGCAGATTTAGTCACAAGAGATATCTCATCAAGTAGTTAATCTGTAGAAAAATTTCATTTTTTCAATTTGAATGAACAGATGGCCTATTCATTAAAATTCAAAAGTAGATAATTACTTGATTCCAGTATTTTTAGCAAAAGGACATTTTATAATATTATGTTTGGGGAAGACTCATAGGTCTTAAAATGTTTTGTGTGGCTGGACCCATAATTCTCCACTGTCTACAACTGCCCGCCTCGCTAACTGAATGAGGTGGTTAAAAATAGATTTGGAGTTCTTCTTCAACACTAAAACATGCTGGAAAAAACTACTCATCTCTATGAAGAAGATTCTTCACATTTACCCTGAAACCCTGCCCAAACATTCAGTCAGCGAAAATTTGTTATTTCTTTGCTGGATACTTGAAACCAGGGTATCCATTTG
Organism: Vicugna pacos; assembly: GCF_048564905.1. Lineage (NCBI taxonomy): Eukaryota > Metazoa > Chordata > Mammalia > Artiodactyla > Camelidae > Vicugna > Vicugna pacos. Next base: position 65,798,916 of record NC_132997.1, on the reverse strand, counting down.
AAAAGATTGCCCCTGCCCTAAAAAAATAGAATCCCATGGTCAATGTTCATTGATTTTAGTGTCCTGGGTTTTCTTTCAATTGAGTAGTATTCTGCAATTTTTTTTCTTATTTAAGTGGTTCAGTAAAAGTAAATATTTAGTCATTCATTCATAACAGAATATTTCTATGTTTAATAATTCTCTGTATGGGTAAATCTTCTATAGAAGGTACCAATTTCTTGTATAAGGATGCTCATGCTAATTTTTTTCCCAAAGTCAGAATTTTTTTTCCATAAGGATTCCTCCCACTCCTAGATACATAAAATGAGAGAGAAGTAACATATGTCTAATTTCCCTCATTGCTAGGAAGCTTGGAGTAAAGTTGATTCTTCATTACTCTGGCTTTTCTCACCTCGGAATTCTTGGGCTCTTTGTTTTACCTCTTAGGTCTTGGCTCTCTCTGCTTATAGGTTTTTATTAGATTCCAACCTAGATCTTTTTGGAATAAGCTCATAACTTTTTCTTTTTCAATTTCTAAAATGCATTAGTTTCCCCAAAATACTTTAAGGTTTCTACAAACTGTCTTGAGATTTAAGAATATAAGGTTTACATTTTTCCGATGAATCAAAGTATATAAAGGAAATGAGCCACCTTGTGTTTTGAAAGAAAACAACTGTCCTCATCCATTAGGTTTGGTCTTCATCCCAAGTTCTGCTCTTTTATTTAGTTTTGGGCCGACATATTTTTTCCATCTGGGCCGCACACTTTGGAAAGGATGACTCCCTCACCATAGGCATTTTCTTTTTTTTTTTAACATTTTTTATTGATTTATAATCACTTTATAATGTTGTGTCAAATTTCAGTGTTCAGCACAATTTTTCAGTCATTCATGGACATATACACACTCATTGTCACATTTTTTTCTCTGTGAGTTATCATAACATTTTGTGTATATTTCCCTGTGCTATACAGTGTAATCTTGTTTATGTATTCTACAATTTTGAAATCCCAGTCTATCGCTTCCCACCCTCCACCCCCCTGGCAACCACAAGTCTGTATTCTCTGTCACATAGGCATTTTCTTAGGTCTGTCTTGACAATCTTATGGTAGAAATAAAAATACATTTCTATGTTCATACATTCCTATTCTTCATTTGAGATGCAGACTTCTTCCCTAGAAGACTGTTCTGCAAGGACCCACCTACAATGAAGGAAGAAGCTTTGTCCAGGGTAGATTAAAGCACCACCTGTCTGCAAGCTCTTTTTCAGAACCCTTGGGACCAGACACTTCAGAATCCATCATTTTTCAGACTTAGAAAGGTCATGTTGTCCATATACTACATATTATATAATACCCCCCCCCATTCGGTAGGGGATAGCCCCTATAATCAAACACACATTTCTGCAGCAAAATGTATAAATGTTCACTTAGGTCAAATAAAGACTATAAATAGCCTCACATTAGTTCAGGTCAGGTTTTGATGCCAAATGAGAAAAGAGTTTTGGAATTTAGAGAGCAGATAAGGAACTGGGCACCTGAACTGATACCACTCCCAGCTCGCCTCTTGTCACTCTCCCAGTGACTGTGTCTGTTCAGATGGTCAGCATCACTAAGCCACTTGGGATCTGCACATAAGGAGTTTCATGAAGAACTATCAGCAAGAGTTAGTATCCCTGTAGATTCATTTTTGATCAGTTTTCATGAGATATATAAAAATAATTCTCCTAACGGCTAACACAGAACTTCAGGTGATCCAATACTGAATGGCTGGTTTTGATGCCTTCACTTACCAATTGTTCTTTGTGCTATACTGCATCCTATTTCCTTAACCTTGGCTCACTTCTGTTATTCCACAATTCACTCACCTATCATCATTTCTACTTCCCTCTGTTTGCACCTTCTCTCCAACTCTTCTTCCTCCTTCACCTATATCTTCTATAATAAAATGCTCATATCCTTTCTACCCAGTAACTAGATAAGATACATGGGTCTTGAATTGTTATCAAAGTTATAACTAACTCTGTCCATGGCTACAATTACTTTGGAAGTCTTGCCTACAGATGCCTATGTAGAATTTCAAAAAGCTATAGTATATCTATTTAGAATATTTTAATGAATATTTCATTCTCTGCTGGCACACAATCATGAAGCTTAAGATTATAAATGGCTGCTTGTTAATTTTGATAGGTAATCATTGGTCAACTCAGGATCTAATGTCTTTGAGGATATCATATATTTATACAGGGCACAGAGAGGGACTAGAAAATAAGTTTCTTGCCTATTGAAAGTATGGAATCTTTTCAATAAGTTGACATTCATGTTTTCCCACCAGGTAGAGATTTTTGTTTGTTCTGTGGTCTGTGCCTCTAAATGTATCTGACTGCAAGTATGGACTATCTCTGGGGTTCTTGCATCTGTTCCTGCTCTTAATTCATTTTGATACTGTCGTGATACCCCTATAAAGGAGAGAATATTACTTTCTTCTGAAATTCAGTCATGTTTGTTCTTAGGATTGTGACTGCCTTTTCTACCTGTAGAGCTGGAAAAGCTGATCCTTACTCACTTATCAAATAGATTTATTGAATTCCAGCTTGTAATATTTTTTCACAGCAAATGAACAACAACAAAAACAACTCAAATCTGCCTCTGTGCCATTATCTTCTTAGTGTATTGAAAGCATGTATCTTTGACTGGTATATAGCAAAGATTTCTTCTAGGAAAATATAAATTTTTATTAATGGATTTTAAGCAACTTTCTCTAATATAAGTAGGTATAATACACTGATTTTATTTGGGACTTGGGACAGTATTTCCCGAGATTTGTTTGATAAGCTTTCCATTCATGAAAAACCTGCTCGTTAACAGCAACAAAATTTCATTTCTGGGCAAACTTGCATACTGCCCTAAAAGGATTTAACAGTCCTATACCTCTAGTGTTTTTTGATTTCTACAGGTTGTTGTTAGCACAGGAAAAGTCTTCTGATTTTGCTGTGCTTTGTAATGAATAAAAAATGTGGGAAATGTGAAGAACTTACGTGAGCTCTTTGTCTTGGTCTCACTGAAGAGCTTTAATTTTATTCTTACTTTATAATCCTGGAGATATCAACTGGCTCCATGCCATCTTTCATGACTTTATACTTTCCCAGTAGAGACCACAGACTTCAAAGCCTGTTAGGTGAACATGAAAAATAAAGGCCCAGGGCTAGTGAACTTTAATAGTATTTTCCCTTGTGAAGCTGCAATGATATACAAGGCGGAGTGTTTTTACAGTGTTCAAGCATAATTTAAAACCACACTGTCGGAAAAGTCTTCTGTAGTATATCTGTATTCTGTATCCCAATGTGTTAGATACCAGAATTTTCTTATAATGTCATTTGGGTGTGTTTTTATAGCCTACTTTTTATATAAAAACTGTCTGTTGGACAGAAGCACAGCATTAGCTTAACATCTATTTCATAATCTTCACAACATAAAACACAATATTTTTTACTTTGGATCTGTTGGTAGTCATAACCCTGTCTTGAGGCAGAGTGCAAATTTCTTTTATTTACTACTCTGGAGTGTGGATGTGGTAGGAGAGAGTTTATAAGAGAAAAAGAAACTAGTTGCTCAAATGAAAACTCCTTGTCTGTTCTTTGTGTGAGTTAGTGGATGAACTAAATTCTAGAAAAACTGAAATATGGACATGAATGGACATGGAAAAATAACTAAATTATTTATGACATTTTTGGATAAGGACAAATTATTCATGGGCAGTGCTAGGTCATTAGGAATAATATTTTTGTGGGAATTTGTTTCTTAAATTAATTGGTGCTCAAGACTAGGTGGAACTTCACATCCTTTTAAATATTTTAAACTTATTGGGTTTCTTTATAAAAGTTCCTCAGTAATAGAGTAGAAGAGTGATTAACATAAATGTGTTGAGACAAAAATTTTTTTTAATATCCAAGGTAAAGGCTCTATTTTAATTGTTTCCATTAAAGTAGTTTATCTAGTATGTTTTCCTTTACCTCATTGAATTTTGCTGATGGAGCCAACACTCACCTTGTCTTTCCTGTGACTAAAGATATATTAATAAAATAACTTTCTAAGATAAGATGTAGATCAGATGTCCAAGGAGCCAACTGAGTTTCATTGGCAAATGATAATGTTAAATTTTAACAAGTGCTCTAACCAGCTAGAATAATAGTTTCTCTGTTTTGTTGTTCAATCTACTTTGTCTTCTCTCTCATGCAAATTTTGGGCCATTGATGATAGTTATTAATACCATGGTATTCTACGAGGAATCCAGAAGGTTATTCAATTACTCAGAGGTTCTTTTTTTTTTTAATGTATTTTTATTTTTTTATTTTTCTCTTGGTTTTTTTTGGGGGGGGACTAGTAATTAGGTTTATTTATTAATTTTTTAATGGATGTACTGGGGATCAAACACCTGGACCTCCTGCATGCTAGGCGTGCACTCTACCACTGAGCAACACCCTCCCCCACAGTCAGAGGTTCTTAATCTCTTTTTGTACTACGTATCCCTGCAGAAGTCTGATGTCTAGGGACCTCATTTCAGAATATATAAAAGCACATAAAATTGTCTACTTTTAGATTACCAAGGAAACCAATTATATAAAAATAACTAAAATAATAACAACTTGTGACTCATTAATACCTGTATACTTTTTTTGTTAACACGTTAAATGATATCTCACAGTGTACCTAATAACTGCCATATACATTTGAAGGAGTGGTAAGCATAAACAATTTTTAAGATTTTTGCAACAGCTGTCATACAATAAAATGTAATTTCTGTTGGTGACAACATCACAGGTACTGTTAAGCTAATATGGGTTGTTCTATGGAAATGCTACATTTTAATCAGGGGTTAGTAAAAGTAAAGACATGTATATTTATCCAAGTTCACATATGCCCCTATCCCCTTGAATTCTATTAGGTTAAGAATCTTTGAGCTTGACCATGAAATCTGAATAAGAGCATGACAGAGATGAAGACTCAGTGTCAGGGGAATTTAGGAAAGTTCAGGGGAAGACTGGATATACAGTGCTGGGAGTTTGCTTTTTGACTCTACAGAAACTACTGTGAATGTCTTAGCAGGAGGATATTTTATCAGAATAGTAATCAAGGAAAATGATTCTGTTCTCTTTGCTGCCTAATTTGGTGGCAGAGAATCCAGGAAAGGAGCTATGTCAGTTGTGAACAAAGGCTTAAGGTAGAGTTTCAGTTCAGGAATCAATATAATTGGGTGGATTAAGTGTACTGACAGTAAGAAGTACTTGTAGTCATTGATTGCATGACTGAACAATGATTTTGGTGTCCTTAGTCAGACAGTGAAGTTTGGAAGGGATTGATGGTAATTTTGGAAGGTAAATGAGGTCATGCATGATGGTAAGTGTTGATGTGAATGTTCTAAAAGGAGTAGGAGAGAGGTTATTTGAAAAAGAATGAAAGGACAAAGAATCTGATTTCTAAACATTCTCATAAAGAATAGTGTAATACTGTGAATGGCATTAATGGCCAACCTTATAACTGAGCAATTACTATGTGCCTGTGCTAAGTCCTTTTTCTTTTAACAGCTTTATTTATTTAGTTAATTATAATTCACACCCCATACAATTTACTCACTTAAGGTGCAAGTTCAGTGGCTTTTAGTTTATTCATAAAGTGTGCATTCATCATTACAGTCAAATTTAGAGTATTTTCATTACTGAAAAAAAAAGTGTATCCTTTAGCCAAAATACCCCAATCCTTCCATCTCTCCCAGCCCTAGGCAGCTACTCATCTACTTTCTGTCCCCATAGATGTGCCTTTTCTGGACATGGCATATAAATGGAACCATGCAATGTTCTCAGACTGAAATTGGGTCCACTTACCTGCTGCACAGTAAAGCCAATTTACCGACACTGGATTGCAGTGAGGGAAAGCACAGTGTTTACTGCAGGACACCAAGCAAGGAGAATGGGCATCTAAAGGCCTGAACTCCCTGAGAGATTTCAGGGAAGGGGTTTTAAAGACAATGTAAGAGAGAGGGTCTCAGCTTGTGTACGGTTCTCTGATTGGTTGATGGTAAATTAACAGAGGAATGCTTTGGGAATCTCAGTCATCAACCTTCTGGTTCCAACCATTCTGGGGTTCCCATGCTTGTGGTCAGCATGTAGTCACCATCCTCCTCATGGCTGGGGGTCTTAGTTTCTGCAGAACCACTTAAAGATTAGTGCCAGGTTGTTACGTATTTCCCTTGAGAAGGAAGTAGGACTGTTTTATTGCTGAACTGTTTAAGCTATCATGACTTTCCTTGTTTGACTGCTTTTCCTTTGTTTCTGCATTCCCTCACTTTCCTAATTAGTTAGCTGCTTGAGTCTACTCTTTGGAACTCAGGGAAGGCCTGGGAGACTATAAAGCCTTTTTCAACAAACAGGAAGTGGGGAATATGGAGACGTTTTTGTACCTGGGAGTGCTCTGTAGGGTCTTACTTGGTTTCAATAATATGTATTCCTTGTGATTGGCTTCTTTCACTTAGTTTCCAGGGTTCATTCATATCATAGCCTGAGTCAGTACTTCATTCCTTATTATGGCTTAATAGTATTCCATATTTTGTGTATCCGTTTATCCATTGATGAAGCTCTCTTTCGGCATGATTTTATTCTGCCTTTTCCCCTGACTTCCAACTGGCGGGGTGTTTGGCAGTTTTCTCCACTCTCAATTTGCCTTTTTAAAATATTCTCATTTCACCTTATTTTGTTCTCAGTGGTGTATGAGAACAAAGTTGATGTTCTCTGTATGGAAAATAACTTTCAAACCGAATACTCTTACTCCCATCCTGCCCCAGGCCATTTGAACAACTGCTTTTGAGAGAATAAGTTTGAAAGCATTCTTTTTCATTCTTTGTTTTATAGCTGTTCAGAGTATTTTGTAGGGTATATGTTTATTCTTTGTTGTTTTTGTCTGCTTTTAAAAAAGCTGAAGATAGAGAAGTGCTTGCTTATGATTTGGAGAATCCTAACCACTTTTTTTTTTAAGTGAAAGTGAGTTTATTTAGAGACATACACATTCCATAGGCAGACGTCTCAGAATCCAGGAGCCATCGTAACCGCTTAAAAAAGGAAAGGAAATACACACGTCACATCAAATATAATCTAAGCTGTGAAATAAAAATTCACATTGTGAGAAATTTGTTGACTGCTGGGCAAAGTAAGTTATAATACAGAAATACTTTTACTAAGTAGAGTAGGAGACTGACACTTGATTACAGTTAACCCTTGAACAAGCGTGAGTTAAGCTAAATATAATTTATAATAATTCCTCCCATACCTGTGGATTCAATCAACCACAGACTGTGTAGCATCTGTAGTATTTACCATTAAGAAAAATCTATATATAAGTGGACCCATGCATTTTAAAACCACGTTGCTCAAGGTTCAACTGTATGGTTTTTTTCTTCCTCTGGACTACATAGGCAACATAGTTAAAATGAAATCTCCAGGCTTTCCCAGAGCAGTGATCATTTTCACTAGCATTCCCATTTATTCACCCATGAGTGTTTACCAACCTCCTCCTACTTACAACCAGACACCGCAGGGTGAAATGACTGGCCCGTCAATTAGTTTAGTGTATACTGGGATGCGTAGAAGGCATGCTACACACACTGAACTCTTTCACATAAATTTCACATGTTAACTCTGTGAAGCAGTAGCTGTTATTGCCATCTCGCTGATGCAGAAACTGAGTGCCTAGAGGTCCGACTGTCAAGAGCGGTGAGAACCAGAATATCATCTTAGAATTTCTGATTGAAAACTCTTCTTCCTTCTGCCTAATGAGAGCCATTACCAAGCTAAACAAAGGTGTCAAATGGAATTGGACCAAGGAGGCACAATCTCTGACTGAAGCAACATCATCTTGTTCACAGTGAATCCTTTTTGAACCTTTCTAGCCTTAGGTGAAATCGGATTAAATACCCACTTGACATCCTGTGAAAAAAAAACTGATGTCCTCCCTTAAAATGATCTGTAAATCCCCGAGTCCTCAGTTTCTTATAATTACAGAATTTGCATAAATAATCCAAGATTTCCTGCTCTCCAACTCCCCATTATCACTCATTCTTCACTTCTTTGCCTTTCTGTTTATTGATGGATCCAAGCAAGGGATCTTTCCTCAAGCTTTTATCTTCCACCAAGCCCTTCACACAGGAAATGAGTGTGAAGCAGACTAATTTAGAAAGAAATGTAGGACATTAATTCTGGCAACAGCTAACCGAATATTGTGTATTAGACAGCCCTCTTTCTAAAAGTCTTGTAGCCTTGTCAACATGAGGCTTTCCTGCCTGCCTCTCTTTCCTGAAAAATGCCTATCAAAGTATTTTTTCTTAAAAAAAAAAATTCCTCCTTAAGAACTACTTTTAACATTTGATACAACGTTGTAAAATGACTATAACTCAATAAAAAAAAGTTAAGAAAAGAAAAAAAGAAAAGAAGAAAAAGAACCACTTTTAACCTATATGTGTATATATATTTTGCCACATGCATTATCAAAACCTATGAAATGCTACTATTACACCAAATCTGTAGTGAGGTTGTTGAGGCACAGAGAGTTACATAACTTATCCAAGATTACCTAGCCAATTAATGGTAGAGCCAGGACCTGATATTCTCAAATGTCTGGGGAAAAAAGCTGTCTTTCTAACATCAGTAGGATAGTCTTTTAAGTCTTGCTTAAAATTTTTCTTAATCACTCCTATTTCAGGTGACATCTGCTAGGGGAAATTATTCAGTAAAGTAGCTTTGTGGCTTTATTCAATTTTATGGCAACAGGACTTACTTAAATATTTCAACCTGACATTAACCTTTTTCTAGCTTGCAATTTACATCTGGTGGGGGTTTAAAAAGTGGACATCAAAATCGTCCCTTTCAATGCAGAGTATTTTGTACATACATGGACTTAGTTTACATTAGGGCTTCTCAACTTCGGCACTACTCACCTTTCAGGCTGCATAGTGCTTGGTTGTGGGGGGCTGTCTTGTGCATTGTAAGATGTTTAGCAGTATTCTTGGCCTTTACCAGGATGTCAGGTAGAACCTCCCTCAATGTGACAACCAAAAATGTCTCCAGATATTGCCAAATATCCCCTGGGATTAACCTAGCCCCCTGTTGAGTACACTTGTGTGACATCAGAAAGTCTCCCAAGCTTAATATTAAAACGTAACACAACACAAAAATCATACGATGAGTGCCCCCAAGTCTGACAGTGATAATAGTACTTGTCATCTGTCTGTCTCTAAGGAACTCCAGAAACAGCCATTCACTGTTTAGGCTAACCGTAGGTGCTCATGTATCATAGAAATAATAGAGCAAGAATGCCATTATACATGGCTAGAATTAAGCTTAATGAAACTTGACTTAGTTGAGACAATCAAATTAGCTGTTCCACTCTCATTATTCAAGGAGTGATTAGTCCACTTCCCTTTCCTTTCCTATGTTGTGCGTATCTCTTCTCTGGCCTGTCTTTCGCTTTCTCCATCACTAAAAGTTGAAATTAGTCCACAGATATTTATCTAGCGCCTTCTACAAACTTTAAAATGCTGGAATGTTAAAACATAGTGTGCAGAAAGATTATAGAATCATGATTCTTGTGAAATCATTCCAGAGTCCTGTTCATGTCGGTTGAATGGTTGAGCCATCTACAGTGGGTTTAGTGTATTCTTATTCCTGAAGTGTCTCCCAGGGCAGAATTGCTGCAATGTAAGTTGCTCATTTTAGACTTTCACTCTGATGGTTCAGATGATTTTCTATACCCAGATTGCTTAAATTTCAATCTATTTTCTCATATATGTTTCCTTTGTGGATATGTGTGTAAGCCCTAAGACCTCAGAGTTAGAAACCAAAACAAAACGTAAAGTTCAAGTATATTGATGTGCATGTTAGCACCTCTCTCTCTTTTTTTATTTTTTTCGTTATTGTGATTTTTAGTTCAAGATACCTCATTTTATGTTTTTGATTCTCTCATTATCAAGGATAACTTCAATTAGTTTATTTAATATGGGTTAGAATCTATTGTAATTTAGTGTAACGAAAAATTGTGTCAAGTTTATTTATAGCGTCATGACCAGAAGGGAGATCAGATATGCCTGTTGAAGGGAAAGAAACAAAGGTTTTCACTCAGATCGCTTCAACTTCAACTAGCCTCTTACACCTTGGATTCTGTTTCATTCCATTTGGATGACTAGTACTTTTGTGTTTCTAGTAAGAATTGTTGCTATGATGGTATCAAAGAAGTGACTTCTCTGAATGGGAAGCTTGGTCCCATCTAAAGTATTATAAGAACTTGATGGTTAAAGAAACAGTGATAACACAAATAGATTAGGCAAGAAAAACCTACTATGTCTCTCTCTCTCTCTTTCTCTCTCCCTCTCTCTCTCTCTCCCCCCTCCTCCCCCCTCTCTCTGACCTACAATGAGAAATTGGTAAGCCAACAAAACGAAACAAAACAAAATGAACAAAAACAAAAAACTAGAAGCAGATAAAGCAAACTTAGGAAGAAATACACATTACTAAATAATATTGCAGGGCAGCTTTTCCACGGGCTTATTCAATAGCCAAAGAATGATTTTCAATCATAATTAACACCACATCTAAGGAGCAGGAGTTGAGATCCAGAGAGCTCCTATCCTTTTGGACTTGAAAGCAAACTTACACAGAAAACTGATAAGGTGCTGACATACTGACCTTCTTTAATTCAAGAACAAACTTTCGTCTCACAGACTGTCTTTTTCTTTCTCATACTGACTTAAAGAAGATGTATGTAAATGACTGACAGAAAGTGCAGATTTAAGGAAGAATATCTAATCTGTTCCTGGCAACTAAAGGGGTTTTCCCTTTATAGTTAGCCCATAGCAGCTTATCCGTTTTACTTTCTTCCCCAGATGACAGTACCCTCAATCTAAAATGGCCTTACAAGGCAAGTTCAACATGATTGTATTCCTAATCCATTGAGAAAGCAGAGAGTAAGTTCTAAAAATTCTCATCACAAGGAAAAAAGTATTTGCATTCATATGAGATGATGGATGTTAACTAAACTTAATGTGGTAATTGTTTAGCAACATATGTAAGGCAAATTATTATCCTGTAGACCTTAAACTTTTATGCAGTGCTCTATGTCAGTTATATCTGAATAAAACTGAAAAGCACCCTCCCCCAAAAAAAGGCAGGTCTGTAAGTGACCTCATCTCCTAGAGGAAATATAACCATGCTGGTGACAGCACAGCACAACTGCCACAATATTGAATTGTCTCGTTGGATCTAGCAGCTACAGATACCCTCAAAAAAGAACACATAACGTAGAAGCTGTGGTCTTAAACCCAAAAAATCATGAAAGTATTGGAGAATGGAAGAGATGGAAGGTCTAGTCTAGATGAGACCTTTGATAAAATACCTATCTCCCTTTAATGGCCAATCAAGTTATGCTGAATGTTCCAACCAAGATTATTGGACCTAAGCACAGTGTTCATAATTAGGTTATTGCCAACCATTCTATTTCAGCCTGCCAGTAATAAATCTCTAAACTGATTTGCCTTATCATGAAAGTCCTTATGACACAAAAGCGCAGGTTAGCAAAATACCCATAAAGGCACACAAAGCTGGGAGATTCTGGGTCTCCTTGTAAATACAATTTTTAATTTTATTTATAGGGCCTCTTGATTCTTATAAAAGAGAGATAAAAGTATAGATGCTTTATAATAGATCTCTTAACACTTAGCATCTCCCAAAAGTGGCACATAAATTGTGGTACCAAAAAGCAAGAGGCAGGTTGACTGTTGCTCAAAGTGGCCAAATCTAGGACTTATGACTCAGCCCACTGAAGGTCTCAAACAGGCGTATGGTACCTGAAGTAGAATTTTAAAAAATACACTCAAGTTACTGTGGTAAAGCTTTCAATTATTCATGCTAATGGTGGAGGTGATGAAGAGAGCCAAATGAAACTATAAATAACCCTTAAACTCTATCTTAGCCATCCATTCCAACATCCCTTATGCAAACAAGTTTAACAGTATAGCAAAATCCAAGTAAAAATGATTTATTTATTTATTTACTTTTCTTTCCTGGTGTCCTAATGGAGATAGTGCATAGTGAAAATAACTCCAATATAGTGTCACATTGTAAAAAATGAAGGAAAAATGAATAAAAAGAGCAGAAATGGAACATCTCAATTAACCACATTTCAGGTTATTATTGGTTTTTCAAGAAACAGTTCTCATAGCCTCTAGTTACTGTTGAGCTTAGCCAGGGAAAATAATGGGAAAAGTCTAGAACTCTACTAGAATGTTTTGAAAATGTCTTTCTGCTACTATTCTTCTTAAAAAAAATGTTTGGATTTGAAATCTCAGATATTTGAAAATGAAACTACATTGAAATAGTAAAATGGTCTTGAATAAAGGCTAATGATTCTCTTCTATTGCTTTAAAGAGATAGAAATTGCATTAATCAACACTGACCTGAGGTAGATTCATCAAAATGTATTCCTAAAGTTAATAGCAAATTGTAATTATATAAAAACCTCCAAGCTGAGCTGCTTCAACATTCGTGTCAGCCTCTGCTGTATGTGCAGCCTGCCTGACTTTTTCCATTTGTTTTCCTCCACATCCCTCCCCTCCTCACCGACATAACTACACACAGGCCTACCCACCTTCTGTACATACGGGGTCAGTTTAAAACAAATCTCATTTTTCGCCATAGAGTGAGAAAGCAAGGAGTATCTATGAGGGGAGTGGCTTCAAAATGAACCTAATACTTTAAAGGAAGTTGATTAGGTGGGAATAGGGGGCGCTGGGTATACACAGTAAACTTTTGACTGTCTTATTCTCAGTTTTCTTAAATGAACCAACCACAAAGTCCATACTTGTAAATCTTTGTGAATGAATACTCACTTCTAATTTAGCTTCAAGGCCAGTATGTGGCAAGTGAATGAGCTTAACCAAGTTCACATTTCACATCAATGGACTCTTGGAAATTAGAATTTTTTAAAAAGTCTCTCAAAGAACTCTCACTAATGCCACATGTGTCCCTGCCTTTCTTCCTAGTGACCTTACTGATCTTGTCTCCCCCTAAATTACCCTCTCCCCACCCACACAACATGAATGAGGAGGGATACGTGATCAAACTATGACTAAGGGTGACATTTACAAACACTTTGTTTCTGTTTACCATTTAGATCTTTCTGTTCATTTAAAAAAAAGTACAGTGCTTTTTGGAGCTTTCTCATCTATCATTTGAGATCAGATCTCTTTACTTCCTTGGCTATTGTGAATGTATTGAATCTGCAGTGTTTAACTTAACGTGGAAAAGACTTTTTTTTACATCCAAATTATTTCTCAACTGCAATCTGTTTCAGCAAGTCTTTTTCATAATTTGCTATTCTAATTAATATGGAACACAACCTTCTGTTATCAACACTAATTATTCATATATTTTTACAATCAATTATACCTATCTTTTCCCCCAAAAAAGAATTAAACTTGAGAAAATTAGACAAATATTAGATCAGGAAAATGAACTGTAACCAGAGGTGAGGGTTTACATAAATTTGAAACCCCATAATCATACACGGTTCTGCTGTGAACCTTCTAGATGTTATATGAGAAAGGGAAACGTGGTCAGTTATAAGATCAACTGTCCATAAGTTAAAACAGATCGTGTTTTATGCACATAGTTTTTCAGAGAAGTAAGGGGCTCTAGGACCAAGTAGAGTGGTCACTGGGGTAGATGGACATTGACAATTTCCCAGAGTGAGAGTTATCTGGATTTTATAAATTTGTTCTGATAAGATGGGTCCACAGATGTCCTTTAAGAAACCACTGAGCTAAAACAAGAGTCTCAATGTTCCTTGTCTATTTTCCAGGCTGCTTATTGGTTGAGAAGACATAACTCTAAAAATGTCCAGTAGCATTCTTAGTAGCAATCTTATTACTATGAGTTCCTTTCCACTGAAGGCTTTTAACCGTGGAACCCAAAGAGGCAGAGAAGCAGAGTTGTACAAAATAAGCTGTGTATGAAAGTTCCTTAGGCATTGTTCATTCTGTTTTTAGTTCTATCAGTATAATTGAAGCTAGAGCTTCAGCTCAAGAAAATCTTATAATGCATTGGAAAATTGTTACTATGTTATCTACGGGAGCTTCCACCATAAAACTATCGTTGTTGAAGCAATGCTGCAACAAATGTTGGCTGGACATAGCCAAATAGGAAGGAGGACAAAAATACTGCATTCTTCCAGGTAGATCAATGTGAATTCTTGAGATTCTATTTTCTTTTGGTGTGATACTGGTTTAAGCTCAAAAGTTCTCTCCTCAACCAGCATAGTGATAGAATCTGAAACAAATACTTTCTCCATTAAAAAAAAAAAAGAAATTATCCTACATGGACCTTAATTGGCTTCTGTAAGAGATGAATGAATATTGTGCTTCATTGTAATCTTATTGATAAGCCCTACTTTTAAATGACAGAAAAGAAAGATGATGAAATCACATCAATAATAACAGCTAGTATTTATTGAGATTTTTCTATATGCTAGCACTGCGCTGAGCATTGCACCTGCTTTATCTCACTTCATTTTATAAACTACCCAGTGAGATAGGCACTTTTATTTATCCATTTTATTAATGAAGAAACTGAGACATAGAAAAATGAACACCTTGCTCAAGGACACAAGGCCAGCAAGGAACAGATAAGAGAACCAGAACTTAACTCCTGGTCTGATTGTAAATGACATAATGACATATAAATGTTAAGTATGCTGGATTCTGAGCCTGTGTTTCATTCTTGAGTGGCAGGTGAAATTTCTAGGGGAATAGGCTTGCCGTTGAAAGAAAGGGGAGGAAATGCCATGGGACGAACAGCTGAAGCTTATGAAAATATGAATTTCCTGGACTAGTTTTGACATATCTGTGAAGAGAAAGCGTTTTCCTTCCTGCAGTCAAGAAGTAAGGCGTGAAAAAGCTAGACTTTTCAGTGGCCATACCTGCATCAAAGTGTTTCAAAACCTTTTGAATTGTTGAATTTATTCATTCCTAAAGAGCTTTTTTACACATGGAGGAGGAGTGTATACACAGCCCAAGAGTAATGAGTAGATTGTGTGTGAAATATTATCCTGATTGCTGCAGAATTCTCTCTCCAATGACACCATTTAGATTAAATAGTTTTCAGGTCAGAATAATGTCCTCTGAAGGACTGATTGTGCCTCAGTGATACATGGATTCAACTTTTTTTTTTAAGTTTTTTAATATTAAAAATTTTATCTCAATCGGTGTTTGAAAAACCCTATGGTTTTACAAATATTATTACTTAGATAAAACTAGGTTGATTTTTTTTTTAAAGGAGGAAGTGAATTTAAAGCCAAAACTCCAAGTTAAGCCTTATGGGAAGCACATTGTTAAAGGAACAATTATGGAGTTGATGCACGAAGGTCTGACATTTGGAAAAACTTGGTAGCATTAGTTCTTTCAGTCACTAGCTACTTACTGCCAAGCATTAGGCTTTCCTTCTGTACACTGTGGCTAAGTAACTGGGAGGAATCATAGAAGGGTAGGATTAAGTTGAATAGATTGTGTCTCCTTTTTATTTCTTCCCCCATTGTGTCATGTACCTAGTTATGACTTTTAAAACTGTATCTTTTTTTCATTTCCTTCATGAAGAGCATTTCCTTACTTGCAGACACAATGTATATCCAGTGGATAAGTGGACACTGTTTCCTTAGCTTTTTCCTTCTTTAGCGTTCTATTTTCCAAATCCTTTGTGAAATATCAACAGTCCTAGTATCTCTTTCTTTTCCCTCAACCCTTGTAGTTTGATTTCCTTACATGCAATGTTGCAGGGCTGGGAAGCAGATAAAATAGTCTTGCCCAAGTCAAATAAGATGTCTAAAGATAAAAGATACCGTGAGCTGCAATTAAATAATGCCCAAGGGTCAAAGTAGTTTCCCTTTGCATAATAGCTACCTTACTCAGATGAGAATTCCCAAGTATGAAGTGTGCTTTAGAAAATGTACTCACTCACTCAATTTTTCTTTCAAATTCAAAACTACTTTAGAGGGGAGGGTATAGCTCAGGGGTAGAGCATGCTGAGCATGCAAGGGGTCCTGGGTTCAATTCCCCAGTACCCCTGTTTTAAAAAAAATTGTAATAATAATAAAAAAAAACCTACCCCCCCAAAAAAGAACAAAATTACTTTAAAGTTGGAATTGTATTTGGAATAATGTCACAGGTTGACTTTTTCTCTCTATCTTTGTTGATGTTCTCTTTCCGTCTCATCTCAGATCTAATCAGGAATTAGTTTAGGAAAGGATATGGATTTTTTTAACTTAAATATCTTATTGCATTTCTTGCATTGCATCTTGAGAATGACTTTGTTTTCACTGGTAACTGCTTTGCATTTTTCAAAATGAGCCTAGCCCTCCTCATCTCATCTGGGAAGTGAAGCATGAAAGCAAATTCAAATAATATATTTTTCCTTCTTCTTTCTAGATGGTAAGGTGGAAGTTACAAAAGAAGGTGTGAAGCTGTGCACGATGGGTCCAGGGAAAGTGTTCGGAGAGTTGGCTATTCTTTACAACTGTACCCGGACGGCGACCGTCAAAAGTAAGACTCTTATTTTTCCAATACTTTCAGCGTCCTTTTTCCTTAGCCCTGCGAGGTACTAATTAACATCCCTCTCGATTTAATCTTTGCAATTTTATTAATCTACATTTTAATTATTGCTTTGCAATACAGTTGGTATTTTCGTCCTAAAGGATGATTGTTAACAATGAGTTAAATTAAATCTTCTCACTGACTTATGAAAAGTATCCTTTAACCTGGAACTCATAAAGTAGGTTTTAAAGAAAGATATAATTTTATAAATTAGAATGAAACAGGAGCACGATTTTTAATTTTTCTGCCTTTAAAGCCGCAGAATCATATTTAGGAAATTTTTACATATCTGTCTATTTGGGTTTCATTTCCCCACATAAATTCCTCTTATTCCTTTGATGGTTTAGAAAAATTAAGAGCAGAAATGTCCTTCATCTCATTCAAACACTGAGATATATCCTGAATTCTAAAACTGCCGTCTGAGTGTATTCTTGTCCTCAGCTGCTCATCAAGCTGTATATTATGGCATTTTTCTTTTCTACTGATTGAGCTTATTTTAAATCAAGGCAATAAAGCAGCTTGTTTCCCTAATTTTACATGTATGTGTATATATGATTTCTCTAGCAACTTTTATTGCTTGGTGGAAGCAGCTGCAATAGTTAGAGGGGGGAAAATGATTTTAAATACTTCTTCCTGACTACAGGATGTAACTAGTGTACAACAAACAGAGCTGAATGCAAAAGTCAACAGTGAACAGTCCATTGCATCTCAGGCAGACGTGTGTATTTCATGTTTGAAAAGTTCTTCTGACACATTATCCTGTGGATGATCGCAGAAACAAGTTACTTTGATTACGTTGTGTTGTTAAAACAATCTTGTGGGTAAAATGACAATTCAATTGCTAATGTCAGTTTTATCTGGATGTCACTATTTTGTATATATATATTTCTCTCTCAGAGGTATGGCATATGACTGACAATGTGATGTATTGAAATTTGAGCTGTAGAGAACTCCAGAATGCATGACCAGCTAGAGTCCCAGAAATTCTTATACGTCTTGCTAGTGAATCCCAGTTTTATTCATTGAAATCAGCGTGACATCAGTTGCAGTTGAGGCGCTTATGAGATGAATCCTTCTTGGCATTTGATTCTTGATCTCTGAAAGCTTAGGGTTCTTTTGATTGATAGGTGCTGCCATGCTTTTATTTCATGTGATCATTTAATTGTATTACTCAGAGAATAATGAAGCTGGATGAACTGTAACAGATTCTGCCAGAACCTTAACTCACTTAAAGTGTCTTAACTAGAAAAAAAGAGCAGTCATGACTCCATTAAGTGAACACATTTTACTATCATGCTTTATTTTCATGAGAAATGTATTTCTCTTAGGGCAAAAAAATGGCCAGAATAGCACATTTGGATTAAAACAGACTTTCTCAGAATTGTGAGTTTTTTTTTAAGATTTTACAATATTTAAATTTTAAAAAGATTTCAGCCTTGTATACTGCTTGCTTAATCTAATTAAAACTACAAATTTTTCAGAGGTCAACAATTGGTAGTAACATGGTGCCTAGTCTTCTGAAATATTGAATTATTATGAAATAAGTATTTGAAAGAGACTGAATAGAGTATTTAAATGAATTTTATAGCGATAAAGATTTTTCATAAAATGATTGCTTCATAAAAGTCAATTTTCTTATTAGGTTCCTATAAAATATTGTTCATCTGCACTAGCCTCTAATGTACTCGTGTTTGGTAAACTTAAATAGACACAACGTGTCTGATTCAGCAAAGAAGAACTGGGTGTTAAATGCAAATTATAATCCTAGCTATTTTAGGGTCAGAACATTCATCACTAGAGGAAATGAGAGCTGTTCTTTGACACAGACTCGGAGATGTCTCGTGTATGTTTGGGTGTATGTGTGTTCATAGTGCCTACTTAAGATGTGGAGGTTGTACTGAGAAAAGTGTATGGTGATGTGGGCAAATACGTCGCTGTGTTTGTAGGTGCAGAGGTTTTGTGCATGAGTAGGGAATGATATATATTAACAACTAATCCTTCTGAATTTTATGTAAGAACAATTAGTTGTGAATAATGATTATTTGCTGTTCAAGACCATTTGTGCTGTCTTATAGACTATCCAGGGAGATGGTATTTATGATTGTACTCCTTAAGTACTATTTGAAATTTGTTTAAATTATGCCCTCAGGCTGATCACATTATAGTTCCGATTTGATTCCATTGTGGGTGCGTTTTACCAAATGACTACAGTCAATTCTATCTTATCCTTTCCATGTGATATGTTAAAATGTCCTTATTTGGCTTTTTAGATCCTGTCACTTCTCAGAATTCAAGATTGCATTGACTCTTGTCTGTTTCTTCCTGACCATTGTTTTGTTAGTGATGACCATTTGGAGTAACTTTCAGAGTGGATTCATCCACTTGGATATGATAGTCTAAGTCTCAGAAGACTGCCCTTCCTCCTGGGTAGCCTTTTTCTCTATCACTTATCTGGCTTGTGACCCCTCTTGCCCCAACATCACCCACTTTCTTTCATGATTAAACATGTTGATGATCCCATTCTGTTTTTTTTTCTCCCTAGCATTTTAATGTATTCTTAATTGCACAGTCATAACTAAATCCAAGGTGATATTCATGAGCTCCTCAATGTACATAAGTCACTTTTTGTTCACAAAAGTAATTTTTTGAAATTGTATCAGACCATAAACAAATTCCAGTGACTTCCTCTACTAATGAATGTGATCCTAACACCTGCTGGTTGTCTTTTGTTTTGTTTTGTTTTTTAATTTAGGATATCAGGAAAGTAGTTTTTTTAAATTTTTTAAATTGAGATATAATTAATCATTATATTAGTTTCAGACTTGTGTGATTCAATATTTGTATATATTGCAAAATGGTCACCACAATAGGTCTAGGTAACATCCATCACATTACATAGTTACACTTTTTTTTTTCTTGTGATGAGAGCCTTTAAGATGTACTTTTTTAGCAGCTTTAAAATACACAACACAGTATCATTAACTCTGTTCACCATGTGTACATTACATCTGCTTAACCTATTTATTTTATAGCTGGAAGTTTGTACCTTTTGACCATCTTCATCCAGTCTGTCCTCCCCTCATTCCCTTGCCCCAGCTCTGGCAACCACCAATCTATTCTCTGTACCTAAAAGCTTAACTCTTTTTTTTTTCATTACAGTCCACATATAAAAGAGATGATAAGGTATTTGTCTCTGTCTGTCTGACTTATTTCACTTAACATGGACAGACATTGAGGGCATTATGCTATCACAAATGGCAAGATGTCTTTCTTTATTATGGCTGAATAGTATTCCATTATATATGTATGTATGTATATATATATGTCACATTTTCATTACCCATTCATCCATCAATGGATACATAGGTTGTTTTCATATATTGGCTATTATAAATAATGCTGCAATGAACATGGGGGTGCACATGTCTTTTAGAGTTTGTGTTTTCTTTGATATCCAGAAGTGGAATGGCTGGATCATAGTGTAGTTCTACTTTTAATTTTTTTCAAGAATCTCCATTCTGTTTTGCATAGTGGCTGCACTAAATTATGTTCCCACCAACAGTGCATGGGGGCTCCCTTTTCTCCACATCTGTGCCAGCACTTGTTATTTCTTGTCTGTTTGATGATAGCCAATCTAACAAATGGGGTGATGTCTCATTGTGGTTTTGATTATGTGCATCTGCCTGATGATTAGTGATGCTGAACCTGTTTCATGTGCCTGTTGGCCATCTGTATGTCTTCTTTGGAAAAATGTTTATGTGGATCCTCTGCACATTTTTAAGTCAAGGTGTTTGATTTTTTTGCTATTGAGTTGTGTGAGTTCTGTATATATTTTGGATATTAACCCCTTATCAGATTTATGATGGTTTGCAAATATTTTCTTCTGTTCTGTAGGTTGCCTTTTTATTTTGTTGGTTCTCTTTGCTGTGCTGAGCGTTTTCAGTTCGATGTAGTCCTACTTGTTTGTGTTTGCTTTTGTTGCCTTTGCTTTTGCTGTCAAATCCAAATAATCATCTCCAAGACTGATTTCTAGGCCCTTACCTCTTACGTTTTCTACTAGAAATTTTATGGTTTCAGGCCTTATATTCAAGTCTTTACTCAAAAAAAAAGTTTTATTAAAGCTACAGATTGACATATGCTATAAATTATGATTATAAACTTGTTTGTAGTGATTCAACGGAAAGAAGAAGTGTGGTAGTTTGAAGCAAGTGTTTTGTTTTTCATCTGGGAAAAACCTTTTGAGGATTCTTCTGAAAATAAGTAAATGTGTACCATTGGTTATTATGGTAGCACCAGGAGGAAGATCTGATAGGACCAAGAAGAATATTTTTTGTATTATATGTTATTATTTCAATTTTTTAAAAAACAAAAACCACAGTGATATGAAAAACATCTGTATTACAATACAGAAGATCTGTACTCATAATCTACTTTTATCTTATTAAAAACATTGTTGATTTTCCCCTGAAGAATGAGAATATAAAATATATATAAAATTAACATTATATTAGAGACAAATCTAACAAATGCCTTGAGGTTCCTCATGGCTTAAATAGGCTTGTTTTCTTTATTAACTGTGATATGAAAATGGCCACTTGATTGTTTCTATCCAATTACAAACATTCCAGATGCCATGGGGAGAGGAAAAAAAATCAGTTATTGTATTTGATTTACAAAATGCCAAACAATTAATGTCTCCAATGTTGTTTGAATTTCACATATTGTCTAAGTATCCTGGGACTGTATAAACAAAGAAGAGTCTTACCACATGTTCGCAAACCGCACGAGGGACAGGAATTTCTAATACGCGCATTCAATGCGCCTTACTTACTCAATTCCCGTACAGGGAAGCATATTATTACCGTGTTTTCCTGAAGTGTTGCTCCTGGTTCTGATTTCACTCTCAATACCCTCAAAGCTAAAGTGAAATCAATTTACACTCACCCTGGGCCTTTTACCTTGCTTCAATGCCAAGGTTCTCTAAGATCGCAAAAATGGAAAAGTTGAAGTTTCTGGAAACCTAAAAATAAGACTGGAAAAAAAAAGGCACTTAGTTTACAGTGAGACAGGAATTCAGTTACACACACCCCGTTTGAATTTGCAAGGACATTATGCTATTGTCTTGTTACACCTGGATTTCCCACAGCCAGTTCTTACAGCTACACAGGGGTCTTGTTTTGGGTTTTGAGGTTCAAATCACACAGCTCTTCACTTCAAGATTCAGTTGTATATGAATTGGTATTTTTGACTGAAGATACTAAATTGAAGCCTGTTTTTCTTACTCTGAGTGTCCAGCTAACAGTGCCCCAGACCTTAGGCAGTGTGTTATTCAAATAGTCTCATTCAAATAGATGGTAATAAAAACCCAAGATGAAAGCTCTCTTTGTAGGAAACTACCTTGATACCAGATTAAGGTGATGATCATAGGAAGTTATCTGCAAAAGTATGTCTGTAGTGGGTGTGTAGGCTTTTTTATGAATCGACTTGGGCAAAGTATCTAAATTTTTCTCCTTAGATTATTTATAGCAAGTATTTAAAAATTCCTCAGTATTTAAAAATTTCAGTCCTAACACAAAAGAGCCTAAGCATCCTACAAGAAATCTGACAAATTGATGACTTTAATAACATCTGCTTTAGTTTGAATACTTTAAAGTTTCCATACGTAAGCTTTCCTAAGATATTTGTACAGGGGGAAACTAACTAATAAAAGTATTTCACTGTGTCAGAGAGCTTTAAGAACAGAGCTAAAAGGTTTGCATTTTTCCATTTATTTTTGTTTTTAAAATAAATCTGAGTCAATACAGTGAGGTGGCTTGTAGCTCGTAGCTCTGTTTCAAACATTACATTATTCACTCTGACTCAGAAAAATCTGCCAACTGTCAGGAACCCAAAAAGATGAATGGAAGAAAAAAATAAAAGGAGATTTGGCCAAAATTTCTTGCTCAAATACCTCTATGCACTAAAAATTTAATGCCTGTAGCTATAAGGTACATACAGTGCTTTTTATTGGTAAAGGAACAAAAGCAATGAATGTCAATTTTATTAATGAAAAGGAATCCTAAATGAAGCTCGTGTAGTGGCTGTAAACCTTGAAACTGTCTAAAGATGACTGAATCAAGAAGTAAGCAATTAGACACTTTTTAGGAAATGTCATTATAGAGTTCCATAAAGCATCATATTTATGATAAAGATATTTTCACATGTGAAAATGAGGCAACGTTGTCCGCCGGTACAAACAGTGGCTGTGTATGCAGTTATTACCTGGAGTTTAATGAGCAGGAGCCATCATGCACTGTCAAGCTGTCGGTGCCACAGTGCAGAAGCAGAGATCACTGGGTCAGTGAGATAGTCTCTGTTCCACTCTCGAGAAGCAAGTTAAAAAGATGCATAGTTTGCTTTCTCCCAGTCTAACTCATGCTTTGCACTAAAATTTCTGTAAGAAGACACAAAATGAATTTAGATGATAAGGACTGGAATTAGGACCCTATTTACTGAAGGAATAGTCCAGTAACTTCCCAGGAGTCATCATCATCCTGGACAATGAAGCGAACACTGATTATGGCAGCGTCTTGGAAAAGTAGGTACACTTGTTTAGTGACTTAATTAGATAATATTCTTCCTAGTAGTAAAAAACAATTATTACATTTGTCTATTGAAGAATACTGTAAAATTAGTAACATAAATCCAATTATGTAATTTCTGAGAAATTAATTACTTTAATAAAGAAGTCAATTCACTAGGTTCCAATGATGATGTAACAGACTACCACGAACAAATGGAATATACAGAAGCTATTCTTTATATTTTTTTATTGTTTAAGTGCATTGAAAGGGAACTTCAGAGAAGAAAACAGGTATTAAACTACTTTTTTTCTATTATAGGTTGAAGTTTTTTTTCTAGTCTGGATGGCAACTGTTACAGTCAGAATTTATTTATGATTTATATTTAAGTACTTCCAGAAAAGAAGTGAGTCCAACATTGACTAGGCCTGGCAGATAGGCGTGTGTTAGCAATTCTTCTTGAGGGGAACAAAACCAAAACCCTCTCATGGTCGAAGGAAGGCAACAGTACTTAATTGCTTCTTAAGCTTAAATAAATTACTCTCTCCTTTCCTTGAATTAACTCAATTATGAGTACCTTGAGTGTTCCCTACATCTAGAGAATAGTCAGACTTTAACTGATATGGTATTATTAGTTTTTAAGGATCATGCATAACTTAATGGTAAATCTAAACAATAGGCAAGGAAGGCTGATTTTGTTGCTGTTGTTAGCAGTTTACTTAATCCTGCAGAAACAGTCATTTTCTCACAAAGACCTGCGTCATAAAAAGCTTTCGAACAATGCAAAGCTTGTATCAGTTTTTGGTATACTGAATCTTCATTCAGTAATTTGCTAAGAGGTAATTATAGTATTTACTCAGCTGATTGAAAGACTTAAAAAGCAAAGTGATAGCATGGGTCAATACTATATAGTCTATAATTATTTTTTTTAACAGGGAGAACTTCCCTGTCCTTCATTGTGATGGATTCTTAATGAAAGCTCAGCAGTAACAGTGGATAAGAAGAATAGTTAACATTTGAAGGCTATGAGTGACACACTAGGCTCAGAGCTTTGGGGATGAGCTGTGATGTTAACCCCATTTTATTGCTGAAGAAACTGAGACCCAGAGCTAGTTTTAGAGGGGGGGCCATGAGTTTGGGGTACTACTTTACTATGTTGTAGATGTCACAAGCTATTTTTTTTAACATTTTTTATTGATTTATTATCATTTTACAATGTTGTGTAGCTATTTTTTTTTCCCTGAAGTATAGTTGATTTGCAATGTTGTGTTAGTTTCAGGTATACAGCATAGTGATTTAGTTATATATATATATATATATATATATATATATATATATATATATATATTCTCTTCCATTATAGGTTATTATAAAATATTGAATACAGTTCCCTATGCTATACAGTAGGTCCATGTAGTTTATGTTTTTTATATATAGTAGTGTGTATGTGTTAATCCCAAACTCCTAATTTATCCCTCCCCCCTTTCCTCTTTGGTAACTATGGTTTTGTCACAAACTTTTAAATTTTGTCTGCAGTAGTTCATTTTATCTTTAAGCACAAGTGATCTACAGGATTACTTTTGTTGGCCTGAGGACTCTATTTTCACACAAACAAGTTACACAGCAATTATAATTTCCAAGTTACAATTGTTTCGGTTTTTATTTTTAAATTGTAACACATGGATCCACGTTAAGTCCGTCTGTTACAAAAGGATGAATCGTGTAACATAACGAAGAAAGGGTCATAAGCTTAAAGCCTTAGAGACACATAGTAAGCAATCAAAACCAGTTGCAGGATCTAGTGTTTGCAGTGCATTGAAACACTTGTGAGTGTTTCATGCAACAGAAATTTTATGGTTCAATATTTGAAACATCAATAAGAAGTGATATATTTCTTTTATACAATCTTTTAATCAATCAATTTCTTTAAGGTAGGAATTATGAATGAATTTGAAAACATTGAATAAGGAATAAGGAAAGAAATATTTAAAATTGTACACAACAAATATTAAATTAAAAGAAGAGAATTGAGTCATGGCAACAAGGGTATTTGCTTTTGTTTTTCCCTTGAATTTCCTCTGACTAGAGGAGACCTAATCTCAGCAATTCATTCATGAATCTGAGAGACCCATTCTTCCTATGCGATGTCCTTTGCTGACGTGGTAAATTGCTGAGTAATCATGATAGCAATGCTTTATAATTTCCAACTTGTCATCCATGCATTCACTAATGTGATCCTCAAAGTATCCTAATACAGGAGGTGAGAGAGGTTGTCTCTGATCTTCTCAATGAGAAAGTAGAGACCAAGATCATGAAGTTCATTACTGTCAGTTCATTTACAAACCACCTGTCAAATTTAGGTAGCAGTATTTGAAGCACTTTGCACCCCTTCTTTCTTACTCCCAGGCGTGTAGCCTCCTGAATCAAGTCCACGATATGTCCACTACCCATGTCTCAAGTGTGAACTCTTGGTTAGGGAACTTCAAGTGTTTACTACAGTGTTGACCAAAATGTGGTCCCTGCAGCAACAGCGTCGGCATCACTGAGGCACTTGTGAAATCTCTGGCACCCCCCTCCTCTGTTGATTCAGCAATTGCTTGAGTGGGTCACAGCATCCTGTGTAAAACAAGCCCTCTGGGTGATTCTTGTGCACCTAAAATTTGAGGATCACTGATCTATATATCCTCCAGACATTTAATTTGTATTAACCTAAACATAGCCCACTCTCCTATGCATTGAATTATCTATATGGAAGTATTTTTTTAAATATTATAAACACTGTAACAAGTAGTCAGTGTTATTCTTAGTGTCATTGTGGTTCCCCCCCCTTTGTTATTTTGTTGCTGTTGAGCAGAAATATTTAAGAAAAGTTGCTTTTTTAATTATTTTTTTTTAGGAGTGAAACAGCATTAGTGGAAGAGGACCAGCCTTGTGCAGATTATTAACATATTCTTTTGAAGAATAGTGAGAAAAGAACAGGTTGAGAGGGAAGGAAACATTAAAAAATCATGGACTGCTGGACCATGTTGTTAACAAGAATAGCTTTTAGATTTATTGAATATGATGGCTAGCATGTTGATAGGAAAACATAACAAAGAAAACGTTTCATTTGATTTTTGGTGGTGTTCTTTTTCATGGCCCTGAGTTGAATTAGGTGAAAAAAACAAATATTGATGGCTATTTTTTAAGAGGAAGTTGGTGACGTCTGAATAAGGTGAATTTTTTTCCTGATGGGTTTAATCCAATCCATTGGACCAGTAATGGAAAAGGTCCTTTATAGTTGGTGTAGGTGGTCATTGACTAATTTCATACTGAGGGTCCAGGTGGCCCTAGATGGATTGCATATGTCTTTGTGTCTGATAATTAGAAGATAAAGAGGCATCCATGTAGCACAGTCATTGAGAAAGAGTGGGGAGTTCCTTGGAAATGAGACACGTAGAGATCTGAGTCCTGGAGTGTTCAAGGATGTAGATAAGAAAGTCAGTCAGCTAATTTCTGCAGGGGTGTTAAGAACTGAATTTTCACTATGAATGAGGCAGTAGATCCTGGAGAGTCAGCATCGACTTCTCAGAAAGGCAGGGAGGAAAGGATGGGAAAATGATATGGGTCAGAAAGCTGACCAGTGTCTTCCACAGCTGAGGGTTCCTTACTACTTCTTTTCTCTAAAGGACAGTCTGCCTTCCTAATAACACACTTTGTACCCTCATAAGTCCTCCCCTTTCTAGTAAAGCAGCTTCTTATTAACTTGAAAACATTGTTGTCTGTAGTTTTGAGTGGGATCAAACAGTCTTGTTAAAACTGTCTCTGCAACTGAGCTCTTTATTTCCGAAACAAAATCTCACCGAGGGTATTTGTGTATGAAATTTACAAACAAAGGCTTTTCTAGTTACAGATTGGGGTGGGAGTAGGGGGCAACCTCCGGGAATGTCATCCAGTGGACTTGTACCTTCTTACTATCCATTCCTTTCCCTCCTCCCCCTGCATTAAGTACTTCTATGACATTTTTAAGTCCAGATCAGGTAATACAGTTTGAACATCACTGCTCTAGTTGAATCCAAGTTTACTTTGAATATCTAAGTAGTGGTGAATCCTTATCTTTATGTACCTGTCCTTAAAACTGTGGTAAAGATTAAATAAGAGGATGCCTGTGAAAGGCTTAGTGTAGAGAATAGCAGGTGATGCATTCAGTAAACACTTACTGTTCCGTTACAGTTGTCATGATCACAACTGAAACTTTAAAAGCCTGAAAGGATTCTGTAGGTATTTGGGACCTCCATTATTTGCAGAATCTGAGAAATATTATTGAGGAACCCAGAGTGCAGTTTGAAACTCATCAGTCAAGAAGTGTAAGAAAGGGAAGAAATCCAGAGCCTGAGGTCCCTGCAAGGATCCCAGATCCTAAGATACTGCTTCTTCCACCCCAGCCATTACCCGGCAAAGTTGGTCCGGGTGTACTTTGAAGGAACTGGTCTAAGAAACACTAATGTCTAAACCAACCTCAGATAAGGATGGAGGGGACACTGAGTAGATTACACAAGCTGGATATTCCAGTGCAACACTTCTGCATGGAGGTATGATTTTGGACGATGAGGAAGTTAAGAGAATGTATCTGTTGTCTGGAGTCCTGTTGTTATTTCTTCTTTCCTGGGCAGAATTCTCCTGACTTCCATGAGAAATGTTTGTATGTTTGTGGGGTGTTGGCATGTCCTGAGTGGGAACCTCGAAATCAAATTAAGAATATGTGCTACTGGTCATGATTTCAAAATGTCAATTACCTTCAAAAATAATGTTTCAGACAAATGACACCCGTCGTTTTTATCTTAAGGTGCAGCCTGGAAATTCAAGATTCGGGTGTCTAATTCCTTGCCTTAGGAAAAAACACTAATCACACTGTTTCTGGTTAAAGATGCCACAGTTCTCATAAGAATGATCCAAATCCTGCCCCTCACCCCTCTACTAGTCAAATTTCCTATCCTCTGCGCACAGCTTTGACCTTTCATCTATAGCTTGAATTTAGCAATTTCGGGTGTCCCTAAAATTACAGTTACTTCAAGAAGTTGTTCATGTTCATTGCCTTTCATTGTCATTTAATACTCAAAGGCAGAAATCTAGCAATTTCAAAGGAATTTGCCGCTGACACACAGCCCCTAACAGTTATCCAGGAAACTTGAGTGTAACTTAAAACGGAGTGAGCTGACAAAAAACAGGAAATGGGACTCTCACCAGCGTGAAATAACTCAAACTATGTGCAGCACAAAATGTAACACGTGAGGGAAGGTAGAGCTCAGTGGTAGAGTGTGTGCTTGGCATGCAGGAGGTCCTGACTTCAATTCTCGGTACCTCCATAGAAAAACAAACACACACCTTAAAACCCCCTCTCCGTGAGAAAAAATAAATTAATTAAATTAAACTTTAAAATTTTAAAGGTAGTTCATGAAGTTTTAAGACTTTTATCAAGATTGTCCAGTAGCCTTCCTGAAATGCTAAACATTTTTTGAAACTCAAACTTGAGTTGTTCTAAGACATTGACAATTAACTACCTTTGTCCATAATTGGTTGTAGGAC
This sequence comes from Vicugna pacos, assembly GCF_048564905.1. Taxonomy (NCBI): domain Eukaryota; kingdom Metazoa; phylum Chordata; class Mammalia; order Artiodactyla; family Camelidae; genus Vicugna; species Vicugna pacos. The sequence continues at coordinate 65,770,137 of NC_132997.1, read as the reverse complement.
TAATAAACACAGAAATGAGCGCTAGGTGTTTGGGGGCTGTTTTAAAACAGATCAAGATATTTTGAGTCTTCAATTTAAAAAGCCAGACAGAAAGAGAAAATGCTCAATGAAAGATGTAATCTCTTATTTACTCATTCTCTGAGTCTCCTGCTTGTGCCTCCTGTTTCTCAATCAGGATAGCTTAGGTCATGAGCGACAGTGAATAATGACACAAGCAGCAGGAATATTTTTCTCTGTTGACTTTTTTCTCATACTTCATTGATGTAACATGCCTTTTACATTTTAAAAATATTTTTTCTGACCATAAAAATAATACATTCAGAAAATAAATACATGTAAAGTTTTTTTTAAATCATTTATAATGCCACTACTCACAAAAAAGCTTTCAACATTTTGTACTTGCCTTTTATCTCTTCCTGAATGTCTGAAGAGGTAAGATCACACTGCTCTGTTTTGTAACTCACCTGGTCAATTCTGAGCACTAGTAATTTCTTTCAAGTTGGCATGTGCTGCTGTTGTTTTTAAGGGTTTGTTTTGGGTCAAGGTGGCTGGATTTTGTTTTCATTTTCTCTTTGAGCCTTTCACTTGGATGGTAACATTATTGGGTTTTTTTTCTTCCAATCCTGGTCTTCAGTTTTATTTTTCCCCTGTTCAATTTTTGCTATTGAAAAATGGTTTCTGCTCCTAATGTTCATATTCTCCTTAGTCCAGGCAATTTGATAACTTGAGCTAGAATATTAATACTTTGTATTCATGTTTCATGAATCCTTTGAGTTAGAATCTATTACGCATGCTCTTTGTTAACAGGGCTGATTAAATTGGAACAGCAAGTCATGATGAGAGACCTGGTGTCTTTCTATGGATATGTTCAACAGTTTATCTAGTGGTCGACTTGGCACAGCTTTAGAGCATTTGAATTTTAGGTTTTTCCCAATTTTTGCAATGACGTTCCGGCATTCCATTTTAGGACTTAGAAGTTTTACGTAGTTGAGTCATTGGTGGCTTAAAATTCATAAAATAATTATGTTGATTGATTTCAATTGCTCAGCAGAATCATTTCAAAAAAATTAAATGCTGGCAAGCTTGACTTGTTTATAACCATGGCATTAACATCTCAGAGTATTAATTAAGTAGGTATTAGATTTCTCTTCCAGATGAGCTATTAAGGCATATAAATTTATAAGATTTGGGTGAGCAAAGTTGCATTACTTCTTTTGTAAACTGATTCTCAGTTGTTATTCATGTTTGGAAAAATATGTTCCTCCTTGTGGTAAACTACCTATGACAGGTTTTGAATTTTAAGGTGAACTTCATAAACTGATACCCATAGTATAGTTAAGCTGCTTTCTGATGTGTTTTTTTTTAACATTGTTTATTGATTTATAATCATTTTACAATGTTGTGTCAAATTCCAGTGTTCAGCACAATTTTTCAGTCATTCATGGACATATACACACTCATTGTCACATTATTTTCTCTGTGATTTATCATAACATTTTGTGTATATTTCCCTGTGCTATACAGCGTAATCTTGTTTATCTATTCTACAATTTTGAAATCCCAGTCTATCCCTTCCCACCCTCCACCCCCCTGGTAACCACAAATCTGTATTCTCTGATGTGGTCTTTCTTTTCAAAAGTTGTTCTTATTAAGCAAGTTGTTCCATAACCATTTAGAGCACTCCTCTACCTTCTTTAATCATTAAGAAGTATCTATCCACTTAGAACCCTCAAAAGTGTTACTTATTAGGCTTATAATTTGGGCATGTGAATAAAAATGCATCCTTCGTGCGTTCTCCATAGTGCTTTCACAGTTCTTCAAACATTGTCTTTTGAAGTAGAATGGTGGCAGTACAGCTAAAATCATCTCGTTGGGACTGAAAATGCTGCCCAGGAGGCCAGTGGCTAAGTGTCTTCTGGATTTGCCCACGATGAGTGAGCTTTTAACTTTGACTTTGGTCCTTTGGTGTTTAGAAGTCCATGAAATACATTTTCTTTTTCACAACAAAGCATTTAGAGTATAGAAAATATTGACAGAAAGACATTGATAGGGGTTGTTGATAATATGGGAAGGTTTGTAAATAGTATTTGGAGCCTTAAAGTTTCCTAATTAAGTGGCTAGTATGGCTGTAGGTTTCAAAGGCCAAATTAAAGACTGCTTTCAGAGGAATCATTAAAGAAGAGAAACATAAAAGCCAATTTTTACTGAGAAAAATCATACTTTCGACAAAAATTTTTGATTTGGTTATTTGTCATGGAAGCCAAAACCTGGGTGCATCTATATGTTGGAAAGAGATCTCAAAAATGAGGAAAATATTCTGAACATTCTCTCTCCAGAACTTCGGTAGGTACATGAAGAAATGGAGAAAAGAGGTGGCCTACCTAGTATCAGAGTATGTGGATACGTTTACCAATAAAGAAAACCCATCAAGATAAAAAAAACAGGATAATATTAACTAAACTATAATGTCTAATATGTATGGCATTTAGCAAAACTCATGCAGAACAGAATTAATCTACTTCTTGAAAAAAATTAGTTTGCTATAAAGGGATGTTATAGAGAAAAAGAAAAATGGAGGAACCTTCAATATTTGTATAGCATAAGGCTGTTCTGTTCAGACTTTGTGATTCAGTAGAATGCATTATTTTCAATGTATGTTGATGATAAAATTTCTTATTAATTTGGGTTTACTTGAAATTTTAAATACCAAGATACGCATTATTGGTATGATTCCATCAGTGTCTGTTTTTATTTCTCTTAAGAGAAATCATGGTAATTTGGGGACTCACTAATAATTAAAGAAAGGCTCAATTTTTTTTTCTGTTCATGCTAATATTTTCTGTTTAGTATTTTAAATTAAACCTTGAAATGATTTTCAAGTATCTTAGTTATGAATGTAACCTTCACAGTCATTTGAATCACAGAAGCTTGCCAGCATTTAAGGACTCTTTTTAGAGAGAAAAAGGTTATGTATCACAGAAAGAAAACACTTTTAGTTCATCTGCAATAATCCTGTTGCATAACTTGGAGGAGAAATTAGCTTTTTCTATTATGACTGTACTTAAAAAATACTACCTTAAAGAGTTCTTGGAAATATCTTGAAAATTTAGAGGCAGGCATGATACATAAACTGTTGGAGAGGAAGAGATTTTCTTCTACCCTCCTAAGTTCTTCTGGATGGCCTAAGAATTAAACTGACATGAGACAGATTAACAGGAGAAAACAAAATATAATAACTTGTGTACACAGGAAAGACCCAGGAAAAGTGAGTAACTCACCAAAATGGCCGAAACCCTACCTTAAATACCATCTTCAGCTAAAGATAAAAGGGGATGTTGGGGTAGTGGTTGGGGACTTTAAAGGGGAGGAAGGCAACTGACATGGAGTTGGAAAAGCAAATGTTTGGTAAATGAATGTTTGCTGGGCCTGCAGACGCAGTGGGACACAAAGAGGGATTTAAACACTTTGCTGGGTTCCCTGTCACCAGATGAACATACCTGGTTCACTTTATCCTTATCTATCATGATGGCCCCTTCCTTGGAACAGATCCTCTATCTACATTCTTTAGGCAGTTTGGGGGAAGGTCAAAGTTTCTTCCTGAGTCTTTTCGGCCTTTATTCTTTTCCACTTGTAATAATCCACATACCAAAGAGATATCTTGGGGTGGCAAGTTTTGCTCCCCGACATCATCTTCCTTTTCAACCTCCCCCTGCCTATTCCAGTACAGACTCTACTCATCTCAATAGACTGTGGCATAGTGGCAAGAGGCACTGACCCAAATCAAGTTATTTAACTCAAGTGAATCTAAACTTCAAAAATGAAATACTATGGAATTAAATAAACAATAAGTATTGAATAGGGGTTATTGATAATATGCACTTTGCCTTTTTACAGAGCACAAGGTAGATAAGAGGGACAGAAAAGAGAGAGACACATTCTGAAGGAGGAGAATTAAAATCACCTAAAGGAATAGTTGTGTTTGTGTCCTTTGGTTTCATCACCTCCTTCTTAACCCAGGCGGCCACCAGCCTGGCTCAGCTGCTTTAGGACTTCCCCTCTCCTTATGGGTAACAGTGACCTTTCTCCTTATATCCACCCTGGACATGGGTACCAAGTTAATTTCATTCCTTTCTGTCCTTTCTAAAAGGGGCACCTGGTTACACATATACCTCACGCTGACCCACAGTATAACCTACAGAGCTTCCAGCCTGTGGCTTCCACCTCTCACATCTCCCCTAGGCGAGGCAGCATGGTGGCGGGAGTAAGACATTGGAGTCAGCCCAAGTGGGTTGAAAGGTGACTTTACTTTGGGCCCATGTACAACAATAACAACAACAAAATAAAAATGAAACAAAACAAAAATAACCCCCCCCTAAAAAAAGAACCAAGAAAAGAGCATTGCTCATCAACCAGTTGTACAAGGGTTAAGTCGCAACTCACTACAAGTGTTGTGACAGATAAAAATATGAAAACCTTAAATGATGACTGTTATGATGGTCTCCTGTCCCAGGATAACCATCCTAATTACCCCAGAACTTAAGAAAAAGACCACGTCTAAGGTTCCTGAACCCTTTCTATTTTGGTTCCTTTGTGCTAGGTAGTCTTTCCATTTCGAATGTCTTCCATGTGAAAAATGTCTTTCTATCAACTTTCTGCCTATGAAACTCATACTTGCTTTTAAAGGTTCTACTGAATTTCCTCGACTGTGCCTTAATTTACTTTTTCCATCTTTCCACTTTCTAGTCTTCCATATTTCTTGGAGAATAGTTCAGCTTGTGTTGAACTGCCTGGAGGTGGGAGACCGTTCTCATGGAATGAAGAAATTCCTTTTGTGCAGCTTTCAAGGATGTTGGCTTCTTAGAAGCTAAAATAATGTCCAAGATTTCGTAACAGTGATGTGTCTGGGGTACCTGTTACTCCTTCTTAAGGCTTCCTGATCCCCTTTTGGAGAGTCTGAAACAATATGAAGGAAGCTTCTGAAGACACCACGAGAATGTTTGCATTTATACACTAAGGTTTTTACAGAACTTTTCCAGGTTTCCCTCCCTCATGATATTTAGCTAATTTGGAAAAATAATAATCGAAGCAAATTAATAAGCAAGACTTTTCTTTGACCCACGAATCTAGAGGAGGCAGAGCTGTCAAATAATTACACTCCTAAGTTTTGTTTCCATCTTATTCTACTTGTGACTCTGAAAATATACTTGATGCATGAAATGATAAGGTTGAAGTAATTCTGATGGGTGAGCTGACTGAACGTGCTAATGATGTTAAACGTTTACTTGAAGTAGTCTGTGGCATGAAACGGAATTCAGGAATATGGTTTCAGCTTAGACTGGGCTTGTTGATGCTCTTTTATAAGAAATAGCAAATTGCCAAGCTGGTGCCCTTTTACCCGAGCACCATTTGTAATCTCTGCACACAAAAGTAATCATTGTCTTTATCTAAAGGCCATCTATTTCTCTGGACTCTCGAAGAGAAATCATATATTTCTTTTAATTGATATATATATATATATATATATTTACTTTATATACATATCTTTTATTGAAGTATAGTCAGTTTACAATGTGTCAATTTCTGGTGTACAGCATAATGTTTCAATCATACATGAAGATACATGTATTTGTTTTCATATTATTTTTCACCCTAAATTACTACAATATTTTGTAGTAATTGATATTTTTAATGCATATTCTATTTCAGTCAAATTTTTATTGAGCGCCTGTTTAAGCCCCAAGTGAGACTCACTGCTTAACAAAGAGTTCCTTTATGAATTAACCTGGGGAGGTTAGGAATATGTCCTGTAAACATATATCCCCTAAATCAACTGAACAGATTCACTTTTCAGATCTAAATTGTGATGTCTGTATCTTTTTTTCTTTTTTTTTTTTTTTTTTTTTACTTTATATAGAAAGTCATAGCTTTTCTTTATTGGGAGCACTTTTTGCTGTTGCTGTTGTTCTTTTATTCTTAAGTCCCCCAACTTGACCAAGTAAATTGCTGCCTTCTTTTAAAGATAGAGATAATTATGGTTGATTAGTAAAGAGGAATATGTACCAGTTATTCTTCAGTAGGTGTATGCGAAATCAAAACTGCATTATTAGGGAAGTTGAACTTAATGCTGTCCCACATTGTTAAGTAATCGGGCCAACAGTTTTCTTAGACAGATAGAAAGTCTAATACCTCAAGGTGTATGGCGAAATCAAATTTCTTAATAGTGAGGTGCCTTTTAAACCACATTATTAGCCACATTAATAGATGTTAGTTGTCTTTTTTTTTTTTTTTAAATAAAGGGAAAATAGCGTCCTGGTTATTCTCTGTATATTCTTGGTTGGCTAAAGTTACATTGATAAACACCTGGAACATTTCCTTTGGGGTTCCAATTATTGGAAAGAAACCAGTTGGAATTATTCACAGGATTAGTGAACAACAAGGTTCCGCCATCAAGGATTTTGTTTTGAATAACAAATCTCCCCCTGAAGCTGGTTAGACAGAACTCATTTGCAGTAAGCGCCTGTGTACCAGATCTTGGAAGTAATTAGATTGCTTCATAGCTTCGTTTCACAAGCCTTATTCAGTGTATGGATTCTTAAATAAACAATAAGAAAATTATATTATAAAGAAAGACAACCCACATTCAAATCCCATAGTATAATAAAAAGTGATTAAAGATGATGTTCAAGTGAGGGAAGACTTCTGAGCATCTACTGACCAAGCTGTACTAAAATGTCTGTCACTAAAAAAATATATCAGAACATGTTAAGTTACATTATTTGCTTCCATTATTTTTTGTACATCATGTGAGCTGGAAAGCGCTTCTTTGGAAACAAAGGGGACCTGGGGGATACTTTTTACCCTTCCAGGACTGGTTTGAACTGTGTTCGCACTTTCTTATGCTTGAAAGGGTAGATGCTATTAGTGTCATGTTGCATCGTAAATGTGCTGTAGTGTAGCAGCCTGCTAACAGTGACAGCCTACGTTGTTAGCAGCTATTCACACCTGTTAATAGTACACTGCAAGGCAGGGGCTCTCCCCAGCCAGGCCTCCCTACAGGCAACAGTTCTCATGGGAACAAGAAGTCTTTTTTTTTTCATCTTTTCATTTTATAAGTATGTCAGTCACCCTCGTTATCGGCCTACCCCTCCAATTTCTTGAAACCCCTCTCCGAATTACCTCCGTTGGTTTTTAATGGTTAAGTACATCGTTTAAAAATACACAAAGTTTTGCCAGTGGTTTGATTGTAGGATGGTGTTTCCATTCTTTTTGGCCTTTGAATGACTAACTGTAACCAGCCTCATGTTTTTTGAGTCATCTCAAAACTGAAGTGTCTTCTTGGAGACCAGTGATCCATCCTCTATTGCTTTATCCTTTCCTTTAAGGACTAGCTAAGCTTTAAATTTCAAGTCAACGCTGATTAAGGAATTATTGAGCTTACTTGGTATACTCTGACAGCCGCAACAATTAAAGGCACATTGGCTTGAAACAATTTCATGCTTATTTACCAGAAGAATTTTCTTCCTAAATCCTTTAACTCAGTTCACCAGTGCTCACTATTTTGTCACTCTGTAATTCTTAAATTCTGTAATGCAGTGGCTATATTTTTCCTGCAGAATATTGTTCTTCAAGGAGTGCTTTGTCTTCAAATTTTAATTAGTATTCAGATCACCATAAAGCTTTTCACTCTTTTCCACATTTGTTAAAAGGCATCATTAGAACTTAAGAGGATGTCAAAGAGCATCTGTTAGATGCAAGGAGTGTAGGCATCGATAACTTGATTTAGTTGGTTGAAAAGGAAAAAGCAAAGCAAAATGCAAAGTTAAAAGTACACAAACTTTACAGATACTATCAAGTCAGTAACATCTATTTAAATCATTTTAAAAAAGTAAAATATTTGGAATTTGAACTAAAACTTAAGTTTGAAACTCCTGCACCTGATAATGTAAAAAATGAGAATACATTTTAAAATGATGAATTTCAATCTGATATCTTTCTATTAGGGGAAATATAACTTAACAGGAGATTTTGAGTTTGGGAGTCTTTTGGGGGGGAAATGATAGGGGTATTTTTTATTTTGCATTTATTAATACATAAGTAACTTGAAACAGAATTGTAGTTTACAGGTATTAACTCCAGCATCAAATAAAATGAACATTAGTGTAAAGTAGGATTTAGTATGAGTAGGAGACAAGACATGAAAAATTAATAGGGAATTGTGATAGTTGAGATCAGTGTGGCTCCTGTTGCAAAAAAACTGGCCTCTGAACCATGAAAACCAAATTGAAACTTAGGCAGAGTTTTGGAAGAATTGGAAAAGAACAGCTTTATTGCTGTGCCAGGCAAAGGGGAGTCACGGAAGGCTAGTGCCTCGGAGACTGAATCCATCTTGGCGTTGCTGTCCTGAGGTTTTATAGAAAAACCGTATGGAACAGAAAGGTGACAATAATCAGGGCATCTTCCAAGATGCTGTATTCTTCCTAATCTTGAATCCACCCAGCATCACAGAGAAACTCCCAAGGGTCTGCTCATTCTTCTGAGGCTCTCAGCCCAGGACCACTTTACTGGAGCACAGCTTCTGGGTTAAAGAATGAGCTGTTCTGGGTAAAGAATGTATAGGGAGTACAGAGTGTAATGGGAAGTTTTGGGGGGCTGTTTAGCACAAAAAGTAGTTGAAGCAAAGGTGGGGGCTTGTCAGAGAAAAGAGAAAAACAAGTTGCAAGAATTTGGGATCAGAATGAATCAGCAAACAGCTTGATCATCAGGGAAACCATTTTGTTAGTTAGCTTCTGACTCTTTTCACTCCCAATGATTTCTGACTCCCCGAGTTCACACTGTTGCATAATCCCCTTCCCGTGAGTGTAGTATAGCTGGACCTGGTGGCTTGCTTCTAATGAATATAATGCAGAAAAAGTAAAGGAAGAGCCAGACCTACCTGAAATGGTTCAAACTAATGTTAGGATAATCTTAAGGAGTGTGTCTCACCAATGGGGAAAAGCTAAGCCAAGAAACTACCTGGACAATAGAACACATGGCTAATTGGCATATGATTTCTGGGAGCGTATCCCTGCCAAATAAAAGCAGTATAATTAGAAACGAATTAGAAATCACAGTATGGTCATTGTCATGAATAAAAAAGTATTTGAGTTATTCTTTGATTTGTTTCCATTCCTAATACTTGGGGCTGCAGAGGGATAATGAATCAGAAGCTGCTAAATGGCTCTACCATACTAATACAATTGTAAAAATTTGACAAACCGGCTTCTTGTAACTTCAGCTACCATTTATTAAGCACCTGTTTTCTACCAGGTATTGACAGTACCTTGTCCTAGGATTAAAATAAAACTACACTATAATCAAGGAGTCAGTGAGAAAATTGTCACAATCTAATTTGAATTCTTCACAACACTTATAATAAATCCCAAATCAGCTCTGGTTGATTTAGTGACCTGTAAGCCCAGCCTAACTTAAACATATGAAATATTGGCAGCAGTGTGAGTGATTTTCTAGAACTTGATTCTTATGGTGGTGATCCTTCTTTAATGTATGGAAGTTGAGCTTTGCACGTCACATTTTAACGTAATTCTCTAGACGTACTTTCTTTGGTCATCGTAGATTTTCAAGTGGACTAGAAGGTTTAATTCCTCGCTTTCACCCTCTAAGAGCTTTCAGGTACAGGCTAAATCAATATAACAGTAGAAAGACTTTTTAATAAAAGAAGTTCTTAGTATCAGAAGTGTGTAAGGCTCACTGCAGTTCAGGAGGAATTTCTTTCTGAATATAACTGGAATGAAAGTATTTTACTTAGTTGATGGCAGCACTGTTAGTCCACTATCCAGTAGACGCTGACATCTGTATTTACTGCTAGGCCCTGTTTGTACAGACCTTCATTCCAAGTCGAAATACAATCATGGCTTAATGTACTGAACAAGGATTCTAATCTTTGAATCTTCTATCCGATACCAAGCACAGCATGATTAGATGAAAGCTACATGGCATTAAAAATTTAAACACACATGTATCATCTAGGTAAACTAGAGCATACAAATCTTTGCCTGGGGTCCCCACCGAGGGCTCTCATGATAGTTTAGACCTTGACTGGCTCCCCTCCCCGTGTTCACCTTTTCTCCAGTGATCCTGGAGCTTCAGGCTGTACTCATCTTCTGCCCTCTGATCCTCTTCCTGTTCTCTCTCTAAGATGTTGAGAGTCGGGTGTGGCCTTTTCACTGTTTAGTTTACATCCCAGACAAGAAGCACACGGACCCTTTTCTTTTAGGATATTCCCTCTCATCACTGGCGGGAGGTGGAAGAAAACAAAACAAAACAAAACAAAAACAAAGAGCTGTCATTGGCAAATTGTCAAGGTGCTCAAGTCATTGTACCCAATAGAGTTAGTAACATTCATTGAAAAAAAACAAAAAAAACTGAAAGCCTTCCTGCTAAGTGTCAGGCATTTTGCTAGGCACTGAGTATACAAAGATTAAGAGACAACTAGCCTTCAAGGACCTCACCACAGAGTGTAAATAACAATTACTGCACACTGGCATAAGGACACAGTAGGAGAGGAGGAAATGCATGCTATCCCAGGACCACAGAAGGGGGAGGGGAGTGGCGATTAACCTTCTGGCAGATAGGCCTGCCAGGTAGAGGAGTTACTATGCACAGAAACACAAGGCGAGAAAGAACATGATGAATCTGGGGATTTGGAGGGCACTGTGTTAAGCAATGAGGCACAGTGGGTAGGCATGAATTGCTAATTCAGTATTCTCAAAGCCCTTCCCCAGCTAGCCGCATCAGTATCTCCTGAAAGAGAATTAGAAATGCAAATTCTCAGGCCCCACCCCAGACCTGCTGATAGAGAGACTGATCTAACTAGGCCTCTAGGTGCTTCTGATCCACTAAAGTTAAACAAAAACAAACAAAAAACTCTGTGCTTGATTGTCAGAGTTAAAAGAATTCTTTTGCTCTTAAAGCCAATGAATTTTAAACAAGGAAAATGCCATTTACTGAACTTGATTTTTATCAAAAGAGCTATCTGGAAGCAGTGTGGAGAATAAATTAGTGCGTGTAGGGTGAGACTTGGGGGAATGAGATGGAGGGGAGGGAATAGAATCGGATGATGCTTAAAAGGCTGTTGCAGCAATTCAGGTGAAAAGTAACAGGGCACAAGCTGAAGAATTGCCGTGAAAAGGATTTGAAAAATATTCAGTAGCTGCTTAATTCACTTTCACATGATCTAATACCACTCACTATCCTTCTACTGAATATGGGCTCGTTAATCATCACTACCCTTCCTACCACGGTTTGGCCCCGCATTTAGTGATGGCCACTGAAACTTCCAAGGATAGTCAAGGTGTAAGTGTTCCCCCTGTACTGGTGGTCGGTTTCATTTCCCACAAGATGAAATAATTGGTCAGGCTGCTATTTCTAGTATCCAGACGGGATTACCCCAGAGTATTTCCTCTGGCCTTGAGTCAGAATTCCCATTAGAGTCTGACTCATTTGATCAGAGTTAACATTTATAGCAAAGAGGATTGTCTTCAAGGTATAAACAATAATTTTGTTATTTCTTTGATTTTAAAATAAAAAACAAACAGGACTTATTTACCAGCTCATCCAGTGGTTCCACCTTTGTGGTCCTTGCACAGTAGATGTTTGATTTACTGCATTTCCGATATGTATTTGGCATGTATTATAATGAAGTAACCTAAATAAAAGTTATCTGTTGCATAGCTTACATGTATCATACAGAATTAAGATGAAGATGAGGACAGTGTTTAATAGTCATTCAGTGCCCCCAATATTTATTGAGTACTCCTCTTGTCAGGCAGTTTACTTAGTGCTTTACATTATTATTTAATCCTCAAAGTACCTGAATGAAATATTATAATTTTCATACAAGTGTAGTTTTCATGCCTGTGAAGAATTTGAAGAATAAAGAAGCTAACTAGCCTGTCACTTCTAATAAGCAATTGAGACTATTCAAGCTTCAGAACAGTTTAAAAAGAAGTTGAGGAAAATACTGCCCATTTTTTATAGATCATTCTGAAAAGAGCTTTCGTAATAATATTGGTCCAGGTGCAGAGACATATTAATTGGCATTTAATATTGGTGGGAATACATTTTTTTCAGGAAGGCAGTTGGGCTATGTGTAACTAAGTAGAAGCATAAAAATATCCATACTGCCTGAAACAGAAACTCCACTTCTAGGAACCTAGACTATAGGAATAATCTGAGATGCAGCAAATAAATGTCTGTATAAATTTTCAGAAATATTTAAAATGGAAAAAAAATTTATGAAGCAAAGATAGTATCTGGTATCTCTTCAAATATTTTATATACTTTATATAAACATATTATTTATATAAATATAGTAAAATATTAAGTAAAAATCATGCATATTTAATTGTCCTACAAAATGTTTGACATTAAAAAAAAGCTAAGTACTAAAACGTATACAAGTAGATAAAATGGAAAAAAATATATGGGGTAACTTAAAAGAAATACACCCACATGTTAATTATGAGTTAAATTATGGATTTTATTTTACATTATTTCCCTATTTTTAGAATTTTCTTAAACAAAAAAATTCTCTTATGATCAGAAATAATTAATGCCCTGTTTGATAAACTAGTCCAGAATATGTATTTATTATTGTTTTGTGGAAGAAAAAAATCTATGTTATATATATGAGTTGGTATGTGGGAAAATTTCTTACCACTTTCTGTTTCCAAGATGAAAAATTTAATAAAATGATCATCTTGGAAACAGAAAGTACCTGCTTCATATTTGACCAAGTCAGGATAAGGAATTGCATGGTAAATAATATTAATTTCTGATATCGTATAGAAACCAAACTGAGGTATTCCAAGTATCCTGTATCTAGTAAGTTTGAATTATTAAAAGCAATTATAGCAATAACAATGGCTTATAGTTACGTAGTGTTTTCTATGTTCCAGGCACTGTTGTGAGAAATTTCCCATGTATTATCTCATATAATAGGACAGTCTAAGAGGTGAGGATGATTAGAACCCCTGTTTTCTAGATGAAGAAACTGAGCCATGGAGATATTAAGTGGCTTGCCCAAGACGACACTCACCATGAGTGTTAGACCTAGGATTTGAACCCAAACACTGTGACTCCAAGATAAATGACCTTGCTCATCACAACATACAACCTTTCAACTATAGTCAGCTGTCAGGGAGATATTAAACTGATCCTCCAAAAACACAGCCTGGTGGTATGACACCATGCAAATCCTCCTAAATGATTTCAAAGATGGGGATATGAAAGAGAATCATGAAGTTACAGCGTAGGTCTGATGAATCCTTTTGAGTCATCAATTTTAGTTGACTTGAAGTGAGGTTGTTTTTATATTACATATAGATATTGTATTAGTAGAGTTGGAAAGACACGAATTTTAAAATAAAGTGATGGACTTCAAAAACCTTTCTAACCATTCTGAGACATGCTGTCAGATCTCCCAGCAGTAGAGTTCCCTTTCCTCTGCCATTAGATGCTTTGATGGGAAAGATCCTTCAGTGGAAAACTTTAAGAAGTATGGATTTAAATGAATGAACGATGGTAAAACAATAACATTTTCCAGGATTACAGAGTAAAGTTACAAAAATTAAATCTAGGGAAGCCACGAAGCTCATCAATTCCACTTCCAGATGAAGGAATAGAGCTAGAGAAAGTCAGTGACTAATTCATGGCTTTTTAATAGTTCTGAACATGACTGTAACTACAGCTTGGATCTTCATACTCTCAGTACTTTGTCCAGCTGCCTCTAAGTTACCATTGATGCTATGTTATATTTTCTTGATAAATTAGCAGTGTTTTTCATGTCTATGAGTGAACAAGCAATTCAGCTGGAATTAGGTGAAAGACATAAGATGGACTGCATAGTTTGAAAGCATTTCCAAATTACGTTCCTATAAAATCACACTGAATAGATGGTAACTAAATGTTTTGTTACTCTTCGGTTTTGCAATCTGGACTTTATGGAGAATAACTTTTGGAGAAATATCCTATTTTGTTTCCTTTACTCCTCTGAACACTTAACCATTCCTCATGAACATGGAGTGAAAGCAGTGGTTTTCCTGGGGAAAGAACCACCATTTCATGATTCCAAATACAGAACGAGTCCCGGTTCTGCCGATTTCAATTCAACAAATATTTATGCCATTCTCTAATCTAAGAAAGGATAATTTATCTCTTGGCCTCATTTTGCTTAACCATGATATGTATGTGCTTAAACATGGAAGCAAGGGGACTTATTCATTTGAATATCTCTGTCCCATATGAGCGTTAGTTTATAAGAAATTTTGAGTATGGACAGACGAAACCAATGGACCAAGTTAAATAAAACTCTCCTTCTAGAGTCTTTGGAGAGGCAGTGCTAACTCTTAGAATGGCTTTAATGTTTTATTTTTCTTATTACTTAGAAGAAAGACTAATGATTAATACAGCCAATTACTCTACCTTTGATAAACCACTTTTGAGGCTCTACTTAATCACATGGCCAAATGATCATTGGCAATTGATCTAGCAACTCATCAGTGAATGAACAGATGATTGAGTCCAAATGAGCTGATCTAACATTCTAAGCTAATTAAGTAGATCATAAAGGGGCCGCTTTTAAACTTCCCTTTGAGCTATGTAAATATAGTGATACTAATTTGATTCCATATTTTTGTATTTCCCTTTTGGCTTTGGTTGGCTAAATGAAAGAGAAAGGAATACATAAGCAGTAAAGGGAGTCAAAATGAACAGACTAAAGAGCTCGAAGCTTTAGTATACTTAAATGCTATTAATATATCAAATGTTTTCCTCAAGAGTACTTGAGCTTATAAGAAATTAAATGGGAGATATAAGATCAGATGTGTGTCTTAGAGTAATTTTAGAGTGGCATAAAATTTGAATGAATTTTGAATGAAGATGTAAATGAATGTGCTGTGATTATTGTAGATGACAAGTGTTAGACTGCATGCCAAGCAGATAAAAGCTTATTCGACCTTTTAATTACCTTGGAGTACAGAGAATGTGTCAAACTGATTATTATATAAATTTCCTTGATCCAATAATTTTAAAAAGAGTCTATTTTTCTTACGTCATCTACTATCTCTTTATTTTCTCCCTAAAAAAATGTCTATACTAAATCTGTTCGATTTTCTGGCTATAGCATCACTTTGGGATTATGTTCTCCATGTGAAACTTTGCCCAGTAAAAGAAGATATCATTCTGGCCTTTAGTTTTTCTCAAATCTGCTCCTTCTAATTATGATACATGATATAACATGGGTAAATCTTGAAATATTCAGCATCATATGATGTAACTAGAAGAGGCAAATTCATAGCAACGGAAAATAGAACAGTGGTTACCAGGGTGTTGGGAAGGGAAATAATTAGGAATTTAATTGTTTAATGAATAGAAAAATTCTGTTTGGGATGATAAAAAATTCTGAGAATAGATAGTGGTGACATTGAAAAACATTGCGAATGTACTTAAGTGACATTGAATTGTACACTTAAAAATGATTTAGCAGGTTAAAAAAAATTTTCTCCTAGGTTACCTAATATCCCTTGATTTTTTTCCCTAACAATGTTACCCAATTCCATTTATTTAGCAGTAGATGACTTCAACCAGACTATATCATAATGACTTATTAGAACATAACTTGATCGTTAATTATAGACCTGCACCTTGATCACATTCCTATTATTATTTCCCTTAAATATTTAGACAAGCCTTCTAATTGGTGTTTTTAAATTTTATTCCAAATAGGATTAGTAAATTCGTTTGTCTTTTCCAGATACAAAAAACAAAGAAAAAATTTATTTTATTATACATGGATTTTGACCAATTTTAGAATTCAAGGTGTTGTCTATGTTTCAGGTGACGATTTTTAACTAAGGATAACTAGTGGATTAATCATTTGTAGTTGCATTTTAGGACTTCCTAAAATAAATCATCACTGTTACCATAATAATATATGATGAAACCGTGTCCCACATACAGTAACATTTTCCCATTTGCATCACTATACAGTAAATTTATAGAATGGCTAAAGTTTATGATGTATTTGTTTTTGAAGAGTGTCATTTAATTGAACTGTATTTTGAATTGACTTCACTGAACATTTATTATCAGAGTATGTAAGTAAAAAGTAAGCAATAAGAGCTGGTTGGACAAAAATACTTCCATTCGATAAATATGACTTACCAAATCTCTGCTTCTTTGCTGCAGGTTTCTGGTTGTGCCTCTTGTTGAATTAGATTATATGAATTCCCATAAACCAAACTTCACATCCTTGTAGCTTGTGTATACTAAAAAATAATACTTATTTTTCTACTTTCTAACAGTAACATTTCTGACATTGTAACAAACATTAACATTTCTACTTTCTCACATGGTAACGTTAAAAGTCTGTCCAATACCCTAACTTTGAAATGCTTCCTCTGACTTTCAAATCCAGTCCCCACCCACCTGACTCAGTCCCTCTTTGTTCTCAAACTTTTAACCATTCTTAACTACGTGTGCCCCTCACTCCAAACCTTTGCTCTCTAATTTCCTCCCTGGGCCCATTTTCCCCAAATCCAAAACTGCTCTTAAAGCATAGAATTTTACTTGTACAAAAGAACTCTGTCGATGTCAAAAGAACCCAGGGACTGATTCAATAGGACTAAGATTAGTAAAAGCCCCATTTCTTTGTTGTCACTACTCCATTCTATAAAGGTGAGATAAGGAATAACAGGGCAGGCAAAACAACTTTGATCAGGCAACAGCTCATGCCTCAAAGATCGAAAAATGGAACTTACTGCTTTCAACTGCCACGGGCAGTAAGCTCGAAGAGCAAAGAAATCCTCTAGGTATTAGAATAAATGCTCCTGTCTCCCCTAGATAACTCCCTGTTTTCATTTACACGGTATATAATTTTTGATTCTGGGGGAGAATTAAAGTTGAAGGTAAAGAAATAAATCCTCCTTGTTTTCTTGCTCCTGAATATGAATATGTTTCTCCATCATAAACCAAGCTGCCTGGGCCAGATTTAAGAGGCTTCTGTCAAAGCCACAAAATTCAAAATTGGAGTCTTGACTCTGTCTTAAGACCATTGTGGGCACTGATTAATTATTTGTGCCCTCTCTGTCTTGCCCAGTAGACTTCAAATTCTGTTTGGAAATGTGTCATCATTTGCTCAATAAACAGTTAAATGAATGGCCCATTGCTAGAAGACGGATTCTTTCCAGGTATTTAGAAATAAACCTCTAGAAAGCTAACCCAGAATTACAAGGCTGACCAATTTTGTAGTAGCCTTGTTGGAATGTAGATTTTTCAGAGTTTATAATCGCCTTGCTTTTGCTGTTACTTTGATTTTTGTCTTAGAAAAACAGAAAATTAGAGTTATTTCAAATCCATGGCTCTATTTCCTCTTGACACATTTTTCTGTATAATGTCTTCTAGTTGATGATGCAAAAGAAAAAAAAAGAAACTCTTCTTTTAATAAACAGGTGAATTTTGTCAGAATCTGTTTATCTGTTGATAAAATTGCCTTTTAGCAGAGCAATCCAAAAGCAGTATCAATGATAGTAGAGGAGTTTTAGGAAATCTTGCTATAGACAGGAAGTAAGACTGTTTACCTCTCAGTGCTCTGATGAGAATGAAGATGGAGAGAACTGGAATTAACAGCCCAGAACAAAGGGAGATGGTAACTATTGCAAGGCAGGCCAGCAAGGTAACTGGACTGTAACTTACTCCCTAGTTAACTGGACTAAGAATCTGTATTTGAACCATACAGCATGATTAAGTTCTTACCTAATGTGTTTGCTTTTCAAAGTCTTTTTAAAACCAGGAAATTTTCAGTGGACTTGAAAATAATGTGTGCCTTCAATATTTTTCTATTAATGGTGTTTGTGACTTAGAAAAATTGCAGGTTTCAGCTTTAAAGTTTTACTTCTGTTATGCTCTTTGTAATTAACCATTTCTATGAAAGAATCAATAGATGATGGTTTCCCTTTGTTCCTGAAACATCAGGCGGTATGGCACATTATGCCAACCCTGGGTCACTTGGTAAAAATGTGTTGCTTGTTTTTGCTGAAAGTCAGGCTATTTCATGAGTGGAGGTGAAGATTTTGATGGAGCAAATTGTTTTGTTTAGGTTGCTTTACCAAATCAAAATCAAATGTTCAAGTCCATATAGCACATACAGATGTATATCTAAATTTTGTATCTAAATTTTAATAATGGCTTTGAACTTGAACACTAGTTCTAGGGTGATTTTTTTTGTCCCTACAGCCCCATTTGAGGTTTGAATTAATTCATGAGGAAAGCTCTCTTTCCATAAAGGGCGATAACTTCAAGAAAAGGTGCTCTCACCAGGTTTATGAAAGTAATGGGAATAAGATCCAAATAATATTTCAAAATTGAAAAAAAGACTAATTCCTACATTACTATTATCCCATTCCCAGCAGGGTTATTACACAGACTAAGATATAAAATGCTAAGTGCTGATTCTATCAAAAATATATTGATTTAGCCTTGTAATAAAAGGACATTTAAACATCAATGCAAGACCTTTGCAGTGCTGTGAAAGTTTCCTCAGTAAGATAGTAAATGTATATTTAGCTGACTTAAGAGAGGATACTTCAACCAAAAGTTTGAGATGTGGAAGGAATGTAATAGTTTTGTCTTAAAAGTAACATAGTTGTGACTAAGGATAGTTGTTATTTTGTCCCCCCAATTTGGATTCTGTATGGTCAATATGATCATATTTGAAAAATAAATTAATAGAGCAACACATTTTAAGCTGTTTTGTGTAAATTAAGGCTTAATACATTTTCAAATTTTGGTATGACATTCTTTAGATAGACTATTTTCACCAGCATATATAAGTGTTACTGTGAGATTATCCAGTACATTACTTTTTGTTTGTTTGATACACTGATACAACTTGGGGGGGCGGTAATTAGGTTTATTTGTTTACTTGTTTGTTTGATGGAGGTACTGGAGTCTGAACCCAGGATTGAGCTAAGCATGCACTCTCTCACCGAGGTATACCCTCCACTGATACAACTTTTAAGAATGAAGAAAATGATGTTCTTCTCTTGGGATTGATAACGTCATTCTGTGTCAATGCACTCTGCCCTGTTAGAATCTCATCTCATGACTGACTAAATAGAGGTGTCTAATCTGTGAGGGTAGAGATTCATTTTATTTTCTAGGTGTTTCCTTTGCACAATGAGAGGCAAATAACCTGATCTTCTTAAAAACCAAGCCAGAGCCACTTTGGGATTGTATGTAATTGAGCTGTAGACAGCACAGTTCTGAATTAGACTCTGTTGAACATGTCATCATGGGTTAATCTATGGAAGTATGTGATCTGCTGTATGGAAAACAGAAGACTTTTCGTTTCAGTTGCACTTAAAGATTTTAAGAAACACCTTTGGGCCCTATTCTCTTACTGGAAATGTGTACAGAACCAGCAGCTGTCCTTGGCAAAACTGAGAAGTAGAAAGCATTTGGTGCCCTTGGATTCAAAAGTGTCCCAAGGTGCCCACTGAGTCAACCTTTACCAGAGACACCTCAGCGTTCAGACCATTATTGACGGTCTTCTTCATCCAAAGAGTCTGTTTCTTCAGGTCTCTCTTTTCTGCGAGTGTGGTGAGTGATAGTAATGATCATGCTTATGAGGAATATTTTTTGAGTTCTCACTATACACTTTGGATTAGTAAAACTGTGGTAACTTTTTACTTGTTCTCAGTTTTGTAATGTACTTTGGAACTAGAGTCTGGGTTGTTTTTTTCAGAAGAAATATGTCATGATTCTAGACTTTTTCTAAAAATAAGCTCTTTTGACTTCAATTAGAATTCAGTATGCCCTTCAGCCTCAACTGATTCTTGTGTATTTTTGGCAAAGTGAGGTCAATATAGTTGAACGGATCTATTGTTTTTCATCAAAGTGGACCATTTGCTTGTGCTTAAAAACGTCTTCTTATGGAAAGAGCACTTGAATGAGAGATAGGAGTTTCAGACCCACATTTATGTCCGCAGGTTGTGATAACTTCGTAAAGTCAATTCGCCTCTCTGAAGTTTAGTTCCATTGGTGAAAGAAGAGGTTTTACTTTGATCATTAGAGTTTTCTTAGATTTATAACTAATTCTTGCCTTCTATCTTTAGTTGACTTAAAAACATAATAATTTTCTTCCCTCTTTAGGTTTTCCACCTTAACAATCCTTTGGTTGCACAATGCTTTTCCAATGAGCCATCCATTCAGTCATTTAATAAGTATCAATTGAGTACTTACTGTATTTCAGGTACTACATGAGGTGTTCAAGTTATAACAGTGAAAAAGATAAATTGCCCTTCTGTAGCTTTCAGACTAGTGAGAAAGAGAGTAATGAAAAATCAGACTATTTAATGTAAAATTACAACTAAGATGTGTGATGCTGTTAGAGAGCAGCAAGGGGCCATGATCATGAATAATGAGATTTCCCAAAGAAATGATGGTTACAAGCTAGGTGATAATCAGGATGTGTTGACTGGGGGTTGATGTTTCTGGTAGAGAAGAGCAGTGGGAACAAGATGTGCTATAGACCAGGTAGGGGTCTAGCTGAGGATCTGCTCTCTGACTCTGTTCATTCTCTGCAGAAATACTAATTTTGCATTTGGGATGGAATCCAGCTCTCATGGGGCTTATGGTTTAGAGAAGCAATCTGATCAACTCAGATTTGGCTATCCATGGCTTCGTGTGAGCTCTTTCAATAACATTGAGAAGAATCTCAAAGAATAACAATCCACAAATTCTAGACATGGTTGTATCTGAATGCCTTTGGGTGATAGATTCTTCCCAATAAATCTCATGCAGAATCAGTAGATAGCTGTTCTTACCTCTTGAATTGGGTTCTGCACAGCATGGATAAGCCATTTTTGGACCTCAAGGACTTGGTTTAATCAACAGGAAGCTGAGAGTTTTTTGTCATTGAGACAGTTCTGTTCAGTTTAATAAATATTTAGAGGACCTATTCAGTGCTGAACAGTGTGCAGGAAACAAAGACTATGTAGATGATTAAGACACAGTTTTTGACTTTAATGAACTCAAAGTTCAAATTGTCTATCAACTTCTATCATGCCCTAGTTTGTATTGAGGAAATAACAGCACTTAGTTTTGACTTTTAGAAATAACCCCAGGAACACAATATGGAGTAGTTATTTAAAAAATAAGATTTAATTTCAAGTGAAATAATCTAGCTAGGCTTCTGTTCAACAAGAGAAATAGAATTATTCCTCTGGAAGTTTTACAAGGTGGCACTCTATGGCAAAGTTTTGCCGTTGCTGATTTATTAACATTATACTTAGTACTTTGATAAATGGTGAGTAATGACTTGTAGCTCCTGCTTCAACAACATATATATATTACATAGATAAAGGGAAAGCCAGTAGGTTTTCTTGTTCTTAGAAGTTCTGTGTTGAATTATTGAATCGACTAACTGGTAGCGGAACACACCGAAAGCAAATAGGCTGTGGTTGAATTAGGTCTGTACGCTCCTAAAGCCGTTTGTCTGGGCTCCAGCAGTAGAACTGGGTCTTCTGCCTCATAATCTTTCTCTGTGTTTTCCTCCTGTTCTTCTTTGGCTGCCATTCCTTATATTTATTTACTTTGATTCTATTTAAAAAAAAATACATACAGAGAAACAAGTTTTCTTAGCTCTCCAGAGCTTGAGCAGACCTGTTAGAGAAGGCCAGCCACCACTCTGTGCCAGTGAGCTCTGACATTTAGAAGGTAAAGTCATCAACAAGTTGACTTATGGCATTGAAACAACAGTTCTAAATGCTTTTTCAGGTCAGCCAGCTTTCTTATAAGACAAACCAAAGAGACATTAAGTTAGGGGCGCTTTCCAGTGTTCCTTTGGGAGTTGGGGCAGAAGCTCTGAGCAGGGAGGGGTCGGTGCAGGGGTCAGAGATGCTTGACCACCCTGTAGGTTGAGGCAGCCGGGCAGCTGCCATGCACATGGAGCTGTCTCAAGGCGGATGGAATAGAAGACATCTTTTTGGGCATATCAACCAATGAATGTTTGTGCAAAGAAAAAGCCCCACTTCTTCTAGGCTGACGCAGCCCAGCTTCAGGGCACATAGTTTGGAGAGTAGTGGGTTTCAGTGCCTTCATGCTCCCTTGGTCAGAGGCATTTGTGCGGTACCCAGACTGCACCTCCATATGCAGTTACTCTGAAGGTGCTGGAAGCTGTCCCTGAAATACAGCCTCAACTTTGGAGTAAGACCCTGCAGCCTGGGTTTGAATTGTGGCTGTGCCACTATAAGCTACGAGACCCTGGACAAGTTGCTTGACCTCTCTGGGCCTCAATTTATTCATCTGTAAAATGGAGACACTAATACTACATCATACTATACTGAAGGATTAAACAAAATGATAAATACCTTGTTCTAAGTGCAGTCCCTGGCCCTCTAAAATGTGAGATTTTAACTGTTTTAACACAGGACAAAGCCTATGCCTGTGAGACTTTAGCATCTTAGGATTGACAACTTTTGAAAAGATACCTCTATTTTCAAATGTTAGAAAGTCGAGATATGAAAACTTGAATATTTGGTTGTGTGTAAGAGAGACACAGATTTTCCCAACTGCCATCTTGACATTTTGTTGCTAATACTTTCCACTCTCCTTACAAGAACTTAACATTTTTGTTTCCTGTGGTTTGACCGTTTTTTTGTATATAAACACTTCATCATTAAATATATACAATGAGAATGGTTTACTATATTCAGTATACCCTAGAGCTTAAATTTCCCCTTTTCCCAAGAATAATACATTTCCATATTTTCCTTTGATAAAGAGCATAGACGTCACTATCTGTCAAAGTTCAGGGAAAGAGCTGTCATATATTGAGAACAATCAGCATCCTTTTTTTATTTCACAAGTTATTAAAAAGGTGGATGAGTAAAACTCTTTAGTCTTGTACTTTCGCACTGTAAAGAAAATCAAATACTCAGGAATGCACGATCTCTTCAATAATTTGTGTTCATTTTCCTTGCTCCCATATGTTTG
Organism: Vicugna pacos; assembly: GCF_048564905.1. Lineage (NCBI taxonomy): Eukaryota > Metazoa > Chordata > Mammalia > Artiodactyla > Camelidae > Vicugna > Vicugna pacos. Next base: position 65,747,085 of record NC_132997.1, on the reverse strand, counting down.
CCTTATTGCTCTGCATTACCAGTTTACTTCTCCCCAAACATGCCCCTTGTTCTATTTGCAGATATCTGTTTGTGTTATGATGTCTTTAATCACTGAGGAAGAACCTCAGAGAGGATGTACATGATGAAGTCAGCAAGGCAGGAAATGGTCTGTCTTCCACTTAAGTTGGGCTCCTGAGAATTGGAATGTCATTTAGAAGTGTAGCCATCGCCCCTTAGTCCAAGGCTCATGGAGAACTGGAATATCTTGCAGGATCTATTCATGCCCTATAATCTGTTGGTGTCATCGCCTTCCTCAAGAGCAGACCCTTTCTGTTCACCATTTTACGGTTTCACTGTGACCTTATTAACTTCTTGCTTTGTTTTTTTCCTACTCTGTTGTCAAGACTTTCTTTGTCTCTGCCTCACAGCTTTTATCGAATCATGATATCTACAGTTTTGTGTGAGTGCACGCGCGTGTGCTCATACACTCCTGAGTGCCACTTTGCCATCTGCTGAGTCTGTCACACATTAAAACTCCCAAGAAGGTTTGACTGGTTGTCAAATCCTCTTGAGATCAGCCTGTGTCATAAACTAACACCCAACCTACCAACAGGTCTTAGTCAAATACTCATTCTTTGTCTAGTCATCCATGACCTGGGTGGTGGAGACAGCTGGTACAGAGCATATGGATAAAGAAGAGTTTCATGGCTGTAAAAGAGGACTGTGGGTATAGCCAGGACTTGGCATGACCTTAGGATCTGTTAGAATTAACTGAAAGGCACCTTTCAGTGTAATAATCAAAACATAAGATAGAAAATAAACTTGAGAAGGATTTAAATAAGAGGCACTCAGAGAAGGAAAGATACTTTGCATATTATAGTTGAATTTTAAATTATATGGTAAAACTACCATGTGATTTCACCTAATTATCTCAGTTAAACGTAGGAGCCAAATTCACTTGTCCACAGCCTCCAATGTTACTTTTAAGTGTGAGAATGGGCAGTAGGAAAGTCAGCTCATTCATACAAATGGAATAATTTCCCCCCAAATATTAGGTTGTATGCATCATTTTTGGATGCAGGGAAAAGCTCCATTTCCTTCTAATTATATTCCCCCTTAAATATTGTGCTAATGATTATTTAGTAGCTTCCATCAGATTTAGCAGTTATTGTTTTTATTGTTTATGCCAGGTTTTATATTGCTCTGTTGCCACTCAGAGACTATATGTATTCAAGATTGTTTTATTTTTTCTCAGCGTTGACTTTTTTTCCACTTCATGTCAGAAGTGAAACACATCTGCATTTCTAGTAATAGAATTTGAATGAAGATTCATATTTCCAGCTGTCCTTTCCGAATAATACTTCTGTTGATCTTGGCAGTTCAACACTAGTTCCAGTGAATGGAGCCACAGAACACCTGACTTACTGTTTAATGCCACTGTTTAAAAATCTCCTACAACCAGCCTTCTGCATGTCTTTTCCTGACCATGTTTTATAATTGTGAATAACATGGATTAAGATTCAGTGTATAGAAAGCCTTGATCTGTGTAATAAATACAGGTTTGGTGTTAAAACATTAGGTTCAGATACCAGAAACTAAATTCTAGTACCAGATTTTCCTAATATCCAGGCTTGCTCACAGCCCTTCACCAATTGCATTCACTGCATTGCAGCTGACAGTAGAGGGTCCGAGTATCCTTCAAGGTTTCCCACCGTATTTTAGGGAGGAAATCTCTGCATTTATTTTGCTAGTCTGCCTACTGAGGAGCCCCTACCCCATTTTGATGCTGCATTTCTCCCTTTGACTGACTCTCAGTCCACATGGTCCTGATGGAGCTGTCATTCAAGGCATTGCCATCCCCAGTTGAAGGATGAATACATGATCCCAACTAGAACACTCAGATTCTCTTGCTCCTCAAGTTGAACTTTCAATAATGAGACACAGAGACAGAAAACAATCAGAGCTGGGTTTTTCTTTAAGGTTATTGTCTATCGATTTATGTTCTTAGTACTCAGATCTTCCCTGATTCCTATCTTTACATGGTCATATACTGTTCAGTCTTTTTGTGATTCTGAATCATGCACTTTTTCCCCCCCTCAAAAAAAATCCCTTTTAGTTTAAGATGAAATTTCATTCAAGTTTGCCTAAATGTTTATTGCTTGTAACACAATTAGGGAGCCAAAGGGACTGGAATTATTTCTCCTTTGCTCAAATAGATTGTTTTCTTGGGTAAAGGAGATCATCAGGTGAATTACATTTTTGATATCTCTGAATCCAACTTTGCAGTTAAAAGTGCTCATACTGAACACCTATCGTGATTGAGGAGTTCAGGGAGAATGAGGTTTCTGCAGGTGTCTGTTGGATCCTTCTCATCTTGGGTATGTTCCACAGCCCACTCTGTGGGTTCCCATGGAACCTCTTCCGCTGAAGCTGGCATGTGTCTTGGCTGATGGAAGCTCTATGCTGACATCCAAGCTCTCTCCACCTGTGCTTCTCCATGAACCTCTGCTTTGTTTGTTCCTGTTGTTACCATGGCTGTGCTGACTCTTTTTACATTTCCGAATTCAGTAAAATTTTCAAGATAGCTTACATAGTACTTGTTATTTGACAAAAGGCCTTGGCATTCCTCTAGAACTGACCTATTAGCTTTTTGACAAAACTTCCTTTCTTTACCTAAGATTGCAGAACAGAGGGTTCTTTATGTGGAAATGGGTTCACCCAATTTTAGATTCATTTGTTTGGTAAGTTTTGACTCTTTAGCATCTGAACAAAGTTATTGTATCCTGATGAAATATGGGTACAGATTTTTTTTCCTCTAGAGCAAAAGTGCTTGCCCTGAATAAGGAGGTATCTGTGGGCAGGCTTTATAAGTCCACACATTCTTAAAAATTGTGTACAGCATTTGGTGTGATGTATACTTTTATAAGAAAAGAGTCCTGGATTTTATCAGATTCTCAGTGTTCCGTGACCCTTAAACAAACAAAAAACAAGCAAAAAGCTATCTACAAACTTCTCTCCTAGGCTGAAGGGTATTCATTGTCTGAGCCAACTTGGGGGATGAATGCATCCACACTCACATGGGATATCACTCCTGATTCATTAGATCAGAGTTAAGCAACCATATTCTGAAGGATCACATGCTGCTTTGGTGAAAACTCAAATCAAGTACTGGTGGAGGCACGTTATCTAGGACATTCAGAACAATTCCATCCCTGGTGCCAGACAAGGACATTCAGAGGAATGCACACATTAGGATATTGTGCTAAGTTTTGCCAAGTGCAAGCTCTGCAAAGCACAGGATTGTTATTTGAACTCACTGGGTTATATCTGAAAATAGCATTTTTCTTCCATTACAGGGCATGCATCTTGAGCTGTTTATTGACACAAGGAATACATTTGTGTGTGTATACCTACACTCTCTGCACCAGTAACCTAGAGTTTAGAAATTGCACGGTGTCGGGAGTTGGAAGAACTGAAATCAATTTCATTGTCATGGATGTAATGGTGGTATGACCTGGGTGAATCATGTACGCTCTCTGAGCTTCAATTCCTGTAGTCTGCAAAAATGGGAGCATTGATGCAGTCTAAACTTCATCATTACTTTGGTCACCAGTGAAATCAGATGATTTATAAAATGTTTTTACTGAGTTCTTAACAGCAGATTATTACACAATTTGAAATGGTTGAAGGCTAGAGGTTAGTATTGAATTGGGAGTCCAAGTCCTTCTCCTTGAACAATCTAAACTACTAAGCTAGGTTTGCTACTTATCAGACCCTGCTACCTGGCTCATAAATCAACCTTTAAGTTGATAGACATATTTCTGTCTTTCAAAGATGAGTGCATTTGAAGTCTAAGAGACAGACATTCTCTTCTGAGACAGAAATGGATTTTTAGAGAAGGGAGGGTCACATTTCAGCTGTACTTCATTCTTTTTCAGTCTCAATTTCTGAAGTCCTTAACTTCTAGAAAATCCTGGGTACGCTTGATTGTGTCCTCTTGTAGATGAGGAAGGAAAGGGAAGGGAGAAGTACTGGGCATCTGGAGTGCACCAAGTCGTGTTCTGTGTTGAGAACTTGTCCTGAATATTTTTGCCCATCCTCACTCTGCTGCCACCCTCCCTCCTCTACGTCTGCTCCTGTAGAATCATGCATTTCTCCCTCTTTCAGTCCCTTTCCTTTAGATGTAAAACAAAGGAGAAGAAACCAAAGTCCAAAAACCAGAACACCTGCACTGCAGCCCATATATGTTATGAAAGCTGAGTGCAATAACTTTGGTGACAGTGCTTCAGGGAAGCATCATCAAAGGGCATTGTTCTTGTGTTCTGTGTAAAACTAGAGTCTGTTTGTAGAATATGCTTGTAGGACAGCTGCACTGTCCCACTGTCCTATTACTATGTAGCTGTAGGAGTTTAGCTGAGTCTTCGTACCTCTCCAAGTCCAAATGCCCTCATCTAAAGCAGAACATTGGCTAAATCCTTAGCCAGCCTTTGAGTCATCAGATTCTAGGTCTTTGCTTCCATGTGACTGTTGTTAAAAATAAAATTAAAAACAAACAAACAAACAAACAAAAAAGCAAAACCACAATGACTTGGTTTATCATCTGGGAACTCAGTCAGTCCTCTTCTCTTTCACATGTGGATAAAAATACCATCAAAGAAGGAATATTTGTTGAGCACTTGAAAGAGGGCTTTATATTTTTTAGTGTTTGAGTGTAAAATGTGGTTAAGCATTAGAAAAACAGTGATTTAAAATGCTTGGGGATTTTAAACAAATACTTGAGGATTTAGAACCGAGATCCTACAGTTCATATTTAATGACAATATTACAGGTGCATTTGTTGTTTGCTTACCAAGGGAGAGAGAAAAAATACAGAGAAAAATGACAGATTCTCACTTTAGCAAGGCTTAATTCTTTGGATAATGCCTGCTTTATTAGAAAGTGGAGAATAACCACCAGAATAATGAAGATGTGCCTCTGATGATGCTAGTATAGGGGCCCTTAACCACAAGCCATGGAAATTTCCTTAGCTACGGCACATTTATTTCACTCCATGGGTTTCGAAGGTGCAAAGAATCTGATTACCTGGCATAGACCTCTTATTGCACCAAGGATGCTTAAAGAATTCAGAAAAGGGTGAAGGAGATTTTTCAGGTCTCTTTCCATTCACAAAGCAGATACATTTGGCTGAGTTCATTATCTGAAGAAAGCACATGCATGATGATTCTTGCTTATGTACCTGCTCGTAACTCTTGCTTGTATTCTGGACCTCAACAATGTCTTCGCTTTCTGTAAAATTCTTTCATCTTTGGTTGGCTTGCTTTGTATCATGAGTATGATGTTTCAGAGACAGACAGCCGTCAGTTGCAGTTTAAGATCTTGTCAATAAGTATCACTCCCTGGGACTCTGGTTGTACTTTTATACTAGATCGTTAGGGATTCATCCCTTCAGCAGTCATGAGTGATCTGTCTGAGAGAAAACAACTAACTTCCCCACCCCGCCCTGGGAAGACTGGAGTAGCCAGACGGATGGCAGATGGACCGCCTGGGAGGAGGAAGGATGGAACTCCTTCAGTTACACCATCCAAGGTCTTCTCCCTGATCATTATGGCTTCAGAGAGTTCTCAAATCTGTAGCCTGCAGCCAATCCTGCTTTGCCAATTATGCCCTCTTTTCTGTCTTAGGGGGAAAAAATGTCAACAGTTAAAAACATGTAATTTTTTAAACTTAACTATTCTTAAGTCTAAAACAAAGAATGGTAAATATTCTATTGAAAGCCAGTAGTTTAGTGGTTAAGTGTGTGGGCTGCAAAGTCTGACAGCCTAGATTCATATCCTAGCTGGTTGATTGCTGCGTGACCTTGTGTTTCCTCGTCTATAAAATGGAGATGATGATGATGAGTATCCCGTGGAGCTGTGCTGCAGACTAAATGAGAGTACATGTGATGCATTTTAAAAGGACCCAGCAAATAGTTAATGCTCTGGAAAGTTCGCTGCTGATATTATTAGTATAAATTAATCACATGAAAGGTCATTACCAAGCCGTATACCTATTTATCACTAGATACTTCTCTATGTACATAAATATACACATGGTCTGCCGTAGTAAATAAACAGTTTCATGCTGATACTTTAAAAAGTAATTCCAGTTACAGAAACTAGAAAGACTCCTGAGCACGGGTGTGACTACACCACGCATGAACGATGACTTATAGGAGGCTGTGTGCAGCATTCTATTAATGTCCATCACGTAGACGTGTAACACCAACAGATGGCATTGAAATATTTCTAAAGCAATCCCATTTTTGTCTGGTGAGGGTGACTTTTTTAAAAGCCTTAAATATTTTGTCACATCTGAATGATCAGGTCACCCATGTAGATCTGGCCAACAGCCATAAATTATTCTTATAATAGATTTTTCTCAAAAGGCAGAATGCTGCCTCTGTCCTCACATACTGCTGTTGGTTTAGCTTGCTTCATTCTCGTCCAGTTCTGTTCTCTTCATTCAGTGTGATTAAAAAACAATGGAATTTGTTCTTATAAATCTCTTTACCCAAACTGAGCAAATTAGAAGGCATTTAATCTACCTTGTATAAAAGTGGACACAGCAGAAGGGGGAAATGAGTTGTTTTAAAATCCCATTTTATCAAGACATTATTCTAACAGTATTACTGTTAGCTGTATCGATCACGGCTGACTTCATGGCTGTGTGTTGACCACAAAATGTAATCTAGAGGGCATTTCAGATTTTAAATGACTTTCCAGAGTACCCTAATTAAAATTGTTGATGCTAAATGACAACTGCCATGATTTCAGTGCCCGCCAAATAAAAAAGAACATTAATATTCATTAGTAATGTTACAGCTGGTGACACCTTCACAACATTGTAATGGTTTGAATAGTTATTTCAAACAGCATATTGGAATAGTCACACAATAAGCCCTGATTGACGCAATCATTAAAGAAGCCCAATAACACCAAGGGAAAAATAAAAACGTGTGCATCTATATCAGGCTAAGTAAATATTTTAGAAATGTACTTCAGTTGACAGGGTCTAACACTGTGCAAGAAGTGATTAACTTTGAATGAGATGTGTAGGGAAATCGTCATGGTGGAAATCTGGAACATAGATTTAAGTCCTAATTTTATCACTTAAGTTCAATGATCGTTTAAATTCTACAAATTAGGGCTTGTGCTATAAATATGTCTATAGAAGCAGTTGTAAGGATAAAATGAGACAAATAAAATGAAAGGGGGATGGCAGAGGGGTTATAAAATGGCCCTGATATCTCTGGGCACCTTATCTGAAATACACACCATGTTGGGCATTTATTTGTCCTGCCTTGTCTCATCTTAATAAGAAGGTGGTTTCAAGAAAAAAAGTATTATGATTCTGATCAAGTTGTAGATAACAACAGAGAAAAATGTTCAAGCAACGAAATAATATTGTATCGATACAAAATATTCAAATGTGTATGCAAATATTAAAATAAAGCATAATGGAAAATTTTTAAAAAGAAGGTGGTTTCATCTCCATTTTACAAATGAGGAAATCAAAGACGAGAGGGTTTAAGTCATTTGCACACAGCTGTATGGTGAGAAATCCTAGTGCTAGGATTTAAGTCCAAGTGTGGGTATTCTTTGAATAATATCAGAATGCTCCTGGAGTTTGTTAAAGATGAAGCACTGGGGTGGATGTTACTGGGGCTGAAGCAGGGTAGAAGCCCTAGAGATTCAAGGAGTTTCCCAGTTCTCTGTGATGGTGAGACTAAGGTGCAGAACGTGGACGTTCATGGGGCGTTCTGCAGTGTGATAAGATCACTTCTGCTTTGTGCTCTTAAAGAGGTAGGTTCTACTTCCCTCCCTCTTCTACTGCTTTCGCAAACATGATGTTCAGGGGAGAAAAACTGTCCGTTGTGCATGCATCTTGAACAAACCCACAAAGAGATTTCTTAAAGTGCTTTACGTTTCTTGTTCTGTATCTCTAGACTATTATTGGGAGAAATTAATTTTATAATTTATATTGAAGATATTACTTGTGGTAACTTTTCTTCCTGCCATTTATTTGCTATACTTTCCTAAACTTCCTAAAGCACTTATCAGAGAACGATGCTAATGCCAAAGGCTGCAAGATGTTTCTTTCATTCAAAGTGATATTTCATTGAGTCAGTCAATTATTATTGTTGCTATACACAAAGTGCAATTCCTATGTTTAGCTTAAGAATTATTAAACTCAGTAAGTGAATGATGCAAGTATTCCAAATTAAGAAAAAACAAAAGAAGTAAACAATAAGGAACATGTCTCTTAAACAAGTTTATACTGTAGAGCACAGGCAAATATATTCAAGATCTTGTAGTAGCTCACAATGAAGAAGAATATGGAAATGAATATATGTGTATTCATGTATGACTGAAAAATTGTGCTGTACACCAGAAATCGACACAACATTGTAAACTGACTATAACTCAATAAAAAAAATCTAAAAATAAAAAAGAAAGACAGAAACATGTCTCTTAAAATACTCAAAGTTAGGAGTTTGTGTGGCCGTTCACTTAACCAAACTTAAAGGTCGCCTGCAGATAGCGCAATTAGTGGTGTTACCAGTGAGGGACTAGAATATGTGTTTTCTGTCAGTAGTTTCACTGTTGTTATGAAGTTGACAAATTAATTGAACCAAAGACCTGGAATTTTATTTCCCTACCCACCAGCAAGATTTTCTTCTATGAGGTTATTATTTTGCCTTTCGGATGAGGACAGAATTCTAAGCTCTCCCCATTAGGCACCTGTGCTCTGTGAGTTTTTCCAGTAGTGGGCTTGGCTTTGTTGGTCATATATTATGCTCCTAAGCTTGTGAAGTTAGAGTAGTAACACTTCCTATTTGTCAACCATTTATTCTTTATGGACATGTGTGCATTGATCATTTAATTTTATATTTATAACCACCCTGAAGAATTCGCATGTGCCATTCCCAGTTTACAGAAGCAGAAATCAAAACCCAAAGAAGCCTATGTAGGCCCTGTCGCTTATTAAACTCTGTGACCTTTGGTAAGATTTATTTCAGTCTCTTTGAACCTCAGTTGCTTTTGGGGGGAATAATTTCTATGTCATTATATGGTTCCAAGAACTAAGTACAAAAGCCTAATTTAAGAGAGTGACACAGTACCCGAAACAAAGAAGACATTAAAAATCATTCTCCTTTATTCATTCAAGGAATGACTATTGGACAGTTATTTGGAAATCCTACCAGATGTGAAGGACAAGACAGTGACCACGGTGGACAGAGTTCCTGTCATTAGCGAGATTACAGTCTAGAGGAGGGCTCATAGGAGGTAGAGTAAGGGCTTGAACTCTAGTCTTTTTACTCCAAATATGTTATAGACTGGTAAATGGATGCGTAGGAGTGTGTACATTTATGTATGTATATGCATACACTTAACACATATATTCACCTGTATATGTGCATGTGTATTTATATAGTGCTTCCTGGTGTATGTCTGTATGTGTATCCTCATGAAAGCAGGGACTGACTCTAAAGCACATATTGACCTGTGTGCGCCAATGGGATCAGGAAGTGGTAAGTTTAAGTCAACCTTCATCTTTTCCATTAGTAATGTGAGTAACAGGTGCTGAATGCCTTTACTTGGAAAGGCTCAAGCCATCAACCTTTGACTCTTTCTATTATTCCCTATTGTCTAATTCTCTCCTGATTTTTTAGAATCAAGTAAATGAAGTAAATGAAGATGCTTTTTGCCAAAATGAGTTGCAGTGTTTGTAGAATGTTAATTCTGGGAGAAACAAAAGCTGATAAATTGTTATAATTTCATCTCACGCTGGGAACTCTGGGTGCTTTGGGGCAATAATTATTTGTATATTACATTCACAGACACGGTCTCTGGAAATGTTTATATAAACCTGTTTTACATTTGATGATTATATTTTGAACTGTGTATAAATAACTATGGTATTAGATACGACTCAATTATAAAATAAGCTCCTGAAATCTTCTGGGAGCAAAGAGCAAAATGGAGAGTTCTGAAAAAATACTTGTTTGCAGAATCTAACTCTTAGGTAACTCTTTGAGATTTGAACCAAACTTATAGAGATACTCCTGATCACTCTTTCTCTAATTCCACTTTTCACTTATATTATATGTTTTTTAAGATCAACTCCATACTCTGGAATGCATGTATTACATATATACATATATCACTCAGTAATTTGATCACTTTACCCTGGCCAAAGCAGATCCTTCTTTATTATTCAGAGAATGGAAACTAACATTTGAATTCTGTCCACGTCTCAGATACTTTCAAATACATTATTTCATCTAACCCTCACTCCTTGGTGAAATGAAGGATATTACATCCATATCAGCAAACTAAGGTGAAAGAAAATAGCTTCCCTTATGTCATGAAGGTGCCATTGGCAGACGTGTAAGAACTCTGGTTTGATATTCCCCAAAGACATCATGCCACAGTTAGTAGCACGTGTGTGCGTGCTGTCTCTCTCTCTCTCTCACACACACACACACACACTCTCACACTCTGACCATGGACTACTTCTAATCAGAAGTGTCATAATTTTGTATAGGATTATTAAAGGTCACAAATGTGATGAAACAGTATTAAGGGCAGAATCCATGATGTTGTTGACCTAGACAACCCCTCTCATTTCTTTCTCTAAGGGGTTCTGGTCCAGTTGTTTTTTTCCTGTTCTGAATCTGAGTTATCTAACAGCACAAGGAGTCATGGCAAATGATGAGGTCAGGTTCAATAGTGAGGAACAGTCACTTGGCAAGAGCTGACATGAGGCACAAGGAGCTGGCGGGCACTGATACTGCTAGGACGCTTTGTCTTCTCATGACATTCATCAGCCATTCCCCAAGTGCCTTATTGCCACAATGATGATATTGAGAAAAAAGACAGATGTAAATACCAGGAGAAAAAAAAACATACATTTTCTAAAAGGGGGCATCAGGGAAAGGAGTCTGACTCTTTGGACAGATGAGCGTTTTAAATTTTTTTTTTAATTGACATATAGTTGACTTACAATATTGTGTTAGTTTCAGGTCTACAGACAAGTAATACAGTTATATGTGTGTGTGTGTGTGTGTGTGTATATATTCCTTTTCATTTTCTTTTCCATTATAGTTTATTGTAAGATATTGAATATAATTCCTGTGATATACATTAAGTCCTTGTTGTTTATCTATTTTACATATAACTAGTGTGCATCTGCTAATCCCAAACTGCTAATTCATCCCTCCTCACTAGCCCTTTCCCCTTTGATAACCATAGTTTGCTTTCTGGTTTGTAAATAAGTTCATTTGTATCATTTTTTTTTAGATTCCGCATATAAGTGATATCATATGATGTTTGTCTTTGTCTGACACACTTCCTGAACTTTTATTTTAAATGACATTAGATTTAGAATTAATAATAGGAAGTAGACTTCTCAGATCAGACAAAAATTAGAGCTTGTCTCATTCATTGGCCAAGACCATACTTAAATTTATTTTTTAAATCAAAATGATACAAATTGTGCTATGTCAAGAAACCAACTGCAAAATTGTCTCTTTCCCTTTATTTCCTACCAGATGTAAAGTTACAGAGTGTCTTGCTACACTCTGATTCTGTATCTACCTGAGGCTGGGACTCTCCAGTGTAAGGACAGCCTCAGCGCTTGGAACAGGCGTGGGTCACTAAGTGAGTGAGATTTATGGCAGAGGGGCTGCCCTACCCACAGCTCAGCCTCTGTGAGTTTGAGTGAGTAAACTTACCAAGTCAGGGCAGGTGTTGATCCCCTTTTGTCATGGCTTTAAGGACAGAAATGGTAATGCTCATCGCAATTTTGTTGCATTTTCTTTGAAAAATGTGCCAGATATTCTTTTTTCTTTTATGGAAGGAAGTCAGAACAATCACAATTCACAAAGGGGCTTTAGGATGAAAATGTTTTTCCCCTCTGTTTCAGATATGCAGCCCCTATGTTGGAAAGGACTCGAGTGTATTTTGTTTAAAAAAACAAGACACTGATCATATTCTGATAATAGTATATGCATTTTATAGAAAGGAAAACTCTTTATCCAGGCATTTCAGAAGTTCCCATGTCAGGTTCCTGGGAGGTCCTTTAACATACAGCCATACTCAGATCCAATATGTTTTGTTTTGTTTTTCAATTTAATTTGATAAGCCTATGATGGACTTTGATACAGAACTATCTGATCTTCCATCTGCTGAGCTATTCAATTTGGAAAGCAGGAAAAGAACTTCCTGCTCTTCATTGTAATTGAATGGAACCCTCGAGTTTTATGATTTCATTATATGTGGTAAACTACAATTTGTTCATGTGTGCTGACTGCACTGTGTAACATGCAGTGTGTAATAGATAATAATTAAAATTTAACTTTGTGATAGGGAAATATGTAGTTACCAGTTAATAGCATGATTAAGGGAACTTGGTTAAGGACTTCATTTCCATGATTTAATTAAAGCCAAACTCAAGGAAAGTTGTAAGTCTATTGCAGATGGAGCGTGTGTGTGTGTGTGTACATATATACAATTATACTTAGATGAAAAATGATACAGGACAACATAAAATTATCTTTTGTGGATAACAGATAATATCAAATCCAGATCAGCCCAAGGAAGACAGTTGCTAAGATAAGCAGATTGTTATAGAAAATAATAATCCATTGACAAAAAGCAGTTGGAAGTATGTGCTTGTATGTGTGAACAAACAGCTACAAGTGATGCTATACCCCATATTCTGTTATGGGGGAACTCTCCATTGTGAGAGAGGCTTCACTGCCCAGTGGTGTTGTAGGTATCTAACTCCTTAAGCATTATTTTCTTGCCTTTTTATACAAGTCAAGAAAATTATAATTATTTTCTTCAAGAAATGACTATAAGATTATCAAATTTTGAGAGCACTGTACATTTAAGCAATGTTACATCTCCTCTGTGACCATTAAATTACTGTTGCTATATAATTAGAGAGATTGTGAGTGAGTAATCATTGCATGCACATATATACTAGAATACTAATGGAAGGTAAATGAGTTAAAATATTACATTAAAAATTACCTTTCCCTTTATTACACTGTTCTTAACAGAAACTGTCAAGCTTTTCCTTTATACAGTGTAACAATGAGTTGAAATACACTATGTAGTGCACAGCCATACAGTCTTTGCACATAAGATGTTGGTAGGCTCTTGCAAATTATGGCACCCCTGATGTATATGTAAAATCAAATGTGGTGCAGGGCATCAGCTCTGACAGCATCCTAGGATGTACAACAAGGTTCAGGAAAGTTTTGTAACACCCAGCTATTTTCACTTATATTGCTGATTAACAACACCATTTTAAGGGAAGACTAATAAATTGGACTATATTTAAGCCAAGAATTTCTATTCATTAAAAGTCACAAGTAAGAAAATTGAAGAGACAAACCACAGAGTGGTGAAAACATATTCGAGCTCCTTATTTTCCACAGCAGACTCATATACAGAATATATAAATAAGGCCTCCAATTTGATAAGAAAGAGATAACCTAATACAAAAGAGCCAAAGACTTGAATAAACATTCTATTTTTAAAAAGAGAAGATCCAAATGGTTAGATGTGAAATGGTAGTTCACCTTATTAGTAATAATGGGAATACAGATTAAAACCATAATGAGATATCAGTAACACTGCAATAGTTAAACAGAAAGATTAGCCATACCAACTACTGAGGATGTGGAGCAACCGGAACTCCCATCTGTTGCTGGTGTAAGTGTAAAATTGTTATATTCTCTCTTACAAACCATTTGGCAGTTTCTATTAAAATTGAACGTGTACTGACATAAGTATGTGTGTGTTTGTATACCAAAGATCATAGACAGGAATATTTAAATCATCTCTATTTATAATATCAATAAACTGGAAACAGTTCAATTATCAATGGTAATAGAATGGATAAATAAATTGTGGTATATTCATACAATGGGATGCTATAAAGCAATAAAAATAAATGAACTACTATGTTCAGTGACACAGATGGGTTCAAAATTATAATATTGAGCAAGAAAGCCATTCATAAAGTAATATATGTCACCTCATTCCATTTGTACAATGTACCAAGGTAGGCAAACCTAATCTATGGAGGTAGCAGCCTAACAGGAGTTACTCTGGGGAAAGAAGGCAGGAATAGTGACTGAGGGGGCACAGAAGGGGCTTTCCCCATCCTAATTGATCTTCTATTTCTTGGTCTGTGTGGTGGTTACACTAGTGTGTACACCGTCTGAAAATTCCCTGAGCCATACACTTATATGTGTACCCTTTGGCATGAATATTATATTTTTATAAAAGTCACTTTTTAAAAAGAGAGTTTATCACAAAAACATAAAAGTGTGTGGCTCTAGGATTGCCATCTAAGTGAAGTATTTATTAGCCTCTTTTCAGTTCAAAGAAAGGCAGGGAGTTTATTCCAAAACTTAACAGCAAAGCATGAGTCTGTGTGCCCTCAGTGAAGCCATCATGTAGCTTTCAAAGACTTGTGACCAGTTCAGATCTGCAAAGTGTCCAAGTCTGTGGCAAGTGTTGGGAACACAGTCCCTAGGTACTTGCAGAGGTCAGTAAGGAGGAGGGTGACTTGCCTCAACAGAGTTAAAATCCAAATGGATCCGATCTGTCTCAGGAAGGAAAGGATGGTCGAGCTGTACATCACAAAGCAGAAGAGTTTTCTCAGGTTTTCAAGCTTCAGAAAACTGACTCAACCTTCTGTTTGGCGGGAGCTTCTTTAGGGGTTGAAGTCTAGGCACTTTGAGCTTATGAGTAAATTTGGGTTTCCAAACCTCA